>NC_090442.1:314635744-319635744 GCF_031143425.1 Pleurodeles waltl | reverse complement strand
CGCTCGCTAATTTGGTGCAGTTGGGAGCAGGATTTTGCTCGATTAATGAGCGACCACCATGACTTCCGTTACAAACACAGCCGCCATGTTCTCCAGTCAGGCCAGCCCCCTCTACCCCCACTCATGAGTTTTTAGTTAAGAGTCTGTAAACTTATTTTTCGAAAGGATGCAGTTGGTGTCATGTGAAGATTGATGTAATAGTAAGTACTTTTCATTGCCTCTTTTACTTAAATTATTAAAAGCTCATACAATACAATTTAATAAATATTAAAATGTATAACATATAAATACAATACTTTATCATTGAAACTGATACAAGGGCAGCAGGTGGGGTGGATGATGCCAGTCTATTATCCCGTCTCACTGTATTGCTTCTTGTCACTGAACTTTCCATCTCTTAGTTACCTGAGCTAAGAATTTGTTACTATGCTCAACATATTTTGGAGTATATACCAAAGCATTACGAAATTGCCTCTGCAGTGGTTGTTGTGCACTCCTCCTTAAATATTGACTTAGCATGCCTCCTATAAAGGTCGAGCAGTTCAGGACATAGGCAGAAGATATGTTCCTATGCCTTACAGAGCAGACTCACATTGTTAAGTCTCTGTGGCGTTTCCATGTTCTGTCAAAATTACTAAAGAGCAGAAACTTAGGGCTACATGTAGTAAAGTTTGGTTTTGCGACTCTCAAATTGCGAGTCAGGGAGACTTGCAATTTGCGAGTCGCAAAACCTTATGTTGCACAGTGTCAATGACACTATTTGCGATTCGCAAAGGGGTCACAAACGTCCTACCTCATGAATATTCATGAGGTAGGTCGCAATTTGCGACCCCCTTGGGAATGGCTGCCCTCACAGGGATGGTGGCCTGCTGGAGACAGCAGACCACCATGTCTGTGACTGCTTTTAAATGAAGCAGTTTTTTTTTTTTTTTTTAATGCAGCCCGTTTTCCTTAAAGGAAAACAAGATGCATTTCAAAAACAAAAAATGAAACGTTTTCGTTTCATTTTTTAAGAGCAGGGAGTGGTCTGTAGGACTACTACCTGCTCTGAAAAAATGTTTTTACTGCCATTCACAAAGGGGAAGGGGTCCATGGAGGAAGGGAAAGGGGAACATTCCCATTTGCGAATGGGTTAGCACCAGTGTGACACTGGTGCTAACTGTGATTTGCCTAACTGTGATTGTTCTGCAACCGCATCTGCAGTCACAAAACAATCATACATGGGACTGCGAGTTGTAATTAGGAAGGGATCACCCCTTCCTAATTGCGACTCGCTATCCCTTTTTGGGATTCGGTTAATAGTTTACCGAATCGCATAAATGGGTTGGAACATGCCAAAGTGCATTTTGCACATCGCAAACGGCCCGATTCGCTGTTTGCGATGTGCAAAATGCTGCGTACATGTAGCTCTTACTGAAGAGTAAAAGTCTAAAATGAAAACAGTGTTTTATCCTTTGGAATTCATGTTAAATCTATGTATAATTGATTTCCTGAGGTATTAGTTCCAAAGATATACACTGAATGTTTGTAGTTGGACAGCTTCTCCAAACCTATTAGACAGGATATTCTATTTTCATATTTTAACAAGACCTTTCTTGCAGTCCTATACATTTTATATATGTTGTTTAAAGTTGAGAGTTTGTGGTTTACTAGTTCGTTCTTTGTTAGATGGTCTGACAGTGGCACTTCAGCAAGTGGATTTAGGAGCTCTCTCTTGATGGGCAGTTTTAGAATGTTTTTATCCGCTGGGTAGCAGTCGATAAAGTACTTAACATGATTAATTGTTGTTGAGGCTTGCAGCGACATAAGTCCAAATGTAAGTCTTAGTAGACAGTGTGGTGTAGAGTTCTGTAGAGAGAAACGCTTCTTATTGCCATTCAGGTAAACTGTATCTAGTTTGCTTAGTACGTTTGCAGACAAGCACATGGAGCAGTATGTAAGAACTGGAACTATTTTGGTATTTGCAACCATGAGATCTGGACTAATTGCTACCACGCCCATATTTCAGCACAAACATTTTTACTAATCCCACCGTCACTGATGCTCTCTAGCGCAGGTGCAGAAGGTAAATATTTCACTTTTTTATTGTCAATTGCAAGCCAAGGTATGTGTAATCTCAACCTTGTTGTGGCCTATAAACTATGAATATTTGAAGTTCGTTCTTGCTTCTGAATGACATAACATTTGTTTTGCTGATGTTAGTCAGAAAATTGTTGTCCACATAAAAGGTGTGCGCTCTGGACAATTGCACTTGTTTTTGTTGAAATGATCACTAGGTCATCGGTGTAGGCAAGATATTGAATTTTAGTGTTTGCCAGTTCGGAGTGTCTCCTCTTTTCTGCTGTAAAACTGCTGTTAGGTCTGTGATGTATAAGCTAAATAGCAGTGGAGCTAAGACACATCCTCATTTTAATATGTTAAAGGTTTCCTTTTTTTGGTGTTAGTCCTATAGCTTCACCCATGTGTTGCTATAGAGTTTGATTAGGATCTTCAGCAAATCTTTGCCTATTCCCCATGCATCTAATGTGGCCCTGTTCACTTTATCAAAGGGAGTGAAATAATCAGTAAAGCAAGCAAAGAGAAGGATACACTTATTACAACCAGCTTTTGGGCCAAGGTGGACAGTGTCATTATCTGCAATGGAGCATTTTAGGCAGAAACCTGTCTGATGGACGGTTATATTTTTTTTAACTCCTCTGCCATTTTTGAAGATGAGATTGCACATGCTTTACAAACCTTTCCCCATCTGCACCCAATAACACAATCACCTGATAGCTTTGTGAATAAGCTCTCTGGCCTCTTTTATAATTTGGCTCTATGATGGATCCTTTCCATCATGGTTATCCGCAGCCTGAAACGATCATTGTGTTGATTATTATTGTCACTATAAAACCCCATCCTTTTGGGACTTGCTTCATGGCTGTGACTGGTAGGTTCTTTGTTCCCACTGCACGTGAGTTGTCAGAGGTCTTAATCTAGTTTTCTTTTTTGTGTTTTGATATAGAATATCCGTGCCACCCACTTTCCTTTTCTGAAGACGATAGTTTGGTTTGTGGCCCTCCATGCAAGTAGTTGGAGATGTTTTTTCCAGGACCTTTAAGGGTGATGGTCGCCCCTTCTGCCCCTACAGTATATAAGAGTTGGTCCCTGTGCCTAACAAGAGGCCGAACTTTTGATTGTTCTTCATGATGATTGCATCTTGGAGTTCCAGCCAAATCTGTTGTTGATAGCTTCTTTTGACATTGGTGATATTTTTCTGGGGCTATTTCCCAGGTGTTTTGCAGTCCTAACATTAACCGAGGGGCCCCAGGAAATTTCTTCACTTGTCCCTACTTTTTTTTACATTTTGTGTATTTGTAGGTGCAGCACACTTTGTGGTTTAACATCTCTTAGTTTCTGTTGGCTTGCTGTGGCCACAAAGTCAAATTTGTCAGACAGAAGCTTATCTGATGTGCATTTCCCTGCTTTTAACATGCCCATAAGAAGAGGTTGTGTCCTTAACAGTTATAGCTGGTTATTCAAGTTGCCATACCATACAGTTCTTTTGTTTCCATTTCCCTCTTTTTCAAGTGAGTTTTTTTTTTTTTACTTAGAGGGATATTCTGTGGGTTATGGTCACTTTATAGTCTATCGGTGATCTGAAAGTCCTTCACTATATTGATTTCTACTGTCTACATGAATGTAAAATTGATAATTGATATTTGCCCCCGGCCCTGAAGGTTGATTGAACAGGTTGATCTTTTGAAAACCTCCCCCTCAGGTGTCGCAGACCCAGGTCATGTAGTACTGTGCTGATTAGCCTACCTCGTTACTTTGGTTTTTATTTATAAAATATGGCTTCTGCAACCTCAGACATCTGATCTGCTATGACCTCCTCCTCCTCATCGTCTATAGAATGTAGTAAAACATTGTTGAAATCACCAGTAATTAGCACTATCTCAATTTTGTTTAGTATTGCTATATTTTTTTGTGTGTTTCTGGCCATGTTGGCCGGAATACAAATATTAATTAAATGTATACAGAAGTGATGTTGGAAGCTGCAACTAGGTTGTTAGATTTAAATGTGGTGCCATAGCTCCTTATCCCTAGTTTATAGTTTAGTAAAATCAAGAGGCCACCACTCGGTCTCCCTTTTTGTCCTTTTGTCCCTGGGACATCCAATATAATTTTGGAGCCCAACGGGCCTGATTTATATTTTTTTAGCACCGCATTTGCGTCATTTTTTGTCACAAAAGTGGTGCAAGCTTACAAAATATGATGGAATTTTGTACGTTTTCGTCACTTATTTGCGGTGCTAAAAAAGTATGAATCAGGCTCAATGTTTAATGCTTTCCATGTCCTCTGTAAGCAGATTTTGTGATATCAGTGAAAAAAAGAGTTTAGGTTCCCTTCATTCTCTTTTAGCTGTCGATCTAAGCCTGCAACCTTCCAGAAGCACACATTCAGGAAAACTGTCTTGCCATTTGACTGCTCCTTGGCACCATCAGGAGTGTGGGGTCAGTGTGGATGTTGTTTCCCACCTTTCCGAAGGCAATACTTGTCTTACATTGTTTGTGCCATTTGAGAATGCAATGCTTCTGATTACATTTTTAACTTCATTGGTCCTAATGACTTCAAGGCTCTTAAATGTTTACATGTGAATTAAGGCGCCTAACCTGCTCTGCCCATGTTCAGTCCCACAGTCTTTTAGGTCTCGCCTAGGTAGCGCATTCGCTGTTTCTAAAAGACATGCTGTATTTTTTCTGTGGGCATTCAGCAAGCCCACCTCTTTTGATTTGTTCATTTGTGTGCCTTTCGACATTCCTTCAATTTCTGTGATTAATTGTCCACATTTGTCCCTCTTTTCAGTGTATTATTCCCGCCCATGGCAACTGGCCCTGTTACATGTATTACTTCGCTTCTTTCTATTTTACTTACTGCTCAGAAACTATTTTTTTAAATCCTGAAAAGCTGTTCAAACATGCGATTCTGTTTTGAGTAGCTGCAAGCTTTCATCTTGATGGCTGAGATCAAATGTAAGAGGCTGCTTCTTCGAGTGCCTGTGTTTACTATGAAGAACCTTAGGCTAATTTTGTTTAAGATAAGGTTGCTTTTTGCATCTTTTTTTAAAACTATTAGATTTGATGGTATTACTCTTCTGTATATTCCATGCTTTACCATTGTATAGACTGTTTTCTTTGTGTGTGTTTTTGTTTAAATATAATATTTGATGGAATTACTACTTTGTCTATTCTATCAGTTATCGTTTTATGTATTGTTTCCTTAAATCGCTTTGTTTTGCTCTGTTTTTTTACTTAAGAATGCTTGTTAAGAAAGCTGCTGAGCTGGTCGTCCTGTCCTGCTCGCATTCAGAGCCATGGTATCCCAAGAACGCCTCAGCCATGACCATATACAAAGAAGGATTGAGTGGGCGCTAATTCCCCTCCCCTGCATTACTGTGGGGACTAAGGATAGCCAGGGTCTGGCAGGCTTCCCCATGACATCTTTTAGTCAAGCTCTTTTTATTGACTTTTCAAAAAATTGCCATTGCAAATAACGCACTTTCAATGCATGACATCTGCAGATATAAGTCATAGCTAATGGTTTTATATTTTCAAACACAAGCTGTGACAGCAATCAAGTGAATAACACTTGCACGGCAGGAACGAAAAAAGAAAGGAAAAAAAAAACATCTTTCACAACTTTCATCATGAGTGATTATCAGTCTGTATCCTTAATTTGATACATGAGTGAGTTTATACTAAATTAACTGCCCTTTTACCCTCGGAGTGCAAGGCCCCTTCCTCTGCGAGGAGTCAAATATGAAAAAGGTGGAGTGCTCGTGTCCATGGAGAGCACACTGTTAGGGGAAGTCCCCGTGACAGGAATGGTACTAGGGAGCTCCATTTGTACTCAAAGGTTTGAAAACTGTCTTTAACGATCTCAACGAGGCGTTCCATGTTTAGTATCTGCCAGGGTCCAGCATGCAATTGAGTCATTGTGGGGGCCATTGGTTCCTTCACTGCTGCTGCCAAAGCCATTTTAGTGGCTCCCAGACATAGCCATGGGATCGCTCTATCACTTGATGCCTGGTATCTAAGGGCTTTGTTTCTGCGGTCCGAAAGAACAAATCATAGGGAAGCTGGTATGGAATATCCCAGTATCTCTTTGTTTTGAGCTAATACTTCTGACCACTATGGACGGACCACTGCTTAGTCGCACCAAATATGCTTGAAATCACCCAGCAATCCACATCCCCTCCAACAGTTTTCAAATAATAGTTTGCAATGAGCTTCCCTTAAACTCATGGAGAGGTTGTACCGTGGGATGTTCTGCCACAATTTACCCCATTGATCTTCGGTAATTGCTGCCCCCAACTGATGGGACCAAACTTCGATATGGCAGGGTGGACTGTGGGGTATGGCCTCCAAAAGAGGCTTATAAATGTAGGCAATCACACCTTTGGAGTCTGTCTGCTGTCTCACAAACTTTTCAATAGGGGAAAGATCCTTTATGGCCGCCACCCTAATCTCCAGTTGTAAAACCCAGTGGCGTAACTGTGTATAGTGGTAACTCTCTGATGGAGGCAACCCAAAGTTTCCTTGACAATTTTTGAAAGTCAGCATGTCCCCCCCATGAAACAAATCAGATATCATGAGGCATCCTCCTATTCTCCAGCGCACAAACGGTCCCTAGGAAAGTACTAGAGGGAAGGCAGGAATAAAATCTATGGGCAGAAATGGGGATGGAAAATTAGCCCAGTTTCCCAATTTATTGACATTGTCCCAAATATCAAGGGTCATTTTTATCGGGGTGTTCAAGTACACATTAAGTGGTCTATCACTTTTGAGTTTCCAGATCAGGTCCCAGATTTAGCAGCCTTTGACTGAGCGATCCATATGGAGCCAGTGTTTGTCTGATTCTCGAAGGGACCACTCCAAGAGTATCCTCATTTGTGCTGCCTTGTAATACAGGGAAACGTCAGTAAGGGCCAGACCACCAGCTTGTGTAGGAAGTCTGAGCACCCTACATAGGAGTCGGGCTCTCTCCTTTTGCCAAATGAATTTGAGTAGGAGGGATCCTAGTATGGTGAAGAAACTGCCTTCTATTGGGATAGGTAGTCCCTGAAAGAGATAGAGAAATCCAGGCCGGACCGTCATCTTAATTGTGTGAATGCGCCCTAACCAAGTCAAGTAAAGTAGAGCCCATCTTTTTAGATCTGTCTTAAGCTGTTGGAGCAATGGGGAATAGTTGGATTTAAATAAGTCATAAATTTGTGGAATAAGTTTAATGCCTAGGAATGTTAGTTCTCTCTTTGCCCATTGAAATTGGGAGCTGAGCACCAGGTTCTCCATCTCATTAGAGGACAGAGTCAGATTGAGGATATATGACTTGGTCAGATTAACCCGATATCCCACCGAACTAGTATCAAAATAAGGGGGTCATTACAACCCTGGCCTGTTTCGACGGAAGCACCGCCAACAGGCTGGCGGTGCTTCCTGGCATATTAAGACCGCGCCGGTAGCACCGCAGTCGCACCGCTGGGGCCGGCGGTTTTCCGCCACAATGGCCCCAGCGGTTGTAATCCGCCAGGGCAGCGCTGCTAGCAGCGCTGCCCAGGGAATTACGAGTCCCGGACCACCAGCCTTTTTCTGGCGGTCTGAACCGCCAGGAAAAGGCTGTTGGTACGGGGAGTCGTGGGGCCCCTGGGGGCCCCTGTACTGCCCATGCCCCTGGGGGCAGTGCAGGGGCCCCCTGACAGGGCCCCATGCGGCTTTTCACTGTCTGCTATGCAGACAGTGAAAAGCGCGACGGGTGCAACTGCACCCGTCGCACGGCCGCAACACCGCCGGCTCCATTTGGAGCCGGCTCCCATGTTGTGGCCCACATCCCCGCAGGCCCAGCAGGGATGTCCAAATGGGGACCGCGGGAGTGCGTCCACGTTGGCGGCCGCACAGCGGTTATAGCCTGGCGGGCGGCGGTAGCCGCCCGCCAATGTTGTAATGACCCCCTAAATGTTTTATAGAATTGGGCTGTTATACCATCTGGCCTGGGCAACTTTTGAAGCGTAACGGAGGCTATTGCACTCCGCACCTCATCTTCATCAATAGGTTCACTTAAAGTCTCATTTTGTTCTTGGGTCACCCACGGGAGGCTAATCCCCTCCAAGAATTGTGGCTGTTCGGACTCCTGCTGTTTATCTGCTGTGTACAGCTAGAAATCTTGAAACACATTCACCTTTTCATGTTCAGTCTGTGCTATCGCCCCATTTCCTAAATTAATATGTCAGATATAGCTTTTTTCCTGCTTAACCCTTAGTTCCCTTGCCAGCCGTGCTCCAACCTTATTACCCTGCGTATATGTCCCATGTTTAAGGTGTAGCAGAGTGAGTTTGGTTCTATTAGTGTATATTGCATGTAACTTCCCCATAATAGCCATGACTTTTCTCTGGATCTGGAAAGAGGGGGATTCCTTGTGCATCTGTTGTGCTCATTTTAGCTCCTTTTCTAGTGTTAGGCATTCCCATGTCTTCTCCTCAGAGAGGTCAGACGCCTGAGAAATACATTTCCCCCTAATAACAGCCTTAAATGCATCTCAATTATTTGAGCGATTAGTATATCAGGGATCATTCAAGGCAAAAAAATCCCTAATTCCTTTATGTATGTCATCCGGAGCAACCTGTCTCATGTAAGGTCAGCCTGGAAGAACTGTCTACGTTGCTTAGAAGCCACCAGACTACAATCCAAATTAAGGACTACTTGGGCATGATCAGAAATGACTATAAAGTAGTAGTCTGAAACCAAAATAGTAGGAATGAGGGATTGACTGATAAATATATAGTCTAGGTGGGAGTAAGTACGGTGAGAGTGAGAGAAATAGGTATAATTCCTTTCCTCGGATGTATGCAAATCGAGGTATCAATCAACCCTGTTTCTTGAAATAAGGTTTTCAAGGGTCTTGGGAAGCTCAAGATATGTGTACATGTTGAAGGGCAGCTATCAACAGTCGGGTCCCAGGTTAAATTGAAACCCCCAAGAGGATGATCTCTACCTCGGCAAATTACCCCAGCTGGTGAAGGTACGACCGCACAAAGGCTGCTTGAGCTATATTAGGGGCACAAATTGTAGCAAATCTGCATGTGCTGCCAGCTATCACACCCTTTACCATAAAAAATCTTGTGCGTAAGCCTGTGGCATTGACTGCATTCAAGGTGGGCTTCTTGTAAAGCTACTACATCGAATCTCGCATTCAAGAGGTATTTCCACACCTTCTGTCTTTTAGCCAGGAAATTAAGACCTCTTACATTCCATGTCAGTGTGACTAAAAACATGTCTAGTCCTCGCCTTTGGTTGTACATCATAATCTCTCCTCTCTACCCCCCAGAACCTCTCCCCTCTCTCTCTTCCCACTCGGAACTTCTGATAGGAAATCCTGTAGTTTTGTTACAGAAATACCCCCAAGAGAATACTCATGGTGAGCAAGAAAAATGTAAAAACTAAAACATTCAGGACCTAAATCCCGTAAGTTATCGTACTATATCATAACAATATAACATCATAGGCGGTCTGGTCAATTTTTGCCTTCACCTTGTTAACGCGTTATCAGGTATGTAAGGCGTAGGAGTAACAATAAGGTGAGCCATTGCAACTAGGTCTAGACCCCTTACAAAATTGCGCAATGCTCCCACGTGTTACAGATTTTACTGCCTCCCCACTATCCAGAAATACTCCCCATCTCCCATGTCATGTGGGACCTCAAAAGAAAAGGGGGGGATAGCACCTGGAAGCCCCAACAGCTTGATTGCCATTAGTTCACCCGGGGATGTCTGAAGCCTCATGGTTTCCTCTTCTGCCCTGTTTTTTATTACATCGTGGGGTCTGCCATGTACTTCTGTCTCCGTTGGTAGTGGATTTCGTAAGTTTAGTTCTACTGGATCCCCATTGATGGACATCCTCTGGTAGCAAGAGGCCCAGAAGAGTCGCTGCCTCTCCCACCCCAGTAAAATGATGTGGTTTGTTCAGGTAGGAGAAAGCTAGCCAAACGGAAAGGTCCATCCATATTTCACCTTGATCTTGCGTAGTTCTTCTGTTACCGATCAGTAATGCTAATGTTGTGGGAGCTATATCCTGGTAAAGTGAACAGGTCACCCTCTGGAAAAAGATTGTCTTTGTTTCCTGGGCTGCTTGGAGTATTGCCTCTTTCACTTCAAATGAATGTAGTTTCACGAGGGCGTCTCTAGGTCAACATCCCTCCCCCAGCAATGCAGGTCCCACCCAGTGCACTCCCTCTATTTTGCTTTTTGCTTGAGGGTCTCCTAAGAGTTCTGTTAGAAGCCACGGGATGAAAGCCTCTAAATCTGGCCCTTCCGCTCTCTCCTCTAAATTCCGGAGGCGGATGTTGTCCCTCCTCGAGCAGTTTTCAAGAGCTTCACATTTCAAATGGGCAATTTGTAGATGATCTTGAAGCTGATTAGAAGATTCTTTGATATTCTCTGTGCTGCTCCATTGCCTGGCATTTTGTTTCCAAGTCCATTGTGTGCTCTCCTACTGAAAATACTTCTTGCCTCACTGTTGCGAGTCTGGTAGTGAGGTCAGAGCGAAGGATCTCCAGAATACTAGGCATGTCTACTTTTAACTCCTCTCTCAGTTCTTTCTTCAACTCTTGTAATGAGGCCAAGAGATGTTCCTTCGTCAATGTCATGGTATCCCTTTCTGGTGGCAGTGGACATGACTCCCTGGCTTGCGCAGTTTTGAAGTAGCTAGATACTCTATTGTGCTGTTGTTTTTTGGATGGCATATAGAACCGCAGCTGATCACAGTTTATGGCTGGGTTTGAGCATCAAACCTTGTACAGACTTTACCCTTGTCCTGCTAAATGTTTAAGTATAGTGCTATGCCAGGGATTGAATTCAACAGTGCTTTCATAGATCACAGTAGCGCTTTGTCAAGGGGGCACAGCCTCATCTGGGGGTTGATGTACTCTGGATGTTCCAGATCTCTCATCTCTCCCCAAGGCTCCTCAGAGACCCCCTTCAGCAAACGTGCATTGATCAGTTCCTCTCCTGTGGTCAAGTGATCCATCAGTCCCCGGTGTGATTAGAGCTCTCCCTCCATTGGTAGCTGCTCAGAAACACTTTCCCCTGGGTTAGGCAAGAGCCACCACAAGTAGATGGGGCACCAGACCCCCGAGTGCTGAGCTGGAGGAGATATGAGAGAGTCGTGGGGGCTGTCGATGTGTTCCGCTGGTACTTTCAAGGTGGTAATTCGCCTCTGGCACTTCTAACCATCACGATCCCCTCTCGAGTGTCCCAGCGGCCACCATGTTAGAGTCTGGCATCCTATTCTGCCCTTTCGACGCTGCCCCTCTGAATTTCTCTATTGTGGGGTATTCTTCCTTGCCTGTTAAAGAGTCTCTTCTTCTCATGCCTGCAGGTGAGACGGTCCCTCAGTTCCAGCCGCCCAACTGCACTTGCGCTCACCATTCCTCCACCTAGGTGTAGAAAATATCGGCTAGGCCTACTATGAGAAAGGCCCCTTGCTGTTCCAGTCCATGTGTAGTGAAATAGGACCCTCACATGCTTAAACGCTGAGTCCCAGGATTGCTTGAGCTGTTCCAACCACAATTACCTGCACTTTATACGTGCATAAACCCCTACAGCCTGCATTTTTCTGATGTAGGTGGCGGAACTCGGGTGGATTAGGTCAACAAGGCCATCATGGCTGGCCACGCCCTTCCGATGTAGTGATTTTTTTTATCCTTGGTGTACTTTTAGCATTCCTGGTTCAGTACTGGGCCACGGGAGACCTCCGTATCAGCCCTTGCTTTGTGTGACCAGCGGTGAGGCCAGGGGCTTCTTGCCTGCGCTGACACATGCCAGTCACAGGTGGCACTGACCCTAAACTCCCGTCTGCCATCCCCAACCCCAGGTCCGGTCCCATAAATCACTTGTGGAGATTGGGAACCAGATCTCAAACAAGAAACGTTAAAGGGCCAACACTGCTGGGCCACTGGAATTATTGTTAAAGTGGGGGCTTAGGAATAACTCGCCAGGTCCGTAAATGGTGTATGAAGAGAAAGTTTTATCCTGTACAGAAGACCCACCACCGGCCTGTGGAGTGAGCAGAAACAACTGTCCCAGCTCCACGTTAACATTCCAGAACCCCAAATCCCCATGACAACACCCCACATTCCAAACTTGTCATAGGACCAATACAACACTGGAATTTTTCAATTGTGTGGCTGGCCCCAAGAGCTGCCTTCTCTTTGAGCTTTATCATCTACCTCCCCTCTCAAGCTGCAACCCTGCCCATCCCTTCCACAAGTCATATTCAAGCCTGAAGCATGGAAGGCCTGAAAAGATTCTGTCAATCAATTTGGTTTTGATATAAAAATGAAAGATAATAAGCTCCCTATATTAGTCTTTTGCCTTTGTGTCACACGCTGACATTTCTTTTCTTATTTTTACAGTGCTTTTTCCACTCTTTCTTGCTCTTGTTACCCGAGTGTCTAGTCTTTGGTATTAGGATTGGTTAATTGTGTTAGTGTTATTACCAGCTCCCATCAACCACATTCCTTTGTGCCGTTACATGTATTAAGCTGAAAAATAATAATCTTGCTCGCCTAATGCCAAAGTGTTTTCAATATCCCTTTTCTTTAAATTGCTTTTGCTTTCACTATTTGTTTGCCAGTATAAACTCTTGCAACGGTAATGCACAATAAATGGAAGTCAATCCAGACTTTTGTCTCAACGATTTCACAATCCTTTGATGTACAAGCTGCAACTTCATGCCTGTGCAAAGGTGTGAAGTGCTCCTCCAGTTAATGGTTCTCCATGCCGATGGGCTCCTTTGAGCCTGCAAGGTTACACTTTGGAACTTTGACCCTACAGTTCCCAGACATTCCACAAAAGTCACATATTTGCTGCTAAAGTCTATGGCTGTGCAAAAATGTGCATGTGTTAGAGGCAATGCAATATTTCATGAAAGCAACTTTATCTGAATATATCAATTACAGTTTTTAGGGTTCCCCACATATTGTTATATTAACCCTGTTTTAGCCTTAGGCAGTCATTATGAACATGGCAGAAAAGACCACCGACCGCCATGTCTGCGGTGAACAGAATCCCGCCGTTGGCGGTGAATGGGAACCCGCCATATAATGATTGAAAATCCCAACCCCGCCTAAAATTCCCACACCACCACTCCCCGGCAGGAAACTGTTAGCGGGAATCCCGGCCCACCCCACTGCGCCACCGCCAAGCACATCCACATCCCACCCTCCAAATAATGATGCACAAATCACCTCAGCAGACAGTAGAGGCCGGGCGACCATTGGTGGCTGCGATCGCCATGGGCGGCAAGTGGACTCAATAGCAACAAGTGCACACATTGGATAGGCGTATCACCCACACACCTGACACACATCTAGAACCCCCTAATATACCCCCAGACACACCCCACAATCCCTTGCAACTAAACCAGAACAAGAAGAAGGAGAGCACCCGAGCCAGACAGTGAACTGCAGCATACAGGAGACGCACATCGACCCACAGAGGAACACCCTTACCCCGTCCTGACACCATCCACCACACTCACCATGTCCCCCCCCAAAAATCCATGCTTCACCGAAAGGGAGCTAAGGACCATTGTGGATGAGATCCTGAAGGTGGAGCCACAAATATTCGGGGCCGAGGTGCAGCACACACCCATCGCCCGGAAATTAGAGCTGTGGCAGACCATTGTCAACAGGTTGAATGCAGTGGGACACCATCCACGCACCAGGGACGACATCCCGAGGAGATGGAACTACCTGCGGGGGAAGGTCAGGGCCATGGAATCTAGGCACCACATCACAGTGCAGATGACTGGGGGAGGGCCACCACCAACACCACCCGACTACAACGACTGGGAGGAGAAGGTCCTCGCCATCCTGCACCCAGAGGGACTCACTGGAGGAATGGACTCGGGTAAGTCATCTACAATTACCCCATATACACCACAACTGCAATGCATTAACCACCCCACCCTATCCACACACACCTGGACCTACACCCCACCCAGCCATTACCCACCACATCCACCACCCTGCATTACCCACAACCCACTAACAGGCCCACATCACTCCCGATGTGCACAGCCACCCACCCCTGCACGTACCCACAATGGAACAATACCCCTCACCACAATGCAACCCCACCACTGGTGCGAAATGCTATGTTAACCTCACAAAGGCACCCTGGAAGGCCACTGAAATTGACACCAGCACAAAATAGCACAGTCCTATACACCTCAAACCTACATTCATATGTAACAGACATGTCTATGTCCCCCAACAGGCACTATCACCCATGCAACCCTAACGGATGGGACAAGGAGTGCCACTGCCCTCCAGGGAGACAGAGCCACCTCACAAGACCTTGGCGGAGAATCCCTGGACACTGATGAGCATGCAGGCCCCTCACACAGTCCTGGATTCTCATCATGCAGCAGCCCCACCCAGGAAACCACTGTCACCCCTAACACCCAGTAAAGACCAGCCAGCCAGGGGAGGCGTACCCACACCAGTGTACCCAGGGCACAGACTGATGTAACACAGCTACAGAGGCCACAGTCTCCTACTCCCAACATGCAGGAAGGTGAGGGCCCCAGTACAAGTGGGACGTCAAGACCTGTGCATGCGACACAGGCACAGGGGGCTAGGGCAAGTTCAAGTGTCCCAGTGGGCCAGGGGGGAGGCCACAGGATGATGCAGCAGCCCTGGACGTTATTGCATAGGTTTCGGGGGTCTACCAAGATACCCAAGAAAGGTTGGCACAGATTGTGTCCACCCTGGAGAAAAGTCAGAGGATGCAGCAGCAACAATACCAACAGGCCACGGAGCAGTAGAAAGAGCACAATGCCACAATGGCCACCATTGCTGGAGCACTGCTGCAGTTGGTAAAAAACCAGTCTGACACCCACACCGGACAAGAGGCCCCCACAACAGCCCTGGACAACCAGCATCTGATGACCCAAGCAGCAGAAACATCACAGGAAATACCCTTCCAGGAAACACAAGGGCCAACCATGCCACACCAAGAAGCTCCACAGCAGGCGCCCAAACGCACTCTTAGACCAAGATATGGCACTGGAAACCCAGCTAAGAACAAGGCCCCCTCCAACAATTGACTCTGCTACTAATGCAAAGCAACCATCACACACACTCACCAACAACACTAAGCTGAGGGCAATTTGAAGTACTGTTCGACAAAATGGACCCATCCAAAATATCCAACAGGGCTGCCACCAAGTTGGTTTTGAGGAGACCCAACCCTTACGACTCCCATCACTGTATATAGCACAATTCACTCAATTCTACCAATAAACACATTTCACACTTGTAACACTGTCCCCTGTTTTAAATTGTGAACAAAGTGGAGTATGGCTGTAACTAGCAGAAAACAACTTTATTGTCAATTTGTGCTTGATGGTGGTACTGTGCGCCCAAATGGTGGCAAGGAGGGAATGCATATATTTTCTGTCAGTACCATGCAGAAGTGGTCCATGTATCGCCTATCATGACCACCACCCCCATATGACAGAGCACACTGACAGTATTAGTCACTAACCCCAATGACAGGCTTAAGTCCCACACAGGTATTGAAAGTACAGTTGGTTCCTGGAATGGACATCTTCCCCTTCCTCATCCTCACCATCACTCTCCTCACCTCTCTGAGGTAGCTGATCAGGACCTATAGCACCCTACACCTCCAAGAGGGGGATAGAATGTCTCACTGTAACATTGTGCAGCATGCAGCAGGCCACCACTATTCTACACACCTTATCAGGCCCATGGGCCAGGGAACCCCCAGATATATATAGACACCGGAATCTAGCCTTCAGGAGACCTATAGTAAGCTCTATTACCCTCCAAGTACATCCTTGGGCCTCACTGTATTTTCTCTCTGCATCCGTCCTGGAATTCCTGACTGGTGTCAGGAGCCAATGCAAGTTTGGATAGCCAGTATCACCTACACAATGGTTCAATACAGACTCGTAATTGTTATGACCCTTAGTCAGACAGGCTGGTTTTTAGCAATGTGTCAGCTATTGACAGGCAAACTTACCTATGATTCACCCTCTGTCCTCTTGTAGTTGTTCCATCTTCTGTGACACACTACTGTTCCTCAACACAAATGAATCATGGACTGAACCTGGAAACATGGCATTCACATGGGAAATGTACTGGTCTGCAGTACACACCAATTGGATGTTCATGGAGTGAAAGTTCTTTCTGTTTCTGTACACCTGTTCACTCACTCTTGGGGGGATGATGGGTATCTGGGTGCCATCAATGGCACCTATGACATGGGAATGTTTTCAAAGGCATAGAAGTCAGACTTGATGGCAGGGAGGTTAGTACTTTGGGGAAACCGAACATAGGATTGCAGTTGTTGTACAAATGGATTCAGAAATCTTGTCAGTACCTGGCTGAACATTGGCTATGAGAAACCAGCACCCATACCCACTTTCACTTGAAATGAGCCTTTGGCCAGGAAATGGAGTGCGGAGAGCACCTGCACCTCAGTTGGAATGGCATGCTGATTACGATTTCCAGGAGTTAGTGTAGGATCCAATAATGCACAAAGTTCCTGAATAGTTGCACGTGTGAGTCTGTAAGTGATTATGATCTGACGCTCCACCATGGTCCCCATATCCACAAGTGGTCTGTACACCGATGGTGCCCTTCCTTGCCACAAGGGTCGGTACCTACGAGGGGTTACAAAAAGGAGTGATGTAAACACATACATGGGCACACTTCTTAACATTTCTGCACTGCATTGTTCTTTGTAGTGTCTCTACAATAACTGCTACCTGACAGACATATATGTACATCCCTGGGAGGAAACAGAGTAATTTATGTGTGCAACTATACGGAATGGATAGAGGCCTAGATGCTTCATGTGGCTAGTAGGCCCTGCATTGTGAGTAGTAGGAAATTCAAGATGCGTGGGTGATGGCAAAATGTCTGCCCACTGTAGATCTGCCCGTTCATTTTGGAAGTGACCTCATATCGCTAGCCGTTGACTTCACAGCGTAAGGCGGTGTTGACCGCTATTCGCACTCTCATTGGCTAACATGGATGCCAATGGGGAACCCTGGCGTATCATGACTTCCGCCGGCAGTGACGGTGCATGCCACCGCGGACCGTACGTGCGTTCGGCATCGTTTGATCACTTGACTCCCTGATCTCGTGCGGAGAGGTACTCTACTCTGTGTATTGCTGTGGCCTGCCTCTGGCGATGGATGTGCCACGTGATGCAGGTGAAAGGGCCCGGCCTTCACCCAGTAAGAACCGGAGAAGCTAGTGGATGGGGTCCTGCCCCTGTACAGCAAACTCTACGGACGTCCAGAGGTACAGGTGAGTCTAGGTTTGGAGGGCACTGTGTGTGTAATGGATGGTGTGGATTGGACATATATGTGCTCCTCTGAGCCTGCATGGGCCATGGTGCATGGAATGCTGTGTGCAACTGTCCTGTATGACTGAGAGTACTGTCCGTCACATGTTGGACAATTTGCCAGATGTTCCTATCGTGCATGTGCCTGACCTCTGTTTTCCATTTCTGTGTTGCCCTTCTAGGTCAGCGCCCACCAGAAGAGGGCACATTGGCATGCCGTCGCCAAGGAGGTGCGGACCCTGCGAGTCTACAACCGGCAGAACACCCACTGTCGAAAGAGGTGGGAGGACCTGCGGCGTGGAAGATCAGTGAGGCCCAGCTGGGGAAGTCCTCCCAACGTGGAAGGGGTGCCTGTCGGGCACTGACCCCCCTCATGTGAAGGATCCTGGTGGTGGCTTACCCAGATCTGGATGGGCACAGCAGTCACAAGGAGGTGAGTACTCATTGATCATACTTCAGTCTGGAAGGATGTCCGGGTGTGCAATAGGGCACATGCTGCTCAGAGCAGGGAACTTGACTGGTGTCCATCTACCGTATGTTCCCCAAAGGGCGTAGAGGTGTCCCTGTCAGGTTTCACCTACCTCAGCTCCAAAAGTAATTCAGGGGATGGGTGTAGAGCAGTATTCTGGTCAGTAGTCAGGGGCATGGCCATGGGCATAGTGTGCAGTGCTGCCTGTTGGGTGTGTTTGCTGGGTGGGTGTATGTCTGGCCATTCTGTATCTGCATTCAGCTATTTACAAGTGTCTCTCCTGTTTTGTCTCCCCATCCCTGTTTTCTTATGTTGGTTTGGTAGAGCATCAACATCAGGTGAGGGAGCTGAGGCACTGCCAAGTCAGTGGCCTACGGATCCTCCGAGGCAGAGACCACAGATGCCCAGGGGACCAGTGGGTGGGAGGGTGAGGAGACTTCCACGGGGAAGGCTACTACCACAGGAGGTAGTGACTCTGAGACCTTCTCCGATGGGGGTCCCACACTGGTGGCGGACCTCAGTGCACACACCCCTACCGTGAGATCTTCTGCCACCCCATACCATTACCCCCCCTCCCTTCAGCTCCCCACCGAGTTGCCTGTGCCCGCCCACCCAGGAAGGTGGGTGTCTCCTTCGCCCCAGGCACCTCCTCCCCTGCCCCAGTCAGCCCTGCTGCCCTCACAGAGGAGGCTATTGACCTCCTGAGAACCATCTCTGTAGGGCAGACAACCATCGTCAATGCCATCCAGGGGCTAGCATCAGAGGTGCAGCAGACCAATGCCTATCTGGATCGCATTCACAGTGCCGTGTCTGCCCTACAGAGATCTTTTCAGGCTCTGGCCTCCTCTCGGATGGCAGCTGGTTTCCCTGGCCATTCCGTCCCCCCTCCAACCTCCTCTACCCCTTCGAGCACCCCACTCCCTTCACCCGTCCAAAGCACACAATCAGACCCACTGACAGGCACATCAACACACAAGAAGCACACTTCAAAACACAAGCACCACACCTCCCACCCCAAGCATTCACACAGCCAACAGACACCTGCTGTAGGAAGTTGGCTCTGTATGCACTATTTCAAAGTAAGTAATAGTATGCACAGAGTCCAAGGGTTACCCTTAGAGGTAAGATAGTGGCAAAAAGAGATAATACCAATGCTCTATTTTGTGGTAGTGTGGTCGAGCAGTAGGTTTATCAAAGGAGTAGTGTTAAGCATTTGTTCTACACACACAGGCAATAAATGAGGAACACACACTCAGAGACAATTCCAGGCCAATAGGTTTTTGTATAGAAAAATATCTTTTCTTAGTTTATTTTAAGAACCACATGTTCAAATTTCACATGTAATACTTCAATTGAAAAGTATTGCAGATAGGTACTTTAGGAACTTTGAATAATCAAAATAGCATATACAGTCTTCACATAAATCACATATAGCTATTTTCAAACTAGACACTGCAATTTTCAACAGTTCCTGGGGAGAGTAAGAGTTTGTTAGTTTTTGCAGGTAAGTAAACCACCTACGGGGTTCAAGTTTGGGTCCAAGGTAGCCCACCGTTGGGGGTTCAGAGCAACCCCAAAGTTACCACACCAGCTGCTCAGGGCCGGTCAGGTGCAGAGTTCAAAGTGGTGCCCAAAACGCATAGGCTTCAATGGAGAAGGGGGTGCCCCGGTTCCAGTCTGCCAGCAGGTAAGTACCCGCGTCTTCGGAGGGCAGACCAGGGGGGTTTTGTCGGGCACTGGGGGGGACACAAGTTAGCACAGAAAGTACACCCTCAGCAGCACGGGAGCGGCCGGGTGCAGTGTGCAAGCACACGTCGGGTTTCCAATGGAAATCAATGGGAGACCAAGGGGTCTCTTCAGCGATGCAGTCAGGCAAGGGGGGGGCTCCTCGAGGTAGCCACCACCTGGGCAAGGGAGCGGGCCTCCTGGGGGTCACTCCTGCACTGGAGTTCCGATCTTTCAGGTCCTGGGGGCTGCGGGTGCAGAGTCTTTACCAGGTGTCGGGATCTGGGAAGCACGCAGTCGCGGTCAGGGGGAGACTCGGGATTCCCTCTTCAGGCGTCGCTGTGGGGGCTCAGTGGGGGCAACTCTGGTTACTCACAGTCTCGTAGTAGCCGGGGAGTCCTCCCTGAAGTGTTGTTTCTCCACAAGTCGAGCCGGGGGCGTCGGGTGCAGAGTAGCAAGTCTCACGCTTCCGGCGGGAAACGCAGTTGTTTTAAAGTTGCTCCTTTGGAAACAAAGTTGCAGTCTTGGATGAACAGAGCCGCTGTCCTCGGGAGTTCTTGGTCCTTCTTGAGCAGGGCAGTCCTCTGAGGCTTCAGGGGTCGCTGGTCCCTGGGGAAAGCGTCGCTGGAGCAGTGTCTTTAGAAGTGGGGAGACAGGCCGGTAGAGCTGGGGCCAAAGCAGTTGGTGTCTCTGTCTTCTATGCAGGGTTTTTCAGCTTAGCAGTCCTCTTCTTCTTAAGTTGCAGGAATCTGGGTTCCTAGGTTCTGGGGAGCCCTTAAATACAAACTTTAAGGGCGTGTTTAGGTCTGGGGGGTTAGTAGCGAATGGCTACTAGCCCTCAGGGTGGCTACACCCTCTTTGTGCCTCCTCCCAAGGGGAGGGGGTCACATTCCTATCCCTATTGGGGGAATCCTCCATCTGCAAGATGGAGGATTTCTAAAAGTTAGAGTCACCTCAGCTCAGGACACCTTAGGGGCTGTCCTGACTGGCCAGTGACTCCTCCTTGTTATTCTCATTATTTCCTCTGGTCTTGCCGCCAAAAGTGGGGCCGTGGCCGGAGGGGGTGGGCAACTCCACTAGCTGGAGTGCCCTGTGGTGCTGTAACAAAGGGGGTGAGCCTTTGAGGCTCACCGCCAGGTGTTACAGTTCCTGCAGGGGGAGGTGTGAAGCACTTCCACCCAGTACAGGCTTTGTTACTAGCCACAGAGTGACAAAATCACTCTCCCCATGTGGCCAGCAACATGTCTCGAGTGTGTCAGGCTGCTAAAACCAGTCAGCCTACACGGGTAGTTGGTTAAGGTTTCAGGGGGCACCTCTAAGGTGCCCTCTGGGGTGTATGTTACAATAAAATGTACACTGGAATCAGTGTGCATTTATTGTGCTGAGAAGTTTGATACCAAACTTCCCAGTTTTCAGTGTAGCCATTATGGTGCTGTGGAGTTTGTGTTTGACAGACTCCCAGACCATATACTCTTATGGCTACCCTGCACTTACAATGTCTAAGGTTTTGCTTAGACACTGTAGGGGCACAGTGCTCATGCACTGGTGCCCTCACCTATGGTATAGTGCACCCTGCCTTAGGGCTGTAAGGCCTGCTAGAGGGGTGACTTATCTATACTGCATAGGCAGTGTGAGGTTGGCATGGCACCCTGAGGGGAGTGCCATGTCGACTTACTTGTTTTGTCCTCACCAGCACACACAAGCTGGCAAGCAGTGTGTCTGTGCTGAGTGAGGGGTCCCCAGGGTGGCATACGACATGCTGCAGCCCTTAGAGACCTTCCTTGGCATCAGGGCCCTTGATACCAGAGGTACCAGTTACAAGGGACTTACCTGGATGCCAGGGTGTGCCAATTGTGAAAACAAAAGTACAGGTTAGGGAAAGAACACTGGTGCTGGGGCCTGGTTAGCAGGCCTCAGCACACTTTCAAATCAAAACTTAGCATCAGCAAAGGCAAAAAGTCAGGGGGTAACCATGCCAAGGAGGCATTTCCTTACACAACCCCCCCCTCCCCAAACGAAAGGGGATGAGACTAACCTTTCCCAAGAGATTCTTCATTTTCTAAGTGGAAGAACCTGGAAAGGCCATCTGCATTGGCATGGGCAGTCCCAGGTCTGTGTTCCACTATAAAGTTCATTCCCTGAAGGGAGATGGACCACCTCAACAGTTTTGGATTTTCACCTTTCATTTGCATCAGCCATCTGAGAGGTCTGTGGTCAGTTTGAACTACAAAGTGAGTACCAAAGAGGTATGGTCTCAGCTTCTTCAGGGACCAAACTACAGCAAAGGCCTCCCTCTCAATGGCACTCCAATGCTGCTCCCTGGGGAGTAACCTCCTGCTAATGAAAGCAACAGGCTGGTCAATGCCATCAACATTTGTTTGGGACAAAACTGACCCTATCCCATGTTCAGAGGCATCTGTCTGCACAATGAACTGCTTGGAGTAATCTGGAGCTTTTAGAACTGGTGCTGTGCACATTGCTTGTTTCAGGGTGTCAAAGGCCTGTTGGCATTCTACAGTCCAGTTTACTTTCTTGGGCATTTTCTTGGAGGTAAGTTCTGTGAGGGCTGTCACTATGGATCCATATACCTTCACAAACCTCCTGTAGTACCCAGTCAAGCCAAGGAATGCCCTGACTTGAGTCTGGGTTTTTGGAGCTGCACAGTCCAGAATAGTCTGGACCTTAGGCTGGAGTGGCTGAACTTGGCCTCCACCTACAAGGTGTCCCAAGTAAACCACAGTTCCCTACCCTATCTGGCATTTGGATGCCTTGATAGAGAGGCCTGCTGATTGCAGAGCCTTCAAAACCTTCTTCAGGTGGACCAGGTGATCCTGCCAGCTGGAGCTAAAGACAGCAATATCGTCAAGATAAGCTGCACTAAAGGACTCCAAGCCAGCAAGGACTTGATTCACCAACCTTTGAAAGGTGGCAGGGGCATTCTTTAAACCAAAGGGCATAACAGTAAACTGATAATGCCCATCAGGTGTGGAGAATGCTGTCTTTTCTTTTGCTCCTGGTGCCATTTTGATTTGCCAGTACCCTGCTGTTAAGTCAAAGGTACTTAAGAATTTGGCAGCACCTAATTTATCAATCAGTTCATCAGCCCTTGGAATGGGATGGGCATCTGTCTTGGTGACAGAATTAAGTCCTCTGTAGTCCACACAAAACCCCATCTCTCTCTTTCCATCTTTGGTGTGAGGTTTGGGGACTAAGACCACTGGGCTAGCCCAGGGGCTGTCAGAGTGCTCAATGACTCCCAATTCCAGCATCTTGTGGACTTCCACTTTGATGCTTTCCTTAACTTGGTCAGACTGTCTGAATATTTTGTTTTTGACAGGCATGCTGTCTCCTGTGTCCACATCATGGGTACACAGGTGTGTCTGACCAGGAGTTAGGGAAAAGAGCTCAGCAAACTGTTGCAGGACCTTCCTGCAGTCAGATTGCTGTTGGCCAGAGAGGGTGTCTGAATAGATCACTCCATCTACTGAACCATCTTTAGGGTTTGATGAGAGGAGATCAGGGAGAGGTTCACTCTCAGCTTCCTGGTCCTCATCTGTTACCATCAACAGATTCACATCAGCCCTTTCATGGAAGAGCTTAAGGCGGTTCACATGGATCACCCTCTTGGGGCTCCTGCTAGTGCCTAGGTCCACCAGGTAGGTGACCTGACTCTTCTTCTCTAGCACTGGGTAAGGGCCACTCCATTTGTCCTGAAGTGCCCTGGGAGCCACAGGCTCCAGAACCTAGACTTTCTGCCCTGGTTGAAATTCAACCATTACAGCTTTTTGGTCATACCAAAACTTCTGGAGCTGTTGGCTGGCCTCAAGGTTTTTACTTGCCTTTTCGATGTACTCTGCCATCCTTGAACGTAGGCCAAGTACATAGTCCACTATGTCTTGTTTAGGCTCATGAAGAGGTCTCTCCCAGCCTTCTTTCACAAGAGCTAGTGGTCCCCTTACAGGGTGGCCAAACAGAAGTTCAAAGGGTGAGAACCCTACTCCCTTCTGAGGCACCTCTCTGTAAGCGAAAAGCAGACATGGCAAGAGGACATCCCATCTCCTTTTGAGTTTTTCAGGGAGCCCCATGATCATGCCTTTTAATGTCTTGTTGAATCTCTCAACAAGGCCATTAGATTGTGGATGGTATGGTGTAGTGAATTTATAAGTCATTCCACACTCATTCCACATGTGTTTCAGGTATGCTGACATGAAGTTG
Source organism: Pleurodeles waltl (assembly GCF_031143425.1). NCBI lineage: Eukaryota > Metazoa > Chordata > Amphibia > Caudata > Salamandridae > Pleurodeles > Pleurodeles waltl. Next base: position 319,611,919 of record NC_090442.1, on the reverse strand, counting down.
GTACCTCTGTCAGACACCACCTCCTTAGGAAAATCACTCTGGTAAAAATACCAATGAGTGCTTTGGCTACTGCAGGAGCAGTAGTCGACCTAAGAGGAATAGCTTCAGGGTATATAGTAGCATGATCCACTACTACTAGTATGTACATGTTCCCTAAGGCTGTGGGTGGTTCAAGTGGACCCACTATGTCCACACCCACTCTTTCAAAGGGGACCCCCACCACTGGAAGTGGAATGAGGGGGGCCTTTGGGTGTCCACCTGTCTTACCACTGGCTTGACAGGCACAAAACTCCTTGACTTTCTGGGACATGTTGGGCCAATAGAAGTGGTTGACTAGTCTCTCCCACGTCTTGGTTTGTCCCAAATGCCCAGCAAGAGGAATATCATGGGCTAAGGTCAGTATGAACTTCCTAAACTCCTGAGGCACTACCACTCTCCTAGTGGCACCAGGTTTGGGATCTCTTGCCTCAGTGTAAAGGAGTCCATCTTCCCAATAGACCCTATGTGTTCCAGTTTGCTTGCCATTGGACTCTTCAGCAGCTTGCTGCCTAAGGCCTTCAAGAGAGGGACAGGTTTCTTGCCCCTTACACAACTGTTCCCTTGAGGGTCCCCCTGGGCCTAAGAGCTCAACCTGATAAGGTTCTAACTCCATAGGCTCAGTTCCCTCAGAGGGCAGAACTTCTTCCTGAGAAGAGAGGTTCTCTTTTTGTTGTTGTGTTGCAGCTGGTTTCCCAGTTGTCTTTCCTTTTCTCTTGGTAGGCTGGGCCCTTTTTCCAGGCTCCAGCTCTACTTTTTCACCCTGAGCCTTGCACTGTGCCCTTGTCTTGACACACACCAGTTCAGGGATACCCAGCATGGCTGCATGGGTTTTCAGTTCTACCTCAGCCCATGCTGAGGACTCCAGGTCATTTCCAAGCAAACAGTCTACTGGGATATTTGAGGAGACCACCACCTGTTTCAGGCCATTGACCCCTCCCCACTCTAAAGTTACCATAGCCATGGGATGTACTTTAGTCTGATTGTCAGCGTTGGTGACTGGATAAGTTTGTCCAGCCAGGTATTGACCAGGGGAAACCAGTTTCTCTGTCACCATGGTGACACTGGCACCTGTATCCCTCAGGCCTTCTACACTTGTCCCATTAATTAAGAGCTGCTGCCTGTATTTTTGCATGTTAGGAGGCCAGGCAGCCAGTGTGGCTAAATCCACCCCACCCTCAGAGACTAATGTAGCTTCAGTGTGACACCTGATTTGCTCTGGGCACACTGTTGATCCCACTTGGAGACTAGCTATTCCAGTGTTAGCTGGAGTGGAGTTAGAAGTGGTACTTTTCTTGGGACAGGCCTTGTCTCCAGTTTAGTGTGCAGGCTGATTACAGCTACGACACCAGGCCTTTTTGGGATCAAAGTTTTTACCCTTGTACCCAAAATTGTTTTGTGAAGAGGCTCTGGGCCCACCCTCCTGTGCAGGTTTTTGGGGGCTTGTAGAAGACTCTTTACTATTTTTGTTTTTGGATGTCTCAATACTCTTCCCCTGGGGAGGCTTTGTGACCCCTTTTTTTTGGTCACCGCCTGTGGAAGTCTTGGTCACCCTAGTCTTGACCCAATGGTCTGCCTTCTTTCCCAATTCTTGGGGAGAAATTGGTCCTAGGTCTACCAGATGCTGATGCAGTTTATCATTTGCACAATTACTTAATAGGTGTTCTTTCACAAATAAATTGTACAGCCCATCATAATCATTTACACCACTGCCTTGAATCCAACCATCCAGTGTTTTCACTGAGTAGTCCACAAAATCAACCCAGGTCTGGCTCGAGGTTTTTTGAGCCCCCCTGAATCTAATTCTATACTCCTCAGTGGAGAATCCAAAGCCCTCAATCAGGGTACCCTTCATGAGGTCATAAGATTCTGCATCTTTTCCAGAGAGTGTGAGGAGTCTATCCCTACACTTTCCAGTGAACATTTCCCAAAGGAGAGCACCCCAGTGGGATCTGTTTACTTTTCTGGTTGCACAAGCCCTCTCAAAAGCTGTGAACCATTTGGTGATGTCATCACCATCTTCATATTTAGTTACAATCCCTTTTGGGATTTTTAACATGTCAGGAGAATCTCTGACCCTATTTATGTTGCTGCCACCATGGATGGGACCAAAACCCATCTCTTGTCTTTCCCTTTCTATGGCTAGGAGCTGTCTCTCCAAAGCCAATCTTTTGGCCATCCTGGCTAACAGGAGGTCATCTTCACTGTGGCTCTCCTCAGTGATAACAGAGGTGCTGTGCCCTCCTGTGAGGGAAGCAGCATCTCTGACTATTATGGTTGGAGTCAGGGATTGAGGGTCCCTGATCTCCCTAATTAGGAATGGAAGGGGGGAATTCTCCTCCAAGTCACTATCTTCCCCCTCTGTGAGGTCATCCTCAGAAGGGTTGGCTTTTTCAAACTCTGCCAGCAGCTCCTGGAGCTGTTGTTTGGAGGGTCTTAAGCCAACTGGGATTTTCTTTATATTGCAGAGAGACCTTAGCTCCCTCATCTTAAGATGGAGGTAAAGTGTGAGGTCGAGTTCCATCACATTCTCTTCTGCACCAGACATTGGGGGTCATTCCACGCGGCCAAAATATCGCTTCCGGCATTCCAACCTTCCCGCTGGGCCGGAGGGCGATAACCATGTTAGCGCCCGCTGGCCCAGCGGGAAGGAGGCCTGCAACACAGAATCCGACTCCGAATGGAGCCGGCGGTGTTGCGGGTGTGCGACGGGTGCAGTTGCACCCGTCGCGCTTTTCACTGTCTGCTAGGCAGACAGTGAAAAGCTTCATGGGGCCCTGTTAGGGGGCCCCTGCACTACCCATGCCAGTGGCATGGGCAGTGTAGGGGCCCCCAGGGGCCCCAGGACACCCGTTACCGCCAGCCTGTTCCTGGCGGTAAAAACCGCCAGAAACAGGCTGGCGGTAAGGGGGTCAGAATCCCCATGGCAGCGCTGCTTGCAGCGCTGCCATGGCGGATTCACCCAGCCGGGGCAAAAACGGCGGGAAACCGCCAGCCCCGGTTTTCTGAAAGACGCCGTCAGAATGGGCTTGGAAGCACCGCCAGCCTGTTGGCGGTGCTTCCGTCATTCGCGACCCTGCCGGTCTTGGACCGCCAGGGTCAGAATGACCCCCATTATGTTTCTAAAAGTTGGAATACTTTTTAAGAATCTAAAACTATTTCTAGAACCTAATTCAAACTTTCACAAAACTTTTAAACCCTAAAAGAAATGCTAACAGGGACTAACACAAGGCCCTAGCAGGACTTTTACAAATTTAGAAAAATAGTTCAAATTGCAAAAATCAATTTCTAATGACAATTTTTGGAATTTGTCGTGTGATCAGGTATTGGCTGAGTAGTCCAGCAAATGCAAAGCCTTGTACCCCACCGCTGATCCACCAATGTAGGAAGTTGGCTCTGTATGCACTATTTCAAAGTAAGGAATAGTATGTACAGAGTCCAAGGGTTCCCCTTAGAGGTAAGATAGTGGCAAAAAGAGATAATACCAATGCTCAATTTTGTGGTAGTGTGGTCGAGCAGTAGGTTTATCAAAGGAGTAGTGTTAAGCATTTGTTGTACACACACAGGCAATAAATGAGGAACACACACTCAGAGACAATTCCAGGCCAATAGGTTTTTGTATAGAAAAATATCTTTTCTTAGTTTATTTTAAGAACCACATGTTCAAATTTCACATGTAATACTTCAAATGAAAAGTATTGCAGATAGGTACTTTAGGAACTTTGAATAATCAAAATATCATATGCAGTCTTCACATAAATCACATATAGCTATTTTAAAACTAGACAGTGCAATTTTCAACAGTTCCTGGGGGGAGTAAGAGTTTGTTAGTTTTTGCAGGTAAGTAAACCACCTACCGGGTTCAAGTTTGGGTCCAAGGTAGCCCACCGTTGGGGGTTCAGAGCAACCCCAAAGTTACCACACCAGCAGCTCAGGGCCGGTCAGGTGCAGAGTTCAAAGTAGTGCCCAAAACGCATAGGCTTCAATGGAAAAGGGGGTGCCCCGGTTCCAGTCTGCCAGCAGGTAAGTACCCGCGTCTTCGGAGGGCAGACCAGGGGGGTTTTGTAGGGCACCGGGGGGGACACAAGTTAGCACAGAAAGTACACCCTCAGCAGCACGGGGCGGCCGGGTGCAGTGTTCAAACACACGTCCGGTTTCCAATGGAAATCAACGGGAGACCAAGGGGTCTCTTCAGCGATGCAGGCAGGCAAGGGGGGGGGCTCCTCGGGATAGCCACCACCTGGGCAAGGGAGAGGGCCTCCTGGGGGTCACTCCTGCACTGGAGTTCCGACCTTTCAGGTCCTGGGGGCTGCGGGTGCAGAGTCTTTACCAGGTGTCGGGATCTGGGAAGCAGGCAGTCACGGTCAGGGGGAGCCTCGGGATTCCCTCTGCAGGCGTCGCTGTGGGGGTTCCGGGGGGGCAACTCTGGTTACTCACAGTCTCGTAGTTGCCGGGGAGTCCTCCCTGAAGTGTTGTTTCTCCACAAGTCGAGCCGGGGGCGTCGGGTGCAGAGTAGCAAGTCTCACGCTTCCGGTGGGAAACGCAGTTGTTTTAAAGTTGCTCCTTTGGAAACAAAGTTGCAGTCTTGGATGAACAGAGCAGCTGTCCTCGGGAGTTCTTGGTCCTTCTAGAGCAGGGTAGTCCTCTGAGGCTTCAGAGGTCGCTGGTCCCTGGGGAAAGCGTCACTGGAGCAGTGTCTTTAGAAGTGGGGAGATAGGCCAGTAGAGCTGGGGCCAAAGCAGTTGGTGTCTCCGTCTTCTCTGCAGGGTTTTTCAGCTTAGCAGTCCTCTTCTTCTTAGGTTGCAGGAATCTGGGTTCCTAGGTTCTGGGGAACCCTTAAATACTAAATTTAAGGGTGTGTTTAGGTCTGGGGGGTTAGTAGCCAATGGCTACTAGCCGTGAGGGTGGGTACACCCTCTTTGTGCCTCCTCCCAAGGGGAGGGGGTCACATTCCTATCACTATTGGGGGAATCCTCCATCTGCAAGATGGAGGATTTCTAAAAGTTAGAGTCACCTCAGCTCAGGACACCTTAGGGGCTGTCCTGACTGGCCAGTGACTCCTCCTTGTTATTCTCATTATTTCCTCCGGCCTTGCCGCCAAAAGTGGGGCCGTGGCCGGAGGGGGCGGGCAACTCCACTAGCTGGAGTGCCCTGTGGTGCTGTAACAAAGGGGGTGAGCCTTTGAGGCTCACCGCCAGGTGTTACAGTTCCTGCAGGGGGAGGTGTGAAGCACCTCCACCCAGTACAGGCTTTGTTACTAGCCACAGAGTGACAAAGGCACTCTCCCCATGTGGCCAGCAACATGTCTCGAGTGTGGCAGGCTGCTAAAACCATTCAGCCTACACGGGTAGTTGGTTAAGGTTTCAGGGGGCAGCTTTAAGGTGCCCTCTGGGGTGTATGTTACAATAAAATGTACACTGGAATCAGTGTGCATTTATTGTGCTGAGAAGTTTGATACCAAACTTCCCAGTTTTCAGTGTAGCCATTATGGTGCTGTGGAGTTCGTGGTTGACAGACTCCCAGACCATATACTCTTATGGCTACCCTGCACTTACAATGTCTAAGGTTTTGCTTAGACACTGTAGGGGCACAGTGCTCATGCACTGGTGCCCTCACCTATGGTATAGTGCACCCTGCCTTAGGGCTGTAAGGCCTGCTAGAGGGGTGACTTATCTATACTGCATAGGCAGTGTGAGGTTGGCATGGCACCCTGAGGGGAGTGCCATGTCGACTTACTCGTTTTGTCCTCACCAGCACACACAAGCTGGCAAGCAGTGTGTCTGTGCTGAGTGAGGGGTCCCCAGGATGGCATGAGACCTGCTGCAGCCCTTAGAGACCTTCCCTGGCATCAGAGCCCTTGGTACCAGGGGTACCAGTTACAAGGGACTTACCTGGATGCCAGGGTGTGCCAATTGTGAAAACAAAAGTACAGGTTAGGGAAAGAACACTGATGCTGGGGCCTGGTTAGCAGGCCTCAGCACACTTTCAAATCAAAACTTAGCATCAGCAAAGGCAAAAAGTCAGGGGGTAACCATGCCAAGGAGGCATTTCCTTACACCTGCACACACAACAACATCCACTTCTCCCTATGTGCCCACCTCTTCTGCCTCCCTGTCTGTCCCCTCTACATCCACACCCTCATGCACTGCACCTTCACTCACTGTTACTGCTCCTCTTCCTGCACTCACCACAATCGCAGACAGCCATACATGCACCCCATACACCACACCTGCACTCACCATCTCTACTGTAGTTGACACATGCTGCACACTCACCAGACTTGCAAACACCCACACAACATACATCCACACTAGCTGTCTGTCTTCTCCCACTGTGTCCACCCCCACCTCCCAAGACACACAAACGCACCAAGACACCCACCCAACAGACATCCACCACACAACAGCATACTGAGCAGTCAACTGCACCCACTACAAGCACCCCTACACCCCATACATCCACTCCCTCTGCAACCACTCCCACGCCCTCATCCGCGCCCACTCCAATTGCGCCCAAGAAACTTTTCCTCTCCTGTGCTGACCTCTTCCAACCCACTGGCCCACCCTGTCTTATCCCCAAATGTGCCCACCTCCTTGCCCTTTCTGCTCCTTCCACATCACAGCCCACCCCGGTCCACCCTTCACATTCCTGTGCCCATTCCCCATAGAAGAAGAAGGGCCTCCTTCCGTGACGTGCCTGGATCCCTATATGGTGCCCCGTTCTGTGGAGTACCCAGCACTTGTGGGAGTCAGGTGTGGGCCTTTGTGGCCCATAACAATTGGGAATTTACGGACTGGCCATTGGCCCTGTTTGCACTGTTTGGCTCAGTGAGCTTCTTATTAAAGTTTCTGTGTGGCCTGTGTTTGGGCTGCACGCAGTTACACCCTGGTGTTTGTTTATTTTTTTATGGGTGTGATGCTTTTGTATGTACTTGGGTCAAGTTGCATTTGCCTTTGGTCGGGTAAGTGCCTCTTGCTGTGGGGTGTATGACTTGTGCTGCTGGGAAGGGTTCGGGGGGCGTTGTCTGATGGGTGGAGTGGGTGGGTATGTAACTGTGGCCTTTCCTCCCTTGTTTTGACGGTTGCGGTACTTACCGTCGTCGTCTTCGTCAGCGGTCTCGCTCGTGTAGGTAAATGGCAAGGAGCAGGGCTGGCATGATCTGCAGCTCTCAATCCATGGCTGCCACTGCACGTTCTGTGGGACTCCGGTACGTGGTTCCTTATATTTGGTTAATTTCTGCCTGGCTTTGTGTGGTGGTGGTTCCCACCCCGGAACTGGCGGCGGAATGGTGGTTCATAATTTGATGGGTGAGTTAGGCCTTTCCGACAGCCTGTGGGCGGACTCTGCCATCGTCGGCGGGACTCCTCTCCTGGCGGTGGGTGGTCCGCGGGATGCGTGTGTTTCGTTTGGATCATTATTTGGAGGTCCGGACCGCTCCTCTGTTGGCAGTTTCTACTGCCACCGCCGGCGTAGCGGAACAGACCGCCATGTTCATAATGAGGGTCTTAGTCTGTGCTCCCAGCCATCTAATGTCTAAACTCTGCACATCATTTCTTTATATTACATTCTCGCTTTCTGTTTGTACTCAGGATCTAGTTTGCTCCAGCTCTCCCTTAATATTGATTACATTGTATTCCTTTAGAAAGGTTGTGTTCTCCGTCCTGCCATGAAAAATACAATTTTATTGGCCTTTCATCCCTGCCTCATAATAAATTGTATCAAATATTTTATTAGGTTTTTAAGAATACAACTGTGATCACATTCTAAAGCGTTCATAGACCAGGCACATGTCTTTGCAATATCAAGTCTTTGCTTGAACTATATATGCTTTCAGTGCTTTCAACGTAATTGGGGGTGGTCGGGACAAGTCTCTTATACTGAGCAGGCACGCCTTTCACTGTCTAAAGTCTGAGCAATAGGCTTTGTCTTTGCTATTTTTGTCACCCTGTTTATTTACAACTCCCACTCCTCCACCCTCAACCATGCCACTATTGAATGCTGGTATTAAGAGATGCCAAGAAGAAATTTCTGAAAAGTGGGATAGATGTAGTCTAGTCAAGTCTAATCCGCTCAAAAATTGTAACTTTTATGGTAACTTTTATCTGAAAAGCGTCAGCACTTTCCTGTCTGATAATGCAGGAATGAGAAGTTTAATTCTGTTTAAGTCACCCCTCTGTAAAGGTTGCTGCAGGCGACGTCCCACATCTTTTCTCATGCATGAAAGTGTGATTGGAAGTGTATTTTCTTAATGCTTATTAAACAGTACCAGGCGTCGTCTAACTTAGGAAGCTTAGGAAGCGCACCTTTACCATCAAAGTCCAGAAAATTATCTTTGTGTCTTCTTGACACATTTTTTTGTCCCTCTGTTGTTTGAAGGCTGTGTTTACTTGTCAGCAATAAACAACTGCTGGTGTCAGTGATCGGTCACATGCTTTTTATGTCACACTTGGGTCACTGTAGAACACAGCTAAACTCAGAATCATCAGATAACAGACACATTTCTATATTTTCTTAAGGGAGTGCAGGTGTAAGATGAATCAGTGGGTAAATGAATCTGCACGCAACCTATAAGACATAGCTTTAAATATGGCAGGTCCAGCAAGAATTTTCACTACAACGCATACAGGTGCTTCTCCCTCCGTTTGACCTGATGAGGCCCGTAATTGAAGGGGCCGAAATGCGTCGACCTTTTGTGTTACAAGAAAGATTGCGAGGAATATAAAAAGATGCTCTAGAAGGAAATGGGAACACATCTCTTGTGAAATAATGGATATAAATAAGGAGGCTACAGGGATGTGTAAGACATGGCAGTCATCTCTTCAGATGTGGATTTATGTTGTAAATAATTGAGATGACCACATGTTTCTCAATTAGGGGAGATGGACGAAGGACCAGATATCTTAATTTTATTTATGTTCTTCATGTGTTTAAATGTTGACTTACATGTATTATATGTTTTACATTGTTTTTTTACTATCTTTATGTTGGGTGAAATAATGAACTAAAATATTCTTTGTAATCAAATTGCATTTCCAATGATTGAATTATAGTTTAATTGTTCAAGACTAAGAATTATATCTTTCCTACTATTTGACCACAAGATTTTGTTTAACACTTTAATCCTATCCAGGTATAGTGGGGGCATTAGGGTAGACCCCTTTTAATTTGGATTTTTGTGTTAACCCATGTGGTCTGTTGTACTGATCGAACAGCATGGGGAACCTTCGCCATTTTCTCTGTAAAGGCTGGGTATTGGGATTATTTTGTTTATCCTGATTGTGCTTGCCCTTATGGCGTCTTTTTTCTTTTTAGTCTCAAAGACTGTGTAGGTCCTTCACACATTCTTTTGGTGAGGATGATTTAGCTCAGTAGCTTGTTTTGCACTGTTTCTGTTTAATTTACACAATGTTTTTATTCGTTTCTTACTGGGTTGGAAAATATATGACTGATTCACTGAGTTGGAGTTTAATTTCTTTCTGCCTACACATCCCACTGCTTATTGGGCCTCTGTATTTAACGGGGAACTTAGTTTGTTTTTGCTATTTGTTCCAATGGTGTGGTTAAGGCGTATCAATCTGTTCTCTTTGACATTATTTTTTTGTGCTGAGTCTTTATTGTCAGTGGGTCGCTGGCTTCCAAAGATCTGCAGTTTTGTAACCTGCAAGTATCCGTAGGTGGGCTTGATTTGAGACAGAGCTTGAGATAGGTCTGACAGATTGCCCTTCAATAGACCTGTGATTTTATGCAGCAGTTGTTGTGACAGACAACTATATCGTCAATGTGGAAGGTCTATTGTAGTTTTAGGGCTAATGCGTCCATCAGATCCCCTTCAACAGGGCTTGTTGAGTTAATGCTGTCGAAATACAGTATTTTTTTTTAGAGTTCTTTCAATAGCACAGTTTTATTTTCCATTGATATTGATTGGTTAATTAACATCAATTATATGTTTTCTAACCTATTATTACATTAGTTGCAGTGAGTACTGGATAGGTTGACAGAAGATCTTTGTCAGAGTCTAAGGCACTCATTACAAGTGTGGCGGCCTGAAGATTCCAGTGGTCCGACTGCCGTATTACAACCCTGGCTGGTGGACCCAACTAAAAACCACTGTCTCCGCCAGGAACATGGTTCTCGAAGTGGTGATGGCGGCCTGAGTTGTACTCAGTCAGGGCGGCTCTGAACTCAGCACTGCCTGGCTGATTACAACTCAGCTTTCACCAGCCTTTCCATGGCAGTGACCCCACCATGGAAAGGCTGACAAAAAGCCAGTGCTGGGGGCCGCATTGGGACCCCTGCACTGCCATTGCCCATTGTATGGGCAGTGCAGGGGCTATCCTGCCCAAACCGTCGGAATGCACACTGTAGACAGTGTGCATTCCAAGGGTGCTGGAGTGTTATGATATTGGCAGATATTATAGCACTGTTCCCATTCAGCAGCCTAGCGGGAACCGTGTTTTACAATATTCCCACTGGGCTTGTAATACTCTTGAGGAGAACGTCACCACCATGGTGGTGGCGTCCTCCCCATGAGTTTGGCGGCCCCACTGTAGGACCGCCAAACTCATAAAGAGACTGTGGCCCTCATTATGACATTGGCGGTAAATCCCGCTTACTGCCACGCTGACAGCTGCAAACGTACCACGGCAGCGGCGGATAGCCGTTCACTATATTATGACACACACACACCAATCCGACAGAATTCAGCCACATACACAAATCCGCCAGTCCAAAGGTCAATGATAAAGTGGTGGTATAAAAAACTCTCACTGATATACCAACAGAACAACACCCATCACATTATGACCACGAATCATCACATCGGATATTAAATGGCGGTAAACCGATGGCGGTACATACGCTGCGCTCACAATGGACACCCATATACAAAACAACACCACATTGGACAATTCAAACAAAACACACCTGACACCCATACACACACCACACCCACACACCCCCACCACTATTAAACACACACCCGCATTACCCTCAACCCTTTACGATTACAAATCATTGGCACCAGAGAGGCACCAAGACCACTGAGACGAGAGCCACAAACTACTCACATCTATACACCACTCCACATCACACACCCCAACACATTACCCAACACACCCTCACCAATACACCTCACATAACACCCATGGCACCACAAAGACACCCCCATTTCCCAGAGGAGGTAAGGGTCATATTGGAGGAAATTGTCAGGGTAGAGCCACAGCTATTTGGAGCACAGGTGCAGCAGATATCAATAGCCAGGAAGATGGAGCTATGGCGGAAAATTGTGGACAGGGTCAACGCTTTGGGACAGCACCCGAGAACTAGGAATGACATCAGGAAGAGGTGGAATGACTTACGGGGGAAGGTACATTCCATAGCAGCTCGTTGTACAGGAAACTGGCGGTGGACCCCCACAACTAACAGCATGGGAGGAGCAAGTCTTGTCAATACCTGATCGGAGGAGGACTGGACTCTGGTAAGTCAACTCTCTACTATTATCACCCCCCTACCTGCATGTGATCCCATACCCTCACCCTCACTCCCATCACTCCACTACATCCCACACACTCCACCATCACATCTCACTTATCCCAGTGCCAACCCCTGCATGTTGTACCAATGCATGGACATCCCTCACAGCCCTGCATGGACACTCATCACTAAAGCATGCACAACATAGAGAACTAACAACCCCACCATACACTAACATACAAAAGTGAAAGCTGGCAGAGCAAATCCAACCATAGAGGGGAAGTCAGGGATGTACAATATGTCAAACAGATCAACCATGACACATCATTTACATCCCCACAGGTACCCCAACCAATGTCACTCGAGAGGAGGTGCCAGAATTATCCAGTCCCCCAAGAGAAGAGGCCCACAGAGATCCTGGGAGCCTACCAACAATCCCAGGACACGATGGGCCAGATCCTAGACAACGTGCAGGAGAACAGGTGGCTGCAGGAGGGACAGTACCAGGGAATCAGGGAGGGCTTGCAGGCCATCAACAACACCCAGATCTCCATAGCAGGGGTGCTGGCAGACATGGCCAACATTATGAGGGAGGCAGTCTCACACCAGCGGGCCCCTGCCACTAGTCAAGCATCTGAACAGCCTTCCACTTCTGCTGCCGCTAGTGCCCAGGAGGCCACACCACATGACTCACATGCCACCAGCACCCCTCCCCCTGCAGAAAGTGAACCACCCCGCAAACATTCCCTGTGATCCAGACAGAAGTCAGAGACACATGCCAAGACCCCCACCAGGAAATGAGACTCTCCTGATTGTCCCCCTTGTGTCCCTGTCAACCTTGAACTGCCATTGCTCCCCTTTCTATGTCCCCTAGGACAATGCACCTGTGCTACTAGCAGACTGAAACAATACCCTGGACTTTCCTCCATCATCACCCTATCCCACTGCACTTTCCCCCTATATGTTAGCACTTCAATAAACACCCTTTGAAAAAAATACTTTTGGAGTATGTCACGTGTCAAATATGTATTTTTTTAAACAGGTAAAAACATTGCAAATGAACTGTATATAGAATTAGCATAAATTAATGACCTGTAGTTGGCTGTAGTGATCGCACGAGGAGTACTTGCAAAATACCAACATCTGCAAAATTAATTCCCAGAGGGAACAGTAAGTGGGCATAGGGCATAGAAGTAGAAAATGTCAGCACGCCATTGCCACTCAGATTACAACCAAGGTCATTGAAATATAAAGTTACACTGTCTTACCTGTGTGTCATTGGAAGTATCGACGGATCACAGAGGTTCTGTTGTACTCATCCTCATCCACTGCCTCCTCATCCTCACTGCCAACAGGGCCTACAACTGCCACAGGGGCATCTCCGGCATTTTCCTCCTGCAGAAAAGGGACATGGCGTCTGAGGGCCAGGTTGTGCAACATACAGCATGCCACGACTATATGGCAACACCTGTTAGATGGAGGCACCGGAACCTGGCATTTAGGAGGCTAAAGGTTCTCTCAATTGTCCTTCTGGTTCACCCATGTGCCTCATTATAACATTCTTCTGCCCTTGTCCTGGCATTCTTCACAGGAGTCAGCAGCCATGATAGGTTTGGGTAACCAGAGTCACATTGAGGGACAACATTTAGCCACACACTATCCTATATGGCCAACACCACAGGCATACACCAACATATACTGGTTGGGAACCAGGGCTCACCTATTAGCCACACCCTGTGCCTCTGTAGGTGGGTCATCACATTTGGGATGCTGCTATTCCTTAGGACAAATGCATCATGCACTGACCCAGGATACTTAGCATTGACGTGGGAGATGTACTGGTCCACCGAGCACACCATCTGAACATTCATGGAGTGGTAACTGTTAGAATTCCTGTACACCTGTTCATTTTAGAGTGGCGTACAAATGCAATATGTGTACCATCAATCGCCCCAATTATGTTGGGAATATGTCCCATTGCATAAAACTCGGCCTTCACTGTGGCCAAATCCTCAACCTGGGGGAAAACAATGTAGCTGCACATGTGTTGTATCAGGGCAGATAACACTCTTGTCAGCACTATTGAGAACATTGGCTGTGACATTCCTGCTGCCAAGCCCACTGTCACTTGGAAAGAACCAATTGCCAAGAAATGGAGTACAGATAGCACTTGGACAAGAGGGGGGATCCCAGTGGGGTGACGGATAGCAGATACCAGGTCAGGCTCCAATTGGGCGCACAGCTCTGTGATTGTGGCCCTGCCAAGTCTATAGGTGAGGATAATGTGGCTGTGCTCCAGTGTAGCCAAGCCCACCAGGGGCCTGTACACTGGAGTATGTCTCCATCTCCTATTCATTCGCAGCAGTAGGTATGTAAGGGACACAAGAGTGAGGAGACTGTCACAAACTTAACATTGGAGCAACAACAGTAGTTTGCATTCTATAAACATGTAATGGGTCAGTGCGATTTGTCCAATATGTGCCTATTTCTCCTGTGAGGCAGCATAATCCCATATGGCTGCCCCCCACTGAAATGGCGTCCGCCTGTCCTGTGTGGATGGACAGGTGGAAGTGAGGTAATTCAGTTGACGATGTGCGCCGTGGCGGGAGGCGGTCGGGAACCGCTGTGCAATTCCTCATTGGTTAAAATTGGGCCCTATGGGGTACAGTGGTCAATGGGAATCTATGCCGGCAGTGACGGTATGCACTGCCGCGGATCTGACCGCCATTTTCTATCATATTCCTCACTTGCTACCTGACCTTCTATAGGAGAGGACCTACACTGCATGTGCTGTTGTGACCTGTGTTTGGAACCTACCATAGCCCGTGTGACCGGGGAAAGGGTCCCAGCCTTCACTTCGGAGGAGTTGGAGAGACTGGTGGATGGGGTCCTACCCCAGTACGGACTGCTGTATGGGCCTCCAGACCAACAGGTGAGTACACTGTGGGCACGATGCATGTGACATGAATGCTTGGAGTTGTATGTGTGAAGGTCTCGTGTAAGGGGGTGGGTGGATGTCCCTTTTTACAGTGTACATGTTGTGTGCTGGGCTATGTGTGTGTTAATGGTGATGGAAACGGGTATGGTGGGCCATATGTGTAATTGGCTGGAATGTTTGTCTAATTGTGTTTTCCTGTGGGTATTTCCTCTGCAGGTCAGCGCCCATCAAAAGAAGGGTATATGGATTGCCATCGCCAAGACCATGTGGACCCTCGGGGTCTATGGCAGGCAGAGCACCCACTGTCGCAAACGGTGGGAGGACCTGAGACGGTGGGCCCAGCTGGGGATGGACTCCCAATGAGGAAGGGGTGCCCGTCGGACCCTGACCCCCTGATGGCGTCCATACTGGCGGTCCAGAGCTGGATGGGCGCTTGAGGGCATCACAGCAGCCACAAGGGGGTGAGTACAGTGGCTATCATTACAACTCACAGGTGTTGGGGTGGTATTCAGGAGGTGAATGTGTGGTACAGCCGCCATACCGTATCACCACCACCCTCCCAGCAGCCCTTCCGCGATTTGCCCATGCCCACTCACCCAGGAGGGTGGGCATCTCCTTCACCCCAGCCACCTTAGGCCCTGCCCCAGTGAGCCCTGCTGCCCTGAGTGAGGAGGCTATTGACCTCCTGAGGTACATCTCTGTAGGGCAGTCAACCATTGTGAATGCCATCCAATGGCTGGCAGCTCAGATGCAACAATCTTAATGCATTCCTGGAAGGCATTCACACTGGATTGGTGGCCCAACAGAGATCGATCCAGACTCTGGCCTCCTCTCTGATGGCAGCCATTGTCCCTGTTTCCACTGTCCCCCCTCCAACTACCACTTCCCAGTCCCATTCCCCTCAACCCCAACCCATCCCAAGCACACAGCCAGACGAGCATGCACACAGGACAACACCCAAGAGTGTCACATGCAAACACAAGCACCACACTTCAAACACCATCTACTTGCAGACACAACAACATCCCCTATGTCCACTGTCTCCCTCTCTTCCTCCTCCTCCACTTCCCACCTAGTTACGTCCACACTCACACCTGCATGCACTACATCATCATCCACTACCTGCATCATCACCTCAAGCAGAACACACACCTCACTGGCAGACACCTCCACAAAATCCATGCACACGTCCCCTGTGTTCTCTCCCACTGTGTCTGTCCCCCCCTTCCTAAGGTACACAAACGCAAGCACTCAGACACCCAACAGCCATCCACCTCATAAAAGCATATAGCCCATGCACCTGCACCAAAATTCAGCAGACAGAAACCTCCAAATACCACTCCCACATCCTCCACTCCCATTACACCTCCCTCTTCCCGCCCCAGTGTCCCTAAAAAGCTTTTCCTTTCCACCATTGAACTCTTACCTACTCCTCTGCCCCTTGTCCTGTATGTCTGGCCAGGGTATCAAGAACCCAGCCAAGCAACTCAGCCACACAGTCCATGGGCCCAGTTCCATCCGCACCTACTCGTGGTGGAAAAGATTCCAGGCCACATATACTGAAGGGGAAGGAGCCTGCACCAGCCAGCCGAAAGGGGAAGGAGCCTGCACCTGCCATCCAAAAGGGGAAGGAGCCTGCACCAGCAGGCAAGAAGGGCAAGGAGCCTGCAATAGCAGGCAAGAAGGGGAAGGATCCTGCACCTGCCACCCAAAAGGGGAAGGAGCCTGAACCAGCAGGCAAGAAGGGCAAGGAGCCTGCACCAGCAGGCAAGAAGGAGAAGGAGCCTGCACCAGCAGGCAAGAAGGGGAAGGAGCCTGGCCCAGCAGCTGTCACAGAGCCCCCACAACCAACCGTGGTTGTGCAGCCATTGCAAGGTGCATGGGCTGTGCAGGAGCCTCCCACCAGCACCACCACAGTGCAGCCATCTGAGGGTGCAGGGACTGTGCAGGAAACTCCCACCACCACCACCACAGTGCACACTCCCCAGGACAAAGCACAGGGCATGTTGGCCCCTCCGGAACCAGTGGGGAAGACACTCACTCGAGAGACTGTGGCCTTTCACTCCCCAGGACCAAGCACAGGGCATGTTGCCCCCTTCAGAACCAGTGGGGAAGACACCCACTCGAGAGACTGTGGCCTTTCACTCCATAGGACAAAGCACAGGGCATGTTGCCCCCTAGTGAACCTGTGTTGAAGACACACACTCGAGAGACTGTGGCCTATCACTCCCCAGGAGCAAGCACATGGCATGTTGCCCCCTCCAGAATCAGTGGTCTTATTTCCACTTCCAGCTGAGGTGCCCCCCCTTCTCCTGAGGTGCCTGACTATTTGCCAACTGATGCCTCTGCAGTGTTCTCTCTGTATTGAGGCAGGTGACAAGGGGCACCTTGGACTTTGTCCTGTGGCCATGTGGCCCAATATTTGTGAATAGGGGCTGAGGTGAAGTTAATATGTCCAAGTACTCAATTAAAACAGGGTCATCCAGTGAATTTCCAATATATGAGTGGTTACTTATTTCCCTAGTGGAATTTAAATAATGATCTGATAGTTTGGATGTTAATCTCTAGTTAACTATATTTGAGCAGTCATGCATATTATACTGTTTTGTACGTTTCCTTACTTACTGCTTGTATTTGAGTGCACAAGGTCCTGACCTTATGATGGGGCTTCTGTTTTCTGAGCCAATGCTGTTGAAAAACATGAAGTAAAGGTTGTTTATTTGATTTTTCATAATCCCTGGTTAGAAGGTGTTCTAATTTTAGATGTCTTGTCCCCCTCTCCATTTGACCCCTGATGGATTTTTAAGCAATTCAGATTGTGAAGCAAACCCTTGACATCATTTTGTTCTACTCTACTTAATAGGCACTGGAACAATTAAGTCAGATTTTGGTGCTGTAGAGCGGAGGAGACCACCATCAGACCTGTAATCATTGGTCCTTAAGCTGTATGAGGTAGAATTGAGCCTCCTCATTCAGGCCCCACCTGCTCCCCTAGCAAGTCATGCACGTCAATTCATCAAAATGCCAGGGGTAGCAGAAGTGACATTACACATCCTTTTACCTTCACTTTGACTCACACACACATGCTTACACAAACACACATTCACACTTCGACACAATCTCTCTCACACAAACACACTCTCACTGGAAGCACACACACAACATACATTTAAAAGCAATTTTTACTTACCACACTGCCATGTCATATTCCAGCTAAGGGCCTCTATATCTATTACATTAATGGTGAAAAATGTATTACAATATTATTTGTTGTTAGTGTAATAAAAAATTTACAGAATACAAAGAGAGCGCAACCACAACTGATGTGCAAAATTACAAGTAGACACTCTGTTTTTGGAACTGATATTGCCACTTCTGAGGCAAGTGGTCGCAAAGGCAGTGCCAGGGGTTGTAATGGGCAAGTCAGGGGTCACAGTTGTGACCACTGGTGACCCCCAAATGACATCCATGATCAAGCCCAGTCACGAGAGAGTACTAATATTCTGTATGATCTCGTACTGTTCACTCAAGTCCAAGTAAGGAGATAGGTGAAAGGGGACACACTGAGAATTAAAGCAGGTTGTTTGAGATGAACTTTAACATGGCAGAACAGAAAATTATCCCTACTGTGGGTTACTTGCTTCTGGTGATCCCACCTCCACACACAGCAAGTTTAGGTAGTCATGGAAATACACTTGAAAAAAGAAGAGTTCAAGGGGAGAATTGCAGAGGCAGCCCCCAAAGGGGGCATCGAGGGCCGGCGTCACAACGCCTGTCTTGGACACGCAAGGACCGGTTTGACAGGTTGGTGGCCAGATGGCAGCCATATAAAAAGAAGTGTCCACCATGTCATCTGCCTGAGACAGGGGGAAAGTGCGCTAGGTTAGAAACCAAAGAAGCAGCAAAGGGTCAATTGCAAAGCCCCAAAGAGGGCTACCAGTTAGGGGCAAGGAGCAAGCCCACCGCCTGCAGCCATCACGGCGACAGCGGGACACAGCAGCTGGAACCTAAAAGAAGTCATCGGAGGATGAGCATATTAGCGCAATAGTTAAAGAATGTTTAAAGTCTTTCACCCCCTTGCTTTTCAGTAAAAGCAGTGCAACGTTGAGTCAGGAGTCTGAAGTGGGGAGAGTAGAAGATGCGAGACCCACTGGTAGGAGGGGGTCAGAAGGACATAGGGACAGGTCCGAGCAGGAGAGTGCTGGGTCACCCACACCGGCATGAGGACAAGTGTCAGGTGTAAGGTCCCCTCGAAAAACTCCCAGTGGCAAAGCAACAGGCCCCTGAGGCATTTCCAAGACCGTCATTGGCCCCCGCAATGACCACGAAGGGGCTGGTTTGGCTAATGCTATCCCACCGATAGTGAAAGAGAGAATATGGAGGAAATAATTTATCGACATATTCACTCTCCTCAAGATACAACTGGAAGAGTTAGATCTCACCACATGCAACAAGAAGGAAGAGGACAGGCGGGAAAGGAAGAAGGTTAGGAAAAAAAGGAATTTTTACAATTGGTTGTATGCATTTAGAATTAAGGCATGTGTCATAGTGGAAAAAGTTCCCCACTGTGCCGCGGACCACTGGCTGTATAAGTCAAAGATACATGAGGCACACAGACAATTCCCAGGAGATGCCTGGTTGGTATATGATAAAAGTTTCAGATTAGAAATGCAGGCTCACCCCAAAATGGAGTGGAATGAGAAAGATGTGTCTAGTTACATACATAAGATGTTAGTAGTCAGATCGTGGACTGGAAAGGGCGAGCAGCCCTTTTAGACCTTCCACTTAAGGGGAAAAAAGGCTAAGGCGTGCAGAGGTTTAAAGCGGGGCACAGCTGACAGGGCCTGGGAACAGGGGGACACCACCAACATGTTAGAAGTTCAAAACTGATGAATTCACGTGTGGAGCGGGATGCAAATTTAGGCACATCTATTCCACCTGTGGTGGAGATCACCCAGCTGCAGGTTACAAATGCAATAAACACCGGTCAGACAAGAAGGAGAGAAAGAAAAAATACTAGTGGGAGTGGGGCACGGCAGGGGGAGCCCAAGGACTAGGCAGGATTTCGGCTAGCCAAAACCCCCATCAATATGCAAATGCTCAGGATGTTAGCCAAAGGTTACTCCAATAATCATCCTGAGGGCCTGGCCAGAGTAGCAGGATGACTGGGCTCTGGTAAGTCAACTCTTTATTGCTATCACCCCCTAACTGCATGCTATCACATACCCCCACCCTCACTCCCATCACTCCACCACCTCCCACGTACCCCACCACCACATCCCACTCATCCCAATCCAAGCCCTGCATGCCATACCAATGCATGGACACCATTCACAGCCCTGCATAGACACCTATCACCAAAGCATGCACATTAGAGAGAGTCAGCTAGCCCACCACATACCAACTTACACAAGTTAAAGCTGCCAGGGCAAATACAACCAAAGAGGTCAAGCCACCAGTGCACAATGTGTCACACACAGAAACAATAACACTACATTTACATCCCCACAGGTACCCCAGCCAATCTCAGCAGCGAAGAGGTGCCAGCACTATCCAGTCCCCTAACAGAAGAGGCCCACAGTGATGACAGCAACTCTGGTCACCTGGATCTGGATGACCAACCTGGACCACCAGGGACCTCTGGACAGTCAGTTACCAAGCCACAGTCACACACCACCACAGAGCCTCCCTCCTCAGGAAACACCACCACAGCACCCACCCAGCATACCCATACCTCTGTCCCCAGGACACATCAATCAGCAGTGTGTCTACCACTACAGGGACCCCAGGGCACACCTCACCCCCAAGAAAATCAGCAAGGACACTGGGAGGACTGCTGTGCGACAGGGGGAGGACAGGACCAGGGAACCCACTCTCCACAAGGCACTCTCCAACATCATGGGTGCTTACCATCATTCCCAGGAGACGATGGCAACAGTACTGGCCAAGTTTCAGGAGACCCAGCGGCTGCAGGAGGAACACTACCTTGGGATCAGGGAGGACTTGAAGTCCATTAACACCTTGTCAAAACCAGGAGGGACACAGTGGCACAACAAGGGGCCCCTGACACTAGCCTGGACGATGAACAGCCCTCCACTTCCGCTGGCGCTAGTGGACAGGAGGCACCGCCCCAGGAACAACAGGACACCAGCACCCCACCCCCTGCAGATGGAGAACCACTCCGCAAATGGTCCCTGAGATCCAGGAACAAGACAGAGAACATTGCCAAGAAAATGACACACTTATGCTAGTTCCAACAATAGAATGAGATGTCGAAAGCAGTGGCATCTTCTTACCTGTGTCTCACTGGAAGTATTGCCTGATGATGTTGTTTTGGTTGTCGATATCCTCTTCTTCTCCCTCCTCTTTTTCACTGTCCACAGGCTCCACAGCTGCCACAAGACCACGATCTGGCACATCTTCCTGCAGAAAAGGCACCTGGCATCGTAAAGCCAGGTTATGAAGCATACAGCAGGCCAGGATTATCTGGCACACCTTCTTCGGTGAGTAGTAGAGGGATCCACCTGTCTGATGGAGGCACCGGAATCTGGCCTTCAGGAGGCCGAAGGTGTGTACGATCACCCTCCTAGTTTGCCCATGTGCCTCATTGTACCGTTCCTCTGCCCTTGTCCTGGGATCCCTCACTGGGATCAGTAGCCATGACAGGTTGGGGTAACCAGAGTCACCTGTAAATGTCGAGAGACAACTGTTAGACATGCACTAACCCTTAGGGACAACCCGATACCCAGACACCTATGTCAACCGTATTGGGACCTTGACCTCACCTATTAGCCACACACGGTGCCTCTGGAGTTGGCCCATCAGATAAGGGATGCTGCTATTCCTCAAAGTGTAAGCGTCATGCACAGAGCCAGGATACTTGGCATTGACATGGGAGATGTACTGGTCTGCCAAACACACAGGGGGTCATTCTGACCTCGGCGGTAAAAGGCGCTTACTGCCGGTCAGAACACCGCCATAACACCGCAGCGGCCGCGGGAAACCGCCACGGTCATTCTGACCCACAACAGGCAAACCGCCAAAAACCCGACATCCACAAAAGTCCGCCACACGAACGGCCAGCGAAAAACTGGCAATGACCAAACCTCCACCGTCACGCCTACAGAAATACGCCCATTCCATTCCGACCCACGAATCCACGCGGCGGTCTTTCAACCGCGTTATTCCATTGGCAGTACACACCGCCGCGGTCAAAATACACACACAGCTCCAAAACACTGCCACATTGGACATTTTGAAATACACACACCTGATACACATACAAACACCTCTCCCACACACCCAACACAATATAAAACACACACCCACATCACCCACAAACCCCTATGACCACGATTTATTGACTAAGGCCAGAGAGAGACACCACCAGCTAGTACAGAGCATTCACAGGCACATTACAGCATCACTCACACAACATCGACGCACAAAACACCACACACCACCACACTCACCACACTCATCACCACAAACACCACCCCACACCTCATCCACACCACCCCATGGCACCCCAAAGACACCGCAGGTTTTCAGACGCTGAACTCAGGGTCATGGTGGAGGAAATAGTTCGGGTAGAGCCCCAGCTCTTCAGGACACAGGTGCAGCACACCACCATTGCCAGGAAGATGGAGCTATGGCAAAGAATAGTGGACAGGGTCAACGCTGTGGGTCAGCATCCACGAAATCGGGAATGGACTCTGGTAAGTCTAATCTCAACTACTTCATCCCCCCCACCCACTGGCATGCCAAATCATACCCACAACCTCCCCACCCACCCCCATCACACATCCTCCTTGCTAATGTCTCACCATCACAACCCACCCATCCCAACACCAAGCCCTGCATGCGACCACAAACCATGGACACCCATCACCTAAGCATGCCCACTGCACATACCCATCCCCCCCCAAACCACCATCACAACAGCCCCCACAAGGGAATGCCAGCACTGGGGTACACGGGCAGCCACCCATTGCACGCTATGGCACACACAGAAGCAATAACCATACTCTTATACCCCTGCAGGACCCGAACGCCACAACACCGCCCAGGATGGCCCAGGAATGTCCATTCCACCCCCAGAAGAGGCCCACAGTGATGACAGCAGCTCTGTCTCCCTGGACCCAGATGACCAGCTCGGCCCATCGGGGACCTCGGGACAGTCGGTTCCCCTCAGACAGCCACAGGCCACAGCAGACCTACCCCCCTCTGGGAACACCAGCACAGCACCCACCCAGCGGGCCCATGCCTCTGTCTCCAGGACACATCAATCAGCGGTGTGTCCACCACTACAGGGCACCCAGGTTAACCCACCACCCCAACAACAACAGGGACCTGGGGGCAGTGGTAGTGGGCACACGGTCCAGGGGACAGAGGCCCAGGGAAACAGGGGAACTGGGAGGGCTACTGTGCGACAGGGGGGGGACCGGCCCAGGGAACCCACTCTCCACGAGGCCCTATCCTCCATCATAGGAGCATACCACTGCTCCCAGGAGACGATGGCGACGGTCCTGGCCAGGTTCCAGGAGATCCAGGTACTGCAGGAGGAACAGTTTATGGGGTTCAGGGAAGAACTCAGAAACATCAGTTCCGCAATGGGCACCATCGTTGTGGCTCTCAATCAGATTGTCAGCACATTGCGGGACCATGTGGCACCACAAAGGGCCCCTGTCACTAGCATGGACCAAGAACAGGCTACCACCTCCGCCGGCGCTAGTGGACAGGAGGCCCCGACACAAGAACAACAGGCCACCAGAACCCCACCCCCTGCAGAAGGAGAACCACCCCGCAAGCGGGGCCTGAGATCTAGGAAGAAGACAGAGTAGGATGCCAATACCCCCGCCAGGAAAGGATACCCCCTGATTGTCATCCCACTGTCCCACATTGTCACCCTGTCCAACCTTAAACTGCCCCAGCTCCACCTTCCACAGGACAGTGCACCTGTGAGACTGAAAATCTGGACTCTGCCAAGGACATTCCTCCACCATCACCCATCACCCATCACCGAATTGCAACTATTACCCAAAATTGAGCACTTTAATAAACACACTTATTGCATAAATCTAATCTGGAGTCTGCCTGTATTTTTGAACAAATGTATTACACAGAACCGTGCCAAAATGTCCAGTTACATTGTGATGACAACATACCACTGTCACACAGCTGTAGTCCATGGGGAAACAAAGCAGAGGTCACGGAGTGGGGCCCACATCTCTGAAATTGGAAGGGAAAGTCACAACTCAGTTAACATACACTGGGGGGAAACTCAGACAGTAGAGAGGCAGGAGACTTTAAGAAAATGTAAAATGCCGGTGTTGATTCTTACCTGTATGTCATTGAAAATACTGCTGTATTACTGTGTCCCTGTTGTCTGTGTCATCCTCTTCGTCTTCCTCCTCTTCACTCTCTGCAGGCTCCACAGCTGCCACAACATCACCATATGGACCATCCTCCTGCAGGAAAGGCACCTGGCGTCGCAAAGCCAGGTTGTGAAGCATACAGCAGGCCACGATGATATGGCACACCTTCTTTGGTGAGTATATTAGGGATCCACCTGTCATATGGAGGCACCTAAACCTGGCCTTCAGGAGGCCGAAGGTCCGCTCGATCACCCTCCTAGTACGCCCATGGGCCTCATTGTACCGTTCCTCTGCCCTTGTCCTGGGATTCCTCACTGGGGTCAGTAGCCATGACAGGTTGGGGTAACCAGAGTCACCAATAAGCCACACACGGTGTCTCTGAAGTAGTTCCATCACGTAAGGGATGCTGCTATTTCGCATGATGTGCGCGTCATGCACTGACCCAGGGAACTTGGCATTTACATGGGAGATGTACTGGTCAGCCAAACAGACCACCTGGACATTCATGGAATGATAACTTTTCCTGTACACCTGTTCACTCGTGCTGGGGGGGACCAAAGCAACATGTGTCCCATCAATTGCACCAATGATGTTGGGAATATGTCCAAGCGCATAGAAATCACCCTTCACTGTAGCCAAATCGCCCACCTCAGGGAAAACAATGTAGCTCCGCATGTATTTCAGCAGGGCAGACAACACTCTGGACAACACCTTGGAAAACATAGGCTGAGACATCCCTGATGAAATGGCCAATGTTGTTTGAAATGACCCACTTGCCAAAAAATGGAGTACTGACAGAACCTGCACTAGAGGGGGGATCCCTGTGGGTTGGCGGATGGGTGACATCAGGTCTGGCTCCAGCTGGGCACACAGTTCCTGTATAGTGGCTCTGTCAAGCCTGTATGTCAGTATGACATGTCTTTCTTCCATTGTCGACAGGTCCACCAGCGGTCTGTACACGGGAAGATTCCTCCATCTGCTCGCAAGTCCCAGCGGACGGTGCCTAGGAAGGACAACATGGAGCACAGAGTCAATCAACCCACAGGTACGTTCCCACAGCTTGCACAGTACACGATTCTCAATGCATTGAATGGCTTGTATGAGTGTTGATGCAAGGCCTAGGCATGTGTGACGCAGTAGAAATTAAGATATGGGGGCCCTTGAAATGGCGGCTGCCTGACCTGTGAAGTGCGACAGTGGGATGTGAGGTCAATGGGCTGGCGTGGCACACCGTGGCGGTAGGCGGTCGAAGACCGCGGCGCAAAGCCGCATTGGTTAACATTGAACCCTATGGGTTTCAGGAGCCAATGACAATGTGCGCCGGCGGTCGCGGTACGCCTCGCCGCGGTACGCACCGCCGCGGGCGTGACCACCATTTTCTATCTGCTTAATCACTCGATACCTGATCATCCACAGGAGAGGACCTATACTGCAAGTGCTGGTGTGACCTCGGTCTGGAAGAGACAATGGCTGCTGCGACTGGGGAAAGGGCCCCTGCCCTCTCTTCTGAAGAATTGGAGAAACTCGCGGATGGGGTCCTCCCCCAGTATGCGCTACTCTACGGTCCTCCAGACCAACAGGTAAGTACACTGGGACCATGCTTTGTGGCCAATGGTGGGTTGAGTGGGGTGAATGAAAGATGGTGGGGAGGGGAGCGAATGAGGCATGCATCAAACGACAGATGAGAGCATGTGCCACATGGAAAGGGTGGGGATGGGGGGCCACTCACATCGAGCATGTAGAAGGTGATGATTTTTTATTTTCTCCCCCTGTACATGTCTCATAGGTCAGCGCCCATCAGAAAATCGACATTTGGCGTGCCATCGCCAAGGACGTCCGGACCCTGGGGTCCACAACAGATGGGGCACCCACTGCTGGAAGAGGTGGGAGGACATCCACCGCAGGAGCAGGAAGACCGCAGAGGCTCTGCTGGGGATGGCCTCCCAACGTAGGAGGGGTGCCAGTCGTACCTTGACCCCCCTGATGTCCCGGATCCTGGCGGTGGCCTACCCCGTTTTGGATGGGCGCGTGAGGACATCACAGCAGACACAAGGTGGTGAGTACAAGCGCATTCTGCTGATTTTGCGCAAATTGGAGGTGTCTGGGTGGGGGAGGAGGGCTGTGGGTATCCCTAGGCCAGGGTGATTTCTGTAGGCTAGGCCCCTCCGTTAGGCATGGCCCTGTGCCCCGCCCCCCACCTCTGTAGGTTGCCTAGTACAGCTATTCATGGCCCTGTGTCACCTATGTGTGGATTTGTCGTCCATAGGCTTGTAGGCCATGTCCCACGGATTGAGTAGTGTACCCCAAGTGCGCGGCGTAGTGCAGGGGGCTTCTGTGTCTGTCCTCTCCGCCAACGGTGTCGCCAATGCATGCACTCAACATGTCTTTGTGTCTCCACCCCCCCCCCCTTTTTTGGTGGTCTTCCTGTTCATGTGTGCATTAGCATCATCAGGCCGAGGAGAAGTGGCATCGGAGCACGAGGGAGCTGCATCTCACATGGCCATGGAGGGCCATGCAACTGACTCTGATTTCACCAGTGAGACGGAGGGTGATGGGAGCTCCACAGCGGGGACACGTGGTGACACCAGCGACACAGACACGTCCTCGGAAGGGAGCTCCTTTGTGGTGGCGGCAACATCCGTGCCCACCGCAACAACAGGTACAGCCGCCACCCAGCGCACCAGCTCCGCCCTCCCAGCAGCCCCTCAGCCTTCGCCCCGTTCCCGCTCACCCAGGAAGGTGGGCATCTCCTTCGCCCCAGGCACCTCAGGCCCTGCCCCAGTTACCCTTGCTGCCCTCAGTGAGGAGGTTATTGACCTCCTGAGGACGCTCATTGTTGGGCAGTCTACCCTTTTGAATGCCATCCAGGGTGTAGAAAGGGAGGTTCACCGGAGTAATGCATACCTGGAGGGCATTCATTCGGGTCAGGCTGCCCATCAGCGATCGTTCAACGCTCTGGCCTCAGCACTGACGGCAGCCATTGTCCCTGTCTCCTGCCTCCCTCCTCCAACTTCCTCAACCCAGTCCCTCTCCCCTGTACCTCTGCCTAGCCCAGACACACCTACAGACCAGCCTGCACACACCTCAACACCCAAGGGAAGCTCATCTAGACATAAGCACCACACATCACACAAGCATTCACCCAAGCAACATCCACATGCAGACACGCCAACAGCCACTGCCTCCTCTGTGTCCCCCTCCTCCTCGTCTCCCTCCTCCCTCCCTGTGACGTCTCCACTCACACTTGCATGCACCACATCTTCAGCCACTACGTCCATCACCAGCACACCCACCAGAACACTCCGCACACGTGCAGTCACCACCCCCACTACCATTTACACGTCCCCTGTGTCCTCTCCCAGTGTGTCTGTCACCCCCTCTTCCAAACCACACAAACACAGGCAGCCACCCACCCAACAGCCATCCACCTCACGACAGCCTCCAGCACAAGCACCTGCACCCAAAGACACCAGACTTCACTCTCCTACAACCACATCCTCTTCCTCCACTCCCATACCCACTCCAACTACCCGTCCCTGTCTTTCTAAATTGATTTTCCTTTCCAACCTTGACCTCTTTCCAACAACTGACCCACCCCCTCTATCTCATAAGACTCCAATCAGCACCTCAGCCACCACAAAACCTGGACCTACAAAGACAATAGTCCAAGGATTTTGGAGTCCACCACCTTCAAGGCCAGCTACTTCGGCTAGGAGTAAAGAGACGGCCAGCCCACCCCCTGAAAAAAAAGCCAAGAAAGCCAGTGCCCGGCGCGACAGGCCAAAGACAGCAGGCTCCAAAAGCACTACCCTGGCACCGTCAGGGAGTGGGGTGCCACCTGGCACACCGCAAAGGGAGGAAAGGGCCACAGACGAGCAGGGAAGGGTGGCAAGGGCAGCACGCCCGACAAGTCGGGCAGCAGGCGAGCTGCCCAGGAGGGCCCCACCAGCCCCATTTCAGGTGTGCAGGAGGACACACACGGGCCCGGGACGGCAGCACAGGAGGGCCCCGCAAGCGAGAAGACAGATGTGCACGAAGGGCCCGGCAGCCACAAGTCAGGTGGCGAGTGAAATCCATGTAATGGCCAGATCTGGTGACCTGGACACACATGTCAAGCACCGCTGAACAGGGCCCTTCAAGTCAAACACCGCTGAACAGGGCCCTTCAAGTCAAGCACCGCTGAACAGGTCCCTTCAAGTCAAGCACCGCTGAACAGGGCCCTTCAAGTCAAGCACCGCTGAACAGGGCCCTTCAAGTCAAGCACCGCTGAACAGAGCCCTTCAAGTCAAGAACCGCTGAACAGGGCCCTTCAAGTCAAGAACCGCTGAACAGGGCACCGCCGTCTCAAGAACCGCTGAACAGGGCACCGCCGTCTCAAGAACCGCTGAACAGGGCCCTTCAAGTCAAGAACCGCTGAACAGGGCCCTTCAAGTCAAGAACCGCTGAACAGGGCAACGCCGTCTCAAGAACCGCTGAACAGGGCACCGCCGTCTCAAGAACCGCTGAACAGGGCCCTTCAAGTCAAGAACCGCTGAACAGGGCCCTTCAAGTCAAGAACCGCGGAACAGGGCACCGCCGTCTCAAGAACCGCTGAACAGGGCACCGCCGTCTCAAGAACCGCTGAACAAGGCACCGCCGTCTCAAGAACCGCTGAACAGGGCCCTTCAAATCAAGCACCGCTGAACAGGGCCCTTCAAGTCAAGCACCGCTGAACAGGGCCCTTCAAGTCAAGCACCACTGAACAGGGCCCTTCAAGTCAAGTACCGCTGAACAGGGCCATTCAAGTCAAGAACCGCTGAACAGGGCACCGCCGTCTCAAGAACCGCTGATCAGGGCACCGCCGTCTCAAGAACCGCTGAACAGGGCACCGCCGTCTCAAGCACCGCTGAAAAGGGCCCTTCAAGTCAAGCAACGCTGAACAGGGCCCTTCAAGTCAAGCACCGCTGAACAGGGCCCTTCAAGTCAAGAACCGCTGAACAGGGCCCTTCAAGTCAAGAACCGCTGAACAGGGCACCGCCGTCTCAAGCACCGCTGAACAGGGCCCTTCATGTCAAGCACCGCTCCGCTGGGCCCTTCATCTCAAGCACCGCTCCGCTGGGCACCGCCGTCTCTGCACCGCTCCGCTGGGCCCTTCATGTCAAGCACCGCTCCGCTGGGCCCTTCATCTCAAGCACCGCTCCACTGGGCCCTTCAACTCAAGCACCGCTCCGCTGGGCCCTTCAACTCAAGCACCGCTCCGCTGGGCCCTTCAACTCAAGCACCGCTCCACTGGGTACCGCCGTCTCTGCACCGCTCCGCTGGGCCCTTCAACTCAAGCACCGCTCTGCTGGGCCCTTCATGTCAAGCACCGCTCCACTGGGCCCTTCAACTCAAGCACCGCTCCGCTGGGCCCTTCATCTCAAGCACCGCTCCGCTGGGCACCGCCGTCTCTGCACAGCTCCGCTGGGCCCTTCATGTCAAGCACCGCTCCGCTGGGCCCTTCATCTCAGGCACCGCTCCGCTGGGCCCTTCATGTCAAGCACCGCTCCGCTGGGCCCTTCATCTCAGGCACCGCTCAGCTGGGCCCTTCAACTCAAGCACCGCTCCGCTGGGCCCTTCATGTCAAGCACTGCTCCGCTGGGCCCTTCATGTCAAGCACCGCTCCGCTGGGCCCTTCATCTCAAGCACCGCTCCGCTGGGCCCTTCAACTCAAGCACCGCTCCGCTGGGCTCTTCATGTCAAGCACCGCTCCGCTGGGCCCTTCAACTCAAGCACAGCTCCGCTGGGCCCTTCATCTCAGGCACTGCTCCGCTGGGCCCTTCAACTCAAGCACCGCTCCGCTGGGCACCGCCGTCTCTGCACCGCTCCGCTGGGCCCTTCATCTCAACCACTACTCCGCTGTGCTCCGCTGGGCCCTTTATGTCAAGCACCGCTCCGCTGGGCCCTTCATCTCAAGCACCGCTCCGCTGGGCCCTTCAACTCAAGCACTGCTCCGCTGGGCACCGCCGTCTCTGCACCGCTCCGCCCTTCATCTCAAGCACCGCTCCGCTGGGCACCCCCGTCTCTGCACCGCTCCTCTGGGCCCTTCATGTCAAGCACCGCTCCGCTGGGCCCTTCATCTCAAGCACCGCTCCGCTGGGCCCTTCAACTCGAGCACCGCTCCGCTGGGCACCGCCGTCTCTGCACCGCTCCGCTGGGCCCTTCATCTCAAGCACCGCTCCGCTGGGCACCGCCGTCTCTGCACCGCTCCACTAGGCCCTTCATGTCAAGCACCGCTCCGCTGGGCCCTTCATCTCAAGCACCGCTCAGCTGGGCACCGCCGTCTCTGCACCGCTCCGCTGGGCCCTTCATGTCAAGCACCGCTCCGCTGGGCCCTTCATCTCAAGCACCGCTCCGCTGGGCCCTTCATCTCAAGCACCGCTCCGCTGGGCCCTTCAACTCAAGCACCGCTCCGCTGGGCCCTTCAACTCAAGCACCGCTCCGCTGGGTACCGCCGTCTCTGCACCGCTCCGCTGGGCCCTTCAACTCAAGCACCGCTCCGCTGGGCACCGCCGTCTCTGCACCGCTCCGCTGGGCACCGGCGTCTCAAGCACCGCTGGCCCATTGGCAGAAGGGGCAGGCCCGCATCTGTGTCGGGCAGGGCTGCACGAAGCACTCTGGGCACCATGCCTCCTCCAGAAACCAGATGAGTCTGTAATCCACTTGTGAGACTGTGGCTTTGCACTCCCCAGGATGGCACAGTGGCCAATCCACCCACTGTAGAGACTCGTGACACTGTGGCTTTGCACTCCCCAGGATGGCACAGTGGGCAATCCACCCACTGTAGAGACTTGTGAGACTGTGGTTTTGCACTCCCAGGATGGCACAGTGGCCATGGAGGCCCCTCGTGGATCTGGCGTTGTGGACTCATCTGGCTGAGGTGCCCCCCTTCCCTTCCCCCTGAGGTGCCTGTAGTTTTGCTATCTGATGCCCCTGCAGTGTTCTCTCCTATTCGAGTCAGGTATCATGTGTGGGCCTCGCCCATGCATTTTGGGCCCAGTGGTCCACGGTCAATGATTAGTACACTATCCAGACTTGTGTACTTGGTGTACATATTTGTATATACTGAATTTTGACTTTTGAATACTGGATTTTTCTTGATTACAGTGGTTACAATCATTTCCTTTTGTCCTTGCATTTTTCCAGGGGGTGGGCGGTGTATATGTAATGTTGCTGCATGTATTTGTGTGTCTGTTGTGTGTGGTGGTGAGGGTGGGGGTGTTGCGTGTGTGTGTCACTCTGTTTCCTCTTCCCACTCCCCTGTGTTGTAGGCGCAGTACTCACCATGGTTGCCGCCGCCGTCGTTTGTCCTCCTCATAGAAGAGGGGGTAAACCAACATGGGTAACACATGAAGTTTGGGCTCCATAGCGTCCTGGTTCCTCGTTGGGTGTCGTTTGGTGAGTGTTTTCCCTTCTGTGTACTGTTTCCGCCGTGCTTTTGATAGCGTTGGTTCCGCCCCGGAAAAGGCGGTGGATAGGCCTCTTGTAAAAGGGTGGGCGTTACTTTGTCACCCGCCTGTCTGTTGGCAGTGACCGCCGCGATGTTTGTTTCTACCACCGTGGCGGTCGGAGTGTTAAAGTGGCTGTCTATGTTGGCGGTTTCCGCCACGGTTGTAATCCCATTTTTTTTCCACCAACCTGTTTGCGGTATTACCGCCACTTTAACACCGACTGCCAGGGTTGTAATGAGGGCCTTAATGTTTTTTAAATAGCTGTAGTGGGAAGCATTAATCATTCTAGACATCTTATCACCCTCCTATTGGGACGCAAGATAAAACTTGCTAATTAGATGCTAGTAGAAATGTGCAGCTAAAACCAGGACTATTCCTACATATGCTCTGATTGTCCTTTTTGTGCAAATTGATTCAGACTTGGGCTCACACTCCAGCAAATCATCCCCAACACTGGAATGAGGCCGGTTCATTGACAGTGGGAGAATGCTTGGTTAAAATATACCATACTCTACTACCATTACACTTCATACTTAACACCCAAACATTGATTTTAATTCTATGACAAGTTGACCTGACGTACGAGATGTGGGGCACAAGATGCAAACCTTTTACATATGGTTTGGATTTGTAGGGCTTTAACCCGTTTTTTGAGGCAAGGTGGTTGCCTCATTGAATATGATCTTGATTAGGGATATTGAATCTCATTCATAATCTTAGCTAAAAAAAAGAGCTAGCAATAGCCCTCTCACTCTTGCTAATAGGTGCATTGCCACTCATCCTAAAGTGGATGTAGCACCATCAATAGAGGGCTGGAGAAGGGATGTCTTTGAATGGGCCAAAGGCAAAAGGTGAATAATGTAGAAAGAAGATCATAGAAGTGCTAGAAAGTGCTAGAAAGTATCTAATAGCAGACATATGTGGTGAGTTTATGATGCCATTGAACATCCTAATGATACCTTAATATAAGATAGTCAATAAAAGCTAAATCAGGGCACTATTCATTAAAGTAGAAAATGTGTGTGGGCGGTGTTAAAATAGGGACTAGCGGATTATTAGGCTAAGTGATGTGGACCAATGCCAGTGACAAACTGTTTCTGTTGTATTAAGTTTAAAGAGGTGAACAGTTGATAATAAAGAAACTAATATGAGGAACTAACAAGTCTGATAATGTGACAATACACACTGTAACACAAGGTAACAAAATCAGAATGTAATATACACAAGAAGTGGAATGGTTCAAAATACGTAATTCTATTGTGTGCAAATAGAAGAGAATGTTATTGGGATCCTAGAATACCATTTACTCTATGGCTCAATAGAATTTTAAAAATGAAAGCATCAATATATTTAAAAAGAAAACTGAACACCTGTCTCTTCCCCCATTTCTCATAGGGGAATTGTGCACTATATAAATACACATAACACATCTATATTATAAGATCATGAGTCTTAGTCACAGTATAGTGTCAAGCATTTCTTGAATTGTAGAAAAATCCTTCACTGTATGATGGTGTATATGAAAATCTAACACATGGCCCTTTATGGTGCAAAAGGGGATGTTTGATATGCCATTACAGTATTTCCTCAGACTTTATCATGGCTTAATGCAGAGGCTGGGGATACATGGCCAGCACTCATTTGGCAGTTCACTGTTGGTGTCCACGGCTGAGCCTGATAGGGAATATTGGTTTCATGTACGTATGACTGATACCAAATGTGCTTATTAAACACAAATTTGTTATGAATGATGTGTGTGTGTAGGTTTGTATATGTATGTATGTGGTATTTGTATGGTGGAGACCTAGCCAAAAGAAAGCACTTTTTTGTATAGGGTTAAAGAAATTAAATACAGTCAAAAAATGAGTGAGGAATTGCTGACTTCTGGGATCAGAAGTGGATTATTACTTCATCGTGCTTTGTTCTTTAGAGAGGTGCATTTTCTGCTGTTTCGTAAATTGAGGCCGGATTAGGGCCATCCTGATGATTACAGTCATGATAGCCTGGGGCGTGTGTGCATATATGGAAAAGGTCTGTTGCCTTGTCTGTTATGTTTTTTACAATTGTTTTTAATCTAGTCTTATGATGTCCTGCCGGAGGGTGAGCGGAAAGCCACCAGAAATGGGGAGCTTTTCAGTCAGGTAGGTGAGGTTGCTGGTTGTGACGGCTTTGCAAATGAGGCAGTTGGGACTCAGGATAGTGTTGGCCAATACATGGGGTGAATGGGCTTCGATCAGGATGGGGATGAAGTGATACTGCTGCATGTATGATGCCCACAAGGGGCACAAGTGTAGCATTGGGAGTCTATACAGTAGAGTATTCTCACCATCTGTTCTGACTGTGATCTGTTGCTTTTTGGGAAAACTGTTTTACTTTCTTTAGAATATGGAGCTTGTACTAGTTCATCTTTGGTTTCTTGGCAGTGTGTTCCTTCAGAATAACATTATTGTCCACAGTCAATCCCTGTGATATGACAATAGATTAAAGTTTGGGTTCAAAGTCATCAGGGTTCATGTCCTTGTTACAGGTTTAGACTAGTTGTTGCTTGTTGTTATTAGCAAGTAACAACATTATATCTCAGTTGGGTTGATATTCAGCTAGATGCTGGCCATCCAGATCTGTAGCTGGAGGTAGTCTTTGAGGCATTAGATTTTTGGTGAAGAGTTTGGTATTATCTGCAGCGTTCATATGCTGGTTTCTGGATCAATAGAGCACTTGTTTTAATATGCCACTGTCAATCAGGTGTGCAGCTTGTTCTATGGAATCTGGAAGCTGGTTACTGTGTGGATGGTTGTTAAATGTTGGAGATTCTAATAATGATGTAATGAGTATGTGGGACCCCTCCTGAAGTATCCTGATTGTCATATGTACATCTGCATTATAAGAAAGTGTATTATTAATTCGTGTGGATGAAATTGGATGGAAGTCAACCACAAGTAAGAAAGTCACTAACCTATTAGGCCAGTTAGGTTTCAGTAATTTAGACCTGAGCTCAATCTCTAATACCTTTGGCACAGAGCAGAAATGCCTAATGTAAAGAAAAGGTGTTAAGCATTTAGAAGTAACAAAATAGTTAAAAAGTTAGAAATACAACTCAATAAAAATCCCACTCAAATCTAGAAATATTGAGTAAAAGGTAATAAACAAAGTAATACCAACACAACACAAATCCAATAAGGGAAACTGTAGATATGAATTTTACAAAATTGAGAAAAAACGAAAAACATTATGCGTCAATTATAGTCTATAGTTGTGAAAGACTGGAAAAGAGATGCAATTCCAGGCTGACCGCAGTGGAGCATAGGTAGATAGTCAAACCAGGCTCATGCCAGCCATAGATTTTACCTTTATTCTTAGTCTCTGAAATCAAGGTCGAAATACTGCAGCGGGGCAAGGTTGCAGGCTGTTTTCAAGAAATTGCCCTTGAAGTCACACAACAATTGGATGAGGTCCAGCTGTTGGTTTTGGTAGGAAAGGTTAAGAACAGGAATAACTCAAATTTTGCACCCAAGGATGCCCTTGATTTACTGATACATACTTTTGATGCCTTTTTCTGGTCAAGATTTCTATGTTAGGATTTAGGGCCTGATTTAGTTCTTGGTGGACGAGTTACTCTGTCACACAGTGATGGATATTCCATCCGCCAAAATATAAATCACTTTACATCCATGGGATTCAGATTTCAGCAAACAGGATATTTGTCACCATTGTGACAGAGTAGCCCATCCACTAAGACCTAAATCAGGCCCTTAGTTTCTTTTTCAGAGCTCAGAACCCTGCGGTGGGATAAAGTTGCTGGCTGCATCCGGTGATGAATTGCATGAGGTGCATACTTTCTCGCTAAGGCCCTGCTGACATAGAGTTGCCACTGTGTAGAATCTCCCAGCAGGAGGAGTCTGTTTCTTCAGCCCAGTAAGTAGCACTTTGGGCAGATTGACTTTGGTGGTTGGACCTGGCCCTCTGGGTGTCTGGGAGTCCAAATTTGTTTAAATCCCTCCCAGGTTTCAGGGTTGTTAGAAAAAGGTCAGTTAGGCATAGCCAAGGTTGCCAGGACATCAGGAACAGCACTTGGTGGTCAAGACTCACCCCAGCTTTGACCACCAGCAGGGTCAAGTCAAGGTTCAGTTGCTACTGGTCAGTTGGGCACTTCAAGTTAAAGGCTTCCTGCCAATTGTTGTGTCACTGTAGCCACACATGAGGACAACCTCCTAACAGTCAAGTTCAGTTCTTTGTCCTGGGTTCAAGTGGTAGCAAGTCAAGCCCTTCAGGTCTCCCCACAGCTATCAAACAGCAGGCACATCCCAACTACTGTTTTTCCACAAGTCCAGAGAATCCTCTGAGAAGGTGCCTTGAGGGTCGATATTTATGGTTGCCACTATGTATGGGATGGGGGTAACTCCTGGCCCCTCCCTAACCAATGGACACATGTTTCCCAGGGGCAATCCTTCTCACTTTTGCTGCAGTTCCTGTTTGCTGTACTGTAAACAATCCCACAGCGCACTTTACTTCCAAAATCCAATTGCAGGAATCCTTATTCTCTGGTGCAAAGCCTATGTGCACAATCAGATTTTGTCACGGAAATGAGCAATTACCCCGTCTGTGGTCACTCAAAACAGGTTCTTGGGCAGCCCTCTTCCAGATGGGTTTGGTGCCAGCCTGGCTTGAAGAACAAAGGGCTGCCTTCTTCAGGTATAACCTTACATTTATTTGTGAAAGGGCAGGCACCTTTACAAGTCAGTGAAGTTCCTGGGCCCACTTTAACTGGTCTTCCTGCAAGGGGAAGAAAAACAATTCCCTATATCCAGCCCATTATTCACATCTTCACATCTCATTAGGTTGAATCACTGACAGGGCAGCAGATGAAAGGCTAACACATATTAGGCTCAAGGAGCTTAAGCAAGGGAAATGGTACCCTTCTAAAAGTATTTACATATTTACACCAAGTCCAATTCACCATTTAACTGGGTTCTTAATAAGAATTAAAAATTGAAATATTCTTCTGGCTGGTACCAAACCTAAAATAGTTTCTTTCTGCCTAGGGCTGGACTGCAATTTCCAGCACTACCTTTGCAGCCAGGAGGGCTGCTACGTCACCACCACGTCCGGAGGTGCTACTTAAGGGCACACAGGTCCCCGCTGCCTATCTCTCTTTATGGAGTGACAAGGGCTTGAAGTATAGAAAGAAGAAACGGTTTCACTTTCTTTAGAAAAAAGAACTGCTACCAAACCATCTTTGTGTTTTTTGGCAATGAGTCTCTTGTAAGTGAGGATGGTGTTCATGGTGAATCCAAATGACTTGGCATTCGGGGACAGTTGCAGTTTCAGTGCCTTCAAGGTTTATTACATTGAGACAGGATCATACTGTTTACAGTTCTTGGTATATAACAGAAATTCTGTCTTGGTTGAGTTGGGCGTCAGGTTGGTGCTGGACATGCAACTCTGGGTGATATCAGGTAGTGTTTCAGGCATTAGATATTAGAGGTACAGGAGACTTTCAAGTATAGTTGTGTAACATCTTCATCATTTCCATATTCCCAAAAGTCAAAATAATGGTGTTAAAATTATAATAAATGTTTTTGTAAGCCCTCTTGAATCCAGATGAGGAAGTATTTTTTAAGTGAAACCTATTATAAAGGTACTTACCTTTGTGGGTTGTTTAACATAGCATTTTCCTTGAGCTCAATCTTCCATGCAAAAATATCTAGTGATTTCTGAGCACACAATGCCTCTGACTCAAAATCAAATTATTAAAAAATACAATTGGCAAGCTCTATTTGCTACCAATTCAAATACAACCTAAAAGCATATCTAAAGGTTGTTCTGGCATCAATAGTGATAGTGCTTCCACATAGAAGAGATTGACTAGAAGATCTTAAGGATATTTGTGGACACTAGTGCTTCAGATCATTGTCAGTACCCATCATCATATGAGATTTTATGAGTCAGGGATAGAATCATAAACCTTATCATTTAGTCCACTGATAATCAGTGAAGACTTCTCCTTGAAGCTGACACATTGTCATATTTATTTAGTTTGCAGACCTACGTTACTGTTAATTGTTGATGTACTGGAGCCTGCATGTGGGGCTACCGGAGCACTTAAGTACAGGAAACTACATAGTCCAACCTAATCACAATGAAACAAAATCCTACAGTCAGGCAGGATTCACTTGGGAGGAGAGGTACAATTCTCTTAAGCACCTTCAGTAAGGCAAAGCAGGTGGTAATAACAGAGGAGATATGAGAGTTGAAAGACATTTTTTCACCAATAGCCATGCCTAGTGATTTAGGGCCAGATGTAGCAAAGGGTTTGCGCCTCGCAAACAGCTAAAAATGCCGTTTGCGAGGCGCACTGCCTGCTCTGAAAAATACGGAAACAAAAGGTTTTTTTTTTTTTTCTAAGTGCAGCTCGGGCTGCAGATAGAAAAAAAACCTGCTTTATTAAAAAGCAGTCACGGACATGGTGGTCTGCTGACTCCAGCAGGCCACCATGCCCGTGAGTGCCCATACTTGCAATGGGGTCGCAAAATGTGACCCACCTCATTAATAATAATGAGGTGGGTCTTTGCGACCCCATTGCGAGTTGCAGACGGTGTCTGAGACACCTTTCTGCATACCAAATTGTCAGTTGCAATTTTCGAGTCGCAGGGACTCGCAAATTGCAAGTCGCAATTTTCGAGTCGCACGGACTCGCAAATTGCAAGTCGCAATTTGGCTTTTTCCTACATCTGGCCCTTAATGTTTACCACAACTGTCAATGATTTACCCTTGGATGAAGGCCAGAAACTATAGCTCCAACACAGTTTCTATCTACCCAGAAGTAGGAGCTCCAACTTGTTGATATTGAGCAATAATAAATTGTGGTCTATCAACTGATATTCGGCCATAAGACAATCATGCAAGTTGTTTGCAGAGTCTGGAGCTTGAAGGTTCAGCAAGAACATTATATGTGTGCCATCTTCATATGAAATACCTGGCATTCAAATGAGCTGCTTATGTGTGAGAGAGTTTAAAGTTCAATTAACATTGGTGAGAGGAAGAGCCTTGAAAAATTATGTAATTGATTGACACTTGATGAACCTCAATATTTAAGAGCATCCTATCAAAAAGGACCTAATTCACTTCAGTACCACACTCTTGAAATCTGAATATGCAAAGCCTTGTCTACAGCACCCAGTGAAAATAGCGGAGATATGAGAAAGCTTCACTCCAACTTCATCATCTTTGTCTAGAATGGCCCTGAGTTGATCTGTATTTGATTCTAGTGAAGCTGTGTGCCTCTCCCTGGGAAAAAGCTCATCTGCCAGTTATCCACCACTTTGCCATCTTCCAGAACCCCAAACAGTTGTTTAGCTACCAAACATTCTAAGATAATACTACAGGTTGGTATATTTGTTATCTGTTATTGTTGATGTCAGAAGCATCTAGATTAGATGTTTTTAATTGTGGCTGACAATACAGAAGCTAGGGCTTGACCCACCACTGGTTGGCAGAAGTCATCAGGATAACCTGATTTCTATGGAGGATAGAACTGTAACCACCTTGTCTGGATTTGCAATTTGAAGTTGGACCACTCTATATGAAAGCCAGCAATTTTTTGTGACTGGATCTGACTGGCAAAACATCCAAGAGGCTTGGGGGCTTGAAGGATTTACCGGATCATGGGAAATAGTTGGTAGGATGAGCTGTTGATTTCCAAGAGATGATCGCACAAGAACTGGCTTCTGGCTTCAATAAGGGCTGTTTGCATGTATTAATTGAAGCGTACACTGAGTCATACTAGGTAGCCCTCCATTTACTTTCAACTTGTCAAGTGTGGAGCTTCTCCTGTTTTGTCTCCTACATGAAGCAGCCTTTAATTAAAAGAGTAGTTTTACCTCAGTAGGTTTACTAGGGTCCCCTTAGGCTAGGGTCATCCTTAATACAATTCTCCAGCTTTGGTAAGAACGGTGTCTCTATTTCACTCACTGTTTAAGGAGATGCAGCCTGAGTGGAGCACTGCTAGGGCTAACTGTGTTTAATTTTGACAAAACATTGATTTGTGGCTCAAGGAATGTTAAGGCTGACAGCTTAGGAAGTGAACAGTTGATGCATAAGGGATCGAAGAGTTATCAGTCTCTCCAACAGAGAGAAGCGACCTAGTTCTTCCTGTATTTCAGACAAAAAGACAAGGTCCAACCAAGGCCCTCCTACATGAGTAGGCATGTTCACTTCGTGCAATAGGATGAAGGAGGACATGGTGTTGAGTAAGTTGACTGCAACCAAGACCTAAGCTTCCCTAATTGCAGGTGTTAGATCTGGCTTCCTTGTCATGATTTTCCCCCTTAAATGTTTGTCTTCAATCCACCTGTTTTGCTGACTTCAAGTTGTTGGTGTTAGAACTCTGCACACTTTACCATAGCTAACCACTACTAAAGTGTTTGTGCTCTCTCCTCTAAACATTGTAGAATTGGCTTATACACAATTTAGCTGACAGTTGTGCTTTGTGTAGTCCTGCTAGACATCCACACACAATAGAGAGCTTAGGTGTGCCTCGATGGGCCATCGCTGGCGGGATGGGAGGGCGGGATGGGAGGGAGGCACAGCCCTACGTACACTTTAATAGACTGTATCCTGCTTTCACATAAAGGGCTGCATACCCCTTGTAGTTAGTCTAGAGCCAGGGCAAGGAAGGCAGGATGCTCAGTGACTTTGAAGGTAAATATATGGAACATTCTCTCACTTCAAAGGAAGGCCCGGTTATAAATATTGGACACCAAACACTAACTCTGCAGTACACTTCTGGATCTGTGGATACTCTGCCAGGACGAAGGAGTGCTGTGCTGCTGAAAGGGCTGCCACTTTGCTGAACTGCTGCTCTGAAGGACTGCTACCCAGCTGTGCTGAATAGCTGCCTGCCGCTCTCTTGTCTGAGTGAAAAGGACTGGGCTTGCATCTGTTGAACCCAGCACTCTAGAGTGACTCCAAAGGCTAGTTGGCTGGCCTACTGACTAGATCATCAGGGACAGGAGGCCCCTGGAGCCTTGAACCCAGTACATTCAGTCTGCCATTGGTGAGTCCTACCTAGTCATGTGGTGCCTCCCCAGTCTTGGACTCTTGGAAGTGGGCTTGAAGGCGGCTTGCCAACCCATCTATAGATCCCATATAACCAATGCATCTCCTTTGCGGCACAACACAACCTCAATGCCGAACTTCACACTGAAAGCCCTCATCGACGGGATCCTCAATGACGATGCAGGACCTTGCTCCTCTGAACCAATGCATCTCCTCAGCTGCACAAAGAAATCCTTGACACAGGACCTTTCATTACTCTGGAACCAGAACTTAAGATACTATTCGCTGGCATAATTGGGTCCCTGTAGCCAGCCCATGCTTCTTCGTGCTTGGGCTGAACTTTGTCCCGGTGCAGAGCGAAAAGCTATCCATAGTTGGCACTGTGTGATTTTCATTGATATTTTCAAAAAACTCTTTAAGCTTGCATATCTACAGTTCTACTGATTGGATTTTTGTTATTTTGGTCTTGATTTATTTATTAAAATGCACTCTATATGTAGAAATTGGTGTTGGATTTTTATTCTGTTTCACTTTATTGCTATTTGAATCGCTGTGTAAATACTTTACACATTGCCTCTAAGTTCAGCCTGACTGTTCTGTGCCAAGCTACCAGAGGGTTGCGCAAATGTGAATTTGGGGTTTGCTTGTGCTTCACCCTGACAAGGATTGTGGTTGCTTCTTGAGTAGGAATCCCCCCATCGAACTACTGATCCAATTTCTTACAGCAGGTGCCAACAAAAATTATCTTCAGCTGTTGCAAGATAATTTGTCATGTGGTGTTAGTTAGTGTGTCATGGAAAAGTTTGTCAATGACTTAAGGGTGACTAGACCATTAGCACTTTTATTGAAACTGTTAGAAATCGGGTCTTTGGTTGACAGTCAGGTTACCCCCTGTTCAAGCAAGGACCCTCACTCTAGTCAGGGTAAAAGAGAATCACCCTCAGATAACCCCTGCTTACCCTCTTGGTAGCTTGGCAGAACAGTAGGCTTAAGTTCAGAGTGCTAGGTGTAAAGTATTTG
Organism: Pleurodeles waltl; assembly: GCF_031143425.1. Lineage (NCBI taxonomy): Eukaryota > Metazoa > Chordata > Amphibia > Caudata > Salamandridae > Pleurodeles > Pleurodeles waltl. Next base: position 319,570,553 of record NC_090442.1, on the reverse strand, counting down.
TACCAACACACACAGTAACTTAAGGAAAACACTACAAAATGACACAACACCAATTTAGAAAAATAGGAAATATTTATCTAAATAAAACAAGACCAAAATGACAAAAATCCACAATACACAAGTCAAGTTATCAATTAAAAATCAAAAAGAGTCTTTAAGTCATTTTAAACACACACTAGCGCTGCTAGCGTGAAAATGTACCTGGTGCGTGTCAAAAATAACCCAGCACGGGCTAGGGTGTGTCAAAAAGGGCACTCACGAGCGGGACTGTGCGTTGTTTCTCCTTTCACCGGGTCGGGGCGCGTCATTTCTTCTCTCTGGAGGAGAGGGATGCGTCGATCCGATCAGCACTCTCGGGTCCGGGCAGGCCTTGCGTTGTTTTTCCACGCACAGCGGTACTTGAGTCGGAAATCCTGCCGCACGATGATCCGAAAACCCCGCAGTGCGGTTTGTGATCTCCCAGCCTCTGCCAGTGATGCTGCGTGTCGTTTCTCCTGCTCCGTGCGTCGATTCTTCAGTTGCTTCTCCTGCGAGCGTCGTTTCTCAGCTGCGGAGCCGGCGGCGTGTCGTTTCATCAGCCGCAAATCAGAGTTGCGTCAATCTTTTCCCCGCACGGTGCTCTGTGCGTGGATTTCCTTGTCTTTATGCTGCTAGCTTCTCCTTTCAGGGTCCCAGGAACTGGATGGGCACCACAGGGCAGAGTAGGAGTCTCTCCAGAGACTCCAGGTGCTGGCAGAGAGAAGTCTTTGCTGTCCCTGAGACTTCAACAACAGGAGGCGAGCTCTAAATCAAGCCCTTGGAGATTTCTTCACAAGATGGAAGGCACACAAAGTCCAGTCTTTGCCCTCTTACTCTGGCTGACGCAGCAACTGCAGGATAGCTCCACAAAGCACAGTCGCAGGCAGGGCAGCACTTCTCCTCAGCTCTTCAGCTCTTCTCCAGGCAGAGATTCCTCTTGATGTCCAGAAGTGATATAAAGTCTGTGGTTTTGGGTGCCCTTCTTATACCCAATTTCTCCTTTGAAGTAGGCCAACTTCAAAGTAAAGTCTCTTGTGAATGTGAAATCCTGCCTTGCCCAGGCCAGGCCCCAGACACTCACCAGGGGGTGGGAGACTGCATTGTGTGAGGACAGGCACAGCCCTTTCAGGTGTAAGTGACTACTCCTCCCCTCCCTCCTTGCACAGATGGCTCATCGGGATATGCAGGCTACACCCCAGCTCCCTTTGTGTCACTGTCTAGTGGCAGGTGCAACCAGCCCAACTGTCAAACTGACCCAGACAGGGAATCCACAAACAGGCAGAGTCACAGAAATGGTATAAGCAAGAAAATGCTCACTTTCTAAAAGTGGCATTTTCAAACACACAATCTTAAAATCAACTTTACTAAAAGATGTATTTTTAAATTGTGAGCTCAAAGACCCCAAACTCCACATGTCCATCCGCTCCCCATGGGAATCTACACTTTAATCAGATTGAAAGGTAGCCCCCATGTTAACCTATGAGAGGGACAGGCCTTGCAACAGTGAAAAACAAATTTAGCAATATTTCACTGTCAGGACATATAAAACACATTACTATATGTCCTACCTTAACCATACACTGCACCCTGTCCTTGGGACTACGTAGGGCCTACCTTAGGGGTGTCTTACATGTAGGAAAAGGTTTAGGCCTGGGTACACTTGCCAAGTCGAATTTACAGTTAAAACTGCACACACAGACACTGCAATGGCAGGTCTGAGACATGATTACAGAGTTACTTATGTGGGTGGCACAACCAGTGCTGCAGGCCCACTAGTAGCATTTGATTTATAGGCCCTGGGCACCTTTATTGCACTGTACTAGTGACTTACTAATAAATCAAATATGCCAATGATGGATAAGCCAATTACATACACATTTTGTAAAGGAGCACTTGCACTTTAGCACTGGTTAGCAGTGGTAAAGTGCCCAGAGTAACAAAAACAGTAAAATCAGAGTCCAGCACACATCAACAACCTGGAGAACAGAGGCAAAAAGTTAAGGGACACCACGCCAAGGATGAAAAGTCTAACAGAAACATATGGTGCCAATTGACAAGAACAGCGACCCCCTCTGTCAACAACCATATCTTTACTTTGGCTGCACTATTTGAAGTGATTGATATTTGGGTGGTTGTATGGGGCTTACCATAAACTTGTCCAAATCAGATTTCCTCTTTTTCCTTGGTTCTAGAGTTGATTAAGTTGCAACTTGGGATTTAGATGGAGCTGTGAGTTGATTACATATTTTAGTCTCAAACTTAGCAGAGATATGGCTATGCTCATTGGACTCTTCGAGCTTTGATCCAAATTCTATAACTAATGATTGATGGACAGATCATGCTGCTGCTCTCAATGACTGGTAGAGTTCCTTTGACTTAGATAATGGTTCTCCTTTAGTTTGGTTTATGTATCTTTACAAAGTACCAGTAGTTCTCTGTACTGCTCACTTCCAATCAAGTCATCTATGCTGCCAAGTATATTCAGGTTAAATGAGATGCACAACAACACAATTGTATCAGGAAGGTGTTTTCACAATCCCATTTTAGTTTTATGTTAATTATTCTCAAGTATTATGCTTCATCTTGGAATGCACCAGCTATGGAAGGGTCTCATCTAGTTGTTAAATGCGTCTTTCCTTCCCTGGAGTGTTTTAGATTTGCGAGACTGGGGAAAATAGTGACTGCAAAAAATGAAATTTATATTTACTTGAAAGAAAATCGTGGTGAGTAGAGGATGATTGTTTCATTTCTCTATTTTTTTCCCCCACAGTTGAGGTGATAGATTTGCCTTTTACAGTTGGGAAAGGTTTCATGATGCCAGGGCAACAATAAATATAATCATCTTTTGGTTATTTGGGGCCAGATGTATCAAGCTCCCGGTTTGCATTTCTCAAATAGCGAATTTTAAGAAATCGCTATTTAAGAAATGCAAAATGGGATGTATGCAAATTGTGAGTCGGTAATAGCGATTTCTTAATATTCGCAATCGCTATTACCGAATCGCAATTAGGGAATGGAACTCCATTCATCCCTGTGGGCCTGTAGGCCCATAGGTGCGAATGGTTTTGCATTACCTAATTAGTGAATTCCAGTTAGGAATTCACAAATTAGGTAATGCATACCCCAGGTTCCTGGGGGCCTAAGGCCCCCTTTGATGCACCCCAAAAAAATATTTGTGGACATGTGAAGCGCACACATGCCCTGTAGGCATTTGTGTGCTACATGTCATTTTCAAAAATGCATTTATAATGTATTTTTAAAAATTGCACAAGCTTACCACCAAATTGGATTTGGTGGTAATTGTATTTCCTAAATGCCCAATTTGCATTTAGGAAATGCATGATTCATGTGCTTTGGAAATCGCAAATAGGAATTCCCTATTTGTGATTTCCTATTCAGTGAATCGCAATTTGCGTTTCTCTAAATGGAGTTGCAATTTCAGGGAATCTCTATTTTAGCGATTCCTTGAAATTGCATTGCGAATGTCTTGCATTTTTGCATTCGCTAATGGTCGACTTTTGCGATTCTCACTGTTTGCGAATGCAAAATTGTTTGATACATCTGGCCCTTATTTCATGTTGTCAGATTATAATCTTTAAAAATGTTGAGTGGCATGAAATAATACTTGCCAGGAGTTCACCCTATTTTTTGTATAAATTTGTCTTGATAGTTGATCATATGTTAAGAATTAAATTAATTGTACCAATGGCAGCATTTTGGTATAGGTACCACCTATACCAATAATTGCATACAAGATTCAGTACCAGAATTTTGCTACTGATATTGCCCATATCATGGTTTGCTTCTATTTAAAAAATTGTTATGCTATGTGATGATATGTTATGTTTTCCGGATTTGTAAGGCTATCTTATCACCCAAGTAGTATCTAGGTACTTACCTTCAGTATTTCAGAGGCATCATTTTATCATGGTTTGCTTTCCTGACCCACCCCCTCACCACAAGTATGCCGGGGCTGTCATCTCTAAAGCAAATAATTATCTCCAGTATACCAGCACCAGCATTTTGCCATAGGTTAGCTGTTCTTTTATGTCAAGACTTTCTTCTTTAAGTAATTCAGGATCTGGAGTTTGCATTGAGTGTTCTCCCTCCACAGTCGCAGTGAAAGCATTTTGCTACTGATGCCCCCATGCCAAGAATATCCCCCAATATGCAAGTGCCAGCATTTGTCCACTGGGGCCATGTCAAAAAATACATTTTGCATTTTGCCATGGGTCCTTTTTCTTATGTCAAGAATTATCTCCAGTATGCCAGCAGCAGCACGTTACATTGGGTGCCGCTATAAACCCAGAATTAGATTAAATATTTCATGGTCATCATCTGACTCACAATCATAAATATGCAAACAAGCACATTCTTACTCACATTCTCTCACTCATACTTACTTCCTCTCTCAATCACTCTCTGCCCCCTCTCTCACTGTAAATCACACCTTTTCACTCATACTCACTCCCACTCACAGTTATTCACACACAAATGTACTCATATTCACTAGTTCTCACTCACTTACAAACACACACACATCCTTTCGCGCTCGCTGACTCTGGGCATTAGTGCAACTGCACCTGCTGCATCATTGATAGCTCCCCTCCCAATCCTCTCCCACACTCTCTCACAATCTCCATTCACTCAACCCTTATAACACACTCACACTGCTACACCCATTCCCGCATACTAACTTACAGTTATTGATACACACATTCAAAGTCATATTTCTCACTCACTTTCGCTCTCACTGACACTCTCAAACACATTAATACACACACTAATTAAGTCTCTTTCACTGTCAAGCAACTCACAAACACGCTCACATACTCACAAGTGCACCTTCCGGGCCGCTCCAGGCATTGTTTCCCCTTAGACATCCCTCTTTTTGCTTACCTTTGTTCCTTAGATGGCAACTTGGAGGCTTCATGGCATCAGCACAGCAGGAATCAGGCACTGTGCATTAGAACCAGCAAGCCTAGTTTCCCAATGAGGAGCCAGAAAGATCAACAAGGGCAGGTTTGAAAGATGAAGACCCTCCTCCATCCACCCCTCAGCTTTTTGATAGGACTGGAAGTACAGCATGATAAGAAGCTGAGACAATGCTTGTGAGCCTGTTCCTGCTGCTTTGTGGGGCTCCTCACTGGCCTGAGGGGAGCACTAATGTGTGCCATGACAGCTAGGCATGTGCAGTAAGTCTGCTAAATAAAATTGATTGTGCCTGTGTGAGCAGATCATAGTTGAACTACGCCCCTCAAATGTGCAGTCCAGACACAGAGTGCTGCATCTTGAAACAACTCTCTGCTGCCCCAATCCCCTAATCCCCAAGTCGTCCTCCTGTCGTCAGGTCCTTAGATAGAAGGTTGAGAAGGTTGACCTGTGCACTGGCAGTGTTTATGAAAACGCGAAACTCTTGTTTTCATGAACGCTTCTCAGCTAAATCTTTAGCAGCGAAGGCAAGGGGCAGAAAGTGGTGCCTTACAGTATGCAGGGCTACATACCCCTTAGCCCCTGATAAGGAGCCGCTGCTAGGGTACTTTTTAGTTTTCACTTGCTGCATTGCCAGTATTGTCTGATGCAAGACCTGATTCAAATGATACCAACTATAAGCATTAGAAACACACAAAACGCATAATTAAAGGAATTGGGGAGTGAAGATTGATTTCACGATCATATAGAGAAAACGCCTCTTCCACCGATGAGGGCTAAGGTATCATCAGGATGAGGATTGTATTGTGCTTGCGATCAAAATATCTCTAAATAACTACAAACATACATTTAAATATATTTATCTTGTGTACTGTACTACTCCCAGCTGTTTCCCTGAACTAGGCACTAACATGATTTGTAACAAATGTTCACTGTTCAGCAATCAGCACACATATGGTGGAATCCTCCGGTGGAAAGAATGCTATAATAGGATCTGGACTCCGGGTTCAAGACTAGTCACTATTATTGGGTTAACTTGGCACGTTCAAAAGCGATTAGGAAGATTGTTGTTGTGGAGTTACCTTTAAAGGGGCAAGGAACCATGCTTCCCTAGTTTACTTGTCCTATACAAAAATGCAGCTCTGGTGTGGCATGATGGCTCTTCTGAAACTAACGGGACAAGAATCAATTGTGCGCTTTTGAAGATGCGAGATACACGAGGCGAGTACAGGAACTATATTGAGGAATGCATCAGTCATATCACTCTTCCATTGTAGCAGAGAAATAAGAGAAATACAATTGAGAGTAGGTTATACACTCAGAAGGTCATTAGGCACTCACTGTTCAATGAAATACTTATGAAGGTGCAGAAAGATATGGACTTTGAGACAAGATGATGAGTAACAGTGTTTAAGTTGTGCTCTGAGACTGACTTGCTGTTGTCCTATGCTCTTGTACCTACTTAAATGCCGCCCTAATGATAGAAATGAAAAAAAAACTCGTCATTGTACATGTGATTGCTGCAATTTATTTTTTGTTGTAGTGTTAACAACTTGCTTTTTAAAATGTGTTCATCTTAATTATACCATAAAATCAATAGAAATATTTAAAAATCTGTATATGTTTCCAAGTGTAGGTGAGCATGTATTGTGTGTGTGGGCTCCTCCTTTGAGTGTATATTTGTTTGAAAAAAAGAGAAAAAAAACCAATAGCAATATATTGAACAAGCAAAGCAACCTTGCTTTTAATAACATGCTTTTTCCTCATTTGGATTCCGAATGCATGAGCAGTAAATATTGATTTATGTCCTGTAGTAGTGTATCTCTGGGATCTAGTCAATCACGCTTTGACATTTCCCGGCAAGAGCTTGTTCCTCTTTTAAATATTCCAATCTTGTTACTGGAGTGCGTGCATGAAAAATCCTTAACAGATCTAGTTAATGGGTCACAGGGGTTCCAACCTTCCTTGCACAGCTGCTATTCCTCATTACACTATGGAAGACATAATCAAAGAGTAAAAAGTACAAACAATATAGAGTTTTGTATTCAGTTTTCGATAACCATGCACACGTTGAGATATATGTTTCTAAGATATATACCAGAGAACAAAATCAATTATGACCATTAAGTGGTGTTATCTAAAGAGTGAACTGTACTGTGACAGCATACCATTTAAATATGAATTGTGGGTGGGCGAGAGGATGTAAAACGTTGTGAGGACCGAACAATTGTGCTGTTGGGGCTAGGATGTTATTCATTGGGGAGTGCTGAGGGGGACTGGCCATTAACTTAAGTGGATAAAGGCCCATCCAGCTTCATAAGCTGTGCTAGAGCCATTTTACAGCAGGTGTTCATATACCTCAGTATTGACTTCACTAAAGATGAACGTGCTTCTAAAACGGTGGTGTGCACTGATCCTTCAGTGCTGAAGCTTCTTCCTTCCAGGTTCCTATGAAGACATTTCTGCACAGGTCATGAGTGCAGAGTTGCAATTCAGACACCCTGTCCGGAACTCTCAAGGCATCACCCCCACCCCTTACTCAATCCTCTTCTCTTTGCATAAGAGTCCTTTCAAATTGCTCAGTGTAATAAGCAGTATCTCACTGAGGGGTCATCTAGATTTGCCCCTCTACTTGTTCCCTCTGCATGACCTTCCTATCTGCATGAAGTTGTCAGCTACATACTCTTCACTTTTAAAATGGCTCTACCAGTATGTGTCAGTAAATGTCACAACGTGCGCCACTAACTCCATTTCCTCTGCAATCCTCCCTTTGCCTTGTTATTGGCTCGAAATGCTGTGTTTCAATGAAGTATTCTCAGGTAGTTTCAAGTATGCTGTATAGAGTGGTAAATTAGTTCATTATAGCTGTTTTCAATCAATTAAGAACACTTTCATTCCTAATACAATTCACAATATCCTTGTGGCATTGAGTCTCAAAAATGCAATATGTCCTGAATGTATAATCTTGTGAACCATTGTATATCAAAAATCATTGAAATTAATCTTTTGAGACTAATTGTTGTCTGAGCAATCTAGCTCAGGAACCTTGAGGGTTGGTACTGTTTGCTGTGGACAAATGTGCCTGGGGACAGAATGTGACATTAAGTTTCTGGTGTGTCACTAAACTTTTTAGCTGAATTACATATAGTGTGTATACTGGGTATTTAGGGCCACATGTATCAAGCCTTTTTGCATTCGCAAACAGTGGGAATGCCCATTTGCGAATGCAAAAGGGCCTTTCAGTATGTAAGAAAGGCATTGGCAATTCAATTTTAAGGAATCCCTAAGATAGTGATTCCTTAAAGTTGCGAGCCCGTTTAGAGAATCGCAAATTGCGATTCTCTAAATAAGAAATCGCAAATAGGGAATCCTTATTTGCTATTTCTTAAGCACATATTCCTTAATGCGAATTGGGCATTAAGGAATCGCAATTACCACCAAGTAAAACTTGGTGGTAATCATGTGCAAATTTAAAAAATGCATTAAAAATATATTTTTAAAATTGACATGTAACACACACATGCCCATTTGGCATGTGTGCGCCTTATATGTCCTAAAACGTTTTTTGGGGTGCAGCAGAGGGGGCCTTAGGCACCCAGCACCCTAGGGTGTTGCATTTCCTAAATTGCTTATTCCAGTTAGGAATTTGCAATTTGGGAAATGCAAAAAATTCGCAAATATGTGCACGTAGGTGCGAATGGGGTCTGTATTGCAATTTGCAATTCGGTAATAGCATTTGCAATTTTTAAGAAATCACTATTACTAAATCGCAAATATGATAACTACCATTTTGCGAATCAGAAATTGCGATTAAGGCACTACTTCAACTGACACCTTTGTGTTAGACTTATCAGCCTTAGGGGGGTCTTCCCCCAAATGTTTTGCCTTCCTCCTCCATTTTTGTTGACCTTGTTTCTGCTGGCCTTAGGATTCTAGCACCGGTTAGCAGAGGTAAAGTGCACAAAGTGCTTGTGCTCTCTCCTTTAAACATGCTAATAGTGGCTTATCCCCAGTTGCCATATTTATTTTACTTATAAGCCCCTAGTAAAGTGGCAGTAAATGTGCTCTGCACCTGTAAATTAAACACTACTAGTGGGACTGTAGTACGGATTATGCCACCCATTTAAGCAGCCTTTTAAACAAGTCTCAGCCTGCCATTGCAGAGCCTGTGTGAGCAGTTTTAAACTGCCATTCAGACCAGCAAAATTAACCTTTTGCAAGGCCAAACCTTTCTTTTTAATACACATAAGTCACCCCTACTAATGGCCCTAGACAGTTCAGAGGGCAGGGCACAATGTGTTTAAAAAGCAGGACATTTACTTTTAAGTTTTACATGCCCTGGTAGTGAAAACCTCTTAAATTCATCTTTCACTACTACAAAACCTATCTCTCCCATAGGATAACATTGTATTTGCCTTACTACATTTTATAAGTGTAATTTACAAATGGGAAGGGAATAATCAGTTCATGTTTGGTATCTCTAGAATCAAAATTTAAAATCCTAATTTGCCTACTTTTAGAAAGTTGCCATTATCTTACTATACCCATTTAGTGACAGATTCTTTGACTTGGTCACATGACTGGGTATAGCTTACAGTTGAGCTTTGTGTATTCCTCCTAGACAGCCACACACAATAGGAAGCTTAGGAGTGCCTAGGTGGGCCATCATTGGCAGGATGTGAGGGAGGAGCTGAGCACAGCCCCAATCCACCGGAAAGGACTGTGTCCTGCCTCCACACAAAGGGCTGCATACCCCTGTAGTTAATCTGGAATCAGGGCAGGAAAGGCACGGTGCCTAGGGACATAAAATGTAAACCTCTAGAAGCTTCTACCTCATTTCAAAGGCACAACTAGGTATTGATACTAGACCTCAAACACTAACTCGTCAGTACATTTCTTGACCTGCGGATGCTCTTCTAGGAAGGACTGCTGTGCTATTGAAGGCCTGCCACTGTGCTGGAGAGAACTCTGCTGGACTCCTGCTTTGCTGTGCTGACTTGCTGGGATGCCTGCTGTCCTTTTGCCTTGGGGAGAAGGATTGAATCTACAGCTTTTGAACCCAGATCCCACAGTGACTACAAGGGTTATTGGCTAACTGTTTTTGTGTCAAGCTACCAGAACAGTTAGAAATTGGGTTTATGGTTGGCAGAGGTATGCACCGTGTCTAAGCAGAAACCACAAACCTAGCCAAGGTAGGTCAGATACATGTTATAAATTAACCTGTGCTCCCCCTCTGGTACCTTGGCACAGAGCAGGCAGGATTACCTTTAGAGACAGTGTGTATAGTATTTGTGCAACACTTCAACAATGACACATTGAAAACACCACAAGAAGACTCCACACCAATTTAGAAAAATAGATTATATTTCTATGAACAAAATAGGCCCGAAACAACGAAAACACAATAAAAATAGCCAGAGATAGGATTTTTTAAAGATTAAATGAAACTGTAGTGTTTGAAAGGTTAAAGCACCAACCAGGGCTATCTGGTCACACTATACCAAGGTATAATTCCAAAAGTTCAGGCAAACACATGATGGAGCATGGGTGGGATACAGGGACCAACCTTTGCCCACTGAAACAATGCCTTGGTTCCTGTATGCTTTGACATTGAAGCCGAGATGCGAGGAGCAAAGGAGGTGATGAATCGTCATCGATCCTTTGGATGTAGGTGATGAGACGGCTCTGAGCCACGCAAAGTCAGTGATGCGTCAGAAGCTGGAAATGATGTGCAGTGCAGTTGGAGGTGAGATGTCTGCAAGCCTTGCAGCGATGATTTGGCATTGAGAGAGATGCACCAGTTCTGATCGGCGCAATGGCATTGATGCACAGGTTCTGTGAGTTGCAGCACATTATATCCACTTCCAAGGTCCCAGGACTGGATTGTCACCACTTGGCATTGCAAGACCTGCAGCAAACAAAGTCCAGGTGCTGATGTAGGATGATGAAAAGTCTTTGATGTCCCTAAGAATTAGAACAAGGGTCAAGCCAATATGCCCCTGGAGTCACTCTGGATTCAATTGAGATGGGTCCTGTCCTTACTCAGCAGGACAGAGGGTAGCAGGCAGCAGGACAGCACAGATAAAAGCAGTTCTTCCGGAGCAGCAGTCTAGAGTGGAAGTCCTTGCAGCAGCACTGGCAGAGTTCTTCATAGGTCCAGTAGCATACTGAGTTGGTAGGGTAAGGGGTCCAGTTATTTTTCCCTAGTTGTGTGTTTGAAGTGGGGGTGACTTCAAAGAATGTTTCATTACCTATGTTTATCATTGTATTTATTTAATGTATAGGGTGCAAAGTTACAAATTATGAAAACTGTGCGCTAATGCCCATACTCAGCTAATAAATCACAGTTCACCAAAAGGTATTACTCATGACCTCTTAAATGTCATAGATGACTCCACAAATGAAATTACCATTTACATCATCGATCACATCACTGGCTTTATCACATCTTAACTTACCTACACCAGGCTCTGCAACAAGCCTTCCATGGGCATAATCTAGGTCACATCACCATGGGCACAGTCCTTAGAAATATAGTGCTGGCCCTGATGTTGGCCAGACATTGTGCCAAGCCATATTCCAATGGGGGGTTGGAACTAGCAGAGTTAGGTGAAAAATCTGTGAGGTTCTGCAGAGTTCCACCCACAACTTTTAATATCTTCAGATGCCTCCCCACCATCTGACCAACTATGGCCAAGGCTTTCCGAGCCGGCAGACAGTCAGAGCAATCGGTCTGAGCCCAATCTGCTGAAATGGAGTACCAAGGGAGTGGCCATAAGAAAAGTGCATGAGCAGAGTGTCGGTAGACACAAGGAGGTGCACAGTAGGGAAGAAAGCGCACTCACCAGTCAGTCCTGTTTTTCTCATTCATTACATTCCCATAAGCCTGCTGCAGGGCTGCACCATTCTTACTGTGCTTTATAGCCATGTCTACAGGTGCGTCGGTACCTCACTGTCAGGTGTGTGAGAAGCTGCACAGCAGGAGACCCAAGAGATGAGTGCTAATGACAGACAAACTATCTCCCACTCCATAAAGTAAAAGCAAGAAAAAATGTAATCATGGAAATGAAAAACGGCTCGAGATTAACCACAGCTTCTATTTTGGAATGGCAGAGATTCCTCTGATAAGTACGAGAACATATATAATGTACCGTTAGTAAACAAACCTCAACATTTGATTATTATTTCAAATAATGTTAATACAATTTAAAACTAAAGAACATACAAGTATTTTAATTTGTATTGTTATAGGTTGTTGCAACTGAACCTTTAGTTTAAAAAGAAAAAACACAACATTGTCTCTTGCCGCTTTTCCGTCAGTACGTTCCAGTTATAACAGAGAATTAGTATGATTTCACATTTTGGGCAGAATGTTCCTTAAAGGTGTAACTCCAATCCCTCTTTCATGCTGTGTATAGTCAGATCTAGGGAGTGGCTCTCCGGAGGAAGCCTTCTATTTTCACTCTATTCTTTTTATAGTCCAGCAGCAGTCCACACTTTTGTAGGAATGCCTTCTCCTAATGTACTTTCATTGCCCTTGTTTGTGGCTGCACTTGCTCCGTAGCTTCAGAAATAGCGTTTGGGAGAGATTGGACTTTGAACTTCACTCAGCGCTTAACTTAATTTTTATGATCTGATCTGATCAATGGGGAAGCGCAGCAGTAAAGTCTTGCATGGGGGGCTGTCTGGCTGAGCGAAGTTCACCACCCACCGGTATATACGACCTTCTGTAATATACAGTGAAGGTTGACTGCAAGGTTCTTGACCATACCCTGTACCCAGCTCCAGGTGAACATTGCACTGCACAGTGGTCACCCGGGCATAGGGAGAGTTGAGTGCCTATTCCATGCCATCATAGGAATATAACCCATTGTGCATGTCTAGAGATTGACACCCACCCTATGTTCTAAGGTTTGGGTGATGGGCCTCATCTTTGACCAGGCCCTGTGCCAATACCCCACAAGGTTTCAGAACTCATGTTAATAAACAAATATAGGCTTTTTCATTCACACACTTTCACACTACTTTAGCTGCGGGTTGAAATGCAGATTTTACATTCATAGTACATTTGTTACAGCAGTAATTATGTCTAGTTATTCAAATATTTTACTCTTAGGATCTGATTTATATATTTGTGGTAAGCATACTCCGTTGGAATAGAGACGGAGTATGCTTACCACCAATATACTGGTCCATCCAAACTATAGTTTGTCAACACCTGCAACTATATTACACCAACATGGCTACACTTCTCCAATGACCTGTGATGTAAAGACCGTCTGAGACTTGGCTAAATGTCTTCCTGCCCATTTTAGATGGGCATATATGTAGCTCCTTTACCTGCCCATTACTGCCAGGCAAATCCTGGCAGTAAGGGGCAATAAATACTAAAAATACCCCCCCATCATGGGAAATGACTTCGATGGTGAGGGGGACATTGCTTTTTTATTTTCAAAAACAAAAACCTACGTTGGTTTTGTTTTTGAAAATAAAAAAGTATTGCAACTTTAATGTACGGCTCCATCATTTTTGATGGAATGATACAGCAAAGTTTACATACATTCATAAAAAGTTCTTTGATGGCGGTTCCTGTGAATGGTTGAAATGTCCTTCAGACATTTCTAAATTTGTCAGGCGGGTATTCTGTTGAGACAACAGTAATTTACTTTGTTCCCCTTGATGCATTACTAACCATCCACAAAATTATAAATCAACCCCTTAGTGTACTACCTAATTACATTGAAATACGCAAGCTTAGAGACATTGGACCCAATTCACAAACTGCATCTTGTAGTATAAATAGTAATATAGTAGTACCATTTGCTTGTTACAAAATTCAATTTACAAACCTATGAGTGTCAATCCTAATCCCTACCTTGCCTATATCTATGGGAAGATCCTCACTCATGTAAGTGTACTACTTAGTAATATATTTGGGAATGACCAAGAGAAGTGACTGGAAAAAGGGGCATAGTTACTAATAAACAGGAGGGGTTTGGGAAGAATAGAGAGTGGTTTAGGGAAGTTATCGAGGTGTTTAGGGAGGGACATGCACACACCCACAAAAGAGTAAGTGCATTGCTTTTCAGCAACTACATTTCTAAAGCTAATACGACCAAACAGGACCCCAAACATTCGCAAATGTATTCTTGCTAAGTGCTGGAGTGAATCCAGCACCACACATGGCCAAAAGTTGACAATGCAACACCATCCCTTAGAAAATAATTGAGATATGGACTTAAAATGTAATCCTATAGTAACTAATAGTAAATTAAATTATGTTTTGAATAACCTGAAAATATAAATACATTTAATTCAGTGGTAGAATATTATCATCAAACAAAATATACATTATTTTAGTTTAAAATGTTCAATAACCTTTTTTAATTTAAAATATAGTGTATGTTTTATTAAATATTAATAAAATATTTAAGTTTATTCTATACATCCGTCTTAATCATTTTGAATACATAATAAAATATATATTTTTACCCTAGTTATGATTGTTTTCTAAATGTAATGTTCAGAAACATAATTTTAATTTAATTTTATATATTCAAAATAATGAAGTTTTAAATTAAAAAAAGTTACACACACTGAAGCATTTTATTTTCGTTTTGTTCTGCATTTACAATAAATATATAAATGAATTTACATTATTATTTAAAATTTCATATTTTCATCAGTTGATTTCAAGCTTAATACACTTTTTTTTACTTTCCCCCATACTTCACAATACACCAGGGCAGCGATCTAGCCAGCTTGAATTACATAGAAAACTAAATAAATATATTTTATGTCAAATAATAATTTTAAATTAATGTTAGATATTTATAATAATCACGGAGTATTGTTTCTAACTCCTTTTCCCGTGAGTCAGTACAACATATTTTCCCCTACAATTGACAGTTTTGTCCAACTGTCTCTCTAATCTGAAAACTGACCCTACGCATTTTCTCCTTGTTTCCCCACCTCTGTTTCAATGTAGAGAATTTGATTTCTTCTTGGTTGTTTATTCTGTAAAATGTGCTATGCTCAAGATGCTAGAAGTAAAAAAAAAAAAAATGGGGATCGTCTATGGCTTTTCATCAATGAAGCCAACAACAGTCTCTTTACATTGTTACTTGACAAAGATGAGCTAGTTCACAACGCTTCCCAATAGTATGGATAGTTGATACATTCAAATACTTAGGAATTGATATTGGCCACTCTGAATATGAAATAATGAAACCATATCAACAAAATGGGACAGGATCTGAAAAATGTTAGCTGAGGCTTCCTTTTTAATTTTAAGAGACGCTTTGAGCCAAGCAAGCTGGTTAGCATCTCCCACTGTACTTTCTTTAAAGCATACAAATGTGTTAGGTATTTACACTCTTTAGGAAATGACATGCATTCATGTGGAAGCAAACAGCGTAGCAGTCAAAAAAGTACAAGAAATGATATATAAAAGCACATCAGTTATACATCCTATCAGTGTATTTCCAAGATGGAGTGTCATGCCTAACATGGAGAAAATGTCTGAAAAATGGATGGTGCACATCCACCCACTATACTTTGTAGCATTGTTCTTGTATCATGTATACCTTCTCAGGAACTTCCCAAATGAGTTATCCTGTTACAAATATACATTGGAGAACGTTTTGGACATAGTTCATGGGCTGGAGCCAATAAGTCAATCGACACCTTCGTAGATATGCACTGCTTAGTAAAGCAGATGGGCTAGCAAAAGTATGATTAAACTTTACTGTTTTCAGTTTATGTTTGCTGTAAATTTCATAGAGTTTTTTTTTTTTTTTTCAAATGTTTTAAATATTATAAAAATCATTGGCCGTCAGTGTTCACCCTTTTCTGGTCTGTGAAGAGAATCAGGGGGCTGGTGTTTTTGCAATGCTACTTAACTGTATTAGTTTCATTTCCTTTCTTCCCTCATTTGTGGCTATTTTCAAGTCTACCTTCCTTCTGCTTTGTTCCTAACTGTGTTTTTTGTATCCACTCCCTGAATTTGCTATTTCAAGCAGCATTTCATTATTTTTCTCATCTTAATGCTTCCATCATTTCCCAACACTTAACCTCTTTCCAGCAGTCTAGACCTATGTCATGAGACAGATGTGCATTGGTGGTGACATCTTTTTTAGTTGCCCTGCCATAGCATGCACTAGAATAATATTTAGTACATTTCCAGTTCATATTTGTTTGACAATACACTTTCTTGGCTGTAGGTGTAGCCTACGTGATTTAGTAATTGCTTTCTGTCCTTATATTTGAAAGTAGTGTAATAGTAAGAATGTATATGAATAATTTTAATGCTCAGGCTAGTTTTTTATATATTTACATATCTGTAAAAATGTATCATTGCTTCTATTTTGTATTTTCTGTTTAGATGTTTCACACAATTTTACAATGTGGTAGTGTAAATTTCCTATATATTTTATTTACATTTACCAGTTTCATCAAAGCTGCCTTTATGCTAATGGACACCTACACAAAAAGTCACATTTATCCCAAATTCAAAATGTGTCCATACAGCTGTGTTTATTTATTTTCCCTAAACTACCAATTCACATACATATGCATTACATGTTACTTGAACAGCAGAAATCTGATAAAATGTAATTTCACTATGTAATGCAACAAGTGAGTACAAGAAATGAACATTCAATGTCCCCTCTAAACTTAAAACATTTCATATATGTATTAATGTCACATGTCCCTTTGTCTAGTGCATTTTCTGTTAATCATTATATTTTATTTAACTCAAAAGTTTTCTATGCGTAGTGAATATGTGTTTATTATTAATACAATTTTTAAATAAACACTCCTGCCTTCGCAAGTTACAAAAATATAAACATGCTTAATTTTGATGTAAGTGTCCATTATCATAATGAATGGTTGAAAGCAAAATTAACATGTCCATTATAAATGTTCATCAGTAATGTATACACAGTATACAAATATGTAAAAAATAAACCTGTTTTATTCACTATCATAAATGAGATTAAGTGCATGCTACTTATATTTTCATAAATAACTTTGTCATCAATCATTTACTTTTAATCCAAAAATTATGTGAGGACAAACTTTGTGAAAAGAAAATAGATTTTATTTACAAATGAGATACTTCTCTTATAATAACTTTATTGAGCCAAAAATAATAATTGTCTATAAAAAGTGATGTTAGGGTTCTGGCCCCAAACATGCCTCTAAATGATACTGTCAAGGGGTAACCTCCCCAGTGAGGGGAACCTAGTGGGCAGGGCTGGTACCTCAAATATCCTTCTTAGGTGGGGTGGGATGGGTTTGGGGTTACGGATAGGTAAGCAGTAAATGTGGGTGGAGTACAAGGGGTGGGAGAGGATTGGGTTTGGGATGTAGAGAGAGCTGGAGTGGATGATGTCTATGGCGGTCATTACGAGTCTGGCAGTCTATTGACCCACCAGACTCACGGTGGTGTATGGACCGCCACCAAATGTGGTGGTCTAAACGCCACATTATGACTGCGGCAGTCGTGCCACGGTTGGACTGCCAGCACCACCAGGATTAGTCGTCCCAGTGATATGGCAGTCGTGACAGTCCTAATCCACCAGGGCAGTGCTGTAAGCAGCGCTGCACTGGGGAGTGCAACTTCGTTCTTCGCCAGCAATTTCAGAGGCTGGTGGAGAACGGGTGCCCTTGGCATGGGCAGTGTAGGGGCACCCCTTGCCAACACTGTTGCAATGTTCACTGTCTGCTTTGCTTTGCAGTGAACATTGCGAGGGAGCTGGTGCACCCTGTATCCCACAGCATTGCCACCAGCTCGATTACGAGCGGGTGAGAATGCTGTAGGGTGTTTCCCGCTAGGACAGAAGGCGGAAACTCAGGTTTCCACCCACCGGCCTAGCGGGAAACCCTTAATGGGCCCGCAGGGAGGCAGTCACTATGGGGGCAACCTCCTTATTGGAAATTCAGCGGTCGGGCTAAACCATCCACTGAACTCTTAATTGGCCCTATGTGTCTGTCTGTTTTGCATGTGCATATGGGTCTGGTGTATGGGTCTGGTGTATGTGGTGTATGTTTGGGTGTGTGTTTCATAGAAGGTGTATGGTGTTCAGGTGAGTGTGTGCATTTGCATTTGGTTAGTGTTTTTTGTGAGTGTGCTTGTTTAGATGAATATGCTATTGAGATGGTTGGTGTGGTGCGTGTGTTTGTATCTATCATAGATTCATGTCTTTCTATTGTATGTTCTGATGTGTGTGTTTTTGTAGGTGGTTTGTACACCATTGACTGTGAATGTGTGGGTTTGGTAGGTGTTGATTTGTGTGTAGGTGTGTATGCGCATGTGTGTGTATCTGAGACTGTGTGTGTTTGGATGAGTGTGCTGTTGAGGTGGATGTTGTGGTTGTGGTCTGTGTGGGTGTGCTGGTGACTGCGGGTGTGCTGATGGTTGTGGGTATGGTGGTGCTTGTCTCTGTGGTGGTGGGAGGTGTAGTGTTGGTACTTTTGGGTGTGGTGGTGGTGCTTGGAGGTGTGGTGGAGGTTGTAGTACCTGTGGGTGTAGTGTCAGTAGGGTATGTATGTTAGATGGGTATATGTTTGTGTTTCTTTGTCTGTTTGTGTTTATGTGTGGGTGTGCTGCTTGTGCCTGTTGGAGTGGGTGTGTACAGAGAAGTGAATTTGCTTGGTATTGGGGTTGGAGTTGTAATTTGGAATGAGGAAGGGACCAGAGTAGGGGCACAAGTTTGGGCTGGTTGGTGGGATGTAGTCAGATCTTTGTATGCCGGACATGGAACTACGAATGGCATCTAGGAGTGCAACCATCTGTTGCATTTGGAAACTATGCCCCTGAATGCCATAACAATCGCTGTCTGGCTTACAGAGATGCTGCTTAAGAGGTCAATAGCCTTTTCACTGTCAGCAGCATGGAGGATGAGCAGGGAGGAGGTACCTGCAGCAAAGAAGACCCCAGCCCTTTTAGAGGGGTGGGTTTGGCCAAATGGGGGAGAGCAAGAGTGAGGGTGGAGAGGGGTATCTGGGTGGCAGACAAGGATGCAGATTGAACAAGTGCTGTAGGGTCTGTCACCACCAGGGACAAGTAGCTTGGGAGGCCTCCGATGAAGATATCAAGCTGGTGACCTCTGTGTCAGTCCCTTCACCCTCCATGCCCCTGTGTCCGTCAGTGTCCAATGTTTCTCCATCCAACACACAGGAACCAGCTGCCTCCTGCCTTCATGGCCAATGTCTTCTTCATCTACTACTGAAAATGCGAAAAAGGCACATCGAACATTTTTATTATATCTGTGCAAATAAAAATTATCACAAGGTTCTTTAACAAAACATTTCCTAATTTTAATGTTTCACCTTCTTCAAAACTGTTAAGCTCAGGTATACTTTACCATTACCCAATACATGTAGGGAGCATATTATTGACCCATTTGCTCACAGTGTTGTTAATTACCATAATTTCTATTGTTTCCTTGTTGATGATTTCTCTTAAACACTTTAGATTTCTCATGGAATTGTTTAACATCTCGGAATAGTACAGATTGGCTGTTTTGAATAGTGAAGTCATGTCACAAAAATAGATATGTAGCAGGAAACCTTTGTACCATGTACATTATCTGTCTGCAAAAGTCCCCTTCAATAACTTCTTTGCTTTAATATTGATTTAGCATCTTTACATAATAAAAGACACACAAATAGTGTATTGTATATGTGTTGCTCTATCAACAATACGTACACATTCCTGCCTGTTTAATTTAATGATATTTTCCTACCAAATTCATGTTTGTTGAAACAGACTGGCTTACATGCACATTTGTAAAGGAGCACAGCTTTGTGCCAATCTGCAACTGTTAACTTGAACTGACTTGAATTTTACAGTGAAAACATATTTTAAAATGTTTTTTTCTAAGAAATATTGCCATTGTTCTCATGTTGTTAGTCATTTTGATCACATGCCCACTATTGTTTGTTTGTTGTACCAACTCACCAATGTGAAGTCTGGAACATCAACTATATCATAAGTGCATTGTATACTATGTCATCTGTCATAGGGTCAATATAACCTCATCACAATTGTGATGGAACATCACACCTGACACAATCATAAACTAGGGCCTGTTAGGTACAACTGTCCTTCATAACATAGACACAATCCATGTACTTATTTTTTTTAGGCAGGTATGTTTCTGCTCAAAACAGTCCTTTGGTAGTGATAAGGAATTTAGTGGCAACATTTACCACAAAACAGTAGGCAAAACACATCATCATACACCTTGTGCAAAACTTACACCTTCCAGAGCTCTTTATGTGCATTGCTTGTGTGTCAATATTTATGATGATGTCATAAATTATTGTTGTGACATAAAAAGTTAACTAGAAATAAGAACACGCAAAAAATGGGCCCCCTTCATGGTACATGTTGGAAAGTGAATTATTAGTAAGGGCAGGTAGGTACCTACACTGAATAATAGGCCACAATCTCACAAAAGATCCAGTCAAGGGTCAATAAATTAATCCTTGATCAATCCTTAGTAGTTTGACCCCCGAGTAATTAGGCTTAATTTAAGAGACAAATATGTAAAGCATTTAATATCATCAAAACAGTAAATTGGTTAAGCATTGCACATAGTAGAAAACCAGCACCAATTTAGAAAAATAGGAAATATATTTATGTTTAAAAGGCCAACAAAAGAAAAGAAATCGAATGTAGGGAAACAGAGATATCCATTTTTTAAGATAAAATGTAAAAATGTGCTTTTTATGACCTAAAAGAAAAATGCATCAATCGTGGACATCTGGTTGTGCTTGATCGGGCAAAGTCAATGTTTGAGGCCAACCGAAATGGAGCCCAAGTCAGATACACAATTTTACCTTCAAACCTAGGGCTTTATTATGAGTTTGGCAGTCCGAGGACAGCCAAACCTGTGGTGGCAGTTGAACTGCTGCACTCCTGGCAGTCAGACCACCAGAGGAGACCGCTCCCACCACCAGGATCCCATTGGGATGGCGGCGATCAGAGTCAGGGTCAACCATTGTGGGGCACTGCCCACAACTATGTTGTGATGGTGCTGGTGTGCACTGGCATTGGCCTCAACTCCTTTCAGGGAGCCAAGGCCAATGCCGCTGCACTGTAGGGCTGATGGGCAGAAATGTCATCATCGGATTGACGACGCCCTCATTCCCAAGGATTTGGCAGTCTTATGGTTGGACCGCCAAACTCGTAATCAGACCCCTAGTCTTTTTTCTGGAGCTTTTTCTCTGTTCGTTGAGTGTGTTTCCTCTTCAGGCCAGCTTGCGATACAATGATGTCGGCTTGGTTCATCGCAAGCTCCCCGTCAACTCCTGGAAGTCTCATCTTGCAGCTTTTGATGACCATGACCCTTGGAGTCCACTTAGCTCTGGGTATAAGTGAGAGCACATTCAGACCTTCAGGTCTCCCCAGATGTTATAAACTGCAGGTTCTGTCTGTCATCTGATCCAGAAAGTCTTCTGAGGAGCTAGCGGTGAGGTGCTATTTTTGTTCAATTCACTAGTCAGTTAGTCAGTGGATGGACACTTGCTGACTATTGAGCAAAAAGTTCCCATGGGCAATCCTTTCCATTTATGCAGCATATCCTGTTTGCCTCACTGCACACCATGCCATAGTGTCCCATTCTCAGTAATATCTATCTGGACAGAATTTGTCTGCCCATAGGGAGAGCTGGCGGCACATGGCACAGCTAGGGATGTGTGTAAGGCAATGAGGAGTCTTCTCCAACTCAACCACTCCAAACTGGTGCTGAGGCCAACTCCCTCCTCTGCTGAGAAAGCAAAGAGTGATCCCTCTTCTCCAGGCTTCCCACATCACTCAACTGTAAAAGTACAGGTCTACTCCTGGTCGCTTTCAAGTTAGTGAAGTTCTTGGATCCTCCTTAACTGTCTGACTTGGGTTAAGCTGTGCCACATTCATCCCACCAGTCAGATGACAAACCTAATCCTTTGTCTCTGACTCAAGGGCAGTATTTACACCTCACCAAAACAGCACTGACAGTCCAGCTGCAGGTGTACTAATGCTAATTAGCTAGTATGAGATTCAGGTATGAAAAGTACTACCTTATAAAAATTACTTTTCCTGTACCTGTATCAAAAAGCCAACTTCACCATTGAATTTGATTCACGTTATATATCACAACAGTGATTTAGCTATCTTTTTTATCTTATTCCAAACCAAAAATACAGAATCAACACATTACCAGCACTTTAGCACTTTCTTTATAGGACCAGCTAATGTGAGAACAGTGAAAATGGCGTTTGGAGGCTAGCCACTATAGGAGCAAAAACTATTTTGCTGAGGGATGACTTACTTAATCTTTGAAAGTTGGATTTCTTACTGTCAAAAAGGGTTATTTTGACATGCTTACATACTGATTTAAAAGGTGCCACAGTCAGGCATGAATGATTTTTGTCCTTGTCAACCTAGTTAATGGAACAGCAGATGCTACTAAATACAGGTTACATTCAACTTTCTATGCCATTGTGTATTTTTCAGCATTATATAGTAGGGCCTTACTTGAAAGATTAATATGCCCATTGGGGATTAAACAATGTTACCATGTTTTAGGTCAGAGCATATAAACTGGGGAGTAAACAACAGTATCCCAGTGTGTGGAGTTCAAACCTAGCAGCAGCACTCTATAACAAATTTGGCTGACCTAAAAGGGTGACACAGATATGGAACACAGAGGTCAGGCACTTGCAAGATAGGTACAGCTGGCTAATTGTCCACTATGTGACGGAGAGTACTCTCAGACTTACAGGCCATATGCACGCAGCATGCCATGCACCACGGCCCAAATCCAGACTCACCTGTACCTATGGCCGTCCGTACAGTTTTGCATACAGGGGCAGGACCCCGTCCGCTAGCCTCTCCAGTTCCTCCTGGATGAAGGCCGGGGCCCTTTCCCCTGCAACACAAGCCACATCCATTGCCAGAGGCAGGCCACAGCAGTACACACAGTGGAGTACCTGTCCCCACAAGATCAGGGAGTCAAGTGAATAATCGATGACAAACTTGCATACGTCCCGCGGCGGTGTGCACAGTCACCGCCGGCAGAGATCATGATACACCAGGATTCCCCATTGGCATCCACCTTAACCAATGACGGTGCGAAGGCGGTAAACACCGCCTTACACTCTGACGTCAACCGCTAGCGGTATGTGGGCACTTCCACAACGAAAGGCCTGTATTACAGTGGGCAGACATTTTGGCAGTAACTATGCATCTATAAAAAAAACAATGCAGGCCCTACTAGCCACATGAAGCACCTAAGCATATGTTCATTCCGTAATATACCACACACGAAATACTTTGTTCCCTCATTGTGATGTGTTGTGATGTAGATGTAGATCTGTCTGGGAGCAGTTAATATAGAGTCACTACAATGAACTATGCAGTGCAAAAATGATTGATTGGTTCCGCATTCCGTCCATCATTTGTATTTTACTTTGCTTTTGCCGCCATAAGTGCGCCGGTTATGCCCAGACGTGGGACCTGGGCTCACTATGCCACTGGATTCAAGCTAGTCTGGCTGATGAAGGGTGAAACCCTGAAACCGGTCCCAGGATGCTTGTTTCCGGTCCAGGGAGGACCTGGCCTGGCAGTTCGGGCTGTACTGTTCCCATGAGGAACAGGGTCAAGACTGATTTGCATATGGCTGGGTCTAAACTGGGGCGGCATAGTGAGCAAAAGAACGATGGATTAAACCCTGATCTGTGACTAGGGGTGAACGTTTGATTGGTTCCGCTTTCCGTCCATCATTTGTGTTTTGCTTTGCACAATGCTGTAGCCAGCAGATTGCACCGGCACCCTCACAATGTTTATTGACTGCAAAGCAGACAGTAAACATTGCAATGGTGCTAGGCATGGGGGCCCCTGCACTGCCCATCCTGAGTGAATGGGCAGTGCAGGGGCCCCCCGTAGCCCTCTGCACCTGTTCTCTGCCAGCCTTTTCATGGCAAAGTCATAATCCGCAGGATAGTGCCGCTTGCAGCCCTGCCGGATTACAATCACCACTGCCAGGCCGCCGGCATCCTTGATCCTCGCGGAGGTGGTAGTTCTCTGGCAGTCTAACTGCCAGGGTTGTAATGTGGCAGTTGAACTGCCGCAACCACAGCAGTCCGGACTGTCACTTCGAGTGTGGCAGATTTAAGATCACCACACTTGTAATTTTGATCTGCTTATTGGAAAACTGACACAACACAGTATGCAAAGTGGAACTATCTCAACCTGCCGATGTGGGGATGCCTCCAAGTGTGAATGTGATTTTTGTTCCCCGCTTCACATATGTCCAAAGCGTGTTACCGCTTCTGCTGCACTCCTTTGCCCTTTGTTCTATCGACAAAGGCATTTGTTCCTTTGTGATGGGCACATGAGTCTCCACCTGAATGGTTCCAAACTGATTGCCCTCAGACAGAGTAGTTTTCTGGGCTTGTCCTGCATGGAACATTATTACATGGCCCTCCATCTGGCCAGCTGTTTTCTTTTTGGCCTGGAACAAAAGACACCCTTTCTGGGTGAAATTAGAACGCAACACTGCTCACTGCGGCTGCAGCCTGGCCTTCCTCTACCAGTGCGATACTCTCTCAACACTGATATCCAATCTCATCTTCCAGACCATGTTCAGGAATCGGAACTTGACCCACAAACTCCTACAGTGCCAGGCACACCTTCACTCCCATGCCACTCTCTGGAAAAATACAGCACTGAAGCCTGCTGGCTAACCTGTCCTTTGGGGCGTGGGGAGCGCTGCTGGAAGTGTCACATTACATGACCTTTTGTTGTCTCATGAGATGACATTGTTTGAGGCTAAGTGGAATGAGTTTCAGCCTCTCCAGTCCCAGCAATGGCAATATCTACAGATGAGCATCTGCCTACACAGCGTAATAGGGGCATGTTAGAAATGGGGTCTTTGGTTGGCGGTCAGGTTACCCCCCGTCCAAGCAAGGACTGTCACTCTAGTCAGGGAAAGTCACACACAATCCAAATTATCCTGTGCCCACCCTCTGGTAGCTTGGCACTGAGCAGTCAGGCTTAACTTAGAAGGCAATGTGTAAAGTATTTGTGCAATAAGTCATACAATAACACAATATAGCACCACAAAAATACACCACACAGTGTTTAGAAAAATCTATAATATTTATCTAGATATTTGCAAGTCAAAACGATAAAAGATGCAATAAGAAATTGTAGAGATATCACTGAAAAGTGATATGAAGTGTCTTAAGTCTTTAAAAAGCAAACAAAGTCGCTCTCAAGCACAAAGTACCTGGGTTCGAGTAGAAAATCTCCGCAAAGGGCCGCAGAAGAGGAGATGCGTGGAAAAATGGTGTGTGCGTCGGTTTCGCCCCTTCACACACGGACTTGCGTCGTTATTTTTCACGCGGGGAAGACGTGCGTCATTTTCCGGCTCGCGGACAGGTCTCCTCTGTGGGTCGCGGGATTCCCAGATGTTCCGGGATCTGTGCGTGGAATCCTGGGCTTGTTGTCCTGGTGCGCGGCTTTCCGGTGAGCTGTGCGTGGAATTTTCTACCTCACGGCAGGCGTCGTGTCGATTTCCTCTCTGGAAGTCAGGCGGCGTTGTCCAGAAGAGCCGTGTGTTGAAGTTCCGGTCGCACTGCAGGCGTCGCGCCAATCTTTTCCTTGCGGGGTCGAGCGGCGTCTTTCCGGATCCGCGTGCGGTGAATTTTTCACTGCGGAGCAAGCTGTGCGTCTAATTTTTTGGTGCACAAGGAGTCCAGTTGAAAGATGGAAGTCTTTTTGGTCCTGAGACTTCAGGGAACAGGAGGCAAGCTCTATCCAAGCCCTTGGAGAGCACTTCTGCAGCAAGGCAAGAGCTCAGCAAGGCAGCAGGCCAACAGCAAGGCAGCAGTCCTTTGTAGAAAGCAGTCAGGTGAGTCCTTTGAGCAGCCAGGCAGTTCTTCTTGGCAGGATGCAGGTTCTGGTTCAGGTTTCTTCTCCAGCAAGTGTCTGAGGTGGTAGGGCAGAGGCCCTGTTTTATACCCAAATGTGCTTTTGAAGTGGGGGAGACTTCAAAGAGTGGCTAAGAAGTGCACCAGGTCCCCTTTCAGTTCAGTCCTGTCTGCAAGGGTCCCAGTAGGGGGTGTGGCAGTCCTTTGTGTCAGAGCAGGCCCTCCACCCTCCCAGCCCAGGAAGACCCATTCAAAATGCAGATGTATGCAAGTGAGGCTGGGTACCCTGTGTTTGGGGTGTGTCTGAGTGAATGCACAAGCAGCTGTCGACTAAACCTAGCCAGACGTGGATTGTAAGGCACAGAAAGATTTAAGTGCAAAGAAATGCTCACTTCCTAAAAGTGGCATTTCTAGAATAGTAATATTAAATCCAACTTCACCAGTCAGCAGGATTTTGTATTACCATTCTGGCCATACTAAATATGACCTGCCTACTCCTTTCAGATCAGCAGCTACCACTTCAATAATGTATGAGGGCAGCCCCAAGGTTAGCCTATGAAGGGAGCAGGCCTCACAGTAGTGTAAAAACTAATTAAGGAGTTTTACACTACCAGGGCATGTAAACTACACAGGTACATGTCCTGCCTTTTACCCACACCACACCCTGCTCTAGGGGATACCTAGGGCACCCATTAGAGGTGACTTATGTGTAGAAAAAGGAGAGTTTTATGCTTGGCAAGTACTTTTAAATGCCAAGTCAAATTGGCAGTGAAACTCCACACAATGGCAGGCCTGAGACAAGGTAAAGGGGCTACTTGAGTGGGTGGCACAATCAGTGCTGCAGGCCCACTAGTAGCATTTAATCTACAGGCCCTAGGCACATACAGTGCACATTACTAGGGACTTATAAGTAAATTAAATAGTCCAATTGGGTATGATCCAAAGTTACCATGTTTAAAGGGAGAGAGCATATGTACTTTAGCACTGGTTAGCAGTGGTAAAGAGTCTAAAAGTCAGCAAAAACAGTGTCCAAAAAGTGGAGGGAGGCAGGCAAAAAGTTAGGGGTGACCACCCTAAGGCATGTCAGGTCTAACAGGGCACTACTGTGAAACCTTCCTTACTCTCCTATTATGCAATATCTGAAATTAATGAGCCCTTTCAAAGGGATTATGTTTGGCCTATATCAGCTTATTGTTCAACACGTAGACTCGAGGCTCCTTCTAAATCTTTTACATACCAAATGGCAATGATGACTTCAAGTGTAGTACAAGGATAGGAACTAGGCAGAGCTGATCGGGGATTTAGGCAGAGAGACTTCAGGCCTACTCCGCCATTCCTATTTCTGGCACTGAGCTGCCCCTAATTGCACTATTAACCATATGCTTTACGATTGCCTGGATATCCGGCTATGGTCACAAATCAGCTCCACATTTAATGGCTCCATAGACTTACCTCACATTCTCCCCAGGACGTTGTTCATGATGTACAACACAGGTGATATACCACGCCTCATGGATCATACTCGTAGAATGCTGGCCACTGCCTTAAGAAAACTCTGTATTATGCACCATTGGCAGTCACCGTGATCACCCACCTGCAATGAGTAGATGACTGGGATGCGCAAAGTGGCGCTGTATGAAAAGGTCATGTAGAGCCCATCACATGGGACTCTTCATTGTCATATAAGCTCCATTCCTGAGGACGGAGGCTGTCACCCCTAATGTCTACTATCCACTGCCTATTGCTTACTGTCTATTGTCCACTGTTGTATCAAAAGAATGGGGGGGGATAAGAGGGATACCCAGAGGGGCTTGGCCTCCTATTTTGCTACATATTGAAAAAGGAGAGAGCCCTAATCCATATTATGTACTGAAACTCCTACAGGTAGGAAAAGCACACTGCTTTTGATTTATAGTCCTTACCCAGCAGGATTATCCCTTGGTGGCATGCTTCATCAGATGGTTGGTCCTGTTCCGCTCCAGAATGGGATATGCTACTACCCGTGTAAGACAGGGGAGCACTGAATGGTCAACACAAAATTATTGATGAATAGGATTTGGAGGGGTTACTGTTAGGGAAATTAAAGAAATACCTGCCTGGTAGAAAAACTACTTTTTATTCCGCCCTCCAAGTGGTATGATTAAAAATGGAAGATGCACAGAAAGATTATGTGGTTGTAATGATCTAAGTTTCTGCTAGATCTACATGTTTCAAGCCAATATTCCCCAAGGCTTTCTTCAGGACCAAGGATCTAACTCCCTGATTCAACTCCTAGTTTAAGGTAGTGCAATGGCGGCAGAATGTAGTTGCTTCACACATTATGCATATTTAAATAAACATAAACACCTACTTGGTGAATTATTCTTTTGTACCTGTAACATACAATGGGAGAAATTGGTCAGCCAAGGCCCAGAGGCCCAATATTATAACACCTCCTACATTACAAAAGTGTGGGACACTGAACCAAAATGCTTAAGGACAACACATTGAGGTCATTACAGCCCATGCAAACTAAACACATCTAAAGATTTTCCTAGTGGGCACTTCTATTTGAAATAGTGATAAACCAGTGAGTAATCACTCTGTGGCAACACACACTTAGAAAACAATACACATATACCAGACATTACAGACACTGATAGACTATTACACACATATAGTAATCATGGACTTTGGTCCAGAGAACTGTTAGCGGCAAGACAAGCCTGTAGTCACTGGTGGAGCACTCTTTGTCAATGAAGAAAACTTTGTCCTCCTGTGTGCTGATGTATCTGCTATGCCATACTTACTACTCCAAGGTTTCATCTCGGCTTAGTAACCTACTTCAACAGCAATGGATACTGAATATTAACTGACTTCCCTGTTCATCAGAATTTATCTGTATCAGGTGACTCGGGCACACATGCAGCTCATGATCTACTTCACTGTGAGAGTGCCAGAACACTAGTCCATGTACCCTTGCAAAATGGCAGAATTGAGCCAGTTCCTGGTTCCCACCCCGCTGTTGTGCTCTGATTGTGTTTTGCTAGGCTGGGAGAGCCGCTAGTGGAGTGCACGCTCTTCCTGGAGCTTCCAGCCCCCTCCTGAGGCAGACGATGTGGATAATACAGTGACATCATTGTGGAATAATGAAAACTGCTAAAAAAAAACAGACTCAGTTTAAAATTGATTGCCTGGTATTAAGTGTTGAAATAAAATCATATCTCTGAATATGAGAGTGAGGGCCTGGTGGGGGTCACTTTTCGGAGGGGTTATTTTGAAAGAAATTTACTGGCACTGGAACTGAAAACGGGGGGCGTAGGTCAATAAAACAAAAAAAGTTAGTAGTGAAGACTCATTTTACTACTGTCTAGTTTATTAATATGTTATAGGTATATTCTCTGAACTATTCCACTGTGAGATAGTTACACTGGAATGTCTTATTCTGCGAATTGGCTCCGGAGGATATTATCATTCAAACCAGTTTTGCGATTGTTCAATTTAAAAACCCATCTTTGTTCCTTTTCCAGGAGCCTTTTCTCACTGTTGACTACTTCATGTACATGTTCAAGGATCTCCCAATAATAATCAGACACCAAATGTTTTTTGTTTAATGGGTAGACATTTTTGTTGTAGCTTTACCGTCTCTGAGGTTGCTATGGTTTTCCCCTAATCTGGTTTTCACCTTGGGGTTGTCATCCCAAGCAAACATGTACACTACTCTTGGTGTGTTACAATTGGGGAAGTTCCTTGGTTCCCCTTAGGTATTATTGTTAAAGTTGATCTTTATGGTGGCCTTGGTCAGGTAATATACATTGCATCTCCCACATGGATAGTGACCTGTTACTTGTGGAAGTGTACCCACGGTCTGTCTAGTACTGGTTAAGGATTTCTGTAGACCATTGTGCACCAGTTAGTCCCTCAAGCTTCTGCCTCATCTATGAAAGAACATAGGTTTTGGTAAATTCAAGGGGCCGCTGTTCAGGTTTCACCAATGTTTGTTGATAATCTTGCTCACTTTATCTGATACTACATTGAACGTAGTGATATAGATTGTCCTGTCTTCCTTGTCTATCTGTGGTACAATGTCCAACAATGCTTCCCTGTTGTGATTACGGGCTAGTTTCATTACCCTTTCTACTACTCTTGATGGAAAATTCAGGCCTTCAATTTGGTTTCTAGAATTGTCGCTTGTATTTTGTAATCACTTACATCAGAGCAATTGCATCTTAGCCTACGAAATTGTCCAAAGGGGAGGTTCTCCCTCAGATGACATGGATGGAAAGCATCATACAGCAATAGGCAATTTTTGGCTGTGTTTTTTTCGTGTGTGGTTGTCTTTAACAATGCTTGGTCAGCAACGATTTTAAGTCAAGGAATACCATGTTTTTTTACCCATTGTGTAAGTAAACTTGAGGAGCTCATTTTGTTCCAGATGTAGGAAACAGTTTGCACGTCGCAAACAGCGATTTTTGCTGTTTGCGACGTACAAACTGCACTGTGCAATGCACAAAACCCGTTTTGCGATTCGGTAACCTGGTTACCAAATCGCAAAACGGGTTTGCGAGTCGCAATTAGGAAGGGGAATCCCCTTCCTAATTGAAAGTCGCAGTGCAATGCCAGATTGCTTTGTGACCACGAAAGCGGTTGCAAACCAATCGCAATTAGCACCCATTTCAAATGGGTGCTAACCCATTCTCAAAATGGAAGGGGTCCCCATGGGACCCCTTCCCCTTTGTGAATGGCATTAAAAACATTTTTCCAGAGCTCTGAAAAAAATTAAACAAAAACGTTTCATTTTTTAGTTTTGTAATGCATCTCGTTTTCCTTTAAGGAAAACGGGCTGCATTACAAAAAAAAAAAAACTGCTTTATTTAAAAGCAGTCACAGACATGGTGGTCTGCTGTCTCCAGCAGGCCACCATCCCTGTGAGTGCTGTGAGTCTCAAGGGGGTCGCAAATTGCGACCCACCTCATGAATATTCATGAGTTGGGCATTTGCGACCCCCTTGCGAGTCGCAAACAGTGTCAGGGACACTGTTGTGCATAGGGTTTTGCGACTCGCAAATTGCGAGTCGCCCTGACTCGCAATTTGCGAGTTGCAAAACCCAACTTACCTACATCTGGCCCTTTGTGTGTTCAACCAATTGATGAAACAGTCCTTTCATCCCCATCCAGAAAACTAGAACATCTTCTATGCACCTCTTCCAGATGGTGATTTTGTCCAAAAAACGGTTGCTAGAGCATAACATTTTGTGGGTTTCTAAATGGTGTATATACATGCTGGCAACACTCGGTGCAAAGGTACTTTCCATATTAGTCCCTATGTCTTTGTAAATAGATGGAACCCTGAAATTCAGAAAAGGTTAGTGTCAGGGCCCATTTGCAGCATTCCATGATTACGTTCTTTGGTGTCTGATAATCCCAGTCCACCTCAAATAGTACCTCCTCTACAATATCCAGTATCTCCTGCTGGGGGAGGCTAGTGTATAAGCTCTCTGTGTCAAGTCCCAGCAGTCATTGTGATTCAGGGTTAAAATCAATATCATACAGGAGGCATAGAACATCTTTGGTATCTTTGAGATACGTGCTTGTGCCTTGCAATGTGTGTCTCAGAAATGGATTGAAAAATCGCAATAGTGGTTTCAAGACCAAACCTATGCCAGAGACAAAGTGGCATCTCCGAGCGTTCTCTAATTTTTTACGAATCTTGGGATTAGTATAGAAATGTAGGTTAGTGGGTTACTTATTGACTAGAATATCCCTTTCGCCCTTTGTAATCAATGCATTGGCTAATGTTTGCTCTGTCATACTGCTGAGTTTCTCTATAGGAAAATCTGTAGGGTTGGTTTTGAGGTGTTCATAATTCATCTTGTCACTGAAGAGGCAGAGACACTCCTTGCGATATGCCTCGTCAACTGAATGAGTATGGCTCATCCTTTGTCGGCTGCTTTTATCCCAATGTCTATGGTGTGTACTAGTTTCTTAACAGCTGCACTTTCCTCTTTTGTGGTATTGTGGAAGGTTCTGATGAAGCCCGGTCAATTTTCCCTATGTCGTTTAGCACTGCTTTCTCAAACGCCTGTACCTCCACCCGGACTGCAAAGGGCAGTGGGGTAAATGTTGATTTAACTCTTAATCCAGCAAATCCTCATGCATCATCATCCATTTCCTTTCCAGCAAAGACCACTCTTAGTTTGATTTTCCAGATTGACTCATTGATTTCACAATGTAGTCTAGACTTAACCAGGGCTGTTGTGGGTACAAAACCAAGACCCTTTTCCAGGACCCTTATTTGGTTATCTGTGAGTGTCTTCCCACTAAGCTTCACAATGAGGCTGGGATATTTTTTTTTTTTTGTACCCACAGTCACCCTGGACACTGTGAAATCAATGAGTCTGGTGGGTGAGGGTTATACAATGAAATGAGTACATAATACAGAGTAGGGCTCTCTTTTGAAAGATAATGTCCTGTGTCCCCTGGACACCACCTCCTGCTCCTGTGAATTATCATTTACCCCTTTCACCACCCCCATGACAACTAGTCACTTCCCAGCCCCACCCATAGCGGCCCTTCTCCAGCCCTCAACACATTCACTGTCTATGATATGGGCGGGCTCTGAAATATTCAATTATTGCAATATTTCAATACTGAAATGATGCAATATTGATGTGGAATCTTCTGGTGCCCCCAGGTTTGCAGTTCCCCATCCTATGCATTGGACATGTGGGGATGCTCCTTTACGGAGGTTCAATTGCTTTGTTCTAGTGCCTGGTTATCTCACTGTCATTGTATATCGGGCCTCTTGGACCCTAAGTATCAACTGTCGACGTTCACATGTGGCAATTAAGCTGTATACTGTTTTGATGTTTTCAATCAATAATATAATTAATTTAGTTATAAAAAAGATGCGCTTCGTTTACAATGATGTTTATTGCACAAGCATGCAGTGCAATACTTACCATGTAATTCAGTTCCATTTAGTAAAGAACCCGAAAAAGAAGAGTAACACGAACTATGAGCTAACATCACCAGCTAGCAAACCTCTCATCTGATGATATTAATCATTTACTGCGAATGAAATAACTCTATCATGATAGCAGAAACACAACATGCATCATTCTGACTGATTTCCTTTTAAATATCACTTTCTAATATTTACATTACATTTAACCTAATGGATGATAATAAACTACTCTTCGTACAATTAGATTTAAGTTAAAAGTCGTATCTCCAAATAGCATTACTTTTACAAAAACTGAGATAATTTGGGTCATGTCAAGAATCAAATAAATATTGGGCCAGATGTATCAAACCATTTTGCATTCGCAAACGGTGCGAATCGCAGAATTTGGCCGTTTGCGAATGCAAAAACGTGGTCTGTGATGCATGAAAGGCATTCGCAGGCCAAAAACAAGGAATCGCAAAATTTGTGATTTTTTGCGAAGCGACATGGTTTTTCGTGTTGCATTTTGCGTCTCGCAATTTGCGACATAAAATACTGAATCGCTATTAGCATTTCGCAAATTGCGAGTCAGAATAGCGACTCGCAAATACCGATTCGGTATTTCACTTCTGAAATTGCGAGATGCAAAATGAGACACGCAAAACCATGTCGCAATTCGATGCATCAAAAATTCGCAAATTGCGAATTTTCGCAGAATGGCCTTTTGCACATGCAAATTACCACAGAGGGAAACCAGGTGGTAACCAGGTGCAACCTATAGTAAGAGGCCCAGAATGCCTCAGACTCTCTTCCACAATGGCTGCACTCTAAGTCATGGCGAGGAGAATGAGGATCTTGGCAGGTTTTAGGAGAGGGAGGAGGAGACAGGATCACATTTTCAGTGTGCATTACCCTTTTTGACCAGGCTGAGGAGGAGATATATGATAAGTACAGGTTGAACTCAGCCATGATACTTGACCTGATAGCTGAGCTACAACCCATACTGCAGCGCTCAACACATAGGACAAATAGCAAATTCTCCTCACCATGACGTACAGTGCAGCCATTGTGAAAAAATAGTCTGAGACATTCTGGGCCTCTTTATATAGATTGCACCTGGTTACCACCTGGTTTCACTCCGTGGTAATTTGCATGTGCAAAAGGCCATTCTGCGAAAATGTGCAATTTGTGAATTTTTTATGCATCGAATTGCGACATGGTTTTGCGTGTCGCATTTTGCATCACGCAATTTCCGACGTGAAATACCGAATCGGTATTTGCAAGTCGTTATTCCGACTCACAATTTGCGAAATGCTAATAGTGATTCGGTATTTCATGTCGCAAATTGCAAGATGCAAAATGCGACACACAAAACCATGTTGCTTCGCAAAAAATCACAAATTTTGCGATTCCTTGTTTTTGGCCTGCGAATGCCTTTTTTATGCATCGCAGACCACCTTTTTGCATTCGCAAACGGCCAAATTCTGCGATTCGCACCGTTTGCGAATGCAAAATGGTTTGATACATCTGGCCCTATATGTCAAAATTTATACTGGAGTAACTAAGGTTTCAAAAACTGCACAGAACATTCGAGTTTCTTTGTGAATTATTATTAATACAAAGAAGAGCTAAACCATCTTTTACTAAAGAGAGCATATTGTTTCGCAAAATGCAATCTTTTCTAAAATCTTTTAACACAGTCATTTCAGTTTTAAGAAAAATGCATAAAAGCATGCATTGAATCCCACCGGGAACATGTTTTTTCACTCACAGCTGACATTCTGAACTTCCATTAGCTAATAGGATGCTTTCTCTCTCTTAAAGCAGCACTCAAAACTTGCAGACACTACAGAAGAATGAGTTATTAACGGTGCTTTCATATTAATGCAATGCCAATATGAATGAGCTCAGTTATTGTTCGCATGGAGTGTTGACAATAAACAGGTAAACATTCATCGAAAACGCTTCTCTGACTATAATATCCCATCACTCCTATCCTGTGTTGACAAGTGACAGAGAGAGAGTGCGAGTGTGATAGGGCATTTAACAATGTTTGACATCAGCCACCATCCGTAAAATTACAAAGTAAACTGTCTAATACCACATTATTGCGTAATAATGTTAGATTGTAACCAGAGCATGTGGTATTATTATGGAAATGGTGAGCGTAATTCCGTAGTCTCAAGGAATTACCCCAAAATGCTGCAAGATTATGTAGAATTATTCAAGAAAAGTAATTCTGCATTTAGCACTATTTTTTTAGTCCAAAAATACATCCTCGTGTCCTAACTGGATGCAAGGATGCATTTTGCCCTGAGAAATAGCACTAAATGCAACAGAACATGAATAGCAAACGTGAGCGCTGCTCCTTCTCCCTAGATATGCATTTGAAGTATGATTTTCCCCCAAGTTACTCCCAGCATTTAATGCTGGTTTTCTCGCTCAAAATGCACCCCTAAATTCCAAATGGACGCTAGGGTGCATTCTGCACTAAGAAAATATCGCTAAATGCAGCAAAATATACACTGAAGCATTTTTTCCCCACAATTTCTCTTAATGAAACTGAGTGGGTAATCTCATTTTTATAGGAAATTCCCCATTAAACAGTAACAGAATTACCCAAATTACTCCGTTTACTCTAGTGTAATTTAAATTCTACCCCAGCTAATTATCGCATTCTGTGGCCATGGTGATTTATGTGGAATTATAGATTTACTGCACTTGCTATGTAAACCATCAATAAAGTGGTTTTCCCTCAAATGCATCATAAGTAATAAAAAATGTACAACACTCGGTGCTGCTCAGTGGCAGCTCCTTACCCACATTTAAGTGGCCACTTTTCAGTTGCATAATGCTGTGTTTATGTGTCAACATTGCATTAATGAGGTGAAATATTTCACCTCTCTGCATCCCTTGCCTTTTCATGCCACATAAATGAGTCAATGCTAGTTGTCTTCTTTTGCCACATAATTTCAGTTG
Source organism: Pleurodeles waltl (assembly GCF_031143425.1). NCBI lineage: Eukaryota > Metazoa > Chordata > Amphibia > Caudata > Salamandridae > Pleurodeles > Pleurodeles waltl. Next base: position 319,534,772 of record NC_090442.1, on the reverse strand, counting down.
TCCTAGTTTTAACACTTGGCATTTTTGGTATCAGATATATATGGCGCGAATGGTATCCAGGAAAAAAATTACTATGTCAATAATGTAACTTCCCCCAACAAATTCAACTAGGTAAAAATCTGCTATATGCATGCCACCACTTCATTGCTAAATATCTCTGAGTTCAAGTAGTTGAATCATGTACTGTGCACACAGAAATAAAGTGCACATGTATGTGATATGACTATTCAATAAACATCTTTCAAACCCTGCAAGTTGAGGTACTCACTGCCCCTCTCTATTCTCATCTGCCTCCCCAACATTTAAGGATTCTGTAACTGAAACCCTGTGTCACAATCTATAAATCACCCGGACATTACACTTCATAGTTGGACACTTGTACTCATACGTTCTGATTGTAAGACATTAAGGCCCTCATTACAACACTGGTGGTCGGTGATAAAGTGGCGATTACAAGGCACCAATCCGCCAGCTTTTCCGGGGCGGTACCAATGTCATCAAAAGCACGGCGGAAACAGTCTTTGGAACTGAACCACTCACCTCTCGACACTCAATGAAGAACCAGGACACCATGGAGCCCGAGCTGCAGGTCCTACCTATGCTGGTTTACCTCCTCATTTACCAGGAACATCAAAGACGGCGGCGGCGACCACGGTGAGTACTGCACCTAGTACACAGGGGAGGGGGAGGAAAAAGAGAGTGACACACACACGCAACACGCCACCCCCCCACCCTCATGCACAACACCATACACACTAACACATGCAGCAACACTACATGTACACCCCATAAACCCTGGAAGAACGCAAGGACCAAATTAAATGATTGTAACAAGTGTAATAATTGAAAATTCAGGTAGGGCAAGATAACTTGAAATGAGCAGTTTATACAAATACTTACAGCAAGTACATAAGTCTGTATACTGTTCCATTAAATGTCCGTGGACCAGTGGTCCCAAAAAGCATGGGTGAAGCCCACACATGACACCTGCCTCAAAATGGAGAGAACAATGCAGGGGCATCAGGTTGAAAAAAACACAGGCACTTCAGGGGGAAGTGGAAGTGGGGCACTTCAGCCAGATGATGGGACGACGCCACTGCTCCTCGAGGGGGCTCCATGCCCACTGCATGGTCCTGGGGAGTGCAAGACTGCAGTCTCTCAAGTGAGTGGTTTGCCCACTGCTTGGTCTTGGGGAGTGCAAGGCCACAGTCTCTCAAGTGGGTGGTTTGCCCACTGCTTGGTCCTGGGGAGTGTAAAGCAACAGTCTCTCAAGTCTCTCAAGTGGGTGGTATGCCCACTGCTTGGTCCTGGGGAGTGCAAGGCCACAGTCTCTCAAGTCTCTCAAGTGGGTGGTTTGCCCACTGCTTGGCCCTGGGGAGTGCAAGGCTACAGTCTCTCAAGTGGGTGGCTTCTCCACTGTTTCTGGAGGGGGCTTGGTGCCCAGAGTGCTTCATCCTGCCAAGGATTGAGGTTGTGGATGCTGTTCTCCACTGGTTCTGGAGGGGACTTGGAGCCCATAGTGCTTCATCCTGCCAAGGACTGAGGTTGTAGATGTTGTTCTCCACTGGTTCTGGAGGGGGTGTGGTGCCCAGAGTGCTTCATCCTGCCAAGGACTGAGGTTGTGGATGCTGTTCTCCACTGGTTCTTGAGGGAGCTTTGTGCCCAGAGTGCTTCATCCTGCCAAGGACTGAGGTTGTGGATGCTTTTCTCCACTGGTTCTGGAGGGGGCTTGGTACCCAGTGATGCTGCACCTGGGGTGTGGCAGTTTCCATTCCCTTACCTTGGTGTCTGAGCCACGAGATTTTCAGGGAACAGGTAGCATGATACTCCATGGAGGCAGAGACAGACTCCACCCTGTGGGGACTTAGCCTGCCAACTGCTGGTAGTGCCAGTGCTGGTTGTGGTGCCTCATGTAGTGTGTGCAGGGTCCAGGTCGTCTCCAGCAGCCTCGAATGGCTGCCCACTGGGGATGCTGCTGATGTCCGCTGTAGTGGCACTGGCTGGGCATGTTGCGGGGCAGGTGGCGGTGGCTGCGGTGGTGTCTGCGGCGGAGATGCTGCCGGTGGTGAAGGTGTCTGCACTTGTGGAGGGAGACACCAGGCCGTCTCCTGCAGTCTCGGAAGGGTGCCCACTGGGGATGATACTGGTGACTGTAGTAGAGGCAGCAGACGTGCAGGTGACGGTGCAGGTGGCGGTGCAAGTGGCGGTTGTTGCGGCGGTGCTCAACGCGGTACAGGTTGCTGGTCTGTCTTGCATAAGGGGTGACACCAGTTCCTCACCCTGGGGCTCCGTGCCCTGTGCTGACTTCTCTTTGCCCTTTTGTCCCTTCCCCACCTTGGAAGTTGCTGCTGGGACATTGCCACTGTCCTCTTTGGTACTGGAAGAGGCCTTGCTAGGTGGTTGGTGCGGCTTCTTCCTTCGGCATGTGGGCCCCTTCTTTACCTTGGCAGGTGTCGGACTAGGGTGGTCCTTGGCCTCACTAGGTGTCACACTGGCAGCCCTGATGGGTGGTGCCTTTGATGTTCCCGGACTTGCAGGGACCACACTGGACAAGGATTTGGTGGCTGAGGTGCTGGGCTGGGATCTGGGATCTGGACATCCTGGCCCTAGGGTAAGGACTGGGGGGGTGTATGGAAGAGGTCAATGGCAGCTAGGAAAAGGTTTTTAGACACACTGGGATGGGAAGATGGAGGGGTTTGGGAGTGGAGGAAAAGGTAGTGGTTGTAGGAGGTGTACGTCTGCTGAGTTTGGGTGAAGGTGCATGGGCTGGAGGCTGTTGTGAGGTGGATGGCGGTTGAGTGGGTGTGTGCCTGCATTTGTGTACTTTGGGAGGAGGGCTCACAGACATACTGGGAGGGGAAACAGGGGACGTGTGAATGGTAGTGGGGTGGTGATTGCACATGAGCGGTGTGTGGTGATGGGCATGCTGGTAATGGAGGGAGTGGCTGAGGATGTAGTGCATGCAGGTGTGAGTGGAGACGAGACTGGGAGGGAGGTGGAGGATGTGGAGGAGGGGGACACAGTGGAGGAAGTGGATGTTTGTGTGTGTCTGCATGGGTATGGTGCTTGTGTGAGTGCCTGTGGGATGTGTGGTGCTTATGTTTGCCTGAGCTACTTTTGTGTGCTGCTGTGTGTGCATGCTGGTCTGATGGTGTGCTTGGGATAGGCTGAGGTAGAGAGGATGGGGTCTGGGTAGTGGAAGTTGGAGGGGGGAGGATGGACACAGGGACAATGGCTACCATCAGTGCTGAGGCCAGAGCCTGAAATGCTCTCTGTTGGGCTGCCACGCCAGAGTGAATGCCCTCCAGGTATGCATTTGTTTGTTGCAAATGCCTCTCGACACCCTGGATGGCATTCAAAATGAATGACTGCCCAACAGTGAGGGATCTCAGGAGTATCGACTCACTGAGGGCAGCAGGGCTGACTGGGGCAGGGCCTGAGGTGCCTGGGGTGAAGGAGATGCCCACCCTCCTAGGTGAGCGGGCATGGGAAACACACTGAGGGGCTGCTGGGAGGGCGGTGCTGGTAGGGGGGGTGGCGGCTGTACCTGTTGTTGTGGTGCCCGCCACCACAAGCGAGCTCCCATCAGAGGAGGAGTCGTTGTCGCTCGTGTCCCCTCCTGTCCCCGTCGTGGAGCTCGCCTCATCCTCCATCCCAATGGTGCCTTTAGACTCCGTACATTCACCCTCCTGGGCCATGTGGGTTGCAGCTCCCTCCTGCTCCGGTGCCACTGCTCCTCCGCCAGATGATGCTAATGCATACAAGGACAGGGTGACAAAACAAAAAGGGGGGAAGACAGAGGAGACACATTGTCAATGCCAGCAACACCACTACCGTTGGTGGAAACAACACACAGGGAGCAGCCTTGTGCACTATGCCATGCACTAACAGTTCTTAGGAAAATCACCTGCCCATGGGGGAGTATGCCTAAGCACATTTGCTGCACACCTGGAACCCACACGAGGCTGACTAGTTGTAGATGGCCACTACCACTATTGGGGTTGGAGTGCCACAGAGCCTGCCTAACAAGGGACCTACCCTACCAAGTTCGCCCTGGCCTAGGGCAACCCACAGCCCACTTCCCCCAACCAGACACCTCAGAAAGTGTGCAGAGTCAGCTGAATAAGACTGTACTTCCATCCACGCCACTCCTACATTGTTGTCACATCCACCATGCACACAGTGTACTCACCTGTTTGTCTGGAGGACCGTAGAGTTGCATGTACTGGGGGAGGACCCCATCCACCAGGTTGTCCAACTCCTCTCGGTGAAGGCAGGGGCCCTTTCCCCAGACACTGTAGCCATTGTCGCTTCCAGACTCAGGCCACAGCAGCACTTGCAGTGTACGTCCTCTCCTGTTGAAGGTCAGGTATCAAGTGAGTGAAGGGTTAGAAAATGGCAGTCACGTCTGCGGCGGTGCATACCGTCACCGCCAGCGAACATGGTCATTGGCTCCTGGAACCCATAGGACCCAATTATAACCAATGCTGAATTGCGCTGCAGTCTTCGTCCGCCTACTGCGACGCTGCACAACGCCAGCGCAGTTACCTCATTTCCCCTTGTCCCTCCTTAAAGGTCAGACAGCCGCCATTTCAGGGGGTCGCAGGGCACCTAACTGTGTCACAGCACTTTTGGGCAGGAATACGGTCAGACAGTGCCACACACAGATTAAATCACAATAGTGCAAAACACCTTTGTGCTACCTATGTGGTAAATGACCCTCTGCTCATCCTTCTCCTCCATAGGGCACATCCGCTGGGGCAGATGATGAGATGGCGTCATCCTCCGGTATACAGACCCCTGGTGGACCTGTCAACAATGGAAGACAGACACATTATTATCATCTACAGACTTTATCGTGCCACAATCCATGAACTGTGTGTCCAGTTGGAGCCAGACCTGATGTCAGCTATCCGCTATCCCACAGGAATCCCCCCACTAGTGCAGGTCCTGTCAGTGCTCCATTTCCTGGCCAGTGGTTCCTTTCAAACAACAGTGGCCATGGCATCAGGCTTGTCTCAGCCAATGTTCTCTAATGTGTTGTCCAGAGTGTTGTCTGCCCTGCTGAAACACATGCGCAGCTACATCGTTTTCCCCCAGGTGGAGGATTTGCCCACAGTGAAAGGTGACTTCTATGCCCTGGGACATATCCCCAACATCATTGGTGCCATTGATGGAACACATGTGGCATTTGTCCCACCCCACAGGGATGAACAGGTGTACAGAAACCGCAAAAGCTACCATTCCATGAATGTGCAGATGTTGTGTTTGGCAGACCAGTACATCTCCCATGTGAATGCCAAGTATCCTGGCTCAGTGCATGACGATTACATTTTGAGGAATAGCAGCATCCCTCATGTGATAGGCCAACTCCAGAGGCACCATGTGTGGCTAATAGGTGAGGCCAATGTCCCCACACAGTTTGAATAGGTGTCTGGGTATGGGGTAGTCCCTAAGGGTTTGTCTATGTCTAACAGATGCCCCTCGATATTTGCAGGTGACTCTGGTTACTCCAACCTGTCAGGGCTACTGACCCCAGTGAGGAACCCCAGGACAAGGGCAGAGGAACGCTACAATGAGGAGTATGGGCGAACTAGGAGGATTATAGAGCAGACTTTCGGCATCCTGAAGGCCAGGTTCCGGTGCCTCCATCTGACAGGTGACTCACTATACTACTCACCGAAGATGGTGTGCCAGATAATCATGGCATGCTGTATGTTGCACAACCTGGCTTTGCAACGCCAGGTTGCTTTTCTGCAGGAGGATGGGCCTGATGTTGGTCTTGTGGCTGCTATGGAGCCTGTGGACAGTAAAGAAGAGGAGGCAGAAGAAGAAGATATAGACAACCGAAACAACATCATCATGCAATACTTCCAGTGAAACACAGGTAGGAGACTGGCACTGCTCCTCTCATATCAGACTACTGTAGGACATTGCATACATCTGCCTTTTTACCTCTGAGTATGGACACTGACAGTTCACTTTGGCTTTCCTTTTCACAGATCAGTGTACCACAATCTGCCTTCTGCTATGTTTACTGCTGCCCAACAACTGTCATACTTTGGTATGTGCAAATGAACATTGCCATTGATATTTGTCAGAGTGGTGGCAATTACACATTTGTGAAAGTACAGACTGACTCCAGATTCTTTTGTGATTCAAGGGTGTTTATTTAAGTGCTAATCAGTGGAGGGATATGTGCAATGGGCTGGGGTGATGGTGGAGGAATGTCTATTTTAGATTCCAGTCTATTGGTATCACAGATGCATTGTCCAAGGGGGCATAGGAAGTGGAGTAATGGCAGTTCAAGTTGGACAGGATGACATAGTGGGACAGAGGGGTGACAATCAGGAGAGTCTTATTCCCTGGCGGGGGTCTTGGCAATGTTCTCTGTCTTTTGACTGGATCGCAGGGACCGTTTGCGGGGTGGTTCTCCCAGGGGGTAGGGTTCTGGTGGCCTGTTGGTCCTGTGGTGGGACCTGCTGTCCACTAGCGCCGGCGGACGTGGAGGGCTGTTCATCGTTCGGGCTAGTGTCAGGGGCCCAGTGGTGTGCCACTGTCTCCCTCATGGTGTTGGCCATGTTCTGCCAGCACCCCTACAATGGTGACCAGGGTGGTGTTAATGGACTTCAAGTCCTCCTTGATCCCCAGGTAATGTTCCTCCTGCAGCCGATGGGTCTCCTGAAACTTGGCCAGTACCGTGCCCATGGTCTCCTGGGAATGGTGGTATGCTCCCATGATGTTGGAGAGGGCCTCGTGGAGAGTGGGTTCCCTGGGCCTGTCCTCCCCCTGTCTCACAGCAGCCCTCCCATCCTCCCTGTTGTCCTGTGCCTCTGTCTCCTGAACCGTGTGCCCACTGCCACTGACCCCAGGTCCCTGATTGTCTTGGGTTAGTGGGTTTGCCTGGGGTCCCTGTAGTGGTGGACACACTGCTGATTGATGTGTCCTGGTAAAGGGGTATGGGCCCGCTGGGTGGGTGCTGTGGTGGTGTTTCCTGAAGGGGGAGATTCAGTGGTGGTTAAGGACTGTGGCAGGGGAACTGACTGTCCAGAGGTCCCTGATGGGCCAGGCTGGTCATCTTGATCCAGGCGTGCAGAGCTGCTGTCGTCATTGTGGGCCGCTTCTGTGGGGGGACTGGATATGGCTGGCACCTCCTGTCCGGTGATGTTGGGTAGGGGTCCTGTTGGAGTGTAAATGCATAGTTATTGTGTCTGTGTGTGCCATCTTGTGCAATGTGTGAGTTTCCCTCTACTCCTGTGCTAGCATTATTGCCTGGGCCATTGTGTGAGGGGTGATTGTGTGGCCTGGGTGAGTCTCTCTACTGGACATGCTTTGGTGATGGGTGTCCATGCAGGTCTGTAATGGGTGTCCATGCATTGGTGTTACATGCAGGGCTTGGTATAGGAATGTGTGGGTTGTGATAGTGGGGTATCTGTGAGGTGTTGGGGTGATGGGTGTGAGGGTAGAGGTAGGAGCTTGTGATGGCATGCAGGTAGGGTGGGGGGATATAGTAGTAAAGATTTGAATTACCAGAGTTCAGTCCTCCTGCTACTCCTGCGAGGCCCTCAGGATGCATGATCGCCAAGACTTGCTCCTCCCATGTTGTTAGTTGTGGGGGAGGAGAGAGGGTCTACCTCCAGTCCTCTGTACGGCTACCTGGTGTCTGGATACCACGGAACACACCTTCCCCTGTAGGTCATTCCACCTCTTCCTGATGTCATCCTGTGTTCTGGGGTGCTGTCCCACTGCGCTGACCCTATCGACAATTCTCCGGCATAGCTCCATCTTCCCTGCAATGGACGTCTACTGCACCTGTGATCTGAATAGCTGTGGCTCTACCCGGAAGATTTCCTCCACCATGACCCTGAGCTCCTCCTCAGAAAACCTGGGGTGCCTTTAAGATGCCATAATGTGGTGTGGGTGATATGTGAGGTGATGTTTGTTGTGCTGTGTGATGTGTTGGGTTAGGGTGTGTTCTTTTCTTTGACGTGCGTGGATGTTGTATGAGTGATGGTGTTGTGTGACTGTGTGTTTTATAGTGGTGTGGGTGTGGTGTGTGTATGTGTATCAGGTGTGCGTATTTTGAATTCTTCAATGTGGTGCAGTTTTGTAAATGTGTGTGTATTTTGGGCGCGGTGATGTGTACTGCCAATGGTTTACTGCGGTTGAACGACTGCCGTGTTGATTTGTGGGTCGTGATAGTGTGGGCGTGTTCCTGTTGGCGTAACGGTGTAGATTTTGCTATCGCTAGTTTATCACTGACCTTTGGTGTGGCGAACTTGTGTGGGCGTCTGGATTGTGGCGGATTACGAGATGTGGGTCATAATACCTGTAGCGTATTTCTGCTGCCGCCACTGTATGTTGGAGGTCGTCTGCACGGCAGTAAGCTGGATTTACCGCCAGGGTTGTAATGAGGGCCTAAGTTTCTGTCTGAAGGTGGGCAAAACCCTATTCAAGCAAGAACCATAATCCTTGTCAGAGTGAGGCAAAAGCAAACCACAAATGAATCTGTTCTCAACCCTCCGGTAGCTTGGCAAAGAGCAGTCAGGTTTACAGCACTTCAAACAGCAATAAAGTGAAAACACAACAAAAGAAAAATTTCCCATCAATCAAGGAAAAAGGAGTAAATTGTAATAAATAAATTAGGATCAAAAGAAAAAAAAATCAAAGAAATAGAAGATATACAATTTTGGCGATTTTAGAGCCAAAAAGCACAAAGCGTCAACTGTTAATACGTGGTTGCCCTAGACTGGGGCAAAGTCACAAGTTCAGGCCGACAACGATGGAACGTGGTTTGGTTATAGGAGCCAAGCTAGGCCTGCCAAACCAGAGTACCTTAAATCATGGTTTTGAACAGTTGCAGAGTCCTGGGTCAAAAATGTATTGCTCAGCCAAGGCAATGCGAGGTCCTGGTCGGATATGCATCAATCACACACCTTTGGTTCTGAGGAGTTTTGAGGCCCAGAGGTGAGGTCCTGCATCGTTGTCGAGGAGGCAGTCGACGAGGGGTTTGCAATGATAAGTCCTAAGGATGCAATGTGCCCTGACTGGTTTCGAAGAAGCTGTGGAACTTGCAATGCAGTCAAGCATCATCATTGAGGCTGCGATTGAGGAGAGGCTTACGATGTGAAGGCCTGCATCGGGGATGTGTTATGCAGCTGCTGTTCCGATGAGGTTACAGGCTGTGCTGCAAACTCCTTCCTTCGGTAAAGTACAGGCAGCAGAGGCAATGCACTGGTTCAGCTCTGGGTTGTGCTGTGCAGCAGAAGAGATGCTGGATCCACAGATAGGCTTGCAGAGCACCTTCGGCCCACTTCCAAGGGTCCAGGGCTGCAGTGGTCCCACTTGGCAGAGTAGGACTCTCATACATCTAAGTATAAATGAGAAAGCTAGATGCATTTTTTTTATACAAATAGCAAACATATAAAAAATTTAAAATTGTACTTCTTTATACAATTACACTATGACATAATGACAAAAAGATCAAGATATATGACACCACAGAAAGCAAAGCAATTATTAATTCACATGGGCTACACCTACAACCAAGACACATGTACATTGATGGAAGGTTAATTGGAAATGTACTAAATATTACTCTCATGAATGCAGTCGGAGGGCCACTACAAAAGATGATGTAATTAATGTAAGAGAACACAATAACCCCCAAATGTGACAGAAACAGAAGTTATAAAATAAATACTAATCTACAAAACTCCGAAAAAGTATACCATAACCTTAACCAAAGTTACAAATCATTGTTATATAAACAATAAACATAATATTTTATCACATGAGCTAAAACTATATATGTGTGTGTGTTTTTTTGTGTATTTGTGTATATATATATATATTTAAAACCTAAACCTCACCAACTAAAAACCTCAAACTCAAACCATTATGAATAATAATGACAACACATAAAATACACAATACAAGTCGCAATCACATAACACTTACATAATTGATCAAATATAACACTTCCCATCCCAAAAAATTAAATATGACTTACTGTTCTGTAGCTGCAGATTATCGTCTGTACCCATGTACTCAAAAACTATAATCTACCAAAACCTGGAATACTGCTTTCCAAAAAACCAGTCTAATAGAGATTCGACAAAGCAATCCAAGTTATTAAGGAAACATAAAAAATCTGAAAAAAATGTTTCTGAAAAAATAAACGCTCTTGAAAACCCCCGAAAAGGAAATCATAGTAAAAAATATTGGTTTAGTAGAAACTAAAATGGATTTATTTCTTTTAAACAATAAATGCTAAATTCAAATACCAATGGGACACTCTCATTAAAAAACCCTGCAAAGTAAAACCAGATAACCCACCCACAAAAAACAGTAGGATCAAAAATCACATATAAATTACACTTTGGGCCTGATTACGAGTTTGGCAGCCCCGTGGCAATCTGACCACCAACGGTCTGCGGAGCGGAACGCTGTATTACCAGTATGGCGGTCGTACCCATAGAAGACTGCCAGAGATCTGCCGGCACCTCCAGGCAGCACAGACTGCCACGGTCACCAGTAAATACAAACAGTCCAGCCAGCAAAGACAGTGTTTCCGCCGGACTCATTATGAGGTTGCACAGTGCCAATGTGACCATGCGGTCCAACCACCAGGTACAAGCTGGCGGAAAACGGACGGCATAAAGGGAGACACTCACCTGCAGGCAGCCTCACACGTCCGGTGCCATCGTAGAGCCCTTAGAAAACGTCATGCTGCTGCTGCTGATCATCCAAAGACAACGAAATCAACATCAACGTGGATGACATCAACTGTAATTACATACACCTACCTGCATCATTAACCTTTAGAACCAGCTTGTAGCGCTGGGAAACATATTTCAGGGGGCATGCCATGGGCAGCAGCCACACGTTTCATACAATACACACTCACTGATGTACAGCAACACTGACACCTACACACTCACATTTAGGGGTGGGTGGTGAGCTCCACTCCGCTAGTGGAGTTAACAGAGTTTTTTGCACTCCACACTCCACCGGAGCATGGAGTTTGCAAAAAAACTCCGGTAGCCCCGCCAGCAGAGCAGAGCTCACCGGCCCAGGGAGAGTAGAGACCCTACCCGAGGCTTTGCTCTCTGCTGGTCAGCATTGAGTTGCTGCTGCAAGCTGCTGCTGAGGGACTGCACCCGAATGCTCCGGTTACAGCCCCTCCCTCCTTTTGCTGCGCTCAGCAGCCAGGGAGTGGGGGCAGAGGGAGGCAGAGAGCTAGGCCCCAGCAGCATTCAGACACTCATCATGGGGTACCTTCTATGTATTCACGCATGGGGCACTTGACCAGGATATTATTTACATATGAAGGGGGTGTACTTGGAAAAAAGGGAACTTGCAGTTAGAGCTCTACTGAAAATAATCTGTCTGCCCAGACTTCCTGATAGTTCTCAGAGAGTCTGGGGAAACAGGTTCTTTTCTGTCGGGCTCTGACTGAAAGTTAAAAAAAATTCTGAGCCCCCGCCACATATGCAAAAATGTTCAGGCCCAGTGTCCCAGGGGCACTGGGCCTGGACATTATTTGTATATGTGACAGGGCGTGGTTCTGTGCGTGGAAAAAAGGAAACGTGCAGTCAGAGCTCCATGGAAAAGAACCTGTCTCCCCAGAGTCCCGCCGGAGAAAGGAAGTGGTGATGGTGGGGTACGGTGCAGAGGCTAGCAGGGAGAGTGGAGCCGGAGACCAGGTGAGCATCAGCTGCTGTGTTAGTCCCCACCAGATAGAGATGTGTGAAGCCTGAGAGAGTGCATAGCCCAGTGGGAAGCAAGGCTAGGCACTTTGTGAAAATGGCAGACTGCTGGCACTGAGCTGATTTGCTCCTTACTGCTAGATCTGTGATGAGGTGTAAGACTGGTATGTGCTTGGCCCTGCGTAGCAAGTTTGAGAAGGAGTGCAGTTGGTGAAGGGAAACGCCCATTTTCAGAAGTGCTAAGCAGGGTTGGGCCTCCCGACCCTGCTTAGCACTTCCGAGATCAGGTGCATATTGGCCAGGCTGGGGCACTACGCCACATGCGGAACTCAGCAGAATTCCACAGAGTTTTTTACTAACTCTGTGGAATTCCACGGAGTACAACTCCATGTGCTCTGTCTGGGCCTACCCACAATACACACACTTCAGCCAGCACACCCACACTGCACTTCAAAACCACACAAATACACACGGCCAAACAGCTTAGGGACACTGAAGGCTACACAACATTGTCACACACAGCAACAACTACATACCTACAGCACAAACTCACACAGTCACATCCATCACTGTCCAGGAATTGTCTTCACATACAAAAAACATATCTCTCTGTGTGGCATGGAACACAAACCACACCACCAGTAAACAGCCCTGCAATGAACACACACATCACACACATCACAGCACAAGGGAAGCACAATGGCATGCACAAAACACAGAGAGATGTATACCCAAAGAACAACATCACAACTATACCTATATAATTGGGATGGGGCCAGCTTGGAAACCCAGGGAAAGAGACTACACTGGGACATATATTACTTTCAACAGGACCCTTAAACAACATGTCCATGTGATATGGCCCCATATGGCTCTTAGGGAAAAACCACACAACAATACCAAAACCATTGTGGAAGGGCAAGTCAAAAAAGCATGTACAACTCCTACTGCATGGGACATACCTCTGCAGGAACAATCTGCAAGGGATGCACACCTAAATGGACACATGCACAGCGAAACGCAAACACATCAAGCACAATTTAACACACTCCATGTCTGCACATACAAAACTCAAATGACACACATCACATCTTTACATAAGCCAGATCAGGTGGACAAGTCAAACACCATATATAGCCACATTGCATCACACAAAATCCTTACCATAACAAACACTACACAATGTCATGACACCAACATTGCATTTACTCACACATACCTATACACACATCATATACCCTTCTCTTGGGGGACACCAGCACTGCACACAAACTCACATACTGCACAAAACACCACATGGAGCAGCAAGTAGGTGCAAGCACATTCAACTGCAGGCACACAACCAAAGTCACTCAAGAACAACCTAAAGCTAGGAAAGGAATTGCAGGACAATGGTGTACCAAAAAAACACAACTTTTGTGGTTGAGTTTGAATAAATAATGATAATGTCAAGGCCATTGCCCATTCTTAAATATGGGCCATAATGGCATAGTGTTGTACCAAAACTTGACTCCTAACTGCCATGTAACCTCCACTAGAAGGGTCATCAAGGGGGCAGGCAGGCACCTCAGGGATCATCCGGTGGTGTAGAGGCTGGGGTGTGTGCTTTGCTGGGCTGGCCTGCACTTGCTGCTTCTGCCTTAAAGAAGACTAAGACTGGACTTTGCTGTGAATCCTGCTTGAGATATTTCTCCAAGGGCTTTGTCTGAGCTTGCCTCCTTTTAAGAAGACTCAGGGACATCAAAGACTTCACCTACCAGCCTCTGAGTTCATTTGCTGTGGACCCTAACTCACCAGGTGGTGCTTATTCCAGTTTCTGGGCCCTTAGGACTGAAAGCTGGGCTAAAAAAAGAAGTTGAACTGACTCTGGACTACTCCAGGACCGACGCTGCTGCCTGACTCTGCAACTCTTGCTGCACCCGAAGCCGTGCTCCCCGCTGGAATGTGATGACTGACACCACAGGTCCGATGCCGCTGCAGCCCTGCTGAAGTCCTGCAACACAGTAAATCCAGAGTGCTGTGTCACTTACGTCTGTGACACCCAACATCACGTGGCGCCTGTAGCCCTGAGGCATGACTGCGACACTGAGAGGTCACCCATCACATCTTGACCTGCCAGATTCATCGGACCCACCTAATCGTCAGGAACTGATGCCTTGCACCGACACTGCATCACCTCCCCTGTTCTGCAATGAGGAACTGATGCCACACCGGATACAGCAACTCCTCAGCTCCTCAACTCCATGCAGCAGCTTGTTTTCTCATTACCAGAAGTACTGTGCCTGGGGGTCCGTAGGAATCCATGACCGGCTCCACCTTCCTCGCGAGTGGCGTCAGATTGTTTGGTACGACTCCATCAACAAAGCTGTGATAGCCCAAATTAGAGCTATTGTGTTTCTAAGCATGATATTGAAGTTTAATCTCTGTAAAATTGTATTTTTGCTTGTGTGTGTTGGATTTTTGTTGTTCTGGTCTTGCTTCACTCAGATAAATATTGGCTATTTTTCTAAACTGGTGTTGTGTGCTTTTGTGGTGTTTTCACTGTGTTACTCTTTGTGTTTGTGCAAATACCTTACACATTGCCTCTGAGGTAAGCATGACAGCTTGTGCCAAGCTACCCAAGTGTTGAGCAGGGGTTATCTGAGCTGTGTATCTCCTTTACCCTGGCTAGAATGAGGGTGTCTGTTTGGACAGAGTCCAAACTGACTGCCAACCAGAGATCTCATTTCTAACACTGGTTATCAGTAGATTTTTTGTTTCTATTCTTTTTGTCCTTTTCGGGATCTCTCTGCCTTTTGAGACTTCGTACCTTTATTGAACCTTGTCCATAAACATGTCTTAGTCTGGGGAGCCATCAGTAGTTGTTACAAACGTATTTTTTGAGCTGAAGAAATTGGGAGATTACGCAGTAGGCCAGCTCGAGCAGCTTTGTGAGGAATTCTAATTCCCAATCAAAAGCTCCACCAAAAAGGTTGAGCTGCAGAAGGCATTGAGGGCCTGGTTGGCAGCAAAAGAGGCTGAGGGGCACACATCAGAGGAGAATATTGCTGTGGATGAGGAGGCGCAGAGCATGCATGGTAATTTGGGGGATAACCAGGACCTGCCTGGAGGGAGGGCCTCCAGGGCAGGCAGCAATGTTTCTTCTAAGGGTCTGACCACAGAGGAACTGAGGGACAGAAAAGCAGAGAGAAAGCATCATTTGGAGCTTGAGAAGCTCAAGTTGGAATTGGCCAAACTGGACAGAGAGTCAGAAGCAAAGAAAGTGGCACTGGCCATGGAAGAGTAATAAATGTTGTTAGCTCATGAACTGAGCTTAAAGCAGCTGGATCTGAAGGGCAGGTCCAGAACAGATGGTGGCAGCAGTACCCCAGTGCAACCTGTGAAGAGAGTGCACATTTCAAAGATCTGGTTTAGGATTATTAAATGAAGGATCACATACACTCGTGGTTTAAGCGATATGAGTCATCTCTTCATATGAATCTGGTCCATGAGGTACACTGGGGATGTGGGTTTGTAGAAGCACTTTGAGGTCAAAGGGAGGGACAACTTTACAGCCCTAGGGGATCCTCAGGGGCTCACCTACTCTACCATGAAGGACACCCTACGCCCATCTGTTGCCAAGAGCATGGTCAGTTCAAACCTCTCAAAATGGAGGTTCACTCTTGCGCTCCACCACCTCAAAAGGCCCACTCCATTTGTCCTGGAGAGCACAAAACTTCACTGGGGCCATGACCCACACTTTCTGGCCTGGCTAAAACTCAACCAGAGTGGCAATTTGGTCATTCCACTGTTTCATGTACTCCTGCCTGGTGTCTAGGTTCGCCTGTGTGAGTTTCCTGAAGTGGGCATGCTGGTTTCTAAAGGCCAGCATGTAGCTGAATACCCATAATTTATGCCATTCTGGCTTGGGAACCCCCCAAAACTCAGACAGAGGTGAAAGCCTTCTTAGGTCTCCCCGGTTACTACAGGAGGTTTGTCAAGGGGTATGGCACCATTGTTGCCCCCTTGACAGAGATAACTTCCAGGAAGCAGCCCAAGAAAGTGATCTGGACTGCGGGTTGTCAGACCGCTTTTGATGCCATGTAGGTCGTCATGTGCATGCTGAAGGCACCCAACTTCTCCAAGGAATTCGTTGTGCAGACCAATGCTTCAGACAATGTGGTGGGGGTAATTCTAGCACAGCTCAACGAAGAGGACCTAGACCAGCATGTAGCTTTTATTAGTAGGAGGTTATTCACAGGGAACAGAAGTGGAGCACAATTGAGAGAGAAGCTTTTCCTGTGGTCTGGGTACTGAAGAAGCTAAGACCCTACTTGTTTGGGACCCACTTCCAGGTTCAGACAGACCACAGGCCCCTCAGATGGTTAATGCAGATGAAGAGTGAGAACCCAAAATTGTTGAGGTGGTTCATCTCCCTACAGGGAATGGACTTTACAGAGGAACACCACCCTAGTACAGAACAGGCCAACACTGATGGTCTGTCCAGATTCTTCTTCCTTAGTGATGAGAACTCCCAAGAGGTTGGGTAGATCTCCTCACTTTCAGCTGGGGGGGACACATGTTAGACCTGGCATCCTTGGTGTGGTTTCCCCTGTCTTTTTGTCACTGCTTCCTTTATTTTTGACTGTGTGCTGGACTTCTTTTTTGCTGGTATTTGCTACTCTGGGCACTTTACCACTGCTGACCAGTCCTAAAGTGCAAGTGCTCCCTGGTTAAAAAGTGATTATGACTGGTTATCCCTGATTTGCATATTTGATTTACTAGTAAGTCCCTAGTAAGGTGCACTAAAGGTACCCAGGGCCTGTACATCAAGTGCTACTGGTGGACCTGCAGGACTGATTGTGCCACCCACATGAGAACCCCTGTAAACTTGTCTCTGACCTGCCACTGCAGTGTCTGTGTTTGCAGTTTTGCACTGCCAATTCGATCTGGCAAGCGTACCCACTTGCCAGGCCCAAACCTTCCCTTTTACTACATGTTAGTCACCCCTAAGGTAGGCCCTAGGTAGCCCCATGGACAGGGTGCAGTGTATATAAAAGGTGGGACAGGAACTAGTGTGTTTTACATGTCCTGATAGTGAGATACTGACAGCTTGGTTTTCACTATTGCAAGGCCTATCCCTCCCATAGGTTAATATGGGGACTGCCTTTAAATATGTTTTGAATGTAGTTTCCCATTGGGAACAAATGAAGATATGGAGTTTGGGGTCTCTGAACTCACAATTTGGTTTGGTTGAGTTGTTTTTTTAGATTGTACGTTTGAAAATGTTACTTTTAGAAATTGGGCATTTTCTTGCTTAACCTTTTTGTGCCTCTGCCTGCCTGTGGAATCCACGTCTGGGTCAGACTGACAGTTGGGCTGTTTGTGAATTCTCTCTAGACAGTGACACAAAGGAAGCTGAGGTGTGTCCTGCATATCCTGATGGGTATTCCTGGGCTAGAGTGGAAGGGAAGAGCTGACACCTGCACCTGAAAGGGCTGTGCCTGCCCTCACACAATGAAGTCCCCAAACCCCCTGGGCGAGCAGGATCTTATGAACAACAGAGACTTTCCTTTGAAGTTTGCCTGCTTCAAAGGCAGAAATGAGTATAAGTAGTAGACCCAAGACCCCAGACCTTTAGAACACTTCTGGATCAAGAGGAACCTCTGCCAAGGGGAAGAGCTGGAGGAAGAGTACTGCCCTTTTTCTGTGTGTGGTTTGCTGGGTTGGCCTGCAGTTGCTGCTTTTGTCTTAAAGAGGACAAAGACTGGACTTTGCTGTGTATCCTGCTTGTAAAGTTTCTCCAAGGGCTTGGAATGAGCGTGCCTCCTGGTAAGAAGTCTCTGGGACATCAAATACTTCACTATCCGACCTTTGGGTTCATTTACTGTAGACCCTAACTCGCCAGGTGGTGCCTATTCCAGTATCTCGGCCCTTGGGAGTCATAGCAGGCCTAAAAACAAGAAGCACCAGGTGCACTGACTCCGGACGACTCCAGGACCGGTGCAGCTGCCTGACTCTGTAACTCTGCCTGCACTTGAAGCTGTGGACCCCGCTGAAGTCCCGCAATACTGTGAGTCCCGCGTGCCATGTCACCGACATCCATGGCACCTGTGGCCCGTGGCGTAAAAGCGACCCAGAGAGGTTGCCCATCGCCTCTTGACCCACTGGATTCATAGGCCCCACTGCATTGCCAAGAACCCGCACCTCACACCGATGCCATATCACCTCCCATGCTCTGCAGTATAGAAACCAACAATGCACCTGAACCAGCGATGCCTCACTTCCCTGAATCCGTACACCGGCTTGTTTCCTTGTTATCAAAGGTGCTGTACCTGGGGGTCCATACGATTCCGTGACTGGTGCCGCCCTCCTCACGAGTGGCGTTGGATTGTTGAGAATGATGCTGTCACTGATGCCGTGATAGCCCAAGTTGGAGCTATTATGTTTCTAAGCACAATATTGAAGTTTCATCTTTGAAAATCCATATCTTTGCTTGTGTATGTTGGATATTTGTCATTCTGGTGTTGTTTTACTCAGATGAGTATTGCCTATTTTTTAAACTGGTGTTGAGTGTTTTCACTGTGTTACTGTATGTGTTTGTGCAAATACCTGACACATTGCTTCTGACATAAGCCTGACTGCTTGTGCCGAGCTCCCAGGGGGTGTGTATCTCCCTTACCCTGAACTAGAGTGAGGGTCCCTGCTTGGACTGAGTGCAAACTGACTGCCAACTTGAGACCCCATTTCTGAAAACTACCCACATCTCTGATTAGGCAAGCCTGGTATCTGTCTGTGGATGAATGCCTGAAGCCAAACACATGTGATGGCACATCACTGCAAGTCGCTCCAAAATGCATGCCAACAGTCAGGGCACAATCCCTAATCATAACATTGGTGCAGTGCACTTTTCCACATGATGCCACATCAAGGGCATAGAGGAACACAGAGTGGTTTCATAATCTTGTCTACCTGCCATGTCCCTCAGTTATACTGCAGTTGTACATTCCAAATGACATACTAAGACACATGAAGATATCAGTCAGACACTAAACAAAGGTGACACACTCCTGTCTGTGTCACAACATGAAATGGACCACCATTGTAAATGTACTATTCCACTAACAGTTTTCCATGCACATATGTGAAGGAATACAGACATCATTCCATCGACATGGCTAGAGCATGCATGGAATTGTAGATTAAGAATATTTCCCTAAGAGAAATGGACACATGCTGACATTTAGGCAGAACAGTATGTTGGTTACAGTCATGGACATTTCTCTCTTACCAAGAGAAAGTAGTTTGCTATATCTGCAGATCATTAGCCATGTAAGCCACGTCACGTCTATGCTGGGCACACACTTATCACAGACTGCAGTAAGACACCAGCATCAATCATACAAAGCAGATAATTTGCTTCTGGCGGCAGATGTCTGCATACACATATGCCCAGAGACACGGCAGAGGACAGTGGTCCCTAACCCACTTACCTTTTGTCTGTGACATTCAGGGGAAGTGATCTGTGGGTCACAAATTACACCCACTAAAACAACATCTAGTCAATGAATGAACACTATACACACCAACACTTATAATCCCTTCAGAGAAAATGGCTTGAGGATTACCTCCAGGTTTGCACTAGGTCCCAGGTTCAGAAAGCAAGGTACACAAGTTTGATACACATGACATGTCAACACAAACAATCCCCCATCCACTGTGTGACACATGGCACATCCCTCATTGTCAAGAGGAGCAGTCAGTACCCCACTCATTTACTTGGCAATGAAACAGGCAGGAATTTATGCTAACTACTGACCCCTTGTTGCTGCTGTGCTGCCCTCAAATGTCCATTTAGCTTTGGGTAGGCCACCTGCAGAATGCAAGCGATTAGAGGGGTCATGGTCCGATGGGCACCCCATCCATGTTGGGGGGACAGCCCATGCTGGGGCTCTGCGATCTTCCGGGCCCAGCGTCTCAGGTATTCCCACTTCTTACAGCAGTGGGCGCTCTACTAGCTGTGGACCCCTAGAGTCCCCATCTTCTTGGCTCTCCAAATCTCCTTCTTCTGATGGACGTTGACCTGCATGGATGCAAAAGACAATACAAGAACTTATGTCAACAATTTCCCATCCGAAATGGCAGAGTCACATACATGTCAGTACACTAAGCTAGGAACAATCTGTTTTGCCCAAACTTACCTGCCACTGAGTACAGGGGCATGACTACAAACACTTCCTAATCAGCAGACCAATCCACCGTCCTACTCAGGACCTCTACTGACTAGTTAGGGCAACTGACATCTTGTGGGACGTGCCCTAGCAATCTGACTGAGATCTGAAACACTATGGGACACATGACAACTATGGGCTTCTGAAATGTAGACTCCATATGCATAAATGTATCAATTCACTCACACTCTGTCAGGATGGTTGTCTACCAACATTTAATACAGGCAACTTCCAGCGCACAAAATCTGATACCACACATGGGCAACAATGGTTGGATTGGCATGGTGGGTACAGAAGGTTCCTAACCTGTCCATGTGCGGACATGTGGACTAACAAATTCATAACTGTGGCACTTCAGGGGATTGTGTTCTGTATCATGTACCTGTGCCACAGTACATGCTTCTGGACATATGTGTCCATCCTACAGAGATGGTATTCAACAAACAAAGGCATGCATTGTCCATTTTCAGTCATGTGACCTAACAAATAATTCACATATCATGGGTTCCCAGGATTCATCACATTGTCTGAACTGTGTTACTATCATTTAAGCAAGAAGTCTGCACAGGACAAAATTGACCTTTGTGATGATTGCAACAGGGCAGTGGGAGTAAGGGACCTGCAGGAGTCAGAGACACACATTGACAGTGATGCAAAGTGCACATTGATCACAGAGCTTTGATTCCCTACAAATACAATGTACATAATCATCAGTGACGTAACCTAAATAAGCTGCAACGTAGCACAGAGCCATCATTGGTCCACATGACAGGATATACTAGAATATAGGGATTGGGCATAGTGTCACAGTTCCATAGTCAAAATGACTCAACAACAGCATAGACTTGGATCCATATAGTGAGAAACATTTGACAGGCCCTAGTTACTGCAGGCTGAGCAGACAAAACCTACATGGAAATCTATTCCCATCATGCATGACAGTACATCATGTAGCCAACAACAATTTGGCATGTGGTGTAGATGTGTGAACCTGAAGGGCAGAGTGAGTCAGGATAGGCCTCACTCTGCCAAGGCCAGGTGTGGTTCGAAGCTCAGTGGCAACATACACAAATCTCACTTTACATACATCTCACACATACAACACACAAATGCAGCACATGCTGTCATGGAAATACATGTGGTCTCACATCGACAACATCTATGTGTCAGGTGTCAGGTGTTGTATGGGGATGGCTGTGATATCACCTCACCTAGTTTTGTGCATCCAACATAAGGTACAACAGGGTACACTCAAAACACACACACACAAAAGTCTAAGGAATCAACATCTGGCACTGATCACAGTTACATGTACAATGGCTCTCCCATTGATGCCACACTGACTGCACCCACATGGCCTTGACTTTACATTCTGGCACACATGGGCTCATTCTAGCCTGTACAGAGGAAAAATGTGGTAAAGTGCATGGAAAAAAGAGGACATGTGGCACTTACCTGCTCCTCTGGTCTACCATAAAGCTGTCCATACCGGGAAGGACCTCCTCTACTACCCTTTCCAGCTCCTGCGGGAAGAAGGCAGGGGCCCTATCACCTGTTGGATGTGGCATGATTGCTCCCAGAGGTGGTACAAAGCAGCTCAAGTAGTGGAGGTCTTGCTGGCAGCAGTGTTAGGAGTCAAGTGAGGGATTTTGCAGAACATGTCCGTCACGTCCGCCACATATGCGGCCGTCACCACCGGCGGACACAGCCATGGGCCCAAGTCGGCCTCAGGCAACAAGGTTAGCCTATGACTGTGTCCGCCGCAAATGCATCCGCCTACAACCATGACGACTTCCGGCGGCAGTCGTGTGTGGTTCCTAATGTCTAGTGGAGTAGGTCAGGCAGCTGACGTTTTAGAGGCCTTATATGCGGATTATGGCTAATAAAAATGTGTCACAACTCCAAAACTGTTGTTTAAACAGATGATAAGTGCTGGTGTCGTCCTGTCATGTAGGTCCTTTGACTTTGACACCATTTTGTACAACTCTAAGCACATGTGGCAATTTGCTTGGGGGCACAGACCCTCCATCCCACCCAGGTCAATTTAGGTATCAACTCACAGTCTGATGCACAAATTGTTGCACACCAGATAGATGTTGTATACACAATTGTGGGAATGCAAGTGGGAAACATGTTACTTCTATGTAATTGTCAGTGGTGATGTGTACTGTGTATCATGTCCTCAACTTCTGACATGCCTTGCCACTGTTAATGACATGCATTATGTATGTTGCAAGGTACACATTGAATGATAGCTATACTCGCTTTTTGTCCTTTATAGGTACCCATGTGTACCTTCTACTGCCAGACCTTCAGGTCATGGAGGACAGACACATCATCCAGATTTACCGCTTGAATAGGCAAACAATTGTGGATCTCTGTCAGTTGGAGCCAGATCGGATGCCTGCCATTAGTGGTCCAAATAGCATACCACTCATTACACAAGTCATGACAGTGTCACACTTCCTGGCCAGAGGGTCCTTCCAACACAGTGGTCCTATCTGCTGGGATGTCTCAGCCTATGTTCCTTCTTGTTTTGAAGAATGCACTCTCATCAATCTTAAATGACCTGGACAGCCACATCCGGTTTCCTCAATGTGGAGATTTTGCTCATGTGAAGGCTGACTTGTGGTAGGAGCCATTGATGGTACACATGTGGCCTTGGTCCACCGCATGACAATGAACAAGTCGGAACAGGAAGAACTTTCATTACATCAATGTCCGAGTTGTATGTTTGGCGCACCTCTACATTTCACAGGTCTGTGCCCGTTACCCGGGTTGAGTCCATGATGCCTTCATCATGCAGAACAGCGCAATTCCGCAGCTGCTGTCACAACTGTACCCAGAGAGGGCCCGGCTGATTGGCAAGTCTCATATTTCATGTTTGTTTTTATGCAATCTCTGCTGCAAAAGAGATAAGGAGAGGGACTCATAGTGCACATGTGTCCCATTCCCTTACAGGGGACTCTGCCTTACCAAACACTGGTGAGGAACCGAAATATGCCAGGGAGTGTCCGCTTCAATGATGCCCATGGAAAAAAACAGCTTGTTGTGGAGCGGCTTTATGGCTTCTGAAAGCCAGATTTTGCTGTCTGGACAAGACAGGTGGAGCCATCCTTTACTCACCAGAAAAAGTATGTAAGGTCATTGTGGCCTGCTGCATGCTCCACAACATTGCCCTGAGGAGAAATATCCCATATATTCCAGATGAGGGGGAGCAAGCAGTGCCACTGGGTAAGAATCCTGAAATGTCAAGTGAGGAGGACAGTGATCAAGACGAAAGTGAAGACTTGCAGGCAGATTTCATCAATCACTACTTGACTTGAATGTAAGTATTGAATATTATGTGATTGCTGTGACTCTTTGGGAAACTGTAAAGGTCTGGTTGTATTGAGGAGGGTATGTTTTTCCTAAAGACAGGGCATCCTATGTGATGCAGTACACAGCCACTTTTGTTTGCTAAGTCAGACTTGAACATGTAACTACCTTAATGATCTGCTTTGTTTGTGCCAGTCTCATTGTAACGTGAGTGGATCAACTGAAGTTTGAAATGAGGTGTGGGTCCTATGTATGATGTTACCTGTGTCAACTCCTAGTATTTTATTTTTGCATACAGGTACCTTCACCATGCCATCCTCATGTGGGAATTTCACAGTTGTGACACTGGCAGGTATCCGTTGCTGTTAAGACATATGAAGTGGACATGAATTGATCCAGGTAATGTTGGTCACAGATTTGGGGTGTATGAGTCATGTGCCAAATCAGCTTGGACAGTGG
This sequence comes from Pleurodeles waltl, assembly GCF_031143425.1. NCBI lineage: Eukaryota > Metazoa > Chordata > Amphibia > Caudata > Salamandridae > Pleurodeles > Pleurodeles waltl. Next base: position 319,511,074 of record NC_090442.1, on the reverse strand, counting down.
GTGGGTAGAAATCTGAAGTGCACTATACACTTGTCTGATGTGGTGTGTTGGTCCAATGGTCTCATGTGTGTGATCATGTGGCCTTGAAACATGTCATCCAATGGAATCCATGCATTCTCCCTTCACACTATGTTGACAGTAATCCTGTATGACTTGTATGTAGCTGTAGATGTGTTTTCTCATTGCAGGCCACAGTGTCTGTGCCACAACAATGACACAGGTGTGTATCATACTAACAGATGCCTGGTCATTATAATAGGAAGGACCTAGGATCAGGGAATGTTGTTGTTAAAAATGTGGTCGTTGGTTGGCAGTCAGGTTACCCCCTGTCCAAGCAAGGACCCTTACTCTAGTCAGGGCAAAGGAGAAACACACCTGGTTAACCCCTACTCACCCCCTTGGTAGCTTGGCACGAGCAGAAAGGCTTAATCTAGAAGCAATGTGTAAAGTATTTGTACCAACACTTACAGAAATACAGTGAGAGCACTACAAATGGACACTACACCAGTTTAGAAAGATAGGTAATATTTATCTAAATCAAAGAAGACTAAAACAACATAAATGCAACATACACAAGTCAAGACATGAATTTTCAAAAGAATAAGAGTCTTACTCCATAGAAAACAATGGAAACGATGATTGTGCACAAAGTACCTGGTTAGCATCGCAAATAAAGCCGCACCGATGAGTGTGCTCAGAAAAGTCAGTGATGCGTCGTTCCTACCTCGCAAGGGAGCCTGTGCGTTGATTCTTCTCCGGTTGGGTCGGCGATGCATAATTTTTCTCCCAGACAAGAGAGTGATGCATCGATTTCCAGACGGGACACCTCGGATCCTCCCAGGGTCGGGTTAAATTTACCTCCCGGGGAAGATGCATTGAAAATCCAGTCGCACTGTGTTAGAAAAACATGCCGCGTGGTGTTGCCTGTAATTTCTCCAGCTGTGATGCATCTATCTCCCAGCTGTGATGCATCTATCTCCCAGCTGTGATGCAGGTGAAGTGTTGATTTCAGCCATGAAGCTGATGGCGTATGATTTATCAGCCGCGTTGCAGATGGTGCGTTGAAAATTTCCCCACATGGTGGTCTGTGCGTGGATATTCAGCTCAGGTTGTGCCAACTTCACCTTTCAAGGACCCAGGGACTAGATAGGACACCACTTGGCAGGGCAGGAGTCTCAGCAGAGAGTCCAGGTGCTGGCAGAAGAAGTCTTTGATGTCCCTGAGACTTCAAAACAGGAGGCAAGCTCACTTCAAGCCCTTGGAGATTCTTCTTAAGCAAAAATGCACAACAAAGTCCAGTCTTTGTCCCCTTACACAGGAAGAAGCAGCAACTGCAGGATAGCCCAACAAAGTACAGTCACAGCCAAGAGCAGCACTTCTCCTCAGCTCTTCAGCTCTAATTTTCAGGGGTTTTGGGTCCAATACTTATTTATACCTCTTTCTGCCTTTGAAGTAGGCCTACGTCAAAGAAAAGTCGGTTGTTCACAAGATCCTGCCTTGCCTAGGCCAGGCCCCAGACACACACCAGTATGTTGCGTTGAAGACACAAAGGATAGTGTTGTGTGAAGGGGTGTGTTTTTTAGTGTGTTTTGCAGGTGTGTCAAGTGTGGGAATTTGTGTCAGCTGTGCTGTTTTCAAAACCATCGAATGTGGTGTTGTGTATTACTGTGGTGAGCGCTAACCGCCGTGGTTCAGACCACCATTTGAAGACCGCTATGGCTAAACTACCACTGTGAGTTTGAACTTGTAATGGCTTTGGTGGTTCGTTGATGGGCTAGTGGTGCTGGTGTTTGGACTACCTAGTCCCTCCCTCTGAAGTGCTGGCAGTGTCGATTTTTTTGCAGGCTTTTGTTGGCCCTGCCTGTGTCTTCTGATGGCCGCCACTATGGCAGTCTGGCAGTCTAACCACCAAACTCGTAATGAGGCCCTTAATCATCAAGTAACATGACACAATATAAAATAACACGTGATACATTATTAAAACGGTATGAAAACCTAGCCCAAAACACTAGTGAAAACACTACAGTTACTACTGCTGAATGTACTAAAAATCCACAACCCAAAAATTCCTCCTACCCTCAAAAATCCTAAAAAAAAATATTTTAAGAGCACTTAACCTGTTCCAACGCACATCATCCCCTTCTCGTGATCTGAATCTCAGAAAATTGACTAAAACAGAGACAAATAGACTACAAAATAGAAGGTAGCATTACAAAATGGCAGCTAAGTGAGACTAAAGAAAAACACTATCTCTAAGTGAAACTAAAGAAAACACTATACTTGATAAAAATATTAAACATGTGAAATATGTTAAACAATGTTGTTAAAAATGTAAAAACAATTGTAAAGTATAAATTAAATAATTGTAATATTGGGTAATATTTACTCGTCCCTCTCCAATCTAAACCATTTCGGTGAAGGTCTTAGATATTAAAGGGGTGATATTTACTATCCCCACTCTAACCTACACCAATTTGGGGAATGTGTTGGACACTAAAGGGGCTACATATACTATGCCAAATCCATTCTAAGCCATTTGGGGAAATTGATGGCCACTAAAGGGACAACATTTCCTATTCTGACTCCAATGTAAACCATTTTGGGGAAGGTGTTGTACACTTAAGGGGCAACATTTCCTATTCCTACTCCAATCTAAACCATTTTGGGGAAGGAAGTAGACAATACCTCGAACTAAAAATAGAAAATTAAACATCAACAAATAAAATAATATGTTAATCAATATTTAAAAAGAATGGATCTTTATTATTATTATGTATTAATATACATACATTTTAAAACATAGCAAAGAAAATGAATATATGATTCACATTTAAAAAAAAAAAAATGAATATATAAACACTTGTGATCAACATAAATTTCACATTTAAACTAATAAATATTCAAGTATATACTCCCAACAACAGAATTTAGCGAAATAATAGAAATGGCATTATTATTTTAAATGTTAAATAAATAAACCTATAACATATAAATATACAAACGTATCTTACCTTATACATCATAAATAATGCTAAATTTATTTAGGCATAATTTCAGCTATTTTTTAAATAAAGTTACGTTAAGAATATATAAAAGTATTACCAATGACAAACTATAAAATATTAGAAAAAAGTTAAATGAAAATTTAACATTAGAAATGTTTTAAACTGTGTAACAAAACTAAGGGCCATATTTATAGTTTTTGACGCAAAACTGTGTCGGCGCAGTTTTGCGTCAAAAATAATACCGCCGGTCAACGCCATTTTGGTGCACTGTGCAGGCGTCAAATTTATACTTTGAGGCACGGCAGCGCAAACCACATGTGTGAGTCATTTTGTTTGATGCACACCGCAGCGTCAAGTCGTAACGCAAAACGACGTTAACGTGGCGGAAATGACTGTGGGTCGATTTACGACCCCGCAAACCGGATATGCGGCATTTTTTGACGCAATAGCGTCAAAATTCCCCACAAACACAGCCATTTCAGCAGAGGAGAGCCAAAATGGATCCCAGATGCCTCTACAGACCCCAGGAAGATGACAACAGAGCAGGAACCAGTCAGGAGGACCCACACAAGAACCAGGACACTTTTAAGAAGAAAATAAAGTGTCGCTTTAGTGCAGAGGAACAGGAAATTCTGGTTAAAGAGGTGACGGAACACCAGCACCAACTGTTTGTCACCTCAGAATTGCCAATCAGTAGGAGAGAGGCTATATGGCAACAAATTGTCAACAAGATTAACAGTGTGGCAGAAGTACGCAGAACAGTCGTCGAGTGCAAGAAACGCTGGCATGACTGCAAGCGCAGGACCAAGGAAAAGATGGCCAGGAACAGGAAGGCAGCACTGCAGACTGGAGGTGGGAGTCCAGCACACCAGGAGGCCCTGGACCACATGGAGGAGATGGTTGCAGCCGTCATCCCTGAGGAGATATTCACAGGGATTTAAGGACAGGACAGCGCAGACTACCAGGAGACAACGCACATGCAGGGTAAGTCGCATGGGGAATTAAAATGCACTAATGTTAACCGTAAGCAGGGGGGGATACCGACCACAAAATGCATGGAAGTCATCATATACATGGAGTGACATGGGTAAAGGGGTATGGCATGGGGGCATGGCCTGCACAGACCGAAGCTGGGGAACACCATTACACTACACCAACAACAGTCCCATGGGGGCATGCTGCCATGCCAACGATGGAGCAAAGGTAAAGCCACGCCAGGAGGGAAGGGCACAACGTCAAACTGACATCCCGGCACACGTCAGCCACCATACCCCCTACATTAACTAGGGCCCTATTAACAACCTCCAGCCATACCAACGACTGGAATGTAACTGCGACAACAGTTGCCACTACAAACTCTGCTCTGTGTGCAGCTCAAGTAGCCAATGGCAGTAACTTCCCCATGGGTCATGCATACCTAAATATGTGGGTTGAGGATGACAACTCCAGTAATCCCCTGAAACAAGACAAAGGCCCCAGTCCTGTCAAATGTCAATTCCCATAGTTTCCGCAAACATCAGTCAATGTCATCAACAATAGGAGCTACACAGCACTAAGGACATACCCATGATGCATATGTCAGGGTCCATCCTGTGCCTGGGTCACAATGTAACATCCCAAATGTCATACTGCTCAGACAACAGCATTGAGGGGGAGGACACATGTAACTGGTCACTGAAATACACCTGCACAGTCAGAGGAGGAAATAGGACACTGATACGATTATCAGGGCAATCCAATGTACCACACTTTCCCAACATCAGCTGTGCACATTACCAATGCCAACATCCATATCGTGCCATAACAATGCTATGCATAGGATACGCTACATGTCAACTATATTTAAGTGGATGTGAAAGATCAGAGACTGGGGCAGGTCGAGATTGTCAAGTGTGCTGCCAGTGCCATCAGAGCACTCACAGCCAGTGAAAGGCCTCACCATGAGAATGGATGTAGACAGAGGCCTGAGTAGGACAAGAAGGTGGCAATTCACTATTTGGCCAGAACAAACACCTAGAGGAGATGATGCCGACAAGTCTAATAACTAACCACAATACATGTGACATGCAGGTCTGGGAGAATGCCTATCTGAAAGACTGGAGCAATGAACACGAAACAAGATCACAATGTGAATTCCTCACAAGGCAGGCATGTCACATCACTAATGCCACAACACACACACACTAATTGTACCCATTTCAGTGCAGAGGAAGATGGATCTCCTGCGGATATGCCTGTCCCAGAATACCCTGATGACATGGATGACGAGCTGACAAACATTCCCCAACAGACCATCCAAGAGGTCCTTGGAACCCTCCAGACCCCACCTTCAGTCACAAGGAGGAGCACAGAACAAGCAGCCATCACAGAGGACCCACCCACCACCCCAATTGTAAGACCTGCCAGCTCCAATACAGCTGAGGACTCAGACGACACAGGCACCAGCTTTGAGAGAACTGTAGTTGGGGTACAGCGGGAGCTGGCCAATGAGGTGCGGTGCAGGGATGCAAGCTATGGCAGCCAGCCTAAAGGGGGTGCGTTCGTGCATGATGTCATCTGCAGATCAGGCAGCAGCTATGCAAGGGCTAACATCTATCTTGCAGTAACATCAAAAAAGCCTTAAGGAAATCAGCACAGCTGTAATACAGTTGACCCAACACCTACAACAGCAATCCTGTCAACGTGTGCACAAATGCAACATTGAACCCCTCAGGGCCGACCTGGCTGCCTACCATTGTGATGTGGCTGATATTCTTAAGAATCAGCAGATCTTCCTTGCTGCAGTACTGCCCTTAAGACCTTCACAGGTAGCAGTGACTGGGATGTCTGACTCCACGTCTTCTAACACTGAGGTGTGTTGCCCCTTTACAACCACCACCAACAAGGACAGAGGAGGCAACACACACATTAGAAGAAGAAGACATGGAACAGATCACATTCACATGTGAAAGTACCCGGAAGCACTAGTCCCTGCCACATGGCCAACTATTACCACGGTCCTGCGTTTTGTAACATGCCAGTCAACAACACTACTCAATGACTGTTCTGCTAACCACTGTATATCTTGTCAGCCTGCCCAGTGATTGTCTCTCTCTTACTCATTGACAAATCCTGTCCCTCCGCACTGTCTGAAACATCACCCCAGCATGTCAAAAGCATTTCCTTAACCCCTTGTGTAGGATCACAATGTAAGATGTCACTATAATGGACTCACAATCATGGACAATGTACATATATCACTACAGCACTTTTCAATAAATAGCACTTACACAACAAATCTGTCTCTGCGTAATGTGACACATCAGCTGTGCAGTAGATAACTGAAATTTGACTACTGTCAAATAACGTAGCTTGTCAATACAACTGTCCTGATATTACGTAGTCAGATACATCTGCACAGTGGCCAGGATTGCATCATACTGTGCCCTTCCTGAGGGTAATATCTGATGAAGTGAGAAACCATACACCATCATGCTGTGTTGGACAGAATAATGCTTCCTCAAGGGATATCTAAGTCATCAAATAGTGGCAGCAAAATGTTGTCACCATGCAATACTAACACATATAACAGTGCACACAAATCTAAGCTAACACTACAAAAACTGCATGAATGAAAGTATCTGAGTTTACATCCAAATAAGTAATCATGCTGAACAGTGTCACAAATGATCTATGTGAGTCATGAAGACAAGACTACAAGAGTGCTTACGACAACTCATCTTATAAGGGTGTCCTTGAACAGCACACTGCAGTCAGACCTAAAACTGTTCCCCCAATACCAAGTCTGGAAGCACCGTTTGTGACTTACAAAACATACTTACCGACAGAAACATGTTGGGATCCATATTAACTGTGATTAGTGGTTGCAACGAATGGTGGAATCTTTGCAAGGTAGCTCTGGGGTAGCTGCCAATCTTACAGCTCAGTTGGGATGTGTTTGTAGCATAGGACACAAATGTAATAGAACAACATTCATGTACACTAATGCCAAGGCCATGATCAAGTAGCATTTAACACATATTGTAAAGGGTTATCTATATATTTATTAAATGGTAATCACAGAAGAGGAAACTGAGGGAAACGTCTTACCTACCCTAATCTACCCTGACTACTCATTACCCACAACTGTCCCTAACTAACCTAACCTAAACTTACTTGTCACATGTAACAAAACGTTCTAAACATCAACCCTCCACCCCGCTTATGAGACGGGACACATGGAGGACAACACATACTAACCTAAACACATACATATTTTTATTGAACACACAAGAACCCCAACATAGCCCCCCACCCAGCCACCCACACACTTAATAAGTAAAAATAGAAAGAATCAGGACCCCCACCCACTAACACTAACTAAACTGACAGACTATACTAACCTAACACTAAGCCCACTAAGTATGAGAACAAGGAAAGAGGAGGGTGGGGAGGGAATCATGTCCATTGTCTAGAGTCTAGAAAAAGTCTAGAGGTTGTCCCTCCGGACGGTCCGCTTTACGGACTTTACACACCTGTTAATATGGCGAACATCCTGGCTCAGATTACTGATCTTCCTCAACACACGGTCCATCTTAGGGTCCATTTCGTGAAATGCTGCAGGGTCAACTGTTGGAGCTGGGGCAGTCTGGATACCGGTGGAGGAGGTTTGTGGGCGTGTAGAGCCAAGGCCAGTGGGCTGCCCTGAAGCTGTTGCAATGCTGGGGCCTGGAACTACAGCAGACGTTGGGACAACAGTCCCAGCCATGGGTGGTGCCACCTGGGTGGAACTGGTGGTTGTGCTGGTGGTGGCTGTGGTGGGCAAAGTAGGGCCACCCTGTGGGAAAGCCCTCCATGCTCCGGAGGCCCGTTCATGGCGGTATCGACAGGCCATCCTCCTGAACCCCAACTCTACCAGCAGGATATGTTGATATCTCATGGCCCGCCGCTGGAACTCACGGATCTGGTTGGGTGTCATGTTTGCAGCTGTGAAGACAAAGGCAAATAATTGACATTAGGAACTGCATTGTCTGAAATGGCACAACAAGTAAATCAGACAATACATCTACTGTACTTGTAACAGCTCATTTCACCATACAGATCATTGAATGTCCCTGAGGAAGTACATGGCAGGCCTGCCTACAAAGGTCACTTCACACATAGCACATCCAAAACCTATGAGATGGGTAACAACTGGCATTGACTTGCCATCTGAGTTCTGCCAGTTATCAGCTAACAATCATGCTGCATATCCTCCCCCAATACCCGGGCTACAGATGTCAGTGTAGGGAATGCAAAACTAAAGCCACATGGTCTGTAAGTTGTAACTGGACTTGCCAGTATAGTACCCATGTGCCATACCTGAGTGTGTATACTAGGTTCTGACCAAACAGTCACTTATTCACATGTATGTGTAACATACTGGTAGCATCAGTCCTAGGTACCTATTCACAAACCCATGCCTGTGTTTGAGGGGGGGTGGAGAAACAACGAACACTTCCAAACAACATGGACACCCAGGAGTGTATAGAAACCTCCACACGTGTTTGGCTCGACACACACACCACAGGTAAGGTCTATCACCAATTAGGAGTCTGCAAACCCTTGACCAAACATAGCGCCACACATGTCAGGAAATGCACAGCTTGGTACACAACAAATACTTCCAGTAAGGCATGACTTACAACTAACACAGAGTTGCAAGAACATCCCTGGCCATGATTTGCATGCACACCTAGGCCATTGCACTCAAGTTCCACATACCTGTAGCACTACATGTGGAAGTACATGCTGCTAGGAAGTTCTACCTACAGTTTAAGAAGTACTATGGTGAATAGGGAAGCAGACATCTGTTGGAAAGCGATTTGCAGTACCAATCTGGGAGAATGTGGGTCTGACAGGCTGACTAAATCTGAGCTGAGTTCCAGTGCGACTCTTGTTGATACAAGTGTTATCCACATGACTTACCCCAGTACTCATTGTGGGGCCCACAGGAATGACCTACAATCCCTAGATAATACAATCGGATAAGCATTGACCAACTCAAAACGTTTGAGAAACTGAAATCCCACTCATGGAACAAGACAAATGATTGGCCAGCGCATCACACCTTGCTATGTGTTCAACACACAGGAGTCCATCACACATCACCAGCAAACACAACACATAACAGACATATCAACACTTACTGGAGTGGTCGGGGTCCTCAAATGTAGCCACCTCTCCCACAGTGTAGGGTGCCGGTCCACCTGTAAGTCATGGAAGGAAGAAATGTGCTCAAAGTCTGTGCACTGACCAACAATTTTAAAGACATATACAATGTGTAAGCTGAATAAGGAAATGACAGCCATTCAGACATGATGATACTGCATCTGATATATCACGGCCAACACGTAGATAGCAGGGGTCTCCTGTGACAGTTACACACATATCTGCACGCATGCAGTGGCCCTAACTATCATGTGGTGGCAAAGATGCTCCGTCATTAGTGATCAGAAATGATAATGGAGTGTAATCATCTCCTCATGTGCATCCAAGAGAGACATCCAAAGCCTGGTTACGTGAGGACTGCATTACCAGTCAAACAGCCCATGTGGCCATGACACATTTATTACACATATGTACAATGTACAGAGGGGCAGGTACTTTTGTAAGCCCTCCTGTTGTTACAGTTTCTTCATTTGATGTGGGCCAGCAATGGTGATTTGCACCAACCATGGGGATGTGAACCCATGTGCATACCTTTGGACTGCCATCCCTAATTGGAATGTGGCACAACTAACTCCAAATACCAGTCTAAGATGTTATCTGAGGGCACCTTACACCTTTTCACGATGTTTTCAAATCCATATCTGACATGTATCCAAAAAGATGAAGGACCACAATAATCCCTAACATTCATAGAACTTCCATGAACACTTTCCTTCCGCACTCACCAGACTCACATGAGACAGATGTCTGGGCCACTTTGCTATCATCAATTGACGTTAAGTCAGCACTAATTTTCTGCATCATGTAGTGTTTCTAAAGTCAGTCTAGCTATTGTGTCAACAAAGTTAGCCAATATTTTAGTACATCTTTACTTCTCTGGCAAATGTGACCTATATAGACATGATTGGCTCCTATTTTTTTGGGTTGTCTGACACAAAGGCGGCACCAATTTACTTAACGGAAAAGTATCCTGTAAGTTTGCAGAGCATGTGCTTCCTGTCAGCTAGCAATTGTGATCCTTCACATAGTGCATCACTTACCCTGTATGTTTCCCCAGCATTACACACAGTCAGCAACTTAGCTGGCAGATATTGTACAAATCATCTGATGTCACTACAGAGCATTTAATTGTGCACATTTACATGATTAGTACTCACCAACAGGGCCACCAATCACTATTCCCAGGAGGTCCAGCAGATCTTGCTCCCTGGTGATGAGGTCAGCCCACCGGTGCTTCAGCTGGTGGTCACTCCTCTGGCTGGCATACACGTGCTGCAGGTGATGCAGCACCTTTCCCCACCGGATTCTGCGCGCCTCAGTGTGATACCCCTGTATCACCCTGCCCCCTGCCTCGATCATGAGTGGTAGGAAATAGCACACAAGCCATATAAAGCCCCCCAACTCCTCCTCACCCATCCTGCCAAGATGTGGCCTACCAGACATCTTGGCAAGGAAAAGGGGAATAGGGGATAAAGAAGTAGAAAGGGGAAAAGGGGGAAAGTAGGGGTACAAAAAAAGAAGAAAAGTAAACTTACCCACTAAAAGAGCCCAACTATCCCCAAACTAGCACTACCCACAACAGACTCCCACAAACAACAAAAACACTAGCATACTGGACAAAAGTAAAGAAAACACACTAGGACACTATACAACAACAATATTGATTTCACCAAATGACAATTGAGATAGCACTCAGGACACAAAAGCACAAAATCACTGGACACCACTCTGAAAACAGCCACACGGTCTAGAAGATTCACAGACTGCAAAGTGAAAGTGAAAGTACACCCACTGTACATGATCTGTAAACAGGATATCCTATTACATCACTTCCTGCATAAAATGGCCGCCGTTTTTCACATTATGCATCATATTTTTTCACGCATACAGTTTGTGCGTCATATTTTTCGACGCGCAGAGGTGAAAAATTAGGCCACATCCAAATAATAGTAAATAGTCTGTAAAATTATTTGGATGCGGCCTAATTTTCACTCCTGTGCGTCAAAAAATATGACGCACAATCTGTATTGGTGGAAACAAATGACGCATAACGCTAGCAACGTCAAAATTTCAGTGCATGAACTGGTTTGGGGCATTTTTTCTGTTTTTATGTTATGTTACATTTGGGATACATCAAAGATAGGCTGATTGCACCCACTATGGTGTTGATGGTGTATGTTCACATGTGAGACATCATACTGCAGCGGACCATGACCCGCTACTTCCTTAACTGGATTTTGACGGTTGGCTGACGTACTAGATGGCCATATGTGTGGCCTACATATATGTATTGCACAATTTGGGCATGTTTGGCATCAGGAGAGGATAGCAAGGTGACGCACATAAGTACAATTCCTCAATGCCTATGGCTCAATGTGTGTGCATTGGCAACTAATGTAGTTGTTGACGAGTGTGTGTGTGCATCACAAGATGCATTATTGAACATATGCTTGTATGAATTTAAAGTTAATGTGTCCATACCTTAGATGCAAGTCATTGTGGAAATGAGAGAGGACATGTGTTAGTCATATATGTAGCAACATCCGTTATGTGCACTTCCAAGATTTTGGCTAACGTAGACACCACAAATGACAAAGCATGCACCAGATAGATGGCAGACGCTTGTTCATGTCAATGGTCCACAATTTCACCATCCTATGTCCTAGATTTTTGGTAACAGCTTCCTAGGCACTTGTTGGTGAATCCCACAGTGAGTCGGACACATGCATTGAGGAAGTGGGCACCATGTGGTTGGCCCAGACAGCCAAAGGTGAATCACAAATGTATGATGACGCCACAGTTGAGGTCATATTACTGAGCCACAACTCTCCAGTGGCTGTGGTGGACCAGCAGACGAGGCAGCACGTGTCCACATATTTCCAGTGATCAATTGCACAGAGGTGTCTTGTTCATGTGTGTGGCACAATGTTGATCCTGTATAATTTAGAGTTGTACGTTGTCACAGTTAGGTCCAGGTCTCATCATGAGTCAGTGGCAGCTATTCCTGTATCTACTGAGTATCCTTTGTTGATCAATGTGAGTAAAGTGTATGAGGACATGAGAACCTAAATGGGGATGGTCCCACCCTGTCACTGAAGACGTGTAATGAGACTGTCAGCAGGGCAACCTTGGTGTGCTAAGTGAGATAATGTCTCAGGTGTCATGTTCCGGCAGGTGTCATTACAACATTTGTACACAAGTTGGCCTCTGCAATTCCCACTGCATCTGGGAACATCATAGCCTCTGTGCTGATTATTCTCACAGCTAATCACCACACATGGCCCATCAATATGTTGTGAGCAATGTAATTCTGTGTGTGAACTGTCAGGGTCCTGACATGTGTGGACTTTTCATGGACATTATCAGAGGTTGCTGTTTCTGTTGAAGGCCCCATACCCAATCCCTGCATACGGCCCTGGGACACTGTCACACTTTGTCGTTCATGCATAAATGAGACCCAGACAGGGGATGGGCCATGAATGTTTGTATTCACAGAGGATTTAACTCATATGGTATAATTAAAAGGCAGATGATGCTATACAATGTATTTGGGTATGCATTGATGAAGCACATGACCAAATACCCTCTGAGGAATGAGAGGTTTGGTAAAGCAAGTGTGGAACATATGTAGCCACAGGGAAACTTTAGGGTGACGCACAGACAGATGCCAGTCAGGCTGACAGGATGCAGGGTGAATCAGGATCCAGCAATTTCACAAGTTACATAATCAGTGGTGTGACTAAGACTGTTTGAAGGACGAACTAGACAGTTGACATGTAAAACTGTGTATGTCCTGTGTTTTTGAAGGTGACACATAAACCCAAGGGCTGTGTTACACAGCTTAATTAGTAGCAATGCTTAATGGTGTATTTGAAAAAATGGCAACTCCTATGCATCAGCAGGGGCAGTGCATGTAGATGGGTGGTGTGCATGGAGGTGATCACAGGTGTGGGCTACAATAGTTTCTCACAAGTCCTGTAGGTGAGATTTGCATTCTAATGGCCAACAGACGTTTTCACACGGGAAGCAATCTACAGGTGCTAACAGGGCTTAGAAACTAGAAGCCAGTGTATTAATTGACCTGACGTCCATGCAGTCAGATGTACTATGACAATGGTATACCAAAGGAAAGGGTGAAGCACACTGGATTGCTATTGTCAGTCTGTGGGTGTAGAGGAGGGAATATCGGTGTACACATCTTAATATTCCAGGGACATCTTCAGACAGGTAGGTTGTGACCAGGTGCATGGGTGTGTCAGGAGTTAGGAAATGGACTGACATGTACATGGAATGTCATGTGCGCAATGCTGCTCATATGTGTGGCACTTGTGCTGTCTATGTTCTGCTTATATGGAAGTCTAGTCACAGATAGTCCTTGCAAAGATTGGATGCAGTTGGATTTACTGCTGTCAAGGGTCTGGTCATACATTCCTGTTACTGATGCAAAAGCACATCAACTGCCTCATGTATGAGACTTGTTTTCCCCTTATTGAGTGATGGTGTCTTAGTTGTGAGCCATATGCTGCGATGAACCATGTTTCCAACATGTATGTGTGAAATAGGTGTGGCCCTCTGCTATTGTCCTTCAAAGGTGAAATGTGCAGGATGTATGTCATTTACAGTGTGTGTGTATATGACCGTTATATCGTACGCATCACATTTGCTCTGGGATTTTCAGTGCCCTAATCGGTATATCAGCAATGCTCCATGAGGCAACACTCTCATTCTGATAGTTAGAGATGAAGGTATGCAAAAATGAATAGCCAAACCATGATATGGTGATTATTATAGGTGTTTATTTAAATTAGTTCACAAAGTGGTGATGGTGATTATATTTAAAAGAAATTGTTCACGATATGTTGCCGCCTACGCAAACCAGCGGCCGTGTTTTGTTGTTCCCCCTCATGTTGCAGGCCACCATCCTCCTCTTCCTCCTCTTCAGGCATGTGTGCCTCTGGTTCCAGGAGGGGAACATTCCTTCTTATGCAAATGTTGTGCAGAATGGCACATCTTAGAATGATCTTACAGACCATTTCCGGGGAATATAGGAGGCTACCACCAGTGATGTCGAGGCACCAGAATCTCGACTTGAGAATGCCGAAGGTCCTCTCGACTATGGTGTGTGTCCTCCTATGTGCGTCATTGTAGGCACGCTCTGCTGCAGTACTGGGGATGCCAATAGGTGTCATTATCCATGGCTGGATGCCATACCCCTGATCAGCTGCAAGAGAAAATGAATGGGATCATGTTGATGTAGCTAGCCCAATTGAAATCACCTTGCATGGCAGTAGCTGTCTTGTGTTTTCTGTGACTCTTTTATGTTATTGTGTCCAATTCTAGGCTTGTAGGATGTACTATCTACATTGTGTTGTTTCCTTGGCTGGATGAGTGTTTGGCTGCTGACCAGTTGTCAGCAGTATGTTTGGGGATTTGCAGTACAGTGTGCCCTCCCTAACATTGTGACTTGTGAAACAGGTGTCCCTGTGTCTTCACTGGGGGTGAGATGATAGTTCCATACACAGGTTAAAATTGACAGTGTTGTTAACACGTTCATATCAATGTGCCCTGGACATCCCATAACTTTAGACTTATGCACTGGATTAATGTAAACATAATTGAGATGCTTACAATTTGCAAGGTGACATTTAGGCAACACCATCCAAACGTTGTGATCATTGACGTCTTAACATTAAGCTATACACTAATTTCAGATGTGTGACAGGTTCAATGGTGACCTAAGAAACATGGCTAGCGATGTCACAACCTCAGTGTGATCCTGTCGACATGTTGCTGTTGTGGTGTATGTGTTGTGTGTCCTAGAGGGTTGCTGTGCACTGTGTATATAAGTAGGTTTTTGTAGTTACCAACAAGTAGTCCATTGCCATACCGTCCATCCTGGAAGTGTTGATTGATGGTGCTGTGACGGAAGATGAAGGAGTCATGGACACTCCCAGGATATTGTGCCACGATGTTGGTGATCAATCCTTGGTGATCGTCAATGGCCTGCACATTGATGGAATGTGTGTGTTTCCAGTTGCAGCAGGTGGCACAAGGCGTACATGTGTGCAATCGATCGCACCAAGGACGTGTGGGAAGCCACCAATGAGGTAGAACCCCTGTTTTTTTTCCTGCTGCTTCTGCAGTGTGTTAGGGAAGCAGATGTGGCGGGTGTGAGTCCAATGATGGCATCCAGTACTTTGGGCAAAAAGGCAGAGAATGACGGCTGTGATATTCCAGCCACCATGGCACCAGTTGTTTGAAAAGAGCCACTTGCCAGCATGTGAAGTACAGCAAGCAGCTTCGTTTCTATTGGGATGGTGCGGGTGTCAGCAAGGTGGGTGCCAACTGTGGCTCTATGTTTCACAGCAGCTGCTGAATGGCCTGCCAGTTCAACCTGTACCTCTGGATGATGTCATGTTCCCTGAGGTCATGAAGGGTTGTTCTGGAGCGGAATATCCTCTCCTGCCTTCTGCGCTGCCTTTGAGGTCCCTGCTGGTGTTGTGGTAGCTGCTGTTGTTGCTGCTGGGCTCCGCGCCTGCGTGCACGCTGGGAGAGAAGCACCTCCATGTCTCCCTTTTGCTGCTCTGCTGCTCTGCTGTGGCTTCTGTGTGTTCTGATTAAATACCGGTGGGTTTGCCCCATTTTAACACCTGCCCTGACCAGGCGTTAAATTTTGACACAAATCGGGCTGTGCGTCATTTTCTGGCTCCGCCTCCCGGCTGTGCGTCATTTTTGCCCGAAAGCATAAATACGACGTGTGGCCGTTTAAGTCATTTTTTGGACGGGAATGCCTACCCTGCATATAATTAACGCAAGGCGGGTTGCCGCATCCCAAAAATTATGCACACAGTGGAATTTTGTCGTCCGCGGGCTCGGGCATCAAAGTTTAAATACGGGGCAAGGTTTGCGCTGAATGTGCGTAAAAAAATTTTATGCACATTCGGAGCAGACGGAGTATAAATATGCCCCTAAATGTATAAATGTAAATAGTCATATTATTATTTTAAAAAAATGATTTTTGATTTAATATTATTTGTCAATACATTAAACTAACTATGAAATATTTGTATTTAAAATAATTCAAACAATAAATGCATTAATTATGCAATATCAATTTGCAAATGATTAAAAATTTGCATCATATTTAAATTAAAATATTGTTTTAAAAAACAAATCTACACCTTTATCCCCTAAAAACTCAACATCCTGCTACTAAAAAAACAAAAATATATATTCATTATTTTTACACATTAATACAACTAAAACAAAATTTTATATTAATAAATTATCTTATTAAACACACAAATTACAAAACACATAAACTTAATTAAATACAAATAACCCTTATAAATTATATTACCTACATCGTTAATTTCTAAAACAATATTTTTTACAACAATATTTAAAATTATTACTTTCGATATTCCTGTCCGCGATCTTTTTGACATACTGATATTTTGTATTCACTATTTTGTTCAAACACCCAGGATTAGTCCACGACTATCCTATATATGCAACAGTTGTGAAAACAGTGAGGCTTTATAAACTGGGTAAAACTACATTTAGCTGTTTCCTATTTTATCCCTTATTCAAAGAGAGACAAACAAAAATGAAATGGATGGAGCCGTTACTTTAGAGTGAACACTTGAACACATTCCCACATGGGGAAAAAGATCATTCTCCCCAACAAGTCTGCATCTGCTTCCCATAAATGATTAGGGAGAGGAGGAACAAACCTATCACCATTACATGGATGTGATGATTAAGAAATCAAACTCACCTCCCATTCCTTTTTACAAGATGGAAATTACTGAGGCTAAGGTTCCTGGAAAGAATATGAAATCTTTCTTTACGTCTTATCAGTAAACCAGTGTCTCAAAGGCTGTACTTGTAAACTAAGTAAGTCACTAAAAATGGTGCATTCTGATGCAACTCAGTGATTGCCTTAAGGACCTGCATGTACTTAAGGTTGATCTCCCATAAGTAATGGAACGAGAGTCCGATCTGTGATCTAAAGTAATGAGGGTTGTTACTCTGTGCCTGTATCATAAAGTCATAAGGGTCTTTGCTCCTTGTTTGTAGTCTGAGAATTCAATCCAGGAAGGTGTTGGCATGAATAATGGAAAAAAAAGTTTGTTCGTTCCAATCTCTGCTCCTGATTCAAAGGCCTTCCTCTCTGGTGTTACATTTGTCCCATTCCTTTAGTACTCCGGTTTACCCTGTTTTTGATGGGTTGTATTCTTCCACTGCTGAGGTTAGGGAATCATTGTTCTCGTTTTTGCCATTTGGGGTTGATCACTCTCCAGAAGTGCATATTTTGCTCCATTTCGGCTTTTCCATTGTTGTTGATGATAACATACATTTTTGTGTCATTGAATTCTCTATTATGATATTTTCGAAAAAACGTTCAAAAGAATAAACATTGTAACTGCCTTTTTGGCAGTCACGTATAGGTAAAGCTATGGGAACAACTCTTTACGATGAGCAGATCCCCCATTCTGCCCTTGTGTCCCTGACCCCGCCTTTGCTGCCCTTGCCGCATCATCCCTGGTGCCAGTGGGAGGAGTATCTAGCGTGTTCTACAATTGTATTGTATTTCATTTTTTTTCATATTGAATTTTGTTCTCTGCTGTGTTTTTAACTGTGTTTGTGCCCTTTTTCTGCCCCAATTCGTTTTTGTTGCTGTGTTTGCTGCCCAGTTCGCTTTCCGTCTCTTGCCGGTTTTCCCCTTCCCAGCCGCAGCGTCTCCTGCGGCCCGCCCCCCTCACGCCCCCATTGGCCACCACATCCCGCCTCCCAGCTGCTCCTCCCTCCCACCTCCCATTCTTAATGGTGGCCGCGCTGCTGGCACGCCAGAGGCATGCCCATCTGCGCCTGGACTGCGCCCAGCGCCCCTGGTCCACGCCTCTCCGACCCCTCAAGGCAGCACTGCTCCTCCCTCCCACCTCCCCTTCTTAATGGCGGCCACTGCGCAGCTCGAAGAGTGACCCTTGACCTGCCATTAGGCCAGGCACGACTCTTCACGACAAGCATAACCCCCATTCTGCCGTCGTGTCCCTGACCCCGCCTTTCCTCCCCTTGCCGCCTCATCCCCGGTGCCAGTGGTAAGAGTATCTAGCGTGTTCTACAACAGTATTGTATTTCGTTTTTTTTTTTATATCGAATTTCATTCTCTGCTGTGTTTTTAACGGTATTTGTGCACTTTTTCTGACCCACTTCGTTTATGCCACTGTGTTTGCTGCCCAATTCTCTTTCCGGCTCTTGCTGGTTTTCCCCGTCCCAGCCGCAGCGTCTCCTGCGGCCCGCCCCCCTCGCGCCCCCATTGGCCACCACCTCCCGCCTCCCAGCTGCTCCTCCCTCCCACCTTCCATTCTTAATGGCAGCCGCGCTGCTGGCACGCCAGAGGCATGCCCGTCTGCACCTGGACTGCGCCCAGCGCCCCTGGTCCACGCCTCTCCGACCCCTCAAGGCAGCACTGCTCCTCCACAGAACTCCATGCCCTCAACCCAGGCCAGCACCCCGCCTGCACACAGGCCAACCCCAAGCACTCACACAGACCTTTCACATGCCACTCATGCTGTTTTTCCTGCACTCACACAAACACCAACAGCACCAACACGCACCACAACAACACTAACCCGCACCACAACAACACTAACACACACCACAACAACACCAATACACACCACAACTACAACAGCCCCCGCAACCACCTTAACTGCATACTCCTAAACACCCGCTCCGTCCACAAACATGCCATTGAGCTCTGGGACTTGATCACAATACACTCCCCTGACATTGCCTTCCTCACAGAAACTTGGATGAACCCCTCATCAGAACCCAACATAGCCATAGCCGTCCCAGAAGACTACACAATCTCTTGCAGAGACCGCATAAACAAACCAGGAGGAGGCATCGCCATCATACACAAAAGCACCATGAAGATCATCACCAACACCCTCGACACCCTAGACAACGCAGAACACCTACACTTCTTAATTCACCTTAACGCCAACACCACCCTCAGAGGAACCCTCATTTACTGCCCACCAGGCCCCCGCCCACCTTTCTGTGACGCCATCGCTGATACAATCAGCTCCCACACCCTCACCTCCACAGACTATATTCTCCTTGGTGACCTTAACTTTCACCTGGAAAACACCTACGACCACAACTCCACAACCCTGCTAGACAACCTCACAAACCTAGGACTCAAACAACTGGTCACCACACCCACTCACTCAGCAGGACACACGCTGGACGCAATCTTCTCCTCCAGCAACCACATCACATGCCCACACACCACCGAACTCCACTGGACCGACCACCACTGCATCCACTTCTCCTTCACAAAACCCACCACCGACAACACACCACACCCTACCGCATGTGGGACAAGATCCCCATAGAACACCTAAACGCCAAGCTCACACAAACCCCCCTTCACCAATGACCCCAACATCGCTGCTCACAACCTCATGCACTGGCTAACTACCTGCACAGACTCCCTCGCCCCACTGAAAAGTAACAACAACACCGGCAACATCAAGACCGCCCAGTGGTTCACCACTGAACTCCAGACGTGAATGCTGCAAAACTGAGAAAGCATGGCACCAAGAGCCCACCCTCAAAACTACCATACGCAAACACCACCAACTCATCCGGACCACCAAACTGACTTACTACAAAGAACACATAGATAGTAACTCACATAACAGCAAGGAACTCTTCACCATCATCAAAGAGCTCACCAAATCCTGCGCCATCAACCCTCCTCAGACACAAAACCTCTGCAACTCCCTCTCCAACCACTTCCACCTCAAAATCTTAGACATACACAACAGTTTCACACCACCCGCACCCACCATCACCGCCACTGACACCACCGACATGACCAACAACACAACACCCGCCCACCCCAACCAACTTCACACCTGGACCCCTACCATTGACAAAGAAACTGAAAAAAACATGAACTCCATCCACTCAGGCTCCCCCACAGACCCCTGCCCCCACCACATATTCAACAAGCCAGCCCAATCATCGCTCCCCAGCTCCGAGCTGTAATCAACAGCTCCTTGGACGCTGCTACCTTCCCAGACACCTGGAAGCACGCCGAAGTCACTGCACTCCTCAAAAAACCCAAAGCAGACCCGGAAGACCTCACCAACTACCGCCCAATCTCTCTTCTCTCATTCCCTGCCAAGGTTGCTGAGAAGATAGTGAATGACTAACTGTCTCACTTCTTAGAGGAAAACAATGCACTTGACGCCTCCCAGTCTGGATTTCACAAGAACCACAGCACTGAGACCGCCCTCATTGCCTGCACTGACGACATCAGGACCACAGTCGACAAGGGCGAGTCTGTCGCACTCATCCTCCTGGACCTCTCCGCAGCCTTCGACACTGTTTGCCACCAAACCCTCTGCGCACGCCTTTTTGATTCAGGAATCCGGCACAAGGCCGTAGACTGGCTCACCTCCTTCCTCGCCGAAAGAACCCAGAAAGTCCGCCACCATCCCTTCCAGTCCCCAGCAACCAAGATCATCTGCGGGGTCCCCCAAGGGTCCTCCCTCAGCCCTACCCTGTTCAACATTTACATGGCCCGGCTCGCCAACATCCTCCGCCCCCACAAAATCACCATAATCTCTTACACAGACGACGCCCAGCTCGTTATCTCCCTCACCAGGAACCCTTCCACTGCCAAGACAAACCTCCACGCCGGACTCCTGGACACCGCCAAATGGATGACTGCAAGCCACCTCAAACTCAACTCCAACAAAACAGAAATCATCATCTTCGGCCCCAACAAGACAGTATGGGATGACTCCTGGTGGCCCATCGACCTCGGCCCACCCCCAACACCCTCCACCCACGCACGCAACCTCTGCATCATCTTAGACTCATCTCTCTCCATGGCCCAGCAAATCAACACCATATCATCCTCCTGTTTCAACACCCTTTGCATGCTACATAAGACCTTCAAATGGATTCCCATAAAAACCAGAAAAACCGTCACCCATGGACTCATCAGCAGCAGATTAGACTACGGAAACGCCCAGTACGCTGGTACCACAGCCAAGTTTCAGCAGAAACTCCAGCGTATCCAGAACGCAGCCGCATGCCTCATCCTCAACCTCCCACGCCACAAACACGTCTCCGCTCACCTCAGAACCCTTCTCTGGCTGCCCATCAGAAAAAGGATTGTCTTCAAAATCCTCATCCACGCCCACAAATCCCTCCACAACACTGGACCAGCCTACCTCAATGAACGAGTGAACTTCTACGCACCCACTCGACTCCTCCGCTCTGCTCACTTCGCCCTCGCCACAGACCCCTGCGTCCAACGCACCACCTCCGGAGGCAGATCCTTCTCCTACCTCGCCCCCAAGACCTGGAACTCCCTCCCCAACAACCTACGCAAGACCCAGGACCTCCCGACTTTCAGAAAGCACTTTTTGAGCAGTAAAACGGCATCCTCCCTCCCCCATCCCTCCTCCTCCACTGCGCTTTGAGACCTTCCAGGTGAGTAGCGCGCTTAATACATTTTTTGATTGACTGATTGATTGATGGGAACAGAATTTGTGGTCTTTCTTTGGAACCCACGGAAAAGGTTGTACAAGAGGAGCAAAAGAAAAATATGCAAAAGCATAAAAGAACCTTTTACCAGTTTTCTTATCTCGCTTTGAAATATTTTGAATGGCCTCATTTAGAAGCCGTTTTAGTGAGAAGACGCTAAAACGCCTAAAAGCCAGAACTGGACACTAAGAAGTAGACTATATTAATATTTTTATGCGATTAATTTGCCTTGCGAACTATAACAGGACGTAGGAGCGGGTCAGGCGAAGGCGGGTGGCAGGTACGTGGATTAAAGATTATGATGTCAACTTCATCGTGCAAAACTAGTTCTCATGGATTTCCGAGAACAGAATTCCACGCCCTACTTCCTCCATCACTGAAGTCCGTGCCAGACATTGCATTACCGTAAACTGCTGAGTGATCTGTATCACGGTATCTTGGCATTAAATTTCAGCATGCATTCCACAGCAAGGTAATATAAATAACAAATGCATATTTTTAATTCTTGCTATGTTTTCAGATTTTAAACGCATGCGTGCTTTGGTTATTTATCTGATTGTGACTATGCTTTGAGGCGAACTAATCACGTAAATATTTTTAAACTACATTAATTGTTTTGTGCATAGTGTAAGGCCGGAACTTCTTGTGGTACCACTAATGCAGGAGGCATCAACACGTCTTGTGAAAAATCTAGACTTTCACGCGAAAAGGTTCATGTATTTGGAATCGTATTGGACACACCGAGTTGCAGCAGCACTTTATCAGCGTTACCAGCCTATTCAATTCCAACACTATTTCAATGAATGCGTATTTAGTATTATGCATTATGTTGCAGCTATGAGTGTTATGCATCATTTTGCAGCTACCTATTTACGTTTTTTTTCAAATTTCAGTCTCTCTGTTTCTTATTCGGGGTCCTCACGGGCCATGGCTGCGTCAGATATTAATATTTGCTGATGTTTTCTAAAACGTCGGGGACGTTTTTGGTTTCATAAGGTATGAATGCACTGTGACTGCCTTTGTGTGCTCCACTGTTGTCTGTATACTGCCTTTCCCCCCAAGAGGCCTTCAGTTTAACAGTGCTCACAAGTGTCAGTCAGGTACTTAATTGTGCAGGGATTTTATCATGTCATTCTCTACCACAGGCCTGAGGTCTGTAATGATATTCATTGTATGAAGACTTTTTTAGCACTAAAATAATTTTTACATGTTTTTATCACATCAGCTGTTCATGGCCTATTGTACGGGCCAGTGTTCTAACTGGTTTTCACATTATGTTATTGTTATATGTTATGATGGTTTATATCATACTCACTATAATGACAGTCTGACCGTTTTCCGTCTCTCAGCAAATGGACACAACAGAGACCGAAACAAATCTCTGACTTAGCGGACCCCAGAGTCGGAATCTATCTACTAAGTAACAGGAAGACAGCACCCAGGAAACCAGTTCCAGGGAAGAAAACGGAAAGTGAGGATAGGCCTGTCATCACTGGAGGTACATGAGGGGGCACAGCGTGGTTTAACTAATGTACCCACTTCTGGGCGGGAAGTTTTGGGATCACTCATGTATCCATATTACCATCACCGAAGTACCATGACTCTTACTTCAGCCTTCGTTTCAATCTTGGCTGAGACTGTTGAATTAGTACTGGAACTGTCCCAGCAGAGAGAACAGGAATAAGAGACAACTGCATCTAAGCTTCCTGAAGTTGGAGGAGACCAGGAGTTTGGGCTTGCTGCACATGATCAAACTGTGTCTTCTCAGGGTCGAACTGGGACAGAAAACAGCCAGTGGCACCAAAAAAAGTGGTCCCCATTAGGGTATCAAATAGCTCAAAAAGTGGTCCACATTTGCAAATAGGGCAGTTTGGAGCTTGTAAAGACATGTTACATTTGTGTTTTGCAAGGTATGCATGCATTTGTGTTTCTTACAACCATTATTTGTTGTAAAATGAGGGAAGTCAACAATACAAGCCATCCCACCTAGCCGTAAAATATGCCCAGAAACCTCCAAGCAACCAGACCAAGACAATCTTATTTGACCAGCCCCTTGGGTACTGCCTGATTACCATTTAGGCCAGTCAAAACCTGTTGCTTCCTGCAATAACAGGGTGTTGCTCTTGCCCCAGAGCACGGTGTAGATCTTGCGTTTTCCTCCCATGCTTTGTCTTCAGTATCTTTTCCTACAAGAAAAAGGACAACTCCTCCAGCTTCTCATATGACCATTTTAGATAAGAGTGTCATGGATTGGACCCTGAGCTCTTCCATGGGAGAAAAGATGAATGGAAGATTCCAGAAAGCACATCTGGTGGTCTGTTATTATTGTTGAGAGTGGGTCTGAGAAGGTGCAAATAACATCTACTCAACCTTCTGCTCTACCACCACCTACATCCATCTTCCAAAATGTAAAAAACAAAAGAGGCAGCCCCCACTTTTGGGTCTTATTACATTTGAAAGGAAAAAATGTAGAGAAAGACAAGGGGCAATAAAACTTGTTCTGCTGTTCTGTGTTCCCCCAAGTCTCCCGATAAAAATGGTACCTCACTTGTGTGGGTAGGCCTACTGTCCGCGACAGGAAACGCAACATGGACACATCACATTTTTACATTGAAATCTGATATGTTTTTTGGAAAGTGCCTAGCTGTGGTCTTTGGCCTCTAGCTCAGCCGGCACCTGGGGAAACCTAACAAACCTGTGCATTTTTTAAAACTAGACACCTATGGGAATCCAGGATGGGGTGAGTTGTGGCACTCTCACCAGGTTCTGTTACCCAGAATCCTTTGCAAACCTCAATATTTGGCAAAAAAAACACTTTGCCCTCACATTTCGGTAATGGAAAATTCTGGAATCTGAGAAGAGCCACACATTTCCTTTCACCCAGCATTCCCCCAAGTCTTCCAATAAAAATGGTACCTCACTTGTGTGGGTAGGACTAGTGCCTGTGTCAGGAATAGATCACATAACAGTCAATGTTGGTCCTTACATGAGGGCAACTGTTGACCCTGGGATAATCTATTCCTGACGCAGGCACTAGGTACAGGCACTCAAGTGGGGTAGTGTTTTTATCAGGACAGGTGGGGAAACACTGGGTGGTAGGAATTTTGTGTATCCCAGCATATTCCTGTAGTTTCTGTGACAGAAATGCAAGAAAAAACAGAGTTTTTATTCAACAGTTCAGCTTTGCAGGGTATTCTGAGTAAGAAAACTTTGGGGAATCCACACAAGTCACACCTCTGTGGACTCCCCTCCCCTGGATGTCTAGTTTCCAGAAATGTCTGAGTTTGGTAGGTTTCCCTATATGGCCACCGAGCCCAGGACCAAAAACGCAGGTTGTTTTGTGATAGATAATTTTAATGTCTCCACAAGACGATTTGGGCAGTGGAATTTAGGGTTGAACTAAATTGGGGAGCTCCCAAGAGAGCACTCTCTCTCTATGCTTGCGGCTGCAGTCACCTGCTCTCTGGGTTGGGCTATCCCGCTATTGTCCCGCTGCACAGACTGTACTTGCGAAGGGACAGCAGGACTGTCTTCATCACCTCTCTCATAATCACTGGAAGAGGAGTTTTCGAATAGGACTCCTCCAACTGAAAAATCACTCCTTGAGTCTGCGCCATTGTCGTATCCCTCAGATGCTGTCTCAGTATCTGCTGTCTCAGTCTTTGATCCTACGTCAGAGCTGTCCTCTATAACCCGAGTTAGGGCTTGAGCAGCAGTCTTCCAACGAGACACCATCTCTGCTACTGGCTAAACTGTTGCTCTAAAACAGTGGTTCCCAACCTTTTGACTTCTGTGGACCCCCATTTTATCAATACTGGAGCTCAGGGACCCCCACTGAATCATTATTGGAATCCGGGGACCCCCACTGAGTCATTACTGATAGTTGGGACCTAATATTATTAAATTTTCTAAGCAGTCGCGGACCCCCTGAGGAGGCTTCGCGGACCCCCAGGGGTCCCCGGCCCACAGGTTGGGAACCACTGCTCTAAAACACTAGCCTACGTAGACAGTCACAAAATTGCTGGTGTGTGTGTGTGATACCTACAACAGTAGAGGTCACCTTACCTTCGCTTCTTCCTCAATCAGAATGTTCTCTCAAGACACTCAAAAAAACAAAATAGACATAATATTACTTCACTTTGTCACATACAAATCGTCACAGTCTTTAGCGCCTCTAGCTCCCAGTCCAACAATCATTATTGGTTCTCCCACTCCCATTACCTCCTCCTCCAATTCCCTCACTACCACTCAGCAAAAGTGCATATCATCTTTCCATAGCCCCCCTCGCACATACATTTCATTTGTATTATAGCACAGGTAATGGCTGGCTTTACTAATCCACTCAGCTATTCACATGTAATACAGTTTTGATCGTTGCAGCAGGCATATAAACCTTCTGCGCTACTTTATGGCATCAAAACTGCCACTAGACAAAAGTCAGATCCTTTTCTAGCAGAAATATAACCACAAGAGTTACTTGACTTTTTTAATGCTGCTTAAAAGCTACAGTTGAAACGCGTCAGTTGAATTATGTGCATTGCTTTCAAGACGCAAGCTGCAACTGCGAGAGAACTGGTGGCAAATATATATATATACATAAAGAGATAATTTTTATATGTGGGTGTGGTTTTCCTGGGGGCCGATCGCAGCCCCAGGGAAACCACAAGACGCAAGCTGCAACTGCGAGATAACTGGTGGCGTATATATATATATATATATATACATAAAGAGATCATTTTTATATGTGGGTGTGGTTTTCCTGGGGGCTGATCGCAGCCCCAGGGAAACCACACACACGTTGACTAAAGTGATCGCGCTAACGTTGACTAAAGTGATCGCGCTATACACACATATATATATATATATATATATATATATATACATTAATATACATATATATATATATATACATAAATAGATCTATCTATAGACATATCTACATATATATATATATATATATATATATATATATATATATATATATATTTATCTATCTATATAGTGGCCCCCAAGGGAAACCATACAGCTGTTAAAAAAATTATTGCTCACGGCCGACCCCCCTGTCAATGTCATTGTTTTTTTGTTTTTTTTACACCCTGGGGGGCGCAATCGGGCACAATCGTGCCCCCAAAGGGTAATCCCACCTTTTAAAAATCCCCCAAGTGAAATCCCTGGTGTCTAGTGGGGGTTTCCTGGCCCTTGAGGGCCAGAATACCCATTCAGGAAGGCCCCGTTTGAAAGGGTGAGAATCTTCCCTTTCAAACAAGGCCTTCCCGAACATCGGGAAGGCCCGTTTGGGCCTGTTTTTCCCACCGCAAGGCCACTTCCTGCTCCGGTGGGGAAAACAGATAGTGATGTCAATGCACCTCGCTGACGTCACAAAGGGGTAGATGGGGAGGGGGGAGAGAGACATGGAGATATTCTGTGTCTCCTGTTTAAAAAAAAATTAAAATAAACCCCTCCGATGCAAAGCATCAGAGGATTTTTTAACCCCCTCCCTCGTGTTGGCCACTGGTCGTGACCAGCACCAGGGAGCCGATACCCGTACTGAAGCGGTTAAGCACACAGATGCAGAAAACTCAAGATGAACAAATGGTTATCATGACAATAAAATATCTGATGAAGGAGTAACATAATAAAGTGCACATTCGCTCATTGGGGCAACTTTTCACTGAATACCATCTCTAATGGCACTCATTTCATTGATCTCAAAAGGATGACAAGCTGAGTTGAACTGCATTGATTCGAACATCTGGTCATGATATCAAGCACGGAATTCTTGAATGGCTGTATGTATTCCATATAGTAGATCATGACACATTGGCCAGTTAGCATAGGAAAATGGAATAGTGATTCAAATCCAATATGCTTGCAAAAACATATCTATTATGTCGTGCAGCCAGTGCATCCATTGAAATGTGGTTAAACTCATATTGATCAGAATGAACAACAATTTTATCCCTAAAAATGATGAGGCTGTAGAAGACACAAAAGTGGAGAAAGGAGGTGGACAAAGATCAATCAAGCATCATGACAACTGACCCTTCAAAGATGCCACTCAACATGAAAATGAGCAGTAAAACGAAAGACTACTTCAGGTGAACAGAGCTTGTTGCATTAATTATGGTGTGCAAAGAGATGTGAATAAAAACAACAGGCTTGTGTGTTTAATGTTCTCATTATGGACGGAACAGGCTATTACAGACACATTTATTTTCGTCAACCTTCATCTTAACTAAGGGCCTGATTCACAAACTGCACTTTGTAAGTTCTTTAGGAGTACACTTACACTACAAAATGTACATCGAAGCGCTAATCACAAACTGCACTTTTGTATTTGCTTACATGTGCTACTTACACTTTTGTATAAACCTAGATGTGTAATTTACATTATTGTAGTAACTTCCACGTGTAACTTCCACATTAGAAGTAACTTACACTTTTGTACTAAAACTACTAGCACTGCAACATTCTCCAATAGAAAGCAATGGAGGCACGCAATTCAAATAAAACCCCATAGGAAATACTCCTAAATTAAATTACATTATTTAAAATAGTCAAAAATATAAATAAATATAAATGAATTAAAACAATTATGTTACACATTCAATACATTATCTGCGTTTATGGGCCTGTAAAGTCCATTAAGGTGGGCTAGCAGATTATATGACATTATAGCAGTGGAAAATAAAGTCATTTTCTAATGCAGAAGTGTACTAATGTTAAATCAAGCTTGTTTAAATCTTTGCAAACAATGTACCTGGAAAGTTTACTTTGAAAGAATAGTATACATGAGCTAGATACTGCTGTATGTACCGTATAATACAGAATATTAACACTGTACTTTTTCCACTTGAAACCAGTGGAGTGAATAATTCAATAGTGACATGTTCTTATTTATTCATTCATTTACTTATTCATTATGTAATTTATTTATTTGTTTATTTTGGAATATGTTTATAGCACCAGGTGTGTCACTTCGGCCAACAGCATGCTTCGCATAAAACTGGGCCAACACAGCAGGATTCAGAGGCAATAAAAAGGGAGGGTGAGAACAGATAGCAAAAATATTAATAGAATAATCCAGGAAGACGCTCTCTAAAGCATATGCTTGATGGAGATGGTGAAAGGAAAGTGGAAAAGCAGGATTAGACATGAAGATACACTGTGGGAAGATGTGTCTTTATTTAGTCATGGAGTAAAAGCAGGTTACAGTGCTACTTTACCTCCACAGAGGGCGGTTCCTAAGTATTGGTGCCGGCAAAAGAAAGACTGAATTATTGTCATGGACTTTTTGGTGTTTGGAGTGCTAGAAAGATGGGTTTACTTTGTTTGTTTTGTAGACAACCTCTGAGGTGTGGCTTGTTATTAAGGGTACCAGATGGGCATAATGAATGGCTTTTTGAATGATACAAGCCACCTTGAAGTGGATTCTGTTATTAAGCAGTAACCAGTGGAGGTCTTTCAAGATGGATGTGATGTTGTCAGATTTCTTAGCACCTTTGTCAAGGCTGATTGCGGGTTGACTGTGAGAAAAGTTATGAACATTTTGAATAGGCCAGATAGTATGGCGATTCCACCATTAAGATGGGAAAGAACCAGTGCTTGTACGACAGTTCTGAAATCTGAGTGAGAGTGGAGAGTTTCAGCTTCCTTAGAATGGGAAGGGGTCAGTGTAAATTCATAGTTACGTTCTGATAAACAATAAGGGTGAAAGAAAGGAACTAGGGAGGTTGAGTCACTTGCTAAACTGCAAAACGAGTCAGACTTCCGTGTTCTAAATATTTTCAGTTCTATCTTGAAAAGACCCAGGCAGACGATGTTGCAGAAATCTAACCATGCTGATATCATGGCATAGACGTCTGTCACCTGGTGTGGTATAGGAAGGTAATGTAGAAACCGGTTGATGGCCTTATGACAGAAAGAAATTGTGTAATATTGTACCTATTAGAAGTGCACTGACGTCGTAGTCAAAGACAACACTCAGATTATGTAGACACACCATCATAGATTTAGGCCTTAAAAAGTCAACAGAAGGTCAGTATATAGATTAGTCACATATTATCTATTTTGTAGACGTAGTCCCTTAAAATTAATCAGTAGTAGCAGTACTATGTAGTACAAAGTAATGAAACTAGCATTGCTAAGATTCAAAGGGATGTCTGACACTGACTCACGTACAAGTGCTTACACTTAATGAACCCTCAAACTTTAATATTTGCTAGATTATCAGAATAGAGCAATCTACTGTAGGGAAGGCTGCAATTATGCCTGGAGAAGCAAGGCTCCTGGTATCTATTTATTTATGTGGTTCTGTGATTCATCTGTGACTGATACTTCTAGAGGAGCCATCTCATTTGTTGTTCACAGGCCCAATTGAAAATCATCTGTGATAAGGTTTGTCTTATTATCAATCTGCAGATGTGCTGTTGCTTATCACTAAACTTTATCTAAGACATGTAGGAGCAAAATAGGATAAAGATGGTCAAGATTCCTGCTATCCATTGCAAACCAGGGTCCTCATTATGAGTGGCCAATATCTGTCACTAGGTCTGCCCTTTAGGGGTATAAATACCAAGGCAATCATTATTCCAGGGGTTGGGGTGGCAAACCTAACAGAGTCCTAGGTAGAAACCTTAGATTTCCTGGAAAAATAAGGATTTATCAGGGAAATGAGAAATTCCAGTTCCAGCTCCCCCCCGACCCTCCCCCTCCCCAGTTATTCCCTATCTTTCCACTAGCGCCATCCCAATTGACATGGTTGGGTGACACAACTTGAAATATACTTCTTTACTTCAAAAGGAAAAGGAGAAGAAAAAGTACAATGTTCATTGCTTTTTAACTTGGAGGGAGAAGAAGTCTTCAAGAACATTAGCAGAATGGATCAACCCTTCTTGTACCTCACTGCAAACACAGCTCTGAATAATCATTTTACACCAATAGCCAAAACTAACTTTGAAGACCTCTTGCTACAAGTCATGCAACGCTTAGAAAAATCAATCAATATTTTTTGTGCTTGCATCAAAGATCTCACAAGCACTTTCATGATGTGACACTGGTCACA
Organism: Pleurodeles waltl; assembly: GCF_031143425.1. Lineage (NCBI taxonomy): Eukaryota > Metazoa > Chordata > Amphibia > Caudata > Salamandridae > Pleurodeles > Pleurodeles waltl. The sequence continues at coordinate 319,480,237 of NC_090442.1, read as the reverse complement.
CAAGGGCATGCCTCAGCAAATTTCAGGAACATTCTCACACTAGGCTGCAAATTTGAAGTATTAAACTCAAGGGTCTCAAATATTGAACACATGGCCAGGAGCACCACACTAAGTACTGTATCAGTGAATTCAATCTCTAGATTCACAACCAAAACTACCAAACCAAAGGGAGGTTTATCTGCAGCCATTGTCCTGGTGTCTACCTTCGCTCTGACAGGTGCCCTATATATGACAAGAAGTGTTTTGCATGTGTGAAGATGACTTATTATGCAAAAATCTGCCACTTTGGTGCCTTAGAGCCCTTTTAATCAAAGACATCCTATTCAACTCAGAAGGTTCCTACATCTACACCATGCACTCAAGGCGTAGACAAGGTCAATATGGTGAAAAAAGGTGTTGTTCAGTTGCTGCATGCAGCTGGCATGCATAAAATCCATCTCAAGAATAAAGGGAATTGGGTCTTTGATGGGGGGTGATGACCCTTCTAAAGCAACAACCACAATCTCTCTCGGGGAAAACCACAAAACTCACTAAATTAACTAGTGCTTGACCATTTGGTAGCTTGGCACAAAAGCAGTCAGGCTTAACTTAGAGCCAATGTGGAAGGTATTTATCCATCACACCAACAGTAATGAAGTGGAAACATAACACAAGAAAAATACCACACCAATTTAGATAAATTAAATACATTTTAATAAAGCAAATGATAACAGAACAACAAAAATCAAATTAGCAGACCTGCTACTATACAGTTTTAGAGGTTTAGTAAGCATAGTACCTAAAAGCACAAAGCACCACTCAGGGTCATCTGGGTATGCTAGACAAACGATAAGTCCTAAGTTCAGGCTGATAGTTATAGAGTGCAGGCCAGATGCATGGATCAGGTTAGTCCTGCTAAAAAAGGTTACCTTCCCACAGTCTGGTGCAAAGATTTCACTTCTGGGTAGTCAGGGACGTGAAGGGCAAGGAGAGCTGTAGGGTGAAGAATAGGCCTAAGGTCACAGACAGCTATTGCTGTAACATGAGGATTCAGTTGGGCATTGTGGACAGTCCTGGCTGGAGCTATGGTTTGGTGGTCAACATGGCTGTCAGTGCTGTAGTTCGAAGTGCTTATGAGAAAATGGGTAGTTGATTGACTGGTGCATGAGCCCTGGTCAAGCAACAGCCACAAACTCTTGCATGGTGAATCACAAAAAGTCACTAAATTAACCTGTGTTTAACCCAGGGTAGCTTGCCAAAAAAATCAGCCAAGCTTAACTTAGAGGCAATTGGTAAAATATTTATACAGCACACAAACAGTAATAAAGTGAAAACACAGCACAAGAAAAATCCCAAACCAATTTAGAAAAATAGATTAATTTTAATAAATTATTTGACACCTAAAGGGCAAACCCCAAATGAGTAGAACTTAAGTTATGAATTTTTAAAGTTAACAGTTCAAAAAGCACCTAAAAGATCAAAGCACCAACCAAACAACACCAGGTCAAAGCCAAAAATTAAGGCCAACCGCGATGGAGAGCAGTTCAGATACAAGGAGTGATTGGGTGTAATCAGTGCTTGCCTGACGACTTAGATAAATTCTTGTACAAAAATGTTTTAGAAGGTAAAATTCAGTGGGGCAAGGTTGAAGGAGGTGTCTGAGGAAGGGAGCATTATCGGCAGATGGCCTTGGGTCAAAGCTGTGGTGAAGCTTTCTACAGTCAGATTTATTCACCGAAACTACAGCAGGATGAAGCAGAGGACTGTAGCAGAAAACAGTTCCATGAAGTTGGATTCCCCTTTGGGGAAGGCCGATAAAGCGGATTTTCTACTGCGGAGAAGAACATAGCGGGAAAAGCAATGAAGTCAGTCCGACTGGCGATGCACCTTGGTTGGATAGGTGAGCTGGTTGGTCCTGGTCTCTTCCTTATTCAGAGCACTTTTTGTCCTCAATTTTGGAAATTAGCCATTGGGGCACTTTCAGTACCACAACCAAGGGTCCTGAGTTCAGGACTGGTGGGACACCTCTTAGAGGTTCAGGACTCACTCAGGGTGGGTCTGTTGGAGGTTCAAGATAGTGAGAGCATTTTATGTCCCTGTGCCTCTGAACAGGAGGACAGCAAACTAGCCCTTGGTGCAGATGAAGATGCAAGGCTCAAAATCAGGGCAGGCCTGTGAGGGTTCACAGTAGGCTCCAGGCAGCAAAGCAGTCCTTCCAGGTACAATAGCAGTCTGCAGAGTGCTCAGCAGGTCAAAGAGCAGGCAACCCTTTGAGAGTCATTCCACAGGTCCAGTTCTAAACAGAAGAGTGGGTCTGAAAGTCCTATTTTTACACCCTGGTGCCCTTCTTCTGGAAGGTGGGAGAAGTTTCTAGAAAGGTTGTTTAAAATGCATGGAATTTCCTGACTTTCCTGTCCTGGCTCCAAGCTGGCTGCAGTGATTATACAGCGTCATTAGACCCTTTGTGTGAAGGCAGGGCAGAGGCTATTCAGGTATAAGTGAGGCTGTGCTCATGTTGTAATTTAGCAGTGATTAGATTAAGCATTAGCAGAAGACATCTCGTATTTAGTAACTATTGTGAACATTTTGCGGAATCCATTTTGTATTCATGGCAGCCATTTTCTCTGCTACATGCTGCCATGTGCTCACCATGTGCTCTGTCCTACCTTTCTGTTAACTGCTCTTGAAATCTGCCTAGTGACAAGTTATATTTAGCATCTCTTACTTTTGCACATGCTCAGTAAGGTCTGCAGCTGTTAGTCCTTGGAAACTGTTAGCTCCTCCTACCTGTCGACTGTGCATTTTCCACATGACCTTACATGTATACAAGTCTTGTTTCCATAATTGTACCATCTCCTTTTAGCCCCTGTGTGGGTATAAAAGGACCATGCTCTCTCAGTTCAGTGTGCTACTTCAGACATTACCCATGGGTGCTGTCTGAACTGTAGTACCACCTCATGAGGTTAATAAACTTTTGTCTTTTATTCCAGTTTCTGTGCCAACTTCTTCCTACATGGTCTGAGGACTTTGTGCAGAGAAAGGTGAACCCCTTGCACTAGTAGGCCTTGCTGAGGCTTACTTCAACAAATTGGCGCCCGAACAGGGACTCATCGGCGACTCGGATGCCCAACGGATTGGTCGCGACGAAGGATTGGGATCTCGCTGCGGACGATCAATGCCTGAGGAGACCCGAGTCTTGGCAACCACAGCGTTTTTCCCTTCCTTCTGACTTGACCATCCAGGTGGCGCCTGTCCTCGACTGAGATCCTTTTTGTTCATTCGTCATGCAGTGACCATTTGGTCGATTTTAGAACTTGGCAGTTGTAACCTGGACACCCTGTGATTGGTAAGAGCCGTTTTACGGCACTTGCTGTGGGTTTTGATGCCTGTGTTTGGTAATGTAGTTTAGCACTACTTACTGTGGCTTTCGTGATTTGGGTGACTAGTCAATTTGTATTCTTTGGATTTGATATATAAATTGCAATTTATATAGGCAGGTAATGAGGAGAATTTTCTCCAATTTAATTTTGATTTGAACGGCACCTTAAGTGCTACTTTGATTATAATATTGCATATTCTGCACTATTTTTGGCATGCCTGTTTTTAGCGCACTTCGTAGGATGTGTTGCTTTTGTAATGGTACCAATTTGAGACTGGAAGAATCGCAACCGGCACCCCCAGAGGCGACGCCAAATAGAGATATGTATGTTAAACATGGTCTTTCTTCTATAATGAAACAAAATGATGATGGACGGAGTGCTGACAATGCAAACACTCACCCCCAGTCACAGATCTGGGTTTAATCCATCGTTTTTTTGCTGCCCATGCCATTCCAGTTTGGACCCAGCCATATGCAAATCAGTCTTGACCCTGTTCCCTATGGGAACAGTCCAGCCCGAATTGCCAGGCCAGGTCTTCCCTGGACTGGAAACAAGCATCCTGGGACCGGTTTCGGGGTTTCACCCCTCATCAGCCAGGCTAGCTTGAATCCAGTAGCATGGGAAGCACAGGACCCACGTCTGGGCATACCCTTCCCACTTAGGGCAACATTAACAAAACAAAATGATGATGGACGGAGTGCTGACAATGCAAACACTCACCCCCAGTCACAGATCTGGGTTTAATCCATCGTTTTTTTGCTGCCCATGCCATTACAGTTTGGACCCAGCCATATGCAAATCAGTCTTGACCCTGTTCCCTATGGGAACAGTCCAGCCCGAATTGCCAGGCCAGGTCTTCCCTGGACTGGAAACAAGCATCCTGGGACCGGTTTCAGGGTTTCACCCCTCATCAGCCAGGCTAGCTTGAATCCAGTAGCATGGGAAGCACGGGACCCACGTCTGGGCATACCCTTCCCACTTAGGGCGACATTAACAAAACAAAATGATGATGGACGGAGTGCTGACAATGCAAACACTCACCCCCAGTCACAGATCTGGGTTTAATCCATCGTTTTTTTGCTGCCCATGCCATTCCAGTTTGGACCCAGCCATATGCAAATCAGTCTTGACCCTGTTCCCTATGGGAACAGTCCAGCCCGAATTGCTAGGCCAGGTCTTCCCTGGACTGGAAACAAGCATCCTGGGACCGGTTTCGGGGTTTCACCCCTCATCAGCCAGGCTAGCTTGAATCCAGTAGCATGGGAAGCACGGGACCCACGTCTATATTGTGCAATATTGTAGACCAAAGGTAACCTATTTAGGTCACCTTTTGTCTAAGGAGGGCCGTGCACTTACATCAGATCGTATTCAAGCAATTTTAGACACACCAGTACCCTCTACTCAGAAAGATCTTTGTGCATTCCTTGGTCTTACTTCTTTTTGTAGGCAATGGATATCAGGGTTTTCACACATTGCCAAACCTTTGCTAGCACTTTTGACTAAAGATACTCCAATGACCCTCCCATGGACAGATGAATGTGAGACTGCTTTCCGGCAGCTGCGACAAGCCCTTTGTTCTGCACCAGTGTTAGGTACTCCAGATTACATGAAGCCTTTTGCACTTTACGTACACGAGAAAGATGGATGTGCATTGTCAGTTTTAGTACAGACCCATGGCAATAAGCAGCGTCCCTGTGCATATTTTTCAGCAGTACTTGATCCTGTCGCTCGAGCGTTGCTTGGGTGTTTTCGTTCAGTTGCCGCAACAGCTGTCTCAATACGTCAGAGTGAAGGGATAGTTTTGTCACATAAGCTGTTGGTGCTAGTACCCCATGCGGTTGATGCTCTTTTAAATCAAACAAAGACACAACATTTAACTAGCACCCGTATGACAGGTTATGAGTTGACATTGTTGGCTCCTCACATTACACTGAAGAGATGTGCAACACTAAATCCAGCTACTTTGTTGCCATATCCTGTGACAGCCTCAGTCACAAGAAACACATGATTGTATATTCCTTACCGAAGAACAGACAAAGGGTCGTGTTGATTTACAAGATACGCCCCTTTTAGATGTAGACGGGGAACTGTGGGTTGATGGGTCTTGTTTGAAGTTGCCAGATGGTACGACCTCAGCTGCATATGCAATCACCACAATACACACGGTAGTGGAGACAGCTCGTATACCACAGAAGTCAGCTCAAGCAGCTGAACTAATAGCTTTGACACGAGCATGTGAGCTTAGTACTGATTTAAGTGTGAACATTTACACAGACAGCCGCTATGCTTTTGGAGTGGCTCATGATTTTGGTTTGCTTTGGAAGGAGAGAGGTTTTCTCACATCCCACGGGATGCAGATAATGCACGGAGAATTAGTGCATAACCTCTTGACTGCATTGACATATCCAAATAAACTAGCTATTGTGAAATGTAGTGCACATAAGAAAGTGACCGATAATATAGGGCAAGGTAATGCTCTTGCAGACCGTGTAGCACCTGAGACTGCGATGCAGCGAAGTACTACTTCTATGTATGTAGTGAAGTCACAAGCTGAACGTTGGCATAATGCTAGACAAGACGGATTAGATATGCAGAAATCTACTTCTGTGAAAGAACGTGAGCTATGGTCTAAAGATGGAGAATTGGATGATGAGGGCTGTTGGCGGAATAAGCAGATGGATGAATGGAAATTGCCTATAGCTTTTGTACAACCTATGGTTCAGATGGCACATGGGCTGGCACATGTTGGAGCTTCAAGAATAACGAAGTTGCTTACGCAAGTTTGGGAGCATCCAGAAATTTCCAGTACAGCTAAGAGAATAGTACAGTCTTGTTTGATCTGCTTACAATACAATCCTGGAAAAGGGACACGTACTCCTGCAGGAGGGTTTGCTACACCAACTGCACCTTTTGAAGTTCTACAAATGGATTATATTCAGCTTGAACGCTGCAACAATTTAAAGTATGTCTTGGTGGTGGTTTGTGCCTTCAGTAAATGGATAGAGGCGTACCCCACAAAGGATAATACTGCCATTACCACAGCAAAGGTGCTTTTGAAAGAATTTTTCCCTAGGTTTGGTGTTTGCAGACTTTTATGGAGTGATAACGGACCTTATTTTGTTGGGGAAGTTATTAAGTATGCCCTGAAAGGATTAGGGATCAAACAGAAGTTCCATGCGGTTTTCCACCCACAATCAGCAGGGTTGGTGGAAAGGTATAATGCTACATTGAAGCTGAAATTAGCGAAGATACAGGCTTCCACATCCTTAACTTGGCCGGATGCATTACCATTGGCATTATTGTCTATTAGGTCAGTGCCACACTCCCGACTTGGCCTTAGCCCCTATGAAGTAGTATTTGGGAGACCAATGAATATTTGGGGAGTTCCTAAACCAAAATCTGTATATGATGTACCTTGTGTCCTGATGAATGATTATTTGGCACAGTTAACCGACAATTTGGTTTCTATTCATCGACAGGTTCGAGAAGCACTTCCTGACAGATCTACAGGTGAAGGCCATGAACTCCGACCTGGTGACCAGGTGATGATTAAGCCTTTTGAAAGATCAAGCAGCTTGGAACCAAGGTGGCGAGGCCCAGAACAGGTGCTCTTTGCGGCAAGGACAGCAGTTCGAGTGACAAACTGAAAGAATTGGGTCCATAGTACTCACTGCAAGAGAGTGCTACCTACCTTAGTGGAACCTGCTGTGCTGACCGATCTTCGAGAGAGTTTTGACTACGGAGAAAGGCCGTGCTATATCACCTGACGAATCTGCAGAGGTCTTCCCGGACCATACGACTTCTGGAGTGTCGCGATATAATTTGAGACCAAGGAAAGAATCTGAAAATTGTTTTGAAAAGACTGGTTGAGCTACCGCCCTGGGTTAGTGAAACGGAGAGCCAATGTGGCAAGGGGGGTGGATCAGCCGTGCATTAGAGTAGTGACACCCGTCTTGGCCCGTGGTGAAGAAATCAGCGGCTGCCCAGGGATAAGAGCTCCAACGATTGTTTTTAATTCATTTCTGAAAGCGTCGATTATCACTGTTGCTAAAATGAATAACAAATTGATCATTAGTATTATGGGGTTTGTTGTTGTTTTGGTGGTTACAGCAACAATCACCTGGTTTATTGAAAAGAAGTCTCCTGCTCGTGAGTTTTTTGTTGCCACTACTCCAGTACCAGATGATCACTATTACTTTACGCTTCCCTATCAGGAGCAGAAGCACCGTCAATCGTACTTCAATAATACTTTCATTCAGATGTTGCATCATACTCATAATGCTACAAATACTACTAACTGTTGGGTATGTGGAATGATACCTGCGCATCAAAAGAAAGGAGGAACACCTTTCATTCCTCTTCCGTTTTCACACAATGGTTCTTGTCAAGCTTGGTACATGCTTTTGTTTGCATCTGGAAAACGTACAGAGGCGGACTTCTTTTTCGCCTTAATAAAGTATGCTACCAAGACAAAGATGGGTATCCCCAAGCTAAAGGAACTAAATGGGAATCGGAAGAGTATCAACCGGACAATGTTTCAATACCATATGTCTTCACAAATATACAAGACTCTGACAAGAAAGAACAATTTGTGATTTCTATTACAAAAACTAAAGCAGATTTATGTATACGAAGCATTGGACGAATTCCAGTAGGGATAAGCGATTGTACCTTGATTTTAACTATTGAGGGTGTAAATAATAGTAGTTTTACAGCTTCACATAATACATATTTTGTTTTTGGTAACTATGGATATTACCAACTACCTGTTGGAAGGTCCTGTCTGTAATAATTGCAATATTTTTTACATGCTGTATCTGTATTCAGTGTGGTCCAATGTTCTGCTCCATGTGTATTACTGCTTGTATGCCTACCAAAAGAAATATTACAGAAATGAAGGCACAACATATGTTAGATAAGGAAATAGCTGAAATGATGAGCATAAATATACAGGATGAATATTTAGATTATCCCAGAAAGACGAATGTCTTCAGCTAATGCTGAAAGGGTCGTCTGTTGTAATTTAGCAGTGATTAGATTAAGCATTAGCAGAAGACATCTTGTATTTAGTAACTATTGTGAACATTTTGCGGAATCCATTTTGTATTCATGGCAGCCATTTTCTCTGCTACATGCTGCCATGTGCTCACCATGTGCTCTGTCCTACCTTTCTGTTAACTGCTCTTGAAATCTGCCTAGTGACAAGTTATATTTAGCATCTCTTACTTTCGCACATGCTCAGTAAGGTCTGCAGCTGTTAGTCCTTGGAAACTGTTAGCTCCTCCTACCTGTCGACTGTGCATTTTCCACATGACCTTACATGTATACAAGTCTTGTTTCCATAATTGTACCATCTCCTTTTAGCCCCTGTGTGGGTATAAAAGGACCATGCTCTCTCAGTTCAGTGTGCTACTTTAGACATTACCCAAGGGTGCTGTCTGAACTGTAGTACCACCTCATGAGGTTAATAAACTTTTGTCTTTTATTCCAGTTTCTGTGCCAACTTCTTCCTACATGGTCTGAGGACTTTGTGCAGAGAAAGGTGAACCCCTTACACTAGTAGGCCTTGCTGAGGCTTACTTCAACACTCAGCTCCGCCCTCCATCCTGCCAGCAGATGATCCATTGAGGTGCATCTAAGCGCTGTAGTCACAAAGTTTACCTAGCCATGTGACACAAAACAGAATCCAGCAACAAAGTGCTAAGGGCGGGAAAATGCCAACTTTCTAAAAGTGGCATTTTCAACTTGGTAATGAAAAATCTGACTTTATGGTTAAAGACTGTTCATCATTATCATTTCATAAGTACCAAACATAATACATCTATTAGGAAGTACATTTTATTAAATGTAATAAGGAATCCCCAATGTTATTTTATGAGAGGGGTAGGGCTCACAGTAGTGAAAAAATAAGTTAGGAGTTTTTCACTGCCAGGACATGTAAAACTCAAATGTACATGTCTAACCTTTTAATTACATAGCACCTTGCCCTGTGGAATGGAAAGGGCCTCTCTTAGGGGTGGCTTATATGTAATTAGAGGAGACTATTAGTTTTGACACAGAGGTTTAAATGCCAAGCTGACATGGCAGTTTACCACTGCATTAAAACTGCAATGGCAGGCCCGGGACATGTTTTAGAGTGCTACTTGAGTGAGAGGCACAATAAGTGCTGCAGGCCCACTGGTAGCATTCACGTAACAGGTTCTGGGTATATGGTATACCAACCTACAATGGACTTATTAGTAATTAAAATATGCTAATTGGGTATACACCAATTCTGCCAGGTTATAAGGAGAGAGCACAAGCACCATGCATGGCCAGTTGCAGCAGGTTAGCTGTGTAATGAGAGGGAGGCTTATGGATCTTATTGTGTCCCTGTAGCTAAGATCGAAAGGCTGTCCAGCTACCCTTGGAGTCACTCTGGTGTGTTCAAGGAGCAGGTCCAGGCTTCCTTCCTTAGGCAGCAGGACAGAAGTGCAGTCCTTCCAACAGCAGGCCACTCCTTCATCTGAGTCTTCCACAGGTCAAGAAGCACTCTGATGAGTAGTTGAAGAGGTCCAAAGTGTATACCTTGTGCCAGCCTCGGACATATGTGGTCCTGGAAAGCTCCCCTCTACTCTTGCCAAGGCTCAAAGTAGTCTAGGGTGACAAAAGGCAGGTGTCAAATTATTTTGTGTGCATGCTGGAGGCAGCCCTTTGAAATGTAAGTGGGTGAGGAAACAGATCTGCCCCAACCATCCTGGCAGAATGGCCCATTCTGCCCACACATGGTCCCTCTTTGCCTCACTGTCTGGGGTGAATACACAAAGGCCAACTGTCAAGCTATTCACAGTCATGTGACCCAGGACACGAGCAGCAGGCACCAAATTTTTGTTTTACTTTAACTATTCTTTTCTACTTTTGTGCAACCACTGTAAGGCAAAAAATATCATGGTATGCAACCCCTAGTGCTAGCTCTGCCCAAAAACTCACTTGAATTTCTGTGACAAAGCTGGTGACCATCGGTCACCAGTCCCTGAGATGAGTAGCCTACAAATGGGGCTGTGGGCTAATGTAATACTAATAGCATGGTAGTCATTATTTTCTTTAGCTAATTTTTCTTCATTTGAACCACTTTGTCTTAAACCACATTTGAACTTATGATGAACATGCCATAAAACCATTGGTAGCACTTAATTTACATGCCCTTGGCACATGTGGTGCACTTTGTTAGGGGCTTAGAAGTAAATCAAACATGCCAGTGGGCCCGCAGCACTTATTTTGCCACCCTCTTAAGTAGCCCATTAACAATGACCTAGGCCTGCCATTGCAGAGCCTGTGTGTGCAATTTAAAACTACTATGTTTACCTGGCAAGTTAAGCTTCTTGCTAGGGCTAAACATTCCCTTTTCATATATATGTCACCCCTTCAGTAGGCAATATATGACCCACAGGGCAGGGTGCAATGTATGTAAATGGCATGGCATGTACCTCAAAGGTTTGCATGCCCTGGCAGTTACAAAATCTCCCAAATTCGTTTTCACTACTGCAATGCCTATCTCTCCCATAGGATAACATTGGGATTACCTTATTATTACATCTTATAAGTGTAATTCCAAATCTGGAAGAGATACATGTGATTATGAACTCAAAATGTAAAATTACAATTTATGGTGAAGTCAGATTTTTAATTTCAGTTCTGAAAATGCCACTTTTAAAAAGTTGGCATTTTCTTACTTTAGCCATTTGGTGCCTACTGTGTCTCTCCAATACATGTCTTGGGTGGGATGACTGCTGGGCTTGTGCATTCCCTCTAGACTGCCACATGCAAAGGAAACTTGAGCATGACTGATAGGCCATCAACATCCTCATGGGCCATCCTGGGCATGATGGAAGGGAACGGCTGACACTTACACCTGCTGACAGTTACACCTGAATGGTCAGTGTCCTGCCACACCTAAAGGGGTAACCACCCCCCTGTAGTGAGTCTAGAGCCAAGGCAGGAAGGGAGGACCTCTGTGAACTTCAAAGACCCTTCTTTGAAGTCTCTTCAACTTCAAAAGCACAACCGGGAATAAGTACTGGACCTCTAACACCACCAACCATATACACTTCGGGACCTGTGGATTCTCTGCCAGGAAGAAGGACTGCTGTACTGTTACAAAGACTTTCACCCTGCCGATCTGCTACTCTCCTGGACTCCTACTTTGCTGAGCTGACCTGCTGACTGCTGCCCTCCTGCCTGGGAGTGAAAAGGACTGGACCTGCATCTCTCCATCCCAGAACCAAAGTGACTCCAAGGGCTTGCTGGCTTGCCTCCTGTATTCTAAAGTTTCAGGGACACAAAATACTTTCAACTCACCTTATACAGCTCCTGGACCCATCTTCAAACAGCTTGTGACACTCAAGAGGCACCCCTGCTGTCTTGGGCCTTAAAAGTGGTTCATTGGCTCCTGAAATCCAGTTTTTGGGTCCTTTGGAACAGCAAATGGCTTGGTTTGCACCAGAAACGGTCCACTTGCATGAAGAATCAGTGCAAGCTGCTGCAAGTTTGTTTCTTCACACAGCAAGCATCACCACTTGTGATCGCGAGGCTCCATTCTGCCTGTCTGTGATTCTCAGCCAACTCTTTGCACCCCCGTCCACCGCCAGCGATGCTCTTTACCGCCAATGTAACTCTATGCTCAATTCTGAGAAGGTAAAAATTCATAGGACTTTCCTGGGACTGAATCTGACCTGGGCTCCATCATGGTCGGTCTGAACTTTGGATTTTCCCCAGTCTATTGCAATCAGATGTCCCCGGTTGGCGCTTTATACTTTTAAGCACTATATTGCATTTTAATCTTTGAAAAATCGTATTTTGACTTCTGCTGATTGGATTTTTGTCACTTAGGTCTCGTTTTGTTAATAGAATTAAGCTCTATTATCCCAACCAGGTGTGGTGTCTTTTTGTGTGGTGTTTTCACTGTTTTACAGTTTGAAGTGTTGCCCAAATACTTTAAACATTGCTCTTAAGCTAAGCCTGACTGCTGAGCTACCACAGGGTGAGCACAGGTTAATTTATGGTGTGTATCTGACTTCTCAAAAACAAACAGGAGAGGGCTATTCCACTGGGAGTATTAAAGGATAGTTGGTCCTGTGTACGGTACTCCCATCAAACGTCAAAAAACCAAAAAGGTACACAGTTCCAGACAGAAAATTATGTATAAATGCAGTGAGTAGGAAATAAATCCTGTGAGTCTGCTTTCTTTAGAAAAAGAGCCCTCACTCCCCAAATGGTGACATGCTTCATCATCGGGCTTTTGCTCCTCGTCAGGCCGGCACTGCAATGCCTGACGGGCCCCTCACAGGGGCTCTTTGGCTGAGATCTTTTAGATATAGAGATGCCGGTCGATGAGTGCTGGATTGTGGGATTGGTATAGAAAGATATGAGTGTGTAAGATTAAAAATGGCTAGAGGTCTGCAAAACTCATATTTAATCAAAATCAGACCCCTGTCATGATTAAAACCGTAATGTGGGGAAAGGAATAGTAGTAATGTCTAATTCACCCTCGAAGGAAAAAATTAAAGTTTAGTCTACAATCCCTAAATTCAGAGAATGTTAAGAATGTCAGTACAGAAATAACTATACTGCTACTAGAAAGGTCAACATGTTTCTTGCATTTAAAGTCATTTAAATCAGTGCGATTCGTCAGGACCAAAACATACCTAATCCACATGTTATATTAAATTAGTGATCAAGCCATTCCACAGGAACCCTCCTTCTATTAAAGGATGGGCCCCACCGGGATGGCAACAAGCATCAGTCATCCAAACTGGTCTAATTATCCCGCTCTTCAGATCCAAGAGGTGGTATGCATCTACCCCTGTTCCGTGCTCCCAGGATCCGAAGAGCGGGATAATTAGACCAGTTTGGACCACTGATACTTGTTGCCATCCCGATGGGGCCCATCCTTTAATACAAGGAGGGTTCCTGTGAAATGACTTGATTACTAATTTAATATAACATGTGGATTAGGTACGTTTTGGTCCTGACGAATCGCACTGATCGTAAATGACTTTAAATGTGAAAAAACGTTTTGACCTTTCTAGTAGCAGTATAGGGATTTCTGTACTGACATTCTTAACATGGCCGCTGCAAACCTTTAACAACGAAATGATAATAAACTATGTTTATTATTGTTTCGTTGTTAAAGGGGTGGGGCATTGGGGATGACGAGGACAAGGGATAGTGCACAGCACCCCCCCTCAGTGCACATGTATGTTTGGCCAGCCGTCTCGGGCTGGCCAAACACACATGTGCACTGTGCTCTCTCCAGCCCGGCACTGTGTTGCCAGGCTGGAGAGAGTAGGCAGAGGCTCCCAGTTTGCATGGGAGTGCCCAGCCAGGGTGCTCCAGCCAATCCTAATGCTGCTTTGATGCAGTGTTAGGACTGGCCACAGAGCAGGCTGGGAGCCTGTACCTCCTGTAACCAGTAAGTAGGAGTGGTAGCGTGGCGAGTAAGTGAACTGCTACTGTGTGTCTGCCTTTGGCATATAGGGGGTCATTACAACCCTGGCAGACGGTGTTAAAGCAGCGGAAATACCGCAAACAGGCTGGCGGACCAAAAAAGGGAATTATGACCCTAGCGGAAACCGCCAACAAAGACAACCACTTTAACACACCGCCTGCCACGGTTGTACAGACAAGCAGCGCGGCGGTCACTGCCAACAGACAGGCGGAAGACAATGTACCGCCCACAGTATTACAACCCGCCAATCCGCCACCTTTTCCGGGGCGGATTCTCCGTGGATAAAAACACGGCGGAAACATCCTTTGCTATGGGAAAACGCTCACCTGAACATATCCCACGAGGAATCTATGGAGCCGGAACTACAAATACTCCCTGCCCTTGTGTTTCTGCTCCTCTACGACCAACAGCTACGTAGGCGCCGCAGACAACGGTAAGTACTACACCTACGACATGGAGGAGGCAAAAGTTAGGGGGACACACACCAAACACCCCCACCCTCGCATATTACAACATACACACCAATGTATTCCCAAAAATCACAGTAACAACCCACAATCCCCTCGGAAGAATGAATACACAAAGCGAAAATCGGTCAAACAATGTAATGTGCCAATATACATGTCATACAAAAATATACAGATATATATTTGAAAATCAGTCATAATTATATACAATACGAGAAGTAGTGCAGATATGTACATAACAATGTTCGTGCACCATCAGTCCAAAAAAGCATGGGCGAGGCCCACAAACGATACCTGACCACAATCGGAGAGAACACTGCCGGGGCATCAGATAGAAATACTACAGGCACCTCAGGGGGAAGGGAAGGGGGGCACCTCAGCCGGATGACTTCAAAGCCAGATCCACGACGGGGCTCCATGCCCATTTATGCCCTCCTGGGGAGTGCAAAGTCACAGTCTCTCAAGTCTATACAGTGGGTGGTTTGCCCACTGTGCCATCCTAGGGAGTGCAAAGCCACAGTCTCTCAAGTCTCTACAGTGGGTTTGCCCACTGTGCCATCCTGGGGAGTGCTAAGCCACAGTCTCTCAAGTCTCTACAGTGGGTGGGATGCCCACTGTGCCATCCTGGGGAGTGCAAAGCCACAGTCTCTCAAGTCAATACAGTGGGTGGTTTGTCCACTGTGCCATCCTGGGGAGTGCAAAGCCACAGTCTCTCAAGTCAATACAGTGGGTGGTTTGCCCACTGTGCCATCCTGGGGAGTGCAAAGCCACAGTCTCTCAAGTCTCACAAGTGGGTGGGTTGCCCACTGTTCCATCCTGGGGAGTGCAAAGCCACAGTCTCTCAAGTTGATGCAGGTCTCTACTGATACTGGGGGGGACTGGTGCCCAGACTGGATGAGTCTCCTCGTGAAAGGTCTTGTCATGTCACTGTCCCAGCTGCACATGGGATAAGGATGCATGATGTGGCGGTCCATTCATTCCTACCCGGTGCATTGCCCTGTTCAGCGGTGCTTTACCATGGCGGTCTTTGCCCTGTTCAGCAGTGCTTTGCCATGGCGGTCTTTGCCATGGCGGTCTTTGCCCTGTTCAGCGGTGCTTTGACATGGCGGTATTTGCCCTGTTCAGCGGTGCTTTGACATTGCGGTTCAGGACTGTTCAGCGGTGCTTTGCCATGGCGGTCTTTGCCCTGTTCAGCGGTGCTTTGACATGGCGGTTCAGGACTGTTAAGCGGTGCTTTGCCATGGCGGTTCTGATAGGGACATTGGTGTGTGGCATGACGTTCTCTACACTGGACATTGGTGTGTGGCATGACGTCTTCTACACTGGACATTGGTGTGTGGCATGATGTTTCATCATTGCCCAGCGGGGCTGAGGCAGCCGGGGCCCTCCAGGGCACTTACTCCGGCAGTGGTCTCCTGACCAGTGACGATACTTGGGCCCTCCTGGGCAATGATTCTGGCGGTGGTCTCCTGACCAGTGACGATACTTGGGCCCTCCTGGGCAATGACTCCGGCGGTGGCAGTGGTCTCCTGACCAGTGACGATACTTGGGCCCCCCTGGGCAATGACTCCGTCGGTGGTCTCCTGACCAGTGACGATACTTGGGCCCTCCTGGGCAATGACTCCGACGGTGGTCTCCTGACCAGTGACGATACTTGGTCCCTCCTGGGCAATGACTCCGGTGGTGGCGGTGGTCTCCTGACCAGTGACGATACTTAGGCCCTCCTGGGCTGTGACTCTGGCGGTGGTCTCTGGACCAGTGACGATACTTGGGCCCTCCTGGGCTGTGACTCTGGCGGTGGTCTCTGGACCAGTGACGATAGTGGGGCCCTCCTGGGCTGTGACTCTGGCGGTGGTCTCCGGACCAGTGACAATACTTGGGCCCTCCTGGGCTGTGACTCTGGCGGTGGTCTCCGGACCAGTGACGATACTTGGGCGCTCCTGGGCTATGACTCTGGCGGTGGTCTCTGGACCAGTGACGATAGTGGGGCCCTCCTGGGCTGTGACTCTGGTGGTGGTCTCCGGACCAGTGACGATACTTGGGCCCTCCTGGGCTGTGACTCTGGCGGTGGTCTCCGGACCAGTGACGATACTTGGGCCCTCCTGGGCAACGACTCCGGCGGTGGCGGTGGTCTCCTGACCAGTGACAATACTTGGGCCCTCCTGGGCAATGACTCCGGCGGTGGTGGTGGTCTCCTCACCAGTGACGATTCTTGGGACCTCCTGGGCAATGACTCTGGCGGTGGTCTCAGGACCAGTAAAGACGGTGCTGGCGGTTGTGTCTCGACCGCCGGAAATGATGGCGCACTTCTCTGCCGTGACACTCACAACAGGCTGGGGAGACTTCCCCACCTTTGGTGGAGTCACAGCTGACTCTTCAATCCCCTTGGAACCCATGTCAGTTGTTTTCCCACCAGGAGTCTTAACACGGTCCCATCATCCACTCTCCAATTTTAGAGCCTTTACAGGGGGTGGGTTGCCAGTGCCTTGGCTCCAGGTCCTACTGCCTGCCCTGGTGGCCGGTGAACTCCAAAAACCTTGAACAGGCACCACTGGTATTGGAGGCTTTTTGGCTGAGGCGCTACGACGGGAGTGATGAATTGGAGAGGGGGGTGGGGGCAAAAAGGTCAACTTTACAGAGGGACAGTTTCTGACGAACACTGGGATGGGTAGCTGGAGGGGGTCTGGGAGTGGAGGAAGAGGAGGTGGTTGTCGGAGGTCTCCCTTTAGGTGTTTTGGGTGCAGGTGCAGGTACTGGAGGCTGTCGTGAGGTGGATGGATGTTGGGTGAGTGATTGCCGGCGTTTGTGTACTTTAGGAGGGGGCGTCACAGACACACTGGGAGAGGACACAGGGGACGTGTAAATGCCAGTGGAGGTGGTGAGTGCAGGTGAGCGGCTTGTGGTGCTTGGTGTCCTGGTGCGATTCATGGTGCCTGTAGATGTGGTGCATGCAGGTGTGTGTGTAGACGACACTGGGAGGGAGGAGGGAGAAGAGGAGGAGGGGGACACAGTGGAAGCAGTGGATGTTGTGTCTGTATATGGGTGAGGCTTGCGTGAGTGCCTGTGGTGCCTATGTTTGCTTGAGCTACTTGTGTGTGTTGACTTGTGTGCATGCTGGTCTGTAGGTGTGCGTGGGATGGGCTGGGGTACAGGAGATTGGGTCTGGGTGGAGGAAGTTGGAGGGGGGAGGCTAGACACAGGGACAATTGCTGCCATCAGTGCTGAGGCCAAAGATTGCAGGGTTCGCTGAAGGACAGCCTGACCAGAATGAATTCCCTCCAGGAATGCATTACCGTGTTGAAACTCTCGTTCTACACCCTAGATGGCATTCACAATGGTAGACTGCCCAACAGTGAGTGACCTGAGGAGGTCAATGGCCTCCTCACTGAGGGCAGCAGGGGTGACTGGGGCAGGGCCTGAGGTGCCTGGGGCGAAGGTGATGCCCATCCTCCTGGGTGAGCGAGCACGGGGCGAACGCTGAGGGGCTGCTGGGAGGGCGGTGCTGGTAGGGGAGGTGGCGGCTGGACCTGTAGAGGTGGGGGGCACAGATGGTGCCGCCACCACAAGGGAGCCCACATCGTCGAACGAGTCTGTGACGCTGCTTGGTGATCCGGTGGCCGACGTGAAGCTCCCCTCGCCCTCCGTCCCACTGGTGCATTCAGAGTCCGTGGTGTGGCCCTCCATGGCCATGTGGGATGCAGATCCCTCATGCTCCGGTGCCACTGTACCTCCGCCTGATGATGCTGATGCACAAAAGAACAGGGAGAGCAGAAAAAGGGGGGGAGACAGAAGAAAGAGGGTTTTAGTGCATGCATGTGATGGGCCATCCACATTCTGATGGACCATCCAGGGCAGGATGACCAGGAGGAGCTGGACACAGCTGCACACTTACACCTGCGTAGACTGCATCCTGGCCCCACACAAAGGACTGTCTAACCCCCTGTAGTGAGTCTGAAGCCAGGACAAGAAGGGAGGACCTCTGTGCACTTCAAAGCCCTTCTTTGAAGTCTCCCCAACTTCAAAGGCACCAATGGGTAAAATAATTGGACTTCTGATCCTACCACTTCAGTACACTTCTGGTCATGTGGATAGTCTGCCAGGAAGAAGGACTGCTGTGCTGCTACAAGGAATGCCACTTTGCTGGAGTGCTGCTCTGGAACAGCTTTCTTTCTGTGCTGACCGGCTGCCTGCTGCCCTCCTGGAATAAGTGAAAAATACTGGACCCACAACACTTGACGCCAGTTACCAGAGTGACTACAAGGGCCAGCTGACTGGTCTTCTGTTTTCGGACGTCTCAGGGACATAAAAGACCTCCAACTCATCTGCTCCTGCTCCTGGACTCTGACAGTGGTGTGTCTGCCCTGCCAAGTGGTGCCCATCCACTCCTGGGTCCTTGGAAGCGAGCCTATAGTGCATTGTCAGCAGAATCCATGCATTGATGTTGATGCAGAGCCCAGAACCTGTGCATCTCTGTAAACACAGAACCCTGAACCAGTGCATCGCTTCCACTGCTGATGCATTGCTGCATTTGAGATGATTAACACAAATGCATTGCTGCCATTGCAAGGATCAACACCAGTGCATTGCTTGTACTGAGTGCATTACCATTAACAAATTGCTGCTGTTGCCCTGCACAAACCCACACATTGACTTAGCTGTGTGGACCACCGATGTCTCAGCACCTCCTCTACATCCTGCATCTTGTCTTCGATGACGACGCAACCCAGGTACATTTTGTAGGAGACTGGATCTCTACATAGTGTGTGAAAATAACGTGCACTGTGAAGAGAGTCCAAGCAACCCCACTTTGGTATCCAGAGGTAAAAAGCAGACCACTAATTGCTCTGTTTTAGTGGTAGTGTGGGCGAGCAGTTATGCTTATCTTGGAAATTTGCTAAGCATTATAAGTACTCACAGTATCAATAAATGTGGACACACACAGAAGAATAACTCAAGACCAATTTACATAAATCCAGAAGATGTTTATAAAATTTTAAGACCAATAGCATCAATTCCCAAAAGTACTTAGAAAATGTACTGTTTTGTGCATAATTACGCACCATAGGACTGAATGGGAAATCTTTAAAAATGCATATAAAATGGTGTCACCTTCTATTTTTTAGGTTGAAGTCCTCAAGATGTCCTCTGGGCCAGCTGGAGAAGTTTGGGCGGTTCCCGGTTCAAGTGGGAGCAACAGCGGAAAGTCTTGGAGCTGGTGAGGGAGACCACTTGGAAACACACTGCACAGATTTACTTAAAGGTAAGTCCTGTGGGATCCTTTGGAGTGGAGGTCACATGGGGGTAGGGACCCTTAGAGTACAGCTGGTTTGTTTATACAGGGGCCTGGGAGGTCGGGTGCAGTGCAGATTGGTCAGCTAGGAGTTTTGCATTTTGGAGCCCTCGGAGCTAGTAGCAGGGCACCTGGAAAGGTTGTTTGCAGGTCAGCACGGCCACTCTGGGGGGTGATTCTTAGATGCTCTGAAGTCCCTCAACTGGTGCTTGCTTCTGGGCATCCGGAGTGGACTTTGCTTCTGGGTGCCTGACAGTGGCGGTCCAGTACCCAGGGTAGGTCTCAGGCCCTGAAACTCTCAGTGCTCAGTGCAAACTTGGCAAACTGGTAGGATTTTCCCTTTGGGTCTGTCATGTGGATGTTGGATGGACTGCTGGGTCCAGTTCATTGGTCAGAGGCCAGTCAGGAACGGGACTTAACTGGTTTCTTGCCTGTGGTGTGCAGAGAGTAATGCCTTCACTAAGAAGGAGGTTCTTGGCAATTTTGAGAAGGCTGGAGGTGCTCTGAGGTTTTGTAAAGTCCTTCAGGTTTCCAGGCTACACCTCAGGAGCGATTGTCGAGTCCTTGGAGCAGCAGGCCGGGTTTGGCACCATTTTCTTTGTGCAGCAGGGCTTCAGTTCTCGTACCTTGGGCCTTCTTTGTTCCTGGTCTTCTTGTGTTAATCAAATCTGATCTGTTGGTTTAGGGATGCCCATTAAATACTGCATTGTAGTACCTGGTAGTGGTCAATCAGCCACTTACCTTAGGGTGGCTTCCTGTGGGAAGGGTTCACATCCCTAACCCTGATTGGCTATTTTCCTGTCATTCAAGATGGAGGAAAATTAAATTGAGTGGTTACCTCACCTGCCACACCTGAGGGGTGGTGCAGACTGGGGATGGCCTCTCCCCATGTCCTTGCTAGTTTTCCCACTGCTTTTCCCACCCAAAGTGTAGGTAGCAGCAGAGGCGGAGGTCAGATTTTAAAGGCAGTAAAGCCTTTAAAGCTGGCCACTGGTGCAGGATACTTGCCTGGATGAGGAGGTATAACACCTCCACCCAGTAAAGGCTTTGTGTTCTGCCTCCTGAGTGCAAAAGATTCTCACCCCAGGAGTCAATACTTGTGCCTGGTGGTGGCTGTTAGGTTTTGCAGGGGGCACTTCGAAGGTGCCCTCTGGGTAGATTTTATAATAAATCCAACACTGGCATCAGTGTGAGTTTATTGTTCTCAGTTGTTTGATACCAAACAACCCTGGGTTCAGAGACACCATCATGTAGCTGGGGAACTTGTAATGTCCAGTTTCTAGCAAATGCATTTGCTGTAGCTCCACTACACACTTACTATGTCTCAAGGTTTGGCAAAGACACAGTAGAGGTACATTTGCTCATGCATACATATGCCCTCACATGCATTATAATGCACGCTGTCTTAAGATTGTAAGCCCTACCAGAGGGGTGACTTAACTATATTGCATGCAGTGTTAGCGGTCACGGCACTCTGGTGAGTGCCATGTCGAGTTTGCAATTTTAGATTCACCTTGTCACACACTTGCAATAGCAGTCTGCATGAGGCTGGTGTGGGGCCTCTCAGAGTGGCACAATTGGTGCTGCAGCTCTGAGAGGCTCCCTTCAGTGCCCATAACCTAGGTACCAGTGGCACCATTCACTATGGACTTACAAAGGTGGCTGAATTGACAAACATAGTACAGCTTTGGGGAAAGAGATCTGGCCCTGGGAACCTGTTGAGCAGGAGCCCAGGGTACTTACATTTTGAAACCTCATCATTTTTTGGCAAAAAGTGGGTGGCTACCATGACAAAAGAGACCCTTTCTCACTCCCTTCAGCAGGCCAAATCTGAGTCCTGTAGTCCACCGCGGTTGGCCTGACCTTTGACTTTGCCATGGTGTAAAGTGACCAGATATCCCTGATGACACTTTTTTGCTTCTAAATGCTATTTTACAGTTTAGTCTTTAAAATTTGGGACCTTAAGTGCTTACTTATAGAATTTGTTGTAATTAGTTTTATTAATTAAATTAGGGTCTATTTTACTAACCAGGAATGGAATATTTTTGTGTGGTGTTTTCACTCTTTTACTGGTTGAAATGTTGAACAAATACTTTACACATTAGCTCTTAAGTTAAGCCTGACTGTTCTCTGCCAAACTACCCAGGGGTGAGCACACCTTAACTTAGGGTGTGGTTGTGACTTACCCTGACTAGGATTGTAGTTAATGCTTGGACAGGGTGATTACCTCTGCCAAGTATAAACCCAATTTCCAACATTTTCTCAGGAAATAAATTATAATTGCTAATAGCGTACAGAGTTCAGACTGTGAGTCAAAAGAAATCAACAAAATTAATGAGAATTTTCTTTGTGCAGAGTGATCTACCAAAAAAAGCGGGGGAAAAGGCATGATAGAAAGAGGATGCAGGAGGAATTTGTTCCCAAGTCAATGGTCATGTGGAACATTTTCAATGGATAAATTCTGCAGATGTGTATTTTGAAACACAAGATGAATTGGAAAAACCATTCAGCAATCAGAAAACTATGTGGGAATTGCGGAGTAATTGGACATTTTACCAGAATGTGTAGAGGAAATGACAGGACAATGTGAGATATTGCAGTGTGAGAACAAGATGAATTTAGTGGAAAAAGTAAATACTTAGTGCTCATAACTAACTAAAAAATGAAATAGTGCAATGGTGAAAGAAATTGTCATGATGACGAAGAATATATTCAATGATGTTGAACTTGGACTGATAGCTGATTGATGGTGCTTATTTCACAATTATCACAAGACGTTTAATGTGTTATAGAAGGAAATACATTTAGTATCGCCAGATGTTACTGTTGCAACCTATAGTAGACTGAGGATTGAACTGTTAGGATATAGTGAAACATTAGTGGGATCTATGAGAACAGTATTTTTGTAAAGGTGTGTGTTGCAATTAAATGCCAAGGCATTTTGGGGTGGTATCATCAGGGCTTGTCAAATGTGGTTTTGAAACCATGGAGAGTATACAGATTATTCTGGTGAGACATGGGTATGAAGACAATGGTAAAGGTATGATCATAAATAGTACTGGTTGTGAGAGAGAATATAGTAAGATAGAAAAGATAGTGGAGAAGCATAATGGCATATTTCATAATGAATTAGGAAGAATATAGCAGTAATTAAAACGAAACAAGAAGTGTTCCAATGAGAGTTAGAGGAGAATTATCAAACATAATTGAGAGCATATGAGATGAGGACATCAACTGAGTCACCATCATTTTTACTGCCTTCACTTGGCCTAACTTCAAGTAAAACCAACAGTTAATTATGCTTGAGTGTCAAACTTGCAAATCGTGATGAAGCTATATGACCTGATGACCATTCATTACCTAGGTTTGATAACCTACCAATAATGATAAGTAGAGCATATTTTTTTCTAAACTGCATCTTTGCTCAGCTTATCATCAGAAAGTCATAGTTGAAGAGTTGCATCATTAGATGGCATTTTTTTACCCAGATGGAATTTTTCATAATAAAAGAATGTCTTTTGGCTTTGCATCAGCTACCGCTGTGCTTCTGAGAGTTATGCATACTCTTTTTAAGAAAAAAGAAGACATTTTGGCATTGCATAATGGTTCTGATGGAACAGAAAAGGAGCATTAAAGTTGATCGTACATGTTTGTGGAAATAGTGATTAAGAGAGGTGTAACATTATGAAAGAATAAATGGGAATTCTATAAAACAGGTGTGGAATTGTTATGTCATTCAATTTCTGATCACGGGTTGAAATCTAGAAGGTATATTGTTAGTAGTGCGGAGAAAATTTCATCCCCCAAGAGTGGAGAGTTTTATTCAAAATTTATTTTAATAAAATGTTTTTGGCTACTAGAACCACTCACCAGGTTGCTAAAAAGGGAACACAGTTTCTATGGGAAGAATAGCACATAGTACTATTTGAGACTACTAATAAGGAGTTAATGGATGTTCTGATTTTTCAAGCTTTTGTCACTGATTTGTTGTTGTGTCATGGGCTGGAAGACATTCGTATCCAAAAAGTAAAAATGGGAAAACACCATTGCATTCGCGTCACATGCCTTCAAGGGCAGCAGGGAAATCCTATTTCACAATTGAAAAAGAGACACTGGATTGTACATGGGTAGAACAGAAATTCAAGGCATAGGTATCTTACATCTTGTGAGGCACAATTGCACAGCTGTCAAAAGTCACAGTTAGATTAGTTAAATTGAGCTCTAATCTTCTTTGGTTTATTGTTTGAAATTGAAAAATGTCCAGGTTCCAAAAATGGGCAGCGTGTATGTTACAGTTCCCAATGGCAGCAGATGAATATAAGGAAAATGTTTTGGTAAACAATTTGGATGCCTGTGTGCATAATCTACTTATAGATTTGTGACTGAAGTACAATGGAAAAGACAATAGCTGGATGATGCAATGATTCAAAAAGTAATCATGTTTGGATGAAAAGAAGTGTCTAGTGGACAAATATCAATGGGGAGATGCAGATGTATGGTACATTTGCTGCAGAGTTGGCAATAGTAGGAAGATTACTGATACAAGGATATTTATTCCACCTTGTTAGAAATGAGGTATCTAGTTGGCAGTCAGTTTATACCCTGTTGTAGGGACCCTAAATCTAGTCGAGTAAGGGAGATACACAGCTCAGATAACCCCTGCTCACCCCCTTGGTAGCTTGGCACAAACAGTCAGGCTTATCTAAGAAGCAATGTGTAAAGTAGTTGCACAAACACACACAGTAACACAGTGAAAATAACATAAAAGGACTCTACACCAAATTAGAAAAAGAGCCAATATTTATCTAACTGAAACAAGACCAAAATGACTAAAAGCCAACCTAAACAAAAAGAGATTTCAACTTTTAAGGTAAAATGAGTCTTAATCCATAAAAATCAATGGATGCGTTCTTTTTGGTATAAATAAAAAATAAAGCAGCAGGGGCGAGTGTGCGTCAGAAAAGCAAGTGATGTGTCGATTACTTATTTGCAGCTGGGGCCGTGCGTTGATTCTCTCTCCGTGGGGTAAGAGATGTGTCGATTCTTTCCTCGCAGAAAAGGGAGGTGCCAGTTTCCAGACAAGCAGCCTCGGGTCCGTGCGGTGATGTTGAAGATTTTGATGCCCAGGGATGATGCATGGAATATCTGGATGCACGGCAGAGATGAATCTGCACTGAGCTGGCGATGCTTTGATTTTACCAGAGGTCCACCAATTTTTCAGCAGCGGTGCAGGCCCTTCATCGATTTTTCTGCCGCTCAGCTCCGGTGCATGGATTTTCATCTTGAGCTGACAAGCTTCTCCTTTCAAGGGCCCAGGGACTGGATGTGGCACCACTTGGCAGGGTAGGGGTTTTGGCAAGAGAGTACAGGTATTGCCAGATGAAGTCTTTGATGGCCCTGAGACTTCAGAACAGGGGGCAAGCTCAGTCCAAGCCCTTGGAGAAACTTCACAAGCAGGATTTCAGAAAGCAAAGTCCAGTCCAGGCAGAAACAGCAGCAGCAGGCCAGCACAGCAAAGCAACAGGCAGAGTGGCAGGTCCTCTTCAAGCATAAAGCTGTTCTCCTTGGCAGAGGTTCCTCTTGATCCAGAAGTAATGTAAAAGTCTGAGGTTTGGGTCCAATACTTATACCCCTTTCTGCCTTTGAAGTATGCCAACTTCAAAGGAAAGTCTTTGTAGTGCACAAAACCCCACCTCTTCCTTGTCCTGACCCCATACACTAGCGGGTTGGAGACTGTTTTGTGAAAGGACAGGCACAGCCCTTTCAAGTGCAGGTGTCAGCTCCTCCCTCCCATTCTAGCCCAGGAAGGGTCATCAGGAAATGCAGGACACACCTCAGCTCCCTTTGTGTCACTGTCTAGAGGGAATTCACAAACAGGCCAGCTGTCAGTCTGACCCAGACATGTATTCATTAGCCAGGCAGAGGCACAGAATGGTTTAGCAAGAAAATGCCTACTTTCTAAAAGTGGCATTTTCAAACTTACAATCTAAAAACCAACTACGCTAAAAAGATGTATTTTTAAATTGTGAGTTCGGAGACCCCAAACTCCAAATCTCTATCTGCTCCCAATGGGAAATTACACTCAGAAGGTATTTCTAGGCAAACCCCATGTTAACTTATGGGAGAGATAGACCTTGGAATAGTGAAAAACTAATTTAGCAGTATTTCACTATTAGGACACGTAAAACATGCCAGTGCATGTCCTACCTTTTAAATACATTGCACACTGCCCATGGAACTACCTTGGGCCTACCTTAGGGGTGACTTACATGTAGTCAAAGGGAAGGTTTGTGCCTGGCAAAGGTATACACTTGCCTGGTCGAATTGGCAATTTAAAATTGCAAACACAGACACTGCAGTGGCAGGCATGAGACATGTTTACAGGTGGATGGTACACTCAGTGCTGCAGGCCCACTAGTAGCATTTGATTTACATGCCCTGAGCACATCAAGTGCATTTTACTAGGGACTTACTAGTAAATCAGATATGCCAGTCATGGACAAACCAATTACCCATATCATTTAGACACAGTGCACTTGCACTTTAGCACTGGTTAGCAGTGGTAAAGTGCCCAGAGTATCAAAACCAGCAAAAATGAATTACAGCACGGGATAAAAAAACATGATGTTAAAAGCAAAAAGTACAGGGAAACCACGCCAAAAGCTGACAGGTCTAACTCACTTTTTGATATTAGAGTGGGGGGTAACAGCCTCAAGGTGTTAGACACCTTTGTTCCATTTTCCTTCCCAACATTCCAGGGGTGGGAGCCTAATTCTGGCCACCAGCAAAGGAGTAACCTGAGGCTGAATAGGTGCCTTGCAAGGCAGGACTTTGAGGGGGAACCACCCCCTACTCTACAAAGGTGACACATGCTATAATGCTTGGTTCTGCCAGGTGCAGGTCTCCAGCCCCTGTCTCTGTGATAGCATGGGGAGAACTTCCAGGTCAAAAGTGGCCTCACCAGGGCCAGTTTTGGGGTGCTCTGTTCTCAAATATGCCAACCTCTGATCCACTGGTCCTCCTATTATTGACTGTTTCCACCTTCTGCTCTTCCATCAGGGCTCCCATGCCCTCTGCATGGAAGTGGTATCCCCTGAAAACTGAACAGTCAGGGCACCCTGGGTAGTTGCTCCTCAAAACTCTCCTGACAGCGGGGGTCCCTGGGCTGGAAAAACGTATGTATTGTGCTGATATGTTGTGGTTTAACCTTTTGCATTGCAGAGTTCAATCCTGAAAACTTATTTTTAATATGCTTACAAATACTGTTCCTTTGCAATGTATTGCTGCAGGTTTTCAGAGTGTTGTAGGGTGTGGCCCCTTTCCAGGGCCTTCCAGAGACTTTCCCTGCAACATGCCTGGGCGTGGTTCTGGTCTGGGCCAAGACTCTATAAAAGAGAGCCAGCCCAACTCCCAGTGCTCACTATTCAGAGGTCCCAGTGCAGAGCAGCAGCTTCTTCCTTAGCTCCTGTCCCGGCGGCCTATTTGGGTCTTCCAGTCTTCTGCCCTAATCCTTCATTGATGATCATTGTTCCAGGCGGTAAGACGGTGGTTGGACTGTCCCGACACTGTTATTTAGAATTTTCATATTCTTGGTTTAAATTCTTAAATGAGTAACAGATTACTTGTGCGCTACCATTTCTTGACATTTATATGGTAGTTTACAAATAGGCAAGACGCGAGATTTATTTCATAAAGGTTTGTAGTGTGGTCAGTTTTACGTATCATTTGCGCATTAACTTCAGGCTTTATGCCTTTGTGCATTTTGCCCTGGATGCATTTTATTCCTTTGCTCGCAGCTTAGAGCCTCTGTGCACTTTGCTCTAAATGCTTTTATTCGGCTTCGTATTGTTATTTTTCAAATAGCCAGTTCTACGGTCTTGTTTTATATTTCATATCACACTGTTTAGCCTACTTCAGCACTGAAGTTCTCCATAACACATTCCTGTTCACTCTGTGCTTC
Source organism: Pleurodeles waltl (assembly GCF_031143425.1). Taxonomy (NCBI): domain Eukaryota; kingdom Metazoa; phylum Chordata; class Amphibia; order Caudata; family Salamandridae; genus Pleurodeles; species Pleurodeles waltl. The sequence continues at coordinate 319,452,675 of NC_090442.1, read as the reverse complement.
AGTCAAGGATACAGTCTGGTACATTGCCGATAGACGTGGTAGGAGTTTAGTCTTTGGCATTCCTGCGTAGGGACATTTTGTGATCACTCTGACATGTTGGTTATAAAAACACTTCTTTGTCCCAATACACGCAAGAGGGAGATTCCGACCAGGGAACCACAACTAGACGCTGACTGCCTCGTTGCAGATGCTGAACCAGATTACAGGCCTTTGCTCAGGTATGAGGGCTGATGTCTCCCAAGGGATTCAGAAAGGCAAGTTAGAAGCTTAACATGCTGTGCTCGAAATAGAACTAGCTGAGGGAGAGTAGAGATTATTAAACACCATGATAGCGTTGTTCTTATGTTTCACTCTCCTCTTGACTATTTCAATCCTACTGTGTTGTATGGTTCTGGTTATTGCGGCTCACGCCTTATTATCTAAAATGCAGTCGTTTTATTAAAACATTATATAAAACTTATACTGCCTTTGTCATTTGTATATGAGATCATACTGTAAATGAGAGAGTTGGTTTGGATCTAAGTGACCACAATTTCCCTGAGAAGTTCCAAAGATGTCATGCGCTAGGCTGCCCAATCATCTCTTCTTTGTTGGAGAAATGAGGCACTGCTAGTTAGCCGGAGCAAAACCGGGTTTAGGGTGACAGAGGTCCTTACAAGTGGGTCAGACTCAGTCCCCCACACCGTGAACGATCGTGCTGCCTAGAAATCCAGTAGTCTCATTTAGGATAATGAGAGCCCACGCGACAGGTTTGACTTTGTTATTCATTGCGCGCTACCATTTCTTGACATTTACATGGTGCCTTAAGAATCGGCAAGACGCGCGATTCGTTTTATGGTGTTTAAACATTGTTGTTCATTGCGCGCTATTATTTCCTGACATTTACATGATGTTTTACGAATTGCAAGACGCACAACTCATTTCATGAGCATTTAACTTTGTTGTTCATTGCGCGCTACCATTTCTTGACATTTTACATGGTGGCTTAAGAATCGGCAAAAAAGCACGATTCGTTTCATTGTACTTTGATCTTGTTAGTTATTGGGAGCTGTTATTCCTTGACATTTACATCGTGTTTTACGAATCTGCAAGACGGTCGATTCGATTAATGATGATTTGACTTTGATATTCATTTCTTGGTATTTTACATGGTAACACTCGAATTGGCAAGACGCACGATTCTCTCCTAGAGTTTAATTCATGTTGTTTATTGTATGCTACTATTCTAAGATATTTATTATGTAATATTCGAGTTGACAAGTTATGTGATTTGTTTCCTGAATCCATATTGTGTTATTCATGGTGCACAATCCTTTTATGGTGTTTACTATATATATATATATATATATATATGTATATATATATATATATATATATATATATGCAATATGCGCAATTTGTATTGAAACATTTTAAGAGTACACAGAAGGCCAGAGTTTCTAGATGCAATATTGTATGGTCCTAGTATACATTCTCAAAACAGGATTTATATGACTGGTTTAAAATTTAGTCCGAATGTTTTTTTTTCTGATTCTCATGTAAAGGAAAGTACTTGAATAAGAACGTTTTCATTTAATTCATCTTGATTCCCCTACAGGTATCCGGCCATCTTGAAACTTAGTCATTTTAAACTTAACTCTTAGATTGTTCATGTTTTCAAAGTGACTAGGCTTAGAATCATAGTCTAGTATTGATTTCAGGAGATATAATTTTCATATTGTGTGTTCTAACCTTTTTCTTACTACATGTCTCCTTCCCAGCTGTTCCCTTCCTAATCCCCCCTTCCCCTCTTGAACCCTCTCAGTCTCTGTGATTTATCTATCAGAGTCTTGGAGCTGTTCAGTGGTGGGCGTGTTGGGAACGTGCACAGACCCCGAGGATCTGGTGACTCTGACATGCCCCTTGGTCTGAGCTAGCCTATACACCTGGCCAGTGTACTGCTCTGGGGAAACCAGCCTTTTGTCTAGCTGGTCTAGCGAGCCCCGGGGACCTTAGAACACTGACAGGGATCCCATTCACTTCAACCTGGTGGAAGTGATGACCCCCACACTCAGGGATCACCAGTTCACCCTCTGAATCTACCTCTCAGCTAACGGAGATCCGGGCATAGTGTATGACCTTTCTCTAGGGAATACTTAGAGAACCAGTGGGTTGTTTCTTAGGACAGACAGAGGCCCTGCTTGTGTACTAGCTGGGATACAAATAAGTTTAGGTTAGAAATGGGATCCCCTGGGCCACAGCCCTCCAGAACCTCCTCCATGTTTCACAGAAGGAGCAAAGGAATCCCCCCCCACCTTATTCTTTGGCATGTCTGTGACTCCCTGAACGTTCCCCTCACTCTGTTGGGGGGAACATGAACCACCTAACTTAGATTCACTCCCAGGCACCTTCTTATTGATCTTGGTGCTGAGTCAGAGGTCCACCTCCTCAGCAAGCCCCCTGAGTTCAGTGAGCTTATTGTCCATCAGATGTTGATGTAGCTCTGCAAAACAAAGACTGAACACGTGCTGTCTTGCCATCAAATTGTACATCCCCTGATAATCTTTCACTTTACTTCCCTTCACCCAACCATCCTGTGCCTTGAAAAAGCATACAGGACTGATGGGCATCTTCTGGCTGTCCCTAAACCTCTGCCTGTACATTTCTGGGCTGACGCCATAATTCCTGACAAGGGTGACCTTCATGTGAGAGGTGCCTCATCTTGTCTTTGTTTTCTAGGGCCAGCAAGACATTCCATCCTCCACCAGATATGTGTCTCCAGAGACTAGCCCCGGAAACCTCCTCAGGGCCCTATGCATTAAGAGCAGCCTCATAGGCTTCAAACCACTTGTCGATGTCATGTCCCAAAAAAAAGTTAGGCACTAGATCCTTTGGGATGTGGACCCTCCTGTCTCCAGAGGGCTCTGCGGGTATGTAACCACCAATATTGCTGTGCTCCACCTATTTGACTCTGATATCCAGCTCTCTGAGACTTCGCTCATGTGCCATCCTCCTTTCTTCCATGGTCAATTTCTTCCTTGCCAAGTCCCTCTCAGCCTTATTCTCCTCTGTGTTAGCAATGCCACTCACCATAAGTCCAGGTCTTCCACCAGGGTCATGAATACCTGCCTATGCCCCATTCAGACTATTCTCAATGAACATTCTGTTATACATGATTGTTGGCAGTAGTCCCAAAGGGGAAGGTGGAAAAAAGCAGAGAGATAAGGCAGTACCTTTTGGTTTCATCTGGACCCGTCTCTTCTGTCATGGGATTTTTGGCAGTGATAACCAATCCAACACTTGTCTTGTCAGCAGATATGTTGGATAGTACACAATTAACCTTTCTGTCACAAGAATAATGAACACATCAAGGTTACTTGAACTTAAACAAACATTCACATTTAGTTTGCTTGTGTTATTCAAACGCACACTTGGTTTAAGCCCACCATAAAGTAGACCACACTCAAAAGGTCCTTGGAGAGGCTATGATGATTATTATTCGTACAATCGTTGATCTCTCCTGAATTGTATTGAACACAAGGCTATCTATATTTCTCTCACAAATTCCTTTGTTCAACAGTTCCAGGTTTATTTGTGATGTAGCCTTAAATTCCATTGTGGTTTGAGAGTGGTCTTTTAAACAATATTGCCACAATCATTTCCTTTTGTAATGGTACTTAGAAGACAAGGCATTTTAGCAAAGGTGTGCGTTGAGCGCAATTCTAAAACAAAGTTCCATGTAGAAGTAAGCCTGAGTGTGGTTCTTAAACCATCTGACACTGTAGGCACAACTGCGCATGAGTTGTAAAAAGTATCTCACTTTATTTCCTTTTTGCTTTCAGGGAGGTTGGTGATGCTTGCTAGTGAAATGCAATAGTTGAAAAGTGCGGTTGAAAGAAAAGAATAAACTACAGGGGAAGGTCAGTCAGGAAGGGAAGTGGTTCAATGAGAGATCTGTTGTTCTGATGCTGATCTTGGGTGGTAACGAAGCTAAGCAGCTTTTTTCCATGGGGGCGTGTTTTTCTTTACCCCCTTAACTCCAAATGGGTGTCAAGTCGCATAAGGGCCTTCTACTCTTGTGAGAGGTACATGAAAGGGCCTATTAAAATAACAAGATGGGGGTCTGCTTCCTAAATCCTAGCCATCATTTTGTTGATACCACAGGAGTTGGGACAGAAACAGGGTAAAGCAAAAAAAAAGGTTAGAGCATGTGGGGAGAGTGTGGGGGCGAAAACTATTGCCAAGAAAGGCTTGACAAATGGGGTTTACATGACTGACAGCGTTCTCCTAGGAAAACTGACAGATGATATAAGGCATGATGCTTGCATGAGTCCTGACGCTCTCCTTTCAACAGGAGCTTGGCCATTTATAGTCTGAAATCTCTTTCTGCCTTCCTGTCCGCCTGGTTCTCTGGGGACAGGCCTTGTGAAGACACACTGCTGTCCACTCTAGCAGGGAGTTCCAATGCAGGAGTTGAGTTGCCTGCCTTTCATGAGTGTTGCATTTCAGGACCTTCCTCAGACCCTCATCCTGCCCCTCCATATCATTCTCCTCATCTTCTGTAACTAGTGATTAGTGGGCTTCCACCCAGGACCTCAGCACCTTTTAGAGCTCCAGCTTTCAGGGGCTGTGCTATGAGAACGGCTCACTTTCCCTGTTTGTGCCATGGTGCAGCTTTCAGAAAGTGACTAGGGTGCAAACAGGGATGATGTGCCATAGTATAAAGAGTGTGCTGCCTGCTGGGCAGCCACAAACATGTGCTGCACCCAGCACTGTGGATTCCAGTGAAATACAGAGCAGACATTTGAAAGGTGCTTTGTGTTTCACAGAGTAGACGGAAACTTGCCTGCACTTGCAAGAGGGAAGAGAGATCCCCTTGTAAGTGGATGCAGTGAGTGACTGCACCCACCTGAAAGGGGATGTCTGGGGGGTCCTTAGGCCCCCCTTTTTCTGTTACAAAAGTCTGTCTTCAGGAGGCGCACTAAAAGTGTTCCACCTTTTTATGGTGCACTTTCAGTGAGCATCCTAAAGGCATGTTTGGCTATATGCCTGCATCCATAATGTGGCGCAGACCCAGAGGCAAATCGAATCCTCTTATGATAGCGGTGGCACAACAGGTGCAACAGCGCTATTAGTATTACAGAATGGGGTGCACAAGCATCTGCGGTTCCCTGTGTAATACCATTTTGTCCCGGAGGCACACAATGTGGCCACGCATTCCCATTGTGCTCCTGGGACACAATGTATGATACGGCCACTGGAGTTCCTCTTGGCTGGAAGTCACCTCTCCTTATTGAATTACTTGAGCTCAACCACAGTGTAGTTATCAAGGTTGGCAAGCTCAAATTCCATCTTTGAAGATGTAGCCACAAGCACAGACAGTGGATAGAAAGAGGGCAGATTTGGAAATAGCAAAACAGCCAATCAAGCAGAATTTTCTTTTTTTTTAAATTGAATTGGTAACATATATTATCTGTGATTTTTAGAGCAACACAAATCATAGTATGGCACTGCAAAAACACAGGTCTTAATTCTCACCGCTGAACACCAACATAGGAAATTGCAGTACTGGTTGAGGGGGGTTGAAAGCCTACTAAAGCAGCAACTTCAGTCTCTGCCACGGTGAAACACAAGCAAATCCTGAATTAACCTGTGTTTAACCCTCTGGTAGTCTGACACAAAAGCAGTCAGGCTTAACTTAGAGGCAATGTGTTAAGTATTTATGCAGCACTTCAAACAATAATAAAGTGAGAACTCAACCCAAGAAAAATCCCTCACCCATTAAAACAATAGAGTAAAATTGAAACAATTACAAATATTCAAGAAATTAGTGAAATTTCAAAGTTTTAAGTAAAAATATTACCTAGAAGCACAACGTGCCAAATGTGGTCATCTGGTCATGTCGGAGTGGGTAAAAGTCATATGTTCAAGAAGTCCACAGGGGAGTATGGGCCAGAAAAAAGGACTAAGTTAGGCCAGCTGTACAGAATACCTTAAGTTCTGGTTTGCATAGCACTGCAAGATCCCTCAGAGAAGATGCATTCAGAATGATGGTACAAAGGGTGTGTCAGGCTGTGATGCAGAGTCCTGAATCTTCCTTGAGGATACAGCTGATGAGGGGCTTGCCATGTGAAGTCCGGCGTGCGGATGAGTTGCGCAGCGGCGGTTCAGAAAAAGCTACAGGGATGTGAGGTGATGTCCAGATGCTGTTGATGAAGGGTTTGCTATGCAAAGGCCTGCATTAAGGGTGTGTCAGGCATCTGCAGTTTCAAGGAGACTGAGGCCTGTGATGTGAGTTCCAGCATCTGGATGCATTGTGCTGTGGAGGTTCCCCAGTGGAGCTACGAAGAGATGCATCACACTGCATCGGTTCTGCCCATACTATTACACCTGGGCTGGAAGAGCACCTTTAGGCAGACTTCGAAGGGTCCATGACTGGGTCACTGCGTGGAGGGTAGTACTCACAGAAGACAGAGTCCAGGTGCTGTGGTAACGTTGGTTGAGGCCTATTCCATATCTGAAGCTCTGATCAAAAAGCCTGCCAACTAGCCCTAGGAGTCACACTGTTGGTCCTGGGTTCAAGTGCTGGTCCCGTCCTTCTCACTCAGACAGCATGTCATCAGGGCAGCAGCACAACAGAGTAGAATCCCTTATTGTAGAGCAGCACAGCAGTTCTTATGTGTCTTCCTCAGTTCCAGAGGTGTATTAAAGAGTTGGGTCTGAGAGTATTATTTATACATGGTGCACACTGCCCATTTTATTGTAGGAGAAACTTCTAGAGGTTTCCACACCCAACGGTTTTTGGAATTTCCTGCCACTGTACCCTGGCCCCAGCTTGTCTGGTCTACACAGAAGGCTAGTGTCAAATCCTTTATGAGGGTACCCAGGCAGAGCCTTTGTGATGTACACATGTGGTAAGTGACAGCTCTGCCCCATTATCAAGTCATAGATGGCCCATCCAACCAACACCTATTCTCCCTTTGCCCTTACTGTCTGGGAGCAATACACTAAGACCAACTGCCAGCTACACCTAGCCATGTGACCAAGGATACAGACTGCTGCTACCAACTGGATTGGGCAAGAAAATGCCAACTGTCTAAAAGCAGCTTTTCCAGAACGGTGACTTAAAATCCTACTTACCATAAAAGAGGGTTTTAAATTACAATTCTTTAGACACCAAACCAACATTCCTACCTGCTCCCAATTGACTTATCACTTATTAAATGTAACAAGTTAACCACATATTATGCTATGGGAAACATGCCTTGCAGTTTAGGAGTTTTTTCACTACAGAACATGTGAAAGTTAATGGAATGTGCTCAACATTTCAAATACACTTCATCCTGCTCTATAGGCTATTTATGGCCTACAGTAGGGGTGACTTATTTGTATTAAGAAAGAAAGTTTAGACCTGGCATAAGGTTTATTTTCCCAGGATGAAAAGGCAGGTTAAACTGCATGCACAGGCCCTCATTACAACCCTGGCAGTCGGTGTTAAAGCGGCGGTAATACCGCCAACAGGCCGGCGGAAAAAAAATTGAATCACAACCGTACGGAACCCGCCAACATAGATAGCCACTTTAACACTCTGACCGCCACAGCGGTACAAACAAACAGCGCGGCGGACACCGCCAACAGACAGGCGGGAGACAATGTACCGCCCACCCTATCACAACAGGCCTATCCACCACCTTTTCCAGGGTGGAACCAACACGGATAATAACACAGCGGCAACAGTACACAGAAGGGAAAACACTCACCTCTCCACACCCCACGAGGAATCAGGACACCATGGAGCCTGAATTGCAGATACTGCAGATGTTGGTCTTCCTGCTCCTCTATCAGGAGCTCCAACAACGGCGGCGACGACAACGGTGAGTACTGCACCTACAACACAGAGGAGGGGGGAGGGAAAAGAGAGTGACACACACACGCAACACGCAACACCCCCACCCTCACCCACACCCACAACACCAGACACACAAATACATGCTGCAACATTACATATACACCCCCCCTCCCCGGAATAACGCAAGGACAAAAGGAAATGATTTGAACGAATGTAATCATGTGAAATATCATTATCAAAATTCAAAATCCAGTATATACAATTATGTACACCAACTACACAAGTCCGGATAGTGCACCAATCATTGTCCATGGACCACTGGGCCCAAAATGCATGGGCGAGGCCCACACATGATACCTGACTCCAAATGGAGAGAACACTGGAGGGGCATCAGATAGAAAATATACAGGCACCTCAGGGGGAGGGGGAGGGGAGCACCTCAGCCTGATGAACGCACAACGCCACTGCTCCACGAGGGGGCTCCATGCCCACTGCTTTATCCTGGGGAGTGCAAAGCCACAGTCTCTCAATTCTTTTCAGAGGGTGGTTTGCCCACTGCTTTATCCTGGGGAGTGCAAAGCCACAGACTCTAAAGTCTTTTCAGTGGGTGGTTTTCCCACTGCTTTATCCTGGGGAGAGCAAAGCCACAGTCTCTCAAGTAGATAACAGTCTCCACTGGTTCTGGAGGGGGCCTGGTGCCCAGAGTGCTTCATCCTGCCAAGGACTGAGGTAGTGGATGTATTTCTCTACTGGTTCTGGAAGGGGCTTTGTGCCCAGAGTGCTCCGTCCTGCCAAGGACTGAGGTAGTGGATGTATTTCTCCACTGGTTCTGGGGGGGGCTTTGTGCCTAGAGTGCTCCAAGTGCAGTGTGGCCGGAACAATACACTCGCCTGGGTGTGTGTGCCACGAGATTGCTGAGGTACAGGTAGCATGATACACCATGGAGGCAGAGACATACCCCACACTGCTGCGGCTTCGCATTCCATATGTAGGTGACAACTGTGATGAGAGTGATGCTTCCTGGAAGCTGCCCAGGGTCCTGGAACTCACCACCAGCCTTGGACGACTGACCACTGGGGATGGTGGCCATGTCTGCGGTGGTGCCACTGTCTGAGGATGTCACGGGGCTGCTCGCGGTGCTTGCGGTGGTGTCAGTCGCGACGGTGTTTGCGGCGGTGTCATTCGCGGCGGTGCTTGCGGTGGGGTCTGTGGTGGTGGTGCTGGCTGCGGAGTCTGTGGCGGCAGTGCTGGCTGCGGAGGTCTGTGGCAGCGGTGCTGGCTGTGGGGTCTGTGGCGGCGGTGCTGGTGGCGGGGTCTGTGGCGGTGCAGGTGGCATTGCAGGTGGCGGTGCAGGTGGCGGAGTTCTCCGCGTACAGGTTGGCGTGGACGTGGACAGAAGGTGTGGTCCCTCAGCTGTCTTGCCACAATCCCCTTTCGTTTTCCCTGACCCCTTGGTTGCAGGTGTTTTCGGCTTCTCCCTCTGGGATGTGGGCACCTTTTTCACCTTGGCAGGTGGTGGAATGTCCTTGCCCTCACTCCGTAGCAGACTGGCAGCCGTGATGGTTGGCACACTCCATGACCTCGCAGTTGCTGGCACCACTGTGCCTGGGGATGTGGTGGCTGAGGTGCTGGGCTGGGACCTGGAAAGCCTGGCCCTAGGGGAAGGATGTGGGGGAGGTGTAGGGAAGAGGTCAATGTTAGCCAGGAAAAGTTTTTTGGACACACTGGGATGGGTAGATGGAGGGGGTTTGGGAGTGGAGGAAAAGGTAGTGGTTGTAGGAGGTGTACGTCTGCTGAATTTGGGTGAATGTGCATTGGCTGGAGGCTGTTGTGAGGTGGATGGCTGTTGGGTGGGTGTGTGCCTGCGTTTGTGTACTTTGGGAGGAGGGCTCACTGACACACTGGGAGAGGGCACTGGGGATGTTTGAATGGTAGTGGGGGTGGTGAGTGCATGTGAGCAGTGTGTGGTGATGGGGTGCTGGTGATGGAGGTAGTGGCTGAGGATGTAGTGCATGCAGGTGTGAGTGGAGACGAGACTGGGAGGGAGGAGGGAGACATGGAGGAGGGGGACACAGTGGAGGAAGTGAATGTTGGTATGTGTGCATGGGTATGATGCTTGTGTGAGTGCCTGTGCGATGTGTGGTGCTTATGATAGCCTGAACCACTCTTGTGTGTTGATGTGTGTGCATGCTGGTCTGATGGTGTGCTTGGGATAGGCTTAGGTACAGGGGATTGGGTCTGGGTGGAGGAGGTTGGAGGGGGGAGGCTGGACACAGGGACAATGGCTGCCATCACTGCTGAGGCCAGAGCCTGAAATGCTCTCTGTTGGGCTGCCTGGCCAGAATGAATGCCCTCCAGGTATGCATTTGTTTGTTGCAAATGCCTCTCAACACCCTGGATGGCATTTAGAATGGTAGACTGCCCAACAGTGAGGAATCTCAGGAGGTCAATAGCCTCCTCACTGAGGGCAGCAGGGCTGACTGGGGCAGGGCCTGAGGTGCCTGGGGCGAAGGAGATGCCCACCCTCCTGGGTGAGCGGGCACGGGACACATGCTGAGGGACTGCTGGGAGAGTGGTGCTGGTGGGGGGGTGGCGGCTGTACCTGTTGGTGCGGGGGCACAGAGGGGCCTGCCACTGCAAGGGAGCTCCCATCAGAGGAGAAGTCGCTGTCGCTGGTCTCTGCTCCTGTCCCCGCCATGGAGCTCTCCTCACCCTCTGTCCCACTGGTGGCTTCAGACTCCGTTGTTTCACCCTCCAGGGCCAAGTGGGATGCAGCTCCCTCCTGCACCGGTGCCAATGCTCCTCTGCCTGATGATGCTATTGCAGACAAGAACAGGGAGAACACAAAAAGGGGGGGTGAGGCAGGAGAAAGACATGTTCAGTGCATGCAACACCACTACCGTTGGCGGACACAACAGACACAGCAGCCCTCTGCACTACGCCATGCACTTATAGTTCCTAGACTAATCACATGCCCATGGGTACAAGGCCTAAGCCCCATTGTTGCACACCAGGAAGTCACAGGAGCCTGACTAGGTGTAGATGGCACTAACCACTAGTGGGGTTGGGGTGCCACAGAGCCTGCCTCACAAGGGACCTTGCCTACCAAGATCGCCCTGGCCTAGGGGAACCCACTGACCACCCCCCCACCCAGACACCTCGTAATGCACGCAGAGTCAGCAGAATGATAGTGTACTCACCCCCTTGTGGCTGCTGTGATGCCCTCAAGCACCCATCCAACTCCGGATACGCCACTGCCAGGATCCGGAACATCAGGGGGGTCATGGTGTGACGGGTATCCCTCCCACGTTGGGAGACCATCCCCAGCTGGGCCGCTGCTGTCTTCTTGCTCCAGCGGCGCAGGTCCTCCCATCTTTTATGCCAGTGGTGCTCCGTCTGTGGTGGATCCCCAGGGTCCGGACGTCCTTGGCGATGGCACGCCAAATAGCCTTCTTCTGGTGGGCGCTGACCTAGAGGAATAGTACAGGGGAAAATAAATTCTTTACCCGTCAGACAGTTATACTCATTGGCCCCCGTTCCCACCCTTGCCCTGACGCACATGCACTCACCGTCCACGCATGCAGGCCTCAGCCCCCCCCATGTACCTTCCATCCACACCACTCCAAACAGTCATTGCACATACAGCATGCTCACAGTGTATTCACCTGTTTGTGTGGAGGACTGTAGAGTAGAGTGTACTGGGGGAGGACACCATCCACCAGTTTGTCCAACTCCTCCGATGTGAAGGCAGGGGCCCTTTCCCCAGACACTTGAGCCATTGTCGCTTCCAGACTAAGGTCACAGCAGCACTTGCAGTGTAGGTCCTCTCCTGTCGAACATCAGGTATCAAGTGAGTGAACAGTGATAAAATGGCGGTCACGTCCGCAGCGGTGCGTACCGCCACCGCCGGCGTACATCGTCATTGGCTCCTGGGACCCATAGGGTCCAGTGTTAACCAATGCTGGATTGCACCGCGGTCTTGGACCGCCTTCAGCGACGGTGTACAACGCCAGCGCTGTTACCTCATATCTCCTTGTCCCACCTTACAGGTCAGGCAGCTGCCATTTCAAGGGGCCACATGGCATTAATATTAACTGTATCACACCAATGTAGGCCTTGAATACACACAGTTACAGGCACATTGTGGATTAATAAATGTGTGCAAATGACATTTCGTGATACCTCAGTGTTGGCTGACTCTCTGCTCGCTGTTCTCCTTCATAGGGCACGTCTGCTGGGGCAGGTGATGAGATGGCGGCATCCTCTGGTGTACAGACCACTGGTGGACCTGTCTACAATGGAAGAGAGACACATATTAGTCACCTACAGACTTGATCGTGCAACAATCAAGGAATTGTGTGCCCAGTTGGAGCCAGACCTGATGTCAGCTATCCGCCATCCCACAGGGATACCCCCTCTATTGCATGTCCTGTCACTACTCCATTTCCTGGCAAGTGGTTCCTTTCAAACAACAGTGGCCATTGCATCAGGAATGTCCCAGCCAATGTTCTCTAACGTGTTGTCCAGAGTGTTGTCTGCCCTGCTGAAACACATGCACAGCTACATCGTCTTCCCTCGTGTGGAGGATTTGCCCACAGTGAAAGGTGACTTCTATGCCCTGGGACATATCCCCAACATCATTGGTGACATTGATGGGACACATGTGGCATAGGTACCCCCCCCGCAGGAGTGAACAGGTGTACAGAGACCGGAAGCGCTACCATTCGATGAATGTGCAGATGGTGCGTTTGGCCGACCAGTACATCTCCCAGGTGAATGCCAAATTTCCTGGCTCTGTGCATTACGCTTACATTTTGAGGGATAGCAGCATCCCTTATGTGATGGGGCAACTCCAGAGGTACTGTGTGTGGCTAATAGGTGAGGACAAGGACCCTATACAGTGTGAATAGGTGTCTGGGCATGGGGTTGTCCCTACGAGTTAGTGTGTGTCTAACAGTTGTCCCTCGATATTTGCAGGTGACTCTGGTTACTCCAACCTGTCATGACTACTGACCCCAGTGAGAAATCCCAGGACAAGGGAAGAGGAACGCTACAATGAGGCACATGGGCGAACTAGGAGGGTGATTGAACGAACCTCCGGCCTCCTGAAGGCCAGATTCCGGTGTCTCCATATGACAGGTGGTTCTCTCTAATACTCACCAAAGAAGGTGTGCCAGATCATCGTGGCCTGCTGTATGCTGCACAACTTGGCTTTGCGACACCAGGTCGCAGGAGGATTGCCAGATGGTGGTCTTGTGGCAGATGTGGAGCCTGTGGACAGTGAAGAAGAGGAGGTAGAGGAAGAGGATATCGACAACAGAAACAACATAATCATGCAATACTTCCAGTGAGACACAGGTAAGAAGATGTTACTGCCTCCCATATCTCATACTATTATTGGAGCTAGCATAAGTCTGTCATTTTCACTCAGTGTATGGACCCTGACTTGTCACTTTGCCTTTCCATTTCACAAGTGTGGGTCCCACTTTGTGCCCTATGCTATATTTCCTCCAGGCCTACAGCTGTGTTACATCGGTATGTGCACAAGTAAATTGACATTGCTATCTTCCATGGTTGTTGGAATTACTCGTTTGTGAAAGCACAGACGGACTCCAGATTGTTTTGTGATTGAAGTGTGTTTATTTCTGTGCAAATAAGTGGAGGGGGTTGTAAAATGGGCAGGGGGGATGGTGGAGGAATGTCCATGGCATAGTCCAGTCTATGTGTTTCGCAGGTGCATTGTCCAAAGGGGCAAAGGAAGTGGAGCAATGGCAGTTGAAGGATGGACAGGGTGACAAAGTGGGACAGAAGAGTGAAATTCAGGAGGGGTCTCATGTCCTGGCGGGGGTCTTGGCAATGTTCTCTGTCTTGTTCCTGGATCTCAGAGACCGTTTGCGAGGTGGTTCTCCATCTCCAGGGGGTGGGGTGCTGGTGTCGTGTTCCTGTGGCGGTGCCTCCTGTCCACTAGTGCTGGCGGAGGTAGAGGGCTGTTCATCGTCTAGGCTAGTGTCAGGGGCCCCTTGTTGTGCCACAGTGTCCCTCCTGGTGTTAACAAGGTCTTGCAGCACCTCTGCAATGGTGACCAGGATGTTGTTAATGGGCTTCGGGTCCTCCCTGATCCACAGATAGTGTTCCTCCTGCAGCCTCTGGGTCTCCTGAAACTTGGCCAGTACCATTGCCATTGTCTCCTGGGAATGATGGTAAGCTCCCATGATGTTGGAGAGGGCCTCGTGGAGAGTGGGTTCCCTGGGCCTGTCCTCCCCCTGTCACACAGCAGCCCTCCCAGCTTCCCTTTTTTCCTGAGCCTATATCCCCTGAACCGTGTGCCCACTGCCACTGCCTCCAGGTCCCTGATTTTTTAAGGTTGGTGGGTTTGCCTGGGTTCCCTGTAGTGGTGGACACACTGCCTGATTGACGTGTCCTGGGGACAGAGGGATGGGCCCGCTGGGTGGGTGCTGTGCTGGTGTTTCCTGAGGGGGGAGGCTCTGTGGTGGCTTGTGCCAGTGTCAGGGGAACCGACTGTCCTGAGGTCCCTGATGGGCCGGTCTGGTCATCTTGATCCAGTTGTGCAGAGCTGCTGTCATCAATGTTTGTCTCTTCTGTGGGGGGACTAGATATGTCTTGTACCTCCTGTCCAGTGACGTTGGGTTGGGGTCCTGCAGGGGTGTATAGGCATGATTATTGCATCTGTGTGTGCCATTGTGTGCAATGGGTGAGTGACCCTGTACTCCAGTGCTTGCATTCTTGTCTTGGTCCTTGTGTGATATTTGGCTTTGGGTCTGTGTGGGTATCTGTAGTGGACATGCTTTGGTGATGGGTGTCCACGCTTTGGTGTTGCATGCAGGTCTTGGTATTGGGATGGGTGAGTTGTGATAGTGGGGCATATGTGAGGTGTTGGAGTGATGGGGGTGAGGGTGGGAGTATGTGATGGCGGGCAGGCAGAGTGGGGGGACAAGGTAGTATAGAGTTGACTTACCAGAGTCCAGTCCTCCTGCTACTCCTTCGAGGCCCTCAGGATGCAGTATTGCCAAGACCTGCTCCTCCCATGTTGTTAGTTGTGGGGGAGGAGGTATGGGTCCACCGCCAGTCCTCTGTACAGCAATCTGGTGTCTGGAGACCATGCAACGCACCTTCCCCCGTAGGTCGTTCCACCTCTTCCTGATGTCATCCCTAGTTCTTGGATGCTGTCCCACTGCATTGACCCTGTCGACAATTTTGCGCCATAGCTCCATGTTCCTTGCAATGCAGGTGTGCTGCACCTGTGATCCGAATAGCTGTGGCTTTACCTGGACAATTTCCTCCACCATGACCCTGAGCACCTCCTCAGAGAACCTGGGGTGTCGTTGAGGTGCCATGATGTGGTGTGGGTGATGTGTAAAGTGGTGTGTGTTGTGATGTGTGAGGGGATGTGTTGTTGTGTGTTGTTTGAGGTGCGTGGATGTTGTGTAAGTGATGGTGTTGTGTGTCTGTGGATGCTGGTGTTGTTTATGGTGGTGTCTCTCTCTGGTGTGGTTTCAGAATTCTGGTAGTAAGGGTTTGTGGGTGATGTGGGTGTGTGCTTTATATTGGATTGGGTGTGTGGGTGTGGTGTGTGTATGTGTATCAGGTGTGTGTATTTTGAATTGTCCAATGTGGTTGTGTTTTGTTAGCGTGTGTGTATTTTGAGCGCGGCAGTGTGTACCTCCAATGGATTACCGCGTTTGAAAGACCGCTGCGTTGATTCGTGGGTCGGGATAGTGTGTGCGTATTCCTGTTGGCGTGACGGTGTCGGTTTTGTTATCGCCAGTTTATCACTGACCTTTGGTGTGGCGGACTTGTGTGGGTGTCTGTATTATGGCGGATTTAGAGCTGTGGGATGTAATAGCTGTAGCGGAATTCCGCGGCCGCATCAGTATGTTGGCAGAGTTCTGCACGGCGGTAAGCAGGATTTACCGCCAGGGTTGTAATGAGGGCCATAGTCTGCAATGGAAGGCCTGAGACATGTTTAAAGGGCTACTTAAGTGGGTGGCACAATCAGTGCTGCAGGCCCACTAGCAGCATTTAATTTACTGGCCCTGGGTACATGTAGTACCACGCTACTCGACGATTACAAGTAGATTAAATATGTCAGACAATTGCACTATGTCTAGAGGAGAGAGGACACATACTTTAGCACTGGTTAGCAGTGGTAAAGAGTGCAAAGTCAAAACATGGGTTCAGAAAACAGGAGGGTAAAGGCAAAAAGTTGGGAATGACCCATAAGAAAGGGCCAAGTCCAACAAAGTAAATCTATGAATCTGGCACTTAACAGACACACTGGGATGACAACTTGTAGGAAAGGGTTGAGGGATTTGTTCTTAGGGGTGTTTAGGGAGAGTAAAATAGAGTATAGAATAAAGGATCGCATGGAGTGGAAAATGCCAGGAATATGATTGGTGTGTAGGAAATCAGCCATTCTTCTGGTTAAATTTCCAAATAGTCCTTGGATTAAGTTGGAACTGGATTTGTGTGGTACTATCTATTGTCTTCGGAGCTGAAAAACATAAGCATTAGTCATGTTTGTTTATTTTTCAAAATGGTTCGAGGTTAGGGTTACCAGACAACCAGATGCAACAAGAGTGATACAGTTTCTAGAAGAAACATTTGCAGGGGAAGATTCTTTCAGAATTAAGGTCTCAGATAATGGGATGCAATTTGTTTTAAAACTAATGTAGAAGTTCTTGAAGGAAAGGGAAAAGATCACCCAAGGAGGAATTATACCACCACTGCTCTATGGAGCTTTTTTTCAAAAGTTCTCCAAACTTCTCCAAACTTCTGGGACTTCTCTCCGATGTCCTTTTAAGGTTCTTTTGGGGTCTAAAGCTCACCCCAAGGGTCCAGAAGCTCTGAGATGATCCTTGGGGGGTACGGACTACAGCTCCCAGAATGCACCTGGCGCAAACTCCTTTTTGGCCACTGGGCAGTAGCCAGCTGGTTGATTTCTTCAGGACTTGGTGCAGGGGACTCTGGTTAGCAATTTGTCACCTGCAGCAAACATGGACTAGTTGAAGCCAGGCAAAGTCCTTCTTGTGGTGAAGCCCAAGTGTGCAGCTGGTGCAGTCCTTCTGAGTGCAGGTTCCCGGTGCAGGCCAGGGGTCCAGCAGGGCAGTCCTTCTTCTCCTTTGGTTCTTCCTTGTTGGAATCTGATGGGGATCTGAGGTATGGGTGCAGGTCTGCCAGTTTTATCCTTGCTCCTGGGTGAAAAGCAGGGGGTTCCTGGTTCTCCAATCAGGTGCAGGGTCCTTCCCCCTATGATGACCACTTCCTGGGAAGTGTGGCAAAAATCAATCCCAGGAGGCAACATTCTCCAAAAATCCATCATGGCTGAATCTGATTTTTGGAGGTTACATCTGGCTGAGCCCACCCACTGGTGTGGCTAAAAATCATAAACACACCCCTCTCCTGCCCTCTCCTAATCTAATATAGGAGGCACCTGGCTGTCTGGGGTTGCTCCAAATGTCCTTCTTTGCCTTTGAAGACCAGCTTGGCAGCCCTCCCCCTTCCTGCCTCACCATCTGCTGATGGGAGATTCCCTCCCACAGGCACATTCCTTTGTGTGAAGCCAGGCCACTTCACACCTCATCAAGGCAGCCTTGCTAGGCTGCCAGAGGCAGGCCAATCAGAGCACGGCAGCAAAAACAATGCAGGGCTGAAATTGGCAACTTTTCAGGTAAAGTTTAAAACTCTTTACCTGAACAAGTTATATTAAATCCAACAATTGGAAGTTGTGGGATTTATTATAAAAATTAATTTGATACCAAACTCTTGGTATCCATTACTTAAGGGGACTTTTTAAATTAAAATAAAGTCTCCCCATTCTAGCCTATGAAGGCCATTCACTACAATGAGGGAAGAACTAATTTGGCTGTTTTTACCTCACCAGGGCTTATAAAACTACTTGTATAAGGTCCCTGCTTATAGTTACATGGCACCCAGCGCTAGGGGCACATAGGGCACACCTTAGGGGTGACGTATATGTAAAAATAAGGTAGTTTAAGACTTTGGAACTACTTTTAATTCCAAAGTCGAATTTGTATTCAACTTTAATTTAAAAGCAGCCAGCAAGCCAGGCCTGCCTTTAAAATGACACTGGGCACCTCAGCAGTGCACCTATGGGTGCACTACCTATGCTGTGGTCCCTAAACCTACATGCCCTACCATATACTAGGGACTTATAGGTAGGTTAACTTAGCCAGTTATAATTAGCCTAATTTGCATATTGATTTTACACAGAGCACAGGCCCTGGGACTGGTTAGCAGTACCCAGCACACCATCAGAGTCAGGAAAACACCAGCAAAAAGTGGAAAATGGGGGCAAAAAGTTAGGGGGCCTCTGCAATAAGCCCTGTTTTCTCACCAATCCATAGTTTTAGTAACATAATCCAAGACTGAGTTTCATGATGTCATGAATTTGTTCTTAGAGGTCAGACATTGTATGTGTTCCTAAGACCCAATAAGGCCCAGCACTCCATACCCTTTTCTTGGGAGCATTCTGAGGTTTACTATACCTGATATTAAGGTTTTTTCCTACAATATTTCTTGACTTGGTATTACGAGTAATGAATAGGCCTGGGCAGAGTTTGTGGAGTTCTGCTACATGGAACTCCGTGAAGTGCCGAAACATCACTGCTGAGCTACACAGAGTTCCACGAGTGCAGAGTTTGAGTAAATCATGCTGTTTGCACTGATTTTCAGCACCAAGAGCATCTGTAAAATCAGCATTGACAGCATCACACGGATTACCAAAGGGTGCTAACATCTTTCTGCTACTCAAGTAGATTTTCCACTTGAGCGGCAGCTTCCTCAACACAAGCAGTAGCTTTCTAAATGCGGGCAGTCGTGACCTGCTGTTACCACATGAGTTCAAAAATCTAGCTTACGCTCACCAAGTGTCCTTCACTATTGTTCGGCAACTTAACTTAAGCGGAGTGCAGAGTGGGCAAAACTCTGCCAACTCCACCGTAGAAGATTTTAGTTCACAAACTTGCATTAGAGTTTTGATTAGAAATTTGTATGTTGTGACCTTCTTGGGAGTGTCAGAAAACTCCAGTTTATTTTTTAAATAGTTCCTGCTCCCTTATGTAATGCTTCTGATGAAACCTTTAAGTGTACATTATTTGTATACAATTGCTACAATGTTATAAACTAAGAATTATTGGTAAACTATGATTTTTGTAATTTCTAGTGCTCTGCACCTGCATCAAGAGTAACAAGGCCCAGGGACTTCAGACCCTTTTAAGCAGCGGCGCAAGGCAGCTGAGCAGGCCAGTGAATCCAGTACATCTTTTCTTGTTTTCTTCATCCCCCTTCCCTTAGCGCGCAGTTAGTGAAACTGAATATTTATTACTTGTTTCACGCTGATGCCCCAGTTGGAATTTGGGGTCCATCATTGTCTCCCGGCAGGAACCACGTGATTGCCTCACTGAAGGCCAAGCCTTGCACTTTCCACTGCTGAGATGATATGGATAACCAATTATATTTTTTCACGATTTAGCTCAAGCTCTGTCAGGTGATACTTAATGTACAATAGAATTAGCTAGGGCATTTTTTAAGTTAAATCCTTGCAACAGGAAAATCTGTTGCTTAAGGATGAGTTAGTTCAATATTGCCCCTGCCATTCACCCTGCCTTGTTAATGTAGGGGCAAGGGCAACTCTTAAAAGTACCCGTCCTGTTCTACAACCAGGCCACTTTAGCGATATGGGGAATCCCACCAGTATGTCCCTTAGTGGAATAGTTAATCCGGTTCATGTCACTCTAGCCACTCCATCCGCTGTCCGTCTGGCTCAGCCTGAAAGGTTCTTTAGAAATAATAATATATTTGACCCATCTTGGAGTTAGTGCCAGTTACAATTTCTTGTGAATCTCAGAGCCTTTTCTTCTGACACAGCTAAGATAGCCTTTATCATATCTTATCTTGGGGGTATAGCTATGAATTGGGCTGTTCCATTCATTCGAATTAATGAACCGGTCCTACACGATTTTGGAATTTCAAAGAGACTATGGCCCTTTTTATGACCATGGCAGGGAGTGAGAAAGTGGCGGTAATACCACCAACAGTCTGGGGGTAAGTAATGCCAAATTATGACCATGGTGGTGATAACTCCCATAGACAGCTATTATACCACACCAACCGCAAGGGCGGAGACAACACTCACCACGGCGGTAGCCGCCAACAGCCAGACGGAAGACAAAGTACCGCCCAGCCATATTTTGAGCCTGCAATCTGCCACCTTTTCCAGGATGGTACAAACCCCATCAAAGGCCTGGTGGAAACACATCACAGAAGATAAAGGACTCACCATTGAGGACACAGGGAAGAACAACGCGGCCATGTAACCCGAACTTTAAGTCTTTCTGATGATCTTCTACGTTATGCTCCACCTGGAGCACCAACACCGACGAAGACGACGACAGTGACTACAGCTGCCTAGCACACGAGGAGGGTGGAAAACGAGATTGACACACACACACGCATGACACACACCATCCTAACACACACCATACACACAACCAGCTGCACACTAAAAACTATTTGTCCCCGAAAAATTTCAGAATAATGCAAGGACAACAGGAATGGGCGAAAGTGATTGTAATCAAAACAACATTTAAAAAACTAATTTGATTTGTCAATGAAACAGATATGCACACATGCACACAAAGGGACACTGCCCAGTCCAATGTTCAAAGGGCTCACATGGCCACAGGGCACAGTCTAAGGCCCAACCCGAATCCTGACAACATCCGGATAGTACTTTGCTGAGGCATCAGTTTGCAAATGGGCAGGCACCTCAAGGGAAGGGGGGGCACCTCAGTAAGAGGCAGGAACAAGCCCACTGGTTCTGGATGGGCTCCATGTCCATTGCTCTGTCCTGGTGAATGCAAGGCCACAGTCTTTGGAGTGCGTGACTTCCCCACTGGTTCTGGAGGTGGCAACTTGCCCATTGCTCTATCCTGGGGAGTGCAAGGCCACAGTCTCTCAGGTGGGTGACTTGCCCACTGTTTCTGGAGGGGGCAACTTGCCCATTGCTCTGTCCCGGGGAGTGCAAGACCACAGTCTCTGGAGTGGGTGACTTGCCCACTGGCTCTGGAGGGGGCATCATGCCCAGTCCTCTCTGCTGGGGAGTGCAAGGTCTCAGTCTCTGGAGTGGGTGACTTCCCCACTGGTTCTGGAGGGGGCAACTCGTACAGCAGCCCCTGGGCAGTGGCCTACATGGCTTCCGCTGGCGGTGATGGCTGCAGTGTGTTGGCGGATGGAGATGCCTCCTGGGCAGCCTCTGCAGTTGCTGATGGCTGTAGTGCCTTGGTGGATAGAGGAGCCTCCTGGGTGGCCTCTGCACTTGATGATGGCTGCCATTCAGCAGCCTGCGGTGTGGGCCCCGTGACAGCTGGTGGTGGTGGAGGTGTCACCCTGACAGCCTCCGCTGGAGAAGAGGACTTCGTCTCCTCCATTACATGGGGTGTGGATCCCTTACCCTTCCTGGCAGTGGTGGATGGGCTCTTCCCCTTCCTGGATGGAGGTGCAGGCTCCTTCCTCTACTTGCCTGGCAGGCTCCTTCCCCTTCTTGCCAGGAAATGTAGCCTCCTTCCCCTTCTTCGATGGAGGTGTGGTATCCTTACCACCACGAGGAGGTGATGCTACTACTGACCCCGTGGACTGTTTGACTGAGGTGCTGGGCTGGGTCTTTGGTACCCTGCTCATAAGGGCAGGACAAGTGGGTGAGAAGGAGTGAAAAGGTCAAATTGGGAAAGGAAAAGCTTTTTAGGGGCGTTGGGGTGGGATGAGGAAGAAGTAATGGGAGTGGAGGTTGAGGGAGTAGTTGTGGGAGGTGTATGTCTGCTGGATTTGGATGCATGTGCATGGGCTGTATGCTGATGTTAGGTGGATGGCCGTTGGGTGTGTGAGTGCTTGAATTTGTGTCCTATAGGAGGGGGGGACTGACAGGGTAGAGAGAACAGAGGGGACACGTGCATGGCTGTTGTGGAGGTGTCTGCCAGTGAGTTGTATGTTCTGCTTGGTGTGATGATGCTGGTAGTGGATGTTGATGTGGTGCATGCAGGTGTGAGTGTGGACGTGACTGGGAGGGAGGTGGAGGAGGAGGAGGAGGGGGAGACAGTGGAGGCAGTAGATGTTGTTGTGCCTGCAACTGTATGGTGTTTGTGTGAGTGCCTGTGGGATGAAGTGTGGTGCTTGTGTTTGCCTGTGTCACTCTTGAGTGTTGTCTTGTGTGCATGCTCGTCTGTATGTGTGCCTGGGATGGGCTGGGGTTGAGGAGAATTAGACTGGTAAGTGGAAGTTGGAGGGGGGGACAGTAGAAACATGAACAATGACTGCCATCAAAGAGGAGGACAGAGCCTGAATCGATCACTGTTGGGCCGCCAATCCATGGTGAATGCCCTCCAGGAATGCATTGCATTGCTGCATCTGTGATGCCAGCCCCTGGATGGCATTCACAATGGTTGACTGCCCTACAAAGATGGATCTCAGGATGTCAATAGCCTCCTCACTCAGGGTAGCAGGGCTCACTGAGGCAGGGCCTGAGGTGCCTGGGGTGAAGGAGATGCCCACCCTCCTGGGTGAGCGGGCAGGGCCAACTCGCTGAGAGGCTGCTGGGAGGGCAGTGCTGGTCCAGGGGTGGCGGCTGTACATGCAGCTGGGGTGGTCACAGAGGTGTCCGCCACAACCAGGAAGCTTCCATCGGCGGAGAAATCTGAGTCTGTGTTGTTTCCTCCAGTCTCCACCGTGGTGCTCCCCTCGCCTTCCGTCCCACTGGTTCCCTCGGCTTCGGTGGACTCTGCCTCCTGGGTCCTGTGGGATGCAGCTCCCTCTGTTGCCGGTGCCCCTGGTCCCCCACCAGATGGACAGGATGACAAAACAAGAAAGGGGGGACATAGACAAAGGATACATTGGATCAATGACTGCACCAAAACCACTATTGGCATACACATCACCAACACACACAGGGAACAGACTTAAGCACTATGTATTGCACTACCAGTGATATGGCTAGTCACTAAGGCAAGATGAGAACCACACACCGCCAACTGCAGTACTCCTGGGACAAATGATGCCCTGGCTGAAAAGGACTGCTAACAAGCAAGGTTGCCTGTATTTGCCATACACCCATTACCCTTCAGATGACCCACGCTGCAATGTCTGGCCTGGCATTAGGGGCACCCACTAACACATCCGCCACAGGGATACCAACCCACCAGCCGAAATATGTATTGATACCCACTGTACTCACCCCCTTGTGGCTTCTGTCATTCCCTCAAGTGCCCATCCAGATCAGGGTAGGCAACAGACAGTATGCAGGCCATCAGGGGGGGTCAGGGTCCGACGGGCACCCCTTCCTTGTTGGGAGGCCATCCCCAGTTGGGCCTCCGCGGTCTTGTGTGCCCAACATCTCAGGTCCTCCCACCATTTCCGACAGTGGGTGCTCCGCCTGCTATAGACCCCTAAGGTCTTCACGTCCTTGGCGATGGCATGCCATATTCCCTTCTTTTGATGGGTGCTGACCTGCAGAGGCAATACAGACAGGAGAACACCATCAAACAAACAGTCCAGCCTGTGACACAAATGGCCCATCATACCTGTTTCCATCACCATTGGCACACACATAGCCCAGGGCACAACATGTACACTGCCTTAAGACATACCCCACCCACCCCCATTCCCTATGACACAATGCTTGCACACACATCTCCATGCATCTGTCCCACATGCATTGTGCCCAAAGTGTACTCATCTGTTGGTCTCGAGGCCCATACAGCCGTACTGGGGTAGGACCCCATCCACCAGTCGCTCCAACTCCTCTGAAGTGAAGGCAGGGGCCTTTTCCCCAGTCACACGAGCCATGGTAGGTTCCAGACACAGGTCACAGCAGCACATGCAGTGTAGGTGTCCTCCTGTTGAAGGTCAGGAAACAAGTGAGGAATCAAATATAAAATGGCGGTCACGTCCACAACGGTGTACACCATCATCGCCGACGTAGATCCCCATTGGCCATTGTACTCCATAGAGCCCCATGTTATCGAATGAGGAATTGCATGGCGGTACAAAACCACCTTGCTCCACGACACCCAACATCAGTGGAGTTACCTCACTTCAACCCTTCCCTACGTACAGGACAGGCGGTCGCCATTTAAGGGGGGAACAGACATATTGACAATTACTGCGTCACAGATTAGATTGGCACATATTTGGAAAGAAAAAATGTAGAGAAAGACAAGGGGCAATAACACTTGTTTTGCTATTCTGTGTTCCCCCAAGTCTCCTGATAAAAATGGTACCTCACTTGTGTGGGTAGGCCTAGCGCCCACGAAAGGAAATGGTTCAAAACACAACATGGACACATCACATTTTTTCACAGAAAACAGAGGTGTTTTTTGCAAAGTGCCTACCTGTGGATTTTGGCCTCTAGCTCAGCCGGCCCCAGGGGGGGCAGAAATTGCCTAAAATAAATTTGACCCCCGGGGAGCGACCCTTGCCTACGGGGTCGCTCCCCCTGTGTGACATTGGCGCAAAAAAAAAGATCCCCAGTGCCTAGTTGTTTCGGCCCCCCTTGGGGGCAGATTGACCTAAAATCGCCCGATCTGCCCCCAAAGGGGGCAGAAATGGCCTAAATACAATTTGCCCCTCCAGGGGAGCGACCCTTGCCTAAGGGGTCGCTCCCCATCTGTAAAACAACAACAACAACAAAAAATCCCCGGTGCCTAGTGGTTTCTGCCCCCCTTGGTGGCAGATCGGACTAATTAAAATAGGCTGACCTGCCCCCCAGGGGGGCAGAAATGGGCTCAAATAAATTTGCCCTCCAGGGGAACGACCCTTGCATAAGAGGTCACTCCCCTTGCGGGAAATTTGTGGAAAAAAAAAACTCCCTGGTGTCTAGTGGTTTCTGTCCCCCTTGGGGACAGATTGGCCCATAAAAATAGGCCAATCTGCCCCCAAGGGGGGCAGAAATGGCCTAAATATAATTTACCCCCTAGGGGAGCGACCCTTGCCTAAGGGGTCGCTCCCCACCTCAAAAATACAAAACAAAAAAAAAATGATCCCTGGTGCCTAGAGGTTTCTGCCCCACCCCCGGGGGCAGAAAAGGCCTTTAAAAAAAAGGCCCCCCCTGGGAGCGACCCTTGCCCAAGGGGTCGCTCCCTCATGCCAATTTCATTAAAAAAAAATCCCTGGTGTCTAGTGGGCGTTTTAGCAGCCGGATTGCTTGCAATCCGGCTGCTGAAACGCTCAGAGAGACTTCAAAGGGAAGAAAATTCCTTTCCTTCCCTTTGAAGCCTCTCTGGGCCTCCTCCACGTGATCGGAAGAGAAATGCTTTTGCATGTCTCTTCCGATCGCGCTGGAAGATGGGAAGAGGCCTTGTGACAATCAGCGCGCTGACGTCACAGGGGGGGTCCCGGGTGGAAGGGGAAGGGCTTCCCCTTCCATCCCTGCCTTATGGGGTGGGGGGGAACCCCACAGAGTGAGCGCTAGCATTGGTATTGCATGCAGGGCTGGGCATTGGGGTTAGTCATATGTGTAGGTGCAGTGTGTGGGATGTAGTGGAGTGGAGTGATGGGAGTGAGGGTGAGGGGGTGTGATGGCATGCAGGTATGGGGATGACAAGTTTTAAATGTTGACTTACCAGTGTCCAGTCCTCTGGCTACTCCAGCGAGTCCCTCAGGATGCAGTATTGCCAAGACTTGCTCCTCCCATGCTCTGAGCAGTGGGGGAAGAGAAGGGGGTCCACCGCTAGTCCTCTGTATGGCGAGCTGGTGCCTTGCTGCTATGGAATGTACTTTCCCCCGTAGGTCATTCTACCTCTTCCTGATGTTATCCCTTGGTCTTGGGTGCTGTCCCACGGCGTTCACCCTGTCCACGATTCTCCGCCATAGCTCCATCTTCCTTACAATGGATATTTGATGTACCTGTGCTCCAAACAGCTGTGGCTTTACCCTGACAATTTCTTCCACCATGACCCTTAACTCCTCCTCAGTGAAACGGGGGTGCCTTGGTGGTGACATAGGTGTTGTATGGTGTGTGTTGGTGAGAGTGTGTTGAGTAATGTGGTGGGGTGTGTAGTGTGTGGTGCATGAGGGATGTATCGGTGTAAGTCGTGTGTGTCTAGTTGTCTAGATGGTCTTGGTGTCAGTATGGTGGCAATGATTTGTAATCGTAAAGGGTTGTGGGTAATGAGGGTGTGTGTTTTATAGTGGTGTCGGTGGGTTTATACTGGATGTGTGTATGAATGCCAGGTGTGTGATTTTGGTATTGGCCAATGTGGTGTTATTTTGAATGTGGGTGTCCATTCTGTGCTCGGAGGTATGTACCGCCAATGGTTTACCGCTGTTGAATGCCCGCCGTGGTGATTCGTGGGTCATAATGTGGTAGGCGTTGTTCTGTTGGCGTAATGGTATGGGTGTTGGGACTGCCACTTTTGCTCTGACCTTTGGGCTGGCAGATTTTTGTATGTGGCAGTATTCTGTCAGATTGGTGTGAGTGTCTCATAATATGCTGAACAGCTATTTGTCACTGCAGTGGTATGTTGGCGCCCGTCAGCGTGGCGGTAGGCAGCATTTACCTTTAATGTCATAATGGGGGCCTATGTGTCATCTTTTTGATAAGCACACCTTTGTTCAGGTTAATGATAATGAGTTATTGAACTTACACCTGTGATATTCCTTCCCGGAGTCCTCTTTCTCAGAAATTCACTGCTGTTACAATACAGTCTGTATGATGGGATGGGTTCACTGTATACTGCGGGATCTCTGTGCATACAGAACACCTGTACCACTTTTCCCTGTGATTAGATGGGGCCCTCCGCCCTGGGTCTTTTCATTTTATAACCACTTCTGTAGGACAACCCCCGGTCAGTCCAAATGTTAGCCAACTATAGAAGTAAGGCAACAAGGTTGTCCAAATCACGCATTGTGTTAGCCACCTGTTTTTGCAGCGGGTCCTTGAAGGAATACACACCACGTTCCACTGGGTGCTGCCATCTTGAAGTAGGTAGCAGTATAGTCCTCACACGCTGATGAGAGAGCAGTGAACCGGTCTGTCTCGCATCACGCGTTTCAACCTATAAATGAACTACTAACATTGAGAGGGGTAATATGCAGACCCCGGGAAGGAATATCACGGATTTTAATGTGGGAGTGAAGCTTGGAATAGTGAGTACTAGTTCTAGTTTCACTGCAGCGTGCAAGAGGATCAGATTTTTGAGGCAGCAATTCACCATAATTTTACTTTCTCCTCACTACAGACTGTGACTACAAGGTCACCCCCATACCGGAGGATCTATGATACCTGAACCAGTTATCTAATATGTTTGTGGTATGTTCATTTGACATGTGTTATATGTTGTTCTGTGTTGTGTTCCTCAGTGTTCAGGCATCACTATCCCCCCCATTTTATGTTTTGTGTGCATCTATCACAAGTGATTCTCATGTTTGAGGTGCTTAATGCAAATCAAATGCACAGTACCTTTGTGCATACATTGTAGATACTGCTAGAAGGTGGTCTGGCTAACTCTTATTTTGTGTATTTACAGGCAATGTACAGAGGCACGCCATTAATTAGGTGAAGTATACCTCAGTATTAACACATTAAAGGTGTGTATTGGCACATTCTTCTTGCGAGGAGAGGCACCAGGGAGTCACTCTTTGTCCTGAGGAAAAGTCTAGGGGTAGGCTTGAAACATGCAGACCACATTTATTAGCTAGGCAGGTACATAATATACCACCCTTTCCACTCACCCCGGCTTTAACCATACTCCCACTAAGGATGATATTAAAACATAATTTTCCCTAAGAGGCAGGTGCTTTTAATTTGTTTTATGACCCCTCCACGTCTATCCTTTGTCCTCATAGTGGATTATATACAAAGTGCTCCCACGTATTTGTCGGTCGCACCAAGCCTCATTCCACAGCGGAACGCGATGGACCCAATGACAAAACATGCCACCAAGGAATAACCATGGAGGGGGTTGGTTTTCAAACGAAACCAAGCAGTTTCCAACTTTTTTCAGAGGGTTAATTCTGTAGGCTAGGGCTAGGCTTCTGTTTGGTTAATATGCAGGCTTCATTAGGAGAATAAGCCCCTGCCCACTTTTTACCTCCTCATTCCCTCTTAGGTTTTAAAGTTGCCATGGATCAGACAAAGGTTCAGACGATATTGGAATGGCCAGCACCCACCACTGTCAAAGAGGTAAAAAGTTGCATGGGTTTTTCAAACCTCTATAGACAATTTATTACCCATTTTACTGACACTGTAAGTCCTATTACAAGACTTTTATGAAAAAAGTGCCTGTTGTCTGGTCCCAGGAGGCCAATGATGCATTCAATTTACTTAAGGAGAAATTTACCACAGTGCTGGTGCTCTGACATCCATACCCCACTTTACTGTACTTTGTAGAGGCGGATGTCTCTCAGGTAGCAGTAGGAGCTATACTGCTGCAAAGCGATACCACATCGGGACATATGCACCCAGCTGCATTCTTTTTTAAGAAAATGTTGCCAGCTGAACAGAACTGTATAAGTGGCAGAAAATAGAAATATTGGCAATCAAATTATGTTTCCAAAAGAGAGAAAATTTCTGCTGGGGGCTCAACATACCATTACCATATACACTGATCATAAGAATCTCCAGTTCCTTCAGTCATTAAGAGACTTGACCCCTATACAAGTAAGGTGGTTGTTGTTCTTCATTGAATACAATTTTATCATTACATGTCATCGAGGTACACATCAAATTAAGGCTGATATGTTATCCAGGTGGGATTACTTAAATAAATATTCTCAGGAACAGACAGAGCTCCTCAACACATAGTATGCCTTTGTGAACAAGAATCATTCCTGAACAGAGTTAGGCAGAGTATGAGTCAGGAGGACGTAGCCTCTTGGGTAGCTGGTAAAGATAACCAAGTCCATAATGATTTTCCTTACCATGGAACCACCTTATATATTCCTAGTAAAGAATTAAGGGAGTAAGCTTTGACTTAGGCCCTCATTATGACATTGGCGGAAAATCCCACTTATCGCTACGCTGACTGCCACTAAACCTACCACTGTCACCGCGGACATCCGCTCACCATATTATGACACACACACACCAATCCATCACTATTCAGCCACATACACAATTCCGCCACACCAAAGGTCAGTGATAAACTGGGGGTATCAAAACCCACAACGTTACGCCAACAGAACAACACCCATCACATTTTGACCCACGAATCACCACGACGGACGTTCAATGGCGGTAAACGATTGGAGGTACACACCGCTGTGCTCAAAATATACACACACATACAAAACAACACCAGATTGGACAATTCAAACTACAGACACCTGACACCCATACACACTCCACACCCACACATCCACACCACTATAAAACACACACCAACAGTACCCACAACCCTTCACGACTACAAACCATTGGCACGAGACAGACACCACGACCACAGACAAGACCAGAGCCACACACCACCATCACCTATACACCACCCACGCACCTTATATCACACATCTAAACACATCACCCCACACACCCTCACCCACACTACTCACACAACACCCATGGCACCACAAAGACACCCCCAATTCTCAGAGGAGGAGCTAAGGGTCATGGTGGAGGAAATCATCTGGGTAGTGTTCTGTAGCCATTTTAGCCATAGCTCCATGCACGTTATTTTAACATACTAGGCCGCTGTGCACTCTAACCTAGATATATTTTATTCAGCTTCATTTTATTATTGTTACAATAGCCACTTTTACAGTCTTGTTTTATTTTCTGTTTCTCTAACTGTTTTTGCCTAGGCCAGAACTCTGTTCTCAAACAAGACATTCTTGATCACTCTGTGCTTCTTCCAAGGCTACAGCACGGTACATTGCCGGTGAACGTGGTACAAGTTTAGTCTCCAACATTCGTAGAAAACACACATCCTTACGTAGGGACCTTTTCTCAGAACATCAGTTGTGTTGGTATAAAAACACTTTCTTGTCCCTTACACGTTAGAGGAGCTTGCAGCCAGAGAACCACAACTGTATGCCAATTGCCGAATGCTTCGCTACAGATGCTAACACAGTCTGCAGGCCTTTGCTCAGGTATGGGGGATGATGTCTTCCCAGGGTAACCTGAAGGGTAGAGTTAGAGCTTAACACACTGTGCTCTATTATAACTTAGGTAGGAATTAATCTGTCGACCATAGTAACAATATGATAGTATTATTTCCATGCTTCACTCTCCTAGTCACAATTTTAATATTGTTATGTTCTGTCATCCTGGTTATTGCAGCTCACGCTTTGCCATCTAAGATGCAGTTGTTTTATTAAAATCATTATTGAAACATATTCTGCCTCTGTTAGTATTTATATGAGACTAAGGTAATTGAGAGAAACGGATGAGACCTGAGTGACCACGACTTCCCTGAGAAACCAAGTATGTCATACGTTCAGCTGCCCAGTCATCCCTATCCTTGGGTAGAAATGAGGCACTGCTAGTTAACCGGAGCAAAACCCGGATTGGAGCGACAGGTGTCACCCGCAGTGGGTTAGACAGTCTCCTACACCGCGGATGATTCTGCCGCTCAAAATCCAGTAGTCTCATTAGAATAATGAGAGCCTACGTAACATGGCGCCGCCAACGTTTGGTCAGGCTCTAATTTTCGGGTCCTCCACAGTATCTCTGTCTCATTATATACAATGATGCCTCAATACCATATACAGAGACATCCGTGGTGCTGAGGATTTCCAATCCAGCTACGTAGGCTATCCTATTGAGGGCTGGAGGTTGTTCAAGCTTGAACTTTAAAAGGAAAAAACCCTATTTGGTGTGCCTTCTCTGAACGTATGGTCTGTCTAGTATGGGGAATCCACAGCATATAGCAATGGCAGTTAATATGGGACAACCTCTGACTGCACATTTACTAGTAAATGGCCTAACGGCCCACGGGGGTCCAGTCACATTTATGGTGGATGCCCATCCAGCTTATAGAACAGAACTTTTTTATTTGTGGGTCACATTTCCAGCAGTAGACGGGAATACAAACATATTTCATTTATATACATGCAAACGTACCTGGACAATACAGGAGATATGCATATTTAGAAATACCATTATCTTATCAAGAACATAATAATTGGCTTGATGGTGCCCTACCCCACACAACATTTCTAGTAAGATAAGGTCCTCTAAGTAACGATGGTCCTACTTGGCCTTTATTGGCCACTTATACACCACATCCTCCAGTAGCAAATTTAGCGGTAGCTGAGGTTCATCACTTATATACTGAATTAACAGCGACATACAGTATAGGCGATTAGTACAGTTTGTGATGCAAATATTAAATACAAACCCAGCACATGCTGCTCCAGCACAACCACATGCAGTCATGCCAGGCATAAACACTGTGACTGTACATTCGATCATGGATAAAGTACCCACCAAATGAGAGTAAACTCCGTTTTGGTTAGCACAGAAAATAAATGCGCTAGAGGCAGTATTTCCCGATACGGGACCTCAGGATAAACATTGAATACTAACAATGTGCTTGCCATTTGGGATGGTCCTTACAGTAGATAACTGTAATACCTGGGGCACAGTATTTGCCGCGCTCTATAGAACCACACACGGTACACCGACACTTGCCAATTTACATGAAGTGTTTAAACAAATTCAAGATGAATACGGGGCTGCCCCGGCCCTAGATTTGGGGATGCAACTGATGGGCAACTTTGCCATGCTATCCTCAATTATTTTAAGTAATCTTAAAGGGGAAGCGGTCGCACTAGCAGTGCTCATGCGGCTCTTTGACGTTCCTCAACAGGGTCAGGAATGCAAACTGCTTAAGATTATCGCAGAGACCTATTCTAGCATTGGTCGAGATACTTTATGGGCCAGACCAACTAAACCACAATTTCAGGGCAAATCTAATAAAGATTTCTCCAAGCAAGCTTCTGAGGGCAATAAGAAACGCTGGGATAAAAAACAACAAACTCCTAAAAAAGAGAGGGGAGAATCTCCACAAATGGAGACCCCACAGAATAGATATAGGCCCTCATTACGAACATGGCAGTCCGTTCCACTACGCCGGCGGTAGAAACCGCCAACAGAGGAGCAGTCCGGACCGCCAAATAATGATCCAAACGAAACACACGAATCCCGTGAACCACCCACTGCCAGGAGAGGAGCCCTGCCGATGACAGCAGAATCCGCCCACAGGCCGTCGGAAAGGTGAACCACCATTCTGCCGCCAGTTCTCAGACGGGAACCACCGCCACACAAAGCCAGGTGGAAACGAACCAAATATAAGGAACCACGTACCGGAGTCCCACAGAACGTGCAGCAGCAGCCATGGATAGAGAGCTGCAGATCATGCCAGCCCTGCTCCTTGCCATATACCTACAAGACCGAGACCGCCGACGAAGACGACGACGGTAAGTACTGCAACCTATGACACAAGGGAGGAAAGGGCACAGTTACATACCCACCCATCAGGCAACACCCCCCAACCCTTCCCAGAAGAACAAGTCATACACCCCACACCAAGAGGTACGTACCCGACCGACGGCTAATGCAACTTGACCATAGTATATACAAGAGCCCCACACCCATAAAAAAGTAAAACAAACACCAGGGTGTAACTGCGTGCAGCCCAAACACAGGCCACACAGAAACTTTAATGAGAAGCTTACTGAGCCAAACAGTGCAAACAGGGCCAAAGGGCAGTCCGTAAAATCCCAATTGTCATGGGCCACAACGGGCCCCACCTGACTCCCACAAGTGCTGGGTACTCCACATAACGGGGCACCATATGGGGATCCAGGCACCTCACAGAAGGGGCGCAGGGAGTGGGGATTTTCGACGGGGTGGGCTTTTGACTTTCTTGTGGAGGGTGGGGGATGGGCTTCTCCTTTGAAGGGGGTGGGGACTGTTTGGCTCGGGTGGAGATGGATGGCCTAGGCTCTGACCTGGCCTTCTTCTTCTCTAGGGAAGGGGCACAGGAATGTGATGGGTGGACCGGGGTGGGCTGTGATGTGGAAGGAAAGGAAAGGGCAAGGAGGTGGGCACGTTTAGGGACAAGACGGGGTGGGCCAGTGGGTTGGAAGAGGTCAGCACGGGAGAGGAAAAGTTTCTTGGGAGCAATTGGGGTGGGCGTGGATGAGGGCGTGGGAGTGGAGGCAGAGGGAGTGGATGTATGGGGTGTAGGGATGCATGTAGTGGGTGCAGGTGACTGCTCAGTATGCTGTCATGTGGTGCATGTCTGATGGGTGGGTGTCTTGGTGCGTTTTTGTGTCTTGGGAGGTGAGGGGTGGACACAGTGGGAGAAGACAGACAGCTAGTGTGGATGTATGTTGTGTGGGTGTCTGCAAGTCTGTTGAGTGTGCTGCATGTGTCAACTACAGTAGAGGTGGTGAGTGCAGGTGTGGTGTATGGGGTGCATGTATGGCTGTCTGCGATTGTGGTGAGTGCAGGAAGAGGAGCAGTAACAGTGAGTGAAGGTGCAGTACATGAGGGTGTGGATGTAGAGGGGACAGACAGGGAGGCGCAAGAGGTGGGCACGTTGGGGGAAGTGGACGTTGTTGTGTGTACAGGTGTCTGTTGGCTGCGTGAATGCTTTAGGTGGGAGTTGTGGTGCTTGTGTTTTGAAGTGTGCTTCTTGTGTGTTGATGTGCCTGTCAACGGGTCTGATTGTGTGCTTTGGATGGGTGAAGGGAGCGGGGTGCTGGAAGGGGTAGAGGAGGTTGGAGGGGGGACGGAATGGCCAGGGAAACTGGCTGCCATCCAAGAGGAGACCACAGCCTGAAAAGATCTCTGTAGAGCAGACATAGCACTGTGAATGCCATCCAGATAGACATTTGTCTGCTGCACCTCTGATGCTAGCCCCTGGATGGCATTGACAATGGTTGTCTGCTCTACAGAGATGGTTCTCAGAAGGTCAATGGCCTCCTCTGTGAGGGTAGCAGGGCTGTCTGGGGCAGGGGAGGAGGTGCCTTGGGCGAAGGAGAGCCCACCTTTCTGGGTGGGCGGGCACGGGCAACTCGGTGGGGAGCAGAAGGGAGGGCGGTGACGGTATGGGGGTGGCAGAAGATCTCACAGTAGTGGTGTGTGCACTAGAGTCTGCCACCGCCGGGGGACTCCCATTGGAGGAGGTCTCAGAGTCACTACCTCCTGTGGTAGTAGCCTCCCGCGTGGAAGACCCCTTGCCCTCCCACCCACTGGTCCCCGGGGCGTCCGTTGTCTCTGCCTCAGAGGATCCGTGGGCTGCTGCCTCCCCACTTGGCGGTGCCTCATCTCCCTCGCCTGATGTTGATGCTGTACCAAACCAAAAGAAGAGAACAGGGATGGGGAGACAAAACAGGAGAGACACTTGTAAATAGCTGAATGCAGATACAGAATGGCCAGACAGACACCCACTCAGCAATCACACCCAACAGGCAGCACCCTACACTATGCCCATGGCCATGCCCCTGACTACTGACCAGAATACTGCTCTACACCCATCCCCTGAAATACTTTTGGAGCTGAGGTAGGTGAAACCTGACAGGGACACCCCTACACTCTTTGTGGAACATACAGTAGATGGACATCAGTCAAATTCCCTGATCTAAGCAGCATGAGCCCTATTGCACACCCAGACATCCTTCCAGACTGAAGTATGGTCAATGAGTACTCACTCCCTTGTGACTGCTGTGCAGCCTTCAAGCGCCCATCCAGATCTGGGTACGCCACCGCCAGGATCCGTCGCAGCAGGGGGTCAGTGCCCGACAGGCACCCCCGCCACGTTGGGAGGACTTCCCCAGCTTGGCCTCACTGATCTTTCGCGCCCAGGTCCTCCCACTTCTTTCAACAGTGGGTGCTCTGCCGGTTGTAGACCCCCAGGGTCCGCACCGCCTTGGCGATGGCATGCCAATGTGCCCTCTTCTGGTGGGCGCTGACCTAGAAGGGGGACACAGATATGGAACACAGAGGTCAGGCACTTGCACAATAGGAACAGCTGGCAAATTGTCCAACATGGGACGGTCAGGACTCTCAGATATACAGGACAGTCGCACGCAGCATTCCATGTACCATGGCCCATGCAGGCTCAGAGGAGCACACATATGTCCAATCCACACCATCCATTACACACACAGTGCCCTCCAAATCCAGACTCACCTGTACCTCTGGCTCTCCGTAGAGTGTGCCATACAGGGGCAGGACCCCGTCCACTAGCTACTCCAGTTCTTCCTGGGTGAAGGCCGGGGCCCTTTCACCTGCACCACGTGGCACATCGATAGTCGGAGGCAGGCCACAGCAATACACAGAGTGTAGTACCTGTCCGCACGAGATCAGGGAGTCAAGTGGTCAAACAATGACAAACGTGCGTATGTTCCACAGCGGTGTGCACGTCACCTCCGCCGGCGATCATGATACGCCAGGATTCCCCATTGGCATCCATGTTAGCCAGTGAGGGTGCGACCAGCGGTCAACACCGCCTCACGATGTGACATCAACCGCTAGCGGTATGAGGTCACTTCCACAACGAAGTGGCAGATCTACAGTGGGCAGACATTTTGCCATCACCTACGCATCTAGAATTTCCTACTACTCACAATGCAGGGCCTACTAGCCACATGAAGCACCTAGGCCTCTATCCATTCCGTATAGTAGCACACATTAATTACTCTATTCCCTCCTTGTGATGTGCATGTACATCTGTCTGGTAGCAGTTACTGTCCAGACACTACAATGAACGATGCAGTGCAGAAATGATGAGAAGTGTGCCTATGTATGTGTCTTCATCACTCCTTTTTGTAACCCCTCGTAGGTACCGACCCCTGTGGTGAGGAAGGGCACCATCGGTGTACAGACCACTTGTCGATATGGGGACCATGGTGGAGCATCAGATCATAATCACTTACAGACTCCCACGTGCAACTATTCAGGACCTTTGTGCATTACTGGATCCTGCACTAACTCCAGGAAATCGTAATCAGCATGCCATTCCAACTGAGGTGCAGGTGCTCTCCACACTCCATTTCCTGGCCACAGGCTCATTTCAAGTGACAGTGGGCATGGGTGCTGCTTTCTCACAGCCAATGTTCAGCCAGGTACTGACAAGATTTCTGAATGCATTTGTACAACATCTGCAATCCTATGTGCGGTTTCCCCAAAGTACTGACCTCCCTGCCATCAAGTCTGACTTCTATGCCTTTGTAAACATTCCCCCTGTCATAGGTGCCATCGATGGCACACACATACCCATCATCCCCCCAAGAGTGAGTGAACAGGTGTACAGAAACAGGAAGAACTTTCACTTCATGAACATCCAATTGGTGTGAACTGCAGACCAGTACATTTCACATGTGAATGCCGTGTTTCCAGGTTCAGTCCATGATTCATTTGTGTTGAGGAACAGTAGTGTGCCACAGAAGATGGAACAACTATAAGAAGACAGAGGGTGGATCATAGGTAAGTTTGCCTGTTAATAACTGAAACATTGCAGAAAAACAGCCTGTCTGACTAAGGGACACAACAATGATGAGTCTGTATTGAACTATTTTGTAGGTGATTCTGGCTATCCAAAGTTGCGTTGGCTCCTGACACCAGTGAGGAATCCCAGGACGGATGCGGAGAGGAAATACAATGAGGTCCATGGACATACTAGGAGGGTAATAGAGCATACTATAGGTCTCCTGAAGGCTAGATTCTGGTGTCTACATATATCTGGGGGTTCCCTGGCCTATGGGCCTGATAAGGTGTTTAGAATAGTGATGGCCTGCTGCATGCTGAACAACGTGGCAGAGAGACATTCTATCCCCCTCTTAAAGGTGGTGGGTGCTATAGGTCCTGATCAGCTTCCTCAGAGAGGTGAGGAGAGTGATGGTGAGGATGAGGAAGGGACCATGTCCATTCCAGGAACCAACTGATACAACTCTACTTCCAATAACTGTGTGGGACTTAAGCCTATCATTGTGGTTAGTGACTAATACTGTCAGTGTGCTTTGTCATATGGGGGGTTGGTCATGATAGGCGATACATGGACCACTTTTGCACGGTACTGACAGAAAATATATGCATTCCCTCTTTGCCACCATTTGGGCACACTGTACCACCATTAAGCACAAATTGACAATAAAGTTGTTCTCTACTAGTTGCATCCATACTCCACGTTGTTCACAATTTAAGACAGGGGACAGTGTTACAGGTGTGAAATGTGTTTTATTGGTAAAATTGAGTGCATTGTGCTATATACAGTGATGGGAGTCGTAAGGGTTGGGTGTCCTCAAAATCAACTTGGTGGCAGCCTTGTTGGATGGTTTAGATGGGTCCATTTTGTCGAACAGTACTTCATATTGCCCTCAGCTAAGTGTTGTTGGTGAATGGGTGGGATGGTTGCTTTGCAGTAGTAGCAGAGTCAATTGTTAGAGGGGGCCTTTTTCTTAGCTGGGTTTCCAGTGTCTAATCTTGGCCTAAGAGTACGTTTGGGCACCTGCTGAGAAGCTTCTTGGGGTGGCATGGTTGTCCCTTGTGTTTCCTGGGAGAGTATTTCCTGGGATGTTTCTGCTGCTTGGGTCATCAGATGCTAGCTGTCCAGGGCTGTTGTGGGGGCCTCTTGTCCGGTGTGGGTGTCAGACTGGTTTTTTACCAACTGCAGCAGTGCTCCAGCAATGGTGGCCATTGTGGTATTGTGCTCTTTCCACTGCTCCATGGCCTGTTGGTGTTTGCTGCTGCATCCTCTGACTTTTCTCCAGGGTGGACACAATCTGTGCCAACCTGTCTTGGGTATGTTGGTAGGCCACCAATACCGCTGCAATAACGTCCTGGGTCCCCTTGGCTTACTGGGACACTTGAACTTGCCCTAGCTCCCTTTTCCTGTGTCCCCTGCACAGGTCTGGACGTGCCACTTGTACTGGGGCCCTCGCCTTCCTGCATGTTGGGAGTGGGAGACTGTGGCCTCTGTAGCTGTGTTCTACCAGTCTGTGCCCTGGGTACACTGGTGTGGGTACGCCTCACCTGGCCTGCTGGTCTTGACTGGGTGTTAGTGGTGACAGTGGTTTCCTGGATGGGGCTGCTGCATGGTGAGAATCCAGGACTGTGTGAGGGGCCTTCCTGCTCATCAGTGTCCAGGGATCCTTCGTCAAGGTCTTGTGAGGTGGCTCTGTCTCCCTGGAGGGCAGTGGCACTCCTTGTCCTGCCCATTAGGGTTGCATGGGTGGTGGTGCCTGTTGGAGGACATACACATGTCTGTTACATATGCATGTAGGTTTGAGGTGTACAGGACTGTGCTATTTTGTGCTGGTGTTAATTTCAGTGGCCTTCCAGGGTGCCTTTGTGAGGTTGACATAGCATTTAGCGCCAGTGGTGGGGTTGCATTGTGGTGGAGGGTATTGTTCCATTGTGGGTATGTGCAGGGGTGGGTGGCTGTGCACAGCGGGAGTGATGTGGGCCTGTTAGTGGGTTGTAGGTAATGCAGGGTGGTGGGTAATGGCTGGGTGGGGTGTAGGTCCAGGTGGGTGTGGGTGGGGTGGGGTGGTGCATGCATTGTAGTCTTGGTGTATATGGGGTAATTGAAGATGACTTACCTGAGTCCATTCCTCCAGGGAGTCCAGTGAGTCCCTCTGGGTGCAGGGTGGTGTGGACCTTCTTCTCCCAGTCGGTGTAGTCGGGTGGTGTTGGTGGCGACCCTCCCCCAGTCTTCTGCACTGCAATATGGTGCCTAGATGCCATGGCCCTGACCTTACCCTGCAGGTCGTACCATCTCTTCCGGATGTCGTCCCTGGTGAGTGGATGGTGTCCCACTGCATTCACCCTGTTGATAATGGTCTGCCACAGCTCCAATTTCCGGGCGATGGGTGTATGCTGCACCTCGGCCCGATTATTTGTGGCTCCACCTTCAGGACCTCATCCACCATGGTCCTTAGCTCCCTTTCGGTGAAGCGTGGATTTTTTTGGGGGGGTGACATGGTGAATGTGGTGGATGGGGTCAGGACTGGGGACGGGGTAAGGGTGCTCCTCTGTGGGTCGTTGTGCGTCTCCTGTATGCTGCTGTTCGCTGTCTGGCTCTGCTGCTCTCTGTCTCCTTGTCCTGGTTTCGTTGCAAGGGATTGTGGGGTGTGTCTGGTGGTGTTTTATGGGGTTCTGGATGTGTGTCAGGTGTGCGGGTGATACGCCTATCCAATGTGTGCACTTGTTGCTGTTGAGTCCACTTGCTGCCCATGGCGGTCATAGTCGTCAATGGTCGTCCGGCCTCCACTGTCCGCCAAGGTGATTTGTGCATCATTATTTGGAGGGCGGGATGTGGCTGTGCTTGGCGGTGGCGGGGTGGGCCGGGATTTGCACCGACAGAGTCATGGCGGGAAGTGGTGGTCTGGGAATTTTTTGCTGGGTTGGGTTTTTCGTTCATTATATGGCGGGTTTCCATTCACAACCAACGGCGGGATTCTGTTCACCGCCGACACAGCGGTCGGCGGTCTTTCCCGCCATGTTCATAATGACCGCCATAATCTCAGAAATAGAGATAATATAAAAAACGCCTGATAGATATCAATATAGTGATACACGCCAATCTCGTTCCTTTCAGGACTCATCGGAAAAACGAAATGAGAGAGGTGGGCGATCAGAGCAAAGATCAGAGTACGTGAAACTGAGACAGGTATCAAAACGCTCATCTGAGGTTTCTGTTAAAAAGGAAGAGAAACCTGCCCAACAAAAACCCCAATTTAAAAAGAAAAAAGTTGGCAGCTGTTGCAGTTCGACATGCCACACTGGAAGAGGGTCCTCTTGAGGAACAAGAAGTGGGCACTAGCACTGCTAGACAGCGCGGCAGAGGTCACAATAGTTCGCCGGAGACTTCTAGAGCATCTGGAGGTGAAAGCAACTGATGACCTTTTACAAGTAGAAACTGCGGACATGCGTGTCTCCACGCCTGATAGGGTGTATAAAGTAACATTACAGTAAGAAGGAGACATTGAGCGCATAATCGATGCAATCTTTTGGGATCATGTGGTAAACATATATAATGTTTTGTTGGCCGAACAAGATTGGCCACCTTAATTTGTGTGTACCTCCCCATATGGAGAAGACGTTGTTCGTTGTTTGTTAAAGACGTCACTAAACCTTCTTTCTCGCCCCTTGTTCCAGAGGAACTTTCTGAATCCTATGCCATTGATTGGGCTTTGGCACAGGCACCTGTGTTATATTGCAATCATGTAGGATGGGATAAAGAGTCCCCCTACCACTTAATTCCCATTAAAACTCAACCCCAAACACAACCTCAGTATCCAATTAAACATGATGCAAAGGCACCTGTGAGGGAAATACTCGCTCAATTGGAGTACCAGGGCGTAATTGAACCCTGTGTTTCCCCTATAAATAATCCATTATTCCCAGTAGCTAAACCAGACCATTCATACAGAATAGTCTTAGACCACAGACACTTAAACAGTCATACACGTACATATGCTATACAAAACTCACATAGCACAGCACTAATTAACAATATAGTGCATAAACAATACAAAACAACACTTGATATTTCCAATGGTTTCTTCTGCCAGAATATAGCGCCTGAGAGTAGAGACTTAACAAGTTTCAGTGCGCTAGGCTCCCAGAAAAAAATCTGTTGTTTACCTCAGGGGAATAAGAACAGCCCACGACTGTTCGCAGCTTGTGTGACAGCATTTTTGTACGAGATTGACCCTGAAGCATTGTCCTATATAGATGATATCTATCTTACAGATGATGAATTGCTACAACATTTAAGACCGGTAGCCCGCATTGTCGTAGGATTTGCTAAATTTGGTTACAAGTTCAACTTTAAGAAAACAAAAATTGCCTTCCTCAGCGTACTGTTTCTGGGATATGAGCTGTCAAGTGAAGGATAGAGCCTAACGCCACAATTCTTAGAAAAATGCTCACAACTAAAACCCCCAAATACGATAAAAAAACTTCATTCTCTATTGGGTTTCCTAAAGTTTGGCAGAACTTACATTTCAGATTAAGCTACACGCATAAAACCTTTATATGATCCGATACGTCCTGATTTTTCAAGTAAATTCTGGACAATTGAGCATACATGCATTCTTAGAGAACTGCAGCCGGACATGCTTGCAGCAAAATATTTACACACAAGGGACAACAAAACACATTTGGGCATCAGAGTAATAGCTGGTGCCATCGGTTTCAACTATGTGACATTTAATGAAGGTGAGACAGCCCCGATTGCATATAAATCGCACTTGTACTCAGCAGCAGAACAACGCTTTGCTCCCACTGAGAAAATACTCACTGCTGTACAGATGGCGGTCATTAAAGAAAGGCCTTCAGCCCAGGGTAAACGCATTATCGTTGTTTCTCCAATCCCAGGCCTAGAGGCTGTTACAAAAGCCAGCGTTCCAAACGCAAAAGCATTACACCCACCCTGGATACAATGGGCCACGTCCTTGACAGCCACTGATGTAGACTACATTTTTGACCCAAAATTAGAAACTCAATAATTTTTGCAATATGAACTAGAATACCCAGTTCCTGCAAATACATTGCCTATTGAACAATATCATAAAGTCATGTACACTGATGGCTCTGCACAACCTGTAATTGGTACAAAACACCAATATTCTGCTGCTTGAGCAGTCGTAAGCGGCTACATGGAGGACAATAAATTCTGTCCCCCTACATGCATTTACGCAAACCCTAGGGGATTGCACAGCACAATTGGCAGAGCTAAAAGCGCTGTTGATGGCACTGGAGCATATAGATCTTACACAACCAACACTGATTGTCTGTGATTCGTATTATTGTGTCCAGTCCTTCAATGAATATCTGCATTACTGGCGCCAGAATGGGTTCAGAGATTCTAAAGGCAACACCATCACAGACTTCTGTGGGGGAAAGTAGCAGATCTGAAAGAGACACTACCAAATGTCCATGTTGTACATACACTTGGACACCAGCACGTTGCGATACACATCGCTGGAAATACATCGGCTGATGAAGCCGCAAAGTCAGCAGTAGCTACGGCTGCTGTAGCTGCAGTAACTCGTTTGAGTTCAAAACCGGACGCAGACATGTGGGCTGCCGTGACAGCTACGGCTGATGGTACGCCCTATCCAAAAATATTCCTACCGAATGGGAAGTATGCTGAACGCTGAGGTTAAGATACCAGGCATAGGGGTACGAAATATTCCCAACAGAGATATAAGATCACAATTAATTAAAGCAGCACATGAAGGGGTGGCATCTGCCCATGCTGGTGTGGCGGCTACAATTTCAATCTTACAAGCCCGTTATTGGTGGCCATGCCTCTACAAGGAGACCAAGCAGTATGTGTGACCTCTGCCAACAAATCAACGTTTCAACTGCCAAACACCCGCTGCAGACACCCCTCTTGATTTTAAATAAACCATTACAATGTGTGTACTTGGACCATTGCGGTCCCCTGACACCGGATAGTGCATGCAAGTATATATTAGTTGCTGTTGATTATTGCTCCAGATTTTTATGGGTGTGGCCACAACGCTCAGCTGACGCTTGGACTGTTATTAAAGATTTGTGAGTTGCGGCATTCCACTAGGACCAGGGCCATGGCTTTGTTGGGGGTCCAACTCCAGTACTTGTCTCCATTTCATCCTGAGGGAAATAGTGTTGTGGAGTGATTAAACCATGATTTAAAGCAATCCTTAACAGCCAGAGTGTTAGGTACAGGTGGTAGTTGGCTTAATTACCTGTATGGAGTTCAGAGAGCACTTAACAATCTGCCTAGGAGGTCCCTGGGGGGGTCGTACTTCATATGAGTGCCTGTTCGGAACTCGAATGTATGTTCCAGATCTTGTTGGTCCTGGTGTGGAGGCTGCAGAAACACCTTTTGACATAAATGAACGTGTCACTGTCTTACAGGAATTACAACAGTTCCATGATGATAGTTCTACCGGCTGGATTCCCTGAATCAATGATCTAGCACATGAAAAAGTTGCGTGAAAAAGGAATTTGGTCCTTCTTACCATGCACCAGTCCCAGTCTTGGGGATACACAGTACCAGAACTGTAATTCTACCACCGTTGGCTGGTGTCAAAGAAAATCGTTTTGTCTCCATTGACAATGTCAAACTGCACCATGTGGCCGATCCTGCACAGCAGACCAAGAGGAACATCCAGTAGTTCCCGAATCCCTCTCACTACTGGTCAAGAAGTCCCTCTACAAGTTGCAAACAGCAACCCTGACACCTCTCCGAGCTTGGGGAGGATAGAAAATGATCTTGCATTGGTTCCACTAACATCGAACAATACAGAAA
This sequence comes from Pleurodeles waltl, assembly GCF_031143425.1. Classification (NCBI taxonomy): domain Eukaryota; kingdom Metazoa; phylum Chordata; class Amphibia; order Caudata; family Salamandridae; genus Pleurodeles; species Pleurodeles waltl. The sequence goes on along the minus strand of NC_090442.1, from coordinate 319,409,565 downwards.
TGATTGACCGATTTGATTCGACTTCAACACAAACGGATAGTGCTATTTATTGTGTACCACCATGGGAAAAACCAACTCCACCAATGAACACAGCTCCAGCTTTTGCACAAACTGCTTCTGGATATTTTGCCGACTTCAATGATGACGTCTCAGACTCATTCGCCTCCTCGACACCTGAACTATCAAAAACACGTAAGCTAATGAACTGGCTTAAAAAACAAATTTTATTTTTCCATGGAACGATCTATATCTTTCCTTGACTGTCCTAGCTTTCCTACTTTGGATTGGTTTTGTTATTACTTTCTTTTTGTTAATACATGGTCATTTTCTCCCTGAAAAATCAACAGTTGAACTGGTGGAAGAGGTCTTAAAACCACATTTTTCATCACACAAGGTCCGAAGAGACTTATCCCATGTGAACATTTCCGCATTACCAATTCCTGATGGGATTGTTTGGATAAAGTAATATTTGATATGTACAGTCCCACAGAAGTTATTCAAATACCATATGTGTTCAAATTATCAATGAACAATATAATAATACGAGGCATTCTTTCTGATGAGTGGGATGTGAAAACAGTTGATTTTATGACGACTGAATTACAGTATTACACTGTATTTGAAAACGCAGATATTTATCAATCTAAAGAAAATTATGGTGATATGTTTTGCTATAATTACTAATGGCACCATTTCATACACAGAGCGAGCAGTCCTAAAACTATTTTTAATTATACACAATGGGAATAGTGTCCGACTCCACCACAAGGGAGTTCCAAAACATATTCTGAAAAGTTTACATAGTTTTCTGGGCATAATATAAAAAATGCTGAGTCGTATTACTTTAAACTGCCACATACTAAAGATATACACATATTATTGACGAATACGAAATTTATATATTCGGAATCCTTTGTTTCCCGGTTGACTATAGAAGGCTATGAAGATTGGCTGAAGTTGGTTGACCTGAAAAGTGTATGGGGAACTAGACATTGGCAAATTAGGGGGAAGGAAGCTTTATTCAGAGCATACCTGATACCTGTACAAATTATATTTTTAAATGAAACAGTACAACAAACAAGTTGTTTAAGCTAAGCAAAGATTAAGGAATTAAACACGCCCAGTATACCTGCCCCTGCAAAGTTTTACAAATGGCAAAAATATACGAATGCAACTGAAGATCAGCTCGACAAATGGGTCCAGAATGGTACATTTAAAGCTTCACTGAAACGTCCTGGTGGGTGGGTATTGTGGCCAGTAGATACCAATGGGTATCCAGTGGTGAGACATTTTGCCAGTTACCATGATAAGAATACAAATTTGTTGAAATTCTGTGTATTTGACAGTATTCCTGTTAGTATAAGAGGTGGCAATAGAGAACAAGAATTACGCAGGCTGGAATCAAAATTTATTATCAAGTATAGGACACGTCAACCAAAAGGATTAAATATGGATGAAGAACTGTCAGTTCATTTGGGTTAATGTAGTATTATGAAGTAACAGCAGTATTATGGAACGGGTATAATTTATATTTGAATTTTTTATAAGCTAATAGTTTAATGGGTTGACTAAAAGATCCAATTAGTTAATTAGTTATCAACAGTATATATATGACACGTATTATAGTATGCATGAAATACTAAAAGTCATTTAAATGTTGTATTTTGTTCACAGGGCGATTTATGGTGGTAGCCCTGTATGATGGAAGCAGGAGAGCTATTATATTTTGTTTCGTATTTCTTACCTGAAATAGCTGGAAGAAGCACAATGTGAAATATAAGTATAACATAATATTTATTTTCTAAAGTTAGTCTGCAAATTCAGTTGACGTTAATATTATTATTTTAATGTTAATTTTAATTTTTAATTTTTAATTTTTAATTTTTAATTTTTAATTTTTAATTTTTAATTTGTATTTTTAATTTCATTTTATTTAAATTTTTATTTATTTTATTTTAGTTGCATTGTATTTTTCTTGTATAACACAGTGTTTCAAGAGAGTGGAGAAATAATATTGAAAGGAATAAAGGATTGAGTAGCACAATAGATGAAAATTTATAACGAAAGAGGTTAAAATATATAATTTCAAAATGGCCGACAAAGTTTATGTGGGAATATACTTTGTTTGTAATCTTAGTCTTTTTACTATTGTTATGTGGTGGTTTACCAGTGAAGTACAAGAAGAATAGAAAAAGGACTATGGCAATATGTTGATTTTATAAACTTGTGAACAAGGAGCAGGAGCTCCGAAACGCGTCGAGTTGTTTCTGCCATTTGCAATAAAAAGAACACTTGCCAAGTAATTGAAGCTATGGGACGTTGTCTACTTTTCCAGTATTGGTGAACAGCAGGCACCGTGTTTCTTTTGGAAGTATTTGGGGTTCGCCACCCTCCTATGAGCTAGCCGCATTTGAGGGCGACGATACGGCGAAAACTTTTGGATATATATATATATACATATATATATATATCTCTTAGGTTAAGCTTTTTAGTAGTAATTTTATATGTCTTTAAGCTTTGAAACACCTTCAGCCGACAAGTGGAGGGTGTTGTGTAGCCATTTTAGCCATAGCTCTATGCACTTATTTTAACATACTAGGCCGCTGTGCACTTTAACCTAGATATATTTTATTCAGCTTCATTTTATTATTGTTACAATAGCCAATTTTACGGTCCTGTTTTATTTTCCGTTTATATAACTGTTTTTGCCAAGGCCAGCACTCTGTTCTCAAACAAGACATTCTTGATCACTCTGTGCTTCTTCCAAGGCTACAGCACGGTACATTGCCAGTGAATGTAGTAGAAGTTTAGTCTCCAACATTTGTAGAAAACACACATCCTTACATAGGGACATTTTCTCAGAACATCAGTTGTGTTGTTATAAAAACACTTCCTTGTCCCTTACACGTTAGAGGGAAATTCCAGTCAGAGAACCACAACTGTATGCCGATTGCCGAATGCTTCGCTACAGATGCTAACGCAGACCGCAGGCCTTTGCTCAGGTACGGGGGATGATGTCTTCCCAGGGGAACCTGAAGGGCAGAGTTAGAGCTTAACACGCTGTGCTCTATTATACCTTAGGTATGAGTTAGTCTATCGACCATAGTAACAATATGATAGCATTATTTCTATGCTTCATTCTCCTAGTCACAATTTTAATATTGTTATGTTGTGTTGTCCTAGTTATTGTAGCTTACGCTTTGCTACCTAAGATGCAGTTGTTTTATTAAAATCATTATTGAAACATATACTGCCTCTGTTTGTCATTTATATGCAAGACTAAGGTAATTGAGAGAAACAGATGAGACCTGAGTGACCACGACTTCCCTGAGAAGCCAAGTATGTCATGCGCTTGGCTGCCCAGTCATCCCTATCCTTGGGTAGAGATGAGGCACTGCTAGTTAGCCGGAGCAAAACCCGGATTGGAGCGACAGGTGTCACCCGCAGTGGGTTAGACTTAGTCTCCCACACCACGGGCGATCTGCTGCTCAAAATCCAGTAGTCTCATTAGAATAATGAGAGCCTACGTGACAGTAGAACCACAGCTATTTAGAGCACAGGTTATGTTATGAAAATTTATAGAGCACATAGCTACCCGAAAGCCTCCCAGCGCTATACAGAAAGACCGTTGAATACTATACTACTATATACTATACTTAGGACACTAAAATAACCAAGTTTTTAATAGCCGCCGGAACGACCGTTCGTGGCTGGTTTGATGTAGATTCAGTGGTAATGAATTCCACAGTCTAGCTCCAAAATACGATATTGATATTCCTCCCCATTTGGCCTTTTTTATTGGGGGAATGACAGCAAGGACCGTGGAGGATGATCTAAGATGTCTGGTAGGTTTGTAAAAAGAAGCCAGGGCTCGCAATATTGGTGGGCCTTTGTCATATAGCGCTCTATGAATGTAACATAAAGATTACAATTTTATCCGTTGCCCCAAAGGAAGCCAGTGCAACATTGATAAAGCTGATCTGGCCGATTCATGCCAGGGTAAGAGAAGGTGGGCAGCAGTGTTATGCACCACCTGCAATTTCTTCTTAACATATTTTGGTGCACCAAGAAACAGGGCGTTCCCAAAATTCAGCCGGGAGATTATTAAGGCCTGTATGATGAGCCTCTTTACAATGAACAGAAGTATTTTGAAAACCTTTCCAAGAAGTCTGAGTATGCCAAAAGAGAAGGAGGATATTTTTTCCGCTTGATGATCCATGGTCAACCATGGATCAAACCATACTCCCAGACTCTTAATGCTTTCTTTGGGCAATGGAAGATCTTCTAATGGTTGTAAAACTGGGGAGATTAAGGGGGTCATTATGTGTTCATGCTGGCGGTCTTTCCATAGACTGCCAGCCCCCTTGAGACTCCGCCGGATGCATTATGAAAATTCTGCTGGGCCGGGACATTGCCGATGGCTCCACATGGAGCCGTCGGCAATGCCTCAGTGCGGCGGTGCAGGAGTACCTGTCACGCAGGTGACGGGGCACTGTACGGGGGCCCCGGAGCACCCCTTACGCCAGCCTTCACCTGGCAGGGGAACCCACCAGGGAAAGGCTAGGGGAACAGGGTACACTATCCAACAGGGCAGCGCTGCACAGAAGACTGCAGAGGCCCAGCTGGGGATGGCCTCCCAATGAGGAAGGGGTGTCTGTTGAACCCTGACCTCCGATGGCCCGGATACTGGCATACTGGCGGTGGCCTATCCGGAGTTGAATGGGCGCTTGAGGGCATCACAACAGCCACAAGGGGGTGAGTACAGGGCCCATCATTACAACTTACACCTGGTGGGGTGGTATCCTGGTGGTGGATGTGTGTCTGTGGGTGCCCCTAGGCCAGGCCTGACATTGCAGAGTAGGTCCCATGTTGGGCAGGGTTCTGATCTGATATTCCTCCTACCTAGCTTGTAGGCATCCACTTCTTGGCAGGGCTGTGTGGGTCCCAGGTATGGTGAAGTTGGCGGTATGTGTCCCTCCCCAAGCCCGGTGGCTAGCATTGTTACTGTTAGTGCATTGCATAGTACGTAGGCCTGTTCCCTGTGTGTGAGGTTGGTATGTACACCAACGGTGGTGTTGGTGCAGCCATTGACCCAGTGTGTCCTTTGTCTCAAGCCCCCTTTTTGTTTTGTCATCCTGTCCTTATGTGCATTAGCATCATCTGGTGGAGGAGCAGAGGCCCCGGCGACGGAGGGAGCTGCATCCCACAGGACCCAGGAGGCAGAGTCCACTGACGGTGAGGGAACCAGTGGGACAGAGGGCGAGGGGAGCACCATGGCGGAGACTGGAGGTATGATGGAAGCTCTCTGGTGGTGGTGGATACCTCTGTGACCACCCCAGCTACAGGTACAGCCACCACTCCTGTACCAGCACCACCCTCTCAGCAGCCCCTCATCGAGTTGCCTATGTCCGCTCACCCAGGAGGGTGGGCATCTCCTTCGCCCCAGGCACCTCAGGCCCCGCGCCTGTGAGCCCTGCTGCCCTGAGTGAGAAGGCTATTGACCTCCTGAGATCCATCTCTGTTGGGCAGTCATCCATTGTGAATGCCATCCAAGGGCAGGCAGCCCAAATGCAACAGACCAATACATTTCTGGAGGACATTCACACTGGTTTGGTGGCCCAACAGAGATCAATCCAGACTTTGGCCTCCTCTCTAATGGCAGCCATTGTCACTGTTTCCACCCTCCCCCTCCAACTTCCACTTCCCAATCCCATTCCCCTCAACCCCAACCAATCCCAAGCACACAGGCACAAGCACGAGCGTGCACACAGGTCAACACACAAGAATGACACAGGCAAACACAAGCACCACACATCATCCCACAGGCACTCACACAAACACCATGCAGATGCAGGCATACCATCATCCACTGCCTCCACTGTGTCCCCCTCCTCTTCCACCTCCCTCCCAGTTGGTCTACACTCACACCTGCATGCACTACATCCTCATCCACTACCGCCATCACCAGCACACCTATCATAAAACACACCTCACTGGCAGACACCACCACCACAGCCATGCACACGTCCCCTATGTCCTCTCCCACTGTGTCTGTCCCCTCCCTCCCAAGGAACACAAACGCAAGCACTTAGACACCCAACAGCCAACCACCTCACAATAGCATCCAGCCCATGCACCTGCACCCAAACGCAACAGACACCTCCCACAACCTCTCCCTCTTCCTCCACTCCCAAACCTTCCTGCCCCAATGTCCTTAAGCAGCTTTTCCTCTCCACCATTGACCTCTTCCCTACCCCTACCCCCCTGTCCTTCACGTCTGGCCAGGGTGGCTAAAACCCAGGCAAGCACCTCAGCCACCCAGTCTACGGGCCCAGTAGTGTCCACACCCACTCGTGGTGGGAAAGGATCCAGGGCACCAGGCAGCCTCAAGCAAAGGGTGCCTGCCCTAAGTGCTACCCGGAAGGGGAAGGAGTCCTCCCCAGCTGCTGCCCTGAAGGGCAAGGTGCCATCCTCAGCTTCTGCCAGGAAGGGCAAGGAGCGTGCCCTTAGTGCTGCCAAGAAGAGCAAGGAGCCATCCCCAGCTGCTGCCAGGTAGGGCAAGGGGCCTGCACCAGCAGGTAGGAAGGACAAGGGGCCTGGTGCTGGGTCTCAGTCGGAGCCCCCAACAACAACCATGATTGTGCTGCCGTCTGAGGCTACAGGGGATGGGCATTAGCTTCCTCCCACAACCACCACCAGCTGCAGCACCACCACCACCAGCAGTGGACAGCGGTCCAAGGCTGCAGGGGATGGGCCGGAGCCTCCCCCCACCAGCAGCAGCACCACCACCACCAGTGGGAAGACGTCCGAGGCTGTAGGGCATGGGCAGGAGCTTCCCCCCACAACCACCACCAGCAGCAGCACCACCACCACCAGCAGTGGGCAGCTGTCTGAGGCTGCAGGTTATGGGCTAGATCTTCCCCCCACAACCACCAACAGCAGCACCGCCACTACCACCACTGAGCAGCTGTCACCACTGGCGGACGGTCTGTAGACCTTACTCCATGGGCTGATGTGCGGCCTGCCCCCTGCAAATCCTGTGGGTATGACACCCACCTGAGAGACTGTGACCTTGCACTCCCCAGGATCAGAAACACAGGGCATGATGCCCCCTCCAGAACCAGTGGGTATAACATCCACTCGCCCCATCCTCCCCAGAATCAGAAGCACAGGGCACAATACCCCCTCCAGAACCAGTGGGTATGACACCCACTCACTCTATCCTCCCCAGGACAAAGAGCACAGGGCATGTTGCCCCCTTCAGAGCATGTGGGAAAGTCACCCACTTGAGAGACTGTGGTCTTGCACTCCCCAGGACTAAACAAAGGGCAAGATGCCTCCTCCAGAGAATGTGGGCAAGTCACCCACTCGAGAGACTGTGGCCTTGCACTCCCCAGGATCAAGCACAGGGCATGTTGCCCCCGCCAGAGCATGTGGGCAAGTCACCCACTTGAGAGACTGTGGCCTTGCACTTCCCAGGACCAAGCACAGGGGATATTGCCCCCTCCCGGTCCAGTGGTGTTGGTCCATCTGCCGTCTGAGGTGCCTGCCTATTTTCCAACTGATGCCTCTGCAGTGTTCTCTCCGTGTTGGTGCAGGAGACAAGTGGGGCCTTGGACTTTGTCCTCTGGCCCTGTGGCCCACTCACATTGAGGACTGGGCAGTGTCCCTTGAACTGTACATATGGATATACTTTTAGATTGAATGTTTGTTTTGTTACTATATTTATATTATTACACTCACTTTCATCTATTCGTGTTGTCATTGCATTATTCCTGAGGGGTACGAGGTCAATATGTTTTCTTACTGCATCTGATTGTGTGTATGGTGTTGGCGGTGGGTGTGTGTGTGTTGTGCTTGTGTGTGTGTCACTCTCTTTTTCCTCCCCTGTGTACTAGGTGGCTATACTTACTGTGGTCGTCTTCGCCATCGTTGCTGTTAGTGGTGGAGCAGGACGTAAAATATCATAGGAAAGATTTGCAGCTCGGGCTCCATGGAGTCGTGGTTGTTCCCTATGTCTCAAAAGGGGAGTCCTTTCCCTTCTGTGCAGTGTTTCTGCCAGGCTTTTGCTTTCGTTGGTACCTCCCCGGAAAAGGTGGCAGGTTCAAGGGTCTTAATATGGTGGGTAGAACATTGACTTCCGCCTGGCTGTAGGCAGCTACCGCCATGGTGCCTATTCTTTCCACCCTGGCAGTCAGTGTGGTAAAGTGGCTGTCTATCTGAGATCTTTTCGCCATGGTCATAATTTGGTGGCAGTTACCGCTAGCCTGTTAGCGTATTACCGCCACTTTATCACTGACCGCTAGGGTTGTAATGAGGGCCTTAGTGTTATGCTGGACACCCTGGAATTCAGAAGACTCTAGCTAACTGTCAGCAATGGTTTTGGTGGTTAACCCAGACCAAGGATGTGCATGATTATGTGCAGACTTTCCCCATTTGGTCACAGAATAAGGTGCCTCACTCTTCCCCTGTAGGTTTCTTATGTACCTAGCCAGTACCCCCACATCCTTGGCATAATATTAGTATAGATGTTATCACCACTTTGCCCAACTCCAATGTCTACAATACTATTTGGGTAGTTGTTGATCTCTTTTATAAGATGGTGCACTTTGTTGCCATTAAACAGATACCCATTTCATGACTCTCAACACCTTAATTATTTAGCACATCATGCGGTTACATGGCCTTCCCTCTGTCATTATTTTCGACGGAGACCTGCAGTTTGTTTCCCGGTTTTGGTGCAGTCTTTGCACATCGTTGGACATCAACGCTTGACTCTCATCTGCTATCACCCACATGTTGAGGTGAAGAGAGAGCAAGTAGATCAGCTACTGGAGCATACACTGCATTGTCTTTTAACATTAACTCCTAAAGAATGGGAATCCTTGTTACCTTTTGTAGAATTTACATACAACAATTCACAACATTCTGCCACCTGGGTATCCCCCTTAAATTGTGTGACAGGCACTTACCCAGCCATGTTATCTGAAAATGATATTAAATCATCTAAAGGTGTACCAGTAATACAAGACTTTGTAAAACACCTCTCTAACTCTCAACAAGAGGTGTTGACACACTTATGACTAGCCAAGGTAAACATGGAAAACAATGCTAACAAACATCGCCAGCAACCACTAGATTACAAAAGTGGAGATCAGGTTTGGCTTGCCAAAACAAATGTAAGATTAGAGGGTCTCTGCAAATTGCAACCAAGATTTATTGGTCCTTTCCACATTGAAAAAGTAATTAACCCCATAGCTGTAAAACCCCTACTGTCAGATAATTTGCCAGTTCACCCGGTGTTTCATGTTTCCCTCTTAAAACCATATCATGCCCTAACCTGTCCAACTCGTCCACCCCCACCTGTTACTCTGGATGGTCACCCGGAGTTTGAAGTTCAGAGGATTTTAGATTCAAAATGTGTTAATGGTAGGTGTTTTATCCAGTTGATTGGAAAGGGTATGGTCCTGAAAAACAATCCTGGACACCAGCTAACAATGTTCATGCCCCTTGCCTGGTTCATTCATTTAATGTCTGCCACCCTGACAAACAACGTCCCGTAGGTCGTTCTTTGCCGGGGGGAACTGTCACAAACTCTACTCTCACAACCCCCTCTTGTGCCCTTTGTGCTGTGGGTTTTACACACCGGGCTCATGTAATCCTTCCCTTGTGGCACATTTCTGTTTAATGCCACTTATAGCCTCCTCCCAGAGCTCTTGAACCATTGGACCTCCTGTTTTGTTGCTAGTATTTTCTGTCTTTGATCTGCAATTGAACCACATCTTTCCTGGGCAATTAGCTGAATCCGCCCTGACCTGTTGACTTTCACCATAATGCTATTTAGTTCTGTTAAACTGCTAATTGTTTCCAACTGCGACTTGCACCTGTCACCTCCAAAAAGTAATTTCCGTTTGCATAATACTTGTTCTACCCCGGGTTCCTTGGAACTTCCAGTCTTCCAAGTGAGACACGTGCCTTTCTAGAACAGTCTCTCATTCCAGAATAAATACTCCATCTGAACCTGAATGGGGTCTTGGCCATGTTCCAGTCCTGCACAAGCATCTTCCCTGCACTCACCTCCAGAGTCACCCCTAATCTCCAGCACTCTAGTCTTTCACGCCTTCCCGCTGAACCTGCGATCCTGAATCCTGCCACGTTTCTAGTGTCTACATTATTGGCCTTAATTCCACCTTTTTTTGAGCGTCTTGCACCACAGCCTTCTGTCTTCCTTTGGATTTTAGCTTAAGTACTAAGGCAAGTCTAAATAATTGAGCCTCAGGTTAGTGCACACCAATTCATAGTTTACTTTACATAGTACAAGAATGAGTTTCGTGATGGTGTCAATACATTCTTGGAGATTGGGCATTATATGAGTTCCTCGGACCAGAAAAGGCCCAGCACTCTGGACTCTTTTCTTGGGAGTGTTCTGAACTTTATTATACCTGAACTGAAGGATTTTTCTACAGCATTTATTGTCTTATTATTCCAAGTACTGAAGAAGCTTCTAGTGCATAAACTGCATTTGAGTTCTGATCAGAATTTTGTGTGTTATGGCCTACTTGGGAGTGTCAGAAAACTCCAGTTTGTTTTTAAATGATTCCTGATCCCTTTCGTAATATTTATGATGAAGTCTGTAAGCGTACACTATTTGTAAACAATTACTAAAACAGTATGAGCTGAGAATTGCTGGTAAACTACGCTTCTTGTTATTTCTGGTACTCTGCACCTGTATCAACATTAACCAGATGCAGGGAGTTCAGACACTTCTAGGCAGTGGCGCAAGGCAGCTGAGCAGGCCAGTGAATGCAATCCATCTTTTCTTGTTTTTTCTCATCCCCTCTTCTCTTTGGGGCAGTTAGTGAAACTGGATATTTATAACTTGTTTTATTCTGCAGCCCTGGTTGGGATTTGCAGTCTAGCATCTTCTCCAGGATAGGAGCCAGGTGAATGTGTGACACAAAGCAATGGTGCTATTAGGGGTAGCACCACTGTTGGTGAGAGGCAGGCCAAATTCTTCTCACACCATCGCAAAAGATTTGAATTCACCCCAGGAAAGTAGATGAGTCAAAATGTAGATCCCTACTGGACATCAGGGGCCCCAATTAAGCATGTTTCCATGTATTCTGATATCATGGTTGTGACAGATGGGCACCTTGTCATGAAGGTTTGTGTCCACCGAAAGGAGCTTGTGAGCCCATACCCATGTCCTGTACATTGCCTGCAGCCTGGGGTTCAGATTCCCAGCTCTGGAGGTGTCAGACAGGTAGAGGGAGTATAGCCTGGTGTGCTGTTCATGAGTTGGTTCTCCATTGTGACCCACAAAGAGGCGCCAGACTCAGGTGGCCATACTGCACCATGTGGATGGCTATGCAATAATTCTCCATGGACAGAGGGCCTCCTGTGGACCTATGATGGCGAGTTTCCCAATAGCCAGATGGTCCTCATTACCCTCCCAGAAGAAGGCCTTGAAGTCCTTGTTCACCTGTCAGAGCACAGGAAGGAGAAGTAGCAGCGAGAGCGTACCCAGCATATCAGTGAACCAAACGAGGGTCACCATCTTCACGGCCTGCATCCGTCCCCACAGCTATCGGTTCAAATGGGACCACTTCTCAAAATGAAGCTGCATGCATTCGAAGAGGGTCCAAGGTGTCTGCTACCATGCTCTCCAAACCCCTGTTAACCTGTATGCATAGATATTTGAGACAGGCAACTTTCCACTTGAATGGATTCCTGGCAATGGGAGCGCAGGTAGTAACTCCCAAGAGCCAGAGGGCCTCGCTCTTCCCCCAGTGGATCCTTTAGCCAGAAATGGCTGTGAAAGCATCTATAGCCTCCAGAACCACAGGGATGGAAGAGGGTAGTACTGAGAGGCTAAGCAGGATATCATCTGCATATAAGTAGATAATCAAGCCCCCCCCCGGTGTTTGTATGCCCACAATTAATTCCAACTGGCATAGAGCTGCCACCAGGGGCTCCATGGTGAGGAGGAACAGCAGACCCAGCAGACCGGAAAGAGAGCCGAGAGGAAGTCACTGAAGTTGACCTGCACCAAGAGGAAGCCACATAGCTAGCAAACTCTGGAGACAGAATCCATCCTGAGACCAAATTTCCGGAGCTCAGTGTACAGGTAACCCCACACTATCTGGTTGAAGGCCTTCCAAGCAAGATAGCCAAGGCCTCTTCTGGTGGGTCCACACCTTCCAGATTGCATGGGCCAGCATACACATGTGGTTGTTCGATGACTGGCCAGGGACAAACCACACCTGGGTGTGATGAATGAGGGATGAACAAACCCATTTGAAGTCGGCTGCAGGTGTGCAGACCAAGATCTTGACCTCCCAGTTGAGATGGGGTGTAACTACTGCAGAGGATGGGGTATTTTCCTGACTTGAGGAGGACAGTTCCCAGGGTGTTGCTGGGGAGGAGGCCGAGGGAGCCCGACCAGTCAGCCTCTGGAGGAGGAGATCCACCACCTCAGTCTTGGTCCACTTGTAAAATTCAGCCGGGAAGCCATCCTCCCCAGGGGCTTTATGGTAGAGAAGATTAGATGGCCTGTGCAATCGCCTCTTTAGGAATCACATCCTGTAGGAGTTACCTGCTCCCATCAGTGAGGCAGGCCAGCTGGACAGTGTCCAGGGAGGAAACAAACTGAGTCGCATCAGGGATCGCTTTGGAGGAATAGAGAACCCAGTAGTAGAAGGCAAATGTGTCCACAAATTTCTGCGCTTTGGTGGAGAGGTCAGTGGTAATGGTGGGGATAGCCATCTCCGCTTCTCTTTGCCTCAGCTGCATCAGACCACGTTCTTGATATATTGTCAGTTCTTCAGTGTCTGACTTTAAAAATGGATGCGCAGTCAGAGGGAGTTGAAAAATTATGTAGCAACTAAGCTTTACTAAGTATGTACAGATCATCCAAGTGGTCTGCAGCTGGAAAGATAGTGGTAGGTCCTTTCCTGCTCCTGTAGATGCAACTTCAAAAATGAATATCATAGGAGTTACTAATGAGCATAGAGGAACCCAAACTGACTGCCTGGGTAGTAGGACTAGAGGAGTCAAGAAGTGTAGGAATAAAAGAGAAACATTGTGAACTTTTTCATTAAGAAAGCTATTTAAAGAGCCTGAAGTTGAAAAAGGTAAATGGTAGACAGTAGTAGCCAGAGGTATGTTTCCCATATATCAAATGGGGACAGCAAGTGCTTCACCAGCAATTACTCCAAATAAGAGTAACAAAAATTAATTTTGCTGTCAAATCTGAAGAAGCGACAAACAGTACAAGTTCTGGCAATGTTTGCTCTATTTCTGCTGTACATGTCACAACTTTTAGCCCTCTGCCACCCATTCAAGGTTCTATGAATAATACTTCAGTAGGCCCACAAGATAAGAAAGCAGTTCTAATAAATGGTGGCCTCACTTCTGAAAAAGCTGATGTCCTAGTGGGAAGTTTGATGTCCAGTCTAAACCCTCTTGTAAAAGCATGCAGTCTAATGAGGTGGCTAACATCTCTAACATTTTTAACACTTTTGTCATCCAGAACGCCCTGGAGAAGTCATTGCACTTCATCAAAAACTCAAGAATACATTTCTTTCAATGCTTCAGCCAGTTTAGATCTCATCATTCTATTTGATAATCAAGTTGAGGCCATTAATAGATCGTTTATGCTGAACTGATTTCCAGAAAACCATGCGTTAAATTTGGTGAACAGCAGTGATTGTCTGTCTGTAGTTATTTTAAATTCTTATCACAGTTTTGTTTAGAGGTATCATTTTACTCCATGATTGTCACTAACCCTGTTCTTGGAAAAGGTGACTACTTTTCAAGCAGAAGCACTGACTTTTTCATTTGTCTAAGAGAGGGAACAATTGTTTCAAATCCCCTAGAGACAATGGGGGTCATTACAACATTGGCGGTATAAGGCGCTTCCCGCCGTGCAGAAGACCGCCAATACACCGCCGTGGCCGCGGTAGACCGCCACAGCCATTATGACACACATCACGGAATCCGCCGAAATTCAGACACCCACACAATACCGCCACACCAAAGGTCAGCGAGAAACTGGCGGAAACACATCCTCCAACTCCACGCCAATAGAAACACGCCCATGCCATTACGATCCACGCGGCGGTCTTTCAACCGCGGTATTCCATTGGCGGTACACACCGCCGCGCTCAAAATACACACACATCTCCAAAACACCGCCACATTAGACAATTCCAAATACACACACCTGACACACATACACACACCACTCCCACACACCCAATACTATATAAAACACCCACCCACATCACCCACAAATCCCTACGACCAAAAAATCACGAACGAAGGCCAGAGGGACATCACAGAACAGACAACCCCATCACACAGAGGCACACAACACCATAATCCACGCAACATCCAAGCACAAAACACCACATACCACTACACTCACCTCACTCATCAACACATACACCACCCCACACATCACCTACACCACCCCATGTCACGCCAAAGACACCCCCGCTTCTCCGAGGAGGAGCTCAGGGTCATGGTGGAGGAAATCTTCCGGGTAGAGCTACAGCTATTTGGCTCACAGGTACAGCACACCTCCATAGCCAGGAAGATGGAGCTATGGCAAAGAATAGTGGACAGGGTCAACGCTGTGGGACAGCACCCAAGAAATCGGGAGGACATCAGGAAGAGGTGGAACGACCTACGGGGGAAGGTGCGTTCCACGGTATCCAGGCACCACATCGCGGTACAGCAGACTGGCGGCAGACCCCCACCTCCTCCCACACAACTAACAACATGGGAGGAGCAAGTCTTGTCCATCTTGCATCCTGAGGGCCTCGGAGGAGTCGTTGGAGGAACGGACACTGGTAAGTCTAATCTTAACCATCATACCCCCCACCCCACCTGCATGATATCACACCCCCCCACCATCACACCCTCCCCTATCACCCCAAATCCTCACCTATCTACCCATGACACCAACCACCCATCCCAACCCCAAGACCTGCATGACATAACTAAGCATGGACACCCATCACCAAAGCATGCCCACTGCACAGACCCACAATACCCCCCAACCATCAGCACACAAGCCCCCACACAGGAATGCCTGCACTGGGGTTCACAAACACCCAACCATTGCACACCATTACACACACACATGCAATAATCATGTACTTATACCCCCGCAGGAACCCGAAGGAACGTCACCACACCAGAGCGTCCAGACAACACCACTCCACCCCCAGAAGAGGCCCACAGTGACGACAGCAGCTCTGCTCCACTGGATCTTGATGACCAGGCCGGACCATCGTGGGCTTCCGGACAGTCGGTTCCCCTTGCCCAGCCACAGCCCAACACCGAGCTTACACCCTCTGGTAACACCAGCACAGCACCCACCCAGCGGGCCCAAACCTCCCTACCCAGGACAGGTCAATCAGCGGTGTGTCCACCACTACAGGGCACCCAGGCTAACCCACCACCCCAACAACAACAGGGACCTGGGGGCAGTGGTAGTGGGCACACGGTCCAAGGGACGGAGGCACAGGAACACAGGGGAACTGGGAGAGCTGCTGTGCGACAGAGGGAGGACAGGCCAAGGGAACCAACTCTCAACGAGGCCCTCTCCTCCATCATGGGAGCATACCACCATTCCCAGGAGACGATGGCCACGGTCCTGGACAAGTTGCAGGAGACCCTGCGTCTGCAGGAGGAACAATATTTGGGGTTCAGGGAGGAGCTCAGGACCATTGGCTCCACCCTGGGCACCATCGTAGGGGTGCTGACGGACATTCAAAAGACCTTGAGGGACACCGTGGCACTCCAAGGGGCCCCTAACACTAGCCAGGACGATGAAATGCCCACCACCTCCGCCGGCGCTAGTGGACAGGACGCCCCGCCACAGGACCGACACACCAGCACCCCATCCCCTGCAGACGGACAACCACCACGCAAGCGGGCCCTGAGATCCAGGAACAGGACAGAGCAAGATGGCAAGACCCCCGCCAGGAAATAAGACCACCCAGATTGTCCCCCCACTGTCCCACTTTGTTACCCTGTCCAAATCTGAACTGACTTAGCTCCACTTCCAATGCCCAGATGTGCAATGCACCTGTGAGACTAATAGACTGGACTCTGCCATGGACATTCCTCCACCATCACCCATCACCAGTTTACAACCCCCCTTCATTTTTTGAGCAGTTAAATAAACACCCTTGAAACACTAAAAACAAATGGAGTCAGTCTATGATTTGTAAATCTGTATTATAAATTACAGTTTCATAATGGGCTACCCATTGGAAGGCTAACATACCTATGTCACACATCACAAGCCCTTCAAGGATGCAAACAGTTGACACATAGGTTACCACACTTGTGACACTGAAATGGAAGGGTACAACTCAATTAACAAATAGTGAGTGAAATGTAGGTACAGGATAGAGGTAGATGTGTGAAGGTTAATGTAATGGTAAAAATGAAAATGTTCTCACCTGTGTGTCACTGGAAATATTGCTGTATGACTGACTCCCTGTTGTCGTTTTCGTCTTCGTCAGCTACATCCTCATCACTGTCCACAGGCTCCACAGACTCCACAGCTGCCACAACACCGTCATCTGGAACATCCTCCTGCAGAAAAGGCACCTGGCGTCGCAATGCCAAATTATGGAGCATGGAGCAGGCGATGATGATGTTGCACACCTTCTTTGGTGACTAGAATAGGGACCCACCTGTCATATGGAGGCCCCGGAACCTGGCCTTAAGGAGGCCGAAGGTGCGTTCGATAACCCTCCTAGTCCGCCCATGGGCCACATTGTAGCGTTCCTCTGCCCTGGTCCTGGGATTCCTCACTGGCGTCAATAGCCAGGAAAGGTTGGGGTAACCAGAGTCCCCCAATAGCCATACACGGTGCCTCTGGAGTTCACCCATCATATCAGGGATGCTGCTATTCTGCAGGATGTAGGCGTCATGCACTGAGCCAGGGAACATAGCATTTACTTGCGAGATGTACTGGTCTGCCAAACAGACCATCTGGACATTCATTGAATGATAACTCTTCCTGTTCCTGTACACCTGTTCAATCCTGCGGGGGGGACCAGAGCTACATGGGTCCCATCAATGGCACCTATGACATTGGGGATATGTCCAAGGGCATAGAAGTCACCTTTCACTGTAGGCAAATCCTCCAGCTGAGGGAATATGATGTATCTCCTTACGTGTTTCAGCAGGGCAGACAACACTCTAGACAACACGTTGGAAAACATAGGCTGGGACATCCCTGATGCCATGGCCACTGTTGTTTGAAATGACCCACTTGCAAGGAAATGGAGCACTGACAGCACCTGCACGTCAGGGGGGATTCCAGTCGGATGGCGGATTGGTGACATCAGGTCTGGCTCCAACTGGCTACATAGTTCCTGGATTGTAGCACGGTCAAACCGGTAGGTCACGATTAAATGTCTCTCTTCCATTGTCAACAGGTCCACCAGCGGTCGGTACACCGGAGGATTCCGCCATCTTCTCATATGTCCCAGCTGACGGTGCCTAAGAAGGACAACAGCGAAGAAATAGTCACTATTCCTCCAGGTATGTACCCACAGTTACACACAAGACTACAGCAGACACAAAACACTTCCTGTATGTGTGTTGAGTGTAGGCCTCAGTATGTGTGACGCAGTTGAAAATGAATCCATGTGGGCCCCTGAAATGGCGGCTGCCTGACCTCTAAACTGGGACAATGGGATTGTAGGGTAACAGCGCTGGCGTTACACACCGTCGCGGTAGGCGGTCGTAGACCGCGGCGCAATGCTGCATTGGTTAACATTGGACCCTATGGGTCCCAGGAGCCAATGAACAGGTGCGCCGGCAGTGATGATGCGCCCCGCCGCGGACGTCACCGCCGCCGACGTCACCACCATTTTCTATCTGTTCAATCACTAGATACCTGACCTTCGACAGGAGAGGACCTACACTGCTAGTGCTGCTGTGACCTCAGTCTGGAAGCGACAATGGCTGCTGCGTCTGGGGAAAGGGCCCCTACCTTCACTGCACAAGAGTTGGAGAAACTGGTGGATGGGGTCCTCCCCAGCGCCCACCAGAAGAGGGACATTTGGCGTGTCATCGGCAAGGAGGTCCGGACCCTGGGGGCCCACCAGAGACGGGGCACCCACTGCCGTAAGAGATGGGAGGACATTCGCCGCTGCAGCAAGAAGACGGCGGAGGCTCAGCTGGGGATGGCCTCTCAACGTGGGAGGGGTGCCCGTCGTACCATGACCCCCCTGATGTTCCGGATCCTGGCGGTGGCCTACCCGGAGTTGGATGGGCGCTTAAGGACATCACAGCAGACACAAGGGGGTGAGTACACTCTCATTCTGCGGACTTTGCGTGCAGTGGAGGTGTCTGGGTGGGGGTGGTGGGCTCTGGGTGTCCCTAGGCCAGGGCGAGTTAGGTAGGCAAGGCCCCTCCATAATGTAGGCCATGTGGCACTCTACACCACCTCAGTAAATTATCAAGTTGAGGTATAGTTGCCCCTGTGGCATCCATGTGCGCAGATTTCCACCAATGCCATGTAGGCCATATCCCAGAAATTGCATGTGCAGAGGGCAGGAGCGCGGCGTTGTGCATGGGGCTGCTGCGTCTGTCTTGTCCGCCAACGGAAGCGGTATGCCATGCACTAAAACTCTCTTTGTTCTGTCTCCCCCCCTTTTCCTGCTCTCCCTGTCCTTTTGTACATCAGCATCAACAGGCGGAGGTACAGTGGCACCGGAGCACGAGGGAGCTGCATCCCACATGGCCATGGATGGCCACACCACAGACTCTGAATACACCAGTGGGATGGAGGGCGAGGGGAGCTTCACGTCGGCCACCGGATCACCAACCAGCGACACAGACTCGTCCGCCGATGTGAGCACCACCTGTGCACCCCACTTCTACAGGTACAGCCGCCACCCCCCCTACCAGCACCGCCCTCCCAGCAGCCCCTCAGTGTTCTCCCCGTGCCCGCTCACCCAGAAGGGTGGGCATCACCTTCGCCCCAGGCACCTCAGCCCCTGCCCCTGTCACCCCTGCTGCCCTCAGTGAGGAGGCCATTGACCTCCTCAGGTCACTCAATGTTGGGCAGTCTACCACTGTGAATGCCATCCAGGGTGTAGAAAGGGCGTTGCAACACGGTAATGCATTCCTGGAGGGCATTCATTCTGGTCAGGCTGTCCTTCAGCGAACCCTGCAATCTCTGGCCTCAGCACTGATAGCAGCAATTGTCCCTGTGTCCAGCCTCCCCCCTCCAACTTCCTCCACCCAGACCCAATCCCCTGTACCCCAGCCCATCCCAAGCACACCTACAGACCAGCATGCACACAAGTCAACACCCAAAAGTAGCTCAGGCAAACATAGGCACCACACATCCCACAGGCACTCACACAAACATCACACCCATACAGACACAGCAACATCCACTGTCTCCACTCTGTCCCCCTCCTCCTCTTCTCCCTCCTCCCTCCCAGTCTCATCTACACACACACCTGCATGCACCACATCTACAGGCACTAGGACTCCACCAGGAAACCCAGCACCACACGCCGCTCACCTGCACTCACCACCTCCACTGCCATTTACACGTCCCCTGTGTCCTCTCCCAGTGTGTCTGTGACGCCCCCTCCCAAAGTACCCAAACGGCGGCAATCACTCACCCAACATCCATCCACCTCACGACAGCCTCCAGTACCTGCACCTGCACCCAAAACAGCTAAAGTGGCACCTCCTACAACCACCTCCTCTTCCTCCACTCCCAGACCCCCTCCAGCTACCCATCCGAGTGTTCGCCAGAAACTGTCCCTCTGTCAAATTGACCTTTTTGCCCCCCCCCCCCCCCTCCAATTCATCAGTCCCATCGTAGCGCCTCAGCCAAAAAGCCACCAGTACCAGTGGTGCGTGTTCCAGGTTTTTGGAGTGCACCGTCCACCAGGGCAGACAGTAGGACCCGGAGCCAAGGCACTGGCAGCCCACCCCCTGTAAAGGCTCCGAAATTGGAGAGTGGACGACGGGACCGTGTCAAGACTCCTGGTGGGACAACAAGTGAAATGGGATCGAAGGCGATTGGTGAGTCAGCTGTAACTCCAAAAAAGGTGGGGAAGGTCCCGAGGAAGTCTGCCCAGCCTGTTGTGAGTGTCACGGCGGAGAAGTGTGCCATCATTTCCGGCGGACCAGACACAACCGCCAGGACTGTCGTCACTGGTCCAGAGCCCACCGCCAGAGTCAGTGCCCAGGAGGGCCCAAGTATTGTAATGGGTCCAGAGCCCACCGCCAAAGTCAGTGCCCAGGAGGGCCCAAGTATCATCACTGGTCCTGAGACCAGCGCACAAGACACAGCCCAGGAGGGCCCAAGTATTGTCACTGGTCCTGAGACCACAGCACAAGACACAGCCCAGGAGGGCCCAAGTATCGTCACTGGTCCAGAGACCAGCGCACAAGACACAGCCCAGGAGGGTCTAAGTATCATCACTGGTCCTGAGACCACCGCACAAGACACAGCCCAGGCGGGGCCAGGATGCCAGAGCCCCGCTGGGCAATGATGGAACGTCATGCCACACTCCAATGTCCAGTGTGGAAATCATCATGCCACACACCAATGTCCATTGTGGAGTTCGTCATGCCACACACCAATGTCCAGTGTGGAAATCGTCATGCCACACACCAATGTTCAGTATGGAGATCGTCATGCCAAACACCAATGTCCAATGTGGAGTTCGTCATGCCACACACCAATGTCCAGTGTGGAAATCGTCATGCCACACACCAATGTCCAGTGTGGAAATCGTCATGCCACACACCAATGTCCAGTATGGAGATCGTCATGCCACACACCAATGTCCAGTGTGGAGTTCGTCATGCCACACACCAATGTCCAGTGTGGAGTTCGTCATGCCACACACCAATGTCCAGTGTGGAAATCGTCATGCCACACACCAATGTCCGTATCAGAACTGCCATGGCAAAGCACCACTGAACAGGGCAAAGACCGCCATGGCAAAGCACCACTGAATAGGGCAAAGACCGCCATGTCAAAGCACCGCTGCCCAGTCCAGAACCGCCATGGCAAAGCACCGCTGAACAGGGCAAAGACCGCCATGTCAAAGCACCGCTGAACAGTCCAGAGACCGCCATGGCAAAGCACCGCTGAACAGGGCAAAGACCGCCATGGCAAAGCACCGCTGAACAGGGCAAAGACCGCCATGTTAAAGCACCGCTGAACAGTCCAGGACCGCCATGGCAAAGCACCGCTGAACAGGGCAAAGACCGCCATGTCAAAGCACCGCTGAACAGTCCAGAGACCGCCATGGCAAAGCACCGCTGAACAGTCCAGAACTGCCATGGCAAAGCACCGCTGAACAGGGCAAAAACCGCCATGGCAAAGCACCGCTGAACAGGGCAAAGACCGCCATGTCAAAGCACTGCTGAACAGTCCAGAGACCGCCATGGCAAAGCACTGCTGAACAGTCCAGAACCGCCATGGCAAAGCACCGCTGAACAGGGCAAAGACCGCCATGTCAAAGCACCGCTGAACAGTCCAGAGACCGCCATGGCAAAGCACCGCTGAACAGTCCAGAACCGCCATGGCAAAGCACCGCTGAACAGTCCAGAGACCGCCATGGCAAAGCACCGCTGAACAGGGCAAAGACCCCCATGTCAAAGCACTGCTGAACAGTCCAGAGACCGCCATGGCAAAGCACCGCTGAACAGTCCAGAACCGCCATGGCAAAGCACCGCTGAACAGTCCAGAACCGCCATAGCAAAGCACCGCTGAACAGGGCAAAGACCGCCATGTCAAAGCACAGCTGAACAGTCCAGAGACCGCCATGGCAAAGCACCGCTGAACAGTCCAGAGACCGCCATGGCAAAGCACAGCTGAAAAGGGCAAAGACCGCATGTCAAAGCACCGCTGAACAGTCCAGAGACCGCCATGGCAAAGCACCGCTAAACAGGGCAATGCACCGGGTAGGAATGAATGGCCCACCACATCAGGCATCCTTATCCCATGTGCAGTTGGGACAGTGACAGGACACTACCTTTCACGGGGAGACTCATCCAGGCTGGGCACCAGTCACCCCCCAGTACCACTATGGACCTGCATCGACTTGAGAGACCGTGGCTTTGCACTCCCCAGGATGGTACAGTGGGCAAACCACCCACTGTAGAGTCTTGAGAGACTGTGGCTTTGCACTCCCCAGGATTGAACAGTGGGCAAGCCACCCACTGTAGAGACTTGAGAGACTGTGGCTTTGCACTCCCCAGGATGGTACAGTGGGCAAGCCACCCACTGTAGAGACTTGAGAGACTGTGGCTTTGCACGCCCCAGGATGGTACAGTGGGCAAGCCACCCACTGTAGAGACTTGAGAGACTGTGGCTTTGCACTCCCCAGGATTGAACAATGGGCATGGAGCCCCGTCGTGGATCTGGCTTTGCATTCATCTGGCTGAGGTGCCCCCCCTTCCCTTCCCCCTGAGGTGCCTGTTTTGTTTCTATCTGATGCCCCGGCAGTGTTCTCTCGGATTTTGGTCAGGTATCTATTGTGGGCCTCGCCCAAGCATTTTTGGACTGTTTGTGCACGGACATTGTTGTGTACATATCTGCAATACTTCTCGGATTATTAATGTAAATATGAGTGATTTTGGAATACATATACCTGTATATTTTTGTATGACATGTATATTGGCACATTATAATGTTTGCCTGAAATTCGCTTTGTCTTTGCATTCTTCCGGGGAGATTGTGGGTTGTTACTGTTCTTTTTGTGACTGCATTGGTGTGTATGTTGTACTATGCGAGGGTGTGGGTGGGGGTGTTTGGTGGGTGTCCCCCTAACTTTTGCCTCTCCCCTCCCCGTGTCGTAGGTGCAGTACTCACCGGTATCTTCTGCGCCTACGTCGCTGTTGGTCGTGAAGGAGCAGAAAGACAAGGGCAGGTAGTATTTGGAGTTCCGGCTCCATGGAGTCGTCGTTCCTCGTGGGATGTGTAGAAGGTGAGCGTTTTCCCATAGCGAAAGCTGTTTCCGCCGTGTTTTTATCCACGGTGAATCCGCCCCGGAAAAGGTGACGGATTGGCCTGTTGTGATACTATGGGCGGTACATTGACTTCTGCCTGTCTGTTGGCGGTGACCGCCGCGCTGCTTGTCTGTACCGCCGTGGCGGGCGGTGTGTTAAAGTGGCTGTCTTTGTTGGCGGTTTCCGCCAGGGTCATAATTCCCTTTTTTTTGTCCGTCTGACTGTTTGCGGTATTACCGCATCTTTAACACCGTCCGCCAGGGTTGTAATGACCACCAATGTATGGTAAAATGAACTGTATTCAAAGCCCTGCATAAATCAAAAAGATTTCTTAAATAGTGTGCAGGACATCGTTCTCACTTAGGCACATCGGGGCCATATTACAGATAGTGCCCCGGGGGAGCAATGGGCATTTGTGCCTGCTTTGCGTCCCCCCTTGGCACTTTAGTATTACAGAAGGGGCCACAGAAGCATGGCAGCCCCTTCTTTAACGCAGATAGAGCTAGTGCACAAGTAGTACCATAGCTATCATCAGAGGGTGTTCCTTCATGTGCATGGTTGCATGGCCCCATGCAAATGAGGGAATCTCTTTACCTCTGCACCCGTGCAGTATTATAGACTGGGGAGCAAAGGCAAGGAAGCTCTCAGGAGGTGCTCTGACAGTGCCACAAAAAGATAGTTCCCCTGATGGCAGCCCTCTGGAGTGGATAAAGGGGGTCCTATGAACCCTCCAGTCACTCACTGCACCAGCCTGTAAGGGGATCTCTTACCCCTCTTAAAAGTACATGTGGGTTGCCTCTTGCACAGTGAAACACAGAGCAGCTGCTTCAAAGCCACTCTGTATTTCACTGGAATGTGATGCCACCATGAAGACTCGAATTTGCAGCTGCCCTGGGGACAGCGCATTCATTCTAATACAGCTCACTCTCCTTTGTTGTGCAGGGAGCATCTTTTGAAAGACCAAAGAAAATGCCCCATATTTGTAATATGGCCCCTGGTAGGTCTGTTACAGTTTCTACAGAGGTTTCCTCAGAGGCATGTGGCCGCTTTAAATGGAACTGCTTGGCAAAGACTCTAAAATATAAACAAGTGTCAGCTCACAGAATTAATCAACAATTGTAATGCAGCACTGAAAAGACTTTCCTGGAACATGGCCAGTAATATAATAGAAAATAAAAAAAAGTTTCTCTTGTCCAGTCTGAAGGCAATTATTATCTGCATCCAGGAGGCAAGAAGTTCCACTGGCAATCACATGGATAAATATTTATCTTTCAGCTGTCCTGTAAAAGCCTCTACGAGAAGGCTCGCAAGTGGGGGGTTTTATTTTATTGGGAAGGTGTTGTATTTGGTCACATTGTTGTTTTACCCATGTTTCTACTTTGGCTAAATGTATCAAAATATCTAGAAACATAACAGCCATAATCTTTGGCTAGTTTCACATTATTGCAATCAAATCTATATATTCCACCAGGAACAAAGAATAAATGTATTGGCAATTACACTGTTTTCTTTTACATAAATGATTATCACCTCGCAAGAATGTTTGTTAGTAATCACATTAGGGGACCTGAATGCAAAGGTGTCTAATCATACTATGGAGGTGTACGGACAGCCAATAAAAGACAAATCATTTAAAATCCCTTGTCCATCTTTCCCAGCTACTTACAAAGTAGATGTTTGAGGGTGATTATTGCTTGAATTTCTGAGAAACAAGTGATTGTTTAATTGTCAATGGCAGTATTAAGAGTGATGTTTCTGCTTAGTGCACCAACAGTTGTGATACAGGTTTTCTATACTTGATTATCTAATTTCATCTTATATACTTTTGGACTTTTATCTGATCTAGATGTTATAGATAACAGATTGAGTGACCACATGCTCTTGGCTTTTTGTCAGTTGAAACATTTTCATGAATTCAAAAAGGGGACAGAAAAAGTAGCAGCTTCAAATGCTGAGCTCAGAAAGGCAGTTGAAGACATAACATGCCCAATTATAAATTTATTAATAAAGTTAGAATGCTATATGATGGGATTTGTGCAGGAGAAAATTAAAATAAAAGCGCTAACTGTCCTAAGCAAAAGTTTTGCAAAAAGTTCCTGGTCCAAGCGTAAATCGGCTAAAGAAAACAACTAACTTCAATTTTTTTGCACAAAGAGGGGGAAAATAATTCATCACCTGAAAAAAAGGACTAGACAAAGAACACTCTATCCTGCACTGTTTCTCTTACTTAACATGGTCCACCATCCATGCCATTAATTAAGAGCTTTATACTAAAATCTCAGATTTTGAGCACAATTGGACCAGATGGGATTATCTACAAAAGATGCTACCCCCAGTCTTCCTTTTTAGCCATTCTCTCTTACAGTATTGTTTTCAATATGGGGTCATTCTTTCACCCTGGAGGGGAAGTAATGTTGTTCCTCTATAAAAAGAGGAATATGTCTTTATCCCATAACTATCATCAAGTAGCTCTCTTAGACACTGTTAAGTAATATTTTAAGTAGAAGTATTTTAGAACCCTTACAAGGGATGGTGTAAGATAAAGAGATTCTGCTGATTGAACAAGACAGTTTAAGGGCCAACAGCTCTACTATGGATATGTTGTGAAAGTCCAATCAACTTTTAAAAAATGTGGCGATGAGACGGCAGTTTGCCTGTACACAATTTACCAATTTTTCGAACACTTTTGACCCCATAGACAGACACATCCTATGGAATAAGCTTCTAACCCTGAAGATTATTTCATCCTTGTGACATATAATAGTGTCTTCAGAATTACCCAACATCATTTGTTCTCTAATGCACTAATATACTGCCCACCAGGACATCCAGGGAACTTCTTTGATTCACAGTAGAAGCTCTTACTCCTCACTGATTACAAAAAAATAAATGAATTTCTCTGTCCTGCATGACTTCAGTTGTCATATAGATGATTAACAGAATCATGCAGCCAAGACCCTTAAGGATAGTTTATCCACTCTTAGCCTATCACAGAAGGTCCTTGGGCTGGTGCATTTAGCAAGTCATACCTTGGATTTAATTTTTCTCACCACCCTCTGTTGCATACTGGTCAGTCAGAAACCCAGGTTTGGTCAGACCACATGTTTATCTCTTTTGTGTTGGCTGTTAACTTCAATACAACTAGAGCTAAACAGGTTTTGGAATTCTGTCAAGAGTTTCCATCATTGGGGCAAAGTGCACCCAGCTTTAGTTGTCTGGCTTCTTCTCCCCCGACTGTAAAAATAGTATTAGACAATGATCTGGACAGTTTTAATAAATGTCTCCTTGGTATAATATACAATTTTTCACCATTGAGTCACTGTAATCAGAAGCACCAGTCTCCTTCTGCCCATAGTTCTCTCCAGTGCTTACAGAGAAAAAACTAGCTTGTAAAAGACTAGAGAGAAAATGAAGATTTCTTTATCTCCAAGAGGATAGGAACAGCTATAAATTAGCATTTACAAACTACCTGCAATCCATATAGGAAGCAAAAAAGTTGTACTTCACTACAAAATGAATCAGCTAAAACTGTAAAATAGAAAATGTTTGAAATTGCAACAGCAGTATTCCATTCAGTTTGTTCCTTGGAGACCCAGCCCTCTCAAGATCTATGTAACAAATTGTCTGACTTCTTTGAACAGAAGATAGAGGTTATTTAAGGCATGGTTTTCCATCAATAAGCGAGGTTTGGGAGTGTGGTTGGGATCTTCTGTCTCTATCTTACCTAATTCCATGACCACTTTTGCAGATTTTCAACTAATTACTTTACCTGAATTGGAATGTACTATTATTCACTGTAAATCCTGTTCTCCATTAGATTCCTGCTGTCCGCAAATTTTTAGGAAAGCTATTCACATTATTAACCCTGCTCTGAATGCTATTTTGATTATGTTGCTAAGCCCCTCCTTAGTGCCAGATAGGTGGAAGCTGACTATGGTTGAACCCCTCCTAGAAAAGCAAACAGCAGATCCTGAGCTCCTTTCCATTTTCACCCAAAATTTCAATGATTCCTGCCTCAGTAAAAATGCTCGAAGAATAGTTAATGTGCAATTAATGGATTACTTGGAAATGTTTATGTTCCTTCAGCATTTCAAATCTGGCTTAAGACTGCAACACTCAGCTGAGTCAGCTATGCTATAAGTGTCAGAGTCGATAAGTCAATAATGCTGTTTTCATTCAGCCTTGATTTGTTGGCAGGATTCAACATTGTGTCCCATGACTTCTACAGCATCTTGCCAACATTGACATCCAAGGTCCCGGTTTCAATCTCTCATGACAAACAAAAAACAGGTGGTTACGATGGATTATTTTACCTCAGGGGAAAAAACACTAATATTCAGTGTTTCTCAAGGCTCCTACCCTAGTCCCACTTTGTTCAAAATGTATAAAGTATATGCGAGATCAGACATATATATATATATATATGTAGTTAAAACCCAGTGAAAAAAAAAAGAAGAAAGTCACAGGGTTTCTCAAGGCTCCTACCCTAGTCCCACTTTGTTCAAAATGTATATATGCAAGATCAGACACATATATATATATATATATATATATATGTGTGTGTAGTTTAAACCCAGTGAAAAAAGAAAGAAGAAAGTCACCGGATGGCTGCACAATGTCCCAGGGGTCGCATTAGGCTGAGAAATAGATGAAAATATCCAAAGAGTCTCAAATGGAAATCGTTCGTCCACTATTTATTGTAAAAATTATTAATTAAATGTTCAGAACAAATTCACCATCACGCTGTCCTGACCAAATGTCTACGGGTTTCGGCAAACGCCTTCAACTGGACATTGGCAGACATTATTGCACACATCAATTTATCCAAGACAGTCCTTCTTTTATTTCAATGACACACTGCATATCTACAATGGCGGCGGCCATCTTTAAACATAATAGTTTTTTCCCACAATAAATCAAAAAAACATTATATATGTAAATAGAGCATCCTCATACTGAAACATTACCATTCATGATTCAAGATAAATATCAAGTATATGGATAACCATTGTTGGACAACTGTCTTAAATACAATTTAAATATAATAAATATTTATAAATATCCATACAAAATAAGTACTTGGGTAAAAAATCTAATATTAGAAACATTTCCAATATAAATTTCCACACCAATTCCAATCAAATTTGTACCAAAGGGTGACACAATAGTCTATCTTAAACACAGTTGAAATATAATAAACATTTATACATATCCATACAAAATAACTACATGGGTAAAAAATCTGATAATAGGAAAATTTCCAATATGAGTTTCCACACCAAATCCAATCAAATTTATACCAAAGGGAGACACAGTAGTTATACTAAATGCACAGGGGTAATATGATCCATATATAGTCTAAATCAACGCCATAATAAGCATATAAGGAATACAAAAGATCACATTGATCACCTCAATAAATCAATTCTCGACTATAAATTGGTAAATAATGATTCATTGGGAAACAAGATAAAATTGCCTCATGTCAAAATATGTTGAACATTATATCAATCCATATACTTATTTATCTACAAGGAAACAAATCAATTTTCAAGAAATTGAGTCACTCATGTTCATAAAGTGCTCAGTGTCAAAAAGTGAAAACATATCCAGTTTGTAAAGTGATAGACAGAATGTGCAAAAATAGACAATTAAAACTCATATTCATAAACAGTGAATAGTAAATAGTGAAACTGGCTATACTGATACTGGTTGAAAATTATGAATCTGGAGCAAAATATCACTAAAACAGATCATGGATTTAATCCACCTGCCACTATGTGTGAGGAATATTCTGATGATGAGATAGATCCCAGTGCAGAGTCAAAATATCAAAAATGTCACAGATGGACATAAAGCTCTGCATCTAAGTTGTGCCCCCATGGATTTTCAGAGCCAAGTAGCAAGATCATTTTTTATTCCATCTGTCTTAACTCTGCCGTTCTATCCCCTCCTCTTATGTTGGTTTTAATGGTTTTGATCCCATAAAATGTCAAAGAACTACAGTCACCCTCATGGACTTCCCAGATATGTTTGGCTAAAGGTTGTGACCTATCTTGATTCTTTATTGCTCTGAGATGTTGTAAGAATCTAACTTTGAGTTTATGAATAGTGCTGGCAACATATTTTTGTGGCAGCCACATTCAATAACATCAACAATATATTCAGTCTCACATGTTATGCGATCAGTTATCTCACAAATTTTGACATCAAATGCAGTATAGTTGTGAGTATTGTGTGCAAATTTGCAAGATTTACAACGATCACATTTCCAAAAACCCAAACTCTTCTTGGATAGCCATTACAGATTACCCTTAGAACAGAAGAAGCTTCTAGTTAAATGATCCCCCAACAAATGTGATCTGGGGATGAATCCCAATGTCCTCTTTAATATGGGGATCATGTCGTAAAACATGCCAATTCTTTTGTATGATGTTTTTAAGTTCTGTATGTTGTTGAATAAATTAAAAAAACAGTCTGGGTGGTTGTCTGTGTCCTTGTGAATTTTCCTCTCTGACTGTAGTTTTAAAGAGTAATTTATCTCTGGACATGTAAATCACTCTATTCTGGGCATCATTTAAAATCTTCAATGAATATCCTCTATTCAAAAATCTTTTGGTCATGGTGGCAATTTTTGTTTTGAAGCTTCAGAACATATTCTGTGAGCCCCCAAGAATTGACTATAAGGAATGCTCCATTTCAAAGCTTTCTGGTGACCACTATTCCCATGTAATCTAGAATTACAAGCGATCAGTTTACGATAGATAGTTGTCTGCAAAGTATCATTATTTACAGTTAGCAAGACATCTAAAAATTCAATGGTATGTGTGCTATACTTCAGATCTAAATGAATATTGAACTCATTATCATTGAATGCACTGATATATTCCAAGAGGGACTGTTCACCACCATCCCAAATGAGAAAAAGGTCATCAATGTATCTGACCCATAGTATGACTCGTTCCATATAGTTTTTATAAGTATCCGATCAGGCAACCTCCTTTTCCCACCAACCCATATAAAGATTGGCATATGTGGGTGCAAAAGAAGCTCCCATAGCTGTCCCCTGTTTTTGGAGATAATACTCATTATCAAACAGGAAGACATTATGGGTGAGGCAAAATCTTAGCATAGCTAAAAGCTTATTAGTGTGTTGCAAAAATTCGATCTTGAGAGTCCCTAGAAAGTATCTGCAGGCCTGAATACCATAATCATGCATGATGGAGGTGTATAAAGAGGTCACATCCATAGTGACCAAGAGATAACTGGATTGCCAGGGGATATTATGTATTTTGGATAGAAAGTCATTTGTATCCTGCAAATAAGATGGCAATGCAGTTACATATGGACACAGAAAAATATCCAAATAGCGTGAGGTATTTTCTAACAGGGATAAATTCATACTTACTGTGGGTCGACCCGGAGGACTTTTTTTGTTTTTATGAATTTTGGGTGGGAAGTAAATGCAAGGAATTTGAGTAAACTTGACATTCAAATATGCATATTCATCTTGATCAATAAGGCAGTCCTCACACCAATTGTCCAACATCTCCCAATAACCCAGCTGGTATTGAGCAATCGGATTTACACATAATTTCTCATAATGTCCCCTGTTGGACAACTGGTAGTGTGCTTCCTTTGTATAACTGACTACATCCATGATCACAATATTGCCACCTTTGTCAGAGGGTTTGATCATGATGGTGGTATTAGATTTCAAAGCATTTAAATCATTCCAATCTGAGGCAGAAAAAATAAATATTTATGACCCCTCTGATCCCGCTTATTGAATCTTTTGCTTTGACAACATCTTATGCTGATGACACTCAATTGGTCCTATCTTTGGACAAGAATTCTTTCAAGTCTGAACTAAATTTCAAGAACAGTTTTAATCAAGTTCTTAAAAGGATGAACATTGTTCATATCAAGTGTAAGACAGACAAAACAGAAATTATTTTATTAGTAAAAAACTCTCTGCAAATGATTGGTGGACAGACAAACTTGGTAGCCTGTCTTTGGCTACGGCCATGACAAGGAATTTTGGGGTAAAATCTAATAATGATCCCTCATTCCATTAGCAGGTTATGACAGTGTCAGGAAGCTGCTTTTCTTTCATCAAATCTCTTAATTCTTTTATTACTACCCTCCTGCAGCCAGAAAGATGAGATTACATGCCCTAATCACTTCTGGAATGCATTATGGTAATTATCTTTAGATAAGTCTAAATATTTAATCAACAAATTGCACAAAGTATAAAACACTGCTGTCCATTAAATACTTAAATTACCCAACAGAAGTTTCATGGCCAAATAGCTTGGGCCCTTCATTGGTTAATTGTACAGAAGAAAACCTTTTTTAAATCTCTGACAATTGCTTTCAAAGCCTTCCATCAATCAAATATTTCTGTGACCGCTTCAAGCATTACAAAACTAAAAGACCCTTGCGATTCACTAAGGACAAATTTCTACAGATTCCTCATTTCAGACTCAGCATTAGAGGTGGAAGATTTTTGTCTGTCCTGGGAGCAAAAGCTTGTAATCAACTCCTTTACTTTATTAGATAACCAGGAAATAATGCAATCTTTTGAAAACATCTCAAGACTTGGTTCTTTTCTCTTTCATAGGTTTTTTCCTTGATTTCTTTACAATGTGCATTGGGACGGTACTTATCCCTCTTGGGATTAGCACTAGGATGACATTATTTTGGTACTAGTGTGCTTAGTAAATACCCACTTCATTAATTAATTAGTTCATAATTCTCCTTGGTGTTCTGTTCTTTTGGGGGGGAAATTAGGGCCTTTCCTAAACAATGACTAATGGGTTAAAAAAAGTGTTGTCTATTGGCTGTTTTATCATTTTCCTTTTATATATTTGACAAGCCAATCGCCATTTTAATGGGTTCAGCTGATGCATGAAGAGTAGAAGGCCAAAATTGCCCTGCTTATTGTATTTGAACAATATTGTGATTTTTGATCTGACTCCCAAAACCCTCTAAAACAGATATTGAATAGCCTCAAAGTCTAGGCTGAAAGGAGATTTTTTTTAATTAATATGGTTACAAGTAAATTTCTAGTTGTCAAGTGAAAGAACCAAAAAAAAGAAAGAGAATATATATATATTTATTTATATACATATATTAGATAGATAGATAAATAGATATATGCCACTTAGGGGAGAAAAAACGTGGAGTTCTTAAATCTTATGTATATTTGGTAAAAATATTATGTGTGACCCTAAATTAAAAGAATCATGTATCTCATTAGTTCATTAAAAGCTGAGTCAAGCAAGTGGATTACAAATCTAGTATCAGGTGCTGTGCGTTATTCAATAGGTACAGAAAGTTCTTCATTGAGATGTTTAGTGTCCAATTCAATTTTGTGTGTGTGTGTTTGCGTGTGTGTGTGTACGTGTGGGTGTGTGCGCGGGTGAGTGTGTGTCTGTGTTTGTACATACACATATATATATGTGTTTAATTAATGTAATATATTGAATATAAACAATAATTACAAACATTTAAAAAGCGCTTAAAAAACAAGATGTTAGAAAAAAAGTTAAACAACAATGTTAAAAATTGATAGATGCATTCTAATCAACATTAAGGAAACTGGTGTTTTGAGGGGTTTCATTTACTATCCCCACGCCATTTTATGCAACATTAGAGAAGATGTTGGTCCTTTAAGCTGCAGTAGGGAAACTGCTGAACTTCAGAGGAGTTAGATTTACTGTTCCCTCTCAAGTCTAAGCAAAAGTGGGAAAACTCTTTGACTTTGGAGCGGGTTAAATTTATTATACTCACTCCGGTACACGCAACAGAAAGGTATGGGGTGTGGACTTTGAGGGGGTTAAACCTACTCTTCCTACTGCAAAGTAAAGAACAGTAGAGAAAATGCTGAACTTCGTAAGGATTACATTTACTATTCTAACTCAAAATTATTGTCTAAAAAACATTGAAATACCTTACAACAGTACATTTTCAAATCATATTTAATATAACCAGTGCATGCAACGTATCTTAAAAAATACAAAAATCATTAAAAAGTAAATTAATTAAAATAGCATTCACTTCCTTCCCTACAACCCAAAAAGCAACGTTTAAAAAACTCAGAAAGATCTTTCAAATACTATTATTAAAAACATGATACAATAAATTAATACATTAAAATCAAATAAAACAAATAATTTAAATAATAAATTATCACAAATATACATGTATACATAATTAGTTAGAAAAAATATAAAGATGAACAATTAATTTGACAAATAGAATGCCAATAACTCCCCATCTTATTCGCTTACAAATCCAACAGTGCTCTACAGAAATATAAATTATTAACAAAAGTATAAAAATGAAAATCTAAATTTACAAATTCAACTTAAATAAATAAAACGTTAAAAAAAATGTAATTATTAAACAATTAAATACATTTTTTAATTAAAGATTTAATTTACTATAAAAATAATTAACATATACATTAAAATACATCAATATAATTACAGTTTAGTTACCCTCCCATCTTGTTCTCCCCTCAAGCCGAACAACCTGATGCTACAATGTAAATTATTGACATATATTTGCAACAAGTACACATTTAAAATGAAAAACTATACTGGCTATGTGTTTTTAGAAATGAAAAAATACACTAAAAATATTAGGAGTTAAAATCAGTGTACGAACTATTATATATTAAAATAGTAAAACATAGATATTTATTGCATTAAGGTTAATGTAGAAAATTTTTAATGCAACAATATTCTTAAAGATGGTATTATAGACCACAAATAAGCTAATCTTACCTTAGATATTCTTTTCCACGATAGTTTGGTAGTCACGCTATTTTTGGCACGTTGTCAAAGATTTTTTTTATCCGATATTTTGATCATTCACCGTCCATGTTTGGTGTATCATAAAGTATTCATGGACCGAAGGCTGCATAACATTCGAGGACTCTCTGTATCGTTCATACAGATCGCAACCATAGCCCATGAAGCTATTCCACGTTGCACATGCAGTAAAGAGGTGGTCCACGAGTAAACCGCTATCTTACAATATTTAATACCTCCTTGGAAACGAGAAAAATAATGTTTAGAAAACACCACGTTTTTAGACGACACTTCTTTTGATAGGTACTAAGAAACTCCAACATCCCAAAATCATAATGTACACTTAGACAGACTAGACTATCATTTGTTATATTAATCGCTCCTATCAAGTCGCCTAACATGTCGCCTATCAAGCCACAGCTTTACACACTTGAGCCCCAAAGAGAATGATAGACGATCTACTGAACAATATCAGTAACAGTGCTTGTGAAAACAATAACGAATGAATTATCCACGTGCAAGTCAAAATAGCAGATTATTTGCGAAATTTGTAATCTATAGGCAATACGGCATCGACCATAGTTCAGTTCCGAGCATGCCGGAAGTGTGCATTTTTCAGCCTGGATATCATTACGATCTAGTTATTGCGTTTGCTACTTAGCATCCACTTGGGAAAACCAATGCCGGGAAACCCTGCATCAATAAGTATTACCATTTAACAGATGGAATCTAATGCAAATGTTAAACTTTCTCTTCCAGACAGACGCTCAGCACAGACCAGTCTTCTTGAACTCGTCATGACCATGAAAATGAGCACACTGTTATCACCTCCGAAACGAAGTGGATTCTGTGCGTTTATTTGTTGGATTTATATTTGTCATACAGATTAGGATATACCTTCACCAAGACTGTAGTGTAACAGGTGACGGGGTCATTACCAGTGTGGCAGCCAGATGAGCGACTGCCAAACTCGTGGGGAGGAAGCCAACATCATACTGGTGCTCCCCCCTCCCCCCCCTCCCCCAGAGCGTATTACAATGTTCCTGCATGGCTGACTGGCACACCAGCACCACCGGAATGTGCACTGTCTGCGCATGAGCAGTGCAGGGGCCTCCCTGTTGCTCATGGCACTTGCTTTCCACCAGCCTTTCCATGGCGGAAAGCTGAGTTGTAATCAGCCACGCAAAGCTGAGTCCAGCTCTGTCCTGGCTGAGTACAACTCTGGCTGCCATCAGCCCGTTGGGAACCATGTTCCTGGTGGGGACGGCGGTTCAACGGCAGGTACCCGTTGAAATGTGGAGTTGCAGCGGTCCGACCGTCACTGCAAGGCTGGTGGTCCTTGGACTACCAGCCTGGTGATGAGGCCCTAAGTGTTTTGCCATTTACTTTCATCTTATATTAGGGCTCAATTCAAATGCCATGGGTTACATAACTAAATAACCAACCAGATTTATTTCTCAGTAGATACTACTTTAGAAAATGTGTACTTGGATAGTTGTGCTATGTTTCAAAATAGAGGAGTTCTTCCACTTAGTGACAGTGGGCCCTATGCACAAATGTATTTTTGGCCTTAAAATTAAGTTTGTGGCCAAAAATACCTCATGTACACCTGCCAGCAATTCATAAAGGAATCTCTATCAGGCATACATGCATTTACTACTACTGACTGTCGGCCACAAGTGCAGAGAAATCTGCGGGCACAAGTACAGATAAATCTTCAGTAGTAAATACTACTCAGGGGCTAGGAAGTGGGCATTCCAAGGCATGGTGTGCTTGGTAACTGTGACCCATCCTCTTCCCACCCTGGAAAGAGTATGGGTGGGGTGAATTCTTCATTCTGCGTGAGGAACTGGCAAACTCTGGCTACAAGAGTGACACAGAGTTCCAGCCAAACTCCTCCATTGCCAAGTGGTGGAATTTTTTACCTGCACGGCTTAAAAAATGCAAGCACAAGTGAGATTTTGGCATTCCTAAGCACAAATCTATAACTCTAGCGGCCCTGGAGGTTGTGAGCGGTCATGGTCAGAGGGCTGCTTCTTGAATAGAGTTGCTGCAGCTTGAATAGGTTTTCTATTCGAGCAACAGCACAATCAGCTCAAATGGCTTGCACATTGTATGGTGCCTTTCGCTCTGGTTCCTGCATATTTTCCGCCCGTTGGTTTAACTTTGTGGAATTTAAATTTTGAGAGTTTCACCCACTCCTAGAAATGATCAGAGTACCTCCCTTGGGAAAATGGGAAGGAGAACAAATTATCCCCAGATTTGCTGGTGGTGTAGGGAAGGATGTTTTCTCTGTGAAGGAAAAATGTGTATTTGCACAAGAGGCTTTATGCTCTGGGTGTGAATTTCTACCTTTTTTAGGGCTCTGCACAGGGGAATAGCACCCCATGGGGCATTTAATTTTCAATTTCCAGTTGCATGCATACAAACCTGCATTTGATGCAGCTTTCCAGCATACTACTTTAAATATTAGTTAATAATAAAAAATATTCAATATACATCAGTTTACAGACACCCAGCTGTGGGTGTAGTTTACCTACATTTTCATGAAATGGATCCTATGTGGGCATTTACAGGATCGCTGAGGGAGCGGAAGGATCCAGTGTGGATCAGAGAGTACCAGATCTTTTTATCCCTGGGGGACTGCAAGGGGTCCTTAAATGGTGTGCACTGGATTCACTTGATTACTTACCCTCTTTTATTGTAATTCTCACTATTACTTTGATCCTAACATGTTGTGAATCAAAATGTGGATTTTCTGAATAGCTAATTCTGTAAAATCCTACTTTAAAAAAATAAAAAAAAATAAAAGACCCAGAGATTCACACTATGCATTTTCCATTCTCAGGGGCAGACAATATCATTAAGTTAGAATAAAATGAACGAGAAACCAATACAGTTCCCAAAATGCAAAAGGAGGTGTCCAGAATGCAGCATTTGAAAGGCAGGTCTTAAAGAACTAGTTTCAAGTTCATTGTCTTTTCGAAATCTCACCCCACACAGTTTTGCATGGTGGGGTAAAATGGGTTGTACTGCTAAAAGAAAGATTTTTAGTTCTTCTTGAAACAAAATAAAGGACCCCAGGTAGAGTAAAAGTTCTGCGTGACACATCTACAGCTCTAACATCTGATAACTTTGAAATAGATCAAATAATCATACATGGTAAGTTTTGATGATATATATCTCTTAATGAAGCAGCAGGATCATTGTTCAAAGATTAAAACATTTAGCATCTGATAGACATGTATATCTAGAAGAAGGGAATATACTTATTCTAATTCCTTGAAGAAGCTTTCTTATTACAGAATGTTCTGCCATTGGTTTACTGTCGATAAACTGAGGTTGAAGAGATATAACTGATCTGTTGGGGTTGACGGTTCTGTAACATTTATCTTTGGAAATGAGGGATATAAAGACATTTTGCACTTTTACGACATCCACCAATTTTGGGATTTGCAGTAAGTTCCAGACACCATGTATACCATGAATTTGAGGCTAGGTTTCCATGTGCTGTTGATAAAAGAGACAGCTTCTGAAGAGAGGCCTGTGACGGAGAGGTTGAGCAAAGAATGTTCAACCATTAATTGGAGGTACCCTGAAATTATGAGATGGTGAAGATGTCCCCACAGGTGTGTCAAAATATGGTTGCTTGAAGCAGGACTTCATAGTCTACCAACAGTGTTATAAGATTTAGAAACCAAACCTGTGAGTTCCATACACAACAGACAATGATTAGTGTTTCCTGCTTCTTCTGTATCTTTGAGAAGCACCTGGAAATCATATGAAAAAGGGGAAATTTGTATGGAAGACTGAGGTCTAAGCATGCATACATTTAAATCCAGGGCTTTGACATCCAGTTTTCAATGGAAGAAAAAGAGAGGTTGATTATTGAGTTGGGAAATGGAAAGGTCCATCAAGTATGAACAACAAAGGGGTTATAGAGCGTATAGAACTGGGAGGTGAAGGTGCCAGTCACTGTAAACGACAGATGGTGAGAATGCCAGGCTACCAATACATTCTTGGTTCTCAGAACATGCTCCAGTTTCACTGAAACAGGGTGAGGATGGCACAATTCCCAGAACTATTATAATAGTTCTGAGTAAACCGTTCATCTGGTAAGGCCTAAATGGTTTATGTTGGGTACCGCTGTAAGATTGCACATCCTGAGCAGGGCTGAGCATCTGGTAAAATCCTCTGTGAAAGTCTGGGTTGCAATGAAACCAGCCAGCATCTCCAAAAAGATTAAAGAGATGTGGAGAGAGGGAAGATTCCTGAAGCACTGCACAATCTAGATGGGCTTTGGGTTGAAAAGGGTCAGGCACACAGATTGTGATCGATCCATGAAAAAGGAGATTATCCAGTCCAGCAAAAGTTTACGGTCAACCATGTTGAAGGCTTCCTATAGGTCGAGGGGAATCAATGCCTGAGTATTGCCCACATCACATTGTTCACACATGTAAATAATCACAGAGAGCATGACAGCTTTAGTGGAGTAAGCTGGGAGGAAGGTGGCTTGGCACTGATCGAGAAATTTGGACTCCTCCACAAAAAAGCAAAGGCTACGAGCAACGTGTGCCTCCACTACTTGCACTAACTAGGGTAGTGGGGAAATAGGACAATAATTTATCAGTTCAAGTGGGTCTTCGCCAGCTTTCTTTTGGAGGTGTATCTCTATAGCTTTCTTGAATGAACAAGGTACTTTGCCTTGGATGAGAGATAGGTTGAGGATCAAGGGGACGAGAGAATACTGTTTTGTTGACTTTGAGAGGACAATTGTCATTTGGAGAACCCAATTTGACAGGGTCCACAAAGCAATCATTACCGATAGCAGGAAAGGCGGAGAGGATGACACTGTTTCTTCCTTCCAAGGGAGTTTCATTAGGGTATGAGCAAGGGGTAATATTGTCTTTAATGGTCTAGATTTTATCAACAAAGAAGATGTTAAGTGTGGTCGCATAAAGTTTGAGCCAGTGATATAGGTAGAGTGACTCTGTCAGGGCTTGAGAGTATGGAGACAATTCTGAGGATCTCCTGTGATTTACTCACATGATTCAAGATTTAGGGCCTGATTTAGATTGTGGCAGAGGGGTGACTCTATCACAACTATGATGGATATTGTGTCCGCTGAAATATAAATCCCATAGGATATAATGGGATTTATATTTCAGCCGACAGGATATCCGTCACCATTGTGACAGAGTAACCCTCTTTCCGGGATCTAAATCTGGCCCTTTGTTTGTAAAAAAAATGGATTTAGCTTGCATAATTAGCATTTTGTATCCTTTGAGGTGTTGTATGTAGACTTCCTTTTTATCAGGCGAGTAAGTTTTCCACCATTTGCATTCACAGCGGTGTAGTTCCCACTTTAGCTAATTTTAGATCTTCCATGAACCATTTAGATGCATCATGTCTTCTAGCCTGTTTGGCTTTATTGATAGGGGTGTGCGTATTACTAGCTACTGCCAGCCAGTTAGTAATTGCTTTCTTATAAAGATTTATGTTATTGTTTAGGTCAGGTAAGGTGGTTGCCAGAGAGTCACAAAAGGAATTCAGGTCTGCTTGATACCAGCTTCTGGAAAAGATACAAAGAGCAGGAGGAAGTTTTACAGCTGCCAGACCAGTTAGAGATAATGTAATCAAGTAATGGTCAGACCACACACAAGGGGAAACAATGAGGTTGGACAAGGATAGGTTTGTGGACCAAACTTAATCTAACCTGTGACCTTTGATGTGGGTAGGTGAGAACACATGTTGGTCGAGTATTAGGCTTATGAGGAGATCAGATATGTCTGTGAATGGCTGCCATCCTTTTTCCTCATTTGCCCAGCAATTGAAGTCGCTAACTGGCAACATTTTTGCAAGATCATTGAACAAAGGGGAGATTAGCTCAGCAAGGAGTTAAGAAAAATGATGCATGTAACATGGGGGTCTATACATAAGAATACATATTAGGGGGGGAAGTTGGGGATTCAAGTTTAATCATAAGGCTGTCGACAGGTAAAATATTTAACAGGATACATTTGGACCATTTAAGAAATTTCTTGATCAATACTGGTACACTACAACCTACTTTACCCACAGGTCTCTTGACTTGGAGTAGGTGGTAGCCTTCTGGGAGGGCCGTTAGGATATCAATGATGGAGTCATCAGTAAGTCACGTTTCAATTGAAAAAAGAATATCAAGTGACTTAGAGTCTAGTAGGTGAAATATTTCAGTTTGGCTTTTAACCAAGGATTGAGTATTAAGTTGGTTACCATTAGCTGGTTGGAATTGGGCCAATGAGCAGTAGGATTAGAATTCTGCTGGGCTAGCATCTGAAAACTCTATGTCATTTGGGAAAATTGTGAGCCCTGTGGATTAGTAGAAGTGTGTTCCCCTTGAGTGATTGTAGGCATTGGAATTGGGACCCTTTGTCACCCCCAGTGGGGCCAGCAGAAAGGCCTCTTACTCTGCCAGCCCAGGCAAAATACAAGGACTGAAGACTTTTTTAAGCAAATGTTGCATGTTGTCAATAGAAGTAAATGTTGTGACTTAGTTGGAGATTTTCATTATCTGGGGTTCTACAAAAAAAGCCTATGGCATTAGACCATACTCCAAAAAACAGGTTGATTAGTTTGGGATTGACCTTTACTAATAGTTCTTTGTGTGTTTATGGGGAAACTGCTGCATTTGCATTCCTTAGGAAGTATATAATTCCGTGCATAGAATTCGAGAGCTCAGAAGGATGAATTGGGATATTTGTTTCTTTAGCCATTTCAACTAATTCAAATATGTTTATTACTGGGCCCCTGGCATCAAACAATGTATGATGGCAAGAAAGCAAAGCTCTATCAATTCTTTTTTGGGATCTTTACCAAATTTGCTAAAGAAGGCAGCCAGATTAGATTTGAAAGGTGATGTGGTCAAGATATGATCTGGTATAATGAGATTTGGAGAAGTGTGGCTCAATGGTTAGAGTGGCAGACCCTGATGCAGAAATCTGGCCTGGGACCAGGGTTCAATTCCCGCCTTGGTGGGTCTTAGGCTCAATTTCCTCGGACCTGAGAATTCTTGCATCGGTGCCTACTCTAATTCATGGGTCCCACTCTGTAACTCTGGGCAATAGCTTGCTTAATCTCCACAACGGCCCCAACAGCGCTGGGATGCCTGGCTTCACCTTGGAGGTTACCCAGGAGTGGGCACCTCACAGGGAAAAGCCAGGAAGGGTTCCACAGCGGTATGCGTACAACACCTTGAGACCCTAACGGGTGAGTAGTGCGCTATACAAGTACGAAGTTTATTCTGCTTTGAGTCTGTTCCTAATCGGCCCACCCAATGCAGAACTTATGTGAAGGCATACATATTTCACTACTTGAGCCACTGGAAACATTTAGGATTATGTGTTTTTGATCAAATAAGGGTTCACAGGAAGGATCCAAGATCTCCAGGTTATCGGGGACTACTTTTTGTGATTCTCTAATTTAAAGGGTCTTCTGGAAGGTTTATTATAATGCTCAGAACAATTCATGCAGTTGCCTTGATCTGCATCTGAGACAGAACAAAGAATGTGGTTGTATGCATCACTGTCAGTATCTGAAACAGTCTGAATTTCCATCTAGCCAGCCTGTTGGCGGTGCTTCCGTCATTTTAGCCCTGGCGGTCATGTACTGCCAGGGTCAAAATGACCCCCTTAGTGTTGAATTCTGAGTACCAAAAGCAGATTTCATTGGTTTTTATTTTAAGAGATGATGGTGATGAGTCAGCAAATATGGTATGTGCATTCGGAGACTAAAAACTTGATTTAGGGTATGGCAGGCTGTACTTTGTCCATTGGTTGTCTGATACAAACAAGCATGCCTAAACCACACATGCTTAGCAATGCGGTCTGAACCATGGCCGCGTCGTTAGCATGCATGCCTAATGCACGCATGCCTTTACAACAAATTTTGTTGTAAAAGCATGATCGCTAAATGAATATGCTTAATAAAATACACTTAGCAGCCCTCCTGCCCTGTGTCCTAACACCCAATATTCCAGCCCTAAAAATTCACCCATGCTCAGCCCTTAAAACTACCCCTACCCCTGCCCTGAGCCCTAAAACCTGGCCCCAGCCTTACAACTACCCCTTACCCTCCCCCGCCCTAAAGCCTGTCCCATGCCAAAAGCTACTCTGAACCCAGCCCCCCACCCTGAACCCTAAAACTGACCCCAAACCCTGAAAACTGCAACTTCCCCCATCCTGAACCCTAAACCCCAGGCCCAACCCTTAAAACTACCCCAACCCACTGCCCTCAACCCTAAAACTGACCCCACCCTGCCCTTAAAACTACCCCCACCCCCGCCCTGAGCCCTAAAACTGACACCATTGCATTGAAACCACTGAATAGTACAATCTTGTCTTGCTCCAAGTTTGTCCCCATTGCCATGTTGATCTTAAACAAGACTTCTGTACAACTGACAGGAGCCACATACACTCTATTCAGTGTTCAATTTCTTCCAGCTAATATTGCACACTATAAGTATCGCTACATACACACATACAATCATACTGAAGCCGCTCCTGGATGCAGTGTGAAGGAAGTCACAATTTCGTTTCTTAAAGCTGTATTTCATGGAAATACCTGTTTAAACATTTAAAATCAATATTTTGAAGGTGTGTCAAAACAACTGTCCTTATTACAGGTTCTCAAAAAGCTAATATGGACTTGATACACTTACCATTTTGGTACTGCCTTTTCCATTTTGCTAAATTCTTTGCCACACAATAGGTTCCAAGGCAAGATTTGTTTTGCATTAACATGTTTTTTTATTAAATATAAATCAGATCAGTGGAAATACATTGCTTTCCCTTAGACATTTTTAAATAGTACCCCGGGCAAAGGTTGGCAACAATGAAAGCAATAGCCATTTTAACAAATTAGTAAAATACTATTAGCTTTTTTGAATTCCTGACTGATATCCTGATACTCATGTACTCTGGGTTGTTGTATTCTGCAGTGTTCACTCACTAAAGGCTTTCTTTCTTTCCATCTAGTGACCCTTCAAAGAAGATGCTTCACATAAAACAGGATCCAGGTGATCTGGTTCAGAAGATTCAATGCTACTATCAAATGTGAGAACTTAAATGCAGCTTCATTCTAGGATTTGGATGGGAGCCTGTAAGGTTTCTGTATCATGTCATCATTATTTAAGGAGCCAGGTATGCATTAAAAAAAATGCATGCAGCTCTTCACTGACAGATGGCCCACAAACAATGAGAGGAGAGCCATGGGCACGGAGGTTATCTGCTTGCCGTCCTTCTTCTAGCCCCTCCATTTTACTGTCTTTTAGAAGCATTGCACCCACCAACATGTCTCTGAATTGTTTATGATTCTTTGTCATCTCCTACATCTATCCATTCTTTTTTTCTTGTGATTCCTTCTTAAACTCCACCTCAGCAACCCTGATTTCCATCTCCTTGTCAGTGTTAGATTTATTGTCTTTCTTCAGCCTTTTACATATGGAATCGAGGGCCCCCATGATCTCTTTCTGGCCAGTACCTTATTCTACTCCTGTAGCATAGTCCCCTCTGCATGGGAAAAAATACTGTTTAACCTTTCTCTGCATTCTGCCAACCATCCTCACAGTAGTCCTCTGTGTACTGCTCACTTGGTTTGACCATCTAGAAGAAGTACGAGCCACCTCCATTCCTAACGGAATTTGTGACAAGAGGACATATTTCACAGTAAATAATAACATGAAAACCATAATGACCAGTTACATGATTTCCAAGCACTGGCAGTAAAACTTTACTGTGAATGATGCACAACTATGTGATGTGACATAATGGTGTAATTTAAATGTAGTCTTGGCCTAATAATAATAGCAATGTAGGTATTGACCGAAAAGTGAGTGGCAGCACCAAA
This sequence comes from Pleurodeles waltl, assembly GCF_031143425.1. NCBI lineage: Eukaryota > Metazoa > Chordata > Amphibia > Caudata > Salamandridae > Pleurodeles > Pleurodeles waltl. The sequence goes on along the minus strand of NC_090442.1, from coordinate 319,365,835 downwards.
GGCTCACAACATACAAGGACCAATGTGCACATGCAGACAGAAAATGCAGTTACAGGCTGCCAACTCACATACAGGAACACTGTGCAAAGAAAATGTATAGCTCAGAAAGAGAAACACATGCACACCTGCATAAAAGTCATTTTGTGCACTAGGAATTATAAGTAGAAAAACATCTCTTTCTGTGTGGTCGCTTCTGATTTTTAGTGAACATTATTTTTGCTGGGTTCAAGACTCTTCATACTGTGATCCTACCATTCAGTGCCACAATGACTACTCTGTCCTTAAAACTGCCCCCTTGTATTGTTTTTGTCCATTTGACATATATAACTGTTCATTAAGGTAATGGCACAGAAAATGCATCAACTATGTCTAAGTTACATCACCCATAAACATAACTAAAGTGGTTGTCTCCAGAGACCACCATTGTGTTCTGGATGGTCTGCAGTTTAAAACTACTGCAATGAAACATGGTAATGAAATGTTATGAAACATGGTAATGAAATGTTATTTGACATGTACAAACAATATTTTTACATAGTAGCTATGTCACCCCTAATTGTGCCTTATAAGCCCAAAGGATACAGTTCTTAATATATAAAAGTGGGCCATGATCAGTGTTGAGGAAAAGTGTGTATCTGACACTAAAGTAAACAGTTAAAAAAATGGTTTGTCACTATGCAGGCAAAGCTTCATTTTCCATGAGCAGGCCTAAATATGACTCCATCTGGAAACATTTTAGAGCTTTTAGTAATTTTTCACTTATTATTAAAAATCAAATGTTATGGTGCAAGTAGATTGTTTCAAAAATTCAGAGAAAAGGCCATTTTTAAAAACTGCACTCTGTACTTCCTGAGAAAAAAACACTTCTACTCTAGTTACCTTAATAGCCTTCGCCAGAGTCTGGAATATATATCCCAGATTTGCTAATAATGACTGGCCTTTTGGATGGTAATGGGCTTGTTCTGGGAAGTAGGAGGGCTGAAGTGGCAAGGGTTAACATTGGTCCCTTAGTAAGGATTAGTAATCTGGAAGCTGGACAAGAACAGATGGTAATGTAAGGGGCAGCATGCATGGCCATTAAGTTTGAAGTGGAGGGCTGAAATGTTGGCCTCAGGAACTGAAACGATTCATGCTCATGCTGAGCGCACTGCAGATGTTTTACTCAATGTTCAGGGGACAGAGGCACAGGAAAACAGGGAAACTTGGAGGACTGCTGTGCGACAGGGGGAGGACAGGCCCAGGGAACCCACGCTCCACGAGGCACTCTCCAACATCATGGGAGCATACCATCATTCCCAGGAGACCATGGGCACGGTACTGGCCAAGTGTCAGGAGACCCAGCGGATGCAGGAGGAACACTACCTGGGGATCAGAGAGGACTTGAAGTCCATCAACACCACCCTGGTCACCATTGCAGGGGTGCTGGGAGACCTGGCCAACGCCATGAGGGACACAGTGGCACACAAATGGGCCCCTGACACTAGCCTGGATGATGAACAGCCCTCCACCTCCGCCGGTGCTAGTGGACAGGAGGTCCTGCCACAGGAACAACAGGCCACCAGCACCCCACCCCCTGCAGAAGGAGAACCACCTCGCAAACGGTCCCTGCGATCCAAGAACAAGTCAGAGAACATTGCCAATACCCCGCCAGGAAATAACACTTTCTGAATGTCACCTTTTAGTCTCACTTTCTCACCCTGACAACTTTTAACTGCCATTACTCCACTTCCTATGCTCCCTTGGACAATGCACCTGTGAGACCAATAGACTGGACTCTACCATGGACATTCCTCCACCATCACCCCAGCCCATTGCACAGCTTCCTCCACTTATTTGCACAGAAATAAACACCCTTGAATCACAAATGAATCTGGAGTCATTCTGTACTTTCACAAATGTGTAATTGTAACCTCTCAGAAATATAGCAATGCCAATGTTCATGTTCACATACCAATGTTAGACACTTGTTGGGCAGCAGTAAACATAGAAGAAGGCAGAAAGTGAGACCCAGATCTGTGAAATGGAAAGCTAAAGTGGCATGTCAGGGTCACTACACAGAGGTTAAAAGGCAGATTTATGCTATGTCCTGCAGTAGTATGATATGAGAGAAGCAGTGCCATCCTCTTACCTGTGTCTCACTGGAAGTATTGCATGATGATGTTCTTTTGGGTGTCTATATCTTCTTCTTCTGCCTCTTCTTCTTCACTGTCCACAGACTCCACATCTGCCACAAGACGATCATCAGGCCCATCTTCCTGCAGAAAACGCACCTGGCGTCGCAAAGCCAGGTTGTGCAACATACAGCATGCCATGATGATCTGGCACACCTTCTTCAGTGAGTCGTATAGGGAGCCACCTGTCAGATGGAGGCACCAGAATCTGGCCTTCAGGAGGCCGAAGGTGTGCTCTATTATCCTCCTAGTTTGCCCATGTGCCTCATTGTAGCGTTCCTCTTCCCTTGTCCTGGGGTTCCTTACTGGGGTCAGTAGCCATGACAGGTTGGGGTAACCAGAGTCACCTGCAAATATCGAGGGACAACTGTTAGACATCCTCCAACCCTTAGGGACTCTCCCATACCCCGACACCTATGTCAATTGTGTTGGGACCTTGGGCTCACCTATTGGCCACACATGGTGCCTCTGGAGTTGGCCCATCACATAAGGGATGCTGCTATTCCTCAAAATGTAAGCGTCATGCACTGAGCCAGGATACTTGGCATTCACATTGGAGATGTACTGGTCTGCCAAACACACCATCTGCACATTCATCGAATGGTAGCTTTTGTGGTTTCTCTACACCTGTTCATTCCTGCGGGGGTGGAAATGCCACATGGGTACCATCAATGGCACTAACGATGTTCGGGATATGTCCTAGGGCATAGAAGTCACTTTTCACTGTGGGCAAATCCTCCACCTGAGGGAAAACGATGTTGCTGTGCATGTGTTTCAGCAGGGCAGACAACACTCTGGACAACACGTTAGAGAACATTGGCTGTGACATACCTGATGCCATGGCCACTTTTGTTTGAAAGGACCCACTGGCCAGGAAATGGAGCACTGACAGGACCTGCACTAGAGGGGGTATTCCTGCGGGATGGTGGATAGCTGACATCAGGTCTGGCTCCAACTGGGCACACAGTTCCTGGATTGTGGCACAATCAAGTCTGTAGGTGATAATGATGTGTCTGTCTTCCATTGTGGACAGGTCCACCAGGGGTCTGTATACCGGAGGATGACGCCATCTCATCACCTGCCCCAGCGGAAGTGCCCTATGGAGGAAAAGGGTGAGCAAAGGGTCATACACCACATAGGTTTCACAAGGCTGTTTAGAACAATTGTGATGTAATAGGTGTGTGGCGCTGTCTGTCCGTATTCCTGGCCAAAAGTGCTGTGACACAGTTAGTTGCCCTGCCATGTGCCACCTTGAAATGGCGGCTGCATGACCTGTAAGGAGGGACAAGGGTAAATGAGGTAACTGCGCTTGCATTGTGTAGCGTCGCGGTAGGCGGTCGAAGACCGTGGCGCAATTCAGCATTGGTTATCATTGGGCCCTATGGGTTCTAGGAGCCAATGACGATGTACGCCGGCGGTGACTGTATGCACCGCCGCTGACGTTACCGCCATTTTCTATCTGTTCATTCACTTGATACCTGACCTTGAACAGGAGAGGACCTACACTACAAGTGTTGCTGTTACCTGACTCTGTAAGTGACAATGGCTACAGTGTCTGGGGAAAGGGCCCCTGCCTTCACTGTGGAGGAATTGGAGAAACTGGTGGATGGGGCCCTCCCCCAGTACCCACTACTCTACGGTCCTCCAGACAAACAGGTGAGTACACTGTGAGCATGATGCATGGCACATGAATGTATGGAGTGCCGTGGGTGGGAGAGACGGGGGGCACAGGCCAGCATGTGAGGATGGTGAATGTATGTTTTTCTGGGCCAGGGTGGGAGGTTTGGGGCCAATGAGTAAAAAGAACCAGATGGGGGAGTAAAATCCATTCTTATTTCACTATTCCTCTAGGTCAGCGCCCACCAGAAGAAGGGTATTTGGTGTACCATCACCAAGGAAGTGCGGACTCTGGGGGTCTGCCATAAATGGAGCACCTACTGCCATAAAAGATGGGAGGACCGGCGTCGCTGGACCAAGAAGACGGCAGAGACCCAGCTGGGGATGGCTTCCCAACGTGGAAGGGGTGCCCGTCGCACCATGACCCCCCTGATGTACCGGATCCTGACGGTGGCATTTCCTGAGTTGGATGGGCACTTGAAGGCATCACAGTAGCCACAAGGGGGTGAGTACAGTCTCATTCAGCTGACTCTGCATGCTGTATGAGGTTTCTGGGTGGGGGAAGTGGTCTGTGGGATCCCTAGGCCAGGGCAGATGCGCCAAGGTAGATCCATTGTTTTGCAAGCTCAGTGCCAATCCAACCCCAAAAGTGGTAGTGGCCCTCTAAACCTAGTTTGGCTCCGGTGGGTTCCAGGTGTGCATCAAATGGGTCTAGGCAGAGTCCCCCATGGGCACGTGCTTTTCCCCTGAACTGTTAATGCATGGGCTAGTGCATAGGGCTGCTCCCTGTGTGTTGTGTCCGCCAACGGTCCAGCACCTCAGCCACCAAATCCTCCAGCACTGTGGTCCCTGCAAGTGCAGGAACATCGAAGGCGGCACCCATCAGGGCTGCCAGTATGCCACCTAGCGAGGCCAAGGATCAGTCCATTCCGCCACCTGCCAAGGTGAAGAAGGTGCCCACTTGCCGTAGGGAAGAGCCGCACCAACCACTCAGCAAGGCCTCCTCCAAGCCAAAAGGGGACAGTGCCAAGGTCCCAGCAGCCACTTCCAAGGTGGGGAAGGGACACAAGGCTAAGGGGAAGTCAGCACAGGGCACGGAGCCTCCGGCTGAGGGACTGGTGTCACCCCTTCTGGCAAACAGAGCAGCAACCTGCACGGCGGTGGACACCGCCACCTGCACTGCCACCTGCACTGCCACCTGCACCGCCACCTGCATGGCCACCTGCACCGCCACCTGCACGTCTGATGCCTCAGCAACAGTCCCCAGCATCATCCCCAGTGGGCAGCCATCCGAGGCTGCAGGAAACGTCCTGCTGTCTCCCTCTACAGGGGCTCACACATGCACCACCAGCAGCATCTCCACCACAGACACCGCGCTGCCACCGCCACCAGCCCCGCAACAGCATCCACTACCCCAGTCCTTGGTAGGATGAAGCACTCTGGGCATAAAGCCCCCTCCAGGATCAGTGGAGAGATACATCCACTACCCCAGTCCTTGGCAGGATGAAGCACTCTGGGCACAAAGCCCCCTCCAAAACCAGTGGAGAACAGCATCCACTACCCCAGTCCTTGGCAGGATGAAGCACTCTGGGCACAAAGCCCCCTCCAGAACCAGTGGAGAACAGCATCCACTACTCCAGTACTTGGCAGGATGAAGCACTCTGGGCACTAAGCCCCCTCCAGAACCAGTGGAACATGTCACACACTTGAGAGACTGTGGATTTGAACTCCCCAGAACCAATCAGTGGACAAACCACCCATTTGAGAGACTTGAGAAACTGTGGCTTTGTACTCCCCAGGATAAAGCAGTGGGCAAACCACCCACTTGAGAGACTTGAAAGACTGGGTCTTTGCACTCCCCAGGATAAAGCAGTAGGCATGGAGCCCCCTCATGGAGCAGTGGTGTCGTCCCTTCATCCGGCTGAGGTGCCCCCCCCCCCCCTCCCCTTCCCCCTGAGCTGCCTGTTTATTTTCAACCTGATGCCCCAGCGGTGTTCTCTCCGTTTACAGTCAGGTATCATGTGTGGGCTTCGCCTATGCATTTTGGGACCACTGGTCCACAGACAATGATTGGAACACTATCCGGACTTATGTAGTTGCTGTACATATTTGTATGTACTGATCTGTTACAGACCTGTTTCCATATCTGAATTTTCAATGATTACACTCATTACAATCATTTCCTTTTGTCCTTGCATTCTTCCAGAGGGTTACGGGGTGTATATGTAATGTTGTTGCATGTATTTGTGTGTATGGTGTTGTGGGTGAGGGTGGGGGTGGGGGTGTTGTGTGTTGCATGTTGCGTGTGTGTGTGTCACTCTCTTCTTCCTCCCCCCCTCCCCTGTGTGCTAGGTGCAGTGCTCACTGTGGCCGTCACCGCCGTCATGGCTGCTCCTGGTAGAAGAGAAGGTAAACCAACATTGGTAGCACCTGAAGTTCGGGCTCCCTCGTAGGGTGTTGAGAGGTGAGTGGTTTCCCTTCTGTGTACTGTTTCCGTCATGCTTTTGATGGCATTGGTGCCGCCCCGGAAAAGGTGGCGGATTTGTGCCTTGTAATACAATGGGCGGTACATTGTGTTCTGCCTGTCTGTTGGCGGTTACCGCCGCAGTGTTTGTTTCTACCGCTGTGGCGGTCAGAGTGTTAACCTCTTAGCTGCTGGGCCTTCCCCCCCCCCAGTGCTGAGCCCTTTTTTGGCTATTTTGGGTAGTTTGCGCTTAGGCCTTCATAACTTTTTGTCCACATAATCTATACACGCCAAAATGGCGTCCTTTTTTTCCAACAGCCTAGGGATTCTAATGGTACCCAGAGTTTGAGGTTTCCCCTGGAGGGAACCAAGAAATTTGCCAAAATACAGTGAAAATTTAGTTTTTTTTAAAACAATTGGAAAAAAGGGCTGCTGAAGAAGGCTTGTGGTTTTTTCCCTGAAAATGGCATCAACAAAGGGTTTCTGGTGCTACAATCACCATCTTCCCACCTTTCAGGAACGGGCAGACTTGAATCAGAAAACCACATTTTTCAACACAATTTTGGCATTTTACTGGGACATACCCCATTTTTACTATTTTTGGTGCTTTCAGCCTCCTTCTAGTTAATGACAGGAATGGGTGTGAAACCAATGCTGGATCCTGGAAAGCTAAACATTTCTGAAAAGTAGACAACATTCTGAATTCAGCAAGGGGTCATTTGTGTAGATCCTACAAGGCTTTCCTACAGAAAATAACAGCTGAAATAAAAAAATATTGAAAGTGAGCTGAAAAAAACAGCAATTTTTCTCCATGTTTTACTCTGTAACTTTTTCCTGCAATGTCAGATTTTTTAAAGCAATATACTGTAACGTGTGCTGGACTCTTCTGGTTGAGAGGATATATAGGGCTTGTAGGTTCATCAAGATCCCTAGGTACCCAGAGCCAATAAATGAGCTGCACCTTGCAATGGGTTTTCTTCTATACCAGGTATACAGCAATTCCTTTGCTGAAATATAAAGAGTGAAAAATAGGTATCAAGCAAACCTTTGTATTTCCAAATGGGCATAAGATAAGGTGTTGAGAAGCAGTGGTTATATGCACATCTCTGAATTCCGGGGTGCCCATACTAGCATGTGAATTACAGGCCATTTCTCAAATAGATGTCTTTTTTACACACTGTCTTACATTTGGAAGGAAATAATGTAGAGAAAGACAAGGGGCAATGACACTTGTTTTGCTATTCTGTGTTCCACCAAGTCTCCCGATAAAAATGGTACCTCACTTTCGTGGGTAGACCTAATGCTCGCGACAGGAAACGCAACATGGACACATCACATTTTTACATTGAAATCGGACGTGCTTTTTGCAAAGTGCTTAGCTGTAGATTTTGGCCTCTAGCTCAGCCGGCACCTAGGGAAACCTAGCAAACCTTGGCATTTTTTAAAACTAGACGCCTAGGGGAATCCAAGATGAGGTGACTTGTGGTGCTCTGATAAGGTTCTGTTACCCAGAATCATTTGCAAACCTCAATATTTGGCAAAAAAAACACATTTTCCTCACATTTCGGTGACAGAAAGTTCTGGAATCTCAGAGGAGCCACAAATTTCCTTCCACCCAGCGTTCCCCCAAGTCTCTCGATAAAAATGATACTTCACTTGCGAGGGTAGGCCTAGTGCCCACGAATGGAAATGGCCCAAAACACAACGTGGACACATCACATTTTTTCACAGAAAACAGAGGTGTTTTTTACAAAGTGCCTACCTGTGGATTTTGGCCTCTAGCTCAGCCGGCACCTGGGGAAACTTAGCAAACCAGCACATTTCTGAAAACTAGAGACCTAGGGGAATCCAAGATGGGGTGACTTGTGGGGCTCTGACCAGGTTCTGTTACCCAGAATCCTTTGCAAACCTCAAAATTTGGCTAAAAAAACAAATTTTCCTCACATTTCGGTGACAGAAAGTTCTGGAATCTCAGAGGAGCCACAAATTTCCTTCCTCCCAGCGTTCCCCCAAGTCTCCCGATAAAAATGGTACCTCACTTGTGTGGGTAGGCCTAACGCCCACGAATGGAAATGGCCCAAAACACAACATGGACACATCACATTTTTTCACAGAAAACAGAGGTGTTTTTTGCAGAGTGCCTACCTGTAGATTGTGGCCTCTAGCTCAGCTGGCACCTGGGGAAACCTAGCAAACCAGCACATTTGTGAAAACTAGAGACCTAGGGGAATCCAAGATGGGGTGACTTGTGGGGCTCTGACCAGGTTCTGTTACCCAGAATCCTTTGCAAACCTCAAAATTTGGCTAAAAAAACAAATTTTCCTCACATTTCGGTGACAGAAAGTTCTGGAATCTCAGAGGAGCCACAAATTTCCTTCCACCCAGCGTTCCCCCAAGTCTCTCGATAAAAATGGTACCTCACTTGCGTGGGTAGGCCTAGCGCCCACGAATGGAAATGGCCCAAAACACAACGTGGACACATCAAATTTTTTCACAGAAAACAGAGGTGTTTTTTACAAAGTGCCTACCTGTGGATTTTGGCCTCTAGCTCAGCCGGCACCTGGGGAAACCTTGCAAACCAGCACATTTCTGAAAACTAGAGACCTAGGAGAATCCAAAATGGCGTGACTTGTGGGGCTCTGACCAGGTTCTGTTACCCAGAATCCTTTGCAAACCTCAAAATTTGGCAAAAAAAATACATTTTCCTCACATTTCGGTGACAGAAAGTTCTGGAATCTCAGAGGAGCCACAAATTTCCTTCCAGCCAGCGTTCCCCCAAGTCTCCCGATACAAATGGTACCTCACTTGTGTAGGTAGGCCTGGTGCCCGCGACAGGAATAGATCACACAACGGTCAATGTTGGTCCTTACATGAGGCAGCTGTTAACCTTGGGGTGATCCATTCCTGATGCAGGCACTAGGTGTAGGCACTCAAGTGGGGTAGTGTTTTTATCAGGACAGGTGAGGAATCACTGGGTGGTAGGAATTTTGTGGATCCCAGCATATTCCTGTAGTTTGTGTGAGAGCTGTCAGAGCTGTCCTCTATAACCCGAGTGATGGCAGCAGTCATCCATCAAGATGCCATCTCTGTTATTGGCTAAACTGTTGCTCTAAAACACTAGCCTACGTAGACAGTCACAAAATCGATGGTGAACCCCCTGTCCAATTCTTTTTCTTTTCTTTTTTTAAAAATTTCCCCAGGGGGCGCCTACCTTTAAAAAAAAAAAATATGCCCCCGGGGGGGGGGGGCAGCCCATTTTCCGAGGGGGCTGACCCCCCCAAGTGAAATCCCTGGTGTCTAGTGGTGTTTCCTGGCCCCCGATCACAGCTGTGCTGCGATCGGGTGCCAGGAAACACTTTCAGGAAGGCCTCGTAAGAAAGGGGAGAGTCTCCCCTTTCTTACGAGGCTTTCCCGAACGTGGGGAAGGCCGTTTGTGGCCGTTTTCCCCATCGGAGCAGGTAGCGGCCGCAAGACCGCTTCCTGCTCCGATGGGGAAATCCACAAAATGAGGTGAGCGCGCCTCGCAGCGCACTGATGTCACAAAGGGGCGGGTGGGGGGCGGTGGGAGACACGGAAGAGCTTCCGTGTCTCCCGGGAAAAAAAAAAATAATCCTCGGGTGCGACGCACCCGAGGATTTATTAACCCCCTCCCTGGTGTCGGACACTGGTCGTGACCCGCACCAGTGAGGTAGCCCGTATTCATTTTTTTTCCCGCCGGCCTGTTGGCGGTATTACCACCGCTTTAACACAGACCGCCCGGGTTGTATTGAGGGCCTTCTTCTTTTGAAAATTCATATTTTATCTTGTGTATGTTGGATTTTTGTCATTTTGGTCTTGTTTGATTTAGATAAATATTGCCTATTTTTCTAAACTGGCGTGGTGTCCATTTTGTAGTGTTTTCACTGTATTACTGTGTGTGTTGGTACAAATACTTTACACATTGCTTCTGAGTTAAGCCTGACTGCTCGTGCCAAGCTACCAAGGGGATGAGTGAGGATTAATCAGGTGTGTTTCTCCTTTGACCTGACCAGAGTGAGGGTTCTTGCTTGGACAGGGGGTAACCTGACTGCCAAGCAAAGACCCCATTTCTAACAGTGTGCATATATGAAAGAAAAGTAAGCACACTGGAAACCCAGATCAGATGTCACTCACAATCAAATAGAAGGTTTCAGGGATGCTGAAAAGTTGAAACACTGTGCACAAAATTCCAGCTGCCTCACATCCAACACCAGAAGTATATTGAGAACATTGCATGTAATCTATTCTGGGAAAAATTGTGAAGTCATATGAATCTTTTAGAACCTGCTAGTTCTGCAGATGGGGCCACTTAGGGGTGTGGTGTCAGGCCTTTTAGTACAAATGTCAACAGTATTTTCTCCAATCGCACATCACTACCTCTGTAGGAATGATGGCAGAGAAGATTCGGAATCTAATTTAAAGATGTTATGCGGCCAGAACTGTTAAAGGAAATCAAAAAGTGGTTCTCAGAAGCACAAGTCAAATGTAGCTACTATACAATACTACAGGTCTACCTTCAAGCTTAAAGTACCAAATCTGAGTCAAGACTCGAAATTTTGGAGATGCTACAACTAATACTGTGATATGTCATATAATGCTTATTCTATGGCGGTGTATAAGACTGAACACAATTTTGAACAAGGTACAGAAGTCCCGGGAAAATCACTGGAGAACAAAAATATAACTAATCACAGAAATAATCTCTTTTTTAATGACTTTTTTTATGACCGATATGTGTCGAATCAGAAAAGGAAATGGTTTGCCAAATCTGTGACCAGAACAAAAACGCTCATCTTGTGACACCGGAAGACAGTGACAACATTCACCTAAAGGAAATGTTGACAGTGGGCTCACACTAAGGACTAATCTTCGCTTACCAGTAGAGTTTCCCAATGGTAAAGTGTAAGGAATTTGATTTTTAAAAATGTAACTTAAAAAAATATATATTACAGAAATGTTTTAAAATGAACTATTAAGTTAGAATCATTTTATGTATACTGTATTTGAAATGTAGATTTGTTTAAAAAAATGCTTCAACACTAATAGCTAAATATTGAAAACAATTATCTTTAAATAATGAAGATGTATTAAATTAAATTCAGATTATTTTTCTGAAGTCTAATTTAAAAAACTAATTCTCACCAAAAGTAAAGAAAATATTATTGATAATATTACGGACTATTATGCATTATTAAGCATTATAAATGGTGTATAGAATTAATTAAAATAATGTAGTTATAGTTTTATAAGAAAGTAGTGTTACATTTATGTTTCAATACAAAATAGGATATTACATGACATTATAACTAAATAACGATGATGTACTATTTTAAAATATTTTTGTAACATTTAATAATATTTGTATTTTTAACAATTTTAAATGATGTATGTTAGAAATGGGGGCAGAGGTATACACCCTTGTCCAAGTAGTGACCACAATCCTAGTCAGTATAAGTCACACACAATCCAAATTCTCCCCTGCCCACCCTTGGCACTGAGCAGTCAGTCTTAACTTAGAAGGCAATATGTAAAGTATTTGTGCAATAAACCATACAATAACACTGTGAGAACACCACAAAAATGCATCACACAGGTTTAGAAAAATAGAAGATATTTATCTGGTTAAATTAAGGTCAAAACAATAAAGATTCAATAAGCACAAGATGAAATATCACTCTTGCACAGATTAAAAAGAGTCTTAGATCTTAAAAATCAATAGTTGTTTTTTGTTTGCATAAAGCACCTGGTTTGCATCAAAATTATCACACACAAGACCGCAGCAGAGGAGATGCATGCAAAAATAAGGTGAGCGTTGGATTTTCTGACCCGGCACAGACTATGCTTGTTGTTTCCTTCCACGCTGCAAGGGGCTTTGCATCGGTTTCCAGTGCGCAGTCTTGGATCCTCACTGCAATGCGGGGTTCTTTTGACACCCATGGACGATACTGAGAAAAATCCTGGGCGTACAGGAAGAAGTCACAGGCGTTGCGTCGATCCGGTAGGCGATGCGTTGTACTTTCTGTCACACAGCAGGCGCTGCATCGCTTGGTCACTTATGAAGTCAGTCTGTGTCATTTAGGCTTGGCTGTGCATCGATCTGGTATGTTCGTGCTTCGAATTTCCAGTCGCAATGCAGGCACTGCGTTGATCTTCGCATCCCAAGTCAGTCTGCATTGTTCTGGTTCGGCTGTGTGGCGATTTTCTCCTTAGGTGACAAGCTGTGCGTTGTTTCTGGCAGGCTGTGCATCAATTTTTGGTGCACAAGGAGTTTCCTTGTAGAGATGAAGTCTTTTTGGCCCTGAGACTTCAGAAAACAGGAGGCAAGCTCAAACCAAGCCCTTGGAGAGCACTTCTCAGCAAAGTCAGAGGCCAGCAAGGAAGCAGGACAACAGCAATGCAGCAGTCCTTCGCAGCAAAGCAGTCCAGGTGAATCCTTTCGGCAGTCAGGCAGTTCATCTTGACAGGTTGCAGGATCTGGTCCAGAAGTGTCTGATCTGGTGGGGTCAGGGTCCCAGTTTATATACCCAAAAATGCCCAAAAATGCCTTTGAAGTGGGGGAGACTTCAAAAAGTTGTTTTGAAGTGCACAAGGTCCCCTTTCAGTACAGGTCTGTCTGTCAGGGTCCCAGTAGGGGGTTTGACAGTTCATTGTGTGAGGACAGGCCACTAGCTTTTGAAATGTAAGTGTCAGGCCCTTCACCCTCCCAGCCCAGGAAGACCCATTCAGTATGCAGATAAGCACAGGTGTAACTGAGTATCCTGTGTTTGTGGTTGTCTGAGAGAAATGCACAAGGTAGCTGTCAACCAGCCCAGCCAGACGTGGATTGGAGACAGACTGTAAGGCACAGATGGATTTTAAGTGCAGAGAAATACTCACTTTCTAAAAGTGGCATTCCTAAAATAGTAATATATGATCCACCTCAGCAACAGGCAGGATTTTCTATTACCATTCTGACCATACTAAACATGACCTGTTTATCCCTTTCGGATCAGAATCCACCACTCAAACAGAATACGCTATGAAAGGAGCAGGCCTCACGGTAGTGGAAAACAGATTTCAGAGTTTTCCACTACCAGGGCATATAAAACAAACAGGTATATGTCCGACCTTTTACCTAATTAGCATCCTGCTCTATGGGTTACCTAGGGCCTATCTCAGGGGTGACTTATAGGTAGAAAAAGGGGAGTTAAAAGCTTGGCAAGTATTTTTAAATGCCAAGTCGAAGTGGCAGTGATACTCCACACACAGGTGTTGCAATGGCAGACCTGAGACACTATTATGGGGCTACTTATGTGGGTGTCACAATCAGTACTGCAGGCCTACTAGTAGCATTTAATTTACAAGCCCTGGGCACATGTAGTGCACTTTACTAGGGACTTACAAGTAATTTAAATATACCAGTGATTATGGTTGGGTATGAGCCAATGTTATCATGTTTGAAGGGAGAGAGCATATGCACTTTAGCACTGGTTAGCAGTGGTAAAGTGCGCAGAGTCCTAAGACCAGCAAAAACAGTGTCAGAAAAGTGGGGGGAGGCAAGCAAAAGAGTTGGGGGGTGACCACCCTAAGGCTATCAGGTCTAACAATGTAATTTAATTTAACATCTTTTCCTATGCAGTTTTCATTTTACCTACATTATGTTCTATTTGTGGGTGTTGCAATACTAATGTCTAGCCTTGTTTGCTGATGAAATTACTAATATATATTTTTATTAGTAACTTACACTCAGATTGTGGAATATCCAAATGTAATAAGCGTGCTCAAAAGTGTAAATCAGTTGAAAATATAAGTTACTTTTGTGGATCAGGCCTATAGTTTCGAGAATTTAAATGTGAGCTCAGCCCCTGTTAGCTATGGAACACAGCAGACAGGCTTAATTTAGGAAAAGTGAGTAAAGTATATAGCAGTACAATCACAATTAAAATGTCAACAAACACAAGACCATAAATTCCTCAAAGAATTTCTAAAACTCAAGAAAAGATTAACAGTAAGCTTGACCCTAACGTGACTAAAATCCAACAAGGGGAACCTGAGATATACATTCTTAAAGAAATGATAGAGCGCCAATCAGAAATCACCGTTTGTGATTTACTGAGACTTAGCCGTGATTTCAGGCCAACTGTGATAGAGATATGGTCAGATGCATTAAAGAGGTCGACAAAGTTAAAGTTTTTATCTTCTGACTTAGGGCCTGATTATGAGTTTGGTGGACGGAAAGACTCGTCTGCCGAACTTTCGATAGGGAGGTTGCCACCTCACTGGCTACCTCCACACCGGGCCCATTACGGCTTTTCCGCTGGGCTGATGGGCAGAAACCAAGGTTTCCACCCATCAGCTCAGCGGTAAAGTGGCAGCAGCATTGTTGAAAGCTCTTAATCAAGCCGGTGGCAATGCTGCCGCCCGCAGGTGACACCAGCACCCTTGCAATGCTCACTGTCTGCAGTTCAGACAGTGAACATTGTGAGGGTACTGGGTAGGGGAACCCCCCCTGTGTCCCGCTGCACCTGTTCTCTGCCAGCCTTTTCATTACGATAAAACTGCCATGAAAAGGCTGGCTGAGAACCAGGTTGTAATCAGCAGGGCGGTGCTGCATGCAGCGCCACCCTGGCTGATTGTGACCTGCACCCAGCATCAACCCGTCAGGATCACTGATCCTGGCAGAGACGCCGGCACCATGGCGGTCTGACCACCAGGGTCGTAATGTGGGGGTCAGACCGCCACAGCTGGCGGTTGAGTGACCGCCAGACTCGTAATCAGGCCCTTACTCTTTTTTGGGGCAGCCCAAATGCTCCAGTTTGGCATGGTTGAATGCTGTATCAAATGAGGTCCACTTGAAGTCAGATATCCATGATCTGAGGGCCTGCTGAACCTGTTGCTTTCACGTGTAAACCTTTGAGTAGAAAAATTAAAATTTCAATCCTACCGAAGTTCTCTCATTAGCCAGATACTTTTGGGCCTTTTCCCAGTCAAAATGTCTACATTAGGTCATAGTTTATTTTTTGGAACTTGAAAACCTCCAGTGGGACAAGCCTGGAAGCTGTAGCAGAGCAAAGCACAACAGAGGCTGACACCTTATCTGTAAGGGTCCACTGAAGGCAATAAGGTCTGAGGGGAAATAACTTGATTTTCGTGTACACTGAAAGGTCGCTCCTTGGGTAGTTAGTCCAGGACATTCAAGGGTTGAAAAGTTCAAACTTGTACAAATTTTTCAAGCTCCTCTTGGTCAATTTTATGGCTCCCAGGATCTCTGGGATAGCATTTAGAGTTCACAACCCATTCCAGTAGCAGCCAGTTCAGGACTACTTGGCACTGGTCATCTAGTCAAGACAGGTAATGCCTCTTAAAGCTTTTAAAGATGAATAAGCCTGAACAGTGAAGGTGCATCTGTCTTGTCTGAGTCCATCTTTGCATCTCTCCAGACTTCACCTGTTAAGTTGCCAGTATCCGTTTCCCATGTCCCTCAAGAGTATGTGGTGTTCCTCATTAGAGAGCAGCACATTGAGATATTTCTGGTCAGTCATTTTAACTGACAGCAGTTTAAGTTCCAGAATTCTAAAGCTGGAAAGTTCTCTGAGTCCACTATATTGGTGGTGAGAGCATGACATAACTGAAGAAAGCAGAAGAACTGACTTTGGTGTAGTTCAAATTCCTGCTGCATGTTATCAAATGATCGCATTACTGTTCCTGTCATTATAACACCTAATCTTCCAATCTAGTTGTTTAATGCCCACTATTTCCTGACCATAGCAGGGTCTCAGTGGTCAATCTGTTTCTCCAACTAGGTCCTTCCCTGCCTCTGGCTATATTCTCATCACTGTCTAGGTGGCCAGGGAGTAGAACTTTAGAAAGAGAGCTAGTGTGTCACCCATTCTTCACCTATCTGTCGCAAATGTGGGGTCGGACTTATCATCATGCTTCCATTCAATAATGATTAATATGTGCACTGTTCAATAAGAAGATATAGCATCTGTAACTGCAATTCCCTAGTCAAACTGACACTTAAAACATGTGGGACCTGATTATGATATCAGTGGATGAGATTACTCCATCACAAACATGCCGGATATCCCGCCCGCCATATTACAATGCTGTAACATTCTATGGAAATCATAATATGCCGGACGGAATATCCATCACGTTTATGACAGAGTATTCCATCCGCCAAGCTCCTCATCAGGCCCTTAGTTAGGATTCTCCTGGGTGTTCCTTGATTCCACTCAAAGCCCTGTATCATAGAACTGTGTTTTGTAAAGAAGTTTCACAGGAGTATATACAGGAAGTTCTGGACCTGGTTTAACAGTCTCAGAAATACAACTATCTGAAATATGACAGCTCAACCGATTAGTACCAGTGGGAGAGGAGAGTGGACTGTGAAGTCATAAAACAGTTGATCTATTTTTAGTGGCTACTTTTCTGCCATGCCACCAATTTGTATTTAGTCACATGTATCCTGAAATATCTGAACCCATTTTTGGTCACATTAATGTCTCAAGAGCAAAAATAGTTTCTGCAAGACGGGGATTATAGTTGATTTTCCATAGTTGATTTTCAAGTCCAGGTACGTAACAAATATGTGGGCACTTACAATGCTCCATGTCTTGTAGGAAGATGAGCAAATTGTCTGGATATAAGGAATTTCTGTCAGCGTTGCCCTGGCCCATTCCAAAATCCTTCACAATTCATCTATGCAAATCCATTTAAGGTTCTGTGGCCAGGGTGAATAGAAGGGGTTACAGTGAACAGCCATGTCTTGACCCCTTGTATACAAAGAATGGGTTTGAACCCTTACCACCCACCATGACACTCGCTGACAACTGGGTACATAATAATTATATGTATAAAAATGTTGATCCTATATTTACTGTCCATAGCAGTACTACAGTGAATCTAAACATTATACAGAATGTTTCAATAGATGGGCCAGCCAGCCATCCCCCAAGGGCCACTGCATCATGGAGGTGACATATGTTATGCCTCATTGTCCTACCTGACATAAAAGTGCTCTAGGCTGGTGAAACCAGGAACCCAAGGCCCATATTTATACTATGTTTGCGCTGGATTTGCGTCAATTTTTTTATGCAAATCCAGCGCAAACCTAACTCCACATTTACATTTTGAGGCTAGACCCGTGTAGCATCAAAAATATGGAGTCTGCTTCATTTAAGGATGCGTGAAACCGCCTTGCGCCAATCAATGTGATGCAAGGTAGTCGTTCCCGTCGAAAAAAATGATTCAAACAACTTAGCTCCATATTTATCCAACAGGTCAAAAATGACGCACAGGTGGGAGGCGGACCCGAAAAATGATGCAAAGCCTGATTTGCGTCAGATTTTAACACCTGGGCCAGGGTAGACATTAAAATGAAGCAAACAAATCACTACTTAAGGAAAACACACACACACAACATCATAGCCCAACAGGACAACATGGAGGTGCTACTGATGCAGCTTTCTAGACGATGCAGAGCACAGGACTAACAGCAGCAGCCACCACCACCCAAACATGGCCCTCAAAAGCAGCGAAGAAGGCAGGAGAGAGTCTTCAGGAACAGGACAACCCTCCATGGCCTCAGGGAACAGGGCATCATCCTGAGGTATAGACTGAACTTGGAAGCCATACAGCAGCTGCTGCGCCAAATTGAGCCACAAATAACAGCCAGCCTGCAGACACCACACAATATACCACCTGTGACCAATTTGCTAGCTGTCCTGCATATGTTGGCAAGTGGCTCCTTCCAAACAACGGGTGCCCTAGTCGATGTGGTATCATAGCCCTCATTCCCTGCCTTCCTGCCCAAGGTCTTAGATGCCATTGTCTCCCTCGTACCCCGCCACATCAGCTTCCCCAACACCCAGCAGAAGCAGCAGGAGATAAAACAGGGGTTTTATCAAATCGATGGCTTCCCGCATGTGCTTGGTGCAATTGACTGCACCCATGTCCAAATCGTACCACCTGCAGCAATAGAGCATCTATTCCGGAAGAGAAAGCACATCCACTCCATCAATGTGCAGGCCACAGCTGACCACCAGGGATTGTTTACCAACATCCTGGCCAAGTATCCTGGGAGTGTACATGATTCCTTCATATCGTAGGCCACAGCACGATCAATCAGCACTTCCAGGATGGACAATATGGCAATGGCCTTTTTGTCGGTAAGTCCATAAACCTAGCAATATACACACAGCACAGCAACCCTGTAGGACACACAATACTTACTCCACTACATTGACACGTGGGCAGGAAGACACTGAGGTGTGACACAGGTAGTTATGTTGTACACCCTGAGACAATGGGATAAACTGACAGCTGGCACAAACATTAGCTGCCACTCTAGAGCTACAAGGGACCAATGTCAAAGCACACAGCAACAATGACATGACCTGCACTAGATGTACAACTTGGAAGATGAACCATTTACAATTACATTAGGCCACATAGTCAATCTGACACCCTCCCAAGCAATATGTAGCATGGAAGAGGTGTGCAATGTGTGTGGCTGCAGGTCTAACACCATGAGACACATAGCATGATGATTCAGACTCACACGTAGGTGACACAGAAATACTGAGGCAGTCCCAACATCATACATCACTCCTGGGGTGCCGTTGCCCCGTAGCAATAAGGAAGTGGACTGTGCTATAAACACATATTGATGTGCCACTAATGCAAACTGAACACTTCTGCACACACTGAAAAAGGCAATTGTCCATCAAAATAACATATGTACAGGGAGCTGGCCCTTCCTGCACAGATACATGTACCTCCACAAGGCAGTTAGCCAGGTTACCTGGAGCAAGTTTGGTAGTGTAGGTTCATGGTTGCACATGAGCCACTGGCAGAGGGAACAACAAAGGTTTGCCTAGAACCAAGTCACAAATGGGACAATTGTGCATTGTCAATACTGAACACCTCAGTGCTGCCAACGTATGGAGATGTGTTGTGCATTGTCACCAAGCCAATACAAATGGCTTCACTGTTGCATTTAATCTGCAATGACATATGTCTAATTGGATGGGATGTCCAGGCCATGTAGTGCAACCATGTTACCACCACATTGAAATCTATTGTGTGTGTGAAAGTATCATGTCCCTTCCAGTGAAAGCACACTAAAACATGTTGGCCACTACACAATGCATAGTACATACATGCTGACCAGCAGTTTGGAAACAAAATCATAGATCCCAGGTCAATGAGCCAAACACAACTTGTCAAGTCAAACAGCTCACTGCAGAAAAAACCTCACAGAAGACCAAGATCTCACACAATATCACAAACACATATGAGTCACAGACGACACAAGATATCAACTGCCATGCTACAGGGCATTCCTGTTGCAAGCACTAACAAAATACTCACTCCTATTATCTTTTGTAGTGGATCAGGGTTACGGGATCTAGCCATGGATCATGACCCCATTCAACAACCCAAGCACAGCAGCAGAGCGTGCCTATAATGAGGCACATCGGAGGACACACACCATTGTAGAAAGGACCTTCGGCATCCTGAAGCCCAGATTCAGGTGCCTGGACATCCCATGAGGCAGCCTCCTATATGCCCCACACATTGTTTGCAAAATCATACTTACATGTGCTATCCTGAACAACATTTGTGTGAGGAGGAACATCCCCCTATGTGGGCCCAGGCAAGAGCTGCCTGAGGAGAAGGAGGAGGAGGTGGAGGAGGATGGTGCCAGGGAAAATGAGGGAGAACATCAAAACACAGCTGCAGGAATGCGCCGCAGACAGCAAATTGCTCAAAATGTTTTCAGTCAATAGTCACTCTACACACCTTGTTAGGATATGTCAATAAACACCTTACTTGATCATACCATCGTGCTCTGGTTTCTTCTTTCTCCATCACTTGTTCTTTAGGAATGTGAGTATTACCTCAGGGAGCAAGTAACACAGACAAATCTGACTACTTCTGATGTGGCATCGCATGTGATGTGTATGATTGTACAGCAAACATCAGACACATAGAAAAAATACTCATCTTTTTAATTTCACATATGAAGGACAAAATCAATGGACCACAGCAAATGACACACATCCATGTGGCCAACATGGTCTACTGTAGCACATGACACACAACTGTGACATCTCCAATCATTAGCTAACTAAGCGGCCCATACATGAGGCAGTGGATGTAAAATATCAGTGGAAACAAGAATGTACGAACAGACCCCTGACATTAGTCAGCGTGATATTTGCAATCTCTGCAAGGAGCTTGTGTGTCAAGAAGGGCATAATTTCTGAAAATGGATAGCATGAGTGTCCCAGGTATTACAAGCAATGTTCACAGCACATGCCCTGCACAGTCCATCCCTGGAAATAAGTCCTACCACTGCCATGAGTTAAGTCTCTTCCCTCCCATCTCTAGGGGGTGCTGTAAATGGACTATCTGTACACTGGGAATCATCATTAACACTCACCCAGAGTTCCTTTCTGACTCCTGTTTGCTTCTGTTTCCCATATGGCATGCTATAGAAGAACTACATTAGCTTGCTTGGACTTCAGGTCACATAATGCACTGCCTGGTAGTCAGTAAGGCCTGTAATCTTCTGTACATTGCTTCATATGGGAAAAGTCTGGTTGTCCCTTTATACTGGATTCTCTCCTCCAGGACTTGTGAGAGACTGAAGCTGCACACACCTGTGACCTCTCTTGCGCAGCCCAGCTATGTGACTCTGCCCTGGCCTTGCTGCTGCCTGTAACTGCTTAGGCACTGCCATTCCCTGAAGCTCCTCGTCGTGCATTGGAGTATGATTTATTTGTGTTCCATACCCCCGTTTTACAGTCCTGATTACGCCTGAACCTGCTCTCTGATTACCCAGTCCTGTTCCTGCTTGTTCCAGTCAGAGTCTGCTCCCTGTTTCTCAGCCTTGTTCATGTTTATTTCTGCCAGAGCCTGATTTCTGTTACCCAGACCTGTTCTAGCTTTTGCATCAACCTGAGCCTGTGCCGGGCTTTGCCTCCTAGTTAGTTCCCTCCCTTTCTTTTTCCTCTTGGGTTATCGTGTCTGGTAAGTGTCCTATCAGTCCTTACCTGTCTAGAAGTGTTTTCCTTTGTATTCGGTCTGGCACCTGGTTTCCAGGAGGCAAATCCAGCCCCCATCCTTTGTCTAGTGTTGCATGTAGTCATTAGTGCCTAACAGTGACAGTGTGCTATGGCTGTGTTCCAGGAATTGCCACTGTGTCTCCAGCCGGACCAACAAGGGCTAGTCTCATGTATTTAAGTACAGTCCTTGTTTGTGCCCTAAGGGTCCAGACACAGAATCACTTTTGCTGCCTCCTTTCTATGGGACTTGCATGGTGACTAGCTGTAAGATTAATCTGCACAGAGGCACTGACGTTCCCTGTTGCTGTGGGAAGTTCTGAGCCCTACCCTATGTACAATCTTAGTGATAAGCCCTGCATATTTGTTCACACTAAGGTTGCTCTGCCTTCACTTTTATGTTTTCTCTGCCTTACCATACCTGGGCTTTCCCCTTGTATGCCTTTAGCTGCTCTTCTGCTTTCGTACACTACTTCCTTGCGAGATACTCTGTGAACTCAAGGGGTGCCCCTAACAGACTCCTGACTTGACCCGCACGAAACCGTAACACCATGGAGCCCAATCCTGACACAGGATACACATGCCCACACACTTGAACTGGACACTTTTTGGAATGCACATCTGAAAACATGTAAACACATGCAGCCAGGGCAGCAGGTCCACCACAGCAACAGGAGTAACATAGGTAATTCTTATGAGTCAAACCGACGTGTACATAACGTTTTAAGGGTGGAATTAAGGCACAGTGTCTCAAATACTCTACGTACCAAACATGTACACATGGCCTACATATGGGTAGTTCACACACAAGTCACCATGAAGTTGTAACCAACAATTAATGACATACGAGGGGTAACATATCCGATATTGCACTCATCAGCCACCCTCAATCATTCTTGAGTTTTGCTTGTCATGTGAAATGTGATGTCCCCAAAGTCAAACAACTATACACATCAAATGAGTCAACACATTTTACAAACACATATCATCACTGTTGTACATCACTGATTGCCATCCCATGTAGATACCCATTTCTAACACATTTACACATGAGCATTACGTCCAATGTATTGCATGCCGTTCTTTCAGAAGCACACATATTGTTGTTACAGATCATTCACACACAAAACACACAGTTGCATGCTCTACCACATGTGGCCAACCACTATACCACACACTGCAGGCCATACCGTCCTATCTTCATCTTGATACAGAGTGCATGCATGTTAAATAATAGAAAATCACGCAATCACAGTTTGAGTCAAAAATGTTGACGCAAATTCATTAAAAAATCACGCAAAAATCACACAAACGATAACTAAACATACATGTTAATTCCACCAGTGCACCACACACATGCGGATATCCATTGAAATAGAAGTTTACAGGTAACGCAAGGTATTTTGCCGCACATGTAGGTTATGCATCAAAAATATTCACACAAGCACAGTATGCGTCAAAAAAATACATGCATGACGGAAAATGGGCCACAAAGGGGACAGGAAGTGATGTAATAGAAAAGTGGGTGTACTTTCACTTTCAGTTTACAGTCTGTGCTTTTTCTTGACTGTGTGGCTGTGTCTTGGTGTTGCTGGTGCCTGGATTGGTTTCCTGGATTTTGTGGTGTCTCCCTTGTGTCTTTTCTGTATTCTATTTGTTTATTGTACCTGTTTATGTGCTTTTGTGTAGTTTACTGTCTTTTGGATTGTATTTGTACTGTCGGGTGTCTGTTTGGGAGTTACATTAGTTGGATTAGTTGGGGTTCTTAGGTTTGGGCTGTAAATTTCCTTTTATTACATTTATTTTCCTTCCTTTTTACACTTTTTCTGTTTTGCTTTGTTGTGCAAGGACATGTCAGGAAGGGTGAGGCTGACCCTCATGGGGGAGGAGGAGCTTGGGGGCTTTGTGTGGCTGGTGTGCCACTTTCTGCTATTGATGCTGGAGATGGGTGGGCATGTGATGTAGGGGTATCAGACAGAGGCAAGGCGGCTGCAGTGGGACAAGGTGCTCTACCACCTGAAACGAGTATTCCACATGAGCAGGAATGAGTACCAGCTGAAGCATCACTGGGATGACCTGGTGGCCAGAGAACAGGATCTGCTGAACCACCTGGGTGTGGTGATCAGTGGCCATGTTGGTGAGTATCACATTGACAAATGTGAACAGTAGAATGCTCCTGACTGACAGTAGCAGATTTCTTGACCTACTGCATGCAATGTTTGTGGCCATGTTGAATGCAAGCAGTACAAACTGTTATTGTCCCAGTACTGAGATATAGTCCACATGTCTATACATGTTAACAATGCAGTCCTGAGGTTTGTTAAGTGTTGTCCAACTATTACTGAGGGCCACATGTACCAAGCTATTTTCAATTGTCACAAACGGCCTACTTTTCAGATTTTATTTGTGTACGTCAAGAAAAATGTTTATTCCAATGCACATCCCCAATTTTGCGATTCTGCTATTACATTGCCCAATCACAAAACAGGGTTTGCTAGTGCCATTTAGGAAGGGGCGTTCCTTTCATATTAGCGAGTTGCAGTCAGCTGATTGATTGTTTGGTGACAGCGAATGCTGGCACTAAACAATTGCAGTTACCACCAGTTTCAAGTTGCTGCTAACCCGTTTGCAAAAGGGGAAGGTCCCCATGGGATCCCTTCCCCTTTGTGAATGCATGCCCAAAAATTGTTTCAGAGCAGGAAGTGGCTGCGTCAAAAAAAAGATTCAAGTCATATTATTGGTTTTTGAAATGCTTTGTTTACCCTTGATGAAATAAGGCTGCATTAAAAAAAAACATCTCTATTTGAAAGCAGTCACAGATACGGTGGTCTGCTGAGCCCAGCAAGCCAGCATCCATGTGAGTGCCGCTATTCCCAAGGGGTTTGCAAAATGAGACCTACCTCATTAAATTTCATGAGGTATATCATTTGCTACTTCAATTGTGATTTTCGAACAGTGTCGTTGACAGTGATGTACCTCAGATCATCCTACTTGCAAATTGCGAGTTGCTAAGTCTCGCAATGTGTTTCTCATAAAACCTGATCTTGGTACATGTGGCCCTTAGTCATACATTTCAGGTACAATGACAACACCTGTGCCCATGTACTCTGTCAAAGATGATCAGGTAAGACACTGTCAGCATACCACATTTCACTGCATCAGGACAGCAAAGTGGCCAATCCATGTTTAGAGCTACATTGTTATAATTACACACACATGATCCCTACCATTATGTTGGCAAAGGGGGAATGCATTGCTTAGGGGACACTGCCAATGGGGCATTTGTTACCTACATACAACTGTGCCACATCTGTTATGGACCACTGAATGCATGGTAATTGCAGACTGAAAATTGAGCCACATGTCCATCATACAGTGACTCAGTGTCCCTTGATGCACAAGCCACAATATCTAAGTCACTTGTATTGCAGTGCCCCAGGGAAGTGCCATTGACATTGTCATCCAAATACAAATCATGACATGTACCATCTGAAATGGATTAGCCACAAATGTTTGTTGTCAGGTTTAGTACCACATGATTGCTAGGCCCAGTGCATGTGTGCAGATGTGTGTCTATCACTCACTGGAGTGTCAGTGTCAATGTGAGTTTGCAGTGGTATGTCTGTTGGAGTGTCTACATGCAGGATCATCAGCTCACTCATATAAAATATTACATACTGTGATATGTTGTCCACACGTTTGTACAGTGATCTGACATTGAGCATATATTTCCTTTCCCTCTCTTACAGGTGGACCGCCCCCCTATACCATCGGGGAAGTTGCTCGACTTCAGGACCCAGATGTATCCAGTAAGTGTGATAATGTCTGTCCTGTGTAGTGATTACAGCTGTTGGGTGAGTGACTCTTGTGTGTTGCACTCATTGCAAGATATGATGAGCTGGCGCGTGATCTGATATATTACTTGACTGGATGTTGACATAGTGTTCCATGCAAGGGTTAGACATTCACAGGCAGAGTCATTTCTTGGGAGTCTTGTGCTGCGCAATAGGCAGCAGCATGTGAACAAGGTGATTAGTAGCCACATGAAGGCCCACATGTGACTTGCAAGTGCTCCAGTATCAGAACGTTGTCACTGAGTCATACCTTCATTCTCACAAGTCAGTGATGCATTGGTTTTCCACACAAAATTGCGCATCCCTGTATTGTAATGTACTTGTAGGACTGTATGGGTAACTGTCCCCAGCATCTAGCCCCACAAGTTGTACTCCATTTACGTGACACTTATGTGGTATGTAATAGGCGTGCATGCAGGTCAAGGCCAGACATGTGCTGTCATCAATGTGGGTGTTTTGTGAATTGTGTTGGCAGATCAGGTGTTGATGGTTGTCCACAACTGGACACATGAATGCAGATGTGAAAGACTTATGGATACCTCATTCCTAGGTGGCAACCCTCCTCACATGTGCTCCACTCACTAAATCCATGTACAAGTGGACATGGATTCATGGTTGTCCGCGACAGTTGTGATGATGTATTGCATGCCCATCCCCCTTGAGGCACAGGGGAAGGGGAACAACATTTATGTAGGTAGATGTGATGGTCACAGTGTAGATGACAGTCATCTCATACAAGCATGTATGTGTCCCAAACAACACTGTCCCCTTATGATTAGCAACTGCATACCATACTTCCAATTACATCTACAAATCACTGGTCTTGGGTACCTTGAAGTTGGCTCAGATGATAAAGATTAGTCAGCCTGATCCATGTGAAGTAGTCGCTGCCTTTCCATAATGACACATTGCACTACATCAATGCACAGATCACTTTATTTGGTCCAACTCTTGTGCTTTGCTGATGTGTAAAAGAAATGATGGGTAGGCAGCGTTGCCATTTCATTCATCGGGGACATTATATAATCTGAACTGTGATTTGGACTACATGTGCAAATTGAGGCAGAGCGTTAGATTATCATCTGTACATGCATCACACAATGATGACACTGATGGTTGTCTGTTTAATTTTTACAGCTGCCAGCATGGATGTAGCGGAGATCAGGGCTTTCCAGAAGCGGACAGTGAGATACAGACACATATTTGATGTCGAGTATGGGTACCGAAGGAGGGCAAGATGCTATCAGAGAGAACAAGCCACAGGAGAATGGCGGGCTTTCACCCAAGGGGGACCAGCATTAGCCACAAAGGTTGCAGCCACCACCACAATTACAGCAAGTACCACAGTGGCCACCGTCACATCAGCCCCACCTGCTGCACCGTCAACCTCGGCACCACCAACCACCACACCTGCTGCACCTTGAACGTCTACCCCACCAACCACCACACCTGCTGGACCATCAACCTTGGCAACACAGACCACCACATCTGCTGCTATGGACATGGCGCCAGTAGCTGAGCTCCAGAGGGATATGAGGAAAGTGTTGAAAAAGCTGGACACAATACAGAGGGATGTAAGCAAAAATACTCTGAGGCTCAAGGCAATAAAAAAAGACACTGAGGAGGGCAAACCTGTGAACTCTTGCCACCTCTCACCCCTAAGTTAATCCCCTCCCTCCTCATCCTGTTTTGTAGTGTGTTTAGGGGGTTTAATGATAGGTTAGAGTAGGGTAGTAGTTTAGATTGGATAATTAGGTTGGGTGTTCAGATTATTACATGTTAGTTTGTGGGTGGGTGGGTAGAGGTAAATGTTGGGGCTTTTGTTTAGTATTAGTTAGTATATGTTTAGGTTAGTATATGTTGTCCTATATGTGTCTCGTCACATAAGTGGGGTGGGGGGGGCAAATGCTTAGAGTGTGTTGCTAAATGTGGTAAGTAAGCTTAGCATGGGGTAGTTAGGGTCAGTTGTGGGTAATGTATAGTTAGGATAGATTAGGTTATTATAGGTGTGTTGCATAGTTTTAAGTTCTGTTTTGTTCATGCTTATTAAAGATGTAGGTACTCCCTTACTGTATGTGTCATATGCTTGGGGCTCAGGGTCTTTGCATGAGCATACTGTACAGTGCCAATTGTCTGTTGGCCTGTGTATTCTATACTGCATTCACATCCCTCTCTTGACCTGTTAATGCCCAATTCCAACTGAGCTGTCACATTGGCATCTACAACAAATCTAAATCTCAATGCATCTTCTATCCATTGCACCCACAACTCAACTTGACTATGGTTCCCATGTGTTGGACCTGGCTTTTTGACAGGGTCATCCCCAAACTTTTTGCCACCTTCCTCCTACTTTTTCTGACCTGTTCTCGTTGGCTTTTGAACTCTGGGCACTTTACCACTGCGAACCAGTGCTAAAGTGCATAAGCTCTCTGTGTAAATTGTACTGTTTATTGGTTTATCCATGATTGGCTATTTAATTTACTTGTAAGGCCCTAGTAGAGTGCACTATCTCTGCCTACGGCCTGTAGATTAAATGCTACTAGTGGGCCTGCAACACTGGTTGTGCCACCCACTTCAGTAGCCCCTTAACCTTGTCTCAGGCCTGCCATTGCAAGGCCTGTGTGTGCAGTTTCACTGCCACTTCGACTTGGCATTTAAACCCTTCGCTGCCAGGCCTTTTTTTGGCCATTTGGGGCAGTTCGCGCTTAGGTCCTCATAACTTTTTGTCCACATAAGCTAGCCAAGCCAAATTTGCATCCTTTTTTTCCAACATCCTAGGGATTCTAGAGGTACCCAGACTTTGTGGGTTCCCCTGAAGGAGACCAAGAAATTAGCCAAAATACAGCAAAAATTTCGTTTTTTTTTTAAATGCAAAAAAAGGGCTGCAGAAGAAGGCTTGTGGTTTTTCCCCTCAAAATGGCATCAACAAAGGGTTTGCGGTGCTAAAACCACCATCTTCCCAGGTTTCAGGAACAGGCAGACTTGAATCAGAAAACCCAATTTTTGGCATTTTACTGGGACATACCCCATTTTTACTATTTTTTGCGCTTTCAGCCTCCTTCCAGTCAGTGACAGAAATGGGCATGAAACCAATGCTGGATCCCAGAAACCTAAACATTTCTGAACAGTAGACAAAATTCTGAATTTAGCAAGGGGTCATTATGTAGATCCTACAAGGGTTTCCTACAGAAAATAACAACTGAAAAAGAAAAATATTCAAATTGAGGTGAAAAAAACATCAATTTTTCTCTACGTTTTACTCTGTAACTTTTTCCTGCAATGTCAGATTTTCGAAAGCAATATACCGTTATGTCTGCTGGACTCCTCTGGTTGCGGGGATATATAGGGCTTGTAGGTTCATCAAGAACCCTAGGTACCCAGAACCAATAAATGAGCTGCACCCTGCTGTGCGTTTTCATTCTATACCGGGTATACAGCAATTCATTTGTTGAAATATAGCTATCAAGAATCCTTTGCAAACCTCAAACGTTGGCTAAAAAAACACACTTTCCTAAAATTTTGGTGACAGAAAATTCTGGAATCAGAAAGCAGCCACAAATTTCCTTCCACCCAGCGTTCCCCCAAGTCTCCCGATAAAAGTTATACCTCACTTGTGTGGGTAGGCCTAGCGCCCGCGACAGGAAATGCCCCAAAACGCAACGTGGACACATCACATTTTTTTGAAAGAAAACAGAGGTGTTTTTTGCAAAGTGCCTACCTGTAGATTTTGGCCTCTAGCTCAGCTGGCACCTAGGGAAACCTACCAAACCTGTGCATTTTTGAAAACTAGAGACCTAGGGGAATCCAAGATGGGGTGACTTGTGGGGCTTTGACCAGGTTCAGTTACACAGAATCCTTTGCAAACCTCAAAATTTGGCCAAAAAAACAAGTTTTCCTCACATTTCGGTGACAGAAAGTTCTGGAATCTGAGAGCAGCCACAAATTTCCTTCCACCCAGCGTTCCCCCAAGTCTCCCGATAAAAATTATACCTCACTTGTGTGGGTAGGCCTAGCGCCCGTGACAGAAAATGCCCCAAAACACAACGTGGACACATTACATTTTTTTAAAGAAAACAGAGGTGTTTTTTGCAAAGTGCCTACCTGTAGATTTTGGTCTCTAGCTCAGCCGGCACCTAGGGAAACCTACCAAACCTGTGCATTTTTGAAAACTAGAGACCTAGGGGAATCCAAGATGGGGTGACTTGTGGGGCTTTGACCAGGTTCAGTTACACAGAATCCTTTGCAAACCTCAAAATTTGGCAAAAAAAACAAGTTTTCCTCACATTTCGGTGACAGAAAGTTCTGGAATCTGAGAGCAGCCACAAATTTCCCCGGTGCCTAGTGGTTTCTGCCCCCTTGGGGGCAGATTGACCTAAAATCGGCCAATCTGCCCCCAAGGGGGGCGGAAATGGCCTAAATACAATTTCCCCCCCAGGGGAGTGACCCTTGCCTAATGGGTCGCTCCCCATCTCTAAAAAAAAAAAAAAAAAAAAAAAATTCTCCTGGCGCCTAGGGGTTTCTGCCCCCCTGGGGGCAGTTCGGCCTAATGACAATAGGCCGATCTGCCCCAGGGGGGGCAGAGATGGCCTAAAATAAATGTGCCCCCCCAATCCCCCCCCCCAGGAGCGACCCTTGCCCACGGGGTCGCTCCTCCTGAGTGACATTGGCGCCCAAAAAAAAAATCCCCGGTGCCTAGTGGTTTCTGCCCCCTTGGGGGCAGATTCAGCTAAAATTGGCCAATCTGCCCCCAAGGGGGGCGGAAATGGCCTAAATACAATTTTCCCCTCCAGGGGAGCGACCCTTGTCCAAGGGGTTGCTCCCCATCTGTAAAACAAAAAAAACAAAAAATCCCTGGTGCCTAGTGGTTTCTGCCCTCCTTGGGGGCAGATCGGCCTAATCAAAATAGGCTGATCTACCCCCCAGGGGGGCAGAAATGGCCTAAAATAATTCCCCCCCCCCCCAGGGGAGCGACGCTTGCCTAAGGGTTCGATCCCCTTGCGTGAAATTCATGTAAAAAAAAAATTACTCCCTGGTGTCTAGTGGTTTCTGTCTCCCTTGGGGGCAGATTGGCCTCATCAAAATAGGCCAATCTGCCCCCGAGGGGGGCAGAAATGGGCTAAATATAATTTGCCCCCTAGGTGAGCGACCCTTGCCTAAGGGGTCGCTCCCCACACCTAAAACAAAAAAGTAAACAAAAAACAAAAACATTTTTTTTAATCCCTGGTGCCTAGAGGTTTCTGCCCCCCCCCCCCGGGGCAGATCGGCCTAATAATAGGCCGATCTGCCTCCAGGGGGGGCAGAAAAGGCCTTCCAAAAAAATGCCCCCCTTGGGAGCGACTCTTGTCCAAGGGGTCGCTCACTTATGACAATGTCACACAAAAAAAAAAATCCCTGGTGTCTAGTGGGCGTTTCAAAAGCCGGATTGCAAGCAATCCGGCTTTTGAAACGCTCGGAGAGACTTCAAAGGGAGGAAATAAATTTCCTTCCCTTTGAAGCCTCTCCGGGCCTCCCCCACATGATCGAAAGAGAAATGCAAAGCATTTCTCTTTCAATCGCGCTGGGGGAGGCTCTGTGATTGTCAGCGCGAGCACGCTGACGTCACGGGGGGTGGGAGGGGTCGGGGGTCGGGGGTGGAAGGGGAAGGGCTTCCCCTTCCATCCCTGCCTTGGGGGGGTGGGTGGGGAGCACAGGGGGGGAGCGCAAGCGCTCCGCCTAGTTCCCATGCCTTGGACGAGGTGACCTCGTCCAAGGCACTCAAGAGGTTAAAAGTACTTGCCCAGCCTAAAACTCCCCTTTTTCTACATATACGTCACCCCTAATATGTGCCCTAGGTAACCCCTAGAGCAGGGTGCTGTGTGGGTAAAAGGCAGGACATGTACCTGTGTAGTTTATATGTCCTGGTAGTGTAAAACTCCTAAATTCATTTTCACACTACTGTGAGGCCTGCTCCCTTCATAGACTAACATTGGGGCTGCCCTCATACATTGTTGAAGTGGCAGCTGCTGATCTGAAAGGAGCAGGAAGGTCATATTTAGTATGGCCAGAATGGTAATACAAAATCCTGCTGACTGGTGAAGTCGGATTTAATATTACTATTCTAGAAATGCCACTTTTAGAAAGTGAGCATTTCTTTGCACTTAAATCTTTCTGTGCCTTTCAATCCACGTCTGGCTAGGTTTAGTTGACAGCTCCTTGTGCATTCACTCAGACACACCCCAAACACAGGGTACTCAGCCTCATTTGCAAACATCTGCTTTTTGAATGGGCCTTCCTGGGCTGGGAGGGTGGAGGGCCTGCCCTCACACAAAGGACTGCCACACCCCCTAGTGGGATCCTGGCAGACAGGATTGAACTGAAAGGAGAGCTAGTGCATTTCTTAGCCACTCTTTGAAGTCACCCCCACTTCAAAGGCACAAGTTAGTATAAAACAGGGCCTCTGCCCTACCTCAAGAAACACTTGCTGGAGAAGAAACCTGAACCAGAAACTACATCCTGCCAAGAAGAACTTCCTGGCTGCTCAAAGGACTCACCTGTCTGCTTTCTACAAAGGACTGCTGCCTTGCTGTTGGCCAGCTGCCTTGATGAACTCTTGTCTGGCGGTAAAAGGGCTCTCCAAGGGCTTGGATAGAGCTTGCCTCCTGTTCCCTGAAGTCTCAGGACCAAAAAGACTTCTCTTTTTCATTTGGACTCTTCGTGCGCTGAAAATTTCGACGCACATTTTGCTCCGCTGCGAGAAAATCGCTGCACGCCGACGCTGCTCGACGCGACGCCTACAGGGCGGCCGGAACTTTGACGCACGGCCTCGCATGGACAACGCCGCCTGACTTCCAGAGGAGAAATCGACGCAACGCCTGCCGTGAGAAAGAAAATTCCATGCACAGCCTCGCGGAAACACGCGCAGCCGGAAAACAAGCCAAAGAATCCACGCACAGACCCCGGGACATCTGGTAATCCCGCGAACCACAGAAAAAGACTGTCCGCGCGCCGGAAAACGACGCACGACTTCCCCGCATGAAAAATAACGACGCAAGTCCGTGTGTGCAGGGGAGAAAACGACGCACACACCATTTTTTTCCACGTATCTCTTCTTCTGCGGCCCTTTGCGGAGATTTTCCACTTTAAACCAGGTACTTTGTGCTTGAAAGAGACTTTGTTTGCTTTTTAAAGTCTTAAGACACTTTATATCCGTTTTTTAGTGATATCTTTACAAATTCATATTGCATCTTTGATCGTTTTGACCTGCAAATACCCAGATAAATATTATATATTTTTCTAAACACTGTGTGGTGTATTTTTGTGGTGCTATATTATGTTATTGTCTGATTTATTGCACAAATACTTTGCCTTCTAAATTAAGCCTTACTGCTTGTGCCAAGCTACCAGAAGGTGGGCACAGGATAATTTTGGATTGTGTGTGACTTACCTGACTAGAGTGAGGGTTCTTGTTTGGACAGAGGGTAACCTGACTGCCAACCAAAAACCCCATTTCTAATACCATGTATTGGACAGGTACGTGTGCTTTTTAAGTTGCAATAGTTTTGATCCTGTGTCGTGATGTTGGGCACTGTGGGACGTCTGCCTGCAGCCTGAAGATCATGTCAACACTGCTAAACTGAGTAGTGCCAATTTCAGATGAGGTCAAGTATACAAATTTCATGCCTATGTGTTTTACTTGTACTCCCAGCTGACGTTATTGGCCAAACACTCTTACACAGCCATTCCTGCTGTATTTTGTGGGTGAGGCATGTATGCTTTAAAGCAAATTTCACATACACTATGACTTGCTTGTAGGAGATGTGGCCAGCATTGACTTTCATCTTGTAGATACCCTGTCCCTAAATTATACTATTTTTGCACTGCATTTGCGTCATTTTTTGACGCAAAAGCAGTGCAAACTTACAAAATACAATGATATTTTGTAAGTTTGTGCTGCTTTTGCTTCAAAAATTACGCAAATGCAGTGCAGAAAAAGTAGCAATCTGGGCCCTTGTGCGTATATATATCTGCCCACACTATTTCTGCACTCTGGTATGTGACCATAGACATGTTACATGCATCACAAATCTCCAGCAAAGTAGATGTGTCACATTACACAGAGACTAAGTGGGTGTGTAAATGCTGTTTATTTTAAAGTGCTGTAGTGCAATATTTACGTAGTCCAGGTCTGTGACCCAGTTAGCGTAAAGCATTCTATTGTGACCAAACACAAGTGCAAAGGTTGAGGACAATGTCATTTGACATGCTGGGATGAACTGTCGTTCAGTGCAGAGGAACATGAATTGCCAATTGAGTAACTAGAGACAATTGCAATCCATAGTGGAAAGGTTAACAGTGTCACCAACTGTAGCAACACTGG
This sequence comes from Pleurodeles waltl, assembly GCF_031143425.1. Lineage (NCBI taxonomy): Eukaryota > Metazoa > Chordata > Amphibia > Caudata > Salamandridae > Pleurodeles > Pleurodeles waltl. The sequence continues at coordinate 319,332,302 of NC_090442.1, read as the reverse complement.
CATGTTGTCAAGCAGAGGACAAAGGGAAATCAGTGTCCATGTGGCATGGGCTGGTGCTACCAGGTACTCCTACTGGTGAAGATGATCTGTTCTACATCTTCACCCTCTGATGTGTGTCGTCTCCTCTGCCTTTGATGGTGGTGCTGGTGGGTTTGAGGGGGCAACACACACTTCAGTGGTTGGAGAACTGGACACCAAATTCCTGGCAGTTGCCATCTCTGGAACTACAGATGGCATCACTGCAGCAAGAAGGAGCTGCTAATTAGTGAGTATGGCAGCAACATCCCTGTGGTAGGCAGCCATGTCTGCCCTGAGGGAGGCCAGTTGCGGGTGCAGGGAGTCCAGCATGCAGCTCCAAGATTGGGAGGGCAAGTGTTGTGGCAACTCCCTCACAGCAGTGGTTAGGTGTCTCACACACTGTTGGACTCATGCAGTAGGGATTGTGTGACTGTTCTGTGGATGTCATCATGCACATGTGCATCCCCCAAAAGTTGGCTGTCATAGTTTGCATCCCCACCTGCACCTCCTTGGCCATCTCCTGCTATACTCCCACTACTGTTCTCTCAAAGGTGGTCCCTGTGTCATCAGAGTCATCAGCTGTGTTTGAGCTGACAGGTCATACTATTGGGGTGGTGGTTGGGTCCTCTGGGATAGCTGCTTCATGTATGTTCCTCCTTGCAACTGGATGCGGTGTCTGGAGGGTTCCCAAGTCATTTTGGAGGGTTTCCTGGCTGATGGTTGTCAGCTGGTCATCTAGGTCATCAGGGTAGTCTAGGACAGACAGATCCACAGGAGAGCCATCGCCCTCTACAATGAGATATTGTACAATTAGTGTGTCCGTGTTGTGTCAGTTGTAATGCCACATCACTGACTTCCTATTGGTGGTACATTGTTATCTGGGTTCCCATGCATTGTTCCTGTCATTAATGCTTACAGTCTCTCAGCCCTATGCTCCACCTGCATGTCACATGGAGTGTGGGCAGTTTGGGCAATTGTCTGCGTCACATCGTTTAGGTATGGGTTCTGTCCAAATTGTGGCTTGCCACCTTCTTGTCCTCATCAACCCTCCCTCTGCTTCCATTAGCATGGTGAGGCCTTGCAATGATTGTTGGTGTGCTGATGCCACAGCACCACACATATCAATATGGCCCTGTCCCAGTCTATCATTTTTCACATACACCTATGCAGTGCTGAGACCTAGCACCATACTATGTATGGCATTTCCATGAAACAATACAGGTGTGTAGTGGGTGTATATCTGGAGTAGCGTCGTAGAGTGGGAAAACAGAATTCAAGCACGGTTTTACTAAGTCAGTTTTTAGTTTTATTTTATTGATCTTGTCATTTTGGCTTATTTCACTAGTTTCATGGTCTTTCCTTCTTTACAGGCTCTTTTCTTTCTTTTCTTTGCCTCTTTATTCCTCCCAGTCTTTATTTTCCCTCCTAGGTGTCGCTTTCTTTCATTTATCTCTTTCTCGCTGTCTGCCTCTGACAATTGTCTTCTTCTGTTATTCTGTTTGATTCTTTTCTCTCTTCTTTCTGACAGGTTCCTCCGCTATGAGTGGAATCCTCAGGGGCTTGACAAAGGAAAAGAAAGTAGGGAACGGGTAAGTATACTGTATAGTGTTTAATTTATATCCTCTGGTACGTGGGAGAGGGACGGGTGTGGAGTTGTGCCTAAGGGTGCTGATATTGAGTTCAGAGGGTGACGGTGCAAATGCTTGTGAAAACAAACAACAAATCCTTTGTGTGTGCGCTTGTTTTTACTACCTCATCGCTTGTCTTTTCTACTAGGCTTACTCCCCCTCCCCTCCTTTCTACCCATAATATTGAAAAACAGGTTTGGCAAATATGTCCGTACCTGTAGAAGCCACGTCCCTCCTGTGATGTGGCGGGTGATGCTGGCGTTTTCGCCCTGGGAGGTGGTTCTGGCAGAGGACTCCGGTTTCCCAGTCCTCTCCGGTGCGATCGTAGTGGTCTTCTCTCTCCTGCTCGTCAGCCTCCTCTAATCCTCCTTTGGCGTCTCCTTCCTACTCCAAAGACTTCCCCCATCCTGTCTCCTCCTCCGTCCTTTTCTCTCCTGGTGTCCGTGCGCAACCCTGTACTTCCGGGTATGTGCACTCAATGAGGGACGAGAGACACCTCCAATTACCCCCGGAGTGCTCACTAATCGCCCCCCCCTTGAGCTGTTGAGTCGTCGGTAACAGCCAGCCTGTTACAAGGTGTTACCATTGGTAGTTTCTCATGCTGATGTTTGCGTATGTGCGCTATATTGCATTTCGCTGGTGGGCCTGGCACAGTTCCATTTCCTCTTGTGACTGTGCGGGTGTGTTTGCCTTCCTACACACATATGTTCTCCCCCTCAATACAGTTGTCTTAGCACTATGACACCTGAGATATTGCATGGTGGCATTGCAGCTATTGTGACACAGGCACAGGGATAAACCCAGGAATGGGCTGCATGGGTATGAGATTACTGCAGTGTACATCATTATGTATGTGAATGTGCCTGGTGGTTATTGATTCTATGGACATGAGCAGTTGACAAGAGTTGCACTTGGATAAGGTTTGATGGGGATTGATTACGTAGTCATACTGAACCCTCATTTTGAGTGTGTTTGTGCCATGGACACCTAACTGACATTTCCTAATTGACCAGCACACACAGCACAGGTAGTAGTGGTAACTGTTGTCAATGGTAAATGCAGCTTGAGCCAATGGCCTGAGACTGGGCATTGTCCTCTAGTTTACATTCTGACAATACCAGCTGTCCAGTGACACCAGACAAGTTTTACGTTCTGCCCTACCCTCCTGGCCTGCTTCAGCATTTCCAGCAGCCTTGGCATGGCGGTGTACACCCATGCAATGGTTGTTGTTGTTGTGTTGTGCTGTGTCCCCGGATGCCCCTGCACAGCTCATGCACCTGGCATGGGCTGTGCAGGCAGTCCTGTGCTGTGCCCCTTTGCTCTTTCCACTACCTGATTTTCAGGGCTGACATGCATTGTGTAGTAGGTATGTGCCTCCCCCTTCTTGCACTTGACATTTAGGCATTTTGGTCCCCCATGCAACTTACCCTGCAAATGTGTTGACAGCTGCAACCGTCTCCTCCATCTCGTCCAAGGTCTCTTGTGGTGCTGGACTCCCACCTCCGGTCTGCAGTGCTGTCTTCCTGTTCCTTGCCATTTTTTCCTTTGTCCTGCGTTTGCAGTCATGCCAGAGTTTCATGCACTTAGTGACAGTTCTCTTGACCTCTGCCACACTGTTAATCTTGTCCACAATCTGTTGCCAAATTGCCTCTCTCCTCCCAATTGGCAATTTAGAGGTGATGAAGAGTTGATGGTGGTGTTCCGTCACCTCTCTCACCAGAATTTCATGCTCCTCTGTGCTGAAGTGACACTTCCTCTTCTTCTTGTCTCTCCCCTGGGTCTTGTCTGTGTCCCCCTGGTTGGTTCCTGGCTGTCTGGGATCTCCCTGGGGCTTCTCATGGCTTCTGGGATCCATTTTGGGGCTCTTAACACTGTTTGCTCCATTTATGTTGCTTTTTTACGTTATTGTGTGGAAAAATGGTGCATATCTGTTTTGCTACGTTTTTCCATGTCGCAAACTGGATTAGAGTCATTTTTCCTGCGTTAACGTAATTTTGCCTGCCGACAAGGCACAATGGCTGGTGTCAGGAAAAATAACTCCAACCTATTCTTCACACCACCAAGCATCAAAGTATAAATGTGACACAAGGGCGGTGTTAAGAAATTACGCTACCCAGCGCTAAATTTTTTCATGCAAAACTGCATTAGCGCAGTTTTGCATCAAAAAGTATGAATCTGGCCCCAAATATGCCTTTTAATAGCCCAGCCTATGCCTTTGGTATGATTTTAACCTCGAAGTGTATCAATGAAATCTAGAAGTATAGGGCACAATTGTTATATAGTCAGCCAATTTTGCTTATAGTAATTATTTCTGCCTCCTTTCTCAGGTCTGGTAACATGTTTCCTTTCTTGGTTGATTCAGTGGTAGGAGGAGTTTGGATGGATAATATTTGACAAATATGCCCAGGAAGCTGCCCAGACTACATCTGTCTGAAGGCATTCAATAACTCCCTCAAGAAGTTCACGTTCCTACCAGATGAGCCGACTGATTTTGAGGTTTGCTACAAAATGTCCTTGGTCTTTTAGGGATATTGAATATTGTAGTTTAATGAATGGACCAAAGTTGTAAGAAATTGTCTGAGCAGTAGTCTGGTGTTAGACATGTCAACCTTAGGTTGGTCTTCCCCCATACATTTTGCTTTCAGCTTCCTATTTGCTGGCCTTAGGACTCTGTGCACTGATAACCAGTGCTAAAGTGCTTGTACCCACTTCCTAAAACATGGTAAAATTGTCAAGGAGACCAGATCCTCGGGGCTTGCGCATGTTCCCAACATGTCCACCTCTTGGCAGCTCCAAACTCCACTAGTTATATAGCACAGAGTTAAAGAATGGCCAAGTAGGGGAATGGGTTTTTGGGTTGGGAACAGCGGGGAAGGAGACCTATGGGAGCAAGAGTTAGACAACACAATTGCAAGATTAATCACAGTGACTTTCAATAAGTTTTGTTTCAAATAAAGCACTTATGCTGAAAACATGAATGGCCAAAGGCTTTATTATAACTAGGCCTCAAGAATCTAGGTACCTGGAAATCAAGAAAGGTTATGCAAGGTTTTCTCATGAACATTCCAGAATTAGTATATTATATTTTAAACAATAAACTCTCTCCAAAATACTTCTTAGAACAATCTCTGCATTGTAGCAAGAATCAAAGAGCACATGTTTTTTTCTCTACATGAATGAACTGTACAAATCCCATGAATAACACTTCTACGTCACTCTCTGATTAAGAATTTCAAGACTTAAATGTTTAGGGAATATGCACTTTAATCAAAACTGCTCATCTAAGTTTCAATGTCTAGAATTGATTGCGCACTCCGCCGATCTGTATTTCAAAAGTTAAACACCAGGAAAAAATCACGCACTCTGTTGCCGATTCGAACATCCAGATTTTTATGCAATGAAACGATCGCGCACAACGCCAACCTATGATTCAAGATTGAAATGCAGGGAAAGAATCACACACACTGTTGCCGATTCAGAATTCACGATACAAATGTCATGAAATGATCGCGCACACTGCCGATCTGAATGCCACTAAGTAAATGCCTGGAAGGAATCGCGCACACTGTTGCAGATTCGGAATTCACAATGTAAATGCCAGGAAATGATCGCATGCACTGCCGATCTGAATGCCAAGAAGTAAATGCCTGGAAGGAATCGCGCACACTGTTGCCAATTCGGAATTCACATTGTAAATGCCATGAAATGATCGCGCACACTGCCGATCTGAATGCCAAGAAGTAAATGCCTGGAATGAATCACGCACACTGTTGCCGATTCGTAATTCACAATTCAAAGGCCATGAAATGATCACGCACACTGCCGATCTGAATGCCAAGAAGTAAATCCTGGAATGAATTGCACACACTGTTGCCAATTCGGAATTCACGATTCAAAGGCCATGAAATGATCACGCACACTGCCGATCTGAATGCCAAGAAGTAAATGCCTGGAATGAATCGCGCACACTGTTGCAATTCAGAATTCACGATTCAAAGGCCATGAAAAGATCGCGCACACTGCCGATATGAATGCCAAGAAATAAATGCCTGGAAAAAATTGTGCACACTGTTGCCGATTCGGAATTCACAATGCAAATGCAATGAAAACAATCGCACACACGATTTCAAGTTTAGGCCCAAAACTCGAATGTCACTGGAAAACGGAGTCGGGGCCTAACCCGACCTCCGCCTTACCGCCCTGCTTGAAGATCACCAAATAATCAAGTGTGAGCCTGGAAATGACTGGATAGGCCTCCAGGTCAGGAGCTCTGGAAAATGCTGCTGCTCTGCACCGGGACCTCTAAATAGTGAGCACATGGAGCTGGGCTGGCTCCCTCATATAGAGCCAAGCCCCGCCCACAAGCCACACCCAACCATGCTGCAAGAAAGGCTTCTAGAAAGTCTTAGAATAAAGGACCCCAACCTGTAGTCCTGTAAACAAGCCTTGCAAATGAACAATGAATTACAAACAGCATTAATGAATTTTCAAGGTGAAAGCTCTGCAATGCAAAAGGTTAACATACTGCATAGAAACACAATGCATGAAATATGCCACTGCATAAGGACTGGGTTTTTGCATTTGCGTCGCCGTAGAGAGCGCACTGTCCTGATGTTGACAAAAATTAGCTTCCACCTGATTGTCACATTTAATTTACTTATAAGCCCCCCAGTAAAATAGTATACTATATACCAGGGCCTGTAAATGAAATGCTACTAGTAGGCATGCAGCAGTGATTGTGCCACCCACTTAAGATGCCCCTTAAAATATGTCCCAGCTCTGATGGGCGTAATTGGGGTTTTGATGGATCAGGTTATGGCCCTGAAGATGGTCATGGAGATTTTGGAAGGGAGGGAAGATAGAGAGCACGGGCAGAGCCCAACTACCCGCCATCAGTTGGCATGAGGAAGCACAGGAAACCAAAAAACCAACTGTAATGAAGTTGCTCATCCCCTTTACCCTACTACCTTCATCCAGAAACCCTCATCAAATAATCCTCCCCAATTACCCCATGTCCCCTCCACTCCCTATTTCTGTAACAGCTTTGGGCATGTGGGATCCCAAACTAGTGTCCCCTGGATAGAATTTCAAACGAAGGTGATGACATGTATCCTTTCCAGAGAGATCTCACTTGCTACAGACCAGAGGGATGGTTCAAAATGGGTTCTACATTTCATCTGAGCTGCCATATCATGTATGCCTTTGTCACATATACATGTGTAATTCACTCCATACAAAGGGTTTGAACAGCATCAGTAAACACATAGGCCTGGCAACATCTCTGAACCACTGCAGTACAGAGCTAAAATTGATTCACTTCTCCCAAAGGGTCAGACTTTTGGATGGATGTTGACTTGACTACTCAAGATGTGACACTACAACATCTATGTGATATTACCTTCCATATGCAAATGTCCCTTTCAGTATTACATTGCTCTCCATCATCAATTTCTTCTCTGGACAGGACTAGGAACACCATGTTGTCTACGGGACGTGCAACTCTCTCACCAACGAGGACACACTCCTGTCTGTTGCAAACAATACAGTTTGGCATGCAAATTCATGTTGGCAATCACAAACTGGCTTACATGCACATTTGTGAAGGACTAAGGAATCAGGTCCACCTGCTACTGTCCACATTAACTTGCTAGACGTTCGCTGGACAAACTGCTTTCAAACATGTGTCAGAGAAGGAATGATGCCACTGTACACAGAATGCCAATAATTTTGGTGCAGATGCACATTCTTCTATTGTGGTAGCACAAACTTACCAATATCAAGTCTGATATATCAGCTGCACCATAATTGTGCAGTTTGCCACAGTTATCAGTATGATGCCTACATTCACTACACACATGTGTGATGTACCATCCTGCCTGACGCAATCATAACATAGGACATGTTTTGTGAAACTGTCCCTCATGCCATTGTGAAAATGCTGGCAATCCATTTGTTTGCATGCAACCATGTGTCTGCCCACAACAGTACTTGCCTTGTAAGGAGGAATCTAGTGGCATTCTTCTGCACAAATAAATACAGCATACACACATGAGACAGTGTCTGATCAACTTACATCTCCAGAAATCCTCATGGGCTTTGGATGTGTTTCCACCTCAATGTTGATGGCAAACAACATAGTTGGAAAGTAAAACGGTTAAACCACAACAATATATACAGACTATTACTTATCCCCTTGTTGCTGCTGTTTGTCCCTCAACTGTCCATCAATCTCCATCTAAGTCACTACAAGAATGTGGGCCATTTGGGGGGGGTCAGGGTGCAATGCACTAGCCTATATCACTGGTAGGACTCCCTGACTTGGCTGTCGGCTGACTTTCTTGTTGCCCGATGCAGGACCTTGCACCTGCTCCTACAGTGCAGGCTATGCCGCTTGTGGGCCCCCAGGGTCCTCACCTTCTTTGCGATGACCTTTCAGATTTCCCACTCCTGATGAGTGTTGACCTGTATAGATGACATAAAAGAACAAGAAAGTAAAAGTCAGTGTTACTGTTGAGCAGTATTGCTGTGACATTACATTTTGGATATTCACACGTACATTCACCAAATAGATTTTTTTACCAGCAAATTGTTACAGGAAGAACCGAAATACTGGTTTGCAGTGATCTCATGTGCACCATCAATACTTCCTAGCTTCTCATGTTACCTAATCCGGCCTACAAAATCATCTTAGCCAGAGCTATACAACCTATCCTGTTGTGAGAGCCACCCTTGATTACTCACACTCATTGTGAGCTACTAAAGGCCAAACCACATGTACAATCCTTGCACATAATCATACTTACAGGTACATTAGCTTCCTGCCTAAACTCTCATGAGTCAAAACCTATGGTCTGCATCACATACAGTGACTGAGGGCAAGGTGGAAGGGCTGCTATGTGTCAGTAAGAACAGAGACTTGGGTTGTTTGAACAGGTATGTTTAGGACTGGGACAAACAGGGATGGATGATTATGAGCCAGGGTCATCTGAACTTGATGTACCTAAACTAACTTTACCTATATGTGGCTCCATGACAGGTCTACACCATACAAGGCAACCTAATACACATTATGGGCTGGAATCCTACAGTACTACATCAGAGAACTCCAGATCCTTTACATTTTTAACTCAACATCAGCATCATTCCAACATTGGCCATATGGTGTTAGTCATACTATTGGTACACAGTCTACTTACCACTGGTAATCAGTGACCTGCTGTTTGTGCGATGAAATAGGATTTGTGTGTTACATGGACACACATTACAGGTTCTACTTTCAGGTGACTTAACATTGCCATTCACAGACATTTCAGACATTGGTCAAAAACAATCTGTCCCAGTTACATTATTCTGTAAACTCCAATCACAACACTACCCACATTACCAGAAAGGAACACAATAGCCTGTGTATCAGAAAGGAAGAGGTTACTAAGTCAGAAATTCCCCAATCAGACATGTACCTGTTACTCTGGAGTCCCATAGAGTTGGCTGCACAGGGACAGAACCTCCCTGGCAAGGAGCCCCAACTCCTCAGGGGAGAAGGCAGAGGCCCTGTCACCTGCTTTGCCTGGCATCCTGGGTCCCAGAGGTTGGTAACAGCAGCAAAACATGAGGAGGTCTTGATGGCTGCAGTGTTAGGAGGCAAGTTAGTATTTTTTCACAACATGGCTTACAAGTACATAGCGGACTCGATCCGTGACGGAGACAGGCACAGCCATTGGCTTTCATGCGTAGCCCTCGCACACGTTAGCCTATGGCAGGGACTATCGTGGAGGCTGCTGTCTATCACGCAGTCAACTTCCTTTGACAGCCATTGGGTAGCCAATGTCTTGAATGCAAGGTCACGCAACCGTAATTTTTGGGTGTGAAGTTGCCCATTTTTCAATTGTTAGTGTGTCACCAACACTCTAAATGGAGGCTAGTGCATTTCTAAATGTCAGATACTAACAACACTTTTCTTGGAAAGATATGACACAATACAATGTGAACCTTGACTGTGTTCGACAACAATAGTGCTGCAGGTAAAGTACTAACACTGTTGATGATGTTTAAAAAATAAATAAATAAATATGTGCAAATAATACATTTCAAATATATTATTTGCACACAATAACAAAAATAATAAAAATAAGATTTTATTAAAATGTTTGAAGTCCAAATATTCAATGTTAAGATGTATATATGTATTACCCAATGACATTTCTAGTGTTACCAAGAAGTCAGATGTGTTTTGACATTAAAAGTATGGTGTGACCATTTCTTCTGATCTTTTCTTTTCCGTACATATGGATGTCTGAACCGAGCCATGGGTAGGGGGTAACAGCCTCAGGTGTTCCAGCTCTTTCCAGAGCTTGCCACCATGGAGAAAAGGGATGTCATCAAGTAATATCATCAAAATAGGCAAACTATCTTAGCTTTGTGTCAGCAGCTGGAGCCTGATCTCTTGCCTCATGATATGAATTCAACAGCCATAACACTAATATTGAAACTCATGGCAGTTACTGTGTTTTGCACCCACTGGCAGCTTTCAATATACTGTGGTACTATCTGGGGGCATGTCCTAGCCAACTTTCAGTGGTGTGTTACAAGAAGTCCTTGTTTACTTAATGATAAACATGAACAGCTATATCCAATTCCCACGTCCACAGGATTTGGCTACGGTGAAGGGAGAATTATATGCTTTGGGCGCAATACCACATGTGGTTGGAGCAATAGATGGCATGCATATTGCCATGGTGCCACCCCAAAACAGAACAGGTATACTGCAATCAGAAGAACTTTCATTCCATCAATGTGCAAGTTGTCTGCTTACAAGACTTATACATCTCAAGTGTGTGTGCGCTCTTCCTTGGGTCAACACATGAACTATTCATACATAGGAGTAGCAATATGCCCATGCAGACTTCACAGCTTGGACCAGAGAGGGCCTGCCTTGCTGGTAAGTAACATATGTCTTGTTGATCTTTTGCAGAAGTCCTAGTTTAGGAAGGGACAATGGCTTGATATGTGAGTAATCTGTTGATGTGTTGCTTTCGTTTTGGAGACTTAGCATATCCTAACTGACTGTGGCTAATGGCACCGCTGAGAAAACCAACAACGCCAGTGGAAGTCTGCTTCAATGAGGCCTATAGAAAAATTGTGCAAAATCACAGTTGCCTGCTGCATTCTCCATTACATCGCCCTGAGGAGAAACAGCCCTATAATTGCAGAGGTGGGAGATCATGATGAGCCCCCGGGTGAGGATATTGACATGCCCAATGAAGATGACAGTGGTGAAGAAGGAGTAGACTTATGTCAAGATATGATTGACTACTTCTTCACCTGAGTTTCAGTTTACCATTACAAATTATTAACTTCCAATGTCAGTACAACTTGTGACATAGGGAACATATCTGTCTGCTATGGTAATTTGCTAGGAATGGTAAGTGGTGGAAAGTTCAGGGCAAAGATGTTAGTGGATCAGAGTTTCCCTACATTGAGTAATGTGCTTGTGCTAAGTATGTGTGTCCCCATGACTTGTCAGTTGAGATCGCGCTTTTTCGATTTCAGGGTCCTTCACATTGTCATCTTCATTTGGACATTTCAATGTTGTGACATTTGCTGTGATATGTTGCTGTTTGAACATACAAAGTGAACATGTGTTGATCCTGGGATCGACACCCACTTAGGATGGATAAACTATTTCCAGAGACAACTTGTACCTTGATAGTATGGAAGTTCAGAAAGATTGTATAAGGCCTGTTTTCTGTGTGGTACTGCTATCAAGGCAATATGTGCCCCTTGAGTTGTGCAAACCACATGTGTATGTAAAGCCCTATCATACTGTTCTTCCTTCACATTGGCTCTATCTTTAATTAGGGGACAGTGGAGGTAGCTGTTAATGTGTTTCATCATAGGTGATTGAGCTTTTTGTTAGCACACCACTGAATGTTTAATGTGCACCAAATACTTATAAGTTGTTACTATCATGATGTAGACTATTGGTGTTATTGATCTAGGATTCCTATTTTCAGGGTAGGATGTATGACTCCAACTGAGATCATGCACCAGTGATAGTTTACCTATTTAATTTGATCCCATTGCATATCCCTTTCCTTCATGGTTTCATGGTCATGGAGCATATAATCCTGAATGGCACAGACTATTAGGGTTAGGCCTGGTTTTTGAAACCCAGATTCCATTTCTATGACAACCACTTGCCAACATCTGTATGTTCTAAATACGTTCTGAGTTGAGTTTGTTTTCATTGTTGATAAACACTTTACTTCTTTGTAATTGCAAACATTTTTTGCCTAACTGAAGGTTCAAAAGATTTGACAACATGAAGGATTGAAATAGTTACCAGGAGAGTAAAACATAAGAACAAAGCTATCATATTGTCTAACAGTTTCTACTCTCCCTATGCTTGTTCTATTTAGAGCACAGCATGTTAAGCTTCTAGCTTGCCTATTAGAATCACTGTGGAGACATCAGCCCTCATACCTGAGCAAAGACCTGTGATCTTGGTTCAGCATCTGCAACGAGGCAGTCAGCGTCTAGTTGTGGTTCCCTGGTCGGAATCTCCCTCTTGCGTGTATTGGGACAAGGAAGTGATTTTATAACTAACATGTCATTGTGATCACAAAATGTCCCTACGCAGGAATGCCAAGTCTAAACTCTTACCACGTCTATCGGCAATGTACCAGACTGTATCCTTGACTGAAGCACAGAGTAAATATGTTATGGAGAACTCCAGTGCTGAAGTAGGCAAAACAGTGTGATATGAATAAAAAAACAACACCGTAGAAATGGCTATTTGAAGAATAACAGTACGAAGCTTAATAAAAAGCATGTAGAGCAAAGTGCACAGAGGCTCTAAGCTGTCAGCAAATGAATAAAATATATTCAGGGCAAAGTGTACAAAGGCCTAAAGCCTGAAGCTAAAGCGCAATGAATACGTAAAACTAACCATACTACAGAAGATGGACATGACAAAGGAAATGCCGCAAAAAATCCAACAAGAGTCTGGTGCTTTGTGTCCGTAACCTTCATTATCATAACACAAATACAAGAGTGAGGTGTATCTGAAAATATTAAATCAACCAAAAATACTCTATCATGGTAGTAGAGCCAAAAACAGTTTGAAGTCAAATGTCCAAAATACATCTGTCCTCAGAAAAGGTAAATGTGTCCATGAAATAGTCACAGAGTAAATAGTGGACACACAAGGAGGAAATTAAATTCTATGTCTCTTGAAGGTGGCGGTGTTGCTCTTGCCATCCTCTCCTGCTGATCAAGATGACCATCCCCTCTGGGGATGAAGTGGGCACAGGTGCAGGGACTGGGGTGGTAGGAGCATGCTCCCCATGTAGCAGTGCCTCTCTGTATGTGGCTGGAAGTAATGTACTTTGCCGAGATCTGGAGAGATCACAGACAGGGGCAGATGCTACAGGAAATGCCCTGCATAAATCATGGTAAATGTCAAATAATACCTGAGCCACATAGCTCATTTGTTCATTGTGGTTCTGTAATTCCAAGATGTGTTCCCTCTCCGCCTCCTTGATTTCCTGGAGCTCAGTTATAACCTAGCTCATCATGTCTTGGGACTGTTAGACTGATCCCAAGACTTGGTCAACAGTAGTCTGATTAACAAAAACCCCAGTGACCTTCCTTGGCTAGCCCACAGATTCTCTCCCAAGAGCCCTACCTACACTAGCCTGTAACATTGAGGAAGTGTGTCCCAACCCACTGTGTCCTGGCATAACATGAGGCTGTGTTGCTGGTGTCTCAATAGGAGCTAGGATTGGGGGGGGGCAAAGGATTGGTGTGGAAGTCCTCAGTGCACAGGCAGTGGAATTGCTCTCAAGCTGAGATGTTGTTGTAGCTGTGGTAGGGGGCATAGGTGTGGGCCAATTTTTAAACAATGGAGCTGTCTGGCTAGATAGACCAGATGGACAATTGGCTTGTGGTCATCTTTACTTGCAACATTGGATTCCTCCCTGAAGGTTTGCTACTGGGCTGGAGTGGAAGTTTCTTGGCTGGCAGATGGTGGTGCACCGGCCAGGTGTTTGGACCTCTGACGGTTACAGAGGATATGTAATGAATATATTGTTTGTGCTTTTCATGCGTCTTCGTTTAAAAAAGGACCAACCTAAAAACTAGAAAGAGAGTGGCAGACTGATTAGGCATATGTGTTATATTTATTATTTTACACTTGCAGCCTGATCCACACAGATGACAAGTCCAGTGCTGACCTTGTAAAAATGTCCTGAAATGCAAAAGTGTTATTTCAGAATTGTAGGTTACATGTGACAGACATTTAACCTAACACAGTGGTGAGAAGATTGGAGTACTGGACAATTCCAAGGCCTAGCAGGCTGCAATACAGTGGTATAAAATGGTTTTTAATACTGTAAGTGGTCATCATATGGACAGTGAAATGTGTGGCTACTACTATTCAGCATGCCACAACAAATTTTTTGGATATCTTTGATTCAAAAGACAATGAACAATGTAACATTTTCATGATTTCAGTGTAGCTATGAGCAGGTGTCAACATAGTTGAGATACACAAGAAGTGATATTTTAATCCATAGCATGAAATGGTGACTGACAAATGCACTAGTTTTTTAAATGTGAGTACATATGGAAGTAAATGATGGTTGAAAAATATGACATTCCACTTTTGTTGTTCAGATACAAAAACAGAGCGTTATGGTAGTTGTAGTCATCTGTAGACACCATAGACAATTCATGTTTGAAAAGTAGGTTACACATATCACTTTCAATGACTATATTGGAGATAAACACACATTTGCAACTTGTACACACATATGGATATGATGTAACTAGGAGAATATACCACTTAGAAACATTACACTTTCCTGTGAAAATGGACGTAGGTTTGGATCTGTTTTTGGAAGCACAACAACATACATTGTTTACAGTAACGGGCAGAGCCCATGCAAGGGATAATTCATGGGGAACTACACACAATCTGACTAGACATATTGCATTATGTTAGAAGGAGAGCTACAACCAAGCTGCTAGAAATGTGTATGACACAACATATTTTGTTTAGTCAAGATTAGCTATATCTTTGCTGCTAAGGTTGTTGCAGCATTCTAAACATCTACCTTAAGGGTAGGCTCCATTAGTGATTAGAGACACATACTTAGGTTTAACTTACTAGCCTATCCTCCACTTGAAATCCAGCCAAGCCTTCAGGATGGAGGATTTGCAAGACCGTCTCCTCTCAGGGAAAGAGTTGCATTTGGGGGAGAGAAGAACCGCCACCAATTCTTTGTGACTCCAGGTGGCGCTTGGAGACCAGTGAATGAATTTTCCATCACAGGTCATTCCACCTCTTCCTAATCTCTTCCTGTGTGTGCATTAGCTACAGCATTCACTCTGTCAAATATTCTGGCCCACATTTGTCTTTTCTGGGAGATGGTAGTATTTTGTATTTTGTTTTACTTGTGCTCCAAAGAATTGTGGCTCTACTGCAATGATTTCATCCACCATGACAGACAACTCTCCCTTTGTGAAATGGGAATTTCTCCTCCCTGTCATTGTGAATTTGTGCTAAACAAATCTAGTGCTAAAAAAATGAAGGGTACTGAAATAAGATAATTTTAATAGAAAACACAGAGGTAGAGGAAAACAGAAAAAAAACATGTCTCCTTTGTTGTGAATTTTGGTGCCTGTCTGGTCTACTGCAGTGTGATGAAAAAGGGTCATGCTCTGAAACAGAGTATTTTTTATAGTGTAGTTTGTAGGTGTTCACAATTATCCAATTTACAACATGTGTGGGCTATTAGCATGCACCCAATGACCACAGCCATAGTACTATACTGAACAGGTCCCACAATGGACTCCTGCTGTCATGGGCCCGCCGCTGACACGCTGCCAGCACAACTGTGTGATCTAAATAGACTTGGCTGGATGCTACCCTCAAGACAGCGATAGAGTGCTAATCGTTGGTATTGGAGTCTGCCACGTCAGCTGAGTGATGCAGCTGGCATGATGGAGTACACTTTGACAAGTGATATTTGGCTTAGCCGCAGTACATCTAAATATGACAGGTGGGATGGGTCAGCGTGATGGTCTTTTCGAGCACGTGGTTGCAGCAGTTTGGCAGTAATGCCCCAAATATCTAAATCGGGCCCCTATGGCTTGATTTAGATCTCAGCGGAGGGGCTATTCCATCGCAACATTGACGGATATCCCGTTCGCCAAAATCTAAACACCATAGAAAACAATTGTATTTAGATTTTGGCAGATGGGATATCCATCACCACTGCGATAGAGTAACCTGTCCGAGAGATCTAAATCAGGCCCATAGTTTCTAACCCCCTTTCACACGAGCGGGTTCACATTCTTTTGCGTAAATATGCTCCAGAACGGAAGTGGTAGTCCCTCGGGGGTAGGCATTTGGTTTAAAGCAGCGCTCCAGTGCAAAAACAAAACTGTTCCCATCAATTCACCTAATATTTTGGCAGTTAGGTTGGTGCTTCCCTCAGAGATGTCTCTCAAAATATTTTATGTGTACAACAGAGTAGGAACTTGCAATGGTAGAGACTAGGGTGTTAACAGTAGTAGAGCACACACTCTTTGAGCATTCAGGGAATAGTTTATTGTTGGGGGCTAGAGATTTTAACACTACATTTAAACCATTAGCAGCCATACCCCCTGACTTGACAGAAGAATGGGACGGGCAGTGGTGTATCCCACAAATTGACTTGCCGAGTGTGAAATGGACTTCTAATTCAGGCCAAGCACTGGCACTAACGCTAATCTATAACCTCAGAGCCACTAATGGTAGAACCCCCTTGGATCAACAAAGTAAAATTACATATAGCAGGCTTTGCCACCTCAGTAGAATTGATTATTTTTTGCATGACTTAAAGCTTTGGCCCACTATCTTGGATACAGTAGTGGTTGACAGACCCATCAGTGACCACCATACTCTAAGCTTGACAGTCTTTGATATTTCAGTTACAAAACCAGTACTTCGGGGTAGTATGGATCTGGGTGTTCTCTCACTAACGAACAATTGGAAAACCATTAGGTGGAAATGGCTGGAACAAAACCCCTGAACCCTAGAGATAGTTGGGAATAGGGTGGCACAGGAGGTCGAACTCCTAGCCCAACTATCCCCAGAGCTTAGGAATGTAGGGCTGAAAAACAGTAATGATTTCTTTTTTTCTCAGATAAGGTACTTGATAGGTCAAGTCTCAAGAGGGAGCAAGAAACGGCATAAGACTGCTGACTGGTATAATCGTGCTTGCTAAAAGCGAGCATCTAGTTGCAGCTAAAAACAAATAAATGATTGGATTTAGTGAGGTGTAGCACATGCTGCAGGCAGGTGCTGGCTCAAGTTAAAAGAGATTGGGAGTGTTCCCTATGGCTGTCTCTACATGAAGCTCTGATTGCTAAAGATAATTAATCTTTTAGAAGTTCAGCTGTGGTCTGTCTCAGTGTCCCTAATTCTGCACTAGAATTCTGCCTTCACACTCACTAATGGGTGGCCCATTTCAGCAAATTGTACATAAGTATGGGCACTATCGAGCAAGTAGATAGAATGTCTTTGGACAAGGGTGACATTGGTAACCCCAGCACCCTCATGTTTCCCTAAATGAACCAACAGCTGCAATAAACTCATGCATTCCTGCCCAAGCACTGGGTCCAGAAAAGATCCCAAATTATCTTTATAAGGTGTTTATAGATGTATGGAGTCCTTATATGCATTTACTAACAAATACCATTCTCTCTGGCATGGGCATCCCCACTTCACAGAAATTATTAGAGATTATTCCAATTAGCAAGAAAAAGGATCAGGCAAACCCAGGAAATTATAAGCCTATAGGCCTAATTTAGTCCCTACAGAAAATGTTTTGCAAACAGTTGCTGGTACTCCTTCAGGACTGGATTATTGAAGAGGATGTCCTGTTGGATGGGCAGATGGGCTTTAGAGCCAATGTCAGTACTATTGACCAGGCCTTCCATTTTACGTGTATTTACAGGAAAGAGGTATTAATCAATGCTTTTGATTTAGTCCCTGAGGGTAAACTCTGGAGGGTGTTGTGAGCAATTCACATCTCTGCTCTCCTACTGAACATCTTGGTGAGGATGGATGGTGATAATCTGGCCTAAGTAAGATGGCGGGAGGATGGGCAAATGACCGAACCCATTAAGGTAGAGTGCGGGGTCAGGCAGGGGTGAGTTCTCACCCCCACCCTGTTCACCTTATACATTAATGGAGTGATAGAGTATTTGTACCGAGATGGGTGTGACACACCAAAGATTGTGGGAGGAAGAGTGCCCGCCCACCTCTTTGCAGATGATACCTTGTTGAAATCTAAGTCACCAGAGGGGCTCTGTCTGGTACTAACCACCTTTAATTCATTCAGCGATGAGCATGGCCTGGAACTTAATAGCCCCAAGACCAAGTGTATGTTTTTTTCAAATATAAAGGTGGCCCACTGTAAGAAATGCGTGCTAGTGGGCAATACCCCTATAGACCTTACAGCCAACTTAAACTAGTTATAAGACTCATATCTAACTTAAGCTGAGCACTGCATCACTAAAAGGCACATATATTCCTAATCCAGCAGACAACATGTATAGCCAAGATCTAAGGAAGGACAACATCTAGAAGGGTGGTTCCAGCCCTTGATATCTACGATACCAAGGCTATGGGGTTGGCGATGTATGGGGCTGAATTGTGAGGTTCTGTGAGCACACAACGTTTCACTACAGTGGATCATAGGTTCTTAAGACCCATACCAAACCTTCCTTTGAGTACTCTCCACTGACCCTTTTTACATACACTTGGCTCAACAGGGGATTTCTCCTAAAATAGAATGTAGACTCCTTGCTTTTTAGTACCGGCTGTGGTCCACCACAGCACTTGAATCTTATAGGGTGGAAATAAGAGACATAATGGTTTTCCAGTATGCCAAATTAATCCCCTGGTTCTGAGCTATCAAGAAACTGCTACAGAAATTAAGATTAGAAATGTATTGGCCTTCTCCTGGAAAATTGTGTGCAATCCTAAAAGATAAAAAGAAAGAAAGTTACTGTGAGTTTGTTGCCAATAAAACTGTGACAAGGTGTAAAGGAAAATTATCACTAGCTTTTTAAGACATAAAAACCTATGAGCGGTATAAGTCAATCATTAATGAAATTGTTTATGCACTAGCATGAAAGCGGTACCTCCAATTTAGATACAGAACTCTACCCATTGAAATGGTTAGCAGTAAATGGCAAGAGAAGGGTGTAGTCGATGACCTGTGCCCAGTAAGCCAAGGGGGTTCTGAATCACTGACCCATATACTATTCTTTTGTCCATGTTACCACAACCTCCAGGTTAAGTGGATTGCGTCAATCTGCAGAATTTTAAGTACCAGGAGGTATTTAGAGGCAGACAGAAGAGTGAACACTGACATAAGCGAGTAGTGGCTTTTGCCATGACTAATTGCACTATGGATAAGGCACATCAAGAGTATAAATGGAAGTGTTTAAATAATAGTGGGACAATTTGCATCCAAATTATGTGTATCTGTTTGATCTAACATTAAGTATGAGTGTAAAGTTCAAGGGGTCAAATTTGTTTTAGCTACAAATGCACTGGTCACTTTAATTGGGACTGCAGTTTTATATTACTGTAGTATGAATGCCTTATGACATTGTTGATTTAATACCATACTATGATGACAATCTCATTAGAGCAGTTAGTCTACATGCTACCATCAAGGCTCGCCTGTTGCAGGATTGCCATAAATTAACTAACTGTAGGGGGTTTCGATTTGTACAGGTTCTTTTAAAAATGTGTCTTGCTGCTAATCCAAACCAGTATTTTATTTCTGCTTTGGTAGTTGGTTTATTATACTGTATTTTTATTCTAAAATGATTGTATGATCTTTATGCTTTAATTTTTTTGTGTGATGTACTTTTATGATCCTAGTGAACAAAAATAAAGTATATAAATTAATTGAAAATGAAAATCTCACTTTTAGAAAGTTGGCATTTTCCTGACCTAGCTATTTGGTGCCTCTAGCACATTCCTGGATAACATATCTGGGTGCAATTGTGTTATATGGCTCCTACTAAAATATTATGACTGCTTATTTAGGACAGTAGAACTTCCGAATGTGGGGAACTGAGTCCTTCCACTCCACTGGAAACTGTCAGCCCAATTCCTGCCTAGCTCACAGTGCCTCACCTACACCCCCAATCCTGGTAGGGTCAAAGGTGATTGTGGTAACCTGAACATGGCACTCTGACTCCCCAGTGATGTCATGGAAACAGATTATACTCATGCATGCCAGGTGAAACATAAGAGAAATATGAGATAGGTTTTCAATACTTTTATTGAAACAATCATAATTTTACTTGGAGAGAATGAGTTGCAATAATTAGGCAAATTAAACAAAGCAAAGTACCCAGCATAATGAGCATGGTAAAGATAATAGACAATCCAACCATGGTAAATGAGTTCCAGACATTCTACAGGTTCCTACCTAACCCTAAGACTATACTGAGAGCATAGCAAGTGTACACTTCTGCCTGTCCAATCTACAGGATTAGCCTTAGCCCCATACTTGCAAATGGTGTTAAAAATCAGCCAGTAGTGTGGATGGCAATCTTCTCTGGAAGATGGTAGATTAGCACCAGCAGAGTTGCATGTCAGACACATTTGTCCCAAGATGGTCACAGCTGCTATGCTCCTCTGCCCCTCCCTACTCAGCACATCATTTATATAATAAAACCATACTGTGATGGAAGCACAGCTCCAATGCAATGCTTTGTCTAGATGTTAGAAGCTGTCGCCTGAATGGGCAATGCAAACACTAGGAAATTGTGAACTGTGTTCTTAGCCTTGACAGAATGTACTGATTACATGTCGAGGAAAGGCTAAATAAGGCAAGTGACATACAATATATTCCTGGAACAATATCATGCAAGTAAAATTAAATAAAGTTTGTAAAATGTCATTGCTAAAAAGTGATGCAGATAAAATGTATAAAAAACAGGGGGAACCAACTCAGGTCCAAGAGGTCCTCACAACAGTTGTACTTTGTTTATTTCTTCCAGACAGCCACACAATAGAGGGATTAGGTGTGCCTGGATGGGCGATCACTGGCAGGTTGGGGAGATGTGCACAGCCGCACCTTCAACTGAATAGGCTGCACCCTGCCTTCACACAAATTATTTGTCACCACTGCATTGTTCATGGAGCCAGGAAGGGAAGGCAGAAAACATCAAGCACTTCAATGTAAATTCTCTAGAAATTTATCCTCCTTCATAGAAGACACCAGGTATAAAATTAGGATTCTAAGACCCACTTTTCAGTTCACTTTCTGGATCAGTGGGAGGACTCTCGGAAACCTGCCTGCTTCTGTGGTTTGCTGTGTACTTCAGCACACTGCTTTGCTGCACCAGGAAGGACTGCTTTTCTGCCTGAAGAGTGTTGAACCCTCAGAGGCCTGTCCTGGGTTCAGTCCTGTTCCACTGCTGAATGACGGACTACCAGCATAACTCCAAGGGTTAGTTTGCTGGCCTCCTGATCACTGCCTCAGGGACAAAAAGTTGTGTAACCATTTTGAACCTGCACGTAGACCCATTCTGAGTGAGTACCAACCCTCCAAGTGATGCCTCTCCAGTCCTGACAGTTTAGACGTGGTGCTAAAGGGGACCAGATAGACAAAACTTGAAGTCTGTGACTTACAAATGTTTGCTTTAAAACTGCTCTCAGAACTGAGAGGATACAAGGACCATCCTGCTTGTCAATCTGCCCAAGGTGCATTGTTGGTCGGGCTGACTTCATGGAACTCCCACTATGTTCTTCTCTGCAACAGCAAATCCCGTTTAAAGGTCCTTCACAGAAGGGGTATTCAACCTTGCGGAGCCTCGACCAACAGGGTATTTTCAACTTCCAAAAAAAAGGACTATGGCTCTCATTAATACATTGGCGGTACTAACCTCATATCGCTGTGGTGATTGCCTCAAACATACCACCGCGGCACCGCCATCCACCTGCTAGATTATGAGCACTGCCTGACTTCTGCCACAATAAAGGCAGAAATCTGGCAGTGTTCATACTGTCGGACGGTGGTGACTTGGCTCTGCTAACACCAGCACCGCCCGGCCAATAAAATGCCACCAGCCATATTTAGAGCAGAAATAGGGCCTGATTGTGTTCTGCTTGTGGGGTGCTTCTGGCAGTAGCAGCGCCCATTCCCGTTCCCTGCCGGACAACCTCCTTGCCCAAGGTCATCCGACAGAGGAGGGGGGTGGGAAGGTGGGGGGTGTTGTGTGTGTGTGTGTGTGTGTGTGTGTGTGTATGAGTGCATGTGTGAATGCATTTGTGTGTTGTGTTGTATGCGTGTGAGTGAATGTGGGTAAGAATGGTGAAGTGAGTGCGTGTCTGCATGTTGGAGGGTCTGTGTGGAAGAATGTGTGTGAGTATGTCTGGACAAATGCACATGTGAATGCGTGTATGCCAGTGAATGAGTGAATGTGTGTATGCCGGTGAAAGAGTGAATGTGTGTATGCCACTGAATGAGTGAATGCGTGAATGCCAGTGTACGTGAATGAGTGTATGCGTGGTGCATGAGGGTGTATGTGTGTGTGTGTATGCAGGGAACGGGTGTAGAGTGAGAGACACTGTGACTGTAGTTGGGGTGGGGGAGGGGGTCAATGCATGTATAGGAGGTGGTGGGGTGTTTGGATGGAGGGGGAGGGGGTGTCAGGTGAGTGTTGGGGGGGTTGGGGAGCCACCTACTAGTGATAGGGAAGGAATTCTCTGTCACTCTTAGGGCCTACCGCCGTGGTTTTCGTGGCATTGCTAACGCCACAGAAACCATGGCAAGAGGCCAGCTCATAATGCTGCCGCCATCTCCGGCCTGGCAGCTCATACCACTATGGTGGTATGAGTGGAGAAGTGGCGGTTGACTGCAGGCAACCCGCCACACTCATAATGTGGCGGTATGTACCACCAGCCTGTTGGCGGTAATGCCACCACAATAACCCAGGGTTAAAATGAGGGCCTATGTGCACAGGACACATAGAAAGGGGAAGCAAAATGCCTATCAGGATTGCTTTTGTGCAGTGAGATGCTCATTCCTGCACAAAAACAATGCTTTCTGCAATGCAGAAACACTTTGCACTAAGCAGCACATCATGCGCCAGCTCAGGGAAAATACAAGAATGTGCCCTACAATGTTAAGTATGGCTCATTCATGCCCTTATAATACCACACAGCACAGCAAGGTGACTTGTTGCACTGCACTGTGTGACTTTTTGTTAAAAATGCTTCTAAGTCCGAATGTAGGAATCTTCACTGCGACTTCATCCAGCAGCTCTCCGACGAACTTCCATCTTCTCAGGCACTTTAAAAAAAAAAGTCCAAAGGTAAGTACAGATTGGGCATAATCCACTTCTTGTATCCAACTCATGCTCCATTGCGGTCGGCCATATTTTTCAACTTTGACCCGGTCTTATGCGACTAGATGTCTGTGTTTGGTGCTCTGATCTTTTAGGTGCTAGTTTTATCCTTGCACTTAATAATTCACAACTCTGGTTCTAATTATTGGATTTTTGTCAATTTGGTGTCAAATAATTTCTGACAAATTGTTCTATTTTCCTAAATTGGTGTCAGATTTTTCTTACATTGTGCTTTCACTTTTTTGTTGTTTGTATTCTCCACAAATACTTGACACATTTACTCTAAGTTGAGCCTGACTACTGTTGTCCCAAGCTACCAGGGCATGTTAATTTAGTGACTTCGGTAGTTGACCTGACATGGATTGTGGCTATTGCTTGACCAGGGTTAATACCCAACTCAACGACCAACCCAACTACTCACACCTGGGTGCTAATTATTGTGTTTCCCTGGGCATATTTTATTTGGCCGTCTTGGGCCATCTTCTTTTTGGCACAACTAGTGGAGAGTTTTGATTAATTTATTACTCCATTGGTATATGTCACTCTGAGAGGCCTTCCATGTCACCCTAGCATTGCCGATTATCAGTGGCAAATACTGGGATTCAAGTTCCTGGAGTAGCACTTGCGAAGCACTTTTATTTTTGACACTGTTTCTATTTGGCACCTGGTTTCCCCATTTATTAAACCAATGATGGTGGCTCTGAGAACTGCTTTAAAAGCTTCCCAAAATGTTATGGGTGATTCAACTGAATTCTGATATTGTGAAAAGTAGAAATCAGTTTCTGCTGTTATATGAGTTTTAAACTCTTTGCCTTCTCCCACCTTAACTAACACTAGTTAAACTACAGAGTTATCAGAAAACACCCTTAATCTTTGCTTCCTTAATTGTGTTAATCTCTGTATTGTAGACAAGGTGGTAATGTAGAAGGACCTATGGGACTCTAGGTATTGTGTGTGACAGGGTACTTTTGGACGTAGCCTGCACCAGGTGTCTGCCATCTACACAGCCTACAAATTCTGGCAAGCTGCAACAGTTCCCATTGATCCACCACTGTGACATCTATCGGATTCTCAGTCCAGTCTGTGACCTCATTGAAATCACCTCAAATAACCAGTTCCCTATGAGAAATTGGGCCAAAAGCATTCAGCGGAGGGGGAAACTAAATGCTTACAAAAGCCAGATGTTTTCTCTTAAGTGTTCCCAAAATGTTATGGGGCATATCTGCAAACTGCATTTGGTAGCCCATTTTGAAGTAATACAATAGTAGTACACACATACTACAAAATTATTTTTACAAAGCTACGTGCTGCGCTTCTGCCCCTGCTTTGTCTATCTTTTTCTATGAGAAGATCATCGCCCTGATGACAGATTTCAGCACACTAGCTATACATTTTAGTAGAAATGTGGGCTGGCAGAGGGGAGTGGCTAGATAATGGAAAATATTTAAGGTACAGTAGAGGGGATTAGGGAGTAATAAGTAAGGGTTTATGGAGGGTCAATGAGGGGGTTTAGGGAGAGATATCCACCCAGCCACAAAAGTGTAAACCCATTGCTATTCACAGACCTTACTTCTAAAGCTACTACAGCCAAAAAGAGACCCAAAACAGCAGTAAATTACTCCAGAGCTGAAGTAAGTTTACAACCACACATGGAACACACTTTCATAAAGAATATTATTTTTAGGGATTTAAATTTGAACCCCACAGGAAATAATATGAAATTAAATTCTATTATTTAAAATATTTTCCTAGAATTATTTAATGGTGGGTCCAGATAATCTTCCCACTGCGTACAATTATATATTTCTTTATGGCTGTTTGGTCGAATAATGCAATGATGCCCATAATGACAAAAACAAAACATCTCCTGATTGTCTTCTGTGTTTAAATTGGAAACCTAATTGTCAAACGAAGCATATGATGAACTCAAATCATTTATTAACTGTTTAAAAGTACAAAGAATTTGCAAAATGGCTATGAATTATAAAGTAATTATAATTTTGTTCCGAGATATTTTTAAAACATGTGATTTGATTAATTTCTGTTGTAGTCATTACTGAGAAGGAGCTGTCTCTCAAACAGCACCATCCTGTACAGGATATTCAGTATATACCCCATTGTACTCTGTGATGAGAAGAATGCAGTTGCAATTCCTGAACCATTGGAAATAGCACTAGTGTATCAGAAATGTAGTTCCCATGCACCAAGAGCAAAATAATAATCATATTATAATCCACATTAGAATAGACAGGACTCCTGTAACAACCCAAATATATGACCATTGTGGAAAAATGTATCTGTCTTTCAATGAACAGCAATGCAAGAAGCCATTTGTAGTGCAGACTGAGTGGAGGGATAATTATTGATCTGCTTCAAAACCTGAATCGGAGTAATAGTCATATGGCACAATTTGCTGTAGCTGTATCATTTTAATTGATATGGGTTCTGTCGGTGGTTCATAATAAATCACAGTTGCAGAGGTTGTAATGTTTAATGTCGTAGCTTCAAGTTCACTTGTTGAACCTGGGTCTTGAATTGCATCATTCAATTCATCTTTCTGATCTATTTTCAAGATTTACCAAAAATAGAAATGTTGGTGTTGTAGACATTCTGAGACTAAAGACTCTAGCACTGTGCCAACCCAAAACAGAAAATCCAGAAGGTCTGCACTCACTCTGCATCCTACTGAGCAAGAATTGGGTGAGATGTGTTTTAGGTACATAACAATCTCATGAGTTATCCTAGTTTAGTGCGCACAATATGAATTGTAACTCCTAATGATGGCAAAACAAGAGGCACCTGCAGCTTTTACCAAAGTGGGAACAAGAGGAAATACTAATTATTGCTGTTTTTAAAGTAATTTTAACCTACTTTGTGACTTATATGTACTAAGCTAATCAAAGCACAGCAGAAAATAAAAACTTATTTTCAGTTTCAGAGATGGTTCATGTCTGCATACCTGTTTTAACAATAACTTGTATTCGATATAATTGTCAGACCTTTTATTACTGTCATGCAAGGCCAGCTGCACTGATATGAAGTTCAACCTGTTAAGAGGTATAAGCTATGTGTCTTCCCGGTAGCTTTCAGAAGGAATCATTGATTTGATTCTGCACAGCCTGTCCTGCTGTTGAAGGTCTCCTCCCTAACTTCCTCCCAAGTTTTTGGCATGATGCACTCTCACTTATTCTCCTTCTGCAGGAATGTGTTCTGTTGAACAACAACAATGAATTACACTTCTAACACTCTTCAAGAACCTCTTCAGAAATCAACAAGTAATATAAAAATAGAACAGTCATCACTAAAATAAAATATTGTGAATTTATTCAACCAATATGTTTGTTGCAGAACAGAATAATATTAACTAAATATCTGTTCTATTAATCACACAAATCCACTTGTTCAATTGGCACATGTACGTCAACAATGGGAATACCCAGAAGGACAAAACATAACATTTGAAAGTCTTAGCAGTCGGTGTAAATCTGGAGTCACATTAGTCTCATTAATCCCTGGAATGGAATTAAAGATTTCATTGTGGCTACACTCTTTTTAGAGTAGTTCCTGTGAAATGGAGAGAGCATATGTTGATCTACCCCAGAGGCATTTTGGTGTCTGTGGAGTTCTGCTGAACAGAATCGGCCACATAGAGGGTTTTGATGTCATCAATTGCCACTTTTCTGTTTTTCTTGGAGTCTACTTCTTTGTTCTGGGTACAAGGGTGAGCAGGTCCAGCCATTCAGAGCTCGTCTGATGTCAAAGATAGCTGGTCTAGTCCCCTAATGATCTTCTGCAGATCCAGAAAGTGTTCTGTTAAGGCTTTCTTAGGACACCACATTTATAGTAGCCAGTGGGGGAGTGTGACTCCTGGTCCCTCCTTAAACAATAGGAAAAATGTTCCTGGAGGCAATCCTATTCACTTTTCAATTGTTCCTGTTTTCCCAACTGCAATCCGTCCTACAATGCCCTTCACTCCTAAAATTCAAGATAAGAAAATTCTTTCTCCATTGTTCAGAGCTCTTGCATCTACCCCAAAGTTTGTTCAGGGAGCAATCTATTCCCCTGTGTTCATTCCTAACTGGTTCTGGGGGTAGCTTCGCTCCCACTGACCTCATAGCCAGCCTAGATAGTAAGGGCCAATGGAACAAAGGGTTTGCATTCCTCAAGTCCTCTTTAAACTAAACTGTGAATGGGAACATTTAATCTATCTTCTTTGAATTGACTGAGGTTCCATCACAACTGTCCTCCTTAGCTGATAGGGATCACATGTCCCACACCTAGCCCTCCATCTCCAGGCATAAGCCATTGTTCTAATTTGGGATCAGTTTTCCGAGCTCATTAAGGTCAAGTACTTATTGAGTAGCTGCTTGAAACTAATACAAATTATCCTCAGGAGCGTAAACCAGGGAAAATATTTTCTAAGTATTTATTAAACATCCAATTTTATCAATCAATTCAAATTTTGATAAATATGAAAAATAGTATTTTAATAACTATTTTAGCTGTTTGCTGTCAAACGTTACAGAGTAAAATGCATAATCTATACGTGTTCAATTTCTGGGACATAGTTACAGCTCTAACAGTGAAACTAGTATTTGGAGGTGAGGCACTGGAGAAACATTTCAACTTTTATTTTACACATATGGACAAAAAAAGTGTACGGTTAATAATATTTAAAAGCAGGGTTTCCCACCTGTCAATAAGAGTTGACAGGTTGAACAGCAGATGTGTAAGCTTTTAGGCTGCTGCAGTCAAGCTGCACATGGTAGGCTTGAAGGCACGTTTCCAGGTCCACTCTGTAAAAGGCACAATAGGTGCTGCAGTCCACAGGTTTTATTTAACTTCCTGGCCTTGGACATAGTTTCTATGCTATTTCCTAGGGACCTGTAGGCCATTTAAATATGTTAACCAGAGATGAGCCAAGTTAACCATGTTTAAAGCAGGAACACATGCAATTTACCCCTGTTTCATAGGGATATCAGTGGACAAAGTTCTAAGTGTAGCAAATAGAGGATCCAGACAAAAGCAAAAAATCTCAGATGAACATGCAGAAAAGGCAGATTTCCGATAAATTCTTAGAGAGGAAGCTGGCAGTTTTTTCTCCTCTCAATGTTGCTTACATTGCCACTAAAAGGTCTGTATTGATCTTAGTTTGGGATTGAGTTACAGCACCTACATTTAAGGTGTGTACTGCTGTTTTTGCAAACAGATCTTCTGCAAAGTTCCCTTTAGGGAATTTTCCCTATTGAACAGCTATCTTTGCCCATGGTTGTTTACATTTTATTGACTGGCCTTTTGAATCTCTGAATCAGTTTAAGAGCAGTACTGTAAATCTACATTGTAGTCTGCTGACCAGAATGCTGAATTTGGCACAATAAGTATAGGATCTAACAGATGATCCTTTTGAAGGGCAACTAGTAGGGCATATATTTATGCTATCTGTGCAATCAAGCCACCTAGACAGTTAGTGTGTGTGCAGCACCTTCAAGACACCATCATCAAAAACTCCTGGTACTGCAGCACAAGACATAGAACACTTCTGTTTAGTGCCAACTGCAGGCTGTGCAGAGCCATCCATGCAGAACCCCCTCTTATGCTTATGTCTGGGTAATATATTTGGAGTTGATGGAATATTTTGTGTATATTACAGAAAATCTTGAGTTCAAAGCATTGGATTATATTTAAATTGTGGATAATTAGTATTTAACAAAGGGGCCCACTGCACTCAGAAAATGTATATAGTGCTCACATTGGAAATATTCGCTTTTGTTGTTGCTTCCCGTGTAGGTATGGGAGAAATAATTTGTTTTCTCTGTTCAAGACAGTGGTGATCATTGCGACCCTGGCAGTCAGAGACCGCCAGGGGTAATGTGGCGTCCGTACCGCCAAAAGGCTGGCGGTACGGAGACCAGTATAACGACCGCAGCGGTAGCGCCGCGGTCGCACCGCCGCGTCCGGCGGTTTCCCGCCGTTTTAGCCCTGGCGGTGATAATCCGCAAGGGCAGCGCAGCAAGCAGCGCTGCCCTGGGGATTATGACCCCCCCTACCGCCAGCCTGTTTCTGGCGGTTTGCACCACCAGGAAGAGGCTGGTGGTAAGGGGTGTCCTGGGGCCCCTGGGGGCCCCTGCACTGCCCATGCCACTGTAATGGGCAGTGCAGGGGCCCCCTAACAGGGCCCCGGCCAGCTTTTCACTGTCTGCATAGCAGACAGTGAAAAGCACGACGGGTGCTACTGCACCCGTCGCACGGCCGCAACACCGCCGGCTCCATTAGGAGCCGGCTCCTATGTTGCGGCCTCATCCCCGCTGGGCCGGCGGGCGTAAACTTGGTTTGCGCCCGCCGGCCCAGCGGGGATGTTGTAATGGGGTCTGCGGCCGCACGGCGGTTACTGCTTAGCTCGTAATGACCCCCAGTGTTCTTTTAGAATAGCCGTTTGTACTGAAGAGAACATGTTCTCAGTAACAGTAAACTGTTCCTCTGCAGAGGAATGTAAGTGTGATCTGTATGCCAGGGGAGTTGTCTGTCCTTCAGTTAAACTACATATGTGCATCCCCAAGTGCTAGGAACATCTCTAATTACTAAGTTTGTCCTGTGTCTCTAAATATTTAAGGCCTGATTATAACTTTGACGGTCTGACCAGTGGACCGCCAAAGCTGCAGGGTTAAGGCCACCACCAAGCCGGTGGCCTCACACCCAGTCGTATCACGATGTTTCCACCAGATAGCCCAGTGGAAATAGTGCAGCAGCATTAGTCTTATCTCCCTTACAGAATCAACGTCGATACCGTTGCACACAGGCAACCTCGGAATTCTCGACGTCTGCATAGCAGACAGTGTGAATTCCTAGAGTGCTGGCAGGGGTCCCCTGCACTGCCTATGACATTGCCGTCGGCAGTGCAGGGGCCCCTCTTTGGCTCTCAGCACTGCCTTTATGTCAACTTTTCAATAGTGGTGAAACTGCCTTGGAAAGGCTGGCAGAACGGGGAGTCATGATCAGCACAGCGGTGCTGCCAGTGGGCACCACATGACTGACCACGACTCCGACTCCCACCAACCCCTCTGGATCCATGATCCTGTTGGTAGCAGTGGTCTCCTGGTGGTTTCACCGCCAGGAGTGTAGGGGTTCAACCACCACCGCAAGTTTGGCGGTCCTCAGTCCTCAAAACTTATAATCGGACCCCTAGGCCCTCATTATGACATTGGTGGTAAATTCCACTTACCGCCACGCTGACTGCGGGCAACTTACAACCGCCGAGGCGGATATCCGTTCACCATAATATGACACACACACCAATCCATCAAACACAAATCCGCCAGCCCAAAGGTCAGTGATAAACTGACAGTATCAAAACCCACACCGTTACGCCAACAGAACAACGCCCATCACATAATGACCTACGAATCACCACAGCGGACATTGAACGGCGGCAAACCATTGGCGGTACATACTGTTGCAATCAAAATGGACACACAAAAAACAAAACAACACCACATTGGACAATTCAAACAACACACACCTGACACACATACACATACACATACCCACTATAAAACACACACCCACATTACCCACAACCCTTTACTATTTCAAACCATTGCCAGCAGAGAGACATCAAGACCACTGACACAACTACAGCCACACACTATTCACACCTATACACCACTCACGTACCCCACATCACACACCCAATACATTACCCAACACACCCTCACCAACACACCGCACACAACGCCCATGGCACCACAAAGACACCCCCGTTTTACAGAGGAGGAGCTAAGAGTCATGGTGGAGAAAATTATCAGGGTAGAGCCACAGTTATTTGGAGCACAGGTGCAGCAGATATTGATAGCTAGGAAGATGGAGCTATGTCGGAGAATCACGGACAGGGTAAGCGTCGTGGGACAGCACCCAAGAACTTGGGGTTGACATGAGGAAGAGGTGTAATGACCTACGGGGGAAGGTACATTCCATTGCAGCAAGACACCAGCTCGCTGTACAGAAGATAGGCAGTGGACCCCCACCTCCTCCCTCACAACTAACAGCATGGGAGGAGCAAGTCTTGGCAATCCTTCATTCTGAGGGCCTGGCTGGAAGGAGGAGGACTGGACTCTGGTAAGTCAACTTTCTACTACTACTAACCCCCTACCTGCATGCCATCACATACACCCACTGTCAGTCCCATCAATCTACTCCATCCCACACATCCTGCCATCACATCTCACGCATCCCAATACCAAGCCCTGCATGCTGTACCAATGCATGGACACCACTCACAGCCCTGCATGGGCACTTGTCGCTAAAGCATGCACACTATAGGGAACTAGCTATCCCACCATGCACCAACATACACAAGTGAAATCTGCCAGGGCAAATACAACCAAAGAGGCAAGCCACGGATGCACAATATGTCAGACACAGAAACTATAACACGTCATTTACATCCCCAGAGGTACCCCAGACAATGTCAGCAGAGAGGAGGTGCCAGCACTATCCAGTCCCCCAACTGAAGAGGCCCACAGTGATGACAGCAGCTCTAGTCTTCAGTATCTGGATGACCTACCTGGCCCATTGGGGACCTCTGGACAGCCGGTTACCCAGGCCCAGTCACACACCACCACAGAGCCTCCCCCATCAGGAAACACCACCACAACACCCACCCAGCGTATCCATACCTCTGTCCCCAGGACACATCAATCAGCAGTGTGTCCACCTCTACAGGGCCCGCAGGCCATACCTCATACCCCAGACAATCAGGGACCTGTGGTCAGTGGCAGTGGCAGTGGGCACACGGTTCAGGAGACAGAGGCATAGGCCAACAGGGAAACTGGGAGGAGTGTTTTGCGCCAGCGGGAGGACATGCCCAGGGAACCAGGGAACCGACTCTCCAGGAGGCACTTGCAGAGATCCTAAGACAGGATGGGCCAGATCCTGGACAATGTGCAGGAGAACAGGCAGCGGCAGGAGGGACAATACCAGGGGATCAGGGAGGACTTGCAGGCCATCAACAACACCCTGATCTCCATAGAAGGGGTGCTGGCAGACATGGCCAATATTATGAGGGAGGCAGTCTCACAACAGCGGGCCCCTGCCACTAGCCAGACACCTGAACAGCCTTCTAATTCCGCTGCTGCCAGTGGCCAGGAGGCCCCACCACAGGACTCACAGGCCACCAGCACCCCTCCCCCTCAAGAAAAAATTTCCCTGTGATCCAGACAGAATCCAGAGACACTTGCCAAGACCACCGCCAGGAAATGAGACTCTCTGGATTGTCACCCTTGTGTCCCACCCTGTCACTCTATCCACCTTGAACTGCCATTGCTCCCCTTCCTATGCACCTGTGCTACAAACAGACTGGAACAATACCCTGGACTTTCCTCCATCATCACCCCATCCCATTGCACTTGCCCCTGAATATTTTAGCACTTCAATAAACACCCTTGGAAAGACGTTTCGAGTATGTCATGTATATCAAATATGTATTCATTGAAACATGTACAAACATTGAAAATCAACTGTACAAAAAATGAGCATAGATTAATGACATGTAGCTGTCTGCAGTGATCACACCAGGAGTATATGTGAGGTCACCAACATCTGCAAAATGAATTGCCAGAGGGTGCAGTAAGTGGGCATAGAAGTGTGAAATATCAGCATGTCATTGCCACACAAATTCAAACAAATGTCATTGAAATATGAAGTAACACTGTCCTACCTGTGTGTCAATGGAAGTATTGTCTGATCACAGATGTTCTGTTGTCCTCATCCTCACACTCTGCCTCCTCGTCCTCACTGTCCACAGGGTCCACTGCTTTCACATGGGCATCTCCAGCTTCCTCCTCCTGCAGGAATGGGACATGGT
This sequence comes from Pleurodeles waltl, assembly GCF_031143425.1. Lineage (NCBI taxonomy): Eukaryota > Metazoa > Chordata > Amphibia > Caudata > Salamandridae > Pleurodeles > Pleurodeles waltl. The sequence continues at coordinate 319,299,368 of NC_090442.1, read as the reverse complement.
GTCTGAGGGCCAGGTTATGCAACATGCAGCATGCCACCACTATCTGGCAGACCTTCTCAGGTGAGTAGCACAGGGATCCACCTGTCAAATGGAGGCACCAGAACCTGGCCTTCAGGAGGCCAAAGGTCCTTTCAATTATCCTTCTGTTTTGCCCATGTGCCTCATTATAACGTTCTTCTGCCCTTGTCCTAGCATTCCTCACAGGGGTCAGCAGCCATGACAGGTTGGAGTAACTAGAGTTGCTTGAAATATTGAGGGACAACATTTAGGCACACACTATCCTATATGGCCCACACCATACCCATACACCAACATATACTGGGTGGGAACCAGGGCTCACCTATTAGCCACACCCTGTGCTTCTGTAGTTGGCCCATCACATTTGAGATGCTGCTATTCCTCAGGACAAAAGGCATCATGCACTGACCCGCAAGGCACACCATCTGTAAATTCATAGAGTGGAAACTCTTCCGATTCCTGAACACCTGTTCATTCTGGTGGCAGGGGACAAATGCAATATGTGTTCAATCAATCGCCCAAATTATGTTGGGGATACATCCCATTGCAGAGAACTCGGCCTTCACTGTGGCCAAATCTTCAACCTGGGGAAAAACAATGTAGCTGCACATGTGTTTAATCAGGGCAGACAACACTCTTGTCAGCACTATTGAGAACCTTGGCTGTGACATTCCTGCTGCCAAGCCCACTGTCACTTGGAAAGAACCAGTTGCATGAAATGGAGCACAGATAGCACTTGCACAAGAGGGGGGATCCCAATGGGGTGACAGATAGCAGATATCAGGTCCGGGTCCAATAGGGAAAACAGCTCTGTGATTGTGGCCCTGTCCAGTCTGTAGGTGAGGATAATGTGCCTGTCCTCCAGTGTTGCCAAGTCCACCAGGGGTCTGTACATGGGGGTATGTCTCCATCTCCTATTCGTCTGCAGTGATAGCAATCTAAGGGACACAAGAGTGAGGAGCCGGTCACAAACTGAACAATGGAGCTACAACAGAACTTTGCATCCAGTAAGCTTGTAATGGTTCATTGTGATTTGTCCAGTATGTCCTAATATCTCTTGTGATGCAGCATTATTCCAGGGCCTGCCTCCCCCCCCGAAATGGCGTCCACCTGTCCTGTGTGGAGGGACAGCTGGAAGTGAGTTAATTCCGATGATGTTGTGCACCATTGAGGGAGGCGGTCGGGAACCGCAGTGCAACTCCTCATTGGTTATAATTGGGTCCTATGGGGTACAGTGGCCAATGGTGATCAACTCCAGTGGTGAATGTATGCAGCGCTGTGAACGTGACTGCCATTTTCTATCTGATTCCTCACTTGCTACCTGGCCTTCCATAGGAGAGGACCTACACTGCATGTGCTGCTGTGACCTGTGTCTGGAACCTACCATGGCCTGTGTGACCGGGAAAAGGGCCCCAGCCTTCACTTCGGAGGAGTTGGAAAGACTGGTGGATGGGGTCCTACCCCAGTACAGACTGCTATATGGGCCTCCAGACCAACAGGTGAGTACACTGTGAGCACAATGCACGTGGCATAAATGCATGGAGTTGTGTTTGTGAAGGCCTTGTGTAAGGGGGGTGGGTGCGCAGCGTATAGGTCGAGTGCTGGGCAATGTGTGTGTAAATGGTTATGGAAACGTGTGTGGTGGGCCATATGTTTAACAGCATGACTGTTTGTCTAAATCTATTTTCCTGTGTCTATTGCCTCTGCAGGTCAGCATCCATCAAAAGAAGGGTGTATGGTGTGCCATCTCAAGGAGGTGCAGACCCTGGGGGTCTATGGCAGGTGGAGCACCCACTGTCAGAAACAGTGGGGGGACCTGAGACGCTGGGCACGGAAGATGGCGGAGGCCCAGCTGGGGATGGCCTCCCAATGAGGAAGGGGTGCCCGTCAAACCCTGACGGCACCCTGATGGCCCGCATACTGGCAGTGGCATATCCTGAGCTGGGTGGGAACTTGAGGGCATCACTGCAGCCATAAGGGGGTGAGTATAGTGCCTATCATTACAACTTACACATGGTTGGGTGGTTTCCGGGTGGGGGATGTGTGTCAGTGGGTGCCCCTAGGCCAGGCCTGACATTGCAACATAGGTCCCCTGGAGGCTAGGGTTCAGAAGGCAAAATCTTGCAACCTAGCTCGTAGGCATCCACTACTGGTCAGGGCTGCGTGTGTACCAGGCGTGCTGCATTTGGCGGTGTGTGCCCCTCCCCATGCCTTGGCCGCTAACTATTTCTCTGGTAGTGCAATGGCATATTGCGTAGGGCTGTTCCCTGTGTGTGAGGGTACTGTGTACGCCAACGGTGGTGTTGGTGCAGCCATTAATCAAGTGTATCCTTTGTCTCTCTCCCCCCTGTTTTTCTTTTGTCATGTTGTCCTTATGTGCATTAGCATAATCTGGCAGAGGAGCAGAGGCACCGGCGACGGAGGGAGCTGCATCCCACAGGACTCAGGAGGCAGAGTCCACTGACAGTGAGGGAACCAGTGTTATGGAGTGTGAGGGGAGCACCATAACGGAGACTGGAGGGAACAGTTCCGACACAGATACCTCCTCTGATGGAAGCTCCCTGGTGGTGGCAAACACTTCTTTGACCACCCCAGCTACAGGTACAGTTCCCCCGTACCAGAACCGCCCTCCCAGCAGCCCCTCATTGAGTTGACCATGCCCGCTCACCCAGGAGGGTGGGCATCTCCTTCGCCCCAGGCACCTCAGGCTCTGCCCCAGTGAGCCCTGCTGCCCTGAGTGAGAAGGCTATTGACCTCCTGAGATCCATCTCTGTAGGGAAGTCAACCATTGTGAGTGCCATCCAGGGGCTGGCAGCCCAGATGCAACAATCTAATGTATTCCTGGAGGGCATTCACACTGGATTGGCAGCCCAACAGAGATCAATTCAAGCTCTGGCCTCCTTTCTGATGGCAGCCATTGTCTGTGTTTCTACTGTCCCCCCTCCAGCTTCCACTGCCCAGTCCCAGTCCCCTCAACCCCAAAACCATCCCAAGCACACATACAGACCAGAGTGTACACAAGACAACACCCAAGAGTGTCACAGGCAAACACAATCACCACACTTCATCCTACAGGCACTTACACAAACACCATCCAGTTGCAGACACACCAACATCCACTATTTCCACTGTCTCCCCCTCCTCCTCCTCATCCACCTCCCACCAAGGTCCGCCCACACTCACACCTGCATACACTATATCATCACCCACTACCACCATCACCACACCAAGCAGAACACACTCCTCACTGGCAGACACATCCACAACAGCCATCCACATGTCCCCTGTGTCCTCTCCTACTGTGTCTGTCCCCCCTCCTAAAGTACACAAACGCAAGCACTCAGACACCGAACAGCCATCCATCTCACAACAGCATGCAGTCCATGCACCTGCACCCAAAAGCAGCAGACACCTCCAACGACTACTCCATCATCCTCCACTTCCATTCCTTCTCCATCTTCCAGATCCAATGTCCTTAAAAAACTATTCCTATCCACCATTGACCTCTTCCCTACCCCTCCCTCCTGTCCTGCACATATGTGCAGAGTAGGAAGAACCCAGCCAAGCACCTCAGACACACAGTCCATAGGCCCAGTCACTCAGTCGTCACGACACCCACTTGTGGTGGAAAGGGATCCAGACCACATGTCCTGAAGGGGAAGGAGCCTTCACCAGACAGCCTAAAGGGAATAGAGCCTGCACCAGCAGGCAGGAAGACCAAGGAGCCTGCCCCAGCAGGCAAGAAGGGAAAGGAGACTGCCCCAGCAGTCAGCAAGACAAAGGAGCCTGCCCCAGCAGGCAAGAAGAGAAAGGAGCCTACCCCAGCAGGCAGGAAGACCAAGGAGCCTGCACCAGCAGGCAGGAAGACCAAGGGGCCTGGGCCAGGCACTGTGATGAAGCCCCCACCACCAACCATGGTTGTGCAGTCGTACGAGGTTGCGGGGGATCGGCAGGAGCCCCCACCCACCAGCAGCACCACCATTGTGCAGCTGTATGAGGTTACAGAGGATGGGCAGGAGCCTTCCCCCACCAGCAGCACCACCACTGTGCAGCTGTATGAGGTTACAGGGGATGGGCAGGAGCTTCCCCCCACCAACAGCACCACCACTGTGCAGCCGTCACCGCCGGTGGATGGTATGTAATCCTGCCTCCATGGGCTGCTGTCTGGCCAGCACCCCCCAAATCCAGTGGGCAAGACACCCACCTGAGAGACTGTGGCCCTGCACTCCCCAGGATCAAGCACAGGGCATGTTGCCCCCTCCAGAACCAGTGGGTATGACACCCACCTGAGTGACTGAGGCCCATCACTCCCCAGGATCAGGCACAGGGCAGGTTTCCCCCTCCAGAACCAGTGGGTATGACACCCACCTGAGAGACTGTGGCCCATCACTTCCCAGGATCAAGCACAGGGCAGGTTGTCCCCTCCAGAACCAGAGGTCCTGTTACATCTCCCGGCTGCGGTGCCCCCGGTCCCCATCCCCCTGAGGTGCCTGCCTATTTACCAACTGATGCCCCTGCAGTGTTCTCTCTGTGTTGAAGCAGGTGACATGTGTGGTCTTGGACTTTGGCCTGTGGCCATGTGGCCTACGCAAATTGTAGACTGGGCTATGTCCCTTTTTCCTGTACATATGTATATATCTATTATCTTGCCCAACTTATTTTTCATACTGTGTTGATCTCATTACATTCACTTTTGCACAATCGTTTTGTCCTTGCATTATTCAGCCGAGTTACGGGGTAAAATTGTTTTTGTAATGCGTGTCACTCTCGTTCCTCCCCCCCCCCTTGTGTGCTAGACAGCTGTACTCACTGTTGTCGTCTTCACCGGCGTTGGTGTTCGTGGTGGAGCAGAACGCAGAAGATCATCGGGAAGACATGCAGCTCAGGTTCCATGGCAGCGTGGCTCCTCCTTGTGTCTCCAATGGTGAGTCCTTTACCTTCTCAGCTCAGTTTCCGCCAGGCTTTCGATGTCTTGGTACCGTTCCAGAAAAGGTGGCGGTTTGCAGTGTCTTAATATGGTGGGCGGAACATTGACTTCCGCCTGGCAGTAGGCGGCTACCGCCATGGTGGCTGTTGTTTCCGCGCTGGTGGTCAGCGTGGTACATTGGCTGTCTATCGAAGATCTTTGCGCCATGATCATAATTTGGCAGTAGTTACCGCCAGCCTGTTGGCGGTATTACTGCCACTTTATCACTGACAACCAGGGTCGTAATGAGGGCCTTAGTCTCTAACATGTCTGCTTGCAGTCCACGTTAGATAGCTATGTGTGTTTTTGATGAACAATTTTCAGAAAAGATTAAAGCAATTAATTCATACAAGAGCTTACTCCACTCAGCACAGCATGGCAAGTAAACTCTCCTAAAGGTAGGAAACTCCATTAGGGCTTTCAACTTTGTTAATGTGTTTGCAGGTTGTAAAGTAGCACGCTTCTGTTGGAAATCACTTGAAATCCTTAATCCTCACTGGAGAATTCATATCCAAGGAAAATCACATTATGATATGCAATTTCAGGTTTTTTTTATTGGTTTTGACACCATGTCAGGCTAAGAGTGTCACAATACTGTCCACCCATATCCAGGAGTTCAATCAAGTCATCATCTGTCAGTAGATGTTATTAGGATATAAGAACACCTTTGGATCTTCTTGTAAAATCTCCATAATCATTGATGCAAAGAGTACAGAGTTCCTTCTGATAGCCCTAGGGCAATCTTGTGTATGCATACTGAAAACCTCAAAATGAGAAAGCAGTTAAATATTAAGATACAAGTGGAATATTTTGTCTGAAGAATACATTACATAAATATAATGTTATTTAATATTTTTTACTGACTAGATTCATCATCAGTCCAGTGCTGTGAGCTATTTGTACAGCATATGTGCATGCATGTTTATATAGATTTCTATAATCTAAAATTGTTCTATATGAATTGCTGAGCTCAGCACCAGAAAAGGAAGAGTGTTTATGGTGGAATGAAAAGGCATAATACTAAATTGATATTGTAGCTCAGTGGTTCCCAATCTGTGGTTCGCGGACCACTGGGAGTCCATGAAGCCTCCTACGAGGGGTCGCTGACTGCTTAGAAAATTAGCTAATATTAACAGATTATTAAAGTACATGTAAATAAAGTGTCTAAATGCACAATTGAAAATTTTAAAACGTACTCTAAATGTTAAGGAATTTGAAATTGGAGGCTAAAAATGTAATTAGTACCATCAGATTGATACGCGGGAGCAGTGCAGGTGCAACAAACAGAATATAGTATGGAAGATGTCTGGCTTCAATTGAATTTAGGAAATCTCCAACCTTCTTATTCATTTTTATTTATTTTATTGTTTGCAAATTAAATAAAATGTGTTATTTGTGTATGTGTGTTGATGGATTGCTTGTTCCTGTATTTTCTGTGTATTGTTTTGCGGTTCAAAACATTGACAATGTTTAGGCCTAAGTCCCTGGCTTCCAGTAATGACTCAGTGAGGGAGTCCCAGGGCTCCAATAATAATTCATTGGGAATCCCCAGGTACCAGTAATAATAAAGTGGGGGCCCCAGATGTCAAAAGGTTGGGAACCACTGTTGTAGCTAATCTAAAATAGCTTTTATATCATGATTAGCTTCTAGTTTAAGAGGATATTGAGCCTGAACTTGAGGCCTACCCCTTAAGGGAATCACATGTTTAACAGATTATTTTTCCCATTGTAGGAAAGTCCTCCTTTTTGCCCTGGTCACCCCCAAACGTTTTGGCCAGATACTGGTGGTTACTGAGTCTTGCTGTGCGCAGGTTACTGCTTACCAGTCCCAGGGCCAGTCCTCTGTGTAAAGTGGATATGCAAATTAGGCTAATTATAATTGGCAAAATTAACCTACCTATAAGTCCCTAGCATATGGTAGGGCATGTAGGTTTAGGGACCCCAGCATAGGTGGTGCCCCCATAGGTGCACTGCTGAGGTGCCCAGTGTCATTTTAAAGGCAGGCCTGCCTTGCTGGCTTCTTTTAAATTAAAGTTACATGCAAATTCGACTTTGGAATTAAAAGTAGTTCCAAAGTCTTAAACTACCATATTTGTGCATATGTGTCACCCCTAAGGTGTGCCCGATGTGCCCCTAGGGCTGGGTGCCATGTAACTATAAGCAGGGACCTTATCAAAATAGTTTTATAAGCCCTGGTGAGGTAAAATACCCAAATTCATTTTTCCCTCATTGTAGTAAACGGCCTCCATAGGCTAGAATAGGGAGACTATTTTAATTTTAAAAGTCCCCTTAAGCAACAAATACCTCAAGTTTGGTATCAAATTAATTGTTATAATAAATCCCACAACTTCCAGTTTTTGGATTTAGTATAACTTGTTCAGGTAAAGAGTTTTAAACTTTACCTGAAAAGTTGACAACTTCAGCCCTGCAGTGTTTTTGCTGCTTTGCTCTGATTGGCCTGCCTCTGACAGCCTGGCCAGGCTGCCTTGATGAGGCGTGAAGTGGCCATGCTCAACACAAAGAGATGTGCCTGGCAGAGGAGATCTTCCCTCAGCAGATGGAGAGGCAGGATGGGGGGAGGGCTGCCAAACTGGTCTTCAAAGGCAGGGAAGGGCATTTGGAGCAACCCAGCACCTCCCTCACATCCAAACAATTAGGTGCCCCCTTGATTAAATCAGGAGAGGGCAGGAGAGGGGTATGTTTAGGATTATTAGCCACACCAGTGGGTGGGCTCAGCCAGATGTAACCTCAAAAAATAATTTTCAGCCATGATGGATTTTTGAGGAATGTTGCTCCCTGGGATTGAATTTTGCCACACTTCCCAGGAAGTGGTCCTCACAGGGGGAAAGACCCTGCACCTGATTGGAGAACCAGGACCCCCCTGTTTTTCACCCAGCAGCAAGGATAAAACGGGCAGACCTGCACCCACACCTCAGATACCTACAAGAAAGAACTACAGGAGAAGAAGGATTGCCCTGCTGGACCTCTGGCCTGCACCTGGACACTGCACTCTGGAGGACTGCATCAGCTGTGCACTTGGGCTTCACCACAAGAAGGACTTTTCCTGGCTTCAACTGGTTCAAGAAGGGACTCCCTGTTTGCTACAGGTGAAAACTTGCTAATCAGAGTCCCCTGCACCAACTCTTGAAGAAACCAACCAGCTGATCACTGTCCAGTGGCCAAAAAGGAGTTTGCTGCAGATTTTTTATTTTGCAATTAATAAATGTGCATTTATATTTGAAACATATACCTGAATAAATGAATTTATATAATTTATAAGGGGATACCTAGAAAAGAAAATATATGATAATTATAACACTGGTGGGAGTTTCTGTGATAAAGCTTGCTGCGCTCGCTCAATGGTAATGCATGTTGAGAGCTCCCCTACTGGTATCCAAGATGAAATTTCTCACATTGGAGCCCCTCTGCCTCCTCTAGGAAGCCCACTAGGTGTATGGTATCACGGTGAGCCCTGTCTTCAACTTGCTCCACCCTGGTTCCCAGGTCCAGGGATAAGCTTGTCACTCATTCCAAAGTTGCTTTCACTTCATGCTCTGTGTCTCCTAGCTAAATGATGTGCAATTCTGCCTCTGCAACCTGTCCAACCGCATTTCTGAGGTCTAGTCTAATAAACTTCACATCAGTGCTATCAATTGTCTTGAGGATAGCTGTGGCGTCCATCATTTGAAGATACTCCTTCCCTCCTTGGCCTCTGGCCTCAATTTCCTACTGCTTGCCCTCTCCACAGCTTCTGTAGGTTGAGCACATTTTATGGATGTTGGCCTGGTGTGGCTATTGGTGTGTTTTCTCTTTCACCATGATGCAAAGTTGAAAAGGTCCAACCCATGGACACACCCAAGATCACCTCCAGGGTAGGCTATGATGCTCACCCCCCGCCAACCCACAACCGCCAGGGTCACTTGATGAAACCAATGCAGAATACCTCTCAATCAAAAGAGGTTGCTGCCAGAATAGCAAATACCAGGTTGAGGAATAAGAGTCAGATCTGTCTATTATCTGGGAGGGGAAGCAACTAAGTAAAATTTATGTATGCATGAAGATCCTCAAATGACTTCAGGATCAGGCACACCTGACTGCTCAATCTTCCAATGAACCTTGACAGCCCTGGACCAGGCTATAGGGGGCATGAGCAGTCCACACCTAAACCACAAACTTCACAAGCCACAAGTCCATACCTCTCTGAGGAGTGACGCATATCCCCAGTACTCCATCCAAAAACGTTTTCCCAGTAACTCTAGTCGGTTTCAGTTACACTCAGTGTTGTGCTGGCTTGAGTGCAACACCACATTTGGCTCTCCTGAATGTGCTCCCCATTCTCGGTTGACTTAGTGAATAATGGCATGTGGCCATATAGAAATGGGATGTTTAGACCACCGTGGCATCAGACGGGCCCGGAGTGCAGTCCCAGGATCATCTTGCTGGATCTCTGAGTCTATTGTGACCTTTCACTATCTTGGGCCTGGCAGCCATAGGTCACCTCTTTACCCACTCCCTGCATTTGTCGCTTCAGCCAGGGCATGCTTGTCCTCAAGGCCACAGGTCCTGGTGGTAACATATTAACTTAGTACATTGAGGGGGTGTCTGAAAGACTCACACCGACAGTGGGTTTAACTCTATCTCCTTCTTCAGTGCAAGTTGCCCCATTCCTCCAATGGATCCTATCTGTGGCATAAGTCTCACCCGATATATCTTTGAGGGGACTTTGGCCTGAGGAAGGGCACTACCCACTGCAGCAGGAGTTCTTCCCCAGGCATGACTTTCAAACAATGTCAGCCACACCCTGACAGTGGTAGGCATCGAGAGGCCCTGCACAGCCCTCACCGGTGAGCAGTGGACTGCCACGGGATCTAGCCATGAATCAATGACCCCTGGATCGTGCCTTCAGCAGGTCATTCAATCACAGGACGACATTGAGTACTGAATGACACAGTTTGCAGGATTATGAAGGATTTTCCAGGCTTAGTTTGGAGCTCACCTAAATTGTAGCCGCTGTGTTAGCCGCCAAGTGATGCAACCTGTGGTTACTTCTTTTATAGATACAATTCTGATATCCTACTGCCACAGTTGCTAACAATAACACGAATAAGTAAGTGTAAGTTGTATGTTTCCGCTTGCACCTCAGATGACGTCCGTACTGTGTGAAGGCATGTTCTCATACAAAGACATACCTGCCAAGCATGAAGAGTAATTCACACCATTCTTTGTCTAAACATAACAGATAAATGGGCTAATGTAGCAGGTTGTTCCTGCAGCACTGTGAAAAGCTTGTTTAACCTGAGCACAGGAGCCCAGGGAGGACAAGCGAGCATTTCCGGTGTGCTTTTCAGATGCCGTTAAGAGTGCCTCGACGTACTGCTTGCTAATGGACTGGCAACCGATTGCTCTTTGTTGTGTTATCGATTGCCTCGTAATATAAAATATGGCTATAGCTAAGTGACTCTGAAAATGGAAACATTTACATGGAAGTAGAGCATTGCAGTACCTTGCAACAAATGATGGCACGGCTTGCTCAGGCATTGCTGACAAGTGACGTTGATTCCTTGAACTGCATCCCCGGTTTGACTTTCATGACAGAGAGTGGCCCATTAGAAGTCGGGTTCACAACAGCGATGAAAGCTATGCATCATACTGTAAACGACGATATTATCTATAGGTCACAACACTCTGCAAAATACATGGAGATAATCTCCTACATCTTAATGTAATGGGGTCCTGCTGAGAAGCTGGGTTTGGGCAGAAAACATTTGATTGGACGGATTGAGCCAACAGCCTCACCAAGTTTCCCGGGTTCACCAGTGACCATCTGCCGGAGTACAGATTTTTCTTTGCATAGTGGGAATTGTAGTTTTCTTTAGCCCATCATGAAACATGCACTAAAAAGTCTCCGAATGCAAAGAAAATAACACTGGACTGAAGCAGCTAGGCAAACACGGTCATGGGAAAATTGCACCTATTTTTTTGTAGCATTTTTCATCACTTGTATATCGTTGATTACATTAAAAAAGGGGCTACCATGTGCATACCAGCCCAATCCTCCGATGAAGTTGAAGCCAAGTCTATTTTGTGTGAGACAACAGCTAGTCCAGCATTTCGGGCATCTCTGGGGTGCTGAAGGACTCCCAGAAGCGCAGCAAGAAAAGGGTCCACTTTATACATACCCCCGTCCCTAGGACTCAATGTACAACGTGCGTGGCAGGAAAGCTTGAGCAACTCTTCTTAACCAATGGTCAGGTCAGTGGGCAGATTTCTCACGTCCTAAATGTTTCTTTCCAGAAGGCTATCTTCCTTATGCAAATTAATCTAAGCCCGTATAAACGGTCAGGTCTGAACTGAGTTTTATGTTACGTGCGAGGCTTCGCGGGAGCTGATGACGGTGACTAACGCTGACAACAGATAGGAAAACAAAACATACAACTGAGGAACTCTTATTTATTTATGTAACTTTTCAAAAACTTGTAAACTTGCTGCTGATTCATGGCACACAGTTCAACAAGGATGTCCGAGCTTTAGCTTAAGAGTGTTAACGCAAACGATCTTCTAAGTGTATTGTCTTAAAATTATCTGACTACTTATCACTATATTTTCACACCATAACCCAATTTATTAGTATAAATTATCATTGGAGATCAGAACTACATTGAGAGAAAAAGCCTATGAAAAGTAATTGAATTAGCAACGATGCAGGTGAAACTGAAGCTGGGCCATAATTAATACACTGAAATGAAGCAGCATGTTTTTTTAAAACCTTATGCCTCATCATTGTTGTCAGTCCAGATGTTTGATGTACCATTGCTGATATCCTCGGAGATACAGTCTGCCTCTTTGTAAGTTTGAGTGTTGGGACCGAAAAGTCCATTACATTGTGAGGGATGTGCACCCCTGGCCTGAGTGCCTCAGCTGCAATGAAGTCTGGATGCCGGGTTGTAAGGAATTGGGTAAAAGGTTGAGGTTGAAGGGGGTGAAACTCTACTCAGCCAGGTACCAGAGTCTTTGTCAGGATGATGCAGAAACAAAACCCAAATTAACATATGCTCAGCCCTAGCTTGGCACAGAGCAGTCAGGCTTAGCTTAGAGGTAAGCAGCACTTCAAGCAGTAATTAAGTGAAAATCCCAAACCAATTCAGAAACATAGGGGGTTATTCTAACTTTGGAGGAGTGTTAATCCGTCCCAAAAGTGACGGTAAAGTGACGGATATACCACCAGCCGTATTACGAGTTCCATAGGATATAATGGACTCGTAATACGGCTGGTGGTAAATCCGTCCCTTTTCCGTCACTTTTGGGACGGATTAACACCTCCTCCAAAGTTAGAATAACCCCCATAGAGTGCACTGTAATAAATTGAACAAGACAACAAAAAACAAAAATCCAATCAGTAAAACCGGAGATATGCAATATAAAAAAATTTAAGTGAAAATAGGGCCAAAGCGCACAAAGCACCAGCTGTGGACATCTGGTCGCACCAGACCAGGGCAAAGTCAAAAGTTCAGTCTGACTGTGAAGGAGTGCCGGTCTGTTACTGGGGCTCAGTTGAGCCTGCTGAACAAGAATACATTAAATCCTGGTTGCAGAGCTTTGCAACGTACCTCATTGAGGATGCATTGTGCTGTTGAGGTGATGAATTGGTTCTAAGGAGCTGCGAAGCTGGGATGCATCATTCTGCATCGTTGCTGAGGCTGCCACTGATGAGGAAACTTTGATGCAAGGCCAGAGTCTGTGAAGCTTCATACAGTGGCATTTCCAATACTGGCTGTGAGGTCCTTGTGGAGTACTTGCACTGGGAGAGCTCTCGCATCAGAGGCGATGTGTTGGTTCAGCCTGGGATTGCTTCACGCAGCAGAGGTGATATGTCGGTTCTGCTTGTGATGCAAAGGCCTGCATCGGGGATGCATCGCACAGCAGAGTTTCTGGTGGGGCTGTGGGTGGCACTGCAAAGTTCTTGCTACGGGAAAGGCCACACAGCAGAGGCAATACAATGGATCTTTGTGGGGTTGTACCACAAGCGGAGGAGATGCGGGATCCAAGGATGGGCTGACAGAACACTTTCAGGTCGACCTCCAAGGGTCCAGGATTTGGGTGACACCACTTCGCAGGGTAAGACACAAAGATGGCAGAGTCCATATGCTGGGTTCAAGGTTGCTGGGGTTGCTGCCCCTAAGGGGCAAGTCAGGATGCTAGCTAACTTGTCCCTGGAGTAAGTTTGGGCTCTTGGGTTCAATAGATGGAAGTTCAGTCCTTCTTACCCAGTCAAGAGACAGCATGCAGTAGGTCAGCACAGAAGGGCAGCAGTCCTTCAGAACATCAGTCCAGCAGATGGGCAGTCCTTTCAGCAGTACAGAATCATTCTTCTTGGCAGAGTCCACAGGTCCAGAAGTGTTCCTAAGAGCTGTGGTCTGGGGTACACTGTTTATTTTTGCACCTTCCATTGAAGTTGGAGAAGCTCCTTGAGGTTTCCCTTTGAAGTACCCAGGCATCCTGCCTTCCCTTCGCTGGCTCCAAACGAACTGCAGGGGGTGTGCAGCACTTGGTGTGGAGGCAGGACACAGCCTATTCAAGTGTAAGTAGGGCTCTGCCCAGCTGCACCCTCCCATCCTGCCAGTGATGGCCCATCTAGGCACACCTAAGCTTTCTATTGTGTGTGGCCATCTAGGAGGAACACAAAAAGTCCAACTGTCAGCTAAACCCAGTAATGGGGCCAGAGACAGGTTGCTGGCACTAAATGGCTTTTTCATTACAATTCCAAAGACACCAAACATGAACTGATCATCTATTTCCATTTGGAAATTATCGCTTGTTAGATGTAATAATAAGGTGACTCCAGTGTTAGCCTGTGGGAGAGGTAGGCCTTGAAGCAGTGAAAACAAATGTAAGAGTTTTTTTGATAACAGGACATGTAAAACAAAAAAAGTATATGTCTAACTATGTACCACCCTAGGAAATGCCCTGCTGTTGTTGTACATTCTACTGTGTTTATCCCACCTCTATTGTGCAAATTCTGAGCACAAGATTTGAGAAGGTAAAACTCCAAGGAGGCTAATCTGGGAATGTTTAGTACCTGTGCTCCATTGCGGTCGGCTTGAACTTTTTATTTCACCTGGTCCAGCATGACCAGATATCCCCGGCTGGCACTTTATGCTTTTAGGTGCTATTTTACAGTTTATTCTTTAACATTCCATAACTCTGGTTCTACTGATTGGATTGTTGTTGTATTGGTCTTGTTTTTTCATTAAATTAAGCTCTATTTTTGTAACTGGTATGGGATACTTTGCTTGTGGTGTCTTCATTGTTTTACTGTTTGACATGTTGCACAAAAACTTCATATGTTGCCACTGGTGAAAGCCTGACTGCTCTGTGCCAAGGTACCTGGTGGTTGAGCGCGGGTTAATTTAGGGTTGCTTGTGCCTTACCCTGGCTAGTATTGTGGTTGCTACTTGACCAGGGGTCACACCCCAGTCAACCAGTAACCTAATTTCTAACAGACATACTTGATACAAAATATTGTATTTGAAAGAACACATTATAAGTTCACCAAATACTATTTCAGTGGTTGTTATGAGTGAGTTACTAATGTTCGTGAAGCCTTTAAATCTATCAGGGAGCACAGTTATGTGCCCTTAATGGCTACAATTGAAATGAGTTCCATTTTACATTATTTAAAAGATGTAGCTTCCAGTCTACAGTTTTCACAGACCTCATAATGAAAGGCTACCCCACAAATCCCTCCACAACTAGCTGACCAAATGCCACCACTGTAAAACCTTCAAAGAACTAGCAACATAAAATGAAGAGCAGAATAACGTCACACTTACACCTAATAGGTTTCACAAAATTGATATAACACACACTAATGTAGACCTCTTTCTTGATAATAATAATAATATTAATAATACACCAGTTAAGTTTTAACCCCTTTGCTGCCAGGCCTTTTCCTCCTCAGGTGCCAGGCCTTTTTTTGGCTATTTGGAGCAGTTCGCGCTTAGGTCCTCCCAAATTTTTCTCCTCATAACTTTTTCTCCACATAAGCTACCCATGCCAAATTTGCATCCTTTTTTTCAAACATCCTAGGGATTCTAGAGGTACCCAGAGTTTGTGGGTTTACCTTGTTTTTTTTTTTTAAAATGGGAAAAAGGGCTGCAGAAGAAGGCTTGTGGTTTTTTCCCTCATAAATGGCATCAACAAATGGTTTGCGGTGCTAAAATCACCATCTTCCCTGCTTTCAGGAACAGACAGACTTGAATGAGAAAACCACATTTTTCAACACACTTTTGGCATTTTACTGCAACATACCCCATTTTTAAACTATTTTTTGTGCTTTCAGCCTCCTTCCAGTTAGTGACAGAAATGGGTATGAAACTAATGCTGGATCCTGGAAAGCTAAACACACCTGGAAAATAGACACAATTCTGAATTCAGCAAGGGGTCATTTTTGTACATCCTACAAGGTTTCCTACAGAAAATACCAGCTGAAATAAACAAATATTGAAATTGAGGTGAAAAAAACAGCAATTTTTCTCCACGTTTTACTCTAACTTTTTCCTGCGACGTCAGAATTTTTACAGCAATATACCATTACGTCTGCTGGACTCTTCTGGTTGCAGGAATATATAGGGCTTGTAGGTTCATCAACAACCCTAGAAACACAGAGCCAATAAAGGAGCTGCACCTTGAATGGGTTTTCATTCTATACCGGGTATACAGCAATTCATTTGCTGAAATATAAAGAGTGAAAAATAGGTATCAAGAAAACCTTTCTACTTCCAAAATGAGCACAAGATGAGATATTGAGAATCAGTGGTTATTTGCACATCTCTGAATTCCGGGGTGCCCATACTAGCATGTGAATTACAGGGCATTTCTCAAATAGTTGTCTTTTTAACACTGTCACATTTTGAAGGAAAAAATGTAGAGAAAGACAAAGGGCAATAGCACTTGTTCTGCTATTCTGTGTTCCCCCAAGTCTCCCAATAAAAATGGCACCTCACTTGCATGGGTAGGCCTAATGCCTGCAACAGGAAACGCAACATGGACACATCACATTTTTACATTGAAAATTGACGTGTTTTTTGGAAAGTACCTAGCTGTGGATTTTGATCTCTAACTGTGCCGGCACCTAGAAAAACCTACCAAACCAGTGAATTTTTGAAAAATAGACACCTAGGGGAATCCAGGATGGGGTGACTTGGGGGGCTCTCACCAGGTTCTGTTACCCAGAATCCTTTGCAATCCTCAAAATGTGGCAAACAAACACTTTTTCCTCACATTTTAGTGACAGAATGTTCTGGAATCTTAGAGGAACTACAAATTTCCTTCCACTCAGCATTTCCCCAAGTCTCCCGATAAAAATGGTATCTCACTTGTGTGGGTAGGCCTAGTGCCCACAACAGGAAATGCCACAAAACACAACGTGGACACATCACATTTTCTCAAACATAACAGAGCTGTTTTTTGCAAAGTGCCTAGCTGGAGATTTTGGCCTCTAGCTAAGTCGGCACCTAAGGAAACCTACAAAACCTGTGCAGTTTTTAAAACTAGACACCTAGGGGAATCCAGGATGGAGTGGCTTGTGGGGCTCTCACCAGGTTCTGTTACCCAGAATCCTTTGCAAACCTCAAAATGTGTCCAATAAACACTTTTTCCTCACATTTCAGTGACAGAAAGTTCTGAAATCTAAGAGGAGACACAAATTCCCTTCCACCTAGTGTTCCCCCAAGTCTACAGATAAAAATGGTATCTCACTTGTGTGGGTATGCCTAGTGCCCACAAAAGTAAATGCCCCAAAACACAACATGGACACATAACATTTTCCCAAACAAAACAGATCTGTTTTTTGCAAAGTGCCTAGCTGGGGATTTTGGCCTCTAGCACATCCGGCTCCTAGGGAAACCTATGAAACCTATGCATTTGTGAAAACTAGACACTTAGGGGAATCCAGGATGGTGTGCCTTGTGGGGCTCTCACCAGGTTCTGTTACCCAGAATCCTTTGCAAACCTCAAAATGGGTCCAAAAACACTTTTTCCTCACATTTCAGTGAAAGAAAGTTCTGAAATCTAAGAGGAGACACAAATTTCCATCCATCTAGCGTTCCCCCAAGTCTGCAGATACAAATGGTATCTCACTTGTGTGGGTATGCCTAGTGCCCACAAACGTAAATGCCCCAAAACACAATGTGAACGCATCACACTTTCACAAACAAAACAGAGCTGTTTTTTGCCTAGCTGTGGATTTTGGCTTCTAGCTCAGTTGGCACCTAGGGAAACCTACCAAACCTGTGCATTTTTGAAAATTATACACCTAGGGGAATCCAAGATGGGGTGCCTTTTGGGGCTCTCACCAGTTTCTGTTACCCAGAATCCTTTGCAAACCTCAAACTTTGGTCAAAAAAACACTTTTTCCTCACATTTCGGTGACTGAAAGTGCTGGAATCTGAGAGGAGCCACAAATGTCCTTCCACCCAGCGTTCCCCTAAGACTCCTGATAAAAATGGTGCCTCTCTTATGTGGATAGATCTAGTGGCCGCGACAGTAAATGCCCCAAAACACAACATGGACACATAACATTTTCCCAAACAAAACAGATCTGTTTTTTGTAAAGTGCCTAGCTGTGGATTTTGGCCTCTAGCACATCCGGCACCTAGGGAAACCTATGAAACCTATGCATTTGTGAAAACTAGACACTTAGGGGAATCCAGGATGGGGTGACTTGTGGGGCTCTCACCAGGTTCTGTTACCCAGAATCCTTGCAAACCTCAAAATGTGTCCAAAAAAACACTTTTTCCTCACATTTCAGTGACAGAAAGTTCTGAAATCTGAGCGGAGACACAAATTTCCTTCCACCTAGCGTTTCCCCAAGTCTGCAGATAAAAATGGTATCTCACTTGTGTGGGTAGGCCTAGTGCCCACAACAGTTAATGCCCCAAAACACAAGGTGAACACATCACATTTTCCCAAACAAAACAGAGCTATTTTTTGCAAAGTGCCTACCTGTGGATTTCGGCTTCTAGCTCATCCAGCACTTAGGGAAACCTACCAAACCTGTGAATTTTTTAAAACTATACACCTAGGGGAATCCAAGATGGGGTGCCCTTTGGGGCTCTCACCAGGTTCTGTTACCCAGAATCCTTTGCAAACCTCAAACTTTGGCCAAAAAAACACTTTTTCCTCACATTTTGGTGACTGAAAGTGCTGGAATCTGAGAGGAGCCACAAATTTCCTTCCACCTAGCGTTTCCCCAAGTCTGCAGATAAAAATGGTATCTCACTTGTGTGGGTAGGCCTAGTGCCCACAACAGTAAATGCCCCACAACACAAAGTGAACACATCACCTTTTTCCAAACAAAACAGAGCTATTTTTTGCAAAGTGCCTACCTGTGGATTTCGGCTTCTAGCTCAGCCGGCACCTAGGGAAACCTACCAAACCTGTGCATTTTTTAAAACTATACACCTAGGTGAAACCCAGATGGGGTGCCCATGGGGCTCTCACCAGGTTCTGTTACCCAGAATCCTTTGCAAACCTCAAACTTTGGGCAAAAAAACACCTTTTCCTCACATTTCGGTGACTGAAATTGCTGAAATCTGAGAAGAGCCACAAACTTTCTTCCACCCAGCGTTCCCCTAAGTTTTCTGATAAAAATGGTGCCTCTCTTATGTGGGCAGACCTAGTGGGCGCGACAGGAAATGCCCCAAAACACAACATGGACACATAAAAGTTTCCCAAACAGAACAGATCTGTTTTTTCCAAAGTGCGTAGCTGTGGATTTTGGCGTCTAGCTCATCCGGCACCTAGGGAAACCTACAAAACCTATGCATTTTTGCAAACTAGACACCTAGGGGAATCCAGGATGGGGTGATTTGTGGGGCTCTAACCAGTTTCTGTTACCCAGAATCCTTTGCAAACCTCAAAAGTTCCCTGAAAATTCACTTTTTCCTCACATTTCGGTGACAGAAAGTTCTGGATTCTGAGAAGAGCCACAAATTTCCTTCCACCCAGCGTTCCCCCAAGTCTCCAAATAAAAATGGTACCAAACGTGTGTGGGTAGGCCTAGTGCCCACAACAGGAAATGCCCCAAAACATTATGTGGACACATCAAAATGATCAAATACAAAACTACCTGTTTTTGCGGGGGGCACCTGCGTTTTTGGTCCTGGGCTCAGCAGCCTTCTAGGGAGACCTACCAAACATTTCTGAAAAACAGAAACCCCTAGGGAATCAAGAGAGGTGTGACTTGTGTGGATCCCCTAGTGTTTCCTTACCCAGAATCCTCATTTCTGTGTGAGATCACCACACCAGCACAAATTTCCTACTACCCAATGTTCCCCTCAGTCTCCCGGTAAAATTATACCTCACTTGTGTAGGTGGGCCAAGTGCCTGTGACAGGGAAGAACCAAAAACATGTTGAAATTGAGGGGGAACCAAAGCGGGTCCAAAAGGGCAGTTTGAAAAAAAAAACATTTTTAGGCTGACAAGTGGGGCAGAATTTTTATCGATATAGATGCGACAAGGCTGGGTGGTAGGAATTTTGCGAATTCCTGCAGATTCCGGAAGGTTCCATCACAAAAATGTGGGAAAAATGTGTGATTTCCAGCAAAGTTGGAGGTTTGCAGGGCATTGTGGGTAAGAAAATGGTGCAGGGTGCATGTGAAGCACACCACCCTGGACTCACCCGGATGTTTAGTTTTCAGATGTGTCTAGGTCTTGTGGATTTTTCTACAATGCATCATCCCAAAGTCCAAAAACTGGAGCCCTCACCATTCCAAGTGGGACGATTTTGAGAGTTAGAAAAGCTCTCATGGCCCAAATGTGAAACCAAAACCCAGAATAATCAAATGTCCTCTTGCTTGCCATGGGATAAGATGTTTTAGTGTGTGGGGGAGAGCTGAAAGACTGTTACCCCCTTCAGTTTGTGTGGGGGCATAACCATGCCCATACCGGTTGGTAGCCACCAGCCCACTATTTTTTATTTTTTTAATTCCCTGGCATCTAGTGGGTTTTCTGCCCCCCCAGGGAGTGGATCAGGGGTAATTGCCCCATCTGCCCACCGGTTGGCAGAACAACTGTGGACCCATTTATTTGGGGTGGGATATGGCCATTTCCCCATCTTCTTTTCTTGAAAAAGAAATCTTCCCTGGTGGGCTTTCCCTTCCACAAATAGGCCGATATTTCCCCACAGGGCAGATATGGCCAACAATAATGTGCTCCCATGGGGAGCGACCCTTGCCGAAGGAGCTGCCCCCTCAAACAAAGCACACACTTACACACACACAAATCCCTGGTGCCTAAGTGGTTTCTGCCCCCGCGGGGGCAGATCGGCATAATAGAAATAGGCTGATCTTCCCACAAAGGGGGCAGAAATGGCCTCAAATCAATTTGCTCCCTCAGGGGAGCGACCCTTGTGTGAAATTGGCACTAAAAAAAATCCTTGGTGCCTAGTGGTTTCTGCCCCCCTAAGGGGTCACTCCCCACATCCAAAAAAAAAAAATATATATATCCCTGGTGCCATTGGCCTAATTGCAATAAGACAATCTGCCCCCAAGGGGGGCAGAAATGGCATAAAACAAATTTGCCTCCCAGGGGAGCATCTCTTGCCTAAGGGGTCACTCCCCTTGCATCAAACTGACCAAAAAACAAAATCCCTGATGTCTAATGGTTTCTGCAACCACTTGGGGGTAGATTGGCCTAATGAAAATAGGCCGATCTGGCCCCGGGGGAGAGGGGTCAGAAATGGCCTAAAAACAATTTGCCCCCAGGGGAGCGACCCTTGCCTAAGGGGTCACTCCCCACGTGTAAAACACAAAATAAACAACAACAAAAAAAAGATCCCTGGTGTCTAGGGGTTCCATCGGCCTAATTATAATGCAATAAAACTAAAAGAAAACAAATTCCATGGTGTCTAGTGGGCATTTCTGCTGCCCGACGCATCGTGATCAGGGAGAAGAAATGCAGAGAGACATCAAAGGAAAAGAAAGGCCTTTCCTTTCCTTTGATGCCTGTCTCACCACCTCCACGTGATCGGAGGAGAAATGCTTTTGCATCCACGCTGGAAGAGGGGTAGGCTTCCGATGAGGTCTGCGTGCTATTGCACGCTGACGTCATCAGGCGCCACGGTGGGGTTGGGGGGCTGGAGTGGAAGGGGAAGCGATTCCCCTTCCATCCCTGCTCTGGGGTTGCCGAGGCGAGGCTCATGGGGAGAGCGCTAGCGCTCCCCCATGAGCCCGTCCAAGGACGTAACGGTTACGTCCTTGGCGCCTCAGCCCTGCAGTCAAGGACGGAACCATAACGTCCTTGGCTGCGAAGCAGTTAACCCCTTCTGTGCCGCGGACGTAGTGGTTACGTCCCGCGGCACAGTGCTGCTGTGCCGAGGACGTAACCACGACGTCCTCGGCACACAGCCCAGAGGGAGAGCTCTCGCTCCCTCTGTGTGCTTCCCTCCCACCCCCCAAAGTCGGGGATGGAAGGGGAAGCCCTTCCCCTTCCACCCCGACCCCCCCACCCCCCCATAATGACGTCAGTGCGCGATCGTGCGCTGACTTCATTATGGGGATATCGACGCACAGGAAGCCATTTGCTTCCTGTGCGGCGACGAGAGAAGAGGTGAGTTCCTCTTCCCGGTGGGTGAGGGGTTGGGGCTAAAGAGGCACCGGGGAAAAGGAAAGGCTTTTCCTTTTCCCCGGTGTCTCTTTGAGCATTCCTGCTGCCCGATCGCATTGCGATCGGGCAGCAGGAATGCCCACTAGACACCAGGGATTTGTTTTTTTTGTTTTACTTCTGTGTTTCTGGCATGCGGGGAGCGGCCCCTTGGGCAAGGGTCGCTCCCCTTTTGGGGGCAATTACTTACGGCCATTTCTGCCCCCCTTGGGGGCAGATTGGCCTACTTTTTAGGCAGATCTGCCCCCAAGGGGGGCAGAAAACACTAGATCACCAGGGTTTTATATTTTTATGGCAATTTATGTGGAGGGGGTGCCCCCTTGGGCAAGGGGTGCCCCCCCCAAGGGGGCAGGGAACTGTTGGCCTTTTCTGCCCCCCTTGGGGGCAGATCGGCCTATTTTTTTTTAGGTCCATCTGCCCCAAGGGGGGCAGAAGCCACTTAGGCACCAGGGATTGTGTGTGTAGTGGATGGGGGGGCGCCCCCTTGGGCAAGGGTCGCTCCCCTTTGGGGGGCCTGTCTTTTCGGGCCATTTCTGCCCCCCTTGAGGGCAGATTGGCTACTTTTTAGCCAGATCTGCCCCCAAGGGGGGCAGAAAACACTAGATCACCAGGGTTTTTTATTTTTATGTGTATTTATGTGGGGGGGGTGCCCCCTTGGGCAAGGGGCGCCCCCCCCAAGGGGGCAGAGAACTGTTGGCCTTTTCTGCCCCCATTGGGGGCAGATCGGCCTATTTTTTTTAGGTCCATCTGCCCCCAAGGGGGGCAGAAGCCACTTAGGCACCAGGGATTGTGTGTGTAGTGGATGGGGGGGCGCCCCCTTGGGCAAGGGTCGCTCCCCTTTGGGGGGCATGTCTTTTAGGGCCATTTCTGCCCCCCTTGAGGGCAGATCAGCCTATTATTTTTAGGCTGATCTGCCCCAAGGGGGGCAGAAACCACTAGAACGCCAGGGTTTTTTTCTTATTTGTTTATTTTTGTGGGGGGGCGTCCCCTTGGTCACGGGGCACCCCCCCAAGGGGGGCATTGACCTGTTGCCCATTTCTACACCCCCTGGGGCAGATGGGCCTATTTTCTTAGGCCCACCTGCCCCCAAGGGGGGCAGAAGCCACTTAGACACCAGGGATAGTGTGTATGTGTGTGTGTGTTAGTGGATGGGGGGGGGGCCTTGGGCAAGGGTCGCCCCCCACTTTGGGGGCACATGTACCCAGGCCATTTCTGCACCCCTTGGAGACAGATCAGCCTATTATTTTTAGGCTGGTCTGCCCCCAAGGGAGGCAGAAACTACTAGAACGCCAGGGATTTTTTTTTTTTTTTGTGGGGGGCGTCCCCTTGGTCACGGGGCGCCCCCCCCAAGGGGGGCATTGACCTGTTGCCCATTTCTACACCCCCTGGGGGCAGATGGGCCTATTTTCTTAGGCCCACCTGCCCCCAAGGGGGGCAGAAGCCACTTAGACACCAGGGATAGTGTGTGTGTGTGTGTGTGTGTTAGTGGATGGGTGGGGCCTTGGGCAAGGGTCGCCCCCCACTTTGGGGGCACATGTACCCAGGCCATTTCTGCACCCCTTGGAGACAGATCAGCCTATTATTTTTAGGCTGGTCTGCCCCCAAGGGGGGCAGAAACTACTAGAACGCCAGGGATTTTTTTTTATTTGTTTATTTTTGTGGGGGGGCGTCCCCTTGGTCACGGGGCGCCCCCCCAAGGGGGGCATTGACCTGTTGCCCATTTCTACACCCCCTGGGGGCAGATGGGCCTATTTTCTTAGGCCCACCTGCCCCAAACGGGGGCAGAAGCCACTTAGACACCAGGGATAGTGTGTGTGTGTGTGTGTTAGTGGATGGGTGGGGCCTTGGGCAAGGGTCGCCCCCCACTGTGGGGGCACATGTACCCAGGCCATTTCTGCACCCCTTGGAGACAGATCAGCCTATTATTTTTAGGCTGGTCTGCCCCCAAGGGGGGCAGAAACTACTAGAACGCCAGGGATTTTTTTTTATTTGTTTATTTTTGTGGGTCGGAGTCCCCTTGGTCACGGGGCGCCCCCCCAAGGGGGGCATTGACCTGTTGCCCATTTCTACACCCGCTGGGGGCAGATGGGCCTATTTTCTTAGGCCCACCTGCCCCCAAGGGGGGCAGAAGCCACTTAGGCACCAGGGATAGTGTTGTGTGTGTTTTTTTTTTTTTTTTTTTTGAGGGCTGTCCCCTTTGGCAAGGGTCGCTCTCCATGGGGACACACTACTAAAGGTATTTTCTGGCTTCCTTGGGGTAGACAGGTCTATTTTATTAGTAGGCCCATCTGCCCCTATGGCAGAATCCACTTAGGCACCAATTTCTAAATGTTTGATGGTGGGGTGTTTGTCAACTGAAGAAGTCTTTGCATTTGTGATAAAAAATGTTTTCCTCCTTTTTGTTCTAGTTCAAAGCTTTTGCTTTATTTGCTGTGGCTCCTTGCGGTTTTGGCGGTGGTTGACCTGCAGTTTGCACAGTTGCATGTTTTAGGTAAGTAAAAACAATTTACTCCAAAGGAGTATTGTTGCCATGCATGAATGACATATTTGTAGGGGGTGTACTAAATGCAGGATTGTGTGTGAAATTGTCCTTAGGTTTGGGCACAATGATATTTGTTTTGTCTTATTTCTAATTTGCCTTTCTTTCTTTATTTTTAGTGGGATATCATTGGTGATTGCTGTGTAGTTGCTGGTGAATCAAGCTTTTTCAGGCAAGTGAGCGGTATAGTTTTTGAGTTTATAACTCTTACTAACAAAGCTACACTTTGTCACTTGTCTTACACAGTGCTGGTTGTTGGTGGTGAATTTGTCCAGTTAATTTTAGCAGGAGAGATCATGGCTAGCCGCAGGATGACCGCTCAGCAGGTGGTTGGTATGCTTTTTGAGTCACAGTCTGATCATGACTATGAGACAGACTCTGCATCTGAGGCAGAGGAGGAAGTCAGAGATTCTGGCAGTGATGTTTCTCTTGGAGGGGAATCTTCTGATGATGAAGCCACACTCAGTGCAGATGAAGGGCCTGTTTTAGAGGAGGACATTGATGTGCCAATAGTGCAGCAACCTGGGGCTGAAAGGTTTCCCGTTATAAGACCTGATGTCTGGGTTGCCCCAAACATGGAGCAGCCAGAGTTGCCTGCCTTTACTGGTCTCCCGGGGTGTAACGCCAATACAGAGAACTTTATGCCTATCAATTTCTTTGAGTTATTCATGGATGATGTGTTTTTGGAAGAGATTGTTGAGCAGACTAATTTGTATGCGGAGCAGCATTTGAGGGACAACGCTGCTAGACTTAGGCCACACTCTAGAGCTGCCCAGTGGATTCCCACAAATTTGGAGGAGATAAAAAAGTTTTTGGGTTTGACTTTTTTGATGGGGTTGATAAGGAAGCCGTCACTGGCTTCTTATTGGTCTACTAGTCCCTTGATGGCAACAGCTATATTTCCAGCGACCATGAGTCGTAATCGGTATTTGCTTCTTCTTAGGATGCTGCATTTTGTTGACAATGCATTAGCCTTGCCACGAGATCACCCAGATTCTGACCGTCTTTTTAAGATTAGGCCTGTCCTTGATCATTTTGTAGATCGGTTTTCGGAGGTCTATGTTCCAGGCAAAGAGTTAAGTGTGGACGAGTCTTTGGTCCTCTTCAAGGGTCGTTTGGTTTTTAGGCAGTACATTCCTAGCAAAAGGGCACGATATGGAATTAAATTGTATATGCTGTCTGAAAGTAGGACAGGATATGTGTATAGTTTCCGTGTGTACACTGGTAGGGATTCCAATATTGACCCCCCTGGTTGTCCTCCCACTTTTGGAGTTACTGAGAAAATTGTGTGGGATCTTGGTAGACGACTGTTCAACAAAGGTCACCATTTGTATGTAGATAACTTCTACACTGGTGTGCAATTGTTCAAGGAATTGTTTAGAGTGGACACAGTTGCTTGTGGCACAATCCGTTCTAACCGGAAAGGCTATCCAAGGGAGCTTGTCTGTAAAAAACTTGAGAGAGGACAGTGCTGTGCCTTGCGGAACGAGGAGCTGCTAGCTTTGAAATTTTCAGATAAGAGGGATGTCTACATGCTAAGTACCATCCATGATGAGAGTACTTCCCCTGTGACTGTTTGGGGCCAGGTTGCTGAAGTGCGCAAACCTGTGTGCATTTTAGATTATAATAAGCACATGGGAGGTGTGGATAGAGTTGACCAGAGGTTGGAACCTTATACTGCTATTCGTAAGTCTTACGTTTGGTATAAGAAGTTAGCACTTCACCTCTTCCACTTAGAAACCTTCAATGCTTTTATTGTGTTTAGGGATAGGTCTCCAGAGTCAAAGATGAAATTTGTGAAATTTCAGGAGTCAGTGATAGAGAGCCTTATTGTGGTGGAACAGGCCAGAGTTCCTAGAGAAGCAGTGGTGGAGGATGTGGCTAGATTGAAAGATCGACACTTTGCTGAGCACATTCCTCCCACACCCAAAAAAGACTTTCCAGCTAAGAAATGTAGAGTGTGTTTTCGAAGAGGTATCCGGAGGGAGTCTCGAATGTACTGCCCAGATTGTCCTTCAAAGCCTGGGCTGTGTGTCGGTGCTTGTTTTAAGAATTACCACACCCAGAAGAATTTCTGGGAACAACCATGAGTGTAAACTCATGTCTGTTTTGTATTTTCATGTGTTTAGTTTCATGGTTAGCATTTCTGTCATGTTCTTAGTTAGAGCTTTTGTGTTTGTAGTTTTGTAATTCTTTCTACTTAGTTAGGGGTTCCTCTGTTAAAAAAGAAAAAAAAAATGATGCCATTGTGGGTGGAGTGGGGCTTGGCTGAGAGTGTACATATTGACTTGCTGTTGGCTACTGCAACACACTGCCAGCCAAACACCAGTCCACACACTCCCATCAGCTGGTGTGATTGTTGTATCAGGCATGTGGGCATATGTAAGTGATGGGCCCTTGAGTGGCGCTGTCTGTCGATGTGAGTGTTGTAATGTGCTGGGCCCGTGGCTGGCGGTGTGAATGGCCTTGTGTGTGTCATGTATGAAAGTTGTGTGAATGGACTGTAAAGCGGTTGGTGCCTTGTCGCGGCTTTACAGCTCACGAGTTGTGAGTCATTGGTTCAGTTTTTTGCCTTTCAGTTACTAACAGTGCATTTCATTTTTGTGAAAGCTCTTGTTAGTAAAATTTGATCCACTGAACCATCACTCACCCTCGTGCCAAATCCACCCAGTATGTGTGGTAAAAATGACAAAACCTGCTCCGCTGTAATCAGGCGTCGCAGCACACCTGTGACACGCTAGGTGCCTCAGGTGGGACCCCGATGATGAAGCATGCCACCAACTTGGTTGGTGGGTGAGGGGTCTTTTTCACATAACCTAACTGTGTTTCTTTTCAAAATTTTTGTGTTTGGCACATCACGGACGTATGTGGGCACATCAAAACGATATATTACAAAACTACCTGTGTTCGGGGGCGAGAGGGCACCTATTTTTTTGGTCCTGTGTGCGGTCTTCATCTAGGGAAACCTACCAAACCCAGGCATTTTATAAAACTAGACACCCCAAGGAGTCCAGGGAGGTGTGGCTTGCGTGGATCCCCCAACATTTTCTTACCCAGACTCCTCTGTAAACCTCAATGTGCTTAAAAAAAGCATATTTTCCTGACTTTTCTTCGTAGGATCACCACTCCAGCACAAAATTCCTACTCCCCAGTGTTCCCCTCAGCCTCCCAAGTAAAATGACACCTCACTTATGTGGGTCCCCAAAGCAGAGTCAGTCTAAAGATGTATAAAAGAATATGTCCTTATAAACTTGCTGTGCTATCCCCTCTATCTCTACAAGTTTTGGGCCTTATTCTGTTGCAGGCACCTGGCCCACCCACACAAGTGAGCTATCATTTTTATCAGGAGACTTGGGGGAACGCTGGGTGGAAGGAAATTTGTGGCTCCACTCAGATTCCAGAACTTTCTGTCACCGAAATGTGTGGAGAATGTTTTTTTTTAGACAGAATTTGAGGTTTGCAAAGGATTCTGGGTAACAGAACCTGGTCCGAGCCACACAAGTCACCCCATCATTGATTCCCCTAGGTCTCTAGTTTTCAGAAATGCACAGGTTTGGTAGGTTTCCCTAGGTGCCGGCTGAGCTAGAGGCCAAAATCTACAGGTAGGCACTGTTTTCAATGAAAAAATTTGATGTGTCCACGATGCGCTTTGGGGCGTTTCCTGTCGCGGGCGCTAGGCCTACCCACACAAGTGAGGTATCATTTTTATCGGGAGACGTGGGGGAACGCTGGGTGGAAGGAAATTCGTGGCTCCTCTCAGATTCCAGAACTTTCTGCCACAGAAATGTGAGGAACATGTTTTTTTTTAGCCAAATTTTGAGGTTTGCAAAGGATTCTGGGTAACAAAACCTGGTCCGAGCCACACAAGTCACCCCATCTTGGATTCCCCTAGGTCTCTAGTTTTTAGAAATGCACAGGTTTGGTAGGTTTCCCTAGGTGGCGGCTGAGCTACAGGCCAAAATCTACAGGTAGGCACTTTGCAAAAAACACCTCTGTTTTCCTTCACCAATTTGGCTGTGTCCACGTTGCGCTTTGGGGAGTTTCCTGTCGCGGGCGCTAGGCCTACCCACACAAGTGAGGTATAATTTTTATCGGGAGACGTGGGGGAACGCTGGGTGGAAGGAAATTCGTGGCTCCTCTCAGATTCCAGAACTTTCTGCCACAGAAATGTGAGGAACATGTGTTTTTTTAGCCAAATTTTGAGGTTTGCAAAGGATTCTGGGTAACAGAACCTGGTCCGAGCCACACAAGTCACCCCATCTTGGATTCCCCTAGGTCTCTAGTTTTCAGAAATGCACAGGTTTGGTAGGTTTCCCTAGGTGGCGGCTGAGCTACAGGCCAAAATCTACAGGTAGGCAATTTACAAAAAACACCTCTGTTTTCCTTCACCAATTTGGCTGTGTCCACGTTGCGCTTTGGGGCCTTTCCTGTCGCGGGCGCTAGGCCTACCCACACAAGTGAGGTATCATTTTTATCGGGAGACGTGGGGGAACGCTGGGTGGAAAGAAATTTGTGGCTCCTCTCAGATTCCAGAACTTTCTGCCACAGAAATGTGAGGAACATGTGTTTTTTTAGCCAAATTTTGAGGTTTGCAAAGGATTCTGGGTAACAGAACCTGGTCCGAGCCACACAAGTCACCCCATCTTGGATTAACCTAGGTCTCTAGTTTTCAGAAATGCACAGGTTTGGTAGGTTTCCCTAGGTGGCGGCTGAGCTACAGGCCAAAATCTACAGGTAGGCACTTTGCAAAAAACACCTCTGTTTTCCTTCACCAATTTGGCTGTGTCCACATTGCGCTTTGGGGCATTTCCTGTTGCGGGCGCTAGGCCTACCCACACAAGTGAGGTATCATTTTTATCGGGAGACGTGGGGGAACGCTGGGTGGAAAGAAATTCGTGGCTCCTCTCAGATTCCAGAACTTTCTGCCACAGAAATGTGAGGAACATGTGTTTTTTTAGCCAAATTTTGAGGTTTGCAAAGGATTCTGGGTAACAGAACCTGGTCCGAGCCACACAAGTCACCCCATCTTGGATTAACCTAGGTCTCTAGTTTTCAGAAATGCACAGGTTTGGTAGGTTTCCCTAGGTGGCGGCTGAGCTACAGGCCAAAATCTACAGGTAGGCACTTTGCAAAAAACACCTCTGTTTTCCTTCACCAATTTGGCTGTGTCCACGTTGCGCTTTGGGGCGTTTCCTGTCGCGGGCGCTAGGCCTACCCACACAAGTGAGGTATCATTTTTATCGGGAGACGTGGGGGAACGCTGGGTGGAAGGAAATTCGTGGCTCCTCTCAGATTCCAGAACTTTCTGCCACAGAAATGTGAGGAACATGTGTTTTTTTAGCCAAATTTTGAGGTTTGCAAAGGATTCTGGGTAACAGAACCTGGTCCGAGCCACACAAGTCACCCCATCTTGGATTCCCCTAGGTCTCTAGTTTTCAGAAATGCACAGGTTTGGTAGGTTTCCCTAGGTGGCGGCTGAGCTACAGGCCAAAATCTACAGGTAGGCACTTTGCAAAAAACACCTCTGTTTTCCTTCACCAATTTGGCTGTGTCCACATTGCGCTTTGGGGCATTTCCTGTTGCGGGCGCTAGGCCTACCCACACAAGTGAGGTATAATTTTTATCGGGAGACATGGGGGAACGCTGGGTGGAAGGAAATTCGTGGCTCCTCTCAGATTCCAGAACTTTCTGCCACAGAAATGTGAGGAACATGTGTTTTTTTAGCCAAATTTTGAGGTTTGCAAAGGATTCTGGGTAACAGAACCTTGTCCGAGCCACACAAGTCACCCCATCTTGGATTCCCCTAGGTCTCTAGTTTTCAGAAATGCACAGGTTTGGTAGGTTTCCCTAGGTGGCGGCTGAGCTACAGGCCAAAATCTACAGGTAGGCACTTTGCAAAAAACACCTCTGTTTTCCTTCACCAATTTGGCTGTGTCCACGTTGCGCTTTGGGGCGTTTCCTGTCGCGGGCGCTAGGCCTACCCACACAAGTGAGGTATCATTTTTATCGGGAGACGTGGGGGAACGCTGGGTGGAAGGAAATTCGTGGCTCCTCTCAGATTCCAGAACTTTCTGCCACAGAAATGTGAGGAACATGTGTTTTTTTAGCCAAATTTTGAGGTTTGCAAAGGATTCTGGGTAACAGAACCTGGTCCGAGCCACACAAGTCACCCCATCTTGGATTCCCCTAGGTCTCTAGTTTTCAGAAATGCACAGGTTTGGTAGGTTTCCCTAGGTGGCGGCTGAGCTACAGGCCAAAATCTACAGGTAGGTACTTTGCAAAAAACACCTCTGTTTTCCTTCACCAATTTGGCTGTGTCCACGTTGTGCTTTGGGGCCTTTCGTGTCGCGGGCGCTAGGCCTACCCACATAAGTGAGGTATCATTTTTATCGGGAGACGTGGGGGAACGCTGGGTTGAAGGAAATTTGTGGCTCCTCTCAGATTCCAGAACTTTCTGCCACAGAAATGTGAGGAACATGTGTTTTTTTTGCCAAATTTTGAGGTTTGCAAAGGATTCTGGGTAACAGAACCTGGTCCGAGCCACACAAGTCACCCCATCTTGGATTCCCCTAGGTCTCTAGTTTTCAGAAATGCACAGGTTTGGTAGGTTTCCCTAGGTGGCGGCTGAGCTACAGGCCAAAATCTACAGGTAGGCACTTTGCAAAAAACACCTCTGTTTTCTTCACCAATTTGGCTGTGTCCACGTTGCACTTTGGGGCGTTTCCTGTCGCGGGCGCTAGGCCTACCCACACAAGTGAGGTATCATTTTTATCGGGAGACGTGGGGGAACGCTGGGTGGAAGGAAATTCGTGGCTCCTCTCCGATTCCAGAACTTTCTGCCACAGAAATGTGAGGAACATGTGTTTTTTTAGCCAAATTTTGAGGTTTGCAAAGGATTCTGGGTAACAGAACCTGGTCCGAGCCACACAAGTCACCCCATCTTGGATTCCCCTAGGTCTCTAGTTTTCAGAAATGCACAGGTTTGGTAGGTTTCCCTAGGTGGCGGCTGAGCTACAGGCCAAAATCTACAGGTAGGCACTTTGCAAAAAACACCTCTGTTTTCCTTCACCAATTTGGCTGTGTCCACGTTGCGCTTTGGGGCATTTCCTGTTGCGGGCGCTAGGCCTACCCACACAAGTGAGGTATCATTTTTATCAGGAGACGTGGGGGAACGCTGGGTGGAAGGAAATTCGTGGCTCCTCTCAGATTCCAGAACTTTCTGCCACAGAAATGTGAGAAACATGTGTATTTTTAGCCAAATTTTGAGGTTTGCAAAGGATTCTGGGTAACAGAACCTGGTCCGAGCCACACAAGTCACCCCATCTTGGATTCCCCTAGGTCTCTAGTTTTCAGAAATGCAAAGGTTTGGTAGGTTTCCCTAGGTGGCGGCTGAGGTACAGGCCAAAATCTACAGGTAGGCACTTTGCAAAAAACACCTCTGTTTTCCTTCACCAATTTGGCTGTGTCCACGTTGCGCTTTGGGGCATTTCCTGTCACGGGCGCTAGGCCCACCCACACAAGTGAGGTATCATTTTTATCGGGAGACATGGGGGAACGCTGGGTGGAAGGAAATTCGTGGCTCCTCTCAGATTCCAGAACTTTCTGCCACAGAAATGTGAGGAACATGTGTATTTTTAGCCAAATTTTGAGGTTTGCAAAGGATTCTGGGTAACAGAACCTGGTCCGGGCCACACAAGTCACCCCATCTTGGATTCCCCTAGGTCTCTAGTTTTCAGAAATGCACAGGTTTGGTAGGTTTCCCTAGGTGGCGGCTGAGCTACAGGCCAAAATCTACAGGTAGGCACTTTGCAAAAAACACCTCTGTTTTCCTTCACCAATTTGGCTGTGTCCACGTTGCGCTTTGGGGCATTTCCTGTCGCGGGCGCTAGGCCTACCCACACAAGTGAGGTATCATTTTTATCAGGAGACGTGGGGGAACGCTGGGTGGAAGGAAATTCGTGGCTCCTCTCAGATTCCAGAACTTTCTGCCACAGAAATGTGAGAAACATGTGTATTTTTAGCCAAATTTTGAGGTTTGCAAAGGATTCTGGGTAACAGAACCTGGTCCGAGCCACACAAGTCACCCCATCTTGGATTCCCCTAGGTCTCTAGTTTTCAGAAATGCACAGGTTTGGTAGGTTTCCCTAGGTGGCGGCTGAGCTACAGGCCAAAATCTACAGGTAGGCACTTTGCAAAAAACACCTCTGTTTTCCTTCACCAATTTGGCTGTGTCCACGTTGCGCTTTGGGGCATTTCCTGTCACAGGCGCTAGGCCCACCCACACAAGTGAGGTATCATTTTTATCGGGAGACATGGGGGAACGCTGGGTGGAAGGAAATTCGTGGCTCCTCTCAGATTCCAGAACTTTCTGCCACAGAAATATGAGGAACATGTGTTTTTTTAGCCAAATTTTGAGGTTTGCAAAGGATTCTGGGTAACAGAACCTGGTCCGGGCCACACAAGTCACCCCATATTGGATTCCCCTAGGTCTCTAGTTTTCAGAAATGCACAGGTTTGGTAGGTTTCCCTAGGTGGCGGCTGAGCTACAGGCCAAAATCTACAGGTAGGCACTTTGCAAAAAACACCTCTGTTTTCCTTCACCAATTTGGCTGTGTCCACGTTGCGCTTTGGGGCATTTCCTGTCGCGGGCGCTAGGCCTACCCACACAAGTGAGGTATCATTTTTATCGGGAGACGTGGGGGAACGCTGGGTGGAAGGAAATTCGTGGCTCCTCTCAGATTCCAGAACTTTCTGCCACAGAAATGTGAGGAACATGTGTATTTTTAGCCAAATTTTGAGGTTTGCAAAGGATTCTGGGTAACAGAACCTGGTCCGAGCCACACAAGTCACCCCATCTTGGATTCCCCTAGGTCTCTAGTTTTCAGAAATGTACAGGTATGGTAGGTTTCCCTAGGTGGCGGCTGAGCTACAGGCCAAAATCTACAGGTAGGCACTTTGCCAAAAACACCTCTCTTTCTTCACCAATTTGGCTGTGTCCACGTTGCACTTTGGGGCGTTTCCTGTCGCGGGCGCTAGGCCTACCCACACAAGTGAGGTATCATTTTTATCGGGAGACGTGGGGGAACGCTGCGTGGAAGGAAATTCGTGGCTCCTCTCAGATTCCAGAACTTTCTGCCACAGAAATGTGAGGAACCTGTGTTTTTTTAGCCAAATTTTGAGGTTTGCAAAGGATTCTGGGTAACAGAACCTGGTCCGAGCCACACAAGTCACCCCATCTTGGATTCCCCTAGGTCTCTAGTTTTCAGAAATGCACAGGTTTGGTAGGTTTCCCTAGGTGGCGGCTGAGCTACAGGCCAAAATCTACAGGTAGGCACTTTGCAAAAAACACCTCTGTTTTCTTCACCAATTTGGCTGTGTCCACGTTGCACTTTGGGGCGTTTCCTGTCGCGGGCGCTAGGCCTACCCACACAAGTGAGGTATCATTTTTATCGGGAGACGTGGGGGAACGCTGGGTGGAAGGAAATTCGTGGCTCCTCTCAGATTCCAGAACTTTCTGCCACAGAAATGTGAGGAACATGTGTTTTTTTAGCCAAATTTTGAGGTTTGCAAAGGATTCTGGGTAACAGAACCTGGTCTGAGCCACACAAGTCACCCCATCTTGGATTCCCCTAGGTCTCTAGTTTTCAGAAATGCACAGGTTTGGTAGGTTTCCTTAGGTGGCGGCTGAGCTACAGGCCAAAATCTACAGGTAGGCACTTTGCAAAAAACACCTCTGTTTTCCTTCACCAATTTGGCTGTGTCCACGTTGCGCTTTGGGGCATTTCCTGTCGCGGGCGCTAGGCCTACCCACACAAGTGAGGTATCATTTTTATCGGGAGACGTGGGGGAACGCTGGGTGGAAGGAAATTCTTGGCTCCTCTCAGATTCCAGAACTTTCTGCCACAGAAATGTGAGGAACATGTGTTTTTTTAGCCAAATTTGGAGGTTTGCAAAGGATTCTGGGTAACAGAACCTGGTCCGGGCCACACAAGTCACCCCATCTTGGATTCCCCTAGGTCTCTAGTTTTCAGAAATGCACAGGTTTGGTAGGTTTCCCTAGGTGGCGGCTGAGCTACAGGCCAAAATCTACAGGTAGGCACTTTGCAAAAAACACCTCTGTTTTCCTTCACCAATTTGGCTGTGTCCACGTTGCGCTTTGGGGCATTTCCTGTTGCGGGCGCTAGGCCTACCCACACAAGTGAGGTATCATTTTTATCAGGAGACGTGGGGGAACGCTGGGTGGAAGGAAATTCGTGGCTCCTCTCAGATTCCAGAACTTTCTGCCACAGAAATGTGAGAAACATGTGTATTTTTAGCCAAATTTTGAGGTTTGCAAAGGATTCTGGGTAACAGAACCTGGTCCGAGCCACACAAGTCATCCCATCTTGGATTCCCCTAGGTCTCTAGTTTTCAGAAATGCAAAGGTTTGGTAGGTTTCCCTAGGTGGCGGCTGAGCTACAGGCCAAAATCTACAGGTAGGCACTTTGCAAAAAACACCTCTGTTTTCCTTCACCAATTTGGCTGTGTCCACGTTGCGCTTTGGGGCATTTCCTGTCACGGGCGCTAGGCCCACCCACACAAGTGAGGTATCATTTTTATCGGGAGACATGGGGGAACGCTGGGTGGAAGGAAATTCGTGGCTCCTCTCAGATTCCAGAACTTTCTGCCACAGAAATATGAGGAACATGTGTTTTTTTTGCCAAATTTTGAGGTTTGCAAAGGATTCTGGGTAACAGAACCTGGTCCGGGCCACACAAGTCACCCCATCTTGGATTCCCCTAGGTCTCTAGTTTTCAGAAATGCACAGGTTTGGTAGGTTTCCCTAGGTGGCGGCTGAGCTACAGGCCAAAATCTACAGGTAGGCACTTTGCAAAAAACACCTCTGTTTTCCTTCACCAATTTGGCTCTGTCCACGTTGCGCTTTGGGGCATTTCCTGTCGCGGGCGCTAGGCCTACCCACACAAGTGAGGTATCATTTTTATCGGGAGACGTGGGGGAACGCTGGGTGGAAGGAAATTCGTGGCTCCTCTCAGATTCCAGAACTTTCTGCCACAGAAATGTGAGGAACATGTGTATTTTTAGCCAAATTTTGAGGTTTGCAAAGGATTCTGGGTAACAGAACCTGGTCCGGGCCACACAAGTCACCCCATCTTGGATTCCCCTAGGTCTCTAGTTTTCAGAAATGCACAGGTTTGGTAGGTTTCCCTAGGTGGCGGCTGAGCTACAGGCCAAAATCTACAGGTAGGCACTTTGCAAAAAACACCTCTGTTTTCCTTCACCAATTTGGCTGTGTCCACGTTGCGCTTTGGGGCATTTCCTGTCGCGGGCGCTAGGCCTACCCACACAAGTGAGGTATCATTTTTATCAGGAGACGTGGGGGAACGCTGGGTGGAAGGAAATTCGTGGCTCCTCTCAGATTCCAGAACTTTCTGCCACAGAAATGTGAGAAACATGTGTATTTTTAGCCAAATTTTGAGGTTTGCAAAGGATTCTGGGTAACAGAACCTGGTCCGAGCCACACAAGTCACCCAATCTTGGATTCCCCTAGGTCTCTAGTTTTCAGAAATGCACAGGTTTGGTAGGTTTCCCTAGGTGGCGGCTGAGCTACAGGCCAAAATCTACAGGTAGGCACTTTGCAAAAAACACCTCTGTTTTCCTTCACCAATTTGGCTGTGTCCACGTTGCGCTTTGGGGCATTTCCGGTCACAGGCGCTAGGCCCACCCACACAAGTGAGGTATCATTTTTATCGGGAGACATGGGGGAACGCTGGGTGGAAGGAAATTCGTGGCTCCTCTCAGATTCCAGAACTTTCTGCCACAGAAATATGAGGAACATGTGTTTTTTTAGCCAAATTTTGAGGTTTGCAAAGGATTCTGGGTAACAGAACCTGGTCCGGGCCACACAAGTCACACCATATTGGATTCCCCTAGGTCTCTAGTTTTCAGAAATGCACAGGTTTGGTAGGTTTCCCTAGGTGGCGGCTGAGCTACAGGCCAAAATCTACAGGTAGGCACTTTGCAAAAAACACCTCTGTTTTCCTTCACCAATTTGGCTGTGTCCACGTTGCGCTTTGGGGCATTTCCTGTCGCGGGCGCTAGGCCTACCCACACAAGTGAGGTATCATTTTTATCGGGAGACGTGGGGGAACGCTGGGTGGAAGGAAATTCGTGGCTCCTCTCAGATTCCAGAACTTTCTGCCACAGAAATGTGAGGAACATGTGTATTTTTAGCCAAATTTTGAGGTTTGCAAAGGATTCTGGGTAACAGAACCTGGTCCGAGCCACACAAGTCACCCCATCTTGGATTCCCCTAGGTCTCTAGTTTTCAGAAATGTACAGGTATGGTAGGTTTCCCTAGGTGGCGGCTGAGCTACAGGCCAAAATCTACAGGTAGGCACTTTGCAAAAAACACCTCTGTTTTCTTCACCAATTTGGCTGTGTCCACGTTGCACTTTGGGGCGTTTCCTGTCGCGGGCGCTAGGCCTACCCACACAAGTGAGGTATCATTTTTATCGGGAGACGTGGGGGAACGCTGGGTGGAAGGAAATTCGTGGCTCCTCTCAGATTCCAGAACTTTCTGCCACAGAAATGTGAGGAACATGTGTTTTTTTAGCCAAATTTTGAGGTTTGCAAAGGATTCTGGGTAACAGAACCTGGTCCGAGCCACACAAGTCACCCCATCTTGGATTCCCCTAGGTCTCTAGTTTTCAGAAATGCACAGGTTTGGTAGGTTTCCTTAGGTGGCGGCTGAGCTACAGGCCAAAATCTACAGGTAGGCACTTTGCAAAAAACACCTCTGTTTTCCTTCACCAATTTGGCTGTGTCCACGTTGCGCTTTGGGGCATTTCCTGTCACGGGCGCTAGGCCCACCCACACAAGTGAGGTATCATTTTTATCGGGAGACATGGGGGAACGCTGGGTGGAAGGAAATTCGTGGCTCCTCTCAGATTCCAGAACTTTCTGCCACAGAAATATGAGGAACATGTGTTTTTTTAGCCAAATTTTGAGGTTTGCAAAGGATTCTGGGTAACAGAACCTGGTCCGGGCCACACAAGTCACCCCATCTTGGATTCCCCTAGGTCTCTAGTTTTCAGAAATGCACAGGTTTGGTAGGTTTCCCTAGGTGGCGGCTGAGCTACAGGCCAAAATCTACAGGTAGGCACTTTGCAAAAAACACCTCTGTTTTCCTTCACCAATTTGGCTGTGTCCACGTTGCGCTTTGGGGCATTTCCTGTCGCGGGCGCTAGGCCTACCCACACAAGTGAGGTATCATTTTTATCGGGAGACGTGGGGGAACGCTGGGTGGAAGGAAATTCGTGGCTCCTCTCAGATTCCAGAACTTTCTGCCACAGAAATGTGAGGAACATGTGTATTTTTAGCCAAATTTTGAGGTTTGCAAAGGATTCTGGGTAACAGAACCTGGTCCGGGCCACACAAGTCACCCCATCTTGGATTCCCCTAGGTCTCTAGTTTTCAGAAATGCACAGGTTTGGTAGGTTTCCCTAGGTGGCGGCTGAGCTACAGGCCAAAATCTACAGGTAGGCACTTTGCAAAAAACACCTCTGTTTTCCTTCACCAATTTGGCTGTGTCCACGTTGCGCTTTGGGGCATTTCCTGTCGCGGGCGCTAGGCCTACCCACACAAGTGAGGTATCATTTTTATCAGGAGACGTGGGGGAACGCTGGGTGGAAGGAAATTCGTGGCTCCTCTCAGATTCCAGAACTTTCTGCCACAGAAATGTGAGAAACATGTGTATTTTTAGCCAAATTTTGAGGTTTGCAAAGGATTCTGGGTAACAGAACCTGGTCCGAGCCACACAAGTCACCCCATCTTGGATTTCCCTAGGTCTCTAGTTTTCAGAAATGCACAGGTTTGGTAGGTTTCCCTAGGTGGCGGCTGAGCTACAGGCCAAAATCTACAGGTAGGCACTTTGCAAAAAACACCTCTGTTTTCCTTCACCAATTTGGCTGTGTCCACGTTGCGCTTTGGGGCATTTCCTGTCACAGGCGCTAGGCCCACCCACACAAGTGAGGTATCATTTTTATCGGGAGACATGGGGGAACGCTGGGTGGAAGGAAATTCGTGGCTCCTCTCAGATTCCAGAACTTTCTGCCACAGAAATATGAGGAACATGTGTTTTTTTAGCCAAATTTTGAGGTTTGCAAAGGATTCTGGGTAACAGAACCTGGTCCGGGCCACACAAGTCACCCCATATTGGATTCCCCTAGGTCTCTAGTTTTCAGAAATGCACAGGTTTGGTAGGTTTCCCTAGGTGGCGGCTGAGCTACAGGCCAAAATCTACAGGTAGGCACTTTGCAAAAAACACCTCTGTTTTCCTTCACCAATTTGGCTGTGTCCACGTTGCGCTTTGGGGCATTTCCTGTCGCGGGCGCTAGGCCTACCCACACAAGTGAGGTATCATTTTTATCGGGAGACGTGGGGGAACGCTGGGTGGAAGGAAATTCGTGGCTCCTCTCAGATTCCAGAACTTTCTGCCACAGAAATGTGAGGAACATGTGTTTTTTTAGCCAAATTTTGAGGTTTGCAAAGGATTCTGGGTAACAGAACCTGGTCCGAGCCACACAAGTCACCCCATCTTGGATTCCCCTAGGTCTCTAGTTTTCAGAAATGCACAGGTTTGGTAGGTTTCCTTAGGTGGCGGCTGAGCTACAGGCCAAAATCTACAGGTAGGCACTTTGCAAAAAACACCTCTGTTTTCCTTCACCAATTTGGCTGTGTCCACGTTGCGCTTGGGGGCATTTCCTGTCGCGGGCGCTAGGCCTACCCACACAAGTGAGGTATCATTTTTATCGGGAGACGTGGGGGAACGCTGGGTTGAAGGAAATTCGTGGCTCCTCTCAGATTCCAGAACTTTCTGCCACAGAAATGTGAGGAACATGTGTTTTTTTAGCCAAATTTTGAGGTTTGCAAAGGATTCTGGGTAACAGAACCTGGTCCGGGCCACACAAGTCACCCCATCTTGGATTCCCCTAGGTCTCTAGTTTTCAGAAATGCACAGGTTTGGTAGGTTTCCCTAGGTGGCGGCTGAGCTACAGGCCAAAATCTACAGGTAGGCACTTTGCAAAAAACACCTCTGTTTTCCTTCACCAATTTGGCTGTGTCCACGTTGCGCTTTGGGGCATTTCCTGTCGCGGGCGCTAGGCCTACCCACACAAGTGAGGTATCATTTTTATCGGGAGACGTGGGGGAACGCTGGGTGGAAGGAAATTCGTGGCTCCTCTCAGATTCCAGAACTTTCTGCCACAGAAATGTGAGGAACATGTGTATTTTTAGACAAATTTTGAGGTTTGCAAAGGATTCTGGGTAACAGAACCTGGTCCGGGCCACACAAGTCACCCCATCTTGGATTCCCCTAGGTCTCTAGTTTTCAGAAATGCACAGGTTTGGTAGGTTTCCCTAGGTGGCGGCTGAGCTACAGGCCAAAATCTACAGGTAGGCACTTTGCAAAAAACACCTCTGTTTTCCTTCACCAATTTGGCTGTGTCCACGTTGCGCTTTGGGGCATTTCCTGTCGCGGGCGCTAGGCCTACCCACACAAGTGAGGTATCATTTTTATCAGGAGACGTGGGGGAACGCTGGGTGGAAGGAAATTCGTGGCTCCTCTCAGATTCCAGAACTTTCTGCCACAGAAATGTGAGAAACATGTGTATTTTTAGCCAAATTTTGAGGTTTGCAAAGGATTCTGGGTAACAGAACCTGGTCCGAGCCACACAAGTCACCCCATCTTGGATTTCCCTAGGTCTCTAGTTTTCAGAAATGCACAGGTTTGGTAGGTTTCCCTAGGTGGCGGCTGAGCTACAGGCCAAAATCTACAGGTAGGCACTTTGCAAAAAACACCTCTGTTTTCCTTCACCAATTTGGCTGTGTCCACGTTGCGCTTTGGGGCATTTCCTGTCACAGGCGCTAGGCCCACCCACACAAGTGAGGTATCATTTTTATCGGGAGACATGGGGGAACGCTGGGTGGAAGGAAATTCGTGGCTCCTCTCAGATTCCAGAACTTTCTGCCACAGAAATATGAGGAACATGTGTTTTTTTAGCCAAATTTTGAGGTTTGCAAAGGATTCTGGGTAACAGAACCTGGTCCGGGCCACACAAGTCACCCCATATTGGATTCCCCTAGGTCTCTAGTTTTCAGAAATGCACAGGTTTGGTAGGTTTCCCTAGGTGGCGGCTGAGCTACAGGCCAAAATCTACAGGTAGGCACTTTGCAAAAAACACCTCTGTTTTCCTTCACCAATTTGGCTGTGTCCACGTTGCGCTTTGGGGCATTTCCTGTCGCGGGCGCTAGGCCTACCCACACAAGTGAGGTATCATTTTTATCGGGAGACGTGGGGGAACGCTGGGTGGAAGGAAATTCGTGGCTCCTCTCAGATTCCAGAACTTTCTGCCACAGAAATGTGAGGAACATGTGTATTTTTAGCCAAATTTTGAGGTTTGCAAAGGATTCTGGGTAACAGAACCTGGTCCGAGCCACACAAGTCACCCCATCTTGGATTCCCCTAGGTCTCTAGTTTTCAGAAATGTACAGGTATGGTAGGTTTCCCTAGGTGGCGGCTGAGCTACAGGCCAAAATCTACAGGTAGGCACTTTGCAAAAAACACCTCTGTTTTCTTCACCAATTTGGCTGTGTCCACGTTGCACTTTGGGGCGTTTCCTGTCGCGGGCGCTAGGCCTACCCACACAAGTGAGGTATCATTTTTATCGGGAGACGTGGGGGAACGCTGGGTGGAAGGAAATTCGTGGCTCCTCTCAGATTCCAGAACTTTCTGCCACAGAAATGTGAGGAACATGTGTTTTTTTAGCCAAATTTTGAGGTTTGCAAAGGATTCTGGGTAACAGAACCTGGTCCGAGCCACACAAGTCACCCCATCTTGGATTCCCCTAGGTCTCTAGTTTTCAGAAATGCACAGGTTTGGTAGGTTTCCTTAGGTGGCGGCTGAGCTACAGGCCAAAATCTACAGGTAGGCACTTTGCAAAAAACACCTCTGTTTTCCTTCACCAATTTGGCTGTGTCCACGTTGCGCTTTGGGGCATTTCCTGTCGCGGGCGCTAGGTCTACCCACACAAGTGAGGTATCATTTTTATCGGGAGACGTGGGGGAACGCTGGGTGGAAGGAAATTCGTGGCTCCTCTCAGATTCCAGAACTTTCTGCCACAGAAATGTGAGGAACATGTGTTTTTTTAGCCAAATTTTGAGGTTTGCAAAGGATTCTGGGTAACAGAACCTGGTCCGGGCCACACAAGTCACCCCATCTTGGATTCCCCTAGGTCTCTAGTTTTCAGAAATGCACAGGTTTGGTAGGTTTCCCTAGGTGGCGGCTGAGCTACAGGCCAAAATCTACAGGTAGGCACTTTGCAAAAAACACCTCTGTTTTCCTTCACCAATTTGGCTGTGTCCACGTTGCGCTTTGGGGCATTTCCTGTTGCGGGCGCTAGGCCTACCCACACAAGTGAGGTATCATTTTTATCAGGAGACGTGGGGGAACGCTGGGTGGAAGGAAATTCGTGGCTCCTCTCAGATTCCAGAACTTTCTGCCACAGAAATGTGTGAAACATGTGTATTTTTAGCCAAATTTTGAGGTTTGCAAAGGATTCTGGGTAACAGAACCTGGTCCGAGCCACACAAGTCACCCCATCTTGGATTCCCCTAGGTCTCTAGTTTTCAGAAATGCAAAGGTTTGGTAGGTTTCCCTAGGTGGCGGCTGAGCTACAGGCCAAAATCTACAGGTAGGCACTTTGCTAAAAACACCTCTGTTTTCCTTCACCAATTTGGCTGTGTCCACGTTGCGCTTTGGGGCATTTCCTGTCACGGGCGCTAGGCCCACCCACACAAGTGAGGTATCATTTTTATCGGGAGACATGGGGGAACGCTGGGTGGAAGGAAATTCGTGGCTCCTCTCAGATTCCAGAACTTTCTGCCACAGAAATGTGAGGAACATGTGTTTTTTTAGCCAAATTTTGAGGTTTGCAAAGGATTCTGGGTAACAGAACCTGGTCCGAGCCACACAAGTCACCCCATCTTGGATTCCCCTAGGTCTCTAGTTTTCAGAAATGCACAGGTTTGGTAGGTTTCCCTAGGTGGCGGCTGAGCTACAGGCCAAAATCTACAGGTAGGTACTTTGCAAAAAACACCTCTGTTTTCCTTCACCAATTTGGCTGTGTCCACGTTGTGCTTTGGGGCCTTTCGTGTCGCGGGCGCTAGGCCTACCCACATAAGTGAGGTATCATTTTTATCGGGAGACGTGGGGGAACGCTGGGTTGAAGGAAATTTGTGGCTCCTCTCAGATTCCAGAACTTTCTGCCACAGAAATGTGAGGAACATGTGTTTTTTTTGCCAAATTTTGAGGTTTGCAAAGGATTCTGGGTAACAGAACCTGGTCCGAGCCACACAAGTCACCCCATCTTGGATTCCCCTAGGTCTCTAGTTTTCAGAAATGCACAGGTTTGGTAGGTTTCCCTAGGTGGCGGCTGAGCTACAGGCCAAAATCTACAGGTAGGCACTTTGCAAAAAACACCTCTGTTTTCTTCACCAATTTGGCTGTGTCCACGTTGCACTTTGGGGCGTTTCCTGTCGCGGGCGCTAGGCCTACCCACACAAGTGAGGTATCATTTTTATCGGGAGACGTGGGGGAACGCTGGGTGGAAGGAAATTCGTGGCTCCTCTCAGATTCCAGAACTTTCTGCCACAGAAATGTGAGGAACATGTGTTTTTTTAGCCAAATTTTGAGGTTTGCAAAGGATTCTGGGTAACAGAACCTGGTCCGAGCCACACAAGTCACCCCATCTTGGATTCCCCTAGGTCTCTAGTTTTCAGAAATGCACAGGTTTGGTAGGTTTCCCTAGGTGGCGGCTGAGCTACAGGCCAAAATCTACAGGTAGGCACTTTGCAAAAAACACCTCTGTTTTCCTTCACCAATTTGGCTGTGTCCACGTTGCGCTTTGGGGCATTTCCTGTTGCGGGCGCTAGGCCTACCCACACAAGTGAGGTATCATTTTTATCAGGAGACGTGGGGGAACGCTGGGTGGAAGGAAATTCGTGGCTCCTCTCAGATTCCAGAACTTTCTGCCACAGAAATGTGAGAAACATGTGTATTTTTAGCCAAATTTTGAGGTTTGCAAAGGATTCTGGGTAACAGAACCTGGTCCGAGCCACACAAGTCACCCCATCTTGGATTCCCCTAGGTCTCTAGTTTTCAGAAATGCAAAGGTTTGGTAGGTTTCCCTAGGTGGCGGCTGAGGTACAGGCCAAAATCTACAGGTAGGCACTTTGCAAAAAACACCTCTGTTTTCCTTCACCAATTTGGCTGTGTCCACGTTGCGCTTTGGGGCATTTCCTGTCACGGGCGCTAGGCCCACCCACACAAGTGAGGTATCATTTTTATCGGGAGACATGGGGGAACGCTGGGTGGAAGGAAATTCGTGGCTCCTCTCAGATTCCAGAACTTTCTGCCACAGAAATATGAGGAACATGTGTTTTTTTAGCCAAATTTTGAGGTTTGCAAAGGATTCTGGGTAACAGAACCTGGTCCGGGCCACACAAGTCACCCCATCTTGGATTCCCCTAGGTCTCTAGTTTTCAGAAATGCACAGGTTTGGTAGGTTTCCCTAGGTGGCGGCTGAGCTACAGGCCAAAATCTACAGGTAGGCACTTTGCAAAAAACACCTCTGTTTTCCTTCACCAATTTGGCTGTGTCCACGTTGCGCTTTGGGGCATTTCCTGTCGCGGGCGCTAGGCCTACCCACACAAGTGAGGTATCATTTTTATCGGGAGACGTGGGGGAACGCTGGGTGGAAGGAAATTCGTGGCTCCTCTCAGATTCCAGAACTTTCTGCCACAGAAATGTGAGGAACATGTGTATTTTTAGCCAAATTTTGAGGTTTGCAAAGGATTCTGGGTAACAGAACCTGGTCCGGGCCACACAAGTCACCCCATCTTGGATTCCCCTAGGTCTCTAGTTTTCAGAAATGCACAGGTTTGGTAGGTTTCCCTAGGTGGCGGCTGAGCTACAGGCCAAAATCTACAGGTAGGCACTTTGCAAAAAACACCTCTGTTTTCCTTCACCAATTTGGCTGTGTCCACGTTGCGCTTTGGGGCATTTCCTGTCGCGGGCGCTAGGCCTACCCACACAAGTGAGGTATCATTTTTATCAGGAGACGTGGGGGAACGCTGGGTGGAAGGAAATTCGTGGCTCCTCTCAGATTCCAGAACTTTCTGCCACAGAAATGTGAGAAACATGTGTATTTTTAGCCAAATTTTGAGGTTTGCAAAGGATTCTGGGTAACAGAACCTGGTCCGAGCCACACAAGTCACCCCATC
The DNA here is from genome assembly GCF_031143425.1 of Pleurodeles waltl. Lineage (NCBI taxonomy): Eukaryota > Metazoa > Chordata > Amphibia > Caudata > Salamandridae > Pleurodeles > Pleurodeles waltl. The sequence goes on along the minus strand of NC_090442.1, from coordinate 319,254,843 downwards.
TTGGATTCCCCTAGGTCTCTAGTTTTCAGAAATGCACAGGTTTGGTAGGTTTCCCTAGGTGGCGGCTGAGCTACAGGCCAAAATCTACAGGTAGGCACTTTGCAAAAAACACCTCTGTTTTCCTTCACCAATTTGGCTGTGTCCACGTTGCGCTTTGGGGCATTTCCTGTCACAGGCGCTAGGCCCACCCACACAAGTGAGGTATCATTTTTATCGGGAGACATGGGGGAACGCTGGGTGGAAGGAAATTCGTGGCTCCTCTCAGATTCCAGAACTTTCTGCCACAGAAATATGAGGAACATGTGTTTTTTTAGCCAAATTTTGAGGTTTGCAAAGGATTCTGGGTAACAGAACCTGGTCCGGGCCACACAAGTCACCCCATATTGGATTCCCCTACGTCTCTAGTTTTCAGAAATGCATAGGTTTGGTAGGTTTCCCTAGGTGGCGGCTGAGCTACAGGCCAAAATCTACAGGTAGGCACTTTGCAAAAAACACCTCTGTTTTCCTTCACCAATTTGGCTGTGTCCACGTTGCGCTTTGGGGCATTTCCTGTCGCGGGCGCTAGGCCTACCCACACAAGTGAGGTATCATTTTTATCGGGAGACGTGGGGGAACGCTGGGTGGAAGGAAATTCGTGGCTCCTCTCAGATTCCAGAACTTTCTGCCACAGAAATGTGAGGAACATGTGTATTTTTAGCCAAATTTTGAGGTTTGCAAAGGATTCTGGGTAACAGAACCTGGTCCGAGCCACACAAGTCACCCCATCTTGGATTCCCCTAGGTCTCTAGTTTTCAGAAATGTACAGGTATGGTAGGTTTCCCTAGGTGGCGGCTGAGCTACAGGCCAAAATCTACAGGTAGGCACTTTGCCAAAAACACCTCTCTTTCTTCACCAATTTGGCTGTGTCCACGTTGCACTTTGGGGCGTTTCCTGTCGCGGGCGCTAGGCCTACCCACACAAGTGAGGTATCATTTTTATCGGGAGACGTAGGGGAACGCTGCGTGGAAGGAAATTCGTGGCTCCTCTCAGATTCCAGAACTTTCTGCCACAGAAATGTGAGGAACCTGTGTTTTTTTAGCCAAATTTTGAGGTTTGCAAAGGATTCTGGGTAACAGAACCTGGTCCGAGCCACACAAGTCACCCCATCTTGGATTCCCCTAGGTCTCTAGTTTTCAGAAATGCACAGGTTTGGTAGGTTTCCCTAGGTGGCGGCTGAGCTACAGGCCAAAATCTACAGGTAGGCACTTTGCAAAAAACACCTCTGTTTTCTTCACCAATTTGGCTGTGTCCACGTTGCACTTTGGGGCGTTTCCTGTCGCGGGCGCTAGGCCTACCCACACAAGTGAGGTATCATTTTTATCGGGAGACGTGGGGGAACGCTGGGTGGAAGGAAATTCGTGGCTCCTCTCAGATTCCAGAACTTTCTGCCACAGAAATGTGAGGAACATGTGTTTTTTTAGCCAAATTTTGAGGTTTGCAAAGGATTCTGGGTAACAGAACCTGGTCTGAGCCACACAAGTCACCCCATCTTGGATTCCCCTAGGTCTCTAGTTTTCAGAAATGCACAGGTTTGGTAGGTTTCCTTAGGTGGCGGCTGAGCTACAGGCCAAAATCTACAGGTAGGCACTTTGCAAAAAACACCTCTGTTTTCCTTCACCAATTTGGCTGTGTCCACGTTGCGCTTTGGGGCATTTCCTGTCGCGGGCGCTAGGCCTACCCACACAAGTGAGGTATCATTTTTATCGGGAGACGTGGGGGAACGCTGGGTGGAAGGAAATTCTTGGCTCCTCTCAGATTCCAGAACTTTCTGCCACAGAAATGTGAGGAACATGTGTTTTTTTAGCCAAATTTGGAGGTTTGCAAAGGATTCTGGGTAACAGAACCTGGTCCGGGCCACACAAGTCACCCCATCTTGGATTCCCCTAGGTCTCTAGTTTTCAGAAATGCACAGGTTTGGTAGGTTTCCCTAGGTGGCGGCTGAGCTACAGGCCAAAATCTACAGGTAGGCACTTTGCAAAAAACACCTCTGTTTTCCTTCACCAATTTGGCTGTGTCCACGTTGCGCTTTGGGGCATTTCCTGTTGCGGGCGCTAGGCCTACCCACACAAGTGAGGTATCATTTTTATCAGGAGACGTGGGGGAACGCTGGGTGGAAGGAAATTCGTGGCTCCTCTCAGATTCCAGAACTTTCTGCCACAGAAATGTGAGAAACATGTGTATTTTTAGCCAAATTTTGAGGTTTGCAAAGGATTCTGGGTAACAGAACCTGGTCCGAGCCACACAAGTCATCCCATCTTGGATTCCCCTAGGTCTCTAGTTTTCAGAAATGCAAAGGTTTGGTAGGTTTCCCTAGGTGGCGGCTGAGCTACAGGCCAAAATCTACAGGTAGGCACTTTGCAAAAAACACCTCTGTTTTCCTTCACCAATTTGGCTGTGTCCACGTTGCGCTTTGGGGCATTTCCTGTCACGGGCGCTAGGCCCACCCACACAAGTGAGGTATCATTTTTATCGGGAGACATGGGGGAACGCTGGGTGGAAGGAAATTCGTGGCTCCTCTCAGATTCCAGAACTTTCTGCCACAGAAATATGAGGAACATGTGTTTTTTTTGCCAAATTTTGAGGTTTGCAAAGGATTCTGGGTAACAGAACCTGGTCCGGGCCACACAAGTCACCCCATCTTGGATTCCCCTAGGTCTCTAGTTTTCAGAAATGCACAGGTTTGGTAGGTTTCCCTAGGTGGCGGCTGAGCTACAGGCCAAAATCTACAGGTAGGCACTTTGCAAAAAACACCTCTGTTTTCCTTCACCAATTTGGCTCTGTCCACGTTGCGCTTTGGGGCATTTCCTGTCGCGGGCGCTAGGCCTACCCACACAAGTGAGGTATCATTTTTATCGGGAGACGTGGGGGAACGCTGGGTGGAAGGAAATTCGTGGCTCCTCTCAGATTCCAGAACTTTCTGCCACAGAAATGTGAGGAACATGTGTATTTTTAGCCAAATTTTGAGGTTTGCAAAGGATTCTGGGTAACAGAACCTGGTCCGGGCCACACAAGTCACCCCATCTTGGATTCCCCTAGGTCTCTAGTTTTCAGAAATGCACAGGTTTGGTAGGTTTCCCTAGGTGGCGGCTGAGCTACAGGCCAAAATCTACAGGTAGGCACTTTGCAAAAAACACCTCTGTTTTCCTTCACCAATTTGGCTGTGTCCACGTTGCGCTTTGGGGCATTTCCTGTCGCGGGCGCTAGGCCTACCCACACAAGTGAGGTATCATTTTTATCAGGAGACGTGGGGGAACGCTGGGTGGAAGGAAATTCGTGGCTCCTCTCAGATTCCAGAACTTTCTGCCACAGAAATGTGAGAAACATGTGTATTTTTAGCCAAATTTTGAGGTTTGCAAAGGATTCTGGGTAACAGAACCTGGTCCGAGCCACACAAGTCACCCAATCTTGGATTCCCCTAGGTCTCTAGTTTTCAGAAATGCACAGGTTTGGTAGGTTTCCCTAGGTGGCGGCTGAGCTACAGGCCAAAATCTACAGGTAGGCACTTTGCAAAAAACACCTCTGTTTTCCTTCACCAATTTGGCTGTGTCCACGTTGCGCTTTGGGGCATTTCCTGTCACAGGCGCTAGGCCCACCCACACAAGTGAGGTATCATTTTTATCGGGAGACATGGGGGAACGCTGGGTGGAAGGAAATTCGTGGCTCCTCTCAGATTCCAGAACTTTCTGCCACAGAAATATGAGGAACATGTGTTTTTTTAGCCAAATTTTGAGGTTTGCAAAGGATTCTGGGTAACAGAACCTGGTCCGGGCCACACAAGTCACACCATATTGGATTCCCCTAGGTCTCTAGTTTTCAGAAATGCACAGGTTTGGTAGGTTTCCCTAGGTGGCGGCTGAGCTACAGGCCAAAATCTACAGGTAGGCACTTTGCAAAAAACACCTCTGTTTTCCTTCACCAATTTGGCTGTGTCCACGTTGCGCTTTGGGGCATTTCCTGTCGCGGGCGCTAGGCCTACCCACACAAGTGAGGTATCATTTTTATCGGGAGACGTGGGGGAACGCTGGGTGGAAGGAAATTCGTGGCTCCTCTCAGATTCCAGAACTTTCTGCCACAGAAATGTGAGGAACATGTGTATTTTTAGCCAAATTTTGAGGTTTGCAAAGGATTCTGGGTAACAGAACCTGGTCCGAGCCACACAAGTCACCCCATCTTGGATTCCCCTAGGTCTCTAGTTTTCAGAAATGTACAGGTATGGTAGGTTTCCCTAGGTGGCGGCTGAGCTACAGGCCAAAATCTACAGGTAGGCACTTTGCAAAAAACACCTCTGTTTTCTTCACCAATTTGGCTGTGTCCACGTTGCACTTTGGGGCGTTTCCTGTCGCGGGCGCTAGGCCTACCCACACAAGTGAGGTATCATTTTTATCGGGAGACGTGGGGGAACGCTGGGTGGAAGGAAATTCGTGGCTCCTCTCAGATTCCAGAACTTTCTGCCACAGAAATGTGAGGAACATGTGTTTTTTTAGCCAAATTTTGAGGTTTGCAAAGGATTCTGGGTAACAGAACCTGGTCCGAGCCACACAAGTCACCCCATCTTGGATTCCCCTAGGTCTCTAGTTTTCAGAAATGCACAGGTTTGGTAGGTTTCCTTAGGTGGCGGCTGAGCTACAGGCCAAAATCTACAGGTAGGCACTTTGCAAAAAACACCTCTGTTTTCCTTCACCAATTTGGCTGTGTCCACGTTGCGCTTTGGGGCATTTCCTGTCACGGGCGCTAGGCCCACCCACACAAGTGAGGTATCATTTTTATCGGGAGACATGGGGGAACGCTGGGTGGAAGGAAATTCGTGGCTCCTCTCAGATTCCAGAACTTTCTGCCACAGAAATATGAGGAACATGTGTTTTTTTAGCCAAATTTTGAGGTTTGCAAAGGATTCTGGGTAACAGAACCTGGTCCGGGCCACACAAGTCACCCCATCTTGGATTCCCCTAGGTCTCTAGTTTTCAGAAATGCACAGGTTTGGTAGGTTTCCCTAGGTGGCGGCTGAGCTACAGGCCAAAATCTACAGGTAGGCACTTTGCAAAAAACACCTCTGTTTTCCTTCACCAATTTGGCTGTGTCCACGTTGCGCTTTGGGGCATTTCCTGTCGCGGGCACTAGGCCTACCCACACAAGTGAGGTATCATTTTTATCGGGAGACGTGGGGGAACGCTGGGTGGAAGGAAATTCGTGGCTCCTCTCAGATTCCAGAACTTTCTGCCACAGAAATGTGAGGAACATGTGTATTTTTAGCCAAATTTTGAGGTTTGCAAAGGATTCTGGGTAACAGAACCTGGTCCGGGCCACACAAGTCACCCCATCTTGGATTCCCCTAGGTCTCTAGTTTTCAGAAATGCACAGGTTTGGTAGGTTTCCCTAGGTGGCGGCTGAGCTACAGGCCAAAATCTACAGGTAGGCACTTTGCAAAAAACACCTCTGTTTTCCTTCACCAATTTGGCTGTGTCCACGTTGCGCTTTGGGGCATTTCCTGTCGCGGGCGCTAGGCCTACCCACACAAGTGAGGTATCATTTTTATCGGGAGACGTGGGGGAACGCTGGGTGGAAGGAAATTCGTGGCTCCTCTCAGATTCCAGAACTTTCTGCCACAGAAATGTGAGGAACATGTGTATTTTTAGCCAAATTTTGAGGTTTGCAAAGGATTCTGGGTAACAGAACCTGGTCCGGGCCACACAAGTCACCCCATCTTGGATTCCCCTAGGTCTCTAGTTTTCAGAAATGCACAGGTTTGGTAGGTTTCCCTAGGTGGCGGCTGAGCTACAGGCCAAAATCTACAGGTAGGCACTTTGCAAAAAACACCTCTGTTTTCCTTCACCAATTTGGCTGTGTCCACGTTGCGCTTTGGGGCATTTCCTGTCGCGGGCGCTAGGCCTACCCACACAAGTGAGGTATCATTTTTATCAGGAGACGTGGGGGAACGCTGGGTGGAAGGAAATTCGTGGCTCCTCTCAGATTCCAGAACTTTCTGCCACAGAAATGTGAGAAACATGTGTATTTTTAGCCAAATTTTGAGGTTTGCAAAGGATTCTGGGTAACAGAACCTGGTCCGAGCCACACAAGTCACCCCATCTTGGATTCCCCTAGGTCTCTAGTTTTCAGAAATGCACAGGTTTGGTAGGTTTCCCTAGGTGGCGGCTGAGCTACAGGCCAAAATCTACAGGTAGGCACTTTGCAAAAAACACCTCTGTTTTCCTTCACCAATTTGGCTGTGTCCACGTTGCGCTTTGGGGCATTTCCTGTCACAGGCGCTAGGCCCACCCACACAAGTGAGGTATCATTTTTATCGGGAGACATGGGGGAACGCTGGGTGGAAGGAAATTCGTGGCTCCTCTCAGATTCCAGAACTTTCTGCCACAGAAATATGAGGAACATGTGTATTTTTAGCCAAATTTTGAGGTTTGCAAAGGATTCTGGGTAACAGAACCTGGTCCGGGCCACACAAGTCACACCATATTGGATTCCCCTAGGTCTCTAGTTTTCAGAAATGCACAGGTTTGGTAGGTTTCCCTAGGTGGCGGCTGAGCTACAGGCCAAAATCTACAGGTAGGCACTTTGCAAAAAACACCTCTGTTTTCCTTCACCAATTTGGCTGTGTCCACGTTGCGCTTTGGGGCATTTCCTGTCGCGGGCGCTAGGCCTACCCACACAAGCGAGGTATCATTTTTATCGGGAGACGTGGGGGAACGCTGGGTGGAAGGAAATTCGTGGCTCCTCTCAGATTCCAGAACTTTCTGCCACAGAAATGTGAGGAACATGTGTATTTTTAGCCAAATTTTGAGGTTTGCAAAGGATTCTGGGTAACAGAACCTGGTCCGAGCCACACAAGTCACCCCATCTTGGATTCCCCTAGGTCTCTAGTTTTCAGAAATGTACAGGTATGGTAAGTTTCCCTAGGTGGCGGCTGAGCTACAGGCCAAAATCTACAGGTAGGCACTTTGCAAAAAACACCTCTGTTTTCTTCACCAATTTGGCTGTGTCCACGTTGCACTTTGGGGCGTTTCCTGTCGCGGGCGCTAGGCCTACCCACACAAGTGAGGTATCATTTTTATCGGGAGACGTGGGGGAACGCTGGGTGGAAGGAAATTCGTGGCTCCTCTCAGATTCCAGAACTTTCTGCCACAGAAATGTGAGGAACATGTGTTTTTTTAGCCAAATTTTGAGGTTTGCAAAGGATTCTGGGTAACAGAACCTGGTCCGAGCCACACAAGTCACCCCATCTTGGATTCCCCTAGGTCTCTAGTTTTCAGAAATGCACAGGTTTGGTAGGTTTCCTTAGGTGGCGGCTGAGCTACAGGCCAAAATCTACAGGTAGGCACTTTGCAAAAAACACCTCTGTTTTCCTTCACCAATTTGGCTGTGTCCACGTTGCGCTTTGGGGCATTTCCTGTCACGGGCGCTAGGCCCACCCACACAAGTGAGGTATCATTTTTATCGGGAGACATGGGGGAACGCTGGGTGGAAGGAAATTCGTGGCTCCTCTCAGATTCCAGAACTTTCTGCCACAGAAATATGAGGAACATGTGTTTTTTTAGCCAAATTTTGAGGTTTGCAAAGGATTCTGGGTAACAGAACCTGGTCCGGGCCACACAAGTCACCCCATCTTGGATTCCCCTAGGTCTCTAGTTTTCAGAAATGCACAGGTTTGGTAGGTTTCCCTAGGTGGCGGCTGAGCTACAGGCCAAAATCTACAGGTAGGCACTTTGCAAAAAACACCTCTGTTTTCCTTCACCAATTTGGCTGTGTCCACGTTGCGCTTTGGGGCATTTCCTGTCGCGGGCGCTAGGCCTACCCACACAAGTGAGGTATCATTTTTATCGGGAGACGTGGGGGAACGCTGGGTGGAAGGAAATTCGTGGCTCCTCTCAGATTCCAGAACTTTCTGCCACAGAAATGTGAGGAACATGTGTATTTTTAGCCAAATTTTGAGGTTTGCAAAGGATTCTGGGTAACAGAACCTAGTCCGGGCCACACAAGTCACCCCATCTTGGATTCCCCTAGGTCTCTAGTTTTCAGAAATGCACAGGTTTGGTAGGTTTCCCTAGGTGGCGGCTGAGCTACAGGCCAAAATCTACAGGTAGGCACTTTGCAAAAAACACCTCTGTTTTCCTTCACCAATTTGGCTGTGTCCACGTTGCGCTTTGGGGCATTTCCTGTCGCGGGCGCTAGGCCTACCCACACAAGTGAGGTATCATTTTTATCAGGAGACGTGGGGGAACGCTGGGTGGAAGGAAATTCGTGGCTCCTCTCAGATTCCAGAACTTTCTGCCACAGAAATGTGAGAAACATGTGTATTTTTAGCCAAATTTTGAGGTTTGCAAAGGATTCTGGGTAACAGAACCTGGTCCGAGCCACACAAGTCACCCCATCTTGGATTTCCCTAGGTCTCTAGTTTTCAGAAATGCACAGGTTTGGTAGGTTTCCCTAGGTGGCGGCTGAGCTACAGGCCAAAATCTACAGGTAGGCACTTTGCAAAAAACACCTCTGTTTTCCTTCACCAATTTGGCTGTGTCCACGTTGCGCTTTGGGGCATTTCCTGTCACAGGCGCTAGGCCCACCCACACAAGTGAGGTATCATTTTTATCGGGAGACATGGGGGAACGCTGGGTGGAAGGAAATTCGTGGCTCCTCTCAGATTCCAGAACTTTCTGCCACAGAAATATGAGGAACATGTGTTTTTTTAGCCAAATTTTGAGGTTTGCAAAGGATTCTGGGTAACAGAACCTGGTCCGGGCCACACAAGTCACCCCATATTGGATTCCCCTAGGTCTCTAGTTTTCAGAAATGCACAGGTTTGGTAGGTTTCCCTAGGTGGCGGCTGAGCTACAGGCCAAAATCTACAGGTAGGCACTTTGCAAAAAACACCTCTGTTTTCCTTCACCAATTTGGCTGTGTCCACGTTGCGCTTTGGGGCATTTCCTGTCGCGGGCGCTAGGCCTACCCACACAAGTGAGGTATCATTTTTATCGGGAGACGTGGGGGAACGCTGGGTGGAAGGAAATTCGTGGCTCCTCTCAGATTCCAGAACTTTCTGCCACAGAAATGTGAGGAACATGTGTATTTTTAGCCAAATTTTGAGGTTTGCAAAGGATTCTGGGTAACAGAACCTGGTCCGAGCCACACAAGTCACCCCATCTTGGATTCCCCTAGGTCTCTAGTTTTCAGAAATGTACAGGTATGGTAGGTTTCCCTAGGTGGCGGCTGAGCTACAGGCCAAAATCTACAGGTAGGCACTTTGCAAAAAACACCTCTGTTTTCCTTCACCAATTTGGCTGTGTCCACGTTGCGCTTTGGGGCATTTCCTGTCGCGGGCGCTAGGCCTACCCACACAAGTGAGGTATCATTTTTATCAGGAGACGTGGGGGAACGCTGGGTGGAAGGAAATTCGTGGCTCCTCTCAGATTCCAGAACTTTCTGCCACAGAAATGTGAGAAACATGTGTATTTTTAGCCAAATTTTGAGGTTTGCAAAGGATTCTGGGTAACAGAACCTGGTCCGAGCCACACAAGTCACCCCATCTTGGATTCCCCTAGGTCTCTAGTTTTCAGAAATGCACAGGTTTGGTAGGTTTCCCTAGGTGGCGGCTGAGCTACAGGCCAAAATCTACAGGTAGGCACTTTGCAAAAAACACCTCTGTTTTCCTTCACCAATTTGGCTGTGTCCACGTTGCGCTTTGGGGCATTTCCTGTCACAGGCGCTAGGCCCACCCACACAAGTGAGGTATCATTTTTATCGGGAGACATGGGGGAACGCTGGGTGGAAGGAAATTCGTGGCTCCTCTCAGATTCCAGAACTTTCTGCCACAGAAATATGAGGAACATGTGTATTTTTAGCCAAATTTTGAGGTTTGCAAAGGATTCTGGGTAACAGAACCTGGTCCGGGCCACACAAGTCACACCATATTGGATTCCCCTAGGTCTCTAGTTTTCAGAAATGCACAGGTTTGGTAGGTTTCCCTAGGTGGCGGCTGAGCTACAGGCCAAAATCTACAGGTAGGCACTTTGCAAAAAACACCTCTGTTTTCCTTCACCAATTTGGCTGTGTCCACGTTGCGCTTTGGGGCATTTCCTGTCGCGGGCGCTAGGCCTACCCACACAAGTGAGGTATCATTTTTATCGGGAGACGTGGGGGAACGCTGGGTGGAAGGAAATTCGTGGCTCCTCTCAGATTCCAGAACTTTCTGCCACAGAAATGTGAGGAACATGTGTATTTTTAGCCAAATTTTGAGGTTTGCAAAGGATTCTGGGTAACAGAACCTGGTCCGAGCCACACAAGTCACCCCATCTTGGATTCCCCTAGGTCTCTAGTTTTCAGAAATGTACAGGTATGGTAGGTTTCCCTAGGTGGCGGCTGAGCTACAGGCCAAAATCTACAGGTAGGCACTTTGCAAAAAACACCTCTGTTTTCTTCACCAATTTGGCTGTGTCCACGTTGCACTTTGGGGCGTTTCCTGTCGCGGGCGCTAGGCCTACCCACACAAGTGAGGTATCATTTTTATCGGGAGACGTGGGGGAACGCTGGGTGGAAGGAAATTCGTGGCTCCTCTCAGATTCCAGAACTTTCTGCCACAGAAATGTGAGGAACATGTGTTTTTTTAGCCAAATTTTGAGGTTTGCAAAGGATTCTGGGTAACAGAACCTGGTCCGAGCCACACAAGTCACCCCATCTTGGATTCCCCTAGGTCTCTAGTTTTCAGAAATGCACAGGTTTGGTAGGTTTCCTTAGGTGGCGGCTGAGCTACAGGCCAAAATCTACAGGTAGGCACTTTGCAAAAAACACCTCTGTTTTCCTTCACCAATTTGGCTGTGTCCACGTTGCGCTTTGGGGCATTTCCTGTCACGGGCGCTAGGCCCACCCACACAAGTGAGGTATCATTTTTATCGGGAGACATGGGGGAACGCTGGGTGGAAGGAAATTCGTGGCTCCTCTCAGATTCCAGAACTTTCTGCCACAGAAATATGAGGAACATGTGTTTTTTTAGCCAAATTTTGAGGTTTGCAAAGGATTCTGGGTAACAGAACCTGGTCCGGGCCACACAAGTCACCCCATCTTGGATTCCCCTAGGTCTCTAGTTTTCAGAAATGCACAGGTTTGGTAGGTTTCCCTAGGTGGCGGCTGAGCTACAGGCCAAAATCTACAGGTAGGCACTTTGCAAAAAACACCTCTGTTTTCCTTCACCAATTTGGCTGTGTCCACGTTGCGCTTTGGGGCATTTCCTGTCGCGGGCGCTAGGCCTACCCACACAAGTGAGGTATCATTTTTATCGGGAGACGTGGGGGAACGCTGGGTGGAAGGAAATTCGTGGCTCCTCTCAGATTCCAGAACTTTCTGCCACAGAAATGTGAGGAACATGTGTATTTTTAGCCAAATTTTGAGGTTTGCAAAGGATTCTGGGTAACAGAACCTGGTCCGGGCCACACAAGTCACCCCATCTTGGATTCCCCTAGGTCTCTAGTTTTCAGAAATGCACAGGTTTGGTAGGTTTCCCTAGGTGGCGGCTGAGCTACAGGCCAAAATCTACAGGTAGGCACTTTGCAAAAAACACCTCTGTTTTCCTTCACCAATTTGGCTGTGTCCACGTTGCGCTTTGGGGCATTTCCTGTCGCGGGCGCTAGGCCTACCCACACAAGTGAGGTATCATTTTTATCAGGAGACGTGGGGGAACGCTGGGTGGAAGGAAATTCGTGGCTCCTCTCAGATTCCAGAACTTTCTGCCACAGAAATGTGAGAAACATGTGTATTTTTAGCCAAATTTTGAGGTTTGCAAAGGATTCTGGGTAACAGAACCTGGTCCGAGCCACACAAGTCACCCCATCTTGGATTTCCCTAGGTCTCTAGTTTTCAGAAATGCACAGGTTTGGTAGGTTTCCCTAGGTGGCGGCTGAGCTACAGGCCAAAATCTACAGGTAGGCACTTTGCAAAAAACACCTCTGTTTTCCTTCACCAATTTGGCTGTGTCCACGTTGCGCTTTGGGGCATTTCCTGTCACAGGCGCTAGGCCCACCCACACAAGTGAGGTATCATTTTTATCGGGAGACATGGGGGAACGCTGGGTGGAAGGAAATTCGTGGCTCCTCTCAGATTCCAGAACTTTCTGCCACAGAAATATGAGGAACATGTGTTTTTTTAGCCAAATTTTGAGGTTTGCAAAGGATTCTGGGTAACAGAACCTGGTCCGGGCCACACAAGTCACCCCATATTGGATTCCCCTAGGTCTCTAGTTTTCAGAAATGCACAGGTTTGGTAGGTTTCCCTAGGTGGCGGCTGAGCTACAGGCCAAAATCTACAGGTAGGCACTTTGCAAAAAACACCTCTGTTTTCCTTCCCCAATTTGGCTGTGTCCACGTTGCGCTTTGGGGCATTTCCTGTCGCGGGCGCTAGGCCTACCCACACAAGTGAGGTATCATTTTTATCGGGAGACGTGGGGGAACGCTGGGTGGAAGGAAATTCGTGGCTCCTCTCAGATTCCAGAACTTTCTGCCACAGAAATGTGAGGAACATGTGTATTTTTAGCCAAATTTTGAGGTTTGCAAAGGATTCTGGGTAACAGAACCTGGTCCGAGCCACACAAGTCACCCCATCTTGGATTCCCCTAGGTCTCTAGTTTTCAGAAATGTACAGGTATGTTAGGTTTCCCTAGGTGGCGGCTGAGCTACAGGCCAAAATCTACAGGTAGGCACTTTGCAAAAAACACCTCTGTTTTCTTCACCAATTTGGCTGTGTCCACGTTGCACTTTGGGGCGTTTCCTGTCGCGGGCGCTAGGCCTACCCACACAAGTGAGGTATCATTTTTATCGGGAGACGTGGGGGAACGCTGGGTGGAAGGAAATTCGTGGCTCCTCTCAGATTCCAGAACTTTCTGCCACAGAAATGTGAGGAACATGTGTTTTTTTAGCCAAATTTTGAGGTTTGCAAAGGATTCTGGGTAACAGAACCTGGTCCGAGCCACACAAGTCACCCCATCTTGGATTCCCCTAGGTCTCTAGTTTTCAGAAATGCACAGGTTTGGTAGGTTTCCTTAGGTGGCGGCTGAGCTACAGGCCAAAATCTACAGGTAGGCACTTTGCAAAAAACACCTCTGTTTTCCTTCACCAATTTGGCTGTGTCCACGTTGCGCTTTGGGGCATTTCCTGTCGCGGGCGCTAGGCCTACCCACACAAGTGAGGTATCATTTTTATCGGGAGACGTGGGGGAACGCTGGGTGGAAGGAAATTCGTGGCTCCTCTCAGATTCCAGAACTTTCTGCCACAGAAATGTGAGGAACATGTGTTTTTTTAGCCAAATTTTGAGGTTTGCAAAGGATTCTGGGTAACAGAACCTGGTCCGGGCCACACAAGTCACCCCATCTTGGATTCCCCTAGGTCTCTAGTTTTCAGAAATGCACAGGTTTGGTAGGTTTCCCTAGGTGGCGGCTGAGCTACAGGCCAAAATCTACAGGTAGGCACTTTGCAAAAAACACCTCTGTTTTCCTTCACCAATTTGGCTGTGTCCACGTTGCGCTTTGGGGCATTTCCTGTCGCGGGCGCTAGGCCTACCCACACAAGTGAGGTATCATTTTTATCGGGAGACGTGGGGGAACGCTGGGTGGAAGGAAATTCGTGGCTCCTCTCAGATTCCAGAACTTTCTGCCACAGAAATGTGAGGAACATGTGTATTTTTAGACAAATTTTGAGGTTTGCAAAGGATTCTGGGTAACAGAACCTGGTCCGGGCCACACAAGTCACCCCATCTTGGATTCCCCTAGGTCTCTAGTTTTCAGAAATGCACAGGTTTGGTAGGTTTCCCTAGGTGGCGGCTGAGCTACAGGCCAAAATCTACAGGTAGGCACTTTGCAAAAAACACCTCTGTTTTCTTCACCAATTTGGCTGTGTCCACGTTGCACTTTGGGGCGTTTCCTGTCGCGGGCGCTAGGCCTACCCACACAAGTGAGGTATCATTTTTATCGGGAGACGTGGGGGAACGCTGGGTGGAAGGAAATTCGTGGCTCCTCTCAGATTCCAGAACTTTCTGCCACAGAAATGTGAGGAACATGTGTTTTTTTAGCCAAATTTTGAGGTTTGCAAAGGATTCTGGGTAACAGAACCTGGTCCGAGCCACACAAGTCACCCCATCTTGGATTCCCCTAGGTCTCTAGTTTTCAGAAATGCACAGGTTTGGTAGGTTTCCTTAGGTGGCGGCTGAGCTACAGGCCAAAATCTACAGGTAGGCACTTTGCAAAAAACACCTCTGTTTTCCTTCACCAATTTGGCTGTGTCCACGTTGCGCTTTGGGGCATTTCCTGTCACGGGCGCTAGGCCCACCCACACAAGTGAGGTATCATTTTTATCGGGAGACATGGGGGAACGCTGGGTGGAAGGAAATTCGTGGCTCCTCTCAGATTCCAGAACTTTCTGCCACAGAAATATGAGGAACATGTGTTTTTTTTAGCCAAATTTTGAGGTTTGCAAAGGATTCTGGGTAACAGAACCTGGTCCGGGCCACACAAGTCACCCCATCTTGGATTCCCCTAGGTCTCTAGTTTTCAGAAATGCACAGGTTTGGTAGGTTTCCCTAGGTGGCGGCTGAGCTACAGGCCAAAATCTACAGGTAGGCACTTTGCAAAAAACACCTCTGTTTTCCTTCACCAATTTGGCTGTGTCCACGTTGCGCTTTGGGGCATTTCCTGTCGCGGGCGCTAGGCCTACCCACACAAGTGAGGTATCATTTTTATCGGGAGACGTGGGGGAACGCTGGGTGGAAGGAAATTCGTGGCTCCTCTCAGATTCCAGAACTTTCTGCCACAGAAATGTGAGGAACATGTGTATTTTTAGCCAAATTTTGAGGTTTGCAAAGGATTCTGGGTAACAGAACCTGGTCCGGGCCACACAAGTCACCCCATCTTGGATTCCCCTAGGTCTCTAGTTTTCAGAAATGCACAGGTTTGGTAGGTTTCCCTAGGTGGCGGCTGAGCTACAGGCCAAAATCTACAGGTAGGCACTTTGCAAAAAACACCTCTGTTTTCCTTCACCAATTTGTCTGTGTCCACGTTGCGCTTTGGGGCATTTCCTGTCGCGGGCGCTAGGCCTACCCACACAAGTGAGGTATCATTTTTATCAGGAGACGTGGGGGAACGCTGGGTGGAAGGAAATTCGTGGCTCCTCTCAGATTCCAGAACTTTCTGCCACAGAAATGTGAGAAACATGTGTATTTTTAGCCAAATTTTGAGGTTTGCAAAGGATTCTGGGTAACAGAACCTGGTCCGAGCCACACAAGTCACCCCATCTTGGATTCCCCTAGGTCTCTAGTTTTCAGAAATGCACAGGTTTGGTAGGTTTCCCTAGGTGGCGGCTGAGCTACAGGCCAAAATCTACAGGTAGGCACTTTGCAAAAAACACCTCTGTTTTCCTTCACCAATTTGGCTGTGTCCACGTTGCGCTTTGGGGCATTTCCTGTCACAGGCGCTAGGCCCACCCACACAAGTGAGGTATCATTTTTATCGGGAGACATGGGGGAACGCTGGGTGGAAGGAAATTCGTGGCTCCTCTCAGATTCCAGAACTTTCTGCCACAGAAATATGAGGAACATGTGTATTTTTAGCCAAATTTTGAGGTTTGCAAAGGATTCTGGGTAACAGAACCTGGTCCGGGCCACACAAGTCACACCATATTGGATTCCCCTAGGTCTCTAGTTTTCAGAAATGCACAGGTTTGGTAGGTTTCCCTAGGTGGCGGCTGAGCTACAGGCCAAAATCTACAGGTAGGCACTTTGCAAAAAACACCTCTGTTTTCCTTCACCAATTTGGCTGTGTCCACGTTGCGCTTTGGGGCATTTCCTGTCGCGGGCGCTAGGCCTACCCACACAAGTGAGGTATCATTTTTATCGGGAGACGTGGGGGAACGCTGGGTGGAAGGAAATTCGTGGCTCCTCTCAGATTCCAGAACTTTCTGCCACAGAAATGTGAGGAACATGTGTATTTTTAGCCAAATTTTGAGGTTTGCAAAGGATTCTGGGTAACAGAACCTGGTCCGAGCCACACAAGTCACCCCATCTTGGATTCCCCTAGGTCTCTAGTTTTCAGAAATGTACAGGTATGGTAGGTTTCCCTAGGTGGCGGCTGAGCTACAGGCCAAAATCTACAGGTAGGCACTTTGCAAAAAACACCTCTGTTTTCTTCACCAATTTGGCTGTGTCCACGTTGCACTTTGGGGCGTTTCCTGTCGCGGGCGCTAGGCCTACCCACACAAGTGAGGTATCATTTTTATCGGGAGACGTGGGGGAACGCTGGGTGGAAGGAAATTCGTGGCTCCTCTCAGATTCCAGAACTTTCTGCCACAGAAATGTGAGGAACATGTGTTTTTTTAGCCAAATTTTGAGGTTTGCAAAGGATTCTGGGTAACAGAACCTGGTCCGAGCCACACAAGTCACCCCATCTTGGATTCCCCTAGGTCTTTAGTTTTCAGAAATGCACAGGTTTGGTAGGTTTCCTTAGGTGGCGGCTGAGCTACAGGCCAAAATCTACAGGTAGGCACTTTGCAAAAAACACCTCTGTTTTCCTTCACCAATTTGGCTGTGTCCACGTTGCGCTTTGGGGCATTTCCTGTCACGGGCGCTAGGCCCACCCACACAAGTGAGGTATCATTTTTATCGGGAGACATGGGGGAACGCTGGGTGGAAGGAAATTCGTGGCTCCTCTCAGATTCCAGAACTTTCTGCCACAGAAATATGAGGAACATGTGTTTTTTTAGCCAAATTTTGAGGTTTGCAAAGGATTCTGGGTAACAGAACCTGGTCCGGGCCACACAAGTCACCCCATCTTGGATTCCCCTAGGTCTCTAGTTTTCAGAAATGCACAGGTTTGGTAGGTTTCCCTAGGTGGCGGCTGAGCTACAGGCCAAAATCTACAGGTAGGCACTTTGCAAAAAACACCTCTGTTTTCCTTCACCAATTTGGCTGTGTCCACGTTGCGCTTTGGGGCATTTCCTGTCGCGGGCGCTAGGCCTACCCACACAAGTGAGGTATCATTTTTATCGGGAGACGTGGGGGAACGCTGGGTGGAAGGAAATTCGTGGCTCCTCTCAGATTCCAGAACTTTCTGCCACAGAAATGTGAGGAACATGTGTATTTTTAGCCAAATTTTGAGGTTTGCAAAGGATTCTGGGTAACAGAACCTGGTCCGGGCCACACAAGTCACCCCATCTTGGATTCCCCTAGGTCTCTAGTTTTCAGAAATGCACAGGTTTGGTAGGTTTCCCTAGGTGGCGGCTGAGCTACAGGCCAAAATCTACAGGTAGGCACTTTGCAAAAAACACCTCTGTTTTCCTTCACCAATTTGGCTGTGTCCACGTTGCGCTTTGGGGCATTTCCTGTCGCGGGCGCTAGGCCTACCCACACAAGTGAGGTATCATTTTTATCAGGAGACGTGGGGGAACGCTGGGTGGAAGGAAATTCGTGGCTCCTCTCAGATTCCAGAACTTTCTGCCACAGAAATGTGAGAAACATGTGTATTTTTAGCCAAATTTTGAGGTTTGCAAAGGATTCTGGGTAACAGAACCTGGTCCGAGCCACACAAGTCACCCCATCTTGGATTTCCCTAGGTCTCTAGTTTTCAGAAATGCACAGGTTTGGTAGGTTTCCCTAGGTGGCGGCTGAGCTACAGGCCAAAATCTACAGGTAGGCACTTTGCAAAAAACACCTCTGTTTTCCTTCACCAATTTGGCTGTGTCCACGTTGCGCTTTGGGGCATTTCCTGTCACAGGCGCTAGGCCCACCCACACAAGTGAGGTATCATTTTTATCGGGAGACATGGGGGAACGCTGGGTGGAAGGAAATTCGTGGCTCCTCTCAGATTCCAGAACTTTCTGCCACAGAAATATGAGGAACATGTGTTTTTTTAGCCAAATTTTGAGGTTTGCAAAGGATTCTGGGTAACAGAACCTGGTCCGGGCCACACAAGTCACCCCATATTGGATTCCCCTAGGTCTCTAGTTTTCAGAAATGCACAGGTTTGGTAGGTTTCCCTAGGTGGCGGCTGAGCTACAGGCCAAAATCTACAGGTAGGCACTGTGCAAAAAACACCTCTGTTTTCCTTCACCAATTTGGCTGTGTCCACGTTGCGCTTTGGGGCATTTCCTGTCGCGGGCGCTAGGCCTACCCACACAAGTGAGGTATCATTTTTATCGGGAGACGTGGGGGAACGCTGGGTGGAAGGAAATTCGTGGCTCCTCTCAGATTCCAGAACTTTCTGCCACAGAAATGTGAGGAACATGTGTATTTTTAGCCAAATTTTGAGGTTTGCAAAGGATTCTGGGTAACAGAACCTGGTCCGAGCCACACAAGTCACCCCATCTTGGATTCCCCTAGGTCTCTAGTTTTCAGAAATGTACAGGTATGGTAGGTTTCCCTAGGTGGCGGCTGAGCTACAGGCCAAAATCTACAGGTAGGCACTTTGCAAAAAACACCTCTGTTTTCTTCACCAATTTGGCTGTGTCCACGTTGCACTTTGGGGCGTTTCCTGTCGCGGGCGCTAGGCCTACCCACACAAGTGAGGTATCATTTTTATCGGGAGACGTGGGGGAACGCTGGGTGGAAGGAAATTCGTGGCTCCTCTCAGATTCCAGAACTTTCTGCCACAGAAATGTGAGGAACATGTGTTTTTTTAGCCAAATTTTGAGGTTTGCAAAGGATTCTGGGTAACAGAACCTGGTCCGAGCCACACAAGTCACCCCATCTTGGATTCCCCTAGGTCTCTAGTTTTCAGAAATGCACAGGTTTGGTAGGTTTCCTTAGGTGGCGGCTGAGCTACAGGCCAAAATCTACAGGTAGGCACTTTGCAAAAAACACCTCTGTTTTCCTTCACCAATTTGGCTGTGTCCACGTTGCGCTTTGGGGCATTTCCTGTCGCGGGCGCTAGGCCTACCCACACAAGTGAGGTATCATTTTTATCGGGAGACGTGGGGGAACGCTGGGTGGAAGGAAATTCGTGGCTCCTCTCAGATTCCAGAACTTTCTGCCACAGAAATGTGAGGAACATGTGTTTTTTTAGCCAAATTTTGAGGTTTGCAAAGGATTCTGGGTAACAGAACCTGGTCCGGGCCACACAAGTCACCCCATCTTGGATTCCCCTAGGTCTCTAGTTTTCAGAAATGCACAGGTTTGGTAGGTTTCCCTAGGTGGCGGCTGAGCTACAGGCCAAAATCTACAGGTAGGCACTTTGCAAAAAACACCTCTGTTTTCCTTCACCAATTTGGCTGTGTCCACGTTGCGCTTTGGGGCATTTCCTGTCGCGGGCGCTAGGCCTACCCACACAAGTGAGGTATCATTTTTATCGGGAGACGTGGGGGAACGCTGGGTGGAAGGAAATTCGTGGCTCCTCTCAGATTCCAGAACTTTCTGCCACAGAAATGTGAGGAACATGTGTATTTTTAGACAAATTTTGAGGTTTGCAAAGGATTCTGGGTAACAGAACCTGGTCCGGGCCACACAAGTCACCCCATCTTGGATTCCCCTAGGTCTCTAGTTTTCAGAAATGCACAGGTTTGGTAGGTTTCCCTAGGTGGCGGCTGAGCTACAGGCCAAAATCTACAGGTAGGCACTTTGCAAAAAACACCTCTGTTTTCTTCACCAATTTGGCTGTGTCCACGTTGCACTTTGGGGCGTTTCCTGTCGCGGGCGCTAGGCCTACCCACACAAGTGAGGTATCATTTTTATCGGGAGACGTGGGGGAACGCTGGGTGGAAGGAAATTCGTGGCTCCTCTCAGATTCCAGAACTTTCTGCCACAGAAATGTGAGGAACATGTGTTTTTTTAGCCAAATTTTGAGGTTTGCAAAGGATTCTGGGTAACAGAACCTGGTCCGAGCCACACAAGTCACCCCATCTTGGATTCCCCTAGGTCTCTAGTTTTCAGAAATGCACAGGTTTGGTAGGTTTCCTTAGGTGGCGGCTGAGCTACAGGCCAAAATCTACAGGTAGGCACTTTGCAAAAAACACCTCTGTTTTCCTTCACCAATTTGGCTGTGTCCACGTTGCGCTTTGGGGCATTTCCTGTCACGGGCGCTAGGCCCACCCACACAAGTGAGGTATCATTTTTATCGGGAGACATGGGGGAACGCTGGGTGGAAGGAAATTCGTGGCTCCTCTCAGATTCCAGAACTTTCTGCCACAGAAATATGAGGAACATGTGTTTTTTTAGCCAAATTTTGAGGTTTGCAAAGGATTCTGGGTAACAGAACCTGGTCCGGGCCACACAAGTCACCCCATCTTGGATTCCCCTAGGTCTCTAGTTTTCAGAAATGCACAGGTTTGGTAGGTTTCCCTAGGTGGCGGCTGAGCTACAGGCCAAAATCTACAGGTAGGCACTTTGCAAAAAACACCTCTGTTTTCCTTCACCAATTTGGCTGTGTCCACGTTGCGCTTTGGGGCATTTCCTGTCGCGGGCGCTAGGCCTACCCACACAAGTGAGGTATCATTTTTATCGGGAGACGTGGGGGAACGCTGGGTGGAAGGAAATTCGTGGCTCCTCTCAGATTCCAGAACTTTCTGCCACAGAAATGTGAGGAACATGTGTATTTTTAGCCAAATTTTGAGGTTTGCAAAGGATTCTGGGTAACAGAACCTGGTCCGGGCCACACAAGTCACCCCATCTTGGATTCCCCTAGGTCTCTAGTTTTCAGAAATGCACAGGTTTGGTAGGTTTCCCTAGGTGGCGGCTGAGCTACAGGCCAAAATCTACAGGTAGGCACTTTGCAAAAAACACCTCTGTTTTCCTTCACCAATTTGGCTGTGTCCACGTTGCGCTTTGGGGCATTTCCTGTTGCGGGCGCTAGGCCTACCCACACAAGTGAGGTATCATTTTTATCGGGAGACGTGGGGGAACGCTGGGTGGAAGGAAATTCGTGGCTCCTCTCAGATTCCAGAACTTTCTGCCACAGAAATGTGAGAAACATGTGTATTTTTAGCCAAATTTTGAGGTTTGCAAAGGATTCTGGGTAACAGAACCTGGTCCGAGCCACACAAGTCACCCCATCTTGGATTCCCCTAGGTCTCTAGTTTTCAGAAATGCAAAGGTTTGGTAGGTTTCCCTAGGTGGCGGCTGAGCTACAGGCCAAAATCTACAGGTAGGCACTTTGCAAAAAACACCTCTGTTTTCCTTCACCAATTTGGCTGTGTCCACGTTGCGCTTTGGGGCATTTCCTGTCACGGGCGCTAGGCCCACCCACACAAGTGAGGTATCATTTTTATCGGGAGACATGGGGGAACGCTGGGTGGAAGGAAATTCGTGGCTCCTCTCAGATTCCAGAACTTTCTGCCACAGAAATATGAGGAACATGTGTTTTTTTAGCCAAATTTTGAGGTTTGCAAAGGATTCTGGGTAACAGAACCTGGTCCGGGCCACACAAGTCACCCCATCTTGGATTCCCCTAGGTCTCTAGTTTTCAGAAATGCACAGGTTTGGTAGGTTTCCCTAGGTGGCGGCTGAGCTACAGGCCAAAATCTACAGGTAGGCACTTTGCAAAAAACACCTCTGTTTTCCTTCACCAATTTGGCTGTGTCCACGTTGCGCTTTGGGGCATTTCCTGTCGCGGGCGCTAGGCCTACCCACACAAGTGAGGTATCATTTTTATCGGGAGACGTGGGGGAACGCTGGGTGGAAGGAAATTCGTGGCTCCTCTCAGATTCCAGAACTTTCTGCCACAGAAATGTGAGGAACATGTGTATTTTTAGCCAAATTTTGAGGTTTGCAAAGGATTCTGGGTAACAGAACCTGGTCCGGGCCACACAAGTCACCCCATCTTGGATTCCCCTAGGTCTCTAGTTTTCAGAAATGTACAGGTATGGTAGGTTTCCCTAGGTGGCGGCTGAGCTACAGGCCAAAATCTACAGGTAGGCACTTTGCAAAAAACACCTCTGTTTTCTTCACCAATTTGGCTGTGTCCACGTTGCACTTTGGGGCGTTTCCTGTCGCGGGCGCTAGGCCTACCCACACAAGTGAGGTATCATTTTTATCGGGAGACGTGGGGGAACGCTGGGTGGAAGGAAATTCGTGGCTCCTCTCAGATTCCAGAACTTTCTGCCACAGAAATGTGAGGAACATGTGTATTTTTAGCCAAATTTTGAGGTTTGCAAAGGATTCTGGGTAACAGAACCTGGTCCGGGCCACACAAGTCACCCCATCTTGGATTCCCCTAGGTCTCTAGTTTTCAGAAATGCACAGGTTTGGTAGGTTTCCCTAGGTGGCGGCTGAGCTACAGGCCAAAATCTACAGGTAGGCACTTTGCAAAAAACACCTCTGTTTTCCTTCACCAATTTGGCTGTGTTCACGTTGCGCTTTGGGGCATTTCCTGTCGCGGGCGCTAGGCCTACCCACACAAGTGAGGTATCATTTTTATCAGGAGACGTGGGGGAACGCTGGGTGGAAGGAAATTCGTGGCTCCTCTCAGATTCCAGAACTTTCTGCCACAGAAATGTGAGAAACATGTGTATTTTTAGCCAAATTTTGAGGTTTGCAAAGGATTCTGGGTAACAGAACCTGGTCCGAGCCACACAAGTCACCCCATCTTGGATTCCCCTAGGTCTCTAGTTTTCAGAAATGCACAGGTTTGGTAGGTTTCCCTAGGTGGCGGCTGAGCTACAGGCCAAAATCTACAGGTAGGCACTTTGTAAAAAACACCTCTGTTTTCCTTCACCAATTTGGCTGTGTCCACGTTGCGCTTTGGGGCATTTCCTGTCACAGGCGCTAGGCCCACCCACACAAGTGAGGTATCATTTTTATCGGGAGACATGGGGGAACGCTGGGTGGAAGGAAATTCGTGGCTCCTCTCAGATTCCAGAACTTTCTGCCACAGAAATATGAGGAACATGTGTATTTTTAGCCAAATTTTGAGGTTTGCAAAGGATTCTGGGTAACAGAACCTGGTCCGGGCCACACAAGTCACACCATATTGGATTCCCCTAGGTCTCTAGTTTTCAGAAATGCACAGGTTTGGTAGGTTTCCCTAGGTGGCGGCTGAGCTACAGGCCAAAATCTACAGGTAGGCACTTTGCAAAAAACACCTCTGTTTTCCTTCACCAATTTGGCTGTGTCCACGTTGCGCTTTGGGGCATTTCCTGTCGCGGGCGCTAGGCCTACCCACACAAGTGAGGTATCATTTTTATCGGGAGACGTGGGGGAACGCTGGGTGGAAGGAAATTCGTGGCTCCTCTCAGATTCCAGAACTTTCTGCCACAGAAATGTGAGGAACATGTGTTTTTTTAGCCAAATTTTGAGGTTTGCAAAGGATTCTGGGTAACAGAACCTGGTCCGGGCCACACAAGTCACCCCATCTTGGATTCCCCTAGGTCTCTAGTTTTCAGAAATGCACAGGTTTGGTAGGTTTCCCTAGGTGGCGGCTGAGCTACAGGCCAAAATCTACAGGTAGGCACTTTGCAAAAAACACCTCTGTTTTCCTTCACCAATTTGGCTGTGTCCACGTTGCGCTTTGGGGCATTTCCTGTCGCGGGCGCTAGGCCTACCCACACAAGTGAGGTATCATTTTTATCGGGAGACGTGGGGGAACGCTGGGTGGAAGGAAATTCGTGGCTCCTCTCAGATTCCAGAACTTTCTGCCACAGAAATGTGAGGAACATGTGTATTTTTAGACAAATTTTGAGGTTTGCAAAGGATTCTGGGTAACAGAACCTGGTCCGGGCCACACAAGTCACCCCATCTTGGATTCCCCTAGGTCTCTAGTTTTCAGAAATGCACAGGTTTGGTAGGTTTCCCTAGGTGGCGGCTGAGCTACAGGCCAAAATCTACAGGTAGGCACTTTGCAAAAAACACCTCTGTTTTCTTCACCAATTTGGCTGTGTCCACGTTGCACTTTGGGGCGTTTCCTGTCGCGGGCGCTAGGCCTACCCACACAAGTGAGGTATCATTTTTATCGGGAGACGTGGGGGAACGCTGGGTGGAAGGAAATTCGTGGCTCCTCTCAGATTCCAGAACTTTCTGCCACAGAAATGTGAGGAACATGTGTTTTTTTAGCCAAATTTTGAGGTTTGCAAAGGATTCTGGGTAACAGAACCTGGTCCGAGCCACACAAGTCACCCCATCTTGGATTCCCCTAGGTCTCTAGTTTTCAGAAATGCACAGGTTTGGTAGGTTTCCTTAGGTGGCGGCTGAGCTACAGGCCAAAATCTACAGGTAGGCACTTTGCAAAAAACACCTCTGTTTTCCTTCACCAATTTGGCTGTGTCCACGTTGCGCTTTGGGGCATTTCCTGTCACGGGCGCTAGGCCCACCCACACAAGTGAGGTATCATTTTTATCGGGAGACATGGGGGAACGCTGGGTGGAAGGAAATTCGTGGCTCCTCTCAGATTCCAGAACTTTCTGCCACAGAAATATGAGGAACATGTGTTTTTTTAGCCAAATTTTGAGGTTTGCAAAGGATTCTGGGTAACAGAACCTGGTCCGGGCCACACAAGTCACCCCATCTTGGATTCCCCTAGGTCTCTAGTTTTCAGAAATGCACAGGTTTGGTAGGTTTCCCTAGGTGGCGGCTGAGCTACAGGCCAAAATCTACAGGTAGGCACTTTGCAAAAAACACCTCTGTTTTCCTTCACCAATTTGGCTGTGTCCACGTTGCGCTTTGGGGCATTTCCTGTCGCGGGCGCTAGGCCTACCCACACAAGTGAGGTATCATTTTTATCGGGAGACGTGGGGGAACGCTGGGTGGAAGGAAATTCGTGGCTCCTCTCAGATTCCAGAACTTTCTGCCACAGAAATGTGAGGAACATGTGTATTTTTAGCCAAATTTTGAGGTTTGCAAAGGATTCTGGGTAACAGAACCTGGTCCGGGCCACACAAGTCACCCCATCTTGGATTCCCCTAGGTCTCTAGTTTTCAGAAATGCACAGGTTTGGTAGGTTTCCCTAGGTGGCGGCTGAGCTACAGGCCAAAATCTACAGGTAGGCACTTTGCAAAAAACACCTCTGTTTTCCTTCACCAATTTGGCTGTGTCCACGTTGCGCTTTGGGGCATTTCCTGTCGCGGGCGCTAGGCCTACCCACACAAGTGAGGTATCATTTTTATCGGGAGACGTGGGGGAACGCTGGGTGGAAGGAAATTCGTGGCTCCTCTCAGATTCCAGAACTTTCTGCCACAGAAATGTGAGGAACATGTGTATTTTTAGACAAATTTTGAGGTTTGCAAAGGATTCTGGGTAACAGAACCTGGTCCGGGCCACACAAGTCACCCCATCTTGGATTCCCCTAGGTCTCTAGTTTTCAGAAATGCACAGGTTTGGTAGGTTTCCCTAGGTGGCGGCTGAGCTACAGGCCAAAATCTACAGGTAGGCACTTTGCAAAAAACACCTCTGTTTTCCTTCACCAATTTGGCTGTGTCCACGTTGCGCTTTGGGGCATTTCCTGTCGCGGGCGCTAGGCCTACCCACACAAGTGAGGTATCATTTTTATCAGGAGACGTGGGGGAACGCTGGGTGGAAGGAAATTCGTGGCTCCTCTCAGATTCCAGAACTTTCTGCCACAGAAATGTGAGAAACATGTGTATTTTTAGCCAAATTTTGAGGTTTGCAAAGGATTCTGGGTAACAGAACCTGGTCCGAGCCACACAAGTCACCCCATCTTGGATTTCCCTAGGTCTCTAGTTTTCAGAAATGCACAGGTTTGGTAGGTTTCCCTAGGTGGCGGCTGAGCTACAGGCCAAAATCTACAGGTAGGCACTTTGCAAAAAACACCTCTGTTTTCCTTCACCAATTTGGCTGTGTCCACGTTGCGCTTTGGGGCATTTCCTGTCACAGGCGCTAGGCCCACCCACACAAGTGAGGTATCATTTTTATCGGGAGACATGGGGGAACGCTGGGTGGAAGGAAATTCGTGGCTCCTCTCAGATTCCAGAACTTTCTGCCACAGAAATATGAGGAACATGTGTTTTTTAGCCAAATTTTGAGGTTTGCAAAGGATTCTGGGTAACAGAACCTGGTCCGGGCCACACAAGTCACCCCATATTGGATTCCCCTAGGTCTCTAGTTTTCAGAAATGCACAGGTTTGGTAGGTTTCCCTAGGTGGCGGCTGAGCTACAGGCCAAAATCTACAGGTAGGCACTTTGCAAAAAACACCTCTGTTTTCCTTCACCAATTTGGCTGTGTCCACGTTGCGCTTTGGGGCATTTCCTGTCGCGGGCGCTAGGCCTACCCACACAAGTGAGGTATCATTTTTATCGGGAGACGTGGGGGAACGCTGGGTGGAAGGAAATTCGTGGCTCCTCTCAGATTCCAGAACTTTCTGCCACAGAAATGTGAGGAACATGTGTATTTTTAGCCAAATTTTGAGGTTTGCAAAGGATTCTGGGTAACAGAACCTGGTCCGAGCCACACAAGTCACCCCATCTTGGATTCCCCTAGGTCTCTAGTTTTCAGAAATGTACAGGTATGGTAGGTTTCCCTAGGTGGCGGCTGAGCTACAGGCCAAAATCTACAGGTAGGCACTTTGCAAAAAACACCTCTGTTTTCTTCACCAATTTGGCTGTGTCCACGTTGCACTTTGGGGCGTTTCCTGTCGCGGGCGCTAGGCCTACCCACACAAGTGAGGTATCATTTTTATCGGGAGACGTGGGGAAACGCTGGGTGGAAGGAAATTCGTGGCTCCTCTCAGATTCCAGAACTTTCTGCCACA
Organism: Pleurodeles waltl; assembly: GCF_031143425.1. Taxonomy (NCBI): domain Eukaryota; kingdom Metazoa; phylum Chordata; class Amphibia; order Caudata; family Salamandridae; genus Pleurodeles; species Pleurodeles waltl. Next base: position 319,228,144 of record NC_090442.1, on the reverse strand, counting down.
GAAATGTGAGGAACATGTGTTTTTTTAGCCAAATTTTGAGGTTTGCAAAGGATTCTGGGTAACAGAACCTGGTCCGAGCCACACAAGTCACCCCATCTTGGATTCCCCTAGGTCTCTAGTTTTCAGAAATGCACAGGTTTGGTAGGTTTCCTTAGGTGGCGGCTGAGCTACAGGCCAAAATCTACAGGTAGGCACTTTGCAAAAAACACCTCTGTTTTCCTTCACCAATTTGGCTGTGTCCACGTTGCGCTTTGGGGCATTTCCTGTCGCGGGCGCTAGGTCTACCCACACAAGTGAGGTATCATTTTTATCGGGAGACGTGGGGGAACGCTGGGTGGAAGGAAATTCGTGGCTCCTCTCAGATTCCAGAAATTTCTGCCACAGAAATGTGAGGAACATGTGTTTTTTTAGCCAAATTTTGAGGTTTGCAAAGGATTCTGGGTAACAGAACCTGGTCCGGGCCACACAAGTCACCCCATCTTGGATTCCCCTAGGTCTCTAGTTTTCAGAAATGCACAGGTTTGGTAGGTTTCCCTAGGTGGCGGCTGAGCTACAGGCCAAAATCTACAGGTAGGCACTTTGCAAAAAACACCTCTGTTTTCCTTCACCAATTTGGCTGTGTCCACGTTGCGCTTTGGGGCATTTCCTGTTGCGGGCGCTAGGCCTACCCACACAAGTGAGGTATCATTTTTATCAGGAGACGTGGGGGAACGCTGGGTGGAAGGAAATTCGTGGCTCCTCTCAGATTCCAGAACTTTCTGCCACAGAAATGTGAGAAACATGTGTATTTTTAGCCAAATTTTGAGGTTTGCAAAGGATTCTGGGTAACAGAACCTGGTCCGAGCCACACAAGTCACCCCATCTTGGATTCCCCTAGGTCTCTAGTTTTCAGAAATGCAAAGGTTTGGTAGGTTTCCCTAGGTGGCGGCTGAGCTACAGGCCAAAATCTACAGGTAGGCACTTTGCAAAAAACACCTCTGTTTTCCTTCACCAATTTGGCTGTGTCCACGTTGCGCTTTGGGGCATTTCCTGTCACGGGCGCTAGGCCCACCCACACAAGTGAGGTATCATTTTTATCGGGAGACATGGGGGAACGCTGGGTGGAAGGAAATTCGTGGCTCCTCTCAGATTCCAGAACTTTCTGCCACAGAAATATGAGGAACATGTGTTTTTTTAGCCAAATTTTGAGGTTTGCAAAGGATTCTGGGTAACAGAACCTGGTCCGGGCCACACAAGTCACCCCATCTTGGATTCCCCTAGGTCTCTAGTTTTCAGAAATGCACAGGTTTGGTAGGTTTCCCTAGGTGGCGGCTGAGCTACAGGCCAAAATCTACAGGTAGGCACTTTGCAAAAAACACCTCTGTTTTCCTTCACCAATTTGGCTGTGTCCACGTTGCGCTTTGGGGCATTTCCTGTCGCGGGCGCTAGGCCTACCCACACAAGTGAGGTATCATTTTTATCGGGAGACGTGGGGGAACGCTGGGTGGAAGGAAATTCGTGGCTCCTCTCAGATTCCAGAACTTTCTGCCACAGAAATGTGAGGAACATGTGTATTTTTAGCCAAATTTTGAGGTTTGCAAAGGATTCTGGGTAACAGAACCTGGTCCGGGCCACACAAGTCACCCCATCTTGGATTCCCCTAGGTCTCTAGTTTTCAGAAATGTACAGGTATGGTAGGTTTCCCTAGGTGGCGGCTGAGCTACAGGCCAAAATCTACAGGTAGGCACTTTGCAAAAAACACCTCTGTTTTCTTCACCAATTTGGCTGTGTCCACGTTGCACTTTGGGGCGTTTCCTGTCGCGGGCGCTAGGCCTACCCACACAAGTGAGGTATCATTTTTATCGGGAGACGTGGGGGAACGCTGGGTGGAAGGAAATTCGTGGCTCCTCTCAGATTCCAGAACTTTCTGCCACAGAAATGTGAGGAACATGTGTATTTTTAGCCAAATTTTGAGGTTTGCAAAGGATTCTGGGTAACAGAACCTGGTCCGGGCCACACAAGTCACCCCATCTTGGATTCCCCTAGGTCTCTAGTTTTCAGAAATGCACAGGTTTGGTAGGTTTCCCTAGGTGGCGGCTGAGCTACAGGCCAAAATCTACAGGTAGGCACTTTGCAAAAAACACCTCTGTTTTCCTTCACCAATTTGGCTGTGTTCACGTTGCGCTTTGGGGCATTTCCTGTCGCGGGCGCTAGGCCTACCCACACAAGTGAGGTATCATTTTTATCAGGAGACGTGGGGGAACGCTGGGTGGAAGGAAATTCGTGGCTCCTCTCAGATTCCAGAACTTTCTGCCACAGAAATGTGAGAAACATGTGTATTTTTAGCCAAATTTTGAGGTTTGCAAAGGATTCTGGGTAACAGAACCTGGTCCGAGCCACACAAGTCACCCCATCTTGGATTCCCCTAGGTCTCTAGTTTTCAGAAATGCACAGGTTTGGTAGGTTTCCCTAGGTGGCGGCTGAGCTACAGGCCAAAATCTACAGGTAGGCACTTTGTAAAAAACACCTCTGTTTTCCTTCACCAATTTGGCTGTGTCCACGTTGCGCTTTGGGGCATTTCCTGTCACAGGCGCTAGGCCCACCCACACAAGTGAGGTATCATTTTTATCGGGAGACATGGGGGAACGCTGGGTGGAAGGAAATTCGTGGCTCCTCTCAGATTCCAGAACTTTCTGCCACAGAAATATGAGGAACATGTGTATTTTTAGCCAAATTTTGAGGTTTGCAAAGGATTCTGGGTAACAGAACCTGGTCCGGGCCACACAAGTCACACCATATTGGATTCCCCTAGGTCTCTAGTTTTCAGAAATGCACAGGTTTGGTAGGTTTCCCTAGGTGGCGGCTGAGCTACAGGCCAAAATCTACAGGTAGGCACTTTGCAAAAAACACCTCTGTTTTCCTTCACCAATTTGGCTGTGTCCACGTTGCGCTTTGGGGCATTTCCTGTCGCGGGCGCTAGGCCTACCCACACAAGTGAGGTATCATTTTTATCGGGAGACGTGGGGGAACGCTGGGTGGAAGGAAATTCGTGGCTCCTCTCAGATTCCAGAACTTTCTGCCACAGAAATGTGAGGAACATGTGTATTTTTAGCCAAATTTTGAGGTTTGCAAAGGATTCTGGGTAACAGAACCTGGTCCGAGCCACACAAGTCACCCCATCTTGGATTCCCCTAGGTCTCTAGTTTTCAGAAATGTACAGGTATGGTAGGTTTCCCTAGGTGGCGGCTGAGCTACAGGCCAAAATCTACAGGTAGGCACTTTGCAAAAAACACCTCTGTTTTCTTCACCAATTTGGCTGTGTCCACGTTGCACTTTGGGGCGTTTCCTGTCGCGGGCGCTAGGCCTACCCACACAAGTGAGGTATCATTTTTATCGGGAGACGTGGGGGAACGCTGGGTGGAAGGAAATTCGTGGCTCCTCTCAGATTCCAGAACTTTCTGCCACAGAAATGTGAGGAACATGTGTTTTTTTAGCCAAATTTTGAGGTTTGCAAAGGATTCTGGGTAACAGAACCTGGTCCGAGCCACACAAGTCACCCCATCTTGGATTCCCCTAGGTCTCTAGTTTTCAGAAATGCACAGGTTTGGTAGGTTTCCTTAGGTGGCGGCTGAGCTACAGGCCAAAATCTACAGGTAGGCACTTTGCAAAAAACACCTCTGTTTTCCTTCACCAATTTGGCTGTGTCCACGTTGCGCTTTGGGGCATTTCCTGTCACGGGCGCTAGGCCCACCCACACAAGTGAGGTATCATTTTTATCGGGAGACATGGGGGAACGCTGGGTGGAAGGAAATTCGTGGCTCCTCTCAGATTCCAGAACTTTCTGCCACAGAAATATGAGGAACATGTGTTTTTTTAGCCAAATTTTGAGGTTTGCAAAGGATTCTGGGTAACAGAACCTGGTCCGGGCCACACAAGTCACCCCATCTTGGATTCCCCTAGGTCTCTAGTTTTCAGAAATGCACAGGTTTGGTAGGTTTCCCTAGGTGGCGGCTGAGCTACAGGCCAAAATCTACAGGTAGGCACTTTGCAAAAAACACCTCTGTTTTCCTTCACCAATTTGGCTGTGTCCACGTTGCGCTTTGGGGCATTTCCTGTCGCGGGCGCTAGGCCTACCCACACAAGTGAGGTATCATTTTTATCGGGAGACGTGGGGGAACGCTGGGTGGAAGGAAATTCGTGGCTCCTCTCAGATTCCAGAACTTTCTGCCACAGAAATGTGAGGAACATGTGTATTTTTAGACAAATTTTGAGGTTTGCAAAGGATTCTGGGTAACAGAACCTGGTCCGGGCCACACAAGTCACCCCATCTTGGATTCCCCTAGGTCTCTAGTTTTCAGAAATGCACAGGTTTGGTAGGTTTCCCTAGGTGGCGGCTGAGCTACAGGCCAAAATCTACAGGTAGGCACTTTGCAAAAAACACCTCTGTTTTCCTTCACCAATTTGGCTGTGTCCACGTTGCGCTTTGGGGCATTTCCTGTCGCGGGCGCTAGGCCTACCCACACAAGTGAGGTATCATTTTTATCAGGAGACGTGGGGGAACGCTGGGTGGAAGGAAATTCGTGGCTCCTCTCAGATTCCAGAACTTTCTGCCACAGAAATGTGAGAAACATGTGTATTTTTAGCCAAATTTTGAGGTTTGCAAAGGATTCTGGGTAACAGAACCTGGTCCGAGCCACACAAGTCACCCCATCTTGGATTTCCCTAGGTCTCTAGTTTTCAGAAATGCACAGGTTTGGTAGGTTTCCCTAGGTGGCGGCTGAGCTACAGGCCAAAATCTACAGGTAGGCACTTTGCAAAAAACACCTCTGTTTTCCTTCACCAATTTGGCTGTGTCCACGTTGCGCTTTGGGGCATTTCCTGTCACAGGCGCTAGGCCCACCCACACAAGTGAGGTATCATTTTTATCGGGAGACATGGGGGAACGCTGGGTGGAAGGAAATTCGTGGCTCCTCTCAGATTCCAGAACTTTCTGCCACAGAAATATGAGGAACATGTGTTTTTTTAGCCAAATTTTTAGGTTTGCAAAGGATTCTGGGTAACAGAACCTGGTCCGGGCCACACAAGTCACCCCATCTTGGATTCCCCTAGGTCTCTAGTTTTCAGAAATGCACAGGTTTGGTAGGTTTCCTTAGGTGGCGGCTGAGCTACAGGCCAAAATCTACAGGTAGGCACTTTGCAAAAAACACCTCTGTTTTCCTTCACCAATTTGGCTGTGTCCACGTTGCGCTTTGGGGCATTTCCTGTCGCGGGCGCTAGGCCTACCCACACAAGTGAGGTATCATTTTTATCGGGAGACGTGGGGGAACGCTGGGTGGAAGGAAATTCGTGGCTCCTCTCAGATTCCAGAACTTTCTGCCACAGAAATGTGAGGAACATGTGTATTTTTAGCCAAATTTTGAGGTTTGCAAAGGATTCTGGGTAACAGAACCTGGTCCGAGCCACACAAGTCACCCCATCTTGGATTCCCCTAGGTCTCTAGTTTTCAGAAATGTACAGGTATGGTAGGTTTCCCTAGGTGGCGGCTGAGCTACAGGCCAAAATCTACAGGTAGGCACTTTGCAAAAAACACCTCTGTTTTCTTCACCAATTTGGCTGTGTCCACGTTGCACTTTGGGGCGTTTCCTGTCGCGGGCGCTAGGCCTACCCACACAAGTGAGGTATCATTTTTATCGGGAGACGTGGGGGAACGCTGGGTGGAAGGAAATTCGTGGCTCCTCTCAGATTCCAGAACTTTCTGCCACAGAAATGTGAGGAACATGTGTTTTTTTAGCCAAATTTTGAGGTTTGCAAAGGATTCTGGGTAACAGAACCTGGTCCGAGCCACACAAGTCACCCCATCTTGGATTCCCCTAGGTCTCTAGTTTTCAGAAATGCACAGGTTTGGTAGGTTTCCTTAGGTGGCGGCTGAGCTACAGGCCAAAATCTACAGGTAGGCACTTTGCAAAAAACACCTCTGTTTTCCTTCACCAATTTGGCTGTGTCCACGTTGCGCTTTGGGGCATTTCCTGTCGCGGGCGCTAGGTCTACCCACACAAGTGAGGTATCATTTTTATCGGGAGACGTGGGGGAACGCTGGGTGGAAGGAAATTCGTGGCTCCTCTCAGATTCCAGAACTTTCTGCCACAGAAATGTGAGGAACATGTGTTTTTTTAGCCAAATTTTGAGGTTTGCAAAGGATTCTGGGTAACAGAACCTGGTCCGGGCCACACAAGTCACCCCATCTTGGATTCCCCTAGGTCTCTAGTTTTCAGAAATGCACAGGTTTGGTAGGTTTCCCTAGGTGGCGGCTGAGCTACAGGCCAAAATCTACAGGTAGGCACTTTGCAAAAAACACCTCTGTTTTCCTTCACCAATTTGGCTGTGTCCACGTTGCGCTTTGGGGCATTTCCTGTTGCGGGCGCTAGGCCTACCCACACAAGTGAGGTATCATTTTTATCAGGAGACGTGGGGGAACGCTGGGTGGAAGGAAATTCGTGGCTCCTCTCAGATTCCAGAACTTTCTGCCACAGAAATGTGAGAAACATGTGTATTTTTAGCCAAATTTTGAGGTTTGCAAAGGATTCTGGGTAACAGAACCTGGTCCGAGCCACACAAGTCACCCCATCTTGGATTCCCCTAGGTCTCTAGTTTTCAGAAATGCAAAGGTTTGGTAGGTTTCCCTAGGTGGCGGCTGAGCTACAGGCCAAAATCTACAGGTAGGCACTTTGCAAAAAACACCTCTGTTTTCCTTCACCAATTTGGCTGTGTCCACGTTGCGCTTTGGGGCATTTCCTGTCACGGGCGCTAGGCCCACCCACACAAGTGAGGTATCATTTTTATCGGGAGACATGGGGGAACGCTGGGTGGAAGGAAATTTGTGGCTCCTCTCAGATTCCAGAACTTTCTGCCACAGAAATATGAGGAACATGTGTTTTTTTAGCCAAATTTTGAGGTTTGCAAAGGATTCTGGGTAACAGAACCTGGTCCGGGCCACACAAGTCACCCCATCTTGGATTCCCCTAGGTCTCTAGTTTTCAGAAATGCACAGGTTTGGTAGGTTTCGCTAGGTGGCGGCTGAGCTACAGGCCAAAATCTACAGGTAGGCACTTTGCAAAAAACACCTCTGTTTTCCTTCACCAATTTGGCTGTGTCCACGTTGCGCTTTGGGGCATTTCCTGTCGCGGGCGCTAGGCCTACCCACACAAGTGAGGTATCATTTTTATCGGGAGACGTGGGGGAACGCTGGGTGGAAGGAAATTCGTGGCTCCTCTCAGATTCCAGAACTTTCTGCCACAGAAATGTGAGGAACATGTGTATTTTTAGCCAAATTTTGAGGTTTGCAAAGGATTCTGGGTAACAGAACCTGGTCCGGGCCACACAAGTCACCCCATCTTGGATTCCCCTAGGTCTCTAGTTTTCAGAAATGCACAGGTTTGGTAGGTTTCCCTAGGTGGCGGCTGAGCTACAGGCCAAAATCTACAGGTAGGCACTTTGCAAAAAACACCTCTGTTTTCCTTCACCAATTTGGCTGTGTCCACGTTGCGCTTTGGGGCATTTCCTGTCGCGGGCGCTAGGCCTACCCACACAAGTGAGGTATCATTTTTATCGGGAGACGTGGGGGAACGCTGGGTGGAAGGAAATTCGTGGCTCCTCTCAGATTCCAGAACTTTCTGCCACAGAAATGTGAGGAACATGTGTATTTTTAGCCAAATTTTGAGGTTTGCAAAGGATTCTGGGTAACAGAACCTGGTCCGAGCCACACAAGTCACCCCATCTTGGATTCCCCTAGGTCTCTAGTTTTCAGAAATGTACAGGTATGGTAGGTTTCCCTAGGTGGCGGCTGAGCTACAGGCCAAAATCTACAGGTAGGCACTTTGCCAAAAACACCTCTCTTTCTTCACCAATTTGGCTGTGTCCACGTTGCACTTTGGGGCGTTTCCTGTCGCGGGCGCTAGGCCTACCCACACAAGTGAGGTATCATTTTTATCGGGAGACGTGGGGGAACGCTGCGTGGAAGGAAATTCGTGGCTCCTCTCAGATTCCAGAACTTTCTGCCACAGAAATGTGAGGAACATGTGTTTTTTTAGCCAAATTTTGAGGTTTGCAAAGGATTCTGGGTAACAGAACCTGGTCCGAGCCACACAAGTCACCCCATCTTGGATTCCCCTAGGTCTCTAGTTTTCAGAAATGCACAGGTTTGGTAGGTTTCCCTAGGTGGCGGCTGAGCTACAGGCCAAAATCTACAGGTAGGCACTTTGCAAAAAACACCTCTGTTTTCCTTCACCAATTTGGCTGTGTCCACGTTGCGCTTTGGGGCATTTCCTGTCGCGGGCGCTAGGCCTACCCACACAAGTGAGGTATCATTTTTATCGGGAGACGTGGGGGAACGCTGGGTGGAAGGAAATTCGTGGCTCCTCTCAGATTCCAGAACTTTCTGCCACAGAAATGTGAGGAACATGTGTTTTTTTAGCCAAATTTTGAGGTTTGCAAAGGATTCTGGGTAACAGAACCTGGTCCGGGCCACACAAGTCACCCCATCTTGGATTCCCCTAGGTCTCTAGTTTTCAGAAATGCACAGGTTTGGTAGGTTTCCCTAGGTGGCGGCTGAGCTACAGGCCAAAATCTACAGGTAGGCACTTTGCAAAAAACACCTCTGTTTTCCTTCACCAATTTGGCTGTGTCCACGTTGCGCTTTGGGGCATTTCCAGTCACGGGCGCTAGGCCCACCCACACAAGTGAGGTATCATTTTTATCGGGAGACATGGGGGAACGCTGGGTGGAAGGAAATTCGTGGCTCCTCTCAGATTCCAGAACTTTCTGCCACAGAAATATGAGGAACATGTGTTTTTTTAGCCAAATTTTGAGGTTTGCAAAGGATTCTGGGTAACAGAACCTGGTCCGGGCCACACAAGTCACCCCATCTTGGATTCCCCTAGGTCTCTAGTTTTCAGAAATGCACAGGTTTGGTAGGTTTCCCTAGGTGGCGGCTGAGCTACAGGCCAAAATCTACAGGTAGGCACTTTGCAAAAAACACCTCTGTTTTCCTTCACCAATTTGGCTGTGTCCACGTTGCGCTTTGGGGCATTTCCTGTCGCGGGCGCTAGGCCTACCCACACAAGTGAGGTATCATTTTTATCGGGAGACGTGGGGGAACGCTGGGTGGAAGGAAATTCGTGGCTCCTCTCAGAATCCAGAACTTTCTGCCACAGAAATGTGAGGAACATGTGTATTTTTAGCCAAATTTTGAGGTTTGCAAAGGATTCTGGGTAACAGAACCTGGTCCGGGCCACACAAGTCACCCCATCTTGGATTCCCCTAGGTCTCTAGTTTTCAGAAATGCACAGGTTTGGTAGGTTTCCCTAGGTGGCGGCTGAGCTACAGGCCAAAATCTACAGGTAGGCACTTTGCAAAAAACACCTCTGTTTTCCTTCACCAATTTGGCTGTGTCCACGTTGCGCTTTGGGGCATTTCCTGTCGCGGGCGCTAGGCCTACCCACACAAGTGAGGTATCATTTTTATCAGGAGACGTGGGGGAACGCTGGGTGGAAGGAAATTCGTGGCTCCTTCAGATTCCAGAACTTTCTGCCACAGAAATGTGAGAAACATGTGTATTTTTAGCCAAATTTTGAGGTTTGCAAAGGATTCTGGGTAACAGAACCTGGTCCGAGCCACACAAGTCACCCCATCTTGGATTCCCCTAGGTCTCTAGTTTTCAGAAATGCACAGGTTTGGTAGGTTTCCCTAGGTGGCGGCTGAGCTACAGGCCAAAATCTACAGGTAGGCACTTTGCAAAAAACACCTCTGTTTTCCTTCACCAATTTGGCTCTGTCCACGTTGCGCTTTGGGGCATTTCCTGTCACGGGTGCTAGGCCCACCCACACAAGTGAGGTATCATTTTTATCGGGAGACATGGGGGAACGCTGGGTGGAAGGAAATTCGTGGCTCCTCTCAGATTCCAGAACTTTCTGCCACAGAAATATGAGGAACATGTGTTTTTTTAGCCAAATTTTGAGGTTTGCAAAGGATTCTGGGTAACAGAACCTGGTCCGGGCCACACAAGTCACCCCATCTTGGATTCCCCTAGGTCTCTAGTTTTCAGAAATGCACAGGTTTGGTAGGTTTCCCTAGGTGGCGGCTGAGCTACAGGCCAAAATCTACAGGTAGGCACTTTGTAAAAAACACCTCTGTTTTCCTTCACCAATTTGGCTGTGTCCACGTTGCGCTTTGGGGCATTTCCTGTCACAGGCGCTAGGCCCACCCACACAAGTGAGGTATCATTTTTATCGGGAGACATGGGGGAACGCTGGGTGGAAGGAAATTCGTGGCTCCTCTCAGATTCCAGAACTTTCTGCCACAGAAATATGAGGAACATGTGTATTTTTAGCCAAATTTTGAGGTTTGCAAAGGATTCTGGGTAACAGAACCTGGTCCGGGCCACACAAGTCACACCATATTGGATTCCCCTAGGTCTCTAGTTTTCAGAAATGCACAGGTTTGGTAGGTTTCCCTAGGTGGCGGCTGAGCTACAGGCCAAAATCTACAGGTAGGCACTTTGCAAAAAACACCTCTGTTTTCCTTCACCAATTTGGCTGTGTCCACGTTGCGCTTTGGGGCATTTCCTGTCGCGGGCGCTAGGCCTACCCACACAAGTGAGGTATCATTTTTATCGGGAGACGTGGGGGAACGCTGGGTGGAAGGAAATTCGTGGCTCCTCTCAGATTCCAGAACTTTCTGCCACAGAAATGTGAGGAACATGTGTATTTTTAGCCAAATTTTGAGGTTTGCAAAGGATTCTGGGTAACAGAACCTGGTCCGAGCCACACAAGTCACCCCATCTTGGATTCCCCTAGGTCTCTAGTTTTCAGAAATGTACAGGTATGGTAGGTTTCCCTAGGTGGCGGCTGAGCTACAGGCCAAAATCTACAGGTAGGCACTTTGCAAAAAACACCTCTGTTTTCTTCACCAATTTGGCTGTGTCCACGTTGCACTTTGGGGCGTTTCCTGTCGCGGGCGCTAGGCCTACCCACACAAGTGAGGTATCATTTTTATCGGGAGACGTGGGGGAACGCTGGGTGGAAGGAAATTCGTGGCTCCTCTCAGATTCCAGAACTTTCTGCCACAGAAATGTGAGGAACATGTGTTTTTTTAGCCAAATTTTGAGGTTTGCAAAGGATTCTGGGTAACAGAACCTGGTCCGAGCCACACAAGTCACCCCATCTTGGATTCCCCTAGGTCTCTAGTTTTCAGAAATGCACAGGTTTGGTAGGTTTCCTTAGGTGGCGGCTGAGCTACAGGCCAAAATCTACAGGTAGGCACTTTGCAAAAAACACCTCTGTTTTCCTTCACCAATTTGGCTGTGTCCACGTTGCGCTTTGGGGCATTTCCTGTCACGGGCGCTAGGCCCACCCACACAAGTGAGGTATCATTTTTATCGGGAGACATGGGGGAACGCTGGGTGGAAGGAAATTCGTGGCTCCTCTCAGATTCCAGAACTTTCTGCCACAGAAATATGAGGAACATGTGTTTTTTTAGCCAAATTTTGAGGTTTGCAAAGGATTCTGGGTAACAGAACCTGGTCCGGGCCACACAAGTCACCCCATCTTGGATTCCCCTAGGTCTCTAGTTTTCAGAAATGCACAGGTTTGGTAGGTTTCCCTAGGTGGCGGCTGAGCTACAGGCCAAAATCTACAGGTAGGCACTTTGCAAAAAACACCTCTGTTTTCCTTCACCAATTTGGCTGTGTCCACGTTGCGCTTTGGGGCATTTCCTGTCGCGGGCGCTAGGCCTACCCACACAAGTGAGGTATCATTTTTATCGGGAGACGTGGGGGAACGCTGGGTGGAAGGAAATTCGTGGCTCCTCTCAGATTCCAGAACTTTCTGCCACAGAAATGTGAGGAACATGTGTATTTTTAGACAAATTTTGAGGTTTGCAAAGGATTCTGGGTAACAGAACCTGGTCCGGGCCACACAAGTCACCCCATCTTGGATTCCCCTAGGTCTCTAGTTTTCAGAAATGCACAGGTTTGGTAGGTTTCCCTAGGTGGCGGCTGAGCTACAGGCCAAAATCTACAGGTAGGCACTTTGCAAAAAACACCTCTGTTTTCCTTCACCAATTTGGCTGTGTCCACGTTGCGCTTTGGGGCATTTCCTGTCGCGGGCGCTAGGCCTACCCACACAAGTGAGGTATCATTTTTATCAGGAGACGTGGGGGAACGCTGGGTGGAAGGAAATTCGTGGCTCCTCTCAGATTCCAGAACTTTCTGCCACAGAAATGTGAGAAACATGTGTATTTTTAGCCAAATTTTGAGGTTTGCAAAGGATTCTGGGTAACAGAACCTGGTCCGAGCCACACAAGTCACCCCATCTTGGATTTCCCTAGGTCTCTAGTTTTCAGAAATGCACAGGTTTTGTAGGTTTCCCTAGGTGGCGGCTGAGCTACAGGCCAAAATCTACAGGTAGGCACTTTGCAAAAAACACCTCTGTTTTCCTTCACCAATTTGGCTGTGTCCACGTTGCGCTTTGGGGCATTTCCTGTCACAGGCGCTAGGCCCACCCACACAAGTGAGGTATCATTTTTATCGGGAGACATGGGGGAACGCTGGGTGGAAGGAAATTCGTGGCTCCTCTCAGATTCCAGAACTTTCTGCCACAGAAATATGAGGAACATGTGTTTTTTTAGCCAAATTTTGAGGTTTGCAAAGGATTCTGGGTAACAGAACCTGGTCCGGGCCACACAAGTCACCCCATCTTGGATTCCCCTAGGTCTCTAGTTTTCAGAAATGCACAGGTTTGGTAGGTTTCCCTAGGTGGCGGCTGAGCTACAGGCCAAAATCTACAGGTAGGCACTTTGCAAAAAACACCTCTGTTTTCCTTCACCAATTTGGCTGTGTCCACGTTGCGCTTTGGGGCATTTCCTGTCGCGGGCGCTAGGCCTACCCACACAAGTGAGGTATCATTTTTATCGGGAGACGTGGGGGAACGCTGGGTGGAAGGAAATTCGTGGCTCCTCTCAGATTCCAGAACTTTCTGCCACAGAAATGTGAGGAACATGTGTATTTTTAGCCAAATTGTGAGGTTTGCAAAGGATTCTGGGTAACAGAACCTGGTCCGAGCCACACAAGTCACCCCATCTTGGATTCCCCTAGGTCTCTAGTTTTCAGAAATGTACAGGTATGGTAGGTTTCCCTAGGTGGCGGCTGAGCTACAGGCCAAAATCTACAGGTAGGCACTTTGCAAAAAACACCTCTGTTTTCTTCACCAATTTGGCTGTGTCCACGTTGCACTTTGGGGCGTTTCCTGTCGCGGGCGCTAGGCCTACCCACACAAGTGAGGTATCATTTTTATCGGGAGACGTGGGGGAACGCTGGGTGGAAGGAAATTCGTGGCTCCTCTCAGATTCCAGAACTTTCTGCCACAGAAATGTGAGGAACATGTGTTTTTTTAGCCAAATTTTGAGGTTTGCAAAGGATTCTGGGTAACAGAACCTGGTCCGAGCCACACAAGTCACCCCATCTTGGATTCCCCTAGGTCTCTAGTTTTCAGAAATGCACAGGTTTGGTAGGTTTCCTTAGGTGGCGGCTGAGCTACAGGCCAAAATCTACAGGTAGGCACTTTGCAAAAAACACCTCTGTTTTCCTTCACCAATTTGGCTGTGTCCACGTTGCGCTTTGGGGCATTTCCTGTCGCGGGCGCTAGGTCTACCCACACAAGTGAGGTATCATTTTTATCGGGAGACGTGGGGGAACGCTGGGTGGAAGGAAATTCGTGGCTCCTCTCAGATTCCAGAACTTTCTGCCACAGAAATGTGAGGAACATGTGTTTTTTTAGCCAAATTTTGAGGTTTGCAAAGGATTCTGGGTAACAGAACCTGGTCCGGGCCACACAAGTCACCCCATCTTGGATTCCCCTAGGTCTCTAGTTTTCAGAAATGCACAGGTTTGGTAGGTTTCCCTAGGTGGCGGCTGAGCTACAGGCCAAAATCTACAGGTAGGCACTTTGCAAAAAACACCTCTGTTTTCCTTCACCAATTTGGCTGTGTCCACGTTGCGCTTTGGGGCATTTCCTGTTGCGGGCGCTAGGCCTACCCACACAAGTGAGGTATCATTTTTATCAGGAGACGTGGGGGAACGCTGGGTGGAAGGAAATTCGTGGCTCCTCTCAGATTCCAGAACTTTCTGCCACAGAAATGTGAGAAACATGTGTATTTTTAGCCAAATTTTGAGGTTTGCAAAGGATTCTGGGTAACAGAACCTGGTCCGAGCCACACAAGTCACCCCATCTTGGATTCCCCTAGGTCTCTAGTTTTCAGAAATGCAAAGGTTTGGTAGGTTTCCCTAGGTGGCGGCTGAGCTACAGGCCAAAATCTACAGGTAGGCACTTTGCAAAAAACACCTCTGTTTTCCTTCACCAATTTGGCTGTGTCCACGTTGCGCTTTGGGGCATTTCCTGTCACGGGCGCTAGGCCCACCCACACAAGTGAGGTATCATTTTTATCGGGAGACATGGGGGAACGCTGGGTGGAAGGAAATTTGTGGCTCCTCTCAGATTCCAGAACTTTCTGCCACAGAAATATGAGGAACATGTGTTTTTTTAGCCAAATTTTGAGGTTTGCAAAGGATTCTGGGTAACAGAACCTGGTCCGGGCCACACAAGTCACCCCATCTTGGATTCCCCTAGGTCTCTAGTTTTCAGAAATGCACAGGTTTGGTAGGTTTCGCTAGGTGGCGGCTGAGCTACAGGCCAAAATCTACAGGTAGGCACTTTGCAAAAAACACCTCTGTTTTCCTTCACCAATTTGGCTGTGTCCACGTTGCGCTTTGGGGCATTTCCTGTCGCGGGCGCTAGGCCTACCCACACAAGTGAGGTATCATTTTTATCGGGAGACGTGGGGGAACGCTGGGTGGAAGGAAATTCGTGGCTCCTCTCAGATTCCAGAACTTTCTGCCACAGAAATGTGAGGAACATGTGTATTTTTAGCCAAATTTTGAGGTTTGCAAAGGATTCTGGGTAACAGAACCTGGTCCGGGCCACACAAGTCACCCCATCTTGGATTCCCCTAGGTCTCTAGTTTTCAGAAATGCACAGGTTTGGTAGGTTTCCCTAGGTGGCGGCTGAGCTACAGGCCAAAATCTACAGGTAGGCACTTTGCAAAAAACACCTCTGTTTTCCTTCACCAATTTGGCTGTGTCCACGTTGCGCTTTGGGGCATTTCCTGTCGCGGGCGCTAGGCCTACCCACACAAGTGAGGTATCATTTTTATCGGGAGACGTGGGGGAACGCTGGGTGGAAGGAAATTCGTGGCTCCTCTCAGATTCCAGAACTTTCTGCCACAGAAATGTGAGGAACATGTGTATTTTTAGCCAAATTTTGAGGTTTGCAAAGGATTCTGGGTAACAGAACCTGGTCCGAGCCACACAAGTCACCCCATCTTGGATTCCCCTAGGTCTCTAGTTTTCAGAAATGTACAGGTATGGTAGGTTTCCCTAGGTGGCGGCTGAGCTACAGGCCAAAATCTACAGGTAGGCACTTTGCCAAAAACACCTCTCTTTCTTCACCAATTTGGCTGTGTCCACGTTGCACTTTGGGGCGTTTCCTGTCGCGGGCGCTAGGCCTACCCACACAAGTGAGGTATCATTTTTATCGGGAGACGTGGGGGAACGCTGCGTGGAAGGAAATTCGTGGCTCCTCTCAGATTCCAGAACTTTCTGCCACAGAAATGTGAGGAACATGTGTTTTTTTAGCCAAATTTTGAGGTTTGCAAAGGATTCTGGGTAACAGAACCTGGTCCGAGCCACACAAGTCACCCCATCTTGGATTCCCCTAGGTCTCTAGTTTTCAGAAATGCACAGGTTTGGTAGGTTTCCCTAGGTGGCGGCTGAGCTACAGGCCAAAATCTACAGGTAGGCACTTTGCAAAAAACACCTCTGTTTTCCTTCACCAATTTGGCTGTGTCCACGTTGCGCTTTGGGGCATTTCCTGTCGCGGGCGCTAGGCCTACCCACACAAGTGAGGTATCATTTTTATCGGGAGACGTGGGGGAACGCTGGGTGGAAGGAAATTCGTGGCTCCTCTCAGATTCCAGAACTTTCTGCCACAGAAATGTGAGGAACATGTGTTTTTTTAGCCAAATTTTGAGGTTTGCAAAGGATTCTGGGTAACAGAACCTGGTCCGGGCCACACAAGTCACCCCATCTTGGATTCCCCTAGGTCTCTAGTTTTCAGAAATGCACAGGTTTGGTAGGTTTCCCTAGGTGGCGGCTGAGCTACAGGCCAAAATCTACAGGTAGGCACTTTGCAAAAAACACCTCTGTTTTCCTTCACCAATTTGGCTGTGTCCACGTTGCGCTTTGGGGCATTTCCTGTCACGGGCGCTAGGCCCACCCACACAAGTGAGGTATCATTTTTATCGGGAGACATGGGGGAACGCTGGGTGGAAGGAAATTCGTGGCTCCTCTCAGATTCCAGAACTTTCTGCCACAGAAATATGAGGAACATGTGTTTTTTTAGCCAAATTTTGAGGTTTGCAAAGGATTCTGGGTAACAGAACCTGGTCCGGGCCACACAAGTCACCCCATCTTGGATTCCCCTAGGTCTCTAGTTTTCAGAAATGCACAGGTTTGGTAGGTTTCCCTAGGTGGCGGCTGAGCTACAGGCCAAAATCTACAGGTAGGCACTTTGCAAAAAACACCTCTGTTTTCCTTCACCAATTTGGCTGTGTCCACGTTGCGCTTTGGGGCATTTCCTGTCGCGGGCGCTAGGCCTACCCACACAAGTGAGGTATCATTTTTATCGGGAGACGTGGGGGAACGCTGGGTGGAAGGAAATTCGTGGCTCCTCTCAGAATCCAGAACTTTCTGCCACAGAAATGTGAGGAACATGTGTATTTTTAGCCAAATTTTGAGGTTTGCAAAGGATTCTGGGTAACAGAACCTGGTCCGGGCCACACAAGTCACCCCATCTTGGATTCCCCTAGGTCTCTAGTTTTCAGAAATGCACAGGTTTGGTAGGTTTCCCTAGGTGGCGGCTGAGCTACAGGCCAAAATCTACAGGTAGGCACTTTGCAAAAAACACCTCTGTTTTCCTTCACCAATTTGGCTGTGTCCACGTTGCGCTTTGGGGCATTTCCTGTCGCGGGCGCTAGGCCTACCCACACAAGTGAGGTATCATTTTTATCAGGAGACGTGGGGGAACGCTGGGTGGAAGGAAATTCGTGGCTCCTTCAGATTCCAGAACTTTCTGCCACAGAAATGTGAGAAACATGTGTATTTTTAGCCAAATTTTGAGGTTTGCAAAGGATTCTGGGTAACAGAACCTGGTCCGAGCCACACAAGTCACCCCATCTTGGATTCCCCTAGGTCTCTAGTTTTCAGAAATGCACAGGTTTGGTAGGTTTCCCTAGGTGGCGGCTGAGCTACAGGCCAAAATCTACAGGTAGGCACTTTGCAAAAAACACCTCTGTTTTCCTTCACCAATTTGGCTCTGTCCACGTTGCGCTTTGGGGCATTTCCTGTCACGGGTGCTAGGCCCACCCACACAAGTGAGGTATCATTTTTATCGGGAGACATGGGGGAACGCTGGGTGGAAGGAAATTCGTGGCTCCTCTCAGATTCCAGAACTTTCTGCCACAGAAATATGAGGAACATGTGTTTTTTTAGCCAAATTTTGAGGTTTGCAAAGGATTCTGGGTAACAGAACCTGGTCCGGGCCACACAAGTCACCCCATCTTGGATTCCCCTAGGTCTCTAGTTTTCAGAAATGCACAGGTTTGGTAGGTTTCCCTAGGTGGCGGCTGAGCTACAGGCCAAAATCTACAGGTAGGCACTTTGCAAAAAACACCTCTGTTTTCCTTCACCAATTTGGCTGTGTCCACGTTGCGCTTTGGGGCATTTCCTGTCGCGGGCGCTAGGCCTACCCACACAAGTGAGGTATCATTTTTATCGGGAGACGTGGGGGAACGCTGGGTGGAAGGAAATTCGTGGCTCCTTTCAGATTCCAGAACTTTCTGCCACAGAAATGTGAGGAACATGTGTATTTTTAGCCAAATTTTGAGGTTTGCAAAGGATTCTGGGTAACAGAACCTGGTCCGAGCCACACAAGTCACCCCATCTTTGATTCCCCTAGGTCTCTAGTTTTCAGAAATGTACAGGTTTGGTAGGTTTCCCTAGGTGGCGGCTGAGCTACAGGCCAAAATCTACAGGTAGGCACTTTGCAAAAAACACCTCTGTTTTCCTTCACCAATTTGGCTGTGTCCACGTTGCGCTTTGGGGCCTTTCCTGTCGCGGGCGCTAGGCCTACCCACACAAGTGAGGTATCATTTTTATAGGGAGACGTGGGGGAACGCTGGGTGGAAGGAAATTCGTGGCTTCTCTCAGATTCCAGAACTTTCTGCCACAGAAATGTGAGGAACATGTGTTTTTTTTAGCCAAATTTTGAGGTTTGCAAAGGATTCTGGGTAACAGAACCTGGTCCGGGCCACACAAGTCACCCCATCTTGGATTCCCCTAGGTCTCTAGTTTTCAGAAATGCACAGGTTTGGTAGGTTTCCCTAGGTGGCGGCTGAGCTACAGGCCAAAATCTACAGGTAGACACTTTGCAAAAAACACCTCTGTTTTCCTTCACCAATTTGGCTGTGTCCACGTTGCGCTTTGGGGCATTTCCTGTCGCGGGCGCTAGGCCTACCCACACAAGTGAGGTATCATTTTTATCGGGAGACGTGGGGGAACGCTGGGTGGAAGGAAATTCGTGGCTCCTCTCAGATTCCAGAACTTTCTGCCACAGAAATGTGAGAAACATGTGTTTTTTTAGCCAAATTTTGAGGTTTGCAAAGGATTCTGGGTAACAGAACCTGGTCCGAGCCACACAAGTCACCCCATCTTGGATTCCCCTAGGTCTCTAGTTTTCAGAAATGCACAGGTTTGGTAGGTTTCCCTAGGTGGCGGCTGAGCTACAGGCCAAAATCTACAGGTAGGCACTTTGCAAAAAACACCTCTGTTTTCCTTCACCAATTTGGCTGTGTCCACGTTGCGCTTTGGGGCCTTTCTTGTCGCGGGCGCTAGGCCTACCCACACAAGTGAGGTATCATTTTTATCGGGAGACGTGCGGGAACGCTGGGTGGAAGGAAATTTGTGGCTCCTCTCAGATTCCAGAACTTTCTGCCACAGAAATGTGAGGAAGATGTGTTTTTTTAGCCAAATTTTGAGGTTTGCAAAGGATTCTGGGTAACAGAACCTGGTCCGAGCCACACAAGTCACCCCATCTTGGATTCCCCTAGGTCTCTAGTTTTCAGAAATGCACAGGTTTGGTAGGTTTCCCTATGTGGCGGCTGAGCTACAGGCCAAAATCTACAGGTAGGCACTTTGCAAAAAACACCTCTGTTTTCCTTCACCAATTTGGCTGTGTCCACGTTGCGCTTTGGGGCCTTTCCTGTCGCGGGCGCTAGGCCTACCCACACATGTGAGGTATCATTTTTATCGGGAGACATGGGGGAACGCTGGGTGGAAGGAAATTCCTGGCTCCTCTCAGATTCCAGAACTTTCTGCCACAGAAATGTGAGGAACATGTGTTTTTTTAGCCACATTTTGAGGTTTGCAGAGGATTCTGGGTAACAGAACCTGGTCCGAGCCACACAAGTCACCCCATCTTGGATTCCCCTAGGTCTCTAGTTTTCAGAAATGCACAGGTTTGGTAGGTTTCCCTAGGTGGCGGCTGAGCTACAGGCCAAAATCTACAGGTAGGCACTTTGCAAAAAACACCTCTGTTTTCTGTGATGTGTCCACGTTGTGTTTTGGGGCATATCCTGTCGCGGGCGCTAGGCCTACCCACACAAGTGAGGTATCATTTTTATCGGGAGACTTGGGGGAACATAGAATAGCAAAACAAGTGTTATTGCCCCTTGTCTTTCTCTACATTTTTTCCTTCCAAATGTAAGACAGTGTGTAAAAAAGACGTCTATTTGAGAAATGCCCTGTAATTCACATGCTAGTATGGGCACCCCGGAATTCAGAGATGTGCAAATAACCACTGCTTCTCAACACCTTATCTTGTGCCCATTTTGGAAATACAAAGGTTTTCTTGATAGCTATTTCTTACTCTTTATATTTCAGCAAATGAATTGCTGTATACCCGGCATAGATTGAAAACCCACTGCAGGGTGCAGGTCATTTATTGGCTCTGGGTACCTAGAGTTCTTGATGAACCTATAAGCCCTATATATCCCCGCAACCAGAGGAGTCCAGCAGACGTAACGGTATATTGCTTTCGAAAATCTGACATTGCTGGAAAAAGTTACAGAGTAAAACGTAGAGAAAAATTGATGTTTTTTTCACCTCAATTTCAATATTTTTCATTTTCAGTTGTTATTTTCTGTAGGAAACCCTTGTAGGATCTACACAAATGACCCCTTGCTGAATTCAGATTTTTGTCTACTTTTCAAAAATGTTGCAGTTTCTGGGATCCAGCGTTGGTTTCATGCCCATTTCTGTCACTGACTGGAAGGAGGCTGAAAGCACAAAAAATCGTAAAAATGGGGTATGTCCCCGTAAAATGCCAAAATTGTGTTGAAAAATTGGGTTTTCTGATTCAAGTCTTCCTGTTCCTGAAAGCTGGGAAGCTGGTGATTTTATCACCGCAAACCCTTTGTTGATGCCCTTTTCAGGGAGAAAACCACAAACCTTCTTCTGCAGCCCATTTTTCCAATTTTTTTGAAAACAACGAAATTTTCACTGTTTGTTGGCTAATTTCTTGGCCTCCTTCTGGGGAACCCACAAAGTCTGGGTACCTCTAGAATCCCTAGGATGTTGGAAAAAAAGGACGCAAATTTGGCGTGGGTAGCTTATGTGAACAAAAAGTTATGAGGGCCTAAGCGCGAACTGCTCCAAATAGCCAAAAAAAGGCTCGGCACAGGAGGGGGAAAAGGCCTGGCAGCGAAGGGGTTAATGCTCTATTTGTTTAGTCTGTGCTGTTTTACCTGATAAATAAGCTTCAGCCTGAATTCATTGCAATAATATATCTAAAAAAACAACTTTCAACCCCCAAACATTGTCATGAATTTTGAATATGTAACGATCAACACACTAATCTAAACCTGCACTAAACACTGAAAACAAAATATCATTTTGATTAGGCCACATGGTGTTACTTACAAAAATCCATAATAATTGTGGAATGTTCCACTAAAAGCATATTTCCTTTTGAATTAAAAAAATGAACAGTTCTAGTTCTTGTTCATGCACGAGGCTGGGAAGCAAGTTTCGGTGCACTGCGAGCAAGCTGATCTGGAGCCATGGCGGGGGAGAGAAAGGGGCTAGCAGATTTCTTGGTCCTACACTGTGTGCACCATTGTCTGTCATGCTAGGAAGACCACACACAGGTTTTTCATATACCAAGTCTTGTTTCTCAAGGGATTTGTTTGCTGGGCAAGTTGAGCCCCAAAATAACTCCAGATCAGACCTCTGACAGTCAACAAGCATCAATTGAAGATCGCCAGGCCAAAAGGCAGAGAATGAAGCTTGATGCAAATCAAGACAGTTCCCCAAAGGTGTAATACATTTCAGGAAAAACTAGCCAAGACCTATAAGCCCCCATAAGGGATGTGTTGGGATTTGAGCAGAAAACATAGGATGAGGAAGGGTTTTATGCCCAGTACAGTGGGTCTGTGGTGAATGATCTTCCTTTCCATGATGTCATCAATAAATTATTTTCAAATACTGGAAAGATATTGAGATGCAGGATGTCCCAGAGTTCTTTAACAAAAGCTACGTATGCCACACAGGTTCTGTTAAGGATTTTCAAAGGTTTTATATTTGTTTTCTGGAATAGGGTGATCCTACAGCTATCTTGGCACAGATGAAGGTATTATCACAGTTCTTGCCCAGCAGTGGGATGGTACAGATCTCTGTAGACGAAACAATGGACACTAGAGACTACCTAGAACACTCTGCTTCAAAAAACACATTTTACTGGCTCCAGACTCTACAGGTACAGCAGGATAATGAACCTCCCTTTCAAGACCTTTTTTGAAGATGGAAAGTTGTGTTTGGCAGCAAGTCCTAACCACAAGGACAAATCAATCAAAAGCAAGGCTGCAATTCTTGTTACCTCAATGGGCGCTGCATATAACAGATCAATGGGCTACACTGTTATAAAGGGTTGAAGTAAAAAGAGAAGCACTGTTATCAGGGATCGAAAAGTTATTCAAAAAGAAGGCAGCATTCCAGTATCTAATCAAAAGTGAAAAGGAGGGTTCAATTTGATCTTCTTCCTTTTGCTGAAGATAGAAGCATGTTTCTGTCTGGTATTGGATTTGAAATCCATGAACAAATTCATCAGATTGAAACCTGTTCTAATGGTTTCTGTAGAGACAATAATTTTGTTGATCAGGAAAGGCAACTACTTACCACCTTTGGATTCGGAAGATGCTTATTTGCATGTTCGATCCGTCTAGAGTAACAGCAGTACCTCAGATTTTCAGTGGACGGAAGATACTATAGGTTTCCAGCTCTACCATTCAGTCTCTCAACATCATCAAGAACTTTCACCAAGCTATTGACCATAGTGGTTCCAGTTCTGCAGCTTACAGGGGTGACCATTTTTCCATACTTTGATAAATAGTTATTCTGTGCTGCTTATCTTCCTAAGGCACAAGACACCATGGCAAAGACAGCCAGTCTTTTTCATCAGATGAGCTTCCAATTATACATCCTGAAATCACAGCTGAAGAGAAACAGTTCATAGGGGAGATTTTCAACACGAAGAAGAGATGTGTCTTCCTTTCCCACCATAGGGTTGAGGCTTTCTATCAAAATCTCTGTTAGAAATTGGGTCTCTAGTTGGATGAGGTATGCACCCTGATCAAGTAGGGGCCACAATCCTAGTCAGGGTAAGTCACAACACAACCTAAATTATCTTGTGCTCAACTTCGGGTAGCTAGGCACAGAGCAGACAGGCTTAATTTAGAAGGCAAGGTGTAGAGTGTTTGTGCAATAACTCATACAGTAGCACAGTGAAAACACCAGAAAATGTCTCCACACCAGTTTAGAAAACTAGATAATATTTATCTGAATGAATAAAACAAGTCTAAAAATGACAAAGGTCCAATATACAGAGGTCAGGATATCCCTTTTTAGAGGTTTATGTAGGTCTTAATCAATGGATGTATCTCTTTAGCACAAAGAGGTCTTAATCCAGAAGAACCAATGGATGTATCTCTTTAGCACAAAGTACCTGGACTGCATCAAAAACAATGACGATGCATGCCACAGAGGAAGTGAGATGCCAGAAAGCAAATCAATGCGTAGATTCCTTACTGACAAGGGAGGTGATGCGCGGCCTCAGTTCCTCACTCCGGTGCAGAGTTGATGAAGAAATCACGCCCAAGGATGATGCATGGAAAATCCAGACATGCTGTGATGATGGAACCATTGTAAACAGGCACTGCATCAGTTCTGCAGGTTTTGCGTCAATATTTCAGGTACGACAGGTGTTGCGTAAATTTTTTGGGAATGTTGAAGCATGTACTTGATGGCCCTGAGTCTTCTTAACAGAAGGCAACCTGACAAGCCTTTGGAGATCACTTGTGGTGGGAAGGCAAAGTCCTTCCAGCACAGTCAGGGAGCAGCAGGCAACAGGGCAACAAGCAGAAGAGCAGTTCTTCCAGAAAATCAGTCCAGTTGAGTCATTTGGGTAGCACTGCAGTCTTTCTGACAGAGTCTAGTTGTAGGTCCTGAAGTATCTGATTTTAGGGGGACCCCAGACCCAGTATATATACCCAAATGTGCCTTTGAAGTGGAGGCTTTGAAATGCACCAGTTCCCCTTTCAACCCACCCCTGTCTGCCAGGAGATCCTTGGGGGGTTATCAGTCCTTTGTGTGGTGTCAAGCCACTACCCTTTGAAGTGTAAGTGACGGCCCCTCTACCCTTCCTGCCTAGGAAGACCCATCAGTATTCAGATTAATGCAGATGCAGCTGAGTGTCCTGTGTTTATGGCTGTCTGGGTGGAATGCACAAGGGCAGCTGTCAAACAGCACAGACCAGATGTGGATTGGAGGCAGGCTGTAAGGTACAGAGAGCAGTAAGTGCAAAGAAATGCCTAATTTCTAAAAGTAATGTGAAACCTAACTTCACCAGTAAGCAGGATTTCACACTACCATTCCAACCATACCAAACATGACAATGCCACTTCTTTCAGATCAGAAATTACCACTTAAAAGTAAATAAGGGAATTTCCGATGCTGCCCTATGAGAGGAGCAGGCTTCACAATAGTGAAGAATGACTTTGAGGGTTTTTCAATACCAGGACATTTAAAACTTACAAGTACATGTCATAACTTTTACTTACATAGCATCCTGCCCTATGGGCCACTAGGGCCGACCTTACGGGTGATTTATGTGTAGTAAAAGGGGGATTTAAGGCATGGCAAGTAGTTTTAAATGTCAAGTTGAAGTGGCAGTGAAACTGCAAACATAGGTCTTGAAATGGCAGGCCTAAGGCGCCTTCTTATATAGGTGGCACAATGAGAGCTGCAGGCCCACTAGTAGCATTTAATTTACAGGCCCTGGGCACATACAGTGCACTTTACTAGGGACTTATATGTAAATTATATATGGCAATTGAGTAGGAGGCAATGTTACCAGGCTTAGGGGAGAGAGCACAAGCTCTTTAGCACTGGTCAGCAGTGATAAAGTGTGCACAGTCCTAAACCCATCAAAAACAAGATCAGAAAAAATGGAGGGAGACGGGCCAAAAGTTGGGGGAAGGCCACACTCAGACTGTCAGGTCTAACACTAGTAAAGTGCACAATATGTGCCCAGGGCCTGTACATCAAATGCTACTAGTGTGCCTTCAGCACTAATTGTACCACCCACTACAGTAGCCTTTCAAACATGCTTCAGTCCTGCCACTGTCTGTCTGTGCAGTTTTAAGTTGTCATTTCGACCTGGCAAGTGTACCCTCTTGCCAGGCCCAAACCTTCCTTTGTATTGCATGTACATCACTCCTAAGGTAGGCCCTAGTTAGCCCCAAAGGCAGGGTGCAGTGTATTCAAAAAGTTGGACATGTACCTTTAGAGTTAACATGTCCAGGTAGTTAAAAACTCTTAAATTCATTTTACACTATTGCCAGGCCTATATCTCCCATAGATTACAATGGAGTTACATTGAAGCATTCTCTAATTGTAATTCTCAATTAGGAAAAGATATAGAGTTTGATGTTCCTGGGATCACAATTTAAAATCACAACTTATGGTGAAGTCGAATTTTAAACTGTAAATCTGAAAACGGCACTTTTTGAAAGTTTGCATTTCTTATTTTAACCATTCTGTGCCTCTGAATACACATCTAGGTTGGGTGACTTTCGGACTCTGTGCATTCATTCTAGACAGCCACACACGATGGGAGATTAGGTGTGACTTGATGGGCCTTAATGGGCAATTAACTGGCTTGATGGTGGGTGAAGCTTAGCACTGCCTCACACTTGAATGGGCTTCTCCTGTCTACACACAATATGGCTTAAGAACCCTGCACTGTCACTCCAGACAGCTTGGAGCTGGGGCAGGGGAGGCAGGGCATCTGCACACTTCAAAAGCATGCCTCCTGGAAGCTTCTCCCACCTTCCAGAACCACGGCTCCAAAGTATAAATACTGGACCTCAAACCCTACCAAATCAGAATTCTACTGAAACCAAAGACACTCTGCCAGGAAGAAGGACTGCTGTGCTGCCTGGAGGGACTACCATTATGCAACTGCATTGCTGTGGTGGCCTACTGATTGCTGTGTGCTGTTCTGTAGAACAGACTGCCACTTTGCTACTTGCTTTGCTTTGTTAGCCTGCTGCTTCTGCACCTGTTCTCTACATCCTTCACTCAGGATTCTTTAAGGGCTAGTTGGCTTACCTCCTTTGCCTACAATCTCTGTGACATCAAAGACTACCTGCAACTCTACTGGTGCTGCAGGTCTCTGCCAACTGTGAGCCCTACCCTTGCCAGAGTTGCCCCTCTGCAGTCCTGGGCCTCAGAAGTGGTTTCTGCAGCTGCCTACTGCAAAAACCAGTGCATCGCCTCAAGTGCGTGTATTTCACCACATCACTCCCTTGATGCCAACGCAGAGGCTGTTTGACGATGATAGATTCACAGCCTGCATGACGCTCTCTACGGCTTGACGACGATGCATCACATTTACTTCAGTGGAGCTCAATGACGGCCCAGTGTCCTGACTGTGTAGAAATACCGAGGCATTGTGCACACGTCAACGCTTTGCTCCATCAAATGTATTGTTTCAGCGGACCCTGCATGGGCTCTGTAGCTGGCCTACCCTCCAATGCGGTCAGCCTGGATTTTGGATTTGCACCTGTCCCTTGAATCCTCAAGTAGCCTTTTGAACAATGGTGACTTTTAAGCACTATTTTCACATTCAATCTTTAAAAGTTCATATCTTGATTTCCAACTATTGGATTTTTGTTGTTCTGGTCTTGTTTTACTCAGATAGATATTCTCTATATTTGTAAACTGTACTTTGTGTAGAGTCCTTTTTGTGGTGTTTTCATTGTGTTACTGTAATTTAAGTGTTGCACTAATACTTTACTTACTTAAGTTAAGCCTGACTGCTCTGTTTCATGCTACTAGATGTTGAGCACAGGTTAATCCAGGTTTTGTATCTGACTTACCCTGACTAGGATTGTACTCCTTGCTTAAACAGGGTGCGGATCTCTGCCAGCTAGAGTCCCAATTTCTTACAAGAAGGTAATGCAACCCAGCACTGTGCAGCCCCTGATCAGTGGCCCCTGATCAGTGGCCAACACAAAGCTTGCATCACCTCACTCTGGAGCCCTGATCAGATCACTGGATCTGATGCAGAATTTTGCAAGATGATGCAGAACCATGCATCGAAGCACCAAACAGCCCACCTAATCAACAGCTTCACTGGATCTGATGCAGCATAACACACAGCCTTGCATTGCAGCAGAGCACAGCCCCTGGTCAGTGGTTCATTGGGCTCAGCCCAGCTCGTAGCAGAGTTTTTCATTGCAGTTCTGTGCAGCTCCTGCATCAAGGACACAAATGTACAACTCCCAGTGGGCGGTCCCTGGTCCCATACCAGAATGGCACTCTATGGCACTCTATGGAAGTCTGCATCAAATTTTGACTTTGTCTTGGTGTAGCACGTCCAAATGCCTGCAGTTGACGTTTTACACCTTCAAGCACTAGTTTCACCTTAAATTTCAACAACTCACAGCACCAGTTATATTGACTGGATTATTGTAATTTCAATGTAATTTTATTAATTACAATATCCTTTATTGTCCTTAATTGTTTTGAGAGTCTCCTAGTTTTGTGTTTTTACATTATTGTTGTTTGAGAGCTTCATACATACTTTACTGTCTCTAAGTTAAGCCTGACTGTGTGAAGCTACCACAGGGTTGTTTAGTGACTTTTGTGGTTCACCCTGACAGTGATTATGATTATTATTTGAAATGGGTTCTCATTCGCTTCAACCAATAATTCAACCTACCTTACCTTGGTGTTTAACTGTTTCACTCCTAATGCATGAAAGAGCCTCCTTCTCTTAAATTGTGCAGGAAGCTGAAGACCTAGGCAGGGCTTGGCACACACACCTGCTCACAGCCAGGATACCTTCCCAGGTGATGGTGTGCTTCACAAACACAGAAAGCATAGCATAACATAACACAACATAACATAACATAACATAATTAAACATAATAGAACATAACCAAAAAACCCTTGTTAGGATCTGGCATAAAAATACTTTATTTATTTTTAAATTATCCTCATTTTTAATTGGGCTTTTTTCATTTTTCAAGTCTAATTCCTGCATAGGTAGAGCTCAGGTCTCACCTGGAGATGTAGGGATTACCTTAGTGGTGTGCCTGGCCACATGGTCCATGAAAGCCCATCATTGGAGTGAAACATTTCTGACAAGTGACCCAGGTACCTTCCAAGAAGAGGAAAGGCAGGGTGCATTGAAAACCTGCTCCAGAGGGTTCTACCGTCCGGGGGAGGTTGATTCGAGGGTGACACCCCAGAGAATCTTGCTGCTTTGGAGAACCTACCTGATTTGGCTGAGTGGCTGACTGAAGGGGGCTGTCCAAGGCAGAGTTCTGCAAAGTGCAGAGGGATTGCCCCACTCTGCAGGGCCTATGGCAGCAGGCTGAGGCCTAGAGAAATGGAGATACCTTTGATGAGCACCTTATCTATTGGGAGAATGGTCTCTAGAGTTGGTTTATGATATCTCCCTGCAAAAAATCTGGAGCAGGCCAAAATATTTGACCAACTGGTCATCGACTTTTGTTTGCTCAAGATGAGGATGCAAATCTTGCATGACGTGTCACGAACAAAACACTTAGCCCTGTGGTGGGAATGCCTTTTGAGAGGGTAGGCATTGACATTGTTGGTTCTCTGGATCCCCAGACTGCTATAGGCAGCAGGTTTATCCTGATCTTTGTGGACCATGCCACATGGTACCCCTGAGGTCTGTGACTGTGCCCGCAGTAGACAGGGCATCAATGTGGCTATTTACCTCTGTGTGTTTCTCCAAGGAAGTTGTGTCTTACAGGAGCACCTAGTTCATGTCTGCCTACATGACCTCCGTGTGGGGATGATTGTCGGGTAGCCTACTAGTTCTCCAGATCATACCACCAGGCCAATGGGCTTGTAGAAACATTCAACAAGACCCTGAAAGGCAAGATTATGGGCCTAGCAGAAACCATGAGGTGTAAGTGGGATGTCCTTTTGCCTTGTCTTCTTTTTTCATCTGACAAATGCCTAAGAAGGGAGTGGGGTTTTGTCCCTTTGAACTTTTTTTTTTTTTTTTTACTCTCGGTCTTATAAAGGAGGGGAGGGAGCCATGTCCGAAGAACCATCTAAGATGTGGTGAGCTACATGTTGGCCCTCCTGTCTCAGATGAAGAACTTCTGGAAAGAAGCTACTGCGAACCTACAGACTAGCCAGCAAGACATGAAATATTGGTATGACCGGAAATCCACTATGGTGCTTTATCAGCCTGGTCCAGAGGGTGTGGATGATGTAGCCTATGGAACCCAGGCCTTAAAAGACTGGTGGACTGGACCCTATGAGGTGAAGAAATAGAAAAGGGAGATCACCTACCTGTTGGACCCCAAGATATCAAGGAATCCCCTAAGGGCCCTGCATGTGTCCTGCATCAAGCCCCATTTTGAGAGGGCAGAAGTCCTCACTCTAAAGCATCTTCTATCTCAGTACCTCTCTTTCTGTATCAGCCGCTTCCTACCTCTATGCATTTAAATCTCTGGCATCCTCACCTTTTTATCTTTAACCCATGTCTCTCTCAACCTCACATGTGTCTCTACCTTACGTCTATTTCTTCCTCACTTCTCCCTCTACTTCACGTCTCTCGTTATACCTTCGTTTTTACCTATATCTCCTTCTCCTAATCTTACTCTCCCATTTTTCTTATTTAACAAAGTTAGAAGTCACTGTCTAGTCAGAGAGTATAACTTTAGAGGAACCAAGGATCAAGGAAGGGGAAGAGAATAAGGGACATTATTATCATTTTTCACCCAATGGAATGGTGAAAATCCTGAGAACAGCACTCTTGATTTTCACTGTTGCCATGAGAATAACAGTTGCGAAGGTACATTTATTGTGTTTATAAATATCTAGAAATTAAAGCTACAAATTGTAATGGGAGGAAACGGCTGCTTAGACACTGAAATCCACATAAAATATTATTGTCACAAGGCAAAAAAATCTAGATCCAAGTGGAAGACAAAACTTTCTCAATGCACCGTGATCTTTTGGTTGTTTTTGTGGTCACCAATTTGAGAACTTTTAACACATAGTTTAGGGCTGATTTTGAGTTTTGTGAAGGGGCTACTTGTCTCCACCAAACTGAGGGTCCGCCCACCTAATTTACAGTCAGTCTGTTGTCAGCGATGAAGACTACATTGATTCTGTCATACTCCTCCCACAGCATGATGGAGTAAGAGATATTAAAGGTTTGGCCATTTGACAACTCACCCTATTTAGAATGGGAAGCTGCATGGTCAGTTTTTACTGCCCTTACTGTCATGAAAAACGTGGCAGTAAGGAACAGTAAAAATATTAAAATGACCCCCACATCATTAGAGAAAACTCCCTGCTATGGGGGGCATACCCTTTCCTAATGAACTATTCAGGCCTTTACCCTTTCCTAATGAACTATTCAGGACTACTATAGCGAGTATACATTTTTCTACACAGTAACCATCAGGTATACACCCATGAAAATATAAATGTGTATAGATTTAGAGTTGACAACACAATATACAACCCCTCCTGAGAGGGCCTAACCAAAATTCACAAAGTGCTAATGTTCTACCCACATTTGTGTAGAATCAATAGCAGACCATTGCCTATTATAGTAATTTATGAAAACCAATGCAAACCAATATCAGACTACGGACTTTAACACAGTCTAATCACAATTCATTACCAATTGGCTTTGATATATGTTTTTAACAATTATTAAATTATGCCTACTTTCAGTCCCA
The DNA here is from genome assembly GCF_031143425.1 of Pleurodeles waltl. NCBI lineage: Eukaryota > Metazoa > Chordata > Amphibia > Caudata > Salamandridae > Pleurodeles > Pleurodeles waltl. The sequence continues at coordinate 319,197,646 of NC_090442.1, read as the reverse complement.
TACATGTTTTCTTTCGCCTATCTTCTTTACCAAGACAGATAAAATACTTTAATCATAAGCTTTCTTATAAGGCAGCCATCTGGCAAACAGCAGAATTACAAATACATTTAAAGTTGGCAAAAAAGGATCTAACAAAGATAACCAGAGGGCAAATCTTCTACCTAGAGTTCATTGAAGGGCATAACACTAAATCACTTGCTTACTAAATTATTCTGTGAGATTACATGTACAAAATACCAGTCTACAGCCTCCAACAATGTTTAATGACTATGCACCCTTAAACACTTTAATAAATACATTTCACAGTAAGTACGTCAGACCTTCTACCATTGGTGCAACTGTCCATAATACATAAATCAGACACATAACATCTGACATAACTTTTCCAAATGAACCAATCATGTGTACAGTCTTCATCAGTGGCTTGTTGCCATAACCGACTGGGGTGCCCTGTATTGTATATAAGGTACTAATCATTAGGCACTGTCATAAAATTACAAACATATACAAAATTACAGGTGGAAAAACAATATACAACTCCACTGAAGAGGGCCTCACAAGGATTATCTTATTGCAACTTTTCAAAGCCAAGTAATAGCTAACATTAAAACCCTTGTCTATTACAGTAATCTGTGAGATTCTATGTAACAAAATAATTGTTTACAGCCCTTAACACAGTTTAATTAAAATCCACCTTTAAAGGCTTACGGGTTTTAACTAACAATAAATTGGTCAGACATAACTCTTCATAAACATATCAGACCGTTGGCATTGGAGACACAATTTTTCAAAGAACTAATCATTCTTATAGCCTTTATTGTTGGCTTGTCATAATGATCTCAGGTGAATTTCGAATACATTTTCTCACAAGGAAACCCTAAGGCATACAGTCAGAAAATTATAAATATACACAAAATGACAGTTTGCAAAACAAGATTCACCCCCCCCCCCCAAGGTTATTAAGGAATATCAAAGTGAATATCATCTTCCCACAGGGTGCAGCAATCTGTGAAGATCCACGTAGAAGAATATCTGTCTACCAAACTTTTGTGAACCACAACCCAATTTTTAGAACAACAAACCTTTGCAACCCACCTAGCTTTAACAAACATGATTTCAAACTCCTGTGAGTTTACAAACAAACATACCTTTTAACCTTTATTGTGCTCCTTTCCAACGGCAGTTATTTGCAAATGTCACAACTTTGACCACGCCCTTCAATATGTCTTTATCTGACTGTGGTCAACATATTGATCTGCCCATTAAAATGGCAGATAGTAAAATACATTGGATCTAGAACATTTTTTAGAGTGGGGTGCTGACCTGTGGCATCTGTTCATTAAAATCACAAGGCTGCTGAAAATTGTTGGTGTAAATCTCAGTGATTTTAGCAAATTTGAAAACCCTCTTCTGGAGCAAAGTATGGGGTAAGGCCTCATGTCCACTTTTGTGTTAAAATGAGGAGTGCATTTTGTCTTCTCTATATATTTATATTGTGGTTTATTTTCATGGGAACAGAACCCAGCTGCATTGGAGTGCTTTACATGAGCACCAAATTACATTACATAAAGTAAGATATATATTATTTTAAACACACTGAGACTGAGAGCTTGATTTAGTGTTTGGCAGATGGGGTTACTCCATCACAAATGTGATGGATGTCTTTTCCACCTTATTACAATTCCATTATGCCATATTGACATTGTAATACAGCAGACGGGATATCCGTCACATTTGTGATGGAGTGAGTAATCTATCTGCCAAAGTCTAAATCTGGCCCTGAGTGATTTGTCCAGTGCAATGCTGGGACTCAAACTTTTTTCCCCAGATCCAATATTGACAGCTCTGGCCACAAATGCATTTCTTAATGTATGTGTGAAAGTCATACAAAAGTGGGATGATTCTGTATAATTATGTGCAGTGAGTACATTCTCTGTTGAAATGCCTTTGCGTAGTAAAAGAAAACAGGACCAAAACATACTGGATGGTTCATATGGAGTATTGCTGGGAAATACTTGCAACTGTACTTAAGGACATAATTGAGCACCTTTGTACCAGTGGTGCTGGAACAATTTTCAGTCGGGGCACTGACAACAATGTTATATCACTGAAGTCACAGGGATGGTGAAAAATCCTAGCTTCACAAAGAGTAGCAAACTTAATCAGCAGGAGAATGGTAAGCATGACTGATGTAGCTGATGGTGCATTTTGGAGCACACTGTCCCAAATATATATACTAAAGTATCGTGCACGAGTGGACTGTCATTGACATAGAGCACATTTTCCATTTAAATTACCATTTAATTTGCACAGACATACAGTTTAAATGATTAAACTATATTGCACACAAATCTATATATTGCACGTGTTGAAATTTGGTTTCAGTGAATATTTATCATTTGTGCATCACCAAGAAAAAGTGTGCTGATTAGTTTTGATATTAGTAAATCTTTTTTTTCATCATACTACAATAAATAGTCCTCCCTTTTCCTTTCCTAACTGCTGACATGTTCTGAAATGTGTGTGCAGTTCAAGTATCAAAAGTTTTGCCTTACAAAAATTGACATCCTACAGCCTTTCCTTTCACACTTCCTGTACCCCAGCAAGATTGAGACATAGTTCACTTTAAAAGCCCAATCATTTTGCAGACAGATACGGAAAGGTAAGCATCAATCCACTGTTAAAAAAATAAACAGCAGCTTGTCAGAAGACATAGCCTAATATTTTACCTCTGTCTTTAAATCACAGCAATTGTGAAAAGATAAATACACATTGTAAAGGCATCTTCATTTATTGCTTTTTTGTGACCCATCAGTAATAGGCTTGGACCCTCCAGGAGATCATGACTCACAGTTTGTGAAATGCTGGTCTACCGGTCTTAAAACAGTGGAATAACAATCCACCTTTAAAGTCTGTGGTGTTAACATATGTTTTGTTGCAATAAATGAGTCAGGCTGACTTTGTTTGTCATATAATTTTATAATAAAAAGATGCGACCTTTGGCCTCTGACATATATTTTTTCAAAACTCCAATCAAATCTATTTGCTTTTGTCTCTGTCACGTCACCATAAACAACTTAGGGCCATATTTATATTTTTTTTGCCCTGCATTTGTGTCATTTTTTGATGCAAAAGTGGCGCAAACTTACAAAATACAATTATATTTTATAAGTTTGTGCCGCTTTTGCATCAAAAAATGACCCAAATGCGGCACAAAATAAGTATAAATAGGGTCCTTAGTCCTTTTGTTTTCTGCACAGGCTTTCCCACAAGACAACTCTCAAACTACAGCTAGAAAATGTGACCTACATATGTGAGATAGTAAAGATAGCAAACCCATATACAACCCTTGCTGAAATAAAAGAACAAGAATTCTCAAAGTGTTCAAGGTGCAAATCTTCTACATGAGGGATTGTCCTGGGGCTAAACATAGCCAAACCCTTGCCTACTATGGTAATCTTTGAGATTCCCTATATCAAAATGCCATATGCAAGTTTTACTGCAGTACAATTATCACCCTCCCTTATTTAAAACAGACTCTGTCCTTATTTGACACAAGCTTTTCAAAATAAAAAAGTAGGACTTACTGCTTTGTCATAACTTCAATGAGGCACTCTTTTTCATTGAAAGCACACACCGTGTGCGCAATCAAAATCTGTTCTCATTGCAATCAGCTTTGGGGTAGAGCCAAAGTCTTGCTAACAGGATTGCATCTTAAAACTCCTTTTCTGTTGATCACATGTTACTTATATATTAGGTTATGAGGATTTGTATTTTTTTTTTAATTGGATTTTCATTATACACAATTAGAAAACATTATCAAGTTGCCAGAAATGATTGCAGTACATACCAGCACGGATACATGAACAATGTATTCAATGATACATAGATATGCATACAAGTTCAGTACATCCATTTGTAGAGATTGTAATACTCATGTTTCAATCCCACTTTTAGTGTGTAGATGGTGTAGGCCCCTGACTTCTTGAGAGATAGTCCATGAAAGGGAGCCATATGTTTTTGGGATGAGATGCCTTAGTTCCTCCGTGTAGCCCTCTAAAACGTCCCTGCAATGTGCCACATCTTTCAGCCCCTTTGCGTGTGTAGGATATGATCCCTTTCCCCAATGTATAACCACTAGACGCTTGACCAGCAGCAGTGCTATTGCTGCAAATCGGCATCCCACTAGCATCCCCCCAGGATCTCCTGGATGTAGTGACTTCACCATGCCCAGCAGGCACACATGGATCGTGAACTGCACTGTCCCAGTAGTTATATCACACAAGGTGTCTACCACATTTTTCCAGAACTACTGTACCCAGGGGCATTCCCATGGCAAGTGTACAAAGCACAGTCCCGTCTGTCCACAGCGGGTGCATCGTGTATCCTCCCGAAGCCCATACCACTGCAATTTCATGGCGTGTAATACATCTGGTGTAGGTATCTTAAATGAATGATACGCAAGTTTCGATTAGAGGTGAGGCAGCCAGTTAGTGAGCAGCAATACTTCCAGACATCTCTAGTGCTTTGTTGGGTGGTGGGTAGCGTCATTCTATGTGGCTATGTATATTTTAGTGGCCAGATGTCACCTATCAAGGCTTGTGAGCAGGGTCTAGAGTCCACCTAGTGCCAGAGGGTCATCCGGCAACGCTGGGTATAGCGCTTTTATGGCATGTTTAAGGCAGTGGTAATAGAAAGAAAACAGTGGAGTGGTGTTTTGTATGTGGTGCAGGTCAGTCAGGGCCACAAAGGTCCCCCCGAGTAGAGATCCCACATTTTGACAATTCCCACTGATTTGAGCAATGTCAGTGCCTTGGTCTCTTGCATAACATATGGTGCCGGGTGGTGTTCTAGTGGTAGTGCCGGGGCATATAGGGGCAGCCTTCCCACCCTTGCTCCCAGCATGCGCCAGGCCGTGACTGTGGAGTCTACTGTGCCAATTTCTGTGTGCAGTGTGTCTCTGCATGTGTGTGGTAGTACATGGCGCAGCAACATAGGTTGCACCTCCTCCGCCTCAATAGCCAGATGCGGTATATAGTCATTCAATACATACCAGTAGTATTTGTGCTATGCCTGTGCACATAAATAGTATAGTTGTAGATCAGGTGCTACAAAGCCATCTCTTCCATGCAGCAGAGTCAGGAGTTGCCACCCCAGTTGAGGCTGTGCACCCACCCAGACTATCTTGAGCTGTTGCCCTCCAAGGAGCTTAAAGAACGCGCTAATTAGTGTAATGGGAATATTGTTAAATAGGTATAAGAAGCGGGGTAGCACAACCATCTTTAGTAGCACTACTCTATCTGCAAATGACAGTGGTATTTTGATCCAGTGTTCTACTAGGTCCTCTAGTTTTGACAACGCTGTGCCATAGTTTGCCTGCAGTATCACCTCTGGGTCCCTATGTACCCATATGCCCAGATATTTCACTGCATCCGTGCACCATTTGAGTGGGCATTCCAATGGGTGCGGTATCGTTTGGGGTGTCTGAGGCAATATCAGTGACTTCTCCCAATTAATGCTGAGGCCAGAGTGTCACTCAAATTGTATATATTCCTTTACTATAGGTGCCAGCTAAGTAGAGGGATTTCTTACGTACACCACCAAGTAATCAGCGAATTGCGACTCCCTGATCGGGCGTTGATGAAAGCAAAGCACTGCATTTGAGTGTCTCTGCTGGATAATGCAGGCTAATGGCTCAACCACCAGAGCAAATAAAAGTGGGGAAAGAGGGCATCCCTGCCTTGTCCCACTCTGTTTACGCACCTGCTCCGATGTGTACCCGTTTACCTAGATCTGCGCCATTGGCCCGCTGTATAATAGCTTAATCCATTTCAATCATGTGCCAGGTAGGCCCATAAGCTTCAATATAGTGAACATGTAGGGCCACTCTATAGAATCGAAGGCCTTGGCAGCATCCAAGATTACCATTGGGACCTCCAGCCAGGGGTTCAAACAATGTAGTAGAGCAAACAGCTTGCATATGTTTAGGGTGGCGATTTTGAATGAAGCCAGATTGATCAGGAAGCACGAGATTTGGCAGGAGGGGCTACAAGCGGTTTGCTATTATCTTTGCTAATATTTTAACAACATTATTTATTAAGGACAAAGGGCGAAAAGATCCACTATGATCTGACTCTTTGTCTTTTTTTAAGTAGGACTATAATAAGGGCTTTCTGAGAGGTTTCTGAGAGCCCCCCTTTGCATAGGCCTCAGCGTAAATATTATTTAGTTAAGGGATCATTTGCGCAGAATATGACTTTTAGAATTCACCGATTAGGCCATCTGGACCCAGTGCCTTTCTGTTTTGGAGTGCCTGTATCACGTCGCATACCTCGTCTAAGTGTAGGAGTCTCGAGAGATACTCCTGCTATGCAGTTGACAGCCATGCCAGGGTTATATCCCTCAAGTAGTCTGCAAAATGATTCAGGTTTACCATATCAGAGGAGGTATATAGCTCCCCATAGTAGTTTGCAAAAACCCTCAAAATTCCGTATTGCGTCCCAGCAATCCAGGTCAGCATTAGACTTTATTTTATTTACTTGGTCTGCATTCCTAGCCAGGTATATTTTGGCAGCCCGGGCAGCCACCCTTCCCGTATGCCTGGGCCACATAGCGGCGAGAAATGTAATAAAATTCTCTATCAGCAATTTCCTGATATTCGCTGATATGTTCTTTTATACGCACCAGTACTATGGGGTTTCCTGTATGCTCTTATTCCCACTCCAGCTGTTGGATGACTTGTTCCATCTTACTTAGTTGAGTGTCGATATCTTTAAGAATCCCCGCTTTCATGCCAATGCAGACACCTCGATTTGCAACATTGAAGGCCTCCCCAGAGAGTGTTATTCTCGTTCACTGAGTCTTTGTTTATGTCAAAGTAATCATGTATAGCTTTGCCCATTGTGTCCTTGCAAGCCTGATCTAGTAGTGCCGAGCTCTGGAAGTGTCAGGTAAACAGCCTGAAGGGAAGTGTGGGAATAGTGAAATCCAGTCTGACTGGCTTGTGGTCCGATAGCATATGTTCCAGATGCTGGACGTTCATTACCCATGTATTTGCACCTCCCGATACTAGCCAATAGTCAAGGCGGGACCATGTAGCATGCGCAGTGGATGCATATGTGCCCTCCCGCACCTCCTTCTTTTGCAGCCTCCAGACGTCTACTATGTTGAAATCCTCCATGGCATCTCTTAGCACCTCAGCAGAGTGCCAGTCAGGACTTGCCATCCCTGTCGACCTATCATACCAAATATCGAGCATTGTGTTTAAATCCCCTCCCCAAAGGATCTCCCCCAGTGGCAAGGTGAGCATTACATTGCTCAGGTTAATGTAGAATGCAGGGTCATCCATGTTTGGCCCATAGACATTTACCAGCATTACCATGGTTCCCCCCAGCATTTCCTGCAGGAGGATGACATATCATCCCTGGTTGTCTGTTATAGTGTGAGCAACAGTGAATTAATTACCCTTTTTGATCAATATCATCACTCCCCGAGAGTATGAGAAGTATGACGATGCTATCCATGTTCCAGCTCACTGTGCACCAATTGTTCGTTCTGAATCACTTGTTAGGTGAGTTAGCTGCTGGAAAGCGATTTGTATGTGATGCCTATCAAGGTAGGCAAGAACCTGCCGAGTTTTGCGGGGATTGTTAAGTCCCGTACATTCCAGGTCAGGAGCAGGATGTCGCCTGGTCCGTGGGATTGTTGACGTGGCATCTCATGGCTAGATCCAATGACTGCTGCATGAGTGCGAAAGTATTGTATAGTATCTCGGTACATGGTACAACTACAGCAACAACATAATACAACCCAACCATCCCCCCCCCCACTTCAGCATAACAATTATGCTAAAGATATTCCCATCAACTGGTATAAAATGTAATCTCCACATTTTGAACTCCACTTGTGAGTGTGGCACTGAAAAAAAAGGCGAACTACAGTTCAGTTTGGGGTGCACCCTCCGAAGTGCTTTCAGAGACCCAATATCACTCGACTGCCGGGATGGCCATGATGGTTTGTGATACTGGTGCAGATTGTCTGACTTTTGCTGAGGATGGATGATCGGCTATTAGAAGGTCACCATAGTCAGCCAAAACTACCGCAGTGGTTGATTACCCTCAATTTTCTCTGGTGCCCCAGCACAGATCCAACAGCCTCCTGGGCGTTCTTAAAAAAGTTAGTTTAGCAGGCCACCATATCTCAGTGTCGCTTCTCTGACAATCTGTGCCTGGTAGTTGCTTGGCCGCTCTACCTCCACGGGATGGGTAGCGTGGCTCCCATTGTCTCAGTTGGAGTCCGCATCATTTTCAGCTTTGGTGAGCGGTGCTCTTTGTGTTTCCTTAGTAACTTACTAGTTGCTTCCATTGCAGTTTGCGCAAATTGAAAACTTTTGATTTGCCCAACTACTCAATCCGTAGCCTCGTCCAACACAGCATAGCATACGTGGTGCCTGCATGATGGAACTTCTGCTTCACCAGGAGATATTCCTTTCAGGCAGCCTGCACAGCAGACGTGAAATAGGGACAGAAGGATAAGTGGTTCCCCTGATGCGTGATTCCCCCTCTCTCCCAGGCCAGCCTCAGGATCGTATCCTGGTCTTTGTAGTTCAGAAGCTTAGCCATAATGCAATGTGACTGGGCCCTAGCGGGTGTGTGGGTGGAGCAAGGGACCTCTGAGCTCTTCCCACCACAAACATCTGAGACAGGGCTTCAGATCCGAAAATGTATGTGAGGAGACGTTCCACATATGTCTCCATACTCCCTGTGTTGGTCAATTCCGGAATTCCTGTTATTCTGAGGTTATTGCCCCTCGATCGAGCCTCTAAGTCTTCATTCTTTGCTTTGATGACCGCTAGCACCTTCTACATGTTAAGCACTTTCTCCACCATCTTTTGGGCATTACCTTGTGTGCTAGATATTCTCTGTTGCGCCTCAGTTAGGTTTTCTGCATGCTGTTCCAGTTTAGTGCATGGCAAGTAGAGATGACATTTCGACATGGCACCTCTATGTCTGCCTCCACCTCTGGCAGCTCACAAGCACTCTTTTTAGCTTTAAAGTGAGTCAGGGTTGTGACTTTTTTTCTGACTTGCTCATATCAGCTGTGGGCTGGATGCAGAGCAACCAGCGTCCAATCGTTTCCATATCTGGCACAGATTGGGCACCTGGCGCGTCAATCAATGGCACTGTGCCTCATAATACTCAGCACTATATTCACCTAAATATGTTTTGTTGTATTACCTGGTGTCTGAGGTGGTGTTTTTTACAAAATGGGATGAAATTCCAGCAAACTGTCCACTCTTGATTCAGTGTGTGTTGCAATTGTCCTGCATCAGGCTGCAGTGTTCGTCTTCATGGCCCGGCCGCCCTCCTGCATGACCCGCAGGTCGTGCTCTGCCCGCTGGCCTCATCCTGGAGCCATGATAGTATACTCGGTCTCCCAGATTCTCTCCTGAGTTGTCAGCAGCCAGGAACCAGGATGCTCCAGAGAAGCAGCTGCAGCCCCTTCCCGGACCCGCCAGGGACCACGCTGGCATTTGCCGCCAGCTCAGCAGCACCAGGGGCTGCCTCCCACACTCAGGCCCCGTTCACCTTATTCCTCCTCAGCATTGTTACGACGCTACCTGTAGCTGCTCGGGCACCGTCAGCGCAGCCTCTCCTCACCACGCCCCCACATTTTGGAGGCCTGCAGTCCTTCAGAGGAACGCCGCTGCCATGGTAGGATCTTTAGGGCAGGCTCTTTAGGGCCCTCACTCTGAGGGCCATGTCAGCAGCTACCTTCCAGTCATTCCCTGCATGCCATGCTCACATTTACACGGCAGTAGTGATCGGTGGGGCCCGCACGCGTGGGTCGCTTTCTCATGCTGTGCCCCACAGTTCAATTCAAGTTATTCGCGGGGAAGAGCACCACCACTAGTGCTCCACTTCTCTGGCCCCCATTTTGAGGTGCACTCATGGGCTCTCCGAGAATCCCCCTGAGTGGCTTCAACAGTCTCTGCACCAGCGATTTGTTGTGTTGCTGGCTCAGCTCATCGTCCCCTTCATCAGCTCTGTTTCAGCTCACATGTTGTGCGCCTGGGACAGGATTCCATTGGATTAATTGCTCAAGGCCGGCAGAGCTGCACTACAGTGCAGCCATCTTGCCGTTGGCTCTCTTGCGCCCCCCCCCCAGATTCTTAATGTATGCTGACACTCAGAAAGTTATACTGGCTCTCAGCAGGCAACAGCCATGCTGTAACTTTATTCCTTAAAGTGAGTATTAAAAGTTAGAGTTGTTTGGAACAGATCTTCCCAAATATGTCCCACCCGCGGTCCCAAACATACTTACAAGGACTCTGAATGACATATATTAACTGTAATAGTTTGGAAACTGAGCTTTTGGCATAGTGATAACACGTGTACCATCAGATCAAAAAGCATGCTTTTAAGCGTGGGAAGGAAGCCTGAACAAAATCTTGATTTGAAATTAATTGTAGCTCTCCTTGCAATTAGTAACACCACCAATATGTGAAATACACCAAAGGCCTTTACAATCTGTACTATATTAGGTCATATTATGAAATAAAGAGAGACACAATAACAACCATTTTTTGGTCTGTCAAGTAGACATTTTTAAATGTTAATGGTAGAGGTGAAAGAAATGTGCACCGGTTACCTTGGTGCAATTAGGCGACATTTCACAAATATTATGAAAAATGACACGTGATTATGCAAAAGAAGTCTTGTGTACAAAAACAGATGCAAGGACCCATGTCACATTTAAAAAAAGCACAAAATAGCATGTGATGTTTGCGTGCTGGCTTTTGATAAGCGTGTGACTTTTTCCTGATCCAACATGCCTTGTGTTTCCTAAATTCCCATAACAATCCTACTCCATCTAACCGATTCCTTTCCCTCTCTCCCAGTTTATCAACTTTCTTTTCACCTTTGGTGCCCTTTAGCTACCTCCTGCTGATTAGTTTGCTTTTTCTCCCCTTCCCACTTCCTCACCTGTCATGGCTGTGGCAGGCAGGCACCAACACCATGCACAGTTTTGCCATCAATAATGCCATTTTATATGTTGCTGTGATGCTATCAGTGCTGTCAAGGAACATGTCATGACTGAAGTAATATGTGAGGTCATTAGTAGTGCATGTTGAGGGCTCGCGTTATAAATGCTTTAAGGCACGAGTTGCTGGTGGTGAATTTCCCCAACATTTTCAACTAACTATAATGCCCCTTTAACCTATGCTTCTTTGAGAGAATTTCCAAGTGTTTTACTTTAAAGTAAGATATAATTACCATCCCTAACCATAACGTCACTGTAACCTTTGTTTTTTTCATTGAATTTCCATTTTTTTTAAGTAAATAAGATGTTCATCTCAGTGCACAGAGTGTGACTGGGTGTACAGCCTGACCGTTTCTTAAAAACTGCTGTCTCATCCCTTCGGCAGGCACTCAAACCCCCACGATGAATGGCCTTTGGGATTGCGCTGCATGGATTTGTGTGTGGAGTCTGTGGGCATCCAGCTTGCTGCTGCCACACAAGGTTGAGTAAAGGCCCTATTACGAGTTTGGCAGACGGGAAAGCCGGCCCACCAAACTCCCGAGAGGGTGGCCGCTGCCTATGTGGTGACCTCCCCGCCAGAGTTATTAAGAGTTTCCTGCACGGTTGGCAGGCAGAATCCTGATTTTCCACCCACTGTCCTAGTGGGAAAGAGGCTACAGTATTGTCTCTGACTCGTTATTAAGCCGGCGGCAATGCTGTATCTTCCAGAGTACACCAGCACCCTATCAATGATCACTGTCTGCAATGCAGACAGTGAACATTGCAAGGATGCTGGCCAGGGGGGCCCCTGCACTGCCCATGCCAAGTGCATGAGCAGTGCAGGGCCTCCCATGGGGTCTCCTGCACCCGTTCTCTGCCAACCTCTTCATGGAGGTGCTACCTCCATGAAACCGCTGGTGGAGAAGGGGGTCGTAATCCCCAGGGCAGCGCTTCTTGTAGCACTTCCCTTGTGGATTAGGACTGCCGCCATCCTCCAGACCCCCAGGATCTGAGATCCTGGAGGAGCTGGCGGATCCCTGGTGGTCCGACTGTGAGGGTTGTAATGTGGCAGTTGGACCACCGCATTGGGGGCAGTTTAGACCACCACAGTGAGTGTGGTGGTCTGGAAACTGTCACACTCGTAATTGGGCCATATGTTATATAATAATACAAAGGGTGGCATTTCAACTAATGCTGATCTACTGGCTTTGCCAAAGGGTCAAAAAAAAAAAAAAAAACAGTGGGCCTATTCGCTTTAGCAAGATGTCAACACCTCAACATACATAAAGTAGACCTATTGGCTTTGTCAAAAAATCACTAATATCTATAATCAAATTCATGTCATGAAGCAATGTTTAATAATAGTGATGTTCTCATAACATTTTAATAAAAACATTAAACATTTGTTTTAATCTTTTTTCAAATGTTTCCAACTACAGAGTGCGAACACAGACCAACCACAAAAGGGCTCAGCACTCCTCCTGAGGAGCACATAGCTCCAGCTCTGAGTGCTTTAAAAATATGGTAATCTCCCCTGCAGTCATAGATTCAATGGCCCAGGAGACTTGGGGCCTGATTACAACCTTGGTGGAGAGGATTACTCCATCACAAACGTGATGGATATCGTGTCCCCCGTAATACAAGATCCATAGGATATAATGGAACTTGTAATACAGTGGGCTGGATATCCGTCACGTTTGTGATGGAGTAATCCCCTCTTCCCACGTCATACTCAGGCCCTTAATGTGTTTTTTTACTAATACTGGAGCCCTGCTGCACTTCCTACAGGCCCCCACAATATGAAAAAAGGTTAGTGATGCCACTTTCCCTTCTAGGGACACTGCCAGGAATAAGAAGCATTATAATTATTAAACAAAAAAGCCCAGGGCATAGCATGGTACTTCTACAAATGCGCAATGAATAATAAATCAGCTGCTCCTGCCCCTCAAATCATTATTCCCTTTTTCTTTTTTTTTTCTGGTGCCTACTTCACCTAAAATATTGAGGACCAAAGGGGAGCCCCAAGGACCCCACAGCCCTTTCCAACTCCCACAGCACATATATTGATGCTGGCGGGAGCTGACAATTTGTAAGTGGGTGCCCCGGTGTCCACCAGGGGCACTCACAATGCAGCCATGATTAGAGGCCACAAGGGGAACCCCATGTCCCCCCTGAACCCAGCTGGCTCACCAACCAGAACCCATTGTAAAGCTGGTGCACCATTTTTCTTTGCTCTGGCCTGAGCCGGAGTAACGTATTTTTCTGCTCCCTCCTGGCCGGGAGCAATCTTGTGTTCCCTGCCAGGGAGAGTGTGGGTGCGGTATGCCTGCACTCTACTGGACAGGAAACTGCAGTGTCCCAGAGCATAGGATCCTTAGGACACTGCTTGAATTGGGTCCTAAGGGATGGGATCTTCAGGCTGAGCTAGGGTCAGGGAGGGTAGCCCTATGCCCTGTTCCCTCAAATAACAGCCCTAGGGGATGGGGTCATTGGGGCTCCATAGAGGCTTGTGGAGTGGGGCAGCATGCGCCTTCTCCTTAATATAAATGTTCAACCCCAGGAGATGTAGTCACCGGGCCTAATGCAGGATGAGGGAGGTGGTTTTCATTCCCCTTCCCATTAATATAAATGATACTCTCTGAGAAATGAGATAAAAAAGGGCCTCTAAGAGGCAAAAACCACAAACCTCTCTCTCCAAAAAATGCTAATATGCCACCCTCCTCCCACCACCGGGGCCTTCGTCCACCCACAGCACTGATTAAAAAATGCCATTTTTGGCCCCAAGGGGAACCCTCAAGGACACTCTATCAGGCCTAGTGGGGGCTAGTTATCTCATCCCTTCCCTCCTTTATGTTTTTTTCCCTAACTTTTATCTTAGATGGCTGCAGTCACATCTTTCACTATGTGGTGGCAGCCAATCAGAACTTATATGGAGATCTACCAGCTCTGCGGAGCCTCCGCAGCCTCAAAACTACAACGTTGTTGAGCCTCAATTTCTCCGAAACTGATGAACAGATTTACACCAAGCCACATAAAGCATGCTTTCTGGACCAAAATCTAGCTTTCTTTCAAATTTGATGCTATTCCGTTGAGTCATTTTGGCTGTAACTCTGTCACAGTATTCTATGGAAAAATGAATGGGGAAAGTTTTGGGACCTCCATTTTTCTGGGTGCCCATTTGCCAGATCACACTGAAACTCTACAGAAGAGAACTGAGGTGCTGGAGAATTATTTTTTAGAAAGCCTCATGTCTAATGGCAGCAATGTTATAAGCATACAAATAAATAAATTTCTTGTTCCAAATGTAGTCCTAACTATATTTACCCTGTGGCAAAAATATGTGACTAAATGTTAGGAGTTAGCTTCTCTAGCTGAACTGAAATAATAATGAATAATGATTTTAATTTTTAGAACTTTCTCACTTACACTCTTCTGAAACACTGGGGATCATGCAGACTAAAATTCCTTACTGCCAGGGAAAGGAACAGGAAGTGATATATCTCACTGTGTGAACATAACAGCAGTGAGAAATTACTGCTGGTTATCCGTGATGAAGGTCCAGAGCTACCGCAATGCATTGAGTCACTGTGTTGTAGTTTACAGATGAAATAAATCACAATTTCACACTTTAAGTGCAATTCTGATGTTTGCTTCTGTTTAATCATAGGTAGCAGCAAAAGGTTTTTGTGAATGAGTACGGCTTGGTGTGACGTCCAGTACTAAAGGCCAGGAAATAAATAAATACATACATTACCTACTTGCCAGTAGGTAATTATATCTAGGAGTAGGTCATAGCTTCCATAGGAAATAAAAGAAATTTTCCAAACTAGCTTCCCACTTACTAAAACTGCTGTCTGGAAAGATTTGGAGTGATATGTCAAGTGAGGGCCAAGAAAAAGGGAGGGTCCCAAAACACATTTTCCCCAAGCAATTTTCCATAGGGTTTTAGACACAACTACAACATGAACCGCTGGACGGAATTACACCAAATTTGACAGACAGCTAGATTTTGGCCCAGAAAGATATCTTTTTACAATTTGGTTTAAATCTGTTCAGTAGTTTTGGGGTTATTAAAGAAAACAGATTAATGTCTATCTAGAGAAGCAAATCTGTGGATCCGCTTACCCATGTGCCAACAGCAATGTTGTGATTGGCTGGCTGCAACCTGACAGAAAAGCGCAGCTGGCACTTTGTGTGTCAGCGCTCAGTTTAAAGAAAAATTAAGTTTCAAACTAATAGAAAGGGTCAGGGTAGAGGTACGCTGATCCCATGGGACTGATGGAAGGGTGTGTGAGGGTCTCCTCCTGGGCAGAAAGTCCCCACAAAGATTTGTTGGGGGCAGTGCACAAGGATCCAGGGATTGTCTGCAGCACTCAGCATAACCCTTCCATGGATCAAGACCCTAATTAAAAAAAATCCAAACACTTATTCACACACTCACACACCTAGTCACAAACCCACAAACCACAACCACACCCAGTCATAGACCCACACAGCCACTCACACAGCTGCTCACACAGCTACTAACACACACTTACACCCCCACACAACCACACACACACACACCCATATATCCACTCACACACCAACTCACAGACCCACAAAACTACTCACACACCCACTCACAGACCCAAACAGCCACTCATACACACATGCCCACAGGCACTCACACACCCACTCACAGAGTGACAAAACCACTATAACACTCAGTCACAGACCTGCACAGCCACTCACTCACACCCACACACCCACTCACACACCTACTTACACACCCACACAACCACTCACACACCCACTCACACCCATACAGCCTCTCACTCACCTACTCACGGACCCACACAACCACTCAGACACCCACTCACAGACCCACACAGCCACTCATACACCCACTCATACACTCACACATCCACTTACACACCCACACAACCACTCACACACCCATACAGTCACTCCCATAGCCAATCACCGACACACAAAACCACTAACACACCCACTCACCGAGCCACACCACCACTCACACCCACCCACACACCCACTTATATACTCACACACCCACTTACACATGCACACAACCACACAGTCAGTCACACACCCATACAACCACCCACACACCCAATCACAGTGACACACCATGTGTTTGGTTGCATGCAGGGGGTTGGTTAGAGGGCCTGGCCATAGGCCATAGGCCAGGCCCTCTCACCAACCCCCAACCATTCATGGCCAGCAGCTGTGCATGGCAGTGGTTGAATTAAAGTATGGTAATAAACTAATACTTTGTGTTAAAAATTTAGAAATTCACTTAAAATAAACAAAGGTTACAGAGACATTATAGTTAGGACATAGATTTTTTTTTAAATGTAGAAATGTATTAAAAACTAAGGTTACAGGCACAATATAGTTAGATTGAGATTTTACATGCACAAAACCATAGAAATTCAGCAGGTATAGTTGCACTTATCTCAAGAAACTTTGACTCATACCATAAGGTAAATGTAACTCACCCCTTCCCATCAGTCCTGACATTTTCTATGACATCATTGACTTTATCACTGCAGCATTTGCAATAAAATTATTGAAGAGAAAACTGGGCATTATAGTTACCTTAGGGAATGAGTTAAAGTTCAGTTCCCCTGAGTTAGGGTTTTTGGGATTTTAGAAATGAACAGGAAGTGATATACCTCACTGTGTGAACATAACAGCAGTGAGAAATGACTGCTGGTTATCTGTGAGGAAGGTCCAGGGCTACCGCAATCCGTTGAGTCACTGTGTTGTAGTTTACAGAAGAAATAAATCACAATTTCACACTTTAAGTGCAATTCTGATGTTTGCTTCTGTTTAATCACAGGTAGCAGCAAAAGGTTTTTGTGAATGAGTACGGCTTTGTGTGACGTCCAGTACTAAAGGCCAGGAAATAAATAAATAAATAAATACCTACATTACCTTCTTGCCAGTAGGTAGTTATAGCTAGGAGTAGGTCATAGCTTCCATAGGAAATAAAATAAATTTTCAAAACTAGTTTTCCACTTTCTAAAACTGCTGTCTGGAAAGATTTGGAGTGATGTGTCAAGTGGGGGCCAAGAAAAAGGGAGGGTCCCAAAACACATTTTCCCCATGCAATTTTCCATAGGGTTTTACACACAACTACAACATGAACCGCTGGACGGAATTACACCAAATTTGGCAGACAGCTAGATTTTGTCCCAGAAAGATATCTTTTTATAATTTGGTTTAAATCTGTTCAGTAGTTTTGGGGTTATTAAAGAAAACAGATTAATGTCTATCTAGAGAAGCAAATCTGTGGATTCGCTTACCCATGTGCCTAAAGCAATGTTGTGATTGGCTGGCTGCAACCTGACAGAAAAGCGCAGCTGCCACTTTGTGTGTCAGCGCTCAGTTCAAGGAAAAATAAAGTTTCAAACTAATAGAAAGGGTCAGGGTAGAGGTACGCTGATCCCATGGGACTGATGGAGGGGTCTGTGAGGGTCTCCTCCTGGGCAGAAAGTCCCCACAATTTTTTTGGGGGGCAGTGCACAAGGATCCAGGGATTGTCTGCAGCACTCAGCATAACCCTTCCATGGGTCATGACCCTAATTAAAAAAAATCCACACACTTATTCACACACTCACACACCTAGTCACAAACCCACAAACCACAACCACACCCAGTCATAGACCCACACAGCCACTCACACAGCTGCTCACACAGCTACTCACACACACTTACACACCCACACAACCACCCACACACACACACACCCATATATCCACTCACACACCAACTCACAGACCCACAAAACTACTCACACACCCACTCACAGACCCAAACAGCCACTCATACACGCATGCCCACAGGCACTCACACATCCACTCACAGAGTGACAAAACCACTATAACACTCAGTCAAAGACCTGCACAGCCACTCACTCACACCCACACCCACACACCCACTCACACACCTACTTACACACCCACACAACCACTCACACACCCACTCACACCCATACAGCCACTCACTCACTCACCTACTCACGGACCCACACAACCACCCAGACACCCACTCACAGACCCACACAGCCACTCATACACCCACTCATACACTCACACATCCACTTACACACCCACACAACCACTCACACACCCATACAGTCACTCCCATAGCCAATCACCGACACACACAACCACTAACACACCCACTCACCGAGCCACACCACCACTCACACCCACCCACCCACTTATAAACTCACACACCCACTTACACATGCACACAACCACACAGTCAGTCACACACCCATACAACACTCACACACCCAGTCACAGTGACACACCATTTGTTTGGCTGCATGCAGGGGCCAGGCCCTCTTACCAACCCCCAACCATACATGGCCAGCAGCTGTGCATGGAAGTGGTTGAATTAAAGTATGGTAATAAACTAATACTTTGTGTTAAAAATGTAGAAATTCACTTAAAATAAAAAAAGGTTACAGAGAAATTATAGTTAGGAAATAGAATTTGTTTAAAATGTAGAAATGTACTAAAAACTAAGGTTACAGGCACGATATAGTTAGATTGAGATTTTACATGCACAAAACCATAGAAATTCAGCAGTTATAGTTGCACTTATCTCAAGAAACTATAACTCATACCATAAGGTAAATGTAACTCATTCCTTCCCATCAGTCCTGACATTTTCTATGACATCATTGACTTTATCACTGCAGCATTTGCAATAAAATTATTGAAGAGAAAACTGGGCATTATAGTTACCTTAGGGAATGAGTTATAGTTTAGTTCCCCTGAGTTAGAGTTTTTTGGATTTTAGTTCCTTAATAACTTTGTACCAATTTGGCAAATGTTTGCAAAACTGTGCACAGCTGGTACACCCCTTTCATTCTTGGAGGAATTAAAGTTTTGCAACGTTTGGTCAAGGGGGTGCAATGAAAAAAAGGTTGGTCCAAAACAGGCTTGAAATCCAATGCGTCTTCCATAGACTTTTGCATTTCACTTAGCGTGAAAACCATCACTTGGAATTTAATTACATTTGGCAGTATTACATATTAGGGTGCACATGTGATTCTGTGAGGAAGGCCAGGTAAATAGGGTAAGACATTTTTAAGTTCTAAGGTATTTTAACTTAGTGATATGTGTTGCCATGGCAGTCCAGTGCTAGTAGTGCAGTACATAGGGATGACAAGGGATTATCTGATTGGCTAATGTGTGATTTTCCGAAACATTTAGGCAACCATGTTGTTTTCTATACAACTTTGCCTGTGTTTTGTGTTACACCTTAACCTCTTAAGTGCGGGCGTCGGCCACTGGCCGACGCCCACACACCCTCCCTGGTGCGGGTCACGACCAGTGGCCGACACCAGGAAGGGCATTAATAAATCCTCGGGTGCGTCGCACCCGAGGATTTTTTTTTTTTTTCCCCGGGAGACACGGAGACGGCGCGCTGACGTTGCAAAGGTGTTTTCCCCATGAAAGCAGGAAGCAGCCTTGCGGCCGCTTCCTGCTTTCATGGGGAAAACGGCCTTTTACACGTTCGGGAAGGCCTCGTAAGAAAGGGGAGACACTCCCCTTTCTTACGAGGCCTTCCTGAAAGTGTTTCCTGGCCCCCGGTCGCAGCTGTGCTGCGATCGGGGGCCAGGAAACACTTTCAGGTTTCCTGGCTCCCCCGATCGCAGCACAGCTGCGATCGGGGGGGTCAGGAAACATTTTGAAAAGGCCTCGTAAGAAAGGGGAGACTCTCCCCTTTCTTACGAGGCCTTCTGAAACTGTTTCTGGCCCCCGATCGCAGCACAGCTGCGATCGGGGGCAAGAAACTGTTTCAGAAGGCCTCGTAAGAAAGGGGAGAGTCTCCCCTTTCTTATGAGGCCTTCTGAAACGGTTTCCTGGCCCCCGATCGCAGCACAGCTGCGATCGGGGGCCAGGAAACCCCACTAGACACCAGGGATTTCACTTTTGGGGGGCGGCCCCCCCCCGGAAAACGGGCCGCCCCCCCCCCCTGGCATAATTTTCTTTAAAAAAAAAAAAGGTAGGTGCACCCTGGGGGGGGGGGGGGGGGGGGGGCGCGATCGCGCCCCCCCCCCAGGGTATTTTTTTTTTTTTCAAAAAAAAAAATACAAAAAAAAAAAATGAAATGACAGGGGGTCGCCCGTGGGCAGGGTGACCCCCTGTGGGGGCAATTTTTTTTTTAGATGTTGTAGGGTTTCCCTGGGGGCCATTTTGGCCCCCAAGGAAACCATACAACAACTAAAAAAAAATATATGTATATATCTATATATATATATCTATGTAGATAGATATATCTAGGTACATGGATATATCTATAGATATATCTATGTAGATATATATTTATATATATATATATATATATAGGTAGATCTGTATCAAAGAGATTTATAAAGCGCGCTACTCACCTGTGAGGGTCTCAAGGCACTGGGGGGGGACGGGGGGGAGGGAAAGGGGCTAGGAGGTTCACTGTTCAAAAAGCCAGGTTTTGAGGCCCTTCCTGAAAAGAAGTAGGTTTTGGGTCTTGCGAATGTGGGTTGTGAGTGCGTTCCATGTTTTGGGTGCAATGTAGGAGAAGGATCTGCCCCCGGTGGTGGTGTGTTTGATGCGGGGGTCAGAGGCGAGAGAGAGGTCAGCTGAACGGACGTTTCGTGTGGGGGTGTGGAAGGTGACTCTCGTTGAGGTAGGCAGGGCCTGTGTTGTGGAGTGATTTGTGTGTGAGGATGAGGATCTTGAAGGTGATCCTTTTGTCAATGGGGAGCCAGTGGAGGGATTTGAGGTGTGGAGAGATGTGTTCGTGTCGGTGGAGGTCGAGGATGAGTCGTGCTGCTGAGTTCTGGATGCGTGTAGTTTGCACTTGAGTTTTAGAGTGGTGCCGGCGTAGAGGGCGTTTCTGTAATCAAGCCTGCTGCTGATGAGTGCGTGAGTGACAGTTTTTCTGGTCTCTGTGGGGATCCATTTGAATGTTTTTCAGTATACGGAGTTTGTTGAAGCATGAGGAGGTAAGAGCGTTGATTTGTTGGGTCATAGAGAGGGAGGAGTCTAGGATGATGCTGAGGTTGCGTGCGTAGTTGGCGGGGGTGGGTGCAGGGCCTAGCGTGGTGGGCCACCATGGGGGGTCCCAGGTTTTTTTGGTGAGGGCCAAAGAGGATTATTTCAGTTTTGCTTGAGTTGAGTTTCAGGTGGTTGACTGTCATATATACATCACTTTTGTCAATATGTGTGTGGTTTCCCTGGGGGGAAAAGGGTCCGACTTGTCTAGTGGCAGTTTTAGTGCCATAAAGAAGCGCAGAAGGTTTATATGCCTACTGCAAAGAGCACATCTGTATTTTATGTAAATAGCTGAGTACATTAGTAAAGTCTATGGAGAGATGAAGGGCACTTTTGCTGGGTGGTAATGAGGGAATCCGAGGAGGAGGGAGTGGGAGCACCAATAATGATTGTTGGACTGGGCGCAGGAGGTGCTAAAGACTGTGACGAATGGTATGTGACAAGGTGTTTTTTGAGTGTCTTGAAAGTACGTGCTGATTGAGGGAAGAAGCGCAGGTAAGGTGGCCTCTACTGTTGCACGTATCTCACACACACCATCGATTTTGTGACTGTCTAAGTAGGCTAGTGTTTTAGAGCAACAGTTTAGCCAATAGCATAGATGGCATCTTGATGGATGACTGCTGCCTGCACTCGGGTTATAGAGGACCGCTCTGACATAGGATCCGAGACTGAAACATCAGATACTGAGACAGCATCTGAGGGATAGGACAATGGCGCAGACTCTGGGAGTGATTTTTCAGTCAGAGGAGTCCCATTCGAAAACTCCTCTTCCAGTACATTATGAGGGAGGTGATGAGGACAGTCCTGCTGTCCCTTCGCAAGCTGTTCGTGCAACTGGGTAATAGTGGGTTAGGCCAACCCAGAGAGCAGGTGAATGCGGCAGCAAGCAGAGAGAGAGTGCTCTCTTGGGAGCTCACCAATTTAGTTCAGCCCCAAATTCCACCACCCAAATCATATTGTGGAGACAACAAAATTGTCTATGGCAAAACAAACTGGTTTTGTAAGGCAGGCACCTGTGTTTTTGGTCCTGGATTCGGCGGCCATATAGAGAAACACACTAAACCCAAACATTTCTGGAAACTAGACATTCGGGGGAGTCCACAGAGGTGTGACTTGTGTGGATTCCCCAAAGTTTTCTTACCCAGAATACCCTGTAAAGCTGAAATGTTGAAAAAAACCTCTATTTTTCTCGCATTTCTGTCACACAAACTACAGGAATATGCTGGGATCCACAACATTCCTACCACCCAGTGACTCCTCACCTGTCCTGATAAAAACACTACCCCACTTGAGTGCCTACACCTAGTGCCTGTGTCAGGAATGGATCACCCCAGGGTCAACAGCTGCCTCACGTAAGGACCAACATTGACCGTTGTGTGATCTATTCCTGTCGCAGGCACCAGGCCTAACCACACAAGTGAGGTATCATATTTATCGGGAGACTTGGGGGAACGCTGGGTGGAAGGAAATTTGTGGCTCCCCTCAGATTCCAGAACTTTCTGTCACCGAAATGTGTGGAAAACGTGGTATTTTAGCCACATTTTGAGGTTTGCAAAGGATTCTGGGTAACAGAACCTGGTCCGAGCCCCACAAGTCACCTCATCTTGGATTCCCCTGGGTTTCTAGTTTTCAAAAATGTGCTGGTTTGCTAGGTTTCCCCAGGTGCCGGCTGAGCTAGAGGCCAAAATCCAGAGGTAGGCACTGTTTTCTATGAAAAAATTAGATGTGTCCACGTTCTGTTTTGGGGCATTTCCTGTCGCGGGCGCTAGGCCTACCCACACAAGTGAGGTATCATTTTTATCGGGAGACTTAGGGGAACGCCGGGTGGAAGGAAATTTGTGGCTCCTCTCAGATTCCAGAACTTTCTGTCACCGAAATGTGAGGAAAACTTGTTTTTTTGGCCACTTTTTGAGGTTTGCAAAGGATTCTGGGTAACAGAACCTGGTCCGAGCCCCGCAAGTCACCCCTCCTTGGATTCCCCTAGGTCTCTAGTTTTCAGAAATGCACAGGTTTGGTAGGTTTCCCTATGTCCTGGCTGAGCTAGAGGCCAAAATCTACAGGTAGGCACTTCTCAAAAAACACCTCTGTTTTCTTCCAAAAATTTTGATGTGTCCACGTTGCGCTTTGGGGCGTTTCCTGTCGCGGGCGCTAGGCCTACCCACACAAGTGAGGTATCATTTTTATCGGGAGACTTGGGGGAACGCTGGGTGGAAGAAAATTTGTGGCTCCTCTCAGATTCCAGAACTTTCTGTCACCGAAATGTGAGGAAAACTTGTTTTTTTAGCCACTTTTTGAGGTTTGCAAAGGATTCTGGGTAACAGAACCTGGTCCGAGCCCCGCGAGTCACCCCTCCTTGGATTGCCCTAGGTCTCTAGTTTTCAGAAATGCACAGGTTTGGTAGGTTTCCCTAGGTGCCGGCTGAGCTAGAGGCCAAAATCTACAGGTAGGCACTTCTCAAAAAACACCTCTGTTTTCTTCCAAAAATTTGGATGTGTCCACGTTGCGCTTTGGGGCGTTTCCTGTCGCGGGCGCTAGGCCTACCCACACAAGTGAGGTATCATTTTTATCGGGAGACTTGGGGGAATGCCAGGTGGAAGGAAATTTGTGGCTCCTCTCAGATTCCAGAACTTTCTGTCACCGAAATGTGAGGAAAACTTATTTTTTTAGCCACTTTTTGAGGTTTGCAAAGGATTCTGGGTAACAGAACCTGGTCCGAGCCCCGCGAGTCACCCCTCCTTGGATTGCCCTAGGTCTCTAGTTTTCAGAAATGCACAGGTTTGGTAGGTTTCCCTAGGTGCCGGCTGAGCTAGAGGCCAAAATCTACAGGTAGGCACTTCTCAAAAAACACCTCTGTTTTCTTCCAAAAATTTTGATGTGTCCACGTTGCGCTTTGGGGCGTTTCCTGTCGCGGGCGCTAGGCCTACCCACACAAGTGAGGAATCATTTTTATCGGGAGACTTGGGGGAACGCCGGGTGGAAGGAAATTTGTGGCTCCTCTCAGATTCCAGAACTTTCTGTCACCAAAATGTGAGGAAAACTTGTTTTTTTAGCCACTTTTTGAGGTTTGCAAAGGATTCTGGGTAACAGAACCTGGTCCGAGCCCCGCGAGTCACCCCTCCTTGGATTGCCCTAGGTCTCTAGTTTTCAGAAATGCACAGGTTTGGTAGGTTTCCCTAGGTGCCGGCTGAGCTAGAGGCCAAAATCTACAGGTAGGCACTTCTCAAAAAACACCTCTGTTTTCTTCCAAAAATTTTGATGTGTCCACGTTGCGCTTTGGGGCGTTTCCTGTCGCGGGCGCTAGGCCTACCCACACAAGTGAGGTATCATTTTTATCGGGAGACTTAGGGGAACGCCGGGTGGAAGGAAATTTGTGGCTCCTCTCAGATTCCAGAACTTTCTGTCACCGAAATGTGAGGAAAACTTGTTTTTTTGGCCACTTTTTGAGGTTTGCAAAGGATTCTGGGTAACAGAACCTGGTCCGAGCCCCGCAAGTCACCCCTCCTTGGATTCCCCTAGGTCTCTAGTTTTCAGAAATGCACAGGTTTGGTAGGTTTCCCTATGTCCTGGCTGAGCTAGAGGCCAAAATCTACAGGTAGGCACTTCTCAAAAAACACCTCTGTTTTCTTCCAAAAATTTTGATGTGTCCACGTTGCGCTTTGGGGCGTTTCCTGTCGCGGGCGCTAGGCCTACCCACACAAGTGAGGTATCATTTTTATCGGGAGACTTGGGGGAACGCTGGGTGGAAGAAAATTTGTGGCTCCTCTCAGATTCCAGAACTTTCTGTCACCGAAATGTGAGGAAAACTTGTTTTTTTAGCCACTTTTTGAGGTTTGCAAAGGATTCTGGGTAACAGAACCTGGTCCGAGCCCCGCGAGTCACCCCTCTTTGGATTGCCCTAGGTCTCTAGTTTTCAGAAATGCACAGGTTTGGTAGGTTTCCCTAGGTGCCGGCTGAGCTAGAGGCCAAAATCTACAGGTAGGCACTTCTCAAAAAACACCTCTGTTTTCTTCCAAAAATTTGGATGTGTCCACGTTGCGCTTTGGGGCGTTTCCTGTCGCGGGCGCTAGGCCTACCCACACAAGTGAGGTATCATTTTTATCGGGAGACTTGGGGGAATGCCAGGTGGAAGGAAATTTGTGGCTCCTCTCAGATTCCAGAACTTTCTGTCACCGAAATGTGAGGAAAACTTATTTTTTTAGCCACTTTTTGAGGTTTGCAAAGGATTCTGGGTAACAGAACCTGGTCCGAGCCCCGCGAGTCACCCCTCCTTGGATTGCCCTAGGTCTCTAGTTTTCAGAAATGCACAGGTTTGGTAGGTTTCCCTAGGTGCCGGCTGAGCTAGAGGCCAAAATCTACAGGTAGGCACTTCTCAAAAAACACCTCTGTTTTCTTCCAAAAATTTTGATGTGTCCACGTTGCGCTTTGGGGCGTTTCCTGTCGCGGGCGCTAGGCCTACCCACACAAGTGAGGTATCATTTTTATCGGGAGACTTGGGGGAACGCCGGGTGGAAGGAAATTTGTGGCTCCTCTCAGATTCCAGAACTTTCTGTCACCAAAATGTGAGGAAAACTTGTTTTTTTAGCCACTTTTCGAGGTTTGCAAAGGATTCTGGGTAACAGAACCTGGTCCGAGCCCCGCGAGTCACCCCTCCTTGGATTGCCCTAGGTCTCTAGTTTTCAGAAATGCACAGGTTTGGTAGGTTTCCCTAGGTGCCGGCTGAGCTAGAGGCCAAAATCTACAGGTAGGCACTTCTCAAAAAACACCTCTGTTTTCTTCCAAAAATTTTGATGTGTCCACGTTGCGCTTTGGGGCGTTTCCTGTCGCGGGCGCTAGGCCTACCCACACAAGTGAGGTATCATTTTTATCGGGAGACTTAGGGGAACGCCGGGTGGAAGGAAATTTGTGGCTCCTCTCAGATTCCAGAACTTTCTGTCACCGAAATGTGAGGAAAACTTGTTTTTTTAGCTACTTTTTGAGGTTTGCAAAGGATTCTGGGTAACAGAACCTGGTCCGAGCCCCGCGAGTCACCCCTCCTTGGATTGCCCTAGGTCTCTAGTTTTCAGAAATGCACAGGTTTGGTAGGTTTCCCTCGGTGCCGGCTGAGCTAGAGGCCAAAATCTACAGGTAGGCACTTCTCAAAAAACACCTCTGTTTTCTTCCAAAAATTTGGATGTGTCCACGTTGCGCTTTGGGGCGTTTCCTGTCGCGGGCGCTAGGCCTACCCACACAAGTGAGGTATCATTTTTATCGGGAGACTTGGGGGAACGCCGGGTGGAAGGAAATTTGTGGCTCCTCTCAGATTCCAGAACTTTCTGTCACCGAAATGTGAGGAAAACTTGTTTTTTTAGCCACTTTTTGAGGTTTGCAAAGGATTCTGGGTAACAGAACCTGGTCCGAGCCCCGCAAGTCACCCCTCCTTGGATTCCCCTAGGTCTCTAGTTTTCAGAAATGCACAGGTTTGGTAGGTTTCCCTATGTGCCGGCTGAGCTAGAGGCCAAAATCTACAGGTAGGCACTTTGGAAAAAACAGCTGTGTTTTCTATTAAAAAAATAGGATGTGTCCATGTTGTGTTTTGGGGCATTTCCTGTCGCGGGCACTAGGCCTACCCACACAAGTGAGGTATCATTTTTATCGGGAGACTTGGGGGAACACAGAATAGCAAAACAAGTGTTATTGCCCCTTATCTTTCTCTACATTTTTTCCTTCCAAATATAAGAGAGTGTGTAAAAAAGACGTCTATTTGAGAAATGCCCTGCAATTCACATGCTAGTATGGGCACCTCGGAATTCAGCGATGTGCAAATAACCACTGCTCCTCAAAACCTTATCTTGATCCCATTTTGGAAATGCAAAGGTTTTCTTGATACCTCTTTTTCACTCTTCATATTTCAGCAAATGAATTGCTGTATACCCAGTATAGAATGAAAACCAACTGCAGGGTGCAGCTCATTTATTGGCTCTGGGTACCTAGGGTTCTTGATGAACCTACAAGCCCTTTATATCCCCGCAACCAGAAGAGTCCAGCAGACAAAACGGTATATTGCTTTCAGAAATCTGACATCGCAGGAAAAAGTTACAGAGTAAAACATAAAGAAAAATGGCTGTTGTTTTCAGCTCAATTTCAATATTTTTTTATTTCAGCTGTTATTTTCTGTAGGAAAAACTTGTAGGATCTACACAAATGACCCCTTGCTGAATTCAGAATTTTGTCTAGTTTTCAGAAATGTTTAGCATTCCGGGATCCAGCATTGGTTTCACACCCATTCCTGTCACTAACTGGAAGGAGGCTGAAAGCACCAAATATAGTAGAAATGGGGTATGTCCCAGTAAAATGCCAAATTTGTGTTGAAAAATTTGGTTTTCTGATTCAAGTCTGCCCGTTCCTGAAAGGTGGGAAGATAGTGATTTCAGCACCAGAAACCCTTTGTTGATGGCATTTTCAGGGAAAAAACCACAAGCCTTCTTCGGCAGCCCTTTTTTCCCATTTTTTTGGAAAAAACTAAATTTTCACTGTATTTTGGCTATTTTCTTGGTCTCCTCCAGGGGAAACCACCAACTCTGGGTACCATTAGAATCCCTAGGATGTTGGAAAAAAAGGACGCAAATTTGGCCTGGTTAGCTTATGTGGACAAAAAGTTATGAAGCCCTAAGCGCGAACTACCCCAAATAGCCAAAAAAGGGCTCAGCACTGGGGGGGGGAAAGGCCCAGCAGCTAAGGGGTTAAGAATAATGTGATTAATAATTTTTGTGTTTTTCTTTTAGTTCTTAGTATAGCTGTAATAGGAATGGAAAATTATTTCAAAGTCACTATATGGTTTAAAAAAAAAAAAATGGAGGGCTGCTGTAGTATCTCAAATGTTTCTGAAGAGTAATGCAGTACGGTAAAAGTATTCTTAAAAAAGAAGCCAGATATTTTCACATTTACTAACTGGAGGATGAGGTCGGCTCTTAAAAGAGCCTTTGATTACAAATATTTACAGTCGATTTACATATGATTTTGCAGCAATTGTCAGATGTTATTAACCGGTTTGGTGTATCGGACGGCACGGAGCCGTCCGACAGTACAATGCTCATGTGCATCAGACAGCTCCCGGGCTTCTGCACACAAGGTACTTGAAATCCCTCTGGTGGAGGTACCAGAGGGATTTGTTTTAGAAAGAAACATCCTCAGGAGATGAGGGAGAGCTTCCCCATCTCCCGAGGCTGTTTCTTTTGTTTCAGTGAAATTAGGAGATGTCATTTCACTGAAAGTGAAATGGAGCTGATTAGCTCATTTCACTTTCACTGTCTTGGTGCTCAGGGGGCTCCCCTTTCCAATCATACCCCTCCCTAGTGGATGCCTGCTTGGGGATTGCTGCAGGACAGAGATCCCCATGCAGGACAGAGATCCCCATGCAGGGATCCACCCACCAGGTATCAGGAAGGGAGAGCGGCCCCTTGGGAAAGGGCTTTTGCTCCCCCCATTCTTGGGGGCATTTTCAGACTTTCTTCCCTCCCGGGGGGAGGAGCCCACTAGAAATCAGGATTTATTTTTCATGTACATCTAGCAGTGGGGCTGCCCTAAATGGGCATTTTAATACCCTTCCCCCTCTCAAAAAATGGCACAGTCTTTCTGCCCCCCGAGGACCAGATGGGGCAATAGCCCTGGATCTGCCCACCCAGGGGGGGCAGAAAGCACACTAGGAACAAGGGATTTTTATTTATTCATCTAGGGGTGGGGTCTGCCCAGAATGGACATTGAGATACCCCCATCCCCCAAAAGAAATCAGCAGAGTCTTTCTGCCCCCCTGGGGAGCAGATAGGGCAACAGTCCCCAATTTGCCTCCTGGGAGGGCAGAAAGCCCACTAGGCACTAGGTTTTGTTTTTTGATGGTGTAGGGTAGGGGCTTCCCAGAATGGGCATAATAAATGGGGGCACAGTCTTTTTGCCCTCCTGGGAACAGATGGGGATTATTAATTCCGATCTGCCCCTCATGGTGTTCAAAGCGCCCCCTAGACACCAAGGAAGCATTTTATTTTTTTTATAGAGGGGTGGGATTAGCCACCATCATGAGCATGGTTATGCCTCCCAACACAATTGAAGGGGGCAACAGTCTTTCTGCCCACCCTGCATACTAAAGCATCTCACTCAATGGCAAGCAAGAGGACATTTGACTATTTTGGGTTTTCATTTTACATGTGAGTTAAGAGAGCTTAGCTAACTCCCAATATCATCCCACTTGCAATGTTGAGCGGCTGCACTTTTTGGACTTGGGTACGCTGCTACCTGGAAAAGCCTACCAGATCCACACACGTCTGAAAACTAAACGTCTGGGGGAGTCCAGGGTGGTGTGCCTCACATGCATCCCTATGAGAGGATGGGTTTTGACTGTATGATCCGCCCTGATTTTTTCTTTTGGATCACTTGGTTTTAGACCTTTTGCTGTGAGAGAGCCTCATAGTTTAGGACTCACCCACAGTAAAATCATGGTAAAATGGACTGCGCATGTTTACCACTGGTGCCACCTTGTTAAGCAAAGACTGCTGTGATGCAGCAAGGGTAGGAGGCCTGATTATACATGATCATGTGTGCACACACACTTGCATCCATATGAGGACTACACAGGGGGGTTCCTGGTGTGTGCAACCCAAGAACTTCACTTAGGTAGCCTGGCGTAGAAAGGACCATGCGGAGTGGTTGGTGACATGGAGTAGACCTTATGAGATGGGTGTACATCTGTGAGGGATAGTCTGTGTGCTTACTGTCTTGATTTGTAGTGACACTCCATTATATGTGGCTGACCTAGGATGTAACTTCAGTTCCTTAGGGTCCACAGACTCCAGAGTCACAACCAATGTCCACTGTAACCTGTATGAAAAGAATAATGCAGTAGGTTACAAAAGCATATTTTGCAATTTATGGGTAATCCAGGAATGTAATCTTTCACACAGCTCAGGATTAGAGCCAATTACTGCTCTGTCCAGCTGCAGGAGCTGGGCCTTGTGTCAATCAGCCAGCTGTCATTCCATGCCAGGAACCGTGCCTGCCCCAGGCCCCTCAGCGAGGAGGGGCTCCCTGGAGGAATTGCTGGGAGAGGCCCTGGCAGGAATGTCAGGGAGGAGGGGTGGAATCTCTCAGAGCACATGCGGCAACTGACTCCTGGACAATGCCATGTTGGAGCTATCCCAGAAGAGTGAGCAGCAAGGATGGGAGAGGGGTGGGGAAATAATGTGGCATATGAGGATAGACCAGAGGTGCAGTCCTGTTGGACACTTCCACCCCCACTTAAAAGGTCTTGCAAAGGGGAGGGCTCTCTCTCTTCGCAGTTATTCTCTGTAGAACACTGGGACTGAAGACAGGTGGAAGAAGAACCCCCCTGACTACCCACTGTGGCAAGGACTCTGCCCCTGAATGACCCCAGACCCAGTGGGGCACACTCCAGGACCAGGTAAACTGGTCCCCTTAAACCCTTGAGGACCGGTTGGGGGAAAGACGGGCTATGGCACAAGGAGAGGGAGGTACACAGAGGACTCTGCTGCCGCCATGGAACCAGAACTTCAAGTTTTCCCAATGCTATTCCGAGCCATGGCCCTCCTGGAACACCAACCCAGATGAAGACGGCGATGGTGTGTACAGCCACCTAGCACACAAGGGAGGGAGGGAGGAAAAGGAGAGTGACACACACACGCACAACACACACCATTCACACGCACACCATGCACAGAACCAGCTGCTGAGTTAAACCAATATCACAGGATACACATTAAAATAAAACAAGAACAACTGTGAGAATCAGCCAACACTGTAATTTGATGCCAACAGCCACCACATTGTCCATTTGATTCCAAATGCAGGTGACAATGTTCAGAATGGGCCAATGACCAGTCCAAAGTAAAAAAGTGCCACAGGGCACAATCCAAGGCCCAACTCGACTCCTGACAACTTCCGGAATCCATTTCAGGGGCATCATGTTTGAAATGGACAGCCATCTCAGGGGGAAGGGGGGGCACCTCAGCTGAAGTGGGGAACTTGCCCACTGGTTCTGGAGAGGGCTCCATGCCCATTTGTCTTTGCTGGGGAGTGCGAGGCCACCATCTCTGAAGTGGGAACTTGCCTACTGGTTTTGGAGGGGGCTCCTTGTACAACCGTCCCTGGAGGGTGGCCTACATGCCCTCTGCTGGAAGTGAGGGCTGCTGTGTCTCTGCTGGAGGTGGGGGATCCTTGCCCTCTTCTGGAGGTGATGGCTGCTGTGTCTCAGCTGGAGGTGAGGGCTGCTGTGTCTCTGCTAGAGGTGGGGGCTCCTGCCCTCTGCTGGAGATGAGGGCTGCTGTGTCTCTGCTGAAGGTGAGGATTGCTGTGTCTCTGCTGGAGGCTCCTTGCCCTCTGCTGGTGGAGTGGGCCTCCTGCCTTTCATTGGTGGTTCAGTGGGCCTCTTGCCTTTCATTGGTGGTTGAGTGGGAACCTTCACTTTCATTGGTGGTTGAGTGGGAACCTTCACTTTCTTTGCTGGTTGAGGGGGATCCATATGTCCCCTCTTGTGACAGTTCCCCTTGGCCTTAGACATGTCACTTGTGTCTTTGCCTCCAGGACTAAAAGGTGCCTCCACTGTCCTTGTCTCACGTCCCTTGCTTTTCACCACCCTAATCCTTACTTTTTGAGCCAGATGTGTGCTCTCAGTAGGAGTGGCAGCTGTCACACTCTGGGCCCCATTGTGCCAGCAGCTGATGATTTAATGGGAGCAGTGGCAAACTGTTTGGCTGAGGTGCTGGGCTGGGTCATTGGGACCCTGCTCTTATGGGCAGGTTGGGGGCTGAGGGGAAGGGAAGAGGTCAAGACGTGCAAGGAAAAGCTTCTTAGGGGCTTGAGGGTTGGATGTGGGAGGAGGGATAGGAGTGGAGGTTGAGGGAGTGGTTGTCGGAGGTGTACGTCTGCTGGACTTTGGTGCAGGTGCATGGATAGTGTGCGTGTGTGAGGTGGATGGCTGTTGGGTGTCTGTGTGCATGCATTTGTGTCTCTTAGGAGGGGGGCAGGCAGGGTGGGAGAGGACAAAGGGGACGTGTGGATGGATGATGTGGAGGTGTTTGCAAGTGAGGTGTGTGTGCTGCATGATGTGGTGATGGTGGTGGTGGCTGTTGATGCAGTGCATGCAGGTGTGAGTGCGGATGTGACTGTGAGGGAGGAGGAGGAGGAGGAGTGGGAGACAGTGGAGGCAGTGGATGTGGTTATGTGTGTAACTGCCTGTTGTTTGTGCGAGTACATGTGGCCTGAAGTGTGCTGCCTATGTTTGACTGTGCTACTCTTGTGTGATATTTTGTATGCATGCTTGTCTTTATCTGTGCATTGGATGGGTTGGGATTGAGGAGACTGAGACTGGGAAGTGGTAGTTGGAGGGGGGACGGTAGGAATAGGGAGACTGGCTGCCATCAGACAGGAGGCCAGGGCCTGAAACAATCTCTTAAGGGCTGCCAACCCACTGTGGATGCCCTCCAGGTAGAAATTGCATTGCTGCATCTGGGATGCAAGCCCCTGGATGGCATTCACAATGGTTGACTGCCCTACAGAGATAGATCTCAGGAGGTCAATAGCCTCCTCACTGAAGGCAGCAGGGCTCACTGGGGCAGGGCTCAAGGTGCCTGGGGCAAAGGAGATGCTCATCCTCCTGGTGAGATGGAACGGGCAACTCAGTGGGGGACTACTGGGAGGGCAGTGCTGGTACGGGGGTGGCGGCTGTACCTGTAACTGGGGATGTCCAGAGGTGTCCGCCACCGCCATGGAGCTCCATTCGGAGGAGGAATCAGAGTCAGTGTTGTCCCCTCCTGTCTCCGCTGTGGTGCTGCCTCTGGTCCCCACGGCGTCGGTGGACTCTTCCTCCTGGGTCCAGTGGAATGCAGCTCCCTCAGACGCTGGTGCCCCTGCTCCTCCGCCAGATGATACTAATGCACACATGGACAGGATGACAGAAGAAAATGGGGGGGAGAGAGAAAGGGAGCACTGGGTCAATTATAGCAACAACATCACAGTTGGCATACACATTACCATCACACACAGGGATCAGGATTAAGCACTATACATCTCACTGGCATTACATTGGCTAAGTGCCACATCAAGATGAGAGTCAACCACCCCTCCTGGTGCCCACTAAGTCATAGCAACACAAAAGGTTGATGCATGGAGTGCTGGACAATGTGAACACTCACCCCCAGTCACAGATCTGGGTTTAATCCATCGTTCTTTTGCTCACCATGCCACCCCAGTTTGGACCCAGCCATATGCAAATCAGTCATGACCCTGTTCCTCATGGGAACAGTCCAGCCCGAACTGCCAAGCCAGGTCCTCCCTAGACCGGAAACAAGCATCCTGGGACCAGTTTCAGGGTATCACCCTTCATCAGCCAGGCTAGCTTGAATCCAATGGCACAGTGAGCAAGTGTTTCTGGCATCTGTCTGGGTTGCAGGGACTATTTGCGGGGTAGTTCACCTTCTGCAGGGGGAAGGGTGCTGGTGGCCTGTGGGTCCTTTAGCATGGCCTCCTGTTCACTAGCTGCAGCAGATGTGGTGGGCTATTGGAAGGGGCCTGCTGGTTTTCTCATTCTGTTGGCCATGTCAGCCAGCACCACTCCTATGGAGACCATGGCGGTGTTGATGACCAGTAAATCTTTCCTGATCTCCTGATGGTGTACCTCCTGCAGTCGCAGGACAATGGTGAGTGCCTCCAGGACAGTCAGTCCTCTGAGCCTGTTCCCCCGGCACACATCTGTCCTCCGAGTGTCCCTGTCCCCCTGTGCCTATGTCCCTTGAACGGTGTGCCCACTGCCACTGACACCAGGACCCTGATTGTCTTGGCTGTGAGGTGTCGACTGGGGTCCCTGTACAGGTGGGCACACTGCTGATTGACGTGTCCTGGTTCACAGAGGTGTGGGGATGTTGGGTGGGGCTGTGGTGTTGGATACTGAGGGGGGAGGCTCTGTGATGGACTGAGAGTGGGCTGGGGTGGCCGACTGACCAGTGGTCCCTCATGGACCAGTAAGTTCATCTGGATCCAGATGTCCAGAGTTACTGTCATCACTGGGGGCATCTTCTGTTGGGGGACTGGATAGCCGTGGCACCTGCTCGCCACTGGGATTGGCTGGGGCACCCGCAGATGTAAGGTTGTATAATGCTTCATGTCTGTGAAATATTGTACATCCCTAGCTTCCCCTATATCATTGCTGTTGTCCTGCCAACTTTGTTTGTGTATGGTGATGTATTGTGGGATTGTTAGTTCTCCATGCTGTGCATGCATAGGTGATGGATGTACATGCAGGGCTGGGAGGGCTGTACATGCAGTGGCTATGGCATACAGGGCTTGGCATTGGGGTTAGTAATATGAGTAGGTGCACTGTGTGGGATGGACTGGAGGGATGGGTATCAGGGTGAGGGGGTGAGATGGCATGCAGGTATGGGGGTGGGTGATAGTTCCTAAATATTGACTCACCAGTGTCCAGTCCTCCGGCAACACCAGTGAGTCCCTCAGGATGCAGTATTGCCAAGACTTGCTCATCCCATGCTGTCAGCTGTGGGGGAGGAGGTGGGGGTCTGCCGCCAGTTCTCTGGATGGCGAGCTAGTGCCTTGCTGCCATGGAACGTACCTCCCCCGTAGGTCATTCCACCTCTTCCTGATGTCATCCCTTGTTCTTGGATGCTGTCCCACAGCGTTCACCCGGTCCACAATTCTCCGCCATAGCTCCACCTTCCTTGCAATGGATATTTGCTGTCCCTGTGCTCCAAAAAACTGTGTCTCTACCCTGACTATTTCCTCCACAATTACCTGCAACTCCTCATCTGTGAAACGGGGGTGCCTTTGTGGGGACATGGGTGTTGTGTGGTGTGTGTTGTGCAGTGAGTGTTGAATAATGTCTGGGGTGTAGGGTGCGTGATGGATGGCTGGGTGTTAATGGTGTGTGTAGTTGTGTCTGTGATATGTATCTGTCTCATGGCTATTTTTTGTGTTAATAAAGGGTTGTGGGAAATGTGGGTGTGTGTTTTATAGTGTGGTGGTGGGTGGGTGTGGTGTGTGTATTAGTGTCAGGTGTGTGTTTTTGGTATTGGTCAATCTTGTGTTGTTTTGTATTTGGGTGGCCATTCTGACCGCGCCGGTGTGTACCGCCTATGGTTCACCGCCATTGAACGTCCGCTGTGGTGATTCGATGTGGAGGGTGTTGTTTTGTTGGCATGACGGTGTGGGTGTTTGTACCAACAGTTTATCAATTACCTTTGATCTGGCAGATATGTGTCTGTGGCAGTATTCTGTTGGTTTAGTGTGTGTGTCATAATATGGCGAATGGATGTTTGCGTCCGTGACAGTATTTTGACGGCCGTCACCACGGCGGTAAGCAGGATTTACCGCCAATGTCATAATGACCACCATTGTCCCTTTATAGCTTGCCATCAGTACATGGAATTCTGTGGCTTCAGCGGAGTGGTGTTAGGAGCTGAGCCCCATGAAGCTACCACCACAAAGGGACAGTTCTTAATTTTCATGGACAATTGAACAGTGCCCATTTCTTATAAGGTGGCCAGCTATGCTGCATTGAATTGATGCAGTGGTGGGTTTTGTTGTGACGCATAGAGGTAAAGGTGTGCTTCTTCTGCTCCATCGATGTATTGGTGATTCCCTTAGGGACCACGCATGTTGAAAGAAATGATGTTGATATGTCCACTACCCAGTTTTTTTCATGTGCAATGAATTGTGGATCCCTTACAGGCGCTGCCTTTCAGATTGCATAAAGCTCCACTCTTGGTGGTGTCACGGACCTTCCACAAAGTCCCATTTTGGCCCCATAACTCATTGCCCCCGCGCCAGCCAGTAGCTTAAACTCCCATTGTGCCTCTCCCTTTTTACAGAGATGGCCTGCCAAGCCCGTTAGGAGGTGCGATGTCAGGTATTGCCTTTTAATGTGTGCATATATCGGATGCAAAAGTGTTGCATAAAGCAGGAACAGTTTAGATTCTGGCTCTGTCAGTTTTTTGCCCCATATATCCTCGCCTGGTAGAACACTGCCCCCCATACTTACAGACCTCCACCAGACAGGGAGAGATTTCTGTTCCAGTAGTCGAACTGCTGTGGTGGCTCTGCTGAAGGCACTTAAGGTTTACTAAGCAGATATGTTTAAAGCGCTAGGTCAGGAAAATCTATACTTCTCAAAAACAAATTCCAAAGGGGGTGTTTTCTCCCAGTGCATGGGGACCATTTCTTTGGTTTCCTATCCGGGACTGCTAGGATTTCTCTTTAAATAAAGTGGGTAAACGGTTTTCATGTATGTCTTGCATGTGACAAACTCTAAATGACACCTGAATCTGATTCCGAAGAATATGGAAGCAGCTGAAGAAAAAACTAACAATAATACTCTGTAAAAATCAAACTTTCCAAAGCCTGGCTGACTTTCCAAAGCCTCAGAGACAGTACATGTATTATGAACGACGATCAAAGTTATTGAATGGACCTACTTTGCTTTGCTTTCTGTTATAATAGAGCTGGATGCAACTAGATCTTTGCCAGAGTTTTATCTAGGCCTGCAAAGTCATGCAAAGTCAGGAATCTAAACATTTTCACGACTTCAGTCAGAAAGGGGACAGTGCCAAGGGTCTTGGGTAGGGCTGTAAATGAGTAAATGCTGTGGTGGTGCACCTCATGTTTGGGTAATGAACAGGGAACCGATGAGAGATGTCAATAATAGCCTACATGCTCTTTAGGCCCCCTTGCTGCAGCTGTAAAGAGCACCTGTAGTCCAATGACTATATCACCTATATATAAATTACTGAATACTCCATGAGTCTAATTCATACAAAAGTCATAAATCTGCACCCTCAGGTTCACTACGTGAGATAGTTGCAAACTTACAATATTCAGGAGTTCATAAAACTTTTTGATGATACTCCTGGAAAGCTGTACTGTGCTCGGCTTTGCAAGCATACCTCAGGAAAGGTTTTATGCATTCCTGGATATGCCTTCTGGTTGGCATTTTCACATCCTTAATTGTTCATTGTGTCCACTATGGCTAATGAAAATCTATTTTCTTTATTCTCAACAGGGAGAATATATTTTTCATTTGTAGATACCTATTATCCTACAACAGCCTTTGGGGTGTTCCATTCCCTTTTCCATCCTGAAAGGGGATTTAATCCCGCCGTTGACAGGAGTAACGTTCCAAAATGTTCCATAGTGGGACAGGGTCAGAGAGGAATTTGTGAGTTCTAGGTTTGTGGGTGCATATATACGAAGCAAACCAGACCTTGAAATGCCCACACCCCACCCCTTGCGTGAGAGTTATTTCCTTGTAATAATATGGTACCATGGAGTAAAATTAGGGAAGAGTGAAAATATTTCCAACTACTGGGTCATCTTTTGTGAATTTCTTGCAGTAGTAAAACCAACAACTTGTGCTGGTAAATCTGATTGGCTATGGAAATAAGATCCGTATGTTTAACTTTTGGGAATTGTCCAACACGCACCTGGTCTCTTCATCATAATGTAAACAGAAAATGTTGAACTTCTGTTTATCTTTTTATCGTTAGGTTCCCTAGTGCTTAATTTCAGCCAGTGGTTTCCGGTGCTCTACAGCGGCACTTTATTGTCATCACTGGCTCTTATGACATATGGAGGCACTCTTTGTCAAATTTTCTGATGAGCACAACAATTGTTTAATAGTTAACTAAATACTGAAATCACTAACACCGGTCACCCAAATGTATAAGAATAGCGGCTTATATTAGTCATCTTATTGTATATGTAAAGCCTGAATTATCACACTTGTATGAGTGTGATGATGAGTTGTGTTGTACTGCCATTAGCAGCCATAGTGGGGCCCCTGGATGGTGCAAACTGCAGTGACCTCCTGAGGAGTGCCCTTACACTTAGATTTTAACAAATCAAGGACTGGGTTTCCAACTCTTCGCACACATATTTCTTCTATGAAGGATGTGCATGCATTTCTTTGTATACATTGTAGCTGTATGAATCTGAACCTGGTGTGGTAAGCACATGCCTAACCAACTGGTACAGTTTCTTTTTCCTGCTTGGACTAAGTTATAATTTAAACCTGCTGACCAGTTACCTAAGATATGCAATACTTTCTACCCTTCTAGACTCTTGATTCTTCCATTCTATAAAGCTTGCACCTTAAAAAGCCATATTGATATTGCCTCCTCGAATATTCATATTTAACACTAGCATTTCTTCAGTCAAAATATTTTTTCTTGCGCTTTACCCACTGTATTTCATTTCAAATCCTACATACAAACTTGTTTGAAAAAATTAATAGACCCTCAAACTATTATACTATATATCCCGCTTTGCTTTTTGCATCACCCGAATGTGCATCAAACTGTCTCACTTTAAACATTCTATTTTATGTCTCCTCTTCCTTATGAGTATCGCCTTCTCATTCATCCGAGTGGGGACAAAACTCATGTCACATTTGCCTGTTTGCTCAAATAAATATTAAGGATAATTAATACCCCTTTTTTTACACCGCGCTCTGTCTTGGGGTCCATAGAAGCACAACACCAAGGCTGTGCTCGCAGATGCATCAATTAGCATATATCTTCCCTGGTACCGCCTCCCTTACATTCGTATTCCATAAAAGGCATTTTTCAGTGTGCATGCTTTTTATTTCAGTCCTTCTATTGACATATGTACACTTGGCCTATTTAAAGATCACATCTTGATCCCTGATAAATTTAAGGATAATATTTTGTACATCCTTGTTTGGATGAAATCATCAGCTAGAAATGCTTTACTTGTCTATCCCTTACACTTGAAATTATACCTCTCCTCTCACTTTACACTGAAACAGCATTATCTATCCTGCCTACCAAGCAAGGATGCAACCTTGAGTCTCATTGAACGGCTTTTGTTAATTCGACCCTCTCATTTCAAGCCTTTTCGACAGTTACTGGTACATTTTCCAATTACAACCTATCAGCATCCCAGAACTCTTTAAAACACTCCATTGAATCCTCCCACCCCACCAATGAACACCCCAACAGGCAGCCAAGGATACACGCTGCAGTAGATACTAATATATGTTCATTGATGTTAGACTTACCCCAAGTGAAACACTTCCTAACCAATAGCCATTGATAACCGATGGCTGGCAGCAGGCCAAACATACAAATCAAGATGCACAGCGGACATAATTTACCTGGCTTAGATAGTGCCAAATCTTTATCCTAATGACTACTTCAGGTAAACGAATATGCATGCAACCAAACTGTTAATTAATAAGAGTTAGTGAAGAGATGGTAGGACGTAGTATTATGAGCTTCAGTGGGGGTATGTAACAGGATGGGTTGGATGGAAGGACAGTGTGTACAATATAGACTTAATGATGGCTGCCAGTGGCTTTACTGGTTTCTAAATGCCCCAAACCCGAATTATATAGGCCAGAGCTGCATGCGAAAGCCTATAACGAGGGAATGGGCCTTTCTACAACTGGTATAGCCCGAGCCAGAAGGGCTATAAAGCTTTTAGACCATTCCACTCACTGAGAGTAGTGTTCTAAATTAACAAGTATTTGCAATGCAATGGGTCTAGCATTTAATCGCGTTAGAGCTATTAGCGTTGTAAACCCCTATCCGGACTTTTCTTGCCACATAAATTGAAAATGAAAAGTAAATCAGTTTCACATATAAGGGAGCCGGTTTACAGCACTACAGCTGCCATTAGCACCAGCGTGAAGAGACACACAAAAGGAAAAAGAACTTTGCTCGCAGTCAAATTTATTGACAAAAGTGCAAATAGCCATGTAACAGGGGCGATTGCCAAGGCGGTAACAAAACCTCCACAAGGAGGGACACACATAAGCCATTTACCAATCTCATCAAAGGATTTTTGAAGGGCAAGCCCACGTATGAGTGCTACTGATGGGCATGAGGTGGGCTTGGTTAAAAGCCCAGCTGCATATCAACACGTCAGGAAAGTAGCATGTTAGAAATGGGGTCTTTAATTGGCCTGTCCAAGCAAGGCCCTCTTTCTAGTCAGGGTTAGTCATACACAATCCAAATGATCCTGTGCCTGCCCTCTGGAAGCTTTGCACTGAGCAGTCAGGCTTAACTTAGAAGGCAATGTGTACATTATTTATGCAATAAATCATGCAATAACACAGTATAAACACCACAAAAATCCAATATACAGGTTTAGAAAAATATAGAATATTTATCTGATTAAATGCAGGTTAAGGTTTGATAAGTACGCGTTGAAATATCACTTTAGAAAATGATAAAAAGAGTCTTTAGTTCTTAAAAGCAACAAGTGTCTCTTGCAAGCACTAAGTACCTGGTTGGCGTATAAATTATCCGCAAGGGACCACAGAGGAGGAGATGCTTGGAAAACAGGGAGGTGTGCGTCGGTTCTCCAGGCACACACAGACGATGCATCGATATTTTTCACGCAATCAGGGCCTTGTGTCAATTTCCGGCACACGGACTTGGATCCTCTTCCGGTTGCGGGGTATTTCGATGCCCCGGGGACGATGCAGAGAAATCCTGGGTGTGCAGGACCAAGTTGCAGGAGCTGCGTCGATTCCAGTGGGAGATGCAGGGAAATTTCTGTTGCACGGCAGGCGCTGTGTCGATTCTTTTCGCAGGATATCGGGCTCACCGATTTACGCTACCAGGACATATAAACTACACAGGTACATGCCCTGCCTTTTCCCTACATAGCACCCTACCCTATGGGTTACCTAGGGCCCACCTTAGAGGTGACTTATGTGTAGAAAAAGGGGAGTTTAAGGCTTGGTAAGTACTTTTAAATGCCAAGTCAAAGTGGCAGGGGAAACTGCACGCACAGGCCTTGCAATGGCAGGCCTGAGGCAAGTTTTTTAAATTTTTTTATTTATTTTTTTCAGATTTTATTATATATAACAAACAACAACGGGCCCCAAATAGTTGAGCAACATGTTCATACAATAACTA
Source organism: Pleurodeles waltl (assembly GCF_031143425.1). Lineage (NCBI taxonomy): Eukaryota > Metazoa > Chordata > Amphibia > Caudata > Salamandridae > Pleurodeles > Pleurodeles waltl. Next base: position 319,156,635 of record NC_090442.1, on the reverse strand, counting down.
GATTTTCTTTAAGCATCTCTCATCTATCCTCCGAAGAGGAGTATTAATGAAGCATATTACACATTACAATCATGTAGGTTTTATCAACTAAAAGAAAAACTTTTCCTAATCAGTGAAATTACTGTTAGAGATGCATCTTAATACTGGTGTCACACTGCATCAAACCATAGGGCGAAAAGAACAAAATTAAAAAAGTGCGGAAGCGGGAAAGGAGATAGGGCTTACAATTCCCATTAGTGCATATCTCTTTTCTAGCGGATATTAAGTATAGCGCATCCATTCAGCAGCGCAATCCGAGTTTTAAATCCGCATTTCAGGGGACATTACCACATCTAATTTCGTTACAATGATTCCAGAAAGGAAGGCAAAGGTGCCCAGATGTTGTGCGGATCAGATCCCTCCAGGCCCAACTCCCAGTAAACAGTCAGCTGCTCCTGACAAAACATAACATCTCTGAGCCAATCAGACTCGCACGAAGCCCTGCCTCACCCCCAGCACACTGCCACTCTGCGCTTAGCCAGAACGAGTAGCAAGCCCACCAGACGTCGCATCTCTATCGGCCATCTATCCACCATTCCAAGCAGCGCCATCGTAGGCGTGAGAGGCAGCGCCACGCCAGTCACTTCCCAAATCACATGTTCCACCTTCATCCAGAAATCTCGCACCTTTTCACAATTCCATGCTAAATGTAGAAAGTCCGCGCTTGGCGTGCCGCACCTCCCACAGTCCACCGCTGTGCGCAGCCCCATCGCATGCACGCCTTTAGGGGTATAACATAGTCGATGTATAAATTTAAAATGTATAAGCCGCAGTCGGAAATTTGGTGAGAGCAATCTCATGTGCGCGCAGCATTTCCTCCAGGTTTCATCCAAGATGTCCTCCCCAATGTCCACCTCCGACTTTGCTCTAGCAGTCGTAACTGAGGCACTCTGCTGTTCCTGTATACAGCCGTCTAGTTTATTGATGAGTTTCCGTGGAGACTGCGCTTTCCACAGTGTTTCCAATGCATGACAGATCATCGGAGGAGATGCAAGTTCTGAAAATCATGCGCGGAGCATGGCTCCAACTCGTAAGATGATAGACGGTGCAGTGCACTATCAGTTCCCCTCCCAATCGCAGATTCCAAGGAGAACAGCCGACCTCCCTCAAGCCACTCCCCCAGGGTTGTTAATTCTGGCCTGACCAGGAATTCCCTCAACTTCCCATCTTGAGACATCCTCTTATCTGCTACAGCAAGCACCGGCATCAAGGGGGCATATAGCTCACTCATCCCAGATCTACGCACCAGGACAGCCCAGGCTCTGGAGGTGCATGTCACAGCGTTTATATCATGGGTCCGGGGGCGGGCCGGATTCCCAATGATTCGCAGCAAATCATCCGGCCAGACCATCTCACTTTCAGGAGCAAGATGTGGTAAGTATCTCTCCAGCCGAATCCAGAAGTATGCAAACTGTGCCTGCGCACAGTAATAGAAGAGTCCCATATCTGGTGCAGCTAATCCCCCCATCTCGAAGGGCAGCGTCAGCTTCTCCCAGGAGATCCTGGGCTGTCCACCCGCCCAGAACAATCTTATCTTAGCCAAGCGAAGACGTCTCAAAAAACCTGCCGTTAGCATCAGGGGAAGGTTCACGAACAAATACAAAAATGTTGGTAACACCATCATTTCGGCTAGTGCTATTCTTCCTATAAGTGACAGCGGCAGCGACCAGCATGCCTCAACTCTGTCCTCCAGCCAGGTCATCAGTCTCCCATAATTGGCAGACCAGAGCATGTCCATCTCACAGCTTAGCCAAATGCCTAAATATCTGACCGGGCCGCTGGCCAACTCAATCGGCCATTATCTATCCTGCCTACCAAGCAAGGATGCAACCTTGAGTCTCATTGAACGGCTTTTGTTAATTCGACCCTCTCATTTCAAGCCTTTTCGACAGTTACTGGTACATTTTCCAATTACAACCTATCAGCATCCCAGAACTCTTTAAAACACTCCATTGAATCCTCCCACCCCACCAATGAACACCCCAACAGGCAGCCAAGGATACACGCTGCAGTAGATACTAATATATGTTCATTGATGTTAGACTTACCCCAAGTGAAACACTTCCTAACCAATAGCCATTGATAACCGATGGCTGGCAGCAGGCCAAACATACAAATCAGGATGCACAGCGGACATAATTTACCTGGCTTAGATAGTGCCAAATCTTTATCCTAATGACTACTTCAGGTAAACGAATATGCATGCAACCAAACTGTTAATTAATAAGAGTTAGTGAAGAGATGGTAGGACGTAGTATTATGAGCTTCAGTGGGGGTATGTAACAGGATGGGTTGGATGGAAGGACAGTGTGTACAATATAGACTTAATGATGGCTGCCAGTGGCTTTACTGGTTTCTAAATGCCCCAAACCCGAATTATATAGGCCAGAGCTGCATGCGAAAGCCTATAACGAGGGAATGGGCCTTTCTACAACTGGTATAGCCCGAGCCAGAAGGGCTATAAAGCTTTTAGACCATTCCACTCACTGAGAGTAGTGTTCTAAATTAACAAGTATTTGCAATGCAATGGGTCTAGCATTTAATCGCGTTAGAGCTATTAGCGTTGTAAACCCCTATCCGGACTTTTCTTGCCACATAAATTGAAAATGAAAAGTAAATCAGTTTCACATATAAGGGAGCCGGTTTACAGCACTACAGCTGCCATTAGCACCAGCGTGAAGAGACACACAAAAGGAAAAAGAACTTTGCTCGCAGTCAAATTTATTGACAAAAGTGCAAATAGCCATGTAACAGGGGCGATTGCCAAGGCGGTAACAAAACCTCCACAAGGAGGGACACACATAAGCCATTTACCAATCTCATCAAAGGATTTTTGAAGGGCAAGCCCACGTATGAGTGCTACTGATGGGCATGAGGTGGGCTTGGTTAAAAGCCCAGCTGCATATCAACACGTCAGGAAAGTAGCATGTTAGAAATGGGGTCTTTAATTGGCCTGTCCAAGCAAGGCCCTCTTTCTAGTCAGGGTTAGTCATACACAATCCAAATGATCCTGTGCCTGCCCTCTGGAAGCTTTGCACTGAGCAGTCAGGCTTAACTTAGAAGGCAATGTGTACATTATTTATGCAATAAATCATGCAATAACACAGTATAAACACCACAAAAATCCAATATACAGGTTTAGAAAAATATAGAATATTTATCTGATTAAATGCAGGTTAAGGTTTGATAAGTACGCGTTGAAATATCACTTTAGAAAATGATAAAAAGAGTCTTTAGTTCTTAAAAGCAACAAGTGTCTCTTGCAAGCACTAAGTACCTGGTTGGCGTATAAATTATCCGCAAGGGACCACAGAGGAGGAGATGCTTGGAAAACAGGGAGGTGTGCGTCGGTTCTCCAGGCACACACAGACGATGCATCGATATTTTTCACGCAATCAGGGCCTTGTGTCAATTTCCGGCACACGGACTTGGATCCTCTTCCGGTTGCGGGGTATTTGGATGCCCCGGGGACGATGCAGAGAAATCCTGGGTGTGCAGGACCAAGTTGCAGGAGCTGCGTCGATTCCAGTGGGAGATGCAGGGAAATTTCTGTTGCACGGCAGGCGCTGTGTCGATTCTTTTCGCAGGAAATCGGGCTCAGCTATGCGTCGATCCAGTGGGCCATGCATCGAAGTTCCGGTCGCAACCGCGATGCAGGCTGAGCTGCGTTTGTGGCAGGCTGTGCATCTAAATGTCGCCGCACAAGGAGGTCTTTGCAGAGATGAAGTCTTATTGGCCCTGGGACTTCAGAAAACAGGAGGCAAGCTCAATCCAAGCCCTTGGAAAGCACTTCTCAGCAAAGCCAAAGGGCAGCAGGGCAGCAGGGCAACAGCAAGGCAGCAGTCCTTTTCAGCAAAGCAGTCAGGTGAGTCCTCTGGGCAGCCAGGCAGATTCTCTTGGCAGATTGCCAGTTCTGGATCAGAGTTTCTTCACCAGTGGAATCTTGTCCAGAAGTGTCTGAGTTGGTAGGGTCAGAGGCCCTGTTTAAATACCCAAATGTGCTTTTGAAGTGGGGAGACTTCAAAGAGTGGCTTAGAAGTGCACAAGGTCCCCTTTCAGTTCCATCCTGCCTGCCAGTGTCCCAGTAGGGGGCTTGGCAGTCCATGGTGTGAGGGCAGGCCACTGTTCTTTGACATGTAAGTGTCAGGCCCACCACTGTCCCAGCCCAGGAAGGCCCATTCAGTATGCAGATGTGAGCAGGTGTGACTGAGTATTCTGTGTTTGGGGTTGTGTGAGTGAAATGCACAAGGGAGCTGTCAACTAACCCAGCCAGACATGGATTGTAAGGCACAGAAAGATTTAAGTGCAGAGAAATGCTCACTTTCTAAAAGTGGCATTTCTAAAATAGTAATATTAAATCAAACTTCACCAGTCAGGAGGAATTTGTATTACCATTCTGGGCACACTAAATATGACCTTGTTACTCCTTTCAGATCGGAATCTACAACTCAACCAGTATATGAAGGTAGCCCTAATGTTAGCTTATGAAAGGAGAAGGCCTCACAGCAGTGTAAAACAAAAGAGTTTTACGCTACCAGGACATATAAACTACACAGGTACATGCCCTGCCTTTTCCCTACATAGCACCCTACCCTATGGGTTACCTAGGGCCCACCTTAGAGGTGACTTATGTGTAGAAAAAGGGGAGTTTAAGGCTTGGTAAGTACTTTTAAATGCCAAGTCAAAGTGGCAGGGGAAACTGCACGCACAGGCCTTGCAATGGCAGGCCTGAGGCAAGTTTTTAAAATTTTTTTATTTTTTTTTTTCAGATTTTATTATATATAACAAACAACAACGGGCCCCAAATAGTTGAGCAACATGTTCATACAATAACTAGATTTTCTTTAAGCATCTCTCATCTATCCTCCGAAGAGGAGTATTAATGAAGCATATTACACATTACAATCATGTAGGTTTTATCAACTAAAAGAAAAACTTTTCCTAATCAGTGAAATTACTGTTAGAGATGCATCTTAATACTGGTGTCACACTGCATCAAACCATAGGGCGAAAAGAACAAAATTAAAAAAGTGCGGAAGCGGGAAAGGAGATAGGGCTTACAATTCCCATTAGAGCATATCTCTTTTCTAGCGGATATTAAGTATAGCGCATCCATTCAGCAGCGCAATCCGAGTTTTAAATCCGCATTTCAGGGGACATTACCACATCTAATTTCGTTACAATGATTCCAGAAAGGAAGGCAAAGGTGCCCAGATGTTGTGCGGATCAGATCCCTCCAGGCCCAACTCCCAGTAAACAGTCAGCTGCTCCTGACAAAACATAACATCTCTGAGCCAATCAGACTCGCACGAAGCCCTGCCTCACCCCCAGCACACTGCCACTCTGCGCTTAGCCAGAACGAGTAGCAAGCCCACCAGACGTCGCATCTCTATCGGCCATCTATCCACCATTCCAAGCAGCGCCATCGTAGGCGTGAGAGGCAGCGCCACGCCAGTCACTTCCCAAATCACATGTTCCACCTTCATCCAGAAATCTCGCACCTTTTCACAATTCCATGCTAAATGTAGAAAGTCCGCGCTTGGCGTGCCGCACCTCCCACAGTCCACCGCTGTGCGCAGCCCATCGCATGCACGCCTTTAGGGGTATAACATAGTCGATGTATAAATTTAAAATGTATAAGCCGCAGTCGGAAATTTGGTGAGAGCAATCTCATGTGCGCGCAGCATTTCCTCCAGGTTTCATCCAAGATGTCCTCCCCAATGTCCACTTCCGACTTTGCTCTAGCAGTCGTAACTGAGGCACTCTGCTGTTCCTGTATACAGCCGTCTAGTTTATTGATGAGTTTCCGTGGAGACTGCGCTTTCCACAGTGTTTCCAATGCATGACAGATCTTCGGAGGAGATGCAAGTTCTGTAAATCATGCGCGGAGCATGGCTCCAACTCGTAAGATGATAGACGGTGCAGTGCACTATCAGTTCCCCTCCCAATCGCAGATTCCAAGGAGAACAGCCGACCTCCCTCAAGCCACTCCCCCAGGGTTGTTAATTCTGGCCTGACCAGGAATTCCCTCAACTTCCCATCTTGAGACATCCTCTTATCTGCTACAGCAAGCACCGGCATCAAGGGGGCATATAGCTCACTCATCCCAGATCTACGCACCAGGACAGCCCAGGCTCTGGAGGTGCATGTCACAGCGTTTATATCATGGGTCCGGGGGCGGGCCGGATTCCCAATGATTCGCAGCAAATCATCCGGCCAGACCATCTCACTTTCAGGAGCAAGATGTGGTAAGTATCTCTCCAGCCGAATCCAGAAGTATGCAAACTGTGCCTGCGCACAGTAATAGTAGAGTCCCATATCTGGTGCAGCTAATCCCCCCATCTCGAAGGGCAGCGTCAGCTTCTCCCAGGAGATCCTGGGCTGTCCACCCGCCCAGAACAATCTTATCTTAGCCAAGCGAAGACGTCTCAAAAAACCTGCCGTTAGCATCAGGGGAAGGTTCACAAACAAATACAAAAATGTTGGTAACACCATCATTTCGGCTAGTGCTATTCTTCCTATAAGTGACAGCGGCAGCGACCAGCATGCCTCAACTCTGTCCTCCAGCCAGGTCATCAGTCTCCCATAATTGGCAGACCAGAGCATGTCCATCTCACAGCTTAGCCAAATGCCTAAATATCTGACCGGGCCGCTGGCCAACTCAATCGGGTATCTGGAAGAGAATCATCTTGTCTCCTCAGTGAGGAGTAATATCAAAGATTTTGACAAGTTTATCCTGATGCCGGACAAGGAGCCGAATCGAACGATCTCATCCAGCTGAACATCTAAGTTTGCCCCCGGATTCCGGATGTACAACGCAATGTCATCAGCGTACACTGAGATCAAAACTGGCCTCCGCCGATATTGCAGTCCCCTCTTGCTGTGGCGCTGTCGAAAGGAGGCCGCCAGAGGCTTCATTGCCCCAGCGAAAAGTAGAGGGGACAGAGGGCAGCCCTGGCGGGTCCCCCGCAATGCAGAGAAGGGATCAGACACGCTGCCGTTCAGCCGTAATCGAGCGACTGGGTCCGTATACAGCAATCGTATTAATTTCACAAATCGCGTGCCCATGCCCAGTCTGCTCAAAAGCGCAAATAGATATTTCCATTCCAGTGAGTCAAATGCCTTTGCAGCATCTAAAAACACTGTCGCAGCTCTCGTATCTTTGTCTATCGTGCCCATGATCGCGAAGAAAGTTTGCAGGTTGTGCATCGTCGACCGACCAGGGATAAATCCCGCCTGGTCCGGTAGTACTAGTCTTGGCATTAGTGGCTGTAATCTAGCAGCGATCATTTTGTCTAGAATCTTATTGTCTATGTTAATCATTGAAAGAGGGCGATATGAATCACAGCTTTGCGGGTCTTTACCAGGCTTAGGGATAGTGACTATCAGCGCCTCCCTAAGGGGAGGGGAGAATCCCATTCTCCATAGCTTCAGTGTAGACCTCCAGCAGTGGGGGGGCCACGATATTAGAGTATACTTTATAGAATGCAGAAGTGAGGCCATCCAGGCCTGGTGACTTATCACTAGGCATGCTGCGTATTGCAGCCTTCACCTCTTCCAAGGTGAATGGGGCATCAAAATAGGCTCTATGTGCATCGTCGAACCAGAGTAGACTGATTTCGGAAAAATTGTTTTGTGCATCGTCTTCACTCAGCTCGGTGGTTGTGGAATATAGGTCAGTAAAAAAATTAGTTAAGACCTTCATAACTCCCTCTGTGCCCGTTACTCGCTCCCCCTTTGGTCCTTCTATTTCAGTAATATAACAGCCGGCCCACGGCCTACGTACCATGTTAGCTAGTGTGCGTCCCGCTCTATCGCTCTCACTATAGCATCTTGCTCTGGAGTGTTTCCCCAAAAAACAGATTTCTCGCATGGCGGCTTCCTCATATTGAGATACTGTGGTTCGCAGCGCTGCCAGTGTATCCCCCGACCACTCCTGTGTCAGCTCCGATTCTAATTCCACTATTCGCGCCTCCAACTCAGTCAGTTATCCGTGCAGCGAGCGCAGCACCCCATGTTGTTTCAATAAGCTTACCCCACGAATAACCACTTTAAAGGCCTCCCACAGCACTCCAGCAGAGTTCACCGACCCCCTGTTCTCAGCAAAATAGTTAACTATGGCTTTGCGCACCTCTATGCGGAATGCCGCATCTCTGAGTGCCCCCTAAACACAATATTTAAGCAAACTGCAAATAACTCCTTCCCCCACCCACGCAGACCCCCCAAACGGGTCAAAGCTGAAAACCTCCCTCCCAATCTCAAATTTCCCTCTTTGAATAACCAGAATAGATTAACAGGATTCATCCAAGGGCCGTAAAGCTAGCGACCATCCCTCCATCCGGGAGGATAGTGGAGGCGGATCAAGGGGCAAGCGCTAAATGTGTAATCAGGTCGGCAATAAGAAAGGGTGTATTGTCTTGATACATCTCTGTGGCCACCCCGGCCGCCGGGGCTACCGGAAGTACAAGTCTCTAGTCATTATGGCTGAGGTAAACGCGGGCGCCCCCTGGACTATCCACTCACTTAGTCTCAGCTTTCCGCGGGATAGGCTTCACAAATTTGGCAGCCATCTTAGGGTCTGTAAAGAAATGAAGTGTACCACCATGCTGTATCCGAAGTTTAGTAGGGTAGATGAGAAAGAAGTGAGCGTCCGTGAGTCCCAGCGAACGTTTAAACGGCAGGAAGGCCTTCCATGCCGCCTGTTCGCCAGGGGTATAGTCCGGGAAGAAGTTTAATTCAGTGTTCTTATACAGCACCGGGCATCTTTCTCTGGCCAATCTGAGCACAGTATCCCTGTCTCTGTAGTTCAACAGGCGGAGAATAATGGGACGAGGCGGGTCCCCAGGGGGGGGCCCGGGCCCAAACGATCTGTGGGCTCTCTCGACCACCAGCATTTGGGACAGCTCTCCGGGGAATAAATCAGTTAGCAGTTGTTCTATAAAGTCCTCCATCCTACCCATATCTGTGGATTCCGGGAGGCCAATCATTCTTATGTTGTTTCTTCGTGATCTTGCCTCTAGGTCTTCATTTTCATTGTGTATCACTTCTAATACGCACTCCATTTGTAACATTTTTACTCGTTCTCCATTGCATTGATCCTCCATCTCCGATGTTCGCGACTCTAATTGGTCAAAACGTGAGTCATGGTCATTTACCCTTGCCTTGATGCGGTCCATTTGTTCAGTTAGGTGGTCTAGTTTAGCATCTATGTTCGTCAGGCTGCTCTTAAGATTCAGGAACATAGCCTTGACCGATGTGTCCGCCGGGCCCTCCTCCGCAGGCGGATCCCCTGACTGGGAGGCAGTGGTACCACCCTTTTTCCGTCTCCCATCGAAGGAGATCTTTGCCTGCCTTTGCTCTGCCTTTCCCATTTTGGGGTTCACTTATGTCATCCAATGCAATGATTACGCTATCAGCACAACGGGGGGACCCAGGCCGTCACGTTCAAATCAGTGTCAGCTGTGCAGTAATTTCTTTTGCGCACCAAGACTTCCATTTTAGGCACCGGGGAACAGCCAGTCGCAGAAGACAGTTCTCCACCGTCAGATATCACCCATGTGACAGTGGTCTGCCCCACAGTCTTTTATAAAGCTAAGAAGTTCCTTGACTAGGTCGCAAATGTCCTCTTACTTCTTCCCAGCGTGTTCCCGTAGTCAGGCCTCATCCAACAGGCCTTCTCCTCTGATGCAGGGGCCTCTCCACTCCAGCCCTACCAGGTCCTCCTCGGCCACCCCAGTGCGGCCGTCCGTCCAAATTCACTAGGAGGTGATCCACCCTCTCTCCTCACAAGGCGGGTCGGAGCGAAGTGCACCGTCTCAGCTCCCCAGCCGGTCCAAAGTCATCTGATCCGCCGTCCACGGCTCGCTCAGGAGGGTCGGACCTCCCGCCGAGCCTCTCCTCTCCTCTCTCTTTGTGCTGAGGGCACCCCTCGATTGGGGGCCCCAGGTCGCAAGCACCGGGACCGCCCCGGGAGAAAGGATCACCTCGCGGCAGCCTCAGCGAGACGCGGAACGCCCACCGCAGCAGCGGCCCAGGGAGGCCCGGAGCGGCCGATCTGCCAGCCGAGGCCCGGCCCGGTCCAGCTCCCAGGGTCCAACTCTCAGCGATCCTGGGTCACCAGGACCCCAGGCGGCTCCGCAGCCCAGAAGATAGGATTTTCAGCGCCTGAGTGAGGATAACTAAAGGATACTGCCTCTCGATCGGCAGAGCCGCACTAAGAGGCAGCCATCTTGCCGCAGGGCTAGCCACACCCCCCAGGCAAGGTTATTGGCTACTTATGTGGTTGGCACAATCAGTGCTGCAGGCCCACTAGTAGCATTTAATCTACAGGCCCTAGGCACATGTAGTGGACTTTACTGGGGAGTTACTAGTAGATTAAATAAGCCAACTGGATATGAACCAATGTCACCATGTTGTAAAGGTGAGATCATATGCACTTTAGCACTGGTTAGCAGTGGTAAAGTGTGCAGAGTCCTAAAACCAGCAAAAACAGTGTCCAGGAAGTGGATGGAGGCAGGCAAAAAGTTAGGGGTGACCACCTTAAGGCTGTCAAGTCTAACACAGCACTTGTGCGCTACCATGCTCAACCTAAAAAAGGGAGCAACAGAAACACAATCATTGGAATGTTAGGAGCCTGGAGCAGAAGGCCACTTCATTGTTTTCAATGAGGCTCCCAGCATTCTAATTTTCTAATATTGATTAGGAGAATTTTGCTTAATAAACCAGGGCGTTCCAAGGATCATTTAAATATATGAATATTTGTTCAAAATAGAAGTACATAAAATTAGTATTTGTTAAGCACATGTTCACTTTTTGGGGCATCGTGACGCAGATATTTATTTTTGCGCAACTCAATGGTACTAAATGGTAGGGCTGTTAAGTGTTCCTCACAACATTTACCTGCAGTGCTGAAAAGAATAGAGGTCTTGTGGGATCCCAGTTCTTGAAGCTATTTCTGGGCCGGATCTGTGATCTGCATTTGTCTTGGTGTAATTTTCTGTCACTGGGAAACAATTCATAAACACCTGCATGTTGTCTGCATTCTGTTCAAACAGCGACCAGCAGCCAGTGAGGGGCTTTCTTATTTTCATGTCCAGCCGGGCAGAAACAAAGGACTGATTTAAAGGCCCATCACTCCTTTTTTGTTCAAGTATAATCCTAGCTTGGGGCCATCTGATGCCTAATCCCTAGATGCCAATGCAACAGAAAGTAAATATAGCTTAAAGCTTATCACTTCAGAAGTACTTCAGTGAAACTACACCATTCTTCTGCTGAATAAAGGGCCATCTTGCCTCTGATAATTGATATGGGCAAAGTATGGCTTGGATTTGGAGCTTATAGTGAGTTTAATGGACTTCAAAGTAATTATATACCCTGATGAAGTTGTAGGGCAAGATGCCCAATTGACAAAACACGTGTTGGCAGAGGGTGAATGATTTAAATAAAGACTGGACTCCAGACTATAATGGACTCTAATATTTGATCAACAAATCTTATGTACGATTAGATGACCTGCGTGTGTTAAGGCTTTGATTTCTGTTCACTCCTAGGGCTAGTTGGCTGACCGTCTGATCAGACTCTCATTGACAGAAAAAGCTTCAACTATCTTCAAACCACACCATGACCTAGCCTAAGCGAGTCCTGTACTTCCAAATGGTGCCCCTCCAGACCTGGACCCTTGAAAGTGGTGTGAAAGGTACCCTGTTAGCCCAAACACACAACTTGGGACTTATAACCTTTTCTGTCAAAAAGTAGTCTGAGAACCGAGAGGAGACCGAACCTAACTGCTCCCCAATCCGCTCAAGGTGCATCACCTGTCAGCTTGACATTAGGGAAGCTCCCTTTATAGTCCTCTTTGCAGCAGCAAATCCTGATTAGTGTCTCCTCGCAGAAGTATCATCCGGCCTCACAGAGCCCTTATTGGTCACAGCCTGCAACTTTGCCAGATGGAGATTTTCAAATTCCACAGAGGAGACTAAGGGCCCAATTCCTATCTTGACAGATGTGTGCAGATCGTCAAACATCAATGGTCTGTCCATTAGCCATCAGAATCGTACTCCCACCTGATTTATATGTTGGCAGTATGACTGACAAAAGTCCTTCAGGGCTCAGCTGTCATTGGCACATGCAGACTCATCTGTCGACAGAGTTAAGAACTGAAAAGTGGGATAGCTGCCACAACTCTGGCCTTGCAATTACAATGTTGCTGTTGCTCGAATGTGGGTTTACCTTAAAGAAATGAAAGACAAGAGATGTTTAACAAAACAGGAACAGTTGGTTTAATTAAACACAGTGGCCAGTTTGAAGGCTGTCTCTCAAAGTTACAGACTTTTGAGCACCATTATATACAATTCTTGTAAAGTCATTGAACAGTTCTATGCATTCTTTAGAGAAAGGGATCTGGGCTTAGTCACAGAGTTGCAAATCTGACCATCTGATAAAGTGTCAATATGAGATTTGACCTTGCGTGGACATAATGCGGGATAATAGGTAATATGTCCAGATGACTGCCTTCGGAGCGTGTGATCACTGCATGTTGTGTGTGTGTTGTGTCCTGATTGGTTGAGTGCTCCTAACTTCATGTGCCATCTAACTTTTATGGCGTTTTGGGAACATGCACCCCTCTGGTCAAAGGTGTTTTATAGGAGGCCAATCTCTTACGACTATTGTGGTGTTGCTGCCTATATAATGGGTCCATCTGGGTTTTCCCTCTTCCCATGTTTGTCTACGGGCTGCGTGTCACCCCACCTGTGATCTGTCAATCAGTTGCTTCAGGCCTACGTCGCAGGGCTTGCCTGACCACGTATTTCTGACTCAGGGTTGATGAGGTGGTCACATAGGCCCTCATTCTGACCCTGGCGGTCGGTGATAATGCGGCGGCCAAGCCGCCAACAGGCCGGCGGTCCAAAATATGCAATTCTGACCCTGGCGGGAACCGCCAACACAGCCCGCCGCATTCACACTCCGCCCGCCACGGCGGAACAAACAAACAGCGCGGCGGTCCCCGCCAACAGCCAGGCGGCAGACAATGTACCGCCCACCCTATCACGACCCACCAATCCGCCACCTTTTCCGGGGCGGGAGCACCGCCGATAAAAACACGGCGGAAACAGACTACGAACGGGAAAACGCTCACCTCTACGCACTCCACGCGAGATTCCGGCAGTATGGAACCCGAGTTGCAGGTCATCCCCGCACTCCTATACCTGCTCCTGTACCAGGAGCACGCCCGGCGGCGCGGAAGACATCGGTGAGTACTGCACCTACGACACAGGGGAGGGAAAAGAGTACCGGCACACACCCACCCACCCACACCCACTACAACACACACATCAATGCATTCCCACAGATCACTGTCACAACCCACAACCCCCCCCCTCCGAAATAATGCAAAGACCAAAAGAAGAGATCATAAACGGGCAGATATATTGAAATATGGACACCAGTAATCCCAATAAATAAATAAACTATGTACAAAATATATACAGCTACTAAATGTAGTCCAACCACTGTCCGTGGACCACAGGGGTTCTGTGCAAAGGGGCAAGACCCAGTCCCACGACAAGAACTCCACGGAGAGAACACTGCAGGGGCATCAGAAAGAAAATAGGACAGGCACCTCAGGGGGAAGGGAAGGGGGGGCACCTCAGCCACTTGAGTACACGACGCCAGATCCACGAGGGGACTCCATGACCACTGGCCCATCCTGGGGAGAGCAAAGCCACAGTCCATACAGTCCATACAGTGGGTGGCCTGCCCACTGGGCCAACCTGGGGAGAGCAAAGCCACAGTCCATACAGTCCATACAGTGGGTGGCCTGCCCACTGGGCCATCCTGGGGAGTGCAAAGCCACAGTCCATACAGTCCATACAGTGGGTGGCCTGCCCACTGGGCCATCCTGGGGAGAGCAAAGCCACAGTCTATACAGTCCATACAGTGGGTGGCCTGCCCACTGGGCCATCCTGGGGAGAGCAAAGCCACAGTCCATACAGTCCATTCAGTGGGTGGACTGCCCACTGGGCCATCCTGGGGAGAGCAAAGCCACAGTCCATACAGTCCATACAGTGGGTGGCCTGACCACTGGGCCATCCTGGGGAGAGCAAATCCACAGTCCATACAGTCCATACAGTGGGTGGCCTGCCCACTGGGCCATCCTGGGGAGAGCAAAGCCACAGTCCATACAGTCCATACAGTGGGTGGCCTGCCCACTGGGCCATCCTGGGGAGAGCAAAGCCACAGTCCATACAGTCCATACAGTGGGTGGCCTGCCCACTGGGCCATCCTGGGGAGAGCAAAGCCACAGTCCAAACAGTCCATAACAGACTCCACTGCCACTGGAGGAGGCATGTTGGCCAGAGGACATCCTGCAGCCCTGCCCGAGACAGATCCTGCCCTGCCACGTCTGCCAAAGGGCCAGCGGTTCTTGCCTTGAAGGGCCCAGTTCAGCGCTTCTTGCCTTGAAGGGCCCAGTTCAGCGGGTCTTGCCTTGAAGGGCCCAGTTCAGCGGTTCTTGAGACGGCGGTCCCCAGCGGAGCGGTGCTTGAGACGGCGGGGCCCAGTTCAGCAGTTCTTGAGACGGCGGTCCCCAGCGGAGCGGTGCTGGAGACGGCGGGGCCCAGTTCAGCGGTTCTTGAGACGGCGGGGCCCAGTTCAGCGGTTCTTGAGACGGCGGGGCCCAGTTCAGCGGTTCTTGAGACGGCGGTCCCCAGCGGAGCGGTGCTGGAGACGGCGGGGCCCAGTTCAGCGGTTCTTGAGACGGCGGGCCCAGTTCAGCGGTTCTTGAGACGGCAGGGCCCAGTTCAGCGGTGCTTGAGACGGCGGTCCCCAGCGGAGCGGTGCTTGAGACGGCGGGGCCCAGTTCAGCAGTTCTTGAGACGGCGGTCCCCAGCGGAGCGGTGCTGGAGACGGCGGGGCCCAGTTCAGCGGTTCTTGAGACGGCAGGGCCCAGTTCAGCGGTTCTTGAGACGGCGGGGCCCAGTTCAGCGGTTCTTGAGACGGCGGTCCCCAGCGGAGCAGTGCTGGAGATGGCGGGGCCCAGTTCAGCGGTTCTTGAGACGGCGGGGCCCAGTTCAGCGGTTCTTGAGACGGCGGGCCCAGTTCAGCGGTGCTTGAGACGGCGGTCCCCAGCGGAGCGGTGCTTGAGACGGCGGGGCCCAGTTCAGCGGTTCTTGAGACGGCGGTCCCCAGCGGAGCGGTGCTGGAGACGGCGGGGCCCAGTTCAGCGGTTCTTGAGACGGCGGGGCCCAGTTCAGCGGTTCTTGAGACGGCGGGGCCCAGTTCAGCGGTTCTTGAGACGGCGGTCCCCAGCGGAGCGATGCTGGAGACGGCGGGGCCCAGTTCAGCGGTTCTTGAGACGGCGGGGCCCAGTTCAGCGGTTCTTGAGACGGCGGGGCCCAATTCAGCGGTGCTTGAGACGGCGGTCCCCAGCGGAGCGGTGCTTGAGACGGCGGGGCCCAGTTCAGCGGTTCTTGAGATGGCGGGGCCCAGTTCAGCGGTTCTTGAGACGGCGGGGCCCAGTTCAGCGGTTCTTGAGACGGCGGTCCCCAGCGGAGCGGTGCTGGAGACGGCGGGGCCCAGTTCAGCGGTTCTTGAGACGGCAGGGCCCAGTTCAGCGGTTCTTGAGACGGCGGGGCCCAGTTCAGCGGTTCTTGAGACGGCGGTCCCCAGCGGAGCGGTGCTGGAGACGGCGGGGCCCAGTTCAGCGGTTCTTGAGACGGCAGGGCCCAGTTCAGCGGTTCTTGAGACGGCGGGGCCCAGTTCAGCGGTTCTTGAGACGGCGGTCCCCAGCGGAGCGGTGCTGGAGACGGCGGGGCCCAGTTCAGCGGTTCTTGAGACGGCGGGGCCCAGTTCAGCGGTTCTTGAGACGGCGGGCCCAGTTCAGCGGTGCTTGAGACGGCGGTCCCCAGCGGAGCGGTGCTTGAGACGGCGGGGCCCAGTTCAGCGGTTCTTGAGACGGCGGTCCCCAGCGGAGCGGTGCTGGAGACGGCGGGGCCCAGTTCAGCGGTTCTTGAGACGGCGGGGCCCAGTTCAGCGGTTCTTGAGACGGCGGGGCCCAGTTCAGCGGTTCTTGAGACGGCGGTCCCCAGCGGAGCGATGCTGGAGACGGCGGGGCCCAGTTCAGCGGTTCTTGAGACGGCGGGGCCCAGTTCAGCGGTTCTTGAGACGGCGGGGCCCAATTCAGCGGTGCTTGAGACGGCGGTCCCCAGCGGAGCGGTGCTTGAGACGGCGGGGCCCAGTTCAGCGGTTCTTGAGATGGCGGGGCCCAGTTCAGCGGTTCTTGAGACGGCGGGGCCCAGTTCAGCGGTTCTTGAGACGGCGGTCCCCAGCGGAGCGGTGCTGGAGACGGCGGGGCCCAGTTCAGCGGTTCTTGAGACGGCGGGGCCCAGTTCAGCGGTTCTTGAGACGGCGGGGCCCAGTTCAGCGTTGCTTGAGACGAAGGTCCCCAGCGGAGCGGTGCTTGAGACGGCGGGGCCCAGTTCAGCGGTTCTTGAGACGGCGGGGCCCAGTTCAGCGGTGCTTGAGACGGCGGCCGGTCTATGGCCAACTGCTCATTGCCTGGTGGTGCCCTCCTGGGCAGCGGGGATGGTGCTCCTTCAATGCCCACCTGGGCTGTGGGTGGTGGGGCCCTCCTGGCCAGCTGGGCTGGGTCCTCCCTGGCCAGCGGCTATGGGGGTGGTGGGCTCCTCCTGGGCAGCAGGCCTGCAGCCTGACCTCTCCGACTTGCTGCCCTTGCCCTCCTTAGTCGGGAGTCTGTGGCCCTTTCCTCCCTTTGGAGCTGTGGCTGGTGACTGTGTCTGGGTGGTGTCCGGGGGGGATGTAGAAGCCGGGCTCCTGCGGCGCCCCTTCCGCCTTCTGCTCCTCTTCCCAGGGGGTGGGCTGGCTGTCCCCTTGCTGCTGGGCGAAGATCCAGACATGCGGGCTGGTGGGCTCCAATACCCCTGCACCCTTGTCAAGGGGGCTGCAGGGCTGGTGGTGGCTGAGGTGCTCTTCTTACCCCGACGAGAAGGAGGGGGGGGCTCAGGGTCAGGAAAGAAGTTAGCAGTGGCGAGGAAGAGTTTCTTGGGACAATGGAGAGTGGTAGGTACAGTGGGAATGGGAGTGGAGGGAGAGGATGTGGTTGTAGGTGAGTCACGTGTGCTGTCTTTGGGTGCAGGTGCAGGAGGGATAGGCTGTCGTGAGGTGGATGGCTGTTGGGTGGGTGGGTGGCTGCGTTTGTGTGGTGTGGAAGAGGGGGTGACAGACACAGTGGGAGAGGACACAGGGGACGTGTAAATGGCAGTGGGGGTGGTGACTGCACGTGTGTGGACTGGAGTGGAGGGTGTGCTGGTGATGGAAACACTGGCTGATGGTGAGGTGAATGGAGGTGTGAGTGTAGACGTCACAGGGAGGGAGGAGGGAGACGAGGAGGTGGGGGTCACAGAGGTGGTAGTGACTGTTGGCATGTCTGCATCGGAATGTTGCGTGTGTGAATGTCTGCGTGATCTGTGGTGCTTATGTTTGGATGAGCTTCTCTTGGGTGTTGAGGTGTGTGCAGGCTGGTCTGATGGTGTGGGTGGGACAGGCAGAGGAACAGGAGACTGGGAGAAGGGAGTTAGTAGAGGGAGGCAGGAGACAGGGACAATGGCTGCCGTCAGTGCTGAGGCCAGAGCCTGGAACGATCGCTGATGGGCAGCCTGACCCGAATGAATGCCCTCCAGATACGCATTGCTGCGATGAACCTCCCTCTCCACCCCCTGGATGGCATTCAAAAGGGTAGTCTGCCCAACAATGAGCGTTCGGAGGAGGTCAATGACCTCCTCACTGAGGGCAGCGGGGGTAACAGGGGCAGGGCCTGAGGTGCCTGGGGCGAAGGAGATGCCCGGCTTCCTGGCAGAGCGGGCACGGGGTGAACGCTGAGGGGCTGCTGGGAGGGCGGAGATGGTGCGCTGGGTGGCGGCTGTACCTGTAATGGCGGGGGGCACGGATGGTGCCACCCCCGCAAGGGAGCTCCCTTCCGAGGACGTGTCCGTGTCGCTGCAGGCTCCAGTCGTCCCCGTTGTGGAGCTCCCCTCGCCCTCCGTCTCACTGGTCCAGTCAGACTCTGTGGCATGGCCCTCCTGGGCCATGTGAGATGCAGCTCCCTCCTGCCCCGATGCCACTTCTCCTCCGCCTGATGATGCTGATGCACACAAGCACAGAAAGACAAACAAAAAGGGGGGGGAGAGAGAAATAAAGGGATATTGAGTACATGGATCTCCGGTACAGTTAGCGGACATGACAGACACAGATGCCCCCTGCACTAAGTTGCGCACTTGGGGTCCGCTACGCATTCCGTGGAACATGCCCTACACGCCTAGAGTTGACAACTGCACCCATGGATGACACGGCCCAGGGATGGCTGTACTGACACACTACTGAGGGTGGTGGCTGGGGACACAGGGGCTTACGGGGGTGCCCAGCCTACAGATATCGCCCTGGCCTAGGGGGACCCACAGCCCTCCTCCCCCACCCAGACACCTCCACTGCGCGACAACAGAGTAGATAATGCTTGTACTCACCCCCTTGTGTCTGCTGTGCTGCCCTCACGCGCCCATCCAAATCAGGGTAGGCCACCGCCAGGATCCGGAACATCAGGGGGGTCAGTTGACGGCAGGCACCCCGCCTACGTTGGGAGGCCATCCCCAGCAGAGACTCGGCGGTCTTCTTGGTCCCGCGGCGGATGTCCTCCCACCTCTTGCGGCAGTGGGTGCCCCGTCGATGGTGGACCCCCAGGGTCCGGACTTCCTTGGCGATGGCACGCCAAATCCCGATCTTCTCATGGGCGCGGACCTATGTGACACGTACAGGGAGGGAGAAATACCACGTTCAAGTTTGTCTGCATTTTCGTTGCCAGTGGCCCAACGCCCCCCATCCCCGCCAGGCCCCCCTCCAGGCCCCCCGCCAGGCCCAACATGCCCCCCATCCCCGCCAGGCCCCCCGCCATGCCCCCCACCAGGCCCAACATGCCCCCCATCCCCGCCAGGCCCCCCGCCATGCCCCCCGCCAGCCCCAACATACCCCCCATCCCCGCCAGGCCCCCCGCCAGCCCCAACATGCCCCCCCATCCCCGCCAGGCCCCCCGCCATGCCCCCCACCAGCCCCAACATGCCCCCCATCCCCGCCAGGCCCCCCGCCAGCCCCAACATGCCAACCCATCCCGCCAGGCCCCCCGCCATGCCCCCCGCCAGCCCCAACATGCCCCCCATCCCCGCCAGGCCCCCCGCCAGCCCCAACATGCCCCCCCATCCCCGCCAGGCCCCCTGCCATGCCCCCCGCCAGCCCCAGCATGCCCCCCATCCCCGCCAGGCCCCCCGCCAGCCCCAACATGCCCCCCCATCCCCGCCAGGCCCCCCGCCATGCCCCCCGCCAGCCCCAACATGCCCCCCATCCCCGCCAGGCCCCCCGCCAGCCCCAACATGCCCCCCCATCCCCGCCAGGCCCCCCGCCATGCCCCCCGCCAGCCCCAACATGCCCCCCATCCCCGCCAGGCCCCCCGCCAGCCCCAACATGCCCCCCCATCCCCGCCAGGCCCCCAAGCCAGCCAGTGGCCCCAAATCCATATTGAATTAAACTCACTTGTTGGTCTGGAGGACCGTAGAGTAGCGCATACTGGGGGAGGACCCCATCCACAAGTTTCTCCAACTCCTCTCCAGTGAAGGCAGGGGCCCTTTCCCCAGTCGCAGCAGCCATTGTCCCTTCCAGACCGAGGTCACAGCAACACTTGCAGTATAGGTCCTCTCCTGTGAAAGTTCAAGTCGCAAGTGGATAAGTAGATAGAAAATGGCGGTCACGTCCGCGGCGGTGCGTACCGCGGCGGTGCGTACCGCCGCCGCCGGCGCCCTTCGCCATTGGCTCCTGAAACCCATAGGCTTCAATGTTAACCAATGCGGCTTCGCGCCGCGGTCTTCGACCGCTGACCGCCGCGGTGTGCCACGCCAGCGCATTGACCTCACATCCCATTGTCACACTTCACAGGTCAGGCAGCCGCCATTTCGAGGGTCCACATGGCTCAATTTCAACTGCGTCACACAGGCCTAGGCCTTGCATAGCCACTCAGACACGCCATTCACTGCATAGAGAATCGTTTACTGTGCTAGCTGTGAGTACGTACCTGTGGGTTTCTTGACTGTGTGCTCCATGTTGTCCTTCCTAGGCACCGTCCGCTGGGTTTGGCGAGGAGACGGATGAATCCTCCCGTGTACCAACCGCTGGTGGACCTGTCGACAATGGAAGAACGCCACATTATCCTGACCTACCGTCTTGACCGTGCCACTATACATGAACTGTGTGCCCAGCTGGAGCCCGACCTGATGTCCCCCATCCGCCAACCCACAGGGATTCCCCCTCTGGTGCAGGTCCTGTCAGTACTCCATTTCTTGGCAAGTGGCTCATTTCAGACAACAGTGGGAATTGCATCTGGGATGTCTCAGCCCATGTTTTCGAAGGTGTTATCCAGAGTGTTGTCTGCCCTGATGAAATACGTGAGGAGCTACATCATTTTCCCTGAGGTGGGCGAATTGGCTACAGTGAAGGGTGATTTCTACGCCCTTGGACATATTCCCAACGTCATTGGTGCCATTGATGGGACCCATGTGGCTTTGGTTCCCCCAAGAGACAGGGAGCAGGTGTACAGGAACAGAAAAAGTTACCATTCCATGAACATCCAGGTGGTGTGTTTGGCTGACCAGTACATCTCGCATGTAAATGCCAAATTCCCAGGGTCAGTGCATGACGCCTACATCCTGAGGAATAGCAGCATCCCTTACGTGATGGAACAGCTAGAGATACACCGTGTATGGCTATTGGGGGACTCTGGGTACCCCAACCTGTCGTGGCTACTGACCCCAGTAAGGAATCCCCGGACCAGGGCAGAGGAACGGTACAATGAGGCCCATGGGCGTACTAGGAGGGTGATCGAACGCACCTTTGGCCTCCTAAAGGCCAGGTTTAGGTGCCTGCATATGACAGGTGGATCCCTAATGTACTCACCTAAGAAGGTGTGTCACATCATCGTGGCCTGCTGCATGCTTCACAACCTGGCTTTGCGCCGCCAGGTGCCTTTCCTGCAGGAGGATGGTCGAGACGGTGGTGTTGTGGCAGCGGTGGAACCTGTGGAGAGTGACGAGGAGGAAGACGACGGGGCTGAAACAGACAACAGGGACAGAATCATTGAACAGTACTTCCAATAGGACACAGGTAACAATTCAAAGATAATTTAGTAAATCTGAACTACTCTCCTGCATCTCTGCTGCCTGTCTATTTGCCCCAGTGTATGATGACTGAGTTGTGGCTTTTCCCTCCCTATTTCAGATCTGGGGTCCCCACTACGAGTCCTGTGCTTCGTTTCCCCATGGACTACAGCTTTGTGGCATCTGTTTGTTGACTTCACTATGTACAAGGACATATTTGCACTGTCATGTCAATTACAATATTTTGAAATCACAGCCAGACTCCAGATAGTTTTGTGCAAAATAGGTGTTTATTTCAGTGCTCAAAATGGGATGGGTGGTTTCAAGTGGGTGGGGGCTATGGTGAAGGAATGTCCATGGCAGAGTCCAGAGTAACAGTCACACAGGTGCATTGTCCAGAGGCCTGTGGAGAGATGGAGCATGGGCAGTTCAAGGATGGACAGGGTGACAATGTGGGACAGTGGGATGACATCAGGTGGTATCCTTTGCTGGCGGGGGTCTTGACATCCTACTCTGTCTTCTTGCGAGATCTCAGGGCCCTCTTGCGGGGTGGTTCTTCTCCTGCAGGAGGTGGGGGTCTGGTGGGCTGCTGTTGTGCGGGGGCCTCCTGTCCACTAGCGCCGGCGGAGGTGGTTGGCTGTTCTTGGTCCAGGCTAGTGGCAGGGGCCCTTTGTTGTTGTTGAGTGTCCGTCCTGGTGTTGATGAGGTCCTGCAGCAGCCCGACCATGGTAACCAGGGTGGAGGTGAGGGCTCTGATGTCCTCCCTGTACCCCTGATAGTGTTCCTCCTGCAGTACCTGGATCTCCTGGAACCGGGCCAGTACCGTCGCCATCGTCTCCTGTGAGCGGTTGTATGCTCCCATGATGGTGGTGAGGGCCTCGTGGAGAGTGGGTTCCCTGGGCCCGTCCCCCCCCTGTCGCACAGCTGCCCTCCGAGTTGCCCTGTTTCCCTGGGCCTCTGCCCCCTGGCCGGTGTGCCCACTACCACTGCCCCCATGTCCCTGTTGTTGTTGGGGTGGTGGGTTATCCTGGGTGCCCTGTAGTGGTAGACACACCGCAGATTGACGCGCCCTGGAGACAGAGGCATGGGCCCGCTGGGTGGGAGCTGTGCTGGTGTTCCCAGAGGGGTTTGGGTCTGTAGTGGCCTGTGCCTGTGTGAGGGGAACCGACTGTCCAGAGGTCCCCGATGGTCCGGGCTGGTCATCGGTGTCCAGGTCGACAGAGCTGCTGTCATCGCTGACGGCCTCTTGGGTGGGCGGTGTGGAGAATTCTGGGCCCTCCGCGGCGGTGTGTTGACGGTAGGGTCCTGCAGGGGTATAGAGGTATGGTTATAGTTTCAATGTGTGGCATATGGGTGTATCTGTGGGTTCCCGTGTCCCCAAGTGCTGGCATTCGTGTGTGGGGGCTTTGGTGAGGGTGGCTTGTGGGGGGGATGTGTATATGCATTGGGCATGCTTTGGTGAGGGGTGTCCATGCTTAGTGGACGCATGCAGGCCTAGGTTTTGGGATGTGTGGGTTGTGATGGTGAGACATTGGCAGGGAATAGGTGTGCTGGGGGTGGGGGTGAGGATGGTGGTGGGGGTGAGGGTAGGGGTGGGGGTGAGGGTGGGGGTGAGGATGGGGGTGGGGGTGAGGGTGGGGTTCGAGGATGGGGGTGAGGGTTGGGGTATGATTTGGCATGCAGGTGGGGGGGAAGCAGTAGTGAAGCTTCAACTTACCAGTATCCATTCCTCCGCCGACTCCTGCGAGGCCGTCAGGATGCAGGATGTTCAAGACTTCCTCCTCCCATGTTGTAAATTGTGGGGGTTGAGGTGGGGGTCCTCCGCCAGTCTTCTGCACGGCGATGTTGTGCCTGGATACCATGGAACGCACCTTCCCCCGTAGGTCGTTCCATCGCTTCCTGATGTCTTCCCGATTTCTGGGGTGCTGTCCCACAGCGTTGACCCTGTCGACAATCCTCTGCCATAGCTCCGTCCTCCGGGCAATGCTGGTGTATTGGATCTGTGTGCCGAACAGCTGGGGCTCTACCCGAACGATTTCCTCCACCATGACCCTGAGTTCTTCGTCTGACAAGCGGGGGTGTCTTTGGGGTGCCATGGGGTGGTGTGTATGATGTGTGGGGTGGAGTATGTGTAGTTAAGTGTGTTGAGTGTGGTGGTGTGTGTTGTTTTGTGTGTGGATATTGTGTGGGTGATGGTGTTGAGTGGCTGTGGCTGCTAGTTTGTGGATGGTGGTGTCTCGCTCTGGCCTTCTTTCTGAATTTTTGGTCGTAGGGGTTTGTGGGTGATGTGGGTGTGTGTTTTATATTGTATTGTGTGTGTGGGAGTGGTGTGTGTATGTGTATCAGGTGTGTGGAATTCAATTCGGCCAATGTGGCTGAGTTTTGTTCGTTTGTGTGTATTCTGACCGCGGCGGGGTGTCCCGCCAATGGAAAACCGCGTTTGAAAGGCCGCCGCGTGGATTCGTGGGTCGTAATGGCATGGGCGTATTTCTGTTGGCGTGACGGTGGAGGTTTTGTCACCTCCACTTTTCCGCCGACCGCTGGTCTGGCGGTCTGTTGTGGCTGTCGGATTTTCGGAGGTTTGGCTGCTGCGGGTCAGAATGACCGTGGCGGGTTTCCGCGACCGCGGCGGGATTATGGAGGATTTCTGACCGGCGGTAGGAGCCTTTTACCGCCGAGGTCAGAATGACCACCATAGTGTGGAATTGACAACAGTGATATGAGTTCATTGTTATGCAGACACATATCATGGCGTACATTGACATCGTTTTTATCAGTATCAACATTGCTTATTCTCAGTGTTCCTAAGGTGGCTAAATGTCTACAACTCTTCTGGTGGTTTCCATCTGATAAAAAGAGCTAAGCTGCCACTACAGACCCCTGGTACTGTTTGAGTCACAATGAACCTGTTTTTGGGAACTGCTGCATATCTGTTATTCGATCAGTATGATGACCCACCACGTTGGCGCCATCATTGGAGGTACATACATAAAAATGTATAAATGTTTGAAATCATCATTATATCATATAAATATAGGAAATGTACTCTCTACATTTATATATCACTATTGTGATGTCTACCTAGTTATGAAATTTTATATGTACAAATGAATATTCCGTTACATTTAGTGCTTGTATGTGTGCAGACACAGCCAGGACATATCAAAAGTACCAACTTATCAAAGTCATTTAAACAATATGTTTTGCACAATGTGATTGATGTACAGAAGAACAAAACACAAGTCATGTATAAAAAAATAGAAGCGAATACAAAATGAGATATCTCTCTCAAAAAATGCAAAACAAATACAAGCATAAAATCTGAAATGAAAATACATTGTTTTAGACAGCAGTTGTGCTGCATGGTCTAATATAGAAACCTTGCTGCCAAACTCAATGACAGACAAATGAGCTACAAAAGGGTCATATGTTACTCAATAAACATAATGGGATCCAGGCAATTCAGTTTATCAATCAGGAGGAGACGTAGGCCTTTTTTCAGGGGTTTGAAAGGAGTAGTGGTGGTTAGGGAAGAAGTAGGAAAAATCAATGGCATGTGTAGGAGGTTATGTCGGAGGCACAAAGTTTAGGAGCATTTGCAGGGGTGATGTGTTTGTGTTGTGCAGAAGAGTTTTTCTGAACTGCCATGGTGATGTGTGGTTGTGTGTTTGGGTGTGTTGTGTTGTTTGCTGCAGTGTGGGTATAGTTCTAGAGTGAGATAAAAGTGTTGGTGTTGTGGATGTTGTGACTTTGGGTGTATGTTTTGGGTGTATTAGTTTTGTTAGTTTTATGTGCTTATCTGCAGGTTTGGCCTTATGTGGTGTATGTGTTGAAGATGCTGGGTGCTTGTCTGCCTGTTTGTTTTCCCATGATGTATGTTTTGCAGGTGTTGATGGTTTAAGCGATGTGTGATTTGAAGAAGTAGTGTGTTTAGATGAGGTGGTGATGGTCAGTGTGGTGGTAGTCGTAGGTGTGCTCGTGATGGTGGTGGGTGTGGTGGTGGTTGTGGCTGTGGTGGTAGTGGTGGTGGCTGTGATGGTGGCTAGGAATATCATAGCTATGGTTGTGGGTGTTATGGTGCCTAGGGCAGTGGTTCCCAAACATTTTTGACCCACGGCTCCCTTTATCTATTATCACCATTATGCTACTTTTTCTTGGCAGGATGAGGGATGTAATCTTAGCCACAGGAGCACTTCCATTTTTCTTCCCGCAAACAATTGGGATGAAGCTGTTGAAGGTATTATAATTGTCAATGTAACATAAATAAAATATGACAGTTGTTTAATAAAAAAATTAAATACTTAAGTCAGAAACAATACTCCTCATGAGTGGGGTCTCCACAAGTAATTTGTTTAAACTATTTTTTTGCTTCAAAAAATGCCTCCAGGCTAGGGGCTCACTCCTGGGAACCAAGTGGAGGGGGATCTGGGTAGGGGACAAAAGAGACAATTCTCATTCGTACCTTAAGTAAGATCACTTCAGTCAGTTGTTTTCAGTGCCCTGACAATTGGTGTCTTGCAAATTAATGTCGAGGTACAGAGCACAGGGCTCAGATATCACTATAATAAACTATCTTTTTATATTTCAAGGAAAATATACTGGCCTCTTGAAATGGAAATATTAAACTGAATGTCCTGAATAACCTAAAGTACCTGTTAGGTACAGAAAATTACAGTTTCTCTCCCAATAACAGTATTGACCACTTCAGAGAAGTCCAGGTACTAGGTATTTCAATTTAAAGATGTGAAGGTACTCTGTACTGGATAGCACCATTTAAAGAAATGGTCTGTGACTTTCTGACATAAGAAAGTAAAGCATATCCAGATAGTGGATGAGTCACAAAAGGCCTAACTCAGCAGAACACCACAAAAACACTGGATGAATTCAAGGAGGCTGCATCTATTATTAAATGGAGAGTATTAAAAATGTGTGTTTATTAATAGGGGATGACAAGATGCTGGTCAAGCGGTGCCTTTCAAACACACTGTTAACTATTGCTGCTAGGAAGAGGAGAGATGGGGTAACAAAGGTGGATGTCCAATTAAGTAATGTATGAAGCTTACAATTTAAACCTGTAGAGGCCTCTCAACTAAACAATAGCAAAATTAGACTATATCTTTAAGCTAAAACTCTCCAGTGGACACAGTTGCTGGATTAAAAATGCTTCAAAATTAATATAAGGTACACCCCAGACAACTCCAAATCCCATGCAAGAGCTTTAACATCACCAAATGTAAACTAAAATCTCGATGATCCTACAGATTTCCCAGCTAAAAACTCAAACCTTGCCTGAAACCAAAGATTCCTACCTGCTGACTCAGGCCATATTGCGACACTGGCAAAATTCTGGCCAGCTAGTGCCACCATTATTGTTTCACAGAGCAATACGCGTTTATATATACAGCAGAGAGAAATAGTCATCTGATGGTGGGCGATCATTGGAAGTGACCGGCATCAGCCTAGGTCAGTGTGGACCGAAATAGTGGGGCAATTGCAGGTTCAAGAGAGCGCCTTCTGTGCGTGACAACTTCCACCCCATAAGAACTGAAGGGAAGAGTAGATCTGATTTCTTAAACTGGAGATACTACTCAAGAATAAGAAAGGCTCCTCATCTCCCTAAACACCTGCGCTCCTGCGCTCACAGCTGTGTGTGTTCTCCAACCCAGAGGTTCTCAATGACCAGCATTTTGGGTAAATGCAATCCTCAGGTTGCCAAGTGTTCAACTGTTGTGCTTGTAACAATCAGCCAGATCTGGATATGTAGCCAAGGAGAACATTGTATTATGGGACATGTATTTTTTTTTCATTACATGTGTGCGCTGAAAACCCCTGGCAACAAGCCGCTGTCAAATGTAATGAGCTGACTGGGCGAGGGTGTCAAACATGGCACTTTGGGCCAAAGTGCCGAGGTATTTTTAATACATTTGCTAAGCAGTGCCATCACTAACTAAACTGCGTTCATACCCACTATTTACCCCTTCGCTGTCAGGCCTTTTCCCCCTCCTGTGCCAAGCCTTTTTGGCTATTTGGGGCAGTTTATGCTCAGGCCCTCATAACTTTTTGTCCACATAAGCTCCCCACACCACATTTGTGTCCTTTTTTTCAACATCCTTGGGATTCTAGAGGTACTCGGAGTTTGTAGGAGGAGACCAAGAAATTAGCTAAAATACAGCTAAAATTTAGTTGTTTTTTTAAAAGATGGGGAAAAAGGGCTACAGAAGAAAGCTTGTGGTGTTTACCCTGACAATGGCATCAACAAAGGGGTTGCATTGCTAAAATTAACATCTTCCTAGCTTTCAGGAACAGGCAGACTTGAATCAGAAAACCAAATTTTTCAACACAATTTTGGCATTTTACTGGGACATACTCCATTTTTACTATTTCTTGTGCTTTCAGCCTCTTTCCAGTTAGTGCCAGAAATGGGTGTGAAACCAATGGATCCTGGACAATTAAACATTTCTATAAAGTAGACAACATTCTGAATTCAGCAAGGGGTCATTTGTGTAGATCCTTCAAGGTTTTCCTACAGAAAGTAACAGCTAAATTAAAGAAAATATTGAAATGGAGGTAACAGAAGAGCCATTTCTGTCCACATTTTCTTCTATAACTTTTTCCATGTATGGCATATTTGTGAAAGCAATATACTGTTACATCTGCTGGACTCTTCTGGTTCTGGGGATATATAGGGCTTGTAGGTTTACAAGGAACCCTAGGTGCCCAAAGCCAATAAAGGAGCTGCACCTTGCAATGGGTTTTCATTGTATAGTGGGTATACAGAAATTCATTTGGTGAAATATAAAGAGTGAACAATAGGTATCAAGGAACCCTTTTATGTCCACAATGAGCAGAAGATAAGGTGTTGAGAAGCAGTGGTTTTTTGCACATCTCTGAATTCTGGGGTCCCCATACTAGCATGTGAATTACAGGGCATTTTTCAAATAAACCTCTCTTTTACACACTGTTTTACATTTTTGAAGGAAAACATGTAGAGAAAGAGAAGGGGCAATAACACTTGTTCTTCTATTCTGTGTTACCCCATGTCTCCTGATAAAAATGGTACCTCAATTGTGTGGGTAGTCCTAATGCCCGTGACAGGAAGCGCAACATGGACACATCACATTTTCACATTGAAATCTGACGCGTTTTTTGGAAAGTGTCTAGCTCTGGATTTTGGCCTCTAGCACAGTCAGCACCAAGGGAAACCTATCAAGAATTAGACACCTAGGGGAATCCAGGATGGGATGACATGTGGGGCTCTCACCAGGTTCTGTTACCCAGAATCCTTTGCAAACCTCAAAATTTGGCCAAAAATCACGTTTTCCTCACATTTCGTGATATAAAGTTCTGGAATCTGAGAGGAACCACACATTTCCTTCCACCCACAATTTCCCCAAGTCTCCCAATAAAAATGGTACCTCCCTTGTGTGAGTAGGCCTAGCACCCCAAATAGAAAATGCCCCAAAACACGATATGGACACATCACATTTTCCCAAAGAAAGCTGACCTGTTTTTTGCAAAGTGCATTGCTGTGGATTTTGGCCTCTAGCTCAGTAAGTATCTAGGGAAATCTAGCAAACCTATGCATTTTTGAAAACTAGACACCTAGGGAAATTCAGAATATGGTGACCTGTGGGGCTCTCACCAGGTTCTCTTACCCAAAATTCTTTACAAACCTCCAAATTTGGCAAAAAAACACTTTTTCCTCACATTTCGGTGATCGAAAGTTCTGGAATCTGAGAAGGGCCACACATTTCCTTCCATCCAGCATTCCCCCTAGTCTCCCAATAAAAATGGTACCTCACTTGTGTGGGTAGGCCTTGTGCCTGTGACAGGAAATGCCCCAAAATGCAACATGGACACATCACATTTTTACATTCACAACTGACCTGTTTTTGGAAAGTGCCCAGCTGTGCATTCTGGCCTCTAGCTCATCCGGCACCTGGGAAAACCTAGAAAACCTGGGACATTTTTGAAAACTAGACATCTAGGGTAACACCAGGTTCTGTTACCCAGAATCCTTAGCAAACCTCAAAATGTGGCCAAAAAACAGTTTTTCCTCACATTTTGGTGCTGTAAAGTTCTGGAATCTGAGAGGAGCCATAAACTTCCTTCTACCCAGCATTCCCCCACATCTTCTGATAAAAATGGTACCTCACTTGTGGTAGGTCTGGTGCCCGCGACAGGAAATGCCCGAAAACACTACGTGGACACATCAAAATTATGAAATGCAAAACTACCTGTTTTTGCAGGTGGTCACCTGCATTTTGGGTCCTGGGCTCAGCAGCCATCTAGGGAAACCTACCAAACCCAGACATTTCTAAAAACTAGACACCCAATAGAGTCCAGTGAGGTGTGACTTGAGTGGATCCCTCAGTATTTTCTTACCCAGAATCCTCATTAGCAAACCTAAAATTTAGCTAAAAAAAATCAAAATTTCCCCACATTTCTGTGTGGGATGACCTCACCGGTACAAATTTCCTACCACCCAACGTTCCTCTCAGTCTACCGAGAAAAATGATACCTCACTCCTGTAGGTGGGACAAGTGCCTGTGACACTGAAGAGCCAAAAACATGTTGCAATTGAGGGGGAACAAAAGCGGGTCCAAAAGGGCAGTTTGAAAAAAAAAATGTTTCGGCTGACAAGTGGGCCTGAATTTTTATTGGTCTAGATGCAACAATACTAGGTGGTAGGAATTATATGGATGCTGGAAGGTTCCATCACAAAAATGTGGGGAAACGTTGGAGGTTTGCAGGGCATTTTAGGTAAGAAAATGGTGCAGGGTGCATGTGAAGCATACCACCCTGGACTCACCCAGATGGTTAGTTTTCAGATGTGCCAAGGTCTCATAGGTTTTTCTACATGGCAGCGTCGCAAAGTCCAAAAAGTGCAGCCCTCACCATTCTTAGTGGGATGATTTTGAGAGTTAGACAAGCTCTCATGGCCCAAATGTAAAACCAAAATAATCAAATGTCCTCTTGCTTGCCATGGGATAAGATCATTTAGTGTGCGAAAGGAGAGCTGAAAGACTGTTACCCCTTTTGTTGGGGTGGGGTGTAGCCACCACTCCACTATTCTTTTTTAATTCCCTGGCATCCAGTAGGCTTCTGCCCCCCCCGGGTGGTTCGGGGGTAATTGCTCAATCTGCCCACTGGAGGGCAGAACACCTTTGTCCCCATTTAATTGGGGCGGGGGGTATGGCCATACCTCCACCCTCTTTTTCTGAAAAAAATCTTCCCTGGTCTCTGCTTGGCTTTCTGCATTACAAAAATAGGCCCATCTGCCCCAACAGTAACATCCCCCCAAAGGGCTGCCCCCCCCAAACATAACACACACAGATACCAATCCCTGGTGTCTAAGTGGTTAATAGAAATAGGCCGATCTGCCCCCAAGGGGGGCAGAAATGGCCTAAAGTAAATTTGCCCCCCAGGGGAGCGACCCTTGCCTAAGGGGTTGCTCCCCATCTGTAAAACAAAATTTTAAAATCGCTGGTGCCTAGTGGTTTCTACCCCCCTAGGGGGCAGATCGGCCTAATTTAAATAGGCTGATCTGGCCCCAAGGGGGGCAGAAATGGCTTAAATAAATCTGCCCCCCAGGGGAGCGACCCTTGCCTAAGCGGTCGCACCCCTTCTGTGAAACTGACATAAAACAAATCCCTGGTCTCTAGTGGTTAGGCCGATCTGTCCCCAAGGGGGGGCAGAAATGACCTATTACAATTTGCCCCCCCCAGGTGAGCAACCCTTTCCTCAGAGGTCGCTCCCCACTACTAATAAGTAAAAAATATATATCTCTGATGTCTAGTGGCTTCTGCCCCCCCACGGGGCAGATGGGTCTAATTAAAATAGGCTGATCTACCCCCAGGGTGGCAGAAAAGGCCTAATGTAAAAATGCCCCCCTGGGGAGTGACCCTTGTCCAAGGGGTTGCTCCCCTCATGCCAAATACAAAAAACCCAAACATCCCTGGTGTCTAGTGGGTATTTCTGCAGCCCGATCGCTTTATGATCGGGCTGCAGAAATGCTCAGACAGACATCAAAGGAAAGGAAAGGCCTTTCCTTTCCTTTGATGCCTCTCTGCCGCCCCCACACCCAGATCGGAAGAGAAATGCAAGCATTTCTCTTCCGATCGCGCTGGAAGCTGAGCTTCCAGAGCAATAAGGGTGGCCTCTGATGAGGTCCGCGCACAATCTGACATTATCAGACCTCTCTAAGGGGGAGTAAGGGGGTCAGGGGGTGGAAGGGGGAGCGATTCCCCTTCCATCACTGCCCCTAGGCCCATGGGGGTAGCGCTAGTGCTCCCCCAAGGGGCCTGGTGCAGGACATTATGGGTATGTCCTTGGCACCCGAGCGATGCTGCCGAGGATGTAACCGTTATGTCCCAGGCACCGAAGGGGTTAGTTCAATTCTTAGTAAACCTGCTAACCTTGATTTTCCACCAGTGACGGAAGCTAAGGCCAAAAACAGTATTGGTGGCAGGGTGGTTAGTTTATGATTGTGACAGATACGAATAGTGTATCGCCCGGTGATCTCACGTCCCTACACTTACCCACGTGCAGCCCAGTCTGCACTGAAACAATAAAAACTGTCAGAGGTCACTAGAACTCTT
This sequence comes from Pleurodeles waltl, assembly GCF_031143425.1. Classification (NCBI taxonomy): domain Eukaryota; kingdom Metazoa; phylum Chordata; class Amphibia; order Caudata; family Salamandridae; genus Pleurodeles; species Pleurodeles waltl. The sequence continues at coordinate 319,124,789 of NC_090442.1, read as the reverse complement.
GTGAAAATGTAGTTTCCTCAGATAAGGGAGCGTCAGAGGCGGACGCTCCCAGCTACGTGCAAACTTCATATATTCTGTTTCCAAACTTAGGGGGTCATTCTGACCCTGGCGGTAATTACCGCCATGGCGGAGGTCGGCGGTAGCACCGCCAACAGGCTGGCGGTGCACCGCTGGGCATTCTGACCGCGGCGGTTCAGCCGCGGCCAGAAACGGAAAGTCGGCGGTGTCCCGCCGACTTTCCGCTGCCCTTGAGAATCCTCCATGGCGGCGGAGCGCGCTCCGCCGCCATGGGGATTCTGACACCCCCTACCGCCATCCAGTTCCTGGCGGTTCTCCCGCCGGGAACAGGATGGCGGTAGGGGGTGCCACGGGGCCCCTGGGGGCCCCTGCAGTGCCCATGCCAATGGCATGGGCACTGCAGGGGCCCCCGTAAGAGGGCCCCAAAAAGAACTTCAGTGTCTGCCTAGCAGACACTGAAATTCGCAACGGGTGCAACTGCACCTGTCGCACCTTCCCACACCGCCGGCTCAATTCTGAGCCGGCGTCCTCGTGGGATGGGTGTTTCCCGCTGGGCTGGCGGGCGGACTTTCGGCGGTCGCCCGCCAGCCCAGTGGGAAAGCCAGAATGACCGCCGCGGTCTTTTGACCGCGGAGCGGTCTTTCGGCGGGAATGACCCCCTTAATTATTTACCATGTACTGAAGTGAACCAGGTTGTTTCTGTTTTGAACAGTATTCTGTGATGGGTGTGGTTGTGGTTGTGGTGGTGGGTGTGGTGGTGGTTGAGGCTGTGATAGTAGTGTTGGTGTTTGTATGTCTATGTGGGTGTCTGTGTGGTTGCCAGGATGTGTGGATGTGATTGTGGATATAGTGCATGAAATACAAACAGAGGTGGTTGTTGGTGTTATGGAGCAGGAGAAGGGGTTACAGAAAAGGAAGGATTTTAAAAGGAAGGTGCATGGGTTGGTCGGTGGGAGTAAAGTCTGAGGAGGCTCTCAAATGTGCCATGCCCCTTTGCATGGTATGTACTGCACCATAGATACCATTGTAGAAGGCCAATAACTGTGTTACCTGTTGACTAATCCCCTAGATGGCAACCAGCAGTACAGTATGGCCAACATAAATACTGCACAGCACACCAGGAACCTCAGACTTCACTGCTCGATGGACTGAGGCAAGAGCAGAGATGCCTGTGGCAAATGAGATCCCAGTCCTTTTAGGAGATGGGTGTTAACCAACATAAGGCAGAACAGTAGGGAAGTTGTTGATCTTCATGGTAGGGGTGGACAATGTTATAAGTATAGGAGATGTAGTTTGTTCCACCACCATGTGAGGCTGATTTTCTGTGGAGGTCTTTGAGTCTGAGGAGTTTGAGTCCTCCTCTCCAGCCTCATTACCCTGCATGTATCTGGCACCTTCTGTTTCAATTGTGATAGCTTCAGACTCCCTGCAGGCATCTGCTTTCCCACCTCCTTGACCCAAGTCTCCCTCCTTGTTATGGAGGGCGGTGCTGTGAGAAAACTGGGCTGATTCCAAAAGCCCCTAAATTTTGCCTCCCTTTTTCAGTTTTTGCTTGTATTTTCCTGACTCTGATGGTACCCTGGGTACTGCTAATCAGTCCATGGGCCTGCACTCTGTTTAAAATGAGTATGCAAAATTGGCTAATTGTAATTGGCAGTATAAACCTACCTATAAGTCCCTAGTATATAGTAGGGCATGTCGGTTTAGGGACCCCAGCATAGGTAGTGCCCCCGTGGGTGCACTGCTGAGGTGCCCAGGGTAATTTTAAAGGCAGGCCTGCCTCGCAGGCTGCTTTTAAATTAAAGTTACATGCAAATTTGCCTTTCGAGTTAAAAGTACTTCCAAAGTCTTAAGCTACCTTATTGATATATATGTCCCCCTAAGGTGTGCCCTAAGTGTCCCTATGGGTGACATGTAACAATAAACAGGGACCTTATAAAAATTGTTTTATAGGCCCTGGTGAGGTAAAATAGCCAAATAAATTTTCCCTCACTTTAGTGAATGACCTCCATAGGCTAAAGTTTGGAGATTATAATTAACAAAGTTCCCATAAGAGACAGATATCTTGAGTTTTGGAAGTCTACCTGAAAGTTGCCAACTTCAGCTCTATAGTGCCCTTCTTTGATTGGCCAGCCTCTGGCAGCCTGGCCAGGTTGCCTTGATGAGGTGTGAAGTGGCCTGGGCTGAACACAAAGGATGTGCCTGGGGGAGGAGATCTGCCTCAGCAGATGGTGAAACATGATGGGGGAGAGCAGCCATACTGGTCTTCGAAGGAGGGGATGACATTTGGAGCAGCTCAGGACCGCCCCCATTCCCTGCAACCCTAGACAATTAGGTGCCCTCTTGATTAGATTAGGAGAGGGGTGTGTTTAGGATGTTTAGCCACATCAGTGGGTGGGCTCAGCCAGATCTAACTTCCAAAAATCACTTTCAGCCATGTTGGATTTTTGAAGAATGTTGCTCTCTGGGATTGATTTTTGCCACACTTGTCAGGAAGTGGTCATCAAAGGGAAAAGGAGCCTGCCTGTGATTGGACAATTCCTCTCCAGGAGCAAGGATAAATATGGCAGAGCTGCACCCAAACCTCAGATCTGTACCAGGAACAAGACAAAGAAGAAGAAGGACTGCCCTGCATGACCCCTGACCTGCACCTGGACACTGAACTCTGAAGGACTGCACCAGCTTCACACTTGGGCTTCACCACTAAAATAACTTTGCCTGTCTTCTACTGCTTCAAGGAGGGTCTCCCTGTTTGCTACAAGTACACAGGAGCTGCTCGGAGTCCCTTGCATCAAGTCCTGCAAGCAGAGCCCAGCTGACCAGCATCCAGTGGCCATTCGAGGATTCTGAATTGTAGTCCTAACTCCCAAGGAGCAACTCAGAGCTTCTGGAACCTTGGATAAAGTTGTGGACACTTCAAGGACCCAAAAGTATCTCTAGAAGAAGATCCAGAAGTTTGGAGACGTTTGAAGCAACTCCATAAGTTGAAGAGGTGCATTGTGGGAGTTGTAGTCCCAGACCTCAAGAGGCAAACCAGAGCCTCTGAACCCTGGGCTGGTGCTGAGGACCTCTTTCCTGAATCAAGAAACACTTCTGAAAGTAAGTGTGAAAGTGTTACCTCGTGGGTGGCCTGAATTCTGGACTTTGTCCCTTTCCAGTGTCCTTTTCTAGTCCTTTGAGCGGTAGTTGCTTCTATGTGCTAGAAAACATTAATTCTTTAAAAAGTAATATCTTTGGTTCCCCTTATCTGATTGTAATCATTTTGTTGTCATTTTAGAGATAAAATATAATCTATTTTTATAAACTGGTGTTGGATTTTTATTGTGTTTTGTGTTTTACTTATTTGCTGTTTTGTGATCTTTAAATGCTTTACATACTTGTCTCCTAAATTATGCCTTGTCGCTTGTTGCCAAGCTACCAAGGGTTGAGCTGGGTTTAATTTATTGAGAACTAACTAGACCTAAGTGGGGGTTAGTGGCCTATTGCTAGGTGTAGGTACTTACCTGCCCTTACCAATAATCCACTTTCCAACACTGTTATTATCTACAATTGTGTTTGTACGTGTGTTATAATGTGAGTTGATGCATACAGGTTATCATTATGTCTTTTAATGCAGAAATAGTATGGATTCTTCTGTTTTTTATATGGAAAACATTGTCCCTTTATACTTATATATATACACATTGTCTCACAGGGACATCCTTCAACCTCAAGACAACAGTCCTGCAAGGGTGCATAAATGCCAACCTAGGTGGTTCCGTCCTTTACCAGACTTTGCCAACATGCAAGAGTGAGCGGTTATTAAAACAAATGCCAGTTAAACCGACAGAAAATTGAGAATTTATGCTGTCAACTTGAACTTCAGCCACTGAACCAAAGTTCAACTCCCATAGCACCAACTGTGAAAACCATGGCAGTTCTCCATTTTGCAGCCACTCGATTGTTCCAGCACTTCAGAGATAATTGAAATGGAATGTCACAAGCTACTTTTAGTGTGTGTTATGGGAATTTATGGAAGTAATACTGACCTAACATAGAAGCTTCATACAATTTCCAGGGACTGGAAAGGAAATAAACAATGTGAAGACTGTTTTTATGGTCTGGGCGGTATTCCACATGCCATTGGAGCCATTGATGGCACCTACATTGCCCTGGTGCCCACACAGAGCAGAGAACAAGTGTCCTGTAATAGGAAAAACTTCCATTCCCTCAATGTAGAAGTCATGTGCCTGCTTGATTTGTACATCTCTAACATGTATGTGTGATTCCCTGGATCTACCTGTGATTCTTTTGTGCTACACAATAGAAGCATACAAACGGATTTGGCACAACTTGGGGGCCTGGCTTGTTGGTAAGTGTATGTGAGAAACCCATTATGGAATTCTGTGAGGCATGCAAAATGTCTATACTGTAACTTACATTGTTTACAATTTGTATGTATTGCTATAGGAGACTCAGCCTATCCTAGTCGACCATGGATGTGACTGCCACTGAGAAATCTAACAATGCCAGAGGAAGACTGCTTCAATGAGAAACATGGTATGACTTGTCAACCTGTGGAGTGGGCTTTTGGACTACTATGAGCAAGATTCCACAGTCTGGATATGTCTAGAGGAGCCCTCCTCAACTCACCTAAGAAAGTTTGCAAAAAATAAATGCTCTAGTGTGTGCTGCACAACATTGCCCTACAGGGAAACATTACTTTCATCCAAGATGAGGACTACAATGAAGAGGCACAACGTGATGTTGAAAACTGCAAATGAAAATGACAGTGGTGATGAAGAAATTACATATCAAGATGTTATTGACAACTGATTATCATAAGGATAGATATCATTAAAAACATATGTTGATGTAGCAGCCTTGATCTACAAGTGGCAGACTCCTGCAGTTGTTAAAAAAACATAGATATTATACTATTGCCCACATGATGTGGGTTTTAATGGTAATGTTTATGACTGTAATTAGTGTGTGGCTGAATGGAAAAATCTACTAACTAATAATGACAATGTTTAAATATTCAAAAGAAGATATTGTGTAACTAAAGATGCTACATTGTGAAAAAGTAATTTATAGTGTACAAAAGTCTTTAAATTATTTAAGCTATTAATATGTGTTTCCCGTAGGTGAGCATACACTGTCATATTCAGTAGCACAAAAGAATCATTGGTGAACAAATAAATGGGTATGGTTGCCTACGTTTCACATACATATTGTATGTAAGAAAGGTTTTCCTATTGCATTACTTTGATTTTTGTCTTTAATCACTATTCAGTTATTATTATTATTCTTATTGCACTGGTTGTTTGCATTAATGGCTGATACTACATGTCAGAATACTTATGTTATGTGAAAAATGTATCTACCTACTAATAAGATTTGTCTATATTCACAGTAATATGTAAGGAACATACCAGGAAATTGATATCTCTTTTAACAAATCACATTTTGTTAAATAGTCTGTGTGCATGTTGTTTTGTTGGAATACTTAAGCGTGATTATTGACATAAGACGTTGTATGATTGTCAGCTAGATGTTGAAGACATGATAGGATGTTTACTTACACAACACATATTCAAAGAACTCAAAGAAATATTTAAGAAACTACACATGACATGTAGGAACTGCAAAAAGAATATTCATATAAAAAATATATGATCATCATATTTGAAGCAGTAAATGAGTTTTCAGTCACAAACATGATTCACATTAGATTGAACACAGAATTTACAATTGTTAGGCCTGGCATCCTTGGCGTGGTCTCCCCTAACTTTTTGCCTCTGTTTCCCAGGTTGTTGATGTGTGCTGGACTCTGTTTTTTCTGTCTTTGTTACTCTGGGTACCTTACCACTGCTATCCAGTGCTAAAGTGTAAGTGCTCCTATACAAAATGTGTATGTAATTGGTTCATCCATAATTGGCATTTTTGATTTACTGGTAAGTCCCTAGTGCAGTGCAGTAGAGGTGTCCAGGGCCTGTAAATCAAATGCTACTAGTGGGCCTGCAGCACTGGTTGTGCCACCCACAATAGTAGCTCTGTAAACATGGCTCAGACCTGTCACTGCAGTGTCTCTGTGTGCACTTTTAAACTGCCAAGTCGACTTGGCAAGAGTACCCACTTGCCAGGCCTGAACCTTCCCTTTTCTTACATGTAAGACACCCCTAAGGTAGGCCCTAGGTAGCCCCATGGGCATGGTGCAGTGTATGTTTAAGGTAGGACATATACCAATGTGTTTTATATGTCCTAACAGTGAAATACTGGCAAATTTGGTTTTCACTGTTGCAAGGCCTATCCCTCTCATAGGTTAACATGGGGGCTGCCTCTAAATATGATTAAAGCGTAGATTCCCTTTGGGAGCGGATAGACATGGAGTTTGCGGTCTCAGAGCTCAGAACTTAAAAGTATATCTTTTAGTAAAGTTGATTTTAAGATTGTATGTTTGAAAATGCCACTTTTAGAAAGTGAGCATTTTCTTGCTTAAACCATTCTGTGACTCTGCCTGTTTGTGGATTCCCTGTCTGGGTCAGTTTGACAGTTGGGCTGTTTGCACCTCTCTCTTGACAGTGACACAAAGGGAGCTGGGGTGTAGCCTGCATATCCTGATGAGCCATCTGTGCTAGGAGGGAGGAGAGGAGTGGTCACTCACACCTGAAAGGGCTGTGCCTGCCCTCACACAATGCAGTCTCCAACCCCCTGGTGTGTGTCGGGGGCCTTGCTGATTTCACAAACAAGAGAGACTTTTCTTTGAAGTAAGCCTACTTTAAAGGGCAAAATGGGTAAAATAAGGGCACCCAAAACCACAGACTTTAGATCACTTCTAGACATCAAGAGGAACCTCTGCCTGGAAAAGAGCTGAAGAGCTGAGGAGAAGTGCTGCCCTGCCTGTGACTGTGCTTTGTGGAGCTATCCTGCAGTTGCTGCTTCTGCCTCTTGAAAGGGGACACAGACTGGACTTTGTTGTGCATTCTTGCTTGTGAAGAAATCTCCAAGGGCTTGTCCTGAGCTTGCCTCCTATTGTTGAAGTCTCAGGGCCATCAAAGACTTCCCCTGCCAGCACCTGGACTCTCTCCTGAGACTCCTGCCCTGCCAAGTGGAGCCCTATCCCGTCCTGGGGCCTTGACAGGTGAAGCTGGCAGACCAAGCCTGAAAATCCATTCACAGACTGCTGTGCAGAGAAATTTCGGACGCAACCTCCGAGAGCAGCTGGAGAAATGACACGCCGCCGGCTCCACGGTTGAAATCGATGCAGCGCTTGCAGTGAGGCTGGGAGATCAATGTACACGGCTGGAGAAACAACACACCGATCGCTGACGGAGGCTGGTAACGTCACAACCTACACAGTGCGGTTTTGCTATCACCATGCGGCAGGATTTTCAATTAAAACCTTGCTGGGTGCAGAAAAACTACGCAACGCCTGCCCGGACCTGAGTGCTGCCCGGATCCATGCTTCGCTCGCCTGCGGGGAGGAAAAACGACACACGCCGGCCCGACCGGAGAAGGAGAAATGACGCACGATTTCACTTGCGAGTAAGAAATCGACGCACTGCTTACCTATTTCAACGTACACTCACCTGTGCGTGTTTATTTGATGCTACCCAGGTACTTTTCAACGCTAACAGTGTTTCATCTGTTTACAAAAGGATTTAAGACTCTTGTTGCTTTTTAATTAATGACTTCACCTGTGTGGGTTGGATTTTTGTCATTTTGGTCTTCTTTAAATTCAGATAAATATTTGCTATTTTTCTAAATCTGCGTTGTGTCATTTTGTATTGTTTTCATTAAGTTACTCTGTTTGTTAATACAAATACTTTACACCTAGAACTGAAGTTAAGCCTACCTGCTCGTGCCAAGCTACCAAGGGGGTGAGCGGGGGTTAGCTGAGGGTGATTCTCCTTTACCCTGACTAGAGTGAGGGTCCTTGCTTGGGCAGGGGGTAACCTGACTGCCAACTAAAGACCCCATTTCTAACAACAATCATGGTGTGTGAAATTGTGAAAGTTCAATGCCCACCTGTTTGGGCTAAATGTCCATTTTACAAATACTCCTCACGGGGGAAATGTGATTTTTTTTTTATTGTTCAGAGTCAATGTGGCAGCTGCACATGAGAAAGTTACTTGCACCTTTTTGTGGTGGTTTTGGTGTGATCATCTCCCACTGGTCATGATGACTGGCCTCTCCTCAAGGTGAAATGTGGCTCAGCAGCTGCTGTGTTTCTGGTGATGGCAGTTAGCACCTGGGGAGCAGCAGCTACCTCTCTGTAGAAGGAGCTGGTGTCTGGCCCAGTGATGTCTAGCACCACAGAAAGGGGTGGTTGCTTCATGTACAGCCCTACATATATCCCTACATTCATCCAGTACCAGAAAAGGAGAACATGACAGATAACTACCTCTACAGGAGTAACTGCCTAATGCCTCTCATAAATTATTTGTTATCTTTTAGGATCTGTCTGTCCTGGCCCTTCTGCCATTGAGGCGAAGATGCTGCTCCAATTATATTTAGGCCCATATGTTGCCTGTTGGAGATAGACCACAGAGAGCAGTGCCTACTACTGCATGTTGCTGAGGAGGAGACACAATAATGGTGGTAGCATTTGTACTGGACAGTGTGAAATTCATCCTAGTAGCATCCTCAGATATTCCTGATGGACCGGGCTGCTCCTCGTCCACATACAAATCACGATCGGCTAGAGTTGTGTCCTTTCCGAGGGCTTGTGCAGAATTTGGTACTAAAGTAGGAGTTGGAGGATTGGCTTCATGACCTTTTGCTGTTGGAGCTGGTCCTACAATATATTAGGTGATGAATGTTAGTACATCTGTGTGTAACAGTATAATGTTTATGCTAAATATCCAAGTTGGTCCAATCATTATCTTACATATGAAATCTAATAATGGAACAATAGTTGCTTTGCATGTTATTTATTTTAAATATTCAGGGGCAGAAGGTTTCCTACAGCTTTGGTTAGGCCATCAACATACACTTACATAATCTGCCTCAGATACACAAACTCTAAACAACTTACATGTACAATATTTTTATAACATCCCAGTTATCAGTCATATGCAATCAGCGGTATGCAGCCCTTTCACTTTTGAAGCTCACTTTCTCAAACAAGTTTTGCGATATTTATGCTATATGTTAATTTATACATCTAACTCATTGTAGTTTTACAAGCCATGAGACGGAACTTGCACAGAAAAGGAGACACATGTAAATTGTTCCAACTTTTACATGCACTATAGGCCCCCTGGTAGCCATACGGTTGGAAAGATCAAACTTTCTGTTCCACAGAGACAAGTTACCCGTGTAAAAGTTGACAATTTGTTGAGTATGCACATGGATTACTTACAGATTCAAAACATTTAATTGTTTATTTTCAGAGTTCAAGTTACGGTATGATGACGGGGGACATCACATGAAGTTCTGTTATCTATTTGAATCCATTATGGTACTTATAGTAATTTACTATTAAAGTAGTAGCTGTTGTTGTTTACCTCAACCATAAATGACTCCATGTAGTTTTATTTTTTTCCTAACTGGTTAAATAACAGTACACCTAAACACTGCTATGGCAGGGCAGAAACATGTTTTAGAACTACTGAAATGTGTAGCAAAATGAGTGACCTGGCAAACTAGTAGATTTTGTTGTACAGGCCCTTGGGACATCTAGGACACATTTTCTGGGTAAATACAAATTACCTGTTTGAACAAATTGTGTCTCAGTTACATTTATCATGTTAGGTGACAAAAGCACTATAGTTTTGAGTAGCAGCAGTAACATTTCATTAGCCCTAAACCCTACCCATACCAAGTTCTGAGGACAGGTTGAAGAAGGTAAACCTTTGTGTAAGCATCTTCAGAGAGGTGTGACTACAATTCTTATGTCATGAGTTAACAACTTACTTACACAGAAGTTCTGAGTCTTTTTTATCATGTGTAGAAGGCATACCAAAAGTGTTTAGATGTTTTACATTAGTTTCAGTAAGTGCATGTAACATACCAGGGCAGACATTTTATGCTTATCATGTGATGTTTATAAACATTACACATGAAGTACATATTCATGGCAGCTTGGAAAACATTCTGAAACAATGAGTGTTGGAAAGAGGATTATTAGTAAGGGCAGGTTAGCACCTACACTTAGCAATAGGCCACTAACCTCCACTTAGGTCCAGTCAGGTCTCAATAAATTAAACCCAGCTCAACCCTTGGTAGCTTGGCAATGAGCGACAAGGCTTAAATTAGGAGACAGGTGTGTAAAGCATTTCAAAATCATAAAACAGTGAATAAGTAAAACACAAAACACAATAAAAATCCAACACCAATTTATAGCAATAACATACATTTTTATCTTTCAAATAACACCAAAATGATTAAAATCGGATGAGATGAACCGGAGGTATGAATTTTTAAAGAATTTGGGGGTCATTTTGACTCTGGCGGTACGAGACCACCAGGGCTAAAATGACGGAAGCACCGCCAACAGGCTGGCGGTGCTTCCTGGGCTATTACGACCGCGGCGGAAGCACCGCGGTCGGACGGCCGGCGGTATTCCGCCACGTTTGCCCCGGCAGTGATAATCCACCTGAGCAGCGCTGCTAGCAGCGCTGCCCAGGGGATTACGAGTCCCCCTCCCGCCAGCCTTTTCCTGGCGGTTTGAACCGCCAGGAAAAGGCTGGCGGAAAGGGGAGTCGCAGAGCCCCTGGGGACCCCTGCACTGCCCATTCCACCGGCATGGGCAGTGCATGGGCCCCCTGACAGGGCCCCATGGAGCTTTTCGCTGTCTGCATAGCAGACAGTGAAAAGCGCGACGGGTGCAACTGCACCCGTTGCACAGCCGCAACACCGCCGGCTTTATTTGGAGCTGGCTCCTGTGTTGCGGGCGAGATCCCCGCTGGGCCGGCGGGCGGAAACCAGGTTTCTGCCCGCCGGCCCAGCAGGGATCTCCATATGGCTGCGGCAGGAGTGCAGCTGCATTGGCGGCCGCCCGGCGGTCTGATCTTGGCGGGCGGCTGATGCTGCCCGCCAAGGTCGTAGTGACCCCTACAGTGTTTTCTAGCACATAGAAACAAAAAGCACCAATCTGGTTGCACTAGACCGGGCCAAAGTCAAAGTTTGAGGCCGACCGTGATGGAGCCCTGCTCGGCTTCAGCAAGAGAGAGGCCTTGGGTCAAAAATTTACCTTCGGACTTAGGCTGTCATGACGACCCTGGCAGTCTACAGACCGCCAGGGCCGCGGTGGCGGTCTGACCACCACATTATGACCATGGCGGTTCAGCCATGGTCGGACCACCAGCACTGCCAGTTTCCCTCCACTAGAGGGACTGGCATTGCCGGCGGTGCTGGCAGTCCTAATCCTCCAGGACAGCGCTGCATGTAGCACCATCCTGAGGATTACAAGCCCCCTCTCCGCCCGCTTTTAAATAGCGGTTGCACCACCACGTAAAAGCTGGCTGAGACGGGGCACTGCCCATGCACTTGCATGGGCCCTCATGGACAGCCCCATCGCGCTTTTTACTGTCTGCTATGGAGACAGTGAAAAGGACGACGGGTGCTGTTGCACCCTACGCACCGCAACATTTCTGCCGGCTCCATTATGAGCTGGCATCAATGTTGTGGGCTGTGTTCCGCTGGGCCAGTTCTGCCCGCTGACCCATCGATGAATTTGTAATGAGGCCCACAGGAAGTTGGCGGCACTGGGGCAACCTGACCGCAGGAGTTTGGCTGGCGGCTTTTCCGCTAGCCAAACTCAAAATGACCCCATAGTCTTTTTCTTGAAGATTTTCTTCAGCGGGACGAAGTCACCAATCCGATCTGACCTCCCTGGAGCCCTTTGAGGACATGCATCACAGGAGACCTCAGTGAAGAATTCTACATTCAGACATAGATGATTTTTCGGGATAAAAATCTTCGTCCAGGCCAAAGCTGAAACTTGATCCGATGTCCCTGGAGCCCTCCTCAGATTTGCTGCATGGGTAACAGGAAGTCCCAGTCAACTTTTTGCCTTCGGGCTTAGTCACTTTTATGGAGCTTTTTCTCTCTGACGTCAGATGACCCTCCACAGCAAGCTGATTTAGAGTCAACGCCATCGGATTGCCTTTCCAGGACCCACTGCTAAAATCCTGGAAGTCTGGGGCTCCAGGCGTTTTCAGCAGGACGAACCTGGAAGTCAGGCTGGGTAGTGGTCTGCGTAAGCTGGCTTGACTTTCGACGGCCTTTATGGAGCTTTTTACCAAAAGTTCTCCAAACTTCTGGATCTTCTTCCAGAAGGTCTTTTAAGGTCCTTTAGGAGTCGACAGCTCATACCAAGGTTCCAAAAGCTCCTAGTTGCTCCTTGAGCGCTAGGACTCCAACTCCCAGAATGCACCTGGCTGAAACTCCAAAATGACCACTGGACAGTGGTCAGCTGGTCAGTTTCTTCAGGATTTGAAGCAGGGGAATCTTGTTAGCTAATTTTCACCTGTAGCAAGCAGGGAAACCCTTACTGATCCAGTGGAAGCCAGGTAAAGTCCTTTCAGTGGTGAAGCCCAAGTCTGCAGCTCGTGCAGTCCTTCAGAGTGCAGTGTCCAGGTGCAGGTCAGGGGTCCAGCAGGGCAGTCCTTCTTCTTCTGATGTTGTTCCTTGTAGGGATCTGAGGTGTGGGTGCAGCTCTACCATATTTATCCTTGCTCCTGGGGTGAAAAGCAAAGGGGACCGGCTGTCCAGTTACAGGCAAGCCACTACCCCATTGGATGGCTACTTCCTGGGAAGTGTGGCAAACAACATTCCCAAGAAGCAACATTCATTAAAAATCCAAAATGGCTGATCCTGAATTTTGGAGGTTAGGTCGGGCTGAGCCCACTCACTGGTGTGGCTGAAAATCCTAAACACACCCCTCTCCTGCCTTCTCCTAATCTAATCAAGAGGGCACCTGGTTGTTTAGGTTCGCAGGAAATAGGGGAGGTCCTGAGCTGCTCCAAATGTCCTTCCCTCCTTTGAAGACCAGTTTGGCTGCTCTACACCCCATCCTGTTTCACCATCTACTGAGGCATATCTCCTCCCCTAGGCACTTCCTTTGTGTTCAGCCCAGGCCACTTCACACCTCATCAAGGCAGCCTGGTCAGGCTGCCAGAGTCTGGCCAGTCAGAGAAGGGCACTACACAGCTTAAACTGGTATCTTTTAGGAAGAGTTTTAAAACTCTTTCCCTGAACTAGTTATATTAAATCTAACAATGGCAAGTTGTGGGATTTCAGATAACAATTAATTTTAGACCGAACTTGCCATATTTTGCTCCTTTGGAGACTTTATTAATTAAAATAAAGTCTCCCATACAGTGAGGGAGCAATAAATGTGGCGATTTTACCTCACCAGGGCTCATAAAACAATTGTATTAGGTCCCTGCCTTTAGTTACATGGCACCCAACCCTAGGGGCTCTTAGGACACACCTTAGGGGTGACCATATGTAAACATCAGATAGTTTAAGACTTTTGAAGTACTTTTAATTCTAAAGTCGAATTTCCATATAACTTTAATTTATAAGCAGCCAGCAAGGCAGGCTTGCCTTTAAAATGACATTGGGCACTTCGGCAGTGAACCTATGGGTGTACTACCTATGCTGGGGTCCCTAAACGTACATGACTTACCATATACTAGCGACTTATAGGTAGGTTGACGTGGCCAATTATAATTAGCCTCATTTGCATACTCATTTCACACAGAGCAGAGGCCCTGGGACTGGGTAGCAGTAACCAGGGCACCTTCAGAGTCAGGAAAACACCAGCAAAAAGTGAAAATGGGGCAAAATGTTAGGGGATCTTTTCAATCAGCTCCGTTTTCTCATAATGAGGTTAATTGCTGTAGCAACCTTACAGTATTTTTAAATAGACTGGCCTACACAAGGAGTTATCATTAGAATTGCTGTAACTTTTATGGAAATATCAGTCTTCACTTCAGATTATTTCATGTTGCAAGGCACAATTCTATGTAATTTGTGGGGAAATTGAAATGTAATTATTTAACTTATGTCTACTCTACTGTGCTTTTATTTACCTGTCTCCACTCCGCCTGGGATCCCTGCAAAGCCTTCAGTGTGCAGGAACCTATACACCTTTTCTTCCCATGGGAAGAGGTGCATAGACTAGTGAGAACCATGACCAGCCTGCTGGGGTGCTAGGTGTTCTTTAGAGGCCAGAGTTCTTGCCGTCCTCCGCAAATCATGCCAGCACTAGCTAATTCCCTCCTGTGAACTCCTGGTGTTAGATACTGCATTCACTCTTTAGATAATTCTGTTCCACTGTTGCATTTTCTGATTAATAGTTGTAGATTGGGTAAGGGCTCCAATCAAGTGGGGCTCTACCCTAATGATCCTCACCATGTCTGTAAATTCTGTGTCTGTAAATCTGGAGTTTCTTCTCCTTGACATGCTTTAAAAATACAAATGCAGATATAGGAGATTAAAAACTAAAACAAAATATATAAGAAAGGAGAATGCAACAAAAGATAGCAGAGTGAAAGATGAATGATGTGGCACCAAAATGGCGATCTGCTGCTGGCTGCATGCAATAAAGGCAATATGATATATCATGGCGTGTGCTTTATAGTTTGCTCACCAGGTGTGATTACTTAGAACATTAGTATCAGGTGTGTGACTGGAGTGTCCGTCTTTTAGATACAACCAAGGAAAAACTGATCTATGCTGTATTTCCTTGAAAGCACTCCACTGTAGCCCGCAATGCTGATGGAGGTATATAAATTTGTTAGGAGGAATCCTGCCATATCAGCGCGGACTGAGTGTTTAACTGATGGCATAGGATTATTGACTGCTTACATGGTACTCTTGCTAGGATGACTGATCTCCCTCCTACAGAATGGATGGATCTTCTCTGATTCTATGTATAAATCAGATAATAGGTACTCTGCAGGGCGGTCAGCAGAACTGAACCTCCATCACGGAGGATGGATGGCCCAGCTGCCAAGATAAAAATCTAGCCCTTAGTCACTTTTTTGTAGCTCTGATTTTTCCAGCAGGGAAAGGCTGCAGGCCATAGCAAAAGAGGTTTCACAATGCAAGATACCTTCTACGCATGATCATGCTGAATTATAATTGAAGATCTGAAAAAGCTTTGGGTGTAGCAACCTGAATAGGTGGCTCAGCAGCAAAACACCTTCATTAGATTAGCGTGGCAGGTTGGTCCCCATCCTCCAGAGGTCTTTGGATCCAAAATGTTTCAGGAAATGTTAGAAGCTGTACACTTTGAAAACAGCCAGACGTCAGGGGGATAAACTCATGTCAGCACAGGACAGCAGCAGAGTCCAGGATAAGACGAGATGGAACTGCTCAGCTGGCAGTTGCAGAAAAGTCCTCTTGTAGCTTGATGGGTCTTTGTAGCTTGAGCAGGAGGTCAGCCGTATGACCCTTTGTGTCAACCTATTTGTCCTGGGAACAAGAGGCAGAGCAGGTCCAGTCTTTTGGTTTCTTCTCAGGTCACAGATAGCAGGTTCAGTCCTCTTCTGTTCTTCCACAGGTCCAGAAAGGGTTCAGAGGAGGCTACTGTGGATACCGCATTTATGCCTCACACCAGTCTGTGTATGAAGGTAACTCCAGGCCCTTCCATAACCTATAGGTTAAAAGTACCCTGGGGCACCCCTGCCCACATTTGCAGCCTGTCATGTGTACCCTCCTTCAAGCAATCCCATAATGCCCCTGCCTGCCTAAGTCAAAGAGGTGTGGCCAAGAAAATGAGTAACTCCTTATTTGTGGTCACTGTAAACTAGTTCTGAAAGCAGATCCTCTCCCACTAGGATTGGCACCTGCATGATCGGGGAACAAAGAAGGGCCCTGGCCCACTGTCACCTAACATTTACCTGTGACAGAGTATGCCTGTTTGAAGTTAATCGTGTTCACACCCAAGCCTTTGCCCTGCTCTGGGAGCAGTTCAAAGGCTGAAGGCTATTCAGGTGCCAGGTGACAGCTGGAGCTCATGAAAATGGGCCCCCAGAGGATTTAAGCAGAGAAAAGTTAACTTTCTAAAGTACCTTTCCAGAATAGCCATTACTAACACAACTGCACCAGTGAACTGGGCTTGTAATAAATATTTCACGACATCCAAGGATACAATTGGTAGATGTTTCCTAGACAGATATAACATTATCAAATTGAATGGTCTATCCCAGTGTTTTCCTGTGGATTTATCAACCCTGCTACAGTGAAAAATAGCTTTGTGGGGACCTCTCACAGGAAGGACTTGCTTTATATTTTACATGTCCTCCCTTACCATGCCTTCGGGGCAGTAAGGCCTACTTAGAGGTGTCATTCATATTATTATTAATAAAAATGAAGTTTAAGACCTAATAAAAGAGTTTATTTTGGGAGATCAAATGTGAAGTCTTAAAACTGTACAGAGAGGCTACAAATGGTATGCTGGCGGTCCTGTTTGCACTGTCAGTGCAGTGGGTGGCACAAATGGTGTTGCAGCCCTGGTGACATTCAACTTACAGCCCCTGGGTACACCTTATACCATATATAGGGACTTAAAGGTTAAGTTAAATGTGGCAATGAGGGTTAAAACAATTCTTCAGGTTGAAAGGTGGAGCACAGGCACTTTAACACTGTTTTGCAGAGGTAAAGGGCACAGAGTTCTGTAGGGGTACCCCGGGCCACATATCCTGGATTTTTTTAACTAGCATTCTGAATGTTGTTTGCAAAATCAAGCAGTTTCGGCAGAAACCCCAGGCATGAAAACCCAGTGAGGATTGTTTCTTCTGGTCCCAGATGACCCCCAGTCAAATCACATCACTATGCGCTAACGTTAATTCTGGGCTTATGAAGGCCTTTGGCACTACCACTAGCCACACTGCTTTCTGAATGGATTGAGGTACTAACTGGAACACCAGGTCTCTCTTCCACTGATGTATGAGCCAGTGGGTACGGAACTGTCGTCTCTTTCCATTTAGGTTCATTCTATGGCATAGGCCAAGGTTGGATCTTGTGTCTGTGATAGGAGAAAATATATTTGTGATTTTTATATTCTTTTGATAAGCTAGTTATTTTGAATTTAGGGCGAATAGGCTTATCTTTTGTTTCTTCTGAGTTTTGTCTGCTGGTGAATATGTGGTTTCCCACAGCATTGTATGATCTCTGTGGGAAGTGAAAAACAAATCCAAAACACTACTATAAATACAATATCACAACTTGAATGTAATATCAGGGGTCAGTCTCATGTATAAAATCTCAGAGAGATGTAACACCTTCTGTCTCCTTTGTTACCACTTGTTCTGGTTTAGCAGCGATTGGACTGGTTCCCTGTTGCACCTCTGACTCGAAGAAATGAGTAGTCAGAGCATCACTTTGTTTTGCATCTCTCCTTTGTTCGACCTCGTAAAATATCTTACCAGTTAACCATCCTCCGGCACGTTCCTTCCTCCAGTGCATGTCAGTTAGCTACTCAAGTATAAAGCAGTCTTTAATTTGCCATGGGTAAATATGAGCACTTAGGAAATAGTTATATGTAGTTATTAATAAGTTAATCTAATGTTTGTGTCAGTCAAGTTACAAAATATAAATTAAGGGTTTGTGAAAGTACGTAGTACTCCATCTTGCGGCCTAATGTTCACCAGTTCACCCCATCCTAAGCAACATACACTGGCTTTCTCTGAAACATAGAATTAAATTTAAATTAGCATGCATAAACATCAAAACCCTCTATGCTAGCAACCCATTTTTTCTGAAGGATAAACGGCACACCATAGAAAACCAGAGACCCACAAAAAGCAAAGCTTATATTGGAGTTGCACTTAGTAAAGAAAAACACGCACCATATCAAGTCTTCTCCTGCTTTCATCCCAGATGGTGAACATGACATCGAACACATCAGATTACCCAGATGTGTTGGCATTCAGAAGAAAGGGAAAGACTCCACCTTTCCACCTTTCAAGTAAACTATTTTTTCGGCCCGAATCTTGTTTCGCCTACTGTTTAATTGTTAAAATTGCTTACTCTTCAAGGAGATGCCCACTGAAACATGACAAGATCTGGGGCAAGTGGTGGGAATACCATGGGTTGTGTGAGGGACTATAACATTATGGCAGCCATTAAAACATTGGCGGCAAAAGCCGCTTACCGCTGTACAGAAGACCGCCAACACACCGCTGTGGCTGCGAAAAACAGCCACAGCAATTATGACCCACAGCACGGAATCCGCCAAAATTCAGACACCCACACAAATCCACCACACCAAAGGTCAGTGATATACTGGCGAAAACAAAACCTCCACCGCCACGCCAACAGAAATACGCCCACACTATCACGACCCACGAATCCACGGGGCGGTCTTTCAACTGCGGTATTCCATTGGCGGTACACACCGCCGCGCTCAAAATACACACTCTTACAAAACACAGCCACATTGGACAAATCGAAATACACACACCTGATGCACATACACACACCACTCCCACACACCCAATACAATTTAAAACACACACCCACATCACCCACAAACCCCTACGACCACAATTACTGAGAGAAGGCCAGAGAGAGACACCACCATCAACAATACTAGCATCCACAGGTACACAACACCATCACCCACATAACTTCTACGCACCTCACACTACACACCACTATATATCAGCACACTTATCACCCCACATACCACCCCACACATCACCTACACCACCCCATGGCACGGCAAAGACACCCCAGGTTCTCGGAGGAGGATCTCAGAGTCATGGTGGAGGAAATCGTCCGGGTAGAGTCACAGCTATTCAGATCACAGGTGCAGCACACCTCAATTGCAAGGAAGATGGAGCTATGGCGAAGAATAGTGGACAGGGTCAACGCAATGGGACAGCACCCAAGAAATCGGGAGGACATCAGGAAGAGGTGGAACGACCTACGGGGAAAGTGCCTTCCGTGGTCTCAAGACACCACCTGGCGGTTCAGCAGACTGGCGGCGGACCCCCACCTCCTCCCCCACAACTAACAACATGGGAGGAGCAGGTCTTGGTGATTCTGCATCCTGAGGGCCTCGCAGGAGTAGGTGGAGGAATGTTAACTATTACATTCCCCACCCTACCTCCATGCCAGCACATACGCCCACCCTCACCCTCACCCCATCACTCTAACTCCTCACAAATGTCACAACATCACAAACCACACATCCTAACACCAAGCCCTGCATGCAACAACAAAGCATGGACACCCATCACTAAAGCATGCCCACTGCACATACCCATACACCCCCCTAAAACATCATCACACAAGGTCCCACACACAAATGCAAGCACTGGGTTACACGGTCACCCACCCATTGCACACCATGGCACACACAGATGTATTAAACATCCTTTAATACCCCTGCAGGACCCCTACCCAACGTCACCGGACAGGAGGGTCCACACATGTCCACACCACCAACAGAAGAGGCCCACAGTGATGACAGCACCTCTGTCCAACTGGATCTAGATGACCAGCCCGGCCCATCGGGGACCTCGGGACAGTCGGTTCCCCTCACCCAGTCACTGGCCACCACAGAGCTTCCCCCCTCTGGAAACACCAACACACCACGCACCCAGCGGTGCCATACCTCCGTCCCCAGGACACGTCAATCAGCAGTGTGTCCACCACTACAGGGAACCCAGGCTAACCCACCACCCCAACAACAACAGGGACCTGGGGGCAGTGGTAGTGGGCACACGGTCCAGGCGACAGAGGCCCAGGAACACAGGGGAACTGGGAGGGCTGCTGTGCGACAGGGGGCGGACAGGCCCAGGGAACCCACTCTCCATGAGGCCCTCTCCAACATCATGGGAGCCTACCACCACTCCCAGGAGACAATGGCAAAGGTACTGGCCAAGTTTCAGGAGACCCAGTGCCTGCAGGAGGATCAGTATATGGGCTTCAGGGAGGAACTCAGAACCATCAATTCCACCCTGGGCACCATCGTAGGGGTGCTGAAGGAAGTACTCAACACCAGGAGGGACACTGAGGCACTACAAGGGGCCCCTGACACTAGCCTGCACGATGAACTGCCCACCACCTCTGCCAGCGCTAGTGGACAGGAGGCACCGCCACAGGACCACCACACCAGCACCCCACCCCCTTCAGATGGAGAACCACCTCGCAAACGGTCCCTGAGATCCAGGACAAAGACAGAGAACGATGCCAAGACCGCCGCCAAGAAATGAGACCACCCTGATTGTCATCCTACTGTCCCACTTTGTCACCCTGTCCATCCTTAAACTGTCCCAGCTCCACTTCCTATGCCCATTTGGACAATGCACCTGTGAGACTAATAGACTGGACTCTGCCATGGACATCCCTCCGCCATCACCCCTCACCATTTTGCTACCCCCTCCAATATTGAGCACTCAAATAAACACCCTTAAAGCACAAAACAATCTGGAGTCAGTCTGTGATTTTGGAATACTGTATTAGCAATTACTGTGGCAAAAAGCTCTATCATTTGTAATGTCAACGTACCTGTGTCACACAGCTGTAGTCCATGAGGAATCAAAGCAGATGTCACACATTGGGACCCACATCTGTGAAATCGTAAGGGAAAGTGACAACTCAGTGACCATACACTGGGTGAAAACGACAGACAGTAGAGAGGTAGTAGTGTTTAAGTACATGTAGTAGGCAGGTTTGTATTCTTACCTGTGTTTCAATGGAAATATTGCTGGATCACTGAGTCCCTGTGGTCCATGTCTTCTTCTTCTGCTTCCTCGCCTTCACTGTCTGCAGGCTCCTGAGCTGCCACAAGACCGCCATCTGGACCATCCTCCTGCAGAAAAGGCACCTGTTGTCGCAAAGCCAAGTTGTGAAGCATACAGCAGGCCACGATGATCTAGTACACCTTCTTTGGTGAGTAGAATAGGGATCCACCTGTCATATGGAGGCACCGGAACCTGTCCTTCAGGAGACCGAAGGTCCGTTCGATCACCCTCCTAGTTCGCCCATGGGCCTCATTGTAGCGTTCCTTTGCCCTTGTCCTGGGATTCCTCACTGGGGTCAGTAGCCATGACAGGGTGGGGTAACCAGAGTCACCTGCAAATGGCGAGGGACAACACACACTAACCTGTAGGGATATCCCCAGACCCAGACAACCATTCCCACTGTCTTCCTTCCAGGTGCTCACCTAATAGCCACACACGGTGCCTCTGGAGTTGACCCATCACATAAGGGATGCTGCTATTCTGCAGGATGTAGGCATCATGCACTGAGCCAGGGAACTTGGCATTCACATGGGAGATGTACTGCTCGGCCAAACATAGCATCTGTACATTCATCGAATGATAACTCTTCCAGTTTCTGTACACCTGTTCACTCCTGTGGGGGGGGAACCAAAGCCACATGTGTCCCATCAATGGCACCTATGATGTTGGGGATATGTCCCAGGGCATAGAAGTCACCTTTCACTGTAGGCAAATCCTCCATCTGAGGGAAAACGATGTAGCTCCGCATGTGTTTCAGCAGGGCAGACAACACTCTGGACAACATGTTGGAAAACATAGGCTGGGACATCCTTGACGCTATGGTTGAAATGACCCACTTGCAAGGAAATGGAGCACTGACAGCACCTGCACTTGAGGGGGGATTCCTGTGGGATGGTGTATAGCTGACCTCAGGTCTGGCTCCAGCTAGGTACACAGTTCCTGTATTGTGGCACGGTCAAGCCTGTAGGTGATGATCACATGTCTTTCCTCCATTGTCGACAAGTCCACCAACGGTCGGTACACCGGAGGATGCCGCCATCTCCTCACATGCCCCAGCGGACGGTGCCTATGAAGGACAACAGCGAGCACAGAGTCAAACAACTCAGAGGTACGTACCCACAGCTTACACAGAAAATGATTCCTAATCAAAAAAGTGGCCTGTATATGTGTTGAGGATAGGCCTAGGCATGTGTGACGCAGTTAAAAATTAAGCCATGTGTGCCCCTGAAATGGCGGCTGCCTGACCTGTAAAGTGGGACAATGGGATGTGAGGTAACTGCGCTGGCGTTGTACACCGTCGCCGTAGGAGGTCGAAGACCGCGGCGCAATTCTGCATTGGTTAACATTGGACCCTATTGGTCCTAGGAGCCAATGACGATGTACGCCGGCGGTGACGGTACGCACCGCCACGGACGCGAACGCCATTTTCTATCTGTTGAATCACTCGATACCTGATCTTCGACAGGAGAGGACCTACACTGCAAGTGCTGCTGTTACCTCGGTCTGGAAGAGACAATGGCTCGAGTGTCTGGGGAAAGGGCCCCTTCCTTCACATCGGAGGAGTTGGAGAAACTCGTGGATGGGGTCCTCCTCCAGTACACGCTACTCTACGGTCCTCCAGACAAACAGGTAAGTACACTGGGAGCATGCTGTATGGGCTATGTCTGTGTGGAGAGGGGTGGATGTAAGAAGGAAGGGGGGAGAGTGCGGTGTGCATGAAACAACGGTGAGTGCATGTGCCACATGCCAAGGGATGGGGGCCAATGACTGTGACGGTGCAGTCGGTAATAAGTTTGTCTTCCCCCTGTACAAATCATGTAGGACAGCGCCCACCATAAAAAAGATATTTGGCGTGCCATCGCCAAGGACGTATGGACCCTGGGGGTCTACCACAGACGGAGCACCCACTGCCGTAAAAGATGGGAGGACATTCGCTGCTGGAGCAAGAAGACGGCGGAGGCTCAGCTGGGGATGGCCTCCCAACGTGGGAGGGGTGCCTGTCGCACCATGACCCCCCATGATGTTCAGGATCCTGGCAGTGGCGTACCCAGAGTTGGATGGGCGCTTGGGGGAATCACAGCAGCCACAAGGGGATGAGTACACTCTCATCTTGCTGATTTTGCGCGCAATGGAGGGGTCTGGGTGGGGGAGGTGGGCTGTGAGTTTCCCTAGGCCAGGGCAAGTTTAGTAGGCAAGGTCCCTCCGTAAGGCAGGCCATGTGGCACCCCACCCCACTTCTGTAGAGTGCCAAGTACACCTAGTCATGCCCCTGTGTCATCCATGTGTGCAGATGTCGTCCATAGCCTAGTAGGCCATTTCCCAGGAATTGAACATTGGAGCCCAACAGCGCGGCGTAGTGCAGGGGGCTTCTGTGTCTGTCGTGTCCGCCAACTGTAGCGGTAATGCATGCACTCAACATGTCTTTCTTCTGTCGTCCCCCCCACTTTTTGTGGTCTCCCTGTTCTTGTGTGCATCAGACGGAGGAGCAGTGGCACTGGAGCAGGAGGGAGCTGCATCCCACATGGCCCTGGAGGGCAAAACTACGGACTCGGAGTTCACCAGTGGGACGGAGGGTGAGGGGAGCTCCTGGGCGGGGACAGGAGCTGACACCAGCGACAGAGACTCATCCTCTGATGAGAGCTCCCTTGTGGTGGTGGCAACATCTGTGCCCCCCGCATCCACAGGTACCGCCGCCACCCCCCTACCAGCACTGCCCTCCCAGCAGCCCCTTAGCCTTTGACCCGTGCCCGCTCACCCAGGAGGGTGGGCATCACCTTCGCCCCAGGCGCCTCAGGCCCTGCCCCAGTCACCCCTGCTGCCCTCAGTGAGGAGGCCATTTACCTCCTCAGGTCCCTCACTGTTGGGCAGTCTACCATTTTGAATGCCATCCAGGGTGTAGAAAGGCAGTTGCAACAAACTAATGCATTCCTGGAGGGCATTCATTCTGTTCAGGCGGGCCTTCAGCAAGCTTTTCAGACTCTGGCCTCAGCACTGATGGCAGCCATTGTCCACGTCTCTAGCCTTACCCCTCCAACTTCCTCCACCCAGACCCAATCCCCTGTACCCCAGCCTATCCCAAGCACACCTTCAGAACAGCATGCACACACGTCAACACACAAGGGAAGCTCTGGCAAACATAAGCACCACACATCCCACAGGCACTCACTCAAGCATCACACACATGCAGACACACCAACATCCACTGCCTCCACTGTGTCCCCCTCCTCCTCGTCTCCCTCCTCCCTCCTAGTCTCGTCCACACTCACACCTGCATGCACTATATCTACAGCCACTACTGCCATCACCAGCACACCCACCAACACACCCGCTCACGTGCTGTCACCACCCCCACTACCATTCACACGTCCCCTGTGTCCTCTCCCAGTGTGTCTGTGACGCCGCCTCCCAAGATACGCAAACGCAGGCACACACCCACCCAACAGCCATCCACCTCACGACAGCCTCCAGCGCATGCACCTTCACCCAAAGTCACCAAACGTACACCTCCGGACAGAGAGGACCGCCAGCACAAGCCCCGCTGGGACAGACAGGACCACCAGCACAAGCGCCGCTGGGCTAGAGAGGACTGCCAGCACAAGCCCCGCTGGGCTAGAGAGGACCGCCAGCACAAGCCCCGCTGGGACAGAGAGGATCGCAAGCAGCTGAGTCACTGCAAAGGAGCCCACTGTCTCAAGCACCGCTGAACAGGGCACCGCCGCTTCAAGCACCGCTGAACAGGGCACCGCCACCTCAAGCACCGCTGAACAGGGCACAGCCGCTCCAAGCACCGCTGAACAGGGCACCACCGCACCGCGGGCCCATGAGCACCAAGGGCACTGGCGCTACTGAGTCTGTCACGGGCAGAAAGAAGCACTCTGGGCACAAAGCCCCCTCCAGAACCAGTGGAGAGATCCATCCACTACCTCTGTCCTTAGCCGGATGAAGCACTCTGGGCGCAAAGCTCCCTCCAGAACCAGTGGAGATATACATCCACTACCTTTGTCCTTAGCAGGATGAAGCACTCTGGGCACGAAGCCCCCTCCAGAACCAGTGGAGAGATCTATCCACTACCTCTGTCCTTAGCAGGATGAAGCACTCTGGGCACAAAGCCCCCTCCAGAACCAGTGGAGAGATACATCCACTACCTCTGTCCTTATCAGGATAAAGCACTCTGGGCACAATGCCTCCTCCAGAACCAGTGGAGACTGTTATCCACTTAAGAGACTGTGGCTTTGCACTCCCCAGGATATGGCAGTGGGCAACTCACCCACTGTAGAGACTTGAGAGACTGTGGCTTTGCACTCCCCAGGATTGAACAGTGGGCAGCCCACCCACTGTAAAGACTTGAGAGACTGTGGCTTTGCACTCCCTAGGATTGAACAGTGGGCATGTGGCCCTCTCGTGGATTTGGCATTGTGCACTCAACCGGCTGGGGTGCCCCCCTTTCCCTGCCCCTGAGGTGCCTGTTTTCTTGCTCTCTGATGCCCCTTTAGTGTTTTCTCCATCATGGTCGGGGATCTTGTGTGGGCCTCGCCCATACCGTGTGGGGCCAGTGTTCCACAGACTTAATTGGAGCACTACCTGGACTACTATGCTTGGTGTATATTTTGTTAATGGTGTATATATATATATTTTTGCATACTTGCTTTTAATATATTTCTATGGTTACACTCATTTCCTTTTGTCTTTGCATTCTTCCGGGGGGGTGTAACAATCATGTATAAATATGTATTAGTGTGTGTGTTGTAGTGGGTGAGGGTGGGGGTGTGGGTATTGCTTGTGTGTGTCCCTGTTTTTTCCCTCCCCTGTGTCGTAGGTGCAGTACTCACCATGGTCTTCGCCACCGGCGTTCGTGTTCCTGGTAGAGGAGCAGGAAGACTATCGCAGGGAGAATTTGGAGTTCCGGCTCCATGGTGTCCTAGTTCCTCGTGAGGTGTGTAGAGGTGAGTGTTTTCCCTTCGGAATCCTGTTTCCACCGTGTTTTTATCCGCAGTGAATCCACCCCGGAAAAGGTGGCGGATTGGTAGGTTGTGATGCTGTGGCCGGTACTTTGTCCTCCGCCTGTCTGTTGGCGGTGACCGCCGCGCTGTTTGTTTGTACCGCTGTGGCGGTCGGAGTGTTAAAGTGGCTGTCTTTGTTGGCGGTTTCCGCCACGGTCGTAATTGCAAATTTTTTACCGCCGGCCTGTTGGCGGTTTTACCGCCGCTTTAACACCAACCGCCAGGGTTGTAATGACCACCTACGTGACCACTGATTAACCCCTTTGCTGCCAGGCCTTTTCCCCCTCAGGTGCTAAGCCTTTTTTTGGCTATGTGGGGCAGTTCCGGCTTAGGCCCTCATAACTTTTTGTCTACATAAGCTAGCCATGCCAAATTTGCGCCTTTTTTTCCCAAAATCCTAGGCATTCCAGAGATACCCAGACTTTGTGGGTTCCCCTGAAGGAGACCAAGAAATTAGCCAAAATACAGCAAAACGTTCATTTTTTTTTAAAATGGGAAAAAAGGGCGTGTGTTTTTTCACCTGAGAAAGGCATCAACAAAGGGGTTGCAGTGCTAAAATCACCATCTTTCCAGCTTTCAGGAACAGGCAGACTTGATTCAGAAAACCCCATTTTTCAACACAATTTTGGCATTTTACTGGTAAATACCCCATTTTTCCTATTTTTTGTGCTTTCAGCTTCCTTCCAGTTAGTGAAAGAAATGGGTGTGAAACCAATGCTGGATCCTAGAAAGCTAAACATTTCTGAAAAGTAGACAACATTCTGAATTCAGTAAGGGGTAATTTGTGTAGATCCTACATGGTTTTTCTTACAGAAAATAACAGCTGACATAAAAAAATATTGAAATTGAGGTGAAAAAAACAGCAATATTTCTTCACATTTTACCCTGTAACTTTTTCCTGTGATGTCAGATTTTTAGAAGCAATATACCATTACGTCTGCTTGACTCTTCTGGTTACAGGGATATATAGGGCTTGTAGGTTCATCAAGAACCCTAGGCACCCAGAGCCAATAAATGAGCTGCGCCTTGCAATGGGTTTTCATTCTATACCGGCTATACAGCAATTCATTTGCTGAAATATAAAGAGTGAAAAATAGGAATCAAGAAAACCTTTATATTTTTTAAATGGGCACGAGATAAGGTGTTGAGAAGCAGTGGATATTTGCACATCTCTGAATTCCGGGGTGCCCATACTAGCATGTGAATTGCAGGGCATTTCTGAAATTGACGTCTTTTTTACAACACTGTCTTCGAATTGGAAGGAAAAAATGTAGAGAAAGACAAGTAGCAATAACAATTGTTTTCCTATTCTGTGTTCCCCCAAGTCTCCCTATAAAAATGGTACCTCACTTGCATGGTTAAGCCTAATGCTCGCGACAGGAAACGTCACATTTTTAAATTTTTACATTGAAATCTGAAGTGTTTTTTGCAAAGTGCCTAGCTGTAGATTTTTGCCTCTAGCTCAGCCGGCACCTAGGGGAAACCTACCAAACCTGTGCATTTTTTTAAACTAAACACCTAGGGGAATCCATTACGGGGTGACTTGTGAGGCTCTCACCACGTTCTGTTACCCAGAATCCTTTGCAAACCTCAAAATTTGTCCAAAAAAACACTTTTCCTCACATTTTGGTGACAGAAAGTTCTGGAATCTGGGAGGAGCCACAAATTTCCTTTCACCCAGCGTTCCCCAAGTCTCCCGATAAAAATGGTTCCTCACTTGTGTAAGTGGGCCTAGCGGCCGCAACAAGGTGTGCCCCCAAACACTATGTGGACACATCACATTTTCCCAAAGAAAACTGAGCTGGTTTTTTTTTAAGTGCCTAGCTGTGGATTTTGGCCTCTAGCTCAGCGGCACCTAAGGAACCTGCCAAACCTGCAAATTTTTGAAAACTAGACACTTAGGAGAATCTAAGATGGGGTGACTTGTGAGGCTTTCACCAGGTTCTGTTACCCAGAATCCTGTGCAAACCACATAATTTGGCAAAAAAACACTTTTTCCTCACATTTTGGTGACAGAAAGTTCTGGAATCTGGGAGGAGCCACAAATGTCCTTACACTCAGTGTTCCACAAAGTCTGACGATACAAATGGTACCTCGCTTGTGTGGGTAGGCCTGGCACCCGCAACAGAAAATGCCCCAAAACACAACGTGGACACATCACATTTTTCCAAAGAAAACAGCAGTTTTTTGCAAAGTGCCTAGCAGTGAATTTTGGCCTCTAGCTTAGTTGGCAACTAGGGGAATCCAAGATGGTGTGACTTGTGGGGCTCCCACCGGGTCCTGTTACCCAGAATCCTGTGAAAACCTCAACATTTGACAAATATCCACTTTTTCCTCACATTTCGATGACAGAAAGTTGTGGAATCTGGGAGGAGCCACAAATGTCCTTCCACCCAGTGCACCCCCAAGTCTCCCAATAGGAATGGTACCTCGCTTGTGTGGGTAGGCCTAGTGCCTGTTACAGGAAATGCCCCAAAACACAACGTGGACACATCACATTTTCCCAAAGAAAACAGAGCTTTTTTTTTGCAAAGTGCCTAGCTGTGGATTTTGGCCTTTAGCTCAGCCGGCACCTATGGAAACCTACCAAACCTGTGCATTTTTTAAAACTAGTCACCTAGGGGAATCTAAGATGGGGTGACTTGTGGGGCTCTCACCAGATTTTGTTACCCAGAATCTTGTGCAAACCTCAAAATTTGGCAAAAGAAACACATTTTCCTCTCATTTCGGTGACAGAAAGTTCTGATGTCTGAGAGGAGCCACAAATTTCCTTCCACCCAGCGTTCCCACAATCTCCCTTATACAAATGGTACCTCACTTGTGTGCATAGGCCTAGTGCCCGAGACAGGAAATGCCCCAAAACACAATGTGACACATCACATTTTCCCAAAGAAAACAGAGCTGTTTTTTGTAAAGTGCCTAGCTGTGGATTTTAGCCTCTATCTTAGCCGGCACCTAACGAAACCTATCAAACCTGCACATTTTTTTAAAGTAGACACCCAGAGAAATCCAAGATGGGGGTGACTTGTGGGGCTCTCACCAGGTTCTGTCACCCAGAATCCTGTGCAAACCTCAAAATTTGGCAAAAAAACACCTTTTCCTCACATTTCGGTGACAGAAAGTTCTGGAATCTGAGAGGAGCCACAAATTTCCTTCCACCCAGTGTTCCCCCAAGTCTCCCAATAAAAATGGTACCTCAGTAGTGTGTGTGGCCCAGCGACCTGCAACAGAAAAATGCCAAAAACCTGTACATATTGAGGGGGTAGCACAGTGAGTACATATTTTCTTTTATACATCTTTAGGCTGACTCTGCTTTGGGGACCCTCACAAAAGTGAGGAAAATATGCTTTTTTAAGCAAATTTTGAGGTTTGCAGATTAGAATGTGTAAGAAAATGTTGGGGAATCTACTGAAGCCACTCCTCCCTGGACTCCTTGTGGTGTCTAGTTTAAAAAAAAGTCTGGGTTTGGTAGGTTTCCCTAGATGAAGTCCGCACTCGGGACCAAAAACATAGGTGCCCCCATAAACACAGATAGTTTTGTCATAGATCATTTTGATCTGTCCACGTACTTCTGTGACGTTCCAAACACCAAAATTGTGCAAGAAACACACTTAGGTTATGTTAAAAAGACCCCTCACCCACCAACCAAGTTGGTGGCATGCTTTATCATCGGGGTCCCACCTAGCGTGTCACTGGTGTGCTGTGATGACTGATTATAGCGGATCAGGTTTTGTCATTTTTACCACACATACTGATTGGATTTGGCACGAGGGTGAGTGATGGTTCAGTAGATGACATGTTATTAACAAGATATTTCACAAAAGTGAAATGCACTGTTAATAATTGAAAGGCCAAAAAACGGAACCAATGACTCAGCTTGTGAGCTGTAAAGCCGCGTCAAGGCACCAACCGCTTTACATTCTATTCACACACCTTTCATATATGTCATGCACAAGAGCATTCATGCCACCAGCCGTGGGCCCAGTACATTACAACACACGCATCAACAGACAGCGCCATTCAAGGGCCCATCACTTTCATATGCCCACATGCCTGATACAGCAATCACACCAGCTGATGGGAGTATGTAGACCGGCGTTAGGCTCCACCAGCCAAGTGCCACCACGCACACCGCCAGCCAAGCGCCACCCCACACACACTGCCAGCCAGCACCACTCCACGCACACCGCCAGCCAAGTGCCACTCCACGCACACCGCCAGCCAAGCGCTGGCCCATGCACACCGCCATCACGTTTTTTTTATTTTTAAACAACAAAGAAACCACTGATTATAAATAAGTACAAAACTACAAACACAAAAGCTCTAACTGAATACATGACAGTAATGCCAACCTTGAAACTGAACATATGAAATTATAATAGCAGTTTACGCTCACGGTATTTCCCCATAATTCTTCTGTGTGTGGTAGCTCCTAAAACAGCCACCCACACACAGCCCAGGCTTTGAAGGAAAATCAGGGCAGTACATCCTAGTCTCCTTCCTGATACCGCTTCAAACGTAGACTCTACATCTTTTAGCAGGAAAGTCTTTTTTGGCCGTGAGAGGAATGTGCTCAGCAAAGTGACGATCTTTAAATCTAGCCACATTCTCCACCACTGATTCATTAGGAACTCTTGCCTGTTCCAGCACAACAAAGCTCACTATGACAGACTCCTGAAATTTCACAAATGTCATCCTTGACTCTGGAGAACTAATCTTGAACACAACAAAAGCATTAAAAGTTGCCAAATGGAACAGGCGAACCGCTAATTTCTTATACCAAACATAAGCCTTATGAGCAGCAGTGTAAGGTTCCAACCTCTGATCCACTCTATCAAAACCACCCATGTGCTTATTGTACTCTAAAATGCACACAGGTTTGCGCACTTCAGCAACTTGACCCCAAACAGCCACAGGTGAAGTACTCTCATCATGGGTGGAAGTTAGCATTTCCACAACCCTCCTGTCTACAAATTTCAGAGCTAGAAGCTCATCATTCCGCAAGGCACTGCACTGTCCCTTCCCAAGTTTTTTACAGACAAGCTCTTTTGGATAGCCTTTCCGATTAGAGCGGATTGTGCCACAAGCAACAGTGTCCACATATAAATGGTGACCTTTGTTAAACAGTCATCTACCAAGTTCCCACACAATTTTCTCACTAACCCCAAAAGTGGGCAGATAACCAGGGGGGTCAATACTGGAATCTCTACCAGTGTAGACCCGGAAATTATAAACGTATCCTGTACTACTTTCAGACAGCATATACAATTTAATTCCGTACCGTGCCCTCTTGCTAGGAATGTACTGGCTAACAACCAAATGACCCTTGAACAGGACCAAAGACTCATCTACAAATATTTCTTTGTCTGGAGCATAGATCTCTGAAACACGATCTACAACATAATCAAGGACATGTCTAATCTTAAAAAGACGGTCAGAATCAGGGTGATCTCGTGGGAAGGCTAAAGCATTATCAACAAAATGCAACATCCGAAGAAGAAGCTCATACTGGTTAAGACTCATGATTGCAGGAAATATAGCAGTTGCCATCAAGGGACTAGTAGATCAATATGAAGACAGTGATGGCTTCCTTATTAGCCCCATCAAAAAAGTTAAACCCAAGAACTTTTTCAACTCTTCCAGATTTGTGAGAATCTACCGGCTAGCTCTAGAGTGTGGCCTAAGTCTAGCAGCATTGTCCCTCAAATACTGCTCTGCATACAAATTAGTCTGCTCAACAATCTCTTCCAAAAATACATTGTCTATAAAAAACTCAAAGACATTTACTCTACTCCATGGGAAACCAGTAAAGGCAGGCAACTGTGGCTGCTCCATGTTTGGTGCAACCCAGAGGTCAGGTCTTCCAATGGGAAGCCTTTCAGCCACTGGCTGCTGCACCATTGGCACATCAGTTTCCTACTCTAACACAGGCAGTTCATCAGCATTAAGGCCCGTATTTATACTTTTTGACGCTAAACTGCGCTAACGCAGTTTAGCGTCAAAACATTTTGCGCCGGCTAACGCCATTCTGAAGCACCATGCGGGCGCCGTATTTATTGAATGGCGTTAGCCGGCGCAAGCAGACCGGCGCTGCCTGGTGTGCGTGGAAAAAAACCACGTACACCAGGCAGCGCCGGCGTTGGGAAAAATGGCGCTAGGGCGTCTTAAAAATGGTGCAAGTCAGGTTGACGCAAAAAATCGCCTCCACCCGATTTGCGCCATTTTTAACGACGCCCAGACGCCATTTACATGACTCCTGTCTTAGTAAAGACAGGAGTCATGCCCCCTTGCCCAATGGCCATGCCCCTGGGCATGGTCATTGGGCATTGAGGCATGTAGGGGGGCACAAATCAGGCCCCCCTATGCCAAAAAAATATATAAAAAAAAAACATTATACTTACCTGAACTTACCTGAATGTCCCTGGGGTGGGTCCCTCCATCCTTGGGTGTCCTCCTGGGGTGGGCAAGGGTGGCAGGGGGGTCCCTGGGGGCATGGGAGGGCAGCTGTGGGCTCATTTTGAGCCCACAGGTCCCTTAATGCCTGCCCTGACCCAGGCGCTAAAATCCGGCGCAAATGCGGGGTTTTTTGCCCCGCCCACTCCCGGGCGTCATTTTTGCCCGGGAGTATAAATACGACGCATTTGCGGCGCAGTCATTTTTTTTGACGGGAACGCCTACCTTGCATCTCATTAACGCAAGGAAGGCGTTCCCGCAAAAAAATGACGCTCTTTCCTCATACTTTGGCGCTAGACGCGTCTAACGCCAAAGTATAAATATGGCGTTAGTTTTGCGCCGAATTTGCGTAGAAAAAAACGATGATTCCTCTCTGACAGAAAATTCACTTCCAGAATCTTGCACTTCTTGCTCTGC
The DNA here is from genome assembly GCF_031143425.1 of Pleurodeles waltl. Taxonomy (NCBI): domain Eukaryota; kingdom Metazoa; phylum Chordata; class Amphibia; order Caudata; family Salamandridae; genus Pleurodeles; species Pleurodeles waltl. The sequence continues at coordinate 319,092,205 of NC_090442.1, read as the reverse complement.
CTCAGATGCAGAGTCTGCCTCATAATCATGGTCAGAAGCCGACTCAAAAAGCACACCAACAACCTGCTGAGCAGTCATCCTACGGCTAGCCATGATCCTTCCTACAAAAAATAACTGAGCAAATACACCACCAACAACCAGCACTGTGGAAGATAAGTAATACACTAAGCGTGGCTTTATCACTAAGAGTTATAAACTCAAAAACTATACCGCTCACTTGCCTGAAAAAGCTAGACTCACCAGAAACTACTCTGCACAGCCACAGCAATCACCAATGATATCCCACTAAAAAAGAAAAAAGAAAAGCAAATTAGACATAAGACAACACAAATATCTAAAACAATAGGCCGATCTGCCCCCAAGGGGGGCAGAACTATCCAACAGTGCTTTGCCCCCTTTGGGGGGCGACCCTTGCCAAAGGGGGAGCCCCAACACAAAAAAACAAAGGAAAAAAAATAAAATCCCTGGCATCTTTATGGCTTCTGTCCCCCCTGGGGGCAGATGGCCTAAGACAATAGGCTAATCTGCCCCCAGGGGACAGAAATGGCATAGAATATATTGCCCCCTTTGGAGGGCGACCCTTGCCCAAGGGGCCACCCCCCCACACAAGGCACACACACATGATCCCTGGCGCTAAGTGGATTCTGCCCCCCTTGGGGGCAGATGGACCTAAGAAAAATAAGCTGATTACCCAACAGTGATTTGCCCCCTTTGGGGGGCGACCCTTGCCAAAGTGGGTGCCCCCAGCACAAAAGTAACAAAGGTAATACAAAAAAATCTCCGGCATCTTGGTGGCTTCTGCCCCCCTGGAGATAGATGGGCCTGAATAAAATAGGCCAATCTGCACACAATGGGGGCAGAAATGGCATAGAATATATTGCCGCCTTTGGGAAGCAACCCTTGCCCAAGGGGACACCCCCCCACACAAAGCACTCATACACACACACACATGATCTCTGGCGCTAAGTGGATTCTGCCACCCTGGAGGGCAGATGGGCCTAAAACAAATAGGCGCCTCTGCCCCCAAGGGGGGCAGAACTGCCCAATAATGTTTTTTGCCCCTTGGGGCGACCCTTGCCCAAGGGGCGGCCCCCCCAAAACAAAAACATACAAAAACAATCCCTGGTTGCTAGTGGCTTCTTCCCTCCTTGGGGGCAGATTGGCCTAAAAATAAAAGGCCGAATTGCCCCCCAGGGGGGCAGAAATGGCGATAAATACATTGGCCCCCAAGGGGAGTGGCCCTTGACGAAGGTTCCGCTCCCTTACACAGTAAACATACACACATAAACAAATCCCTGGTGTCCAGTGGGCATTTCTGCTGCCCGATCACAACGCGATCGGGCAGTAGGAATGCTGAAAGAGACATCAATGGAAAGGAAAACCCTTTCCTTTCCCCAGATGCCTCTTTTTCAGCAACCCCACCCTCCCCCCCGGCCAGAGGAGAAACTTACCTCCTTCGATGAAGATGCGCTGGAAGAAAATGGCTTCCAGCGCGTCTGGCACCCTCTGATGATGTCAGAGCGCGATTGTGCACTGACATCATTGGGAGGGTGGGAGAGTGGGGGTGGAAGGGGAGGCAATTCCCCTTCCAACCCTGACCTGGAAGGTTGGGGGTGGCGCTCGGGGGGTAGCGCTAGCGCTTCCCCCAAGAGCCAGTCCCAGTACGTAATGGTTACGTCTGTGGCACCTGAGCGCCGCAGCCACGGACGTAACCATTACATCTTTGGCGGTGAAGGGGTTAACTGCCTACTGTATTTTGGTGTGAAATGGATCAACTGTATACTGTTACCTTAGAAAATCAGTAAAATTTGGTAATTTAAAAAAATTACTAAATCCAGCTGTCGTGGTTGTGAAGTGTTCCACGGCTCCTGTAGTCAGGTTTATACTATGTAAGTTCTCTAAATAAAGAAATACACAAATATATTTTATTATTGTGTATAGTAAAGCTTAATATTTACATTTCTAAGATTTTAAAAGATGGCAATTTTAGAAGCTATGTGCTTTGTGCAGAATTTTTAATTTTCTGTTGCAATATAAAGAAAAATCTAAACAAATAATTATGAATAATGTGTCTATTTTCATTAACAACAGTTTATACTTTGTGCACAGCAGATCTCGTAGCCATCATCCTAGTGGTTCAGACAAAGACAGTCTGTAATTTTTGTTTGTGAGAGTTTAAAATGCTGCTGCTGAGAATTAAAGGTTGAGAGAATGCACTCAGAGTAAAAGGTGGCCAAGAGTACAGAAATTAGGGGAAAAAAGATTGGACAGAAGTCAGGAATGTCAAAATAAACAGAGGTAAACCTCAAGATGCTTTGGATTGCATTAAAGGAGGTGACATGGTATGGACGCACATTAAAGCCTAAAACCTTCTTTATGAGTGGCCTGGAATTAATCCTGGTATTCTTTCCTGAATTGTTGGTAATAGGGGTATCAGCTGTTTAGCAGCCCTAACAGAATTACCAGGCCCCTGAAATCGAGGCCTAACTGTAGGGAAATATTGGTGCTCATTACGAACTTGGGGGTGTGGCCCGCCATGCCGGCGGTGGCGGGAAAACCCACTAGCCGGCATGGCGGGTCACACCGCCACATAAACAACACCATGAGGGCTGCCATCAGCAGCCCTCACTCACCACCAGGCTGCCTCCGTCAGGCAGCCTGGTGGAGGTAGGAATCATTATCCAACAGGGCAGCGGTGCTGCCCCTCAAATAAAGATCTCTGATCCCCGCCAGGGAAAGTCTGGCTGAGGGGGTGCCCCTGTGCAGTGCCCCATCGCGCAGGCCACTGCCCGATTTTCAGGCAGTGATCTGCTCGACGGGTGCAACTGCATCCGCCGCATAGAGGCATTGTCGGCAGCTCTGTCCCGGCCAGGCATTCCTCTGGGATTGCGGGCAGAAACAATGTTTCCGCCCGCCGGCCCAGAGGAATATTCCTAATGTGGCCGGCGGGTATCCAGGGGCACTGGCGGTCAGTAGTTTGACCGCCAGCATGAACACTGCAGTTTCGACCGTCGTGTTCATAATGAGGGCCATTGTTTCTATTATTTTTATGGTTAGAAAATACCCAGAGGGTGCAATTTGGCAAATTACTTTGATCCACTTAATATTGTCTCCTGTGAAACATATTACATATTGATAATAATAATGTGTTTGAATGTATTAAGAATATACAGCTCTTCAGCTCACGTTCCTGAGTGGGTATTTCCTGTTTTTTTTCCTCAAACGTCAATTCCCGAAAAGGCCAGGGGTGGCGGAATTGACATCACATGCCATTTGACCTTTATATCTACCCATACACACATGCTTACACATACACACACAATCACACATACACACATTTTCTATCACATAAACACATGCTCACCTGCACACATACTCAGAACATACATTTCAAAGCATTTTTTACTTACCTCTACTGCCAGGGAGGGTTATTATCCAGCTAACTGTACTACACTTTTTTTTATTACACTAAGATTAATTCATATATTGTTATTGTTAGAAATGGGGTCTCTGGTTGGCAGCCAGTTTGCACTCTGTCCAAGCAGGGACCCTCACTCTAGCCAGGGCATTGGAGAAACACACTTAGAAAACCCCTCCTTACCCCCTTGGTAGCTTGGCACAAGCAGTCAGGCTTATCTCAGAAGCAATGTATAAAGTATTTGTACCAACACACAAAGTAATACAGGGAAAACACTACAAAAAGGACACCACACCAGTTTAGAAAAATAGGTAATATTTATCTAAATTGTCAGAGTCACCAGATCCTCGGGGTCTGTGCACGTTCCCAACACTTCCACCACAAGACAGCTCCAATACTCTGATTAGATTTATCACAGAGTCTAAGAGAGTCCAAGTGGGGAAAAGGGGATTAGGACGGGAACAGCTGGGAAGAAGACCTGTAGGAAGCAAAAGGTTAAAACACAACATCAAAATTACATCTCATGAAATCAGTACCATGCTACAACTCTAAGCTTCGTCTTTTCCGAAAAACATGAACAACCCTAGAATAGTTCTAAAACTGACTAGGCTTTAGATGAGCGAATGCCTGAGGAGGAAACAGGAAAAGTTAAATAGGACTTTCAGATTCGAGTACTTTCTTTAGCATGAGAATCAGGAAACACTCTGAGCAATTTCTAAACAACCATATGAATCTCCTTTTCAGAATATATATCAGGAACACACAGCATTACATCTAGAACTCTGGTATTGTTGTGTTCATCTCAGAAAAAACATTGGGAAGTGAATTGCGCACATTGCAGATTTTTATATGAGTATTAAACACCATAAAGGATTGTGCACCATGAAATCACACAACGTAGATTCAAGGAATAAATCACGCAACGTGTCAACTTTAAATGCTACCAAGAAAATGTCTTAGAATAGTAGCGCGCAGTAATTTACATTATTTATACACGAGGAAAGAATTGCGCATCTTGCCGATTCAAATGCCACCATACAAATACCAAGAAATGTTAGCGCACAATGAACAACATGAAAAGCACTCAGGGAAAGAATCGCGCGTCTTGTCGATTCAAATGCCACCATGCAAATGCCAAGAAATGGTAGCGCACAATGAATAACATGAAAAAACACTCAAGGAAAGAATTGCGCGTGTTGCCGATTCGAATGCCACCATGTAAATGCCAGAAAATGGTAGCGCACAATGAACAGCATGAATTACACACAAGAAGTGAATCGCACGTTTCGCTGATTCGAATGCCACCATGTAAATGTCAAGAAAAGGTAGCATGCGTGCAATGAACAACAAAGTTAAATGCTCATGAAACGAGTTGCACGTCTTGCCAACTCGTAAAACATCATGTAAATGTCAAGAAATATCAGCGCGCAATGAACAACAATGTAATAACGAAGTCAAATCTTTATGGAATAAATTGCGCGTCCTCCCTATTTGCAAACCACCATACAAATGTCAAAAAATGGCAGCACACAAGTAATCTGTTATTCATTTAAGAATTAAAATCAAGAATATGAAAATTCTCAATTACGGTGTTGGTAAATGTCCAAACACCGTCTTACCGCCTGGAAACAGTGATTACCAATGAGAGATGAGTGCAGAAGACTGGAAAATCCAAATAGGCCACCGGGACAGGAGCTCAGGAAGAAGCTGCTGCTCTGCACCGGGACCTCTGAATAGTGAGCACTGGAAGTTGGGCTGACTCTCTTTTATAGAGTCTTGGCCCAGCCTAGAACCACGCCCAGACATGTTGCAGGAAAAGTCTCTAGAAGGCCCTGGAAAGGGACCACACCCTAACACACCCTGAATGTCTGCAGCAATACATTGCAAATGTACAGTATTTATAAGCACCTTAAAAATGAATCTTTTGGATAGAATTCTGCAATGCAAAAGGTTAAACAATAACATATCATCACAATGCATAAATTACATTATCTTACGAGTGTTGGGTTTTTGCATTCTAGATGCCCGTAGAGCGCGCACTGTCCTGGTGTTGACAGTACTCCCCTCTCCCAGGCGCGCTCTAGGGCCTGGTTTATCTGGATTGAGACGATGAAAGCATCTCACAAGTACTGGAGCATGAACATCAGATGCGGAAACCCATGAATTACTTTCAGGGCCATAACCTTTCCATGAGATTAAGTACCATAGGTTACGCCCTCTCAGTTTAGAGTCCAACACTTTCTTGACTTCATATTCTTCTTCCCCCTGTACTAGAACAGCAGCTGGATGAGGGTGGACCTTTTGGACTGCCTTTTTTAAGAGGGAAGTATGGAACACTGGATGAATCCGTAATGATTTTGGCAATTGTAGTTTATAGGTCACAGGATTGATTTGCTGAAGAACAGTGTAAGGACCTATAAATTTGGGGTTGAACATGTGCTTCTTCTTGAAGTCTATGGGGGTCATTCTGACCCCCAACGACCGCGGAAGCACCGCCAACAGGCTGGCGGTGCTTCCATGGGCATTCTGACCGCGGCGGTACAGCCGCAGTCAGAAACGGGAAACCGGCGGTGTCCCGCCGGTTTCCCGCTGGTTTCCCGCTGCCCCAGGGAATCCTCCACGGCGGCGCTGCTTGCAGCGCCGCTATGGGGATTCCGACCCCCTTACCACCATCCTGTTAGGATGGCGGTAACGGGTGTCGTGGGGCCCCTGGGGGCCCCCTGCAGTGCCCATGCCAATGGCTTGGGCACTGCAGGGGCCCCCAAACAGGGCCCCACATTGATTTTCAGTGTCTGCCAAGCAGCCACTGAAAATCGTGACGGGTGCCACTGCACCCATCGCACGCCTTCAACTCCGCCGGCTCCATTCGGAGCCGGCTTCCTCGTTGAAGGCGCTTTCCCGCTGGGCCGGCGGGCGGCCTTCTGGCGGTCACCCGCCAGCCCAGCGGGAAAGCCAGAATGGCCGCCGCGGTCATTCGGCAGCTCCCGCCGGGCGTGCGGTTACTGCCGCCGGCGGGAGTCGGAATGACCCCCTATATGTTTTGTGGAAAGCCACACTTTGTCACCAGGTTGATACTGCGGTCCCTCACAATGTTTCTTGTCATAATGCTTTTTGTATTTTTTTTTTGCTTTTTCTAAATGTTGTTGAATCGATTTCTGAGTTTTATGCAAATGTTGAATGATTTCTGACACAGCTGGAGTGAGAGAACTTTCTTGAGGAATTGTGATGGGCAAGGTGTCAGGATGATAGCCCAACAAACCAAAGAAGGGTGTAACGCCAGTAGACGTGTGGAAGGAGTTGTTGTAGGCTAACTCAGCTAACCAGAGCATTGATGGCCATGAATTTAGTGCTTTTTCAGCGTAAGCACGTAGGTATTGCTTCAAAGTCTGATTTAGTCTCTCCGTTTGACCATCTGTTTGAGGATGGTGGCTAGTAGATAGGGTAGATGTCACTTGGAGTGTTTTACACCATGTCTTCCAGAAGTTGGAGGCAAATTGCGATCCCCGATCGGAGAGGATCACTTTTGGCAGTCCATGATAACGATCCACTCTATTCAGTAAGATAGTTGCCAGTTCACTAGAGGTGGGTAATTTCTGACAGGCAATGAAATGTCCATATTTCGTGAGACTATCTACTACCACCAGAATTACTGAATGCTGTTGAACCACTGGCAGACCTGTAATAAAGTCTAAAGAGATGTGTTCCCACGGACGACTTGGGGTTGGGAGTGGGTGTAACAACCCTTTCGGTTTTGAATGACTTGTTTTAGTGCGAGCACAGACTTCGCAGTTGTTTACCATTGTTTTTACATCCTTTGTCAAGGTAGGCCACCAAAAATAGCGTTGGATTAATTCAAGAGTTTTAGGAGTACCAGGGGGACCTGCTGTAGGTATAACGTGCAACCAATGAAACACTATCTTGCGAAGTTTGGTAGTGGACACGAACAAACGAGCATCGTGAAAGGGTAATCCTTGCTTGATTGATCTGTTCGCATCTGCTTGGGCCCACGCCTGCCATTTTTCAACAGTGAATGAATTGCGGATGTCTTCAAAGAAATCTTCTGTTTTTATGATACATGGGACCTTGTCAGGAGCAATGATAGCTCTGGAGGTTTGAACTGCAGGCAATGTGGTAGACTCTTGGCGGGACAAGGCGTCAGCTTTGCGATTATCTTTACCAGGCCGGAAGGTTACCACAAAATCAAACTCGGCAAAAAACAGCATCCAGTGTAATTGCCGAGGAGTCAAAAGTCTGGCAGAACTCATGAATTGAAGATTGTGATGATCAGTATATACTGTGACAGTATATTTAGCTCCCAACAAATGATGTCTCCATTCTTTAAAGGCGTTACGAATCGCCAGAAGCTCTTTTTCAGCAATGACATAGTTCTGTTCGCCTTCGTTCAACTTCCGAGATATGTAAGCTACAGGATGAAGCTGACCAGTGTCTTTGTTTCGTTGTGACAAGACTGCTCCTATCGCCACATCTGAAGCATCAGCTTCCACTATGAAAGGTCGATCCGCATCTGGATGAGTCAAGACTGGGGCAGTGGAGAAAGCTTCTTTCAAAGTTGAAAAGGCTTGGTCTGCTTCTGGGGACCATGCAAATTTTTCTTTCTTTCTTAATAACTTAGTAATTGGAGCCACTGTCTGGGAGAAATGATTGATGAACCTCCGGTAAAAATTTGCAAAGCTCAGGAAACATTGTACATCACGAACAGTCTTTGGGATGGGCCATTCAGATACGGCTTTTACTTTCCTTTCTGTCATCACCATACCTTGAGGGGTAAGGATAACCCCTAAAAACTCAACTGTGGTAACATGAAACTCACACTTGGTTAGCTTGCAATATAAATGGTGTTTACGAAGGGCTGCCAAAATTTTCTTGACATGTTGAACATGTTCATTCTCATTGTCTGAGTAGATCAAAATGTCATCAATGTAAACTATGGCAAAGATATCGAGGTACTCTCTAAGAACTCATTTAAGAAAAATTGAAATTCTGCTGGAGCATTGCACAGACCAAAAGGCATGACTGTGTATTCAAAAAGGCCATATCTTGTTTTGAATGCCGTTTTCGATTCGTCACCCTCTCTCATTCTGACCAAATAGTAAGCACCTCGAAGATCAAGCTTCGTGGAGATTTTTGCTTTCTTTACTTGTTCCAGTAAGACCGGAATTAGAGGCAAAGGATATTTGTTCTTGATGGTGATTTTATTCAAGCCCCTATAGTCGATACAAGTGCGAAGCTCTTCGTTCGCTTCTGGAACAAAAAACAAAGGAGAAGCTGTGGGAGACTTAGAGGGGCGGATGAAACCATTCTCTAAGAATTGATCCAAGTATTTTCGTAAATGTTGATTTTCATGTTCTGACAGGGCATACACACGACAGTTGGGAAGTATCCACCCTGGAACTAGATCAATTTGACAGTCATAAGATCTATGAGGAGGTAAGTTCTCTGCTTCCTTCTCATCAAATACATCTTCATAAGACTAATACTGTTTGGGCAACTGAACTTCTTTCTCTGCGGCGGTAGCTATGTAAGAATGGCGAACTTCCGATTCTTGAGTCCTTTGGAGACAATGTTCTTTACATAGCACTGATGAGAACACGATCTTTCGTTCTGCCCAATTAATCTCTGGATTGTGATGAGTTAACCATGGCAAGCCAAGGATGATCCCATACTGGGAGCATGGATCACGTCAAGGATGAGTTCCTCTTTATGTTTCTTTCTTTGATTTTTACCTTCACAAATTATTGTCAAGGGGACAGTCTGAAGGGTTATCGGACCTCCAGTCAAGGGTTTTCCATCAACTGCCTGGATGGTTTCTGGGGTCTTCTTTTCAATACATGGGATCCCCCATGCACGAACCAATTGGGCATCAACAAAGTTTACGGTAGCCCCAGAGTCGACTAGATCCTTCTTGAAATAGGTCTTTTTCTTGACCTGAACTCTTATTCCCAATTTTAGATGTTTGGATTGTGAAGGATCCACGGTGACACCCAAGAGCAACCCTTCTCTGCAACTTGGGTGCTTTAGATTTCCCGACTCGACTGATGCATTGGTTGCAACTTTCTGAACTGGGCCTCGCTTGCTCTTTGTTTTGATTGGACAATCTTTGGCGAAATGACCTTTCCGCCCACAATAGAGACATTGCCTATTTTTTCTGCGTAGGACCTTTTCATGTTTGGTCAAAGGTCCCCTGATGGTTCCAATTTCCATCGGTTCCGGCGTTCTTTCTCTCGGAGTTCTTGAGTCTTTGTTATCATGAGCATGCCAAGAATGTTTTTCAGTCTTTTTACGCGTTCCTTTTCGTTCATTTAAACGATGATCAAGCCTCAAGACAAGGTTTATTAAATCTTGACAGTTTGCAGGTTGTGGGTCGATTTGCGCTAAGATGTCTTTTAGTTCCTCTTTGAGTCCCCTGTAAAACAAGGCCGCTTCTTTTTCTTCAGGCCAGGATGTCTCAGCGACCAGCCGATTAAAGTTGGCTAAATATGACACTAAGGGCCTCATTCCGACCCTGGCGGTCGTAGACCGCCAGGGTGGAGGCCGGAGGTAGCACCGCCAACAGGCTGGCGGTGCTACATGGGCAATTCTGACCGCGGCGGTAAAGCCGCGGTCAGAAAAGGGCAACCGGCGGTTTCCCGCCGGTTTACCCCTGCCCAAGGGAATCCTCCATGGCGGCGCTGCTTGCAGCGCCGCCATGGGGATTCCGACCCCCTTCCCGCCATCCTGTTCCTGGCGGTTGTTACAGCCAGGAACAGGATGGCGGGAACGGGTGTCGTGGGGCCCCTGGGAGCCCCTGCACTGCCCATGCCACAGGCATGGGCAGTGCAGGTGCCCCCTAACAGGGCCCCATTAAGATTTTCAGTGTCTGCCTTGCAGACACTGAAAATCGCAACGGGTGCCACTGCACCCATCTCACCCCTTCAACTCCGCCGGCTCCATTCGGAGCCGGCTTCATTGTTGAAGGGGCTTTCCTGCTGGGCCGGCGGGTGGCCTTCTGGCAGTCACCCGCCGGCCCAGTGGGAAAGCCGGAATGACCGTCGCGGTCTGTTGACCGCGGAGCGGTCTTCCGACGGGGTTACTTTGGGGGGCGGCCTCCGCCGCCCGCCAAAGTTGGAACGTCCCCCTAAGTCCTGATTCCCTTGGCGTAAGTCTAATAATTCACGATCTGCTGACTGTGTTACAGTTCTACGATCGAAAACTCTCTCAAATTCACGAACAAAATTTTTCCAGGATTACAACAGGGGACTATTTTTACGCACAAGAGGAATAGCCCAGGTAGCTGCATCTCCAGACAGATATGACAACAAGAAAGCTACTTTAGACTGGGCATCGGGGAAAGTATGTGGTCTGCAGGTGAAGTGAAGTTCCACTTGAACCAGAAAAGATTGCGCTTTCAAGGGATCACCTGAGAAGCGTTCTGGGGGAGCTAAAGGAACATTGAGGGAAATGTTAGTCGGATTACCTCCAGAAGTCTGAGAAGAAGTACCTGGCCAAGACACACCTTGGGACTTTGTTCTTTCTTCTCAACCTTATTCTGTAACTGACTCACCCTCTCAGCTAGACTATTTGTCAAATCCTTTGATGATACCACTTCTGACTGGAGCTGGGTGATAGCCTTGACTAGCTCGTCCAGTGTGGCCATGCTGAGAACATACACAAACCAGGAGGATAATAATTTGTGGGCTCACTATTCTGTCAGAGTCACCAGATCCTCGAGGTCTGTGCACGTTCCCAACACTTCCACCACAAGACAGCTCCAATACTCGGATTAGATTTATCACAGAGTCTAAGAGAGTCCAAGTGGGGAAAAGGGGATTAGGACGGGAACAGCTGGGAAGGAGACCTGTAGGAAGCAAAAGGTTAAAACACAACATCAAAATTACATCTCATGAAATCAGTACCATGCTACAACTCTACGCTTCGTCTTTTCAGAAAAACATGAACAACCCTAGAATAGTCCTAAAACTGAATAGGCTTTAGATGAGCGAATGCCTGAGGAGGAAACAGGAAAAGTTAAATAGGACTTTCAGATTCGAGTACTTTCTTTAGCATGAGAATCAGGAAACACTCTGAGCAATTTCTAAACAACCATATGAATCTCCTTTTAAGAATATATATCAGGAACACACAGCATTACATCTAGAACTCTGGTATTGTTGTGTTCATCTCAGAAAAAACATTGGGAAGTGAATTGCGCACATTGCAGATTTTTATATGAGTATTAAACACCATAAAGGATTGTGCACCATGAAATCACACAACGTAGATTCAAGGAATAAATCACGCAACGTGTCAACTTGAAATGCTACCAAGAAAATGTCTTAGAATAGTAGCGCACAGTAATTTACATGCCACCATACAAATGCCAAGAAATGTTAGCGCACAATGAACAACATGAAAAGCACTCAGGGAAAGAATCGCGCGTCTTGACGATTCAAATGCCACCATGCAAATGCCAAGAAATGGTAGCTCACAATGAATAACATGAAAAAACACTCAAGGAAAGAATCGCGCGTGTTGTCGATTCAAATGCCACCATGTAAATGCCAAAAAATGGTAGCGTACAATGAACAGCATGAATTACACACGAAAAGTGAATCGCCCGTTTCGCCGATTCGAATGCCACCATGTAAACGTCAAGAAAAGGTAGCGCGCGCGCAATGAACAACAAAGTTAAATGCTCATGAAACGAGTTGCACGTCTTGCCAACTCGTAAAATATCATGTAAATGTCAAGAAATATCAGCGCGCAATGAACAACAATGTAATAACGAAGTCAAATCTTTATGGAATAAATTGCGCGTTCTCCCTATTTGCAAACCACCATACAAATGTCAAAAAATGGCAGCACACAAGTAATCTGTTATTCATTTAAGAATTAAAATCAAGAATATGAAAATTCTCAATTACGGTGTTGGGAAATGTCCAAACACCGTCTTTCCGCCTGGAAACAGTGATCACCAATGAGAGATGAGTGCAGAAGACTGGAAAATCCAAATAGGCCGCCGGGACAGGAGCTCAGGAAGAAGCTGCTGCTCTGCACCGGGACCTCTGAATAGTGAGCACTGGAAGTTGGGCTGACTCTCTTTTATAGAGTCTTGGCCCAGCCTAGAACCATGCCCAGACATGTTGCAGGGAAAAGCTCTAGAAGGCCCTGGAAAGGGACCACACCCTAAAACACTCTGAATGTCTGCAGCAATACATTGCAAATGTACAGTATTTATAAGCACCTTAAAAATGAATCTTTTGGATGGAATTCTGCAATGCAAAAGGTTAAACAATAGCATATCATCACAATGCATAAATTACATTATCTTGCGAGTGTTGGGTTTTTGCATTCTAGATGCCCGTAGAGCGCGCACTGTCCTGGTGTTGACATAAATCAAACAAGACCAAAAAAAAAAAAATCCAACATACACAAGTCAAGCTATGAAGTTTTACAAGAATAAGAGTCTTACTCCATAGAAAACAATGGAAACATTGTTTTTACACAAAGTACCTGGTTTGTGTAAAAAATAAAGCCACATGAGCGAGTGTGTGTCGGAAAAGTCAGTAATGTGTTGATTCCTTACTCGCAACGAAGACCTTGTGTAGTTTCTTCAGGTAGGCGATGTGCGCTTTTAATCCCTCGCAAGAGAGCAATGTGTTGATTTCCGGACAGGGCACCTCGGATCCGCGACGATTACCAATGACTTTAACGCCCAGGGACGATGCATGTGAAATCCGGTCACACGGTGTTAGAACACCGCGCTGCATGGGGCTTGCATCATTATCAGCAGCTGCGATGCGTCGATCTCCCAGCCGCGATGCAGGTGACGTGTCAATTTTAGCCGCAAAGCAGGTGGCGCATTGTTTATCAGTCGTGTTGCAGATGGTGCATCGAAAATTTCCCTTCACAGCATTCTGTGCCTGGGTTTCAGCTCTTGTTCTGCCAACCACACCTTTCAAGGGCCCAGGGACTGGATAGGGCACCACTTGGCAGGACAGATGTCTTTGATGGTATTGAGACTTCAAAACAGGAGGCAAGCTCAGTCCAAACCCTTGGAGATTCTTCTCAAGAAGAAATGCACAAGAAAGTTCAGTCTTTGCCCCCTTTCACAGGCAAAAGCAGCAACTGCAGGATAGCCCAACAAAGCACAGTCACAGGCAGGGTCAGCACTTCGTCTCAGCTCTTCAGCTCTTCTCCTTGGCAGAGGTTCCTCTGGTTCCAAGAGTGATCTAAGAGTCTGGGGTTGTGGGTCATGTTAGACTTGACATCATTGGCATGGTCTCCCCTAACTTTTTGCCCCTACTTCCCAGGTCGTTTCTGTATGCCGGACTCTGTTTTTGCTGTTTTGTTTGCTCTGGACACTTTACCACTGCTGACCAGTGCTAAAGTGTAAGTGTTCCCTGTATAAATTGTATGTGTACATTGGCTATCCATGATTGGCATATTTGATTTACCAGTAAGCCCCTAGTAAAGTGCCGTAGAGGTGCCCAGGGCTTGTAAATCAAATGCTTCTAGTGGGCCTGCAGCACTGGTTGTGCCACCCACATTAGTAGCCCTGTAAACATGGCTCAGACATGCCACTGCAGTGTCTGTGAGTGCAGTTCTAAACTGTCACTTCAACTTGGCAAGTGTACCCACTTGCCAGGCCTGAACCTTCCCTTTTTATACATGTAAGGTACCCCTAAGGTAGGCCCTAGGTAGCCCCATGGGCAGGGTGCAGTGTATGTTAAAGGTGGGACATGTACTGACAGTGAAATATTGCCAAATTTGGTTTTCACTTTTGCAAGGCCTATCTCTCTCATAGGTCAACATGGGGGCTGCCTTTAAATATGATTAACGCGTAGATTCCGTCTGGAAGCAGACAGACATGTGGAGTTTTGGGTCTCTGAACTCACAATTTAAAAATACATCTTTTAGTGAAGTTGTTTTTTAGATTGTGTGTTTGAAAATGCCACTGTTAGAAAGTAGGTGTTTTATTGCTTAAACCATTCTATGGCTCTGCTTGTTTGTGGATTCCCTGTCTGGGTCAGTTTGACAGTTGAGCTGTTTGCACTTCTCCTCGAGACAGTGACACAAAGGGAGCTGGGGTGCAGCCTGCTTATCCCGATGGGCCATCTGCGCTTAGGGGAGGGGAGGGGAGGAGTGGGCACTTACACCTGAAAGGGCTGTGTCTGCCCTCTCACAATGTAGTCTGAGGCAAAAAGGAAATGGGAGACCACACCAAGGATGCCAGGTCTAACAGTTATTCACTGTTATTGTAATAAAAACATTGACGAAAACATAGGGGAGAGTTGCCCCTGTGTTTCCACCACTGATTTTGCTACCTCTGAGGCCTGGGGTCACAAATGCAGTGTCAGCAGTCACTAAGGGCAAGACAAGAGTTGCAGCTGCAACCCTGGGCAGTCCCTAAAATGACGTCCATGTTTTTTTCAATTCAATAATCTACTTAAATGCTCTATAGTAATCCGCTACCTGGCGAGATGGAATATGATGCCAATGATATGTCTACTGTTGGAAAGTGGATTATTAGTTAGAGCAGGTAGGTACCTACACTTAGTACTAAGTCACAATCTCACATTAGATCCAGTAAAGGTCTCAATAAATTAACCCTTGCTCAACCAGTGGAAGCTTGATCCACGAGAAGTTAGGCTTAAATTAGGAGACAAATGTGTAAAGCATTTAATATTAACAAAACAGTGAATAAGTAAAACACAACACGCATTAAAAATCTACCACCAATTTATAAAAATAGGATATATTTGTATCTTTAAAAGGACACCAAAATAACAAAAATCCAATGAAGGGAACAGGAGATATGAATTTTTAAAGATTAAACGTAAAAATGTGCTTTCTAGTGGCTAAAAGCATAAAGCGCTAACAGCGGACATCTGATCGTGCTTGACCAGAGCAATGTCAAACTCTGAGGCCGAGCGCGATGGAGCCAAGTCAGAATCACTGAGCAGTAGGCCTCGGTCAACATTTTACCGATGGACTTAGGGCCTGATTTAGAACTTGGTGGATGGAATACTCCATCACAAATGTGATCTAATAGGGTTGTAATAGGGCGGAAGGGAAATCCGTCACATTTGTGACAGAGTATCCCCCTCTGCCATGTTCTAGATCAGGTCCTTAGTTTTTTTCTGGGGCTTTTTCTCTCGTCTTTGATCAAAGCTCCTCTTCAGGCCGGCTTGCGAATCAACATCATGGGCTTGGCTCAGAATGATGTCACAGTCACCTCCTCGAAGTCTCGTTGACAGGAAAAGCTTCAGCAGAATGAACCTAAATTCAAGCAGGATTGCTGTTTAATGTCGCCAGCTTGACTCTCGTCCAAGTGTCGGCGCCTTATGGAGCTTTTTTACAAAGTTGCTCTAAATTTCTCCAGAAGTCTTTTTGGGGTCTTGCAGTGTCCACAAACTTGGTCCAAGGTTCCAGAAGCTCTGAGTTGGTCCTTGGGAGCTAGAACTAAAATTCCCAGAATGCACCTGGCCAGAATCATCAAAAGACCACTGGACACTGGTCAGCTGGGATTGCAGGACTTGATGCAGGGGAATCTTGGTAGTTCATTTGTACCTGTTGCTTACAGGGAGTCCACTCCTGGCTCTTCTGAAGTAAGACAAAGTCCTTTTAGTGGGGAAGCCTAGAGTGTGCAGCTGGTCCAGTCCTTGTGGGTGCAGTCCTAGTGGATGCAGACCAGGGGTTCAGCAGGGCAGTCCTTCTTCTTCTGATCTTCGTCCAGCTGGGATCTGAGGTCCATATTTATCCTTGCTCCTGGGTTAGCAAGCAGGGGGGAACCTCTGACTAAAGGGATGCAGGATACCACCATCTGGGGTGACCACTTCCTGTAAAGTGTGGCAAAAATCAACCCCAGAAAGTAACATTCTTCAAAATTCTAAGATAGAGAAAATCTTCTCTTGGAGGTTAGATCTGGCTGAGCCCACTCACTGGCGTGGCCACGTTTCCCTAAAACACACCTCCTTCAGCCCTTCTCCTAATCTAATTACTGGGGCTCCCACTGGCTGGGGAAGCAGGAACTGGGAGAGTCTGTTATTTGTCCTTAGAGGCGTTCCCTCCTTTGAAAACCAGTTTGGCTACCCTACTCCCCTCCTGCTTTGCCATCTGCTACAGCAGTTCTCCTCCCACCATATGCTTACTTTGATTCATCCCAGGCCACTTAACACCTCAATAAGGTAAACTGGCTCAAGCTGCCAGAGACTGACCAATCAGGAAAGGGCACTACAGGGCTGATTTTTATAACTTTCAGGAAGAGTTTTAAAACCGGTAATAGTTGTAATAAATCCAACATGGACAAGTGGTTGGATTTATTATAACTAATAATTTGATATAAAACATGGCATATTTTGCTCTTTCCTAGAGGAAATGAGACTTTATTATTTTAAAATAAAGACTCAGAATATTAGCCTACCACCAGCCCTGAGACTGGTTAGCAGTGCCCAGGGCACAGTCAGAGTCAGTAACAATCAGTATCATAAAATAATGAGGGTGGATCAGGGCAAAAAAGGATGACTTTCTCACATCTACGAAAGATCAAGAAATGGTATTTTCATCACAAAGTGTGACTTTAACTCTAAGTTTATTTGGAATACTGATGAATATATAATATACTATGTGTAATGTATGTTTGCTCTGAGCTTCAGAAGCAAGTGCGGCCATATTTCCAAGAACTAAACTTGGTGCTGAAATAGTGCATTATATTTTGCATGTTTTTGCAAATAGTTTACAAATACGGATTAAACAGAACAGACATACAAATGTACCTATATATGCAAAAATACCTATAATAAGTCTGCTGTTTCCACCTAGGTCTTCCAAGTGACATTCTCGTCAACAAAGGCAAAGCTCCAGTTGTCTGTCTCTTGGAGTCTCATGGTAGAAAACACCACATTATTCCCAGGTACCCATGTACATTTTTAAGTGACATATTCTCTAAATTACCCTCTCCCTATTAAATGATCCCAGGAATTGATTGTTAGAAAGAGGAGGCAAGAGTCAATGATTGATCAACTATTCTCCCCACTGACAATAGCATGCACCAAGAAACTGATGAAGGGAAGTCAAAACTACCTTCTATGTGACCCCTCCTATGTGGAAAAAAACGCCCTCACAAATTGTGGCATGCTTCATCATCAAGTTGTACACTCCTTGTATTGCCATGATCAGTGATGAAGTAATATTTTAAAGATCTCAGATATTAAAACAGGATTAACAGGGTTTTTTCAGGTTAAAACTATCTTGGGGATACCCAATTTCTCCTGATTCTTTATTGCTGGTTTCCCTAGAAAGGATTAGATACAATCTGATGGTCCATGTACTATTGTCCATCCTACCATCATACACCTTTTACACTTTTGTCCGGAATCTCCTGTGATTAGGAGTTAGAACGGAGGAATGAAGAGCATGTGCTCACCTCCTTTAGCCATACATTAAAAATTATATGTACCTGTTATGTTGATATCCATCCACATCACCCTCCAGCCATCCATCTTTTAAAAATATAAATCAAAATTATCTGGCATCTACCCCCATACCCGACCTCCCTTGGTAGCACGCTCTCCTGCCTGAAAATAAGTAATGCCTGAAAATAAGTAATACCTGGAATACTGCCATCGTCAGCCGAGGTTTGGCTTCCTTCCACTCTTGCTCATCAACCTGTGAACTTTCTCCCCACATCTGATTCGACTTCTCAGTGGGACCACTGAGAGCTGGTATTATGCTGCCAGCTGTTTTGAGTGACCTGCTCTCAGCGCACAGAGCAACTTCATGTAAGTTGCATGTCTGTGCAGACCTTGCTAGGGACAAACGAGTTCCTGGTTGCTTGTGTTCTGGTTCAGGGAGGAATTGACCTAACAATTCAAGTTGGACTGCTCCTACTGGAGTAGGGTCAAGGCTGATTTACATATGGCTGGGTCCAAACTCAGATGGTGTTGTGGGTAAGAAAAGAACAAGAAAAGGGAATTCTATCCTGAACGATTGCCAGTGGTAAGACTTATTGCAAGCATTTGTCTCATCATCTTTGGTGTGCTAGACATTAATTTCACAGCAGCAAGATTCCCAAATTGTTCATTTTTCAAAATCCGCCACTTTGCAGTCAGAAAAAGAAAAGCAAATACCAATTTTCATGTTAAAAGCATGAGCAAAAAGTTGTGAAAAGACCTCTGTCTTTGAACACACAGCAAATGTAACAAGATAAGAACACAATGTAAAAGCACCTTTTTTGCTGATTTACCTTCAGAACACCAGCAAAGTTGTTTTGGGGTGGCTGCTGCACCATCTGCACCCCTACTTTCATCACCTATTGAATAAAGTCTAGTGGAATATACAAATAAACAACATACCTATCATTTATCTTGCCCCTTAGGCACCAGGAGTTAAGACTTAACAATTTTTGAATGGGAAATGCAAACAAGTACCAGCCCTCAACATCATATCAATAAATGTGTGTCACAGGTCATTCACCGGTATCCTTTACAAGCCCTTGGCCAGCTGGACCCCTACTTTAGCTATCTCCCTGCTGCCCTGCTGACTGAGGCAAATAATCCCAACAATTAACATCCACGGTTTTCTCTTCTTCCCTCAATCTTTTAGGTTTCACTTTTTTTTATGGTCTGGCTTGAGGGTGCAGCTGTCACCAGATAATTATGTGAGCATCACTAGAGAGGGGATTTGGCTATGTTGACATGCTGAGAGCTAAAAGTATGTTTTGTTTGGATGGAAGTTGTGCGCTTCCACTGAAAAAGTGCTTGCCCTTCACACAGCTGTGATCATTTTGTTTATTTATCCATCTCCCTGAAATTGAACATACAGGGACACACACATGACATTGTAATGCTGTAAAAGTGTCTTGGATAACTAGATAATTTATAGTGTTTGTCTTTCTTTAGCAGAAGCACAGGTGGGAGGAGGGCAGTCATTACTCTACATGGATTTTAGATCTGGCTTGAGAGAGCAACTGTCACCTGACCTTTTAACCTATACCAATGATATTCTACACAAACATATTCATTCCCATTCTACTTACGGTAATGCTTCTCATTGCCATATTATACAACAAAGAGGGAGGTCAAAGGTTTGTTACAGGAGGGCTCATCCTCCTATTTGCCAAAGTTTCTAAAGCAAAGGAGCCCAACTGTTATTTGCAAAAACAAAAGTTTTACTTATAAAGAAAAAACATAAGTCCCCTACAGGTAAATAAAGCACTTCGCTTTATTTGAGAAAAACCCTCACTCACAGAGTAACTGGCATGCTTCATCATAGTGTTTCTTCTTGTTCCTTTACGAAACAGGCATGCTGCTACCAATGAGAGACACTGGAGCACTGGACCTTTGTTATCAAATTATGTTTATATTGAATTAAATGAGAGGGATTTTCTTTTTTCACAAATAACAGTTGGGCTCCTTTGTTTTGGAAACGTAAATTATCATACAACATTCCTTTAAGACCAGATCTTGGCATTGCCAATGCTTGTCAAGTGTTATCATCAACAGAATAGCAACTGATTTTTATAACTGTAATTTACTCGTATTTGTCACTGTAGTCTTAAGGCTGTCTGTTACGTAGACCAGCCTCATTTTGTGATGCGTGTGTTAAATTTTCTCTGTTGTTTTATGCTCTCCCGCAGTGCATCTCCCGTGAATACGCGGGCAGGCTGTTGATAGCTGTAATATTCCATACTGCAGTCGAATTGCTACGGCAAGCACAACAGAAAGTGCCTTGTCATATTACGGGATAAACCACGTTTTAATTCAGTAATGGATCAAATGGTTATCCCTCCATTAAAAGCAGAGAAATCTATAATGGAAAACATGCAGACCTTATAAAATGTTAAATCGCATGAGATGTCAAAATATTTCTGTGAACAGTGATTTTCTCCATATGTGACTGTTTTTTTCATTTTCACCACAATATGCGCAGCTCCTCAGAGCGTTTAAATGAGCCAGAAGCCCCGTTTTATTGATTTCACAGTGCTGCAATTTTCCCTGCCTGTCCTTGAAGGAAACCCCATTTCTGCAGTTGACCCTGTGGAGCGCCAAGAGCAAGGAGCGCGTTGTCAGCCTCGCTGCTATTTTTAGATTTTTGCCCTGCTTCCTTGGGCTATGCAATCTATTTTTGTAACATCTCACAGACACATAAACCATCTATCACTGGACAAAAGGGGATGCGATAGCAGCGCTTTCTTTGTTCACATTTTTTAACAATAAAAGATATAACTGCCACTGGATCGGCAGGTAGCCGTAAACACGTCTTGGAAACGCCCATTAGATGCAGGAATAAACGGCGGAACGTTCGATTTCGAATAATGCGTAGCCCGTAGTCATACCCCTGTAGTAATTTCGGTGATGGTATGAACCACAAATTCTTCACTGCTGCATGAACACGATATGCTGTGCACATTTATTAGATCGTTCCCAGAGTGACTGACAATCAAATGAAGCATTGCAGCAGCCCATTAATCTCAAGAAATGTACATAGGTGTCTACCCTGTCCTCCACAAAATTTCATGAATTAGCAAGTGTCAGGGGTAGAATGGAAAAAAATACTATGAAATGTGAGCAGGTGCCTGGGGTGGGATCGAAAAAATAATAAGAATCGTGTTTGAAACATTTTGTGTGTGCTGTTCAAGATGAGTCTTTTGCAACTTCTTCGCGGTCAAGCTTCTCTTCTCTTTAAGACTGCGTACAAAGCTTCTGGGTCTGGTAGTAAACTGGTGGAATAAGTATGGTTAAAAATTGCATTACACAGAAGTAAATATGAGGGATGTATTAAACATTTTATACCATTACATTTAAACTAATTGAAGTCAACGTTCGCCTTTTTTACTAAACACATCAGAGAGTGATAGAAATAAATATAACAACAAAATCCAAACATAACCACATTAAAATTATTATGGAATTCACTGACCAAACCAACCAACTAGACAAACCTCTGGGAGACACGCAGCTTTATTGGAAATCAGGCACATAAAGCACCCAATTGTCATCCGCAGTTCAGAGCTCCCACGCTTAAATGTGGCTTCCTCACTCTGTAGCATTCAGAGAAGAGAAGTCACAAGCTCAACACCCATATACTGTGTCAAACATTTTAGGTAGTCATAAAACACCTTCATGCTGCCCTCGTGGCTAAGAAATGTAAAGATACAGCACATTATCTACCGCGCATACCAGAACATTTACCCTAAGAGAAGTGGAGGCTGAAGTGAGCGAAAGTAAAAAGAAGCCATACACCAGCTATCAAAGCACCCCACCACCATTGCTGAGAGACGGTTCTCATCTTGCATACCAATAGCCTACACTATGGAGTACTTAAAAGTGTTAATATAATATCCCCATCAAACACACAAAATATGAATGGAAGGAATACTGTGAAATAGTCTGACAACTGGCCTTTGTTCGGGTTAGCATCGCAAACCATTTTTTGCCAACTATGCCACCTCAGATTCAACCAAGCCATATGGAAGTCAGCCTTGTGCCTGCTCCAACAGATCAGTCCAACATGAGTTGGCAAGCCAAGTCCTCACTGCACTGCAACACATGTATCCCAAGAACGGTTTCGACCTAGCCAGGTCTCTACAGCCTGTTGCAGCTTGCTTCCAATGGCACACTGAGCAGGGATCAGGTCTGGGCCTACCCTTAGCCACTTGGGGCATTACATCATACACACAAAAAATGCTATGAAATAGACTAACCACTGTGAATCGCTCAGGGTAGAAGTCCAACCCACACTCAAAAACACAAAAAGTGGTGAAGGAAATGCTCAAAAATACTGCTTGCAAACATTGGCAATCACTCAGGATACGATTCCAAAATGAACCCACAGTATTTTGTCCACTGTGCTACCTCTGATTAGAGTCAGCCATGTGAAAATCAGCCTTGGTCCTGTTCCAATAGGAGCAGTCAAACCCAAACATCCAAGCCCAAGAGCAGATTCTCCTCATAGACATAATATTCCCAACCAATGGCTGTCATGAAGCACATCTGCTGGTAGGATTCACCACCTAAAGCTATGCAGGTGTGAAGAGTGTTACTTCAAATCCACTGATTCTGAGTGATTCTCAGAGACGAAAATGCTCAAAGTCTTCCCTGAATTTTGGCACTGTCTGTTGTGTGATCTTGTGTGTGTAGAGATTCCGCAATGACCAACTACACCTCACCAGACCCTAAACTCTCATATTAGTTATAAGTGGCTTTGGCTGTCTCGGATTATTGGGTATAGCTTCAGTTTTTCTAGGGAATCATATTACAGTGTTGCTGCTGATTGCTAGGTACACATTTGCCCATGTGCAAAGAACAGTTTTTTCCTTTGGAATTTGTTGGAGGACATTTGGAAACACAGTAAATAATTTTGAAAGCCACGCTGTACGGTGAAACAAACTTTGTACTACTTTGAATATTTAACTTTGAGCATTGCTAAATACTGTAGAGTTTGTTGTGGATTAGATGTACAGCTTGATCCTGTGACAGAACAGGAGAATTCTCTGACCAAATCAATATTATCAATGATATACATATATTACTATACATAGGTATTCATTGTCCCCGTAAGGAATGTAACAATTGCTAAAATATGAACATCAGAATATTAATGCCTACAAATTACCATTTGTTCTGGCACAAGAATAAAGTAGGAACTAAACTGATCTTCTGCAAAGGATGCATAGTGAAGAAGCTTGAGGTAGTTATCTCACTAATAGGGGGAAGTGTTCATGAACACTTTCAATGATGCTACCAAAGAGAGGTTGAAGAAAGTGGTATCTAGTCTGATAACCTAGAATCCTAGATTTTTGAGTTTGAGGTCTGCCGGGAGTACCATTGATCAAGTAAAAGTGTCCCTAACAGGATGCATTCATACATTGTCCTTACATAAGTTAGAATCTATGTCCTGTATCTATGTATGTTATTAGCTAAGGAGCCTGGGGGATTAAGGTACTCCTCATGGATGAAGAGCTGGTCACTCATCTAAAGTAAGTGTATGGTATGTCAGTAGCTCTCATTGATGTCAGGATATCAGAGCCATCATTGGCTTAGATAAGAGGAGCTTAATGGGGGTTGATTCAATGCTATAGCACTCAGATAATTAATCCACTTGGATTTAAAAATGGAGATTTGTGCTGAATATATGATCAAACCGAGATGAGCAAATGTTGCTATGCCAATTTATTGATTTAAAGAACCAACATTGAGGTAAAACAGGTGTGTTTGGTGGTGTTAAATTAAACGTTCCAACCTTTGACATAGAAAATATGAGTTAGAATCATGCTTGGGGCTTTTCACTAGCTAAGCAGATTATTATTTTTCATTTTTCTTTGTTATTATTGCACAATACGACACAATTTGGTGTCTATTTTGACTATTTTTAATAAAAGAAAATGATGTGGTTATTTAAAAAATATCTTTCTGATAAAAGGGATTTCTATTGAACTGTGTTACCTACTTTAGCGTTATAAATTAATGATGCTATATTTTTTTTTACCTGGTAACAAAACTGGGCTTCTGGAAATGTACAAGTTGTAAAGCCTGCAAAATCAGAATAAGTAAAATAAGTAAACAGGAGTACCTCACAGGCAAAGGATAATATAAACTCATTAAACACCACATTACATGTGGAAGGTGCTTCACCATCTGCGTAATTGAATGTCCCTGTGGATTTAAATATATTGGAAGCACGTGTGTGAGACAAAAAAAGGATTTTGAAAAACATCCGGGCAACCATTAATCTCGATAGGAGCTATGGTCTGTCCAAACACACGGAATTGGCATAGAACAGTAACTGGCAGCAACTCAAGTACTATGCCATTGACCATGTACCCAAAATGAAGCGTGAGGGTGATAGAGAAAACAATTCTATGCCAGAGAGAGTCTAGACACATTATGGAGATACGTTCTTTTGCTCTTAGAGGTTTGAACCTGAACAAAGAATTACATGTTCATTTATAAAGGGTACATATGCACAATTGGAGGCATAAGAATTGCTGCAAAGTCATAATTTGCCCTGTTCACCCCCATTTTTTTGCTGACTGGTATTGGTGGTAAGTGACTCTGACTGTGCACTGGGCATTGCTAGCCAGTCCCAGGTCAGTGCCATGTTAAAGCACACACATGTAGTAGAGTACACTAGGTATTAGGGTACCCTTACAATTAGGCTGACATACCCTGTAAGTCCCTAGTAGCAAACAGGGCTAGGGCCTATAACCTGCCTACTTGTCCATAGTATAAAAAAGGGCAAGGAGATTAGACTCCCAACAGAATTTCTGCACTTGCGTGTGTGCACTGCCTTGCAGCCTTTCTTTAAAAGTCAAATTCATGCACGGCGGCCCCTATAAGTTCATAGTAGATAATAGGGCATGAAAGATAGAGGCCCAGCAGATTTGCTGCCCTTTGCATGTGGGCACTCCTGGACGTTTTCTGTCATTCTAAATGCAGACTGCATTTAAATGGAAATGGTGTCCCAATTCGACTTTGGTGCTATGAGCACTTTGAAAGTGATAATCTACATTATTTTTACCAACCAGGTATCCCAGGGTCTTTCCTAGGGGTTCCATGGGTGGGGGGGTCATGTAACTACTAGCAGGGTCCTTATAAAAGATGTTTTATAAATCCTGTTGAGGGAAAACTGCTCATTTCACTTTCCTCTCAGTGTAGTTACTGGGCTCCATATGCTAACATTGCACTATTGTATTTGATTGTAAATGCTGTTAGGAAAGGCATGTACATGTCATTCCAGGACTTAAAATATTTGTTTTGATAAATCCAGCAATTTGTCATTAATTTATCATAGCTCATACAGAAAAGCAGTTATGAGTCTTTTCTTTCTGTAAGCCAAAATCCAGCCTTCTGGAGGTCCCCCCTGATTGGTCAGTGCTAAAAGGATTAGAAAGTCTGCTTTGATTAGAGAATAAGTGGCTGTCCAGGGGAGAAGCTATCAGCTAAAGAGAGCTCTGCAGCTGCACACGAATGCCAGAGCCCAGGAAGGGGTAATAAACCATCAAGCTTCAAAGGAGAACAGGACAGGCAGGGTATACCAGGCAATCTACCCCCACATCCTGTGCCCCTCAGCCAGATACCAGGCTTAAGGAAAGAATTTGCAGATGTCAGGAGGAGGAGAGCTATGGAAATGAGCCTCACCAGGAGTTGGTTTAGCTAGCTCTGACTGCTCTGCTGACATTTCAGCAAACATGGATTTTGGAAGACTGGTGCTTTCTGAGACAGGAATATGCCACACTTTGGAGGAAGTGGTCATGCACATGAGTGTCACCCTGCATTCTATTGGCCAGGGGTGCCCTTCTTCCTGATGCCCAAGAGCTGTGAATAAATATGTGAGAGCTGCATAGCCTCTCAGTTCTGCTGCCTGAAACTACAAGAGAAGGAAGGACTGTCCTGATGGAATCTGGATCTGCACACTTGTCCGGCACTTCTGACTGAACTGCGCCTACTGCACAATCTGGTACTACAGCCCTGGGGACTGTGCCTTGATTCAAGAAGGACTGAAGAGTGGACTCCCTGCAGGTACAGGTTAACAGAGCTTCACCTGCATCATCTCCAGGAAGAGTCCCCAGCCTGGAGTGCATCCAGGGGACCTTTAATGATTTGGCCAGGTGCATTGTGGGAATTTTGTTCCCAACCTTCCAAGGACCATCTAGGAGATCCAGACCCTTGGGATTGTGCTTTGGACCATTTAAACTTGCAAGGGGGACTTCAGGAAACATCTCTTGAAGTTTGGAGAATTTTGGTAAAAAAACTCCAGGAGATGACTTACTCGACCCAGGAAGCCAAGCTGGCGAACACTCACCGAATCCAGCCTGGATTTCAAGTTCATCCTGCTGCAAAGCTCCAGAAGTATGACTTCCAGGATTTGACCGTGAACTCTCTAAAAATCGAGCCCACGAACCGTCACCGAATGTGGTCTGGTGAAGAGCATTGAGAGCCCTAGGAAGAAAAAGCTCCAGAAAAGTTTTTAAATGTGAAGGTAACATTTTGACCAAGGTTTTTGTGTTTCTAAGCACTAGAAAGTGTTTATTTTAAAAAAAATCATATCTCCGATTTCCTACATTGGATTTTTGTTGTTTTGGTGCCAATTCACTCATACAAATATAACCTATTTTTATAAATGTTTGTGGGATTTTTATTGTGTGCTGTGTCTTAATTATTTACTGTATTGGTGTTTTTGAATGCTTTACACTCTTGTCTCCTAAGTTAGGCCTGCCTGCTTGATTATAGCTACCAAGGGTCGAGCAAGGGTCTGTTTACTGAGACCTTTACTGACCCTATATTGTGTGAGTGGCCTAATGGCTAGTGGTAGGTGCATACTTCCCACCACCAATAACCCACTTTTCAACAAGAATCAATGGGTTATTATGTTCAATTGTAACCAGCAAGGAAGGATTGTAGTTATGGATAACAACAATCTCAACTGGCATGGGGGAGTAGAGCTGAGAGAGGGACAATTTGTCCACTCTGTTTAGTCAGACTTGTTGCTTAGTACTGATGTCTTCGGGGAACGTAGACAATCACAACTGGTGTGGTGGAGTAGAGCCACTAGGGTGGGGAGAGGTAGTCAAGGATGAATCATGACAGGATAAGTGTGTGAGACCACCTATTCCATTAAGGAACGCCCCACTTTTGGACAAACACCACGTTCCCCGAAGACATCAGTAATCGACAACGAGTCCCACTAATCAGCGTGGACAAATTGTACCTCTCTCAGCTCTACTCCACCACATCAGTTGTGATTGTTGATTTTTCTAGGCAGGTCATGTGGTGTAGAGGTTTCCCTCTCATTCTCTCTCTGTGGTCTATAGTTATTGATAACAACTCATGAAGGAAAAAAGTTTGTTTCAGTATGTGGGCAAATGGGGGAGTTCACGAAATGCTTTTGAAGGATTAGTCATCATGTGACGGTGATAGTCATAATTCACAAGTGGGGCTACTGTGAACATTGCATATGAAATAGAGATATGGATAAACAGCATAGCAGAAGAAAATCTTTTAACCCCTTCGCTGCCAGGCCTTTTCCCCCTTAGGTGGCAGGCTTTTTTTTGGCTTTTTGGGGCAGTTCTCGCATAGGCCCTCATAACGTTTTGTCCACATAAGCTACCCACACCAAATTTGTGTCCTTTTTTCCAATATCCTAGGGATTCTAGAGGTACCCAGAGTTTGTGGGTTCCCCTGAAGGAGACAAAACAAAAGGGAAGAAAGGGCTGCAGAAAATGGTTTGTGTTTTTTTACCCTGAATATGTCATCAACAAAGGGTTTGCAGTGCTAAAATCACATCTTCCCAGCTTTCAGGAACAGGCAGACTTGAATCAGAAAACCCCATTTTTCAGCACAATTTTGTCATTTTACTGGGACATACGCCATTTTTACTATTTTTTGTGCTTTCAGCCTCCTTCCAGTTAATGACAGACATGGGTGTGAAATCAATGGTGGATCCCGGACAGCTAAACATTTCTAAAAAGTAGACAAAATTCTGAATTCAGCAATGGGTCATTTGTGTAGATCCTACAAGGGTTTCCTACAGAAAATAAGAGCTGAAATGAAAAAATATTGAAATTGAGGTGACAAAAACAGCCACTTTTCTCCAAGATTTACTCTGTAACTTTTTCCTGCGATGTCATATTTTTTAAAGCAAGATACCGTTATATCTGCTGGACTCTTCTGGTTGTGGGATATATAGTGCTTGTAGGTTTATCAAGAACCCTAGGTACCCATAGCCAATAAATGAGCTGGACCTTGCAATGGGTTTTCATTCTATGCCGAGTATACAGCAATTTATTTGCTGAAATATAAAGAGTGAAAAACAGGTATCAAGAAAACCTTTGTATTTCCAAAATGGGCACAAGATAAGGTGTTGAGAAGCAGTGGTTATTTGCATATCTCTGAATTACGGGGTGCCCATAGTAGCATGTGAAATACAGGGCATTTCTCAAATAGATGTCTTTTTTACACAGTGTCTTACATTTGGAACGAAAAAATGTAGAGAAAGACAAGGGGCAACTACTTGTTTTGCTATCGTGTGTTCCCCCAAGTCTCCCGATAAAAATGGTACCTCACTTGCGTGGGTAGGCCTAATGCTCGCGACAGGAAATGCAACATGGACACATCACATTTTTACATTGAAATCTGATGTGTTTTTTGCAAAGGGCCTAGCTGTAGATATTGGCCTCTAGCTCAGCCGGCACCTAGGGAAACCTAGCAAACCTGCACATTTTTGAAAAACTAGATGCCTAGGGGAATCCAAGATGAGGAAACTTGTGGGGCTCTCACTGGGATCTGTTACCCAGAATCCTTTGCAAACCTCAAAATGGGACCCAAAAAACACTTTCTCCTCATATTTCGGTGACAGAAAGTTCTGGTATGTAAAAGAAACCACAAATTTCCTTCAACCCAGTGTTCCTCCTACTCTCCAGATACAAATGGTACCTCACTTGTGTGGGTAGGCCTAGCCCCCGCGACAGGAAAAGCCCCAAAACATAACGTAGACATATCACATTTTCCCAAAGAAAACAGAGCTGTTTTTTGCAAATTGCCTAGCTGTGGATTTTGGCCTCTAGCTCAGCTGGCACATAGGGAAACCTAGCAAACCTGCACATTTTTGAAAACTAGACACCTAGGGGAATCCAAGATGGAGCGACTTGTGGGGCTCTCACTAGGTTCTGTTACCCAGAATCCTTTGCAAACCTCAAAATTTGACCAAAAAAACACCTTTTCCTCACATTTCGGTGAGAGAAAGTTCTGGAATCTGAGAGGAGCCACACATTTCCTTACACCCAGCATTCCCCCAAGGCTCCCAATAAAAATAGTACCTCAATTCTGTGGGTAGGCCTAGTGCCCACGACAGGAAATGCCCCAAAACACAACGTGGACATATCACATTTTCCCAAAGAAAACAGAGCTGTTTTTTGCAAAGTGCCTAGCTGTAGATTTTGGCCTCCAGCTCACCCATCACCCAGGGAAACCTAGCAAACCTGCGCATTTTTTTAAACTAGACACCATGGGGAATCCAAGATGGGGTGACTTGTGGGGCTCTCACCAGGTTCTGTTGCCCAGAATCCTTTGCAAACCTCAAAATTTTGCCAAAAAAACACTTTTTCCTCTCATTTCGGTGACCGAAAGTTGGGGAATCTGAGAGAAGCCACAACTCTCCTTCTACCCAGAGTACCCCAAAGTCTCCCGATAAAAATGGTACCTCAATTGTGTGGTAGACCTAGCCCCGCGACAGGAAATGCTCAGCCGGCCCCTAGGGAAACCTAGCAAACCTATGCATTTATGAAAACTAGACACCTGCGGGAGTCCAAGATGGGGAGACTTGTGGGGCTCTCACCAGGTTCTGTTACCCAGAATCTTTTGCAAACCTCAAAATTTAGCCAAAAAAACACCTTTTCCTCTCATTTCGGTGATAGAAAGTTCAGGAATCTGAGAGGAACCACAAATTTCCTCCAACCCAGTGTTCCCCCTAGTCTCTAGATAAAAATAGTACCTCACTTGTGTGGGTAGGCCTAGTGCTCCCGAAAGGAAATGCCCCAAAACACTATCTGGACACATCAAAATTATCAAATACAAAACTAGCTGTTTTTGCGGGGGGCGCAACTGCGTTTTTGGTCCTGGGCTCAGTAGCCATCTAGGGAAACCTACCAAACCCAGACATTTCTGTAAACTAGACACCCGAGGGAGTCCAGGGAGGTGTGACTTGCGTGGATCCCCCAATGCTTTCTTACCCAGAATCCTCAGCAAACCTCAAATTTAGCTAAAAAATCAAAATGTTCCCACATTTCTGTGGGATCACTGCACCGGGACAAATTTCCTACCACCCGAAGTTCCCCTTAGTCTCCCGGTAAAAATGATACCTCACTTGTGTAGGTGGGCCAAGTGCCTGTGACAGGGTAGAGCCAAAAACATGTCGAAATTGAGGGTAGAACCAAAGCGGGTCCAAAAGGGCAGTTTGAAAAAAAACATGCAGCAGAATTTTTATCGGTATAGATGAGACAATGTTGGGTGGTAGGAATTTTGTAGATTCCTGCAGATTCCAGAAGGTTCCATCACAAAAATGGGGAAAAATGTGTGATTTCCAGCACAGTTGGAGGTTTGCTGGGCATTGTGGGTAAGAAAATGGTGTGGGTGCATGTGAAGCACACCACCCTGGAATCAACCAGATGTTTAGTTTTCAGAAGTGTCTAGGTCTTGTGGTTTTTCTACATGGCAGCGTCCCAAAGTAAAAAAAAGTGCAGCCCTCACCATTCTAAGTAGGACGATTTTGAGAGTTGCCAAGCTCTCATGGCCCAAATGTAAAACCAAAACCCCAAATAATCAAATTTCCTCTTGCTTGCCGTGGGATAAGATGTTTTAGTGTGCGTGGGAGAGCTGAAAGACTGTTACCCCCTTCATTTGGGGTGGGGCATAACCAGGCCCATACTGGTTGGTAGCCACCAACCCACAATTTGTTTTTTAATTCCCTGGCATCTAATAGACTTTCTGCTCCCCCGGGGTGTGGATCTGGGGTAATTGCCCAATCTGCCCACTGGTGGGCAAAACAGCTTTGGCCCCATTTATTTGGGGGGGGTGTTGGCCATATCCCCACCCTCTTATTTAAAAAAAGAATCTTCCCTGGTCTCTGGTGGGCTCTCTGCCCCCCTTGGGGGCAGATGGGCCTTTCCAAAAATAGGCTTATCTGCCCCAGAGGGGGGCAGATATGGCCAACAGTAATGTGCCCCCATGGGGAGCGACCCTTGCCCAAGGGGCTGCACCCCCAAACAAAACACACACATTTTCACACACCAATCCCTGGTGTCTAGTGGGCATTTCTGCTGCCCGATCGCATCACTATCGGGCAGCTGAAATGCTTGGAGAGACATGAAAGGAAAGGAAAGGTCTTTCCTTTCCTTTCACGTCTCTTCCGTCCCACCTTCCGGTGGGAAGAGAAATGCTTTTGCATTTCTCTTCCGGGATGCTTCCAGCGCGATCCGAGGTGACCGCTGATGAGGTCAGCGTGGGATTTGTGTGGTTACGTCATCAGGCATCACTGGGGGGATTCGGGGAATCGGGGTTGGAAGGGGAAGCAATTCCCCTTCCATCCCTGACTGGGGTGTGTGGAAGGAGGCCAACGGGGGAGAGCTGGGGCTCCCCCCATGGGCTGGGTGCAGGACGAGCTGGTCTCAACCCAGGCACACTGGAACCATGTGCCAGGACGAGACCAGCTTGCCAGCGGCACCGAGTGGGTTAAAATAGTTTTGGCTTATCTCAGTTTCAATTCACATTTGTATGAAATGCATTGGTTTTTTTTAGAGTCACAAGAGTTCATATAAATGATCATGTGACAGGTACACTAATCTTAAATGCTGTCAATTTGAAGCAGAGGCATTAAAATGCGTAATTGGGGCACTGGAGCCCATTATTTTGTTAGTTCAATTACATTGATGAATTGTCCTTTTCTTTTTCTTAAATACATGCATTTAGCAGTTAATGTATATACGAGCAGGGGAAGCGTTTCTCTAGGTAGTGAGGCTGTATGTAATTGGGGACATCTGTCACAATGGGGTAGATACCGTTTAGAATGTTATCAAGTCACAACTAAGTAGCAGTGTGGACACTGGAGCTCATTTACAGGAAGGAGGGATGTAGCATTCATTTTAGAATTCACTTCATCATTTCATGATTAGATTGTCCTGTGATGATGCCTAAACAAAGTTTAATGAGGAGATTTATGATGTATTGAATTCTGCCATATCCTCACTACTGATACCAGCATGCAAGAGGAAAGTAATGAGCAAGGCTGGCGAGTGTCTCGGCTGAGATATTGCAGCAGTAGAATAACAGGATGAGCGGCAGAAAATACACATAAATAAGAATCTACACACACACAGAGTTACTTGACCCCTTGACACTGCAGATAATGAAGCACAGCAGCATTGTGAACACTTGAAATGAAAAACAATTAGCAACATTCACCAGACAGGTTTGCTTTCAACTTTCTATACTAGAATGCAATGCATTGGTATACTTGACTAGAGCATTATGCTGAACAAATGTTAAGCTGATAACTATGTACAAAGGCATTCTGCCATTGTGAGCAAAGAATGTTGCCATCTAGTTTGAACTCATGCACAGGAGGGTGTATTTTGTTTTATCACAGGTGTTTTAAGTAGGGGTGGGCGGAGCTCACGGAACTCTACTTCGCTGCATTCCATGGAGTTGGAAAACAACTCTGTGGAATTCAGCGGAGTTCCGCAGGCAGGGAGTGCTGCCTGCCCTTGCCTGAATGTTCCTGATCTCTAAAGCACTAAGAAGGGTTGGCCCTTCTTAGCGCTTCTGAGGTCAGGGAGAATTCAGGCAAGGACAGGTGGCAGCAAAAGCTGCTGTATTCAGTCCTCTTGTGCCCCAGACTGCCCTGTGTGCAGCTAGTGCACACGGGGCAGGCCGGTGAACAAGAGGCCTGAAACAGCAGCTTTTGCTGCCCACAGACCTGGCTTGAATTCAGGCCAGTGTAGTTTCAGGCCTCTTGTGCCCCAGTGTGCACAGCAAAGTAACAAAAATGAAGGCTTACCTGGGTTCACCCAGGGGTTCCTCGTTGCCAGGGGACTGGCTCTCGGCCTCCCTCTGTCACCATCAGAGCCACCGAGGGAGGTCTGCAAGCAGCACTTGCGGTGTCTGTGCAATGCAGCCCAGTCACGGGCCACACACCACAAGCTCAGACTGTCTAAATTTGTGCTGTGTGGCCCATAACTGGGCTGCAGTGTGCATGAGGTGAGCTCTGCTCCGCTGGTGGGGCTAGCAGAGTTATTGGTCGAACTCCATGCTCCAAGCAGAGCTCTGAGTGCCAAAACCTCCATTAGCTCTGCCAGCGGAGGGAAGCTCACTGCCCACCCCTAGTTTTAACTTTAAATAGAGTAGAAATGCATATAAACACTGACAGAGGACTATGCAAAGTGTGCCCGTGATTAAGGTCCTAGTGACGAAACACGTTGGGCATTGTGTTTTGCCGACTGTGTGTTTGAAATAAATCAGAAGCATTGCAGCTGACTTTGAGTGTGGTCCTTCCTTTCTAGAAGTCTGGGAGTTTGAGATTGTGTGTGTTTTGGCTAGCCCTGCCAAGGACCAGCACCAAGAAGCTGAGCACTCTGGGTAGGTCCCCAGGTTAGGTGGAGAGCAGCTCCTCTACAGAACACTCAACAATACCAGCGACATTCTACATCTTCTCACCTCAAATGTCTGTTTTTTTAGCAAGGTTTTTAAGCATAGTATTAGCACAATGCAATGTCTGCCAAGCTAGAAAGGGACTAAGGTTACAAGGTTTACAAGCCAACCGCTGGCCCACCAGCCCCATACAAAGCAGACTACTGCAGAGCTGGCAGTTTTCCCCCGGCTCTATTACAAGGTTTTCAATTGTCTGATGGTGGAAACCTCAGATTTCAGCCCAGTGGAAACTGTGAGGTGGCATTGGTCTTGGCTCCTCATGAAGGCGAGGCCAAATTCATCGCACAGAGGGTGTTCCAAACAGTAGCAGACAGTGTGCATTCTGAGGGTGCTGGGCAGGGGGAGCCCCAGCACTGGCTTTCCACCAGCCTTTTCATGGCGGGGTCCCCACCATGAAAAGGCTGGTGGAAAGCGAAGTTGTGATCAGCTTGGCAGTGCTGCTTTAAGCACCTCAGTGGCTGAGCATGACTTTGACTGCCACCTACCTGTCGGGAACTTTGTTCCTGGAGGTGGCGATGGGTTCCTGGTGGTCCGACCACCATGGTCGTAATTTGGCGGTCCAACTGCCATCACAAGTCTGGCAGTCTAAAGACCATCAGACTCATAGTCAGGCCTTAAGTCTTTTGCCATTATATATATATATATGTATATATATATATATATATATATCAACAACATTCATGAAATACTTCACGAACGACCGCACTCCGGGATCTCTTATTTCACAAAATTCATTTATTCAGGCTCCGTTAACTTCGTTTACAGCTCAACAATCACCTGCCCTACGCGTTTCGGTCTGAGAGACCTTGATCACGGGCATTTCCGGTAGGGGGTTTCTGTTTCCACATTTATATCTACAGATAACAATTCAATAAGACTCAACATATTTCTAAATGCACTTAGAAACTACTTCTCTCTGCTTGTTAAGTTTAATAACTGCGGTCTGCACAACTAAAACTCACCCATAATTTCCAAATAAATTCAATTATTAACTAGTGCACTATAAACTTATAATGTTGCATTCTGGGAGTTGTAGTTACCGCAAAACAAAACCAATGTAACCAATATGTTGATACACCTCATAAATGTGCGTATGTGACATACTGTCCGTGTCTCCCCCCATAATAAAAAAACTAAAATATTAACCACACTGAATATTAGCTGCAAGTGCTACAGAATAGAAAATAGAAAAAAAATTGTTTTATGATTCTTTGCAATGGCTGCCATGTGAAATTACAAATGTACAAATAACTCCTCATCCTGATTCATCCCCAGAGGGGTCAAGGTTCGAATCTCCAAGATGTGTTTATACTCCAATTGTCGTAGTCTCTTTTCTCTGTCCCCTCCTCGCTCACTTATGGGGACATGGTCAATCGCATAAAAAGTCATTGTTTCCCATTGGCTATCATGTGCCAACTCCATATGCTTAGCCGTGGCATAACTTCTGTCTGTGTTGACGATGGCACGAATATGTTCAAGGATCCTTTTCTTTGTTTCACATATGGTGCTCCCAACATACTTTAAACCGCAGGGGCATTCAATAACATACACTGTGAACTGGCTCTTACAAGTGATATGTTGTTTAATGCTTTTTGTGACACCATTACCAATGGTGTATTCCTTAGTGTTTTTCGCAATTTTGCAAGCCTTGCAATTGCCACATTTCCAAAAACCTGTTTTTTTGAGCCAGTTGCCCCTTTTCTGAGAGCTAAAGTGACTTTTCGTGATTCTGTCCCGCAAATTTGGTGCTCTTCTAAAAGTCATTCGAGGAAAGTCTCGCATAATCTCCTTTACTATAGGATCCAATTGGAGAATAGACCAGTGTTTGGTTAGAATCTTCCGTAACTGGGAGACATTATTGGAGTATGTTGTGATGAAACGTATAGGATCCTCCGATTGACCTTCCAACACAGAAGTTTTTTTATGAACTAATTCTGTTCTCGAAATCTTTTCCACTCGCTGTTTTGCCTTATTAATACATTTCCTGGGATATTGTCTGGAGATAAATCTTTCTTCTGAGGCCTTCATATGTTTAGCAAATTCTCCAGATTCTGAACAAATTCTTTTTATCCGTAAGAATTCGCCATATGGTATGTTCCATTTAGTATTGGGTGGGTGAAAACTATTGGCATGTAACACTGAATTTGTGGCAGTAGATTTTCTGTGTAATGTGGTATGTATCTCTCCTTCTCTTATATAGATTTCTGTATCCAGGAACGTCACTCGTGTGACACTGATTTCATAAGTGAATTGCAGTTTGGCAACAGCATTGTTCAAAACGTTGAAATATTCCTTAAATTAAATTTCTGTGCCATCCCAAATTAGAAATAAATCATCAATGAATCTTAACCAGCTAATGACTTTCTGCTGGAATCTTTCATTTTCTTCTACCCATGCTATTCTCTGTTCAAACCAGCCCTTTGTTAAGTTTGCAAAATTTGGAGAAAAGGAAAAGCCCCTGGCTGTTCCTTTTATCTGTAAAAATAACTGCTGGTCAAACTGAAAGAAATTATTGGTAAGGCAGAGATGGATCATTTCTAAAAGCATTTCATTATGTTGGGCAAATTGGAAATGTATTTGGCTCAGAAAGTGCCTACATGCCTGGATGCCAATCTGATGTTCAATATTGGTGTATAGTGAAATGACATCCATTGTTATCAACTTATATGAGTCCTGCCACGGAATGCCTTCCAAATGTCTCAATAAATCCCCTGTGTCTTTCAAATATGAATCTAAGTTACATGCCACTGGTCCTAAAAAGAAATCAATATAATTTGATATAGGTTCCAATAAAGATTGATTCGCTGAAACTATTGGCCTCCCAGGTGGATTTTTGGGATCTTTGTGAATTTTGGGAAGAAAATAAATTGTGGGAGTGACCGGATGTTCAACTGTCAGGTATTTAGCCTCCTCTTGATTAATGAGGCCATGTTCTATCCAATTTTGTAAATATGTTTGAATCTGAACTGCCACATGTTTCGTAGGATTGCTATTTATGGGTTGATAATAAGTTTCATCTGTTAGTTGTCGCATTGCCTCCTGTACATATCTGTTTTTATCTTGAATTACAATATTCCCGCCTTTATCTGCGGGTTTAATTATTAAAGTTTCATCTTTTTGTAAATCACGCAAAATTTGTACTTCAGTTTTTGTCAAGTTGTTTTTGCCTGGAATCCATTCTGTTTTATACAAGTCATCAACAACAATTTCAGCAAATAAATCAATTTTATTTCCTGCTGGTAATGCTGGGCAAAACTTGGACCAAGGTCTTTTTTTAGTTAGGCCTGCTCCTAATGGAATTATCGCCTGTGATTCACTAATCGGCTCTTCCTCTTGCATGCAATCCAGATTTATTAAAGTCATTAAGGTATCTTTATCTTGTACTGTTAATTCATAGGTTGGCGTGATGATACTTGTTTTACTAATCAGATTTGCATCTCTGTGAAACTTTGCCAATTTGATTTTCCGTATGTATCTGTATAAGTCAATCCGTGTCTGTACTAAGTCAATGTCAATGGCAGGACAAAAATTGAGGCCTTTTTTCAATAGGGACTCTTCTTGTGATGACATTACTCTATCAGAGAGATTTATCACATTTAATTCTTGAATAATGTTGCGGTTTTCGCTCTGGTTTTTCTTTGAATTCCCCCTCTGTCCCCTTCTTGTGCGTTTGTTTTTCTTTCGCCCCGTCCTCGTCCTTTTCCACGTCTGCTGCTCTGTTGGTCCTTGGATTGTTGTTGGAGGGCGAGGCGCATTTCGTTTAAAAGTGTCGGATTCGATTCATATGATGTTGCACTTCCATCCTCACTTGCACTGGTGTCACTATGCACAGAAAGAGATTCAATACTTGAATTTTCCGATCGTTGAGATTGTGGCGAATCAAGTTGAGCTCCATGTTTTGCACTCTAAAATTTGCGCGAAAATGTGAATATTTTTCCTTCTGCATAATCCTGTTTATTTCTCTGAAATTTAAATTGCTTGCGCGCTATAACAGTT
This sequence comes from Pleurodeles waltl, assembly GCF_031143425.1. Classification (NCBI taxonomy): domain Eukaryota; kingdom Metazoa; phylum Chordata; class Amphibia; order Caudata; family Salamandridae; genus Pleurodeles; species Pleurodeles waltl. The sequence goes on along the minus strand of NC_090442.1, from coordinate 319,054,591 downwards.
TCCTCATTTTGCTGTACTTTCAAACCTAAATCATTTTTAATTTTCTTTTCTTCCTCAGTCAGAGTTAGAGAGTCCAAATCTTGTTCAAGATTTTTTAGCTCATTTAGAATTTTATCCAATGCTATCTCTGCATGCTTAATAAGAATTTCAACCAAACCTTTCGATGACTCCAAAATATATGTTCCCCATTCTTCCAATAGGGCACTGCTGGCATCTTGGTAACTTGGCATAATTCTTATTCTCAAACCTCTAGGTATACGTTTTACTTCAATGTATTTTTTCAAAGTCACCACTTCCCACCATTTATTTATTTCCTTCCGAGACAATTTCTCCCATTCACGTAATTTAGCTTTATATATATTCAGTAAAAAAACAAAAGTTACAGGTAGGATCTGAATTTACTCACACAAAACCATAGAAATTCAGCAGTTATGGTTAGCTCAAGTAACTATAACTTGTGCCCTAAGGTAAATGTAACTTGCGCCCCTGCCATGCACAGTTGTAGGAGGCTGGCTATGTATATAGTGTACGAAAAAGACGTGCACGGTGCATAGAGTTTAAGCAATCTCACTTTGGTATCCAGGGGTAAAAAGCAGACCTCCCAATGCACTGTTTTTGTGGTAGTGTGGGGGAGCAGTTAGTCTTATCCTGGAGATGAGCTAAGCATTTGTTGTACTCACAGTATCAATAAATGTGGACACACACTCAAAAGAATAACACAAGACCAATTTACAAAAAATATTACATATTTTTTTATAGTTCATCATTTTATGGGAAGTACTTTTTTAGTTACAACAGTTAGAAAATGTTCAGTTTTTGTGCACAGTTGTTCGCCCAAGGAATGAATGGGAAAATCTTAAAAAATGCATATATAAAATCAAGCAATGCTCTCACAAGTGTCACCTTGTATTGTTAGGTTGAGGTCATCAAGATGTCCAGTGAGCCAGCCAAAGGAGTTCAAGCGTTTCCCAGTTCAAGCGGGAGCAGCAGCTAAAAGTCATGGAGCTGGTGAACAAGAGAGAGGGGGACCACTTGGAAACACACTGCACAAATGGACTTAAAGGTAAGTCCCATGGGTTCCTTTAGAGGGTGAAGGTCACAAGGGGTTAGGGACCTTGGAAGCACAGCTGGTTTGCCAATGCAGGGGTGTTAGACCTGACAGCCTTAGGGTGGTCACCCATAACATTTTGCCTGCCTCCCTCCACTTTTTGCACACCAAGGGCTTCTATAGAGTTTGCCTCCTTTTTCCTGAAGTCTCAGGACCAAAAAGACTTAATTCCTGAAAGAAGAATGGCCCACTGGATCCACGCAAAGCCGAACTGGAACGACGCAGCCCAACTTCCTGAGAGGAATCGACGCAGCCCCTGCCATGCAGTAGCAATTTCCACGCAACGCCCACCGTATCGCCGCAGCCCCTGTGACTTCGTCCTGCCAGTGCCAGATTTCAACGCATCGTCCCCGGGGCGTTTGAAAACCCTGCATCCCAAAGAGGATCCCAGTCCATGTGCTGGAAATCATGAAAACCCGACAAAGCACCGCCTGTGTGCGATGGAAAAATCGAAGCACACCTCTCCATTTTCCATGCATCTCCTCCTCTGCGGTCCCTTGCGGAGAATTTGACTACAAACCAGGTACTTTGTGCTTGCAAGAGACATTTGTTGCTTTTAAGAGACTAAAGACACTTTATATAATTTTTACAGCGATATTACATCATATACTTACTTTATCTTAATCGTTTTGACCTGCATCTTATCAGATAAATATTATATACTATTCTAAACACTGTGTGGTGTATTTTTGTGGTGTTTCGCTGTGTTACTGCATGATTTATTGCACAAATACTTTACACATTGCCTTCTAAGTTAAGCTTGACTGCTCTGTGCCAAGCTACCAGAGTGTGGGCACAGGATAATTTGGATTTTGTGTGACTTACCCTGACTAGAGTGAGGGTCCTTGCTTAGACAGGGGGTAACCTGACTGTCAACTGAAGACCCCATTTCTAACATTGGTGATCAGCGGTGAGGATAGGACTTGTATTTGTGCAGTGACATACAATAGTTAAGTGTTCACTACCTACCCACAATTGAAGGTCAACTTGATTTTTTATCTTTTTTCTGCAATTTCGTTTTCTAACTGACATTTTTAACTGAATCGTCACTCAACATGTCTCTGGCTGAGTCTCAAGCAGGAGATGAAGATTTTGATCTAGCCATGCTGGACACATGTACTGTTAAACAGCTGAAAGGGTTCGGCAAGGATATGGGAGTACCTACCCAAATTGCCTCCAGAAAGGAGAAATTCCAAATGACGCTGGGGGCCTGGGCAGAAGCCCAATCAGAGGAGGAAGTTGAGGAGGAGGGTCCAGAGTATGGCCCCTCCGAAGATTTCTTCCCATGAGTGGAGGATGTTACCTCTATGATTGTGCCCCCTGCCAAACCAGGGAGCAATGTCTATGACCATAGCCTGACCGCAGAGAAAAGGAGGGAGGAGAGAGAGCTCCAATTACAAATGGCAAGGTTAAAAATTTAAGCTCAACAGGAGGAGAGGAGAGCAGAGATAGAAGCCAATGCAGCTGAGAGAGTCTTGGCTGAAAAGAAACTTTTGTTGGCTCATGAACTGAGTCTCAAGGAGCTGAATATCAAGGCAAGACAGTCTAAGTCCAGCAGTGATGGTGGCAGCATACATAGAGGACCTGTTGGGAAGAAAAAGGTTTGTATACCCACAACTGCAGTACCAAGTTATGTAGTGGGAGATGACATTGATAAGTGTTTGGCTGCTTATGAATCTGCACTTAGGGCCCATGATGTCTCTGAAGAGCAATGGGGGGGCGGCCTTGTGGTTCTATGTACCAGTAGTGGGGAGGGACACACTTCTTACACTAGATCCAAAAAATCAAAATGTATATGCACCCATGAAAGCCGCTTTACTTGCCAAGATTGGACTGACTCCTGAGAAATACCGTTAGAGGTTCAGGGAAAGCACCAAACTCTCCACACAAACTTGGGTATACTGTTTTGATTTCTCCAATAAGGCACTGAATAGATGTGTGCGGGGCAGCAAAGTAAATGATTACACAGGATTATGGGCCAGATGTAGGAAGCGTTGCATGGTGCAAACAGCGAATTTCGCTGTTTGCGCCATGCAAAGCGCGCATCGCGATGCTCATTCCCATTTTGTGAGTAGGTAATCAGGTTACCGACTCGCAAAATGGGAATGCAACTCGCAAATAGGAAGGGGTGTTCGCGATGTAGAATTGCTTTGCGGTCTCAAAGCAATTTGCAGTTAGCATCCATTCGCAAAAGGGAAGGGGTCCCCATGGGACCCCTTCCCCTTTGTGAATGGCTCTAAAAACATTTTTTCAGAGCAGGCAGTGGTCCTGTGGACCACTGCCTGCTCTGAAAAAATGAAACAAAAATGCTTCATTTTCTCGAGTGTATTGCAACTCGTTTTCCTTTAAGGAAAACTGGCTGCAATACAAAAAAAACATCTTTATTAGAAAGCAGTCACAGACATGGTGGTCTGATGTCTCCAGCAGGCCACCATCCCTGTGAGTGCTGCGAATCGCAAGGGGGTCACATTAATATTAATGAGGTGGGTCTTTGCAACCCCCTTGCGATTCGCAGATGGTGTCAGGAACACCATCCTGCATATGGGTTTGCGAGTCGCAAATTGCGAGTCGCTCAGACTCGCAATTTGCGAGTCGCAAACCCAAACATACTTACATCTGGCCCCATATGATGTGATTCTGCGAGAGCATATGCGTAGTATTTGTTTTACAGAGTTGCGCCAGCACTTAGTAGACAGTAAGCTGACTGATCCTAGGAAGCTTGCTGAGGAGGCGGACCTCTGGGTTAGCCCCAGAGTGTCCAAAAAGGTACCTGGGGGGACACACCCACAAAGATGGTCAGGGTTCCCAACCGAAGAAAGAGGGGAGGGGAACTTAAACATAAGGAGCTCTCCAAAGGTCCCCAAAACTATTCCCAGGGGGGTGGGGGTACCAAGTCCCAACCTGCGTTTGAGAAAAAGCCAGGATACTTTGATAAAAAGCAAGGGAAATTTATCCCTAAATGCTTAGAGGGCTTCAAGAATGGATACTCTAAGGGTAACTCCTGGTGTCCCAAGAGGGCACCGCCCCCCACTGGAGGGTAGACATCCGGGTTGGCTAGTGTAGCGCTTGGGGGTAGACAGTCCCAGTTAGCTTTGGGGAACAGATAGACGTGTCCCTAGTATCCCTGGAGATAAGGAAATGGTGCCAAAAGCCCACATGCCTGCCAATACTTCCAAGTATAGGCAGTGGGTCACCATTGATGGGCAAAGGGTGGAGGCTCTGTGTGACACAGGAGCCAGTATGACTACTGTCAAGGGTCTGCTGGTGTCAGCAGAGCAAGTCATCCCTAATACATACCACCATGTCATATGCACTGACAATTGCAAGAGTCACCTACCAGTGGCTCTGGTTCCCTTTGAGTGGGAGTTGGTGTTTGGTACTCTAAAGGTAGCCGTGAGTCCTGCCATGCTTGTAGATTGTCTGTTAGGCAATGATCTTGAACATACTGCCTAGAAAGAGGTAGGGCTCAGATCCCACCCGGAGATGTTAGGTTTGCCTGAGTGGGTCTGTATGACCACAAGGTCCATGGCTGCCCAGGAAGGGAGTCAAGAGCGTCTGGAGCCTGGAACAAAGGCCCAGACAGCTACACAGAGGAAGGGCAAGAGGCGCGGGAAACCCACCCCAGATATTCCCACTGTGGTGGACGGGATCCCAGAGGAGGAGGCCCCTAAGAGAACTAGAGAGAATATTGCCGGCCTGGGTAATCTGCCTGAACTTGCTGGATGGCAAGTAGAGGGTGGGCCAACCAGGGAGGAATTCTGCAAAGTGCAGAAGGAGTGCCCCACTCTTGAGGGTCTGAGGCAACAGGCCTCAACCCAAGCAGCAGGTGAAACCTCTGGCGATCACTATATATACTAGGAGAATGATCTCCTCTGCAGTGAGCCAAAGGATCCAGCCACTGGGGCAGCACATGTGCTGGTGGTCTCCCACTGTTACCGGGCCTTCCTACTGGGCCTGGCTCATGACATCCCCCTGGCAGGACATTTGAGGCAAGACAAGACCTTTGCCAGGCTTGTTACCCCCTTCCATTGGCCTAGAATGCGTGTAGCCTCAGATAATTTCCGCAGGGCCTGCCCCACCTGCCAGGCTAGTGGGAAGACAGGGAAAAGGCTTAAGGCCCACCTGATCCCATTTCCCGTCGTTGGCACCCCCTTTGAAAGGGTGGGCATCAACGTCATTGATCCCTTGGACCCCCAAAGAGCCTTAGGCAACAGGTGTATCCTGGTTTTGGTGGACCATGCCACCCGCTACCCAGAGGCAATCTCTCTGAGGACAGGGACTGCACCAGTGGTGACCAGAGCCCTGATGAAAGTATTTACCTGTGTGGGGCTTACAAAGGAGGTTGTGTCTGACAGAGGCACAAACTTAATGTCAGCGTACATGAAGTCCATGTAGGATGAGTATGGGGTAACCTACCAGGTTACCACCCCTTAGCATCCTCAATCCAATGGGCTTGTTGAGAGATTCAACAAGACCCTAAAAGCCATGATCACTGGCCTACCTGAGGCCATGAGGCGTAAGTGAGACATCTTCTTGCGATGTCTTCTCTTTGCTTATAGGGAGGTGCCCCAGAAAGGGACCACTAAGCATAGTGAAAGAGGGATGGGAGAAAGCTCCCAAGAAACCTCCCCAGGATGGTGTCAGTTACATGCTGGCCCTCCGCAACTAGATACAGCGCTTCTTGAAGCAGGCCAAGAGAAACCTTGAGGCCAGTCAAGAGGTGATGAAGGAGTGGAATGACCAGAAGGCCACTCTGGTTGAATTATCACCTGACAACAAAGTTTGGTTGATAGAACCAGGACCGCTGGCCTGGCCCATCTGAGATCAAGGAGTGGAAAGGGGAGACCACTTACCTAGTGGACCTCAAGACCCCTAGACACCCCCCAAGGGTTCTCCACCACAATCGACTAAAGCCTCATTTTGAGAGGTCTGAGGTCAGTGTGCTCCTTGTGACAGATGAGGGCATGGAAGAGGAGAGTGAGCCTCTCCCCGACCTCCTCTCTGCCAAAGAAGGTGATGGGTCAGTGGAGGGTGTCGTTCTCTCTGACTTCCTAGCCCTAGATCAGAGGGGAGACTGCTACAAGTTGTTAGAGCAGTTCTCTTCCCTGTTCTCCCTCACTCCTGGACTCACATACTTGTGCGTCCATGACATTAACACAGGAGACAGTCCACCTGTGAAGAATACATTTTAAAGGGTGTTAGACAAAGTGAGGTCCAGTATCAAGAATGAGGTTTCCAAGATGCTGGCTCTTGGAGTGCTAGAGAAGTCCATCAGTCCCTGGACCAGCCCAGTGGCGTTGGTTCCCAAGGCTGCTGCTCCCGGTGCCAAGCCAGAACTTAGGTTCTGTGTGGACTACCAGGGTCTCAACTCTGTCACAAACACAGATGCTCACCCCATCCCCAGAACTGATAAGCTCGTAGACAGGCCCGGCGCTGCCAATTTCCTTAGTACCTTTGATCACACGTCAGTGTTCTGGCAGATCGCCTTGACTCAAGAGAGATCTGCTTTCTCCGCTCCTGAGGGACATTACCAGTTGAAAGAAATGCCCTTTGGATTGAAAAATGCCCGCTACCTTCCAACTGTTGGTTAAGGGGGTACTAGCTGTCAAGGATGCCTTCTGCACAGCCTACCTAGACGACATAGCCATCTATAGTTCCAGCTGGGAGGAACACCTGCTCCACCTCAAGGAGGTGCTCCAGGCCCTGCAACAGGCAGGCCTGACCATCAAGGCCAGTAAGTGCCAGATTGGGCAGGGTTCCAAGGTGTACTTGGGACACCTAGTAGGTGGTGGCACAGTGCAGCCACTCCAGGCCAAGATTGAAACTATCAAGGCCTGGCAACCACCTAGAACCCAAACAGAGGTGAGAGCCTTCTTAGGCCTCACTGGATATTACCATAGATTTGTCAAGGGCTATGGATCCATTGTGTTACCCTTGTCAGAGCTTGCTTCCAAAAAGCCACCTAGGTTGGTGATTTGGACAGAGACTCCCTGAAGAAAGCAATGTGCACAGCCCTGTGCTCAAGGCCCCTGACTACTCCCAGAAATGTATTGTGCAGATAGATGCTTCAGAGCATGGCATAGGGGCTGTTCTAGCACAGCTAAATGAGGAGGGCCTGGACCAACCAGTAGTCTGTATTAGCAGAAGACTATTACCACAGGAACAGAAATGGAGTTCTATTGTGAGAGAAGCATTTGCTGTGGTCTGGGCACTGAAGAAGCTGAGACCATAGCTGTTTAGGACTCACTTCTGGGTTCAGACAGCCCACAGGCCCCTCAGCGAGAATCCTAAACTCTTGAGGTGGTCCATTTCCCTACAGGGGACGGACTTTACAGTGGAGCTTCGCCCGGGGATTGACCACGCCAACGCTGATGGTCTCTCCAGATACTTCCGCCTTAGTGATGAGAGCTCCCAGGAGGTTGAGTAGCTCTCCCCACTTTCAGCTGGGGGGGACACATGTAGACCTGACAGCCTTACGGTTGTCACACCTAACTTTTTGCCTGCCTCCCTCCAGTTTTTGAACACTGTTTTTGGGGGTTTTGGGACTCTGTGCACTTTACCACTGCTAACCAGTGCTAGGGTGCATATGCTCTCTCCCTTAAAACATGATGACATCGGATCCTACCCAATTGACGAAATGTGTCCAGGGCCTGTAGATTAAATGCTACTAGTGTGCCTGCAGCACTGATTGTGCCACCCACTTAAGTAGCCCCTTACCATGTTTCAGGCCTGCCATTGCAAGGCCTGTGTGTGCGGTTTCACTGCCAATTCGACTTGGCATTCAAAAGTACTTGCCAAGCATAAAACTCCCCTTTTTCTACAAATAAGTCCGCCCTAAGGAAGGCCCTAGGTAACCCATAGGGCAGAGTGCTGTGTAGACAAAAGGCAGGACATGTTCCTCTGTAGTTTACATGTCCTGTTAGTGTACAACTCCTAAATTCATTTTAAACTGCTGTGAAGCCTGATCCTTTCATAGGCTAACATTAGGGCTACCCTCATATACTGTTTGAGTGGTAGCTCCTGATCTGAAAGGAGTAACAAGGTCATATTTAGTATGGTCAGAAAGGTAATACAAAATCCTGATGACTGGTGAAGTTGGATTTAATATTACTATTTTAGAAATTCCACTTTTAGAAAGTGAGCATTTCTCTGCACTTAAATCCTTCTGTGCCTTACAATCCACGTCTGGCTAGGTTTAGTTGACAGCTCTCTTGTGCATTCACTCAGACAAACCGCACACACAGAATGCTCAGTCACACTTGCATACATCAGCATATTGAATGGGTCTTCCTGGGCTGGGAGGGTGGAGGGGCCTGACTCTTACATGTCAATTGACAGTAGCCTTCCCTCACACAAAGGACTGCCACACCCCCTACTGGGACTCTGGCAGACAGGATAGAACTGAAAGGGGTCCTTGTGCACTTCTAAGCCACTCTTTGAAGTCTCCCCCACTTCAAAGGCACATTTGGGTATTTAAACAGGGCCTCTGCCCCTACCAGCTCAGACACTTCCTGGAGAAGAAACCCTGAACCAGAACCTGCAACCTGCCGAGAAGAACTGCCTGGCTGCCCAAAGGACTCACCTGACTGCTTCCTGAGAAGGACTGCTGCCTTGCTGTTGTCCTGCTGCCTTGCTGCTCTCTGGTTGTGCTGAGAAGTGTTTTCCAAGGGCTTGGATAGAGCTTGCCTCCTATTCCCTGAACTCTCAGGACCAAAAAGACTTCATTCTTGCACAAAGAACTCCCCGTGTGGCAAAAATCGACGCACAGCCTGCAAGAAACAATGCATAGCCTGCATTGCGGTAGGAAAATCACTGCACGCTGAACCGGAATGACACAGCCCGACTTTGCAAGGAGAAGATCGACGCAGCAACAGCGTAGCAACCGGAAATTCGACGCATGGCCCACTGGATCAACGTAAAGCCGAGCCGTAACTACGCAGCCTGACTTCCTGAGAGGAATCAATGCAGCGCCTGCTGTGTGGTAGAAATTTCCATGCAATGCCCACCGGGTCGACGGAGCCCCTGTGACTTCGTCCTGCAAGCGCTGGATTTCAACGCATCGCCGGGCCGTCTGAAAACTCCGCAAACCGCAGAGGATCCCAGTCTGCACACCGAAAATCGATGCAAAGCCTGCCCTGCATGAAAACTCGACAACGCATCGTCTGTGTGCGTGGGAAAAGTCAATGCACACCTCCCCGTTTTCCATGCATCTCCACAGTCCCTTGCGGAGAATTTGAACGCAAACCAGGTACTTTGTGCTTGCAAGAGACATTTGTTGCTTTTAAGAGACTAAATAGATTTTATATCATTTCTACAGTGATATTTTTACATATACTTGCATCTTAATCGTTTTGACCTGCATCTTATCAGATAAATATTATATATTTTCTAAACAGTGTGGTGTATTTTTGTGGTGTTCTACTGTGTTATTGCATGATTTATTGCACAAATACTTCACACATAGCCTTCTAAGTTAAGCCTGACTTCTCAGTGCCAAGCTACTAGAGAGTGGGCACAGGATAATTTGGATTGTGTGTGACTTACCCTCACTAGAGAGTGGGTCCTTGCTTGGACACGGGGTAACCTGACTACCACCAAAACTCCCCATTTCTAACAAGGGCTCAGAGAGGCCGGGTGCAGCTCAGGTTGGTCAGCCAGGAGTCATGCATCTTGGGGTTCTTGGAGCCAGAAGCAGGTCACTTGGAGGGTAGGTTGCAGGTCAGAAAGGCAACTCTGGGGGGTGGTTCTTGGGTGTCCTGAAGTCCCTTGACTGGTGTTTGATTCTGGGCTTTTGAGAGTCCGGGGTGGACTTTCCTTCTTGGTGTCCAATGTTGGGGGTCCTGTACCCTGGGCAATAGTACATCTCAGGCCCTGAAAGTTTGAGTGCCACCAATCTTGGCACATTGGTAGGTTTTGTCCTTCAGGTCTGTTGTGTGGATTTTGGTCACGCTGGATTTTTGCCTGGGTACAGCAACATGATACCTACACTCTGCGGAAGGATCTTGGTGATTTTCAGAAGGCTGGAGGTGCTCTGGGATTTTGTAGGATCCTTTGGTTTCCAGGTGACACCTCAATGGTGATTGTCGAGTCCTTGAAGCAGCAGGCAGTGTTTGGCACATTTTTCTTTGTGCAGCAGGACTTCTGGTCTCGTGCCTCAGGTTTTCTTTGTTCCTCGTCTTCTTGTGTCCATTGAACCTGATCTGTTGGTCTAGGGATGCACACTAAGGGCCAGATGTACAAAAAAAGCAATTTGCGACTTGCAAATTGCGAGTCCCTGCGACTCGCAATTTGCAAGTCGCAAATTGCTATGCAGTACGGTGTCTGAGACACCAACTGCAACTCGCAATGGGGTCGCAATGACCCACCTCATGAATATTCATGAGGTGGGTCGCAAATTGCGGCCCCATTGCGAGTATAGGCACTCGCTAACATGGAGGCCTGCTGACGTCAGCAGGCCTCCATGTTAGCGACCTGCCTTTTAAATAAAGCATATTTATTTTTTTGAAGTGCAGCCCGTTTTCCTCACAGGAAAACGAGCTGCATTTCAAAAAAATCCGAAACCTTTAGTTTCGGATTTTTCAGGGCAGGGAGTGGTCCCTTGGACCACTCCCTGCCCTGAAAAATTAATATGGGGTCCAGTCACAAAGGGGAAGGGGTCCCATGGGGACCCCTTCCCGTTTGCGAGTGGGTTACCATCCACTTCAAGTGGATGGTAACTGCGACTCCATTTGCGACCGCGTACGCGGTCGCAAATGGAGTTGCATACCACTCCGACTCGCAAATAGGAAGGGAACACCCCTTCCTATTTGCGAGTCGCAAATGCATATTGCGAGTCGGTAACGACTCGCAATATGCATTTGTGCATTGCAAACCCACGTTTGCGAGTCGCAAACGGCGATTTTCGCCGTTTGCGACTCGCAAAAGGGTTGCTACATCTGGCCCTAAATATTGCATTTAGAAGGTCTTAGGGGGAGTACCTGGTAGTGGCCAATGGGTCACCTACCTTAGGGTGGCTACACCCACTAAGTGACTAATTCTTGTGGGAAGGAGTCACATCCCTAACCCAGATTGGCTACTTTCCTGCAATGCAAGATGAAGGAAAATGTAATGAAGTGGTCACCTTGGCTGCCACACCTGAGGAGTGGTGCAGGCTGGGGATTGCCACTCCTCCTGTCCTTGCTAGTTTTCCTGCGGGGATTCCCACCCAAAGTGAGGGAAAAACCATTAGGTAGTCATCTGCTGCTAGCAGCAGAAGCGGAGGTCAGATTGCAAGGGCAGTGAAGCCTGTGAGGCTGACTGCTGGTGCAGGGTGCCTGCCTGGTGGAGGAGGTGTAACATGTCCACCCAGGAAAGCCTTTTTGTTCTGGTTTCTGAGAGCAAAAGGCTGTCAGCCAAGGAGTCCAGCATCATGTCTGGTGGTGGTTGGCTGGTTAGGACCAGTCAACAACCAAGTGAGGGCTGTAAGGTGCCATCCGGGTACATTTTATAATAAATCAAACACTGGCATCAGTGTGGGTTTATTATTCTGAATTGTTTGATACCAAACAACCCAGGGTTCAGAGAGGCCATTATGTAGCTGGGGAACTCGTAATGACCAGTGTCCAGCACATGCATTTGCTATGGATCCCTTGTACACTTATTATGTCTTACGGTTTGCAAAGGACACAGTAAGGGCATATTTGGTCATGCACACATATGCCCTCACATGCAATATAGTGTACCCTGCCTTAGGGCTGTAAGGCCTGCGAGAGGGGTGACTTACCTATATTGCATGCAATGTGTCAGGAATAAGGCTGTGCGCGGTCCAGGTCCCGCCCAAAACTCCGCTGCGCGTATTTGCGGCGCTTCATGCTCACCTCTTGTCATCCCCTCTTGTTCTAGAAGTGGTCATCAGCATCGCCTACCCTTTGGTAAAGCTCATGTAGCTGCAAGGTCAGGACATTGATGGACAAGATACATTTATCAGTGCTATTCTATAAAGGGACTACAATTTCCATGTTTCTAGAGGCAGCGGCCATCTTGGGGTGAGACAGGCCTATAAAGCCCAGCCACACCCAAGCACATTGCTCACTAGTTTGAAGACCTCCATGCATTCAGACCTCGTGGAGGTTCCTCTGAGGAAAAGCAGGTTCCTGAATGGAAGAGTGGCAGAAAACCAGAGCATCCTTGTTCCATGATGAATTCAGATACAAGTAGATCGTACTTGTAGCTGCAAGGTCTTGATGAGCCAAATCTTGAAGGGGGTTGTTACTTACAAAGGCAAAGCGCCCGTGCAAGGCATCTTCGGTCCACATGAGTGGAGCGGACTTGGCAGGACAAGCAAAGCGCTTCAAAGCAAGAAGGCCAAAGCATTTCAGGCATTTAGAGAAAACGTTTCACACACGGAAAGCAAAGCGCTTCAGAGCATGAAGGCCAAAACATTTCTGGGATTAGAGAAAGCATTTCAAACACAAGGAGGAAAGAGCTTAGGGCCTTGAAGTGAAAACGTTTTCAGTTACCAAAATGAAGGCGCTTTATTCACGAATAGAAAGCAAGCTGTAGTTCATTTATTTTGGAAGTGTGATATGTGAAATTCATGTTTAAGCATTGTGAAATCCCAATGCAGAGGCTTAATGTTCTTAGGGTGAAAAATATAATTGTTGCTCGATCATTGTTCTTGTTCTCTGATTCAGAGAAGGGCCACACCCAGTTTTGCCTAAAGTGCATGCCATCCTAAGGTATCATGATTTTACCAATTGTTGTGTTCTATGATTCAGAGAAGGGCCACGCCCAGTTTTGCCTAAAGCTCATGCCATCCTAAAGTATCATGATTTTACCAATTGTTCTTGTTCTATGATTCAGAAAAGGGCCACACCCAGTTTTGCCTAAAGCTCATGCCATCCTGAGGTATCATGATTTTACCAATTGTTCTTGTTCCAGGATTCAAAGAAGGGCAACGCCCTATCCATAAGGGTCTCAACTTGCTATTGCAGAGACGCCTTTGTCCATAGGTATATTGTGAGTTCATGTTCTTGCCTCACGATTCAAAGAAGGGTCACACTCTATCCATAAGGGTCTCAACTTGCTATTGCAGAGACACCTTTGTCCATAGGTATATTGTGAGTTAATGTTCTTGCTTTATGATTCAAAGAAGGGCTACGCCCAGTTCTTAAGGGTCTCGACTCGCAACCACGGGGATGCCTTTGTCTAAGAATATAATTACACGTTAATGCTGTTATAAATGAGTAATACATATCTGTTTAACCATTTTCCATTTTCAGATCTCTCTCCCTACAGTTCCCTATCCTAATTTTCCCTCCCCCCTGCTTGACTTCATCAATACTCAGTGTTCTAATAACTTTCTGATTTGGTGACGCCGGGAGGTGGGCCATTTGCTCAGCGGCGTGCAGATCCAGAGGAAGGGGCACTGTGACACAATGTTAGTGGGCATGGCACTCTGGGTGAGTGCCTTGTCAGTTTGCAACTTTAGATCCACATTGTCATGCACTTGCAATGGCAGTCTGCATAAGGCTGGTGTGGTGCCTCTCAGAGTGGCACGATTAGTGCTGCAGCTCTGGGGGCCCTCTTCAGTACCCATGCCCTAGGTACCAGGGGTACCATTTACTAGGGAGTTACAAAGGTGGCTAAAGTGGCCCGTGGAACCTGTTTAACATGGGCTCAGGGCACTTACAGTTTGAAACCACACAGTAAGTGTCCAGGTAATTTGTGGGGGGCTTTAATGACAAAAGAGGCCTTTTCTCACAAGAGTTTTATTCTCAAAAATTTTACAGCAAATGTTACATTAATATAATCAATGAGGTTATCAAAGATGTCATGAGTGATGCAATATGCGGGGTAATTAGCAGCGCACAGCTAGGGTGCGAGTTATAGTTACCTTAGGGCACAAGGTATAGTTACTTGAGCTAACCATAGCTATAACTGCTGAATTTCTATGGTTATGTGCGAGTAAATTCCGATTCTAACTATAATGTCTCTGTAACCTTTGTTTTTTAAGTGAATTTCTATGTTTTTTTAAATTCACTTTCCTTACTATAACATCCCTTTACCCCATATTCCCTGGTCGAGTGCGACCAGATGTCCAGGGTTGCTCTTTTTACTTCTACCCGCTAAAAACATTTAGAACATCATTACGAGTTTGCCGATCTGACGGTAAGACCACTGTGGTGGTGGACGCTAAAAGACTGCAATGTTGGCTCAGTCCACCAAAAAACAGCCAAATTCCTGAAACTGCCAGGACACTGGAGTACAGAAAAAAGGCGTTTCAAACACCATCACCGACAGCCTGCCAAAAAGCCTCTGATTAAATTGCGATACACAAATCATGAGAGTGGTTCTTCCATGCGGAAAACCATTGGCGTTGTGAACCGCAGCGGTCTGAAGTCACTTTAGTCAGAACACAACACCACATTGGATAGTTTGAATACCCCACACCAGACACACATCCACAAACCCGACACACCTACCCACTGCAGTATAATACACACCCCTACACAAACTAAAATCATTTGCAACTGGAACGCCACTCACAGCCTGAGACTAAAAAAAAAGATAAAAAGAACTAGCAAAACAAACAATAGGCACCTGTTGGAATGTGGATTATTGGTAAGGGCAGGTAAGTACCTACACCTAGCCTTAGGCCACTAACCCTCATTAGGTTCAGTTAGGTCTCAATAAAGTAACCCTAGCTCAACCCTTGGAAGCTTGGCAATGAGCAACAAGGCTTAACTTAGGAGACAAAGGGGGTCATTATGAGGCGGACAGAAAAAGCTGTCCACCAAACTCCAACGGTCAGGTTGCCACCAGTGCAGCTGCCTTGTCGCAGGCCCCATTAGGAGTTTCCTGCTGGGTCAGCGGGCGGAAACCATTTTTCCACCCGATGGCACAAGGGGAGACAGCCTACAACATTGACGCCAGCTCATAATTGAGCTGGCGGCAATACTGCAGTACGTAGGGTGCACCAGCATCCTTCAAGCTGTTCACTGTTTACAAAGCAAAGCAGACAGTGAACAGCGCAACTGAGCTTGCCATGGGGACCCTACACTGCCCATGCCAAGTATATGGGCAGTGCAGGTGCCCCACTCGGGCCCCCTGAACCCCATCGGTGCTACTGCCATGTAAAAGCTGGTGGAGAGGGGGGGTCGTAATCCCCAGGACTGCGCTGGTTGCAGCGCTGCCCTGGCGCATTAGGACCACCAGCACCACCAGCCCCTCCTATGGTGGTAAACAGCCATAATGTGGCAGTCAGACCACCACCAAAGCAGTTGGACCACTGCTTTGGTAGAGGTCAGACCACCACCGCAACATAATGAGGCCCAAGATGTGTAAAGCCTTCAAGTACCACAAAACAGTAAATAGGTAAAACACAAAACACAATAAAAAATCCAGCACCAGTTTATAATAATAGATTTAATTTTTATCCTTACATTGACACAAAAATGATTAAAATCGGATAACGGAAACAAGAGATATGTATTTTTAAAGAATTAGGCCCTCATTACAACCCTGGCGGTCAGTGTTAAAGCAGCGTTAATACCGCCAACAGGGCGGCGGTAAAAAAAATGGGATTTTGACCCTGGGGAACCGCCATCAAAGACCGCCACTTTAACACACCGAACGCCAGGCTGGTAACGGCCGCTGGGCTGGAGACTTCACCATCCCACCCTCAGGATTACGACCCAGCCTACCACCATGGTTTTCATGCCACACTTACCGCCACGAAAACCATGGCGGTAGGCACTATCAGTGCCAGGGAATCCATTCCCTGGCACTGATAGGGGTCTCCCCCGCCCCACTGCCCAAAGTCCTCTCCCGCTTCCCCCGCACCTATACACACCCACAAGCGCACCCATATACACACATGCACCCACGCATACCCCCACCACCCACGCATGCACACACACATATCAACACACCACAACACACACCAACATACCTTGTCACACACATGCATTCACAACACACAACACTCACAACTACTCATTCATGCACGCATTTAACTTGACTCACACCCCCATGCACGCATTCCAAAAAATACACACACACACCCCACATACACACAACATCCCCCACCCCTCTCTCCTGTCGGAGAACCCGACTTGCTGGCTTGCAAAGGGTCCTACGGCTGGAGACAGTCCGCGGTGCTGCTGTCAGCAACAGCATCCACCAGCAAAACACCGCCAGGCCGCATCATTGGTCATGATACAGTCGGCGGTGTTTTGCTGGAGTGGCGGTGCTGCTGTCAGCAGCACGGGCTTACCGCCAACCGCCACCATGACAGTCGGCAGTGTTTCGCCAGCATTCTGGTGGTATACCGCCGGCGGTCCTGATACGTGTAGACGGCTGGTAGCCACGGCGGCGGAATGTTGGCGCCCGTTGCTGTGGTGGTAGGCAGTAGTTACCGCCAATGTTATAATGAGGGCCTTAATGTTTTCGAGAGCATAGAAGCAGCTAGTGCTCAAGGTGTTAAAAAAGGTCACACTGGACAGGGACAGACTCCCGAGTTCAGGCCACCCACAAGGTCACACTGTTACACTTACTGTCAGAAGCGTTTCTTGAATCAGGAAAGTGGTCCAAAGCACCAGCAAAGGGTTCAGAAGCTTTGGTTTGCCGCGTGGGGTCTGAGTCTACAACTCCCTCAATGTATCTCTTCAACTTATGGAGTTGCTCCAAAAATCTCCTTCGTCCTTGAAGCGTCCACAACTTGATCCAATGTTCCAGAAGCTTTGAGTTGTTGCTTGGGAGTTGGGACTCAAATTCCCAGAATGCACCTGGTTAGAATCCTCAAATGGCCACTGGACTCTGGTCAGCTGGGCTCTGCTTGCAGGACGTGATGCAGGGGACTCTGGGCAGCTCCATTGTACCTGTAACAAAGAGGGAGTCCCTTCTTGAATCAATAGAAGGCAGGCAAAGTCCTTTTAGTGGTGAAGCCCAAGTGTGCAGCTGGTGCAGTCCTTCAGAGTGCAGTGTCCATTTGCAGGTCAGAGGTCCAGCAGGGCAGTCCTTCTTCTTCTTAGTCTTGTTCCTTGTAGGGATCTGAGGTGAGGGTGCAGCTCTGCCATATTTATCCTTGCTCCTGGGGTGAAAAGCAAGGGGGACGACTGTCCAATCATAGCAAGCCACTTCCCCTTGGATGACCACTCCCTGGGAGGTGTGGCAAAAATGAAACCCAGGGAGCAAAATTTCTCAAAAATCCAACATGGCAGAAACTGATTTTTGGAGGTTAGATCTGGCTGACTCCACACTGGTGTGGCTAGAAATCCTAAACACACCCCTCTCCTGCCCTATCCTAATCTAATCAAGAGGACACCTAATTGGCTGGGGTTGCAGGGAATGGGGGAGGTCCTGAGCTGCTCCAAATGTCCTTCCCTGCCTTTGAAGACCAGTTTGGCTACTCTCCCCCCTTTCTGTTTTACCATCTGCTAAGGCAGGTCTCCTCCCTCAGGCACACCCCCTGTAATCAGCCCAGAGCACTTCACACCTCAATGCAGCCTGGCCAGGCTGCCAGAGACTGGCCAATCAGAGAATGGCACTACAGAGCTGAAGTTGGCAACTTTCAGATAGAGTTTTAAAACTCTTTACCTGAACTAGTTATTTGAAATCCAACAATGGCAAGTTGTGGGATTTATTAGAACAATTAATTTGATACCAAACTGAAGGTGTCTGTCTCTTATGGGGACCTTGTTCATTAAAATCAAGTCTCTATGTTTTAGCCTATGGAGGCTATTCACTACAGAGAGGGAAAAACAAGTTTGGCTATTTTACCTCACCAGGGCTTATAAAACAATTTTTATAAGGTCCCTGCTTATAGTTACATGGCACCCAACCCACGGGGCTCTTAGGGCACATCTTAGGACGGACTTATATGTAAAAATAAGGTAGTTTAAGACTTTGGAAGTGCTTTTAATTCCAAAGTCGAATTTGCATATAACTTTAGTTTAAAAGCAGCCAGCAAGGCAGGCCTGCCTTTAAAAGAACACTGGGCACCTCAGCAGTGCACCTATGGGTGCACTA
The DNA here is from genome assembly GCF_031143425.1 of Pleurodeles waltl. Classification (NCBI taxonomy): domain Eukaryota; kingdom Metazoa; phylum Chordata; class Amphibia; order Caudata; family Salamandridae; genus Pleurodeles; species Pleurodeles waltl. The sequence continues at coordinate 319,036,473 of NC_090442.1, read as the reverse complement.
CCTAGGCTGGGGTCCCTAAACCTACATGCCCTACCATATACTAGTGACTTACATGTAGGTTGATACTGTTAATTATATTTAGGCTAATTTGCATATCCACTTTACACAAAGCACTGGCCTTGGGACTGGTAATCAGCACCCATGGCAAGAGTCAGTAACCACCAGTTTCTGTCCAAAACGTTTGGGGGTGACCAAGGCAAAAAGAAGGACTTTCCTACACTGCCCCTCCCCAGATGAAAAGTGAAGCGTGCTAACCTACACCCTGGTATTCATCATCAACTAAGTGGAAAAATCTGGAAAGGCCATCTGCATTGGCATGGGCACTCCCAGGTCTTTGTTCCACTGTGAAGTCCATCCTCTGTAGGGAAATGGACCACCTTAACAGTTTTGGGTTATTCCCCCCTCATTTTCATTAGCCATCTGAGAGGTCTGTGATCAGTTTGAACAGTTTGAACAGTTTGAAATGAGTGCCAAACAGCTATGGCCTCAACGTCTTCAGGAACCAGACCACAGCAAAGGCCTCCCTCTCAATGGCAGTCGATCTTTTCTCTCTGGGGAGTAGTTGCCTGTTGATGAAGACAACTGGTTGATTTTGGTCCTCTTCATTAACTTGTGCTAATACTGTACCCAATCCCTTCCTCTGAAGCATCTGTTTGCACTATACACTCTTTGATATAGTCAGGGGCCAGTAACACTTGTGTGGAACACATAGGGGGTGATTCTAACTTCGGCGGGCGGCGGAGGCCGCCCGCCAAAGTTCCCCCACCAAAATACCGCTCCGCGGTCGAAAGACCGCTGAGGGTATTTTGGGATTTGCCCTGGGAGTCCCGCCAGGAACAGGATGGCGGTAGGGGGTGTCAGAATCCCCATGGCGGCGGAGCGCGCTCCGCCGCAATGGAGGATTCTGCAGGGCAGCGGGAAACCGGCGGGAGACCGCCGGTTTCCCGCATCTGACCGCGGCCGAACCGCCGCGGTCAGAATGCCCTGCGGGGCACCGCCGGTCTGTCGGCAGTGCTCCCGCCGACCCTGGCCCCGGCGGTCTCTGACCGCCGGGGTCAGAATGACCCCCATAGCCTGTTTCAGCGTGTCAAAGGCTTTTTGACACTCTGGGTTCAAATTACTTTCTTGGGCTGTTTCTTTGAGGTGAGTTCTATCAGAGGGGCCACTATGATCCCATAATTTTAAACAAACCTCCTATATTACCCAGTCAGGCTAAGAAAGGCTGTGACCTGAGTCTATGTTTTAAGAGCCTTCCAATCCAGCATAGTCTGGATCCTGTGCTGGAGAGGTTGTACATGGCCTCCACCAACAAGGTGGCCCAGGTATACCACTGAACTCTGCCCTATCTAGCACTTGCTTGCCTTGATAGTCAGGCCTGCTTAGAACAGGGCCTGAAGCACTTCCTTCAGGTGGGCCAGGTGATCTTCCCAGGTGGAACCAAATAAAACTATATAATCCAGATAAGCTGCACTGAAAGATTTCAACCTACACAAGATTCTGTTCACCAACTGTCAGAAGGTGGCAGGAGCATTTTACTGGCCAAAGGACATCACTTTAAACTGATAGCTGCCGTCTGGAGTGGAAAATGCTGACCTCTCCTTAGCTCCTGGACTTATGGCTATCTGCCAGTATCCTGAGGTCAGGTCGAATGTACTCAAGAACTTGGCAGCCCCCAACTTATCAATGAGCTCATCAGCTCTAGGTATGGCATGAGCATCAGTTTTGGTGACTGCATTTAGACCTCTGTAGTCTACACAGAATCTTAATTCCATTTTCCCACCTTGGGGATTGGGTTTGGGTACCGGTACCAATGGACTGCCCTATCAAAGGGCTCAATTACCTTGAGATCCAACATCTTAGCCACCTCAGGTTTGATGTTGGCCTTGACCTGGCCAGCCTGTACAACGTATTCTTGACAGGTAGGCTGACAATATCATGAAAACACCAGATGGTGAGTCCAGGGGTCAGGGAGAACAGTCCTGCAAACTGCTCCAAAGCTTGGCTGCACTCTCTCTGCTTATGGGCTGTCAAACTGGGAGAGAGTACCACTCTCTTGATTGACCCATACTGTGCATTGGTGGGGAGAAGGTCTGGCAGAGGTTCATTCTCCTGATCCTTTCCCTCATCACTGACCATGAGCATAGTTGTGTCTGCCCTGTCATGGTGGGGTTTCAGTCTGTTTACATGGAGGATCCTATGAGGATTCCTGGGGGTTCCAAAGTCCACCAGGTAGGTGTGTAGGGCCCAGTCCATTTGGCCTGAAGTGCCCTGGGAGGAAAAGGCCCCAAAAGCCACACCTGGATATTACTGTGGCATGTTAGATGTCTGGTCATGCCAAAGCTTCATGAGCTCTTGGTTGGCCTCCACGTTGCTGCTTGCCTTCTTCATATACTCAGCTTTGCTTGATCACAGGGCCAACACATAATCCAGCACGTTTTGCTTGGAATCCTTGAAAGGCATCCTCCCAAGACTCTCTCACCAAGCACAATGGGCCTCTCACAGGTTGCCCAAACAGTAAGTCAAAGGGGATGAATCGATCCTCCTTTTGTGGCACTTCCTTGTATGTAAACAGCAGGCATGGGAGGAGAACATTCCTCTCCTAGTTGCCCCTGGTTTGGGGTCCCTGACCTATGTCTTGACAACTCCATCCTCCCAATAAACCTTGTAGGACCCACTGACATCCACTTGTTATTGCCTGGAGGCAGTCTGTCTCAGGCCCTCAAGAGTAGGACACTCTCTTTGTCCCTGGCACAATTCCTCTCTGGTGGGCCTGCTTGCCCCTTGCCGGGGAAAGGGCCCTACCTCTGAGGTCAGATCCTCCCCCTCAGGTTTGGATTCCTCCTGACTCTCTGTAATTGGTGATGCTGGAAAGCCAGACCCAGTGCCCTTTCTCTTCTTGGAGGCTTGGCCCCTTGTTCCAGGATCCAAGTGTCCAGCACTTCCCTGTTGTGCTGTCTGTGACCTGATCAGGGAGGTCCAGCATCTGTGCATGGACCCTTCTTTCCACCTCTGACCATTCAGATGCTTCCAGATAATTTCCAAGCAGACATTCTACTAGGAGGGCAGGAGCTACTGCTACTTTCTTAAGGGCAGTCACGCTTCCCCATTCCAGGCTCATCATGGCCATGGGATGGAGTTTGGTTCTGCTACCTGCATAAGTTACTAGGTGGAAGACACCAGGTAAGACCTGCTCTGGAGAAACCAGCTTTTCTGTGGCCATTGCCACACTGGCTCTTGTATCTCTCAGAGCTTCCACCTCAGCCCCATAGACTTTAGGCCTCTGCCTATACCTCTCCATGATGGGAGGTAAGTTGGCCATAGTTGTAATGTCTACCTCACCCATGGACACTAACGTGACCACTGTGTACCCTGATCCCACCTCTGACCTTGGGCCAACTTCTACCCCACACCTACACTAGCAATCCCATGGGACTGTCCACCAGTGGGGGGGCTACTTGGAGCAGATCGTATCCCCTCTTTTGTGTCCAGGCTCATGACACTCAAAACACTTGTGGAGTTAGCGAGCTCATGAAACATTTCCTGCCTTAACAGGATCATAATGCTTCCCCTGATTCCCCTTCACCTTAGATCTCTGGGGTTGGTCAACTTAGAGTCAACTAGACACTGGCAAAGATTCTCTTGGGCATAATTAGTTAGAAGGTGCTCCCTCATAATCAAATTGCAAAGCCTCTCAAAGGTACTTACCTTGTTGCCCTATATCCAGCCCTCTAGTGCCTTAACTGAGATGTCCACAAAATCAACCCAGGACTAGGTAGCTGTCTTCTAGGTGTACCCAATCTCAAGCCTATATTGCTCTGGAGCCAGACCAAACTTTTTTAGTTAAGCACTTCTTCATACTAGGGTATGGAACTGCCTCCTCCCCACATAAGGTCCAAACCTATCCCTCTCAGAGTTGGGGACCAACTCCCATAGGAATGAACCCCAGCATTGAGGCTTAACTCTCTTCATCTGGGGGGCCCTCTCAAAGGCCTCCAGTCATGTATCTATATCATCTCTTTCTACATAGGCAGGAACCACCCACTTATGTAGTCTGGGATAAAACCCTCCACCCTTGGACATCTAAGCTTCTCTGTCACTGCCACCATCTGTTTTCTCTTCCCTTGCTCACTTTTACTTTTCCAAGGTCAGCTTCTACGCCTCCAAAGCTATATATGCCAGCTGGGCCTCCAACTCTCTTTCTCTAGGAAACAGGTTCTCGCCTTCTTGCATCTTCCCCTACTTATTCCTCCCCTGGAGTTTCCTCCATGCCTACTTCTTGGGCCTCAGCCCAGGCTGTCAGTAATTTAACCAAAAAAATATTCCCGAGGTTAGTGGCTGCAAGCAACCCCCTCTCAGTACACAACCCCCAAGCTGGACTACTGTCATTGTGGGTAGGTTAGCCCTATTAAGCTCCATGGTTCCCTGTGTAGGAGAGTCCTCCTTTTTGTCTGGTAACCCCCAAATGTTTTGGACAGATACTGGGGGTTACTGACTCTTGGCTTTGCCCTGGGTACTGCTTACCAGTTCCAGGGACAGTGCTCTGTGTAAAGTGGATATGTAAATTAGGCTAATTAGAATTGGCAGCATCAACCTACCTCTAAGTCCCTAGTATACAGTAGGGCATGTAGGTTAGGGACCACAGCATAGGTGGTGCACCCATAGGTGCACCGCTGAGGTGCCCAGTGTCATTTTAAAGGAAGGACTGCCTTGCTGGCTGCTTTTAAACTAAAGTTAATTCAAATTTGATTTTGGAATTAAAAGTAGTTCCAAAGTCTTCAACTCCCTTGTTTTTACATATAGGTCACCCCTAAGGTATGCCCTGTATGGCCCTAGGGCTAGGTGTCATGTAACTATAAGCAGGGACCTTATAAAAATTGTTTTATAAGCCCTGGTGAGGTAAACTACCCAAATTTGTTTTGTAGTGAATGGGCTCCATAGGCTAAAATGGGGAGACTTTATTTTAATTAATAAAGACCCCTTAAGTGTCAGATACCTTGTGTTTGGTATCAAATTAATTGTTTTTATAAATCCCACAACTAACAATTGTTGGATTTAATATAACTAGTTCAGGTAAACAGTTTTAAAACTCTGCCTGAAAGTTGCCAACTTCAGCTCTGAAGTGCCCTTCTCTGATTGGCCAGCCTCGGGCAGCCTGGCCAGGCTGCTTAAAGAGGTGAGAAGTGGCATGGCCTGAACACAAAGGATGTGCCTGAGGGAGGAGATCTGCCTTAGCAGATGGAGAAGCAGGAAGGGCGGCCAAACTGGTCTTCAAAGGCAGGCGAAGGACATTTGGAGCAGCCCAGCACCTCCCTCACATCCTGCAACCCCAGACAATTAGGTGCCCTCTTGATTAGATTAGGATAGGGCAAATGCCCATATGGAGAAGAGGTTATTAAACCTTCCTTCTTGCCCCTTGTTCCAGGCAAACTCGCTGAGTCCTATTCTATAGAATGGGCTCTAGCAAAAGCACCCGCGTTATATAGAAATTACGTAGGGTGGGATAGGGATTCTCCATACCATGTCATTTCCATTAAAAGTGAACCTCAGCCACAACCGCAGTATCCCATAAAACATGAAGCAAGGGCACCGGTGAGAGAGATACTTATGCAATTAGAATAGCAGGGTGTGATTGAACCCTGCGTCTCACCGATGAATAACCCCTTATTCCCTGTAGCTAAGCCGGACCATTCATACAGAATAGTCTTAGACTACAGACATTTAAACGGACATGCATGTACATATGCTATACAAAACTCACATAGTACTGCACTGATGAGCAACATGGTGGGGAAAAAATATAAAATGATTTTGGATATCTTGAATGGGTTCTTCTGCCAGAATATAGCGCCTGAAAGCAGGGACTTAACAAGCTTTAGCGCACTAGGCTCCCAGAAAAAAATCTGTTGTTTGCCTCAGGGGTATAAGAACAGCCCAGGACTGCTTGCAGCTCGTGTGACTGCTATTTTACACGAGATAGACCCTGAAGCTTTGTCATATGTGGACAATATATATCTCACGGATGACGAGTTACTACAACATTTAAGACGGGTAGCCCGCATTGTTGTAGGGTTTGCCGAAGTCAGCTACAAATGTAACTTCAAAAAGTAAAAAATTGCATTCCTCAGCATCCTGTTCCTGGGATATGAGCTGTTGAATCAAGGGAAGAGCCTTTCGCCACAATTTTTAGAAAAATGTGCACAATTGCAACCACCAAATAAGATTAAAAACTACGATCTTTGTTGGGCTTTCTAAATTTTGGCAGAACATACATTCCTGATTATGCTACACACATAAAACCATTATATGAGTTAATACGTCCTGATTTTTCAAGCAAATTCTGGACAATTGAACATACACTTGAGAGTTACAGGCAGATATGCTAGCAGCAAAACATTTACACACACAGGACAATAAGACACATTTGGTCATGAGGGTAATAGCTGGGGCCATCGGTTTTACTTATGTCACATTTAATGAAGGTGAGACTGTCCCGACTGCATACAAATCACACTTATATTCCGCTGCTGAACAACGCTTTGCACCCACAGAGAAAATTCTCACTGCTGTGCAGATGGCTGTTATTAAAGAAAGACCTCTTGCCCAAGGAAAATGCATTGTCGTTTCTCCTTATACGGCCCTAGAGGCTGATGCAAAAGCTAGCGTCCGAACGCAAAAGCACTTCATCCACGATTGATACAATGGACTACGTCATTAACAGCCACTGATGTAGACTACATTTTGACCCAAAGTTACAAACTCAAGAGTTTCTACAATATGAAGTAGAATATCCAGTTCCCGCTGACACCTTGCCTATTGATCAATATCATGTAGTCATGTACACCGATGGCTCTGCGCAACCAGCGATTGGAACTAAACATCAATATTCTGCTGCATGTGCGGTCGTGAGCTGCTATATGGAGGGGGAGAAATTCTGTTCCCAACATACCTATACACAGACCTTAGGGGATTGTACAGCACAAATGTCTGAGCTAAAAGCTCTACTGATGGCACTAGAACATACGGATCCGACACAGTTCACGCTGATTGTTTGTGATTCATATTATTGCGTCCAGTCTTTTAATTAATACCTGCATTACTGGTGCTTGAATTGGTTCAGAGATTCAAAAGGCAACACCATAAAACACAGACTCCTGTGGGGGAAGGTAGCAGACCTGAAAGAAACGCTACCCAGGTTCCATGTTGTGCATATACTTGGACACCAGTGCGTTGGAAAATACGTTGCTGGAAATACTTTGGCTGATGAAGCCGCAAAGTCGGCAGTGGCAGTCGCCACTGTAGCTGCAGTGACTCGTTTGAGTTCCAAACCAGACACAGACATTATGGCTGCCATAAAAGCTACGGTTAATGGTATGCCTTATCCTAAAGGATTTCCTAATAAATATCAATACTTGATGGGAAGTATGCTGAACGCTGAAGTTAAAATTCCAGGCGTAGGCGTACGCGACATCCCCAATAAAGATGTAAGACAACAATTGATTAAAGCAGAGCATGAAGGGGTGGCATCTGCACATGCTGGCGCGACGGCTACAATTTCACTCTTGCAGGCCCATTATTGGTGGCCTGGTCTCTATAAAGAGACTAAGCAGTATGTCCTTTGTTGTGACATCTGTCAACAAATTAAAGTTTCCACGGCTAAGCGCCCGCCTCAGACACCCCTCTTAATCTCAAATAGACCATTACAATGTGTGTACTTGGATCATTGCGGTCCATTAACACCTGATAGTGCATACAAATATATATTAGTCACTGTTGATTCTTGCTCTAGATTTGTGTGAGTGTGGCCACAACGATCAGCTGACACTCGGACTGTTATTAAAGATTTGTGAGTCTTTGTCTGTACATATGCAGTTGCGGCATTCCATTCGGACCAGGGCCCTACTTTTGCCTCAGGGGCATTCAGGGACACCATGGCTTTGTTGGGGGTCCAACTCCAGTACTCGTCTCCATTTCATCCAGAGGGAAATTCTGTTGTGGAGCGATAAAACCACAAGTTAAAGCAATCCTTAACGGCCAGAGTCTTAGGTACGGGTCGTAGTTGGCTAACCCACCTGTATGGAGTTCAGAGAGCACTAAACAACCTGCCTAAAAGGTCCCTGGGGTGTCGTACTTCATATGAGTGCCTGTTCGGAACACAAATGTTTTTGTTCCGGATCTTGATGGTCCTGGTGTGGAAGCAGCGGAAACACCTTTTGACATAAATGATTGTGTCGCTGTTTTACAGGATTTACAGCAGTTCCGTGAAGATAACTTCTAAAAGTGCTGCCTCTACAGGAATTAAGGATGTGCCAGTAACACCTACCGGCTGGATTCCCAGAGTTGGGGATCTTGTGCGTGAAAAGGTTGCAGTGAAAAAATAATTTGGCCCTTCTTATCGAGCACCAGTCCCTGTGTTGGGGATACACGGTACCAGAACTGTTATTCTACCACCGTTGCCAGGTGCCAAAGAAAATCCCTTTGTTTCCATTGACAATGTCAAACTACAACATCTGGCCGATTCTACAGAGCCGACCAAGAGGAACGTCCACTAGTTCCCAAATCCCTCTCACTACTGGAGAAGAAGTTCTTCTTCAAGTTGATTACACCAACGCTGATACCTCTCCGAGCTTGGGGAGGGTGGATGATGATCTTGCCTTAGTTCCACTAACAACAAGTAATTTAGAAACATTTGATCAAGTCACTATGACTAAAAGCCTGACGGACGGTCCTGTTTACAGTGTACCACCTCAGGAAACACCAACTCCACCGTTGGCCACGGCTACGCCATTTGCACGAACAGCCTCTGGTTATTTTGCCGACTACAACGACGGTCTAACGGACTCGTTTGCCTCTTCGACAGCTGACCTGTCAGGTGCACGTAAGCTAATACATTGGCTTAAAGAAACATATTTCATTTTTCCATGGAACTATGTGTGGCTTTCCTTGACTGTCCTAGCCTTTCTGCTTTGGATTGGGATTCATTACCTTTTTCTTGTTAATACATGGTCATTTTCTTCCCGAGAGATCAGCGGTTGAACAGGTGGAGGAGGTTTTGAAACCACACTTTTCATCACATAAGGTTCGAAGAGACTTGTCTTTTGTGAACATTGCTGCAGTGCCAATTCCTGATGCGATTGTGTGGGACAAAGTATTGTTTGATATATATGGTCCCACTGAAATTATTCAAATACCATATGTGTTAAAGTTATCCATGAACGATATAGTTATACCAGGCATTGTATCTGATGATTGGGATGTGAAAACAGTTGATTCAATGATGACAGAATTGCAAAATTATACTGTCTATGAAAATGAAGACGTTTACCAGTTTAAAGAAAATTATGGTGACACGTTTTGCTATAATTATTATGGGCACCACTTCATACATAAAGCGAGCAGTCCAAAAACGATATTTGATTATACACAATGGGAACATTGCCCAACTCCCCCGCAAGGAAAACTTTGCATATTTTTCTTGGCATCATCAAAAAAATGCTGAGTTATATTTTTTTAAGGTAACTCCGACTAGGGATAAACATATGTTATTGACCAACACGAAATTTATATATTCGGACTCCTTTGTTTCCCGGTTATCAATTGAAGGTTATGAAAATTGGTCAAAGAATGTTGATTTGAAAAGTGTTTGGCAGACCAAGCGTAGAGAAACATTGTTTAGAGCATGTCTCATCCCCGTTCAAATGAGCTTTTTAAATGAAATGGTACAACAGACAAGTTGTTAAGGCTTAGCAACAATTAGAGAATTAAACATGCCCAGTATACCTGCCCCTGTAAAATTTAATAACTGGCAAAGGTACACAAATACAACTTTTAGTGAGCTTAATGAGTGGGTCCAGAATGGTACGTTTAATGCTTCACTGGCACGTCCAGGCGGGTGGTTATTGTGGCCAATAGATACCAACGGGTGTCATCAACTTTTTGTCACCTCCTTGGGGGGTTTCCGAACGAGTAGGTCAGACCCTCGCTATATATCACCAGAACATGCTGACATAATTACAACATATAGTGTAGGAAAATTGTGCCAACAGTGGCTAAAATCATCCTCACTAGACGCGGTTAAGACACATCTCAGTCTCCTGTGTAACAACACTGACTTGCAAGATTTTTTGTCAGGCCCAAAGATACCACATAGGAAACATTTCTTGTATGAGGTATACAATGAAATATGGAAACCTTCCCAACAAGAGGCTGCAGCCCGGTTAAGGCAGATAAATCAGGAAAATCTGAAAAAGGCATTAGCTGTTGTGGATAATGGGATTCACACCTTGTCCGACCAGATATATACAATTAACAACATTGTTTCTTCTGTTATAGACATTATACGATTTGATATGTCTTCTTTATATCATGGACAGAGTCAGACCAGGTCCATTATGCAGTTGGGTTGGACACTTCAGACATTGAAGGCGGGTCGCGTTCCGTGGCAGCACATCAGTGCCAGGGAAAAATTTGTTTCCTTTATTTTGACGCGACAACAACAGCTAATGGCTAAAAAGGAGGCAACTTATGTCATGCTTAACATTGAAAAGATAGAAAGATTACCTTTTACCGTGGCCGAGATTCCTTCAGCAGAGTGGTTGATACACGGGGTTATTAATCTGCCTATTTCCACATTACAGTTCACTTCTTGTTTGAAACATGTTCCGGTAGGCAGATATGAAAAGTTGGGAGATAGTTACATCCATGAGGTCTGGGAGCTTCCCTTCTCGTACAAATGCCTCAATGGCATGAAAGAGGTCTTTCTTAGCGGTAGGGAATGCAAGACTTCAGTCAGCCATTCGATGATTTGTAAGCAGCTGTCCTTGCATCAGGCGTGTAATGCCTCGGTTGCGAACTTGGCTTGCTATCTGAAGGGAGTTCCAGTCCCCTTGATTAAACGCACGTTCCAGGTGCTTTTAAATGGCAGCTACGTCCTCCTCAGTAGTGAAGACATACGGCCCAGAATAGTTTACGTTGTTTCGGTCTCTAAGGTCGTTACATGCTGCGGGAACGTGTAGTTTCCCCCCACTAAATTTAGGGAGGTTGCAGATATCTGGCCTCACATTGCTACTTCCAAGGTGAATTTTGACAAGTTAAGTGGACTGAAGGCTTTATTGTTTCAGAAGCATGTGGCCCTTACAGCTGCACGCGAGACCTACGCACTTCAGGTGGCAAGGTCATCGGCAGAAATACAGTCCCTGTTAAATACGAACTTTCCGAGACACTTTGGTGAACTCGTGGGACATATATTTAATGCGTCCAGCACAGCTGGATTAGCACATTTTTTCAAAGCTGTTGGTATTGGTTTTGTTCACACCTTTTCCTCTATATTCTGTTTAATACCTTCGGCTATTCATTCAATTTTCGGAAGCATTTTTGGGGGATTTCCAATAACTTTGGCTTTACTAGCCGGCATTTTGCTGTTGCTGTTGTTTTTCCGCAATGGCTGTCCCGCCGCAACAAGGACAAATGAAGGCGCTCCAATCAGCACAGCTGTGTCGTGAACGCATGATGCAGCACTTTGGAGCAACACTCCTGTAACATTTGGGTGTGACTGGTCTCTGTCATTCAGACCGGTTTTGGATTGTGTGCAGCCCGTGTTTCGGTGCCGTTGGTGCCCTTTTGAACATTCACTGGAAGTTTGTCTCTCACAGCAATGCCCCTCAGTGATTGATGCTGATCTGTTGATGTTCTCGTTGAGGGTTCTTTACCAGACATGCGTGCTGCGGCTGCGTTTGCTCAGGGAAGCTGATTACGAGCTACCCTTTCTGGAGGAAGTTACCATTAACTCGTTCATAGGCACTGCATGGGATTCCGCCTTGGTTGACACTGGGGCTATGGAACACACCTGCTCCTTGGTAGTTTTTGGCGTGGATTTACCAGTTTTGTCATCTGCCGAGGTGGAGAGTCTCCTGCTTTCCATGACTGATGCTTACTTTGGAACTGTCCTAAATTGACATTTTCCTTTGAATTTGGCTTTCGGCCGCATGCTCATTTTTAAAATTGCCAAATAGTATGCTTGTGTCCTCTTGACTTGTTAAAATTAAGTAGGGTTTTAAATATATTTTAGCTTAGGGCATTTTAGCTTTGGCTTAAACCACTTTCTACCGACACGGGGAGGGTGTAGTGTAGCCATTTTTAATATAGCTTCATGCACGTTAGTTTAACATACTAGGCCGCTGTGCACTTTGCCCTAGATATATTTTATTCAGCTTTGCACTGTTATTTTACAATAACCACTTTTTACGGTCTTGTTTTAATTTCTTCTATCACACTGTTTAGCTTAGTTCAGCACTGTGTTCTCAAATAATGCATTCTTGATCACCCTGTGCTTCAGTCAAGGTTACAGTCTGGAACATTGCCGGTAATAGACAATACACATCCTTACGTAGGGACATTTTCTTAGAACATCTGCGTGTTAGTTATAAAAACACTTCCTAGTCCTAGTACACGTCAAGAGGGAGATTCCAGCCAAGGACCTGCAACTAGATTCCGAATGCCCGTTGCAGATTACAGGCCTTTGCTCAGGTATGACGGTTGATGTCCTCCTGGGGGAATCTGAAAGGCAGGCTCAGAGCTTCACTTGCTGTGCTCAAAATATAACTTAGAGAGAAAATAATCTAGCGGCACTATGATAGCCTTATTCTTGTGCTTCACTCTCATCGTTACTATTTTAATCTTACTGTGTTGTATAGTTCTGGTTATCGCAGCTCACGCTTTGCTATCTAAAATGCAGTTGTTTTATTAAACCAATCTTTAAAACTTAAAACTGCCTTTGTCATTTAAATATGAGACCGTACTGTGTATGAGAGAACCGGTTGTGACCTGAGTGACCACAACTTCGCTGAGAAGTACTAAGATGTCATACGCTCGGCTGCCCAATTGTCTCTTCCATTTGGGAGGGATGAGGCACTGCTAGTTAGCCGGAGTAAAACCTGGATTTAGAGTGACAAGTGTCATTCACCGTGGGTTATACGCAGCCCCGCACATCGTGAACGATATTGTTGCTCAAAATCCAGTAGTCTCATTAGGATAATGAGAGCCTACGCGACAGCTGTATCACGGTCGGCCTTGAACTTTGACTTTGTCCCGGTTGAGGTGCGACCAGATGACCAGATTGGTGCTAGTCGTTTCTATGCATTAAAAAACACTAAGGCCCTCATTCCCACCCTGGCAGTCGGTGATAAAGTGGCAGTAATACCGCCAACAGGCCGGCAGTAACTACCGCCCAATTATGACCATGGCAGAAAGATCTCCGATAGACAGCCAATGTACCACACCGCCCGCCGTGGCGGAAACAACAGCCATCACGGCGATAGCCACATAACAGCCAAGCGGAAGTCAATGTTCCACCCACCATATTACCACACAGGAAAATGCCACCTTTTCCGGGGCAGTAACAACGACATCAAAAGCCTGGCAGAAACTGAGCGCAGAAGAGAAAGGACTCACCATTGGATACACAGGGAAGAACCACGCCGCCGTGGAACCTGAACTGCATGTCTTCCTGATGATCTTCTACGTTCTGCTCCACCACAAACACCAACGCCGGCTAAGACGACGACGGTGAGTACAGCTGCCTAGCACACAAGTGAGGGGGAAGGAAAAAGAGAGTGACACACACACCCCATACACACACATCATACATACAACCAGATGCATTATAAAAACAATTTTACCCCGTCACTCGGCTGAATAATGCGAGGACAAAACGATTTTGCAAAAGTGAATATAATGAGATCAACACAGTATGAAAAATAAGTTAAGCAAGAATATATATATATATATATATATATATATATATATATATATATATATATATACATGTGTACAGAAAAAGTGACACAGCCCAGTCCACAATTTGCGTAGGCCACTTGGCCAAAGGCCAAAGTCCAAGGCCACACATATGACCTGCTCCAACACGGAAAGAACACTACAGGGGCATCAGCTGGTAAATAGGCAGGCACCTCAGGGGGACAGGGGACGGGGAGGCACCTAAGATGTAACAAGACCACTGGTTCTGGAGGGGGCAACATGCCCTGTGCTTGATCCTGGGGAGTGATGGGCCACAGTCTCTCAAGTAGGTGTCATACCCACTGGTTCTGGAGGGGGCAACATGCCCTGTGCTTGATCCTCGGGAGTGATGGACCACAGTCTCTCAGGGGTGTGTCATACCCACTGGTTCTGGAGGGGGCAACCTGCCCTGTGCTTGATCCTGGGTATTGCAAGGCCACCTTCTCTCAGGTGGGTGTAATATCCACTGATTCTAGAGGGGGAACCATGCCCTGTGCTTGATCCTGGGGAGTGCAAGGCCACAGTCTCTCAGGTGCTGTGCGGCCTTTGGAGGGGACAGGCCGCACAGCAGCCCATGGAGGCAGGATTACACAGTGGTGGTGCTGTTGGTGGGGGAGGCTCCTGCCCATCCCCTGCAACCTCAGAAGGCTGCACAGTGGTAGTGGTGCTGGTGGGGGAGTCTCTTGCCCATCCCCTGCAACCTCGGATGGCTGCACAACCATGATTGGTGGTGGGGGCTCCATCACAGTTCCTGGCCCAGGCCCCTTGGTATTCCTGCATGCTGGTGCAGACTCCTTGGTCTTCCTGGCTGCCGGTGCAGGCTCCTTGGTCTTCCTGCCTGCTGGGGCAGGCTCCTTTCCCTTTTTGCCTGTGGATGCGTTTGTGTATTTTAGGAGGGGGCAGACACAGTGGAAGAGGACATAGGGGATGTGTGAATGGCTGTTGTGGAGGTGTCTGCCAGTGAGGTGTGTGTTCTGCTTGGTGTGGTGATGCTGGTAGTGGATGATGATGTAGTGCATGCAGGTGTGAGTGTGGACGGAACTGGGTGGGATGTGGTGGAGGAGGAGGATGGGGAGAGAGTGGAAATAGTGGATGTTGGTGTGTCTGCAATTGGGTGGTGTTTGTGTGAGTGCCTGTGGGATGTAGTGTGGTGCTTGTGTTTGCCTGTAACACTCTTTGGTGTTGTCTTGTGTGCATGCTGGTCTGACTGTGTGCTTGGGATTGGTTGGGGGGAATGGGACTGGGAAGTGAAAGTTGGAGGGGGGACGGTAGGAATAGGGACAAAGGGTGCCATCAGAGATCTCTGTTGGGCCGCCAATTCAGTGTGAATGCCCTCCAGGAATGTATTAGATTGTTGCATGCCCCTGGGTGGCATTGACAATGGTTGACTGCCCTACAGAGATGGATCTCAGGAGGTCAATAGCCTCCTCACTCAGGGCAGCAGGGCTCCCTGGGGCAGGGCCTGAGGTGCCTGGGGTGAAGGAGATGCCCACCCTCCTGGGTTAGTGGACAAGGACAACTCGATGAGGGGCTGCTATGATGGCAGTACTGGTACGGGTGGTGGATGTAACTGTAGCTGGGGTGGTTGCAGAAGTGTCCGCCACCACCAGGGGGCTACCATTGGAGGAGGTATCTGTCTCAGAACTGTTCCCTCTGGTCTCTGCGGTAGTGCTCCCCTCGCCCTCCGTCCCACTGTTGCCCTCACAGTTGGTGGACTCTGCCTCCTGGGTCCTGTGGGATGCAGCTCCCTCCATCGCCGGTGCCTCTGCTCCTCTGCCAGATGATGTTAATGCACATAAGGACAAGATGAAAAAACAAAAACGAGGGGGAAAGAGACAAAGGTGCCCTTGGTCAATGGCTGCACCAACACCACTATTTGCGTACACAGCACCCTCACACACAGAGAACAGCCCTATGCAATATGCCATTGCAATACCAGAGAAATAGTTAGCAGCCAAGGCATGGGGGGGGCACACACCGCCAAATGCAGCATACCTGGGACCCACACAGCCCTTACCCATTAGGAGATGCCTATGAGCTAGGTTGCAAGATTTTCCCTTCTGAACCCTAGCCATCAGGAGACCTATGCTGCAATGTCAGGCCTGGCCTCAGTGCACCAACTGACACACATTCCCCACCCGGATACCACCCTACCAAGCGTAAGTTGTAATGATGGTGTAGGAAGTTGGCTCTGTATGTACTATTTCAAAGTAAGAAATAGCATGCATAGAGTCCAAGGGTTCCCCTTAGAGGTAAGATAGTGGCAAAAAGAGATAATTCTAGTGCTCTATTTTGTGGTAGTGTGGTCGAGCAGTAGGTTTATCAGAGGGTAGTGTTAAGCATTTGTTGTACACACACAGACAATAAATGGGGAACACACACACAAAGACAATTCCAGGCCAATAGGTTTTTCTATAGAAAAATATATTTTCTTAGTTTATTTTAAGAACCACAGGTTCAAGATTTACAAGTAATACTTCAGATGAAAGGTATTTCACTCAGGTATCATAGGAACTTTAAATCACACAATGTCATGTACAGTTTTAGGAAATATGGCAATAAGCTATTTTAAAACTAGTGCAATTTTCAACAGTTCCTGGGGAGGTACGTTTTGGTTAGTTTTGCAGGTAAGTAAAACACCTACCGGGTTCAAAGTTGGGTCCAAAGTAGCCCACCATTGGGCGTTCAGGGCAACCCCAAAGTTACCACACCAGCAGCTCAGGGCCGGTCAGGTGCAGAGGTCAAAGTGGTGCCCAAAACGCATAGGCTTCAATGGAGAAGGGGGTGCCCCGGTTCCAGTCGGCCAGCAGGTAAGTACCCGCGACTTCGGAGGGCAGACCAGGGGGGTTTTGTAGGGTACTGGGGAGGACACAGGTCAGCACAAAAAGTACACCCTCAGGAGCACAGGGGCGGCCGGGTGCCGAGTGCAATAGGTTTGCAGAGGCGTCGGGTTTGCATTAGGTTTCAATGGGAGACCCAGGGATCTCTTCAGTGAAGCAGGCAGGCAAGGGGGGAGCTCCTGGGGATAGCCACCACCTGGGCAAGGGAGAGGGCCAACTGGGGGTCGCTTCTGCACTGGAGGTCGGATCCCTCAGGTCCTGGGGGCTGCGGGTGCAGTGTCTTTACCAGGTGTCGGGTTCTTGGAAGCAGGCAGTCGCGGTCAGGGGGAGCCTCTGGATTCCCTCTGCAGGTGTCACTGTGGGGGATCAGGGAGGTCAACTCTGGCTACTCACAGGCTTGCAGTCGCTGGGGAGTCCTCCCCGTAGTGTTGTTTCTCCGCAGGTCGAGACGGGGGCGTCAGGTGCAAAGTGGAAAGTCTCACACTTCCGGCGGGAAACGTGGAGTCCTTCAAAAGTTGTTTCTTTGTTGCAAGTTGTAGTTTCTTTGGAACAGGGCCGCTGTCCTCAGGAGTTCTTGGTCCTTTTAGATGTACGATAGTCCTCTGAGGCTTCAGAGGTCGCTGGACCCTGGGGAACGCGTCGCTGTTGCAGGTTTTTCTCGAAGTGGGGAGACAGGCCGGTAGGGCTGTGGCCAAAGCAGTTGGTGTCTCCGTCTTCTCTGCAGGGCTTCAGGTCAGCAGTCCTTCTTCAACTTAGGTTGCAGGAATCTGTTTTCCTAGGTTCTGGGGGGCGCCTAAATACTCAATTTAGGGGTGTGTTTAGGTCTGGGGGTTAGTAGCCAATGGCTACTAGCCCTGAGGGTGGCTACACCCTCTTTGTGCCTCCTCCCTGAGGGGAGGGGGGCACATCCCTAATCCTATTGGGGGAATCCTCCATCTGCAAGATGGAGGATTTCTAAAAGTCAGAGTCACCTCAGCTCAGGACACCTTATGGGTTGTTCTGACTGGCCAGTGACTCCTCCTTGTTTTTCTCATTATCTCCTCCGGCCTTGCCGCCAAAAGTGGGGCCGTGACCGGAGGGGGCGGGCATCTCCAGTAGCTGGGATGCCCTGTGGCGCTGTAACAAAGGGGGTGAGCCTTTGAGGCTCACCGCCAAGTGTTACAGTTCCTGCAGGGAGAGGTGAGAAGCACCTCCACCCAGTACAGGCTTTGTTACTAGCCACCGAGTGACAAAGGCACTCTCCCCATGTGGCCAGCAACATGTCTGGTGTGTGGTAGGCTGGCAAAACTAGTCGGCCCACACTGGAAGTCGGGTATGTTTTCAGGGGCATCTCTAAGATGCCCTCTGGGGTGTATTTCACAATAAAATGTACACAGGCATCAGTGTGCATTTATTGTGCTGAGAAGTTTGATACCAAACTTCCCAGTTTTCAGTGTAGCCATTATGGTGCTGTGGAGTTCGAGTATGACAGACTACCAGACCATATACTCTTTTGGCTACCCTGCACTTACAATGTCTAAGGTTTTGCTTAGACACTGTAGGGGCATAGTGCTCATGCACTCATGCCCTCACCTATGGTATAGTCACCCTGCCTTAGGGCTGTAAGGCCTGCTAGAGGGGTGACTTATTTATGCCATGGGCAGTGTGAGGTTGGCATGGCACCCTGAGGGGAGTGCCATGTCGACTTAGTCATTTTCTCCCCACCAGCACACACAAGCTGGTAAGCAGTGTGCCTGTGCTGAGTGAGGGGTCCCCAGGGTGGCATAAGACATGCTGCAGCCCTTAGAGACCTTCCCTGGCATCAGGGCCCTTGGTACCAGGGGTACCAGTTACAAGGGACTTACCTGGATGCCAGGGTGTGACAATTGTGGAGACAAAGGTACAGTGCTAGGGAAAGAACACTGGTGTTGGGGCCTGGTTAGCAGGCCTTAGCACACTCTCAGATCATAACTTGGCATCAACAAAGGCAAAAAGTCAGGGGGTAACCATGCCAAGGAGGCATTTCCTTACAGATTGGCACTGTGCTCACCCCCTTTTGGCTGTTGCGATGCCCTCAAGGCACCCATCCAGCTCAGGATAGGCCAAAGCCAGTATCCGCCGTTTTCCGTGCCCAGCGTCTCAGGCCCTCCCACCGTTTGCGACAGTGGGTGCTTCGCCTGCCATAGACCCCCATGATCTGTACCTCCATGGCGATGGCATGCCATATACCCTTCTTTTGATGGGTGCTGACTTGCAGAAGCAATACACACAGGAAAATAGATTTAGACAAACAGTCTTGCCTGTTAAACATATGGCCCACCTTACCCGTTTCCATAACCATTTTCACACACATGGCACAGCACAAACCTTACGCCACCCAGAGGACATCCACCCACCCCCTTACAGAAGGCCTTCACACACACAACTTCATGCATTTATGCCACATGCATCGTGCCCACAGTGTACTCACCTGTTGGTCTGGAGGCCCATACAGCAGTCTGTACTTGGGTAGGACCCGATCCACCAGTCTCTCCAACTCTTCCGAAGTGAAGGCAGGGGCTTTTCCCCGGTCACACGGGCCATGGTATGTTCCAGACACAGGTCACAGCAGCAGATGCAGTGTAGGTCCTCTCCTGTGGAAGGTCAGGTAGCAAGTGAGGAATCAGATAGAAAATGGCGGTCACGTCCGCGGCGGTGCATACCGTCACAGCCTGAGAAGATCACCATTGGCCACTGTACCTCATAGAGCCCATTTATAACCAAGGAGGAGTTCAACAGCGGTTCCTGACCGCCTCCCGCAACGGCACACAATGTCAGCGGAATTACCTCACTTCCACCTGTCCCTCCACACAGGACAGGTGAATGCCATTTCAGGGTGGGGCAGGCCCTGCAGTAATGCTGCATCGCAGGAGGTATTAGGACATACTGGACAAATCACAATGACCCATTACAAGTTTACAGGATGCAAAGTTCTGTTGTAGCTCCATTGTTCATTTTGTGACTGTCTCCTTACTCTTGTGTCCCTTAGATTCCTACCGCTGCGGATGAATAGGAAATGGAGAAATACCCCTGTGTACAGACCCCTGGTGGACTTGGCAACACTGGAGGACAGGCACATTATCCTCACGTATAGACTGGACAGGGCCACAATCACAGAGCTGTGTGCCCAATTGGAGCCTGACCTGATATCTGCTATCCGTCACCCCACTAGGATCACCCCTCTTGTGCAAGTGCTATCAGTGCTCCATTTCCGTGCAACTGGTTCTTTTCAAGTGACAGTGAGCTTGGCAGCAGGAATGTCACAGCCAATGTTCTCAATAGTGCTGACAAGATTGTTCTCTGCCCTGATTAAACACATGTGCAGCTACATTGTTTTCCCTCAGGTTGAAGATTTGGCTACAGTGAAGGCTGAGTTCTATGCAATTGGACATATCCCAAACATAATTGGGGAGACTGAAGGAACACATATTGCATTTGTACCCCCGCAAAAATGAACAGGTGTTCAGGAATCGGAAGTTTCCACTCTATGAATGTACAGATGGTGTGCCTTGCGGACCAGTATATCTCTCACGTCAATGCTAAGTATCATGGGTCGGTGCATGATGCCTTTGTCCTGAGGAATAGCAGCATCCGAAATGTGATGGCTCAACTACAGAGGCACAGGGTGTGGCTAATAGGTGAGCCCTGGTTCCCACCCAGTATATGTTGGTGTATGGGTATGGTGTGGGCCATATGGGATAGTGTGTGGCTAAATGTTGCCCTCAATATTTCAGGTGACTCTGGTTACCCCAACCTATCGTGGCTGCTGACTCCTGTGAGGAATTGCAGGACAAGGGCAGGAGAACGTTCTAATGAGGCACATGGGCGAACCAGAAGGATCATTGAAAGGACCTTTGGCCTCCTGAAGGCCAGGTTCTGGTGTCTCCATCTGACAGGTGGATCCCTGTACTACTCACCCAAGAAGGTCTGCCAGATAGTGTTGGCATGCTGCATGTTTCATAACCTGGCCCTCAGACGCCATGTCCCATTTGTGCAGGAGGAGGAGGCTGGAGATGCCCGTATGCCAGCATTGGACCCTGTGGACAGTGAGGATGAGGAGGCAGAGGATGAGGATGAGGACAAACAGGACATCTGTGATCAGACAATACTTCCAATGACACCCAGGTAGGACAGTGTTACTTCACATTTCAATGACATTTGTTTGAATTTCTCTGGCACTGGCACGCTGATATTTCCCACTTCTATGTCCACTTACTGTTCCCTCTGCAAATTCATTTTACAGATGTTGGTGACCTCACATATACTCCTGGTGTGATCACTGCAGCCAGCTATGGGTCATTAATCTATGCTCATTTTCTGTACAGTTGATTTGCAATGTTTGTTCCTTTTTCAATGAATACACATTTGATATACATGACATACTCCAAACTTCTTTTTTTTCCAAGGGTGTTTATTGAAGTGCTAAATTATTTAGGGGCAAGTGCAATGGGATGGGGTGATGATGGAGGAAAGTCCAAGGTATTGTTCCAGTCTGTTTGTAGCACAGGTGCATTGTCCATGGGGACATAGGAAGGGGAGCAATGGCAGTTCAAGTTGGACACGGTGGGACACGAGGGTGACACTCAGGAGAGTCTCATTTCCTGGCAGGGGTCTTGGCAAGTGTCTCTAAATCTGTCTGGATCATAGGGAACGTTTGAGGGGTGGTTCTCCTTCTGCAGGGGAAGGGGTTCTAGTAGCCTGTGAGTCCTGTGGCGGGGCCTCCTGTCCACTAGCGGCAGCAGAAGTGGAAGGCTGTTCAGATGTCTCGCTGTTGTGAGACTGCCTCGCTCATAATATTGGCCATGTCTTCCAGCACCCCTGTTATGGAGATCAGGGTGTTTTTGATGGCCTGCAAGTCCTCCCTGATCCCCTACTACTGTCCCTCCTGCAGCTGCTTGTTCTCCTGCACATTGTCCAGGATCTGGCCAATCATGTCTTGGAAATATTGATAGGCTCCCAGTATCTCTGCAAGTACCTCCTGGAGAGTCGGTTCCGGGGCCTGTCCTCCCCCTGGCGCACAGCAGTCCTCCCAGTTTCCCTGTTGGCCTGTGCCTCTGTCCCCTGAACCGTGTGCCCTCTGCCACTGACCCCAGGTCCCTGGTTGTCTTGGGTATGAGGTGTGGCCTTGGGTCCCTGTAGAGGTGGACACACTGCTGATTGACGGGGACAGAGGTGTGGGTACACTGGGTGGGTGCTGTGGTGGTGTTTCTTGATGGGGGAGGCTCTATGGTGGTGTGTGACTGGGCTGGGGTAACCGGCTGTCTAGAGGTCCTTGATGGGCCAGGTAGGTCATCCAGATCCTGAAGACCAGAGTTGCTGTCATCACTGTGGGCCTCTTCAGTTGGGGGGCTGGATAGTGCTGGCACCTCCTCTCCGCTGACATTGGCTGGGGTACCTCTGGGGATGTAAATGATGTGTTATAGTTTCTGTGTCTGACATATTGTGCATCCGTGGCTTGCCCTCTTTGGTTGTATTTGCCCTGGCAGCTTTCACTTGTGTACGTTGGTGTATGATGGGATAGTTAGCTCTCTATAGTGTGTATGCTTTAGTGATGAGTGCCCATGCAGGGCTGTGAGTGGTTTCCATGCATTGGTAGAGCATGCAGGGCTTGGCATTGGGATGAGTGAGACATGATGCTGGGATGTGTGGGAAGTGGTGGAGTGATGGGAGTGAGTGTGAGGGTCGGGGTATGTGATGGCATGCAGGTAGGGGGGTGATAGTAGTAGAGAGTTGACTTTCCAGAATCCAGTCCTCCTCAAACTCCGGCCAGGCCCTCAGGATGCAGGATTTCCAAGACTTGCTCCTCCCATGCTGTTAGTTGTAGGGGAAGGAGGTGGGGATCCACCTCCAGTCCGCTGTACAGCGAGCTGGTGTCTTGCTGTAATAGATTATACCTTCCCCCGTAGGTAGTTCCACCTCTTCTTGATGTCATCCCTAGTTCTTGGGTGCTGTCTCACGGCGTTGACCCTGTCCATGATTTTCCGCCATAGCTTCATCTTCCTAGCTATCGATATCTGCTGCACCTGTGCTCCAGATAACTGTGGCTCTTCCCTGATAATTTCCTCCATCATGACCCTTAGCTCCTCCTCTGGAAATGTGGGTGTCTTTGTGGTGCCATGGGTATTGTGTGAGGTGTGTAGGTGAGGATGTGTTGGGTAATGTGTTGTGGTGTGTGATGTGGAGTGCGTGGGTGGTGTATAGGTGTGAATAGTGTGTGGCTCTACTTGTGTCAGTGGCCTTGATGTCTCTCTGGTGGCAATGGTTCGAAATGGTAAAGAGTTGTGGGTAATGTGGGTGTGTGTTTTATAGTGGTGTTTGTGTGTGGGTGTGGTATGTTTATGGGTGTCAGGTGTGTGTTGTTTGAATTGTCCAATGGGGTGTTGTTTTGTTTGTGTGTCCATTTTGAGTGCGACGGTGTGTACTGCCAACGGTTTACCACCGTTGAATGTCCGCTGTGGTGATTCGTGGGTCATAAGTTGATAGGCATTGTTCTGTTGGCGTAACGGTGTGGGTTTAGATACCGCCAGTTTATCACTGACCTTTGGGTTGGCGGATTTGTGTATGTGGCTGAATACTGATGGATTGGTGTATGTGTGTCAGAATATGGTGAACGGATATCCGCCGCAGTGGCGGTAAGTTGGCGGCAGTCAGTGTGGTGGTAAGTGGGATTTACCGTCAATGTCATAATGAGGACCTAATTCTCTAAAAATTCATGTATCCAGTTCCCCTTATTTGATTTTATTCATTTTTTGTGTCAAATAAAAAATACAAATATTTCCAGTTTTTATAAACTGCTTTTGGATTTTTAAACTGTTTCCTGTGTTTTATTTAATTACTGTTTTGTGATACTTGAAAGCTTTACACACTTTGGGCCTTATTTCGAGTTTGGCGGTAACCTGAGTGCCATGCCAGCAGTTGAGGTGAGATCGTTGCCGGGCTGGCGGTGCTTGACCGCCATATAATGACTAAGGCTGTGATCCCAACGCAACACAGCCAACTTACTGCCAGTTCCGCCACTGCCGACGAGCAGCACCCGGCAGTGATAGCCATCTTCAGGCTGGTGGGAACCAATGTCCCGGCCACCATATTATGAGTCACAGGACCGCCAGGATATCCAGGGCAGGCCGGCCGCAACGAAAATCTTGGCGGAAACAGAAATTACAAAAGGAGACACTGACTGCCAGGTACAGAGATGCGTCTGTGGCCACCATGGCAAACGCACTGCAAGTCCTCCCAGCATTGTATATCACCATACTCCTTCAGGGCCAGCGACAACGATGAAGACAACAACCGTAAGTACGCCTAGCACATAGGGGGTCATTACAACATTGGCGGTAAAAGCCGCTTACCGCCGTGCAGAAGACCGCCAATACACCACCGCGGCTGCGGAATTCAGCCACAGCTATTATGACACACATCTCTGAATCCGCCGAAATTCAGACACCCACACAAGTCTGCCACACCAAAGGTCAGTGTTAAACTGGCAAAAACAAAACCTCCACCTCCACGCCAACAGAAACACGCCCATGCTATTACGACACATGAATCCACGCGGCGGTCTTTCAACCGCGGTATTCCATTGGCGGTACACACCGTCGCGCTCAAAATACACACACATCTCCAAAACACCGCCACATTGGACAATTCAAAATACACACACCTGATACACATACAAACAACACTCCCACACACCCAACACAATATAAAACACACACCCACATCACCCTCAAACACCTATGACCAAAAATTAGTCACGAAGGCCAGAGAGACAGCACAGAATAGACAATTCCACCACACAGAGGCACACAACACCATCACCCACACAACATCCACGCACAAAACACCACACACCACTACACATCACCACACACATCAACACTTACACTGCCCCACACATCACACACACCACCCCATGTCACGGCAAAGACACCCCCGGTTTTCCGAGGAGGAGATCGGGGTCATGGTGGAGGAAATCCTACGGGTAGAGCCACAGCTATTTGGCTCACAGGTGCAGCACACATCCATAGCCAGGAAGATGGAGCTATGGCGCAGAATAGTCGACAGGGTCAACGCTGTGGGACAGCATCCAAGAAATCGGGAGGACATTAGGAAGAAGTGGAACGACCTACGGGGGAAGGTGCGTTCAGCGGTCTCCAGGCACAACATTGCGGTTCTGCGGACTGGCGGCGGACCCCAATTTCCTCCCCCACAACTAACAACATGGGAGGAGCAAGTCTTGACCATCATGCATCCAGAGGGCCTCGGAGGAGTCGATGGAGGAATGGACAGTGGTAAGTCAAATCTTAACTATCATATCCCCCACCCTACCTGCATGCTATCACACACCCCCACCCTCACCCCCTCCCCACACAAACCACACATCCCAACACCAAGCCCTGCATGACACAACTAAGCATGGTCACCCATCACTAAAGCATCCTCACTGCACATACCCAGAACACTCCCCCAACCATCATCACACAAGCCCCCACACAGGAATGCTTGCACTGTGGTACACGCACACCCACCCATTGCACACCATGACACACACACATGCAATAATCATGCTCTTATGCCCCTGCAGGATCACGAAGGACCGTCACCACACCGGAGGGTCCAGACAACTCCACTCCACCCACAGAAGAGGTCCATAGTGACGAAACCAGCTCTGCCCTACTGGATCCTGATGACCAGCCCGGACCATCGTGGGCCTCGGGACAGTCGGTTCCCCTTGCACAGGCACAGCCCAACACTGACCTTCCACCCTCTGGTAACACCAGCACAGCACCCACCCAGCGGCCCCAAACCTCCGTACCCAGGACAGGTCAATCAGCTGTGTGTCCACCACTACAGGGAACCCAGGATAACCCACCACCCCAACAACAACAGGGACCTGGGGGCAGTGGTAGTGGGCACACGGTCCAGGGGACGGAGGCACAGGAACACAGGGGAACTGGGAGGGCTGCTGTGCGACAGGGGCGGACAGGCCAAGGGAACCCACTCTCCACGAGGCCCTCTCCTCCATCATGGGAGCATACCACCACTCCCAGGACACGATGGCGACGGTCCTGGTCAAGTTTCAGGAGACCCAGCGCCTGCAGGAGGACCAGTATTTGGGGTTCAGGGAGGAGCTCAGGACCATCAGCTCCACCTTGGGCACCATCGTAGGGGTGCTGAAGGACATACAGCAGACCTGGAGGGACACCGTGGCACTCCAAGGGGCCCCTGACACTAGCATGGACGATGAACTGCCCACCACCTCCGCCGGCGCTAGTGGACAGGATGCCCCGCCACAGGACCAGCACCCCACCCCCTGCAGACGGACAACCACCACGCAAGGGGTCCCTGAGATCCAGAAACAGGACAGAGCAAGATGGCAAGACACCCGCCAGGGAATGAGACCACCCTGATTGTCCTCCCACTGTCCCACTTTGTTACCCTGTCCATACTTAAACTGCCCCAGCTCCACTTCCTATGCCCATATGGGCAGTGCACCTGTGAGACTAATAGACTGGACTCTGCCATGGACATTCCTCCGCCATCACCCCTCACCATTTTACAACCCCCCTCCATTTGTGAGCACTTAAATAAACACCCTTGTACCACAAAACAATGTTGAGTCAGTCTATGATTTGGTAAAATGTATTATCAATGACAGTGTCAAAATGCGTTTCTAGTTGTAAAGGCAACATACCTATGTCACACATCACCAGTCCTTGAAGGATGCATGCAGATGACACACGTTGGTAAGCACACCTGTGAAACCGTAATGGAAACCAAATAATGCTATGAAATTACACACAGGATAGAGGAAGACGTGTGACAGTGAATGTAATGGTAAAAATGAAAATGTTCTCACCTGTGTGTCACTGGAAATATTGCTTTATGACTGACTCCCTGTTGTCGTTGTCTTCTTCCTCAGCTTCCTCCTCATCACTGTCCACAGGCTCCACAGGCTCCACAGCTGCCACAACACCGGCATCTGGACCATCCTCCTGCAGAAAAGGCACCTGGCGTCGCAAAGCAAGATTGTGAAGCATGGAGCAGGCGATGATGATCTGGCACACCTTCTTCGGTGAGTAGAATATGGAACCACCTGTCATATGGAGGCACCTGATCCTGGCCTTCAGGAGGCCGAAGGTGCGTTCGATCACCCTCCTAGTCCGCCCATGGGCCTCATTGTAGCGTTCCTCTGCCCTGGTCCTGGGATTCCTCACTGGGGTCAATAGCCAGGACAGGTTGGGATAACCAGAGTCTCCTAATAGCCACACACGGTGCCTCTGGAGTTGAGCCATCATATCAGGGATGCTGCTATTCCGCAGTATGTAGGCATCATGCACTGAGCCAGGAAACATAGCATTTACCTGAGAGATGTACTGGTCTGCCAAACATACCATCTGTACATTCATCGAATGATAACTCTTCCGGTTCCTGTACATCTGTTCACTCCTGTGGGGGGGACCAGAGCTACATGGGTCCCATCAATAGCACCTATGATGTTGGGGATATGTCCAAGGGCATAGAAGTCACCTTTCACTGTAGCCAAATCTTCCACCTCCGGGAAAATGATGTATCTCCTTACGTGTTTAGCAGGGCAGACAACACTCTGGACAGCACGTTGGAAAACATAGGCTGGGACATCCCTGATGCCATGGCCACTGTTGTCTGAAAAGACCCACTTGCAAGGAAATGGAGCACTGACAGCACCTGCACGTCAGGGGGGATTCCAGTGGGATGGCGGATTGGTGACATCAGGTCTGGCTCCAACTGGGTACATAGTTCCTGGATAGTGGCACGGTCAAACCTGTAGGTGACGATTAAATGTCGCTCCTCCATTGTCAACAGGTCGACCAGCGGTCGGTACACCGGAGGATTCCACCATCTTCTCAATTGTCCCAAATGACTGTGCCTAGGAAGGACAACAGCGACCACAAAGTCTACCAATTCAGAGGTATGTACCCACAGCTACACAGAATACGATACAAAATACAAAACCCTTCGTGTATGTGTGTTGAGTGTAGGCCTAGCTATGTGTGACGTAGAAGTAAATGAAGCAATGTGGGCCCCTGAAATGGCGGCTGCCTGACCTCTAAACTGGGACAATTGGATTGTGGGGTAACTGCGCTGGCGTTGTACACCGTCGCGGAAGGCGGGCATAGACCGCGGCGCAATGCTGCATTGGTTAACATTGGACCCTATGGGTCCCAGGAGCCAATGAACAGGTGCGCCGCCAGTGATGATACGCACCGCCGCGGACGTCACCGCCGCGGACGTCACCGTCATTTTCTATCTGTTCAATCACTAGATACCTGATCTTCGACAGGAGAGGACCTACACCGCAAGTGCTACTGTGACCTCGGTCTGGAAGCGATGATGGCTTCTGCGTCTGGGGAAAGGGCCCCTGCCTTCACTGCTCAGGAGTTGGAGAAAGTAGTCGACGGGTTCCTCCCCCAGTACACGCTACTCTACAGTCCTCCAGACCAACAGGTTAGTACACAGGTAGCACGTTGTATGGGCTAGGCCTGGGTGGAGAGGGCTGGTTGTAAGAGGGAAGGGGGCAGAGTTCAGGGAACATTAATGCATGTGAATGAATGTGCCACATGGCTAGGGTAGGGTGGGGGGACACTCACTTCGACAGTGCAGTTAGTAATGACTTCTCTTCTTCCCTTGTGCATGTCATGTAGGTCAGCGCCCACTAGAAGAAGGACATTTGGCATGCCATCGCCAAGGACGTCTGGACCCTGGGGGTCCACCAGAGACGGGGCACCCACTGCCGGAAAAGATGGGAGGACATTCGCCGCTGGAGCAAGAAGACGGCGGAGGCTCAGCTGGGGATGGCCTCCCAACGTGGGTGGGGTCCCCGTTGCACCATGACCCCCCTGATGTTCCGGATCCTGGCGGTGGCCTACCCGAAGTTGGATGGGCGCTTGAGGGCATAACAGCAGACACAAGGGGGTGAGTACAACCTCATTTTGGGTACTTGGCGCGCTGTTGAGGGGCTGGCTGAGGGAGGAGGGCTGTGGGTGTTCCTAGGCCAGGCAGAAATACGTAGGCTAGGCCCCTCCGTAATGCAGGCCATGTGGCACTCCACCCCACCGCAGTAGAGTGCCAAGTACAGGTATACATGCCCCTGTGGCATCCATGTGTGCAGATGTCCAGCATAGCCATGTAGGCCAGATCCCTGAAATTGCATCTGTAGAGGCCAGGAGCACGGCGTAGTGCAGGGGGCTGCTGTGTTTGTAATGTCCGCCAACGGTAGCGGTATGCCATGCACTCAACCTGTCTTTCTTCTGTCGTCCCCCCCCCCCACTTTTTGTGCTCTCCCTGTTCTTTTGTGCATCAGCATCATCAGGCGGAGGTACAGTGGCACCAGAGCACGAAGGAGCTGCATCCCACATGGCCATGGAGGGCCACACCACGGACTCTGAATGCACCAGTGGGACGGAGGGCGAGGGGAGCTTCACGTCGGCCACCGGATCACCAACCAGCGACACAGACTTGTCCGCCGCTGGGACCTCCCTTGTGGTGGCAGCACCATCTGTGCCCCCCACTTCTACAGGTACAGCCACCACCTCCCCTACCAGCACCACCCTCCCAGCAGCCCGTCAGCGTTCGCCCCGTTCCCGCTCACCCAGGAGGGTGGGCATCACCTTCGCCCCAGGCACCTCAGGCCCTGCCCCAGTCACCCCTGCTGCCCTCAGTGAGGAGGCCATTGACCTCCTCAGGTCACTCACTGTTGGGCAGTCTACCATTGTGAATGCCATCTAGGGTGTAGAAAGGGAGTTGCAACACGGTAATGCATTCCTGGAGGGCATTCATTCTGGTCAGGCTCCCCTTCAGCGAACCCTGCAATCTCTGGCCTCAGCACTGATGGCAGCCATTGTCCCTGTGTCTAGCCTCCCCCCTCCAACCTCCTCCACCCAGACCAAATCCCCTGTACCCCAGCCCATCCCAAGCACACCATCAGACCAGCATGCACACACCTCAACACACAAAAGTAGCTCAGGCAAACATAGACACCGCACATCCCACAGGCACTCACACAAGCATCACACACATACAGAGCCAACAACATCCACTGACTCCACTGTGTCCCCCTCCTCATCGTCTCCCTCCTCCCTCCCAGTGTTGTCTACACTCTCACCTTCATGCACTACATCTACAGGCACCAGGACTCGCATCAGAACACCCAGCACCACACCCCGCTTACCTGCAATCACCACCTCCACTCCCATTTACACGTCCCCTGTGTCCTCTCCCAGTGTGTCTGTGACGCCCCATCCCAAAGTACACAAACGTGGGCACCCACACACCCAACATCCATCCACCTCAAGACAGCCTCCAGTACCTGCACCTGCACCCAAAACACCTAAAGGGACACCTCCTACAACCACCTCCTCTTCCTCTACTCCCAGACCCCCTCCAGCTACCCATCCAGTGTTCGTCAGAAACTGTCCCTCTGTAAAGTTGACCTTTTTGCCCCCACCCCCACCCCTCCAATTCATCAGTCCTGTCGTAGCGCCTCAGCCAAAAAGCCTCCAGTAGCAGTGGTGCGTGTTTAAGGTATGTGGAGTGCACTGGCCACCAGGGCAGGCAGTGTGACACGGAGCAAAGGCACTGCCAGTCCACCCCCTGTAAAGGCTCTGAAGTTGGAAAGTGGACGACGGGACCGTGTGAAGACTCCTGGAGGCAAAACAACTCACAGGGGTCCCAGGGGGATTGCAAAGTCAGCTGTGACTCCTCCAAAGGTGGGGAAGGGCCAGAAGAAGTCTGCACAGCCTGCTGTGAGCATCACAGCGGAGAAGGGCAGCATCCTTCCCGGCGGCCGGGACGCCACCGCCAGCACCGTCGTCACTGGTCAGGAGACCACCGCCAGAGTCAATGCCCAGGTGGGCCCAAGTATCGTCACTGGTCAGGAGACCACCGCCAGAGTCATTGGCCAGGATGGCCCAAGTATCGTCACTGGTCAGGAGACCACCGCCAGCGCCGGAGTCATTGCCCAGGAGGGCCCAAGTAATGTCACTGGTCAGGAGACCACCGCCGGAGTCATTGCCCAGGAGGGCCCAAGTATCGTCACTGGTCAGGAGACCACCGCCAGATTCATTGCCCAGGAGGGCCCAAGTATCGTCACTGGTCAGGAGACCACCGTCACCGCCGGAGTCATTGCCCAGGAGGGCCCAAGTATCGTCACTGGTCAGGAGATCACCGCCACCGCCGGAGTCATTGCCCAGGAGGGTCCAAGTATCGCCACTGGTCAGGAGACCACCGCCAGAGTCATTGCCCAGGAGGGCCCCGGCAGCCACAGCCCCGCTGGGCAATGAGGGACCGTCATGCCACACACCAATGCCCAGTCCAGAGAACGTCATGCCACACACCAATGCCCAGTCCAGAACCGCCATGGCAAAGCACCACTGAACAGTCCAGAACCGCCATGGCAAAGCACCGCTAAACAGTCCAGAACCGCCATGGCAAAGCACCTCTGAACAGTCCAGAGACCGCCATGGCAAAGCACCGCTGAACAGGGCATGCTCCACTGAACAGGGCAAGCACCGCTGAAGAAGGAAAAGACCCCCACATCAAGCATCGTTATCCCATGTGCAGCTGGGACAGTGACGGGACAGGAACTGTCACGGGGAGACTAATCCAGTCTGGGCACCAGTCCCCCTCCAGAACCAGTGGAGAGATCCATCCACTCTGTGTGTCCTTCACAGGATGAAGCACTCTGGGCACCAGTCTCCCTCAGAACCAGTGGAGGCTGTTATCTAATTGAGAGACTGTGGCTTTGCACTCCCCAGGATGGTCCAGTGGGCAAACCACCCACTGTATAGACTTGAGAGACTGTGGCTTTGCACTCCCCAGGATGGTCCAGTGGGCAAACCACCCACTGTACAGACTTGAAAGACTGTGGCTTTGCACTCCCAGGAGACATCAATGGGCATGGAGCCCCATCGTGAGGTGCCCCCCCTTCCCTTCCCCCTGAGGTGCCTGTTGTATTTCTCTCTGATGCCCCGGCAGTGTTCTCTCCGTTTGTGGACAGGTATCTTGTGTGGGCCTCGCCCATGTATTTTTGGACTAGTGGTGCACGGACATTGATATGTGCATATCTGCACTACTTCTCGTAATGTATATACTTTTGAATGATTTTATAATATATCTGTACATATTTGAGACATGTATATTGATACATTACAATGTTTGAACTGATTTTGTTTTGTCTTTGCATTCTTCCGGGGGGGATGTGGGTTGTTACTGTGATGTTTCTAAATGCATTGGTGTGTGTGTTATAATAAGCGAGGGTGGGGGTGGGGGTGGATGTAGGAGGCTGGACTGGCTTGTAGTGATTACCAAGGGGTACTTACACCTTGCACCAGGCCCAGGTATCCCTTATTAGTGTATAGGGTGTCTAGCAGCTTAGGCTGATAGATAATGGTAGCTTAGCAGAGCAGCTTAGGCTGAACTAGGAGACGGTTGAAGCTCCTACAGTACCACTAGTGTCATATGCACAATATCATAAGAAAACACAAATCATAGATATACTAAAAATAAAGGTACTTTATTTTTATGACAATATGCCAAAAGTATCTCAGTGAGTACCCTCAGTATGAGGATAGCAAATATACACAAGATATATGTACACAATACCAAAAATATGCAGTATAGTATTAGAAAACAGTGCAAACAATGTATAGTTACAATAGGATGCAATGGGGACACATAGGGATAGGGGCAACACAAACCATATACTCCAAAAGTGGAATGCGAACCACGAATGGACCCCAAACCTATGTGACCTTGTAGAGGGTCGCTGGGACTGTAAGAAAACAGTTAGGGTTAGAAAAATAGCCCACCCCAAGACCCTGAAAAGTGAGTGCAAAGTGCACTAAAGTTCACCAAAGAGCACAGAAGTCGAGATAGGGGAATTCTGCAGGAAAGACACAAACCAGCAATGCAACAATGATGGATTTCCAAACGAGGGTACCTGTGGAACAAGGGGACCAAGTTCAAAAGTCACAAGCAAGTCGGAGATGGGCAGATGCCCAAGAAATGCCAGCTGTGGATGCAAAGAAGCTGCTACTGGACAGTAGAAGCTGAAGGTTCTGCAGGAACGACATGGGCTAGGAACTTCCCCTTTGGAGGACGGATCTCTCACGCTGTGGAGAGTCGTGCAAAAGTGTTTTCCTGAAGAAAGACTGCAAACAAGCCTTGCTAGCTGCAAGTCGTGCAGTTAAGGTTTTTAGATGCTGCTGTAGCCCAGGAGGGACCAGGATGTCGCCAATTGCGTCTGGGGACAGAGGGGGCGTCGAGCAAGACAAGGAGCCCTCTCAGAAGCAGACAGCACCCGCAGAAGTGCCGGAACAGGCACTACGAAGTGGAGTGAAACGGTGCTCACCTGAAGTTGCACAAAGGAGTCCCATGCCGCCGGAGGACAACTTAGGAGGTCATGCAATGCAGGTTAGAGTGCCGTGGACCCAGGCTGGAATGTGCACAAAGGATTTCCACCGGAAGTGCACGGAGGCCGGAGTAACTGCAAAAGTCGCAGTTCCCAGCAATGCAGTCTGGTGTGGGGAGACAAGGACTTACCTCCACCAAACTTGGACTGAAGAGTCACTGGACTGTGGGAGTCACTTGGACAGAGTTGCTGGATTCAAGGGATCTCGCTCGTCGTGCTGAGAGGAGACCCAGGGTACCGGTGATGCAGTTCTTTGGTGCCTGCGGTTGCAGGGGGACGATTCCGTCGACCCACGGGAGATTTCTTCGGAGCTTCTAGTGCAGAGAGGAGGCAGACTACCCCCACAGCATGCACCACCAGGAAAGCAGTCGAGAAGGCGGCAGGATCAGTGTTACAGAGTTGCAGTAGTTGTCTTCGCTACTTTGTTGCAGTTTTGCAGGCTTCCAGCGCGGTCAGCAGTCGATTCCTTGGCAGAAGGTGAAGAGAGAGATGCAGAGGAACTCTGATGAGCTCTTGCATTCGTTATCTAAGGAAATCCCCAAAGCAGAGACCCTAAATAGCCAGAAAAGAGGGTTTGGCTACTTAGGAGAGAAGATAGGCTAGCAACACCTGAAGGAGCCTATCAGAAGGAGTCTCTGACGTCACCTGCTGGCCCTGGCCACTCAGAGCAGTCCAGTGTGCCAGCAGCACCTCTGTTTCCAAGATGGCAGAGGTCTGGAGCACACTGGAGGAGCTCTGGGCACCTCCCAGGGGAGGTGCAGGTCAGGGGAGTGGTCACTCCCCTTTCCTTTGTCCAGTTTCGCACCAGAGCAGGGCTGAGGGGTCCCTGAACCGGTGTAGACTGGCTTATGCAGAAATGGGCACCATCTGTGCCCATGAAAGCATTTCCAGAGGCTGGGGGAGGCTACTCCTCCCCAGCCCTAACACCATTTTCCAAAGGGAGAGGGTGTAACACCCTCTCTCTGAGGAAGTCCTTTGTTCTGCCTTCCTGGGCCAAGCCTGGCTGGACCCCAGGAGGGCAGAAACCTGTCTGAGGGGTTGGCAGCAGCAGCAGCTGCAGTGAAACCCCGGGAAAGGCAGTTTGGCAGTACCCAGGTCTGAGCTACAGACCTGTGGGATCATGGGATTGTGCCAACTATGCCAGGATGGCATAGAGGGGGCAATTCCATGATCATAGACATGTTACATGGCCATATTCGGAGTTACCATTGTGAAGCTACATATAGGTCACCTATATAGGACCTATATGTAGTGCACACGTGTAATGGTGTCCCCGCACTCACAAAGTCCGGGGAATTGGCCCTGAACAATGTGGGGGCACCTTGGCTAGTGCCAGGGTGCCCACACACTAAGTAACTTAGCACCCAACCTTTACCAGGTAAAGGTTAGACATATAGGTGACTTATAAGTTACTTAAGTGCAGTGTAAAATGGCTGTGAAATAACGTGGACGTTATTTCACTCAGGCTGCAGTGGCAGGCCTGTGTAAGAATTGTCAGAGCTCCCTATGGGTGGCAAAAGAAATGCTGCAGCCCATAGGGATCTCCTGGAACCCCAATATCCTGGGTACCTCAGTACCATATACTAGGGAATTATAAGGGTGTTCCAGTATGCCAATGTAAATTGGTAAAATTGGTCACTAGCCTGTTAGTGACAATTTGAAAGAAATGAGAGAGCATAACCACTGAGGTTCTGGATAGTAGAGCCTCAGTGAGACAGTTAGTCATAACACAGGTAACATATTCAGGGCACACTTATGAGCACTGGGGCCCTGGCTGGCAGGGTCCCAGTGACACATACAACTAAAACAACATATATACAGTGAAAAATGGGGGTAACATGCCTGGCAAGATGGTACTTTCCTACAGTGGGGCTGTTGCCTGTGTGTGTCCCTGACTTTTGCCTCCCCCCTCCCCTATGTCGTAGGTGCAGTACTCACCGTTGTCTTCGCCGGCGCCGGCGTTGGTCTTTGTAGATGAGTAGGAATACAAGGGCCGGTAGGATTTGTAATTCTGGCTCCATGGTGTCCTCCTTCCTCGTGGGATGTGTTCAGGTGAGCGTTTTCCCATTGCAGAAATTTTTTCCGCCGTGCTTTTATCCACAGTGAATCCACCCCGGAAAAGGTGGCGGATTGGCGGGTTGTGATACTATAGGCAGTACATTGTCTTCCGCCTGTCTGTTGGCGGTGACCACCGCGCTGCTTGTCTGTACCGCCGTGGCAGGCGGTGTGTTAAAGTGGCTGTCTTTGTTGGCGGTTTCTGCCAGGGTCATGATTCCCTTTTTTTGTCCGCCGGCCTGTTTGCGGTATTACCGCACCTTTAACACCGTCCGCGAGGGTGGTAATGACCACCATAGTGTAGGAAAGGGCAGTGATACACACCCACATATAACACACACTCCCAGCACAGACAGTGAAGACCACACACACATGCATATAAATGTACTGTACCAGCACACACATCTACCCACACACACACACAAAAAGTACAAAAGCCAAGTGCCTAATACTCACACAAAGCCAAGCAGATACATGCCAAACATACTGCACAACGCACACAAACACCACCAACACAGTCATACACATCCATACACAGCATCCCATAATCACACAATGACAACTAGACCACAAACTCAGTCAGAGACAGGCACGTTGTGAAACACCACATAACCAAACACACAAAAAGCTGTATTTAGCAATGGCACACAATCAATATCAGTGAACACTCACCCAAACAATGACATAGGTGACACTTCACTTACTAGATGTAATAGTAAGGAAGACTTTTTTAGGTACATGGGCGGTCACATGAATGAGGGATGGGAGTAGAGGTAGAGGGAGTGCTTGTGTGATGTGTTGGTCTGCTGTACGTGGATGCTAGTGTGTGCAATGTGTGCATGTGTGTGGTGGGTGTATGTTGGGTGGGTGAGTGGGTGCGTGTGTCTATCTTGGGAGAAGGGGATAGAGATGCAGGGAGATGGAATGGAAGGCGTGTGAGTGAATGTTGGGGTGGTATGTGCAAGTGAGGTGTATATGCTGCAGGTGGTAGAGAAGGTTGTCATGGTAAGTGCAGAAGTGGTGTGTGGGGTGGGTATCTGTGAGACTGCTGTTGTGGTGACTGAGTGTATGACAGGAATGCTGGCAGGATCAGTGTGTGATGATGCAGTGCTGGCAGGTGTGAGTGGTGATGTGACTGTAAGGGAGGCAGTGTGGGAATTGTCTATTGTTGTGTATGCAGATGTGTGTTGTGTGTGCATGCCTGTGGGTTCGTTTGTGGTGCTTGTGTTTGTCTTTGCGCACCTTGGGGGTCATTCCGACCCCGGCGGTCAAGGACCACCGGGGCCGGGGTTGGCGGGAGCACCGGCAACAGGCTGGCGGTGCCCCGCAGGGCATTCTGACCGCGGCGGTTTGGCCGCGGTCAGAACAGGAAAACCGGCAGTGTCCTGCCGGTTTTCCAATGCCCTGAGGAATCCCCCATGGCGGCGCAGCTTGCTGCGCCGCCATGGGGGATTCCGACCCCCTCACCGCCATCCTGTTCCTGGCGGTTCCGACCGTCAGGAACAGGATGGCGGTGAGGGGTGTCGTGGGGCCCCTGGGGGCCCCTGCAGTGCCCATGCCAATGGCATGGGCACTGCAGGGGCCCCCATAAGCGGGCCCCACATAGAATTTCAGTGTCTGCATTGCAGACACTGAAATTCGCGACGGGTGCAACTGCACCCGTCGCACCCTTCCCACTACGCCGGCTCCATTCGGAGCCGGCGTCCTCGTGGGAAGGGGTTTCCCGCTGGGCTGGCTGGCGGGCGGCCTTCTGGCGGTCGCCCGCCAGCCCAGCGGGAAACACAGAATGGCCGCCGCGGTCTTTTGAGTAACTCACGTGTACAGTAGAATGTGTGGTACAGTACCACCACTTCAGTTCCTGCATGGTTTTACATAGCTAACGTATTACAGTGCAACATAATTGGTGTGACAACCAGGACTGTACACTCCCCAGATTCCATCTGACCTCATAAATCCCAAGTCCAGTGAGGAAAACAATAGAGAACCATGCACAAGTCCTCTAACAGTCTACACTTACCTCCTTGTGGCTGCTGTGTTGCCCTCAAGCGCCCATCAAACTCTGGGCAGGTCACGTCCAGTATTTGGGCCATTTGGGGAGTCAGGGTCCAAGGGGCACCCCTTCCATGTTGGGAGGCTGGCCCCAGCTGGGCATCTACATCTGCCAGGCACGGCGTCTCAGGTCCTCCCAACTCTTCCTGTAGTGGGAGCTCTGCTGACTATGGACTCCAAAGGCCTGCACTTCCTTGGCGATGGCTCTCCACAACCCTTTTTTCTGGTGGGTGCTGACCTGGTGGGAAACACTGAGAAAATGGAGGACATGATGTAAATTATACCTATACAGCTGTGACCTTTGGTGACACACAACATACACGGCCCATGCACATTGCCAATACACCAAACACCACATACATCATGTGCATGCAATACCCCAAATCAGTCATTACATGTCAATGTGCACACAAATTAGCCATCAAACACCACCCGAAATGGGAGACAAAGGACGTTATACTGACCTGTTGCCCTGGAGCCCCATACAACTGCCCAACCAGGGGTAGGACCCCTTCCACCAGTTTATCAAGCTCATCAGCTGTTGTAGGAGGCTGGACTGGCTTGTAGTGAGTACCAAGGGGTACTTGCACCTTGCACCAGGCCCAGTTATCCCTTATTAGTGTATAGGGTGTCTAGCAGCTTAGGCTGATAGATAATGGTAGCTTAGCAGAGCAGCTTAGGCTGAACTAGGAGACGTGTGAAGCTACTACAGTACCACTTAGTGTCATATGCACAATATCATAAGAAAACACAATACACAGTTATACTAAAAATAAAGGTACTTTATTTTTATGACAATATGCCAAAGTATCTTAGAGTGTACCCTCAGTGAGAGGATAGGAAATATACACAAGATATATATACACAATAGCAAAAATATGCAGTATAGTCTTAGAAAACAGTGCAAACAATGTATAGTTACAATAGGATGCAATGGGGAAACATAGGGATAGGGGCAACACAAACCATATACTCCAAAAGTGGAATGCGAACCACGAATGGACCCCAAACCTATGTGACCTTGTAGAGGGTCGCTGGGACTATTAGAAAATAGTGAGAGTTAGAAAAATAACCCTCCCCAAGACCCTGAAAAGTGAGTGCAAAGTGCACTAAAGTTCCCCTAAGGACAAAATAGTCGTGTTAGAGGGAAAATGCAAGGAAAACACAAATCAGCAATGCAACAACGATGGATTCCTGACTGAGGGTACCTGTGGAACAAGGGGACCAAGTCCAAAAGTCACAAGCAGCTCGGAGATGGGCAGATGCCCAAGAAATGCCAGCGGTTGGTGCAAAGAAGCTCTTACTGGGCTGAAGAACTGTGAATACTGCAGGAACGACAAGGGCTAGAGACTTCCCCTTTGGAGGATGGATCCCCCACGCCTTGGAGAGTCGTGCAGAAGTGTTTTCCCGCCGGATGGACTCCAACAAGCCTTGCTACACGCAAATCGTGCGTTTGTGGACGCTGCTGGGGCCCAGGGGGGACCAGGAGGTCGCAAATTGGACCTGCAGAGAGAGGGGACGT
The DNA here is from genome assembly GCF_031143425.1 of Pleurodeles waltl. Classification (NCBI taxonomy): domain Eukaryota; kingdom Metazoa; phylum Chordata; class Amphibia; order Caudata; family Salamandridae; genus Pleurodeles; species Pleurodeles waltl. Next base: position 318,997,751 of record NC_090442.1, on the reverse strand, counting down.
CGAGCAAGACAAAGAGCCCTCACTGAAGCAGGTAGCACCCGGAGAAGTGCCAGAAACAGGCACTACGAGGATGCATGAAACGGTGCTCGCCGAAGTTGCACAAAGGAGTCCCACGTCGCCGGAGACCAACTTAGAAAGTCGTGCAATGCAGGTTAGAGTGCTGTGGACCCAGGCTTGGCTGTGCACGAAGGATTTCCGCCGGAAGTGCACAGGGGCCGGAGTAGCTTGCAAAGTCGCGGTTCCCAGCAATGCAGCCCAGCGAGGTGAGGCAAGGACTTACCTCCACCAAACTTGGGCTGAAGAGTCACTGGACTGTGGGGGTCACTTGGACGGTGTCGCTGGATTCGAGGGACCTCGCTCGTCGTGCTGAGAGGAGACCCAAGGGACCGGTAATGCAGCTTTTTGGTGCCTGCGGTTGCAGGGGGAAGATTCCGTCGACCCACGGGAGATTTCTTCGGAGCTTCTGGTGCAGAGAGGAGGCAAACTACCCCCACAGCATGCACAAGCAGGAAAACAGTCGAGAAGGCGGCAGGATCAGCGTTACAGAGTTGCAGTAGTCGTCTTTGCTACTATGTTGCAGGTTTGCAGGCTTCCAGCGCGGTCAGCGGTCGATTCCTTATCAGAAGGTGAAGAGGGAGATGCAGAGGAACTCGGCTGAGCTCATGCATTCGTTATCTAAAGTTTCCCCAGAGACAGAGACCCTAAATAGCCAGAAAAGAGGGTTTGGCTACCTAGGAGAGAGGAAAGGCTACTAACACCTGAAGGAGCCTATCACAAGGAGTCTCTCACGTCACCTGGTGGCACTGGCCACTCAGAGCAGTCCAGTGTGCCAGCAGCACCTCTGTTTCCAAGATGGCAGAGGTCTGGAGCACACTGGAGGAGCTCTGGACACCTCCCAGGGGAGGTGCAGGTCAGGGGAGTGGTCACTCCCCTTTCCTTTGTCCAGTTTCGCGCCAGAGCAGGGGCTAAGGGGTCCCTGAACCGGTGTAGACTGGCTTATGCAGAATTGGGCACATCTGTGCCCAACAAAGCATTTCCAGAGGCTGGGGGAGGCTACTCCTCCCCTGCCTTCACACCATTTTCCAAAGGGAGAGGGTGTCACACCCTCTCTCAGAGGAAGTTCTTTGTTCTGCCATCCTGGGCCAGGCCTGGCTGGACCCCAGGAGGGCAGCTGCCTGTCTGAGGGGTTGGCAGCAGCAGCAGCTGCAGTGAAACCCCAGGAAGGGCAGTCTGGCAGTACCAGGGTCTGTGCTACAGACCACTGGGATCATGGAATTGTACCAACAATGCCAGGATGGCATAGAGGGGGCAATTCCATGATCATAGACATGTTACATGGCCATATTCGGAGTTACCATGGTGAAGCTACATATAGGTAGTGACCTATACGTAGTGCACGCGTGTAATGGTGTCCCCGCACTCACAAAGTTCAGGGAATTGGCTCTGAACAATGTGGGGGCACCTTGGCTAGTGCCAGGGTGCCCTCACACTAAGTAACTTTGCACCTAACCTTTACCAGGTAAAGGTTAGACATATAGGTGACTTATAAGTTACTTAAGTGCAGTGTAAAATGGCTGTGAAATAACGTGGACGTTATTTCACTCAGGCTGCAGTGGCAGGCCTGTGTAAGAATTGTCAGAGCTCCCTATGGGTGGCAAAAGAAATGCTGCAGCCCATAGGGATCTCCTGGAACCCCAATACCCTGGGTACCTCAGTACTATATACTAGGGAATTATAAGGGTGTTCCAGTAAGCCAATGTAAATTGGAAAAAATGGTCACTAGCCTGTCAGTGACAATTTGGAAAGAAATGAGAGAGCATAACCACTGAGGTTCTGATTAGCAGAGCCTCAGTGAGACAGTTAGTCACTACACAGGTAACACATTCAGGCACACTTATGAGCACTGGGGCCCTGGGTTACCAGGGTCCCAGTGACACATACAACTAAAACAACATATATACAGTGAAAAATGGGGGTAACATGCCAGGCAAGATGGTACTTTCCTACACAACCCCCCCCCAAACGAAGGACAATAAGACTAGCCATTACCTGATGAGTCTTCATTGTCTAAGTGGAAATATCTGGAGAGTCCATCTGCATTGGAGTGGCTACTCCCAGGTCTATGTTCCACTGTATAGTCCATTCCCTGTAGGGATATGGACCACCTCAACAATTTAGGATTTTCACCTTTCATTTGTTTTAGCCAAAGTAGAGGTTTGTGGTCTGTCTGAACAATGAAGTGAGTGCCAAACAGGTATGGCCTCAACTTCTTCAGAGCCCAGACCACAGCAAAGGCCTCCCTCTCAATGGCAGACCAACGCTTTTCTCTAGGGGTCAACCTTCTACTAATAAAAGCAACAGGTTGATTCCTGGCCCTCAGAATTAAGTTGTGATAGGACTGCCCCTACTCCTAATTCAGATGCATCAGTTTGGACATAGAATTATTTAGAGTAACAAGGGCTTTTCAGGACAGGTGCAGAGCACATGGCCTGCTTCAGCTCCTCAAAAGCTTTCTGACAGTTTGCTGTCCATAATACCTTTTTAGGCATTTTCTTGGATGTGAGGTCATTAAGAGGGGCTGCAATGGAGCCATAGTTCTTAATGAACCTCCTGTAATACCCAGTGAGGCCTAGGAAGGCTCTCACCTGAGTCTGAGTGGTAGGGGGAACCCAATCAATAATAGTTTGGATTTTCCCCTGAAGTGGTGCAATCTGTTCCCCACCAACAAGGTGTCCCAGATAAACCACCTTACCCTGCCCTATCTGGCACTTTGAAGCCTTGATAGTGAGGCCTGCCTTTTGCAGGGCCTCCAAAACTTTCCATAGGTGGACCAGGTGATCATCCCAGCTGGAGCTAAAGACAGCTATATCATCCAAATATGCTGCACTGAAAGCTTCCAGCCCTTGCAGGACTGTGTTCACCAACCTCTGAAAAGTGGCAGGTGCATTTTTCAAACCAAAAGGCATTACAGTAAACTGGTAATGTCCTCCAATGGTAGAAAAGGCAGTCTTAGGTTTAGCATCTTCTGACAATTTGTTCTGCCAATACCCTGCAGTCAAATCAAAAGTGCTTAGATACTTGGCAGATGCCAGTGTATCTATGAGCTCATCTGCCCTGGGTATAGGGTGAGCATCAGTTTTGGTTACCAAGTTGAGACCTCTATAGTCTACACAAAACCTCATTTCCTTCTTTCCATCTTTAGAATTGGGTTTTGGTACCAGTACCACAGGAGAAGCCCATGGACTGTCAGAGTGCTCAACCACTCCTAGTTCCAACATTTTCTGAACTTCTTGCTTTATGCAGTCCCTGACATGGTCAGGCTGCCTATAGATCTTACTTTTGACAGGTAAACTGTCTCCAGTATCTATAGTGTGCTCACACCAAGAAGTGGTGCCTGGCACAATGGAGAAGAGTTCTGAAAATTGTCCTAGGAGATTTATGCAATTATCTTTCTGCTCAGCAGTAAGACAATCAGCCAAAACTACACCTTCCACAAGAACATCTTGTTCTGTGGAAGAGAATAGATCAGGTAGAGGATCACTGTCTTCTTCCTGTCCCTCATCTTTTGCCATGAGCAGGGTGAGATCAGCCCTGTCATAGTAGGGTTTCAGGCGGTTGACATGGAGCACCCTAAGGGGACTCCTGGCAGTGCCTAAGTCAACCAAGTAGGTGACTTCACCCTTCTTTTCAACAATTGTGTGGGGTCCACTCCATTTATCTTGGAGTGCTCTTGGGGCCACAGGCTCCAAGACCCACACTTTCTGCCCTGTTTGGTACTGAACCAAAACAGCCTTCTGATCATGCCATTGCTTCTGGAGCTCTTGGCTGGCCTGAAGGTTTTTACTGGCCTTTTTCATGTATTCAGCCATCCTTGATCTGAGGCCAAGTACATAATCCACAATATCCTGCTTAGGAGCTTTTAAAGGTTGTTCCCAACCCTCCTTTACAAGTGTGAGTGGACCCCTAACAGGGTGTCCAAAAAGAAGTTCAAAGGGGCTGAAGCCCACTCCTTTCTGGGGTACCTCCCTGTAGGCAAAAAGGAGGCATGGTAGAAGGATATCCCATCTCCTGCTGAGTTTTTCAGGGAGTCCCATAATCATGCCTTTGAGAGTTTTATTAAATCTCTCCACCAGTCCATTTGTTTGTGGATGATAGGGTGTTGTGAACTTGTAAGTTACACCACACTCCTTCCACATGGCCTTTAAGTATGCAGACATGAAATTGCTTCCTCTGTCTGATACTACTTCCTTTGGGAAGCCCACCCTGGAAAATATTCCCAGGAGGGCCTTTGCCACTGCAGGAGCTGTAGTGGTCCTTAAAGGAATAGCTTCAGGATATCTTGTGGCATGGTCCACTACCACTAAGATAAACCTATTGCCTGAAGCAGTAGGAGGGTCAAGGGGGCCAACTATGTCAACCCCTACCCTTTCAAAGGGAACCCCAACCACAGGCAGTGGGATAAGGGGTGCCTTTGGGGTGCCACCTGTCTTGCCACTGGCTTGACAGGTTTCACAGGACTTGCAAAATTCCTTTGTGTCCTCAGACATCCTAGGCCAATGAAACAATGGTACCAATCTGTCCCAAGTTTTCATTTGACCCAGGTGCCCAGCTAAGGGAATGTCATGTGCCAGTGTTAGGAGGAACTTTCTGTACTCCTGAGGAATCACTAATCTCCTGGCAGCTCCAGGTTTAGGATCCCTATGCTCAGTGTACAAGAGGTTGTCCTCCCAGTAAACTCTGTGAGAATCACTGACATCCCCATTAGCCTGTTTGACAGCTTGCTGTCTGAGACCCTCTAATGTGGGACAGGTTTGCTGTGCCACACTCAGCTCCTCTCTGGCAGGCCCCCCTTCACCCAAAAGCTCAGCAGTGTCTGCTTCCAGCTCCTCTGGTGTAGGTTCTGCACAGGGAGGGAATTCTTCTTCCTCAGAAGTAGAATCCACTGTAGAGGGAGGGATAGTAGGAAGTGGTTTGCTTCTACTAGCCCTAGCTTTAGGGAGCACTTGGTCCATTGTTCCAGGATCCAAGCTTCCCTGTCCTTTTTGCTTTTTGGCCTGAGCCCTTGTCAAAGCAAAAATATGCCCTGGAATGCCCAGCATTGCTGCATGGGCCTCCAACTCCACATCTGACCAAGCTGATGTCTCCAAATCATTCCCTAATAGACAGTCTACAGGTAAATCTGAAGCTACCACAACTTTCTTTGGACCAGTTACCCCCCCCCAGTTGAGATTTACAACAGCCATGGGGTGGCTTTGTGTTATGTTGTGAGCATCGGTTACTTGGTACTGGTGTCCAAGTATGTGTTGTTCAGGGTGCACCAGTTTCTCAATCACCATTGTGACACTGGCACCTGTGTCCCTGTAGGCCTGGACCTCAACACCATTTATTAGGGTTAGTTGCTTGTACTTCTCCAAGTTATGGGGGCAAGCAACCAAAGTGGCTAAATCAATAGCCCCTTCAGAGACTAAAGTAGCCTCTGTGGTCTCCCTAATCAGACCAACCCCAACTAAATTACCAAAAGTGAGCCCAGCTACTCCCTTGGATTGGCTATTAGTAGGTTTGCTCCCACCACCACTGCTATTAGTAGGGACACTAGGTGTAGCAGTAGGGGTTGTGGTGGTAGGAGCTGTGGTGCCTTTCTTTGGACAACTGGGATCTGTTGTCCAATGGCCTTTTATTTTACATAAATAGCACCATGGTTTCTTTTCCTTGTTCTGATTAAAGGAGGATTTGGACCCACCACCCCCACCAGAGTGTTTTTGTGGGCCTGATGAAGACTCATTTTTAGATTTGTCCCCACCCTTGTCAGAAGACTTACCATCCTTCTTTTTGTTGCCATCTTTGTCACCCCCTGTATGAACTTTTCTGTTCACTCTTGTTCTGACCCATTTGTCTGCCTTCTTTCCCAATTCTTGGGGAGAGGTCAGATCAGAGTCCACCAAGTACTGGTGCAACAAATCAGACACACAATTATTAAGAATATGCTCTCTCAGGATTAAGTTATACAGGCTGTCATAATCAGTAACTTTACTGCCATGTAACCACCCCTCCAAGGCCTTCACTGCCTGGTCAATGAAATCAACCCAGTCTTGTGAAGACTCCTTTTTGGTATCTCTGAACTTTATCCTGTACTGTTCAGTGGTTAAGCCATAACCATCCAGGAGTGCATTCTTAAGAACTTGGAAATTGTTAGCATCATTTTCTTTTACAGTAAGGAGCCTATCCCTACCTTTTCCAGTAAATGATAGCCATAGGATAGCAGCCCACTGCTTTTGAGGGACATCCTGTACAGCACAGGCCCTCTCAAGTGCAGCAAACCACTTGTTAATGTCATCCCCCTCCTTATAAGGGGGAACTATCTTGTGCAGATTCCTGGAATCATGCTCTTTTGCAGGATGACTATGGGGAATACTGCTGCTGCCACCATGGGTATCTAAACCCATCTTCTGTCTTTCCCTCTCTATTTCTAAAGACTGTCTATCCAAATCCAGCTGTTGCTTCTTGAGCTTCAGTCTGGTTTGCTCCACTCTCAATCTATTGAGCTCCCTTTCTAACAATCTGTCATCAGGGTGGGTGGGAGGGACATTTCTAGATACAGAGGTATGATGGGAATGAACAGATGGAGACCTGTCCCTTACAGAGGGCACCCTAACAGCTTGGCTACCAGTATAATGTGAGAGCACACCATTAGTATGGTGTGATTCAACCTCTGTACCAACTATGCTAGACTGTCTAGTAATGGGCAGGCTGAGAAGTTTCTTTCCTGAACCTTTTCCTGGGGGAGTCCCTGGATCAGATTGTGAACCATTAGCTGCTTTTTCACCAGATTGGGCACTTATGGCCTTATCCTGTACTCTAAGCATGTTAATTAACAGTTCTAAGGAAGGATTCTTCCCTACACTCAAACCTCTCTCTATGCAGAGACTCCTTGCTCCTTTCCAGCTAAGGTGATCATATGCAAGTTTGGACAGTTCAACATTTTGGCCTGTGCCAGACATTTTTTTAGAGAGAGTTAAAGTGATAGGAAAAGAGAAAAAAGTTTTCAGAACTTTTTGGAAAGACAGAAAAAAACTTTTTAAACTTTTAAGAACTTTTTGAAAGTTTAGAAGTACTTTTCAGCACTTAGAAAAGAGTGAAAAGAGGAAATGCAAAACTTTTTGGCTATGTGTATATACACTGACCTTGTTTTGTATATTTTTCTCTTATGAAAAGTACAATGACAAGAGTGGTAAGTAGTCTCAAGCGCTTATCCCACCACTGCACAACCAATGTAGGAGGCTGGACTGGCTTGTAGTGAGTACCAAGGGGTACTTGCACCTTGCACCAGGCCCAGTTATCCCTTATTAGTGTATAGGGTGTCTAGCAGCTTAGGCTGATAGATAATGGTAGCTTAGCAGAGCAGCTTAGGCTGAACTAGGAGACGTGTGAAGCTACTACAGTACCACTTAGTGTCATATGCACAATATCATAAGAAAACACAATACACAGTTATACTAAAAATAAAGGTACTTTATTTTTATGACAATATGCCAAAGTATCTTAGAGTGTACCCTCAGTGAGAGGATAGGAAATATACACAAGATATATATACACAATAGCAAAAATATGCAGTATAGTCTTAGAAAACAGTGCAAACAATGTATAGTTACAATAGGATGCAATGGGGAAACATAGGGATAGGGGCAACACAAACCATATACTCCAAAAGTGGAATGCGAACCACGAATGGACCCCAAACCTATGTGACCTTGTAGAGGGTCGCTGGGACTATTAGAAAATAGTGAGAGTTAGAAAAATAACCCTCCCCAAGACCCTGAAAAGTGAGTGCAAAGTGCACTAAAGTTCCCCTAAGGACAAAATAGTCGTGTTAGAGGGAAAATGCAAGGAAAACACAAATCAGCAATGCAACAACGATGGATTCCTGACTGAGGGTACCTGTGGAACAAGGGGACCAAGTCCAAAAGTCACAAGCAGCTCGGAGATGGGCAGATGCCCAAGAAATGCCAGCGGTTGGTGCAAAGAAGCTCTTACTAGGCTGAAGAACTGTGAATACTGCAGGAACGACAAGGGCTAGAGACTTCCCCTTTGGAGGATGGATCCCCCACGCCTTGGAGAGTCGTGCAGAAGTGTTTTCCCGCCGGATGGACGCCAACAAGCCTTGCTACACGCAAATCGTGCGTTTGTGGACGCTGCTGGGGCCCAGGGGGGACCAGGAGGTCGCAAATTGGACCTGCAGAGAGAGGGGATGTCGAGCAAGACAAAGAGCCCTCACTGAAGCAGGTAGCACCCGGAGAAGTGCCAGAAACAGGCACTACGAGGATGCGTGAAACGGTGCTCGCCGAAGTTGCACAAAGGAGTCCCACGTCGCCGGAGACCAACTTAGAAAGTCGTGCAATGCAGGTTAGAGTGCCGTGGACCCAGGCTTGGCTGTGCACGAAGGATTTCCGCCGGAAGTGCACAGGGGCCGGAGTAGCTTGCAAAGTCGCGGTTCCCAGCAATGCAGCCCAGCGAGGTGAGGCAAGGACTTACCTCCACCAAACTTGGGCTGAAGAGTCACTGGACTGTGGGGGTCACTTGGACGGTGTCGCTGGATTCGAGGGACCTCGCTCGTCGTGCTGAGAGGAGACCCAAGGGACCGGTAATGCAGCTTTTTGGTGCCTGCGGTTGCAGGGGGAAGATTCCGTCGACCCACGGGAGATTTCTTCGGAGCTTCTGGTGCAGAGAGGAGGCAGACTACCCCCACAGCATGCACAAGCAGGAAAACAGTCGAGAAGGCGGCAGGATCAGCGTTACAGAGTTGCAGTAGTCGTCTTTGCTACTATGTTGCAGGTTTGCAGGCTTCCAGCGCTGTCAGCGGTCGATTCCTTATCAGAAGGTGAAGAGGGAGATGCAGAGGAACTCGGCTGAGCTCATGCATTCGTTATCTAAAGTTTCCCCAGAGACAGAGACCCTAAATAGCCAGAAAAGAGGGTTTGGCTACCTAGGAGAGAGGGAAGGCTACTAACACCTGAAGGAGCCTATCACAAGGAGTCTCTCACGTCACCTGGTGGCACTGGCCACTCAGAGCAGTCCAGTGTGCCAGCAGCACCTCTGTTTCCAAGATGGCAGAGGTCTGGAGCACACTGGAGGAGCTCTGGACACCTCCCAGGGGAGGTGCAGGTCAGGGGAGTGGTCACTCCCCTTTCCTTTGTCCAGTTTCGCGCCAGAGCAGGGGCTAAGGGGTCCCTGAACCGGTGTAGACTGGCTTATGCAGAATTGGGCACATCTGTGCCCAACAAAGCATTTCCAGAGGCTGGGGGAGGCTACTCCTCCCCTGCCTTCACACCATTTTCCAAAGGGAGAGGGTGTCACACCCTCTCTCAGAGGAAGTTCTTTGTTCTGCCATCCTGGGCCAGGCCTGGCTGGACCCCAGGAGGGCAGCTGCCTGTCTGAGGGGTTGGCAGCAGCAGCAGCTGCAGTGAAACCCCAGGAAGGGCAGTCTGGCAGTACCAGGGTCTGTGCTACAGACCACTGGGATCATGGAATTGTACCAACAATGCCAGGATGGCATAGAGGGGGCAATTCCATGATCATAGACATGTTACATGGCCATATTCGGAGTTACCATGGTGAAGCTACATATAGGTAGTGACCTATATGTAGTGCACGCGTGTAATGGTGTCCCCGCACTCACAAAGTTCAGGGAATTGGCTCTGAACAATGTGGGGGCACCTTGGCTAGTGCCAGGGTGCCCTCACACTAAGTAACTTTGCACCTAACCTTTACCAGGTAAAGGTTAGACATATAGGTGACTTATAAGTTACTTAAGTGCAGTGTAAAATGGCTGTGAAATAACGTGGACGTTATTTCACTCAGGCTGCAGTGGCAGGCCTGTGTAAGAATTGTCAGAGCTCCCTATGGGTGGCAAAAGAAATGCTGCAACCCATAGGGATCTCCTGGAACCCCAATACCCTGGGTACCTCAGTACTATATACTAGGGAATTATAAGGGTGTTCCAGTAAGCCAATGTAAATTGGAAAAAATGGTCACTAGCCTGTCAGTGACAATTTGGAAAGAAATGAGAGAGCATAACCACTGAGGTTCTGATTAGCAGAGCCTCAGTGAGACAGTTAGTCACTACACAGGTAACACATTCAGGCACACTTATGAGCACTGGGGCCCTGGGTTACCAGGGTCCCAGTGACACATACAACTAAAACAACATATATACAGTGAAAAATGGGGGTAACATGCCAGGCAAGATGGTACTTTCCTACACAACCCCCCCCCAAACGAAGGACAATAAGACTAGCCATTACCTGATGAGTCTTCATTGTCTAAGTGGAAATATCTGGAGAGTCCATCTGCATTGGAGTGGCTACTCCCAGGTCTATGTTCCACTGTATAGTCCATTCCCTGTAGGGATATGGACCACCTCAACAATTTAGGATTTTCACCTTTCATTTGTTTTAGCCAAAGTAGAGGTTTGTGGTCTGTCTGAACAATGAAGTGAGTGCCAAACAGGTATGGCCTCAACTTCTTCAGAGCCCAGACCACAGCAAAGGCCTCCCTCTCAATGGCAGACCAACGCTTTTCTCTAGGGGTCAACCTTCTACTAATAAAAGCAACAGGTTGATCCTGGCCCTCAGAATTAAGTTGTGATAGGACTGCCCCTACTCCTAATTCAGATGCATCAGTTTGGACATAGAATTTTTTAGAGTAACAAGGGCTTTTCAGGACAGGTGCAGAGCACATGGCCTGCTTCAGCTCCCCAAAAGCTTTCTGACAGTTTGCTGTCCATAATACCTTTTTAGGCATTTTCTTGGATGTGAGGTCATTAAGAGGGGCTGCAATGGAGCCATAGTTCTTAATGAACCTCCTGTAATACCCAGTGAGGCCTAGGAAGGCTCTCACCTGAGTCTGAGTGGTAGGGGGAACCCAATCAATAATAGTTTGGATTTTCCCCTTAAGTGGTGCAATCTGTTCCCCACCAACAAGGTGTCCCAGATAAACCACCTTACCCTGCCCTATCTGGCACTTTGAAGCCTTGATAGTGAGGCCTGCCTTTTGCAGGGCCTCCAAAACTTTCCATAGGTGGACCAGGTGATCATCCCAGCTGGAGCTAAAGACAGCTATATCATCCAAATATGCTGCACTGAAAGCTTCCAGCCCTTGCAGGACTGTGTTCACCAACCTCTGAAAAGTGGCAGGTGCATTTTTCAAACCAAAAGGCATTACAGTAAACTGGTAATGTCCTCCAATGGTAGAAAATGCAGTCTTAGGTTTAGCATCTTCTGACAATTTGATCTGCCAATACCCTGCAGTCAAATCAAAAGTGCTTAGATACTTGGCAGATGCCAGTGTATCTATGAGCTCATCTGCCCTGGGTATAGGGTGAGCATCAGTTTTGGTTACCAAGTTGAGACCTCTATAGTCTACACAAAACCTCATTTCCTTCTTTCCATCTTTAGAATTGGGTTTTGGTACCAGTACCACAGGAGAAGCCCATGGACTGTCAGAGTGCTCAACCACTCCTAGTTCCAACATTTTCTGAACTTCTTGCTTTATGCAGTCCCTGACATGGTCAGGCTGCCTATAGATCTTACTTTTGACAGGTAAACTGTCTCCAGTATCTATAGTGTGCTCACACCAAGAAGTGGTGCCTGGCACAATGGAGAAGACTTCTGAAAATTGTCCTAGGAGATTTATGCAATTATCTTTCTGCTCAGCAGTAAGACAATCAGCCAAAACTACACCTTCCACAAGAGCATCTTGTTCTGTGGAAGAGAAGAGATCAGGTAGAGGATCACTGTCTTCTTCCTGTCCCTCATCTGTTGCCATGAGCAGGGTGAGATCAGCCCTGTCATAGTAGGGTTTCAGGCGGTTGACATGGAGCACCCTAAGGGGACTCCTGGCAGTGCCTAAGTCAACCAAGTAGGTGACTTCACCCTTCTTTTCAACAATTGTGTGGGGTCCACTCCATTTATCTTGGAGTGCTCTTGGGGCCACAGGCTCCAAGACCCACACTTTCTGCCCTGTTTGGTACTGAACCAAAACAGCCTTCTGATCATGCCATTGCTTCTGGAGCTCTTGGCTGGCCTGAAGGTTTTTACTGGCCTTTTTCATGTATTCAGCCATCCTTGATCTGAGGCCAAGTACATAATCCACAATATCCTGCTTAGGAGCTTTTAAAGGTTGTTCCCAACCCTCCTTTACAAGTGTGAGTGGACCCCTAACAGGGTGTCCAAAAAGAAGTTCAAAGGGGCTGAAGCCCACTCCTTTCTGGGGTACCTCCCTGTAGGCAAAAAGGAGGCATGGTAGAAGGATATCCCATCTCCTGCGGAGTTTTTCAGGGAGTCCCATAATCATGCCTTTGAGAGTTTTATTAAATCTCTCCACCAGTCCATTTGTTTGTGGATGATAGGGTGTTGTGAACTTGTAAGTTACACCACACTCCTTCCACATGGCCTTTAAGTATGCAGACATGAAATTGCTTCCTCTTTCTGATACTACTTCCTTTGGGAAGCCCACCCTGGAAAATATTCCCAGGAGGGCCTTTGCCACTGCAGGAGCTGTAGTGGTCCTTAAAGGAATAGCTTCAGGATATCTTGTGGCATGGTCCACTACCACTAAGATAAACCTATTGCCTGAAGCAGTAGGAGGGTCAAGGGGGCCAACTATGTCAACCCCTACCCTTTCAAAGGGAACCCCAACCACAGGCAGTGGGATAAGGGGTGCCTTTGGGGTGCCACCTGTCTTGCCACTGGCTTGACAGGTTTCACAGGACTTGCAAAATTCCTTTGTGTCCTCAGACATCCTAGGCCAATGAAACAATGGTACCAATCTGTCCCAAGTTTTCATTTGACCCAGGTGCCCAGCTAAGGGAATGTCATGTGCCAGTGTTAGGAGGAACTTTCTGTACTCCTGAGGAATCACTAATCTCCTGGCAGCTCCAGGTTTAGGATCCCTATGCTCAGTGTACAAGAGGTTGTCCTCCCAGTAAACTCTGTGAGAGTCACTGACATCCCCATTAGCCTGTTTGACAGCTTGCTGTCTGAGACCCTCTAATGTGGGACAGATTTGCTGTGCCACACTCAGCTCCTCTCTGGCAGGCCCCCCTTCACCCAAAAGCTCAGCAGTGTCTGCTTCCAGCTCCTCTGGTGTAGGTTCTGCACAGGGAGGGAATTCTTCTTCCTCAGAAGTAGAATCCACTGTAGAGGGAGGGATAGTAGGAAGTGGTTTGCTTCTACTAGCCCTAGCTTTAGGGAGCACTTGGTCCATTGTTCCAGGATCCAAGCTTCCCTGTCCTTTTTGCTTTTTGGCCTGAGCCCTTGTCAAAGCAAAAATATGCCCTGGAATGCCCAGCATTGCTGCATGGGCCTCCAACTCCACATCTGACCAAGCTGATGTCTCCAAATCATTCCCTAATAGACAGTCTACAGGTAAATCTGAAGCTACCACAACTTTCTTTGGACCAGTTACCCCCCCCCAGTTGAGATTTACAACAGCCATGGGGTGGCTTTGTGTTATGTTGTGAGCATCGGTTACTTGGTACTGGTGTCCAAGTATGTGTTGTTCAGGGTGCACCAGTTTCTCAATCACCATTGTGACACTGGCACCTGTGTCCCTGTAGGCCTGGACCTCAACACCATTTATTAGGGTTAGTTGCTTGTACTTCTCCAAGTTATGGGGGCAAGCAACCAAAGTGGCTAAATCAATAGCCCCTTCAGAGACTAAAGTAGCCTCTGTGGTCTCCCTAATCAGACCAACCCCAACTAAATTACCAAAAGTGAGCCCAGCTACTCCCTTGGATTGGCTATTAGTAGGTTTGCTCCCACCACCACTGCTATTAGTAGGGACACTAGGTGTAGCAGTAGGGGTTGTGGTGGTAGGAGCTGTGGTGCCTTTCTTTGGACAACTGGGATCTGTTGTCCAATGGCCTTTTATTTTACATAAATAGCACCATGGTTTCTTTTCCTTGTTCTGATTAAAGGAGGATTTGGACCCACCACCCCCACCAGAGTGTTTTTGTGGGCCTGATGAAGACTCATTTTTAGATTTGTCCCCACCCTTGTCAGAAGACTTACCATCCTTCTTTTTGTTGCCATCTTTGTCACCCCCTGTATGAACTTTTCTGTTCACTCTTGTTCTGACCCATTTGTCTGCCTTCTTTCCCAATTCTTGGGGAGAGGTCAGATCAGAGTCCACCAAGTACTGGTGCAACAAATCAGACACACAATTATTAAGAATATGCTCTCTCAGGATTAAGTTATACAGGCTGTCATAATCAGTAACTTTACTGCCATGTAACCACCCCTCCAAGGCCTTCACTGCCTGGTCAATGAAATCAACCCAGTCTTGTGAAGACTCCTTTTTGGTATCTCTGAACTTTATCCTGTACTGTTCAGTGGTTAAGCCATAACCATCCAGGAGTGCATTCTTAAGAACTTGGAAATTGTTAGCATCATTTTCTTTTACAGTAAGGAGCCTATCCCTACCTTTTCCAGTAAATGATAGCCATAGGATAGCAGCCCACTGCTTTTGAGGGACATCCTGTACAGCACAGGCCCTCTCAAGTGCAGCAAACCACTAGTTAATGTCATCCCCCTCCTTATAAGGGGGAACTATCTTGTGCAGATTCCTGGAATCATGCTCTTTTGCAGGATGACTATGGGGAATACTGCTGCTGCCACCATGGGTATCTAAACCCATCTTCTGTCTTTCCCTCTCTATTTCTAAAGACTGTCTATCCAAATCCAGCTGTTGCTTCTTGAGCTTCAGTCTGGTTTGCTCCACTCTCAATCTATTGAGCTCCCTTTCTAACAATCTGTCATCAGGGTGGGTGGGAGGGACATTTCTAGATACAGAGGTATGATGGGAATGAACAGATGGAGACCTGTCCCTTACAGAGGGCACCCTAACAGCTTGGCTACCAGTATAATGTGAGAGCACACCATTAGTATGGTGTGATTCAACCTCTGTACCAACTATGCTAGACTGTCTAGTAATGGGCAGGCTGAGAAGTTTCTTTCCTGAACCTTTTCCTGGGGGAGTCCCTGGATCAGATTGTGAACCATTAGCTGCTTTTTCACCAGATTGGGCACTTATGGCCTTATCCTGTACTCTAAGCATGTTAATTAACAGTTCTAAGGAAGGATTCTTCCCTACACTCAAACCTCTCTCTATGCAGAGACTCCTTGCTCCTTTCCAGCTAAGGTGATCATATGCAAGTTTGGACAGTTCAACATTTTGGCCTGTGCCAGACATTTTTTTAGAGAGAGTTAAAGTGATAGGAAAAGAGAAAAAAGTTTTCAGAACTTTTTGGAAAGACAGAAAAAAACTTTTTAAACTTTTAAGAACTTTTTGAAAGTTTAGAAGTACTTTTCAGCACTTAGAAAAGAGTGAAAAGAGGAAATGCAAAACTTTTTGGCTATGTGTATATACACTGACCTTGTTTTGTATATTTTTCTCTTATGAAAAGTACAATGACAAGAGTGGTAAGTAGTCTCAAGCGCTTATCCCACCACTGCACAACCAATGTAGGAGGCTGGACTGGCTTGTAGTGAGTACCAAGGGGTACTTGCACCTTGCACCAGGCCCAGTTATCCCTTATTAGTGTATAGGGTGTCTAGCAGCTTAGGCTGATAGATAATGGTAGCTTAGCAGAGCAGCTTAGGCTGAACTAGGAGACGTGTGAAGCTACTACAGTACCACTTAGTGTCATATGCACAATATCATAAGAAAACACAATACACAGTTATACTAAAAATAAAGGTACTTTATTTTTATGACAATATGCCAAAGTATCTTAGAGTGTACCCTCAGTGAGAGGATAGGAAATATACACAAGATATATATACACAATAGCAAAAATATGCAGTATAGTCTTAGAAAACAGTGCAAACAATGTATAGTTACAATAGGATGCAATGGGGAAACATAGGGATAGGGGCAACACAAACCATATACTCCAAAAGTGGAATGCGAACCACGAATGGACCCCAAACCTATGTGACCTTGTAGAGGGTCGCTGGGACTATTAGAAAATAGTGAGAGTTAGAAAAATAACCCTCCCCAAGACCCTGAAAAGTGAGTGCAAAGTGCACTAAAGTTCCCCTAAGGACAAAATAGTCGTGTTAGAGGGAAAATGCAAGGAAAACACAAATCAGCAATGCAACAACGATGGATTCCTGACTGAGGGTACCTGTGGAACAAGGGGACCAAGTCCAAAAGTCACAAGCAGCTCGGAGATGGGCAGATGCCCAAGAAATGCCAGCGGTTGGTGCAAAGAAGCTCTTACTATGCTGAAGAACTGTGAATACTGCAGGAACGACAAGGGCTAGAGACTTCCCCTTTGGAGGATGGATCCCCCACGCCTTGGAAAGTCGTGCAGAAGTGTTTTCCCGCCGGATGGACGCCAACAAGCCTTGCTACACGCAAATCGTTTGTTTGGCGTTTTTGGACGCTGCTGGGGCCCAGGGGGGACCAGGAGGTCGCAAATTGGACCTGCTGAGAGAGGGGACGTCGAGCAAGACAAAGAGCCCTCACTGAAGCAGGTAGCACCCGGAGAAGTGCCAGAAACAGGCACTACGAGGATGCGTGAAACGGTGCTCGCCGAAGTTGCACAAAGGAGTCCCACGTCGCCGGAGATCAACTTAGAAAGTCGTGCAATGCAGGTTAGAGTGCCGTGGACCCAGGCTTGGCTGTGCATGAAGGATTTCCGCCGGAAGTGCACAGGGGCCGGAGTAGCTTGCAAAGTCGCGGTTCCCAGCAATGCAGCCCAGCGAGGTGAGGCAAGGACTTACCTCCACCAAACTTGGGCTGAAGAGTCACTGGACTGTGGGGGTCACTTGGACGGTGTCGCTGGATTCTAGGGACCTCGCTCGTTGTGCTGAGAGGAGACCCAAGGGACCGGTAATGCAGCTTTTTGGTGCCTGCGGTTGCAGGGGGAAGATTCCGTTGACCCACGGGAGATTTCTTCGGAGCTTCTGGTGCAGAGAGGAGGCAGACTACCCCCACAGCATGCACAAGCAGGAAAACAGTCGAGAAGGCGGCAGGATCAGCGTTACAGAGTTGCAGTAGTCGTCTTTGCTACTATGTTGCAGGTTTGCAGGCTTCCAGCGCGGTCAGCGGTCGATTCCTTATCAGAAGGTGAAGAGGGAGATGCAGAGGAACTCGGCTGAGCTCATGCATTCGTTATCTAAAGTTTCCCCAGAGACAGAGACCCTAAATAGCCAGAAAAGAGGGTTTGGCTACCTAGGAGAGAGGAAAGGCTACTAACACCTGAAGGAGCCTATCACAAGGAGTCTCTCACGTCACCTGGTGGCACTGGCCACTCAGAGCAGTCCAGTGTGCCAGCAGCACCTCTGTTTCCAAGATGGCAGAGGTCTGGAGCACACTGGAGGAGCTCTGGACACCTCCCAGGGGAGGTGCAGGTCAGGGGAGTGGTCACTCCCCTTTCCTTTGTCCAGTTTCGCGCCAGAGCAGGGGCTAAGGGGTCCCTGAACCGGTGTAGACTGGCTTATGCAGAATTGGGCTCATCTGTGCCCAACAAAGCATTTCCAGAGGCTGGGGGAGGCTACTCCTCCCCTGCCTTCACACCATTTTCCAAAGGGAGAGGGTGTCACACCCTCTCTCAGAGGAAGTTCTTTGTTCTGCCATCCTGGGCCAGGCCTGGCTGGACCCCAGGAGGGCAGCTGCCTGTCTGAGGGGTTGGCAGCAGCAGCAGCTGCAGTGAAACCCCAGGAAGGGCAGTCTGGCAGTACCAGGGTCTGTGCTACAGACCACTGGGATCATGGAATTGTACCAACAATGCCAGGATGGCATAGAGGGGGCAATTCCATGATCATAGACATGTTACATGGCCATATTCGGAGTTACCATGGTGAAGCTACATATAGGTAGTGACCTATATGTAGTGCACGCGTGTAATGGTGTCCCCGCACTCACAAAGTTCAGGGAATTGGCTCTGAACAATGTGGGGGCACCTTGGCTAGTGCCAGGGTGCCCTCACACTAAGTAACTTTGCACCTAACCTTTACCAGGTAAAGGTTAGACATATAGGTGACTTATAAGTTACTTAAGTGCAGTGTAAAATGGCTGTGAAATAACGTGGACGTTATTTCACTCAGGCTGCAGTGGCAGGCCTGTGTAAGAATTGTCAGAGCTCCCTATGGGTGGCAAAAGAAATGCTGCAGCCCATAGGGATCTCCTGGAACCCCAATACCCTGGGTACCTCAGTACCATATACTAGGGAATTATAAGGGTGTTCCAGTAAGCCAATGTAAATTGGAAAAAATGGTCACTAGCCTGTCAGTGACAATTTGGAATGAAATGAGAGAGCATAACCACTGAGGTTCTGATTAGCAGAGCCTCAGTGAGACAGTTAGTCACTACACAGGTAACACATTCAGGCACACTTATGAGCACTGGGGCCCTGGGTTACCAGGGTCCCAGTGACACATACAACTAAAACAACATATATACAGTGAAAAATGGGGGTAACATGCCATGCAAGATGGTACTTTCCTACAGCTGTGAAGGCTGGGGCCCTATCCCCTGCAGTACGTGCCATTGTGGCTCCAAGATTCAGGACACAGCAGCACACAAAGTGGATGTCTTCCTTGTCTGAATGCCAGGAGTCAAGTGAGCTTGGCCATACAAAATGGTGGTCCAAAGGATGTTACAGGATGTGCTGGGTGCTACTCAACCATGTGAACAGGTACATAAGGTTCCCACAACTTGCTGAATTGAGCACTGTTAAGGCAGCCTCCTACAATATTTCAAATTTCCCACATGTAATAGGGGCCATTGATAGGAATCACATCGCCTTGGTACCTCTGAGGGCCAATGAACAGGTCTGCAGAAACCAGAGAAGTACATATTCGCTCAATGTGCAAGTGGTGTGTCTTGCTGACGAGTACATATCACATGCAACAGTAAAACTCCCTGGTTTGGTGCATGATTCCTACATCCTGAGGAACAGCAGTGTCCCTGCATTGATGTTACAGCTACAGGGAGAAAGGGCCTGGTTAATAGGTATGTGTACTGCTGTCCATGTCAGACATTTGATATCCCTCCCTATGCCTAGCACTGTTACCTATAGCCATATTTCCTTTTTCACACAGGTGACTCCGCATATATCCCAAGTTGCCCTGGCTACTTGCACCTGTTAGACATCCAACTAGTGGAGGGGAGAACAGGTACAATGAGGAACATGGCCAGACAAGGCGGGCAATAGAGAGGACTTTCGACCTCTTGAAAGCTAGATTTCGTTGCCTCCATGTGTCCGGTATTGCCCTACAATACCGACCAGGGAAAGTCTGCAAGATCTTTGCTGCATGCTGCATGCTGCATGCTGCATGCTCCATAATCTGGCCCTCAGAAGGCACATCCCACTGTTGGAGGAGGGGGACATTGAGGCTGGAGCAGTGGTTGAGGCCGGTGACTCTGATACTGAGGAGGAGACAGACGAGGATGAGGCTGATGACAACAAAACTGATTTGATTCATCACTACTTTCGATGATTAACAGGTATGTGTGTTTTGGATGTTATGTGTACTTGGACTATGTATTGGAAAAGCTAGTCTGTACTCAGATTTTGCATGCATCAAGTGTGTGTGGAGACTACTGCCTTCCATCTCAGTTTCCAACCCAAAAGGTAGCTGACTTACCATGAGGGAAATTGGAAATGCATTACTGCCAATGATGTGTTTAATGCTAGTGCCATGACAAAGCATCCTTATGGTTGTACCAAAGTATTTTGATCCTCGGTCTGACTGGGTAAATGTAAGGGACACTTATCAGTCTTGTCCTGTTGTGTAGGCCTATCATGCAGCATTGTCAGTTGGATGTACTTATACACCTGCTAGAGATTCATACTACATCTGTCACTTTGACATTCTTATAGTGCAAATATGTGAATTCGATTGTTGCTTGTAAAAAGAAATGCCACTTTAAACAATGAAGGCACATACACCACAACTTGTGCTAACTGGAGTTTATTGAGTGTTTCATATCAAAGTCCAGAGGAGTGGGGACATGGTTTACATGATGATCAGAGTGGGTGGTCTAGCCATATGTTTCACAGGTCCTATATATATTAGCCTTGGGATGATGGGAACTTGGTGTTGGACAGCCAACAGAGTGTAACAGTGGCACACAAGGGTGACAGTTACGGAGATGGATCACTTCCTGGTGGGGGGATTGGTCTTTGCCTCAGGTCCTGCAGGATGTCTGGATGGTTGACCTCTTTTACAGGGGTGTCCCTCAGCTGCAGGTGTGCTGGTGATCTGTGGATCCTCCTGCTGGGCCTCCATTCCAGTAGCAGGTGTTGATGTAGGGGCAGAGGTATTGTGTGCATACTGGATGGGGCCTGCTGTTGGGTGGAGAACTTACACAGTATGGTGTTGAGTTATTTGAACTCCCCTAACATGGAGACAATGGTGGCATTCAGTACCAGCACTGCTGCATGTCCTCCTGGTGGTATTCCCCCTGCAGCCTTTCGGTCTCCTGCAAGGTGGTGAGTATCTGGTCCATCTTGCCCTGGGATTGCTCAGAGACTCCCAGGACTTTGGAGACGGCCTACTAGCCGGTCGTGTCCTGTTGCTGCCTTGTCGTCTGACCCACAATTGCCCTCCCACTGGCCCTTGCCCCCTGTGCCTGTGTCCCTGGTGCAATGTGCCCCCTCCCACTGACACCAGGATCATCATTGTCTTGGGATTGCAATGTTGACTAATGCCCCTGTACTGTTAGGCACACTAATGTTTGAGATGACCTTGGGACACAGGTTTGTGAAAGTGGACTCTGCTGTGCAATGGATGCCACAGGGGAGGGGGATTCCGTTGTGGACAGGGGGAGGCTGGTGGTGGTGGACTGACCACTCATGCCTGATGGGCCAGGTACGTCATCCCTATCCAGACTTCCTAGCGACTCCGCCTCTATTGGTCCTGCTTCCAGGGCTGGGCTTTCTGTCACTTGCATCCTCTGCTGTGTGGCAGTACTTGGGAGACTTGTAGAATGAGAGGTATTATGTTGCATGATGGTATTCTACAAGTGGTACACATGGTTGTATGCCATCGTTGTCTGGATTTGCAGAGCAGTAATGGCATTGACAGTTACTAGTCTACTTGTTGACAGTTGAATGTTGCAATGGTCCTATTTTGATCAATAGTTGGTATTGGTCTTGCTACTGTCATTGCCATGTACTGATGTGCATTCCAATATCTTGTTGAGGAAGGAGGGTGACATGATTTTGCATGCAGTTGCACAGACGTGAAGTGGATTTAGCAGTCATGCAAGGGTAGGGAGTGTTGCAGTGTGGTAGTTGTAGTACTTGCTGCAGTGTGGGGAATCTATTCACTAGGTGGGCCTATGAGGGAATGGTGTTAGTAGGGAGCTGGTGCATGCAAGGGTGGGTATTGGATCAATGGTGATTTTGTGCATGTGAGGGTGGTCTCAGGGGGTGACAGGGTGGTAGGGGTACATGCAGTGCAGGGGTATATGTTGGCCAGGGAGTGTAGTTGACTTACCAGTGTCCAGTCCACTTGGTATTCCCATCAGCCCGTCTAGGTGTAGGATGGCCAAGACCTTCTCCTCCAACAATGATAACTCCAGTCTTCATGACAGCAAATTGGTGTTGTGATGCCAAGGCCCATACTTGCCCCCGGAGGTCATCCCACCTCCTCCTAATGTCATCCATTTTGCATGGACAGTTTCCCACTGCGTTCAGCCTGACAACGATCCTCTGCCATAAGTCAGTTTTCCGGGCAATGGATGTCTGCTGGATCTGTGCTCCAAACAGTTGCAGCTCCACTCTGACAATTTCGTCGACCATGACCCTCAGCTCCTCATCTGTGAATCGTGTTTTTTTTTGTGGTGCCATGGTAGTTGTGTTGTGGGTGGTAGGGTGGTGTGTGTCATGTGCAGGGATGCTGGGTGTGCTGTTTGTTGGTGTGAGTTTGAGTAATAGGATGTTCATGTGGTTTGTGGTGTTTGTGTGCAGTGGTGATGTGCGTGTCTTGTTGCTCTTGTTGATGTTTGTTGTGAGATGCATGTTCAGTGTGATGGTGTCTGTGATATCTAGGTACAGTGCCTTCCGTACGTGTGGTCTTGCCTAACTATGACAGACTTTCTGGGTGCAAAGGATTCTGGGTATGTGTGGGGGGTGTTTTGTAGTGCTCTGATCAGGTGTGTGTGTTGTGTGTATGTTTATCAGGTGTGGGGTATTGGTATTGTTCAATGAGGTGCAGTGTTCTGGTGGAGGTGCTTTTTTGTCTGCAACGGTTCGGACTGACAATGGATTATCGCCATGCTAAGACTGCAGTGCTGATTTGTGATTCGTGATTTGGAGGGCGGGATGTTGTCGGTGGCGGTGCTGGTGGTGGATACGCCTCTTTCACACTGACAATCAGGCTGACAGTGTCGGAATTTTGGTTTTTGTTTGGCAGTGTTGTGTGTGACTCTTAAAACGGCGGTCTTCAGACTGCCATCACTGGTGGTCTTTTGGTGCCCGCTTGTGGTGCCCTCTTCTGTAAAGACCGGAGAAGTTAAAATGACTACCTTTGTCTCCTAAGTTAAACCTTATCGCTAGTTGCCAAGCTACCAATGGTTGAGCTGGGGTAAATTTATTTTATTTAAAGTTGATTTTTGGTAAGGGCAAGTAAGTACCTACACTTAGCAATAGGCCACTAACCCCCACTAGGTTCAGTTAGGTCTCAACAAATTAACCGTAGCTCAACCCTTGGTAGCTGGGCAACGAGCAACAAGGCTTAAGTTAAGAGACAAAGGCCCTCACTATGACCCTGGCGGTCGGCAGTAATATGGTGGAAAATACTGCCAACAGGCTGGCGGTACTTTCCACCATATTATGACATTGGCGGTTTGGCTGAAGCCAAACCGCCAATGTACCACACAAACTGCCACGGCGGTAACAGCTGCCGGGCTGGAGATACTAATCTCCAGCCCGGCGGCCATCACTGTACCGCCTGCGGGATAATGACCCTCACCTACCGCCATTGTTTTGTGGCTTCCTTACCACCACGAAAGCCATGGCAGTAGGCACTATCAGTGACAGGGAATACCTTCCCTGTCACTGATAGAGGTCTTTACCCACCCCCACCTCCCTTTCCAGATACCCCTCAACCCCCCTTCCTCTCCAAACCCCCCTACATTCATGCCCCCTTAACACACATGCATACACACACCAATTCCCACATGCATCCACGCATGCATACATCCATTCACACACATCTGCACACACTTTCATACATACAGGCAGACACGCATTCACAGAACACAACATACATGCACTCGTACCTCCATCCATGCACACACATTCAACACGAAACACACACCTGCATATATGCACACACATTCATACACACCCCCACACACAAACACAACACCCCTGCCTGTGTTCAGGGGGTCCTCAGGCAGGAGACAGGACGAGGCGCTGCTGCCACCAGCAGAACACCGCCAGGCCATATTATGGGTCACAATATGGCCGGCGGCAGTCTACTGGTGTGGCGCTGCCGGTGGCAGCAGCTCCACCTTACCACCATCCGCTGGCATAGCCACAGCTGGATTTCTACCATTCTTGTGGCGGAAATCCGTCTGTGGTCATGATACGGTGGTCGACTGGTAGCCGTGGCGACGGTCTTTTGGCAGCAATCACCGTGGCGGTAGGCGGTTTTTACCGCCAATATCATAATGAGGGACAATGGGGGTCATTCTGACCCCGGCGGTCTGAGACCGCCGGGGCCAGGGTCGGCGGAAGCACCGCCGACAGACCGGCGGTGCCCCGCAGGGCATTCTGACCGCGGCGGTTCGGCCGCGGTCAGATGCGGGAAACCGGCGGTCTCCCGCCGGTTTCCCGCTGCCCTTGAGAATCCTCCATGGGGATTCTGACACCCCCTACCGCCATCCTGTTCCTGGCGGGATGGCGGTAGGGGGTGCCGCGGGGCCCCTGGGGGCCCCTGCAGTGCCCATGCCAATGGCATGGGCACTGCAGGGGCCCCCGTAAGAGGGCCCCACAAAGTATTTCAGTGTCTGCTATGCAGACACTGAAATACGCGACGGGTGCCACTGCACCCGTTGCACCTTCCCACTACGCCAGCTCAATTCTGAGCCGGCGTCCTCGTGGGAAGGTTGATTTGCCCTGGGCCTCCGCCGCCCGCCGAAGTTAGAATCACCCCCAATGTGTTTAAATCATTCAAGTATTACAAAACAGTAAATAAGTAAAACACAATAACAATCTAACAACAGTTTGTGAAAATATATTACATTTTTATCTTTAAAATGACACCAAAATGATTAAAATCCGATAAGGGGAACCGGAGATATGAATTTTTAAAGAATTAATGTTTTCTAGCGCATACAAGCAACTAGCACTCAAAGGGTTATAAAAAGGTCCCACTGGACAGGAACAAAGTCCTGAGTTCAGGCCACCCACGAGTTAACACTGTTACACTTACTTTCAGAAGTGTTTCTTGACTCAGGAAAGTGGTCCACAGCACCAGACAAGAGCTCAGAGGCTGTGGTTTGCCTCTTGGGGTCTGGGACTACAACTCCCACAATGCACTTCTTCAACGTATAGAGTTGCTCCAAACGTCTCCAAACTTCTCTATCTTCTTCCACAGGTCCTTTTTGGATCCTTGAGGTGTCCACAACTTGATCCAAGGTTGCAGAAGCTCTGAGTTGCTCCTTGGGAGTTGGGACTACAATTCCCAGAATGTACCTGGGATGAATACTCAAATGGCCACTGGACGCGGGTCAGCTGGGCTCTGCTTGCAGGACTTGATGCAGGGGACTCTGGGCAGCTCCTTTGTGCCTGTAGCAAACAGGAAGTCCCTTCTTCAAGCAGTAGAAGACAGGCAAAGTTTTTTAAGTGTAAAAGCCCAAGTGTGCAGCTGGTACAGTCTTTCAGAGTGCAGTGTCCAGGTGCAGGTCAGAGGTCCAGCAGGACAGACCTTCTTCATCTTTGTCATATTCCTTGTGGGGATCTTAGGCATGGTTGCAGCTCTACCATATTTATACTGGGGTGGAAAGCAGGGGGGCCCGACGGTCCAGTCACAGGCAAGCCACTTCCCCCTTGGATGACCACTTCCTGGGAAGTGTGGCAAAAATCAATCCCAAGGAGCAAAATTCTTTAAAAATCCAACATGGCTGAAACTTAATTTTGGATGTTAGATATGGTTAAGCCCATCCACTGTTGTGGGTCAAAATCCTAAACACACTCCTCTCCTGCCTTCTACTAATCTAATCAAGAGGGCACCTAATTTTCTGCGGTTGCAGGAAATGGGGGAGGTCCTGAACTGTTCCACATGTCCTTACCAGCCTATGAAGCCTAGTTTGGCTGCTCTCCCCCTATCCTGTTTCACCATCTGCTGAGGCAGAACTCCTCCCCCAGGCACATCCTTTGTGTTCAGAACAGGCCACTGCATACATCATCAAGGCAGCCTGGCCAGCCTGCCAGAGTCTGGCCAATGAGAGAAGGGCACTACGTAGGTGAAGTTGGAAACATTCAGGTAGGGTTTCAAAACTCTTTACCTGAACTAGTTATATTAAATCTAACAATGGCAGTTGTGGGATTTATTATAACAATTCATTTGATACCAGACTGAAGGTATCTTTCTCTTATGGGGACTTTTTAAATTAAAATAAAGTCTCCCCATTTTAGCATATATAGGCCATTCACTGCAGTGAGGGAAAAACAAATTTGGCTATTTTACCTCACCAGGGCCTATAATTATTTTTTTATAAGGTACCTACTTATAGTTACATGGCACCCAACCCTAGGGGCATATAGGGCACACCTTAGGGGTGACATATATGTAAAAATAAGGTTGTTTAAGACTTCGGAAGTACTTTTAATTCCAAAGTAAAATTTGCATATAACTTTAATATAAAAGTAGCCAGCAAGGCAGGCCTGCCTATAAAATGACACTGGGCACCTCTGCTATCCAGCCATGGGTGCATTACCTATGCTGGGGTCCCCAAACCTACATGCCCTACCAGATACTAGGGACTTATAGGTAGGTTGATACTGCCAATTATAATTAGCCTAATTAGCATATCCAAGTTACACAGAGCACTGGCCTTGGGACTGGTAAGCAATAGCCAGGGCACAGCCAAGAGTCAGTAATCACCAGTATCTGCCCAAAACATTTGGGGGGCCCAGGGCAAAAAATATGACTTTCTTACAGCATCCCTACACATTTCACTCAGCACTCACCCCACACTTCTACAGCTTACACAGCACACAGTTTTGTACCCCACACAATACACAACAACCGTCACCCACTCACATCACAGCACCCACACCTCATCGTTAAAAATTGTCCAACACATTTTTCACTACCTCACCATCTCTTCCACCACCACCATGTCCCCAGAATAACATCCAAGTTTCACAGATGATGAGTTTAGGGTCATGGTGGATGAAATTGTCAGAGTAGAGCCATACGTTTTTGGAGCACAGGTCCAGCAAACATCAATAGCCAGGAAAATGGAGTTGCGGCAAAGGATAGTCGACAGTGAATTCTGTAGGCAGTTACCCACGCACAAGGGAGGACCTCAGGATGAGGTGGAACAACCTCCGGAGGAAGGTACATTCCATAGCTGCCAGGCACCAGCTGGCGGTCCGCAAGACTGGTGGTGGACCCCTACCTCCTCCTCCTACTTTCATATCATGTGAGGAGAAGGTCATGGACATACTGCATCTTGAGGGCCTGACAGGAAAAGATGGGGGAGATGAATCTGGCAAGTCACTACACAATTCATGTCACCAAAATGTTTTGTATTGCATGCTCACTAATCACCTTTCCCCACCTCAATGACCAAACCACCCACTTCCCCTGTGTACAAATGTCTAAATACTCCTGTCTAGAATGCCACATGTCAACTAAACTCAGCCTGGGCCACAGTGTTTGTGTATGCCATGTGAAGTACAGGGACCGACAGCACTACAACTCCCGCAGGCACTGTTCCACCTGTAATAAAACCAGAACAGTGTACTCAATTTTACAATGTCTTGCATGTGAAACTAACAAGCAATTTAACTTACCCCAAAAGCACCACTAACTTACAGTCCATTGCAATGACAGCAACTCTATAGCCCACTACAAGCAAACCACAACTACAGCTGTGTCTCTTACCAAACTGCCCTTTGAGAAAACCTTCCTAACAATGTCATATGCTCACCCGGGAGGGAAAACACTATGGGAAACTGGATGTACTTGCAGTACATTCATAGTGAGGCCGGGGTCAAATGGTAACTCCCATACTGTGTGCCAGCTCTGTCACCATTGTGCATTGTCCAGCTCTAAGTTGAATCAATGATGCCATACACCTTACTAGGAGAGAAATGTACATTGTCATGTCTTAACTCAGGCAAGATATGAAGGTATCAGCAGACATCTAAACACCAACATATTCCAAGAGCTTAAAGAACGGTGTATGTAACTTCAAATCTCTGGGTCCCACATTGCTCTAACCCAGTTTTGGAAGAAGCTGGCATTGTCATATCAGGGGATCATGTAAAGGCAGAGTGTGCATGTCGAATACCATGTCTAGTTTCCAAAGTTTAGCATCACTTGTTGCATCACTTACAGCAACTGTGTGTTCCACTTCTCCTACAGGTAACCTTGCCATTTTCAACATGGAGAGGACATCAGAGACTGACACAACCCCTCTGGATGAAGGCGCCAGTGAGGAAAATACCCCTGGATATTTGGACACTGAGGACAAAGCTGGCCCATCAGGGACAGCTGCGCAGTCAACAACTGTGAGGACACTATCTTCCAAGTATTTGGAGCCTACCAACATTCCCAAGGCATGATGAGACAGATACTGACCATGATGGGGAAGATCTGACAGCTGCAGAGGGACAACCACCAGGAAGCCATGCATCAGTGGCAGGACCAAAATGCCATCCTGGCTTCCATTACTAGGACGCTGAGGGACATGAATACCACCCTGAGTAGGTTTTGTACTGAACATCAGACCTCTTCCATTAGCAATAAAACATCAGGCCCTGCTACATCCGTGGCTGCTAATAGAATGGAGGCCCTGCCAGGGGAAGGGGATACTTAAGAGATCCCACCCACTGTAGCAGAAGAACCCCCCCTGCAAACGTGGATGTCTACCCAGAGATCCAGGAGGAGCATATGCCAGGATCAAACCCGCTGCCAGGAAGTGATCCTCTACTGATTGGTTCCCCTTGTGTGGCACAGATATACACTGTTGACTGTTCTGAAACCTATCTCCATTTTCCTATGGCACAAGAACACTAGCTTTGTGTTTCCAAATGGTGTAGTAGTTACCCTGATGATTTCATCCGCCATGACTGAACCTTCCACTGTTTTGTTTGTGTTATTTTGGTTTCTTATCACTCAATTTGCGGTGTAGTCCCCAATAACTACCACCTATCCACAGATGATGTGTAGTGTAATTTATCAACCATATACAACTGTCATGTATGAAAGGCTTGTATTAAAATGTTCCTCCCTAATGTAAAACATTTGCCATGGTTATTACACAAGTACTATATAACCAGGATACATATTGCATTGCCAATGTATTATATACACAACACAAATCACTTGTAGTGAACGTTCTCACATCTTTATTTGGTACTAATGTCCCTGGTCATGGAACCCTCCACTTACCATGGTCAGGTATCTGTAGGCTTGCCACTCACCTATGTTAGTCTTCAGACACATGCACATTGGTCTGCAAAGTGGAAACACACTGACAGCTATGTACAAGTTAGTTCACATACAACAAAAAACATTATGATGTTAGAGGGTTTGGATACCACATTATGACATGTCTTTGAGACCAATGAACACACACATGCACCCATTGGCCCCACCTCCAATACCAAACAGCTTTTAGTGTGGAAAAGGATACTTCCATCCCACTGTACTGACAGTCTGGGCGTAGAACTCACACAGCACAAATCTCATGCCAGATGTCTGCAAATCCCATCTGCCTGTGACACTGTCAGATATTGCCAAATGAGGATGGGCCAAACAGTCAATCTGCAATCTGAAAATGACAAATGTAAGGTGCAGGTCACATTGATACATGTACATTACACTGCCAAATCATATGTGCATATGTTACTTTAATTGTTCATTGCGAAAACATTAGACCATGTACATAACCGTTCTGTACACACTCCAAGTAACAATCTGCATGGATATCTGAGTCATGGGCTTTGGAGCTACTTATAACCTATCTGAGGGTCATAATAGGGACCGTATCTGGTATTCTTAACCTCACCAATACCCCATTGAATCATTTCTATTGTATCAAATCATATTCATTGATTCAGTTGAAGTACTGATTGATGATATCAGCCCTGATCTCTCCAGCTTCATCCTCATCATACTCATCCTCACTTGGCAAATCTGCATTTCCACCCACAGGATCTGCTGGCTCCCCCTCATCTGATATGAATGGTATCTGACGTCTCAGGGCGAGGTTGTGGAGCATGCAGCAGGCAACATCAAGCCTTGTTGGGTGAGTAAAGAAGGGCACCTCTAGACTTGTCAATGCTGCAAAACCTTACCTTCAGGAGCCTAAATGTCCACTCCATGACACGCCTTGTCCTTCCCTGGACGTCATTGAAGAGGACTACACCTGGTGTGGTTGGGTACTTCACTGGTGTCAACAACCAAGGATGGTTTGGGTAGCCAGAGTCTCCTGTAAGGAATGGTTACAACAATCCAAACATTAATCTTGGACATCCACATACATGGTAGCAGATAAAAGGTACAGACACACATTACATATATGACTTAGCAAACAGCCAGCCCCTCTCTGTGTATAGTTGTGTAATTAGCAGAGGGATGTTGCTGTTCTGCATGATGAAGGAATCATGAACTGACCCTAGATACTTTGCACAAACTTGTGAAATGTAGAGGTCAGCCAAACAGACCACTTGGACATTGATGAAGTGGAGGTTTTTCCTGTTCCTATATACATGTCCATGGGCACTTGGGGGAACCAAGGCTACATGGGTGTCATATATGGCTCCAACCACGTGTGGAATGTGTCCCAAAGCAGCCTTTACATGGGCCAAATCCCCATGTTTGGGAAATCTGATGTAGCTGTCCAGGTGTTTCAACAATGCAGAGTACAGCCTTCAAACCCAGACTGTACATGGGCTGAGACATCCCTCAAGTTAGTGCCACTGTATTTTGAAAGGACTCAGTGGTCAGGAAGTGTAGCACTGACATCCTGCTCCAACTGATGACAGAGATCCATGATTGTCTGCTTACACAGGCGGTAGATTTGGATGACATTTCGCTCCTCCATTGTGTGCAGGTCTGCTAGTGGACGGTTCACTTGAGATTGCCTTGCTCTTCTCATGCCAGGGTATCTATCTGGGGCAAAACCAGAAACTATGTGTATGACTCAATCTATATATCATAAGTATGATCACACCAACATCACAGATAAAGCTACATTATGGCACAAGACACAGTGAAAAAGTTGTACTCAGCACATACCTAGGCAACATTTGCCTAAATACTGTAATCAGATCCCCTTAACCCTAGCATTCTCTTTGAACAGAAAAACATGTCACTGGCTGTAAAAGGGACATCAACTTACGTAGCATGTGTAACATAGCTGGAACACCTATACTATGTTCAGATCGTTACAATACTGTTTCATGTACATAACTCAGGACACTTCATTTTCACATCCTATACATATTAACTCCACATTGCTACATGTTTTCATTAAGCCAGCAGTTAACACATCATCACAAAATATGAATCTTATTCAATGACGTAACTTCAATAACCTTAACATGCATATATGAGACACAAAATAGCAGCTGGCTTACCTACTGTACTGGACATCAGTAAGTGACCTAACTCTGCTGGCTGATGTGGTCATGGCAGTAGGCGATCACAACTGCAGGGGATGTTGCCATTGGAACACATTGCTGACTTTGGTCGACTTGGGCCAATGGCGACGTCCGCTGGTGGTTACAGTCCTGTAAGTGGCAGACATGACCGCCATCCCATGCTTCATGTGACCTGAACTGCTGTGAACTGCCTCTGGGAGCAATCATGTCGCATCCTACAGGTGATAGGGCCCCTGCCTTCTCGGCTGATGAGCTGGACAAGTTTGTGGAGGAGGTCCTGTATGGACAGCTATATTGTGCACCAGAGGAGCAGGTAAGTGCACTGCTATATGAATGTATGAAATGTTGAGTGTATGATGATGTTGATGGAATGTGGATGGAATGAAGGATTGGGATGATATGTGTGGGTAGACGGGCATGTGCACATGTGCATAGATGGTTTTGATCCCTGATACATAGCAGGGAGTGTGTGATGTATGTACCCTGACCCATAGAAAAACTGTACAATATGATAAATGAAGATGGTATTTGAAATAGTTGTATATCTTTATACCATGTTTAAAGACATGCTTGTGGTTTGGTCATATGTTTCTAGCAAAGACCTGGTACTGTATATGAATGTTGCATGCCTGACTCCACTTCACACATGGCCTTTCTGCAGATTGTCGTTCCACATAGAAATGGATGTTGGAGGAAGTGCTTTGTATGGCTACTTGCACTAACTTTTGTTTCACCCTTCTTGTTTTGGGATGGTACATGTGGCCATGACTTTCTCCTCTTGTCTGTGTCATTCATGAAGGTCAATGTTCACCAGAACTGACTTAACATTTTTTCATCCCTATGCCATGCCAGTGTATGAAGTGATAGAATCTAAGCTGTGACGATGTGGTATGTGAAAAGGGTCAAAGATCTCCAAGGAACACATGGGTGTAAAGTCCTCGACATTGGTACACAAGTGTGCGTATACAAGTGTGTATAGGGACATATTACTCTCATATGTTATCCCTTCTGTACAAATGCATATGATGATGCACATGTGACTGGGTCATATGTTTACCAGTATAC
The DNA here is from genome assembly GCF_031143425.1 of Pleurodeles waltl. Lineage (NCBI taxonomy): Eukaryota > Metazoa > Chordata > Amphibia > Caudata > Salamandridae > Pleurodeles > Pleurodeles waltl. The sequence goes on along the minus strand of NC_090442.1, from coordinate 318,965,824 downwards.
TTCTATACATACTCTGCTGGTTGATACTTCCCACCTACAGATCCATACTCCCAATATCATGATGATAAGTTGTTCAGGTCTTTGCCTTCTGTCCATTCTAATGCCCCTTGATACATGTCTATGTGCAACATAGAGCCTGCCAAGTTTTAGTCATACCTACTTTTCATGAGGTTTCTGATGAGTGACAACTTCATGTAAGGCTTTGATGTCCATCTGACATTTCGCATGTCATACTTGCTAAACTTACTCAGAGCTGTTAGGGGGTGAACCCATTTGGTAAGTGAGGGCTGTACATTGACCCCTGTAATGTCTCATCTGAGTGTGCATCCTACATTTTGGAAACCATGGAGGTATTGCTATACTATTATTGCAGCACATACATTATCAGAGTTCTGAATGTTAATACCATGTACATGTTCTTTGGATGGTAAGTAGCTACACAGCTATTTCCTTACTCATTGTGTTATGGCCATGCTAAATAGGCCAAGGCATCTTATGAACAGTTATATTCTTCACTGGTTTTTGACAACAGCATGTGTACATTGTAAGGTTCTGTAATAAATAAACATTGTAATGTATCATAGACATACTTTATTGTGCTTTATTTAATATGTTTTGATTGTGTTTAATATGGAAACCTATTATTTCCACTGGCTACATTGTGGTGCAGGTGTTGTCGTTCACATTCACATGTGGGTGGAATGGTATGTGTAGTCAGTCGTTTGGCTAGACTCAAGGTGTATGTCTCCATCATGGTATCCTCAGATGTAATTTATGTCATTGACAAAATCTGACACATATGTAAGACTCCTCATGTCTGAAGTGTGGATAGTGATGTTGCTATTCAAGCATTGGACTATTGCTGTTACCCCTCATCATGATACATTGTACTATATGTGGCCCTCATACACATGACAGGTGTTCATTATCTTTAAGGACTAGGGGCCTGATTACAACTTTGGAGGATGTTAATCCGTCCCAAAAGTGACGGTAAAGTGACGGATATACCACCAGCCGTATTACGAGTCCATTATATCCTATGGAACTCGTAATACGGCTGATGGTATATCTGTCACTTTACCGTCACTTTTGCGACGGATTAACACCTCCTCCAAAGTTGTAATCAGGCCCAAAATATGCTACCTGTGGCCGTCTGTGGGTAAATGCTATGAGCTAATTGGGCCCTTATGAGTGTGCAAGACTTTCTTTACAGGCAGAAAATGGCTAAGATAAGCAAGTTAGAAAAGTATGTATCATCCTTTCCTACATGACTATTGGTACATGTGTTGGTGACATGTGTTTAGACTATCATACTCCACATTAGGAAATGCCAAGTATAGTTCTTGAATGTTTGCAAATTTCAATTGTGAATGTTGTGAACTCTGTGACATGAAATGGTTTGGCTTGTATGCAATATGCTGTCTTGTGTTTGGCATATAATAAGGTTCCTTTCCTGGTACATGACATCAGGTAATAATGTAGGTATTTGTGGATTTTGTGTGTGTGGTATGTGGAAATGAATGTAACCACTATTTCCCATTACTTGTTTGTTGGTTGACTATGTTGCGGTGGATAGGGGCTCAGAATGGTGTTGCCAAGTCAGGTTGTCATGGAATGGTTATTGTGATAGCTCTACTGATATGATGGTATAGTAGGTATGTGATAGGTGGCTTAGGTGGTGTGTGACATTGTTGTAATGTAAGGGTGTAGATAGTATCTGGATGTGACATGATATTGGTGCTAACCTCATTCTACCTAGGGATGTAGTATAACTAGATGTAATGTGAATGATGTGTGCAGTGTGATGTTAGTGTATGAAAACAATGTGATGACCCTACCTCTCTTCCTGTTTTCTAGCATCGGCAGGCAAAGGAGATGGGGCACAGCTGAGTGTGGAAACTGCTGGCCACGGAACCTCAAGTCATGATACCACTGACTGTGAGGGTACCAGTGCCCAGAAGGCAAGAGGAGTGCCAGGAGTGACAGGATCCACCTCATCATCTTTAGAACCCTCCTCAAGTGGAAACTCCCATCTCAGTCAGACACCCCCTTTTTTACGACTGCCCTCCCTGTAGCTCCCCACCAGTTGACCATGCTGGCTCATCCAAGAGGGTGGACATCTCCTTTGCTGTAGGCACCTCTGACTCAGTACCTGTTAGCCCTGTTGCCCTCATTGAGGAGGCTATTGAACTCTTGAGGTCCATCTCTGTAGGCTGGCAGTACTTTCCACCATATTATGACATTGGCGGTTTGGCTGAAGCCAAACCGCCAATGTACCACACAGACTGCCGCGGCGGTAACAGCTGCCGGGCTGGAGATACTAATCTCCAGCCTGGCGGCCATCACTGTACCGCCTGCGGGATAATGACCCACACCTACCGCCATTGTTTTGTGGCTTCCTTACCGCCACGAAAGCCATGGCAGTAGGCACTATGAGTGACAGGGAATACCTTCCCTGTCACTGATAGAGGTCTTTACCCACCCCCACCCCCCTCTCCAGATACCCCTCAACCCCTCTTCCTCTCCAAACCCCCTACATTCACGCCCCCTTCACACACACGCATACACACACCCATTCTCACATGCATCCACGCATGCATACATCCATTCACACACATCTGCACACACTTTCATACATACAGGCAGACACGCATTCACAGAACACAACATACATGCACTCGTACCTCCATCCATGCTCACACATTCAACACGAAACACACACCTGCATATATGCACACACATTCATACACACCCCCACACACAGACACAACACCCCAAACCCCTCCCCTGTCAGAGCACCCGCTTGCCTGTGTTCAGGGGGTCCTCAGGCAGGAGACAGGACGAGGCGCTGCTGCCACCAGCAGAACACCGCCAGGCCATATTATGGGTCACAATATGGCCGGCGGCAGTCTACTGGTGTAGCGCTGCCGGTGGCAGCAGCTCCACCTTACCACCATCCGCCGGCATAGCCACAGCTGGATTTCTACCATTCTTGTGGCAGAAATCCGTCTGTGGTCATGATACGGCGGTCGACTGGTAGCCGTGGCAATGGTCTTTTGGCAGCCGTCGCCGTGGCGGTAGGCGGTTTTTACCACCAATATCATAATGAGGGACTATGGGCCTGATTCTGACCCTGGCGGCCAGTGACCGCCAGGGTCACCGGCCACGGGAGTACCGCCGACAGACCGGCGGTGCTCCGAAGGGCATTCTGACCGCGGCAGTTCAGCCGCGGTCAGAAAGGGTAAACCGGCGGTCACCCGCCGGTTTACCGCTGCCCTTCTGAAACCTCCATGGCGGCGGAGCGCGCTCTGCCGCCATGGGGATTCAGACACCCCCTACCGCCATCATGTTCATGGCGGGAAACCCGCCATGAACAGGATGGCGGTAGGGGGTGCCGCGGGGCCCCTGGGGGCCCCTGCAGTGCCCATGCCAATGGCATGGGCACTGCAGGGGCCCCCGTAAGAGGGCCCCGCAAAGTATTTCAGTGTCTGCCATGCAGACACTGAAATACGCGACGGGTGCCACTGCACCCGTCGCACCTTCCCACTACGCCGGCTCAATTCTGAGCCGGCGTCCTCGTGGGAAGGTTGATTTGCCCTGGGCTGGCGGGCGGCCTTTTGGCGGCCGCCCACCAGCGCAGGGCAAATCTCAGAATCACCGCAGCGGTCTTTCGACCGCGGTGCGGTGTTCTGACGGGGTTACTTTGGCAGGCGGCCTCCGCCGCCCGCCAAAGTAAGAATGACCCCCAATGTGTTTAAATCATTCAAGTATTACAAAACAGTAAATAAAACACAATAACAATCTAACAACAGTTTGTGAAAATATATTACATTTTTATCTTTAAAATGACACCAAAATGATTAAAATCTGATAAGGGGAACCGGAGATATGAATTTTTAAAGAATTAGGGGGTCATTCTGACCCTGGCGGTAGAAACCGCCAGGGCCAATGACCGCGGGAGCACCGCCAACAGGCTGGCGGTGCTCCCTTGGGCATTCTGACCGCGGCGGTACAGCCGCGGTCAGAAACGGAAAACCGTCGGTGTACCGCCGGTTTTCCACTGCCCTGGGGAATCCTCCATGGCAGGGGCAGCTTGCTGCGCCGCCATGGGGATTCCGACCCCCATACCACCATCCTGTTCCTGGCGGTTTTGGCCGCCAGGAACAGGATGGCGGAATGGGGTGTCGTGGGCCCCCCGTAACAGGGCCCCACCAAGATTTTCAGTGTCTGCCATGCAGACTCTGAAAATCGCGATGGGTGCAACTGCACCCGTCGCGCCCCTTCCACTCCGCCGGCTCCATTCGGAGCCGGCATCCTCATGGAAGGGTGTTTCCCGCTGGGCTGGCGGGCGGCCTTCTGGCGGTCGCCCGCCAGCCCAGCGGGAAACCCAGAATACCCGCGGCGGTCTTTTGACCGCGCAGCGGTATTCTGGCGGTCCCAGGCAGGCCGGCGGCTTCCACCGCCGGCCGGGGTCAGAATGACCCCCTTAATGTTTTCTATCGCATACAAGCAACTAGCACTCAAAGGGTTATAAAAAGGTCCCACTGGACAGGAACAAGGTCCTGAGTTCAGGCCACCCATGAGTTAACACTGTTACACTTACTTTCAGAAGTGTTTCTTGACTCAGGAAAGTGGTCCACAGCACCAGACAAGAGCTCAGAGGCTCTGGTTTGCCTCTTGGGGTCTGGGACTACAACTCCCACAATGCACCTCTTCAACGTATGGAGTTGCTCCAAACGTCTCCAAACTTCTCTATCTTCTTCTACAGGTCCTTTTTGGATCCTTGAAGTGTCCACAACTTGATCCAAGGTTGCAGAAGCTCTGAGTTGCTCCTTGGGAGTTGGGACTACAATTCCCAGAATGTACCTGGGATGAATACTCAAATGGCCGCTGGACGCTGGTCAGCTGGGCTCTGCTTGCAGGACTTGATGCAGGGGACTCTGGGCACCTCCTTTGTGCCTGTAGCAAACAGGGAGTCCCTTCTTCAAGCAGTAGAAGACAGGCAAAGTTTTTTAAGTGGAAAAGCCCAAGTGTGCAGCTGGTACAGTCTTTCAGAGTGCAGTGTCCAGGTGCAGGTCCGCGGTCCAGCAGGACAGACCTTCTTCATCTTTGTCATATTCCTTGTGGGGATCTTAGGCATGGGTGCAGCTCTACCATATTTATACTGGGGTGGAAAGCAGAGGGGCCCGACGGTCCAGTCACAGGCAAGCCACTTCCCCCTTGGATGACCACTTCCTGGGAAGTGTGGCAAAAATCAATCCCAAGGAGCAAAATTCTTAAAAAATCCAACATGGCTGAAACTTAATTTTGGATGTTAGATATGGTTAAGCCCATCCACTGTTGTGGGTCAAAATCCTAAACACACTCCTCTCCTGCCTTCTACTAATCTAATCAAGAGGGCACCTAATTGTCTGCGGTTGCAGGAAATGGGGGAGGTCCTGAACTGTTCCACATGTCCTTACCAGCCTTTGAAGACTAGTTTGGCTGCTCTCCCCCTATCCTGTTTCACCATCTGCTGAGGCAGAACTCCTCCCCCAGGCACATCCTTTGTGTTCAGAACAGGCCACTGCATACATCATCAAGGCAGCCTGGCCAGCCTGCCAGAGTCTGGCCAATGAGAGAAGGGCACTACGTAGGTGAAGTTGGAAACATTCAGGTAGGGTTTCAAAACTCTTTACCTGAACTAGTTATATTAAATTTAACAATGGCAAGTTGTGGGATTTATTATAACAATTCATTTGATACCAGACTGAAGGTATCTTTCTCTTATGGGGACTTTTTAAATTAAAATAAAGGTGGTCATTCCAACCTCGGCGGTAAAAGGCGATTACCGCCGTTCAGAAGACCGCCATAACACAGCCGCGGCAAACTGCCACGGTCATTCTGACCCACAACAGGCAAACTGCCAAAATACAGACATCCACAAAATTCCGCCACATCAAAGGGCAGCGGAAAACTGGCGATGACCAAACCTCCACCGTCACGCCAACAGAAATACGCCCACACTATCAAGACACACGAATCCACGCGGCGGTCTTTCAACAGCGGTATTCCATTGGCGGTACACACTGCCGCGCTCAAAATACACACACACTTACAAAACACAACCACATTGGACAATTCAAATTACACACACCTGAGACACATACACACACCACTCCCACACGCCCAATTAAATATAAAACACACACCCACATCACCCACAAACCTCCACTAGAGATTCGTGAACACGCACCGAGAAAAGACATCCGAGCACCCAGACGCCCAATTCACTGTCACCCAGCAATATTTGCACACACTTCACACAACACAACAATACACATCACCACACTTAGCACCACACAATCCACCCCACACATCACCCACACCACCCCATGGCACCGCAAAGACACCCCAGGTTCTCTGATGATGAACTCCGGGTCATGGTGGAGGAAATTGTACGAGTAGAGCCACAGCTGTTCGGGGCACAGGTGCAGTACACCACCATTGCCAGGAAGATGGAGCTATGGAGCAGAATAGTCGACAGGGTCAACGCTGTGGGACAGCACCCAAGAAATCGGGACGACATCAGGAAGAGGTGGAACGACCTACGGGGGAAGGTGCGTTCCATGGTATCCAGGCACAACATCGCGGTGCAAAAGACTGGCGGCGGACCCCCACCTCCTCCCCCAGAATTTACAACATGGGAGGAGCAAGTCTTGAACATCCTGCATCCTGAGGGCCTCGCAGGAGTAGGCGGAGGAATGGACTCTGGTAAGGCAAATCTTAACTACTTCTACCCCCACCCCACCTGCATGCCAACTCATACTCCCACCCTCACCCTCACCGCCATCACATCCTACTCCTTGCAACTGTCTCACCATCACAACCCACCCATCCCAACACCTAGCCCTGCATGCTTCCACAAAGCATGGACACCCATCACCTAAGCATGCCCACTGCACATACACATACAAACCCCCCCCAACCACCATCACAACAGCCCCCACAAAGGAATGCCAGCACTGGGGTACACGGGCACCCACCCATTGCACGCTATGACACACACAGAAGCAATAACCATGCTTTTATACCCCTGCAGGACCCGAACGCCACGTCACCGCGCAGGAGGGTCCACAAATGTCCCCTCCACCCCCAGAAGAGGCCCACAGTGAGGACAGCAGCTCTGTCTCCCTGGATCTAGATGACCAGCCCGGTCCATCGGGGACCTCGGGACAGTCGGTTCCCCTCACACAGCCACATGCCACAGTAGACCTTCCCCCCTCTGGGAACACCAGCACAGCACCCACCCAGCGGGCCCATACCTCTGTCCCCAGGACACGTCAATCAGCGGTGTGTCCACCACTACAGGGAACCCAGGCTAACCCACCACCCCAACAACAACAGGGACCTGGGGGCAGTGGTAGTGGGCACACGGTCCAGGGGACAGAGGCCCAGGGAAACAGGGGAACTGGGAGGGATGCTGTGCGACAGGGGGGGGGGACAGGCCCAGGGAACCCACTCTCCACGAGGCCCTCTCCTCCATCATGGGAGCATACCACCGCTCCCAGGAGACGATGGCGACAGTCCTGGCTAGGTTTCAAGAGATCCAGCTTCTGCAGGAGGAACAGTATATGGGGTTCAGGGAGGAACTAGGAAACATCAGTTCCGCCATGGGTACCATCGTAGTGGCCCTGAATGAGGTAGTCACGACATTGCGGAACACTGTGGCACCTCAAAGGGCCCCTGACACTAGCATGCACCAAGAACTGCCTACCACCTCCGCCGGCGCTAGTGGACAGGAGGCCCCGACACAAGACCAACAGGCCACCAGAACCCCACCCCCTGCAGAAGGAGAACCACCCCGCAAGCGGGCCCTGAGATCCAGGAAGAAGACAGAGTAAGATGTCAAGACCCCCACCAGCAAAGGATACCGCCCTGATTGTCAACCCACTGTCCCACATTGTCACCCTGTCCAACCTTAAACTGCCCCTGCTCCACTTCCCACAGGCATTTAGACAATGCACCTGTGAAACTGATAGTCTGGACACTGCCATGGACAATCCTCCACCATCACCCCTCACCGATTTGCAACCACCCATCCAATTTAGAGCACTTGAATAAAAACACTTGTTGCACAAAACAATCTGGAGTCTGGCTGTGATTTAGAACAAATGTATTAGACATGACCATGCCAAAATGTTCATTCACATTGTGATGGTAACAAACCGCTATCACACAGCTGTAGTCCATGGGGAAACAAAGCAGATGTCACGCAGTGGGGCCCACAGCTCTGAAAACGGAAGGGAAAGTCACAACACAGTTACCATACACTGGGGGAAAAAGTCAGACAGTAGAGAGGTAGGAGTCATTAAGTAAATGTAATATGCCGGTGTCTACTCTTACCTGTGTGTCACTGAAAATACTGCTGTATTACTGTGTTCCTGTTCTCTATGTCATCCTCTTCGGCTTCCTCCTCTTCACTCTCCCAGGCTCCACAGCAGCTACAACACCACCATCTGGACCATCCTCCTGCAGAAAAGGCACCTAGCGGCGCAAAGCCAGGTTGTGAAGCATACAGCAGGCCACGATGATCTGGCACACCTTCTTTGGTGAGTACATTAGGGATCCACCTGTCATATGGAGGCACCTGAACCCGGCCTTCAGGAGGCCAAAAGCTCGCTCATTCACCCTCCTAGTCCGCCCATGGGCCTCATTGTACCGTTCCTCTGCCCTTGTCCTGGGATTCCTCACTGGGGTCAGTAGCCAGGGCAGGTTGGGGTAACCAGAGTCCCCTAATAGCCACACCCGGTGCCTCTGGAGTTGACCCATCACATACGGGATGCTGCTATTCCGCAGTATGTAGGCGTCATGCACTGACCCAGGGAATTTGGCATTAACATGGGAGATGTACTGGCCAGCCAAACACACCATCTGTACATTCATGGAATGATAACTCTTCCGGTTCCTGTACACCTGTTCACTCCTGCTGGGGGGGACCAAAGCAACATGTGTCCCATCAATGTCACCTATGATTTTGGGGATATGTCCAAGGGCATAGAAATCACCCTTCACTGTAGGCAAATCCCCCACCTCAGGGAAAACGATGTAGCTCCGCATGTGTTTCAGCAGGGCAGACAACACTCCGGACAACACCTTGGAAAACATAGGCTGGGACATTCCTGATGATATGGCCACTGTTGTTTGAAATGACCCACTTGTTAAGAAATGGAGTACTGACAGCACCTGCACTAGAGGGGGGATCCCTGTGGGTTGGCGGATGGGTGACATCAGGTCTGGCTCCAGCTGGGCACACAGTTCCTGTATAGTGGCTCGGTCAAGCCTGTATGTCAGTATGACATGTCGTTCCTCCATTTTCGACAGGTCCACCAGTGGTCTGTACACGGGAAGATTCCTCCATCTCCTCGCATGTCCCAGCGGACGGTGCCTATGAAGGACAACAGCGAGCACAGAGTCAAGCAACCCACAGGTACGTAACCACAGCTTGCACATAGCACGATTCCCAATGCATTGAATGGCTTGTATGAGTGTTGATGCATGGCCTAGGTATGTGTGACGCAGTTGTTAATTAGGCCATGTGGGCCCTTGAAATGGCGGCTGCCTGACCTATGAAGTGCGACAGTGGGATGTGAGGTCAATGCGCTGGTATGGCACACCGCGGCGGTAGGCGGTCGAAGACCGCGGTGCTAAGCCGCATTGGTTAACATAGAACCCTATGGGTTTCAGGAGCCAATGACGATGTGCGCCGGCGGTCGCGGTACGCACCGCCATGGTACGCACCGCCGCGGGCGTGACCGCCATTTTCTATCTGCTTAATCACTCGATACCTGATCTTCGACAGGAGAGGACCTACACTGCAAGTGCTGCTGTGACCTCGGTCTGGAAGAGACAATGGCTCATGCGACTGGGGAAAGGGCCCCTGCCTTCATTGCGGAGGAGTTGGAGAAACTTGTGGATGGGGTCCTCCCCCAGTATGCGCTACTCTACGGTCCTCCAGACCAACAGGTAAGTACACTGGGACCATGCTTAGTGGGCAATGCCTGGGTTGAGTCGGGTGGATGAAAGATGGTGGGGAGGGGAGCGATTGAGGCATGCATCAAACGACAGATGAGAGCATGTGCCACATGGCAAGGGTGGGGATGGGGGGCCACTCACATCGAGCATGCAGAAGGTGATGACAATTTTTCTCTCCCTGTACATGTCACATAGGTCAGCGCCCACCAGAAAGTCGCGATTTGGTGTGCCATCGCCAAGGACGTCCGGACCCTGGGGGTCCACAACAGACGGGGCACCCACTGCCGGAAGAGGTGGGAGGACATCCGGCGCGGGAGCAGGAAGACGGCGGAGGCTCTGCTGGGGATGGCCTCCCAACGTAGGAGGGGTGCCAGTCGTCAATTGACCCCCCTGATGTCCCAGATCCTGGCGGTGGCCTACCCCGATTTGGATGGGCGCGTGAGGACATCACAGCAGACACAAGGGGGTGAGTACAAATACATTCTGCTGACTTTGCGCGCAGTGGAGGTGTCTGGGTGGGGGAGGAGGGCTGTGGGTATCCCTAGGCCAGGGCGATTTCTGTAGGCTAGGCCCCTCCGTAAGGCATGGCCCTGTGCCCCCGCCCCCCACCTCTGTAGGGTGCCTAGTACAGGTATCCATGGCCCTGTGTCATCTATGTGTGCAGTTGTCGTCCATAGGCTTGTAGGCCATGTCCCACGGATTGCGTAGTCGAGGGGGCTTCTGTGTCTGTCTTGTCCACCAACGGTAGCGGTAATCCATGCACTCAACATGTCTTTATTTCTCCTCCCCCCCTTTTTTGTGGTCTTCCTGTTCATGTGTGTATTAGCATCATCAGGCGGAGGAGAAGTGGCATCAGAGCACAAGGGAGCTGCATCTCACATGGCCATGGCGGGCCATGCAACTGACTCGGATTTCACCAGTGAGACGGAGGGCGAGGGGAGCTCCACAGCGGGGACTCGTGCTGATGTCAGTGAGAGCGACTCGTCCTCTGAAGGGAGTTCCCTTGTGGTGGTGGCAACATCCGTGCCCCCCGCAACAACAGGTACAGCCGCCACCCAGAGCACCAGCACCGCCCTCCCAGCAGCCCCTCATCGTTTGCCCCGTGCCCGCTCACCCAGGAAGGTGGGCATCTCTTTCGCCCCAGGCACCTCAGGCCCTGCCCCTGTCACCCCTGCTGCCCTCAGTGAGGAGGTCATTGACCTCCTAAGGACCATCATTGTTGGGCAGTCTACCCTTTTGAATGCCATCCAGGGTGTACAAAGAGAGGTGCACCAGAGTAATGCATACCTGGAGGGCATTCATTCGGGTCAGGCTGCCCATCAGTGATCGTTCAATGCTCTGGCCTCAGCACTGACGGCAGCAATTGTCCCTGTCTCTAGCCTCCCCCCTCCAACTTCCTCCACCCAGACCCAATCCCCTGTACCTCTGCCTATCCGAGACACACCTACAGACCAGCCTGCACACACCTCAAAACCCAAGGGAAGCTCATCCAGACATAAGCACCACACATCACACAAGCATTCACACAAGCAACATCCACATGCAGACATACCAACAGCCACTGCCTCCACTGTGTCCCCCTCCTCCTCGTCTCCCTCCTCCCTCCCTGTGACGTCTCCACTCACACTTGCATGCACAACATCTTCAGCCACTACGTCCATCACCAGCACACCCACCAGAACACTCCGCACATGTGCAGTCATCACCCCCACTACCATTTACACGTCCCCTGTGTCCTCTCCAAGTGTGTCTGTCACCCCCTCCTCCAAACTACACAAACGCAGGCAGCCACCGACCCAACAGCCATCCACCTCACGACAGCCTCCAGCCCAAGCACCTGCACCCAAAGACACCAGACTTCACACTCCTGCAACCACATCCTCTTCCTCCACTCCCATACCCACTACACCTACCCGTCCCTCTCTTTCCAAATTGCTTTTCCTTTCCAAACTTGACCTCTTTCCTACAACTCCCCCACCCCGTCCATCTCATAAGACTCCAATCAGCACCTCAGCCACCACAAAACCGGGACCAGTGAAGACTGTTGTCCATGGACTGTGGAGTCCCCCACCCTCAAGGGCATCCAGTTCAGCTAGGAGCCAAGGCACGGCCAGCCCACCACCGGAAAAGCATCCTAAGATTGCCAGTGCCCGGCGCGAGCGACCAAAGACCCCAGGGACCAAAATCCTTACATTGGATCCGTCAGGAAGTGAGGTGCCACCTGGCACACCGCCAAAGGTGGGAAAGGGCCACAAGCATGCAGGGAAGGGAGGGAAGGGCAGCATGCCCGACAAGTCCGGCAGCAGGCCAGCTGGCCAGGAGGGCCCCACCAGCCCCATCCCAGGTGTGCAGGAGGACACACACAGGCCCGGTACTGCAGCCCAGGAGGGCCCCGCCAGCCACAGCCCAGCTGCCCAGGAGGGCCCCGCCAGCCACAGCCCAGCTGCCCAGGAGGGCCCCGCCAGCCACAGCCAAGCTGGGCAATGAAGGACCGCCAGCCACAGCCCAGCTGGGCAATGAAGGACCGCCAACTCAAGCACCGCTGAACATGGCAAGGACTGCCAAGGCAAGCACCGCTGAACAGGGAAAGGACCGCTGAACAGGGCAAGGACCGCCAAGGCAAGCACCGCTGAACAGGGCAAGGACCGCCAATGCAAGCACCGCTGAACAGGGCAAGCACCGCTGAACAGGGCAAGGACCGCTGAACAGGGCAAGGACCGCCAAGGCAAGCACCGCTGAACAGGGCAAGCACCGCTGAACAGGGCAAGGACCGCTGAACAGGGCAAGGACCGCCAAGGCAAGCACCGCTGAACAGGGCAAGGACCGCCAAGGCAAGCACCGCTGAACAGGACAAGCACCGCTGAACTGGGCCCTTCATCTCAAGCACCGCTCCGCTGGGCACCGCCGTCTCAAGCACCGCTGAACTGGGCCCTTCATCTCAAGCACCGCTGAACTGGGCCCTTCATCTCAAGCACCGCTGAACTGGGCCCTTCATCTCAAGCACCGCTCCGCTGGGCACCGCCGTCTTAAGCACTGCTGAACTGGGCCCTTCATCTCAAGCACCGCTCCGCTGGGCACCGCCGTCTCAAGCACCGCTGAACTGGGCCCTTCATCTCAAGCACCGCTCCGCTGGGCCCTTCATCTCAAGCACCACTCCGCTGGGCACCGCCGTCTCAAGAACCGCTGCACTGGGCCCTTCATCTCAAGCACCGCTCCACTGGGCCCTTCATCTGAAGCACCGCTCCGCTGGGCACCGCCGTCTCAAGAACCGCTGCACTGGGCCCTTCATCTCAAGCACCGCTCCGCTGGGCCCTTCATCTCAAGCACCGCTGAACTGGGCCCTTCATCTCAAGCACCGCTGAACTGGGCCCTTCATCTCAAGCACCGCTCCGCTGGGCACCGCCGTCTCAAGCACCGCTGAACTGGGCCCTTCATCTCAAGCACCGCTCCGCTGGGCACCGCCGTCCCAAGAACCGCTGCACTGGGCCCTTCATCTCAAGCACCGCTCCGCTGGGCACCGCCGTCTCAAGAACCGCTGCACTGGGCCCTTCATCTCAAGCACCGCTGAACTGGGCCCTTCATCTCAAGCACCGCTCCGCTGGGCACCGCCGTCTCAAGCACCGCTGAACTGGGCCCTTCATCTCAAGCACCGCTCCGATGGGCACCGCCGTCTCAAGCACCGCTGAACTGGGCCCTTCATCTCAAGCACCGCTGAACTGGGCCCTTCATCTCAAGCACCGCTGAACTGGGCCCTTCATCTCAAGCACCGCTCCGCTGGGCACCGCCGTCTCAAGCACCGCTGAACTGGGCCCTTCATCTCAAGCACCGCTCCGCTGGGCCCTTCATCTCAAGCACCGCTCCGCTGGGCACCGCCGTCTCAAGAACCGCTGCACTGGGCCCTTCATCTCAAGCACCGCTCCGCTGGGCACCGGCGTCTCAAGTACCGCTGAACTGGGTCCTTCATCTCAAGCACCCCTCCGCTGGGCCCTTCATCTCAAGCACAGCTCCGCTGGGCCCTTCATCTCAAGCACTGCTCTGCTGGGCACCGGCGTCTCAAGCACCGCTGAACTGGGCCCTTCATCCCAAGCACCGCTCCGCTGGGCACCGCCGTCTCAAGCACCGCTGAACTGGGCCCTTCATCTCAAGCACCGCTGAACTGAGCCCTTCATCTCAAGCACCGCTGGCCCATTGGCGGAAGGGGCAGGCCCGCATCGGTGTCGGGCAGGGCTGCACGAAGCACTCTGGGCACTAGTCCCCCTCCAGTACCAGTGGAGACTGTTATCCACTGCAGAGACTGTGGCATTGCAGTCCCCAGGATTGAACAGTGGGCAAACCACCCACTGTAGAGACTTGAGAGACTGTGGCTTTGCACTCCCCAGGATGGCACAGTGGGCAACCCACCCACTGTAGAGACTTGAGAGACTGTGGCTTTGCACTCCCCAGAATGGCACAGTGGGCAACCCACCCACTGTAGAGACTTGAGAGACTGTGGCTTTGCACTCCCCAGGATATGGCAGTGGGCAAGCCACCCACTGTAGAGACTTGAGAGACTGTGGCTTTGCACTCCCCAGGATGGCACAGTGGGCAACTCACCCACTGTAGAGACTTGTGAGACTGTGGCTTTGCACTCCCAGGATGGCACAGTGGCCATGGAGGCCCCTCGTGGATCTGGCATCGTGGACTCATCTGGCTGAGGTGCCCCCCCTTCCCTTCCCCCTGAGGTGCCTATAGTTTTCCTATCTGATGCCCCTGCAGTGTTCTCTCCGTTGGAGGCAGGTATCCTGTGTGGGCTTTGCCCATGTGTTTTTGCCCAGTGGCCCACGAACAATGGCTGATGGACATATCGGACTGGACAATTTATGTATATAAAGTTATAGATGTTTGATATATTTTATACTCAGTCTTACAATATAATTCTATATTTATAATCATTTCCTTTTGCCTTTGCATTCTTCCGGGGGGTTTGGGGGTGTAACTGTGATGTGTTGCTATGCATTGATGTGTGTGTTGTAGTGGTTGAGGGTGAGGGTGGGTGTGTCGCATATGTGTGTCCCCGTAATTTTTTGCCTCCCCCTCCCCTGTGTCGTAGGTGCAGTACTCACCGTTGTCTTCTGCGCCGGCGTTCGTGCTCCTGGTAGAGGAGCAGGAAGACAATGGCTGGTAGGATGTGTAGTTCAGGTTCCATGCCGTCCAGATTCCTCATGGGGTGTATGGAGGTGAGCGTTTTCCGTTTGAAATGTCTGTTTCCGCCGTGTTTTTATCGGCGGGGCTACCGCCCCGGAAAAGGTGGCGGATTGGTGGGTTGTGATAGGGTGGGCGGTTTGTTTGTCCCGCCGTGGCGAGCGGTGTGTTAAAGTGGCGGTCTCTGTTGGCGGTTTCCGTCAGGGTCGGAATTGCATTTTTTTTACCGCCAGCCTGTTGGCGGTTTGACCGCCGTTTTAACACCGACCGCCAGGGTTGGAATGACCCCCAAAGTCTCCCCATTTTAGCATATAGAGGCCATTCACTGCAGTGAGGGAAAAACAAATTTGGCTATTTTACCTCACCAGGGCCTATAATTTTTTGTTATAAGGTACCTACTTATAGTTACATGGCACCCAACTCTAGGGGCATATAGGGCACACCTTAGGGGTGACATATATGTAAAAATAAGGTTGTTTAAGACTTTGGAAGTACTTTTAATTCCAAAGTCAAATTTGCATATAACTTTAATATAAAAGTAGCCAGAAAGGCAGGCCTGCCTTTAAAATGACACTGGGCACCTCTGCAGTGCAGCCATGGGTGCATTGCCTATGCTGGGGTCCCCAAACCTACATGCCCTACCAGATACTAGGGACTTATAGGTAGGTTGATACTGCCAATTATAATTAGCCTAATTAGCATATCCAAGTTACACAGAGCACTGGCCCTGGGACTGGTAAGCAATAGCCAGGGCACAGCCAAGAGTCAGTAATCACCAGTATCTGCCCAAAACATTTGGGGTGCCCAGGGCAAAAAAGATGACTTTCTTACAGCACCCCTACACATTTCACTCAGCACTCACCCCACACTTCTACAGCTTACACAGCACACAGTTTTGTACCCCACACAATACACAACAACCGTCACCCACTCACATCACAGCACCCACACCTCATCGTTAAAAATTGTCCAACACATTTTTCACTACCTCACCGTCTCTTCCACCATCACCATGTCCCCAGAATAACATCCAAGTTTCACAGATGATGAGTTTAGGGTCATGGTGGATGAAATTGTCAGAGTAGAGCCATACGTTTTTGGAGCACAGGTCCAGCAAACATCAATAGCCAGGAAAATGGAGTTGCGGCAAAGGATAGTCGACAGTGAATTCTGTAGGCATTTACCCACGCACAAGGGAGGACCTCAGGATGAGGTGGAACAACCTCCGGAGGAAGGTACATTCCATAGCTGCCAGGCACCAGCTGGCGGTCCGCAAGACTGGTGGTGGACCCCTACCTCCTCCTCCTACTTTCATATCATGTGATGAGAAGGTCATGGACATACCGCATCTTGAGGGCCTGACAGGAAAAGATGGGGGAGTAGAATCTGGCAAGTCACTACACAATTCATGTCACCAAAATGTTTTGTCTTGCATGCTCACTAATCACCTTTCCCCACCTCAATGACCAAACCACCCACTTCCCCTGTGTACAAATGTCTAAATACTCCTGTCTAGAATGCCACATGTCAACTAAACTCAGCCTGGGCCACAGTGTTTGTGTATGCCATGTGAAGGACAGGGACCGACAGCACTACAACTCCCGCAGGCACTGTTCCACCTGTAATAAAACCAGAACAGTGTACTCAATTTTACAATGTCTTGCATGTGAAACTAACAAGCAATTTAACTCACCCCAAAAGCACCACTAACTTACAGTCCATTGCAATGACAGCAACTCTATAGCCCACTACAAGCAAACCACAACTACAGCTGTGTCTCTTACCAAACTGCCCTTTGAGAAAACCTTCCTAACAATGTCATATGCTCACCCGGGAGGGAAAACACTATGGGAAACTGGATGTACTTGCAGTACATTCATAGTGAGGCCGGGGTCAAATGGTAACTCCCATACTGTGTGCCAGCTCTGTCACCATTGTGCATTGTCCAGCTCTAAGTTGAATCAATGATGCCATACACCTTACTAGGAGAGAAATGTACATTGTCATGTCTTTACTCAGGCAAAGATATGAAGGTATCAGCAGACATCTAAACACCAACATACTCCAAGAGCTTAAAGCACGGTGTATGTAACTTCAAATCTCTGGGTCCCACATTGCTCTAACCCAGTTTTGGAAGAAGCTGGCATTGTCATATCAGGGGATCATGTAAAGGCAGAGTGTGCATGTCGAATACCATGTCTAGTTTCCAAAGTTTAGCATCACTTGTTGCATCACTTACAGCAACTGTGTGTTCCACTTCTCCTACAGGTAACCTTGCCATTTTCAACATGGAGAGGACATCAGAGACTGACACAACCCCTCTGGATGAAGGTGCCAGTGAGGAAAATACCCCTGGATATTTGGACACTGAGGACAAAGCTGGCCCATCAGGGACAGCTGCGCAGTCAACAACTGTGAGGACACTATCTTCCAAGTCTTTGGAGCCTACCAACATTCCCAAGGCATGATGAGACAGATACTGACCATGATGGGGAAGATCTGACAGCTGCAGAGGGACAACCACCAGGAAGCCATGCATCAGTGGCAGGCCCAAAATGCCATCCTGGCTTCCATTACTAGGATGCTGAGGGACATGAATACCACCCTGAGTAGGTTTTGTACTGAACATCAGACCTCTTCCATTAGCAAAAAAACATCAGGCCCTGCTACATCCGTGGCTGCTAATAGAATGGAGGCCCTGCCAGGGGAAGGGGATACTTAAGAGATCCCACCCACTGTACCAGAAGAACCCCCCCTGCAAACGTAGATGTCTACCCAGACATCCAGGAGGAGCATATGCCAGGATCAAACCCGCTTCCAGGAAGTGATCCTCTACTGATTGGTTCCCCTTGTGTGGCACAGATATACACTGTTCACTGTTCTGAAACCTATCTCCATTTTCCTATGGCACAAGAACACTAGCTTTGTGTTTCCAAATGGTGTAGTAGTTACCCTGATGTTTCATCCACCATGACTGAACCTTTCACTGTTTTGTTTGTGTTATTTTGGTTTCTTATCACTCAATTTGCGGTGTAGTCCCCAATAACTACCACCTATCCACAGATGATGTGTAGTGTGATTTATCAACCATATACAACTGTCATGTATGAAAGGCTTATATTAAAATGTTCCTCTCTAATGTAAAACATTTGCCATGGTTATTACACAAGTACTATATAACCAGGATACATATTGCATTGCCAATGTATTATATACACAACACAAATCACTTGTAGTGTACGTTCTCACATCTTTATTTGGTACTAATGTCCCTAATCATGGAACCCTCCACTTACCATGGTCAGGTATCTGTAGGCTTGCCACTCACCTATGTTAGTCTTCAGACACATGCACATTGGTCTGCAAAGTGGAAACACACTGACAGCTATGTACAAGTTAGTTCACATACAACACAAAACATTATGATGTTAGAGGGTTTGGATACCACATTATGACATGTCTTTGAGACCAATGAGCACACACATGCACCCATTGGCCCCACCTCCAATACCAAACAGCTTTTAGTGTGGAAAAGGATACTTCCATCCCACTGTCCTGACAGTCTGGGCGTAGAACTCACACATCACAAATCTCATGCCAGACAGTAACTGGTTTAATCCACGTTCCCTTCACATGTCAGTCTGCAAATCCCATCTGCCTGTGACACTGTCAGATATTGCCAAATGAGGATGGGCCAAACAGTCAATCTGCAATCTGAAATTGACAAATGTAAGGTGCAGGTCACATTGATACATGTACATTACACTGCCAAATCATATGTGCATATGTTACTTGAATTGTTCATTGCGAAAACATTAGACCATGTACATAAAAGTTCTGTACACAGCTCCAAGTAACAATCTGCATGGATATCTGAGTCAGGGGCTTTGTAGCTACTTATGACCTATCTGAGGGTCATAATAGGGACCGTATCTGGTATTCTTAACCTCACCAATACCCCATTGAATCATTTCTATTGTATCAAATCATATTCCTTGATTCAGTTGAAGTACTGATTGATGATATCAGCCCTGATCTCTCCAGCTTCATCCTCATCATACTCATCCTCACTTGGCAAATCTGCATTTCCACCCACAGGATCTGCTGGCTCCCCCTCATCTGGTATGAATGGTATCTGACGTCTCAGGGCGAGGTTGTGGAGCATGCAGCAGGCAACATCAAGCCTTGTTGGGTGAGTAAAGGAGGGCTCCTCTAGACTTGTCAATGCTGCAAAACCTTACCTTCAGGAGCCTAAATGTCCACTCCATGACACGCCTTGTCCTTCCCTGGACCTCATTGAAGAGGACTACACCTGGTGTGGTTGGGTACTTCACTGGTGTCAACAACCAAGGATGGTTTGGGTAGCCAGAGTCCCCTATAAGGAATGGTTACAACAATCCAAACATTAATCTTGGACATCCACATACATGGTAGCAGATAAAAGGTACAGACATACATTACATATATGACTTAGCAAACAGCCAGCCCCTCTCTGTGTATAGTTGTGTCATTAGCAGAGGGATGTTGCTGTTCTGCATGATGAAGGAATCATGGACTGACCCTAGATACTTTGCACAAACTTGTGAAATGTAGAGGTCAGCCAAACAGACCACTTGGACATTGATGAAGTGGAGGTTTTTCCTCTTCCTATATACATGTCCATGGGCACTTGGGGGAACCAAGGCTACATGGGTGTCATATATGGCTCCAACCACGTGTGGAATGTGTCCCAAAGCAGCCTTTACATGGGCCAAATCCCCATGTTTGGGAAATCTAATGTAGCTGTCCAGGTGTTTCAACAATGCAGAGTACAGCCTTCAAACCCAGACTGTACATGGGCTGAGACATCCCTCAAGTCAGTGCCACTGTATTTTGAAAGGACTCAGTGGTCAGGAAGTGTAGCACTGACATCCTGCTCCAACTGATGACAGAGATCCATGATTGTCTGCTTACACAGGCGGTAGATTTGGATGACATTTCGCTCCTCCATTGTGTGCAGGTCTGCTAGTGGACGGTTCACTTGAGATTGCCTTGCTTTTCTCATGCCAGGGTATCTATCTGGGGCAAAACCAGAAAGTATGTGTATGACTCAATCTATATATCATAAGTATGATCACACCAACATCACACATAAAGCTACATTATGGCACAAGACACAGTGAAAAAGTTGTACTCAGCACATACCTAGGCAACATTTGCCTAAATACTGTAATCAGATCCCCTTAACCCTAGCATTCTCTTTGAACAGAAAAACATGTCACTTGCTGTAAAAGGGACATCAACTTACGTAGCATGTGTAACATAGCTGGAACACCTATACTATGTTCAGATCGTTGCAATACTGTTTCATGTACATAACTCAGGACACTTCATTTTCACATCCTATACATATTAACTCCACATTGCTACATGTTTTCATTAAGCCAGCAGTTAACACATTATCACAAAATATGAATCTTATTCAATGACGTAACTTCAATAACCTTAACGTGTATATATGAGACACAAAATAGCAGCTGGCTTACCTACTGTACTGGACATCAGTTAGTGACCTAACTCTGCTGGCTGATATGGTCATGGCAGTAGGCGATCACAACTGCAGGGGATGTTGCCATTGGAACACATTGCTGACTTTGGCCGACTTGGGCCAATGGCGACGTTCGCTGGTGGTTACAGTCCTGTAAGTGGCAGACATGACCGCCATCCCATGCTTCATGTGACAGGAACTGCAGTGAACTGCCTCTGGGAGCAATCATGTCGCATCCTACAGGTGATAAGGCCCCTGCCTTATCGGCTGATGAGCTGGACAAGTTTGTGGAGGAGGTCCTGTATGGACAGCTATATTGTGCACCAGAGGAGCAGGTAAGTGCACTGCTATATGAATGTATGAAATATTGAGTGTATGATGATGTTGATGGAATGTGGATGGAATGAAGGATTGGGATGATATGTGTGGGTAGAAGGGCATGTGCACATGTGCATAGATGGTTTTGATCCCTGATACATAGCAGGGAGTGTGTGATGTATGTACCCTGACCCATAGAAAAACTGTACAATATGATAAATGAAGATGGTATTTGAAATAGTTGTATATCTTTATACCATGTTTAAAGACATGCTTGTGGTTTGGTCATATGTTTCTAGCAAAGACCTGGTACTGTATATTCATGTTGCATGCCTGACTCCACTTCACACATGGCCTTTCTGCAGATTGTCATTCCACATAGAACGGGATGTTGAAGGAAGTGTTTTGTATGGCTACTTGCACTAACTTTTGTTTCACCCTTCTTGTTTTGGGATGGTACATGTGGCCATGACTTTCTCCTCTTGTCTGTGTCATTCATGAAGGTAAATGTTCACCAGAACTGACTTAACATTTTTTCATCCCTAAGCCATGCCAGTGTATGAAGTGATAGAATCTAAGCTGTGACGATGTGGTATGTGAAAAGGGTCAAAGATCTCCAAGGAACACATGGGTGTAAAGTCCTCGACATTGGTACACAAGTGTGCATATACAAGTGTGTATAGGGACATATTACTCTCATATGTTATCCCTTCTGTACAAATGTATATGATGATGCACATGTGACTGGGTCATATGTTTACCAGTATACTTCTATACATACTCTGCTGGTTGATACTTCCCACCTACAGATCCATACTCCCAATATCATTATGATAAGTTGTTCAGGTCTTTGCCTTCTGTCCATTCTAATGCCCCTTGATACATGTCTATGTGCAACATAGAGCCTGCCAAGTTTTAGTCATACCTACTTTTCATGAGGTTTCTGATGAGTGACAACTTCATGTAAGGCTTTGATGTTCATCTGACATTTCGCATGTCATACTTGCTAAACTTACTC
Source organism: Pleurodeles waltl (assembly GCF_031143425.1). Lineage (NCBI taxonomy): Eukaryota > Metazoa > Chordata > Amphibia > Caudata > Salamandridae > Pleurodeles > Pleurodeles waltl. Next base: position 318,943,766 of record NC_090442.1, on the reverse strand, counting down.
AGAGCTGTTAGGAGGTGAACCCATTTGGTAAGTGAGGGCTGTACATTGACCCCTGTAATGTCTCATCTGAGTGTGCATCCTACATGTTGGAAACCATGGAGGTATTGCTAGACTATTATTGCACCACATACATTATCAGAGCTCTGAATGTTAGTACCATGTACATGTTCTTTGGATGGTAAGTAGCTACACAGCTATTTCCTTACTCATTGTGTTATGGCCATGCTAAATAGGCCAAGGCATCTTATGAACAGTTATATTCTTCACTGGTTTCTGCCAACAGCATGTGTACATTGCAGGGTTCTGTAATAAATAAACATTGTAATGTATCATAGACATACTTTATTGTGCTTTATTTAATATGTTTTGATTGTGTTTAATATGGAAACCTATTATTTCCACTGGCTACATTGTGGTGCAGGTGTTGTAGTTCACATTCACATGTGGGTGGAATGGTATGTGTAGTCAGTCGTTTGGCTAGGCTCAAGGTGTATGTCTCCATCATGGTATCCTCAGATGTGATTTATGTCATTGACAAAATCTGACACAGATGTAAGACTCCTCATGTCTGAAGTGTGGATAGTGATGTTCCTATTCAAGCATTGGACTATTGCTGTTACCCCTCATCATGATACATTGTACTATATGTGGCCCTCATACACATGACAGGTGTTCATTATCTTTAAGGACTAGGGGCCTGATTACAACTTTGGAGGAGGTGTTAATCCGTCCCAAAAGTGACGGTAAAGTGACGGATATACCACCAGCCGTATTACAAGTCCATTATATCCTATGGAACTCGTAATACGGCTGGTGGTATATCCGTCACTTTACCGCCACTTTTGCAACAGATTAACACCTCCTCCAAAGTTGTAATCAGGCCCAAAATATGCTACCTGTGGCCGTCTGTGGGTAAATGCTATGAGCTAATTGGGCCCTTATGAGTGTGCAAGACTTTCTTTACAGGCAGAAAATGGCTAAGATAAGCAAGTTAGAAAAGTATGTTTCATCCTTTCCTACATGACTATTGGTACATGTGTTGGTGACATGTGTTTAGACTATCATACTCCACATTAGGAAATGCCAAGTATAGTTCTTGAATGTTTGCAAATTTCAATTGTGAATGTTGTGAACTCTGTGACATGAAATGGTTTGGCTTGTATGCAATATGCTGTCTTGTGTTTGGCATATAATAAGGTTCCTTTCCTGGTATATGACATCAGGTAATAATGTAGGTATTTGTGGATTTTGTGTATGTGGTATGTGGAAATGAATGTAACCACTATTTCCCATTACTTGTTTGTTGGTTGACTATGTTGTGGTGGATAGGGGCTCAGAATGGTGTTGCCAAGTCAGGTTGTCATGGAATGGTTATTGTGATAGCTCTACTGATATGATGGTATAGTAGGTATGTGATAGGTGGCTTAGGTGGTGTGTGACATTGTTGTAATGTAAGGGTGTAGATAGTATCTGGATGTGACATGATATTGGTGCTAACCTCGTTCTACCTGGGGATGTAGTATAACTGGATGTAATGTGAATGATGTGTGCAGTGTGATGTTAGTGTATGAAAAGAATGTGATGACCCTACCTCTCTTCCTGTTTTCTAGCATCGGCAGGCAAAGGAGATGGGGCACAGCTGAGTGTGGAAACTGCTGGCCACAGAACCTCAAGTCATGATACCACTGACTGTGAGGGTACCAGTGCCCAGAGGGCAAGGGGAGTGCCAGGGGGCGACAGGATCTACCTCATCATCTTTAGAACCCTCCTCAAGTGGACACTCCCATCTCGGTCGGACACCCCCTTTTTTATGACTGCCCTCCCTGTAGCTCCCCACCCAGTTGACCATGCCCCCTCATCCATGAGGGTGGACATCTCCTTTGCTGTAGGCACCTCTGCCTCAGCACCTGTTAGCCCTGTTGCCCTCATTGAGGAGGCTATTGAACTCTTGAGGTCGATCTCTGTGGGTCAGTCAACCATCGTGAATGCCATCCAGGGACTGGCAACTCAAATCCAACAGAGTTATGCGTTCCTGGAAGGCATTCACAATACTCTGGCTGGCCTACAGAGATCCTTTCAGGCTCTGGCCTCCACACTGACAGCAGCCAGTCCCCCTTTGCCTTCCTCTTCCCAATCCCAAACCCCTCTTCCCCGACCCAGCCAAAGCACACACACAGACAGGCATGCATCCACCTCAACATCCAAGGGTAGCTCAGATAAACATAAGCACCGTAGGACACACCACCGGCATGCACACAAGCAACATTCACTGCATACACAGCAACAGTCACAACCTGCTCTGACACCCCCACCACCCGCAGCATCACACACAGCACACCAAACACCACACCAACATTCACATTCCTAGTCACTACACCTATCCTACCCTCAGACAGCACCACAGCAGACCCACAGATATCCACTCCAGTCACTACACCCACAGACACCACGACCACTGACACTCTTGCATGCAGCACATCCACCATACCTGCTATCACCACCCCAACAGACAGCCATGTACCCACCACAGCATCTCCCGGCACTTCCACCCCACTCCACCCAAAACACATAACGCCATCACTCACACGCCCAACAGACACCCACCACCCACTAGCATACTTCCCATAAGTAAGCACCCAAGACATCCACACCAGCACCTCATACAACCACTCCCTCTCCCTCCACACCCAAACCCTTTTGCTATAACTGCCCCTGTGTGTCTAGAAAAGCTTTCCTTTCTGAGTTTGCCCTTTTCCCTACTCCTCTCCCCAGTGAAACCCCTAAATGTGCTGTTACCCTCCCCAAGTTCATCCTTTCCACCTCCAAGGCCTCTCCTACCAGTCTGAAAGTACCCATGCCCCTCCCTCACCAAGAGGTCTACCCCCTCCCACCTCTGCCCTAAGCCTAAACCTAACCCCCCTCCCAAGCCAAATCCCAAAGCTTCCCCTCCCAAGTCTAAGCCCAAACCCCCCTCGGTCATTCCCCCAGATAATTCCTGAGGTGCCTGCCTGCCCCCTTGATGCCACTACCTGTGGAGGTTACATGGCAGACAGGAGTTGCCTTTGGTGCACACACCATGGACTATGGACAGGGCTATGGCGTTTGATTGTCATCTCATTTTGTGAGAAATATTTTCAGACCAACCAGTTGTTGGTTTCCTGGTTACATCTTGGTCCTGCATTTCTTTTCCTAGGTTAGACATTGGTCGTGTGTCAGCATTTGTGTTTGTGTGGTACTTGTGGTTCCTGTATTGTATGGCCAGTATGTGTGGGTGTCCAGTACTTTTTTCCCCCAGGAATAGGGTGTGTGTTGTGTGATGGGCATGCATATGTTATTGTCATGGTATTGTGTGATGTTTGTGTTGACATTTGTTTGTTGCTGTGTTGTGTGGCTTTGTGTGCTTTGACTGTGTGATGGTGTGTGTTTTGTGCATGTTGTCTGTGTGGGTGTATGTGAGTGTGCTTGTCAGTGTACAGTTATGTGTGAGTTTCGCCCTCGCATCCCCTTCATGATGTTATGTATGTGTTCAAAACGGTTGCTGTCATCGTCTGTGAAGATTCCAAAGTCTTTCGGCAAGCAGGAGCAGCAGGATGACATCTAGTTGTGGTTCCACGGAGGCTCCAGAAGTGTTTGGCTTCCTGGAGGAGAGTTAGTTTCTGCCAGGTTTTCAGTGGTGGTGTGACCGCAGTGGAACTCTTGACAATGTGAAGCCTTGTAATGTGTCTGGCAAAAACATGGTCATCACTGGCCTGCAGGTGCCTTCGGTCGTCAGTGACGGTCTGACCGCAGTGCTTTGGCTGTAATCTGCAGGGAAGATTGCTGAAGTCATAATTTGGTGTTCTTCTATGCCTGCCTTTTGGCGGTATGACCGCCACCATCAACATGGCGGTCCTCGGACTGCCATTCGTAATGAGGCCCTTAAGCTTTAAAAATTCATATCTCCGGTTCCCTAAATTGGATTTTTAGTATAATTTTAAAGATAAAAATATAATCTATTTTTATAAATTGGTGTTGGATTTTTACTGTGTTTTGTATTTTACTTATTTACTCTTTTGTTGATATTAAATGCTTTATACACCTGTCTCCTAAGCCTAACTGCTCGTGACCAAGCTACCAAGGGTTGAACCAGGATTAATTTATTGAGACCTTGACTGGGCCTATTGGCGGCTTTTGGCCTATTCCTAAATGTAGGTACTTGCCTGTCCTTGCCAATAATCCACTATCCAACATTTGTGGTGTGCAGTGGTAGGATCCAGTGCATGTGTTTAATATCACATTACAGTTTTAAATGAAGCAAATTAAAAATCCTCCAAATTGACATAGAGCAAAATTATTTTAGTCTTTCGAATTAGGACAAATTATTTTTTAGTTGCTTCATTTTGGATTTTTCTAAATTGTTCTGATAAATTGGTGCTAAAGTTTTTAGTGACATGGAACTAGGGATACCATAGAGCTTAACCTGGCTAGCCAACCCACACTCAATGCAGCTGAGCTTAGGGTGTTGTGTAGAAACAGGTAATTGCCTGCTGCTAACAACCTTAGGAAGGCTGTGATGATTCAGTTCCGTGAAACCTGAGTAGTGTGAGTGGAAACAGAGAAAGCTTCAGAGATAGGAAGTGATGGGGAGGATGTCCTCTTCAAAGTCCAGGAGGAGGAGGTGGATGATCACCTGTCCTTTACTTCAGAGGTTGGGGCCCCATCCAAACCTAGTGGGAGGGGGAGGTTCTGTGAAGAAGAAGCAGACCTGGTCCTCAGGTAGAGGGAACTTGAGGCCCCGTTTGGAGGCAGAGAAGTTGGCCCTAGAGAAGAAGAAGTGAGCAAAGGGTGAACAAAGAGATGATGGCAGTGACATAGAGGTTGAGGTGTCCAGGGGTGTTGGTTGCGCCCCAGACTACCCAAGCGGATTGTTTTGAACTACCGGGAGGGTGATGATATATACAAGTGGCTGACAGCCTTTGAGAGGGCTCTCTGGATGAGGAGGTTTAGACCTCAGTACTGGGGTTCGTTCCTATGGGAGGATGAGGCAGAGTCCTAAGAAGTGCCTGATCCAGAATTTCATTCTCACCCAGATCAGTAGAGGATAAAGCTTAGGAGCACCCAGAAAGTCAATACCCAGTCTTGGTAAGACTTTGTAGACACCTCGGTTAAGGCACTATAGGGCTGGAAACCTGGTAACAAAGTAAGTACTTATGAGGGGCTATACAATTCGATCATGATGGAGTACATCTTGACCAATTGTATTTCAGAGATATTATGCCAGTATCTAGCGGACTCTAAGCTGTCCAGATCCAGAGAGCTGGGTGAGAGCAGATGATGAATGGTTGAGGACCAGAATGATTACCAAGTCCCAGGGGAGAGACTCCAAAAAGGAGGTGGGGTCAGGTCCACAAAAGCCTAAGGAGGGAGGTAGTCAGCCCAACACAGGGACTCCCTCTGTACCCCAGAACCCTAAAAGGAGGAGAGTAAATCACACTTCCACTCTGACAAGCAGAGGTAGGGAGACCAAGTTTAAAAAAAGCTCTTGGATAACAGGGCCTGCATTGACTGTCAGTAGACAGGTCACTTCAGCAGTGATACAGCCTGTTCCAAGAAGTTAGTTAGCACTGGGCTGGCCAGTGTAGCAGTTGAGGAGGACTCCTCAGATGATAAGGCCCTCATAGCATTGCACAGGTCCAGATGGTAAGCTGGTGATCCCTGAGGGTGGGAGTAGGCACTTTCACTCCATTCAGGTGAATGGGATCCCTACCACTGGCCTAAGAGACACATGTGTTAGTCACACCATGGTAAGTGATCCTGTTGGTCATGGTGGGGTTGTTCAGGTGCTGGGTACCTCTGTGGATAAGCTAGGTGTTGCCCTAGAAAAGTTAGGGGTAGGGGAGGTGGGCACCTCACTACCCAAGCTGGCAGAGAGAGAGGAGGAAGACCCCCCTAGAGGGAAGTTTCAGTTTAAATGGGTCCCTTTACTGTTGGGATGGGTTCACTGCCCAGAGGGAGGGACACCGATAGCAGGAGGTAAGGCAGATTAGGCCCTGCAAAATGCCAGCCAGTTTTCCTCACTGTCTTCCTCACCTGACAAGCCAGGAAGTCTCTACCAAGGTTGGCTGAGTATCCTGGGTGTGTTGGCTGGGGGGGGGGATGTGTGGGAAAACTGGGCTGATTGCAGAAGCCTGCTCACTTTTTGCCTCCATGTTTCACTCATACTGGTGTTTTCCTGACTCTGATGGTGCCCTGGGCACTGCTAATCAGTCCCAGGGCCAATGCTCTGAATACAATGGTATGTGCAAATTAGGATAATTATAATTGGCTGTACCAACCTACCTATAAGTCCATAGTTTATGGTAGGACATGTAGGTTTAGGGGCCCCAGCATAGGTAGTACACCCATGCTGTGGTGCCCAGTGTCCTAAGCTACCTTATTTTTACATACATGTCACTCTTAAGGTATGCCCCAAATGCCCCCAGGGTTGGGTGCAGTGTAGCTATAAGCAGAGACTTTATAAAAGAAGTGTTATAAGCTCGGGTGAGGCAAAAATAGCCACATTTGTTTTTTCCCATTGTAGTGAATGGGCTCCATGGGCTAACACGGAGAGACTTTATTTTAAAATAATAAAGTCTTATTTTCCATAGGAAAGAGTTAAATATTGCAAGTTGGATAACAAGGTCAAAGTTATATTAAATCCAACAACTTACCATTGTTAAATGTAATATAAGTAAGTTAAAAAGGGAAATAGTTTTAGAACTCTTGCTACAAGTTACCAACTTCACCCCTGTCGTGTCCTTCTCTGATTGGTCAGCCTCTGGCAGTCTGAGCCAGGCTGCCTTGATGAGGTGTCAAGTGGCCTGGGCTGAAACAAAGGAAACATCTGTTGAGAGGAGATCTGTTTCAGCAGATGGTAGAACAGGATGAGGGAGAGCAGTCAAACTGGACTTCAAAGGAAGAAAGGACAATTGGGACAGCAACTGGACTCCCCCCATTTTCTGCAGCCCCAGACAACCAGGTGCTCCTTGATTAGATTAAGAGAAGGCTGGAAAGGGGTATGTTAAGGGAAACTTACCCACACTAGTGGTGGATTCAGCCAGATCTAAACTCTAAGTTTGAGTTTTTGCCATCTTGGATTTTGGAGGAATGTTGATCCCTGGGATTGATTTTTTCCACACTTCACAGGAAGTGGTCATTCAAGAGGGTGGTGGCCCGCACATGATTGGACAGGCGCATCCCCCTGCTTGCCATCCCAGGAGCAAGGAAAAATATGGCAGAGCTGCCCCACACTTCAGATCCCTACTGGAAAAAGGCAAGAAGAAGGAAATGGACTGCCCTGCTGGACCACTGGCCTGCACCTGGACCATGCACTCAGAAGGACTGTACCAACTGCACACTTTGAGCTTCACCAAGAAGAGGGATTTGCCTTACTTGTACAACCATTTTAGGAGTTTGACCAGGTGTGTTATGGAAGTGTAAGTCCTAACCCCCAAGGAGCAATTCAGACCTTCTTGAACCTTGAGGTGAGTTGTAGACGCTTGAAGGATCTCCAAAGTACTCCTGGAGGAAGATCCAGACATTTGGAGCAACTTTGGAAAAAAACGTCATAAGTGGACTAACCCGACGTCGAGAGTCAAGCAGGCCAACATCGACTAGGACCCTGTCTGACCTGCAGGTTCGTCCCACTGAAAAGCTCCCGAGCCCCAGACTTCCAGGATTTGACGGGGGCTTGTGGAAAGGCAATCCGATGACATTGCATTGAAATCAGCTTGCTGAGGAGGACTGCACGACGTTCTGGAAGAAAATCTCCCAAAACGTTTCTAAGTCCAAAGGTAAAAGTTTGACCGAGTCCTACTGCGCAGTGTATCCGAGGAGGGCTCCATCGTGGTCTGCCTCAACTTTCAACTTGGTCTTAGTCGGAGGTAATCTCCCCAAAAAAACTTTGGAGTCGAAACGTATAAAACTTCACTGAGGCCTCCCACACAATGTACCTGAAGAGGGCTCCAGTGTGTTTGGCCTCAAGTTGTGACTTCGTCCTGGTGGGAAAACAATCTTCAAGAAATCGACTAAGTGTGAAGGCAACTCTTTTTACACAGGCCACCCGCTCAGTGTAGCGGAGCAGGGCTCCACCGCGGTCGGCCTCAACTTTTGGCTTTGCCTTGGTCGAGTGTGATCAAATGTCCAGAATGGCACTTTTTGTTTCTAGGTGCTAAAAACGTTTAATCTTTAAAAAATCATATCTCCAGTTCCCTATATTGGATGTTTGTCATTTTAATTTCATGTTAAAGAAAAAAATAGAAGATTGTTATATATTGGTGTTGGATTTTTATTGTGTTTTGTGTTTTACTTATTCACTATTTTGTAGATATTAAATGTGTTACACACCTGTCTGGTAAGTTAAGCCTGACTGCTCATGGCCAAGCTACCAAAGGTTGAGCCAGGATTAATTTATTGAGACCTTGACCACACCTAGTGGGAGTTTGCAGCCTATTACCAAGTGTAGGTACCTACCTTACCTTACTAATAATCCACTTACCAACAATCATCTAATACGCATTGAAGTAATTTAAAAGCAATAATTTAACCAATATGTTAGTGACTACTTTATTGTGAGAGCACATGTAGATATTAGGTAGGGATAAGACTAATTGAATAGGGAATTTCAGAAAGTAGTAACGTGATAAAATATGTTGCGATTTTCCTAATATTTTTTTGGTTTTATATCATGGTTGCTGAGCTTATATAAAAAATACCACCATCATCACATAATGGGTGAATAGAATATAAAAAATAAATGTATGTTTTAAAATACTAACAAATGTGTGTGTGTACTATTTCTAGGGGTCAGATGGAGATCCTTATCTATTGAAAAGAATCCCCTTGCAGATGAGAGTTACTGTGACATGGTTGTGCAACTCCTAACACTCCTTTTGTGAATGAGCAAACTCGTTGAGAGGAGTGAGACACCTTTTCTTCTTTTTTCTGAAGAGGATATTCTACATATTATTCCTCTTGGGGCTACCACGTGTGCCCTCCCCCCATCAGAATGAAGAGTTAATGACTATCTTTTTCCAAATTACAAAATAATACATACTAAGCTTCATCATCACCAACTAGAAAAATGTTAATATTCACTGTTGCTTACTGCCAGTTTCCAACCTTGGATTTAGTAAGTATCGTAGATTGCATCTCTTTAATCTCAAATTTACAGCTGCAGGGACTGAAGCCCTCACAGATCCAGGAAGTGATCCTGTAATACATTTTGAGTTATATGTATTTTAACACCCCTCCCCTGCCCCTCGTATATATAATTTGCTCATCTCCTTAGATCATATGTTATTAGCCATTTGCACCAGCTGATGCATTTATTTTAATTATTGTACAACAATATGCATAAGTACAATTTACCTTGCCTTTTGATTAGATGCTTCTAGTCATACATCCTGCATTCATTTAGACAGATGCTGCCTTGGAGAAAGCAGAATAGCCTTAGATTTTCACATGTGTAAGGACTGTTTCTCACGCCCTGCATAATGATAACAATGTTTATTTTTCTTAACATAAATACTTAAAATGATGTATAATAGCTGTAAACATCCCTTTCAAAGAGAGAGATTGGGACGTCGACTTTTCAGCCAGTAAATGAGACAAATAATTATGGCTCGTCTTAGAGCCACCCAGGCTCTAAGACGAGCCATAATTATTTGTCTCATAATGTATTTTCCAACAGACATAACTTTGTCTTGTTTTGCAAACAACCATACAAACTGAACAAAGATAAAAGAAGTAGAGGCACTTAAGTATGTTGATTCCATTGAAATACTGACCCTCATATACGCGATACTTACGAAGAAGTTTTAAAATGCACCATACATATTATGACGGAGATTTTCACAACATTTCCTTTTTTTGTTTGAACTCTCACTGCAAATGTATTGATTTCTGAATGTACCTGGTTTAATATATTCTGCACTAAAACTGTCTCTTGCGATCTTAACTCTGCTTTGTTCATTTAAGTAACGTCTGCCTTCTTTCTGAGGCTCCAAATCGTGTCCATGATGTGATAAATTTTCGCCACTTTTCCCTCTTCATCACTCAATTTACTTTCCTCCCACCTTTCGGGGCCACAGCAATTCATGTCTGGGCTGGCTCTTCCTCCACCTAAAACTGCTGGGAGTCCCGTCTCAATCATAGTTCTTCGTTTCTCATCTCCGGTACTGTCCAAAGTCAGGTGAGCTCACTTCTCTCCTTCTGAGCTCTCATTCTTACATGGCCTTCAGCCCACGCATCCGGTAAAGGCCAGAGGTATTAAAGGAGTCTTACTGTTGTATCTTCCTTGTTCAGTTCTGTTCAGGCCAGTAGGGCATAGTGTCAGAACTCCTGCTGCTTTCTATGCCTCTCATATCAATTCGTCTCCTCTTCAGTTCATATAAAATGCCAGTCATAGTTCTTCCAAAGCATACAGCTACAAATATTGTTACCTCGGGCTAAACATACCTGCTATGTTGTTGCCTCACGTGTGCTCACGATTTGACTACATATAGAAAATGTGCTGGCTGACTATCGAGCACTCCCTGCAGGTTGCTCCTCGTTTGCTACTCAGTGGAATTTTCATTGCCATACGCACATTTCGAATTGTACTGTTATGTCCTTTATGTTTGACATTATCGGCTTTTAGCGTTCCATGTAATGAATGTTTGGACTTCATACCTTTAAGTGAATTGATGCATACTGTGCACCTTGAAGTGATGCTTGGTTCAGTTTTCCAAAAATCTATATGATGGCTGCTTGAATAAACGGTTGCTTCTCTGTCACTCCAAAATTATTAGGTTAAACTTAGGAGAGCAGCCCATAGCTATGTGGAAGCTAAGTGGGATGCAGAGCAGCAGAAATGGTTAGCAGAAATAATCGAGGGAACATGATTATACCCCGCATTGACAAGTGGGAAACCCCAGAAAAGGAAAAGGAAGGAAGGAAAGGACAAAGCAAAAAATACAGAGGGCTTAGGGGAGAGTAGCGATAGCGATTCTAGTGATGACTTTTTGAATGTGCTACTGCTATCCCACCTGCCACCTTGTAACATGGCCCTGTCTGAAGGGATAGGTAGTGCTTTCAAGGCCATACATTCAGAGCAGGCCACTGCCTCTGTGGATCTAAGCCAGGCCCTGATGGGAGAGGCTTCGGGGGTTTATGGTTCTGTGAATTTCTCTGTCTCTAATACCCCAGATGCAAAAACTGTTTATGTTATCATTGGTCCCACAGTCCCTTTATATAAACCAGAGGTATCTGGGGTTTAGATGCATAATGGGGGTTTTGACACATGCTTTGGCAGTTCCTACTGGAGTAAATACGTCAACCACTGTTCCTGTTGCCCCTGTGGTGGGAAGAATGAGAAGGACTCCTTTGGTCCCAACTAAGGTAACTTCACCTTACGCTGCTCCTGCTTCCTCAAAGTTAAACATGACTGGGGTTTCTCCCAGAGAGAACCTGCCCATATACCTCACAATTCTCATATACCAATCTGGAATTCACCCCAGTATATTTCAAGCAGTAGCCCAGGGGGGGTAACTTCTAATACTGCTGGAACCCAAAATTGTGTCAATTGACAAGAGCTAGATGATTTAATTAGATTTTCCAATGGGTGACCTAGAGGGTGTGAATGCTCAGTTAAGAAGAGAAGTCCAGTTTCCAGAGAGTGATACCGCAGTGAAGGTGGCCAAATTAAAATTAGAGATGGGTGAGATGATTTTAGGAAATCTCAACCTTTCCTGTCTAAATTCTTATCTACAATACAAATGTATATACACATGCGAGGATGTTACCAGCCGTTCAGGAAAAGCTCATGATAAGCTTTCTGAATTGGGCCAAGAGTAATATATGCATCCATTACAGAAGAGCTATTGCATGTGTTTTAATGAAAGTGATATAACCAGTATGAGGACGTCAGGATGGAATTGCAAATTAAGGAACTGATTAGTAGTGTAATGAAGTGGAGTGAGTTAGATAAGTAGGAAGGTAGTTGGGTAAAAAAGAAAGACCAGAAGATGCTGAATGTAGTATCTACCACAGGGGGCAAAGGAAAGGGAAACTTCTTCACTAGACAAAGAGGGGGCCCCAAACTTCCAATTAAGAGAAGTGCATGGTGCAGGTTATCTTCATGTAACTTGAAGTAGATGTGACCTTGCTGCATTCAGAAATTATTTCCATAAATTGAGGAAGAATCCAGTGTTGTGGTACACCCAAGAGGGTGGTGGCCCACACGTGATTGGACAGGAGCATCCACCTGCTTGCCATCCCAAGAGCAAGGATAAATATGGCAGAGCTGCCCCACACTTCAGATCCCTACTGGATAAAAGCAAGAATGAGAAGAAGGACCACTGGCCTGCATCTGGAGCCTGCACTCGAAGAACTGCACCAGCTTCACACTTGGGCATCAACACTAAAAGGACTTTGCCTGTCTTCTACTGCTTGAGGAAGGGATTCCCTGTTTGCTACAGGTACAAAGGAGCTGTCCAGAGTCCTCTGCATCAAGTCCTGCAAGCAGAGCCCAGCTGACCAGCGACCAGGGGCATTTGAGGATACTGACCAGGTGCATTCTGTGAAGAATAGTCCCAGCTCCAAATGAGCAACTCAGAGCTTCTGGAACCTTGGATCAAGTTGTGGACAATGAAATGACCCACAAAGAACCTCTGGAAGAAGGTCCAGAAGTTTTGAAACATTTGGAATCCATAAGTTGAAGAGGTGCATTATAGGAGTTGTAGCCCCAGACCCCAAGAGGCAAACCAGAGCCTCTGAACCCTTGGCTGGTGCTGTGGACCACTTTACTGAATCAAGAAACACTTCTGAAAGTAAGTGGAACAGGATTAACTTGTGAGTGGCCTGAACTCTGGACTTTGTCCCTGTCCAGTGTGACCATTTTTTACCCTTGGAGTGCCAGTTGCTTCTATGCGCTACAAAACATGAATTCTTTCAAAATTCATATCTCTGGTTCCCCTTATCCGATTTTAATCGGTTTGGTGTCATTTTAAAGATAGATATATACTCTATGTTTATAAATTCATGTTGTATTTGTATTGTGTTTTGTGTTTTACTTATTTAGTGTTTTGTGATTTTTAAATGCTTTACACACTTGTCTCCTAAGTTAAGCCTTGTTGCTCATTGCCAAGCTACCAAGGGTTGAGGGGGGATTCATTTATTGAGATCTCACTGGATCCAAGTGGGGGCTAGTGGGCTATTACTAGGTATAGGTACTTACCTGCCCTTACCAATAATCCACTTTCCAACATGTACTATTTCAGAATCCATGTGAAGCTGAGTAATTTACTGTGATCAATGTGTGCCCAACTTTCTTATCTATTTCTTTCCATGAGGACAGTCAGTACCTTTTTGCCTTTCAGTTCCAAAAAAGTGTTTTGGTGTGGAACTGAGTCTCACAAGGGTATAAAAAGAGTCATTAGATCTTTAATCAGATTTGAACAATTCTTAAAAAGAACTTGGAATCCTTAGTGATGCCCTGTAACTCTGTCCCGGTTCAGTTTATCTATGATCTGCTAGTGGCATGAGATACTCAGGAAGCCTGTAAACAAGACACCATTGCGCTGTGAAACTACTTGGATCTTTACAGAGGCTGACACATCAGAATGTGTCTGATCTAATGCCACAGGGACAACAACTGTTTTTCTGTATTCTTAGAGCTGAGAGAAAGTCTCTATTGTTCCCTGGCACTGGGAATGCCTCATTACAATAAAGCTTTTATACTTTTCTGAAGTGCGAGGGAGGCCTTCCCTCTCTCATTATTAACACAAATTCATGGGGATGCATGATGATCAGTGTCTTATTTTTCTACTACTCTTGATCCTGAAGCCGCAGGTCTGCCAGGTTGCCATAAAGCTGTAGCAGCAGTATGTGTCAGCATTGAAAGATGTGAGAACATTGTCATGGGGCACAGTCTTACTGTCATGATGCCTCATTCAGTCAAGATATCGCTGATGCAGAAACTCACTCAGCACTTTACAAAGAGCAGACTGACTAAATATGAGCAGACCATACTTGCTGCGGAGAACATCACTCTCAAAAGATATATTTCACTGAACCCTGTTACTTTGTTTCCATTTCCTGAAGATGAAAATGATGATGTAGAAGTAGAGCATGACTGTCTCGATGTCACGCAATTATGCACCAAGCCAAGACCGATATTCAAGATAAGCTGCTGGCAGAATCCGATTATATCCTGCCTTGGATGGGTCTTGGCTGAGAAACAATGGGGAACCCTACAGCTGTTTACACAGTTTGAGCAGTTGAGGGGGTAGTGAAAGCTTCCTGACTTTCAGGTTTAACCTCTGCACAAGTGGCTGAGCTGATTGGTCTTACTGGAAGCTATTGTGTTTCTGAGCAGCTAAAAGTGACTATTTTTATTGACAGTCAGAACACAGAGGGGATTTATGATGAGCGTTCCCTCATCCATAATGAGGAGCATTGTATTAGACTGCTCAAAGCATTGCAGCTGCCTATTGAAATTACAGTTGCAAAGTGGCAAACACAAAAGCAGAGATGTAACTGGTATGCGGATGCGGATGGAGTGGCACTGTATTATGCTTATGGATGCCATACATCTAATGAAGAATATGTAAATGAATCTAAAAATGAGACCAACTACAAACTTTTGTTTGGTGTGGCTGATACTTAGGAAGAAGTTAAAAGGGTGTAGGGAGAAATACTGGAGGCAGATCAGTAGGGTTGAATCAGAACTGGTTGTGTTAAGAAGGTTGATGAAATCTGGGTGTAAGCAGGTGAAAGACCTGTATTGCCAGATAGTTTGTTGTCCCCAATGGCCAGGCATTTCCATGGTCCTTCACACATTGGGAGGGATGCTCTGTCAGAATTTGTGCAAACCCCAGGTGGTGGCTGAAAGATTATGCCACAGATGTGTTCTGTGGCAATAGATGATTGTAGAGAAAAGACTTCCAGTGACATTGATCCATATAGGGTGGTAAGGAGGGGCATTTAACAGGATGCAGTTGAATTTCATTGGGGTGTCTGTATGCAACAGACTGAGATATGCCCTGGTGATTGTGTGTATTTCCTCACATTGGGTTGGAGTTTACCCAACTAGGAGAAATAACAGCCTCACTTTCGTCAAGTTGTTTTTGCAGGAACTGATCCCCAGGCACGCTGACATCTAGGCTAGCCAAAGTGTGTGCATTGACATTTCTGAAGTGACCTGATGCTTTGCATGTGGTGTTGATGAGTTTTTGCAACATTCCTGATGGGAGGGCAGACTGTCTTCTTATGAAATTATCATGTTCGAGCAATGAGGCTACCTGCAGTGCCTGCAATTGCATTTGTAAATATTACCAATTACATGAATCTCAACTATTGCAAAGGGTTGGCTGATGTGGTGCATTCTGTGTCTCACCAAGTTGGAGCTTTCACTGCTCTCCCGCAGCAGGAGCAGTGCCATGACTTCAGTCCTGGAGACGGTGTCTTGGTGAAGAAATATGTTTGGAAAATGTGTCTGGAATGTTGTTGGAGTAGACCCTTCCAAGTCGCCCTTGCAACAAACACAGCTGTTTGAGGTGGAGGTCTCCCCAGTTGGGTGCATGCTGCCCATACTCAAAAAGCGGAATGTCTCCTTGATGATGTGGCAGCGCTTCTCCCTTGAAGTGCAGACAGGCACTAAAGAGCACTGAAAAGGCAGGAATTGACAGTAGGCAGGGCCTCGGAGTTCAGTGGCTGCCCAAGAATCCTGCAGCATCACAACCTAGGCCGGAGGGGGGCCTTGATGTGTTTAGTATCTGGGGTTAAGGCAGAGAGAGAGTCTTGCACGTGATGCAAGTGGAACCTGACATTGATCCTGGTGAAGGGCCTTGTGGTGTTGTCATTCAAGTTGGAGCAGTAGATGATTTGCCAAAAAGACAAGAAGAGGACCAAGTTTGCCTGTGGAGAAGATACTGAAGTTTCTGATCTAAGTGACAGTGAAGACGAATGACCTGCACTCAGGAGGTCGAAGAGAGCTTGAATGCCCCTAAGTGGACATACTTTGTGATCAATGACAGCGACAAGTGGCTTTATGATTTGGATAGTAATAGTGAGGTTCTAAGTGCACCTCTTTGAGTCTACCTTTGCTATGGAACATCATTTTTAATGTGTTTTTCCAAACAAAACATACCCAATTTGTATCTGGCCAGGTCTTTGAATTGAACTTTGACATTTATTTCCATTAGAGACAATTTGAGAAACTTTGTTTAAAAGGCTTCAGAAGATTCCCTAGGCTCAAGGCTGCAGAATGAGTATAAAGGTGTAATTTTAGAAGAAGGTGGAGTAGGGTTCAGGAAGACTCATAAAGAACACTGTAAATAAATGTATCATATAATTTTATGAACTTGGTTTTCCTATTTGCACAAGTAGAAACATATGGAGGGGAATCCGTTGGCTGCTATTTTCTAGTCAACTGTCTGATCTTAGTGAAATCATGGAAACTAGTAATCATAGTAGACATAGGTTTAAAGTGGCTTGTGTGTTAGTGGCTATTGTTGTAGGGTTAATTGTTTTGTTTTAAAGACAATATTCAACCACCTCTTCCAAGCCAACTGAATCCAATTGTAAACATAACCTTAATATTCTTGTTCCCACTAATGGTAATTTAAAACTTTTAATTTTAAGACCTTACATGTACATTTTCTTCAAATGCTTATTCTGAGTTGCTTTATGAAGATATTTAAACTATGGAGGATAAGGACTGTTATGCTGGCACACAGTTGCCTGCCTAAGCAGCAGAGGGGATCACCTACTGATACAATCCCCTCACGTACGGCATCAGTTGTAGTCTTTCGCTTAGCCTTTGTATGGAAAAGGGCTTTTCCAACATTAATTTTTGACTTATTACTTAGGGTCTGATTTAGATCTTGGCAGAGGAGTTAATATAGATATTCCATCCAGCATCTCCATAGGATATTATAGAATCGTAATACAGCAGACAGGATATCCTTCACATTTGTGATGGTGTATTCTCCTCCTCCAAGATCTAATTCAGGCCCTTAGCTTTTCTGAAATCCCTATGTTTAAACATTTGAACCCTCATTCCAGTGCTAAGGAAATGGATACTGCTGGGAGCTTTGTGAAATTAGACACTGCTAGTGCCAATTGGCACATTTTGACCTGTTCCTTAACTGAGGTCATGATGACATTTTTAGATTCAGTGGAGGACAAGAAGCAAGTGATAGATGAACGATGGAGGACAGGTAAAGATCAGGTAAAGATCAGAAACACAAGAATAGATGGACTATGGAAAAATTTGAATATCAGTAGTCAGGGGTTTTAGCCACACTGACTTTAAATTGGAAACATAGGGAAAGTTATACCTGATTAGAAGGCACTATGCTGTTCATAATCAATTAATAGAGAGGAATGATTGTCACCATATTTATGAATATGTTGAAAATTGGGATCAATTTATGGTAGGGATAGATCCTGTTGTTCCTGGAGGCTATTATGTTTATGGAGAGCATGCATATTTTACACTGCCCCAAGGTTGGTATGGAACCTGCTGCTTGGCTGTAGTCTTTCCAAAGATTTATCATGTATAACATTTGGATGACCCAGTATGGAGTTGATATGGTAGGCCAAAACGAAGTAGTAGTGTTTCTGAAATATTGGGAGATATATTTGGTGCAATGATTCCTTCTGTTGAAGAGGTCATGAATGATCCAAGATTAAAATGTTATCCACCATAGTGTATAAATTAGCCGTCAGTACAGCTGGGTCAATGTTAGCCATCAACACTGAAATGATTGCTATCAGGTCCATGGTTATGCAGCACTGCCTAACATTAGACATACCTCTCGCGAAGGAGGCCGACATCTGTAAGATGTTAAAGGTACAACAATGTCGCATCTATATCTCTGATAAGCGTGAGGAGATAAAGAAGTTCATCAAGAACATCACCGATTTGCAGGGAAATTTGGAAGAGTTCGAAGCTACAGGCCCATGGGAAGCAATTGGAAATGGATTCGCTGCATCAGGCAAACGGTTTGGAAAGTTAGGTAGTGGGATCTTTGGTTCCATACTGAGACCCCTTATTGTCATTATCAATTGTGTGATTTGTTTGTCATATTTAAGGGGTATCCGTTCTTAAATCCAGAATTGAGGAACCGTATGGAAGGGGAGTGAAAAGTAAAAGAAAAGATGTGGAATTGGAAGCGGGTCAGTGTGGGTTTTTTGTGATGAGATGAAACACTTGGAAAATGCAAGATATGGGATGTTGAAAACAACAAGGTTTTGAGCTGGTCTCATGAGAAGATTAACGTGATATCGTCCCATCCTAGCCATCAGATAGCAGAGTAATTTAGGCCCCTCCTTTTTATACATCAGAATTGTACCCTTATATGGTCAAAAATTACATTTGTATTCAGTGTGTGGCTTGATTCCAATAACAAGTGTGATGCATCTAAATGTATGTAATCATTGTAGACACCAGAAATGTACACATGATGTATAAAATTATCAATTGACCAATGTAATCATATTTCTTTTAAATGTATGTCTCACATTTATTCTCCTTATGCACATGTGTCAGAATAATTATGTAACTATGTATATGTTGATTATTGAGTTATCTCAGCCTGACTTTAGGCTGTGCTTGAACATTTGTTTAAACCATGCTAGATTACTGTTTCTTCCTTTTGCAGGTGCATTATCATGTTTCTTGTTAGATAGAGAAAGGCTCATTGTGTTAGACATCTGATAGTGAGGCTTATGGGGAGCAAAGCTTGCAGCAAACTTGAAGAATTAATGGTCAAAGGAGTGATTCTGTTTATCACATACCAGGATGGTGGGATGTTCAAGGTTGAGTGCTGCAGTTACATTTTCGATGAGAAGTCAACTTAAGGGATCATGATGAATGTGAAAGAAATCATCATGATCCCTTAAGTTGAATAGGCGGGAGTCATGCCCACCACCCCAATGGCCAGCACAGGGGGCCAGGGCCCCCTGGGCATAGCCATTGCACCCAGGGCCATGTAGGGGGCCCATTTCAGGGCCCCCAATGGCACTTAAAAAAAAAATACTTACCTGTACTTACCTATACTTACCTGGGATGGGGTTCCCCATCCTTTGCTGTCCCTCTGTTGTGGGTGCCCCTGGGGTTCAGGGAGGGCACCTGTGGGCTTATTCCATGAATAGGCCCACAGGTCCCCTAACGCCTGCCCTGACCCAGGTGTTACAAAATGGTGCAAAGTAAACTTTGCACAATTGTTTGACCCCTCCTCCCTCCTGTGTATGATTTTAGCACAGGGGATTAATATAGCGCTAAGGCCATAGAGTAATTTTTTGCATGAGAATGCCTACTTTGCATCTTATTGACACAAAGTAGGTTTCCACATAAAAAAAATGACTTTAACTCCATAAATTTGGCACTAGACGGGTCTAGAGCCACAATATAAATATGGAGTTAGTTTTTCACCGAATTTGCGTTAAAAAAATGATGCAAATTTGGCGCAAAAGAAGTATAAATATGCCCCTTATTTTCTTCCCTTCTAATTCTATAGAAGTCTAGGCTATGCTAAGATCTTCTATGCTCCCTGTATAGATATCCCTGTTAGAGAATCTTGTGCTCAATCTATCTCTAGAAGAGTGAAGGGAAGTTTCTTTATGGAACACCTAGTTGCGATAATCTGGTTTATTATTGTTATGGCTGTTCCCATTCTGTATCTCATGTTATTGGGGCTTAATCTACGGAGACATTTCAGCCTACAAATTATACTGCTATATCTTCTGAATGTACTCTCATTCTGCATATATTCTGGATTGATCAATATCTTGAATTAAATATATGTAACCCTAATTATTGATTCCTGGTTCTTATTGTGGAATCACCTTGGCTTCACAATTTGAAATTGTATTTCTAAATGTCATCTCCCTTATAGCGCTTCGAGTCAACTAACAGAGATCCATACAGCAATAGGGGAAATCGGTTTTACCGCCGTGCCTAAAAAACCAAAAACCTTTGTAATGTAACAGTTGCTTATGTAAAGCTCTCCAACATTCGTGGGGCGAGTTCACGCTATATAAAACCGAAAAAAAAACTTACCTATTGTTCTCAGTGTGGGGTGAGGGCAAGCAGACGATTTTCTCGGATAAACACGAGTGACACAAGAACTCACAAAGATGTTTCCAACTGGACATTGAAAACAGGCCACGTAGAAGTTAAAAAATATAAGTGTGTCGCTTCAATTACATATTCACTCGTATCTCTTTTAGTGATGTCTGGCCTATGCGTTGCTCTTTGATACATGAATTATCGATTGTTTATTGGCCCTGTATCTCTATTTCTCTACAGCTCAGCAGTTAACCCTCTGCCTTTTCCTGCTGCTTGGACGCACTGTGAAGTCAGGTTATGGGGAGTGCACCATTCAGCTGCTGTGCTTTTTCTTTCGGATCAATACCAGATATGTTGGCCCCTGGTATATTTCCCAGCTTCTTTGATGCTTCCTAGAAAACCAGAGCCAAAGCAGTATTAAAAATCTTAAAGCTTTTCAGACATCACATCAAAACAAAAGTCTGCGCAGGAAGATACAAGCAGGTTAGCAGCAGGGTACTCATCACATTTATCCGACTGTATTGATTGAAAGGGACTGAGATGCAGTGTTCTGCAGAAAATGCAAGTGCAGTTTTCCCTGATTAGGAAAGTCCTAATTTCCCCTTGATGTCCTTTAGAGTGACAATATTTCCCACGATTAACCTAAAACTATGAAAAATGTCAGGCACATCTATACAAACTCAGGTTTGACAGTTCGAGATGTGTCTCACTGATGGGCAGCAAATGAACCGAAAGATGTCTACATTTCCAATTTCCAATTAGAGCGTCTTGCTATTCATTGTAAACAGCGATATTTCTATAAATCCTATAGAAAATAAAATAGCCAATTTTTGATTCCGCCTATTAGAAACATTATATAGTTTCAGGCCACCTCACCTATTTAATCGCCGTAGTTCCCTGCAATGCTACACATATTTGCATGTTCATTTTATTTTCTCTGCACTTACCATACCCCTTTGGAGCACTGATAAAATATGACCGATCTGGCTGTCACATATACAAATGTAGATATTTTTAAAGATGTACATTTAGTTAGGCTTTTCATATGGTACTTGTAAGAAATTAGGTTATTAGCTGAGAGGCCCAGTCAAATAGGTACTAAAGAAACCTTATATTAACCCTGTGGTAGCTTGGCACAAATGCAGTCAGGTTTAATTTAGAGAAAATGTGTAAAATATTTATGCAGCACCTAAACTATAGTAAAGTGAAAAGATAATTAAAAAATGCAAGCCAATTTAGAAACAATGGAGTAAAATTTAATAGATAAAATGATACCAAAACGACAACAATCCAATCAGAAGAACCAGTGATATGTGTTTTTAACATTTCAGGTGAAAATAGCACCAAAAAGCACAAATCACTACTCAAGGTTATTTGGTGATGCTGGACTGCGGTAAAGTCAACATTTTAGGCCAATGGTAATAGGGTGCAGTTCAGATACAGGGTCTAGGTTGGTCCCGCTGAAGAGTTACCTTCTCAAGTCTGGGTGAGAGGGGCAATGAGGAAGTAATTGTTGTTGCAAGGGGCAGGTTGGGTCTTTCGGATGGTTACTGTTGTAATTCAAAGATCCAATCATCGCTGGAGCTTCATGTTGCTGGTTGACAAAGGATTTTGCTGTCGATGTGAAGATCAGGTCTCGATGGAGCTTCGAGAAGGTGTTTGTCATGGAAGTTTACTGTTGGCGTGAAGTGCAGTCCCGGCTTCAGCTTCGCACTGGTGGTCATCATGGCAATCCTTTCTCAGCATGATGAGGTAACTTCACGTTTGCGAGGAACCCAACACATCTGTACTTTCAGCTTGAGTTCAGGAAAAGTACATGTATATCAAAAGCAGAGAGGTAACAAATGTATCCAATCCACCTCCAAAGAATTTTTTTAAAGTTAGTCCAACAATCAAAATTTGGAAGTCTTTCCATTTGATTTCATTTGAATAGATTCTTTATTCCTGATTTCTTCACATAAAAGCAGCCAACACGTTTCGCTCATACTCGAGCTTCATCAGTGTCACAAACTCACATGGTTCCAAATCGCAGAAATGACACTGGAGCTAACGCTGTACCTCCACTCCTTCTCAGGAAGACACAGGACCCAGGGACGGTACACCTGGACCTGGCCAGCCTCTAGAGAAGGAAGGTACAAAATAAGAAAAAGAAAACTTGCAGGTTCGGTTCTGCTTAGTGATGGTACTACTTTGCTTAACAGAATGCATCACTCCTGAGTCCTTCTGGGTATGCGATGGTGACTGTTTATGGGACCAGCATCTCTGGTTTTGTGAAGATGCATTACACTGGGGACAGGAAGCAGAGGCAATTACCATCTATATATCAACAAGCCTTTACACAATTTACAATGCACTGCTTCAATAACCAACACTTACAGGATTCTTTCAAATCACAGCAGAAGAGCAGCATTACCAGACTCTTGGATGACAGCCTTCTGAGACACTCGAGGAAGATCATCGAATACTGACGGGAGTCTGTGACTCACCCAGGGTAAACTCTGAGCATAGATTGGAGTTACTGGCACTCCCAAGGTTATACTCGATACATGGTTGGAGTCGGGGATACTCTCAGGGTATAATAGAAACAAAGTTGCTCATGGTACATGGAATGGAGCTTAAACAAACTCTTAAGGTATGCTACAGACAAGATTACATTTAGAACTTGTTACACTTGGTACATAGGTAATACATAGAAAAATACTCGAAGCAAGGTTACACTCGGAACAAGGTTATGCTCAGAACAAGGTTATATTCAAAACAAGATTATTCTTGGCACGAAATTGGAATTACGAGACACTCTCAAGGCTGTACTCGAAACATGGGTTTGGAGTCAGAAACACTCCCAAGACACACTAAAAACAAGTTTGCACTCGGTACATAGGTTGGACTTGAGGGGCACTTCCAAGATATACTAGAAACAAGGTTATACTCAGTCCAGAGGTGAAATACAAGATTTAGAGCCTGATTTAGATATTGGCAGATGGGTTCTTCTGTGACAATGGTGACGAATATTCTGTCTGCTGAAACCTATATCCCATTATTTCCTTTGGGATTTATTTAGATATCGGCAGATGGGATATGCTTCACCATTGTGACGGAGTAACCCATCCCCCAATATCTAAATCAGGCCCTAAGTCTCTAGTCCATGAGCCAAAAAGAAGTAAATGCCCAGATAGTATGGAGGGAAGACAATCATAGAGCACTGGAGAAAACAATCATGAAGAAGGACCATGAGACAAGTCTATAGGCTTTGAAGGTGTTGAAACTCAGGCCTGATCAACTATTTTAAAGGCTTAGTGTGAACTAACCTGAAGGAGAAGTACTTTGCCTTGGCTTGTACTTTTACAAGAGTTTGCAGATGGCAGGCAGATCGGTGCAAGAAGTTCAAGAGGAAGTGGAATCGTAGCTCAGGAAGGGAGACATTGGAAGTGTTGCAAAAGTCGGGATTACGGAATCATCAGGAAGGCTTGGAAGACTGGAGCACTGGGCACATCTGGGCAACATAGGAGTTGAGTGAAAAGATGAGAGGTGTGCAGGGCTGGAGCGCTGAAGGTCCGGGAGACTTGAGAGTTGAGTGTAGGGATCTGAGTGCAGGGATGAAGCTTGTACTTGACAAGAATGCAGGAATAGCTGGGTGACTCAGGAGGTGAGTTCAAGCACATTGCTTGTGCAGGATAGGAACAGGTATGAGGCCAAGCATTGATGGAGGTTCAGAGAGGGTATTTATAGAGGAAGCGTGGAATTTTCCAATGAACCTGGGAAAATCACATGTTCCGTACAATGGATATGAGGCCTACCAGCCAGCATGGGCAAAAAGGTAATTGACAACAATAACAAGTACAACTGAAGTGCATGATGGTACAGTTCAATGGTTCACAATAGAAACATGACTATCCTAAAAAGACACATGATATCTGCAGGTGCTAACTAGACTAAACTTGCAAAGCAACAGAACAAAAGGGTCAATGGTTCAGGCTTTTTGGGAAGGTGGGGGAGCCATGGAGTACTCGAGATAGGCACCACAGCGGAAGGAATGACATTAGGCCAGTGAGTAATACCCACCACACACGGCGCACAACATGGAGTTGTGACAATCAGGGCTGCTACATACAAAATGTACAAAAATAAATTCTAATAAAAATCTTCATTAAACACTTAAATAAATGCACAGGCACATTATTACAACATACAGGCATACATTCACATATACTAGTTAAGATAGAATATTTTATCAGAAAGAGTTCAGATCACACAATTAAACCCATCCTACCATTTCACACATATGTTTAAAAACATGTTACCATTAGGTTTGGGCGATGAACTCCGCTCCACTCGTGGAGTTTGCATAGTTTTTCCACGCCACGTGGAGCATGGAGTTCCGAAAAACTCCACGTAGTGGAGCACAGCAGAGTTTTTTCCTCACTTGCACTCAACGGTGACTTGGCGAGCGCGAGCAAGGTAAATCTCACTCAAGACCACCTCCTGGCGGGATTTCTCAATGCGAGCAGTCACAGTATGGTTGCGACCGCTCACTTTGAGAAACCATCCATTCTCATTGAGGTATCTGCCGCTCGAGTAGAAAATCAACTCGAGCAGCAGAAAAGAAGCAGTGCCCTCTTACACTGCACAGGGAGCTGGTCACACAGATTTTTCAGCACGGTACAAATGACTGGGGCTAAAAATCAGCATGAATGGCATGACCTAACGCATTCCGCCACTTGCAGAACTCCACGTAGCGTGGCTGAAGTTTTAGGCACTTAATGGAGCTCCACATAGCGGAATTCCGCGAACTTCAACAGAGATGTTCTGCAAACGGTGCAGATGTAATATATGAGAAGGAAATTTCATCTCTTACTATTATTATGCAATCCCATTCTTCCATATGTAGAAGAGTTAATAATACAAATACCATTGACAAAACAATATTTGCAAGAACATTCAATCCATCATCTTATCATATAACAAAATCTTAGCAGGACTTTATAGCAAAAATTGCTTGTTTAGTATATGAAAAATGAAAAAATAAAATTAATCTCTTATTCTTATTTATACACACACATTCCTCCTTATTTAATAACATTATTGCAATATCTGATATTAACCCTTTCACTGCTAGACCTTCCCCCCACAGTGCTAAGTCGTTTTTGGCTAATTGGGGTAGTTCTCACTTAGGCCCCCATAGAGTTTTGTCCAAATGAGATATCCATGTCAAATTTGCATCCTTTTTTCCAACATCCTGGGGATTCTAAAGGTACCCATAGATTGTGGATTCCCCTGGAGAGGACCAGGAAATTAGGGTTTTTGGGCAAAAGGGAAAAAAGTGCTGCAGAAGAAAGTGTCTGCTTTTTTTCCCTGCAAATGGCATCAATAAAGGTTTTGTGGTGCTAAAATCACCATCTTCCCAGCTTTCAGGAGCAGGCAACTTGAATAAAAAAAAACAATTATTCAACACAGTTTTTCACATTTTTCATAGCCCATTTTTCCTATTTCCTGTGCTTTCAATCTCCTTTCAGTTAGTGGTAAAAATGGGTATGAAACCAATGGTGGTACCCAGAAAACTATACATTTCTGAAATGTAGACAAAATTCTGAATTCAGTCATTTGTATAGATCCTTCAAGGTTTTCTTTTGGCAAGTAACAGTTTAATAAAACAATTTGAAATTGAGTTGAAAATAACAGCCACTTGTGTCTGCATTTTCACCTGTAATGTCTTCTAACTATGTCAGCTTTTTGAAAGCAACATACTGCTAAGTCCTCTGGTCCCTTCTGGTTGTGGAGATATATAGGGCTTGTAGGTTCACCAAGAACCCTAGGTACCCACAGCCAATAACTGAGCTGCACCTTGCAATGGTTTTTTATTGTGCACCAGATATACAGTAATTTATTTGGTAAAATGTAAAGAGTGAAAAATAGGTTCCAGATTCTCCCTTTTTCAATTAAACCTCCTGCATCTGCCTCAATGCATGGAGGGCTGGGATAGCCCCCTGAGCGCTGAGGCACTGAAAATTAACTGAGACGATCAGCTCATTTCACTTTCGTTTTCAGTGAAATGACATCAGAGTGCCATGCTTGCTGATCGTCACTTCACACAAAAACCTAAAACATCCTCGGTTGCTTGGGAATCTATACCCCAGCTCCAGAGATGTTTTGGCAGAAAGGAAATCCCTCTGGTGCAAGCACCAGAGGGATTTCCTGTGCCATGTGCATAGACCGCTGGGAGACGTCCGACTTGCACAA
Organism: Pleurodeles waltl; assembly: GCF_031143425.1. NCBI lineage: Eukaryota > Metazoa > Chordata > Amphibia > Caudata > Salamandridae > Pleurodeles > Pleurodeles waltl. Next base: position 318,917,455 of record NC_090442.1, on the reverse strand, counting down.
GCACTTTGGTGTCAGATGGCTGGGAGCCATCTGATGCACAAAAGGGGTTAACAGGACAACAGTCACTATATTCATTAGCAATGGGCAAGTTATTGACAAAGAATAAGCCATGCTTTTACATATTGCACATCACATATTGTGTGTGGCAGGAATTTCTCACACAAATTACATAACCAGTTATAAACACTGTTATTATTAGAAAAATTTATGCTGATGCACACAATGATACATTCCTATATAAGAATGAAATCATGTCACCATTATTAAACTCACCCATCATGAACTCTCCATCAACCCCTACACAGAAGTACGTGGTCAGGCAAACTCTGAGACCTAGGCTTGAGGTTACTGATTAACTGGTCACTGGTGGGATGGTGTGTAGCCGCCAGAAAAATGTGCATAAAGGAATCTGAGAGGCACGGTGACACCACAATGGTCTGAAGAAATTTGCCTCAATACAACATAAATAGGAAAAGGGGTGCACACATTCCCAAAGCACCATAAAATCAGATGCCACATGAAGTTAGGAACACTTAGCCAATCAGAACACAGCACGCACAGCAACATGTAGCAAACATGCGCCCCTCAGGTTGGATCTCTGGACACGTTACCCACTGACCCACATTGTGTCTAAGCATGGTCGGGGCACACCTGTCAGGATCTTATTTATGATTCCAAGACAACAGCCCACAAATCTTACCTAAAAGGAACTCCGAAATTGTTTTATGTACCCAGAGAAATGCATAAAACACCGCTCTGGTCAATTGTACTTTGAGACCATCCTCAGACTCCATTTCTGTAACTGTTCTCCAGGCCGTAAAGTTTAATTAAACAAATTGTTCCTGTTTTGCCAAATGACTCTTGCCTTTTATTTTTTTCAAAGTAAATTCTCATTAGAGAAACATTTTGGTGAGCCAGAGAGCCGCTGATTGGCTCCTAGGACCCCCATGCCACCAAAGGAAGGGAATCATATCCAGACAGATTCTCATTTCTGCAATGAGGAAGGTGAGCACACGCTGCAGTTGATTGGAAGTTCTGCTGAATCCGCAGGGGCGGAGGTCCATCTTGAAGCTGCTATCAGAAGGGTAAGAAACTACATCAGAGCTGTTGTCCTTGCATTTGGTATATGGCAGCGTACGAAGAAGCAAAATTGTGTCCTGAGTTCCCCGCCACAGACAGAAACCTTGCATATTACCTATTTTTTGTGTCTGAACTGAGTTGTCGCAGGGCGGTCTCAGAGGTAGTCAGCGTGCTAGGAAAGGTGAATTTTGCTTGTTGCTTGGGCCGGTGGGCATGACACAGATGGTACGCATAGGCCCTTGGTGTGATATAGGGCTGACACCTCCATAAGTGAGAGGTGTCATTCGTTTGGGCTGCTGGGCCTGACATGCTTGTTCCCTGGGTGTGAGAAAGGGTTGAGGCCTCACTGCCTTGGCCACTGGGCATCACACCAATGGTACACATGGATCCTGAGTGTGATGTAGGGCTGGCACCTCAATCTTATTTTTTAGTCTAAAAGGGCTTTCTCAGTGCCACCGGTTTCTTAACAGTGTTGGTATATGAAAGATGTGACACAGAGGGTACGCATGACCACTGGGTGTTGTAGAGGCTGTGATTCAGAATTAGGGAAAAAGATTTGGATCTGGGAGTTTAGAGGTAGCATGTGTTTATCCAAGAAGGGCCTGTGGTTGCCAAGTTATTTCTTTTATCCACATAAATTATTGCTACCTTTGTCCCTGAAGCTGATAATGACAGATAATCAGGCTCACTTGGTTCAGTGTACCGCTCAGAGCTTCCCTTGGTCACAAGATACCACGTGCTAGGAGTGGGCTAAGGTATTTTTGGACAAAGTTATTATTTTTTCTGTGTCACTTTTTTCTTTATTGTAGTAGAAAATTGATACTATGTTTTGTCTTGAGCATTGTGTTGAGCATTGTATTTGTTCTTGACTTATATGCTATATGAAGGCATTGCTATTTCTCACAATTACTATTTTTAATACTGTAGTAAAGTTTGTTATTTGATGCCAAATTTAATGATTTTATATTAACAATTGCACTTTCTTCTAGGTGTGGCCCTTCATAAACACTGCTATATGTGTTTGTGAAATGTTCATGTTGATGCATCTGCAAATAACTCTGAGCTCATAGTAAAGTAGTTAGAACTAGCAATCCCCATGTATATATTTCCCCACTACCAGAGTAGAACTAACAATACCCTTGTATATATTTCCACTACCAGAGTAGAACCTAAAGTCTCCTAAAATCAGAAAAGCTAGAAATGTATCTGTCCCCTAAAAACTGCCCAAAACTAGGTTCCACACACAGGCTAAACAGCTTAACAAGCTTTTCCACGAATGGCACACACACACTAAGGCACACGCGTTTCCCTGGCCAAAGGAGGGAACCTTTGACACTCATAAAATCAAACACATGAGGACACATACAGACTAAATACGTATAGCAAAAGAAGGACAGGAGAGAAGCACTACTAGAATTATGGGTCATCTTCGAGGAGGCCCAGACCAATAACACTACCCCCCAATCAGGAGGCAAGATGTCCGAATCTCCCCTGCAATATGCAGGAATGGAGGTGCTCTCCCAGATGCCTGCTATTCCCTCATTGGGGTACATCAAGCTGCCGGCCAAGGGAGTCTAAGGGTCTCCTACTGACCAATGAACTCTTAGGTCCAGGCATGAAAGACTAACAGGCCGGAAGTTCCAGGCAATCCCAGTACCACCCCAGTCCAGTGCTAAAGCTCCCTGAAGTTTGACCCCCATCTGTCACATTCAGCCCATCAAACCCCCGCGTCACAGAGAATACTCAATCCCACTTGATCTGGGGATCACACCCGAGTGACAAGGGAGATTCATAGCAGTTCTGGACAGGAAGACACCTAGAGGGGGTGAGGAAAGGTGTCCCAGTCCTCAGGGATCAGATGACAAGGAGGAAGCCACATGGTTTGCTCAGGTAGCCAAAGAAACAATAGAAAACAAGTTTGAGGGCAGGATTTGACAAAAAATAACAGTGCATAGCTCAGAACGAAGAAGGCCACCTAGGTGGGATTTAGAGGAAAGGTGCAAACTAAGGAGGGAGAGAGAGAGAACTCGCACCCTTGAAGCACAATAAGATAGTAGATAAGCGCACCCTCCTCCTGAGGAGAGCAGTGTAGGTACAGAGTCCTGCTTGATGAAGATAGAACTAGACGAGAGGCATTTGGCTGGGATCCAAGCCTCGCCATAGAGGCTCAACATAGAAAAGGGGCTAACCAGGAAATAACAGACCAAGGTAGCTTAGTGCAAACTCAACTTAGATGTAGAAGAACCAAGGAGGCACCTTTGCATGGGCATGAGGAAAGCAGCTACGAAGATGTCCGCTGCTTTCCCAAAAGCACAAGACAGACAAACTAACCCCAAGAGACATGGAGGCCCAAGAGGAAATCGAGATCTCTGCACACCCATTTTGTCACCTGCTAGCCCGTTGGACTGAGGGAACTGACCAGTACAATAGACCATGGTCTGAGGAGGGATCCTTCTTACCAGAGGAAATAGCAATTGCAGAAGACTGCCTCCGGCACAGAGGAGGGGATCCCAAGTGGAGCTTCCCCTACATGCAGGATTATCTAAGAAGATGGGAGAGCTATTGTTAGAAATGGGGTCTTTGGTTGACAGTCAGGTTACCCCCTGTTCAAGCAAGGACCCTCACTCTAGTTAGGATAAAAGAGAATCACCCTCAGCTAACCCCTGCTTACCCCCTTGGTAGCTTGGCAGAGCAGTAGGCTTAACCTCAGAGTGCTGGGCGTAAAGTATTTGTACCAACACACACAGTAACTTAATGAAAACACTACAAAATGACACAACACCAGTTTAGAAAAATAGGAAATATTTATCTAGACAAAACTAGACCAAAACGACAAAAATCCAACATACACAAGTCAAGTTATGATTTTTTAAAGGTTTAAAATAAAAAGAGTCTTTAGGTAGTTGTAACAACACACTAGCGCTGCTAGCGTGTAAATGTACCTGGTTTGCGTCAAAAATAACCCCGCACGGGCGGTGCGCGTCGAAAATAACCCTGCACGGTTATATGCGTCGAAAACAACTCGGCACGGCGATGCGCGTCGAAAAAGCCAGCCACGCGACGGTCCGAAAGTCCCGCGGCGCAGGTTGCGATCTCTCAGCCTTCGTCAGCGATGCTGCGCGTCGTTTCTCCTGCTCCGGGCGTCGATTCTCCGGTCGCGTTTCCTGCGGCGTCGTTTCTCAGCTGCGGAGCCGGCGTCGCGTCGTTTTCTCAGCCGCGATCGGATTCGCGTCGATCTTTTCTCCGCACGGTGCTCGGTGCGTGTATTTTTGTCCTTAGGCTGCCAGCCTCTCCTTTCAGGGTCCCAGGAACTGGAAGGGCACCACAGAGCAGAGTAGGGGTCTCTCCAGAGACTCCAGGTGCTGGCAGGAAGAAGTCTTTGCTATCCCTGAGACTTCAATAACAGGAGGCAAGCTCTACATCAAGCCCTTGGAGATTTCTTCTTCAAGATGGAAGGCACACAAAGTCCAGTCTTTGCCCTCTTACTCTGGCAGAAGCAGCACTGCAGGAAAGCTCCACAAAGCACAGTCACAGGCAGGGCAGCACTTGTTCCTCAGCGATCAGCTCTTCTCCAGGCAGAGGTTCCTCTTGATTCCAGAAGTGTTTCTAAAGTTTGTAAGTTTGGATGCCCTTCTTATACCCATTTTAGTCTTTGAAGTCACCTTCCTTCAAAGGGGACTCACACCTTCTTGTGAAATCCTGCCTTGCCCAGGCAAGACCTCAGACACACACCAGGGGGCTGGAGACAGCATTGTCAGAGGCAGGCACAGTCCTTTCAGATGAGAGTGACCACTCCACCCCTCCCTCCTAGCAGAGATGGCTAATCAGGAATGCAGATCACACCCCAGCTCCCTTTGTGTCACTGTCTGGTGTGAGGTGAAAAATAACCCAACTGTCAACTGACCCAGACAGGGAATCCACAAACAAGGCAGAGTCACAGAATGGTTTAAGCAAGAAAATGCTCACTTTCTAAAAGTGGCATTTTCAAACGCACAATCTCAAAATCAACTTTACTAAAAGATGCATTTTTAAATTGTGAGTTCAGGGATCCCAAACTCCACCTGTCCATCTCTTCTCTAGGGGAATCTACACTTTAATCATATTTAAAGGTAGCCCCCATATTATCCTATGAGAGAGAGACAGACCTTGCAACAGTGAAAACGAAATTGGCAGTATTTCACTGTCAGGACATATAAACCACATTACTATATGTCCTACCTTATCCATACACTGCACCCTGCCCTTGGGGCTACCTAGGGCCTACCTTAGGGGTGCCTTACATGTAAGAAAAGGGAAGGTTTAGGCCTGGCAAGTGGGTACACTTGCCAAGTCGAATTTACAGTGTAAAAATACACATACAGACACTGCAGTGGCAGGTCTGAGACATGATTACAGAGCTACTTATGTGGGTGGCACAACCAGTGCTGCAGGCCCACTAGTAGCATTTGATTTACAGGCCCTGGCACCTCTAGTGCCCCTTACTAGGGACTTACTGGTAAATCAAATATGCCAATCATGGATAAACCACTTACATACAATTTAAACAGGAGAGCATATGCACTTTAGCACTGGTTAGCAGTGGTAAAGTGCTCAGAGTTGAAAAGCCAACAGCAACATGTCAGAAAAATATAGGAGGCAGGAGGCAAAAAAGTCTGGGGATGACCCTGCAAAAGCAAAAGTCCAACAGCTATGTTGAGGAGAAACAAGTGGAGATGCCCAAAGCCAACATATGCCAACTACTGCAGAAGGGCACATCAAGGACCATCTATGTGCTATAGGTTCAGATGGATAAGGAAGGGCTAAGGACCAAGTTGCCACCTGTCGAGACGTGGCCACTCACCTGAAAAACAGGATGTCTGCAGGGGCGATGGTATGCCCCGACCTCCTGGAACACCTCTCGGCACTTCCTGGTGGACACCGAAACCCCGGCAGGTGTCCCAAAAGGAAAGGGGGAGTGGAAGAGAAAGAGAAAAAACACTGCCACGTCTTGAGGGTCTAGCCAGGCACCCTGTATCTTCGGGGGGCAGGTCGCTGTTGACAGAGTGATAGTAGAGTTAGTGTACTCAACTTCCTTGAAACTGAATCTCTCTTTCTGATATGGGCACGGGAAAGCTAGAAGAACACCAGGATGCTCCAGCACTTTTCTTGGATAATAATAACTGTTGGCACAATTACTAACACTGCATTACCAAAAACCCAAACTGATTACCATAACAATAAGTAATGTGACACTAGGGCTGGCTTCACAGAGATTCACTATTGCACACTACAATTAGCACTGTGGTTGCACTTATCATGCACAAGAAAGACAAACAAGGGCATTCATTACATCACATATAACTTTCCTGCATGCATAGTGTTGGAAATGGGGTTTCTGGTTGGCTAGGGTATGCACCTCAGCCAGGCAGAACTTACCCACTCTAGTCGGGCAAGGAAGTTACATGTCCAAGGTAACCACTGCTCTTGGTAGCTTGGCACGAGCAGTCAGGCCTATCCCAGAGGCAATGTGTAAAGCGTTTGCACAACACACACAACAGACGTGACGCAAAATGTACACCACAAAGTTAACACAACACTGAGCTATGTAAAAATAAACTGCATTGCACAAAACATAATTAGACCAACATTACACGTAAGTAATACCCTGCTACCTTAGCGTTACACAAGTTACTAATACGCTGCAAGAATACGCAGTTGTCAAATTAGAACTTGTAAGTTCTCAAAATTCTGCTACACAAGCTGTAGTCAGGAATTACAGTAAGAATTCTATGCACTTGTTATGAATAATTCACATAAATACATATCAGCAAATCATGCCCATAAAAGGAACATTAGCACATATGTGTACTGGCAAGAAAAGCAGGTAAAAACATAGACATTCCCCTAGGTCCATACTTGGCTCAGTGAGCCACTATATTCCTAAAAGTATCTGATTTCCTGGAGCAGAGGCACTCCTAGTGCCTAGAAGTTGAGCATGGGGCCCCCCGGTGCTCCAATGCGCAAAACGGGGGCCACACGGTGCTCCTGGGGGAGAGGGGCTGTCGGCACCCTCTCCTAGTAGACAACGGGCCCCTCCAGGGGCCTGTGATGCGGATGGGGTCCTGCCTCAGCCTCCTCACACCCTGTCCTCAGGGTGGGGGCCAGGCAAGGTCTAACAACAATTAGGGCGAGAAGGAGGGGGCCTCCGTGGAGGTCTCCCTTCCTGGTTTGTAAGGACAATGCCTGTTTGGTAGAGGGAAGAGAAACAAGAGCGTCCTGCTCCTACTGCAGGGACCGGGGAAAGGTGTGCTCCCCGTGCCTTCCCCGAGTCCTGCGATGCAGCTTCTTTGAAACTCGGACCCCTCCGGGGGACCGAGAAGGCACTCGCCTGCACCCAGCGTGGTGCGCAAGTGTCCTAAGCTGTTCCTGGGCTGCCGCGATGATTCTTGGTGAATCTGAGGTGGCTGGTGCCCCGGGGGCGCTCCCAAGAGCGGACCGTACCCCGGGGGTGCTGACAGGAGCACACTTGCTCCTCTTGGCTTCTTCTGGTGCCCCGGGGGCACCGGAGAGAGTGCGGTCCTCGCGCTGTGTAGAGATTAGAGGCCCGGGTGACGGCGGTGATTTAGGGGCAATTGGGAGAGCGTGTTTCAGAAGCGCTAGTGCCCAAATCTGCAGCCCGGGTTGCTGCAGTGATTCTCTTCAGTTCGAAAAGCGCACTTTGGAGAAGCACTTCCCAGTCAAAAAGGAGCGCTCTAGAAGCGCTATGCAGCCACAGCAGCACTCCTTGTGCTGGAAGAAATTGACAGAGGTCAGGGGCCACAGCACCCTGCCTCTGGAGACTACAGGCCGGCGAACCCAGCTACAGGCCAGCACACAAGCGGATGCCAGCAGTGGTAGTTTCTCCTAGTGACCAAGCAGGTCACAAGTCAGCACAGCAGCAGCAGTCCAAGGTGATCCTGGTGAGTCCTCTCATCAGCGTCCTGCGTACAGCTCCAGGTAAGGTTCCTGGAGTTCAAAGTGATGTCCAATGATGTCTAATTTGTGTGGAAAATTCCCCAGTGTGTTTTACAATGGGCAGGAGAGGGGGTTCCAACCAGTTACAACTGGTTCTGGGAGTGCCCTTTCTCTCCTCTAGTACAGGCTACAAACATCAGTGGGGGGTAAACGACCCTATTGTGTGAGGCCAGGGCACATAATTTACAAATGCATGTGTGCCCCACCTGTCCCTTCTCTCAGCCCAGGAAGGCTTTACAATATGTAGATGCACCTCTGTGACACCTCCACCCTCACTGTGTTCAGGCTGTCTGAGAAGTATGCACAAAGCCCCAACTGTCAGTCTGCCCAGACATGGATTGGAGGCAAGCTGCAAAACACCAAAGTCATAAGCACAGATAAATATGCATTTTCTAGAAGTGGCATTTCTGTGATAATAATAAAAAATACACCCACACCAGTAAGCAGCATTTCTCACCACTATACCAAACATGCCTACGCTACCCCCTCATAAATCAGACAATACCCCTTACACATAAGGCAGGGCATTTCCAATGCAATCCTATGTGGAGGCAGCACTCACAGCAGTGAGACACCAAGTTAGGCTGTTTGTCACTATCAGGACAGGCCATGCAACATGGCACATGTCCTGCCTTCTACATACATGGCACCCTACACAAAGGGCTAGCTAGGGCGTACCTTAGGGGTGATGTACATGTAGTAAAAGGGGATTTCTGGGCCTGGCAAGTAAATTTAGATGCCAGGTTCCTGTTGGAGAAAACTGACTCTGCGCTAGCAGGCCTTACATAGGTTTGACAGGCCACTTCAGTGGGTGGCGCAAGCAGTGCTGCAGGCCTACTCTTAGCATTTCATTTAAAGGCCCTGGGTATAGGGATACCACTTTACTAGGGACTTATAGGTAAATTAAATATGCCAATTAGGTATAAGCCAATCATACCAATTTTGTAAGGGAGAGCACATGCACTGGTTAGCAGTGAAAAAGAGCTCAGAGTCAAAATGGCAGCCAACAAAGGTCAGAAAAATAAGGGGGCAAACAGCAAAATGTCTGGGGAATAACCCTGTAAAAGGGCCAGGTCCAACACATAGGTTAAACTAAAAGGAACAAAAACAATCCAAGGAATACAAATGTCCACTCTGGGTTCAAACAGTTATGGTGGCACAGTTTGGTTTGGTTTCACTGTGTGTGTGAAAAACCCTTCAAAAAGCAAATTCCTCAAACCTGAAACACAGATATGAATGACACAATTTAAATCCAAGAGTTATGCTGTTAGAAAAAGAGAAGTTACATAAATGCTCTTTCAAAATTGCACTGTCACTTTTTGTAGTACTTGAGCTCAAGCAGATTTCCTGAAGCACATTTAGGCAAGTAACTACAATAACAATGTAGAATGTTCAGAAATGCATTTTTCTCTTCAAGATAAGCACTCTGCCAAAATACGAGATCTGAAATACACCAGCTGTTCTAGAAAAGCACGGCCCTCAAAGAACAAAGGGCCAGATGTAGGAAGGAAGCAATTTGTGAGTTGCAAATTGCGAGTCCTTCCGACTCGCAATTTGCAACTCGCAAATTGCTATGCAGTACGGTGTCTCAGACACCGACTGCAACTCGCTATGGGGTCGCAATGACCCACCTCATGAATATTCATGAGGTGGGTCGCAAATTGCGGCCCCATAGCGAGTATAGGCACTCGCTAACATGGAGGCCTGCTGTAGTCAGCAGGCCTCCATGTTAGCGACCTGCTTTTCAATAAAGCAGTTTTTTTTTTTTTTTAAATGTAGCACGTTTTCCCTAAGGGAAAACGAGCTGCATTTAAAAAAATCCGAAACCTTTTGTTTCGGTTTTTTCAGGGCAGGGAGTGGTCCCTTGGACCACTCCCTGCCCTGAAAAAATATTTTGGGGTCCATTCACAAAGGGGAAGGGGTCCCATGGGGACCCCTTCCCGTTTGCGAATGGGTTACCATCCACTTCAAGTGGATGGTAACTGCGACTCCATTTGCGACCGCATAAGCGGTCACAAATGGAATTGCATACCATTGCGAATCGCAAATAGGAAGGGAACACCCCTTCCTATTTGCGATTCGGAAATGCATTTTGCGAGTCGGTAACGACTCGCAAAATGCATTTCTGCATAGGAAACACGCATTTGCGAGTCGCAAACGGCAAATTTAGCCTTTTGCGACTCGCAAAGTGCTTCCTACATCTGGCCCAAAGTCCCTGGAGAATACTAGTCACTTAGCTGCAGTCTTTTCCGGAGTGCTGGAGGTATGCCTGGTGTCAGCTGGTACAGGAACGAAGAAAAGAATGGCGTCAAAAGTCCTGAATACGAGGATGACAGCAGGGGATGGACTGCCAAGTCAGATGCTGAGATCAGAAAGCAAAACAAAGCCAAGCAGGGAGGCATGTTTCACTCTGCTATTTATAGCCAATCTGGAAAGCAGTTGAGTTTCCACATGTGGATGAGTCACCGCGCCCAATTAGAAGCACATGTCTACACCTGCTCACATTAGCATCAAGCATTGGTAAAACAAGCATTGATAAAACCAATTGTGTAACACAGCACATTATGTTTACTTAGAAACATGAAGGTTTAACCAAGGACAGAGATATGATTTAATCCTAATCCCTGGGGATGCTGACAGATAATGCAGGAGGCACCTTGGGGATTCCTGACACCACCGTTATTGGAGTGGGACGGGGAAATGGATCTGATGCTTTGAGAAGAACACCACAGGAATAAACCTAGTGATAGGTGATGTCAAAAGTCTGCTAAGTTTTGTTATCGGAGAGCAGACTAAAATGGTGTTTGCACAAGTTCTCATCCCAGCAATCATCCTGACAAACACCAAGCATGACAGGGCCACATTCAATTCATTCAGGCACAACATATTGAGGGCCCTTTCCCTGACTGCTGAGACATAGGATGATTAATGGCAGAAACCATAAAACCTGGAGAGACCCTTACCGATTTTCTGGATAGGATGAGGGAACAATGGGAACAAAAGACAGGAAAGCCATGGACCAATATGGGCCCCTAGGTTGCATTCTTTCAAAATATCCCACTGAAATACAAAGAGGGATGGCCAGCGTAGTGGGGCTAGGCACCAAACCCTGGCGGGAGATACAAGCTCCCATATTACATTATCACAAAAAGGAACAAGAATAGGACAGGGAAAGACAGGAGCAAGCCCAGAGAGACACCGCTTAGTTGGTCCAACACAAACTGAAAAAGACCACCCTCGAGAGGACTGTGCTAGCTGCTAGCGTGCAAATGGCACCAGTTCTGAAGAGAACCCCACTGAAAAACCTCAGAGGGTTTCAACCTAGTTATAACAGCAAAAACCAGGAAGGTGAGCCACAGCCAGACCTTATAGAATGTTACTAGTGCCATAGAATGGGTCATATGGCCGACAGAAGCCGGCTAAAGGCATATCACAAACAGCTCAATGAACCAGAGCTAGTTCTAGTACAATTTTCACACACAAAACCAAGCCTAGGGAATCCCAAATGCACCTTACACTCAAAGAAGTCAGTCTACGGCCACACCACCGCAACAGGAGTCCGATGGTTGGACAAATATGTGGCAACCACAGACAGGGAAACCAGCCCAAGAACGACCGGGCCACAACAACAGCAAGGAGGAGTAACTATTTGGGGAAGAAATACCATTGCGTAATTGCAGAACCAAATGTGTGGTGAGTTGAAACCCCCAATGTGAAGCACCATTCCATGTACACCTCAAAATTCACTGTACTAAAACTCAAAAGAAGGACCATTGAGACAACATTAGGGGTTCAAGCCTTTAGTTGTGTATTGGGAGCTCAGGGCTGCTATACGTGTTCTGTTGATCAGGTATACTCACTAGAGTCCACCATTCAGGGTGCCTGTGGAAGCCTAGGCCCCACTCTGCTGCTGATCTCCCTGGGTGGGGTTTGATGGACACACCCCAGGGGGATGGCAGTCTGATGAAGGGAGGCAGGGTGGCTCCCTGACAAGTGCTTAAAAGAAAGTTCCCAGGTACCCGCACCCACAAGTCAACAGGGATGGGTTGCAATCACCAAGTTGAAAGATCCCCATTCTTGGGCACCCAGTCTGGGAATGAAATGTTTTTATGGGGTGTAGTCCCATCCGCAATAGTGCCCCCAGAAAACTAACATCTTCCAACCAAATGGAGGCCCCATTTTAGTGCCAAAACTAAGCTATCCTGCAGTGTCAGGAGTCAGGTTTCCCATATGCTACGGATAATTAAGACCCCATAACTTCCACAGCACATGCATGAAATCCAACAGATTGTGAAGCACTGCATACTGCCGAGTCGGTAGAGGGGGTTTACCAGAACAACCAACCATCCCAGTACATCAGTTAGATTTGGGCAAAATTCGATGAGTTCTTGGCCTTTCATCTTACTCTCCACGCAGAACTATTTTGCCTCCTCCTTTCCCTCAAAGATTTCCAAGTCTGGAAAAGATGTGGTCCGAGGGAGAGGTGGTGCTCGGGAAGGGAAGTCTGAAATGATCGACCACAGTTCTGAGTGGGAATAGAATGCAGAAATATGTTCACACCTGCATCAGGCCTAGAAATCAGCCAACACACAAGAGCTTAATAATACCATCTGAGAGGAAGCAATAGTTCCAGTCTCGGACACCGCAATATGAGAGGTACATGAGGGCTGCAAAACAACTCTCCAACCCCCTTTCATTCATGACAATTAAGATAGCAGATCATGTGAAGGTCTAGAGAAGTGCCCAAATACTAACAAAAAGAAGCCCAAAGCTAGCCCAAAAGTAGTCCCTAGAAAGAGGGCATAGTCAAAATACCTGCAGCCACTAGGGAGGGTCACATTGCATGCCACGTGACCTCAGGGCATGTTGCAAACTGCGAACCAATGTTCAGTGCAACACTCCTCCTCTTTATACATTGCCCCACCACGTGTAGGTCGAAAGACACTGCCCACATTGATGGCACCCACATGCACACACTAGGATACTGGAGGGATGAGGACGCCCACAGAGCACTAGCTAATAGCAAAAATCACCCACTTGCTCAAAAGGTTACGCCGTAAAATAAAATGCTTTTTTATCAAGTCATGGTGAGGGGGGAGGTCAACAACCCATAAAATTAATGCATATCTACTTTATTAAACCCACTTTTTAAAAATAGATTCCTCTTTTTAAAATAGATACGCCAAGTAGGCCCACCTTCCAGTGCCTCACTAATAATTCTGCAAAGGAAATATGAAGAATGATAAGCGATGACACATGCAAGGATGTAATATTTTTCTAAAATAACAAACCAAACCTAGGTCTTATCCAACTTGAGCCTCCAAGTGCACCACCTTTAAAGCTGACCGTCAACTTTTCAGCATTCACATCGAAAATCCCAACAGGATCAACTGCACTAAGATCTTTTCTCTCAAGCTGTACCACTTCAATAGCCTCAAAAAGATCAAGAACTACAAACTGCACTGCAAACCTTTTGAATTGTTAACACTAAGAAACCTCCCTCACCAGAGGACTACAGACATCTCCCATGGATTCATCTCAAGATCTGCAGTGTTCAAAAAGTTATGTATTTTTGCACAATTATATATCTTGTGTTTACTGTGGGTGCTGCTGTATCCATTCACTGCCAAAGCACTGCCTAGTCTAATGGACTCCATCCAGAAATTAATTGTCACCTGCTTGTGTAGAGACCTCTCCCATATCACTTATAATTACACCGAACACAACACCAGCATTCCACATGCACTACACAGTGCCCTCCTACACAACACATCGTATCAGCACATGACTGCCGTGGGTTCCAAGATATCAGCCAGGTAATGTTATGTCTGTTCGCTGACACCCCTTGCAGTAGGCGCAGACAGGCTTTACTTCTCTCAAGAGGTAGCCCCTGAAAAAGTTAAATGCCTTCTCCACCTATATCTATGTAGGATTAGGGCTAAGATGCAACACAACAAAGTAGAATCCCATAGAATAATAGTGAATCTGACCCAATACAAAACCAATCCCACAGAACTGTACCTTCTCTTCAAGCCTAGCAACATTCAAACTAAGCTAGACAGGATGCGAAGAGCACCATAAGGGAGGATATTGTTTGGCCCCAAGACTTTAGTTGTTCAAGACGAATACCCTCTGTTGCCAGCCAAGAGTTCAAGAATTTGTTGGGGGGTGATACCTCTTGGGTATCAAGACTCACTCCATCAGATTACAGCAGTAGGGCTCAGGCAGGTCCAGTTGGTACTGGTCAGCGGGGCATCTTCTGAGAAGCCTCTGGAAGCTTGGCGTGTGCCAGTAGCCAAGCAGGCTAGCCAACTAATCATTGAGTCACTTCTGGGGAGACTGGGTTCAGGTCCAGAAGGTCAATTTTTCCTTCTTCAGATGGCAGGGAAGTCCTTCTTCTGATTCTTCCACAGGTCCAGGATTCTGGATCTGTGGATCAGGTTCTGGTGAGTGGTTCTGAAGATGCCACTTTTATAGCTGGTGCTAATCTTTATGTGGGGAAATTTCCTGGCTATCCTCATAAGTGGTTCTGATCAGTATTCCCCTTACCCCTGGTCCTGGCTCCAAAGTTTTTAGTATGCCAAAGGCAAGAGCAGGCCTCTTGTCAGTTCTCTTTGTGTGTGCAGAATGGGTGGCCCTTTGAAGTCTAATCAGGGCAGGACACAGTTCCTCCCCACCATCCTGTCAGGAAGACCCACTCCCCTCACATCTAGTTCTCTTTTATCCCAATGTTTGGAAAGTGAAGATATTACTTAGTAAGTGTAATAAGAAAATGCACTTTGGGAGAAATAGGCTTACAACAGTGAAAATGACTTTAAGAGTTTTTCACTGTCAGGACATGTAACACTTAAGCACACATTTCCTATTATTTAAATAGCATGCACCCTTCCCATTGAGTTGTTAGGGCCTACCTAGGAGATTACTTATGAGTATTAAAAAGGAAGGTTTAGGCCTTGCAAAAGATCATTTTTCTGTGTCAAAATGGCAAATTAAAACTGCACTTTACAGGGCTACTTTAGTGGGTGGCACAATGAGTGCTGCTGCCCTCTAGTGCATTTAATTTACAGGTCCTGTGTGAATGTAGTACCATTTACTAGGGACTTATAAGTAAATAAATGTATGGCTCAGGCGTATTTTACAATGTTTTAGGGAGCGAGAACAGGTAGTTGACAGCTGGTTAGCAGGAAAATGTACACAGTGATAAAAAACAACAAATACAGGTGAAGCAAAGGAAAGCAAAAATCCAGGATGACCCTACAGAGAGGGCCAAGTCCAACAGTACTGATATAGCTTCAAGGAGCAACTGATTATTTAAAAGGACAGAGCAAGTATGGAAAAGATTCTGCAAAAATAAGATGTTGCCAGAAAGTGTGGTGGTGGAAGAAAGAGGAATGAGGTGGAATTAAAACTAGGCTGCTTTAGCATTTGGCACCTTGATCATTCAGCAGCACTTTGGGCACCTGCACTTATGTTTTTTTTACAAGCTAAGCACTGATGTTAGCAGGTGCATTTCGAAGAGCTGCTGCATATAGAACAGTGTAATATATTATATCCAGGGGCAAATTTACAAATATTTCATTCAACATGGACAAACCAATATTGTTTGCACTGAGTCAAAGAGTGAGAGCAGAAAAGCACCATATCTAATAAAATATGGTGCTTTTTCACTTTTGGCTATCTTGTGCCACACACACGCCCTTGCACCATAATGCATGGTTGTGTGATATGTCTGGTAATGGTTTTGTATTGGAAGGGTGAACTACTATGCTTTGACCTAGTTAAACTTTTTTCTGTCCTTTATATGTTACTCTTGCCATGCAAAGGTGTCATTTTTTGTTGAAAATAACTCTCTACAAATACTAGTAGATAGGGATTTGCATACAAAACTATGGATCATCTCATGGGAACGCCCATGTACCACCCATGGTTTCTCCCTTTGTTACAAAGTAGTGCCATGCTTTGCATTCTTTCAGAGCTACTTTCCCTAAAGTAAAGTGAATACCATAGCACACAATTTTGTGATGGATGCAAACCCGACAGAAAGTGTTAGTAAATCTGGGCCCAGGATTTGATGTGAATATGCTATTCGGAGAGTACCAGCTATCCAGGACCTAAATGTATCAATTTAGCTGTGAGATCACATGTATAGGTATGCATATATTGGAGTTTATAAAGTTTAAACCTAGCTATGTATCAGGAAAGCTGGGTAGCTTGCAGACAATTCAACATCATGTGCATCAAATAGTATTTTACATGTATGCAATTAAAATGTAACTCTTTATTCATGGCTGTACCTCATATGGTATTGCTGTTTCAGATTAAGGACATTTCGAGAGGAAGTCATAATGTATACATTCACATATGTAAGGAGTCACAAGTACATAGACATAGGCCCATATTTATACTTTTTGACGCAAAACTGCGCTAACGCAGTTTGCGTCAAAAAAATTAGCGCCGGCTAACGCCATTCTGAAGCGCCATGCGGGTGCCGTATTTATTGAATTACGTTAGCCGGCGTTAGCCGCCGGCGCCGTCTGGTGTGCGTTAAAAAAAACGACGTACACCAGGCAGCGCCGGCGTAGGGGAAAATGGAGCTTGGGCGTCAAGAAATGGGGCAAGTCAGGTTGAGGCAATTTTTTCGCCTCAACCCGATTTGCGCCATTTTTTTTTACTTAGCAAAGACAGGAGTCATGCCCCCTTGCCCAATGGCCATGCCCAGGGGACTTCTGTCCCCTGGGCATGGTCATTGGGCATAGTGGCATGTAGGGGGGCACAAATCAGGCCCCCCTATGCCACAAAAAAAATATAAAAAAACACTTACCTGAACTTACCTTAATGTCCCTGGGATGGGTCCCTCCATCCTTGGGTGTCCTTCAGGGGTGGGCAAGGGTGACGGGGGTGTCCCTGGGGGCATGGGAGGGCACCTCTGGGCTCCTTCAGAGCCCACAGGTCCCTTAACGCCTGCCTTTTGCAGGCGCTAAAAAACGGCGCAAAAGCAGCCGTACGTCATTTTTTTTGACCCGCCCACTCCCGGGCGTGAATTTTGCCCGGGAGTATAAATCCGACGCACATGCCTCGGAGTCGATTTTTTAGACGTGAACGCCTACCTTGCATCTCATTAACGCAAAGTAGGTGTCCACGCTAAAAAATGACGCAAACTCCATGGACTTTGGCGCTAGACGCGTCTAACGCCAAAGTATAAATATGGAGTTAGTTTTGCGTCGAAATTGCGTAAAAAAAAACGACGCAATTCCGGCGCAAACGGAGTATAAATATGCCCCATAGTACCTAAATGATGCAGTGATGGTCATCAGCATTTCTCAATGCACCTTCTTTATGCGTTTATTGACCAAGGTCGAAAGTTGGATCCGATGGCTATCTGAGAAGTTTTCATTGCTCTCAAACCGGTATGTTAAACACGTATATTACACAATACTCTACAATAATGGAGTTGCTGGACTATGCATTGATGCACAAGGAAATCTGGTCAGGTCTTAAAATAGAGGCAATAAGCCATGTAGACTGCAAGGTGAACCAGAAAATAGATACTATGAATGTTTACACAAAACACTTAAAAGTTATTTTGAATGAGAACGTTCAGTGGTTCATGATTTTGAAAGCGTCACGTTTTGGTTAGGTTTTGGGTACGAACCAATCACACATAAAACATGAGGCATCTTATAGGCATGAGCATGCTGTGAGCAGTGGATGTAGTAAGGGTTCTCTTTCTAAGCTTGTAGCTTGTAAGCTTGTGACGTTTGTATAAACCTATCACATGTGTCAATTAATATAATAATTGTATTTATACATCTTTAGGAGCCTACTTGTTTGCACGACTTCTAACTTACTAGAACCAGAATAATGAATTAATTGATGAGTTTGGTATATTTTCCCAAAATATCCCATTACTTTGATAATAGATACTTAGCCCCAAAAGTGGGTCTCCCTCTGGTGAACAGTTTGATAAAAGCTTTTGAACATTTGGACTGAGATTTCATTGAGGTTATAGTGCAACAGTATGAATTTGGCATCACAATATCACACTAGAAAGAGCACCATGGGCAAGCTTATCAAAGAATAACATAGTCGAGAGACTTAAGGAAAAGAAGCAAAAAGGCCCATTCTTTCGATTCTTGCTGCTGCATTTATTTTTCAGTAAGCGACTAGGCAGATAGATTTGACATGATAGTTAGTTGTTGTGGTTCATCAGTAGAGGGCGTTGCAGGAAAATCATCTGCAAAATCATCACATGCACAATATTTTGTGATAAATAATTATATTATTGTAAGCCTGCTTTCAAGCTAACGTAAACAACGGGCACGTCACTCCTGTCTTGTCTAGTCTACATTGGCTGCCTTCTGAAATCACATATTCACTTAAAGCAGTTTTTTACAGTCCAAAAATACGTCTATTGAGACAGTGGTCCATTAAACATAAAACAGCAAACAGTATCACATCATTAATTATACTGTTATCTCTAAATAAAATAAACTCTAATAACGACTAATACAAGGCACAAACAAGATGTTAAAATGGGAGAGTTTCTATGGAGTTATTCTACAATCTTATCCAATTGCTTTCTTAAACTCGTAGTCCATTTCTACTTATTTCCTTTGACTTCTTCCCTACATCAGCGTGCAATTGTATTTTCACTTGTGCTTAATAGCTTATTCCAGAATCGTAAAGTTCACATCATGAAAATTTGATACAAGATGTCAATTTTGTCTCCATCCTTATTGACTGTGACATTGAAGATATGGGCACATTCAAAATAATTTTGAAAAACTGAAACTCTATACGTTCCCGATTCTGCATCACACACATAAATACGATTTATATCCAATATGATAATTTTGGTGGTAGGATTGCTTTAAATGCAGTTACTACCAGTACTAAACCGGGCGCCCATAGTCCTTTCTAAATTTGCGTAGCCCTGCAAATGTAGGTAATGAACTGGACTTCAGCACTTCAAGACGGGGTTTCAGAAAATTGCATACCTAAATATTTACAGGAATTTAAATCATCCCCCTTTTTGTTACAAAAGAACCATTTAAATCATTCCCCTTGTACCCAAAGACTAATATTTTTTTTATCCATGTTAACTATTAAATTTGTCGTTTCACAATACCTCTGAATGGTACATGTATTGTCAATAGCACAGGTTTTCTCTGCAGGCCTATTTGCATCATATCCATCATTACAGAGTTATATGCATGGAGGAGGCAGGGCACATGGCAACCTCCAATCGCAGGAGAAAAAAGCAGTACTTGACAGGGCTAATGGTAAATCCCTTAAGTAAAATGTGAATTGCGTGTGTGCCTGAACACAACCTTGCCACAGCCCATTTCTTATTGCAATTTTCTCTGAAAAGGTGTCATTGTAATCCAGTTCTGCTCTCAGCCAATTTCCCCAATGAAATTCTTTCAAGTACTTAGTAAGCCCTTTGGTATTTCCATATGTTTTAAACTATCCCAAAGTATATCTCTGCCTGGAAGTCGATATAACACTGAAGGAGATTCCCCTTCATCTTTGTTGACTTCCTAGCTACTGCCCATAAACTGAAGCAATGGTCCATTGCTGAATGGCCTTTATTAAAGCCACCTTATTCAATAAGAATTAGACTGTTTTCCTTGGTCCATTGCTTCAGCCTCTGGAATATATATTTTGCCTAAACCTTGACCCCAGAGTTCATTAAGTTTATTAGTCTATAATTCTTTGGATTGGTGGGAATGCTTTTTTGTACATGGGTTTTATGACCACTTTCGAAAATCATCCGTTAGAGTAATAACTTCAAAAACTACAAATAAGAACCGCTCCAACCAATCAACATTGGATATAATTATGATGGCTGGGAGATTACCAGGACCTGTTGCTATTGCTAGCGCAGGTGTATTAATAAAAATTATTAATGAGTGTTCATGTATTCTGAATAAGTGATTGTGTAGAAAATCTAATAGTGAAGAAAAATAATGCATGCATTTGAAAATGTGATACGAAGAGTGGCCGTCAATGTGCACAAAGTGTAATTATTAATATCCTAAGATTGTGAAATGTTGAATATATATTATTAGTAAGCTACTACTATTGTAGTAGTATGTCATATTAAGGGTTATGCATTATGCTTTAGCTTTATTAATTGTAGGCCTTAACTTAGCTACTGTCTTGGCCTAGTTTTCCAGGCCTCATGTCAAAGCTGTATTTCTAAACGTTTAATAAAATGGCTGTCCGACTGCCAGAAGTTCCTGCTAATGTAACATTTTACGTGTAATGTGTGTTAGACTGACTTTCTCAGGAGGAGACCAATGGACACTCTGACTGGAGTATAAGCTGCAATAATATTGTTACCTGACAAGCCCGATGTTGAGGACTTCGCAAGACAAACCAATCAACAACATGTGAACAGAGTAATAGTAGAATTCATAGATTTGGAATTTTAGTTTAATTGGACAAAGTGTAAAATGCGATTAACTGACCAATAGGGATTTGGGAAGAAGTTTTAGTAGTTTTAATTTAACAACGCTGCATAGAGAGAAGACATTGCCATTTGCCTACTTGCTTGCTGGCTGTCAGAAAGGTCAATATTTTCTTGTGCATCTTGACAGGAAACATGCTTCCCTTTAATGCTTAGAGACTTCGCGTTTTCTGAACTTTGATGCTGAATCCTGATGCCTTGCTGATCGACTGATGTCCTGAGGACGAAGAGTGACTCTGCTTGCTGGTCCACACTGAGGACAGATATTATAAATGAGACTGTTTATTACTATGCAACTTTGCTTTTTTTTCTTTCTAGGTACCAACTGCATTGTTTTGATAGAGCCATAATTGGATGTTTTTCAAAATTTGTGTTACTAAATTGTTTTGCATGAAGCCCAACATGCTGATGCAAATCTGGTGTTAGTTAAGGATCCTTGCTAATGAAATCATGATAACAGGGATTAATGCTTGATGGATTTCTCTACTAAACTTAATGTATGTAATTACTTTGACGCAGTTGACTTTGTTACTGATTTGCACGGTAACCTTAGAATGTGTTGTAATTTAAGCTTTGATTAGATTACGTTTCTTCTGCCGCTTTGGACAACCAGTATTGTTTCTGTATGTGTTTGTAGGAAAGTACCATCTTGCCTGGCATGTTACCCCCATTTTTCACTGTATATATGTTGTTTTAGTTGTATGTGTCACTGGGACCCTGGTAACCCAGGGCCCCAGTGCTCATAAGTGTGCCTGTATGTGTTACCTGTGTAGTGACTAACTGTCTCACTGAGGCTCTGCTAATCAGAACCTCAGTGGTTATGCTCTCTCATTTCTTTCCAAATTGTCACTGACAGGCTAGTGACCATTTTTACCAATTTACATTGGCTTACTGGAACACCCTTATAATCCCCTAGTATATGGTACTGAGGTACCCAGGGTATTGGGGTTCCAGGAGATCCCTATGGGCTGCAGCATTTCTTTTGCCACCCATAGGGAGCTCTGACAATTCTTACACAGGCCTGCCACTGCAGCCTGAGTGAAATAACGTCCACGTTATTTCACAGCCATTTTACACTGCACTTAAGTAACTTATAAGTCACCTATATGTCTAACCTTTACCTGGTAAAGGTTAGGTGCAAAGTTACTTAGTGTGAGGGCACCCTGGCACTAGCCAAGGTGCCCCCACATTGTTCAGAGCCAATTCACTGAACTTTGTGAGTGCGGGGACACCATTACACGCGTGCACTACATATAGGTCACTACCTATATGTAGCTTCACCATGGTAACTCCGAATATGGCCATGTAACATGTCTATGATCATGGAATTGCCCCCTCTATGCCATCCTGGCATTGTTGGTACAATTCCATGATCCCAGTGGTCTGTAGCACAGACCCTGGAACTGCCAGACTGCCATTCCTGGGGTTTCTCTGCAGCTGCTGCTGCTGCCAACCCCTCAGACAGGCATCTGCCCTCCTGGGGTCCAGCCAGGCCTGGCCCAGGATGGCAGAACAAAGAACTTCCTCTGAGAGAGGGTGTGACACCCTCTCCCTTTGGAAAATGGTGTGAAGGCAGGGGAGGAGTAGCCTCCCCCAGCCTCTGGAAATGCTTTGTTGGGCACAGAGGTGCCCAACTCTGCATAAGCCAGTCTACACCGGTTCAGGGACCCCTTAGCCCCTGCTCTGGCGCGAAACTGGACAAAGGAAAGGGGAGTGACCACTCCCCTGACCTGCACCTCCCCTGGGAGGTGTCCAGAGCTCCTCCAGTGTGCTCCAGACCTCTGCCATCTTGGAAACAGAGGTGCTGCTGGCACACTGGACTGCTCTGAGTGGCCAGTGCCACCAGGTGACGTCAGAGACTCCTTGTGATAGGCTCCTTCAGGTGTTAGTAGCCTTTCCTCTCTCCTAGGTAGCCAAACCCTCTTTTCTGGCTATTTAGGGTCTCTGTCTCTGGGGAAACTTTAGATAACGAATGCATGAGCTCAGCCGAGTTCCTCTGCATCTCCCTCTTCACCTTCTGATAAGGAATCGACCGCTGACCGCGCTGGAAGCCTGCAAACCTGCAACATAGTAGCAAAGACGACTACTGCAACTCTGTAACGCTGATCCTGCTGCCTTCTCGACTGTTTTCCTGCTTGTGCATGCTGTGGGGGTAGCCTGCCTCCTCTCTGCACCAGAAGCTCCGAAGAAATCTCCCGTGGGTCGACGGAATCGTCCCCCTGCAACCGCAGGCACCAAAAAGCTGCATCTCCGGTCCCTTGGGTCTCCTCTCAGCACGACGAGCGAGGTCCCTCGAATCCAGCGACACCGTCCAAGTGACCCCCACAGTCCAGTGACTCTTCAGCCCAAGTTTGGTGGAGGTAAGTCCTTGCCTCACCTCGCTGGGCTGCATTGCTGGGAACCGCGACTTTGCAAGCTTCTCCGGCCCCTGTGCACTTCCGGCGGAAATCCTTCGTGCACAGCCAAGCCGGGGTCCACGGCACTCTAACCTGCATTGCACGACTTTCTAAGTTGGTCTCCGGCGACGTGGGACTCCTTTGTGCAACTTCGGCGAGCACCGTTTCACGCATCCTCGTAGTGCCTGTTTCTGGCACTTCTCCGGGTGCTACCTGCTTCAGTTAGGGCTCCTTGTCTTGCTCGACGTCCCCTCTCTCTGCAGGTCCAATTTGCGACCTTCTGGTCCCTCCTGGGCCCCAGCAGCGTCCAAAAACGCCAAACGCACGATTTGCGTGTAGCAAGGCTTGTTGGCGTCCATTCGGCGGGAAAACACTTCTGCACGACTCTCCAAGGCGTGGCGGATCCATCCTCCAAAGGGGAAGTCTCTAGCCCTTGTCGTTCCTGCAGTATTCACAGTTCTTCAGCCTAGAAAGAGCTTCTTTGCACCAACCGCTGGCATTTCTTGGGCATCTGCCCATCTCCGAGCTGCTTGTGACTTTTGGACTTGGTCCCCTTGTTCCACAGGTACCCTCAGACAGGAATCCATCGTTGTTGCATTGCTGATTTGTGTTTTCCTTGCATTCTCCCTCTAACACGACTATTTTGTCCTTAGGGGAACTTTGGTGCACTTTGCACTCACTTTTCAGGGTCTTGGGGAGGGTTATTTTGCTAACTCTCACTATTTTCTAATAGTCCCAGCGACCCTCTACAAGGTCACATAGGTTTGGGGTCCATTCGTGGTTCGCATTCCACTTCTGGAGTATATGGTTTGTGTTGCCCCTATCCCTATGTTTCCCCATTGCATCCTATTGTAACTATACATTGTTTGCACTGTTTTCTAAGACTATACTGCATATTTTTGCTATTGTGTATATATATCTTGTGTATATTTCCTATCCTCTCACTGAGGGTACACTCTAAGATACTTTGGCATATTGTCATAAAAATAAAGTACCTTTATTTTTAGTATAACTGTGTATTGTGTTTTCTTATGATATTGTGCATATGACACTAAGTGGTACTGTAGTAGCTTCACACGTCTCCTAGTTCAGCCTGAGCTGCTTTGCTAAGCTACCATTATCTATCAGCCTAAGCTGCTAGACACCCTATACACTAATAAGGGATAACTGGGCCTGGTGCAAGGTGCAAGTACCCCTTGGTACTCACTACAAGCCAGTCCAGCCTCCTACAGTGTTTCATTTGATTTTGAGATTAATCTACATGACCTTATCATTGTTAATATAGGGGAATAAATATTCTAACTTTTAGTAAAAGGTGTGGTTATTCATGACTGAAAGGTCATGGTGGGTGACAATTACTGAATCCATTGATTATTACTGTTATTGATTGCTAATGATTATTGGTTATTGTGTATTGGGTATTGATTATGTACTGAAGCTATGCTAAGAACATCTTAATTGCCGGTCAAAAGGTTCATCGACCTATTCGCATCCCTTTTTAAGTTTACTTATTAAGGTCAGATGCGCCAACAGAGATGGTAGCAAAGTGATGGTTCGTCTCCTTAAGAGCTTACCATAAACGTCTGGTATAGAATAATAGGCAAACAGAGATGGTAAGGGAGGTAATGGTGTATCTCCTTAAGAGCTTATAACAGAGATAGTAGCAGGATTGAAGGTCCCAGAGGTAGTAGCAAAATGTATTGTTCTTGAGATTTGGATTTTATTTTTCAATGATGCTAATTGGAGAGAAAATGATGTTCACTAATGTCCAGAAATGACTTTCCCTGAATCCTGACTACTGCAAATGGTTGTTTGAGGATGTTCTCGGCGTTCCAGTAACAGCGTGAATGAAGTAGGTTGTGCTTGCACAGCGTATGCAAATCGCAGGTGAATTTTGAGGTTTGTGAGGGCTTTAGGGAGTTTGCGCACTCCAAATGAAGTTGTAGAAGGAGTGTGCGTACTACGCAGTGTGTGGGTAGGGAAGTCATCGAAATTTACATGTGTGTGGTGCTTTGTGCTAAAAAATTGTCCACATGGTTGTTGATGTACGGAACCTCCGTGGTCTAAGACTCTGCGGTATGTTGAAAAGTGTATGAGACACTTGGTTTTATGTTGTAATCTGTTTGGGCGTGGTCAACAAGTCAGAGTGTGAGTAAAGTGAGTGAAAGAAAAATTGCGACAGAGATTTGGTGAGTCCTATGTGCACCATGACAGACCCATTGATCAGTTGAGAGTAAAATTTGCAGACCAAATATCTGCTTGCGCATCTGGGAAACCGAGAAAGAAGAAGTAGCTGTAAGTGCGGGAAGAGCCATCAGGGATAAATCCGTAAGGTTTCTGAAGCTGCAGCAGTGCAATTTTTTAATGATTTCTTTATTAATCAATAATGTATTAATCGTTGATGAATTAACATGTGAAAACTGGTGACTTTTTTAAATGGTCACCATAATTCATTTTGTTCTCTGTCTAAGCAAAACCTCAGTTAAAATCTTAGTTATTTTCCGTTGCTCAATGCTTACATAAAAGAGTGTGATTAATAGCTTATAGGTGTGTAAAAAGCTTCCCCTAGTGGGTTGTTGCACTATGTCTTACAAGGTCAGATTTATTAAGTCATTACATGAGTTTGACTGTTCTATTGTTTGAAATTGTCACTAATACGTGGTTTCTTCCTCGAGGATGGAAGCAAGTGATACAAAGATTAAGATGTTTCTTCCTGAGAAGAGAAGTTTAGACGAGATGGAACAATGGAGTCACAGACGAGATGGAAGAGGAGAAGTTACTGTTATAATTATGTCCAAGTTAACACTGTCATCAGCGTACTTTTGATTATCCAATATGAAGTTCATTGGTTGAATTGTAAGCCACCCCATATACTGACCAATCATGAACTTTTCTAGATTTAATATAACAGTCTGTCATCTGTTCCGGGGATTAGCGGGAGTACAAGATTTTGCTATTGCCTTTTACAATTGAGATTATCATTTAGCCATGATTCTTGATAGTGATTTGAGTCATATTAGCGATGTGGGTTTAGCTGTCGATGTAGGCCTGATTCTCTGAAGGCTTACCTGATGGTGTCCCCTTGCTGAAGTAGACTGCATGTTGTTGTTCTATGGGTAATGTATGAAATTGCATTGATATATGTGTCTCTTTTGCTTTCCAGGTACCAGCTGCAACTTATAGCTTAATTGCTGCATAATAACAATGTTTTTTCAAATAACCTGAGCTAGTGTTGTTTTTCTAAATTTGTGTTTCTAAATTCTTTTTACATGAAGTCCAACATGTTAATGCTAATTTGTGGTTAGTGAGGGAATTTATCTATTTTGCCCTGATGTATACTTTACCATTGTTGCTAATTTTAGGGAGTCATTACGACCATGTGGTCAGTGCAATAGTGGAGGTATTACCACCAACAGGCTGGCGGTACATACCTCTACTATTATGACATTGGCGCTTTGGCCAAAACCAAACTGCCAAGTTAACACACCGACCGCCACAGCGGTAATGACCGCCGGGCTGGACACTATAGTCTCCAGTCTGGCGGCCATCACTAGGCCGCCCATGGCATTTTGACCCTACCCACCGCCATGATTTCCGTGGTTTCTGTACCGCCATGGAAACCATGGTGGGGGTCACTATCAGTGGCAGGGAATTCCTTCCCTGGCACTGATAGGGGAATCTCCCACCACCCTCCCCCTCCCCAGAGTCCTTCTCCACCCCCTTTCCCTTTCCCCTCCCACCTCCCAGATATACACACATACATGCACATACATGCACACCCATACACACACACATACACACATTCAATCATGCATGCATACATTCATACACCCTCACAGCAACACTCACGAACATATATCCAGGCACACACGCAATCACATGACACAACATGCACGTAGACACACACCCACTCATGCACACACGCATTACACACGCATGCATGCATTCAAACACAGTCACAAAAACCCCCACACACTCACACAACACCCCTCCACCCCCTTCTCCTGTCAGAGAACCTGACTTACCTGCTTGCAGGGGGTCCTCCGGCACGAGACGGGATGCAGCGCTGCTGCCAGCAGCAGCATCCACCAGCAAAACACCACCGGGCCGTATCATGGGACATGATACGGTAGGCGGTGTTTTGCTGGTGTGGCGCTGCTACTGGCAGCAGCGCCACCTTACTGCTGTCCACCACCATGACCGTCGCCAGAATTCTGCCAGCCTTCTAGTGGAATTCTGGCTACGGTCATAATTCCATGGACGGTCGATAGCCATTGCGACGGTATGTTGGCAGCCGTCACCGTGGTGGTAGGCGGCATTTGCCACCAATGTCATAATGAGGGCCCTAGTGATGTTAATCAGTGTTATGATACTTGAGATAATTTGTTTGATTGCATTGATGAAACTCAGATATATAAGGCGTTCTAATCAGCCATTATTGATTCTATATGCTTATCATTTATGTTTGAGAGGTATTTTCATAACATTAGCATTCTTAATATAGGGAAATAAATTCACAAACCTTCTTAATAAACTGGTGTGGTTATTGTTTAATGTTCAGATCTTTGAATATATTGACTATTGTTAATAACTATAGCGTCCAATATTGACATCCCCTCAAGCCTATGTTGCGTTAATCCATTGGCCTATGGCTCAAAATCCACTATTCAGTTTGAAGAAATAGCTAGGATTTCTTGGCGCTGAAGCAAAGTGATTGTGTTACCTTTCCTGTAGTAAACCAGCAGATTTATTTTTCTTTTTTTGAGGTTTCAATTTAGTACGCACAATTTTTTAATTATTTCTTGTGAATCAGAGTTTGGGAGGACAAGCCACAAGACTTTTTCAGCCGCAGTACGTGTGAGTCTGACGTCATTGGATCCGCGCTAGGATAGGTCGGTTAGTGAGAAGGGTCGAGCACGGATTGGCAGCCATCTGTGAGAGACAAATGGTTGAGAAAGTAGGTGAAAAGAACCTTGGGATTAAAAAGTCACTTCCTGATTTGATTTTGAATAACAAAAAGGTAGAAAAGATGACGTTTTTCAAAGCTTTAAAGAGTGCCCGAATGGGAGATACGTATATTATAACGAGTCTAGACGAGGCTACCCCACCAGAAGGTACACCAGCTTACATTGTAATTGAAGAGAAGGGTGTTGCGCCATGTCTTTGTGTAAAGCAATGGTGAAAACTGACAGAGAAGGACGGGACCTTAGCGTTTCCTACAAATGGGATGTTCAATTTGAGTATTTTGGAGCATTTAAGGATGGTGCTATATGAATCGAAGCCCCTTCCAAGACCAGCACAGTTTGAAGCATTAGCGATTTGGGAGCTAGTAGCCAGACAGAAATTCAAGAGGAGGATGAGAAAGGCAGAAAAGACTCTAGCAGAGACTAGATGGGACAGTGTTCAGAGAGTTTGGAGGATGGAGACTTTGCATGGAATTAAGTTGTTTCCAGCAATTACGCAGGACAATGAGGAGGAAGGAAGGAAAGCTACTAGGAAGACTAACAGAAGTCCGTCCGAGAGTAGGGAGGCTAGAAAGTCTTCAACAGTGGAGGAGGAATTGGACAATGAGGAGATTATTACACAGTTATTGAGAGATCACCCACAACCATATACAGTACATGAGAGTGGTCCAAGTACCAGTGCTGATCCAACAGGCCTGACACAGGTTAATGCGACAATGAGGCCGATGCAGGTTAATGCTAGCCTGAAACAGAATGCAATGCAGAGTGGTCTTAATGTGCCTACCACTCCTCTAGTACAAAATCAGATGCAACCGCCACAGGTTCAGAGAATTTATCCTGATGTGCCCATTATGGAAACGACTGTAAACCTAGTGGTGCCAACGGAACAGGTTTACCCAAGACCGATGTTGGTTCAGACTGAACAAACTCCACTTTTACTGCCCCAAGTGCAGCCGCAGGTAATGCCAAGATTCACTCCAGTAACAGGGACACAGTCAGATATGACTCCAATGATTAATCTAAATAGGGGAGTTTCTCTCCATCAGAATGTAAGTGCCAGAATAGCCCCAGATAGTATATCGCTGCCTATTACTGTTGGTCCAGCCGTACCCTCATCTGTACAGAAGAAACCTACTGTAGGTGAACAGGGAGCAATGTCCTAGAGTATAATGAGGGGAGGTCATAATGAAGGTGCTTGAGTAGTCTCTCCTGTGGGTAGACTTTTGATGGATCAAGATCATTGTTAGACCTTAGTCCATTTGCAGCACTTCCAGATACTGTGGCTGGGTCAAATGTTATCCAGAGTTTGAAATTATTGACACCACAGATCCTGAATGTAGTTTCACAGCAGGTGCCACTGGTCCCAGCAAGTAACATTTTGTTGCAAGGTTTGAGAGCTCAGCAATTGACTGAATGGTTAGACAAGCTGAATACCCCCAGAGTACTCCTAAGGGAGACGAGTATTTGAATTAAGCTAGACTAAGCATGGAGGCAGGTGAAATTTATTGAGGGAACCATGGGGGTGAATAGGTTAGAATCCTACACAGGGGCAGAATTTAGATATTTGTGCCCAAAGCTTACGAGAGAGGTGAGCAATGTACATCAGAAATTAGCAGACTTGGCATAGAAGTATGGCATATTTGTGCCCAAAGATTACGAGAGAGGTGAGCAATGTACATCAGAAATTAGCAGACTTGGCAGAGAAGTATGGCATAGAAATATAGAATACGAAGCATTTGCAAAGGAGTTACAGATCACATGAGATCTGCTGGAATGAAGGCACACCTTAAGGAATTGCTTCAAAGTGCTCAGACCTGGAGAGCATTAGACAAATGGGAAGGCGGATGGGTAAAGAAAGGAGACAAGAGAAAAAGGGATTCTTTGGAGCTGACTGCAAATGTGCAGCAGGATAAAAATCCAGTGAAAATTTTACCAATGAGAGAGATTTCGGGGGGAGTTTTGTTCATGTCCCATGGAGCAGAAGTGACATTCTGTTCTTCACAAATGATTATTCAAAATTGAGGGAAAAGCCAGTAGATTGGTATTAGCAGACAGACAGGTTTGTGAAACTTGCAAAGCGTTTGCGGGAAGACTTGAACACATTATTATACATAGTGGTTCAAGCTGATCTGTTAATCGAGTGTAAGAGGAGTGCAGATTGGCCAACAAGTGAACCAGAGAGAGACAAGAATACAGGTGCACCGTCTCCTGAGGTAATGAAATATTACTATAAGGTGATTGAGTTTTTGAAAACGAGAATTTCGCCAAAGAATATTGATTGGCAGAGGATTGACAGGAGAGCTCAGGAGGCAAAGGAGTTGATACATGCGTATAATGAGAGACTAGTGCAAATTAATTAAATAAAATAGATCCTGCTATTTATAAAGGATGATGGTGCTTGTCATCTATAGTACTATAGGCCTGTTGGCTTAATGTGCCAATGCATTCACTTCAGGCATCAGTGACTGAACTCATTGTCATAGGTTTAAATCCTGGTTGGCGCTTACATTAAACCTTCACTCACTGATATCCATTGACTAACAGTTCACTAAGAGAAATATCAAGCAGGCCATTGTATATCACATTTTACCATAAATCAGACTCTGTTTATTGTGATTTCATTTGTATAAATCCTATTTGTCAGCAGGGAGGATCAGCAGTACAGGCAGACATCCTGTTTTGATGGCATATAAGTGATAACCAGAAAGCCACAGTACAGCCACAGGTAGCCAGCCAATCAGTGATGTGGTCTTATTCATGACACTTCTAGATGCTCTCTCAGGAAAATGTTTGTCCTCTGTGAGAGCCACCTCCCCAAGCCCTCACAGCCCCACAGGACTCCATCCCTGGGGCTACTTATTTAAAAATAAGGGATGGGGGCATGCAGGGCCCCCCTCCCTGGTCCAATTTTGGCCCAGGGGACCCCATCCCCTGAGGTCTGCAGGGATATTTTGGAGGGAGGTCAACATGGCCCCTCTCCCTGGGCCAATTTCAGCTCCCAGGGACCTTGTAACAAGAGAAGGGTGCCCTCGTGCCTAGCCAAGGCATCCACCATCCTGTTGTGGAGAGCTGCAGGGGAGTTCCAAGCCCCCCAATGGCCCCTGCTGACTCCCCGCATCCAATGGGTGCCTGCATTGCTCCCACCTGCACGGAGTAGCTACTAATGATGCTACCTGCAGCCCGGTTTCCATGCCCTCATCGCCCCAAAGGGAGCTCCCCACATCCTGGAAAATTGGGTGATGAGTATATTTGTCCTGTCTCCAAATTGCAAGATATGGAACTTAAAAGCTTTCTACCTGGAGATCCATTGAGGCCAGGACCACCATCCAAGATCCAGCCATCGACCCTGAATCACAGGTCAGCCTCAGCTTGGTTAGGTTTCATTGGAAGTAGGTCAATGGGTGCTTGGTAAAATTGTGTAGAATGGATAGGGGTGAATATTTACTAACCAATGTATATTTAAAGTTTGTGATGAAGCTTTGTTTGTAGAAGTTTTAGTTATTTTTATTGTTCTGGGGGTCGGTGTACATATTGTTTAAGCTTGTAGGTACTTCCCTTTTGGAGCTACCTTTATTTCAATGTGTTTATGTTTTTGGGGAAAATGTGTTAGAGTGCTTTATTTTGGTACCATGTTTCACCTTGTTCTTCTATGTTTTTGGTTTACCTGATTTTATTTTATTATGTTTTTTTTATTTTTGCAGAGAATTTGATATGAAACTGTTTTTTAAATATTTATGGAGGAATAGCCTGCTTGGATTTTCTATAGCATCATAACTGTGAGTACTTTCTAATTTTAACTCATATTGGGCTCTGTGTAGCTTTTTGGTTCAGGCTTGACATTGCAGCTGTCTACAAGATCTCATGTCACCAGGATCTGACTGGGACAGAAAAAAAGCCCAGTCATCAAAATAAAAGTGGTCCCCATTAGTGGAATAGATAGCTAAAAAAGGGCCATAATTGCAAATTGGGGCAGTTTTAAAACTGGAAAGACACACTGCATAGGTTTTTTTTTCAACTATGGGAGGCTATATGGATTTGATCTTGCTACAGGCAATGACATTGAGAGTAAAAACTGGCCCACCAGACTATTAAACAAGCCCACATCCAGACATAAAAACTGGCCCACACACTGACCTGTCAGACCAGCCCATTGGGCACTGCCTGATTGTTTGATAGGTCAGTCCAATCCTGCATGTCACCAGTAGACATCACACACTCAATGCACAGCAGACAGCTACCTGCAAGTCCTCTTGCTACCAGTACCCACCATGCTGAACATACACAACACATAACACGTACAACAGAAAAGCCCATATAATAGAAAGGGCCTTTGGCTCAGTCTTCTTCAGTAATTGGCTTGTGTGCCTTAAAGTATTAGCTAACAGGGATTTTTGTCAGTGTTGGTATCCTCCTACAGCACTTTGTGGATGTCTACAATTTTTCCATAAACATTTTAATTAGTGAGCATTCAAAACAGTGAACATTTTAATTAGTGAGCATTGAATCGTGCATCTTCACAGATGGGTCTCCTGCTTAAAACCGTCCTGGCTTCTCATAATGTTGTGACATTGTACATGAGTCTGTTGAGAGTCTTTGTATTAATATTTTTATACAGTGTGTCTACGTCATCCTTATTGCCAATTATTCATTCATATAGTGTATCATTGTTTTTCCTGGGTTGCTCTGCAAGGGTGGGGACGATAGCGTCTATACGCCCTTCATCAACTTGCTGTATATTCCCCCAATTAGCCAATGAATGCCTGTAGGGCACTATGAAATGCTACTGTTCAACAGACCTCCCTCGTATCTGCAAAGCTCTATCCACTTACTACATTTTGTTGTAGAGGACAGCCCCAAAAGAAGAGAGGAGAGCCAAAGGCCCACCATGCCAACTAATTTACCCGCAGCAGCAATTTGTCCAAGGATGATGTAAGAAAACATCCCAGCCACCTTGAAATTTCAGATGAGCCCATTACCAACCCAAGCCCTCTGTCAACAATACCCTACCTGTTGGCTACATCAGAAGCTACACCCACACCGACTTCATTGCTCTGCCAGGCTACTGCTTTCCTTCAGAGTACCCACTGACAGTTGAAGCTGGTGACATGAATATTGATGGGGTAAGCACATCAACAATTTTGACCTATTGACAGGAAGTGTCACAAGGCATTAAAACCATCAATGCCTTTTGTGTCAACGCCTAAGCTTTCAATCATAGCTTATTATAAACAATGCTTATAAAGGATTACACCTGAGAGCTCTGGAGTTGAGGCTGAAGGCAGTGTGAGTTTGTCACAGTACCTGTTAGTGGATCATAAACATAAACTTACGATGTGCACTTACCCACTGGCTCCCCTACACCGGTCCTCGCTTTGCTTCCAATCCATCAGAGCATGTAGTCTGAGCCATCTCCCCTAAGCAATCCAGATGCTGCCCTCATGTTGCTGATAAGGTTAAGCAATAAGAGAGAAGCACCAGGATTGGTTGGAGTGGGCTTGATCGACATTCCCTCAGGCACTGTGGGCTTGGGCCTGCTCTCCATCCAGATGTCTAAGACAGCTTGGTTGGAGAGATTTACAGTACACATCAGCCACAAGACAGCTAGCCAAAATTATTTGTGCTCTTCAATAGGAGTGGGCACCATTCCTCTCCTGCAGCCAGTCAGCAGCAATGGCCCGTAACACCCTCACATGGATTTGGCTTGGCTGGGAGCAGTGATCAATAAAATGGTAATAAATTAATTTTATTACCATTTTATTTTTCACCTTTGCTGCACTCGCATCAGGGGGCAATGATCCACGGCCCTAATGGGGAAGCAGCCACTGCTTTGCAATGCTGAGGTCTTTAGTCCTTACATGTACGTGCTCTGCCAGGCTGTACTTTTTCCACATAGAGCTTCCAATGAACACTGCAGAGCCTCCGCCCTCCTTGCTGTTACCACTTCCCCAACCTATGAAACTGCTTTCTTTCTACTGTCTTTTCACTTCTTTCCATTTATGGAGTTGGTAAGCATTGCTTTTAGTGTCTCCAAGAACAAAGTGATGAATCACTTGCTGGCATTAAAAGTAGTATGTGCATCACCCTATAGAGTCAGATGATTCCAGAATGGATGCCTCTGTGGGTGTGATTTGCCCTATCTCAATTTCAAGAAAACCCATCTAAACTCACTTGGGATTCCAGTATAATGGATACAGTTTATGCATGTATATTTGCTTCGAAGTTTGGCACTCTGGTCTTTGAAATTACTTTAACGTAAGTCACATAAACACTCTCTGATGCACTGAAACAAGGTCAAACTTTTTTTCTTGTTGGAAGAAGAGGCCACTACTCTGACTTGAGAACTATAATATTTCACATTTCTATTAGGGGACAAATGGCAATCGTGTGCAAGAAATGTGCTCCCAGTGTAGGCATGAGAGTAGGTTCTATAGAGATGTTGAGTACTTGGAGGAAAAGAAGTGGAGCCCAAAACTCTGACCGATTAGTAAGAGTACTGAATGAAAAGTGAAAGAAGAACATCAATCCCAAAATCAGACACAGTAAATTTGCTGAAATAGCCCCAGGAAAAGATAAACAAGAACAGTACATTTTAACCTCATAGTGTTGCTGTGTGTACATGGCTTTTTTTTGGTCCTTAGGTGACCTACAGAAGACGCTACAGTTTTTAAACGTTATGTGCGTAATGAATTTTTTTTCTCCATAATGTCTTATTCAGCATACCGGCCATAAATAACATTTGTTCTTATTGTACAATTTACATTACTCATTTTACTGAGCTTGGAAAGATGGCGGGCTGACTCTGTCTGGCCAGCATTCAAGCTCACACCACATATTTCATAGGCACACATGCATCTCCATGAGCTGTTCTGCTCGCCATAAAATACTAAACTGTGTATTAGAAATTAGCAGTATGATGCTATTCATTATTTTCTGAATAGCACATGGAACATCACAAGTACGGCGAGGAGTTGGGAATGATAGCCAGTGAAACTATTACTTACTAGTAAATTTCATTAGCCTGAATATTATCCTCCTTATCCTAGTCACTACAGAGT
The DNA here is from genome assembly GCF_031143425.1 of Pleurodeles waltl. Taxonomy (NCBI): domain Eukaryota; kingdom Metazoa; phylum Chordata; class Amphibia; order Caudata; family Salamandridae; genus Pleurodeles; species Pleurodeles waltl. Next base: position 318,882,495 of record NC_090442.1, on the reverse strand, counting down.
GAGAGTGGCCCTGCCCCCAGACAGGTATCTTAGACACTAGTCTTTTTTTATGTCTATGCTGACATGGACTAAACGCTCTTCCCTCCTTCCTCACCTTCTGTAAATCAGATGATAAATCAAAGGAGGTGAAAAACAGAATAGAAACAAAAGAAGAGGTGTTGAGTGTGAGAGGAGGATCTTATTTGGGTAGCAGCGTTTACTGGTAAGTAATGGTTTCATTACCTTCTTGTTAGAAATTGGGACTCTAGCTAGCAGAGATATGCATCATCCTGGGCTGCTCTGCATCCATTGAGCAGCGAGGAGTGCACTCTAACTTCAGCAAAGGGTCCAGGACTTTGTGGACAGCACTTGAGGGGTCGGGACCCACTGCTACAGAAGTCAGCAGAGAAAATCAGGCCAAGTCCAGTTACATCTGGTCAGCTGGAAAGTTTGTGTCTCTGTAGCTCAAGCAGGAGATCAAACAGCTGCCCCTTGGGTTACTTCTGGCTTTTCGGCTTTAAGACAAGCAGGTCCAGTCTTCCTTCTTCAGACAGCAGGGAGTCATTCTTCTGAATCTTTACAGATACAGGAGTGTTCTCGTTTCAGATTCTGAGGATCCCACTTTTATACCTAGTGCCAGCCTGTGGGTGAGGGACATCCTTTTGTCTAATTCTAAAACACATTCTAGTCAGTTCCTTCCCCTGCATTTGGCTTCAGTCAGCCTATTAAAACAACGGACAGGCAGGCCCAGGTGTGAACTATGTTTGCTAGTTGCATGATAGGCTGTTACTTAAGTCAGAAAGGGAATGATTACAGTCATCATATGAGGAACGGGCTGGGCACAACCCCCCTACTCAGTAGAGGAACACCCATCCTCACACCCAAGATTCTTTTATACACTCTCTGAAAGGAATACACATCACAGCACATGAGGGCTATTAACAGTTATGTGACACTGAACACTGGCAGAAAGGCATATTTGGTTGAGGCAGAAAAATGTCAACTTTCTAAAGTCACATTTACACAATAATAATTTAAATCAAACTTTTAAGAAAATGTAAAATTACAATTTAAATGAGTGGAAGAAGTATTTTCCTAGCTGTTCCCAAACTGAAGCTACTACTCATTAAATGTAACAAAGGAAGCCAAACAAGGGAAAACAGTGTTATTAAAAGACTTTTGGGGGGTTTAACTGCCAGGAGAGTACACATGTCCTACTATTTAAATATCATGCACTCCCCCAGCTGCCTTTAGAGCCAACCTTAGGAATGAATTATAAGTATCAACAAGCATTGGCAAAGCCAACAGGTTTTGACAATGGGTAACCTATTGCCTTTAGAATTTGGGTGGGGTAGTGAACCAAACGGTAGGTGGGGGTGTCTGCTGGCCTACTGTCAAAGCCCAGCTCACCTGAGTCCTTGTTCAGTTCTGATGGAGGTTGAAGACAATCCGACCCCACCCTGAAACTGCTTGTTCCAGCACACTAGTTTTTAAAACTGTGCACTAAGAACAGAAGCTCAAGGGAAGGGGGGAAGTGGATAAAATAAAATAAAGAGACAACACCGTTCTTGCGTTTCCACTGTTGAAGTTCTGCACAAATCTGCGGCCCTCTCTGACTTTTGTAGAAACTGGTGCCTAATGAAACATAAACAAAGAACAGATAAGTACAACCTATTCCTAACTGGGTTCCTGACTATCCCTTTATTTATTAGAAATTTTCTTCTAAAAGTACCTCTTGGATCCTGGTCTCTAGTTTCCAGGTTTGGAATGTGTTACTGCTCTGGGATGTGCTTTCTATTACTCTAAAGCTTCTAAAACATTAAACAAATACCGTTATCAGAATTACCAATATCAAACATTCATCTTAATATAACTAAAGCCTAAATTTCCAATAGCAGACTCACTTTTCCCATATTTCCAGAATCTTTTATAAAACAAATACTGTACTTTTACGTCAAAATACAGCATGTAATTTGTGCAAGTCCTTGATTTACTGTTTGCCTTGCTGTTAATGGTTTCCACGGTTCGATTCTTAAAAGTTCCATAAAAAAAAAAAAAATGTTTGCTTCACAAAGTTCCGCAAAGTATTCTTGTAACAAAGAGTTTGAATCACAATGTTCGTGGAAGGTATCTTGTTTCAAATTGTCTATACACGAATCCAGAAATTGTTGTCAAAGTTCTTTCAGGTAATAAAAGTTTTGCACTTACTTGTTGCTGGCAAGAGATACTGATCAGTCTAACCTTGTCTTCTTTCTCTTTTGCAGGTTGCTTGTAGGAGAGAGGCTAAGGCAAGGAGGAACCGGAAACCGGAAGAAGGAAGAGCCAGCAGCTGCGCCCATTGAAGCCAATGAAAGTCTGTAGAGAGCAGGAGTGCCAGCGCCGAGGGATCTGTCCTCAGGTAAGCGGGAGGTAGACGAGCACAAGCACTGGGTGAGGCTCGGGGGCTGCCTTTTATAGACAGGGCTGGGTGTGGTCCTCACATGCTGCACATGTTCTGGTGTGGTTTGGTTTGAAGAGCTGGGTGTGGTCCTCACATGCTGCACATGTTCTTGAAAGGTGTGCAGAGTTTCAGTTATTATGCAAATGAGTTAAATTAAGACATGGCCTAGAGAGGAGTGTTTTAAAGAAGCCTTGGTAAAAGCAAGGCCCAATGTGTAAACAAAACAGCACATTAAACAACATACTAGAAGCCTGGGGGGGGGGGGAGGTGAGATAACAAGAAAGGCTTTCAATAGTAAGTTTAAAAGGGAGCTATTACAGAACCCACTAGTGCAGTGAGAGGGGACATGCTCTTTGCTGTGCACAAACCCTAACACCTACTTATGACCAAGCAGGCTCCTGACCCCCACTTTGACCAGACTGAGAAAAGGCATACAGGTGCCCGGGGCGGCACTAAACATGAGTTTCATTACTTGCCTCCTGACGTTTTATAGTTGGTACAAATCTCATTCATAAGTGCATGGGCTCTGCCAGCTGAGTCCCATTACTGAGTTGACATAGACAGAGATTGGGTGTTTTAGTGCCAAGTGGTGTCAAGAGATGCTGCTGTCACCCAGCCACTGACAGAGATGGGCAACTGCGCAGCAGCATACTGGACACACAACTTAGCGAGCAATGTGCACTGTGTTCACAGACAAGCGACACGCACCAATGCACAGGTGTCAGGTCAGACATGCGCAAAACAAAAGAACACATGCACAAAATACAGGAAGGGTGGTTCTAATACTCCCAGGGAAAACACACAAGGCCCAGAGACAAGAAAGGCAAGAGTGGCCCAGGAACGTGCACAGGGTGAGAAGAAAACATATCCATACAAAAGAATTCAGACAGAAACAGAAGCAAACATAAAAGCACAATTTAGCTCATGACTAACATCTGCAAAAACACAGGAAGGAATGGTAACAACCATAAGTATCATTTGCAATGGCAGCACACTTTTTACACCTACAAGAAGTAGTAACAAGCAGCAGCTCTTGCCTTGAATGAGCAAGGGTTTCCCAGTCATGGTGGGATTGCACAGCCTTGGGTGAAGCTCCTCTGGGGCAGAAGCATGAAGAGCTCTGCTCATCCAAGAAGTGCTGCACTCACAATGAGGATGTGCAGGGTCCAAGGCTGTGCCAGACATGCGAGCGCCTGGCAAGGAGCCAGGGCACCCTCAGTGACTGGTCACCCATTAAAAAAAAAAAAGAGAAAAAGTAGTCCCTCAATGGATTAAAATGACTGCTGCATTTGTTTAACTGTAGTTGGTCGCTGCTCTCGGGAAGGGAGCAAAGTTGGGAAGAGGCATGACGCATGCATGCCATGACCAATGGGGAGAAGGAATAAAGGAGCGACAAGGGAGCCAGCAAATGGCAAGACCATGGGTGGGCTGAAGCCCACTGCAGTAGATACAGCATGTCTCAGTTCAAGACTGCGCATGCACGCCATCTAGAGCAGAGACCTAAAAATGAAGTTTAGGCTTGGTGAAAGGTTTATTATGGCAGATCAAAATGCCAGTGTTAAAAGAGCACACACAGGCTGCTATGACAGGCCTGAGACATGTTTTAAAGTGGCACAATGAGTAATGTGGCCCTTCTATTAACGTTTAATTTACAGGCCCAGGGTATTTGTAATACTATTGACTAGGAATATATTTGTAAATTACAGGGATCAATCAGGTGTACCAATTTTTTAGCTTGAACTCTGTTTATTATAGCTCATAACAACAATAATACAAGACATCAGCATGAAACTAGAGGTTGTGCTGCCTTGACATTCAGCATATGAGGCTTACAAATGCAAATAACATTGTTTGGAAGACAAATTGAGATGCAGAGGCTGTACTGATCCAGAGCACCCAGCAAGTGGGTGTTACAAGTAGATAAACATATTAGGCATCAAACAGAAACATTTACCCCAATTAAAATAATTAGTAAAGGCCAAATGTATGAGTCAAACCAAGGACTGGGCCTGGAGCAGCCTGAAGCAGAGCTCTACTGGCAATGTGTTGAGGCAAGACCAAGGATGAAAAAAGGTAGTATGGAGTCATGCTAGCGTATTATACCATTGTGTCATGATCTTCTTTGCTGTTTGTCATTGTGGCATACTTCTGTAGGCTTTAGGGATGTGGCGCCAAACTGCTTCCCTCTGTTTCTGTGATAGGCCCTCTGCATTGTTGGTCTGCCATTGCTTTTGATATGTATGGAGTTGCAACTGAGTAGAATGTTGGAGTACTTGATAGGTATGGTAGATCAGGTCCATGGTGCCATCAACTGTCCTTACCAGGTTTTCAAAGGGAGTGTAATCATGAGTGGCTCCCTTCCCATTGGAGAAGTGAAGCATCCATTGGGGCAGCGGACAATATTGTAGCCTTATGGTTTCGGGAACATTAAAATAGGCTTTGCATTGCTCCAAGGATTTGATATTATCTCCCACAAATAGATCACTAAGTATTCTGCACCTGCCCATTTCCCAGCTAGGGATTGTATATGGGTCAAGAGCCAATGCAAAGTCCAGGTTGCAAGCCAGTGGTGTGTTGGGAGAGGGGAAAGCGGTTAGGACCCTCTGAAGCGCAGTCCTACCCCAGATCTCAAGAACATTCCTTGTGTGAATGGCAATATATGGGCTTCAAGGTCAGGCATGTTTGGGAAGCCTTGCTAAGTTCCAAAGTGGATGGCAGTGGACCAATTCTTATTGCTTTCTCAGACCGTCTGTCACCGCACCCTAATAACCCGCCTCCGCTCCACCGGGATCCAAGGCCAGGCCCTGGACTGGATCGCCTCCTTCCTCTCCAACCGCTCTCAAAGAGACTACCTCCCACCTTTTCGCTCAGACCCGACTGAGATCATCTGCGGCGTCCCTCAAGGCTCCTCGCTCAGACCGACACTCTTCAATGTCTACATGAGCCCCCTCGCCGACATCGTACGCAAGCACAACATCATCATCACCTCCTACGCCGACGACACTCAACTTATACTTTCCCTCACCAAGGACCCCGCCAGCGCTAAGACCAACCTACAAGACGGCATGAAGGACGTCGCAGATTGGATGAGGCTCAGCCATCTAAAACTGAACTCAGACAAAACGGAAGTCCTCATCCTCGACAACCCCCCGACCGCATGGGACGACTCCTGGTGGCCCACGGCCCTTGGCACCGCACCGACCCCCTCAGACCACGCCCGCAACCTCGGCTTCATCTTGGACCCTCTTCTCACCATGACCAAACAAGTCATCGCCGTGTCCTCCTCCTGCTTCCTCACCCTCCGCATGCTCCGCAAGATCTTCCGCTGGATCCCCACCGACACCAGAAAAACCGTGACCCACACCCTAATCACTAGCCGCCTGGACTACGGCAACACCCTTTATGCTGGGACCACTGCAAAACTCCAAAAACGTCTGGTACGTATACGAAACGCCTCCGCCCGCCTCATCCTCGACGTACCCCGCAACAGCCACATCTCCGCACACCTGAGACACCTGCATTGGCTCCCAGTCAGCAAAAGGATCACCTTCTGACTTTTCACCCATGCACACAAAGCCCTAAACGGCAAGGGACCTGAATACCTCAACGACGCCTCAGCTTCTACGCCCCCACCCGTCTCCTCCGTTCCACCGGCCTCGCGCTCGCTGCCGTTCCTCGCATCCGCCGCTCCACGGCGGGTGGGAGGTCTTTCTCCTACCTGGCAGCCAAGACCTGGAACACCCTCCCCACCAGCCTCAGGACCACCCAGGACCACTCCGCATTCCGGAGACTCCTCAAGACCTGACTCTTCGAGCAGCAGTAGCCACCTTCCCCCTAGCGCCTTGAGACCCGCACGGGTGAGTAGCGCGCTTTATAAATGTTAATGATTTGATTTGATTTGACCATCCATTCAGAAATGTAGCGAAGATGGGCTACCCAGTAGAAGTCTCACACGTTGGGACAAGCCAGGCCTCCCCTGTCTCTAGAAAGCATTAAAAAAGAGTTTGAGATCCTACAGCGTTGTCCTCCGCAGAAAATGGAGTTGACATCCTGCTGTAGATGTAAAATTTCAGCAGTGGGGATGGGGGTCGGTAGCAACTGAAAAAGATAAAGGATTCTAGGGAGGATATTCATTTGGATTATATTAGGTCAGCCCAGCCACAATATGTGAAAGGGTTTCCAGGGCACAAGATCCTCCACAATGGACTTCCAATATTCTGCCCAATTGGACTATGTCTAGGAGGTCAGGGAGGGGCTTAAGTTGAGGCCAAGATACTAATAGACCATGAGACCCACAGAAATGGTGTGAGAGCTTGGAGGGCAGTGAGGTTGTGCTTCGGTATTGTGACATTCAAGGCATATGATTTAGTCATGTTGATTTTGAGGCCTGCATCTGTTCGAAGGATGTAAGGCAGTGAACAACCACAGGGAGAGAGGTGGAGGGTTGAGTTGAGTGAGAGCAAGTAATAGATCATCAGAGAAAATACATTTTGTGGGGGCTGAAGAACCAGAACCTTATGGGCCTGGCGGCGCAGGGTACGCCTGAAATCTCCTTGGATTCACCTGCCTCAACTAACAGAGACACGGGACACTCTGTCAGGCGTAAAAGATCAGATTTTATTAGCTGCAGCTAGTACAGTTGTCCAAGAAGTACACAAGGTATGTTCTCAGGAGACTGCCACTTTACTTTGTGGCGCACAATCTTATATACCGTATAAAAACCATTTATTAACTACATACACTCCCAGAACACATAGAAAGGAGCCAGTAAGAATAATGTAAAGATAGAACAGAGCCAATAGAAATGTCGGAAAACAAGACAGCACCAATAGAAGGAATTGGAAAACAAAGTATCAAGTGACTTAAGGTTGCCTCCCCTCCAGCTGTGTTTGTCACCCCTCCCTTGAACTAATTCATTAACCGATCCACAACGAAGTTGCATGTGGTGCGATAAGTTTGTGTGCGTTTGGAGGACAGTTGTGAAATGAGAGAATACTAGCAAAGGACAGCGAAGGCCAGACGATAAGATAAGATCGGCGGAGAATAGTGTGAGCCTACAGATAGTTGAAACAAGGATTAGAAAACCAGACAGGGATTAGTGTACTCGGTCAGACCTTAATACCAGCCTTTTAAAGATAGAGGCAGAAGGCTGTTTTGAACACCATGTTGCAGAATAAGCAGAAAAGGCAGAATGGACTTCGTTCGCTGTGCTGCCTGAGTGAAGGCAACATAAAATGGCAGCGGGCCACAAAATGGCGGGTCGATACGATCGTATTAAAAATCGAATTTCCTCAGACCCTCCTTTTGCCAGAACTCAGGCAAGATACACAAACTCATGTTAATCTGAGTCGATGTCTATGGCCATGAGGTCATCAAGCTGTTGCTGTACCATCATTTTGATATTCTCTGCTCTTTGTGACTTGGGTTTGGGAATACATGCAGTAGCACATAGGTTGCAGATGGCAGGACCGCAGTGCATACAAAGACAACAAGAGAATATAAAAGCTAAAATTACTCCAAAGAATGTCAATACCTTCCAACCCCATTTGGACAGTAATCCCCAAAACCACTCTGAAAAGGACCAATCTCCTTCGTCCTGATGAATCGACTCGGAGATTATGTGTAACTTAGAGATAGCTTGGTATACTGTCGGAGCGTCATTAGGTATGAAAATACAGCAACTTGATCCGATCAATTTGCATACTCCACCACGGTCCGCAAGAACAAAGTCTAAGGCAACACGGTTCTGCAAGGTCATAAGACGATCAGCCTGTAGTTCAGCTGTAATGTTACTTAAAGCTCCTACAGTGATGTCTATGGTGGTTTCTACGACACGAACCAATTGCCTTATATTTCTGCTGTTGGCCATTGGACCCCAGAAGGGAAGAAATCCTTTGAGGAAATCTCCTCCCTCTTGTCCTGCTGTGTCTTTCGAATCCACAATCCCTCTGCCATATCTATTTTTATGATGGTTCGCAGGAGCGGTGTATGTAGGGGGAAGAAGAAAGGCTATATAACAAGTACCAGAGAAATCAGCTGGCAACCATGTATAAGCCCTATCGTGGCAAACGAAGTATGTACCTTGAGATGGTACTAACGGCAGTGAATTCAGGGCTGAATAAACATATGTATGGGAACATAAACTTTCTCTTTGTCCGGTGTTTGGAGTTCTACCATTTATTTGCAGACAGAAATTTCCTTGTTGGGGTATGACCCGTATCGGAGGAGATTTTCCTTGCTTAACCTTATCATTGAGGCTGGAAATGTAATTAGTTATGTTCCAATTGGTATATGCTTTTCTTTCATCTATGGAAGCTTCACTTTTTTCCATGATTTTAGCCATAGCTACCATTCCCTTTATCAATAAACTATGACTGAAATTTGAACCAACACTATGTGAACTGACAGGTTGTTTAATTTTACTTTGATATGCATTATTGAAAATGACAAAATAAGCCCAAGCGGAACCTTCATAGGAGAATGGAAGAACTAAATATGGCATTCCTTTTTCTACCGTATGTGGTATGAGTCCACACACCCAACAGTCAGTTGTATTGATCACTAACTGATGTTGATGTAACAACTGGACGAAGGAATTGTTAAAGTATTCAGTTCTTCTGATGAGTTCATGCTGGGGAAGAGTGTGAAATAGGTGCGGAGAGATAGTAGAAGAAGATGTAGAGGTAGGAGAAGAGACAACTTTTTGCTGCAGAGTAATAATGATCCAGTTTACAGATGCCAAAAGAATACACGACAATATAATGACGCATAGAGCAATACTACAACGACTACATATTTCTTTACATTTATTCTTTACATTTTTACTTTCTCTTTTATCTAATGTAGCCTCCATCTTTCTAAGTGGATGCTCACGGCAATCTTCCTCAATCACTGTAGTCACGATTATCTACCGTCCTATGACACTGTGAGGTCCTGCAGGCCTATTGCCACTTACTCAGGTCGTAACTAAGACTCCTACCGTGACCCTGCAACCGGGATAGAGTACTACATAGGAGAGAAATTTACAAGTTCTTTGGTCTTGGTCTCAAATTATAGCGTTCCTGTCCAGAGGCAGTCTGGTTTTGAAACAATGTTCCTGGATTTGTCGTGTTCAAGCGACAATGCGATGGTATTGCTTCTTGAAGGATGTCGTCGTCCTCTTTCTCAGAAAGTGTTCCAATTAGACGTGCATCACTGAATGGTACAAATTGCGGAACTTTCTCACTTTCAGAGTCACTGATGCCTCTACGGACCCACTGATCGAAAGGCAAGGGCAAAGGCACTTTCTTGCAGTGCACGGCATGCACCCAGTTTTTCTTTCCTTTGACTTTAACTGCTGTTCTTGTGGTCAAAAGAACCAGGCGTGGCTCTCTCCATCTGGGCTCCAAATTTCTCTGTCGTTGGAAATTTTTCGTGCAGACCCAGTCACCTGGTCGGATGGAATGACCTGGGTCTGTGGAAGCCTCTGGTAGAGCACTCTGAACCTGTTGATGTAGAACACGCAATTTAGTTGTAAGGTCATGCAAGTAGTCAATCAACATCGGGTATGGCAAGTCTGAGTATTTCTTAGGGCGAGGAACTCCCCATACATTAGCTGGGCGACCAAATATCACTTCGTAAGGGCTAAGCCCCAAACAAGAGTGTACTGCTGTTCTGGTGGACAGAAGAGCCAATGGTAAAGCATCAGGCCAATTAAGTCCTGTGCTAGCTTGCACCTTAGCAATTTTAAGCTTCAAGGTTCCATTGTAGCATTCTACTAAACCAGCCGACTGTGGGTGATTCGCCGCGTGGAACTTCTGTTTTATGCCAAGACCTGCACAAACTTTTTGCATGACTTGACCCACAAATTCGCTCCCATTGTCACTCCAGACAATGCGCGGCAAACCAAACCTAGGGAAGAATTCTTTCAAAAGTATTTTGGCAGTTGATAAAGCAGTATTGTCCTTCAGAGGGTAGGCTTCTACCCATCTAGAAAAAGCACATACTACCACCAGAACATATTTGAGGTTGTTGCATCGTTCCATGTGAATATAATCGATCTGCAACACCTCAAATGGATATGTTGGAGGAGCAAAATGACCTGCTGGAGTTGGGGTTCCCTTTCCCGGATTGTACATCAAGCAAACAATACAATGTTTTACTACATTATTTGCACACTTTGGGATCCCCTCATTTTGCCACACTGGAGCCAGAAGTTTACATATTCCTTTTGCACTTAGGTGAGCTGGACCATGTGCCATAGTAACTACAGGTAGTACATAAGCATCTGGTAACAGCCAACGTTGATGTTCTGATAATTCAACCCAACATCCCATCTCATCTAACATTCCTGTACTTTCCTTCCACTTTCTCAACTCATTCTCCGTAGCCTCTCCTTGAATTGATTTCACACTCTCTACTGTATCTTCACACATTCCCTTTTCTCTTACGCAGTTTGCGGGACCTGCAACATACATTCGACTTGTGTTGTCTCTGGCTGTCTTTTTCGCTACCTCATCTGCAAATGCATTTCCTCGACCAACATCGTCCACAATCTTTTTGTGTGCACTACACTTCACGATCGCTATCTGAGTAGGCATTGTAAGTGACTCAAGAAGTTCAGTCACTAATTGACCATGTTGTATCTTAGTACCATGGGAAGTAAAGAATCCTCTTTCCTTCCATAAGCGCCCAAAGTTAAACGCTACACCAAAAGCGTATTGGCTATCAGTGTACACGTTTACTCTTTTTCCTTTGGATAACACACACGCTCTAGTTAAGGCTATCAATTCAGCTGCCTGAGCTGAATTATGTCTAATGCGTGCTTTCTCCACAATCGTATGCAAAGTAGTAATAGCGTAGGCTGAAACTGTATCTCCATTCGGGAGCTTGAAACAAGAACCATCTACCCATAGTGTTCCATCTGGATTCACTAATGGCGTGTCTTTTAGGTCAATTCTACCCTTAGTCTCTTCTTCAGTACGAAAAAAACAATCATGCTGTTCAGAGACATCTCTCTCTTCTGGAAGAGGCAACAAAGTAGCTGGATTCAGGGTATTACATCGTTTGATGTGTATGTGACTAGCCAAAAGCGTCAGCTCATATCCGGACAACCGAGCACTCGTAAGATGCTGCGTTTTTGTCCTATTTAGTAAAGTATCCACTGCATGTGGCACCATAACAATGAGAGTATTATCTAGCACTACTCCAGCAGACTGTCGAATAGAAATTGCTGCTGCCGCTGTCGCCTTAAGACAACTAGGCAATGCTTTAGCTACTGGATCTAACGTAGCTGAGAAATATGCGCATGGTCGCTGTTGATCTCCAAAACGCTGCGTTAAGACTGACAATGCACAACCCTCTCTTTCGTGGACATAGAGCGTAAAGGGCTTACTGTAATCAGGAGTACCCAATACAGGAGCAGAACACAAAGCAATACGCAAATCAGTAAAACTCTTCTGACACTCGTCAGTCCACGGAAGAGGCTGAGGCGTATCTTTTAAAGTTAGCGCCAACAGCGGTTTAGCCAATAAAGAGAAACTCGGAATCCACTGTCTACAATAAGAAGTAATGCCCAAAAAGGCACGTACCTCTCTTTGTGTGGATGGCACTGAAATTTGTGCAATTGCCTGAATTCGTTCGGGGGTCAATCGTCGTCCCTCCTTTGACAAGAGATGACCCAAATAAGTCACCTCGCGACAGACATATTGTAATTTAGAAGGAGAAACCTTGTGATTCAGATCAAACAAATGACGCAACAGTGCAACGGTCACGTTTTTGCAAATCTCCTCTGAATCAGCTGCAACTAATAAGTCATCCATGTACTGAATGAGAGCGGCACCGGACGGTAAGGAAAAGGCATCAAGATGACATTTTAGAGCTTGACTGTAAATAGAGGGACTTTCACAATAACCTTGAGGTGCGCGTTTAAACCGGAAGCTTCGGCCTCCGAGGGAAAAACCAAAAATATCTCTACTCTCTTCGGCGATGGGAATACTAAAGAAAGCATTCTTTAGATCAATAACTGAAAACCAAGTCGCTGTAGAAGGTATCATCGTCAACAGAGCAGTGATATCTGGGACTACAGGAAACTGCGGTACGACAATCTTGTTTACCTCCCGAAGATCAATTACAAAACGATAAACAGGAGGCTGAGAAGGATCGGTGCGTTTAAGAACCGGAAGAACAGGACTGTTACATGTATTTCCTCTCGTTTCCTCAACCACACCCTTCTGAATCAAATCATGGACAATTTCCAGAAGTGCTTTCTCACCTTCAGTAGAGATTCTGTATTGCGGAATACGTGGCATTTCAGCATTGGGCTTGAGAGTAACAACATAAGGTGGGATCTCAAGACAACCAACGTCATTCGGACCCGTAGCCCAAAGCGTTTCGGGAAGAGAAAGCAATTCAGGTGGGAATTGATCTTTTGATAAGTACATTGGACTAGTCATTTTCTGTCCTAGAGTGAGGTATACACCAGAAGGTGAACAATATATCGTAGCATGCATTCTTTTTAATAGATCTAAACCCAACAGATTTTCACCACAACCATTCGTCAGAAGAAGCGGAGCTTCTAAATCATAAGGGCCTATTGAAACAGGCAAAGGGCAAGAAACTGGATTGCGAACAGGGGCGCCAGAAAATCCTACAGATACATTCGTTAAGCCAGACAAAGGTGCGCCAGGGAGTTTAGAATGAATGATAGAGCTTCTCATGGCACCAGTATCTAAAAGAAATGGCTCTGAAACACCCATTGTAGTGACATTAACATAAGGTCCATTCTGATCCACTGGAATTGACGTAACCCCCTTACTTTGTCCATGGCTGTCCTATTCAAAATGAAGACTTTCATTCCCTCCTTCAATATACTGATCCTCACTGTAATACTGTGTAGACCTAACATTTTGCTGGTCAAAGTAATTTCCGGAATTTGGAGGAACAAAAGAACGCTGCTCTTGGGTTAACACACCTCGACCTCTACCTCTATTTGCTGACTGAGGACCACCACGACCTCGTGAAGCAGATGTTGCTCCATTACGCTGCAACAATGCCGGACAACTGTTCTTAAAATGACCTTCCTCCCTACAATAAGCACATTGATTGGGACCTAGCAAAGGTCTTGGAATGAATGGTTCAGGCTTTTGATACAACCTCTGAAACTGCGGAGGCTGTTGAAACTGAGGCTGAACATAACGAGGAGGATAAGCCTGTTGCAAGAGAACTTTAGTTTTTAATTCTTTCGTCTTTTTCTCTTGTTTTTCCCTTTCTTCTTTGTCTCTATTTTCATAATATTGTGCAGTAGCCAATATCTGGGCGGAAGAAGAAACTGCCCATGAACTCTCGGAGTCTTTTAGCTTGTGTGATAGTTCAGGAAGCAAGTTATATACGAACTTATCCACAAATAATCGCTGTCCCCCTTCTGTAGCCATATCTTGACCACTGTGATCAATGAATGTCTCCTCGAATCGGGTAAAGAAATCGGAAACACTTTCATCTTTCTTTTGTTTACATGCTGCTAGCTTATCCCAATTAACTCTCAAAGCAGGCATCATTGTTTTAATTAATGTAATAATCCTACCAGGGAGTTCTGAGATCAAAGCGTCGGGCTTTGAACCACCTACTTGACCTCTATCTGCGGCAATAATAGCGTTCCAATCGCCGCCTAATTCTTGAGCGTGATCCTCTCTACGAATTTTAGCCCATATTGTCTGTGGAACTACATTTCCCATCAACATGTCAATATCTGCTAGATTCATAGTACATGCATCAACTGTTTGCGACAACTCTTTATAGTAACCAGCAGGATTTTTGCGTGAATCTGGTAGTGACTGTTTAAGTGCTAAAACTTCAGACCTTTTCCAGGGGACATGTATCCATATGCGCTGAAAATGCGCAGGAATAGCTGGATTAGCACCTGCTGCTGCAACTTCTTCCTTCCATATTGGAGAAACCTCTCTCATGGGATAGTTTTTCAGTGCTGTCCTAACTGAAGGATCAGAATCAGGAAAAGTCTGTGAGAACAATAGGGATCTGAAAGAAATAAGTGTTCTGACAGCGTTTTCAACCTTAGGACCCACAATAAGTCCTTTGTCAAAGTCAGCCTGAACATCTAACAGATCCTGTGGGACCGAACCCAAATTCATATCCTCCCATTCTTTAGCGAGAGTATCGCACATAACTTTAAAAACATATCTCTGCGTAGGTGCATTCCATTGCAGAAAGGTGGTCATAATATCAGACGTACTATATTGGGGACCCTTCTTGATCCATCTACAAGCAAGTGAGTCCAATTTTTCTCGCTCTTCGGAGTCTGGGAATTGACTACGAGACTGTCTTCGAGAAAAAGCTGGAGACACATTTAAAGCTTCAAAGAAAGGTGATAAGAGACCAGAGACAGTATCTGCAAATCGCTTACGCATAGATGGAGAATTTGACATAAGGATAGGGGACAAGGTATTAGGTGAATTAACTAAAGGAGCATTAGGAATTGCCAAAGGAGCAGAAGGCAAAGGAGTTAAAGGCAAAACTGGCATAGGCAATACTTGAGGAGGCAAATGTGGAAAAGCTGGAGCAGGCGGAAGCACAACTGGCGGCTGAACAGGCTGTAACATCGGGGGTGCATTAGCACCTTGTACATAGGGCGGAGGCAATTTCAATAAGTGGGACATTAAGGAATCTTCCTCAAAATCTTTTCTCTTATCAAGGGAAGAGATAGGCAACGTCGGATAGCATTTATCTATTGCCATTCGATGCTGTCTGTCTGAAATTTCCATTGCATTATCTATTTCATCATCTTTGAATTGCTGAGCAGCCTGTATAATCGTCATTCCCTGTGTTTTCCTATCTCGTTTCGCTTGTTTAATTTCTCTCTGTTTGGCTTCCTTACGCCAAAGGCGAAAAGAGTCAAACATTGCCGGCCGGGCTTTTCTTTTAAATAACGTTGCTTCTAAATTATCTAGCACATCAGTTTCGAAACTACCATTTTCTGGCCATTTTAAAACACCATCTTTCTTTGTATATCGGGTCCATGTCTTATTAAAGGCAATAGGACCAACACCATGTTTAGAATAGAGCTCATATGTGGGAGTTCCAACCGAAGGAATCGGACAGGAGTCCTCAAGCTGGGAGTCCCTATTACAACCAAAGCAACAAAGTTTTCCAAACTTAGTCAGACCAGACATCTCACGATTTTTACTGGCTGTTCACAAACATCAAGGGGGTAAAACTTTCAGTTTACACAGCACAAATGCACTTACCCCTCGGCTTTGGCCACTGCAATGGCCAAATCTAAGGACCTAAGGACAAAACAAAGACCAAAATTTGTGGGTGCGACCCACCAAATACTTAACTAAGGATGTCTTCTTACACCAACAGAGGCCCGTCTATCGTCTCGCTTTACCATACATCATCAAAGAAAGGGCCAAGGCAGGGCGGCAGTCAGGGCAGCAGTCGTCAGTAGCCGTCAGGAAGGAGTAACCGCGCTGAAAAAGACCTTCGGACCACTTCGACATACAGGGGTCGCTTGACGTGGCTCGCGATTCCTCCAGAATTTTCTTGCGGGGTTCCTCACGACCTTCAGGCAGAACCGGTACCGCTGAAGCCGCCCCACGTTGGGCGCCAGTTGAAGAACCAGAACCTTATGGGCCTGGCGGCGCAGGGTACGCCTGAAATCTCCTTGGATTCACCTGCCTCAACTAACAGAGACACGGGACACTCTGTCAGGCGTAAAAGATCAGATTTTATTAGCTGCAGCTAGTACAGTTGTCCAAGAAGTATACAAGGTATGTTCTCAGGAGACTGCCACTTTACTTTGTGGCGCACAATCTTATATACCGTATAAAAACCATTTATTAACTACATACACTCCCAGAACACATAGAAAGGAGCCAGTAAGAATAATGTAAAGATAGAACAGAGCCAATAGAAATGTCGGAAAACAAGACAGCACCAATAGAAGGAATTGGAAAACAAAGTATCAAGTGACTTAAGGTTGCCTCCCCTCCAGCTGTGTTTGTCACCCCTCCCTTGAACTAATTCATTAACCGATCCACAACGAAGTTGCATGTGGTGCGATAAGTTTGTGTGCGTTTGGAGGACAGTTGTGAAATGAGAGAATACTAGCAAAGGACAGCGAAGGCCAGACGATAAGATAAGATCGGCGGAGAATAGTGTGAGCCTACAGATAGTTGAAACAAGGATTAGAAAACCAGACAGGGATTAGTGTACTCGGTCAGACCTTAATACCAGCCTTGTAAAGATAGAGGCAGAAGGCTGTTTTGAACACCATGTTGCAGAATAAGCAGAAAAGGCAGAATGGACTTCGTTCGCTGTGCTGCCTGAGTGAAGGCAACATAAAATGGCGGCGGGCCACAAAATGGCGGGTCGATACGATCGTATTAAAAATCGAATTTCCTCAGGGCGCCCATCAAACGTGATGCTCACGATAGATTCCACCTGGCGGATGGTGATAGCTATGGGCTTGAACACCAGGTGAATTAGTAGGGGGGACAATGGGCAGCCTTGAAAGGTGCCCCTAACAAGGAAGATCAGGCTTGTTTGCTCCCCATTGACATGGATTGACATGGTGGGGCGAACACAAGATGTTAAGACTTTATTACTCATACCCGGTCCTACATCAGTCTTGTGGAGTACTGCATGGAGAAATGCCCTACTAACCCTGTCAAAAGCCTTAGCCTCATCGAGCAAAGAAGGCAGGAAGGAATGTTATGCTATAGGATTTTTCTACCAGGTGCGCAATTTGATGTTATCTGCACCTTGCCTATTGCGGCTGAAGCCCACTTGATCAGAGTGAATGAGGCTGGGGAGGTATTACTCCACCCTGTTAGCCAGACTCTTTGTGAGGATCTTGGCATCCGTGTTTCGGAGAGCAATGGGGCAATAGGAAGAGCATAGTATGGGGTCCTTTTCTGACTTGGGAATTAGAGCAATCTTGATAGCTGCCATAGTAGGGGAAACCCAATATCCTGGTTATCTGTGTTTTTATTTGTATTTACACTTTGCATTTATAAAGCACGGTAAACCAAAAAAGGCGTCAAAGTGCTGAACTAGGTATACAGGAAAAAATGACAACCACATAGAGGCCCACCCAGACGAGGGACTGCAAGAAGCCTGTTATGCTGCCGAAAACAGCCATGTTTTTACCATCCTTCAAAACATCATTTACAATTCTGTTCCTCTAATCACGTGAGGCAACTTGTTCCATAGACTGGTCTCCATCACTTTCAAGGCTCTTTCCCCCATCTTATCTTCCAAAACCTGGGTACGTTTACCTTTTTCTGACCAGCAGATCTCAGTGACCTGCTAGGGATGTACTAGGTGAAGGAGGACGTAAGGTAATTTGGGCCCAGCTTAGGCCTTGAAGTTAACCTGCTTCCTTACAGGGAAACAGTGAAGGGTCCTCAAGCCCTCCCTCACAAAATGACTTTTAGATAGTCCTAGACCAAATGCACCACCACGTTTTGGGTAACTTGAAGTTTGTTGAGGGAGTGCTGCATTAAATTTAGATACAGGGTTTCTCAGTAGTCCAGGAGGAAGGTGATTATGCCAGGACTACCTGTCCCCTGAGCTTCCCTGATATGAACTGGAAGATCTTTCTCAGTATCTTTATAAAACCAAAAAAAGAGCTCACCGTCTTGCTGAACTGGCACTCAAAGGTCAGAGCATTATCAAAGACAATACACAGATTCTCTGCCTCCTTCACCGGAACTGGCAGCGGTCCACAGGCCTCAGGCACTAGCCATTATTCCAATTGGAGTCGTTAGCACCAAAACTCAAGATTTTCATTTTTTCTTCATTCATTTTTTGCCAGTTTTGCTTCATCCAGATGTTAACTTCTGCTATACAAGACATGAATCTATCAACCACCTCTGTCCAGTCCTCTCCAAATGGCACAACAATCTGCGTATTGTTTGTATATGATGACACTTGAAAACTGCAGGCCCGTATCAGCTGTGCCAATGGAACGACATATAAGTTAAATTGGGTAGGGCTGAGGGAAGAGCCCTGCGGGACTCCACATGGAAGTTGGAACAGGCATGCGCAAAAGTCTCTGCAGCTGACTGTGCTTATTCAATTCACTAAAAAGGACTCTAATAGCTGGAGATCCTTGTCCCTCAGCCCAGTTTGTTGTAGCCTACTCACCAGAAGAGATGGCAAAATGGTCTTGAAGGCTGGAGATAGATCCAACATCATAAAAATAGCCGCTAGTCCTTGGTCCACCTGCCACCAAATGAAATTCACAGCAGTAAGCAAAGCGTATTCGGTGTTGTGATTACTCCTGAACCCATGCTGAGAGGGATCCAGGCATTTGTTCTCACCAAGAAAGTGAGCAAGTTCTTCATTTAGATGTTTCTCCTGTATTTTAGCTGGAGCTGGCAATAACAAAATAGGGCAGAGATATTTCAAGTAGATCACTTCTTTATTAGGCTTTGTCTTCAGAGGGATAATAATGGCCTCCTTCCAAAACTAGGGTTATTCACCAGAAGTAAGCACATGGAAAAATACATTCTCCAGTGCTTCTGCAATGACCTCTGGGGCCACCCGCAGCACAGTCGGTAGACATGGGTCCTCTGGTGACTCCGAACTAGTTTGCATTAGAAGGGATGTAATCTAATCTTAGCTGTGTAAGGGGTGAAAAACTGGCTAATATGTCTCTATTGGGCTGCTCCTCGGCACTCCCACCCTCTAGCTTGATAGTATGTGGATCCTCAACTTCAGGAAAATCAGAAAAGATGCTCAGAATCTTATCCCTGAAGTATGTGGCCACCTTATTGCAGAACCCCTGAGAATTCTCCAGTGTCAGTTACATAGGGGGGTCTCAGGATGCTTTACTGTTTTGAATAACTCACTCGGAATGTTTATCCTGATTAGATTTTCTGATAGAAGAAAACAGACTTGGCCTCATGAAAGGCTTTTTTGTATATCCTAATGAATTCTATATGTTTATTTTTCTCCTCTAAGTTAGGCTTCAATCTCCACCTGCGCTATTGACTCCGGCATTGTCTTTGTAGCTTTTTCAGGTCCTCCGAGCACCACTGGGCTGAGCTTTTCCTCCTACCTCCATTCTGCTCTCTGATAGGGGCTAACTCATCTATTGAAGCTTGGACCTACTTATTGAAATTGACTGTGGGAGAGCCATGACTATCCACCTCTCTCTTTTGGGTTGTAGCCAGATTTCTTGAAAACTTACTTCCTGAGATACTGGTCTACCTCCTGACCCTGCTGACATTGTCTTGAGTAATCTTTTCTGCTGTATCTCTAGATATGCAGAACTTGACTGCATAGTGATCTGACCATCTGAGAAGGATGCAGCCCTCCACTCTTACAGCATCACAATTCATAAGAATTCCATCTAATATGTGTCTGACTAGATGTGTAGCTGTATTCTACTCTTTGCAAAAATCTGAACTTATTCATCAGGTCCAAAAATATCTTTACATCTTTATCACTCTCTGTTTGAAGGTGCAGATTAAAATCCCCAAACAGGTAAAGTTATTGCACACAATGAATAGATCTATTATATAGTTCCAGTACCTCAAGAACTGAGCTTTCGAGCCCGGAACACAATATACTAGCAGTCCAGACATTAACTGAATACTCTTCTTATATACTCTGAAAAATCCCACTTAATGGCCCTCCACAGCTGGGGATCCTCTGGCTTCCAGAGTACAATTCAGCTCTTGTTGAAATATAGTAGCAAGTCCCCCCCCCATGATCTACCCTGTCAACCCTAATAATAGCATACCCCAAATGGGCAGACATCACCAAGTCTGGGTCTCTGTCTTCACTCACATATGTTTCCGTTATGAAGAGAAAATCTAGTTTATTGGAACCAATGAAATAGTTAATCTCCAAGCTGTGCTTAGGCATTGAGCATGCATTATTCAAAGCACATTTGAGTCTGTGTTTTTCTGAATATTCCTTCACCATGTCTACTTTATATTTAATTACAGGACTAGGCTCCTGACCAGGTTCCTTACTTCCGTTTTGCCAGTTACAGACTGAGCAACACAGTCTTTCTATTAACATGGGGTCCATCCTCTCACAACTCTCCTTATTAAATTTAAGGTGCAACTTGAAAAGCATATGCCTAGATAACTCTATGCGTGCTTTATCTGAAGCCTATCGAACAACATCCCTGGCTCCTGGTGTCGTTTTAACATGGACAGGCGCAGATGAGCTTGCCTTAGGCGCACCTTTGGTGCACAAGCGTCACTCCTATTGCACGCATCCATGCATTGGCACACTTTAACTATGTGCCCACGATCATGTGACCTCAAAAACTAGAGCACTGACTGGCAATGTGCTGTGGCATATCCAAAATGGCCGCCACTGATAGAAACAGGACTCTAACAGGCCAAATGTTAGCAATTATAGGTTTCTACCCCCCACCTTTCCAAATTAAAGTAAAACAAGTCCCCTACAAATGATATGCAGTCCCATCAATAACTGATTAAAATCCCTAAGGCGTCAGGCTGGGTTGCTTCTGACCCTACCCAGTCAGGGTCTGCGCATTGGTGCACTTTACTAATGTGCACAAAGTAATTGGACTTAAAAAACCAGAGCACTGACTAGCAATACACTGTGGCGTGTCCAAGATGGCCAACACTGATAGAAACCAGGCTCTAGCAGACTCAGTTTCAGCAATTATAGGTTCAGACCACCCACCTTCCAATTAAAAGTAAAGCACGTCCCCCACAAATAATATGCAGTCCCACCAATAATTGATTAAAATCTCCAAGGCACCCGGCTGCGTTTCTTTGACCTTACCCCGTCAGTGTCCCAACATCAGCGCTTTACCAATGTTCCAGAGGTCATGTGACCTCAACAGGTAAAAGAGATAACTCTTGCCAGCAGCCAATTTTTAAAGGTGAGGCAGAAATGCCTTGTAGAAATCAACCAGGAACCTGTCAGGGCCTTGCGTCCTTCCAACCGGTAGCCCTTGCAGAGCTCAGTGCACCACGGCCAGGGTGATGGGAGCACCTAAGAGCTCCGTGTGCTGAGGGTCAAGGGGGCACCGGTCACAGTTACGCAAGTAGGAATTTATCAGATCTGGAGGTATATCACCTTGCACACAGAGGGCTCGATAGTAGCAATGGAATGCTTGCTGCTTTGCCCTTCCAGTGGTCCCACAGATCTGGTCACCCATCTGAAGTTTAGTGAAATGGACTTTAGCTTCATGCAGGTACAATTTAGTAATTGTGAGGAAAAGTGCCACTGTGGTGGGTCTCGGCACCGGCCAGCATTCCTGGCCCAGACTATCGCTACATGAGAACAGCCTAAGATGGTGAAGTTTGAAATAATTGCTGCTTCCAGGTCTCGGAGTAGGGAGTCAGTGGTGAGTAAGTAATCTAAGCGGGAACACAAAGCATGATCCTGCAAATAAAAGAAGTGTGTCAGAGTGCCTATATTGCCATGCGTCAACTAATCTCAGGTCAGTAATGTCGTGCTTCAGCTGAGCAGACACCCCCCCGTCCCATGAAAGGAAATCAAGCTGCAGTCAAGATCAGATTCCCAGGCAGATTGAAGTCATCTCTAACCATAATATCACCTGTCTCTTTCTCTTGCTGGTCCCTGAGAAGGCTCTGGAGATAGGGGTCTAGTGTCTGATTGGGGGCGTAGACATTGAGGAGCATTAGTGAACATGCTCCCTCTAGGATATTTAGGGCCATATTTATACTTTTTGACGCAAAACTGCGCTAACGCAGTTTTGCGCCAAAAAAATTAGCGCCGGCTAACGCCATTCTGAAGCGCCATGCGGGCGCCGTATTTATTGAATGGCGTTAGCCGGCGTTAGCCGACCGGCGCTGCCAGGTGTGCGTGAAAAAAAACGACGTACACCAGGCAGCGCCGGCGTAGGGAAAAATGGCGTTTGGGCGTCCCAAAATGGGGCAAGTCAGGCTGAGGCAAAAAAATTGTCTTAACCTGATTTGCGCAATTTTTTTTGGGCGCCCAGACGCCATTAACATGACTCCTGTCTTAGCAAAGACAGGAGTCATGCCCCCTTGCCCAATGGCCATGCCCAGGTGACTTATGTCCCCTGGGCATGGTCATTGGGCATAGTGGCATGTAGGGAGGCACAAATCAGGCCCCCCTATGCCACAAAAAAAATGTAAAAAAATACTTACCACAACTTACCTTTTCTTCCCTGGGATGGGTCCCTCCATCCTTGGGTGTCCTCCTGGGGTGGGCTAGGGTGGCAGGGGGTGTCCCTGGGGGCAGGGGAGGGCACCTCTGGGCTCATTCTGAGCCCACAGGTCCCTTAACGCCTGCCCTGACCCAGGCGTTAAAAAGAGGCGCAAATGCGGGGTTTTTTGCCCCGCCCACTCCCAGGCGTCATTTTTGCCCGGGAGTATAAATACCACGCACATGCCTGGGAGTCATTTTTTAAGACGTGAACGCCTACCTTGCATCTCATTAACGCAAGGAAGGTGTTCACGCCAAAAAATGACGCTAACTCCATGAACTTTGGCGCTAGACGCGTCTAACGCCAAAGTATAAATATGGAGTTAGTTTTGCGTCGAATTTGCGTAAAAAAAAACGACGCAAATTCGGCGCAAACGGAGTATAAATATGCCCCTTAATTTCAGGAAATGACCATCTTTATCTTTTGTAGACTTCAGGACTGTGGAGCAGAAGCCAGCCTTGCACAATATAGCTACCCATGGAGTTTTAGTAGGAGCATGTGCACAAACGCGATGGGGATATTTGAAGTGGAACATACAGTGGCGCTCATCCATCAGGAGGGGAGTCTCCTGGAGTTAGACAACATCCGGGTCCAGTTGGAGATGATAACACCAGCCTTGCCTACATTTGGTAGGAGACTTTAGGCCTCAGATGTTGAAAGACAGTAGTTTAGTGTGTTGCACTGTGGCCTTAGCGTGGGAAGATAAGCATGATATTAAAGATAGTGGGTATGTGGCACATGTCACCCAGTAGAACACCCTCAGGGTGACGCAGACATCGAATTCCCCGAGGGGATGAGCAGGTGTTTGGGGGATGTGCTAGAGCATTACGAAAAAAGTGGAGGGGCTAAACTGTTGGTCAAGATGGAGCAGGGGAAATTCCCCCCATTAAGTGTGTGACTCATAAAGAATTAAACAGAAAGAAAAAAAAAAAAAAAACAGGGCAACAGGGCAAATCATTTACATTCTTGGGGAGAGGTCAGATCTGAGTCTACCAAGTACTGATGCAACAAGTCAGACACACAATTATTCAAAATATGCTCTCTCAGAATTAGGTAATATAGGCTTTCATAGTCAGTCACCTTACTGCTATGTAACCATCCCTCCAATGCCTTCACTGAACAGTCTACAAAGTTTGTCCAGTCTTGAGAGGACTCTTTTCTGGTATCTCTGAACTATATCCTATATTGTTCAGTGGTTAAGCTAAATCCTTCTAAGAGTGCATCCTTCAAAACTTTGTAGTTATTGGCATCACTTTTAAAGAAAAGAGGAACACTTTTCAAACTTTTTCAAAACTTTTGAAAACTTTTTAGAAACTTTTTAGAAAGTTTTTAGAAAGAGAGTTAAACTGTTTAGGTTAACTCTGTATATTTTTCAGTATTTGGATTATGTTTTTCTTATGAAAAACACCAATGACAAAGTGGTAAAGCAGTTACAAGTACTTATCCCACTGCTGCACCACCAATGGAGGAAGCTGGCCTGGCTGATAGTGGGTACCTGATGGTCGTTACACCTTGTGCCAGGTCCAGTTATCCCTTATTAATAGATCAGTAGTGTCCTAGCAGCTTAGGCTGATAGAGGTAGCTATAGCAGAGCAGCTTAGGCTGATCTAGGAGACATGCAAAGCTCCTACTATACCACTTATATCATATAGCACTACATTATAAGAATCACAATACTCAGAGTTACTAAAAATAACGGTACTTTATTTAGGTGACAATGTGCCAAAAATATCTCAGAGGATATACTCCCTTAGGAGGTAAGCAAAATACACAAAATATACACACAAACCAAAATCAGGTAAGTAAACAGTTAGAAAAGTAGTGCAAATACTGTAGAATACAATAGGATGCAATAGCCTAGGGGCAACGCAAACCATATACTAAGAAAGTGGAATGCGAACCACTTAGGGACCCCAGGCCTAGTGTAGTGTGCAGAGGGTTGCTGGGAGTGTAAGAAAACACTAAGGGTGTCCAAGATACCCCACACAAAAACCCTGAAAAGTAGGAGTAAAGATACCCTACTTCCCCAGAAACACACATTGTGATAGACGATTCTGCAAAGACCACAACTGACTGCAAAGCACTGAAGATGGATTCCTGGACCTGAGGGAAGGGGAGCAAGTCAGAGAGTCACAAAAGTGTACAGTGGGGCAGGAGCCTACTGAACCCCGGATGAAGGTGCAAAATGGCTGCCTCTGGGTGGAAGAAGCTGAAGATTCTGCAACAACAGAAGATGCCAGGAACTTCTCCTTTGTACAGAAGATGTCCTATGGCATGCTGGAGGACGCAGAGTTGTTTCCACACAGATGACCACAAACAAGCCTTGCTAGCTGCAAAGGTCATGGTTGAAGAAAAAGGGTTCTGCCCAGGCCCAGGAAGGACCAGGAGGTCGCCACTTGGAAGAGGTGACAGAGGGGGCGTCTAGAAACACAGAGAGCCCATGCAGAAGTAGGCAGCACCTGCAGAAGTACTTGAACACTGGTTCAAGAAAACTGAGCACAGCAGTCGTCTCAACACTACAAAAGAGGGTCCCACAAAGCCGGTGGTCAACTCAGCGAGTTGAGCAATGCAGGACGAAGTGCTGGGGAATTGGGCTGTGCTGTGCATGAAGGATTCCTTGCAAAAGTGCACAGAAGCCCTACCAGCTGCAGTTCACGCAGTACACAGGATTACTGTCTGGCGTAGGGAGGCAAGGACTTACCTCCACCAAATTTGGACAGATGGACCACTGGACTGTCGTGGTCACTTGGATACAACTCCTGTGTTCCAGGGACCACACTTGTCACGATGAGAGGGTACCCAGAGGACCAGTGAAGCAGAAGTTCGGTGCCTGCGTTAGCAGGGGGAAGATTCCATCGACCCACGGGAGATTTCTTTTTGGCTTCCAGTGCAGGGGGAAGGCAGACAGCCCCCAGAGCATGCACCACCAGGAAACAGTTGAGAAAGCCAGCAGGATTAGGCGCTACAATGTCACTGGTAGTCTTCGTGTTACTTTGTTGCAGTTTTGCAGGCGTTGTGGAGCAGTCAGCAGTCGATCCTTGGCAGAAGTCAAAGAGAGAGATGCAGAGGAACTCTGGTGAGCTCTTGAATTCGTTATCTGAAGAGAAGCCCACAGGAGAGACCCTAAATAGCCCTCAGAGGAGGATTGGCCACCTAGTCAGCTAAGCACCTATCAGGAGGGGTCTCTGACATCACCTGCTGGCACTGGCCACCCAGAGGCCTCCATTGTGCCCTCACACCTCTGCATTCAAGATGGCAGAGGTCTGGGACACACTGGAGGAGCTCTGGACACCACCCCCCAGGGTGGTGATGGACAGGGGAGTGGTCACTCCCCTTTCCTTTGTCCAGTTTCGCACCAGAGCTGGGAGCTGGGGGAACCCTGAAACGGTGTAGACTGGTTTATGCAAGGAGGGCATGGTGCCCTTCAATGCATTCCCTGAGGCCAGGAGATGCTACTCCTCTCAGGTACTTAACACCTATTTTCAAACGGAGAGGGTGTAACACCTTCTCTCAGAGGAAATCCTTTTTTCTGTCTTCCTGGGACTGGGCTGCCCAGACCCCAGGAGGGCAGAAGCCTGTCTGTAGATAACTATCATTAGTGAATTGTAAATCAAATCTGTGGCCTTAATGATTCTCAACATAACATATAACATAACAAATACAGATTAGATTAGATGAGCTTTCACTCCTCTCAATATACGTTCACTTCTCTACTACTAGTAATACATTAATACCATATGGCATTAAAGTAATGTAAAAAAGTATATACAAGTTGAGAATTCCTTTAATTCCTCTTACAAACAAGTTCGCTAAAGTTTGCAATCCTTGGAATGATGAACTAATGATCAAATCACGTATAAATCCATGACCTAAAGAGTTATTGAGAATACTGTGGGAGTGTCTAGCCTTATATTTCTTTTGATAATTTGATAACCATCAATTACCCTCAGAGGTCGACACAGATCTTTGGAATCAGATAGGAGTGAGATAGTTAACAACAATGAAATCAAATCAATAAACATCATCTTTCATATTGGAGTCAGTAACCTTCACACACCATGACCCATGTGGCCATAAGTCACCACACCAGTTTAGTATAGTTCAAACATGGTGAGATCACGTAAACCGAGCATAAGACCGAAGGGTAAAAATACATGAATAACACAGGCTGACCAACCCTTTGGAAGAATCTCAGTCTAGAAAAATAGTTATCATTCGGCATTCAAGAACCACCATGCAGAATAACAACAATAGCAAATAAATGATTGATACAGAATACAATTAGTTATTGCAGATGAATTGTTTACAATCAATTTATATAAAACAGTCAAATTTTGAATGTGACATCCCTACCTCTTACTCTAATCAGATAAGCATGTTTGGGCTTCATGCAAAAAGAAAAGAAGACAAAAGTTAATTTGGAAAACATCTGACTACGGCACTAACCAAAAATAGCGCTTGGATTTCTAAAAGAGAGAAACATGAAAATCAGCAAGAAAATTAATTGCACATTTGCTTATTTCACTCCTAAATGAATCAGCAGGTAGTGATGTCTTCATCAGTGGAGCATCTTCTAGTTGTCTTCATTGGCCAGTGACTTTATAGAAAACAGTTCAGTAATGTTTGGCCATTATGCATCCGAACTGTCAGTGGCAGAAAGCTACCACATAGCACATTATTCACTAGCAGAAATAAAAGCACATCTGAACACAGCAAGAATCTGAGCACAACTGACTAGGCACTGACAGGAGCAGCAGAACTCTGAAACTTAAATCACCTAATTCTGTTATATTAGACTCCTAGAAAGCAACTAGCTAAAACTCTATTGGTCAGTCCATGGGGTTGTTTGAGTCAAAAGCCAATTGATTTCACTCCATGTTTTCTGCTGTAGCCTTTTTGTTTTCTGTGTTCATCATTAGTTCATCCTTTCTCCATGCAGTCACCAGTTTCCGCAGCAAAATACAAACGTTGCAGATTAGACACAAACCTATTCATAAACTCCGTACGCTTTTGTTGCCGGAGTACATGTTATCTTCAGAATGCCAGACAAATGTTGCAATTTAAGAACATAATCTTCCCACTGCAAACAAAGAACATGTCACAGGATGGTTAGAAAAACACTTCACAATGTTAGCGGTTTAAACATTGTAACATCCTGTTTAACGTAGACCTTTTTAAAGCAATAATAAAGTGTGTAATGTATTTATTAATCTTTAATTATTATTATTATGTTGAACTAGATTATGGTTACCACCAGAGAGGTCATATTTTCCAAAACACGTTTTCAGTATTTCATTTTAAGTGCATTTTAGTTTTAGTCACACAATTTTATAAATAATGTTTATGCTTCAGCAATCCCTCCTCTGAAGACCATGGCCCTCATTATGACATTGGCTGTAAATGCCGCTCACCGCCGTGGTAACGGTCACCAACATAATGCTGTGGTGGCGAATATCCGTTCGCCATATTATGACACACACACACCAAACCGACAGAATACTGCCACATACACAAATGCTCCAGCCCAAAGGTCAGTGCTTAAGTGTGGGTACAAACACCCATACCGTTATGCCAACAAAACAACCCCCACCACATTATGACCCACGAATCACCACGGCGGACATTCAATGGTGGTAAATCATTGGCGGTTTACACTGGCGCACTCAGAATGGCCACCCAAATACAAAACAACACATTAGCCAAAACTAAAATCAGACACCTGACACCCATACACACACTACAGCCACCCACCTATAACACTATGAAACACACATCCACATTACACACCACCCTTTACGAATACCAATAAGCTCCACAAGACTATCATGAAGACCACTGAGACAACTACACATACCACAAACACCCATCCATCCATCACACACAACATATCCCACACCCCACCACATCACTTAACACCCTCTGCACAACACACACCACACAATATCCAAGTCCCCACTAAGGCACCCCCATTTCCCAGATGAGGAGCTGCCGGTCATGGTCGAGGAAATAGTCAGGGTAGACCCACAGCTGTTTGGAGAACAGGCACAGCAAATATCCATTACCAGGAAGATGGAAATATGGCGGAGAATCGTGGACAGGGAGAACGCTGTGGGACAGAATCCAAGAACAAGGGACGACATCAGGAAGAGGTGGAATGATCTACTGAGGAAGGTACATTCCGTGGCAGCAAGGCACCAGCTCGCCATCCAGAGGTCTGATGGCAGACCTCCACCTACTCCCCCACAGCTCACAGCATGGAAAAGAGCAAGTTTTGTCAATCCTGCATCCTGAGGGACTCACTGGAGTAGCCGGAGGACTGGTGAGTCAAGATTTAATACTTATCACCCCCCATACCTGTATGCCAACCCACCTCCTCACCCTCACTACCATCACTCCACTCCATTCCAACCACTGCACCTACACATCTGACTAACCCCAATGCCAAGCCCTGCATGCTATACAAATGCATGGACAGACCTCCCATCCCTGCATGGACACCCATCACCAAAGCATGCACAGCATGGAGAACTAACATGCACACAATCCATCACCATACACAAACAAAGGTGGCAGGGCAACAGCAACAATAGAGGGAAAGCAAGGGAAGCACATATGTCACAGACATAGGGCCTGATTCTAACCCCGGCGGTCTTCGACCGCCGGGGCGAGGGTCGGCGGGAGCACCGCCGACAGGCCGGCGGTGCCCCGCAGGGCATTCTGACCGCGGCGCTTTGGCCGCGGTCAGAAAGGGTAAACCGGCGGTCTCCCGCCGGTTTACCGCTGCCCTCAGAATCACCCATGGCGGCGCAGCTTGCTGCGCCGCCATGGGGGATTCTGACCCCCCCTACCGCCATCCTGTTCATGGCGGGAAAGCCGCCATGAACAGGATGGCGGTAGGGGGGGTCGCGGGGCCCCTGGGGGCCCCTGCCGTGCCCATGCCAATGGCATGGGCACGGCAGGGGCCCCCGTAAGAGGGCCCCGCAAGGTATTTCAGTGTCTGCCTTGCAGACACTGAAATACGCGACGGGTGCTACTGCACCCGTCGCACCTTCCCACTCCGCCGGCTCGATTACGAGCCGGCATCCTCGTGGGAAGGGAGTTTTTCCCTGGGCTGGCGGGCGGTCTTTTGGAGACCGCCCGCCAGCCCAAGGAAAAACTCATAATACCCTCTGCGGTCTTCTGACCGCGGAGCGGTATTATGGGGGCGGAATTCTGGCGGGCGGCCTCCGCCGCCCGCCAGAATTAGAATCAGGCCCATAATGTATAATACATCACTTACATCCCCACAAGTGCCCCAGCCAGTCTCAGTGGGGAGGAGGTGCCACGACTAACCAGTCCCCCAACAGAAGATGTCCCCAGTGATGACAGTAACTCTGGACTTTTGGATCTGGATGAACCACCTGGCCCATCAGGGACCACTGGTCAGTCAGACACCCCAGCCCACTCACAGCCCACCTCAGAGCCTCCCCCATCAGTATCCAACACCACAGCACTCACCTAATGTCCTCACACCTCTGTCCCCAGGACACGTTAATCAGCAGTGTGCCCACCTGTACAGGGACCTGAGTCCACACCTTACACCCATGACAATCAGGCACCTGGGGTCAGTGGCAGTGGGCACACCATTCAGGGGACACAGGCAGAGGGGAACAGGGATACTGGGAGGACCGCCTGTGCGCCAGGGGGAGGACAGGCCCAGTGAACCGAATCTCCAGGAGGCACTCACTAATGTCCTGGGGGCTTACCAACAATCTCAAGATGGGAAAGATCCTTACCAACAAGCAGGAGAACAAGCAGCTGCAGGAGGTACACCATCAGGAGATCAGGGTGGATTTGCAGGCCCTCAACACCACCAATGTCTCCATAGCAGGGATGTTGGCAGATATGGCCAACATCACGAGGGAATGGACAGCACACCAGTGGGCCCCCACTACTAGCCAGTCTACTGACCAGCCCACCACTTCTGCTGCAGCTAGTGGGCAGGAGGCCCTGCCACATGACCAACAGGCCACCACTACCCTTCCTGCAGAAGGTGAACCACCCTGTAAACATTCCCTCCAAACCAGACAGAAGACAGAGACACTTGCCAAAATCAAGACCATTGCCAGGAAATGAGACCCTCCTGAAAGTCCACCTTGTGTCCCACCTTGTCACCTTGTCCACTTTGAACTGCCTTTGCTCCCCTTCCTATGGCCCCTTGGACACTGAACCTGTTCTACAAACAGACTGAAACAATACACTGGACGCCCCTCAACCACCACCCCATTCCATTGCACTTTTCTGTCAATTATTTACAGTACAATAAACACCCTTGAACACAACCTGAGTGAAAGTGTTTTATGTGATAAAAATGTGAATATATGGAAACAGTCACATCATGTGCAAATGATCTGAACAAAGTGCTAGAATACATTTAATGACCTGTATCTGCCAGTAGTCATCACATCAGTACACACTTGTCATATCACAACATCTGCAAAATGAGAAGCCATAGGTGACAGTAAGTAGAGATGCAAAGAAAGTAAATGCCGTCCTGCTACTGCCACACAGAAAACATCAATAATCAGAGGAATGGTCAATTCCACTGTTTCACCTGTGTGTCATTGGAAGTGTTGACGAACAAATGATGTTCTGTCGTTCACATCCTCATCCTCATCCTCTTCCTCCTCATCCTCACTGTTCTCAGGATCCACTGCTGCCACAGGGGCATTTCTAGTCTCCTCCTCCTGCAAATAAGGCACAAGTTGTCTGAGGGCCGGTTGTGCAACATTCAGCTACTTTGCGCTACTATCTGGCAGACCTTCTCGGTGAGTAGCACAGGGATCCACCGGTTAGATGGAGGCATCTGAACCTGCCCTTCAGGAGGCTGAAGGTCCTTTCAATAATTCTTCTGGTTTACCCATGTGCATCATTATAACGATTCTTAGTCCCTGTCCTGGCATTCCTCACAGGGGTCAGGAGCAACAATAGGTTTGGGTAGCCAGAGTCACCTGCAAGTATTGAGGGACAAACATTAGCCTTACACAATGGTATGAGGTTAACACCAGAAGGCATACACTGACATACATTGGATGGGGAGTCAGGCTCACCAATTAGCCACACCCTGTGCCTCTGTATATGTGCCATCACATTTGGGATGCTGCTATTCCTCAGGACGAAGGGGTCACCCAGGATAGTTGGCAGTGACGTGGGAGATGTACTGGTCAGCCAGGCACACCCTTTGCACACTGAGTGAGTGAAAACTCTTCCAATTCTTGAACACCTGTTCATTCTGGCGGGGAGGACAAACACA
The DNA here is from genome assembly GCF_031143425.1 of Pleurodeles waltl. Classification (NCBI taxonomy): domain Eukaryota; kingdom Metazoa; phylum Chordata; class Amphibia; order Caudata; family Salamandridae; genus Pleurodeles; species Pleurodeles waltl. Next base: position 318,850,596 of record NC_090442.1, on the reverse strand, counting down.
ACATGTGTGCCATCAATCGCCCCAATAATGTTGGGTATATGTCTCATTGCACAGAATCCTGCATTTACAATGGCCAAATCTTCCACCTGGGGGAAAGCAATGTAGCTGCAAATGTGTTTCACCAGGGCAGACAAAACCGTTGCCAGCATGATTGGGAGCATTGGTTGTGACATTCCTGCTGCCAAGCCCACTGTCACTTGGAAAGAACCAGTTGCCAGGAAATGGAGCACTGACTGAACCTGCAGTAGAGGGGGGATCCCAGTGGGATGATGGATAGCTGACATCAGATCATACTCCAATTGAGCATACAGCTCTGTGATTGTGGCCCTGTCCAGTTTATAGGTGAGCACCATGTGCCTCTCCTCCAGTGTAGCCAAGTCCACAAGGGGTCTTGTATCCTCCTCCGATTCCTCCGCAGTGGTAGGTATCTATGGGCCACAAGAGTGAGTAGGCTGTCATAATTTAACAATGGAACCACCACATCAGTGTACATAGAGTAGTAACGTGATGGGACATTGGGAATGTGCAAATTATGGAAATTATGCCTTTCTCGATTATCTGAATATTGTCCACCACCATAAACTGGCGACCGCCTGTCCTGTATTTAGGGACCGGTGGAAGTGGGGAAACTCCTCTGGCGCTGCGCGTCACGACAGGAGACGGTCTTGCACCACCGTGCTATTCCTCATTGGATAACACAGGGCTCTATGGAGTACAGTGGCCAATGGGGATCACCGGCGGTGGTGACGGTGTACACCGCCGTGGACGTGACCGCCATTTTCTGTTCATAACCTCACTTAATTCCTGACTTTCCACAGGACAACACCTACATTGCGTGTGCTGCTGTGACCTGTTTCTGGATTCTGCCATGGCCTGTGTGACTGAGGAAAGGGACCCTGCCTTCACTTCGGAGGAGTTGGAGTGTTTGGTGGATGGGTTCCTACCCCAGTATGTGCAGCTGCATGGGCCTCTAGACCAACAGGTGAGTACACCTTGGGCACGAGGCATGAGTCAAGGTTGCATGGAGATGTGTGTGCAAGCATCATGTGATTTGGGGGGGTTGTATGTCCGGTGGTCGTGTACATGGTGGGCGCTGGGTGATGTGTGTGCCAATGGGGATGGAAGGGGATTTGTGGGCCATATGTGTGACTGGCTGTATCGTATGTGTAGTGGTGTCCTCCTGTCTGTGTTTCCTTTGCAGGTCAGCACCCATCAGAAGAAGGGATTGTTGCGTGCCATCGCCAAGGACGTGCGGACCCTGTAGCTCTACAGCAGGTGGAGCACCCACTGTAGGAAGAGGTGGGAGGACCTGAGTCACTGGGCACAGAAGACTGCAGAGGACCAGCGGTGGAATGCCTCCCAACGAGGGTGGGGTGCCGGTAGGAACCTGACCCCCATGATGGCCTGCATACTGGTAGTGGCCCACCCAGAGCTGGATGGACGCTTGAGGGCATCACAGAAGACACAAGGGGGTGAGTACAGTGTGCGTTACAACTATGATTGGTAGGTGGCATGGGAACCTGGTGGTGGATGTCAGTTAGTGGGTGCCCCTTAATGCCAGCTCAGCGATCGTAGCATAATCCAGCTCAAGGGTAATGGTTGTATTGCTAAATCTGGAAACCTAGCTAGGTTGAATTCCATGTCAGAAGGGCTTAGTGACTCCCAGGAGGGGTGCAGTTGGCGGGGGAGGGCTCACCTCTTACTGTGGTACCTAGCCAATGTAATGCCAGTGCGATGCATGGTGTTCAATCCTGATCCCTGTGTGTGACGGTAATGTGTATGCCATCTGTGGTGTTGGTACTGCAATTGACCCAGTGGTACCTTCCTCTCCCCCCCTTTTTTCTACTGCCATTCTGTCCATGTGTGCATTAGCATCATCTGGCGGAGGAGAAGAGGCATCAGCGACAGAGGGAGCTGCATCTCACAGGACCCAGGAGACAGAGTCCACCGACGCCGATAGACTCAGATACCTCTTCCGATGGAAGCTCCCTGGTGGTGGCGGACACCTCTCGGACCACCCCAGCAACAGGTGCAGCTGCCACCCCCGTACCAGCACCGCCCTCCCAGTAGCACCTCACCGACTTGTCCGTGCCCGCTCACCCAGGAGGGTGGGCATCTCCTTCGCCCCAGGCATCCCAGGCCCTGCCCCAGTCAACCCTGCTGCCATCAGTGAGGAGGCTATTGACCTCCTGATACCCATCTCTGCAGGGCAGTCATCCATTGTGAATGCCATTCAGGGGCTTGCATACCAGATGCAGCAATGCAATGCATTCCTGGAGGGCATTTACAGCGTATTAGTGGTTCAAACGAGATTGTTCCAGGCACTGGCCTTCTCTCTGATGGCAGCCATTGTCCCTGTTCCTACTGTTCACACCTCCAAGTACCACTTCCCAGTCCCAATCTCCTCAACCCCAACCCATCCCATACACACATACAGGCAAACATGCACACAAAACATCACACAAGAGTGGCACAGACAAACAAAGGCAGCACACTTCAGGCCACAAGCATTCACACAAACAGACAGTTGCACACACAACAACATCCACTGCTCCACTGAATCCCCCTGCTCCTCCTCCTCCTCCCTCACTGTCACATCTGCACTCACACCTGCATGCATTGCATCAATAGCCACCACCACCATCACCACACCAAGCAACACACGCACCTCACTTGCAGAAATCTCTACAACATCCATCCAAACGTCCCCTGTGTCCTCTCCCACCCTGTCTGCCCCCAACTCCTAAGAGACACAAACACATGCACACAGACATCCAACAGCCATCCACCTCACATCAGCACACTGCCCATGCACCTGCACCCAAGTCCAGCAGACATACACCTCCGACAACCACTCCCTCAACCTCCACTCCCATACCTCCTCCCTCATCCCGCCACACAATCCCTAAGAAGCTTTTCCTTGCCCAACTTGATCTCTTCCCAATCCTTCACCCCCTGTCCTGCACATAAGAGCATGGTCACAACGACCCAGCCCAACACCTCAGCCAAACAGTCCACGGGGACAGTGGAGGCACCTCCTAGTCGTGGAGGAAAGAAAGGAAAGGATCCAACTCCACCACCCAAGAGGGGGAAGGATCCTACCCTACCACCCAAGAGAGGGAAGGATCCTACTCCACCACCCAAGAGAGGGAAGGATCCCACTCCATCCCACTCCACCATTGAAGAAAGGGAAGGATCCCACTCTACCACCCAAGAGAGGGAAGGATCCCACTCCACCACCCAAGAGTGGGAAGGATCCCACTACACCACCCAGGACAGGGAAGGTTCCCACTCCACCAAATAAGAGAGGCAAGAGGCCCCCTCCAACAGCAGTGGGCACGGTGCCCTCACCTCCAGCAGAGGCTGGTAGGGTCTCCCCTCCAACAGCAGTGGGCAAGGAGCCTTCACCTCCAGCTGGGACACAGCAGCCCTCACCTCCAGCTGGGACACAGCAGCCCTCACCTCCAGCAGAGGACATGTAGGCCTCCCTCCAGGGACTGTTGTACAAGGAGCCCTCTCCAGAACCAGTGGGAAAGTTCCCCACCTCAGAGACTGTGATCTTGCACTCCCCAGCAAAGTGAAATGGGCATGGAGCCCTCTCCAGAACTAGTGGGCAAGTTCCCCACCTCAGAGACTGTGACCTTGCACTCCCCAGCGAAGTGAAATGGGCAAGGAGCTCCATCTAGAACCAGTGGGCAAGTTCCCTACTTCAGTTGAGGTGCCCCCGGTACCCCTTCCCCCTGAGGTGCCTGGCCATTACCAACGTGATACCCCTGAACAGTGTAGTGCAGATTACGTCAGGGAACGAGTTGGGCCTTGGATTGTGCCCTGTGGCCATCTGGGCCTTTTTGTACTTTGGACTGGCCATTGACCCTTTCTGAACAGTGACATGTATTTCTTGTCACATGGACAATATGGTGGTTGTTAGCATCAAATTACACTATCAGTTCTGGATAAATGTAGTCTTTGCATTATTATGATGTGTGTCCTGTGAGACCGGTTTTCCTCTGCAGCTGGTTGTGTGTATGGTGTGTGTGTGTATGGTGTGTGTGTTGTGCGTGAGTGTGTGTCATTCTCCTTTTCCTCCCTCTCTCCCTTGTGTGCTAGGCAGCTATACTCACAGCTGTCGTCTTCATCGGTGTTGGTTTTCCAGATGGAGCATGGCATAGAAGAGCATCGGGAAGACTTGAAGTTCCGGTTCCATGCCGGTGTTGATCTTCTCTGTGTCTCTGTTGGTGAGTCTTTCGTCTTCTGTGTTCTGTTTCCACCAGGCTTTTGATGGTGTTGGAACCGCCACGGAAATCCTGGCGGTTTGCTATGTCTTAATCTGGTGGGCGGTACCTTGCCTTCTGCCTGGCTGTTGATGGCTACCGCCGTGGTTAGTGGTGTTAACGCACTGACGGTTGTTGTGGTACATTGGCGGTCTATGGGAGTTATCACCGCCATGGTCATAATTTGGCAGTAATTACCGCCAGCCTGTTGGCTGTATTACCACAACTTCAACAGTCACCGCCAATGTCATGATGACCACCTATATGTGTCGTCACAACCTATACTAATTAATACTTGTATTATTTTTTATGTCACTTTGAAATGTAGTTTGTCTACAATATCTAGTGTTTCTCTGGTTTTCTCCAGTTTTAATTTTGACTCAAATCATGAATATATCTGCTTCTCATTTTCTTTGGTTTCATTTCTTCCCTCCTCTGTTCATTTTCATTGTTGTCTTTTAATGAATTTGTACAATTTGTCAAATTTTATCATACAAATGACACACACAATTAAAATTAATAATGGTTTCAATATTTTTCCCACAATACCCTTACCAAGATTACGCAGACAATTTTTCACTTTTGTAGCACTTTTGTCAACATTTTCCCAAACCCCTAGCTCTTCCAGCTCTTTTAAATCTAAATTTGAATCGTCAGGTTCTTAATACAATTTTTAATTCCTTTGCTATTGTCTGGAATACAAGTACACCAATGTTTCAATTTCAGCATTTGGCATACTCCGACCTCCTTTGCTAAAAGGATGTCTACAGCAAGTCTATTCTGAAGAACAATTAAATGGACCGCAGCCATTTCAGTATCCACTAAAATTACAGCTCCAGTAAAACCAGTTAACATGTTATCCACAATAGTAGACAACTTTCTAATTTGCAGAACACTCACAACAACTCCTGTAGAAGGAATAATTGCTCCAAATATATCCCCAATTATTTCAGAGTAAGTTTCTCGTTTTGATCTTGGTTTCTGCAATTTATTCTAGTTATGTGTGTCATCTATATTGTCAATCTGATAACTCTCCAAGAATGCCACTCCCAAATAACAAGCTCCATACCATCCCCTTTGGAGACGATAATAAGCATTTCTTCCACCGATGTAGGATACCCCGGGAACAACAGGGTCCTGTCCATTTAACGTAAACTCCCATGTATTCTTAAAAAGAAATACATGTCTGCACTCACTCGTTCCCACAAAATTATTATCAGTTATGAATTGAAGTCTATGCACGTAAAGCTTTCCTACATGTTTAAAGTCTAGAGCTATCTTTCCTTGGGTTTTAGTTTTACTAAATGCATAGTCATTTTTTAACGTCCTTTTCACTAACCCTTTCTCTATTTTCTCCTTCAATGCCTTTCTCCTGTCATTAGTTTGATCTAGAAAATATTTTTCTGCTGGTCAAAGTAAGCATGTAAGATTGTTTCTATGAGCATAAGCTATACCAAGTGTTAGTTTGGGCTCAGAGAAACCACCTACAATAGTTACATTATTTTCTTTAGCTGTGTTTCTCAAGTGTTGGTTGATTGGAAAAAAAGAAAACACAACATCTAGGTTAGAATAGAAATATTGTATGGTCTCTTGGTTATAAAGCCTTGTTAGTAAAAGACTACAACTAATTCCATATGTTAATGGCAAGCTGTGGTAAATAATTCCTTCTACTGATGAAGGAATCTGCTAACAAACATAGCATTCTCTCACATTTATTGTCTCACCACATTCATACATCGAGCAATAGAAAACATTAGAAGAAAGATCTCCTAGTGAGTTGTCTAAGTGTAAATATTTCTGAACCCTGTTAAACTTTTCTAACTTTGAAAGTGTAGTAGTCTCTAAAGAACTAATGTAACTATTTTCAGGTGTTTGATGAATACTCACACTCACTATCAACACCAAACATACTATCACACATAGAACTCCCAAAGCAATACACATACACTTGCAACACCTATTCTTCTTAACTTGATTATGATTACTATCCATGACCTATAAAGAATCAGAAAGTAGAAGAAAAAGAAAAAATGTAACTATGCAGCCAAAAATCATAGACAAAAATAATCTTCAATCTTCTTTGGCAGTTATTTACAGCTTTCTTTCTCTAGAACCTTTGACAAAAAATCGGTTTAGCAGATTGTCAAAAATCAGCTTTCTGAGTCTCTTTCAGTAGAGCTTACACTATTGGACAGTCATAATCACTTGTAGCTTGTAGCATGTAATGTCTCTCTTGTTCAGATAGCAATGTCATTTAAAATTTCAGTTCAAAAGCATTTTCAAGTTCCAAAATATTGATCTGGACATTCACGATCAAAACAAAAAGACAAAAATGCACGTTGCCATTCATTGCCCATTCAGGGCCTGATTATATTAAATTTGCAACTCTTTTTCTCTTTAATCTCCGATTTGCTTTTATATCTCCTTCACTCAGATCTTCATCTGTATCTGCTCTGGTTATCATGTCTGGCTCTTCATTTATGGTCGACAGTACATCTGGAACCCTCTCACTTGTATGCAATTTAGGCCATTTGTCTTCTTTCACAGCTTTCTTTGACAGTGGCCCTGATTACAACCCTGGTGGTAAATCCCGCTTACCGCCGTGCAGAAGACCGCCAACATACCTCTGCGGCCTCGGAATTCCGCTACAGCTATTATGACCCACAGCTCGGAATCCGCCACAATACAGACACCCACACTATTCCGCCACACCAAAGGTCAGTGATAAACTGGCGATACCAAAACTGACACCGTCACGCCAACAAGAATATGCCCACACTAGCACGACCCATGAATCAACGCGGCGGTCTTTCAACCATGGTAAACCATTGGCAGTACACACCGTCGTGCTCAAAATACACACACACTAACAAAACACAACCACATTGGACAATTTGAAATACACACACCTGATACACATACACACACCACACCCACACACCCAATATAATATAAAACACACACCCACATTACCCACAAACCCTTACTACCAGAAATTTGAAAGCAGGCCAGTGAGAGACACTACCTAAAACAACACCAGCATCCACTGACACACAACACTATCACCTACACAACATCCACGCACCACAAACAACACACACAAAACACATCCCCTCACACATCACAACAGACATCACCTCACACATCACCCACACCACATCATGGCACCTCAACAACACCCCAGGTTCTCTGAGGAGGAGCTCAGGGTCATGGTGGAGGAAATCGTCCGGGTAGAGCCACAGCTATTCGGATCACAGGTGCAGCAGACATCCATTGCAAGGAAGATGGAGCTATGGTGAAGAATTGTCGACAGGGTAAACACAGTGGGACAGCATCCAAGAACACGGGATGACATCAGGAAGAGGTGGGACGACCTACGGGGGAAGGTGTGTTCCGTGGTATCCAGACACCAGATTGTAGTACAGAGGACTGGCGGTGGACCCCCACCTCCTCCCCCACAACTAACAACATGGGAGGAGCAGGTCTTGGCAATTATGCATCCTGAGGGCCTCGCAGGAGTAGCAGGAGGACTGGATTCTGGTAAGGCAAATGTTTACTACCTTATCCCCCCCACTCCACCTGCATGCCATCACATACTCCCACCCTTACCATCACACCCATCACCCCAACAACCCACAGATACCCCACCAACACAACCCACACATCCCAAAACCAAGCCCTGCATGTAACACCAATGCATGGACACCCAGCACCCAAGCATGTCCAGTACAGAGACTCACCCATGCCCCAAAATCACCAATCACACAAGGATCAAGCCAATAATGCAAGCACAGGAGTAGAGGGTCACTCACCCATTGCACACAATGGCACACACAGATACAATAACTATGTATTTACACCCCAACAGGACCCCTACCCAATGTCACCGGACAGTTGGTGCCAGACATATCTAGTCCCCCCACAGAAGAGGCCCACAGTGATGACAGCAGCTCTGCACGCCTGGATCAAGATGACCAGCCCAGCACATCTGGGACCTCGGGACAGTAGGTTCCCCTGCCACTGTCACAAGCCACCACAGAGCCTCCGCCCTCAGGAAACACCAGCACAGCACCCACCCAGCAGGCCCTTCCTCTGTCCCCAGAACACGTCAATCAGCAGTGTGTCCACCACTACAGGGAACCCAGGCAACCCCACTAACACAGGACGATCAGGGACCTGGGGGCAGTAGCAGTGGGCACACGGTTCAGGGGACAGAGGCACAGGACAACAGGGAAGCTGGGAGGACTGCTGTGCGACAGGGGGAGGACAGGCCCAGGGAACCCACTCTCCACGAGGCACTCTCCAACATCATGGGAGCTTACCATCATTCCCAGGAGACCATGGCAACGGTACTGGCCAAGTTTCAGGAGTCCCAGCGGCTGCAGGAGGAACACTACCTTGGGGTCAGGGAGGGCTTGAAGTCCATTAACACCACCCTGGTCACCATTGTAGGGGTGCTGGCAGACCTTCTCAACACCAGGAGGGACACAGTGGCACAACAAGGTTCCCCTGACACTAGCTTGGATGATGAACAGCCTCCACCTCCGTGGGCGCTAGTAGACAGGAGGCACTGCCACAGGCACAACAGGACACCAGCACCCCACCCCCTGCAGACGGAGAACCACCCCACAAACGGTCCCTGAAATCCAGGAACAAGACAGAGAACATTGCCAAGACCCCCACCAGGAAATGAGACCCCCCCTGAATGTCACCCTTCTGTCCCACTATGTCACCCTGTCCATTCTTAAACTGCCATTGCTCCACTTCCTATGCCCCTTTAGACAATGCACCTGTGAAACCAATTGACTGGACTCTGCCATGGGCATTCCTCCACCATCACCCCAGCCCATTTTACAACACCCTCCACTTATTAGCACAGGAATAAACACACTTCAATCACAAAACTATCTGGAGTCAGTCTGTGCTTTCACTAATGTGCAATTGCAATTACTATGGAATATAGCAATGGCAATGTACTTGTTCACGTACCAATGTTACACAGCTGTAGGCTAGCAGTAAACATAGTAGAGGGCACAAAGTGGGACCCAGATCTGTGAAATGGAAAGTCAAAGTGACAAGTCAGGGTCCATACACTGAATGAAAATGACAGACGTATCCTAGCTCAAACAATAGTATGAGATGTGGGAAGCAGTGACATCTTCTTACATGTGTCTCACTGGAAGTATTGCATGATGATGTTGTTTCGGTTGTCGATATCCTCTTCTTCTGCCTTCTCTTCTTCACTGTCCACAGGCTCCACAGCTGGCACAAGACCACCATCTGGCCCATCCTCCTGCAGAAAAGGCACTTGCCGTTGCAAAGCCAGGTTGTGCAGCATACAGCAGGCCACGATTATCTGGCACACCTTCTTCGGTGAGTAGTATAGGGAGCCACCTGTCAGATGGAGGCACCGGAATCGGCCTTCAGGAGGCCGAAGGTGTGTTCAATCACCCTCCTAGTTCGCCCATGTGCCTCATTGTAGCGTTCCTCTTGTCCTGGGATTCCTCACTGGGGTCAGTAGCCATGGCAGGTTGGGGTAACCAGAGTCACCTGCAAATGTCGAGGGACAACTGTTAGACACACACTAACCCTTAGGGACAGCCCCATACCCAGACACCTATGTCAACTGCATTTGGACTTTGGGCTCACTTATTAGCCACACACTGTGCCTCTGGAGTTGCCCCATCACATAAGGGATGCTGCTATTCCTCAAAACGTAAGTGTCATGCACAGAGCCAGGATACTTGGCAGTCACATGGGAGATGTACTGGTCTGCCAAACACAACATCCTTACATTCATCGAATGATAGCTCTTCCGGTTTCTATACACCTGTTCATTCCTGCGGGGGTACAAATGCAACATGTGTACCATCAATTGCACCAATGATGTTGAGGATATGTCCCAGGGCATAGAAATCACCTTACACTGTGGGCATATCCTCCGCCTGAGGGAACACAATGTGGCTGCGCATGTGTTTCAGCAGGGCAGACTTCACTCTGGACAACACGTTAGAGAACATTGGCTGGGACATCCCTGATGCCATGGCCACTGTTGTTTGAAAAGACCCACTGGGCAGGAAATGGAGTACAGACAGGACCTCCACTAGAGGGGGGATTCCTGTGGGATGGCGGATAGATGAAATCAGGTCTGGCTCCAACTTGGCACAGAGTTCCTGGATTGTTGCACGATCAAGACTGTATGTGACTAGAATGTGTCTCTCTTCCATTGTCAACAGGTCCACCGGGGGTCTGTACACCGGAGGATGCCGCCATCTCATCACCTGCCCCAGTGGATGTGCCCTATGGAGGAGAACAGCGAGCAGAGACTCATCCAACACTGAGGTATCACAATGTGTTATTTGCAGAAACATTATTAATCTGCAATGTGCCGGTATCTGTCTATATTCCTGGCCTAGATAGGTGTGATACAGTTAACATCCATCCCATGTGGCCTCCTGAAATGGCAGTTGCCTGACCTGTAAGGTGGGACAAGGGGATATGAGGTAACTGCTCTGGCATTTTACACCGTCTCAGTGGGCGGTTGAAGACCGCGGCGCAATTCTGCATTGGTTAACATTGGGCCCTATGGGTCCCAGGAGCCAATGACGATGTATGCCGGTGGTGACGGTACGCACTGCCGCGGACGTGACCACCATTTTCTGTCTGTTCACTCACTTGATACCTGACCTTCAACAGGAGAGGACCTACATTGCAAGTGCTGCTGTAACCTGTGTCTGGAAGTGACGATGGCTCATGTGTCTGGGGAAAGGGCCCCTGCCTTCACTTCGGAGGAGTTGGAGAAACTTGTGAATGGGGTCCTCCCCCAGTACACGCAACTGTACCGTCCTCCAAACAGGTGAGTACACTGAGAGCATGCTGCATGGGCAATCTCTGTTTTGAGTGGTGTGGATGGAAGATACATGGGAGGGCTGAGGGCTGCATGTGCGGATGGTGAGTGTATGTGCGTCAGGGCATGGGTGGGAACTGGTGGGCAATGAGTATGGCAGTCCGGATGGGTAAGTAATTTCCTTTCCCCCTGTACCATTCCTCTAGGTCAGCGCCCACCAGAAGAAGGGTATTTGGCGTGCCATCGCCAAGGACGTCCAGATCCTGGGGGTCTACCACAGACGGAGCACCCACTGCCGTAAAAGATGGGAGGACCTGAGCCGCTGGAGCAAGAAGACGGCAGAGGCCCAGCTGGGGATGGCCATCCAACGTGGGAGGGGTGCCCGTCGCACCATGACCCCCCTGATGTTCCGGATCCTGGCGGTGGCGCATACCTGGTTGGATGGGTGCTAGAGGGCATTACAGCAGCCACAGGGAGGGGGGGTACACTCTCATTCAGCTGACTCTGCGCGCATTACGAGGTGTCTGGTTGGGGGAGGTGGGCAGTGGGTTCCCCTAGGCCAGGGTGAACTTGGTAGGCAAGGTCCCTTGGTAGGCAAGGTCCCTTGTGAGGCAGGATATGTTGCACCCCAACCCCACCAGTGGTAAGAGCCATCTACACCTATTCAGGCTCCTGTGACTTCCAGGTGTGCAGCAATTGGTCTTAGGGCTCGTACCCCATGGTCAGCTGAAATTTGTAGGAACTGTCAGTGCATGGCGTAGTGCATAGGGCTGCTCCCTGTGTGTTGTGTCCGCCAATGGTAGTGGTGTTGCATGCAGTGAACATGTCTTTCTTCTGTCTCCCCCCCCTTTTTGTGGTCTCATTGTTCCTGTGTGCAATAGCATCATCAGGTCGAGGAGCATTGGCACTGGAGCAGGAGGGAGCTACAACCCACTTGGTCCTGGAGGGCGAAGCAACGGAGTCTGAAGCCACCAGTGGGACAGAGGGCGAGGGGAGCTCCACGGCAGGGACAGGAGCAGACAGCAGTGACAGCGACTCCTCCTCTGATGGGAGCTCCCTTGCGGTGGCGGGCACCTCTGTGTCCACCGCATCAACAGGTACAGCCGCCACCCCCCTACCAGCACCGCCCTCCCAGCAGTCCCTCAGCGTGTGTCCCGTGGCCGCTCACCCAGGAGGGTGGGCATCTCCTTCGTCCCAGACACCTCAGGCCCTGCCCCACTCAGCCCTCAGTGAGGAGGATATTGACCTCCTGAGATCCCTCACTGTTGGGCAATCTACCATTTTGAATGCCATCCAGGGTGTAGAGAGGCTTTTACAACAAACAAATGCATACCTGGAGTGCATTCATTCTGGGAAGGCGGCCCAACAGAGAGCACTTCAAGCTCTGGCCTTAGCACTGATGGCAGCCATTGTCCCTGTGTCCAGCCTCCCCCCTCCAACTTCCTCCACCCAAACCCAATCCCCTGTACCCCAGCCTATCCCAAGCACACCATCAGACCAGCATGCACACTCATCAACACACAAGAGTGGCTCAGGCAAACACAGGCACCACACATCCCACAGGCACTCACACAAGCATCATCCCCATGCAGACACAGCAACATCCACTGCCTCCACTGTGTCCCATTCCTCCAAGTCCTCCTCCTCCCTCCCTGTCTCATCTCCACTCACAACTGCATGCACTACAACCTCAGCACTACCTCCATCACCAGCATGCCCATCACAACACGCCGCTCATGTGCACTCACCACCCCACTACGATTCACACATCCCCAGTGCCTCTCTCAGTGTGTCAGTGAGCCCTCCTCCCAAAGTACACAAACACAGGCACACACCCACCCAACAGCAATCCACCTCACAACAGCCTCCGGCTCATGCACCTTCACCCAAATTCAGCAGACGTACACCTCCTACAACCACTACCTCTTCCTCCACTCCCAAACCCCCTCCATCTTCCTGTCCCAGTGTGTCTAAAAAACTCTTCCTGGCTAACATTGACCTCTTCCCTACACCTCCCGCCCATCCTTCCTCTAGGGGCAGGCTTTCCAGGTCCCAGCCCAGCACCTCAGCCACCACATCCCCAGGCACAGTGGTGCCAGCAACTGCGGGGTCATCGAGTGCGCCACCCATCAGGGCTGCCAGTGTGCCACGTAGCGAGGGCAAGGACATTCTGTCACCTGCAAAGGTGAAAAAGGTGCCCACATCCTGGAGGGAGAAGCCGAAACTACCAGCCACAAAGGGTTCAGCAAAAACAAAAGGGGATAGTGGCAATACAACTGCAGCACCATCAAAGCTGGGGAAGGCCCAAAAGCAGAAGAGCAGGTCAGGAGAGGGCTTGGTGGCACCGACTGAGGGACCAGTGTCACACTTTCTGTCCATGGCCACGCCAACCTGTATGGTGGCGCACACCGCTAGCTGCCCCGCCACCACAACCCCCACCTGCACCGCCACCTGAACCACCCCCGGCATGTCTACAGCCTCAACGAAAGTCCCCAGCCTCTTCCCCACTGGTCAGCCGTCTGAGGCTGGAGGAGACGTCCTGCTTTGTCCCTTAGCAGGTGCTGACCCATGCACCGCTGCGAGCACCGTCACCAGCACCGCCGCCACAGACACCACCGCAAGCACTGCCGCCACAGACACTGCCACAAGCACCGCCACCTGCGCCGCCACTGGCACGTCTACAGCCTCAGCAACAGTCCCCAGCCTCTTCTCCAGTGGCCAGCCATCCGAGGCTGCAGGAGACGTTTTGCTGTGTCCCTCAGCAGGTGCTGACCCATGCACCGCCGCCAGCACCGCCGCCACAAACACCCCCTGCAAGCCCCGCCACCACAAACACCGCCCAAGCACCGCCACCGGCCCCGCGGCATCCTCGGACACTGGCACCACTGCTTACATGGCTACCATCCCCAGTGGTCAGTCTTCTGAGGTTGAAGGAGAGTTCCTGGACCCTGGGCAGCTTCCATGAGCCATGACTTCCATCACTGTTTGTACCTGCAGGTGGAAGGCGAAGCCACAGCAGTGTGGGGTATGTCGCTGCTTCCATGGCGTATCATGCTACCTGAACCTCGCCAATCTCGTGGCACGCACACCCAGATGAGGGAATTGTACATGGAGCACTTTGGGCACCAGGCCCCCTCCAGAACCAGTGGAGAATCACATCCACTACCTCAGTCCTTGGCAGGATGAAGCACTCGGGGCACCAGGCCCCTCCATAACCAGTGGAGTATCACATCCACTACCTCAGTCTTTGGCAGGATGAAGCAGTGGGCAACCCACCTACTGGAGACACTTGAGAGACGGTGGCTTTGCACTCCCCAGGATAAAGCAGTGGGCAACCCACCCCCTGGAGAGACTTGAGAGACTGTGGCTTTGCACTCCCCAGGATAAAGCAGTGGGCAACCCACCCACTGGAGAGACTTGAGAGACTGTGGCTTTGCACTCCCCAGAATACAGCAATGGGCATGGAGCCCCCTCGTGCAGCAGTGGGGTCGTGCGTTCATCAGGATGAGGTGCCACCCTCCCCCGAGGTGCCTGTGTATTTTCGATCTGATGCCCTGGAAGTGTTCTCTCCGTTTTGAGTCAGGTATCATGTGTGGGCTTCACCCATGCATTTTGGGCCCAGTGGTCCACGGACAATGATTAGTAGACTATCCGGACTTGTGTAGTTGGTTCACATATTTGTATATACTGAATTTGGAGTTTTGACTAATGGATTTTTCATGATTACAATCGTTACAATCATTTCATTTTGTCCTTGCATTCTTCCAGGGGGTAGGGGGGGTGTATATGTAATGTTGCTGCATGTATTTGTGTGTATTTTGTTGTGGGTGAGGGTGAGGGTGGGGGTGTTGCGTGTTGCATGTGTGTGTCACTCTGTTTCCTCTCCCCCTCCCCTGTGCTGTAGGGGCAGTACTCACCATGGTCGCCACCGCCGCCGGTCGTACTCCTGGTAGAAGAGGAGGTACACCAACATGGGTAACACCTGAAGTTCGGGCTCCATGGTGTCCTGGTTCCTTGTTGGGTGTCGAGAGGTGAGTTTTTTCCCTTCTGTGTACTGTTTCCGCCATGCTTTTGATAGCGTTGGTTCCGCCTCAGAAAAGGTGGTGGATAGGCCTCTTGTAATACAGTGGGGGGTACTTTGTCTTCCGCCTGCCTGTTTGCGGTGACTGCTGCGGTGTTTGTTCCTAGCGCTGTGGCGGTCGGAGTGTTAAAGTGGCTGTCTATGTTGGCGGTTTCCGCCACAGTCGTAAAGTCATTTTTTTTTCCGCCAGCCTGTTTGCGGTATTACCGCCGCTTTAACACCGACCGCCAGGGTTGTAATCAGGGCCAGTGTCTTTTGCAAAACTGGACTAACAACTCTTCTTGTCTCAGCAGGAGTTTGACCTTGACTTGATGTACCTGCATCATTAGCTACTTCAGGAGGAGTCAAATCGTCATTACTTTTATATAACTCAACACCCTCCTCAGCTGCTTCAGGAAATGTGATCTGTTTCAACTGATCTTTCGAATCGTCTACTTCTGGGAGAGTCCACCTCTGACTTGACTCTCCTTTTACATTTGCTAAAGCTTGCCCAACTTCAGGTACCTCTATTTCATCTCTCAGAGGTGTGTTTATCTCATCTCTTAGATGAGTATCTGGATCTTCACCGGTTGCACTTTTTGAGTGTGGCTGGCGTGAATTCCAGCGCACTTCACAGCAGTCGTTGTAACCAGTACGAACTGGAACGGACCCTTCCACCTCGGTTCCAGACAAGTTTTCCTCATGTGCTTCTTGACTACCACCCAATCACCAGGTTGCAGACTATGACACTGGTCTTGGGATCGTTGCATGCCGGTAGCTTCCACCTGGTGTAAAAAAGAGCAAACCATATCAGCCAGACCCTTGCAGTAATCCAGTACCATATAATCTGTTATATTCACAAGAGCATTTGCCGGAACAGCTGGCAATCTCATTGCTCTACCCATGAGGCTCTCGTGTGGAGATAGTCCAGTCTTTCTCTCAGGTGTGTTTCTCATGTTCATCAAACCCAAAGGCAATGCATCTGGCCATTTCAGATTTGTAGATGCACACATTTTTGCAAGCTGTGCCTTCAGACTACCATTCATTTGCTCTACTAATCTAGATGCTTCAGGTCGATAGCTACAGTGCAAATTCTGCTCAATGTTTGAGGCAGAGCATAGTAATTTTATCACTTTGGTATTAAAGTGACTTCCTCTATCTGATTCTAAAGAGGCCCGGAAACCAAAAATGAGGTTTCAACTCCCTAAGTAAAAGATTTGCTACTGTGAGACTATCATTTCTATGTATAGGCTAGGCTTCAATCCAGTGATTTTGTGTCTCAGACCACCACACACAGGCATCTCACACCACCACACGCAGGTAAATCAATGAAATCCATCTGCATCCTGCTTTTCCAATGTGACTCAAATTGACAACTGTTCTTTTTCCCACATTCATTTGCTGACATGTAATACATCTGTGACAAATTGCTTCAGCAACCTGTCTAAACTTTGAAATGAACCAGGATTGCTTAAATGTTTGAAGCATTGCATCTCTGCCAATGTGTCCTTGACCATGGTATAGTCTTGCCATTTGTGTCAGCAGACAGTTTGGCAATACTACCTATCCTTCGTTTGTGATCCATAGGTCAATCGCATCTCTTTGAACACATTTAAATTTTAATCAGTTATTTTTTTCATCTTCAGTAACATTTTCCTGCACATTTCTAATGACCTCCAATGTATCAATTGCTGTTAACATGTTCTAGTGAAAGTACCATTTTTGATGGCATGTTACCCCAAATTTCTGCCTGTTGTCAGTAGGTTTTGCATGTCTCACTGTGATCAGGCTGGTTAGGACCCCAGTGCTCATAGTTTGTTGCCTAATGTGTGTGTTGTCAGTAGTGCTTAACTGTGTCACTGAAGTTCTGCTAACCAGAATTTCAGTGCTTATGCTCTCTCTGCTTCCAAATTAGTCACTATAGTTTAGCAACTTCATATTCCAATTCCAGTTGGCACACTGGACCTCCCTTATAAGTCCCTAGTATATGGTACCTAGGTACGCAGGGCATTGGGGTTCCAGGAGATCCTTATGGGCTGCAGCATTTCTTTTGCCACCCATAAGGAGCTCAGACAAACCCTTCTTCAGGACTGCCACTGCAGCCTACGTGAAATAGTGCACACACAGTTTGAAAGCCATTTTCACTTCACTTAAGTAACATATAAGTCACCTATATGTCTAACCTTAATTTATTGAAGGCTAGGTGCAAAGTTACTAAGTGTGAGGGCACCCTTGCACTAGTAAAGGTGCCCCCACGCTGTCCAGGGCCAATTCTGCAGACTTTGTGAGTGTGGGGATATCATTACATGCGTGCACTACATTTAGGTCAATACCAATATGTAGCTCCACAATGGTAACTCCTAATATGGCCATGTAAGGTCTCTAAGATCATGGAACTGTCCCCCAATTCCAAATCTGGTATTGGGGGGCCAATCCCATGCATCCTGGGGGCTCCACCATGGACCCCCAGTACTGCCAAACCAGCTCTCTGAGGCTTGCACTGCAGCTACAGCTGCTGCCACCTCACAGACAGGGTTCTGCCCTCCTGGTATCTGAGCAGCTCAGTCCCAGGAAGGCAGAACAAAGCATTTCCTTTGAGAGAAGGGTGTTACACCCTCTCCCTTCAGAGATAGGTGTTACAGGCTTCGGAGGGGTAGCCTCCCAGAGCCTCTGGAAATGCTTTGAAGGGCACATATAGTGCCCTCCTTGCATAATCCGGTCTACATCGGATCAAGGACCACCAGTCCCTGCTCTTGCACGAAACTGGACAAAGGAAAGGGGAGTGACCACTCCCCTGTCCATCACCACCCCAGGGGCGTGCCCAGAGCTCCTTCAGTGTGTCCCTGGCAGTAGCCATCTTGTTTTCCAAGGTGTGGGGATCTGGAGATCTCTGAGTGGCCAGTGCCAGCAGGTGACATCAGAGACCCCTCCTGGTAGGTGCATACGTGGTTAGGTAACCAATCCCCCTCTCAGGGCTATTTAGAGTCTCTCCTGTGGGTTCCTCTTCGGATTCAGCTTGCATGTTTCCTCCAGGAGTCCTCTGCAACCTCTGCTTTAGCTTCTGACTGTGAGATCAACAGCAGCCTGCTCCAGGAACCACTGTAACTGCAACAAAGTATCCAGAAAGGCTAATGTGACCCTTCAACTTCCCCTGCAGCCAGCAACTGTAACAGTTTCCAAGGTGTGCACACTCTGAGGATTCCCTGCCTTCAACCTGCACCAGCAGAACCAAAGGAATCTCCTGTGGAGTGACGGAGTCTCTTCCCTGCTCCAGCAGGCACCTTCCAAGACTATGACCGGTTCTCTGGGACTCCTCTCCTGGCCACGAGCATGCTCCCTGGAAAACAGGTGGTGGACCCCTTTAACCCAGACTGTCCTAAGGTCCAGCTGTCCAAATTTGACAGAGGTAAGACCTTGCCTTCCTGGTCTTCAACAGCACCGCTATGCACCACATCATCTCTATCTCCTGGGGCCTCTGTGAACTTTATCCAAGATACCTTCATGCACAGTGTAGCCCAGGTCCCCAGCACTCCATCCTGCAATGCACAACTTGCTGAGTTGTTCTCCGGTGGCGTGGGACCTTCTTTTGTTGTGCTGCATCAACTACAATTTGCACCTTCTTTGTCCCTATGTCCTGGGTCTCCCGTGGGGCTGCTTGGTCATCTGTGGGCTCTCTCCAGTGTTGGGAGCCCCCTCTGCCTCCTCAGTCTGAGTTGAGGCCCCCAGGTCCCTCCTGGGTCCAGGCAGCACCATTTTGACGCAAAGCGCAACCTTGCTTGAAGCAAGGCTTGTTGGACGAATCCAGCTCCGCAAACTGCCTGCATCCAACATCTTGATGTGGGACATCTCCTGCATCATGCAGGAACCTGCAGCCATCTTCTTTGGTGCTCTTTTGCAGACTTCTTCTAACTGGAGAATCCTCTTTTGCACCATCTTCTAGGTTGTCAGGGGCTCCTGTCCTTCCTTGAATCTTCTGCAACGTCTGGACCTGGTCTCCTCCCTTCACAGGTCTTCAGGTCAAGGAATCCACCATTTTTTGCTTGCAGTGTAGCTTGGTTCTTGCAATAACTTTTATAACGACTTGTAGTGTGTCCTGAGGAAACTTGTAGTACTTCACATCTACCTTCCTGGGCTCTGGGGTGGGGTATTTTACTTACTTTTGGTGTTTTCTTACACTCCCTGCACCCCTCTACACACTACACTTGCTTAGGGGGGAATTTGTGATTTGTATTCCCCTTTCTTAGTATATGGTTTGTGTTGCCCCTATGCCTATTGTATTCTATTGTATTTTCTACTGTTTGCATTATCCTATGACTATTTACTTACCTGATTTTGGTTTCTAGTGTATATATTGTGTATAATACTCACCTCCAGAAGGAGTATTGCCTCTAAGATATTTTTGGCATTGTGTAACTAAAATAAAGTGCCTTATTTTTGGTAACACTGAGTATTGTCCTTTGTTGTGTATAAGTACTGTGTAACTACGGTGGACTCGTAGGAGCTTTGCATGTCTCCTAGTTCAGCCTAAGCTGCTCTGCTGCAGCTACCTCTAGGCAGCCTAAGCTGCTAGAACACTGACTACATTTCACTAATAAAGGTTAACTGGAACTGGTATAAGGTGTAAGTACCTAGGGTAGCCACTATAAACCAGGCCAGCCTCCTACACATGTAATTTGCATTTACTGTACCATCTTTTAGTTCTTCCAATTCCATATTAAAAGAGATGCAGTTCAGTGCGCAACACCTTGCGACTTGATCCGCATAAGCATTTCCCATTGAAACAAAATCATTTGATATTAGGTGTGCACTGCATTTCACCACAGCAATCCTCTTAGGTAATTGTAGGGCTAGTAACAAATCATGAATTCTATCACCATTTTGAATTTGTTAACCAGAAGAGGTCATGAACCCTCTCTGTGACCACAGTTGGCCAAAGTCATGGACTACTACAAATCCATGCTGGCTGTCGGTAAAAATTGTAACTTTATGCTGTGCACAAATACAGCATGATCTAGTAAGAGCCACCGATTCAGCCACTTGTGCAGAAAATACTCTTTGAAGCCTTGAAGCTTCGAGTATACCAGAAATTGTACACACAGCATATCCAGATTTCAATGTTCCCACATTATCTCTTTAGACAGGGACCATCAACAAAATCAACTTGATCATTTTCTTGTAACAGAGTATCTTGAATATCAGGTCTGTATTTCGTGCACAATTCAGTAACCTCCAGACAATCATGTTCAACTTATTTCAGTTTCTCAATTTCAACATTTTCTACCGGGAGCAAGGTTGCTGGATTGAGCACTGTACACCTTTTGAAGAACCTAAAATCAGCAATTCGTACTTTGTCAAACTGGCATTTGTCAGGTATTGGGTTTTCGTTCTGGTGAGCAAAACTTCAACAGAATGAGGGACCAAAACAGTTAAAGAATGTCCCATCAAAATATTCTCACATTGAACTAACGATAAACCAACCGCTGTCACAGTTCGCAAATAGCCAGGTAAAGCTGATGCGACTAGATCCAAATAGTAGAAAAATATGCTACAGGGTGATTTACACCTCCATGTATCTGGGTCAAGACAGAAAGAGCACAAAAATCACGTTCATGACAAAACAACATAAATGGTTTTGTGTAGTCAGGCATTCCTAAAGCTGTTGCTCTGCACAAACTCTCTCTCAGCTCAGTAAAAGCTTCCATACAAGGTTTAGCAAAGGGGGCTGGATCAGAAATATCTTTGTGGGCCATTCTCTGTAATGGCTTTGAAATAACAGAAAAATTGGGACCCATTGGTGACAGTAACTCACCATTCCCAGACACATCCTGACATTTCTTTGTGTAAACTGAGAATTCATTTGCAAAATAGCCGTAACTCTCTCTCTCGAAACTGATCTTGCACCTTTCTCTATCTGGGGTCCCAAATATTTCACTTCTTTCTGACAGTACTGTAATTTTGCTGGGAACACTTAATATCCATTCTCTTCCAAATGATTCAATAAGGCAATAATATCTTGCCTGTATGCTTCCTTCATCTTTGATGCAACCAAAAGATCATCCATGTACTGAACTAATGCTGATTTGAAAGGCCTTTTCAAATTATTTTTCAGCACCTGATTAAATATGGAGGTAACTCCATATGATACTGTGGATTTTGTGGAAAAACTACATTAGGCTTGGCTATGACTTTAACTGACTCAACTCCTTTGATCAGACCAATGTCATTTCCAGACAGATCAAGTTTGGGATCTTTTAAATTAACTGTGCTCTATAAATCAGTTGGCAGGTATTGTACTGTAAATGCAGGATATAAACTAATCAGTGGAAATTCTTCATTAACTGAATCACATTCAATTTGCATAGATGAATCACCATCATCATCACTATTCATCTGAATAGCAATTCCATCATATGTACAGGTAATCAAACATTTTGTTTTGCACAATAGATCTCTTCCCAATAAGGAAACTGGACTTAAGTCACAAACTACAAAATTATGCAAATCTTCAAAATTACCAATTTTAACTGGAACTGGTTCAGTAATCGGGTTTGTCAGGAATTGGTTTGCAATGCTTACAATCTGCACTGTTTTCCCAGAAAGTGGCCCGGTAGGAACTTCTGCAGTTCTTACTGTAGAACGTATAGCTCCTATATCAACGTATCAAAGTTTTCCATTTACATAAGGACCCTTTTGAACCACTTCTAATGAAGTTGCTAACACACATTCTTCTTCATCAAAACTCTCTCCCATCACTTCATCATTCATCACTTCATCATTCGATTCATTCTCACTATGAAGTGTGAACTGGTGTACTGTTTGATTACTGTGATTTAACTTTTGGCCTGTGTTCTGCTGAGGAAACATCATCTGCTACTACATCATTGGAGCTTAAGGTAGCTGCATTAGTGGCTTTGGTATCATATATAATTGGGGCTATATTTGCTGTGACTGTGGCACCTGAAAAAGTGGCACATGTATCTGTTGCATCGGTTGGGAACTTTGCATTTGCTGAGGACTCTGCATCTGGTTAACATTATTCTGGACAATTAAATTAGGCCCCCTTATCCTCAAGCCTCTCAAATTTGGAAAAAGATTGTTTTCATTCATCTGCGTAACAATGCCCTCTTTTACCAACATTGGACACTCCAGTTTCCAAAGGCCTACGTTTCCGCAAGCGTGACAAAGTAGCATCCTTTTTATTGTCTTTTCATTGTCTGCATATCACTTGGATTAACAACAGTTTTCAGATCAACACCACAATTTCTAATACCATTACCACAATGACCTCTACCTCTTGTCTGTCCTTGATTTTGAAATACCTGCATGTTTCCCTGCTGCTGTGGGGAAAATCCCTGCATTCCTGATTGTGCCGCTTTAATCTGCATCACCATCGCCTTTTCTTTTAATTTCTTCCACTTCATTTCAATCTCATCACTACAGTATTTAGCAAACTATGATACTTCATGCACCAGCAAATCAAATGACTCTTAAGCATCTGACCAATTTCATTTCTTAACCCTTAAACGAATCTGAACACAAAATGAATCATGTCTTTGGGCTCAATTGTTTCTGTACCACTGTAATGTTTAAATGCTTACAGCAATCTCTCATAGTATGCATGTATTGACTATTTCACTTCCTATGCTCTCCTATCAATTCTCTGCCAATCAACACTTTTAGGTGAAATTCTTGTTTGCATTCAACCCATAAATCAGCTGGATCAGCAATTTCTAAAAAGGTATTCAAATCTTCCCACAGGCATTTTTCAAGCTTCACAAACCTATCTGTCTGCTGGTACCATTCCACTGGTTTCTCTCTCAATCTCGGGTAGTCATTTGTAAATGACACAATATCACTCCTGCTCCAGGAATTTCCCTCCAGGTATTTCTCTCATTGGTAATATCTTTATTGGATTATCAGTCTCCTTTTTATTCTGATCTCTTTTCTTTACTCATTTGCTTTTCCATTTATCTAATGCTCCCCATATTTGAGTATTCCTAATTAATGCTTTAACATTAATTTCTATTGGTATTCTCATGTTCTCAATAGCTTTTGAATCAAATTCTAATCTGTAACTTGTCAGTGTTTTTGATTTCTCAATTTCATTGCAAGATGTGCTAATTTCTGATGTACCAATCCTGCTTTGTTTATAACATTTTTACATATGAAGCCTAACTCATCTTCATTATATGTCAATCCTATTTATCTCAAGTGTTCCCTCAATTATTTCATTTAATTCAGATTTGAATCTTACCAAGTTCAATGAATTTCCCCTTTCATCATTTGTTTTTGCTCCACTCATTTTTTCTAACTAGTCTGATAACTGCTGAGCTGTCAAACATTGTAATGAAAGATTATTATTTACATTGGGCACATTATTATTTACATTGGGTATGCCCTGTGGATTAATACATGGAGTCTCTGGAGTTATCAGAAATTAATTTGAATTCAATTCTGACTTTCCCAAATTCTGTGAAGTCCTGGAATAACTTTGATCAATCAGTGGACCTGTCTTGTCAAAAGTCTGATTCACTGGAGATATAACTCCTGCAGTAACATTGAGTCTTTCCATCTCTGTATTTAAATTAAAAATATTCTGTACATTACTCTCTTTGCTTTCCTGGGCAAACAATGGCACAACAGGACCAATAGTAACAGGTACTGTTAATGCTTCTGGATTTGATTGAACATTCTGATTTCTCTAATAAATGACTCCTATATTCTGGCCTGACAACATTGAAAAATGTGACTGTGTTATTGTTACAGGTGTATACCTCAGCATAGTCTGAACCTGCACTTGAGCCATTGAATTAGGTGTAAACTCCATCTGAACCATCATTAGAGTCTGATGAATCTGTGACATCATTGATGATTGCACCATTGGTACTCTGACGCTTGGTGCACAACTTACAACAGGGGTTGTAGGATAGACTACAGGTAGCTCAACCTGAGCCATAGGTGTCTGAGTAACTGTGATAGCAGGAACACTAGTTGCAACCTGTACTTGACTCTGTGTTACTACAACTGGTACTGGACCAGTACAAGTACCTGGACTTGCCTCTTGTGCTGCATATGGTGGAGGAAGAATTCTCAATAACTGCATTATAAATTCATCATCATAAGTCAATGATTTCCAAGCCTCATCTGACTTTGACTCATCTTCAAAAGAATCTTTATTATTCTTCTTGGACCTTTGTCTAACACTGCTCTCCTTCTCCTGTGTAATAACAGAAAACATTTCAATTCCCTGTAAAGTTTCAGTTCTCCAAAAGTTTTGCTCATCGTCCCATCTTGCTTCTAATAATGTCTTCTCAACTTTCCCCATTCTCTTGTCAAACTGAAATTTCACTTAAATGGCAACTAAATCCCAAATGGCTAAAGCCTCAAATTGTTCTGGTCTCAGAGGAGGTTTTAACTCATACAGCGCTCTTCTCAGATTCTCTAAAATTCTCATATTAAAAGTTCCATTGGCAGGAAATGCTAAGCTCCCTTCTTTCTCTGTAATTTTTCACCATTGTTTTAACCAAATACATGCTGCTGTACCTTTCTCTTCAATTACGATGTATGAAGGTGTACCATCTGGCGGGGCAATTTCTCCTACTCTAACTGGAATAAAAGCATTTCCCTTGAGCACACTCTTCAACACTTTGAAACATTTCATTTTTACTTTATTATGGCTTAAAATTTCAATTTAACTTCAAAACAGGAAGTAGTTAAATCCCAAAATCCTTTTCGCTTGCCTCTCTCAGCCAATAGCCCTTCATGGTTGTCCACCAATACGCTTATGGCTCCCTTTCACCAATAGACCTATCTCAGCATGGACCTTAAGTGGCGTCACACTTAGATGCACAGCAGCTGATAAAGTCTTGTGGCTTGTCCTCCAAAACTTAATTCTCACAAAAACTAATGCGATATATTGCGAGCACTAGAAAATCAACACCCAACTTATCTGCTCACTGCAGGTAGGGAACACAATCACTTCGGAACCCTTATGGAATTTATGACTGTGGCATTTAGCTCTAACAACTACTCATTTGACTTCGGCTTTCTCTTTCTCGCAAGTAAAATTGGACCAGCAAATTCTACCCTTGACTAATACTAGATCACTCAGGAATCAGCAATATCGGTCAAACTCACACTCCTTCTACCACACGCTCTAGGAATACTATTTGACAACCATGCCCGATTGACCAACTAAACAGACAAGTTACAACAACAACCAAGTGTATCCTACAATTGTACAATACTCAATACTCCGGAGTCTTAGATTACGCAGTCCATATATGAACAACCACTTGGTAATTTTTTTGCACAAAACACCACACACAATCGAAATACGATGACTTCCCTACATAAACACGTTGGAGTACGCACACTCCCTAACAAACTTCTTTGGAGTATGCAAACTACCTAATTCTAACAAACATCACAATTCACCTGCAGTTTGCTAAAACAGTGCAAGTGCAAAACTCAATCCAAATCATACTAGAAATGCTGACAACATCTTCAGACACGCATTGACAAAACCAAATTTCATCCAACCAAGCACTGTCAAAACCAAACTTCAAATTTCATCAAGCATTGGTAAAATCAAATCCCCAGTTTTTTCTAAATTACATATAATCCTCCTATTGAGTAACCAACCCCCCTATTAAGACATAACCAATCCCCCAATTAAAACATAACCATCTTCTATTGCTACCACAATTGTGGTTGTGTCTAGTCTTATATTTCTTTTGATAATTTATTTATAAGTTGACACATATAGGGTAACCATCAATTACCCTTGGAGGTCAACATGGATCTTTGGAATCAGATAGGAGTGAGATGGTTAACAACAATTAAATCAAATCAATAAACATCACCTTTCATATTGGCGTCAGTAACTTATACACACCATGACCCATGTGGCCATGAATCACCACACCAGTTTAGTAAAGTTCAAATGTTTTTTGCCCTTTTGATTATCAATGCTAAGATCACATAAACCAGTGCAAGTCCAAATGGTAAAAATACATGAATGACACAGGCTGACCAAACTTTTGGAAGAATCACAGTCTAGCCAAAATAGTTATCATTAGGCATTCAAGAACCACCAAGCAGAATAACAACAATAGCAAATAAAGGATTGATGCAGAATGCATTTAGTTATTGCAGATGAAATATCTATACTCAATTTATATAAAACAGTCCCATTTAGAATGTGACATCCATACCTATTATTCTAATCAGATAAGCATGTTTGGACTTCATGAGTAAAAAAAATAATACAAAATTAATTTGGAAAATATCTGACTACGCCATTGACACAAAAATAGTGGTTGGATTTCTAAAAGAGAGAAACATACAAATCACCAAGAAAAATAATTGCACATTTGGTTATACCTCTCCTAAATGGATCAGCAAGCAGCGTTGTCTTCATCAGTGGAGCATCTTCTAGTCATCTTCATTGGTCAGTGACATTATAGAAAACGGTTCAGTAATATTTGGCCTTAATGCATCTGAACTGTCAGTGGCGGAAAGCTAGCATATAGCATATTATTCATTAACAGAAATAAAAGCACATTTGTACACAGCAAGGATCTGAGCAGACCTGACTAGGCACTGACAGAAGCTGGAGACATCTGAAATTTACATCACCTAATTCTGTTATATTGAACTCCTAGAAAGCAACTAGCTAAAACTCTATTGGTCAATGTATGGGGTGGTTTGAGTCAAAAGCCAATTTAATTCATTCCATGTTTTCTGCTGTAGACTTTTTATATTCTGCATTCACCATTAGTTCATCCTTTCTCCATGAAGTCACCAGTTTTCACAGTGAAATACAAATGTTGCAGATTAGACACAAACCTATTCATAAACTCAGTATGCTTTTGTTCCCCGTGTACATGTCATCTTCAGAATGCCAAACAAATGTTACAACTTAGAACATAACCTTCCCATTGCGAACAAAGAAAAACTCACAGGATGCTTAGAAAAACATTTCACAATGTTAGCAGTTTAAACATTGCAGCATTCTGATTAACATGGACCTTTTTAAAGCAATAATAAAATGTGCAATGTGCAACACTTCATAACTTTTAAAGTATTAATCTTTTTAATTGTAAACATACAAAATACTTTTCATTAATCAGTTAATTATTACAAGAAAGGTCATAGTTTCCAAACACATTTTCAGTATTTCATTTTAAAAGCACACGTTAGTTTCATATCATTTTAGTCACACAGTTTTATTAATAATGTTTATGTTTCAGCAATACTTCCTTGAATCAATCAGGTTTTTGATAACTTCAGATAAAAGCATGATGAGTTCCAATCTCCTGGCAACAAAGTTCCAACTGCAGCAACTATCTTGATTGTTGCAAAGAATGCTCTTAAATATGAGGAACTGTGTATCAAAAATTTCTCTAGTAATTCAAGTCTTGCAGGACTACAGTGTAGTTCTGAGAACCGTTGTTTACCATGTCTCCAACTGCATGTTTTGAGTAGTGCAGGTGTTGCAGACACAATGATTCATATGCCCATACTCTGCATGCACCACTGACCTCCTCTGCAGAAGAGAATCTGAGCACCTCTGAAGTTTGGAGGAATGTGTCTCTGTGTCTTCCCGGCATAAACAGGTAAGGAATATAAGAAATTATAGGAAACATGAAAAAGGTAGTGAGTGGGAAAGGGAGAACATTTCAATAGAGAACATTCTGCAAAAGAGGAAAATGGGGAAAAAAATACAGAAAGAGAATCTGAAAAAACAACAAAGAAAGAATAAGGGATCCACCTAGAGAATGAAACGAAGAGGATCCCAGAGCATGGAAGATAGCGATCTGTTGAAAGAGATTTACCTGTTCTGAGTGTTGGGTTTGTTAACATTAACAATCACAGTAATGTTGGGCGTGCCACAGAAAACTAAAAAAATACTTCCATATAATCTGTTTTACTCAAATATACTTCTATATAATCTGTTTTGCAAATTGTGCCCTTGCCATGCACAGCTAAATAGCTCACACGTTTCATTACATGTGGCATATTCTATGATAAAATAGTATGTTTTATAGTTGGCTACTGTTTGATGCAAGCAAGCTGCTTGCCGCCTTGCAATATGGGTGCCAGTAATGGCTTGCACTCTATCATAAATTAACCACAGGCCACAGTTCCAATAGTGAGTACAGAAGCGGCACACCAAAGCTCCCAACACCCAATTATTGGTTCCAAAAAGAACATGCATATTGGCTATCAACCTTTGTCAAGTTCAAGCCATGCATCTATCAACCGTGAATGAAAAGCATAAAAGTTCAAAAGCATAGAAGACATACTTCACTGGATTGAATGGGTCCTTAATCCACATAATTGTAAAGGGGAATTAGAAAGTAAATAATCCAACACCGCGGCTCAATGACATTTGTAATACCTCTCAAAGCAAAAACTAGTAATAATAATGATAACAACATTGCAATAGCAATTCACACTAAAAGAATAGTTCATGGACATAGAAAACATCTCACAACAAATAGAACAGGCCACAATTCACAAATGTAATAGCAAAAACTAAGGAGGATAAATATTCAAACATAGAAGCCCAATAACATTTGTAATACCTCCAAATGCAAAACAAATATCTACACTGGCAATGACATTGCCCTGGCAATTATTGTATATGCATACAAAAATCATGGGCATGGAAACAATACCCCAATGTTACATCAGAAGGTCAGCAGTTAAGGTGTAATACACACCTATATCGAAATGATTTAAAAAAAATGAAGATACATCACTTAGTGAAGTTGAAATGACCAAAATAATCACAATCAAAGTTCATCAAAAACAAAGGTCTTCAGAAATGGTGACTACTACAGAAAGGGATACAGTATATCTAACCTGTATATCCTAGAATCCATAACAGCCCATTGTTATTCCGTGATAATCCATAAGTAAATGAAATAATCAAGGACAGCAATGTTAGCCCCATCAAGGAGGTGCAAAAGATAAATATATAGTGGACAACACAGTTGGACAGGTAAAGTGCTTGTGCATGCATAAGTTGACAAAAAGTGAAAACGTAGAAAAATGTGTACAAATAACATTCCAACGTGCCACCATCAAACTTTCACACAACAAGCTGAGTCATACCACAGCCTGGAAAATGTAAGGTCATCTTCGGTCTCTGCATCCCCTACTTATGCCATCATTAGAATGGGGCAAGTGCCCAACATAGGTGGGGGTGGGAGAAGGAAAATGAAAAAACATTAGAATAACAACTACTCCTTCATACTGTAGTGTGATACATCCATAGCAGCATCATTATAAAGGTACAATTATAATTGTACATGTACTTCAGGAAGTATTTAAGGAATAGTGCCCAATAGAAGTGGCGGAGGGAGAAAAAGTATCAAGGCTCCCCAAAGTTCCTAAAACATGCTATGTCCTACAACTGTGAAAACATGTCAGTTCATCTAGTTCATGTAGTGAACAGGTGTGTAAGTTACATACTACTGGTGAAAGAAAATAAAAAACAAAAATGAAAATAAGACAGAGTAAAATTACAAAATAGTAATCTAATGTAAGTTGAAAAACTGATCAGAAATCTGAGCAAAGTAAATGCATCTGAGGAAATTAGTCCTCCTGACGAGGTGGAATCTGGGGACAGAACATTAGTTAAACTACTACTATGAATTGCCAGCTCCTCATCTCTGTTAAGTCCATATGGACATGTACTATTCAATGATATGATGTACCATGACTCCTGAATTCTGACTTGTTTCTCCAGATCTCCACCTATGATATTTTTCACTACCCTATCAATACCACAGCACTGAAGTAGATCACTGTTGCTGTTATGCTTAAGATAGTAATGTCTAGCCACAGGGTAATTTGGGTCACTGCTCATAACGGCTCGCAGATGCTAGAAAAATTATTTTCTTTACCGGGAGTTTGATGCTGTTAGCATACTTCAGACCACAAGGGCACTCCAGAACATAAATAACAAAGGGCCTCATTACGAGTTTGGCGGTCATGAGAACGTCAAACTTGTAGTTGCAGTCATACCACCACACTCCTGGTGGTCCAACCGCCAGATTATGACCCAGATGGTCAGACTGCCAGGAAACTGCCACCACCAGCAGGATCACTGATTCCTACATGTTGACAGCGGTCAGAGTTGTGGTCAGCCTAGGTGGTGCTTAGTTCAGCACTGCCGTGATGATCACAACTTCCCTTTCTGCCAGCCTTTTCATGGCAGGGCAGTGCAGGAGGTCTCGGGGGGCCCCTACACTGTCCACGACCATGTTGTGGGCCGTGTCGGGTCCCCCCTGCCCAGCACCCTCAGAATGTGTACTGTCTGTCTGAGGAGCCGAGGCAAATGCTGCTGCACTGTTTGCAATGGGCTGACCGGAATAAAGCTCAAATATGGAGGTTTCTGACGGTCAGCCCAATGGAAACATTGTAATAGGACTTGGGAGAGGAGACCTCCAGCTTCACTGCAGTCTCCTCCCCATGGGTCTGGTAGGCAGACGGTTCGCCCGCCATACTCATCATGAGGCCCATAGTGTAAGGTGCAGGTGATGTATTTGGTTATCTTTTTTATTTTACTAGTGGGTAATTTGTACTGCTTGTGATTACAGTTAGATTTACACACTTTACATGTCTTATATTTATGAAAACCCAATAGTGGGGTTAGCCAAGTGGATTTATGGCATCGGTATGGTTGTGCACTACCATATCTTTAATGGATTTTGGATTTCTGTGTGTGGTTGTGGGGAATTCACCCATAAGTGGGACTATGATGGGATCAGTAACTAATAGGTTCCAATGTTGTTTCATAAAGTCCCTAATCTTGTAAGACCTTCTGTTGTAAGTGGTGATAAATCTGAGTGTGGAACCCCCGGTCGTGCCAGTTTATTTCTTATCAGGTCTTTACTGAACAGAACTGACTCCTGTTTCATGTTGGCTACTTTCAGATCTGCTTGTCCAAGGATTGTATTGGGATATCCACTCTGTTTTAAATGCCCCAAGATATCATTTTCTTTCAGAAATCTCTGGTCATCACAGGTCATCACAGGGGATACTCCATTTGAGGGTATCCGAGTGATGACTCTTAGAGTGTAAGATGCTACTGCCTGCTGTTTCTTTCCCATGTAGGGATATAACCAGTTTTTGTCAGTGATTTGTAGGGCAATATCAAGATACTCACTCTGACTATTGTTCATACAGTATGTGAACATTAAGTTGAGATAATTTTGACCATAAAAGTTAGATAAGCTCTTACTCTAATTTATTGTCCCCATCCACAATTAGAAAGACATTGTCTATCTACCTAATACAAATGGGTTGTGTGTACTTTTGATTGTGATCAGTCCGGACCACAAGCGCATCCCACCAGCCGAGGAATAAATCCCCAAACCTGGGGGCAAAGCATGTGGCCATTGCAGTCATGGTTTGTTGATGGTACAGTGTCTCCTCAAATAGAAAAATATTGTTTTCTAGACAATAGGTCATCATACGTTTGAGCATCATGGTATGTTCATATGGTGTAATGGGGCGACTCCTGCAATAGTCACTGCTATCCTGACAGTACGATCCTAAACCTGCCACATGCTGTGCTAAGGAGTGGTCTAGAATTACTTGAATTATGGCAGTATTTTCAAAAAGACCACCATGGAGGTGACTATTTATCTTCCCGAGGGGGGTTCATTTTTGGTAGGAGGTACAGGCAGGATATTTTTTTCAACCACGAGGAATTTATATTTATCGGTATCCAATAATTTATCTTGGTGCCAACCATTTGACATGTTATGGTATGTCTTTTTAGATTGTTTGTATACCTCTCAGGATGTTGGTTCATAACAAGTCATGCCATTTAGTTGTCATAGGGCCTCCCCTCTGTAGTCAGTAGTATTCATGATAACTATGCTTCTGCCTTTATCGGACAGTTTGACTGTGATGGTGGAATCATTCATCAAATCTTGGAATGCCTGTCTTTGTGTCCATGTTATGTTATCCCATTTGGTGGGGTTTTGGTCATTTTGTAATTTGGTATGTTCATGTATCATTACGCTGTGGAATGTCAAGTATTACATTGGGGTTGAATTTAGATTTAGGTTTAAATCCACTACTTTTAGAGCTATTGGTAGTAAAGACAAATTTCATTATGGTACCTCCCCACATTATGATGTGGCAGCTCACAGTGTCAGCTCCCTAAATCCTGAGGTGCCCACCCTTGGGACATAGCCGTTTGCTCTTGCTTGCTTGCTTTGACAGGACCATGAATGGGGTCCTGGTCCCCTTTTCGGAAAGAGCAGCCTGGGGTGTCTGTGGAGAGAGTCTAAAGAGGTGGTCCCACGCATGTTCCCTCCCTGAAAAAATGAATACATTAATTTTGCACTTATCCAGGGCCCTAGCCCACCCCGGGCTATTGAAGAATGATGCAGAGGAGAACCACGTTCTCCAGTGTGAGGGAAAGATCAAAGTTTGCTAACATTTAAAATGCTAAACCTGAGGCCCCTCTGGGTTAATTCTAGCAATACTTGGCTCATTTCACTCCTGGTGGTGAGTTCTAGCCACCAGGGCCAGGTGCAGTAGATTTCCTCACCTCCAAGTTGGTGAAATTACTAGGAAGATAATTCTGCTGGATCACCGCACCAGTCTGCCTCCTGGTATGGGATCTGGTCGCATAAGTAGAGGGCTTTCCCCCAACTGGTTCTCACTGGGTTTAAGGGAGCCAGCAACATTGGCCCTTGGGAAGACCCACTGGTCCTGGAGTCAACTGTGCAGAGTCCTTAGTCCTGTCTGGGCAGCAAGGGGTTCCTCCAATTAGTTTTCCATGGAGGTCCCAGGGTCCAGTAGTGAAGCACCGAAAAATCACCAGGCAAGTAAGAGTCTCCCCCGTACAAGAGTTTTTAAAGGGGAGAGGTAGATTCCAAGAGCCAGCCATTCCTGACCAATCCTATGGTGCTACGTCACCTCCCACTACTGTCCCAATCCTCCTGAACAGCATTCTGGGGGGATCTTCAAAATGGCATCATCCAGAAGTTAATAGTCACATCCCCTCTGGGCTCTCAGCTCCACCCCTTGCTGACATCACTGCTAGGGCATTCCTCAATAGATTTACAAAGTGAGCCCCTCCTGTGTTGGCTTCTGAGGTTTGGGCTCCCTCCTTTGTTCAGTGGATTGGAAAGGCCAATCCCTGGAATAGTGTGATAGCTGGCGTTTTGATGCAGAACATTCTGCCCCACCCCTTTCCTCTTCAGGAGCTGGGTAAAGTACTGTTAATTGATCCCTTTGTGGGGGGAGGTCTTTGTTCCTGCTGCTGGAGAGAAATGTAATTAACTTGGCAAAGCAGGGTGACAAACGCCCTCGGTTCTTATCCAGAGCTGAGCCACAGAAATATGACAACTCTGGACGACCCATAAGTTGTACATATATCACTGTGGAACTTGCAGAATTGATTTTCCTGAACAGGTTACACCCCAATTAGATATGTCGCTGGTCCCTGTAGGACAAGGGGGAGCACAACTGCACTCAAAGGATATTCTTGCCTTTTGTATATAATAAAGTGTCACTACAGACAAAATAATAAATCACACTGATCATCCCTATTAGTAGTCACTAACATTATATGCCCTACCTCAGGTCAATATCTAATCCTGTAGAGTCCTCACTGCACCAGGCTTCCTGAGCACAGTTACCAGGCTGAGCACAACAGTTGTTTTCCACAAACAGCCCGCACATGTGCATACATGTGTGGACACATGTTCACTTGTAACCAGCCAAGTGCACTTTACCCCTGCTGCATTGCTTCAGCCTTATCTTAGAAGTTGAACACTGGCAGTAAACGTGCAGTACATTTGCCATGTGATTACCGTGGGCGAGTCACATGTAGTGACACTCACAGTAAAAAATCCCAAACCGAGTGATCAATAAAGTATAATAATCTGGCTGTACTGAATGGGCGGAACCTAATTAAAACAGCCCTTTTCCTACTCCTAAGCAGGTGGTAAAATACTTTTTTTTGCTTGGACAGTAAACTCAGGATGGATTCTGAGGTCAATAATGTGTTTCAGGCTCCTTAAATGCCTGGTGATGACCTTGTGGCTTCTCAAAGAACGGTTGTGCATGATTTAGTAACATTTCTCCTGGACTATGGAAACATTCTAAACCTGGGAGTCTCAACGTCTTTTTTGAAGAGACTTCAAATTGAGCAGAATGCCTTCGATGCCGTGTCCCTAGGCGCGTCATATTTTCAAGTCATCTGCATGTGCTTCACGGACTGACCATTAAGAAACGTGTGAAGTTCAAAGCCTGATGCTTAATGTATTGGGCTATAGTCCAGAAGGCTCCTAATTATATAAACAGCCTTGTCACCCTGTGTGTCCTTCAGTGCTCGCTACGCTCACGTAGTATGGGTTTTGTAGTCACTCTTTGGGTAAAATTGGCAAGGCAGGTGGGCCGCTCTTTCAAATATTTAGCCCTTTATTATAATACGTGCTTCCCCTTGGAATTAGAACCGCCACCTCCTTAGAGCGATTTCGAAAGACGATTGAGACCTGGTTATTTTACTTATCTGATGGTGCCTTCTCTGTTTGTGCTAGTACTGGGAAGCCCCTTTGGGCAGTCATGGTTTTATAAATTAAAAAAAAAATATATATATATATATATATATATATATATATATATATATATATATATATATATATATATGTGTTTTGCAAAACAAATATTGATAGATAATACATATATATGGAAAGATGGATGGATGGGCACCTAAACTACTAAACTAAATATAGTGAAAAGAAAAATAGTAATCCCGCACAATAAAAAGTGTAATAGTTAAGCCAAAAATGTGGGTTTAAGTCAGTGTGAGCAAATTTATCAAGATGTCCTAAACAATTAAAAAGAGGGTTGGCAGGCGTCAAATCAGTCTCGGAGCAGTACACTCCAGAGCATTGTTAGTTAAGTGTCTATTAGTACAACTCCGCACATCCGTCAGGAGATTATGGCCTGATAACGGCAATGCAGCAACCAGGAAGGCAGCATCATGCATTACACCATTGTGGGACAGATGTTTTAATCTACAGGCCAACTTTTGCGTCTCTTTAGCAATCAAGCTAATTTGCAGCAACCCTTTTTGTTTGATTATGAAATAAAAGATTGGCAATAGTTAGTAAAGCATTGTGCATTCATATCCACACAGGACTTTTTCAGGCACTAGTATTGTCATTAAGAGGAAATATGCAGAATAGCATTAAGAGATGTTTCTGTAAACGTAATAACCTCGGAATGTTTGCAACATTGTCGCGTCTGATTTTGCCCGTTCTTGTTATTTCTCTCCCTCTTAGCTCTGTTATGCAGATAAAAGGAAGGCCATTCAACCAGGTCAGGAAATACATGGAGAGAAAATCTCATCAATATTTAGTGGTGTGGATTTATAGAACACTCTTCTTATACTATGGCATAAGAAGCACACTTCTTCCAGTCCCAAGAGTTTTCAAGTACTACAGCCGCCCAATTTTCAAAGTGCAGTGCATTGTGGTAACATCAGTGGTTCACTTAATGTATTTTTATTTTTTTATGAAATTATCCCTAGATCTAATGCAGTTGAGATCGATAAGAGCTTCCTTGAAGGTAGGGAGATAAATTACTCATGAAACATGCCCAGCTCTGCAAGCACAGCTCTCCGCCTTCATTAGGCTAGAGGTTCTCCTGTGCTTTGGGATGTCACAGTAGTGATCTCACTGCAGCAATTGCAATTGCGTAAAGTCAGATGTTGTGCAGTAGTGGTCATACACAGTTTTTTTCTGATTAATGTTGTTTCAAGTCAGTCTGTCAGTTTCCCGTGAATTTAGACGCACGTACGAAAGACAGACATATTGATGAGTGTGTTGATTTGTTTATCGTGCCCTTGCATTGTAAAAGTAGTGCTAGAAAACATAATTTTGGCTGGTCTAGGTTTAAAATGTGGCATGTGGTAATTCTCAGACCCAATTATTCCTTGTGAGAGTGCTGCTAAATGTATAACTGTCATGATGTACCAACATTTTGCGCAAGTTCCAATGGCAGTGATGTGCTTTCCGTCTCTTGTCTCCTCTGCGATGACCACAGACACAGGAATATGAGGGCTAGTGGTAGAAGCAGGCAAAGATGAATGGAAAAAGAGAGAAGAAAAAGATACAGGACTCTGCAACTCCCAATTGTCACTTCTGCTTTTAACATTACGTGCAGGATGCAATGAATATCTACAAAATAAGAGATATGTCTAAGTAACTTGTCAGCTAAGATTCCATACTGAGCTGTAATAGTAATGGATATACGTTCACCTTATCTCTGCGTAAGCAACTCTCTGTAGTTTGATATGAAACTGGTAGATTATGTGACTACTACAGAACTTCAAGATTACATTTTTTTTTAACATCCTGTCATGTATCTCAAATGGAGAAGAGAGAGGAAGGTACTCCCTCAATAACTCACAAGAAAAAAGGAGACCCCGATACTCAGAACATAAGTGCCTGGGACGTTCTACCGTTGAAGTATGGTCCCTCTGGAAGTCTTCTGACCCTCCCAGGGATCTTCCTGGAGAAGTGGCATGCTTCATTACTGGGCCCCTCCTCACCATGATATCCCTAAAGTATGCATGGTGGGCTCCCTCTAAAACTATCTACTCGATGTGTATGCCTCCCTGCTGGCAAAGTAAATGGAACCTAATAATTACAAATGTGTAAATTAATGAATAATTGTATTAGTACCTAATTTTGCATCAATAAAATCAATGTACTTGGGAATCTGTGCAAAGCACATCCTCAGTAGCGTGTCAACCTGTTTCTACTCCCTTACTGCTGTGGCCCTAATCAGTCCTAGTGCCCGAAAGTAACTATAACTTGTGCCCCACAGGTGTTGTAATCAATTATGTCATTTCAGATGTTGCAGTGATATTATCAGTGGTGTCATAGAACATGTCATGAGTGATGGAATATGTGTGCAGTGCATGGCAAGGGCACTAGTTAGAGTTACATTAGGGCAGGTGTTTCAGTTACTTGAGACAACTATGATTTTGTTTAAAACAGTATGTTTTAATTGCCATTTTCACCTAACTATACAGTAGTGTTCCTTAACCCTATGCATTTTTAGTGAATGTCTAAGGTTTTTTTTTTTTTTAAATAAAGTGCGACATTATTACAATTCATAAATGCAGTCACTTTAACCTTTGCTTTCTTCAGTGAGTTTCTATGTGTTTTCAATTTATGGAAAGATGTTCATTACTGTGCATGGCATAGGGTTGGGCACAGGGCCTTCACCCAACTCTTATGGGTGGCCAACTATCACTCAGTGCACAACCTTTGGCAGTACAGCATGGTATTGGATGCAGTGCTTGGACTATGCCAGTCCCTGTGCCCAACCCCCCCCTATCTGCACCCTACCCCCCACTGTGAACCTGCCCCCCCCCCCTGAATATGTGATGTAACAATGTAAAGGTTCTCATTTTAAGTACGGCAGACCTACTGACTTAGTCAGAGGGTCACAAGAAAAAAATATAAAAATGGAAACTATTGTCTTTGTCAAGGGGGTCAGCAAATTAGCATACATAAATCAGGCCTTTTTCTTTGCCAAATAGTCACCAATAAACATAATCAAATGTATATTTTATAAATTCACAGAGAGAGAGATATTTAATAAAAGGGATTGTCATAAAATATTATCAATGAAGGCTTTATAAAAAATAACATGTCTTTGAATATTTTTTCTTACATTTTTTTCAGGCCACAAAATGTAGCCATAGTATCAGTTACTGTATGCACTGTATTCTCTCCAGCACTCCAGGCTGAAGAGCATACAGCTCCAGCTCTGCGTGCTTTAAAAAACTATGGTAAGATCCCCTGGGTATAGACTCAGTGAGTCAAGAGACTTAGGGACTCATGACCCTGGCAGACTTGTGACCACCAGGGTCACGGTGGTGGTCAGACCACCCCCAATGTGGCGGTCCGGCAGCCACATTATGACCATGGTGATCGTGGCATGATCGGACTGCCAGCACTGCCAGATCACGACATTTAATCGGTCTGGCAGTCCTAATCCACCAGGGCAGTGCTGCCTAGTGCCCTGGGGATAACGAGTCCTTTCTCCACCGGCAATTACATGGTGGTAGCAACGCCATGTAACTGCTGGTGGAGCTGGGGTGCAGGATGGCCCAGGGGGCCCCTGCACTGCCCATGCACTTGGCATGGGCAGAGCAGTGCCCCCCCTGGCCAGCCATGCCACAATCTTCACTGTCTGCTTTGCAGACAGTGAAAATCGCGACAGGTGCTGGTGCATCCTAGGCACTACAGCATTGCCACGGGCTGTATTATGAGCCATTGTAAATGTTGTAGGGCATTTCCCGTGGGCCAGTGGGTGGAAACATCATTTCAGCATGCTGACCCAGCAGGAAATTCTTAATGGGGCCCACTGGAAGGCGGTTGCATCGGCGGCAAACCTGACCTCAGGACTTCGGCAGAATGCTTTTGTCATCTTCCAAAGTCATAATGACCCCTTTACTGTATCTTTTTAATGTTGCTTGGAGGCTGATGCACTCTCTGCATGCCACTTTAAAAAAGACCCAATGATGTGCTTACTTCTTCTTGGGGCATCACCAGGAAATATTTGTAAAAGTGCCCTTGCAGGCCATTATGATGCATTCCCCAGCTGGAGAAGTGAATGTGAACTCACTAACTTTCACCTACTGCATGCAATGGTTACAGAGAGAGAAGTCTGGATTTAAACCTTAACAGTATTGTTATGAAAGTGCTGATGGAGTTTAAAACTGCATTTATTTAGATGGAGTTTTAATGTTCCTAAACCAATGCATAATATGTGGTATAACCATAACTGTCCGATTTGTAATGCTTGGGCAGTTAAATGGTTTTGTTTCTGTGAGAGAAAATAAACATTTTTCTAACTATAACGGTCTGTTAACCTTTGGCTTTCTCTTTACATTTTGTTGGTTTTAAAAAAATAATTTTATAGTAGTGTTGGCAATGTAATCATTGTTTTTTTGGAAATCTTAAGTGATGTACTATTTTGAACTACAATGTCTTCAACTGGGCTGTAATTGGGCCATTTACAAAGCAGGAATGCTTTTGTTTTAGAATGCTAAATTAAATGATGTGTTTTCTTTATTTAAATATATTGTTTTCAATTGTAATGTGGTTGCAATTACATGTATTTGTGAAGGTGAGCTTTTTTGTTAATTTTGCCAGTACTGCTGAACATCCTAGGTACTATTGCGGTTGTACTGTGGTACTTTTGATTTGTTAAAAAAAATCTGACCGGTTGAGAACACTATCAGTAACAGGAAATGTACTCCCCTTAGTGGTTATTGTGATTGAGAACTAGAAAGAGAAGATTGTATATCTTTTCCCCTGAGGGTTACAATTTGGAGGCTGACATTTTAACCGCAGTGGCTGCTCAGGAAGATCAAGACAAGCAGGAGGAAGACAAGAAGAAGGAACTGTTAGGAAAATAGAAAGAGGAGAGAAGGAGGAACCAGCTGAAAAAGCCAGTTGTAGGGCAATGTTTTCTATATTTCTATACCAGCAGGCCAACAGAAGGTGAATGCACTCCTGGGTACTTGCAACCTTCTGTCTAGTAGAATGCACCAACAATATTCCTTCAGAACATCTGGTATGCAAAGACACCTATGGTTCATCTACTGAAGAAGGTTAGTGCGTGCTGAGAGGAGGTGGGGACAATATTTTGAGGAGGGCGCTGTACAAAAATGTATTGCAGCCAGAGGTTCCCAATCTGCAACACCTACAAAATCAACAGCATTAGCCTCACCTTCAGACATTCCATTGGCTGCACCAGCATTGCTCACTCACGGTTCCAGTGCTCCTGCTCACCTTCTCAGACAGGATTGGATAAGATGCAAAAATTACAGCAGTAAAGCCACTTATTATCTTCTGTGCCACATGTTTATAGTGACTGGAGAGAACAATTTGAATATTCACCGCCAATTGTTGATGGCACATCAGTTTCCTGCACAAATTCCTTAGGTCTTTCCTTTCCTTTCCTTCCCTTTCCTTTCCATTCATTTACTTTCCTCTCCACTCCTTTCCTTTTATTTCTTCCTCCATCATGTTTTGTTTCTGTTGCATTTGTTGACCTCACAACTAAAAGAGAAAACATTCAAAACAAAAAATCAAAAATCAAGAAAATAATGAAAAAAAGGTTCTTATACGAACTACCCACATATTTCAAATAATAAAGTGCTTGTGTTCTTGTTAAATGGTTTTTACACTGTACATGAAGTTATAAATGAATATTATATAAAGATGAAAGGTAAATAAAGGTGAATCTGATATATTAAGTTCATTTGAGTGGTGTCCCATATTGTGGAGCATATTGTTGTAATGATTGTTGTTTTGTCAGTGTGTGATATGTGATTGTTAATGATTGAGTGAGACACTGTTTATTGGAGCATGTTAGTAATGAGTGTCACCAACTTTAATACAGCATGTGAAATTCTAATAAAAGCACACATGTATTTGTTAAAAAGTACCAAGTTTATAAGATGTTTACACAGCGACATTATGATGTGTTAGAAAAACAGAAATAGATGTTCATCCAATTGTAATTATAATTTTTATGTGTTTCTCAGACAAAAGTAACTTAATTTTTAGACAACATAAGTATGTCACCATTTAGATCCTTTGCAGGTGAAGATGATCACATTGTTTTAGTCATCTTCAAGCATTGGGGAAAAACAAATCAACTGAATTGTGAAAAAACCCACAGGAGCTGTACATGTTCAACTGTGGATATATCTATCTAACTCATCTAATATATTGAAAAATAAAGAAGAGAAAGTACCAACAGTAGATTTTTTAAAAATGCCATCAACCATGCAAGACTAAATAATGACATGTCTACTGAATGATGAAAACTGAGCTTCGTAATACCTTTCAATTTGTATGATACGTGTAAAAATATAGGTTCTAATTTTGGATGTACAAATATCAGGTAACAATTTGTCATATTTTTATGCAGCTGATTTTTCAAGGTAAGATTAGTGTCATCATAATTTGTCTACCCTGTCATATTCTTTAAATAGACAGGATAGTGCCCTGATGTAGCAGTCTCTCTTAGAAATGGATGTGCTGAGTTTCCTGTAATTTTCAAAACATCTTAAAATAATGTAAATTACATTGTTCTAATCATTGATAAATGAAGGGAAGAAACTAACTTTGACTTACAGTGTGGATAAAGATTTGGTTGCAATGCCTGACATATTACATTTTGAAATGAAATAGATTTACAATCAGGTATTGGTATATACACAAATCTTTCAAATTGTGTAACAGTGGAGGATGAATGCAGATAATGTATGCATTAATTTTCCTAACTGTAGCTTAGACTAAAATGGTCACAAAATGGTTGAGTATTCTTACCTATTATTTCTAGAACAACCATATAGAATTCCTGAGCATCATGCTGTTGACTTACTTGCTGAGTGGCATATTTGGTTGTGCGATGTAACTTGTTTATAATGATTTGTCAAACATTTGCACAAATGGTAATGTGCATGCTGCTGTATTACTTTGTTCCCCAAAAATATCAGCAGAAGCAAGTTAGCAATCAGATTGCAAAAGCAATTAACTGCAATTTGATTTTCAAACTGATGTCCAGTAATTTCAAAATGTTAGGTTTTCCTGTTTTGCTCTTCAAACTCTTGTTTACAATTGTAGGTTGATGTAATTTTTCTTTTGAAAGGTAGTTTTGGTTTTGTTAAAATGGGGGTTTTCACTAAGATGTGGTGCATATGCATTTCTCAAACAATTGTATTCTCATACACAACTACTATCTGCAATATACACAGTCCTGTTTATTTTTTAACATGAGAGAGAGCAACGTATGCCATATCCTCTTTGAAAACTGGGGCGGTAAATGTTAATAATTGCATAATCTAATATTAGTGCTTGTGATTAGTCTATTGTAACCATGTAAGCCCAATAAAGGGGAAACCTCTCTCTTTGAGCATGTAAATCTTGAATGAGTAAGAATCTTGCCATACATTGAGATATTTTTCCCTGGATCTCCACTGTTGTCGAATTGTACTAAAATGAATTCAATCTCTTCTTTATGTGGAGACATGATAAAGTCCCCAACAAATCCTGTTGTAAATTCTGACATAATATAACTCATCAGTTTTCATACAAATATAAATCTGTCTCCAATCCTGCTGATTTGCAAAACTGATTTCTCCATATGTTTTAATTAAGTAGCTAAACTTTGGTAATAGGTATAATGAGACTGTGATTTTCAACTTTATCCTAGCAGAGGAGATGGAAAATATCTTATTTTTCCATATGTAGCATAGCTTTGTTTATTTATTTATGCATAGTCTTCAAGAGTTGGCATAAAGCAAACCACAGGTTGTGATTGTGCTAGAAGAAAATGTATTACTTCAGTAGGTGAGTGACGTTTTGGAAACAATATGCTTGTATATCATTGATTTAGCATACATTTAGCTTATTCTGTCACTCCAATATGAATATCTTGTAAAATGTTAGCATCATTTTCATCATTAGTTTGCCTCATATTTTGAGTTAGTTCTCCGTATGAAAAAATCAAACAAATATTTACATTCCCTACACTTTCTAAAGTATTTCAAGTTTGGGTCTTCAAAAGTTTTTCTGACTTCATCAATGATCAAAACTATTTGTTTTTTTAACTCTTTCAACTTCCTGACATGTATCTGTGTTTAATTTTAAGTATTCCAATTGATTATGATGTTTCACAGGAAGTAATAATAGACAATGCAATATTATTACCCTGATATTATGCTTTTTCAAGTTCCAGCCTGGCCACTGACATATAGTAATATAAGTTGCAAAGTACTAAAATCACATAAT
Source organism: Pleurodeles waltl (assembly GCF_031143425.1). Taxonomy (NCBI): domain Eukaryota; kingdom Metazoa; phylum Chordata; class Amphibia; order Caudata; family Salamandridae; genus Pleurodeles; species Pleurodeles waltl. Next base: position 318,807,546 of record NC_090442.1, on the reverse strand, counting down.
TGATTTTAATGTTATTGTCCATAATCCACAGAATGGGTTATCTCTTTCTCTATTGCTAGTTGTTCTGAATTTAATTGTGATACCAAGTAATGCAAATTTTGAATGTACTGTTTCATTTTCTCCATTGCATCTTCAACTTCAACCATGGGAGCCATAACTTTAATTAATTATTGGTTATCGAAGTCGGTCAACACTTGAAGAGCTTGAAGTATTATTAATGTTGGAGCATTGCGTTGTGTTTCTGCATTCAATTTATTTTCATCTGCAATTTATTGTTCTAGTATTTCTAAACAGTTTCATTTATTTATACTTGAAAAGTATCCTCATAAAATTTGAAGGAGCCTATAATGTCATCTTCCTTCCATCATGGTGTCAATAGTTGTAGATTTGCCAAGTAGGAGAACTCCTTTTTTCAGTTTCACAACTAAGTTAATGGTGAATCTATTAAACATCAGTTGGTCCCTCAGACTTAACATTTTCCAACGTTTATATTTTATGATAGATGATTTCTAAATGAGAAATACTGAGCTAGTTCACATAGTGATAGGTTTTCCAACAAAGGACTTCTGTTTGAGAAATATGAGTGCAACATATTTATTTCTAAAATGTCATTGTCAGTTGGATCGAAATACACAAGATAGTCAATTTCTGGTAAGCTTTTTAAACTCCTCAGTGTCTTGCTGACAGTTCTAAGCTAAGCCAGACAATTACCCATAATTTACTGTATAAGCTTGAAAAACGTAAACAGTCACATGCTTCATAGCTACTGACCTCTCTGTGAAATAATATTTTAGGATTAAATTAGTGTAATATTTTACTTAAATATTGTTCTGCAGATATTTCTTCCCATGCTTCCTTCATCTGTGTTTTCAACATTTTTAATGTAGGAAGTAACATAAAGACTGCTCTAGAGTTTATCTGTAACAAATTGTATATCCATGTTTGCTTCCTATATATATGGAATTAAAGGGTTGTAGTCTTGATTTGTTGTGATCCCTGTGAACTCCTTAGATTGTAAGAATCTTTAGTGATTTCCCTATAACAGCATGTCTAACAGATGACTTGAAATTGTTGATTCTTCCTTTGTGTAGAATTCGACAATTAGAGTAAAAGTTAGATTTGTTCCTATATTTCATTAACTAGTATTTGCCACACTTATGTGATTAATAGCATAAAATGTGTTCAAAGAGTTTGTGATTGTGCTCTTTATTTGGTATGTCACTGTCATAGGTGACATAACATTCAATAAAATGTAGAACAGATTCCTCAAAGACATATCCTAACTTAGATTCATCTTTGATCCATAGATGTACATGACTATGTGGTACATCTTTTGCTTGATTCTCCAAAAGAAATCAAGCACCTCTCCAACAGGAATTTTAATTTTGCTGGTTAAGTATAGGAGCATTGTGTGAAATTTGTTGTTGAAGTCGGTAAAAATATTAGCATGATCCAAGGAGCATAATTCTGCAAGAGTTGTTGTTTCAATATCTTGAAAGTTAATGTTTGCTTCAAGTAGAAATAATGTAGAAATTGATACTAATCATCCCATAGAAATTCTGTACAGCTTAAAGTAATAAACTGTGTTGTGGTCCTAAATTTCTCAGTATACATTTTAGTTCTCCATTTCTTCTGAACCAATATTCATTTGTTCCTCGCTGACATGCCATGATGTTGATTAAGTTATATTCCAGATTGTCGTCTTTGTTGTGCACCTTTTCAATGAAGTTCTGGGCTGTTATATTTTTACACCTACTTTCATGGCACATAGGGGGTCATTCTGACCCTGGCGGCCACGGGAGCACCGCCAACAGGCTGGCGGTGCTCCCAAGGGCATTCTGACCGCGGCGGTTCAGCCGCGGTCAGAAAGGGTAAACCGGCGTTCTCCCGCCTGTTTACCGCTGCCCCATTGAATCCTCCATGCCGCCGCCATGGGGATTCAGACACCCCCTACCGCCATCCTGTTCATGGCGGGAAACCCGCCATGAACAGGATGGCGGTAGGGGGTGCCGCGGGGCCCCTGGGGGCCCCTGCAGTGCCCATGCCAATGGCATGGGCACTGCAGGGGCCCCCGTAAGAGGGCCCCACAAAGTATTTCAGTGTCTGCTTTGCAGACACTGAAATACGCGACAGGTGCAACTGCACCCGTTGCACCCCTGCAACTACGCCGGCTCAATTCTGAGCCGGCGTCCTCGTTGCAGGGGCATTTCCGCTGGGCCGGCGGGCGCTCTTTTGGAGAGCGCCCGCCGGCCCAGCGGAAATGTTTGAATGGCCGCCGCGGTCTTTTGACCGCGGTGCGGTCATTTGTCGGCGGTACCTTGGCGGACGGCCTCCGCCGTCCGCCAAGGTCTGAATGACCCCCTTAATGTGCAACTGTATAAGAAGTGATAGAAAGTTCACTTTCATACAGGAATGTGAACCTGTACGGAATGTCTTGATGAAAATGCATATCTTATGAATAAAATCTGGTTGCTCAGTACTCTGATGCTGAAATTTGGACAGGATGGTCATCATATCATTCACCTTTCCCAGTGTGGAATAAATGTGGATAACATCTTGATTCTAAAGTTTTTCCCCAGTCACTAATAGGTTCTCTTCTAGCTTCACTCATCTGATAAAGTTCTAAAGCATCATCCATCATTTCTTTAAAGTGTAGTGGGTGCATACTGTAATGTTTATATATTCTTCCTGATTCAGTTGTCGCAATTGTCCACTTTCATTTTCTTTCTCAAAGGGTAAGTTGTTTGAAGAGATTCATTTGTTTGTCTGTTATAGGTACTCATTTCACCAAAACCATTAAAGTTTTCCTAATTTACCTTGTATCCCAAGAGTGTGTACGGTGTTTGTGAAATTTATTGTGAGATAACAACTTTTCCTTTCAGGCATGTACTAATGCATATGGCGAGAATGTTTCATGTTTTGGTAGTGACCTAACAATAGTTTAAAAAGGATGTACAGTTTGAATTAAAATGCTTTCATACAAATGTAGTTGGCTTTGTTCTGATAGAATTGGATATATTTTCAAATTGTTGTGAATCCCACATGCAGTCATGCAGTTGGAGTCCAGTTGTCTTACACAATAATTGAAGATGACGTGATATTTGCAAACATCATATTTGTCTTCCATAAATAGACAGACTTCTCCACTGCAGTGCTGTCCTCATTCTCAATATCCAATTCATAATTATTCATTCCATTTAAATCATTTTGTGGGTAATCCTGCGTAAAAACAACCTCTAAAAAAACATAATTTTCCTAAATGAGACCTGAGACTTAGGGCCTGATTTTGATATTGACAGATGGGTTACAGCGTCACAACGATGACAGATTTCCCATCCGCTGACATCTAAATCCCATAGGAAATAATGGAATTTAAGTTTCGGTGGACGAGATATCCGTCACCGTTGTGATGGAGTAACCCATCCATTAATATCTAATCAGGCCCTTAGTTTGAATGTAGTCCATTATACAGTTGACTTGTTTGGATGATGTACCCTCAAAGATGGTGTTTTTATTAAGTAGAATGTGTGCACAAGTTTCCTGAGTGCTGAAAGATGTGTAAAAAGCATCTTAATGTGATGAAATGTGGTGTTGCACATGCTTTTTGAGGAAAGCTAAGGAATGTCCTTGTAGTTTAGTAATTTTTTTAAATGGACAGGAAAGACATCCATGTGCTGCAGCATTTAAATTTCTTGAAGCACTGTTTATTTTCTATATGTCATCAAAAATGTCCATAGCTTCTCAACTGATGTTTCTCGAACATTGTAAATGGAAGTGCAGTTTCTTTCAGATACAGTTTTTTTTCTAGTTTTTACTGTGCAAATTTTATTTTCAGCTACTATTACATTCCCATATAGAATGTAGACCCGGCATCCTTGGCATGTTTCCCCCTGACGTTTTGCCTTCAAATCTCTTGTTTTGCTTACCTTGTTTTAGCTGGCTTTAGGACTCTGAGCACTCTACCAATGCTAAGCAGTGCTAAAGTACATGAGCTTTCTGCTTAAACAATGGTAACATTGGCTTATTTATTATTGACATATTTAATTTACTTATAAGTCTCTAGTAAAGTGCACTACCTGTGCCTAGGGCCTGTAAATTAGATGCTACTAGTGGACCTGTAGCACTGATTGTGCCACCCACTTAAATAGCCACTCAAACAGCCTTGGATGTTTTCATACTTGCTCGTCCGCATGGGATGAAATAGAGGCCTTCAGCTATTTGGTTTAAAGAAATATTAGTTGCTGAAAAAAGTGTGGTAAAGTACTTGAACGTTTTTGGAGGAAAACTTATGAAGCTGTTGAGTGGTTCCTACTTTGGTAGTAAGACTGCCAGTTGAGGACAGAAGCACTGTAAAGTGTGGGAGACTGAGTGCAATCCAGTTCTTTAGTAGCTGTCGTCCTACCTCTTGTGCAAGCTCACAGTCCCTCACTCAAACCTCCAAACCCACCAGGGTAAAAGGTGATTATGGCAACTTAAACATGACACTCCGACTCCCCAGGGAAGTCTTGGGAAGGGATGGGACCCCTTTTGCTCAGTTACTTACGAATGCTAAGCGAGACACAAAAATACAAGATAAGTTTACAATACTGTAGCCCGGCGCCGGAACACCCGGCTACCATCATTGGCGGCCCCCAGGCAGCCGAATACCCAGCGGGCACCGCCGAAGATGACCCGGAAGAGGAATGTGTTGGGAACCCGGATATCCGGATTCCCAACGCAATAAAGGACTGACTTCCGTGGTGGCCCAAGGAGGAAAAGGAGTGGATAGCAGAAGAAACGGGACGACGGCCGGATCAGAAGAGTCGAGAAGACCTAAAGGAAAAAGGAACCCCCGACGGAGGGCAAGGAGGCCCAGAGACGTGAGGACTCCGCCACGTCCCTGGAGGGGCGTGGTTCAAGCAGGTACGGTCCTACTTTCAGAGTGGGATTAAAGCCCTGGTGGGGTTGGAGGAGGGTACGGGAGGTGAAAGGGAAAAGAGGGAGGAGGGAAGGGAATCAAACAAAGTACAGGCCGAGGAAAATAAGGGAACCTAGTGGGGTTCCCTACACAGGTTACTAAAGGGAATTACCTGACAATTATATCTATATTTTATTTTGTTTGTTGGTGGTTGTTCTGGTGAAAAGGGGTGAATCCTATCCTTTACATATGTCTACCCCCCCCTCGCTAACACCAACACTTACCTTCCTACACGGGCGTTGCAAGATCTTTTTGCTTGAGAGGTCTAGCCCACATAGAAGACTATATTAATTGGTTATTCTCAAACCCCCCTCCCCTCCACAACTTGGTTTCCTGTCACCTCACCGCACCCCCTCAAGAGTCTCCCACTTACTAAAATGACCCCAAACAACCCTTAAGTAAAGACTTACCTTGCCTTCTTTCTTTTCCCAGTTCCCCTGACAACGCCACTCTGCCACGAGACCTTCAGCTGGACCAAAGAGAACCTAACAAGAAAGAAGACAAAGAAAGAGTTATGTTCTCGGGGACATAGAGACTTACGGGCTGGCAGAAAAGAACTCTATATTGCCAATAAATGTGAATCTTCCACACACTCTAAACCCAAGTTGTGTTATCTGTCCTTGTCAATACGCCCACTGCTACAAATACATTTATTGAAGCAATCGCAATCTAGTATATAGAGAGCGAGCTAGAATAATTAGGCAGATGAAAGAAAGCAATGTAATCATCATGATGATCAGGGTAAAGAAGATAAACAGTCCAACTATGATGTATGTGGTTGTAGATGTTCGAGAGATTCCGGCCTAACCATATGTCTATTTCTTAGAACATAGTGGTTGTTACCCTCTGCCTGGCCTGAATGAAGGGATTAGCCCCAGCCGCATACCTGAATAGAATATCATGAATCAGCCTGCCGTGTAGATGGCAATCCTCACACGTAGCAGGCAGATCAACGCCAGCCAAGCTGCATGTCACATAGCATGTGTCCCAGAATCAACCTGGTTGAAATGTCATTCAACCTCCTTAGGCCAGTTTGTATAATAAACCATACCATATTGGGAATACAGTTCTGATGTAATGCTGTGTCTTGATGATAGAAGCTGTGTCCAAGACTGGCAACACTAGTTAGCGTATTGTGTACCTCACTCCATAGCCTTGGACAAGAAGAACTGATTATATATGTTGTGCAAAGGCTAAGCTAACGCAGCAGCATGTTCCTCGTTTTCCTAGAATAAAAGCAACTGTTAAAATGCGTAAAAGCCATCCCCAAAAGCAGCCCTTCTAACATGAATAAAATGTGAATCAAAACATTAAACCTAAGCTAAAATGGGGTGACCAACCCCGATACAAAAAGGGTCCTCACGACACCCTGCCCTTGCCAGGAATGAAGTACAGATTCTATAACCCTTCTAAAATTGGAAGCATTGAAATAATCTATAAAAAGCCTTAATAATGTCCACACCGACAAGCAGGGCATGCTGATCAAAGGCAGCCAATAAACATTTCTGAATTTAAAACTGGACTGAATTAAAAGTCATTGGAGTTTAACATGAGGTCATCAAAAACATAGTCAAGAGGGACTCCAAGAGGGACTCTGCTTCCGGAGTCGATATTAAAACCAAAGCCTCATCGAGAAGGTCAAAGGAACAGATATTATCTGAGGCCTCTGCCATGCCCATAGAAAGGAGCCCTAGCATCTATGTTCCTGTAAGGTAGCTTAGTTTTCTCTTCAATAATTTTATTTGCAAATGTTGCAGTAATATTTCAATGATGTCATAGAAGACGGCATGACTGATGCAATAGGTGGGCTGATAAGCATGGCAAGGGCATGGGTTGTAGCTACCTTATGGCATGAGTTATTGTTTCTTGAGATAAGGTATAACTATAACTGCTGGATTTCCAAGGTTCTGTGTGGGTAAAAGCTGAACCTAATTATAACATCCCTGTAACCCTTGTTTTTTTACAGAATTTCTAAAGTTTTTAAAATTCTATCCCCTAACTATAACGTCCTTGTAACCTTTGTTTTGTTCAGTGAATCTTTAGAGTTTTTTTGTAACATAAAGTAATATTTAATTACCTTATGTTAATTCAACTGCTTTGCATGGCCCCGTATGCAGCCAACTCCATGCTGCGGGTCTGCGAGTGAGTGTGTGAATGGCTGTATGGATGTGTGACTGGATGTGTGTGGTTGTGTGGGTATGTAAGTGGGTGTGTGGCTCTGTGACTGTATGAGTGGGTGTGTGAGTGCTTGTGTGAGTGGCTGTGTGGGTCTATGAGTGGTTTTGTGAGTCTGTGAGTGGGCGTGTGAGTCTCTGTATGGGTGTGTCAGTGGGTTTGTGAGTGGGTGTATGTCTTTAAATTCCTGTCTGGATCAGAGAATCCATCATGGATTCACATGTGGGAATGTGCCAAGCACTGCAGAGGATCTACAGATCCTTGTGCACCCCAAAAAACATGTTTGGGTCATTTCTTGCTCATGAGGGTCCCATACAGATCCCTCCTTCAGTCTTTTGGGGTCAGCATACCTCTAGCCTGACCCCTTTTATCATTTTTACCTCTTATCCCCCCCCAGGACTGAGTCCAATACACAAAATTGTGTTTTGTTTCTGGGGATGAGCCTAGCTAATCACAACATGGCTGTTGGTAATGTATCTGCAGATCAATCGCGGTGAATCTTCTTCTGTAGATATACATAACTCTTTTATGTTTGAAAACTCCAAAACTACTGAACAGATTAATACCAAATTACAAAAAGCAGTCTTTCTGGACCAAGATTTAGCTTTTTGCCAAATTTGGTGTAATCCTGTACAGCTCTTCGGGCTTTAGTTGTGCTCAAAATTCCTACTGGAAATAGCAATGGGAAAACGTGTTTTGGGACCCCCTTTTTTTCTCGGCCCCAGTTGATGAATCACCACTAAGCTTTCAAGACAGCAGCTAAAGTAAGTGGCATACTAGTTTTAAAAATATCACGAAAATTCATCAAACAGCACCAAAAGTATTATCAAAACATACACAAAACAGTTTCGGTACAGGGCAGGCTCTGTGCATTGCATAGTATAGGCTTGGACACCTAGTGGGGCTTGTATGTCTGAAGAAAATGGGTTCTCCATGAAAGGTTGTTCACACAGTAAAGACCTTGTGCAGAACTAACTTGCCTACTCATATCTGGTTATTTACCCACTTGAGTTCATCTATCCACAAAGTGTTCAGTACAGGTGCATGCTGCGCTCAGGAGGAGCTTGGTTTACTGAAGGGGGCTTGTGTATTTGAAGGATCATTTATGATTTACATGATTCTGCTCAACTTGGTACTTACTTTCATTTTTGAAATGCTGTACTGGTTTACACGATAATTTAAACACTAGTAGTTTGGATAATGTAATCAGGGATGGCATCAGTGATGTCATCAATGATGTTATTGAAGACACCATCAGTGATTTCATTATTGATGTCCTTGAAAATGTCATGAGTGATGTAATATGTAAGGTCATGAAGTGCATGGCCGGGTTGCAATTTATAGTTAGGTTGCTGAACTACAAGTGGCGAATTTTAGTTTTTTTTTGTTAAATGTTATGTTATAACTGACATTGTTGCCTAAATATAGCATCCTTTTAACCTTTATTTTCTTCAGTAAATTTCTAGGTATTTTTTACCATTATGTAAGAAATATATACCACACCTAACTAAAACAGGGTGGAGGATAAAGTGTGGGGGGAATAGGATTGGTTATTCAAGCAATAGATTTGTTTGTTTGTAAATTATTACAAATGCTTAATACTATTGTAAATAGTAGTTTCAGAACAATCAAACAGCAAGGCCAAGACATAGACCACAGTGGGTAAGAGAGTGAAGCTCAGGACATGCCCCATTATGCCTGAAGGCATGTCTACCTCCAGTTCTCAAAAGTCTGACTTATTATTTAATCCCTTTTGATTTAACAATAATGAATCTAATTTCTTTCTTAGACAGCATGGCCTTCTATATTTTTCTTATTTTGTATTTATTCAACTATGTATCTTCCTTCCCTTTTATCTAGTTTATTGTTCTGTAAGTAAACGCAGCACACGTCTGTTTACTTCAATATTAATATTACCTTTTACTTCCTGTGGATATTTCCTTCTGCCTCTGTTGGAATCACTACTTCCCTTTTCTTTCCCCATTTTTAGATCTGGAATTGGGCAAGACAATTTGGTTTTACTAAAATAATACGCAAGCTATATTTCCTTAAAGAGGCTTAAAGCCACCTCTCTTCACCACTGGTCTGTGGTTGTGTAATTCCTGTTTTGTTTCTGCCCTCTATAGCATACAGCCAAAGTGTAATTTTCAAATGATTGTTTATGTGCAGAAAGCGACACCTTCCCGCACATTAACAATAATTTCTGGCATTTTGCTCTTTCTATACGTGCTGCAGAATGCAGCACTCATAGAAAAAGAAAAAAATTAGAAGGAATAAAATTATTTCTAGCCTTGCTAATGCTACCCCTGGGGTGGCATTAAATTTTGGCGTTGCCTCAGGTTTATGAAATCTCCTAAATCTGAGGCAGTGTCAAAATGCAATAGGTGTTGCTGTGGTACGCCCTCAGCAACACCCATTGCACACCCCTCTGACACAGAAAACTGTGTCGGATGGTCCCATATTTAAAAGGAGGTGTAACACCACAAAAAATGGCTTTACAACTCTTTGTAAAAATGGTGCAGAGGTTAGTGCCACTGGAGCATCACGTAAAGTGACACTCCAGTGGCGCTAGGGGCTCTTAAATATGCCCCTATGATGTTGAATTTGACAGCATGCTTGCAGAGTTTTATTTAAAAATAAGCAGGGTGTAGTTTGGGTTTCAGTATCCAATATTTTATACTTTGAACCATTGATCCTTCCTTCTTTCCATTTTGTTTTTATTTGTTCCTTTTACATTCTTTTTTGCTCTTTTTCCATTTTTCCATCTTCATTCTTTTGTTCCTTCTTTCTTTCATTTTTGTTTTTCCCTTTTGTATTCCTTGTTTTTTTCTGTTTTGATGATTTCCCTTATTCTTTCCTTCTTTCCTTACTTCTTTCCTTTCTTCTTTCCTTACTTATTTGCCTTTCCTTTTTTTTATTCCTTCTTTCCTTCTTTCTTTATGTTTTGACCTTCCTCTTTTCCCCTTCCTTTTCTTTTTTGTCTTCTTCTCTTGTCATTGATTCTTTCTTTTATTATATCATTTATCTTCTTTTTATATTTCATTCTTTTTCTTTCTTTTATTATGGTCGAGCACGTGCAAGCACTCTGGAACATGTTGTAATCTCTATGTGGGCTTCTAACCATGCCCATGTCACGCCCGTCACTTTCATTAGTTTGTGGGCTTGCCTTTTGAAAATCGATTGATTCCATTTTTGAAAGGCATTCATACGTCATGCCTTTTCCGGTGTTTAGCCCTCCTTGATGAAACCGGTAAACTACTGAAAACGTACGAGGTTCTGTGTTTTCAGCTGGTTTCTGGACTGCTTTATCTTTTCATTTCCTGTGCAGCGCGATCTCACCGGGCAGAAGTCTAGTTCTTTGCATGACATCGACCCTGTTATATGGATAATTTCACTTTTGCTGGTTACATGGATGATTGCACTTTTGCCAGTAACATGGATAATTGCACTTTTGTCGATAAGTTTCACTGGGAGTGAACTTCTGTTTCCTTTTCTATGTCTCATTCCCACTCATGGTGACCATCGTCTTGCATATGTGAAACTGTTCTACTTTTCATTGTTAGTTTATGTGGCAAAAAAAATCCGGTTAGGAGTTCAGAACGCTAGTAGCCCTACGTGAGCATACGCGTGACCCATTGCATTGCAAATGCTTTTTTTTACTTGCTTTCCTTACCATCTCCCTCTATCCCTTTCCTTTCTTTTTTTCTTAGCTTTTCTCTTCACTTAGGGCCTCATTACGACCCTGGCAGCCAGCGATAAGCTGGCGGTAACACGGCCATCCAGCTATTATGACTGTGGTGCAATAGCCACGGCCATACCGCCGGTCCCTCCAACATACCTCCAGGCTTCCGCCTGGCGGTCATAATCCACAGGGCAGTGGTGCAAGCACCGCTGCCCTGGGGATTATGAGTCCCCGACCACCACACTGGCCACGGCGGTAAACACCACCATGGAAAGGCTGGCGGTAAGGGGGACTCAGGGTGCCCCTGGGGGCCCCTGCACTGCCCATGCACTTGGCATGGGCAGTGCAGGGGCCCCCAGGCACAGCTCCATCGCGCATTTAACTGTCTGAATTTCGGGCAGTGAAATGTGCGACAGGTGCTACTGCACCCTCTGCACATCAACATTGCCGCCGGCTCTGTTACGAGCCGGCAGCAATGTTGATGTGACTTTTCCGCTGGGCCAGCGGACTGTAACACTGTTACCGTCTGCTGGCCCAGCAGAAAAGTCAAAATAGGGAGCCAGATATACTGCCAGCACTGGCGGTATACTGGCGCCCGCAGCTTCGCCGGTCTTTGGTAAAGACCGCCAAAGTTGTAATGAGGGCCTTAATGTCTTCTTTGCGTCTTTATTTCTTTTCTTTTCTCCTCTCCTTTTTTCTTCTTTCTTTCTCTTTTGCCTTCTTTTGTTCTTGTCTTCTTTTTTCTTGTTTGCCTACTTTCTTCTTTCTTCCTTTCTTTCTTTCTTTCTTTCTTTCTTTCTTTCTTTCTTTCTTTCTTTCTTTCTTTCTTTCTTTCTTTCTCTCTTCCCTTCCCTTATGCTTTCTTGCCCTCTTTCTTTATTTTTCCTCATTACCTTCCCTTCTTTTTGCCTTTATTCCTTTTCCTTTTTCTTTCCCTCTTTCCTTTTCCCTTTTCTTCTTTCTTTCATTGTTGCCCTCTTTTACTCTTACCTTCCTTGTTCCCCTTCTTTCTTTCTCTTTTTCTTTCTTTTTGGTCCTTTTCCTCAATTAATTTTGCCTTCTTTCTTTTCTTGTTTCTTTTCTTGTTTCTTTTGGCATTTCTTTTTACCTTCTTCCCTTTTCCCCCTTTCGGTTTTTCCATCTTTCTTTCATTCTTTTCTTCTTTATTTTTCCTTATTTTTTCTTTTTTACCCTTCTTTGCTTTCCTTTCCTTCTTTCTTTTTGCACTCTTTCTTTGTTTCTTTCCTTATTTCTTTGTACCTTCTTTCTTCTTATCTTTCCTTCTTGATATTTGACTTCTTTCCTTTTCCTTTTTTATTTCTTCTTGCCCCTTTCCTTCTTTCTTTCTCACCTTTTTTACTTTTGTCGTTCCATCTTCCTTCTTCCCTCCTTTCTTCTTTTTTGCCTTTCTTCCATCCCTTTTTGCCTCCCTCTCTTCCTCCCTTTAGTCATTTTCCTTCCCTTTTTGCTCTTTTCTTTCCTTTTTTGTCTGCCTTCCTTCCCTTTTTCGTCCTTCTTTCCTTTCTTCCTTGCTTCCTTCTTTCCTTGCTTCCTTTCTTGCCTTCTATTTGAAAGATGAGGCAAGGAGCCAACGCCAGAAAAAGAGTTTTAGGTCTGTGTTGACCAAGACCATTTGATTTTACTATAAGTATGAATAATATAGTCGCTTATATGCATTTTCAGCCAGACTAATACATTAGTCTATGATTCACATTTTTCTTCCGTCCACTTCAGCATGCATCAAGGGACAATGTTAGCTTACTTCAGCCATTTACTGACTTCACTATGGTTTACAGCATGCTGCCCTTTCACAAAGAAAACATTCACCCACAAGGTAGTTCCCTTCAGTGGTTGAGTGTACCATGATAATGTGTACTTTTTTAAAACCAGAAAAATACTTTTGTCATTAACTATTTTTTTAAATATTTAATGAGGGGCTAAGCAGCTTCCCGGATAATAAAGTTTTGCAAAAGCTATGATAAAACAATACAAGATTTGCCAAAATGCTGGGGACAAACGCTATAACTACTGGCTTTGCCTATGCTTTTATTCATACTTACATAGCACCAGTATTTAACAAGCAATCTCTCCCTAACCCCTCTTGCAGGTTTCCTTTCTTCATTCCCTTCCTCTGGTTTCCTAATATTTTGTTTTCTAACTCTTACCTTGCTATTTCCCACATTTGAAAAGTTTTTACTAAGACAGTTTTTTGAGTTTTAAAATTTAGATTGAATTTTTCATAGTAAAATTTTAGTGAGCAATAATTTCAAATTTTTTCAGTATTTCCTTTTTACTTTGGCAAATGTACTGCTGTTTGTAGTAATATTACTAAAACTATGTGTTTTTTAAAGGCTGCCCGGGGGAAATTGGAAAAGCATCAGGAGGATGAGTCTCAGATGGATGGATAGGAGCATGTGGCTGCTGAGATGAATGGTAAGTCAAATTCATTACTTCTGTTTTTCAATGACATCTACTACACTTGCCCAATGAAAGCCTGGTCCCTAACCTTTTTATACATTTTTAATGTTTCTGTGTATCCTTCTCAGCCATGTAATTTAATGGTTAAATAAATAGGTGTGCTGACCAGTGCCTTTCTACCCACCAAACCAACCATCAATTTTTCTGAGTCCCATCCTGGCACATGAAATTGTTCTCACATGATTTCTTCCTAAGTTTATTTCTTATAACTTCTCATTACTGGTCTACCTTCAATTAATGGCAGACCTATCTATAGCCAAACCTAACCATAACGCTTCTTTTGATTGAAGCTCAACTTTAGCTAACAGAGTAACACCTGCTCCCTAATCCAGGAACCAACCAACACAATAGTGCTACTATCTGTTTGAAGTGGATACAAGTCTTGTGTCTTCTTTTTCTTCTTTTTTCAGACCATCCTGCTGCTATCGCCACAGGCCAGAACCAGAGGGTGGACAAAAACAAAAAGGCTTGGCAGGAGTTTGCCTCTCGTTGTGCTAGAAAAAATCAAGGCCTTTGGCTGTGGGACCTGGAGGAACAGGATCAACATCCCAACTGGTTGGTGACCATTGCAGCCACTATGTGTTGATGAGCCACACAACCCCTGCTGCCCCCTCAGGAGCCAGTTCTAATATAGCCCCCCTCCCTCATCCACTGAAGTCCTCCTACGAAGACTTAGAAATGTCCTTGAAAGTTTCCAGAAGGGACTGTAAGAAATAAAAAATGTGGAGATGGACTGGAATAAACGTGTTCCATTTAGTGGGTTGGGCTGGATCTGTTGCCAGTGGAGTGGTTGAGGCGAGCTGTAGAAGTGGTAGTAATTACTATAGTGTTGTTTGACGGGTTTGTGAGTGAGTGGCTCCATTGCAGGTGGAGTGATGAGGCAAGTTGGGGCAGGAGTGGGAATTAGGGTTTAGGGATGGGGTAGGCCTGTTGTGGGTGGAGTGTGTGGCTGTTTAGTAATTTTTTGTTTAACAGTTTTATTAGATTATTATTAGCTGCTTGCTGTATTGCTTTACAGTGTTTTGCAGTAACCCCTTTTAAACGAGGAAGCTCTACCTACGTACTGAGGCTGAACCCCAAACCAGGCCCATTACAAACAACAAAGAGAATGCCAAATTGTCCTTCAGTCATCCTCTCTCTAGCCTCTTCCCAGCTAAGCTCCTTTTCCAGGCTAATTCTGATGTGAGCTTGAGTCTATCTTCTGTAATCAGTGTTACTTGAGCACCCTCTCATCAGTAATAGCTGTATACTATTGCCCTTCCTTCTGCAGACACCTCACTACCAAGTAACACTTACAACTCATGGAATAGATGTCAACTTAAGCTGACTGCCAACCCAACCCCAACCATTGCATCGTTCCAGTTGATGCAATGTTTTGTCAAAGGGGCTAAATGCTGATGGCCCTACCAGGCCTAAATAGGGAAGGCATCACAGGAAACACTAGGGTTGTCTTATTCTAAATGGAGCAGGTAAACCAGCAAAAGGATTTTGAAACATGAAACTAAAGTCAGAGTAACTGGAGAATTCAAGACAAATAGCATAAATCAACACAATGTACTCAGTGGCCTGGATAACATTTTAATCATGCCAGCGTAATTCGTTTAACTTTTGTAATTACACATAACAAAATGTAGAAATATTTACTGAGATTATGCTATTACCCTACCTCACATAATGAGAATTCCATCGGGGAAAAATCGTAATATAAGAAGCACAGAAAAAGATATAATCACCACAAATGTGAGCTTATTCTTTCAAATACGAGCACCAGTTCCATAATGCGTGTGGTCAACATGCATTGCAAGTTGTTTGTGTACCAACGCAGACTCTTTTTTAACATGAAACTGCAGTTCCAAACTCAAATGCCAGTTCTTTTAACAAGGATGTGTGAAAATCAACTCTAAAATGCATTTTAAAGTTGAATATTTACCTGAGCTGACTGTTCAGATAATCATTTTAGATCAAAACACTTTTTTTATTAACAGGCAGAAAGTGCTGGAGAGACTGAAAGGCAACTGTAAACTTTCAGCACTTCGTCAGTTTGCATTTCAATTTGGATGGGAAAACAACACTCTGTTTTTTGTTTGCGATCTCTGTTGCATCCACACCCTTGGAAGTTTTATTTTTCGGAAAAAAACATGTAAGTTCAATACAGTAATTTGCAAAGGATTTGCTATTGAAGTGAGGGCAGAACACACTTTTTTGCTCCTTGTTTGTTTTTATTTTTGTTTTTGCTTGTTTGCTATTGGATGGCCAGGAGTTTGGTGTAGAGGCCCTTTTAGGATCAAGTTTTTCAAGGGATAATGTTTGCAAAATTTAGGGATGGTTTCTCTGTGTGTTTTTGTGAACTTTGTGCAGATTTCTTTATCCTTTTACTGTGTCGGTGTTTTACTGTTTGTCGTCTGGTCTGCCCTGCAATAGGCCTTGGGTGTATTTTTAATTTATTTTTCACATTCTCACTGTGTGCTATGCTGGACGTTTTTTAATCATTTTAGGGACTAGTAGGTGGCCTTGTATTCATGGAAAATTTAGTTATTTAATGTGCCTATTTGCGGCTAAGTTTGGGGTGCCCTCTGGAGTCCAACCCCCCATGTAGCCAGACATTGACTACTCTTTATTCTCAGCTACCTTCTTCCACATCTGCTTGTCCACCAGGCAGTTTCTGATCCGACAGGGCAGCGCTGGATAATGAGTCCGATTCCACCAGCCTTTAAGGCTGGCGGAATGAGTGACTCGGAGCCCCCATGGGGGACCATGCACAGCCAATGCACTTGCCATGGGCAGTGCCGGGGCCCCCATGCACAGCCCCTTCGGGCATTTCACTGCACGATTTACGGGCAGGGAAATGCGCGATGGGTGCTGCTGCACCCGCTGCACTGCTACATTGCCCCCGGCTCCCTTTGGCGCCAGCGTCAATGTTCAGGCCCTGCTGCTTCCAGCTGGGCCAGCTGGGGAAACACTGTTTCCACCCGCCGGCCCAGCTGGATGTTTATTATGTGGCTGGCGGGGGGTTCTGCGCGCTGGCTGTCTTCTGTTGACCATCAGCGCCGATCTCAGTGGGTTTCCCCTCCGAGATAGTAGTGAGGGCCTATATGTTTTTGGGGGGTGACATGTGGGTGCTTCAGATCGAATAGGGCAACCATGTTCTTTATCCTCCATGCCTGCTTCTTTGCTGCCATCTGGCAGCCACCATTTTGTGGAGCCTGTGAGTGTGTGTCTGTGGTGGCCATTTTTTTTTTCTACATGCCTCATTTGTTGTTTTCCACATGTGGTGATAAATGAGCATAATTGTATGCAGCCAGTGTGTTACAATCATTTGCCTGCTTCCCATGAGCCCTCAAAGGATAGGATACCAGGAATACATTTTAGTTAATTTATTCAATTTTTGCTTGACTCACATAGGCCCCTTTGCCCCTGTAGGGACACCAGGAATTATTTAATTAATTTATTTGATGTTTGCCTGTCTCCCATATCGTCTACTTTGGCCCTGGAGGGACAACATCTAACGTAAAATTGTATTGTGTATCATTAAGGAAAACCATTACAATATATATAAAATACAGTGGTGGCTGGTGACTGAAAGCAGTGGTGGGGCACAAATACAAGACGGAATTGCACCTTGTGAGAGAGCCTCACTACCCACGTATTTCCATTCACCTACTCACCCACTGCCTTTGGTCACCTACCCATTTACTCATCCACATTGTCATCCACTGCCATTCACACAACTCTTATACACAGACACCCACATTTTCTCAGCCACTCTGTCAAGCCCTGCAAACACATTCAAATAAACACACATTGCCTCACCCATCCAGTATCCAGCAGTTTCAGTGATAAAAGGTACACATTTATTTGAGCTGCAGATTACATGTTTAATATGCCATATCACGTCATTAGTCTGCAGAAGAAATAACACAATAACTAGCCATGATAAATTACTGGAACCATTACTGCCTTTGAGAGACGAAATAACCTACAGAGGCAGTGAAAGGAGAGGAGAGCTGAGATAACAGATTATTTTCTTATTGTCTGTAAAAAAAGATACAGCTCCAACTTACTTGTGTGCAGGGTTTTCTTGGGCATATTTATGACTTGAGGTCTTCAGGTCACACTCCTGTCTCCCAGAGAGCCCTGGATAGAGTTATTTATTGTATTTATTTTTATTCTCTGCCACAGACTGGGGATTGTCTTTGGCAATGCCACATTCTTTTAATAAAATGTGACCTCTGGTACGTAGACCCTTCTGATCACACCAGACCATTTGAGTAAATAGGAAAGGGTGGAGAATAATATCGGAGTGACATGAAGTTTTCAGAAACCCGGGCTGAAAAAAAAACGCTCCAGGCTGTTTACAATCAGATCTTCTGGTGGAGGAGGAGATAAGCCAGGGACGTCACTGCGTTCTGAGAAAACGTAAGGGCTTTGAGCCCTGTCAGCCCTACTGTGCAGCTTTCAGCCACATACTGACGCAGACGCAGTGGGGCTTTTCAAAGTGCACAACTTTCATTCCGAAAATGTTGTGCAGAAAATGTTTTACTTTCATCATGTAATGAAATTTATGCTTCCCCTGAGAGGCCAGAAAAGGCTAGGGGCGCAGCCCCTTAGCCCTTGAACACCAGCCGCCACTGATAAAATATGATCATAAGACTTAAAATGAAGAAATAATGAAGAGAGAAGAATACATTTACAAAATGATATGATTTGAGGGCAAAAGCAACATTAAGCAGAGATTTAATTAATCTAACCTTTGAAACTGATCATGGATCTTTAAAAAGCAATAACTTGTTCAAATAGCCAAAAGCCAGGCATTGCTCTATAAGGTACTATTGGTTGAATACAGAAATGTATAGCGCTTGTTAAGTTCACCATGCAGCCTGTTTATATTTTTAACAAGCCTTTTCCAGCAATCGTTTGGTGGTGTAAAAGCAGAGTAGCAGGGCATTATTATTTAAGTGTCAATTGAAAGCAATCTCTACTTCCATGCAAATTTTGTATAGCAGCATAGCAAATGCATTGGAGTTTCTTTCTGGTAATTGCAAAATCTACATGCAGAGTGGGATCTTGAGTGCCTTTGTGTTTTTTTTAATTTCCCCAGCAATAAAAAGTATAAAACCAAAACCTAGGTTTGTAAGTTTTATCATTAGAGTCCAGGGGATTGAGAGTGTGTGATACAATGAGAAGTGTTTATTGGCATAGCAATCTTTAATCAGAAAAAAATTAAGATGATATATGAATTTATTGAAGTCTTTTATGCTAGAAAGGGGTAGATGTTGTTCTTCGAACCAGTCTTGAATGAAGATTTAGTCATGGGCAGATGCCATGGGCATTCCATGTTCAGGTTGATTACAAAAATGGCAAGGTTTGTGTGCCATGGAGAATTTACTTGTAAACTCAAACTATCAAACTACTGGCATAAGATGCCTCTGAGAACGTTGGCCTCAGCTTTTCTTCATGTTGAACTAATATTTTGCCAAGGTTCCACATGTTCAGAACTCTTGGTCAATAAGTTCAAATCCCAGTTGGGCTGGACTTGAAGATTGTTGGAGGTTAAAGATAGTTCTAAAGAGTTTACACTGCTCTGCATTGAACCAGGCATTTAGTTTGTTGTGAAATACTTCCATCCCGTAGGTTAACAGAGGTCTAAATTTTGCCTCAGTTACATACTGTTTTTGAAACGTATTAGCAATCCTAGGGCCTGATTTAGAGTTTGGCAATTGGGTTACTCTGACACTAATGTAAGGGATATTCCATCCACCACATTACATGTGCCATTGGATACAATGCACTTGTAATATGGCAGTCAAAACATTCATCACATCAATTAACTCTAATCAGGCCCATAGCCTTAATGATCCAACCTTTTCCTATTCTTTCAAAACTGACTGCGATCTCTTTTCCTGTGAAGTATGACACCTAAGTGGGTGTAGGAGTCACCTTGTTCTAGCAGTTGCCTTCCTGCACAACAGTGGACTCTCCTTTTTTTGTGATCCAAATAACATTGCGGGTTATTACAACTTTGGAGGAGGTGTTAATCCGTCCCAAAGTGACGGTAAAGTGACGGATATACCACCAGCCGTATTACTAGTCCATTATATCCTATGGAACTCGTAATATGGCTGGTGGTATATCCGTCACATTTGGGACGGATTAACACCTCCTCCAAAGTTGTAATAAACCCCATTATGTTGCTTTTTCCAAAGTTGATCTGTATTTGGTTATTCCAGTAGGTACATAGCTTTCCTTAAAATGTGTGGAAGGCCAATTCTGGTGCAATCAAGGAGAACTGCATCACCAGAAAATTGGATTGGTGAATGGTTGATGACCATTGACCTTGGGAGGGAATATCACCAGGTTTTTCAGGATCGCCTAGATGTCACCAACATACAGTTTAAAATGCAATGGAGCAAGGTCACAACCTTGTTTTAGACCTTTTTTAACAGGTTATTTTCAGTGATACTACATTTTCCCCCAGTTTAACTTGAACCCAGTTTGAGGAGTGCAAGCTTATTATTGTGTTCAGGATTTTGTTTGTAAGGCCCCATTTTGTAAGTTTGGCCCATAGCAGTTCTCTTTTGATGTAATCAAATGTTTCTTTGAAGTTGATAAACAAAGGGAGTAGATTTGTGTTTGTCTGGATTGCTTTGTGTTTTTGTTAGATTTATTGAGGAGGGTGCTGTATGTGTTCCTAAAACTGGACTGAAAACAGAGAATTTTTTTTTTTGCATCAGCAAAGGCTTTTAGATCTTCAGCAATAAATTGTGCATGATATTTTGAGTCAATGTCTAGGAGGTTGATCAATCTGTGTTTTTTTAATAAAGTAGGTAGAGACATGCACCCAGCCACGATTTGGGAACACACCCTTTCTCGTAGCAGACATTGGATAGATTGTTCTTTAGTTTTGCTCATTCCTGTGGGTTTGGCTTACAAATCACAGAGGTTATGTCATTTGGCCCTTTAACTGCATAATATTTCTGTTTTTTTCCTATTTTAAAGATGTGAGTTGAGAAGGACCAGTTACTTGTTAATAATTTTGCCTTTTTATCAAGATTCAGGCTCATTGGCCTTGATTGTATCTCTGTGCTTGTTGATGTTGTTTTCTTTACTGTGTGAAGGCTTTTAGTTAATTCTTTAGTTGAGTCCTCTTGTGTACGTAAGGAGTATCTAGGCACTGAAGTTAAGGTTGATGGAGTAAGAACTTCCCTAATTAATTCAATGAGGTTCTTGTTAACAAAAGGCTGCTTATAGTTCTTCATTCATGAGTGCTGCTATTTTGTGAATGTTAAGGTGAGGTGTGGGAATGCAGTTTCTGTTGTTCAAGTTAAGGAAGTTTGTAGACAGGGCCTTTCATTTTGTCCATATCCTTTAAAGCTTCAGGAAGGCTAATGATACCCAGAAGCAAAGATTTCATATTTCTTTGTGCCTTTGTTTCAATACTCCTGTTTGATACTCCTGCTATGGGGCAGACCCATTGCTGCTTGCTGTGAGAGCCATCACTTTGCTCAGAGAGTGTGGCTGAAGAACAGTCAGAAAATTGTATTTGAAAAAGAACAATCCCAGACTTGCTCAGAAGCCTTAAATAGTGGATCCAAACCCCCTATCTGAAAAATGCATATAGATGTGGGATCTACAACAATGCAACTTTGTTCTAGTTCTAATTTCTTCATGAACAAGAAAGGGAGTACTCAACATGATACTAGAATTATTGCTGTGCGACTTTTGCTGGTGTCTGAAAGCCAGTCTGCCAGAGGTGAAGTGAATTCACCTGAAATCTGAACTTTCTGGAAGTGAAGCTGAGGGCCTACCTATAGTACCTAGAGGACAACCTGCCTGCTGAGAGGGACAAGGAATGGGCATGTCCCTACAGAAGGAAAGACTATCCAGGAGAATAAGGGGGTCATTCTGATGACCGCCGGGGCCAGGGTTGGAGGGAGCACCGCCAACAGGCTGGCGGTGCTCCACAGGGTATTCTGACCGCGTTGGTTCAGCCGCGGCCAGAAAGGGAAAACCGGCGGTCTCCCGCCGGTTTTCCACTGCCATGGGGGATTCTGACACCCCATACCGCCATCCTGTTCCTGGCGGTTCGCCCGCCAGGAACAGGATGGCGGTATGGGGTGTCGTGGGGCCCCTGGGGGCCCCTGCAGTGCCCATGCCAACGGCATGGGCACTGCAGGGGCCCCCGTAAGAGGGCCCCCCTTTGTATTTCAGTGTCTGCTTTGCAGACACTGAAATACGCAACGGGTGCCACTGCACCCGTCGCACCTTCCCACTCCGCCGGCTCAATTCTGAGCCGGCGTCCACGTGGGAAGGATGATTTGCACTGGGCTGGCGGGCAGCCTTTTGGCGGTCGCCCGCCAGCCCAGTGCAAATCCCAAAATACCCTCAGCGGTCTTTCGACCGCAGAGCGGTATTTTGGAGGGGGGAACTCTGGCGGGCGGCCTCCGCCACCCGCCAGGGTGAGAATCACCCCCTAAGTCCAGAATGTGCCCAGTGTGAGAAGCTCCTAGAGAAAGTTGACTACTAGAGAGAGCCAATAACAGCCTGTACTGTGAGGATGGTCTCCCAAGTCTTGCTGTATGGTATCTGTGTGAACTGTGCCAAGACTTTTGCAAAGAAAGGCATCATTGTGTATACAATCAATTCACTGTGACCTTGGGAGACTGGGCCTACTGGCCAATTTTCACTTCGCCATAGAAAAGGAAAGCCCTAATTCGTCTGCCACTACGGAAGAGACACCACCACGGATGAATCATCTTGGGGGCCACAACTGGCACACATGAGTACCTACCTGCAGGCTGAAGAGGCCACCTCTGCTAAAGATGAGTTCTGCTTCACAGGAATGCCCATAGACTTCATACCATATTGCCTTTCACAATGCAAGGTGTCCACTGTGCGCCCTACAGAAGTGTAACTGCCACTGCAAGAAGGGGTACACAACCTATGCCCACTGCACTAAGAGTACTACAATATCAACCAGCTGGCAAAAGCGGGGCTTAGTCTGCAGTTAAATGAGAGACTATTACATGCAGAAGTGTCTGCCATGTGGACTTAAGACATTTTGCCAAGTAAACACCAGGGGTAAAAAGATAATGAACATAGTTGTGAATTTGGTCTGTGGTGTATTTGAAGAACTCTCCACCTGTACCTAATCAATCCATAGGCCAACTCTATAGTGGGGACTGCAGTCATTAAGTATTTCCAATACCAGGGATTAAGAATTCTAGAAGGAGAGTGTAGCCCTTTATTGGAGATCGCAATTGAGAAGCCAACCCTGCATTTGGTTATTCCAGTAGGTACATAGTAGTAGGTAGGTGTAGTATTTAGTTTTACTGTGAGATAAAAAATAGTTTGTTTTAACCACATATACCAGATAAGCAGTATGCTGAACAATATATTATAGTGACTGCTGGTTGACTGTTGACTTCTGGTTCTTGTCCTTGATTTGACTGAAAGCCTTACACTTTCCCCTTCACTACCCAGATAGTCAAGTACAGAAAGCGTTGTACTTGGTCCAGTCTTCAGAGCCACAACAGGATTGACACCCATGGCAAAGGACCTCAATCACCATGGTTAGAGCCCAGTAGTCCCTGTCTGCCCTGTTTACCTTTGAACAGGGTCTGACAATTGGTGGCATAGGAACTGAATGTTCCAATTCCAATAGTCTTGAAAAAATGTATAAATTCATCTTAAACACAGCCTTGTCTGCACAGTACAAAGATGAATACAGTGGTGTGGGAGTAGATTTTGATACCTGTCCTTAGATCACTTACAGGATCCGTGTTTGGAGACAGGGTGGAGGCCTCCCCGAAATAAAAGTAGGGAAATTCTTGCAGGTTTTGTTAGTGAAAAACTGAGTGGTAGGGAAGAAATTGTGATGTACTCTGAGGAAGGCACCATGTTAGGTTCCTATGGAGGTACTACTGTAGAGTTAGGCTGATGTAACCCTTTAGCATAGGTTTTTCCAGGACACACAAGTGTGAGCCAACATTTGTTCTCCATATTTTCACAAAGATATTCCTCCGTTGATTTCAAGGATACCCCTGCCATCGACACCAGGAGCCATCGCATTGAGTGGTAGTTCTGACTAAGACCCATAACTTGCATTTAGGAGAATCCGAATCCAAGGAAGCTTGAGAGGGAGATGTTGATACTAGTTGCCATGAAGTAAAGGAAAGGAGGTGGAAGAACCAGTGGGAACGGGCTTGAGAAGAAAGAAAAAGATAAAGAGAGGAGAGGAGAGGGAATGGGAAAAGGAATGGCAAGAAAAAGAAAGAGAAAGACTAGTAAAAGAGAAAGATATAATTGTAGAGAGAGAACATAACATTACATATGGAAAGGCAGTGGATGACACCAGAGGTGGCTACATCTGGGAGAGGCAAGGTACACCTGCTAATGTTTCAAAATAGCTTGTGTTGATATATGTGGAATGCCATGACAATGTGGAATGGTTTTTATGTTTTGATATCGCTTCTAAAGTGCAGGCTCTGAATGATGTGTCTAAGGCAGCCACTTTAATGAGTCACTTGTCCATACATCCATCATTAGGAGAATGCCTGTAGCTGATCAGATGAACTATGAGTGAATGAAGACAACTCTATTCAGGTGGTTTGGCCTGAAGACATCTTAGTGCCTTCAGAAATTCAAAGAAAGCAAGGGGGCAAATGGTGCTTGTTTGAAACTTGGATCCATGGTGTGTTGCATAATAGAAATGAGTGGGTGAGAGGAATGGAATTCATGCCTTCAGCCTGCTAATGGTGAAAGAGTAACTCAAGAAAGAGTATTGTAGCCCATTAAAGCAATCTGACGTGACAGAAAAGGATCCAGAGAAGCATAGTGTTGGCTAACAAGTGGTTAGCTAGCAGGGTTAGCAAAGTGCTAGAGCACCTGGCTTCTAAGCAAAAGGAAGAGAATAACTCTCAACAGACTGGTTCCAAACCAGAGGGCAAGAGCCAGGGCAATTCTCAATGGAGGAAGCAACGAAATAGGCAAAAACGTAAAGGGGTTCTACATCTGGAAAGCATGGACAAAAGAGTACAGGAAGTTTCTTCCAAGCCCAAAGTGATAACTTGTGATAGGTATCACAAAGAGGGTCACTACGAAAGAGACTGTCAGATGAAAGACTTTAAATCAACTGCTCCCGTTACAGCGAGTATAATGACTAGTGATCTTGGAACCCAAGAGGTCTTCCTCACACTCAGAGTAGTAGCCACGGACATTTGGCAAAGGGACAATATGCTCTTAAATACATCCATCCAAATACCATGGGGTTTATGTTAGAAGCCAGTATCAATGGCATGACGTATCCTGCCCTGAGGTATACAGATGTTTAAAGGACTATGGTTGAGAGAATGTATGTCAAACCTGTGGAGAATCTTCCTGGTGCCAATGGCACAGGCTTGGTGGCCACTGAGGATGACATAGAATACCCGGTTTCCTAAAGTGGGATAGAAATCAATGGGGCCATGGGTGATGTATGGCTGACAGAGAAGCAAAGTGCTGGATGTCTCTTGGTCAATGATTTGATTGCCCTGATTTAATATCAGGGCCAGAATCCTACATGCCCTGGACCACATTAGCTGTATTGAGCAAAACACAGGCTGCATGTTAGTTTTAGGAAGAGCCTGGGACCATCCCAGATTTGGAAGGACCACAAAAAGGTAGTGTGCAGATCAAGGAACACTCTGAGAGGGCACAGGATGTGGTGTTCATTGCCCCTTTTCCAAAGAATGAGGACACCCAAAGCAGACCAGGTATTGGTGGGTGGCTACCAGAGCTGCAAAGTTTGTTAGCTGCTGTAGGACATAACCGGGATAAATTTCTGCTACTCACAAGTTTAACATCTTAAAGTTGTGGTACTTTGGAAGGACATCTAGGAACAGGTGAACAAAGGAGAGTTTGAAAGGCATTGTGTGGGTTTAGGAGGATATACTGATACATAGTGACTCAGTAAATCCTGAGCAACAAACTAATAAGAGGCTTGTGATTCCCATATTGCACAGGAATTTCCTGTTGTCATTGGTCCATGAAGTGCCACTATTGGGACACTTGGCCATAAAGAAGACCCAGCATAGATTGGGCAATTTATTCTCCTACACCAGGGTGCACAGAGACAAAGAGAGGGTCAGTAAAACCCGCCCTATTAGCCATGTGAGTGATAAGTCAGGAAGTAATATCAAAGCACCATTAATTCTAATTGTTCCATTTAAGCAGGAGGCATTGGCATTGTTGATCTTTCCTCTCCCCCCCAACGTCAGGCAAAAATTAAATCTTGGTAGCAGTGGAACATGCCACCACATTTCCAGGGGTGGTACAATTGAGGAGCATGACTGCCAGGGTAAGTGCTTCAAAACTCCTAAGGATCTTTTTGAGAGTAAGACTTGCTATGACAATGATCTGCAACCAGGGAACAAACGTAATCTACTCTTAAATGTGGGAGTAAGCTGGTGTGGATACATTGTTTCTACAGCATACCACCCACAAACCAATGGGTTTGTGGAAGAATTTAGAGAGACTATTAAGAGCCATATGGGAACTCTGTGAAAGAACCTTAGGAGGAAGTTGAATCTTCTCCTGCTTTGTCTCATTCCACCAAAAAAGTTGGGATCAGTACCTTCAAGCCTCTGTTTAGGCAGTCAGTGAACAGCCCACTCATCCTAAACAGAGAAGAGTGGGAAGAAACTTCAGAGTCACCTCGAAAGAATACACTAGATTATGTGATTTGCCTTTGGATTTTGGGACAATACATGAGTGAGGTGAATGAAAACTTTCATCCAAAAGCTGTTGTAGTATGTCCAGAAAGTGACACTGACTGGGTACCAGGAGAATTAAGAAAAGGCATGGGTGAAACTGTAATTATGCCATCATAATTTGAGTAATTTCTGAAATGTCTTAGAAATTTACCATTATGCCATGTTGGGTAATTACGATGCAAGCGTTCATAGCAAAATGATGGTGCAAGAGCACAATGTGAACAACCAAAGCATTAATAGCTGTTGTTTGCAGCACTTGTGTTGTTGGGGCTATTTTTAGAGCCTTATGCACCCTTGAATCCAAAAGGGATGCAAGGACGCCTTTCAAGCTAAAAACTGTAGCTACATGACTGATCTCTTTTTTCACGTAAGTGTGTATAATTTACTTGAAATTTTGCATAATTATGCAGAAGCAAATTAAGCAAATTTTGTACACTGCTACTGAGGAGGTGTTGCTGCTTACTCCATTTCTTCAAAAGCTTTGGAAGATAGATGGTGTGACCAGTAAAAGATAGTGCAGGAAGTATACCAAGTGAGAAAAGTGGACAAAGGTGTCACACAGGATCCAAAGAAGAGGATGTTCCATGGAGTTTGCTGAAGCCATACCTGAAGAGAGATTTTAGAGTGAAAATCCTTGTAATGGTTGAGATGTTTGAGGAAGATAGTGAACTACTACCAGAGCTATTGAACAGTCATGAGAAGGGCGGTTCTGTGGATGAGGTGCAACACTCCCCTGGACTGACTCTTCTCAGTAGCCCCAGTCTGCTCAATGGTACCCCGAATCAGATCTGTCACCTCCATAGAGGTTCTAAGTGTATGACTGGAGTCGCTGTAGCACAAGAACATGTAGAAAACTGGGGATAGAATTATTATGTCTTCGCTCTGTTGCAAAGTGACACAAAGTGACAAAAAGTGATACAAAGTGATACAAAGTGATGCAGTGGTATTTATTTTCCAGTGCAAAAGGCATTTTCTACTAGAAACATGCTCTTTTCTGAGCACAAAAAGCACCTTGCATCAAGGGTGCGTTACTTGTTACCCCAAAAGATCATGGCAAACATCTATAGATTTTTATACAAACCCTAATCTATTATGATAGATAATTGGGCTGTGAGTCAAAAGATAACGCCTCCTTGAAAAAGGCTTTAAAAAGGAGAAATGTTCATTTCTTCAAGAAGCCTACACATTGAAGGTGTGCTCAAGTGCTTGTACTTATACACATATCCTTCTAGGGTTCATTCAAAAGAAAAGAAAAGTCAACATCACTTGCTGATTGGTAATTAAAAAAATCATAGACAAATCAATGTAAATATAAATGTTAGGAGACCTGGAATCTGTGCAATGGTACTTTATGTACAGCAAAGGCATTAACAACCAATATACAAATCGGTCTACAATAATTATCACTAATGCTCTGAACAGTTCTTTCACCCCATATTTTTCTGTTCAGCCTATTCAGGCACTAACCTATATGGGGGTTAATGTGGAACCATGATAGACTGCACTATAACTTGCGGCCTAATGTAACTATAACTCACGCCCCCACCATGCACAGTTTTTTCTTCAATAATATGACTTCTGATGTTTCATTGATATTTTTATTGAAGTCATAAAAGTTGTCATGAGTGTTGTAAGATCTGGGGTAATTAGCAGTGCATGGCGTGGGCGCAAGTTATAGTTACCTTAGGCCGCATGTTATAGTTACTTGAAATAACTCTAACTATAACTGCTGAATTTCTTTTATTTTGTACGAGTGAGTTCAGAACCTAATTTTAATGTCTCTGTAGCCTTTGGTTTTTTAAGTGAATTTGTATGGTTTTGTTAATTCTATATCATAATTATAATATCCCTGTAATTATTCCTCGTGTTAATAGCAAGTCATTGACATGTGTCACCACCATTACTCCCATGTCTAATAAGATCAAAAGATTTATCCTGAAAAGATGGTCAATACTTGGCAGCAGCGGCTGCACGATTCCCAGACCTCTATTTGCTTTCAAAAGATCACAGAATATCAACGATCATACTCGTCCCAGAAACATCATCCAAACCCAGTCGACATGTTTGTTCCTTGACACAACAGACTAAAACACTCGATTTGGCACCCATCGGCCGATGGAATTTGACAAAACATACTAATTGTAACACAAAGAACTGTGTTTACATGATAACATGTCCATGTGGTCTACGATACATCGGAATGACCTCTAGACCTGTCAAGACACGGATTAATGAACATAATAGTAATATCAGATGTGGCCGCATAACTACCAAATTATGTGCACACTTCCTTGAGCAACCCCATAATCCAGACGACTTGCGTTGGGTTGTTTTGGAAGCCCCTAAGTTCGTTAATGACTCATCCCAATCATTGTTCAGGCTTGAACAACGATGGGTATTCAAATTGCACACCAATACTACTGGGTTGAATGACGATATTCCTTGGGTGTCTTTATCTCGATAAAAGCTTTGATAGATCAATGACTCATTTATATTAAGTTAGGACTATCCGTCTCACAATTATTCAATGCTTTTAATGACGGATTGATCCGCTAACACCCGAACTTTTGGACCCAACAGCAATTTTTTCTCCCTTGCGACTCTCAGTCCTATTTAACCACGAGACTATCTGTGTTTACAATCTCTGATCCTGATATGGGATGACTTAGTTAAGTTTTACATGATCTAGGATGGAAGAAATATATCTATTATATTTTCACCCTTCAGCGCCTCACTCTAATAGAATCGAGCCTTTTTACTGTAATCCTTGATATCGACATTATTTAAGATCTACGACTTAAATATTATTTTGTTCTTGTGCTCTTTTAATTGAAACGAACTCTTTCAACCTCTCATAAGATGGCCGCCGTATATGTGGAGTGAATAGACGACGCGAGCCTACCAATTGTAGTCTCTGTAGTCCGTCCTCACTTTCAATCAAGTCAGCGTCCTGACAACACGGAAGCAATTAGCTCCCGCGCTGGGTTCCATAAATCCCGATCTGACCTCGGATCGTTGTCTCCGGGGTGAGCACGCCGAGGGTAGGTTTCCTGAAATGAGGATGCCTATTTCCAAGTAAGTCGGTCGGGTTATCTGCCTTGAGGTTTTGCTCAATAGGCAGTAACTCGCGCAGCGTTGAGCATTTTTGACATCGGGTGGGACGTATCTCCATTTTACTTACGGTCAATTTTTCCGGCTGCCTTGGGGACATGCACGGTAAACCTTACTACACACTGCGACTGGCATGTTCATATCGAGTGGGGTTTGGCTCCACTTGAATTACGGTTGAATTTTTGTAGCTAACTAGTAATTAACACTAATTTGACAGTACAGCTAATTCTACTAAGATTCACGATTGACAACGAGGAATTTATTTACATAGCAAACTACTGTCCCCATCTACAGTTCTATCAGTATATCGTTTTACACTGCACTGTATGCTGTTGATTGTTAACACCAATATCATTTATTAGAAGGGAACTTTTATTGTATGAAAGATATACAGATTTACTTTTGACTGTACTAACTACTTTTAAACCCCTGCTAGAAGCAATAGGCTGGATCGTGCTACTCCCCAAGGGGCCCCCCATACGAAGAGGGCGGGTAAGCACAGCTTTTCTTCTGTTTAACATCACTTTATGCACCGATCCACATGGGGTGTGAATGGTCATTTAACCGTGCTTCTAGATTTGTTTGTTTTTCTGTTTTCTATTTTTTCTAGGGCGACCTTTTTTTGTTTGAGACTCTTGACGGGACAGTTTACTCAAAATGTAAGTGACTGGTACCTATTGTTTTTCATACACATAATTGTTTAGTGATATCTTTTATAGATAGCAAGGAGAAGTCTAGTTTGATATAGGTCCTGATGAAGCGTTAGAGGATCTTTCACGACCACATTTACGCGAAACATGTTGACCAGACCCTAGGGGTCAGGTGACAATTTCCCAGTACTCCAGGCTTTTCAAAGTGGTTGAGCATTATTCTCATTGTCCACTTAATTATGTTTTTTAATCTTGATCATGACCCCCTTTGATTGCTAGTAAACAGATTAGTTTAGGGGTCTCTAATCAATCTTAATATATTTTTTCCACTCTCCTGCCATATTAAGTGCCTGACCTTTTTGATTCTACGGCAGTCACCATATATAAAAAGATCTCCGGCAAAGAGCCCCCGAAAGGGGAGCCCGTCAGACATTGCACCAGCCGGTCTGACGAGGAGCTCCCCGATGATGAAGCATGACACCCTTTGGGTGTGTGAGGGCTCTAGCTCCTAAACTTTAATTGTTCACCCTAGAGTTAGGAACAGTGTACTTTTTGCATTTATACATATATACATACACAGGTCCACCCGTGAGGCTCAGTGCGGGTTGTAGAAAATATGGAGGTGGATATGAGGATCTCGCAAAACGTTAAAAAAAAATCTATATTAACTGGTTCTGTGCTGCGGATGTAATGGTTACATCCCGCGGCGCAGTGCTCCTGTGCCGAGGATGTAACCATTACGTCCTGGCACCAGAGCTCTAGCGCTCCCTCCGTGGGCTTCACCCCCACTCCCCAGAGCAAGGATGGAAGGGGAATCAATCAATCAGTCAATCTATCAAGGAATTTGTAAAGTGCACTACTCACCTGTGAGGGTCTCAAGGCGCTGAGGGGGGCGCTGCTACTGCTCGAACAGCCAAGTCTTGAGAAGTTGCCGGAAGGTAAGGAGGTCCTTGGTCTGACGCAGTTGGGTGGAAAGAGTGTTCCACGTCTTGGCAGAAAGGTGCGAGAATGATCTGCCGCCGGTTGTAGTTCTGTGGATGTGTGGGACGGTTGCAAGGGCGAGGTCGGCGGAGTGGAGCTATCAGGTTGGGGTATAGAAGGAAGGCCGTCTGTTGAGGTATTTTGGTCCGGTGTTGTGCAGTGCCTTGTGAGCGTGGGTGAGGAGTCTGAAGGTGATTCCCTTATTGATGGGGAGCCAGTGCAGGTCTCTCAGGTGGCCTGTGATGTGGCAGTGGCGGGGTTTGTCCAGGATGAGGTGTGCGGAGGCGTTCTGAATGCGTTGCAGCCTTTTCTGGAGTCTGGCCGTGGTTCCCGCGTAGAGGTCATTGCCGTAGTCCAATTTGCTGCTTACGAGGGCTTGGGTGACTGTTCTACTGGTTTCCGTGGGGATCCATTTGTAGATCTTTTGGAGCATGCAGAGGGTGTTGAAGCAGGATGAGGAGATGGTGTTGACCTGCTGGGGCATGGATAGTGAGGAGTACAGGATGAATCCTAGGTTGCATGCGTGGTCGGTGGGAGTCGGAGCAGATCCGAGTGTGGCAGGCCACCAGGAGTCATCCCATGCTGAGGGGGTGGAGCCGAAGATGAGGACCTCAGTCTTGTTGGAATTGAGTTTGAGGCAGCTGTTCTTCATCCATTTGGTGATGGCCTTCATTCCTTCGTGGAGGTTGGTCTTGGCGGAGTCCTTGGTGAGGGTCAGCTGAGTGTCATCGGCATATGAGATGATGTGGAGGTTGTGAGATCAGGCAATGTTAGCGAGCGGACCAGAATCGCTTCCCCTTCTACCCCCGAACCCCACCCAGTGACGTCTGATGACTTTGCGCGCTGACCTTATCAGAGGCCGCCTACCATCGTAAGAGAAGTGCATTTGCATTCCTCGTCCGATCATGTGATGGGGGCCTGAAAGGCTTCAAAAGGAAGGAAAGGAATTTTGTTCCCTTTGATGTCTCGCAGAGCATTTCAGCAGCCGGATTGTGAAGCGATCTGGCTGCTGAAATGCCCACTACACACCAGGGATAATTTTTCATTGTAAAAGTGGCATAAGGGGAGTGACCCCTTGCGCAAGGGTTGGTTCACAGGGGGCAATTATTTTCAAGGCCTTTTCTGCCCCTCCTGGGGACAGATCAGCCTATTGTTATTAGGTCGATCTGCCCAGAGTAAACTCTAGGCGCCAGGGATAATTTTTTTGTTTTGTTTTTTTATGTTTGTTTTTTAGACGTGAGGAGTGCCCCTTAGGCAAGGGTTACTCCCCATGGGGGCACCTTACTGTTGGCCATATCTGCCTCCCTTGGGGCAGATCAGACTATTTTTGGAACGCCCATCTGCCCCCCAGAGACCAGGAAAGATGTTTTTTTCAAAATAAGAGGGTGGGGGTATGGCCCTCCTGGGGACAGATCAGACTATTGTTATTAGGCCAATCTGCCCCCAGTGGGGGCAGAAACCTCTAGGCGCCAGGGATCGTTTTTTTTTTGTTTTTTTTTTATGTTTGTTTTTCAGACGTGAGGAGTGCCCCTTAGGCAAGGGACGCCCCCTGGGGGACAAATTATATTTAGGCCATTTATGCCCCCCTTGGGGGCAGATCGGTCTATCTTTATTAGGCCAATCCACTAGACACTAAGGATTTTTTTTTTTAAGGTCAATTTCACAAGAGGGGAGCAACCCCTTAGGCAAGGGTCACTCCACTGGGGGGACAAATTTGTTGTAGGCCATTTCTGCATCCCTTGGGGACAGAAACCCCTAGACACCAGAGATTTGTTTTGTTTATTTATTTTTTTATATGTAGGGAGCGGCCCCTTAGGCAAGGATCACTCCCCTGGGAGGAAAATTGTCTTTAGCCCATTTCTGCCCCCACTCGGGGGAAGATCGGCCTATTTTTATTAGGCCACTCTGCCCCCAAGGGGACAGTAACCACTACACACCAGGGATTGTTTTTGTCAGTTTCACGCGAGGGGACTGACCACTTAGGCCTGGGTCACTCCCATGGGGGGGCAAATTTGTTGTAGGCCATTTCTGCTCTCCTTGGGGGCAGATCGGCCTATTTTTATTAGGCTGATCTGCCTGAGGATTTTTTTTTTTGCACCAATATCATGCAAGGGGAGCGACCCCTTAGGCAAGGGTCACTCCCCGGGGGGGGGGGATGGATTTAATTAAGACATTTCTGCTCCCCTTGGGGGCAGATTGGCCTATTTCTATTAGGCCAATCTGCCCCCGGGGGACAGAAACCACTTAGGCACCAGGGATTGGTGTGTGTGTGTATGTGTTTGTTTTGTTTGGGAGGGCAGCCCCTTGGGCAAGGGTCACTCCCCATGGGGGCACATTACTGATGGCCATATCTGCCTCCCTTGGGGCAGATCAGACTATTTTTGGAACGCCCATCTGCCCCCCAGAGACCAGGGAAGATTTTTTTTTCAAAATAAGAGGGTGGAAGTATGGCCATACCCCCACCCCAAATAAATGGGGCCAAAGTTGTTCTACCCACCAGTGGGCATATGGGGCAATTACCCCCGATCCATACCTCGGTGGGGCAGAAAGTCTACTAGATGCCATGGAATAAAAAAAAAATAGTGGGGGAGCTGGGCTAACTCTCAAAATCGTCCCACCTGGAATGGTGATGGCTGCACTTTTTGGACTTTGGGACACTGCCATGTAGAAAAATCCACAAGACCTAGACACATCTGAAAACTAAACATCTGGGTGATTCCAGGGTGGTGTGCTTCACATGCACCCCACACCATTTTCTTACCCACAATGGCCTGCCAACCTCCAACTTTGCTGGAAATCACACATTTTTCCCACATTTTTGTGATGGAACCTTCCAGAATCTGCAGGAATCCACAAAATTCCTACCACCCAGCATTTTCTCATCTATACCGATAAAAATTCAGCCACCTAAAAATGTTTTTTTTCAAACTGTCCTTTGGACGCGCTTAGGTTCCCCCTAAATTTAAACATGTTTTTGGCTCTTACCTGTCACAGACACTTGGCCCACCTATACAAGTGAGGTATCATTTTTACCGGGAGACTGAGGGGAACGTTGGGTGGTAGGAAATGTGTCCCGGTGCAGTGATCCCACACAGAAATGTGGGAAAAATTTGATTTTTTTACCTACATTTGAGGTTTGCTGAGGATGCTGGGTAAGAAAACATTGGGGGATCCATGCAAGTCACAACTCCCTGGATTCCTTTGTTTTCTAGTTTTCAGAAATGTTTGGGTTTGGTAGGTTTCACTATATGGCTTCTGAGCAGAGGACCAAAAACGCAGTTTCTCCCCACACAAAAACAGGTAGTTTTGTATTTGATAATTTTGATGTGTCCAAATAGCGTTTTGGGGCATTTCCTTTCGCGGGCACTAGGCCTAACCACACAAGTGTGGTACTATTTTTATCGGGAGACTTGGGGGAACACTGGGAGGAAGGAAATTTGTTGCTCCTCTCAGATTCCAGAACTTTCTGACACTGAAATGTGAGGAAAAAGTGATTTGTTTTGCCAAATTTTGAGGTTTGCAAATGATTCTGGGTAACAGAACCTGGTGAGAGCCCCACAAGCCACCCCATCTTGGATTCCCCTAGGTGGCTAGTTTTTAAAAAGGCACAGGTTTGGTAGGTTTCCTTAGGTGTCGGCTGAGCTAGAGGCCAACATCCACAGCCAGGCACTTTGCAAAAAACAGCTCAGTTTTCTTTGCGAAAATGTGATGTGTTCATGTTGCGTTTCCTTGACTTGGGGGGAATACAGAATAGCAGAACAAGTGTTATTGCGTGTTATTGCCCCTTGTCTTTCTCTACATTTTTTCTTTCCAAATGTAAGACAGTGTGTAAAAAAGACGACTATTTGAGAAATACCCTGTAATTCACATGCTAGTATGGGCACCCCGGAATTCAGAGATGTGCAAATAACCACTGATTCACAACACCTTATCTTGTGCCCATTTTGTAAATACAAAGGTTTTCATGATACCTATTTTTCACTCTTTATATTTCAGCACATTATTTGCTGTATACCCGGGATAAAATGAAAACCTATTGCAAGGTGCAGCTCCTTTATTGGCTCTTGGATGAACCTACTAGCCCTATATCCCCGCAACCAGAAGAGTCCAGCAGGTGTAATGGTATATTGCTTTAAAAAATCTGACATTGCAGGAACATGTGACAGAGTAAAAAGTGGAGAATAATGACTGCTTTTTTCACCTCAACTTCAATATTTTGTTTCATCTCAGCTGTTATTTTCCGTAGGAAAACCTTGTAGGATCTACACAAATGACACCTTGCTGAATTCAGAATTTCATCTATTTTTCACAAATGTTTAGCTTTCTGGGCTCAAGCATTGTTTTCATACCCATTTCTGTCACTAACTGGAAGAAGGCTGAAAGCACAAAAAATAGTAAAAATGGAGTATGTCCCAGTAAAATACCAAAATTGTGTTCGATTCAAGTCTGCCTGTTCCTTAAAGCTAGGACGATGGTGATTTTAGCACCACAAATCCTTTGTTGATGCCATTGTCAGGGAAAAAAACACAAACCTTCAACTCCAGCCCTTTTTTCCCATTTTTTTGAAAAAAACTAAAGTTTTGCTGTATTTTTGATAATTTCTTGGTCTCCTCCAGGTGAACCCACAAACTCAGTGTAGCTCTAGAATCCCTAGGATGTTGGAAAAAAGGATGCAAATTTGGCATGAATAGCTTATGTGGACAAAACGTTATGAGGGCCTAAGCGCGAACTGCCCCAAATAGCCAAAAAAAGGTTCGCCACAGGAGGGGGAAAGGCCTGGCAGTGAAGGGGTTAACACACTCACTCAAACTCCCAGAAAAACACCCTCACACTTAGTCTTACACACAGAGAGACGCTGTCACATCCACTCTTAGATCCACACAGACAGTCTCATGCTCACTCTCGCATTCAGAGAAACACTCTCCCACTCACTCTTACATCTAGGCATACACTGTCACACCCACTGTCAGAGCAAAATAGATACTGTCATACCTAGTCTCAAACCTACAGAGATGCTGTCACATACAATCTCTTACCCACACAGACACTCTCACGCTCACTCTCACAGCTAGATAGACACTGTCACACCAAGTCTCACACCTAGAGAGACACTGTCAAATCCATTCTCACACTCACACAGACACTCTCACAGTCACTCTCACACTCAGAGAGACACTCTCATGCCCGATCTCACATCCAGGCAGACACTGTCACACCCGCTCTCACAGCAAGATAGACACTGTCACACCCACTCTCAAACCTACAGAGATGCTCTTTCATCTATTCTCACATCCACACAGACATTCTCATGCTCACTCTTACAATCAAAGAGGCACACTTACACTCACTCTCATACCACGATAGATGCTGTCACACTCCCTCTCACACCCAAATAGATACTGTCATTCTCAGTCTCACAACAACATAAACACCCTAATATGTAGCCTCACACTCAGACACTCACTCTCACACCAAGACAGGCACTCTCAAACACACTATCATAGCAAGATAGACATTCTCATAGCCACTCTCACAGCTAGAAAGACACTGTGACATCAACTCTCATAACAACACACACATACACTTTCACGCTTACTCTCACACTCAGAGAGATACTCTTACACCCACTCTCACATCCAGGCAAATACTGTCACATTCCCTCTCACACCCAGACATAGACTTTCATGCTCAATCTCACACCAACATAGATGCTCTCACACGTAGTCTCACACCCAGAGACATATTGTGACACTCAGTCTCGTCTGACACTCAGTCTCACACCCAAACAGGCACTCTAACGCACACTATCATAGCAAGATTTACACTGTCACACCCACTCTCACAGATAGAGAGATTCTGACACATCCACTCTGATACCCACACAGACACTCTCACGCTCTCTCTCTCACTCAAAGAGACACTCTCATACCCA
This sequence comes from Pleurodeles waltl, assembly GCF_031143425.1. Lineage (NCBI taxonomy): Eukaryota > Metazoa > Chordata > Amphibia > Caudata > Salamandridae > Pleurodeles > Pleurodeles waltl. The sequence continues at coordinate 318,770,831 of NC_090442.1, read as the reverse complement.
ATTTCACAGCAAGATAGACACTGTCATGCCCACTCTCACACCCAGAGAGACACTGTGATATCCATTCTCACAGCCACACAGTCACTCTTGTGCTCATTTTCACACTCAGAGAGACTCTCTCACACTCACTCTCATATCTAGGCAGACACTGTCACACTCCCTCTCACACCCAGACAGAGATTTGATGCTCAGTCTCACACCAACATAGATGGTCTCACACATAGTCTCACTCCCAGGGAGTCACCCTGACACTCACTCTTACACCCAAAGAGGCACACTAACACACAATGTCATAGCAAGATAGACACTCTCACAACCACTCCCACAGCTAGAGTCTCTGTCACATCCACTATCATAGCAACACACACATTCTCATACTCAGAGAGACACTCTCACATTCAGTCTCACATCCAGGTCGGCACTCTCACAGCCACTCTCACTACCAGATACACCGTCTCACAACTATTCTCACACCCAGAGAGGCCACAGCCAACTCCTACTGCACACGGGCAAAGAGCCAAGCCAGCATGGGATTGGGTGGTTAGGGAGGTTGGCCACAGGCCAGGTCTTGCGGGCAACCTCTGTTGCACTCGGGTGAAGGTCATGCATGGTGTAAGGTTGGATGCTTGTAGGGAGTTGGACTCAGGGCGTGGCGGTAGTTAGATTTAACGTATAGTAATGAAAATTACTATATGTTAAAGAAACATACAAAATTCACTGAAAAAGACAAAGGGTACAGTTACATTATAGTTTGGAAAAACTTGTAAAAAGACCTTAGAAATTCACTGAAAAACCAAAGGTTACAGGGATGTTACTTAGGTAATTGAATTAAAAAAACCTCACAAATTCACTGAAAAAAGCAAAGGTTACTGGGACATTATACTCGTACATAGACCCACTCACACACCCACTCACACATTGATACAACCATTTACATACACTGGATGATGTCATCAGTGATGTCATCAATAATGTCATTTGAAATGACATAAGTGATGTCATCTGTAATGTCACTGACCATGTCATGGGTGATGTAATATGTGAGGTCATAAGCAGTTTATTACGGGAGGGCAAGTTATAGTTAGCTCAGGAAACTATAACTGCTGAATTTCTTAGGTTTTGTACAGATAAATTCAGAACATAACTATAACGTCCCTGTAACCTTTCTTTTTTTCAGTGAATATATATATATATATATATATATATATATATATATATTCCTATTTTTTTACAACAGGACATAACTGATAAAAAATATTCAAACTAAAACTAAACTAAACTAACCAATAAAATCAACCTATAAACAAACTTAACAAATACAATCACACAAACTATTAAATCCACATTTTATCAGCTTAATGCTGCAAAAATGACAAAAGCTGCAAGACAAAGAAACTGTCAGATTCTATGACCATACCTTTAAAAAAGAAATATATATATACATATATATATATATAAATATCCCAAACTACCTTGTAAAGTAAAACTTAAATTTAAGACTACATTTTACTTGTAATTACAATTAAAAGTATAAAATAACAATTAATAAAACACTCTCCAACATCTACCTCTTTTCATGTACTTACTAAAAGAAAATCCTACAACTTTGAAAAATAGTAACTTGCTGAAAAAAACAACCAGACACATGACATAAAAAGTAATAAAATGTAAATCATTTGAAAATACAAACTCACCTCAAAACTGATTAAAATGAAACATAACAACATTAACCTCTACAAACTACCAACAATAAACATTTCAAAGGAAACTGACACTCTTTTTGCCTTCCAATAGAAAAGAAAACACCTGCTCTGCATTGCAAAAACCCCAATGAAAAAGCTTCAAAAAATTGTAAACATCTAGGATGAACATACTTGTAAGGATAAATAATAAAAGCAGTTGCATAATTTTATATGTAAATACCAAATTATAAATATCCATATTATAACACTTTTGTAGACACAGTGACAGAGAGAGCACAATACAAGACACCCCAAAAAGGAAATGAAATACTAAGTCACAGCGGCTTCACCTACAACCAAGAAAGTATACTGATGGAAAATGTGAATTGGAAATGTACCAAACAGTACTCTGATGCATGCTATGAGAGGGCCACCACAAAATAAGTTGTTATAGTTAATATAAGGGAACACAACATCTCCCCCCAAATGAGACAGAAATACAACTAAGGGAGGTATTGCAGGATATAAAAGAGGCAAGCACTAGCTCCTAGGAGCCCACAACCAACATCCTAAAAGATATACTCCCTAAAGTCCCCAAACACATCACAGGCTGACTACCACCCATACCCACTTTAAAATGTTTAATTGCACAAACTAAAAAAGCCACCGGCAATACCCCTCCTGCCCCTAGAAGATACCAGGATATAGAAATACCTGAACACTTAAAACATTACACAAAATAAGAAACCCTTCATGTTATATGACATCATAAACAAATCATAATATTTTCTACAACACATAACTTGATAAAACTAAGGGCCTAAATATGGTCTCTGGTCCCAGGATGCTTGTTTCCGGTCCAGGTAGGACCTGACTTGGCAGTTCGTGCTGAACTGTTCCTATGAGGAACAGGGTTAAGACTGATTTCCATATGGCTGGGTCCAAACTGGGGTGGCATGGTGAGCAAAAGAATGATGGATTAAACCCAGATCTGTGACTGGGGTTGAGTGTTTGCATTGTTCATCACTCCATCCATCATCCTTTTGTGTTGTTAAAGTAGCCCTAAGTGAGAAGGGTATGCCCAGATGTGAGGCCCATGCTCACTGTGCCCCTTTATTCAAGCTAGCTGGGCTGATGAAGGGTGATACGTTGAAACAGATCCCTGGATGCTTGTTTACGGTCCAGGAAGGACCTGGCTTGGAAGTTCGGGCTGGACTGTTCTCATGAGGAACAAGGTCAAGACTGATTTGCATATGGCTGGGTCCAAACTGGGGTGGCACGGTGAGCAAAAGAACGATGGATTAAGCCCAGATCTGGGACTGGGGGTGAGTGTTTGCATTGTTCATCACTCCGTCCATCATCCTTTTGTGTTGCTAAAGTTTCCCCAAGTGGTGGGAAGGGTATGCCCAGACGTGGGTCCTGTGCTCACTGTGCCACTGGATTCAAGCTAACCTGGCTGATGAAGGGTGATACCCTGAAACCGGTTCCAGGATGCTTGTTTCCGGTCCAGGGAGGACCTGGCTTGAGAGAACAGGGTCAAGACTGATTTACATATGGCTGGGTCCAAATTGGGGTAGCATGGTGAGCAAAAGAATGATGGATTAAACCCAGATCTGTGACTGGGGGTGAGTATTTGCATTGTTCATCACTCAGTCCATCATCCTTTTGTGTTGCTAAAGTTGACGTCATTCCCGCCAAGACTGTCAATACGGCGGGATGAGGCTGCCATCAAGCCCACAGCCATGGGCACTGTTGTGGCTGACCATGACTTTGGCCGCCGCCAACCTGTCGGGATCCATGATCCCATCGGTGGGGGTGGTCTCCTGGTGGTCCAACTGCGAGGATCATAATCTGGCAGTCAGACCACCAGGAGTGTGACGATCCGACCACCACTGCAAGTTTGGCGATCCATGGACCACCAAACTCGTAATGAAGCTCTAAGCCATTGTCAAACCTGAATAGTGAATAGGACCTTCAGATTTGTGTCCCGAATCATTCAATCAGATATACATCATACATTGTGAATATCAAACTCAAATATCCATTACCTATATGCCCTGCCACCAAATAAACAAAGTAGCATTTCTTACGAACTCTAAAACCACAGTAAACATACAACAAATAGGTACGACCTGAAAAAATATTCATAGACTTTGAACAAGCCATAAATCAAACCATTTTTTTAAAAAAATACTCCCACATAGCCATACAGGGCTCTTACTACTATTTCAATCAAAGTATACAATACATTACAAACAATCTGCAGTGTGTGGAATATACTGCAAACAGTCAATTTGTCTTTGAAATAAATAAAATGATAGCACTTGCTTATGTCCCTGTCACAAAGGTAACTAACCACTGCAATTTACTCATAGAAAACCCTTTCTACTAACAAAACAAACAAACTAAGCCCATTAATGGATTAATTCAAAGAAACTTGGGTTGGAAGACTGTGGGCTTGATTACAAGTTTGGCGGATGCAAAAGCCTGCATGTCAAACTCTAGACAGGGTGTCCACCAACTACGCAGCGACTGCCGGAGCTATAAGGGGTTTCCTGCCAGGTTGGCAGTGAAAACCTGAGAGTCCGCACACTGGCCTAGTGGGAAACAGGCTACAGCATTGTCTCCAGCTCGTTTTGAGCCGGCGGCAATGCAGTCATCTGCAGGGAGCACCAGCACCCTCACAATGTTCACTGTCTGCAGGCTAGGGGGCCCCATGCACTGCCCATGCCAAGTGCATGGGAAGTGCAGGGGATCCTGTGGGCCCCTGCACCTGTTCTCCGCCAGCCTTTTCATGGCAGTTCTACTGCCATGAAACCACTGGCCGAGAACAGGGTTGTTATCCCCAGGGCAATGCTGCTTGCAGGGTTGCCCTGGTGGATTGGGACCTCCACCAGATCTCTGGGAACCAAGATCCTGGCAGAGCTCGTTGTCCGACCGCCAGAGTTGGATTGTGGCAGTCGGACCGGCACATTGGCGGGGTACCAGACACCACTGCAAGTGTAATGGTCTATAGGATGCCACACTCGTAATGAGCCCCTATACTTTTCTGGACACTGGCAGACCAAAACTAAAAATACCATGGTGGAATGTCTATGACAGCACCTTGGCATTGGACACCAAAACAAACTATGCCGTGGAAGGATGGCACAATTCCTTCCAATCCACATTAGACAGAACCCAACCTGTACCGTATAAATTTATAGAAGCATATAACATAATCATAACCAACACAACAACTCATTTTTATTTATATAATAAACATAATAGTTTATTACATCAGTTAAATAATCAAATAAAATCACAATAAATACAACTGCTATGATAAAATAACATATAAAATATTTATACTAAAAATCTAGATTTCACCAACCAAAATGTTTTTTTTTTAAACTCAATCTGTTACAAAAAATAATTACAACACATAAAATACACATTTCAAAATAACAATCAAATAATAGTTACAGAAAAAAATAAAACATAACATTTCCACCCAAAACAAATAAATTAACTGTGATTTATTGTTCTATAGCTGCAGATTATGCACTGCATCCTCATAGACAAAATGTATAATCCACTAAAAACAGGAAAAATTTGTTCCAAAAAGCCCCCCAAAAAAGCAAAAATAAAACCAATCTAATAGAGATTGTCGATGCAATTAGGAAACATAAAAAAAAGAAACATTCCTGAAAAGCCCAAAAAAGAGAAAATCAAAGTGCAAAATATTGGTTTATTATAACCTAAAAGAAATTTCCTTAAAAAAAATCTAAATCCAAATGCCCATAGGACACATTAATTGAGAAAAACCTGCAGAGTACAATAGAAAACCTTCATGCAAACACAAATTACATTCCTAAAAGGAACACATATATTACGCTTAATAATCATAAAGCAAGTGACATAATACAATATAATGTAACATATTGAAACATTACCATACAGTGTACAAAAACTTAAACCAACACGCTAGAATAAAACACTGCAATTAATACATCTAAATGTAAGAAAACCCGCAAACAACATTATAAGTAGCCTCTAGACCTCACTATTACATCCCCCATGCTCAAAGTCCTAAAAAATCCTTTAAAAGGACTTACCTGCTCTGACAAAGAGCAGCACATTACCGCAGCCTGGATCCAGGAAAGTAGACTAAAAATGACACAAACAGACTATAAAATAGAAGGTAGCAGTAAAATACAATGGCTGCTAAATTAAACTGAAACAAAGATGGGCCTCATTATGAGTTTGGCGGTCGAACCCCCAGACTGCCATGTTGGCGGTCCTAAAAAAGACCGCCATGCTGGCAGTCTCAGACCACCTTACTATGTAGTATAGAGGCAGGACTGCAGACTGCCAAGCAAAAAAGCCAGACTGGCAGTTGCACAGAGGGCTGGATATAGCAGTCCGACCTCCAGCGCCAGCGCCATCAGCACCACGACCAACCACTGACCATATTACGAGCACACAGACGCCATGGCAGACCCCCGGGGCTGTCAGCTATTGCTGTCTGAACCACTGCAGTCTGTGGTCACCAAAGTAATCCACAATGGCATATTGGATGAATTTTAAAACCTGCAAAGGTCAATATAAAACACATCCCTTCACACACCACAATCCTTTGCATTTACATTCCAGCACACAGAAGCCAGAGAGACCACACACTACAGACACTAGGCACCACTTTTTTCACCATCCCATACAACACCTTGCACACACTTTTGTCCATTCACACCCTTTTGCACTTCCCGTTTAGTAAGTCACTGTCACCCATTTTTTTTGTTCCACCATGTCACTTTCCAAAAACCCCCGTTTTTCTGAGGATGAGTTAAGAGTCATGGTGGATGAAATCATAAGAGTAGAGTCACAATTGCTTGGAGCACAAGTCCAGCATACTCCAGTAAGAAAATGGAAATGTGAGACAGGATCATCAACAGAGTGAATGTTGTAGGCACCACCCTGCGCACAAAGGAGGACATTAGGAAGAGGTAGAATGACCTCAGGGGCAAGGTCCGTTCCCTTGTTTCCAGGCACCAGCTGTAGGTCAAGAAGACTGGCAGTGGGCCTCCATGTGCTCCATTATATCTCTTTCGCTGGGAGAAGAAGGTCTTGGCCATCCTGAGGGCTAAAAAGAAATACCTGGGGGAGTGGAGCCTGGTAAGTCACAACAAAAAATATGTCCCCAAAATTGCCACCTACAATGTCACTCCACTCACCAGCCCAGTGTCCAACCGTTAAAAGACCCCTGTCTGACATCTCACAATTGAAGTGTTCTCACCTTGGGTGGGTAACATTTGTGTATGGTGTGTGTATTACAGGGAGGTACATGACTCCAACTCCCATTAGGCACTGTTCTATTACACCAGACCAGTTGTGACTTCTCCAAATACCCCTGTTTGTTACCTATCAATTTAAGGGTACACACCTGAGCAGATAACATTTGTCAAGTGTGTGTAGTACAGGGACTGACATGACTCAAACTCCCAGCAGGCCCTGTTTTTGTAACTCTAAACACCAGCATAGTGGGCACTAGACCATATACCCCTGTATGTCAACTAAAAAATGAAGTATACTCACCTGGGGGAAGAACATTGGAAACGTGTGTGAACTAGATGAAATAACCTGACTGCAACTCGCAGGAGCCACTGTTTCAGCAACTCAAAACACCAGAACAGTGTTCATTCATCAACAGACCCCTGTTTGGCAACCCTCAATGTAAGTTTACTCAGCTGGGAGGATAACATTTCTATAGTGTGTGTAGTAGAGGGAGTGAGATGCCTGCAAAAGCCAGGAGGGTCTGTCACTGTTATTTAACTCATCAGCCCAGCATCCTCTCCTCCAAAGACTCCTGTTTGTTATCTCCCAAATGAAGTGTACTCACCTTGGGGGGATAACCTTGTATATTGTGTAGTACAGGGATTTTCATGACTACTAAGGCCAGAAGGCCCTGTTTATTAACTCCAAACATCAGCCTTGTATTCTCTTGTCAAAAGACCCCTGTTTGTCAACTCCCAAATGAAGTTTACTCACCTGGGGGATAACATTGGTCATGTGTGTTTAGTAGAGAGAGTGACCTGATTGCAACTCCCAGCAGGCCCTGTTTCTGTAACTTCACCCACCAGCACAGTGGCCATATTCCACAATACATCTCTTTCCCTGGGAGGAGAAGCCTTGGCTATCCTGCATCCTGACGGCTTGACAGGAATACCTGGAAAGGTGGATTCTGGTAAGTTAAAACACTAAAAATGTCACCTAATTGCAAAGTCATGCATGCTCCTAGCTCATCTTTTGACACTTTTACTGTCACTCCACTTACCAACCCAGTGTCCACCAGTCCAAAGACCTCTTTTTGGCAACTCACATTGAAGTGTACTCACTTGAGGAGATGGCATTTGTATAGTGTGTGTAGTACAGCAACTGACATGACTCCAACTCCCAGCAGGCACTGTTCTATAACTCCAAATACCAGACCAGTGGTCACTTCTCCATATACCCCTGTTTGTTACATATCAATATAAGGGTACACACCTGTGGAGATAACATTAGTCAAGTGTGTGTAGTACAAGGACTGACATGATTACAACTCCTAAGAGGCACCAGGATGGTATTGGCAGCGGAAACATTCACAATCAACTGACTCAAGTCATGTATACAACAAACTCCTGGGTCTGTCTGTATCACAATCAACTAGGCCTTAAAATGGGCAAAGACATATTTTGCCTAGCTACTGTTTTACCTGCACTGGTGGCAAGGTGGCATTCTCAGGCCACCCCCCCAAGTGCTAATGATCAGCACATTTTTGCAGCTACTTGACTTAGATGTAATTGGCATGTTTCACAAATGTCAGGTAAATCCAACCAGTATCATGGATACTTGCTGCAATAGGCTTAACTACAAATATATCTTTGTTCAAGGTCTATGCTTCATGTAATACTAAATTGTTGGAGGTAGATGTCATAATAGAACCAGTAACATTGGATCATTCACATCAAAAGGTTGAGCTGCCACTGGGCACAGAGATGCCACAGAAGAGACTGCCACTACCCCCCTGGATTAAGCCCTCAGTAAAGAAGACACTCCTGGACATCTGGATGTGGCAGACGGTTCTGGCCCATCTAAGCAACCTGGTCAGACGGCAACATTGAGTCTCACTCTGGCCACATCAACATCTCCTAGCCCGGTTGTCTCAACATCACAGGAAACCATTCACTCCCCAACCTGTGTACCGAGCACAGTAACTACAGTCTTCTGTCCCCCATTCCTGGATAAAGAGTTGCAGTGTAACACTTCAAACAATGAGGGTCCAGGGACCAGAGGGAGCGGGCACCCTGTGGCAAGGGCACAATCTGTGGGGGTGGGGTGTGTGGGAGGGATGCTTTGGGCCAGTGGGGTGAGGCCACTAGGGCTGCTCCTGGCTGCTCCTGGCTGGGAAACACTCAGCCATGTCTTGGGGGTCTATCAGAAGTCCCAAGGTGTGATGGTGTAGGAGGCTGGTCTGGTTTGTAGCGGGTACCAAAAGTACTTACACCTTATACCAGGTCCAGATATCCCTTATTAGTGAAATTTAGTCAGTCTCTATAAGCCAGGCTGTCTAGGGGTAGCTGTAGCTGAGCAGCCAAAGCTGAACTACTGAACTAGGAGACATGCAAAGCTATTGCAACACCACTGTAGTCACATAGTACTCCCACACAAGAAAGACAATACTCAGTGTTACAAAAATAAAGGTACTTTATTTTTAGTGACACAATGCCAAAAATACCTTAGAGACAATACTCCCTCAGTAGGTAAGTAATATACCCAGTACATATGCTAGAATGCAGAAATAAATGTAAAAACAGTTAGAAAATAGTGTAAATAGTGAAAATAATAATAGCTTGCAATGGGCCTATGGGGAACACAAACAATATACTAAAACAGTGAAACACGAAAGTTGGTTTCCCACATAGGCAAGTGTAGTGTGTAGGGGGGCGCTGGGAGTGTAAGAAAACACCAAAGGTAAGTAATAGAAGCCACCCCAGAGCCCAGGAAAACAGGAGTAAAACACAATGTTTCCTGAAACACACAAGAGGTTGTGATAAAAGATTATGCAAGAACCAGAAGAGATTGCAAGACACCAACAATGGATTTCTGGACCTGAAGACCTGGCAAGAAGGGGATTAAGTCCAAGAAGCACTGAAGAGTCCAGGGAGAACAGGAGCCCCTGCTCACCTGGATGAAGGTGCAAAAGAAGAACGACAGGTAGAAGACAAATGCCCTCATTACAAGTTTGGGTGGGCGGCAATCGCCGCCTGCCAAGTTGTATCCGCTGTGCGACCGCCAATGCGGCCCCACTCCCGCGGTGGCCATTAGGACATCCCCGCTGGGCCGCAACACGGGCGGAAACCAAGTTTCCGCTCTCCGGGCCAGAGGGGATGTCGGCTGCAACACAGGAGCCGGCGGTGTTGCGGCGGTGCAACAGGTGCAGTTGCACCCGTTGTGCTTTTCACTATGCAGACAGTGAAAAGCTTCATGGGGCCGTGGCAGGGGACCCCTGCGACTCCCCTTTCCGCCAGCCTTTTCATGGCGGTTCCTACCACCATGAAAAGGCTGGCGGGAGGGGGACTCGTAATCCCCTGGGCAGCTGGGGGATTACAACCGCCGGGACCAATGTGGCGGGAAACCGCCGGGACCAAACATTGGTCCCGGCGGTGCGACCACGGCGCTTCCATTGCAGTCTTAATCCCCGAGTTTGTACCACCAGCCTGTTGGCGGTACAAACTCCAGAACAGCCCTGGCGGTCTTTGACCGCCAGGGTTGCAATGAGGCCCAAAGTCAATTATGCACCCAAGAACACAGATGTGGATTCCTGGTTGGTGCAGAAGATGTCAAATGCCAGATGGATGATTGCAGTGGGGTTTGCATCACAAGATTCCGCCAACAAGCCTTGGCACATGCAAAACTCAAAGTTGGCAGAAAATGTCGCTGCCCGTGACCAGGAGGGGCCTGGTGGCCTCTACCCTTTAGGGGGAACCAGAGGGGGCTCTCAGCAACTCAGAGAGCCCTCAGAAGACCAGTCAGCATGCACAGGAGTCCCACAGCATGGGGACAAAGTAGGTGCAAATGAAAGCCCATGCAGCACAACACAAAGGGCTCCCACACCAAGCCTTGGCACCTGCAAGCCCCACAGTGCACTGGGGTAGTGTATTGTTTGGGGATTCAAGCTCTTACCCCCACCAAAGTTGGACAGCTGGACCTGGGGACTGTCAGGGTCACTTTAGCCCACCACCCGTGTGTCTGGATCCATGCTCGTCATCTGGAGAGGCGACCCAAGCCACCGTCGCTGCACAGAGGTGCCTGCTGAAGCAGGAAAGTGACTCCGTCATCCACTGGATATTCCTTCAGGTCTTCTGGTGCAGGCTGAAGACAGGCAGTCCTCAGAGGATGCACACCCTGGAAACTGTTGCAGTTGATGGCAGGAGCTGAAGTTACAATGTTGCAGAAGTAATCTTGGCTTCTTTGTTGAAGTTTGTAGAGTTCCTGGAGGGTTCAGCGACTGTTCCGTCTGTAGAAAATGAAGTATAGGATGCAGAGGAGTCCTGCTGGAGTCTTGCAATCCAAATCTGAAGAAACACCCAGAGGAGAGACCCTAAATAGCCCTGAAAGGGGGATTGGTCACCTAACCAGGTAGGCACCTATCAGGGGAGGGCTCTGACATCACCTGCTGGCACTGGCCACCCAGATGCTCCCAGAGTGCCCCACCACCTTGGAATCCAAGATGGCAAAACCCAGGGACACTCTGGAGGAGCTCTAGGCACCACCCCTGTGGTGGTGATGGACAGGGGAGTGGTCACTCCCCTTTTCTTTGTCCAGTTTCCCACCAAGGAAGGAACTGGGGGTCCCTGAACCGGTGTAGACTGGATTATGCAAGGAGGGCACCATCTATGCCCTTCAAAGCATTTCCAGAGGCTCTGGGAGGCTACCTCTCCCATGCCTTTAACACCTACTTCCAAAGGGAGAGGGTGTAATACCCCTCAAACAAAGGAAATGCTTTGTTCTGCCTTCCTGTGCTTGAGTTGCTCAAGCAACAGGAGGGCAGAAACCTGTCTGTGAAGTGGCAGTAGCTGGAGCTGCCTGGAAAACCTCAGAAGGCTGGTATAGCACTATTGGGGGTCCACTGTGGAGCCCCCAGAGTGCATTGAATTGTAAAACCAATGCTGGGATCGGTATTGAGGTGTAATTCCCAGGTGTTAGACACCTTACATGGCCATATTCGGAGTAACCATTGTGAAGCTGTACATAGGTATTATCCTGTGCCCAGTGCACACGTAAAATGGCGTCCCCGCACTCACGAAGTCCGGGAAAAGGGTCCTGGATGACGTGGGGGCACCTCTACTAGGGCAGGGGTGCCTTCACACTCAGGTACTTTGCACCCAGCCTTCAGGGTTGGAAGGCCTGACATATAGGTCACTTATAAGTGACCTGGTGCAGTGAAAATGGCTGTGAAAGGGTGCATGCACCATTTCATGCAGGCTGCAGTAGCAGTCCTGCAGAAGCCTTTGCATGGGCTCCCTATGAATGGCAAAAGTAATGCTGCAGCCCATAGGGATCCTCCGAAACCCCAATGCCCTGGGTACTAGGTACCATATACTAGGCACTTATAAGGGGGACCAGTCTGCCAATTTGGGATGAAATACTGAGTTACCAGTATGTAGGGTCAAATTTGGGAACAGAGAGAGCATAAGCACTGGGGTCCTGGTTAGCAGGATCCCAGTGACACAGTCAAGCATACTGACAAAAACAGTGAAACATACTGACAATTAGGCCACAAACCATAAGCACTGGGGCCCTGGCTAGCAGGATCCCAGTGACACAGTCAAACACACTGCCAAACAGGCCAAACATGGGAGTAACCATAATAGAAAGAGGCTACTTTCTCACACAACTCCTCCCCCCCAAATGAAGGACAATAAGTCTAACCTTCGTCAGTTGAGATTTTATTGTCTAAGTGGTGATAAGTGGAGATTAGATCTGCAACAGAGAGGTTACTTCTTTTATCAACCACTGTATGGTCGCTTCCCTGTGGGGAGGTGAACTGTCCTGTCTGGAGATTTTTAGCTAGAGAACAGTGCAAGTGCATACTCTGAGATTCCCTATTTGTAAGGTTAAAAAGTTTTAAAGTGGGGCAGTGTGACTGTCCCTGGGATCCTATGTCAAGACAGGGCTGCTGTCCTAGGGATTGCAATGCTAGACAGGGGGTCTGTCTTAGCAGGGCCAGAGCAGGGCAAAACATTTGTCCCCATGGCTCTAAGAGAAGACAAGGGTTGCTGCCCCTCTTGGGTTGAGTCAGGACAGGGCTGCTGAACTATAGGCTCCACATAATGACAGGGCTGCTGTCCTATGTCTTTAGAGGTAGTGTGGGGGTGCTGCACTAGAGTTTCTCTTGGAGGGCTGGACTGTTGCTCCAAATTTACCAAAACAGTGTAGTTATGCTTATCTGTTTTAGTGTTTTCACAGAGAGATACTTTTACCTCTAGGAGTAGCTGTGGGCTCCCTTGGTACAGGTACCACCCTAGGAGAGCTATCTCAAACCACAGGAATCCTGGGTAAGAGATACTTTGATACCCTTTTTACCTCTGGGGTAAGAAGGATCCTGAGGCTTCAGGGCTCCTTCTCTTCTTTGCTTTTTCATTTCACTTGAAATGAGAGGAAGCATTTTCTCATGGATACCCAGCATGGATGCATGGGACCTAAACTCTTCCTCAGCCCAACCTCAGGCCTCTAGGTCATTACCTAAGAGACAGCCTACAGGCAAGCTAGGTGACACCACCACCTGCTTTGGGTCAGTAACTCCACCCCAGCTAAGAAGCACTACAGCTAAGGGGAGAGACTGAGTGGAGTTGTTGATATCAGAAACCTGGTACTTCTGTCCAAGGAGGTGTTGTGCATGTGACACCAGGTTTTCAGTCACCAAAGTGATACTGGCACCTCTGTTCCTGTAGGCCTGGGCCTCAACACTATTTATTTCAATTGACTGCTTGTACTTATCTATGTTAAGGGGACAAGCAGCCAAGGTGGCAAGGCCAATGCCACCAGGTGAGGTAGAAACTGTCTTGGGGGTTTCTACACCTACCCCAGTTTCTATGATGGACCTAAAAGTGAACCCAATCACTCTGTTAGTTTGACTATTGCCAGTAGTCCCATCACTATTACTACTACTACTAGGGGCACTAGAAGTTGAAATGGATGTTTTAATCGTAGTAGACTCAGGGGCTTTACCTGGACAGGACTTATCCTCTGGCCTCTGGCCTTTACCTCTGCACACATAGCACCAAGGCTTTTTATTGTGTGTAGAAGAGGAAGAAGAAGTTTTATCCCCACCCCCAAAGGTGCGTTGTGGACCTGAAGAGGAATCTTTATGTTTATGTTTGTCTCTATACTTGTCCTGAGATTGTTCCCCATCTTTCTTCTTTTCTTTGTCACCCCCTATATGATCTTTTCTGCTCACCCTTGTTCTGACCCATTTGTCTGCCTTCTTTCCCAATTCTTGGGGAGAGGTGAGATCTGAGTCTACCAAGTATTGGTATAACAAATCAGACACACAACTATTCAAAATCAGATTATATAGACCCTCATAGTCAGACACTTTGCTGCCATGTAACCAGTCTTCTAAAGCTTTGACAGAACAGTCCACAAAGTCAACCCAATCCTGAGAGGATTCTTTCTTGGTTTCCCTGAACTTGATTCTGTATTCCTCTGTGGTGAGCCCAAAACCATCTATCAGTGCATGTTTAAGAATGTCATAACTGTCTGAATCCTCCTCCCTAACAGTGAGGAGTCTGTCCCTCCCTTTATCAAAGAAGGACAACCAAAGAATGGCAGCCCACTGCCTATGAAGGATTCTAAGAACTTTGCAGGCCCTTTCAAGTGCAGCAAACCTCTTTTGGATGTCATCCCCCACCTTGTATGAGGGAACAATTTTGTGTAAGTTTCTTGAGTCAATGGTGTCCTCCCTGACCCCAAAACTTCTGAAACTGCTGTTGTTACTGCCACCATGGGGAACCAACCCCTACCTTTCCCTTTCCACAGCTAAAGCCTCCCAATCTAGGGCCAGCTGTTGCTACTGCAGCCTCAGCCTAGCCTCCTCCAATCTCAGCTTTCTGAGCTCCCTGTCAATGGAGTCATCACCTGGATTGGATGTGTGGGACCCCTCAGAGACTGAAGTGACATAGGAATGTGCAGAGGTAGATCTTTCCCTAGCTTTGGTAACCCTAGTGACCTGATCTCTAGGTGTGAAGGTTGTTCTACCTGTATGTGAACCCTCCCACTGCCAGATACACTAGATGGGTTGCTCGGGGGATGATTTTGTGAAGGACCCTCCTCTGAATCCCCAGGCTGCTCCACTGATTCTAAAGGGTTTGAATCCCCCTTCCTTTCTTCTTCCTGGTTACCACACTGTTCCTGGTCATCCTGGAGAAGGAGACTTAAAAGGAAATTGTTGTTAGGGTTCTTCCCTACCTCTAAGCTTCTCTATGACCAAAGCCCCTTAGAACTTTGAAAGTCAGGTTCTTCAAGGGAGTTTCCATGACTCCAGGGGTGGCCTCCTCAGAGGAAGACATAGGCCCTCATTACAACATTGGCAGTAAATCCCGCTTACCGCCGTGCACAAGACCGCCAACACACAGCTGCAGCGGCGGAATTCCGCTACAGCTATTACGACCCACAGGCCGGAATCCGCCAAAATCCAGACACCCACACAAGTCTGCCACACCAAAGGTCAGTGATAAACTGGGGATAACAAAATCTCCACCGTCACTTCAACAGGAATACGCCCACACTATCAAGACCCACGAATCCACGCGACGGTCTTTCAACCGCAGTATTCCATAGGCGGTACACACACTTTTACAAAACACAACCACATTGGACAATTCGAAATACACACACCTGATACACATACACACACCACTCCCACACACTCAATACAATATAAAACACACACCCACATCACCCACAAATCCCTATGACAAAAATTGAGAAAGAAGCCCAGAGAGAGACACCACCATCAACAATACTAGTTTCCACAGGCACACAACACCATCACTCACACAATATCCACGCACCTCAGACAACACACACAAACACATCCCCTCACACATCACAACACACACCACCCCACACATCACCCACACCACACCA
Source organism: Pleurodeles waltl (assembly GCF_031143425.1). NCBI lineage: Eukaryota > Metazoa > Chordata > Amphibia > Caudata > Salamandridae > Pleurodeles > Pleurodeles waltl. Next base: position 318,754,977 of record NC_090442.1, on the reverse strand, counting down.
TGGCACCGCAAAGACACCCCAGGTTATCTGAGGAGGAGCTCAGGGTCATGGTGGAGCAAATCGTCCGGGTAGAGCCACAGCTATTCGGATCACAGGTGCAGCACACCTCCATAGCTAGGAAGATGGAGCTATGGTGCAGATTCGTAGACAGGGTCAATGCAGTGGCACAGCATCCAAGAACATGGGATGACATCAGGAAGAGGTGGAACGACCTACGGGGGAAGGTGCGTTCAGTGGTCTCAAGACACCAGATTGCAGTTCAGAGGACTGGCGGCGGACCCGACCTCCTCCCCCACAACTAACAACATGGGAAGAGCAGGTCTAGGCTATACTGCATCCTGAGGGCCTCGCAGGAGTAGCAGGAGGAATGGACTCTGGTAAGTCAAATCTTAACTATTACACCCCCCACCCTACCTGCGTGCTATCACATCCCCCACCCTCACCCCATCACACCAACACCTCACATATGCCCCACTATCACAACCCACACATCACAATACCAAGCCCTGCATGCAACAACAAAGCATGGACACTCATCCCAAAGCATGTCCACTACAGATAACCACACAGATCCCCAAACCAAATATCACACAAGGTCTTACATAAGAATGCAAGCACTGGAGTACAGGGTCACCCACCCATTGCACACAATGGCACACACACATGCAATAATAATGCCTTTACACCCCTGCAGTACCCCTACCCAACGTCACCGGACAGGAGGTTCCAGACATGTCCACTACCCCCACAGAGGCCCACAGTGATGACAGCAGCTCTGTCCAACTGGATCAGGATGACCAGCCCGGCCCATCTGGGACCTCGGGACAGTCGGTTCCCCTGACACTGGCACATGCCACCACAGAGCCTCCCCCCTCAGGAAACACCAGCACAGCACCCACCCAGCGGGCCCATCCCTAGGTCTTCAGGACACGTCAAGCAGCAGTATGTCCACCACTACAGGGAACCCAGGCAAACCCACCGCCCCAAGAAAATCAGGGACCTGGGGGCAGTGGCAGTGGGCACACGGTTCAGGGGACAGAGGCACAGGAAAACAGGGGAACTGGGAGGACTGCTGTGCGACAGGAGAAGGACAGGCCCAGGGAACCCACTCTCCACGAGGCCCTCTCCAAAATCAAGGAGACGATGGCAACGGTACTGGCCAAATTTCAAGAGACCCAGCGGCTGCAGGAGGAACAGTATTTGGGGATCAGGAAGGAACTCAAGTCCATCAACACCACCCTGGTCACCATTGTAGGGGTGCTGAAGGACCTTGTGAACACCAGGAGGGACACTGTGGCACAACAAGGGGCCCCTGACACTAGCCTGGATGATGAACAGCCCGCCACCTCTGCCGGCGCTAGTGGACAGGAGGCTCCACCACAGGACCACGACACCAGCACCCCACCCCCTGCAGATGGAGAACCACCCCGCAAACGGTCCCTGAGATCCAGGACAAAGACAGAGAACAATGCCAAGACCCCCGCCAGGAAATGAGACCCCCCTGAATGTCATCCTTCTGTCCCACTTTGTCACCCTGTCCATCCATGAACTGCCCTAACTCCACTTCCCATGCCCCTTTGGACAATGCACCTGTGAAACAAATAGACTGGACTCTGCCATGGACAATCTCCACCATCACCCCTGCCCATTTTACAACCCCCTCCACTAATTTGCACTGAAATAAACACCCTTGAATCACAAAACAATCTGGACTCAGTCTGTGCTTTTACAAATGTGTATTTGCAATAACTAAGGAAAATAGCAATGTCGATTGTATTGTCAACATACATATATCACACAGCTCTAGTCCATGAGGTAATATAGCAGAGGTCACACAGTGGGACCCACATCTGTGAAATGGAAAGGCAAAGTAACAAGTCAGGGTCCATACACTGGGTGAAAGTGACAGACATATGATAGGTCTAACAATTGTATGAGATGTGTGAACCAGTGACATCTTCTTACCTGTGTCTCACTGGAAGTATTGCTGGATAACGTTGTTTCTATTGTCGACATCCTCTTCTTCTGCCTCCTCTTCTTGACTGTCCACAGGCTCCACAGCTGCCAAAAGACCTCCTTCTGGACCATCCTCCTGCAGAAAAGGTACCTGTCGTCGCAAAGCCAGGTTGTGCAGCATACCGCAGACCACGATTATCTGGCACACCTTCTTTGGTGAGTAGTAGAGAGAACCACCTGTTATATGGAGGCACCGGAACCTGGCCTTCAGGAGGCCGAAGGTCCGTTCGATCACTCTCCTAGGTCGCCCATGTGCTTCATTGTAGCGTTCCTCTGCCCTTGTCCTGGGATTTCTCACTGGTGTCAGTGGCCATGACAGGTTGGGGTAACCAGAGTCACCTGCAAATGTCGAGGGACAACTGTTAGACACACAGTAACCCTTAGGGACAACCCCAGACCCAGACAACTATTCACACAGTATAGGGTCCTTGTCCTAATCTATTAGCCACACACAGTGCCTCTGGAGTTGCCCCATCACATAAGGGATGCTGCCATTCCTCAAAATGTAAGCGTCATGCACTGAGGCAGGAAACTTGGCATTCACATGGGAGATGTACTGGTCGGCTAAACACACCATCTGCACATTCATCGAATGGTAGCTCTTCCGGTTTCTGTACACCTGTTCACTCCTGTGGGGGGGTACTAATGCCACATGTGTCCCATCAATGGCACCTATGATGTTGGGGATATGTCCCAAGGCATGGAAGTTACCTTTCACTGTGGGCAAATACTCCACCTGAGGGAAAACAATATAGCTGCGCATGTGTTTCAGCGGGGCAGACAACACTCTGGACAACACATTTGAGAACATAGGCAGGGACATCCCTGATGCAATGGCCACTGTAGTTTGAAAAGACCCACTTGCCAGGAAATGGAGTACTGACAGGACCTGCACTAGAGGGGGGATTCCTATGGGATGGCGGATAGCTGACATCAGGTCTGGCTCCAACTGGGCACAAAGTTCATGGATTGTTACATGATCAAGTCTGTAGGTGACTATTACGTGTCTCTCTTCCATTGTCGACAGATCCACCAGCGGTCTGTACACCGGAGGATGCCGCCATCTCCTCACCTGCCCCAGCGGACGTGCCCTATGAACGAGAACAGCGAGCAGAGAGTCATCCAACACTGAGGTATTAAAAAATGTATTATTGCACACATTTGTCAATCCGCAATGTGCCTGTCACTGTGTGTATGCAAGGCCTGGATAGGTGTGACGCATTTAAAAATAATGCCATGTGGCCCCCTGAAATGGCGGCTGCCTGACCTGTAAGGTGGGACAAGGGGATATGAGGTAACTGCGCTGGCGTTCTACACTGTTGCGGTAGGCGGTCGAAGACCGCAGCGCAATCCTGCATTGGTTAACATTGGACCCCATGGGTCCCAGGAGCCAATGACGATGTACGCCGGAGGTGACGTATGCACCACCGCGGACGTGACCGCCATTTTTTGTCTGTTCACTCACTTGATACCTGACCTTCAACAGGAGAGGACCTACACTGCAAGTGCTGCTGTGACGTCAGTCTGGAAGCGACGATGGCTCATGTGTCTGGGGAAAGGGCCCCTACCTTCACTTTGCAGGAGTTGGAGAAGTTAGTGGATGGGGTCCTTCCCCAGTACACGCTACTCTACGGTCCTCCAGACAAACAGGTGAGTACACTGTGAGCATGCTGTATTGGCAAAGCCTGTTTGGAGTGGTGTGGATGGAAGATATGGGGGGGTGACTGAGGTCTGCATGAGCGGACGGTGAGTGTATGTGTGTCAGGGCAAGGGTGGGAACGTGGGTCAATGACTGTGACGGTCCGGACGGTTAAAGTTTTTCCTTTTCCCCTGTACTACTCCTCTAGGTCAGCGCCCACCAGAAGAAGGATATTTGGCATGTCATCGCCAAGGAAGTCCGGACCCTGGGGGTCCACCACAGACGGAGCACCCACTGCCGGAAAAGATGGGAGGACATTCGTCGCTGGAGAAAGAAGACGGTGGAGGCCCAGCTGGGGATGGCCTCCCAAAGTGGGAGGGGTGCCCGTAGCACCATGACCCCCCTTATGTTCCAGATCCTGTCGGTGGCCTATCCGGAGTTGGATGGGCGTTTGAGGGGATCATAGCAGCCACAAGGGGGTGAGTACAGTCACATCCATCTGAAAGTGCGTGCATTGCAAGGTGTCTCTCTGTGGGTTCCCCTAGGCCAGGATGAGTTTTGTAGGCAAGGTTCCTTCGTGAGGCAGGCTATGTGGCACCCCAACCCCACTAGTGGTAAGAGCCAACTACACCTAGTCAGGCTCCTGTGACTTCCATGTGTGAAGCAATCAGGCATAGGCGTTGTACCCCATGTCCCTGTGATTAATTAGGGAACTCTAAGTGCATGGCGTAGTGCAGAGGGCTGCTGTGTCTGTAGTGTCCGCCAACTGTAGTGGTATTGCATGTACTGAACATGTCTTTCTTCTGTCTCCCCCCCTTTTTGTGGTCTCCCTGTTCTTCTGTGCATTAGCATCATCAGACGGAGGAGCAGTGGCACCGGAGCAGGAGGGAGCTGCATCCCACATGGCCCTGGAGGGCGAGACAACGGATTCTGAAGCCACCAGTGGGACGGAGGGCGAGGGGAGCTCCACGGTGGGGACAGGAGGTGACATCAGCGACTCTTCCTCTGATGGGAGCTTCCTTGCGGTGGTGGGCCCCTCAGTGCCGCCCGCATCAACAGGTACAGCCGCCACCCCCCCTACCAGCACCACCCTCCCAGCAGCCCCTCAGCGTGTGTCCCTTGGCCGCTCACCCAGGAGGGTGGGCATCTCCTTCGCCCCAGGCACCTCAGGCCCTTCCCCAGTCAGCCCTGCTGCCCTCAGTGAGGAGGCTATTGACCTCCTGAGATCCCTCACTGTTGGGCAGTCTACCATTCTGAATGCCATCCAGGGTGTAGAGAGGCATTTGCAACAAACAAATGCATACCTGGAGGGCATTCATTCTGGCCAGGCAGCCCAACAGAGAGCATTTCGGGCTCTGGCCTCAGCACTAATGGCAGCCATTGTCCCTGTGTCCAGCCTCCCCCCTCCAACTTCCTCCACTCAGACCCAATCCCCTGTACCTCAGCCTATCCCAAGCACACCATCATACCAGCATGCACACACCTCAACACACAAGGGTGGCTCTGGCAAACATAAGCACCACACATCCCAAAGGCACTCACACAAGCATCATACCCATGCACACATACCAACATCCACTGCCTCCACTGTGTCCCCCTCCTCCACGTCTCCCTCCCTGTCTCGTCTCCACTCACACCTGCATGCACTACATCTTCAGCCACTACCTCCATCACCAGTACGCCCATCACCACACACCGCTCATGTGCACTCACCACCCCCACTACCATTCACACATCCCCTGTGTCCTCTACCAGTGTGTCTGTGAGCCCTCCTCCCAAACTACACAAACACAGCCACACACCCACCCAACAGCCATCCACCTCACAACAGCCTCCAGCCCAGGCACCTTCACCCAAAGTCAACAAACGTATCCCTCCTACAACTACTACCTCTTCCTCCACTCCCAAACCCCCTCCATCTACCCGTCCAAATGTGTCTAAAAAGCTTTTCCTGTCTAATATTGACCTCTTCCCTACACCTCCCCCCAATGTCCGTCCCCTAGGGCCCACCTTTCCAGGTCCCAACCCAGCACCTCAGCCACCACATCACCGGGCACAATGGTGGCAGCAACTGCGGGCTTTTGGAGTGTTCCAATCAACAGGGCTGCCAGTGTTCCACGGAGCAAGGGCAAGGACATTCCACCACCTCCATAAGTAAAAAAGTTGCCCACATCCCAGAGGGAGAAGGCGAAAACACCTGCCACCAAAGGCTCAGGCAAAACAAATGTGGATAGTGGCACAGCTGCGCCACCATCCAAGGTGGGTAAGGGCCAGAAAATCAAGGGCAGGTCCACGTCGACGCCAACCTGCACGGTGGACAAGACCGCCACCAGCACCGCCACCTGCACCGCCACCAGCACCGCAGTCACTGAGGCCACCACCAGCACCGCAGTCACTGAGCCCGCCACCAGCACCGCAGTCACTGAGCCAGCCACCAGCACCGCTGCCACAAAGACCGCCGCCAGCACCGCCACCATAGAGCCCGCAGCCAGCACCAATGCCACAGAGCCCGCCGCCAGCACCGATGCCACAGAGTCCGCTGCCAACACCGATGCCACAGAGTCTGCCGCAAGCACCGATGCCACTGACACCGCCGCCAGCACCGCCAGCAGCCCTGCGACATCCTGAGCCAGTGGCACCACCACAGACATGTCTGCAATCCCCAGTGGTTAGTCGTACGAGGCTGGTGGTCAGTTCTAGGAGCCTGGGCAGCTTGCATGTTGCACCACCGTCAGTGTTCTCACATCCACTACCTCTGTCCTTGGCAGGATGAAGCACTCTGGGCACAAAGCCCCCTCCAGAACCAGTGGTGTATCACATCCACTACCTCAGTCCTTGGCAGGATGAAGCACTCTGGGCACCAAGCCCCCTCCAGAACCAGTGGAGAAAGGCATCCACTACCTCTGTCCTTGGCAGGATGAAGCACTCTGGGCACAAAGCCCACTCCAGAACCAGTGGAGTATCACATCCACTACCTCAGTCCTTAGCAGGATGAAGCACTCTGGGCACCAAGCCCCCTCCAGAACCAGTGGAGACTGTTATCCCCTTGAGAGACTGTGGCTTTGCACTCCCCAGGATGGAGCAGTGGGCAACCCACCCACTTGAGAGACTGTGGCTTTGCACTCCCCAGGATAAAGCAGTGGGCAACCCACCCACTTGAGAGACTTGAGAGACTGTGGCTTTGCACTCCCCAGGATAAAGCAGTGGGCAACCCACCCACTTGAGAGACTTGAGAGACTGTGGCTTTGCACTCCCCAGGATAGAGCAGTGGGCAACCCACCCACTTGAGAGACTTGAGAGATTGTGGCTTTGCACTCCCCAGGATACAGCAGTGGGCATGGGGACCACTCGTGGAGCTGGCATCGTGCACTCATCCGGCTGAGGTGCCCCCCCTTCCCTTCCCCCTGAGGTGCCTGTTTCATTTCGATCTGATGCCCCTGCAGTGTTCTCTCCATTTGGAGTCTGGTATCGAGTGTGGGCCTCGCCCATGCATTTTGAGCCCAGTGGTTCACGGACTATGAATGGTGCACTATCCAGACTTGTGTAGTTGGTGTACATAATTGTTTATACTGTATTTCAAGTTTTGACTAATGGATTTTTATTTATTACAATTGTTCAACTAATTTCCTTTTGTCCTTGTGTTATTGAAGGCGGGTGGGGGTTGTAAATGTAATGTTGTAGCATGTATTTGTGTGTATGGTGTTGTGGGCGAGGGTGGGGGTGTTGCGTGTTGCGTGTGTGTGTGTGTGTCACTCTCTTTTCCTTCCCCCCTCCCCTGTGTTGTAGGTGCAGTACTCACCGTGGTCGTCGCTGCCGTCTTTCGTGCTCCTGGTAGAGGAGCAGGAATACCATCGCAGTATTTGGAGTTCTGGCTCCATGGCGTCCTGGTTCCTAGTGGGGTGTGGAGAGGTGAGTGTTTTCCCTTCCAAGTCCTGTTTCCGCTGTGTTTTTGTTCGCATTGGTTCCGCCCTGGAAAAGGTGGCAGATTGGCCTCTCATAATAGTGTGGGCGGTACATTGTCTTCCGCCTCTCTGTTGGTGGTGACCGCCGCAGTGTTTGTTTGTACCTCCGTGGCGGTCGGAGTGTTAAAGTGGCTGTCTATGTTGGCGGTTTCCGCCATGGTCGTGATTCAATTTTTTTTACCACTGTCCTGTTGGCGGTCTTACCGCCGCTTTAACACCGACCGCCAGCGTTGTAATGAGGGCCATAGTGTAGTGAGTTAGAGTAAAGTGAAGGGAAGAAAAATACCTACTTTACCTAACTCTTAGGTCCTCATCATGCCATTGGCGGTAAATCCTTCTTATCGTTGCGGTGGCAGCCGCCAACATATCGCCACAGAGGCAAACATTGGTTCGCCAAACACACACCAATCCGCCAGAATACTGACACATACACAAATCCTCCAACCCAAATGTCAGTGCCAAAGTGGCGGTATAAACACCCATACCGTTACACCAACAAAACAATGTCCACCAAAACATGACCCACGAATCACCACGACGGACTTTGGTGGTACAAACAGGTGTGCTCAGAATGGACACCCAAATACTAAACTACACAACATTTGCCAATACCAAAAACACACACCTGACACTAATACATACACCACACCCACACACCCACAGCACTATAAAACACACCCCCACATTACCCACAACCCTTTACGAATACAAATTATTGCCATAAGACTGACACCAAGATCATTGCAACAACTAGACACACACACCGCATATACCCATACATCCCTCACGCACCCCACTTCACACACCCAACCACAGTACCCAACACTCATACACCTACACACTCCACACAACACCCATGTTCCAATAAAGACACCCCCGTTTCACAGATGAGGAGTTGCAGGTCATAGTGGAGGAAATAGTCAGGATAGAGCCACAGATGTTTGGCGCACAGGTACAGTAAATATCCATTGCAAGGAAGATGGAGCTATGGCGGAGAATCGTGGACAGGGTGAATGCTGTGGGACAGCATCCAAGAACAAGGGACGACATCAGGAAGAGGTGGAACGACCCACAGTGGACGGTACGTTCTGTGGCAGCAAGAGACCAGCTCGCCATCCAGAGGACTGGCGGTGGACCCCCACCTCCTCCCCCACAGCTCACAGCATGGGAGGAGCAAGTCTTGGCAATACTGCATCCCGAGGGACTCACTGGAGTAGCCGGAGAACTGGACACTGGTAAGTAAATATTTACTACCCCTATACCTGCATCTCATCTCACCCTCAATACCATCACTACACCTACACATATGACTAACCCCGATGCCAAGCCCTGCAGGCTATACCCATGCATGGACTCCCATCACAAAAGCATGCACACCATAGGGGAACTAAAGATCCCACAATACATCACCATACACAAACAAAGGTGGCAGGGCAACAGCAACAATAGAGGGGAAGCTCGGGATGTAAAAAATGTCACAGACAAGAACCATAATACATCACTTACATCTCCACAGGTGCCCCAGCCAATGTCAGCGGAGAGAAGGTGCCACGACAAACCAGTCCCCCAACAATAGGTGCCCCCAGTGATGTCAGTAACTCTGCACGTCTGGATCTGGATGAACTACCTGGCCCATCAGGAACAACTGGTTAGTCGGTCACCCCAGCCCACACCCAGTCAACCACTGAGCCTCCCCCATCAGTATCCAACACCACAGCACCCACCCAATGTCCCCATACCCCTGTCCCCAGGACACGTCAATCAGCAGTGTGCCCACCTGCACAGGGACCCCAGTCCACACCTCGTCCCCAAGACAATCAGGGACCTGGGGTCAGTGGCAGTGGGCACACCATTGAGGGGGCACAGGGCAACAGAGACACTGGGAGGACCGCTGTGCGCCAAGGGGAGGACAGGCCCAGGGAACCGACTCTCCAGGAGGCACTCACCAAGATCCTGGGGGTCTACCAACAATCCCAGGACACAATGGGCCAGACCCTTACCAACATGCAGGAGAACAAGCGGCTGCAGGAGGAACACCATCAGGAGATCAGGGAGGACTTGCAGCCTATCAACACCACCATGATCTCCATAGTAGGAGTGCTGGCAGACATGGCCAACATCATCAGGGAATTGACAGCACACCAGCGGGCCCCAACCACTAGCCAGTCTATTGACCAGCCCTCCACTTCTGCTTCAGCTAGTAGACAGGAGGCCCCGCCACAGGACCAACAGGCCACCAGCATCCCTCCCCCTGCAGAAGGTGAAACACCCTGCAAATGTTCCCTGCGACCCAGACAGAAGCCAGAGACACTTGCCAAGACCAAGACCACTGCCATGAAATGAAACTCTCCTGATTGTCCCACTTGTGTCCCGCCCTGTCTCACTGTCCACTTTGAACTGGCGTTCCCCCTCTTCCTATTGCCCCTTGGACACTGGACCTGTGCTACAAATAGACTGGAACAGTACCCTGGTGTTAGACCTGACAGCCTTAGGGTGGTCACCCTTAACTTTTTACCTGCCTCCCTCCACTTTTTAGATACTGTTTTGGCTGGTTTTAAGACTCTGCGCCATTTACCACTGCTAACAGGGGCTAATGTGCATATGCTCTCTCCCTTTAAACATAGTAACATTGGATCATACCCAATTGGACTATTTAATTTACTTATAAGTCCCTAGTAGAGTGCAGTATATGTGCCCAGGGCCTGTAGATTAAATGCTACTAGTGGGCGGGCCTGCAGCACTGATTGTGCCACCTACTTAAGTAGCCCCTTAACCTTGTCTCAGGCCTGCCATTGCAAGGCCTTTGTGTGCAGTTTCACTGCCAGTTCGACTTGGCATTTAAAAATACTTGCCAAGCCTAAAACTCCCCTTTTTCTACATATAAGACACCCCTAGGGTATGCCCTAGGTAACCCATAGGGCAGGATGCTGTGTAGGCAAAAGCCAGGACATGTACCTTTGTAATTTACATGTCCTGGTAGTGTAAAACTCCTAAATTCGTTTTTGCACTGCTGTGAGGCCTGCTCCCTTCATGGGCTAACATTGGGGCTGCCCTCATACATTGTTTGAGTGGTAGCTCCTGATATGAAAGGAGTAAGAAGGTCATATTTAGTATGGCCAGTATGGTGATACAAAATCCTGCTGACTGGTGAAGATGGATTTAATATTGCTATTTTAGAAATGCCACTTTTAGAAAGTGAGCATTTCTCTGCACTAAAATCTTTCTGTGCCTTGCAAACCACGTCTGGCTGGGTTTAGTTGACAGCTCCCTTGTGCATTCACTCAGTCACACCCTAAACACAGGATACTCAGCCTCACTTGTATACATCTGCATTTTGAATTGGTCTTCCTGGGCTGGGAGGGTGGAGGGCCTGACACTTGCATGTCAAAGGACAGTAGACTGCCCTCACACAAAGGACTGCCACACCCCCTACGGGGACCCTGGCAGACAGGATTAAACTGAAATGGGACCTTGTGCACTTCTAAGCCACTCTTTGAAGTCTCCCCCACTTCAAAGGCACATTTGGGTATTTAAACAGGGCCTCTGTCCCTTGCAACTCAGACACTTCCTGGAGAAGAAACTGGAACCAGAACATGCATCCTGCCAAAAAGAACTGCCTGGCTGCCGAAAGGACTCACCTATCTGCTTTCTGTGAAGGACTGCTGCCTTGCTGTTGCCCTGCTGCCTTGCTGCTCTCTGGCTGTGGTGAAGAAGTGCTCTCCAAGGGTTTGGATAGAGCTTGACTCCAGTTCTCTGAAGTCTCAGGCCCAAAAAGACGTAATCTCTACAAGAAGGACTCCGTGTGCGGCAAAATTCGACACACAGCCTGCCAGAAATGATGCACAGCCTGCACCACAGTGAAAATTTCACTGCACGCCAAACTGGAACATCGCAACCCAACTTCACATCGAGAAGATCGACACAATGCCAACTTAGCGACTGGAAATTTGATGCACGGCCCACCGGATCAACGCACAGCCGAGCCGGAACGATACAGCCCGACTTCCAGAGAGGAATCGACACAGGACCTGCTGTGCAGTAGAAAATTAGATGCAACGCCCACTGAATTGACGCAACTCCTGTGACTTCATCTTGCCAGTGCAGGAAATCCACGCATCATCCCCGGGGCGTCTGAAAACCCCACAACCCGAAGAGAATCCACGTCCGAGCACTGGAAATCTATGTACAGCTGTCCCTCCATAAAAACTAAGCGATGCATCGCTGTGTGAGGCCCGAGAAATCGATGCACACCCCTTTGTTTCCACGAATCTCCTTCTCTGTGGTTCTTTGAGGAGATTTTTCACGCAAACCAGGTACTTTGTGCTTGAAAGAGACTTTGTTTGCCTTTAAAAGACTTAAGACACTCTATACCACTTTTACATGATATCTGAACATATACTTACTGCATTTTAATCATTTTGACCTGCATCTTATCAGATAAATATTATATATTTTTCTAAACACTGTGTGGTGTTTTTTTGTGGTGCTATATGATGTTATTGTATGATTTATTGCACAAATACTTTACACATTGCCTTCTAAGTTAAGCCTGACTGCTCAGTGCCAAGCTACCAGAGGGTGGGCACAGGATAATTTGGATTGTGTGTGACTTACCCTGACTAGAGTGAGGGTCCTTGCTTGGACAGGGGCAACCTGACCGCCAACCAAAGACCCCATTTCCAACACGTGGACTTTCCTCTACCATCACCCCATTCCATTGCACTTTCCCATCAATTATTTGCATTACAATAAACACCCTTGAACACAACTTGCTTGACACTGTTTTATATGTGAATTTATGAGAACAGTCTCATCTAGCGCAAATGACCTGAACAGTGTGATAGCATATAAATAATGACCTGTGGCTGTCTGTGGTAAACACATCAGGACACTGTTGTCATATCACCAACATCTGTAAAATGACAAGCCATAGGTGACAGTAAATTGAGATGCAAAGAAAGTGAATGCCTTCATGCTACAGCTACACAGATAAATCAATATTCATAGTAATGGTCAGTTCCACTGCCTCACCTGTGTGTCATTAGAGGTATTGACGCATAACTGATGTTCTGTTGTCCACATCCTCATCCTCTGCCTCCTCATCCTCACTGTCCTCAGGGTCCACTGCTGCCACAGGGTCATCTCCAGTCTCCTCCTTCTGCAGAAAAGGCACATGTCATCTGAAGGCTAGGTTGTGCAACATGCAGCATGCCAGTACTATCTGGCAGACCTTCTCGGTGAGTAGCACAGGAATCCACCTGTCAGATGCAGTGATCTGAACCTGGCCTTCAGGTTGCCGAATGTCCTTTCGATTATTCTCCTGGTTTGCATCATTATAATGGTTCTCAGCCCCTGTCCTGGCATTCCTCAAAGGGGTCAGGAGCCACAATAGGTTTGGGTAGCCAGAGTCACCTGCGAGTATTAAGGGATACACATTAGCCTTACACAATGCTATGGGGATAACACCTGAAGGCATACATTGACATACAGTGTGTGGGGACTCTGGCTCACCTATTAGCCACACCCTGTGCCTCTGTAGTTGGGCCATCACATTTGGGATGCTGCTATTCCTCAGAACGAAGGCGTCATGCACCGACCCAGGATGTGGGAGATGTACTGGTCCGTCGGACACACCATTTGCACATTCAGTGAGTGGAAACTCTTCCGATTCCTGAACACCTGTTCATTCTGGCGGGCAGGGACAAATGCAATATGTGTATCGTCAATCGCCCCAAAAATATTGGGTATATGTCCCATTGCATAGAATCCTGCCTTCACAGTGGCCAAATCTTCCACCTGGGGGAAAGCAATGTAGCTGCACATGTGTTTCACCAAGGCACACAATACCCTTGCCAGCACGATTGAGAACTTTGGCTGTGACATTTCCAGCTGCCAAGCCCACTGTCACTTGGAAAGAACCAGTTGCCAGGAAATGGAGCACTGATAGAACCTGCACAAGAGGGCGGATCCCAGTGGGATGATGGATAGCTGATATCAGATCAGGCTCCAATTGGACACAGAGCTCTGTGAGTGTGGCCCTGTACAGTCTATAGGTGAGCATTATGTGCCTCTCCTCCAGTGTAGCCAAGTCCACAAGGGGTCTGTACATGGGGATTGTCTCCTCCTCCTATTCCTCCGCAGTGGTAGGTATCTAAGGGACACAAGAGTGAGTAGGCTGTCACAATTTGAACAATGGAACCACCACCTCAGTGCGCACACAGCATTAATGTGATGGGACAGTGGGAATGGCAATGTATGTGCAATTTTCTGCAATGACGCAGTTATGGAAGATCTGAGTGTAGTCTACCACCATGAAATGGTGACCGCCTGTCCCGTATCAAAGGACAGGTGGAAGTGAGTTAACTCCGCCAGCACTGGGCGTCGTGGCGGAAGGCAGTCTTGCATTGCTGTGCAATTCCTCATTGGCTAATATGGGGTTCTATGGAATACAGTGGCCAATGGGGATCAGCAGTGACGGTGTATACCGCCGTGGACGTGACCGCGATTTTCTGTCTATAACCTCACTTGATTCCTGACTTTCCAGAGGACAACACCTACACTGAATGTGCTGCTGTGGCCTGTGTCTGTAACCTACCATGGTCTGTGTGACCGGGGAAAGGGCTCCTGTCTTTCTTTCAATGGAGTTGGAGTGCTTGGTGGATGGGGTCCTACCCCAGTATGGACAGCTGTATGGGCCTCCAGACCAACAGGTGAATAAACCTTGAGCACGATGCATGTGGGAAGGTTGCATGGAGATGTGTGTGCAGGCATCGTGTCATTTGTGGGGGGGAATGTCTGGTGGTAGCCAGCCGATGTGTGTGCCAATGGAGTTGGAAACGGGATTTATGGGCCATATGTGTGACGGGCTGGATTGTATGTGTAATGCTGTACTCCTGTCTGTATTACCTCTGCAGGTCAGTGCCCATCAAAAGAGGGGATTGTGGCGTGCCTTCGCCAAGGACGTGCAGACCCTGGGGGTCTACAGGAGGCGGAGCACCCACTACAGGAAACGGTAGGAGGACCTGAGACGCTGGGCACAGAAGACTTGAGAGGCCCAGCTGGGGATGGCCTCCCAACGAAGAAGGGGTGCCTGTCAGAACCTGATCCCCCTGATGGCCTGCATACGGGCGGTGGCCTACCCAGAGCTCGATGCGTGCTTGAGGGTATCAGAGCAGTCACAAGGGGGTGAGTACAGTAGGCATTACTACAATAATTGGTAGTTGGCATGGGATCCGGTTGGTGGATGTGAGTTAGTGGGTGACATTGCAGCGTGATCCAGCTCGAAGGTGGTGTATGGCAAATGCAGGTAACCTAACTCGGTTGCATTCCATGTCAGTCAGGGCTTTGTGGTCCCAGGAGGAGTGCAGTTGGCGGTGTTTGGCCCTCATCTTGCTGTGCCATATAGCCAATTTAATGCCAGTGCAATGCACAGTGCTAAATCCTGATCCCTGTGTCTGACGGTGCTGTGGTCTTGGTGCTCTAATTGACCCAGTGGTCTTGGTGCTCTAATTGACCCAGTGCTCCCTTTCTCACCCTCCCCTTTCTCCTTCTGTCATCCTATTCATGTGTGCATTAGCATCATCTGGCAGAGGAGCAGGGGCACGGGTGACAAAGGGAGCTGTATACCACAGGACCCAGGAGGGAGAGTCCACCGACGCCGAGGGAACCAGTGGGACGGAGGGTGAGGGGAGCACCATGGGGGAGACAGGAGGTGACAACACAGACTGATTCCTCCTCCAATGGAAGCTCCCTGGTGGTGGCAGACACCTATGAGACTATGCCAGCTGCAGGTACAGCCACCACCCCCGTACCAGCACTGCCCTCCCAGTAGCCCCTCAGCGAGTTGCAATGCTTGCTCACCCAGGAGGGTGGGCATCTCCTTTGCCCCTGGCACCTCAGTCCCTGCCCTAGTGAGCCCTGCTGCCGTGAGTGAGGAGGCTATTGACCTCCTGAGATCCATCTCTGTAGGGCAGTCAACCATTGTGAATGCCATCCAGGGGCTGGCATCCCAGGTGCAGCAATGCAATGCCTTCCTGGAGAGCATCCACAATGGATTGGCGGCCCAACAGAGATCATTTCAGGCTCTGGCCTCCTCTCTGATGGCAGCTATTGTCCCTGTTACTACCATCCCCCCTCCAACTACCACTTCCAGGCCCAGTGTCCTCAACCCCAACCCATCCCATGCACACATACAGACGAGCATGCACACAAGACATCACACAAGAGTGGCACAGTCAAACACAGGCACCACACTTCAATCCACAAGCACTCACACAAACAAAAGACAATTGCACACTCATCCACATCCACTGCCTCTACTGTTTCCCCCTCCTCCTCTTCCACCTCCCTCACATTCACATCCACACTCACACCTGCATGCACTGCTTCAACAGCCACCATCAGCATCACCACATCAAGCAGCACACACACCTCATTAGCACACACCTCCACAACATCCAACTACACGTCCCCTGTGTCCTCTCCCACCCTGTCTGTCCCCCCAAAGGACACAAATGCAGACACTCAGACACCCAACAGCCATCCACCTCACATTAGCACACTGCCCATTCACCTGCACCGAAGTCCAGCAGACTTATTCCTCCAACAATCACTCCCTCAACCTCCACTCCTATCCCTCCTCCCTCATCCCACCCCACTATCCCTAAGAAGCTTTTCCTTGCCCAACTTGACCTCTTCCTTCCCCCTGCCCCCGTCCTGCCCATAAGAGCAGGGTCCCAACAACCCAGCCCCGCCCCTCAGCCAAACAGCCTACGGGGACAGTGAGGCACCTCCTAGTCGTGGAGGCATGACAGTGAAGGATCCCATTCCACCAGCCAGTAAAGGGAAGGATCCCACTCTACCAGCCAGGAAAGGGAAGGATCCCACTCCACCAGCCAGGAAAGGGAAGGATCCCACTCTACCAGCCAGGAGGGGTAAGGTTCCCACTCAACCACCAATGACAAAAGAGGTTCCCACTTAACCACCAGTGACAGAAAGGTTCCCACTCAACCACCAATGACAGAAGAGGTTGCCACTCAACCACCAATGACAGTAATGGTTCCCACTCAACCACCAATGACAGAAGAGGTGCTTGCAACCTTTAGCAGAGGCTGCCAAGGAGACACCTCCCCCAGCAGAGACAGAGCAGCCCTCACCTCCAGCAGAGGCTGCCCAGGAGATACCTCCCCAGCAGAGACACAGAAGCCCTCACCTTCAGCAGAGGCTGCCCAGGAGACACCTCCCCAAGCAGAGACACAACAGCCCTCACCTCCAGCAGAGGCTGCCCAAGAGACACCTCCCCAGCAGAGACACATCACCCTCACCTCCAGCAGAGGGCATGTAGGCCACCCTCCAGGGACAGTTGTACTAGTAGCCCCCTCCAGAAGCAGTGGGCAAGTTCCCCACACTTTAAAGACTGTGACCTTGTATGCCCCAAAAATTTGAAATGGGCATGGAGTCTCCTCCAGAGGCAGTGGGCAAGTTCCCCACCTCAGAGACTGTGACCTTGCACTCCCCAACAATTTGAAATGGGCATGGAGCCCCCTCCAGAAGCAGTGGGCAAGTCCCTGATTTCAGCTGAGGTGCCCCCACCCCCCTTCCCCCTGAGGTGCCTGTCCACTTCTAAGATGTTGCCCCTGCACAGTTCTGTACGACGTTAGTCAGGATCAAGTTGGGGCTTGGACTGTGCCTTGTGGCCTTGTGGGACTTAGGTACTTTGGACTGGCCATTGGCCCTTTCTGGACAATTGTTCATATATCTTTATCTCCAATTGGTTCATATGGTGGCTGTTGACATGCAATGTCAGTACTGCCTACTTTTTAGTCCTTGTATTATTATGCAGTGTGTCCTGTGCCATTGTTTTTCCTTTGCAGCTGGAGGTTTGTGTGGTATGTGTGTGTGAATGGTGTGTGTCGTGCATGAGTGTATCACTCTCCTTTTCCTCCCTCCCTCCCTTGTGTGTTAGGCGGCTGTAATCACGTCGTCATCTTCATTGGCATTGGTGTGCCAGGTGGAGCATGTTGTAGATGAGCATCGGGAAGACTTGAAGTTCTGCTTCCATGGCGGCATTGATCTTCTCTGTGTCTCTATTGGTGAGTCTTTGGTCTTCTGTGATGTTTCCGTCAGGCTTTTGATGGCGTTAGTACTGCCCCAGAAATCATGGCGGTTTGTTGTGTCATGATATGGTAGGCGGTACCTTGTCTTCCGTCTGGCTGTTGATGGCTACCGCCGCCGTGCCTGGTGGTAATGTCATGGCAGTTGGTGTTGTACATTGGCTGTCTATGGGAGTTCTCACCGGCATGGTCTTAATTTGGCGATAATTACCGCCAGCCTGTTGGCAGTATTACTGCCACTTTAACAGTCACCACCAATGTCATAATGACCACCTCAGTCTTTTTAGAAAGAAAGTGAAAAGACTAGAACCTGCACAAGATTTACTTTTTGTCTAGCTCAAGGTATAAAGTACACTTTCCTGTGGAAAGCAACGGTGACAGAGTGATAAGGCACTTGCAAATATTTATCTCACCGCTGCATCACCAATGTAGGAGGCTGGACTGGTTTGTAATGGGTAGCAAAGTTACTTACACCTTAAATCAGGTCCAGTTATCTCTAATTAGTGAAATATAGTCAGTGTCTAGAAGCCAGGCTGTCTAGGAGTAGCTGTAGCTGAGCAGCCAAGGCTGAACTAGGAGACATGCAAAGCTCTTGCAATACCACTGTAGTCACACAGTACTCACAAACATGAAAAACAAT
This sequence comes from Pleurodeles waltl, assembly GCF_031143425.1. Taxonomy (NCBI): domain Eukaryota; kingdom Metazoa; phylum Chordata; class Amphibia; order Caudata; family Salamandridae; genus Pleurodeles; species Pleurodeles waltl. The sequence continues at coordinate 318,736,608 of NC_090442.1, read as the reverse complement.
ACTCAGTGTTACAAAAATAAAAGTATTTTAATTTTAGTGACACAATGCCAAAAATACTATAGAGACTATACTCCCTTAGGAGGTAAGTAATATACACAGTATATACGCTAGAATGTAGAAATAGCTGTGAAAACAGTCAGAAAACAGTGCAAATATTGAAAATCACAATAGGTTGCCATGGGTCTAGGGGGGAACACAAATAATACACTAAAATAGTGGAATGCGAAAGTAGTTTTCCCACCTAGTCAAGTGTAGTTTGTAGCAGGGTGCTGGGAGTGTAAGAAAACACCAAAGGTAAGTAATAGAAGCCACCCCAGAGCCTAGAAAAACAGGAGTAAATCACAGTAAGATTCCTGAAACACACAAGAAGTCCTGGTAGACGATTATGGGAGAACCAGAAGAGACTGCAAGACACCAACTATGGATTCCTGGACATGAAGACCTGTGGAAGAAGGGGACCAAGTCCACGAAGCACTGAAGAGTCCAGGGAGAACATGAGCCCCTGCTAACCCAGATGAAGGTGCAAAAGAAGAACCACTGGTGAGAAGACAAAATCAGTTAGGCACCCAAGAAGACAGATGCGGGTTCCTGGTTGGTGCAGAAGATGTCCCACGCTGAATAAATGATTACAGTTTGGTTTGCATCACTGGAATCCGCCAACAAGACTTGGCACATGCAAAACTAGCAGTTGGCGGAAAATGGTGCTGCCCGGGACGAGGAGGGACCTGGTGGCCTCTACCCAGGAGGTGGAGATAGAGGGGTCTCTCAGCAACTCAGAGACCTCTCAGAAGACCAGGCAGCATGCACTGGAGTCCCACAACACGGGGAGTAAGGAGGTGCAAATGGAGGCCCAAGCAGCACGACACAAAGGGATCCCAAGCCGCCGGAGGACCACTCAGGACGCTGTGCATTGCAGGATGGAGTCTGGGGGCCTAAGCTGTGCTGTGCATGAACAACTTCTTGGAAGGTTGCACACAAGCCTTGGCAACTGCAAGTAATGCGGTGCAAGGGGGTACTGTCTTGAGTGGCGAGGCAAACTCTTACCTCCACCAAAGTTGGACAGTTGGACCTTTGGACTGTTGGGGGTCACTTTGGTCTACCACCTGTGTTGCTGGATCCACGCTCGCCGTCTGGAGAGTGGACCCACGCCACCAGTCGTCGCTGCAGAGAAGTGCCTGCTGAAGCAGGGAAGGGACTCTGGGGGTCATTCCGACCCTGGCGGTCCAAGACCGCCAGGGCCGGGGACCACGGAAGCACCGCCAACAGACAGGCTGGCGGTGCTTCCCAGCGCATTCTGACCGCGGTGGTAAAGCCGCGGTCAGAAAAGGGAATCCGGCGGTTTCCCGCCGGATTTCCCCTGCATGGGCTGAATCTCCATGGCGGCGCTGGAGATTCCGACCCCCTTCCCGCCACCCTGTTTCTGGTGGTTTTTACCGCCAGGAACAGGATGGTGGGAAGGGGTGTCATGGGTCCCCTGCACTGCCCATACCACCGGCATGGGCAGTGCAGGGGCCCCCTAACAGGGCCCCATAAAGATTTTCACTGTCTGCATTGCAGACAGTGAAAATCGCGACGGGTGCAACTGCACCCGTCGCACCCCTGCAACTCCGCTGGCTACATTCGGAGCCGGCTTCATTGTTGCAGGGCCTTTCCCGCTGGGCCGGGGGGCGCTCCTTTGGCGGGCGCCCGCCGGCCCAGCGGGAAAGCCAGAATGGCCGCCGTGGTCTTTTGACCGCGGAGCGGTCTTTCGGCGGCCTGATTTTGGCGGGCGGCAATCGCCGCCCGCCAAAGTCAGAATGAGGGCCTCTGTCACTCCACTGGAGATTCCTTCAGTTCCTCTGTTGCACGCTGAAGATAGGCAGTCCTTGGAGGATGCACAACTTGGAAACTGTTGCAGTTGCTGGCAGGAGCTGAAGTTACAATGTTGCAGAAGTCATCTTGGCTTCTTTGTTGCAGTTTGTAGAGTTCCTGGTGGGTTCAGCAGCTGTTCTTTCGATAGAAGATGAAGTGAAGGATGCAGAGGAGTCCTGCTGGAGTCTTGTAATCCGAACCTGAAGAAACACCCAGAGGAGAGACCTCAAATAACCCTGAAAGGGGGATTGGTCACCTAATCAGGTAAGCAACTATCAGGGGAGGGCCCTTATGTCACCTGCTGGCACTGGCCACTCAGATGCTCCAAGAGCACCCCACCACCTTGGAATCCAAGATGGCAAAACCCAGGGACACTCTGGAGGAGCTCCGGGCACAAACCCTGGGCTGTGGTGATGGACAGGGGAGTGGTCACTCCCCTTTCCTTTGTCCAGTTTCGCCTCAGTGCAGGGACTGTGGGTCTTTGAACTGGTGTAGACTGGATTATGCAAGGAGGGTATCATCTGTGCCCTTAAAAGCATTTTCAGAGGCTCTGGGAGACTACCACTCCCATGCCTGTAACACCTATTTCCAAATGGAGAGGGTGGAACACCCATCTCCCAAAGGAAATGCTTTGTTCTGCTTTCCTGGGCTTGAGCTGCTCAAGCAACAGGAGGGCAGAAACCTGTCTGTGAGGTGGCAGCAGCTGCCTGGAAATCCTCAGAAGACTGGTATGGTAGTACTGGGGGTCCCCTGTGGAGCCCTAGAGTGCATGGGATTGTAAAACCAATACTGGAATTAGTACTGAGGTACAATTCCCAGGTGTTAGACACCTTACATGGCCATATTTGGAGTTACCATAGTGAAGCATGACATAGGTGTCCAGTGCACACGTAAAATGGCATCCCCGCACTCACAAAGGGGGTCATTCTAACCCTGGTGGTCATCGACCGCCAGGGCTAAAATGACGGGGGCACCGCCAACAGGCTGGCGGTGCCCCGCAGGGCATTCTGACCGGGGCGGTTCGGCCGCGGTCAGAAGTGGAAAACCGGCGGTCTCCCGCCGGTTTTCCGCTGCCCTTCTGAATCCTCCATGGCGGCGCAGCTCGCTGCGCCGCCATGGGGATTCAGACACCCCATACCGCCATCCTGTTCCTGGCGGTTCGCCCGCCAGGAACAGGATGGCGGTATGGGGTGTCGTGGGGCCCCTGGGGGCCCCTGCAGTGCCCATGCCAATGGCATGGGCACTGCAGGGGCCCCCGTAAGAGTGCCCCACAATGAATTTCACTGTCTGCATTGCAGACAGTGAAATTCGCGACGGGTGCCACTGCACCCGTCGCACCTTCCCACACCGCCGGCTCCATTCGGAGACGGCGTCCTCGTGGGAAGGTTGTTTTACACTGGGCTGGCGGGCGGCCTTTTGGCGGTCGCCCGCCAGCCCAGTGTAAAACCCAGAATACCCGCAGCGGTCTAATGACCGCGGTGCGGTATTCTGGAGGGGGGAACTCTGGCGGGCGGCCTCCGCCGCCCGCCAGGGTGAGAATCACCCCCAAAGTGTGGGAAAATGGTCCTGGGCAACATTGGGGGCACCTCTGCTCGTGCAGGGGTGCCCTCATGCTTAGGTACTTTGCACCCAGCCTTCAGGGTTGGAAGGCCTGACATATAGGCCACTTATAAGTTACCTGGTGCAGTGAAAATGGCTTTGAAATGGTGCATGCAACATTTCATGCAGGCTGCAGTGGCAGTCCTGCAGAAGCCTTTGCAAGGGCTCCCTATGGGTGGCAAAATATATGCTACAGGCCATAGGGATCCCCTAGAATCCCAATGCCCTCGGTACCTAGGTATCATATACTAGGGACTTATAAAGAGTGACCAGTCTGGCAATTTGGGATGAAATACTGGGTTACCAGTATGTAGGGACAAATTTGGGAATGGAGAGAGCATAAGCACTGGGGACCTGGCCAGCAGGATCCCACTGACACAGTCAAGCATACTGACAAAAACAGTGAAACATAATGACAAGTAGGCCACAAACCATAAGCACTGGGGTCCTGGCTAGCAGGATCCCAGTGACACAGTCAAACACACTGACAAACAGGCCAAAAATGGGGGTAACCATGCTAGAAAGAGGTTGTTTCTCACAGATGGCCAGGTCTTGACCGTACTCCAGGAAATCAAGGAGCTACAGAGGGAGATGCATAGAGACATGCGAAAACAGAAAGAAGCCAACAATACCAACATGGCCTTCCTACTAGGGGTGATGAGGGACATTCACACAGTCCCGAGCAGGGCTTTCCAAACCAATCCTCCCCGTCATTTGGCACATAAACACAAAGCACATCTACATCAGTGCCAGCCACTGGAAGAAAGGCCCTGTCAGTGGAAGAACCCACCCAAGACAGCCCTAGCTCTATAGCAGCAGATTCCCCCCACCACCACCACGCAAGCTGGGATGGCCGGTGAAGAATCCAGGAGGTGTGGATGGCAAGACACCCACTACTGCCAGCAAGTGACCTCTTTCTAAAGAAACTCGTTTGTGTGCCACACATTCACTCTGTTGACTGCTCCTGAACACCCTACCAGTTCCAATTAGAAAAGTACTTTGGACTCCCAATGGTGTGGCATCTATTCCAATGATATTAATCACCATGACTGACAACCTCACTTTATTATTTTTCTTCTTTTCTGTCAAAATGTTATTTACTGCATCAGCACTGTATAAATTCACCCATCACAAACTCATTGTCTGCTCGCTTAATTTCAACATTTTGCTTTGTAGAGATGTAAGACCATGTGAACCATATGATGAAGATATAACTTATTTGTGCAAGGAGGGATATGTTACAAGTACATAGGCCCTCCCTATGACATTGGTGGTGAAAACCGCCTACCGAGGCGGCGAAGGCCCGCCAAAAGACCATCGCCACGGCTACCAGCCGCCTACCATATTATGACCACAGCCGGATTTCCACCACAAGAATGGTGGAAATCTGGCTGTGGCCTTACTGGCGGATGGCGGTAAGGTGGCGCTGCTATCACTAGCAGCGTCACACCAGTAGACCACCGCCAGCTGTATTATGACCAATAATATGGCCTGGTAGTTCTCTGCTGGCGGCGCTGCTGGCGGTAGCAGCGCCCCATCCCGTCTCCTGCCGTAGGACCCCCTGTATTCAGGTAAGTCGGGTCTCCGACAGGGGAGGGGGTGTTGTGTGTGTGGGCGGGCGGGCGGGTGTGAATGTATGTGTGTGCGTGAATGTGGGTGAGTATTGAGTATTGAATGCGTGTGTGCATGTACGGACGTGTGAGTGCGTGTATGTTGTGAAATGTGAATGCGTGTCTGCGTGTATGTGTGGAAGTGTGTGTGGATGTGTGTGTGATTGGATGTATGCATGCGTGTATGTATGTGTGAATGAGTGTGGGTATGCATGTGTGTGTGAGAAGGGGGTGTGGATGTAGTGGGGGGTGACTGGAGAGGTAGGGGTAGTGGGGGGGTAGCTGGAGAGGTGGGGGGAGACCCCTATCAGTGACAGGGAAGGAATTCCCTGTCATTGATATGGCCTACTGCCATGGTTTTTGTGGGATTACGAATGCCACGAAAACCATGGCGGTAGGCATGATCTTAATCCTGCAAGCAGAACAATGGCAGCCACCGGTCTGGAGATGGATATCTCCAGCCCCGCGGCTGTTATCGCCGTGGCGGTTGGAGTGGTACATTAGCGGGTTGGCTTCAGCCAACCCGCCAATGTCATAATGTGGCGGTAAGTACCGCCAGTGTGTTGGCGGTACATACCGCCACATTATCTCCTACCGCCGGGCTCAGAATGCCCCCCATAGTGTCCTTCCTAGGATTGCAACTGTTACACACAAACATATGCAAACAAGTGTCTTGTCACACCAAATATTTTATTGCAGTGTACAGCATATAGGTTGTTCATATGTCTGGATATATTTGACACAAGAATGTGTGACTCAGACTGAGTCAAAGTACATATTCCAGGTTATAGCCCCCTAGACCATGGAAGGGAAGGATTTGTCAGACACTGTCTTATTGAGTAGGCAAACATTAAAGTGGATGATGTTAGCAGCTTGAGCCTCATCACATACCACACTAAAGTAATCCAACATCACATAAAACAAGATACAGAGAGATGACAGTCAAACAGCCCATGATCACAGGCCCATCATAATCCAATGACCATGCATATGACACAAACATAGGTCAGTGTTGTGGTACAGGAACTTTGGCCTGCCATGATAGAACACATCTACAGCTGCATACACATCATACAAGAATATTGTTTAGCCATTGTGAAGGGTGAATGCCTTGCTCGCCTTGCCTTGCTCGCAGTCGATGACTACATATTTCATGCCCACATGATAACACACATGATGCAATTGGCCCAACACACCACACACAACAAGTCCAACCTGCATTTCAGACCTTCCAGTCAAACACTGTGTAAGCTAGTCATATACCCCAAATCTGTGACCTACATTACCTGGAACAATCCATGTCCACTTTGTATGTTAGAACAGCATCAGATACCTGCCAATATCACTACTCTGAAATGTCTATATGATGTCATGGTAAAGGTATCTGTACAAAGACAAAACAGGGAGTATAGGCTTCAAACATACAAATTACACAAGTCACATTGCAAGCAACTGAAAATGTAATTACATTGCAAGGAAACGGATAGAAACAAAGCAACATCATCAAGATGGGGATATGTCAAAGGGAAACTCTTCAAGTAGCCTTAGGCTGAATATTGCAGAGTATCAGCTCCCTAGTTGTTGCTAAAACCCTCAACTCCACACATTCTCAAAACTACAGTTCATTGTACAGTCACAGTCTGTTTGAAAATGGGTTATTGGTAAGGGCAGGTAAGTACCTACACTTAGCAATAGGCCACCAACCTCCACTTAGGTTCAGTTAGGTCTCAGTAAATTAAACCCAGCTCAACCTTTGGTACCTTGGCGACGAGCGACAAGGCTTAACTTAGGAGACAAAGGGTAAAGCATTCAAATATCACAAAACAGTAATTAAATAAAACACAGGAAACAGTTTAAAAATCCGAAATCAATTTATAAATATAGATTATATTTTTATCTTTAAAATGACACAGAAACGAATAAAATCGGATAAGGGGAACCGGAGATATGAATTTTTAAAGAATTATTGCTTTCTAGCGCATGGAAACAAAAAGCACCAATCTGGTCATCTGGTCGCACCTCGACCGAGGCAAAGTCAAAGTTTAAGGCTGACCGCGATGGAGCCCGGCTCGGCTACAGCTCGCGGGAGGCCTCGGTCAAAAGTTTACCTTAGGACTTAGTCGTTTTTCTGAAGATTTTCTTCAGCGGGACGAACCTCCTAGTCTAATCCGACCTCCTGGAACTTTCCCTCGCATACGCATCGTGGGAGCCCTCGTGGAGATTTTTACCTTCAGACTTAGTCATTTTCTCGAGGTGAAAATCATTAAACGGGGGCAAACCTGGATCTTGATCCGACGTCCTTGGAGCCCTCCTCGGTTACGCTGGCTGGGAGGTCCCGGTCAATTTCCTACGTTCGGACTTAATCGCTTTTTTGGAGATTTTTTTCACCGGGATGAACCTGCAAGTCAGGCCGGGTCGCGGTTGAGGCAAGCCAGCTAGAGTTGCCGCAGCGGGTCGGTCCCTCTATGGAGCTTTTTCCAAAAGTTCTCCAAAGTTCTCCAAACTTCTGGATCTTCTTCCAGATGTTCTTTTAAGGTTGTTTTGGGGTCCACAGCTCACCCCAAGGTTCCAGAAGCTCTGAGATGCTCCTTGGGGGGTGTGGACTACAACTCCCAGAATGCCCCTGGCACAAACTCCTTTTTGGCCACTGGACAGTGGTCAGCTGGTTGGTTTCTTCAGGAGTTGGTGCAGGGGACTCTGGTTAGCAATTTTTCACTTTTAGCAAACAGGGAGTCCCTCCTTGAACCAGTTGAAGCCAGGCAAAGTCCTTTTTGTGGTGAAGCCCAAGTGTGCAGCTGGTGCAGTCCTTCTGAGTGCAGGTTCCAGGTGCAGGCCAGGGGTCCAGCAGGGCAGTCCTTCTTCTCCTTTGGTTCTTCCTTGTTGGAATCTGATGGGGATCTGAGGTGTGGGTGCAGGTCTGCCAGTTTTATCCTTGCTACTGGGTGAAAAACAGGGGGGTCCTGATTCTCCAATCAGGCGCAGGGTCCTTCCCTCTGTGATGACCACTTCCTGGGAAGTGTGGCAAAAATCAATCCCTTGAGGCAACATTCTTCGAAAATCCATCATGGCTGAAAATGATTTTTGGAGGTTACATCTGGCTGAGACCACCCACTGGTGTGGCTAAAAATCCTAAACACACCCCTCTCCTGCCCTCTCCTAATCTAATCAAGGGGGTACCTAATTGTCTGGGTTTGCAGCATGTGGAGGTTTTGCTGGGTTGCTCCAAATGTCCTTCTCTGCCTTTGAAGATCAGTTTGGCAGCCCTCCCCCTTCCTGCCTCACCCTCTGCTGAGGGGAGATCTCCTTCCACAGACACATCTCTTTGTGTGAAGCCAGGCCACTTCACACCTCATCAAGGCAGCCTGGCCAGGTTGCCAGAGGCTGGCCAATCAGAGCACAGCAGCAAAAACACTGCAGGGCTGAAGTTGGGAACTTTTCAGGTAAAGTGTAAAACTCTTTACCTGAACAAGTTATATTAAATCCAACAACTGGAAGTTGTGGGATTTATTATAACAATTAATTTGATACCAAACTTCTGGTATCTGTTACTTAAGGGGACTTTAAAAATTAAACTAAAGTCTCCCCATTCTAGCCTATGGAGTCCATTCACTACAATGAGGGAACAACGAATTTGGCTGTTTTACCTCACCAGGGCTTATAAAACTATTTTTATAAGGTCCCTGCTTATAGTTATATGGCACCCAGCCCTAGGGGCACATAGGGCACACCTTAGGGGTGACTTATATGTAAAAATAAGGTAGTTTAAGACTTTGGAACTACTTTTAATTCCAAAGTCGAATTTGCATATAACTTTAATTTAAAAGCAGCCAGCAGGGCAGGCCTGCCTTTAAAATGACACTGGGCACCTCAGCAGTACACCACTACCTATGCTGCGGTCCCTAAACCTACATGCCCTACCATATACTAGGAACTTATAGGTAGGTTGACTTAGCCAATTATAATTAGCCTAGTTTGCATAGTGATTTTACACAGAGCACAGGCCCTGGGACTGGTTAGCAGTACCCAGGGCACCATCAGAGTCTGGAAAACACCAGCAAAAAGTGGAAAATGGGGGCAAAAAGTTAGGGGGCCTCTGCAATCAGCCCTGTTCTCTCACACAGTAATCACATCATATGACATACTTACACACGAAAAGTAGCTAGTGATGAGCTCTTCCTGTAAGTCAGCTCCTTCCACTTCACCACTTGTAGGAAAGTATCTTCTTTCTAACTTGACTAACCCCACCTTTGGCCTGTTTGTCAGTGTGGTTGACTGTGTTCACTGGGATCCTGCTAACCAGGACCCCAGTGATTATGCTCTCTGCATTAAACTTGGTTGCTGGAACTGTATTTCATCCCACAATTGGCACATTGGTGCCCCACTGTAAGTCCCTAGTATATGGTACCTAGGTACACAGGGCATTGGGGTTCCAGGTGATCCCTATGGGCCGCAGCATATATTTTGCCACCCATAAGGAGCCCAAGTGAAGGGTTCTGCAGGACTTCCATTGCAGCCTGCGTAAAAAGATGCAAGCACCCTTTCACTGCCACCTTTCACTGCACCAGGTCACTTATAAGTCACCCCTATGGCAAGCCTTCTAGCCCAGAGGGCAGGGTGCAAAGTACCTGTGTGTGCTGGCACCCCTGCACTAGCAGAGGTTGCCGACAAACTCCAGGCCCATTTTCCTAAGATTCGGATTGCAAGTTTCCAGCAGGATTCCTCTGCAACCTCCACTTTGACTGATGAAACTGCATCTGGACGCTCCAGGACCCGACAAGCTCTAATTTCCGCTAATTGCGAGTTTTGCATGTTGCATGGCTTGTTGGTCGAATCTGAAGATGCAAACCTGACTGCAATCCTCCTTCCTCTGTGAGACATCACCTGCACCCTCCAGGAACTTGACCTCGTCTTCTTGGGTGCAGTGCTGACTCTGCTCCTTCATCGTCGACTGACCTTTTGCACCTTCAGTCTGGTAGGTAGAGGCTCCTGCCTTTCCTGGACTGTGCTGTGCTTCTCTGACTCGGTCTCCTTCTTCCACAGGTCCTCTTGTCCAGGAATCCACTATTGGTGTCTTGCAGTCTCCTCTGGGGTTTGAATTCTTCTTCTTTTCCTCTAAGTGGGTGTTCTGGGGAATTTACAGTGATTTACTCCTGCTTTCTTGGTCGCTGGGATGGGTTGTGGTACTTACCTTTGGGATTTCCTAGTACTCCCAGCTCCCCTCTACACACTCCACTTACCTTGGTGGGGGACTGACTCTCGCATTCCACTTTTTTAGTATATGGTTTGTGCTCCCCCTTGGGCTATTTCTCTCTATTGTGATTTTCACTAATTGCACTGTTTTCTAACTGTTTTTATGCCTATTTCTGCCTAACTAGTGTATATAATTGGTGTATTACTTACCTCCTAAGGGAGTATAGCCTCTGTGGTATTTTTGGTATTTGTGTCACCAAAATAAACTACCTTTAGGTTTGTAATACTGAGTGGTTTCTTTCACATGTGTAAGTACTAAGTATGACTACAGTGGTATTGCATGAGCTTTGCATGTTTCCTAGATAAGCCTTGGCTGCTTATCCACAGCTACCTCTAGAGAGCCTGGCTTTTAGACACTGACTACACTACAATAATAAGGGATACCTTCACCTGGTAAATGATGTAAGTGCCATAGGTACCCACCACACACCAGGCCAGCCTCCTAAACCACTGTCATCCTCACTTGGCATTTCACGATTCTCACCCGGTGGCACTGTAGGCTCCTCCTCCTCTGGGATGTTCGGGATGTTGTGAAGCATGCAGCATGCCACAGTGAACTGACACACTTTTGCGGGTAAGTAGAGGAGGGCTCTGCCAGTCCTGTCCAGACACCTAAATCTGGTCTTCAGGAGCCCAAAAGCCCACTCCACTACCTGTTGTGTTCTTCCATGAACCTAATTGAAGCGGGCTTCCACTGGCATACTTGATTTCCTTTGTGGCATCAACAACCAAGGACTGTATATGCAGAGTCTCCTGGGACATATATGCAACAATGAGTCACTCACTTTATGATTGCAGCACCTGACACTGCACACACACAAAGAGGACGGATGTGACTTACCAACCAGCCAGGCCCTCTCTGGGTACAGTTGTGACATCAGCTGGGGTAGCGTGCCATTCTGCCTTATGAAGAAATCATGGGGTGAACCCGGATAACAGGCACACACATGTGTAATGCAGAGATCCACCAAACAGACAACTCGCATGTTGATGGAATAGACGTTCTTTCTGTTGCGATAAACTTGTTTATTGACCTACATTGGGATCAAGTCAACATGTGTGCCATCAATGCCCCCCCCCACATGTGGGATGTGTGCAAAACCATAAGAGTCAGTCTTCACATGGTTTAAATCCTCAAGTCAGGGAAACCGGATATAGCTGTCAAGGTGTTTGAACATTGTTGAAAGGACATCCTTCAACACCAGACTGAACAGAGGTTGGGACATAAGTCCACTATTGTTTGCCTATCCAGACGGCAATACGTTATTATGTGCCGTTGCCCCATGGTCTGAAAGTGACAGTAGACAGGAGGTTGTCACATCCCCCCTCTCCCTGGGTACCTAAGTAAGACAAGACATGGGGGGTCATTACGACTCCCGCCGGACGCGGTGACCGCGCGCCTGGCGGGAGCCGCCAAAATACCATACCGCGGTCGCAAGACCGCAGCGGGTATTTTGAGTTTTCCCCTGGGCTGGCGGGCGGCCACCAAAAGGCCGCCCGCCAGCCCAGGGGAAAACGACCTTCCCACGATGAAGCCGGCTCGTAATCGAGCTGGCGGAGTGGGAAGGTGCGACGGGTGCAGTAGCACCCGTCGCGTATTTCACTGTCTGCAATGCAGACAGTGAAATACTGAGCGGGGCCCTCTTACGGGGGCCCCTGCAGTGCCCATGCCATTGGCATGGGCACTGCAGGGGCCCCCAGGGGCCCCGCGACACCCCCTACCGCCATCCTGTTCCTGGCGGGCGAACCGCCAGGAACAGGATGGCGGTAGGGGGTGTCAGAATCCCCTCGGCGGCGCAGCAAGCTGCGCCGCCTTGGAGGATTCAATGGGGCAGCGGGAAACTGGCGGGAGACCGCCAGTTTCCCTCTTCTGACCGCGGCCAAAGCGCCGCGGTCAGAATGCCCTGCGGGGCACCGCCAGGCTGTCGGCGGTGCTCCCGCCGACCCCAGGCCTGGCGGTCATAGACCGCCAGGCTCGTAATGAGGGCCCTGAGTTGTAATATTAGTCAGTGTGTCCACAGCAACATACATGATGCATGCCAATGATATCATGTGACAAGGCATTTCTGACTGGATAGACACAGTAACTAGTATACATCACAGCTGCAATTACATAAGGGTCACAGGTGCTCCCCATGGTTTTCCAGACACGTGTCCACAAATTCAAAGAGGTGCAACACAATTGCCCATCAAAATATGACTGTATATACCATCCACCAAAATGACTGTTGACAGTGGTGGACTGTGCCCCACTGTTAAATGCCAACTGTGCCCTGAAACATACTACAGTGATGTTTGAGTAGTAGGACCTACATGACAAGCCAATACAGCATTTCAAGCTGCAAAATAGCAGATGCCTGACCTACCACATTGGACATTATGAACTGCTCGTGACGGCCACCGACAGTCATCACAGTGATAGACGGTTGCAACCTCGGCGGGCACAGCCATAGGCTAACATTGTTGCCAGTGACGGTTGCGAGCCAATGGCTGTGTCCGCCGATGGTGACGACTGGGTATGTAGTGGACGTTACCGTCATGTTCTACAGATTCACTCACTTGACTCCTGAGCTGTTTATGCATCTTGTATGAGTCATTTGAGTCACGTGAGCAATGTGTATAGTGCCACAGATCTTTCAAACCACATCTGCACTTGGTAAACTATTGTGAGTCACTCTGTCCTTCAGGTTGCCACACACACCACATGCCAAATTGCTGTTGGCTACATAATGTACTTTCATGAATGGAAGTGATAAGAATGGAGTGTCATGCAGGTTCTGTCAGTTCAGCCTGCAGAGACCACTGCCAGTCAAATGTATCTTCTAGTATACGACCTAGTCCAGACTGTGGGAGCGTCACAGTGTGGGAGAGTCATTGTGGCTATGCAACTGTAGCACTGTGCCCACTCCCTGTACGCCAGGGATCCTGTCATGTGGCCAATATAGTGCTCTTCTGGCAAAACCTGACCTGAATGCCTCATTTCTTTGACTAGTTTAGGAATGGGTAGAGAGGTAAATCATTAATCTAGTTCATATGTGCATTTAGCATCATTGTCAATGTGGGTTTTAGACTCATGACACGTACCTTACTCCCACAGCTCCTTTGTCACCTTCACACAGGTCATATTTGCCCTGTACAGATGTATTACATTAATTACAGTTCGACAGTGCTGACAGTGTGTTGATTCCTGGGAGGCCACGATATGTGACTCAGTAGCTTGGTCACTTAGCAGAAGCTATACAATGCATGCCTTTGTTTGTTGGATGTCATCTCTCTATGATAGACACACATGTCCAAAAGAGTCTTCAATGGTATAGGTACATATTACAGAACCCCACTCCCTGAAGTGGTATGAGTCTGCATTTGCTAAGCCACGTGTCCACAAATGGACAGGGAAGACACTTTCTGTAGCCACCATGCCAACCCCTTGATTGTTACTCATGTGTAATATTGAAGTTTGTACTCCAGCATTTGCCTGTAAGGACTCATGCAGTTAGTCATTCTCACACAGTGTGAATGTGTTGGTCTATTCATGCCTGAGGATTTTACTCTTCAAAAGCCACAGAGGTGTGTAGCATTTCATAGTGGCTCACATCAGAGTATAGGCTGAGAGAGCAGGGACTACCTGATCTCAGTAAGCTTGCTTAGTATTGTAGGCCATGAGCAGGGCAGTGGGTTAGTCTGCAGATGCAAATACATAGGTCTAAAGTCAGTACTTATTGGCGTTTGTGTTTCGCACTTGGGGAGTATTAACAAATAGAAAACTCCTAGCTTGGTGTTACCAACATATATGTAACTCAACCAATTGTGATGTAACTTGTGATCTCTTGATTTGTCTCTTGCATCCATGTATGTCAACATCCAGCAGAAAAGGGAACCATGGATAGCCATCTCCAAGAAGGTGCAGAACCTGGGGTCCACAGCTAGTGGAGCGCCCACTGTGGGAAGAGGTGGAAGAATCTGAGATGCTGGGCCCAGAAGACCCCTCTAGTGTCCCACATTTTGGCAGTGGCCTACCCAGACCTCGATGTGTACTTGAGGATAGCACAGCAGCCACAAGGGGGTTAGTACAGGGCATATTCCTGCCTGTCAGATTGCCAAGTAAATGTGTTAGGTTCTGATCGCCCCCGACAATTAGAGATGAGCCATGTGTAACACAGTAGATGAGTGATTGTTTGTGTAGATATGTCATGTGCCTTGCCTATTGGCCCAGGAACCTAGGACACAACTGTGTACAATCCACAAACAACCTGCTCTCCAGGGATGATATTTGGCTGTGTACAGTGATAAATCAAGAAAATGTTTGTTGTTATAATAGATGCAAATTCTATGAAACAGACCACTACTCCTCAATGTTACAGGCCAAAGGTAAAGAAGTGATGGATCACTGTCCTCAGCCATGTGTCTGGGTAAATTAGTATTTTGGCATTTGCAACCTAGAGACTACTTGTCTTCATAGTATAATGGGTTCTGGTGTCTCACTATAGTCTGTAATGTGAAGATGGCCATCATACATGTGTCAGATCATACATTGTTCTTTGGGTGCAGCTACTGATCAATACTTTCCCTTGGTAATTGGGGAATGTCCATTGACACGAAGTTTGTAACCTGACTGTTGGCATGCATCATGGAGTGACTTGCAGTTATGTTGAAATCGCATGTATTTGGGTACAAGCATTCATTCATAAACATCTGGGTCTGCATGACAAGAATGGAGGCAATGATGTAGCTCCCAATTGGGCAACATTGTGAGGGCCTTCAACAAGTACTTGCAAATCTCTGGGCCTCTCCAACATCCAAGGGACTTATGGCATCTCCTGATGTACTCACAGTATGTCATTGTAAGGGGTGCCAGACATTAGTGGTGATTACCCTGGGGCTTGCTGATCTATTGTGTTGTGCAGTTTAGAGACATAGCTCCCTGACATATTGAGCATGATGTCTACAGTGTCCATTTCCATGCCAAATGTGTGGCCTATCTAAGTAACATTAGTTCTATCGCTATGACTCCATTGGGACAAATATCAATTGGTGAAGTGTGCATTGTAGAACTGCTTCCAGTGTGACATGAGTATTTCCATGTCACCTTCGCCAGGCTATTGTACGTTTGTCATCAACATGGCAGGATTTTGAAGCATCATTTCTGATTGTTGGGTCATTATGTATGTGATAAATAGATGTGTGCATGACCTTGTGAGTCATCTGTGGGAATACAGTTGGCATTGGCCTACTATTGTATGACAACAGGTAACTGAGGTATGGGCCATGGGGCAAAACATTGAGGGTGATGAGGTCTCCTACTGGTTCAATGGTTACTGTGATTGCACAACTTCAGCCATGCAATTATCATGTGGGCAACTGCTGACTGTTCAGATAGCATGCATGTATATGGTATGGCACATGTATACAGTTTGTTGCTGCGACCTACTTGACATCAAGGTAATGTTTCCAGAGCTGTTGTTCAAGTGTTATCATGGACATGTGATGACACTATTTCTCTTTGCATCTGCATCATCAACCCAGGGAAGCGAAGGCGATAGGGTATAGCCTAGTGGGAAATCATCTGGCCAGGGAACCTCGGGTCAAGACACCACCGACACAGAGGGACCCAGTGGCCCAAAGGGTGAGGGAAGTGCCACAGGGGAGAAAGGAACAGCATCATCAGTATCCTCCTCCAGTGGACACTCCCTAGTGGTGACGGACCCATCGGGGAGTACCCCTGTACCATCTTTGTCCACCACCCCTGTTATATCACCACCCTCCCTGTTGCTCCCCACTCATGTGGCTGTGCCCGCTCACACAAGAGGGTGGGCATCTCCTTTGCTGTAGGCACCTCTGCCCCAGCCCCTGCTACCCCTGCTGCCCTCATTGAGGAGGCTATTGGCCTCCTGAGGAATATCTCTGTGGATCAGACAGCCATTGTGAATGCCATGGAGGGATTGGCAACTCAACTGTAGCAGACAAATGCATTCCTGGAAGGCATTCATGGTGCAATGTCTGGCCTACAGAGGTATTTTCAGGCTCTGGCCTCCACACTGCTGGCAGCCAGCCACCCCCCATCTTCCGGCCCCCTCTCCACCTCCCTCTTCCCAATCAAAATCCTCCATTCACCTACCTACCCTAAGCACACAGACCAATCCGCATGCACCCACCTCAACACACAAGAGAAACACACATAGACACAAGCAATACAAAATACCGGCATGCAAGAAAACAACAGACACCCAGAAACACATCAGTCACGACTTCCCCAGACATCCCCACCACTCCCACTGACCCACACACAACATTGAGCATACCCACAGGCACCACAACAACAGTCAGTGACATATCCACCACACCCAGCATACCCACTGACACCACCCCAACAGACACTCAGACATCCACCACAACCACCATACCCACAGATACCACCCAAACAGACACACAGACATCAACCACTTCCAACATACCCGCAGATATCACCCCATCAGACACATACACATCTACCACTCCATTGCTCCCATCCCCTAAGACACACAACCATCCACACTCACCCATGCAACAGACACCACCCAAACACAAGCATACTTTCCACACATCCATGACATCCACACCGACACACCAGACAACCACTCCCTTGATCTCTAAGTCCACTCCCCCTTCTGCAGACCTTCCCTGTGTTCCTAGGAAAGTTGTCTTGTTTGACCTTGACATTTCTCCTGTTCCCTCCACCCCCGTCCAAAACCCGAGAGACCCAGACCCACCTCCCAATCCTTTCCTTCCACCTCCATGTCCTCCCCTGTCACACCTGCCCCCCTGCAAGCACCCATGCCCCTTTAGCCAAGAAGAAGCCCACTCCTCCTAAGAAGCGTCACCCCTCCCAAACCCAAACCACCCATTAGACCTGCCCCCTAATATGGATTATGGATTAATCAAATGTGTGACAAGTTGAGTTTTGTTTGTGCAGACATGGAGTTTGTTCAATTGTTCAATTGTGCTAGCTTCCTTTGCATTTGACTTTGCATGTATCCATTTCAATGTGTGTATCTTGAAGCTACTTCGTGAGGAGGTATGTCCCATGCAGATGGAGTTGTATGTGCTTTGGTGACTTGCACTTCCACATTGTGCAGATAGGCATGCCATTTGGCTCCTATATTGTTTGTCCCTGAGATATATGTAGGGCCAGTTCCTGTGCAAATGTTGTTTAAGGGGCATGTACAAAGTGATATGTGTCCCAGTGCATACTCCTTCCCTAAGTGTTCCTGATGCCCCCATAACTATGGTGCAGGTATTGTTTGCATAGTGAGCTTGGGATATGGGTCTCTCTGTCTATGGTGCATACCATTGTCCTTCCATTGTGTTGCAATGTGGATGATGTGTGAGTCAATTGTAGGGTTGTTTAATGGTAGTGGTGTTTGTGTTCCATGCCACATCCATACATATGTGTGTTGAATATGATGACAGTCCATGGCATGTGTGCAATGTGAGTGTGTGAGTTGTATTTGTAGATGTGATGTTGCTGTGTTGTTAGTGTTGTGTGACAAGATGTTGTGTACACTTCACTCTCCCTGGGCCTGAGATGAACAGGCATGTGTGTTTGTGTGTTGTTAGGGTGCAGTGTGAGTGACCTGCCCAAAGGAGAGATTATTGCGACTTGAATGTGTTCTTCTGTGTGTCTGATTCTAATGGGGGACACAATGACAAGTGTACTTGGTGCCTGTAGAGTGACGCACATATGATGTGGTATGGTTGGTTGTGTCCACAGCGGCGTGGATTTTATGCATCTTCGATGATCATCAGTGTGTGTGTTGGGCTCCAAGGCGGCACTGGACATGTAATGCTGCCTGCGGATAAGTGTCTCCCTTCATACTCCTCCTTTCTGCCTGCTGAGACATGGTGGTTGGATAGCCACGTCACAATAGTGGTGTGAAACCTCATAATGTGTCTGGCATAAACACAAGCTTCCCCGGCCTGTTTGTGCTGCCTCGTGATGGAGGCAGTCTGTACTGGCAGTGTTGGCAGGACAATGGCGATCTTTGCTCCACAGGCCCACATGACTCATAATATGGCGGTCCGACCGCCAACCCGACAGCAGCTGGACCTGCCAAACTCGTAATGAGGCTCTATCACCCTAAAAATGTAAATGGGAAAAAAAGTAAGAAATGTTGAATTAATGCATTAAGAAATTAAAAAAATTACTAAACATGTAAAACATTACATAAAATGTTGTAAAAATGTTTCCAAAATAATGAATTAAATAATAGGATAATCATATACAGTTACTAAACATATACTAAAAAACCTATGTTTAAATGATGTCAAAAGTATGCATATTAAACAACTTAAAAATGTTACAAAAATGCTAATCCTTAGGTAAAAACCCAGAAAATGTACAATATACAATACTATTTAAAAAAGATTTACATTGTTTATTTAATAATAAAACTGTATGTTTTTTTCATTTTTGAATATATAAATGTTTTAACTAGATATATATGTATAAAAATGCAACAAGATGCATTAACTAAACTATGAAAAAATAATGCCCATTTTAAAATGTGTTACATCTTTTAGTATGTTGATATGTAGATATGAGTGTTACTTATTACAAATATACACCTAATACTTGTTTACTTATATTTCTAGCAGCAATAATAATTTAATGGCATAAACTACTCCTACTACATAGAAGTAGAATTGTTTTAAAAAATATTTTTCGGTAAAATGATTTCATTAAATAATCACAGAACAACAAAAAACATTTTGAAGAAAGTGTTGGACACTAAAGGAGTGACAAATGCTATTCCTACTCTAATCTAAACCAATTTGGGGAAGGTGTTGGATACTAAAGTGGAGACATTTACTATTCCCACTCCAATATAAACCAAGTCGGAGAAGTTGTTGGGCACTAAAGGGGTGACATTTACTATTCCCACTCTAGTGCATACCATTTTGGGGAAGGAGTTGGACACTAAAAGTGGTGACATTTACTATTCTCACTTGTAGGAAGGTGGAGTATTATGTAGTGAAGCTGGGTAAGTCTCACAATACCCCAAACTGGGTCCTTTGAATTCACACTAATAAATCCCTACCTCAGTCCTGGTAGTGTGGCAAAGAACAGCCATGTTTTATAAGAGAAATATGTGTTAATCATTTCAGACTACCACCATGGACGATAAGCAAATGATTCACCTTGAAAGAAATCCAATACCAATTTATAAATATAGAGCAGATTTTTATATTAATTTAGACACCGATATGAAGTCAATCAGATACATATAACAGGACTTATGAATTTTAGATTAAAAAATAAATCAGTACTTTACAAGCTGTCAAGCTTTACCATTGCCGTCAATGGAGAAAATTATTGGTGACAATCGGTCACTGGCAGAGTGAGTTCAGGAAAACCCATGGAATGTTAAGGTGATGCTGGTCCCAGGACCAAGCTTTAACAGTCAGACCAATTTTCCTAGCTGTTGGGGCCCGGTTGCAGAGGCGTCCTGACTGTCCCTGGTGCTGAACACAGGAGTGGAAGGTGCTAAAAAAAATCACACTTGTGACACTCGGTCACCTGCAGGTCAAGTTTGGGGGAGTCCATTGGGCGTAAGCTTGCATGGGCCCATAGACCAGGATTCACCAGGCAGAACAACTCTACCTAGCTTGAGTGTCTTGGGTGCAGAGGTATGCTTGGCTATCCTTTGTGCTGAATGTGAGCTGCTGGGGCTGGTTTTACCACTGAGGCGGTGCTGGTGAGGAAACAGATGCACAAGTTCAACAACAGAGCCACTGAAGAGGGAGGTTGAAGTTGCAAGGGTATTCCCTCATGGTGCAGCGTTAAACAAAGGGGTCAGGAGCCAGGCTGGCCATTAACAAATCTTGATGACGGTGTTGGATACTGAGAGGGTGACATTTACTATTCTCACTCCAATCTAAACCAGTTTAGTGGAGGTGTTGGACACTAAAGGGATGACATTTAATATTAGCACTACAATCTAAACCCCTTTGAGGAAAGTGTTGGACACGAAAGAGGTGACTTTTACTATTTTCACTACAATTTAAAACATTTTAGGACAGGTGCTGTGCCCTAAACAATTTATATAAACAATCAACACTCACACATATTTTTTGATTGATAAAATACAATTTCAATTACTTAAAACACACAGTAATGCTAACTAAAAACCTATATGTTTATAATTAAACAATAACATAACATTAATGTTTCTCACTATTAATAATTAATAGGTATATTTATTAATAGTTACTAGTATTCCTAAACTTTGAAATATAACATAAAAAAACTTTATATTCCAAAAATGAAAATCACAAATAGTACAAAAAGTATTAAACTAATTTTCAAAATAATTGTTAAAAATTTTTACCATTAAAATCAAAGAATAAATCTAAGAAAATATATTCCCAACAACAAAACGTATTCCAATAATAAACACACAAACATTTTATTATTAAAATTGTGTTTAAAAACCTTTTAATAAATAAACCTACAACATACAAATACACAACAAAATATAGATTTATAAATCATAAGTAATACATATTTATTTTATTTTCGGAATTCAATTACACAATATTTCAAAAACTTTTAAAATAAATGTAAAGATAACAAATCAAAAAAATTCCAACAATGTATTTATCATAACATTATCCTTCTCAACATTTTTAAAAAATCCATAAATGTTTTTTAAATTTAAAAAAACCCATCAAATATACATTTAAAAAAAAACAATTTACGAATATTTTACATTTTTAATATTATTTTTGATATAATTTTAAAAAATCATTTTTCTATCATTTACAGTTATTTTAATATTTACAACACACTATTTTTCATTATATATAATTTACATATACATTCCAAATATGTACAAACTATTCAGAAAAATATATTAATGTAACAAAATACATATATACATTTTTCCATATGAATTTGCCTACCATTAAATTAATTAACTTTTAAAATGTCCCCACCCTTATCATCTAAAAACCCAACATCCTACTACTTAAAACATGTTTATATACATTATTTTTACATGTTAATACAACTAAAAATACAGATTTCAAAAATATATTTGTTATTAAATGGCCTTATTAACCACACAAATAAAAAAATATTAAACACAAAATACATCCAAATAACACAAACAATATCATATACAAAAGATTGTCTAATTCAATATTTTTAAACGATATTAAAAGCACCACTCAAAACAATATTCTTACCTTCGATTTTCCTGTCCACAATATTTTTGACATCACAACATTCTTCACACAATATTTTTGTATCACAACATTTTTTCTTTGATATTTTGTCCAAACACCATAGTGGGCCAACATAATGTCCTCTGGTCTTTGTCCTGTGGCTAGGAATTTCTATAATGGCGGGTCTTTGTGACCTCTGACTTATAGTCCCCGACATCTGACTTACCACCTCTGCTTTCTATGCTGTAATATATGCTATTAAGATATTATATTTCTTTTATTATTAGCACTCGCAATAGCTCATATCTACTCAATCTTTATACTGCATGCGAATATTGGTTTAGTCCGTCATTTCCGCTCTTATATTAATATAACATCATACTCTAATTTTCAGGCAGAGAGGACTGATCCATTCAGGAACAAGTGTCTACAGGGATAGCTGGCATTCAGAACAGGCTGTAAACTGTGGGCTTCGCCTTCCTAGGTTGTACTCAGCCTTATCCTAAGTATGCAGATTCTGCTTCTCGTCTCAGCTGATGACAGAATATGAAACAATACTAATTAGGTACAAGGTACATAGGAAATATGTATGAAATATGACTTCCAGTTTCATCATTCTGTTCACTCTCTTAATGATTGCTATTGCTAATATATTTGTAACTTTCTTAAACATTTTGCTACTTATGTTTACAAAAGCTTTTCCTATATCAATCCATACGTTTACATGTCTGCCTAGGGAGTAAGACAAATGTAAAAAAAAATGTTTTAACTCTCTAGACTGTAGCAGACCTGATTGTGTGTCTCAAAATGGGACCTTCTTCGGGAATAATATGAAGGACGCCTATCGATTTTCTCCACTGTGCACGCATGGAGAAATACTTTCACTACTTGGGGTCCAGAGAAATCTTATGAGTGTAACTGAAATCCTTAGTCCCTATCAAGTGGCAGGAGGTTCTGAATTGAAAGAAAACTTTCTGTAGTGGTTCAATAAATAGGACTTTAGAGCCAGAGCATTTTAACACTCGCCATGAGATCTCCTGACAAAGAAAGTTCAGGAGAACTTGCTTATAATAAAAAATTATTTACAGGAGATGCTGTAGATATTCCGAAAGGAGATTGACCTACCCGAGAATTCGGCAAAACTGTTGGGTAAACAAGTAGAGCTCAGTGTTTGTCTAGTATTAACACAAAGGTATAAATCAGTGACCTTTGCATAATTTTAAAGTATCCTTAATGAAGCTTTGGGATACTGCAATTGGAAAAGATTGCGGCAGAAATGATAGCACCATCTGTAGCCGTAGCGCCTGTTCTGCATTTTTGTAGTACAACTCACAATTTGATCTCGTTGTCAAAACGGTTCCTACTTTTTGTCATGAAAATTTGTTAGGAGGATTTTGCCTCCTGCGGCTGGTTTTCACCTGATCTTGTGGATTTAATACATTCCTTGCATAACCTCAAACGACACTGGCACCGGACTTATTAACCTTCTTTAAAAGTTGAGTGGCTTAGATGTAATCATGCATATAAGAAGGCTAATAAGAGGGCCAAAGCAGCCTATTTTAAAATGTTCTCAGCCCAACTATTTTTGCCTTTATAAATACAATCAAGAGTCCCCCAAGACAGGCTGATCTTTTGCTTATTACTGGGAAGTTTCATCTCATCACAGAATGTTCTTTGTTACCTTCACTCTGCACACTCGGAAAGCCGGGCAACCTCAGGTTTTTCCATTCTTTCCATGTTTCAACCTACAAAATTGTTATGAGTTTTTTGTCTTCTGAGTAAACAGGACTTTCTGCCATTAGTTCATTGTAGTAGAGTGTCTTGTTCATCTGTAGACATTCTCTCTGCAAGACTACATACAGATCTCTTTCTTATTATACATTCCCAACAGAGGGAAACCGTGAATTCTTCTCTTTCTTTGGGAATTGTCCCTAATTTTGAAAAGTTTGCTGGTGTAACCCTTCAGCTAAAAACGCCATTCCTGGATACTGAGAAAGAGGCAAATTATCTCCAAGCTTTAGTACTTGGCTCCATCCAGGACTGTTTGCTAAACTTAGATGGTAGAAGCAAATCAGCTTTTGCATCTTTCCAGGTGGGTTCTTGTCCAGGCTACAGCACTTTGATCAGGGTGATGGCTGTGCTGGATGAAATGTAGTGATGCACTGATAATGATAGCCCTGCTGCCCTGATCCTCCTTGATTCTGCAGCAGCTTTGATATGGTGAACCATCAAATCATTCTTACCAGAATGTCCGACTAGGGTATTAAAGGGACTGCTATCCTGGTTTGTCAACTTTTAAGCAGGACCAAGTGTTGTGGTTATGCATTCATCTGCTACTGTTAGTGTGCTGCAGCGTTCTTGAAGTGTTATCAAACTTCTGGAATTGTAGCCAACTGAGAGTTCCAGGTTTAGCAGTTGAGATATGGAGCTGCCCATGGATGATTGGTGAACGTTTGGTCTTCAAAAAACACAATTTTTACACATACCTGGTCGGTTTCCTTTGTGAAGAGAATGTAACACTGATGAAAAGCTGCCTGGGCGGGAGCCACAATCCCACAGAGGGATTGTGAAGGAACTATGAGCTCCATGTCTTCACTGACAAATTAATTCTGGACTCCTACTACCATAAGGAAGAATAATTAGAGGTCTGACATTCCAGGGATTGATGCAGTTTTGCAGTTCTGAGGATTGTGTGAACGCAGGCTGTTTTTGCATGAGTAGCTTCCCTTGAGCACGCAAGTGATCACTCAAGCAGGTGCCCATACGCGCTGTTCCTGCCGCAAGCAGTTTTCTCAAGATCTCCCTATTGCACCAGTGCCTGACTTCAACAATCAAGCTGCAAGGTTCTCGGCACATCATCTGTGAGTACGTAGGCTGCATGGTATAACATGGTTTTTTACTTGATGCACTATGCATGTGCAACATTTTATAAGAACCCACCATCTTGGATTGAGGCTTTTTTCAATTGATGATTGTAGGAGGCTGGCCTGGCTTGTAGTGGGTACCAATGGTACTTACACCTTATGCCAGGTCCAGTTATCCCTTATTAGTAGAGTGTAGTAGTGTTCTAGCAGCTTAGGCTGATAGAGGTAGCTATAGCAGAGCAGCCAAGGCTGAACTAGGAGACATGCAAAGCTCATGCAATACCAGTTATATCATATAGGTATTATATCATAAGAAAGGCAATACTCATAATTACTAAAAATAAAGGTACTTTAGTTTAGTGACAATGTGCCAATAATATCTCAGAGGATATACTCCCTTAGGAGGTAAGTAACATACATAAAATATACACAACTAACCAAATCAGTTAAGTAAAACAGACAGAAAGTAGTGCAAACACTGTGAAACACAATAGGATGCAATAGGCCTAGGGGCAACACAAACCATATACTAAGAAAGTGGAATGCAAACCACGAACTCACCCCTAGGCAAGTGTAGTGTGTAGAGGGTCGCTGGGAGTGTGAGAAAACACTAAGGGTGTAAAGGAGACCCCACCCCAAGACCCTGGAAAGTAGGAGTAAAGTACTATTATTTCCCCCAAAACACACTAAAGTCGTGCTAAATAATTTTTCAAGGACCACAACAGACTGCAAAGCACTGAAGATGGATTCCTGGACCTGAAGACCTGCAAAGGAAGGGGACCAAGTCCAAGAGTCACTAAAGTGTCCGTGGGGGGCAGGAGCCCACTAAACCCTGAATGAAGGTGCAAAATGGCTGCCTCTGGTTGGAAGAAGATGCTGGTTTTGCACCAACAAAAGGAGGTAGGAGGTTCTTCTTAAAGCGTAAGATGTCCCACGGCGTGCTGGAGGATGCAGAGTTGTTTCCTTGGCAAAATACTGCAAACAAGCCTTGCTACCTGCAAGAGCCACGGTTGGAGAAAAAGGGTGCTGCCCGGGCCCAGGAAGGACCAGGATGTCGCCACTTGGGAGAGGAGACAGTAGGGGGCCCTCAGCAATGTAGAGAGCCCATGGACAGGAAGGAAGCACCCACTTAAGTCCTTGAACATGGGTTCAAGAAGGCTGAACATGGTGGTCATCTCAACACTGCAAAGAGAGGTCCAACGACACCGGAGGTCAACTCAGGGAGCTGAGCATTGCAGGACGGAGTGCTGGGGACCTAGGCTCAGCGGTGCATGCAGGATTTCTTGGAAATGTGGACAGAAACCCTCGTAGCTGAAGATCACATGGTGCACAGGATTACTATCTAGGGAGGGGAGACAAGGACTTACCTCCTCCAAATTCAGACAGTTGGACCTCTGGACAGTCTGGGTCACCTGGGTCTACCACCTGTGTTCCAGGGGCCCCACTCGTCAGGATGAGAGGGGACCCAAAGTACCGGTGAAGCTGAAGTTTGGTGCCTGCTGAAGCAGGGGAAGATTCCATCGACCCACAGGAGATTTCTTTGTGGCTTTCAGTGCAGGGTGAAGGCAGGCAGCCCCCAGAGCATGCACCACCAGGAAACAGTCAAGAAAGCTGGCAGGATTAGGCGCTACAATGTCGCTGGTATTCTTCTGGCTACTTTGTTGCAGTTTTGCAGGCGTCCTGGAGCAGTCAGCGGTCGATCTTTGGCAGAAGTCGAAGAGAGAAGTGCAGAGGGGTCCTGCTGGATTCTTGCAAGCCGTAATCTGAGGAAAAGCCCACTGTGAGACTTCACCCTCTGCACCCGATGCCCCCGGCTCGAGCTCCAGAGAACCAACACTACAGGGAGGACTCCCAGGCGACTGTGACCTCGTGAGTAACCTGAGATGACCCCCTGGACCTCCACAGCGATGCATGCAGAAAGGATCCAGAGGCTCCCCCTTACCGCGACTGCCTGGAACAAAGAACCCAACGCCTGGACCAAGCACTGCACCCGCAGCCCCCAGGACCATAAGGAATCGAACTCCAGTGCAGGAGTGACCATCAGGTGACCCTCTGCCTAGCCCAGTCAGTGGCTTGCCCAAAAAGCCCCCCTGTGCCCTGTCTTCACCGCTAGAGTGACCCCCGGGTCTCTCCATTGATTCCTATTGAAAACCCGACGCATGCTAAGCACACTGCACCCGGCTGCCGCTGAGGATGTGTTTTGTGTGCCTACTTGTGTCCCCCCCCAGTGCTCTACAAAACCCCCATGGTCTGCCTTCCGAAGACGCAGGTACTTACCTGTTGGCAGACTGGAACTGGAGCACCCCTGTTCTCCATAGGCACCAATGTGTTTTGGGCCCTCCTTTGACCTCTGCCCCGGCCCTGTGTTGCTGGTGCGGTCACTTTGGGGTTGCCTTGAACCCCCAATGTTGGGCTGCCTTTGCCCAGGAACTTGAACTTGTAAATGCCTTACTTACCTGAAAAACTAACCAATACTTACCTCCCCCAGGAACTGTTGATTTTTGTACAGTGTCCACTTTTAAAATAGCTTATTGTCATTTTAACTAAAACTGTGTATCTTATTGCTCTAATTCAAAGTTCCTTACTTACCTGTGTGAAGTACCTTGCATTTTATGTATTTACTTCCAATCTTGAGTCTTTTGGCTCTAAAATAAATTAAGAAAATATATTTTTCTTTATAAAAACTATTGGCCTGGAGTTAAGTCTTCGAGTGTGTGTTCCTCACTTATTGCCTGTGTGTGTACAGCAAATGCTTAACACTACCCTCTGATAAGCCTACTGCTCGACCACACTACCACAAAATAGAGCATTAGAATTATCTAATTTTGCCACTACCTTACCTCTAAGGGGAACCCTTGGACTCTGTGCACACTATTTCTTACTTTGAAATAGTATATACAGAGCCAACGTCCTACATTGGTGGATCAGCGGTCTAATACTTTGCATTTGCTGGACTACTCAGCCAATACCTGATCACACGACTAAATTCCAAAAATTGTCATTAGAAACTGATTTTTGAAATTTTAGCTATTTTACTAAATTTGTTAAAGTCCTGCTAGGGCCTTGTGTAAGTCCCTGTTAGCATTTCTTTTAGAGTTTAAACGTTTGTAAAAGTATGGATTTAAGTTCTAGAAGTAGATTTTTGATTCTTAAAAAGTAATTCCAACTTTTAGAGTGATAATGTCTAGCACAAATGAGATGGTGATGGAACTCAACCTCACCCCTTACATGCATCTAAGGATGTCAGAGTTAAGGGCTCTCTGTAAGCTAAAAAATATAAAAACTGGGTTCAGCCCTACTAAATTAAAGCTCCAGGAGCTTTTGGCAGAGCTCAAAAGGGGCCACCCCCCTGAGGATAATCCTTCAGATGGGGAAGTTAGGGAACAGGATGATGAATTCCCCCCTCCTGTCCTAAATAGGGAGAACAGGGTTCCTCAAACCCTGACTCCACAAATCACAGTCAGAGAGACTGGTTCTTCCACAGGGGAGACCAGTACCTCTGAAAGCATTGAGGGTAGCCTCAATGAAGATGGCCTCCTGTTAGCCAGGACGGCCAAAAGATTGGCTTTGGAGAAGCAGCTCCTAGCCATAGAAAGGGAAAGAAAAGAGATGGGTTTAAGTTCCATCAATGGTGGCAGCAACTTAAATAGGGTCAGAGAAACACTGACATCCTAAAAATCCCCAAAGGGATTGTAACAAAATATGAAGATGGTGATGACATCACCAAGTGGTTCACAGCTTTTGAGAGGACTTGTGCAACCAGAAAAGTTAAATGAGCGTCCACTGAAAACTTGGTTCAATCATGAGTGCACTAATGCGCTCAAAGCACTTTAAAAGGCGACCGCCAATATCCCACATAATCAAGAAATTATAACCAGTTCCAGAAGGGCTTATAAGCAGGCACTACTAAAAAGGAAGCAGGAGCTGAGGACCAAACCATGGGAAGATATGAATAAAGCATCCAAATTAAAAGATGGCAAACTTTTTTGGGAGATTGTTAATTGTCCGTTTTTTTATATTGATCTGACCCAAGGAATTAAGGCGGTCATTCTGACCGCGGCGGTCGGCGGTCGCCGCCCGCCAAGCGGTTCCCGCCGAAAGACTGCGGCGGCCATTCCGGCTTTCCCGCTGGGCCGGCGGGCAACCGCCAGAAGACCGCCGGCCGGCCCAGCGGGAAAGCCCCTTCAACAATGAAGCCGGCTCTGAATGGAGCCGGCGGAGTTGCAGGGGTGCGACAGGTGCAGTGGCACCCGTCGCGATTTTCACTGTCTGCAAAGCAGACAGTGAAAATCTTTGTGGGGCCCTGTTAGGAGGGCCCTGCACTGCCCATGCCAGTGGCATGGGCAGTGCAGGGGCCCCCAGGGGCCCCACGGCACCCGTTCCCGCCATCCAGGTTCTGACGGTGGACACCACCAGAAACAGGCTGGCGGGAAGGGGGTCGGAATCCCCATGGCGGTGCTGCAAGCAGCGCCGCCATGGCGGATCCCCTGGGCCAGCGGGAAACTGGCGGGAAACCGCCGGCTCCCCTTTTCTGACCACGGCTTTACCGCCGCGGTCAGAATCGCCGAGGAAGCACCGCCAGCCTGTTGGCGGTGCTTCCGCTGCCCTCCGCCCTGGCGGTCCATGACCGCCAGAGTCGGAATGACCCCCTAAGTGTCATATCAGCAATCAGGATTGGAGTGATCATTTTTCCAATATTTTTAAATCTGAGGAGGCTTCTTTAATTCAGCTGGAAGCCTTTACCCCTGTCATGCAACTCAGCAGAGGAAGAATGGTTAGCTGACCGTATTAATTTACCTTCTGTAATCAACGCAATTCAAAGTGCAGCAAACAATAAGGCTCCAGGCCCAGATGGGATTCCAGTCAACTTGTATAAACACAATACTAATCTATGGGCCCCTCTATTGACTAATGTCCTCAGAGCCGCTGTTAAAGGCAATCTTAGGAACTCATGGAAAGAGGCACTTATTGTTCTGAGACCGAAGTCTCCCTACATTCTATTGTCCGATTTCTTTGCTAGATTCCAGATTAAAGGTTCTTGGTCGGGTAATCCTAGATAAATTGGAAGCCTGGGCAGAGGACTCAGCCTTTTTTCACCTATGCAGTATGGCTTTAGTCCCAGTGTAGGGACAGTAGAGCAGGCCCTAAATTTAACCCTTATATGGGGGAAGCATGTCAAAGCCAAGAAGGGCGTACTTCATATGGCCTTTATGGACCTCTCCTGTGCCTTTGACCTAGTGGATCAGTCAATTTTCTGGTATCTAATGGATCAAGCTGGCATTGATCATGCTCTTGTAGACTTGATACAAAGATTACACACAGATACAATCACAAAGCTGCATTACACATTGTCAGGGGATTGTACAAGTCCTATTAGGGTGACCAGAGGTGTGAGACAAGGGTGTATCCTTGCACTTTTTTCATTTCTATTGTGTATAAATTCACTTGGTACTTTTTTAGAATCCTATAGTTTGGGTATTCCACGACTAGGCTCTCGAACTGTCCCGGTCCTTCTCTATGCAGATGATGCAGTCCTACTGGCATTAATGGAATGTCCTCAACATTTGCTGTATGGATTCCACGACTTTATGTCCATACGTAAGCTTAAGGTAAAGTTTCAAAAATCATTTGTAATGACCTCTGCCCCAAAACTACCAAAACCAAGAATTTCTATATAGGGGGGACCCAGTTGACAAAAGTGCCTTTTTTTAGCTAACTGGGCATTTTGTTTGATACACGTGGATCTTGGGATAGATTGATTGCTCAAAGAGCACTTAAACTAGGAGCAGGATCGGACACGTTATTTAGATTTGCAAAGCAGCTTGGTGGAAAACCCATTAAGTAATTGATACAATTATATAGAAGCAAATGTATTTAAATTGGGCTTTATGGTGCTGGTGTATGGGCCAGCTCCCCACTGGGCCAACTACAAGTTGCAGAGATTAGATTTTTAACCCGCCTATTGGCACTACATCAAAGTACAGCAAGTCTGATTCTTCATCTTGAATTAGGGGTAGATTATATTGAGGACCTTATAGGCTTAGCTCCCCTGTTACTATGGATCACAATTTGGGCTACAACGAATGCAGCATTCTCTCAGTTAGTGTTAGCAGATTGTTTAAAATTGTCCAAATGGCAAGCAATCCCTTGGCTGACATATGTCAAAAGAAGTTTTTATGATCTTGACTTACAGGGCTTTTTTGATTGTCCTGAGGATATTTGAGTACAAACTAAAGATCAGGTTAAAAAACAGTACCTGGCATACAGGGAAGAAGGACGTATTGTGAGAGCCCTTAACATGGCGTCAGTCATATACTTTTTGCAGCTTGAAAATATTTCAGGGGTGAATACATACTTGTCATGGTTACCTAATCCTCAGCATAGGTATTATATAACAAAGCTGAGGTTAAATTTGATTCACCAATTGGTAGCTTTCCCAGTAGCATAGACTACAATACCCTTACATTCTTGTTGTACTTGTGATAACATCTCTACTCAACCTACATTGCACTTTATGCTTTTTTGTAAATTATATTCGCTTTATTGGGCTCGCTTTCTCTGCCCCGTTCTTAAATATTTTGCAAACACCATCATATAAAAATGGTTTGAGATACTGGCAATATGTTGCCAATCCTGAAGTATGTTTTGCTATTGTGAGTTTTATTATTGCATCCAAAAACCAACGGAAAGTCTATGGTACAGGCCCGTGAATTCTTAAGGCAGACTAATTTTTATATTTGTGTTCTCATTCAACTTCATGCAAAATGCATTTTAAGATAATTAAATTGAGATATGGCCTGTAGTGTATTGATTGTGTAAAATTAATGGTTTTAGGGATGTTATTTTGTATGATTAGACCAAAGGTATTGCTGGAAGTGACTTAGATATTTTGCTATTTTGCACAGCTGCTATTCAATTAGATGTAAATTGTGCTCTATATAAATAGAGCTGTAAATTACTTTTTTGATGCGTTGATTCTTTCTAAAGGATTATTTATTGTATATATTTGATCTAGAAGTAATACAAACAAAAATATATTTCTTGTTCTTTTGTACACTTTTTTATACTCATTTGTAATAATTTTTTTAACTGTTTTAAGATTTTAAGATAATTCATCATATATGTAAAGATTGATGTTTGAAATTATATTCTGTGTACTTTTATGGTTTCAAGTGAGACGAATAAAGTTATTTTGTCTGTCTTGTCTGTCTATTACACAATTTTGGAGTTGAAGGGTGCAATAAATATGAAAGTTTGGAACTGTTACCTTTAAGTGATGGGGAGGAGAGCCTAATGATATTTTTGACATGTCACTGTTGATGCTTGAAAAACATTTTGACACCAGAATAAATGTGGTATTGGAGCATTACAGATTCTTCACAAGAACCCAAGGAAAAAAGAGAATATAGGGAAGTATGTAGTGTGTTTGAGAACATAGCACGCATGTGTGATTTTGGCCTCCTAGCAGACTCTTTAGTTAGGGGCCAGTTGATGAGGTGCACAAATAATATCAAAGTCCAAGAAATGTTGTTAGCAAAGAATCCTGATCTAAAGGTGTCCATTGCTATTGTTGAGAGTATGGAAAGGACAAGCATTTGGGTGCAGGATAGGAGAGACAACAGTGCAGCAGCATCTGACACCTCAGTTGCCGAAGTTACGTGTAAGTGTTTAGAGTGAGAATGAGACAGCATGTAAGTGTACAGAGGCCAAAGAAGTTAAGCTGTCTAGTGATTACAGAGCACTTAGAGACACTAAACTTAAATGTTATATATGTGCTAATCAGGGTCACTCTTTAAGCAGTGCAAATTGTTATGTGAGAAATGCAACCTGTAGGAAACGTGGGAAAAAGGACACTATGCTCATGTTTGAAAAGGTGACAAACCTCAAAATAGCGAAACTATCATGGAAAGTGTAAGGAAGTATGTATTCAATGCTGCAGCTGGTTTGAATGAGGTAGATACTGGCCCAGTTGTTATGCCTGAATGTTCCATTAAACTAGATAGGGAAAATGTGAAAGTTTTGGTGGATTTGTTGTCACCCTACACAAGGATGGGAGACAAAAATTGGGAAAGATATTTTGGCAATGAGCGCATCATACTGCAACCCCCTGACATTAGTCACATGAGTTATGGTGGAGCAGAAATTGAGGTAATTGGCTATGTAGTTATGAGTCTTGATTTTTTACAAAAAGAAATGGTAGGGAAGGTCTATATAGCCAAGTGGGGTGTTGATTTGTTGGGGAAGTGACAACAGCATGTCATGGGTATTATGCTGAACCCAAATACTGAACAACAAGTCATGGTTGTATCTGGTAAGGAGGAGTACATGAAGCTGTATGATGAATTATCAAAGGGGTTTGACAACAAATTGGGTCTCTTGAGGGAATTTGAGCATAAAATCATCTTAAAGGACAAAGCCATTCAAAGTTTTTCTAATGTTAGGAAGGTTCCTAACCTGATGATAGAGCATTTCAGGGAGGACATTTACATATTCCTGGAAGAGGGTGTTTCAGAAGAAATTAAATCCTCTGGGACTTGGAGCTACCTTGGGTTGATTGGTGAACCTTTGGTCTTCAAAAAACACAATTTCTACACCTACCTTGTTGGTGTCCTTTAAGAAGAGAACCTAACACCCAGCAAGTCACTATGGTATCTCCCGTGGTCTTCAATCTATACATGACCTCTCACGATCTAATCCAATATTCTGGATTTGGTCTATATATTTATTCCAATGACAAGCAAATCATTTTGAAAATCTCTGGCAAGGCTCTCAATGTAGCTTCTTCTTTATGGTATATCTGAGAAAGTGGATGATTAATTTGGGTGAATAGAAGTCCATAGCACGTATTAATTTCACTATTTTTGAATAATCCAGTAAATGTTTCAGTAATATGAACCTCAGCTCAACCCCTAGTATCTATAACATGGAGCAGACAGGCTTAACTTAAGAAAATGTGTGAAACAGTTGGAAGTACCAAAACAGTTCAAAATACAAAAACGCAACCCTTCAATCTATAAAAATATATATTTTACAGAACACAATGACACCAAAACAACAAAATTCAAATTGGGGGAACCAGAAATATAGATTTTTAAAGTCTGAATTAAATTTTAGCACCACAAAATATAAAGCAGCAACCATGGGCAACTGGGCTTGCTGGACAGGGACAAAGGTAAGGTTTAAGGCAAACTGTCATGGAATGTGGGTTGGATATGAGGCCCAGGTGGGTGCAGGTCAAAGCTGCAAATGGGACCTGAATCGGAGTTCAATGATGGTCAGTTGCTGAAGACCGGGATCCCATTGTGGTCGCTGACGAAAGGGAGAAAGCTCTGAGTGGGCAAAGTCTGTTCGCTGTGCCCAAGGACCTCTGAATGTCAATCAATTTTGGCTTGGTTTTGCTCTCGGTGAAGCTCAAAGGATTCAAATGTACAAAACCTTTCTGAAAGTCGAATCTCTTTCAGCAGGCCACACTAGCAAGTTGCACATGACTGGCAATTTGATGTTGATGCTTCTGCTTGACGATGGCCTTGTCTCCCTCCAATTCTTCATAAGAAAAGTTGGTAAAATATTATTAACTCTAGCTTTTGCTAACACCAGCCAGTGGCTGCACGACCTCAGAAACAGCAATTGCGGGTCAGGTCTCACTTCAGCAGAAGCAACCGGCATGATCTAGGGCAGGTACTGTTGAAACTTGTCAGCTGGTCTTTTAAAAAGTAAAATGGCTTCTTGCAGCTTTTGTGTCCCTCTAGCCTAACAGGAGTGCCGCCAATTGAACCTTGGAGTCCTGGGTACAGGTTGGAGTAGGTCCAGCCCTTAGGGCTCTCCTCACAGATTACAACACCCAGTGCAGTCCTTCTTTTGTCTACCACTGACACAACATTGTCCTAAATACGTTCACTGGGGGTGCCACATTTATGCCGAGTGGCAGCCTGTGGGTGGAGGAAGCTCCTGACCACTCCCTAACGAATACAACAGAAATTCCCTGGGGTGATCCCACCGTCTTTTGCAGATCTTCCTGTGCATTTTACTGTAAACTATCCCACAGTGCCCCTCTCTACCTAAGACCAAGATGGCAGATCATTTCCAACCTTGTGCATAGCTCCAGAGCCAACCCTACAGGTGTGGCCAGGGAAATGAGCAAACCCTCCCGTCTGATTTCTCAAACCCAGTTCTGAGCACAGCTCTTTTCTCACCAGAAGATGTGCATTGCTGACTAGAAGATGTGGTTTGCTGGCTAGCAGGACAATACTCTAGGCTGGGCCTAAACCCTCTTGCTTTATTTTATCTGTGGGAGCTACTTCGTACTTAATCGATGAGCCATTCATTCCCTGTGTGATACTGAATACTGACAGAAAGGCACTTTTGTCTCAGACAGAAAAATCACAACTTTCCAAAAACAGCATTTTGAAAACAGTCATATAAAATCAGACTTAACAATTAAGTTGGAGTTTAAAACTGAAGTTAGGTATTGGAAGGTGTTGTAGTTTAATCCAGTGCATTCCAACAAGAGGGCTATCATTCCCACAGTGAAACATGACTTTAGAAGTTTTTCATTGCCATGACATGTAAACATAAAATAAATATGCCCTATTTTTAAAATACCATGCACCCTGTCCAGTGGACATTTGGTGCTTAACTTAGTGTTGATTTGAAAGTATTAAAAAGAAAGGTTTAGGCCTGGCAAAAGATGTATTTTTCCAGGTTGAATTGGTAGTTTCAAAACTCCATACCCAGTCTGTAGGGGCAGGCCTGAAGACAAGCTTTGCATTGATACTTTAGTGGTGGAACAATATCCACTGCTAACCACTAGTGACATTTACAGGCCATTGGTAAACTTCTGTACCATTTACCCGAGATTTATAGGTAAGTTAAAAATGCCAATCAGAAGTATAGCCAATTTCAGTACATTTGACTACATTTGAGGATTGAAAGCACAAGCACTGGGGCCTGGTAAGCAGTGCCCCAGTGTGTAGAGTCAAAAACACCCATCACTATCCGTTCACAAAAATGGGGGTGACCATACAAAAAGAGGCATCTTCTTACAGTCTGTAGGAAAGTACCATCTTGCCTGGCATGTTACCCCCATTTTTACTTGTGTGTCTGTTTGTTTTTGCCTGTGTCACTGGGATCCTGCTAGCCAGGACCCCACTGCTCATAGTTTGTGGCCTATATGTGTTCCCTGTGTGGTGCCTAACTGTATCTCTGAGACTCTGCTAACCAGAATCTCAGTGTTTATGCACTCTCTGCTTTTATAATTGTCACTGCAGGCTAGTGACTATTTTCACCAATTCTAATTGGACTTTGTTAGTGCGGGGACACCATTACACCCATGAACTACATATAGGTCAATACCTATGTGTAGGTTCACAATGGTAACTCCGAACATGGCCATGTAACATGTCTAAGATCATGGAATTGCCCCCCCAAGCCAAATCTGGTATTAAAGTGCCAATCCCATGCATCCCCGGGGCTCGAGCATGGACCCTGGGTACTGCCAAACTAGCTCTCTGGGGTTTTCTCTGCAGCTACCACTGCTGTCAACCCTCAGACAGGTGTCTGCCCTCCTGGGGTCTGGGCAGCCCAGTCCCAGGAAGGCAGAACAAAGGATTTCCTCTGAGAGAGGGTGTTACACCTTACACCCTCTCCCTTTGGAAATAGGTGTTTAGGGCCTGAGAGGAGTAGCCTCTCCTGGCCTCTGGGAATGCTTTGAAGGGCACAGATGGTGCCCTCCTTGCATAAACCAGTCTCCCTCGGTTCAGGGATCCCCCAGCCCCTGCTCTGGCGCGAAACTGGACAAAGGAAAGGGGAGAGATCACTCCCCTGTCCATCACCACCCCAGGGGTGGTGCCCAGAGCTCCTCCAGTGTGTCCCAGACCTCTGCCATCTTGAATGCAGAGGTGTGAGGGCACAATGGAGGCCTCTAAGTTGCTAGTGCCAGCAGGTGACATCAGAGACCTCTCCTGATAGGCTCTTACCTGGTTAGGTAGCCAATCCTCCTCTGAGGGCTATTTAGGGTCTCTCCTGTGGGTTTCTCTGCAGATAATGAATGCATGAGCTCACCAGAGTTCCTCTGCATCTCTCTCTTCGACTTCTGTTAAGGATTGACCACTGACTGCTTCGGTGCGCCTGCAAAACCTCAACAAAGTAGCAAGACAACTACCAGCAACATTGTAGCGCCTAATCCTGACGGCTTTCTCAACTGTTTCCTGGTGGGGCATGTTCTGAGGACTGTCTGCCTTCACCCTGTACTGGAAGCCAAGAAGAAATCTCCTGTGGGTCGACGGAATCTTCCCCCTGCTAACGCAGGCACCAAACTTCTGCATCACCGGTCCCCTGGGTCCCCTCTCATTTTAACGAGCATGGTCCCTGGAACACAGGAGCTGGATCCCAGTGACCCCGACAGTCCAGTGGTCCTTCTGTCCAAATTTGGTGGACGTAAGTCCTTGCCTCCCCACGCCAGACAGTAATCCTGTGTACTGCATGATCTGCAGCTGCTAGGGCTTCTGTGCACTTTTGCAAGGATTCCTTTGTGCACAGCACAGCCCAGGTCCCCAGCGCTCCGTCCTGCATTGCTCAACTTGCTGAGTTGACCATCGGCTTCGTGGGACCTTCTTTTGTTGTGTTGAGACAACTGCCATGCTCAGATTTCTTGAACGCCTGTTCAAGTACTTCTGCGGGTGCTGCCTGCTTCTGCATGGGCTCTCTCTGTTGCTGAGCGCCCCTTCTGTCTCCTCCTCCAAGGGGCGACCCCCTGGTCCTTCCTGGGCCCTTGCAGCACCCATTATCTTCAACCACGACTCTTGCAGCTAGCAAGGCTTGTTTGCAGTTTTTCTGTGTGGAAACAACTCTGCATCCTCCAGCACAGTGTGGGATATCTTCTGACCAAAGGAGACGTTCCTGGCACCTTCCGTTGTTGCAGAATCTTTGGCTTCTTCCACCCGGAGGCAGCCCTTTTGCACCTTCATCTGGGGTTTAGTGGGCTCCTGCCCCCCCAGACACTTGCGTGACACTTGGACTTGGTCACCTTCCTTTACAGGTCCTCAGGTCCAGGAATCCATCTTCAGTGCTTTGCAGTCAATTATTATCCTTGCAGAATCCCCTATCTCGACTTTACTGTCTTTCTGGGATAGTTGGGTAACTTTACTCCTACTTTTCAGAGTCTTGGGGTGGGGTATCTTGGACACCCTTAGGGTTTTCCTACACTCCCAGTGACCCTCTACACACCACACTAGGCCTGGGGTCCATTCGTGATTCGCATTCCACTTTTTGAGTATATGGTTTGTGTTGCCCCTGGGCCTATTGTCTATTATTGCATTCTATTGTGTTCTACAGTGTTTGCACTACTTTTCTAAGTGATTACTTACCTGATTTTGGTTTGTGTGTATATTTTGTGTATTTTACTTACCTCCTAAGGGAGTATATCCTCTGAGATACTTTTGGCATATAGGGGGTTATTCTAACTTTGGAGGAGGTGTTAATCCGTCCCAAAAGTGACGGAAAAGTGACGGATTTACCACCAGCCGTATTACGAGTCCATTATATCCTATGGAACTCGTAATACGGCTGGTGGTATATCCGTCACTTTACCGTCACTTTTGGGACGGATTAACACTCCTCCAAAGTTAGAATAACCCCCATTGTCTCTA
Organism: Pleurodeles waltl; assembly: GCF_031143425.1. NCBI lineage: Eukaryota > Metazoa > Chordata > Amphibia > Caudata > Salamandridae > Pleurodeles > Pleurodeles waltl. Next base: position 318,698,586 of record NC_090442.1, on the reverse strand, counting down.
AAATAAAGTACCTTTATTTTTAGTAACTCTGAGTATTGTGCTTTCTTATGATATAGTGCTATTTGATATGTGGTGTAGTAGGAGCTTTTCATGTCTCCTAGTTCAGCCTAAGCTAATCTGCTATAGCTACCTCTATCAGCCTAAGCTGCTGTAACACTACTAATATACTAATAAGGGATAACTGGACCTGGCACAAGGTGTAAGTACAATCAGGTACCCACTATAAGCCATGCCAGCCTCCTACACAGTCCTGCTTGCCCAGGGATAAGAACTGGATGAGTGTCACTCATGTAAAACTAAAGGGTAAGATTGAGATTCTGTACCCATTGAGACTTTCACCTTTATAGTAGTTACCTTTGTTCCCTATGGATGAAACAACTCTTAGACCCAGTTCCTTGTGTGTAAAAGCTTGGAGTAAAAAAATGACTCCATGTCCCTGAACCTGCAATTTATAAAACTCAATAACATAACTGAACATAAAAACATAACATACAATTTTATTATTTTATATTTGTTGGGGATGGCTTGTGTATAGCATACTGTTAGACTTTTCATCCTTGGCGTGGTCTCCCTTAACTTTTTGCCTCTGTTCCCCAGGTTGTTGATGTGTGCTGGACTCTGATTTTGCTGTTTTTGATACTCTGGGCACTTTACCACTGCTAACCAGTACTAAAGTGCAAGTGCTCCTTTACAAAATGTGTATGTAATTGGCTTATCCATGATTGGCATATTTGGTTTACTAGTAAGTCCCTAGTAAAGTGCCCTGAGTACTCTGTCATCATGATCCCATGGGTCATGGTTTTGACTCGATTCCTTTTCAGGGTATTGAGTTAGTCCTAGTCCTTACTGTCTCCCACATTCTCAAATATTGGTGTGTCGCCAAATGAGGATACTGAGGTGTTAGACCTGACAGCCTTAGGGTGGTCACCCCTAACTTTTTGCCTGCCTCCCTCCAATTTTGGACACTGTTTTTGCTGGTTTTAGGACTCTGCGCACTTTACCACTGCTAACCAGCGCCAAAGTGCATATGCTCTCTCCCTTAAAACACGTTGACATTGGTTTATACCCAATTGGCTTATTTATTCTACTTGTAAGACCCCAGTAGAGTGCACTACATGTGCCCAGCGCCTATAGATTAAATGCTACTAGTGGGCCTGCAGCACTGGTTGTACCACCCACATAAGTAGCTATGTAATCATGTCTCAGACCTGCCACTGCAGTGTCTGTGTGTGTGCAGTTTTTAACTGTAAATTCGGCTTGGCAAGTGTACCCACTTGCCAGGCCTAAACCTTCCCTTTTCTTACATGTCAGCCACCCGTAAGGTAGGCCCTAGGTAGCCCCAAGGGCAGGGTGCAATGTATGGTTAAGGTAGGACATATAGGTGGTCATTCTGACCCTGGCGGTCTTTGACCGCCAGGGCGGAGGACCGCGGGAGCACCGCCGACAGGCCGGCGGTGCTCCAATGGGGATTCCGACCGCGGCGGTAAAGCCGCGGTCGGACCGGCACCACTGGCGGGGTCCCGCCAGTGTACCGCGGCCCCATTGAATCCTCCGCGGCGGCGCAGCTTGCTGCACCGCCGCGGGGATTCCGACCCCCCCTACCGCCATCCAGATCCCCGCGGTCGGACCGCCGAGATCCGGATGGCGGTAGGGGGGGTCGCGGGGCCCCTGGGGGCCCCTGCAGTGCCCATGCCACTGGCATGGGCATTGCAGGGGCCCCCGTAAGAGGGCCCCTAAATGTATTTCACTGTCTGCTGCGCAGACAGTGAAATACGCGACGGGTGCAACTGCACCCGTCGCACAGCTTCCACTCCGCCGGCTCGATTCCGAGCCGGCTTCATCGTGGAAGCCTCTTTCCCGCTGGGCTGGCTGGCGGTCTGAAGGCGACCGCCCGCCAGCCCAGCGGGAAAGTCAGAATTACCGCCGCGGTCTTTCGACCGCGGAACGGTAACCTGACGGCGGGACTTTGGCGGTCGGCCTCCGCCGCCCGCCAAGGTCAGAATGAGGGCCATAGTAATGTGTTTTATATGTCCTGACAATGAAATATTGCTAAATTTGTTTTTCACTGTTGGAAGGCCGCTCCCTCTTATAGGTTAACATGGGGGCGTCCTTTACATCTGATTAAAGTGTAGATTCCCTTTGGGAGCGGATGGACATGTGGAGTTTGGGGTCTTTGAGCTCACAATTTAAAAATACATCTTTTAGTAAAGTTGATTTTAAGATTGTGTGTTTGAAAATCCCACTTTTAGAAAGTGAGCATTTTCTTGCTTATACGATTTCTGTAACTCTGCCTGTCTGTGGATTCCCTGTCTGGGTCAGTTTGACAGTCGGGCTGGTTGCACCTCACACTAGACAGTGACACAGAGGGAGCTGGGGTGTAGCCTGCATTTCCTGATGAGCCATCTGTGCTAGGAGGGAGGGGAGGGGTGGTCACTCACACCTGAAACGGCTGTGCCTGCCCTCACACAATGCAGTCTCCAACCTCCTGGTGAGTGTCTGGGGCCTGGCCTGGGCAAGGCAGGATTTCACATTCACAAGAGACTTTACTTTGAAGTATGCCTACTTCAAAGGAGAAATTGGGTATAAGAAAGGCACCCAAAACCACAGACTTTAGAAACCCTTCTGGAAATAAGAGGAACCTCTGCTTGGAGAAGAGCTGAAGAGCTGAGGAAGAAGAGCTGCCCTGCCTGTGACTGTGCTTTGTGGAGGTATCCTGCAGTTGCTGCTTCTGCCAGAGTAAGAGGGCAAAGACTGGACTTTGTGTGCCTTCCATCTTGAGAAGAACTCTCCAAGGGCTTGATTTAGAGCTTGCCTCCTGTTGTTTGAAGTCTCAGGGACAGCAAAGACATCTCTCTGCTAGCACCCGAGTCTCTGGAGAGATTCCTACTCTGTCCTGTGGTGCCCATCCAGTTCCTGGGACCCTGAAAGGAGAAGCTGGCAGCCTAAAGAAAAGGAAATCCACGCACAGAGCGCCGTGCGGGGAAAAGTTTGACACAACCTCGTTCTGCAGCTGAAGAAACGATGCGCCACCAGCTCTGCAGCTGAAGATTGACAGTCGGCGGAAACGCGACAGAAGAATCAAAGCACAGAGCAGGAGGAACAAAGCGCAGCATCGCTGATGCAGGCTGGGAGATCGCAACCCGCGCTGCGTGGTTTTCGGATCATCGTGCGGCTGGATTTCCGACTCAAGTACCGCTGGGCGTATAAAAACAACGCAAGCCTGCCCGAACCTGAGAGTGCTGACCGGATCGACGCATCGCTCTCCTGCGGAGATAAGAAACGACCCAGCGAAAAGTCCCGCTCATGAGTGGAATCGACGCATCGCAAGCCCTTTTTGATGGGCACTCGCCAGTGCGGGGTTATTTTTGACACACCCAAGGTACTTTTCCTTGCGAACAGTGTTAGTGTGTGTTTAAAACTACTTAAAGATTCTTTTTCCATTTTTATTAATAACTTGACTTGTGTATTGTGGATTTTTGTTGTTTTGGTCTTGCTTTGTTTAGATAAATATTTCCTATTTTTCTAAACTGGTGTTGTGTCATTTTGTAGTGTTTTCATTAAGTTACTGTGTGTGTTGGTACAAATACTTTAGACCTAGCACTATGAAGTTAAGCCTACTGCTCTGCCAAGCTACCAAGGGGGTAAGCAGGGGTTAGCTGAGGGTGATTAGAGTGAGGGTCCTTGCCTAAACAGGGGGTAACCTGACTGTTAACCAAAGACCCCATTTCTAACACATACGTTAGCCAAAGGCGATATAGATTTAGCGTGTGCTTTACTAGGATTTGGTGAGGAAGGTGTAAGGGTAGTATAGACTAACCGGGGTAAATCAGGGGCAGTACAGGAAGTGTCAGTGTAGTTTGTGTATCATATAGTTTTATTTGGATATTAGCATGAATAGATGTGTGTTCAACTTGAAATAATAAAATGTTCACATTGTGTGCACATTACTGTGTATGTATAAAAACACAACTGCACTCTTCATTTACACAGATATTCAGTTGTATAATCTGCATGGAAAAATGAACTAAATGTAAGTCTCATGCACCAGGACTGTGAATGCAATGTATATGTGTCAAATTACAGGCAGCTGTTTAAAAAGCAAATGATGTAATAGTGAACAGCAGAAACAGTCTTTACTGTATTAAGTCATAGGCTGGTGCTGCTATCTTTTGTGAGGTTATATCAGGCATGCACGTGTATACACCTCTAAACTTATCTTGCATGTAACTAAAAGACCCACAGTGCTTTGAGGTCCTTTGTAACATAATAATCATACAAAGAGGGAATGATTTTTAGAGATGGGACATGTCACCACAGGGAAAAGGACGATGGGTTGTGGGGATGAGAGAATTGGGTTAATACACTTCCACCAGCCATGTTCTTTGAGGTTGGTGTGTAGCTATGATATGTGGAGCCCAGAAAGCATGCGCATGAGTGGGTTTTGATGAGGTAGGCATCACACACCGTTTGACCGTTCATAGAGTAATGTATCTTGTGGTGGCAGTAGATTTGTTCTGGGGCTCTGGTTGGGATAAATGTCACGTGTGTGTAGTCTAGAGCTTCATTTGCATTAAGGAATGCACATGAGGCACAGATTTTCGAGTTCGTAGCATCGGCAGCGTGGTGGGCCGTGGGAAAGGTGATGTGATATAGTTATTTTTGAAACTGTGTCCTGGAAATGGCATACATTGCACCTACTTGGCCCTGGAATTTCCCAGCTGCCAAAAAATGGAGAACATACATCAATTTCCTGAATGGGGATGGCAATCAATATATCAATGTTGGGCTACAATGGAGGGCCTGTTCAAATAAGCACAGCACTGTGTCCATATACAGGTTTTCTTTGCGGAGAATGTGTGCCCTGGACATGTTTAGTGGGCTTACGCATCTCATGCTCATCCTAGGCCGTCGCTGAGTTTGGTAGTGTGTGAGTGTGCCTCTCTTGTTGGACCTGTTGCTCTTGGACATGGATTTGCACCTTCTGTTCTCGAACATTATGCTTTGCCAGTTCTTCATACATACTGCTTATGATGTGTGTGTATGTTCAGGTGAGGATGGAATTTATATTGTGCTTTAAGGGCCAGATGTAGCAAAGTATTTGCACGTCGCAAACGGCGAAAATCGCCGTTTGCGAGGTGCAAATGCCTCTTTGCTATGCAGAAATGCATATTGCGAGTCGGTACCGACTCGCAATATGCATTTCTGACTCGCAAATAGGAAGGGGTGTTCCTTTCCTATTTGCGAGTCTGAGTGGTATGCAATACCATTTGCGACCCCGTACGCGGTCGCAAATGGCATCGCAGTTACCATCCACTTCAAGTGGATGGTAACCCACTCGCAAATTGGAAGGGGTCCCCATGGGACCCCTTCCAGTTTGTGACTGGACCCACAAATATTTTTTCAGGGCAGGGAGTGGTCCAAGGGACCACTCCCTGCCCTGAAAAAATACCGAAACTAAAGGTTTCGGTTTTTTTTTTAAGTGCAGCTTGTTTTCCTGTAAGGAAAACGGGCTACACTTAAAAAAAAAAGAACTGCTTTATTTAAAAGCAGTCACGAACATGGAGGTCTGCTGACGACAGCAGGCCTCCATGTTTGCGAGTGCCTATACTCGCTATGGGGCCGCAATTTGCGACCCACCTCATGAATATTCATGAGGTGGGTCATTGCGACCCCATAGCGAGTTGCAGTCGGTGTCTGAGACACCGTACTGCATACCAATTTGCGAGGTGCAAAGTGCGAGTCGCATGCACTCGCACTTTGCACCTCGCAAATTTTAAATTTGCTACATCTGGCCCTAAGTGATTACAGGGCTCGCCCGCACTGAGGGGGAATCCTTTGTTTTCCTCTTGTCTTTGGCCTTACAACATGGCTCATTGTTAGGGGGTGGTGATGTATGTACATTAGTTTAACTCGACTTCTAAATATGTTTTGTTGCGATGCAAAATGTTCGTGATTCTGGTGTATTTGTGGGGAGTCTTTCACAGTGGAATATAATGGATGCGTATGTGTGTGATTTAGCACATACACAGAAAAGGAGTTTTTATACCATAGCACTCAAAACAGTACTTAATTTTATCCGGTGGCTGCAGGTTGAGCCCACTGGCATACACTTTTTTTGGGACCGGCGCCATATTTTTCCAAATCAGACTTTCAACAATACCGAGAATAAACACAAAAGTGGGAAAGGCGGAGAAAGAGAAAGATGGAAAAACGGTAACAAAGAAAAAGAGCAAAGAGCCAAAAGAAGCTGAAAGAGTGAATAAAGGGGTAGGGAGTGTCTGTTATTAGGTGAAAGATACGTTTGGTGGAATCAAGGCTATGCAGCCTTAGTATTCTGTTTTTCGATAGCACCGGCTAGGGGCTTTTGAGCAAAACTTGGGCCTCAGCACTTATTCTTTTACAAATCAAGCACTGCTGAAAAACATGCAGTAACTCTGCTCCACACCACACATAACCAGACCCCAAGACACCAAAAAATGATGGAGCCACATTTTAAATCAATATTAACCTCGCCAGTAATTTAAATTTTTTATGTAACTTCAATTTATAACATTACAAAAGGGCAATCCTCAGACAAATAATTTTGGTCTCACTCCAAAAAAGACAGCCTCTCTGTAATAGTAGGTTACGTCCCCTATAACAGAACCAAGCAAACCAAAGCATCTTTGCTATTTGGGCCTTTGGGTGAGATGCAGCGTAAGTCCACACGAAAAGTCTAAAATAAATATTACGAGTTTAAGCTCGTATTTTGGAAAAGCTGGGCGCCTACGTTTCCATTCCATTTTAAAGCAAGCTGTCATATCTCGTTAGTGTCCTTTAGGGAGACAGTGAAATGCACCACACAGAGGACAGGGGGCCAGATGTAGCAAACCATTTGCGACTCGCAAACGGCGAAAATCGCCGTTTGCGAGTCGCAAACGTGGGTTTGCCATGCTGAAATTTCCAGTGTTTGTCAGTATTTCCGACTCCGATTTCCCTTCCTATTTGCGAGTCACAGTGGGATGCAATACCATTTGCGACCGCGTACGCGGTCGCAAATGGCATCGCAGTTACCATCCACTTCAAGTGGATGGTAACCCACTCGCAAATTGGAAGGGGTCCCCATGGGACCCCTTCCAGTTTGTGACTGGACCCAAAAATATTTTTTCAGGGCAGGGAGTGGTCCAAGGGACCACTCCCTGCCCTGAAAAAATACCGAAACAAAAGGTTTCGTTTTTTTTTTAAGTGCAGCTCGTTTTCAAATTTTCAAGTCGCAAATTGCCATTTTGCTACATCTGGCCCAGGGTTATTTGCTGACATAGGGATCTTCCCACAAATACCAAAATAGCAGAAGGTGTGTTCTTATTTTTTATACTGGTACACAATTATATTTTCCCTATGGATCTTCTGAAACATCTGGACAGCTGCGCGAACTATGCTCTAATCAGCAATAAATAAATAAATAAATAGATAAAGTGCAAACAAGCATCACCATCTCAAAAAGTTCAGCTGACTGTGCACATGGTCATAAAGGTGAAATACAAGCAGAAATGTGTCCCTTTATTCGCTATCTAAATAGAAACAGCAGATATCATACAGACCAGTTTTACATGTATGCATTTGTGTACCTGCAGACTTCATGTGAACAGGTATCCTACTGACAAACACTGGCATTTTTCCTACAGAGTACTTTACTTTTGTGGGGTAAGGGCTTCTGCATATGACTATCGTGAAAAGACTATAATTTGAATACATTCAAGCATGTTTTAATATTAAGTACATGCAGGTCACAACTCGATTTTGGTTAATAGGCGGCATTATTTGGCTGTTTCTCAATGAATTTTTAAGTCTGAGTGAATCCATATACTTATTGTACGCTGATACAGAAAACATGTCTAAGCATAATACTTGAATATAGACAGAGCCGATTATACACACTCAACACCATTAACCAGTGAGGGCGAAGTTAATGGAGGAATTCCCTGAACAGATATGCTTTTAACAGACACTTACTGTCACCGATTTCCTGTTTTGCCTGTTTGCGCGATATGTCTGCGAGTAAAATGTGCTGAATAGCTCAGAAAATAGTCCACTATTAAATTAAGCATCATTCTTCTTGTCAGGGGATGCATTTTCTAAGATTTCGCTGAGAGTTGGTTCTCAATAGTGTTCCACTAATTGCCCTGCCTTTCGTGATCTCTGGTCACACAGAACGCGAGATAAATCAAAAATATTTCACAACGAAATGCAGAGTGTCTTGTAAACTCTCAGGTTTTTGCCGTCTTCGACTGGTCATTGGGACAGGGCACGTGACCTAGGGAGTGGTCCTGCTGCGACTTTACAGCTCCGGGATTTAGGGCCAGATGTAGCAAAGGGTTTGCGCCTCGCAAACGGCGAAAATCGCCGTTTGCGAGGCGCAAAAGCCTCTTTGCTATTCAGAAATGCACATTGCGAGTCGGGACCGACTCGCAATATGCATTTCAGAATCGCAAATAGGAAGGGGTGTTCCCTTCCTATTTGCGATTCGGAATGGAATGCAATTCCATTTGCGACCGCATATGCGGTCGCAAATGGAGTCGCAGTTACCATCCACTTGAAGTGGATGGTAACCCACTCGCAAATTGGAAGGGGTCCCCATGGGACCCCTTCCACTTTGTGAATGGACCCACAAATATTTTTTCAGGGCAGGGAGTGGTCCAAGGGACCACTCCCTGCCCTGAAAAAATACCGAAACTAAAGGTTTCGGTTTTTTTTTTAAGTGCAGCTCGTTTTCCTTTAAGGAAAACGGGCTACACTTAAAAAAAAAAAAAAACTGCTTTATGTAAAGCAGTCACGAACATGGAGGTCTGCTGACGACAGCAGGCCTCCATGTTTGCGAGTGCCTAGACTCGCTATGGGGCCGCAATTAGCGACCCACCTCATGAATATTAATGAGGTGGGTCATTGCGACCCCATAGCAAGTCGCAGTCGGTGTCTGAGACACCGTACTGCATACCAATTTGCGAGTTGCAAATTGCGAGTCGCAGGGACTCGCAATTTGCAAGTCGCAAATTGGCGTTTTGCTACATCTGGCCCTTAGATTCTAACTCCAGCTCCGGCACTTGAACACAAATCTACTTTTTCAGAGCATATCGCCCGATGCCTCCATTAGAAAACATATGGAAAACATCTCATCATTTAGTAAACCCCTCCAATGGAAGCACTATGCTCGGGCTTTGCAAACACAAAACATACTTCCGTGCAGTGGTGTAACACAACATGAGGGGGCGACTCCCTCTTCAGAATTGATGGGGGGGTCCCTATCTCCCAGATAGATGTTCACATGGTTTCAGCTGAGTGGGGGCCTGAAGGGTCAGGGCCCGTGCGCAGCAGGGCCTGCAGAGCCCTGCGTCACGCTCCAGCACCCACGTGACGCCCAGCTTCTGAGATGATATTGGAGAATGAGCCTGTTGGTTCCCCTCCTACGCAGCAACCCGCCGCACTGCGCATGGATTGTGTCTGGCTAGCCCTTGCTCGGAAGTCAGTTCGCAAGCGAGTGTGCGTGTAAGGAGATCTATTCTGCGAACGATAACGAAATTAGCCGGCTCACATTGCAGGCTGCAATCCCATTACAGAGAAGAAAATAGGAGGTGAAAGTCAAGGAACATAACAGAAAGGATCGAAATAAATATTATTAAACCTTGAAGAAAGCTGAGCTGTTGCTGCTGAATTCTGAAAAGCAGGAAGCCCGTTCCCTAAAGTTGGACCAACAACGACCGTCTACTACTTTTTCGAGACGTCAGTTTATTATTATTGAGAAAATCTGTAGGTACTTCGGGTATGAGGAACAATCTTGGTGATGATAGCTGGTTATATGTTCTCTGCAGATGCTGAGCCAAGCCAACATGCCTCATTATGTTGAAGGCAGCACACACTGAAACTGCGCTGTTCGTGAGCCTGAGTAGTTCAAGAGTAAACAGCAATTTTGTCATCGGAGTGGCTACCCTTCAACCACACGGCCATTTTTGGCCTTCTGCTAAGTTAGCAACACCTTACAAGAAAGGATGGCATCCCTTTTTTAGTGATGCTTGCAGTGACACTGGCTTTCGCTCGTAACAAGTTAATATCTTTTTGGTCTTTCCTGAAATCTAACACATTTCTGGAGATTAACCAGGGTATATGTGGTGAATTTCCTCTACTGCGCTGTTGGAAATGGCCCTTTTTGCAAGGTTATGCCCAAAAGTTTCATCTTCTTCCTCCTATTTTTTCTTGTTTGTTCTTGCTGATTTATTGTTTCTGCACCCTTTATCACTGCTGATCAGTGCTAATTTGCAAGTGCTCCCTATGTAAATTGTATTGATGATTGGTTTGTCCATGATTGACATATTTGATTTACTAGTAAGTCCCTAGTAAAGTATGCCAGGGGTGTCCAGGGCCTGTAAATCAAATGCTAGTGTGGGCCTGCAGCACTGATTGTGCCACCCACATGACTAGCCCTGTGAACATATCTCAGACCTGCCACTGCAGTGTCTGTGTGTGCAGTTTTCAATCAATCAATTTGTAAAGCGCGCTACATACCCGTGAGGGTTTCAAGGCGCTGTGGGGGTGGGTGGGTGCTGCTACTGCTCGAAGTGCCAAGTCTTGAGGAGCTTTCTGAAGGAAAGAAGGTCCTGGGTATGTCGTAGATCCGGCGGAAGGGTGTTCCAGGTCTTGGCGGCGAGGCTCGAGAATGATCTGTCGCTCGAAGATTTGCGTCGGATGCGGGGGATGGAGGCGAGGGCAAGGTTAGTGGAGCGGAGATGCCAGGTGGGGGTGTAGAAGCTGATTCTGTTGTTCAGGTATGATGGTCCGGTGTTGTGGAGTGCCTTGTGTGCGTGGGTGAGGAGCTTGAAGGTGATCCTCTTGTTGACGGGGAGCCAGTGAAGGTCTTTTAGGTGGGGGGGTGATATGGCAGTGGCGAGGGATGTTGAGGATGAGTCGGGCGGAGGCGTTTTGGATGCGTTGGAGGCGCTGGAGGAGTTTGGATGAGATACCGGTGTAGAGGGCGTTGCCGTAGTCAAGTCTGCTTCTGACAAGGGCCTGGGTTACTGTTTTTCTTGTTTCTGTTGGGATCCATTTGTAAACTCTGCGAAGCATGCGAGGGTGTTGTAGCAGGAGGAGGAGATGGCGCTGACCTGCTTTGACATGGAGAGTGAAGAGTCGGTGAAGCCGAGGTTTCGTGCGCTGTCGGTGGGGGACCCAGCGTGAACGGCCACCATGAGTTGTCCCAGGCGAAGAGGGAGCGCCCAAGGATGAGGACCTCTGTTTTGTCCGAGTTCAGTTTTAGCGGGCTGTCTCTCATCCAGTCGGCGATGGCTTTTAGTCCCTCGTGGAGGTTAGTTTTGGCGGTGTGCGGTTCCTTGGTGAGGGAGAGGATGAGTTGGGTGTCGTCGGCATAGGAGATGATGTTGAGGTTGTGCTGACGGGCCACTTGTGCGAGGGGGGCCATGTAGATGTTGAATAGCGTCGGGCTGAGGGATGAGTTTTAAACTGCCAATTCGACCTGGCAAGTGTACCCACTTGCCAGGCCCAAACCTTCCCTTTTACCACATGTAAGGCACCCCTACGTTAGGACCTAGGTAGCCCTCTGGGGAGGGTGCAGTGTATTTAGAAGGTCGGGCATGTGCTGATGTGTTTTACATGTCCCAATAGTGAAATACTGCCTAATACGGTTTTTACTGTTGCGGGCCTAGCTGTCTCCTAGGTTAACACGGGGGGCTGCCTTTAAATATCCTTAAAGTGCGGTTTCCTTTTAAGAACAGAGAGAAATGTGAAGCTTGGGGTCTCTGATTTAAAAATACACCTTTTGGTAAAGTTGATTTTTAAATTGCCTGTTTGAAAATGCCACTTTTAGAAAGTGGGAATTTTCTTGCTTAAACCATTCCATGCCTCTGCCTGCTTGTGCGTTCCACGTCTGGGTCAGACAGTTGGGCTATTGTGAGACATTGACACAAAGGGAGCTGGGGTGCAGCCTGCATATCCTGATGGGCCATATGGGCTCAAGTAGAGGGAGGAGTGGTGACTTACAATTGAAAGGGCTGTGCCTGCCCTCACACAATGCAGTCTGGTGTGTGTCTGGGGCCTAACCTGGGCAAGGCAGGATCCTGTAAACAACAGGCTTTTCTTTAAAGTTGGGCCACTTCAAAGGCAGAAAGGGGTATAAGCTTTGGACCCAAAACCCCAGATTTTAGATCACCTCAAAACACTTCTGGATCAAGAGGAACCTCTGCCAAGGAGAAGAGCTGAAGAGCTGGAGTGTGTTTTGCCTGGTTGGCCTGCAGTTGCTGCTTCTGCCTTAAAGAGGGCAAAAACTGGACTTTGCCGTGTATCCTGCTTGTGTGGCTCTCCAAGGGCTTGGAGTAGAGCTTGTTTCCTGTTGGGAGTCTCAGGGTTATCAAAGACTCCAGCTTCATCTGCCTACAGCACTGGGAACTGTGTGTATTGTACTGCAACAGAAGAAAAATCACTGCAACACTGTCAATGACATCACTGCCTGCACCGTGACCTGACGATGCCACATGGAGCCGTGCCCCATGTCACACCACAACCCTGGTCTCACCCTGGTCTCACCGCCACCGAGCCACTGCTTGTACCGTAACCTGTGGGCCCGCACTCCACATCACCTTGCTCACACCGCAACCTTGGCATCCCAGACGACGATGCTCTACACTCACACTGATGCCGCTGCTTGCACCATGGCCTGTGGGCACCGCTCGTAAGGTACACAAAGCACCGTCCCATCCTGCACCAAACCCCCGGTCCACTGACGCCAGCACCATCGAATCCAGTGTCGTCAACCGATGCCCCTGTTTGCACCACGACCCATGGGTGCTGCACGGAGCCCACCCCACGCCGCACCTTGGGCCTACTGATGACAGCGATTCAGCAACAACGACACCACTGCCTGCACTGTGACCTGGGGACACTGCGCGGCGCACTGTTCCGCTTCACACCACAGCCCTGATCTCACCAACGCCACAGGACTCCATCACTGAGCCACTACTGCACTGCGACCTGTGGGCACCACACTTCACATTGTCCCATTTCCCACTGCAGCCCCAACGCCATCCCCGTCAGCGCCTAGAGTTTAATCTGCATGCAGGTGACTTCAAGGGCCCAATGAACCCCACACCGACCTCTGGAACCGAGACCTGTGACGCCAGCGACGCAGCTCTCCGGATCTTATTGTGAGGATCACAATGCCCTGCATTTTCAAGATACTGTTTGCGGGTCTTCCAGACACTATAGCTGGGCCATGTAGCCACGGCTGGCTTGAACTGTTGGATTTGTTTACGACGGCGCAATAGCCCCAGACAAAGCTATTGACTTCAAGGAACTGCATTTTTGAGTAATTCTTGCAAAAATCATATTTTTATTACTGTATGTTGGATTTTTCTAATTTTGGTCTTGTTTTACATCGATAAATATTGACTATGTTTCTAAAACTGGTGTGGTGTCCTTTTGTATTGTTTTCACTGTATTACTGTGTGCTATACGCAAATGGTTTACGCATTGCTTCTGAGATAAGTCCGACTGCTTGTGCCAAGCTACCAAGGTGGTGAGCAGGGGTTATCTGAGCTGTGTATCTTCCTTATCCTGACTAGAGTGCGGGGTCCTTCTTGGAGAGGATGCAAACCAACTGCCAACTAGAGACCCCATTTCTAACATGCAGTATTTGGTTTAATAAAAAAAAACAACAACAAGGAGTCTTTTATGAATTTTGCCTTTATTATATTAACTTCTGTTTATGGTTGCTAGCTGTCCTAATTACTCCATGAGACCCCTGTTCACTTATGATAAACAATCTGAGGATGGGAACGGTGTTGTCATCAAACCTAGCAACCAAAAATATGTTAGGGTGATGTAAAGGTCATTCCTGAAAAAAGTTTGCTGTTTTTTATCTTAGTTTATTTTAACTCATTCGCACATATTCTGGACGGCTTTCAAACAACTACTGAAGAAAGGTGAAACATGTAACCTGGGCAGACATTTTTATAGGATTTATCACCACAACTCATACTGTAGAAATATGTTTGAGGGGCCATGCAAATGGCACAGACAAACTCACCCACAGTACGTCTCAGGCCTGTGTCTGCAGCCCATAGTGCAATTTCAACGTTTGCCAGGCCTTGATCTTCCTTTTAAATACTTATGTCATCTCTAAGACAGGCCCTAGATGCCCATAGGGCAGGATGCACAGTATTTAAAAAGTAAGACATGTATATTTAAGGTTTTACTTGACGTGGCAGTGAAAACTCTCCAGAGTCCCTTTTCACTGTGCAAGTTTGGCCTTTCATAGATTAACACTGGTTTACCTTATTGTATCTAATAAGTACTAATTTCAGTTTGGGAACAGCTAGAGAAATACTTCTTCCACTAATTTTAATTGCAATTTAAAATCAGGGTTAATGGTTAAGTCACATTTTAAATTACTATTTTAAAACTGCCACTTTTAGAAAGTTGACATCTTCCTGTCTGAACCAAGTGTGCCTATCTGCCAGCGTCCATGGTCACCTGACAGTTAATGGCTCTCCTCTGGTGCGAAGTGTATTTATCCCTGGTAGTGGACAAAGGGCACTGGATATGGAGAAGGGTGTTCCTTTCCTGAACAGGATGGCCTGGGGTTTCTAACCAGTCCCTTCCTGTCTTCTGAAGTGCCTACCCTGACACTGGCAAATGCAGTTCAACCCTGGGCATTCCATGCCCTTTGTTTCACTAGATTGAGTGGAGCCAAACTTAATGGAAGAGAAGTTCCTGAACTTAACCAGTTTTAGAGTTAGACGATTTGGTGTTCTTCACCAACAGGATGGCACTCAGCATGAAAGTGACATCCCCAGAACCTGAAATCAGAACATTCCAGGCTCTGAGAAGATTCAGAAGAAGGACTGACTTGATGTCTCAAGAAAGAAGACTGGATTTGCTTGCCTTGAACCCAGGACCCTAGAAGTGACTCCAAGATTCAGTTGGCTTACCTCCAGTTTGAGCCACAGGGACACAAGCTTATAGAGGCCTTTTCTGCTTTCCAGCTTACCAAACCCAACAGAACCTTAACTGTCCCCTCTTCTGGCTTCTGTGGGAGAGAGCCCTGACACTCAAGTGCTTTGCCCTGATGGTCCTGGGTCCTTCACTGGAGTCAGAGTGTATTTCTCCCTGCTTGATCGAAGGTTTCACCTGGTCAGATGCAGAGCAGGGCATAGTGGTGCAGACCGAAGCAGATCTTTGCATCACAGCACTGCCCATCTCCTGAGCACTGGCTTCAATGGCCCCAACACGGAGGTACGCAGAGCCCCGCATCAAAGCACCCCGCAGTGACCACACCAAGGACAGAAGGCACAACTCCTTGACACTAAACTTGTTTCCAAAACCAACCTGTGCTCCATCATGGTTGGCCTGAACTTGTGACTTTGCCATGATCTGGCGTGACCAGATAGCTGCAGTTGGTGCTTTGCACATTATGGCACTATTGTTACCTTAAAAACTTAGAGCTCCAGTTCTACTTATTGGATTATTGTTGCTTTAGTGTCATTTTAATAATTAAAATATCCTCTAATTTTCTAAATTGGATTGATATTCTTCTTGTGTTATGTTTCCACTTTATAATACTTTACACCTTGCTTCCAGAGCCACCAGATGATTAGACACATGATTAGTTATTGACATACATGGTTCACCCTGACAAGGATTGTGATTATTTAATGGAGTTGGTTCTCACCACCTTCAACAAATAACGCAATTTCTTACAGCAATTGATAGAGACATATGGAATAAGTACAGCATTCCTTGTGTAAGGAAGATACTAAATCACTTGCAACCTTGGAAGGTGAGTGGCATAGTGCACATGATACTGATGATGTGATGAGTGAGAAAGGGATAACTGGACAGGGTGAGACAGAGATGGACGTTTAGGAACATTGAAAAATAGAATTTACAGAATTTACAGGCATTTTAGAAGGTGAGAGATGAATTGAGTGATGATGGACAACTTTTCCTTAAGAGGTGAGAAAGCTTTTCATTCAGAAAGTCTAAGATGTGGAATTGTATCTCTTTGCCATGAAGGCCACTTGGGAAACTCCAAGACATAAAAAAAATTAAAGATGTGAACTGGTAGCCTGTGATTGATCCTAAGACTGAGAGATTGGTTAGAGATTGTATGGATTTTGAAAGGATGAAAAAGACCTAAATACATTGAGACCACCACTTTCTCCCTTGGAGAGCTCAACAATACCATAGAAATAGCCCCACATATTGTGGTTCCAGTGAGCTCGGACAAAGGAACATGCAAGTACTTAATTGCCTTGGTGGGTCTTTTTTCAAAGCGGATAGGGGTGAACATTGTTGAGTGGATTGATACCAAGAATTGAATGTCTACATTTATTGTTTTGAAGAGAAAGCTTTCTGGCATTCATTCAGTGGTGTTCTGTTTAAATCAAATTAGAAGTTGGAATATTTAAAATGTGTAAGTGTACGCCACAAGTTAATATCTCTGTATCATCCAGGATGGAATGGAGCACATGGAAAATCATGTAATTAAATTAATCTTGCAACTTGCTAATAAGAGCAATAAAATATGACAACAGAGGTGAAAAGGGTGGTATGAGGGTAAAATATTACAAGATATGAGTTCAGTGGTGGGAGCCCTTTCAGGGTTATGAGTGGATGCATTCCCTGTTCAATAAACAACCCAGTGTACATGTGAACAGTAACAACCCAGTGTACATGTGAACAGTTACGGCTATTGAATGAGATTTGCTAGCAGTGAAGAAATGAATTAAAAATGCACAAAGGAAGTATAAGACTTTCAGGATGAGCAGCAAGTGTGAAAAAGGTTGAACCTAAAGGTTGACAGTGGGTGCATGGTAAACTAGGAAATAGGTTTCAGACGGGAGAGGGTGTGTTTTGTGAGCCAATTAATTGTGTGTGTTGAATGCTGTGAGCCACGAGGATGGAGGAGTAAGGCACATGAGCCAATTGTCTTTAGCTATGTAGAAAGACTTCAGATTTAAGAATGTGGGTTACTGCTGGCTGGAGGCTGATGATTTAGGTGAAAATGTAGTACAGTTAGAATTGGTTTCTTATGTTGAAACTGCTCATGATGGCTTTTCCTCCGACAATTATGAAGTGGCTGAGGTTACCTTGAGTGACAGTGACATAGGTTCCTCTAGCTATAATAACTCTGATATGAGTGTGCCAATTGTCTTGAATGGTGATGCCAGAATCAGTGTTTTGGGGAAAATAATTTAGACTCCAAGAAACTTTGACAAATATGATTGATTTTAGAAGATGTTTACATTTGCCTATTGTTACATTCTTTTCTATGGCAAAAACGGTTTAATTTTTCTCATATCCTTTTGCTTTGCAGGTAATTGTTTCTGTAGGCCATGTTTTAAATATCATTTTATACCTCAAAACTCTTTATCTTTTATACTCACCTGCTGGTTTCTTCAGTTTCTTCTGGTTGTGTGTGTGTAGCATGTCTATTCTTTTGTAGTTATGCTTAGATTCCCTGTTCTGCCTAATGTCCCATTCTATAGTTCTGCCTTGAGAGACAGTGGTACCCCTGTATTATCATAGGAGAATGTTGGAAGGATGTGTTCTGTAATACACAGTTGGTGGAGGTCTGTCAGTGCTTGCATGGCCGCTGACCTGGGGGCTGCCATTTGCAAATAAACGAATCTTCAGAAGAATAACCCTATAGGGAGTTACAACAAATTCCTATGTTTTTCAACATAAAATCCTGGATAGGTTTAGCCTGCATGGCAAAGGTTGGATAACACATTAAACGTGGCATCATGCCCCCTCTCTTGAAGGACAACATTTGTGTTGAAAATACGTGTTATCATTAACATGTTTCCCTTGACATTGTTATTTCTATCATCTTCAAAATCTCTAGGAAAACATATGAATGGAGATTAGTATTCAATATAGGGGTATTAATGTGCCCCTGGTAAATTGAGAATCTAATGGCTTCCTCGGTGAGAAGATACCTTCCCCTAAGTCACAGCTTTTTCTGATTGCTTTGAAAAATGGCAAGCACCAAGCTTCAATGTTTAATTTTCTGAAAGACAATAGGGGTGTTTTACATCTCATGACTCTGGTGGCTTCAATGCATATCCAAGGAGTGAAGGAGGTCATACATCTTGAAGAAGACTGTCTTTTAGGAGGATTCATGTGTTTGGGTTTGCTACTTTCATTGCACCTGCAGCTAAAAGAAAGCCAAGGCAATCTCTGTGGAGCTTAACAACCTCATAGAATCTCAAAGAAATATTCAGCAGATAAATGGGCCTAATGTTGTTCACCTTCACAAAGACATATTGGTTTGCTTAACATATATAGCATGGAGCTAGGCAGGACGTCTCTGTGGCATATTTGTGGCTGCTCAATTTTTTCCCATGTGAGGCAGTTCTCTTCCACCAAACGAGGCTGGTGCGAGTTGTGAGAAGCCGGTAACCCGCTAACATCAAAGAACCAGTGCCGTCATTAATCTCACGGACACAAAAACTCACTCTCCAGGACTGCATATTTACCAGAAACGTTTATTGAGGCAAGACGTTTCAATCAGTGCGCTCTTTTTTATAGTCATATTGAAAATTGTGCCCAGCTCCCTTAAAAACATGGTTATGCTACCAATAACAAAAAATGAAAACAGACTAACATCCTTGTTTTTCTTTGTGAGAAAACAGACATCATTCCTAATTGAAACACGACGTGACCACAGCACGCAAGTTTACATGAACAATAATCAAAAACTTGATAACATTCCTTCTGAATCTAAATTATGCTAATTCATTATTTGTGTAGAATCCAATAATAAAGGGCATGCACTTACATAGTTTGCATATCATAATATTTAGATTACAGCCAAGAGCCACACAAATCAATTAATCTATTCCACAGTTCAAATGGTGAAAATAACCCTGCATGGAAGTGCACAGATCATACCAAAACCAAACATAGGCTTAATACAATCATATAAAGAGACTCTTCCCAAATCTCTGCCCCATAATTAAGAATTACAAAACAGGTAAATAAACTAGTATGAACAAAAAGTTCCTCATCACAATTCAATCCTCTTGGGGTACGACTGTTCAGACGAATGATATTTTCTGACTCCATGATACTGCGTTTCCTCTCCCTGTCTCCTCCTCTCTTATTGAGGATGACTCTGACAATGCCATACAAAGACACGACATCAGAATTCTGATTATGCACCTGAGAACAGTGTCTTGCCACAGGGAAGTTCTGATTGACATTCTTAATGGCCCGCATGTGTTTCAACACTCTCTTCCTGACCAAGGAAATGGTGCTGCCCGCATAGACATATCAATACTCAAATGCAGAAATCACTACTGCAAGTTATAAACATATTGATGTACCTTGTTTCACCATTGGGAAGAGAGTACGTTTTGACATTCTTACTGGCTCTACGTGCCTCACAGTGGCCACAATTGTAGAACCCTTGCTGCTCCGTAGACCACTCCCTTGTTCTTTTTGTGTGTTCATGTAACTGTGTACTAACATGTCCCTTTAAGAGTGTGACCTCCTATACTTCACAGAGGGGCAAGGAGGCAATTCGGAGAAAATCACTGAGTCAGATCTAACAAGATGCCAATGCTTAATAATCATTCTCTTAATAGTATTTCACTCAGCATTGTAGGTGGTGATCAAACGGACTCGTTGGGAATCCCCTCTTTTTCTGGTTCTTTTAAAAAGAAGTTCATCTTTGGTCCTAAACTTTAATTTCTTCCTGGCTGTCTGCAGAACCGTCTTAGGATAGCCCCTCCCTCTGAATCTTTCAAACATGTTTTCTTCTTCAATCTGATAAGAATGCAGGTTACTGCAATTGCGTACAGCCCTTAGAAGCTCCTCATATGGGTTGTTCCATTTTTTAAAAACATATTTTTATTGATTTTGTCATAAGCTTTACAATAAGTCTTGTACTTTTGCATGACAGTATAACTTGTCTTTTGTGCCAGGATTATTTCTAGAGCAGTTTACATTTATTACATATAATTGTATGTGTTTACAGATACAAACCAAGCGATAATGGGATGCTTTTCTGTCTGGTGTTTAAGTTTGATTTTATATTTTCGTGGCTTACTCAAGTTTAACAATTACTTATCTCTTAATACATTCCCCCCTCCTCTTAAACATGACATCAACTTCCCATGGAATGGACACAGCAGTTACAGCCTCAATTGTTGATTTTCTATTGTGTGACGTGCAGTTGTGCTAGGTAACTGTACTGAGTGATGGACTAGTAGTTCATCCCTGGTGAAATCCCATGTATATTACACTCTGCTTTTTACCATATTCCCCTTTCTGCTGTATCTATCTCATACGGGAAGGTCCTAATAAGCCCAGGAATATATTGCTGACGACGCTGGCGGCCTCATCTATTCTGTCATTATCAAGGGCTGTCTGGAATGATTCTAAAAGCGCATCTCATTCTAGTGCTATGGGGCGTTGTCTCAACCCTCTTCTTTCCTCCCGTTGGAGGGCGGTACCCTCAGCTAAACCCCACTCCTTCACCTCTGCTTTCCACTGTGCCACTGAAGGTGCTGTTGCTGTCTTCCAGCTTCTAGTTAGTAGTTGCTTCATCAGCAGCAAGGCTAAATCAGTAAATCGCGATCTTACTTTCCTGTTTTTGGTATGTGGGAAGAGACCCAGTAGTCATGCCTCTTCTGTTTGCCCGTCATCCCTTCCCGTCACCTCCTCCAGGATTGTACCAATACAGGACCAGTATTGGGTTATACTAGGGAAGTTCCGAAGCATGTGAAGCAGTGTTGCCTCCTCTGCCTTGCATCTTGGGCATGTCGCTGATACCGCCGGGAATAAAATGTGAAGTGTATGTGGTGTAAGATATGCTCTGAGCAGTAATGTGTTTGCACTGCCATGAAAAGGCTGGCGGAAAGGGGAGTCGTGGGACCCCTGTTGGCCCCTGCACTGCCCATGCCACTGGCATGGGCAGTGCAGGGGCCCCCTGTCACGGCCCCGTGCAGACAGTGAAAAGCGCGACAGGCACAACTGCACCCGTCGCACGGCGGCAACACCGCCGGCTCCAGGTTTCGGCCCGCCGGCACAGCGGGGATCTCCTGATGGCCGCGGCGGGAGTGCGCCGCATTGGCAGCCGCCCGGCGGTCAGACCTTGGCGGGCGGCTGACCCCCTATGTCCCATGGTGTACATTGCTTGAATGAATTCCTGCATTGTGGGTTCAATTCCGTCCGGTGTCCAGTGGTCTCTGATATAGTGTACTATATTCACATATAGCAGGAACAGCGAGGTGGGCAAGTTGTGTTAATGAGTAAAGTCTGTGTGTGTGAGCAATGTTCGATCCTTGAACAAAGCTCCAATTGTTTCTACTCCTTTCCATGTCCACACTTGTATCCTTCCTTGGGACAATATTCTAACGTTTGTGGGGAGTCCAAGCAATGGAATATTTGATGCATAGGGTGCTGTGTCTGTGGTGTATAGTAGGGTAAGCTTCCAATTTTGGAAGGCCACTCACAGCAGAAGCAGCTTTTCGGGGAGGCGAGACCCAGGACAGATCAGATAGTGGAGTCAGCCTCTGCGGAGCATGGACTGCGTAAATTCTGTTTCTTGCTAATTGTATCCAGCTAGCCAGTATGCCAGCCACTGAAACTGTCCTGCTATACGGTAGGTCTTAAAGTCTGGTGCTCCCATTCCTCCCTGGTCTACGGGCATCTGTAGCTTCGCTAAACCTATCCGCCACCTACTAGCCCCCCAGATGAGGTCCAACAGGAGAGAATGCAGTGATTTAAAATAATTAGTAGGGACCATTACCGGCAAATTCCCAAAATAGTGCATTATGCGAGATAACATTACCATCTTTGCCAGTGCCAGCCGGGCAGCTATGGACAGTGGTAGTATTATACAAAACCAAACCTGCGACCTGAGTGAGGTTATTCCTCTCTGTAGATTGCCCGCTATGTGATCTAATGGGATTCTGTATATGTGTATACCAAGATACTGGCAGTTATCCATTGCTACTTGCAAGGTTTTATTACCAAAATCAATAGCATCACCCATAACAGTCTAACTAAATAAGAACTCTATTGATTTAGTGTAATTTATTTCAAGTCCAGATAGGAGGGCAAAGTCTGTGAATATCTGTGGCACTGGTTAGGTTTTGCCCAGATCTTGTGTGAATAATACAATATCGTCGGCATACAAGGACACTGAGGCCCTCATTCTGACCCTGGCGGTCTTTGAACGCCAGGGCGGAGGACCGCGGGAGCACCGCCGACAAGCCGGCGGTGCTTCAATGGGGATTCCGACCGCGGCGGTAAAGCCGCGGTCGGACCGGCACCACTGGCGGGGTCCCGCCAGTGTACCGCGGCCCCATTGAATCCTCCGCGGCGGCGCAGCTTGCTGCACCGCCGCGGGGATTCTGACCCCCCCTACCGCCATCCAGATCCCGGCGGTCGGACCGCCGAGATCCGGATGGCGGTAGGGGGGGTCGCGGGGCCCCTGGGGGCCCCTGCAGTGCCCATGCCACTGGCATGGGCATTGCAGGGGCCCCCGTAAGAGGGCCCCTACATGTATTTCACTGTCTGCTGCGCAGACAGTGAAATACGCGACGGGTGCAACTGCACCCGTCGCACAGCTTCCACTCCGCCGGCTCGATTCCGAGCCGGCTTCATCGTGGAAGCCTCTTTCCCGCTGGGCTGGCTGGCGGTCTGAAGGAGACCGCCCGCCAGCCCAGCGGGAAAGTCAGAATTACCGCCGCGGTCTTTCGACCGCGGAACGGTAACCTGACGGCGGGACTTTGGCGGGCGGCCTCCGCCGCCCGCCAAGGTCAGAATGAGGGCCTGAGTGTATTGAAGTGCCCATGGTGATATCCCATCTCTCAGAAGCCGTGGCACCAGAGGTTCCAGTGCCAAGACGAACAGCAGGGGAGAAAGTGGGCATCCCTGTTGAGTGCCCCAGAATATAGGATAGGAATCCAATATACACTGTCAGGGATGTGCCCTTGCCCTGGGATAGACGTATAACAGTTGCACCCAGCGTATGTATGCCATGGGGAGCCCAAATCATTCAAGAACCGAAAACATGTAGTCCCAGTTCAGTGTATGAAATGCCTGACGGAGGCCCAGGGAAAGGCAACCCGCTTGGGGGTATCTATCCCCCTCATAGTCTATAATATGGTACAGGCAGCGAATATTTAGGGATGTGTTTTGTGTCTGTACAAATCCACATTGATTTGTATGTATCAATTTACAAAGCAGTGGCAGGAGTCTGTGCACAAACACTTTGGCCAGCATTTTATATTCGGTATTTAATAATGACAGCGGTCTGTAGGAAGACATACTGTATCTGTTTCAGGTTTACCAGGTTTTAATAGTGAAGCCACTATTGCTTGCTTTGCGGTATTGGGGAGGCAACCAGCAAGAAGTAAGGCTTGGTATAACTTTTCCAATTGAGGAATCAGTTTTGTGCTATATGTGGAGTAAAACTCAGCCGGAAGGCCATCTGTCCCTGGCGATTTAGTACGAGTCATGTTATTAATGGCTTCTCGTTATTCCCCTTGCGTAATCTGAGCTCCCAGGGCCTGCCTGTCAGCGTCGTCAAGCTCCAGCAAGGTAAGACCATGAAGAAAAGATCTAAGCTGTGTCCAATCCAGTGGTGGGGGGGCAGAATACAAGTCTATGTAGAAGTCTACGAATGCAGTGTTAATCTCTATCTGAGTGTTGATGTCAGTTAATTACGGCTGAGGATATGTAAGATGGGAGTGGGAGATGGCGCGTCTTTTATAGTGTGCCTTTCTTATCTCCTTCACTGTGTGCTCGTTTACTGTATGTTTTATGATCCACCACCTGCATTCGCTCAGAAAGTTCTGCATGCTCGGCCCGGGCATCCTGCAGCATCTGGGCTTGGGGGCCATAAAGCACAGCTTCCGTCGCTAGTGGGACTAGTGTTTCCTCTACTGGTTCAACTCCTTCGCTATTGTAGCTCGGGCACCTACAGTAGCTCCCCGTTATTACCCCTCTGATCACCACCTTGAATGCTTCCCATTCTACTATGAAGAAGGAAGCAGTCCCAGCATTGTCAGTGAAGAAGTTAGTTACTGCTGTAGCTGCCTCGTCCTTCAATACCGCATCCTCCAGGAGTGGCAGTTGTAGTCACTATGTAGGGATCAGAGTGGGCATCTTTCCCCATGACACCATCAGTTCTAGCGGATTATGATCGGATAATGTTTTCCCTAAGTAGGTGGTGTGGGTTATGTGGGTCTGTAGTGTAGTAGTGCATAGTATACGGTCAAGTCTTACATCTAATCTATGTGGATAGGAGTAAAATGAATATTCCCGTAGCCCTTCATTCCTTGCCCGCCATATGTCGTTAAGTGTCCAGCCCTGTATCCATCCCCATAGCGCTCCTGTCTGCCTCTGTGCACCGGTACCCGACATCGGGGATGGAGCAGTCAAGGGAAGTGTCCAGTACTGCGTTATAGTCACCTCCAAGCAGGGTGGATGAGCCCAGTGTGTCAGGACACTCAAGAGGTGTGTCAGAAAAATATCTTGTTCGGTGTTTGGGGCATAGATGCTTCATAGCACCACAGGCTCTCCATCTAAAGTACCCTTAAGCAATGCGTACCTACCATCTTTATACACTTTTGTTTCTGTTACTTCGAAGGGGACTCCGGAGTGTATCCATATGGCCACTCCACGGGCAAATGCAGAGTATGAAGTGTGGAATATTTGTCCTCTCCATTTTTTGCGTAACATAGCCGCCTCATGTGTGGTCAGGTGTGTCTCCTGTGGGTACACTATATGTGCCTTGCAGCAGTTTAAGTGGGCTAATATTCTGTGCCTCCTTTGGATAGAGCCCATTCCACGCACATTCCAGGTGATAATATTGTAATTGCATGTGAACGACATCCTATGTTCCTAGTGGACAATAACTAGCCTCATCCCATGTATTTCTGCTGTGTGCAATGTATAGTGCTTTCAATGAATGTGTAGATGTCTTAAAAGCAATATAGTAAACATTTCCCCAAACTTTTTTTAATTCTAGTCTGAGTAGGAACTCACTCAGCCAAACTTTTAATAAACAAAAAATTCTGTAGTCATCATGTGGAACAAGCATTCGCTACTGGGGGGGTGTAGGACGCTGGCCTGGTTTGTGGTGGGCACCTACGGTACTTACACCTTATACCAGGTCCAGTTATCCCTTATTAGTGAAATGTAGGCAGGGTCTAGAAGCCAGGTCTCTAGAGGTAGCTGTAGCTGAGCAGCCAAGGCTTGTCTAGGAGACATGAAAGCTCATGCACTACCACTGTAGTCACACAGTACTCACACACATGAAAGAAAATGCTCAGTGTTACAAATCAAAGGTACTTTATTTTGGCGACACAAATACCAAAAATAACATAGAGACTATACTCCCTTAGGAGGTAAGTAATACAGACATTATATACACTAGTATGCAAAAACAGGTGTAAAAACAGTTAGAAAACAGTGCAAATAGTGAAAATCACAATAGTTAGAAAAGGGCATGGGGAATATAAACCATATACTAAGAAAGTGGAATGCGAATGTCGGTTTCCCATCTAGGCAAGTGTGGTGTGTAGAGGGGCACTGGGAGTATTTCAAAACACCAAAAGTAAGTAATCAAACCCACCCTAGAGCCCAGAAAAGCAGGAGTAAATCACAGTAACTTTCCTAGAACACACAGAAACACGAGAAAGAAGATAATGCAAGAACCAGAAGAGAATGCAAGACACCAACAGTGGATTCCTGGATCGTAAGACCTGTGGAAGAAGGGGACCAAGTCCAAGAAGCACAGAAGAGTCCAGGGAGAACAGGAGCCCCTGCTAACCCAGATGAAGGTGTAAAAGAAGAACCATCGGTGAAGAACAACAGTCAATACTGCACTCAAGAAGACAGATGCGGGTTCCCGGTTGGTGCAGATGATGTCCCACACCAGATGGATGATTGCAGTCTGATTTGCATTGGTGGATTCTGCCGAAAGCCTTGGGAAATGCAAAGCCTGAGGTTAGCAGAAAATGGCTGTGCCTGGGACCAGGAGGGACCTGGTGGACTCTATCCAGGAGGGAGAGACAGAGGGGGCTCTCAGCAACTCAGAGAGCCCACAGAAGACCAGGCTGCATGCACAGGAGTCCCACAGCATGGGGACAAAGGAGATGCAAAAGAAGTCCCACACAGCAATAAACAATAAAAGATCCCATGCCGCCAGAGAACCACTCAAGAAGCTGTGGGTCACAGGATAGAGTGCTAAGGGCCAGAGCTGCATACTGCATGAAGAGCTTCATGGAAGGATGACAACAAGCCTTGGCAACTGCAAAACACATGATGCACAGGGTACTGTCTTTTTGGGGAGGCAAGCTCTTACCTCCACCAAAGTTGGACAGTGAGACATCAAGACCATTGGACCACTTCAGTCCACCACCCGTGATGCAGGATCCACACAACCCATCAGGAGAGGGGACCCAAGCAGCTGCTGATTGTTGCAAAGAGGTGCCTGCTGAAGCAGGGAAGTGACTCCTTCACTTCAAGGGAGATTCCTTCGTTCTTCTGGTGCAGGCTGAAGACTGGATGTCATCTGAGGATGCACAACTAGGAAACAGTTGCTGGCAGGCGCTAAAGACACAATTTTGCAGAAGTCGTCTTTGATTCTTTGTTGCAGTTATAGAGTTCGGGGATGGTCCAAATGCAGTTTCTTCAGTACGAAGGTGAAGTAAAGGATGCTGAGGATTCCTGATGGTGTCTTGCAATCTGGATCTGAAGAACCACTCAAGAGAGAGACCCTAAATAGCCTGAAAGAGGGATTGGTCAGCTACACAGGTAAGCACCTATCAGGGGAGGGCTCTGACGTCACCTGCGGGCACTGGCCACTCAGATGATCCCATATTTCCCTGAAATCCTAGATGGCAAAACCCAGGGACCCTCTGGAGGAGCTCTGAGCACCACCCCTGGGGTGGTAATGGACAGGGGAGTGGTCACTCCCTTTTCCTTTGTCCCATTTCACACCAGAGCAGGGACTGGGGGGTCCCTGAACCGGTGTAGACTGGATAATGCAAGGAGGGCACCACCTGTGCCCTTCACAGCATTTCCAGAGGCTTCGGGAGGTTACCCCTCCCAAGCCTGTAACACCTATTTCCAAGGGGAGAGGGTGTAACATCCCTCTCCCAAAGGAAATCCTTTTTTTCTGCCTTCCTGGGCTTAAGCTGCTCAAGCAACAGGAGGGCAGAAACCTGTCTGTGAGGTGGCAACAGCTGGGGCTACCTGGAAAACCTCAGAAGGCTGTAATGGCAGTACTTGGGGTCCTCTAAGGAGCCCCCAGGGTGCATGGAATCATACAACCAATGCTTGCAAAAGCCTTATGGTATGATTCCAACATGTTTGATACCAAACATGGCCAGGTAGAAGCCTTTGCATGGGTTCCCTATAGGTGGCAAAAGAAATGCTGCAGCCCATAGGGATCCCATGGAACCCCAATGCCCTCGGTACCTCGGTACCATATACTAGGGATTTATAATGGGGGACCAGTATGCCAATTTTGGGTAAAATGCTGGGTCACCAGTATGCAGTGACAAAATTTAGAGGAGAGAGAGCATAATCACTGGGGTCCTCGATAGCAGTATCCCAGTAAACACAGTCAAACACACTGACATCAGGCAGAAAATGGTGGTAACATGCCAAAAGAGGGTACTTTCCTACACTAGAGACATATAAGGGGCCACCAGTATGCCAATTTTGGGTGAAATACAGGGTTACCAGTATGCAACAACAACATTTAGAGGAGAGAGAGCATAATCACTGGGGTCCTGGTTAGTAGGATCCAAGTGAATACAGTCAAGCACACTGACATCAGGTAGAAAATGGGGGTAACCATGGCAAAAAGAGGGTACTTACCTACTGGGGGTATTAGAGATGGAAGTGATATGCTTCACTGTGGTGATAAACAATTTGTCCAGCATGGTGTACTGAGCGCAGGGCTGGCCCAGGCCCGCCATTCAATAAGCACAAAACATCCTCTGTGGAGGATTGGACGATATTATCCAGCAGTGGGACCCATAACACACAGTTCACAGCAGCGCGTCATTGTTGCAGCATGTTCTACCTATGCTAATTTGCTCTGCATCGCCCCTTGTGAGGGATCGGTGTTTCATGCCATGTCTTTTTCGCTTTACAGTACATCGTGGTCCAGCCAGGTTGTCTTCGGTAGTCAGTGAAGCTCTCTATTTGCCTCCTTTTATCAACCCGTAGCACCGGACGAATCATAAATCAAGGGCTGTCTAGGGTGTAATCGATGGGAGCAAGGCTATACATCCCTCCGCGTTGGAAAACACGGTGCTATCCACAGAGGAAGCAATGCTGGGAGGGGGAGATCCAGCCTTCTGAATTGCGCATGCTGTTTGTACTGCTGCATTCTGGCTCTCCAAGACTTGCAAAAGTGTGGGTACAGCATTACCCAGCGATGGGCATCCCTGAGTTCATTGCTCCTTGCGTGGCAGTCAGTGTTGCTTAGGTGGCATGCTGTCAGAGTGTTCCTGGTGCTCCGAGTGAGGGAAGGTCCGATCCAACCAGTCACGTGCCAGTTCAGGTGTGTCGAAGAAGTGAGTTTTTTGGTTGGGCGTATTACATAGCCGCGCTGGGAACAACAACGCATAGGAGAGTCCCTCAGCCCGGAGTCATTACTTTACGACCTGAAAGGAGGCTCTCCACCTCTAGACTGCCAGTGTGTAATCTGGATATAGGGATACTTGAGCATTGTCTATAATAATCGGATCTGCCTCTCGTGCCGCGGACAGAAAGGTGTCACAGTCTCTGTAGTTCAGTACACAATCCACTATAGATCGGGGCTGTGACCCTGGAGGAGGTCTCCTGGTTGGGACTTGGTGTGCTCTCTCTATTGTGAAATAGGCTGATAAGCTCATGGTCACTATAGTTCGCAGCCATGTCTCCACATATTGTGTTGCATATCACCCTTCCGTGCCCTCTGGGAGGTCAATTATGCATATATTATTGCGGCGTGATCTTCCCTCCGCATATTCAATTCTCTCCTGTAGGGTCTCCACCTGTTTTTGTATTTGCTGGATTTCACTCTCATTATCTTTCTGTCCGGGTACAAGGGCGGCAAAGTCTGTTTCCATTCTTTTTACCCTGTCCACCAATTTCCAGTGATCATCTTTAAAAATGCCAAGTTCAGTAGTGATGGACCCCAGTCTTTGTTCTATTGCTAGCTGTGACTCGAAAATTTCTTTTAGGATAACATTTAATTTGTCCATTGGGGGGTCCGCTGGTTAGGTTTGGTACATAGTTCTCAGACACCAATGCTCCTGTGATTTCCAGGTGTTTTCCTTTCATGCGTCCCATTACTGTCTGTTTACTTGGCCCCAAGCGTCCCTGCCTTGATGCAGGTTGTGGAACTTGAGTAAGAGAGCTCTACAGGTTCCTTTGTTCAACTTTCTGCGATCATCACCCTTCCGCAGTCTGGCCCAGCTGGCCTTCGGGCCTAATGTTCAGTCCAGCGGGGGCAGGGAGTGCCCAATGGCCTGCTACCCCATCATGCCCCCGATGTCAACAATCCAGGAGGGAGGCCAACAGTGCAACCCTCAGTCTCAATTTCTCCCTTGTTGGACCAGAGGTCAGCACCATTCGTCGAGGCCATCCAGCAGTCACTATCTGATAGGGGGCAGGAGAACAACCTTGGACTTTCTTCGGTCTCCCCTTCTTAACCGGTAAGGAACCTGAACGGAAGGGGGCCACCTGGTGCACAAGGCCTCCGAGTATCTCCCCTGATTTTCTCACCTCCGTTCACGCAACACAAGGCTTTGCTCAGTCCTGCCTCTCTGTCATTATTCGCAGCCGTCTTCTAGCGATCTGGTAGCTTGCCGGAGCCGCCTGCTCCATAGCCACAGCCAGGCACCAGAAGTCTGGAATTGTCACAGCCAGGCCGGACCGCTGGCCCATCACTAGGCCCAGCCCATCACGCTGCGCAGCTCCTCTTCCAAGGGGGGGCAGCGGGCCCAGGCAGCGCCTGCGCGGGGTACCACCCGGCTAGCATCGTCCCACTACGGTGCCGCAGCCAGCCCCCAGGCGGTGGGACCGCAGCCACTGGACAGGTCCAGCCCCCCTGTAGGTCTGGCTCACCGTTCCTCGCATCTCTCCTACCACTGGACACAGCTGGATCCGATTTTTGCTCAGCCTGCCGTCCGCCTCGGCTCCATCTGTGGGGCGTCCCTCTCAGTACTGGATGGCCCTTTAATATCACATATGATTGCAGCTGACAGGCCCGGATCAGGAGCCCCGCGTTCAGACATCTGCCATCTTTGGCGGTTAACCACACCCCCCATGTGGGTTGCTCCATTTTAGGCCTGCTGGATGGTGACTCTGTCAATGCTAAATACTATTCCCAGCTGTGGGCTTGTGATACAGAGAGCAGTGAATCGAGCCCTCTCTTACCTGGATGAGAATATTCAACAATTCCATCTCTCTCTCATCAATTTTGAAAGTAAAGGCCAGATTCTGATGATTCCCCGAATTGTATTCAAATAAATCATGAAAGGTTCTCTTGGTACCATCCCAGATATTAACAAGATCATCAATGTATCTAGTCCAAAGGACTATGAGCCTCATTGCAAATTTGCCAGTCTGGCATTAAGACCGCCGTTGAGGCGGCTGCCAAAAGACCGCCATGTTGGCAGCAACCCGACTGCCGTATTAAAAGACACACTGAGAAGTCTGTCACGAAACAGCCAAATTCCTGAAACCGCCAGGACATTGGAGGACGGAAAAGAGGTGGTCCGACCACCAGCCCCGCCAGCCCGACAGAAATCCACCCATCAGATTATGATCCTCAAATCACAACAGTGGTACTTCCATGGCACAAAACCATTGGCGGTGCGAACCGAGGCAGTCTCAAGTCACAGCACAATGAACACAGCACTCAGTTGGATTGTTTAAATACCCCACACCTGACACACATCCACACACACGACACACCTACACATTGGACAGTATAACATACCCCTGTAAAAATCACAATCCTTTGCAACCTGAACGCCACACATAGCCACAGACAAGCTAAATCGTAGACCAAAATAGGAAAACCAATATTGGGCATCCACATACATTTCACTACGCATACATCACAGACCTGCACAACATACACAATATACATTTTACTACCACGTATAATCCTTAACAACTGCCACCCACTCACATCACAGCACTCACACCTCACTACTTACCTGTTAATCCAGCGTTTTACCTCTGAACACAACCACACCGTCTTCACTACCACTACCATGTCCCCACAAAAAAAACATGTTTAATGGATGAGGAGTTGAGGGTCATGATGAATGAAATCGCCAGGGTAGAGCCACACCTGTTTGGAGCGCAGGTCCAGCAAACATCAATTGCCAGGAAAATGGAATTGTGGCAAAGAATAATCAACAGGGAGCTGTCCACGGACAAGGGGGGGCATCAGGAGGAGGTGGAATGACCTCCGGGGGAAGGCCACCACCTCCTCCCCTTACTTACAGCATCCTGAGGGCCTGATGGGAATACCTGCAGGAGTGGAGTCTGGTAATTCCTCACAAAATACACGTCAACCATTTGTCATGTCCTGCATGCTCCCTCACCACTTTAAGCCACCAAAATTCACAAACCACCCACCACGCCTCTGTCCAAATGTTCCAATACCCCTCTCTGGCATACCTCATGTCCACTAAACGCACCTGGCTCCACAGCTCTTGGAAATGGCATGTAAAGTACTGACAAATCAAAGCACTACAATTCCCAGACTGCAATAACCCACCATCAGGGAAATCAGAACAGTGCACAAAATGTGAGCTGTCATGAATGGGAAACTAACTACCAATATAAGCCATCTTGACTGTGCAGTGTGTATCAGTGAATGGCAATGACAGCAATGCAGTGGGCCACTCCCACTATCATCACCAAGAAAACACAGCTATAGCTGAATGCCCAATCACAATGCCCATAGAATAAAGATACCTAAGATTAAAATGTACTAACCTGGGATGGAAATCTTGATGTAAAAGTGAATGCACATGTAGTATAACCAGTTACAGGTCAATGTCCATTGCATTCTCCCATACTGTATTACTACTCTGACACTATTGTGCATTGTACACCGCTTTGTTGTGCCATGTATCATGTCAGACACTTCAGAAGGCAACAAAGATGAAGACCCATGGCAATAATCTGACAACATAAGATGGTATCAGCAGTCCAATCATTACCAACAAAATGTAATAGCCACACGCATGGTATGTGGTATGGAAATGACAGTCTCATGTTGTAGTAAGCACGATTGTACAGCAGCTGTCATTGTCATTTCTATGGATCATGTTAAGGCACTGTCTGCATCGCACACAACATCAACCATACCCAATGTAACAGCTACTCTGTGTTCCATTTGTCCCACAGGTAACCTTGCCAATGTCACCATGGACAGGATACCAGAGACTGCCACAACCCCTCTGGATGAAGGCCCCAGTGAGGACAACACACCTGGATGTGTGGAAACTGTCAGCCTCACTCTGCCCGCATCAACTCCTCCCAGCCCTATTGCATCTACACCACAGGCAACCATTCGCCCCAAACCTATTTCCCAAGGACTGTTTCATCCATTGTGTCCCCCACAGTATAGGTGCCCGAGTCTCCTCTTGTCACCCCTGAAAATGATGGTCCTGTCACCACTGTGAGTGGGCACACTGTGCCAGGGGCACAGGCACGTGGAGGTAGGGTGCATGGGAGGGATGCTGTGGGCCAGCAGATGGGGGCTCCAAGGGACAATACTGACCAGGAAACCACCTCCCAAGTCTTGAGAGCATACCAAAATTCCCAAGGCATGATGGGCCAGGTAATCACCATGATGAGGGACATCCAACAGCTGCAAAGGGGCCATCACCAGGAAGTCATGCAGCAGTGGCAGGCCCAAAATGTCTGCCTGGCTTCCATTGCTGGGTTGCTGAGGTAGGACTGCAGCACAACATCAGGCTTCTTCCACTAGCACTGAGTCTGCAAGCCCTTCTGCAACTCCGACTGCTAGTGGAATGGAGGTCCTGCCAGGGGAAGGACATGCCTCAGACACCCCATCTTCTGTAGCAGAGGACCCCTTCCCGAAATGTGGACGTCCACCTAGACATCCAGGAGGAGCAGATGCCAAGACAAAACCCACTGCCAGGAAGTGAACCTCTCCTGACTTGGCTCCCTTGTGTGCCACAGATATACCCTGTTGACTGTTCTTAAAGCAAAAACCATTTTCCATGGTACTAGAACAATTGACTTGTGTATCCAAATGGTGTAGCAGCTACCCTCATGATTCCAGCCACCATGCCTGAACCCTTCACTGTTTAGATTGTGTTCTTGTAGATTCCTTGTCACACATATTGTTTATCTGTTACCAATAAATCACACGTTAACACAGGTCCTGTGTTTTGTCAAAAATGTACAACTGTGATGCATGGCAACTCGGCCATCAGTATGTCCCTCTGTATTGTGTAACCTATGTCATAGACATCACATGTGGACACTATCAGCATAAGACTCATCACAGTAGTATTCAAACATGGATAGATTCACAAACTTTAGTATGCTACATTTACACACATTTAGTGGTAGACATGCAAACAGCACATTGAGTATAACTGACAGTAACATCAAGATGTCTGCAAAGGTGGCAGACACTGCTAATAAACAGGAATAAGAAGTTAGGGACATATCAGTCTTTCCACAAGCCAGAAGGCATAGAGAATGTTCCTTTGTATCACCTGGTAAAGCCTCATCACGTGACCATACCTTTTCTCCCTAATGTACATACCCAATGGTACAGACAGATATCAGTGCTGATGTCCCCAGTCTTTTACATTGGTTATATACCTGTAAGATTGCCACCCACCTATGTCAGTTCACAGACACATGCACATTGTTCTGCAAAATAGGAACACACTGACAGCTAGGTCCAGGGTAGGTTAGATACAACAATAAACATTGTGATGATAGAGGCTATGGTTCCACATTTTCACATGTGCCAGACACCTATGGACACACCAATTGCACCATTTGACCACCTCCAGCACTCTATAGGTACAATTGAGGGGTAGACACAATTTAGCCTGGTGTCCTGACAGTCAGGCCGTGTAACGTACACTCCGAAGACCCACTGCATTCAGTACATGGTTTCAGCCTTGTCTACTTCTCATGTGTGCCTGTAATTCCCATCTGCCTTCGACACTAACTGTGACTTGCCAACAATGATGAGCCAAACTGGAACTCACCAAATCTGTGATTGACATAGACGACAAATAGGACATACCAGAAAACATTCCTCAATACAGACAAGTCATGTTCACAAGAGTGTAATTGCAAGTGCATTAACAATACATGATACTGTATACCAGTCTGTTCTTTCCACAATACCACATTACAGTCTGCATGCACAACTCACTCATAGGCAGTCTAGCTACCTAATACCCCATAGCTGATGGTAAAGAGGAGGTGACATGCTACACATCAAACCTAGCTTAATATATTAAATCAATACATCACAAATACGTCACATACCTTGAGTCAGTTGAAGTACCGATTGATGAGAGCTGCCCTGGTGTCTCCTGCTTCTACCTCATCTGGCTTATTATCACTTGGCAAATCAACATTTCCATCCACAGATACTGCAGGCTCCTCCTCATCTGGTATAAATGGTATCTCACGTCTCAGGGCAAGATTGTGGAGCATGCAGCAGGCAACAATTATTTGACATACCCTGCTGGATGAGTAGAGGAGGGCTCCTCCTGAAGTGTCCAAGCAACTAAGGTGGTCATTAAGACCCTGGCGGACTTCTGACCGCCATGGTTATTGTGGCGGTATCACCACCAACAGGCTAGCGGTAGTGACCGTCAAATTATGACCATGGGGGTGATCCCGCCCATAGACAGCCAATGTACCACACCAACCGCTATCGCGGTACGAATACAGCAGTAGTAACCTACAGGAAGGCGGAAGACAAGGATCCACCCACCACATTATCACATAGCACACCGCTTTTGATTTGTGGGGCGGTAGCAACAACACCAAAAGCCTGGCAGAAACACATCATTTAAAAGAATTCACTCACCTCCAGGGACACAGGAGTCCGCGGCCGCCATGGAACCTGAACTGCAAGTATTCCCGATGTGGTACCATGCCATAGCCATCCTGGAGCACCAACGCAGAGGAAGATGATGACAGTGAGTACGGCTGCCTAGCACACAAGGATGGGAAAGAGGTGGGGGAGAGTGACATACACATGCACAACACACACCATACACACACCCAGAAACACATGCACAGGAATTATACAGTAACAGAACCCCGGAGTAAATAAACACAGGACACATACATAGTTCCAACCACTGTATTCCTTTTGTATGAATAAGTAAAATGCAAAAACATGCACAACTGCAGAAATAAATAAATGCAGGCCCAAAGGCCAGTCCAAAGTCAGTAATGCCCACAGGGCAAAGTGCAAGCCCCAACTTGATTCCTGACAACATCGGGACTCCACTGTTCAGGGGCATCATGTTGGAAATGGACAGACACCTCAGGGGGAGGGGAGTTTGGGGGTTGCAACTCATTGTGAGGGGGCTCCTAGCCCACTGGTTCTGGAGGGGGCTTCCTGCCCACTGGTCTGGAGGGGGCTTCCTGCCCACAGGATGAGGAGAGGGCTGCCTACCCACTGGTTCTGGAGGGGGCTTCCTACCCACAGGTTAAGGATGGGGCTTTCTGCCCACAGAATAAGGAGGGGGCTGCCTGCCCACAGGTTCTGGAGGGGGCTTTCTGCCCACAGGTTGAGGATGGGGCTGCCTGCCCACAGAATGAGGAGGGGGCTGCTTGCCCACAGGTTGAGGATGGGACTTCCTGCCTACAGGATGAGGAGGGAGCTTCCTGCCCACTAGGCCTCTGGTTCCGGATGCTGCTTCTTGGCCTCTTGTTCTGGATTCTACTTCTTGGCCACAATATTGAGTGGGGGCTCCCTGCCCACAGGTTGAAGATGGGGCTGCCTGCCTACAGGTTGAGGAGGGGGCTGCCTGCCCACTAGACCTCTGGTTCTGGATGCTGCTCCTTGGCCTCTGGTTCCGGATGCTGCTTCTTGGCCACAATATTGAGTGGGGGCTCCTTGACTATGGTTTTCAGTGGGGCCTCCTTGTCCAGGGATTTCTGTGGGGCCTCCTTGTCCAGGCATTTCTGGGGGGCCTCCTTGGCCTTTGATTTTTGTGAGACCTCCTTGACCTTTGATTTTTAGGGGGCCTCCTTGGGCTTTGATTTCTGGGGGGCTCCTTGGCCTTGGATTTCTGGGAGGCCTCCTTTGGCCTTGGATGTCTGGGGGGCCTCCTTGGCCTTTGATTTTTGTGGGGCCTCCTCAGGCAGAGATTTTGTTGGGGCCTCCGTGGCCCTGGGTTTTGGAGGTGGTCCCATGGTTTTGTCAGGCTGTTTGGGAAGAGGCAGCACTTTAGCCCTCCATTTTTTTTGGGGGGGGAGTTTCCTTGTTGCGGGGTTCCGGCAGCTGGAGACTTTTGGGGTGGAGCTGTGTCAGACTGGGTGCTTGAGGTACTGGGATGGGGTGGTGTGACCTTCCTCTTACGGACTTGAGAGGGGAGGGGAAGGGAAGAGGTCAAGGTGGGCAAGGAAAAGCTTCTTAGAAACAATGGGGCGGGATGTGGGAGGAGGGATGGGAGTGGAGGCAGAGGGAGTGTGTCACAGTGTCTTTTCCTCGGGATCTGCACGCTGCCAAACAAGAAGGCCCAACTCCCTGCATCACCAACTCAGAAAGCTTTAATAGCACAGAGTTATGATGAATCCAAGCAGGGGGAAGGGAATTAGGGTACTGAACAGCTGGGAGAGAGATCTGAAAGGAAAAAGTTAGAACAAATATGCATATACTCATTCATGGCAATCTAACTTACCATTAGAGCCTGTGCGTACATGTATCTCCATAATACCAGATTGAAACTCTTTATGAATTGGGCAATAGCCCCTTCTGTAAATCACAAAACCAAAATGAACTGAGACCACAGAGTCCCGAGAAGACTAGAGTTTTTAGACTATGGACACTCTTAAATATCAATCATGGAACCACTTATGCATTGATACAACTCTAAATATTAGATCTCAGTTTAGAAACTCGTAAACACTTAAATGAGTTTTTTCACATAATATAAAACACCTTAATATGTATCTCATATATCATGAATTCTAAAACAATGAAACTGTGATTTATTTATCTTTGAAACTTTTTTCCATAAATGTTCTCCTGTAAATTAAAAGCGCTTTAAGTACTGAGCCAAGGGTGCTTTACTTTCTGTAAACTGAAGCGCTTTCAAACATTGAGGGCAATGCGCTTTTTCTCCTCTGAAACTTGAGCGCTGTGCCAATGCTCGTTATTCCTCTTGATTGGAGCGCTATGCCAATGCGCGTTATTCCTGTGAATTTGGAGCGCTGTATTGATGCACTTTATTCCTGGTAACTGGAGCGCTGTACCAAAGCGCGTTACTGCCATGGACTGAAGCGCTTTTCCAAAGTGCGTTGCTGCCGTGAACTGAAGCGCTTTTCCTAAGCCCGTTGCTGCTGTGAACTAAAGCGCTTTTCCTAAGCGCGTTGCTTCCGGGAACTGAAGCGCTTTATCAAAGCGCGTTGCTGCCGTGATCTGAAGCGCTAAACTCAAGTGGTCTAAAACGCCATGCTCGTTAGGCTAGGGGAATGCTGAAAGTTAGGAAGAAACAACTCCCTTCTGACTTGGGCTCTTCACGACCTTACCGCCCATGAGTGCAATCTACTCGTGTCTGAATTCCAAATGGAAAACCAGGAACCTTCGTGTTACTGCCAAGCTGCCTTGAAGAAATTCTGCTTTGCTCCAGAGGAAGGTCCCTCGAGGACTGACTGCATCGAAGTCTTCAAAATAGTGAGCCACAAGCTTGGGTGTGGCTAGGCTTTATAGGCCAGCCACACCCCAAGATGGCCGCCACCTCTAAAAACATTGGAAATGTAGTCCTTCATAAGATAGCACTGATAAGTGCATCTTGACCACCAATGGCATGAACCTGCAGCTATGTGAGCTTTACCACAGGGTAAACGACGCTGCTGACCATTCTTGGAACAAGCGGGGATGACCAGTGGTGCGCATAAAGCGCCGCAAATCCGCGCAGCGGACCTTCAGATGGGACCTGGACCGTGCACAGCCTTGTTCCTGACAGAGTGGTTATAGGAGGAGGTATGCTGGACTTGGGTGCAGGTGCATGGACAGTGTGCATTTGTGAGGTGAATGGCTGTTGGGGGTCTGAGTGCGAGCATGTGTGTGTTAGTGGAGGGGCAGACATGGTCGGGGAGGACAAACATGAGGTGTGTATAGATGTTGTGGTGGTGTCTGCAAGTGATGTGGGTGTGCTGCATGAGGTGGTGGTGGTTGTGACAGCGTATGTGGTGTGTGGGGTGCATGTGTGGGGTCTGCTGTTGTGGTGACTGTGGGCAAGGCTGTGCAGGTGGCAGGATCTGGGACTTTTGATGCAGTGCGTGCAGGTGTGAGTGAGTATGTGATTGTGAGGGAGGAGGCGGGGAGACAGTGGAGGCAGTGGATGATGTTGTGTGTGCATCTATCTGTTGGCTGTGTGAGAGCTTGTGGACTGAAGTGTGCTGCTTGTGTTTGTCTGTGCGAGTCTTGTGTGTTGTTTTGGGTGCATGCTTGTCAGAATGTGTGCCTGGGATGGGTTGGGGTGAGAAGACTGGGTAGTGGTACTTGGAGGGGGGACAGATGTAACAGGGACACAGGTTGCTATTAGTGAAGAGGCCAGAGCTTGAAACGATCTCTGTAGGGCCGCCAACCCACCGTGGATGCCCTCCAGGACGGCATTGCATTGTTGGATCTGGGATGCCAGCCCCTGGATGACGTTCACAATGGTTGCATGCCTCCGGAGGTCAATAGCCTCCTCACTGAGGGCAGCAGGGCTGACTGGGGTAGGGCCTGAGGTACCTGGGGCGAAGGAGATGCCCACCCTCCTTGGTGAGCGGGCATTGACAACTTAGTGGTGGGCTACTTGGCGGGCAGTACTGGTGCGGGGGTGACGGTAGAACCTGTAGCTGGGGTGGTGCCGGAGGGGTCTACCACCACCAGGGAGCTCCCATCGGAGGACGAATCAGAGTCAGTGGTGTCACCACCCGTCCCCGCCATGGTGCTCCCATCGCCCTCCATCCCACTGGTCTTCTCAGCATCAGTGGACTCTGCCTCCTGGGTCTCGTGTGCTGCAGCTCCCTCACTCACCGGTGCCCCTGCTCCTTCGCCAGATGATGCTAATGCACACATGGACAGGATGACAAGATGAGAGAGAGGGGGAGAGAGGGAAAGGGAGCACAGGGTCAATCTCAGCACCAACAGCACAGATGGCAGACACATCACTGTCACACACTGAGACTGAGAATGGGCGGTATGGACCACACTGACATACCATTGGCTAAGTACCACAGCAGGTGGGAGACAAACACTGCCAGCTACACACCAACTGGGACCAGCTAACCCCTGTTTGACATAGGAATACATCTACCTAGCTATCTAATACATGATTTCCACCCCATTAACCTGAACTGGACCACGCAGCCCTATCTGAACTAGCATATTGGGGCATCCACTGACTAGTACCCTGCACACAAATCCCATGCCAGGCAACAGAGAGGGTTGACAAACACACTATACTCACCCCCTTGTGGCTGCTGTGATGCCCTCAAGTGACCATCCAGCTCTGGGTAGGCCACCACCAGTATGTGCGCCATCAGGGGGGCAGATTCCAACAGGCACCCCTTCCTCATTGGGAGGCCATCCTCAGCTGGGCCTCCGCAGTCTTCCGGGTCCAGCGTCTCAGGTCCTCCCACCGTTTCCTGCAGTGGGTGCTCTGCCTGCTATAGACCCCCAGGGTCCACACGTCCTTGGCGATGGCATGCCACAATCCCTTCTTCTGATGGGCGCTGACCTGCAGAGGAAACACAGAAGGCGGGACACCATGAACCTGACAATCCAACCGTCACACATATGGCCCACAAAAAGCACTTCCCCTCATCAGGCACACACATGACCCATACCCCTGCATTGATGCTGTCACCAGCCATTCCCCCATCTGACACACTGCCAACACACACACATGCATCTCCATGCAGTCATGTCGAATGCAACGTACCAATGGTGTACCCACCTGTTGGTCCTGAGGCCCATACAACTGGCCATACAGGGATAGGACCCCGTCCATGAGGCACTCCAACTCCCCCGACGTGAAGGCTGGGGCCCTTTTCCCTGTTGCACGAGCCATGGCAGGTTCCAGACACAGGTCACAGCAGCACACGCAGTGGAGATGTCGTTCTGTGGAAAGTCAGGAATCAAGTGAAGTGGTAGAAAGGAAATGGTGGTCACGTCCGTGAAGGTAAAAACCATCACCACTAGCGTTGATCATCATTGGTTTCCATACTCCATAGAGGGCCATGCTAGCCAATGAAAAATTGCACGGAGGTGCAGACCGCTTTCCGCCATGACGCGAACGGCAGCGGTGTGAGGTCACTTCCACCTGTCCCTGAATACAGGACAGGTGGGTGCCATTTTCTAATGCTGGTACACATGTACAGATTAATTAGTGCATCATTTAGTCGAATGTACTCACCTACACAGTTCCAGTGTCCAACATACAAACATGCTCTGTGTACACTGCTGTAGTGTGTTCATGGTTCTTTTTGTCACTCCTTTCTTAGATTTGGGTCCTTTAGGTACCAACCAGTGTGGAGGAATAGGATGAGGCAAGCGCCCATGTACCTTGTGGACTTGGTTACACTGGAGGACCGGCACATCATACTCACCTATCCTCGCCACAATCACAGAGCTGTGTGAACAGTTGGACCATGATCTGCTACCTGCTATCCGTAGCACCACAGCAATTTCCCCTCTTGTGCAGGTGCTCTCAGTGCTCCATTTCCTGGCAACAGGCTCTTTCCAGGTGACAGTGGGCTTAGATGCAGGGATGTCACAGCCAATGTTCTCTAATGTGCTTGCAAATGTTTTGTCTGCCTTGCTCAAACACATGTGCAGCTACATCGCATTCCCCCAGGTAGATGATTTACCCACTGTGAAGGCTGGATTCTATGCAATGGGACATATACATCATGTTATTGGGGGCATCAATGGGACCCATATTGGCTTTGTCCCTCCCAGGGCCAATGAACAAGTGTACAGGAATCGGAAGAGTTTTCACTCACTGAATGTCCAGATGGTGTGCCTTCCTGACTAGCACATCTCCAACGTCACTGCCAAGTATCCAGGGTTGGTGCATGATGCCTGTGTCCTGAGTAATAGCAGTTTCCCACAGCAGATGGCACAACTACAGAGGCACAGAGTGGGGCTAATAGGTGAGCCTCTGTCCCCATCCAATGTTTGTGAGTGTATGCCTTCAGGAGTCATGGCACATGCCATTGTGCCGGGCTAATGTGTGTCCCTTACTTCTTGCAGGTGATTCCGGCTACCCAAACCTGTACTGGCTCATCACCCCTGTTAGGAATCCGAGAACAGGGGCTGAAAATAGGTACAGTAAGGCTCATGGGCGTACCAGGAGGATTGTAGAAAGGACCTTCGGTCTCCTGAAGGCTAAGTTTAGGTGCCTCCATCTAAAAGGTGGATCCCTATGCTACTTGTAAGGAAATGCCTCCTTGGCATGGTTACCCCCTGACTTTTTGCCTTTGCTGATGCCAAGTTATGATTTGAAAGTGTGCTGAGGCCTGCTAACCAGGCCCCTGCACCAGTGTTCTTTCCCTAACCTGTACCTTTGTCTCCACAATTGGCACACCTTGGCATCCAGGTAAGTCCCTTGTAACTGGTACCCCTGGTACCAAGGGCCCTGGTGCCAGGGAAGGTCTCTAAAGGCTGCAGCATGTCTTATGCCACCCTGGGGACCCCTCACTCAGCACAGACATGCTGCTTGCCAGCTTGTGTGTGCTGGTGGGGAGAAAATGACTAAGTCGACCTGGCACTCCCCTCAGGGTGCCATGCCAACTTCACACTGCCTATGGCATAGATAGGTCACCCCTCTAGCAGGCCTTACAGCCCTAAGGAAAGGTGCACTGTACCATAGGTGAGGGCATAGGTGCATGAGCACTATGCCCCTACAGTGTCTAAGCAAAACCTTAGACATTGTAAGTGCAGGCTAGCCATAAGAGTATATGGTCTGGGAGTCTGTCAAACATGAACTCCACAGCACCATAATGGCTACACTGAAAACTGGGAAGTTTGGTATCAAACTTCTCAGCACAATAAATGCACACTGATGCCAGTGTACATTTGATTGTGAAATACACCCCAGAGGGCATCTTAGAGATGCCCCCTGAAACCATACCGGCCTTCCAGTGTGGGCTGACTAGTTTTGCCAGCCTGCCACACACCAGACATGTCGCTGGCCACATGGGGAGAGTGCCTTTGTCACTCTGTGGCTAGTAACAAAGCCTGTACTGGGTGGAGGTGCTTCTCACCTCCCCCTGCAGGAACTGTAACACCTGGCAGTGAGCCTCAAAGGCTCACCCCCTTTGTTACAGCGCCACAGGGCATCCCAGCTAGTGGAGATGCCCGCCCCTCCGGCCACTGCCCCACTTTTGGCGGCAAGGCCGGAGGAGATAATGAGAAA
The DNA here is from genome assembly GCF_031143425.1 of Pleurodeles waltl. NCBI lineage: Eukaryota > Metazoa > Chordata > Amphibia > Caudata > Salamandridae > Pleurodeles > Pleurodeles waltl. The sequence continues at coordinate 318,655,900 of NC_090442.1, read as the reverse complement.
AACAAGGAGGAGTCACTGGCCAGTCAGGACAACCCCTAGGGTGTCCTGAGCTGAGGTGACTCTGACTTTGAGAAATCCTCCATCTTGCAGATGGAGGATTCCCCCAATAGGATTAGGGATGTGCCCCTTCCCCTCAGGGAGGAGGCACAAAGAGGGTGTAGCCACCCTCAGGGCTAATAGCCATTGGCTACTAACCCCCAGACCTAAACACACCCCTAAAACGAGTATTTAGGGGCCCCCAGAACCTAGGAAAACAGATTCCTGCAACCTGAAGACAAAGAAGGACTGCTGACCTTATGCCTGCAGAGAAGACGGAGATACCTACTGCTTTGGCCCCAGCCCTACCGGCCTGTCTCCCCACTTCAAGAAAAACTGCAACAGCGACGCATCCCCCAGGGTCCAGCGACCTCTGAAGCCTCAGAGGACTATCCTCCATCTAAAAGGACCAAGAACTCCCGAGGACAGCAGCCCTGTTCCAAAGGCACTACAACTTGCAACAAAGAAACAACTTTCAAAGGACTGCACGTTTCCCGCCGGAAGTGTGAAACTTTCCACTCTGCACCCGACGCCCCCGGCTCGACCTGCGGAGAAACAACACTACAGGGAGGACTCCCCAGCGACTATGACCCTGTGAGTAGCCAGATTTGACCCCCCTGAGCACCCGCCAGAGACGCCTGCAGAGGGAATCCAGAGGCTCCCTCTGACCGCGACTGCCTGCTTCAAAGAACCCGACGCCTGGTAAAGACACTGCACCCGCAGCCCCCAGGACCTGAAGGATCCGACCTCCAGTGCAGGTGCACCCCCTAGGTGGCCCTCTCCCTTTCTCAGGTGGTGGCTACCCCGAGAAGCCCCCCCCTTGCCTGCCTGCATCGCTGAAGAGACCCCTGGGTCTCCCGTTGAAACCTATTGCGAACCCTACGCCTGTTTGCACACTGCACCCGGCCGCCCCCGTGCCGCTGAAGGTGTACTTTCTGTGCTGACTTGTGCCCCCCCCAGTGCCCTACAAAACCCCCCTGGTCTGCCCTCCGAAGTCGCGGGTACTTACCTGCTGGCAGACCGGAACCGGGGCACCCCCTTCTCCATTGAAGCCTATGCGTTTTGGGCACCACTTTGACCTCTGCACCTGACCGGCCCTGAGCTGCTGGTGTGGTAACTTTGGGGTTGCCCTGAACCCCCAACGGTGGGCTACCTTGGACCCAACTTTGAACTCTGTAGGTGTTTTACTTACCTGCAAAACTAACCAAAACTTACCTCCCCCAGGAACTGTTGAAAATTGCAGTGTCTAGTTTAAAATAGCTTATTGCCATTTTTGCCAAAACTGTACATGCTATTTTGTTGATTCAAAGTTCCTATGATACCTGAATGAAATACCTTTCATTTAAAGTATTGATTGTAAATCTTGAACCTATGGTTCTTAAAATAAACTAAGATATTTTTCTATACAAAAACCTATTGGCCTGGAATTGTCTTTGAGTGTGTGTTCCTCATTTATTGCCTGTGTGTATGTACAACAAATGCTTAACACTACCCTCTGATAAGCCTACTGCTCGACCACTCTACCACAAAATAGAGCATTAGAATTATCTCTTTTTGCCACTATCTTACCTCTAAGGTGAACCCTTGGACTCTGTACATGCTATTTCTTACTTTGAAATAGTACATACAGAGCCAACTTCCTACATTGGTGGATCAGCGGTGGGGTACAAGAATTTGCATTTGCTGGACTACTCAGCCAATACCTGATCACATGACTAATTTCCAAAAATTTTCATTAGAAACTGATTTTTGAAATTTGAGCTATTTTTCTAAATTTTTAAAAGTCCTGCTAGGACCTTGTGTTAGTTCCTGTTAGCATTTCTTTTAGAGTTTAAAAGTTTTGTAAAAGTTTGAATTAAGTTCTAGAGATAGTTTTAGATTCTTAAAAAGTATTTCAACTTTTAGAAACAAAGGGGGTGATTCTGACCGCGGCGGACGGCGGTCGCCGCCCGCCACGCGGTTCCCGCCGAAAGACCGCTCCGCGGTCAAAAGACCGCGGCGGTCTTTCTGGCTTTCCCACTGGGCTGGCGGGCGACCGCCGAAAGTCCGCCCGCTAGCCCAGCGGGAAACACCCTTCCCACGAGGACGCCGGCTCAGAATTGAGCCGGCGGTGTGGGAAGGTGCGACGGGTGCAGTTGCACCCGTCGCGAATTTCAGTGTCTGCTAGGCAGACACTGAAATTCTTTTTGGGGCCCTCTTACGGGGGCCCCTCGGCACCCCCTACCGCCATCCTGTTCCCGGCGGGAGAACCGCCAGGAACTGGATGGCGGTAGGGGGTGTCATGGAGGATTCTCAAGGGCAGCGGAAAGTCGGCGGGACACCGCCGACTTTCCGTTTCTGGCCGCGGCTGAACCGCCGCGGTCAGAATGCCCAGCGGTGCACCGCCAGCCTGTTGGCGGTGCTACCGCCGACCTCCGCCATGGCGGTAATTACCGCCAGGGTCAGAATGACCCCCAAAATGTCTACTACAGAAGAGTTAGTGATGGAACTCAACCTCACCCCTTACCTGCATCTTAGGATGTCAGAGTTAAGGTCTCGCTGTAAAATCAAAAAGATAAAGACTGGTTCAAACCCTACCAAAGTACAGCTCCAGGAGCTCTTGGCAGAGTTTGCTAAAAACAACCCCTCTGATGATGCCTTCACAGAGGGGCACACTAGTGAGTTGGAGGAACTCCCACCTCCAACCCTAGATAGGGAGACCAGGGTTCCTCCAACCCTGACTCCACAAGTGATAGTCAGAGATGCTGCTTCTCTCACAGGAGAGTCCAGCAACTCTGGAAGCATTGAGGAAAGCCTCAATGAAGATGACCTCCTGTTAGCCAGGATGGCCAGAAGATTGGCTTTGGAAAAACAGATCCTAGCCATAGAAAGGGAAAGACAAGAGATGGGTTTAGGTCCCATCAATGGTGGCAGCAACATAAATAGGGTCAGAGATTCTCCTGACATGCTAAAAATCCCTAAAGGGATTGTAACTAAATATGAAGATGGTGATGACATCACCAAATGGTTCACAGCTTTTGAGAGGGCTTGTGTAACCAGAAAAGTAAACAAATCTCACTGGGGTGCTCTCCTTTGGGAAATGTTCACTGGAAAGTGTAGGGATAGACTCCTCACACGCTCTGGAAAAGATGCAGAATCCTATGACCTCATGAAGGCTACCCTGATTGAGGGCTTTGGATTCTCAACTGAGGAGTACAGGATTAGGTTCAGGGGGGCTCAAAAATCCTCGGGCTAGACCTGGGTTGATTTTGTTGACTTCTCAGTCAAAACACTGGATGGTTGGATTCATGGCAGTGGTGTAAATGATTATGATGGCCTGTACAATTTATTTGTGAAAGAACACCTGTTAAGTAATTGTTTCAATGATAAACTGCATCAGCATCTGGTAGACCTAGGACCAATTTCTCCCCAAGAATTGGGAAAGAAGGCAGACCACTGGGTCAAGACTAGGGTGACCAAGACTTCCACAGGGGGTGACCAAAAGAAAGGGGTCACAAAGACTCCCCAGGGGAAGAATGTTGAGACATCCAAGGGAAAAAGTAAAGAGTCTTCTACAGGGACCCAAAAACCTGCTCAGGAGGGAGGGTCCAAAGCCTCTTCACAATCCAATTTTGGCTACAAGGGTAAAAACTTTGATCCCAAGAAGGCCTGGTGCCGTAGCTGTAATCAGCAGGGACACCAAACTGGAGACAAGGCCTGTCCCAAGAAAGGTTCCACTTCAAACTCTACTCCAGTTAGTACTGGAATAGCAAGTCTCCAGGTGGGATCAACAGTGTGCCCAGAGCAAATCAGGGTTCACACTGAAGCTACGTTAGTCTCTGAGGGTGGGGTGGACTTAGCCACACTGGCTGCCTGGCCCCCTAATATGCAAAAATACGGGCAGCAACTCTTAATTAATGGGATTAGTGTAGAAGGCCTGAGGGATACAGGTGCCAGTGTCACCATGGTGACAGAGAAACTGGTTTCCCCTGGTCAATACCTGGCTGGACAAACTTATCCAGTCACTAACGCTGACAATCAGACTAAAGAACATCCCATGGCTATGGTAACTTTAGAGTGGGGAGGGGTCATTGGCCTGAAACAGGTAGTGGTCTCCTCAAATATCCCTGTAGACTCTTTGCTTGGAAATGACCTGGCGTCCTCAGCATGGGCTGAGGTAGAACTCAAAACCCATGCAGCCATGCTGGGTATCCCTGAACTGGTGTGTGTCAAGACAAGGGCACAGTGCAAGGCTCAGGGCAAAAAAGTGGTGTTGGAGCCTGGAATAATGGCCCAACCCTCCAAGAGGAAAGGGAAGAAGACTGGGGAACCAGCTTCAACACAACAAAAGAAAGGGAACCTCTCTTCCCAGGAAGAAGTTCTGCCCTCTGAGGGAACTGAGCCCATGGAGTTGGAACCTTATCAGGTTGAACTCTTAGGCCCAGGTGGACCCATAAGGGAACAGTTGTGTAAGGGGCAAGAAACATGTCCCTCTCTTGAAGGCCTTAGGCAGCAAGCGGCTGAAGAGACCAAAGGAAAAATCACTGGAATACATAGGCGGTCATTCTGACCGCGGCGGGCGGCGGTCGCCGCCCGCCATGCGGTTACTGCCGAATGACCGCCACGCGGTCAAAAGACCGCGACGGCCATTCCAACTTTCCCGCTGGGCCGGCGGGCGACCGCCAAAAGGCCGCCCGCCGGCCCAGCGGGAAAGCCCCTGCAACGAGGAAGCCGGCTCCGAATGGAGCCGGCGGAGTTGCAGGGGTGCGACGGGTGGAGTGGCACCCGTCGCGATTTTCACTGTCTGCAAAGCAGACAGTGAAAATCTGTATGGGGCCCTGTTAGGGGGCCCCTGCACTGCCCATGCCAGTGGCATGGGCAGTGCAGGGGCCCCCAGGGGCCCCACGACACCCGTTCCCACCAGAAACAGGCTGGCGGGAAGGGGGTCGGAATCCCCATGGCGGCGCTGCTGAGGATTCCCTGGGCCAGGGGAAAACCAGCGGGAAACCGCCGGTTCCCCTTTTCTGACCGCGGCTTTACCGCCGCGGTCAGAATAGCCCAGGAAGCACCGCCAGCCTGTTGGCGGTGCTTCCGCTGCCCTCCGCCCTGGCGGTCACAGACCGCCAGGGTCGGAATGAGGCCCATAGAGTCTATTGGGAAGATGGACTCCTCTACACTGAGGCAAGAGATCCTAAACCTGGTGCCACTAGCAGAGTGGTAGTGCCTCAGGAGTTTAGGAAGTTCATTCTGACCTTAGCTCATGTTATTCTACTTGCTGGGCATTTGGGACAAACCAAGACTTGGGAAAGGTTAGTTAACCATTTCTATTGGCCCAACATGTCCCCAGAAAGTAAAGTAGTCTTGTGTCTCCTGTGCCACCTATCAAGCCAGTGGTAAGACAGGTGGACACCCAAAGGCCCCCCTCATTCCACTTCCAGTGGTGGGGGTCCACTTTGAAAGAGTGGGTGTGGACATAGTGGGTCCACTTGACCCTCCCACAGCCTCAGGGAACCAGTATATCCTAGTGGTAGTGGATCATGCCACTAGGTACCCTGAAGCAATTCCCCTTAGGTCCACTACTGCCCCTGCAGTAGCTTAAGCACTCATTGGTATCTTTACCAGAGTGGGATTTCCTAAGGAGGTGGTGTCTGACAGGGATACCAACTTTATGTCAGCATACCTGAAACACATGTGGAATGAGTGTGGGGTGACTTACAAATTCACCACACCATACCATCCACAAACCAATGGTCTTGTGGAAAGATTTAACAAGACATTGAAAGGCATGATCATGAGGCTCCCTGAAAAGCTCAAAAGGAGATGGGATGTCCTCTTGCCATGTCTGCTTTTCACCTACAGAGAGGTGCCTCACAAGGGAGTAGGGTTTTCCCCCTTTGAACTTCTGTTTGGCCATCCTGTAAGGGGACCACTAGCTCTTGTAAAAGAAGGCTGGGAGAGACCTCTTCATGAGCTTAAACAAGATATAGGTGGGCATTACAACCCTGGCGGTCGGTGTTAAAGCGGCGGTAAGACCGCCGGTAAAACATTTGCAATTACGACCGTGGCGGAAACCGCCAACAAAGACAGCCACTTTAACACTCCGACCGCCACAGTGGTACAGACAAACAGCGCGGCGGTCACCGCCAACAGACAGGCGGGAGACAATGTAGCACCCACACTATTATGACAGGCCAATCCACCACCTTTTCTGGGGCGGATTCACCGCGGATAAAAACACGGCGGAAACAGGAATCCCGAAGGGAAAACGCTCACCTCTACACACCCCACGAGGAACGAGTACGCCATGGACCCAGAACTCCAAATTCTCACTGCGATAGTCTTCCTGCTCCTCTACCAGGAGCACGAACGCCGGCAGCGAAGACAACGGTGAGTACTGCACCTACGACACAGGGGAGGGGGAGGGAAAAAACAGGGACACACACACGCAACACCACCACCCTCACCCACTACAACACACCCACTAATGCATATCAGTACATCACAGTTACACCCCCAACCCCCCCCGGAAGAATGCAAAGACAATAGAAAATTAGTGTAACCATTGTAATATATTAAACGCAAGTAGGCAGAAATATATATATACACCATGTACATAATATATACCAAGCATAGTAGTCCAGGTAGTGCTCTAAGAGAGTCTGTGGAACACTGGGACCACACGGTATGGGCGAGGCCCACACAAGATCCCCGACCATGACGGAGAGAACACTGCAGGGGCATCAGACAGCAACTAAACAGGCACCTCAGGGGAGGGAAAGGGGGGGCACCTCAGCCGCTTGAGTGCATGACGCCAAATCCACGAGGGGGCCACATGCCCACTGTTCCATCCTGGGGAGTGCAAACCCACAGTCTCACAAGTCTGTACAGTGGGTGGTTTGCCCACTGTTCAGTCCTGGGGAGTGCAAAGCCACAGTCTCACAAGTCTGTACAGTGGGTGGCTTGCCCACTGTTCAATCCTGGGGAGTGCAAAGCCACAGTCTCTCAAGTCTCTACAGTGGGTGGGTTGCCCACTGTTCAATCCTGGGAAGTGCAAAGCCACAGTCTCTCAAGTCTCTACAGTGGGTGGGTTGCCCACTGTTCAATCCTGGGGAGTGCAAAGCAACAGTCTCACAAGTGGATGACAGTCTCCACTGGTTCTGCAGGGGGCATGGTGCCCAGAGTGCTTCATCCTGCTAAGAACAGAGGTAGTGGATGACAGTCTCCACTGGTTCTGGAGGGGGCATGGTGCCCAGAGTGCATCATTCACCCCGTGACGGACTCAGTTACGTCAGTGCCCTTGCCGCTCATGGGCCAGGGGTGCTTGAGATGGCAGTGCCATGTTCAGCGGTGATTGAGATGGCGGTGCCCTGTTCAGCGGTGCTTGAGACAGCGGTGCCATGTTCAGCAGTGCTTGAGATGGCGGTGCCCTGTTCAGAGTGCTTGAGACGGCGGTGCCCTGTTCAGCGGTGCTTGAGACGGCGGTGCCCTGTGCAGCGGTGCTTGAGATGGCGGTCTCCATTGCAGGGTCTCAGCTGCTGGCAGTCCTTCATGGCCCAGCGGGCCTTTTGCTGGCGGTCCTTCATGGCCCAGCGGGGCTTTGCTGGCGGTCCTTCATGGCCCAGAGGGGCTAGTGCTGGCGGTGGCCTCCTAGGCAGCTGGGTTGATGCTGGCGGTGGCCTCCTGGGCAGGTGGGCTGGTGCTGGCGGTGGCCTTCTGGGCAGGTGGGCTGGTGCTGGCCTCCTGGGCAGGTGGGCTGGTGCTGGCGGTGGCCTCCTGGGCAGCTGGGCTGGTGCTGGTGGTGGCCTCCTGGGCAGGTGGGCCGGTGCTGGCGGCCCTGTCCTGGGCAGCTGGGCTTGTGCTGGCGGTGGCCTCCTGGGCAGGTGGGCCGGTGCTGGCGGTCCTGTCCTGGGCAGCTGGGCTTGTGCTGGCAGTGGGCTCCGGGGCATCGGGGATGATGGCGGTCTTCTCCTCCGTGCTGCTCCTCCCAGACTTGCAGGGTTTCTTGTGGCCCTTCCCCACCTTGGAAGGTGTCACAGCTGACTCCACACTCCCACCGGGACCCCTGGGAGCGGCTTTGGTGGCTGGAGTCTTCCCCCTCTCCCGCCGGGCACTGGCCAACTTCTGATGCTTCACAGGTGGGGGCCCTCTGTGCTGTGGCTCTGTGCCACACTGGCTGCCCTGGTGGCCCGTGCACTCCAGATTCCGGTGACTACAGGCACCACTGGTCCCGGAGATGTTGTGGCTGAGGTGCTACTTCGGGACCTATGAGATGGACGAGGTGGGGGAGGTGTGGGAAAGAGGTCAAGGTTGGACAGAAAAAGTTTTTGGGAGACACTGGGACGGGTAGCTGGAGGGGGTTTGGGAGTGGAGGAATAGGTGGTGGTTGTAGGAAGTGTACGTTTGGTGACTTTGGGTGAAGGTGCATGCGCTGGAGGCTGTCATGAGGTGGATGGCTGTTGGGTGGGTGTGTGCTTGCATTTGTGTATCTTTGGGAGAGAGTGTCACAGACACACTGGGAGAGGACACAGGGGACGTGTGAATGGTAATGGGGGTGGTGACTGCACGTGAGCTGGGTGTGGTGGTGGGTGTGCTGGAGAGGGACTTAGTGGCTGCATGCAGGTGTGAGTGTAGATGAGACAGGGAGGGAGGAGGGACACAAGGAGGAGGGGGACACAGTGGAGGCAGTGGATGTTGGTGTGTCTGCATGTGTGTGATGCTTGCGTGAGTGCCTGTGGGATGTGTGGTGCTTATGTTTGCCAGAGATTCCCTTGTGTGTTGATGTGTGTGCATGCTGGTCTGTAGGTGTGCTTGGGATAGGCTGAGGTACAGGGGTTTGTGTCTGGGTGGAGGAAGTTGGAGGGGGGAGGCTAGAGACAGGGACAATGGCTGCCAACAGTGCTGAGGCCAGAGTCTGAAAACCTCGCTGAAGGGCCGCCTGACCAGAATAAATGCCCTCCAGGAATGCATTGGTTTGTTGCAACTGCCTCTCTACACCCTGGATGGCATTCAAAATGGTAGACTGCCCAACAGTGAAGGACCTGAGGAGGTCAATGGCCTCCTCACTGAGGGCAGCAGGGGTGACTGGGGCAGGGCCTGAGGTGCCTGGGGCGAAGGTGATGCCCACCCTCCTGGGTGAGCGGGCACGGGGCAAAGGCTGATGGGCTGCTGGGAGGGCGGTGCTGGTAGGGGGGGGTGGCGGCTGTACCTGTAGATGCGGGGGCACAGATGTTGCCGCCACGACAAGGGAGCTCCCATCAGAGGACGAGTCCATGTCGCTGGTGTCAGCTCCTGTCCCCCCCGTGGAGCTCCCCTCGCCCTCCATCCCACTGGTGAACTCTGAGTCCGTAGTCTCGCCCTCCAGGGCCATGTGGGATGCAGCTCCCTCGTCCTCCGGTGCCACTGCTCCTCCGCCTGATGGTGCTAATGCACACAAGAACAGGGAGACCACAAAAAGGGGGACGACGACAGAAGAAAGACATGTTGAGTGCATGCATTACCGCTACCGTTGGCGGACACGACAGACACAGAAGCCCCCTGCACTACGCCGCGCTCTTGGGGTCCACAGTTCAATTCCTGGGAAATGGCCTACAAGGCTATGGACGACATCTGCACACATAGATGACACAGGGGCATGACTAGGTGTACTTGGCACTCTACAGAGGTGGGTTGGGGTGCCACATGGCCTGCCTTACGGAGGGGCCTTGCCTACGGAACTCGTCCTGGCCTAGGGAAACCCACAGCCCACCTCCCCCACCTAGACACCTCCACTGCGCACAAAGTCAACAGAATGAGAGTGTACTCACCCCCTTGTGGCTGCTGTGATGTCCTCAAGCGCCCAGCCAACTCCGGGTAGGCCACCGCCTGGATCCTGAACATCAGGGGGGTCATGGTGCGACGGGCACCCCTCCCACGTTGGGAGGCCATCCCCAGCTGAGCCTCCGTTGTATTCTTGCTCCAGCGGCGAATGTCCTCCCATCTTTTACGGCAGTGGGTGCTCCGTCTGTGGTAGACCCCCAGGGTCCGGACGTCCTTGGCGATGGCACGACAAATAACTTTTTTCTGGTGGGCGCTGACCTACATGAAATGTACAGGGGAACAAGAGAAGTTATTACCAACTGCACCGTCAAAGTTATTGGCCCCCATCCCTACCCTTGCCATGTGGCACATGCATTCACCGTCTTTCATGCACGCAGCACTCTCCCCCCTTCCTTCTTACATCCAGCCCTCTCTCACACAGGCATGGCCCATACAGCATGCTCCCTGTGTACTTACCTGTTTGTCTGGAGGACCGTAGAGTAGCGTGTACTGGGGGAGGACCCCATCCACGAGCTTCTCCAACTCCTCCGATGTGAAGGCAGGGGCCCTTTCCCCAGACACTCGAGCCATTGTCTCTTCCAGACCGAGGTCACAGCAGCACTTGCAGTGTAGGTCCTCTCCTGTCGAACATCAGGTATCGAGTGATTGAACAGATAGAAAATGGTGGTCACGTCCGCGGCGGTGCGTACCGTCACCGCCGGCGTACATCGTCATTGGCTCCTGGGACCCATAGGGTCAAATGTTAACCAATGCAGCATTGCGCCGCGGTCTTCGACCGCCTACCGCGACGGTGTACAGCGCCAGCGCAGTTACCTCACATCCCATTGTCCCACTTTAGAGGTCAGACAGCCGCCACTTCAGGGGCCCACATGGCTTCAATTTCAACTGCGTCACACATACCTAGGCCTAGACTCTACACACATACAGGCCATCTTTTGTGTATGAATGGTGTTCTGTGTAAACTGTGGGTACGTACCTCTGAGTTGTTTGACTCTGTGCTCGCTGTTGTCCTTCATAGGCACCATCCGCTGGGACATGTGAGGAGATGGCGGCATCCTCCGGTGTACCGACAGTTGGTGGACCTGTCGACAATGGAGGAGCTACATGTGATTATCACATACAGGCTTGACCGTGCCACAATCCAGGAACTGTGTACCCAGTTGGAGCCAGAACTGATGTCAGCAATCCGCCATCCCACAGGAATCCCCCTTCAAGTGCAGGTGCTGTCAGTGCTCCATTTCCTTGCAAGTGAGTCTTTTCAAACAACAGTGGCCATAGCATCAGGGATGTCCCAGCCTATGTTTTCCAACGTATTGTCCAGAGTGTTGTCTGCCCTTCTGAAACACATGCTGAGCTACATTGTTTTTCCTCAGGTGGAGGATTTGCCTACAGTGAAAGGTGATTTCTATGCCCTGGGACACATCCCCAACATCATAGGTGCGATTGATGGGACACATGTGGCTTTGGTACACCCCCACAGGTGTGAACAGGTGTACAGAAACCGGAAGAGTTATCATTGGATGAATGTACAGATGGTATGTTTGGCAGACCAGTACATCGCCCATGTGAATGCCATGTTCCCTGGCTCAGTGCATGACGCCTACATCCTGCGGAATAGCAGCGTCCCTTATGTGATGGCTCAACTCCAGAGGCACCGTGTGTGGCTATTAGGTGAGCACCTGGAAGCAAGTCAGTGGGAATGGTTGTCTGGGGATATCCCTCCAGGTTAGTGCGTGTCTAACAGTTGTCCCTCACCATTTGCAGGTGACTCTGGTTACCCCAACCTGTCATGGCTACTGACCCCAGTGAGGAATCCCAGGACAAGGGCAGAGGAACGCTACAATGAGGCCCATGGGCAAACTAGGAGGGTGATCGAGCGGACCTTCGGCCTCCTGAAGGCCAGGTTCCGGTGCCTCCATATGACAGGTGGATCCCTATTCTACTCACCAAAGAAGGTGTGCCAGATCATCATGGCCTGCTGTATGCTTCACAACTTGGCTTTGCGACGACAGTTGCCTTTTCTGCAGGAGGTTGGTCCAGATGGCGGAATTGCCCCTGCAACGAGGAAGCCGGCTCCGAATGGAGCCGGCGGAGTTGCAGGGGTGCGACGGGTGCAGTGGCACCCGTCGCGATTTTCACTGTCTGCAAAGCAGACAGTGAAAATCTGTATGGGGCCCTGTTAGGGGGCCCCTGCACTTCCCATGCCAGTGGCATGGGCAGTGCAGGGGCCCCCAGGGGCCCCACGACACCCGTTCCCACCAGAAACAGGCTGGCGGGAAGGGGGTCGGAATCCCCATGGCGGCGCTGCTGAGGATTCCCTGGGCCAGGGGAAAACCAGCGGGAAACCGCCGGTTCCCCTTTTCTGACCGCGGCTTTACCGCCGCGGTCAGAATAGCCCAGGAAGCACCGCCAGCCTGTTGGCGGTGCTTCCGCTGCCCTCCGCCCTGGCGGTCACAGACCGCCAGGGTCGGAATGAGGCCCATAGAGTCTATTGGGAAGATGGACTCCTCTACACTGAGGCAAGAGATCCTAAACCTGGTGCCACTAGCAGAGTGGTAGTGCCTCAGGAGTTTAGGAAGTTCATTCTGACCTTAGCTCATGTTATTCTACTTGCTGGGCATTTGGGACAAACCAAGACTTGGGAAAGGTTAGTTAACCATTTCTATTGGCCCAACATGTCCCCAGAAAGTAAAGTAGTCTTGTGTCTCCTGTGCCACCTATCAAGCCAGTGGTAAGACAGGTGGACACCCAAAGGCCCCCCTCATTCCACTTCCAGTGGTGGGGGTCCACTTTGAAAGAGTGGGTGTGGACATAGTGGGTCCACTTGACCCTCCCACAGCCTCAGGGAACCAGTATATCCTAGTGGTAGTGGATCATGCCACTAGGTACCCTGAAGCAATTCCCCTTAGGTCCACTACTGCCCCTGCAGTAGCTTAAGCACTCATTGGTATCTTTACCAGAGTGGGATTTCCTAAGGAGGTGGTGTCTGACAGGGATACCAACTTTATGTCAGCATACCTGAAACACATGTGGAATGAGTGTGGGGTGACTTACAAATTCACCACACCATACCATCCACAAACCAATGGTCTTGTGGAAAGATTTAACAAGACATTGAAAGGCATGATCATGAGGCTCCCTGAAAAGCTCAAAAGGAGATGGGATGTCCTCTTGCCATGTCTGCTTTTCACCTACAGAGAGGTGCCTCACAAGGGAGTAGGGTTTTCCCCCTTTGAACTTCTGTTTGGCCATCCTGTAAGGGGACCACTAGCTCTTGTAAAAGAAGGCTGGGAGAGACCTCTTCATGAGCGTAAACAAGATATAGGTGGGCATTACAACCCTGGCGGTCGGTGTTAAAGCGGCGGTAAGACCGCCGGTAAAACATTTGCAATTACGACCGTGGCGGAAACCGCCAACAAAGACAGCCACTTTAACACTCCGACCGCCACAGTGGTACAGACAAACAGCGCGGCGGTCACCGCCAACAGACAGGCGGGAGACAATGTAGCACCCACACTATTATGACAGGCCAATCCACCACCTTTTCTGGGGCGGATTCACCGCAGATAAAAACACGGCGGAAACAGGAATCCCGAAGGGAAAACGCTCACCTCTACACACCCCACGAGGAACGAGTACGCCATGGACCCAGAACTCCAAATTCTCACTGCGATAGTCTTCCTGCTCCTCTACCAGGAGCACGAACGCCGGCAGCGAAGACAACGGTGAGTACTGCACCTACGACACAGGGGAGGGGGAGGGAAAAAACAGGGACACACACACGCAACACCACCACCCTCACCCACTACAACACACCCACTAATGCATATCAGTACATCACAGTTACACCCCCAACCCCCCCCCCCGGAAGAATGCAAAGACAATAGAAAATTAGTGTAACCATTGTAATATATTAAACGCAAGTAGGCAGAAATATATATATACACCATGTACATAATATATACCAAGCATAGTAGTCCAGGTAGTGCTCTAAGAGAGTCTGTGGAACACTGGGACCACACGGTATGGGCGAGGCCCACACAAGATCCCCGACCATGACGGAGAGAACACTGCAGGGGCATCAGACAGCAACTAAACAGGCACCTCAGGGGAGGGAAAGGGGGGGCACCTCAGCCGCTTGAGTGCATGACGCCAAATCCACGAGGGGGCCACATGCCCACTGTTCCATCCTGGGGAGTGCAAACCCACAGTCTCACAAGTCTGTACAGTGGGTGGTTTGCCCACTGTTCAGTCCTGGGGAGTGCAAAGCCACAGTCTCACAAGTCTGTACAGTGGGTGGCTTGCCCACTGTTCAATCCTGGGGAGTTCAAAGCCACAGTCTCTCAAGTCTCTACAGTGGGCGGGTTGCCCACTGTTCAATCCTGGGAAGTGCAAAGCCACAGTCTCTCAAGTCTCTACAGTGGGTGGGTTGCCCACTGTTCAATCCTGGGGAGTGCAAAGCAACAGTCTCACAAGTGGATGACAGTCTCCACTGGTTCTGCAGGGGGCATGGTGCCCAGAGTGCTTCATCCTGCTAAGAACAGAGGTAGTGGATGACAGTCTCCACTGGTTCTGGAGGGGGCATGGTGCCCAGAGTGCATCATTCACCCCGTGACGGACTCAGTTACGTCAGTGCCCTTGCCGCTCATGGGCCAGGGGTGCTTGAGATGGCAGTGCCATGTTCAGCGGTGATTGAGATGGCGGTGCCCTGTTCAGCGGTGCTTGAGACAGCGGTGCCCTGTTCAGCAGTGCTTGAGATGGCGGTGCCCTGTTCAGAGTGCTTGAGACGGCGGTGCCCTGTTCAGCGGTGCTTGAGACGGCGGTGCCCTGTGCAGCGGTGCTTGAGATGGCGGTCTCCATTGCAGGGTCTCAGCTGCTGGCAGTCCTTCATGGCCCAGCGGGCCTTTTGCTGGCGGTCCTTCATGGCCCAGCGGGGCTTTGCTGGCGGTCCTTCATGGCCCAGAGGGGCTAGTGCTGGCGGTGGCCTCCTAGGCAGCTGGGTTGATGCTGGCGGTGGCCTCCTGGGCAGGTGGGCTGGTGCTGGCGGTGGCCTTCTGGGCAGGTGGGCTGGTGCTGGCCTCCTGGGCAGGTGGGCTGGTGCTGGCGGTGGCCTCCTGGGCAGCTGGGCTGGTGCTGGTGGTGGCCTCCTGGGCAGGTGGGCCGGTGCTGGCGGCCCTGTCCTGGGCAGCTGGGCTTGTGCTGGCGGTGGCCTCCTGGGCAGGTGGGCCGGTGCTGGCGGTCCTGTCCTGGGCAGCTGGGCTTGTGCTGGCAGTGGGCTCCGGGGCATCGGGGATGATGGCGGTCTTCTCCTCCGTGCTGCTCCTCCCAGACTTGCAGGGTTTCTTGTGGCCCTTCCCCACCTTGGAAGGTGTCACAGCTGACTCCACACTCCCACCGGGACCCCTGGGAGCGGCTTTGGTGGCTGGAGTCTTCCCCCTCTCCCGCCGGGCACTGGCCAACTTCTGATGCTTCACAGGTGGGGGCCCTCTGTGCTGTGGCTCTGTGCCACACTGGCTGCCCTGGTGGCCCGTGCACTCCAGATTCCGGTGACTACAGGCACCACTGGTCCCGGAGATGTTGTGGCTGAGGTGCTACTTCGGGACCTATGAGACGGACGAGGTGGGGGAGGTGTGGGAAAGAGGTCAAGGTTGGACAGAAAAAGTTTTTGGGAGACACTGGGACGGGTAGCTGGAGGGGGTTTGGGAGTGGAGGAATAGGTGGTGGTTGTAGGAAGTGTACGTTTGGTGACTTTGGGTGAAGGTGCATGCGCTGGAGGCTGTCATGAGGTGGATGGCTGTTGGGTGGGTGTGTGCTTGCATTTGTGTATCTTTGGGAGAGAGTGTCACAGACACACTGGGATAGGACACAGGGGACGTGTGAATGGTAATGGGGGTGGTGACTGCACGTGAGCTGGGTGTGGTGGTGGGTGTGCTGGAGAGGGACTTAGTGGCTGCATGCAGGTGTGAGTGTAGATGAGACAGGGAGGGAGGAGGGACACAAGGAGGAGGGGGACACAGTGGAGGCAGTGGATGTTGGTGTGTCTGCATGTGTGTGATGCTTGCGTGAGTGCCTGTGGGATGTGTGGTGCTTATGTTTGCCAGAGATTCCCTTGTGTGTTGATGTGTGTGCATGCTGGTCTGTAGGTGTGCTTGGGATAGGCTGAGGTACAGGGGTTTGTGTCTGGGTGGAGGAAGTTGGAGGGGGGAGGCTAGAGACGGGGACAATGGCTGCCAACAGTGCTGAGGCCAGAGTCTGAAAAGCTCGCTGAAGGGCCGCCTGACCAGAATAAATGCCCTCCAGGAATGCATTGGTTTGTTGCAACTGCCTCTCTACACCCTGGATGGCATTCAAAATGGTAGACTGCCCAACAGTGAAGGACCTGAGGAGGTCAATGGCCTCCTCACTGAGGGCAGCAGGGGTGACTGGGGCAGGGCCTGAGGTGCCTGGGGCGAAGGTGATGCCCACCCTCCTGGGTGAGCGGGCACGGGGCAAAGGCTGATGGGCTGCTGGGAGGGCGGTGCTGGTAGGGGGGGGTGGCGGCTGTACCTGTAGATGCGGGGGCACAGATGTTGCCGCCACGACAAGGGAGCTCCCATCAGAGGACGAGTCCATGTCGCTGGTGTCAGCTCCTGTCCCCCCCGTGGAGCTCCCCTCGCCCTCCATCCCACTGGTGAACTCTGAGTCCGTAGTCTCGCCCTCCAGGGCCATGTGGGATGCAGCTCCCTCGTCCTCCGGTGCCACTGCTCCTCCGCCTGATGGTGCTAATGCACACAAGAACAGGGAGACCACAAAAAGGGGGACGACGACAGAAGAAAGACATGTTGAGTGCATGCATTACCGCTACCGTTGGCGGACACGACAGACACAGAAGCCCCCTGCACTACGCCGCGCTCTTGGGGTCCACAGTTCAATTCCTGGGAAATGGCCTACAAGGCTATGGACGACATCTGCACACATAGATGACACAGGGGCATGACTAGGTGTACTTGGCACTCTACAGAGGTGGGTTGGAGTGCCACATGGCCTGCCTTACGGAGGGGCCTTGCCTACGGAACTCGTCCTGGCCTAGGGAAACCCACAGCCCACCTCCCCCACCTAGACACCTCCACTGCGCACAAAGTCAACAGAATGAGAGTGTACTCACCCCCTTGTGGCTGCTGTGATGTCCTCAAGCGCCCAGCCAACTCCGGGTAGGCCACCGCCTGGATCCTGAACATCAGGGGGGTCATGGTGCGACGGGCACCCCTCCCACGTTGGGAGGCCATCCCCAGCTGAGCCTCCGTTGTATTCTTGCTCCAGCGGCGAATGTCCTCCCATCTTTTACGGCAGTGGGTGCTCCGTCTGTGGTAGACCCCCAGGGTCCGGACGTCCTTGGCGATGGCACGCCAAATAACTTTTTTCTGGTGGGCGCTGACCTACATGAAATGTACAGGGGAACAAGAGAAGTTATTACCAACTGCACCGTCAAAGTTATTGGCCCCCATCCCTACCCTTGCCATGTGGCATATGCATTCACCGTCTTTCATGCACGCAGCACTCTCCCCCCTTCCTTCTTACATCCAGCCCTCTCTCACACAGGCATGGCCCATACAGCATGCTCCCTGTGTACTTACCTGTTTGTCTGGAGGACCGTAGAGTAGCGTGTACTGGGGGAGGACCCCATCCACGAGCTTCTCCAACTCCTCCGATGTGAAGGCAGGGGCCCTTTCCCCAGACACTCGAGCCATTGTCTCTTCCAGACCGAGGTCACAGCAGCACTTGCAGTGTAGGTCCTCTCCTGTCGAACATCAGGTATCGAGTGATTGAACAGATAGAAAATGGTGGTCACGTCCGCGGCGGTGCGTACCGTCACCGCCGGCGTACATCGTCATTGGCTCCTGGGACCCATAGGGTCAAATGTTAACCAATGCAGCATTGCGCCGCGGTCTTCGACCGCCTACCGCGACGGTGTACAGCGCCAGCGCAGTTACCTCACATCCCATTGTCCCACTTTAGAGGTCAGACAGCCGCCACTTCAGGGGCCCACATGGCTTCAATTTCAACTGCGTCACACATACCTAGGCCTAGACTCTACACACATACAGGCCATCTTTTGTGTATGAATGGTGTTCTGTGTAAACTGTGGGTACGTACCTCTGAGTTGTTTGACTCTGTGCTCGCTGTTGTCCTTCATAGGCACCATCCGCTGGGACATGTGAGGAGATGGCGGCATCCTCCGGTGTACCGACAGTTGGTGGACCTGTCGACAATGGAGGAGCTACATGTGATTATCACATACAGGCTTGACCGTGCCACAATCCAGGAACTGTGTACCCAGTTGGAGCCAGACCTGATGTCAGCAATCCGCCATCCCACAGGAATCACCCCTCAAGTGCAGGTGCTGTCAGTGCTCCATTTCCTTGCAAGTGAGTCTTTTCAAACAACAGTGGCCATAGAATCAGGGATGTCCCAGCCTATGTTTTCCAACGTATTGTCCAGAGTGTTGTCTGCCCTTCTGAAACACATGCTGAGCTACATTGTTTTTCCTCAGGTGGAGGATTTGCCTACAGTGAAAGGTGATTTCTATGCCCTGGGACACATCCCCAACATCATAGGTGCGATTGATGGGACACATGTGGCTTTGGTACACCCCCACAGGTGTGAACAGGTGTACAGAAACCGGAAGAGTTATCATTGGATGAATGTACAGATGGTATGTTTGGCAGACCAGTACATCGCCCATGTGAATGCCATGTTCCCTGGCTCAGTGCATGACGCCTACATCCTGCGGAATAGCAGCGTCCCTTATGTGATGGCTCAACTCCAGAGGCACCGTGTGTGGCTATTAGGTGAGCACCTGGAAGCAAGTCAGTGGGAATGGTTGTCTGGGGATATCCCTCCAGGTTAGTGCGTGTCTAACAGTTGTCCCTCACCATTTGCAGGTGACTCTGGTTACCCCAACCTGTCATGGCTACTGACCCCAGTGAGGAATCCCAGGACAAGGGCAGAGGAACGCTACAATGAGGCCCATGGGCAAACTAGGAGGGTGATCGAGCGGATCTTCGGCCTCCTGAAGGCCAGGTTCCGGTGCCTCCATATGACAGGTGGATCCCTATTCTACTCACCAAAGAAGGTGTGCCAGATCATCATGGCCTGCTGTATGCTTCACAACTTGGCTTTGCGACGACAGTTGCCTTTTCTGCAGGAGGTTGGTCCAGATGGCGGTATTGTGGCAGCTGTGGAGCCTGTGGACAGTGAAGATGAGGAAGCAGAGGAAGAAGACATGAACAACAGGGACTCAGTGATCCGGCAATATTTCCAGTGAGACACAGGTAAGAGTACAGACCTGCCTACTACATGTACTTTAACACTATTACCTCTCTACTGTCTCTCGTTTTCACCCAGTGCATGGTCACTGAGTTGTCACTTTCCCTTACGATTTCACAGATGTGGGTCCCACTGTGTGACATCTGCTTAGATTCCTCATGGACTAGAGCTGTGTGACATAGGTATGTTGACATTACAATTGAAAGAACATTTTGTCACTGTAATTGCTAATACACTATTTCGAATTCACAGACAGACTCCAGATTGTTTTGTGCTTTAAGTGTGTTTATTTAAGTGCTCAATATTGGAGGGGGTAGTGAAATGGTGAGGGGTGATGGTGGAGAAATGTCCTTGGCAGAGTCCAGTCTATTAGTCAAACAGGTGCATTGCCCATATTGGCATAGGAAGTGGAACTGGGGCAGTTTAAGTATGGACAGGGTGACAAAGTGGGACAGTAGGATGACAATCAGGGTGGTCTCATTTCTTGGCGGGGTCTTGGCATCGTGCTCTGTCTTTGTCCTGGATCTCAGAGACCGTTTGCGGGGTGGTTCTCCCTCTGCAGGGGGTGGGGTGCTGGTGTGGTGGTCCTGTGGCGGGGCGTCCTGTCCACTAGCACCGGCGGGGTGGTGGGCAGTTCATCGTCCATGCTAGTGTCAGGGGCCCCTTGTAGTACCACAGTGTCCCTCCTGGTGTTCACAAGTTCCTTCAGCACCCCTACGATGGTGCCCAGGGTGGAGCTGATGGTTCTGAGTTTCTCCCTGAAGCCCATATACTGTTCCTCCTGCAGGCGCTGGGTCTCATGAAACTTGGCCAGTACCGTTGCCATCGTCTCCTGGGAGTGGTGGTAGGCTCCCATGATGGAGGAGAGGGCCTCGTGGAGAGTGGGTTCCCTTGGCCTGTCCGCCCGCTGTTGCACAGCAGCCCTCCCAGTTCCCCTGTGTTCCTGGGCCTCCGTCCCCTGGACCGTGTGCCCACTGCCACTGCCCCCAGGTCCCTGTTGTTGGGGTGGTGGGTTATCCTGGGTTCCCTGTAGTGGTGGACACACAGCTGATTGACGTGTCCTGGGGACAGAGGTATGGGTCCGCTGGGTGGGTGCTGTGCTGGTGTTTCCAGAGGGGGGAAGGTCTGTGGTGGCCTGTGACTGGGTGAGGGGAACCGACTGTCCCGAGGTCCCCGATGGTCCGGGCTGGTCATCTAGATCCAGTTGGACAGAGCTGCTGTCATCACTGTGGGCCTCTTCTGTTGGTGGTGTGGACATGTGTGGACCCTCCTGTCCGGTGACGTTGGGTAGGGGTCCTGCAGGGGTATAAATGGATGGTTATGACATCTGTGTGTGTCATGGTGTGCAATGGGTGGGTGACCGTGTACCCCAGTGCTTGCATTCCTGTGTGGGACCTTGTGTGATGATGGTTTAGGAGGTTGTATGGGTATGTGCAGTGGGCATGCTTTAGTGATGTGTGTCCATGCTTTGTTGTTGCATGCAGGGCTTGGTGTTGGGATGGGTGGTTTGTGATGTTGGGACATATGTGAGGAGGTGGGGTGCTGGGGGTGAGGGTGAGGGTGGGGGTATGTGCTGGCATGCAGGTAGGGTGGGGGATGTAATAATTAAGATTTGTCTTAACAGAGTCCATTCCTCCACCTACTCCTGCGAGGCCCTCAGGAGCAGAATCGCCAAGACATGCTCCTGCCATGTTGTTAGTTGTGGGGGAGGAGGTGGGGGTCCGCAGCCAGTCCGCAGAACCGCCAGGTGGTGTCTTGAGACCACGGAACGCACCTTCCCCTGTAGGTCGTTCCACCTCTTCCTGATGTCCTCCCGATTTCTTTGGTGCTGTCCCACTGCGTTGACCCTGTCCACTATTCTTCGCCATAGCTCCATCTTCCTTGCTACTGAGGTGTGCTGCACCTGTGCTCCGAATAGCTGTGGCTCTACCCGGACGATTTCGTCCACCATGACCCTGAGCTCCTCCTCCGAGAACCTGGGGTGTCTTTGCCGTGCCATGGGGTGGTGTAGGTGATGTGTGGGGTGGAGTGTGTGGTGATAAGTGTGCTGATATGTAGTGGGGTGTTGTGTGAGGTGCGTGGAAGTTCTGTGGGTGATGGTGTTGTGTGCCTGTGGATGCTGTTGTTCTTGCTGGTGCTGTCTCTCTCTGGCCTTCTTTTGGAATTTTTGGTCGTAGGGGTTTGTGGGTGATGTAGGTGTGTGTTTTATATTGTAATGGGTGTGTGGGAGTGGTGTGTGTATGTGTATTAGGTGTGTGTTTTATGGAATTGTCCAATGTGGCTGTGTTTTGTAGATGTGTGTGTATTTTGAGCGCAGCGGTGTGTACCGCCAATGGAATACCGCAGTTGAAAGACCGCTGCGTGGATTCGTGGGTCGTAATAGTGTGGGCGTATTTCTGTTGGCGTGACGGTGGAGGTTTTGTTTTCGCCAGTTTATCACTGACCTTTGGTGTGGCAGACTTGTGTGGGTGTCTGACTTTTGGCGGATTCCGAAATGTGGGTCATAATAGCTGTGGCGGAATTCCGCGGCCACGGCGGTGTGTTGGCGGTCTTCTGCACGGCGGTAAGCGGCTTTTACCGCCAATGTTGTAATGAGGGCCATAGTAGACTATGTACTAGGCCTACATTCCAGGATGGCAGAGTACATGGAAAAGGCAAACAAAAACCTTGAGGCCAGCCAACAACTCCAGAAGATGTGGTATGACTAAAAGGCTGCTATGGTTGAGTTTCAGCCAGGGCAGAAAGTCTGGGTTCTGGAGCCTGTGGCTCCCAGAGCACTTCAGGACAGATGGAGTGGCCCTTACCCAGTGCTAGAGAGAAAGAGTCAGGTCACCTACCTTGTAGACCTGGGCACTAGCAGGACCCCCAAAAGGGTGATCCATGTGAACCGCCTAAAGCTCTTTCATGACAGGGCAGATGTGAATCTGTTGATGGTAACAGATGAGGACCAGGAAGCTGAGAGTGAACCTCTCCCTGATCTCCTCTCCACAGACCCTAAAGATGGCTCAGTAGATGGAGTGATCTATTCAGACACCCTCTCTGACCAACAGCAATCTGACTGTAGAAAAGTCTTACAATAGTTCGCTGAGCTCTTTCCCAAACCCCTGGTCAGACAGATCTGTGTACCCATGATGTGGACACAGGAGACAGCATGCCTGTCAAAAACAACATTTTCAGACAGTCTGACCAAGTTAAGGAAAGCATCAAAGTGGAAGTCCACAAGATGCTGGAATTGGGAGTCATTGAGCACTCTGACAGCCCCTGGGCTAGCCCAGTGGTCTTAGTCCCCAAACCTCACACCAAGGATGGTAAGAGAGAGATAAGGTTTTGTGTGGACTACAGAGGACTTAATTCTATCACCAAGACAGATGCCCATCCCATTCCAAGGGCAGATGAATTAATTGACAAACTAGGTGCTGCAAGATACTTAAGTACCTTTGACTTGACAGCAGGGTACGGGCAAATCAAAATGGCACCAGGAGCAAAAGAAAAGACAGCATTCTCCACCCCTGATGGGCATTATCAGTTTTCTGTTATGCCCTTTGGCTTAAAGAATGCCCCTGCCACCTTCCAAAGGTTGGTGAATCAAGTCCTTGCTGGCTTGGAGTCCTTTAGTGCAGCTTATCTTGACGATATTGCTGTCTTTAGCTCCAGCTGGCAGGATCACCTGGTCCACCTGAAGAAGGATTTGAAGGCCCTGCAAGCAGCAGGCCTCTCTATCAAGGCATCCAAATGTCAGATAGGGCAGGGAACTGTGGTTTACTTGGGACACCTGGTAGGTGAAGGCTAAGTTCAGACACTCCAGCCCAAGATCCAGACTACTCTGGACTGGGCAGCTCCAAAAACCCAGACCCAAGTCAGGGCATTCCTTGGCTTGACTGGCTGCTATAGGAGGTTTGTGAAGGGATATGGATCAATAGTGACACCCCTCACAGAACTTACCTCCAAGAAAATGCCCAAGAAGGTAAACTGGACTGTAGAATGCCAACAGGCCTTTGACACCCTGAAACAAGCTACGTGCACAGCACCAGTTCTAAAAGCTCCAGATTACTCCAAGCAGTTCATTGTGCAGACTGATGTGGTAAGTGCTACAGGTAAAGTGTCTCCTAGGAAGGCATAATACTACAGTTGGCAACATTGAAACACA
Source organism: Pleurodeles waltl (assembly GCF_031143425.1). Classification (NCBI taxonomy): domain Eukaryota; kingdom Metazoa; phylum Chordata; class Amphibia; order Caudata; family Salamandridae; genus Pleurodeles; species Pleurodeles waltl. Next base: position 318,632,616 of record NC_090442.1, on the reverse strand, counting down.
GATGTGGACATTATATTGTGTATAGGGACATGTCATTCACCTATGTCAACCAAATTGTATGACTGTATATGGAGATACACATGTGACTGTGTCATATGTGTAACTCTACATATCCATACATATGTGTAACCTGCAGTGTCATCCTTCCCACCTAGTGTTCCTTAGTCCATTTACTCACATGGTAAGTTGTATTGCTCTTTGATCTCTGACCAGTTCTATTTCACTGGATCTTCCTCTAAGTGCAACATTGGGTCTGACAGATGAGTAACAGGGCCAAGTTATTCTGTGTCAAGAAATAGATGGTAACTTCATGTGAGGCTGTTGCCCAATCAGGATTTTGGCATGGCTAACTCACTACACTCCCTTTGAGGTTTGAGGAAGTGCCCCCATTGTCATGTCAGATTCATATATTGGGAAATGTGAAGTTTGATCGATTGATACTTCGTGCATATTGTTATGCTGAGACCTCATCTTTGCCAGACTAACCTTTACTAATCAGAGGCTGTTTGGACAGTTCTAGTAATAGATCTGATGATTTCCTCTTGACCTAATAGTGTAGCAGGGCTTTCATTTGACATACAATTGTTGTTCTTATAGTATATGCTGTCATTAAATTTGCTTAACTCTAGGTGTATGTGTCATTCGTGGTTACATTAGTAATTGGTTATGTAAGTATTAGTTCTGGACTTAGGTAATGGAATTCACATGTCTGTATAGTTGTTAGTGAGGGAGGTGTTTAGATGTTGTCATGCAGAGGTTTCTAATTAGCATGGATAGTGCAATGATATATGGCCTTCATGAGTGTTGTTTGGTGTCCATTGTATTGGTGGTGTTGGTATGCTCCCGGTAGTTGTCTGTGGTTGTATCCTGGGTTCTAAGTAAGGCCCTACTGCAGGACATTAAATCATTGACTATGGGCATGCCATATGTAGTGTCTTCATCTGAGGTATTTGACATTGTGAAAGATATGGACAGATTCACAATTTAGGTATGTTATTGCAAAGCAACATGCTGTGTTGTATTTGAAGTGAGATGAGTTTACTTTCATGGAACTTGACTACTGGTGATGGACTAGGCAAGTGTGAGAAGGGATAGGCATGATGTGTTGTTAGTAAACTGCATTTGCTAAGACTGATTTGTTGATACACAGTGATGACATGTATGGGGTGTGACTTTAGATCTAGCCAATGAATCTTGTGCATGGTATTTTTGAGTTACAGCTGAATTGATGAGATGGTGATGTAGTGGTCAGAAGGTTGGCTTATGTAGTGGTTGAGACTGTGGTCATAAGGGAATGTTGGCCGAATGTAATTTTGACATGATGTAGGTTCTAAATGGTTCCTATCTGGGGCTTTATGTGACATAGGTGTGTTGTTAGTATTGTGTATGTTTTAATGTATGTGTATGCTGAGAATGTGATGACCCTCTCTCCCTCTCTCTCTTTCTGTGCATCAACATCAGCAGGCAAAAGTGACAGGCCTCAGCCTAGTGAGGAAGCTGCTGGCCACAGGACGTGGAGTGCTGATACCACCAACACCAAGGGGCCCAGTGACATGGAGGGCTAGGGGAGTGCCATGGGGTAGACAGGATCTAGTTTGTCATCATCAGAATCCTCCGCCTCCAATGGACACTCCCTGCCGGTGGCAGACCATCTGGGACCACCCCAGCACCATTTCAGTCTGCCACCCCCCTTACTACCACCGCCTTCCCTGCAGTTCCTCGCCCAGTTGGTTTGCCAGCTTACCCAAGAGTGTGGGAATCTCCTTTGCCGCAGGCACCACTGCCCCTGCCCCTGTCATCCCTGCTGCCCTCAGTGAGGAGGCTAATGACCTCCAGAGGTCAATATCTGTGGGTAAGTTGACCATTGTGTATGCCATCCAGGGACTGGCAACTCAAGTCCAACATAGTAATGCGTTTCTGGAGGGCATTCACGGTGCACTGGCTGTAGGTGTTTAGATGTTGTCATGTAGAGGTTTCTGAGCATGTGTAGTGCAATGATATATGGCCTTATGCATGTTGTTTGGTGTCCCTTGTAGGGGAGGTGTTGGTAAGCTTCCAGCGGTTGTCTGTGGTTGTGTCCTGTGTGCTAAGTAGGGCCCTATTGCAGGACATTGAAACATTGTCTATGTGTCAATGAGTTAGATAAGTGTATCCAGATGCTCTTTAGAAAAAAACTTTTTATAGTATTTAGATAGATGTTTCAATGACATGCTATGTCTTTTTGTGAGACACATTACATGTATATGCCATATGTAGTGTCTTCATCTGAGGTATTTGACATTGTGAAAGATATGGACAGATTCACAATTTAGGTATGTTACTGCAAAGCAACATGCTGTGTTGTATATGAAGTGAGATGAGATTACTTTCATGGAACATGGCTACTGGTGATGGACTTGGCAAGTTTGGAGTAGGGGCAGACATGATATTGTGTTGTTAGTAAACTGCATTTCCTAAGACTGATTTGTTGATACACAGTGATGACCTGTATGGGGAAAGACTTTAGATGTAGCCAATTAATCTTGTGATTGGTCTTTTTGAGTTACAGCTGAATAGATGGGATGATTATGTAGTGGTCAGATATGTGGCTTATGAGGTGTTTGAGACTGTGGTCATAGGGGAATGTTGGAAGTATGTAATTGTAACATGATGTAGGCTCAAAATGGTTCCTATCTGGGGCTTTATGTGACATAGGTGTGTTGTTAGGGTTGTGCATGTTGTAATGTATTTGTATGTTGAGAGTGTGATGACCCTCTCTCCCTTTCTGTGCATCAACATCAGCAGGCGAATATGACAGGTCTTAGCCAAGTGGGGAAGCTGCTGGCCATGGGATGTGGATTGTTGATACCACCATCACCGAGAGACCCAGTGGCCCAGAGTGCCATGGGGTAGACAGGATCCAGTTTGTCATCATTGGAATCCTCCTCCTCCTTTGCTTGGGCTTCGTGTGTTGTTTAGCAGTTTGCGAGGTTGTGTCCATTGATTTTGTCAGAAAGTGGTAGGGTATGTGTTGTGTGATGTACATTTGTGTGCTCAAGGGGTTTAGTTGTGTTGATATTGTGTGTGGTTGGTGTTGTGATGTGTTTGATGGTGTGTTGAGTGGCATCGTGTGCATTGACTGTGCGAGCATTAAGTGCATGAAATGTTGGCCACGGAGTTCTTTGTAGCTCGATTGGTAAGTAGTATAATTGTGTATTTGTATGTGTGTTTTGCCTGTTGGTGCTATGTTGTGAAGTCTGTGTGATGTGTCCCTGGATAGTGTCCCATGTGGGTCCCTGCCAAGTGATTGGAGATGGTAAGGTTGTATTGTTTTTGTGACATTTTCTTGTGTTGGGTGGTACTGTCTGAGTGTGGGCCTGTGCACTGTTACCGTGAGTACCTGTATCTGTTTGTGATATTTGTGTGTGTGTGTGTGTGTGTGTGTGGTGGCTGTGCCGTGTTTGTTGTGTATATGCGTATGTGCTTTCTGAGAGTGTGCATGTTAGTGTGCTGTTAGGTGTGAGCGTCGCCCTCGCACCCTCTTCCAGAAGGTGTGTTGTGTGCAAAAATTGACAATGTACAACAAAAGGTAAGTGTGTATTCTTACGGTTGCTGTCATCATCGCTGATTACAAAGACTTTGTGCAAGCTGAAGCAGCGGGAATATGTGTAGTTCTGGTTCTATGGCGGCTCTGGAAGAGTATGGCTTCCTGAAGGTGGGTGTCTCCTTTTATGCAATTGGTTTCTGCCTGTGTTTCTGTGGTGGTGTGACAGCGGCAGAAACCTTGGGGTGTGCAACCTCGTAATCTGTCCTGCGGAAACATGGTCCCCGCCGGCCTGCAGGTGGCTACTGTCGTCTGTGGCGGCCGAACTGCATTGGTGGTGCCGTCGGTGCTTTGGCTGTATTCTCTTGGGAATACCACCATTATCATAATATGGCAGTCTTCTCCGCCAGCCTGTTGGCGGTATGACCGTCACCACCAACATGGTGGTCCTTGGACCTCCAAACTCGTAATGAGGCCCTATGTGTTTAGTCCAATTTTGATTCTGATCAGTCCATACCACATGTTCCTCCCACCATCCCATGAAAATACCAGCAACACTGGGGACGAAGCAGCTGCCCAACACAGTGCCGACCAACTGTCAATACCATGTGTCATTGAAAAGAAATAAGGTGTTCTCAAGGCAAAATTGAAGCATCTCTGAAAGCATAATGGAATGATCATAAAAATGAATGTACAAAAACGAAGAGAGAGAAAGAGGTTCTGTGGCTGGGTCTGTCCTCCTTTTAGCCTATGTCCTTTTAGAAAAACCGTCACCCACCAGGGTTACCACTTGGTGGCATGCTTCATCATTGGGTTTCTTCTCGTTCCACTGTGGAGCTGGGCATGCGATGACCGACGGGATACGGGGCAACACTGATGAGGTCTTCTCAATGTGGATAAAATGAGGGATAGGAGTGGTGGAGTCTTGGATAATTTAAAAATACCTGCCTTCTAGTGGTTCCAATGATTTAATAGATCTCCTGGAGGCAGTACGATTAAAAAGGAGCTACGGAAGTGGGGTATATCATTTACCTTACTTCCTGGTCTACATGTTTCGGATCCTTACCCTAGGCTCCTCTTCAGGACCAAGGTTGACTCCCTGGTGCCACTCCTTGTTTGACTACCACTAATGAAAGCATTAATAATACATGCTATGTGATATGGAGCAATTCACCTAACTAATGTGGTGTCTTGAGATGATACCTATCATTTATGATGTCCGTCATTAATACCTGTAAAAATATAAAGGAGCATTGTTATCATAGCCCTCATTCATATTGGGCTGCTGTACATACTGTTGTAAATATTGCTTGTTGGTGTGATGCCACCTATTTGCAAACTGCACCCCGCTCATGGGAAAAGACAATTGTGATTATCACAATGAGAGACCAATGCATTCTCATAATAGAGATTACAAGACACACTAAACTTAAAACAGGTAAAGCACACAAACAATGCACATGTGTTGCAAGTGTGACTTACTCTATAGTATTTGGACTCTTGTATCATAGATCCTCTGAGAGCGGGGTGTGCTTGTAGTCACACTCTAAAGATTAGACAAAGTTTAGGATGAACTCATCTTATTTTTCAGTGTCCGTGACACGATGTTAAAATATTTAAATGGCACTTACTTCCTCAAAGAGTCATTCCTGCTCAGTACCTAATGCTCACCTCCCCGGGGTCTGAATCTTGAGGGCTCATGTCAGAGCTGGGTTTAATGAACTGCAGTCTGCGCATCTCAGGGTGCTGCGACGTGCAGCACTTGACCGCTAACTTGCCAAAATGGCGGCCTCCTGTAAAACGAAGGGAGGTACGCGAGGACCCTAAGGATAGGTGTTCTTGAGAGTCCCTGTTATGGAACTGAGGTCTTTGGGGGCCTCCTGTGAAACGAAGGGAGGTATACAAGGGCTGTAAGGATAGGTGTCCCTTGAGAGTGCCTGTTATGGAACTGAGATCTTTGGAGGCACTTACATGGCTTCTGGAAACAGAAGAAAAGGGAAAAAAGGGGGGTTCTCTTTAGTTTGTTGTAATAATTATAATATGCGAGAGTACAAGAGATTACTTTTCTTTTATTAATGAAGGATTGCTCGTGGTGGCGTTGTGAAATGTCAAAAGGGGCGGTTCCCTTTTTATAATAATAAATATTTATGTGAGACTAACAGAAAATACTTGGAGAAATGGCAGAATCTTACTACGCTGCTAAGGTATACCTATCACAGCCAGAAATGTATATCCGAGTGATAGTCAGTGTGATGTTAATGATTCATCAGCTGGCTCCAAGGGATGTTTTCATTGAGTCCTATTTGGTGTGTGTGTAATTTGTAGACCCACCGTTGTTCTCTTTCAAACAGTATGGACTCACAATTAATCTCTTTATGATGTTCTAGGATAACCCACTGGTAATCCTCCACTGAGTGTGCTTTTTCTTTGTAGTGAGTGGACATTTTACCAGTAGTCCGTCTGCACCTCAGGTTATTACAATATTTACAGAAGCAAGTCCTAATCTTGCGGGTGGTCATCCCCAAATAGTGTAGGTTACATGGGCAAGTGATCATTTATACTGCTCGCTGAGTGTTACAGTTGGAGAAGTCTCTGATGTCCCATGTTGTATTGTCATTAAAAGTGACCCATTTAGTAACCTTCGTTAGATGGAACACACTACAACTTCTACATGGATGGTGTCCTTTGCGTGGTGGAAGGTAGTTGATACTGTCTGGATTCTTGCGGAAATGACATGGACGGGTGTGCACAAGCATGTCTCTAAGACTTTTCCCCAACTTATGTGAGAACATGGGTTTCGGGATATTCAATAAGCCGCTGTTGAGGATACGCCAATGTTTGTTGATGATCTTGCTTACTTGATTGGAGGCTATATTAAATGTTGTAATACATATCGGTCTTTCCTCCTTCTCCTTTTGAGGAGAGGTGTCCACAAGGGCTTCTCTGTTGTTATTGCGAGCTCGTTTCATGGCTCAATTGATTATTCTTGGGTGGTATTTCCTTGCCTCGAGTTTTGATGCTAGATTCTGGGCTTTTTTTTTTAATCCAATATCTCTGAGCAATTCCTTCTCAATCTGAGGAATTGTCCACACTGAAGGTTCTCTCTCAAATGGCGGAGATGGGCACCATCAAACAGAAGTTAACAGTTTTTGGCTGTTGGTTTTTCATGAGTGGTTGTTTTAAGGGCAACATTGGTGGCTAAAAATTTTATATCCTTGGGCTAGTGTGGCCTTGTCCCCACCGCGGGCGCCACCTGCTAGCGGACCTTTGTTGCTGAGTTACAGCCCCACAGCCAGCGCTACTCTTCTCCAGTCTGTGCTCCCGTTTTCTGCTTCCTACTCTCTCACTCTCTCCTGCCTCTAGCCTCCACTCGCTTGTGATCTCTTTGCTTCACTCTCTCTTGTCCGCTGCCTTGTCTGCCTCTTCAGCCTGCCTCTCCTTTTGCTTTAGCCACTCGGGCTTTTCTTTCCTTTGACTGCTTTTCATGCCTTTACTGCCTTTCGACTTCTTTTTTCTTGCCTTGTTCTGCTTTTGTGCCTGTTACTGCTTTTTCTTCCCTTTTTCTGCTCATCTAGCCTTTTTCTGCTTCCTTTCTCCCACTCTCTTCTCCCATTTCCTGCGCTCTCCCCTGCCCCCACCGCCCTCCCCAGTGCCGTAGCTTCTTCCTGTCCTCCTGCCTCTCAGCTGCGACCCGCCTACCCGCCTCCCTCTGCTATTTATGTCGGGCACTGCGCGGCTTTGCGGCTGGCTTGCCAAAGGCAAGCCTGTCTGCCCCCGTCTGCTCCTGGACCGTGCCCAGCACCAGGAAACCTGGCCCCCGGACCACCTGCTCCTACAGTGAGCGCACCCTCCTCGCTCTCAATACTGGCAGACTACCCGCCTGCTGCTCCCCCTCTCCGAGATACAACAATGGACCGTTCACCTGCAGGAATTGCAACTTCACCAGCCTCCAGAGCACCACCCCAGGGACCCAAGGAGCAGGATGCAACCACCTGAACTGCATCCTCATCAACACCCGCTCTGTACACAAGCACACCATTGAGGTCTGGAACCTCCTCAACTCAACCTCCCCAGATGTCACCTTACTCACAGAAACCTGGTAGAACCCCTCCTCGGACCCTGACATCGCCACAGCGGTCCCCGGCGGATACAAGATTGTACGCAAGGACCACACTAATCGACCAGGAGAAGGCATCGCCATCGCCCACAAATCCACCCTTCGTGTCTCCACACACTCCGAAAACTCATCGCCACCGTGGAGCAACTCCACTTCCTGATCGGGACCAAACCCCAACACCACACTCCAAGGGACCCTCATCTACAGACCTCCAGGATCCCACCCCCCGTTCTGCAACTCCATCACCGACCTCACCAGCACCCACACTCTCACATCCAAGGACTACATCCTCCTGGGAGATCTCAACTTCCACCTGGAAAACCCAAACAACAACAATTCTGCCACCCTGATCAAAAACCTCGCCAACATCGGACTCAAGTAGCTCATCGTCACACCCACTCACTCGGTCAAACACACACTGGATCCAATCTTCTCCGCCAGCAATCACGTAGCCGACAACCATACCACTGAACTCCAATGGACCGACCACCGCTGCATTCACTTCACCTTTAGCAAGCCCATCGATCACCACCACTCCCCCCAACTCCCCTGCAGAATTTGGATCAAGGTCACTGAAGCACAGCTAACCACCAGCCTCAATGCAACACCCCTCCAAGCTGACGACGACACCAGAACTGACGCACGCAACATCAACAAATGGATCACCGACTGCGAAAACACTCTCACCCCACTCAAGACACCCGACAAAAGAGGAACGGACAAAAAAGCTAACAAGTTCAATCCCGCACTCAAAGAATCAAAGCAGGTCTGCAGACGTCTAGAGAAGAAATGGCGCACCGACAAGACCCCCACAAACCATGAAACCTTGAAAAACGTCATCAAACATCACCACTAGCTTATCAGGACCACCAAAAATCTTGCCCTGCAACAACGCATCAACAACAATGCCCACAACAGCAAGAAACTTTTCACCGTCGTCAGAGAATTCACCAATCCCAATTCCAACGCCACCGACATCCCCCCTGTAGCAAGAACTGTGAAAACCTCGCCAACTCCTTCCACCGCAAGATCGCAGACATCTATGACAGCTTCACCATCCAGGGCCCCCCACTACTCCCACCAGCAGCTCGTCGACTGAAGCATCACCACGCCCCCCTGCCCTCCTTCGCTGGAACAATATCACCGACTATGAGACCCGTAACATCATAGCAACCATTCACTTAGGGGCACCCACGAATCCCTGCCCCCACCACCTCTTCAACAAAGCCAGCAACATCATCACACCCTAATTCCGACATACCATCAACCACTCCCTCTAAACCACCACCTTCCCAGAGAGTTGGAAACACGCCCAGATCAACCCTCTACTGAATAAACCCTCCGCCGACCCGACAGATATCAAGAACTACCGGCCTATCTCTCTGCTCCACTTCCCGGCCAAATTCATCGAAAAGGCAGTCAACAAACAACTCACCGTCTTCCTGGAAGCCAACAACATCCTGGACCCCTCTCAGTCAGGATTCAGGAGCAACCAGAGCACTGAGACTGCCCTCCTCTCAGCCACAGATGACATCCGCTCCCTCCTCAACTGAGGCGAGATCGTCTCCCTCATCCTCCTGGACCTCTCTGCCACCTTCAACGCTGTCTCCCACAACACACTACGCACCTGACTTCACGACGTCGGCATCCGAGACTCATCACTGCAATGGCTCTCCTCGTTCCTCACTGGCAGAACACAGAAAGTCAAACTCCCCCACTTTCTCTCGGAATCCACCAAGATCAGCTGCGGCATCCCCCAAGGATCCCCGCTGAGTCCCACATACTTCAACCTCTACATAGCCCCGCCATCATTAGAAGCCATGCACTCAACATCATCTCCTACGCCGACAACACCCAACTGATCGTCTCCCTCACCAACAACCCGTCCACCACCAAGAACAATTTCCACAAAGGAATGAAAGCAGTCACCACCTAGATGAAAGACAGATGCCTCAAACTGAACTCGGACAAAACAGAAGTCCTCATCCTCGCCGCTACACCCTCTGCCTGGAATGACTCCTGGTGTCTCACCGCCCTCGGAAACGCCCCTACCCCCACGACCACACCAGCAACCTCTGCATCATCTTAGACTCATTGCTCTCTATGGACCGAAAGGTGAGCGCCGTCTCATGAGGTTGCTTCCACACCATGCTCATGCCCTGGAAGATCTACAAGAGGATCCCTACGGAAGCCAGAAGGACAGGCACCCAGGCCCTCATCAGCAGCTGCCTCGACTACGGCAACACACGCTACACCAGAACCACCACCAAGAACTGAAAAAGACTGCAACCCAAGAATGCCCCCGACACAGCCACACCTCCCCCTTCTGAGAGACCTACACTGGCTGCCTCTCGACAAGAGAATCACCTTCAAGCTCCTGACCCACACCTACAAGGCCCTACACGATGCCGGAACATCCTCCCCATCCACCTCAGGCAGTCCCCCACCCTATCGCAGTCCCGGAAGGACCTCCAGAACTGGCCCTTCAACTGATCCTCAGCACACCCCAACCCCCAACACCTTGAGATCCTCACGGGTGAGTAGTCGTGCTTTACAAATCCTTGATTGATTGATTGATCCAAAAAGACCAGTTGTTCCTTGCTCATTGTGTGGGTCAATTGCAGGATCTGGTCCTGTCTGTTTAACTACTCTAGGAAGGTCCCTACTTGTGTATATTCCCATTTCCAGATAACCAGGATATCATCAATATATCTTTTCCACAATATTATGCGCTCTCTGTATGGATTATTAGGGTTTAGAATTCTCTGTTTTTCAAGATGATGGACATAGAGGCCAGCCAGGCTCGGAGCAAAGGTGCTTCCCATGCTGGTCCCATGCTTCTGAAGCTACAGATTTCTTTCAAACTCAAAAAAAGTTTATGAAGGCCCAGAAACAACATTCCATAACCATGTTCTGTCTTCCGTCTTCACTGGCGGTAGCCAGTGTCCCTGTTTCTTCAGTCCCCCCTCCAACTACCACCACCAGTCTCCTCACCCCCAACCCCTCCCACGCACACATTCAGACAAGCATGCACACCAAACATTACACAAGACTCGCACAGACAAACACAGGCAGCACACTTGAGTCCACAAGCACCCACACAGCCAACAGATGGATCCACACACAACATCATCCACTGCTCCACTGTTTCCCCTCCTCCCTCACAGTCACATCCGCTCTTACACCTGCAGGCACTGCATCAACAGGCCCTGAACCTGCCACCTACACAGCCTTGCCCACAGTCACCACATGCACCCCACACACCACATGTGTAGTCACCACCACCACCATCACCACATCATGCAGCACACCCACCTCACTTGCAGACACCACAAAAACATCCATCCACATGTCCTGTTTGTCCTCTCCCACCCTGTCTGCCCCCTCCAAAGACACACAAACTCTCGCACTCAGACCCCCAACAGCCATCCACCTCACACTGTCCATGTACCTGCTCCCAAGTCCACCACATCTCCTCCTCCTACAACCTCTCCCTCTACCTCCACTCCCATCCCTCCTCCCACATCCCGCCCCATTGGCACTAAGTAGCTTTTCCTTACCCGCCTTGACCTCTTCCCTCTCCCTCCCCCATCCTGCCCGTAAGAGGAAGGTTCCACCCCCCAGCCTAGAATCTCAAGCACTCAGTCTGACACTGTACCACTCCCAAAGTCTCCAGCTGCCACTAAGGGGCACATGATTGTGATATCAGCCCCCCACCCCAAGGACACTCCTCTGCCCCCAAAACAGAGGGTTAAAGTGCTGCCCCCTGCCAAAAAGGCAACCAAGACCATGGAGCTACCTTTACAACCTAGGCCCAAGGAGACCCCTCCTAAGACAAAGGCCAAGGAGACCCCTCCCAAGGCCAAAGCCAAGGAGGCCCCTTCCAAGACCAAGGCCAAGGAGGCCCCTACAAAAAGTAAGCCTAAGGAGGTCCCTACAAAAACTAAGCCCAAGGAGGCCCCTACAAAAACTAAGCCCAAGGATGCCCATCACAAAACTGAGGTCACTGAACCCCTCCAGAACCAGTGGCCAAGGACCCCCCTTCAGAACCAGTGAGCAAGGAGCCCCCTTTATCACCAAAGGGCAAGGAGCCCTCTCCATCACCAGAGGACAAGGACACCTCTCCAGAACCAGTGGGAAAGGAGCCCCCTCAGTACCAGTGTGCAAGGGTCCCCTCCAGAACCAGTAGGCAAGGAGCCCCTCAGTAACCAGTGGGCAAAGAGCCTCCTCAGTAACCAGTGGGCAAGGGTCCCCTCCAGAACCAGTGGGCTAGGAGCCCCCTCAGTAACCAGTGGGCAAGGAGCCCCCTCAGTAACTAGTGGGTAAGGAGCCCCCTTCAGAACCAGTATGCTAGGAGCCTCCTCTAGAATCAGTGGGATAGGAGACCCATCCTAATGAGAAGCACCCACCACCCACCACGCCCTCCAACCCCTGACGTGCCTGCCTATTTCCAACATGATGCCCCTGAACAGTGGAGTCCAGATGTTGTCAGGAGTCAAGTTGGGGCTTTGACTTTGCCTGGTGGGCCTTGAAGACTTTGAACTGGCCTTTGGGCCTGCATGTACATATGCAGTTATGAATGATTTATTTTATTTGAATTTTCATCCAACATGATTACAGTGGTTGGAACAGGGGTTTGTGTTCTGGCTTTCTTTGCTCCTGGGTCCTGTAACTATCGATTTAATCTGCAGCTGGTTCTGGGTGTGTGGTGTATGTGTATGGTGTGTGTTATGCATCTGTGTGTCACTCTCCCTCCCTTGCTCCCTCCTTTGTGTGCTAGGCGGCTGTACTCACCATCATCATCTTCGTCGCTGTTGGTGCTCCTGGACGGCCATGGCGTGGTACAGCATTGGGAAGACTTGCAGTTCTGGTTCCATGGTGGCCTCAGACTCCTGTGACCCTGGAGGTGAGTGTCTCCTTTTAAATGATGTGTTTCCGCCAAGCTTTTGGTGTTGATGCTACCGCCTTGGAAATCCTGCTGGCGTGCTTTGTCAAAATATGATGGGTGGATCCTTGTCTTCCGCCTGCCTGTAGGTGGCTTCCGCCCTGTTCAGTAGTCGTACCTCGTAGCAGTTGGTGTGGTAAATTGGCTGTCTATGGGAAGGATCACCACCATGGTCATTATTTAGAGGTCATTACCGCCGGCCTGGTGATGGTACTATCACCAGTGCTGGTGTGTCTGTAACCTTACCGCCAAGGTCATAATGACCACCATAGTCTTCTCTAATATAGGGGTATGCATTTTCATGCGAAAACTTGCTTACACCTGTTAGACGTTTCATCCTTGCCGTGGTCTCCCTTAACTTTTTGCCTCTGTTTCCCAGGTTGTTGATGTGTGCTGGACTCTGTTTTTGCTGTTTTTGTTACTCTGTGCACTTTACCACTGCTAATAAGTGTTAAAGTGCAAGTGATCCTATACAAAATATGTATGTGATTTGGTTCATCCATGATTGGCATATTTGATATACTGGTAAGTCCCTAATACAGTGCACTAGAGGTGCCCAGGGCCTGTAAATCAAATGGTACTAGTGGGCCTGCAGCACTGGCTGTGCCACCCACTATAGTAACTCTGTAAATATGGCTGAGACCTGCCACTGCAGTGTCTGTGTGTGCAGTTTTAACTGCCAATTCGACTTGGCAAGTGTACCCACTTGCCAGGCCTAAACCTTCTGTTTTCTTACATGTAAGGCACCCCTAAGGTAGGCCCTAGGTAGCCCCAGGGGCCTTGCAAAAGGCAGGACTCACTATTAAGGAAAGCAAGTACTAAATAGGGCAGGGTTCTGTGGTGTACTTGGGACACCAGGTAGGGAGTGGCCAGGTGGCACCCCTACAACCTAACATTGATACCATTCTGGCTTGGGAGCCTCTCAAAACCCAGACTGAGGTGATGGCCTTTTTAGGCCTCATTGGCTATTACAGGAGGTTTGTCAAGGGGTATGGTACCATTGTGTCCCCCTTGACTGAGTTGACCTCTAGGAAACAACCAAGGAAGGTGATCTGGAACTGCTTTTGATGTCCTGAAGGCTACCATGTGCACAGCACCTGTGCTGAAGGCACCTGACTACTCCACGGAGTTTGTTGTGCAAACATATGCCTCAGAGCATGGTATTAAAGCAGTACTCTCACAGCTTAATGAAGAGGGCCTAGATAAACCCGTAGCCTTCATTAGCAGGAGGTTACTTCCCAGAGTACGTAGGTGGAGTGCCATGGAATGTGAAGCGTTTGGTGTGGTCTGGGCGCCGAAGAAGCTAAGACCCTACTTTTTTGGGACTCACTTCTGTGTTCAGACAGACCACAGGCCCCTCAGATGGTTAATGCAGATGAGGGGTGAGAATCCAAAACTGTTGAGGTGGTCCATTTCCCTACAGGGTATAGACTTTACGGTGGAACACCGCCCTGGTACAGAACACACCAGTGCTGATGGTCTGTCCAGGTTCTTACGCCTTAGTGATGAGAACTCCCATGAGGTTGGGTAGTTGCTCCCCACTTTCAGCTGAGGGGGACATGTGTTAGACTTTTCATCCTTGGCGTAGTCTCCCTTAACTTTTTGCCTCTGTTTCCCAGGTTGTTGATGTGTGCTGTTTTTGTTACTCTGGCCACTGTACCACTGCCAACCGGTGCTACAGTGCAAGTGTTCCTCTACAAAATATGTATGTAATTGGTTCATCCATAATTGGCATATTTGATTTACTGGTAGGTCCCTGGTACAGTGCACTAAAGGTGCACTAGGGCCTGTAAATCAAATGCTACTAGTGGGCCTGCAGCACTGGTTGTACCACCCACTATAGTAGCTCTGTAAACATGGCTCAAACCTGCCACTGCATTGTCTGTGTGTGCAGTTTTAAACTGCCATTTCAACTTGGCAAGTGTACCCACTTGCCAGGCCTAAACCTTCCCTTTTCTTACATGTAAGGCACCACTAAGGTAGGCCCTAAGTAGCCCCGAGGGACAGGGTGCAGTGTATGTTTAAGGTAGGACATATACTAATGTGTTTTATATGTCCTAACAGTGAAATACTGCCAAATTTGGTTTCACTGTTGCAAGGCCTATCCCTCTCATAGGTTAACATGGGGGCTGCCTTTAAATATGATTAAAGTGTAGATTCCCCTTGGGAGCAGATAGACATGTACAATTTGGGTTCTCTGAGCTCACAATTTAAAAATACATCTTTTAGTAAAGTTGATTTTAAGATTGTGTGTTTGAAAATGTTACTTTTAGAAAGGGAGCATTTTCTTGCTTAAACCATTCTGTGACTCTGCCTGTTTGTGGATTCCCTGTCTGGGTCAGTTTGACAGTTGGGCTGTTTGCACCTCTCTAGACAGTGACACAAAGGGAGCTGGGGTGTAGCCTGCATATCCTGATGAGCCGTCTGTGCTAGAAGGGAACGGGAGGAGTGGTCACTCACACCTGAAAGGGCTGTGCCTGCCCTCACACAATGCAGTCTCCAACACCCTGGTGTGTGTCTGGGGCCTGGCCATGGCAAAGCAAAATTTCACAAACACAAGAGACTTTTCTTTGAGGTAAGCCTACTTCAAAGGGCAAAATGGGTGTAAGAAGGGCACCCAAAACCACAGACCTAAGATCACTTCTGGAAATCAAGAAAATCCTCTGCCTGGAGAAGAGATGAAGAGCTGAGGAAGAAGAGCTGCCCTGTCTGTGAGTGTGCTTTGTGGATTTATCCTGCAGTTGCTGCTTCTGCCTGTGCAAGAGGACAAAGACTAGACTTTGTGTGCCTTCCTGTTTGTGAAGAACTCTCCAACGGCTTGAAACTGAGCTTGCCTCCTGTTGTTGAAGTCTCAGGGATAGCAAAGACTTCTTTCTGCCAGCACCAGAAGCCTCTGCTGAGACTCCTGCCCTGCCAAGTGGTGCCCTATCCAGTTCCTGGGGCCTTGACCAGTGAAGATAGTGGACCAAGGTTGGAAATCCACACACAGATCGCCGAGCGGGGAAATTTCCAACGCAACCTTCAAGAGCGGCTAAAGAAATGATGTGCTGACGGCTCCGCGGCTGAAATCAACGCAGTGCTTGCAGCGCAGCTGTGAAATCAACGCACGCGGCTGGAGAAACGACGTGTGGCATCACTGACGGAGGCTGCAACGATGCAACATCGCTGGGCGCAGAAAAACAACGCAAGCCTGCCCGGACCCGAGATGCTAAGTCTGGATCGATGCATCTCTTTCCTGCGGGGAAAGAAACGACTCACAGGGATCAAACTGGAGAAGGAGAAACGATGCAGGATGTCACTTGTGGGTGAGAAAACGACGCACCGCTTAGCTTTTTCGACACACACTTGCTAGTGCAGGTTATTTTGATGCAACCCAGGTACATTTTCACGCTAACAGCGTTAGCGTTGTGTTTAAAAGAACATGCAGACTCTTTTTGCATTTTAATTAATAACTTGACTTGTGTATGGTGGTTTTTTGTTGTTTTGGTCTTGGTTTGTTTAGATAAATATTCTCTATTGTTCTAAACCTGTGTTGTGTCATTTTGTAGTGTTTACATTAAGTTACTGTGTGTGTTGGTACAAATACTTTACACCTAGAACTGTGAAGTTAAGCCTGCCTGCTCGTGCCAAGCTACCAAGGGGTTGAGCTGGGGTTAGCTGAGGGTGATTCTCTTTTACAATGACTAGAGTGAGGGTCTTTGCTTGGACAGGGGGTAAACTGACTGCCAACCAAAGACCCCATTTCTAACAATGCCTTTTTTAGGTTTTTGATTTTTTGTCTGTTTTAGGTAGACCTCATATTCATTTATAGTTTGATCTAATTCCTCAAGACATTTCATAAGGGTCCCTATGAATAGGTATGATTTTAGGTGGACCTCTATAGTGAGAATCTCACAGTGTAGGTTCTCCAATGATTGTGTTGCAGTTTTAATAATGAGAAGCAACCAGTCCCGGGTGCAATTCCAAGATATAAGTGACCAGTCTACTTTTAAAGTCTTATCTTGTTGGAAAATGAAGGGTTCATTTCTTACTATGAGACCCTGTGGGGATGCATTTGCCCTGAGTACTCTGTCATCATGATCCCATGGGTCATGGTTTTGACTCGATTCCTTTTCAGGGTATTGAGTTCGTCCTAGTCCTTACTGTCTCCCACATTCTCAAATATTGGTGTGTCACCAAATGAGGATACTGAGGTGTTAGACCTGACAGCCTTAGGGTGGTCACCCCTAACTTTTTGCCTGCCTCCCTCCAATTTTGGACACTGTTTTTGCTGGTTTTAGGACTCTGTGCACTTTACCACTGCTAACCAGCGCCAAAGTGCATATGCTCTCTCCCTTAAAACACGTTGACATTGGTTTATACCCAATTGGCTTATTTATTCTACTTGTAAGACCCCAGTAGAGTGCACTACATGTGCCCAGGGCCTATAGATTAAATGATACTAGTTGGCCTGCAGCACTGATTGTGCCACCCACATAAGTAGCCTCTTAACCTTGCCTCAGGCCTGCCATTGCAAAGCCTGTGTGTGCAGTTTCACTGCCACTTCGACTTGCCAATTAAAAGTACTTGCAAAGCCTTAAACTCCCCTTTATCTACTTATAGCAGTGTGCTATGTAGATAAAAGGCAGGGCATGTACCTGTGGAATTTATATGTCTTAATGGTGTAAAACTCCTAGATTTGTTTTTACACTGGTCAAAATGGTAATACAAAATCCTGCTGACTGGTGAAGTTGGATTTAATATTACTATTTTAGAAATGCCACTTTTAGAAAGTGAGCATTTCTCTGTACCTAAATTATTTTGTGCCTTACAATCCACGTCTGGCTAAGGTTTAGTTGACAGCTCCCTTGTGCATTCACTCAGACAACCCGAAATACAGGATGCTCAGTCATACTTGCATACATCTGCATATTGAATGGGTCTTCCTGGGCTGGGAGGGTGGAGGGCCTGACACTTACATGTCAAAGGACAGTAGCCTGCCCTCACACAAAGGACTGCCACACCCCCTACTGGGACCCTTGCAGACAGGATCAAACTGAAAGGGGACCTTGTGTACTTCTAAGCCACTCTTTGAAGTCTCCCCCAGCTCAAAGGCACATTTGGATATTTAAGCAGGGTCTCTGACCCTACCAACTCAGACACTTCTGGACAAGATACCACTGGAGAAGAAACCCTGAACCAGAACCTGCAACCTGCCAAGAGGAACTGTCTGGCTGCCCAAAGGACTCACCTGACTGCTTTTATGCAAAAGACTGCTGCCCTGCTGTTGCCCTGCTGCCTTGCTGTCCTCTGGCTCTGCTGAGAAGTACTCTTCAAGGGCTTGGATAGAGCTTGCCTCCTGTTCCCTGAAGTCTCAGGACCAAATAGACTTCATTTCTGCAAAAGAACTCCTTGTGCAGTGAAAATCGATGCACAGCCTGCAAGAAACAATGCACAGCCTGCATCGTGGTGAGAAAATCACTGACGTGGAACTGGATCGACGCAGCCCGACTTCCCAAAGAGGATAATGATGAGGCCAGAGTTGCAACTGGAAATTCGACGCATGGCCCACTGGATCGACACAAAGCCAAACCGGAACGATGCAGCCCGACTTCCTGCAAGAAGAATTGACGCAGCTCCTGCAGTGCAGCAGAAATTTCCACGCATCGCCCACCGGATCGACGCAGCCCATGTGACTTTGTTCTGGACATCCAGGATTTCAATGCATCATCCTCTGGGCGTCTGAAAACCCCGCAACCCAAAGATGATCCCAGTCTACGTGCCAGAAATCAACGCAAAGCCTGCCCTGCATGAAAACTCAACAACGCATCGTCTATGTGCACCACATCCACAAGCAATATATAGAGCAGCCCATTATGAATGAAGGCTATGATAACTATGTTCCTTTATATTTTCACAGGTATTAATGACAGACATCATAATTGATAGGTATGATCTTAAGACACCACGTTCATTAAGTGAATTGCACCATATCACATAGCTTGTATTATTAATGCTTTCATTAGTGGTAGTCAAACAAGGAGTGGCACCAGGGAGTCAACTTGGTCCTGAAGAGGAGCCTAGGGGAAAGGCTCCGAAACATGTAGACCAGGGAGTAAGGTACATGACATACCCCACTTCCGTAGCCCCTTTTTAATTATACCACCTCCAGGAGATCTATTATATCATTGGAACCACTAGGAGGCAGGTATTTTTGACTT
This sequence comes from Pleurodeles waltl, assembly GCF_031143425.1. NCBI lineage: Eukaryota > Metazoa > Chordata > Amphibia > Caudata > Salamandridae > Pleurodeles > Pleurodeles waltl. The sequence continues at coordinate 318,613,831 of NC_090442.1, read as the reverse complement.
ATTAAAGACCCCACCACTCCTATCCCTCATTTGATTCACATTGACAAGACTACATCAGTGCTCCTACATATCCCTTAAGTCGTAGCATGCCCCTCTCTGCAGCAGAACGGGAAGAAATCCAATGATAAATCATGCCTCCAAGGAGTAACCCTTGTGGGTGACAGTTTTTCTAAAAGGAAAATCCTTTTTACCTGTCCTTCCTGTGGTAATTCTTTTGACTGGGCATAAAAATGATTGGCCTTATCTCTGAAAAGTATCTACATGCAGCAATAATACAAATGTAAAGAGAAACAACATCAATGATGACCAAAAAATAGGGGTCCTGCCATGGAATCTCATTGTTCTTAGTAATGAAGTCAGTATTGTCATGGCAGGAGGGTAGGTTAGGAACGTAGGGCAGTAAGTAGACAATAAGATAAATAGAAGTGGGTTCAAGTAAGCTGGTATTCACCAAAACAATCAGTATGCCTGGTAGATTGATTCTATTTTTATGTATCTTAGAAAGCAGATAGAAGCAAGGTGCCACCAGTTTCCTCACATTCAAAAATTGATACTTCTCACTAGTCCGGAAGCTTCTGTTCCTTCATTCCCCAAGCAAAGCATGATATCTTACAATCAATTGTTTGTATGCTTCATGCGTGGTTAGCTCAATGTCTCCTGACCTGGTCATCTGTCTCTCAGCCTCACATATGAACTTCATAACAATCCATAATACAATGTTTCCTCCTTTGTCAGAGGGCTTGATTACAATACTTGATTCCTGTGTTAGTGAGTAAAATGCCTCCTTTTGCTTCTGTGTCAAATTATCTGTGCAATGGTTCCTGCCCCTCTTCCAAATTTGTAAAGTGTCCCCAACCTGTTTGTAGATTTCGGACTGCTGTTGTGCCTCCATTGTTCAGTTTGTGACAGCCTCCTCACTCTTTTGTCCCTTAGATACCTACCGCTGGGGATGAATAGGAGATGGAGACATATCCCCGTGTACAGACCCCTGGTGGACTTGGCTACATTGGAGGACAGGCACATTAGCCTTACCTATAGACTGGACATAGCCACAATCACAGAGCTGTGTGCCCAATTGGAGCCCGACCTCATATCTGCTATCCGTCACCCGACTGGGATCGCCCCTCTTGTGCAAGTGCTATCAGTTCTCCATTTCCTGGCAACAGGAATGTCACAGCCAATTTTCTCAATAGTGCTGCCAAGAGTGTTGTCTGCCCTGATAAAACACATGTGCAGCTACATTGCATTCCCCTAGGTTGAGGATTTGACCACTGTGAAGCCACTGCAAAGGCTGGATTCTATGCAATGGGACATATCCTCAATATAATTGGTGCAATTGACGGAACACATATTGCATTTGTCCCCCCCGCCAGAATGAACAGTGGAACAGTGTTTGTAAGAGTTTCCACTCCATGAATGTGCAGATGGTGTGCTTGGTGAACCAGTACATCTCCCATGTCAATGCAAAGTATCCTCAGTCGGTGCATGATGCCTTTGTCCTGAGGAATAGCAGCATCCCAAATGTGATGTCTCAACTACAGAGGCACAGGGTGTGGCCAATAGGTGAGCCCTGTTTCCCACCCAGTATATGTTGGTGTATGCCTATGGTGTTGGCCATATAGGATAGTGCGTGGCTAAATGATGTCTCTCAATATTTGCAGGTGACTCTGGTTACCCAAACCCATCATGGCTACTGACCCCTGTGAGGAATGCTAGGACAAAGGCAGAAGAATGTTATAATGAGGCACATGGGCGAACCAGAAGGATCATTGAAAGGACCTTTGGCCTCCTGAAGACCAGGTTCCGGTGCCTCCATCTGACAGGTGGATCCCTGTGCTTCTCACCCAAGAAGGTCTGCCAGATAGTAGTGGCATGCTGCATGTTGCACAACCTGACCCTCAGATGCCATGTACCTTTTCTGAAGGAAGAGGAGACTGGAGATGCCCCTGTGGCAGCAGTGTACCCTGTGGACAGTGAGGATGAGGAGACAGAGGATGAGGATGTGGACAACAGAAGATCTGTGATCCATCAGTACTTCCAATTAAACACAGGTGAGACAGTGCAACTTTACATTTCAATGTCTTTGGTTGTATTCAGTGTGGCAGTGGCATGCTGGCATTTCCCACTTCTTTGCCCACTTACTGTTCCCTCTTGACATTCATTTTGCAGATGTTGGTGATTTGACAAATACTCCTGGTGTGATCACAACAGCCAGCTACAGGTCATTAATTCTACGCTCATTCTATGTACAGTTCATTTGCAATGGTTGTAGCTTTTCAATCAATACATATTTGAAATACATGACATACTCGATGTCGATTTTTAACAAAGGGTGTTTATTGCAGTGCTAATATATAGAGGGGAAAGTGCAATGGGATGGGGTGATGATGGAGGAAAGTCCAGGGTGTTGTTCCAGTCTGTTTGTAGCACAGATGCATTGCCCATGGGGACAGTGGAAGAGGTGCAATGGCAGTTCAAGGTGGACAAGGTGACTGAGTGGGACACAAGGGGGACAATCAGGAGAGTCTCATTTCCTGGTGGTGGTCTTGGCAAGTGTCTCTGGCGTCTGTCTGGATCGCAGGGAACGTTTGCGGGGTGGTTCACCTTCTGCAGGGGGACGGGTGCTGGTGGCCTGTTGGTCCTGTGGCAGGCCTCCTGGCCACTAGCAGAAGTGGATGACTATTCAAATGACTGGCTAGTGGCAGGGGTCTTCTGGTGTGACACTGCCTCCCTCATAATGTTGACCATGTCTGCCAGCACCCCTGCTATGGAGATCAGGGTGTTGTTGATGGCATGCAAGTCCTCCCTGATCCGCTGATACAGTCCCTCCTGCAGCAGCCTGTTCTCCTGCATATTGTCTAGGATCTGGCCCATCGTGTCCTGGGAATGTTAATAGGCTCACCCGGATCTCGGAGAGCGCCTCCTGAATAGTCTGTTCCCTGCTCCTGTCCTCCCCCTGGCACACAGAAGTCCTCCCAGTGTTGCTGGTGGCCTGTGCCTCTGTCCCCTGAACCGTGACCCCACTGTCACTGTCCCCAGGTCCCTGATTGTCTTGTGTGTGAGGTGTGGCTGGGGTCCCCCTACAGGTGGTCACACTGCTGATTGACGTGTCCTGGGGACAGAGGTTTGGGGATGCTGCGTGGGTGGTGTGTTGTTGGTTCCTGATGGGGGAGGCTCTGTGGTGGTCTGTGACCGGGCTTGGGTGAACAGCTGTCCAGTGGTCCCTGATGTGACAGGTAGATCGTCCAGATCCAGAAGACCAGAGTTACTGTCATCACTTTGGGCCTCTTCTGCTGGGGAACTGGATAGTGATGGCTCTTCCTCTCCAGTGACATTAGCAGGGGTACCTCTGGGGATGTAAATGTTGTATTATGCTTCATGTGTATGACATATTGTACATCCCTGGCTTCCCCTCTATGGTTGGTGTTGCTCTGCCAGCTTTTACTTGTGTGTGTTGGTCTATGGTGGGATTGTTAGTTTCTCTATGCTGTGCATGCTTTAGTCATGAGTGTCCATGCAGGGTTGTGAGGGGTGTCTGTTCATTGGTACAGCACGCTGGGCTTGTAATTGGGATTATTGCGATGTGATGGTGGGGTGTGTGGGATGGAGTGGAGTGATGGGAGTGAGGGTATGTGATGGCATGAAGGTATGGGGGTGATAATTTTTGAAAGTTGACTTGCCAGAGTCCAGTCATCCTCCGACTCCGGCCAGGCCCTCAGGATGCAGTATAACCAAGACTTGCTCCTCCCATGCTGTGAGTTGTGGGGGAGGAAATGGGGGTTCACTGCCAGTCCTCTGTATAGCGAGCTGGTGTCTTGCTGCTATCGAACGTATCTTCCCCTGTACATTGTTCCACCTCTTCCTGATGTCATCCCTTGTTCTGGGGACCTGTCCCAGGACGTTGACCCTGTCCACGATTCGCCACCATAGCTCCATCTTCTTAGCTATTGATATTTGCTGCACCTGTGCTCCAAATAGCTGTGGCTCTACCCTGACGATTTCCTCCACCATGACCCTTAACTCCTCCTCCGTGAAACGGGGGTGCCTTTGTGGTGCCATGGGTGTTGGTGAGGGTGTTTTGGGTAATGTGAATGGGGTGGGTGTGAGTGGTGTGTGGCTCTAGTTGTGACAGTGGTCTTGGTGTCAGTCTTGTGCCAATGATTTGTATTCGTAATGGGTTGTGGGTAATGTGGGTGTGTGTTTTATAGTGGTGTGGGGTGTGTGTATGGGTGTCAGGTGTGTGTTGTTTAAATTGGCCAATGTGGTTTTGTTTTGTATGTGGGTGTCCATTGTGAGCGCAGCAGAATGTACCGTCAATGGTTTACCGCCATTTAATGTCTGCCGTGGTGATTCGTGGGTCATACTGTGATGGGCGTTCTGTTGGCATAACGGTCTGGGTTTTGGTACTGCCACTTTATCACTGACCTTTGGTCTGGCGGATTTGTGTATGTGGCAGTATTCTGTCGGATTGGTGTGTGTGTGTGTGTGTCTCATAATATGGTGAACGGATATCTGCCACTGCGGTGGTAAGTTGGCGTCCGTCAGCATGGCAGTAAGCGTGATTTACCGCCGGTGTCATAATGAGGGCCTATGTCTTTAGTGATCTCATCAGTGATGTCATTTGAGATGTCATCAGTGATGTCATTTGAGTTGTAATCAGTGATGTCATCAGTGATGTCACTGACCATGTCATGAGTTATGTAATCTGTGAGGTCATTAGCAGTGCATTAGCGGGGGTGCAACTTATAGTTAGCTGAGGTAATTATAACTACTGAATTTCTATGGCTGCGTAGAAAATGTCAGCCTAAATATAATGTCCCTGTAACCTTTATTTTTTTAAGTGAATTTCTATGTTTTTTAAAATTCTTCTTCCTAACTATAATGTCCCTGTAACCTTTGTGTTTTTTTCAGTGAATTTCTAAGGATCACTATAATGTTTGAAAGTTTTGTGAATTTGTACAGTTTTTTAAAAACTAAATACTGACTACCATGTCCGTGGGTCATTAATTTTTTATATTTTTTTAATAACTGTTCAAAGCACTGTGAAAATACGTTGAATGAGAAATTTTAATTTAATTGTAGGCTACTATATGTTTTTTTTTTCTAATTTCTGAAATAGAATTAAATATTTTTATATCAATCTGTTTCATTTTCCATTATATTTCGTAGTTTGAAAGAGTGTATTGTTTAGAAACTTTTTATTTAAAAAATGTACTCCTACAAAATGTTAACAAGACTATTGAAATATGCTTTATTTTTGTACTTCTTTTTTATTTTTACTGGAGTCGTGTACTGGTTGCAGATATTCACGCTGGAGATGCAATTTGTTTGTATTTTCTGTATTGTTCAAACATATAAAACACCTTTTCCAAGTGTAATTGTGACCCAGGCATTTATTTGACAATATTAACTAAATGTATTACAGTAGTCAACAGAAATTGAATTTTTCCGGTATTTCTTTTACTTTTCGTGGAGTCGCGATGGATACGTGCCCTTAGCGTGACATACTTCCAGAGCCGTGATTGAGATGCAAATATATCATTTTTTAAACATTACGAATTTCAGCGTATCTAGATATTTATATTTGATTATGAAATTGTGGAAATACTATGATAGTAGAAAAAGTATTATAAATATAAATACATGGATATAATATCACGTTTTTGTCTTATTTCGCGGAGTTGTGATGGTGACAAGGTGTGTGCGCGATAGTATCGCGGATACCATATGACCCAAAAAAAAAACTTTTGTCTGATAGAAGACATTTCAGTTACTTGCACAGGAAGGACACACCAATTTGTCCCATCCTTTAAGTTTGCACTTGTGTTGCTGGAGTTCAATTTTGGTTATTTTATTTGTTTTTTTGCTGCAGTTGTTGAAAAAAGCAGGATGGCAGCTGCTTCTTTCGCAGATAATAACCACAACAGTCACTATGAGGATGAAGAGACTCCCAGAAAAAGAAAGCAGAGGCCGCCACGGACGACAGTAGCCACCTGCAGGCTGGAGGAGAACATGTTTACGCCGGACAGATTACGATGCAGCACACCATCAGGTTTTCCATTGCGGGAGCACCACCATGTAAACCTAGGTGGGAACCACCTATATAAAAGGAGACACTCACCACAAGGAAGCCATACTCGTCCGGAGCCGTCATGGAACCACAACAACACGTCTTCCCGCTTCTCCTGCTCCCCAACAACTTCAGAATCTGCGATGACATTGACAGCAACCATAAGTACACACACTTACCTGTCACTGTTGTAATATGTCTAAGTAGGTATGCACACACTATACACCAATTGGGAACGGGTGGTGAGGGTGACACACATACATAAACTCACAATGACATGCACACTCACACACAGCCACATACATACCCACACATACACAGTACACACACTACGGCCATCACACACACACGCACATGTCAATAACACACAACTACCCCCAGAAACACAGCACCGGCACACACACACACACAACAACACACAACACCCCCAACCTACACAACAACACCACAACTGCAAAACCATCAAAGCATTGACAAGCACCCAAAACAGACACTACCCATTGACAAATCACACACACAACACAACATACCACCAACAGGGAACGCACACATACTATCACACAACCATACAAAACAGCTGTCAACATACCCTGCAAACACACATCACAATGCATCTGACATACCATTCAACACACACAATCCAAGCACACAAAGGCACACAACACTGAAACAAGCACATATCAACACAAACACCACTCAATCCCATTACAACAACAGGTCCCAAACATATATATGCCCATCAGGCAACACACACTAATCACTAGGGGGACAAATGCACTCCACACAACCTCACATACTGCCTAAACAACACATGTAGTCCAAGCACCACACACACACGCACACACAGACACACAACTTATGTCAGCCAGGAACAACTCCATACTAGGCAAAGAAATGCTTGACAAAGATTGAAGCTGTGAATCAACAACATGTTGGTTAAAATATATTAACCATAAATAGTTTTATTAAACTCAAAGGCCATAGGCCAGTCCAAAACTAATGTGTAGAATGCACACAGTGCACATATGTGTGCCTCTAACTTGACTCCTGACTGCCATGTAACCTCCAGAGGTAGTGGCATCAAGGAGGCAGACAGGCACCTCAGGGATTAGGGCAGGGGGGCTGGAAGAGGTGAGGTTTGGTTTAGTATTAGGAGGAGGACCTTTGGGATTGGTCTTGGGAGGGGGGATTTAGGTCTAGGCTTAGGGGACGGTTGGGTACTCTTGGGAGGGGTAGGCTTCTTCATGGTGAGAAGGGCATGGGTACTTGCAGGGGGGCAGGGGAGGACTTGGAGGTGCAAGGGCTGGAATTGGGGAGGGACACAGCATGTATAGGGGTATCACAAGGTGGGAGAAGAGTAGTAAAAGGACAAACTCCAAAAGAAGAACTTTCTGACTCACACGGGGACGATCATAGCAAAAGGGTTTGGGTTTGGAGGGAGAGGGAGTGGTTGTAAGAGGTGTTGGTGTGGATGTCTTGGGTGCATGTTTGTGCAATTTATGCTTGTGGGTGGTGGGTGTCTGTTGGGTGGGTAAGTGTGGGCATTTATGTGTCTCGGGAGGAGGGGAGGTGGAGGTGATGGAAGATGCTGTGTCACATAGGTGCTCATTATTATAATGAGACTACTGGATTTGAGCGGCAGAATCGCCTGCAGTGTGGGAGACTAAGGGGGTTATTCTAACTTTGGAGGAGTGTGAATCCGTCCCAAAAGTGACGGTAAAGTGACGGATATACCACCAGCCGTATTACGAGTTCCATAGGATATAATGGACTCGTAATACGGCTGGTGGTAAATCCGTCACTTTTCCGTCACTTTTGGGACGGATTAACACCTCCTCTAAAGTTAGAATAACCCCCTAAGTCTAACCCTCTACAGGTGACATCTGTCCCCCCAGTCCGGGTTTTGTTCTGGCTAGCTAGCAGCGCCTCATCTCCACCCAAAAGTAGGGATGATTGGGCAGCTGAGCGCATGACACAATTGATTCCTCAGGGAAATCGTGGTTACTCAGGTCTCATCCGTTTCTCTCATTTATATTAGTCTCACACATACAAATGACAAATAGAGGCAGTATATATTTCAATAAGGGTTTAATGAAGCAACTGTATCTTAGACAATAAAGCATGTATTGCAATAATCAGGACAATAAAGCATGACAGAATTAGAATTGTGACAAGGAGAGCAAAGCATAGAAATAACACTACCATATTGTTACTAGAGTCAAGTAGACTAATTCCTACCTAGGCTATATTAGAGCACAGCATGTTAAGCTCTAGTTCTCCCCTTCAGGTTCCTCAGAGAAGACATCATTCCCCAGACCTGAGCAAAAGCCTGAAGTCTGCATAAGCAGCTGTAGTGGAGCGTTCAGCAATCAGCATACAGTTGTGGTCCTCTGGATGGAATCTCCCTCTGTGGGTGAATTTATGCCGGGGGTCGTGACTGCAGGTATGGTTGATGTGTTGCATGTAGGCGTGTCTGTGGTTGTGGTGCCTGCGGATGTGGTGACTGAGGTGAATATCTGAGAGTCGGCTGTCGTGCTGTTTGTGGGTAGTATAGATGTAGTGGCTGGATCTGTGAAAGTTGCCGTGGTGTCTGCAGGTATGTCTGTTGTGCTGGGGTTGGTGAAGGTGTCAGGGCAGGTTATGACTGTTGCTATGCCTGCAAGTGGATGTTGCTTGTGAGCATGCCGGTCGTGTGTCTTGTGGTGCTTTTGTTTGTCTGAGCTACCCTTAGATGTTGAGGTGGATGCATGCTTGTCTGTATGTGTGCTTTGGCTGAGTTGGGGAGTAGGGGTTTGGAATTGGGAAGTAGAAGGGGCAGGGTGGACGGAAGACAAAGGGTGACTGGCTGCTATCAGTGTAGAGGCCAGAGACTGAAAGGATCTCTGTAGGCCAGACAGTGCATAGTGAATGCCCTCTAGGAACGCATTACTCTGTTGGACTAGAGTTGACAGTCTCTGGATGACATTCATGATGGTCCACTGACCCACAGAGATGGACCTCAGTAGGTCAACAGCCTCCTTACTAAAGGCAGAAGGGCTGACAAAGGCAGGGGCAGAGGTGTCTATGGCAAAGGAGATTCCCACCCTGTTGGGTGAGCGGGCACAGACAACTGGGTGGGGAGCTACAGGGAGGGCAGTGGTAGAAAGGTGGGTGGCACACACAGATGGTGCTGGAGTGGTCCCAGATGGGTCCACCACCGCCAAGGAGTGTTCACTGGAGGAGGATTCTGATGATGAAGAACTGGATCATGTCTCCCTGGAGGCACTCACCTCGCCCTCCCGGCCACTGGGTCGCTTGCTGTCGGTGGTGTCAGCACTCTGGTCCCGTGACTGGCAGTTTCCCCATTCGCATGTGCCTGTCTCCTTCACCTGCCGATGCTGATCCACATGAACAGAGAGAGAGAGAGAGAGAGACACAGAGAGACAGAGAGAGAGAGGGAGAGGGTCATCCCATTTTTCACACACACAAACATTACAACATGTATAACAGTAGCTATATGTCTCCTGCTAGGAAAGTTCCACTTAAAAAGCCTTCAGAGTCTACATCATGTCACAACAAGATAGTTCCAACCTTCCTATCTGACAATAGTCTCACCCACAACATAGGCCAACCATCTGACCACTCGTTGACCATTCCATCTATTCAGCTGTTACTCAAAAGCATCATGCACATGAAGGATTGGCTACACACAGTTCATCATTGCCCGTTATCACATCAGTCTAAGGAACTGCAGGTGACTGATAACAAAATATCAAGTCCACTCCAACTACACACCTCCCCAGTCCATCACCAAAAGTCATGTTTCATGGAAGATAAGTCATCTCACCTCACACTCGACACAGCATGATGCCTTCCATTCAGATGCCTAACTGACCATTCTGTTCATAACTTACACAGTGACTAATATGTCAGATGAATAGAGTACATGTGGCGTTGTCATACAGTGGCCATCACATATTTATACTACATGTCAGGGAAACATCTATCTAATAACTAGTAATAGATATACATCAGGTGTCTCAGCACCCACTAATCAGATACATTGTCATATAAACAACACCTCCATGTACTGCAATTGGGGCTTACCAAGTACAGAGAATACATCCACAGACTACTACAGGGAGCATAGTTAGAACAACAAAATTATGGACAACATACAATGTGCTTGAAGGGCTCATACCATTCCACCAAACATGCTGAATAGAAACCTCTACATGACAACATCAGAACACCTACATCTTAAGAACAGTCCTGACATGTGATTCCCACTACATACTTTCAGACTTAACACTTACATAACTGGCCACCATTATACCCATGAATGATACGTACTCCTAGAGTCAAGATAAAATACTGACAACACATTCCACAACACCAACATGTGTATGTGACATGGAACATTTACAACACCATTAAGTCAGGCAGAAATGAACTGAGCCATAACCATACCTGTCCAAACAGCCTCATATCAGCTAAGGTCAGTCTGGGAAAACATAGCCTTAAATATCTATTCAGCCACAGAGTATCATTTGACACATGATGTAGGCAGCAAATGGCATATGTAGCACTTATGTAGGTATGGCATTGGCCTATCTAGTATGGACAATATATATGAGCTAAGGGGTAAGAAGTCTAGCCACTTGCCTTCTCTATAACAAAGACATTGTGATAAAAGTAATTTGTACAGATGTCAAAGTCATACCATGAAATGTGAAGTTAAAATAGACAACATAAGTTCATCTTAGTAGGATGACAAGCCTTATCAAATTACACATTTCCCATTATATGATTATGACATGGCAATAGGGTCACCTCATCAGAACTTATAGAGACAGTACTAAGTTGCCTTTTACAAAATCCTGACTTGGATGCAAGCCTCACATAAAGGGGGTTATTCTAACTTTGGAGGAGTGTTAATCCGTTCCAAAAGTGACGGTAAAGTGACGGATATACCACCAGCCGTATTACGAGTTCCATAGGATATAATGGACTCGTAATACGGCTGGTGGTAAATCCGTCACTTTTCCGTCACTTTTGGGACGGATTAACACCTCCTCCAAAGTTAGAATAACCCCCAAAGTGTTCAACTATTTCAGTACACAGGAATACTTGGCCCTGTAACTCACCTGTCAGACCCAATGTTGCACATACAACAGATCCAGTGAAATAGGAGTGTTCAGACAACTTTGAGCTACATAACTCACCCATTAGGTGAATGGACTTGGGGGCACTAGGTAGGAAGGATAACACAGGATGTAAAAAATATATATATGGCTGAGTCGAGTCACACATATGACACACCCCCATATGTATCGCCACATGCAGTCATACTATATGGTTGACATAGTAGATTAACATGTCCACAAACACAATACAGTGGCCACATCTGTGTTTCTATGTTGGCAACTCTAGTAACATGTCTTCCTAGGAGAATGCCTCCTGACCTGGTCAGCTATCTCTCAGCCTCACATATGAACTTCTTAACATCCCATAATACAACATTTCCTCCTTTGTCGGAGTGCTTGATAACAATACTTGATTCCTGTGTTAGTAAGGGAATTGCCTCCTTTTGCTTCTGGGTCAAATTATCTGTGCAATGGTTCCTGCTCCTCTTCCAAATTTGTAAAGGGTCCCTAACTACCACTTCATGGAATGTGTCAGTGCCATTGTGAGGTGTGATAGCGTTACATATCGATTTAGGTTTAAAGGGGTTGGGAAATATCCTATCCAATTCCAAGTTTAAATTGCACAGCAATCCCCTTTTGGTAGCCCAATAAACTCCTCCACATTCAAGTTCCCTAAGTGTAGCTAAGACCTCTATGTTACCTAGGTATAAGTTGTCCAAAGTATGATACACTGTGTTCGCTTATTCTCTTGTTATTTAAACACTTTCATCATTTTAAATTTACGTACAAAGAGGAAAACATCAATATGTGCTTTACAGTAATATTATTCACGGGACAAAATGACAGTCTTAATTCCAAAAGTGACTGCTTATCATCAGCTAGTCTAGGTTCAGATAAATTTACAACTGTCAAGGATCTCTCATTCATCATCTCTGTTTTGTTTGCCGAGTTGTTCTCCCATGCAGCAATTTATCTGTGTCATCCCCCCCGGCGTGTTTTTTTCCTCTTGCATTTTACAGTCGCCAGTAGGTAGTTATTCTTAGGACAATTTTTTCCATAGATAGAGAGTTTTTGGTTTTGCCAATAACTTTGGCACCACTTGAAGAAGCTTCACGATATTGTCAAAACTTATACTTTAGTTAGTTCAACTCCTGTGAAGAAAGTTTCAGGGTGATCTGACAAATGGGGGCCAAGAAAAAGTGGGGTCCCGAAACACATTTTCCCCATTTTAAGTCAATGGGATGTATCAAATTTCTGAACACGACTACAGACCGAACCGATGAACGGAATTAAACCAAATTTGGCAGAAAGCTAGCTCTTGGTTCATAAAGAGCGCTTTTTGTGATTTGGTATAAATCTCTTCAGCAGTTTCTGAGATATTAGAGTTTTAAAAAATATAGATATATAGGGAAGATGATCTTCTGCTGATCCGGACCTGCGGATCTGGGTCCGGAACTGGAGGAAAAGTAGGGCCCTGATTGGCTGGCCGCAATCTCACAGAAAAGTTGTGGCTGCCATTTTGTTTGTCGCATCACCTCAGGGTTGGGAAAAGAAGAGTGCAAAAACACATAGGGGTTCAGGATACAGGTATCCTGACTCCAAAGGACACATAGAGGAGTCATGGGTAAAAAAAATTCAAATTATTTTTTGTTCATCTAATCCATGGATCCACGGGTGGATCCACAGAACCACAGACCGCCGGATCCACTGCATCCCCCTAATGCACTGCTTATGACTTCACAGATTACATAACTCATGACAACACTGACTACATCACAAATGACATCACTGAGGTCTGTTAGTGGATTACTAACTTGTTCTGGAACACTCCCATTGTGAGAAGTTACATGTGTTATTATTGAATGAGTAAGTTCTTTTAAGCATTATGGCCCTCATTACTACCCTGGCGGTGAGTGATAAAGTGGCGGTAATACCGCCACCAGGCTAGCGGTAATTACTGCCAAATTATGACCATGGCGGTGATAACTCCCACAGACAGCCAATGTACCACACCAACCGTCAGGGCGGAAACAACACTCACCACGGCGGTAGCCGGCAGCAGCCAGGCGGGAGACAAAGTACTGCCCACCATATTAAGACACTCCAAACCACCACCTTTTCTGGGGCGGTACCAACACCATCAAAAGCCTGGAGCAAACACATCACTGAAGAGAAAAGACTTACCATCGGAGATACAGGGAAGAAGAACGCCGCCATGGAACCCAAACTGCAAGTTTTATCGATGATCTTCTACTTTATGCTCCACCTGGAACACCAACAATGAAGACAACGATGGTGAGTACAGCTGCCTAGCACACAAGAGAGGGAGGGAGGAAAACGAGAGTGACACACACACACACAACACATACCCGACACACACCATACACACAACCAGCTGGACATGTAAAACAATTTGCCCCTGATACACAGCAGAATAATGAAGGACAACAGGAATGGACGAAAGTGATTGTATTCAAATCATCATCTAAAAAAATTATTGAATTGTCAATGAAACAGATATGTACACAGGTACACAAAGGGACACTGCCCAGTCCAATGTTCAAAGGGCCCACATGGCCACAGGCACAGTCTAAGGCCCAACTTGAATCCTGACTTCATCCAGATAGAACACTGCAGTGGCATCAGTTTGCAAGTGGGAAGGCACCTCGGGGGGGCACCTCAGCCAGATGCTGGAACAAGCCCACTGGTTCTGGAGGTGGCGCCATGCCCATTGCTCTGTCCTAAGAAGTGCAAGGCCACAGTCTCTCAGGTGGGTGACTTTCCCACTGGTTCTGGATGGGGCAACATGACCATTGCTCTGTCCTGGGGAGTGCAAGGCCACAATCCTTCAGGTGGGTGACTTTCCACTGGTTCTGGATGGGGCAACATGCCTATTGCTCTGTCCTGGGAAGTGTGAGGACACAGTCTCTCAGGTGGATGACTTTCCCACTGGTTCTGGATGGGGCAACATGCCCATTGCTCTGTCCTGGGGAGTGCAAGGCCACAGTCCTTCAGGTGGGTGACTTCCCCACTGGTTCTGGATGGGGCAACATGCCCATTTCTCTGTCCTGAGGAGTGCAAGGCCACAGTCTCTCAAGTGGGTGATGTTCCCACTGGTCCTGGATGGAGCAACATGCCCATTGCTATGTCCTGGGGAGTGCAAGGCCACAGTCCTTCAGGTGAGTGACTTTCCCACAGGCTCTGGATGGGGCAAAATACCCATTGCTCTGTCCTGGGGAGTGCAAGGCCACAGTCCTTCAGGTGCGTGACTTCCCCACTGGTTCTGAATGGGGCAATGTGCCCATTGCTCTGTTCTAGGGAGTGCAAGGCCACAGTCCTTCAGGTGGGTGTCTTTCCCACTGGTTCTGGATGGGGCAACATGCCCATTGATCTGTCCTGGGGAGTGGGAGGCCACAGTCTCTCAGGTGGATGACTGTTCCACTGGTTATGTTTGGGGCAACATGCCCATTGCTCTGTCCTGGGGAGTGCAGGGCCACAGTCTCTCAGGTGGGTGATGTTCCCACTGGTCCTGGATGGAGCAACATGCCCATTGCTATGTCCTGGGGAGTGCAAGGCCAAAGTCCTTCAGGTGGGTGACTTTCCCACTGGTTCTGGAGGAAGCCCCTCGTACAGCAACTCATGGAGGGTGGCCTACATGGCGTCCACTGGTGGTGACAGCTGCAGTATGGTGGCGGATAGAGCTGCCTCCTGGGCAGCCTCTGCAGTTGTGATGGCTGCAGAGTGGTGGTGGATGGAGATGCCTCCTGGGCAGCCTCTGCAGTTGGTGATGGCTGCAGTGTGGTGGTGGATGGAGGTGCCTCCTGGACAGCCTCTGAAGGTGGTAATGGCTGCACTTCCTCATCTGGTGGTGGGGGCCCGTGACCGCTGGTGGTTATAGAGGTGTCACTCTGACAGCCTCTGCTGGAGTAGAGAGCTTTGTCTCCTCTATTTACATGGGTGTGGATTCCTTACCCTTTCTGGCGTGGGTGGATGGCTTCTTCCCCTTCTTGGATGGAGGTGCAGGCTCCTTCCCCTTTTTAGATGGAAGTGCAGGCTCCTTCCCCTTCTTGCCTGGAGGTGTGATATCTTTACTACAACATGTAGGTGGTGCCACCACTGTCCCCATGGACTGTTTGGCTGAGGTTCTGGGCTGGGTCTTTGGTACCCTGCTCATACGGGCAGGACAGGGGGAGGGGGAGGAAAGAGGTCAAGTTGGGCAAGGAAAACCTTTTTAGGGACGATGGGGTGGGAGGAGTGATGGGAGTGGAGAAAGAGGGAGTGGTTGTAGGAGGTGTATCTCTGCTGGATTTGGGTGGAGGTGCATAGGCAGTATGCTGATGTGAGGTGGATGGCAGTTGGGTGTGTGAGCGCTTGCGTTTATGTCCTTTGGGAGAGGACAGACAGGACAGACATGGTGGGAGAGGACAGAGGGGACGAGTGCATGGCTGTTGTGGAGGTGTCTGCTTGTAAGGTGTGTGTGCTGCTTGGTGTGGTGATGCTGGTGGTGGCTGTTGATGTAGTGCATGCATGTGTGAGTGTGGACATGACTGGGAGAGAGGTGGAGGAGGAGGAGGACGGGGAGACAGTGGAGGCAGTGGATGTTGTCGTGTCTGCAACTGCATGGTGTTTGTGTGAGTGCTTGTGTGATGAAGTGTGGTGCTTGTGTTTGCCTGTGCCATTCTTGTGTGTTGTCTTGTGTACATGCTCGTCAGTATGTGTGCCTGGGATGGGTTGGGGTTGAGGAGAATGGGACTGGGAATTGGTAGTTGGAGGGGGAATGGTAGAAACAGGACAATGGCTGCCATCAGAGAGGTGGCCAGAGCCTGAATCGATCTCTGTTGGGCCGCCAATCCACTGTGAATGCCCTCCAGGAATGCATTGCATTGCTGCATCTGGGATGCCAGGGCCTGGATGGCATTCACAATGGTTGATTGCCCTACAGAGATGGATCTCAGTGGCAGGAGGGCTCACTGGGGCAGGGCCTGAGATGCCTGGGACGAAGGAGATGCCCACCCTTCTGGGTGAGCGGGCACGGGTAACTCGCTGAGGGGCTACTGTGAGGGCGGTGCTGGTATGGGGGTGGTGGATGTACCTGCAGCTGGGGTGGTCACAGAGGTGTCCGCCACCACCAGGGAGCTCCCATCGGAGGAGGTATCTGAGTCTGTGTTGTCACCTCCAGTCTCCGCCGTGGTGCTCCCCTCGCCCTCCATCCCACTGGTTCCCTCAGTGTCGGTGGACTCTGTCGCTGGTGCCCCGGCTCCTCCGCTAGATGATGCTTATGCACACAAGGACAGGATGACAAAACAAGAAAGGGGGGAGAGAGACAAAGGATTCACTGGGTCAATGACTGCACCAACGCCCCTATTGGCATACACATCACCATTACACACAGGGAGCAGGCTTAAGCACTATGCATTGCACTACCAGTGGACCACACACCACGATGCTTGCACACACATCTCCATGAATCCTTCCTACATGCATCATGCCCAAAGTGTGCTCACCTGTTGGTCTGGAGGCCCATACAGCTGTCCGTACTGGGGTAGGGCTCCATCCACCAGTCGCTCAAACTTCTCTAAAGTGGAGGCAGGGGCCCTTTTGGGTCACACGGGCCATGCTAGGTTCCAGACACAGGACACAGCAGCACAAGCAGTGTAGGTGTTCTCCTGTTGAAGGTCAGGAAACTAGTGAGGAATCAGATAAAAAATGGCAGTCACCTCCGCAGCTGTGTACACTGTCACCACCAGTGCATATCACCATTGGCCACTGTATGCCAAAGAGCCCCATATTATCCATTGAGGAATTGCACAGCGGTGCAAGAGCACCTTCCACCACAATGCCCAACGTCGGCGGAATTACCTCACTTCTACCTGTCCCTACATACAGGACAGGCGGTCGCCATTTCAGGAGGGAACAGTAATATCAACAATAACTGCATCACAGAATGGATTGGCACATACCTCGCCATTAACACTGTCCCATTACATAAGTGCACCAGGTAGACTTCAGTTATGGTTTCATTGTTCCAAATGTGTGCAGCCTACTCATTCTCGTGTCCCTTAGATACCTAACACTTCAGATGAATAGGAGGTGAAGACATACCCCAGTGTACAGACACCTAGTGGACGTAGCTACACTGGAGGACAGGCACATTATATTAACCTATAGACTGGACAGGGCCACAATCACAGAGCTCTGTGCCCAATTGGAGCCAGACCTGATTTCATCTATCCGTCATCCAATTGGGATCCCCCCTCTTGTGCAAGTGCTATCAGTGCTCCATTTCTTGGCAACTGGTTCCTTCCAAATGACAGTGGGTTTGGCAGCAGGAATGTCACAGCCAATGTTCTCTATCGTGCTGGCAAGAGTGCTGTCTGCCCTGGTAAAACACATGTGCAGCTATATTGCTTTCCCCCAGGTGGAAGATTTGGCCACTGTGAAGGCCGGATTCTATGCAATGGGACATATCTCCAATATTATTGGGGCGATTGACTGTACACATATTGCGTTTGTCCCTACGCGGCAGAATGAACAGGTGTTCAGGAATCGGAACAGTTTCCACTCAGTGAATGTGCAAATGGTGGCCTGGCGGACCAGTAACTCTCCCACATCAATGCTAAGTATCCTTGGTCAGTGCATGATGCCTTTGTTCTGAGTTATAGCAGCATCCTAAATGTGATGGCCCAACTTCAGAGACACAGGGTGTGACTGATAGGTGAGCCTTGGGCCCCACCCACTGTATGTTAGTGTATGACTCTGGTGTTAACCCAATAGGCCTGTGTGAGGCTAAATGTGCTAGCTCAATACTTGCAGGTGACTCTGGCTACCCAAACCTATTGTAGTTCTAACCCCTGTGAGGAATGCCAGGGCAGGGGCAGAGGAACGTTATAATGAGGCACATGGGTGAACCAGAAAGATCATCCAAAGGACCTTTGGCCTCCTGAAGGCCAGGTTCAGGTGGCTCTATATGACAGGTGGATCCCGTGCTACTCACCCGAGAGGGTCTGCCAGATAGTAGTGGCATGCTGCATGTTGCACAACCTGGACCTCAGATGCCATGTACTTTTTCTGCAGGAGGGGGAGACTGGAGATACCCCTGTGGCAGCAGTAGACCCTGTGGACAGTGAGGATGAAGAGGCTGAGGATGAGGATGAGGACAAGAGAACATCAGTTATTCAACAGTACTTCCAATGACACACAGGTGAGTCAGTGCTATTGCACATTTCTATGACTATGGGTGTATTCTGTGCAGCTGTAGCATAATGGCATGAAGTTCCTTTTATCTCATCTTACTGTCACCTATGGTTTGTCATTTTACAGATGTTGGTGATATAACAACTGGGTACTGATGTGCTGTCTACAGCCTGCTACAGGTCATTATTTCTATGCTCTTACACTGTACTGTTCATTTGCAATGGATGTGGCTGTTTCCATTAATACACATTTTCAACACATAAAATACTAATAGTCATGCTGTGTTCAAGGGTGTTTATTGTAGTGCTAATAATTTGAGGGTAAAGTGCAATGGAATGGGGTGATGATAGAGGAAAGTCCAGGGTATTGTTCCAGTCTGTTTGTAGCACAGGTCCAGTGGACAAGGTGACTGAGTGGGACACAAGGTGGACAATCAGGAGAGTCTAATTTCCTGGCGGGGCCTTGGCAAGTGTCTCTGGCTTCTGTCTAGGTCGCAGGGAATGTTTGCGGGGTGGTTCTCCTCCTGTAGGGGGTGGAGTGCTGGTGGTTTGTTGGTCCTGTGGTAGGGCCTCCTGTCCACTCGCTCCGGCAGAGGTGGAAGGCTGTTCCTCTGTTTGGCTAGTGTCAGGGGCCCTTTGTTGAGCCACTGCCTCCCTCATGGTCTTGCCCATATCAGCCAGCACCCCTGCTATGGTGACCAGGATGGTGTATATTTTGGTGAGGTCATCCCTGATCCCCATGTAGTGTCCCTCCTGCAGCCGCTGGGTCTCCTGAAACTTGGCCAGTACCGTGCCCATGGGAATGGTGGTATGCTCCCATGATGTTGGAGAGTGCCTCGTGGAGAGTGGGTTACCTGGGCCTGTCCTCCCCCTGTCGCACAGCAGTCCTCCCAGCTTCCCTGTTGCCTGTGCATCTGTCCCTTGAACAGTGTGCCCACTGACCCCAGGTCCCTGATCATCCTGGGTTAGTGGGGTTGCCTAGGGTCCCTGTAGTGGTGGACACACTGCTGATTGACGTATCATGGGGACAGTGGCATGGGCCGCTGGGTGGGTGCTGTGCTGATGTTTCCTGAGGGGGGAGGTTCTGTGGTGGTTTGGGACTGTGGCAGGGGAACCGACTGTCCAGCGGTCCCAGATGGGCCAGACTGGTCATCCTGATCCAGGCGTGAAGAGCTGCTGTCATCACTGTGGGCTTCTTCTGTGGAGGGAGTGGATAGAGCTGGCACCGCCTGTCTGGGAACGTTGGGTGGAGGTCCTGTTGGGATGCAAGTGCATTTTGATTGCATCTGTGTGTGCCATCTTTTGCAATGGGTGTGTTTCCCTGTATAAATGTGCTTGCACTGTCGCCTTGGCCTTGTGTGATTGCTGATTAGGTGAGCTGGGTGAGTCTATCTAGTGTGCAAGCTGTGGTGATGGGTATCCATGCAGGTCTGTGATGGGTGTCCATGCTTTGTTTTTGCATGCAGTGCTTGGTATTGGGATGGATGGGTTGTGCGAGTGGGGTATATGTGAGGTGTTGGAGTGATGGGGGGGTTGGAGTTTGTGATGGGATGCAGGTAGGGTGTGGGGGATTTAGTAGTAAAGATTTGACTTACCAGAGTCCAGTCCTCCTGCTACTCCTGCGAGGCCCTCAGGATGCATGATCGCCAAGACTTTCTCCTCCTATGTTGTTAGTTGTGGGGGAGGGGGTGGGGATCCACCGCCAGTCCTCTGTACAGCAATCTGGTGTCTTGATACCACGGAACATACCTTCCCCCGTAGGTCGTTCCACCTCTTCCTGATGTCATCCCTGGTTCTTGGATGCTGTCCCACAGTGTTGACCCTGTTGATGATTCTCGCCATAGCTCCATCTTCCTTTCAATGGATGTCTGCTGCATCTGTGACCCAAATAGCTGTGGCTCTACCGGGATGATTTCCTCCACCATGACCCTTAGCTCCTCTTCAGAAAACCTGAGGTGTCTTTGAGGTGCTATGATGTGGTGTAGGTGATGTGTGAGGTGATGTGTGGGGTGCTGTGTTGTGATGTATTATGTGATGTGCGTAGATGGTGTATGTGTGATGGTGTTCTGCGCCTCTGGGTGTTGCACCGCAGCACAGCTCGCGGCACAAGCCAAACATTCGGCTCGGGCTGCGGCACGCAGCACAGAGACACGGCCCGCCCCCAGCCTGTTGTGGAACATACAAGGCCCCAAATTGGGCATGGGGCCTCGTTCCTTCATTGCGCGACACACTTTCAGGCAGGTCTAACCCTCCCCCACTCACCTGCTATTGTTGTTTTCGTCTTTTCTTTCACTCTCATTTGTGCCTCCCTTTATGTTTTTCCTTCTTCCCATATTACCCCTCTCTTCCCAGCATGCTTTAGTTCCCTACTCTCTATGGCTCCCTGTCCATTACTTTCTATGTGTTTTTCCCTATCTAAAATGGTGTCCTTGCACTTCCTGTTGGTCGCTTCCTGTTTTTGGGGTTTTTAAGGGCTGTGATTCTTTCCCTCCTTGCGCTGCAACACTTTCTGTTTGGATGGTGTCTTTGCTCCTGCTTCCTTGTGTCAGATACTGGTTCACGTCTGTTCCAGTGTTTTTCCTGTTCTTTTTTGATCTTGTATTTACATATTGATTTTGCTCCTGTTTCAGGAAATTTTCCTTTTTGGAGTTTTTTTTCCCCTTTTTGGTTTTTTTTCCCTCTGGCACTACTTCTGAAGGACATGGCCTGCCCTTGGCGCTCCTATCGCCTGCAGCACCGTGGCTACTAGAAAGAGTCGCCCCTACCTGGGCCCAGGCCGAACATTCAGGAACAAGACCCTCACCACTCGTTCTGCGGACCCCAGTTTAAAGCAGCGCATAAGTCGTGACAGATTGCTGCACCCAATACACCCGACGTCGTCTAACATCATGGATGATACAGTGGCGGCTGCCGCAGATTCTGATCAATCCCTTCTGGCAACCATTCAGCAACAGGCTCGGGAACTGCAACAATTACGCAACGATAATGCTGCTTTACAACAGGCTTTGGCTTTCCGCAGTGCAGATGTTCCTACCGTCTCCACCTCATCTCCTTGTTACTCCGGTGAACCAACAAAACTGCGAGAGTTCCTTGATGCATTAACTGTTTACTTTGCCTTCCGACCCACACAATTCTCCCACGACAAGACAAAGGTGGGTTATCTTATCAGTGCTCTATCCGGTCATGCCTTGGCCTGGGCAACTCCGATGGTATCATCCAATGACCCAGTATTGTCTGATTATCCAGCCTTTGTGAATCGGTTTAAATAGATGTTTAGTCGTCCAGGATTAGAGGCCTCTGCTGAAGAAGCATTATGTGACATTCAACAAGGCTCTCAAGATGTCCTCCAATACATTACACACTTTCGACAGCTTGCGGCCGAGACAACCTGGGTGGAACAAACTCTGGTTACTCTATTCCGTAGAGGTCTAAAGGAAGAGATCAAAGACGAGTTAGTGCACTCCACCCGAGTTGAAGATCTTTGCGGTCTGATGGATCTAGCTCTTTCCATCGAATATCGTCTCCAAGAACGACGTATGGAGAAAAGAAAAAGCAGAGGACCTTCCCAGCCAAGTACTTCACGTGTCTTTTTGCACCGTCCGGAGGAACCTCGCCCTCCCATCAGAGAAACCGAAGGTGAACCAATGCAGGTGGATACTACTTGTGGCCCACTTTCCGTCAGTGAGCAGGAAGAAAGACGTAAGAAAGGATTGTGCCTGTATTGTGGTGCTGCCGGTCACATGCTTCGTACCTGCCCCGTTGGTCCTCTAAGGCCATTGGGAAAACCTTCTTCCCGTCCTCTGTAAGAAGGGAGGGGACGGGATCATCTGCTATACCTTCTGTCAGTTCATTCAAGGACAATACCACGACTTTGTTTATGCTTCCTGTGACTTTACAGTTACCTGATGGTCGTGAAGAAAGAACAATGGCCTTACTTGATTGTGGTGCTAGTGGCATTTATATGGATAAGTCTTGGGCCACAACACAACAAATACCAACACGACCCAAAGAAGTCCCGGAACAAGTTCACACAGTGGATGGGTCCTTAATATCCTCTGGTCCAGTCGATACTATCACCCTGACTCTAAGTTTACAATTTGGGAACCACCAAGAACACATCTCATTTGACCTAATATCATCTCCCAATCATACTATCATCTTAGGAATTCCGTGGTTCATAAGACATAACCCTTATGTAAATTGGGAAACCAGGACTATTTCCTTGTCCTCACAGTTTTGTCATGAAAATTGTTTTGCATCAGACACATACTGGTCACCCAAGAAGGGGATGCCTCCTGAACTTACTACAGGTTGTTCTATCAATAAAGTCCAAGTAGTCCCCGATCATTATCTAGAATTTCAAGATGTATTCAAAAAACCATCCAGGCCTGTGTTACCCCCACATCGAGATTATGACTGTGCAATTCCCCTGGAACCTGGGGCGATCGTTCCCTTTGGGAGAATGTATTCTCTCACGGAACCTGAAAAGGAAGTTCTCAAAGATTCACTGCAAGAAAATCTGCACAGCGGTCTTATTGTGCCATCTTCCTCTCCGGCGGGGGCTCCTCTCTTTTTTGTACCCAAGAAGACTAAAGATCTTCGTCCCTGTCTGGATTTTTGTGGTTTAAATAAGATCACTATAAAAGACCGTTATCCTTTACCGCTTATCAAGGATATTCTGGAGGCAGAGGGGCTCAACGATTTACCAAACTAGTGGCCATATGTATGAAAACTGGAGCTTGCGAATCGCAAATAGCGATTTTTAAGAAATCGCTATTTCCGAGTCGCAATTGGCCATGTAGCAATATTGCGATTCGTAAATAGCGATTTCTTAAAAATCGCTATTTGTGATTTGCAAGGCCCATTTACCGAATCGCAATTTGCATTATCGCAAATTGCAATTTTTTTGCGATTCGGTAAAAAATCGCAAAATGCGAGAAAGTTCGAGAATGCACACCTGGAGGAGCCTGATGACATCACCAGCAGGAAATGAGTCATCCCAGGCAGTTTCAGGTGCCACACCCAAACCAGCATCCTGAGAGAGAGCAGCCCAGCCACACAGAGCAGCACTCAGAAGGAGCAAGAACACCTGAGCCAGGATGGATACCCCAGGCCAAGCACAGGAGAAGGGTGAAAGGAAGCGCAAGCTGAAATTTAGCGAGCAGGAGCTTGAGGTACTAACTGAGGAGGTGGTGAGGAGCCATGACCGCCTGTTTGGAAAAAGCTCACTCCAGGTGCCTGAGAGTGAAAAGAGGAGACTATGGCAGGACATACAGTCCAAAATCTGCGCTATTGGAGTGGCACAGCGCTCCATTGAAGAGATAAAAAAGGTGGTATGACCTGCGGTCCCATGCAAAGAAGAGGGTGGCAGGGAGACTTACGGAGGCCAGGGGTACAGGAGGCGGTCCACCCACAGAGGCACGATCAACACCATTGGAGGACCTAGTGGAGTCCACACTCCTCCCTGAAGCTGCGACTGGGGTCACAGAGATCGACACCTCCGGCACACCGAGTACCAGCCAAGGTAAGTGCAATATTGTTTTGTAACTCTATATGTGTATGCACTAAAGCCCCGTAGGAATTAGCAAGTAATGTGAAACAGTGTGAGAAGTAGTCCAGTCCACATCTTAGAAGCAGCACTACAATGCATTATGGGAGTGGCAGTCCACAACCTAGAACTGAAAGTAGCACAACAATGTATTTAAGTATAGTGACACCCAGAGTAATACAACACACACAACACTGTGTAGAGCAGTACCTGTACCTTTATTGCCATTGTCTGACAGAAAATGTAACATACATAACTGACATGCTGCATATTGTTGTTGCAGGTGGGCCAGGCCCAGCAGCCACAGCATCTGCATGTGTAGGGGAGACAGACACCCATCTGACCTCAGATTCGAACACCAGTGGGTCCCTCCACATGGACGATGCTGGCCCAGGGCACTGCCACTGCCAGAGCTCAGCAACGACTCTGATGAGCAGCAGGAAGGGCCAAGCACACCATCAGCACCAGACAGGCGCAGCCAGATTCCGGAGGGCAGGTGTCATCCAACCACAGCACCACGCAGGATTTCGACAGAGTCCTGGGCACAGCAGCATGAGTCAGGTGAGGGTCCCTCCTTATTCGGTGGCCTGGAAGCTGCTTTGTTGCAGCAGCAGCGTCTGCAAAATAAGCGGATCCTTGCATTAGACAGAAACCTGCGCAAACACAACCGCAACATGATAGGCCTACATCGCCAACTTGACTCACTCAATAGTAATATTGTACAGCTGTGTGAGGGACAGGTGCAGGCATCACAGGACACCAGGGACCTTATAAGTGCTGTCCGTGAACTCTGCCAGGAGCTGCGCCATGAGAGGGTGAGCCAGCGCAGACAGGAGCGCAGATTCCGTACAATGTTTGGCAGCTTCTGCCGTTCCTCTAATGGGATGGCAAATTCAACAGCATTGATTGCCTGTCGCGCAGTGGCTGCGCAAGTTGAGGCAGCACACAGCAGCAGGGACGTTGTCAATGGACTTGTGCAGATCACAAATGTGATCGAACACATAATGGGACCAAGATCAGCCACTCCGAGTGAGCTAGCACTGGGGGACACTGAGGACAGTTCCAGCCTCAGCAGTGTTGCCGTACCAGCAGCGGACACCAGACGGCACAGTGCCAGGCACAGCACTGCCACTGAGGTTGACAATAAAGGTGCCAGTGACGTAACTGGGCACCCGAGTGGTGTGCGTGGTAGAAATAAATGACTCTTCCTGCCATTGGACTGCTGTTGACACTATGAAGAAATAGTGCATAACTCTGGTTATTTGTTGGTTTGCGTTTGTCACATCACCTGTTTTTTTTTCTTACTCACACGTACATTACCTGACGTAAGGTAATACATTTCTTTCACTACAGGTACAGTTGTCAGAGGATTTGTGTCATTAATACTCACATCTGAAATGGTTGTGTGTGATGTCGGCATGCCTTTGCCTTCCCTCTGCTGCACTGGTCCTGTCTGCTGGCTGTAGAGGTGGTATGGGATTGTCGTCCTCATCTGATTCAGTATCACTGATTTCTACATGTATGCCCCTGGTTGTAGCTATATTGTGCAGGACTGCACAAGTAGCCACTATTCTACATGTTGTCTCTGGACTGTACTGTAGTGCCCCTCCACTTTTGTGGAGGCACCGGAAGCGACTCTTCAGCAGTCCAAATGTGCGCTCCACCACGTTGCGGGTTGCCCTGTGTGCTGCATTGTATCTCCGTTCAGCTGGTGTTGTAGGACTGAGGTAGGGCGCCATCATGTAGGTGCGCACTGCGTAAGCACTGTCTCCTGGAAGGAACAGAGGGTGTGATGAGTAACTGAGCCATCTGACATGGGTACGCCATCTATGCACCAGTGTACAGAGGGAAATTACCTAGTAGATATCCTTCACCAAACTCCCCAGCTAACAGTCTTGTGTGAATCCCGCTGTGGGGAAAGATGTAAGAATCATGTGTGCTCCCTGGCTACCTGGCCACGAGGTCAGTAATGATGTAGGAGGCATTGCATATCACCTGTATGTTCATGGAATGTTGGTATTTCCTGTTGCGGTACACATACTCTGTGGCTGATGGTGGACAGATTGCCACATGTGTGCCATCTATGGCACCTAGGACGTGGGGGAACTGTGCTATCTGGTAAAACTCTATTTTTGTCTGCTGTAATTCCTGTTGGGTGTGGGGGAATCTGATGTACTGGTATAGTTTGCTCAGCATGGCGTTGATGAATGCATTGAAAAATCTGGAGAGGGTACTCTGTGTGACCCCTCCAGCTGCTGCTATGACCCCCTGAGGCGAGTAGGTGGAGGGAGCATAATACCTGCACATGGGTGTGTATGCTGTGAGTCCTTAGTGTTCTGTGCTGCAGTATGGGTTGTAGCTCAGCTATCAGATCAAGTATCATGGCTGAGTTCAACCTATACCTCGCATATATTTCCTCCTCTGTCAGGTCAAAAGGTGTAATGCGCACTCTGAAAATGCGCTCCTGTCTCTCTCCTCCCTCTCCTAAAACCTGCCAAGATCCTCATTCTCCTCACCAAGACGTAGAGTGCAGCCATTGTGGAAAAGAGTCTGAGGCATTCTGGGCCTCTTTATATAGGTTGCACCTGGTTACCACCTGGTTTCAGTTCATGGTATTTTGCATGTGCAAAATGCCATTCTGCGAAAAATCGCAATTTGCGATTTTTTTATGCATCTCTTTGCGACTTGGATTTTGCGAATCGAAATTTGTACCTTGCAATTTCCTACTGGAAATACCGAATCGCAAAATGCGACTCGCAAAACCATGTTGCAACTCAAAAAATCACAGTTTTTGCGATTTCTTATTTTTGGTCTGCGAATGCCTTTCATGCATCGCAAACGGCTGATTTTTGTGATTCGCACCGTTTGTGAGTGCAAAAATGTATCATACATCTGGCCCTAGATCTTCGTGGAGCTTACCACCTTTTGCGCATCAAAGAAGGAGATGAGTGGAAGACTGCCTTTCGAACCCCATTTGGTCATTATGAGTACAGAGTTATGCCTTTTGGTCTCACTAATGCCCCCTCAATTTTCCAAAGATTTATGGACTCTGTGTTTTCTTATCTCTTGAACCATACTGTAGTCATCTACTTAGACGATATCCTTATTTATTCTAGACATCCTGAACTTCATTCTACTCAATGTTTTGTAGGACTGTCTAACTTTTATCAACAGTTTATTTTTTACTTTGCGGAACAGACCAGCCACATTACACAAACATTAAAGAAGCAGAATTTATGTAAAGGATTCGTCTGGACAAGGGCGGCTGAAACAGCTTTTCAAAGTCTAAAAAATGCCGATACTGAGACAACCAGATACCAACAAACAATTTGTTGTTGTTACTGATGCTTCCAAAAGAGCCATCGGAGCTGTCTTACTCCAACAACAAGATGATGATGGTCTAGAACATCCTGTGTTCTATTTGTCTCATGTACTCTCTGTGTCGGAACAACATTACTGAGTATTGAAAAGGGAGTTATTAGCCCTGAAGACAGCCTGCCTAGAGTGGAGACAATTCCTTATGGGTTCTAAAGAGCCCTTCGAGGTGAGAACGGACCATTGTAACCTACAATGTTTATGTAACTTTCAATGCCAGAACAGTCGTCAGGCTCGTTGGGCCTTTTTCTTCAGTCAGTACGACTTCTATGTCACCTACATTCCTGGATCCCAAAACATACTGGCCGATGCTCTGTCTCGCCATTATCCAGATTGTACTCCTACCCCATCACATTATCTGCTTGAGCCCAGTAAGATCATCAGTGTAGCTCAATCATTCCTGGATGAGGTACAACTGGAATATTCCAACCTTTCTGATCAAGAGTTAGAGAACTTAAACCCCCTAATACGTAAACAGAAGGGGTATTATTATTATTATAGGAACCTGTTGTTCCTCCCTACTAGCGGAGTAAGAGAAAAGGCGCTACAAATGTGCCATGATTCTCTGGTTGCTGGTCATAGAGGCATCAAGGCCAAGCAGGAATTACTCTTACGATCTTTCTGGTGGCCTACCTGGAAATCGGATGTCGAAAGATACGTTTAGGCCTGTCCCATATGTGCCCAAGTAAAAAATACCCCGTACCAGACCTGCAGGATTTCTACAACCGTTACCTGTTCCACCGGCTCCCTGGCACACCATTTCTACCGATTTCATGTGTTCACTACCTCCATCAGCAGGAAACCGGGTTATCATGGTCACGATAGATTCCTTTACAAAGATAGCTCACTTCACTGCCCTGAAAAAATTACCTACCTCTCAAGAACTAAGTCAGATATTTATCCATCATATTTTCCATCTCCATGGACTCCCAAACAACATTGTATCAGACAGGGGACCTCAGTACATCTCCCGGTTTTGGAAACGTTTCTGTAGGATACTGAATATCATTATAGCCTTATCATCTGGTTTCCATCCCAAACGAATGGATAGACCGAACGTCTCAACCAAGGACTAGAGCAGTACCTTCGCTGCTTTTGTAATTCTACCCAGAGTAACTGGAACACTTACCTTCCTATCGCTGAATTCTCTTACAATAACATTGTCCAGAGTGTCTCTAAGGTCACCCCTTTTTCTGTTCTTATGGCTATCCTCCTACTCCTCAGTCTACCTCTTCTCTTCCTGCTGTCACCTCATTTTCCAAATGACTTCTAGAGATCCATAAATTGATTCGATCTAACTTGCTGAACACTAAGAGATACATGAAGAGAATGGCAGATAAGAAGCGCAGGGATGCTCCAGTATATCACATCCAGGATAAAGTCTGGCTTTCTTCAAAATTTCAGCCTTTGCGACTTTCTCAGAACAAGTTTACACCTCGTTACTACGGTCCTTTCCATATTCTTCAGCTGATTAATCCTGTCACTGTCCGTCTTCACTTACCTCGTACCTGGAAGATCCATCTGGTCTTTCATGTTTCCCAGCTCAAACCCTATGAGCCTGATCCTTACTCTCTGCAGTTTCCTTGTCCTCCTCCCTTGTTGGTGAATGATGTACCAGAATATGAGGTACAGGATATTTGTGACTCTCGTATCTTTAGCAAACGTCTTCAGTATCTGATTCACTGGAAGGGTTATCCTCTTAGTGAATGCTCTTGGGAAGATGCGTCTTCTGTTCACGCCCCTCTGCTGATTCGTCACTTTCACCGCTTGTTTCCGCACAAACCTAGACCTTCGGGGGGGGGGACCTACTGTCATGCCCCCAGCCTGTTGTGCAACATACGAGGCCCCAAATTGGGCATGGGGCCTCGTTCCTTCATTGCGCGACATGCTTTTAGGCAGGTCTAACCCTCCCCCACTCACCTGCTATTGTTGTTTTCTTCTTTTCTTTCACTTTCATTTGTGCCTCACTTTATTTTTATCCTTCTTCCCATATTACCCCTCTCTTTTCAGCATGCTTTAGTTCCCTACTCTCTATGGCTCCTTGTCCATTACTTTCTATGTGTTTTTCCCTATCTAAAATGGTGTCCTTGCACTTCCTGTTGGTCGCTTCCTGTTTTTGGGTATTTAAGGGCTGTGATTCTTTCCCTTCTTGCGCTGCAACACTTTCTGTTTGGATGGTGTCTTCGCTCCTGCTTCCTTGTGTCAGATACTGGTTCACGTCTGTTCCAGTATTTTTCCTGTTCTTTTTTGATCTTGTATTTACTTATTGATTTTGCTCCTGTTTCAGGAAATTTTCCTTTTTGAAGTTTTTTTTCCCTTTTTGGGGTTTTTTCCCTCTGGCACTACTTCTGAAGGACACGGCCTTCTCTTGGCGTTCCTATCGCCTGCAGCACCGTGGCTACCAGAAAGAGTCGCACCTACCTGGGCCAAGGCCGAACATTCAGGAACAAGACCCTCGCCACTCGTTCTGCGGACCCCAGGTTAAAGCAGCGCGTATGTCGTGACACTGGGTGATGGTGTGGTCTTTGCTTTTCTCTTTCTGCTTGTTCTAATTTGTTTGTTGAAAGGGTTGTGGATAATGTGGGTGTGTGTTTTATAGTGGTGAGGGTGTGGTGTGTGTATGTGTGTCAGGTGTGTGTATTTTGAATTATCCAATATGGTTGTGTTTTGTATGTGTGTGTGTATTTTGAGCGTTGCGTGTGTACCGCCAATGGATTACCGCGGTTGTAAGACAGCCTCGGTGATTCATGGGTCGTGATACTGTGGGCATATTCCTGTTCGCGTGACGGTGTAGGTTTTGCTATCACCAGCTTATCACTGACCTTTGATCTGGCGGACTTGTGTGGGTGTCTGTATATTGCGGATTCCTCAGTGTGGGTTATAATACCTGTAGTGGAATACCGCCACGGTCATGGTATGTAGGCGGCCGTCGGCACGGCGGTAGGAGGAATTTACTGCCAGGGTTGAAATGAGGGCCTATATCTTTAGGGATGTCATCAGTGATGTCATTTGAGATGTCATCAGTGATGTCATTTGAGTTGTAATCAGTGATGTCATCAGTGATGTCACTGACCATGTCATGAGTTGTGTAATCTGTGAGGTCATAAGCAGTGCATTAGCGGGGGTGCAAGTTATAGTTAGCTAAGGTAACTATAACTACTGAATTTCTATGGTTCCGTAGAAAATGTCAGCCTAAACATAACGTCCCTGTAATCTTTGTTTTTTTGAGGGAATTTCTGTTTTTTAAAAATTCTTCTTCCTAACTATAATGCCCCTGTAACCTTTGTTTTTTTCAGTGAATTTCTATGGATTACTATAATATTTGAAAGTTTTGTGAATTTGTACAGTACTGACTACGGTGTCTGTGGGTCATTCATTTTTAAAGCAAATGTAATAACTGTTCAAAGCACTGTAAAGATATGTTGAATAAGAAATTGTAATTTAATTTTAGGTTAATATATGTTTTTTTTACATTTTATTTTCTACTTATAAGATTTCTGGTATAGAATTAAATAGTTTTATTTCAATCGGTTTTGTACTTCATTATATTTCATAGATTGAAAAGTGTGTATTGTTTAGAAACTTTTTATTAAAAAAAAAATGTACTCCTACAAAATGTTAACATGACTATTTCATTGAAATATGCTTTATTTTTTATTTATTTCTTTATTTTTGCTGGAGTCATGTACCTGTCACAGATATTCACGTTGGAGACGCGATTTATTTTTGTATTTTCTGTATTGCTCAAACATATAAAAACACCTTTTCAAAGTGTAATTGTTACACAGGCAGTTATTTGTCAATGCTAACTAAATGTAATAGTCAATAGAAATTGAATTTTTCATGTATTTCTTCTTCTTGTTTGTGGAGTCGTGATGGAAAGGCGACCTTAGCATGGCGTACTTCTGGAGCCATGATGGAGACACAAATCTATCATTTTTTAAACAGTATGCGTTTCAATATATATAGACGTTTATATTTTATTATGAAATTGTGGAAATCCTATAATAGTAGAAAAAGTATTATAAATATAAATATATGGGTATAATGACATGTTTTTGCCTTATTTCGCAGAGTTGTGATGGAGACGCGATGTGTGCGCGATGACAACGCAGATATCATGTGACCCAACAACAACTTTTTCTATGGTTGAAGACATTTCAGTTACTTGCACAGGAAGGACACACCCATTTTTCCCATCCTTTTAGCTTACACATGTGTTGCTAGAGTTCAATTTTGTTTAATATTTTGTTTGTTTTTTACATCAGTTTTAGAAAACAACAGGATGACAGCTACTTCTCTCGCAGATAATAACCACAGCAGTCACTCTGAGGATGAAGAAGCTCCCAGAAAAAGAAAGCAGAGGCCGCCACAGACAACAGTAGCCACCTGCAGGCCGGAGGAGAACATGGCCACGTTGGACAGATTATGATGCAGCACACCGCCACGGTTTTCGTTGCGGTTGCACCACCACATAAACCCAGGCGGGAACCACCTATATAAAAGAAGACACTC
Organism: Pleurodeles waltl; assembly: GCF_031143425.1. Classification (NCBI taxonomy): domain Eukaryota; kingdom Metazoa; phylum Chordata; class Amphibia; order Caudata; family Salamandridae; genus Pleurodeles; species Pleurodeles waltl. The sequence goes on along the minus strand of NC_090442.1, from coordinate 318,582,004 downwards.
ACCCGCAGGAAGCCATACTCGTCCGGAGCCATCATGGAACCAGAACTACATGTCTTCCTGCTGCTCCTGCTCCCCCTACGGCTTCAGAATCTGCGACGACGACAGCAACCATAAGTACACACACTTACCTGTCACTATTGTAAAATGTCTAAGTACAGACACACACACAGCACACCAATTGGGAACAGGTGATGAGGGTGACACACATACATAACCTCACACTGACACGCACACTCACACACAGCCACATACATACCCACACATACAGAGTACACACACTACGGCCATCACACACACACTCAAAAACACACAACTACCCCCAGAAACACAGCACCGGCACACCCACACACAACAACACACAACCGCAAAACCATCAAAGCATTGACAAGCACCCAAAATGGACACTACCTATTGAAAAATCACACACACAACACAACATACCACCAACAGGGAACGAACACACACTATCACACAACCATACAATGCAGCTGTCAACATTCCCCACAAACACACATCACAATGTATCTGACATACCATTCACCACACACACACTCACGCACACAGTCCAAGCACACAAAGGCACACAACACTGAAACAAACGCATGTCAGCACAAACACCACTCAATACCATCACAACAACAGGTCCCCAACATATATATGCCCATCAGGCAACACACACATATCACTAGGGGCACAAATGCACCGAACACAACCTCACATACTGCTGAAACAATACATGTAGCCCAAGCACCACACACACACACATACTGACACACAACTTATGTCAGCCAGGAACAATGCCATACTAGGCAAAGAAATGCTCGCCAAAGATTGAAGCTGGGAGCCAACCACAAGTTGGTTAAAACTTATTAACCATAAATAGATTTTTTAAACTCAAAGGCCATAGGCCAGTCCACAACTAAAGTGTAGTATGCACACAATGCACATATGTGTGCCCCCAACGTGACTCCTGACTGCCATGTAACCTCCACAGGTAGGGGCATCAAGGGGGCAGACAGGCACCTCAGGGATTAGGACAGCAGGGCTGGAAGAGGTGGGGTTTGGCTTAGGATTGGGAGGGAGACCTTTGGGATTGGGTGTGGGAGGAGGGATTTAGGTCTAGGCTTAGGAGAGGGTTGGGAACTCTTGGGAGGGGTGGACTTCTTCATGGGGAAAGTCCATGGGTACTTGCAGGGGGGGGCAGGGGAGGTCTCGGGGGTGGAAGGGCTGGACTTGAGGAGGAACACAGCACGTTTAGGGGTATAACGAGATAGGAGAAGAGTAGGGAAAAGGGCAAACTCCGAGAGTAGAGCTTTCTGACTCACACAGGGACGGTCATAGCAAAAGGGTTTGGGTGTAGAGGGAGAGGTAGTGGTTGTAAGAGGTGTTGGTGTGGGTGCCTTGGGTGTATGTTTGTGCAACATGTGCTTGTGGGTCATAGGTGTCTGTTGGGTGGGTAAGTGTGGGCATTTATGTGTCTTTGGAGGACGTAGGGGAGGTGCTGGGAGATGCTGTGGTGGGTGGGTGGGTGACTGTATGCTGGGCTTGTGACAGCAGGTATGGTGGATGTGCTACATACAGGCGTGTCTGTGGCTGTGGTGCCTGCGGATGTAGTGGCTGGTAGATGTCTGAGGGTCTGCTGTTGTGCTGTCTGTGGGTAAGATAGATATAGTGGCTGGATCTGTGAAAGTTTCTGTGGTGTCTGCAGGTGTGTCTGGTGTACTGTCTGTGATGCTGGGGGCGGTGAAGGTGTCAGGGAAGGTTGTGACTGTTGCTATGCCTGCAAGTAGATGTTGCTTGTGTGCATGCCGATGGTGTGTCTTGTGGTGCTTGTGTTTGTCTGAGCTACCCTTAGATTTTGAGGTGGATGCATGCTTGTCTGTGTGATTTGGCGGGATTGGGATTAGGGGTTTGGGATTGGGAAGTGGAAGGTGGAGGGGGGACGGAAGACAAAGGGTGAATAGATGCCATCAGTGTGGAGGTCAGAGACTGAAAGGATCTCTGTAGGCCAGCCAGTGCACTGTGAATGCCCTCTAGGAACACATTACTCTGTTGAACTTGAGTTGCCAGTCCCTGGAAGGCATTCATGTTGGTCCACTGACCAACAGCGATGGACCTCAGGAGGTCAATAGCCTCCTCACTAAAGGCAGCATGTCTGAAAAGGGCAGGGGCAGAGGTGTCTACAGCAAAGGAGATGCCCACCCTCTTGGGTGAGCAGCCACAGACAACTAGTGGAGAGCTATAGGGAGGGGGGTGGTAGAAAATGGGGTGGCCAACAAAGATGGTGCTCTGGTGGTCCCAGATTGGTCCACCAACACCAGGGAGTGTCTACTGGAGGAATATTCCGATGATAAAGAACTAGATCATGTCTCCCCCCAGGCACTCCCCTCGCCCTCCGGGCCACTGGGTCCCTCACTGTTGGTGGTGTCTGCACTCTGGATCCCGTGGCTGACAGCTTCCCCATTCATCTGTGCCCCATCTCCTTCACATGCCGATGCTGATGCACACAAGCAGAGAGAGAGAGAGAGAGGTGGAGAGGGTCATCACATTTTTCACACACACAAACATTACAACATGCATAATAGTAGCTATATGTCTCCTGCTGGAAAGTTCCACTTAAAAAGCCTTCAGAGTCTACATCATGTCACAACAGGATACTTCCAACCTTCCTATTTGATAATAGTCTCACACACAACATAAGCCAACCATCTGACCACTCATTGACTGTTCCATCTATTCAGCTGTTACTCAAAAGCATTATGCACATGAAGGATTGGCTAAACCACTACATATATCCACACAGTTCATCACTGTCCATCATCACATCAGTCTAAGGAAATGCAGGTAACTGATAACAAAATATCAAGTTCACTCCAACTACACACCTGCCCAGTCCCTCACCAAAAGTCAACTTTCATGAAAGGTAAATCATCTCACATCACAATCAAAACAGCATGTTGCCTTCCATTCAGATACCTAACTGACCATTCTGTTCATAACTTACACAGTGACTAATATTTCAGATGAATAGAGTACATGTTGCATTATCATAAAGTGGCCATCACATTTTTATACTACATGTCACAGTTATACATCAGATGTCTCAGCACCCTCTAATCAGATACATTGTCACATACACAACACCGCTATGTACTGCAATTGGAGCCTACTAAGCACACAGAATACATCCACAGACTACTACAGGGAGCATAGTTACAACAACAAAATTATGGACACCATACAATGTGCTTGAAGGGCTCATACCATTCCATCAGACATGCTGAATAGAAGCCTTTACATAACAACATCAGAAAACCTACATCACTAACAACGGTCTTGACATGTGGTTCCCACTACCTACCTTCAGACTTAACACCAACACAACTGACCACCATTGTACCCATGAATGACACATACACCTAGAGTCAAGATAAAATACTGACAACACATTCCACAATACCAACAGGTGAATGTGACATGGAACATCTACAACACCATTAAGTCAGGCAGAAATGAACTGAACCGTAACCATACTTGTCCAAACAGCCTCATATCAGCTAAGGCAAGTCTGGGAAAAAATAGCCTTAAATATCTATTTAGCCACCAAGTATCATTTGACACATGATGTAGGCAGCAAATGGCATATGTAGCACTCATTTAGGTATGGCATTGGCCTATCTAGTATGGACAGTATAGATGGGCTAAGGGGTAAGTAGTCTAGCACTTGCCTTCTCTACAACAAAGACATAGGGATATAAGTAATTTGTACAGATGTCAGAGTGATACCATGAAATGTGAAATTACAACATAAGTTCAACATAGTAGGTTGACCAGCCTTATTAAATTACACATTTCCCATTATATGATTATGACATGACAATGGGGTAATCTCCTCAGACCTTATGGAGACAGTACTAAGTTGTCCCTTACAAAAACCTGACTTGGATGCCAGCCTCAAATGAAGTGTTCAACTATTTCAGGACACAGGATTACTTAGCCCTGTAACTCATCTGTCAGTTGTTGGACATACAGCAGATCCAGTGAAATAGGAGTGTTCAGACAACTTTGAGCTACGTAACTCGAGTAGACTTGGGGACACTAGGTGGAAAGAATGACACAGAAGGTAAAAAATATAAATGGCTGAGTGGAGTCACACATAGAACACAGTCACATGTGTATCTCCACATGCAGTCATACTATATGGTTGACTTAGTTAATTAACATGTCCACAAACACAATACAATGTCCACTTCTGTGTTTCTATGTTGGCAATTGTAGTATCATGTCTTCCTAGGAGACACTTCATCTGTAGCACTTACCACATTGTCACAGCTGCAATACTTTGACATCATACAATTAACTGCTAGAGGCAAGTTCATGAGTACTGTCACTAATTACCCTGTGCTGCCCTTAAACTCCCATCCACCTCAGGGTAGGCTACTGCCAAAATGTAGGCCATTGGGGGGGTAATGTCCGACGGGCACCGCTCCCTCATTGGGAGGACATTTCCAGCTGGACCTCTGCGGTCTTCTGGGCTCAGCGTCTCTGGTCCTCCCACAGCTTCCTTCAGTGAGGGCTCTGCCAGCTGTAGACCCCCAGGTCCACAGTTGCTTGGCGATGGCATGCCATATTCCCTTCGCCTGATGGGCTTTGACCTGAATGGATGACACAGACAAAAGGAGAAAGTCCTGTCCACATGAACCATACCAATAATAGTGGACATAACACTTCAGTAAAAGCATTTAGGCAAACATTCCCCATCCTCTCATCTCACACTCCTTAACAATATGTCATCTGCATGCATCAATGCTTTCAATAGTTTACATTAACAGTACACTTTCATACACCACACCTATCACACATTGGTATTACATTGGACTCACCTGCTCCTCTAGTGCTCCATATAGCTGGACATAGAGGGGTAGGACCTCCTCTACAAGCTTATTAAGCTCTTCCAGGGTGAAGGCTTGGGCCCCAACACCTGCAGCATGATAGCTTGCAGAGGCTTACATAGCAGCTCAGGTCATAGAGGTTTTGCTGGCAGCAGTGTCAGGAGTCAAGTGAGCAATACTGCAGAAGATGGTGGTCACATCTGCAACATACATGACCATCACCGCCTGAAGACATCGCCATTGGCCCTAGTCCACCAAAGGCAGCAATGTGTTCTAATGGCAATTAATACCGTGGTTGTGACCGCCTACTGCCATGACGACTTTCGCCAGCGGACTTAGGTCACTTCCACATACTCAGTACAGTAGGTCATATGGCTGACATTTTAAGCACATTTCATGTATGGAAGTGTGGTATTATCTGCATCATGAACTTTACCCTATATTGTCCAGTACATCTGTATATACTGCCCTCATGTTAAGGTGAGTTCTTGTCCATGTGTGCTGTAAATGCTGTATTATTAGTGGACATGTGGTCATACCAAAGTACAATTACTCTGAGGTTCCTATGTCTGACAATAATGCTGATAATATCCTCCAGTATGTGTGAGACATGTCTAATTGATTGGTCTTACATACATATTCAGTGACAGATGAATTGGGAAGTGTCATCCCATAGTTGGTTGACGGAATGTGCACCAAGGAGGGTGTAATCGGATGCATAGCTATGTGCTGTACTGTATATGTCAGAAGTAGTAGGCATCCTCAACAGCTGTTATGTGTAAGTTGATTAACTGTACTTGATGTGTGCATGCTGAATATCACACATTATTCTCTTCTTTTCACATAGTTACCCTTCCATAAGGAGTGGAAGACAACCACCAGTGTATCATCCACTAGCTGATCGGCACAAATTGGAAGAAAGACATTTCATACAGACATATCGTCTGAATCATTGTACTATCATGGATCTATGTAAACTGTTGGAGCCAGATCTGATGCCTGCCAAATCGGAATACCTATAGCATATCTCCCATCGATCAAGTCTTGTTAGTGCTACACTTCCTGGCCACTGGCTCCTTTCAGAATACAATCATTCTAACTGCAGGGATGTCTCAGCCCATGTTCTGTATGGTTTTGAGGGATGTATAGTGTTCATTGTTGAAACACCTGGACAGCTACATCAGGTTTCCACATCGTGCAGATTTGGCTTATGTAAAGGCAGACTTTTATGCAAGTGGTTGGAGTCATGGCTGGCACACATGTAGCTTTGGTTCCACCCAGTGCCAATGAACAGGTGTTTAGGAACCAAAAAAAACTACCACTCCATCAACCTTCAAGTGGTGTGCCTGCCAGACCACCACATTTCACAAGTCACTGCCAAATATCCTGGATCAGTCCACGATTCCTTTATCATGCGGAACAGCAATGTCCCACTACTGATGACACAGCTCTATACAGAGAGGGCCTGGCTGGTTGGTAAGTTAGTTTTGTAATGTATGTTTGCAATGGTAACTCTTGCTATCCAAACGGTCCTTGGCTGTTGACACTAGTGAAGTACCCAACCACGCCAGGGGAAGTCCGCTACAATGAAGCCCACGGGAGGGCAAGGCATGTAGTTGAACAGGCGTTTGGGCTCCTGAAGGCAAGATTTAGGTGCTTGGACTCATCAGGAGGAGCCAAAGATATGTCAAATAATATTTGCCTGCTGCATGCTCCACAACCGTGCGCTGAGATGTCAGATATCATTTATACCAGATGAGGGGGAGGCAGCAGGGCCTGTGGGTGGAAATGCAGATATGCCAAGTGATGAAGAGCCAGAAGAAGATGCAGTAACCTGTAGGGCAGATCTCATTAATCAGTACTCCAAATGACTAAAAGGTATGTGCTGTTCACCTATTGTTGTGATGTAATTGTGCAACCAGAAGTTGATGGCCTCCTTCTTTGCATCATCTATGAGGTTGTGGTGGGGTCCAATGGCTATGAGTGATTTGGGAATGTAGACTGAAAGTCTGTTTTGTGTACAAGACAAAGTGGTCTACTGTACAATGTATTGTAACAGCAGATGTAAAGTTACACCTCTGGACATGACTTCTCTGATGTGAGGAATGTATTCTCTAAGTCCTATCCCTTTTCCCCTTACTCACAGATTTGCCTAGATCCTGTTTGGCTCTGCTACCTTGGCAGATGAAAGAGAGTGTCAGAAGCAGATGGAATTTGCTGACAGACATGAGAAGTAGACATGACTGAATCCAGGTAATAATAGTGTTGTGTAAGTGGGGTGTAACTGAGATAGTTATACCATCAGGACACTGGGGTGCTAAAACATTTTCCAATAAAATTCTCATGTTCGGTACAGGAGGTTGTCAAATGGTGTATTTTGTGTAAAGAGATGTGTCTGTCTCAAGTGTAAATGTAAGAACATAGCGTCTCCCATCACAATGGTTTCAGTAGCTTGTAAACTAGCTTAAACCTAGCTGTCTTGTATGTACCATGGGATATGTGTATTTGAAGCTTTGGTATGGGTGTGTGATGGGGCTTTAGCAGGTGATACAGAGGACCTACCATTGTGCCTCCTGACTTGTAGGTGCTACTTTCACTCAAACTCTATGTGCTGTTTTCAAATCTACCTATAAATGTGTGTAGACATAGATTTCTATTTCATTGGTATTTGTTCTGTCACAATTCAGTTGTATTGAGTCTCCTGCTGATGTAGTCCCCATTTACTGTCCATAATAATATGTGTGCTATACAGAGAGACATTTTACGACCAGAGTTGACATGCTTTACTAGTGTACATGGATGATAAATTACAAATACACAGGAACTGTGTTACAGTGACAGTTATTGTGCATGTCAAAGGAATAGCTGTGACTCTAAAGGGAATAAATAAAAACAAAAAGTGATGGTTGAAGTCATGGTGGAGTAGATCATCAGGGTAGCTGCTACACTATTTGGAAACATAAGTCCTGTGTCCTTGTACCACGGAAAATTGGAGTTTGGTTTCAGAATAGTCAACAGGGTGTAGATGTAGCACACAAGGAGAACAAAGCAGGAGAGGTTCACTTCCTGGCAGTGGGTTTGATCTTGACATCTGCTCCTGTTGGATGACTGGGTGGACAACCACATTTGTAGTGGGTTCTTCAGCTACAGAGGGAGGGGTGGTTGATGCATGCCATTCCCCTGGTAGGGCATTCATTTCACTAGCAGCCGCAGTTGTGGAGGGTGCTGATGTAACAGTGCTAGTGGAAGGGGCTAGATGTTGGGTACAAAACCTACTCAAAGTGTTATTCATGTCCCTCAGCACCCCTGTAATGGAAGCCAGGTGGGCATTTTGTTGCTGCCCCGTGACTTCCTGTGGTGGTCCCTCTGCAGCCTTTGGATTTCCCTCAACATGGTAATGACTTGACCCATCATACCTTGGGAACTTTGTTAGGCTTCCAAGATTTGGGAGATGGTTTCCTGGTCAGTGGAGTCCCTTTGAGTCCCCATCCTCTGGCCCACACCTTTCCTCCCACATACCCTACACCCACGTGCCTGTGCCTCTTGCACAGTGTGCCCAGTCTCAGTGGTTGCAGGTCCATCATTGTCAGGGGTGGCAAGGTGAGACTCAGGTACCTGCACTGTGGGGCACACAATAGATTGAACAGTCCTTGGGACACAGGTTTGGAGGTGAATGGTTGCCAAAGATTTGAAAGCAACAGGGCTGGGAGGAGTTGATGTGGACTGACCAGGGATCCCAGATGGGCCAGATTCTTCGTGAGAGTCCAGACATCCAAGGGTGTTGTCCTCACTGCGGCCTTCATCCAGAGAGGGAGTGACAGTCTCTGGTATCCTCTGCATGGTAGCTAGGGCAGGGCTACCTGTGGAGGGAGTAAGACACAGAGTTCAGGTTACAATGGGTACATTAATTCAGTTGCGTAAGATGCAGACAGTAGCGCAACATGATCCCCAGCAATGACATAGACAGCTGATGCACAGTTTACCTTAGTAGCACATGCAACTCTGAGACTTGATTTTCATATGCCATGTGAAGAGTTGTTGGACTAGGATGGTAGTGATAGTACTGCTGAAGGCATCTGATATTGTCTGATTACATACATGAAAGTTCACCTCTGTTACCAAGTGAATTTTCTGGCAGGACAGATGGCACAAATAAGAGCTGTATGATGTACAATGTTGTCCTTATAGGAACACAACATGTGAGTAAGCAATGGACATTGCCGTCTATCTGGATGTACTGCATGTGCATCAACTCAGACAGCTAACTTTCTAACCCAGGTGAGTCTATTTCTAGCTAGGGATCTTCAGTCTGGGTTTTGCTTGGGATGCTAGTGTGAGTGAGCCTCTGTGTTACTGTCATTGCCTTTTATTGTTCCACACAAGTACAATCAAGATTGTGTTCATAATGAATTAGTTAAAAATGTGTGACGTGATATTTTGTGCACTTTCAAGGTTTTCATAATAATGGGATATTTCAAACTGGGAGTTGTAGTGATATGATTAGCCACTAGTGCACGTGCCATTTCCAAGGGCTGTGGGGCCAGATGAGTGCAGAGGAGAAGTGGTATGTCAGAGAAGGCTATTAGGTGATTGGGACAGTGGTGTAGTGGGTGAAAAGTTAATTGGGGTGGGCTTAGGTGGTGAGGGTGTATACAGGACAAAACAATAGTGTAACACGTATGTTGTAGGTAGTTTCCAGACTCCACTCCCCCAGGTATTCCTGTCAGGCCCTCAAGATGCAGGATGTTCAAGTCCTTCTCCTCCCATGCTGTGAAAGTAGGGGGAGGATATGGGGGCCCACCACCAGTCTTCAGCACAGCTAGCTGGTGCCTGAATGCCATTGAACGTACCTTCTCCCGTAGGTCGTTCCACCTCTACCTGATGTCATCCCTTGTGCATGGATAACTGCCTACAGAAGTCGCCCTGTCGACTATCCTTTGCCACAACTCCATTTTCCTACCAATAGAGGTTTGTTGAACCTGTGCTGAACAGGTGTGGCTCTACCCTTACAATTTTATCCACCATGACCCTGAACTCTTCATCGGTGAAATGTTGGTGTTTTTGTGGGAACATGGTTGTAGTTGTGAAGATGGTGTGTGGGGGTGTTGTGAGTGAAAGGGTGCAGTGTTTGGCAAAAGGTGCAGTGTAGGTGCTGTGAAGTGAGTCGGTGACGGTCTAGGTGACTTGTGTGTGCTAGTGATATCTGTATTGTGAAGGTTGTGCTACTGTGGGGTGAGTGCTCAGTAAAATGTGTGTGTGCCTATAGTGTAGAGAAGCATAGCTAATAGGTTTGTGTAATCTGGTTGCAAAGGATGGTGGGAAGTGTAGGGGTGTGTTATATAGCGCAGTGAGTAGGTGTGTCGGGTGTGTGGATATGTGTCAGGTGTGGGGTGTTTAAACTATCCAATGTGGTATTCTGACTGAAGTGAGTTGAGACAGGCCAAGGTTCGTACCACCAATGGTTTTCCTCCATGGAAGTCTTGCTGTTGTGATTTGTGAATCGTAGATTGATGCGAGGAATTTTGTCAGGCTGGCGGTGCTGTTGGTAGGGCTGCCTTTTTTCCGTCCTCCAGTGTCACGGCAGTTTCCGAAATGTGGCTGTTTTTTGGCAGTGTTTATAGTGTGAATCGTAATACGGCGGTTGTATAACCACCAACTTGGTGGCCTTTTGACTTTGACAGCTGCCACAATAGCGGACTTCTCAAAAGATGGCCAAAATCGAAATGAGGCCCTGTATCTAATGATATAGTCCTGATCTACCTTAGAACTTTCGTTCAAGAAACAATAAATAAGAATTGGAAGGTTTGAAAGGTAGTTTTTGTTTAAATTGCAGACTGGTATCCTTGCATTCTGTCCATCCGCTTTCTGTCTTTAAATGTACAGTATAATGTCCAGAAGTAATCTTTAATCCTTTATGGAAGATTATAGCCAAAGTACAATATGTTCTACCAGAAATAGATATCTGGCCAGCTTTAAAAATTTTAATTTTGGTGTCCAATTTTGTTTCATCTGTTCTACATCATTGAGAAATTGCTATAATGTATTTACCACTCCTCTGTATAAGCAATGTAGACAACAGATTGGATTTACATGTTCGACATGTCATATTTTGGTCACTCTTTTTTATTTGTTTTTCAAAGGACACACTTTTAGAATCCGGAAGAGTTAAGTACACAAATCGCTCAGATTGGATGTCAGTGTGGTAGATGAGAAAGAGCAATCTTCACACTCATGATTCCATATATAACTGTGTTCAAATATAGCTTCAATATTCACATTTTCTTTTTCTAAAATTGCAGCAATCACCATAAGGAATTCCTTTGCATCTTTTTGAGAATTTGAGACAATACTATAGATACACAGTATTTACCGCCTAGTTCTCAAATTCCTTGAGCAGATTGTATTGCTGTTATGTTCCGAAATAACCTCTGAAGACAATTAAAAAGTGCTGTACACAATGTGTTCAGTGGTTTTGCTTGGATAGCATTTATTACATGTGGTAGATGAAAGAGAACATTGAAGACAACATTAGCATAGCACTTAACACCAGTAGTGACATCCAGCTGGAAACCAACAATATCTGCATCCTTTTCCATCTTTTTCTTCTTTACACCTTCTTCTTTAGCTTTGCTTTCCATGTTATCTATATTTTTTGTAGACTGTTTTTAGGTCGAGCGTTAGCATTCGGCCTGCTGTATACTTTTAAGTATACTATAGAGTGAGTTCCAGTGTTTTCATTTCTTAGTTGCAGTGTCCTTTAAAAATCCTTGCTTGCTAGTGGTCAGTTCTGCCTCTTTGTCCTGCCTTTTTTCACTTTGGGAGCAGCACAAAGTACTGTGTAATTACGCTATGTCCTGTTTATCTCTTCTGTAAGAGACTTTTTTTTTGGCATTTGCCTGTTTCACCTCAACAGTGTGGGTGCTTGTTCAGTCCATCCTCCCCACCAGCTCCCTCTGTAAACAAACCAACAGCAGAGGGGGGCTTTTCCAGGGCCTGCTCACCCTCGCTCTCTTCCTTTTGTTATTTTCAGTCTGTGGCAATAAAAGTCCGGTCAGTAATTTACAACGCTATGAGCTCTAACTTGAGCAAACACGAGACTATTGTATTCCAAATGCTTGTTTTTGTGTGTCTCTCCTTCGTGCTTGTGCTCGCACTCGCACTGCTGTCATCAGCACCTCCCGTCTGTTCCTCAGTTTCCAGTTTGTGTTTGCCACCCCTCACACACATCGTGGCTTGTTTGTAATAGTTGCAGCGTGGCACGCCATGCTTTGCCTCTAAGTATGGCGGCCGTGCCTTTCATTCTGTATGGCATGGCTCGTCCACCGCCATTGTTTATTAATTATTTAGAAACTACTTTAACTCTCAGTGCTGTGCCCATTTCACAAGACTGTTTTGAGTTACTGCCTATTCTGTGCTCCTCCCAGCCCTGACACATGCACATTGATTACTATTGAATCAATACAAACCTAATCACATGGATCACCTTCACGGGACAGTGATAAATAAGGCGGATATGTTCGGTGATGTTTGAATCGGGGATAAAAGCATTCTTAAATGACTTGAACATGGACACAGACGTAATAAATAAGAAGGGTAGCATGCTCGGTTAACATTCACTTTCATTACCGAGAGCACGAACTAATATGTGCATGCAAATTTGGCAATGACAGTCATTGTAAACACCTTCGCTGGATGGCGGACTTACAAAAACAAAAAGCTTGTTTAACATTTACTTTTACTTCTGAGAGCACTCAGCATTTTTATTATGTGCATGAAAACACGGTAATTACAGTTACCGTGAGCACCTTCACGAGATGGCGATTAAAATGGGGAATGCTTTCGGGGTCTTTTGAAGTGGGAATTAGATGATCTCATCAGAAAAACAACACACGCATTTTCAATGCAACAGGTCTCGCATTTGCTCGAGTTAGAGCTATTAGCGTTGTAAACTGCTAACTGGACTTTTCTTGCCACACAAATGAAAAGAAAAAAAACGCAGCATGATCGCGCTTGGGTTTACAAAGCGTTTTTTTATTTGTGTGGCAAGAAAAGTCTGGTTAGGAGTTAACAAAGCTAATAGCTCTAACTCTAGCAAATGCGAGACCAGTTGCATTGAAAATGCTTGTTTCAGTTTCCGCTTAGAACATGGGGCCAGATTTATACTGGCCTTGCGCAGTTCCAACGCCACATTAGGGTCATTTTTGGAAAGGGAAAAAGGCTGAGCCATATTTACAAAGTGGTGCAATCCTTGCATTGCGCCACTTTGTAACTCCTTGTGCCACATTATGCCTGCGCTAGGCATAATGTATGCAAGGGGGTGTTCCGGTGCTAGGGGAGCCCTAGAAATGGCACAAAGGAAATTCTGAGATTCCTTTGCGCTGCTTTATTGCATTTTTTAATGCCTTCTAAGTGCATGCATTAAAAATAGGCTCTCATTGACTACAATGGGCCTCTGGGTGCTTTGAAGGCCTAGCATCATAATTTTTTATGCTAATCCTGCAAACCACCGGACTAGTGTAAAAAAGTATTACGCTAGTCACCCCAACAACCGCCATGGTGCACCGTATTTTAAATACAGTGTTCCATAGTGGCATTAAGGAGCACTAAGGGGTGCAAGAAAAGTGGCAGTGCACTAGGTGCACTGCCACCTTTCATAAATATGCCCCATTGCATATTTACTTCTTAACCTGTTGTACTCTCTCACACAATTTACATCTGCATATACCTTTTTTATCAAAATCTATTAGAAACAAACCAGCTAATGTTTGAACCTGTGATAATGCCACATATGACATTTCTTCTTTAAAGACTGTACTTCCAATATTAATAAATACAGCATCAACACCTAAGCCTTGAGACTTGATACAGCATACGCAAGAGAAACTGGAAACTGTTTTGTTGTATATACAAATCTTTCGCAAGCAAAAAGCGTACAGCAAATTGTCCAATTTGCTTCAACTCATCAACCTGATCAAACTTTATAGCTAGAAATTCAACCTAATTACGGTTCAGAAAATAAATAAAGTCAACAATTTTTCCCAAGGCCCCATTTATCAATCTTTCTTCAACATTTAAATTAAGTCTTAAAATTAGCCTACAATTTTAGCAGACACGTAAAGACTTTTTTAATCCAGCAGTCTTAGAAACTGATTTCTCCAAACAGTCCATCTTTTCTTGAAATTTTCACTAAGTATTATAGTTAATTCTTGATGTTCCATTTTGTCAACAGCAGTAATCTCCAAAATGTTTTAATTTTCTAGTTTTAGCAATTCTTCCTTAAATGTGGCACACTCTTGAAGTGTGGGCATTAAAGAAACTATGGGGGTCATTATGACCCTGGCGGTCCTGCCCCGCCACGTGTGCGGTGGCTGCCAAATTATGACAAGGTTAGTGATCTGGCTGCATTGCAGCAAGTTCACCACCTGTACCGCCAGGGAGGTAGGACCCCCTGGCTGAAGGTTGACCACCTTTGACTCGGTGGTCCACCTAACACTGACCGCGGTATTTCGAATATCCTTACTGTCAGGGATTCTGTGGCAGGAGCCCCACCACCAAATCCATGGAGGTAAGGATACTGGCGACGGGAATACTCATTCCTGTCGCCACTACAGGACTCCCCAACCCCTCCTCCATGTTGAACACCCCCACCCCCTGACCCCATCAGAAGCCCCCAAGCAGTGACACCCCCTCCCCAATCCCCGAACTATACCCCCACCCTCCATCCACGCACGCACACACCACACATATATACATACATGCACATATCCACGCTCACTCATTCACACACACCTGCACACATGGCCACGACACACCCCTCACCCCCTGCATACACACAGTCACACAGGCACACCAACACTTGCACACAACACTCAACACCCCCCCCTTCCCCTTGTTGGTTGATCACCTTACCTGGTGGTAGTCCGGGAGGGAACGATACGGCAGGCGTTGTTGATGTGACATGGCAGTGGCAACGGAGCAGGCTTCACTAGACCGCTGACCGCTCCACCTTCATATAGTAGTGGAGAGCACCCAGCAGCCATAATATGGCGGCCTGAAGACCGCCAACACTGGCGGTCATGTGGCAGGTGTGACTTCAGCGGTCTGCGAAAAAGACCGCCAAAGTCATATTGAGGGCGTATATGCTTTCCTTCTTCAGAAAACGTCTACATTAGCTCAGCTGGTGTCTTGTTAGAAGGAAAGAGTTCCTTAATAAGTCGACTCCTCAACATCAATTTTGCCTCCTGTGTCGGAACTCTAATGTCCTTTAGAATGTTTCCATAGTGCATGTCAGAAGCTTGACGCATATTTTTCACAAGTTCCTTGTATTCAAAATATTGCCAAATGTTAGCATTGCCAATACCTTCTAGTGAGTTTCGAATGTCATCGTGTGAGAGAAAAGTTAAAACCGGCTGTCGTTTTACAGCAGTTAGTTGTAGTAGGTCTCCTCCAAACAAGATATTGTATTCTGTTTTAAAAATCTCTTGCATGCGCAGATGAACAAAAGCAAGCATTAGATTTGAAACCATGCCTACCTTATCAGAAATCAAAAGTTTAATCTTCTTCAAAAGTCTTGCCACCTCATGACAATCTTCCCCGAGGTAACTTGATGTATTCCAATTTATTATTATGTTCTACTGGTAGCATTCGTGGTCTGTGTAAAGTTATTCCCTTGATATTGTATGCAGCTAATCCAGTAGGTGCAGTTACCCCACACAATAAGTTAGAATCTGTAATTTTCTGCAATTAAGTATAGATAACTTTAATTAAAAAGCTTTTTTCCAGTACCAGCTTGACCACTAATGCATCATAGAATTGGCTGAAATGATGAGCAACTTCATTCCTTTTTGTCATGTCATAATCCATGTTCTATTTTTTCTTTCACTTCAGTGTAAATGTCTTTCTGCTCTTTGTTTAGTTGTCCAACTAACACATCTAGATCTTCTGATTCCATTCTAGCTTGTTCCATGGCACTTTTCACTTAATTCATAGCCATTGCAGCTACGTTTTCCAAGAGGTGCCGAACTCTGGCTGCTTTGAGAAATATCCTTTGTAATCTCAGCAGCAATCTTTGATTCTTGCTGTATCTCATTGTTTAATATGTATAAGTAGTTTCTAAACATGGGGCACTGAATATCATCTTTTACAGCTTTGAAATGTTCCTCAAAGCAGTCAAAATCACCAAGTAACTCCATTTCAGTGTGCCATGTTTTGAACAGTTGAAGAAGTGCTAATTAGAAAAATTCTCTTTTTCAGCAGTTTGACAGCTAAGTTTTCGATGGTTAATTAAATTTTGTTTTTCATGTTTGACTAAACATCCATCACATCCAGGAACTGCATACTTTCTTTCCTCTATATTTCAGTAACATTACTTTTATATCTGGAGGCTTGAAGAATTTCATAGAGGCATTTGTCTTCTAGATGGGTACTTTTTTTGGATAGTATGTATCTAAGATATTTGATTTTACAAGATCTGTACTGTCAGGCTCAACCACTGCCAAATACTGAATTTCAAGGAAAGATTTCAGTACTCAGTTTCTTGTACCAGATAGGCCAAGACTTACCCAGACAATTCTTTTTGATTTTGAGAACCTAAGTCTATCACAGGCCTCATAGGACCCCATTTCCCTATGAGAAAACATTTTCCAGCTGAAGGAATGCAATTTCTGGCTAAGTGTCTTCTCTGCAGAAATCTCCTCCCACATCTCCTTCATTTCATTTTTTTTCAGATTTTGTAATGTATGATGTAATATATCGAGCCACAGCAATGGAATTGTCTGCAAGAAATTGAATGCTCATGTAAGCATTCCACAGATTTAAAATGACTGGATTGTAATCATTGATGTATTTGGACTCTTCTGTTCTTTGTGTATTTTTGTAAAATTCCTTGCCAATGTAAGTCGAACTGAGGACAAAAAGCTGTTTACTCTTCCTTTTGAAATAACAGGTCATGGAAATCCAAATCAACATTTTGTGTAAAAATCTCTTTTGGATCTGTATGCAGGACGACAATACTTTCCACATAATACTTGCTCTCTCAGACCTTTTACAGCAGAGTGTTTTGGTACATGTCACATCTTGTTCTATAAAAGACAACACAGACTCGTCCGTTTCTGATCCAAATTTTGGTGCATCTTTTATCCACAGTAGCATGTGAGTATGTGGAGCACCTTTTGCCTGGTACTCTTTCTGCCAAAAGAAACTGCTTACTTCTCCAAGGGGAGGATTGCTCTTGTTGCAGATGAAAGCAAGAATAGCTTGAAATCTCTGGTTAAAATATCTACACACATTAGCAGGATCTAATGAACACATCTCTCCAAGTGTTTTTACATTAATATCTTTGATATTAGAATGAGAATTAAATGAGGTCATCCCATGCATACTCCGCACAACTCAATGTCAAAAACCAGGTTGGTGGACCTAGATTTCTGAACATACACTTCTGTTCTCCATGACCCCGGAGCCAATATTCATTGGTTTCCCATAGGCATGCCATCAAATTAATCAGGTTGGATTCTAATTTCTCATCCTTTTCATGAACTTTGGTTACAAAGTCTCTTGCAGATATATTTTGAAGACTAATTCTAGTATGTGATTCACTGCATATGAAAGTCCAGACAAGTCTCTCTCAAAAAGTAGATAGAATATATATGGAATACACTGTCTAAACCTTGGCTCTTCTGAATACAATTGTGTTGATCGATATTCAGCTGCTGGTATTTGTATGGGTCGATCATAATACTGACCTCCTACTTCAGTGGGAAACAACTATAGAAAACAGCGAACCTCTAAGCTTTTTTACCACACATTCACAGGTAAAAAAATTAGCTTGCTTTATTTCGAAAAGGTAAATAGCATCTTCTTCAGAATGTAATGAATGGATGCTATAGTGCTCATAAATTTGTTCTGCTCGGGATGGATCTACTTTTTCTATTTGGCTACTCCCTGACAAAGGCCCTCATTATGAACATGGTGGTCCATTCCGCTATGCCAGCGGTGGCGGTAGACACCGCCAAGAGAGGAGCGGTCCAGACCGCCAAATAATGATCCAAATTAAACACGCGCATCCCGCGAACCAACCACCGCCAGGAGAGGAGTCCCGCCGACGACGGCAGACTCTGCCCACAGGCCGTCGGAAAGGCCTAACCTGCCCATCAAATTATGAACCACCATTCCGCCACCAGTTCCGGGGCAGGAACCACCACCACACAAAGCCAGGCGGTAATGAACCAAATATAAGGAACCATGTACCGGAGTCCCACAGAACGTGCAGCAGCAGCCATGGATAGAGAGCTGCAGATCATGCCAGCCCTGCTCCTTGCCATATACCTACACGACCGAGACCGCCGACGATGACGGTGAGTACCGCAACCTACGAAACAAGGGAGGAAAGGGCACAGTTACATACCCACCCACTTCACCCATCAGTCAACGCCCCCCAACCCTTCCCAGCAGCACATGTCATACACCCCACACCAAGAGGGAAGTACCCAACCGAAGTCAAATGCAACTTGACCCAAGTATAAACAAAAGCCCCACATCCATAAAAAATAAACAAACACCAGGGTGTAACTGCGTGCAGCCCAGACACAGTCCACACAGAAACTTTAGTAAGAAGGTCACTGAGCCAAACAGTGCAAACAGGGCCAATGGCGAGTCCGTAATAACACAATTGTCATGGGCCCCAACGGCCCACACCTGACTCCCATAAGTGCTGGGTACTCCACAGAACGGGGCACCATATGGGGATCCAGGCACCTCACGGAAGGGGGGCGGGGGTGGTGGGGTGGGGATTTTTGATGGGGGTGGGCTCTTGACTTTCTTGTGGAGATTGGAGGGGGGTGGGCTTTTCCTTTGAAAGTGGTGGTGGCTGTTTGGCTCGGGTGGAGCTGGATGGCCTAGGCTCAGACCGGGCCTTCTTCTTCTCTGGGGAATGGGCACGGGAATGTGAAGGGTGGATCGGGGTGGGCTGTGATGTGGAAGAAGCGGAAAGGGCAAGGAGGTGGGCATGTTTGGGGACAAGACGGGGTGGGCCAGTGGGTTGGAAGAGGTCAGCACAGGAGAGGAAAAGTTTCTTGGGAGCAATTGGGGTGGGCGTGGATGAGGGCGTGGGAGTGGAGGCAGAGGGATGCGTGTAGGGGTGCGTGTAGTGGGTGCAGGTGACTGCTCGGTATGCTGTTGTGTGGTGGATGTCTGATAGGTGGGTGTCTTGGTGCGTTTGTGTGTCTTGGGAGGTGGGGTGGACACAGTGGGAGAAGACAGACAGCTAGTATGGATGCATGTTGTGGGGGTGTCTGCAAGTCTGGGGAGTGTGCTGCTTGTGTCAACTACAGTAGAGGTGATGAGTGCAGGTGTGGTGTATGGGGTGCATTTATGGCTGTCAGTGATTGTGGTGAGTGCAGGAAGAGGAGCAGTAACAGTGAGTGAAGGTGCAGTGCATGAGGGTGTGGATGTAGAGGGGACAGACAGGGAGGCGGAAGAGGTGGGCCCAGTGGGGGAAGTGTACATTGTTGTGTGTGCAGTTGTCTGTTGACTGTGTGAATGCTTGTGGTGTGAGAGGTGGTGCTTGTGCTTTGAAGTGTGCTACTTGTGTGTTGATGTGCCTGTCAGCAGGTCTGATTGTGTGCTTTGGACGGGTGAAGGGAGTGGGGTGCTGGAAGTAGTAGAGGAGGTTGGAGGGGGGACGAAATGACCAGGGAAACTGGCTGCCGTCCGAGAGGAGGCCATAGCCTAAAAAGATCTATGTAGGGCAGACATGGGACCGTGAATGCCATCCAGATAGGCATTGGCCTGCTGCACCTCTGATACTAGCCCCTGGATGGCATTGACGATGGTTGTCTGCCCTACAGAGATGGTTCTCAGGAGGTCAATAGCCTCCTCTGTGAGGGCAGCAGGGCTGACTGGGGGAGAGGAGGTGCCTGGGGCGAAGGAGACGCCCACCTTTCTGGGTGGGCGGGCACGGGCAACTCGGTGGGGAGCAGGAGGGAGGGCGGTGATGGTGTGGGGGTGGCGGAAGATCTCACGATAGTGGTGTGTGCACTAGGGTCCACCACCGCCGGGGGACCCCCATTGAAGGAGGTCTCAGAGTCACCACCTCCTGTGGTATTAGCCTCCCCGTGGAAGTCCTCTCGCCCTCCCACCCACTGGTCCCCTGGGCGTCCGTTATCTCTGCCTTAGAGGACCCGTGGGGCGCTGCCTCCCCACTTGCCTGTGCCTTAGCTCCCTCGCCTCATGTTGATGCTGTACCAAACCAACACAAGAGAACAGGGATGGGGAGACAAAACAGGAGAGACACTTGTAAATAGCTGAATGCAGATACAGAATGGCCAGACATACACCCACCCAGCCAACACACCCAACAGGCAGCACCGTACACTATGCCCATGGCCATGCCCCTGACTACTGACCAGAATACTGCTCTACACCCATCCCCTGAATTACTTTTGAAGCTGAGGTAGGTGGAACCTAACAGGGACACCTCTACACCCTTTGGGGAACATACAGTAGATGGACACCAGTCAAATTCCCTGCTCTGAGCAGCATGTGCCCTACTGCACACCCAGACATCCTTCCAGACTGAAGTATGGTCAATGAGTACTCACCCCCTTGTGACTGCTGTCCAGCCTTCAAGCGCCCATCCAGATCTGGGTACGCCACCGCCAGGATCCTTCGCATGAGGGGGGTCAGTGCCCGACGGGCACCCCTTCCACGTTGGGAGGACTTCCCCAGCTGGGACTCACTGATCTTTCGCACCCAGTGCTGCAGGTCCTCCAACCTCTTTCGACAGTGGGTGTTCCGCTGGTTGTAGAACCCCACGGTCCGCACCTCCTTGGCGATGGCATGCCAATGTGCCTTCTTCTTGTGGGCGCTGACCTAGAAGGGCGACACAGAAATGGAAAACAGAGGTCAGTCACATGCACGATAGAAACAGCTGGCAAATTGTCCAATATGTGACGGACAGTACTCTCAGACATACAGGACAGTTGCACGCAGCATTCCATACACCATGGCCCATGCAGTCTCAGAGGAGCACACATGTCCAATCCACACCATCCATTACACACACAGTGCCCTCCAAACCCAGACTCACCTGTACCTCTGGCCGTCCGTAGAATTTGCAGTACAGGGGCAGGACCCCGTCCACTAGCTTCTCCAATTCTTCCTGGGTGAAAGCCGGGGCCCTTTCACCTGCACCACGTGGCACATCCATAGCCAGAGGCAGGCCACAGCAGTACACAGAGTAGAGTACCTCTCCGCATGAGATCAGGGAGTCAAGTGATCAAACGATGATGAACGTGCGTACGTTCTGCAGCGGTATGCACCGTCACCGCCAGCGGCTGTCATGATACGCCAGGGTTCCCCATTGGCATCCATGTTAGTCAATGAGGGTGCGAACGGTGGTCAATACGCCTCACGTTGTGATGTCAACCGCTAGCGGTATGAGGTCACTTCCACAACGAAGGGGCAGATCTACAGTGGGCAGACATTTGTGCAGCAACCTGGCACACACATGTCCTATACTGGGGACGATATATTGATGACTGCTTCATGTTATGGACAGGGGATGAGTCTACACAACGGGAATTTTGGGTATACCTAAATGAGAATGAAGCAAATATTAAATTTACCTATAAGTACAGTACAACTCATTTGGAATTCCTGGATGTGGAACTCTATATAGAGGATGACAAAATAGAAAGCAGACTATATCGCAAACCTACTGCCTGTAATACGTTGCTACACGCCACCAGCTCCCACCCTCAATATCAAATTGAAGCCATTCCAATGGGTGAGATGACAAGAGCGAGGAGAAACTGTAGTAAGAATGAAGAATTTGAGAAACAAATTATAGATATGGGACATAGATTTATAACAAGAGGATATTCTGAGACACTTATATACAAAACCATTAACAAAGTGCGGAATATGTCCCGTAGGCACACTTTAGATCAAGGTATGCACAGAAAAAGTGAAAAACGTACTAGGGATTATAAAATCAGAATTATCTTGGACTTTACAGAAAACTCTCAAAAACTAATTAAAATTATGAACAAATACTGGTATTTATTATGCCAAGATGAAATACTTCAAAAATACATAGGAAGAAGACCAGAAGTGGCTTATAGGAGAGGTAATACCCTCAACAATATATTATGTCCAAGTTATCTGGCAGAAACAACTACAAAAGATTGGCTTACCAGACGAAATTTGGGTTTCTTTAAATGTGGGTCATGTTTGATGTGTAAGTGGGCATGGCAACCCAAAAAAGATGTGGAAGATCAAAGAGGTACTAAAATACTTATTAGTTCTCACATAGATTGCAACACTAAATTTGTTGTATATATGCTTATTTGTGCTTGCGACAAAATATATATAGGTAGCACCATTAGGCCACTGAAAATTAGGATTTCAGAACATTGGAGAGCCATTAATCAAGGAGATGAACGCTATCCCATAGCGTCCCATATGAAAACTTGCACGGCACAGAGTGCTCATAAAACGTTTAAATTTATAGGTTTTGACCATTGTGCACTGAATCCACGCGGTGGAAATAGAGAGCTAGAGCTACGCAGAAGAGAATCAAAATGGATTATGAGAATGGGAGCAGTGGAACAGGGCTTAAATACGGACCATGAGATGGAATATTTTTTAGGAGATAATTGATTTATCATTAGGAGAAATATAGGTTCTTTAATACCAGATACATTTCTATCAACCTTTTATGATTTAATGCTGTCTGTAGACATGGTTTACCTATACATGATGCTATATGGGTATTGATCTCGCAATAGTTAAATAAGAAAAAACGGTTTTTGTATTATGTATTTAATGATTGTAGTAATGTGTAATTAGAACAAGAAATGTAGCTCAAAATGTTATTCAGGGAAGGTTACCAGACAGTTGAACACTGAATCTTGATGTGTATTCTGCCAGGAGATGAAGAATAGGGCATATGAGATTAGTTCTAAGTATGGCTCCATGGATAAAATAACCAAGAATACAGTTTTGTAATAGAGTAGAATATGCTTTTCGGAACAGTATAGTGATAACAACGACAAAACGCTGTATAGTACGATAACTCGGACTAATATTTGAAACCTGGAGTAGTCCGCTCTTTATTTCTATCTTTACTTCCCCGGAATCGGGGAATACAGATAATGTAGTCCGTCCTTTATTTCTAGCTTTTGTGTAATCACGTAAATAGTCGGAAGCCATGACGGCTTCGGCTTAGATTATTTCACCGGCATAGCGTACTCGCTTCGGCACCACGAAGGAATTCTACAGCGTACACGCTTTTCAATTAAATAACCTGGTGAGTTCTAACCATTCGCTTTGACACAGTATAGAATCTGTAGATATAAGCATGATAAATTAGAAAACTAATGAGATATGTTAGCGTTTCTTCGATAAACGGTGCATAGTATTTCATGATTTATAACAATTGGATAAGGTGACTTATGGGAGAGATAATTTAATTTAAAGACGTATTCTTTCTTTATTTGCTTCATAATAACAGTATCCATAAGAAAATTGGAGTTTCTTTGTGACATGTATCTTTGTACTCAGTAATGGTATAATATGCTAGAAACAGCTGTAGGAACTTTTGAGCAAGTTTGTGTAATTACAAATTACTTGGGAGACCTGATCGCTCAGTGTTTAACTATGGGGTCATATTAATTAATGTTTTGTTAAACAATTTTTGTGACATTATACTGCAATGGTATGGGGTTAGGTCTATGAGGTGTACACAATTTTCTTAGAGATGAGGAAACAATTTTCTTTGGGGATGAGATACATAGAGGTGTAGTCATGAGTTTCTAGTAACTATTGATTTTGTTTAATGTAATTGGCATGTAAAATGTGCATTGCGAATTGGGATATTATCGGATTTATGTTACTTCTATGCTTGAAAAAACCTAATTATTTTTCTAATATTAGGCCTACTTTGATTTGCATATCATCACAATGTGTAACGTTATATATACAATACAATTATAGGAAGTCCTGAAGAAATCCAGGGGGTACTCCCCGGATGAAACACGTGTTGACAGACTAAGGACGACTGATTATACTGATCAACCTTGGAACTAAATTTTGTGAGAGATGAATGGACACTAATGGGAAGATGACCAATTACACTGTTAATGTGGAAGTAAAGTCACATGGACAGACTAAGGACGACTGATTATACTGATCAACCTTGGAACGAAATTTTGTGAGAGATGAATGGACATTAATGGGAAGATGACCAATTACACTGTTAATGTGGAAGTAAAGTCACATGAGGATACGAATTGAGAACTTTTGATTTAATCACGTATGGACTTTGGACACAATCACATATGGATACATGATTTGGAGTGTTATATACCACCGGGGACTGTGAACCTGACACGGTTATGTTTTGTTTGATCTCTAGACGATTTAATTAATAAATTTCTGGATGGGAGACTTCAATACCTGATATTCCTTGGCTTTTATATTCAATGCAATTACAAAAAGATCTTGACTTGATTTGATACATTGTATGGTTATTATGCCGTTTTGAGTAATTATTACGTGTGCATTTGATTTTGATTTTGAACATTTTGCCATCACCTACACATCTTGAATTTCCTACTACTCACAATGCAGGGCCTACTAGCCACATGAAGCACCTAGGCCTCTATCCATTCTGTATAGTAGCACACATAAATTACTCTGTTTCCTCCCAGGGATGTACATATATATCTGTCAGGTAGCAGTTATTGGAGAGACACTACAGTGAACAATGCAGTGCAGAAATGTTGAGAAGTGTGCGTCTGTATGTGTCTACATCACTCCTTTTTGTAACCCCTTGTAGGTACTGACCCTTGTGGCGAGGAAGGGCACCATCGGTGTACAGACCACTTGTGGATATGGGGACCATGGTGGAGTGTCAGATCATAATCACTTACAGACTCACACGTGCAACTATTCAGGACCTTTGTGAATTACTGGATCCTGCACTAACTCCGGGAAATCGTTATCAGCATGCCATTCCAATTGAGGTGCAGGTGCTCTCCGCACTCCATTTCCTGGCCACAGGCTCATTTCAAGTGACAGTGGGCATTCGTGCTGGTTTCTCTGAGCCAATGTTCAGCCAGGTACTGACAAGATTTCTGAATGCATTTGTACAACATCTGCAATCCTATGTGCGGTTTCCCCAAAGTACTAACCTCCCTGCCATCAAGTCTGACTTCTATGCCTTTGCAAACATTCCCATGTCATAGGTGCCATTGATGGCACCCACATACCCATCATCCCCCCAAGAGTGAGTGAACAGGTGTACAGAAACAGGAAGAACTTTCACTCCTTGAACATCCAATTGGTGTGTACTGCAGACCAGTACATATCCCATGTGAATGCCATGTTTCCAGGTTCAGTCCATGATTCATTTGTGTTGAGGAACAGTAGTGTGCCACAGAAGATGGAACAACTACAAGAGGACAGAGGGTGGATCATAGGTAAGTTTGCCTGTCAGTAGCTGACACATTGCTGAAAACCAGCCTGTCTGACTAAGGGACATAACAATGACGAGTCTGTATTGAACCATTTTGTAGGTGATTCTGGCTATCCAAACTTGCGTTGGCTCCTGACACCAGTGAGCAATCCCAGGACGGATGCAGAAAGGAAATACAATGAGGCCCATGGGCATACTAGGAGGGTAATAGAGCGTACTATAGGTCTCCTGAAGGCTAGATTCCCGTGTCTACATATATCTGGGGGTTCCCTGGCCTATGGCCCTGATAAGGTGTGTAGAATAGTGGTGGTCTGCTGCATGCTGCGCAACTTGGCAGTGAGACATTCAATCCCCCTCTTGGAGGTGGAGGGTGCTATAGGTCCTGATCAGCTACCTCAGAGAGGTAAGGATAGTGATGGTGAGGATGAGGAAGGGGAAGATGTCCAGTCCAGAAACCAACTGATACAACTCTACTTCTAATAACTGTGTGGGACTTAAGCCCATCATTGGGTTTGGTGACTAATAATGTCAGTGTGCTCTGTCATATAGGGGGGATTGGTCATGATAGGCATTACATGGACCACTTCTGCATGGTACTAACAGAAAATATATGCATTCCCTCCTGGCCACCATTTGGACACACAGTACCACCATCAAGCAAAAATTTACAATAAAGTTGTTTTCTGCCAGTTACCTCCATACTCCACTTTGTTCACAATTTAAGACAGGGGACAAGGTGTGAAATGTGTTTTATTGGTAGAATTGAGTGAATTGTGCTATATACAGTGATGGGAGTCGTAAGGGTTGGGTGTCCTCAAAACCAACTTGGTGGCAGCCCTGTTGGATGTTTTAGATGGGTCCATTTTGTCGCACAGTACTTCACGTTGCCCTCAGCTAAGTGTTGTTGGTGAATGTGTGTGATGGTTGCTTTGCATTAGTAGCAGAGTCAATTGTTGGAGGGGGCCTTGTTCTTAGCTGGGTTTCCAGTGCCATATCTTGGCCTAAGAGTGCATTTGGGCGCCTGCTGTGGAGCTTCTTGGGGTGGCATGGTTGGCCCTTGTGTTTCCTGGGAGGGTACTTCCTGTGATGTTTCTGCTGCTTGGGTCATCAGATGCTGGTTGTCCAGGGCTGTTGTGGGGGCCTCTTGTCCGATGTGGGTGTCAGACTGTTTTTTTACCAACTGCAGCAGTGCTCCAGCAATGGTGGCCATTGTGGCATTGAGCTCTTTCCACTGCTCCATGGCCTGTTGGTGTTGTTGCTGCTGCATTCTCTGACTTTGCTCCAGGGTTGACACAATCTGTGCTAACATGTCTTGGGTATCTTGGTAGGCTCCCAATACCTGTGCAATAACGCCCTGGGCTGCTGCATCCATCCTGTGGCCTCCCCCCTGGCCCACTGGGACACTTGAACTTACCCTGGCCCCCTGTGCCTGTGTCCCATGCACAGGTCTTGACGTGCCACTTGTACTGGGGCCCTCGCCTTCCTGCATGTTGGGAGTGGGAGACTGTGGCCTCTGTAGCTGTGTTACACCAGTCTGTGCCCTAGGTACACTGGTGTGGGTACGCCTCCCCTGGCCTGCTGGGCTTGACTGGGTGTTAGGGGTGACAGTGGTTTCCTAGGTGGGGCTGCTGCATGGTGAGAATCCAGGACTGTGTGAGGGGCCTGCCTGCTCATCAGTGTCCAGGGATCCTTCGCCAAGGTCTTGTGAGGTGGCTCTGTCTCCCTGGAGGGCTGTGGCACTCCTTTTCTCGTCTGTTAGGGTTGCATGGGTGGTTGTGCCTGTTGGGGGACATACACATGTCTGTTAAATATGCATGTAGGATTGAGGTGTACAGGACTGTGCTATTTTGTGCTGGTGTTAATTTCAGTGGCGTTCCAGGCTGCCTTTGTGAGGTTGACATAGCATTTAGCGCCAGTGGTGGGGTTGCATTGTGGGGGGGGTATTGTTCCATTGTGGGTACATGCAGGGGTGGGTGGCTGTGCACAGTGGGAGTGATGTGGGCCTGTTAGTGGGTTGTGGGTAAAGCAGGGTGGTGGATGTGGTGGGTAATGGCTGGGTGGGGTGTAGGTCTAGGGTGTGGGTGGGGTGGGGTGGTACATGCATTGCAGTTGTGGTATGTATGGGGAAATTGTAGATGACTTACCCGAGTCCATTCCTCCAGTGAGTCCAGTGAGTCCCTCTGGGTGCAGGATGGCGAGGACCTTCTCCCAGTCGGTGCAGTCGGATGGTGTTGGTGGCGGCCCTCTCCCAGTCTTCTGCGCTGCGATGTGGTGCCTAGATGCCATGGCCCTGACCTTCCCCCGCAGGTCGTTCCATCTCTTCCGGATGTCGTCCCTGGTGCGTGGATGGTGTCCCACTGCATTCACCCTGTTGACAATGGTCTGCCACAGCTCCAATTTCTGGGCGATGGGTGTGTGCTGCACCTGGGCCCTGAATATTTGTGGGTCCACCTTCAGGATCTCGTCCGCCATGGTCCTTAGCTCCCTTTCGGTGAAGCGTGGATTTTTGGGGGGTGACATGGTGAGTGTGGTGGATGGCGTCGGGACTTGGGACGGGGTAAGGGTGCTCCTCTGTGGGTCGATGTGCGTCTCCTGTATGCTGGCGTTCGCTGTCTGGCTCTGGTGCGCTCCTTCTTCTTGTCCTGGTTTCGTTGCAAAGGATTGTGGGGTGTGTCTGGGGGTGTTTTATGGGGTTCTGGATGTGTATCAGGTGTGTGGGTGATACGCCTATCCAATGTGTGCACTTGTTTGTGTTGAGTCCACTTGCTGCCTGTGGCGGTCGCAGCCGCCAATAGTCATCCGGCCTCCACTGTCCACCGAGGTGATTTGTGCATCATTATTTGGAGGGCGGGATGTGGGTGTGCTTGGCGGTGGCGGGTGGCGTGGGCTGGGATTCCCGCCGACAGTGTCATGGCGGGGAGTGGTGGTGTGGGAATTTTTGGCGAGGTTGGGATTTTCGATCATTATATGGCGGGTTTCCATTCACTGCCAACGGCGGGATTCTGTTCACCGCTGACACGGCGGTCGGCAGTCTTTCCCGCCATGTTCATAATCACCGCCTAAGTGTCTTCATCAACATTTAGTACACAAGGTTCAACATTAATATTCATATAATACACATAATTTTGTACCAGGTATAATGTTGTTCATTGAATTAGTTAACATCTACTAACTGTTGCCAATTATTTTCATTCTTAATTGCTACACCACTTACCAAGATAACATGTGGCTCTTCTTTTTCTTTCTCTATTCCTATTGTCCAACAGCAAATACACAACTCTTACTTTAAGGCCTTTCAGTAACTCTGTTGGAGGCAATTTACCTGTTTTTGGTTCCAATTGTATTATCACTTGAAATGGATGTACAGACTGTAGACAGATAGATTTGTATAATTTAATTTTTGTAGTTCTTCTGGAATACCCGCAGGTTCCAACCTATTCTACAATGCTCTATCTGGTGTCTTCTGATCCTCTAACTTATCATAACAGTACTTACATAAAACCTGCTGACTGGACAAGTCAAAACGCACCTCTACATATAAATAAGCAGCAAATTCTTTCCACTTTTCTCTGTTTTCTCCTTCAGTTTTAGAAATGACATCTACATTTCGTATTTGACTTTGATAGTGACTGGGGCAACAGCAAATACAAATATGTTTTGTTTTTTCAGAACATACTGAATTAAATGTTGTAATTTTTTAAAAACTGTTGTCCTTTCTTTCTCAATACCTATATCTACAAATGTCTCATCTTCCCTCAACTCGTCTTCAGGTCCCAAAAAAATAAAACTGCATATCACCACAAACTTTTTCTACCTCTTATTTGGTACCATGCAAAAGTACTCTGTTTATTTCCCCTAAACACAATCTTCACAAAGTAAAGTCTCCTTACAAGACTTCGCTTTTTTGAATGGTGAACTGCCAACATCCTAAAGTGATGAAAGGTGCTTTGGCATACTTCCCTCGACACCCATGCTAAGGAATGGCCTTGTAAATTAGTATTCTTTCTCACTTTACATTGATCTAATCCTTGCAAAATCTTTATCTTCTGCTTGAGGTTTCTACATGGAAAATGAAGTATAAAAACTCTTAACAAATCTATTGATTCTTGCTGAATCCTACAAATACTGCTACAGTTCCATTTGTAAACAGGGGCCTGTTTACGCCTTCCCTGACCCTCTTCAGCTATTACCTCTTCCATTTCATCTCTTCTTTTTCCATAGGTGCCCTTTCATTTATCTCATAACAACGGCCAGTTGAATCTAC
The DNA here is from genome assembly GCF_031143425.1 of Pleurodeles waltl. Lineage (NCBI taxonomy): Eukaryota > Metazoa > Chordata > Amphibia > Caudata > Salamandridae > Pleurodeles > Pleurodeles waltl. The sequence continues at coordinate 318,552,369 of NC_090442.1, read as the reverse complement.
TTTATTAACTAATGTGCTGTCCTGCAAATAACCTTCTTTATTAAAGAATGGTTCTGTACTGGATGTATGCTTCCACTCACCAGTAACAATTTTGAAAAAAATACTTTTGTTAATAAATCTTTTTCTTTGGCTGCATCCCTTCAGCCATGACACTGTTTTGTCTAGAGTTTTCAATCTTTTAGGTATCAATATAAAAAGCTTTCTTTTTAAGGAAAATACCTCATCTACCACATCCTCAACATATTTAATTTGTTTCACCCTTTGTGTTCCTCTTTTTGTACTGCCTCCTGATTTTCAGTAAGTACTCTTTTATGGAACATTTTTGCCCTAATTTCTTTGAACTATTGTTGTCTTCTACTTATGGTATCGGTTTTCTTCAATCTGTGCTTACTTTTCATTTGACATGATTTTTTTACATCCTTGCTTGATGTCAAATCTCTCTTTTCATGCACCTCCTTATGCACACTTTACAATTTTTTGCAAACTAATCTTATAAATTGTTTAGTTTTCTTACCAGTGGTTCATTTTTCTTTTTCTACTTTGTCCACATATTCACCCTTTTGTTTTCATCTTGCAAGTTGATATTATGTTTTGCTCTGTTTTTTATGGCTTTCAGTTTTTTTGGGATTATAGACGTATGCTTTTAGTACAAACAGATATCTGAAAAAGACAAAAATACATTAACACCTTTGCATTTGCATGGATAACTGCCCAGAAATTAATAATAAACATTTCAGTATTTTTGAAACAGAGAATCACTATGTAGTACGCATGCTACATGTGTTCCTTTTCATGTTTAAACCCCACTGTGCCATTCTCTGCTATTATTGGTGTCACGGTAAAAATCATAGCTTCAGTATATGCTTACCAATATCCCTTCGTATTTCTCATTCATTATTGAGTCTCTATCTCACTCACACTAACTATTAGTACAAACCTGAAGATATGAATGTTTGCATAACTGTTCATCTGACTATATTACTGTTGCACTCAATGTCTACGTACACATTGTAGTGTAGACAATCCTATCTGCATACTTTCTAACGGTCAATAATAATTTGAGATCTCTGATGCATTTTATTGGAGAGAATTTTATACCAGTGATGTTACTTGGGTTAATTTGGGTGAATTTCATGCAAAAGATATACACTACATCATCATTTCTTGCATTTTGTATTTAACAAACCTGGAAATACATGCCAGTGCTACACAACCTCATACCTAATCTAAAAGAGGAAGAACAGTAACAAATCACATTTGTTTCTTAATTTTCTCATATTTGTATGTCACATGTATTCTACACTACACATACAAATAAGGAAATACATTTAAATATGTTTCACATATTAAACACAAACATGTATCCATGTAATTTTAGGCAAATACCTCTATTACTATAGTATTGCTATACATTAAAATTACACATGTAATACCTGTTACTCTCTATTTCATACAGTATACACTTCTGTCTATTTTATCAGTATTCACTCATACTATTTATGCACATTTCTGGAATTATTCATACACTAAAAGATATATACTTTTTTTTTAACATACCTCTTAAATAGTTGCTCCTCATAGTTACAATACTCTCACAATATTTTTCTTTACTCTTTTCTTTCAATAATCATAAAACCTCAGCATAAGAACAGTACTGTACTCTCACACCAAGGGAATGTTATTGTAGTGCTTTACAAATCAAAAGGTGTGTTTGATATTTATCTTCTATTACCCAAGATTTGAATGGTTAATATCTGTTAACCCTTTGTTTGCCTCCCATAAAGAAGTCCAGTACGCTATACAACTGGAGGCGCAAATTCTTCACATCCCTCAGCGCAGCCTCTGTGTAAAACCTCAACAGATTCGCGACTCCGGACAGGGGAACAAAACTTTAATAACTAATCCTTTCCTTTATTTTTCTATTAGTCATAATCACAGTAACAGAAATATCCTATTGTAAGTTATTACCTACAAAAGCCATTTTAATTTTACTATTCCACTGCCCTTCAATGCAGTCTCCCACCCCCCATAGTGTACTACTTCAGCTGCCATAGCAATCTTGTCTGCAACACTCCACTGTACCAGCAGTTCAAAAGGTCACAGCACTGTCTGCAAGGAGCATGCTAGCTTCCAATTTGTTCTGTACCAGGTGTGGTTGACTATTTGCAAATCTAAGCATATCTAAAACTCTCTATTTTTTTCAACAAAATGTCATCCAATCACAGATGCAGTAACTTCATGATGTAAATTACAACCTACGTTTATCTAGTCATCTATTCTAAACATCTAGTCATTTTGTGCCTTTTTCAAACCTACTGCTTCCCTCCATTTTAACCACCTCACATTTTCAAAAATCTTTCGGTCAACTGCAGCCTTCTCTTTAGTGTTCCTGCTTTCACTATTCAAAATGCTGGGAGTGTAGATTGTAGATCACAGCTATGTTTATTGGGCAAGTGAGTATGCTAGAAAGAGTGGCATTAACAGGGACCTGGGTTTGCTTAATGTAGATATCACTTGGGTTGGCCAGAGAGGGTTAAAGTGGCATCAGATGCTTCCATTGGTTGAAAGCATTAGAGATTGCCAACCACCTCACCTCATGATTCTCTACTGTGGTGGTAATGACCAAGGCACACTCTCTGAAGTAGGATTGGAAATCCTAATGAAAGATACCTTTAGTCAATTAATGACACTTTACTGTAACACAACATTTGTGTTCTCAAATATTTGCCAGAGACAGAAATGGAAGTGGTCAACAACATTTTGTCCACAGATTGACAAAGCTAGGAAACATGTTAACATAGACCATAACATGGGTTGTATTTTCAATGATAATGTATGCTTTGACATGCAAGCAATATATAGAAGAGATGGTGTGCACTTTACAAATGAAGGCAACAGGGTGCTTCTGAGTAACTACAAACCTGCCATCTGCTCCTATATCCATTATTGTTATACAAGCAAATAACACAAAGGTTCTTCTTAGAGCCACCCTACATTCTAAACTGTAATTAATTTCCTTAAAAACTAGTTTACTATTTTTTTTTTTAATTTTGGAGTCGCGACCCCATCACAGCTTCATCCAGGTGCAGCGACAGAATCGCGACTCCAAATCAGTTTAAACCTTTTGCAGGTGTAGAAGGAATTCCTCAGCCAAATTTTAATACCCCCAAGACGTCAGAGTGCATCTACTCTGATCCCTTCTATATCTCTCACCCCCATTTTCATCACCCAGGATTATAACAAGGTTTATAAAATGGTGGCACTACCCTAACAGCACGCTATAGCCAGCCAATTACACCATGCATATGTAAACCATACTCCATCAGAGTAGGTCTAAGATTGAGTTCATGAGTGTATAAGTAAGTATATGAGTGCATGAGTGACTATATGGATCTGAGAGGGTTTTCCATTAATGTCTGAGAAGGTCTGTCAGTAGGTGCATTAGTGCTTGAGTGTTTGTGAGTGGATGCATAAGTGTCAGAGTCGATCTAGCAGTGGGTTCATAGGTGTCTGAGCCAGACTAGCAGTGGCTGCATAAGTGTTTGAGTGGGTCTCTGACTGTGTGCCTGAGTGTCTGGGTTTGCGACGGGGTGCATGAGTGTCTAAGTGGGTCTGTGAGTGGGTACATGAGTGTCTGAGTGGGTCTGTGAGTGGGTGCATGAGTGTCTGACTGGGTGGGTGCATTTGTGTTATTATAGCCAACCAATTATATGCATATGTAAACCACACTCTGTCAGACTAGGTAAGAGAGTGACTTCATGAGTGTATAAATGAGTCTATGAGTGCATAAGTGAGTGTCTGGATCTTAGAGTTTTTTCCATTAGTGTCTGAGTGGGTCTGTCAGTGGGTGCATCAGTGCTTGAGTGAGTCTCTGAATCGGTGCATGAGTGTTTGTGAGTGGGTGCATAAGTGTCAGAGGGGATCTAGCAGTGGGTGCATGAGTGTCTGAGTCAGACTAGCAGTGGTTGCATGAGTGCTTGGGTGGTTCTCTGTGTGCGTGAGTGTCTGGGTCTGCGACTGGGTGCATGAGTGTCTGAATGGGTCTGTGGGTGGGTGCAAAAGTGTCTGAGTGGGTGTCTGAATGGGTGCATGAGTGTCTGAGTGGGACTTTGGGTGGGTGCATCAGTGTCTGAGTGGGTATGTGGGTGAGTGTAAGAGTGTCTGAGTGAGTCTGTGAGTGGATGCATGAGTGTCTGAGTGGATCTTTGGCTGGGTGCATGTGTGTCTGAGTGGGTGTGTAGGTGGATGCATGAGAGTCTGAGTGGGTCTGTGGGTGGGTGCATGAGTGTCTGAGTGGGTCTGTGAGTGTCTGCCTTGGTCTGTAGGGGGATCCATGAGAGAAAGGAAAATTGGGCAAGGGGTGTGAATGTGTAATTTCATCCCATTCACTGGTTAATCAGGTGTTGTGAGGCATATAATATAAGCAAAGTGCAGTTTGTCTGGAAGCATTGAAACCACATCAGCTGCAGTGTGATAATAAAATGGATACTCAGAGTCACTTTCCCAGTAAAGCAGGAAGATGTTATTGTGAAGCACTCTTTAAGAACATTGTGAAGTAATGTAGCAATGATAAATGGGAAGCAGCAATAACTCAACGATAATTATGGATATAGGTTGCTTTGATCTAATTGAGACACTGCGGCAGTGAAATTTCAATTGAGTAAGAGACCCTGTGACTTTAAATGCCACATATAAATGGAACGTGGTTTGTTTGAACAGAAGAATCTATGATTAAGGCTGAAAAGGTCAGCCGAAACGCGGCAGAAAGAAGTGTAAGAACCTTTGCTTCTGTGAAAATAAAAATGCCTAATTTCACCGAAAACCGGAGTACTGCGCTTTCCTTGTTGGAAATTGACTGAATATATATATATATATATATATATATATATATATATATATATATATATATATATATATTTTTTTTTTTTTTGGGGGGGGTGGACATTCATGCCGAGTCACAACTCCGTTTTGGCTCTACACAGGTGCCGAACACCGTGCTGAAGGCTTCAACAGAGTCACAACTCCTGGCCAAAAAAGGGGTTTCCTCTTTTTAAACCCAAAAACTATATGCCCTGGAGAGGTGGTGGTTCCTAGGGCTGACTTGGGGGGGGGGGCGACTGCCCCTGCATATAATTGTTTAAAGCTCCAGGGGAGGTGGTGATCCTAAGGGCTGCGGGGGGTCTGGTGCCTCCCACGTATTCATTGCTTAAAGCCATGGGGTGGTGGTCCCCAGTGCTGCAGGGGGAGGGTGCTGATGGGCCTCACCCACAGAAATAAAACAACTAGCCCCGGGGAGGTGGTGGTCCCCAGCGCTACGGGAAATGGCCCCCCCTTTAGAAACAAACAATGCCTCTAGGACTTGCTCCTCGCCATGCACTGCTAATTACCACACAAATTACGGCACTCATGACATCTTTGATAACATCATTGATGATATCAATGTAATATTTGTAGTAAACATTTTGATGAAAAAGCTGTGCTTACCCCTGAGAGTCTCCAAGCAAGGATGGCTGCATAGATCCTATATTCAAAATTCAGCAATGACATTGGCCTACATGAGTCTATCAGTCTATCCTCTTTATAAGGCTTTAAAATTAAGGATATGATGGCCTCATTCCATGAGGGTGGTATTGCCACCATTTGCAATCAGATGTCATTGAACAGTTCCATCTATATAGGAATAATAGCTTTCTGTAACACATTGTACAATTCACCAGGTAAAGCATCTGTCCCAGCTGTCTTACTATTGTTAGCCACATTCAATTGGAGTCATATTTCATCAGCCTAATCTCATCCTGCATAAACTGGCAATCTGAAGCTGCCACTCTCGGGAGCTGCTTATCTTCTAACCATTTCTCCATTTCTGCTCTATTCAATGGCACAGTCGCTATTAAATGTCTCAAAGGCTCTCAAGCATAGGCCTTCATCTCTTTAAAATTATTAAACCTGCTACTCATATTATTGACTGCAATCTATCAATCAATCAATCAAGATTTATAAAATGCAGCAGATCACACATGAGTCTCAAGGTACTGGGTTGCTAGCTGCTTCTTGGTGCTCCGTTTACTCAAATAGCCATGTCCTGAGTCCTTTTTGGAATTCCCGGAGTGATGCGGCATTCCTGAGGTGGTAAGGTCATTCCAGGGTTTGGCCACCAGTGAGAGAAGGTCCTCTGCTGCTGGATCACCGGATCTGAGGGTAGTCTGCAAGGACGAGGGAGGCGGATCATAGGTGTCCAGTCGGTTGGTAGAAGGTCATTTATTTGTTGATGTATGCTGGTCCATCGTCGTGCAGGGCTTTGTATGGGTGTGTCAGCATCTTGAACTGGCATCTCTTCTGGATCTAGAGCCAATGTAGCTTCTTGGGGTGGGGGTGATGTGAGTATGTCTGGGGAATTCAAGGATAAATCTTGCTGCTGAGTTTTGTATTGTCTGTAGTCTCTAGTTGGCAGAGGTATGCACCCTGTTCAAGTACAGACCACAATCCTAGTCAGGATAATTCAGTTACACTACCTCAATTAACCTGTGCTCATCCTGTGGTAGCTTGGCATAGAGCAGCCATGCTTAACTTAAAAGGCAATGTGTAAAGTATTTGTGCAACACATACCCACAGAAACACAATGAAAGATACCACAAAAACAGTCCACATAGGTTTAGACAAACAGAGAGTATTTATCTGAGTAAAACAAGACCAAAATGACAAATCTCCAATCAGTAGAAGTCAAGATATGCTGTTTTAAAGATTAAATTTAAAACAGTGCTTAGAAGTCACTAGCGGTCAAAAGGTTACTTGCGGTTAGGAGGGATCAAACACAATGGAGGGTAGGGTAGCCACAGAACCCACACAGGGTCCGCTGAAACAGTACCTTTGATGGAGCAAAGCATTATTATCGAGGGCTTGATGCAGAAGAATTTCCCACGCAGTCGGGTCACTGCATTGCCATCGTCTAGCTCCACTAAGGTGAATGAGATGCTTCATCATCAAGCAGCGCAGAGCATCATCTTCGGGTCACGCCAGCTGTGAATCCACTGTCATTGAACAGCGTCAGACTCGAAAAAGCAATGCAGCTGAATTTCTCACAACTCGAGGCAATGCATAATTTTTTTCTGAAAAAAGCTCTGGAACCAACTTCTGAGGCCCAGGAGAGGGTACCTCAGGCAACGATAGTACTCACAGAAGGCAGAGTGCAGCAGCACCAGGAGAGTTGAAGTCAGTCTTTGATGTATCTGAGACTGCAGAAGAACAGGGGGCAAGCGAGCAAGCCCTTGGAGTCACTCTGGACTCAGCAGGGTGGGCCTAGTCCACGTCCTTAGCACTGCAGACATCAGTAGGCAGCAGGGCAGCTCAGTTAAGCAGAGAAGCAGTTCCTTGGAACAGTCAGTCCAGGCAAATCCTTACAGCACAGCAGTCTTTACTCCAGCAGAGTTCTTCCCGGGTCCAGAAGTGTACTGATCTGGTAGGATCAGAGTCCCAGTACTTACACTCAAAAGTGCCTTTGAAGTGAGGGTGACTGCAAAGCAGCTCCTTGAAGTGTACAGGTCCCTTTTCATCCCAACCCTGGCACCAGACTATCAGTTGGGTGTAATCAGCCCTTTGTGTGGGATCAGGGCACTACCCTTTGAAGTATAAGTGTAAACCCTTCCCATCCTTCCTGCCCAGGAAGACCCACCAGTATGCAGATGAATACAGATGTAGTTGAGTGCCTTGTGTTGTCGCTATTTGAAGGAAATCCACAAATGTAATTGTCACCCATCCCAGTCCAGATGTGTATCGGAGACAGGCTGTCAGTCACACAGAGCAGTGAGAGCAGAGAAATGCCCACTTTCTAAAAGTGAGATTTCTGAAATAGTAATATTAAATCCAACTTCACCAGTAAAGAGGATTTATCATTACCATTCCAATGACATGAAACATAATGCCACTACTCTTTTCTGATCACAAATTACAACTTAAAAGTATATTAGAAAATTCCCAATGCTGACATATGAGAGCAGTAGGCCTCACAGTTGTGAAAAATGACTTAGGGAGTTTTTCACTACAAAGACATGTAGAACTCAAAAGTATATGTTATGTCTTTACTGACATGGCACCCTGCCCTAGGAGCTACCTACGGCCTATCTTAGGGGTGATATCTGTATTAAAAGGGGAGATTCAGTCTTGTCAAGAGGTTATAAATGCCAGGTTGAAGTGGCAGTGAATCTGCACATACATGCCCTGCAGTGGCAGGCCAGAAACATGTTTTAGGGCTACGTAAGTGGGTGGCACAATCAGTGATGCCAGCCCACTAGTAGTATTTAATTTAAAGGCCACAAGTACATGGTATCCCACTTTACAAGGGACTTATAAGTAAATCATATATACCAATTGTGGATACACCAGTGTTACCTTGTGTAGGGGAGAAGCACATGCACTTTAGCACTGGCTAGCAGTGGTAAAGAGCTCAGAGTCCTAAGACCAACAAAAAGATACAGCAAAAACAGGAGGTGAAAGGTAAAACGTCTGGGGTAAGACCACCCTAAGTATTCCAGGTCTAATGAGTGCCCCCCAGCTGAAAGTGGGGAGAACTACACAACCTATAGGGAGTTCTCATCACTAAAGTAGAAAAACCTAAATAGACCATCAGCAATGATGTGGTCTACCCCCGGTCTGTGTTCTATCCTGATGTCCATACCTTGTAGGGAAATGAACCACCTCAACAGTTTTGGATGCTCACCCCTCTTTTACATGAGCCATTTGAGGGGCCTATGGTCAGTCTGAATCAGGAAGTGAGTGCCAAAGAGGTATGGCCTCGACTTCGTCAGGCTCTAAACCACAGCAAAAGCTTCTTTTTTCTATAGCACTCTACCTCTGTTTCTGGGGAAGTAACCTCCTAGAGATGAAGGCTACAGGTTGGTCCAGGCCTTCTTCATTGAGCTGTGATAAAACTGCCCCTATGTTATGCTCTGGGGCATCTATCTGAACGATAAACTCATTGGAGAAGTTATGGGCCTTGAGCACAGGGGATGTGTACATAGCTTGCCTCATAGAGTCAAATGCCTTTTGGCATGCCTCAATTCAAATCACATTTCAGGGCTGCTTATTAAAAGTCAGCTCAGTCAAGGGAGCAAAAATGGTTCCATATCCCTTGACAAACCTCCTGTAGTACCCAGTGATACCCAGGAATGAATTGACCTCAGTCTAGGTTTTGGGGGGCTTTCAGGCCATGATAATTTCAATTTTGGCCTAGAGGGGCTGCACCTTACCCCTGCCAACCAGGTGTCCCAAGTACAATACAGACCCCTGCCCTATCTGGCACTTACTGAACTTGATAGTCAGGCCTACCTGTTGTCGGGCCTGAAGCACTTTCGGGAGGTGAGAGAGGTGGTCCTTCCAGCTGCTAATGAAGGCAGCTATATCATCCAGGTAGGCAGCTGAGAAGGCCTCCAATCCATCACGGACCTGGCTCATCAACCTCTAGAAGGTGGCTGGAGCATTCTTTAATCTAAGGGCATCATTCTAACCTAATAGTGGCCCTCTCTCATGGAGAAGGCTGGCCTCTCCTTGGCTCCTTCTGTTAGGGTGATGTGCCAGTGCCCTGATATAAGATCAAAGGTACATAAATTCTGGGTAGCCCATTGCCCGTCAATGAGCAGTAGTCTTTGTTAAAGAGTTTAGCCCTCTATAATCCACACAGAATCTCAGTTTAGGTGTGGTGCTTGATGGGGCAGCTTTTGGTACCAGAAACACATGTTTAGACCAGGGGCTACAGGAGGGCTCTATGTGCTCTTGATGCTGGCCTTCACCTTATCTAACAACCTGTAAGATGTATTCTTGTCAGGAAGGTTGTCCTCTGTGGCCACATCATGGGGACACAGGTGGGTATTCCCAGGAATAGGGAAGAAAAGAGAGGAGTACTGACCAATACATGGTAACAGTACCTTAACTGTTCAGGAGTCAGAGTGGGGGAAAGGATTACTCCTTACACAGACTCATGCTTTTCCTTGGAGGCTAAGAGATCAGGGAGAGGGTTCACTCTCCTCCTCCTCAGCTATTTCTTTCACCAACAGCATGGTAAGTTCAGACATCTCAAAGTGTGGCTTGAGGCGATTGGTATGAAGCACCCTTTGGGGTTGCCTGGGGGTCTTAAGGCCCACCATGTCAGTGGCCTTACTCTTCTTCTAAGTCACCTCATAGGGCCCAGTCCAATGGTCCTGAAAGGCACTGGGCTCCACAGGTTAAATGACCCACATTTTCTGCCCAGGCTGTCACTGCACAGTGGTAGAATGTTGGCCATGCCACTCCTTCCTCACAGCCTGGCTGGCTTACATGTTGTCAGAAGCTTGCTTCTACAACTTAGACATTTGGCTTCAGAAGGCCAGCATGTAGTTTATTATATTCTCGATGCCTTTCCTGGGAGCATGCTCCCACCCATCCATCACCAAACTGAGACGTCCTCTGACAGGGTGTCCATACAGAAGCTGAAAGATGCTGAATCCCACTCCCTTCTGTGGTACTTCCCTGTAAGAAAAAAACAGGCAGCCAAGAGGATATCCCAGTTTTTCCTCATGTCCTCAGGCAGACTTCTGATCATGCCTTTCAAGTCTTATTGAATCTCTCATCAAACCCATTGGTTTGGGGATGGTAAGGAGTGAAGACCGTGTAATTTACTCCACACTCTTTCCACATGGACTGCATGTATGCAGACATGAAGCTTGTGTCCCTGCCAGACACCACTTCGTTGGGGAATCCCGCTCAGATAAAACATCCCCATCACAGCCTTTGCCACCTCACATGCAGTAGTGGTCCTCAGAGGGATGGTCTCTGGGTACTGAGTGGCATGATCCACCAGAACCAGGTTTAACTTGTTGCCTGAAGCAGTCTGGGATACATAGTCCAACAACATTGAAGTCCACCCTCTCAAAAGAGGTGCTAGAAACAGGTAAGGGAGTAATGGGGGCTATCAGTCTCTGCCCGTCTTCCCACTGGCCTAGCAGGTCATAAAAGCCCTACAGAATGCATCTAAGGAAGTCATGATTTTATTTAGGCCAATAACAGTAAGGGACAAGCCTTGCAAAGGTTTTGTCTTGATCCAAGTGTCCTGCCATGGGAATCTTGAGAACCAGCTCCAGCAGGAAGGCGATGTAGCATTGGGAGACCACCAGGGCTCTTATTGTCCCATGCACAGGAACCTTAGGCTCACTGTACAGGAGGTGGTCCTCTCAGTAAATGTGATAGCTCCCAGAACCATCAACTGCTGCTTGGACTTTGGCCTGTTCACTCATGATCTCAAAGGTTGGGCACTCCCTCTGAGCCCTACAGATGTCTTCCTTGCTGGGTACTCCTTTTACATGCCAATCAGCAGGTAAAGGCAAGTCAGCAAGGGGTGCAGTGCCCTCCTCAGTGGACATTGGGGAGGCTACCGCAGTTGCCCCATCCATCTCATGGGGGGTACACTCAGGGGCTGGGTTTGCATGCCCTATGCCTTTCCCCTCTTTAGCAGTTGGCTGGGCCATTGTTCCATGCTCTGGGCAGCCATGGACCTTGTGGTAGCACAGGTCCAATCAGGTAACCCCAACATCGCCACGTGAGCCTTGAGTTCTACTTCTTTCCAGATAGTAGACTCCAGGTCATTAACCAACAAACAGTTCACAGGCATGGCAGGACTCACAGCAATCCCTAGAAGTCATGAACCCCCACCCACTAAAATTGGAACAGGGGCCACTGGACCATGACCCTCCCTGTTGTCAGCCACCACAAATTGGTGGAATGCATTGGGAATCACCTTCCCTAGGAATATCAGCTGACTCCTTACTATAGTCCTACTAGCACTTGTGTCCCTCAGAGCCTCAACACCTTGCATATATTGATGGTGACCCATTGCTTATACTTTGTAGTATTTGATGGCACATGGATCTTAGGAACCATCTCGCTGTCTCCCAGGAACACTAGGGTAACCACACTAAACTTCCCCCATTAACTGGGGTAAACTCCTCCCCCAGCTCTATGCTAGGCACCCCTGGGTTCTTACCTCCAGTAGGAGGATTTGCTCTTTTTGTACATGTTGGGGCCTCCTTGTGGTGTCCATACACGCCGCACTCATAGCACTTGGGAGTTTTGGGCTGCTGACTTTTGTCGGGGTAGTTTTGTTTCTGGTGGCAAGATTGGGAACGACAACTAGGCCCTTTCCCTTGTGGGTTGTTTTGAGGGCCTTTAGAGAATGTCTTCTTTATATCTCTCTCTGCTTTCTTCTATTAGGAACCCTGACCACCCTTTAGGGAGTCCCCCTCAGATGCCTTTGTGGACACTCTGGTGCTGATCCAGATGTCCCCCTCCTCAGCAATCTTCCTGGAGTCAGTCAGCTGCTATCCACCAGGTAATGGCATAGCTCTGGAAAACAATTATCAAGCATGTGCCCCTTCAAAAACAACCTGCCCAGTCCTTCATATTCATCAACTTTTCTGCCCCTCACTCAGACCTTCAGTGCCTTACCAGCATAATCCAGAAACTCCACCCATGTTTTTGTAATGAGTTTGCGACTAGCCCTGAATCATTGGCTGTAATTCTCAGATGCCAAACCAAACTCCCTGAATAAAGTATCATTCATGGCTGTGTAGTTTGTCTAGTCCTCTACCTGTAGTGCAAGGAGTGTGTCCCTCCTGACTGTGGGCATATACGGCCAAAGTCTCCCCCACCCAGAACTTCTCTGGGACCCCGTGCACTTTCAAAACCACTTGCTAGGATGCTAACCATTCAGTTATGTCATCCCCCACACTGTAACTGGGCACCATATCTTTTGGGATGTGGAATCTGGACTTGCGTGAAGGCCCTTCTGCTGTTTCTGGACCCCTTACATAGGGCACCTTATGTCCAGCACTCTCAGGCTGAGCTTATGTGCCATTTTTCTGTCTTCCATGGCTAGCCTTTTCTCCTCAAGGGCCTGTTCCTTCTCCAATTTAGAAAAGGCCTGCTCCTTGTCTAGTTTGGCAAGCTCTAATTTTAGCTTCCAGTCCTCCCTCCTGTCTTCCAGGTGTAAGGTATTTGTGCAACACACGCCCACAATAACACAACGAAAAACACCACAAAAAGACTCCACACACATTTAGAAAATAGAGAATATTTCTCTGAGGAAAATAAGACCAAAACAACACACATCCAATTAGTAGAAGTTGAGATATTACTTTTTAAAGATTAGTTGTAAAATAGTGCTTAGAAGACACTAGCGGTCAAAAGGTTACTTGTGGTTGTGAGGGACTAGTACAAATCCAAAGTGCAGGCCGATGACGATGGAGGGTAGGCAGGATACAGAACCCTTGCAGGGTCTTCTTAAACTGTACCTCTGATGGACCAAAGAGTTGAAGTTGAGGGCTTGATGCGGCGGTAGTTCCCACGCTGTGAGGTCACTGTGCCATCGCCATTCTCCACTGACATAAAAGGGATGTATCATTGTTGAATCATGCAGAGCATCATCGTCGGGCAGCAAAGGCTGTGAATCCACTGTTTTCAAACAGCGTCTGTGTCAAAGGAGCAATGCAGCAGAATTTCTCACGCACTTGAGACGGTGTGTTGGTTTTTGCAGAAATCAGCTGCAGAACCCACTTCTGAGGCCTAGGACTGGCGGGGTCACCACAGGCAAGGGTAGGACTCACAGAAGGCAGAGTCCAGCAACACTAGGAGAGTTGAAAGCAGTATTTGATGTCCCTGAGAGTGCAAAGGAACAGGAGGCAAGCCAGCAAGCCCTTGGAGTCACTCTGGGTTTAGCAGGATGGGTCCAGTCCTTGTCCACAACAGGGCAGAGATGAGTAGGAAGCAGGGCAACTCAGCAAAGCAAAGAAGCTTTTCCTTGAGACAGTCTAGGCCAATTGGCAATCCTTACAGCACAGCAGTCTTTACTCTAGCAGGGTTCTTACCAAGTCCAGAAGTGTACTGGTCAGTGCCCCAGTACTTATACTCAAAAGTGCCTTTGAAGTGGAGGTGACTACAAATCAGCTCTTTGTAGTGCAGAGGTTCTCCTTTCATTCCAACCCTGGATCCAGACTATTAGTTGGGGTTCTCAGCCCTTTTTGTGCAGTCAGACCATTATCCTTTGAAGTGTAAGTATGTACCCCTCCAATCCTTCTTGCCCAGGAAGACCCTTCAGTATGCATATGAATGCAGATGTAGTTGAGTGTCCTGTGTTGTGGCTGTCTGGAGGGAATGCACAAATGCAGCTGTCACCCAACCCAGAAGTGTATTGGAGACAGGCTTTAAGGCATGCAGAACAGTGAGAACAGATAAATGCCCACTTTCTAAAAGTAGAGTTTCTAAAATAGTAACATTAAATCCGACATCACCAGTAAAGATGATTTATCATTACCACTCCAATGATATGAAACGTAATGCAGCTACTTCTTTCTGATCATGAATTACAACCTAAAGGTAAATTGAGGAATTCCCAATGCTGGCCTATGAGAGGAATTGGTCTCAGAGTAGTGAAAAACTACTTTGAGATATTTTCACTACCAGGACATGTAAAAGTTAAAAGTACATGTTCTGCCTTTTACATACATGGCACCGTGTCCTATGGGCTACCTGGGGGCTACTTTAGGGGTGCTCTAAATGTAATAAAAGGGGAGTTTAAGGCTTAGCATGATGTTTTAAATCCCAAGTCGAAGTAGCAGTGAAATTGCACAGAGGCCCTGTAGTGGAAGGTATGATACATGTTTTCAGGGCTACCTAAGTGGGTGGCATGATCAGTGCTGCCGGCCTCTAGTAACATTTAAGTTACAGGCCCTGGGTATATGATATACCACTTTACAAGGGACTTATAAGTACATTTAATATGCCAATTGTGGATACACTAATGTCTCCATGTTTAGAGGAGAAGCACATGCACTGTAGCACTTGTTAGCAGTAGAAAGGTGCTCAGAATCCTGAGGCCAACAAGAAGATACAACAAAAACAGGAGTTGAAAGGCACAATGTCTGGGGTAAAACTACCCCAAGGACTTTCAAGTCTAACACGGTCCTTCTGGTGTTGATTGGGAGCCACCTGAAGATCTTATGGTGCGTGTCTCGACATAGATAACTTGTTGTCCAAGATGATGTTTAGTTTGCGGGCATGGTCTGTCGGGCAGGGGAAGGGCAAAGTTCAGAAGGCCACCAAGTGTCATTCTATGGTGAGGTGTTGTTCCCAAAGATGAAGACTTGCCTCTTGTCCGTGTTGACACTTGTCCTTCATCCAGTCGGTGACGTTCATCACCCATCTGTGGAAATTGGTTCTGGTGGTGGAGAGGTGTTTTGTCAGGTGAGCTGGGTGCCATCGGCATAGGAGATGGTGTTGAGTATGTGCAATCTGAAAGTGTTGGCCACGGGGGTCATGTACATGCCAAAAAGGGTGAGGCGGAATCACGATCCTTGTTGGACACCACAGATTATCTTCTTGGGTTCTGAGGTGAATGGTGGGAGATGGATTCTCTGGGTTCTTCTGCTGAGCTATGAGGTGATCCGCTGGAGGAATTATCATCTACAAGCATTTCCACTTAGAGAAAATAACAGAGTTTGGGCCAGTTGCAGCAAAAGAAAATTTTGCGAGTTGCAAATTGCGAGTCAGACCAACTCGCAATTTGCAACTCGCAAAATTGTATGCAGAAAGGTGTCTCAGACACCTTCTGCGACTCACTATGGGGTCGCAAAGACCCACCACATGAATATTAATGAGGTGGGTCGCATTTTGCGACCCCATAGCAAGTCCCTGCACTCACAGGGATGGTGGCCTGCTGGAGAAAGCAGACCTCCATGTCTGTGACTGCTTTTGTAATAAAGCAGTTTTTTTGTTTTTTTAATTGCAGCCCGTTTTCCTTAAAGGAAAACGAGTTGCAATACAAAAAAATTTATGAAACCATTTGGTTATATTTTTTCAGAGTAGGCAGTGGTCCATTGGACTACTGCCTGCTCTGAAAAATTATTTTTAGGACATTCACAAAGGGGAAGGGGTCCCATGGGGACCCCTTCCCGTTTGCAAATGAGTTACCACCCACTTCAAGTGGGTGTTAACTGCGAATTGCTTTGCGACCGCTTTCGCAGTCATAAAGCAATTCTGCATTTCGGTGCTAGTCGCAAATAGGAAGGGAACACCCCTTCCTATTTGCGAGTCGGATTCACATTTTGCGAGTCGGTACCGACTCGCAAAATGTGAATCAGCATCGCAATGGCCGTTTTGCATGGCGCAAACTGTGTTTTTTGCAGTTTGCGACATGCAAAACGGTTTCTACATCTGGCCCTTAATCACAACCAAACTACTTCAAATTTTTCAGTAGTTCAAGAGTCTCAAGAATTCAAGGTTCATATGCAAATATGCAATGGCAATCAGATTACAGCTCTCAATTGTGCTGAAAGCCTTTAGAACACCATCAGATTCTGATCAAGAAAATACGGATTGAAAACCAACTATGAGTACAAGATCCGGGAAGATGCAGCTATTACAAGAAATACATTTTTCTGTCTTTTTAGTCACAAGATTGATCAGGATATTATTACTAGCTTTAGATAAGTTTGATTAACCAGCGCTGATCAAGATCCCAAATGAAACAGAAAAACTTCTGTTACCTTTTTTCGGAAGACTCATGTCTTTTTGCCCACACAAGAAAGCACAATGCGATGGATGAATTGCACGCTGCCCACCTTTTATGGGTACTGTGGTAACTGCGGAGAAGAAAATAAATATTAGGTCTGAACACAGGAAGCGCGCGCAGCAGGGAGAAGCCTGTCGCTATGAAGGTATAGATGCTGATGCGAACAGAGGACTGCCACTGCGAAGTGAAGGCTGCTGAAAACTGGAGACAGGTAAGTGTTGCTTCCAAGTTAAATGAGGCTACGCAGGATTTAGTCTGAAATGCTGGCTTTTTTAGCCAGGTGCAAGGAAACATATGGGGATAACAGAGGAACTCTTTAGTCAATATTGTAATAGCACATGTTTCTCAACTGTCTTTTTTCCATTAGGTGGATCAATTAAAGACTCAGCGATTGTCTACAGTTAACATGTGCTTCCTGGGTTACCTGGGTGAGGCCCAGGTGTTCAGAAGTTATCTTGACAACAAGCATTGCTCTAGATCTGCTTTAAATATTGCCATTATGTTAATAACTGAGTTGCCAAGTTGCACAAGGTTTCAAAGGCATAACATGATTCAAACTGGTACTGTAATGAAAAGAAAAAAACAACATCTCTAATATCTCTAATATCACTCATAAGGGAGGGAATAAGCTGTGACTAAGGCATGACGAGCCCTGCTCACAGCTGGAACCATGACACCTTCCTACGCCTGCTATACACCAATCTGACAGCAGTTATATGGTTTGCAGGTCGCGTATCAGGGACCTTCCCAATTCAGTGGGGTACGTGCATTCCCATTGCTATTTGCGCTGATGATCAAGCGCTTAGCCGTATGGGTAAGAATGGATGCTCAAGTATCAGGCTTTGAGTGGAGGCCAGAGTACTCAGATAGGATCGCACTGTATGCACACAATATATTGTTCTTCATGACTGAGCCTGAATCTCTAGATTATGCAAATATTTGGAAAAATGTCAAGCCTCTACATAAACAATTCCAAATCTGCCTTATTACCTTTAAATGGGTACACAGGGCCTTTTGCATAGGCTCCGGACATATGAGTAGCAGGAGAAGGCCTCAAAACCTGGGGGTGCACTTATCCCCTCACAGGGGATGGTCATGGGCTAGAAATATTAAAACGGTGGTGGCTCAGACACAGGAGAAAGTTAGGGTATGGTTGCTCCTCCCTATATCGATGATGGGTTAATCGGCTATCTTTAAGATGGTCTCCCTATTAGATACAAAACTATCCCTACTCCATCCCCCAAGGTTAGTTCCATCAGATTAACTCCATCATCTCAGGGTTCCTTTGGAACGGAAGGGGGACACCCCGCATTGCTCTTGCCACTTGCTTTCAATCCACCTATAGTGGAGGCATCGCCTCTGCAGATTTGTACTCTTATTATCAATCAGTGAATAGTGGTGTTGTCATTATGGGGACCCACCGTACACAACTGAGAAGTGGGCTCTGGGTAACATACCACTGCTCAAATACTTGATGGTAATGCGAAAAATTTACAAACTCCCACCTGCAACACAAGGTAGTCAACACATGGTAAGGTACACAACTTCGTATGGATTAGTGGGGCAAACTCACAGAGATGATGCCATTATGGCATAGCATGGTTTTTCAACAGGTGACCTAACTTGAGGGGTTTGGGAAGTGGCAAGTGATAAGCATCTCAACCCTCGGTGACGTCATGGATGGCAGTGTCCTGAAATCCTTCCAAGGACTCCAACAAGACTACCGACTACATGGCAGCCACTTTCATCGGTATCTACAGCTAAGACACGCCATCACTCCATACATCAAACATCTTGACACACTACCAGAGTTCAATCCCCTGGAGGGCAAACTCCTGCTAGGTGACTTCGGAGACCACAAAATCTCCAAAATATATTGTTTCCTGTTGATCAATAGTACACAAACACTTATAGCACTCTGGTGATCCTTGGAGACTGATGTTGATGCCCTGGACACTGATGATTGGTCTCAGGTGATACAGACACCCCTGGAGGAGGCCATTTCAGCACACCTCCACCTTATTCAACTAAAATATCTGCATAAGGCCTATTACACAAGACATCTATGGTGCATGGGAGTGGTAGATTCCCCATTATGCCTCCGGTGTCAGACAACAGATGGCATATTAATGCATACCGTTTGGGGATGCCCCGCATTGGATAATTTCTGGTAGGGTGTCACTGGCTGCTTTCATGAGGTTCTCTCATGGACTATTCCTAGACCCCAGACTGATCTTACTACACATCTCTGATGGACTAGGAAGCAACAGATATAAGCAGGCACTCCTTTTCCTGGGCTTCACCACTGCAAAGATGGACAGAGCTCGGGCATGGAGGTAGGATGGTGGACCCTCTGTAAATGAGTGGAAGCGGGCTTGGATTAGTGTATGAGACTCCAAATAACAGTATTCCAAGCTAGGGGATACTCACTCAAACATCACAAAATATGGCAGAGGTGGGCCAAGTACAGGGGCATAGTACTGCCTCCAGTAAGCACCCCTTACTCACAGCTGGAAGACAAGGTCAGGAATTATTGTGCTTTATGATGTAATTTGGGCCATTAGATGTATACTATATAGTTTTAGGATTAAGGGAACCGAAACCAGGTAGGGTGGTGTGTGGGTGGCTATCTGTGCTTGATTTCCATTAATGCTCTCAATTTTGTTATTGCAAAGTGTTTTCTGTAGCCTACCAACCCAGGCTGGTTTATGGGGAAATTATAATAACATTTGTCATGAAATGAAAAAAACTCATACATCTGGTACAAATATTGGGTGTTTATTAGGGCTGGGCGAAAAACTCCTCTCCCCTGGAAGAGGTTGCGGAATTCAGCAACTCCGCATTCCGCGGAGAACGCCGAGTTCCTGATAGACTACAATCCGCAACATAATGGATTATTTTTCTGATTTTTCCCCCTTTGGTGCTTGCTATCTGTTATTTCACACCAAGATGTGAGACTAAAGACTTTCGCTCTGTCACGATCACAAACAACATTTTTTACCTGCTTGCAAGAGTTAGCACCACGCTAGCAACTTCCGGCTTGTCTTTTTTGACATAGGCAAGTGTGAGTGAGTGTGATTGACTACTGCTGCTGCAACCTGCTGAAGCTAAAGCAGCTAAAATCTACAACTTTGAGTGAAAAATCTTCTCTAATTGACCGCTCGCATTGATATTGTTGTGCGAGGAGTACAATTTTTTTCCCAACAACAGAAAGTGCCCCAGAGACTCCAACTTCCTGTTCCTGTCCAGTAGGGTCCTCCCACTGCTTTGTCCATCTTCTGGCCACCTTTCACTTGGATTTCGAGCTAGAAGAATTACTTTTTTGTCTCCTGGATATATCATTGGATTTAAGGACAGTTATATTTGAATTTTCACAAGTAACTTAAAAAACACTTGCATAAGTGTGTTGTACAACTTGTTTTGTTTGATAGGGGGCATACCCCAGGATTTATCTGTATGTTTACTTTATTTTATTTTAATTTATATTAGTGGGTGGCCTGCATTTGTGGCCTAGTTATTTTATTTACTTGTAATTTTTGTTCTACAAAGGAACAATCTTTAACAGTGCACTACATTTGCTCCATGTTCTGTTTTGTAAATTTGCAATATTCATTAAATTGAATGTTAATGTAAGGTGGCTTAGCCTGCTAAGGTAGTAGGTCTTCCAGCTGTAGGCCCAGGACTAGTCATGGGTGCATGATGAAAAACAGTGGACCTGGACCCCCATGGATGACATTGGACAAAGAGGGTCATTCTGACCCTGGCGGCCGGTGGCCGCCAGGGCCACCGACCACGGGAGCACCGCCAACAGGCTGGCGGTGCTCCCACGAGCATTCTGACCGCAGCGGTTCAGCCGCGGTCAGAAGCGGAAAGTCGGCGGTCTCCCGCCGACTTCCCGCTGCTCGGGGGAATCCTCCATGGCGGCGGAGCATGGGGATTCTGACACCCCCTACCGCCATCCTGTTCCTGGCGGGTCTCCCGCCAGGAACAGGATGGCGGTAGGGGGTGCCACGGGGCCCCTGGTGGCCCCTGCAGTGCCCATGCCAATGGCATGGGCACTGCAGGGGCCCCTGTAAGAGGGCCCCACTGTGTATTTCAGTGTCTGCAATGCAGACACTGAAATACGCGACGGGTGCAAACTGCACCCGTCGCACCCCTGCAACTACGCCGGCTCAATTCTGAGCCGGCGTCCTCGTTGCAGGGGCATTTCCTCTGGGCCGGCGGGCGCTCTTTTGGAGAGCGCCCGCCGGCCCAGAGGAAATGTCTGAATGGCCGCCGCGGTCTTTTGACCGCGGTGCGGTCATTTGGCGGCTCCCTCCAGGCGGGCGGCTCCCGCCGCCCGCCAGGCTCAGTATGAGCCCCAAAATGTTGTTTCGTGGTATTTCAATTTTTTTTCTGAAAACTGTGTAAGGAGGCGTTACATAATACTTGATGACTTTGTATGATATGTGTTTTTCTGAAATTCTGTAGCCCCTTTAATTTATGTTTTTGGAATTACTAATACTGACTTAATGCTGTTTTTTTTTCTCTTGTACCAATGCCTTCTTTGTCTGGCCAGTGCGTGAAAGTGTTTGTTATAGGCCACCATGTTTTCTATTCATGCTGCTTGTTGTTTGATATGGCTGTTGATCATTTTGTTTAGGCAGCCAGTAGTCCTGCATGTGTTCCTTGTTGTGCTTGCCATGTCGCCTTGATGGTTGTTCTTTGACCATGTGGCTGGTGGGCATTTTGTGTAGGCAGCCAGTGTGCTTTTGGGCTGCATGTGTTCTTCTTTGTTGTGGTAGTCATGCATACTTGCTGGTTGTTGTTTGACCATGTAGCTAACAGCCATTTTGTGTAGGCAGCCAGTATGCTTTAGGCCTGAATGTGTCCTTCTTTGTTGTGGTGGCCATGCCTCCTTGATGGTTGTTGTTTGACCACGTGGATAGCAGCAATTTTGTGTAGGCAGCCAATGTGCTACAGGCCTGCAAGTGTTTCTTCTTTGTTTTGGTGGTCATGCCTCCTTGATGGTTGTTGTTTGATGATGTGGCTGGCGGCAATTTTGTAAAGGCAGCCAATGTGCTTTAGACCTGCATGTGTTCTTCTTTGTTGTGGTGACCATGCCTCCTTGCTGGTTGTTGTTTGACCATGTGGCTGGTGGCCATTTTGTGTAGGCAGCCAGTGTGCTTTGGGCCTGCATGTGTTCTTCTTTGTTGTGGTGGTCATGCCTTTTCGCTGGTTGTTGTTTGACCATGTGGTTGGCGGCCATTTTGTGTAGGCAGCCAGTGTGCTTTAGACCTGCATGCGTTCTTCTTTGTTGTGGTGGCCATGTCTCCTTGCTGGTTGTTGTTTAACCATGTGGCTGGAGGCCATTTTGTGTAGGCAGCAAGTGTGCTTTAAGCCTGCATGTGTTGGTGGCCATGCTCCTTGCTAGTTGTTTTTGACCATGTGTCTGGTGGCCATTTTTTGTGTTGCTTATTCAGGCCTAGAAGGTCAGTGATGCTTATTCTATACACCTTGTAACATTTTTCACCTTCCCCACTCCTTGCCTCCCAAATCCCTGTGGTTTTTCATGCTAGTCTCTTGCCCCTAGTACAGCAGCAATTCCAATATATGTTACCCTTTTCTTCTATTTTCTTCACAACATTTACTTTATTGAATCTTATATCAGTTTATTAATAATAATAATAATATTAATAATAATAATAACAATATATTGTCTCTATAAATTTTTTCTTGCTTTTCATTTTTTTTTACCTAAATTATTTTTTCTCTCCAGTTTTTTCCATTAGTCCCATGTCTGCCACAGGTGTACAGTTGCACTGCAATTCATAACATTACATTATTCAAGGATTATTATTTTTCCATTTGTCACAAGCTCCTCCCTGAGTGCTACATGCCAACTTGATGCAGACAGATAAAGCTAACAGTTACATTCTGTATGCTGTAGTTGTTGCTCTTTTCTATCCTTCATGGCTTACATGCTAATGAAAGTTAATGTTGGTGTGTTGTTTTTACGAATGGATACACTTCATAATTATTTATATGTTTATCTAAGTAACAATTCTATGATATTGTTTGTTTCTACTAATAATAATGCAACTGCAACAACAATCCCATGTTTCACTGATCCTTCTTGCATGTTTGCTTTTAGGTGCACTAAGAGAAAGAGACATCAACCACAGTACTGCAAGACAGAATGCCTGTGCTTGACGTGACACGTGACCACACTCACGACCACATGGACATCTCTTCAGCTGCTAAAGCTAAGTGCTACTGCCAGCTGACAGCTTCTAGGCGGCCCCCAAGAAAGCTGTTGGCACAGCAGAAATAATTTTTAATGGTACTCGGAAGCATGCAGCAGTAGCTATGTTTGCCATGGAGAAATCCCATACAGCTGCAAACATCTTGGATGACTTCAACAACAAGGTCTTTGAATGGCTGCGCCCCAGAGGGCTCAACTTTGGATTTGTTGCCACGGACAATGGCAGTAATGTAGTTAAGGCCATGGCAGATGGTGGTTATTTCAGGGTCCTGTGTTTAGCGCACTGCATAAACATAATTGTACAGGACTTTCTCAAAAAAGAACCTTCAGTCAGTAACTTAGGTGCTCATTAGACTCGGGGTAGCCATCAGACTGCCGCAGTAGTGGCGGTCCGATCCACCACATTCCGACCACAGCCGAAACACAGCGGGAATACTGCCATGCCGAGACGGCCTCAAGCCTGCCGGTGCCCACGGTTGTAATCCACCAGGGCAGCACTGCAAGCAGCGCTTCCCGCCGTATTACGAGTTCCATTCAGCCAGCCTTTCCATGGCGGTTCACACCGCTGTGGAAAAGCTGGCGGAATGAGGGTGCTGAATTATGGGCAGTGAAGTGAGCGGTGGGTGCTGTTGCACCTGCTGCACCGCCACATTGGCGCCAGCTCGATTCCGGGCCGGCACCAATGTTAAGGCCCTCTTCACCGCAGGGCCAGTGTGCGGTAACACTGTTTCCGTCTGCCGGTCCTGCGGTGAAGCCTAAATATGGCCAGTGGTGTCCTGACGGCACCAGCGGTCAGGTGCTGGTTTGAGTTTGGACGTCCACCAAACTCAGAATGAGCACCTTAGTGTCCACATGCAGAAGAATCTTCACTCATTTTAGCCATTCTTTTAAAGCCCACAATCTGTTGAGGATTATCAAGTGTGATATTAGAAAGCCAGTTAAAGCCCTCTTACAGGAGGTGCCAACATGCTGGAATTCTACTTGTTACATGTTACAGCATCTGTTTGAGCAGTAAAGACCGATCAATGAAAATGTCATGCAAAGAGGGGATGCAACTGAGAAAGGCATGATCATTGAGATGGACCAATGGGGCCTGCTCAAATGCTTGACAGAGATGCTGCTCCCCTTTGAAATTTTTACGAGGGAAGTCAGCAAGGAGGACTGTACCATGGGTCAAGCTATCCTGCAGAAACAGCTAAAAGAGGTGTCTAAAATGTACGCAGATGTGGATGAAAAAACAGATTCACAGGACTTGGTGGAGAGCTTAATCCTTCACTTATCCGTTATTAAAAAGCTTGAAAGAGACATTGTTTCATACAAACATTACATCTGTGCCACAATTCTTGACCCACTGTACAAACAATTGCTGGCCACTTTCATTCGTTTTTCTGATGGGGATGTTTAAACCTACAAAACATGGATTGCTAAGTAAGCCGGAGACCTACAAAAAGAACAGCTGGAAATTAGAGGCCCTCTCAGATGTTCTGAAGTGCAGCCTACTACTTCCATAGAGCCTTCGAGGAGTGCCGTTGGCTCACAGCAGCCAAAATCAACACCATCAAAAACAACAACAGGAACAGGAGCAGCACCCCCAAAATCTGTATTTGACTGGTTTCTAAATGAAGGGCTTTAGTCCACTGCAGTGGCAAAAACAACAGAGCTCTAGCAAGATGGAGCACCAATGACTATTGAGCGGAGGGTCCAGGCCTACCTGGATGACCTAACGGAGGCCTATCTGGATCAAAACCCATTGGTGTATTGGTATGGGAAGATGCGCCAATGGACAGTGCTCAGCAGGCCTGCAATGAAGTATCTGGCCTGCCTTGTAGCTAGTGTGTCTGCTGAGCATCTGTTCAGGGCTGCTGGTGTAGTTGTGACAGTGAAAAGGACCAGTCTCTCACCCCAAAATGTCAAGAGGCTGACCATGATCAAAATAAATCAGTACTTTATATCACCAAATTACAGCATACCTGAAGTACAACAGGAGGTGGATGAGGGTGATGATTGATCAGACCTAGGCGATGGTGTTAGCTGGCCGACTTCTGGGTAAAACACCTGAGTTTGAGGACAAACTCTACTTCCCTGACTAGACCTAGGGCACCATAGAGCTTTCTACTTTCTATTATTAACTGCTTTTGAGAAAAAATAATAGCTAGCTGTGGGAATCTTATTAGTGAATATTGTTTGTTTCTGTCTAAATGACTAATAAACCGCAACTGTTTTAGGCACATGTATTGCCGAAGTGTAATTGGACCATTGTACATTGAAGAAGCTCCCAAACCCACCAAAATCACTTCAAGGAGATTTGAGAGACAGTGCCTGCCTCCCCTGGCAGAATGTTAAGTTATCTGTGTCATACATATTCAGATTTTTCTTTTTCTATTCCTCCCACAACAGGCTGATAATCATTTCCCAGGTGAATATTGTGTTTGTGTTATGCTTGTCTTTTTGTCTCCCTTCCCCATCCATTCATTAAATCCCTAATCCTCTTCCCATGGGATGTGTGATTGGTTGAGGTGTTACTTCATAATTGACACCATTGATTGATCTCACACTTGGTGGGGCGGATTTGGTAGAAGCAACCTCAAGTCAGTTTGCAGGATGGGACGTCGCTTCTGATACCTTCACTGTTAGTGCGCTAGCATACTACTGCTACACCACCATGGTACCTTGAGAAACCATGGAGCCCTCACTTCAACCATTCAGGTAAGACAATTATCAACATTGTTCTACCTTTAGTTTAGGCAATATAATTGGCAATGGAAAATCTCTCTACCCCACTCCTATGGGTCAAATGTTGAAGAATGCCCTGCAGAGACTAGAAGAATATTGGGACAAGTTTACCTAACTGCATAAATAATATACACTATCAGCAGATTTGCAAAACATGCTGCCCTACAAAAATACACTATCAGTAGATTTAGAAAACACGCTGCGCAAAGGCAAAAGTGCCCTAACAAAAATAATAATTAATAAATACCCACCCCTTTCACCCACATCTTGACCACCCTTAACTCTAAACAATGTGTCCCTTTCCTCAAAGAATGTCCAAAACATAAATAATATGCCCAATTGTCCATGGCAAAAAAAGTCCTGCAAAAACCCATTCCCACCCTCTCCACGAACAAGTCCCACCCACCAAAGTAAAAGGTTAAAAAGGAGCAGAGTAGGGCACTACAGGTGGGCCAGGATTCTCCTGAGGAGCCCCTCCATGCATGCCTGGTGGGCCTCTAGCTGCAACAGCCTCCGCAGAACGTGGCTTTGGAATACGGTCTCGGGGGGACAGGGGTAACGTGACGGTGGGCGGTTGCCCTGGCACTGTGGCGTAAGTGTTGCTGGGCTGGTAGGACTGGGGCCTGCTTGGGGCCCTGAGTACTGGTAGCAGCAACTGCTCCTCTTCCTCGAGAACCACCAGCCACTGGTACTCGGCCCGTATGGCCTCCAACTTCGTCCACCGCAGCCGGGCTGCTATTTCCTGCTGAGATGGTGGAGCAGCAAGAATAGCTATATAAGGAAAGAAAAAGGAGAAATTGTAAACAATGCTCTGAGCAAAGCACTTGTTTAAAATCATGTATTGTAGTGACACAGTAGCAGTACATTTGGTGGTCACCTCAGGCCATTCAATTTTAGGGTGATAACTGTCACAGCCATATTATTCACTAGGGAGTACAAGTATTCTTCTTTCTACTGTTGTGCTAAATTAATGGTGTCATTGCTAGCTCAGCAGGCACCATAGTTGTACTTGTTACTGTCTGCAGCTGTACTAGAAAATTATTTTATTCTAATGGCCTTGTTCTTCTTTGTACCTGGACAACAAGGCTGATGAATACTAAGAATGGAACACGCCACATAAATAAGATAATCAATCATGCAGATATCCTGTCTGCCATAAGTAGGCGGTGAGTGAAGCGTTGCACTGCAGTAGAGGGAAAGGATTAATGAATGGGATTTAGATTGTATGTGGCACATTTTTTATCATCACAGACTATCCCATTCAGGAAAATCAAGGCACTTACTTATGGACCACTTTACTCACAGTCCTCAGACCCCTCCACCACATATTGTAATAACTATTTTTTTGCAAAAGTATATGCATTTACTTTGCAGTAAGGAAAGGAATCTTCTTAATGTACTCAACTACAGGGTAAGGTAGAGCTGATTAGGATGAGTAGGTAGAATACACACTTTACAGATCAATCCCCATCATCATCATCATATGCCTAAGGTTTGGCTAGTAGTGTGACTCGCTGTGGTTGGCAAGTGTTGAAAGGGAAACAGAAGCCATAATGAATTCTATACATCATTTCGACTGAAAAGTGTGGCACAACCAAAGACTGATTTTCCCAAATTATTCTGAAGTCTGGGACAGAACTTAAGACAGACTAGGAGTAAAGCACTAGGAAGTGACTGACATAGTGACCACTGGGAAGAAACTGGGGAACATACCTTTTTTCAGCACTGCCATGCATTGAAAAGTGTTTGACACATTAACTTAAGCTGACAGATGCACATTGCATAGCCAACATTGCAGTGCTGATTCTGCCGAATTAAACCATGGAGCTGTTAGGTCATCATGGGTGGCACTGGTGAAAGGTCATAGTGAGGGAGCGAGGGAGGCGGTGGATGCTGGAATGCAAATTACTATCTGCCTCACTTGAAAAATACTGTGAGACAAGGGAATATTCTGAAATACCATCCAAACCTTTGCATCACACTTTTAATAAAAACCATTCCAAGCAAGTAAAGTGGATGAGCAGAACGCCCCTAACTAGAAGAGCTCCCTTGTTTCTTCATTAAAAGCATTTATTTATTCATTATCATTGCAAATGTCTTCTTCTAGTACTCTTATTCTTCTTCACCCTTGGCTTTGATACACACCATTTCAGCTAAATTTTACCTTCTCTCATCCAGTCCATTTTCCAAATTCCAAACACATCTCTCTACCAACCTTTCACCAACATACATTTAGTCAATACCCACCCATTCATCCTTTCACCTGCTGGTCCCGGCACTGGTGGTCGGTGTGGCTAGAAACATAAATTACACAATTTAGACAGCACATGTGCCTCCCCCTATTGTTTTTTTCTAATAGCAAAATACAACCGAAAATACATTAATATATTTTGGGTACAGACTCTTCCTTTATCAAAATATCAGGTGGGCATTTTGTTGTTTGAGAATCTGTTAAAAGTAGGGGTGAGCTGTGAGCTCTGATCCTTTGGTGGAGCTAACTGAGTTTTTGGAACTCCGCACTCCTCTTGGAGTGCAGAGTTGTTAAAAAAACTCCACTAACCCTGCCAGCGGAGCAGAGCTCACCCGGGGCACACTGCAGCCCTATATGGGCTACACACCACCAGCGCAGACAGTCTGCGCTTGTGCTGTGCAGCCCATAACTGGGCCCGCAGCGCACACTGGAGCAAACAAGAGTGACAGTCTCTTCAGAGAGGAGGACCCCTGGGGAAGCCCCAGGTAAGTCCTCTTCTATTTTTTTGTCGTACACTGGTGCACAAACAAGGACTGAAACAGCAGCTGATGCTGCCTATGGCCCTGGTCTGAATTCAATTCACGGGGCAGGCCAGTGCACAACAGGCCTGGCAGCTTTTGGCAAAACAATGGAAATCAAATAAGGGGAACTGGAGATATTATTTTTTAAGGAATAAATGTTTTCCAGTGCATAGAAGCAAAGAACGCTCAAAGGGTTAAAAAAAAGGTCACGCTGGACAGGGACAAAGTCCAGAGTACCTGCCACCCATGATGTAACACTGTTTCACTTACTTTCAGAAGCGTTTCTTGATACAGGAAAGTGGTCCACAGCACCAGCCAAGGGTACAGAGGCTCTGTTGGCCCCTTGGGGTCTGGGACTACAACTCCCAAAATGCACCTATTCAACTTATGGAGTGGACTACAATAGTTGCTGCAAATGTCTCCAAACTTCTGGATCTTCTTCCAGGGGACCTTTTTGGTTTCTTGAAATGTCCACAACTTGATTCAAGGTTCCAGAATCTCTGAGTTGCTCCTTGGGAGTTGGTAAAACAATTCCCAGAATGCACCTGGTCAGAATCATCAAATGACCATTGAGCACTGGTCAGCTAGGCTCTTCTTGCAGGACTTGCTACAAGGGACTTTGGGCTGCTCCCTTGTACCTGTAGCTTACAGGGAGTCCGCTCCCAGAGTTGCAGAAACAAGGCAAAGTCCTTTTCTCGTTGAAGCCCAAAGTGTGCAGCTGGTGCGGTCCTTGTGAGTGAAGTGTCAAGGTGCAGGCCTAATCTGCATATCCATTTTAATCAGAGTACAGGCCCTGGGCCAGTTTAGCAGTGCTCAGGGTACCATCAGAGTCAGGAAAACACCAGCATAAGTGAATAATTGGGGAAAAATTTTAGGGGGCTTCTGCAATCAGCCCAGTTTTTCTACATAAGTGTATTACTTGTTCTTTTTCATAATGCAGTACAACACCAAGCTATTTAACTGGACCATCACACCACTTTAAGGGGTAGTCGCATATGATGGGGCGATAGAATCTGTAGGTTTAGATGGAAATAGATTATATTTGCTCCAGTTTATTTTAAGACTGGAGAAGTCACCAAATCTCATGATTTCCCAAATAACTGGGGTAAGTTGTCTGTGGGGTGCTGAATAACCTGCAAAATATCATCCCCGTAGAGGGACATAAGTAGGGGGCCAGGTTTAAACTGGATGTCAAGATGAAGGTGTATTTCTTGTAGATGCTGTACCTGTGGGTCCAGGGCAATGATCAAAAGGAGCAGGAACAGGGGAGGCCTTGTCTGGTACCCCTGGTAATTGGCTTGAATGCAGGCCACTAGTTGCGAATACAATAGCATCACCAGTGTAATAGCGCCACACAGTAACCCTAATTTGTGCAGTGTTGCATACAGTAAGGACCACTCCAGGGACTAGAACACCTTCTCTGTAACCAGCAGGGCCATAGATTAGCCAGGAGACTTCATTCAGTGCCAAAAATCCAGTGCATAAGTTCAATGAGGTGGAGAAGTGAGGGACAAAGCCCGATTGCAGGGGTGACATGATTTGGTCTAGCCACAGCCGATTTGCATGGACCTTGGCAAGTATTTTGGTATCAAAGTTTAACAGCAACAAGGGGTGATATAAGTTGCAGGATTGTAGGTCCTTAACAGGCTTCAGCAGCAGCACAATCACCACTTCTCAAAGTGTTGGGGGCAGAGTGTCTTAGTCTAGTGATTCAGCGTACATCGTCAGTAGGTGTGGTGCAAGGAGGTGTTTGTAGACCTTATAAAAAGACTCTGTATATCCGTCCAGGCCAGGCAAGGGAGTCAATTGCTTATATTATCTCATCACTCAAAATGGGTTCACTGAGAAATTGCCTTGGGCATCCATAATCCAGACCATTGCAATTTCTGAGAGATAGTCTGCCAGCGCAGTGTGATCTTGGAATGTGCGGGAGGTATACAAGTTTGTATAATATTGAAGGAGCTCTGCTAGGATGTCACTGTTTTCAGTCATCTGTGTCCTGCATGGCAAGAAGAGCTCTGGTATATAACCACTGCCCCTGTGTGGGCGGAGGAGTAGAATGTGTATCCAGGAGTACAGGCGTGGAGTAGGCGCCAGGTGTCTCTGAGGATATAAGCAGTACAGAGATTCCTGCACATTCACAGTGAGCAGGGTTTGCTCATTGGAGCTGTAGCAGTGGTGTCAAGAAAGGGATCAAGAATCATATTGAAGTCACCCCCCATAATAATGTGATCTGCATCTATGCATCCTAGTAGGGACCAAAGGTTGTGGAAGAAGTCTGATGAGTCAACGTTTGGGGCACATATTTTAACCAACAGCTACCGCTGGCCCACCAGTGTCCCAGACACCACAATATATCAGCCCTCGTCATCATGAAAGCTGGCTGCAAGGCTCCTCTAGAGTAGGCACTGTAGCCCGAAAAGTGGAGAATTGAAAAACCCACATTATATTCAAATGTAAGATTCCAAACTTTTAATTTATGATGGTTTGCTATATAAAATTAACACATTGGGTCGATATGGTGAGTCCAAAGTTTTTTATTGATGTCCATTCAAACAGAAGGTCATACAAGTTTGAGCAAAGAACCAAAGCCCAAACAGAAGGTCATACAAGTTTGAGCAAAGAGTCAAGGCCAACACGTGTTTCGACCCTATGGTAGGTCTACCTGGGGCTTTTTCAAGGCTGTAAAATGTATGTAATAATAGGGTCCGTATTAAGGAGGCTATTATAAATAAAGCAGGTTTAATTTCTGCAAGTTCTTTGGTGTAATTTAGAAAGAAAAAGTACCATGAAATACCCAGTAAATTTGGTGCTGTTATTAAAGTAGAAAGATATTCTGAATGGCACCACGTGTGGAAGCAAATATAGAAAAAAATCCAGGGAGAATACTTGTTACCGGATTGCCAACTAGTGTTAACAATGAGTCATGCACGGTAAAGTATACAGTCAATTAGTGATTCCCTTCACTAAATATTGATGAGCCATGCACGTATAGATGTGCAATCAAATAGTAGGACAGATGCTGACAGAATGTAGTTAGCAACACCGTTTGTGCATTATCACAGGCTAATGTGTTATTGTTATGGCACGAATAGGTGTCAGAGAAAGAAGAAAACTCATACCTAGCAATGGTCATCAGAGTAGATCGATTTTTTGGAATGCGAATTAACCAGTCAATATTTTCAGTTTGTATAAAGGTTATTATATATAGTATAATAATATTAGTACTGTTTCTCTTGGACTCATCATTATTACAGGGAATTACGTCATACAAAGGTAAAACATTGTCATATAACTATCTCTTCATAGATATAAAGTATTATAGATCTTATAGTAAAGCGAGAATAACAGGCGGAGCTACTGCGCAAATAATTCATGTTTACATTTGTATGGAGATTTCGTATTCTACTGTTGTAATGGGACTCACTTGTGCAGCGCGATGTGCGCGTTCAGCCCATCGCGCTGCACGAGAACAGTGGGCTCGAGGGAGAACGTTGGTGGGAGGCGGTTGGGAGAAGGATGTGGAGAGAGCCAGGAGACCTCCCGTCTCCTATACATGTGTGTCGAGTTTACCAGGAATAATGTATTAATAAACCGTGAAGAACTCAATTCCGGTGTGATTCATCTCTACATCTACACCAAGGGGTATTTATATCCAATCTATTGCCCCAATAGAGAATATTCTTTGATCGTGAATCCTTCTCAGCGAATCAGTTAATGAGCATAGACCATCATTTAATGCAGAGGATATACTGTGATAGATCGTGACCTGTTGCGATTCATATTGAGATGGAGCGATTGTCAGGGCATTTCTGAGAAAAGCGATTGGCACTGAGCAGTGAGGGGCATTCTATTCTACCCGTGTGAGAAAGGAGAAAGCTTAATGAGTTTCTAGCCTGTTAGTCGGGTCGCTTACTAGTCTAAGAGCGCAAAGGTATCATTTGACAGATCTTGTGCCGGGCTAAATCCCACTATGCAGTCCGGCGTTCTTGTCCAGCGCCATATTTGTCATGGTTCTGGTCAAGCTTCCTTCTACTGTTGTCATGGCCCCAAGGAACGACAATATTTACGGAAGAGACTCAGAGTTCATGTCTAGATTAAGATGTACAACCGGGATGACGGAGCTTTTAACTCCTAACAATTTACTAAAGAATCCGAGATTAGTTATGAATACTCACCCAGTGTGATTGTCTAAATGTCGCTCTTGGTTGTGACATGTGCCCCAGTATTATGATCGGGAATGATGCATAATGTATGTGTGAGCTTTGTTAACCCTTGTTATAAGCATAGTCCGCTCTTTATTTTTTTCATTATAATACAAAGACTAAGCAAGTTGATCCCTATTTCCACTGCCATATGAGCACCAGATGTAATTAGTGTGTGATATATACGTGTCGAGGAGACAGAAGTAAGGTGAAATTTAATGTGAAAACAAGAGTAAAGCATTCTTAGTAGTGTTAAAATAGGTCTCGAGGATGGATGCCTGCCAATGCTAGGGTGGTTATAACCCTGTGTAAATTGGACTAGATGTTATTGCGGTCATAAATGCAGGAACCAGACACTGATCAAACTGGAAAGGGCATTCTATTGGATGAGAGAGTTGGGCCATTGGAACTTTGTTTCTTGTAGCCCAAAAATGATTTGTGTGGGCCCCAGTTTGATGAAAAGGTAGAAGTGGTCCCCAGACAGAAATGAGTCTCCTGCAGCAATGAGACTTTCATGCCATGTCGGTTGAGATAGTGTAATAGGTGCTTGGCCACACGTGGGTTGCTAAGGCCTCTGATGTTCCACGAGAAGAACGTGGTTTCGGCCACCAACCCTCTGCTGTTACTTGTGAATGTCATTGTGGGGTGAAGATGAGAAATGTTGGATTATATACCCTGAAGTGCCACCATCCTATATAATAATGTGGCAAACATAGACAAGGAAATAAAACTATAAACAACCCCCCACATGCATGTGAGTCTTAATTGTGAGGAAAAAGAAACGGGACTCACATTGTTCCTGACATGTAGTCAAGATAGGGATGCAAGGATCCAAAAAGAGTTGTGGCGAGTTTTAGATGAGGCAGTCTGGTGAGAGCAGAGTGGGTTTACACCAAGGTCGAGTCTGCTATGCCCAGTATGCGGAGGTTATTGCAGTGGAATCTACCCTCCAAATCCTCATTCTAGATGGCTACAGTTTTTTGGAGACATTCCACCTTTACCAGTCACTTAGTGACTGTTGCTGTTCCATCTTCCAAACTAGATATTCGCTCCTCTGCTCAATCCAATCAAATGTTCTGGGGATCCAGGCATTTCTCCATGTGGTCGAACCTCTTTGTGAGGGTATAGAAACTGACATTGATGTAGCAGAAGGCCACGTGGAGCTCCGCCATAATGGCCTAAGCACTAGTCATCTGGTCAGAATTTTGGTGCCCTATCGCTCCAGTTTCTACATCTGACTGGGCCTCCTGAGGATCGGGGCAACAGGAGTGTTCAAATGGCAACTTGCACTGTTTGGGGTCGCCATGCACCATGATCCAGAACACTCGGGACCAGATTTAAGAGGGCCTAGTGCCTCTTTGTGCCACATTAGCATAATTTTTATGACACTAATATGGGCCAATGAGGCCAAAATCGATGCACCACGTTTAAAAGTGGCGCAATGCATGCATTGTGCCACTTTGTAACTCTTTGTGTAACATTATGCCTGTGCCAGGAATAATGTATGAAAGGGGGGCATACCCCCATTAGGTGGGCTGAAAAAATGTCACAATGAAATCTAAAAAGGCATTTTTTGCGGCATTTTCAACACATGCACAGAGCAGGCATTAAATGGAGGCAAACCATTATTTATAATGGGCCTCAATGTGCTTTGCAGGATTAGCGTCAACATTTTTTACACTAATCCTGCAACGCACCAAATTATCATCAAACATTTTGACACTAGTTCCATAACTACTGCCATACGGTGCACACATTGTGGCATTAGGGGGACGCTAAGGGGTGCAAGAAAAAGTGGCACTGTATTGGATGCAGTGCCACTTTTCTTAAATCAGGCCCTCAGAGTGCTGAAGCATTCAGAATGGAAGAGAGGTGCAGTGGCTGAACAGTTGAAAATAGTGCCAGTCCACGCACCCACTGCTGGTGGGCCGGCAGCATGTAGGGCCACATGAAATTATACAGCTGCCTGCAATTGCATGGGGAGGCAGTTATGGTGTGTCCCTCAGTGTTAGTGCAGTGGCAAGCACAATAATGTTCCCGCCCCCAAAGGAGTGAAGTGGACTTTTACAGAGGGGCCCAGCAAACACAAAAACATGGATAGCCAGGAGCATGACAGCTGTGATTACTCTGGCATGTGGGATTGAAGAAGGCTTGGGACTGCTAGGTTACAGGGGAGAGCAGGGCCCATCTCACCATCAGGCCTCATCCAGGCACATCTGATAGTATCCTCTACCCTCAATAGTTGCTCAGCAGGCCCGAAGGGAGGGCCATTGAGGTGGTGTGTATGGCGTGAGCAGCCTGGCCAGGCTCAGTAGCCCTTAACCTCAGGCTATTCCAGATACTGCGAACTGCTCCCAACTATATTGTCAAGATGAATATATGTAGGTGAGTATCAACTTTTTGAACTCTACACACACCTACCTTGATGATGTATACATTGTTAAGTTCCATAGGAATTGAGTGAAGAACAATAAATATATACTTTCCTATATATGCTTACCTTGATAATACACTGGTAGTCCATATGCTGGAGTTCATATTTTTGAAGAACAATACCCTACACTCAATATTGTAGTCTAACACAAACCATTTCCAAGCATTTGAGACGGAAATGAAGCAATCAATAGAGGAAATGTGGTGTGCAGAAGAAAAAACAAAATAAGTCATACCGGTTTTTCTTTCGAAAGATCCGTACAGACTACCGGTTTGAGTGTAAAAGTGACCATGTTCCACTTGTATATATCAGGAATGGTTCCTGTCCATCTAAAAAAAATGCTGAATGGAAGTGGAAAGAATGCTAAATGTTAGAAAACTGGGCTAATTGCAAGGCCCCCTAACTTTTTGCCCCCATTTTTCACTTTTGCTTGTGTTTTCCTGACTCTGATGGTGCCTTGGGTACTGCTAACCAGTCCCAGAGCCTGTACCCTGTGTAAAATGAGTATGCAAATTAGGCTAATTATAATTGGCTATGTCAATCTATGTCAGGTACCTAGTATACGGTATTGCATGTAGATTTAGGGACCCCACCATAGGTGGTGCACCCATAGGTGCACTGCTGAGGTACCCAGTGTCATTTTAAAGGCAGGCCTGCCTTGTTGGCTGCTTTTAAACTAAAGTGATATGCAAATTCAACTTTGGAATTAAAAGTACTTCCAAAGTCTTAAACAATCCTATTTTTACATATGTCATCCTTAAGGTGTGCCCTAAGTGCCCCTAGGGCTGGGTGCTATAT
This sequence comes from Pleurodeles waltl, assembly GCF_031143425.1. NCBI lineage: Eukaryota > Metazoa > Chordata > Amphibia > Caudata > Salamandridae > Pleurodeles > Pleurodeles waltl. Next base: position 318,516,595 of record NC_090442.1, on the reverse strand, counting down.
AAATATAAGCAGGGAGATTATCAAATAGTTTTATAAACTTTGGTGAGGAAAAATAACCATATTTGTTTTTCCCTCATTGTAGTAAATTTGCTCCGTAGGCTAAAATGGGGAGGCTTTATTTTAATAAATACCATCTCCAAATGAGCTAGACATGAGTCGTCCTGCTGAAAAGGTTCTGATCCCCAGACTTCTAGGATTTCACCAAGGGCTCCCGGAATGGCAATCCAACGACGTTGACTTGAAATCGGCTTGCTGTGGATGATCTTCTGATGCCAGAGAGAAAAAGCTCCAAAAAAGTGACAAAGTCCGAACGTAAAAAGTTGACCGGGACTTCACGTGCAGCGTATCCAAGGAGGGCTCCAGTGACGTTGGATCAAGACTCAGCTTTGGCCTGGACGAAGGTTTCCCATCCGGAAAAATCATCTAAGTCCGAAGGTAGAATTCTTCACTGAGGTCTCCTGCGAAGCATATCCGAAGAGGGCTCCAGGGAGGTCAGATCGAATTAGTGGCTTCATCCCGCTGAAGAAAATCTTCAAGAAAAAGACTAAGGTGGTCATTATAACAGTAAAGTGTCAGTAGCACCACCAACAGGCTTGCGGTATATACTGCCACATTATGACTGTGGCAGGTTTGCCGCTGGCAATCCGCCACAAAACCACTCATACCGTCACAGAGGTATGAACCACCGGGCCAGAGAACTTCATCTCTGACCCGGCAGCCCCCAGAGTGAAGCCGGAAGTATTGTAGCCCTGCCACAAAAATTATCCCGGTAATAGGGAATTCCTTCCCTGTCACCAGTAGCCGGGTCCCTCCCCCATCAATTACCTGACCTCCCCCACCCCCCATACAAACACAAGCCCCCACCCCCAATCCATACACTAACTCCCCAATCCATACACTAACCCTCCACCCCATCCATACACTAACCCCCTCCCCCATCCATACACTACCCCCCACCCTCATTCCATACACTAACCCCCACCCCCTCATACACGCACACACTAGCAGACACACACACACACACACACACATGACACCCATTCATGCACCCGCAGACAGGCACACACCACACAACTGCCCCCACCCCCCACAGGCATACATGCATTCACTCATACATCCCAACACGCATTCATACACGCATCAATACAGACATCCAAACACTGACTCAGGCACGCCTACACACTGACATGCAGACACGCACTCACACATTCATTCACACACTCAGTCACACACACACAACACCCTACACCCCCCAACCCCATCCCCTGTCAGTCAATCACCTTAACTTGTGGTCGCGGTGGTCATCCGGGAGGGAATGGGGTCTATGGCACTTGCTCCGCCGCCAGCGCCCCGTTACCACAACACTGCCATGCCTATTACTAAGTCGTAATAGGTGTGGCGGTGTTCTGTTGATGTCGCGGTGCCAGGGGAGCAACCTCTAATGCACCGTCACCCACCAGTATGGCTGCTGGTGGCTCTCCACCCAGTTAATAGAGAAGAGCCAGCAGCAGTCATAATTTGGCGGTCTTGTAGCTGGCAGGACTTCGGTGGTCTACGTTGTAGACCACTGAAGTCCTAATGACCACCTAAGTACGAAAGCAAACTTTTGTCCAAGGCCTCCTGCTCGCAGTAGCCGAGCAGGGCTCCATCGCGGTTGGCCTCAAACTTTGACTTTGCCCTGGTCTAGTGTGACCAGATGACCGGATTGGCGCTTTTAGTTTCTATGTGCTAGAAAACATTAATTCTTTAAAAATTAATATCTCTGGTTCCCCTGATTCGATTTTAATTGTTTTGGTGCCATTTAAAAAATAAAAATATAATCTATTTTTATAAATTGGTGTTGGATTTTTATTGTGTTTTGTGTTATACTTATTTACTGTTTTGTGATTTTTAAATGCTTTACACACTTGTGTCATAAGTTAAGTCTTGTTGCTCATTGCCAAGCAAGGGTTGAGCAGGGATTAATTTATTGAGATCTGACTCGACCTAGTGGGGGTTAGTGGCCTATTGCTAAGTGTAGATACTTACCTGCCCTTACGAATAATCCACTTTCCAACACTAAAATGTACTTACTGCATTGCCTTACAAAAAATGTAGGATTTAAAATCTAGGAGGTATGAAGTGAAATAGGAAGAAGACGCCAATGCATGTAGTATTTTAAAAGATAGATTGGGCATGTGCAGCATAGGAACTGGAAAATAAATATTTTGTTGCCTGCAGAATTTATTTTTTCTTCTTAGAAATAAATGTTATATTTTAGGATTCTATAAAAAATACGACTCTAGTCTTTTTTCGTGACGCATTAAAGATTGATTGCATTCGTAAAACAAGTGTAGACTCAATTTGCAATGCACATCGCAAATATGAATGCTGGGATGGAGGTCTTCTCTCCCACAGAGACCTAGATCCCAGTATTTGCTACATTTTTGAAAGGACTCACAGTCGGATTCTTAACTCATAAATTTTAATGAGGGTCTTTTGGTGAAAAGATCCTTAGCGGTGAAGGTTCTCCGGCATCCTTCACGCAGCTACGGGGAAACTGTATGCAGTGCATTACTAACATGATGCAGCCACTAACATCTTTTGTGCATCGGGTTGATATACGTTATCTTGTGTCCTTTTTTTATGTGACACTCCTCTTAAAAAGATTCCATAGCTAACCTTCCGAGAACCGGCTGTTTTTTATCAAATATTCTTCGATTTGTGCCTCCTTATCGGAAAAGTAAAGAATATACGGCATATAACATTAGAAATGGCTCAGAAAAGCCTACTTTTCTCTCGGTCAATGACCAATGTTTTTTGGAGGGGTGTTTAGTGTGGCCATGAATAAAATCCGTTTGTTAGGGCAACTTTGCTTTAGCTGTCTGTTATAAACAGTGCAATTAGGGCTGTGTCAGTTCACCTACACTGTTGAACTATTGCATATACTGCTGCGGATTTGATTTTCATTATACAGAAAAACTGCCACCTAGTGGTTTGATGTAAAAATTGATGACTTCTATCCAAAGCAGCAAAATGCTTAGAAACGATAAATATGAGGATGTTTTGTTATTTTGTTTTATATTATTATTTTATAGCTACTAAAGAATAACAACTTAATTGAAATGGTCTTACCCCGCGCACGGTCGGATCTGAAATTCTAAATCCAAAACAAATTGAGTAGGCATTAGAAGGGGAAATTATTTTTTTACCTTACCGGAAAATGAAATTTGTATTTAAATTAGTAAAAGGTACAGTTAGTAAAAGAAACAGAGCTGGTGCAGGCAAAATGCAAGAAAGTAACTCCAACAGGATATCAGTTAAACAGAAGTATGATAGTAACCATTTCCAAAAAGTGTATATATATAACTATGCAGATTTGACAGTCTACTCTTGGATAGTGCAGGCTCAAGATATCTGAAAGTGCAGACAGTGGGCACAAGGACCACTGCATGTGCTACCTGATGTTGGTCTGCATGCTAATGCGGCAACTGAGGTCTGTTGTCCCAAGGATGCCTTCATCCCTGCATTCCTTAATTTGCGTAGGAAATCCCAATCTGATTCCTGCCACGTTAACGTTCAGGAGGTGAGCTAATTGTGAAATTTTTGCACAGTAAATGATAAGAAACTTTATGAAAAGATAGATACAAATGTCTGGGATATTTAGTATTATATATAGGATAAACTCCCCCACCTTACAATTATACGATATTGCAACCCATTGAGGAATGAGGTTACAATTCAAGTTCCTTTATAAGGTCACAGAACTCTGAGATGATTTGCAATATACTTTAATTATACGGCAGAGGCTATTGTATTTGTTTCAATGTTTTGTCATGATATCACCATTCTTACAACTTTGTTCTTGCATATGCATTTCAGACAAGAAGAATACAAGTAGATTATTTACTCCAAAATTAAAAACACGAAAACGCTATTAGTAATTTTTGTAAAATGATAGCAGAATCAGTTTAAGTCATGTTAAACATTCGTTGGCTCTGATTGTGTAGAATCATAAACAGATTCTATTTTTCCTGCAATGATATATAGTGTGGAAAAAAACATTGTCATTATCCCTTTCGGCTGGTTACTTTTTCTTTTTAGGATACAAATCTGAAGAAAAATACAGTTTAAGCTCATATTATGCTACATGACCTACATGACCTACCTTTCACTCTCACTGTTGGTTATGGGAGCAGGTATTGTGACCTCAGCTCTCAACTTAAATAGGTAATTAAAGTTTAACAGCTAGACTGTAGACCAAAACAAAATAAACAGTTAGTAGAAGAGGAAACATGTTTTTACCCCATTGAATATGAAATGGTATACATATTAGTAAAATAAAGGGTAACAAATGTGGTGCACAAAAATAATGTCAACAGGACATGAGCGAGACAGAGCAAGTCTCAACTAGAATTCAATGGAATTGCATATAATTAAAAACAAAATGTGTGACACGCTGTGACAATAACATTATTTTGGCAAAATTCTTAAGACAACCAAAATGCAGTAGCTCTAAGAAATCCTTTGCATCACTTATGCAGACAGAGGATTGTCATGTCGAATACAAGTAACATTTTCCAAAACATGAACAGGCCTAGACAAAGATGGCATAAAGACTCACTCACAAACACCCCAATTTGAATCCATTTTAACACCATCCTCACATTCCTTTTTACCAGCTAATATATCAATGCAAAACATGCCCTTACTCACTAAAGACAAACTACAATGGTGATCGTTAGACCTGTCAGCTTTAGTGTGGTCTTCCCCAGACTTTTTTCCTTACTCTTCTATATGTTTCTGGTTTGTTTTTGTTAGCCACAGGATTCTGTGCACTTTACCCCTTCTAACCAGTGCTAAAGTGCAAGTGCTCACCCCTTAAAACATTGTGACATTAGCTTATCCCCAGTTGGCATATTTCATTTACTTATAAGCCCCTAGTAAAGTGGGACTACCTGTGCCTAGGGCCTGTAAATTAAATTCTTCTTTTGGGCCTGCAGCACTGGTTGCTCCACCCACCCACCCAGTTTGTAACTGTAATTTCGGCCTGACAAGATGAACCTTTTGCCAGGTTCAAACCTGGCTTTTTAAACCATATACATTACCCCTAGAGGAGGCCCTTAACAGACACCGGGCAGGGTGCAATATATTTATAAAACAGGACATGTGGTTTTAAGTTTTAAGTTTGACATGCCCTGGTAGGGAAACACTTTCATTTGTTTCTCACTACTGCAAGGCCTGTTTTTCTTACAGGATAACATTAGATTTATCTCATTACATTTAATAAGCTGTAACTTCCAAATGGGAACAGGTAAGCAGTTTAAAACTGATGTCTCTGGAGTTGTAATAATAAATCATCTTCAATGATGAAGTCAGATTTTTAGTTAGAACTTTGAAAATGCCACTTTTAGAAAGTTGGCATTTTCCCTTCCTTAGCCATTTAGCACCTGCAGCTGGTCACTGGGTCACACGACTGGGTGTATTTGGCAGTTGGTCTTTGTGTATCCGCCCATCTAGCCACACACAATAGCGAGCTTTGTGTGCCTAGATGGGCTATCACTGGCAAAATGGAAGGGCGCAGTTGGGCACAGCCCTACTTACAGTTGAATAGGCTGTGTCCTGCCTTTACCAAAAGGATTTTATACCCCCTATAGTTTGTCCGGAGCCAGGGCAGGGGAGATAGGAAACCTGAGCACTTGAAAGGGAATCTTCTAGAAGTTTCTTCCACTTCAAATAAGACACCTGGTGTAAATATGGGACCTCAGACAACCCCTCCCTCTTAAGTACACTACTAGACCTGTGGATATTATAGAAGAAGGGCTGCTTTGCTGCCAGGAGGACTGCCACTCTGCTGCCCTGCTGCTTTGCTGCTCTGCTGCCTGCTTCCCTGTTTGCTGAGAAGGAAGATTATACCTGCACCATTCATCCCAAGCTGAAGTGACTCCAAGGGTCAGCTAGCTGACGTCCTGTTCTGAGCTACTGGGACACAGCAAGCTCCAGGGGCTCCCTGCTGCTGACCAGCTTGCCTGCTGCCTAGACCTACAACTGAACCTGCAATTGGACGTGCCTGAGCCTACTGTCCTCTAATGGAGTGGGTTCCTGAGGCCCAACTGGTGTCTCTCAGTTCCAGGACCTTTGATGTGGCCTCAGTTGAGCTCCCCTGAAGTTTATGGGCTCCTCACAAACGTGGACCAGCATGTTGGTCCAAACCCTTGCCACCCTCCCCAACCACCAACATGAAGTTGCAGCAAACTACCAAACTAACTCTTCTTACTACAGCATCGACTGCTAGCAGGGACCGCCAGCACAAAGAGCCAGCAAGGACCATCTGACGATGTGACAGGAACTTCCTGATACAGTGATGACCATCTGCAATGCCCAGCATACTCTTCATGCTACTTCAATGGCTACCTGTGACACTCTCCGTGCCCCTTGTGACCCCTTTCCCCATGAATGGAACTTGTTGCGCTGGACTTGAAGGTAACTCTTACAGTGAGATTAACTTGGTCCCTCTATCTGGGCTGGGCCCTACCGCGGTAGGCATGAACTTGTGGCTTTCACCCAGTCTCGCATGACCAGATAACCGCATGTGGCACTTTAAACTTTATGGAACTATTTTCACTTAAATCTTTAAAACTAGTTCTCCTGATTGGATGTTTGTCATTCTTGTCTTGTTTTATTTATTAAATTCTACTCTATATTTCTAAATTGGTGCAGGCTTTTTGTTGTATTGTGTTTTTACTTTATTACTGTTGAAATGCTGCATAAATACTTTACACATTGCCTCTATGTTAAGATTGATTGCTTGGTGCTAAGCTACCAGATGGTTGAGCAGCGGTTCATTTAGGGTGTGATCGTGACTTCAGCCTGACAAGGATTGTGGTTTCTGCTCGAGTAGGGTTTCACACCCATCAACCAGTAACTGAATTTCATACAGCGAACAATCAAAACACTTGTCCAAACACACTTGCAGTCCCTTCCAAAGTAATATGGAAACCAGTGATCCCACTAGCATGTCAAGAGCATCTGTTCAGAAGAAAAATTTGGAAACATGCCCTCAAAGGTTCAAATTCGTGGTTGGGCTGTTCTGATTGCAACAGGACAAATGCTGATTTCCATACAGCTGGTCTCTGCCTGTTGCGGCATACTCACCAACAAATAAGGGGTTAGAATGATAGCAACAATATTTACCCTAGTCTAAGGTAAATTTAAACATTCACCAATCACTTTTTTGCTTTTCACAAGGCTGTAGAACACACCTACCCCTACTGACTCTGAGACATGCACACAAACACATAAACACATACACACACAGAAGCAGAAGAAAGATGGCACAGTGGCATGATAAGACCACCACCCCATCCCAGATCTGGGCATACATTGTACAAATTATACCTATAACACTATGGCCCTCGTTACAACCCTGGCGGTTGGTGACAAAGCGGCGGTAATACTGCCAACGGGCCGTCAGTAATAAACATGAAATTATGACCATGGCGGGAACCTCTCAGACAGACAGACACTTTAACATCCCGACCGCCAGGGCAAAATCAACAGGCACCACGGCAGTAACCACCTACAGCCAGGCGGAAGACAATGTTCCGCTCACTGTATTAAGACACAGGAAACCGCCACCTTTTGTGGGTAGGTACCAACGACATCAAAAGCCTGGCAGAAACAGATTTCAGAAGTCAAAGGACTCACCTGTGGAGACTCAGGGAAGAACCACGCCGCCATGAAGCCCAAATTGCATGTGTTCCCCATGATCTTCTACCTTCTGCTCCATCACGAACACCAATGACGGCGAAGACGACCCCGGTGAGTACTGCCACCAAACACACAGGGGGGGGGGGGGAAGAGAGTGACACACACACGCAAAACCCCCACCCCAACAGCATACACATAACCAGATGCAGTAACGTTACATTTACACCCCGTATCCCTCAGGAATAATGCAAGGACAAAAGGAATTGATTAAAGTGAGTGTAATAAGATAAAATACTACAAATACGTGCATCAAAATCAACAAGTATATACATATTTACAAATGTAGGGACACTGCCCAGTCCTTAATGTCCGTGGGCCACAGGGCCACATCAATTAGTCCAAGGCCCCACCTTACTCCTGCAACAACACGGAGAGAACACTGCGGGGGTATCAGGTCAAAAACAGACAGGCACCTCAGAGGGACGGGGAATGGGGGACACCTCAGCCGGAAGATGTTACAATGCCACTGGTCCTGGAGGGGGCAACATGCCCTCTGCTTGGTCATGGGGAGTGCAAGGTCACAGTCTCTCAAGTGGGTGATTTGCCAACTGCCTGGCCCTGGGAAGTGCAAGGCCACAGTCTCTCAAGTGGGTGATTTGCCCACTGCCTGGTCCTGGGGAGTGCAAGACCACAGTCTCTCCAGTGGGTGACATCTTCCATTGGTTCTGGAGGGGCATTGTGCCCAGGGAGCTTCATCCTAGGGAGGCTGGGGTGAGTGGATGGCTTCTTCCACCGGTTCGGGAGGGGACATTGTGCCCTGTGATGCAGATCTTGAGGAGTGCAAGGTCACAGTCTCACACCTGGGTGTCAGACTCACAGGGTTTTCTGGGGCCAGGCTGCACAACAGCCCATGGAGGCAGGTCTACACACTGTCCGACAGAGGTGACGGCTGCTCAGTGGTGGTATTGGTGGTGCTGCTGGTGGAGCTGGCAGTGGTGGGGGAGGCTCCAGCCCTTACCCTGCAGCCTCGGACGGCCACCCACTGAGGCTGCTGGCAGTGGTGCTGGTGGCGGTGCAGGTGGTGGTGCAGGTGGCGGTGCTGGCAGTGGTGGTGGGAGGCTCCAGCCCTTCCCCTGCAGCCTCGGACGGCTGCCCACTGGGGCTGCTGCTGCTTGCAGTGGTGCTGGTGGAGGTGCTTGCAGTGGTGGGGGGAGGCTCCAGCCCCTCCCCTGCAGCCTCGGAAGGCTGGCCACTGGGGCTGCTGCTGGCAGTGGTGCTGGTGGCAGTGCTGGTGGCAGTGCAGGTGGCGGTGCTGGCAGTGGTGGGGGAGGCTCCAGCCCTTCCCCTGAAGCCTCAGACGACTGCCCACTGGGGCTGCTGCTGCTGGCAGTGGTGCTGGTGGCGGTGCAGGTGGCGGTGCTGGCAGTGGTGGGGGGAGGCTCCAGCCCTTCCCCTGCAGCCTCGGACTGCTGAACCACCATGGTTGGTGGTGGGGGCTCCGGCTGAGTCCCAGCACCAGGCCTCTTGTCCTTTCTGCCTGCTGGTGCAGGCCCCTTGCCCTTCCTTTCAGCAGCTGGGGATTGCTCCTTGCCCTTCCATTTAGCAGCTGAGGTGCCTCCTTGCCCTTCCTTTCAGCAGCTGGTGGTGCCTCCTTGCCCTTCCTTTTAGCAGCTGAGGGTGCCTCCTTGCCCTTCCTTGCAGCACTTGTAGCATGCACCCTTTCAGTGTGGCTGCCTGGTGCCTGGGATCCTTTCCCACATGGAGTAGCTTTGGACACTACTTTGCCCGTGAACTGGGTGGCTGAGGTGCTTGCCTGGGTTTTGATTTCCCTGGCCTAACATGAGGGACGGGGGGGTAGGGGTAGGGAAGAGGTCAATGGTGGAGAGGAAAAGCTTCTTAGGGGCATTGGGGCGGGAAGAGGGAGATGGTTTGGGAGTGGAGGAAGAGGGAATGGTGGTAGGAGGTGTCAGTCTGCTGTGTTTGGGTGCAGGTGCATGGGCTGGATGCTGTTGTGAGGTGGATGGCTGTTGGGTGTCTGAGTGCTTGCGTTTGAGTACTTTGGGAGGAGGGGGCACAGACACAGTGGGAGAGGACACAGGGGACGTGTGCATTGAAGTGGGGGTGGTGACTGACAGTGAGGGGAGTGTGCTGTTAGGCGTGCTGGTGATGGGGGTAGTGGATGAGGGTGTAGTGCATGCAGGTGTGAGGGAAGATGCACCTGGGAGGGAGGTGGATGACGATGAGGAGGAGGGGGCCACAGTGGAGGCAGTGGATGTTGGTATGTCTGATTCTGGATGGTGTGTGAGTGCCTATGGGATGAAGTGTGGTGCTTGTGTTTGCCATGTACACTCTTGTGTGTTGTCCTGGGTGCATGCTCGTCTGCCTGTGTGCTTGGGATAGGTTGGGGTTGAGGGGAATGGGATTGGAAAGAGGAAGTTGGAGGGGGGAGGCTAGAAATAAGGACAATGGCTGCCATCAGAGAGGAGGCCAGAGCCTGAATTGATCTATGTTGGGCCGCCCTGCCAGTGTGAATGCCCTCCAGGAATGCATTTGTCTATTGCATTTGGGCTGCCAGCACCTGGATGGCATTCACAATGGTTAACTGCCCAACAGAGATGGAACGCAGGTCAATAGCCTCCTCACTCCGGGCATCAGGGCTAACTGGGAAAGGGCCTGAGATGCCTAGGGCGAAGGAGATGCCCACCCTCCTGGGTGAGCGGGCACTGGAAACTCACTGTGGGGCTGCTGGGAGGGCAGTGCTGGTACGGGGAGTGGTGGCTGTACCTGTAGATGGGGTGGGCACAGAGCAGGAATACGTGTCCGAACTGTCCACTCCTGTCTCCGCCGTGGTGTTCCCCTCGCCCTCCGGCCCACTCGTGCCCTCACCGTCGGTGGATTCAGCATCCTGGGTCCTGTGGGATGCAGCTCCCTCCAACGCCGGTGCCTCTGCTCCTGCGCCAGATGATGCTATTGCACATAAGGACAGGGTGACAAAACAAACAAGCATTTTCAATGCAACGGGTCTCGCATTTGTTCGAGTTAGAGCTATTAGCGTTGAAAAAAAACGCAGCGCGATCACGCTATGTAAAATGCAGCACGATCGCGCTGCATGGAAAATAAATAGATAAAGTAGTCCAGACTCCAGGCTGAAAACATCGAGTCTCGTATGTTTTTGGTACTTTACCAGTGCTGTGTAGGTGGGCTAAACACCGGAAAAGGCATGACGTATGCATGACTTTCACAAATGAAAGCAGGCGGATTTTGAAAGGCAAGCCCACGAACCAATGTAAGTGACTGACGTGGCATGGGTGTGGTTTAAAGCCCAAAGAGAGATTACAGAATGGACCGAGCACTTTGTGCTCGCCCATAAAAAGGGGGGAGACACAAAGGATACACTTGGTCAATGGTGCCAACAACACCACCGTTGGCGTACACAACACACACAGGGAACAGCCCTATGCACTAGGCAATGCACTACCAGTCACAATGCTAGTCACCAGGCCATGGATAGGGACACCTAACATCAATTGCAGCATACCTGATACCCACAGACCCCTGCCCAGTAGTGGGTGCCTACTAGCTTGGTTGGAGTACTTTCACATCAGAACCCTGCCCAACATGGGACCAACCCTGCAATACCAAGCCTGGCCTAGGGGCACCCACAGGGCCCACAACCCCACCCGGATCCCACCCCACCATGCAAAAGTTGTATATTGGGGCATTGTACTCACCCCCTTGTGGCTGCTGTGATGCCCCCAAGCACCCCTCCAGCTCCGGATAGGCCACTGACAGTATGTGGGCCATCATGGGGGTCAGGGTTTGACAGGCATCCCTTCCTCGATGGGAGGCCAGCCCCAGGTGGCCCTCCGCGGTCTTTCGTGCCCAGCATCTCATGTCCTCCTACTGTTTCCAACAGTGGGTGCCCTGCCTGCTGTAGACCCCCAGGGTCTGCACGTCCTTAGTGATGGCACACCATATACCCTTCTTTTGATAGGCGCTGACCTGCAGGGAAATGGACCCAGGGAAAGATATTAGTCCGACCATCCTGCCTGTTACACGCATGGCCCACCATGCCCCTTCCCATCCCCAGTAGCACAGACATGGCCCACCATACATGCTGCACGCTGCCCAGGGCCCACCCACCACCCACCCCCTACATGAGGCCTTCACACACAGCACTCCATGCATTCACGCACCAGGCATTGTACTCACGGTGTACTCACCTGTTGGTCTGGAGGCCCATACAGCATTCGGTACTGGGGTAGGACCCCAACCACCAGTCTCTCCAACTCCGCTGAGGTGAAGGCAGGGGCCCTTTCCCCAGTCACACAAGCCATGGTCAGTTCCAGAAACAGGTCACAGCAGCACATGCAGTGTAGGTCCTCTCCTGTTGAAAGTCAGGTAGCAAGTGAGTGAACAGATAGAAAATGGCGGTGACGTCCGCAGCAGTGCATACCGTCACCGCCGGCTTACATCACCATTGGCCACAGTGCTCCATAGGGCCCAATGTTAACCAATGAGGAGTTGCACAGCTGTTTTAGACCACCTCCCGCAATGGCGCACAACATCAGCGGAATTACCTCATATCCACCTGTCCCTCCATACAGGACAGGCAGACGCCATTTCAGGGGAGGGCAGGCCATGGATCCTAACTGCATCACAGTACACAAATGCACCATTTGGACATCTCCAACAAAATAACATTACAATCACAACATGCATTGCACTGTAGTGGTTGGAATTCAGAGATAATGACCAGCTGCTCACCATTTTGTCCCCTAGATTGCAACCGCTGCGGATGAATAGGAGATGGAGACATCCCCGTGTACAGACCTCTAGGGGACTTGGCAACAATGGAGGACAGGCATATTATCCTCACCTATAGACTGGACAGGGCCACAATCACAGAGCTGTGTGCCAAATTGGAGCATGACCTAATCTCTGCTATCCGTCACAACACCGGGATCCCCTCTCTTGTGCAAGTGCTATCAGTGCTCCATTTCCTGTCAATTGGCTCCTTCCAAGTGACAGTGGGCTTCGTAGCAGGAATGTCTCAGCCAATGTTCTCAATAGTGCTGACCAGAGTGCTGTCTGCCCTGATTACACACATGTGCAGCTACATCGTTATCCCCCAGGTGGAGGATTTGGCCACAGTGAAAGCTGACTTCTATGCAATGGACCATATCCCCATCATTATTGGGGCAATTGATGGAACACATATTGCATTTGTCCTCCCCTCCGGCGAAATGAACAGGTGTTCAGAAATTGAAAGAGCTTTCACTCCATGAATGTGCAGATGGTGTGCCTGGTGGACCAGTACATCTCCCATGTCAATGCTAAATATCCTGGGTCTGTGCATGATGCCTTTATCCTGAGGAATAGCAGCATCCCAAATGTGATGGTCCAACTCCAGAGGCACAGGGTGTGGCTAATAGGTGAGCCCTGGTTCCCACCCAGTATATGTTGGTGTATGGGTATGGTATGGGCCCTAAGGGTTAGTGTGTGGCTAACAGCTGTCCCTCATAATTTGCAGGTGACTCTGGTTACCCCAACCTCTCTAGGCTCCTGACCCCTGTGAGGAATCTCAGGACAAAGGCAGAGGAACATAGTAATGAGGCACATGGGTGAACAAGAAGAATTATAGAGAGGACCTTTGGCCTCCTGAAGGCCAGGTTTCATTGCCCCCATCTAACAGATGGATCCCGTGCTACTCACCCAAGAAGGTCTGCCAGATCATTGTGGCATGCTATATGTTCCACAACCTTGCCTTGCATCACCAGGTGCCTTTTCTGCAGGAGGAGGAGGCTGGAGATGGCTGTGTGGCAGCAGTGGACCCTTAGGACAGTGAAGATGAGGAGGCAGAGGATGAGGACATAATAAGTGCAATAATTTGTCAGTACTTCTAATGACACACATGTAAGACAGTGTAAATTCACATTTAATTGATAGTTTTGTGTTTGACATTGTCACAGGGAGGCTGTTTTTCCCACTTCTATGGCCACTCACTGTACCCTTTGGCATCTCTGTTTGCAGATATTTGTGTCCCACTATCACTCTTGGTGTGTTGCAGCAGCCAACTACAGGTCTATCCTATGTATACATTACTGTACAGTTGAATTGCAATGTTTAAACCTTGTTAAACAAATACATACTTAAATAATTTGACATACTCTATACTTGTATGTTTTCAGAGGGTGTTTATTTAAGTGCTAAGAAGTAGAGGGGATAGTGGAATGGGCAGGGTTGATGATGGAGGAAAGTCCAGGGTAGAGTCCAGTCTATTTGTATCACAGGTGCATTGTCCAAGGGGGCATAGGAAGGGGAGGAATAGCAGTTCAAGGTGGACAGGGTGACAGAGGGGTACACACGGGTAACAATCAGAAGAGTCTTATTTCCTGGCACGGGTCTTGTCAATAGTCTCTGGTTTCTGACTGGATCGCAGTTAACGTTTGCGGGATGGTTCTCCTTCTGCAGGGGGAGGGTTGCTGGTGGCCTGCTGGTCCTGTGGCGGGGCCTCCTGTCCACTAGCGGCAGTGGAGGTGGAGGGCTGTTCGTTAGTTTGGCTAGTGTCAGAGGCCCGGTGGTGTGCCACTGCCTCCCTCATAGTGTTGGTCATGTCTGCCAGCACCGCTGCAATGGAGACCATGGTGGTGTTGATGTCCTTCAAGTCCTCCCTGGTCCCCAGGTGCTGTCCCTCCTGCAGCCGCAAGTTCTCTTGCAACTTGTCCAGTATGTGGCCCAGCATATCCTGTGGATGTTGGTATGCTCCCAGGATCACAGCGAGTGCCTCCTGGAGAGTCGGTTCCCTGGGCCTGTCCTCCCCCTGTCACACAGCAGTCCTCCCAGCTTCCCTGTTGTCCTGTGCCTCTGTCCCCTGAACGTGTGCCCACTGCCACTGACCCCAGGTCCCTGATCGTCCTGTGTTTGTGGGACAGCCTAGGGACCCTGTAGAGGTGAACACACTGCTGATTGACGTGTCCTGGGGACAGAGGTATGGGCCCGTTGGGTGGGTGCTATGGTGGTGTTTCCTGAGTGGGGAGGCTCTGTGGTGGTGTGTGACTGTGCCTGGGTAACCGACTGTCCAAAGATCCCTGATGGGCCAGGTTGGTCATCCAGATCCAGGCGAGCAGAGCTTCTGTCATCACTGGGGGCCTCTTCGGGGGGGACTGGATGTTGCTGGCACCTCTTCTGACATTGGCTGGGGTACCTGTGGGGATGTGAACGCAGTGTTATTGTTTCTGCCTGTGACATTTTGTGCATGGGTGTGTTGCCCTCTATGGTTGTTGTTGCCCTGGAAGATTTGCCTTTGTGTCAGTTGTTATTTGGTGGGCTAGGTGATTCTCTCAAGTGTGCATGTAGTGGTGATAGGTGTCCATGCAGGTCTGTGAGGGGTGTCCATGCATTGGTGTTGCATGCAGGGCTTGGTTTTGGGATGAGTGGGTTGTGATGGTGGGGTATGTGGGAGGTGGTGAAGTGATGGGACTGAGGGTGAGGGTGGGGGTTTCTGATGGCATGCAGGTAGGGGGGATGATAATAATAGAGATTTGACTTACCAGAGTCCTGTCCTCCTCCCACTCCTGCCATGCCCTCAGGATGCATGATTGCCAAGACTTGATCTTCCCATGCTGTTAGTTGTGGGGGAGGAGGTGGAGGTCCACCACCAGTCCTCTGTACAGCTAATTGGTGTCTTGCTGCCACGGAACGCACCTTCCCCCATAGGTCATTCCACCTTCCTGATGTCATCCCTTTTTCTGGGGTGCTGTCCCACGGCGTTGACCCTGTCCACGATTCTCCGTCATAGCTCCATCTTCATAGCAATAGAAGTCTGCTGCGCCTGTGATCCAAATAGCTGTGGCTCTACCCGGATGATTTCTTCCACCATGACCCTTAGCTCCTCCTCAGAGAATCTGGGGTGTTGTTGTGATGCCATGGGTGTAGTGTGAGTGGTGTGGGTGAGGATGTGTAGGGTGATGTGTTGGGGTGTGTGATGAAAGGTGTGTGGGTGGTGTATAGGTGATGATGTTATGTGACTCTGGTTGTGTGGGTGCTCTTGCTGTAAGTCTCTCTGGTGGCAATTGTTTGTAGCCGTAAAGGGTTGTGTGTAATGTGGGTGTGTGTTTTATAGTGGTGTGGGTATGTGGGTGTGGTGTGTCTATGGGTGTCAGGTGTGTGTAGTTTGAATTGTCCAATGTGGAGCTATTTTGCTTGTGTGTGTGTATTTTGAGCGTGGCAGTATGTACCGCCAATGGTTTACTACCATTGAATGTCCTCCACAGTGATTCGTGGGTCATAATGTTGTGGGCGAAGTTCTATTGGCGTAATGGTGTGGGTTTGAATACCGCCAGTTTATCACTGACATTTGTGCTGGGTGGACTTGTGTGTGTTGCTGTATAGTGACGGATTGATATGTGTGTGTCATAATATGCTTGGCGGTTATCCCCCGCGGTGGCTTTATGTTGGCAGCAGTCGGCATGGCGGTAAGTGGGATTTACCACCAATGTCATAATGAGGGCCAATGTCTACAACTTCAATACCACTTACTACAACCATCACTAAAATACTTGTACTCACACTGACATTGTATCCATCAGGAGATACCATTAAAAACAAGTCCTCTATAATTGTGGAAGGAAAATAAAGCAGAGCGCATCATGCACAAAATGAATATGTCATGCCAATGGACAAGTTCCAGTATTTGCCCTGTGTCAATACATTGAACACAATGAAACATCCTTCGCCCAATGCACACTACAATACTTCTGATCTCCACAGGCCCAAGAGTGTTCTGATTTCATATTCTGGGGATGCTACTTTTTGCCTAATTGCAACATGTGGGTGGGGGCAATCCTTTGTCTGTCTCCTAAATTGTTTCTGGTTAGTTCCCCCTCTCCTCTGGGATTATCTCTAGCCTGGCCAGTGAAACAAACACAAGGTGCACGCCTGGTGTCAGGTTTTCTGAGAGCGCCCAGCCTTTCTGTCAAGAAGACCCACTCCTCCCCATTCCTGGGCCCCTTTGTCATATGTCAGGGAGCAATACTCATCTCCCTCCAGAGAGGTTTTTTTAATGCCAGGACATGTAAAACATTAGAGATATAAGCCCCATTTTTTAAACGCTATGCATCCTGACCTATGGGCATTTAGTGTCTGTCTTAGGGGTGACTTATCAATATTAAAAAGGATGGATTAGGCTTGGCAAAAAGTTTATTTTGCCAGATGTAAATAGCAAATTTATACTGCAGAACGCATACCTGAGACATTGCTACTTTTGTGGATGGCACAATGATGCTACAGCCCACTGGTACCAATTAATTTATAGGCCCTGGGTATGGGTAGTATCAAATGCTAGAGGTCTATAAGTAAATTAATGGTGCCAATCATGTGTATAGCAATTGTACCATCTTCTAAAAGGATGAGCGCAGGCATTTCACCACTGGTTAGCAGGAGTTAAGGACACATTGTAATATGGAGGACACACAATAGGTTCAGTTAATCTACAGAAGACAAAAATCTGGAGGACTACAACACATAAAAGATTATCATTTCCAACACGTGGCAGAAAGCAGGGAGAACTACTCACCCTCATGGGAGTTGTCTTCGCTACAGAGGAAAAACCTACAAGGACCATCATCATTAATGTGGTCAGTCCTGGGGCAATGTTCCACCTTAAAGTCCATTCCCTATAGGGAGGTGGACCACCTCAAAAGTTTTGGATTCTCACCTCACATTTGTGTCAGCCATCTGATTGGTATATGGTCTGCCTGAACCCGCAAGTAAATCCCAAACAAGTATTGTCTCAACTTCTTCAGTGCCCAGACCACAGCAAATGCTTCCCTCTCAATTGAACTCCATCTTTGTTTCCTAGAAAAATAGCCTCCAGCTGATGAAGGCTACAGGTTGGTCTAAACCCTCATTGTTTAGCTGGGACAAGACAGCCCTAATGCCATGCTGTGGAGCAGCCATACTCTGAAGTTGCACTAAGAATTCTTTGGAAAAGTCAGATGTGTTGAGAACAGGTGCTGTGCACGCAACCATTTTCAGGATGTTAAAATCCTTGTGGAACAACTCTGTCCAGATCACCTCTTTTGGGGCAGCAATGGTGTCATATCCCTTAACAAATTCCCTGTAATACCTAGTGAGGCCTAGGAAGATACACACTAGAGACAGGGTCTTGGGAGGCCCCCAAGCCATGATGTTCTGGGTCTTGGGCTCAACCTTACTTCTACTGACTTGGTGGCCCAAGTACACCACTGAACCCTGCCCTACCTGGCAATTATTGGCCTTGATAGTCAGGCCTGCCCACTGTAGAACCTGAAGCATTTCCTGGAGGTGGTGCAGGAGGTCATGCCAGCTGGAGCTTAAAACAGCAATGTCATGCAGGTAGGGGTAATCCTTGTGTTATCCAAAAGCTTTTGTGTTTCTCTGCATGTAGGGCATCCACTCCCACATACAGTGGTCTCGGCCCCAGTGGCAGAGGTCTTATTCAAATGTGCAGAATGTATAATGCAGTTGTAAAGATGCCAGTAGTAACATCATGGTTGTAAATTACATTTTAGTAGTTCCACCCCTAGAGTTGAGGGTGTGGAGACATATAAATGTACACCTAGGCGTACCTTTGTGCTCAGAAATGGCGAATAGCAAGCATCAGTAAAGTACCTTGTGGGTGTAAGAGTAAGTTTACAAGTGAATTAATATATACATTCAGATTTACCATTGTCATTCAGATTTATCATTGTTGTCCATTTAAACAGGATATTGCACTCTCCATACAAAAATGTCCAGCATGGAAAGAAAATAGCAGCCTCGTACGGAATGAAAATCGCAGTAATCGTCCACACACCCAAAGAATGCCCAGCAAATCTTCCCTGATCAGAATGCAGCTATTGGAAAGCACTGCTACCACATAAAACGACACCATGGAGGCAAACTCCTCTAGCTGTATTCAATGAGTGACTGTGCCCACAAAGCTTACCTGAACACTGTAGTTTTGAGCTAGCACAATGTTAGATATCATCCATGAATAAATGGTATCGTGATGCAACGACATGCAGGCACCCTTTGTGAAACTACTCAACTATTAGTAAAAAATAGAGCATTTTCCAGAAAATCATATAGATAAACATATGCACAACACAGCTCGCTGGCAATACAACACCTGGACAACTATTGCCAAATGAGATTTCCAGTGAAGGCAAACCTTTTCAGTGATATGCATGATGGCCACTGAGGCAGCTCAACAGACACCCAGCAACAAGATGGAATTGGAAAGCAGTGTACTCACTGAATTCCTCAAGGGACACATTGCTGGGATCTCCAGAACAGACACTGAATAACAAGGTGAATATATTCGTCGATTACCATCAACTCTTCATTGTTATGGATAACAAGGGGATGGTTTGAAGACCCTCAATGAGAGTAGATAGTTGTAGTGTACACTAATGAACTGCTGAAGCTCCTGAACATATAGCAGACAATAATAGACCACTATTGGAAGAACGCTTCATAGACCATAGCAATCTTTGAGTTTTGAGGCAGTACAGATATGGATGTTCGAAGAATATTTCTACTTTGCCATTGTGTTTAAAAAAGGGGTATTTCCAGGCGATGGGGACCTGAATCAACAATATATATTTAAACTCTGATTCTTCTAAGAGGCTCATATTCCAGTCTAAGAAATCCTCTGGTACACGATCTACGTGTAATGAGACAGTACTGTCCTCAAAACTGAGAACCTGTACTCATCTTCTATCAGATACCTCCTCTAGCAGCCACTGTATCCACACTGCTGATCTACAAAAGAACACAGTAGCTCAAAACAATCTATAGATAATTTGATCCAACTTAATGCAATTTAGCATGCCCTCAGAGTGACTCAAATCTTTGTGAACTGTATAAGCAGCTGCGACTTGCTTCTACCATCCCTTCCCCTGCGAGCAAGATGGAATAAGGACAGTGCAGTTTTCAAAACCATGACCTGAATGTGCATGAATGTCCTTGGATTTTTAATGTCCAGTCAGCAGTATATAACTGTCCAGATTTATAAGCATTTTACTGATCGATCCCACCATCATTGAAATGTGTATCAATGCAATGACTAACACCGTTTTATAGAGTTAAAACAGTTGCATTTAGAAACTTCAAGTTGGCCTTCAACACTCACAGTGAAGGCATCTCAGGGAGAAGACAATTATCCATACCTGAAGATGGAGTTACTATTGGGACAAGTGAGGATTTATGTTAGCCTTTCCTAGATACACACTGGAATGGGGGATGTTGTGAATTACCACCAGTTATATTTAGTTAGTACCAATGGCTGTGACTGTTGCTTCCTATTGGCATCAACTGGTTAAGTAATAACCAATTCGTGTTGCAAAGATTTTTGTTGGTTAATAATGGTTTTGATTCGCTTGCATGAATACTATCTGAAGATAAATTATTACTTGTTTTTTGTAATAAATAGATCAAAGACAGAAACATGGGAGTACATGACAATTCACCAGTTTGATGCTTAGAACACAAATGCAGCAAGATTCCTCACAAGTACCCGTGAGAATCCCCCATAGATCACTGTCATAATAAGAGAACAATACACTCATATTCAAAATTCATGGTCAGGAGGAGTGCAGGGAGCAAGGATTAAAAGAACCAAATAATATAGCTCCAGAAAGAAAAAGTCCTGTTTAATATCGTACAACAAAAAGAGCAAACAGTAACTACCATGAGTGCATTAGAGTAATAAACCTGGTTAGACCTACAGTAGCTCAGGCAGCCTGATGGTTAGTTTCCCTATTATAGGCAAATGGGCTGTGGGACAAGAATAGAGCTGCAGTTCCGAAAGTGTAAGAAAGATGTTCCAGATATTCTCAAAAGCCTTCATCTGGATATTAAGGCCCATATTTATACTTTTTTAGCGCCGCATTTGCGCCGCTTTTTAACGCAAAACAGGCGCAAACTTACAAAATACAATTGCATAAAAAAATGACGCACATGCGGCGCTAAAAAAGTATAAATATGGGCCTAAATCTATAAATTCCCTGTTCACATGCTGCTATGAGTAGAGTCTCAAACTGCCATACATCATGAGTAGGTAATACAATGGATCTCCTATGCCTTAGTAAACAGGTATTGGCCATCACTAATGATACCTCTAACCATATTTATTTCTGTGCATAGGCACCCACAACAACGCTAAGGGGCATATTTATACTCCGTTTACGCAGAATTAGCGTCGTTTTTTTCTACGCAAATTCGGCGCAAAACTAACGCCATATTTATACTTTGGCGCTAGACGCGTCTAGCGCCAAAGTATGAGTAAAGAGCGTCATTTTTTAGCGTGAACGCCTTCCTTGCGTTAATGAGATGCAAGGTAGGCGTTCCCGTCCCAAAAAATGACTGCGACGCAAATGCGTCGTATTTATACTCCCGGGCAAAAATCACGCCCGGGAGTTGGCGGGGCAGAAAACCCCGCATTTGCGCCACTTTTTAACGCCTGGGTCAGGGCAGGCGTTAAGGGACCTGTGGGCTCAAAATGAGCCCACAGCTGCCCTCCCATGCCCCCAGGGACCCCCCCTGCCACCCTTGCCCACCCCAGGAGGACACCCAAGGATGGAGGGACCCACCCCAGGGACATTCAGGTAAGTTCAGGTAAGTATAAATATTTTTTTTTTTATATTTTTTTGTGGCATAGGGGGGCCTGATTTGTGCCCCCCTACATGCCTCAATGCCCAATGACCATGCCCAGGGGACATAAGTCCCCTGGGCATGGCCATTGGGCAAGGGGGCATGACTCCTGTCTTTACTAAGACAGGAGTCATGTAAATGGCGTCTGGGCGTCGTTAAAAATGGCGCAAATCGGGTGGAGGCGATTTTTTGCCTCAATCTGACTTGCACCATTTTTAAGACGCCCTAGCGCCATTTTTCCCTACGCCGGCGCTGCCTGGTGTACGTGGTTTTTTTCCACGCACACCAGGCAGCGCCGGTCTGCTTGCGCCGGCTAACGCCATTCAATAAATACGGCGCCCGCATGGCGCTTCAGAATGGCGTTAGCCGGCGCAAAATCTTTTGACGCTAAACTGCGTTAGCGCAGTTTAGCGTCAAAAAGTATAAATACAGGCCTAAATGTGCAAAAGGGGGGATACCAGATCAATATTTGACCAGAACAATGCAGGCTAGGAGGATATGCAGTAGATCACAGTGCAAATGGGTGCATCTCCACCAGTGGGAGTATGGAAATAACCTTGTCCCATGCATTCTAAGTGGGGATCAATACCAATTATGTAAAATCTTAGGCCCATATTTATACTTTTTTTAGCGCCGCATTTGCGTCATTTTTTGACGCAAAAGGTGCGCAAACTTACAAAATACAGTTGTATTTTGTAAGTTTGCACCGCTTTTGCATCAAAAAGGGGTGCAAATGTGGCTCTAAAAAAGTATAAATATGGGCCTTAATGTATAGAAATATTATCTTAATCTCCCTGACTTTGCTGTCATGAGATTCCAGTATGGTGGGCTCATCTCCTTTTTAGGTCTGGTGTTAGCCAAGACGTTTGATTTTACTAAAACATGTGTACTGTACTTACACATACCACTCTTTGGGCCAGATGTAGGTATATTCCAATTTGCGACTTGCAAATTGCGAGTCGCAAATTAGATGGTAGGATGGTGTCCTTGACACCATCTGCGACTCGCAAGGGAGTCGCAAAGGCCTACCTCATTAATATTAATGAGGTGGGTCGCAATTTGCGACCCCCTTGAGACTCGCAGCACTCACAGGGATGGTGGCCTGCTGGAGACAGAAGACCACCATGTCTGTGACTGCTTTTAAATAAAGCAGTTTTTTTTTTTTTTTGTAATGCAGCCCATTTTCCTTAAAGGAAAACAAGATGCATTGCAAAACTAAAAAAATTAAACGTTTTTGTTTCATTTTTTCAGAGCAGGCAGTGGTCCATAGGACCACTGCCTGCTCTGAAAAAATGTTTGCAGTTCCATTCACAAAGGGGAAGGGGTCCCATGGGGACCCTTTCCCTTTTGCGAATGGGTTACCACCCATTTCAAATGGGTGCAAACTGTGATTGCTTTGCGACTGCGTTCGCGGTCACAAAGCAATCTGGCATTGCACTGCGACTCACAATTAGGAAGGGGACTCCCCTGCCTACTTGCGACTTGCAAACCCGTTTTGCGATTCGGTAACCAGGTTACCGAATCGCAAAAGGGGTTTTGTGCATTGCAAAGTGCAGTTTGCACGTCGCAAACAGCAAAATTTGATGTTTGCGACATGCAAACTGTTTGCTACATCTGGCCCTTTATCCATTGGTTTGCTGCTGTGTCATTCACATTTTTCTTATGCCCACTACAACATTTAGAATGGTGCAGTAGGTAGCGTACTTAAGTCACTGGTTAGCCTAATTTGGAGTAGCTGCATATCGCTCTCTCACAAGGAGCACATCAGCACACAAGCAGGTTCCCTTCAGTGCTAATGTTTTTGTTTTTACTTTACAATTACTATTTCAGTGTTGCATTTGGGTTTAGAGCCTGATGCCTGATGTGATAGCAGGACACTTCTGATTAACATTCTACCTTTACCAGATACCATCTTCTGCCAATGCTGTTTCAAATTCCTTTTGGAGTGTTTTGCTTTTCTGACTGCTGCTGTTTCGCAGCATACTATATCAAATTGTGTTCATTTAAAATTGTTCTGTATTAAGTTATCCTCTTTGTAATTCTTCCTTTCTTTCCTTCTTACTTTCCTTGGTTCTTTATCTCTTCCTTCCTTTCTTTCTTTCTTTTTTCTTTTCTTTCTTTCTTTCCTTCCTTCTTTTTCTCTTTTTTCTCTCTTTCACTCAAAGCCAAGAGACTTTCAGCCAGTGCCAGACTGATTGGCTTTTTAATGTCTGTGTTAGCCAAGAACGTTTTATGGAACTAAGATTAAGGCCCTCATTACAACCCTGGCGATCGGTGCTAAAGCGGCAATAATACCGCCAACAGGCCGGCGTTAAAAAAATGGGATCATGACCATGGCGGAAACCGCCAACACAGACAGCCGCTTTAACACACCGACCGCCACGGCGGTAGCAACAAACACCACGGCGGTAACCGCCAACAGAGAGGTGGAAGACAATGTACCGCCCACCCCACTACAACCCGCCAACCCGCCATATTTTCTGAGGTGGTACCAATGCCATCAAAAGCACGGAGGAAACAGTGTTTGGAAGGGAAACCACTCTCCTCTTGACACTAAACGAAGAACTAGGACGCCATGGAGCCCGAGTTACAGGTCCTGCCCATGATGGTCTACCTCCTCGTACACGAGGAATATCAAAGGCAGCGCCGACGACCACCTTGAGTACTGAACCTATCACACAGAGGAGGGGGGGCTGAGGAAAAGGAGAGTGACATACACACGCAAGCCCCCCACCCCCACCCACATCACCATACACACAAACACATGCAACAACAGTACATTTACACCCCGTTACCACCTGGAAAAATGCAAGGACAAAAGGAATTGAGTGAAATAAGTGATATTTTAGAAATAGGCAGATATACGTAACAAATAGAAAAACAGTATATGCAAATATTTACAATATGTACAGAAGGCCGCACATTGTCCTTTGCAAAAGTCCGTGGCCCACTAGGCCAAAAAATCATGCACCAAGCCCACACTTGACTCCTGCCTCAATACGGAGAGAACACTGCAGGGGCATCAGGTCGAAAACACACAGGCACCTCAGGGGGATGGGGAAGGAAGGGGCACCTCAGCCGGAAGATAGAATTACGCCACAGTCTCTCAAGTCTCTCAAGTGGGCGGGTTGGCCACTGCTTGGTCCTGGGGAGTGCAAAGCCACAGTCTCTCAAGTCTCTCAAGTGGGTGGGTTGCCCACTGGTTGGTCCTGGGGAGTGCAAAGCCACAGTCTCTCAAGTCTCTCAAGTGGGTGGGTTGCCCACTGGTTGGTCCTGGGGAGTGCAAGGCCACAGTCTCTCAAGTGGATGGCTTCTCCACTGGTTCTTGAGGGAGCTCTGTGACCAGTGTGCTTCATCCTGCCAAGGATAGGGTGAGTGGATGCATTTCTCCACTGGTTCTGGAGGGGGCCTTGTGCCCAGTGTGCTTCATCCTGCCAAGGATTGGGTGAGTGGATGCATTTCTCCACTGGTTCCGGAGGGAGCTTTGTGCCCAGTGTGCTTCATCCTGCCAAGGATAGGGTGACTGGGTGCATTTCTCCACTGGTTCCTGAAGGGACTTTAAGCCCAGTGTGCTTCATCCTGCTAAGGATAGGGTGAGTGGATGCATTTCTCCACTGGTTCTGGAGGGGGCTTTGTGCCCAGTGATGCAGCACTTGGGGTGTGGTAGTTCACATTCCCTCACCGGTGTGTCTGAGGCACGAGATTTGCATGGACGAGGTAGCATGATACTCCATGGAGGCAGGGCCAGACCCAATCCTGCGGCAACTAAGGCTGCAAACTGGTGGTAGTGTCAGTGCTGTTGGGGGTGCTTCCAGTGGTGGTGGGAGGCTCCAAGCTGTCTCCTGCAGCCTTGGACGGACGCACTCTGGGGCTGCTGCTGCTAGTAGTGGTCCTACTGTCAGCGGTGCAGGTGGCGGTGCTTGCGGTGGTGCTCGCGGTGGGAATGCTGGTGGTGCTGGCCGTGGTGCAGGTGCCAGTGCTGCCAGTGGTGAATGGAGGCACCAGCCCGTCTCCTGAAGCCTCGGACGGCTGCCCACTAGGGATGCTGCTGCTGAGAGTAGTGGTGTCAGGGGCAGGTGGTGGTGCAGGTGGCAGTGCTTGCGGCGGTGCTTGTGGCAGTGCTGGCCACGGCACAGGTGGCGGGGCTGTCGGTTCTGATGGTGGGCGCCAGGCCCTCACCTGGATCCTCCAAGGCCTGAAGTGCCTTGCCTTGGCTTTTCTTCCCCTTCCTTACCTTTGCAGATGCTGCTCGGACCTTGACTCTGGCAGTTGGAGTTTGGAGGAGGCCTTGCTGGGTGGGTCGTGCTCCTTGCCCTGCTGCATGCTGTCCCCTTCTTCACCTTGGCAGGTGGCAGAATGGTTTGGTCATTTGCAGGGGTCGGTGACACACTGCCTGGCCTGACGGGTGCCCCCTTTGATCCTCTGGGAGTTGCAGGTACCACAGGGGACTCCTACTTGGTGGCTGAGGTGCTGGCCTGGGATCTGGACACCCTGGCCCGAGGGGAAGGACAGGGGGGAGGGGTAGAGAACAGGTCAATGTTTGCCAGGAAACGTTTTTTAGACACACTGGGATGGGAAGTTGGAGAGAGATTTGGAGTGGAGGAAGAGGTAGTGGTTGTAGGAGGTGTCTGTCTGCTCAGTTTGGGTGAAGGTGCTGTTATGAGGTGGATGGCTGTTGGGTGGGTGGGTGCTTGTGTTTGTGTACTTTGGGAGGAGGGGTCACAGACACACTGAGAGAGGACACAGGGGAAGTGTGCATGGTTGTGGGGGTGGTGACTGCTCGTGTGGGGCGTGTTATGATGGGCGTGCTGGTGATGGAGGTAGTGGATGAAGATGTAGTGCATGCAGGTGTGAGTGTAGATGCTACTGGGAGGGAGGTGGATGATGAGGAGGAGGGGGATACAGTGGAGGCAGTGGATGTTGGTGTGTTTGCATGTGATGGTACTTGTGTGAGTGCCTGTGAGATGAAGTGTGGTACTTATGTTTGCCTGTGCCAGTTTTGTGTGGTGATTTGGGTGAATGCTGGTATGAACGTGTGCTTGGGATAGGCTGGGGTTGAGGGGATTGGGTCTGGGTAGAGGAAGTTGGAGAGGGGAGGCTAGACACAGGGACAAGGGCTACCATCAGTGCGGAGGGCAGAGCCTGCAATGCTCTCTGTTCGGCCGCCACACCAGAGTGAATGCCCTCCAGGTATGCATTTGTTTGTTGCAAATGCCCTGCTACACCCTGTATGGCTTTCAGTATGGTTGACTGCCCAACAGAGAGGGATCTCAGGAGGTCAATAGCCTCCTCACTGAGGTCAGCAGGGCTGACTGGGGCAGGGCCAAAGGTGCCTGGGGCAAAGGAGATGACCACCCTCCTTGGTGAGCGGGCATGGGAAACACACTGAGGGGCTGCTGGGAGGGCGGTTCTGGTAGGGGGGGTGGCAGTTGTACCTGTTGTTGGGGTGGGCACAGAGGTTTCCGCCACTGCCAGGGAGCTTCCATCGCAGTAGGAGTCGCTGTCTGTGGTCTCCCCTCCTGTCCCCATCGTGGTGCTCCTCTCGCCCTCCGTCCCACTGGTGCCCTCACCCTCTGTGGATTCGGCCTCCAGGCCCACGTGGGATGAAGCTCCCTCCATCGCCGGTGCCTCTGCTCCCCTGCCAGATGATGCTAATGCACACAAGGGCAGGGTGACAAAACAAAAAGGGGGGTGAGACAGAGGATATTCTTGGTCATTGCCAGCAACACCACTACCGTTGGCGTACACAACACACGGGGAGCAGCCCTATGCACTAGGCTATGCCCAACCATTTACTAAGATAGTCACCAGCCCATGGGGTACAATGCCTAACGCCAGTATCTACACACCATAAACCCACAGGACCCTGCCCAGTAGTAGATGGCCACTTACACTATTGGGGTAGGAGTGCTCCAGAGCCTGCCCAACAAGGGACCTACCCTGCCATGTTCGCCCTGGCCTAGGGGCACCCACAGCCCACATCCCCCACCCAGGTACCTCCTAACGCGCAAAAAGTCAGCTTTCAAAATCTGTACTCACTGCCTTGTGCCTGCTGTGATGCCCTCAAGTGCCCATCCAACTCTGGATAGGCCACCGCCAGGATGCGGAACATCAGGGGAGTCATGGTGAGACGGGCATCCCTTCCTCCTTGGGAGGCCAGCCCGAGCTGGGCCGCTGTCGTCTTCTTTGCCCAGCGGCACAGGTCATACCATCTCTTGCGGCACTGGGTGCTCCACCTGTCAAAGACCCCCAGGGTCCACACCTCCTTGGCGATGGCACGCCAAATTCCTTTTTTCTGGTGGGTGCTGACCTGGAGGGAAATGACAGCAGAAAAGGGAATTATTCACCCATCCGGCCCACAGAATCATTGCCCACCAGTTCCAACCCATCCCCTGATGCACATACAGTGATCACCTTACATGCTGCACTCTGGCCAGGATGCCTCAGCACCCCCAACATGTGGCTTACATCCACAGCACTCGATACGTTCATGCCCCACGCATCATGCTTACAGTGTACTCACCTGTTTGTCTGGAAGACCGTAGAGTAAGTTGTACTGGGGTAGGACCCCATCCACCAGTTTCTCCAACTCCTCCGCAGTGAAGGTAGGGGCCCTTTCCCCAGACACATGAGCCATTGTCGCTTCCAGACACAGGTCAGAGCAGCACTTGCAGTGTAGGTCCTCTCCTGTTGAAGGTCAGGTAGCAAGTGAGTGAAAAATATAGAAAATGGTGGTCACGTCCGCAGCGGTGCGTACTATCACCGCCGGCCTACATCGCCATTGGCTCCTGGAACCCATAGGGCCCAATGATAACCAATGCGAAGTTGCGCCGCGTTCATCGACCGCCTACATCGACGGCCCACAACGCCAGCGCAATTACTTCATTTCCACTTGTCCCTCCTCACAGGTCAGGCAGACGCCATTTCAGGGGGACACAGGTCATGGCACCTAACTGCATCACAGCAGACATTGGCACATCAACTGACTCTCGAGTTCACGTACTGTTTCTGTAAAGTAAATAAATCAACATTAGTGCAATAGATGTGGGAATATGACCCTCAGCTCACCGTTCTCTTCCATAGGCTTCAACCGCTGAGGCAGAATATGAGATGGCGGCATCCTCCGGTGTACAGACCCCTGGTGGACCTTGCGACTATGGAGGGCAGACACATTATCATTATCTACAAACTTGATCGTGCCACAATCCAAGAACTGTGTGCCCAATTGGAGCCAGACCTGATGTCAGCTATCCGCCAGCCCTCAGGAATCCCCCCTCTAGTGTAGGTCCTGCCAGTGCTCCATTTCCTGGCAAGTGGTTCCTTCCAAACAACAGTGGCCATGGCATCAGGGATGTCTAAGCCAATGTTCTCTAACGTGTTGACCAGAGTGTTGTCTGCTCTGCTGAAACACATGCGCAGCTACATCATGTTCCCCCAGGTGGAGGATTTGGCCACAGTGAAGGCTGACTTTTATGCCCTGGGACATATTCCCAACATCATTGGTGCCATTGATGGTATACATGTGGCATTTGTCCCCCCCTCTGAGAAATGAATAGGTTTACAGGAATAGAAAAAGCTACCACTCAATGAATGTGTAGATGGTGTGTTTGGCGGACCAGTACATCTCCCATGTGAATGCCAAGTATCCTGGCTCAGTGCATGATGCTTATATTTTGAGGAATAGCAGCATCCCTTATTTGATGGGCCAACTCCAGAGGCACCGGGTGTGGCTAATAGGTGAGCCCAAGTTCCCAACACAGTTGACATAGGTATCTGGGTATGGGAGAGTCCCTAAGGGTTGGAGGATGTCTGACAGTTGTCCCTCGATATTTGCAGGTGACTCTGGTTACCCCAACCTGTCATGGCTACTGACCCCAGTGAGGAATCCCAGGACAATGGCAGAGGAACATACGATGAGGCACATGGCTGAACTAGGAGGATAATAGAGCGCACCTTCGGCCTCCTTAAGGCCAGATTCCGGTGCCTCCATCTGACAGGTGGCTCCCTATACTACTCACCCAAGAAGATGTGCCAGATCATCGTGGCATGCTGTATGTTGCACAACCTGGCTTTGCGACGCCAGGTGCCTTTTCTGCAGGAGGATGGGCCTGATGATGGTCTTGTGGCAGCTGTGGAGCCTGTGGACAGTGAAGAAGAGGAGGCAGAAGAAGAAGATATAGACAACCGAAATAACATCATCATGCAATAATTCCAGTGAGACACAGGTAAGAGGATGGCACTGCTTCTCTCATATCATACTACTGTAGGACATAGCATAAATCTGCCTTTTTACCTCTGTGTCTTGACCCTGACATATCACTTTGGCTTTCCATTTCACCGATCTGGGTACCACTTTCTGCCTTCCGCTATGTTTACTGCTGCCCAACAAATGTATAACATTGGCATGTGAACATGAGCATTGACATTGCTATATTTCTGAGTGGTTGCAATTACACATTTGTGAAAGTACAGACTGACTCCAGATTCATTTTTGATTTAAGGGTGTTTATTTCTGTGCAAATAAGTGGAGGCTTTGAGGTGCCATGATATGGCGTGGGTAATGTGTGAGGTGATGTTTGTGGTGCTGTGTGATGTGTTGTGTTGCTGTGTGTTGTTTGAGGTGCGTGGATGTTGTATGAGTGATGGTGTTTTGTGCCTGTGGATGCTGGTGTTGTGTTTGCTATTCTCTCTCTCTCTGCTTCTTCCAAAAATGTCATTGTAAGGGGTTGTGGGTAATGTGGGTGTGTGTTTTATAGTGCTGTGGGTGTGGTGTGTGTATGTGTATCAGGTGTGCGTATTTTGAATAGTCCAATGTGGTATAGTTTTGTAAGTGTGTGTGTATTTTGAGAGCGGCGGTGTGTACTGCCAATGGATTACCGCGGTTGAAAGACCGCCACATGGATTCGTGGGTCGTGATAGTGTGGGTGTATTCTTGTTGCCGTGACAGTGTGGGTTTTGGTATCGGCAGTTTATCACTGACCTTTGGTGTGGTGGACTTGTGTGGGTGTCTATATTGGATTATGAGATGTGGGTCATAATACCTGTAGCGGATTTCCACCGCGGCCACTGTATGTTTGCGTCCTTCAGCACGGCAGTAAGCGGGATTTACCGCCAGGGTTGTGATGAGGGCCTTAGTAATAGTGACAGTTGATGCGTAATAGAATGCAAGTGCATTATTGCAGCTGGGTTAGGCACTCTTAACTTCGTTTAGTTCCCCGGTTTGTGCCTCTTATAACTCACAATTTTTATTTCTCATTTTAGCAAAGCCTGCTTTTAGCAATTTTTTTATATACTTTACCAGCTGTCTCTTCTTGGAATGCAGTGTTCCCACTGCACGTTTTATCAAACCATCATACAACATGTTATCTGTACCTTCATCCAAGGCTGCAATGTACAGTACATGATATTCCAATTTGTATTGCAAGCTCAGGAGCCAGCTCTATCCTTGAGACACATAATTGTGTCATGTCTTTTTTCTTATTATATAAAGAACACATAGGCCTAAGGAGGGTAGAGGACATTCCGGTCATGACTGTCCTGTGACGCGTACCACATTACAGACAGTTTGCTGATCCTGGAGCTGACTCTTCAGCTTCCAGAGAGGATTTCCTTCCAGACTACAGACGGGCCCCTGCTATTCTATTCAGGTATGGGTTTGGACCAATCCCTTAGGTTGAGCCAGGCAGAAGGATTACAAACACTATGGGGGTCATTATGACCCCGGCAGTCGGTGTAATAGTGGCGGTGGTACCGCCAACAGGCTGGTGGTACATACCTTCACTATTATGACATTGACAGTTTGGCCAAAGACAAACTGCCAAGTTAACACATCGACCGACGCGGCGGTAATGACCACCGGGCTGGAGACTACAGTCTCCAGCCCGGCGGACGTCACTAGGCCGCCCATGGAATTTTGACCCCGCCCACCGCCATGGTTTTGTGGTAGGCACTATCACTGATAGGGGTCTCCCCCACCCGCCTCCCACTCCCCAGAGTTACCCCTACCCTCCCCCTCCCACTCCTGACCCCCCATATACACACACATACATCCCCACCCACACACGCGCATACACACATTCACCCACGCATACATACATTCATACACACTCACAGCAACACTCACGAACATACATCCAGGCACACACACAATCATATGACACAACATGCAGGTACACACACACACATTCATGCACACATGCATTACACATGCATGCATGCATTCAAACACAGTCACACACATCCCCATACATGCACACAACAACTCCCAGCCCCTCTCCTGTTGGAGAACCCGACTTACCTGCTTCCATGGGGTCCTCCGGCAGGAGACGGGGTGCAGCGCTGCTGCCAGCAGCAGCGTCCACCAGCAGAACACCGTCAGGCCGTATCATGGGACATGATACGGTAGGTGCCGTTTTGCTGGTGTGGCGCTGCTGCTGTCAGCAGCGCCACCTTACCGCCATCCGTCGCCATGAACGTAGCTGAAATTCCGCCAGCGTTCTGGCGGAATTCTGGCTATGGTCATAATTTGATGGACTGTCAGTAGCCAGGGCGACGGTATGTTGGCGGCCGTCGCCGTGGCGATAAGTGGCATTTGCCGCCAATCTTGTAATGAGGGCCTATGCTCTCAGATTTAGACATAGGGTATGGTAGGAATTTCTAGGATCCCTAGACTTTCTAGAACCAAACAGCATTGTGGAGTTGTTAATCTTCTTTACTTTTGTTGTCATGATGATTACTGTGTTATGTTTCATCTATCTTATTATCACAGCACATGCTTTTTATGCTAGGATGCAATTGCTTCAATAAAGGCATTGCAATCCAGTTTGCATCTTGTGTCCTACCTTGGCATGCATGAATAACTGAGTAACTGAATGAAAGGGTTTCTGTTTCAACAACTTATCTGAGGAATCACAGTGTCAGGTTTGGGTTGCCACAAATCACCTTTCCCCTGATATGGTTAGATAAGGCACTGCAAGCCAGCCAGGAGTTAAGCCGACACCTACATAATGGTGTGAGGTTGACTCAGCCTCCCACACTCATGGTGCTTCTACCCTAAACACATAGGCCCTCATTACGAGTGTGGCGGTCTTAAGACTACCACACTCGTGGTAACGGTCTTACCGCTGCAGTCCAGGTGGTAAAGACCCCCTCATTAAAAGTTTGGCAGTTTGGCAGAACCCAAACTGCCATAACGCCGCCAGTCCCACCGGTGCGGTCAGACCGGCACGGCTGGTGGTGAACTCCTCCGGGTCTGCGGCATGTCTAAGACTACTGGCCGTATTAGGAGGCAGCAAACCACCAGGCTTTTCATGGCAGTCACCCCTTCACGAAAACCCTGGAGCTAACGCACCAGACGACAGGAATCACCATTCCTGTCACCGGCACATGCATTCCCACACATCCACACACTTGTAGATATAGACCCCCACACTTGTAGACACACACACCTCAACCACATACATCCAAACACCCCCACCCAACTGCACACATACATACTGACATCCCCACCCAACTGCATGCATACATCCAGACACCCCTGCTCACTCACCCACAGAAACGCACTCCCACCCAACCGAACACAAACAGACATGCACCCCCACTCATCAACGCACCTTCATAAATGCACCCCCACACATCAATACACCTTTATAAATGCCCCTTCATTCATCAACACACCTTCATACATGCACACCCACTCATTAACACACCTTCATACACGTACCCCCACTCATCAACACAGCTTCATACATTCACCCCACTCATCAACACACCTTCATACATACACCCCCTTTCATCAACACACCTTCATACATCAATACACTCCCTAACATACACCCCCACCCGCTTGCACGCACCCATACAAACACCGCTATTTGCATGCATCCCAATACCTACACCTACTCACTTACACCCCGACACACCCCCTTCCCTCCACTTCCATTCAGACACACACACCCTCCATGCACACATACATACACACACGCATTCACACACACTCATACCACTACACATATATGCACTGATATGCACACACATGCACACGACACATGCACACAGCATGCGTTTCCACCACCAGCACCACACTGCCGTGCAGGAACCACCGTGCCATATTACGTCTCCTAAAACGGCTGACGGAGTCCTTTCGGCGTGGCATTGCTGGCGGTGGATTCGCCTTTCACCCGCCATCGGTCAGACCAACTGTGTTGGATTTCCTCCCTTAAATAGGCATTACATTATCTGAAAGGCTCCTGGAATGGATGCACTTCATATACATCTCTGCAATGTCATATAGCCAAAGATAAAGGCTCCAGAGCCAGCAGGAACAACATGTTGAGTGCTAAAGGGTCTCCAAAAAAGTTCACCAGAGGTCACCTATGCATTTGAGTCCTTATACATTGACCTTATCTCTGAAATAAACTCATATCCCTAGCCAAATCCTTCCAAAACACGAAAGAGTTAACTGCATTTGGTGTGCTCATATGTATTTTTTCTGTGTTCAGAGATGACAAAACTTGCTATGCTGGGTTGTTTCCATTGTAAATGGGCCAGACAGCTATATGAAATGGTTATTCATGTGCCTGCTCACTACGAAGTCCAACTCTGAGTCATGGATCAGAGACGGTATTACTTTGCAAAGTCTTCTGGCCACAGATTTTGCCGAGATCATATTATCCACATTAATTAGGGGTATTGGCCATAAGCTGCTACATTCTTATGGGTATTTGTGAAGAAGGTTATGGTAGCTTTGTTGGATATACGACTTAAAGAACCAGACACCAATGCCTCCATAAAGTTAGCCTACAGCATGGATGCCAATTGAGTGGAACTGATCTTATAAAACTCACCAGAGAAGCTAGCCTCGCCTTGAAACCTGCACGTAAGCAGATTTGTTATGGTCCCTTACATCCCTTCTAGGAGAATATCACCATCTAGTAAAGACCTACCCTCAGGAAAGAGAGGAGGTAAATACAGCCCATCTAGAAACAACTTATGTGATCATTATTAGCCATGTCGGAGTTGCAATGGATTCATGGTAGGATGCAAATGCCTCCACTATATCTAAGGGCCATTAACAATTCTTCCCTATTCGATATTGTTGAGTTAGACAGGTGTGCTTCTCATTGCTGCAGTTGAAGCATCAAAATTTTACCAGTTTTTCAGCCCACTCGTAATGACGCCACTTGAGCTTCACAAGAGAATGTATCCCATATTTGATAAAGAATGACTAAAGGGAATACTTGTCCCTCGCCAATGAAAACCTATGGTCGGCAAAAGGCTGGGGCATGTACTGTTTGGTCAGATCCTAATGGTCTGGTCTAGTCTGTCCTTCTCTATTGCTTCCCGATTCAATAATACAGAGTACTGCATCATAAAACTAGTCCAGGTTACTTTCCTATCTGCCAATAGCAGTTGTGCAAGCACATTTGGGTCATCATTAGTATCACGGTGCTGGAGCATTTAGATCCTTTGCATGAATCAATGCCCTTCGAGGTTGAAGAATCTTTGGACCCAGTATAGGATGAGGTATAACCACTAATACAAATTCAATATAAACCCAATCAATTTACACACCATGACCAATGGCCTTTAAGAGAAACTCAGTTCAGGGACAAAGTTAAGGGGTTTATTAGAAACCCAAGGTCAAAGTCATGCAGAAAATTCACAAGACCAAGTTATAAAGACATATAATCACCAAGGACTGCCAAAGGTGAAGAAATAGATTCAGGTTGACTAACATTAACAAAACTAAGCATTCAAGCAAGACAATACATATCATCCAAAGAAATATCTGTGATACAGAAATTAAGCATTGCTCAAGATTAGCAATCATCACTCAATTTAATTTAGCAGAGTCATAATTAAACTGGGCACAAGAGAAACCCTACAGTTAGCCAAATCAGGGAAATACATGTGTGGGACAAAACATGTGGACACAAGACAATGGCCCTCATTATGACCCTGGAGGTTGGTGTTAAAGTGGCGGTAATACCGCCAACAGGCCAGCGGTAACTACTGCCAAATTATGACAATGGCAGAAAGATCTCTGATAGGCAGCCAATGTACAACACCGACCGTGAGGGCGGAAACAACAGCCAACACGGCGGTAGCCACCCACAGCCAGACAGAAGTCAATGGTCCACCCACCATATTAAGACCAGACAATTCGCCACCTTTTCAGGGGCGGTACCACAGACATCAAAAGCCTGGCAGAAACTGCGGTCAGAAGTGAAAGGACTCACCATTGGAGACACAGGGAACAACCACACCGCCATGAAACCTGAACTGCATGTCTTCCCCATGATCTTCTACGTTCTGCTCCACCACGGACACCAACACTGGCGAAGACGACGGCGGTGAGTACAGCTGCCTAGCACACAACAGAGGGGGGAGGAAAACAAGAGTGACACACACACGCACCATTCACACCCCCCACAAACACACCATACACACAACCAGCTTCATTACAAAAACAATTTTACCCCGTAACTCGATGAATAATGCAAGGACAAAAAGATTTCGCAAAAGTAAATGTAATGAGAGCAACACAGCATGGAAAATAAGTTAAGCAAGATAATAGAAAAAGGGATACAGCCCAGTCCACAATTTGTGTAGGCCACATGGCGACAGGCCAAAGTCCAAGGCCACAAATGTCACCTGCTTCAACACGGAGAGAACACTGCAGGGGCATCAGTTGGTAAATAGGCAGGCACCTCAGGGGGATGGGGACGGGGGGCACCTCAGCAAGGAGATATAACAAGACCACTGGTTCTGGAGGGGGAAACTCGCCCTGTGCTTGGTCCTGGGGAGTGCAAGGCCACAGTCACTCAAGTGGGTGTCTTGCCCACTGGTTCTGGAGGGGGCAAACTGCCCTGTGCTTGATCCTGGGAAATGATGGGCCACAGTTTCTCAGGTGGGTGTCATACCCACTGGTTCTGGAGGGGGCAACCTGCCCTGTGCTTGATCCTGGGGAGTGATAGGCCACAGTCTCTTAGGTGGGTGTCATACCCACTAGTGTTGGAGGGGACAACATGCCCTGTTCTTGATCCTGGGGAGTGATGGACATGTGGGTGTCTTGCCCACTGGTTTTGGAGGGGGCAACCTGCCCTGTGCTTGATCCTGGGGAGTGATGGGCTACAGTCTCTCAGGTGGGTGTCATACCCACTTGTTCTGGAGGGGGCAACATGCCCTGTGCTTGATTCTGGGGAGTGATGGGCATGTGGGTGTCTTGCCCACTGGTTCTGGAGGGGGCAACCTGTCCTGTGCTTGATCCTGGGGAGTGATGGGCATATGGGTGTCTTATCCACTGGTTCTGGAGGGGACAACCTGCCCTGTGCTTGATCCTGGGGAGTGCAAGGTCACAGTCTCTCAGGTGGGTGTCATACCCACTGGTTCTGGAGTGGACATGCCGCACAGCAGCCCATGGAGGCAGGATTACATACCGTCCACCGGCGATGACGGCTGCACAGTGTATGCACTGTCCATCCCCTGCAACATCGGATGGCTGCACAGTGGTGGTGCTGCTGGTGGGGGGAGGCTCCTGCCCATCCCCTGCAACCTCGGACTGCTGCACAACCAACCATGGTTGGTTGTGGGGGCTCTGTCACAGTTCCAGGCCCAGGCCCCTTGGTCTTCCTGTCTGCTTGGGTAGGCTCCGTTCCCTTCTTGCCTGATGGGGCAGGCTCCTTTCCCTTCTTGTCTGCTGGGGCAGGCTCCTTGGTCCTCCTGCCTGAGGTGGATGGCTGTTGGGTGTCTGAGTGCTTGCGTTTCTGTACTTAAGAAGGGGGACAGACACAGTGGGAGAGGACACAGGGGACGTGTGCATGGATATTGTGGAGGTGTCTGCCAGTCAGGTGTATGTTCGGCTTGGTGTGGTGATGCTGGTACTGGATGATGATGTAGTGCATGCAGGTGTGAATGTGGACGGAACTGGGTGGAAGGTGGAGGAGGAGGAGGAGGGGGGAGACAGTGGAGACAGTGGAGACAGTGGATGTTGGTGTGTCTGCAACTGAATGGTGTTTGTGTGAGTGCCTGTGGGGTGAAGTGTGGTGCTTGTGTTTGCCTGTGACACTCTTGGGTGTTGTCTTGTGTGCATGCTCATCTGGCTGTGTGCTTGGGATGGTTTAGGGTTCAGGAGAATGGGGCTGGGCAGTGGAATTTGGAGGGGGGGGCGGTAGGAACAGGGACAATGGCTGCCATCAGAGAGGAGGCCAGAGCCTGAATCGATCTCTGTTGGGCCGCCAAGCCAGTGTGAATGCCCTCCAGGAATGCATTAGATTGTTTAATCTAGACTGCCAGCCCCTGGATGTAATTCACAATGGTTGACTGCCCTACAGAGATGGATCTCAGGAGGTCAATAGCCTCCTCACTCAGGGCTGCAGGGCTCACTGGGGCAGGGCCTGAGGTACCTGGGGAGAAGGAGATGCTCACCGTCCTGGGTGAGTGGGAACGGGCTACTCTCTGAGGGGCTGCTGGGAGGGCGGTCCTGGTACGGGGATGGCAGCTGTACCTGTAGCTGGGGTGGTCACAGAAGTGTACGCCACCACTAGGGAGCTTCCATCAGAGGAGGTATCTGTGTAAGAACTGTCCCCTCCAGTCTCTGCCGTGGTGCTCCCCTCGCCCTCCGTCCCACTGGTGCCCTCACCGGCAGTGGACTCTGCCTCCTGTGTCATGTGGGATGCAGCTCCCTCCGTCGCCAGTGCCTCTGCTCCTCTGCCAGATGATGGTAATGTACACAAGGACAGGATGGCAAAACAAAAACGGGGTGAAGAAACAAAGGATACACTTGGTCAATGGCTGCACCAACACCACAGTTGGCGTACACAGCACCCTCACACACAGGGAACAGCCCTACGCAATATGCCATTACACTAACAGAGACATAGGTAGCGGCCAAGGCTTGGGGAGGGGCACGCACCGTCAAATGCAGCACACCTGGGACCCACGCAGCCCTGACCAGTAGTGGAGGCCTACGAGCTAGGTTGCAAGATTTTCCATTCTGAACCCTAGCCACCAGGGGACCTGCGCTACAATGTCAGGCCTGGCCTAGGGGCACCCACTGACACACATTCCCCACCCGGATACCACCCTGCCATGCATATGTTGTAATGATGGGCACTGTACTCACCCCCTTGTGGCTGCTTTGATGCCCTCAAGCACCCATCCAGATCAAGATAGGCCACCGCCAGTATGCAGGCCATCAGGGGGGTCAGGGTTGGACGGGCACCTCTTCCTCATTGGGAGGCCATCCCCAGCTGGGCCTCCACCGCCTTCTGTGCCCAGCGTCTCAGGTTCTCCCACAGTTTCCAACAGTGGGTGCTCTGCCTGCCATAGACCCCCAAGGTCCGCACATCCTTGGGGATGGCACGCCATATACCCTTCTTTTGATGGGCGCTGACCTGCAGAGGCAATAGACACAGAAAAATAGATTTAGAAAAACAGTCCTGCCTGTTAAACATATGGCCCACCATACCCGTTTCCATCATCATTTACACACACATAGTCCAGCACCCAACTTGTATGCCAGCCAGAGGACTTCCACTCACCCCCCTTACACAAGGCCTTCACACACACAACTCCATGCATTCATGACACATGCATCGTGCCCACAGTTTACTCACCTGTTGGTCTGGAGGCCGATAGAGCAGTCCATACTGGGGTAGGACCCCATCCATCAGTCTCTCCAACTCCTTCGAAGTGAAGGCTGGGTCCCTTTCCCCGATCACACGGGCCATGGTAGGTTCCCGACACAGGTAACAGCAGCACATGCAGTGTAGGTCCTCTCCTATGGAAGGTTAGGTAGCAAGTGAGGAAAATGATAGAAAATGGCAGTCACGTCCTCGGCGGTGCATACCGTCACCAATGGCATAGATTACCATTGGCCACTGTACCCCATAGGGCCCAATTATAACCAATGAGGAGTTACACGGCGGTTCCCGACCGCCTCCGTACGTCAGTGGAATTACCTCACTTCCACCTGTCCCTCTACACAGGACAGGCGGCCGCCATTTCAGTGTGGGGGGGCAGGCCCTGGAATATGCTGCGTCACAAGAGATATTAGGACATACTGGACAAATCACAATGACCCATTACAAGTTTACAGGATGCAAAGTTCTGTTTTTGCACCATTGTTCAGTTTGTGACCGGCTCCTCACTCTTTTGTCCCTTAGATTGCTACCACTGTGGATGAATAGGAGATGGAGACATACCCCGTGTACAGAACCCTGGTGGACTTGGCAACACTGGAGGACAGGCACATTATCCTCACTTATAGACTGGACAGGGCCACAATCAGTGTGCCCAATTGGATCCTGACCTGATATCTGGTGTCCGTCACCCCACTGGGATCCCCCCTCTTGTGAAAGTGCTATCAGTTCTCCATTTCCTGGCAACTGGTTCTTTCCAAGTGACAGTGGGCTTGGCAGCAGGAATGTCACAGCCAATGTTCTCAAAAGTGCTGACAAGAGTGTTGTCTGCCCTGATTAAACACATGTGCAGCTACATTTCTTTCCCCCAGGTTGATGATTTGGCCACAGTGAAGGCCTAGTTCTATGCAATGGGACATAACCCCAACATAATTGGGGCGACTGATGGAACACATATTGCATTTGTCCCCCCCGCAAGAATGAACAGGTGTTCAGGAATCGGAAGAGTTTCCACTCTATGAAGGTACAGATAGTGTGCCTTGCGGACCAGTACATCTCCGACGTCAATGCTAAGTATCCTGGGTCGTGCATGATGCCTTTGTCCTGAGGAATAGCAGCATACCAAATGTGATGGCCCAACTACAGAGGCACAGGGTGTGGCTAATAGGTGAGCCCTGGTCCCCACCCAGTATATGTAGGTGCATGGGTATGGTGTGGGCCATATGGGATAGTGTGTGGATAAATGTTGTCCCTCAATATTTCAGGTGACTCTGGTTACTCCAACCTATCATGGCTGCTGACCCCTGTGAGGAATACCAGGACAAGGACAGAAGAATGTTATAATGAGGCCCATGGGTGAACCAGAAGGATAATTGAAAGGACCTTTGGCCTCCTGAAGGCCAGGTTCCGGTGCCTCCATCTAACAGGTTGATCCCTGTGCTACTCACCAAAGAAAGTGCCAGATAGTGGTGGCATGCTGCATGTTGCATAACCTGGCCCGCAGACACCATGTCCCATTCCTGTAGGAGGATGAGACTGGAGATGCCTGTGTGCCAGCTGTGGACCCTGTGGACAGTGAGGATGAGGAGGCAGGGGATGAGGATGAGTACAACAGAACATCTGTGATCAGACAATACTTCCAATGACGCACAGGTAGGACAGTGTTACTTCACATTTAAATGACATTTGTTTGAATTTGTGTGACAATGGCATGCTGATATTTCCCACTTCTATGCCCACTTACTGTTCCCCCTGGCAATTCATTTTTCAGATGTTGGTGACCTCACATATACTCCTGGTGTGGTAACTGCAGCCAGCTACAGGTCATTAATCTATGCTCATCTTCTGTACAGTTGATTTGCAATGTTTGTACCTGTTTCAATGAATACATATTTGTAATACATGACATACTCAAACTTCTTTTTTTCCAAGGGTTTTTATTGAAGTGCTAAAATATTGAGGGGTATTGTTCCAGTCTGTTTGTAGCACAGGTGCATTGTCCAAGGGGACATAGGAAGGGGAGCAATGGCAGTTCAAGGTGGACAGGGTGACAGGGTGAGACACAAGGGTGACAATTAGGAAAGTCTCATTTCCTGGCGGGGGTCTTGGCAAGTGTCTCTGGCTTCTGTCTGGATCGCAGGTGGAGGGGTGCTGGTGGCCTGTGAGTCCTGTGGTGGGGCCTCCTGGCCACTAACGGCAGCAGAAGTGGAAGGCTGTTCAGATGTCTGGCTAGTGGCAGGGGCCCGCTGGTGTGAGACTGCCTCACTCATAATATTGGCCATGTCTGCCAGCACCCTTGCTATGGTGATCAGGGTGTTGTTGATGGCCTGCAAGTCCTCCTTGATCCCGTGGTACTGTTCCTCCTGCAGCCGCCTGTTCTCCTGCACATTGTCCAGGATCTGGCCCATCATGTCGTGGGAATGTTGATAGGCTTCCAGGATCTCTGCAAGTGCCTCATGGAGAGTCAGTTCCCTGGGCCTGCCCTCCCCCTGGCGCACAGCACTCCTCCCAGTTTCCCTGTTGGCCTGTGCCTCCGTCCTCTGAACCATCTGCCCACTGCCACTGACCCCAGGTCCCTGATTGTCTTGGGTATGAGGTGTGGCCTGGGGTACCTGTAGAGGTGGACACACTGCTGATTGACATGTCCTGGGGACAGAGGTGTGGGCACGCTGGGTGGGTGCTGTGGTGGTGTATCCTAATGGGGGAGGCTCTGTGGTGGTGTGTCACTGGGCCTGGGTAACCGGCTGTCCAGAGGTCCCTGACTGGCCAGGTAGGTAATCCAGATCCTGAAGACCAGAGTTGCTGTCATCACTGTGGGCCTCTTCAGTTGGGGGACTGGATAGTGCTGGCAACTCCTCTCCGCTGACATTGGCTGGGGTACCTATGGAGATGTAAATGATGTGTTATGGTTTCTGTGTCTGAAATATTGTGCATCCGTGGCTCACCCTCTTCAGTTGGATTCACCCTGGCAGTCTTTACTTGTGTACGTTAGTGTATGGTGGGATAGCTAGTTCTCTATAGTGTGCATGCTTTAGTGATGAGTGTCCATGCAGGGCTGTGAGTGGTGTCCATGACTTGGTAGAGCATGCAGGGCTTGGCACTGGGATGAGTGAGATGTGATGGTGGGGTGTGTGGGAAGTGGTGGAATGATGGGAGTGAGGGTGGGGGTATGTGATGGCATGCAGGTAGGGGGGTAGTAGTAGTGAGGAGTTGACTTACCAGAGTCCAGTCCTCCTCGTACTCCAGCCAGGCCCTCAGGATGCATGATTGACATGACTTGCTCCTCCCATGCTGTTAGTTGTGGGGGAGGATTTAGGGGTCCACCACCAGTCCTCTGTACAGGGAGCTGGTGTCTTGCTGCAATGAACGTATCTTCCCCCGTAGATCGTCCCACCTCTTTCTGATGTCATCCCTAGTTCTTGGGTGCTGTCCCATGTCGTTGACCCTGTCCACGATTCTCCGCCATAGCTCCATCTTCCTAGCTGTCGATATCTGCTGCACCTGTGCTCCAAATAGCTGTGGCTCTACCCTGACAATTTCCTCCACCATACCCCTTAGCTCCTCCTCTGTGAAACGGGGTGTCTTTGTGGTGCCATGGGTGTTCAGTGAGGTGTGTTAGTGAGGGTTTTTTGGGTAATGTGTTATGGTGTGTGATGTGTAGTGCATGAGTGGTGTATAGGTGTGAGTAGTGTGTGGCTCTAGTTATGTCAGTAGTCCTGGTGTCTTACTGCTGGCAATGGTTTGAAATGGTAAAGTGTTGTGGGTAATGTGGGTGTGTTTTATAGTGGTGTGGGTGTGGTGTGTGTGTGGGTGTCAGGTGTGTGTTATTTAAATTGACCAATGTAGTGTTGTTTTGTTTGTGGGTGTCCATTTTGAGCGCAGCGGTATGTAGCGCCAATGGTTTACTGACGTTGAATGTCCGCCGTGGTGATTCGTGGGTCATAATGTGGTGGGCGTTGTTCTGTTGGCATAACGGTGTGGGTTTTGATTCTGCCAGTTTATCACTGACCTTTGGTGTGGCGGATTTGTGTGTGT
Source organism: Pleurodeles waltl (assembly GCF_031143425.1). Taxonomy (NCBI): domain Eukaryota; kingdom Metazoa; phylum Chordata; class Amphibia; order Caudata; family Salamandridae; genus Pleurodeles; species Pleurodeles waltl. Next base: position 318,473,552 of record NC_090442.1, on the reverse strand, counting down.
GGCTGAATTCTGTCGGATTGGTGTATGTGTGTCATAATATGGTGAACGATATCCGCCGCGGCAGCGGTAAGTTGATGGCCGTCAGCGTGGCAGTAAGCGTGATTTACCGCCAATGTTATAATGAGGGCCAAAAAGTACAAAAAGGGCAGAAATAATTTGTAAAAAGATAATTTCAGACTGTCAGTTAATAGTGAAGGTGGGAAAAAGTCTTCTGATGGGGTTTGAAAAAAGTTCCTAAATCTCAAAGGGCTTCTCAAAAGGGGCAAAAGCAAGAGAGGAAAATACCTCTCCAAGGGGCACAGCATATGGAGCTTTTGTTCGGCAAAGCTTCTGGGTCAAAAATCTGGGAAGCATCTGACCAAAGTTCAAATGGTCATCAATATATAAAAGTTCATAAAGCATTCTGATTTGTCAAAGGTATCAGTCCAAGTTAAGTTAAAGGGGCATCATCCAATAGAAATCAATCACTCAGCTCCAAGTTTCAACATTTACTTCTTTTCCCAGGTCTGTCAGGGGAGCATCTTCCATCCATATAGCTCCACATGATGATGAAACATTTGTATATCTTGTTAGTCCATTCGTTCAGGATGTGCTAATTCCAAGGACACAATTGCACTTTCTCTCTTTGTCTAAACAATAGGGCATATTACCAAAATCTAGTCTTTTCATGGGAACACAATCTGAAAGAAAACTCATGTTAAGGAATTAATCAGCATTTCCTGCACAGTTTAAAGTTGTTCTAATAGTTTTTAACATGTTGTAATTGCCGTTTCACCCTTTATCCATGCACTCCCACCTACCTTTCACCTCCTGCAGCCATACACAGACACTCCCTCCCCACCCTCTCAAACAACTGGGGACCAGGCTGACATACAGAAGCTGTGGGCTATTGTGGTGAGTTGGGGAGTTGCAAGATGTTTGAGTTCAGAAGCAAATCGCTGCTTTAATATAGCCAGTCAGTAACTGACATGTGCAAAGGGGCCCCACTGCTTTATTTTATTCACTAACAGCAGCAAGGGTGGCAAATTTATTTCTGCCCAGGGCTCACTCCAAGCAAGGGTCAGCTCTGTTTTTGAGATATAAAGCACCTTGTTAGGGAATCATTGCCTTCCAAGAAAGGCTACACTGCATTTTGTTGAGCAATTAGTAGAGCCATTGCTCACAAGGTTGTCTCCTATGTAGCTGTACCCCATTCAGCCACCCTCCGGTTTTACTGTCTCTAACATTTCCTGTTAGTGTATATCTTGGATAAATGCTTTGGGCCTCATTACGAGTTTGGTGGTCCCGCAATTGCAATGGTGGCGGTGACAATCCGACCACTGTCGGGTTGGCGGTTGGACCGGAGTATTACAAGTCATGTTGGCCTATGGAGCAAAGGTCGCCACAGTCCGCCAGCACTGCCAGGCAGCACAGACCACCACAGTCACAAGGCAGCAGAAACAGGCCAACAGAGACAGTGTTTCCGCTGGACACACTATAAGGTTGCACACCGCCAATGTGACCGTGACGGTCCAACCACCACATCTCAGCAGACACAAATGGACAGTATAAAGGGAGACTCTCACCTGCAGGCAGCCTCACATGTCTGCTGCCACCATGGAGCCCATCAAACACCTTCTGCCACCATTGTTGATCATCGATGGAACACAAAATCCATGCCACTATCGACACAGCCGACCGCAAGTACACACACCTACCTGTGTTATTAACCATAACAACAAATCATTGTGCTGTCGTCCACATCATATGGGGGTCACACTACGGGCACTAATTACACGTCTCATTGTGAACACAGTCTAAATCATACATAAAGATGGATACATTCACAGTCCCAATACCCCCCTTTGGGCAGGTCACACACTGTACAGCAACGTTACACAAAAACACAACATGTCCACTCATCTCAGGCACAGAGACATTGAAGGCTACACAACCTTTTCTCACGCATCACCAACAACACCACAACAACACCTATAAAAATACAACTCACATATTGACATTCCTCACAGGCCCTGCACTGTCATCACATACTACACACATATGTATGGATGTGTCTTAGAACACAAACACCACTCCTATTAAACTACCCTGCAATGGACGCACACATCAGCCACATCACAGCACAATGGAAGGACAATGTCATGCACAATAGACAGAAAGACAAATAGACAAAGAACACTATGCTAACAATACCTGAACAATGTGAATAGGGGCATCAGTAGCACTCAGGGAAGGGGGCTGCTCTGGGACACATATCACTTTGCACGGGCCCCTCAAACAACATTTGCACAGGAAATTGCCCTACATGTGTCAACAAACAGTACTAGACACAAATGACAAGCCTATATGCACAATGTGGAAGTGCAAGTCCACAAAGTACATACAACCCCAACTTCATGGGACATACATCTACAGGAACTAGCTGCAAGGTACTCACAGCTAAATGGACACATGCACAGTCAAATGCAAACAAAGCTAGCACACTTTAACACACTCCATGTCTACACAAGCAAAAGTCAAACTAATGCACATTAGATGAATCCATAATCCTCATCAGGAGGACAAGCCTAACACCATACATGCTCACATTGGACAACACACAATGAAATATTTACCATAACAAACAGTACATAATACTATGACACCACCATTGCATTTACACCCACTTATCCACACAGTCAACATAAACCGTTGTCTTGGGGGGACACCAGCACTGTCCACAAAGTCTGATGCTGCAAATAACAGCAAATGGAGCAGCAAGCAGGCTGAAAAACACCCAACTGTGGGCAGAAAACACAAGTTACTCAGGAAAAACATTAAGGAAGAAATGGAATTGCAGGACAAATGTGTACCCAAAACAAATAATTGGGTGTATTAAATAGTGGAGATGAAAAGTTCAAAGCCATTTGCCAATCCATTAAACTTTTCCACAATAGCACAGTGTTGTGCCTATACTTGACTCCCAATTGTGAGGGAACCTCCACAGGGAGGAGCATCAAGGGGACAGGCAGGCACCTCAGGGATCATCCTTTTCGGGGGCAGGTCGGATTTGGGAGGGGTGTTTGGACTTGGGCTTGGGAGGGGTAGTCTGCTTTTTCGGAGGGGTGGACTTCTTCGGGGGAGAGGATGGTGGCTTCCAAGGGGGCAGGGGAAGTCTTGGAGGTGGAAGGGATGGGCTGGGAGGTGGGTGGGAGCCTCTTGGGTTTGAGATGGGGTGGAGGGAACAGGAGAATGGTTAAGGTCAAACAAAAAAACTTTCTTAGGGACAAGGGGATGGTCAGCAGAAGGGGTTGGGGATTTGGAGGTCAAGGGAGTGGTTGTTTGCTGTGTTGGTGTGGATGTCACGGGTGCATGGGAGAACAGTAATAAAACAGAGTCGGTGGACAAGGATGGTAGAGGGGGGTGCCTCGATGGCTCTGCCACAAGAGTGTCCACTGGAGGAAGAAGCTGATGATGATGTTGTTGTCTCCATCGTGGCACTCCCCTCGTCCTCCAGGCCACTGGGTCCCTCTGTGTCAGTCAATCAATCAATCAATCAATATATTTATAGAGCGCGCTACATACCCGTCAGGGTTTCAAGGCGCTGAGGGGGGGGGGTTACGCTGCTACTGGTCGAAGAGCCAGGTCTTGAGGAGTCTTCTGAAGATGAGTAGGTCCTGGCTCCGTCGCAGGTTGGTTGGGAGGGTGTTCCATGTCTTGGCGGCGAGGTAGGAGAAGGATCTTCTGCCTGATGTCTTTCGGTGGATGCGGGGGACGGTGGCGAGTGCGAGGTCTGCGGAGCGGAGCTGTCGGGTGGGGGTGTAGAAGCTGAGTCTGTTGTTGAGGTAAGCAGGTCCGGTGTTGTGGAGTGCTTTGTGTGCGTGGGTGAGGAGCTTGAATGTGATCCTCTTGTCAACGGGGAGCCAGTGGAGGTCTCTCAGATGGGGTGTGATGTGGTTGCGGCGGGGTACGTTGAGGATTAGTCGGGCGGAGGCATTTTGGATGCGTTGGAGGCGCTGCAGGTGTTTTCTCGGGATGCCTGTGTAGAGTGCGTTGCCGTAGTCTAGCCTGTTGCTAACGAGGGACTGTGTCACTGTTTTTCTTGTGTCTGTTGGGATCCACTTGTAGATCCTGCGTAGCATGCGGAGAGTGTTGTAGCAGGAGGAGGAGACTGCGTTGACCTGTTTTGACATGGAGAGGGAGGAGTCGAGGATAAAGCCCAGATTGCGTACGTGGTCAGTCGGTGTTGGTGGGGTTCCTAGAGATGTTGGCCACCAGGAGTCATCCCAGGCGGAGGGGTTGGGTCCGAGGATGAGGACCTCCGTCTTGTCCGAGTTCAGTTTCAGGCGGCTATTTCTCATCCATTCGGCAACGGCCTGCTTCCCTCGTGGAGGTTGGACTTGGCGGTGAGCGGGTCCTTGGTGAGGGAGAGGATGAGCTGGGTGTCGTCGGCGTAGGAGATGATGTTGAGGTTGTATTGGCGGGCTACTTGAGGGAGGGGTGCCATGTAGATGTTGAATAAAGTTGGGCTGAGGGATGAGCCCTGGGGTACGCCGCAGATGAGTTTGGTGGCTTTGGAGTGGAAGGGAGGGAGGCGGACTCTCTGGGTTCTGTTGGAGAGGAAGGATGTAGTCCACTTGAGGGTCTTCTCTTGTATTCCGGCTTCGAAGAGGCGGGTTCTCAGAGTGTGATGGCATACCGTGTCGAAGGCGGCTGATAGGTCCAGGAGAAGGAGAATGAGGGCTGATGTTTCGCCGTTGTCCATTTGGCGTCTGATGTCGTCTGTGGTGGCGAGGAGCGCGGTCTCGGTGCTGTGGTTTTGTTGGAAGCCGGACTGGGAGGGGTCTAGGATGTCGTTAATTTCAAGGTGGCGAGTCAGTTGCGCGTTGACGTTTTTCTCGATGACCTTCGCAGGGAACGGGAGCAGGGAGATGGGTCGGAAGTTCGTAAGGTCCTGGGGGTCTGCTTTGGGCTTCTTCAGGAGGGCATTGATTTCGGCGTGTTTCCAGCTTTCTGGAAATGTTCCTGTTTCGAAGGAGATGTTGATGACCTTCCGTAGTTGGGGAGCGATGGTTGCGTCTGCTTTGTTGTACACGTGGTGGGGGCATGGGTCTGACGGTGATCCGGAGTGGATGGAGTTCATGATCTTGCGTGTCTCGGGGTCGCTGACGTTGGCCAAGAGGATAGGCGATCGGAGCGGGTAGTGTTAACGGGGTGGTGTCTGACGTGGTGGGGGCGGCTGTGGTGTTGAAGCTGTTGTGGATGTTGGTGATCTTTTGGTGGAAGAATGTGAGGGTGGAATGTCGTTGATGTTGGCGCTGGGGTTGGAGAGTTCTTTCACTATGCTGAAGAGCGGGAAAAGGAGACGGCTCGGGGGAGCCGAGACGCTGGGGGGTGCTGGGGTCACACGGGGCGGTAAAAAATTTAAAAACTAACAGGCTAAGAGAAGGCAACATACAGAGAAACAGACAGGCTACAAAGAGCGAAGACATGGCTAAAACACAAAGAGCTAAGACAAGGCAAAACACGGAGAGAGAGACAGGCTGAGACAAGGCAAAATACAGAGTGCTGAGACAAGGCAAAACACGGAGAGACAGACAGGCTAAGACCAGGCAAAATACAGAGTGCTGAGACAAGGCAAAACACGGAGAGACAGACAGGCTAAGACCAGGCAAAACACGGAGGAAACAGACAGGTGAGACAAGGGAAACCACGGAGAGAAAAAACAGCTGAGACACAATAACTCTGAACAAGGTAAACACACACAGTGAATACAAGACGGCACTTACCACTAGACACCAGGGATGGCCAGTATGGAGCAGCGAGGGTGGGCTGGGGAGGACACAGGGACAGCTGGGCGTCGCTGTACGCGTGGGGAGCGATCCATTGGCCACAGAGGTCAAAGGTCACTCTCCGCGGCACGCAGCGACCGCCAATAAGAAGGGGAGGAGGGAGGGAGGAGCAGCTGGGAGGCGGGAGGCGTGGACGAATGAGGGCTCGAGGGGGGCGGGGCCGCAGGGACGCAGCGGCGGGAAAAGGAGACAGCTCGGGGGAGCCGGGACGCTGGGGGGGGCAGGGGTTACATGTGGCGGTAAAAAATGTAAAAACTAACAGGCTAAGAGAAGGCAAAATACAGAGAAACAGACATGCTACAAAGAGCTAAGACAAGGCTAAAACACAAAGAGCTAAGACAAGGCAAAACACGGAGAGAGAGACAGGCTGAGACAAGGCAAAATATAGAGTGCTGAGACAAGGCAAAACAAGGAGAGACAGACAGGCTAAGACCAGGCAAAATACAGAGTGCTGAAACAAGGCAAAACACGGAGAGACAGACAGGCTAAGACCAGGCAAAACATGGAGGAAACAGACAGGTGAGACAAGGGAAACCACGGAGAGAAAAAACTGCTGAGACACGATAACTCTGAACAAGGTAAACACACACAGTGAATACAGGACGGCACTTACCACTAAACACCAGGGATGGCCAGTATGGAGCAGCGAGGGTGGGCTGGGGTGGACACAGGGACAGCTGGGTGTCGCTGTACGCGTGGGGAGCGATCCAGTGGCCACAGAGGTCAAAGGTCACCTTCCGCGGCACGCAGCGACCGCCATTAAGAAGTGGAGGAGGGAGGTAGGAGCAGCTGGGGGACGGGAGGCGTGGACGAATGGGGGCTCGAGGGGGGCGGGCCGCAGGGACACAGCGGCGGGAAAAGGAGACAGCTTGGGGGAGCTGGGCGCTGGGGGGGCAGGGGTCACATGGGGCGGTAAAAAATGTAAAAACTAACAGGCTAAGAGAAGGCAAAATACGGAGAAACAGACAGGCTACAAAGAGCTAAGACAAGGCTAAAACACAAAGAGCTAAGACAAGGCAAAACACGGAGAGAGACAGGCTGAGACAAGGCATAATATAGAGTGCTGAGACAAGGCAAAACACGGAGAGACAGACAGGCTAAGACCAGGCAAAATACAGAGTGCTGAGACAAGGCAAAACACGGAGAGACAGACAGGCTAAGACCAGGCAAAACACTGAGGAAACAGACAGGTGAGACAAGGGAAACTACGGAGAGAAAAAACTGCTGAGACACGATAACTATGAACAAGGTAAACACACACAGTGAATACAGGATGGCACTTACCACTAGACACCAGGGATGGCCAGTAGGGAGCAGCGAGGGCGGGGTGGGGAGGACACGGGGACAGCTGGGCGTCGCTGCAAGCGTGGGGAGCGATCCAGTGGCCACAGAGGTCAAAGGTCAGTGTTGTCTTGACCTAGGGTCCTGTACCCAGATGCTTCCCCACTCCACTGCGCCAGGTCTCCTTTGCTTGCCGGTGCTTCTGCTGCAAATACAAAGAAAAATAGGGTAATCACTTGTCCATGATCACACTTGAACAACAGCTCTGATTAGCATAGAGTACCATGATGTAAAGTAGGCCCCAGCAACAAACTCCAACTAAGTGGCCCATACATGTGCCATACTATATGCACACATGCCATCTGAACTGTCAACAGTTGCCCACAGGAAAATCAGTATCTCAGGCAACTACAGTTGCATGGCTGAAGATGTGCAATCACAATAACCATACAACCATTAGGAGACACCATCAAGCTCAAAGCTTTTCCCCATGGAGCAGACCTGTCATCTGTTGGCATAAAATAGTAGACCAATGCCAAATGCAGTCCTGCATATCCCGCAGAAGGTCATGCACACATCTATTTGTCACATACATGATGACCCAACAATAAGAAATGACAATACAAAATCATGCCATGTTGATGACAATAGTACAATATCCTGGAGAATGTGACATGAAAATCCCAATGTCACACTGGATACATATCAACAATGTACACTTCACCAAGTGATATTTGTCCCAATAGAGTAATGGATGTAGTATTAATGTTGATCAGATAGGCCACACATGTGGCCTGGAAATGGACACTGTAGGCATCATGTGCATATGTCGGGGAGAGATGTCCTCAAAATTCAAAGCACAATGAATCAGCAAGCCCCAGGGTAATAACCACTACTGTCTGGCACCCATTACAATAGCAAACTCTGAGCGCAACAGTAGAAACATTTTTACTTTGTATTTTCGAGAGACACTGAGATGTGCAAGAACTTGTAGAAGGCCCTTAACGTGTTGCCCAATGGAAAGCTGCATCAGTCTCTGTGGATGAATGCCTGTACCCAAACACATATAATTTCTACATAACTGCGAGTCATTCGATGATACATCATAACAGTCAGGGCACAAACCTTACCCATTACACATGTGCAGTGCACTTTTCCACACTATGCCACATCAAGAGCATAGATAGTAACATTGTTGCTCTGAACAGGAGGTCTACCTGTCATATCCCTCATTGCTACTGCAGTTGTACATGACAAATGACATGCTATGATGGGTGAGGATATGTGACAGCCAAAAAACAATGGTGACACACTCCTGTATGTGGCACAACATGAAATGTATCCCCATTGTAAATGTACTATTCTGCCAACTGTGTGCCATGCACATATATGTAAGGGAATACATACATCATACCATCAACATAGGTAGGCCATGCCTGAAACTGCAGCTCACAAATCTTTTCTAAAAGAGAGCCATTTACTGACATGCAGGCACAAGGAATGTTGGCAACAGTGATGTCAAAGGGCATTCCCCACTTACCAAGGGAAATTAGCGATCTATAGATGCATCGAAAGAACAATGTAAGCCCTGTCACATGTATGTTGGACATCTTCACATTACAGACTGCAGTGAGGGACCAGCACTCATCATTCACTGAAGGCAACTAGATTATGGGTGGCATATGCCTATATACACATTTACCCAGACACATGACAGAGGACAGTGGTCCATCACCTACTTACCTTTGGCCTGGAAAGCTTAGGAGTAGTGGTCCGTTGCATAGAAATTACACCCACTACTACAACAAACAATACTTTATTGATCAATGTACACACCCATATGTCGTTCCTGCAGTGCAAGTGGTTTGTGGATTCCACCAAGTTGGGTCCCTGGTCCCTGGGACAATAGGCAAGTGTTGGAAAATGGGTTATTGGTAAGGGCAGGTAAGTACCTGCACTTAGCAATAGGCCACCAACCTCCACCTAGGTCCAGTTAGGGCTCAGTAAATTAAACCCATCTCAACCCTTGGTAGCTTGGCAAAGAGCGACAAGGCTTAACTTAGGAGACAGAGAGTAAAGCATTCAAATATCACAAAACAGTAATTAAATAAAACGCAGGAAACAGTTAAAAAATTAATGACAATTCATAAAAATAGATTATATTTTTATCTTTAAAATGACACAAAAATGAATAAAATCGGATAAGGGGAACCGGAGATATGATTTTTTAAAGGATTATTGTTTTCTAGCGCCTAGAAACAAAAAGCGCCAATCTGGTTATCTGGTTGCCCCTCGACCGGGATAAAAGTCAAAGTTTAAGGCTGACCGCGATGAACCCCCGGCTCGGCTACAGCACGTGGGAGGCCCCGGTCAAAAGTTTACCGTCAGACTTAGTCGTTTTTCTGAAGATTTTCTTCAGCGGGACGAACCTGCCAGTCCAATCCGACCTCCTGGAACTCTTCTCCGGATACGCGTCGCGGGAGCCCTTGGTGTAGATTTTTACCTTCGGACTTAGTCGTTTTTTCGAGGTGAAAATCCTTCGACCGGGGCAAACCTGGATCTTGATCCGACATCCTTGGAGCCCTCCTCAGATAACCTGGCTGGGAGGTTCCGGTCAACTTCCTACGTACATACTTAGGTGGTCATTACAACCCTGGCAGTCGGTGTTAAAGCAGCGGTAAAACCGCCAAGAGGCCTGCAGAAAAAAAATGGAATTACGACTGTGGTGGAAAGTGCCAACATAGACAGCCACTTTAGCACTCCGACCGCCAAGGATGTACAAACAAACAACGCAACGTAACCGCCAACAGACAGACGGAAGACAATGTACCGCCCACATTATTACAAGCCACCAATCCGCCACCTTTTCCGGGGCGGATACACCGCAAACAAAAACACGGCGGAAACAGGACTTGGAAGGGAAAACGCTCACCTCTACACATCCCACGAGGAACCAGGACGCCATGGAACCGGAACTTCAGATTCTTCCAGCCTTTATCTTCCTGCTCCTCTACCAGGAGCACGAACGCCGGCGGCGAAGACCACGGTGAGTACTGCACCTACGACACAGGGGAGCGAGGAGGGAAAAAACAGTGACACACACACACAACACGCAACACTCCCACCCCCACCCACATCAACACACACACCAATACATCATGATACATCACAGTTACACCACCCAACCCCCCCTGGAAGAATGCAAGGACAAAAGAAAATTAGTCGAATTATTGTAATATATACGAAGAAAGTAATCAAAAATATATACATATATTAAGATATTCACACTATAAACAAATATATACACCAAGAATCCAAGTCCAAGTTATTCCACTATCATAGTCCGTGGACCACTGGGCCCAAAAGGCATGGGCGAGGCCCACACTCAATACCCGAAGAAGACAGAGAGAACACTGCTGGGGCATCAGATAGAAATAAAACAGGCACCTCAGGTGGAAGGGAAGGGGGGGCACCTCAGCCGGATGAGTGCACGACGCCAGATCCACGAGGGGGCTCCATGCCCACTGTTCAATCCTGGGGAGTGCAAAGCCACAGTCTCTCAAGTCTCTACAGTGGGTGGTTTGCCCACTGCTATATCCTGGGGAGTGCAAAGCCACAGTCTCTCAAATCTCTACAGTGGGTGGTTTGCCCACTGTTCAATCCTGGGGCGTGCAAAGCCACAGTCTCTCAAGTGGATAACATTCTCCACTGGTTTCTGGAGGGGGCTTTGTGCCCAGAGTGCTTCATCCTGCCAAAGACTGTGTGAGTGGATGTGATACTCCACTGGTTCTGGAGGGGGCTTTGTGCCCAGAGTGCTTCATCCTGCCAAGGACTGTGTGAGTGGATGTGATACTCCACTGGTTCTGGAGGGGGCTTTGTGCCCAGAGTGCTCCATCCTGCCAAGGACAGAGGTAGTGGATGTGATATTCCCCTGGTTCTGGAGGGGGCTTTGTGCCCAGAGTGCTTCATCCTGCCAAGGACTGTGTGAGTGGATGTGATACTCCACTGGTTCTGGAGGCGGCTTTGTGCCCAGAGTGCTTCATCCTGCCAAGGACAGAGGTAGTGGATGTGATACTCCACTGGTTCTGGAGGGGGCTTTGTGTCCAGAGTGCTTCATCCTGCCAAGGACTGTGTGAGTGGATGTGATACTCCACTGGTTCTGGAGGGGGCTTTGTGCCCAGAGTGCTTCATCCTGCCAAGGACAGAGGTAGTGGATGTGATACTCCACTGGTTCTGGAGGGGGCTTTGTGCCCAGAGTGCTTCATCCTGCCCTTGGCTGCCTCAGTAGCGTCGGAATCATTGGCATTCACTGGCCTGCGGTGCTGCTGGCGGTGGTGTCCTGGGCAGCGGTGCTGCTGGCGGCGGTGTCCTGGGCAGCGGTTCTGCTGGTGGTGGTGTCCTGGGCAGCGGGGCTGCTGGCGGCGGTGTCCTGGGCAGAGGGGCTGCTGGCGGTCTTGTCCGCCATGCAGATCTTCCCAGACTTGCCGGTTTTACTGTGCCCCTTCCCCACCTTGGATGGTGGCGCAGCTGTCTCCACACCCCCAACTGTACCCCTGGGAGCGGCTTTGGTGGTTGATTTCTTTCCCCTCTCCTGCCGGGCACTGGCCAACTTCTTATGCTTTACAGGTGGGGGACTGTCCGTGCTCTGGCTCCTTGCCACACTGGCTGCCCTGCTGCCTGGCGCACTCCAGAAGCTGGTTACTACTGGCACCACTGGTCCCGCAGATGTTGTGGCTGAGGTGCTGGGTTGGGACCTGGAGAGTCGGGCCCTAGGAGACTGAAGGGGTGGGGGAGGTGAGGGAAAGAGGTCCAGGTTGGACAGGAAAAGTTTCTTAGGAACACTGGGACGGGTAGATGGAGGGGGTTTGGGAGTGGAGGAAGAGGTAGTGGTTGTAGGAGGTGTACGTTTGGTGACTTTGGTTGAAGGTGCATGGGCTGGAGGCTGTCGTGAGGTGGATGGCTGTTGGGTGGGTGTGTGGCTGCGTTTGTGTACCTTGGGAGGTGGCCTCACAGACACACTGTGTGAATGGTAGTGGGGGTGGTGACTGCACGTGAGCGGGGTGTGGTGGTGGGTGTGCTGGTGATGGACGTAGTGGCTGAGGATGTAGTGCATGCAGGTGTGAGTGGAGACGAGACAGGGAGGGAGGAGGGAGATGAGGAGGAGGGGGACACAGTGGAGGCAGTGGATGTTGGTGTGTCTGCATGTGTTTGATGCGTGCGTGAGTGCCTGTGGGATGTGTGGTGCTTATGTTTGCCAGAGCTTCCCTTGTGTGTTGAGGTATGTGCATGCTGGTCTTATGGTGTGCTTGGGATAAGCTGAGGTACAGGGGTTTGAGTCTGGGTGGAGGAAGTTGGAGGGGGGAGACAGGGGCAGGGGCTGAGGTGCCTGGGGCGAAGGAGATGCCCACCCTCCTGGGTGAGCGGGCACGGGACACACGCTGAGGGGCTGCTGGGAGGGCAGTGCTGGTAGGGGGGGTGGCGGCTGTGCTGTACCTGTGGATGCAGGGGTCACAAATGGGCCCGCCACTGCAAGGGAGCTCCCATCAGAGGAGGAGTCTGTATCGCTGGTGTCAGCTCCTGTCCCCGCCGTGGAGCTCCCCTCGCCCTCCATCCCACTGGTAGATTCAGACTCCATAGTGTCGCCCTCCAGGGCCATGTAGGATGCAGCTCCCTCCTGCTCCGGTGCCACTGCTCCTCCGCCTGATGATGCTAATGCACACAAGAACAGGGAGACCGTAAAAAGGGGGGAAGACAGAAGAAAGACATGTTTAGTGCATGCAATACCACTACCGTTGGCGGACACTACAGACACAGAAGCCCCCTGCACTACGCCGTGCACTTGGAGTTCCCTATTCAATCCCAGAGACATGGGTTACAAGGCTATACCCGATTGCTGCACACATGGATGTCACAGGAGCCTGACTAGGTGTAGTTGGCACTGTACACAGGTGGGATGGGGTGCCACAGGGCCTGCCTTACGAAGGAACGTTGCCTACTAAACTCGCCCTGGCCTAGGGGAACCCACAGTCCACCTCCCCCACCCAGACACCTACAATGCGCGCTGAATCAGTAGAATGAGAGTGTACTCACCTCCTTGTGGCTGCTGTGATGCCCTCAAGCGCCCATCCAACTCCGGGTACGCCACTGCCAGGATCCTGAACATCAGGGGGTTCATGGTGCGACGGGCACACCTCCCACATTGGGAGGCCATTCCCAGCTGGGCCTCCGCCATCTTCTTGCTCCAGTGGCAAATGTCCTCCCATCTTTTCCGGCAGTGGGTGCTCCGTCTGTGGTAGACCCCCAGGGTCCGGACTTCCTTGGCGATGGCACGCCAAATGTCCTTCTTCTGGTGGGCGCTGACCTACAGGAATAGTACAGGGGAAAAAGAGACGTTATTACCGTCCGCACCGTCACAGTAATTGGCCCGCATCCCTACCATTGCCATGACGCACATGCACTCACTGTCGTTTCATGCACTTCTCATTCTCACCCCCCCCATCTTTCATCCACACCACTCCACACAGGCATTGCCAATACAGCATGCTCACAGTGTACTTACCTGTTTGTCTGGAGGACCGTAGAGTAGCGTGTACTGGGGGAGGACCCCATCCACGAGTTTCTCCAACTCCTCCGTGCTGAAGGCAGGGGCCCTTTCCCCAGACACACGAGCCATTGTCTCTTCCAGACTGAGGTCACAGCAGCACTTGCAGTGTAGGTCCTCTACGGTCGAAGATCAGGTATCAAGTGATTGAACAGAGAGAAAATGGCGGTCACGTCCGCGGCGGTGCGGACCGTCACCGCCGGCGTACATCATCATTGGCTCCTGGGACCCATAGGGTCCAATGTTAACCAACGCAGGATTGCGCCGCGGTCTTCGACCGCCTACCACGACGGTGTACAACGCCAGCGCAGTTACCTCATATCCCATTGTCCCACTTTACAGGTCAGGCAGCCGCCATTTCATGGGCCCACATGCCATTATTTTGGACTGCGTCACACATATCTAGGCCTTGCCTAAACACTCATACAGGCATATGTTGATTTGCTAATATTTCAGAGTAAGCTGTGTTTATGTACCTCAGAGTTGGTTGACTCTTTGCTCGCTGTTCGCCTCCATAGGCACCGTCCGCTGGGGCATGTGAGGAGATGGCGGTATCCTCCGGTGTACAGACCGCTGGTGGACCTGTCGAGAATGGAGGAGCGACATGTGATCATCACCTACAGACTTGATCGTGCCACAATCCAGGAACTGTGTGCCCAGTTGGAGCCAGACCTGATGTCAGCTATCCGCCATCCCACAGGAATCCCCCTCAAGTGCAGGTGCTGTCAGTACTCCATTTCCTAGCAACTGGGTAATTTCAAACTACAGTGGCCATTGCATCAGGGATGTCCCAGCCTATGTTTTGCAGCGTGTTGTCCAGAGTGTTGTCTGCCCTGCTGTAACACATGCAGAGCTACATCGTGTTCCCTTAGGTGGAGGATTTGCCTCCCGTGAAAGGTGATTTCTATGCCCTGGGACATATCCCCAACATCATAGGTGCCATTGATGGGACACATGTGGCCTTGGTCCACCCCGCAGGAGTGAACAGGTGTACAGAAACCGGAAGAGTTTGAATGTGCAGATGGTGTGTTTGGCAGACCAGTACAAATAGCAGCATCAAGGCACCGTGTGTGGCTATTAGGTGAGGACATGGACCCAACACAGTGTGAATAGTTGTCTGGGGATGTCCCTATGAGTTAGTGTGTGTCTAACAGTTGTCCCTCGCCATTTGCAGGTGACTCTGGTTACCCCAACCTGTCATGGCTACTTACCCCAGTGTGGAATCCCAGGACAAGGGCAGTGGAGGGTTATAGAGAGGACCTTCGGCCTCCTGAAGGCCAGGTTCCGGTGCCTCCATATGACAGGTGGTTCCCTATTCTACTCACCAAAGAAGGTGTGCCAGATCATCGTGGCCTGCCGTATGCTTCACAACTTGGCTTTGCGACGACAGGGGCCTTTTCTGCAGGAGGATGGTCCAGATGGAGGTGTTGTGGCAGCTGTGGAGCCTGTGGACAGTGAAGACGAGGAAGCAGAAGAAGAGGACATAGACAACAGGAACACGGTGATCCTGCAATACTTCCAGTGAGACACTGGTAAGAAGACTACACAGCCTGCTACATCTGATTTAATTCCACTACCTCTCATCTGTCTGTCATTTTCACCCAGTGTATGGTCACTGAGTTGTCACTTTCCCTCATGATTTCCCACTGTGTGACATCTGCTTTGTTTCCGCATGGACTAGAGCTGTGTGACATAGGTATGTTGACATTACATTTGATATAGCATTTTGCCACTGTTATTGCAAATACACATTTTCAAAAAGCACAGACTGACTCCAGATTGTTTTTTGATTTAAGGGTGTTTATTTAAGTGCTCAATAGTGGGGGGGGGTTGTAAAATGGTCAGGGGTGATGGTGGAGGAATGTCCATGGCAGAGTCCAGTCTATTAGTCTCACAGGCACATTGTCCAAAGGGGCATTGGAAGTAGAGCTGGGGCAGTTTAAGTATGGACAGGGTGACAAAGTGGGACAGAAGGATGACAATCAGGGTGGTCTCATTTCTTGGCGGGGGTCTTGGCATTGTTCTCTGTCTTTGTCCTGGATCTCAGGGACCGTTTGCGGGGTGGTTCTCCATCTGCAGGGGGTGGGGTGCTGGTGTGGTGGTCCTGTGGCGGTGCCTCCTGTCCACTAGCGCCGGCGGAGGTGGTGGGCAGTTCATCATCCAGGCTAGTGTCAGGGGCCCCTTGTTGTGCCACAGTGTCCCTCCTGGTTTTCATGAGTTCCCCTACAATGGTGCCCAGGGTGGAATTGATGGATTTGAGTTCCTCCCTGAACCCCAAATACTGTTCCTCCTGCAACCGCTGGGTCTCCTGAAACTTGGCCAGTACCGCTGCCATCGTCCCCTGGAATGGTGGTAGGCTCCCATGATGTTGGAGAGGGCCTCGTGGAGAGTGGGTTCCCTGGGCGTGTCCTCCCCCTGTCGCACAGCAGCCCTCCAGGTTCCCCTGTGTTCCTGGGCCTCTGTCCCCTGAACCGTGTGCCCACTACCACTGCCCCCAGGTCCCTGGTGTTGTTGGGGTGGTGGGTTAGCCTGGGTTCCCTATAGTGGTGGACACACTGCTGCTTGACGTGTCCTGGGGACAGAGGTATGGGCCCGCTGGGTGGGTGCTGCACTCATGTTTCCAGAGGGGGCAAGCTCCATAGTGGCATGTGCCAGTGTGAGGGGAACCGACTGTCCCGAGGTCCTAGATGGGCCGGGCTGGTCATCTAGATACAGTTGGACAGAGCTGCTGTCATCACTGTGGGCCTCTTCTGTGGGTGGAGTGGACATATCTGGACCCTCCTGTCCGGTGACGTTGGGTAGGGGTCCTGCAGGGGTGTAAAGGCATGATTATTGCATGTGTGTGTGCCATGGTGTGCAATGGGTGGGTGACCGTGTGCCCCAGTGCTTGCATTCCTGTGTAGGACCTTGTGTGATAATGGTTTAGGGGGGTGTATGGGTATGTGTAGTGGCCATGCATTGGTGATGGGTGTCCATGCGTTGGTGTTGCATGCAGGGCTTGAGTTTGGGATGTGTGGTTTGTGATATTGGGACATACGTGAGGAGTTGGAGTGATGGGGTGAGGGCGAGGGTGGGGATATGTGATAGCATGCAGGTGGTTGGGGGATGTAATAGTTAAGATTTGACTTACTAGAGTCCATTCCTCCAGCTACTCCTGCGAGGCCCTCAGGATGCAGTATAGCCAAGACCTGCTCCTCCCATGTTGTTAGTTGTGAGGGAGGAGGTGGGGGTCCGCCGCCAGTCCTCTGAACCGTGATGTGGTGTCTTGAGACCACGGAACGCACCTTCCCCGTAGGTCGTTCCACCTCTTCCTGATGTCATCCCTAGTTCTTGGGTGCTGTCCCACTGTGTTGACCCTGTCCACAATTCTTCGCCATAGCTCCATCTTCCTAGCTATGGTGGTGTGCTGCACTTGTGATCCGAATAGCTGTGATTCTACAAGAATGATTTCCTCCACCATGACCCTGAGCGACTCCTCAGAGAACCTGGGATGTCTTTGCGGTGCCATGGGGTGGTGTGGGTGATGTGTGGGGTGTTGTGTGTTGTGATGTGTGAGGTGATATTTAGAGGTGTGTTTTGTGAGGTGCGTGGATGTTGTGTGAGTGATGGTGTGGAGTGCCTGTGGATGCTAGTTTGTAGATGGTGGTGTCTCTCTCTGGCCCTCAGTCGCAATTGTTGACATAAGGCTTTGTGGGTGATGTGGGTGTGTGTTTTATATTGTATTGGGTGTGTGGGAGTGGTGTGTGTATGTGTATCAGGTGTGTGTATTTAAAAATGTGCAATGTGGTTGTGTTTTGCATATGTGTGTGTATTTTGAGCGCGGCGGTTTGTATTGCCAATGGAATACCGCGATTGAAAGAATGCCGCGTAGATTCGTGGGTCGTGATAGTGTGGGTGTATTCCTGTTGGCGTGATGGTGGAGGTTTTGTTATCGCCAGTTTATCACTGACCTTTGGTGTGGCGGACTTGTGTGGGTGTCTGGATTTTGGCAGATTCCGAGCTGTGGGTCGTAATGACCGTGGCGGAATTCCGCGGCCGCGGCGGTGTGTTTGCGTTCTTCTGCACGGCGGTAAGCGGCTTTTACCGCCAATGTTGTAATGACCACCTTAGTCTCTTTTTTGGAGATTTTCTTCACCGGGACGAACCTGCAAGTCAGGCCGGGTCGCGGTTGAGGCAAGCCGGCTAGTGTTGCTGTGGCGGGTCGGTCCCTCTATGGAGCTTTTTTTTCAAAAGTTCTCCAAACTTCTCCAAACTTCTGGATCTTCTCCCATATGTTCCTTTAAGGTTCTTTTGGGGTCCACAGCTCACCCAAGGTTCCAGAGGCTCTGAGATGATCCTTGGGGGGGTGGACTACAACTCCCAAAAGGCACCTGGCGCAAACTTCTTTTTGGCCTCTGGACAGAGGTCAGCTGGTTGGTTTCTTCAGGAGTTGGTGCAGGGGACACTGGTTAGTAATTTTTCACCTGTAGCAAACAGGGATTCCCTCCTTGAACCAGTTAAGGCCAGGCAAAGTCCTTCTTGGGGTGAAGCCCAAGTGTGCAGCTGGTGCATTCCTTCAGAGAGCAGGGTCCAGGTGCAGGCCAGGGGTCCTGCAGGGCAGTCCTTCTTCTCCTGTGGTTCTTCCTTGTTGGAATCTGATGGGGATCTGAGGTGTGGGTGCAGGTCTGCCAGTTTTATCCCTGTGAAAAACAGGAGGGTCCTGGTTCTCCAATCAGGTGCAGGGTCCTTCCCCCTGTGGTGACCACTTCCTGGGAAGTGTGGCAAAAATCAATCCCAGGGAGCAACATTCTTCAAAAATCCATCATGGCTGAAAGTGATTTGTGGAGGTTACGTCTGGCTGAGCCCACCCACTGGTGTGGCTAAAAATCATAAACACACCCCTCTCCTTCCCTCTCCTAATCTAATCAAGGGGGAACCTAACTGTCTGGGTTTGCAAGATGTGGGGGTGTTGCTGGGTTGCTCCAAATGTCCTCTTCTACCTTGGAAGACCAGTTTGGCAGCCCTCCCCCTTCCTGCCTCACCATCTGCTAAGGGGAGATCTCCTCCCACAGGCACATCTCTTTGTGTGAAGCCAGGCCACGTCAGACGTCATCAACGCAGCCTGGCCAGGCTGCCACAGGCTGGCCAATCAGAGCACAGCAGCAAAAACACTGCAGGGCTGAAGTTGGCAACTTTTTAGGTAAAGTTTAAAACTCTTTACCTGAACAAGTTATATTAAATCCAACAACTGGAAGTTGTGGGATGTATTATAGCAATTAATTTGATACCAAACTATTGGTATCTGTTACTTAAGGGCACTTTAAAAATTAAAATAAAGTCTCCCCATTCTAGCCTATGGAGGCCATTCACTACAATGAGGGAAAAACAAATGTGGCTGTTTTACCTCACCAGGGCTTATAAAACTATCTTTATAAGGTCCCTGCTTATAGTTACATGGCACCCAGCCCTAGGGGCACATAGGGCACACCTTAGGGGTGACTTATATATAAAAATAAGGTAGTTTAAGACTTTGGAACTACTTTTAATTCCAAAGTCGAATTTGCATGTAAATTTAATTTAAAAGCAGCCAGCAAGGCAGGCCTGCCTTTAAAATGACACTGGGCACCTCTGCAGTGCACCTATGGGGGCACTACCTATGCTGGGGTCCCTAAACCTCCATGCCATACCATATACTAGGGACATATAGGTAGGTTAACTTTGCCAATTATAATTAGCCTAATTTGCATATCCACTATACACAGAGCACTGGACCTAGGACTTGTAAGCAGTACCCAGGGCACAGCCAAGAGTCAGTAACCACCAGTACCTGTCCAAAAAGTGTGGGGGTGACCAGGGCAAAAAGGAAGACTTTCCTACACCAAGACACATCAGTAAACAACACGTGACATGTCTACACAAACAATCACTCATCTACTGAATGACATATGGCTCATCCCTAATTGTCAGGGGGAGCTGTCCCCAGAACTTAACTCAATCACTTGGCAATGGGACAGGCAGGAATATGCCCTGTACTCACACCCTTCTGGCTGCTGTGCTGCCCTCAAAAGCCCATCAAGCTTCGGATAGGCCATCGGCAGAATGGGGGATATTTGGGTGGTCAAGTTCCAATGGGCACCCCACCCACGTTGGGAGGACATCCCCAGTCAGGCCTCTGCAATCTTTTGGGCCCAGTGCCTAGGTCCTCCCAACCTTTTCTGCTGTGTGTCCTCTGCCGGCTGTGGACCTCCAAGGTCTGCACCTTCTTGGTGATGGCTCTCCATATTCCCTTCTTTTGATGGTCATTGACCGGCATGGATGCAAAAGACAAATCACGAGATCATGTTCTCAAGGCTATCATAAATAGTTGAGTCACATACATGTCAGTAACATCAATCTAGAAATTTCCTATTTGTCAATACACATGAGTGTGACTCATACAAGCCAATAACTACAGGGACATGACTACAGACATACAATTCTCAACCTGAAGACAATCAGACTATCCCACTACCCTGCTCAGGCCCTATAATGACTAAGCAAGCTTACTGACATCATATGGGGATGCCATAACCTGCCCTACCAACCTGAAGGAGATGCAAGCCACTATGAGAGACATCACACCTCTGTGGCTTTTGAAGGGTAAGCGCCTTCAGCATGAATGGGCCAACAGATTCACACTGTGAGAATGAGTCTTTACATACAGTCGCTAACAGGCAACTGCCAGAGTACAAACTCAAACATTACACATGGGTAACAAGGAAGGGACTTGCATGGCAGATACAGAAAGTGTCTATCCTTTCCATCTGGGGACATGTGGACTAATAAATGCAGACTCATGCCAATTCAGGTGGTGGGGTTCTGTGTTATGCACCTGTACCACAGAACACTCCTTTGGACATATGTGTCCATCCTACAGAGATGACATTTAACAAAGGCATGTGTTATACAGTTTCTGCTATGTGACCAATCTACTGAGTCACATATCATGGCCTCAGAGGAATCAACACACTGTCTGCACTGTGGGACTGCCATGTATATAATAACCCTGCACAGGACAAATATGACATGTGGGAAGGTGACAAGAGGGCTGTGGGAGTAAGGGACCTATCATGAATCAAAGACACACATTACTAATCATGCTAAGTGCACATGTGGGCTAGATTAGTAACTTACCTCTGAACCCATTCATAATCTAATCAAAGGAATATGGCGTTCTGGGCAGGATTTTACACCAGAGCCTCATATTGTCCACATTACTGGATCTGCTGTGGTATGGTGAGTGGACACAGTGCCACAGTGGTATAGCCACAGTGACCACCCCAGCCTAGACTAGGACCCATGTTGGGAGATACATGTGACAGGCCCTGGTTTTTGCAGGCTTAACAGACAGAACTTACATTACACTACATTCTCATCACTTCCGTGCATGAC
Source organism: Pleurodeles waltl (assembly GCF_031143425.1). Lineage (NCBI taxonomy): Eukaryota > Metazoa > Chordata > Amphibia > Caudata > Salamandridae > Pleurodeles > Pleurodeles waltl. Next base: position 318,452,429 of record NC_090442.1, on the reverse strand, counting down.
AGACCCTCCTGTAGCCAACAGCAATTAGCCATGTGGTGTGTGTGACAACCTGAAGGGAAGAGTGAGTCATGATATGCCTTCCAAACAAAAGTTTAGCAGGGGCAGATGTATAACAAAACGTCTGTGGCACCATACACATTCTTCACATTACTCACAACTGACTTAATACAACATGCATACACAGCTCATGCTATCATGCACATATATGTGCACAAATCATAAGGAAAGAAATGTCAGTGGATGGCAGTAATGTCTCGTCTCCTAGTTATGTTCATCCAACACAAGGAGGATCTAGTAACCCAAAAAACCCACACAACACAATGTGAATGAACTTTACGTATGGCACCGGCCACCATTACCTGCACATTATCCCTCCCATTTATGCCACACAGGCTGCACCTACAGGCACATGAGTAGTCAACCTGGCACGCATGTCCACATTCTAGCCTGTGAGGAGGGAAAGGATGGTGACGTACAGAGAAAACTGTGCACATGAGGTACTTACCTGCTCCTCTGGTGCACCATAGAGCTGTTCTTACACCGGTAGGACCTCGTCCACTAGCCTCTCTAGCTCCTCTGAAGAGAAGATAGGGGCCCTATCACCTGCTGGAAGTGGCATGATTGCTCTCAGAGGTGGTACACAGCAGGTCATGAAGGTCTTGCTGGCAGCAGTGTCAGGAGTCAAATGAGTGATTCCTCGGAACATGGTGGTCACGTCTGTCACGTACGCAGTCATCACCGTCGTCAAACACAGCCACTGTCCCACAACCACTACTGGCAACAACATTATCCTATGGCTGTGTCAACTGTGGTTGCAACCGCCTACCACCATGCCGACTTCCACTGACGTTCGCGGGCGGTTCCTAATTTCTAGTGGAGTAGGTCAGGCAGCCGCCATTTTAGATGCCTTGAATGTGGTATTGGGCTTCAAAACTGTGTCACACCTCCGAAAATGTTGTTTTGAGCTCACAAACATGCTTATTCTGTCTTGTTCTCTAGGTCCTATTACTCAAATACCATTGTAATATGTTGCAGGGCACAGATGGAAATTTGCAGTGGGGCACAGTCCACCTTCCCTCTCCCCACCGAAGGTCATTTTTGCTGTTGGGATATCCCATCACATTTTGAGGGGCAACTGTGATGCACATATTTGAGTTGGTCCAGATACATGTTGTAGACACGTGTGGAAAACCATGGAGGTCACATGTGACCCTTGTGTTATTAGCAGCTGTAATGTGTCCTGGCTGCCATGTCTATCCCTTCTAAAATGCCTTGTCACATGATATCATTGACATGTACGTCGCTGGGGACACAATGACTAATGTTAGAACTCATTTATTGTCATACAGAGGTACCTAGGGAGAGGAGAGATGTGACAACCACCTGTCTACCGTCCACTGCCAGACCTTCAGACATGGAAGAATGACACATCATCCTCCTGTATTGTCTGAATCGGCAAACAATAGTGGATGTATGTCATCAGTTGGAGTCAGATCTGATGCCAGGTATTAGTTATCCAACCAGCATATTACTGATTATTCAAGTCATGTCAGTATTGCACTTTCCATCCACAGGGCCCACAGTTGCCCTGTCAGCTGCCATGTCCCAACCTATGTTCAGTCTGGTGATGAAGGACGTCCTCTGAGCAATGTTGAAACACCTGAACAGCTACATCCAGTTTCCCTGACATCAGTATTTAGTCAATTTGTAGGCTGATTTTTTATTTTAATTTTTCATTTTTGACACACAGTAATGTACAATTTCATCAAAAAAGAAAAATCATGATCAATACATAGATATACAGATGTCAGTTACTGATGTTTTCATATACCGGGCGGAAAATAAAAAAGAAAAAGAAAATTCATTGATCGCTTAGCTTTTAGTCTATCCTCTTTCGGGGCCCTTAATCCATTAAAGCAGAGGTGCCCAGATTCTAGAGCCTCTTTTTCTAGATGTGGTGCCCTTTATCCTAGATAGACAGTATTTCAAAGGCTATACATATAAAAGCCTTGTAATCCATTGATTCCAGGAAGGGGGGTCAGATTCCAGCCAATCAGATGCCACACACCCGCGTAGCGCAGACATTGCCAAAAACAGAAAGTATTGCGATTGATTCTTGCAGACAGACTCATCAACCCCCAGCAACACCAGCTGGGGTGTTAGATTAATATCCTGTTTCAGCAGTTTTTTCAAGAAATCTGAAATATCATTAATAAGCCTAGACAATTTCCCACAATTAATGAACATATGGCAGAGGTCTACCTCCGGACTCCCACACCGGGGACAGGTAGTGCCCTCTGTCCTACCCCAGCTAGCAATCTTAGCCGGTGTGTAATATAGATTATATAAAACCTTATAATGCTGAGATTGCGCTCCGGCTGACAATAAAACATTTTGAGCCATGTCTAAAGACTCACGAACCGCAGACTCATTAGCACCTACCCGCCGCCCCCATTTCTTAACAAGCGCTGCCACATCATCCTGCACTAAATCTAGGAGAAGTGGATACAGGTTTCTAATAGTGCAGACTGTGACTTTACCCATGGCGTCCAATAGTCTAATCCTTCACCCACACGGGTTATGTTTGAAGGTACTCAGTAGGAAATTCCTGATCTGCAAAAATGTAAAAAAATCTCTACTGTCTAGGGAAAACTCTGCTTTCAGATCCTCAAGCGACTTTAAATGGCCACTCTCATGAAAAAAAATCGCCCACTTTCTGGACCCCATGATTAGCCCATTTTAAACAATGGCTGTCTTTAAAAATCTCGGGAAACATTGGCGTGGTCCAGAGCGGCGTGTAATAACAAACCCGTCCCATACCTATCTTGCGCTTGGCCTTCACCCATACTTGAAAAGCAGCTCTGATCGTTTTAAATTTAACTTTCTTAAAGTAACTGGGTTCCAATATTCGTAAGAAGACTGCGTCAGCCTCCTTTCCCCAGATCAGTGTATAAATAGAGGGGAAAGTATCTTGCATGGTTCTACCCAAAAAAATAATGTCTGTGCATATTGTAATACGGCCGGCAAGTAATATAATTTGAAGCTAGGAAGCGCCCACCCCCCTCTCTCCCTTGGGAGTATTAAATAACGGAGAGCCCAGCGTGTTTTAGTATAAGACCATATAAAACTGCTAGTCAATCCTTCCATTTGTTTAAATCAATCCTGCCCTATTTCTAGTGGTATAGTTCTAAAAAAGTAAAGCACTTTAGGTAGAAAGGTCATTTTTATCACATTGCAGCGCCCCACCAATGAGAGTTGTAAGTTATTATTACGCCGCAGTTCCTTCTTAGCCTTCGTTAAACGGGAGCCATGTTTATTTCTACTATCTCATCAAGGTTTGATGTCAGCTTAACCCCTAAATACTGAACTTGGGTCACCTTGCGCTTATCCCCAATAGTTGTCCAGCCATTAGCTAATATTTGACATTTGGTCTTGTTCAGCAGATATCCAGACACCCTTCCAAATCGTACCGCCTCATGTTTTATTTCCTTTAAAGCAACGCAGGGTCAGTTGTAACAACCGCGATATCATCAGCATAAGCCAGTATTTTAGTGCTGCCCCCTATCAATTCCAACGGCCTAATCAATCTGTTGCTTAATAATTTTCTGATCAATGGATCGATATATAAAGCAAACAGCAATGGTGAGCACGGACATCCCTGTCTTGTGCCTCTCTGGATGATAATAGGGGCTGATTTTAACCCCGCTGCTTGCATGGTGGCAACAGGGTTACGATAAAGCTGCTGAACAGCCTTAATAAACCCAGGGCCGATGTTATTTTTACGCAAAATTGTCCATAAAAAGGACCACTGCACCCGATCAAATGCTTTCTCCGGTCAAGCAATATTAATGCCATTGGAAGCTTATCCCTGGCATCCAATAAGGTAATTACATGTCTGATATGATCGGCTGTGCCTTTCCCAGGGATAAACCTGTGCTGCCACAGAGAAACTAGATTAGAAATCACTGAGCTTAAAAGACTAGAAAGCACCTTTGCATACATTATGGCTTTGCTATTGATTAAAGAAATTGGGTGGTGGGAGCCCAGTAAATGCGGTTCCTTGCCTTTTTTAAAAAAAACGATTATGTTAGCCTCTACCCATGAGATCGGCATAGGACCCCGCCTGTACTTCCAGAAATAGGCAAAGAAGTTCCTTCCTTAGCTCCCAAAAAAGATTTCATAAAATTCAAGGGGAATCTGATCTACGCCTGCTGCTTTCCCACTTGCAAGAGCACTGATTGCTGCGCCAATTTCCTTATCCAACAGAGGGGCTTCCAGCTCGCTTTTGTCCCCCTCCTGCAGCTGCCCCACCGAGATGTTAGCCATGTACTGGGATATTTCCTCCTCCTGGGGATATGCTTCTTGTGAGTAGAGTTTTTGATAAAACCTTCAAAGCACTTCTAAAATTTCAGGGACGCCGCTGACTAATTGCCCATCTTCATTCTCAAGTGCACTAATGTTACCATGGGTTATCTTCTGCCTTATTTTTAAAGCCAGCTGCTTTCCAACTTTCTCACTATATTCATAACATTCCTGGCAATGTGACAGAAACTTAGCTGCGGCCGTTTCCATATATAGTTTTACAGCCTCTGCTTTTGTAACAGTTATCTCATTTAAAATATCTGACATCTCTGCCTTATTCACTACCGGCTCCCCCAGTCGTTGCTCGGCTGCAATCAGCTTTCTCTGTATTAGCTCTAATTGTTCGATGCGCAGCCTCTCTTTTATCACCGCATACCTCAGCGTCTCTCCTCTAACGGAAGCTTTAAACGTATCCCATACTATATGCCTGGAGGCAGTGCCCGGTTTATCTAAAAAATCTCCAGGATCCACGCCCTTATTTGTTGCACATACGTTGGTTCGGCTAACAAATGACCAAGACCTAGCCTGGAAACCTTCCTTCCCTAAACCCACCACCAAGACCAGTGGGTTATGGTCCAACATTATTCTAGGATATCTCTCAATCCTTAGCCCCTCTTGCAGAGATGCTGACAGTAAAAAACAATCTAACCTTACTGATTTCTTATGTGGAAAAGAGAAGAACGTATGGCCTAATTCTAGTGGCCTGCACCTCTGCCAGACATCAATCAGACCGTAGTTTAATATTAATTTCTGGAGTGCTGAAAAAACATTGGTTTTCCTCCCCTGGTATGTCGTTTGCTCTTGAATGGGGGTTTCACTATCCAAATGTATATTAAGATCACCACATATTACTATCGGGGTCGCCCAAGATGCGAGCTCCCTATTAACTGAGTCCAAAACCTCCTGATCATCTACATTTGATCCATAAATCGCGCAGATTGTGAATTTTGACCCTCTGGCCAGACACTCCAGCACCACCACCCGACCCGTGTTATCCATGAATTGTTTTAATACCACCAAAGACCTAATGCACATAAGTATAGCAACCCCTCTAGTAGTTGTATTTTGATTTGTATACGCCACCAACTTCCATCCAGAAAATTATATTAAATGTTTCTGCGCACCAGCAATATGTGTCTCTTGCATACAGACAATGTCAGCCTTAAAGGCCATAAAGCCTTCCTTTACCAGCTGCCGTTTTTTACCATCATTGAGCCCGCAAACGTTCACTGTAGCTATACGCATTTTACTTCCCTGACCCATATTATCCATCTTCTTCTACACCCTAGTTGTACCAACCACCTAGTTTTTCCATATTCTGCGTTGACAAAAAAACTGCCATTACTGCTGTCCTCCCCACTGTGTACTCCTTTACACCCTCTCCCCCCACCCTGATCAACCCCAAACCCCCCTCACAAAAGATAAAACCCCCACCCCTGATCCACCCTCCTACCCCAACCCCAGCAAATGGGATCACCAGGCCGCTTGGCCGTAAGTTGGAAGTCGTCCACCCCCCCAGCTCATCCCACCATAGAAAAAACTATCCTATAGAACAAACATAACCCAAACTCCTATCCACCACGACTGCCCCCACCAACCGCAAACGGCAGCAAAAAAAAAAAAACACAACACAGGCAGCGGGAAAGCCCCTAATGAGCCAGAGGGAAAGAACACCGAGCTGCACCTAACCTTCGGTCTCCCCCCCAGCGTCAAAAGCCCATAGCTCAGCTTAATTTCCCGCCATTTTTGCTGTCTCTTATTTGCCACAGGTATTCCCCAGCTTTGATTTCAGACAAAAAGGTCAGTGTTGCAGCTTTATAAGTGACTTTTAACTGAGAGGGGCTTAGAAGATATGCTTCTGCCCCTGCCTCCTGAAAAGACGCAATCATCTGTCTCAGCCACCATCGTCTCTCTACAGTAGCATGTGCAAAGTCTGGTCTTGAGACGAAGGATACCCCATCTACATTTATCCTTGAACTGAGGCAAGTTTTTTCAAACACTGTTTTCCAAAGCAAACAATTGCCAAAGTATATAATGATGGCCCTAGGGTAATTCTGACCGCCTTTAGTATCCACCCCTTGTTTTTTCTTGAAAAGTGAGAATAGATGTGCTCTCTGAATATCTGTCTCCAATTCCATCCAGAAAGGTCTGGGAAGGCTCTCTTAAATAGCAACACTATATGAGACCTGGTGTCTTGTCCCTCCAGCCCCTCCGCTATGCCCAGAATCCGGAGATTATTCCTTCGCTGACGTTTCTCAGCATCTTCTAGTTTCCACTGCGTGTCCAAGATCTGCTGCTCCTGTGCAACCGTCTGCTTAGCTGTAGCCTTAACCTCTGTTTCTAGCGCATCGGTACGGGTGTCCATTGAAGTAATACATGTGCTTATGTCATGACAAGACTTCATCACTCTTTTAATGGAAGACTGCAGTTGTTTATTCACAGATTTTAGCTTTCCTGCTCTCTTTTTGTGCTTGCTCATGATTGTGTACCATAGTATGATAAATAAGTTCCAACAAAGGGTGCCCGGCCTGTTCTGAGGGCCCAATCATTGATCCTACAGGAGAATCATCAGCAGTGCTATTTTTTTTTAATGCCTGCTGGGTGGCCGTATAGTCCTACTGAAGCTCCCCTGCTCCTTCTTGGTCATTCGGTTGCGCTCCCCTATACATTGTCCCAAGGTTACCACCATTGCTGAATTGATCAATCGATTTCCTTCTGCAGGTCAGTTTGTTCGACCCCCAAATACTAGCAATGGAGCTGCATTCTGAATCAATGTCTGTTAATGGAGTCTCTTTGTCTGATTCCTTTGACTGGTCAGAGAGAGAGAAGAAACTCTCTGCAGTATCCACTTGTCCAATCTCACCAGTAGCCCCCAGTAGTTTATCCTCCTTCCCCCCTCGGCTGGTACTCAATACTTCCACCTTAGATATTGGGCGGATCTTTCCCCCATCTGTAGTCTCTTGCAGTGCCTCATGCTGTTTTAAACTGCTAATCCCTGCTCCTCTGGCGGCCTCACCCAGGTCAGCATTCCCCTCCACCAACTGCAAGGGGTCTGTTCTGTTAACATCCTCCGGGGGGTCCAATTCACTAGCCCACAAACCCCCATGTATTAAAGTCATACCTGCCCCAACCTGGCTGTCTGCTCCCCTGGCCACAATCCCTGCGGGATCCTCCAAAGCACCATTGCATCCTGAGGGCCCAGCTCCTTCGTTGCCAGGTTTCTTTCGGGGGGGGGCGTCTGCTTCACCCTCACTGATTGCTTGAACATTGCAGGGACCTGTGCAGCATTATCCTGTGGTTTCTCCATCGCCAGGGCGCTCTTCTGTACTCCTTTTCTTTGCGCGCTGACTCGGTCTTTGGGAGGGCAGCAGACTGTTTCTTGTTTCTCCTCCCTGCGTTGGTCTCCAGAATGAGCTTCCCCCGTCCCATTCGGGGTGTCCTCAAAGTCTTAGGTTTCATCAGGAACCAGCCGAGCACCTCCGCAACTCCAACGCGAGTGCTAATGCCGGCACCAAATAATAAAAAAAACAATGACCGCCGCGGCGTGGCTTGAGCAGCCGCGAGCCGATCCAAGCTATACACGGCACCCCTGGCTGTGCTCCGCCTTCCTGGGCGTCGTGCCGTGCGAAGCCAGGAAAGCGTGGTTGCGATGTCGGTGCCACCTGCAGTCATCCCCCGATACGCGCCTGGCCAAAAGCAGAGGCTGACATGGTGTCGTCGAGCAGCGGGCCAGGACTGAAAGGCTAGTCCGAATCAGCCGCTTCTGCTGGCCACCATAGTGAATCTACCCTGAAGGCTGACTCTTATGGTTTTGCACACCTCTCACATGTGGTGGGGGCCATTGATGGCACACATGTTGGCTTGGTCCCACTGCATGCCAATGAACAAGTATACCACAACAGAAAGAACTTCCATTCCATCAATGTGCAAGTTGCATATTTGGCATATCTATATATTTCACAGGTCTGTGCCTGTTATCGGGGTTCAGCCCATGATTCCTTCATAATGCGGAACAGCACTATAACTCATCTGAGGTCACAACTGTTCCCAGAGAGGGCCTGATTGGTTGGTAAGTCAAATCTGCCCTGTTTCTGTGTGTGCAATGTCTAATGCTACAATCCTGATAAGAGGGACTGATTGTTGCACATATGTCCAATTTCTTAACAGAAAACTGCATATCCAAACCGTCCTTGGTTGTTGACACCAATAAGGAATCCAATTATGCCAAGGGAAGTCTGCTTCAATGAGGCCCATGGAAGAATACAGCGGGTAGTGGAGTGGGCTTTGGGGCTCCTGAAGGCCAGATTTAAATGTCTGGACCGGACAGGTGGAGCCCTCCTCAACTCATCCAGAAAAGCGTGTCAGATCACTGTGGAATGCTGCATGCTCCACAACATTGCTCTGCAGAGGAATATTCTGTACTTCCTAGAGCAAGGGCATCCTCCAGTGCCACCAGGTGAAGCTCATGAAATGCTAAGTGAGGATGACAGTGGTGAAGAGGAAGGGGCTCATTTGTGAGAACATCTCATCAATAGCTACTTTTCTTGAGTGTAACTATGTCACGTGATGTAATGACCGTGACTGTACGAAGAACTGTAGTTGTTAGAATGTGTGGAGTAGAGTTTGTTGGCAAAAACTGGGGAGCTAATTTGCTGCAATATTCAGCCAAAGGGCGCTTGAAGGGTTAGCCTTTCACATATCCCCACCTTGGTGTAGCTACTTTGTTTGTGTCAGTCTCATTACAATGCAATTTCCTTTCCAGATGCTTGCCATATGATTTGTGTAATAGGAATGTTTTCAAGTCTATACTCTTTGTTTTGTCTTTGTACAGGTACCTTCACCATGACATCCTCATGTGGGTATTTTAGAGTTGTGACATTGGCTGATCCTGTTCCTACAGAGGAAGTGTACATGGATTGTTCCAGGTAATGTAGGTCACAGATATGGGGGTGTATGAGACCTGTGCCAAGGCAGCTTGAACAGTGTTTGTGTAGAAGGTCAAAAGTGCACATTGTACTTGCTTATTGTGGTTTGTTGGGCTGATTGCATCACGTGTGTGATCATGTGGCCATGAAATATGTTATCATCAAGTGCAAGCACCACATTCACCCTTCACATAGGCTGAACAGTTTACGCTTTTGAAGCTTTAAATGTATTTTATCATTGCAGGCTATATTACACGTGCCACAATGATATATGTTTGTGTCATACCACCAAATGCATGGTCAGTGGATTATGATGGACCTGTGATCAGGGGCTCTTCTCTGCCCTCTGTATGTACCTTGGCTTATGTGATGTTGGATTACTTTGATTTGGTATGCGTTAAGGCTCATGCTGTTGACACCATTTACTTTTCTGTTTGCCTATTCTACAGGACAATGTCTGACAAGGCCCTTCCTTCCGTGGTCTGGGGGTTGTACCTTGGTGTGTGTACCTTCACACAATATGACTCAGCCATTCTTGGCATAGGCAGTCCAGACATATGGACAGCTTATGTGCTGTACAGTGAAATAAAATGTTTGGTGTGACCAGACACTTGTAGCAATGTGTTTGTGTGTGTTGGTAGTGATCCTTAGCAGGACACTGTACCTTTAACATACCGCTACTTGCATTAGTATCAAGTATATTTTTCATTTGCTTCACATGGTCTACATATTAAAATGTGGTAGAGAAGCAAGCAGACACTGACTTTGTGTCAAGCACTTACCTGTTTGTCCCACGGAGACACAATGTTGACCAAGTTACTTATTCCCAATTCCTCCTAGACGTTGTGTGCCTCCCACAAAAAATGCGCATGATCAGCATTGGAACGCCCCGGGGAAGAGGGGATGGGTGAAAGAGAAAGAGAGAAACTGGAGCTGCAGGTCCAGATCTGGTGATGTTCCTTGAAGAGCTGTGCTTTCCTATGATAAATTACATATTGGTCAAACAGCTCGTTACTTGTAACCCATTTATATACTAGTCTCTGACTACTATGTGCAAGCTAGGTATACCTATTAGGTTCCCTTTTCCCACTTTAGATGGCTCTTCCTCTCTCTTTGGGAATTTTGTGGAAATGATGTGGATTACCTGCAATTGAATAAGAACCTTCAACCTTCTATAATACCTATGACTACTCCCACTGTGACCCTAGATTGGTCCCACCTCACCTTAATTAATGCCTAGCTAAATGTACTTGAAGTTCAGTGGATATCTTGTTTGATGACCTTGCTGAGATTTCCTAAGATGCTGACTAACTCGACTCCATAAACATTGAAATAGACAACAAATAATGGCAACACATTCTCAGATTATTTGGATTTGCAGACATTCATGAGTTAATTTATGCGCTGTACTTAAAATTCCAAGGAACACACATTTGGTGTTTTTTGATCACACTGAAAACATAGGGTTAATATCAAAAGATCACAATGCAATGTTTGCACCACTCTGGGAACATACAGTTAATATCCAACAATTGCAGTGCAATGTTTGTAACACTCATGGAACATAGGGTTAATATCAATAACACAAGCAATCGGTTTTATCACTGTTACATCATAGCGTAAGTTGAGCATAGCAATTACACTTTCAGGCCATACACAGAATGTTCCGTATCACAAGCATCAATTATGCAAATGTCATATTGAATTTAGCAATAACAAACGTATTCACAATACATCGTTGTTAGAAATGGGGTTTCTGGTTGGCTAGGGTATGCACCTAAGCCAGGCAGAACCCACACACTCTAGTCAGGGCAAGGGAGTTACACCCCTGCTCACCCCCTTGGTAGCTTGGCACAACCAGTCAGGCCTAACGCAGAGGCAATGTGTAAAGCATTTGCACAACACACACACAACACAAGTGACGCAAGATGTACACAACAAAGTAAACACAACACTGAGCAATGTAAAAATAAACTGTATTACACAAAACATAATTAGACCAAACATTACATTCCAGTAATACCCTGCTACTTTAGCAGCTGTCAGAACGTTACACAAGTTGCTAATACCCTGCAAGAATAAGCAGTTATCACATTAGAGCACGTAAGTACTCAGGATTCTGCAACATAAGCAATAGTCAGGAATCACAATAAATACATAAATGCACTTGTCATCAAAAATATCATAAAGGCCTATATCAGGAACATTATAAAATCATATAGCAAGTCATGAAAAACATATATCAGCATGTCATGCCCATGACAGGAACATGTAGCAAATATACATCGCATTAGAAAAATAGGCATGGAACCTATCACCCTCCCAATGTCCATACTAGGCTTCTAAGACCCTAACATGTCCCCAAAGGTACCTGGTTCCAGAGAAAAAGGCACTCCTAGTGCCTCGAAGGTCGATATAGGAGCCCCCGGTGCTCCTATGCGCAAAACGGGGGTTGTGTATCCAGGAAAGACAACGGAAGAGGGGGCGGCACACACCCCCTCGATTTATTCTATTGGGGCCCCTCCTGGGACCCACAATCGCTAGGGAGCCCCTACCTGGGATTGCAGGCCTCTCCAAAAGGGGGGGGACCGAGTCCAAACCCGGCAAAATGCAGGGTCAGAAGAGATCTGGTGAGGTGGGGGCCTCGGATGAGGCGTCCGCCCGCTTGTGATCTCTGGGGCCAAATAACAAAAAGGGGAGGGGAGCCTCCGTTGAGGACTCCCTCCTTGTGTAGCGCTCCCTCATCGACTGGGGGCTGGGCGGAGCAGGGGCCCCGGTGAGGCCTCGTCTCTGCTCTGGAAGCAGCCGCAGCCGACAGTGCGTGAGCCGCTCTCCTGCCCTTCTCGGCCGCAGTGCTGCAAGTGCACCAAAAGAGGTGCTGATTCGTGCCCCGGGGGCGCTCCTCAGTGAGTGCATCGCCCCGGTGGTATGAGTGGGAGCCCAAATGCTCCACTATTCATCTCTCTGTGCCCTGGGGATCCGGGAGAAGCGCAACTCCAGCACGCTCAAAGCCAATCAAGCCGGGTCACAGTGGTGAGGGTTTGAAGGTAACCCACAACGTGCTTACAAGCGGGGTGTATCCCTAAAGAGCCCGGGTCACAGCACTGATCCCCGGCAGTGGGGAAGCACTTCCGAAGCGCGATAGCAGCCAGCAAAGCGCTTTCCAAACGCCTAGGCAGGACAATGTGCTTTCTGAGCGCCAGATCCCTTGTGAGAAGACAAGCGCTTTTCAGGCAATGTCAAGTAGGTGATGGCAGGCGTCAGGGGCCACAGCACCCAGCCCCTGGGGGACAACAGCAGGATGGAGCACAGGGCGGCAGGACCCAGCAACAGACCAGCGCAAGGTGGATGCTGGCAGTTTCCCTAATTGACTAGGCAGGTCACAGGTCAGCACAGCAGCAGCAGTCCAAGGCGGTTCCTGGGGAGTCCTTCCAGCATTTGGTGTCCAGTTATAAGTAAGTACCAAAGTGTTCCAAATGTGGGGAAAATTCCTCTGTACTTATATTCAGTTTACAGTGTCTTTTACAATGAGGAGGAGAGGGGCTTTCAACCAGTTATAACTGGTTCTGGTAGTGCCCCTTCTCTCCTCCAGCACAGGCTCCAAACATCAGTGGGGGGTAAACGACCCTATTGTGCGAGGTCAGGGCACAGCCTTTACAAAAGCAGGTGTGCCTCGCCGCTCCCTTCTCTCAGCCCAGGAAGACCATACAATATGTAAATGCACCTTTGTGACACCTTCACCCTGCCTGTGTACAGGCTGTCTGAAAAGTATGCACAAAGCCCAACTGCCAGTCTGCCCAGACGCGGATTGGAGTCAAGCTGCAAACCACCAAAGTCATAAGCACAGAGAAATGCTCACTTTCTAAAGGTTGGATTTCTGTAATAGTAATAAAAAATACACCTACACCAGTAAGCAGCATTTCTTACCACCATTACAACCATACCAAACATGCCTATGCTACCCCTCATAAAGCAGAAAATACCCCTTACACCTAAGGCAGGGCATTTATAATACAATCCTATGAGAAGGCAGCACTCACAGCAGTGAGACACCAAGTTAGGCTGTTTGTCACTACTAGGACAGACCACGCAACCTGGCACATGTCCTGCCTTCTATATACATTGCACACTGCCCATAGGGCTAGCTAGGGCGTACCTTAGGGATGACTTACAGGTAGTAAAAAGGGAGTTCTGGGCCTGGGAAGTAACTTTAGATGCCAGGTCCCTGTGGCAGAAAACAGTGCACACAGGCCCTGTGCTAGCAGGCCTGATATAGGTTTGAAAGGCTACTTCAGTGGGTGATGCAAGCAGCACTGCAGGCCCACTAGTAGCATTTAGTTTACAGGTCCTGGGTATAGGGATACCACTTTACAAGGGACTAATAGGTAAATTAAATATACCAATTAGGTATAAGCCAATCATACCAAGGGAGAGCACATGCACTTTAGCACTGGTTAGCAGTGAAAAAGTGCTCAGAGTCATAACGTCAGCCAACAAAGGTCATAAAAATAAGGAGGCAAAAGGCAAAAAGTCTGCGGAATGACCCTGTAAAAGGGCCAGGTCCAACACTGTTTTCACATAATTTCTTTTTCTGTCTCTTTCTCGCTACCCTCTTGCCTCCTCTTCCCCTGCGGCCCTGCCCCAATTTCCCCTGTGAAGCTCTTTTCCTGCCCTCCCTGCCATCCCGCCTCCCAGCTGACCATAGCCCCCACCTCCCTCCCTTTCTTTATTGTGGCTGCAGCGCTGTGAGAGGGCGATTCCACTGACCTCCTGGTCAGCGTCTGTTGCCCTCCCCAGTTCATCTAGCTGCTGCTGCTGCCTCTGCCTTGGAAACAAACTGAGAGCCTGTCTGACTCTTGGTTCAAGACCCTCCTCCACCTACAGGCTCCTGCCTGCCCTTCATCCCTGGTGGCCTAGTGGCCATCTGCAAGTAAGTATCTTCTGTCTCTCTCTGTCTCTAATTACTCCTGCTTTTTTACTTCTGTCTTTACCTCTGTTTTTACATTGTTTCTTTTTCTGTCTCTTTCTTGTTGCCCTCTTGCCTCCTCTCCGTCCCAGGCTGCTGCTGACCCTGTGTCCCTGCCCCCATCACCCCAGCGAAGCGATTTTCCTGCCCTCCCGTCTCCCAGCTGACCGGACCCCCCGCCTCCCTCCCCTCTTTCATGGCAGCTGCAGTGCGGCCACACAGTGGGCGTGCTGAAGGCGTGCCAAAGGCCAGCCCGTCTGCGCATGTTTGTGCCTAGACTGCACCCAGCGCCATGGACCCCGGCTCTCACCCACTCCGCCACTTCAGCGCCAGCACTCTACACACCCTGAACCAGGGAAGATCTTCAACCTTTCACCACGCCGACCCCAGGAACACCTATGGACCTTTTTCTTGCCGCACCTGCTCCAGCACCCTCCAAGGACCACCCCATGTTCCTGCACCAAGCACGGACAGCCACCTCAAGTGCATACTCCTCAACACATGCTCCTTCGTCAAACATGCAGCAGATATCTGGGACCTCCTCAACTCAACAGCCCCAAATATCACCTTCTTCATGGAGACCTGGATCACCCCCACCGCTGCCCCAGTCATCGTCATGGCCATCCTGGACAACTACAAAATCTTCCATAAGGGCAAAGCCAACCGGCCCAGAGAAGCATTTCCATAATCTACAAGAACAACCTCAGCCTGACTACCAGCATTGAGTTGCAGTCTCAGTCAATGCACGAGCACCTACACTTCCAGATACAGATCAACCCAAACACCTCCCTACATGGCACCCTCATCTACAGGTCACCTGGACTGTGACCCCAGTTCTGTGAACACATCGCTGACCTCCAAGCGCTCACTTCCTCTGACTGCATCCTACTTGGTGACCTAAATTTCCACCTTGATACCCTCGATGACACCAACACCTCAAACCTCCTGGACAACCTCACAACTCTCGACCTCAAACAACTCGACAACATCCCCACCCACAGAGCCGGACACATTCTCAACCCCGTCTTCTCAGAAGGGGACAACATCACCATCTCCTACCCCTCCACACATCATTAGACCGACCACAAGTGCATCCATTTTACCTACACAAAGAACACCGCACGTCCCCCCCAACATGACCCCCAGCAGACGCTGGGTCAAAGTCACAGAAGCTCTGCTCACCAATGCTCTCAACCACTCCCTCCCACCGGATGTAACGGATACTAATCAAGCCACAGGCGACCTACACCGTTGGCTCTCAAACTGCGCCAACAACGTAGCCCCCCCCTATGGAAATCAGCAGGGAATCGATAGAGCAAAACACCTATGTGGTTTACGCCAGACCTACAGGAATCCAAGTGCCCCTGCAGACGATTGGAACGTAAATGGAGGCTCAACAAATCCACGAAGACTGCACAGCGACCAAAATAGGAGTCACCAAGCACCATTAGAACATCAGAACTGCCAAAAAAGCCACTTTTCAAGCACGCCTCAACACCAGTACTCACAACAGCAAAGAGCTCTTCGTAATTGTCAAAGAGTTCATGAACCCCCGGGCAGACACCTCATCCATCCCTCCCTCCCAAGACCTCTACAACGACCTTGCCACCTTCTTTCACTGTAGGATCCAGGACATCTGTGAAGGCTTCAGGAACTTAAGCCCGCCAGCACCACTCACTACTACAGACCTTGCACCCCACCAGATACTGAACTCCTGGACCCGCATCACCATTGAGGACACCCAAAGACTGATGAACTCCATCCACTCGGGGCACCCTTGGATCCATGCCCTCATCACATCCTCAACTTGGCCAGAGCCTCCATAGCATCAGAGCTCAGCTGAACCATCAACCTATCCATGAAGACCGCCACATTCCCCTCAGACTGGAAACACGTCGAAATCAACCTGCTACTCAAGAAACCCACAACAACCCTAGGGAGCTGAAGAACTACAGACCCATCTCTCTGCTCCCTTTCCCAGCCAAGGTAACAGAGAAGGTCATCAACTCACTGATTTCCTCGAGACACACAGCATCCTAGACCCTTCCCAGTCTGGTTTCAGAGCAGCTACAGCACCGAAACTGCAGCCACCGATGACATATGCATCATAGTGGTCCACAGAGGCACTGCCTCACTCATCTTCCTCAACCTCTCCGCTGCATTTGACACCGTCTCCCACTCCACCCTCTGCGACAGACAGCACAACGCCGGCATCCGAGACAAAGCCCTGAACTGGATCAGGTCCTTCCTCACCAGAAGAACACAGAGGGTCAGACTACCACCGTTCACATCAGAACCTAAAGACACTTGCTGCTGAGTGCCCCAAGGATCCTCACTCAGTCCGATGCTTTTCTACGTCTACATGGCCCACTCCCTAAGATCACCAGACAACACAAAATAAATATAGTCTCCTACACTGACAACACCCAACTGACCCTCTCTCTATCCGAGGACTCTATTCGCAAGCCAAGAGGAATTTCCCCAATGGGATGAGAGCAGCAGTCGCTGCCTGGATGGAGGCACGCTGCCACAAGCTCAACTTGAACAAGACGGAGATCCTCGTGATCGGCTCCACCCCTTCTGCCTCGAATGACTCCTGGTGGCTCACCTCCCTGGAAAAACCCCCACAGACCATGCGCGCAAACTGGGCATCATCCTGGACTCCACTGTATCAATGACCCACCAAGTTAACGCCATCTCCTCAACAAGCTTCCACACCCTCTGTCTCCTCTGGAAGATTTTCAAATGGATTCCCCCCGCACGAAAAAGACAGTCACCCACACACTTATCACCAGCAACCGGACTACTGCAATGCACTATATGCCGGCATTACCAAGAAACTTCAATCAAGACTATATCAAGTCCAGAAGGCAGCAGCCAGACTCATCCTGGGCATCCCTTGACACAGCCGAATCTCCTCCCACCTCAGAGACATACACTGGCTCCCAGTCAACAAGCGCATCACATACAAACTCCTGATCCACACCATCAAGGCACCATCAAGGCACTGCAGAACATAGGACCAGCATACCTCAACCACTGCCTCACCTTCTACATACCCAACGGATGTCTCTTTTCTTCCAGCTCACCTTTGCAGCCGTCCCCAAAATCCAAAAAGTACAGCAGGAGGAAGATCCTTTTCCTACCTAGCAGCCTGGAACACACTTCCCCTCAAGGTCAGGCAGACCGCATCCTTGAAGCAGTTCAGGAAGGACCTCAAGACCTGGCTGTTCGACCGAGCAGCGCACCTACATTCAAGGTAGTGAAATGTTCAAGTCTGACTTAGCAAGCAAAGCTTTGATGTATACAGCAAAGCATTACATCCACAGTCTGTAGGAAAAACACCCTAGTCCACACATCCTGACAACTGCAGTTCCTTATACAGTCATAGTGACGACATAACAATACTTATACTTAGGTAAAGTAGAGATTGATGAGGTCTTCTTGCAAGTCTTCACCTTCCTCTTCTTCATTGTCTTCCTCACTTGACATTTTAGGATTCTCACCTGGGGGCACTGCTGGCTCCCCCTCATCTAAATGTATGGGATATTCCTCTGCAGGGCAAGTTGTGGAGCATGCAGCAGGCAACAATGATGTTACACACTTTTTCAGGTGAGTAGAAAAGGGCACCACCTGTCTTGTCCAGACACCTAAATCTGGCCTTCAGGAGCCCAAAAGCCTGCTCCACGACACACTGTGTTCTTCCATGGGCATCATTGAAGCAGACTTCCCCTGGCGTAGTTGGGTTCCAAACCATGGACAATTTGGGTAGACAGAGTCCCCTGTCATGGAATAGAACATATGTGCAATTATGAGTCCCTCTCATTGGGATTATTGCAGCAGACCTTGCACACACACAAACAGGACAGGTTTGACTTACCAACCATCCAGGCCATCTCTGGGTACAGTCGTGACATCAATTGGGGAATTGCACTGTTCTGCATAATGAAGGTATCATTGACTGAACCCGGGAAATGGACACAGACTTGTGAAATATAGATATCCCCCAAACAAACCACTTAGATATTTATGGAATGGTAGCTTTTTGTGTTGCAGTACACTTGTTCGTTGCCATACGTGGGGCCAAGGCAAAATGTGTACCATCACTGGCTCCCACCACATGTGGCATGTGTGCCAAACCATAATAGTAAGCCTTCACATGGGTCAAATCCTCATGTTGAGGAAAGCGGATATAGCTATCCTGTGTTTCAACATTGCTGAGAGTACATCCTTCAAAACCAGACTGAACATAGGCTGGGACATCCCAGCAGATAGGACAATTGTATTTTGGAAGGGCAGGGCCCTGTGGCCAGGAAGTGCAAAACTGCCATAACTTGTGCAATGCGTGGTATGCTATTTGGATTAAGAATGGCAGGCATCAGATCTGTCTCCAATTGATGACATAGGTTCACAATTGTTAGCAGATTCAGATGTTAGATGTGGATGATGTGGCATTCTTACACGGTCTGAAGGTCTGGCACCAGGCAATAGATAGGAGGTTGTCTGATCCTTCACCTCCCTAGGTAGCTAAGTATGACAAGACATGAGTATTGCCATTAGACAATGTGTGTGTATATAACCATATATTCCCTCCTCACAGGCTAGAGTGTGACCATATGTGGCAGGATGTGAACTCTAAGCCCTGTAGGTGCAGTCAGTGTGCATCAATGGGGTAGTCAATCTGAATGTATTTGTGTTCAGTTCCATGTGTTGAGTTCTGATACATTGTGGTGTGCGCGTTTTGAGTGTACCCTGATCCACCTGATACATTGTGGTGTGCATGTTGTGAGTGTACCCTGATCCACCTTGTGTTGGAGGCACATAAATAGGTAAGTTGACATAAATGCCATTAAAAGACATATTTTACCTCATGGATGTCATCAATGTGAGGGCACATGTATTTGAATGACATCATGAGCATTGTATGCATGTTGTATGTGTCAATTGTGTGTAATGTGAGCTATGTGTATGGTGCCACAGATATTTCAAACCACATCTGCCCTTTCTAAACTGTTGTTTGGAAGGCAAATCCTGACTTACTCTGCACCTCAAGATGGCACAAAAACATCACAAGCCAATTGGCTGTTGGCTACATGAAATACTGTCATGAATGGAAGTGTTGGGAAAGGAGTTTCATGTAGGTCTGTCTCCTCAGCCTGCAGAGAAAGAGGCCTGTCAAATGTATCTCACTGTATTTGTCCAAGTCTGGGCTGGTGTCGAACCACTTTTGTTACCCAACTGTGGCACTGTGCCCACTCCCTGTATCCCAGAACAACATGTTATGAGGCCTATCCTCTGATAAGAATTGACATGGTATTAGGGGAGCACTGATGATTTGTGACTGATATGCACTTGGCATCTCTGTCAATGTGTGTTTCGGAGCCTTGACAGGTCTCTTGATCCCACAGCCCTGTTGTCACCTTTATACAGGTCACATGTGTCCTGTGCAGGGTTATTGCCTTTCTGACATTGCATAGGTGCAAACTGTGTTGTTTACTGATAACCAATGGTTTATGACTCAGTTACCTGGTCACATTGCAACAAATGTACAATGTATGCCTATGTTATTAAGAAGGTGATCTATATATTATGTACTCATATATCAAAAAATGTGTGTTTGTGTTGATGATGAGACACACAGACCACCACCCCATGAAGTGGCATGAGTCTGCATCTGTATTTGAACATGCCCATACATGGAGCTAGACTCTTTCTGTGCCCACCATTTCAATCTCTTCATTGTTACCCATTTGTGATGTTAGAGTTTGTACCCTGGCAGTAGCCTGTAGGGGATGTATGCAGAGCATCATTCTCACAGATTGTGAGTGTTTTGGTGCATTAATGGCTGAGGAGTTTACCTTCCAGAAGCCACATAGGTGTAATGTGCCAGGTAGTGTTTCTGATCTCTGTCAGATTGCTAGATCATGCCCCACAAGATGTCAGTTGACCTACCTAGTCAGTGCAGTGCCTGAGCTGAATGGTGGGTAGGGTTGCACATTGGGAGGTGTTGGTAGGCATCTCCCTGTATTCAATGACTGCTATGTGTCACGCTTGGGCAGTATGGGCAAGACAGGATGTTCTCATCTTGGTGTACTGACATGTATGCGACAGACATTCTGGATGGGATTTGCTGACATCATTTCTTGTCCTGTCTTGTGCATCCATGCAGATCAACGTCCATCAAAAGGAAGGGATTTGGAGAGCCATCGCCAAGAAGGTGCGGACCCTGATGGTCCATAGCCGGTGGAGCGCCCTCTGTCACAGGAGGTGGGAAGACCTGAGACGCTGGGCCCAGAAGATCGTCGAGGCCCAGTTGTGGCTGTCCTCCAAATGTGAGAGCGGTGTTCGTCAGACCATTACCCATCCAATGGTCTGCAATCCGGCAGTGGCCTACCCAGAGCTGGATGGGTGTTTGAGGGCAGCCCAGTAGCCACAAGGGGGTGAGTACATGGCAAATTCATGCCTGTCCCATTGCCAGGTGATTGAGTGAGGAACTGAATGCTCCTCCTGACAATGAGGGATGAGACGTGTGTCACATACTAGATGGAAGATTTTTTGTGTTGACATGTCATATGTACCGAACTGGTGTGCCTTGCCTTTTTGAACTGGGACCTAGGACACAACTGGGGGGAATCCTCAGAACTTTTGCTCAGCAGGGAGCATAAATGGCTGTGTACAGTGATCATTAATTAACTGATTGTTGTTCTATTGGGTCTAATTTCTATCCAACAGATCACTCTACCTATATCTTACAGGCCAAAGGTAAGTAGGTTGTGGATCACTGTCCTCTGCCATGTATCTGTGTATAAGTGTATGTAGACATCTGCCACCCAGGAGATAGTTATCTTCTGTGTATGATGGGTGCTGGTGTCTCACTGCAGTATGTGATGTGGAGGTGTCCATCATACATGTGACATGGCTTTTATAACTATTTGTTTGCAGCTATTGCAAACTACTTTCCCTTGGTGTGGAATGTCTATTGACATGAATGATGTGTAATCACTTTTGCCAACATTCCTTGTGCCTACATGTCAGCATGTGTCCCTTTCTCTTTAGGAAACATTTCTATGCTGCAGTTCCATGCATGTTCTACCTATGTTGATGGGATGATGTATGTAATACCTCACATATATGTACTTGGGAAACTGTTAGTAGATTAGTAAATCTACATTTTGTGTCTATTTCATCACAGACAGGAGTGTTTTACCATTGTTTGTTGTCTGACATATACCATCATGCGTCATTGAATGTAATTTGGCATGTAGAACAGCAGTAGCTATGAAGGAGATGACGGGTAGGCACTGTGTGTGGAACCACTTTGTGTTAATATATGCTGTTGATGTGGAATCATGTGTAAAAGTGCACTGCACATGTGTAATTATTGTGGATTGTGCCCTGACTGTTGGCATGAATCATGGAGTGAGTAGCAGTGATGTTGACATTAAATGTGCTTGAGTACAGGCCTTAGTCCACGGACAGACACCAGGATTGGGATGTCCAAGGTGTGATGTGGTGCTGGTGCTCATTGAGCAACAGGTTAAGGGCCTTCTAATGTTCTGTTAAAGTTCTGTGCCTCTCTTACATGCAAAGGACAAATGTCTACTATGGAAATCCTCAGAGTATGTCATTGTAATGGGTGTCAGACATTAGTGTTGACTATCCTGAGGTTTGCAAAACCGTTGTTTTGTTTATTCTGGGGACATCCCTCCCTGACATGAACAGTGTTCCTTTCAATGCCAAATGTGAGGCCTATCTGAGTTACATTGATATGTTTCCTGTTTGACATGGGTATTTCCATGTCACATACTCCAGGATATAGAACTTTTGGAATCCACATAGCAGGATTTCAGGGCCTCAATTTTAATTGCAATTCTTTATACATGTGCCAAATAGATGTGTACATGATCATGTGTGGGATATGTGGGAATGCAATTTACAATGGGATTCTGTTGTTAGTTGACTGAGGCCTGCTGCATGTGAAACAACCTTGAGGATGAAAATGACTTCTGGTTGTTGTGTGGTTAGTGTGGTTCCAAGGCTTCACCCATGCAATTGTAGTTGTCTGAGTGGGCCACTGTAGTAAAACAAGGTGCCATTGTTAGTCAATCTGAGTTGTAGTTCAGGTGTTATCATGGACATGTGATGACCATAGTCCTCTTTGGCCTCGCAGCATCAGCAGAGGCAAGCGGACGAGACAGGGCTGAGACAAGTGGGGATGCATCTGGCCATGGGACCTCACGTCAAGAGACTACTGACACAGAAGGGCCCAGTGTCCCTGAGGGTGCAGAGAGTGCCACGCGGGGGACCAGATCTGAATCATCCTCAGATTCCTCCTCCAGTGACCACTCCCTAGTGGTGGCAGACCAATCAGGGCATCCCCAGCACTATCTTTGTCTACCACCACATTTTATCACCACCCTCCTTGTTGGTCCCCACCCAGTTGGCCATGCCAGCTCACCCAAGAGGGTGACCATCTCCTTCGCCACAGTACCCTCCGCCCAACCCCTGTTACAGTGGCTGCCTTAAGTGAGGAGGCTATTGACCTCCTGAGAAGTATCTCTGTGGGTCAGGCAGCCATTGTGAATGTCATCCAGGGACTATCAACCGAACTGCAAACAAACCAACGCGTTCCTGGAAGGCATTCATGGTGCAATGACTGGCCTACAGCGGTCTCTTCCTGCTCTGGCCTCCACACTGATGGCAGCCAGTCATCCCCCAACTTCCGTTCCTCCTCCATCTCCCTCTTCCCAGTCCAAATCCCTCCTTCCCCTCACTACCCAGAGCACACAAAGAGATCCGCAGGCATTCACCTCAACAGACAAACAGAGCAAACACAAGCACCCTAATATACACCGGGAAGCACACAAACAACATCCACCTACAGACACGTCACAACTTCCCCTGACACCCCCACCACCCACAGCTTCACACACATGATATCAAACATACCTACAGACACCAACACAACAGTCACTGACACAGCCCCCAAACCCATCTTACTTGCAGAGACCTCCAGCATACCCACACACATCCACCACAAGCACCACACCTGCAGACACCACAGCTACACACATACATCCACCACATCCACCATACCTGCAGTCAGCATCCCAACAGACACCCACCCATCCACTATGGCATCCCCCAGTACCTCCATCCCCCCTAAGCCCAAGACACAGAAACACCCTCACTCACCCACCAGAGACCCACCACACACAAGCATACCTCCCATAAGCACGCACCCATGACATCCACACCTACACATCAGACAACGACTCCCTCAACCTCCAAACCCTGACCCATTCTGATGACCGTCCCTGTGTGTCCAAAATACTGTTCCTCCTTGAACTTGACCTTACCCCTGTTCTCCCCAGGACCACACCCAGAAGGACCCCACCCAGCTTCAAGTCCATCCCTCCCAACTCCAAGTCCTCCACAGCCCACCTGCAGGCACCCATACCCCTCCCCTGCAAAGAAGCAGCCCCTCCCAAAAAGAATCCCACCCCTCCCAAGAAGACCTCCCCTCACAAGCCCAAACCCCCTCCCAAATCTGATCCCCCACTGCCCGCACCCTCCCAGAAAATCCCTGAGGTGCCTGCTTGCCCCCTTGATGCCCCTCCCTGTGGAGGTTCCCTGACAGTTAGTAGTCAACTGCGGGCACAGTGTTGTGGATTGTCCATTGAGTATGGTCTGGCCAATGGTCTTGGACATTTTGAAGTTCATATTAATAAACCCAAATAGTTGTTTTTTTGGGTACATATTTGTTCTGCAATTCCTTTAACACCATTATGTTGTTCCTGATTAATTTGTGTAGTGTGTCTGCAGTTTTGTTTGTTTGGGCCTGCTTGCTGCTCCATGTGCTGTTGTTAGCAGTATGTGAGTTTGTGGGCAGTCCTGGTGTCCCCCAAGAGAAAGGAATATGTTGTGTGTACAGGTGTGTGTGTGTGTGTGTGTGTGTAAATGCAATGTTGGTGTCATGACATTGTGTAGTATTTGCTATGGCAAGTATTTATTTTTGTGTTCTGCAATGTGGGCATGTTTGGTGTTCAACTTGTCCCCCTGATATGGCTTCTGTATGTTTCTGATGTAAGGCTTAATTGTGCAGACATGGAGTGTTTTCAGTTGTGCTTTCTGTGTTTGAATTTGCCTGTGCATGTGTCCATTTAGGTGTGTGTCTCTTGCAGCTAGTTTCTGTAGGGGCATGTCCCATGCAGTAGGAGTTGTATGTGCTTTATTGACTTGCCCTTCCACATTGTGCATAGGTGCATGACATTTGAGTTTAGTATTGTTTGTCCCTGGGACCCATGTAGGATCATTTCCTGTGTACATGCTGTTTAAGGGCCTGTTTGAGGTGATGTATTTCCCAGTGAAGATCCCTTCCCCGGGTGTCCCAGATACCCCCCCCCATTTGTTCTGGTATAATTGTGCTGTGATGTGTGAGTCCATTGTAAGGTTGTATCATGGTGGTGGTGTTTGTGTTCCATGCCACTTCAATACACATGTGTATATGTTGTATGTGTGAAGAGTCCCTGGCCAGTGGTGTGACAATGTTGTGTAGCCTTCACTATCCCTGTGCATGATCTCTGTCTGTGTATATTTGTATTGTGTTGAGATGCAGTGTGTGTGTGTGTGTGCAGCCCAAAGGAAGTGTATTGTGATTGTGTGTGTGTGTCAGTGTTAATGTATGTTTGTGGGTATGTGTGGTTTCAGACGTGTACCTGCTGCCGTGGCCTGCCCTTCCCTGATGTGTAAGGAGGCACAACATGCTGTTTTTAAGGTTAATGATACAGGTAGATGTGTGTACTTACAGTTGTTGGCATCCACAGCAGGGTGGATTTCGTTGTCTCTGAATGAGCAGGAACAGCGGTATGACATTTGTGAAGGGCTCCATGCCAGCACCGAACATGTACGTCTGCCAGCAGGTGTGTGTCTCCCCTCATAATGTCCGCTCCGCCTTCTGATATGTGGTGGCTGGACCTCCATGGTCCAGCTGCAACACAGGCTCTGCAGGCCTGTTTGTGATTAATCGTGGCCGTGACGGTTTGTCCTACCTAGCGGTGCCAGCAAACCACTTGCAGTTTTCTGTTAGTGCGACTGCCATACTCGTAATACGTTGGTCCAACAGTCAGATCGACAGCGGTCGGACTACTGCCTTGCCATGGCGGTCTGCAGACTGCCAAACTCGTAATCAGGCCCTTTGTCTCTCCTCGGGTCATGGCCAGTCTGGCGTCAAAACATAACATTCGCAACACTGCGGTGACTTCTCCACATGAGTGGCAGTGACGTTTAAGGAAATAATCTACTTATTGACGAGGTATACAGCCTTACATGTCCACCCTTACCCCGTCTTGCCTCAATACCACAGTTGAACAGAACACAGAAGAAACATATCCTTCCCTCAGGGATCCCTGTTTGAGGGGACCTGAAAGGTGCCAATGGGCACAAGGAAAGGATACAAGAACGGGGTGTCATAAAAAATCAAGAAACTATTTTGTCTACTTCATGTACATTCTAAGAGCATTATATGTGCAGCACCAGAGATATTGTCGTCAAAGGGGAAGTATCAGGTTCATTAGAATCAGGTTGAAGCTTCATGCCATCAGTCCTACAATATTAACCTAGATTCATCTAAGTCTGAAGGTACAGGCCTTCCTTTTCCAAAAGTATTATGGAGAAGCATCTTGGGGATTTTAAAGATCCTACATGTGCTTCATAGTAAGAGCTAGGCGGTGAAAGACTCTATGGGTGGTGTGGATCAGCAAACGCTTCCATGGCAGAGGAGGCGAGTGAGTCCAGAAAATATTCCAGCAGGCCTGGTTCGAAGTACTCCTTGGTCCCACCGTCCTTGGTAACAAACATAATGGCGGGTTCAAGGAGGTTTTATTTAATGTCCCATTTCCGTAAGCATGGTGGTGGTGGAAGGACTTTGTTCCTTTATGTCATTTTCATGAGATATACAGAGATAGACATTGAAATTAAAATGGTCCATTCTACTTCCTGGCCACATGCAACACTAGCCTGGTGTACTGATGGAACAGTAAACACTACATTACCATTCACAGTAGATTTTGCGTGTTGGCGTCCATTGGCGAGATACTGTGTGCCCTCTGAAATTCCAAATGCTCCGCAAAGGTGATGCTGAAAAGACGTGGAATAAAGGTAGCCAGAAAGTTCATCGTGCCTTCCTTCTCAAGCGTCTTCGGTACACCATAAAACATATCGTTGACACTTCAGGAACGGGCCTCTAAATCCGTTAACTTTTTTAAAAGGACAAAATCACACAAAAAAGGACAAAGGGCCAGATGTAGCAAAGTCCGATTTTGAGAATCGGATGCAGTACGGTGTCTCAGACACCGACTGCGAGTCTCTATGGGGTCACAAAGACCCACCTCATTAATATTAATGAGGTGGGTCGCATTTTGCGACCCCATAGCGAGTCCCTGTACTCACAGGGATGGTGGCCTGCTGAAGTCAGTAGACCTCCATGTCCGTGACTGCTTTTTAAATAAAGCAGCTTTTTTTTTCATTTTGCAGCCCGTTTTCCTTAAAGGAAAACGAGTTGCAAAATAAAAAAAATAACGAAACCTTTTGGTTTCGGTTTTTCAGAGTAGGCAGTGGTCCATTGGAAAAACCCTTATTGGAACATTCACATAGGGACCCCTTCCCTTTTGCGAATGGGTTACCACCAGTGTGACACTGGTGGTAACTGCGAAGTGCTGTGCGACCATATTCGCGGTCACAAAGCAATTTAGCATAGCGATGCAAGTCGCAAATAGGAAGGGAACACCCCTTCCTATTTGCAAGTCGCATTCAGAATTTGCGAGTCAGTACCGACTCACAAATTGTGAATGTGCATCGCAAAAGGCTTTTTGCATGGCGCAAACTGCGATTTTCGCAGTTTGTACCATGCAAAAAGCTTTCTACATCTGGCCCTAAATCCCTGGCTGTGAGTAATAAAAAACGTTACTTATAACTGAGTCCATCAGCTGTATCAACTAACAACACGGGGCTCTATGTAAGGCATATTCAGAGTAATTTTAAACATTCAAATGCTTGAGCGCTACTAACTAGGTGATGAATTCAATGAGACAATGGAATGTGGGGGCCCGCGGAGAGAGAGACTCGTTCTAGTCTCTCCGCAGGCCTTTTTGGGAGGACAGGAAGTGGCGCAGGTGCGCCGGATTGGTCCTAAGGTAAGTGGGGGTGGGATTAGAAGGGCGTTTATAAGGGGGTGGAAGGGTGGGGTCGGCCTCTTTCCCGGGCCGACCTATTTAGGAAGGTGTAGTTGACGGCTACGAGGCAAGTGCAGGGTTTGGGCAGCGCTAGTTTTAGGGCGAGGGGAGGGCTGCTTGCGCGCGGCGCTAGTACAGGGCCAGGCATAGGGCAGTGTATGCGCAGGAGGGCGGGAGGGTGCGGCCGGGCACACGCGGCCCGGAGGCCTCACCGCGCCCCTTGGGAGCGGCCCCTGGCGGTAACAACAGGCGCGTGGAGGCTTTTCAGCCCCCGGCGCCTAATTTTGGGGCGAGGAAACAACAAGCCATCTGGGCCCCGGTGCTCAATTGCGGAAGCGGGCAGAGAGGCGCGGGGCCGGGCGGCCACGTGCACATAGTGAAGCGGCGGGGGGGCGCTCCCGTCATTTAATAAAAGGCACAACGGCTGACGGGCTAAGCGCGCAAATGTTTTTGGGCATCTGACAGAGAGGCCACAGTTTAAAACCCCCCCCCAAAAAAAAAACGCATGGCACCGGAGCGGGCCACACAATTAACGGACATCTTTCTGGGACATCTTTCCAGGATATTTAGGCCTGTGTAGACAGCAACGGGGGCCACACTGGGGACATTCATAGAGGGCGGGGCAGAACAAGGGGAGGCCCATAAGCAATTGTTTTGCTTTTAGCACAAGGCGGAGAGAGACACACACAAGGGGCAGGCCGGGGGCCTCTGGTCATTTACAGGCTACACAGGCCAGAGAGGGGCCCCGCACTGGGTTAAGGACACACATTAGGGCGGGGTGAAAGCAGCAAGGCGCCATGTCAACCAGTCATGACGCAGAAGCAGTCAGGGCCGCGCTCTGCATTTTAGGCAACGCCGGGCGGGCGGATTTACTCAGGCCCGGGGTTCTGGAGCAGGCCTGGGTTGGCATGACCCGGCCAACGAGGGCTGCGTCAAGTGGAGTGGCTGCGGCAATTGCGGCCTGTGAGTCACAGGACTCAGAGGGAGACAAGGATGAGGTCCCAGGGAGGCAGGAACAGGAAACAGAAGCGCGGAGGGTGACACCGGACACGATCAGTCCTTTAATTTTTTGCGGGGAAACACAGGGCACGCAGGACCCAGGCCCAGGGCTCACTGGAACAGGCCGCATAGGCACACCTGCAGGCAGGCCCCCCGGGGGGGAAGGAGACATCTCGGCAGGGCAGGGCCCAGGGCCACAAGGAGAGGGCAGCAAGCAGCCTGCACCCGGGCCCAGTGGGGTGCAGACCCGTTGGACCTGTCCTGCCCCGGGGGGGAGGGGCAACCAATCAATGGGGCATGGGGCACCAGCCAAAAAGCGTGGTAAATACGCAGGGAAACCCGGGGGGGGCAGGCAGACTCAAGGCCCCTCCGTGACAGGCCAGACCAGGAAAACACAAGACATGCGGGGATACTGGGACGATGGGGACCCCGGGCCCCGTGGCGCGAGGAACTTGGGACCAGGCAGATGCATGGGACTTGGAAGCCAGAATTCGCGAACAGCGTAGGGCGGTAGCAGAAACCGAGGCCAGGTGGGCCCAGTTGTGTAAAGATAGGGAGGAAGCGGGTAACCAGGGCGAAGACTACACTAGGAGCAGGGAAGCCATAGACATGAGGGGGACCCAGCCGGACAGGGCAGGCGCAGGAAACTGGGTGTGGGTAGCACAGACGGAAGTGGCTAGGGTTAAGGAGGCTCGTGCGGCTGAAGGGCAGGTCGGCACGGGAAGCCCCAGTGGCGCACACGGCCACATGGGAAGAGGCAATACGATGTCAGCAATGGAGGTTGGCAAGAAAAGGGGGATGCCAACTGGGCGCAATACGGCCCAAACACGTTGGTCCGAAGCACTAGAGGGGTCGTGGGAACGTGGGTACCACAACGATGGCATGCGCCATGTGGGTCAAATGTCAACAGAAGCACCGGCGTCAAAGTCACAGGGATACGTTGGAAACAAGGGGGGGTGGGTAGGCGAGGAAGAGTTGGAATTGGACTATGAAGAAGAAGGGGAGGAGTGGGAAGACGGAGAGATACGAGATGAGGAGGTGAGCGGTGTCAAAACAGGGGGGGGCGTGGGCGCAAGTGCGGCGCAACCCCTGCCTCTGCCTTTGTTTTTCAGGACACCGTCGTGGCCGAGGGGCCAGCAGGACTTCCGCAAACAAGGACACGTGGCAGAACGATGAGGAGAACACCGCGTAATTTGGGGGAGACAGTAGGAGGTAAGGGGAAATGGTGGTCAGTCCGGGGCGATGGGGGGAGGTTACAAAGGTGACTTGCACTAGCAAATCCATAGGCGTCGGAGACGGGTCGGTGTTGGATACACCTGGTTTGGTTTCAGGACAGAAGGGGGAAGGGACTAAAGACAAGGAGACGACATCCACCACCGTCACAACAATGGGTAGCCAGACGGCAGGGGAAGACACGAATACTGAGGACAAATAGGAGGCAGTTCATAAGAAGCGTCTGCCGTACATGGGTTTGGCCATGCCACTGGGGTCTCACGTTGCAGAAAAAACTAAGGCAAGGATCTGGAAACATGAATATGTAGATGTTTTTAAGTTATTACACAGGGACATTCAGGCCAAGGAAGGGTCTAAAGAGGAGGAATGGGAGTTAGCACGCAGGCCCAGGGTTCCTATTACAATGGACAACTGGACGTCCGCTTTCCTGATATTCGCTAGCATATATTGCGAAAAGTACCCAGACAGGGCCATTGCGCTTTTCAAATACATGGCCGTCATTAGCAAGGCCCAGATGCACTTTGGGGGGTTTGCATGGCTGAGTTACGGTGAGGAGTTTAGGGCTCGGTTGAGCGTAAATCCAGAAAAGCCGTGGGGGGGGTGTAGATCCTGAGTTATGGATGCAATGGATGGCATCGGCACAGGTATCGGTGTCCACTCATATGGCAAGCGGACTGCCAGTAACATACAAGCCCTTTCAGGCCCGCCCCGCCTCGGGAGGGGCGGGCAGTGTTACAAAAACGCCGGTGTCCAACACGGGGGCTTGTTGGAATTTCAACAAAGGTTTCTGCTCACGGGCGCAGTGTAGGTTTAAACATGATTGCTCCAAGTGCGGGGGACGTCATACAGTCATTCAGTGTTTCTCCCTTAACAGCCCTGCAGAACAGTGGAGGGCTGCGAGAGGAAGAGGATCACAAGGAGCTCCTGCTCCAAAAGGGTCCTACACCAGTTAGATTGGAAGTGCTATTGCCTTGGTTGCACAGGTATCCAGACGCGCATAAGGCACGTCAATTGGAATGGGGTTTCCGAGAGGGTTTTAGGGTAGGCTATCAAGGTTCCCGGCAGAGGAGGTGGGCAGACAACTTGCGGTCTGCTAGGGAACAGCCTCAGGTAGTGCGGGATAAACTGGAGAAGGAGGTAGCACTCGGGAGGATAGCTGGTCCGTTTTTTGATTGGCCAACTGATCACTTGATGATATCCCCTCTAGGGGTGGTCCCCAAAAAAGTGTCGGGCGAATCCCGGCTGATACATCTTTTATCATGGCCTGAAGGTGCGTCAGTGAACGATTTTATCGCGCAGGAGGACACCAAGGTAATTTACGCCTCGGTGGATGATGCGGTGAAGTTAGTTTTGAAGTGCAGGAAAAAAGCGGAAATGGCAAAGTGTGACATTCAATCAGCCTTTAGGTTGTTACCCATTCATCCAGCAGATTTTGACCTCTTAGGAATGCAGCTGGACGGAGCTATATATGTGGACAGGGTCTTACCTATGGGTTGTGCGATATCATGTGCCTTATTTGAAACGTTCAGCACATTTTTGCAGTGGGTCTTTGTTAAAACAAGTGGCCACAAGGCGATGACGCACTATTTAGATGATTTTCTATTTGTAGGGGCAGCCGCATCCGGTGCATGTGGACAGGCTTTGGCAGGTTTTCAGAGGCTAGCACTGCAGACAGGAGTGCCACTGGCCCCCGGAAAAAGACAGAGGGACCGCTATCAATTTTGACCTTTTTGGGCATCGAATTAGATGCAGAGACAATGGTAGCCAGATTGCCAGGGTCAAAAGTGACGGAAATACTGGAATGTCTGGCATATGTGCGGACATTACACAAAACGGATCTACGAATGGCACAAAAACTGTTAGGATACCTCAATTTTGCGTGTAGGGTAGTGAGGGGAGGACGAACCTTTTGTAGACGATTGGGACTGTCCATGTCGGGAGCAGTGCTACCACATCATAGGATAAGAGTTTCCTTGGCCCTGAGAGAAGACATCAAAGTATGGCAGATTTTCTTGAAGAATTTCAATGTCTTTTGGTGACTCCGATACGGTCTGGCAGGTTCAAATATTTTCAGATGCGGCAGGGGCGTCTGGCTTCGGCATCTACTGAGATGGGAGGTGGTGCGCTGAATTATGGCCCCAGCAATGGTTGCATCAGGGGAGGAGCATTGCCTTCCTCAAGTTTTTTCCACTATTAGTGGGACTAGCAGTCTGGAGACAGGAATTAGTCAACAGGACAGTGATTTTCCAAGTAGATAACATGACTGTAGTTGAATTGGTTAACAGGCAGAGGGCTGGGACCTCAGAGTTTTGCGTTTATTACGACAATTTATGCTGCAATGTTTATCTCTCAATGTTATCTTTAAAGCTGCACACATACCGGGGGTTTACAACGAGATTGCAGACTCCCTATCTCATTCACAGTGGCGGCGTGTTCGCGAGTTGGCGCCAGGAGCGGAACGGAACAAGACTGCGGTCCCGGCAGACATTTGGGAGTGGGGGGCATGATGATCTCGGGGCTGGTGGAGATGTCTTTAGCGGTATCTACGCGGCGAAGTTACAGGCTCGCATGGTTGGAGTTTCGATCTTTTGAGGCATTTGTGGGCAATATATGGGCACAGGGATCACAGTCTTTGGGGGCAAGGGCTTTAAGCTTTGTGCTGTTTCTGATTAAGGAGGGTCTATCCCCGGCCACAATAGGAGGGAAGTTGGCAGGTGTTTAATTCTATGGAAAACTTGTCTTTGGTATAGATCCAGCGCGTAACGATTTATTAGGTCGAATGTTGAAAGGTTGGGGTAGGGTCAGGGCCGGGGCATCAAGTATGGCACGAAAAGCCATCACTTTTGAGATACTGCGGGAACTGTTGCATGTCTTGCCTGTATGTTGTATGGATGAGTACGAAGTAGGACTCTTTCGTTTGTTCATGGTTTGGATGTTTTTCGGCGCGTTTAGAGTATCTGAATTGTTGGGCTTAGGGAAGGAATTTGGGGTGAAAGTGAAGGAAGTTTGCATGCACAAGGAAAGGTTGGAGATATGGCTCAGGCGGTCCAAGACTGATCAGTTGGGAAGGGGGAAATGGGTATGGTTGGAAAAAGGAGGGGATGATTTAGCATGCCCGGTGAAAGAGTGGATGGTTTTCAAACAGAAACTAAGAGGGGCCGGGGAAGCAGGGGTATTTGTCCACGCTTTAGGCAAAAAACTTACTAGCTATCAGCTGTTGCAGGTTTTGAGGATGGCACTGGGACGGACGGGGCGGCATGCAGGTGATTTCGGAACACATTCCTTCAGGATTGGGGCGGCTACAGCCGCAGCTCATTTAGGATGGGACTGGGCTAAAATCAAAGCGATAGGTAGATGGAAGTCTAGATGCTGTGAGCGTTACGTTAGGCCTTGAGGAAATATAGGTGGGGGGGTTTTAGATGTTCACGACAAATGTTATAGGCCCTCATTCCAACATTGACGGGCGGCGGAGGCCGCCCGTCAATGTTGCGCGTCAGGAATACCGCTCCGCGGTCCAGAGACCGCGGAGGGTATTCCAAGTTTTCCCCTGGGCTGGCGGGCGGCTGCCGAAAGGCCGCCCGCCAGCCCAGGGGAAAACGACCTTCCCACCATGAAGCCGGCTCGTAATCGAGCCGGCGGAGTGGGAAGGTGCGACGGGTGCTACTGCACCCGTCGCGTATTTCACTGTCTGCTATGCAGACAGTGAAATACATTTTGGGGCCCTCTTACGGGGGCCCCTGCAGTGCCCATGCCGTTGGCATGGGCACTGCAGGGGCCCCCAGGGGCCCCGCGACTCCCCCTCCCGCCATCCGGTTCCCGGCGGGAGAACCGCCAGGAACTGGATGGCGGGAGGGGGAGTCGGAATCCCCAAGCCGGCGCAGCTTGCTGCGCCGGCTTGGAGGATTCCTTGGGGGCAGCGGGAAACCGGCGGGAGACCGCCGGTTTCCCTTCTCTGACCGCGGCTAAGCCGCCGCGGTCAGAATGCCCCGCGGGGCACCGCCGGCCTGTCGGCGGTGCCACCGCGTCCCGCGGCCCTGGCGGAAGTAATCCGCCAGGGTCGTAATGACCACCATAGTGTTTTTTCTTTGCAGGATGAGTGGCCGGGCCGCAGAAGTATAAGATGGTGACACGGCTGGTCGGTCACTCATTCGTTCACTGTGCAGCGAAATTCGCAGAAAAAAAAATTTACGGCAGGTCATTGGGACTGCCAAGCAGACACCACGAAGTTCATTGGTGGGGAAAGAGCGGCATGAGGTGGGGAAGTTTACTTCCATTTGTCATAGGAAACTTGCCACAGTGGGGATCTCCAGACTTATTACTGATACATTTGGGGGGAAATGATTTGGTGAAGCAATCAAGGCTCACATTGATTCAGTTCATGCAGAAGGACTTGGAGCTATTGAAGCAAAAACTATGCGGGACATGTCTGGTGTGGACGGAATTTGTACCCAGACGGGTATGGAGAGGGGCAATTAAACATGGAGCTATTGAGCGGGCTCGGAGAAAGTTGAACAGAGCAATGAGGGTATTTTGCTGGGCTCAGGAGATCAAGGTACTGAGGCATGAGGAAATCAAGGAACAAGATGGGACATTGTTTAGAGAGGATGGTGTACACTTATCGCAATTAGGAAATGCGTACTATTTGACGGAGTTGAGGTTGATGTCGGAGACCTTATGGGGAGAGAACCTGTGGATCAGGGATTAAAAAGGAAACGACAAATACCGTAAACAGGGGGTTTACGGGGTGGGGCAGCAAAACGCCACGTGGGTTTTGCTGGTTGGCAGGAGATGGGGGAGGGGGGAGAGCCAGATGCGGGCTTGTCCCCCTTTCCAAGGGGAAAAACAAGGTGAAGGATCAGAATGGGGGGGTGGGATGTTACAAACAAGGAGGGCATGAAAGGAATAGGGGAGTGCCTAAGGGAGGAGATTTGAGGAGAGCCATTGGAAGAGAGAGTGAAGGGCATAGGGAAGCTCTAAAGTTAAGGTTGGGCAAAAGGGAGTTATTCAGTTCGAAGTTATTGATGTTATGTTAAATCCTGTCCTAAATAAATGACCTTTTACACCATTTATGAGTGTCACTGTATGTGTGTCCCGATGTGGGGGCCCGCGGAGAGAGAGACTCGTTCTAGTCTCTCCACATGCCTTTTCGGGAGGACAGGAAGTGGCGCGGGTGCGCCGGATTGGTCCTAAGTTAAGTGGGGGTGGGATTAGAAGGACGTTTATAAGGGGGTGGAAAGGTGGGGTCGGCCTCTTTCCCGGGCCGACCTATTTAGGAAGGTGTAGTTGACCACCCACCCGCCCGGCAGATAAGAAGGGAGGTAGGAATGGGGACAGTTAGAGAGTGTTCAGAAGATGGGTTGGGAAGAAGGTTCTGAAGTCAGTTAGGGCAGGTGATGTTTTTCAAGGTTTTAGCAGGAGATGGGGGAGGGGGGAGAGCCAGATGCAGGCTTGTCCCCCTTTCCAAGGGGAAAAGCGAGGTGAAGGATCAGAATGGGGGGGTGGGATGTTACAAACAAGGAGGGCAGGAAAGGAATAGGGGAGTGCCTAGGGGAGGAGATTTGAGGAGAGCCATTGGAAGAGAGAGTGAAGGGCATAGGGAAGCTCTAAAGTTAAGGTTGGGCAAAAGGGAGTTATACAGTTCGAAGTTATTGATGTTATGTTAAGTCCTGTCCTAAATAAATGACCTTTTACACCATTTATGAGTGTCACTGTATGTGTGTCCCGAATACGTATTAAATCAATTTACTCTAATTGAGATTCTAAATGAGGAAGCACAGCGTCAGGAGTGAAAAGAGTCTGCCTGAACAATTTTGGGCTTGTTTCGATGAACGTAGGCAAAGAATCGTGTTATCATGCAAAGATCATTCTAAACAAATCGGAACCAAGCACCAGACTGATAAGTTCCCTAAGGTATGGGAACTATTATTGTAAAGTCACTCAAATGTTCTCGGGGATTTATACTGAAACCAAGAAGAAGGAAAGATAGAAGTCGTTTAGGGCACATAAAACTGCTTCCTAAAAATCGAGAGCACCCGGGGAAATGTCCCTCACATTCCTGCACCTGTAGAAAACTGATGATGTGTTTTGGCCCCCGTGGCTTTGGAGCACTCATCTGGACACTGGTTTGGTGTTAACAATCAAAAAAGGGGACACGTATTTATTTGTTACATTTTTTGTATTCTTTTATTAATGAATATTATACCAAAGTTGACCAAATGGATGCGACAAGCCATGACGTAAAATTAAAAATGATATCTCAAATAATATTACAATGTAATTACCTTTGTCACCAGCCAACAGCTCAATCCCATAAGTGAACAATAGCAAATACAATCCAAGTTGTAGCCACTCCCTCCTTATGCAGAGTCAGTCCTTCATTTCGGAGTCCAACAGTATATTAAATAACTAAAGAGTACAAATACAATGCTTAGGACCCTGAGAGATATTTGGGATTTGAAGGAAAACAACTAAGGGACTGTCGATGGATGAGGTTTTAAGAATAAACCTGCTTGATTCATTTAATGGTTATCTGGTGCATTCTTCTTTCATCTATGCCGAACTTCACATTGGGGACGAGTGATGTGGATTAAACACCTCATCATGGCAGTGTGTTGTATGGTATAGTGGTGTGAACAGCACTTACGGAGGATGAGAGGCAAGGCAACTGAAGAAGTGTTATCTTGGATATACGATGTCGGAGGCCAGTCGGAGTTGTCCTGGAGTGGAAACAGTGGTGAGTCTTTGTTATTTATCAGGGAATCGTAGCATCTTCGAGGTTTATACAGGTCAGCAAACGTCACTGGGTGGCATGCTTTCTTCGTCACTGGAACGCCATTGCTCAGTGGATACCATGGAGCAATCTCAAATTGAATGTGTCCAAAAATGAAATGCCCACATGTGGCAAATGGAAAAATTATGACACACTCTGCACCTGTCCGGATGACCTGGGACCACATTCTAAAGTATCCAAGGATTCCAAGCTATCAATGAATGCTCAAGTGGATAAGTTAGAAAGTTCAAGCTTCATTGCTATTAACACTATGCAACACATCTTCCCCCACCTACGATTTCTACATAAAGTCCAAGCTACTATCTCTCTTGTACAGTCTAAACTTGATTACGCCAATGGCCTCTATCCTGGATCATCTTTATCAACTATGAAAAGACCACAATGAATTTAGAACTCTGCTGACCAGACTAATCCTAATGTAAATCCACAAGCTCACACCTCCCCTTG
Source organism: Pleurodeles waltl (assembly GCF_031143425.1). Lineage (NCBI taxonomy): Eukaryota > Metazoa > Chordata > Amphibia > Caudata > Salamandridae > Pleurodeles > Pleurodeles waltl. The sequence goes on along the minus strand of NC_090442.1, from coordinate 318,415,475 downwards.
CCTTGAGGGTCCTGTGTTGGTTACAGGTCACCAGAAGGTCCACCTTCCAGCTGCTTTGCATCACCCGCGAAGCAGTGCATAGAACAGGATCACTTTTCATCAGGAAGAAAATCACCAAATACATACAACAAAGGAACCTTAGTTCAAACTGCAGATCAGCACCTCGCCTCAAAACTCCAGCATATATGAAAAAAACCATGGTTGGTGCATCTTTCTCTGTTCAAGCAGCCAATTTATGGAATTCATTACCCCCCAAAGAGAAGATTCATAAAACAATCTTATCTTCATAAGGCTACTCAAGCTCTTTCGTACCTGACCACTATACACATAACACAAATGTACAGCAAATGTCTGTGTATGTAAACATGTATAATTTGATGATCTGTATCTATTTAGATATGTAGATTTCTTTGTTCCGATATATATTCTACTTATGGTTTTTAAATATATAGATATTCTAATAGGCCTGCTTAAAATGTGTATATTTACTTTTTAGACTTTGCGCTCCTTTATACCTCCTTTGACTAATCCAAAACCTCATTTTACTAATATTCTCTACCTAATAACCCTTTCAAGACTGCTCCCTTATCTAGCCCTCCTTTGACTCACATCAACCCTCAGTTCACTACTATGACCTCCCGGATAACACTATCTAGACTCTTCCCTCCTCTGCCACTCCTTTATCCTATTCATTCCAACTCACAGGTCCACAGCTCAAATTAATAACTTATATTTTGCTGTACTACTCCACCACTAATCCATTTTGGGTTAGGGAGTAGCGTGCTACTGACCGAAAAGTGCTTGAACGCCTTGTCAGGGGTAGTAAGCGCTACACAAAAACAACTATAATTACAATTACAGTTCCACAGCATATTTTCTGTGCTTGTGCACTCATGAATATAAGTATATCTCTTGTAAGTTAGTAACAGTTTGTCTTTTTGGAGATTTGATGCAAGGGACTATTTCCAACATTACATCTGGGGCTTGTAGAATTATATATTAATGATATGTATCTACTAACTATATTTTTAGGTAGCAATAATATTTCAATATGCACTACATTTTTTTGCATTCTATCCTTCCAGATTTAGGGCCTGATTACGAGTTTGGTCGTCTTTTGGGAAGAATGACGCAGTGGCAGCCGGCAAAAGACCGCAATGTTGGCAGTAATCCGACCACCGTATTGAGTTACACTGTGAAGTCCACCAAAAAACAGCCACCTCTGAAACCTCTAGGACACTGGAGGTCAGAAAAGAGGCAGTGCCACCACCAGAACCGCCAGCCTGACAAAAATCATCCCATCAGATTACAACCCACAAATCACAACAGTGGTTCTTCCATGGTAGAAAACCATGGGAGGTGCAAACCACGGTGGTCTCAACTCACATCACACTGAACACCACACCACATTGGATAGTTAGAATACGCCACACCTGATAAACATCCACAAACGTGACACACCTACTCAGTGCACTATATAACACACCCCTACACAACCCACAATCCTTTGCAATAAAAATACCACACACTGCCACAGACAACCAACTTCCCAGAGAGTTCAAATTAGCAAGAATAGGCACCTATTTACACTTCACATATCACACACCTGCACAACATACTAAACACACATATTAGTACCACACACAATCCACAACACCTGTCACCCACTCACAGAACATCACCAACATCTCACCATTTACCTAACTCTATACCCTTTCACTCTGAACACAACCACACCGTCTTCACAACCACTACCATGACCCCACAAAACAACCACTTTCCACAGATGAGGAGCTGAGGGTCATGGTGGAAGAAATTGTCAGGGTAGAGCCACACCTGCTCAGTGCACAGGTCCAACAAACATCTATTGCCAGGAAAATTGAGTTGTGGAAAAGGTTAGTCGATAGGGTGAATTCTGTAGGCAGTTATCCGCACACAAGGGAGGACATCAGGAAGAGGTGGAACGACCTCGGGGTAAGGTCTGTTCCATGGCATCCAGGTACCAGCTCAAGGTACTAAAGGATGGCTGTGGGTCCCCACATCCTCCCCCTACTTTCACATTTTGGGAGGAGAAGGTCTTGAACATCCTGCATACTGAGGGTCTGACATGAATACCTGGGGGGGTAGAGTCTGGGAAGTACCCACAACATTCAGGTCACCCAATTGTCTAGTCTTGCATGTTCCCTCACCACCTAAACCCATCCAAATTAACACACCACCCACTACAACTCTGTCCCAATCACCTAATACCCGTGTCTGGAATGCCACATGTCCACTAAACTCATCTGGCCCCACAGCCCTTGGAAATGGCACATGAAGTACTGGCTAATTATAGCACTACAACTCCCTGAACGCAATAGCCCAACATTTTCAAAACCTGGACACTGCACCAAATATTACATGTCATGCATGTTAAACTAATTTTCTATCTACACCATCTTGATTATTCTAGTGTGGGCCAGTACATGGCAATGACAGCAATGCAATGGCTCACCCACATTAGCATCCCAAGCAAAGCACAACTATAGCTGAGTGCCCAGTTAAAATGGCCACAGAGGAAAGATCCCAAGCTAGAAAAATACTCACCTGGTTTGGAAATTCAGATGGCTGAGTGGATGCACATACAGTACGTCCTGAAACAGGTCAATGTCCATTGCTTACTCACATACTGTGTTCCTACAAGAACACCAATGTGCATTGTACAGCTCTTATGTGTGCCATCTATCATGTCAGTTCACTAGGTAACAGAGTGTACAGCCATGTCAATAATCAGACAATATCAGATGCCATCAGCAGTACAAACAGTACCAACCTAGTCTAACAACTCAACACATGAAGTATGAACTTCAAGTCACAGAGTTGTATGTTATACTAAGTTATTCTGTGCAGCAGCTGTCAATGTCATTGCTGGGGATCATGTTAAGGCACTGGCTGCATCTCACTTGACTTCCATTGCAGAGGTGCTGAGGGACATGAATACCACACTGAGAAGAGTTTGTACCCAGCATTTGGCCCCTTCCAATAGCAATGAAACATCAGGCCCTTCCACATCTGTGGCTGCTAGTGGAATGAAGGCCCTGCAAGGCGAAGGACATGCTTCAGACACCCCACCCTCTGTAGCTGAAGAACCCCCTACAAACGTGGACGTCCACCCAGACATTCAGCAGGAGCAGAAGCCAAGACCAAACCATCTGCCAGGAAGTAAACCTCTCCTGACCTGTACCCCTTGTGTGCCACAGATACACCCTGTTGACTGTTCTGTAACAAATCTCCATTTTCCTATGGTTCAAGGACACTGGACTTGTGTTTCCTGATGGTGTACAGCTACCCTCATAATTCCAGCCACTGTGACTGAACCCATCACTGTTTATTTTGATTGTTTTTGCTACGTAAATGTGCCATTTATCATTCATGTACAATAGTTATGCATGACAACTGTAGTCAGAATATGTCCCTCTGTATGGTACACCCATTGTTATGCACATCAAACATGGACTCCATCAGCAGGAGACTTATCATAATAGGATAGAAACAGGACAGATTTCAAATAAGTTGTAAACTGCAACTACACACAATCATTGGTAGATATGCTAACAGCACATAGAGCATGACTGAGAGTAGCATCAGGATGTTTGCTAAGGTATCACACAATGATAAACCACAGGATACAGAACTTAGAGTCATGTTAGTCTACTAACAAGGCAGGAGGCATACAGATCACCTGGCAAAGTCTTATCATATACCCATACCACAGCTTCCAAATATTCTTATTCCATTGTACAGACAGTGATCAGTAATGATGTCCCCATTACTGGAACCTTTTCACTTATAAAGATCACATATTGTGGGCTTGTCATTCACCTATGTCAGTCCACAGTGACATGCACGTTGGTCTGCAAAATAGGAACACACTGACAGCTAGAAACAAGGTAGTTTACATATAACAGAAACCATTGTGATGGTAGAGGCTATGGTCCTTCATTTACACATGTGCCAGATACCTATCCAGACACAAATGACACCATTTGACAACCTCCTGTACCCTACAGGTGAACTTGACAGGAATCCACACTGCCACACTAGTGTCCTGAGAGTCTAACAATGTTCGTTACACTCCACATAATCAAGACCAATATTACCTGGTTTCAGCCATGTCCACTTCTCATGTCTGTCTGCAATTCCCATCTGCTTCTGACACTGTCCGTTGTTTGCCAAGGATAATGAGCCAAACACAATCTAGGCCAGTGGTTCCCAACTTGGGGGTCCACGGCTGCTTAGAAAATTAAATAATATTAACAGATTAGGGCCTCAGCTTGCCGTAATGACGCAATTGGGGGTCCCCAAATTCCAATAATGATTCACTGGGGGTCCCCGTGTTCCAGTAATGATAAAGTGGGGGTCCACAGAAGTCAAAAGGTTGGGAACCACTGATCTAGGCACACCTGTGTGGGTGAAAGAGAAAAGGGATAGGGCATAGCAGAATACACTCTTCAAATCAGAGAAGTCATGTTCACAAGTGTGACTTTGCATCTGCTATAACAATACATGATACTGTAGATCACTCTGTCCTATACACAATACAAACTTCCAATCTGCATGCACAACTCACTTTTAGGCATTGGAGCTATCTACAACCCCACAGATGATGCAAGAAAGGAGGTGACATGCTACCCATCTACTTCAGGTTACAGAATTACATCACAACATTATGTCAACTTCACATACGTTTTAGTCAGTTTAAGTACTAATTGATGAGATCTGCCCTAGAGTCTCCTGCTTCATCTTCCTCTGGCTCTTCATCACTTGGCAAATCTGCATTTCCACCCACAGGTTCTGCTGGCACCTCCTCATCTGGTATAAATGGTATCTGTCATCTCAGGGCAAGATTGGGGTGCACGCAGCAGTCAATTATTATTTGACATGCCTTGTTGGGTGAGTAAAGAAGGGCTCCTCCTGACATGTCGAAGCCCCTAAATCTTGCCTTCAGGAGCCCAAAAGTCCACCCATTGACATGCCTTGACCTCCCATGGGCATCACTGTAGCGGACTTCCCCTGTGGTTGGGTACCTCAATGGTGTCAACAACCAAAGACAGTTTGGATAGCCAGTCACCTGTGAACAATTTGGTAGAACAACACAAACATGTATGTGGGACATGCAACATTGTGATGGCAGGAGACATACATTGCAAACACACATTTCAGTTGTAACTTACCAACCAGTCAGGCCCTCTCTGTGTGGAGTCATGTCATCAGCAGTGGGACATTGCTGTTCTGCATGATGAAGGAATCAAGGACTCTTCCTGGATACTTAGCACCGACTTGTGAAAGGTACTGGTCTGCCAGGCACACCACTTGAACATTTATGGAGTGGTAGTTTTTCCTGTTCCTATATACCTGATTATTGGCACTGGGAGGAACCACGGCTATATGGGTGCCATTGATGGCTTCAACCAATTGTGGAATGTGTCTCATTGCATAAAACTCTGCCTTCACATAGGCCAAATCCGCACATTAGGGAATGCAGATGTATCTGTCCAGGTGTTTCAACAATCCTTCAAAACCAAACTGAACATGGGCTGAGACAACCCTGCAGTTAGGGCCACTGTATTCTGAAATGATCCAGTGGCCAGGAAGTGTAGCACTGACAAGACTTGAACAATGGGAGGTATGTTATAGTGATTGTGAATGGCAGGCATCTATCTTGTTCCAACTGATCACAAAGATCCATGACAATATGACGATTCAGCTGATATTTCTGGATACAATGGGGGTCATTACAACCCTGGCGGACGGTGTTAAAGCGGCGGTAAGACCGCAAACAGGCCGGCGAAAAAAAAAGGGAATTATGACCGTGGCGGAAACCGCCAACAAAGACAGCCACTTTAACACTCCGACCGCCACGGCGTTACAGACAAGCAGCGCGGCGGTCACCGCCAACAGACAGGCGGGAGACAAAGTACCGCCCACAGTATCACAACCTACCAATCCGCCACCTTTTCCGGGGCGGATTCACAGTGGATAAAAACACGGCGGAAACAGCCATTTCAAAGGGAAAACGCTCACCTCAAACACTCCACGAGGAAGGAGGGCACCATGGAGCCGGAACTCCAAATACTCCCTGCGATAGTCTTCCTGCTCCTGTACGATGATCATCAGTGCCGGCGCCGAAGACAATGGTGAGTACTGCACCTACGACATAGGGGAGGGGGGAGGCAAAAGTCAGAGACACACACACGCAACACCCCCACCCCCACCCCCATCCTCACCCACTACAACACACACACCAATGCATATCCAAACATCACAGTAACAACCCCAACCCCCCCCCGGAAGAATGCAAAGACAAAATCGAAATGAGTGCAACCATTGTAATGTATAAAAATACAGTAAGCTAATATATACGGATATATATATACACATTCAACAAAGTATACATCATGATTAGTAGTGCAGATATGCACCATTCAATGTCCGTGGACCACAAGCCCCAAAATGCATGGGCGAGGCCCACATTAGATACCTGAGCAAAACGGAGAGAACACTGCTGGGGCATCAGATAGAAATACAACAGGCACCTCAGGGGGAAGTGATGGGGGGGCACCTCAGCCGGATGACAGCACCACGCCAGATCCATGAGGGGGCTCCATGCCAATTGATGTATCCTGGGGAGTGCAAAGACACAGTCTCTCAAGTCTCCACAGTGGGTGGGTTGGCCACTGTACCATCCTGGGGAGTGCAAAGCCACAGTCTCACAAGTCTCTACAGTGGGTGGTTTGCCCACTGCTTTATCCTGGGGAGTGCAAAGCCACAGTCTCACAATTCTCTCCAGTGGGTGGTTTGCCCACTGCTTTATCCTGGGGAGTGCACAGCCACAGTCTCACAAGTCTCTACAGTGGGTGGTTTGCCCACTGCTTTATCCTGGGAGTGCAAAGCCACAGTCTCACAAGTCCTTTCAGTGGGTGGTTTGCCCACTGCTTTATCCTGGGGAGTGCACAGCTACAGTCTAACAAGTCTCTATAGTGGGTGGTTTTCCCACTGCTTTATCCTGGGGTGTGCAAAGCCACAGTCTCACAAGTCCTTTCAGTGGGTGGTTTGCCCACTGCTTTATCCTGGGGAGTGCACAGCCACAGTCTCACAAGTCCTTTCAGTGGGTGGTTTGCCCACTGCTTTATCCTGAGGAGTGCAAAGCCACAGTCTCTCAAGTGGATGACAGTCTCCACTGGTTCTGGAGGGGGACGGGTGCCCAGAGTGCTTCATCCTGTTAAAGACTGAGGTAGTGGATGCTGTTCTCCACTGGTTCTGGAGGGGGACTGGTGCCCAGAGTGCTTCATCCTGTTAAGGACTGTGGTAGTGGATGCTGTTCTCCACTGGTTCTGGAGGGGGACTGGTGCCCAGAGTGCTTCATCCTGTTAAGGACTGAGGCATTGGATGCTGTTCTCCACTGGTTCTGGAGGGGGACTGGTGCCCAGAGTCCTTCATCCTGTTAAGGACTGAGGTAGTAGATGCCGTTCTCCACTGGTTCTGGAGGGGGACTGGTGCCCAGAGTGCATCACTCTCCCCGTGACAGTCCCAGTTCCGTCACTGCCCCTGCCGCACAAATGTCTACCGGTGCTTGAGTTGGCGGTGCTTGCCCTGTTCAGCGGTGCTTGCCATGGCGGTCTTTGCCCTGTTCAGCGGTGCTTGACTTTGCAGTTTCTGACCTGTTCAGCAGTGCTTGCCATGGCGGTCTTTGCCCTGTTCAGCGGTGCTTGCCCTGTTCAGCGGTGCTTGACTTTGCTGTCTCTGACCTGTTCAGCCGTGCTTGCCATGGCGGTCTTTGCCCTGTTCAGCGGAGCTTGCCCTGTTCAGCGGTGCTTGACTTTGCAGTTTCTGACCTGTTCAGCGGTGCTTGCCATGGCGGTCTTTGCCCTGTTCAGCGGTGCTTGCCCTGTTCAGCGGTGCTTGCCATGGCGGTCTTTGCCATGTTCAGCGGTGCTTGCCCTGTTCAGCGGTGCTTGACTTTGCAGTTTCTGACCTGTTCAGCGGTGCTTGCCATGACGGTCTTTGCCCTGTTCAGCGGTGCTCGCCCTGTTCAGCGGTGCTTGCCATGGCGGTCTTTGCCCTGTTCAGCGGTGCTTGACTTTGCAGTTTCGGACCTGTTCAGCGGTGCTTGCCATGGCGGTCTTTGCCCTATTCAGCAGTGCTTGCCCTGTTCAGCGGTGCTTGCCTTTACTGTCTCTGACCTGTGCAGCGGTGTTTGCCATGGCGGTCTCTCATTGCCCAGTGGGGCTGTGGCTGCCGGGGCCCTCCTGGGCACTGACTCTGGCGGTGGTCTCCTGACCAGTGACGATGGGACTGCCCTCCTGGGCACTGACTCTGGCGGTGGCGTCCTGGCCAGTGACGATCGGGCTGGTGGAGGCCTCCTGGGCAGCGGGGATTATGGCGGCCTTCTCCGCCGTGCTGCTCTTCCCAGACTTTGGTGCTTTCTTCTGCCCCTTCCCCACCTTGGGAGGAGTCACAGCTGAGTCGACACTCCCCCCGGGACCCTTGTGAGCGGCTTTGCCGGCTGGAGTCTTCCCCCTATCCCGTTGGGCACTGTCCAACTTCTGGTGCTTCACAGGGGGGGGGGACTGGCTGTGCTTTGGCTCCGTGTTACACTGGCTGCCCTGGTGCCCGGGGCACTCCACATACCTCTAACAGGCACCACTGGTACCGGAGATTTTTGGGCTGGGGTGCTAGTACGGGACCTATGAATCGGAGGGGGGGGTGGTGGGAAAGAGGTCAAGGTTGCTGAGGAAAAGTTTCTGATGAACAGTGGGACGGGTAGCTGGAGGGGGTCTGGGAGTGGAGGAAGAGGAGGTGGTTGTAGGAGGTGTAACTTTTGATGATTTGGGTGCAGGTGCATGTTCTGGAGGCTGTCGTGAGGTGGATGGATGTTGGGTGGGTGTGTGCCCGCGTTTGTGTACTTTGGGAGGGGGCATCACAGACACACTGGGAGAGGACACAGGGGACGTGTAAATGGTAGTGGGGGTGGTGAGTGCAGGTGAGCGGGGTGTGGTGGTGGGTGTGCTGGTGCGAGTCCTAGTGGCTGTAGTGGTAGTGCATGCAGGTGAGAGTGTAGACGACACTGGGAGGGAGGAGGGAGACGACGAGGAGGGGGACACAGCGGAGGCAGTGGATGTTGCTGTGTCTGTATGTGGGTGATGCTTGTGTGAGTGCCTGTGGGATGTGTGGTGCCTATGTTTGCCTGAGCTTCCCTTGTGCGTTGACGTGTGTGCAGGCTGGTCTGATGGTGTGCTTGGGATAGGCAGAGGTACAGGGGATTGGGCCTGGGTGGAGGAAGTTGGAGGGGGGAGGCTAGAGACAGGGACAATGGCTGCCATCAGTGCTGAGGCCATAGATTGCAGGGTTCGATGATGGGCAGCCTGACCAGAATGAATTCCCTCCAGGAATGCATTAGTGTGTTGCAACTCCCTTTCTACACCCTGGATGGCATTCACAATGGTAGACTGCCCAACAGTGAGTGACCTGAGGAGGTCAATGGCCTCCTCACTGAGGGCAGCAGAGGTGACAGGGGCAGGGGCTGAGGTGCCTGGGGCGAAGGTGATGCCCACCCTCCTGGGTGAGCGGGCATGGGGTGAAGGCTGAGGGGCTGCTGGGAGGGCAGTGCTGGTAGGGGGGGTGGCGGCTGTACCTGTAGAAGTGGGGGGCACAGATGTTGCCGCCACCACAAGGGAGCTCCAATCGGAGGACGAGTCCGTGTCGCTGGTTGCTGATCTGGTGACCGCCGTGAAGCTCCCCTCGCCCTCCATCCCACTGGTGTATTCTGAGTCTGTGGTGTGGACCTCCATAGCCATGTGGGATGCAGCCCCCTCATGCTCCGGTGCCACTGTACCTCCGCCTGATGATGCTGATGCACGAAAGAACAGGGAGAGCACAAAAAGGGGGGGGCGACAGAAGAAAGACTGGTTGAGTGCATGGCTTACCGCTACAGTTGGCGGACAATACAGACACAGCAGCCCCCTGCACTACGCCGCGCTGTTGGGCTCTACAGATGCCGTTCCTGGGATATGGCCTACATGACTATGGTGGACATCTGCACACATAGATGACACAGGGGCACGTATACCTGTACTTGGCACTCTACAGAAGTGGGGTGGAGTGGCACATGGCCTGCATTACGGAGGGGCCTAGCCTACGGAACTCGCCCTGCCCTAGGGAAACCCACAGCCCTCCTCCCCCACCCAGACACCTTCACTGCGCGCAAAGTCAGCTGAATGAGAGTGTACTCACCCCCTTGTGTCTGCTGTGATGCCCTCAAGCGCCCATCCAACTCAGGGTAGGCCACCGCCAGGATCAGGAACATCAGGGGGGTCATGGTGCGACGGGCACCCCTCCCACGTTGGGATGCCATCCCCAGCTGAGCCTCCGCCGTCTTCTTGCTCCAGCGGCGAATGTCCTCCCATCTTTTACGGCAGTGGGTGCTCCGTCTCTGGTGGACCCCCAGGGTCCGGACGTCCTTGGCGATGGCACGCCAAATATCCTTCTTCTGTTGGGCGCTGACCTACATGACATGCACAGGGAAAGAAGAGAAGTCATTACCAACTGCACCGTCGAAGTGAGTGGCCCACATCCCTGCCCTTGCCATGTGGCACATGCATTCACAGTCCTTCATGCTCACAGAACTCTGCCCCCTTCCTTCTTACAACCAGCCCTCTCCACCCAGGCATAGCCCATACAACTTGCACCCTATGTACTCACCTGTTGGTCTGGAGGACCGTAGAGTAGCGTGTACTGGGGAGGACCCCATCCACGAGCTTCTCCAACTCCTGTGCAGTGAAGGCAGGGGCCCTTTCCACAGACGCACGTGCCGTTGTCTCTTCCAGACCGAGGTCACAGCAGCACTTGCAGTATAGATCCTCTCCTGTCGAAGATCAGGTATCGAGTGATTGAACAGATAGAAAATGGCGGTCACGTCCGCGGCGGTGACGTCCACGGTGGTGCGTATCATCGCAGCCGGCGCACTTCGTCATTGGCTCCTGGGACCCATAGGGTCCAATGTTAACCAATGCAACATTGCGCAGCGGTCTTCGACCGCCTACCGCGACGGTGTACACCAGCGCAGTTACCTCACATCCAATTGTCCTAGTTTAGAGGTCAGGCAGCCGCCATTTCAGGGGCCCACATGGCTTCATTTTCAACTGCGTCACACATACCTAGGCCTGGACTCAACACTCTTACAGACAACTTTTTGGATTATGTTTCGTGTTCTGTGTAGCTGTGGGTACATACCTCTGAGTTGCTTGACTCTGTGGTCACTTTTGTCCTTCCTAGGCACCGTCAGCTGGGACATGTGAGGAGATGGCGGAATCCTCCGGTGTACCGATTGCTGGTGGACCTGTTGACAATGGAGGAGCGACATTTAATCATCACCTACAGGTTTGACCGTGCCACAATCCAGGAACTGTGTACCTATTTGGAGCCAGACCTGATGTCAGCAATCCGCCATCCCACAGGAATCCCCCCTCAAGTGCAGGTGCTATCAGTGCTCCATTTCCTTGCAAGTGGGTCATTTCAAACAACAGTGGCCATGGCATCAGGGATGTCCCAGCCTATGTTTTCCAACGTGTTGTCCAGAGCGTTGACTGCCCTGCTGAAACACATGAGGAGCTACATCGTTTTCCCTCAGGTGGAGGATTTGGCTACTGTTAAAGGTGACTTCTATGCCCTTGGACATATCCCTAACATCATAGGTGCCATTGATGGGACCCATGTAGCTCTGGTACCACCCCACAGGAGTGAACAGGTGTACAGGAACCGGAAGAGTTATCATTCGATGAATGTACAGATGGTATGTTTGGCAGACCAGTACATCTCCCAGGTAAATGCTATATTCCCTGGCTCAGTGCATGACGCCTACATCCTGCGGAATAGCAGCATCCCTTATGTGATGGGTCAACTCCAGAGGCACCGAGTGTGGCTATTAGGGGACTCTTGTTACCCCAACCTGTCATGGCTATTGACCCCAGTGAGGAATCCCAGGACAAGGGCAGAGGAACGCTACAATGAGGCCCATGGGCGGACTAGGAGGGTGATCGAACGCACCTTCGGCCTACTGAAGGCCAGGTTCAGGTGCCTCCATATGACAGGTGGTTCCCTATTCTACTCACCAAGGAAGGTGTGCCAGATCCTCATCGCCTGCTGTATGCTGCACAATCTTGCTTTGCGACACCAGGTGCCTTTTCTGCAGGAGGATGGTCCAGATGACGGTGTTGTGGCAGCTGTTTAGCCTGTGGACAGTGATGAGGAGGAAGCAGAGGAAGAAGACATTGACAACAGGGACTCAGTCATACAGCAATATTTCCAGTGACACACAGGTGAGAACACTTTCTTGACTACTACAAGTACTTTCACACTTCTACCTCTGTCCTGTCTGTAAATTTCAACCAGTATTTGGTAACTGAGTTGTACATTTCCATTACGGTTTCACAGGTGTGGTTACCAACGTGCGTCATCTGCTTGCATCCTTCATGGACTTGTGATGTGTGACATAGGTATGTTGACATTACTATTGAGAACGGATTTTGTCACTGTCATAGCTAATACACATTTTCTAAATCACAGACTGACTCCAGATTGTTTTGTGGTTTAAGGGTGTTTATTGAAGTGCTAATTATTGGAGGGGGTGGTAAAATGGTGAGGGGTGATGGTGGAGGAATGTCCATGACAGAGGCCAGTCTATTACTCTCACAGGTGCACTGCCCATATGGGCAGAGGAAGTGGAGCTGGGTCAGTTCCAATATGTACAGGGTTACAAAGTGGGACTGTGGGATGACAATCAGGGTGGTCTCATTTCTTGGCAGGGGTCTTGCCATCGTGCTCTGTCCTGTTCCTGGATCTCAGAGACCGCTTGCGAGGTGGTTCTCCGTCTGCAGGGGGTGGGGTGCTGGTGTGGTGGTCCTGTGGCGGGGCGTCCTGTACACTAGCGCCGGCGGAGGTGGTGGGCAGTTCATTGTGCATGCTAGTGTCAGGGGCCCCTTGGAGTGCCACGGTGTCCCTCATGGTGTTCTCTATGTCATTCAGCACCCCTACGATGGTGCCCAGGGTGGAGCTGATGGTTCTGAGTTCCTCCCTGAAGCCCAAATACTGTTCCTCCTGCAGGCGCTGGGTCTCCTGAAACTTGGCCAGGACGGTAGCCATCGTCTCATGGGAGTGGTGGTATGCTCCCATGATGGAGGAGAGGCCCTCGTGGAGAGTGGGTTCCCTTGGCCTGTCTGCCTCCTGTCGCACGGCAGCTCTCCCAGTTCCCCTGTGTTCCTGGGCCTCCGTCCCCTGGACCGTGTGCCCACTACCACTGTCCTCAGGTCCCTGTTGTTGTTGGGGTGTTGGGTTATCCTGGGTTCCCTGTAGTGGTGGACACCCAGCTGATTGATGTGTCCTGGGTACGGAGGTATGGGCCCGCTGGGTGGGTGCTGTGCTGGTGTTTCCAGAGGGTGGAAGGTCTGTGTTGGGCTGTGTCTGTGCGAGGGGTACCGACTGTCCCGAGGCCCACGATGGTCCGGGCTGGTCATCTGGATCCAGTTGGCCAGAGCTGCTGTCATCACTGTGGGCCTCTTCTGTGGGTGGGGTAGAGATGTCTGGACCCTCCTGTCTGGTGACGTTAGGTAGTGGTCCTGCAGGTGTGTAAAAGTATGATTATTGCATGTGTGTGTGTCATGGTGTGCAATGGGTGGGTGAGCGTGTACCCCAGTGCTAGCATTCCTGTGTGGGGGCTTGTGTGATGATGGTTGGGGGTGTGTGTTATGGGTATGTGCAGTGGGCATGCTTTAGTGATGTGTGTCCATGCTTTGTTGTGTCATGCAGGGCTGGGTGTTGGGATGGGTGGTTTGTGTTATTAGTACATTAGTGAGGAGTTGGAGTGATAGGGGAGGGGGTGAGGGTGGGGGTGTGTGATAGCATGCAGGTAGGGTGGGGGATATGATAGTTAAGATTTGACTTACCAGTGTCCATTCTTCCATCGACTCCTCCGAGGCCCTCAGGATGCATAATGGTCAAGACCTGCTCCTCCCATGTTGTTAGTTGTGGGGGAGGAGGTTGGGGTCCGCCGCCAGTCCGCTGTACCGTAATGTTGTGCCTGGAGCCCACGGAATGCACCTTCCCCCGTTCCACCTCTTCCTGATGTCGTCCCGATTTCTTGGGTGCTGTCCCACTGCGTTGACCCTGTCGACTATTCTTCGCCATAGCTACATCTTCCTAGCTATGGAGGTGTGCTGCACCTGTAATCCAAATAGCTGTGGCTCTACCCGTACGATTTCCTCCACCATGACCCTGAGCTCCTCCTCGGAGAACCTGGGGTGTCTTCGCCGTGCCATGGGGTGGTGTAGGTGATGTGTGGGGTGGTGTATGTGGTGATGAATGTGGTGATGTGTAGTGGTGTGTGGTGTTTTGTGCGTGGATGTTGTGTGGGTGATGGTGTTGTGTGCCTCTGTGTGGTGGGGTTGTCTATTCTGTGCTCTCTCTCTGGCCTTCGTCAATCAGTTTTGGTCGTAGGGGTTTGTGGGTGTGTGTTTTATATTGTGTTGGGTGTGTGGGAGTGGTGTTTGTATGTGTATCAGGTGTGTGCAATTCGAATTGTCCAATGTGGCGGTGTTTTGGAGATGTGTGTGTATTTTGAGCACGGCGGTGTGTACCGCCAATGGAATACTGCGGTTGAAAGACCGCCGCGTGGATTCGTGGGTTGTGATAGCATGGGCGTGTTTCTGTTGGCGTGACGGTGGAGGTTTTGTTTTCACCAGTTTATCACTGACCTTTGGTGTGGCGGACTTGTGTGGGTGTCTGAATTTCGGTGGATTCCGAGATGTGGGTCATAATAGCTGTGGCAGATTTCCGCGGCCGCGGCGGTGTATTGGCGGTCTTCTGCACGGCGGTAAGCGGCTTTTACCGCCAATGTTGTAATGACACCCAATGTCTCTCCTCCATGGTGTACTAGTGGGCGGTACACTGGTGGTTGTCTTCCTCTCCTCATGGCAGGGTAACTATGTTAAAAGATGTAAACAAAGTATGTGACACGCAGCCTGCATACATTATGTAAAGTTAAATAACAACTCACACATATTATTAGACCTGATTGCCTTAGGTTAGCCACCCCCAACTTTTTGCCTGCCTTCCCCCACTTTTTGACACTGTTTTTGCTAGTTTTAGGAATCTGCGTACTTTACCACTGCTAACCAGTGCTAAAGTGTCTATGCTCTCTCTCTTAAATCATTGTAACATTGGTTCATACCCAATTGGCATATTTGATCTACTGGTAAGTCCCTAGTAAAGTACACTCCATGTGCCCAGGGCCTGTAGATCGAATGCTACTAGTGGGCCTGCAGCACTGGTTGTGCCACCCACATAAATAGCCCATTAACCATGTCTATGGCCTGCCATTGCAAGGCCTGTGTGTGCAGTTTCACTGCCTCTTTGACTTGGCATTTAAAAGTATTTGCCAAGCATTAAACTCCCCTTTTTCTACATATAACTCATCCCTAATGTAGGCCCTAGGTGCTGTGTGGGTAAAAGGCAGGACATATATCTGTGTGTTCTATATGTACTGGCAGTGGAAAATTCCTAAATTCATTTTCCACTGCAGTGAGGCCTGCTCCTTTGATAGGCTTAAATTAAGGCTACCCTCATAAACTGTTTGAGTGGTGGATTCTGCTTAGAAAGGGGTAAACATGTCATATTTAGTATGGCCAGAATGGTAATACAAAATCTTGCTGACTCGTGAAGTTGGATTTTATATTACTATTTCAGAAAAGCCACTTTTACGAAGTGAGCATTTCTCTGCACTTAAATCCTTCTGTGCCTTACAATCCACATCTGGGCTGGCCTGGTTGACAGCTCTCTTGTGCATTTCACCCAGACAACCACGATCACAGGATGCTCAGTCACAACTGCACACATCTGCATACTGAATGGGTTTTCCTGGTCTGGAAGGGTGGAGGGCCTGACACTTACTTTTCAAAGGACAGTGGCTTGCCCTCACACAATGGACTGCCAAACCCCCTACTTGGACCCTGACAGACAGGATTGTATTAAAAGGGGACCTTGTGCACTTCTAAGCCACTCTTTGATGTCTCCCCCACTTCAAAGGCAGATTTGGGTATATAAACTGGGTCCCTGACCTTACCAACTCAGACACTTCCTGGGAAAGAAATTCTGAACCAGAACCTGCCAAGAGAAGCTGCCTGGCTTCCCAGAGGACTCACCTGGACTGCTGTGCTATAAAAAACTGCTGCCTTGCTGTTGCCCTGCTGCCTTGCTTGCCTCCGACTCTGCTGAGAGGTCCTCTCCAAGGGCTTGGATTGAGCTTGCCTCCTGTTTCCTGAAGTCTCAGGGCCAAAAAGACTTCATCTCTGCAAAGAACTCCTTGTGTGGCGAAAAATCGATGCACAGCCTCGCGTAAATGATGCACAGCCTGCTTAGCGGGGCAAGATTCCCTGCATCGCCGAACCGGAACAACGCACCTAAGATCCACGAGTGGAGATCGACGCAGTGCCAGCATTGCGACTGCAACTTTGACGCACAGCCCACTGGATCGACGCATCACCAAGCCGGAACAATGCGGCCCAACTTCCTGCAAGAAGAATCGATGCAGCGCCTGCCGTGCGACAAAAACTCTGACGCAACACCCACTGGATCAAGAGAGCACCTATGACTTTGTCCTGCACACCTTGGACTTCCACGCATCATCCCTGGGCGTCAAAAGACCCTGCATCGCGAAGAGGATTCAAGTCTGAGATCCAGAATTCGACAGAAAGCCCTTGCCCAGTGGAAAAGAATCAACGTATCGTCTGTGTGCACCCAGAAATCCGACGCACACCTACCTTTTTCAATGCATCTCCTCCTATGTGGTCTTCGTGTGTGTAATTTTGACCAAACCAGGTACTTTGTGCTTGCAAGAGACCATTGTTGCTTTTAAAAAACTGAAAACTCATCTTATCATTACAGAAGTGATATTTCAACTTGTATTTATCAAATCATTTTGACCTTAATCTACTCAGATAAATATTCTATATTTTTTCTAATCCGGTGTGGTATATTTTTGTGGTGTTTGCACTGTGTTATTGCATGATTTATTGCACACATACTTTACACATTGCCTTCTAAGTTAAGCCTGACTGCTCAGTGCCAAGCTACCAGAGGGAGGGCAAGGATAATTTGGATTGTGTGTGACTTACCCTGACTAGAGTGAGGGTCCTTGCTTGGACAGGGGATAACCTGACTGCCAACCAAAGACCCCATTTCTAAAACATATCTGCTGTCAAGGTCAGTTACAACCTGTAACATCTACAGTACAGCACATATCTATGCATCCGATGACACCCTCCTTGGTGCACATTCCCACATACATAATCATCTGTTACTGAATATGTTTATAAGTCCCACTGACTTGACATGTCTTACACATATTGTTGTACATTATCTACATTTTCCAAGCACATAGGAACCTCAAAGAAGGTGTCCATTGCTATCACCATGCTTCCTCCAGTTACACAGCATTTATTGCACAGATGCACAAATAGACAACTAAACATGAAGGCAGTACTTACAGATATACTGCACAATATGGGGTATAGTTCATGGCGCAGACTTTAAAAGTCTTCCATACACAAAATGTGCTTAAAATGGCAGCTGCCTGACCTACTGTCTTGGACATGTGGAAGTGACCTAAGTTCTCCAGCGGAAGTCGTCTTGGCAATAGGTGGTCAAAACCGCTGTGGAAATTGCCATTGGAAGACATTGCTGCCTTTGGCGGACTTGAACCAATGGCGATGTCCACCGGAAGTGACGGTCATGTACGTAGTGGAAGTGACTGCCTTCTTCTGCAGTATTGCTCTCTTGACTCCTGACACTGCTGCCAGCAAGACCTCCACTCCCTGAGCTGCTGTGTACTGCCTCTGGGAGCTATCAAGCCATGTCCTGCAGGTGATAGGGCTCCAGCCTTCACCGCAGGAGAGCTGGATAAGCTTGTGGAGAAGGTCCTATCCCTGTATGAAGAGCTATGTGTTGCACCAGAGGAGCAGGTGAGCCCAATGCAAAACCTATGTGTGATAGGTGGGGTGTATGATGGTGTAACTGAAATGTAAAGTAGTGAAGGTGTTGATGCATGCAGATGCTAATTTGTAAATGAGTGTGAGCTGAGACAATGGGAATATTTGCCTACTTGCTGTCACTGAAGTGTTCTGTCCACTACTGTTGGTATGGTGCAGGTGGGCATGACTTTTTCCTTTTGTCTGTGTCATCCATGCAGGTCAACACCCATCAGAAGAAGGAAATTTGGCGTGCCGTCGCCAGGCAAGTGTGGACCCTTGGGGTCCACCACCTGTGGAGCACCCACTGTAGGAGCCGGTGGGAGGACCTGAGACACTGGGCATGGAAGACCGCAGATGCCCAGCTGGGATGTCCTCCCAAGGAGGGAGGGGTGCATGTCAGACCTTGACCCATCTCACCCAATGGCCTGTGTTGGATCTGGCCCTGTTTGCTGGGTCATCCCCAAACTTTTTGCCTCCTTCCTTCTATTTGTTCTGACCAGTTTTTGATGGCTTTAGGACTCTGGACGCTTTACTACTGCTAACCAGTGCTAAAGTGCGTCTGTTATCTGTGTAAATTGTATTGGTAATTGGCTCTTCCATGATTGGCATATTTAATTTTACTAGTAAGTCCCTAGTAAAGTGCACTAGACCTGCCCAGGTCCTGTAAATCAAATGCTACTAGTGGGTCCGCAGCACTGGTTGTACCACCCACATGTGTAGCCCTGTAAACATGGCTCAGACCTGCCACTGCACTTTCTGTGTGTGCAGTTTTGGCCTGCCAATTCGACCTGGCAAGTGTACCCACTTGCTAGGCCCAAACCTTCCCTTTTTATGCATGTAAAGCACCCCCAAGGTAGGCCATAGGCAGCCACATGAGCAGGGTGCTGTGTATGTTAAAGGTGGGACATATGCTGATGTCTTTTACAGCTCCTAACAATGAAATTCTGCCACATTCAGTTTTCGCTGTTGCAAGGTCTATATCTCTTTCAAAGGTTAACATGGCTGCTGCCTTTAAATATCTTTTAAGTGCAGTTTCCCTTTGGGAGCAGATGGAGATATAGAGTTTGGGGTCGCTGAACTCACAATTGGAAAAATACAGCTTTTGGTAAAGTTGTTTTTTAAATCATCGGTTTGAAAATGACACTTTTAGAAAGTGAGCATTTTCTTGCTTAAACCATTCTGTGACTCTGCCTGCTTGTGTATTCCCTGTCTGTGTCAGACTGACAGTTGGGCTGTTTGTGAATCATTCCATCTAGACAGTGACACAAAGGGAGCTGGGGTGTAGCCTGCATATCCTGATGAGCAATCTGGGCTAGAGTGTTGGGAGGAGTGGTCACTTACACCTGAATGGGCTGTGCCTGCCCTCACACAATGCAGTTTCCAACCCCCTGGTGTGAGTCTGGAGCTAGGCCTGGGCAAGGTAGGATCTTGTGAACAACACAGACTTTTCTTTGAAATTTGTCTACTTCAAAGGCAGAAAGGGGTAAAAGTAATGGACCCAAAACCCCAGATTTTCAGATTACTTCTGGAGCCAAGAGGAACCTCTGCTAAGGAGAAGACCTGAGGAGCTAGAGGAGGAGTACTGCCCCTTTGCCTGTGACTGTGCTTTGCTGGGTTGGCCTGCACTTGCTGCTTCTGCCTGAAAGAGGACAAAGACTGGACTTTTGATATATTCGTGCTAGTGAAGAATCTCCAAGGGCTTGGATTGAGCTTGCCTCTTGTTTTGAAGTCTCAGGGCCATCAAAGACTTCCTCTGCCAGCACCTGGACTCTGCTGAGACTCCTGCCCTGCCAAGTGGGGCCCTATCCAGTCCCTGAGCCCTTGAAAGGTGAAGCTGGTAGAACAAGGATTGAAATCCACGCACATGAAGCCGTGCAGGGAAAATTTCAACGCACCACCTGCAATGCAGCTTTAAAAAAGACGCGCCTCGCGGCTGAAATGTATGTGTCATCTGCATCACGGCTGGAAAATCAATTCATCACCTGTCTCGCGTCTAGAGAAATTATGCAACACCCAGTTGAGGCTGCTGAAAATGATGCAAACCCCACACAGTGCGGTTTTTCTATCATCAAACAGCCGGTTTTAACACATATCGTCGCTGGGCGTCAAATTCATCATGAATCTGCATGGATCCGAGGTGCCCCATCCGGAAATCAAAGCATTGCTCCCTTGCGGGAGAGAAAAACAACGCATCACCTACCCGACCAGAGAAGAAACGACCCATGGTCTCACTTGCGAGTAAGGAATCAACGCATCACTGACTTTTCCAAGGCACGCTTGCCTGTACTATGCACTTTGTGTAAAAACAACGTTTCTATTGTTTTCTATGGAGTAGGACTCTTTTTGTTTTAAAAATTCATATCTTGACTTGTGTATGTTGAATTTTTGTCGTTTTGGTCTTGTTTGATTTAGATAAATATTGGCTATTTATCTAAACTGGTTTGGTGTCCATTTTGTAGTATTTGCATTGTATTGCTATGTGGTTTGGTACAAATAATTTACACATTACCTTTGAGATAAGCCTGACTGCTTGTGCCAAGCTACCAAGGGGGTGAGCAGTGGTATCTAAGTGTGTATTTCTATTGCCCTGACTAGAGTGAGGGTCTCTGCTTGGAAAGAGTGCAAGCTGACTGCCAACAGCCTACATTTTTGTAGTGGCCTACCATGAGGTGGATGTGCGTTTGAGGGTAGAACAGCAGCCACAAGGGGGTAAGTACTGACTGAACCCATGACAATTCCTCTGCAAGTTTAGTGTATGATGTATAAGTATCTTATCTGTGATCAATGTGGTAAGTCATACAGGTAAAGTGTCACATAGGTAGAAATAGTATTCAAGTTGGCAACTCATGTGGAGATGCAGATGTGACTCTGTCATATGTGTAATCCGACTCAGCCATACATATGTGTAACCAGCTGTGTCATCATACCCACCTAGTATTCCCAATAGCTCTTGGATCTCAGATCAGTCCAATACCACAGCATGTTGCTCTATGTGCAACATTGTGTCTGACAGATGAGTAACAGTGCCAGTAATCCTGTGTCCTGAATTACATGGAAATTTCATGTGAGGCTATCATCCCTAGCAGGAGTTAGCTATGGCAAACTCACTACACTCCCTATGAGGCCTGAGGAGGTATTCCCATTGTCAGGTCAGATTTATAAATTGGGAAAGGTGAGTTTTGATCAGAGTGTACATCGTACATAGCAGAAATCATTTTGGTAATAATACATGGACATTTCAAGAGATAACATTGACATGTGTACTAATACCTTTAAGTCTAATGTATATGATTTTGAGAAGGTAAGTGGCTAGTTTGCTGATCCCTTGCCCCATGTATATTGTCCATGCTAATACTATACTATATGACTGCAAAAAAACCTATTTCCTGCCTACATCATGTGTCAATTGATACTTTGGGGCATATTTATACTCCGTTTGCGCCGAAATTGCGTCGTTTTTTTGACGCAATTTCGACGCAAAACTAACTCCATATTTATACTTTGGCGTTAGACGCGTCTAGCGCCAAAGTCCATGGAGTTAGCGTCATTTTTTAGCGTGGACACCTACTTTGCGTTAATTATATGCAAGGTAGGTGTTCCCGTCTAAAAAATCGACTCCGAGGCATGTGCGTGGGATTTATACTCCCGGGCAAAAATCACGCCCGGGAGTGGGCGGGTCAAAAAAAATAACGTACGGCCGCTTTTGCACCGTTTTTTAGCGCCTGCAAAAGGCAGGCGTTAAGGGACCTGTGGGCTCTGAAGGAGCCCAGAGGTGCCCCCCCATGCCCCAAGGGACACCCCCTGTCACCCATGCCCACCTCAGGAGGACACCCAAGGCTGGAGGGACCCATCCCAGGGACATTAAGGTAAGTTCAGGTAAGTGTTTTATTTTTTATTTTTTTTGTGGCATAGGGGGGCCTGATTTGTGCCCCCCTACACGCCACTATGCCCAATGACCATGCCCAGGGGACAGAAGTCCCCTGGGCATGGCCATTGGGCAAGGGGGCATGACTCCTGTCTTTGCTAAGACAGGAGTCATTTCTATGGGGGTTGGGAGTGAAAAAAAATGGCGCAAATCGGGTTGAGGCGAAAAAATTGCCTCAACCTGACTTGCCCCATTTCTTGACGCCCAAGCTCCATATCCCCCTACGCCAGCGCTGCCTGGTGTACGTCGTTTTTTTTAACGCACACCAGACGGCGCCGGCGCCTAACGCCGGCTAACGTCATTCAATAAATACGGAGCCCGCATGGCGCTAATTTTTTTGACGCAAAACTGCGTTGGCGCAGTTTTGCGTCAAAAAGTATAAATATGGGCCTTTGTGGCTAGTGTAATGTTGAAAGCTCTTCTTTGCCAGACTTACCTTTGCAAATCTGAGGCTGTTTGGACCGTTTTAGTAATGGATCTACTCACTTCTGCCTGACTTAATGGTGCAGCAGGTGTTCCATTTGACATACACATGCTGGTGTTATGGCATAAGTTGTCTTTTGTTTTGCTTGAGTCTAGATGTATGTGTCACTCAGGGTTACCTCAGTAATTAGTTTTTTAAGTGTTTGTTCTTGACTAAGGTAATAGGAATTACATGTCTGGACAGTTATTAGTGATTAGGGTGTTTATATGTAGTCATGTAGAGGGTTTTAATCAGCACGTATGGTGGAATGCTATGAGCCCTTCATGCACATTGTTTGGTGTCCATTGTATTGGTGGTGTTACTATGCTCCCTGTGGTTGTATCCTATGTGCTAAATAGGCCCCTACCACAGGGCATAGAATAGTTGTTTATTTGTCAATGAGTTAGATAACCTGCACCAGATGCTCTTTATGAATCTTTTCATAGTATTCAGATATATGTTTCAATTACATGCTATGTCATTTCATGAGGCAAACTGTTTGGGTATGCCATATGTAGCATCTTCATCTGAGATGTATGACACTGTGTAAGTTGTGTACAGAATGATAAGTTAGGTATGTGTTTGGAAAGCAACATACTGTGTTGTATTTGAAGTGAGATGAGTTTACTTTCATGGAACATGACTACTGGTGATGGACTGGGCAGGTGTGGAGTAGGGGAAGGCATAATATTGTGTTGTCAGTAAACTGAATTTCTTTAAAATGATTTATTGATAGACAGTGATGGTCTGTATGGGGGATATTTTAGAAGTAGCCAATTAATCTTGTGCATGATGCTTTTGATTTACTGGTGAATTGATGGGATGGTGATGTAGTGGTCAGGTGGTTGGCTTATGTTGTGGGTGAGACTGTGGTCATATGGGAATGTTAGAAGTATCTAGGTGTGGCATGATGTAGGCTCTGAATGGTTTCTACCTGGGTATTTATTTGACATGAATGTGTTGTTACTGTTGTGTATGTTGTAAGGTATGTGTATGTTAAGAATGTTATGACCTTCTCTCTCTCTCTCTTTCTCTCTGTTTCTGTGCATCAGTAACGGCAGGCAAAGGAGACTGGGCACTGCCGAGTGGGGAAGCTGCTGACCATGGGACCCGGACTGCTGAGACCACCGACATCGAGGGACTCAATGGCCCAGGGGGTGAGCGTAGTGCCACGGGTGAAACAGGACCCACATCTTCATTATCGGCACCATGTAAGTCTGCCACCCCCCCTTACTACCACCTCCCTCCCTGTAGCTCCCCACCCAGTTTGCCATGCCCACTCACCAAAGAGGGTGGGGATCTCCTTTGCCACAGGCACCTCTGCCCTTGCCCGTGTCAGCCTTGATGCCCTCAGTGAAGAGGCTTTTTACCTCCTGAGGTCCATCTCTGTGGGTGAGTCGACCATTGTGATTACCATCCAGGGTCTTACAGCTCAGATACAACAGAGTAATGCATTCCTGGAGGGCATTCATGGTGCACTGGCTGGCCTACAGAGATCCTTTCAGGCTCTGGCCTCCACACTGACAGCAGCCAGTAACCTTTTGTCTCCTGTCCCCACTTCACCATCCTCTCCCCAAACCCAAACCCTTCTTCCCTGACCCAGCCAAAGCACACAGACAGACAAGCATGCATCTACCTCAGCATCCAAGGGTAGCTCAGACAAACACAACCACCACAAGACACACCACCAACATGAACACAAGCAATACACACCTGCACACACAGCAACAGTCACTATCTGCCCTGATACCCCACCACCCCAGCATCACTGACAGCACAACTGACACACCTGCAGACACTGCACCAACATTTACAGATCCAGCCACCACACCAATCCTACCCACAGACAGCACCACAGGAGACCCTCAGAGATCCACCCCAGTCACCACACCCACAGTCATCATGACCACTGACATTTCTATATGCAGCACATCCACCATACATGTAGTCACCACCCCAACAGACAATCACCCACCCACCATGGCATCCCTCAGCACCTCCACCTCTCTCAGTCCTGTATACATAAGCGCCCTCACTCATCCATCCTACAGACACCCAATACCCACAAGCATACCTCCCACACACACACACACCCGCGACCACCACACAGACATGTCAGACAACCACTGACCCACCCTCCACTCTCAAACCGCCTTCTGAAGACAGCCCCTGTGTGTCTACAAAAGTGTTCCTTTCATGTTTTTAACTTTTCTCTACTTTCCTTCCCCGTGAGACCCCTAAACGCTCCATTTATCTCCCCAGGTCTGTCCTTTCCACCTCCAAGGCCCCTCCTACCCCTCCCTGGCAAGTACCCGTGCCCCTCCCTCACCAAGAAGGGTACCCCTCCAAAGAGAATTCAATCCTCCCATAAGCCTAGACCTAAACCCCCCCTCCCAAGCCCAATCCCAAAGGACCCTCTCCCAAGCCTAAGCCCAAACCCTTGATGCCCCTACCTGTAGAGGTTACATGGCAGTCAGGAGTCAAGTTCGGGGCACACAGATGTGCATCAAGTGCATGTTGCACTATTTCTATTTGGAATGACCTATGGCCTTGGACATTTTCATATTTATTCTCACTTTTAATAGATAATTGGACTGAACAGTTGTTGGTTTCATATTTTTCCTGCATTTCTTTTGTTAGGGAATATTTGGGAATGGCTGACATTGTTTGTGTCCGACTATTTCTGTGTAAGTGGTGCTCGGTGCTTGTGCTACCTGTTTTGTCTGGGAAGCATGTGAGGTTGTGTGCAGTGCATTTGTCCCCCAGTGATGGGTGTATGTTGTGTGATGGCCATGTGTATATTGGAGACATGTTTTTATCATGGTATTGAGGGGTGTGTGTGTTGACATGTTTGTTGCAGTATTGTGTGGCTTTGTGTCCTTTGACGTGTGTGAGTGTCCTTTGTGTGCGTGTTTGGTGAATGGCATGTCAGATACGTTGTAACATGTGTTTGCTGGGTATGTCGAATGCTGCGTTGTATGGCTGTGTGATGTGTGTGTTTGTTCCCTGTTGGTGGTACATTGTGTTGTATGTGTGAGTTGTCAATGGGCAGTGTCTATTGTTGGTGCTTACCAATGCATTGATGGTGTTGCAGTTGTAGCGTTGTAGGGACATTTTGTTGTGTTGTTGTTTGTGACTGTGCCAGTGCTGTGTTTCTTGGAGTAGGTGTGTGTTTTTGACATGTGTGAGTGTGTTATGGCTGTAGTGTGTGTACTGTATAAGTGTGCTCAACAGAAGTCAAGGCACTCGTAAATTAGTAATGTGGAGTCAGTAGTCCATGTATACTGGATTCCAAACAACTTCCAAATCAAAGTAGACCGTAAAGGTTAGCATAACTCCAATTCATTCTTGGAATGAAATATTCATCTTTTGTTAGAACAGAAAACAGCCAACACGTGTTTCGACGTAGGAGAAACTGATCCCGCGACTTCCTCAGGGCTGTAAAAGATACCAAAATTACTCCAGATAAGACGTAAGTAATATATTATATACGTAATACAAGGAAGTAATGTTTTTACAATAAGATTAATATACAGCAAAAAAAAACATGTGACTTCGTGAAATCAAAATCACTTAATATACCAAAAGGACAACCTGTGTGTATCTAAAATTACATAGGCAACAATTAAATTATTGATTAATTATAAACTTACATCACAAAATTCAAAAAAACATTCTATTATTTAATCTAAATTGGAAAAAGCATGAAAGCCATGACACCCACGTGAAGAAAAAGAAAGCCACGGAAATATCAAAACCCAAAACTAAACTCCAGGTTCTTAACAAGTATTAAAAACCAAATTCCAAGTAGGTCGTGCAATAAAAAACAACACATAACTCCAGAATGGAGGAACATACCTCAATAAGATATTATGGAAAGATTCTAGAGACCGAGTAGCAATATGATCCCTCTGAGACCTCCTATAATTAGTGAACTGTGAAAGAAGCAAAATGGTATGTGAAAAGTAATGAAAACGGAGAACGAATCCAAGGTGGCGCCCTAATAAAATTGAACAAACCAATAAGTACAGACACCTACCAAATAAGTAGCGCTGTGTAGGGAAATCCAAAAAGAAACTCGTAAGGGGTGTGTGTGTAAACACCACCTTAACTGAAAGAAAGAGAAACCATATATTGAGAACTATGGGATAAACTGCTGTAGAATGGCCAAACACGCGTTTTAAAGCGATCGCAATGGAAATAAAACGCTCGCTTAACTGGCGTTATTAAGGTGAAACGTAATAGCGTGTCGTGGAGCCAAGTTCCAAAACACCGGTCGGCAAGTAGCACAACTGGCACCCCTCTGCCTTGCGTTTATAAAGGTTGCAGTCGGAGTAAAGAACAGCAAAAAAGGACAATGCTCACAAATTCCCAGTCGCCATATTTGTTACATGTCCCGTAATAGAACTAAAAACACGGGCGCCATCTTGTAAGGATTATGAAAACTATTCATAAAGTGTGATCTTTCGTCAACGTTACGAAGGAAGAAGTAATGTTGTGTTGAAACTAATAAAATGTAAATTACATGTATGAAATTACAGAATGCCGACCCGGGGTCGCTTTGTTAATGAAATACCGAAAAGTACAGATGGGTGATGAGAAGTTGAACATCCCAATCCATCAGCCAAACTGTAAAGTACAAGTGGTAAAGTTATATAACGACAGAAAAACCATCAAACAATACGTCTGTTTAGCATCACAAAATAACTATTTGTACCCATTCATGTAGTAGGCTACCCTTATCACGTTTGTGTCATGACATTCACTGCAAGTTCCAACTCAGAGAGCTCCACATAATGTACAAGAAGTTGCCCTCCGCACAGAAAACTATAAATGTACACATCACCTTATTGGGAGAAAATTAACAAAGGTGTAAAGAAAAATCAACGTCCATTACAACAGTACACAGTATCAATTCTAAGATAATTTCGACATCGCAATACCAGAAGTGAATGAGGTCAGACGATTATCCTAATAACTCCATGTTTTGCTCATAGTAGCTTAAGTAAACCAATACAAATAACAGATGTATTGATGCATATAAAGCATTCAATAGGAAAATTGGCGATAGTGTACAATTAGCATTCGTCTGTTATATCAACATACAGTACAGACACAGAAATAATTGTACAACTCACTCCCAGTCACATATATAATCAATTCAAGGGACAAATCGATGTTAACCCCAAAAATACTCCATTTCATGGTTTGTATTGAGGCCTGCTTCCACAGCCCTCAATTTGAGAATCCAATAGCATTCACGCTTCCTGAGTGCTAATTCCCTATTTCCTCTCCGGGGATCTCTATGTACAATCTCAAAGCCAAAAAAATTAAAAACTCTGGGGCATATTTATACTCCGTTTGCGCCGAAATTGCGTCGTTTTTTTTTACGCAATTCCGACGCAAAACTAACTCCATATTTATACTTTGGCGTTAGACGCGTCTAGCGCCAAAGTCCATGGAGTTTGCGTCATTTTTTGGCGTGGACACCTACTTTGCGTTAATGATATGCAAGGTAGGCGTTCCCGTTTAAAAAATTGACTCCGAGGCCTGTGCGCCGTATTTACACTCCCGGGCAAAATTCACGCCCGGGAGTGGGCGGGTCAAAAAAAATGACGTACGGCCGCTTTAGCGCCGTTTTTTAGCGCCTGGAAAAGGCAGGCGTTAAGGGACCTGTGGGCTCGGAAGGAGCCCAGAGGTGCCCTCCCATGCCCCCAGGGGCCCCCCCTGTCACCCTTGCCCACCCCAGTAGGACACCCAAGGCTGGAGGGACCCATCCCAGGCACATTAAGGTAAGTTCAGGTAAGTATTTTTTTAAATATTTTTTTGTGGCATAGGGGGGCCTGATTTGTGCCCCCCTACATGCCACTATGCCCAATGACAATGCCCAGGGTTCATAAGTCCCCTGGGCATGGCCATTGGGCAAGGGGGCATGACTCCTGTCTTTGCTAAGACAGGAGTCATTTCTATGGGGGTTGGGAGTCGGAAAAAATGGCGCAAATTGGGTTGAGGCGAAAAAATTGCCTCAGCCTGACTTGCCCCATTTTTTGACGCCCAAGCTCCATATCCCCCTACGCCGGCGCTGCCTGGTGTACGTCGTTTTTTTCCACGCACACCAGGCAGCGCCGGCGGCTAACGCCGGCTAACGTCATTGATTAAATACGGCGCCCGCATGGTGCTTCAGAATGGCGTTAGCCGGCGCTAATTTTTTTGACGCAAAACTGCGTTAGCGCAGTTTTGCGTCAAAAAGTATAAATATGGCCCTCTGGGTTTGGCCCTGTTTGGGACACTGAATCATGTCTACTACAATGGGATAACGATCATCCCTCTGTCTGAGAGCCCTATAATGTTCACTCACTCTCGTTCTTAGCGATCTGATAGTACTGCCCACATAGTAAAGTCCGCACTTGCAGACAATCATTTATATAACAAAACTGTTATTGCATGTAATATTTGAAGTAATGCGGAATTGATTACCCGCCTGGCTGTTAAAGGTAGATATCCCTGATCTAGTCCATTTGCACATGCCGCAGTGTCCACATTTGTAGAACCCTTTGTTACGACTTGTAAGCCAGTCTTCATGTTGGTGTGCAATTGGATAACTGGGGCACAAAATGTTCTTAAGGGTTCTTCCCCTGCGATAAGTAAAGGTCGGGGAATCCAAAATTAAGCTCTTGAGGTTTATATCAGCCTTTAGTACATGCCAGTGTTTGGTCATACGTTTCCGTAAAATTGCTGAGGTGTGTGTATAGTTGACTATACATCGCAAATTGGTGTTGGTAGATCTGGCTTTGTGTCTAAGGGTGTCCTCCCTAGTTAAGCGCATGGCTCTACTGCGTGCTTTGTCCAAAATCTTTTACTAATAAGATCAACAAATTCCTGAAACTTTGTCTTGATCAACGATTACTGAGGGAGGATGAGTACATGTACTTACAAGTTTTCAGACCCAGATATCTGTTTCTCTATACTTTATCTAAAATCCATAAGAACCCGATTTCTCCACCAGGCAGGCCCATAGTTTCAGTATGGGGGGCCCGACTGAGAGACTTTCTGAATACGTTGATATCTTCTTACAACCCTTTGTGACTAACCTTCCCTCTTTCATCAAGGATACTAAATATATTCTGAGTATTCTTACTGACATCAACTGGGAGCCAGGGATGATGCTAATAACTCTTGATGTGACTGCTCTTTACACAAGTATCAATCATAGCTTGGGAATGACTGCCTTACGCCATTTCTTATACAATCAATCAGTTAGTCTATATGGACATACTAATATGCTACTAGACATGGTTGAAATGATTTTGGAGAATAACTTTTTTCTTTTTAAAAAAGAGTGGTATCGCCAAAAAAGGGGGGTTGCCATGGGTTCCAGATTTTCACTGGCATATGCGAACCTCTTTATGGGGTACTTAGAACAGAAGGTGGTTTGGAGCATGGAAGGTAACACTTGGAATATGGATATACTTTTCTGGGGTCGATATATCGATGACTGCATCATGATATGGACAGGAGGCATTAACAAACTTAATAACTTTATCACCTACTTGAATTCCAATGATCTGAATATTAGATTTACCTGGGAACAAAGCACTACTAATATCACCTTTCTGGACGTGGAACTCTTTATCCACAATGATCGAATTGAGAGTCGCCTTTTCAGAAAAAAGTACAGCCTGTAATTCAATACTGCACGCAACAAGTTCACATCCCAGACACCAGATCAACTCGATTCCATATGGTGAAATGGTGCGAGCAAGAAGAAATTGCAGCTTGAACATGGATTTTATGTATAGCATTGAGGACATGGAAGTTAGGTTCAAATCACAGGGCTATCCGTCATGCATTTTGGACAAAGCACACAGTAGAGCCATGCGCTTAAGTAGGGAGGACACCTTTAGACACAAAGCCAAATCTACCAACACCAATTTGCGATGTATAGTCAACTATACACACACCTCAGCAATTTTACGGAAATGTATGACCAAACACTGGTATGTACTAAAGGCTGATATAAACCTCAAGAGCTTAATTTTGGATTCCCCGACCTTTACTTACCGCAGGGGAAGAAAGCTTAAGAACATATTGTGCCCCAGTTATCCAGTTGCACACCAACATGAAGATTGGCTTACAAGTCGTAACAAAGGGTTCTACAAATGTGGACACTGCGGCATGTGCAAATGGACTAGATCAGGGATATCTACCTTTAACAGCCAGGCGGGTGATCAATTCCGCATTACTTCAAATATTACATGCAATAACAGTTTTTTTATATAAAGTCCTGCAAGTGCGGACTTTCCTATGTGGGCAGTACTACCAGATCGCTAAGAACAAGAGTGAGTGAACATTATAGGGCTCTCAGACAGAGGGATGATCGTTATCCCATTGTAATACACATGAGTCAGTGCCCCAAACAGGGCCAAACCCAGAGTTTTGAATTTTTTGGCTTTGAGATTGTACATAGAGATCCCCAGGGAGGAAATAGGGAATTAGCACTCAGGAAGCGTGAATGCTATTGGATTCTCAAATTGAGGGCTGTGGAAGCAGGCCTCAATACGAACCATGAAATGGAGTATTTTTTGGGTTAACATCGATTTGTCCCTTGAATTGATATATATGTGACTGGGAGTGAGTTGTACAATTATTTCTGTTTATGTACTGTATGTTGATATAACAGACGAATACTAATTGTATAGTATCGCCAATTTTCCTAGTGAATGCTGTACATGCATCAATGCATCTGTTATTTGTATTGGTTTACTTAAGCTACTATGAGCAAACCATGGAGTTATTTGGATAATCGTCTGACCTCATTCACTTCTGGTATTGCGATGTCGAAATTATCTTAGAATTGATACTGTGTACAGTTGTAATGAACGTTGATTTTTCTTTACACCATTGTTAATTTTCTCCCAATAAGGTGATGTGTACATTTATAGTTTTCTGTGCGGAGGGCAAATTCTTGTACATTATGCGGAGCTCTCTGAGTTGGAACTTGCAGTGAATGTCATGACACAAACGTGATAAGGGTAGCCTACTACATGAATGGGTACAAATAGTTATTTTGTGATGCTAAACAGACGTATTGTTTGATGGTTTTTCTGTCGTTATATAACTTTATCACTTGTACTTTTCAGTTTCGCTGAGGGATGGGGATGTTTAACTTCTCATCACCCATCTGTACTTTTCTGTATTTCATTAAAAAAAAGGGACCTCGGTCGGCATTCTGTAATTTCATGCATGTAATTTACATTTTATTAGTTTCAACACAACATTACTTCTTCCTTCGTAAAGTTGACGAAAGATCACACTTTATGAATAGTTTTCATAATCCTTACAAGATGGCGCCCGTGTTTTTAGTTCTATTACGGGACATGTAACAAATATGGCGACCGGGAATTTGTGAGCGTTGTCCTTTTTTGCTGTTGTGTACTCTGACTGCCACCTTTATAAACGCAAGGCAGAGGAGTGCCGGGTGTGCTACTTGCCACCTGGAGTTTTGGAACTTGGCTCCACGACACGCTATTACGTGTCACCTTAATAACGCCAGGTAAGCGAGGGTTTTATTTCCGTTGCGATCATGTGGAAATGCGTGTTTTGGTCATTTTACAGCAGTGCATCCCGTAGTTCTCAATATATGGTTTCTTTTTCTTTCAGTTAAGGTGGTGTTTACACACACACCCCTCACAAGTTTCTTTTTGGATTTCCCTACACAGAGCTACTTATTTGGTAGGTGTTTGTACTTATTGGTTTGTTCAATTTTATTAGGGTCGCCACCTTGGATTCGTCCTCCGTTTTCATTACTTTTCCCATACAATTTTTTTTCTTTCACAGTTCACTAATTATAGGAGGTCTCAGAGGGATTATATTGCTACTCGGTCTCTAGAATCCTTCCATAATATCTTATTGAGGTATGTTCCTCCATTCTGGAGTTATGTGTTGTTTTTTATTGCACGACCTACTTGTAATTTGGTTTTTAATACTTGTTAAGAACCTGGAGTTTAGTTTGGGGTTTTGATATTTCCGTGGCTATCTTTCTCTTCAAGTGGGTGTCATGGCTTTCATGCTTTTTCCAATTTAGATTAAATAATAGAATGTTTTTTTGAATTTTGTGATGTAAGTTTATAATGAATCAATAATTTAATTGTGGCCTATGTAATTTTAGATACACACAGATTGTCACAGGGTCCTTTTGGTATATTAAGTGATTTTGATTTCACAAAGTCACGTGTTTTTTTTTGCTGTATATTAATCTTATTGTAAAAACATTACTTCCTTGTATTATGTATATAATATATTGCTTACGTCTTATCTGGAGTAATTTTGGTATCTTCTACAGCCCTGAGGAAGTCGTGGGGATCAGTTTCTCCTAAGACAAAACACGTGTTGGCTGTTTTCTGTTCTAACAAAAGATGAATATTCCATTCCAAGAATATATTGGAGTTATGCTAACCTTTACGGTCTACTTTGATTTGGAAGTTGTTTGGAATCCAGTATACATGGACTACTGACTCTACATTACTAATTCATGAGTGCCTTGACTTCTGTTGAGCTTGCTGTTGTCTCTCTTGAGATTATGTTGGAGAAGGGGGAAGATCCTCTTGCCAGGAGTACCATGCTTAAAATTGTTGAATTTTTGTACTAGCTTGGTGAATTTTGTGAGCGCTTTTTCCCTTTAATCTTCTTCCCATTGCTGTTGTTTGTTCTACTGTATATGTGTGTGTGTGGCTGTCAGTGAGTGTGCGTGTCAGTGTGAGGTTGCGCCTCCTGTTCCCGATTGGTATGTTGTGTCAACGCACAAACTTTGCCAATTTACGACAGCGACAGGTAACTGTGTGTATTCACTGTTGCTGTTGCCGCCTTCGGCATTGATTTAGGTGTTGCTGGGCGTATAGGAGCAGCAGAAAGATGTGTAGTTCATGTTCCATGGCAGCTCCAGACGAGTATGGCTTCCTGAAGGAGAGTTTCTCCTTTTATGCAGTTGGTTTCCACATGAGTTTCCATAGTGGGGCGACCACGGCAGAGACCTTGGCGGTGTGCAACCTCGTAATCTGTCCGGAGGAAATATGGTCTCCGCAGGCCTGCAGGTGGCTACCATCATCCTTGGCGGCCAGACCCCATAGTGGGGTGCCGGCTGTGCTTTGGCTGTATTCTGTGAATTCCGCAAGTCTGTTGGTTTATGCGACGGCGACCACCAACATGGCAGCCCTAGTACCGCCAACCTCGTAATGAGGCCCATAAGGTTGTTTTATATTGCGAAGATGTTCGGAGTGGTCTTCTTTTTTGTTGAAATGTTATGGGACAAGTGCTTGCTTTTCTTTTTTTTTATCTCTTAAATGTTAAATGTTTGATAAATAATTTCACTCTTTTTTAGCCTCTGTTTCATTTTGCTTTCATTTTTAACTATTTAGTGTTTGGGTTGTATTCTGTTAAGTTATATTTACTTACTAGTCAAAGTTTGTTTGTTCAGTTTGAAGTTAACAAGTTAATATTCGGATTTTCGTCTCTGAATTTTAAGCTTTGCTCCGCTGGTTTTTACAATATTAATCAATAGATTTAATTTAAATATTCTGATGTTGATCTTATTTAGTTATAAGTTATTATAAAAGAGTTGGCTTTCAGTTTTGTAGATTTGATTTACTTGTTTTTCTACATGGAATATGGGAGAGTGCCCTTCTCTTGAAATATTGGCATTTTTGCTGTAAATTAATGTACGTTTTTGTGGCTTATTATAGTGGGTATTTAATTAGTAAAGTGATTGTATTGGTTAGTTTATGTTGAGTTTTATTTCATTGCCTGTTTTATTTGATATTTGATTTTTTCTCTTCTGTTTAGTTCATATATATTTGATTCTATTAAGTGTTTACCTGTTAATGTTATATATATAATATACCTAGTTATAGTTGCGATCATGTGTCCATAGGAAAGGCTTTTTTGTGTGGCTAATTTCTTTGGCTCAGTTTGAGGACTCGCCACAGAACTTTTAAAAAAAGCACTACTTTTTGACTGCTTTGCATATGGAAAGTTTTGGGATGATCTGTCACGCGGGGCCCGAAAAAATGGGGTCCCAAAT
Organism: Pleurodeles waltl; assembly: GCF_031143425.1. Lineage (NCBI taxonomy): Eukaryota > Metazoa > Chordata > Amphibia > Caudata > Salamandridae > Pleurodeles > Pleurodeles waltl. The sequence goes on along the minus strand of NC_090442.1, from coordinate 318,380,952 downwards.
GCGTTTTCTCCGTTAATTTTCCCACAGGAATTTTAGACAGAGCTACAGCCCAAACAGCTGGTGCCCCTCCCCAAAGTACAATAGGCCCCAGGGACTCCATCTCCGGTGGCTGCAATGTAAATAAAAGGGGAGGGGGCTGCACGGCCCTCCTCCCCAAGCCTCAAAAAAGCCCAGGGGACTAGGTCTCCTGGGGTCATCAACACTTAGTAAAAGAGAGGGAGGCTGTGAGCACCCCCTCCCTTAGCCTTTAAAGGCCCAGGATCCCAAACACCTAGGGATAACTCAGTGACTGTGTCCCCAGGAGCAGTGAAACATATGTTTGCTCCCATCTGGAGGGACCATTTTAAAATCTCCCACCAAACAGAAGCAAAATTACAAATCTGTTCCCAGCCGGTGGTAGCTTTAAAAATGCTTCCTCTGGCTAAGAGCAGACTTGTGACCTATTTCCCTGCCTGCACTCCTGTGGGAAGAGAAGCAGAACACATATTGCTCCCGCCTGGTGTGAGCATGCAAAGATAGCTACTCCCTCTGGGTGAGAGCAATACCAACTTAGCACCATGCAGAGAGCCAGCTGGGGCTGTGGGGTCGCTGAGGCTCCCCCATGACCCTCAGTAGGGTACTTTGTGGGTGTCCTGGGTGGGCACCAGGGCACCAACCCATAAATTAGAAATGCCCCAGTGGATGGGGTCCCCAGGGCTGTATTAGGCTTCTGGAGGGGGCTATATAACATCCCCTCCCTTTATACAACATTGCAATCCCAGTGGATGGGCTCACTGAGGTCTAATAAGGCACGGGGAAGAGACTCGTACTGCCCCCTCTCCTTTTTTATCATATCTGGCCCTTGGGAAAGGGGTCACCAGGGTCCAAGAAGGCACATGCCCCTCTCTCCTAGTTAATTATATTTGGCCTCGGAAAATAGAGGCCCTGGGGCCTATTGAGGATCTGGTTGGGAGGCCTCGTGGCCCCCTCCTCTTCGTTAATTGAATTTGGCTATGGAGGATGGGGTCGCTGGAGACTAATGAAGCTCTGCAAGGAGGCCCTGCGGCTCCATCCCCTTTTTTTTGTCTTTTGCACCATAGGATGGGGTCGCTGGGGCCTGATACAGCAAGGGAAGAGGGCTGCACACCTCCCCCCTTAGAATTCGGACGTGGGGTCAATGGGGCCTATTAAGGCTCAGGGAGGTGGGTCGCATGGCACCCCTCCCTTTCTTTTTGAATTTGGTCATTGAGGCTGGGGGTCCCTTGGTCCTATTAAGGCTTGAGGAGGGGGACTGTCCTGGACCCTCCACTTAATTTAAATGTTTTGGTCCTGGGGGATGGAGTCTCCAGAGCCCGAAGATGAACCCAGTGCCTCATTGCCAAAGGAGGTGTGTGGCATGGAGTTGGCAGACTGCAGTGGGGTTGGCTGCCTTTGGGTGGGTTGCCCTGTAGCCAACCCCCTGCTGCTCATGGCCAAATGCCATGATCAGTGTGGGTTTGGATCCGTTGGTGGTTTGGCCACATGCGAAGCCCTGTGCTGTGGCCAAGCCTCTGCCACACATGGCCAGAGGCTGTGCGCAGCATGAGGTTGGCTGCTTGTGAGGGTTTTGCCTGTGGCCAGGCCCTATGAACAATGGCCCACCACACACAGCCTATGGCTGAGTGAAGCTTGGTACTAGGGCCTACCACACCATGGCTCATGGCTTAAGGCTGTGCACAACATTGGATTGGCTGCCTGTGCAGGGGGTTGTCTGCAGGGCCTGGCCTGCAGCCTGGTCTCTTAAGTAACAATGTAATGTTTTAAACACTAAAACACAGAAATTCACTAGTGATAAGTATAGTTATCTCAAGTAACTATAACAGGTGCCCAAAGGTATCTATGACTTGTGCCCTCACCATGCACTGCTAATACCCCACACATTACATCACTGAGATATAGAGTAGAGTACAGTGAACTAAAGTGTCATTGAGTGCAGTGATGCGTTATAAAGTAAAGTGGCATGGAGTGCACTAGAGTGGACAGAGTAGGGAAGAGTCAAGTAAACTCTCATAAATTGGAGTGTCATGTTATACAGTACAGTGGGATGGTTTATCATACAGTGTTGGAAAGTGTAATCAAGTGGAGTACAGTGTTGTACAGTGGAGTGGTGTGGAGTGAAGTGTTGTAGAGTGCCAAAGAGAGTAGAACAGTGTTGTACAATTGAGTGGGGTACAGTCCAGTGCAGTGGGATAGCATAGAGATGAGTAGCATGTTGTACAGTAGAGTGGTGTACACTGTAGTAGTGTGGCCTGGTGCAGCATACAGTGGAGTAAAGTGCTGCAGAGCATAGATGTGTGTTTCACAGTGGAGTGGACTGGCATGGTGTAGAATGTCATATAGTGTTGCACAGTGCAGTAGAATGGAGTGCCACAGAGTGTTTTACAATGTTGTACAATGGAGAGTGTGGTACAGTATGGTAGACTGAACTGGGATAGAGTGGAGTGGTATACAGTGGAATAGAGTACAGTAGAGTGGGGTAGAGTGAAGTGGCATAGAGTGGAGTGGGGGTAGAGTGAAGTACAGTGGAAATGCGTGTAGTGTAGTGTTGTGCAAGGGACTGGGGTAGAGTAGAGCGGCATGTAGAAGAATAGAAAACATTAGAGTAGCATACTCTGAAATAGCATAGTGTGTAGTGGCATACAGTGGAGTGGTGTAGACTGGAATGGCATACAGTGGAATGGCATAGACTAGAATACCTCTACAGTGGAGTGGCATAGAGTGGAGTGGCATACAGTGGAGTAGCATACAGTGGTATAGTGTACAGTGGAGTGGTATCCAGATGAGTGTAGTAGAGTGGAGTAATGTAGAGTGTAGATTCATACAGTGGAATAGCATATAGTGGAGTGGAGTAGAATGGAGTGGTGTAGAGTTGAGTAGTATACAGTGGAGAGGCATAGAGTAGAGTGGGCTTGCATATTACACAGTTTTTCTAGTGTAGTGGTGTGTCATACACTAGAGTGGACTGGCTTGTTGTTAGTGTCATAAAATCTCATATAGTGTATTACAGTAGAGTGCCACAGAGGGGATTATAGTGTTGTACAATAGAGTGGTATGGAGTAGAGTAGTGTACGGTTCTGCATGGTAGGGTGGAGTGGAGTGGGATACACTGGAGTGTTGTACCATAGAATAGCATAGAGTGGAGTGTTTACAGGAGTAGAGTGGAGTGTCATATAGTAGAACAGCGTACAGTAGAATAGTGTACACTGAAATAATGTATGGTAAAGTAGCATAGAAGAGACATTGGAGTGGCGTAGACTGGAGTGGTGTAGCGTGGAGTGGCATATACTAAAATACAGTACAGTTGAGTGACATAGAGTGAGTGGCATACATTGGGGTGGCATAGTATGGAGTGCTATACAGTGGAGTAGCATACAGTGGAATAGCATACAGTGGCGTGGTGTACAGTGGAGTGGGATAGAGTCCAGTGGCATAGAGTTGAATAGCTTAGAGTTCAGTAGCACAGAGTGTAGTTGTGTATAGTGCAATACATTATAGTGGACTGATGTAGAGTGGAGTGGGGTACAGTGGAGGAGTGCAGTGGCATACAGTGGCATGTCATAGAGTGGAACAACAAAGTGTTGTAGAGTGGTAAGTTTTAGAGTGAAGTGGCATACAGATTAATACTGTACAGTGGAGGGTCATCCGGGGATGGGGTATAGTGGAGGATCATTTAGTGGAATAGCATACAGTGGAGTAGCATAGGCTTAAAAAGCATGTAGTGGACTAGCATATAGTGGAGTGAGTTCAGTGGCATGGCTTACAGTGGGGTGGCATAGAGTGGAGTGCTCTACAGTGGAGTGGCATAGAGTGGAGTGGTATCCAGTGGGGTAGAAGAATACATTGGTTGTGTGCAGTGGAATAGCATAGAGTGGAATGGGGTACAGGGAAGTGGCATAGAGTAGTGTGCAATACTGTATGGTGGTGTGGAATGGGATTCACTGGGGTGGTGCACAGAGGAATAACATGCAGTTGAGTGTTGTACAGGGGAGAGGGGTGAGGTGGCATGGCATATAGCGGTATAGCATTCAGTAGACTAGCTTATATTGAAATACAGTTAAGTAGCAAAGAGTAGAGCACACAGAAGACTAAAGTGTTGTTCTAGGGTAGTGGTGTGTCATACACTGGAGTGTACTGGCATGCTGCGGAGTGTCATAAAATGACATAGGGTGCATTACAGTAGAGTGCCACAAAGTAGATTACAGATTGGTACAGTGGAGTGGTATGGAGTAGAGTAGTGTGCTGTACTGTATGGTAGGGTGGAATGGGATATACTGGAGTGGTGTACCATAGAATAGCATACAGTGGAGTGTTGACAGGGGAGAGGGGTAGCGTACAGTGGAATAGCGTGCAGTGGAGTGGGGTAGAGTTCAATGGCATAGAGTTGAATAACGTGGAGTTCAGTGGCATAGAGTTTAGGTGCATACATTGAAATAGCATATAGAGAAGGCAGTGGAGTAGAGTGGGGTAGAGTGCAATAGCATACAGTGGAGTGTGGTACAGGGGTGCTGTGGTAGAGTGGCTTTGTGAACGCTCAGTCTTCTGAAGGCTCACCCGTGAATGAAGAGTGCATTGGAATCGATTGGTGACCTGGTATATGAGGAGGAATGATATTTTAAAACTAGATATGATCTCCTCATAAGTAGACAAGTAAAAGAAGTGAAGAAGTCTGAGGATATATTTAAGGGACTCCCATCGTACTAGTCCTGAAGAAGACCCATTGTGGAGCAGGGATTTGGCCCAAGGTATAGAGGGGTCGAAACGTCGACTGATATATCATAGTCTGGATTGGTTTCTGCAGAGGATCTTTGGAGGATTAAAGGAATTGATTTAGACTCTCTGAGGATTTGGAATGGAGTTAATGCAGCAAACAGAAAAAAAACAACCAACTGTTTTTCATGTTTTTTGCATGGGTTTTTGATTCATTGGAATATGTATTCTTCTTTCTATCTATCACGAGCACTTTTTTCTCACACTATCTGTCCTTTGGTGTGTTGTTTTACTAGATGGGTTGTCCATATAGGATGAATATATTAAATTGATATTTATGTATAAGTAAATAAAAGAATATATATATTTATATGAATAAATAGTTTTTTTGTTTTCACCTCTGTTGTTTTGTGATATACAATTAATTTGTCGATCTTTCCCCGTTAGGGCATTGTTGTATGTAATGATTATCTTCTACCTAGCCCGATCGGGTTTTTGGGTTACCCTCTGTGGTTTATAAGTGGTAGAGTGGAGTGGCATACAGTGGAATACCATACAGGACAGTGTTGTACTCTGAAATAACATACAGTGGAGTGAAGTGGCATAGAATGGAGTAGTGTCAAGTGGAATAGCATATAGTGAAGCGATGTACAGTGGAATAGCATAGAATAGAGTGATGTACAGTGAAGTTGCATATGGTGGAACGGCATGCAGTGTAGTGGTGTAGCATGTAGTGGTAGAGTAGAGTGGTGTAGAGTGGAATGGCGTAGAGTGGAATGGCATAAAGTGGAATAGTGTACAGCTGAGTGGTGTAGAGTGCAATAGCGTAGAGTGCAGTTTGGTAGATTGACCTGACATACAGTGGAATAGCATACAGTGGAGTGGCGTAGAGTTGAAAAGCGTACAGTGGAATAGCAAACAGTACAGTTGGATAGAGTGCAGTTGTGCAGAATAGAATAGTGTATAGTGGAGTGGCATATAGTTGAGTGAAGGACAGTGAAGTGGCCTATAGTGGAGCAATACAGAGTGGAATAGCATATAGTGGAGTGGCTGTACAGTGGAGTGGCAGACAGTGGAATAGCATACAGTGGAGTGGTGAAGAGTGGAGTGGCGTAGAGTGGAGTGAGGTAGAGTGTAATAGTGTACAGTGGAGTAGCATAGATTTGAGTGGCATACAGTGTAGTGAGATAGAGCATAGTGACATACAGTGGAATGAGTATAGTTGAGTGGCATACGGTGGAATGGCATAGAGTGGGACAGTATTTAGTGGAGTGACATACAGTGATCTGGCACAGAGTGGAGTGGCATAAAGTGGAATAGCATAGAGTGGAGTGGTGTAGAGTGCAATGGGAATAGCGTATAATGCCATAGAATGAAGTAGCGTAGAGTGGAGTTGTTACAGTGAAATAGCACATAGTGAAGTGGCATACTGTGGAGTGGCTTAGAGTAGAGTGTCATAAAGTAGAATAATGTACAGTGGAGTGAGTAGATTGGAATGTCATTGAGTGGAATAGTGTAGAGTAGGTGGTATAGAGAGTAGTGGCTTACAGTGGAGTGGTGCAGAGTAGAGTGACTAACAATGTAATGTCGTAATATGGAATAGTATGCAGTGGAGGGGTGTAGAGTGCATTGGGATAGAGTGGAGTGTGGGAGAGTGGAGCAGCATATAGTGGAACAGTGTACATTAGACTGACATAGAGTGGTGTTGAGTGGAATGGCGTACAGTGGAGTGAGGTAGGCTGTAGTGGCATACAGTGGAATACTGTAGAGTGGAGTAGCATAGAGTAGAGTAGTATTTAGTGGAATAGGGTACAATGGTGTGGGGAACAATGGAGTGCCATAGAGTGGGCTAGAATAGAGTGGAGTGGCATAGAGTGGAATGGGGTAGAGTGTGATAACATAGAGTGGAGTTGCGTACAGTGGTGTGGTGCACAGTGGAGTGAGGTAGAGTGTAGTACCATACAGTGGATTACCGTACAGTGGAGTTGCTTACAGTGGAGTAGTGTAGAGTGGAATAGTCTGTAGTGGAGTGGAGTGGCATAGAGTACAATAGCATAGAGTGGAGGGCCATAGAGTGGAATACATACAGTGGAGTGTCATGGATTGGAGTGATATAGACTGGAATGGCGTACAGTAGAGTGGTGTATATTGGGATAGCATATAGTGGAGTAATATACAGTGGAGTCTGCTAGAGTGGAGTGACGTAGAGTGGAATGGCATACAGTGGAGTGGTGTAGAGTGCAGTGGCATAGAGTGGAGTGTGGTAGAGTGTAGTGGTGTACAGTAGACTAGCATACAGAGGAGTGGCATAGAGTGGAATGACTTACAGTAGAATAGCATGAAGTAGAGTTACATACAGTGAAGTGGTGTAGAGTAGAATAGCATATACAGGAGTGGCATCGAGTGGAGTGGGGTGCAATGGAGTGACATAGAGTGGAGTGGTGTACAGTGAAGTGGCATAGAGTAGATTAGCGTACAGTGGAGTTTTGTAGAGTGGAGTGGCAGACACTGGAATACAGTAGAGTGGGAAATAGTGGAGTGTTGTAGAGTGGAGTGGGGTACAATATATTAGTGTACAGTGGAGTAGCATAGAATGGATTGGCAAGGAGTGGAGAGGTGTACAGTGAAGTGAGGAAGAGTGTAGTGGCAAATAGTGGAATATCATAGATTGGGAGTAATGTACAGTGGAGTGGCATACAGTGGAATAACATATAGTTGACTGACGTACAGTGGAATGGTGTAGAGTTGAGTAGAGAACAATGGAATATCGCTGAGAAGAGAGGTGTACAGTGGAGATGCACACAGCAAAATGTTGTAGACTAGAGTAGTATAAAGTGAAGTAGTATACTGTGGAGTGGCATAGAATGGAGTGGTGTAAAATGGAATAGCATATAGTGGAGTGGTTCCACACAACAGCAGTGATGCAGTGATTTAGCCGATGCAACCGCAGCAATGCATTGCTTCTGCCCACACAGCAGAGGATGTTTTGGTTCTGCTGGAGCAAACACTTCAGGTATCCTTCCAAGGGCCCAGGACTCTGCCTTTGGTGGCACCACTTGGCAGGACAGACTCAAAGAGGGCAGAGTCCAGGTTCAGGAGTAGGGTGGTTGAGCATCTGTGCCCCTGAGACTTCAGATCAGGAGGCCAGCTAACTGGGCCTTGGAGTCACTCTGGGTTCTGTGCTGGAGAAAGGCAGGTCCAGTCCTAGTGACTCCCAGGTGAGAAGGCAGAAGGCATAGGTTAGCAAAACAAAGCAGGACTCTAGCAAACAGCAGTCCAGATGAGTGGCAGGCCTTCAGCAACACAGCACGCCATTTTCCTGGCAGTGTATCCACATGTCCAGAAATGTACTGAAGTGGTGATGTCAGAGGTCCAGTACTTGCACCCAGTTGGGCCTTTGAAGTGGAAGAGCACAAAGTCCCTGTCCTTCCTGCCCTGGCTCCAGACTCACTTCAGTGGGTTATGCTGCCTTTTGTGTGTGGACAGGACATGGCCCATTCAGTTGTAAGTGAGGCTGTGCCCAGCTCCTCTCTCCCATCCTGCCCAGGATAACTCATCAAGGCCCACATGTCACACCTAAGCTTCAATTGTGTGTGGCTGTCTAGGAGGAATAAACAAAGCTCAGCTGTAACCCCCCATCCCAGGCATGTGTTTAGAGACAGGCAGTAGGCACCAAATGGTGAAAGTAAGAAACTTTCTGAAAGCGGTATTTTCTAAATACAAATTTGAAATCCAACTTTGCCATAAGTTGTGATTTTAAATTGCTATTCCAGAGAAATCAAACTTGAAAGGTCTATTGTTTCCAGATTGTCAATTACACTTATAAGATGTAATAAGTGTATCCTAATGTAAACCTATGGGAGAGTGTAGACTGGAGTGGCAAACAATGGAGTGGCATTGAGTGGAATAGTGTACAGTGTAGAATCATAGAGTGGAAATGTGTACAGTAGAATAGTGTAGAGTACCCTAGAGTGGAGGCTCATGCAGTGGACTGGCACAGACTGGAGTGTCATAGAATGGAGCGGCTTAAAGTGTAATAGCATACAGTATAGTGCTGTAGAGTGGAGTTGCATAGACGTGAGTGGGGTAGAGTGGAGTGGCATACAATGGATAAGAGTAGAGTGGAATGGCATTTAGTGGAGTGACATAGAGCGTAATTGCATATAGTGGTGTGGCGTAGAGCAGACTGTGATACAATAGAATGGTATAGAGTGGAGAGGGTACTTAAAACAGATGTAGATAAAAGTGAGTGAATGGATATAATGTGGCAGGAATATATATAATGAGGTGCAAATTTCTGGTAGTAGGTGTAAATAGTGCAAAGTGTTGTAAAAGTTATCAGTTAAAATATTTATACTGTGTGCCATGGTACAGTGCAGTATCCCACAGTATACTGCAATGAGAAGCAGTATGTGATTGGCTAATGACTGCGTTTATAAAATGTAAAAGGCAGCCCTGTAGTTTACAGCACACTTTTGCTGCACTCTGGGTTAGGGCCTTAGATATAGATAAGTAATGGGTTTTATTGTAGTTCCCTACCTATTACCATTTTACTAAAGTGACATTTTTCTACATATTTTCAATCCACTTTACAGAGAACCGCACAATTTTCTAAAATTAATTAGTAGCCTAGTAATTGATAGGCATTACCGTGGTACTCCATGGAGTTTTTTGTAAAGTATTTGAATGTGTAAAAAATTGAGAATACACTGTAGTATACTATGGGGGTCATTCCAACCCTGGCGGTCGGTGTTAAAGCGGCGGCTAACCCGACAACAGGCTGGCTTTTTAAAAAATGGAATTCTGACCCTGGTGGAAACCGCCAACAGAGACCGCCACTTTAACACTCCGACCGCCACGGCGGGACAAACAAACAGCGCGGTGGTCACCGCCAACAGACAGGCGGGAGTCAATGTACCGCCCACCCTATCACAACCCACCAATCCGCCACCTTTTCCGGGGCGGTAGCCCCGCCGATAAAAACACGGCGGAAACAGACATTTCAAACGGAAAACGCTCACCTCCATATACCCCACGAGGAATCTGGACAGCATGGAACCCGAACTACACATCCTACCAGCTATTGTATTCCTGCTCCTCTACCAGGAGCACGAACACCGGCGCAGAAGACTACGGTGAGTACTGCACCTACGACACAGGGGAGGGGGGAGGAGAAAATATTACGGGCACACATACGCTACACACCCACCACCACCCTCATCCACTACAACACACACATCAATGCATAGCAATACATCACTGTTACAACCCCCATACCCCCCAGAAGAATGCAAAGACAAAATGAAATGATCATAAACAGTTGAATATATTGTATTATCGGCATATAAAAATATCACACATTTAAAACTAATATATACAGAAATATTAAAAGTCCGATAATTTTAGCTGTCATTGTCCGTGGACCACTGGGCCCAAATCACATGGGCAAGGCCCACACAGGATACCTGACACCAACGGAGAGAACACTGCAGGGGCATCAGATAGAAAAACTACAGGCACCTCAGGGGGAAGGGAAGGGGGGGCACCTCAGCCACATGAGTACACGACGCCAGATCCACGAGGGGCCTCCATGGCCACTGTCCCATCCTGGGGAGTGCAAAGCCACAGTCTCTCAAGTCCATACAGTGGGTGGTTTGCCCACTGTACCATCCTGGGGAGTGCAAAGCCACAGTCTCTCAAGTCCATACAGTGGGTGGCTTGCCCACTGTACCATCCTGGAGAGTGCAAAGCCACAGTCTCTCAAGTCCATACAGTGGGTGGCTTGCCCACTGTACCATCCTGGGGAGTGCAAAGCCACAGTCTCTCAAGTCCATACAGTGGGTGGCTTGCCCACTGTACCATCCTGGGGAGTGCAAAGTCACAGTCTCTCAAGTCCATACAGTGGGTGGCTTGCCCACTGTACCATCCTGGGGAGTGCAAAGCCACAGTCTCTCAAGTCTCTACAGTGGGTGGTTTGCCCACTGTTACATCCTGGGGAGTGCAAAGCCAGTGGATGACAGTGTCCACTGGTTCTGGAGGGGGACTGGTGCCCAGAGTGCTTCGTGCAGCCCTGCCCGACACAGATGCGGCACTGCCCCTTCCGGCAATGGGCCAGCGGTGCTTGAGATGAAGGGCCCAGTTCAGCAGTGCTTGAGACAGCGGTGCCCAGCGGAGCGGTGCTTGAGATGAAGGGCCCAGTGCAGCGGTGCTTGAGATGAAGGGCCCAGTGCAGCGGTGCTTGAGACGGCGGTGCCCAGTGGAGCGGTGCTTGAGATGAAGGGCCCAGTGGAGCGGTGCTTGAGATGAAGGGCCCAACGGAGCGGTGCTTGAGATGAAGGGCACAGCGGAGCGGTGCTTGAGATGAAGGGCCCAGTGCAGCGGTGCTTGAGACGGCGGTGCCCAGCGGAGCGGTGCTTGAGATGAAGGGCCCAGTGCAGCGGTGCCCAGCGGAGCGGTGCTTGAGATGAAGGGCCCAGCGGAGCGGTGCTTGAGATGAAGGGCCTAGTTCAGCGGTCCTTGCCCTGGTCAGCGGTGCTTGCCTTGGCGGTCCTTGCCCTGTTCAGCGGTGCTTGCCCTGTTCAGCGGTGCTTGCCTTGGCGGTCCTTGCCCTGTTCAGCGGTGCTTGCCTTGGCGGTCCTTGCCCTGTTCAGCGGTCCTTGCCCTGTTCCGCGGGGCTTGCCTTGGCGGTCCTTGCCCTGTTCAGCGGTCCTTGCCCTGTTCAGAGGTGCTTGCCTTGGCGGTCCTTGCCCTGTTCAGCGGTGCTTGCCCTGTTCAGCGGTGCTTGTCTTGGCAGTCCTTGCCCTGTTCAGCGGTGCTTGCCTTGGCAGTCCTTGCCCTGTTCAGCGGTCCTTGCCCTGTTCAGCGGTGCTTGCCTTGGCGGGCCTTGCCCTGTTCAGCGGTCCTTGCCCTGTTCAGCGGTCCTTGCCCTGTTCAGCGGTGCTTGCCTTGGCGGTCCTTGCCCTGTTCAGCGGTCCTTGCCCTGTTCAGCGGTGCTTGAGTTGGCGGTCCTTGCCCTGTTCAGCGTTCCTTGCCCTGTTCTGCGGTGCTTGAGTTGGCACTCCTTCATTGCCCAGCTGGGCTGTGGCTGGTGCTGCTTCATTGCCCAGCTGGGCTGTGGCTGGCGGGGCCCTCCTGGGCAGCTAGGCTGTGGCTGGCGGGGTCCTCCTGAGCAGCTGGGCTGTGGCTGGCGGGGCCCTCCTGGGCAGCTGGGCTGTGGCTGGCGGGGCCCACCTGGGATGGGGTCTTCCTGGGCAGCTGGCCTGCTGCCGGACTTGTCGGGCGTGCTGCCCTTCCCACCCTTCCCTGGTCGTCTGTGGCCCTTTCCCACCTTTGGCGGTGTGCCAGGTGGCACCCCACTTCCAGCCGGAGCCAGGGTAGGGATTTTGGTCCCTGGTGTCCGTGGCCTCTCGCGCCGGGCACTGGTGTTCTTTGGGTGTTTTTCCGGGGGTGGGCTGGCCGTGCCTTGGCTCCTACCAGAACTAGTTGCCCTTGAGGGTGGGGGACTCCACAGTCCTTGGACAACAGTCTTGATAGGTCCTGGTTTGGTGGTGGCTGAGGTGCTGATTGCAGTCTTATTCGATGGACGGGGTGGGGGAGTTGTTGGAAAGAGGTCAAGTTTGGAAAGGAAAATCAATTTGGAAAGAGAGGGACGGCTAGGTGTAGTGGGTATGGGAGTGGAGGAAGAGGATGGGGTTGTAGGAGTGTGAAGTCTGGTGTCTTTGGGTGCAGGTGCTAGGGCTGGAGGCTGTCGTGAGGTGGATGGCTGTTGGGTGGGTGGCTGCCTGCGTTTGTGTGGTTTTGAAGAGGGGGTGACAGACACACTGGAAGAGGACACAGGGGACGTGTAAATGGTAGTGGGGGTGGTGACTGCACGTGTGTGGATTGTTCTGGTGGGTGTGCTGGTGATGGACGTAGTGGCTGAAGATGTTGTGCATGCAAGTGTGAGTGGAGACGTCACAGGGAGGGAGGAGGGAGACGAGGAGGAGGGGGACACAGTGGAGGCAGTGGGTGTTGGTGTGTCTGCATGTGGATGTTGCTTGTGTGAATGCTTGTGTGAAGTGTGGTGCTTATGTCTGGATGAGCTTCCCTTGGGTGTTGAGGTGTGTGCAGGATGGTCTGTAGGTGTGTCTGGGATAGGCAGAGGTACAGGGGATTGGGTCTGGGTGGAGGAAGTTGGAGGGGGGAGGCTAGAGACAGGGACAATTGCTGCTGTCAGTGCTGAGGCCAGAGCATTGAACGATCGCTGATGGGCAGCCTGACCCGAATGAATGCCCTCCAGGTATGCATTACTCCGGTGCACCTCCCTTTCTACACCCTGGATGGCATTCAAAAGGGTAGACTGCCCAACAATGATGGTCCTCAGGAGGTCAATGACCTCCTCACTGAGGGCAGCAGGGGTGACAGGGGCAGGGCCTGAGGTGCCTGGGGCGAAGGAGATGCCCCCCTTCCTGGGTGAGCGGGCATGGGGCAAACGCTGAGGGGCTGCTGGGAGGGCGGTGCTGGTGCGCTGGGTGGCGGCTGTACCTGTTGTTGCGGGGGGCACGGATGTTGCCGCCACCACAAGGGAGCTCCCTTCAGAGGACGAGTCGCTGCCACTGATATCAGCACGAGTCCCCGCTGTGGAGCTCCCCTCGCCCTCCGTCCCACTGGTGTACTCACAGTCCGTTGCATGGCCTTCCAGGGCCATGTGGGATGCAGCTCCCTCGTGCTCCGATGCCACTTCTCCTCCGCCTGATGATGCTAATGCACACATGAACAGGAAGACCACAAAAAAGGGGAGGGGGAGAAAGAAAGACATGTTGAGTGCATGGATTACCGCTACTGTTGGCGGAGAGGACAGACACAGAAGCCCCCTGCACTACGCTGCGCACTTGGGGTCCACTACTCAATCAGTGGGACATGGCCTACAAGCCTATGGACGACAACTGCACACATAGATGACACAGGGCCATGAATAGCTGTACTTGGCACCCTACAGAGGTGGGGGGCGGTGGCACAGGGCCATGCCTTACGGAGGGGCCTAGCCTACAGAAATCGCCCTGGCCTAGAGATACCCACAGCCCACATCCCCCACCAAGACACCTCCACTGCGCGCAAAGTCACCAGAATGAGAGTGTACTCACCCCCTTGTGTCTGCTGTGATGTCCTCACGCGCCCATCCAAATCGGGGTAGGCCACCGCCAGGATCCGGGACATCAGGGGGGTCAATTGACGACTGGCACCCCTCCTACGTTGGGAGGCCATCCCCAGCAGAGCCTCCGCCGTCTTCCTGCTCCCGCGTCGGATGTCCTCCCACTTCTTCCGGCAGTGGGTGCCCCGTCTGTTGTGGACCCCCAGGGTCCGGACTTCCTTGGCGATGGCATGCCAAATAGCGATTTTCTGGTGGGCACTGACCTATGATGTGAGTGGCCCCCCATCCCCACCCTTGCCATGTGGCCATTGCTCTCATCTGTCATCTGATGCATGCCTCAATCGCTCCCCTCCCCACCATCTTTCATCCACCCAACTCAACCCAGGCATTGCCCACAAAGCATGGTCCCACTGTACTTACCTGTTGGTCTGGAGGACCGTAGAGTAGCGCATACTGGGGGAGGACCCCATCCACGAGTTTCTCCAATTCTTCAGAAGTGAAGGCAGGGGCACTTTCCCCAGTCGCAGCAGCCATTGTCTCTTCCAGACCGAGGTCACAGCAGCACTTGCAGTGTAGGTCCTCTCCTGTGGAAGATCAGGTATCGAGTGATTAAGTAGATAGAAAATGGCGGTCATGCCCACGGCGGTGCGTACCGCGACCGCGGCGCACATCGTCATTGGCTCGTGAAACCCATAGGATTCTATGTTAACCAATGCGGCTTTGCGCCGCGGTCTTCGACTGCCTACCGCCATGGTGTGCCACGCCAGCGCATTGATCTCACATCCCATTGTCACACTTCACAGGTCAGGCAGCCGCCATTTCAAGGGCCCACATGGCTTAATTTCTACTGCGTCACACATACCTAGGCCTTTCCTCAACACTCATACAAACCATTCAATGCATAGTGAATCGTGTTGTGTGCAAGCTGTGGGAACGTACCTGTGGGTTGATTGACTCTGTGCTCGTTGTTGTCCTTCATAGGCACCGTCCGCTGGGCAATGCGAGGAGACCGCTGGTGGACCTGTCGACAATGGAGGAAAGACATGTCATACTGACATACAGGCTTGACCGAGCCACTATACATGAACTGTGTGCCCAGCTGGAGGCAGACCTGATGTCACCCATCCGCCAACCCACAGGGATCCCCCCTCTAGTGCAGGTGCTGTCAGTACTCCATTTCCTTGCAAGTGGGTCATTTCAAACTACAGTGGCCATATCATCAGGGATGTCTCAACCTATGTTTTCCAAGGTGTTGTCCAGAGTGTTGTCTGCCCTGCTGAAACACATGAGGAGCTACATCATTTTCCCTGAGGTGGGGGATTTGCCTACAGTGAAGGGTGATTTCTATGCCCTTGGACATATCCCCAACATCATAGGTGCCATTGATGGGACACATGTGGCTTTGGTACCCCCCAGCAGGAGTGAACAGGTGTACAGGAACAGGAAAAGTTACCATTCGATGAATATACAGATGGTCTGTTTGGCAGACCAGTACATCTCCCATGTTAATGCCAAGTTCCCTGACTCAGTGCATGACGCCTACATCCTGCGGAATAGCAGCATCCCGTATGTGATGGGTCAACTCCAGAGGCCCCGGGTGTGGCTATTAGGGGACTCTGGTTACCCCAACCTGTCCTGGCTACTGACCCCAGTTAGGAATCCCAGGACCAGGGCAGAAGAACGCTACAATGAGGCCCATGGGCGGACTAGGAGGGTGATTGAACGCACCTTTGGCCTCCTGAAGGCCAGGTTCAGGTGCCTCCATATGACAGGTGCATCCCTAATGTACTCACCAAAGAAGGTGTGCCAGATCATCGTGGCCTGCTGTATGCTTCATAACCTGGCTTTGCGCCGCCAGGTGCCTTTTCTGCAGGAGGATGGTCCAGATGGTGGTGTTGTAGCAGCTGTGGAGCCTGTGGAGAGTGAAGAAGAGGAAGCCGGAGAGGACGACATAGACAACAGGAACACAGTAATAGAGCAATATTTTCAGTGACACACAGGTAAGAGTACACACCGGCATATTACATTTACTTAAAGACTCCTACCTCTCTATTGTCTGACTTTTTCCCCCAGTGTATGGTAACTGTGTTGTGACTTTCCCTTCCGTTTTCAGAGCTGTGGGCCCCACTGCGTGACATCTGCTTTGTTTCCCCATGGACTACAGCTGTGTGACAGCGGTTTGTTGGCATCACAATTTGAATAACAATTTTGGCACTGTCATGTCTAATACCTTTGTTAAAATCACAGACAGACTCCAGATTGTTTATGTGCAATAAGTGTTTTTATTCAAGTGCTCTAATTTGGATGGGTGGTTGCAAATCGGTGAGGGGTGATGGTGGAGGATTGTCCATGGCAGAGTCCAGACTATCAGGTTCACAGGTGCATTGTCCAAATGCCTGTGGGAAGTGGAGCAGAGGCAGTTTAAGGTTGGACAGGGTGACAATGTGGGACAGTGGGATGACAATCAGGGCGGTATCCTTTGCTGGCGGGGGTCTTGACATGTTACTCTGTCTTCTTCCTGGATCTCAGGGCCCGCTTGCGGGGTGGTTCTCCTTCTGCAGGGGGTGGGGTTCTGGTGGCCTGTTGGTCATCTGTCGGGGCCTCCTGTCCACTAGCGCCGGCGGAGGTGGTAGCCAGTTCTTGGTCTATGCTAGTGTCAGGGGCCCTTTGAGGAGCCACAGTGGTCCGCAATGTGGAGATTAACTCATTCAGGGCCACTACGATGGTACCCATGGCGGTACTGATGTTTCTCAGTTCCTCCCTGAACCCCATATACTGTTGCTCCTGCAGAAGCTGGATTTCCTGAAACCTGGCCAGGACCGTCGCCATCGTCTCCTGGGAGCGGTGGTATGCTCCCATGATGGAGGAGAGGGCCTCGTGGAGAGTGGGTTCCCTTGGCCTGTCCCCCCCCCTGTCGCACAGCTGCCCTCCCAGTTCCCCTGTTTCCTTGGGCCTCCGTCCCCTGGACCGTGTGCCCACTACCACTGCCCCCAGGTCCCTGTTGTTGTTGGGGTGGTGGGTTAGCCTGGGTTCCCTGTAGTGGTGGACACACCGCTGATTGACGTGTCCTGGGGACAGAGGTATGGGCCCGCTGGGTGGGTGCTGTGCTGGTGTTCCCAGAGGGGGGAAGGTCTGCTGTGGCCTGCGTCTGTTTGAGCGGAACTGACTGTCCCGAGGTCCCCGATGGACCGGGCTGGTCATCTAGATCCAGGGAGACAGAGCTGCTGTCATCACTGTGGGCCTCTTCTGGGGGTGGAGGGGACATTTGTGGACCCTCCTGCGCGGTGACCTGCCGTTCGGGTCCTGCAGGGGTATAAAAGTATGGTTATTGCTTCTGTGTGTGCCAATGGCGTGCAATGGGTGGGTGCCCGTGTACCTCAGTGCTGGCATTCCTTTGTGGGGGCTGTTGTGACGGTGTTTTGGGGGGGGGGTGATGGGTATGTGCATTGGGCATGCTTTGGTGATGGGTGTCCATGCTTTGGGGCCGCATGCAGGGCTAAGTTTTGGAATGGGTGGGTTGTGATGGTGAGACATTTGCAAGGGGTAGTTGTGATGGGGGTGAGTGTGAGGGTGGGGGTATGAGTTGGCATGCAGGTGGGGTGGGGGGGATGAAGTAGTGAAGATGAGACTTACCAGAGTCCATTCCTCCACCGACTCCTGCGAGGCCCTCAGGATGCAGGATGTTCAAGATTTGCTCCTCCCATGTTGTAAAATCTGGGGGAGGAGGTGGGGGTCCGCCGCCAGTCCGCTGTACCGCGATGTTGTGCCTTGATATCATGGAACGCACCTTCCCTCGTAGGTCGTTCCACCGCTTCCTGATGTCGTCCCGATTTCTTGGGTGCTGTCCCACAGCGTTGACCCTGTCGACTATTCTGCTCCATAGCTCCATCTTCCTGGCAATGGTGGTGTGCTGCACCTGTGTCCCGAACAGCTGGGGCTCTACTCGTACGATTTCCTCCACCATGACCCTGAGTTCAGCCTCTGAGAACCTGGGGTGTCTTTGAGGTGCCATGGGGTGGTGTGGATGATGTGTGGGGTGGAGTGTGGAGTGATAGGTGGGGTGCTATTTAGTGGTGTGTTGTGTGAGGTGCGTGGAAGTTCTGTGGGTATTGGTATTGTGTGCCTGTGGATGCTTGGTAGTTGACTGTGGTGTCTCTCTCTCGCCTTCTCTCAGAATTTCTGGTCGTAGGGGTTTATGGGTGATGTGGGTGTGTGTTTTATATTGTATTGGGTGTGTGGGAGTGGTGTGTGTATGTGTATCAGGTGTGTGTATTTCGAATAGTCCAATGTGCTAGTGTTTGGTACGAGTATGTCTATTTTGACCGCGGCGGTGTGTACCACCCATAGAATACCGCGGTTGAAAGACCGCTGCGTGGATTCGTGGGTCGTAATGGCATGGGCGTATTTCTGTTGGTGTGACGGTGGAGGTTTGGTCATCGCCAGTTTATCGCTGACCTTTGGTGTGGCGGACTTTTGTGGATGTCGGTATTTTGGCGGTTTGCCTGTTGTGGGTCAGAATGACCGTGGCGGTTTACCGCGACAGCGGCGGTGTTATGGCGGTCTTATGTCTGGCGGTAAGCGCCTTTTACCGCCGATGTTGGAATGACCGCCTATATGTGTAAAATATAGCACAGTACAGTGTATTTTGTATTTTTTAACATATTTAGGGCCTGATTACAACTTTAGCGGAGGGGGTTAATCCGTCCCAAATGCGACGGATATCCCGCTCGCTGTATTACGAGTTCCATGGGATATAATGGACTCGTAATACGGCGGGCGGGATATCCGTCACATTTGGGACGGATTAACCCCCTTCGCCAAAGTTGTAATCAGGCCCTTAGTGTTTCTTTGATTTTTTTTATTAAGTATGCTGTACTTTCAATGCAGTACCAGAGTACTCAGTACATTATATAGGAACTTGTAAATAATTTTCCCTACCTTTAATTAAGTGGTAATAGTTATCAACACTTATACTTATCTATATCTAAGGCCCTTACTCGGAATCCAGGGAAAGTGGCCTTAAAACAACATGCCTTTACCTTTTTTAAAGGCAGTCATTAGCCAATCACATAATGCCTTGTCATTGCTATGTACCACTGTAATTTTGTGACATGCAGCCAAATGCCACAAAAGTTCACTAATCTACAGCGATAACAGAGATCACCAAGTTTAAATGCCTTATAACATAAAAATACTTACCCTACACACTTGTTACACCAAAAATGATCATCTGCACACCATAATAATGTATAATGCTGCTACATTTTATGGACATCCGACTGGGCGTTTGCCTGCTGGTGTGAATGCAAAGTCTATGGACCAATGCATTTGTGCCCAGACGCATTTTGAGACCTCCCCTTTTATAATTGCTCCCCTTTAACCAATCACTGTGATACGGCTGTCGATAGCAATTGAGGCATTATCTGAGAATAACAATTTCTCTAAGTCACCTTTGATATTTCTCAAAAAACCTGCTCCAGTTCTGCTATGAAAAATCACAGACTGATTGTTGAAAGTGGTTTGCATGTAGCCCTTCTGAGTATACTGTTATTTCTGCTGCTGTAAAAACCTATTGCTCACTCAATCTCATTAGGGCTTCTGTTGTAATCCAGGTGTTGGGAAGATGCCATTTATTATGTTCTGAGAAAAGATAGATATTTCAACAGCAGCCTCTGCCATTTCCTTCTATTTAAAAAAAAAAACACTTTTTTCGGGTTGGTATTAAGTCAGCATCTTTGAGTGGTCCACCAACTTATTCCCGTGGGTTGTATTATGAGAGACATAATCACTAATGCCACTCTGCCCATTTCAACCTTTTTCATTCTGTAGTGCTGATGAATTCTCTGATATCTATTTCTTCTTGACTGACTTTGGCCTATTGCTTGAGTTGCAAACCCTTGATTCGCTGATTCATTGACAACGTGAGCGTTTGTTTATTTGTTTTCCCCTCAGTCTGAAGTTGCTTTGCCAATTCATAAAAATAGTTCCAGATATTAATGGTTGTGCCTGTTCTTTTTGAGACCTGGAAATTCTGATTCGTGCACCCTGGAATGAACACATGCTTCTGTGAGAAATTCCAGTTAGGGTACTCATATTACTGTGTGCACAAATCAGAATTTCCTGCAATTGCCAAGATGCACCTCAGGTTTTACCTGCAATAAACCTGTGGGCAAGTAGTGTGAGGTACACCTTTAGAAACTTGAAATCCATCAGTATTCAGGGCCTTGATGTAAGTCTAAATGTATCAACTTACTATTTACCATGGTTGGCTTAATATCAAGAAGATGCATTTCAGACAACTGTTCATGTGTTGGCCATCTCTCGCATAAGAGATTTATCACAGTTCCCTGCCTTACTATATGATGTATTTCCTGTTTCAATATTTTCAGCAATGTACCAGTCAAAACAGGTGGTTATTCTCTCTGTAGTTTGTAGCATCCTAGTAACCTTGGGTGGGATTCAGTAATCATATGCTGCTGCCATTGAAAGCAATTCACTTATTATTTATAGTTGCACCTGAATATTTACTTCACCTACCCTGCTCTCATAAAATTTGCACAAAAATTCTTTGGCACTGGAGGTTGTGTCTACTAATGTTTAGAATTAGTCTTCTCCATGTTAACATTCTTTTTCTTGATTTTCCTCGCTTGCATGTGGCAATTTGCTCTCACATTATGCTTGTCTTTTTACTTCATCTGGTACGTTATTGTGAGATTTTGTATTATTAATCCAGGGGGAGGAATCACTCCAAATTTAGTAATTTAATTTCCTCTTACATCGAGACTCATTTCATTGAGAAGACCTTGATCAATTCCTGATAGCCATAGGACTCAGAGCTGGCTTTGCCAAGAGAAACAAGCAGCAGCAAACATCATTAATCACTTAACTGCTAGGGCTCAATCCCCCTTGAGCTGAGGCCATTCTTGGCTATTTGGGGTAGTTTGCACTTAGGGCTCAATAACTAGTTTCCCACATAAGGTAGCCACACCAAATTTGTGTCCTTTTTTCCAACATCCCGGGGTTTCTAAAAGTACATGGGGTTTGTGGGTTCCCATGGAGGGGACAGAGAAAATAGGCAAAATATAGCTAGTTTTTTAGTTTTTAGAAGAAAAAGGAAAAAAGTGCTTTGGATAAATGTCTTTGTTTTCCATAAAAACTGCATCAATGAACGGTTTGCTGTGCTAAAGTCACCATCTCCCCATCTTTCATGTACAGGCAGAGCTGAATAAAAAAGGCTAATTGCTTACCATGGTTTTGGCATTTTTCCAAAAGGTAGACCATTTTTCCAATTTTTTCTGCTCTCAACCTACTTCAAGTTTGTGGCAGAAACCAGCGTAAAACCCCTGAGTGATCCAGAAAAGCTATAGATTTTTGAAAATTTGTCACAATTCTGAATTCATCAAGGGGTCACATGTGTAGATCTCTCATGGTTTTCCCAAATAAACCAACTGTTGAAATCAAGAAATAGTGACCAACGAGTAGGAAAAAACCTGCCATTTGTTACAACATTTGCAAAAGCAAAATACCATTATGTATGCTAGACCTTTCTGGCTGGGGGGATATATGGGATTTAAAGGTTCTCCAAGAAGTTTTCCAAGAGCCCAAGGACCCAATGTACCCAGAGCCAATACATGAGCTGCACTGTACAATTATTTTTCATTGTGCACCAAGTATAGACTCATATGGTGAAGAGTGAAAAATGTGTATCAAGAAAACCTATGTATTTCTAAATTAGGCACAAGACATGGAGCTTAGGAGCAGTGGTTATTTGTACATCTCTTTATTTATGGGTATCTGAACTAGCATTTGATTTAGAGAGTATTTTTCAAAATGTCTTCTTTCTTATACACTGGCTTACGATTGGAAGGCAAAAATACAGCAAAATCCAATTAGTAATAACAAATGTTCTACTATTCTATGCTCCCACGTTTCTGCTCATGAAAATGGTACCTCAATTGTGTGGGTAGGTCTTGTGCCTGCGACAGGAAATGGTCCAAACCACAACATGGACATATCACATTTTTCCACTGAAAACACCCTTTTTTTTGCAAAGTGCGCAGCTTTGGATTTTACGCCCTAGCTCAGCTGGTATTTAGTGAAAGCTAGAAAACTTGCACATTTTTGAAAACTAGACACCTGGGGGAATGCAGGGTAGGATAACTTGTGTGGCTCCCAACAGTTTTTGTTTACCCAGAATCACCTGCAAGCCTCAAACTTTGTCTAATAAAACACATTTTCCTTGCGTTCCTGTGATGGAAAGGTCTGTAATCTCTGGGGAACCACCGACTTTCCAACCAGCATCCCCCAAGTCTCCCGAAAAAAATAGTACCTCAATTGTTTGGTTAGGCCTAGTGCCTTCAAAAGGAAATGGCCGAAAAGGCATCCTGGAAACACTTCATTTTTCCACAAAAAACTGACACTATTTAGCAAAGTGGACAGCTGTAGCTTTTGGGCTGTAGGTCAAGCAGCACCTACAGAAACTAGCACAGAAACCTAGCAAACCTGCATTTTTTTAAAAGTAGACACCTGGGCAAATCCAGGGTGGGGTGACTCATGTGGCTTTTTCAAGGCAATGTTACCCAGAAGCCCTTGGAAATGTCAAACTTTGGTAAAAAACATATATTTTCCTCACATTTCTGTGACAGAAAGTTCTAGAATTTTGGGAGAGCCACACATTTCCTACCACTCTGGGTTTCCACTTGTCCCCCAATAAGAACAGTACCCAACTTGTGTGGGTGAGCCACGGGACCACACCACAGAAAATGCCCTGAAGTGCTACATTGAGAGATAAGCAATCGGGGTAGCTACAGTATTTGGGGCTGTGCTGTGGTGACGACCATGAAAACCTATGAACCACAGAAGGTTTTTAAAAATAGACAACCAGGGTATTCCAAGGTGGTATGTCTTGCATGTAACCCATGAGGCTTTCTTACCCACAATGCCCTGTAAACCTCAAACTGTGCCTGAAATCACATATTTCCCTTACAGTTTTGTGATGGAAACTTCCAGAATCCACAGGAATCAACAAAACTCCTACCAGCCAGCATTACCCCATTTGTGCCAATTAAAATGCTGCCTCACTTGTGTGGTTGGGACTAGTGCTGGCAATAGGAAAAGATCAAACCAAGGTCACTGGGACTGTTGAGGTTTATATGGGTGAGGGTGGGGCGGATGTTAGGCTGGGCTGACCCACCTTAATATTTCATTACAAATCTATTTTCCTCCATACAGTGGGCATTCTGGGCCCCACGGCAAACCGTGGCAAACCTCCTGTCCGCCCTGGGAGAATCTGGTGTCTAGTGGGCTTTTAGCCCCCTGAGGGGACAGATTGAGTAACACTACCCCTATTGACCCCCCAGGGGGCAGAAAGACTGACTGTCCTTTTGTTGGGGTGGAGGCATGCCCTTGGTGGGCAACCCCACCCACTATATACAAAAAGATTCCCTTGTGTCTAGATGGTGTACTGCCACCTGGGGGGGGGGGGAGTATTGGGGGTAATCACCCAATCTGCCCTCCAGGGGCAAGACTGTCTTCATAGTTTTTTTCTGGGGGGCATGGGATCATGGTCACTCCCATAGTGGAAAGCCCCTAGCCCTATATTTGTTTTGAAAATACACCCTGGTGCTAGTAGGTTTTCTGCCCCCCTTGAAGGGGGGAGATCTGGAGTAACTACCCCATCTACCTCCCAGTGGGGTACGAAAGGCTGTCGCCCTTCTTATTGGTGTGGGGGCATGCCGATGGTGGGTAGCGCCCACCCTTATATTGTTTTTTTTTTTTTTTAATCCTGGTGTCTAGAGGGATTTCTCCATCCCTGTGGAGGGCAGATTGGGAGTAATCATCCCATCTGCCCTCTGGAGGGGCAGGAAGACTGTCACAATATTTTTGGGGTGTGGGGGCATGACCATGCTAAAGTGGGCAGCCCACACTCCTATATTTATTTTAAAAATCAACTCTGGTGTCTAGTGGGCTTTACGCCACACCATCCACCCTGAAGAAGGGGCAGTAAGATGGTGTCTTCTTGTTGAGGTGGGAGCATTGCCATGCCCATGGTGGACAGCCCTGACCCACATATTGTTTTACAAAAAAATCCCTGATGTCTGTTGGACTTTCTTCCCTGAGAGGAGATTGTGAGTAATCATACCCATCTGCTCTCCACCGGGAGGAGGCAGAAAGCCTGTCACAATAGTTTTTTGGAGAGTGGGGGCATGTCCATGTCCATAGTGGGTAGCCCCCAGCCCTATGTTTATTTTAAAAATAGACCTGGGGCACATCGGAGGTAATTACCCCAACTGCCCCCCAGTTAGGGCAGAAAGACTGATCTGGTATGGGGTGGAGGAGTACAAACCCTTGCCCAAGGGGGCGCTCCCGCAAAATCCCTTGTGTCTAATGGGTAAATCCCTGCTTGGGGCTTGCTCTCCTATGGCAATCCAAAAGCAGGGAGGATCCACTAGGAAGCAATATTACCGGAAAGGAGAGATCATTCCCTTCTAAACTATACCTCTCCCACCCCAATCAGTGCTCGGGGGCTGAGATATGATCCCCACGCACTCATACAGTGAAATTAAAACACCGCTTTCAGCTCATTTTACTTTACTATAGCATAATATTGTCTGTATGCCCTGTGTGCTGATTGTTACTACATTAAAGGGAAAAAGACTCAGGCTGCTTGGGAAGCTCTTCCTCATCAGCCTTAGTTTAAAATTTTATAAAGGAATCACTCTGGTGCTATGCACCAGGGAGGCCTTTAAAAGCCTCCCCATTGTAGGCTAATGTGGACAGACTGACTGGCTTAAACCCATACTAAAGAGGTTAAATTAAAAAACCACACAATTCCCAAAACATCTTAGAAATACTGGAAGCATTTCCATAAGCAGAATGGAGAAAAAATGGTTAAATCCCTAGAATTTAGGCATGAAGTCAGGATGACCGTGGTAAAGAGGGGTTTGGGTAACCCTTTGTAGTTCAACTTGGTCAAGATTTACACCTTCACACTTTTATACTACACAAATTCCTTCAGCAGGGTAAGGCAGGATTCTGTCGCTGAAAATGGCTACATTACACGTGACACATTTTACCAACAACCCTACATTAGCTTCAGTTTTTGCATGAAAACACTCCAAACAGGAAAAACCAGCAAGTCTTCAATACCAAAGTTGTGTTGTTTTTCAAGACCACTGACACTTTTGGCAGGTTCTCCAAAGGTCATAAAATGTCTTAGTCCCAGCTTAATGTAGCTCTTGAAAACCATTTCTGGTTATTCAGAAGACAACTAAAATGACTGAAAATGCTGGGGAGGTCATAGGGTCCAGGCATAAGTTGCACTCAACCTTTCTCTTCTTGCAGGATTCACAGCAATGTCTGCTGTTGTAATCTCACAACTTATCAGCCAGTTCTTATTTATAGGGGAACCCTTTGCCAAATTATTCAATCCTTGCTGCTAAGAAGGCCAGCTTTACTGACATATTTGAGCACTTCCAGAGCTTGCTGTTAGCATTTCTTTATTGTTATTAGAACGTTTGAATCTCTTAGAGCACACACAAAAAAAACTGGCTCAACCCAGCATCTGCTCCTGTCATCGCCTTCGCAACTCCAGACAGCTACAAGACAGCACATCGTGACCGCATCAACAAACACGTAGGCAGAATTGTCATCATCCACAAAGAGACCATCCACTGTACCACCACCACAGATGACACAACCCCGATCATTTAACATCTCAATCTCCAACTCCAAACCAGTGGCAAAACCACCATCAGAGGCACCCTCTCCTACACACCCGCAGGACCACACACTAGTTTCTGCAATGCCATCACCAACTTTATCACCCCACTCGCCATTGACTCCAAACACTACATTCTTCCTCAGAGACCCAAATTTTCACTTTGATGACCTTAATGACACCAAAACTACCAACCTCCTGGAAAGCATGAACACCATCAGCCTCAACCAACTAGTCACCAACCCCACATCTAATACAGGACACACGCTTGACCCCATCTTCACAGCCAGGTACAGAGCCAGTCATGTCACAGAGCTCACCTGGATGGATTACTCCATCGTCCACTTTAACATCATAAGATCCCTTGGCACCACCACCAAGCCACCCAGCACCTCAATCCATAGCTGGAACAACGTGTCAGAGGGCCAGTGGGCTGATATGCTCAACAACTCCCACCCTGACACCATAACTAACGTAGAATAGGCTGTGAAGAACTTCCCTGCCTGGATCACCAACTGCGCCGAACTTGTCACGCCCGTCAAGCCCATCAGACTAAAGAGATCCACCAAACAGGCCAGTTGGTACACCACTGAACTAAGAACCATGAAACGCAACTGCAAGTGACTAGAAAGGAAATGGCGAACTAGCAAGAAGCCCACAGACCGAGCCACCTTCAAGACAACCCTCAACCAATACCACCAACTCCTGAAAGAGATGGAAAGGAGAGCCCTAGCAACTGTATCAAAGCCAGTCCTAACCACACCAAAGAACTCTTCAACATTGTAAAAGAGTTCTCTAACACCTCAGCCATCAAAAACATTAGCACCTCTTCTAAGGAACTCTACGACACCATCTACAAAAGCTTTGAAACCCAACCCACCTCCTCCAACCTCTTCAGCCTACTTGCACTCACAGATGCAAACCTTGACCACCTACTCACCACCTGGGACCTTCTCACCACACAGAACACCAACGCCATAATTAACTCTAACCACTCTTTAGCACCCACTGACCCCTGCCTTCACCACATTTTCAACCACAGGAGCAAGCTGATCAGCAAAAAGCTCACTGCCATCTTCAATGCATCCATCACTACGGCCAACTTCCCTGAAGAATGGAAACATGCAGAAGTCAAACCCCTTATGAAGAAATCATCTGCCGACCCCAGTGAAATCAAGAAGTACCATCCCATCTCTCTGCTCCCCTTTCCCACCAAGGTCCTCAAAAAAGCCTTCAACCACTAACTCACGGAACACCCAGAGAACATCAATCTTCTGGACATATCCCAATCTGGATTCGGCACCAACCACAGCACTGAAACCACCTTGATCGCTGCCACCAATGACATCAGACCGCTCCTTGACTGGGGAGAAATAGTGCCCTTGACCCTCTTTAACAATGTAATCCATCACACACCTATCAAGAAGCGTCATCACATCAGAATCCAAGGATAAACCCTCAAATTGATTGCCTCCTTCCTCACCAGGAGAACCCAGAGAATCCACCTGCCACCTTTCACCTTGAAACCCAAGAACATCCCTCAAGGTTCGTCCCTCAGTCCTACACTGTTCAACATCTTCATGACCTCATTGGCAGATATCATCAGAACCCATGGACTAAAGATCATATCTTAACCACCCAACTCAACCTCTCACTATCAAAAGACCTCTTCACGACAAGGGCCAACTTCTGCAGGTGTATGAAGAGCAGCATCCTCTGGATAAAAAGGAACTGCCTAAAACTCAACACAGACAAAATGAAAGTGCTGATCTTTAGGAACAACACCTCCCCATGGAACGAATTCTGGTGGCCTTCTGAACTAGAACCCTCATCCACTCTAACAGACCATGCCTGCAACCTTGGCATTATCCTGGACAGCACGCTCACCATAAAAAGCCAGATCAACGCAGTCTGCTCCACTTGTTTTCTCACTCATCCCTTGCTCTATAAGATCTTCAAATGGTTCCCTGTCAACACCAGACAAAAGGTCACCCAAGCTGAGGTCACCAGCTGGCTGAACTATGGCAGCACACTCTACAGAGGAATCACCATGCACCTCCTGAAGAGATTGCAAACCATACAAACATCAGCAGCTCGACTCACACTCGACCTCCTCAAATGGACCCTCATCACACGTATCTAAAGAAGCTCAAGTAGCTCCCCATTCAGAAGAGATGTCAATTCAAGAAGCAGATCCACAACTACTAAGCCCTTCACAATCAAGGACCAGCACACATCAACCACCGCATTAACTTCCACCAACCTTCCAGACAACTGCGCTCTGCCTCCTTCTCTCTCGCACACCCCCCCCGCATCTGACAAAGCAACAGTGGAGGATGCTCCTTCTCCTACCATGCTGCAAAGACCTGGAATGATCCCCCACCCCCTTCACCCCCAGGCCTCATCCTCCCTTCTGGAATTTAGGAGAGGACTTAAGACCTGGCTGTTCAACTGAACCCTCCCAAAACAACAAAGTTCTCTGCAACTTGCAGATGATTAGCCTCACTTTACAAATCCTGATTGATTGATTGATTGATTGACAAAAAGCATATTTTTTGTTTATGTTAATGGGTGCAGCCATTACATATGGTCTCTTGCTGTGTAAGCTTATTGTTTACAAAGATAGATGTATAATATCAACATTTGGATTGAGCTAACAACTTTTGGTGCCATGTTAACTTTGTTGGTTGATATCAATAAACATTGGGACAGCGCTTTGGACTTTGTTAAGTCCACACTTCATAACATGATGTGCCCTTTAGGATTTTTCTAGTGGGTTGTTAAACCCACTCATGATGGTGGACATACATTAGACTTGCTGTTTTCTAATTTTGACTTGAAGATGTCTGACCCTCTTCCTCTGACATGGACAGATCACAGTTTGATCCAATTTAACTGGTCTACTTGTCACTCTGGCTCTCGGACTGATTGTGGAAAGGCCTACCAGTTCCACCTTTTTTCCAGATTACAGGTGATAATTTATGGACAGCTTTGGAAATTTCCACTCCGTCACTTCTGGGTTCCATAGACACTGATATGTCAGAGTATGATCAGTGGATACATTCCTCGAATGAAAAACTTGCTCCTCTCTCTCCTCGTTTATCTGGTAGGAAAAACATTTCTAGCCCCTGGTTCTTAGATGGTCTTAAGCATGAGAAAAAAACATGAAGAAAGGCAGACCGGGCATGGAGTAAAAACTATAACCCACAGTTCACAGTACTTTACAAAGTAGCTTTGAAAAAATATATGACTGTGGTAAGTCTTACTAAGAAACAGTATTTTGAGGAACGTATAGATAAAGAAGCTAATAAATCTAATGCAAGGATGCTTTGGCAGAATATTGTGACCAACTTCACACAATTTTCTCATAATAAAGTTGTGGCAATACAAACTAGCCTTCGTTCAGGTGCTAACCTGGATATATATGTATGGATTGCAGCTCTTTCCATATAGACATAGACACTTCACCTTCTGGCTGCATTTTGTAATTTAGCTCCATCTCCCTGGAAGATTCTAAGAGGGCTATTTTAAATCTTAAATCTCAAATCAGGTTCTCCATTGGACCCTCGTCCCCACTTTATTTTGGCCTTAGGAGTGGATATTATTAATCCCATTCTCAATGGGATTTTGAATAAATCTTTGGGTTCGGCCAATCTCTTTACTCCCTGCACCTTCCAAGCTGGTTGAAAAATGTCAAAGCTAATGGACTTCTACATCCTAGCCAATCAGGATTTAGACCCAGACACAGTATAGAGACTCCTCTGGTGGAGGTCTCCAATCTGAAAAGAAGTTCCATCTATGCAGTGTAACGCCGCGCTCAGATGCGGCGTCTCTTTCTGTCCTCGCGGATGGAACGCGCTACCGATACTCGGAGCGCCGTTCCCCGCGTTTTTTGACTACACATTCTGGGAAGCATATATTTCGCTCCTGGTCGCGCTACACTTACATGTAGCCTTTTTTTTTTCTTCTTTGTGTTGTTGGTGGGTTTGGCTGGTCTTTTTACCTGTCTCTGTCCATGTTGTGTCCATCTTGTCTTCTTCGTGTTTTTGTCCCAGCATGCTCTGTTTTTCTTTTATACTACTTTCTTTTTCCTATACTGGTCTATGGGCTCTTCCCAATTCAAGATGGTGTTCTTTCCTTTTCCTGTGATGTCACTTCCCTTTTCTCAGTATATAAGTCAGTCAGTCTTGTTCCACCTTGCGTTGCAAACACTTCCTTCTGGTTGTGCTGTTCACTCCTGTTCTTTGTTCCTGCTTTTTGCCTTGGGAGATTTTTGCCTGTTCTTTGTTCCTGCTTTTTGCCTTGGGAGATTTTTGCCTGTTCTTTGTTCCTGCTTTTTGCCTTGAGAGATTTTTGCCTATTTTTGTTTCCTGTTGTTTAGTCCTGTTCTTTCTTGTTTTTCTTCAGGAGTTCCTATTTGAGGTTTTTTCCCCAGTGTTGGGGTTATTTCCCTCTGGGACTCCTTCTTGAGGGTACGGTCTGCTTTGGCGTAGCCTGTCAAGCGGCACCGTGGCTACTAGAAGGGGTCGCCCTTATCTGGGAGTATCCAGAACCCGTAGAAGACTTGGTGTATTCAACAACTGGGTATCCAGAGGTGAGAAGTCCAGCACAGTACGTAACATGCAGGGGGTATGGCCGATCTGATACTGCTAGACCTGTGGGCAGCACTCGACACTGTCCCACATGAAAGACTGCTTTCTCATTTCCTTCAGTTTGGCATTAAAGACAAGGCCTGGAAATGGCTGATGTTATTCCTTGAGGATAGAAGGCAAGAGGTTTGGTTTCCTCCTTATTTTATCTCTAGCCAAATGGTGTCAGTTAAGGTCCTGCAGGGCTCTGCTCTTAGCCCTATTATGTTTAACATCTATAATGGATCCACTGGCTAAGCTAGTGGAATCCTTCGGAACCAAGATTGTCTCTGATGCCAATGACACCCATATTTTCTTTGTGTTCAGCAAAGGCAGGGCCATTAGCTCTGGTGCGATTCAACCATGTCTTTCTGATGTCTTTCGGTGGTTGACAGTTCATCAGGTGAAGTGTAATACTGAGAAATAGGAAGTGCTCAGTTTTTAACACAATTTTACTTTAGATCTTGATGTGCACTGGCCTTCGGGGATACCTGCTCCCAACACTCATGCCATTACTGTAACAAATGTAGGTGTCAAGTTTGTTAGTAAGATCTTTTTTTCAACCACGTCATCTCATTGGTTGGTGTATGTTTTGGCATCCTCCGGAGGGCTAAGAAGTTTTCATATCTTCTTTCCCTTTCTTCCAAGATCACTGTATTATTGGCTTTAGTGATGTCCAGACTGGTTTACGCCAGTGAGCTATACAAGGGCCGCCTAAGTGTCTGCTTAATAAACTCCAGATAGCTCAGAACATAGCAGCCTGGCTGGTCCTCAGCTTTCCCAGATGAGAACAAATTACCACGCACCTACATAGTGTGCATTGGCTTCCTATTGAAAAGGGGATCTTTTTTAAACTGTCTCTTTCAAAGCATAGAGCCCTCTGGTCCTGATTATCTTTCTGCCAGAATCTCTTTTTATACTCCTGAGAGAGCCCTATGATCCGCCGGCAAGTATCTGGCTAGGATTGCTCGGATCCACTGGACTACAGCAAGCGGCCATTCTTTTTTGGGCCCGGACGCTGGAATTCTCTACCCCTTGACTTGTGCCAAACAAAAACTGAGGCAATCTTTAAGAAAAAGCTGAAGACCTGGCTTTTTGTATTGTAACTGCTTTGCATTCGAGCTGGCTCTTACTGCCGGGACACTCTTGAGTAGCCGTGCGCTTTATAAATTCCATCACTACCACTTAGTTTAGTCTGACAGTAGGCTTAGTGTCTCCACACCCTGTACTTTTTTTAAATATAAGCTAAAATCAAATCATTGGTCACATAGTATAAAAGCGCAAGGATTTGACAAATGATTAGGAGAGGTCTTCGCACCAGAACTATCACCAGAGGTCAAGACTGATTGCTGAGCTCCATGCTCTCACTCAAAGTTATGATTCCAGAAGCTGTGCTGATGGTGTCATTCACATACAGCACATATCCTGTTTCTGAAGCAGAGCTCTGATAAGGATTAGCTGCAGCCCTCTTTTCAAAGCTATGCTGTGCAATCCATCCCAAGAAACTTTCAAGCAGGTTTTGCTATTTAATGCTTTAGTTGATGCTTAGAAGTGGCATTATGGTGTTAAGATGTCAGAAACTTGTTAACAATATTTAAAACGTTTATCTTGTTTTCATTGACTGTTACATGCTGAACTGCTTTTATTTGCACATCCTACGTGGTTGTTGTGCATATTTTATGCACTACACTTAGGATTTTCACCTGTACATGTTAAACTACATGTTCCCTGCGCTAATAATAAATAAACAACTGTTTGAATTGCCACTGTGTCCCTGAACTCATCTAGAGAGGCGAATAGTAACCTGAAAACACTGACGGCACAGAGATACTCAGTGGGCTTGTGCCAGGGCTGTGATCCAACTGGCATTCTAATTTCCTGTTTATGCGTTGCGATAAGTCCTTCTATAAAAGGTTGGAAACCCAACTCTTGTTGTTCCAGAGACCCTCACGTTTCATATTACTTTGTTTTTAACATTTGATTACATTTTGCTTTGGTGATAGGGGTGGGTTACGGATATGGTGGTCCTAACAGGATGGAGTCCTCAACTCTGCTGCTTGTGCTCCGAGGGAAGCAAGCTACTTGTGCCAGTGGGTAACAGATCCAGCAAGTATAAAAATGTAGATCACTGATCATTGCAAGGGAATTCCTTTATGTAAGGTGGCCACCGTGCAAACAAGATGCATTCATTATCTTGGATGAGAAGATTCCCTTCACAATCCAATGACAGCAGTCCATCAATACTGGCAGCCTGGTGTGAAAGAAATCCCCTCATTTTAGAAGACCATCATAGGAATACTATGACACATACATCATCTTAGATGGGGGTATGCCCCTCACAATCAACCAGCCAGGCTATTACATTTTTTCATGTTTAACCACTTTGGAGCAGGAGTATGAGACTGCGTGTTTTCCACTGCTTTACTGGTCCTATTTACGAGTTGGACAGGTTTCGGGTAACAGTAAATTCCATGCAAATCTACTGGTGGTAAATCTACCCAGTACGGACCAATTACGAGGTAAACCCCCTGGAATAGGGAATTACTATGTACTAAATTTCTGGTCGTAAAATCTCACAGAATTGCCAATCACATGGGGTTTACACATGCAATTACCCCCTGAACTGAGTAGGTGGTTAATATATGCAAGGACAACATACAGTTACATAGAATATGCCCTTGCCACTATTGGTGCTTTAATGTGCAACCATAGCCATAACCATACAGCCTGTTTATGAGGCGTATTACCTTTGCCAACGCTTCTTCCTCATGTGAGGTTTTCCTATGCTCTTAGAAAAAAGATAGGTATTTATTCAGCTCTCCTCTTTGCTCTGAATAAGATATGAATGCAGCGTCTGCGTAATCAATTTTGATCCAATAAGACTGATCTTCAAAAACTGATGCATTATCGGGAAAGGGATCTTACAGAGAATGTTCTTTTTCTAAAACCTAGAAAACAAAAAATAAGACCGAAAATAGTAATAAACAAGCCATTCCTTGCTTGTGTACGTATCAGTTCGGTATGAGTGCACTGTATGCAGTTATTGTACTGCATTCCTTGCATAAAGCCCCACCCACTGCTCAGTAAGAGCCTGCATCAAAACCGACTGCAGGATTCTGACACAGCAGTCTTTGCAGTTGCTGAGGGCTATTATGCATGCAACTCACCAAGAAAACGTGGTAGGTGTAAGGCGCAAAGCAGCCCTTTTTTGTATGAACTCTGAAGTTAATGCATGCACAGTAACATGTATATGATTTTTAACATTTTTCGTAGAAATATTAAGAAAAACGTGTTTGTACTAATTTACAAAAAATGATATTCGCTGGAAGACTGGCCGAGGTGTAGAGTACACCAGGGTATGAAGGATACAGTTTGTGCTGTACATCTCTTCTAACTGGCTCTTAGGGAACAGGCTGCTTTCTGTGTTTGAATGCTATAGTTATAATGCCTTAGGTTTGATGTGTTTCATATCACTTATCAAGTATAGAATTATGTATAGGACACGTAACGTCTCATATCAGACAGGGTGCTGTATACCTCTTCCTACATCCCACTGCCCAAAAAGCAGTGTTGGACATATTCGACCCAGGAAGCCTGTTTGCAGTATTTACTATCACCCACTTCAGCTAAGTTATGACTGGTTTGTTGGTAATTTGTTGTTGCTGTATATCACTTGCCTTTTTTTTGAGTCGGCAACTCCATTCTTTCTATAAAACACCTTTTTACACGTGGTGAAATGCTCAAAACCATTGCCTGCCCTCACACACCACAAATGCTCTATATGAACAGCTATGCTCCCATAATAATATAAAAGTGAATTAATCTACTATTTTACGGCAATTGTATAGTAAAATAAGGCTGCCGTGCACAGTTCATTCGTCTTGTGCAACGTTTGTAGAATTTATCGTTCTAGCTATTGAGTGCCAGAAACACGAAAGATAAATTATAAAATCTAACTCAGGTACTTAATCTCAAACCTGCAAAACTGTACCCTGTAGAACGCACTGAATGTAGTGAAATGATGCTTGTGTGATGCTTGTGTGAATTGCGTTTTTCACCGTATTTGGGTCGAGTTCAATAATAAGTATATGCATAAAGCCTGGTATTAGCAGCAGTGTACAATTTCACACGATACATTCACAATTACTTTATGAAGGTTGACCGTTGATTTATTTTGACTATGAATGGCATTTTTTAGCGTCTCTTTAGACAACATAGAACTGCACACGTTTTGAGGAACAATTTACTGGTGTATTTATTGAAGGTATTCATAAAGAATTTACTGAGCAGAATTGCTTCTATGCGCCGTGTCATGCCACGATATAGCTCACCCATATTTACAGCTCGCCCCCTTCCCTCTCGTCCTCCGTGGTGGCTGTAGATATTAACAGTAAACCTGATTTCTTCTCGGCAACGATGCGAATGTGTGATTTTTAAAATATAGATACACTAAGGTTCATAAAAATCTACTGTCTGTGTTTTTTAATTTTAGAATTATCGTCGCTGAAATATACTAGTTCATGGAATGGACCCTGTTCTTGTGTTTTTGCTGTCTTATAATAGCATTGGAGTTTATTACTGGTGCTATTATGTTAATTGTATCATTAATATTTTAACCTAGGGATACAGAAAGTAGCTATTTATGTTGGAATGATAATACTCGTTTGGAATCCTTGACTTTTTCACAGATGAAAACTCCATAGAAAAGGGTTATCCTAGACATGAATAACAACCTTTCACTTTATATTCCTTATTAGCAACTTTTTCACTAGAACATTTCCTCCCACCCTTTTTTTAGACACCAGCCACACTTCCGCATGGGGAAAACTTTGTGAATCTGGCTTGGCTTTCTTTCATTTCTTCAGCGGTTATTGCATGGGAATATAGGGGAAAGTTTGTTCTACAAATTTCCATAAGTTTTCTAATGAATCTCAATGAGTCGTACCCAATGATACTAAACAGCCTTTCAGAAAAAAGAGAAAATGAAGAGTTCCACACATTCGCTTTTGGAACACATGTATTCTCTTCAATTTATTTTATGGTAACAGACAGAGGGCCCAGTACTTTTAGGTTTGGTGAACCCAATCTCTTGCACTCAAAACACAGAGAATGGAGGCAGCAGAGAAAGCCAACACATTTCAAACCATTAACTTGTTTTGTTGAGCCTTATTCAGACACTGGCTTGAGACATTCTCCAGCCCAGAGGATATTTTAGTCTCTTGTCATGCTATGTTTGAATGTATCCTTTTGCCTCCTAAGAGGGACATTATATAGGCACATAATCTTTGCACTTTTTGTGACATTCAATTATTTATCTCACCCATTCTTTATATACGTAATACAATCTTATTTTCTTTATTTTTTCACTGCAACGCATATTGCTCCACTTCAGGGCAAAACAAAAACATTGCTAGGGAAGCTAAAGTGTCATCCTCTAACCATTTCCATTAAAGGACAACATTTAGCTTCTGGCTGCAGAAAAATGCCCCTGCCACTGGACCACAGCTGAAATAGAAATTCAGTGCAGTTTGCGACTCTAGAAAAGCCAAGAGGTATGGGTTGTAAGCAAAATTGCAAGCCAGATAGATAGGTAGCCAGAGGATTACCAATATTTGTTTTACATACCATCTTTTCTAATGTTCATGAATGTAAATGTATTCATGACTTTGAATGTATTTTAGTTTTACAAATGGCAATACACAAAGATTTGAAAATAAATTCAAAGAAACTGACCAGCTCTTCACCAATGAAACAATTGGGGGCATATTTATACTCTGGTTGCACTGAATTTGCATCCAAAATTTTGACGCAAATTCGGCGCAAACCCAACACCATATTTATACTTTGACGCCCGACCCCACGAACGTCAAAATTCCTCCATGTGCGACATTTTCTGGATGCGGGAAACCACCTTGCGTTAATGACATGCAAGGTAGGCGTTCCCATCCAAAAAATGACTTTTAGGCCTGTGTGCCTTATTTATACTCCTGTGTCATTTGGACGCACAGGAGGGGGCGGGCCTTAAAAAATGGCGCACAGCCTGATGTGTGCCGTTTTTTAACGCCTGGGTGAGGGCAGGCGTTAAGGGACCTGTGGGCTCATTTCCATGGTCTCTGACCATGGAAGAAGTCCACAGGTGCCCTTCTCTGCCCCCAGGGACACCCCTTGCCCCCCTCGCTCACCCCTGGAGGACACCCATGGATGGGGGGACCCATCCCAGGTAGGTACAGGTAAGTTGAGGTAAGTATTTTTTTAATTTTTTTAAAGTGGCATAGGGCATGCCACTGTGCCCAATGGCCATGCCCAGGGAACAAAAGTCCCCTGGGCATGGCCATTGGGCAGGGGGACATGACTCTCGTCTTTGCTAAGACAGGAGTCATTTCAGTGGGGGTTGTGCATCAAAAAATGGTGCAAGTCAGGTTAGAGCCATGATTTTTTACTTTAACCCAACCTGCACCATTTTTTGACGCACAACCCCCATTCTTACCTACGCCGGCGCTACCTGGTTTGAGTCTTTTTTTTTTACTCTGACCAGCCCGCAGCGCCGGCTAACGTCAATCCATAAATAAGGCGCCCATATGGTGCATTGGAATGGCGTTAGCCGGCGGTAAATTTTTTGACGCAAACCAGCGCCGGCGCTGGTTTGCATCAAAAAGTATAAATATGGGCCTTGGTATTTTCTTTCCCCCCTTTTTCAGTGCATAGTCTTTTCAAGTAAAGAATGTCAAAGAAAATTCACTCATGTTCTCTCTTGAATTTCAAAAACATAAAAAGTATTTTCCAATTAGATTTAAATACATTGGTCTTTCAAAACAGTATTTTTGTAATC
The DNA here is from genome assembly GCF_031143425.1 of Pleurodeles waltl. NCBI lineage: Eukaryota > Metazoa > Chordata > Amphibia > Caudata > Salamandridae > Pleurodeles > Pleurodeles waltl. The sequence goes on along the minus strand of NC_090442.1, from coordinate 318,343,921 downwards.
CAGATCAAGACCACCAGAAAGGCCATGCAGTTTGTGCAGTTCTGTCAGATAGATGAATACCTTAACAAAAAGCTCATGCCTTGTTTTACCAACTCTATATTTAGGCACCATACTTCATGCTAATGAAATTTGGAGGGATTATGCATTTAGAAATATCTAGATAATGCAGATTGTGTTTTCTAAATTGCATTTTAAAGTTCAGCAAAATCTATGTGCTAAAACATTATTATTGAACATGTAGATACAGGCTACCTCATCCCCCATAAAGTCTTACTTTGAAACCATGGTCGAAAAGGGGATCAATTTATGGACATAAGGAAAAAAAACAACTTCCACGAATACCAATGTGCCCAGTGAGATAAATAATTAAGTTGCTAAGAGAAATGCACTTTGTATAAATCAACTTCAGAACTGCTGGCTGTGTGTGATGTGTGTGCTTTTGGCTTTCTTCATAATAACACCTTATGGTTCGACTATATGCCAATTGGTAGGTGAAATGAAATAACAAGAAGGTATTTGTGAGGGGACAACATTAGTGTTAAACCCTTACTCAGACATTATGGAGACATAAAGGCTCTTATGACGTGAATAGACTATTTAGATCTTACTGCGAGTTTGGGAGGCTGATAATCAGCCTAAAAGTTTTAACAGAAAAAGGTCGTTTATATAAATTGATAATACAGTTTTTCTTTTTTAGTGTTCCTTAGGAAGAACTGGGAATTTATTGCACTTTATCCTGCACAGGCTGAATACAGATACTAAAGGAGAAAGTTAGTAAACATATTGTTATTGCAGAATAATAGTAGCAATAGTAGACGTTTTGACAATGCACTCTCCTTTCTGCGTGCCAATGATAGACCTAGTGTTAACTATGTTGCTTTGGAGTGTATTGCTGGTACATTTTCCCAAGTAAAATACTGAATTCGATTTGAGTTTTAGCACAGCGAATTTCTGGAAATGTTCAAATGGTAATTTTCAATTTTCGTTAGTCGTCTAGTCTATTTCATTTCTTGGTAACTGTATTCTCATTGATTGTGAAGATTTTGGTATCTAAAAAACAAGGCTTTTGCCAGAAAGCTTTAAACAAAAAAAGCCGAATGAAATACAGCTTCATTTCTGAGAAAGGTCCATGGCCAAGCTTTCTTCCCACATCTCAAAGCCGAAAAGTCTTGCTCTCTCTGGAAAATTCCCAAAATGGGTTATCCATCTGACTCAGATGATCTGCGGTAGCGCACAGGAGGAAAAGATTGTATTTTGCGCTTGCGCTAATTTAGGCAAGGAAGTGTGATGCAGGTTTGTGTTTTGTGTACGACCTACATATATCCCCAGTTCAAAATCTGCGCTCAGGGAAACATCTAGAAATGTGTCAGGGCTGCATATTTTGCTGCATCTCCTGTTCACAAAATTTTGCAAAAAGCTTTGTAACTATTGCCCACCTCCGCTCCACAGGGGCAATTTTGCAAGGAACAGGTTGAAAGAGGTTAGAATGGTTTCATCATTTGCAAACCTCACAATTCGGTAAATTAGACGATTTGTGAATGCTAAAATCTTTTGTGTTAAATACCAAACATTAGGCATTCAAAAAGCTTGTTTCCAAATTGTTAAATGTGTTTAGAAATTGATTCAAAATTAGTATTTGCAAGGAGTGTGTTTTGGCATTCCCTCTAAATGCTGATTTGAGACCCTTTGTATCAATTGAAAAGTTACTGACTTCCGAGTTGGAGTGGTAAGGCCTTATCAAAATGGGAACTGCTCCCTTTTTACCCCTTCCTCTTTATGAATATTAACAAAATGTTTGTTGAGCAGTAGGTAGTGTTTTTTTAAATGCCTCCCAGTTTCTTTTAAGGAAAACGTTTTTTTTGTTTTTTTTTTTAAAAGGCAGTCACAAGCATGGTAGTGTGCCGACCCTAACAGGCCACCATCCCCGTGATACCCAATATTTCAAGCGAGTCACATATGGCAACGTACCTCATTAATATTCATGTGCTATTTTGGTTTACGACCCATTCCGTATCCAAATTATACAAACCTATTGATTAGTACATAGATTGGATAATAAAATTCTTCACTGGTTCCAAAAGACTGAATGCAAAAGTTGACCAGTTTTTGCAACCAGTTCTTCATACATCTGCCCCAATGTTTCCAAAGAGGAATGCACAAATCCCAAAGGGGGCAACTAGCCCTATAAATGGTATTAATAATTTAAGCCATGAGCAGTGAAGTACTGAATTGTGGACTAGGTGTACTATCATGCTGGTCGCAAAAAGGGATTGCAAATTACGCACTGATTTTTTGCAACCAGTTTTTGATTTTGCAAACAGACTTATTAACTATAAAGTCACTTTGAGAAATCACCCATCACAGGGAGTCATAGAACGACCTGCTTAATGAATATTAATGCCTTCTAGTTTAAAAAGCGGGACTTCAAAACACCCTAATCGTTCTCACCCTATTTCTCTTATATTCATTGGTGAAAGTCATAGACTGTATTCTGTTGGCCAGATTGGAAAATTAGGAGGAAGAGAGTAAGGTTTTACTAGGTGTGCAACTTAAGAATCGGGTTGGGTACCCTTGAACAGTCCTTAAATCTGTATGTTTAATTGGCACATATACCTTGGCAAAACAAAAATCACTCCAGGTAGCGTTTTGATTGTGTCAACTATTCTAAGCTCTGGCTAACCATGCTAAAGTTAGGGGTCATTCATCTCACTGTGCTTCTCCTCAGGCAACAGTATTTGAATGCTTCAGAGAGGGTAAGTTTTGGGCGGAATGGTGGACGTATCAGATCATTTGGGATATGGAGGGTGATCGACAGAGTTGTATTTTAGTATTTTTCCTATTTAAGTTATATATTCATGTACTGGAACCTTATCTGGTTAGAATTGCAAGGATAAGCCCTGCTTACGGAAGCGCCCGATTCTCATCCTGTTATATACCGATAATCCAGTGCTACATTTAGGGACTGCCAACAGTCTCCAAAAGCTGCTGGATGCTTTTGCATCTTTTGTGTGTGACCTTGATTTAAAGAATAACCTCAAGAAAATGTTTTCTATTTTATGTGGCATTAGGGTTGCTAAGACTTGCTCCCTTGCTGTTTTGGACGCAATAATTGATAAAACAAATACTTTCCCCTACCTTGGGATCCAATTGAATTTGTCCGCAAACTTGGTTCAAAAGACTAATTAGGAAACAACAATTTGATTGTTCCTTAAAGTTACTATTTACATTGTACACAAATTGGGCCAAACTCCTCTAAAGGAGATGCTGGACGGAGATGCGGGACGGAGATGCTGGACATTTAAAAATCTCATTGTGTCACTGCAGCAAGTTATGGAGTAGGCTTGAGGGGTTATGCTGATGGTGGGAATCTATAACAATTGAAAAAAAACCTTCTGATTAGATTACTGGCAGTCCTGTCCAGGTTTTGTCTAATTATATAGACATGAAAACTGGTTTGGATTATTTAGAGGACTTGATTAGCTTTCATCCCCTTCTGCTATAGAATGCTGTATGCACCAAATCTGAATTCAATTGTAATAAGACAGTCATTCAGACCATGCTCTGCATATTCCCTAGGTAGATCAGCTAGAATGTTGTTCATGAGGATGGGCAAGTATGAAATGTTTGGTAATCCCTAAACCCTCTGTACCACTTCAAAGAACCAAATTAAGACCCTCTTCATACATTTTTGTCAGAGAAGAAGTTTGGAGTCAAGCATGCAAATTAACCAATATTGCCCATTCTTCACTGCTAATTACCAAAGGTTTGCAATTTTATTTATTTGTGGTTACCATTGCCCAATATAGATTTCTACTGAGCCATTTCAAGTTGAACACTGTGCACATTTTATTTCCTTCTCCAAGATGGGTGAATGGTCAAGTGCCCTTCCTCTCTGTCCATCTGATGACATTTCACATCAAAGCACCTCACATTATGCCCTCTTCTGTAAAATCTATAAGGAAGGTAGACTAGGAGGCCTAAGGCATTTACTCAAGAATCTCGGCCTCAGATAATTGAACTCTGCGTTTTCATTTATGCAACAACTGGAATTGATTGATGTCTGTTCCGCTGTAATAGTGTTTTTAATAAAAGCACTCATGATCAGAAAGCAGTTACAACTTTAATTGTATATCTTGCTTTTATATATGAAGCATTTTTTGTCGTTTTAAAAATGTTTGCTACATGTCATGGTTGTATCACCAAATAAACTCTGTTGATTGATTGACTGAATATTAATTAAGCAGCCTACAATTTAGGCTCACCTGTTATTGGCTGCAAACACAGGCATGGTGGCCTAAAGAGACAGTAGAACATCATCGTTAAATTTGTATTCCCAAATAGAAAACTTTTTTTTAACCTAACCTGCATTGATATTAGTAACCAACCATAGGCATTTTAGAACGTTGATTTGTTTGATAATGCCTGCTTGGGTGGTATTAGGAGAGATTGTGACCACATTAAATGGATGGCCCCTTCAACATGGGGCACATTTGTGAAAGGTAAAACAAAATGCTTGACAAACCTAGCACAAAAGTGGAAAGTGCTTATGTATAGTAGACCTTGATGAGAAAGCAAAAATAACTTCAGAGTATGCAGCTACGAAGGTTGTCTGTCAAAGAACAGCAAGGGAGATTTTTTCTGATTATCTTTGCTTCCACCTGTTTATGAAATGGAATGGTGTTTATGTCTCACATTTGCACTGTTCTTAATATATGCAGTTTTCATTAGCACAACTCTTTGAATGAAATTTCATAAAGGTGTTTCCTGGTATGGGGTGATGGGTACCTTAGAGATATTTTCTGCAAACGTATCTTATGTCAGAATGTTTGGAGAAAGTGTGTTTTGTTGAGTTGCTGCACTCTGAAAATCCATCGTAAAAAATGGGTTATTGGTTGATGGTGGGGTGACCCCTATTCAGCAACAGCAGCAATCCCTGCCATGGTTAACAAAATAAGTCACTAAATTAACCTGTGCTTATTCCTCTGATAGATTTGCACAAAATAAGCTAGGCTTAACTCAGAGGCAATGTGTAAAGTCTTTATGCAGCACCCAAAACTAAAATAGAGTAAATGTAAATAAATTATTAGACACCGAAACAACAAAAATCCAATCAGTTGAACTGGAGTTATCAATTTTAAAATTTTAAAGTGAAACCCTGTGCCTAAAAGATCAAAGCACCAACCAAAGATATCTAGTTATGTGAGACAGGGACAAAGTAGAAAAACAATGGCGCACCACGTTGGAACGTGGTTCGTATACAAAAAGTGGATTGGGTCCGCCAGCGCTTTCCTTCAGACTTAGCAGAAATTCTGTAAAAAAAAATGTTCTGAGAAGATAAAGGTCAGCAGGGCAAGGCTACAGGTGGTGTCCGAGGTGGAGGTGCCATGGTCAGGGAGCACCTGGACAAAGCTAGGGTGAAGATTTCTGCGTTTGGACTTAGTCTCGTTTTTAAAGTTGAGATCCTTCAGTAGGATGATGCTCAAGGCTGTCGCTGAAAGGAGTTCCAGGAGACCGGATACACCTTCACCAAGGGGCACTGAACAAGATTTGATGCTATTGAGAAGAACATAGTGGGAGCTGCCGCGAAGTCAGGATGACAAGTGATGCTCCTTCGGCAGAGAGAAGAGCAGGTTGGACCCGGTCTTTTCTCAGTTCCAACTTTTGGCTTTTCTCTATCCAGGCACCTTTAGCATCACCCCCAAGAATCTAGAACTGGAGAGGTATCACTTGGGGGGAGGGGGCAAGGACTCACTCAGGCTCATTCCAGGTGCTGATTCAAGATGGGTGATGCACTTTATGTCCCTGAGACTCTGATCATCAGGCCATCAAAGTAGCAGTCATTCTAGTAGTCCTAGGTTCAAGTGATGAAGCAGGGCGCAGGGCCCAAGCAGCAGGCCTTGCCTCTAAGGGTTCAAGTCAGGCTCCAGGCAGAAAATTGTAGTGACGACGCTGGAGACACTCAGGATAAGTACAAACTGGCTTTATTCATCAGCCCGCTGAGTATGTGGCTTCCCTCCTGCCAGCACTAGACCAACTGACAGAAATGGAATCCATGCACCCTGAAACTCTACCATGAGATATAAATATAGAACACACAGAGAAGTAACATCATAAAGTCATAACACATCTCCCACCTTTAGAAACATAAACAAAATAAAGAGAAAATAAAGCATAAAAACAAAAGAAGAAATAACTAAATGAAAACTTAATACCAAACTGAAATAGGAATTGATAATATTACAAACCACAGAGTCAAAAATACAAGGTATTCATTACCAAAGTTTAGCTATATTCTTCAATTTACAAAATAATGGTGGAACCTGTTCTCCTTAAAAGAAGGACAGGACAACAAGTTCTGCTAAAGATTATTTCTCAGCCTAATCCTTCAGGTACACATGAGGCCTGCGACTTCTCTGACTTCTCTACACTAAATGCTCACCTCCCTCTCTACAACTATATCCAATGCCATTTCCTCCCTCTTACCATCTTTTGCCAATCATGTCACTGTCCTTCCTTCATTATCACAAACCCACTAATGCCAGTTATTGTAGTTTGTGGGCAAATGTTGTCACTACCTTTCTTGTAAAACGCAACTTTTGTCACCATTCTCAAGCACCACATGCCAAACATTAACCTACTTTACTCTAAAAGGTCAGATATATTTAAATAAACCTGCACCCAATCATCCTTTATTGATCTTAACCCAATCTTATGCTTCCACTTTGTCTTTCCTGACACACAATCCACCATCATTGATTCTGACCATTCTAACCTGCATTAACAACCACACAGGGAGTAATTTGGTACCTGGCTTCTCTCCCCTCATACATTGAAAGGGAGATATTTTGGCTGCATCATTTTCCATAGCATGAGAAGTTCACACTAACTCATCAACATTTTGCTGAAAATTCCTTCATTTCACGAAAAGTAAGTTGAGTGCTATTATCTATAATAAGTATCATGGAAAATCCTTCTTCATGTAACACCTTTTCTAACATCAGAATGGTATTTCTCCTTATCACTTCCCTCATGAATTTAACACCCAGCCACTTTGAATGAGCATTAATCATGACAAGAGCATATTTCAAATCAGATCTCAACTTATTCATGGGCCCAATAAAATCTAAGCAAACACTGAACCATGGTTTTCCCGGATCCTCAATGTGTCCTCCTTCAGGCTGTAACCCAATATTTAGCCTTTTTCACTTTCTTTATAGTCTTAGCATCTCAACACGCAACTCATAATATCCCTATCCATTTCAGCCTAACACAATTTCTCTTGTAAAAATTTTTGTGAGAGTTTGACCCAGATGCCCTTCCTGAGCCAAAGATACTATCTGTTTTCATAAACCTTGTGGTGGTATAAACGTGGCATTCCTCATGACAACTTCTTGACTTAAGGACAATTCTTCTAAAAAATTCAGATAGGGCCTTACACAGGGTGCAACTGTAATTTCTCTCCTACCTCCATTTACAATTACGTTTTCAAACATGCTTGAGCCCCTTCTTGTTCCTTAGATACCACTTCTTCAATCTGCTGGTGTATTCTTCCATCTTGAAATATACTCAATTTTATATCTGTATTCTTGTAATCTTGCTGCGAACCTTGCTAGCCCAGCTGAGCCTTTTCCAATTGTAACTATGGAGTACACAGCAGAAGGCCACAGCAGCCAGCAGTCCTCTGAGAGTCCTTTCGCAGGTCCAGAAAGTGAACCGAACAGTCGGTCTGAGGGTCTCTTTTTTATACCTGGTGCTTCTTTGAAGTAGAAGTTTCTAGAGAATTCCCTTTGAAGTCTTTGAAGTTTCCTTACTCCCCTGCCCAGGCTCCAAGATGACCAAAGGGACAATGCAGTGGTGACAAATCCTTTGTGTGAAGGCAGAACACAGACCATTCAGTTGCAAGTAGAACTGTGCCCAGCTCTGCCCCCAACCCCCATTTTGCCAGTTGATGACTCATTCAGACTCTCCTAATTGTGTGACTGTTGGAAGGAATTGACTGCCAACTAATACCAGTCATATGATCTAGGACAGGCTGCAGGCATCCAATATCAAGGGCAGGAAATGCCGACTTTCTGAAAGTGAAATTTCAAAATTGTAATTTAAAATCCAACTTTACCATTACATCATAGTTATATAGCTAGCAAGCATGAAATACTTACCTGTTCCTAATCCAAAAGTAGCACTTATTTAATGTAATAAGGCAACCCAATGTTATCCTATGTGACAGGTAGGCCTCAAAGTGGTGAAAGATTAATGTAGGAGTTTTTCACTATCAGTACATATAAAACCAAAAAGTGCATGCCCAACCTTTTATTTACAATGCACCCTGCCCTGTGGGCTGCCTAGGGTCTACCTTAGGGATTACTTACAAGAAATAAAAGGGAGTTTAATGTTTGGCAATTGGCTATATCACCAAGTTGAATCGGTAATTTAAAACATCGGTCCGGCTGCAATGGCAGGCCTCAGACATGTTTTAAGGGGCTACTTGAGGAGGTTGCACAATCAGGGTTGCAGGCTCACTAGAAGCATTTAATTTACAGGACCTGGGTATGGTACACAATTCTACAAGGAACGTAGAAGTAAAAAAATGCCAATCAGTTGTAAGACAATTTTACCATGTTTATGGGAGTAAGTGCAAGCATGCTACCACTGGTTAGCAGTGGTAAGGTGTACAGAGTCCTAGGGCCAAACATAATGAATTTTAGAGGAAAGGTCGAGGGTACAGGCAAAACGTTTGGGGGTGACCCTGGAGAGAGGGTATGTCCAACAGCACTTTTTCTCAGTTGTCCTTTTTAACTGTGTTAACTTCCTCAGTTTATAAAAAGGCAGAGTTTAAAAAAAAAACTGAAAGATGCTGGCATATTCCAGCTTTACAAATCATCAATACTCCTTGATATTACAAAGTTTTAGAACGATTAAATATCATACGTATCTTTATGGGTTTGGACATTTAACAACATACTGAATGAACATTTAGAAGTTTTGTGAAAAATATAGAAAAATATACTCTATTAATTAATTTAGCTCTTCTACAACTGTTGGAAATATGCCTTATCTGCAAGGTCATTCCATATTTGCCACCTTATTCTGGACACTATTTTTGTAGGCTTTAGAACTCTGTGTGCTTCACCCATGCTAACTAGGAGTAAAATCCTGTATTTCCCTTTTAAAGATGGTTAAATTGGCTTATTGCTGATTGGCATATAACATTCCTGTAAGTCCCTAGAATATGTTCTAGAAAATGCGCCCAGGTCCTGGAAGTTAAAATCATCTACTGTCCATCCATTATAGTGACAGTGCAAACGTGGCTTCAGGCCTATCCTGTGCAGCCTGACTGCTGTAGTGTAAAAAAAAGCAGTTCAACATGTAAAAATACCTTTTTTATGACAAATAAAGCCCCCCCTTTTAAATATTAGTAATTTATGACTATGTAGGCATTGTAGCCCACAAAGTATGGTGCATGGTATTTAAAAGTTGGTCATGTGCAATATGAATATTAGCACGTCTCCACATAATAATAATAATAATAATAAAAATAATAATGATGATGATAATAATAACAATAATAATAATTGTTTATTTGCTTGATTATTAAAAAACATTGCAAACATATGAAAAGGGAATCGGCCCACAATGATCACTGCTAAATCATTAAAAGAAATGTTTCCATAAAGATTCAAGTAATAAAAGAAGTAAAAGAAATAGAAGCAAGGCCATAATACGTCCATTAGTGTAACAGTGTCAATACAGAACTAATAAAGTGTAGAAATGCTTTTCTTCTTCATGATACTAACAGCACGGGCTACATAGGATTCAATAACGACTCATTCTGAGGTCTTTCAATTTAACTAGGCAGTACACTTAAGTATAAAGTGACATTTAGCAACAAAGAATCCTGCAATACATGGTTAGTCACAAAAGAAAAAATGATTTAGTGCCTAGTGTCCGCCTAGCACGACTCATGCAAATGGTTCTTTGACAGCATCAATGATATTAAGCAAAAAATGCTTTTGTGCCCAGTCTCTGCCTAGCGGTAATCATGCAAATGATTCCTTAGCTGCATCTAGGACATTAAGCAAAAAGGAACCCTGCAGTGCACAAGTTAATTGCAGTAAAATAAGAATACTTTGATGCCTAACATCTGTGTAGCGCAAATCACATGAGTGGTTCATTAACCGCAACATGTTAATCGTTTAGATAGGTTTATAATTACTTGAGCATACGAAGAAACCTACAGTACTTGCAATATTATCAATAGGATAAAGTGCTATGATGCCTAGGGGCAAATTTATACCCCATTTGAGCCAAATTTGCGTCATTTATTTTTACGCAAATTTGGTGCAAAACTAACTACATATTTATATTTTGATGTTAGACCTGTCTAACGTCAAAATATTGGAGTTTGCACCATTTTTTAGATGCAAGAACCTACCTTGCATCAATGAGATGCAAGGTAGGCGTTCCATCTAAAAAATGGTGCTAACCCCATAGTCCCATATTTATCCCCTGTGCTAAAATGATGCACGGGTGGGAGGAGGGCTAAATAATGGTGCAAAGCTTGCTTTGCACCATTATTTAACGCTTGAGTCTGAGCAGGTGTTAGGAGACCTGTGGACCCATTTCCATGGTTGAACACCATGGAATGGGTCCACAGTTGCCCTCCTCAAGCCCCAGGAACACCCCCACCCACACCAGAGGGACACCGGAGGATTGGGGACCCCATCCCAGGTAAGTAAGGTAAGTATAGGTAAGTATTTTTTTTTAAAGTGCCATCGGGGGCCCAACTGGGGGCCCCCTGCATGGCACAGGGTACAATGGCAATGATAAGGGGACACTGGTCCCCTGTGCTGGCCATTGGAACGTGGGCATAATTCCTGTCTTTTCTAAGACAGGAGTCATGTGGTATGGTTGGTTTTGCATCAGAAAATGACGCGAGACTAATTAGAGGCATTTTTTTGTCCTTTAACCAGCCTAACGTCATTTTTTGTGCAAAACCCCTTCTCCCATGCCGCCACCCCCACCCGGCTAACATCATATTTTTTATGCTAACCCACACTTTGCACAGGCTTGCGGCATTCCATAAATTTGGGGCCCGGCTGGCGCTCTGGAACGACTCAAGCCAGTGCTTTACTTTTTGACGCAAAACTGGGTTTGCACAGTTTTGTGTCAAAAAGTATAAATATGAGCCCTGGTCTCTGCCTTGCGCAAATCAACAAACAATTCTTAAAGTGCACCATGCTAGTCTTTTCGTTAGTCCTTCCAGGCCAGCGTACTGACAATTCATGTGTACCTACACTCCTACTTTTGTCATTGATAAAATTTAGTCTGGGTCATTTCAGTTCGTGTTATGTTTTGGCTTTTGTTTCTATTGCCAAATTCAACACTTTTTTCTCTATCCTCTGCAGATATTTTACCACTGAACATTTCAGCCAGCTGAATGAAAACAGTCTACAACTTCCTCTTTACATGTCCTTCTTCTTACGTTACATTTCCTGCATAGGACTGAGCGGTGATCCTCTATGGTGGCTTTGCACAGATACAGCACATGGACCATGTCGTCAATCCCCGGTACCCACAGCCTGCAGTTACCCTGGCCTTCTATTCTTACATGGTGGAGCATGCTTCAATTCAGGCAGGACTTCCAGCCTATATTTTAATAACTTTTCCTTTATTGTGTTGCTATACAGCTCTCCTAAATAGCACTGCAGCGTAAGCTTTGTATAATTATTAAGAAATTGCCATCCATGACTATGCCTACAGGTGTTCTTGTTCTCCAAAAGTGGGAGAGTTTTATGTTTGATTTTCTTATTCTCTTAACTTCACCCTACTCAGTGGTAGATCCCATGCAGAAGAAAGGCCCAAATTAGTTATGGCTGATTTTAAATAGGCTGTTGCTGGTGATCGGGTCTGCCTTGTATTTCAAGCCAAATGTGGTGACTTAGAGAGTGCTCACTTGCTAATTTAAAGTTGTGGCAGAGGTTTACAAAAGCAGCCTTCCGGGCAGGGGATTGCTTAACAAGAACAAATTCCAATCTATTCTGGGAAGGAGACATATATTTTGGTAGTTTAAATATTATCATGAACATTTTCATTATTATTTTATTTAGAGTGATACTGTCTCAATCTCTCAGGGCCTCACTCTCATAGGTCAGAATGGGAAAGATATTTTCCAGGACAACTTGTAGTTGCAATGTTAGAGTTGGGCCCTTGAATTTTCTATGTAAAGTATGAAAACCTGCAATGTGAGTGTTATCCTTTATTTTGATATCTTCCAATCGGTTGCTGGACCTTCCATTGGCAGTAAAAAACACACCTATGTACTTTTAGTCTTTAGCTTGTCTCAACCTAGATGCCAACTATGATGCTTCCGCCCCCACTGTGGCAAGTCTCCAAAAGCCACTTTCACTCTGGCAGTCATAGCTGTCCTATGAAAAAAACTGAATACATAATAAAATAATAAGGCAGTACCTTGGGAATGGGACCACTTTGAAAAACAGTTAAACCACTGTGTTTGACTGTTATAACAAATCAAATTCAAAGGTAAAGTTGCATTTTTAATAAATATTAAGGGAAAGTAACTTTAAAAAAAATTACCTCTGATCTGCCTAGAGCTCTTTTGGGCTAATTAACTCTACAGCAACTCCCAGCACGTATATGGCCTAAATCAATCAAACAATCAAACATTTGGAGAGCGTGCTACTCACCCGCTAGGGTCTCAATGCGCTGAGGGAGGGGGGAAGGACTGCTACTGCTCGAAACACCAGGTCTTGAGGCGTTTCCTGAAGGTCAGTAAGTCCTGGGTCTGTCAAAGGTGGGTGGGGAGGGTGTTCCAGGTCTTGGTGGCGAGGTGGGAGAAGGTTCTCCCACCGGCTGTAGTTCGATGGATGCGGGGGACGGCGGTGTAAATAAGTCACCAAGTCAACCTGAATGGGCAGGAATGACCCCTTTTATCTCAGGAGAATATTTAGAGTGGGGCTCTGGGAATTATGTTGACAGTGCATTGTCAACTCCTACCCTACCTGTCTGATGCACATGTAAAACTTTGGTGCATTTAAAAAGGAGCAATGAGTATGCCAGGGGGTTAGACCTGACAGCCTTAGGGTGGTCTTCCTCCAACATTTTGGCTGCCTCGCTCTATTTTTCTCATCTCATTTTTGCTGGTTTTAGGACTCTGCGCTCTTTACCACTGCTCACCAGTGCTAAAGTGCTTGTGCTCTCTCCCCTAAACATTGTAACATTGGCTCAGACCCAATTGGCATATATAAGTCCCTAGTAAAGTGCACCACATGTGCCTAGGGCCTGTAAATTAAATGCTACTAGTGGGCCTGCAGCACAGGTTGTGCCACCCACATAAGTAGTCCCTTAACTATCTCGGGCCTGCCATTGCAAGGCCTGTGTTTGCAGTTTCACTGCCACTTTGACTTGGCATTTAAAACTCTTTGCCATGCCTTAAGCTCCCCTTTTAATACATATAGGTCACCTGTAAGGTAGTCCCTAGGTAGCCCACAGGGCAGGGGGGCTGTGTAAGTGAAAGGTAGGACATGTCCTTGTCAGTTTTACATGTCCTGGTAGTGACAAACACCCAAAGTTGTTTTTACGCTACTATCAAACCTGCTCCTCTCACAGGTCAGCATTGGAATTTCCCTTATATACCTTTAAGTGGTAATTTCTTATCTCAGGAGAAGTGGCCTTGTCATGTTTGGTATGCTTGGAATGGTAGTGGGAAATCCTGCTTTCTGGTGAAGTTACATTTAGCATTACTATTTTAGAAATGCCCCTTTTAGAAAGTAGGCATCTCTCTGCACTTACTGCTGTCTGTGCCTTACAGCCTGTCTCCAATCCACAACTGGCCTGTGCTGGTTGACAGTTCCCCTTGTGCATTCCACCCAGACAGCCATGAACACAGGACACTCAGCTGCTTCTGTATTCATCTGTATTCTTATGGGTCTTCCTGGGTAGGAAGGGTGGTGGGGGCTCTCACTTAAACTTCAAAGGATAGTGGCCTGCCCTCACACAAAGGACTGATAACGCCCCACAGATCTCCTGTTAGTCAGGACTGGATTGAAAAGGAAACTGGTGCACTTTAAAACCACTCTTTGAAGTTTCACACACTTCAAAGGCACATTTTTGTATGTATACTGGGTCTGGAACCCCCTAAAATCAGACACGTTTGGACCTACAACTGGACCCTATCAGAGGGACTGCTGTGCTGCCCAAAGGACTCATCTGGACGGCTTGTCTGGAAGGACTGCTTTCCTGCATGTTGACTGCTGCCTGCTGCTCCCTGACTCTGCTGGAAGAACTTTGTTTTTCCCCACAAGTGACCTCCAAGGGCTTGGATTAGGCTTGCCACCTGTTCAAGAAGTCTCAAGGCCATCAGAGACTTCACCAGGAAGAGAAAATCCACTGCTTTGTAAAATCATTGCAACACCTGCAAAAAGTGATGCACTCCCTGTGTCACGGCTGAAACATTGTCGCATCACCTACCGCATCGACCCAGCACCTGTTTCATCGTCCCAGCATGTTTTGGATTTTCCATGCATCGTCCCTGGGCATCAAAATATCCTCACACTGCAGTAAGGAGCCAAGACAGCGTACCTGGAAATTGACGCATCACCTTGCCTGCGAGGAAAGAATCAACACATCACATCCGCTGTGCTGAAAGAATCAACACATCACTTTAATTTCCTATGCATCACCTCCTTTGTGGCCCTTGACGTCATTATTTTTGACGCATCTCAGGGACTTTGTGCTAAAAAGATACAACCATTAATTCCTATGTAGTAAGACTTTCCTAAAGTTCTAAAAAGTGATATCTCGGCTTGTGCATATTGGATCCTTGTCATTTTGGTCTTATTTAATTCAGATCAATATTATCTATTATTCTAAACTGGTGTGGAGTACTTTTGTGGTGTTTTCACTGTGTTACTGTATGAGTCATTGCACAAATACTTTGCACATTACCTTCTAAGTTAAGCATGCCTGTTCTGTGCCAAGCTACTAGAGGGTGAGCACAGCATAAGTTAGTTTGTGTTATTACTCACCCGGACTAGGATTGTGGACGCTACTTGGACAGGGTGCATACCTCTGCCAACTCAAGCCCCAATATCTAACTCAGAATGTTAGAAATGGGGGCTTGGTTGGCAGTCAGGTTACCCCCTGTCCAAGCAAGGACTCTCATTCTAGTCAGGGTAAAAGAGAATCACCCTCAGCTAACCCCAGCTCACCTCCTTGGTAGCTTGGTACGAGCAGGTACGCTTAACTTCAGAGTGCTAGGTGTAAAGTATTTGTACCAACACACAGAGTAACTTAAGGAAAACACTACAAGATAACACAACACAGGTTTAGAAAAATATAAAATATTTATCTAAAGAAAACAAGACCAAAACGACAAATATCCACAATACACAGGTCAAGTTATCAATTAACAACCAAAAAGAGTATTCACGTAATTTTAAACACAACGCTAACACTGTTAGCGTGGAAATGTACCTGTGTGCATCAAAAATAACCCCGCACGGGTGACTGCATCAAAAAGGGCTTGCGATGCATCGATATCACTCACAAGTGAGACCGCGCGTCATTTCTCCTTCAGTCGGGTCGGCGTGCATCGTTTCTTCTCTCCGCAGGAGATCGATGTGTTGATCCGAACAGCACTCTCAGATCCAGGCAGGCCTTGTGACGTTTTTACATGTCCAGCGATGTTTGCATCGGAAATCCTGCCCCACGATGATTCGAAAACCACGCAGTGTGGGTTGCGATCTCACCAGCCTCTGTCAGCGATGCTGCGCATTATTTCTCCAGCCGCGTGTGTCAATATTCCAGCTGTACTGCAGGCGAGTGTCAATTTCAGCCACAAAGCCGGCAGTGCGTTGATTTTTCAGCCGCATCTCGGAGTTGCGTCAATCTTTTCCCCGCATGGCAGTCTGTGCATGGATTTCTCACTCTTGTTCTGCCAGCTTCTCCTTTCAGGGCCCCAGGAACTGGATGGGCACCACTTGGCAGAGTAGGAGTCTCAGCAGGGGCTCCAGGTGCTGGCAGAGAGAAGTTTTTGCTGTCCCTGAGACTTCAACAACAGGAGGCAAGCTCTAATTCAAGCCCTTGGAGAGTTCTTCACAAGAAGGAAGGCACACAAAGTCCAGTCTTGGTCCCCTAGCACAGGCAGAAGCAGCAACTGTAGGATAGCTCCACAAAGCACAGTCACAGGCAAGGCAGCTCTTCTTCCTCAGCTCTTCAGCTCTTCTCCAGGCAGAGGTTCCTCTTGGGTTCCAGAAGGGATCTAAAGTCTGTGGTTTTGGGTGCCCTTTTTATACTCATTTTGCCCTTTGAAGTAGGCTTACTTCAAAGCAAAGTCTCTCTTGTTTGTGAAATCCTGACTTGCCCAGGCCAGGCCCCAGACACACACCAGGGGGTTGGAGACTGCATTGTGTGAGGGCAGGCACAGCCCTTTCAGGTGTGAGTGACCACTCCTCTCCTCCCTCCTAGCACAGATGGCTCATCAGGAAATCCAGACTACACCCCAGCTTCCTTTGTGTCACTGTCTAGAGAGAGAGGTGCAAACAGCCCAACTGTCAAACTGGCCCAGACAGGGAATCCACAAACAGACAGAGACACAGAATGGTTTAAGCAAGAAAATGCTCACTTTCTAAAAGTGGCATTTTCAAACACACAATCTGAAAATCAACTTTTCTAAAAGATGTATTTTTAAATTGTGAGCTCAGAGACCCCAAACTTCACATGTCTATCCACTCCCAAAGGGAATCCACACTTTAATCATATTTAAAGGCAGCCCCCATGTTAAGCTATGAGAGGGATAGGCCTTGCAACAGTGAAAAACGAATTTGGCAGTATTTCACTGTTAGGCCATATAAAACACATTAGTATATGTCCTACCTTAAACATACACTGTACCCTGCACATGGGGCCCCTAGGACCTACCTTTGGGGTGTCTTACATGTAAGAAAAGAGAAGGTTTAGGCCTAGCAAGTGGGTACACTTGCCAAGTCGAATGGCAGGTTAAAACTGCACACACAGACACTGCAGTGGCAGGTCTGAGACATGATTACAGAGCTACTAGTGTGGGTGGCACTACCAGTGCTGCAGGCCCACTAGTAGCATTTGATTTGCAGGCCCTCGGCACCCAAGTGCACTGTACTGGGGACTTACCAGTAAATCAAATATGCCAATCATGGATGAACCAATTACATACACAATTTGTATAGGAGCACTTGCACTTTAGCACTGGTTAGCAGTGGTAAAGTGCCCAGAGTAACAAAACAGCAAAAACAGAGTCCAGCACACATCAACAACCTGAGGAACAGAGGCAAAAAGTTAAGGGAGACCACACCAAAGATAAAAAGTCTAACACAGAACAATGCTTGTGAAACTCTGTCTGGGTTCTGTAGGACGCTGCTTTTGTTCTACCAATCTTCTGGCGCCTGGTTTGTTGTGGGTACAGAGTCTGCTTCAAACTGTATTTATATGTGAGAAGTGAAAGAACACTAGTGATTTCCCTATGATGCTTCCACTCTCACCCGGAGCCCTCAGACACCAAGAGGAATCATTATCAACTAGTTGTGTCACTCTTGCACCAGGCAAACAAGTGCAAGGGCTACTAAGTTACATTTGTCAAGCCACATATGTCCATCATGTGTAGTCCTGCATGGCTTGATAAATCCTGAGTAACGTAATACAGTGCAAATCGCTGTGTTGCATTACTCTGTCCCAGGGAGGCATTCCATGGGTGGAACCTGGGTGTTCCCATGCATCCACCCATGGATGTTGGTGCACTCCCAGATTTACCATTACTAGTATACTTGGGAATGCGTCAAAATTCTATGCCTCCCCAGGTGAGGCGAAGGCGTAATGGGGAAAAATATCTTCATTCTTCTTTGTTTTTTCCTCTTTCTATCTCTGCTTCAGGTTTCTTGGAGCCTTGACAGGGAAAAATTAGAATTTTCTAGAACCAGATATGGGAGGTAGGACAGGATGTTCACCCACACAAAAAGTCTTGAATCAGGTATACATGTTAGAACCTCAGAACAACTTATAAATGCACTTCTGGACTTCCAGATAGTAAGGAAGAAGAAATACACTGCCAACAGAGGCCTGTCCTGCAGCTACTACAGGAGCACCATTCTACATTCATCCCAGGCTAAGCTGAGTGAGTCCAAGGGTCAGTGGGCCGACCTCCTGTTTAGGCTATGGAGACAGACCAAGCTCCGGACCTGATGCAACCGGACCTGCCTACACCTGCCATTGGATATGCCTGAGCAGTGCTGCTGTTATCTTTCTGGAAGGAGTCCTGATTGACGTCCTGGACCCTTCGGTTGCATCTGAGTGTACTCCTCCTTGCCTAACTGTGAGCTCTTCCAGAACCAATGCAGCACAATGGAGCTCTATGCATCACAGTTCCTCGTGCCTCATTGGGACCAATGGAGCATGACACAATTTGATGCAGGACTTCGCACCCTAGCTCTCTCAGTTGCTGATAGAAACTGATGCAGTGCGATGCAACGCCTCGCATCAAGTACATTAGGTACAATACTCAGAGGAACTCACCTGGTCCCAGTGTCTGGCCCACCCTCCTTTGCAGTCATCCTGATCGTGTGACTTTGTCCTGATCTAGTGCAACCAGATAGCTTTGTGCTTCTGAAAGTGTTTTTTTATCTAAAACTTTGAAATTATATATGTTCGGTTCTACTGATTGGATTTTTGGAATTCTAGTATCAGTTTATTTGTTAAAACCTAAGTCTATATTTCTAAATTGGTGTGAGATTTTTTGTGCATAAATACTTTACACATTATCTCTAGGTTAAGCCTGACTGCTTTTTGCCAAGCTACAAGAGGGTTAATCATAGGCTAATTAGGTGACTTTTGTTGTTCACACTGTTGAGGATTGTGGTTGTTGCCTGAGTGGGGCTTCTACCCCCCTCAACCACTAACCAAATTTCTTACAGTAATACAGCTACATGGACATGGATATCTAGTAATGGTTAGAGCTAAAGTGGACTTGCTTATAAAGATAAACTATTTCATGGGCAGCTACAAATGATTGGTGGTCCTGAAGCTTTCATTGCTTTAAAATCTGTTTGATTGAACATGTAAACAATTGGGTTATGAGTTGAGAGAGGGAAGCCCCACTCCAATAATAAATGCAATCCTGCCAGAGTGAAACACAAAAGTCATTACATAAACTTGTGCTTAATCGTCTGGCAGCATGGCAGAAAAGCAGTCAGTCTTAATCTAGAGGCAATGTGAAATGTTTATATGCAGTAGCCAAACAGCATTAAAGAAAAAATACAATACAAGAAAAATCCCAAACCAAATTAGAAAAAGTATATTTAAAATGACACCAAGACAAGAAAAATCCAATAGTAGAACCAGAGTTATGAATTCTAAAAGTTTTAGGTGAATATAGTGCCAAAAACCACAAAGCAGCGTGTTTGGTTATCTGGTCATGTTGAAATGGGATAAAGCCACAAGTTCAAAACAACAGAGATGGAGCACTGTCACTGGCCATGTTTCTCCCAATGAAGAATTTACTATCCTGAGTCCAATTCCACGCAAGGAGCTGCAAGTGGAGGGTTGCATTGAAAGGAGCTATGAGGAGGTCATTGTCAGTGCAAGGAGTAGGTCGGGCATCACATATGGTCGCTGTTGTAGCACAAAGAACCGGTCATCACTGGAAGTTCATGTTGGTGGTTGGTGCTGTCTGAGACTGCTGACATGGACTGTTGCATCTGACACAAAGAGCAGCCATCGCTAGAGATTTGAGTTGGCAGCCGTAGGGACAGTCGTTGTTTGGCACAAAGCATCTGCTTTATGGTCATGAGGAGTCCAAACGTCTGGATTTTTACCTTTAGTGCAGGGAAGTACACACTGATTCCTGCCAATGGTCCAGGACCTGGGGTGCCTCTTGGGGATCAGGTCTCACTCCAGCATAGCATGCAGCAGGGCTCAGTTAGGTCCATGCAGGCCCAGGGGTCCTAGTCAGCTGAGTAGCTGCAGGGAAGCTGTTGAAGAGTTGCTTGTCCCTATAGCTCAAATAGGAGGTCAGCCAAATGATCCTTGGAGTGATTCTTGGGGAGGTTGGGATGAAGGCAAGCAGGTCCAGTCTTCCTTCTTCAGGCAGCAGGACAGTCCTTCTCCTGAGTCTTCCACAGGTCCAGGAGTGTTCTCAGGAGAGGGTCTGAAGGTGTCAGATTGATCCATGTTGCCAGCCTGTGAGCTGCATTTGTCAATGCCAGGACAGGCAGCCCTTAACAGTCAGTAAGGGGCTGGGCAAGCTGTGAGGCTATGCTTTCAAGCTCACTAATGGCTGCATACAGCCCCAAAGTGGTTTTGTGTGCTCAGGAGAGCAACACCCTGCCCATAAGAAGCATTTCTCTAACTGTTCTCAAACTGAAGTTATCAATAATTAGTGTAATAAGGTAACCGAGTGCTAGGCTGTGGTAGATTAGCCTTACAGCAGTAAGAAACGACTTTAGGAAGTTTTCACTGTCAGGACAAGTAGAACTTAAGTACACACCCAACTTTTTAAATGCCATGCTCTTTGCAGTGATGGTTTTATTACGGTCCGTGTTACTGCTGTATTTACCAGTGTTGCATAGGCTCTCATTGTTCTAATGAGGCTACTGGATTTTGAGCTGCAGAATCGCCCACGGTGTGGGAGACTGAGGCCCATATTTATACTTTTATAGCGCTGCATTTGCACCGCTTTTTTGACACAAAAACGGCACAAACTTACAAAATACAATTGTATTTTGTAAGTTTGTGCCTTTTTTGTATCAAAAAGTGGAGCAAATGTGGTGCTAATAAAGTATAAATATTGGCCTGAGTCTGACCCACTGCAGGTGACACCTGTCACTCCAATCCGGGTTCTGCTCTGGCCAACTAGCAGTGCCTCATCTCTACCCGAGGGCAGCCGAGCGCATGACATAATTGGTTTCTCAGGGAAGCCGTGGTCACTCAGGTCTCATCCGTTTCTCTCAGTTACCTTAGTCTCATATATAAAATGACAAACAGAGGCAGTATATGTTTCAATAATTATTGTATTAAAACAACTGCATCTTAGATAGCAAAGCATGAGCTGCCACAGCATGACAGTATTAAAATTGTGACGAGGAGACTGAAGCATAGAAATAACGCTATCATATTGTCACTACGGTCAATAGACTAACTCCTACCTAGGCTGTGGTAGAGCACAGCGGGTGAAGCTCTACTTCTGCCCTTCAGGTTCCCCTCGGAAGACATCATCCCCCATACCTGAGCAAAGGCCTGTAGCAATTGTAGCGAAGCATTCGGCAGTCAGCATACAGTTGTGGTTCTCTGGCTGGATTCTCCCTCTAATGTGTAAGGGACAAGGAAGTGTTTTTATAACAACACAGCTGTTGTTCTGAGAAAATGTTCCTACGTAAGGATGTGTGTTTTCTACGAATGTCGGAGACTAAACTTATACCACATTCACCTGCAGTGTACCGTGCTGTAGCCTTGGAAGAAGCACAGAGTGAGAAAGAATGTCTTGTTTGAGAACAGAGTGCTGGCCTAGGCAAAAACAGAGATAAACACAGAATAAAACAAGACCGCAAAAGTGGCTATTGTAACAATAAAATAAAGCCGAATAAAATATATCTAGGTTAGAGTGCACAGCGGCTTGGCCTAGTGTGTTAAAATAATGTGCATGGACCTATAGCTAAAATGGCTACACAACACCAACAACTTCTAAATGAGTGCCTACTGAAGGCAAAGCCATTCAATGTTACAGTTGGGTCCAACAGCACTAACTGCATTTCCCTAGCTAGTCTGGCCATATGTCTTGTGAAAACAAATATTAAAAATTCAGGTTAAGCATTCAGCATGCTATTAATACAATGAAATGGGTAACAACAGAAAAGCAGTAGGTGAACTCAAACGTAATGAATCTATAAGATGCACGGAGATACTTTTATGGCTAATGCTGAATATATCTGGTTTAGGAATGCCACTGATCTGTTGAGTACCTTAGATTGAGGGATGGTCGTATGGGATAGTAATATCCTTGAAGGATAACTGCTGTAAAAATGGTTGTAATCAAAATGATGGGAGAGATCAAGGGCAAGTTGTGTTTGTCAAATTATTTCCGATTTGAATTCTCTATATTAGTATGCCAGATTCAAGTTTCCTACCGGTTCAAGCAGTGTTTGGACTTTGCCGAACCACTCCATATCTGTACCTGCTAGTGAGAACGCAAATTATGTCACGTAGTCAGGCACACAATCAAATGCTGGATATTACAATGATGGTGAGAAACGACTAAATCAAAAACAGTTTTCTACTATTGGTCTTTCGTAAATTCTATTGTTTACAGTGCTTTCCTATAGTAAAACGGCAGCAGAAAGCACGTTATAAAAACACTTTGTGGCATATTCATACTCTGTTTGCGCCGAATGTGAGTCCAAAATGTTGACGCACAATCGGCGCAAACCCTGCCCCATATTTATACTTTGACGTCCGACCCCGCGGGCGTCAAAATTCCACCATGTGCGTCATTTTTTGGAAGGGGGAACCAGCCTTGCGTTAATTATATGCAAGGTAGGCGTTCCCTTCCAAAAAATGACTTTAAGGCCTGTGCCCCTTATTTATACTCTGGCGTCATTTTGACGCACAGGAGGGGGTGGGCCTTAAAAAACAGCGCACAGCCTGATTGGCGCCGTTTTTTAACGCCTGGGTCAGGGCAGGCGTTAAGGGACCTGTGGGCTCGGAAGGAGCCCAGAGGTGCCCTCCCCTGCCCCCAGGGACACCCCCTGCCACCCTTGCCCACCCCAGGAGGACACCCAAGGATGGAGGGACCCATCCCAGGGAAGTAAAGGTAAGTTCGGGTAAGTATTTTTTTCCGATTTTTTTTGTGGCATAGGGGGGCCTGATTTGGGCCCCCCTACATGCCACTATGCCCAATGACCCTGCCCAGGGGACATAAGTCCCCTGGGCATGGCCATTGGGCAAGGGGGCATGACTCCTGTCTTTGCTAAGACAGGAGTCATGTCAATGGAGGTTGGGCGTCAAACAAAATGGCGCAAATCCGGTTTGATGCCTGAATTTTGCCTCAGACCTGACGTGCACCATTTTTTTACGCACAACCCCCATTTTCCCATACGCCGGCGCTGCCTGGTGTGAGTCATTTTTTTGGACGCACACCAGTCCGCAGCGCCGGCTAACGTCATTCCATTAATAAGGCGCCCGCATGGCGCGTTGGAATTGCGTTAGCCGGCGGTAAAAATTTTGACTCACAACTGCGTTGGCGCAGTTGTGCGTCAAAAAGTATAAATATGGGCCGTTATTTTTGAATATAATTATTATGTATTGACGTCCACAGATTAGAATAAATCAATGAAACACAAAATTAAGCAAACTGCCGCTGCAGCCCCTAATATCCCTATCCGAAACAGCACTTATGGCAGGTATCAGTAGTTAAAAAAGAGACCCGTAAATGCCTTTTTTTACTAGTAAGGAAATGACGAGACACACTAAAACATTGCATAATGTCCATTTAATTTTAACTAGTTGCTTGGGCTGCTTTCTGCAAAATAACCGCTAGATGGCAGTGAACGAATAGAAAAAACTGAATACAATTAACGATGTCAGAGGAAAGTCCAGTAGTTACTGGAAGTGAATTTGGTTGGGTTTTTTCTTGTACAAAATTGGCGAATCAAATTGTCGAAGATTATTTACTGTGCGAGGAGTAATGGAAGCCTTTGCGGGACATGTGGCTCTGTCTTGATTTGTTTTCAACATGGACCTGGCTGTAAATCGTCAAATCCTTTTTGTTGACAGAAGATGAATGTATGGGAAGAAAACTGCGCAGATGGCGTGAATAAAACTTAACAGCTATAGTAGCCATTTACAAGATTGTATTTCACCGGGTGGTGAAATGTATTAGTTTAACTAACACATAAGGGGCACTTCAAGTGAGGATATACGTTTAACACTTAACAATTAGAAAATATAATTCGTCAGTATAATTAATCTTGTTACAGACTTCTCAATGATGGCCAGACGTGATCGATTCTGGGATGTCTTAGAGATAATACACGGAACAGTGGCGCAGGAATGTAGGTTCTGACTGAGTACAAAATGCTCGCTAGGGACCAGGAAGTGGTTGCTACTATAAACAAACATGGGAATCTCTATGGTTACATATACTTGTGATATTTTAAGCTGTCAAAACTATCTAAATCTTGTTTTTCCTTCTGTTTATATTACCCTTGAAGGTCACCCTTCGTATTTTCCCATGCGACTCTTATCTGCAAGCCTTCCAGGCTTTCCCCTATCTCACATTGTTTTATGATACAGAAGTATTAACTTGTTGCCATGGCAACTTGCTTTTGTACTCATACGCACTGGAAGTGGGAAAATCTGTTCTGGTAGTCCACCGCCTGAAGCTAGGAGTGGAGCCGTCTCGATCACAGGTAGTTTGTGAAGCTAGAGGTTTTCAGACTCTCAAGGGTATATTTCATGGATGATGCGCCACTTTTCTTGCGCCCCCATTGCACCCCCCTAACAATACCATGTGCGAGCCGTATTTACAATACAGCGCACCATGGTGCACATTAGGCCAAAAGTGTCAACATTTTTCATGCTATTGTGGTGCTTTTGGTGAATTAGCTTCAATAATGATGGCGCTAATCCACCAATTCAAGGGAGACCCATTGAACACAATGGGAGCATCACTTTAACATCTGCCTAAAGCTGGCATTAAAAATGACGCAAAAACTGGCGCAGTGAAATCTTCTAGATTTCCTTGCGCCATTTTTCTGGGGCTCCTAACGAGGGTACGCCCCTCTTGCATACATTATGCATGAAGCAGGCATAATGTGGAGCAAGGGGTTACAAAGTGGTGCAATGCTTGCATTGCGCAACTTTGTAAATATGGCATGACAAAAATTCCTCCTTAAAGCCACAGTAGCGTAACAAAAATTACGCTAATGTGGCGCAAGGAGGAGCAAGGGGCTTGTAATATATGCCGCTTAGGGTGGTCACAGCTGAAGTATACAAATCACTAGATAGCTCTGGCTGGTAATAAAACAAAAAATACATCTTTACAAGCTGGGTCCCTTCTCGAAAACGATACAAGCGAGTGGTCTTAATATCCCACTGTTAAAGTATGAACATGTAGCTCTCAAAAGACCTTCAAGTATGCACAGTGGAAATGTTTCGGGGTTTTAGGCAGAAGGGATTTGGCAGAAAATGTAATGGCACATCATTCACAACCACCTTCCATATGCAGTTATTGGCACATATTGTCAGTTACACTTTCACATATGTTGTCACACACACAGTCATGCACACATGCTCTGTCACATGCTCACACACACAGTGCTGAAGGAAATTTATAAACTAGGGCCAGATTCTGATACATGTCACCCAATGCAGCACAGCAGCCAAAAATGCTGTGCTGCATGACAAGAGAGAAGGAGAGCGCCATATTCTCGTAGAAATAGCACTCTCCTCCCCTCTACCTAGCACCAGCGCTGATTTCAGCTGCTGTGCGCCATGCACACACCATGGGGCCATAGTACTAGGCTGTCTGCATGAGTCTATCTAGGTTTAGTACAGTAAGGGTATCCTTCCTGTACAAAATACTATGCCTAGACAAGTGCAAATGCGTGTCCCACTTTGCATGTGTGCTGTACAGTGCACCACACATGCAAAGTAGGAAAAGCGTTTAGCACATGCTTTTCAAAGGCTTTAGTTTTGGTGCTAACCCCTTTCTTCTGATGTTTCAGAAAAGGGTTTAGAGTAAAAAATCATGGGGGGTAGTACGAGTACACCCATGTACCACCCATGTAATGCCCCCTTGACGCTAAGTAATGCAAAGCAGCGTTTCACAATGTTTTGCATTACTTCACCACACAAACCAGTGCAAAAACCTATTTGTGAATGCCCAAAAAAGTTTAGCATCGATTCAGCGTTAAAAAAGCCATGCTAAACTGATGCTAAACCTTTAAGAATCTGGGCCTAGGTCCAGAAAGAGCATCTGCTTACACTGAGAGCTACCACTGACCCAGAACTCGGCCTTTAGGTTCACTGTAGATGATATCACAAACAGCAAAGTTGTTATCTTCTTGTGCTGCATACTCTGGAGATCTACATGTGTGGCACACTCCTGCAGCACCTCACAGATCTCTGGTAACATAGTCTTCATGCTGAGACCAGCTCGGCCAGTCCAGGCAAAGCCTTCATAGCTCAATTGTCGGATGACCTCACCAACACTCAAAATTGACATGTACTTCAGATGCAATTGGATTGTACTTTCCAACCTAGGTTCATTCTGTCTTCAATGCTTTGTCATCTGACAACCCTTTCTAACCTATTACTGCAATATAGTCTCATGATCATTCTGTGCAGCAGTCACGGCCCATTGTTGCCACTACAGATAAATATCAAGTAGAAAAAAATGAGATGAAAGTCCCTCTAGGTACTGGTCAT
The DNA here is from genome assembly GCF_031143425.1 of Pleurodeles waltl. Lineage (NCBI taxonomy): Eukaryota > Metazoa > Chordata > Amphibia > Caudata > Salamandridae > Pleurodeles > Pleurodeles waltl. The sequence goes on along the minus strand of NC_090442.1, from coordinate 318,317,455 downwards.
GACTCAACAACAGTGCCTGAAATGTTTTAAAGGGTATTGTTTGGGATGTAAGTTGGAATCTCAGGATCAATCTCCAAACCTGCACCCACAGGAAAACGAATGAGACCTTTATCCACCAGTTTCCACTTACATGTGGCTCTGTGGACTCAAGCTGACTAAAGTCAAGTCCATGTAAGTCATCATTGATCAGTCCACAATAGTGCAGTTTGAGAATTCTTGCAATTACAAAAATGACTTTGCATCAAGTGCACGCAGAAGCTTGCACTGGATCGTAGTCAAGGAAAAGGTCCAGTTTCAAAGTACACGTCTTGTACATAAACATGTTATGGGCTGGAGTCCATGGGCCTTGCCTACCACCTGTGTCACCATATTCCCTTGAGACCTCTGGCTGAAAATCTCTTTTTTTTGCCAAGTCCAAAGATTAGGCAGGAATGCTGCAGATGATGTTCCCTCTGTTTACTCAACTCCAAATACGTTTCTACAGCAATTCTGGAATTTTAAGAATCATGTGGACTTTATACAAGGTCTTTACGACAGTTATGTTCAGATACCAACCAGGCTCCCACAATGTCTGTTTCAATCTTTTCATTCTAGGTAGTGTTTGTTTTGCTGTTTTTTTTAATCAGCCCGAAATCAAGATAATTCTCAATCTGAGGATGACACAGGGCAGGCCCTATATCCATTCCCAAGGTAAGGTAATGACAATCCCAGCACATCCTTCTGGGTCTGTGATAGAGGCTCTGCTTTTATCCCTTCTGTAAAACCTGAAGCTATTTTGGATTCCCACACTAGGAAAAATCACGGGTCCTTTGGGGATATCCTTCTTTTAACGTACCCCCTGAGAGGTTCATGAGGACTTTTTGGGCACTTTTGCTGTTCTCGAAGTCTTCTTAATTCAATCCGGGCCTTCTTAAGAATTTGAAAGCCCTGTGCATAGCCATTGTTGGAAAAGGGGTTATTGGTAGGGCAGGTAGGTACCTACACCTAGCAACAAGCCACAAACCTCCACATAAGTACAGTTAGGTCTCAGTAAATTAATCCCAGCTCTACCCTTGGTAGCTTGGCATCGAGCGTCAAGGCTTAACTTAGGAGACAAAGTGTAAAGCATTCAAATATCACAAAACAGTAATTAAATAAAACACAGGAAACAGTTTAAAAATCCAAAACCAATTTATAAAAATAGCTTATATTTTTATCTTTAAAATGACACAAAAACGATTAAAATCGGTTCAGGGGAACCGGAGATATGAATTTTTAAAGTATTATTATTTTCTAGCGCTTAGAAACAAAAAGCGCCAATCGGGTCATCTGGTTGCACCAGGACCGGGGCAAAGTCAAACTTTCAGGCCGACCGCGATGGAGCCCTGCTCGGCTACAAGTCACGGGAGGCCTCGGTTAAAAAGTTACCTTCTGACTTAGTCTCTTTTTTGATGTTTTTCTTCCCCGGGACGAACCTGCCAGTTGAATCCGACCTCCTGGAGCCCTTGTCCGGATACGCGAAGTCGGTTTCCTCGGTGGTGATTTTTACCTTCGGACTTAGTCGTTTTTTCGAGATGAAAATCCTTCGACCGGGGTAAACCTGGATCTTGATCCGACGTCCGTGGAGCCCTTCTCGGATTCGATGGCTGGGAGGTCCCGGTCAACTTTTTACCTTCGGACTTAGTCTCTTTTTTGGATGTTTTTCTTTACCGGGACGAATCACGAAGTCAGGCCGGGTCGCGGTTGAGGCAAGCCGGCTAGAATTTCCACGTCGGGTCGGTCACTTTATGGAGCTTTTTTTTTAAAATTCTCCAATCTTTTCCAAACTTCTGGGGCTTCACCCAGATGTTCTTTTAAGGTTCTTTTGGGGTCCACAGCTCACCCCAAGGGTCCAGAAGTTCTGTGATGGTCCTTGGGAAGTGCGGACTTCAACTCCCAGAATGCACCTGGCGCAAACTCCTTTTTGGCCACTGGACAGTGGTCAGCTGGTCACTTTTTCAGGAGTTAGTGCAGGGGACTCTGGATAGCAATTTTTCACCTGTAGCAAACAGGGAGTCCCTCCTTGAACCAGTGGAAGCCAGGCAAAGTCCTTCTTGTGGTGAAGCCCAAGTGTGCAGCTGGTGCAGTCTTTCTGAGTGCAGGGTCCAGGTGCAGGCCAGGGGTCCAGCAGGGCAGTCCTTCTTCTCCTTGTAGTTCCTTCTTCTTGAAATTTGGTGGGGATCTGAGGCGTGGGTGCAGGTCTGCCAGTTTTATCCTTGCTCCTGGGTGAAAAGCAGGGGGGCCCTGTTTCTCCAATCAGGGACAGGGTCGTCCCCCTGTGATGACCACTTCCTGGGAAGTGTGGCAAAAATCCATCCCAGAAGGCAACAGTCTCTAAAAATCCAAAATGGATGAATCTGATTTTTGGAGGAGAGATCTGGCTGAGCCCACCCACTGGTGTGGCTAAAAATCATAAACACACCCCTCTCCTGCCCTCTCCTAATCTAATCAAGGGGGCACCTAGCTGTCTGGGGTTGCAGGATGTGGGGGTGTTGCTGGGTGCTCCAGATGTCCTTCTCTGCCTTTGAAGACCAGTTTGGCAGCCCTCCCCCTTCCTGCCTCACCATCTGCTGAGGGGAGATTCTCTCCCCCAAGCACATTCCTTTGTGTGAAGCCAGGCCACTTCACACCTCATTAAAGTAGCCTGGCAGAAGCTGCTGCAGGCTGGCCAATCAGAGCACAGCAGCAAAAACAATGCAGAGCTGAAATTGGCAACTTTTTAGGTAAAGTCTAAACTTTTTACCTGAACTAGTTATATTAAATCCAACAACTGGAAGTTGTGGGATTTATTATAACAATCAATTTGATACCAAATTCTTGGTATGTAACATTTAAGGAGACTTTAAAATTTAAAATAAAGTCTGCCCATTCTAGCCTATGAAGGCCATTTACTTCAATGAGGGAAAAACGAATTTGGCTGTTTTTACCTCACCAGGGCTTATAAATCTATTTTTATAAAGTCCCTGCTTATAGTTACATGGCACCCAGCCCTAGGGGCACATAGGGCACACCTTAGGGGTGACTTATATGTAAAAATAAGGTAGTTTAAGACTTTGGAAGTACCTTTAATTCCAAAGTCGAATTTGCATATAACTTTAATTTAAAAGCAGCCAGCAAGGCAGGCTTGCTTTTAAAATGACACTGGGCACCTCAGCAATGCACCTAGGTGTGCACCACCTATGCTGTGGTCCCTAAACCTACATGCCCTACCATATACTAGGGACTTATAGGTAGGTTAACTTAGCCAATTATAATTAGCCTAATTTGCATATCCATTTTACACAGAGCACTGGCCCTGGGACTGGTAAGCAGTACCCAGGGCACAGCCAAGAGTCAGTAACCACCAGTACCTATCCAGAAAGAGTGGGGGTGATCAGGCAAAAAAAAAGGACTTTCCTACACTGCCCCCCCCCCAGATGAAAGGTGATGGGTACTAACCTACACCCTGGTAGTCCTCATCAGCTAAGTGGAAAAACCTGGAAAGGCCATCTGCATTGGCATGAGCAGTCCCAGGTCTGTGCTCCACTGTGAAGTCCATCCCCTGTAGGGAAATGGACCACCTTAACAGTTTTGGGTTCTCCCCCCTCATCTGTATCAACCATCTGAGAGGTCTGTGGTCAGTTTGTACACGGAAGTGAGTGCCAAACAAGTAAGGCCTCAACTTCTTCAGGGACCAAACCACAGCAAAGGCCTCCCTCTCAATGGCACTCCATTTTTTCTCTCTGGGGAGTAGTCGCCTGCTGATGAAGGCAACTGGGTGATCATGGCCCTCTTCATTAACTTGTGCTAACACTGCCCCAATCCCTTCCTCTGAAGCATCTGTTTGCACTACAAACTCCTTGCTATAGTCAGGGGCCAGTAACACTGGTGCTGAACACATAGCCTGTTTTAGGGTGTCAAAAGCTTTCTGACACTCTGGGGTCCAAATGACCTTCTTGGGTTGTTTCTTGGAGGTAAGCTCAGTCAGAGGGGCCACTATGGTCCCAAAATTCTGAACAAACCTCCTGTAATACCCAGTCAGGCCAAGAAAGGCCCTGACCTGAGTCTGGGTTTTTGGAGCCTCCCAATCCAGGATAGTCTGGATCTTGGGCTGGAGAGGTTGTACATGGCCTCCACCAACAAGGTGGCCCAGGTACACAACAGAACTTTGCCCTATCTGGCACTTGCTTGCCTTGATAGTCAGGCCTGCTTGAAGCAGGGCCTGAAGCACTTCCTTCAGGTGGACCAGGTGGTCCCTCCAGGTGGAACTAAATACAGCTATATCATCCAGATAAGCTGCACTAAAAGATTCCAACCCAGATAGGACTCTATTCACCAACCGTTGGAAGGTGGCAGGAGCATTTTTCATCCCGAAGGGCATCACCTTGAACTGAAAGTGGCCCTCTGGTGTGGAAAATGCTGACCTCTCCTTAGCTCTTGGACTTAAGGCAATCTGCCAATATCCTGAGGTCAGATCAAATGTGCTCAGGAATTTGGCAGCCCCCAACCTGTCAATGAGCTCATCAGCTGTAGGTATGGGGTGAGCATCAGTCCTAGTGACTGCATTTAGACCTCTGTAGTCCACACAGAATCTTAATTCTTTCTTCCCACCTTGGGGATAAGCTTTGGGCACCAGTACCACTGGACTGGACCAAGGACTATCAGAGGGCTCAATTACCTTCAGGTCCAACATCTTAGCCACTTCAGCTTTGATGTTGGCCTTGACCTGGTCAGACAGCCTGTACAGCTTGTTCTTGACAGGCAAGCTGTCACCAGTGTCAACATCATGGACACACCAATTGGTGAGTCCAGGGGTCAGGGAGAACAGACTAGCAAACTGTTCCAAGACTTGCTTACAGTCTTGTTGTTGCTGATCTGTCAATTTGGGAGAGAGTACCACTCCCTCCACTGACCCATCTTTTTCCTTTGAGGACAGGAGGTCTGGCAGAGGTTCACCCTCCTCCTCCTTCCCTTCATCAGTGACCATCAGCATGGTCATGTCTGCCCTGTCCTGGTGGGGTTTCATCCTGTTTACATGTAGGATCCTGTGAGGATTCCTGGGGGTGCCAAGGTCCACCAAGTAGGTGACCTCACCTTTTTTCTCTAGGATTGGATAGGGCCCAGTCCATTTGGCCTGTAGTGCCCTAGGAGCCATGGGCTCCAAAACCCACACCAGCTGTCCTGGGTGATACTCAGGCATGGTAGCCTTTTGATCATGCCAGAGCTTCATGAGCTCCTGACTGGCCTCCAGGTTTCTGCTTGCCTTCTTCATATACTCAGCCATGCGAGACCGCAGGCCTAGTACATAATCCAGCACATTCTCCTTGGATTCCTTGAGAGGCTTTTCCCAAGACTCTCTCACCAAGCACAATGGGCCTCTTACAGGGTGCCCAAACAGTAACTCAAAGGGGCTGAATCCAACCCCCTTCTGTGGCACCTCCCTGTAGGCAAACAGCAGGCATGGGAGGAGGACATCCCATCTCCTCCTGAGTTTGTCAGACAAACCCATGATCATGCCCTTCAGGGTCTTATTGAATCTTTCCACCAGACCATTGGTCTGTGGATGGTAGGGTGTGCTGAACTTATAAGTAACACCACACTCCTCCCACATGGCTTTCAGATAGGCTGACATAAAGTTTGTGCCCCTATCTGAGACCACCTCCTTTGGGAATCCCACTCTGGTGAACACACCAAGTAGGGCCCTAGCCACTGTGGGAGCAGTGACTGTCCGGAGGGGTATTGCCTCAGGGTACCTGGTGGCATGGTCCACTACCACCACAATGTACCTGTTACCTGAAGCAGTTGGTGGGTCTAGGGGACCAACAATGTCAATTCCCACCCTCTCAAAGGGAGTCCCAACCACTGGCAGTGGAACCAAGGGAGCCTTTGGTTTGCCCCCTGTCTTGCCACTGGCTTGACAGGTGACACAGGAGCTGCAAAACTCCCTGACTTTTTCTGACATTTCGGGCCAAAAAAAATGGTTGACCAGCCTGCTCCAGGTCTTGGTCTGTCCCAAATGACCAGCTAAGGGGATATCATGGCTTAAGGTAAGGAGGAATTCTCTATACTTTTGGGGGACCACTACTCTCCTAGTAGCCCCTTCTTTAAGGGCCCTTGCCTCAGTGTAGAGAACTCCATCCTCCCAGTAAACCTTGTGGGTACCACTGGTATCCCCTTGTTCTTGCCTGGCAGCAGTCTGCCTCAGGCCCTCAAGAGTGGGACACTCTCTTTGTCCCTGGCACAAATCTTCTCTGGTGGTCCCACCTGCCCCTTGCAGTTCTGCCAAGTCAGGCAGAGTTTGCAGGGAAGGTGTCCCTCCCTCAGAGTTCAGATCCTCCCCCTCAGGGTTGGATTCTTCCTGACCCTCTGTACTTGTTGGGGCTGGCAAGCCAGACCCAGTGCCTTTTCTCTTTTTCTTGGAGGCTTGGCCCTTTGTTCCAGGGTCCAAGTGTCCAGCATTCCCCTGTTGTGCCGCCTGTGACCTGGTCACAGCACACACCCATTCAGGGATGTCCAGCATCTGTGCATGGACCCTTCTTTCCACTTCTGACCACTCAGATGCTTCAAGATCATTCCCCAGTAGACACTCTACTGGGAGGGCAGGAGCTACAGCTACTTTTTTAGGGCCAGTCACACCTCCCCATTCCAGACTCACCATAGCCATGGGATGGAGTTTGGTTCTGGTATCTGCATAAGTCACCTGGTGGAAGACACCAGGTAAGACCTGCTCTGGAGAAACCAGCTTTTCTGCGACCATTGTCACACTGGCTCCTGTATCTCTCAGAGCTTCCACTTCAGTCCCATTGACTTTAGGCCTCTGCCTATACCTCTCCATGATGGGAGGTAAGGTGGCCATAGTTGCAATGTCCACCCCACCCACGGATACTAAGGTGACCTCAGTGTACCCTGATTCCACCCCTGGGCCAACTTCCACCCCCAACCCTACACTAGCAATCCCCTGGGATTGCCCACCAGTGGGGGGCTTCTTGGTGCAGATAGCATCTCCTCTTTTATGTCCTGGCTGATGACAGTCAAAACACTTGCCGGCCTTAGCAAGCTCCTGAAACTTTCCTGCTTTAGCAGGATCATAATTCTTTCCCTGATACCCTTTCCCTTTAAAAGTGAATTGGCTCGGGGCTCCCCCTCCCTGAGAAGTTTTTGGGGACTCTTGTGAGGACTCTTTGGGTTTTTTGTCATCTCTCCCCTGGTTCTTCCCCTGAGAAGAACCATGTCCTCCCTTTTTCTGATCACCCCCTGGGGGTTTCTGGTTAACCCTAGTTCTTAACCAGTCATCTGCTGCCTCCCCCAGCTCTCTGGGGTTGGTCAACCTAGAGTCTACTAGATACTGGCGGAGCCTCTCTTGGACACAATTAGTTAGAAGGTGCTCCCTCATAATCAAATTGTACAGCCCCTCAAAGGTACTTACCCTGTTGCCCTGTATCCAGCCCTCCAGTGCTTTTACTGAAATGTCCACAAAGTCCACCCAGGACTGGGTGCTTGTCTTTTGGGTGTCCCTAAACTTAAGCCTATACTGCTCTGGGGTTAGACCAAACTTTTTAGTCAAGCAACTCTTCATACTGGGGTATGAGTCTGCATCCTCCCCACTCATGGTTAGGAGCCTATCCCTCCCAGAGTTGGGAACTAACTCCCAAAGAAGTGAACCCCAGTACTGAGGCTTGACTTTCCTCATCTGGAGGGCCCTCTCAAAGGCCCCCAGCCACTTATCTATGTCATCCCCCTCTACATAGGCAGGAACCACCCCTTTGGGTAATCTGGGGGCAAAACCCCCACCCAGGGACACCTCAGTTTCTTTCTCGCTGCCTCCATCTTTTTTTTCTTTGCTTGCCCACTTTTTCTTTTCTAGGGCAAGCTTATCTGCTTCCAAAGCTATGTAGGCTAGCTGGGCTTCCAGCTCTCTTTCCCTGATGGATGGGTTCTCTCCTCCTGAAAGGACACCCTTCCTACCACTAGCTTTGGGTCTGCCCCTAGTGACCGTATCCACTGAGGACCGTTCTTCCTCTTCCTCACTTAGGTTCGGATGCCTTCCCTCCCCTGAGTGGTTAGAGTTAGCATCTTCCCCTTTTTCTTCCTCCTCTGGAGCTTCCTCTGTCTCTACCTCTTGGGCCTCAGCCCATGCTGTCAGGGATTTAATCAGGATTTCCTTCCTGAGATTAGTGGTTGCAGGCAACCCTCTTTCAATACACAACCCCCTAAGCTGGACTACTGTCAGTGTAGGTAGGCTAGCCAGATCAAGCTCCATGGTTCCCTAGTTTTGTGTCAACAAAAACTTTTTGCAAAAATTGGAAACAAGAATTTAGAAAAATTACAAAAATTCAATAATTGAAATGAATCCAAATTATAAATTAAAAAAAATAAAAATTAAAAATTAAAAACAATTTTTGCACTAGGACAATTTAAAGGATTTTTCATTTGTTTTACTCAAAACTGTAACGTGATATTGAACACAAGTACAGGATCCCGTTGCTGCTTCCAATTATGTTGGAAAATGGGTTATTGGTAGGGCAGGTAGGTACCTACACCTAGCAACAAGCCACAAACCTCCACATAAGTACAGTTAGGTCTCAGTAAATTAATCCCAGCTCTACCCTTGGTAGCTTGGCATCGAGCGTCAAGGCTTAACTTAGGAGACAAAGTGTAAAGCATTCAAATATCACAAAACAGTAATTAAATAAAACACAGGAAACAGTTTAAAAATCCAAAACCAATTTATAAAAATAGCTTATATTTTTATCTTTAAAATGACACAAAAACGATTAAAATCGGTTCAGGGGAACCGGAGATATGAATTTTTAAAGTATTATTATTTTCTAGCGCTTAGAAACAAAAAGCGCCAATCGGGTCATCTGGTTGCACCAGGACCGGGGCAAAGTCAAACTTTCAGGCCGACCGCGATGGAGCCCTGCTCGGCTACAAGTCGCGGGAGGCCTCGGTTAAAAAGTTACCTTCTGACTTAGTCTCTTTTTTGATGTTTTTCTTCCCCGGGACGAACCTGCCAGTTGAATCCGACCTCCTGGAGCCCTTGTCCGGATACGCGAAGTCGGTTTCCTCGGTGGTGATTTTTACCTTCGGACTTAGTCGTTTTTTCGAGATGAAAATCCTTCGACCGGGGTAAACCTGGATCTTGATCCGACGTCCGTGGAGCCCTTCTCGGATTCGATGGCTGGGAGGTCCCGGTCAACTTTTTACCTTCGGACTTAGTCTCTTTTTTGGATGTTTTTCTTTACCGGGACGAACCACGAAGTCAGGCCGGGTCGCGGTTGAGGTAAGCCGGCTAGAATTTCCACGTCGGGTCGGTCACTTTATGGAGCTATTTTTCAAAAATTCTCCAATCTTTTCCAAACTTCTGGGGCTTCACCCAGATGTTCTTTTAAGGTTCTTTTGGGGTCCACAGCTCACCCCAAGGGTCCAGAAGTTCTGTGATGGTCCTTGGGAAGTGCGGACTTCAACTCCCAGAATGCACCTGGCGCAAACTCCTTTTTGGCCACTGGACAGTGGTCAGCTGGTCACTTTTTCAGGAGTTAGTGCAGGGGACTCTGGATAGCAATTTTTCACCTGTAGCAAACAGGGAGTCCCTCCTTGAACCAGTGGAAGCCAGGCAAAGTCCTTCTTGTGGTGAAGCCCAAGTGTGCAGCTGGTGCAGTCTTTCTGAGTGCAGGGTCCAGGTGCAGGCCAGGGGTCCAGCAGGGCAGTCCTTCTTCTCCTTGTAGTTCCTTCTTCTTGAAATTTGGTGGGGATCTGAGGCGTGGGTGCAGGTCTGCCAGTTTTATCCTTGCTCCTGGGTGAAAAGCAGGGGGGCCCTGGTTCTCCAATCAGGGACAGGGTCGTCCCCCTGTGATGACCACTTCCTGGGAAGTGTGGCAAAAATCCATCCCAGAAGGCAACAGTCTCTAAAAATCCAAAATGGATGAATCTGATTTTTGGAGGAGAGATCTGGCTGAGCCCACCCACTGGTGTGGCTAAAAATCATAAACACACCCCTCTCCTGCCCTCTCCTAATCTAATCAAGGGGGCACCTAGCTGTCTGGGGTTGCAGGATGTGGGGGTGTTGCTGGGTGCTCCAGATGTCCTTCTCTGCCTTTGAAGACCAGTTTGGCAGCCCTCCCCCTTCCTGCCTCACCATCTGCTGAGGGGAGATTCTCTCCCCCAAGCACATTCCTTTGTGTGAAGCCAGACCACTTCACACCTCATTAAAGTAGCCTGGCAGAAGCTGCTGCAGGCTGGCCAATCAGAGCACAGCAGCAAAAACAATGCAGAGCTGAAATTGGCAACTTTTTAGGTAAAGTCTAAACTTTTTACCTGAACTAGTTATATTAAATCCAACAACTGGAAGTTGTGGGATTTATTATAACAATCAATTTGATACCATATTCTTGGTATGTAACATTTAAGGAGACTTTAAAATTTAAAATAAAGTCTGCCCATTCTAGCCTATGAAGGCCATTTACTTCAATGAGGGAAAAACGAATTTGGCTGTTTTTACCTCACCAGGGCTTATAAATCTATTTTTATAAAGTCCCTGCTTATAGTTACATGGCACCCAGCCCTAGGGGCACATAGGGCACACCTTAGGGGTTACTTATATGTAAAAATAAGGTAGTTTAAGACTTTGGAAGTACCTTTAATTCCAAAGTCGAATTTGCATATAACTTTAATTTAAAAGCAACCAGCAAGGCAGGCTTGCTTTTAAAATGACACTGGGCACCTCAGCAATGCACCTAGGTGTGCACCACTTATGCTGTGGTCCCTAAACCTACATGCCCTACCATATACTAGGGACTTATAGGTAGGTTAACTTAGCCAATTATAATTAGCCTAATTTGCATATCCATTTTACACAGAGCACTGGCCCTGGGACTGGTAAGCAGTACCCAGGGCACAGCCAAGAGTCAGTAACCACCAGTACCTATCCAGAAAGAGTGGGGGTGATCAGGCAAAAAAAAGGACTTTCCTACAGCCATCATTTGGGACTTCCTATTCAGAATGCTTAAAAGATTCATTAGACCCTCAGGGTAATGACAGGTGTAAAGACACCACAGGAAATATAATGAGGGGGTGATGAGTCTTATTTACCCACACATTGCATGTGTCAAAACATAGAGAATAAGGTAAACAAACAGTATGCACACATGTGTTGAGAAAATACATTTTGTGTAAAATGTTACAGGGGTGAATGCCTGAAAGTAAGTCCTGTGGTAACAGGATACAAAAAAAAACCTTAAAGGGTTATTTGTTGTACAGTCCTAAAAGTCATGTCTTCAAAAATAGGTGCAGATTGTTTTCCCTCCATGTTTTACATTCGCACTCCTATGTAAATAAAACTGTCATGCTTAATAAGTGTTAAAAGTACAAAGAACTAGAAAAGTCCTGGAATGACAACAACTCACAGAAGGGGGTTATTAAAATGCTGCCGGGCTACCGGTGGTCACAGCGGGTTCAGAGGTATCCTTTGGCGAAGGTTAGTGTCCCTCTTGGGCGACCAGTCTGAACTCGGACGACACTTCCGGGTCCGGCAGACTCAGGTGCAACTTTTGGCCATGGAGAATCCGTCTCTTGGGGCCCCTGGTGGTGGTCAGCAGGGATTCTCCAGCAGTGGCTTCTATATTGCCAAGTTGCACTACTTCAGCTTTGATGGCCCTGGTGCTGGTTCCAGGGGCTCAGCCAACTGACCCTTGCAGTCACTTATTTGGTCTGGGTCTTGGAAGCAAACGTTTTATCAAGCTAGGAGCCACAGACACAGTCCTGTCCTTGCTAGCCTAAGGTGCTGCAGGTGCAGTCCAGCAGATGGTGCAGCCTATCTTTGCCAGGTCCAGGGAGCAGCAGGGCAGTCCTTCTTTGGTTCTTTCTCTAGTTCCATAGTGATATGAGATTCAGGGTACCAGGGGTGCCATATTTATGAGAGGATGATGAGGCCACTAGCCAAGGGGCTACCAGGATTTCTCCTGCCCTGTGACGACTTCCAGTTGTGTGTGGCATCTAGCAATACCAGGGTACACTATTCTGCCCACTCCCAAAATGTCTGAACCCTTCCTTGGATGTTAGGAGCTTGGTAGCCCAGCCTAGAGGTGTAGCTACCTGTGGGTTACACTCCCACAGAGAAAGTGGTTTGGGCACTGGTCTCCCCTTTCCGTTCCCACCACCATCATGTCTACTTGAACAAAGGGGCAACCTTTCAGGAGTGTGATCGCCATTTGCTCATCAATGGCAGCTTCACCTTTGAAGCTTGCCTTTTGGGCCCACACCCTGAGTGGCTTCCTGTGAGGGGGAGGTACCACCTTGGTCTGTAGCAGGCTATCATTGTTCCTAAGCCTGGGAGTCATTCACACCATTATTCAGGGAGGTAGAAAGCTCTCTGGTGGCTAACTACTGTCTGAGGCCACTGGACAAATAGGACTACAGAGTGGCAACTTTCTACAAGTTGCTTTTGCTTAAAAGTGACATTAAATTCAACTTGGGCATAAAGTCGGGTTTAATACCAGGATTAATTTGAAACCTTGAAATACTCATTTTAGTAGTCACAATCTGAAGTTATCCGGGCTAAGTGGTCAGCCGGTAACTCTGTGTTAGCCAACAGGGATACTACCTTTTCCACTTGAAATTTGCTAATGTTGCTGTCAGGATAGATTGAAACCATATGTCCTACTTAACAATACATAGCTCCATGTCTCAGGGCTCCATAGGCCTTCCTTAGAGGAGACTTACATATATTGTTAAGGGACGGGGAACTTTGCCATTGCTTTAAATGAAAAAGTGGAATTAGCAATTTAAAACTGTTCTTCCAGACTGCAGTCAAAGGCTGGGAGCTATTGTGTATTTTGTCTCACAGAGGGTGGCACAACCAGTGCTTCAGTCCTGTGGAGACATTCTGTCTTACATGCGATGGGTGCAAGTTGGAAATAGCAAATTCAGCATACACTTTATAAAGGATTAGAACATAAGGGGTTTAAACACTGCCACTTGGGTCTGCTTAGCAGGACTCAGTGCACCCTCAAGGTTGAAAAACCAGCAGCATCAGTCCAAAATGGTGGGAGTGGCAATGCAAAAAAGACATTTCCTTACAATCAATCACTACTGCCATCAGAATCATTTAGCACTAGGGTGGTGTGAGAAATTGGGTGTAATATATGGTGTGGTTATGCAACCTCACTGTGTAATACACTTTCCAATTCCTTTAGGTCCTGTAGGTTTCGTATGTCAAACCCTCACCTCAACCCTGGGCAGCTGTGGCATTGAGCAGCAAGGCCTACACAGAGGACAAGTGTAAAGCATTTAAACAGCACCAAAACAACTGAAGAAGAAATCAACACAACACCCAAGAAATCCGACAACAATTTCTAAAAAAAGATGTATGACCTTAGAATGAAAAAGATCCACTGAAGGCTTCTAGTGATATTGATTTTACAAGCAATCACAGATCAAAGAAATTTCACTCAGCCAAAAACAAGCTCTGGCAAAGTCAACAAATTTACCCTTAGCAACTTTGTCAAAGAAAATTTGGGTAAGTGTCAATGCAGTAAGTTAGAAGTATGTGGGGTGCCCAGCACCAGCAGGGAGCTAGTCAGGGGACCAGCAAGGTCCTTAAGAACAGCTACTTTCACAGAAGAAGCAGTCCTTCAGCAGGTCCAGGCACTTCATTTGCATTGCAATAGATTCCTATTGAGTTTTCCTGATGTAAGGGATGAAGGACGATGAAGATCCTGTAAGGGTTCTATGGATGAGACGTGCTCAATGGGGATATTCCTGCAGGAAATCATCTGTCCATGAAGATGGTGAGGGGGTCCAGGTTACAGGGCTGGTGTTTCACGAGGTCCTCTCCAAACTGGCTGAAGTCCAGTTGTCCAATGTCACAATCATAGGCCAATCCTTCGTGGGTTGATAACTCACCTTTTGAGGGTCCCATAAACTATCAACCAGCACTCCTGGACTCAGCAAACTTGGGTGCAACTTTGTGCACTGAATCTTTGTCCTTGGAGCCACACCACAGCTGAGTAGCCGCTTGAAGACTTTGGGCTACCAAACTGCCACAGCAGGCTTCTTCAGCTAATGTGCCTCTGTGCTGTGAGCAGGAGTCCGGTTGGCTGGCTTTGGAGTCCCTTGGCTTGACTGGACTCTGGAGACAGCTTCTCCTTGAGCAGGACACAGCAGACACAGTCCTTCTCTTCGCTAGCCACCAGCTGCAGCACTTGCAGTCTTCGATGGTGCAGCGTATTTGCTCGTCCCTTGGTGCAGCAGGGTAGTCCTTCTTTGGTCCCTCTTGTAAGTCGATTGAGATCTGAGGTCTGGGTGCCAGGGGTGCCTAGGGTGCCCCCTTTATGCTTGAAAAGTCCCCTCCAGGCAGGATGTGGTTGGTAGCCAATGGGCTACCAAGATACCAGGGTTCCTCGCGGCTGGTGTCCACTTCCTTTGGAGTGTGGAATCTGGCTATCCCAGGTAGCACCATTCTCACCACTCCTAAAATGGTGAGACCCCTCTCTCAGTGTTCCCTAGGGTGTGTCTACCACAGGGCCACACACCTGGGGAAACCGGTTTGGCAACTGGTCCCCTTCTCTGCTCCCCATGACAGCCTATGTGTCTAAAAATGGGGCAGCCCTCCTCCCCATTGAAACACATCTGCCTTTCAGAGGCGGCTTCCCATTTGAAGCCTGCCTTTTTGTGAGCAAACACCTAAGTAGCTTACTGCAGGAGGGAGATAACACCTGGCCTGCAATCCCTCATCATTATTCTCCTTCCTGAGGCCATTGGCATGTCTCTCCTGTAGGGAAGAATTCTGTCTCATGGAACAGGCTCCATGTGTACCTGGGAAGGCAAAATAGTTTTAAAGGCAATAAAGTGGCAACTTAGCTAACGCTGCACACTACAACTGCAAGTTACATTGAATTGGACATGAGATAAAGTCGGACATAATGTAACAAGGGTTCAATAACTTGGAGTGCCCACTTTAGTTGCATCATCCAAGTGTTAGCACAGCTGAGGGGTCAGAGTGTAATACTGTATTCGCCAATTGGGGGACCACGTCTTTTCACAGTAAAAATTGTAGTTTTGATAGTTTACTGCCCGGCCATGTAAAGTGCATGCCCTGCCTGTGGCATATGTTGCACTCTGTGTTAGGACTCTGAAGGCCTACCACAGAGTTGACTTACACAAATGTACAGGGAAAGTGGTTGCTTTGCCATTGCTTTCAATGCCAAAGTCAGGCTAGCAGTGCACAGCTGCTCTACCAGTGTGCAGTGCCAGACTGGGGGGCTTGTTTTACTTGGGGGGCCTCCAGGGTGGCAAATCCAGTACTGCAAACCCTGGGGTGTCCTCTAACTTTAAATGCTTGCCCTGGGTACCAGGGTACCATATACTAGGGACTTTGCATGTAATCTAGCCAGGCATAAGTGCAGCCGATTCAACATACACCTTGGGGCCAGGGCAATGGCACTGATTAGTGGGCCTCAGTGCACTCTTCAGAGTTGAAAAATCAGCAGGATCAGTCAAAAAACCTGAGGATGACCATACAATTTCCTACATTTGGGTAAAGGATAGATTAATAAAGTATTATTTTTCACCAGCCCCTATAGTATCTTACTTAAGGATGTTGTGAGTGTAGGTGTGCCATATTCTACTTGGAATCTATGCTAGAAACAAAAGTGATCCTGCTGTTATACAACTCTTCAGTAAAGAGTTGCTAAATCAATAAATGGAGATAAAGGGGAAATGTTGAGGTTGATGAGAAACTGTAGTTTTAGAAAGGACTGGGAAGTGGGCAGGGATGAGATGATGCCTAGATTTATTCAAAGAAGATACAGTAAGGAAACCCTTTGACTTACAGCAGCAAAGGTTAAGCAGATCAGCAGTGAGTCCCTGCCCCTTAAGACAAATAAGCGCAGTAATGACAAGCAAAGTAAGAATAAACAAACAGGCAATGTTTCCATGAGATTTGTGAAATTTTTCAGCACGCAGGAGAGGCCACTGAAAGGCATCCTTAGAAAATATTGGCATTTGATTAGAGTGAGCCACTCTTTGGGCTGATGATTCCTAAAATCCCTGCCATTACCTATCGCAGAGATTACGCTATGAGAAATGGCCTAGTAAAAAGCAGTCCTGAAATGGTACAACCTAAAAACTGGCTACAAAAAGCACAGGGTTTTCACAAATGCCATGGGTGCAAGGCTTGCACGGTTGGAGTGGACAAGTTGGATTACTCTACACCATTTATTGGTAAGCCATGAAAAATTTGGGGCACTTATAACTGTAGGATTCAGTATGCTGTTTATGTTTTGGTGTGTGAGTGTGGACTTAAATATCTTGTGCCTTGTAGCAAGACACTTCAATGAGTGCTACAACAATGATGCCAATAGTCTTAGATACTTTGTGACTGATGCGGTGGAAAGACATCCAAGAGGGGGCAACCGTGAAAGGGTGCTCCGTCAAACTATATGTTAATATGTCATGAGTTTAGATACAAAATCCCTGAATGGGTTAAACATTGAAGAGGAACTCCATACATTTTTGTGAGTAATAGGGTATTAATGAGTCTGTTGGAAATGGGATGCAGAAGCAGATTTGATATTTGCAGCTCCTTAAATGTATATTAATTGGTTCTAATGAGTTCAAATAAATTGCTTCCCCTGAGAAGAATATGAAGAATTGAAAGGCACTAAATGATCAATGATTGGGTCGGGGTGTACAGGTTTGGGGCCTCTTGAGGTTTTTGGGGTGATGATCGACACTATTATGATTTTGTGAAGTATTGTTTTTGCTGTTAGTATAACAGTACATACATGGTAATACATGCTCACTAGGGCACAGTTTTGTGTGACTAACTTATGTAGCTGTACTGGAAGGTCAATATATGTGACTCATAATGGGATTATAACCAGAATGAAATCATAAGCATGTCCACTGAGGCACATTTGTATTTGCACCATGAATAAGGTACACTGTGATTGTTGTAAGTGGGGAATTTACCTCATAGTAGGTATGAATTAGGTCAAGAGGTACAGCCCGCATAGGAACAAATGAGTGTCAACAGCATTGCTGGGAGCTGCAATAGTGTATGTGTGTGTGTGTGTGTACATACTATATCTACGCCACCTGATATGCGATGAGCGGTGGATGATTTTATATGTATTCCAGGAACCACATCATATTGCTATGTATTATTCTTCTTATTTTATTATTTATGCAAACATGTTCTTCTGGGTGTATAATGCCACACTTCTTGTAAGTCTTTTTTTGGTGATTACTGTCATGTGACGTGTATATAAATTCACTAAAATGGTGCAGCGCGTCCTGTGAGCAAGGACACATTGGTGACTGAAATGCATAATGGCTATCAGTTGCACTGATGAATTTTTTATCATGAATAAATAACAATCATGGAGTACTTGGTGTCTGTGAGAGAGAGATGTGTTTATTGTCACAGTACACACATATATATATATATATATATATATATATATATATATATATATATATATATATATATATATACGTGGAATTAAGTATAGCAAAAATGTGCTTTCCCATAGAAGCCTACCTTCACAATATTCCTGGCCTCGATATTCTTAACACAAATATTTTTTCACATGATAATTTGAACTCAATATTTTCCCCAAACACTGAACTCATGTAGTAGCGACTAGTGCCAACAAAATTCGTCTAGGTAAATTATGCGTAATGTTAAAAGCAACATTAGTATGGAGTATGGCTGTGTACGAATCATGCAACCACCCAAAAGACTACTTTGGTCCAGTAAAAATCATGCTGGAAAGAAATGTGTGGGGAGGCGCCAGACCCTTGATCACAAAGTCTGGATGAGGCAAAAAAATCTTCCTCGCCATCGGTTTGCAACAACAGAATCTAAATTGCATCAGGCATAAGTGCGGCAAAGAACAAAACCCTGCATTGTCCATGATTAAATGGGAACATCAAGAAAGAACCACAGGTGTACATGATATCTTTGAGAACAAATCAGCTGCGTTCCCACTGGTGGAAGGAGGTGGCTATGAGGGGCAAGATTTGTGAACAACAGTGTTGTCCATCATGGTGAATGGAGATCCTTTTAATACGGTATAGCTGTGTTTGGTATAAAAATAAATGAAAATGTAATGTCATCTTTCTGTATTTCTGACTAGCCTCTCCCAGGTTTCTAGGTTTCTTTGATGTTTTGGACTGGTTTTGCTGGCATTGGGACTGCAGGCACTATGAAATTGCCGTTCCACCTCACATAGTTATGTGCTCAGTCCATAAATTATGAGGTGAAATTGGCTTCACCGAACGAGCTTGTTTACCTTTTTTTTAAATCCACCCTCAAGTGTCACTGAAATTCAGGTTAACCACCGTGGCCTGAATGACTGCAGCCTGAACATGGCAGTAACACACGACCAAGCAAAGTACTTTGGTGCGCACAAAAGCCCTACTTTTACACATTATGTATGCGACGCCCTCCCCCCCCCCCGGAAGCTTTGTACATGCTAAATTGTAAGATATTCTTCCCCTACAGTAACCTAGCTGCAAAATGCTGTTTTCACTCTATAGGTACTGAAGAAGTCTGGTTGTAACTAACATTTAATTTTACATAATATAGTTTAGGAAACAAATGTCTTTTTAATATCTACAAAAATCCTTTTCTACATTTTTGGTAACCATATTGGGAAGGTAACTTTATAAGAACACGCTTTCCTGGTTGCTTTAGCAGTGATTCATTTAGTTCTCCTTGCAGTGATCATGGCATGCCAAGGCATGAACGCCTTCCCTGCCAGTGAAACAACAGGACTGCTTCTGAGAGTGTAGGCGCCAGCGTTCACTAACACGGAATCCGGGTCTGACAGCAGTCAGGATATTTTGCGCACACACTTTGCCAAACCCACAGCTTACTCCACAATACTATCATTAAGTTATTCTGTAGGCCCGGTGGAAGGAGAACTCGACCAGAGAGAGAAAGATAGACAATAGATATTGTCAAATGACTGTCACGCAGCTGGTCCTAATCTGCATTACCGGAGCACTGACATCTAAAAAGCCCAGTAGCGGGTATACCACAGTTTGAATGATGTTTTAACTTCAAGTGTAGCCTATGGTACACCTGCTGACAGTCTGTATTTCCACTCTGTGTAACAATTTAAAACACCACCTTATTCCCGAGCTGAAATAAAATTAAGTTTTGACATGAGAAGTGGATAACCCTCAAGATTACAATAAACTTATTTATCAACGACAACTACCTTCACAACTAGGAATAACTGTTTATGTTTGGTTTGTATTGGTGCATAAATTGTAAAATTACAGGTACCAGGCCCCAAAGTATTCTACTGAAGCCAGCGCCTCCCACTGCTCCTGCCACTGCTTCTGAATGACAGTGCCAGCATTCCATCGCACTTACACAAGTGTGACATTTTGGATTATTGCAGGTCACCCTAAACTGTCAGGACGGCCTGGAAGAGTGAGTCTTATAATTTTTTCATACATTGAATTGCTAAATACTTGTCGTGTGGCTGAAAAATAGTTGAGAGTGCCACCGCATGGCGTAAACAAGTATGAGTGTTTGAAACAACAGTATCACCGCGCAGATAAGCACTGGTTTGCATTGAAGGTGACAAGTGAATAACTGTAACAAGAAAATATTCATTAGTATTGTATATGAAGTTTCAAAACTTGGCCATATATGTATTCACTATGTTTGATATCATACTATACAACAATCCTTCTGTGCTATTATACTTCTACTGGAGTTTGTAATAGTTCATAAACCACAAGGTTGATTCCTTGCGGAGGAAACTTCGGAATAAAGTTCAGAATCCTATGGATGAATCTTGTTAAACAAACAAGTGCTATAGAATTAACTATGGATAAATCCTTAAAAACAAAAAAACACTGTAGAGCTTGTAATCCCTTTAGCTGACTCTTTGCAACAATAAACAAGTGCAAGAAAATACTTCTCAGGTTCCGAAATGTCTTTGTCAACATCAGGGAAGAACAGATGACAGTATTCTAACAAGTATTGATTAGCAAGGATGTTACTAGCCACAAAAACATATTCTGTGCTTTAAGAGGGCCCCTCCATCTTCTGCAAGTTTTGTGAGTTTCCTATAGGCTCATGGAGTATGTAGTACTTTTTGTGTTTCAGCCACGCCCCCCACCTTTTGCCCCTAATGAAGAGTATCTGTCAGGCTGAACAAAGGTCTGCCTGACTGACACTCTTCATTTTCAGGTCAGACAGCCAGGAGTGAGACATGCACGATTTGTGCAGACTCCTGGCTGCCTGAGCTGAACTTTGCTGGGCTGAGGAGGTCACAGATCCTATGGGCGTGACCTCCTCGACTCAGCAAAGGTGCCTCGAGGCCCTCCACTGGGTGACGAGGAAAGCGTCACCCATTGACTTCGACCTGCGCACTTCAGGTTTAAGCCCTGAAGCGCCCAGGGCGAGTGTCAATCAGTGAAACTTTGTCACAGAGTGGGGTGGGGTCAGCAGTCTCACTGACCCCATCCCACTGTGTGACGAGGCTGGGACTGCTGCCTTCCCTCAATGGCTGACCTAAGGTCCTAAGGTCAGCCAATGAGGGAAGGCACCAGTCCCAACCCTCCTGGGACCTCAAGGCTGAAGGTAAGTGTGTGTGTGTGTGATGTTTTAAAATGAATGTTTGGTGCGAGCGTGCATGTTTGAATGTTATGAGTGTTAATGGATGTGCATGCGTGTCTGTGTGTGAAAGAATGAGTGTGTGTGTGTGTGTGTGTGCATGTGTGTGCTTCCCACCCGCCCCCCTCCCTCCTAAAGCTGCCAGCCGCCACTGTTGTGTTTACTCAAGTGTTTCATGAAACGTGTCATTCTAAGCAGCAGACCTTCTGTCCGGGCAGTGCCCAACCCAAACCTGCTCACATTTCCATCCTTTTTCACTTCAGGAGACGTGCAAGCTCATGAGCCTCAGAGTAGTGTTTCATGTTGAACCAGTGTGCAATAATAAATATATACTGGGCTACATCTTGACAGAAAGAGAAATCGCTGTTTACTAATCTAGGCATGTGGTAGTTGGCAGTGGAGAGGAACATATGGCCAAACGAACGGCCAGAACTGAGGTATGGTGTTTGACATGGTTAAATCAGAAAGAGGCTTAGACAGAAGAAGGCTTCAAACCAGCGAAAACTTCCATTCCATACATCTCTACTACGAAAAAGTGGAAACATGTTAGCAGATTAGTCACAAGGAACGGTGCCTGATTTCAACAGGACCCTAAAGTGAACTAGAGTTGCTAAATAGCAAAAACTGACTTCAGCCACTGTGAACAAAAAAATATTTTATAGTTCACAGACAGCCAAATCCGAATGTCTGCAAAACTGGGAGATCTGAGCAGCGGAAATTCCGCGGAGGCTGGGCGAGGAATTTTACCAATCACTGATTATTGCTCAGGATTAAAATCGAAGCCTGCCACCCGCTTTTCAGAACACTCCAGGGCAGGAGAAGAGTCAGAAGAAGGAAGTTTCTGCCTAACCTGCCTGCGAAGAAGACAGACATATAGGCCCTCATTCTGATTCTGGCGGGCGGCGGAGGCCGCCCGCCAGAATTCCGCCATCCAAAATACCGCGCCGCGGTCAAAAGACCGCGGCGGGTATTTCAAGTTTTCCCCTGGGCTGGCGGGCGGCCGCCAAAAGGCCGCCCGCCAGCCCAGGGGAAAACGACCTTCCCACGAGGATGCCGGCTCGTAATCGAGCCGGCGGAGTGGGAAGGTGCGACGGGTGCATTTGCACCCGTCGCGTATTTCACTGTCTGCCAAGCAGACAGTGAAATACTTGTAGGGGCCCTCTTACGGGGGCCCCTGCAGTGCCCATGCCATTGGCATGGGCACTGCAGGGGCCCCCAGGGGCCCCGAGACTCCCCCTCCCGCCATCCGGTTCCCGGCGGGAGAACCGCCAGGAACTGGATGGCGGGAGGGGGAGTCGGAATCCCCAAGCCGGCGCAGCAAGCTGCGCCGGCTTGGAGGATTCCTGGGGGCAGCGGGAAACCGGCGGGAGACCGCCGGTTTCCCTTTACTGACCGCGGCTAAGCCGCCGCGGTCAGAATGCCCCGCGGGGCACCGCCGGCCTGTCGGCGGTGCCACCGCGTCCCGCGGCCCTGGCGGTTCTATACCGCCAGGGTCGTAATGAGGGCCATAATCTTCTCTGCATTTCATCTCAGGATTTAGATGTTGTGCTACGGGGAGATGAAAGTCTGAAAAGTGACTCTATCCTGTGATGGACTTGCAGTCTCCCTTTACAGAGTGGACTGTAGTGACGGGTTGGATTAGAATGTATTGTGCAGGGTTCCAAGGAACCTTGGAGCCTTCCTGCCTGGATTCCCTTAGATATTTCTTCACTTCAGCTGGCCTGTTTGAGTCCAGTTTCCCTTACTACTTTGAAAAGAGGAAAATAGTCACACTTTGTGGTTTTATTGAAAGCAGTCGTTCTTAAGTTTATTTACTTTTGAATTATATCAACTTATATTGCTTTATCACTGTGCTGTGCTAACCATATGCTCTGATCAAGCTCCCAGAAAGTTTCCACCCTGGGCTGTCATTGTCACCTAGTTACAATGGAACCATACATACATCATACTATATTGTAACTTTAACAGTGTTCCTACAGAGTCAGTTGGTGTCAAGCTGTTCTGCTGTAAGTTTCTGTTTCCTTCTGTAGCAGTCAAATTAACAAATAAGTGCCTGGACAGTGGCTGCCCTTGTGAGGACTCGTTATTGGGATCAGAGCCGCATCACTGGTGATGAGTTATAGCTTCTGGAGGACATGTATGAGCCCTAAATTATCCTCATCAAAAAGAAACCACATCTTCAGTTTGTTTCCAGCGGAGGCAATTAAACTTTGAAGCAAACTTAAGATGTTTCACTAAGGTTTCCAAGATTCATCAAGCTTTTATGGTACCACTACATTGTAGTGGTGGTGCATTGTGTGCGTGAAAGTGGATCAGAGCAAACCTTCTGTGATCTTTAGAATCCCAGCTAAAGGGATTATGTGGCTACATAAAGATTCTTTAATCACGTGATGATGTGGGGTTCTGCTACTAACACATCATAAATGGAATTATGAGCTAGAATTCCCATAGGAGAATGAGAAGAGGAGAAACATTGATAATCAAGTAGGTGATGTGGAAGGGTTGAGAGAAAGAGAACAAAAGGAAGAAAATGAGAAGAAAGGAATTGTATACCAAAAGGAAGGCAGTAAAGGAAATGGTGGTGTGAGTGGGGGATTGGATAAAAAGCAAATCTTCAGGAAAAGATAAGAGAATCTCCAAGTTTAGTCAAACGTGTAAGGTTAAGGACTGATGATCATAAGATCTGGAACCTTAACAGGGTAGTGACATTCAACTATGGACACAATTGTTGATGCAGATATTCTAAATAGAAATTATTAATAAATGCTTATATGTTATTTTTTACAAAAGTACACAGAGAAATTAATTGTAGTGAAAAAAGTTAATGTGCATGTTTGAAAATGTGCCCACAAGGTATGTCAGACACTTATACAAACTTGTACTAACAGAGCTAAGAAATGCGTGAAGTAATGAAAATGTATAAGAATAATGTAGTAATATGTCATATTAAGATGTATAACCTATGTTTTGCATTAATTTGCAGAATTAACTTAGCCGAAGTTGTGGCCTAGTTTTTCCAGGCCTCATACAAAAGCTGAATTTCTAGCGCACTGCAGAGAAGCTGGTGCATTGAACTGTCCCTGAACTGCATACGTTAATAAAATCTGCTTAGCTAGAATTTTCTGCAGTATACCGACGAACAGGAGATGAGGGACTAGGAAATGTAACAAGTTTGATGTAAGACAGACTTGATGTACTTTCCCAGGATTTGAACAATAGAAGCACTGACTGGAGAAGAAGATGCAACATTTTCGATACCTGACGAGCCGGATGATGAGGGCATCGTACAGCGAACCAATCAACTAATTGGGGATGGAGAAATATTAGAACTTATAGATTTGTCAAATTAATATTATAGGTTAGAGTCATATCTGCCAATTGACTGCCCAATTAGGAATTAGGAGGATGGACTGAAAAACTCTAATAAAAAGTCATGACAAGGGGCTAAAACTTCAGATGCAGGAGAATTGAGGCAGATGTGAGGGGGGAATTGATGACGTCAAGAGACACGGTTCGAGATTCTGTCATTAGGCTCATGCTCTTGAGAGCCTGATGCGTTGCTGATCGATTGATGACCTGAGGACGAAGACTGACTTTGTTGCTGATCCATTTTGTGGATAGGTAGCTATGACAATGTGACTGATTAACTTTTATGCCTTTCTTTCTAGGTACCGACTGCGTTGTTCAATGGTTTTTCTCTTAGCTAGATGTTTTCCAAATTCACATTTTCTAAATTGTTTTTGCATGAAGTGCCACATGCTAAATGCTAATCTGGGCTAGGTAACGGTCCTTTGGGTGACGTTGACAGTGACAAATGATTGACGGACTGATTGCTGAACTCTGCTATTAATGCTGTTATATTCATCTTTGTTGGCTTATGCTGAAGCATTCGAGCATATGTTTTCTCAAGTTCTGGTTAGATTATGTTATTGGTGGTCCTTAATAAACTAATTCTGAGTTGATTGAATAAAGTTTGATCTAACCTGATGACTTAGTATTGTAACTAATAGGGAACTAAAATTGACAAACATATAATTGAGTTGTGATTATTCATGAAATGTTGATATATTGTCTCATGCTTAATGATTCTCTTAGTGGTTGTTGATTGATTACGTTGATAATTAATGTTCATCGATTACTACATAGCTAGGATACTCCATGCAATCCAAAAGGTTAATCGGCCTATACGCATCCCCTTGTAAGTTTACTTACTAAGGACCAGTCGTGCTTGCACAATGAACATTCAATTTGTGTGGCTAATAAGTCATAAGAAGATGGTGTGATCAGACCTCAATGTGAGAAGAGAAGACCAATTAGTTTACAGGACTTCGTGTGAAATTTACATCTAAGTTCATTTGTCACCTGTAGGTTATAAGTACTGCAATGTATCTCAGAATTGCTCAAAATGTAATGTTGGAAGTTTATTTATGATATGATTGTTGTATTGCATTAATTTTATTTGAACTCAAAGCACACACATATTGGAGAAAGAAAGCCTCCTGCCTCTCGCTTCTCTGCTATTATTCTCGGAAGTTCCCGCTCCTGATTAATCTGTGGAACGTCCCGAAGACGCATTCGCACTGCTAGTGCTAATGCCTCTCCCTTGAGATTACTCAAAATAATAGAAGAAACTGCGGCAAAATTGCCCATTAACTGCATGCCCAAATCTAAGGCAGGGGCAGCCCCATATTCATCTTGAATTTGTTTAAGCACTTCCGGTAAATTAGCTAATGTCGGTGTACCGTGTGCTGTAGTGTAGAGCGCGGCAAACACCGTGCCCCAGGTATTACAAAGGTCCACCGGAGGAAGCATCCCATACGGCAAACACATCGTCAATATTCTATGTTTATCCTGAGGTCCCGTATGGGGAAACACTGCTTCCAGCGTATACATTTTTTGCGCCAGCCAAAATGGAGTTTCCTCACATTTAGCCGGTACCTTACCCATAACTGAGTGTACAGTGGCCGGATTGATACCCGGAACCACCGCCTGTGGGTGCGCCGGAGCAGAACGCGCTGGATTTGTATTTAGTGTCTGCATGACAAACTGAACTAATCGTCTATATGTAGCCGTTAAGTCTGTATATAAACGACGAACTTCAACCACTGTCAATTGAGCAGCCGCAGGATGAGGTGTATATGTAGCCAATAAAGGCCAGGTAGGACCATCATTACTCAGTGGACCTAACCTAACTTGTGCTACTGTGTGTGGGAAGGCGCCATCAAGCCAATTATGGTGTTCTTGATAAGATAAAGGTATCTCTAAGTATGCATAAGCCCTTTATTGTCCAGGGACATTCGCAACAGTGTATTCGTGAAAAGTGTTTGTACCCCCATCAACTGCTGGAAATACGACCCAAGAATAAAAAAGTTCTGTTCTATAGGCTGCATGGGCGTCCACCACAAAAGTGACCGGACCCCCCTGGACCGTCAGGCCATGTGCTATCAGATGTCCTGTGAGCGGGTGTCACATATGAAGCGCTACTTGCACCACTACCGGATTCGCCATCTAGAGAAAAACAGCACCTGGGTAGAGAAGGCACACCAATAACGGGGTATTTCCTTTCAAAGTTCAAGCTTGAACAACCAACCACTAAGTAATAGGATGCCTATCCCGCGGTGGCGGAAATCCTCAGCCCCACGGACGTCTCCGCTTATGGAACGAGGAGTCAAAATATATATGAGACCGAGAGAGTCAGTCGGACCTAAATATTAGAGCCAGACCAATCGTTGGCGGCGCCTCCCCTCAACGTTCTCACTCGAGAGCGCTGTTCTCGTGCAGTGCAATGGGCTGAACGCGCACATCACGCTGCACGAGTGAGTTCCATCACAACACATCCCCCTTCCTATAGCATTATAAACCATAACAATATGATGTTCTATTGAATACTAAAATCTTAAACACAACATAAACGTTACAAAATATACATTTCCAAGTTTTTAGCTGGTACACTTAAATCATCTATAACCATACTATTTCACTATGTGAAAAATAGGTCTTAAGCCAGCCAGCAATCCTCATTTGCATATATAATCATTAAACTTCTTGGGTCTAAACACAAACCGCCCCACTTTACTTGCTTTGTTACTATTTCCAGTATCTTCCCCTCCTTGTGAATCCACATGGTTTTCCTTCCGAAAAACATCCTCACTTCCACTTCCTGATGTATCCATTCTAGTGGTTCTGCTTGAATCATCTGACAGTTTTCCTTGTGACTCGTTCTCCTCATTCAACCATTCATAATTCGGTCTCTTGGCATTCATGGGTCCAATACTCTCCAATTTACCCTCGCCTTTACAATTTTTCCTACATAAGGATAAAGATGACAAATGCTAAACTTTTCTGTCATTCAACATTGCAGAGTTACAAAAGAAATTCTGCATTGTCATAGGCTGAGAAAACCGACTCTGATCTTTGCCCAATAGACTGCATTTCTTTACCTTCACCACATCACCAATTTCCAGATGCACTGGTTTACATTTATGCTTCAAGTCATAATATTTCTTGCATACAGTTTGTGATATGATAAGTTTCCCTTTGACTATATCAGGTGACCAATCACTCCTCCTCAGCATCCGCATCCATCCAATATTGCCCTTGGACATTGCTGTTCTACTCCTCATTAGTTCAAATGGACTTGACCCTGTACTCTCCAGAGATGTAATTCTGTATGCTCACAACATTTTATACAATTCCTTCTTCCACATTAGGTTATTATTATTTGTCAATTGAATAATACCTTTGACCACCCGATTAAAACGTTCAACAGCCCCATTCCCTGCTGGATGGTACACTGATGTGGTCTTATGTGTGATACCATTCCTCCTCAGATAGTCTTTAAATTTCACTGCTGTGAAATGTGCTCCATTGTCACTTATAATACATTTAGGTAAACCTTCTCTAATGAAAATTCTATCCAAAAACGTAATTATGCTGTTGGTGTTGGCATTCTGTATAATTTCCAAGTCTGGCCTTTTAGTGAAATGATCAATTAAAACAATAGCATATACTGGTTCTTCATGTTCCCGAATGGGCCCTACAATAGCCACACCTAGTCTTTCCCATGGCATATCAGGGCTTTTCAATGGATGAAGTGGAGGTTTAAGAGTAATTTGAGTCTTGTCAGAATTTTCACATTCCATACAATTCCTGAATTTCCTCTCAATATCCAGATCACACCCTGGCCACCAATACCAGTTTTTGATCCTCCGTTTAGTTTTAGAAATTCCTAAATGCCCTTGATGACACACTTCTAGGAGCTTTTCCCGCAATGTCTCAGGTGGAATCAATCTCCCATTTCTCATATTCAACCCCTCTTCCATTGATAATTCATTTCTCACTTCCCAATAAGGCAATAAGACTACCTCAATATCCTTTTTGCAAGGCCATCCTTCCAAAATCATTTTACTTAACTTGCTTTGCAACTCATCATTACTTTGTGAACTGTACCACTCTTCCTTTGTTATACTTGGGAATTCTTCTGCTTTATTTGCTACCAGAAAATCATTACTAATGTTTTCTCCTGAAACACTAGATGGTAAAGGTAACCTACTTAAAAAATCTGCAACCACATTTTTTATCCCCGGCACATACTGTACTTGGTAATTGAAATCAAACATTCTTATTGATTTACGAGCCAATCTTGGGGAAGCATTGTATAACCCCTTTGTAGATAAGACTTTGATTAAGGGTTTGTGGTCACTGCGCAATATAACTCTTTTCCCCCACACGTATTGTCTAAAATGCTCTAGACCACATGCACATGCCAGTGCTTGTCGCTCTATATCCGAGTACTTTTCTTCCGCAGCTGTTAGAGAGCGGGAAGCAAAAGCAATGGTCACTTCCTTACCACTCTCCTCCTTTTGTGTAAGTCCTGCACCTACCCCTCTACAACTAGCATCCGTAGTAATTATGCTTAATAAATCTGGATCAAAACCCTGTAGGGGAGGAGCACTACACAACTTATTTTTGAGACATTCCAATCTCTCCTGATGATGGGCGGACCATTCAAATATATTTTTCACCTTAAGTAGTTGTCTCAGTTCATAAGTGTGAGATTAAAATGTTTTCACAAACTTAGCGTAAAATTCCGCCAAACCTAAAAATGCCCTCACTTCATCCTTGTTTTTTGGAGTAGGTGCATCCTTGATTGCCTCTAATAACTCTCTTTTCGGTTTAATTCCTTCTCTAGAGATTACATTCCCTAAGTAGGTTACTTGTTCCTGCGCAAATTTACACTTGCTTAACTCTGCTGTCAAGCCCTTCTCTTTTAAAATACACAACACTTGTAAAATCTTTCTATCATGATCAGCTCTATCTTTCCCCATCACTTATATGTCATCTTGAAATACCAACAAATTCTCTATACCTTTGATAAGTTCATACATTAGTCTTTGAAACATCGCAGCTGCCGATGCCAAACCAAACAGTACTCTTTTGTATCTATAACACCCAAAAGGTGTTACAAATGTAGTATATTTCCTGCTATCGGGGTGTAAGCGAACTTGATGGTAAGCAGCAGAAAGATCAATAGTTGAAAACCACTTTACACCTTTCGTGAGTGCCAACATTTCATTAATTCTAGGTAATGGAAACTGGTCAATTAGTATGTTGTTGTTAAGTTGGCGCAAGTCAACACACAATCTCAGTTTTCCATTAGGTTTCCTCACTACGACCAAAGGTGACACCCACTCCGATGATTCCACTCTCTCAATGATGTCATCCCTTAACAACTCTTCTAACTGCTTCTTTACATCTTCTTTAAGTGCAAAAGGTATGTTCCTTACTTTGTGTATACAGTACATGGTTTGGCATCCTGCTTTAATTGTATCTCATGGCAAAAACCCTTTAGCTTTCCTATGCCGCTTGTGAAAATTGCGGTAAATTCTTTTTGAACATGTTCTCCCCATGCTTCTTTAGAATGTATTGTCATAACTGGTTCTGAACTATTAGGATCTAAGGTTATGCCCAGTTTGCCCTGATAAATCCACCCCAAAACCAATGGCCCAGTAGCTGAAAAATATAATTCCCCTTGTTCATCCTGTCTTTAAACTCAAAATTCAGTATTTTGTAGCCAATAATTTTAATTGGTTCACCCGTAAATGTTTTGAGAGATACATCTGGCCGTTCCAAATTACTCTTCACCTAATGTTCCAATTTTCTTTCCCACATTTTCTTATTAATAATGGTATACGGTGAACCTGAATTTGCCACAAACGAGACATTAATACCACCGATACACACATCACATATAGGTTTCTTTTGTTTCATATTACTACTAGTGTCCCCATATAATATGCATTCATCATTTACACTTAAAACACACATATTCAGATCAGTGTCATCAGAGGAGCTCGTTTGACCATCTTCTTCTTGGTGTACCATTTTTATTTTTCCTTCTGATTTTTTCTGGCAAACTTTCTGGAAGTGACCTATAA
This sequence comes from Pleurodeles waltl, assembly GCF_031143425.1. Lineage (NCBI taxonomy): Eukaryota > Metazoa > Chordata > Amphibia > Caudata > Salamandridae > Pleurodeles > Pleurodeles waltl. The sequence continues at coordinate 318,287,380 of NC_090442.1, read as the reverse complement.
CACCACACTTCCCTCACTTCAAATTCCTTCCTGGGCATCTTTTATCATTTGCCAAATGATTTGCACTACCGCATCTATAGCATTTTTTCCTTGCAGTATTAAATTGGTTACTTCTCTCTTCCGGTGCAGTTTGATCTCCATACCTCTTCTTGGTTAAAACATGAGTTGGGTACTTAATGCCATTCACTTTCGCTACTATCTGTTACGTGTTTTTGTCATTTCCATCCTTCAAAACAGCTTTTGCACACCTTTCTGTCAACTCAGCTCTTTTCACAATATCAATTACTTCCTGGAGTGATCTTTCTCCCTTCGCCCATAATTGTTCCTGAATGTGTTCATTAGACGCTCTCATCACTATTTGATCTCTTAGCAGTTCGTCATGTAACGCTCCAAACCGGCAAGTGATAGCCAATTTCTTCATTGATGAGACATTGGGGGTCATTGCAACATTGGCAGAAAAAGCCGCTTACCGCCGTGCAGAAGACCGCCAACACACCGCCGCGGCAGCGGAATTCCGCCACAGCTATTATGACCCACAGCTCGGAATCTGACAAAATACAGACACCCACACCAAAGGTCAGTGATAAACTGGCGAAAACAAATCCTCCACCGTCACGCCAACAGAAATACGCCCACACTATCACGATCCACGAATCCACGCGGCGGTCTTTCAACCGCGGTATTTCATTGGCGGTACACACCGCCGCGCTCAAAATACGCACACTTCTAAAAAAAACACCGCCACATTGGACAATTCGAATTACACACACCTGATACACATACACACACCACTCCCACACACCCAATACAATATAAAACACACACCCACATCACCCACAAACCCCTACGACCAAAATCCCGAAAGAAGGCCAGAGAGAGAGCACCAGCAAGAACAACAGCATCCACAGGCACACAACACCATCACCCACACAACTTCCACGCACAAAACACCATACACCACTACATATCACCACACTTATCACCACATACTCCACCCCACACATCACCCACACCTCCCCATGGCACGGCAAAGACACCCCAGGTTCTCGGAGGAGGAGCTCAGGGTCATGGTGGAGGAAATCGTCTGGGTAGAGCCACAGCTATTTGGAGCACGGGTGCAGCACACCTCAATTGCAAGGAAGATGGAGCTATGGCGAAGAATAGTTGACAGGGTGAACGCAGTGGGACAACACCCAAGAAATCGGGATGACATCAGGAAGAGGTGGAACGACCTACGCAGGAAGGTGCGTTCCGTGGTCTCAAGACACCACCGGGCGGTTCAGCGGACTGGCGGCGGACCCCCACCTCCTCACCCACAACTAACAACATGGGAGGAGCAGGTCTTGGAGATTCTGCATCCTGAGGGCCTCGCAGGAGTCGGTGGAGGAATGGACTCTGGTAAGACAAATCTTAACTATTACATCCCCCCCCTACCTGCATGCCAGCACATACCCCCACCCTCACCCTCACCCCCAGCACTCCAACTCCTCACAAATGTACCAATATCACAAACCACCCATCCCAACACCAAGCCCTGCATGCAACACCAACGCATGGACACCCATCACTAAAGCATGTCCACTGCACATACCCATACAGCCCCCTAAACCATCATCACACAAGCCCCCACACAGGAATGCCAGCACTGAGGTGCACGGTCACCCACCCATTGCACACCATGACACACACAGATGCAATAATCATGATTTTCCACCCCTGCAGGACCACTACCCAACGTCAACAGACAGGAGGGTCCAGACATCTCCACCCCACCCACAGAAGAGACCCACAGTGATGACAGCAGCTCTGTCCACCTGGATCTAGATGACCAGCCCGGACCATCGTGGGCCTCGGGACAGTCGGTTCCCCTCACACAGGCACAGGCCACCACAGACCTTCCACCCTGTGGTAACACCAGCCCAGCACCCACCCAGCGGGCCCATACCTCCGTCCCCAGGACACGTCAATCAGCTGTGTGTCCACCACTACAGGGAACCCAGGATAACCCACCACCCCAACAACAACAGGGACCTGGGGGCAGTGGTAGTGGGCACACGGTCCAGGGGACGGAGACACAGGAACACAGGGGAACTGGGAGGGCTGCTGTGCGACAGGGGGCAGACAGGCCCAGGGAACCCACTCTCCACAAGGCCCTCTCCTCCATCATGGGAGCATACCACCACTCCCAGGACACAATGGCAACGGTCCTGGCCAAGTTTCAGGAGACCCAGCGCATGCAGGAGGAACAGTATTTGGGACTCAGGGAGGAACTCAGAACCATCAGCTCCTCGGCACCATCGTAGGGGTGCTGAAGGAAATACTCAACACCAGGAGGGACACTGTGACACTCCAAGGGGCCCCTGACACTAGCATGGACCATGAACTGCCCACCACCTCCGCTGGTGCTAGTGAACAGGAGGCACCGCCACAGGACCACCACACCAGCACCCCACCCCCTGCAGATGGAGAACCACCCCGCAAGCGGTCCCTGAGATCCAGGAACAAGACAGAGCACAATGCCAAGCCCCCGCCAAGAAATGAGACCACCCTGATTGTCAACCCACTGTCCCACTTTCTCACCCTGTCCATATTTGAACTGCCCCAGCTCCACTTCCCATGCCCATATGGGCAATGCACCTATGAGACAAATAGACTGGACTCTGCCATGGACACTCCTCCGCCATCACCCCTCACCATTTAACTTCCCCCTCCAATAATTTTTATGTAAATAAACACACCTAAAACAGCAAAAGATCTGGAGTCTGTCTGTGATTTCGATATAGTGTATTTGCAATTACAGTGACAAAATTTCCAGGAAATAGTAATGTCAACATACCGTTGTCACACAGCTCTAGTCCATGAGGAATCTAAGCAGATGATACACAGTGGGACCCACACCTGTGAAACCGTAAGGGAAAGTGACAACTCAGTGACCATACACTGGGTGAAATCGAGAGACAGGAGAGAGGTAGAAGTGTAAAAGTACTTGTAGTAGGCATGAATGTATTCTCACCTGTGTCTCACTGGAAATATTGCTGGATGACTGAGTCCCTGTTGTCAATGTCTTCTTCCTCTGCTTCCTCCTCATCACTGTCCACAGGCTCCACAGCTGCCACAACACCGCCATCTGGACCATCCTCCTGCAGAAAAGGCACCTATTGTCGCAAAGCCAAGTTATGAAGCATACAGCAGGCCACAATGCTCTGGCACACCTTCTTTGGTGAGTAGAATAGGGATCCACCTGTCATATGGAGGCACCTAAACCTCGCCTTCAGGAGGCCGAAGGTGCGTTCGATCACCCTCCTAGTTTGCCCATGTGCCTCATTGTAGCGTTCCTCTGCCCTGGTCCTGGGATTCCTCACTGGGGTCAGTAGCCATGACAGGTTGGGGTAACCAGAGTCACCTAATAGCCACACCCGGTGCCTCTGTAGTTGACCCATCACATAAGGGATGCTGCTATTCCGCATGATTTAGGCGTCATGCACTGAGCCAGGGAACATGGCATTCACATGGGAGATGTACTGGTCTGCCAAACATACAATCTGTACATTCATGGAATGATAACTCTTCCGGTTCCTGTACACCTGTTCACTCCTGTGGGGGGGGGGACCAAAGCCACATGGGTCCCATCAATAGCACCTATGATGTTGGGGATATGTCCAAGGTCATAGAAATCACCTTTCACTGTAGGCAAGTCCTCCACCTGAGGGAAAACGATGTAGCTCTGCATGTGTTTTAGCAGGGCAGACAACACTCTGGGCAACACGTTGGAAAACATAGGCTGGGACATCCCTGATGCCATGGCCACAGTTGTTTGAAATGACCCACTTGCAAGGAAAGCACTGACAGCACCTGCACTTGAAGGGGGATTCCTGTGGGATGGCGGATTGCTGACATCAGGTCTGGCTCCAACTGGGCACACAGTTCCTGGATTGTGGCACGGTCAAACCTGTAGGTGATGATCAAATTTCTTTCCTCCATTGTCGACAGGTCCACCAGCGGTCGGTACACCGGAGGATTCCGCCATCTCCTCACATGTCCCAGCGGACGCTGCCTATGAAGGACAACAGCGAGCACAAACTCAAACAACTCAGAGGTATGTACCCACAGTCTAGACAGAACATGATTGATACACAAATTCAGGCCTGTATGTGTGTTGAGAGTAGGCCTAGGTATGTGTGACGCAGTTGGTAACTAGGCCATGTGGGCCCCTGAAATGGCGGCTGCCTGACCTCTAAAGCGGGACAATGGGATGTGAGGTAACAGCGCTGGCGTAGTACACCGTCGCGGTAGGCAGTCGAAGACCGCGACGCAATGCTGCATTGGTTTAAATTGGACCCTATGGGTCCCAGGAGCCAATGATGATGTACGCCGGAGGTGATGGTACGCACCGCCGCGGACGTGACTGCCATTTTCTATCACTTCAATCACTCGATACCTGATCTTCGACAGGAGAGGACCTACACTGCAAGTGCTGCTGTGACCTCGGTCTGGAAGAGACAATGGCTCGTGCGTCTGGGGAAAGGGTCCCTGCCTTCACTGCAGAGAAGTTGGAGAAGCTCGTGAATGGGGTCCTCCCCCAGTACACGCTACTCTACGGTCCTCCAGGTAACAGGTAAGTATACAGGGAGCATGCTGTATGGGCTATGCGTGTGTGGAGAGGGCTGGTTGTAAGAAGGAAGGGGGTAGAGTTCTGCGTGCATGAAAGACCGTGGGTGCATGTGCCACATGGCAAGGGTAGGGATGGGGGTCACTCACTTTGACGGCGCAGTTGGTAATGTCTTCTCTTCTTCCCCTGTACATTTCGTGTAGGTCAGCGCCCACCAGAAGAAGGATATTTGGCGTGCCATCGCCAAGGACGTCCGGACCCTGGGGGTCCACCACAGACGGAGCACCCACTGCTGGAAGAGATGGGAGGACATTCGCCGCTGGAGCAAGAAGACGGCGGAGGCTCAGCTGGGGATAGTCTCCCAACGTGGGAGGGGTGCCCGTCGAACCATGACGCCCCTGATGTTCTGGATCCTGGCGGTGGCCTACCCTGATTTGGATGGGCGCTTGAGGGCATCACAGCAGACACAAGGGGGTGAGTACACTCTTATTCTGCTGATATTGCGTGCAGTGGAGGGGTCTGGATAGGGGAGGAGGGCTGTGGGTTTCCCTAGGCCAGGGCGAGTTCCGTAGGCTAGGCCCCTTCGTAAGGCATGGCCCCGTGGTCCCCCACCCCACCTCTGTAGAGTGCCAAGTACAGGTATTCATGCCCCTGTGTCATGCAGATGTCGTACATAGCCTTGTAGGCCATTTCCCAGGAATTGCAGTGTAGTGCCCAACAGCACGACGTAGTGCAGGGGGCTGCTGTGTCTGTCTTGTCCGCCAACGGTAGCGGTAATGCATGCACTCAACATGTCATTTTTTGCAGTCTTCCTGTTCTTGTGTGCATTAGCATCATCAGGTGGAGGTGCAGTGGCACCGGAGCACGAGGGAGCTGCATCCCACATGGCCATGGAGGCCCACACCATGGACTCAGAATACACCAGTGGGACCGAGGACGAGGGGAGAACCACAGCGGTCACAGGATCTGCAACCAGTGACACGGAATCGTCCTCCGATGGGAGCTCCTCCCAGCAGCCCCTCAGCCTTCGCCACGTGCCCGCTCACCCAGGAGGGTGGGCATCACTTTCGCCCCAGGCACCTCAACCCCTGCCCCTGTCACCTCTGCTGCCCTCAGTGAGGAGGCCATTGACCTCCTCAGGTCCCTCACTGTTGGGCAGTCTACCATTTTGAATGCCATCCAGGGTGTAGAAAGGGAGTTGCAAAACACAAATGCATTCCTGGAGGGCATTCATTCTGGTCAGGCTGCCCTTCAGCGAACCGTTCAGACTCTGGCCTCAGCACTGATGGCAGCCATTGTCCTTGTGTCAAGCCTCCCCCCTCCAACTTCCTCCACCCAGACCCAATCCCCTGTACCTCTGCCTATCCCAAGCACACCATCAGACCAGCCTGCACACACCTCACCACACAAGGGAAGCTCAGGCACACATAAGCACCACACATCCCACAGGCACTCACGCAAGCATCACGCACATACAGACACACCAACATCCACTGCCTCCACTGTGTCCCCCTCCTCCTCGTCTCCCTCCTCCCTCCCAGTCTCGTCTACACTCACACCTGCATGCACTACCTCTACAGCCACTACATCCCGCACCAGCACACCCAGCAGCACACCCCGCTCACGTGCAGTCACCACCCCCACTACCATACACACGTCCCCTGTGTCCTCTCCCAGTGTGCCTGTGACGCCCCCTCCCAAGATACACAAACACAGGCACACACCCACCCAACATACACCCACCTCACGACAGCCTCCAGCGCATGCACCTGCACCCAAAGCCACAAAAGTTACACCTCCTACAACCACCTCCTCTTCCTCCACTCCCAAACCCCCTCCAGCTACCCGTCCCAGTGTCTCCAAACAACTTTTCCTGTCCACCCTTAACCTATTTCCAACCACCCCCCGTCCAACTCATAGGTCTCATACTAGCACCTCAGCCACAAAATTACCCAGACCAGTGGTGCCTGTTGTCACAGGTATGTGGAGTGCACTGGCCACCAGGCCAGCCAGTCTATCACGGAGCCAGAGCACAGCCAGTCCCCCCCCCTGTGAAGCACCAGAAGTTGGCCAGTGCCCAGCGGGAGAGGGGGAAGACTCCTGCCACTCAAGCCGATCACAGGGGTCCCGGGGGGAGTGTGGACTCTGCTGTGACTCCTCCCAAGGTGGGGAAGGGGCAGAAGAAACCCGCAAAGTCTGGGAGGAGCAGCACGGCGGAGAAGACCGCCATCATCCCCGCTGGCCAGGAAGGCCCTACCACCCCCATCGTGGCTGCCCAGGAGGGCCCTGGCAGCCACAGCCCAGCTACCCAGGAGGGCCCCGCCAGCCACAGCCCAGCTGCCCCGGAGGGCCCCGCCAGCCATAGCCCAGCTGGGCAATGAAGGACTGCCAGTGCCAGCCCCGCTGGGCAATGAAGGACCGCCAGCCGCAGCCCAGCTGTTCAATGAAGGACCGCCAGCCCCAGCCCCGCTGGGCAATGAAGGACCGCCAATGCAAGCACCGCTGAACAGGACAAGCACCGCTGAACAGGGCAAGGACCACTGAACAGGGCAAGGACCGCCAATGCAAGCACCGCTGAACAGGGCAAGGACCGCCAAGGCAAGCACTGCTGAACAGGGCAAGGACCGCTGAACAGCGCAAGGACCGCCAAGGCAAGCACCGCTGAACAGGGCAAGGACCGCTGAACAGGGCAAGGACCGCCAATGCAAGCACCGCTGAACAGGGCAAGCACCGCTGAACAGGGCAAGGACCGCTGAACAAGGCAAGGACCGCCAATGCAAGCACCGCTGAACAGGGCAAGCACCGCTGAACAGGGCAAGGACCGCCAAGGCAAGCACCGCTGAACAGGGCAAGCACTGCTGAACAGGGCAAGGACCGCCAAGGCAAGCACCGCTGAACAGGGCAAGGACCGCCAATGCAAGCACCGCTGAACAGGGCAAGGACCGCTGAACAGGGCAAACACCGCCAACTCAAGCACCGCTAGCCCATTAGCAGCAGGGGCAGTGACGCAACAGGGAACGTCATGGGGTGAGTGAAGCACTCTGGGCACCAGTCCCCCTCCGGAACCAGTGGAGACATGCATCCACTACCTCAGTCCTTGGCAGGATGAAGCACTCTGGGCACCAGTCCTCCTCCAGAACCAGTGGAGACATGCATCCACTACCTCAGTCCTTGGCAGGATGAAGCACTCTGGGCACCAGTCCCCCTCCAGAGCCAGTGGAGACATGCATCCACTACCTCAGTCCTTGGCAGGATGAAGCACTCTGGGCACCAGTCCACCACCAGAACCAGTGGAGACTGTTATCCACTTGAGAGACTGTGGCTTTGCCCTCCCCAGGATGGTACTGTGGGCAACCCACCCACTGGAGAGACTTGAGAGACTGTGGCTTTGCACTCCCCAGGATAGTACAGTGGGCAACCCACCCACTGGAGAGACTTGAGAGACTGTGGCTTTGCACTCCCCAGGATGGTACAGTGGGCAACCCACCCACTGTAGAGACTTGAGAGACTGTGGCTTTACACTCTCCAGGATGGTACAGTGGGCAACCCACCCACTGTAGAGACTTGAGAGACTGTGGCTTTGCACTCCCCAGGATGGTACAGTGGGCAACCCACCCACTGTAGAGACTTGAGAGACTGTGGCTTTGCACTCCCCAGGATGGTACAGTGGGCAACCCACCCACTTGTGAGACTTGAGAGACTGTGGCTTTGCACTCCCCAGGATGGTACAGTGGGCAACCCACCCACTGCGGAGACTTGAGAGACTGTGGCTTTGCACTCCCCAGGATACATCAATGGGCATGGAGCCCCCTTGTGGATCAGGCGTTGTGCACTCATCCGGCTGAGGTGCCCCCCCTTCCCTTCCCCCTGAGATGCCTGTTGTATTTCTATCTGATGCCCCTACAGTGTTCTCTCCGTCATGTTCGGGTATCTTGTGTGGGCCTCACCCATGCATTTTGGGCCCAGTGGTCCACGGACTATGAATATTGCAATACCTGGACTACTATTCGTGGTGTATATTTTGTTAATAGTGTATATATGTATATATTTGCTTACTCTATTTTGATATATTACAATGGTTCCAGTCATTTCCTTTTGTCTTTGCATTCTTCCGGGGGGCATTGAGGGGTGTTACTGTAACGTTTGGATATGCACTGGTGTGTGTGTTGTAGTGGGTGAGGGTGGGGTGGGGGTGTTGCGTGTGTGTGTCCCTGTTTTTTCCCTCCCCCTCCCCTGTGTCGTAGGTGCAGTACTCACCGTGGTCTTCGCCGCCGGCATTGGTGCTCCTGGTACAGGAGCAGGAAGACTAGTGCAGGAAGAATATGGAGTTCCGGCTCCATGGTGTCGTCTTTCCTCGTGGAGTGTGTAGAGGTGAGCGTTTTCACTTTGAAATGGCTGTTTCCGCCGGGTTTTTATCCGCTTTGAATCCGCCCCAGAAAAGCTGGCGGATTGGCCTGTCATAATAGTGTGGGCGGTACATTGTCTCCCGCCTGTCTGTTGGCTGTGACCGCTGCGCTGTTTGTTTGTACCGCCGTGGCGGTCTGAGTGTTAAAGTGGCTGTCTTTGTTGGCAGTTTACCGCCACGGTCGTAATTGCAAAAATTTTACCGCCGGCCTGTTGGCGGTCTTACCGCCGCTTTAACACCGTCTGGCAGGGTTGTAATGACCACCATAGTCTTCTATAGGTTCGTCCTTCGCCTGTTTCCTATTAAAAAATTTGTAACGGTCTACTGCAACACATACAGTTGCTTTGAAATAATTATCCAAATCATCTAATGCATTCGTGTAGACATTTCCATCTTCTGCAAGTCTAACTTTTTTATTTATTTTATTGTACACTTTTAAGCCACCATCACCTAGGCAGTGCCACAAAATTTTCTTTTACTTTTCTGGCGTTAGCTCTTTTTCATCATCATCGAATGTGGAGATATAATTGACAAAATATTCTCGCCACTCTTCCCATTATAATAAAGGTTCTCCAGACCCTGGAATAAATGCTTGTGGGGGAGACAAATTATATATGTTTCCAGATGCCATAATCTTGTATTATTTTGAAATATACTTTTCCACAATTGTTTCTAAATATACTTGGTAGTGTATATTATCAGGCGTGAAATAATCTTCTTATAAATACACTTCACCAAATGTCCTTAGGCCATCCACATCGTTTTGTTTCATTCAGTAGCGCTTTACAGGAAGTCTGAAATAACAATGCATCACCACGCCGCGGGGCGCAGGCTTGAGCGTTGCTAGGCAATGCAAACCACAATGCACTGCCGCGCGGTATGCGTCTCCACAACACAGGATGTCTTCCCTTTGTACACGCGCAGCCTCAACAGCTTGAAAAATGAGGATCGCGTGCGAGAAACAGACGGCAAGGAACGGAGGTAACAAATTGATAACAATTACCTTCCATATGCCGCTTATGTTCTTTTTGTGATTTCCCGATACTGTGGACGCGCCTTGCTTCTTCTTGTGTTCTTGTTGATTATTGATGTACTCCTGTGCAGCTTAAATGTAGAGGTCACGGTGGCATACAGGGTTCCGGGAATGTGTGTCGTTCAGTTCGTCGCCAATTTGTAAGAATGGGTCACACCGGAAACTGAATTCTTCTCAGTTTATTAATAGTTAACTCCTGGTAAACACGACACACATATATTGGAGACAGAAAGCCTCCTGCCTCTCCTTTCGTCCTTCTCCAACCGCCTCCCTTCAACGTTCTTACTCGAGAGAGCTGTTCTCGTGCAGTGCGATGGGCTAAACACGCACATCGCGCTGCACGAGTGAGTTCCATCACAACAGTGTGTTTAATTAATATGTACAGGTCGTAAACAATATAACTGAGCTGAATTTAACTCAACAAATGTTTCAGAATGGTCTAGACATGCCTCAAATCACAGGAAGTTGTTCTAGATTAAACATTTCATCGTTTCCCATTTAAATCTCTGTGCAGCTCGAGTTAAAATGTGTCCTTCATACTTTTGTAGAATATTTCAAGCAGTTTTACAGTCCGGTTTTTTTTGTATCTTAAAATGTATTTTTCGTCGTATTTCTAATGTACTGTAGGAAGAAGCAGAGGTTGACATCTTTACAAGGCCACTTTCTCTGGCTAGCGGAGGTTGTGTGTGCAATTAAAAGGTGACTTTATTTTCTCTAGTGCAGGACAATGCAGGATTAGAGCAAGAGCCATCAGCCATGTGATATGCTTTTTGTTTTACCACTGGATATTGTAATGTACCATTTGTTTCACTCCTTGCTGACAGTGCAATTCCTCTGCTTGAAAACCTATACAACATGCTGTTTTTGGAATGTTTCTGAGCACTGTTTTCCATTTCTTAGAGAAAAGAGTCCACGTTTGCCTTTTATTTGACTCAATACTAAGAGATGTGTTAAAGATTTTCCCTTGCTTTGATATTAAGCAGTCCTTATGATGTTTTGTCTTGCACTCTATGCCTAGAATATATTTGCATTATTTTGTCTTGTGCTAAACCGTATTTGGGTGTTGCTATTTAATTAGAATACTGGTCAGTCTCTATTGCCCTATGTTAATTCCCCTGTATTTGCATGTTGAGATGTATTGACATTTTGATTCGAAATAACTATTTTGCCTTTCATAATGATTCTGAAATTTTGAATAAAACTTGATGTTTTGACTTTGAACTCTATCTGGTGTAAGTTTGATTTGGTTTGGTTTATCTTTATGTCTATTATGTGGGTAATTCTGATATTCACAGTGTCACCAATCCCGGAAATGAGCACGTAAAATAATAGTTTAGTATCAACAGTTTTTGGGAAAACAAAAAAGTCCTAACACCTGTGAAGCTCCTGTATTTAAGTGTTGTCTTCAGCAACCTCCGTGTGGGTTGTGGGACATCCCTCACACACCCATGTGACAATGCTACATAGCCGACATCTTGTATTGGGGCAGTGCATATTGATGCACATGGATGTGCCCTAGCCTAATGACATTCTGTTGTGCACTAACTCGGGCAACAAATATATTATAGTAGAAAATGGATCTTCATATTGGAATCTAAGGAGCACATTTATACTCCATTTGTGCCGAATTTGCATCATTTTTTTAACGCAAGTTCAGCGCAAAACTAACTCCATATTTATATTTTGATGTTAAACACATCTAATGTCAAAATATTGGAGTTTGCACCATTTTGTAGATGTGTGAACCTATCTTGCGTCAATGAGATGCAAGGTAGGCGATCCCAGATAAAAAATTGTGCTAACCCCATAGCTCCATATTTATCCTCCCATGCTAGAATGACTCACTGGTTGGAGGAGGTGCTAAATAATGGTGCAAAGCTTGCTTTGCACCATCATTTAATGCCTGGGTCAGACCAGGGTATTAGGAGACCTGGAATGGATCCACAGATGCCCTCCTCAAGCCCCAGGAACACCCCCACCCATACCAGAGGGACACCGGAGGGTGGGGGACCCGATCCCAGGAAAGTAGGGTTAGTATAAGTAAGTATTTTATTTTTTCAATTAAAGTGCCATCGGGGGTCCATCTTGGGGCAATGGCATGCTTAGGGCACCTCTACTCCCCTGTGCTGGACATTGGGGTGGTGGGCATGACTCCTGTCTTTTCTAAGACACAAGTCATGTGGTATGGATGGTTTTGTGTCAGAAAATGATGCTATGCTGGTTAGAGACATTTTTTATGCCCCTAATCAGCCTAACATCATTTTTTGGTGCAAAACTCCCTTCTCCCAGACCGTCACCCCCACCCGGCTAATGTCATTTTTTTTTTGTGCTAGCCCACCCTTTGCTCCGTCTTGTGCCACTCCATAAATATGGTGCCTGGCTGGCACTCAGGAATGGAGCAAGCTGGTGCTAAACATTTTGATGCAAAACTGTGTTAGTGCAGTTTTGCATCAAAAAGTATAAATATGCCCCTAAGTGCTGGAGGCTAATATCACACACAGGGCATACAACTAAGGTATTCAGCACCAGATGGTGTATATACATTTGGAACTGTTTTTGAACGTCACACTTTCTGTGACTTATTGAACATACTGTTCTGGAGAAGTACATGACACTAACCATAATTCTTTTTTATAAACTACAACATTATACTCATTCCAACGTATATGTTACAAATACCACTCATATAATTATTTCTAATGAGATGTTGATTGAAAGAGCTTGTACTGTTTTGAAATCTAGATGCCACTTGATCATTCAGTAATCATGGGCATGTCACAACCACCTGTCTTTCTCTCGGAAAGAAGGTAAAATATTATTATCGGGGAAGCAATAACAAATGTTATTTGACTTGGACCTCATTGCTAAGGGAGGTGAAGAAATGTCACCCATTAGCTAGACGGCTGCACTTCTCCACAACTTAGGTTGAGAAGGAAGGAATATTTATTAGAGCCTCGGTGAGAGTTCACCGGTGTTAGAAATTCAGTCTCTAGTTGGCAGAGGTTTACACCCTTTCCGAAGTAGGAACCACAATTCTAGTCAGGGTAAGTCAATACACAATCTAAATTATCCTGTGCTCACCTTCTGGTAGCTTGGCACAGAGCAGCTAGGCTTAACTTAGAAGGCAATATGTAAAGTACTTGTGCAATAACTTATACAGTAAAACAGTGAAAACACCACAAAAAGTACTCCATGCCAGTTTAGGAAAATAGATAATATTTATCTGAATGAAAATAGACCAAAACAACGAAAATCCAATATGCACAAGTCAAGATATTACTTTTTAAAGGTTTAAATGAGTCTCAGTCCTTAAGGATCAGTGGTTGTAACCTTGTAACACACAGTATCTGGGATGCGTCAAAAATAGCGAAGGACACGTGCCACAGAGCAGGAGATGTATTGAAATATAAGGCGCTGCATCAGATTTTCCAGCACTGCACAGACAATGTGTCATTTTTTTCCAAGCTGCAAGGTGATGCATAGATTTCCAGGAGCGCAGCCTTGGTTCCTCAATGCAATGCAGGGATATTTTGACACCCAGGGATCTTACATTGAAAATCCTTGATGGACTGGTAAGAAGGAGCAAGCACTGCATCAATCTGGTAGGCGATGCAGCAATGTTTCAGCCGGGAGGCAGGCGCTGCGTCGATTTCTGCAGGCATTGCATTTATTTTCCCTCGCACTGGGATTTTCTTCTCTTTGGTGGAGTCTTTGTGGCCCTGAGACTTAAAAACAGGAAGCAGGCTCAATCCAAGCCCTTGGAGAGCACTTGTGGGGATGGCGGAGTGCTTCCAGCACAGTCAGGGGCCAGATGAGTCCTTTGAGCACCCAGGCAGTCCTTCTGACACAGTCCAGTTGTAGATCCAGAAGTGTCTGGTTTGGTGAGGTCAGAGACCCACTATAAGTACATAAGGACATTTCTAAAGCTGGCCTATGAGAGGAGCAGGCTTCAGAGTAGTGAAGAACGACCTTGGGAGCGTTTTACTACCAGGACATGTAAATCTTTTAAGTGCATTTATAAGTGTATTATAAGCACCCTTCCCTATGGGTTACCTACTGTCTACCTTAGGGATGACGTATATGTAAGAAAAGGGGAATTTAAGGCCTGGCAAGTAGTCTTAAATGCCAAATTGAAGTGGCAGTATAATTGCACGCACAGGCCCTGCAATGTCAGGCCTGAGACAAGGTTAAGGGGTTGCTTATGTGGGTGGTACAATCGGTGCCGCAGGCCCACTTGTAGCATACAATTTACAGGCCCTGGGCACATGTAGTGCACTATACTAGGGACATATAAGTAAATTAAATATGTCAATTGGGTAATGTTACCATGTTTAGGCAAGCGAGCACAAGCACTTTAGCACCGGTCTGCAGTGGTAAAGTGTGCAGAGTCCTAAAACCAGCAAAAATTAGATCAGAAAAATGGAGGGAGGTGGGCAAAAAAGTTGGGGGAAGTCCACTCTAGGGCTGTCAGGTCTATCACCTGGGAAATGCAAAAGGAGAACCAAATGACTATGAAATGTCTGTTTAAAGCTGGAAAGATATTGTGATATGTATGTAGTATCCTTGAAGACTTTGGCTCACACATGTGAATTTGGTACTCTCACTGATTCCCTGGTAATAATATTAGTCGCTAAGAGGTTCAAGAGAAACTATTTGCCAAAAACCCTGGCCCATACTATTAACTTTGTGATGCAGGGCAGTGCAGCAGGTCACCTTGCTCTTCCGCCCTGCTTCACAGGGAAAGGGCAGGAATTTGTGGTATTTAAAAGAATGCCACACAATCCTGTCCTTTCCCCTTGTGCTGGCGCCCTGTAGGCATCCTAGCACCGTTGCATGCAGGATTGTTTTTGTGCAGGCAGGGGCACATTCCTGCACAAAAACACTCCTGAAAAGTTTTTACCTCTTTATAGGTGTGTTGCAGATGCATTCTGCAGCACACATAGAAAGAGGAAAAAATGAGAAGAAATAAACATACATCTCCTTGTTATGCCTCTCCTGGTGAGGTGCATTATTTCGGCCCATTTCCAGGTTTACAAGTTCTTGTAAATCTGGGAATGCATCACAATGAATGGGTGTTGTTTGGGAATACCAACGCAATGCCCATGGAAACGTCTTCTTGTCGCAGAGTAATGGAACACAGTGATTTTAGCTGCGTTACATTACTCAAGATTCATGAAGCCATACAGGGCCATACAAGGTGGCCTTGCAGGCTTTCCTAAATCTCCTTTAAGGTTTGCATTGCTCTTGCACCAAGCTGTGTGATACAAGATCAATGCAAACAAGTCCTAAATATGTCCTCCAGCCATAAAGGAGGAAGTAGCAATAATGAAAGGGATAGAGAGTACAGCAGATTGGTAACCCATGTTTTGATATAGTGGTGATGTTGATGTGAAGAATGAAGCTGGAGAGTCAGAATGTGAATAGGTAGCACAGGACAATGTGGAAGGTTATGTGTAAAATGAGAGTGCTGTTGAAAAAGTTTTGCTCAAAATGTATTTCCAACTTTGCAGGTGTGGTAAAGCCATCAAAACAAACCACTTGCTCAAAAAAGGAATCACATTTGAGTGATGAGACTGTGAGGTATCCTTTAAGTCTGTCAAAGATGCATTCATACCTTACCTATTCTTGGGCACTTTGACACATGTACAAAGACTCTTCCGCCAACTGATTTCAGTCTTTACGGTAATAGTGCCATGCTTTCACAGACAGTGAATGATGAAAAGAGGGTATTAGGTTTCATGCTAAGTCTTTTAATGGGCTGAAGAACAGTACTCTGCAATTGAACAAGGAATTATGGCAGCAGAGGGTGCTGTTCACCACTTCAAGTTTTCAATGGTTTGTACCCTTTACCTTAATAGCAGACCATAGACCTCTTGTGTATATCTTTTCTTGTACGAGTAGTGAAAATGTAACCCCACAATAAGAAGATGGACGGAGGGTGTGATAGATTACAATTTCCAAGTAGAACACTTACTTGGGAGTAAATATTGCGTTGCTGTTTGGTGTGTTTGCCAATTGAGTAAATAGAGGATGGAATACAACCTGTGGTTGTCAGGTTGGTGAGAGAAAAATCCATAAACACAGAGGAGTGGAGACAAGCCAAGGACAACGATGAGGCATTCAAGGGAATCATTTGTTATCAAGGTGCAGCCAGGAATAGTAGATCTTCCTAGTTTACGGCAAGGACATTCTAATGTGGTGAGGAACTGAGGCTCATTGATGGGGAGCTCTTCTGGGATACTCATCTAGTGCCACCAGTTGAGTTGACAGAAGGGTAGGAAATCTGGCACATGAGGGGCACTTTAGATAGTACCACGAGGAAGGCTAGGCTACAAGACTTGTATTGGTGACCTGGTGAGGATCGAAAAACCAAAGAAGTTGTAGGGACTGCTGGCTTTGTGCTAAAAGTGACAAGAGTAAGGCAACTCATTCTGCCCTGCTGGATCCAGTTGAGCTGTCACTTGAACTATGGACAAAGTTAGGTTTGGACATATTGGTCCAGTTGAGCTCTTACCCCAGAGGGAGTGTTGTGTGATATTACTTGTTGGTTACTCCTCCAAGTGAGTGGTGACTGATTGAGTTCGATAAATACAAGTGTGGTAATTGAGTTTTTGAAAGAAGAATTTGATCATGAAGACATTCCCAAAACCATTTTTGTAGGCTATAGTGTAAAATCTTTTTCTGTGGAGATGCAGGAATTTGTAGTTGGCTGTCCATCAAACACCTTAAAACAGCACTTTACTCACCTCAAGCTAATGGTTTAGTGAAGTCTATGTATTGGGTGATTGAAGAATGTTTACAGAGAGCAACTGACACAAAGGGTCCTCATTAAGATATGTTGTGTGCAAACATGTGATCATTGTAATTCCACTAACTGTGTCACCTTAAAAACGTTTTTCTTCACCTAGGAGAGTAGAATGCCCAATTCCAAATGTAATTCTGCTTATCTAGGTGCAAGAGGAGGGATGGGTGAGGGTGTTAATTTAGAAGGGACTGCTATCACTGCTAAGAGGTAGCAATACCAGAGTGCTTGGCAAGCTACTTTTGATGTTAAGAATTAAGAATTGTGTGAAGCATGTGTTGTGAAAAGTAGACAATTTGGTTCTTGTGAAAAGCCCAGTGTTCATTAGGGTGAGTTAAGTTCATGGGTCCATGCCTCAAAAGTTAATTGAGAAGAAATGTCATGGTTTTGGATTCTATGGGTGTGTGGAGCATGTCCAGATTGGTCAAATCTGAACTAGTTCAGTGTTCCAGGTCTGGTGCTTGTGAAATCACACCTTTTCATGTTGCTAAAGTGGAAGAAATCCACAAGACTGATTACCTTTCAGTGTTAAATGCTTCTGATCTGATTAAATGTTCACTTGGAAGATGGAGGCAGAGGCCCAAGTGGTGGTTGACAGGCAATACAATGACATGAACTGTTTCTGTTGTGCATGGGTAGTGGTTCACAATTGCTCTGGTTATGTCCTACTCATTTTTGGTTTCATAACTGTAGGAAGGTAGCCTCTTTCTAGCCTTGTTACCCCCACTTTTGGCCTGTTTGTGAGAATATGTCAGGGTGTTTTCACTGTCTCACTGGGATCCTGCTGGCCAGGGCCCAGTGCTCATAGTGAAAACCCTATGTTGTCAGTGTGTTTGTTATGTGTCACTGGGATCCTGCTAGCCAGGACCCCAGTGCTCATAAGTTTGTGGCCTATATGTGTTCCCTGTGTGGTGCCTAACTGTATTACTGAGGCTCTGCTAACCAGAACCTCAGTGTTTATGCTCTCTCTGCTTTCTAAAATTGGCACTGCAGGATAGTGACTAATTTTACCAATTCCCATTGGCACACTGGTACACCCATATAATTCCCTTGTATATGTTACTTAGGTACCCAGGGTATTGGGGCTCCAGGAGATCCCTATGGGCTGCAGCATTTATTTTGCCACCCATAGGGAGCTCAGACAATTCTTACACAGGCCTGCCACTGCAGCCTGAGCGAAATAACATCCACGTTATTTCACAGCCATTTTCACTGCACATAAGTAACTTATAAGTCACCTATATGTCTAACCCTCACTTGGTGAAGGTTGGGTGCCAAGTTACTTAGTGTGTGGGCACTCTGGCACTAGCCAAGTGCCCCCACATCATTCAGGGCAAATTCCCCAGACCTTGTGAGTGCGGGGACACCATTACACATGTGCACTATACATAGGTCACTACCAATGTATAGCGTCACAATGGTAACTCCGAACATGGCCATGTAACATGTCGAAGATCATGGAATTGTCACACTAATACCATTCTGGTATTGGGGTGACAATTCCATGATCCCCCGGGTCTCTAGCACAGAACCTGGGTACTGCCAAACTGCCTTTCCGGGGATTACACTGCAGCTGCTGCTGCTGCCAACCCCTCAGACAGGATTCTGCCCTCCTGGGGTCTGGGCAGCCCCGGCCCAGGAAGGCAGAACAAAGGATTTCCTCTGAGAGAGGGTGTTACACCCTCTCCCTTTGGAAATAGGTGTGAAGGGCTGGGGAGGAGTAGCCTCCCCCAGACTCTGGAAATGCTTTAATGGGCACAGATGGTGCCCATCTCTGCATAAGCCAGTCTACACCGGTTCAGGGATCTCCCAGCCCTACTCTGGCGCGAAACTGGACAAAGGAAAGGGGAGTGACCACTCCCCTGACCAGTACCTCCCAGGGGAGGTGCCCAGAGCTTCTCCAGTGTGTCCCAGACCATCTTGGATTCAGAGGTGTTGGGGGCACACTGGACTTCTCTGAGTGGCTAGTGCCAGCAGGTGACGTCAGAGACCCCCTCTGATAGGCTATTACCTTTCTTGGTAGCCAATCCTCCTTTCTTGGTAGCCAAACCTCCTTTTCTGGCTATTTAGGGTCTCTCCTCTGGGGTATTCTTCAGATAACGAATGCAAGAGCTCACCAGAGTTCCTCTGCACTTCCCTCTTCGACTTCTGCTAAGGATCGACCGCTGACTGCTCCAGGACGCCTGCAAAACCACAGCAAGGTAGCAAGACGACTACCAGCAACATTGTAGCGCCTCATCCTGCCGGCTTTCTCGACTGTTTCCTGGTGGTGCATGCTCTGGGGGCTGTCTGCCTTCACCCTGCACTGGAAGCTAAAAATAAATCTCCTGTGGGTCGACGGAATCTTCCCCCTGCTAACGCAGGCACCAAAAGACTGCATCACCGGTCCCCTGGGTCCCCTCTCATCTCGACGAGCGTGGTCCCTGGAACACAAGAGCTATATCCAAGTGACCCCCACAGTCCAGTGATCCTTCAGTCCAAATTTGGTGGAGGTAAATCCTTGCCTCCCCACGCTAGACTGCAAACCTGTGTACTGCGTGATTTGCAGCTGCTCCGGCTTCTGTGCCCTTCTCCAAGGATTCCTTTGTGCACAGCCCAGCCTGGGGCCCCAGCACTCCATCCTGCAGTGATCAACCCTCTGAGTTGGACTCTGACGTTGTGGGACCCTCCTTTGTGACTCTGAGCCAGATCCGGTTCACAAATTTTCTAAGTGCCTGCTCTGGCACTTCTGCTGGTGCTGCCTGCTTTTGTGGGGGCTCTCTACGTTGCTGAGTGCCCCTTCTGTCTCCTCCCCTAAGGGGCAACATCCTGGTCCTTCCTGGTCCCCAGCAGCACCCAAAAATCTCTACCACAACCCTTGCAGCTAGCAAGGTTTGTGTGTGATATTTCTGTGTGGAAACACTTCTTAAACCTCCGCCACACCGTGGGACATCTTCCATCAAAAGGAGAAGTTCCTAGCCCTTTTTGTTGTTGCAGAATCCTTGACTTCTTCCACCCAGAGGCATCCTTCTTGCACCTTCATCTGGGGTTTTCTGGGCTCCTGCCCCCCCTGGACACTATCGCGACTCTTGGACTTGGTCCCCTTGCCTTACAGGTCCTCAGGTCCAGGAATCTGTCTTCAGTGCTTTGCTGGTGTTTGTGGTTCTTGCAGAATCCCCCTATCACGACTATTGTGTCCTATTGGGGCAGTAGGGGTACTTTACTCCTACTTTTCAAGGTCTTGGGGTGGGGTATCTTGGACACCCTGACTGTTTTCTTACAGTCCCAGCGACCCTCTACAAGCTCCCATAGGTTTGGGGCCCATTCATGATTCACATTCCACTTTTGGAGTATATGGTTTGTGTTGCCCCTAGACCTATGTTCACCTATTGCATCCTATTGTAGTCCTACACTGTTTGCATTACTTTTCTTACTATTTCTTACCTGTTTTGGGTTTGTGTACATATAACTTGAGTAGATTACTAACCTCCTAAGTGAGGGTATTCTCTGAGATACTTTTGGCATATTGTCATAAAAATAAATTACCTTTATTTTTAGTAACTCTGAGTATTGTGTTTTCTTATGATATTGTGCAATATGATATAAGTGGTATAGTAGGAGCATTGCATGTCTCCTAGTTCAGCCTAAGCTGCTTTGCCATAACTACCTTCTATCATCCTAAGCTGCTAGAAACACCTCTATTCTACTAATAAGGGATAACTGGACCTGGCACAGGGCGTAAGTACCACAAGGTACCCACTATAAGCCAGGCCAGCATCCTACAATAACCTGCCCTTGTTTTCTCCAGTTGTTATATCTTTCATATTGCTTTTTTCTGTTATTTTCCTATTTCTTGTGTTGTGTTCTGTTTTGGGTGTCAAGCTCCAGCCTGGGCTGTCATAGTCACCTAACTACCATGGAACCATGTGCATGTCATAACGCACCTGTGTTCCAAAAGAGTCAGTTGGTGTCCAGCTCCTATGCTGTGACTTGGCGATATCTTCTCTGGCACCTGAACTAACAATAGATGCCTGAACAGTGACTGCCCTTGTAAAAACTCATTATTGGAGGTACACCACATCACCATACTTTTGGAAAAAAGATTTTTGTTCATATTGGCCATGTAAAGCACACAACTCAATGATGTTAAGAAATGCATATTTTTTATTCGGAAAACATAAAACTACAATCATAAATATTCACATATAATATTACTCAAGTATGGTGTGATGATATGTGGCATTATCTATTTTCCCCCAAGAATGGGGCGAGGCTTTGCAGGGTGGGGCTGCCCATGAGAGTTTGTGCACAGCCACAAACTCATAATTTTGTAAATATTCACAAATTCTATCTTCAGCCATTCCCACCTTGATCATAAGCAGAAATTTACTCATGTCAAGGGCAGGAGCACATTTATTGCCAGGCAAGTAGAATGAAATGTCATCAAATTTGGTTTGGTTGGGTGGATTGCAGTTTGTCTCCATGGAGAAAATACCTTCACTATGGTAAAAAGAGGTAATTGGGCCAGGTATAAATGCACCTTTTCTAAGCATTTACACAAGTATAATTGTACCAGTGGTTCTCCCCAGATTTTAGGACGAGTGTCTAGTGGTGGGACAAGCTGAGAAAAAGTGAAAATGTGACACTCAGTGGACTCTGAGGTCTTCTATAAAATCTAGCTACTACACTGTGGACAACAGACTTTGGGCCATATTTATACTTTTGGACGGAAACCAGCGCCGGCGCTGGTTTGCGTCAAAAATTATACCGCCGGCTAATGCCATTCCTATCCTCCACGCGGGTGCCTTTTTCAAAAAATGATGCTAGCTGGTGCTGCGTACTGGTCAGAGTCAAAATCATGCCTCAAACCGGACTTGCACCATTTTTTGACGCATAACCCCCATTGAAATGACTCCTGTCTTAGCAAAGACAGGAGTCATGCCCCCTTGCCCAGTGGCCATGCCCAGGGGACAGAAGTCCCCTGGGCATGGTCATTGGGCACAGTGGCATGTAGTGGGGCCCAAATCAGGCCACCTTATGCCACTTTAAAAAAATAAAAAATAAATACTTACCTCAACTTACCTGTACTTACCTGGGATGGGTCCCCCCATCCATGGGTGTCCTCCAGGGGTGGGTGAGGGTGGCAGGGGGTGTCCCTGGGGGCAGGGAAGGGCACCTCTGGACTCCTTCCATGGTCAGAGACCATGGAAGTGAGCCCACAGGTCCCTTAACGCCTGTCCTCACCCAGGCGTTGAAAAATGGCACACATCAGGCTGTGCGCTGTTTTTTAAGCCCCGCCCCCTCCTGTGCGTCAAAATGACGCAGGAGTATAAATAAGGTGCACAGGCCTTAAAGTCATTTTTTAGGCGGGAACGCCTACCTTGCATGTCATTAAGGCAAGGCAGTTTCCTGCATCCAAAAAATGACGCACACAGAGGAATTTCGACGTCCGCTGGCTCGGGCGTCAAAGTTTAAATATGGTGCACGGTTTGCGCTGTATGTGCGTCAACATTTTTGATGCACATTTGGCGCAAACAGAGTATAAATAAGCCCCTTTGTGTGTTATTATTCACCAGTGACACATTTTTTGTGCATTTTGTGATCTCCTATTTGGTCGCAATTAGGGAATACAGTTGCTATTGCGAATGCAATTATGGACTGCATTCCAAAAACAACTGCCTTTCTCCTTGATTTGTCAGGGGAAAGACTCCCAAACACAGAAAGTGCTGCCCAGTAGAAGCCTAGAGAGCAAGCACAGTGAGGAGGAGAGAAGTGCAGACCAGGCAAAGTGAGCTGAGGAGCCCAAGAAACTACTAACACACATCTAGTCTTGGCCAGCCAACATGGAGAGCTTGACGCAGGGCAAAGGAAAAGAAATTTGAGGTTTTCTGAGAGAGAACTTGAAATCTTGACAGAGGAGTGCTGCAACAATCAGGGTCAGCTTATTGGACGTGCCACCATGACTATTCCTGAGTCCCAAAAGAGAAAGATGCAGCAGAGGATTAATTCTGCTGGAATGGTAGAATGATTAGTGGAGGAAATCAAAAAGCGTTGGTATGACCTGCGATCACATGCCAAGGAAAGGGTGGTAACACACTTATGGGATTTCCGGGCAACAGGAGGTGGTCTCTCAACTGCACCCCACCCACCCCAATGGAGGCAAAGGTGGAGACGACACTTGAGCCAGAGGCAGTAGCAGGATTTGGGACCCTGGACATGTCTGCCTCCCCACCTACACCAAGTATTTGTGAAACCTCTACTATGCCACCTTTACTGTACTTAAATCTGGTACCTACATGCATGTAACACAGCCTTACACAGACATATCAGGACGATCCATGAACATTTATCACAAATCATACATGGTGCATCAGGGGAAATGTAGTCATAGATAGAAACTGTGCCGTCACTGTCAGATATTGATAGAATAAAGTTGTATGGCCAATGAGATAGTGTGTCACACATAACATATTATTGATAATCCCATTATCCAATACTCATGTGGATGTACTTGGAGGGATGGCACATGAGGAAGAAGACCAAGGCCAGATGGTGGAAGACCCAAGTGAGTGCCTGAGCGTGGGATGTCCACATCACATGGCTATTCCAGCAATGTGCCCATCTCCTCACAGCCACCAGAAGTACAGGGACAGGAGTCAAGACAATCACCTACTCCCAGCCACCATCCAGTCAGCAGGAGCATACGACAGCAGCGCTCCAACCTACATGAACCTAGGCACCACCAGACAAGGCAGGCATCTGGGTCCCAGGTGATGGCAAACTAACAGGCAGTGTGTACCACACTGGACGAGGCAATGATGCAGGTTTAGCGCCTACACCCAAATCAAATGCAGTTGATTAACCCAAAACTCACACTGGGCTTCACCAGCTTGACAAGCCAATTGGCAGAGAGTCATGCCCCTAAGCAATCTAAGATTGATGCACTGACAGATGCTGTGAACCAACTATGCACTGAACTCAGACGATAGATTCCAGCAGAGGCGCAGGGAGAGGAGCAGAGATGCCAGGATAGATGCCATGATAAGAGCTGTAGGCAGGCTTGCATAGGTTACAAATACCCTGTCAAAGAGCACGGTTGCCCTACAGGTTGAGATGGGCCACTACAGTGGGGATGTCTCACGGAGCCTGGCACAGATCACATCAGCTATGGAGGCCAACATTGCCAGCGGGGTGGGTGCTGAGGGTTCAGACAGTGGGGTGTCATGCCTGAGCAGCGTATCTGCTTCTGATGCCTGTGTGCTGCAACGGAGCAACAGCCGCACACCAGCACCTCCTCAGGGGACCAGTGCACATACTGGATGAGGATCTAAAAGATGAGTGCTGTGTCAAACTCAGGGAAGTTTCTGTTCTGCTTTACCCTTTCAGTTGGCGGTGATAAAGCCTCCCAACATGTGCACACAACCTAGTTAGGTTTCTGTGTGCTGGACAGGTTGTCCGTCAATGTTTATTGAACGCTGCCAATAAAGGGAGATTTATTTGGAGCAAATTTGTACTTGTTGCCGTATTTTCTGACAGTATTGTGTATATGGACATTTCTTTCTGTGCAAAGTAATGTCTGGCTATGTGGTCCCTGCACCTTCTCCCCCCCAGCTGCTCTGCTTGCTTCAGCGGGCTGCTGGGCAGGTGGGCCAGGATCCTCATCCTTGGAGTCCAATCCGGTAACCTCAATGGGTAACCCACTCCTGCAGGCAATGTTGTGAATGATGGGACAGATGGCCACAATCTTGCAAGCTGACTTGAGTGCATGCTGTAAGGCTCCCCCACTATTGTGCAGGCACCTGCAGTGGGATTTGAGGAGTGCAAAGGTCCACTCAATCATTGACCTGGTGGGCCTGTGTACCGTGTTAATCCACCTTTCATGTCAATTATTGATAACAGGTAGGGTGTGAGGATCCATGGCCTGGGGCATACACACTGTCACCTGCCAAAGCAAATATATGTGTGAAACAACATGCAAGGAATGATTAGTGGGCAATAACGCATAAATGTTTACATTACTTCACAATACCTACTAGGTAACCTTCATCAAACTCCCCTCTTGCCAGTCGCTGTCAAATCCCACTATGCCTGAATAAGTAGGAGTCATGGGTGCTCCCAGGAAATTAAGCCAAAATATCTGTAATGATATTGTGTACATTGCTGACAACTTGGATGTTTAGGGAATGGGTGTTATTACAGTTCCTGAATATGTGTTCCAGGTGGGAAGGAGAACATATAGGCACATTGGTTTCGTGTATACACCTTATGACCTGTGGGAATCTGGCTATACTGTAGATTTGAAATGTTGCCGTTTGCATTTCCTCATCATTCCTGGGCAAGCAAATGTGTTGGTGCATGTAGAGGAGCAAGGCATCTAGGAAATTGTGAAAGAAACGCAAAAGTGCACTCCCATTTGGCCAAACCTGTGACATTTGGTAACTGCCATTGGCCAAAAGGTGGAGGGAGCACAAACCAGGACATGGGTGGGGATTGCATTGCTGTGCTGCATACTGCTTTCAAGGTGTGGCTTTAAATATGCAATTAACTTCAGGATGACAGTGGTACTCAGCCTTTATTGTTCAAACAGTTCTTCCTTTGTCTTCACAAACATGATCAGCCTACCTCAGAATACCCTCTTCTGTGTCCGCCTTCTCTGCTGAGCAGCCAGTATGTGCATTCCCCTCACTATCAGGTACATGACAGCCATTGTGGAAGCCCCTGATGCATTCTGGGGCTGCTTTTTTACTTTAGAACCACTAACCTCCTGTTTTGCATTGGGGTAAATTGCATGTGCAAACGGGTCATTTTGCAACTATTCGCAATTTGCGACTCACTTGCACATGCCTCTTGCGACTCGCAATTAAGTATTTCCTAAGTTGGACTTGATGAATCTGGCCCACCAAATATACTGAGTCACTAATCGGTCGCATTGCTATTCTCGTTTTGTGAATGTGTGTTGAACAGAGCGTACACCCATTTTTGCATTCGCAAAGAGATTTGCAACCGATTTACAAGTCGCAAATGGTTCGGAATCGTGGCCCAAAGTGTGCTGCAGTCATTGGTGCCATAGAGTCCAAAGGCATAGAGTGACTGAAAGAGAGAAAGATTTGAAGGAAAGGTGAATAACATTTGCATTCTTATTTTTTTTTCTGCAATTTCATAGAACTTTAAAAAATAGGGGCTCATTCTGACATTGGCGGGCGGCCAAAGTCCAGCATCGGGATGACCGCCTATGCGGCCGTCCCTCCACAGGCCCCATTACGAGTTTCACGCCGGGCTGGCGGGCAGAAAAAGCATTTCCGCCCACCGGCCCAGCAGGAAACTCACCTAATACATTGACGCTGGCTCGTAATTGAGCCACCGGCAATGTTGGGGTGCGTGGGGTGCAACAGCACCCGTCATGCTTTTCACTGCCCGTAATTCGGGCAGTGAAAAGCGCGACAGGGCTGTCCATGGGGCCCACGACAGCCCTTTCCGCCAGCCTTTTCATGGTGGTCTGACCGCCATGCAAAGGCTGGAGGAAAGAGGACTCGTGATCTGGTGGCCAAGCCGGCATGGTCGTAACTCGTAATGAGGGCCTAAGTGTTTATAATACAGGCTCTTGACCTTAAAAAAGTCACACCTGTTGATAATGAAACCTTTATGTTCTCAGAAGAGAGCTCTCACTTTACTGACTGATTGGCAATTGATGGCAGGAGTAATATATGTTAATGTTCGATGGTGAAAGTAAAACCAAAGTAATTTCCCATGATGCTCTGCAATGCAGATAACAGCTCAGGTGGCAGCAGAATTGACCTCCGTGCCTTGTGCCTGATTGGTTGGGATGGCTCTTGGCAGGAAAGCGATCTCCATCATCCATCTCTAAATGAAGTGATATCACTGCATTTCCTAGCATCCATCTCTACAGGAAGTGGCATTACTTGCTAAAACCATCTTTAAAAGAGGCCATTCACATAGACTTCATTCCCTGTGTTCTGCCTTGTCCCTACTTCAGTCAACTCCTCAGGGTGCTCCAGTGCTCCATTGCCCTTGTGCCCCAAGTAAATGATGGGCACAGTCAAGTGCATTGCCTGTTTGGGCATGTAAGGGCCAGGAATGTCCAGCATTTCATACTGCCACTTTTCCCAATCAAGCTATGATGCAGATGACACAAACACGCACATAACATTCTTACAAAACATAGACCTAGCATCGTGTACATCACACTCACTACCATGCACCCACGAACTATGGAACAAGTTCCTGCATACACTCATTAATTTTCTCTCTGCAGCACTCTATTCATCAGAAATCACAGCTCTCATCGCACATCACAAGTTTGAAGTCCACTTCATCATAGAAACATGTTTTACCTCCACATCCTTGCTCATCCTAGACATACTTCTTCAGGCTACAACATTTAGGGGCATATTTATACTCCGTTTGCGCCGGAATTGCGTCGTTTTTTTTTACGCAATTCCGACGCAAAACTAACTCCATATTTATACTTTGGCGTTAGACGCGTCTAGCGCCAAAGTCCATGGAGTTTGCGTCATTTTTTAGCGTGGACACCTACTTTGCGTTAATGAGATGCAAGGTAGGCATTCCCGTCTAAAAAATTGACTCCGAGGCATGTGCGCCGTATTTACACTCCCGGGCAAAATTCACACCCGGGAGTAGGCGGGTCAAAAAAAAATGACATACGGCCGCTTTTGCGCCGTTTTTTAGCGCCTGGAAAAGGCAGGCGTTAAGGGACCTGTGGGCTCGGAAGGAGCCCAGAGGTGCCCTCCCATGCCCCCAGGGACACCCCCTGTCACCCTTGCCCACCCCAGGAGGACACCCAAGGCTGGAGGGACCCATCCCAGGGACATTAAGGTAAGTTCAGGTAAGTCATTTTTTTTTTTTTTTTGTGGCATAGGGGGTCCTGATTTGTGCCCCCCTACATGCCACTATGCTCAATGACCATGCCCAGGCCCAGGGGACAAAAAGTCCCCTGGGCATGGCCATTGGGCAAGGGGGCATGACTCCTGTCTTTGCTAAGACAGGAGTCATTTCTATGGGGGTTGGGAGTCGAAAAAAATGGCGCAAATCGGGTTGAGGCGAAAAATTTGCCTCAACCTGACTTGCCCCATTTTTTGACGCCCAAGCCCCATATCCCCCTACGCCGGCGCTGCCTGGTGTACGTGGTTTTTTTTCCACGCACACCAGGCAGCGCCGGCGGCTAACGCCGGCTACCGTCATTGATTAAATACGGCACCCTCATGGCGCTTCAGAATGGCGTTAGCCGGCGCTAATTTGTTTGACGCAAAACTGCGTTAGCGCAGTTTTGCGTCAAAAAGTATAAATATGGCCCTTATTGTCTGGACCGCACACATAAGACAGGATGAAGCCTCACTGTCATTCATAACTCCTCCTGATCCTGCACTATAAGCAAGCAACACTTAACTCTATGGAGCTCATCACACGTCACTTTTCACTCTCTCTAACTCAGACTGCCGCCTTCAGATTCATATTCATGCATCTCAGGCAGAATAGTGCCCTTATTGATGAATTCCTGTTTTGCCCTGCCATCCCCTCCATCCAACACACACACACCACTATCTTGGTTGACTTCAACCTGCTAGACAACAGAAGTTCAAAAAAATGCAGGAAACATCCTCCTTAAGCTCATCGACGCACTCCATATCATACACCACAACAAACACTCCAAAAGCCACATTTATAACACCCGCTTCTCAACATCAACCCCAATCCAATTATACCACCCATAACTCTGGACAGGACTGCCCTCCACACCATACGTATCTCCCTGTTAACATCCTAACAACTAACCAAGGTAATTCCAACTGATAAAATCAAACCATCAGATCCTTCAAACAATTCTCCATCAACAAAAAAATAAATGAACTCATCTTTCGCTGTGCCAGTTCCAAGTCTGATGCCAAAACTCTTTTAACCACTTTAACACTTTTTTTGAAAACAGTGTCAACACCCATGCTCCAAATGAAATAGGCGAGTGCAAGCCAAAACATTCAGCACCCTGGTCTTAACGATGATGGTTTTCACGTGGTAACATTTGGAGCACTAATAGATTTTTTGTGCGATTATAGCTTGATGTTTTCTTGTGTGAAAAAATATATCCACAAAAGACTGATTGTGCTCTCAAATATGCTCACCTTGTAAAAATAAAACCATACAACGATATAAACACCTGATGTTAATGTTGACACTAATGCAATAGATTGATGTGTATTGCATAAATACAAATGTGAAGTAAATAGCAGGAAAGGTGCTCCACAAAACAGCATAGAAATTCACCAACATGCTGTAAATACACAAATCTACTTCTAAATCCATATTTTCTCAGTGCCTGACATCCATTGCTTCCACCACTGCCTGATGGGCAGCAAAGACAAGACAAGGCAGCAGGCCTTTCCATCTAACCATCAAGAATGCCCAAACCCAGTTCCATTACGGGAATTGTTGCAGACACACCTGTTTAAGGTACACTACTTCTCAATGCAGCAAAAATGCACTTTTGCTCCCGTTTCTAGTTACCTCTAGTAACACTCACTAACTGTATGCTTGCCTTTGACCCTGTTACAGCACTGAGGCGTGTGCTATAATATACTCAAACAAACATTGTTTCTATTTATATTTGGTGTTTTTAAAAGTTGAAAATCATTAATTATCAAATTAAGCTGATGGCAAATGTTTTAATAAGTTTGTTATTTTATCTACATATCCGTAGAGATAGGCCAAATCATCCTTCACGATTTGAATATTCAAATAAGTCACTTCATCAGGCCCATTCTCTTGTTGCTAATATAGCAGAAATTCATAATTATAAAATCAGGAGAAAAACCTTACTTTGGATAAGTGGCTGTGTCCAGTGCTGACCAGCAAATGCATATTAGCACAAGCTTATGGCCCTGGTAAAGCAACTTATTTGAGCGTCCGAGTTGCAAAGCACGTGCTGACATCATTGTATGGATAGGTAGATTTCAATAAAGTAACAAACACATTAAACATTTTTTACCATCAGTCTAATTTCATAATTAACGAATTCTGCATTTGAATAAACACGGAATATACCTCGTAAAAATGTTTTAGAGAATTTTTAGGATATACAGCGCTAGAGTAGTTAGGCGCTATGTCTGTTTGGAGAGGTTTAATAGTCTTCTGAATGGAGCCCCTATCCCTCCCTTGTTGTGCTATACTAGTACCACTTACACATACATACATACTTACATTTAAGACCTAGTTCAGGCTCAGGTTGACGTACCGTCGGGTGAGACAGGTGCACAGTAACACGGTGAGAATAAAAGGGATCTGGGCGGGCAGGAGCAGACAAGATGGGCTCAGCTCCTACTGCTGAACATGTCCACCGCCTAATAGTCCTCATGGCTTTGATGGCACGTGCACTGGTAGCCAGCCAGGAGCCGTCTGTGTAAGACGTGTTCCCACCCCAGTAACGTCAGCGATCCTAGGCAGCACAGCTGCATGTCATCGAAGACAGGCAGGAGGGTTAGAGATGGGACGGCCATGTAGGCGCTTAAAAGTCACAAATCAGCGCGCCATGAATCTTTGTCTTAGGCCGTTCGGAAGGACAGGCAGCATTGCACACCTTCCTTTTATTAATAGGACCACGTCCCATAAGTGGGGCATGAATAGTCCTGGTCTACTCCTTTAAGTGCCAGTGGGCAGCACCAGCTTCAATTAAGATATGCTCATGTGCCAATAGTGACATTTCGATGGGGAATGTTCGGGTTACTGAAGCATCCTCACTTCAAGAGGGCCTGCAAGTGGGTGGGGGCGGGGTGCACAACTTCAGAATGACTTCCTGCAGTTTGTTCGTGCTTGTTCCATAGTTTGAGACCTGCTATTTCTGCAGAGGCTTACAGACTCTTCCTTTCTGTTAATCTCTCTCTTTTCCAGCTTTCTTTACTAGTTAGCTTTTTTAGGCTACAAATTCCTAGCGCCATGATAACTTCGGGGAAAAGCCTGTGCTTAACAAGGAAATATTTGTTAGCATGCCCTATGGTTATTCTTTTATAAAGAAGTCCTTATTGGATATGTAGCGTAAGTCTGCTGTTCTCACTACCGACAAATAGGTTACAGTAAGATAATCACTTTATATACAAATTCACGTTTGAATGGAGCTTATATAAGGGGCCAGTGAATGGCTTTGCTAGAAGAAATGCGGGCATTACAGGGATGAGATTATAGGCACTATTCTATGCAGTTAAAACTAACAATTCTTGATGCAAATGTGTTGCATTTTACTTTAAAAATGCTAATAAAAACGAGAATGAAAAGGCGCATTTCCCACACAAACATTAAGCACAATTTCTTGTGGTGTTCTGATGACATTTAAGCGGAACCAGGGCCGGACTGGGAACTCAAAGCAGCCCTGGCAACTGTGTCGGACCAGCCCCTTATGGGTGTGGAGGGGGGTACCCAGGTGTTGAAAAATGGCACACATCAGGCTGTGCGTTGTTTTTTAAGCCCCGCCCCCTCCTGTGCGTCAAAATGACGCAGGAGTATAAATAAGGTGCACAGGCCTTAAAGTCATTTTTTAGGCGGGAACGCCTACCTTGCATGTCATTAAGGCAAGGCAGTTTCCTGCATCCAAAAAATGACGCACACAGAGGAATTTCGACATCCGCTGGCTCGGGCGTCAAAGTTTAAATATGGTGCACGGTTTGCGCCGTATGTGCGTCAACATTTTTGACGCACATTTGGCGCAGACAGAGTATAAATAAGCCCCTTTGTGTGTTATTATTCACCAGTGACACATTTTTTGTGCATTTTGTGATCTCCTATTTGGTCGCAATTAGGGAATACAGTTGCTATTGCGAATGCAATTATGGACTGCATTCCAAAAACAACTGCCTTTCTCCTTGATTTGTCAGGGGAAAGACCCCCAAACACAGAAAGTGCTGCCCAGTAGAAGCCTAGAGAGCAAGCACAGTGAGGAGGAGAGAAGTGCAGACCAGGCAAAGTGAGCTGAGGAGCCCAAGAAACTACTAACACACATCTAGTCTTGGCCAGCCAACATGGAGAGCTTGACGCAGGGCAGAGGAAAAGAAAGTTGAGGTTTTCTGAGAGAGAACTTGAAATCTTGACAGAGGAGTGCTGCAACAATCAGGGTCAGCTTTTTGGACGTGCCACCATGACTATTCCTGAGTCCCAAAAGAGAAAGATGCAGCAGAGGATTAATTCCGCTGGAATGGTAGAATGATTAGTGGAGGAAATCAAAAAGCGTTGGTATGACCTGCGATCACGTGCCAAGGAAAGGGTGGTAACACACTTATGGGATTTCCGGGCAACAGGAGGTGGTCTCTCAACTGCACCCCACCCACCCCAATGGAGGCAAAGGTGGAGACGACACTTGAGCCAGAGGCAGTAGCAGGATTTGGGACCCTGGACATGTCTGCCTCCCCACCTACACCAAGTATTTGTGAAACCTCTACTATGCCACCTTTACTGTACTTAAATCTGGTACCTACATGCATGTAACACAGCCTTACACAGACATATCAGGACGATCCATGAACATTCATCAGAAATCATACATGGTGCATCAGGGGAAATGTAGTCATAGATAGAAACTGTGCCGTCACTGTCAGATATTGATAGAATAAAGTTGTATGGCCAATGAGATAGTGTGTCACACATAACATATTATTGATAATCCCATTATCCAATACTCATGTGGATGTACTTGGAGGGATGGCACATGAGGAAGAAGACCAAGGCCAGATGGTGGAAGACCCAAGTGAGTGCCTGAGCGTGGGATGTCCACATCACATGGCTATTCCAGCAATGTGCCCATCTCCTCACAGCCACCAGAAGTACAGGGACAGGAGTCAAGACAATCACCTACTCCCAGCCACCATCCAGTCAGCAGGAGCATACGACAGCAGCGCTCCAACCTACATGAACCTAGGCACCACCAGACAAGGCAGGCATCTGGGTCCCAGGTGATGGCAAACTAACAGGCAGTGTGTACCACACTGGAGGAGGCAATGATGCAGGTTTAGCGCCTACACCCAAATCAAATGCAGTTGATTAACCCAAAACTCACACTGGGCTTCACCAGCTTGGCAAGCCAATTGGCAGAGAGTCATGCCCCTAAGCACTCTAAGATTGATGCACTGACAGATGCTGTGAACCAACTATGCACTGAACTCAGACGATAGATTCCAGCAGAGGCGCAGGGAGAGGAGCAGAGATGCCAGGATAGATGCCATGATAAGAGCTGTAGGCAGGCTTGCATAGGTTACAAATACCCTGTCAAAGAGCACGGTTGCCCTACAGGTTGAGATGGGCCACTACAGTGGGGATGTCTCACGGAGCCTGGCACAGATCACATCAGCTATGGAGGCCAACATTGCCAGCGGGGTGGGTGCTGAGGGTTCAGACAGTGGGGTGTCATGCCTGAGCAGCGTATCTGCTTCTGATGCCTGTGTGCTGCAACAGAGCAACAGCCGCACACCAGCACCTCCTCAGGGGACCAGTGCACATACTGGATGAGGATCTAAAAGATGAGTGCTGTGTCAAACTCAGGGAAGTTTCTGTTCTGCTTTACCCTTTCAGTTGGCGGTGATAAAGCCGCCCAACATGTGCACACAACCTAGTTAGGTTTCTGTGTGCTGGACAGGTTGTCCGTCAATGTTTATTGAACGCTGCCATTAAAGGGAGATTTATTTGGAGCAAATGTGTACTTGTTGTCGTATTTTCTGACAGTATTGTGTATATGGACATTTCTTACTGTGCAAAGTAATGTCTGGCTATGTGGTCCCTGCACCTTCTCCCCCCCAGCTGCTCTGCTTGCCTCAGCGGGCTGCTGGGCAGGTGGGCCAGGATCCTCATCCTTGGAGTCCAATCCGGTAACCTCAATGGGTAACCCACTCCTGCAGGCAATGTTGTGAAGGATGGGACAGATGGCCACAATCTTGCAAGCTGACTTGAGTGCATGCTGTAAGGCTCCCCCACTATTGTGCAGGCACCTGCAGTGGGATTTGAGGAGTGCAAAGGTCCACTCAATCATTGACCTGGTGGGCCTGTGTACCGTGTTAATCCACCTTTCATGTCAATTATTGATAACAGGTAGGGTGTGAGGATCCATGGCCTGGGGCATACACACTGTCACCTGCCAAAGCAAATATATGTGTGAAACAACATGCAAGGAATGATTAGTGGGCAATAACGCATAAATGTTTACATTACTTCACAATACCTACTAGGTAACCTTCATCAAACTCCCCTCTTGCCAGTCGCTGTCAAATCCCACTATGCCTGAATAAGTAGGAGTCATGGGTGCTCCCAGGAAATTAAGCCAAAATATCTGTAATGATATTGTGTACATTGCTGACAACTTGGATGTTTAGGGAATGGGTGTTATTACAGTTCCTGAATATGTGTTCCAGGTGGGAAGGAGAACATATAGGCACATTGGTTTCGTCTATACACCTTATGACCTGTGGGAATCTGGCTATACTGTAGATTTGAAATGTTGCCGTTTGCATTTCCTCATCATTCCTGGGCAAGCAAATGTGTTGGTGCATGTAGAGGAGCAAGGCATCTAGGAAATTGTGAAAGAAACGCAAAAGTGCACTCCCATTTGGCCAAACCTGTGACATTTGGTAACTGCCATTGGCCAAAAGGTGGAGGGAGCACAAACCAGGACATGGGTGGGGATTGCATTGCTGTGCTGCATACTGCTTTCAAGGTGTGGCTTTAAATATGCAATTAACTTCAGGATGACAGTGGTACTCAGCCTTTATTGTTCAAACAGTTCTTCCTTTGTCTTCACAAACATGATCAGCCTACCTCAGAATACCCTCTTCTGTGTCCGCCTTCTCTGCTGAGCAGCCAGTATGTGCATTCCCCTCACTATCAGGTACATGACAGCCATTGTGGAAGCCCCTTATGCATTCTGGGGCTGCTTTTTTACTTTAGAACCACTAACCTCCTGTTTTGCATTGGGGTAAATTGCAAGTGCAAACGGGTCATTTTGCAACTATTCGCAATTTGCGACTCACTTGCACATGCCTCTTGCGACTCGCAATTAAGTATTTCCTAAGTTGGACTTGATGAATCTGGCCCACCAAATATACTGAGTCACTAATCGGTCGCATTGCTATTCTCGTTTTGTGAATGTGTGTTGAACAGAGCGTACACCCATTTTTGCATTCGCAAAGAGATTTGCAACCGATTTACAAGTCGCAAATGGTTCGGAATCGTGGCCCAAAGTGTGCTGCAGTCATTGGTGCCATAGAGTCCAAAGGCATAGAGTGACTGAAAGAGAGAAAGATTTGAAGGAAAGGTGAATAACATTTGCATTCTTATTTCTTTTTCTGCAATTTCATAGAACTTTAAAAAATAGGGGCTCATTCTGACATTGGCGGGCGGCCAAAGTCCAGCATCGGGATGACCGCCTATGCGGCCGTCCCTCCACAGGCCCCATTACGAGTTTCACGCCGGGCTGGCGGGCAGAAAAAGCATTTCCGCCCACCGGCCCAGCAGGAAACTCACCTAATACATTGACGCTGGCTCGTAATTGAGCCACCGGCAATGTTGGGGTGCGTGGGGTGCAACAGCACCCGTCATGCTTTTCACTGCCCGTAATTCGGGCAGTGAAAAGCGTGACAGGGCTGTCCATGGGGCCCACGACAGCCCTTTCCGCCAGCCTTTTCATGGTGGTCTGACCGCCATGCAAAGGCTGGAGGAAAGAGGACTCGTGATCTGGTGGCCAAGCCGGCATGGTCGTAACTCGTAATGAGGGCCTAAGTGTTTATAATACAGGCTCTTGACCTTAAAAAAGTCAGACCTGTTGATAATGAAACCTTTATGTTCTCAGAAGAGAGCTCTCACTTTACTGACTGATTGGCAATTGATGGCAGGAGTAATATATGTTAATGTTCGATGGTGAAAGTAAAACCAAAGTAATTTCCCATGATGCTCTGCAATGCAGATAACAGTTCAGGTGGCAGCAGAATTGACCTCCGTGCCTTGTGCCTGATTGGTTGGGATGGCTCTTGGCAGGAAAGCGATCTCCATCATCCATCTCTAAATGAAGTGATATCACTGCATTTCCTAGCATCCATCTCTACAGGAAGTGGCATTACCTGCTAAAACCATCTTTAAAAGAGGCCATGCACATAGACTTCATTCCCTGTGTTCTGCCTTGTCCCTACTTCAGTCAACTCCTCAGGGTGCTCCAGTGCTCCATTGCCCTTGTGCCCCAAGTAAATGATGGGCACAGTCAAGTGCATTGCCTGTTTGGGCATGTAAGGGCCAGGAATGTCCAGCATTTCATACTGCCACTTTTCCCAATCAAGCTATGATGCAGATGACACAAACACGCACATAACATTCTTACAAAACATAGACCTAGCATCGTGTACATCACACTCACTACCATGCACCCACGAACTATGGAACAAGTTCCAGCATACACTCATTAATTTTCTCTCTGCAGCACGCTATTCACCAGAAATCACAGCTCTCATCGCACATCACAAGTTTGAAGTCCACTTCATCATAGAAACATGTTTTACCTCCACATCCTTGCTCATCCTAGACATACTTCTTCAGGCTACAACATTTAGGGGCATATTTATACTCCGTTTGCGCCGGAATTGCGTCGTTTTTTTTTACGCAATTCCGACGCAAAACTAACTTCATATTTATACTTTGGCGTTAGACGCGTCTAGCGCCAAAGTCCATGGAGTTTGCGTCATTTTTTAGCGTGGACACCTACTTTGCGTTAATGAGATGTAAGGTAGGCATTCCCGTCTAAAAAATTGACTCCGAGGCATGTGCGCCGTATATACACTCCCGGGCAAAATTCACGCCCGGGAGTAGGCAGGTCAAAAAAAAATGACGTACGGCCGCTTTTGCGCCGTTTTTTAGCGCCTGGAAAAGGCAGGCGTTAAGGGACCTGTGGGCTCGGAAGGAGCCCAGAGGTGCCCTCCCATGCCCCCAGGGACACCCCCTGTCACCCTTGCCCACCCCAGGAGGACACCCAAGGCTGGAGGGACCCATCCCAGGGACATTA
Source organism: Pleurodeles waltl (assembly GCF_031143425.1). Lineage (NCBI taxonomy): Eukaryota > Metazoa > Chordata > Amphibia > Caudata > Salamandridae > Pleurodeles > Pleurodeles waltl. Next base: position 318,250,505 of record NC_090442.1, on the reverse strand, counting down.
AGGTAAGTTCAGGTAAGTCATTTTTTTTTTTTTTTTTTTGTGGCATAGGGGGTCCTGATTTGTGCCCCCCTACATGCCACTATGCCCAATGACCATGCCCAGGGGACAAAAGTCCCCTGGGCATGGCCATTGGGCAAGGGGGCATGACTCCTGTCTTTGCTAAGACAGGAGTCATTTCTATGGGGGTTGGGAGTCGAAAAAAATGGCGCAAATCGGGTTGAGGCGAAAAATTTGCCTCAACCTGACTTGCCCCATTTTTTGACGCCCAAGCCCCATATCCCCCTACGCCGGCGCTGCCTGGTGTACGTCGTTTTTTTCCACGCACACCAGGCAGCGCCGGCGGCTAACGCCGGCTACCGTCATTGATTAAATACGGCACCCTCATGGCGCTTCAGAATGGCGTTAGCCGGTGCTAATTTTTTTGACGCAAAACTGCGTTAGCGCAGTTTTGCGTCAAAAAGTATAAATATGGCCCTTATTGTCTGGACCGCACACATAAGACAGGATGAAGCCTCACTGTCATTCATAACTCCTCCTGATCCTGCACTATAAGCAAGCAACACTTAACTCTATGGAGCTCATCACACGTCACTTTTCACTCTCTCTAACTGAGACTGCCGCCTTCAGATTCATATTCATGCATCTCAGGCAGAATAAAGCCCTTATTGATGAATTCCTGTTTTGCCCTGCCATCCCCTCCATCCAACACACACACACCACTATCTTGGTTGACTTCAACCTGCTAGACAACAGAAGTTCACAAAAATGCAGGAAACATCCTCCTTAAGCTCATCGACGCACTCCATATCATACACCACAACAAACACTCCAAAAGCCACATTTATAACACCCTCTTCTCAACATCAACCCCAATCCAATTATACCACCCATAACTCTGGACTGGACTGCCCTCCACACCATACGTATCTCCCTGTTAACATCCTAACAACTAACCAAGGTAATTCCAACTGATAAAATCAAACCATCAGATCCTTCAAACAATTCTCCATCAACAAAAAAATGAATGAACTCATCTTTCGCTGTGCCAGTTCCAAGTCTGATGCCAAAACTCTTTTAACCACTTTAACACTTTTTTGGAAAACAGTGTCAACACCCATGCTCCAAATGAAATAGGCGAGTGCAAGCCAAAACATTCAGCACCCTGGTCTTAACGATGATGGTACATTTGGAGCACTAATAGATTTTTTGTGCGATTATAGCTTGATGTTTTCTTGTGTGAAAAAATATATCCACAAAAGACTGATTGTGCTCTCAAATATGCTCACCTTGTAAAAATAAAACCATACAACGATATAAACACCTGATGTTAATGTTGACACTAATGCAATAGATTGATGTGTATTGCATAAATACAAATGTGAAGTAAATAGCAGGAAAGGTGCTCCACAAAACAGCATAGAAATTCACCAACATGCTGTAAATACACAACTCTACTTCTAAATCCATATTTTCTCAGTGCCTGACATCCATTGCTTCCACCACTGCCTGATGGGCAGCAAAGACAAGACAAGGCAGCAGGCCTTTCCATCTAACCATCAAGAATGCCCAAACCCAGTTCCATTACGGGAATTGTTGCAGACACACCTGTTTAAGGTACACTACTTCTCAATGCAGCAAAAATGCACTTGTGCTCCCGTTTCTAGTTACCTCTAGTAACACTCACTAACTGTATGCTTGCCTTTGACCCTGTTACAGCACTGAGGCGTGTGCTATAATATACTCAAACAAACATTGTTTCTATTTATATTTGGTGTTTTTAAAAGTTGAAAATCATTAATTATCAAATTAATTTATTACATTTAAGACCTAGTTCAGGCTCAGGTTGACGTACCGTCGGGTGAGACAGGTGCACAGTAACACGGTGAGAATAAAAGGGATCTGGGCGGGCAGGAGCAGACAAGATGGGCTCAGCTCCTACTGCTGAACATGTCCACCGCCTAATAGTCCTCATGGCTTTGATGGCAGTGCACTGGTAGCCAGCCAGGAGCCGTCTGTGTAAGACGTGCTCCCACCCCAGTAACGTCAGCGATCCTAGGCAGCACAGCTGCATGTCATCGAAGACAGGCAGGAGGGTTAGAGATGGGACGGCCATGTAGGCGCTTAAAAGTCACAAATCAGCGCGCCATGAATCTTTGTCTTAGGCCGTTCGGAAGGACAGGCAGCATTGCACACCTACGTTTCTTAATATGACCACGTCCCATAAGTGGGGCATGAATAGTCCTGGTCTACTCCTTTAAGTGCCAGTGGGCAGCACCAGCTTCAATTAACATATGCTCATGTGCCAATAGTGACATTTCGATGGGGAATGTTCGGGTTACTGAAGCATCCTCACTTCAAGAGGGCCTGCAAGTGGGTGGGGGCGGGGTGCACAACTTCAGAATGACTTCCTGCAGTTTGTTCGTGCTTGTTCCATAGTTTGAGACCTGCTATTTCTGCAGAGGTTTACAGACTCTTCCTTTCTGTTAATCTCTCTCTTTTCCAGCTTTCTTTACTAGTTAGCTTTTTTAGGCTACAAATTCCTAGCGCCATGATAACTTCGGGGAAAAGCCTGTGCTTAACAAGGAAATATTTGTTAGCATGCCCTATGGTTATTCTTTTATAAAGAAGTCCTTATTGGATATGTAGCGTAAGTCTGCTGTTCTCACTACCGACAAATAGGTTACAGTAAGATAATCATTTTATATACAAATTCACGTTTGAATGGAGCTTATATAAGGGGCCAGTGAATGGCTTTGCTAGAAGAAATGCGGGCATTACAGGGATGAGATTATAGGCACTATTCTATGCAGTTAAAACTAACAATTCTTGATGCAAATGTGTTGCATTTTACTTTAAAAATGCTAATAAAAACGAGAATGAAAAGGCGCATTTCCCACACAAACATTAAGCACAATTTCTTGTGGTGTTCTGATGACATTTAAGCGGAACCAGGGCCGGACTGGGAACTCAAAGCAGCCCTGGCAACTGTGTCGGATCAGCCCCTTATGGGTGTGGAGGGGGGTACTGCAAGTGTGAAGTACTGCAGCTTTTGTTACTGTAGGTCGACATTGCAGCATCACTGCAAAATCGCCCCCTAGTAACAAAATTGCCCCACCCCTGCAAAACCGGCCCCCACCCTTTCAGCCTCCCAGGGAAACGCCGGACGCTCGCTCCGGCCATTAGTGCCATGAACCGAACCATTCATTTTGAACAAATAGATGCCCCTAAAGTTTTATAGGAACTAAATACATGTCCTGTGGTGACAGAAGTAAGATCAGAGGGGTGCGCATCTGTGAGTTAACATGCTTTGTTATGATTTAACACGCGTTTTTTAAGCCGCGTGTTTATATAATGTGTCTAATGGTGGCTCGAAAAACAAATCCTGTGCATCATAGGTCCTGTGCATTGCTCCTGCGCGTTGGTCTTATGTTAACGCATTGTAGCAAAATGGGTTTTAAAGCAGTAGTTAATATAAAGAAAACGGGGTACGGAATTAAACGCCTGTTTTTCAAGGAAATGCATTTATAGGTATCTCTGGGTACCACTTGTAGAGCCGTGGGCAGTAATGTGTGAGATTTGCCTTCTCTTTCATTTTCCTTAACCTAGTCATCTTCCTGAAAAATTACCTGTCATATTGAGAAATTGCTGGTTTTCCAAGATTAGGTTTCTGGTCTGGTCATTTCCTAACACTTGTTTTAAAATGCTGTATATGAGTCCAAAAACAACAGACAAACCCTTACGGAAACATCCAGGATTAAATCGGCGCAGCAGCGTACAGGAAAGCGCGCACACGGGAGTCAAAAGTAATTTGACAGTGGCGTTTTCTTTGGAATGCAAACAATTGGTAAGTCTGTTCAAGATGAAAATACAAGGAAAAAGAAGACATGGCTGTTATATTCTGAAAGACAGCATTGGCTTGTTCCTAATGCGGTGGATAAACTGTACAAGAACAGTTCATCCTTATGAAAATATTATCTGTACGGCTGCCAAGGTCATTGAGAACACAACGTTTTAGCTGTGAGGCGCAACCTATCAATAGGGTTATTCTCAATTTCATACTGAATATTGGACTGCATTTCTCTCTTGTTGAAGTGACAAAATCAAATTCGATTTTTAACAAAAAGATGTGTAGACCTTTTCCTTTATACATTTCCTCTTTTCTAACTACCAGAATGTTGTCACGGACACGTCTTTATTATATTTTGGAATGTAAATAATTAATTTCAAATTCACCGCTCAGTGAAGGCCAAAACAACAGGTTTAATCCCTCCATAACTTTCTTGGGGCAGAGTCTGTATCACGGAAGAGGGTGTCGGATTAGAGTGCATTTCTGCCAGTCTGGACTATTGCCCTTTCAGGATCAGTCAGCAGTTCCATCTCACTATGTGTCTCACCTAACACGAGAAAAGCCAACACTAAGTCAAAGTTATTGCCTTTCTGAACAAGTAATTACAAAGCTATAGTAATCCAAGGGGTGGCAATTACCCTACCCTTTGTTAACCACATAAGATATTTAGGGCCGGGCCTTTGGCATGGGCGAGTTGGGTACAGGTCCGGGACACTTCACAGAGGGGTGCACAGAAGTCCCTCGCAGTTTATCCAGTGCTTGCCTCGTCAATAAATGAAAGGTCCTATATTCATGCACACAAAGTTAAAGCCATGTGCGCGTGTTCATTCCCATATTCACTGGGACATCATGATGTGTTTCTTCCCTGTTTATACTATGGAGCTATGGTGAGACGTGAAGCAAAAACCTTTTATAAACTAGTTTACTCAGTTGCATCTGGCAGTTTTAGGAGGGAGGGGGGCTGGCGGGAAACACATTCACACACGCACACACGCACATCCATTTCCAAAACTCATCAACATTCAAACGTACATGCACGCACCAAACATTCATTTAAAAAGACCACACACACACACTTACCTTCGGCCACGGTGGTCCCAAGAAGTTGGAACTGCTGCCTTCCCTCACTGGCTGTCCCAGCCTCGTCACAGAGTGGGATGGGGTCAGTGAGACTTCTGATCCCACCCCACTCTGTGATGAGGTGTAACTGATTGACACTCGCCCTGGGCGCTGCAGGGCTTAAACCTGAAGCGCCTAGGTCGAAGTCAATGGGTGACACTTCGCTCGTCACCCAGGGGAGGGCCTCGAGGCACCTATGCTGAGCTGAGGAGTTCACGCCCATAGGAGCTGTGACCTCCTCAGCGCAGCAAAGTTCAGCTCAGGCAGCCAGGAGTCTGCCCAAATCGTGCATGTCTGCTTCTGGCTGCCTGACCTGAACATGAAGAGTGCCTGTCAGGCTGACCTTTGCTCACCCTGACAGGCACTCTTCATGAGGGGCAAAAGGTGGGGGAGTAGCCCCTCTGCCCTAAAGAATGGGCCGCACCTGAGTTTACTTGGGATTTCCCTCCTTTAACCACCAAAGCAGTGACGGAATTGAGGAGGACTGCCCAGATGGAGCCAACAATCCTGAAGGAGCCGTCCTCATCACAAGTGACCGGAGGAGTCATTCATCTTAGGGAATGACTCAGTGAGTTTCCCTATCAGCTAACCCCTGCTGTAGTGCACCACCACTTCAGCCCTCACCTCTCCAGAATTAGGCAGAAACATAGGACTGGACCAGAGTGGGCTGAGTTACCATCCAGGCATTCTCGCAGGGCTGATTCTGCTCCAGCCATTTAGCCCTCCCAGCTCCAGTCAGTCAGTCAATCAGTCAAAGTACTTTTAATGGGCTGAATAGCCATAAAAAAGAAGAAAGCACAATAAATAACATACATGTTTTCAAAAATACAAAAAGTGCAAGTGTTTCAAGTGCACACCATACTGTCTAAAACATTTACAGAAATGTGACAGATATAAACAGTATACAATAATAAAGTAGTATAATGTCAATTCCTATATCGGAAACCATAGCAGTAAAGACGCATCTTAAAAAACTTTGTTAAACGTAACATAAAAAATACAGTGTAACTAAAGAGCAATTCTTTTCATATGTCTTCTAAACCCCAGGGCTTGCTGGATACAACTGTGAGAAAGTAGCTTCTTTCTAGCCTTGTAACCCCCACTTTTGGCCTGTTTGTGAGTGTATGTCAGGGTGTTTTCACTGTCTCACTGGGATCCTGCTAGCCAGGGTCCAGTGCTCATAGTGAAAACCCTATGTTTCAGTATGTTTCTTATGTGTCACTGGGACCCTGCTAGTCATTAGGTATGTGTTCCCTGTGTGATGCCTAACTGTCTCACTGAGGCTCTGCTAACCAGAACCTCAGTGGTTATGCTCTCTCATTTCTTTCAAATTGTCACTAACAGGCTAGTGACCAATTTCACCAATTCAGATTGGCATACTGGAACACCCTTATAATTCCCTAGTATATGGTACTGAGGTACCCAGGGTATTGGGGTTCCAGGAGATCCCTATGGGCTGCAGCATTTCTTTTGCCACCCATAGGGAGCTCTGACAATTCTTACACAGGCCTGCCACTGCAGCCTGAGTGAAATAACGCCCACGTTATTTCACAGCCATTTTACACTGCACTTAAGTAACTTATAATTCACCTATATGTCTAACCTTTACCTGGTAAAGGTTGGGTGCTAAGTTACTTAGTGTGTGGGCACCCTGGCACTAGCCAACGTGCCCCCACATTGTTCAGGGCCAATTCCCCGGACTTTGTGAGTGCGGGGACGCCATTACACGCGTGCACTACATATAGGTCACTACCTATGTGTAGCTTCACAATGGTAACTCCGAATATGGCCATGTAACATGTCTAAGATCATGGAATTGCCCCCTCTATGCCATCCTGGCATTGTTGGCACAATTCCATGATCCCACGGGTCTCTAGCACAGACCCGGGTACTGCCAAACTGCCTTTTCAGGGGTTTCACTACAGCTGCTGCTGCTGCCAACCCCTCAGACAGGTTTCTGCCCTCCTGGGGTCCAGCCAGGCTTGGCCCAGGATGGCAGAACAAAGGACTTCCTCAGAGAGAGGGTGTTACACCCTCTCCCTTTGGAAAAGGGTGTTAAGGCAGGGGAGGAGTAGCCTCCCCCAGCCTCTGGAAATGCTTTCATGGGCACAGATGGTGCCCATTTCTGCATAAGCCAGTCTACACCGGTTCAGGGACCCCTCAGCCCTGCTCTGGCGCGAAACTGGACAAAGGAAAGGGGAGTGACCACTCCCCTGACCTGCACCTCCCCTGGGAGGTGCCCAGAGCTCCTCCAGTGTGCTCCAGACCTCTGCCATCTTGGAAACAGAGGTGCTGCTGGCACACTGGACTGCTCTGAGTGGCCAGGGCCAGCAGGTGACGTCAGAGACTCCTTCTGATTGGCTCCTTCAGGTGTTGCTAGCCTATCTTCCCTCCTAAGTAGCCAAACCCTCTTTTCTGGCTATTTAGGGTCTCTGCTTTGGGGATTTCCTTAGATAACGAATGCAAGAGCTCATCCGAGTTCCTCTGCATCTCTCTCTTCACCTTCTGCCAAGTAATCGACTGCTGACTGCTCTGGAAGCCTGCAAAACTGCAACAAAGTAGCAAAGACGACTACTGCAACTCTGTAACGCTGATCCTGCCGCCTTCTCGACTGCTTTCCTGGTGGTGCATGCTGTGGGGGTAGTCTGCCTCCTCTCTGCACTAGGAGCTCCGAAGAAATCTCCTGTGGGTCGACGGAATCGTCCCCCTGCAACCGCAGGCACCAAAGAACTGCATCACCGGTACCCTGGGTCTCCTCTCAGCACAACAAGCGAGGTCCATTGAATCCAGCAACTCTGTCCAAGTGACTCCGACAGTCCAGTGACTCTTCAGTCCAAGTTTGGTGGAGGTAAGTCCTTGCCTCCCCACGCCAGACTGCATTGCTGGGAACCGCGACTTTTGCAGCTACTCCGGCCTCCGTGCACTTCCGGCAGAAATCCTTTGTGCACAATCCAGCCTGGGTCCACGGCACTCTAACCTGCATTGCACGACCTCCTAAGTTGTCCTCCGGCGGCGTGGGACTCCTTTGTGCAACTTCGGGTGAGCACCATTTCACTCCACTTTGTACTGCCTTTTCCGGTACTTCTGCGGGTGCTGCCTGCTTCTGAGAGGGCTCCTTGTCTTCCTCGATGCCCCCTCTGTCCCCAGACACAATTGGCGACATCCTGGTCCCTCCTGGGCCACAGCAGCATCCAAAAACCCTAAATGCACCATTTGCAGCTAGCAAGGCTTGTTGGTGGTCTTTCTTCAGGAAAACACTTCTGCACGACTCTCCACGGCGTGAGGGATCCGTCCTCCAAAGGGGAAGTTCCTAGCCCTTGTCGTTCCTGCAGAATCTTCAGTTTCTACTGTCCAGTAGCAGCTTCTTTGCACCCACAGCTGGCATTTCCTGAGCATCTGCCCATCTCCGACTTGCTTGTGACTTTTGGACTTGGTCCCCTTGTTCCACAGGTACCCTCGTTTGGAAATCCATCATTGTTGCATTGCTGATTTGTGTCTTTCCTGCAGAATTCCCCTATCACGACTTCTATGTCCTTTGGGGAACTTTAGTGCACTTTGCACTCACTTTTCAGGGTCTTGGGGTAGGCTATTTTTCTAACCCTAACTGTTTTCTTACAGTCCCAGCGACCCTCTACAAGGTCACATAGGTTTGGGGTCCATTTGTGGTTCGCATTCCACTTTTGGAGTGTATGGTTTGTGTTGCCCCTATCCCTATGTGTCCCCATTGCATCCTATTGTAACTATACATTGTTTGCACTGTTTTCTAATACTATTACTGCATATTTTGGTATTGTATACATATATCTTGTGTATATTTGCTATCCTCATACTGAGGGTACTCACTGAGATACTTTTGGCATATTGTCATAAAAATAAAGTATCTTTATTTTTAGTATATCTGTGTATTGTGTTTTCTTATGATATTGTGCATATGACACTAGTGGTACTGTAGGAGCTTCACTCGTCTCCTAGTTCAGCCTAAGCTGCTCTGCTAAGCTACCATTATCTATCAGCCTAAGCTGCTAGACACCCGATACACTAATAAGGGATAACTGGGCCTGGTGCAAGGTGTAAGTACCCCTTGGTACTCACTACAAGCCAGTCCAGCCTCCTACATTGGTTGTGCAGTGGTAGGATAAGTGCTCTGTAACTACTTACCACTGTTGTCATTGTACTTTTCATAAGAGAAAAATATACAAAACAAGTTCAGTGTATGTACACCTAACCAAAAAGTTTTGCATTTCTTTTCTCACTTCTTTTCTAAAGTGCTGAAAAGTACCTCTAACTTTCTAAAAAGTTCTTAAAAAGTTTTAAAAGTTTTTTTTCTGTCTTTCCAAAAGTTCTGAAAAACTTTTTCTTCACTTTTTCTGTCACTTAAACACTGTCTAAAATGTCTGGTACAGGCCAAACTGTTGATCTGTCCAAACTTGCTTATGATAACCTTAGCTGGAAAGAAGCAAGGAGTCTCTGCATAGAAAGAGGTTTAAGTGTAAGGAAGAATCCTTCTAGAGAACTGTTAGTGAATATGCTTGTTGAACAGGATAAGGCCACAGCTGGCACTCCTGTTGAAAAGTTAGCTGATGGTTCCCACTCTGACTCTGGGGCTCCCCTAGCTAAAGAAGTGGGAGGGAAACTTCCAAGCCTGCCCCCTAGCAGACAACCTAGCATAGTTGGAACTAATGTTGAGTCACATCATACAGATAGTGTGGTCTCACATCTCAGTAAGAGTATTCCTTCTCATCATAGTAGAAGTGCTGTTTCTGTGAGCCAAGCTGTTAGGGTGCCTTCTGTTAGGGACAGGGCTCCTTCTGTCCTTTCTCATCATACTTCTGTTTCTAGACATGTCCCTCCCACCCACCCTGATGACAGAATGTTAGAAAGGGAGCTCAATAGATTGAGAGTGGAACAAACCAGACTGAAGCTTAAGAAGCAACAGCTGGATTTGGATAGACAGTCCTTAGAAGTAGAGAAAGAAAGACAGAAGTTGGGTTTAGAAACCCATGGTGGCAGCAGCAGTATTCCCAATAGTCATCCTGCAAAAGAGCATGATTCTAGGAATCTCCACAAGATATGTCCCCCTTATAAGGAGGGGGATGACATTAACAAGTGGATTGCTGCACTTGAGAGGGCCTGTGCTGTACAGGATGTCCCTCAAAGGCAGTGGGCTGCTATCCTATGGCTATCATTTAGTGGAAAGGGTAGGGATAGGCTCCTTACTGTGAAAGAAAGTGATGCCAATAATTTTGCAGTTCTTAAGAATGCACTCCTAGATGGTTATGGCTTAACCACTGAACAGTACAGGATGAAGTTCAGAGAAACCAAAAAGGAGTCTTCACAAGACTGGGTAGGCTTTGTTGACCATTCAGTGAAGGCCTTGGAGGGGTGGTTACATGGCAGTAAAGTGACTGACTATGAAAGCCTATATTACATAATCCTGAGAGAGCATATACTTAATAATTGTGTGTCTGATTTGTTGCACCAGTATCTAGTGGACTCAGATCTGACCTCTCCCCAAGAATTGGGAAAGAAGGCAGACAAATGGGTCAGAACAAGAGTGAACAGAAAAGTTCATACAGGAGGTGACAAGGATGGCAAGAAGAAAGATGGTGAAAAATCTCAAGATAAGCATGGGGATAAGGGTAAAACCAAAGATCCCACTTCAAATCTTAAACACTCTTCAGAGGGTGGGGATAAAACAAATTCTTCCTCTTCTTCTCAACCTGCACACATTAAAAAGCCTTGGTGCTTTGAGTGTAAAAACAGAGGCCATAGGCCAGGGGATAAGTCCTGTCCAGGTAAACCCCCTGAGCCTACCACCACTAATACATCAAGCTCTAGTGCCCCTAGCAGTAGTGGTACTAGTGGTGGGACTGCTGTCAACAGTCAAGTTAAGGGTGTAGTTGGGTTCACTTATGGGTCCATCATAGAAACTGGGGTAGTCAGTCCCAAGACAGTTTCTGTCACACCTAGTGGCATTGGCCTTGCCACACTGGCTGCTTGTCCCCTTACAATGGATAAGTACAGGCAGACAGTTTCAATAAATGGTGTTGAGGCCTTGGCCTACAGGGACACAGGTGCCAGTATCACTTTGGTGACTGAAAACCTAGTGCATCCTGAACAACACATCATTGGACAACAGTATAAGATTATTGATGTCCATAGCTCCACTAAGTTTCTTCCCTTAGCTATAATTCAGTTTAGTTGGGGTGGAGTTACTGGCCCTAAGCAGGTGGTAGTATCACCTAGCTTACCTGTAGATTGTCTCTTAGGTAATGACCTAGAGGCCTCAGGTTGGGCTGATGTAGAGTTTTATGCCCATGCAGCCATGCTGGGCATCCCAGAGGAATTGTTCCCTCTCATTTCTAATGAAATGAAAAAGCAAAGGAGAGAAGGCCTAAAAACTCAGGATCCCTCTCCATCAACAGGTAAAAAGGGTATCACAGTATCCCCTAACCACCCTGTTATTCAGGATACCATTCCTGTGGTGGGAGAAACCTCTCCTGGGGTGGCACCTGTTCAAAGGGAAACATCAGCTGGCATAGCTGTACTCCCTGAGGTGGAAGTACCTCTCTGTGGGATAACTAACATTGGTGAGGAAAAGAGCACCATTTTAGTTAACATGGAGCATCCCTCCAACCCTCCCAGAGAAACTTTAGTGCAGAAACCCTGCACTGCCTCACAACACTTAGGACAGCATCCCTGCCCTAGTGTGGAGCTAATAGGACAGCATCCCTGCCCTGCTCCAAATCAAGAGAAACAGCATCCCTGTTCTCTCTTCCAGCCATATGGACAAAGTTTTTGCCCAGCTATGGCTTTACTGAGACAGCTTCCCTGTCTGGCATTTTCATCACTACAAATAGGTTCAGTGGACAATTCCCACTGCTCTAACCTAAACCTTACTGATAGAAACTCTGAAAATACATCTTCACATTGTTGCTCAGCTAAAAAACTTCAAACAGGGTGGTTTACATCCCCACAGGGAAGTAACCATATAGTGGATGATAAAGGGAGTAACCAGTCTATTGCAGAGCTACTCTCTACGTATCACCACTTAGACAATAAAGTCTCAACTGGCCAAGGTTAGCCTTATTGTCCTTCGTTTGGGGTGGGGGGGTTGTGTGAGAAAGTAGCCTCTTTCTAGCCTTGTTACCCCCACTTTTGGCCTGTTTGTGAGTGTATGTCAGGGTGTTTTCACTGTCTCACTGGGATCCTGCTAGCCAGGGCCCAGTGCTCATAGTGAAAACCCTATGTTTCAGTATGTTTGTTATGTGTCACTGGGACCCTGCTAGTCAGAACCCCAGTACTCATAAGTTTGTGACCTATAGGTATGTGTTCCCTGTGTGATGCCTAACTGTCTCACTGAGGCTCTGCTAACCAGAACCTCAGTGGTTATGCTCTCTCATTTCTTTCAAATTGTCACTAACAGGCTAGTGACCAATTTCACCAATTCAGATTGGCATACTGGAACACCCTTATAATTCCCTAGTATATGGTACTGAGGTACCCAGGGTATTGGGGTTCCAGGAGATCCCTATGGGCTGCAGCATTTCTTTTGCCACCCATAGGGAGCTCTGACAATTCTTACACAGGCCTGCCACTGCAGCCTGAGTGAAATAACGCCCACGTTATTTCACAGCCATTTTACACTGCACTTAAGTAACTTATAAGTCACCTATATGTCTAACCTTTACCTGGTAAAGGTTGGGTGCTAAGTTACTTAGTGTGTGGGCACCCTGGCACTAGCCAAGGTGCCCCCACATTGTTCAGGGCCAATTCCCCGGACTTTGTGAATGCGGGGACACCATTACACGCATGCACTACATATAGGTCACTACCTATGTGTAGCTTCACAATGGTAACTCCGAATATGGCCATGTAACATGTCTAAGATCATGGAATTGCCCCCTCTATGCCATCCTGGCATTGTTGGCACAATCCCATGATCCCACGGGTCTCTAGCACAGACCCGGGTACTGCCAAACTGCCTTTTCAGGGGTTTCACTACAGCTGCTGCTGCTGCCAACCCCTCAGACAGGTTTCTGCCCTCCTGGGGTCCAGCCAGGCTTGGCCCAGGATGGCAGAACAAAGGACTTCCTCAGAGAGAGGGTATTACACCCTCTCCCTTTGGAAAAAGGTGTTAAGGCAGGGGAGGAGTAGCCTCCCCCAGCCTCTGGAAATGCTTTCATGGGCACTGATGGTGCCCATTTCTGCATAAGCCAGTCTACACCGGTTCAGGGACCCCTCAGCCCTGCTCTGGCGCGAAACTGGACAAAGGAAAGGGGAGTGACCACTCCCCTGACTTGCACCTCCCCTGGGAGGTGCCCAGAGCTCCTCCAGTGTGCTCCAGACCTCTGCCATCTTGGAAACAGAGGTGCTGCTGGCACACTGGACTGCTCTGAGTGGCCAGGGCCAGCAGATGACGTCAGAGACTCTTTCTGATAGGCTCCTTCAGGTGTTGCTAGCCTATCTTCCCTCCTAAGTAGCCAAACCCTCTTTTCTGGCTATTTAGGGTCTCTGCTTTGGGGATTTCCTTAGATAACGAATGCAAGAGCTCATCCGAGTTCCTCTGCATCTCTCTCTTCATCTTCTGCCAAGGAATCGACTGCTGACCGCGCTGGAAGCCTGCAAAACTGCAACAAAGTAGCAAAGACGACTACTGCAACTCTGTAACGCTGATCCTGCCGCCTTCTCGACTGCTTTCCTGGTGGTGCATGCTGTGGGGGTAGTCTGCCTCCTCTCTGCACTAGAATCTCCGAAGAAATCTCCCGTGGGTCGACGGAATCGTCCCCCTGCAACCGCAGGCACCAAAGAACTGCATCACCGGTACCCTGGGTCTCCTCTCAGCATGACGAGCGAGGTCCCTTGAATTCAGCAACTCTTTCCAAGTGACTCCCACAGTCCAGTGACTCTTCAGTCCACGTTTGGTGGAGGTAAGTCCTTGCCTCCCCACGTCAGACTGCATTGCTGGGAACCGTGACTTTTGCAGCTACTCCGGCCTCCGTGCACTTCCGGCGGAAATCCTTTGTGCACAGTCCAGCCTGTGTCCATGGCACTCTAACCTGCATTGCACAACCTCCTAAGTTGTCCTCCGGCGGCGTGGGACTCCTTTGTGCAACTTCGGGTGAGCACCGTTTCACTCCACTTTGTAGTGCCTGTTCTGGCACTTTTGCGGGTGCTGCCTGCTTTTGAGAGGGCTCCTTGTCTTGCTCGACGCCCTCTCTGTCCCCAGACGCAAATGGCGACATCCTGGTCCCTCCTGGGCCACAGCAGCATCCAAAAACCCTAACCGCACGATTTGCAGCTAGCAAAGCTTGTTGGCGGTCTTTCTTCAGGAAAATACTTCTGCACGACTCTCCATGGCGTGAGGGATCCGTCCTCCAAAGGGGAAGCTCCTAGCCCTTGTCGTTCCGGCAGAATCTTCAGTTTGTACTGTCCAGTAGCAGCTTCTTTGCACCCACAGCTGGCATTTCCTGAGCATCTGCCCATCTCCGACTTGCTTGTGACTTTTGGACTTGGTCCCCTTGTTCCACACGTACCCTCGTTTGGAAATCCACCGTTGTTGCATTGCTGATTTGTGTCTTTCCTGCAGAATTCCCCTATCACGACTTCTATGTCCTTTGGGGAACTTTAGTGCACTTTGCACTCACTTTTCAGGGTCTTGGGGTAGGCTATTTTTCTAACCCTAACTGTTTTCTTACAGTCCCAGCGACCCTCTACAAGGTCACATAGGTTTGGGGTCCATTCGTGGTTCACATTCCACTTTTGGAGTATATGGTTTGTGTTGCCCCTATCCCTATGTGTCCCCATTGCATCCTATTGTAACTATACATTGTTTGCACTGTTTTCTAATACTATTACTGCATATTTTGGTATTGTGTACATATATCTTGTGTATATTTGCTATCCTCATACTGAGGGTACTCACTGAGATACTTTTGGCATATTGTCATAAAAATAAAGTACCTTTACTTTTAGTATATCTGTGTATTGTGTTTTCTTATGATATTGTGCATATGACACTAGTGGTACTGTAGGAGCTTCACTCGTCTCCTAGTTCAGCCTAAGCTGCTCTGCTAAGCTACCATTATCTATCAGCCTAAGCTGCTAGACACCCTATACACTAATAAGGGATAACTGGGCCTGTTGCAAGGTGTAAGTACCCCTTGGTACTTACTACAAACCAGTCCAGCCTCCTACAACAACTAATCACAACATAGCATAAAGGGCTGAGTTTCCAAACCCTATCAAAATTGGATGCTAGACATAACGGAGGTTGTTTATGAGCAGCACTGGACATGAATAGTGAATTTTGAGCAAGGAAAAAAAGGCACAAAAAATATAAAATGGATAAAAGATTGAGGGGTATTATTATCATATATTATTATCACTGGGTCAGCAGGGTAGGGTAGAAAACCAGGGACCCTCCTCAGGGAAGGCAACCAGGAAGTGGACTGTGGACAATCTAAAACGTGTTAAAAAAACATCTGTGTTCCAGAATAGGTATCCATAGAAGATAAGGTTCTACCTCTTCAGTGAACATAATCTCTAAATAACAACAGTGTCCATCACATGTGTCTTGGTGTTTCTGATGTGTTTTTTGTGATTACAAAAAAGTATTTTTATCATAGTTCTTGAGTTATTGTCAATTTCATTTGGGCAATGGAAAAAGTTAGAGACACCAAGTTCTGTGAATGTTTTTTTAGGTTCCTCCTGTACAGCGTTTATCCTGTGCTTGCGAAATCTATTGGATTTAATATAAATCTTAAAAGGGGCTTATATCCCTCCCTCACTTTTCATTGGTTGGTGTGCTTGCCACTTACTTTTCCTCCGTTTCTATTGGCTGTAGCATACTATTTACTATTGCTCCTCTTGTATGTTTCTCTTATCAGTGCCCTATGGCCCAACTTCTGTTTTCATCCTCTTTTGTAGAACTATTTTTTTAAGGATTTGCCTGCACAGTGCTCACTGTGCTTTTTTTTTAAAAAGTGCTTGCATTTCTTTTCGGAGGCTTAATTAGTCTCAAAAGTTTCACAAGTTTTCAACATCTAATTCAGTGTGTTTCATTAGTTTATCTTTTTTCGGTTTCACTCGCTCTGTAACTTTTAGTTCTTCCACGAGGCTTGGAATGCATCATTCTCCAAGCCTTGCTTTCTGATGTGAGTGCTGCCCCCGGTTTTTGCCTGCAGATTTCTGATTTGCTGATACAGGGGATATTGCCATCGAACCATCATTCCTCTGACCACACTTCCATGCAAATTCTTTCTTCCCTGTTGACCATGCCCCTTTCTGTCCCATACAAGCACCAGTACTGATGGAGCAAATGCACTCCATCCCTCGCTTGGTGTGGTGGAGACAGTTTTAAATTGTTCTCTCCCCTCCACTGGAAGTCATTGGAGGAACAACCTTATAAGTGTGATGTGGACACTTTCTTGCTTCGCTGCAATTTGACTCTGGCAGATCCCAACTATAGGCAGACTTTACTTAACTGTAGACTTTACATAGCTGCAGATTTAAAATGTATCCAAAGGAAAGGCTGTGGCATCCTCTTGAGAACCCCTGGGTCTAGATTCCTGTGCAAGGAAATTGCATTAACGTGCCACACAAGGAATCTCACCGGAACACATTAATTATGGATATAATCTGTTCCTGTTCTAGTAACGGGACCGTTAAACTATTGTAAAGTTGAGATATCAGTTGTGTTTTGATTAAAAAGTAAAATACCTATATAATAATGAATTCTTTATGTACAGTGCTTCATAACTCGTCTGCCTACCCTACAGGTTGTCCATAACAGATGTTTTTATCCCACTTAATAGCACTCTATTTTCATACCTCAGAAGAATAGAACCCTATGCCTGACGCCGGATTCAAACCATGCTCTTTAAATCACTGCTGATGTCAGCAGGGCACGTTAACGTCCCTAGCCACGTCGCTTTCCTATATTATGTGAACATTTCTGCCAAATCATTGTTATGCATGCTGCTACATACACGTTATAAAGTTGTAATAGAAAGTGCTCATAGGGTTTCAATTATTCATCAATTATTCATATCACACAGCTTCCACTCCCAAGTCATATCTAATAGTCATACAGTGCATAAAAATAAATGCATTTTATTGGTTTGTTAATCTCGCCAGAATCTCAAAAAATGGCAGAATTAGGGCAAATAAGAATGGTACGGATGTTTTATAATTTAACAGTATGTAGCGTTCTCTTGTGTGTATTTTTAATTTTGCTGATGGGAAAATTAATTGATAAGTGTGTACATGTATAGATATATGTGTGTGTGTGTTTTGATTATACAAAAGTGACTATTACAAAATGTTCACTGACCAACCTGATATTTGTCAATACGCGCAGGGTGTTTATTTTTGTAGCTAGGCGTAGGTGTATAGACACTATTAATAAATGTGCAAGACATATACAATTGCATTTTTGAGATCTATAATTAATTATTATATTAATCAAAATTCCAGAAAACACCCGTCATTTTACATCACACATTGTGTGGCCGAATCTTTAAAACATTGTCATAATTATTGCACGGGTGTCCATTTTCATCTTTAATGACATAGATTAAAAAAATGAATAAAAAATGTTCCAAACTCTGCTGTGAAATAGGTTATTAAATGTAGCAGGGGCTTAAATTAATGTCTATTTCATCAGCTGGTGTTAATTTCACCCTTCGCAGGCCATTGGGTATAAGATCCAGTTTATAGAGCATTAATGCGTTGGTCATTGCAGACTAGCCGAAGAGCAGCCTTCGCTGTCGTCCCACATCCGAATAGTGTTAACTTCCAGTGTCCATGCAAGCATCATGGATTGAGGGGGGTCTATAACTGTACTTGTTATCTTTCTACTTTTAGTTTGCAACAGTGCAGGAGAGGGAGCTTGCCACTTAATAGTGAATGATGTAGCCCTGCAGTATGTGCAGTGGCCCTGATGTCCCACCCAGACCGTTGCCACTACCGCTGTATGTTGCATGCATATTGACACTTCTCCATCTAGTGCTTGACAGTCATGGGGAGGTTATCCATCACTGAACACTATCTATGGCGATGTCTCTGCTGTGTGAATGCCCTGAGAAGAACAAATCACTGTACAGTGTCTGCAGAAATTATCTTGCTACCTACTTCAAGACAGATCTGAAGGGGCCCATCTCTTTACACTGTCTACTGTGGCCATGTTTCTTATATGGTTCAACTGTTCTGTAGAGACCTGTCACCCAGGACTTCTTTAACTTATGTTTTTATTGATAACCCTGGTCTCAAATGCACTAGTGTGGAACAATTTGTTTAGGCTTTGCCTGCATAGCGGTTGCGCCATGCTTGTTTTTCAAGTGCTAGCATTTCTGTTAGGAGGCTTAACTGGTTAGTCAAAAGTTTTTGCTTTGTGATTCGGTGTCTTTCATTTGTTTCTCTTGTTTCTTTTTCAGTCTGTGCTGTAACTTTAATTTATTCCACAAGGCTTGGAACGCACCGTTCTCCAAGCCTTGCTTTCAGCCACAAGCCCCGCCCCACATTTTTGCCTTACCACCTGTTACTGCACAATATATTGTCTTTCTCAATAAACAAGTCATAACACTTTCACAGAGTTCCATTAAATTATATTGCACAACTGCTCACCAACCTAAATCTTAAAAAATGTTTTTATTCACATAGGCAAAACCTAATGCATTTACCAAGGCTTGTTTGATATAAGCTAAAAACGGGACAGAGTCCCTATTGTGAAGTTTGACACAGTCCTTGAAGATTTGACAAGACAATTTGGTGTGTGGGGAATACCAAATCTTCAACCATGGTAAAAACATGGTAATCTTTACACCCTGAGTTGGCATAACACAATATGCCAGCCCTATGAGTTCCTAGGCAGAGACATTTAGCTTTGTACAATAGAACTAATTCTTTGATTGGCTTGTGATTGAGTTTTCTGGCAAACTTAAAAATTGCATCCTCTGCCCCTATGAGTTTATGGGCCCTCTGGGTCAGAAGATGGTCCCACTTTAAGTTGGAATCTAGCATGATTCCAAGATGATTAAAATTCGAGAACTTGGTAATGAAAGTCTCACCAGTGTTGAACCTACGTGAATGTGTGCACTTTGGCCCACAAATCATAATAAATAATTTCTGGTGCCTGACCTTTAATTTTCAGTTCCCCTATAAATTTGCTAAATGAATCAAGAAGCTACTGTAGCCCTTGGTGGTTTGAGAAAATAGTACTGCATCATCTGCATAAAGGAGGCACAGGACGGCGACCCACTACAGAAGAATCCTTCCCTCCAGCCATCAGTACTTTATCAAGAGAATAGCTATAGAAGAGAAAGAGAAAGATGGCAAGTATACAGCCAGCATAATCCCCCGATTGGAGTTAAAATGGGGGTACATTCTCCATCTTGGCCATAGCAGAATTGTGCAGTTGTACCCCGGTGTAGGAATTTGATGACTACTATCAGTAAAACTTCAATCCCTGCCTCACTCATCATGTGCCACAGCTTTTCCCTGTCCACCACATCAAAATCACTGGAGAGGTCCATGAATGCCATATATAAGAAACCTCCTCTGGCTCACGTACTTTCCGGTTAAGAAGACCAAGTTGAGGGACTGTTCCATTGTGCCCACAACAGTGCAAAAGCCATGTTGTACATCTGAAAGATAGTTCCTTTCCTCCACCCAGTCTTCCGGTTTATGAAGGATCACCCTCCCCAGGATCTTGTTGGAGGAGTCCAGGAGGGAGATCAGGTGATAACATGTTGGTTGCCTTCTACCCCCCTTTGTGAAAAGTAAGACAATAATGGATTTCATCACGGAACTTTGGTTGCCACCTCTTATGGCCGCTTGAAAAACATTTGTGAGTAGAAGGGCCCAAAATGTTGGATTTTGTACAAAGGCATCTATGGTAACCCCACCAGGACCAGACGCCTTGTCAGCCTGTTACTCTTTGAAATAGATAATACTACATCTCTTATGTCAATGCTATTAGCTAGGGAGCAAAAAACAGCTGAGACAGTTGGGGAACATTTGTAGATGGTGAATATAAAACATCTTGCTTGAAAATCCCTGAAAAATGAGAAACCCAGTCTTCTGAAGGGACGGGGCATTCAATTTTGTGGCATTTTGCTTCGGAAAAGAAATACTGATTAATCACATTCCAGAATTCCTTAGACTCCCTTAAATATGGGTCTACTTGTAAATTCCCCCAGGACTTCTCCCTAATTTCTATTTTCCTCTCTTCCAGTCATCTTGTAAGTTTGGTTAAGTCTACTATTGACGTTGATATTACATGGTGACATCTTAGTTGCCAGTTTAATATATTTTTTTATGCAATAGAAAATGCATGGGTAAATCATCTGCAGGTAGTAGGTTCTGCGTGAGTTTTTTTGACAGCCATCATATTAGGCACTGTTTTACATAGGTCTACAAAGCTTACTAAAATGTCCCATGGCTTAGCATCATCTGATAAACTACACATCACCTCTTCATACTTTCCTTACATTAATTCTTCAAACCATGTACTTTGGTGTAAATTTTCCCATTTAATAGATATCCCTTTACATGGGCAAAAGTGAAATTTAGAGGAGCAGTCAGTATTATGGGGCATATTTATACTTTGTTTGCGCTGAAATAGCGTCATTTTGTTTTACGCTATTTCAGCGCAAACTTAACTCCATATTTATATTTTGATGCTAGATCCTTCTGGCGTCAAAATATTGGAGCTAAAGTCATTTTTTGCCTGCGGAAACTACCTTGCATCAATGAGATGCACGGTAAGCGTTCCTGGGCAACAAATTACTCTAAGGCCCAGGCGCCTTATTTATCCTACCATGTACTTTGGTGTAAATTTTCCCATTTAATAGATATCCCTTTACATGGGCAAAAGTGAAATTTAGAGGAGCAGTCAGTATTATGGGGCATATTTATACTTTGTTTGCGCTGAAATAGCGTCATTTTTTTTTACGCTATTTCAGCGCAAACTTAACTCCATATTTATATTTTGATGCTAGACCCTTCTGGCGTCAAAATATTGGAGCTAAAGTCATTTTTTGCCTGCGGAAACTACCTTGCATCAATGAGATGCACGGTAAGCGTTCCTGGTCAAAAAATTACTCTAAGGCCCAGGCGCCTTATTTATCCTCATGTGCAAAAATGGTGCACGTGAGGAACGCAGGCCTAAATAATGGTGCTGAGCTTGCTTTGCATGATTATTTAACACCTGGATCAGGGCAGGCATTAGGGGACCTGTGGGCCTTTTTACATGGTCAGAGACCATGGAAAGAGCCCACAGGTGCCCTTCCCTAGTCCCAGGGACACCCCCACCCACACCAGAGGGACAGCCGAGAATGTTCACAATGTTTACATTAATGTGTTTGAGTGAAATAGCCATTCCTAAGACAGTTTTTGAATGTCCAGATATAGAGGGAGTAGCTGCGACACAAAAGAATTAGAAGCCATCAATGTAAATATTTTCTAATGCCCACGTCTCTTGGATATATACAACATCGTATGTATTAACCATTTGCAGCAAGTCCAGGTTATCCAGATTCATACATAGGCCTGCTATGTTCCAAGAGAGAAAACGTAGACCACCAATCCTGTATGATTCTGCTTGGTTACTAATGGTAGACCCCCCTCCCCCAAAAGAACTAGGATACATGATGGATGTCGATAATGACAGTCTTGGAGGGGGTGAAGAGGGGTATCCAATCAGTCAATATGCAGTACACCAGAGAGAGAAGCAAAGTTGTACTCATTAGCATGGGGACCTAAACTAGGATTGGCCATCTTAGGCTTTGTGCTGTTTGAGGCTGCTGGAGATGTTGGGGAGTTAAAGCATCCCAGTGGAAGCTCACAAATCTTGTCCTGTTAATTTGTTAAATAATCTAAACAATGTAGTAGAACACCCACCAACTAAGGGCTTCTAAAATTCACAACCACACAGTCTCCTGGTATGGTTTTGAGGGCCTGACCAATTGAGCAACTTTATATTTTAGACCCCATCTGTCTTCATGTGTGGCCTTGTCCACAGGAGGAACACTATTAGGAACTATCACGTCAAGTGTACACTCAGGTGGTAATGGAAGGCGGGCCAATCATCCGCTCCGTGCAGGTTCATCTCTAGTGTTGTCTGCTGGCAGACGGTGATCTAAAGGGTTAAGCTTCTGGTGGCTGTCTATATTTTACTCTGTGGTTGTAGTTCTTGGGAGGCTGGGCGTAGGCAGGCTGGGATCATTACAAGTCGAATCTGGGTTTACAGCTGGAGTCATAATAGATGGAATTACACTTTCATGCAATGTGAGTTCTGAAAAGGGCCAGGAGATTTTGCACTGGTTGTCTGATAGGATTTGCACTTTTTCCCCAAGATCTTTTAATTTTGACGTGGCGTGGCCAACCACCGTTCAAGGTGGTCGCCTTCTAACGCAGCTCCCACTTCCGGTTCACCTTTTCCTCTAATATACATGCAATCATCTGTCCTGGTGCTCTGTGGTCTCAGCAACTGTGCCCCGTACAGCCTAGGGAACTTGTTGGGCTGTCTTGCTCACCTGAACATTACTCCCTTGAGGAGGACCGGGAGGAGGCCTATGTGGGTAGTGCAGCCCCGGCCTCGTATGCAAACCAGACTACAGCCACAGCAACCGGGAGAAGCCTGCACTGCTTTTGCCCCGGGAGTTGACCGCCACCCTAAGTAGGAGCCTCTGGCACGTAGGTGTCCACTGCTGCCGGCGGGGGTTAGCCAAGCACTTACCAGTGACAACTGGAGGCACACATGCTGAGAAGCTGTTGGTCGTATTGAAGCAGAGATCGTCGGGAGCACTCTCTGCTGTATCATACTGAAGAGGCCCAGACTGGCTAATCCAGGCCTCCAACAGTACTTCTATTCAAGTGCCCAACCAGACCTGCACTGTACAATGCCTGCTTTCTAGACTGCTGCATACTTCACTACAAATATGGCCTAAAATCAGGAGACTGTCCAGGGTGGAGGAAAAAAACATATTGAGTGAGTCCTGCCATTTCTCTGACTAGCTCCAGCTGTGCCCTGCAGACCTCATGGACATTGTACTGTGTGCTGCTCATTCAAAACATTGGTGGCCACTGCAGGTGTGTGCCTCCGGTCCATAGCCCTCTACGATTGGTGTGTTGGCAGTGTGAGGATTGTGCCCGCTCCTGTGACCAATTAACTGTTTAGCCGGGGCTGTGGTCCGTAGCTCCTGTTGGCGGCAGATGGGCAAGCAGGCCACCAGGGATGCCTCTGAACCCAACCCCGGGCTGGTGGCAGTGAGTTCTGTTGTGGACCCCTCTGGGCCCTCAATCGCTTCTACCTGTCGATTCTGAAAGAACACCAGCAAGTAGCGGTCCTCCATTACAAAGGGAGGAAAGTGAGTGAACAATGCGCAATAAAAGAAGGTGACAAATATGCACTCCCGAAAGAGACACGAGTGGTGGGAGTGGGCCCAGATCAGAGTACAGTACCACCAGCTCAACAATACCCAGAGGCGGAATTGCTCACATTTCATGACATTGTGGCCTTCATTATGACTTTGGTGGTCTATTCCATAGACCGCTGAATTCACTGCCACCATATGACCGCCAGTGTTGGCAGTCTGAAGACCACCATATTAAGACTGCCTGCTGCTCTCCGCCACTATTTGGTGGGGAAACTGCTAGCAGCCATACTGGTGGTTAGCGGTCTAGTGAAGCTTGCTCTGTCACCACCGCCACGTTACTACAACATCGCCCGCAGTATTACAACATTGTAAATGGCATGGCAGTGTTGTGTTGAAGGGGTGCCTGCGGCAGAGCAAGCTCCTTGGACCCCGTTCCTTCCCTGACAACCACCGTGACCACTAGGTGAGGTGATTGTCTGACAGAGGGGGTGTTGTGTCCTTGAATGGGGGTGTGTGCGACTGAATGGAGTGGGTTGGGGGAGTGTTGAGTGTGCTAGTGTGAATGCGTGTAGGTGGGGGGGTGTCGTGGCCATGTGTGTATGTGTGTGTGAATGAGTGAACGTGGATGTGTGAGTGAATGTATGTAAGTGTGGTGTGTGCATGTGTGGCTGAAGGGTCAGTACTGGAATCGAGGGTGCAGTAGTCAGTGCAGGGATTGGGGGGCTTCACTGCTTGGTGGTTGGGGGCTTCTGATGGGTATGGGGGGAGTCCTATATGCAGGGGGGCATTGGGGAATCCTGTTGTGGCAACAGGAATTAGTATTCATGTCACCGGTATCCTTTCCACCAAGACTTTCGTGGTGGTGCTGCCACCACGGAATCCCTGGCGGAAAGGATACTCATAATACTGTGGGCGATGTTAGGTGGACCGCTCGGTTGAAGGTGGTCAATTTTCGACCAGGAGATCCCACCCCCCTGGTGGTGCAGATGGTGAACTGGCTGTGATGCTGCCAGTTCACCGCCGCAGTCATAATTTGGCAGTCCTGCCCCACCACGCTGTCAGCGGTCTGACTGCAACCGCAGGCGTGGTGGGACAGGACCACCAAAGTCATAATGACTACCCATGAAACCAATAGGGGGTCCCTGGAGGTCAGAAGTGACTCAGTTATGATGGAAGTTGCACTAGTGAGTGCTTACCTGTGCAACATGGATGAAGGAAATGGAAGACTCTACAGCCAGACTCAAGGTTAACATGGTGATGCTGAAGACTCAAGGTGGCAAGCTGCAGGCTCCAACCAAGACTCTGCAGGCTAGAATAAAGAATTATGAAGGCTGGTTGAGACACAACAAAATTTGTATTATTGGAGTGCCTGAAGACTTGGAAGGGCTGGCAATAGACTTGTTTATTGAGGGCCTCATCCTGAAACAGCTGCACCTGCAAAGGCTTCTCCAAATACTTCTTGGTGGAGCAAGCACATCGTGTCCCCGTAATGCCTCCATGACAAGGGGCACCGCCTCGTCTGATCATAGCCAGAATCTTCAATTTATAAGGCATCATTTTACAGACAGCTCACAGCGCCCCTCCGGTCACCTGGGAAAATGCAGCCGTTGCCTTTTTTTCTGAACTTTATGCTCCAAGAACAATGCCAGCGTTGCAGCTTTCTAGAGGTGAAGATAGCCTTGAGATAAAATACTCAATGGTTTTTCCTGCCAAGCTGCGGGTGGTTGCTGGAAGGAAGACTTCGTAGTTTGCGATTCAACAAGATGCCTGAAATTGGATTGAGGGATGGAGGACAGTCAAAAGATCAACACGTCAGACATGCCCTGCGCAGCGGCACGAGGAAGTTGATGAGTTGTAGCAGTGAGCCGATGATGGGAGTCAGTGAGATTGAAGCACTTCCCCAAGAATGGACAAAACCTAAGGCACCTGCAAATCTTTAAGATTCAGTGACTGCCTAAGTGATAACCAAGAACTATTGGAGGATGTTCACCATAACTGGGACGGGGTGTGATTCTATTTGATTTGTGGGGATGCTGCCTCCTCCTGTAAAGAGCCTGATACTATGGTAAGGGTAAGTGGGCCAGAGTGGATATGGTAACAACTTTCCTTTCCTGGGGAGGTGACCAATGGATACTTTGGTGTTGGCTACAGCCACTTTTAGTTAAATATGTTCTATGGGGGCAACAGGCACTCTGCAGAGTAGGTGGGGTGGGAAGTTTTAGCTCCATCATGCAGGGAGGCAGGCAGGGGAGAATTGATTGGGTATTGTTTGAGCTTGCCTATTATGAAACAGTTTTTATGTTTAATGTGCAGAACACTGATATTGACACTGCCATGGCTTCTGTCCTTGAGCTTTCACATTGTTGTTGCTCTGCTCTCGCTATGCTTTTTACCATTCCTTTACATCAGTAGCCTAATACACTTACCTTCATGGCTCTGACACCTCTAGCCATCAAAATATTATCCTGGAATGTCAATGGGCTGTGAGACAAATTTAAGAGAGGGGTAGTACTCTAATATCTTAAGCGGCTTGCCCCTGATATCATTCTCCTCCAAGAGACGCACTTGCGGGGAAACACTTATCAAGCTCTGGACAGCTCGGGACTTAAAACAATGGGGCATGTGGGTTACACTTCGTGATCTAGAGGGGTGGGGTTGCTGGTGCTTAGGTTTCTCCCTTTCATGGTCCAAAACACTTGGGTGGATCAATACGGGAGGTATGCAGCACTCTCTGGTAGGTGGTAGGGCATCACAATTAACATCATCTCAGTATACCTTCCCCCTTCGGCTACATGTTGCAGCCTTCACTGAGCTTAGTGATCTTTTCTTCTGAAGCTCCTGGGTGGTGAACTAATAGTAGGCAGATACTTTAATGTAGTCCATTGTGACATTAAAGACTTATGGCCCGCTCAACACACTTCCTCCACCCGTCGTCCTTTGGCTGACTTTTTGACTGCCCTGTGACTAGTGGATATGTGGTGTACCAGTAACCCCACTGAGCAGCAATACACATTTCACTCAGGAGTCTATGGCAGCCTAACACAAATCGATTATATCCTTACCCTGCCCCTTCTACTCCCTCACTTCAGGGAAGTCTCCCATCTTGCTAGGGGGATATCTGATCACTCCTGGTCTAGGTGATATACAGCAGCCCATTCTAGGATGACCTGAGACGTCTGGTAAATAACCCATGGTACCTCAAGATACCTCATATCCATACTAATCTCAGCACAGCAATGGAAACATACTTCCAAGAGAAAGTGGGGTCTGTGGAATCAGCTTAGCCCCTGTGGGAGGCCTACAAGGCTGTTATAAAGGGTCACGATGTCTCCTTGTTAGAAGGAAAGAGAAATGGGCGCATATAGAGGCAGGAGGCTTTAGAACAGGAAATCCAGGAGCTGGAGTCTGTGCTCCTGCATTCTGATCCAGGTAATGGGCAGCACTGCTTGGCCTTGAAACAGAAGGAGTTCAAGGATGTTGCAATGGAAGAAGCCAAAACCCACTATCTTGCCACTCAGCACCACAACAAGGCTGGAAAATTGCTGGGCTTGCTTGACAGAAAGAGCAACTCGTTGGGTGTCAGAAATACTAACTGATAGAGGGGATCGAGTGAGGGGTAGATGTGAAATTTCTGTGTGGGATCACTGCACCGGGACAAATTTCCTACCACCCAACGTTCCCTTCAGTCTCCCAGTAAAAATTATACCTCACTTGTGTAGGTGGGCCAAGTGCGTGTGACAGGGAAGAGCCAAAAACATGTTGAAAGTGAGGGGGAACCAAATGGGGTTCAAAAGGGTAGTAAAAAAAATGTTTTTAGGCTGTCAAGTGGGGCAGAATTTTTATCAGTGTAGATGCGACAATGCTGGGTGGTAGGAACTTTGTGGATTCCTGGAGATTCCAGAGGTTCCATCACAAAAATGTGGGAAAAATGAGTGATTTCAAGCAAAGTTGAAGGTTTACAGGGCATTGTGGGTAAGAAAATGGTGCGGGGTGCATGTGAAGCACACCACCCTGGACTCACCCAGATGTTTAGTTTTCAGATGTGTCTAGGTCTCGTAGAGATTTCTACATGGCTAAAGTCCAAAAAGTGCAGCCCTCACCATTCCAAGTGAGACGATTTTGAGAGTTAGCCACGCTCTCATGGCCCAAATGTAAAACCAAAACCCAAAATAATCAAATGTCCTCTTGCTTGCCGTGGGATAAGATGTTTTAGTGTGCGGGGTAAGAGCTGAAAGACTGTTACCCCCTAACCAGGTTGTGTCAGAACAACGCAGGTCTTTAGCACGCCTGCCTTAAGAACGTGGCCCAAACCACGAATGCGTCTCTGCAATGCATTCTTTTACCATGCAAGTCATTAGAATGACTTGCCTCGGGGAAAGCGCTGGACTCTGGAATAGTATAGTTTACTATTCTAACTCCAGTCAGCGCCACAGTAGGGAAAGTATTGAACTTAAAGTCCAACATCAGTCCAACAACACTTTCCCTAAGGCAAGTCGTTGTAATGACCTGAGTGGTAAAGGAATGCGTTGTAAAGACGCATTTGTGGTTCAGGCTGCGTTGTAAAGGCACAACGTGACTCGAGCTGCATTGTTAAGGCTCTTTCCCCCTAACCATGCCCATACTGGTTGGTAGTCACCACCCCACTATTTTTTATTTGTTTTAAATACTTTGGCATCTAGTAAGATTTCTGCACACCCCCCGGGGAGTAGATCAGGTGTAATTGCCCCATCTGCTCACTGGTGGGCAGAACAAATTTGTCCCCATTTATTTGGGGTGGGGATATGGCCATACTCCCACCTTCTTTAAAAAAAAAATCTTTTCTGGTCTCTGGTGGGCTTTCTGCCCCCCCTTGGGGGCAGATGGGCCTTACAAATATAGGCTGATCTGTCCCCAAGGGTGGTAGAAATGGCCAACAGTAGTGTGCCCCCATGGGGAGCGACCCTTGCACAAGGGGCTGCCCCCCAAACATAACACACACACACCAATCCCTGGTGCATAAAATGTTTCTGCCCCCGGGGGTAGATCGGCCTAATAGAATTAGGCCGATCTGCTCCCAAGGGTGGCAGAAATGGCCTAAAATAAAATTGCCCCCCCAGAGGAGCGACCCTTGCCTAAAGGGTCACTCCCCATTAGTAAAAAAATAAAAAAATAAAAAAATCCCTGGTGCCTAGTGGTTTCTGTCCCCTGTGGGGGCATATCTGCCTAATTAAAATAGGCAGATCCACCCCCAAGAGGGGTAGAAATTACCATAAATAAATTTGCCCCCAGGGGAGCGACCCTTGCCTAAGGAGTCCCTCCCTGTCTGTAATTTTTTTTTGTTTTAAATACCAGGTGCCTAGTGGTTTCTGCTTCCCTTGCAGGCAGATCGCCTAAATAAAAAAGGTCAATCTGCCCCCAAGGGGGGTAGAAATGGCCTAAAATAAATTTGCTCCACAGGGGAGCGACCCTTGCCTTAAAAGGTCACTACCCTTGCATGAAACTGACATTAAAAAAAATCCCTGGCGTCTAGTGGTTTCTGCCCCCCTTGGGGGCATATTGCCCTAAGATAAATAAGCCGATCTGCCCCCAAGATGGGTACCAATGGCCTAAAATAAAATTGCCCCCCAAGGGAGTGACCCCTGCCTAAGGCACCTGCCTAAGGGGTCGCTCCCCATTTGTAAAAAAACAAAATAAACATTGCTGGTGCCTAGTGGTTTCTGCCTAATTAAAATAGGTCCATCTGCCCCTAAGGGGACAGAAATGGCCTAAATTAAATTTGCCGCCCCCGCCAGGGAAGCAACCCTTGCCTAAGAGGTCTCTCCCCGTCTGTAAAAGAACTTTTTTTTTAAATCCCTGGCGTCTTGTGGTTTCTGCTCCACCCCCTCACCCCTGGGGCAGATTGGCCTAAAAAAAATAGGCAACCGAGGGGAGCAGAAAAGGCTAAAAAATAATTTGCCCCCAGGGGAGCGACCTTTGCCTAATGGGTCGCTCCCCTCCTGTAAAAATACTATTATGTGCTGAAGTCATCAGACGTGATGGGGCGGGGCGGGATCGGGGGTGGAAGGGGAAGCAATTCCCCTTCCATCCCTGACGGGGGTGTGGGTGGGAGGCCCACGGGGAGCTCTAGGGCTCCCCTGTGTGTCAGGTGCAGGACGAGCTGGTCTCGTCCCCGGCACACAGGAATCGTGTTCGAGGACGAGGCCACTTCGCCCCAGGCGCCCTGGGGGTTAAACATATGGGAGGACACCTATTTCACCCGCATGGACCAGACCTTGATGACTATGGGATTATTAGTGACCAAACGTAACACTGCTTGTACTTAGAAGGCTGGACAGCCACCAGAACTGGGCGATTGGAAGTTAGACTTTGACTATTGCAAGATAGCGGAAAGGGTGGTATATCAAGGTGGGGCTTTCTGGCTAAATGGACTAAAATCTGGCGGAAGTGGAACTACCACTGTGAGGGCTCTGTGCTCCTCTTAGATTTATGTGAGCTGCGGTTCATAGACAGAGACAAGCAATTGCTGTGCAACTACTGTGTAACTCAATGACAGGTTGGGCCGGGGAGGAGGGGAGCTAGGAGCAAATTGGTGAAAGTAACTTTGATTTCTTGTGTCTTGATGCTGCACAGTATGAAGTTGCCTCGTGTTGTTTTGCAATAAAAAGATTTTATAAAAAAGATATTTTAATTTCAAAGTTACGTCTTGACAGAAATCCTTCAGTAAGGACTCCAGGTTGTGAAGGAAAGGTCTGCAAAAATTGAAAACCTGGCACCTCAGGTAAGTTTGGCTTTGGCGTGTGAGGCTTAGCTGTTCCCCTTTGGATTTTTCCATCACTCTGCTTACGCTTACGTGTAGAGGGTGGAGATTTATGGGCATTTGAATGGGGGCTGCTTGGACAAGCAATAGAAATATAATTGGGTGAGTCAAAGACAACACAAGTCTTTGTATGTTGAAAGAGAATAGAGGTTGCTGACCAGGTAAAGGGGCCTGAATGGATAACATTTACTCCAACTGAAGGTGTTTTATGAGGATCTACCTGCTGGTTTGCTATGTGGATTATTGATCAACTTTTAACAGCATCTATCCGGTTTTCCACTTGCTCTAACTCCATGGAAATTGCCCCATAACACGGCTTAAATATGATGATATTAGAGGGGGTGAGGTGTTTCCTTTGTCTTTAGGGTTAGACTGATGGATAGGCTTTTTCTTCCCCATCGTTGTAGGTGCAGATGTAGGTGTAGATCAACAAGCAAATCGAAGACACCAAAGGTAGTGAGAGTCCTACATTACACAGAAGATTCTAGCCTAGAGGGGTGGCCAGGCCTAGCCTCATCCAGCCATGTAGAGACAGTTGCTAATTTATCTTCAGCCTGCTATAGCCCTCTTAGCCATGCTCAACCCTCCCATCACCAGGACTTTCCAGGATTATAGGTAAGTCACAGGCTTAAACGAGATGGGTCATGCTATTGCTCCGAGTGTGCTACCACCTCTGCAATAGAAAAGTACAGGGCATTTGTTCGCATTTTAAGATTCCGCATAGACCGGGACATGATACTTTAAAAAAATTATATAAAATCTTCTGTAATATTTTTTTTACCATGGCTTTGCTGTCTTTCTTTGATTATCAGTCAGGATCCTTAAATCATCTTCAGAACACATATTAAAGGGCTTTCTGCCTATATTTACTGTTTTAAGTATGCAGATATAAGGGGAAATGATTATCAGCTGTAGGTGATTTCATAATCCATGCCTATGATGCAATGCCGGT
Source organism: Pleurodeles waltl (assembly GCF_031143425.1). NCBI lineage: Eukaryota > Metazoa > Chordata > Amphibia > Caudata > Salamandridae > Pleurodeles > Pleurodeles waltl. Next base: position 318,219,411 of record NC_090442.1, on the reverse strand, counting down.
TTACATTTCCCCTATTGCATTCCATCATATATCACCCTCAGCATATTTGCTTTTTACAGATATTGTATTTTTTTAATTTTATTTTGTATCCAATATTTGAATCTTGTGCAGTGAATACTGTGAACTGAGTCCCCTCTGGGTATTTGGGTGATGTCAGGTTATGAGTGGATGCACAAGTTGGGTGCATGCTGAAGGCAGTATGAGCTTCTTACAGAGCATGTCAGTGGGTGATAATGGTGTTCATATTAAAAGCATATCTAATCCTTGGCCTTTCAATACAGAACAATGGCCACCTATATGCAGGGCTGTTGGATTAATGCAGTAGGGGACGATGACATTATGTGGTAGGGCTGACTAAATTATGCAGCAACAAAAGCCAAATATGCAGTGCAATGTGATTCATTTTGTGATAGTGTTTTGTCATTTTCACACATGGGTCCACTGTGTGTTTAACTACTATCTACAACAAAAAACATCTGAAAGATGCCCAGTTAACCTTTGAGAAAAGCCTTCCATTGCACAAGAACACACGTTGCCATGTTTTAGTAATTTTCGATCTAATTGAGCTCTAAACAAAATGTATTTTTTGTTAAAATCTGCAGATTATGCTGGAAATGATGCAAATGCAGAAAATCCATAACTAGCCATGGACTCACAATATTCCAGTGGCCCTGCCTAGTTAGCAAGTATAACTATTGTTTACAGACTTTAGTAATCTTGCATTCAATCTCACATTTTCAAAATTTATTTTCTTCAGTTCTAATTATTTGCAGCATTCTCATTGTTTTTATTTATCTGATACCGCTAACAAGCATTCGTAAATCCAACAATTCTAGTGGTTTTGCGAGTATGTTTGAGTGACATGTCTGAATATAATAATAGAAAATAGAGAGGCTGCAAAATAATGGTCAGAGGGCATCCTATGTGAAGCATGAGATTCGAGTTCTCTCTTTTTAGATCATGCTCTTCTTCACTTAGCCATGCGTCTTGGAAAGGTGCTTCTTTGACACAACGCATTTAGGGACACCCTGCCCTACCTTTTGCACCCCACTTAAAGCTCTAGTAAGTGAATTTCTAGGCTATAACACTTTATTTATTTTCTTTCTAAATAACATATGTTTAACAATTGCTGATGAAGTTTGAACAACAAGCTAATTTGTTTTTCACCTACAGAACTTTATTCCAAGGACTAATACATTGGTGCACCTCTGTAGGACATTATTTATCAAATGAAAGCTGTAACATGTAGTAATTGTCCAAAATAAAGTACAGTACCTTTTATGTTCACTGTCCCTCCATGGTTAGTTATTTTCATAGGCAGGATTACATCCACTCATAAATGCCCTTTGGATTACTTTCTTTTTAAGTAATATAAATGTTACTTTTAACTGAGTAAATTGTGAATCCCGAATCCATATTTTTTATATGTTTTACATCTGTATAGATTCCATTCAAGAATTCACATTTTGGAGCTCCTCTTTCCTAAATCTGTGTGCTTTAGTATATTATTTGTTAAAATCTCTAAAAAAGGCACAGAAAAGCAACAATCACCTAATCTTGAATACACTTTAAGATGTGCCTTGCTCTTCCCTATTTACCATTTGCATCTAAGAACACTCTCGAGGATATGAGCTAATTTATGGCGCCATTTGTGAAGGACCTACAAATCTTTTGCTTCAAAAAACAAGAAACGGTAATGAGGAAATAAATGATTGTAGGGGAGAAGGAAATGATAATCGTGTAAATACGAAGAGAAAAGTAAAAGGAGACCAAAGGCATGCCCTGGATATGAATTCTAAGGTTTTCTTTATGCCACGTGGTTGGCATTCTTTTAATCTCGTGCGAGGAGATGCAATCAAATCCACAATCACTTCAGTCACAAAATGTTACAGAGAACTTACGCTCTATTCTCTTCCTCAGTATTACATTGGATCATTCTAGCAACAAATGTTGAAGGGTAAATCCTAAAACAACTTTGTGATACACAGTGTAAGTGCAAGATAGACAGGAAAATTGTGAATTTCTAAGTGATTTGGTTGTGGATGGGATACTGCTCAGAGTGAGTTTAGTAAACAAGCCCATGCAGTCAAAGGCATTGGACCTTTCTGCTCCTGTATGGTTTTTTGAGTAATATAACGAATTTCTGGTAAATTACAAAGAAAAGGGATTTGATGAAGCTCTCATATTAGCAAAAGGTTAGCAACTGGGATTGAAGTTGAAGCTGGCTTCAAAGGCTATGCAAGGAGGCAATGTAAGAAAGCACAATTTGATTATGAGTATCAGGATAATGTACTCCAAGAATCTAAAGATAGATTTAAGGTGGATTTGTAATGTTTTAGTGGGTACATCAATAACTTTCATTCAAGAATGGTTCAAACCAATGAAGGAATATGATGCAATATAGGGTTTCTATATAACAACAAATATCTTTTTGGGTGATGCAGTAACTTAGAGGTGGCACTAACTTCTGCCAGAGTGCTGGATATTGATGCAGTGAGGCTCAAAAATGAGTTTCCTAGCCTCAAGGACATGCTTCCAGAAGGCATTGAGAAACCACTTAATGTACTTCAATTTATTTATTTCTGCACTCTGGAGGATGCTTCCCCCAAATGCTTGAATTGCTCTATTAATACTTCTGACTATAGCAGTCTCTACTGACAGTGGAAAAATAAGTAGTGTCTCTAATTTGCAGCTAATTAAAACCTATTTACACTCAAAAACGAGCAAAGAGAGTTTGGTGTCAATAGCAGTACTTTCCTTTGAAAATGACATCATGATATATATATTTTCACTCTGATAAATGAATTTGCTAACAGAAAGACCAGAAAACTAAATTTCCAATTAAACATGTGCACTTCAGTAAAAAATACTGATGTAAAATGATCACCCTGGCTAAGTGGACAGAGAGATCTGTATACTATTTCATAAAGTATATGATGTTATTTAAGATGTTTATTTGGTAAAAAAATATAAACGTCATTCCTAAATATCTTTGAAGTTCTCGTAGCTGGATTCTATGTGCATGGAAATATTTCGATTTTATAGCATGCATTATAAATAAGAAAAGCCACAATAGTCAGCATTCGTCATGTTGCCAATAATAACTGTACAGATAATCATGCAGGCAGGTAGGTGGTAGATATTTTTGCAAAAATGGGAGGGGGTGCCCGACATTTGCTCTGGCCCTCTCTGAACAAAGGCTGGCTCTGGTGACATCAATAAAACATGAGCTTTAAAAAAAATACTAGGGTTAGAAGGAAAAAAACCTGACTGCAGGATTAGGCAACGTCAGCTTACTCCACACTCTCTCCTTAGGTTCTTGGCCCACCCTCTTGAGAGCTCTGTTAGAAAGCTACAGCACTATTGGGTAACCACACTAGCCCACCATTTAAGGCATCAGGGAAGCATCATGGAAACAGCCTACTTAGCTCATCCATGACTCTACCACACAAGCATTAGAGCTGATCATGTTCACAAACTGTTAGGATAGGAACATTAATTAGAGTTTAGGGGAGATTAGAGAAAAGGGTACACCTACAATCCCAGACCAGCTGCACCCTCTGCACCAATAGCTATATCTGATGGAGATGCTCAGAGTAGGCCCCTGCGTTGCTCCAACCGCTCAGCCGTCATCGGATTTCAATCTCTCCATCATCCTACCTAAGAAATCCAATGATAAATTAAACAAAAAAGGCTGTATATCTAAGCAGTCACACTCAAATGGCAAAGATCAGTGGGGGTATAGCAGGGCCCTCAACTGAACCTATTTTAAAAGTGAAAAAGGAAATGGCCATATCATTACCTTCTTAGGTAAGCAGCCTCTGTGACTATGTTTATTGACTATTCTTTCTAAGAAAGTGAGAATATTTTAGCTTGATGCCTTTGGAAGTATTGAGACTAATGGTCACAATAATGATTTAGATCTAGATCCTGATGTCAAGCTTGATAGATTTAGATACTTAAACTCACTAAAGAATAAAATCCAAAGGAGGATTTGCATAAATGTTCGGTGAAAGCATCTTTACAGTTAATGTTTTTTTCTTTGGGGAGTAATTCCTAGCTATTGTTGACAATAAACAAGCCAGAAACTTAGATAAGAAGTATATAATTTATTCAGCTACTGCAATGGCTGTTACATGTAGATCTGTGTCAATGCCAAAATGGTTCTCTTACACCAAATATAAATGTTACTTTTATTTATGATTTTGATATACAAATATGAAAATGGCGCAACGGTTCTGAAAAAAATGAGGGCCTCAGTACAAGTTTGGAAGTCTTTTGGAAAGACCACTGTTGCAGCCTCCACCAAAAGGCCACCATGTTGGCGGTAATCCGACCGCCGTATTAAGAGTCTACACAACCACTACCAAGTCCCCACAAAAACACCCACATTTTACTGACGACGAGTTGAGGGTCATGGTGGATGAAATTGTCATGGTAAAGCCTCAACTATTTGGAGCACAGGTCCAAACAACATCGACTGCCAGGAAAATGGAGTTGTGGCAAAGGATAGTCGACAGGGCCATTCAGTAGGCAGCCATCCACACACAAGGAACGACATCAGGAAGAGGTAGAACAATCTCGGGGGGAGGTGCATTCCATGGCCTCAAGCCACCAGATAGCCGTGCAGAAGACTGGCTGTGGGCCCCCACCTCGCCCAACAGTTCACATTATGTGAGGAGAACATAATGCATCCTGAGGGCCTGACTGGAATACCTGGGGCACTGGAGTTCCACAACAGTCATGTCACACATTTGTCTTGTCCTGCATGCTTTCTCACTACCCAAGTCCTCCCTAACTAACTAAATGTCCCACTACACCTCCCACCTAATCACCTAATGATTCTCTCCTGCATGCCACCACTCCACTCAATCCAACTGCCCTCACAGCCCTTGGCAATGGCACGTAAACTACTGGTTAATCATATCACTATGACTCCCAGAATGCACTAACCTGTCATTGGGAAAGCCAGGAATGTGCACAACACATCACATGTAATGCATGTACAACTAAAGTACTAGCTACACCATTTAGATAATTCTAGTGAGGACCAGTACATGGCAATGGCAGCAATGCAATGGCACACTCACAATAGCAGTGTTAGAAATTGAGTTTCTGGTTAGCTAGGGTATGCACCTAAGCCAGGCAGGACCCACCCACTCTAGTCAGGGCAAGGGAGTTACACGTCCAATATAACCCCTGCTCACTCCCTTGGTAGGTTGGCACGAGCAGTCAGGCCTAACCCGGAGGGAGTGTGTAAAGCGTTTGCACAACACACACAACACACATGACGCACTATCCCCATCACAAAGGAAACACAACACACAGTTATATGAAAGTATACTGTATTGTACACAAGGCAATTATTAGACCAAACATCACATATCAGTAGTATTCTGCTGCCTTAGCAGTTGTCAGAACGGTACACATTAGTTACTCTGCAAACTAATAGTAGTCACATATAACACACAGGTTACTCAGTATTCTGCAACATAAGCAGTAGTCAGGAAACACGTTATTACACCAAAGCACTTGTCATAAGAATATCATAAACACCCATATTTGGAACATTAAAAAACACATGACATATTAGTATGTTATGCCCATAGAAGGAACATTTGCACACACATATGAAGTCATCATAAACAGATAGGCAATATATAAATCAGAAAAGTCTCTAGCAAGAACTTAGGCCATATATATTGTCTGGTAGGGGTACCTGTTTTTCTGATGAGGCACCTACAGTGCTAAGGAACGGAGAAGGGCCCCCCGGCACTCCTCTGCGCAACGTGGCGGCCTCCTTACAAACTCTGGGGTAGAGGGGGGTGGCATGCACCGCTCTATACTCAGGATGGGCCCCTCCTGGGGCCCGCAATCGCTGGGGGACCACCTGGGCCTCCACCGGCCCTCACGAGGGGGGCCATGGTCAGCAATAACCCTTTTGTGTAGGAGGGGTTCGCCACATACCCCCTCTATACTCAGGATGGGCCCCTCCTGAGGCCTGCAATCACTGCCCCCCCGGCCTCCACTGGCCGGGGGGGGCAGCTTGCGGCACCAAAATAAGTTACCAGTGGCGATCGCGCCCCTAAGGAAGTGGCCGGGGAGAAAGGAACTCACTTTCTGCCCCTGGTGCCCTGCGTTGTGCCAGCAGCCACCCGCGTCCTTGGTGCGGCTGCCCGATAAAGGAAAGGGCGAGCAGGAGCCTTCGATGAGGCTTTCCTCCTGCTCCTCCACAGCCGCGACAGTGATCCGGCCCTGGAATCAGGGCTCTCTGGTGCCCCAGGGGTGCTCCTTGGAGCGGACTATGCCCCGGGGGTGCCATGAGGAGCACGCTTGCTCCGGTTTTCTTTTCTTGGTGCCCGTGGGGCACTGGGGGGCGCGCAGAACTCGCGCTTCCTTGAACCAGACGCCCGGGCTGCAGCAGTGAATTCTGAGCCCGGGCTGCAGCGGTGAAGCCTCAGCCCAGTTGTAGAGCACTTTTTAAAGCACTGGCCATCCAGAGAAGAAGCGCTGAAAGCGCTAAGACCACACAGGATGAAACGCTTCCTCAAGCGCTCGTTCTGCCCAAAGGTGAAGCACTCCTCAGGCTTCACAAGGTTGCAGGGGCCACAGCACCCTGCACCTGGGGAACTGGATTTAAGAAACAGGTCCACAGGTGAAGGGGCCCAGCAACAGGCCAACACAAAGAGGATGCAAGCAGCTGGCCAGTCCTTACAGTGACCAAGTAGGTCACAGGTCAGCACAGCAGCAGCAGTCCATGGCGGTTCCCGGTGAGTCCTTCCAGCCTTTTGTGTCCAGTTCAAAAATGTTTCCAAGAGTCTCCAAATTGTGGGAAAAATTCCCCTGTACTTATACTCAGTCCTTACAGTGTTTTATAATGAAAGGGGAGAGGAGGTTACTACAAGTTACAACTGGTTCTGGGAGTGCCCCCTCTCTCCTCCAGCACAGGCTCCAAACATCAGTTGGGGGTAAACGTCCCTATTGTGGGAAGCCAGTTGCTCATTTCTCTGTGCTTATGACTCTGGTGTTTTGCAGCTTGACTCCAATCCACGTCTGGGCAGAGTGACAGTTGGGGCTTTGTGCATACTTTTCAGACAGCCTGTACACAGGGAGGGTGGAGGTGTCACAGAGGTGCATCTGCATACTAATTTGTCTTCCTGGGCTGAGCGAAGGGAGAAGCAGGGCACACCTACATTTGTAAAGGCTATACCTGAATTTGGCCTTCAGGAGCTCAAATGTTTGCTTGATTACACACCTTGTCCTCCCATGGGCATTGTTGCAATGGCGTTCCCCTGGCGTGGCTGGGTACCTCACTGGTGTCAACGGCCAAGGACGGTTTGAATAACCTGAGTCACATGCGAATACAATGGTAGTACAACTCATGAATAGTTCATGGACTGGCTATATTGTGATGACAGGAGACATAACACATAAACACACACTAGAATGTAAACTTACCAAGCAGCCAGGCCCTTTCTGTTTGAAGTCGTGCCATCAGATGTCGGACACTGCTGTACTGCATGATGTAGGAATCATGCACAGATACTGCAAACTTGGCTGTAACTTGTGAGATGTACTGGTCTGCCAGACACACCTCCTGTAGGTTGATTGAGTGGTAGTTCTTCCTGTCCCTATACACCTGTTCATTGGCACTCTGAGGGACCAGGAGCACATGGGTGCCATCAATGGCTCCTACCACTTGAGGAATGTGTCCCATCTCATAAAAGTCTGCCTTCACATAGGCCAAATCCATGCATTGGGAAAACCTGATGTAGCTGTCCAGGTGTTTCAGCAATGCACACAGTACATCCTTCAACTGCAGAATGAAGATGGGTTTAGACATCCCTGCTGTTAAGTTCAGTATTCTGAAAGGACCTTGTGGCCAGGAAGTGTAGCACTGACAAGACTTGAATGATGAGAGGTATGCCATAGGGATTGTGAATGGCAGGCATCAGATCGGGCTCCACCTGAGTACAAAGATCCATGATGGTATGACGATTGAGACGATATGTCTGGATAACATGACTTTCCTCCATGGTCTCTAGGTCTACTAGAAGAGGGTACACTAGTGGTTGTCTCACTCTCTTCATGTCAGGATAACTATGTTGAGAGAAGACAATATACTATGAGTTATGTACTATGCACACATCATTAACACATTGTATATCACCTGACACCTATCATCTGTAGAGGATGCGGAGCACTTCTGACATATCCAGTACAGCCCATATATATGCACCTAATTCACCCTCATTGCTGCACATTGACTAACATGTAAATGGGATTGTACATATGAAACTAATGTTGGTGTATATGTGTGTAAGACCTAGCTTTCTTGCACTATTAACAAATATGTTTTGGATTTTACCAATATCTACCCATGGCCAATGTACCTCAGAGTAGCTTTACTTAGTTTTCAACATATATACTTCCTCAACATGTCATTTTGTCAATATTGGCACAATATGTTGCACAACCATGATGGCACTATATACAGATACATAGCATTTTTAGGGAGTAAGTGATTGACGCAGATAAGTAGGCACATCCATTGATGACATGTGCCCAAAATGACAGGCACCTGACCTACTGTAGAGGAAGTCGTCATGGTGGTAGTCAGTCACAACTGCTGTGCAACTTGCCATTGGTTAACATTGCTGCCTTTGGCTGACTTGTGCCAATGGCCATGACCGCAGGCGGTTACGGTCCTGTACGTGGCCGCCGTGACTGCCATTTTCTGCAGTATTGCTCACTTGACTCCTGACCCTGTTGCCAGCAAGACCTCCACAATGTGAGCTGCTGTGTACTGCCTTGCAAGGTTAGTGGAGGAGGTCCTACACTTGTATGGGCAGCTAAATGGGACACCAAAGGAGCCGGTGTGTCCAATACCCTAGCCAAGTGTTGTGTGTGACATTGCATCAGACATGTGAATTTGTGAGGGTGTAGATGCATGCAGATGGCATAATGTGAAGCTGTGTGAGCAAAGAGGATGGGTACGTGTGCCTACTTCCTGTGACTGATGTGTACTGACCACTCCAATTGGAATGGTGCATGTGTACTTGACTTTCTCCTTTTGTCTGTGTCATCCCTGCAGGTCAACAACCATCAGAAGAAGGGGGTTTGGTGGGTCATCACCAAGCAAGTGCGGACCCTGGGGGTCCACACCAGGGGAGCTCTCATTGTAGAAAGCAGTGGGAGGACCTGAGACGGTGGGCCCAGAAGATCGCTGAGGCCCAGCTGGGGATGTCCTCCCAACAAGGGAGGGGTGCCTGTCAGACCCTGATCCCCCTAATGGCCTACATTTTGGCTGTGGCCTACCCTGAGGTCGATGGGCGTTTGAGGGCAGCACAGCAGCCACAAGGGGGTAAGTAATGACTGTTTCCTTGTATTTAGTTTTGGTAGTATGGTGTTTGCTGTCACACTTTAGCTGCTGTGACAATGTAGCTGGTGCTACATGTCTGTAGACTAGTGGAAATACATAATACTCACATTGCCTGACTAATAGATGGACATCTGGCATTAGGGTTGGCCATGTGTACATTTAGATCACCTATGTCAAGGTATATCTATGACTGCATGTGGAGTTGCACAATTGACATTGACACCACCCAGCCATATATATGTATGTAAGCTGCTGTTTCATCCTGCCAATCTAGTATTTCCAGGTCCATATATCTGAAAATGTGAATATGTAGCTCTAAAGTGTCAGACCACTCCCATCTCTGTAGATCACATGTATTTGGGCCTGAAGGCCTGACATATTTGGCACAGGGCCTAGTTACCTTATGTCCTGGCACAGGTATTGACTCCATATGAGGCTAGCATCTCAATTAGCCAACAGATATTGCCAATATAGGACTGTACATATGGGTTTGTGGAGGTGTCCCCATTGTCCCTTTATATTCATGCTATGGGGAATGTGAAGGTTGTAATGGAAGGGCATTCAACTATGGCTGTCTGATTGCTTATATTTGGCCTTACCATGCATTTCCATGCCATTGAACTGTAGGTAATTCACTATTATCCCAATGCCATTGTTTTAGAGGAGGTAAGTGATTAGGCCGTCCTACCCTCTGACAATGTGCAATGTCCATGCTATAAGTGCCAATGGCCTACCAATACTAGTGCAACATATGGTATTAGCCGTGTACATGTAAATGTAAATTCGTACTTGTAAAGCGCACTCCTACCCTAAGGTATCGAGGCGCTGAACGCATACCGCTGTGGAACCCCTCCTGGCTTTTCCCTGTGAGGTGCCCACTCCTGGGCAACTCCCAAGGTAAAGCCAGGCATCCCAGCGCTGTTGGGGCCGTTGTGGAGATTAAGCAAGCTATTGCCCAGAGTTGCAGCGTGAGACCCATGAATTAGATTAGGCACCGAGGCGAGAAATATCCTGTCCAGGGAAATTGAGCCCAAGAACCGCCGAGGTGGGAATTGAACCCTGGTCCCAGGCTAGATCTCGGCATCAGGGTCTGCCTCTCTAACCATTGTGCCACACTTCTCCACTTACGTACATCATCTCACAATGGTTACTTGGGGGCAGATGTTGTTGAGTGGGACAAGTCTTGCTAACCTTAGCCTAGCTGCTGTGGACAGGTTGGGCAGGGAATGGTTTTAGGCCACTTCTTTCTTTGAGATGTTATGTTTGGATGGACTACTTTTTATCATACAGGGGTTGTTGTTGTTGTAGGATATGTTGTAAGTGCATTGGTAATCGTGTAGGTTCATGTGTATATCAAGTGTACATGTCTTTTCAGTGGGATATGTGTGTTGACTGGACTTAGGTACATGTAATCACACATCAGGAATGGTGTGAGTGATGTTGGTTTACTCATGTTGTCATGTCGTGGAATTGTATCTGCAAGTTGGGTGGAATGTCATATGCCCTATCATGATTTAGTTGGCTGGCCTTTGTCTAGTTGTTCTTATACTGCTCTCTGTGATTGTCAGTGGGTGTCTCATGTGTGCTATGTAGCTGTACATGCATGTATGATGTGATGTGGTTTATCTGTGTATAGTGACTGCAGATATTCCTCAGGGATTTGGTACATGTAGTGACATGGCTGTTCTCCAGACATGGATTCTTAACATCAGATAGCACCTGTATGGGACTGCCACATGTTGTGTCTTCATCAGAGATTGTACCTATTTTGGCATATATGTACAGAGGGTTCAGCTAGGCATGTGATTGGAATGGTAGGTGCTGTGTCGTCTGTGAATATAGTTGTCTTTACTTGCATGGGACGTGACTTATGGACATGTACTGTCAGGTGTTGAACGGGAACATGCATGATATTATGTGATCAGTCAACTGCTTTTCCTAAAGGTGATAGGAGTATGGAGAGCTATGACCAGGGTTAGGACGGAATTTCACCTTTAGCCAGGGCATGATGAGCATGCTGACATACCTTTAAAGATGATTTGATGGAATCCTCCAGTTGTGCTACCTTACATGGATTATGATGTCAGTGAGAGAGATGATAAAAAGGGGTGGATAGAAGTAACGTGTTGTGACATTATGTAGGTTATGTGATTTTCTATGTGGGATTGCCTAGCCAGGAGATATATACCTACAGTTGTGCATGTTATAATGTGTGTATGTGAAGAATGTGATGACCTTCTCTCTCCCTCTCTATCTCTCCCTCCCTCTCACTCTATTTGTGTGCATCAGCAGGTGAAGGAGACAAGGCACAGGCAAGTGAGGATGCTGCTGGCCACGGGACCCGGAGAGCTGATACTACTGACAGCGAGGGACCTAGTGGCCCGGAAGGCAAGGGGGGTGCCATGGGGGAGACAGGATCATCATCCTCAGAATCCTCTTCCAGCGGACACTCCCTGTCTGTGGCGGACCCATCTCGGACCACCCCATCATGTCCGCCACCCCACCCAGTTAGATGTCCCCATTCACCCAGGAGTGTGGGTATCTCCTTCGCCGAAGGCACCTCTGCCCCGGCCCCTGTCAGCCCTGCTGCCCTCATTGAGGAGGCTACTGACCTCCTGAGGTCGATCTCTGTGGGTCAGTCTACCATCGTGAATGCCATCCAGGGACTGGCAACTTAAGTCCAGCAAAGTAATGCATTCCTGAAGGGGATTCAATGGCACTGGCTGGCCTACAGAGATCCTTTCAGGCTCTGACCTCCACACTGATGGTAGCCAGTCACCCTTTGTCTTCCGCCCCCCCTCCATCTTTCACTTCCCAATCCCAAACCCCTCTTCCCTGACCCAGCCAAAGCACACAGACAGACAAGCATGCATCCACCTCACCATCCAAGGGTACTGCTGACAAACCAAGCACCAAAAGACCCACCACCGGCGTGCACACAAACAACACCCACCTAAGGACACACCCACATTCACTACCTGCACCGACTCCCCTACCATCCCAACATTACAGCACAACACCGGACACACCTGAAGACACCACACCAACATTCACCGATCCAGCCACAACTCCTATCCGACCCACAGTCAGGAAAATAGCAGACCCTCAGACATCCACCCCAGTCACTACACCCGCAGACACCACAACCACAGACACACCTACATTCAGCACATCCACCATAGCTGTAGTCACCACCCCAACAGACAGTCACCCACCCACCATGGCATCTCCCAGCACCTCCACCTCCCTCCTCCCAAGTACATAGCATTACCAATACAATAAACTTATGTTCAGTACCACCATCACACTGTGCAATCAATACACTACTGAGTATGTCAATGCAGCAGCGTTATGTGTGCCATAAAGCATTGTCTTTGTACAAGTACAGAAAAGCCTCGTCAATGTACAGTGTAACAAATGGCCAACAGCGCACAACACCCACTTAGGCAGCTTTGGGACATCAGACAAATGATTCCAGAACAAGAACTCAAAACAGTAGTGCAGTCTCTCGTTCTCTCTAGACTAGACTATGGAATCGACCTTTCTCAGGCATTCACAAAGTTCACTTAAGCCCACTGAGAGCAACACTACATGCTGCAGCATGCTTCATCTGTGGTCTGAAGAAATGTTACCACATTTCCCCCGCCCTGCTAACCCTCCAATGGTTACCCATTGAAGCACGGGTCCAATTCAAAATCACGTGCATCACCCAAAGAGCACTGCACTACTCCTCACCCTCCTATCTAAATGAGAAACTGAAACTTTTCAGAGCAAATGGGTTCCAGAAATGCCTAATCCCTGCTCCTGGAACCCCCCATCTACAGGTGAGAACGATACATGAATCAATACTTCTCTGGTGGCACCACCAGAATCTAGAACACTCTGCCTTCCACACTCCATCTATGCACCTGTATTGCAACCTTCAAAACGGACCTCAAGCTCCTCCTATTTGACAGACATCAATGCGCCCTAATCTGCCTTCGTTTAAATGTTCATGTCCTCTGCCCTACTGTTACATACACTGATGTAAGCGTCTGAGTTCAACTACTGATAATGTAACCCACTGTAAACCTGTATTCTGTGTGTTGTAAAGCATTCTGATGCCTTTGGGCCATGTCCGTGCTATAAAAATTTGCAAATAAATTAAAATAAAGAAACACAGAATCCAGAATCTCCAATCTTTATGGTGACTTGCTCGAAAAATGCTCTCAAGTGGCAATAAAACTTCATGTAGTGAATGAAAGAGAATTAAATGAAAGAGAAAAAAGAATCAAAGAGGGGAGGGAGTGAGGAAGGCAGGGAGAAACAATGGAGGTAGAGAGGAAAGGAAGGATGGATACAATGGGCTAGATGTTATGGAAGAAAATAGGCAACAGCATCGACTACAACGGAGTACAATACACAAGATCTAGAGTGGCAGTAGCAACAGGAGCGTAGCTTTGAGGGGGAAAGGGGTGGTTTGGGGTTTTATATTCCGCTAAAAAAGAATTTTCTGGTAAATTGTTGGGTATAGGTGTTTTCAGTCAGGTGTGGTGAGGTGTCTGTCGGATTTTACAAATAATGTTTGCAAACATTTAGACAAAAGCGCACACACACTCTCTCCCACTCTCTCTTTTGACAGTCTTCTAAAAAGTTGTTTAAAAAAATATATATATATTGTGCTTTTTCTCACCTACTACCCCAACCAATCTGTTTTGTTTTCCTTTTCCAGTGTTACTAACGCCCCTTTCATGCGCCCGGCTTGTTAATAATCTATTTTAACATTCTTTCCAGATTATTGGAAAATCTGAAACTCGCACCTCCCCCATCCCAATCTTAGTGATCAAACTACGCCCCCCAGTAGCAATAACCCTTTCCCAAAGAATCGTTTGATGTTCTGTGATAAAAACGATGCCGTTGAATGTAGACACAAAGCTACAATAGCAGTGTGAATGCCACCTTGACGGAGCCAATTAACCTTACGCTGATCACCCAAGGACACTCTTTGAAACGAGAGATTCTGTTCCTTAGAGGGTCTTCTGGTCATCTCATTTTTCCTAGATTCCACTGTCTGCAGTCACATTGAAAAGGCTTTGACAGAAGTTTAGGTTTCTACTGCTTTCACACAGCACAAAAGTCATAAAGGAAAAAATGGCTCAACAGCTCCGTAGATTTAGCAGTATCTAATAATCGTTGGAACACAGTCTGTCTAAAAAGGGTTAGAATTAGAAAAGCAATCATAACATAATATTGACTTTTTAAAATAGCACTTCGTTTTGCAACTGTGCCATTTGTAAGTGCTGTAAATAATAGCTCTAACCCAATTTAATGATACTCAATTCATTACCCATGAAATGCTTATTCCGACCACATTTATTTTGTCATTTCACCATAATCAGATACGAATGCATGGACTCCATTGTTCTGCTTCTGTCTACCACTGACGAAAGAAGCATTGGCAAAACCAATAGGTCTGGCTTTGACCACCAGTCTTTTTGGTAATTCCTGTTTTGTTTTGCCATGTTTTTTTTATTACAAAAAATGGTTGTTCAAGAAGCTGCCAGGCTCTCATCATTCTAAAAAAAACATTGTCTAAAAGCAAACATGTTGTTTTGGTTTAAAAAAGCACCTGTTGCCATAGCACTCCCTGCCACTGAAGGGAACTACTTTGGGTGTTGATGTGTTCCTGGTAAAAGAGATGTAATTCATAGTGAAGTCAGCCATTGGTTGAAATGGGTGACACACTGCACACTGATGCATGCTGTAGTAGGTAGAAGAGAAATGTGAATGACAGAAATACAGACTACTTGACAAAGTCTAGCTAAACACCCCTATATGTATCTATACTATACACACAATTATAGTAAAATCAAAAGATCTTGGCTAAAATATACTTCAAACAAAATTGGGCTTGCAGTGGTTGCCAGCCTCTTGCCTTTGGGAAAGAAGTCGAGAAAGGACAAAATGAAGAATAAAAAAAGAAAAAGGAAGGGAAGGAAGAAAGAAGAAAGGCTAAAAGGAAAGATAGAAAGAGAAAGGGAAGATAGAAAGAAAGAAAGAAAGAAAGAAAGAAAGAAAGAAAGAAAGAAAGAAAGAAAGAAAGAAAGAAAGAAAGAAAGAAAGAAAAAAAAAAAAAAGAAAGAGTGACAGATAAACAGTTAGGGTTGCAAAGATAGATCACCCTCGCAAGCTTATTATCAGAGTTCATGTGAGCTGCTGTTATTGTATCAAAAACAGCAGTCAGGTAAACAAAAGCCTACCTCAAAAGGAACTTACAATAGCATTGGAAGGAGACAGGAATCGATAAAGCTGGAATGTGCCATGTGAACTCATCTGGTAGAATGTGTCCTGCTATCACAGCAGGCTCTAATAACAAACACCACAGTAATAAAAAAGTAAAAAACAAAAACACTGTCACTGAAGAGAACTACCTTGTGTGTGGGTTGTCTCCTTGTGAAAGGGCTACATTCAGTGACTCAAAGTGAAGTTAGCCAGTGGCTGAAGTAGGCTGACCCATAGCACATGATGTATGCTGTGGTGAATGGAAGCAAAATATGAATGTCACAAGAATAGACCAAAGGATGAAGAAAAGTGGCTAACATTGCCTTTATGTAAGTGTATTATACATATATTTTTACTAAAATCAAAACATCTTGGGTAACACCTAACCGAAAAAGGTGTAGTGCAGCTAATTTTCTCATAGCCAACCATGAACTGCTGGAAGAGTAATGCCCCATGAGAAACGAAATATCCTTTGACAGAACTTGGCCACTGCTAACGGAGCCACATTAGCCAATCAGAATCGTCTAAACGCTGGCATGCTTTAGGCTGTTTCAGCAATTATGTCTGGCTGCTATCAGCCAGTCACAAAGTGTTTCTGTAGTCTGACCATCCTGCTTAGTTGATGGCATTCCATTAAACTAACCATTAAACTAACACATTGGCAGACCTGCATTCCTAGACTTTATTGCAGCTTTTGGAGAATTAGGCCACTAAAAACGTGTTTCCGTTCCGCAGAAGTGAATTCTAAAATCAACCTATGGAAAGGATGTAAGCTTTTTTTCACTCCGATCGGTTCCACGGATGAACTAAGTAGAAGGCGTATTTCATCCATTTTGAGAAAAATATTTCACCTGTACCTGCTCATCAGAGCACAGGCATTTGGAGCAGCCTGGTGTACGTGGTGGCTGAGTACATTGTGCATTATTTCCCAAACAGAAGGAGATAGCAACCCAATTTTATGAGAGGTTTGTAGAGGATCTCCAGGTGGTATTCAAAGAAGTCAAGCGTGTGTGTGTTGGGTGTTAAGAGTAGGGCAAATATGGGGGCATGTGCTTGTGTGTGTAGCTGAGAATTAAGAAGCTACATCACGTGTGTAGATACTAGCTGGTAGGATCAAGTGGAAAGAGGATGTAAGGAGGGGAGAGAGAGATAGTTTCCATCCACTGGAATCAGGAATAAATTACATTTTGATGTCAATTGCTGTTTTATGTGATATCTTCTCAGTGTTATATGTTCTCAGTATATGGAGAACATTTCTGCATGTCACTAAAACGGTCATTAACTTCGCTAAATCATTTACCTGGAGGTGTAGTTGTATGTAGCACCATTAGCAGATGCCATAGTGCTCATGCAAACACTGTGCACAGATGCTTTAGAACACATGCACCAGGTAGCAGCACTGTGGATTTTCCAGTACATATCCTGAATGGAATTAGAGGGGCTACTCAATTCTAATGGGAACCATACTAGTCCAAAGTGATTCTGGTGTGCTTAGGTCACAGGGAAGAAACAATTATAGTGACACTAAAACCATGTGTGAAGATGCATCTTTGCCCATACCACAACTTATGCAGGAAGAACTGTCTATCCCTAATTTTCCCATTGGGCCCTCCTACTTTGCTCTCTATAGAATATTTTGCTTTCAATTTTGGGTCATAAAGGCCTCCAATTGTGAGACACAAAAAGGAATTCAATCAAAAGGGGAGGGTGCCTCAATGAGGATGCTCAAGAATAGGATGCACTGTACTAGTATCCATCACTGAAGATATATTACTAATTTCTCTAGTTTTGTATAGACCATATGCTTTATAGTGACTACATTCATGTCAAGGACTTGGTAACTGAAAGCTCTCTCTTGTTTCATTTGTGATTAAAAGACGTAATGGTGACTCCACACGGTAGCCACATGGTCACAGTGCACTTAACATGCATGTGAAAGGTATCAAGCATCTCCTTAAGAAAGACACAAAGGGAAGAAGATAATTTCTTTGGCAATATGGATAGTTCTTGAAGATGAAGAGTTGGAAAGCAAGACACCAAAACTATCCTGAGACAAAATAAACAAAGGGTTGCGCATTAGCTTCCCGATTGAAAAATTCAACAGGGAAAACAGCTGGAGAAAAGAAGAGCACAAATTAGGAACAAAAAGTGTCTAAGGTGGGCAACTAAGGCATACAAAATATAAAGGCACCAAAAGCACTTGAACACATCTCTCTCAGCTCCAGGACAGGGGTGTTCTGGCAGCACAAACTGGGAAGACAACCATCTTGGTTAGGAGTACTATAACACTAAGCACACCCACTACCACGTGAAAGTGGTTTTGTCCATGTAAGACAGGTGCAAGAAGAGAGACCGAATGCCCGCATCCTACTCTTGATCCTTCTGGCACCTCTGATCCTGCTATTACAGTACTTCTTCCTTTAAACATTCAGCAGCAAATCATGGGCCATGCATAGAGCAGTCCAGCACCAGCAGAAACCCTTCAGGGTTACTAGAAGAGCAATCAAGAAAATGCCGTCCTAGGCAAAGCAAACTGGGAATTCATGATGCCACAACTAGCATTTTGCCTTGCTATCTGCTGAAATGGAACCAGATGATGCCATTACACTGCCACCAGGGAAACCAAGACCACTTCCTAGGGAAATCTATATGCAGTTGTAACAGTATTCCCTTCTCAAGAAGCAAAAGATTTATGAGAATGGTGCTGAAAAGATGTAGCAGACTACCCCCTCCTGACGCTCTGAATTTATCAGGATGACAGATAAACAACAAACCAATTTTGGGGCACAGACTGCAAAAGCATTGTCTCTAAATTGCTCACTGAAAGATCGTCTTTCCAAAGTCCCAAAAATTAAAGACAACCTCTCTAGACTGGGGAATTATGGATTTCTTGAACTTGTACCATAGCAGGAGGTTGTTCTGAAGGTAATGATAATAAGGATCATAGGATCAGAGGCATAAAATTTCAATTGTGAAGTATGAAAAACAGTAGAAATTATTTTCTAAAATAATTGGATGAAAACTTATAAATAGATTATTGGTGAACCTTTGGTGTCACTGTGATTCACATTATTATAAGAAAATTAATTATGGATTTCTTGAACTTGTACCATAGCAGGAGGTTGTTCGGAAGGTAATGATAATAAGGATCATAGGATCAGAGGCATAAAATTTCAATTGTGAAGTATGAAAAACAATAGAAATTATTTTCCAAAAAAATTGGATGAAAAATTTATAAATAGATTATTGGTGAGCCTTTGGTGTCACTGTGATTCACATTATTATAAGAAAATGCAACTAATAGTAGATAAGAGGCCCAGCTATCCTAGAAAGCATTACAGTAACAATGAAGATATTGTTCAATGCTCTCACTGGTTCACTCTCCTTGTTCATTGATATGAGGGTAGTGACTTGAAGAAAGGGCTTTTTCAGTCTCTAGTGCCTTAACAAGAGTCTTCCAAAAATGCAATAGATATTGAGTTCTTCTTTCAGAAAGCATAGAGTATTTGAAATGATGAAGGTGAAGGAATCCTGTCAAAAAACATCCGACCATCTCTTCAAAGTGAACCATTTTCGAAAACGCATCCATCATTGACATTATTCCGAAGGTGGAAAATCAGATATGACATCAGCAGATATCATATGCTACAAATCCTGAGCTACAGGTAAAGGGTGCAGATATCCCACAGGTTTTGAGAGCAGATAAAACAAAATGTAACATACTCTTTGACATCAGAGTATACTGAAGGTCATCAAAAAAACATAAAACAGGTTCTAATTTGGTTTTGGCTCCTCTACGACCTGTAATCAAATCACATTATGCTGCAGTTGGTAGGTAAGGGTGAATATAGTTTGCTGGCTGAAATACAAATTGGTATATCTTATAGGAAGTCTAGGGGCCATTGTACAAATGTTAGCGATTGTAAACACCTAATTCCTAATGCTTGAAACCCACTGAGTTTTATTTAGTGATTCCTAATGGGGTCGCAATTGACCTACCTCATGAATATTAATGAGGTAGGCCACAATTTGTGACCCATTACGAATCGCGGTCATCACAGGGGTGGTGGCCTGCTGGGGTCCACAGACCACCATGTCTGTCACTGCTGTTTAATAAAGCAAACTTTTTGTTTTTTACACAGCTAGTTTGACTTAATGGAAAACAGAATGAGTTAAAAATGAAAAAATGAAACTTGGAAGTTTATTTTTTTAAGAGTAGGCAGTGTTCCTTTGTGGGGACCCCTTCCAATTTACAGATTGTTATCACCACCCTTGATGTGTCAATAAAAAATGATTGTTTTGCAACCACAATTTCAGGTGCTAAACATTCATATACACCACTAGGATTTGGTATTGGGAAGGGAAGTCCTAAACACACCCCTTCCAAATACTGAAACACTAAACACAAATTGCCATTTGGTAACAAGTTACCAAATCGCAATTTGTGCTCTGTACATATGCAAATGCATTTTCGTGGCAGAAAACTGACCAATTCTGTGAATAGGGCCATTGCTGACCACAAAATGCTTTTGTACATATGGCCCCTAGAAATTAAGATCTTCAAGCAACTTAGGGTGAAATTATTCTTGAGCCCTTTTAACTTTTTTCCCCCAAAAAATAAACAAAATAGCCACATTATGTGAAGGTATATTTGGCTGACCAAAAGTAAGTGATGGTTCATGATAGAGAAAAGAGAGAGGGCTTCATTATGAGTTTGGCGGAAGGTTTGCACCGTCCGCCGAACTTCCGACGGGGAGGTTGCCGCCACACTGGCTATCTCCCTGCCAGACCCATTAAGAATTTCCAGCTGGGCTGGTAGGCAGAAACCGAGGACTCTGCCTGCCAGCCTAGCGAGAAACAGGCTGCAGCATTGCCGCTGGCTTGTAATCGAGCCGGCTGCTATGCTGCTGCCACAGGGTGCACCAGCACCATCGCAATGTTCATTGTCTGCACAGTGCTGGGCAGGGGACCCCTGCACTACCCATTCAAAAGTGCATGGGCTATGCAGGGGTCCCCCTGCTATGAAAAGGCTGGAGGAGAACAAGGCCGTACTCAGCAGGGCTGCGCTGCATGCAGCGCTGCCCTGGCTGATAGCGATCTCTGCCACCACCAGGCTGTCGGGATCATGGATCCTAGCAGTGCTGGTGCTATCCTGGGGGTCTAACAATCAGGGTCTTAATGTGGTGGTTGGACCTCAATGGCAGCGGAGATCCTGACCGCCACAGTGAGGCTGGGGGTCCTAAGACCACCAGCCTTCTAATGAAGGCCAGAGGGCCTGCCGATAGATACCCTGAACAATGAATATAAGTTATACCAAAGTCAAACTGTGAAAGAAAAATGCCCATCTACTTTGGTAGCTAGTCTTCTTTTGCAATTTCCATAAACAGTCTGGATTTTAAAAGCTTCCTTGGTATCCATCAGAAAATACATCTACTCAGCACATGCCTTTTTCATAGTCACTATCTCTCCTTCCAATACTGAAAGGTCTGTGCACTATCTGAAAAACATGAGACAGGTAGACGCAATTGGATGTTCTTGTCCATAGCCATCCTGAAATTGCAACAAAACAGCTATACATTTCTTTGTGGAGTTAGGATGACATAGAACAGGAGATTGCATGAAAACTATTTTAAGGTTATTAAATGCTTCTAAAGCTTGAGAGTCCCTATAAAATTCATCAATACTTTTTTCTCTCTCTAAGACATGAATAATATCAACAGTGAGATGTACAAAAGTCTTAATTGGCCTTAAAATGTTCAAATCCAAGAAAACTTTGAGTTTTTTTCCCATTGGTAGGAAAGAGCAATTCAAGCATGGTTAATACCTTATTTAGATCCATGGAAACTCAGATGCATTCAAACTAAGTGCATAGTAATAAATGTCTTACTTTTCAAATTTAAATTTTTCTGGCTTACAAATTGTTGTGTTTACACATTATCTCAATATTCACTAGGGGATTTAGAAAAATCTAATTTGTTGATCAAGTATATCAGCACAAAGTGATCCAAAACATCATAAAAAACAAATCCATGAAACATTAAAAAATAGTTGGAGAAGAGCACAACCCTATGACACAACTCAAAAATGAAAATTTGCAAACACGGTGCAAAAAACCGTTTCCATTCATTGCTTTCTTTTAAATGCAGGAAATGGTAAGCATCCTCCAAATCAAGTTTGGCAAAAATGTGCCCTTTGCTCAGACTATAATGCATTTGTTAAGAGGTAACGTATACCAATCCTTCATCATAATATGATTTAAACCTCTATTGTCAATAAAGAGTCTAAGATCATGATCTTTCTTCAGAACAAATATGAGTACTCCAGCTGGTGACAAGGAATATACAACCAACCCAATCTACAAATTATTTTGTGATTAGGCCTGAAAAACTCTCCAAACAATGAGTAAATGTTTCTGAAGGGTATAACATGGCTGGTCCACTTGGTATGATGCAATCATTTTCTTGATGCAGAGAAAAAGCAAAAAGATTCAGTTTAGCAAAAACGGCTCCAAACAAGAAACACATTTTTAGATTTTATTAACACATCCCTAGTGCACCGTGTATTCACTCAAGGTAGGTGCCTAATATATAAAAACATGATGGACTATAGATTTAAAGAGTGTGTCACACTGACAATGTCTAAACGCTATTTCACTAAGTTGGTAAAGCTCTTTTTTCCACAAGGCAGGCCTGGGCATGAACTTTTTGCCTGGGAGAATGCTAGAAAAGCCATTCAAAGTTACTGAAATCAGATTTTTGAAAGTTTTAGTAGAAAAGTAACTTTATAAAAATTTACTTGATGCTGCCTGAGCCAGAATTGGCTATAACACATCTTTAGCTAGAAGAGTTAATGACCGTGACTCAGAAGACAATGGTCTACCTCTGAGCAAAGAACAGGGTGATGTTAACTGTTGACCACTTAAAAGCGATAACTCTATCTAGACGAGGACAAGAACATCTGGTAGTACAAAGGACAGGCTTAGCACTACCTCCTTTGCCTTGTAGATGTTGTGACGTTTCCCCTTATTCATTCCTAGTACCATGTCAGATAGGCAGGGTCCATTACAGTTGAAAGGAGAACCAGTTTGGTCCCTGTGAGGAGGGAGAAAAGCTAATTTAAAAGCATGAGTGGCTAATGAGCTCACAGCAGGCCTGCTTGGTGGCAGAAGGGTTCTACCATTTTGAAAGAAGGGTTCCTGGGTAATTTTACAATAAGACAAAGAGTAAGTTCCCAAAATGAGGTGGGGAACTACTAGGAAATAGATAGGAAATAAAAAGGGTTAGGTGGCAGAACTTCTCCAATCAAGGATAAATCTAGCCTCTCAACCACCAACTCCTCTAAACATTCCTGAACCTGGGAAGACTCCAACTGAAGAAGATGTATCTTCTGGAATACTTCTGACTCCATCTGGAAGGAGTGGACTCACTCAATGGATCGAAACCATTGTATCGCTAGCACTCTCAAACTGGAACTGCTCTGAGTGAAATGCAGCTTTGTCTCGCTATGAGCTTTTGCCAAAACCTGTGGCTTCAATGGAAGCTCAACAGTGATGTATTAATCTCTGAGGACCCATTGCAGGCCACAGTAGTGGACCTTGCCCCACTGGAATATTTTGACTTCCATTTCAGAATCCTAAGGTAAAATTTTGAACAGGCTGATTCACTTAGTATATTCAATCTCTCCTTCATTGTAGCTAGCCTGAAATTACATTTAGGTCCTGCTTAACTGCAAACTATTGATTTCAATGGCGCTTTAGTTTTTTTTTTAGTTTTTTTTTTTTTTAATGTAGAACTCCATATCTCCAGGCCCTCTTAAAGTATTTTAATAATCGGGGTGCAATTGCGTTCATTATATATATATCTATTTTTCAAATTGGTTTGGCAATTTTATTTAGCTTTGTTCTAGATATGAAAATTGTTGGGGATGCTTGAATGTGACTCACACTTCTCTAGGGATTGTGTGTTGCTTCCCAATAGCTACCAAATGTTAAGCAGATATTATTTCAGAAATGTATTTTGACATAATCAGACTGTGTCTATTAAGTCACCCCTCCCAAACCCAATTCCCCACAATGTGCATGATGCTGGATTAGCACTGACAAAAGATCAGCAACTATTAAAGTTGAAGTAGCTGTGGATTCTTTCAGTTCCTCTAGAGAAAGCCTGTAACTTTCAGAAGCACAGAAATGATCATGGGAAAACTGGTGTGATTACAGTACAATCCTAGTAGCCCAATTCAGCCACAGAATTCCAAAAATCACAGCATAGTTTGGAGAGGCTATTCAATCAAGAGTATTTCTCTAGGATCACCAAAAAAGAACTAAAGTAGAAGTGATCTCTGCTTAACTGAACCGTCTCTATTATGCATATTTTGTCTTACTTGCCCAATCATGATCCATAAAGATCCCACATTCTGTGCTATCCAACATTGTAGGAATATCAATAATCTTTCAATCATCAATTTTCAACACCACTTTCAAAAGAAACCAATGACTATTTCAACTAACCATAAAAGATGCAATGGAGGGAAATCAATGCATTTACTATGTGCATTTTTAAAGCACACTATTACCCGAGAGAGTATACTGGTGCTGTGGCACTTCTGCCATTGTTTCTTTCACAGAATCTGAATTATTGTCTAAATAGTGTTGAGATTGTGTGGATTAAGCAAGGAATCAATTAACAGAATTCCTGCAATAAAATCATAAGCCTGCTTTTCATTGCTGTTCTTTTTCTATTTTATGTAAAAGTACTGCTGCCCTCCAAAACCTGCATATGTTCCTTTTGAAGATAAAGATTCTTTGTTGCTTTATCGTTTTCAAAAAGATAGGCTCTCCAACTCGAGAATTGCTTACATTATATTTATCTCAAAGTCTTTATTCAATTAACAAAAGTTAAAGCCAAAAAATTGGGAAGGACAATGAGTAAACATTTGTCAATCCTTAGGCTCTTCTTTTAATCCATGATCGAAAAATGTAATTTGGGTCACCTCAAGCCAAGTGGGTTCAAGAGCTGATTAGTAAAAATGAGTCATATCAGTCAGTACATCCATACTTGCTTACTGAATATAACAAAGAGCCTCCTTAGACAAATGTTCAATATTAGGACATTCAAACATCTTTTTGAAGGCATGTTGAAAGATAGCAGGTCTCTCTAGACAGGGATCAGAAGCAGCCACCAAAGGTGTAACCAAGCCAAAGCAGGTTCAGTAAGGCAATTATTGAAGTATCACACTTTTGCTTAATGTTGTGAAATCTGTGCAGGTTGAAAAGTGAAATGTATTAAAACAATTCCCTCAATTTTATCAGTGAAATGTGAGGTACCAGAATGATTGGGATGTCAGTAGAACTCCATGCTTAGGTCTGTTTTAGAACCATATTTGTAAGCCAGAGTTATTGTAACTTTTGATCTCAGTCCTGAAAGCAATCCAAGGCTAAATAACAGCTGTAAAGTCATTGCTGTTGTAGTCTGTCAAGGATTGGACCCAGTAAAAACCTCTCTTCTTTCCTTGTGACTGCCCAAACAAAGAGCAAGACATCCCAGAACAACTGGTGCCATACTATACAAGACAGCTGTCATGTTTTCCTCAAAAGGATCCCAGTTAAAAGGAAAAAGAGACCGATTGTTGTGCAGAAATTCAGAAATATAAGCTTTATGATTGGCTGCCGGGACTTTTCTGGAGCGAGCACTCTGATTGTCTGGCCTCAAAATGAAAGCAAATGCTGCATAGACAGTATGGGACCTGTCCTGAAAACGTTTTTAAAAAAGGATATAAGGACAAACATCCATTTCTCAGTCCCCCAGGAGTCCTGTAGCACAGCAAGATTTTTTAAAATATGGTAGTAGTGGGCCGGGGTCCAGTAGTCACTGCATTTTTTATTTCTTTTAAAGTAGGGAAGGAAGCATATGTTTCCTCCATCCTGAGACAAATTTTGGCCCATCCTATGGGGCCTGACACTAATGTAACATCCCAGAAGGCTCCATATTGCATCTTTTGTCCCTCCCTGCAATCAGAGTGCAGGGAGCTGATGAGGTTGCAACCAAAAAAGAAGTTAGCTAGGTGCCCTGGTGGGGGACGGGGCACCGTCAAATAAAATTAAAAACGCTGCAACAATAATAGTAAATGAGTGAGCAGAACCGCTCATTTATCCGTCACTGCCCCTAGCCAGGAGGCCCCCATAATGCCATTCATTGGTTAATTAGAACATTTTTTCAGCTTGCTGATGCCTCAATCTGGGAAGGTGCACCACCAACATGTTTTCAGAGTGTTGTGGAGGACTGCAGATAGTGCAGCAGCCCCAGAAATCATCTATAAAAGGTACCTCAATGTTACCTGGGTGCAACATAACCCCAGGAAAGGTTGATGCCCTTTTAACACTTTCCCAGAGAGAGAGAGCTTATGCTCTTCGTCTGAGGGTTTTAGGAACCCTTTGTGGTGGGTCTTATGGCTGCATTATGTAGTCTGAAGAGTGTCAAAGAATGACTCTGACACATTTATTTTCGTTTTCAATACAAATGCTTTATTTAAATGTGTATTGATAAACTTTGCAATGGTCTTTAATAATAATGAATGTCTATAAATATGGTTTTGTATTCTATTTGTTTAATACTCAAAGCTATCACATGAGTACTGTTTTAATAAGGTAGTGATTTCTTAACAAAGCCAATAGGTTGGCTTTCATATATTTATGTGGTCACACTTTGACAAAACCATTAGGCTTGCCTTTTATATATTAATGTGATGATATCTTGGCAAAGCTAGTAGGCATGCCTTCCATAAAATGGCACCACCTTATTTTGTGATGCTGGCCTGCATAGAGGCCAGTCTCACACCAAACCCTTCTACACAGAGCCTTCATCCTGGACAAAGGTCTTTATGGAGAGGCCAGTCACTCACCAAACCTTACTAAGCATAGCCTTCACACTGTATAGCTGTCTTCATGGAGAGGTGAGGTCCTCACAAATCCACAGTACACATAGCCTTCTCTCTTTTCAGAGGTTGTGGAGAGGTCAGTCCCTCAAACCCTACTATGCACAGTCTTAACCCTGCATAAAGGTTTTTCTCAAAGAGGCTAGTCTCCCACTGTACCCTACTATGCACCGTCTGCGCTCTGGGTGCAAAGTGTGTGTACAGCACTAACGGCCCTTTAATTGGGAAGCCCCTACTTCACGCATCCTGTGCTCCCTGCACAGCTCCCCTGGGAAAGCCCACTCCTTCCACTTACTCAAGCTTCATATGTAGCCAATACCCTACTACAAAGAGTTGGGTAAGGTAGTAAGAATTTAATTCATGTTAAAAAAAAATAGAAATTCACTAAAATAACAAAGGCTAAAGTAATGATATAGTTAAGTGTGGTATTAATCTCTTACTAAACATTAAAAAACTAGAAATTCAGTGCAAAAGCATAGGTTCAATAGATGATATAGTTAGCAACAATGTCAGTGGTAACATAGCATTATTAACACTGAAATTGGCCATTATATTTCAGCCAGCTAGCTATAACTTGTGCCCCTGCCATGCACTGCTTATAATCTCACATATTACATCACTCATTTCGTTTTCAATGACATCATAGATGACATCGCTGTTGACATCTCAAATTACATCATTGGTGATGGTCCACACTGTGTAGGTATAGATAGAACTTAGTTACCATAGGACATAGAATTTTTGTTTTGCTAATAGCTACTGCTCGATCTAAAGAATTTTCATGAAACTTTCCAAAAAAGAATGTTCATCAACCTCGGCCCCTTCCTCGAATGTTTGAAGTAATCCATCAAGAGGTGACTGAGAAAGAGGGGGGTCCCAAAATGCAATTTCCCCATGCAATTCTATAAAGCTTTTTGAACAGTGCTTAAGCCAATACAGCTGAATGGAATTACACCAAATTTGGCAGAAAGACACATCTTTGCCTAGAAAGCTTTGGTGATATGATGTAAATTAGGCCTGGGTAGAGCTTGTAAAGTTCTGCTATGCAGAATCCGCAGAGTGGGCCAAATCCTTCAAGAGCTTCTGCAGAGTTCTGCCACAGGGTCGAAATGCTCAACGCACCCATTCATGCTATGTTTTTGATGTATAGGAGCGCAATGCACATTTTTGCGCTGAAGCCAGCGCAGGAATGGCACAGCGTGGTTCGCATGTGCTTGGCCATTTTGTTTTCTGCTGTTTCTGTGCATGGTGCTATACCTAACTTTAATCCACCCTTCACCTTTTCAATCCCACCCCTATCTAATTCATCCACCCCATGTTCCTTTGTTGTATCAATGTATGTCTTTGTGTTTGTGTATTTTACGTTTTTGTATTTTTTTGTATTTTTCATGACTTTTTCATTTCCCTTTACTTCTTTATTTTTTCTTTCTTCCTTCCTTCCTTCTCCCATTTCTTCCCTTTTTTTCCACCCAGCGCCATGGCAGGGCAGGGTGTCAAAGTGAGCGGCGGCGCTAGTGTGGCTGCAAACTGCACACCTTGCAGCCATCGGCCCCACTAATGGGTAAAGCCCTGTCCCATTTTTCCGAGGTGGAGGTGGCAGTACTTGTGTTTTCTTGTGCAGTGACACCTCCCCTTCAGGCTGGAAGCAGGCGGCCGGCCTGGGTGCGAATAACCCTGCAGGAGTTTTGACTGCTGTGGGGGTAGGTGAGCAGGTGTGTTCGTCAGAACACTGAGGACCAGTGCACTCAGCATCATTTGATGCACCATAGTGGGCCGGTAGCAGGAACTGCTAGCCATTGAGGTTTGGGGGCTTGGTGAGTAATTAATTATTTATTTGTTAGGTGTGCTCCACAATGTTTTTTTTTTTGCAAATAGCAGTGCTGACACTCAGAGGTAGGTTAAGTTTAGGTTACAGCAAATATTATGTGATCCAGTTTGAGCTAGCCAGGTGCTCAGCTCTACCTAACTGTACTCATCAGCGATTGCTTGGGCTAATTATTTAAGAAGCCATTCAGACTCCTCTGTCCTGTCAGTAAGATAGTGGCAGTAGGGACATACCAGCAGTTTTGATGGCAGTACAGCATGGCCGGAAAGTAGTATGAGAACAGCCCCATTGCATTTGCTAACAAAGGCCTCACCATATGTCCTTGATTGACCAATTATTCTACTCCTTCATTGTGCTTCAGTGACTTAGCTCTGCCCCTTAATTACAAAATGTTTGCAGTTGACTTGACATGACTACCTGGCTTTTAAAACATACCTAACCAACAAAATTCCTAAAGTGAATGATAGAATAGCATAGAGCTGTAATGATCTATTGCGGTTGTATTTCATTGAATCAGTTCTTAAAAAATAACAAGAGAAGGCGCCTTTGGCATCTAAAATGTGTAAAAATGTTTCTAGCCACACCGACTACCACTGCCAGGATCAGCGGTAGCACCAGTGCACTGAATGCAGTCGGAGGTGGAGAACCTGCAGCAGCAGGGACATGTGTTGCTAAGTGCTATTGCTTGCTTATTGACAATCAATAGTATACTCATGTGAAGAGCATTGCTTGTGAACCCCGTGATTTAGCAGCAACAGTAGGGGTTGAGTTCTTAATTGCCTCTTCTACCTGGAACTCAGCAGACAAAAGCTCATAATGATTATTACACATGAAATGATGATGGAAAAGGGAAAGAAGGCTGGAAAGTTCAAAGAAAGTATGTGTGAAAAGGTATGAATAAAAGGATGTGTAGGTGGGTGAAAGGATGTGTAGGGGAGTGATAGGATATGCATGGGTGGGTGAAAGGATGGATGAAAGGGTATATAGGTGAAAGCATGCGTGGGTGGGTGGAGTGTGGATGGGAAAAAAGGTGCTTGGACAGGTTGGATAGGTTTGACACTTTTTTAGTTTTTGTTTCGATGGGAGGGAAATATCTTGTGGGTGGAGAGTGTAAGAAAGGGAGTTGGGACCAGATTTTTTCACTTTGGAACCTTGGACTTTTTCTTTGCACTTGGGATGGGGTGATTTGTTTGGGGAGAGGAGTAGACCTGTTGTGGGTAGAAAGGGTTGTTTTTTTTAATTGTCAAAAACAAAAGGGGAATCATTTATTTTACTTTATTTATGCCTCAAATCTTTCTTTTGGTGTTTTACTTTGCACTGCTGTCTTTAAGAAGAGCCTGTTTTAAAAAAAATCTTCTCAAACAGTGTATGTCAGTTTGTTACACCCTGGTTCTACTATCCTCTGTAACTATACTGACCACCAGGGGGTGATTACCATTGCCTGTTTTGCCTACAAAAACCTAAATACTCACAAGCAACATCTTCAGTAGAAGTTATGTACTAACTAATCTATTTCACTTCACTCTATAGTTCTCTTACCTGAATAGATGAGACCAGGACTGCTACCTTGCTCTGTCTTCTGACTGCATGGTTTCCCAAGGTGCCAGCAGTTACAGGTTAGCACGCTAACAGGGAAGACATCACAATTGAGGCTCCCATCCCACCTAGAGGAACTCAAGCTCTGGGATTAATCAATGGGTTATCCATCACAGGCAACTAGATTGAAGGAGAACACAGAGTTAGTGGGTTACATTATTTATATCATGACCTTAATAAAGACTGATACCAGACTATCACAATGACACACAACAAAAAAAGATGATAACAAAAACTAGGAACAGAAACTTCTTGTGAGCAATGTAGAGCTAGTATTTGATAAAAACAAAACTTATGAAATCCTCAAGTTTGGAGAAGTGGGCTCACAGTCAGGAGTGGAGTGAACAAGGTTAAGCATTTGCTCAACACAACACAAGGCCTGAATGATCACACCTCAAAAAATCACACAGCCCTGGGAAAGAGGGTTAGGGATTCAATGAATGGATGGGAAGGGAGATTTGGGGAAAGGTGTGACAAGACAAACAACACACAATACAAACCAATATTCATTAGGGCACTAAGCAGCACAAAATCCTCACTCTGTTGTGGAAGGGAATGAAGGCATGCGTATGACACAGTTTATTTAAATGCATTGCAAACAGTCTTTCAGACCTAGAAAGACCTAAGATAGTATGGCCCATATTTATACTTTTTTAGCGCCGCATTTGCGTCGGTTTTTGACGCAAAACCGGCGCAAATGTACAAAATACTATTTTATTTTGTAAGTTTGCGCTGCTTTTGCGTCAAAAAACGACACAAATGCGGCGCTAAAAAAAGTATAAATATGGGCCTATATATCTAAATGTTCTGTCATCTAGGTTTGAAAAACACAAATCAAGGAGGAGTGAAGTAAACCCTCCCTGTTCTAAAAATTATGATTGTTGGAAGAAAAATGATACTGTATTGCCAAACTGGACAGTGCATCTGTATTCTTTTTGGCATGCCCATCACTCTTGGGTGCCTGGATGAACCTGCCTGGTAGTTAAGCAGGAGTTTTGAGCTTTAACCTTTCATTCGTGCAGGAGAGGAGAAGGCCTGTTGATTGAAAAACAGAAACTGTATTGTAGAGTCAAGAAGAGGGACAGAAGAAGGTAAGCATCGTGACCAAGAAGACTCAGAGGCAGAGCAAGAACATAATAGGAGTTTCACATTTGATCCATTTGAGACAGCAAAGCAGCATCCCATTCTCAGTAGTATTTCCCAAATCAATGCACCTCTCTGCAGTCCACAGAGTTGATTAACTAGTAGGCCTCAGAGTCTTCATCATCCTGGCTTCCCTTTGAAGTTCATAATGTCCTACTTCTGGCTGTTGAGGTAGTCATGCCCTAAGTCTTTCCATCCTTCCCCTGACTCTGAGTAACTCCGTTTGACACCCAACCCGCACAAGAGAGACCTGTAGTGCACTGCTGTTGAAGAACAAATAGAGGAACAGGAATGGAGTATTTTGTGCAGATTTGTGTTTGTTAACTAAAGTAACTGGTCTGGTCTCTGAAGAACCAGTAAAAAGGAATGGACCCTGCAGGTAATTTTTGCTAAGTCTGAAAGGTCAATCACTTTCAGGAAAAATGATCACCCATCAGGCCCCATACATTACAAATCATCAAAATTAAGTTTACAAATTATTTGAACACTCTCCCTCACAGTCTTCTACCACATACATCATTAATCATCACTCACAATCACTCAGTAATATATATTGTCACTCATTGGTGCAATAGTTAGTAGTTAACTCTTCCGATCCAAGAAATGTGGTGTGTACAAAATGTTATCTCCTCTTTGATGCAAGCAACACATTGGAATTTGACATTGTTACTGGCAGTCTTGTAAATCAATAATCTTCTGTGGAAACCCTGCTATGTGATGCAAAAAAGGATAGGTATGTGCAGGAGGCAGGCATTGTCTCCAATGTACTGAAGGGAATGTGGAGGATTCTTCATTGCACACTGGTCCAACTCCAATTTGGCTATGCATGTGACTGAACAATGGTGGGGCAGCGTAAATCAGACACAAACATAATTTTCCACTAGCTATATCTTTTTCTTGGGGGGGGCAAAGAAAGAAGATTGACAATAAATATTCAAAAAGTACTATTGTGGCATACTCAGTCAGGAAAGTAGAGTTTGTCCTCAAACGCAGGTGGTTTGCACAGAAGTTGGTCAGCTAATGCGTGATTCTGATCAATCGCCCTCCTCCTCCTGTGCTGTTTCAGGAATGGTATAATTGTGTGGTATGAAATGTTGGTTCATTTTGATCACATTTTGATGGGAGAGACTGGTTCTTCTCACTATGACAACTGCACCAGCTGCACTGAACACATGCCCAGTGGATACACTGGCTACAGTGCAAACTAGATACTTTATCACCAGCATGCTGAGCACTGGCCATTGGAACATCTTTGCATACCAATACACCAATAGGTTTTGATCCACATAGACCTTTTTTGGGTCATTTATGTACTCCTGGAACACCCTCTTAATGGTCATTGGTGCTTCCACTTGCTTGACCTCTTCTGCCTTTGCCTCTGCACTGGACTTATGACCTGCCACTTGAAACCAAGCCAATGCAGAGGTTGGAGCCAATACTTCTGTTCCTGTAATTGTGATTTTTGCCAGTGTTCCTATTGATGATTATGGCTGCTGTGAGACAAGATTGCCCTCTTTAACAGTTGAAGGCAGCACCCCAGAACTTCTGCCAAGGAGTGGGACTCTAGACATTTCTAGCCATTCTTCTTCCAGGTCTCCCACCTGCTCAACCATCTACCTCTTGTATTTTAAAACATCCCCTTCAGAAAAAGGAATGAAAGTGGCCAGGATTTTTTAATCCATGGATCAATAAGTGTGGCACAGATGTACTCATTGGACAGCATGATGTTATTTTGCAGCCTAGCATTCCAAGCTATTGGAAGGATTAGGCTCTCAACCAAGGCATGCACTTCTGCGTTTTCATTCATACCTGTGACTGTGAACCTTTAAGACAACTTCTTTAACGTGGGCTGTAGCAGATATAACAACAGGATAGCTTGGCCCATCATACTGTCCTCCTTGCTAACAGGCCCCATTTTTTCCACATCCATGGTCATAGCTTTCCCAATTACATCCCCTGCACTTGGAATGACACAGGGCCTCCTTTAGATCCCAGTAGAAGGAATACTCCATCACAAATGTGACAGATATCCCATCTGCCATATTACGATCTCTGTAGGAGTTAATGGGATTGTAGCACGGTGGGCAGAATACCCGCTATATTTGTGACGGAGTATTCCCCTCCATCAAACTCTAAATCAGGCCCATAGTCATTGATCTGTCTGTATTGCTCAAACAGACATTTCAACACGTAATAGGTCAAATTCCAATGTACTGGCACCTCCTGTATGAGGGCTTTAACAGGTACTCTATTAACATGATTTATAATCCTCAACAACTTCTAGGCTTCAAAGAATGACTGAAATAAGTGCAGATTCCTGTGCAGGTGGTCAGTATGTTGCAAACTATGTCTTCTTTTCTGAGAAACTGCTGCACCACCAGGTTGATGCAATGCGCCAAACACAGGACCCTGAAATAGCCACTATCTGTCATGAATGGCCTTGATTATATTACTGACATTGTCTGTGGCAACAAATTCTATTCTGAGACGTCTGGGCCACAGCCATTCACACACCTCGCTGTCAAATTCGTCCGAGATGTTTACAGCTGTATGGGATTTTTCCATGGCGAACATAGCTACTGTTGCATGCTGCTGAATGCCGTTAAAATATCTTCAGCGCTGTATCTTCAGAGTAGTAAACAGCTGTTGCCTACCCCCCG
This sequence comes from Pleurodeles waltl, assembly GCF_031143425.1. Lineage (NCBI taxonomy): Eukaryota > Metazoa > Chordata > Amphibia > Caudata > Salamandridae > Pleurodeles > Pleurodeles waltl. The sequence continues at coordinate 318,185,615 of NC_090442.1, read as the reverse complement.
CAAAAGAGATCCAGTGTGCAGTTATACACATGTAATCAGTTGCTCGCTAACTGGTCAACATGTCTATCATCAGGTGAATAGTGTGAACAGCACTTTACCGCAAAACTTGTCCAACAATTGCAGCACATCGTGATAGAGTGCTGGAACAACAACTCTGGCAAAATAGGTCCGACTTGCAACCTTCCATTTTAGACAGATGGCCACCACAAATTCTAAAGATCCCACTCCTTCCACAAAAAAAGAAGGAGGTCCAGTGCTAACATTTTAGCCAGCTTCCCGTTGTACAAATGTGCCTTTGGGTGGTTGCAGTCGTTGGGCCCCTCCTGCGTAAACATGCCCATAATAGTGGCCTGGGTCTTCTTCTTTTCTGGGGCCACTGACGAAGGTGACTTCTGAGAAGTAGGAGTTGGTGGACTCAATGTGCGTATTGGAGCAATCACTGCATGCTGTGATGTATCCATGTGACTTTGAGTTTTGTGCCATTTTGAGGTTGCAGAGGTCGGTGATGCTGGTGCACTGCTGGAGGCAGGGCTGCTTTGCGTAAATATGTCACCCTCTTCTTCCTCATGACCTCCCACCGTGATTGGACTTAGAGGTGATATTTCCTGGCTCTCCTCACCTTCACCACAACCACATTCAGCTTTTTTTTTTAAGGTACTCCTCCCACCGGATTGCATGAGTTTTTTTATATGGGTCGTTTAGCCTCTAGGACCATAGTTTAATGCAGGCTTATCTCTTCTAACACTTGTGTGCATATTGCAACGTTCTCCTGCTTGCTAAGCATAAAAAAGGCCCAAACTGGGGAGGAGTACTTTCTTAGTGAGCCTTGGCGAATGACTAAAGAAGAACTGTATATAAGTGGGTGTGCCATAAATTGCCTTGTTGCAGTGAATAAATCTACTGAGTTAGGGGTTGGTGCAGGTCTCAGCTGGGCTTTACAAATATGGGAGCTGAGTTTGCTAAATGTGCCACATCCCTCAGAGCAGGTTGAATAGGAGGGGTAATGTTGGACTCTTCTGCTCCAGCATCCACAATGACTGGCTCATCGTCATCCTCCTCCTTATACCGTGCCATAATTCTAAGGCTTTCAGGAGCTTTTCTCTTCCCTTGCCTCTCCTGGAGTATCCCAGACTCTGCCCAAGGTCCAAATCATCATCATCAGAAGGGGTGCTTGGAGAAGATGGTGAAGTACCCTTCCTTTCTCTTGCTGGAGATCTGGGAGTCAATGATGCTAAAAGAGGGGGTCCTTTCACTGCAGGAATCTCACCTCCATTTCTGCTCCAACTTCAGGAATATCTATTATTGCTGGCTGTGTCTGCTGTCCGCTTTGCTCTGTTTCCTGAAATGATTGGATACTACTTTGTGAAAGGGACAAACCCAATTCAACCTCACTGCTCCTCGGCATCACCATGCTTGCAGTGGCTGCCTCGCTGACAGACATGGACTTCGGCTTATGTTGGGGTGGTGCTGTTGATGCAGGAGTGCTACTCCCAGGTTCCACCCCGGAGGCCAGTGAAGCACGAACACATCTCCCAAAACAGATTGTGTTCAGTACATCAGTGGCGGAAAGCCTCTTCTTCTCACTGGCCACTTTCTTGGCAGCACCTTTCTTTGGGCCATCTTGTAGCTATCGGTTGGCAGTGGCACTAAGCTGCACAAGCAAAAGAGATTGGAGGACTGATGTCACATATTCGTTGTACAGGCCTTCTGTTTGACAGTACTGGGGGTGATGTCTCCTCTTCTTCTCTAGTGCATCTAAAAGCTAACAAAACAGAAAAAAAGTAGTGAAACGTGGCATGTTGCAGTTTGAATTAGTACAGACAAAGACAATATAATTTAGTGGGGTTGGTTAATTAAGTAATAATAATTAACAACAATGTATCCAAAGATTTTAAAGTCAAACCACATTGCCATAACATGCAATTTAATTTCCCTTCTGGATAACGCAACATACAGATATAGCTCTTTGTATTATGTGCATCTATTCTAAAGGAAACACCTGTGGCAGTCAGGGAGGTGCATGAGTAAAGGGAATAATCCTTAAAAAATGAATTCTTATGTGCATCTATGGCGGGTAAGGTGGTCCAGGTGAAATGGAATAGTCACTAAAAAAAATGAATGATGTTGGTGCGTGTGCTGTGCACATACTCTATGGCAGGCAGGGGGTCCAAGGGGAAATTGAATAATTCCAGCAAATTCTAATTACATTGAAAATAAAATTAAAAAAAAACTAAAATAAACAATATAATAACCTTTTTTTAAATGACATAAAAAAATGTAAGTAAAAACTTAAAATAAGGAAAAAAAGAAAATGAATTGATTATGTTTGCACTACGGAAATATGAGAAACCTATTTGGAGGCCAGGAGGTACTGAAGAAAAATGCAAGAAAATGCATGTCATATAAAGCTCTGTTCATCATAATCATATTCATAATAGCCATATACTACAATGATCCTCAAGCATATGCAGGCCTATGTGAAAACTGGATGGCTACACAAAATGGCCACCAGCCACATGGTCAAACAACAATTACAAGCAAGGGGCATGGAGAACAAAGAACACATGCAATTCTATGGCAAAAGCACACTGGCTGAGTATACAAAATGGCCTCCGGCCACATGGTCAAACAACAACAGCAAACAAGGAAGCATGGAGAATGAAGGACACATGCAAGCCAATGGCAAAAGCACACTGGTTGGCTGAACAAAATGGCCACATGCTCAAACAACAACACCGAGCAAGGAGGCATGGAGAACAAAGAACACATGGAAGCCTACGGCAATAGCAGACTGGCTGGCTTCACAAAATGGCTGCCAGCCACATTGTCAAACAACAACAGCGAGCAAGGAGGCATGGAGAACAAAGAACACTTGCAAGCCTATGGCCAAAAGCACACTGGCAGGCGCACAAAATGTCCCGCAGCCACATTGTCAAACAACAGGGAGGAGACATGCAGGACAAAGAACACATTCAGGCTTGTGGACACAGACTACACAAAATTGCTCCTGGCCACATGGCATTGAGAACAAAGACAAATGGATGCATATGGCAAAAACAGTAACACACACACACAGAGGGCAGACAAAAGATGCATGGCAACACTGAAGAAATCAGTACCATAAATTCAGCAATGCCAAACACAAAATGTACCTGCCCTATACAAATGTTACAATAACATACATCCTCTGTTGGCATTAAACATATACACTTTTTGCAGAAGAAAACATGAAATAGAACAATATACACATTTCTAATGTAATCCAATGCCATACCTGCCCTAAATTATATTTTATAAAACTTATGCCACAGAAACATTTCTTTCATGCACTGATGACTAGAAGTGTGCCTACTCACCCAATGGCCCATTGGAAGACTAGGACACATAGTAAAATAAGTGATATTGCAAATGTAAGAAACATGGTGAACAGGCACTGAATTGTTCAATATTTTTCCTTTACAAAAGGTGAAAAATGAAATGCAAAAAATAACTAGTCCCCTACAGAAACTCCAGGCCACCCACCACAATGAAATTCAAAAATAAAATAAAATAAAAGTACAACGAAATACTGATGCATCCCCAAGCAAACAAACAACACCCTTATATAATACTTGTTGAACTTACTTTTGTGATATCACAAAAACAAAGTCCTAAAATCCCAAGATATATATTCAGCAGACAAAGCGAGTGATCCACCTCGAAATCCAAGTGATAAGTGACCAGGAGATGGACAAAGCCCTGGGAGGAGCCTTCTGGACAGGAACAGGAAGTTGGAGTCTTGGGTCACTTTCTTCCTGTTGGAAAATAAAGTTAAAATAAGGCTTGTCGTACTAAAAAACAACTTGAACGGTCCATTGGAGTAGGAAATCGATTTGAAAACCTCTTTATGAGTAGATTTAGCTGCTGCTCGGGTAGAAAATCTGTTCGAGGTGCACCTGCAGTTGCTTGTGCTTGCGAGCGGCAATACAGAGACATCATCACAGCCGGAAGCGAATAGACCCAAAATCTTGTGCACAATCGCTACCAGCCTGAGAATATTGTATGGCTCGCAAGTGAGCGCAAAACAGACAATTTTTGCATGCGCTAATGGTAAAAAACATTCTGCTGTGTGACAGATGGCAGAATTTTGGGAACTCTGCAATACTCTGTGTAGTGCGGAGTGTCTGACTTCTGCAAACTCTGCGAGCAAGCAGATTTTACCATCTGCCCCTAAAATCTGTTGGATAGATTTTGAGAAATTGAGGCTCAAACTTTACAGATATCTGAACAGTTCGGTTTGCTGGACTTTCATAGGCACTCTGCTTCAAATATTGGAAACATCTGATTGGCTTAGGGGGCTTTTTTCCCCCGCAGTTCTCACGCTCTGGTAGGAGCTTGTGATCTAATTGGCTGGAGCAGCAGGAAGAGAAATATTGTGGCTGCTGTTTCAGGACACAGGGACTCAGTGGCATGTTCTGAAAAATAATTATAAGGGGGCAAGGTAGGGGTACCCTGACCCCCTTAGCCTTGTGGGGGGATTCCATGGGCCAAATTAGAAACATACAGGTTTTTTTTTAATGCCGTGGTCCAGTGTGATTTTTGCAAGAGCCAGCATGACAACCCTCACCTCGAGTGAGAGTTGCACTGGATCGTAAAACAATTGAAGAAAACATGGGATGAGAGTTGATTGGGGTATGTCAGGCCTTGTGGTTAACCCAGTTTCATGCACCATGAAGGGTTGGGTGCAAGGCCTGGCTGCAGGTACTCCCGCAGTTGACATAAACAATTTGCATATAGTGCTTTTGATATAAACTGGGGACTTATAAAGTGCAGATAGTTAAAAAAAATCAGTGAAATTTCTGACATTATTCATTGATTTAGAATGTGTAGTCTATGAATGATTCACAGATAGTTCAAGTTGCAGTGTCATTGAAAGCATTGTTAAAATGGTGCAAATCTGGGGGTGGGGACTGCAGCTGGTGCAAGGTGACCACACCTGCTTGGAGTGCCTTAACAAACCAAAGTTTCTTTGCCCATAAGTAAGTCTGAATTCAGCATTCCTTGGAAATGTGTGGAGGCACCTCTGCAAGAGGTAGTGCTGGCCTGAACTATGTGCATTTTACCTCCATCTCCGTGTTCTTCTTTACTTCATGGAAAACATCGTACTTCTTCATAAGTGCATCATAATTTTAAAATTTCAGTCACTCCGCCATTGTGGAGAGTCCTGATTGTACTGCCTGTTATTTTGATAAAAAGGCAAAGAGAATTCTATACGAAATGCTGTACAATTCTAAGAATTTCAAAGTCATGCTGATCTCCATGACTTGTCCAATAAGCCAGTCAGTCATTCATGCCGCACTTCACGTTTTGGTTATAACTCTGGCTTTGCCTTCATGAAAATATTTTTTCCTCTGCTTTTTGTTTTTGTATGCATAACTGTTTAATCAATTGAACCTGTTTTGACCTTTTTTAATGTATATCTCTGCAATACTGGCCAGTTTGTTGCTTTTATAAAAATAAATAAAAAATGAAAGGTTGACCTCAAGGAGGCTCTTGTTAAAGCACTGACATGTACTTCCTGCATGACCAGTACTGAGAATTCATAGAACATGTTCAACGTCAAGGCAAGCTGAAGTTGATGTGCATGCATTATGAACCTTGCAACGCCATGATAAGACTATCTCAACCTGTAATAGTACAAGCAAACATGAAGGATAAACAAGCAAACATGAAAGATAAACAAGAGGTTAGGGCCAGATGTAGGAAACTTTTGCGAGTCGCAAATGGCCCGATTCGCAATTTGCGACCCCGCAAAATCGGAAATGGGATGCAAAAATCCCCTTTCCGACTCGCAAAATGTGACGCAAGCCATTATCGACTCGCAAAAATAGCGACCCCATTTTGCGACCCGCTAGTAGGAAGTCGCAATTTGCGAGTCGCAAACCAAATGCAATAGCCACTCGCTATTTGCGACTAGTCACAAAAAGCCCATTTTGCACTTCCAATTTACCACTAACTCAGAGCAGGTGGTTACCAGAACCAAAGTATAAAAGGAGACCCAGAAGGCATCTGGGTTACTCAAAATGGCGGAGATATATGTGATAGGAATGAGGAGGAGAGCCCACGCCGCACAGCAGAGGAGGAGGAAGAGCCAGAGACAGGAGAAGATATACAGAACCAGTCAGACACTTTTCCAACAAACTGAGGAGGAGATTTATGATAAATATAGACTCAGCAGTGTAGCAATACTAGATTTAATAGATTTACTCAATCCGCAGCTACAACGCCAGACTGTGCGCGGTTGCGCCATCCCTACGCATGTGCAAGTGCTATGCTCACTGCACCACTTGGCCTCGGGTAGCTATCAGGGGGTCATTGCTGTGGCAGGTGGGGTATCCCAAAGTTCACTCTCACGGTTCTTTAGGGCATTCCTAGATGCCTTACTAACACACATGTCCAGATACATATTCCTACCCAGGAATGAGGCAGAAATCAACAGCACCAAGTTGGATTTCTACAGGATTGCCAACTTCCCGCATGTAATAGGGTGTGTAGACGGGACACATATACAAATATGCCCTCCTGCAAACCTGGAATATCTGTTCCGCAATAGGAAGCGTACCCACTCACTGAACATACAGGTGGTATGTGACGTCCATTATGTTATCACTGACAAGGTAGCCAAATTCCCAGGGAGTACACATGACTTGTACATTTTCAGGCACAGTGGGATACACCAAAACCTAGAACGTGGGGAGTTTGGAGACGGATACCTCCTTGGTATAGCTGAATACACCTTGCAGACATACACACAGGTCAATGTGGAACCCATCTATGCCCAGCTAACATTGTACATTTTGTGCCACACAGGTGACAGTGCATATGCACTACGACCATGGATACTGACCCCGTACTTAACACCCAGAAATGAGACAGAGAGGCGATACAACAGTGCACATAGGAGGACCAGAAATATCATCGAAAGGACCTTTGGACTGCTGAAGGCAAGATTCAGAGGCCTCCACAGAAGTGGAGGTGCCCTCCAGTACACCCCAGTAACAGCTTTCAAGATTGTTGGCGCATGCGCTATCCTGCACAACATTGCCACCAGACGTGGGCTACCTCTCACCCCAGAAGACCCAGATTCGGAGGATGAAGAGCAAGAGCTACCACATCACCATCATGGGGATAGAAGCATTGCAAATCAAGGCAGACTGAGACAGAACCACATTGCAAACCAATACTTTGGAAGGTACGTGCTAACTGCCACCACACTAACTAATGTCACACACAAAGAGTCCAGGTGTGAAGTGGAACTAACAAGTTATTTATTTTGTGCACCAAAAAAAACTATATACATTGACAACAGTTCAGGGCTGTAACAGTCCACCTGGCATGAGCACACATTGACCTCATGTGCCTCTACCCCAGGACAGTGTGGAGCTCATATTCTACGCCGGCTTCGGCAAGCATGACTGGTACCTGGTGTCTCAGCAGTGCCCTGCCTTGAGCTTCCACTGCGCAACACCCTGGTGTCACTGGCTGAGACACTGCTGATGGTGGAGCCCTCCTCTCTATCCTGTGGCGTGTCAGCCGCACCCCTAGCCACCTGCCATGCCTCCATGATATCAACGGCGTGGCTGAGACGTCCCAGTCCACGTGCCACATCACTGGCAAAGTGGCCCATGTCTACTTGGAGGCTGACCGTGCGCCTTGAAAGGCCAGTAGTGTTCACAGCCAGCCTGACTATGGAAGCAGACATTTGGTGCAGCCGGTGCATTAGCTGCCTGTCACGACGCCTTGCACCCTCCCTCTCTGTTATGAGTTCCGCCACCATTTGTCTCATGGAGAGTGCAAGGTCGCCCACATGTGTGTTCAGTTGTTGCAGCTCTGTGTGTACCAGCTGCATACCACTGCTTTGGTTTTGCTCCATGTGCCGCATTGCCCCTGAAATTCTCCGTATCTCCTGTGTTTGCAGGCGCTGACCCCGTAGGAGTGCGGCCTCGGCGTGTGACATGGAGGCGTCCCCTGACTCAGCCTGTGGCTCTGGTGGTACATTTACACGTCGCCTGCGACGCAGTGGAGGCTCCGTGTCATCTACAGTGGCTCTGTGGCTGGGACCAGGTGCTGGCTCACTCACCACTATGGCAACTGGTGCATCCTGAGGGGACTGTGTGTTGGTGGTGCAGGTCTCTGTGGTGGCTGGTCCTGACTTGTCTGCAGGCTGGTGGCTGACCTGTGGCCCCTGGATGCTTTGGTTGGGGGGGGGGTGTTGTGTGGGAGACCTGTGGGACATAGGGAACACACTGTCAGTATCTACCATCTGTTATCAACTTCCTAATAAACTGTTGCCTATCAACTGCCTACTTGACTACATTGCCCATAATGCACCATTCTGGTTGTTGCTACTCTGAAATGGAGCTATTTCGGTTGTGCATGCTACTGTGTACAAGGTGGGTGGGGGTATGGCATATTTGGGTGTACATGCATGTCTCATGGTACTCAATGGTTGATGGTCCTGGCTCTGAAGTATCCAGGTCTCCCATTCCGCACACTGCCTCTGGCTCCAGGGTCTCCTCAACTCTTTCCTCCAAGGGGTGTGGGTGGTGGTATTGTGGACGGTCCCCCTCCAGTGCCCCTCATCTCCCGGAGCCGCTCTGCCACCCTCTCCTTGTTCCGGGTGCGCAGGTCATACCACCTTTTTTTCAATTCCTCTATGCTCCGGTGGCTGACACCCAGGGAGTTCACCTTGTCTTGGATGTCCATCCAGATTCTTCTCTTCTCCACCTCTGGGCTGCCCTCCCAAAAAGTTGGTCATGGTGCTGGCAGCACTCCTCTGTCAGCACCTCCAGATCTTTCTCTGCAAATTTCAGTTTGCGCTTCCTTGGTGTCTCAGCCATGGTAGCTGCTGTTCTCTCTGTTTGCAGTGTAGCAGTTGGGTGTGGTCCTCCCTCCACCCAGGTGTATTTGTAAACTTCCTGGCTGTGATGTGATCATCAAGAGCCAGGAAGTGTTTTCCAGAGTGTTCTGCAGTGCGACTTCATTTGCGAGTCGCAAATTGAAGTCGCGTTTTCTTCTTGGATACCATTTAGCGAGTCGGAAATTGCGAGTCGCAACGACTCGCAAAATTTTTCCTACCTACATCTGGCCCTTATTTCTTTACTTGTTGCATCCAAAGCTTCTACTTCAATAAGCAGTACTTGTAAGCTCTCTAAAAATACTACATCTCTAACTAACAAGAGACCTAACAAAGATCCCCATCTCCAATTAAAGACTCTACACATGTCCCTATGGAGTAACTATTTTAGGAAATAAGGGTGTTTAGACCTTTTATGGAGGAAACTAACACACAGGCCCTCATTCCAAGCTTGGCGGGTGGCGGTTGCCGCCCACCAAGCGGGAACCGCCAATTGGCCGCTCCGCGGTCAAAAGACCGCGGGGGCCATTCTGACTTTCCTGCTGGGCCGGCGGGCGTCCGCCAAGGGAGCGCCCGCCGGCCCAGCGGGAAAGGGCCTGCAACACAGAAGCCGGCTCAGAATGGAGCCGGCGGTGTTGCAGGTGTGCGACGGGTGCAGTTGCACCTGTCGCGCTTTTCACTGTCTGCTAAGCAGACAGTGAAAAGCATACTGGGGCCCTGTTAGGGGGCCCCTGCACTGCCCATGCCAGTGGAATGGGCAGTGCAGGGCCCCCCAGGGGCCCCAGGACACCCGTTCCCGCCATCCTGTTTCTGGTGGTGAAAACCGCCTGAAACAGGCTGGCGGGAAGGGGGTCGGAATCCCCATGGCGGCCGCCGCCATGGAGGATTAGCCCAGCCGGGGCTAATCCGGCGGGAAACCGCCGGACCCGGTTTTCCGACCGCAGCTTTACAGCCGCTGTCGGAATGGGCACTGAAGCACCGCCAGCCTGTTGGCGGTGCTTCCGTTGCCCGCGGCCCTGGCGGTCTTTGACCGCCAGGGTCGGAATGAGGGCCACAGTTGCAAACTTTACATGACAAGTGGTCTTTGATGGACAAGAGAATGTCGGAAGTAGAGCAATGTGTCAGCAATATTCAATACTCATCAACTATGACTCACTTACTTCTCTGCTCTTCAAAAACAAGACCTTGAAACTCTAAACAGGTGAAATAATCTAAGAATTTATGATGTGACAGATGGTTTGGAAGAAAATTATCCTTTTCCTTTTTCCAATCATTTATGCATAAGACTGTTGATCTACCTGACACTACTCAGTTAAATATTCTAAGAGCTAACAGAATTGAGCACAGACATATTTTTGTCACATCAATCTCTAAACCGAGTGGAATAATTACATTATTTCTGAAATATACCGGCCTACTGAAAGTCACAGTGGCAAAGCTAAAGAAAATATGTTTTATGGCCTGGTAATACATTTTGTTTGTTTCAAAATGACATTGCAAATGCCACTGAAGAGAGACATAAAATATTTATAGATTCACACTCTCAATGCAGAGATCTGAATGCAAATTTTAGGCTAATTCATTGTGTACCTTCAAGGTGACTTATAAAAAAAACATCCACATATGAATACCTGAACAGACTACAGAACTTCTTGGATGAACGTGCTTGGTATGTTCAAGTTCTTCTTTCAGTTAAAAAATATGTCTATGAATATGTTCTGTAATAATTGTGTCTGTTATTGTTTGTTTTATTCTATTTTGTATATTTACATTTATATATTTTCTATAACTCTTGTTTTATATATTTTTTCTTTTAGGTCAAAGTACTCAAAGTTTTATCACAGTATATTGCTCATTATAGTGTTTGCATCCCTTAATCCTCATGGAGTGAAGCAGTGTCAACTTCATTGAGTTGCCCCACCAGCCTCCATATTTTTGTGTTCAATGCAGGTATGTTGTTCTAATTTCTTCATTTTATATTCTGCTATCTTTTTAATGTTCTCTTCTTTTACTTCTGCTTGGTTCAGAGTAAATGCATATGTTTTCATTCACTCCTGTCTCATTACACTGTTTTCTTATTATTGCACTGTTTGTTCTTGTTAGAAATTGGATTTCTGATTGTCAGAGTATGCACCCTGTACAAGCAGAACCGCAATCCTAGTAAGGGTAAGTCAGAAACACACTAAAAGATAGTGTGATACAGAGTAGTCAGACTTATCTAAAGAGGCAATTTGTCAAAGTATTTGTGCAACACAATGAAAACACCACAAAAAGACTCCACATCAGGTTAGAAAAATAGACAATAGCTTTATAAAGAAATCAAGATAAAAATGACAATATCCAATAAGTAGGTCGAATTATGAATTTTTAAAGAATAAAAAGAGTTCTAGCTCTTAGAAGCAATAAGCATCAATGGGGGTTATCTGTTCATGCTGGACTGGGGCAAAGTCAACAGTTCAGGCCAACTGCAATGGAGCACCGGCCAGGGACAAGAGTCACGCAGGTCCAGCCACAACAGCATGATGCGGGGTGCAGACGAGGGATCTGTTGAATGATGCATCAATGTTGGGCCTGCAGTTGAGGTGATGTGTTGATTTTCTTCATTTAGTGATGGCAATGTGTCAGTTCCCAAGATGAAGTGCTGAGCTAAGATGTGTTGGTTCCGCAAGGCGATACACATGGTATCTCTGCACAGTCGAGGGGATGCGCCTATCTCTCCAAGCTGTTGCGATGGTGATACGTGGTTCAGAGAACTGGGCTCTCAAGTCAAAGCATTGGTTCTGAGAGGAATGCACCGGTTCTACTCCTGCAACAGGGTCGATGTGTTAGTTCTGCTACAAGCAGACTGGAGATGCTGGTGTAAGTATCTGAGTCCACTTCCAGTGAACCAGGCACAGGAGCAGGGGGATAAACTTTAATATCCCTGAGTCTCAAGTAACAGGAGGCAAGACAGCAATTCCTTGAAATTCACTAGGGGTGCAAGGCAGAGTACACTTTTCCTTCAGCAGAAAAGCTTGTCCTTCCAGGTCAGCAGTCCAGCAGAGTAACAGCCCAGCAGTTTTTCTCACAAAGTCTAGTTGTAGTTTAAGAAGTGGTTAATATGGTTGGGTCAGAGAACCAGTACTCATACCCAGATGTGCCTTTGAAGTGGAGGTGACTTCAAAGAAGGATCTTTGAAATGCACAGAGGCCCTGTGTTCCCAGTCTTGGCTCCATACTATCCGAAGGGGGGTAATCAGCCCTTTGTGTGGGGACACAATCAGCCCCTCCCTCCCGTCCTACTCATTAATATCCATCAGAATGCAAATGAGTGCTCATACACACCTAATCTTCCTGTGGTTGTGGCTGTCTACAGAGAATGCACAAAGTGTAACTGTCACCCACCAAGGACGTGTGTTGGAGACAGGCTGCAGGCACACAGAGCTGTAAGAGCAGAGAAATGTCCACTTCCTAAAAGTGGCATTTGTTTAATAGTAATGTTAAATCCAACTTTACCAGTAAAGTGGATTTGTCATTCCAATGATATGAAACATCAAATAGCTATTTCTTCTCAATCATCAATTACAGCTTAAAAGTGTAATAAGGAATTCCCAAGGTTAACCTATGAGCGGAGTAAGCCTCACAGTAGTAAAAAACAAATCTGTGTGTTTTTCACTACCAGGACATGAAAAAACGTAAAGGTATGTGTCCTACCTTGTTCTTACAAAGCACCTTGCCCTAAGGACTACTTCGGGCCTACCTTAGGGGTGTCTTATGTGTAATAAAAGGGAGGTCTAAAGTTTTGCAAAGGGTTTCAAATGCCAAGTGGCAGTGGCGATAAAACTGCACACACAGGCTCTACAGTGGCAAGTCTGAGACATGATTAAAGGGCTACTTGTGTATGTAGCACAAACAGTGCTGCAGGACCACTAATAGCATTTAATTCATAGGTCCTGGGTATATGGTATCCCATCTTACAAGGGACTTACAAGTAAATTAAATATGCCTATTGTGTATATACCAATGCTACCATGTTTAGGGGAGAAGCAACTGCACTTTAGCACTGGTCAGCATTGGCAAAGTCCTAAGGCCTTCAGAAAGGGCCATTTTCCAACACTTCTCTTTCACAATTTCTCTTCTATGTGAGCGTACATGTACATTTATTAATCATGTTCTATTATGGCCTTAACTTCATAGCCTAAAAGAGCATGGCTCCCATGTCAAAGGATAGAGGGTCCTCTCTTATTTGGTCAAACTCAAGACGCATGTTGCATTAATGACAACAAACACACTTGCCTGAAAGTGAACCGGTCAAACTTAAGCAGGATTGGGTTTGATATGTGGTTTTTTAACCTGCAGGAAGCATTTAAAAAAACAGTGTTGTAATTTTGTGCAGTAAGAAACTACCTATTCCTATTTTTAGTGTCTATGGTCCAACAAAAAAATGCTACAAATCTTTAGATTGACTTTGCATGCTAATTGATGAACTGTTCTTAAGAATATTTGATTTTGGGAGGGGACTGTAGACACGTTTTAGATCCTGATGTTGCTAGATAGTCTATTGTGAAGTATATCTCAATGGAATGCAAAGGAATTCAAGTGTGTTATTTCTCAGAGACTCCTAGTTGAAACTTAGTAATCTTGATACCAAGGAACACATCTTCTTTTCTCCAGTATACAGGCCTCAATCAATATTTGATTATGCATCTATGAGCCAAAACTTATCCCAACAGATAGATAATGCAGAAATTGGTGCAATTTTATTATTAGATCATGTGTTGTTTCTTACTACTATTGATCTTGTTTTCATATCAGCACACTTAAATAGATGGTGAATTAGTAATGATCTTTAAAATTACTCTCAATTCATAACTTTTTGTTTAATCATTTGCAGAGAATTATTTTGCTAATAACAATAAAAAGACTTTTTCATTCCAGTGTTCTGGGACACATTTAAAACTTCATTAAGGGATTGTCTTATTCATTTTGTCGCTAAAAAAAGAAAGCAACAGAAAAAATAGTAAAATGTACAACACACATTAAACAAACTTTACAGCATTCATAATATTCCTCTACTTATAAGGAATATTTAGATAAAATGATTAAATTAAAATTCCACTTAAAAAAAAGCTCTTTGGAACTTGCCTCTTTTTTCTTATTAAGATGAAGTGCTAAGTATTATGGTAAAACAGAAAAAATCATTGATATTATTAGCCAATCTTTTAAAAATCTAAAATGAAAGGACAACAACATAATCTATTCATAATAATCAAATTTTTCTTTGTCATAAAGATGCCAATATTATTAAAACCTTTTTTGATTTTTATGAGACACTTTTTACTTCTGATAACAATCCAGTAGAGTAAGATCTTTCAGGTTATTTTTCATTAATTCAGAGGGAAGTTCCTTTTGATACTGATGTATCTTCTATAGAAGTGGAAATGTCTATGAATGAAATTCAAATGGCTTTAGGTTCTCTTAAAGAGAATAAAGCACCGGTTAGTTCTCATAAAGAAACTAAAGTACCAGGGCCTGAATCATTTTTACCTTTTTCTCAATGTTTATATCTCAGAGTTATTTGGTTATTTTGCTGAAATAAAATATTGTCAAACTTCCTTTCAAGATACTTTAATCTGTATTCAATATTTCTTTTGTAAATATAGATCATAAAGTTTTTGCTAAAATGGTAGCTCTTCACCTTGATTCATTTTACCTACGTTATCAGTACATGAGTAATGTGGCTTTTTAAAAGGATGCTTTATTTCCTATAACAAAATAACTATGTTTAATATCATTAGTAATTCACATGGTAGCAATTCCCCATTGGGCTTTATTACTCTACAAATTGAAAAAGTATTCAATAGGATACGTTGGGATTTTATATTTAAATATTTGTCTTCGTTTGACTTGAGTAGTAAAATTAATCACTGTATTTCTACACTTCATTCTAGACCCAAATCATGTTTCTAACAAAGGTTCTTCTATTCAGTCTTTTAATTCCCATAAGAAGCATTAGACGGGGTTGTCCATTCTCACCACTTTTTTATCGTTGTTCTAGAATCCTTTTTATCTCTTTATTCACCAGACTGCAGAAATAACAGGATTTTTGTATAAGGATTTACATAACGGTATCTGTTTAAGTAGGTGTCAGTCTTCCTCACAATACAAACTCAGACATTTCTATACCTGCTTTTCTTCAAGAAGTTTACAGTTTTTAAAACATTTCAGAATATAAGCTAAATACTGAAAAACCCAAAATTCTTCCAGTAAATAACATTTGTTTCAAACATTTATTTGATAATACTGGAATTAACTGGAATTCTACTAAAATGAAATATTTAGGATTCTGGTTTTCTTCATCAAAAAAGATACCATTAAACTTGTCATACTCTTATTAGTAACTGGAATTTTATATATTTGTCATGGTGGAATCAATGAAACTCTATAAAATGATGTTAGTCGCTTTCATTTTATATACAATACGAGTGATACTTCTACATGTCCTGAATAGTTACTTTAAAAGAATTGACACTCTATTAAGTAGATATCTATGAAACCAAAAACATTCACACATATCAATTCCAAAGCTAAGACGTAATAAATAAGAAGACGGCAGAAACATTTCCAAACTTGTAGACATATCATTGCACCTTTAATTTAAAACAATCCTCTTGCTGGCTCATTGTGATGAAAATCTGAGAAAAAAGTGGCCATCCTTCTTCTTCTAAAGAACTTTTATTGTTCAGACAAAAAGCAAGCTGCATATCCACACCAATTCTTAAAAATATCTCCAAGACTTTTCAACCTTTACTCATTCATGGTCTTCAGAATCAATTAGATTTTTTACACTGACCATGTGGCATAATCGGTTCTTCAGAGAATACTAATATAACAATGCACTGTAATGCATGGAGAACATATGGAATAAAATGAATGTATCAATATATATCAGCTCAGGTTCTTGTCTCCTTAATAGAACTTTAGACACATTTTTAGTTTGCCTTGTTCATGTCCTCGTAAGTAAATTAAACTATCTCAAGTTGTTTCTAAAACATATTGAATTTATTGCCATCATAACATAGGTGTCTCACATATACATGTTTTTTAAATTTCCTTATGCTGACAGAATAAAACATAATGCTGAATTAATATGGAACCACAAACTAAATTCTATCAGACCAACTCACTGAATAGCTCACATATGGGAGGAAAAACTCCCTTTGAGGGTAGTACAATGCAAACATTCTTTTTTATTTACAAGTGACTATTATTTACCACTTTTTAAAATGAATTCACTTGTTGTGCTTGTAGTCCTATAGGTCTCAAAACTATGCTATTTGCATATCCCTTGTTTATATAGTTTTGGAATAAAGTCTGAAGTCAAACTAACTCAAACTTCCAATCCACAATTTATTTTATTTTTAATATCTTTTTGGGCAATTTCTCAGATGAATGGTTGTCATATTCAAATGACTTGCGTGGTTTAGATCTATTACTATCACTTACTTTTCAACAAATTACAATAAAATTGGAAGAATGCTACACTTATTTTTTTTAAGACATTGTGGTGCCATAATGAAAGACTAGACAATGCATATGTAGTACTTTTGTCACTTGCGATCAAGAATGAGTCCCTATGGCTCCCTGTTGCGACTGGCCATACTAACATTTCAAGAGTGCATGAAACCTATCAGCTATTAATTGAAGATGTGTCCAAGCCACCTTAGAGAGAATGAGTATTTATAGAGTATCTATTCTCAATATAGTTATACAATATATCTAGAATTTTTCATAATGAAGTATTTTTATTTGCATTGCTCACACAGTATTTATTAGTAATACTTTGTTATATTCATATTAGGTACGCTATACTGGTCGATTAGGTCAGGAACATTATTAATGTTTAACTCATTGGTTATTCATATATATATATATGATATGGATAACTCAGATTGCTTTCTCTTTTTCCCTTTTTTCTTCTTTCTTTCTCTTTTTCTACATCTACAATTAGGAAGGAATATGGTTATTGCTTAATATTACTTGTCATAACAATAGCCATATTTCACAAATAAGTTCTTCATAAATTATTTTTCTATCAAATCATTGTGATCCAAGTTAATATTACTGTTATTCGTGTACTTTAGGTTGTAAGTCTTACAAAAATTCTTTCTTCAGCCAAGACAATGGTGCAAACCATTCTGCTCATTTCAAGAATGTATGTATGGTATTTGTTCATACTAAGGAGAGTTGACCATATTTATATTCACTTAAAAAACAAAGGTTACAGGGACGTATAGTTAACCTCGCATTTTAAACGTGCCAAACCATAGAAATTCACCTGTTATAGTTAAAGTTATCTCAAGTAACTATAACCTGTGCCCTAACATAACTGTAACTCATGCTCCCACCATTATATATTAGAAGTGAAGTCATTCTCTTAAAATTCTATGACCTGAGGTATTTAACAGGCACATCTCATTAAGATAAATAATACCCAAGAACTGTTTATATTCTCACTAATATCTAGAGAGCCAATATATTTTGTATTCACCTCAATATCAGTACAAAAAGGAAAATAATATCAACTTAACATAGGTAATTTCACAGATATGCTTCATATTCTACTTGTTCTGCTTGTTGCAAAAGGATATGCCCTTTAGTACTGTAAATATTATGGAAAATTGGGTCTCTGTGCACTTGGAGAATACAGTTCAGTATATGATACATACAGCACTTTGCAAACTTGTCCGCACATATCCGGATTGCATAATTAATTTGTGCTGCTCTGCTTTCCCACCTCTGTTAGAAGGGCATGTCACTTGTTTTAAATGCAAGTTTTCATGTCTTTACCTGAGTCCTCAGTTCTGGTGAGCAGCTGCCGTGGCTGCCGTCAGTAACTCAGGAGTCCCCTCTAATACTATCCCTTTTGGGACTTCCAAAGTTTCTCTTCTGCACCTACACCTTCTTCCACTTCCTCCCACATTATAGACTTCCTTTGTGATATCAGGTCTCTTCTTAAACATGCGGTCGAATTCTGGGACATGCTGTCTTCACTTTCAACTAACATTGATTTACTCACCGAAACCTGGTTGAACACTACCACTTTACCAACCTTAGCGTTAGTTTGACAGACAACTACCAAATGTTGAGACTTGAGACTAGACAAAGAAGGGAAAGTTGGTGGTGATCTGCGATTATTTTAAAGACATCATTAAAGTCTTGCTTATTGATACTTTACACGCAGATTGGGCAGTGATATGTGAAATCTCCCGCAAAGACTGATAGAGGGGGACCCTAGTGTATTGCCCTTTGGGACCAAAAAAAGATTTTAGCCAGTTTCTTACAGAATACATCGCTGTCCACATCCTTGCATTCCAACAATTCCTTCTAATGGGTGATTCCAACCTTCATGGTGATGACTCTGCTAATTCTGAAACAGTTCAACTTACTTCTGACCTAATTTTGTTAGGCCTTCAACAAAAAGTTATAGGTCCCATCCATTTGGCTAGTCACACTTTAGACCTCATTTTTACCAACTCTCCCGCTCTGTCCTGTGACGCCCCTCAACCTCTTCCATTGACTGACCACTTCCTAATATGTTTTCAAATCACAAATCCCAGGTTGCCTGAATATAAACAGAAGAGCTCACTGAATAGTTCTAGACACTGGTGCAAAATTACTCTGGATGTCTTTTCAAAAGAATTCAAATTCACAACTAATCCAGCAGGCTCAGATGTAGGCAAAGCTCTAACAGATTACAACACTGCTGTCATGATATCTTTCAAGAAGATCACTCCTATAAAACCTTGCTCTAACTCCAACCATGGCACACCGCCACCAGAACTGCGCACTGAAAAAGCTCAGTGTAAAAAGCTTCAGAGACGTTGACTTCTCTTCAATAAATGTGTAAACAAAGAGGCAAATAGATTAGCCTTAACAAATTATCACTGTAACATAAACAAAGCCCACAGAGCACATATTTCTTTTCAAATAAGGCAGACAATTCTTCTAAAGTAGTCTTTAAAATTTTGAGTTCCTTTCTTAACCCTCGAGCCTGTTCTCAGGAGATTGTACCATCGCAAGCTCTCTGTAATTCCCTTGCGAATCACTTCGAAGGTAAAATCAACAACATTTATCAGAACTTCGCCAAAATAACTGAGAAGGATAGAGGTCAATTAAATTCCTTTCTCTCACCCACCCTCAAATATCCCACCTTAAGCAATTTCAAGCCACTCTCACCTGACTCTGTTCAGAATGCAGCAACAACGCAATAGGGGTCTTCATCAGATATTTGCCCACCCCACATTATCGCATCTTTATCCTTCCAGCGTACCCCACCAACACTGTGTAATCTAATGTAGATATAGTTCACTGGAAAAAACAAAGGTTAAAGTAACAACAGTGACAACATTAATGTTTTGAACTTCAAAAAAACAAAAATTCTCCAGTTCTAGTTAGCAGAGCTGCCCCAACAACTGGGAATCTGTGGACCACAAGACAAATGAGCTGCCAACTGCTGGCATTGCAGAAAGTAAGGGGAGAGGTTAGTTGGAGAAAAGCCATGTCTTTTATAGATTTTGTAAAAGACAGGTGGTTCTAGATGTTTCTGATGTAGAGAGGAAGTGTGTTCCAGAGAAAAGGAGCCAGGGGACAGAAAGAGCATCCGCAGGCTCTTACCCTCAGGACTCTGGGAATAGTGGCCAGGTTAAGGTCAGCCGAGCGCAGAGGCTGCGCGGGCCAGTAGGGTCCATAGAAGATTAGATAGGATGGGGGCTCTTTAGGAGTGCAGGATATTGTGGGCGGTGCATAGGGTCTTAAAATGAATGCACTTCTCCACAGGTAGCCAGTGCAGCCTGTGGAGAAGACCACAGGTGGAGTAGAATTTAGAGAGGAAGACTAGCAGCCCAACTGTAGCATTTTGGGCCAGCTGGAGTCTTCTGGTAACAGACTTGTTAGCCCCTAAGTACAGAGTGTAACAATAGTCTAACCGGGACACAATTACTGCCTGAATGGTGGTTTGACAAGTGCACGGGTAACAGAGGCTCAGGACGGGTTTAAGCCTTCGCATAAGCCCGAAACAAGTGCTGATTAATGATTTGGCTTGAGCCTCAAAGTCCAAGGTATCATCCATCCAGACTCCTAAGTTTTTCATAGTTTTGATAAAGGACTTGGGCTTGGGGGAGACCCAAAGGAACTAGGGCACCAGTGGTTGCTCCAGATGTGGGCATGTTTGCCTGGTAAAGGTATTTCAGTTTTATTTGCATTCAGGTGTAGACAGTTGTAATTCATCCACTCTGATAAAACAAGTACTGCCTTTTTGAACTTGGAAATGTGTTGAGTAGGTTACTGGAGAGTGAAAGAACGCGCTCGGTGTCATCAGCATACAACAAATCAATCCCTGAGGATTTACCGACCTGGGCCAAAGGCTGAATGTATCTATTGAACAAGGTAGGGCCCAGGAAGAGTCCTGGTGGACACCATAGTGTAAAGTGTCACAGGCGGAGCTAGAAGGAGGGAAGATGACCTAGAGGGAGCGCTAAGATAGAAAGGAGGGAAACCAAGACAGTGAAGACCTACCTATGCCAACGCCCTGTCAGAACTCAAGTAGGGTTTTTTGAGAGACTGTGTCAAATACGGCACTCAAGTCAAGCAGGATCAGGATTGATGATCTGCCTTTGTCAAGAGCCATGCAAAGTTGCTCGGTGATTGCGAGGAGTACAGATTCTGTGCTGTGTGCAGGTCTGAAGCCATTTTAGGAGGAGTCCAGGATATGACTGTCTACCAGGAATTTGGTCAGGTTGCCTTTGTGATGTCTCTCCATGACCTTGGCAAGATCAGGAAGGAAGGAAATGAGACAGACATTTTCAGGCTTAGAGGTGTTCAGAAGTGGGGGATGACTTTAGCTTGCTTCAATGGGCCAACCACAAAGTCTACTGACAAGGAGAGATTAATCAGTTCCAAATAGGGAGGAAGGAGAGCATTCTATTGTTTGATAAAACAAATCAGGTTTGGGCGGATCATCAGGTGAGCTGAATTTAGCTTGGCTACAAAGAGTCTGGAGAGCTGGCAGACACAAGTGGGGCAGCGAGTTGAATGAGGGCATAGGATTACAGTCAGCTGACAGAACCGTGCCATCTAACCTCATATTGGGAACAGCAGAGGAAAAGTGTGAGTAGATGTCCTCTATCTTGCCAATAAAATAGTCTGAATGTTTTGTGCAGTGTGTGCTGGAGGCTTCAATGGGGTCTGCTAATAGCACTGATTTTGTAAAACTGTTAACTAAGTTATACAATTCTTTCGCTGGGTTATTGCTACTACTAATTTTAGCTTTTCTGCCCTATATTTCATGATCAGTTTGTGTAAGATTGCAGATCTATATTGTGTTTTAAGAGAGGGATCATATGCTTTCCTCTTGGAGCGTTCCAGGGCTTTAGAATGCTTTTTAGCCAGAATAAGCGTCTCATTGAACCAATGGGAAGCATGTTACCTCTTGGCGCAACCCTGTATGACATGAAAAAATACATCTAATGCGGATGTGTGCCAGGATTCCAAAGTGTTATTTGCGGTCTCTCCACAGGGGGGTAGCTGGCAGTGGCTGGCCTGAATGAACTGCTCAAATTCTTGGATTCCCTGCACTGACGTCATACACTGCTTATGACCTCACATATGACATCACTCATAAAATGTTCTATGACATCACTGATAACACCTTAATTGACATATAGCTGGGGCTGGCTTTAGCGCTGGTGGTGCCTGGTGAGACAATCTTTTTTGGTGCACCCCCCATAACCTCCTTCTCTGATTCCCTCACTACCACCTGGCATGAGTGCCCCTCATCTCTCCATGGCCCCTCTCTCACACACATTTCATTTGTTTTAAAGTGCTGGTAAAGGCTGTCTTTACTAATCCATTCAGCTATCCACATAAATTACAGGTCTTTTCTTTGCAACAGGCATATTAACCTTCTGCACTACTTTATGTTGAGTAAAACTGCTCTAGAATAAACTCTGATCTCTCTCTCTCACAAGAACATTATTCACAAGAGTTATCTTGACATTTGTATTGCTGCCTGAAAGCTGGATGCAGAGGACCTCTGCAGCAGGTGCTTTTAAATCGTACGCTATTAATAAACACGCCCCTCCCCCCCCACTGAAGTTAGTACACCCCCTTCCCATGCCCATTTCACACCCATTACTTTCATTCATTCGTGGACTTGCCTTTAAAAATTCCCTTGATTTCATTTGTCAACGGTATGCATACGTGTTAGACTTTTCATCCTTGGCGTGGTCTCCCTTAACTTTTTGCCACTGTTCCCCAGGTTGTTGATGTGTGCTGGACTCGTACTGTTTTTGTTACTCTGGGCATTTTACCAGGGCATGTAAATCAAATGCTACTAGTGGGCCTGCAGCACTGGTTGTGCCACCCACATAAGTAGCTCTGTAATCATGTCTCAGACCTGCCACTGCAGTGTCTGTGTGTGCAGTTTTAACTGTAAATTCTACTTGGCAAGTGTACCCACTTTCCAGGCCTAAACCTTCCCTTTACTTACATGTCAGACACCCCTAAGGTAGGGTCTAGGTAGCCCCAAGGGCAGGGTGCAGTGCATGGTTAAGATAGGACATATAGTAATGTGTTTTATATGTCCTGACAGTGAAATATTGCTAAATTCGTTTTCCGCTGTTGCAAGGCATGTCCCTCTCATAGGTTAACATGGGGGCTACCTTTAAATCTGATTAAAGTGTAGATTCCTTTTGGGAGCGGATGGACATGTGGAGTTTGGGGTCTCTGAGCTCACAATTTAAAAATACATCTTTTAGTAAAGTTGATTTTAAGATTGTGCGTTTGAAAATGGCGCTTTTAGAAAGTGAGAATTTTCTTGCTTATACCATTTCTGTGACTTTGCCTGTTTATGGATTCCCTGTCTGGGTCAGTTTGACAGTTGGGCGGGTAGCATCTCACACTAGACAGTGACACAAAGGGAGCCGGGGTGTAGTCTGCATTTCCTGATGAGCCATCTGTGCTAGGAGGAAGGGGAGGAGTGGTCACTTACACCTGAAAGGGCTGTGCCTGTCCTCACACAATGCAGTCTCCGACCCCCTGGTGAGTGTCTGGGGCCTGGTTTGGACAAGGCAGCTTTTCACATTCAAAAGAGACTTTACTTTGAAGTAGGCGTACTTCAAAGGAGAAATTGGGTATAAGAAGGGCACCCAAAACCACAGACTTTAGAACACTTCTGGAAACAAGAGGAACCTCTGCCTGGAGGAGAGCTGAAGAGCTGAGGAAGAAGAGCTGCCCTGTCTGTGACTGTGCTTTGTGGAGGTATCCTGCAGTTGCTGCTTCTGCCAGAATAAGAGGGCAAAGACTGGACTTTGTGTGCCTTCCATTTTGTGAAGAAACCTCCAAGGGCTTGATTTAGAGCTTGCCTCCTGTAGTATGAAGTCTCAGGGACAGCAAAGACTTCTCTCTGCCAGCACCTGGAGTCTCTGGAGAGACTCCTGCTCTGACAAGTGGTGCCCTGTCAAGTCCCTGGGCCCTTGAAAGGAAAGCTGGTGGAAATCCAAGGAAATTCAGAAGACTTCGGACTGGAACCCATGCTGAATCCGGTGACGCCGCCTGCAACCGACTCCGTGATCTTCGCTGGAACGCGACGACCTTTGCAGGCCCAACGCCGCTGCAGCCCCGCTGAAGTCTGCGACTCTGTGGAACTCTCTGGTGACCGACTCCGCTCGAAGTGCACGGATTCAATGTTTCGCACAGACGCCACGATACCTGACTTTGCGCATCGGCTTGTTTTCTCTCTTCACCAAAGGTACTGTACTTGGGGGTCTACGCGACTCCGTGTCCGCCCCCGCTGGTGTCGGCTTGTTGGGAACGACTCCATCATGATGCCGTGTTAATACCTCATCGAAGTATTTTGTGTTTCTAAGCGCTACTTTTGAGTTTAATCTTAAAAAATTCATAACTTGACTTGTGTATGTCGGATTTTTATCGTTTTGGTCTTGTTTTGTTTAGATGAATATTTTCTATTCTTCTAAACTGGTGTTGTGTCATTTTGTAGTGTTTCCATTAAGTTACTGTGTGTGTTGGTACTTTACAACTAGCACTCTGAAGTTAAGCCTACTGCTTTGCCAAGGTACTAAGGGGGTAAGCAGGGATTAGCTGAGGGTGATTCTCTTTTACCCTGACTAGAGAGAGAGTCCTTGCTTGAACAGGGGGTAACCTGACTGTCAACCAAAGACCCCATTTCTAACATTGATTTCATTTGTCAAAGGTATGCATACGTCATGCCTTTTCCGGGGTTCAGCCCTCCTCGAGAGCACCGGCCAACTACTGGTAATACACGCAGCGTCCATATTTTACACATGGTTTCTGGACTACTTTTTAAAAAGTTGCCTGCTCTCCTCTCAAAGGCAGGTTGCTTGCTTTTCGGAGATCCTCTGTCTCTTGCCTAGAATCCTGAACTGATGAGTGCACACACCAGCTCAGTATAGCTGCTATGGGATATCCAGTCCCTGCAGAGCGAGAGGGGAAAAGCGGGAGGCTCTCAGTGACTGCTTTGCAGCAGACTCTCTGGCACCATGTGAGAAGTGTGCCGCTAACAACATATGCCAGGCTGCAGTGGCGCTCGATGATGCTTTCATGAGTTACATAGCTTACTGGGTAGTATTGGACTAAAAAGTCAAATTATGCATTTACAACACCAATATCTCTAACTCTCACGAATGTGAGACCTACTGCTTTTCAAATATTTGGTTTTATTACTACAGGGTCTGGTTTCACTCTCCTTGTGGGCTCAATGGGTTTGAAGTACAGGCGCCCAACAGTCTGTTCCTGAAAAAGCTCCCCCAAGTCATCACAACATCGCCCTAGACTCAGGTGAATTTCAATGTGTTACCGGTCTCAGAATCATACCGTAACTGAACCCTTTCTCGTCTATAAGGGCTTCATGACAATCATCACATTAGAGAGTGTTGCTTTGGAGTCCAGCATTTAACAGACTGTGCTCACCACAAAAGACCCACCTCATCAGTGCTTTTTCACTACCTCCTTCTATGTTATCGGGAGCAAGGGGTGACCGCATGTCCACCTTTACCTAGAAAGGAGGAAGACACAAAACATGAAAGAAGGGCCAGGTTGGCTGATAATCCCATAATCCCCAAACTGCATCGGGGGAATCTAGAGAGCACGAAACCTTAAACATTTTTAGTTAAACACACAAGCGATTTGACCTGTTGTAAGTATTGTTAGGTCAAGCGCACAAGCATTTTCACCTGTTGTAAATATTGTGGGCTTTTAACCATGCCCATCACTTTCCTTCGTTCCTGGGCTTGCCTTTCAAAAATCACTTGTTGTCGTTGGTAAATGCTTTACAATAGATCTTACCTATTTTAGAATGAAAATGTTTTTTAACAGCTCTTGTGTTTATAATTTTTTTCAATCGTGTCTTTTAATGGAAATTCATGACTTTTCAGTGACTTAATTTTCAGCAGTATCGTAATGTTCATAAAATTAATTTAAAAATGTGTGCTGGATTCAAACAGTGCGAAACAACCTTCTAGGTCACACAAGCAAATGCATACTTTTTCCAGATTTGATCTTTAAGGAAATGGCTGATTTGTGTTTTTTGTCTTTCCAATACATTTTAGTTCACAGAGGGACAGCAATGTGTACATTTGTACCGATTCAAATTTCTAACTCATGAAAGTTTAATTTGGGTCCATAATTCAAGTTACTCACACATAATATTACGGCACCCTTGTGTAAAGCTGCTTCCAAGGGTGAAACGTCACGCTCCAGTTCAGGAAACGGGTATTGGGTGGACGTTGGAAAACATTTTCCCCCTCAGGGGTAATATTTTACATGTGGGAAAATGCTAGCATGTGCAAAATGTGTGTAACAACATGTTTATGTTATTTTATGCAATGTACATTTACACATGTTCGAATTCTTACATGTGTTTGAACACTTTTGATATGTTTTAGTTTATTTCTCTGGTTACTCCTTCATGGCTGTCTTGTTTTGGGAATTGAGTTAGCCCACCAGCAACTCTGATAGTAGGGTGGTGAAAGTCGTATTCTATTGAAATTAGCATGGCAATTTTAAATTAGGATGCTAAATGGCAACATTTTCATTGTTTGCTGCAGCTGGAGGAGGAAGGTAAATTTTAGTTTAGGTTTAGTTATGTGCAGAGTTACTGGAATTATATGGCAGGAAAAGACGAAATTATGAGGCAGGGTTGACAAATTTATGTGGCAAGAAAAGTCCAGTTATGAATTTACAATGCCAGTAGCTTTAACTCAAGCAACTGTGAGACCTATTGCACTGCAAATGCTTGCTATTTTTAGCTTGCAATTATTTTTTCAGAGATCCAGGCTACTCTCCCGCAAGTACATCTTTTTTAATCTCCAAATGGCAGACAGAGGCTTTAAAAGCTCTACTGGTGGAAAAGCAACACAAAAACGTGTTAGAATCTTCTGAGCGCTGTGTTTTTACGTTTACCTTGCAAATACAAGCTCCTTTCAGTGCTCCAGTCTCAGGTGTGTTCCCTCTACCACACAAGCTACTTTGCAGCTCTTCAGCAGAACATTAAATGAGTGTCTTATAATAAAAATAGGAGTGTACAATCCCTTTACAAAAATGTGTCTTTAATTTTCAAATTACAACCTACTTGTGACAGCGTTAGTCGCCTGAAATTGAAATAAATGCCGTAGGAAAACTGGAGCTGGATTTTCATTCTGATATGTTTTTCTGAAAAGAAAGAGTGATCAGCAGAAAGGAGATATTTATGGTAATATGTTTAATTTTTTTCCACACTTTAGATCATTGCAGGGAACATAGAATATGTGCATGTTTATACACAAAATGAGCCACACCAATTTTAACCTAATTTAAAGTAAACTAAATTCCAAACGTTTTTTTTTCCAAAAATGACTTTCTGCTTTTTAATGTGCTTTATTTCACAGAACAGATTCTACTTTTATTCTTCATGTCCGCCACCATGCTCTCTTTTTCATATGACCGAGCAAAACACCAAGGACTCAACTGGGGTTGTGGAAAGTGTGATTGTATGATCGTGAATTATAAGCAAAAAAATACTCCTTGCGGTACATTATAAGGACAATGCAATTCACCTCAGAATTCCATGAACGTACAAAGGACAGTCTTCGGTCTCGTTTCTCTATAGGGTCATGGAACTCCTGGGTGAATTCACTATCCCTGTAAATTGGGCAGAGGGCACTTAATCCAAAATATAATCTTCTAACCCTTTGGACATTTCCATATAGCAATTAATGGCTTTTATTATGTTATGCTCATGCAAGTGCTCTTCAGCAGAAGAATGATGTCAAGGTAGAAAGATTGAAAGCCATTTTCTTAATTCATGTGAAATTCCAATATCATCTTAGAGATAAATGGTGGGCCTTTGTAAAGCTTACCTCTGTGGTATCTGTGAAAGTTCCCTTTGATGATATGGCCGTCAGTTCACTGATTCTTTTGAATGATATAATGGATACTATAAAGGTACCTCTTGCATTGACCTACAATAGCAATCCAAACTGGAGTCCAGAACTGAAGCTTTGTGTCCTACAGAGAGGCAGCCTGGATGACACAGAGGCAGCCTGAGGTACTAGAGTCTAACCATGATGTCCTAGGTTTGTGGGTTTGCCAGGTTGGGTGGGTTTTTAGTTGGTGCAATAGTCCAAGCCCCCCAGGGCTCATGGATAATTCTATTTCTGCCACTGTACATTGCCCTTTTAGTAGAACTGCATATTTACTTGACATTTAGGAAACATTTTCCCAATTTTTCTATGGGCAGAAGATAAGTAACTAGCTTTTACATTTTTATGCCTAATTTAGATTGCTATAGCTCGTAATGCATTTTTCGAAAGATGAGCTACAGTTCCTCTGGGAAACCACTTCAATCCTATGGGCCAGGTGGACAACTACTCAATACCCTCAAGACATTCATGTTAAGTGTCTATTGGAAGGTTTAAGTTATTGTTTATTGCAGTAAATTAATTCCTAATTCTTTTTCATCTCTTAATGTTCTATAGTTGATCATTATTAAATTCTTAAAACGTTTTTGATTGTAGTTATGTCTTTTAACTCAGTTGATACGTGGATGCCGATGTGTGTGCTCAGCAACAAAACTTTAGAGTTGTACATCTGTCTTGCTAATGACATCCTGAACGAAGCCCCTGTTTAATTCAGATACGTGCAGTTACCGCAGTTATAGCACATATCTAAATTATTAGTGTTGTGGCAAACAATATACACCGCCATAATTTCCCCCAGGTAAATTCCGGCAGGTCAAACCTGCTGAATTTTACCACGGGAAAAATAGCTGGACATGAGGTTATTTTGGTGTGCAGAGCACCAAAATGTGCATGTTGTGGCCCATTTTGGGCGAAACTTTACAGGTGCTATTTATTGCACCCAATAAATTCTTCAGTGTCAGATTTATTCGGCTGTGACACGTATTGCATACTCCTCCTGACCAATAGGAATGTGGGCCTAAGAGTGTTTTTTAGACTTTAGACACTGAAGAGCATATTTATGTAGGACTTGTGTCACTCTTGCGCCACGCAACGGGGCGCAAGAGCGGCGCAACTCTTAATTTAGATTTATCAAGCCAGGCAAGGCCTCACAAGGTGGCATTTGCCTGGTTTGATAAATCTTGAGTAACGCAATGCAGTGCAAATCGCTTTGTTGCATTACTCTGCCCTGAGAAGGCGCTCCCTGGGTGGAGCGTGGGTGTTATCATGCATCCATCTATGAACTTTGGCACATTCACATCTTTACCATTACTGGTAAACCTGGGAATGCTCCAAAATGCTGCGTCTCCTTAGGTGAGGCATAACGAGGAGAAATATATTTATTTCTCTTTGTTACTTTTACTTTCAAGGTGTGCTGCGTTCTGCAGCATAACTAGAAAGCAGAATATACCTCAGGCGATTGTTTTGTGCAGGTAGGTGTCTCTTCCAGTACAGTTCCCTATCATTCAGAGGATCAAGCTGACTTGCTGCACTGCATGATTATTTGCTAAATATGCCCCTGAAGGGTAGTTTGCAAGGCTGCTAGTTGGTAAAATCTCCCCTCCTTGGCTTTTCCAGCAAAAGACTACCTGTTGATTACACAGACCCTGCCTTCATGGTGGGGATCATCTTGATGAAAGTACTTCTTCCTGTGGAGCGGAAAAACTTTCATCAATACAGAATGAAAGGCCTAATCGAGGCTACAAGAAAGTGATGGATGGAATGCTTGAATGAATCCGGTCCTGGGTTGCTTGTGTTCTGGTTCATGGAGGACATGGCCTGGATGTTCAGGATGGACTGGTGCAACTGGAGCAATTGGAGCAGGGTCAAGACTGATTTGCATATGGCGAGGTCCAAACTGAGGTAGTATGGTGTGCAAAATAACAATGGACTGGGATGTGGCCTGAGTGATTACCAGTACCAGATAATAATTTAAGCATTCCAGCCATCACTTTTTTGTATACTTTAGTCTGTTGCCCTAAGTGGAATGGGTATGCCCAGACGTGGGTCCAGTGTGTACACTGTCACAGAAACCAAGCTACATCAGACTGATGAACCCCAACTAGGGTGAAACTGGTCCTAGGTTGCTTGTGTTCTGGTTCAGAGAGGACTAGGTCATGCAGTTTGTGCTGGACTGTTCCCAATGGTGCAGGGTCAAGAATGATTTGAATACAGAGTCCAAACTGAGGTGGCATGATGTGCAAAATAACAATCAACCGGTGATATGGCCCGTATTCATTACCAGTGGCTGAGATTAATTCAAGCACTCCGTCCATCACTTTTTTGTACACTTAAGTGTGTCTTCCTAAGTGGAACGGGTCTGCCCAGACGTGGGTCCCGTGCACTATCTCACTGGAAAAAATCTATACCTAGCTGCTGAACCCTATCATGGGCGAAACTGGTCCAATGTTGCTTGTGTTCTCTTTCAAGGAGAACCTCTTATGGCAGTTCAAGCTAGACTGTTCCCATTGGAGAAGGGTCAAGACTGATTTGCATATAGTTGTGTCCAAACTCAGGTGTCATGCTGTGCAAGATAATGATGGACTGAGAAGTGGCCCTCAGTGATTACCACTGCCTGGGATTAATTCAAGCATTCCATTCATCACTTTTTTGTGCACTTTAGATGGTCCTACTCAGCATTTTGGGGTTCACTTGTGAGATAGAAACAAAGAATGACCCTGGCACACATGGATTGTTCCCCCCGGATTGGAGACCGTTGTTGATTTTCCCTCCTCAGGTCCATCATGCCTGGCAGATCTGGAAAGGGAAGATCTGCATCGAGAGGAACTTTGTAAATTAGCAGATGACCCTATTCACTAACAGTGGTGAACTTGCGGGATAAGGGACATCACTAATGAATGTGCCCAAGCAGAGCCAGAGGAGGCACCACAGGCACACAATCAACCTCACAATCCCCTTCCCAAACTCTACATGAGCCCATAAGTCTTTCAGGATCCAAACATTACCAAATATAATTCATTTTTAATACAGCATTATATACATCGCTCCACAGAGTCAACCTTTGGTCATGATTATGTGGTGGTCATGTCAATCTCAGTTCCCTCTGAAACAGACAAAAATGAACAAGTTACTTACCTGCGGTAATGCTTTATCTGGTAGAGACTCTATCTAGCTGCAGATTCCTTAGTGTTGAATTATCCCCAGGATATTTTTCATGAGCAGTACCCCTGCACACTATTGGATGGTGTTGTTCGACTCCATGTGGCATTGTCTGTGCTGAAAGTGATGTAAGCAGTGGCTTTAAAGGCATCACCCGAGCGTACTTGTTCCAGTTCCTTTTTGCGACTTTCTACTCCAGGAGTGTGGAACTAGGAAGAACACTTGCCACTGGTGTCTGAAACTAGGGCCCTGAAAAAGGAACAGCCCTGTACCTAAAAATCTATTTGAAGAGTGGGGAGGACGGGTGGGTCCATAAGAAATCTGGAGCTAGATAGAGACTCTACCAGATAAGGCATTACCAAATGTAAATAATTTGTTCACCTGATAGAGACTTCTAGCTACAGATTCCTTTCCTTAGAATTGATACCCAAGCAATACCTTCCTGGAGGAGGGTCTATGAACCCAATTTAGACTAATAAGTCCTGCAGGGCCTAACGAGCAAAGTGCTCATCCTGACGGACCTTACTGTTCATGTAGTAGTGCTTGGTGAATGTGTGCAGCGAAGCTCACTTTGCATCCTGTCAGATGTCTAGGACCAGAACTCCATGTGCTAACGCAGTGGTC
This sequence comes from Pleurodeles waltl, assembly GCF_031143425.1. Lineage (NCBI taxonomy): Eukaryota > Metazoa > Chordata > Amphibia > Caudata > Salamandridae > Pleurodeles > Pleurodeles waltl. The sequence goes on along the minus strand of NC_090442.1, from coordinate 318,154,464 downwards.
ACAGCCTTTGCTCTGGTGGAATGTACACGGAAGTTCTTCAGGCGTTGCTTCTTGGCCAATGCATAGAAGATCGTAATGCAGAGCACAATCCATCATAAGATGGTTAATTTCTGGAATTGTTGGCACTCAATCTCCATGCATGAAGACAGAGAACTCTTACCTGAGGATGCGATTGAGATCCTCCCAAAGAGGCAGCCTGATTGGAGGACCGATGGACGTGCTCAAAAGCTTGGGATAGCAGACTGTCGAACCCTTTACAGAGCAAAAAAAATGGTTTGGGCCTGGTCATGCCTGATCTTCTTGAAAACTCTGGATAGGAGTGGTATTGACGGAAAGGCATACCGGAGGTCGGAACTCCACTTGAGATGCAAAGTGTCTAAGATTAAGAGTCGCCTTGAAGACTCCAGCATGCTAACATTGTGTGTTCTCAGCAGTGGCAAACAGATCGAACCATGGCTCCACCCACTGGTGAAAAGAACCTTGTGCAACCTGTGGTTGGAGATGCCACTCTGATCTGCTAGGCATCTTTGGCTGAATTTGTTCGTCCTTCCATTCAGAGAACCCACCAGGTGTTGAACCACCAAGGAAATACCCTTATGCTTCAGCCATGTCCAGACATGCAGGTCTTCTTGACACAGGGTCCACGACCTCACCCCGCCCTGTTTGTTGCAGTACCACATGACAGTGGTGTTGTCTGAGAACACCTGCACTAGCCTTCCCTTGATGAAGGGTATAAAGGCTTTCAATGCCAATCGGATCGCTCGGAGCTCCAACAGGTTGATATGGAGTACGGATTCCACCAGAGACCAGAGTCCTCTGATCTCCATCTCTCCCAGATGGCCCCCCTGGCCCAGGAGTGACACGTCTGTCATTCCCATCAGATCTGGTTGCTGCTGCCCCAATCACGGTTTGTCAGCCACAACTGCACATCTTTAGTAGTGCCCTCTGAGAGCTAGACCATTTCGGTTAGATGTGCCTGATGCTGTGCCCACTGGAACTTCAGGTCCTACTGCACAGCCTGCATATGCCAAGGGGCATGTATCACAATCAGGATACAGGAGGCCATGAGGTCTAGAAGCCTCAGAGTCAGTCTCACAGAAATCCAGGATATAAACTGAAATGTTGATATCATAGCCTGAATATCATGGACTCTGGAGGTTAAGCCCAAATCTGCACTGTGTCCAGAATAGCTAGAAGGGAGCATCTGAGAAGGGATCAGGTGTGACTTTGGCACATTGATATTGAACCACAGGAAGTGCAGGGGTTCCACCATAGCCTGGAGGTGGGAGAAGACCACCTGGGGCAAGCTGCCTTCAATAGCCAGTCGATGAGACAGGGGAAGACTAGCACCTATGATCTCCACAGATGAGCTGCAACCACTGCTATCACCATGCTGAACACCCATGAATAGCTGCTAAGGCCAAAAGGGAGCAAGGTGAATTGAAAGTGCTCGTGGCCCACCGTGAACCACAAGTAACATCTTTGGGCAAGCAGGACGGGAATCTGGAAGAATGCATCCTGCAAGTCCAATGCTACCATCCAGTCTCCCTGGTCCAGGACAGGCAGGATTTGAGCGAGCATAAACATTTAGAATTTCTCCTTGTTTAAGAAGAAATTGAGAGGGTGTAGCTCTAGGAAAGGACGAAAGCCTCGGACTTTGTTTTGGGGCATCAGAAAGTAGCAGGAATAACAACCACAATCTACTTCTGATGTTGGCACCCTCTCTATGGCTCCCTTGGCCCACAGAGCTGCTATTGCCTGATGGACTAATGAGATGCGGTCCTCTGTCAGCCTGTCACAAGTAGGTGGCATGTGTGGAGGGGTAGTCGCAAAATGGAGGAAATACCCCCTTTGGACAATCTGGACAACCCAGCGGACAGATTTTATTGACCTCCAGAGGTGCAGGTGATGGTGTATCCTGCCTCCCACAGTGTGCCCATGTAGGTCGGATAGCAAGCTAAAGAAGCACTGAGGCACCAGATGCTGGGGGGGCTGTCTGGGCCTCTGACTACCTGACCCATGAGGTCTGTGGGTGCCACGTCCTTGGCCGTACAAAGACTGAGACATCTTCTGGCTGTGGCTGCTGGCTGGAGACATAGCTGGAAGCCCCTTTCATGGCCAGGAGGGGAGTGAAAAGTGAACATTTGTTGGCGAGGGGCTATAGAAAGGCCTGTGGTCCTGGCAATAGCCCTGCTGTGCTTCACACTGAGTCCTGCCTTGTCTCTGAAGAGACAGGGCCATCAAAGGGCATGTCCATGAGTGATGCCTGGACATCCCCAGAAATGCCAGTTGTCCTCAGTCAGGCCTGGTGCCGTAAGGCCACCGATGATGAAACTCCTCTGCCTAGTGAGTCAGTCACATCCAGTTCACAGTGTATGGTGAACTTATCTGCATCTCTCCGGTCAGCTTGAGACAGTATGGCTCAGGCTTGACCCAAGACCACAGGCAGCACCTGCACAACCAAGTGCCAAAGTCCCAAATATATCCGAAAACGTCACACCTTTCTTGAACAGAAATGCACATCACAATCACATGGGAATAAAGTTGATCATGTTAACTGCTTGATGCTGAAATGTGGTGTGATTTGCATTTGGCAACCTGGTAGGATCAACTTGGTCTTTCGCTCTTAAGAGTTTGTTACATTGACTGCCATTAAATTGGATAATACTACTTGTTAGTAAAGGGGCCTTGAAAAAGAAATGCCTGTGAACCTAAGGGTCATATAAAAACCAAGTTATTGTTTGTTTTACTTTTGTTTAAATGTGTTGCCTATTGGGATGTGTCCTGTATTTGTGAATTTTGTGAATTCTTGTGTGATGAAACATTGTCAGAGGCATCATTGTATTCAATACTCCAGAAAGTTAACTCTTGATCATGATGATTTTCTTGTAAAGCTCCGTTCCCTTCTTTTTATTAATGGACGTATTCCATATTCTATGTTGTGCTTGTCTCTCCACTTTAGAATAGCTCATTTGCCCTTGATTTTTATTGACTATAGTATAGTCTTTCACTGTTGACATTATGTAATTACTTTTGTGTGCTTTTTTCATGCCATTACTTGTTTAGCACTCCATGGAAGTGCATGTCTTTGTTTTCACTGTGTGCCCTTTACTTTAAGCCCCCTGATTCCACCACCATCGCCCATCATTCTTCCTAATGCTCCTCGGCGGTGCATCCAGTCCCGGATAGTGGCCTTGATGATGCCAGGAATGCCTCTTCCTGTTGTTTCTCCGTGGAGTGTCGGTGCCAAATGGCAATCTTGGTGATGCTCTTGGTGATCCATGGTGGTCGCTGCTACTAGATTTGCCAATGCCTGTGAAGTCAAAAGCTTTTAAATTCCTCCAGCACTGGTAAAGCCAATAACAGGCATCTGATCATGTTAAAACTATAGAAAATATAAAAACTGTTTTAGCCTCCACGTTGCAAAGAGCAATGCGTGTCAGGTCCTCACATTGCGGCAATGCACATGATGGCACAATGCACATTGTGCCAAGCAATGCAGCGGACATCTCAACAGTATAGAAACAATGTTTTGATTGGTTTCTATACTTTTAACATAGCCGCTTGACACTAATCAGCTGCTCGCTGAATATTGACAATAGAGAATAGTTTTGTCAATACTTATTATTCCTCAATCGCCTGCACCAAACTGTAAATTGCTTATGTCTTTAATTTGCCTACTGTGAAGTACTTAAATAAAAGTGACTTAAAATAAACATAGATAAGGTGGATCCCTATAGTGTACCCCAGTGTTAGCAAAACAAACAACTGAAATAAGCATAAATAAGGTCGATACTTATTGTGCACCTCAGTGTTAGCAAAACACAGCTTTCCTTGCTTGAACCGAGTAGAGACCAGTAGCAGCACTGCAATACAGGTACAGACAAAAAGACCACCTAATAACTCTATTTTAAGAAGAGATTCTTCTGAAATGGAAAACTCCTCAACAATACATGTAAATAATACTTATTGAGTTCTTCCAAAAAAACGCTTAAAACTTGAATCATTACCACATTCACTGTCATTGGGTGTTTTTGCTTGTTAAATATGCGTCTGTGCACACAGTGAGATTGCCACAGCTTCCTATTGGATAGAAAGAAATAAGCACCTGGTTAATTAATATTCTGAAAATTCCACTGTAAGACCCCTTTAAATACTCCAAATGTTTCATTATTGTGAGTACCTAACAAAGTCCTGCCTTTAACAGCAACAGATAAAATTAGTCGTACTCTTTACATGACTTGAAAGCTTTTTTGAACAACTTACGTTAGCAGCGCAAATGTGTTTTCTTTAATGACTGCAACACATTAAGGCCGACTGCGTGGGAAGTGATCTTCCCAGAAGAAGGGTGACATAATATTTCAAAGCTATGTCTTTCTGGAGCCACTGATGCCTACCGTTCCACAGAAGAAATGCATAATAAATGAAAGGAATTATAAGGTCATAATTAACGGTCTTTGGAAGCAAAATGTTTGACAAGCAGCAGATGAAGTGATAAGGCCAACAGAGCAGGAGTCAAACTGGGCCCAAGAAGAAACTTGGCTGACGTGATTTGGCTCTAATACCCAGGGGGGTCAAAAGGATTAGTTAACTGTAATATTATCAGAGAATAGGTGGTTGTGTGAGCTAGCGATTGTTGTGTGGAAAATTATTCATGGTACAATATTTATGCGCATTTAGGATTACAATTTGCAGACATTTTCCAACATCCTGCACAATTTGCAGACATTTTCCAGCCTGCAGCACGGAGGTATCTTCTATGGCCTGCTGCCTGAGGGTGCATGAACTTACTGCTGTGTAAAAGAGAACCATTTCATTTGTTCTGAACAATTATTTGCTTCTCTGTATTATTGTTTTCCTACACGGTCGCAGTTTTGCATACCATCTGATTTAACATCACAATATTTTCTAGAATTCCACTTGAAGGCATGGTCTGCTAAGGCTATGGAAATATATGATTTATAAGAATGTTTTTGTCAACATAATGGAGGGGAGTTTCTACGACATGGAAACTTCACTCATGAGCAACATTAAATAGAAAATAGGTTGTGTGAGAAAACAGGGCTGATTGCAGAGGCCCCCTAACTTTTTGCCCCCATTTTTCACTTTTTGCTGGTGTTTTCCTGACTCTGATGGTGCCCTGGGTACTGCTAACCAGTCCCAGGGCCTGTGCTCTGTGTAAAATCAGTATGCAAATTAGGCTAATTATAATTGGTTAAGTCAACCTACCTATGAGTTCCTAGTATATGGTAGGGCATGTAGGTTTAGAGACCCCAGCATAGGTAGTTCACCAATGCACTGCTGAGGTGCCCAGTGTCATTTTAAAGGCAGGCCTGCCTCGCTGGCTACTTTTAAATTAAAGTTACATGCAAATTTGACTTTTGAATTAAAAGTAGTTCCAGAGCCTTAAACGACCTTATTTTTACACATAAGTTACCCCTAAGGTGTGCCCTAGGTGCCCCTAGAGCTGGGTGTCATGTAACTATAAGCAGGGACCTTATAAACATAATTTTATAAGCCCTGGTGAGGTAAAACAGCCAAATTCGTTTTCCCCTCATTGTAGTGAATGGCCTCCATAGGCTAGAATGGGGAGACTTTATTTTAATTTTAAAAATCCCGTTAAGTAACAGATACTACAAGTTTGGTATCAAATTAATTGTTATAATAAATCCCACAACTTCCAGTTGTTGGATTTAATATAACTTGTTCAGGTAAAGAGTTTTAAACTTTACCTGAAAAGTTGCCAACTTCAGCCCTGCCTTGTTTTTGTTGCTTTGCTCTGATTGGCCAGTCTCTGGCAGCCTGGCCAGGCTGCTTAATGAGGTGTGAAGTGGCCTGGCTCCACACAAAGAGATGTGCCTCGGGGAGGAGATCTCCCCTCAGCAGATGGGAAGCGGGAAGGGGGGAGGGCTGCCAAACTGGTCTTCAAAGGCAGGGAAGGAAATTTGGAGCACCCCAGCAACACCCTCACACCCTGCAAACCCAGACAATTAGGTGCCCCCTTGATTAGATTAGGAGAGGGGGGATGTTTGGGATTTTTAGCCACACCAGTGGGTGGGATCAGCCAGATGTAACCTCCAAAAATCACTTTCAGCCATGATGGATTTTTGAGGAATGTTGCTCCCTGGGATTGATTTTTGCCACACTTCCCAGGAAGTGGGTATCACAGGGGAAACGACCCTGCCCCTGATTGGAGAACCAGGACCCCCCTGTTTTTCACCCAGGACCAAGGATAAAACTGGCAGACCTGCACCCACACCTCAGTTCCCTACCAGATCCCTACCAGGAAGAACTACAAAAGAAGAAGGACTGCCCTGCTGGACTCCTGACCTGCACCTGGACACTGCACTCTGGAGGACTGCACCAGCTGCACCCTTGGGCTTCACCACAAGAAGGACTTTGCCTGACTTCTATCTGGTTCAAGGAGGGACTCTGTGTTTGCTGCAGGTGAACAATTACTAACCAGAGTCCCCTGCAGCAACTCCTGAAGAAACCAACCAGCTGACCACTGTCCAGTGGCCAAAAAGGAGTTTGCACCAGGTGCATTCTGGGAGTTGTAGTCCACACCCTCCAGGAGCATCTCAGAGCTTCTGGAACCTTGGGGTGAGCTGTGGACCTCAAAAGAACCTTAAAAGAACATCTGGAAGAAGATCCAGAAGTTTGGAGACATTTGGAGAACTCTTGAAAAAAAGGTCCATAGAGGGACCAACCCGCCGCGGTAACTCTAGCCGGCTTGCCTCAACCGCGACCCAGCCTGACTTGCAGGTTCGTCCCGGTGAAGAAAAGCTCCAAAAAAGAGACTAAGTACGAAGGTAGGAAGTTGACCGGGACCTCCCAGACAGAGTATCCGGAGAGGGCTTCAAGGACGTCGGATCAAGATTCAGGTTTTCCCCGGTCGAAGGATTTTTACCTCGAAGAAATGACTAAGTCCGAGGGTAAAAATCTCCACCGAGGGCTCCCGCAACGGGTATCCAAGGAAGAGTTCCAGGAGGTCAGATTGGACTGGCAGGTTCGTCCCGCTGAAGAAAATCTTCAGAAAAACAACTAAGTTATAAGGTAAACTTTTGACCGAGGCCTCCCGTGGGCTGTAGCTGAGCCGGGCTCCATCGCAGTCGGCCTTACACTTTGACTTTGCCGCAGTCGAGGTGCGATCAGATGACCAAATTGGCGCTTTTTGTTTCTATGCGCTAGAAAGCAATAATTCTTTGAAAATTCATATCTCAGGTTCCCCTGATCCGATTATTCATTTCAGTGTCATTTTAAAGCTGCAAATATTTCCTATTTTTATAAATTGATTTTGGATTTTTAAACTGTTTTCTGTGTTTTATTTAATTACTGTTTTGTGATATTTGAATGCTTTACGCTTTGTCTCCTAAGTTGAGCCTTGTCGCTCGTTGCCAAGCTACCAAGGGTTGAGCTGGGTTTAATTTACTGAGACCTAACTGGACCTAAGTGGAGGTTAGTGGCCTATGGCTAGGGGCAGGTACTTACCTTCCCTTACCAGTAACCCATTTTACAACAGGTTTAATCTAACAGTCTTTGTCAACTATTTTAAGACCCAGTTTTGTATGCCCACCTTCATAAGTAACTTCTTCATTTATTATTTAAGTTCATGTGTTAGTGGCTACACAGGGACAATTTCAAGGGACCTGAGGACAAACTAGGCTTACTCGTTTGTATGCACACAGACAAGTACTGCCAGGCTATAATGGGCAGTGGTTGCCTGTGCTAACAAGTGCATAACCAGTTGTAACATGCGCACAATATGTGCAAACACTATTTGTGCGGACCTTCCATTAATTTACACAAGGGTATAAATAAGGAACAGCTATGACCTGCAATCCAGTTTAAACATTTTTATACCAAGGTTTAATTAAACTTTCTATCTGCATCCATGTCTGGGTAAGTCAGCCAGTATGGAAAGTATTAAATGCATTTCTAATCAAAAGTCCACCCCTGATGTGGGTAATGAATTTACTTTGACAAGAAGACTATTACAACCATTGTGAAGAAAGTTTTTAGATCGGTATGTTCTGGCTGTACCAGTATCCTGTTTGAATGTCACTAATGGTTTTTGGCTCATCTATAACTTTCCTATATATATATATATATATATATATATATGAACAATGGCTCAGTGAGTCAAGCACTTGATGCTGAAATACGTGGTGAGCAGCAGGTTGCAAGTTGTGGTCCCAACAAGGTTGACTCAATATTCCATTCTTCTGAAGTGGTAAATGAAATAATGTTACAATGGCTAATAGTAACACCGGTCATACAAAGAGCATGTGCTACGTGAGAAACAAGCAATTTCTACCTAGGGCCTCATTATGAGTTTGAGGGTCCCACCACTGGAATGCCAAGCTCGCGGGGAGGTCGCCAACGCCACGGCGGTGTGAGGTCCCTCCCCCGAGTGTATTCCAATGTTCCCCCCGGGCTGACCTGCAGGAACACTGTAATACGCGGTTCCCACAGGCTGCCCAGTGGGAACAATGCTACGCTATTGGCCTTGTCTCCCTTAAAGGAGCTGTTAGAAATGGGGTCTCTAGTTGGCAGTCGGTTTGCACCTTGTCCAAGAAGGGAGCCTCACTCTAGTCAGGATAAGGGAGGTACCCGCTCAGATAACCCCTGCTCACCCCATTGGTAGCTTGGCACGAGCAGTCAGGCTTATCTCAGAAGCAATGTGTAAAGCATTGGCACATGGCACACAGTAATAAGTGAAAACACTACAAAAGGACACCACACCAGTTTTAGAAAAATAGCCAATATTTATCTATATAAAATAAGACCAAAATGATAAAATTCCAACATACGGTACTAAAAATATGATTTCTGCAAGATGTACTCAAAAATACAGTTCCTTGAAGTCGATAGGTCCTCCTGGGGCTATTACGGCGTCGTGATCAACAGAACCAACAGTTCAGGCCAGCCGCAACGTTGCGGACCAGCTACAGTGTCGGGAAGACCCGCAAACAGTACCTTTGGAATTTCAGGGCTTTGTGATCCTCGAGGTGAGCTCCAGAGAGGGGCGTCGCTGGTGTCGGTTCTGGAGTTGGTGCGGGAGTAGTTGGGCCACTGAAGTCACACACCTTGCAGATCGAACTCCGACCTGATGAAGTCAGGTGTGCCGGCGTTGATGGTGTCGGGGCTGCGGTGCGAAATGGGACAATGCAACGTGTGGTGCCCACAGTTCACGGTGCAGGAAGCGGCTCAGTGACGCTGTCCAGTGGCGTCGGTAAGACCAGGGCTTTGGTGTGAAGCAGGGCAGTGCAAACTGCAGTGTCTACAGGTCACGGTGCAGACAGCAGCGTCATCATTGTGGAAGCGCTGTTGTCGGTAGGCCCAGACCAGCGGTGCGTGACGGGACGGTGCTTCGTGACCCTCACGAGTGGTGTCCACAGGCCACGATGCAGGCAGGGATGCCTGGTGATGAGACTGGGGGCCTGCGGTGCGGGACGGGACAGTGCTTCGTACTCCTGACGAGCAGTGTCCACAGGCCACGGTGCAGGCAGCGGCACCAGTGTCAGCAGGAGCGTCATCGTCGGGGAGGCCCAGGCAGCATTGTGAGCAGGCAATGCTGGAGTGCAGGGCCCACAGGTCACGGTGCGAGCAGCAGCTCTGTGAAGTCGTCTGATGACGGCGCCAGTGAGACCAGGGTCACAGTGCGGAGCGGGGCAATGCAACTCCGTGTGGTGTTGGCAGGTCATGGTGCAGGCGAGTGACTTTGTTGATGGCATCACAGTGGTTCTATTTCTTGTACAGCACAGAACACACAGTTCCCAGTGCTGCAGGTCGAGGAAACTGAAGTCTTTGGTGTCCCTGAGACTTCCAACAAGAGGTAAGATCTACTCCAAGCCCTTAGAGAACTTTCTCAAGCAGGACACACAGCAAAGTTCAGCCTTTTCACCCTTTTCAGGCCAATGCAGCAACTGCAGGTCAGTCCAGCAAAGCAACACAGCAAAGGGACAGTACTCCTCCTCCAGCTCTTTAGCTCTTCTCCTTCTCCTTCCTCTTGATTCCAGAAAGTTTCTAAAAGTCTGTGGTTTTGGGTCTTCATCTTATACCCTGTTCTGCCTTTAAAGTTGGCAAATTTTCAAAGCTAATTCTCAAGTGTTTGGAAGAACTTTCCTAGTCCAGGCCAGGCCCCTGACACACACCAGGGGGTCGGAGACTGCATTGTGTGATGGCAGGCACAGTCCTTTCAGGTGTGAACGACCACTCCTCCCTCCCCTGTAGCTCAAATGGCTCATCAGGATATGCAGGCTACACCCCTGCCCCTTTCTGTGTCACTGTCTGGAGAGGAGGTGTGAACAGCCTAACTGTCAAACTGACAGACGGGAAAACAGTAACAGAAAGGTTTAAGCAAGAAAATGCCTACTTTCTAAAAGTAGCATTTTCAAACAGACAATTTAAAAACCAACTTCACTGAAAGATGTATTTTTACATTTTGAGTTCAGAGACCCTAAACTCCATCTTTTTATCTGCTCTCAAAGGGAATCTGCGCTTTAAGGATATTTAAAGGCAGCCCCCATGTTAACCTATGAGAGAGATAGGCTTTGCACAGTGAAAACCAAATTTGGCAGTATTTTACTGTTAGGACATATAAAACACACTAGTATATGTCTTACCTTAAACATACACTGCACCCTGCTCCTGGAGCTATTTAGGGCCTACCTTAGGGGTGCCTAACATGTAGTAAAAGGGAAAGTTTAGGCCTGGCAAGTGGGTACACTTGCCAAGTCGAATTGGCAGTTTAAAACTGCACACACAGACACTGCAGTGGCAGGTATGAGTCATGTTTACAGGGCTTCTAATGTGGGTGGTCAACCAGTGCTGCAGACCCACTAGTACCATTTGATTTACAGGCCCTGGGCACCTCTAGTGCACTTTACTAGGGACTTACCAGTAAATCAAATATGCCAATCATGGATAAACCAATCAACAGTACAATTTACACAGAGAGCATATGCACTTTAGCACTGTTTTCACAGTGGTAAAGTGCCCAGAGTTCTAAAGCCAACAAAAACTGGTCAGAAAAATTAGGAGGAAGGAGGCAAAAAGACGGGGGATGATTCTGAGAAAAAAAAGACCACGTGCAACAGGAGACAAGGCCAATATCGTAGCACTCCAGCACCCTCAGATTGCGCACTGTCTGGGAAAGCAGACAGTGTGCATTCCGATGGGGCTGGGCAGGGGGCCCCAGCACCGCCAATGCCCTGAGTGAGGGCAGTGCTGCCCCCCATACCACCCTGAACTGGCTTTCCACCAGTCTTTCCATTGCAGGGTTCACTCCATGGAAAGACTGGCGGAAAGTTGGATTGTAATCAGCCAGGTGGCACTGAGTTCAGCGCCGCCGTGGCCGGTTACAATTCTAGCCAACATCAACCCGTCAGGAACCACATTATTGGCAGGGATGGTGGCCTCTCGGCAGGTCTGCCCGGCAGGGTTCTAATGTGGCGGTTGGACAGCCACGGTTACAGCGGTCCGACTGTCACCGCTAGATTGGCGGTCCTTGGACCGCCAGTCTCGTAATCAGGCCCTTCATCTCTCACTTCTATGTCTATCTGTCCTCCTCATGTTTAATCTGTACCCCTTCTTATGAACTCTACCTTCTCTCCCTCTTTCATCTCTACTTTTCTTATGCTTTCATCTTTCTCTCCATCACCCTATTATTCCATCTCACCGAATAGCTACCTCCCACTCTCTCTTCACCATCTATACAGTTCATCTCACTTATTTCTATCCCCCTCTCATGTCTAGATCTCACTATCATACATCAACTCAAAATCTCATGCTTTCCTCAATTACTATATGTCCTCCTCTCACCGCTAGTGCTACGTCATCTCATCTCTGAATTTTATTTTCTCACACCCATCTTTAGCTCTCCTTCTAACTCTTTCACTTTTGTCTACATCCTTCATTCAACCTTATCTTTCAAATTCTACCCATAACTACATGGATGCCTGTACCACTCTTGCCCCATCTCTCCATGCCCTTCTTCAACCATCAATTTATGTCTTTTAATTTCTGCCTGATTTTGAACTGTCCTCTTTTTCCCATCTATTTAAGTTTCCTTCACCTTCCTATCAACTACTTATTTTTCAACTTCAACTAACACCTTTCATTCATTTTACTTAATCTCAATATGTGCACCTCCTGCTACTTCGCTCGTAGTGCTCTTTCTCCCATATCTCAGTCTCTTCACTCTATCTCCACCCCCTCAATGTGTCTTCAGTTTCCCCTTTCATCATGATGCTCGGTTTTCCACCTCCATCCCAATATCTCTTACTCCTTGAACTTCCTTTCTATATGTGTCTTCCTCTTGCACCAACCACTCATTATCACTGCCACTTCTAGTCATTCTCTTCCCTATATATCTTTCTTTCTCACGCCTACATGAATTCCATATCATCCCTATGTCCCCCAGGCTCCTTTTTGTGCTTTACTCACATTCTTATTTCCATTTCTATCCCTTCCCAGTTCTCACCTCCAATTTAAATTTGCCTTATGTCGGTCTCAGCTGCATATCTACTTTTGTCTCATTATACTTGTTTAACCCATAGTGTTTCTCTCCTTTTTTACTGCTTAATCTTTCTTCAATTTATCTATCCCGTTTCCACTCCTAACCTGCATCGGTCATCCTTGTGTCTTCACCTATCCCAATTTCTCTCTCAGACCTAATATTACCTCTCTTATCATTGCTCCATTCATCTTTTTCCATCTTATATTCTCCTCTTCCAAGCTTCCAAACTCTCTCACATTCAACCCTGCCTCGTATATCCTTCCAATAGCATTGAGACTAAAATGTAATCTTAACTTTAACTCGTTTCTAATTCTCTCACCTCTGTCTTCACTCATCCTCTCTCATTTCTAGTTCTTCATTTCCATCTCAAATCCACCTTTCTTGTTTTATTACCTGCATATTCCCCTATAGACAACATTTAGAGGTTGTCACGGGTCACAGCATACAACCCCCTGCAACTGCCTTTGTGACCCCTAGCCTCAGAGGTGGCAAAATCAGTGCCAGGAACAAAGGGGCAGCTTACCTTCAGTGGTGTCAGTTGGGGGTTTGCATTCTCCTTGTTTTCTGTCAATTTGTTATTACACTAATAGTGAGTTATGTTATAATAGTCACTATTAGTGTAATAAAAAGAATAAGTACAGTTAGATGGAATGGGAGCTTTCCTGGCAGCTGAGATGAGTAAAAAACATGCTTTTGTTTGTATGTATGCTTTTCTGATTGTGGGCGAGAGTGTGTTTGTGATAGAAAGCAGGTGTATGTGAGTGTGGGATTGTATGTGTAACATGAGTGTATGGGTGAACGTGAAGGAGAGAGTGACAGTCAGAGAGTGGTAATGTATGAGTGGGTCAGGGTCAGTGAGACTGAGTGAGAATATAGGTGGCTGTCTGTGAGTGATAAGGAATAAGTTTGAGGGAGTGTCAGAGAGTGTGAGAATCACTGTGAGAGTGACAGTGAGAAAAAAGAGTCAGAGTGTGAGTGACATAGTATGACTGATTCAGCGTATGAGGTAATTTGAGTACGAGTGAGTACATGTGAGTCAGAGTGAGTGATAAGTGACAGTCAGTGAGAATTATGGAGTAAGAGTGAGTGCAAGAAAGTGAGTGACAATGAATGAGTGAAAGGTAGTACAAATAAGTGAGAGTGAGTGAGGAGTGTGAATAAGTGAATCTAAGTGAGCATGAGTGAGAATGTGGTTTTATGCTCGTCAGTCTGATGCTTGCACTGGTATAGTGAAAGTAATTCTTGCCTTATTAGGGCAACCATGGCAAAACACTGGAGCTGGAAATCATTAGTATGACAGGCACCACACGCAAAATACTGGCTGTCTGGAGGTAATTCTTGGCATAGAGGTAAAAAATATGAACTCTAGAGATGAGTACTGGAGACAGTGATTGGGCTAATGGTAAAATACCAATACTAGCATATTATAGGTTATTCTTGGCACATAGGGTGCCTGTGGAAAATGCTGAAGCTGGCACACTTGAAGAAATTTGTTGACACGAGGGCACCCATGGCAAAATGCTAGCACTGGCACAATGGAGATAGTTGTTGTTATGAGGGTGGCCACCCATAGCATATTAGAGGGGGGCAACTTTGGCAAAATGCTAGCCTTGGCACACTAGGGTAATTTTTAACATAGTGGTCACCCAAGGTATATGTGTGGAATTAATCACAAAATTCTACTCTGCTATAGTGTATGTAATGTTTTGCCCAAGAGGGCTTCCATGGCAAAATGCTGGGCCTGGCACAATGGAGGTCATTATGCATATGAGGCACCCATAGCACATTTTGGAAAAAAATGACTTATATCTGAGGGAGTGTCCAGTTTCATTGGCTTGGCACACCATGGAAGGACTTGAATATTTAAGAAGCATCCTTTCAGAGCCTAAGGCTTTTAAATCAATTGATGTGAAAGTTAAATTAAAATGCAATATTCAGTCCCATTTTTTTAAAACATCTTCTACTGGCAGGACCGCAAAACCCTCATAGAAGAGGTTTGGCTCAGTTGCTTCACTCCCTTGCTACAATTCAGGGTTAGTGTTATGCCCCATAACTTTCAAACATCACCTGAGCACTCTAATATAGGTGGTATTTACAACAGACACGTGTACCTGTGTTGTGCAGTTGAATTAATCATGCAGCTATTATGGAATACCAGTGATGTCACTTATTGTGATGTCAGCAGGGTTATGGTCATGTGGCATGACTTTCTGGGAAATTTCAGGATCAAAGGTCATATGATGTTTTTACCAGTGATATCTCAAGGTCAAAGGGCGTATGGTGTCACTTTCACTACCCCTGGCATTTTGGTGAATCATCGTCCATGTATGTTCTACTGTTATGTGTTGCTATATTATTGAGCTGCTTAACTTAATCTGCACATTTAATTCTCCCACTTCTTTCTTTCCCAGTTTGAATTGCATCTCCATAAATATGCTTCTCTCTCAGTTCTATACTGTTTCTTCTACCACTTTTTCCCTTGTTTATTCCACTTGTTTATGCTGCTCAGCTATCCCACGTTTCTCCCATCCCTCCACATTACTCAGCTTCTCCTTTTCTACCACAACCCAACATCTTTTACTTCCTTGTCAATGATTGTGAGAAAACAGGGCTGATTGCAGAGGCCCCATAACTTTTTGCCCCCATTTTCCACTTTTTGCTGGTGTTTTCCTGACTTTAAAGGTGCCCTGGGTACTGCTAACCAGTCCCAGGGCCTGTGCTCTGTGTAAAATGGATATGCAAATTAGGCTAATTATAATTGGCTAAGTTAACCTACCTATAAGTCCCTAGTATATGGTAGGGCATGTAGGTTTAGGGACCACAGCATAGGTGGTGCACACCTAGGTGCATTGCTGAGGTGCCCTGTGTCATTTTAAAAGCAAGCCTGCCTTGCTGGCTGCTTTTAAATTAAAGTTATATGCAAATTCGACTTTGGAATTAAAGGTACTTCCAAAGTCTTAAACTACCTTATTTTTACATATAAGTCACCCCTAAGGTGTGCCCTATGTGCCCCTAGGGCTGGGTGCCATGTAACTATAAGCAGGGACTTTATAAAAATAGATTTATAAGCCCTGGTGAGATAAAAACAGCCAAATTCGTTTTTCCCTCATTGAAGTAAATGGCCTTCATAGGCTAGAATGGGCAGACTTTATTTTAAATTTTAAAGTCTCCTTAAATGTTACATACCAAGAATTTGGTATCAAATTAATTGTTGTAATAAATCCCACAACTTCCAGTTGTTGGATTTAATACAACTTGTTCAGGTAAAAAGTTTAGACTTTACCTAAAAAGTTGCCAATTTCAGCTCTGCATTGTTTTTGCTGCTGTGCTCTGATTGGCCAGCCTGCAGCAGCTTCTGCCAGGCTGCCTTGATGAGGTGTGAAGTGGCCTGGCTTCACACAAAGGAATGTGCTTGGGGGAGAGAATCTCCCCTCAGCAGATGGTGAGGCAGGAAGGGGGAGGGCTGACAAACTGGTCTTCAAAGGCAGAGAAGGACATTTGCAGCACCCAGCAACACCCCCACATCCTGCAACCCCAGACAGCTAGGTGCCCCCTTGATTAGATTAGGAGAGGGCAGGAGAGGGGTGTGTTTATGATTTTTAGCCACACCAGTGGGTGGGCTCAGCCAGATGTAACCTCCAAAAATCAGATTCAGCCATGTTGGATTTTTAGAGACTGTTGCCTTTTGGGATGGATTTTTGCCACACTTCCAAGGAAGTGGTCATCACAGGGGGACGACCCTGTACCTGATTGGAGAACCAGGGCCCCCCTGCTTTTCACCCAGGAGCAAGGATAAAACTGGCAGACCTGCCCCCACACCTCAGATCCCCTCCAGAATTCAACAAGAAAGGAACTAAAGAAGAAGAAGGACTGCCCTGCTGGACCCCTGGCCTGCACCTGGACCCTGCACTCAGAAGGACTGCACCAGCTGCACACTTGGGCTTCACCACAAGAAGGACTTTGCCTGGCTTCAACTGGTTCAAGGAGGGACTCCCTGTTTGCTACAGGTGAAAAATTGCTAGACCAGAGACCCCTGCACCAACTCCTGAAGAAAGCGACCAGCTGACCACTGTCCAGTGGCCAAAAAGGAGTTTGCGCCAGGTGCATTCTGGGAGTTGAAGTCCGCACCCCCCAAGGACCATCACAGAACTTCTGGACCCTTGGGGTGAGCTGTGGACCCCAAAAGAACCTTAAAAGGACATCTGGGTGAAGCCCCAGAAGTTTGGAAAAGATTTGAGAATTGTTTGAAAAAAGCTCCAGAGAGGGACCGACCCGCCACGGAAATTCTAGCCGGCTTGCCTCAACCGCGACCCGGCCTGACTTCGTGGTTCGTCCCGGTAAAGAAAAACATCCAAAAAAGAGACTAAGTCTGAAAGTAAAAAGTTGACCGGGACCTCCCAGCCATCGTATCCGAGAAGGGCTCCATGGACATCGGATCAAGATCCAGGTTTACCCCGGTCGAAGGATTTTCATCTCGAAAAAACGACTAAGTCCGAAGGTAAAAGTCTCCACCGAGGAAACCCACATCGCGTATCCGGACAAGGGCTCCAGGAGGTCGGATTCAACTGGCAGGTTCGTCCCGGTGAAGAAAAACTTCAAAATAAAGACTAAGTCAGAAGGTAACTTTTTAACCGAGGCCTCCCGCGACCTGTAGCCGAGCAGGGCTCCATCGCGGTCGGCCTGAAAGTTTGACTTTGCCCCGGTCGAGGTGCAACCAGATGACCCGATTGGCGCTTTTTGTTTCTAAGCGCTAGAAAAGTAATAATTCTTTCAAAATTCATATCTCCGGTTCCCCTGAACCGATTTTAATCGTTTTTGTGTCATTTTAAAGATAAAAATATAAACTATTTTTATAAATTGGTTTTGGATTTTTAAACTGTTTCCTGTGTTTTATTTAATTACTGTTTTGTGATATTTGAATGCTTTACACTTTGTCTCCTAAGTTAAGCCTTGACGCTCGTTGCCAAGCTACCAAGGGTTGAGCTGGGATTAATTTACTGAGACCTAACTGTACCTAGGTGGAGGTTAGTGGCTTGTTGCTAGGTGTAGGTACCTACCTGCCCTACCAATAACCCATTTTCCAACATAATTGGAAGCAGCGACGGGATCCTGTACTTGTGTTCAATATCACGTTACAGTTTTAGGTAAAACAAATTAAAAATCTTTTAAAATGTCCTAGTGCAAAAATTGTTTTTAATTTTTAATTTGGATTAATTTCAATTATTGAATTTTTGTAATTTTTCTAAATTCTTGTTTCCAATTTTTGCAAAAAGTTTTTGTTGACACAAAACTAGGGAACCATGGAGCTTGATCTGGCTAGCCTACCCACACTGACAGTAGTCCAGCTTAGGGGGTTGTGTATTGAAAGAGGGTTGCCTGCAACCACTGATCTCAGGAAGCAAATCCTGATCACATCCCTGACAGCATGGGCTGAGGCCCAAGAGGCAGAGTCAGAAGAAGCTCCAGAGGAGGGAGAAAGAAGGGAGGATGCAAGCTCTAGCCACTCAGGGGAGGGAAGGCATCTGAGCCCAAGTGAGGATGAGGAAGAACGGTCCTCAGTAAACACAGTCACTAGGGGGAGATCCAAAGCTAGTGGTGGGAAAGGGGTCCTTTCAGGAGGAGAGAACCCATCCATCAGAGAAAGAGAGCTGGAGGCCCAGCTAGCATACATAGTTTTGGAAGCAGAGAAGCTGGCCCTAGAAAAGAAAAAGTGGGCATACAAAGAGAAAAGAGATGGAAGCAGCGATAAAGAAGCTGAGGTGTCCATGGGTGGGGGAGTTTGCCCCAGATTACCCAAGGGGGTAGTTCCTGCTTATGTAGAGGGGAATGACATAGATAAGTGGCTGGGGGCCTTTGAGAGGGCACTCCAAATGAGAAGGGTTAGGCCTCAATACTGGGGTTCCCTTTTGTGGGAGTTGGTCCCCAACTCAGGGAGGGATAGGCTTCTGACCTTAAGGGGGGAGGAGGCAGATTCATACCCTAGTATGAAGAGGTGCTTAGCCAAGAAGTTTGGTCTGACCCCAGAGCAATATAGAATGAAGTTCAGGGACACCCAGAAGGTCAGTACCCAGTCTTGGGTTGACTTTGTGGACATTTCACTAAAGGCACTAGAGGGCTGGATTATTGGCAACAAAGTAAATACTTATGAGGGGTTATACAATTTGATCATGAGAGAGCACATCTTGACCAATTGTATCCAAGAAAGGTTACGCCAGCATCTAGTGGACTCTAAGCAGACCAACCCTAGAGAGCTAGGGGAGGCAGCTGATGAGTGGTTGAGAACCAGGGTGGTTGTCAAGTCCCTGGGGGGAGACTCCAAGAAGGGGGGGACAGGTCCCCAAAAACCTAAGGAGGGAGGTGGTAAGCCCACCACAGAGACTCCCTCTGTACCCAAGAACCCTAAGAAGGAGGAGAGTAAATCCCACTCTGACCAGCAGAGACAGTTAGACCCAGGGTTAAAAAAGCTCTTGGACAGTAGGGCTTGCTTTGACTGTCAGCAGACAGGTCACTTCAGAGGAGATGCAGCCTGTCCAAAGAAGGTGGTTAGCACTGGGCTGTCCAGTGTAGCCATAGAGGAGGATTCCTCAGATGATGAAGTCCTCCTAGCATTTAGCTGGGAGACAGGACCAGATGGTAAGCTGGTGATCCCTGAGGGTGGGAGTAGGCACTTCCACCACATTCAAGTGAATGGGATCCCTACCACTGGCCTGAGGGACACCTGTGCCAGTCACACTATAGTGAGTGACCGGTTAGTGACCCCAGACATGTATGTCCCAGGAAAGACAAAGAAAGTCAGGATAGCCACAGGGGAGGTCACCTCCAAACCTGTAGCCATAGTGCCCCTAGAGAGGGAGGGTATCCTTGACTGGATTAGGGTGGTAGTCAGTGCTGACCTTCCCCTAGATTGTATCCTGGGCAATGACCTCCCAGAGGTGAGTCTGGTCACAGATGGGGTGGTCGCCCAAGGCGCCCCCCCAACCCAAAGTCCTGGGGAGTCAGTCCCTACAGTTAGGAGACAGGGGTCCCCAAGAAAAGGAAAGAAGAAAAGGAAGGGTAGGCCACTCTTAAAGAGAGTTCCAGGGAGCCAAAGGCCTTCTGCCCCAGTAGGGGGGGAGCCCAGAGTTGGCACTGGTGAGGCCTCACCTGACCCCAAGGAAGTCCTGAGTAGTCAGGCAGCTGTCCAGATGCAAGGTGTTGCCCCTGCACTGACAGAAGGGAGAGTGGAAGGAGGGTGTCTGCCACAGGAGGTGGTAGCCCCCCACTCTAGACAGCAAGAGGGGTGCCAGGACCCCAAAGATGCCCCTAAAGCAGCTCAGCCACCTGTCAGTGGAGAGCTTAGGGTGTGATTCTGGGTACTGACAGCTGTCAGTAGCCTCTGCTGGGTGCTAGCCTTCCTGGCAGCACTGTACTTGGCCTGGGAGGCAGACCCCAGGGCCAATAGCAAAGTAGGCCCCCTGACCCTATTGGTCATGGTGGGGTTGCTCAAGTGTTGGGTGACCTCTTTGGGTAAGCTAGGTGTTGCCCTAGCAAAGTTTGGAGTAGGGAAGGTGGGCACCTCACTACCCAAGTTGGCAGAGAGAAAGGAGGAAGACCCCCCTAGAGGAAAGTTTCAGTTTGAGTTGGGTCCTTTTACTGTTGGGATGGCTTCACTACCCATAGGGAGTGACCCTGACAGGAGGATATAAGGCGGAGTAGGCCCTGCAAAGGGACAGCTAGTTTTCTTCACTGTCTTCCTCGCCTAACAAGCCAGGAAGACTCTCCCAGGGTTGGGCTGAGGCTCCTGGGGGTGTGGGCTGGGGGGGGGTTGTGTGAGAAAACAGGGCTGATTGCAGAGGCCCCATAACTTTTTGCCCCCATTTTCCACTTTTTGCTGGTGTTTTCCTAACTTTAAAGGTGCCCTGGGTACTGCTAACCAGTCCCAGGGCCTGTGCTCTGTGTAAAATGGATATGCAAATTAGGCTAATTATAATTGGCTAAGTTAACCTACCTATAAGTCCCTAGTATATGGTAGGGCATGTAGGTTTAGGGACCACAGCATAGGTGGTGCACACCTAGGTGCATTGCTGAGGTGCCCTGTGTCATTTTAAAAGCAAGCCTGCCTTGCTGGCTGCTTTTAAATTAAAGTTATATGCAAATTCGACTTTGGAATTAAAGGTACTTCCAAAGTCTTAAACTACCTTATTTTTACATATAAGTCACCCCTAAGGTGTGCCCTATGTGCCCCTAGGGCTGGGTGCCATGTAACTATAAGCAGGGACTTTATAAAAATAGATTTATAAGCCCTGGTGAGGTAAAAACAGCCAAATTCGTTTTTCCCTCATTGAAGTAAATGGCCTTCATAGGCTAGAATGGGCAGACTTTATTTTAAATTTTAAAGTCTCCTTAAATGTTACATACCAAGAATTTGGTATCAAATTAATTGTTGTAATAAATCCCACAACTTCCAGTTGTGGGATTTAATATAACTTGTTCAGGTAAAAAGTTTAGACTTTACCTAAAAAGTTGCCAATTTCAGCTCTGCATTGTTTTTGCTGCTGTGCTCTGATTGGCCAGCCTGCAGCAGCTTCTGCCAGGCTGCCTTGATTAGGTGTGAAGTGGCCTGGCTTCACACAAAGGAATGTGCGTGGGGGAGTGAATCTCCCCTCAGCAGATGGTGAGGCAGGAAGGGGGAGGGCTGACAAACTGGTCTTCAAAGGCAGAGAAGGACATTTGCAGCACCCAGCAACACCCCCACATCCTGCAACCCCAGACAGCTAGGTGCCCCCTTGATTAGATTAGGAGAGGGCAGGAGAGGGGTGTGTTTATGATTTTTAGCCACACCAGTGGGTGGGCTCAGCCAGATGTAACCTCCAAAAATCAGATTCAGCCATGTTGGATTTTTAGAGACTGTTGCCTTTTGGGATGGATTTTTGCCACACTTCCCAGGAAGTGGTCATCACAGGGGGACGACCCTGTACCTGATTGGAGAACCAGGGCCCCCCTGCTTTTCACCCAGGAGCAAGGATAAAACTGGCAGACCTGCCCCCACACCTCAGATCCCCTCCAGAATTCAACAAGAAAGGAACTAAAGAAGAAGAAGGACTGCCCTGCTGGACCCCTGGCCTGCACCTGGACCCTGCACTCAGAAGGACTGCACCAGCTGCACACTTGGGCTTCACCACAAGAAGGACTTTGCCTGGCTTCAACTGGTTCAAGGAGGGACTCCCTGTTTGCTACAGGTGAAAAATTGCTAAACCAGAGACCCCTGCACCAACTCCTGAAGAAAGCGACCAGCTGACCACTGTCCAGTGGCCAAAAAGGAGTTTGCGCCAGGTGCATTCTGGGAGTTGAAGTCCGCACCCCCCAAGGACCATCACAGAACTTCTGGACCCTTGGGGTGAGCTGTGGACCCCAAAAGAACCTTAAAAGAACATCTGGGTGAAGCCCCTGAAGTTTGGAAAAGATTTGAGAATTTTTTTAAAAAAGCTCCAGAGAGGGACCGACCCGCTGCGGAAATTCTAGCCGGCTTGCCTCAACCGCGACCCGGCCTGACTTCGTGGTTCGTCCCGGTAAAGAAAAACATCCAAAAAAGAGACTAAGTCCGAACGTAAAAAGTTGACCGGGACCTCCCAGCCATCGTATCCGAGAAGGGCTCCATGGACGTCGGATCAAGATCCAGGTTTACCCCGGTCGAAGGATTTTCATCTCGAAAAAACGACTAAGTCCGAAGGTAAAAGTCTCCACCGAGGAAACCCACATCGCGTATCCGGACAAGGGCTCCAGGAGGTCGGATTCAACTGGCAGGTTCGTCCCGGTGAAGAAAAACTTCAAAATAAAGACTAAGTCAGAAGGTAACTTTTTAACCGAGGCCTCCCGCGACCTGTAGCCGAGCAGGGCTCCATCGCGGTCGGCCTGAAAGTTTGACTTTGCCCCGGTCGAGGTGCAACCAGATGACCCGATTGGCGCTTTTTGTTTCTAAGCGCTAGAAAAGTAATAATTCTTTAAAAATTCATATCTCCGGTTCCCCTAAACCGATTTTAATCGTTTTTGTGTCATTTTAAAGATAAAAATATAAACTATTTTTATAAATTGGTTTTGGATTTTTAAACTGTTTCCTGTGTTTTATTTAATTACTGTTTTGTGATATTTGAATGCTTTACACTTTGTCTCCTAAATTAAGCCTTGACGCTCGTTGCCAAGCTACCAAGGGTTGAGCTGGGATTAATTTACTGAGACCTAACTGTACCTAGGTGGAGGTTAGTGGCTTGTTGCTAGGTGTAGGTACCTACCTGCCCTACCAATAACCCATTTCCCAACAATGATGAATGGAAATATTTTGCAGTATCATTCCCCCCTCTTCCTCTCTCAATGTCTTCATCATAAACACTCACAGTGACCTTAAACCGTTATTTCTTGCATTAGCTTTCATTTGTAAGTATGCATATATATTTGTATTGGTATTTTTAAAGGAAGAACGAGGTTCCCTGGGAAGCAGTGGAGTGATGTACATTAAAAAGTTTTTGAGAGAGGATAAACATCTTGAACATCAATTGCATATTTACATCTTTAAATAACAAAATTATATTACGATTCATATTTCTACAATTTTAAAATCTACTTAGAATATTTCCATGTTAGTACACAAGGAGATTAAATGATCACATGATTTCCATCCATGTCTGTGATTTGAACCCAGGCTTCACAGATGCCAAAATC
Source organism: Pleurodeles waltl (assembly GCF_031143425.1). Taxonomy (NCBI): domain Eukaryota; kingdom Metazoa; phylum Chordata; class Amphibia; order Caudata; family Salamandridae; genus Pleurodeles; species Pleurodeles waltl. Next base: position 318,131,246 of record NC_090442.1, on the reverse strand, counting down.
AACAGAGTAGCAGCTAAACCACAATCCTTTCTCACATTTATTCTGTTAAGGTATTTTGCACCTCTTTACTTACTCGCTTCTTTCATCCCTTGCTCCTTGCCTCTCATCCTTCTCCATTTGTCATAATTCATTCTTTACTTGTGTCCTTCCTTCCTTTTCATTTCTCCACATTATTTTTACTGGACTACATTCCATTAATGTATCTTTCTTTCACTTGTTCTCTTGTTCTCTTTTATTTCCTCCTTATTCCCTTATCTTCTTTCATGTTAGAGCTAAAGGGAAATATGTAATCGAACCATACACACCTAGGACCTGATTAACATCTAGAACGATATATGTGCTGAAACACCTGGTGGCCAGAACTAACGATCATGACAGATATCTCTGACTGCATGTCTTTCTGCTCCAAGCTAAACTCCATAGAATGGGGAATAACGGCGTGGATAAGATTTTCCCCGCTGTAATCCGTCATGGAATACCCAATTGCCTGGGAATTAACACACACATTTACGATCTGGTCTGAGCAGGTGATAATCATGTCCACGGAGGGCGAAGGGTGGAGCGAAGGGATGGGGAAGGTGGGAGAAGAGGTTGCCTGGGGTACATTACATTCTCATCCTTGCCTTAGAAATTGATCAGGTGAGATCCGGGGACCAGGGCTTGGCTGCATTGCAGCCCATTACCAAGGCATTTTTACTGGACAGATTGTAGAGCGAGTAAAATTGTGTCCAATGTTCACAAACTCAGAAAATTTAGGTGTAGTAACATCAATCCAATTATGATTGAGAGGAGTGGGATTCCACTAGAAAATCTACTCCAATGACCTTGTGAGTGCGACCAAGGAATGAGCCGAGAAAACCCAATAATACCTGGGTCTGTCGGGAAATCCAAATTGCTCTTGTTAGATGCAAAACCCTGCAACACTTCAGCTCGTCAATTAATCAAACTGTAGTGAGTCCCAACCCAATCATGCCCTCTAGAACGAGCCAACCATTAATTCATCAACTCAGTCCTTAGGAGCCTATTTAGGAATGCTCAAAACCAATGGCAACAAAAGAACAACATTTCATGCTGCAGAGGGAGAACAAAGCACCTGAAAAATGTAACACGACCTGGAAAAGTAACTTAGAGACCCGTCTGCAAACCCTAGCACTATCTGACCTAACCACAAAGGAGCAATGACTGCAACTTACTAAATCTGGCATAAATTTTAAAAAATCCCAAGGCTAAACCAACTCAGGAGGGTGCCATCCCCAATCCTGAATGACAACCATGAATATTTTAAATATGATGAGAATGTGAATACGGAGGAGAGCCCCAGAGGCTCGTGTGATTGATCAGATCCTTCAGGATCCTGCAAAATCAAGGAGCTTAACCAAAATTAATGAAAAATTATTTGCCAGCTTTCTTCAGGTTTATAATCCAAATTGAATGTAGAATAAAGCTGTGTGATGAAGCTTTGTCTGGCATGGTGAGAAATACTTTACAAACATATTATGGCAAGTAACTGTAATCGATCATGGGACTGGCTCCAGGTAGTCCCAGATTCCAACACCATTGCATGTCCATTATTGGAAATATATCATGTAACATAGCAGAGATAGTCTTGACCTGTGAAAATAGAGAACAGACCTCCATAGAACAAGCACTGGCCTTAGGAATCCTTTAAACTGAGCTCCAAGAAAACTAGTAGATCTTTGGAAAGCAATACAGACCTTAAAGTAAGTAGTTTCACACTAAACTCATACATACTATGTACACCTGTGCATAGATAATCGTTTTAGTGGAATTGGCGCCTTTGCTTGGGCTGTATAATTCCAAAAACCTAATTAAACGGTGTGCTCTTTAAAGTGTGCTCAGAGTAATCCAATTCCATTAAACTGATAACATTTAAATGGTGGACAAAACTCTGGAGGCTGACTTCCAAACATATCCCTTATAAATACTACAAGCGCAATTTCAAAGGTTGAAAATTGACTTTTGTCAATTGCTTACCACCTTTGTTATGGCATCATAGAGTATCAGTCATCAAACATTTTTTTCTCTTAGTGTTTGTGTGAGTTTAGCAAAGAGTGTATTCAATGTTTAGTTTAGAAGAGGTTTGTGTCAGTTAGACTGAAATTAAAATTAATTTGATAATGGAATATCTTTATGGTGTGTTATGTGCCTGGTTCCGTGGGCCAAAGTTCAGTTTAAATGTTTATAAATTTGTTTTTATGTGTATGGAACTCGGCTACATATGTTGTTCTTTATGTGCACATTACCTAATCATGATAGACAGACTTCTGTCGGGTAAATGTAAAGTACATCCAAAGCAAATGTTGCAAGTCCGATTTGAAAATAATCTGAGCAAATTTGGTGCGAAACAGCCAACATCAGGCCCAAATACCAATTACACAAGATAACATACTAACGGTGTGCTGGCTGTTCCATCAAAGAGGAGTAGGAGTGGGGATGGGGGAGGTGTAGGGAGAGAAGAAGAAGAACACTCAAAGATTCGGGATGGAAAATCCTCAAATAAACTCGGGGATTTACCCAAAACGGTTATGGAAAAATCAGTTGTGGACCTCTAACAAATACAAAAGGAACATAGGTGCAACTAGACCTGGGAAAGTGGGGTCACGGTGCCAGATAAAACCTCCGTAATAATTTGTTATCCTGAATGAGCCAGACAAATAAGCTAGTCCCATATCCCAGTGAATGATCACAGTATCCTAGTAATATACCAGCTCATGGCTGGGCTAAAGAGCTAGTCCACAAGGGCAAGCAGCAATTTACAGCAGCATCAGCACAATCAGTCGCCAACACATAGGAAATACGGTAACAAGCCCCAGCATTACAGAGTCTACTGAAACTGAGGCAATGGGTTAAACGTCCACAGCTCACTCGAGTTAGGAGGGTCAGAAGACAGGTACCCCCTCACCCCCCACAGCTATGCACCCCATAACGACAATTCTAACATGCACTAACTCATTATAGGTTGGTAACAGGTTACGAGGTTGACCCCTGTATTCATTTCACACCACACTCAAAGAGCCAGCGCATGCCCACAGACATGATTATATTACGCCAATGCACCATATGCACACACACAACTGCAGACAAACTCTGCATCAAAGCGCCAAGAGCCAAAGTAATTGGTGAGCATGCGCTGTACAAACACTGTGCAACATAAAATAATGTGTCAAGATTTCCACTAAGGGAAGAATACGAATATCACTGTAAGGTTGAGCTCCCACTGTTTTGAAAACACCTGGCACTGCCAATGTGCCATATGAGTTCCATCATAGTGACACAGCAATGCATGAAAATGTTCTCATTTAAGCACTTACATAGAATTCAATTGGAACTAGTTAGCAATAAATATGGAAATAAATCACAGGAAGCAGGAGTCCAATAGTGCAACTGATTTCTCATTTGATAACAACATGAAGTACTGCACCAATGCGAGAGCAAGAGCAAGATTTATTATGTGGCGGACATATGCTGTCTGCCCCCACACCCCCAACTCCATCTTCACGTTCTATCTCAGCTTTCTTCGATGTGCACCTAAACACAACACAACTCCACTAAGCCCTTGTGCATCCTCAAAACCATGCATGTAGCCATCACAAACTACAGGTGACATAAATGCACATTTATTGAGTGCCACTCCCACCCTCTGTGTCTTTCTCCACCCCTCACAAGCTGCACGGCCTCAACAGTAAAAGCAAAGAAGAAAAAGGAAGTATATTTTGCTGAAATAGTCTTTTTGCATAATGAAGCTAACACATGGTATCCTACCAATGTGATTATTGTCGTGAAGGAAACAACAAAGTCTAGATTATATCAACCTCAAAGTTTACTGCTTGACTTAAAAGCAAGAAGGACTCTGAACGTCAATAATGATTTTCAGAAGTGAGCTCCTATCTGCTTGTTTGTTATGGAGGCCAGAGTCTATCTACCTGCGTTAAAAGATGGGATTTTGGATGCTTGAGTCCATAATGCTGCCTTTTGCAGCTCAACTTTTAACACTGGAGAAGCCACCACTGTACTCAGTCACCAAGTATCTACCAACAGTGCATGTCTAATAGGCACATATCTCTTTGACATTATTGATGGCGGCTGTTGAGCTGTTGACAGGAAATGACATCCCACACTGCCCTCAAAGTGGATCCACTGAAAAAACGCTTCAGCATCAAGTTCTTCGAGGAAATTAGGAATAGCAATTGACGATAGTGTTTCCGTCCAGGACCCGAAACACTATTGTCCAAAGTAGAAACTGGGCTAACTTCTTTGAATTTCAGCAGGTGGCCTGAGAGAGCCTCTAACAAACTCCACGCTGCCCCTTAGTCCAGTACAAAGTGAGTGTAGCAAACAAAACCTTGACGATGGTGCACCTCATTCCTGCATCAAAGCCATATCTGCCACTGTGTACCTTTACCAGGAGGACTATAGAAATGCGGAAATCCTCACCAAGAGGTTACCAAATTAAAAGATGCTAGCCTGAATACAGCTGCCCTGCAAGAGTTGTCAAAAAATGAAAGGAAAACCAAATGTAAACAAAAACAATACTCCACATCTGCAAGGTAATTTTGCGTGGAGCCGGGTTCGCTCAGGCGACAACATTTTGTGGTAAAACTTTGAAAAGTCATCTGGTCTTAGTGTATGCAAATGATTAAGCACTGAAATAGTTAACAGGTATTACTGGAGTGGTTATTTAGGTCTACTTGCAGCTCCATAAACACCTTAGGTATACTGTTGCATGTTTGACCCGCGGAAATCGTTTCAAACACATAGCTGCATAAATGGGCACTGAAAACCATACCTGTGATTTGTTTCACTCTGAACTTTAGCATTCTAGTGTTATTGTATATAGTATGCTAACCTTTTATCTTGGATGGCAACAGCAGATTATGACAATAACTGTGTATGATTTACCGAAAATTAATAAATATAGGACGAATGGGTTACTGCACATTTTCACACCTGACTGAATTAGAAGGATCTGAAAAGCACTAGTACTGTATTACAGAAGAGGTAATACTGCATCATAGGCTGCACGTCACATATCTTTCAGCACCACCAAGAACCTATTGGAGAGACAGCATGAATAAAAGAGAGAAATCACTTAAACAGTATTTCTGAAAGCTATTATACCATGTTTAGCAAGCCACTCTCAAAAAAGGCTATAGTTTATGTACAGGAAATGGGCCATAAATATTTTCACTGAAAATTGACTTCAGCGCATTGAAATGCGACGCTTTTGTTGTTTATAGCAGAGGTGAAGCGCATTACAGCAAGCTAGTTGCAAACGCTTGATCCTCATATTGATGCTGGGCAATACCAGATTACTTACATTTTTACAACAAAATGACAGCAGGAAAAAAATAAGGAGTGGTTAAACGCCTAGTCATATTCGACAAATAATCACCCAGCAAATCTTTTTTTTTTCTTTTTTTCATAAAATGTGAATGATTAACCTTAAAAAGTCCTTCACCTGCAACACTGCATGGTTCAACACGGTCTGATGCTTCGCCATTTGTACTTTGCGATAGTATCGTCACAGAATATTAAGCCGTTTAGACTCGCTTCAAAACAGGGCATATTTGCTATGAAGTGCGCTCTGTTTCTGAGGGTAGGACGAGAATGCTCCTCATACCAAAGACTGTTACTCAGGTCATTTTCAAAGGGCTGTGATTAGAAGGCGGCAGCATATTGGTTAGCCTGTTTACTTGCTTGTAGAGAAAGTCAGAGCAGCTAGCAGGTTGCTATGGAAACCAGAGTCCCTGGAGATGCTTCAGAAAGATTGGCTCGGACTTGAAATTAAATCATTGCAATGTGTTTTTCAGAAGCATGACCGTACAATAGCCATCTGACGACTGTATACGAATTATATGTGGAGGTTTTGGGAAGTATGTGTCTCCAGTGACGAAATGCACCCTTTCCCTTCCCGTTTACAGAAGTAATGACGTTGCAGGTGTCGCTATCGGAGAAGCAGGTCTCCGTGCTAAACTGTGAGACAGTCCATGAGCATTATTTCAAGATCTTTAGCAAGTAGCCGTTCTGCAAAATTTGACATACCCACGACCGCCTTCCAGAAATACCCGTCAACATTTTACAGATTATTTTCCTTAAATGCTTAATACTTATTGATTAAATCAGAGTTTCTATGTCTTTGGAATGCAATATTTCATGGGTAGGCATGTTAATAAAAAGTGCATACTGGCCATGCACCAGCCACAAACACGTTTGTTGATATCAAATTTTCAAAAGCCAGGCTGGAGGCAACCTGGCTTTTTAAAAAAACGAAATGATGTCTTCTAAAACTGTCTGAGAAAAAACACACAACAGCTGACATGGACCAAATGGGAGAAATAGAACGGGTGATTTATGACTGATGGTTTTCAAACTAGCATTAAAACACTTGCCACAAGTATCAATCCAAAGCTGTAATATCTTGACGCCTACCTTCTGAATGTTTCTAAGGACTGCCGCTATACCCACAAAAGAAGACGGTAAAACGGGCTCCGTGTATTTTATGCATGAACTGCCATTGTTCTCTTTATTTGGCGTTATGTTACCATCAATACACATAAGACCGTAACCAATGACATTAAAAAAACAGTCTAGACATAGAGAGAAACAAAACTTACAGCTGTGCATTTTCCTAGGGAATTCGAGCTTCAAACCACAAATTGGGGGTTGACTGCTGTCACTATACAACATATTTCTGGATTAGGAATTACAAAAGAGTTTCTTGCAATTCAGAGCAGCCTGTCTTGGGGACCTGGACAAATCTGTGTGCATGTTTCAATAAGTATCAGATGTGGCCATTAGGTCTGTTTACGGTGTAAAAAGCAGTGCCTATGACAATTCAGACGAGGAACTAACCCTGCACTGTTTCAGCCAATTATGGGAATTTATGGAAACCTTCAGAGATGTCTAGCTCTACATATGTAGTAAGAGTTCCACATCTGCTGCCCTATTTCTGTTTCAGCCCATCACGCAATGCAGTGGGTACACAATGAAGCCCAGAGTCACCGGCCCCCTCCAGAGACCTGCCAGAGAAAGTTGTCAAACTGGAAAGTGATTGCTTTTAACAGATGATATGCCTATATTTCTATCACAGCACACTCATGTACTGCTGTTCGATACACTTTTTATACTAGTGCAATTACAGAATACTTTATCCAGTCTAAGAGGGTGTACAATATTTATTTGACATGCTGACCTACTAACTACACATCATCTCGCCACTGTGCATACTGTTGTATCCGTAACACTTCTGATGTTTCTTTTACATTGACACTATTGGATCAGAATAAAAGATCGGTCAGCACTGTAAAGATACATTTTCTGATCCAAAAATATCTAAACTCTTTTGCCACACGGCAATTTTAATTGTTTACTTCTAAAGCTCCTTCTCGGTGCAAATTAGGAGCGTCCCATAAGCTGCTTCTACGGGTGGGCCTGACGATTTAGGTACTAGTAAATTCCAGTTGGGTTTTAAAACTACCCAACATATATAAAATAAAACAAAGATTTTTGGGCTTACACTGCTCATGTATATCCATCTTGTTCATAAGAAACCCTCTTGTTTTCACTACTTGGTGAGCTGAAAATCAAAGCCACTTTTTTTCTAGGAATAAAATGCTGCTGTTACTAGGCAGCTTCATCGCATAAAAGGCTGCAGCTATACTATGCTTCGCGGAATGGCGGTTGAACAGGGGTGAGGTTGAATGGAATTCTACAAATATCCAAAACGTAGAGATACTTCCAGAGCGTTAGGAACACTCGCACTTGAACATTTTGCACCATAATGTCCTACTTTGATCACAAGGTAATTGCTTTTGAATCAGCTGTAACTGGGAACCGGAGCACCTGTTTTCGCTGTGCGTGCGCACGGTTCACACATCAAAGGACATTAAGCAAGTGTGAAAGGAATGGCGGTGCCAGACTGATATGTCTGTGGGGCTCACATGCAAGAGAATTTCTGAAACAGATGAGCCGCACGAAGGTGTGCGCACCTGAGCCGTTTTTAGCATTATGTTCAGGCGGGGAATGAGCCTGAAGCAAAATATCAGACCGTGTGAGCTGCATCCGCCTAAGCTGAAACAGAGGCGCTGCACAGTGTAGACAGTGTTCCAGGTCTTAAAACTGCTCACTGCAGCCCGTCTGCCAAAGTCTGGAGACAGCACAGTGCAGGTCGAGTGCCAACGTCTGGAAACTATACAGGTCAGACATGCGCCTGTGTCTGACGCCAGCACAGTGCATACGTATGATAATGTCTGGAAACTGTACAGTGAAGGCAAATGCCAATGTCTGGAGACTGTACAATGCAGACCGTGTGACAATGTCTGGACACAGCACACTGCGGGACGAATGCCAATAACCGGAAACAAGGCATCAGAGATTGGAACACTTACACAGATAAAATACATTAACTTAAGCTTGACCAAATGTTCATCACTAGGCTGGATATGTGTGCTGAAAAAACGAATGATTATTCTCATAACCTTTTTTATCGGATTCCACACACCATTTAAGCACTTTGAGGACTTTGTTGTAAATAGAGCGTTAATAAAGTAAAGGCAGAATTCCTTCCGGTACACGGGGGGTAGGGTGGCAGCAAGCTGCAGGGACGTAAGGAAGCTCTATAAGCTCTATTTAAGAACATTTCTCTTGTTTTGCACCATTTACCAGTAAAGTTTCTCGCATTACATAAAAACAAAAACAATTACGTTCATATAAAAATATATAATTTTAGATTGTAACCCCACATCCTTCTCGCTGGACATATACTACACAACATGTAAACGAACGTTTAAATGGACTCAATACTGCTTAGAAGTCTGTTAATCACTGCTACCTGGGGAATGGCCGGCACATGACTCATAGAAGACCCTGCTGGTTATCCACAACATAAACAAAATGTCCTTAGAATCAATGCAAGATGAAAATGCAGATGTCCCTGAATCGACCTTGCATAGAAAGGCATGTCCATGTGTGAGCATTTGGTTAACAGAGTGAACCATAATTAAAGCCATGGCACAGGTGTAAACAAAACAATGTGTGCAAAAACGCATTCATTATGCATTAAATTAAGGAAATACCACGTTGGTATGAGCTACACCTGATGAAGGGTGGGGAGAAAGGGACTGAGTAATATTTCACTTGATTGATTGTAAAGCTCTTCAACACAAATCGCTGCAGCTGCTCCGATGAATGCTTAGCACACTATAAAGAACAGGGAAGTCAGCCCCCACAAGCCCTCCCAAGAGTGGATCCCCAAGGAGGTACCTGTCTTGTCTGAAGCTAGCATCCAGCACCAACCAAATTAATCATCGCCCCATTTGCTCACTCCCTTTTGTCTACAAAATAACCAACAAGGTGGAAGGTGTTTGAGTTGATGGCATCAGAGATGTGGGAGACTTAGGAATACATCTCCGGCTTTCCCCAGATGATTTTGGTCCTTATTTTCCTTAGTAATGCTATTGTACTTTTATATGGGAAGGATATAAAGTGGGAGATGCTTCCATGATGGTGTTATTTATCTATAAGCAGAGGTCCTCCCCCTCGTTACAGTCTCAACTCTTCTGTAAAATATCCTCAATGTTGAAGTCTGTGGATGAGCACCTTGCAGACACACCCATTTCGAGAGAGAGTGCTCTACCACGTTGGTATCTATGTACAGAGGTTACTCCAGTATTCACAGTCTCACCTCTGCAGTCCCCACTCCCTGGCATATCTGCTCGTTCACTTTAGAATAATGTACATATGCCCCTGACTGTATAATCTGTCAAATTTCAGTAAGGGATTTGGTCCAATGTAGAGTTCAACCTCAGTCCCTTTACTCACACCTCAGTAATCCTCGTTTTACTGATGTTTTCATCACGTATACTGCCTTTATGTGAATCACAGGCCCTTGGCTGTGCAAGGCCCTGTAGGCTACAGTAAAAGGTCCTTTTGTAGAGCTGTCACATCGCTTCAGTCTTCATTTCCCATATCTCCTGGGTTAAAACAAGGGAGCTATTTGTATGTTTTAGTGTATCCATAAGGAGATGTCACCCCGTTTCTCAGGGTTCTACCTCTGCAGTCTTAATTTCTATGATGTCTCCCCAGGTTTGTTCCTATGTAATGAAATACAGGTCCTTGTCTGTATAATCTCCTGTACTTCGAGCCAAGCGAATCTCTGTGCAGATTCCTTCTCATAATCCTGCAGAGGTCCTTATTTCCCTGATCTCTCCCTCAGCCATATTTTCTCTGTGCCTATGTGAGAATCACAGGCCCTTACGTACACAATGCTCTACAGGTTGGAGTGACGGCTGCCATGTGCAGAGTTCATTCTAGGAAATCATACTTCAGTGTAAAGCTTTCCATCTGTGTAGTCCTGGTTGGTTGAGCAATACTGGGAATACTTGAGTTCCTCTAGATCTTCAGTGAAGTCGGACCTGTGGAGGGAGAACCTGCTGCCTGTACCCAGATGCTCACGGTAAGGACTGGACTGCCGACCGCAGGGCACATGCGTGTACTGGGCCTGCTCTTCCTGCTCCTTCTCCCGGTGGTAGAAGTAATTGAAGTTGGACACAATGACTGGCACAGGTAGAGCAATGGTCAGCACGCCGGCAATGGCACATAAAGAGCCCACAATCTTGCCCCCTATGGTCGTGGGGTACATGTCCCCATAACCTACAGTGGTCATGGATACCACAGCCCACCAGAAGGCATCCGGGATGCTGGTAAAAAGTGAGTCAGGGTCGTCAGTCTCTGCAAAGTAGACAGCACTGGAGAAGAGGATGACCCCAATAAAGAGGAAGAAGATAAGCAGCCCTAACTCCCGCATGCTGGCCTGCAGGGTCTTGCCCAGGATCTGCAGTCCCTTGGAGTGTCGGGAGAGCTTGAATATCCGGAAGACCCGCACCAGCCGGATAACTCGCAGAATGGCCAAAGACATGGCCTGCTGTCCGTTGTTGCCACCACCCTGCTGCTCAGCCAGCTCAGTGCCCAGGGTGATGAAGTAAGGGATGATGGCCACGATATCAATCACATTCATCATGTTCCTGAAGAAGGCTGGCTTGCTGGGGCAGGCTGCAAAGCGCACAAGTAGCTCGAAGGAAAACCACACAATGCATAGGGTCTCTGTGAGGAAAAATGGGTCGGTGAATGGGCTGTTCCGGATGAGACTAGCTCGGGTGCCGTTTAATGCCAGGAAGGGGTCACCAGACAGTCTCGCTGCCTCCTCGCGGAACTCGGGGAGAGTCTCCAAGCAGAAGATGACAATGGAGATGAGGATGATCATGACCGAAACGATGGCAATGCCCCGTGCCGGACCGGAGCTCTCTGGATACTCGAAGAGCAGCCAGAGCTGGCGCTGAAGGGCACCCACGGGCAGCGGCCGCTCTTCCTCGCGGATGAAGCCTTCATCCTCTCGGAAGAGCTCCAGCACGCGCTCGCCCAGCTCGTAGAACTTCACCTCCTCCAGGAAGATGTCCACGGGCACATTGACGGGTCGCCGTAGTCGCCCCCCGGACTGGTAGTAGTAGAGGATTGCGTCGAAGCTGGGCCGGTTGCGGTCGAAGAAGTACTCGTTGCGCAGCGGGTCGAAGAAGCGCACGCGGCGCCGCGGGTCCCCCAGCAGGGTGCGCGGGAAGCGCGCCAGGGTGCGCAGCTGCGTTTCGAAGCGCAGCCCGGAGATGTTGATCACCACACGTTCGCAGCAGTCCGGGCTTGGCGGGTCTCTGGGCTCTGGCTCCTCTTGAGCCACGCAGCCGCCCTCTTCGTGCTCCCTGTGTGCACTGAGGGCCACCTCCTCGTCCTCTCCTCCAGACACCACGGTCATGTCTGGGCAGCGGTGGCGCAGGGTGGTGCTTCGGGTCCGTTAAGATGCCGCCCGTCAGGGCTCCTTCACCTTCGGCGCCACTGTTCCCTTGCGCGCCTACCCCGATGCATGCCGCCACGGCAGCCTTCAATTGGGTTCTCGGCAGCCTCCAGCTGGAGCAGGCAGAGGCGCCTCTCATGCCCTGGTGTCTGCTGAACGCGCTGCCGGCCTCGGCTCGCTGACAGCCTCCTCGGTCGCAGCCCCAGTGTGTGTCCCCTCTCTGTCCGCTCCTCGACCGGTGTCACGGTCACGGCGGTTCCAGAGAAGCGCCGGGTGCGAGTCCCGCCTCTGTGCCGCGTACTCTACCATGTGTGACAGGTCCCCGCCTCTCCGCTTCAGGGAAGCTCCAGGGCTCATGCTTAGCGCCGAGACATGGCCGTGACAGTCCGCTCACGTCATGTATCTTCACATTCAAAGAGCTGTCAGTCGACTGGCAGAGAAGCAGCTAGACCCCCACCCTCCAACCAAAAGACCATCGTCTAGCTCTGTACTTAAATGCTCTAACGCGTTTCCGTGAAAGTTGGATGTGACGTTTGTGATGATTATGTTAATGCACACCAAACGTCACCCCAGTTGCCACAAGTCATAGTTTATATACCATTTACCTTGCAGAGCATATCTTCCAAATCCTAGCATCTCTTAGTGAGAACATAAAGTAAAATCATGTCCAGTTCAATAACATGTCTCTACTCTTCGACACCCTTTAATAGAGGGAGTAAGTGCCTTGCAACTGATTTCATGCAAATTTCTTTATACGATTTATATGTTCATCCTAAACGAAGAAAAATGCCACAATTTGTCACGGAGATTCATAAATAGTACACCATCGTTCTCTTTTAACATACCTACACACGAACGCTTCTGTCAGTTCTGTTTGCTCGTTCTGACTTGCACAAGGACCTGTTCTGTTTTTATATGATATGCGTTAATAGCGATACAGTACACTGAGAAGCCTAGAAGGGTACGTTGAGTGTATATAGATGAGGTGGTTCCAGAGATTAAAGATACTTGTTTTCATAACAAATGGTATTTATTATTGAAGACACTGTGAAGAGTCGTCTTTAGTTGGATAATATTTGTGACCTTCTGACTGAATTAAAAGCCTCAATTAAGTCTCTGTTCCCCTCTTACGTTAATTCTGCAGGCTCATTCTCTCTGTGCAAATAGCCGTGTATGCTGGGGCTGCACTTTTTTTGTGTGATCTGGGTTCTGAAGTCAGCTTTGACTGGTAGTTAACTTGGAGTGATACATCTGAGATGTTTACCTTAATCCTTCACACTTCATGTTCTGAGAATGTGGAACCAATTTATAAAAGAATTTCTATCTGTAAACACACGCTTATCAACCCTGTCAGGTCCCATGCATAACAGGTCAGACTAGCCTATTTTAATGTAATCCGGATTCCCACAGGGTCTGAAGTATGTCACATATATAAGTTCATCTCTGCCGAGTCTGTTGACTTGGACTCCCAGTAGTACAGTGTCACACGTGTATTGTCCAAATGTCATACATTCTCTTTGCAAAGAATTCTTCAGTCACTGAGCTACACCACACCCTCTCAACAGAGCATGCACAGTTTGATTTTCTAAATACGAAATACCACAGCCTTAGGCAACATTTATGGTGGCACAGATAGGATCACTTACTGTCAAGCAGCCACAAGTTCTGGATGCCAAACATGTAAATAATTCCAGTTCATGAAATATAAGGAATTCGTATATTTAGGGTCATGCATACATTTTGGAAGGAATCATTACTATCTCTGTTACCTCTTTTGTGTTTTTATTCTTAATAATTATTTCCGTGAGAAAATAACCTTTTTTGTGTGGCCACCCCGTTTCTTGCTGAATTTCCTTGCTGGTATTTAGCCCTTCTACATTAGGGCACTGCTGTCCATTACCCAGTATATGTCCTCTGACCCCTAAAACATGTTAAAACTGACTAATCCGTGATTGGCATATTTAACTCTCGTATAAAGCCATAGTACATGGTGTAGAAAATGCACCCATGGCATCTAAAGTGGGCCCGGGCATAGAATTCCGCCCTGCCGGCGGAGTTGCTGAATGCGGGCACTTCGCGCTACGTGTAGTAGCACAGAGTTCTTGAATTCAGCAATCCATTGCAGAGTTCATTTGCACACTCGATGTTTGGTTTTGGCCCTCTGTCGTGAGCGTCACAATACTCCCAGGTTGCTAGCAAGCTCAAGTGAGACTTTGTGTTTGATAACACTGTTTCAGGCAGTGCGCACAAGACTTTGCGCTTACTCTTGCTGCTTCTGGCCACGACGGCGGGCAAAAGAGTCCCGCTTTTGAGCACGAACTCACCTGTAGTAGATTTTCTACTCTGGATACATCTAAACCCAGTAAAAAAGTGTTTTTTGAGTAGATATTCTTCTCCAATGGACCATTCAAGTTGTTTTTTAGATTGAGAAGCCTTACATTTCAAACAGGAAGGAAGTGCCCCAGAGACCCATCTTCCTGTTCCTGTCCAGCAGGCTCTTCCCAGTGCTTTGTCCATCTCCTCCATAGTTCAGTGCTGTTCTTTTCTAAATGTTTGTAACAGTTGCAATACTATTTTACTCTGTGGCCTAAATGTTCAAAGGGCCATCTAGCCAGTAGGCCCAGTACTAGTAGTCACCAGTGCATGAAATAAATATTTCAGTGGTATATGTTTTTGAAACTTCATTTAGGGCATGGATGGCATTAGATTAAATTAAAAATGATGGCTATTTTTTCATTTCATTTTTTTTCAAAAAAAGTATATGTTGTGTGGTAATATTTGATGGCATAGGAGGATGTGTGTACTGATATTGTGAATGTTTTATAGCTCAGTTAATTTTCATGTTTTTTATTGCTGAATTAATGTTACTGTTTTCTTCAGTGTGGGTGTGTGTGTAATTCATCCGCTGTTTGCCTTTGTTCTCCATGTCATGTAGCTTCACTACAGCATTCAGCATTCAGTTTCTTTAGGTGTATAATAATTCCATATACTCCTGAGCACCCTGGCTGGGGTGCACTGCAGATAAATCTCTGCAGCATCATTTTGAATGATTATTCCATTTCCCCGGACCACTTTGCGGCCTCACACCTCTTGCTGGTTAACTCAGGTGTCTCCTTTAAAACAAATCGAGTAATTATGGCCTGGATTTTCTTTTTTTCTGGGGCCACTGACACAGGCAACTTTTGAGATATAGGTGGTGGTACACTTAATGTGCATCGTGGTGCAGTCACCATATGCTGTGGTGCCTCCATTTGACTTTGAGTCCTCCTGTGCCATTGTGAGGTTGCTGAGATGGGTGATTCTGATGCACTGCTGGGGACAGGGCTGCTTTGTGTGAGGATGTCAACCTCTTCTTCCTCACCTTTCACCATTATTTGACCAGTTGTTGCTGATGTTTCCTGGCTCTCCTCACCTTCACCACCATGACCACGTTCAGCAATTTGTTTAGGTGCTCCTCCCACTGCATTGCGTGATGTTTTTTCATATGAGTTGTCTGGCCTCTAGTACCATAATTTGAACCAGACTTATTCGGCGAACACTTGTGTGGCAAACGGAGCATATCGCAATGTTCTGTTTCTGTTGGCTAATTGTAAAAAAGTTGATTGCCTCTCTGCAGTGCATACTTCTACTGAGGTAAAGGTTGGTGCAGGTCTCTGCTGGGTCCTTACAAATATGGAAGCTAGTGGTGCTGCCTGTGCCACATCCCTCGGAGGAGGTTGTATAGTACTTCAGACTCCTCTGTGCCAGCTTCCACAATGACTGGTTTGTTATCATCATCTGCCTAAACATCCCCTTCCATGATTCTAAAACGTCCTGGAACCTTTTTTTCCATTGCCTCTCCTGGTGTCTTCCAGACTCTGCCTGGGGCCAGTCCATGTCCCTATCATCATCAGAAGTGGTGTGACGAGAAGATGGTGGAGTAGTACCCGTCTTTTTTCTTGCTAGAGATCTGGGAACCATTCATTCTAAAAGAGGAGGTTCTTGCTTAGCAAGAAGCTCGACCTCCTGTTCTTCAATTTCAGGAAGAACTACTATTGCTGGCTGTGGCTGCTGTCCACTTTGCTCTGTTTCCTGAAATGATTGGGTAATACTTTGCGAAAGGGAAAAATCCAATTCAACGTCACTGCTTGTCAGCGTCGTCATGATTGCAGTGGCTGCCTCACTGACAATCAATCAATCACAACATTTGTAAAGCGCACTACGTACCCGTTAGGGTTTCAAGGCGCTGAAAAAGGGGGAGGGGGGATGTGCTGCTACTGGTCGAAGAGCAAGGTCTTAAGAAGTCTCCTGAAGGTGAGAAGGTCCTGGGTCTGTCGCAGGGATGTCGGGAGGGTGTTCCAGATCTTGGCGGCGAGGTAGGAGAAGGATCTGCCACCGGAGGTCTTGCGCTGGATGCAGAGAACGATGGCGAGGGCGAGGTTGGCGGAGCGGAGTTGGCGGGTGGGGGCGTATAAGTTGAGTCTGTTGTTCAGGTAGGCTGGTCCGGTGTTGTGGAGTGCCTTGTGAGCGTGGGTGAGGAGTTTGAAGGTGATCCTCTTATCCACGGGGAGCCAGTGGAGGTCTCTCAGGTGGTGGAAGATGTGGCAGCGGCGGGGTACGTTGAGGACCAGTCGGGCGGAGGCGTTTTGTATGCGTTGGAGGCGCCGGATGTCTTTTGCTGGGATGCCTGTGTAGAGTGCGTTGCCGTAGTCTAGTCTGCTGCTGACGAGGGCCTGGGTCACCGTTCTTCTGGTTTCCGACGGGACCATTTGTAGATTCTACGGAGCATGCAGAGGGTGTTGTAGCAGGAGGAGGAAACTGCGTTGGCCTGCTTGGACCTGGTGAGGGCGGAGTCGAGGATGAAGCCCAGGTTGCGTGCGTGGTTGGCTGGCTTTGGCGGGGCTCCCAACGTGGTGGGCCACCAGGAGTCGTCCCAGGCGGAGGGGGTGTGTCCGAGGATGAGGACCTCCGTCTTGTCGGAGTTCAACTTCAGGCGGCTGTATCTCATCCACTCGGCGATGGACTTCATTCCCTCGTGGAGGTTGGCTTTGGCAGTGTGTGGGTCTTTGGTGAGGGAGAGGATGAGCTGGGTGTCGTCGGCGTAAGAGAGAATGTTGAGGTTGTGCTGACGGGCCAGTTGTGCGAGGGGGGCCATGTAGCTGTTGATGCCAGGGGGGCCATGTAGATGTTGGGGTCTTGGGATTAGGATGGGGTGTTGCTGTAGATGCAGGACTGCTGTTCCCAGGTTCCTCCCCGGAGTCCGGTGCAGCAGGCACAAGTTTCCCAAAAAAGGTTGCGGTCGGCACACCACTGGTGGAAAGCTGCTTCTTCTCACTGACCACTTTCTTGGGAGAAGCTTTCTTTGAGGCCGTCTTAAAGCTCTCAGTTGGCAATGGCACTAAACTGCACAAGTGGAAGAGATTTGAAGACTTAACTGTACAGTCTTTCTCTTTGGCAGTACTGCGGGTGATGTGCCATCGCTTCTCTTCTTGTGTACCTAAAAGGAACCAAGTAAAATATATAGTTAGTGAAATGTGGCATTGTTGCAGGATGAAATAATACAAACACATGCAGTCTTAGTGCAGTTGGTTACTTGTGTAATAAATACCAATTTAATCAAACATTGTAAAGTCAAACTACCCCAAAAAATGTCATTTCAAATCAGGATGCACAACATGCAGATATAGCTCTTTGTATGCTTAGATATATTGGTATGGGAAGATGTGCAGATGGCCAGAGCTCAGCAGGCTGGCAGTAAAGTATCTGGTTTGTCCTGTAGCCAGTGTGTATGCTGAATGTGTGTTCAGTGCAGCTGGTGCAGTTGCAACAGTGAGAAGGATGAATCCCTCACTCCAAAATGTGGGGAGGTTAACCATGATAAAAATGAATCAGCATTTTATCCCACCTGATTACACCGTTCCTAAAGCACCACAGGAGGAGGAAGAGGATGATTGGTCAGAATCAAGTGAGTTTGCTGACCAACTTCTGGGTGAACCACCTGAGTTTCAGGACAAATTCTACTTTTCGGACTGAGTATTCCAGTGTCACCATAGAACTTTTTTTATTATTTCTCGTTTAACTTATTTCTTTCTTTGCCAAAAAATGCTAGTGGAACATTATGTTTGTGTCAGCTTTAAGCGGCTTCACCATTTTTAGTCACATATTACATGGCCGGATTGGAGTTGGACCAAGTGCAGTGAAGAAGCCCCCACATTCTCTTTAGGACATTGGAGACAATGCCTGCCTCCTTCACATGCCTTAGCCTATTCTTTTTTTTTACATCACCTAGTAGGGCTGCCCCAGAAGATCATTGATTAAAAGACTACCAGTGCCAATGCCAAATTCCAATGTGTTGCTACTTGCTACCATAATATTTTGTTCAACCATGTGCTTGGATTGGAAGAGGTAACTACTAACTTTTGCATCAATGAGGGGTGATATATGAGTGATTGTGAGTGATGATTGCTAATGTTTGTGATGGCTGACAGTGAGGTAGGGAGTTCAACAAATGTGTAAACTTGATTCTGATGATTTGCAATGTTTGGGGGCTGATGGGTGATCATTTTGCCCTGAAAGGTACTGGTGTTTCAAACTTAGTGAAATTTACCTGCAGGGTCCAATCTTTTTTTCTCATTTCTCAGACCAGACCAGTCACTTCAGTTACCAAACACACATCTACACAAAATTCTCCAGTTCAATTTCTCTATTTGTTCTTCAACAGCAGTGCACTACAGAGGCCTACCTTGCTTGGTTTGAGACTGGGACGGAATTACTCAGAATCAGGATGAGGAGGATCGAAGGCCTCAGGGGACTACCTCAACAGCTAGAAGGAAAAAGTTATCGACTTCAAAGAGAAACAACGATGTTGGCAAAGACTCTGAGGCATAGTTCTCACCTCTGTGGACTGGAGAGAGGTGTGTTGATTTGGGAAATGCTGCTGAGTTTTGGGTTTGCTGCATTTCTGGCTAAAATGTCAAACTCCACTTATATACTTGCTCTGCCTCTGAGTCTTCTTGGTACACTCCTGACACTTCATGAAGCTTACCTTGCTTCCTTTTGTCTTCCTACTTTACTCTATAATACAGTTACTGATTTTTTCAATATGCAGCCCTTCTCCTAGTCCTCTCCTGCACAAACAAAACTTGGTGAAAGCTCAAGACTCCAGCTTACCTACCGGACAGGTTCAGCCAGGCACCCAAGAGTGGTGGACATTCCAAGAAGAATGGAGATGCATCACCCAATTTGGCAATACAACTTCATTTTCCTTTTAACAATCATACTTTTTGGAACTGGGTGAGTCAACTTCAAACCTCCATAATTTGTATTTTTCAAACCTAGAAGACATAACATTTAGAGATATAGGCCCTCATTATGACATTGGTGGTAAATCCCACTTACCGCCAGGCTGACTGCCGCCAACTTACCGCTGCCACCAGGGATATTCGTTCACCATATTATGACACACATACACCAATCAGTCAGTATTCAGCCACATACACAAATCTGCCACACCAAAGGTCAGTGATAAACTGGTGGTATCCAAACCCACACCGTTACGCCAACAGAACTACGCCCACCATATTATGACCCACGAATCACCACGGCGGACATTCAACAGCAATAAACCATTGGCGGTACATGCCGCTGCGCTCACAATAGACACACACAAACAAAACAACACCACATTGGACAATTCAAACAACACACAGCTGACACACATACACACACCACACTCACCCACCCACACCACTATATAACCACACCCGCATTACCCACAACCCTTTACCATTACAAACAATTGCCAGCAGAGAAACAGCAAGACTACAGACACAACCAGAGCCACATACTACTCACACCTATACACCACTCACACACCCCACATCACACACCCCAACACATTATGCAACACACCCTCACCTACACCTCACACAACACCAATGGCACCACAAAGACACCCCAGCTTCACAGAGGAGGAGCTAACGGTCAGGTTGGAGGAAATCATCAGGGTAAAGCCACAGCTATTTGGAGCACAGGTGCAGCAGATATCGATAGCTAGGAAGATGGAACTATGGTGGAGAATCGTGGACATGGTCAACCCAGTGGGACAGCACCCAAGAACTAGGGATGACATCAGGAAGAAGTGGAACGACCTACGGGGGAATGTACGTTCCATTGCAGCAAGACACCAGCTCGCTGTATAGAGGACTGGTGGTGGACCCCCACCTCCTCCCCCACAACTAACAGCATGTGAGGAGCAAGTCTTGGCAATCCTGCATCCTGAGGGCCTGGCCGGAGTAGGAGGAGGACTGGACTCTTATAAGTCAACTCTCTACTACTACTACCCCCTACCTGCATGCCATCACATACCCCCACCCTCAGTCCCATCATTCCACTCCATCCCACACACCTCACCATCACATCTCACTTATCCCAGTGCCAAGCCATGCATGCGCTACCAATGCATGGACACCACTCACAGACCTGCATGGACACTCATCACTATAGAGAACTAATCATCCCACCATACACCAAAGTACACAAGTGAAAGCTGCCAGGGCAAATACAACCAAAGAGGGCAAGCCACAGATGCACAATATGCCAGACACAGAAACCATAACACATCATTTACATCCCCACAGGTACCCCAGCCAATGTCAGCAGAGAGGAGGTGACAGCAATATCCAGTCCCCCAACAGAAGAGGCCCACAGTGATGACAGCGACTCTGGTCTTCAGGATCTGGATGACCAACCTAGCCCATCAGGGACCTCTGGACAGCCAGTTACCCAGGCCCAGTCACACACCACCACAGAGCCTCCCCAATCAGGAACCACCACCACAGCACCCACCCAGCGTACCCCTACCTCTGTCCCCAGGACACATCAATCAGCAGTGTGTCCACCTCTAAAGGGACCCCAGGGCACACCTATGATAATCAGGGACCTTGGGTCAGTGGCAGTGGGCACACGGTTCACGGGACAGAGGCACAGGTCAACAAGGAAACTGGGAGGACTGCTGTGCACCAGGGGGAGGACAGGCCCAAGGCACTTGCAAAGATCCTGGGAGCATATCAACATTCCCAGGACACAATGGGCCTGATCCTGGACAATGTGCAGGAGAACAGGTGGCTGCAGTAGGGACAGTACCAGGGGATCAGGAAGGACTTGCAGCCCATCAGCAACACCCTGATCTCCATAGCAGGGGTGCTGGCAGACATGGCCAATACTATGAGGGAGGCAGCCACACAACAGCGGGCCACTAACCAGACATCCGAACAGCTTTCCACCTCCGATGCTGCTAGTGGCCAGGAGGCCCCGCCACAGGACTCACAGGCCACTAGCACCCCTCCCCCTGCAGAGGGAGAACCACCAGACAGAAACCAGAGGCACTTGAACCCGCCAGGAAATGAGACTCTCCTGATTGTCACCCTGGTGTCCCACTCTGTCACCCTCTACCTTGAACTGCCATTGCTCCCCTTCCTATGTCCCCTTGGACAATGCACCTGTGCTACAAACAGACTGGAACAATACCCTGGACTTTCCTCCATCATCACCCCATCCCTTTGCACTTGCCCCTCAATATTTTAGCACTTCAATAAACACCCTTGGAAAAAAAGAAGTTTGGAATGTGTCAAATCTTTCAAGTATGTATACATTTAAACAGGTACAAACATTGCAATTCAACTTTACAATAAATGACCATAGATTAATGACCTGTAGCTGGCTGCAGTGATCACACCAGGAGCATATGTGAGGTCAACATCTGCAAAATGAATTGCCAAAGGGTACAGTAAGTGGGCGTAGAAGTAGGAAAAAACAGCATGGCAGTGCCACAGAAATTAAAACAAATATCATTGAAAAGTGAAGTAACATTGTCTTACCTGTATGTCATTGGAAGTATTGTCTGATCACTGATGTTCTGTTGTCCTCATCCTCTGCCTCCTCATCCTCTGCCTCCTCATCCTCACTGCCCACAGGGTCCACTGCTGCCACACGGGATCTCCAGCCTCCTCCTCCTGCAGAAAAGGCACACTGCGTCTCAGGGCAAGGTTGTGTAACATTCAGCATGCCACTACTATCTGGCAGACCTTCTTGGGTGAGTAGCACAGGAGTCCACCTGTCAGATGGAGGCACTGGAACCTGGCCTTCAGGAGGCCAAAGGTTCTTTCAATGATCCTTCTGGTTCACCCATGTGCCTCATTATAGCGTTCTTCTGCCCTTGTCCTGGCATTTTTCACAGGGGTCAGCAGCCATGATAGGCTGGGGTAACCAGAGTCACCTGCAAATGTTTGGAACTACATTTAGCCACACACTATCCCATATGGCCCACACCATACACCAACATATACTGGGTGGGAAGCAGGGCTCACCTATTAGCCACACCCGTGCCTCTGTAGTTGGCTCATCACATTTGGGATGCTGCTATTCCTCAGGACAAAGGCATCATGCACCTACCCAGGATACTTAGCATTGACGTGGGAGATGTACCGGTCCGCCGAACACACCATCTGTACATTTATAGAGAGGAAGCTCTTCCGATTTCAGGACACCTGTTCATTCTGACGGGGGGTGCAAATGCAATATGTGGTCCATCAGTCGCCCCAATTATGTTTGGGATATGTCCCATTGCATAGAACTTGGCCTTCACTGTGGCCAAATCTTCTATTTGGGGAAATACAGTGTAGCTGCACATGTGTTTAATCATGGCAGACAACACTCTTGTCAGCACTATTGAGAACATTGGCTGTGACATTCCTGCTGCCAAGCCCACTGTCACTTGGAAAGAACCAGCTGCCAGGAAATGGAGCACTGATAGAACTTGCACAAGAGGGGGATCCCATTGGGGTGACAGCTAGCAGATATCAGGTCAGACTCCAATTGGGCACACAGCTCTGTGATTGTGGCCCTGTCCAGTCTATAGATGAGGATAAGGTGCCTGTCCTCCATTGTTGTCAAGTCCACCAGGGTTCTGTACACGGAAGTATGTCTCCATCTCCTATTCATCCCCAGCGGTAGCAATCTCTGGGGCAAAAGAGCGAGGAGCCGGTCACAAACTGAACAATGGGGCTACAACTGAACTTTGCATGCTGTTAACTTGTATTGGGTAAGTGTGTTTTGTACAGTATGTCCTAATTTCACCAGTGAAGCAGCATTTATCCAGGGCCTGCCCACCACTCCCCCTGAAATGGCATCTGCCTGTCCTGTGTGGAGGGACAGGTGGAAGTGAGGTAATTCTGCTGACGTTGTGCGCCGTTGCGGGAGGCGGTCGGAAACCACCATGAAACTCCTCATTGGTTAACATTGGTCCCTATGGGTTACAGTGGCCAATGGTGATCTACGCCAGGGGTGACGGTATGCACCACCGTGGACGTGACCGCCATTTTATATCTGATCCCTCACTTGCTACCTGATCTTCAACAGGAGAGGACCTACACTGCATGTGCTGCTGTGACCTGTGTCTGGAACCTACCATGGCTTGTGTGACCAGGAAAAGGGCCCCAGCCTTCACTTTGGCAGAGTTGGAGAGACTGGTTGGATGGGGTCCTACCCAGTACGGACTGCTGGATGGGCCTCCAGATGGACAGGTGAGTACACTGTGGGCACGATGCATGTGGCACGAATGCATGGAGTGGTGTATGTGACGGTCTTGTGTAAGGGGGTGGGTGGATGTCCTCTGGGTGGTATTGGTTGTGTGCTGGGCCACGTGTGTGGCAATGGTGATGTGAAGGGGTATGGCGGGCCATAAGTGTAACAGGCAGGACTGTTAGACTAATTCCATTTTCCTGTGTGTATTTCCTCTGCAGGTCAGCACCCATCAAAAGAAGGGTATATGGCGTGCCATCGCTAAGAACGTGTGGACCCTGGGGTTCTACGGCAGACGGAGCACCCAGTGTTGGAAATGTGGGAGGACCTGAGACACTGGGCACGGAAGACGGCAGAGGCTCAGCTGGGGATGGCCTTCCAACGAGGAAGCGATGCCCGTTGAACCCTGACGCCCGATGGCCCGCATACTGGCAAAGGCCTATCCTTAGCTAGATGGGCACGTGAAGGCATCACAGCAGCCACAAGGGGGTGAGTACAGTGCCCATCATTACAACTTACACATGGTAGGTTGGTATCCGGGTGGGGAATGTGTGTCAGTGGGTACCCCTAGGCCAGGCCTGACATTGCAGCATAGGTCCCCTGGTGGCTAGAGTTCAGAAGGGATAATCTAGGTACCTAGCTCGTAGGCATCCACAACTGCTCAGGGCTGGGTGGGTCCCAGGTGTGCTGCATTTGGCGGTGTGTGCCCCTCCCCATGGCTTGGCTGCTAACGATATCTCTGCTAGTGCTATGGCATATTGCGTAGGGCTGTTCCTTGCGTGTGAGGGTACTGTGTACGCCAACAGTGGTGTTGGTGCAGCCATTGACTAAATGTATCCTTTGTCTCTTCCCCACCCTTTTTGTTTTGCCACCCTGTCCTTATGTGCATCAGCATCATCTGGCGGAGGAGCAGAGGCACCGGTGATGGAGGGAGCTGCATCCCACAGGACCCAGGAGGCATAGTCCACCGACGCTGAGGGCACCAGTTGGTTGGAGGGCGAGGGGAGCACCACAGCGGAGACTGGAGGGGACAGTTCTGACACAGATACCTCTTCCGATGGAAGCTCCCTGGTGGTGGCCGACACCTCTGTGACCATCCCAGTTACTGGTACCACCGCCAGCCCCATACCAGCACCGTCCTCCCAGCAGCCCCTCATCATATTGCCTGTGCACGCTCACCCGGGAGGGTGGGCGTCTCCTCCACCCCAGGCACCTCAGGCCCTGCCCCAGTTAGCCCTGCTGCCATGAGTGAGGAGGCTATTGTCCTCCTGAGATCCATCTCTGTAGGGCAGTCAACCATTGTGAATGCCATCCAGGGG
The DNA here is from genome assembly GCF_031143425.1 of Pleurodeles waltl. Lineage (NCBI taxonomy): Eukaryota > Metazoa > Chordata > Amphibia > Caudata > Salamandridae > Pleurodeles > Pleurodeles waltl. The sequence continues at coordinate 318,106,508 of NC_090442.1, read as the reverse complement.
CTGGCAGCCCAGATGCAACAGACTAATGCATTCCTGTAGGGCATTCATACTGGCTTGGCGGCCCAACAGAGATCGATCCAGGCTCTGGATGGCAGCGATTGTCCCTGTTTCTACCCTCCCCCTCCAGCTTTCTCTTCCCAGTCCCATTCTCCTCAACCCGAACCCATCCCATCCAAAGCACACAGCCAGACGAGCATGCACACAAGACAACACACAAGAGTGGTACAGGCAAACCCAAGCACCACACCTTATCCCACAGGCACTCCCACAAAACCCAACCTAGATGCAGACACACCAACATCCACTATTTCCATGGTCTCCCCCTCTTCCTCCCCCACCACCTCCCTCCCAGTTCCATCTACACTCACACCTGCCTGCACTACATCATCATCCACTACCAGTATCATCACCAGACCAAGCAGAACACACACCTCACTGGCAGACACCTCCACAACAGCCATGCACACGTCCCCTGTGTCCTCTCCCACTGTGTCTTTCCCCCTCCTAAAGTACACAAAAGCAAGCACTCAGTCACCCAACAGCCATCCACCTCCCAACAGCACCCAGCCCATGCACCTGCACCCAAAATCAGCAGACAGACACCTCCAACAACCACTCCCTCTTCCTCCACTCCCATTCCATCTCCCTCTTCCTGTCCCAATGTCCCTAAAAACTTTTCCTATCCACCTTTGACGTCTTCCCCACCCCTTCCCCCCCATCCTGCACGTATGGGCAGGGTAGGAAGAACCCAGCCAAGCACCTCAGCCACACAGTGCACGGGCCCAGTCGTCACCACACCCACTCGTGGTGGAAAAGGATCCAGGCCACATGTCCTGATGGTGAAGGAGTCTGCACCAGGCAGCCTCAAGGGAAAGGAGCCCGCCCAAGCTGCCAGAAAGAGCAATGAGGCAGCACCAGCCGCTGCTAAAAAGGTAAAGGAGCCTGCCCCAGCTGCCAGAAAGAGCAATGAGCCTGCCCCAGCAGCTGCTAAAAAGGTAAAGGAGCCTGCCCCAGCTGCCAGAAAGAGCAAGGAGCCTGCCCCAGCAGCTGCTAAGAAGGTAAAGGAGCCTGCCCCAGCTGCCAGGACGAGGAAGGAGCCTGCACCAGCAGTCAGGAAGAGCAAGGGGCCTGGGTCAGGAACTGCGATGGAGCCCCCACCACCAACTATGGTTGTGCAGCTGTCTGAGGTTGCAGGGGATGGGCAGGAGGCTCCCCCCACCAGCAGCACCACCACCTCTAGAGGGCAGATGTCCAAGGTTGCAAGGGATGGCCAGGAGCCTCCCCCCACCAGCAGCACCACCACCTCCAGTGGACAGCCATCCGAGGTTGCAGGGGATGGGCAGGAGCCTCCCCCCACCAGCAGCACCACCACCTCTACTAGGCAACCATCTGAGGTTGCAGGGAATGGGCAGGAGCCTCCCCCCACCACCAGCACCACCACCTCTAGTGGGCAGCTGTCAGAGGTTGCAGGGGATGGGCAGGAGCCTCCCCCCACCAGCAGCAGCACCACCACTGAGCAGCCGTCACTGTCAGCGAACAGCACGTAATCCTGCCTCCCTGGGCTGCTGTGCGGCCTGCCCCCTGCAAATCTAGTGAGTATGAGAGACTGTGACCTTGCACTCCCCAGGATCAAGAGCACAGGACATGATGCCCTTCTGGAACCAGGGGGTAAGACACCCACATGCCCAAGACTCCCCAGGATCAAGAGCACAGGGCAAGATGCCCCCTCCAGAACCAATGGATAAGACAGCCACATACCCAAGACTCCTCAGGATCAAGAGTACAGGGCACAATGCCCCCTCAAGAATCAGTGGGTAAGACACCCACATGCCCAACACTCCTCAGGATCAAGAGCACAGGGCACAAAGTCCCCTCCAGAACCAGTGGGCAAGTCACCCACTCAAGAGACTGTGGCCTTGCACTCCCCTGGACCAAGCACAGGGCATGTTGCTCCCTCCAGAGCAAGAGGGCAAGTCACCCACTCAAGAGACTGCGGCCTTGCACTCCCCAGGACCAGGCACAGGGCATGTTGCCCCCTCCGGAACCAGTGGTCGAGATTCCATCTCCCGACTGAGGTGCCCCCGTCCCTTGTCCCCCTGAGGTGCCGGCCTATTTACCAACTGATGCCCTTGCAGTGTTCTCTCCGTGTTGATGCAACTGACGTGTGGCCTTGGACTTTGGCCTTTGGCCATTTGGCCTATGAACATTGTGGACTGGCTGTGTCCCTTTTTGTGTACATACGTATATATCTATTATCTTGCCTAAGTTATTTATCTTGATGTAATAACAAAGACCTAGGCACTCAAATAGTCAAAAGCCACAAAAAGTGTTATTTGATATTACAAAGGATAAACAATATAAATCACTGCTTATGAATATAATTTATAAATGTAATTAAACAGAAGTCCAGTAGAGTCTGTACGTCGTGAGCACTTCATCTTTTAATGTAGCATAAGGCAGCTTGAAGATTCCTTCATTCAATAAAGATAAACGAAAACCAGCCAACACGTGTTTCGTCATGGGGGGAATACTCCCCTAGACTTTTTCAAGGCTAAAAGACATAACAAACATAAACATATATATATTCGAACAAATGATCACAAAAGAAACAATATATATACCTTGCAAGGTGTAGTGTGATTTGACGTCTCACAAATCTCGAATATAAAAGACAGTCTATATCGTTTAACACATTCAAACAGGATACAAATATCCTTCATTAAGTCTATTAAATTCCATTCATATTTAAATTAGACTCATATATTATCCCATCCACTGTGAAAAGTGAGAGTGAAGAACCTCGGCACAAACGCGCGAATGACTTCAAGTAGTAATTCCACTATAATTATAGTATTACCCAAAAACTCGTGCACCCATAAAAAACCTGTGTAATGTGGTCAAAAACACACCTAATAGGCACCGTGATCCAAATCAGAATAGATCATACCTCAATAGAAAACTTCAAAATCAGCAGTGTTGCCCCAAACACACCTGATTCAAAGAGCTACTCTGAAAAGAAAACAATGCCAAAAAAACCACTACTAAGAAAGACCTCAAACAGAAAAGCATAGGAGTATATACGCCCCACCAAAGTGCAGTGCAACAGAACACCTACCCACTTGTAAACATCTACATGTAACTGTGTATGCAGTAGACAGGTATCATCGGCACCTGAAAAAATTAATTAACATTCTAGAGCCATTGATTAAGAAGTCCCAGTTGTACCATCTATATTGTATATTTATTTTTATACTAGTACGTCTAACATCACTTACCTACGAGCTGAAGTATCTGTGCATGAAAAGGAGCTAAGTTCGCCGGCTCCGAGATCACGGGCCCATTAAGCGTTCAAATCAGCCGCCATTGCCGAATACATGCAACAACCGGCGCGTGTGCACAAATTAAAGCGCGACCGCAACAATCCCAACACGAGTAAGCAGCTGATCGGCAAAGTGCGGGTGCCATCTTTAATAGGGTGAACGCTAAGATCATGCGTTCTCGCCGTGATCATTATGTGAATGTAAGTAAATAGTAATTTGGCTCTATTATTACCTAAATCACCAGAACAACTTGTCAAAAGAAAATCATAGGTAAAAGAAAGACGATCACCCTAAAAGGCATAAAGATATAAAATCAGTTCTAATAAGAAAAAATAAGTTATATCATGCTGATGAAGACAAGAGAAGTTAAAGGTCACCTCTATCATATACTAGAAGATAACAAAATTAACAGTAAGTTCCTACACATAATGTGTGCATATATAAGGCAGCAAGACCGCTAACCGTAAGTACTGTAAGTTTGTGCTCCAGTCCTCAACCCACAGATCAAACTGTGATGGCAACCCAATATTAGATGATGGGAACAAATGGAACAGACTAGTTGGGAAAAACATCAATTCAGTTGTCAATACATGTGCATAAGGTATTACCACAAATTTGCAAAGGTGGAGGGAGCCTCCAGATAACAATGCATGGTAAGATACATCGTGTAACTAATAATATAATAACACCTGATAGGTGAACCTATCATTATCAAGTTCCCAAAGGAAGCATATTTGTACTCCAGACATAAGTCAAAACAAATAAACATGAAAAACATATACATAAAAAAATGTTAAATCCAAAAAGTATTCCATCTCATAATCGGAGTTCAGTCCTTCCTCAACAGCTCTAAGTTTAAGAATCCATAGGCATTCCCTCTTTCTTAATTGTAACTCTCTATTCCCGCCGCGTGAATTTGCATGGACCATCTCAAACCCAAAAAATTCAAATGTCCATGTATCAGTCTGTCTAGAACACTGACTCATGTGTGTGACAATGGGATAACGTTCATCACGGTACTTCAAAGCTCTATAATGTTCGCTGATTCTTATTTTGAGGGATCTGATTGTGCTACCAATGTAATATAAACCACATCTGCATACAATCATATAGATAACAAAACAACTATCACATGTAATGTGGGAGGTGATATAAAATTTATCCCCCATCAAACTATCAAAAGAAGTAATCCCCGATCTACTCAGTTTACACATCCCACATCGACCACACTTGAAAAAACCCTTACTACGGGTAGTGAGCCAATTGTCTTGTTGTGATTTCAAGGGATAACTATGACACAAAGGCGGTCATTCTGACCGCGGCGGGTGGCGGTAGCTGCCTGCCATGCGGTCACCGCCATTTGGCCGCTCCGCGGTCAAAAGACCGCGGAGGCCATTCTGGCTTTCCCGCTGGGCCGGCGGGCGACCACCAAAAGAGCGCCCGCCGGCCCAGCCGGAAAGACCCTGCAACAATGAAGCCGGCTCCGAATGGAGCCGGCGGAGTTGCAGGGGTGCGACAGGTGCAGTTGCACCCATCGCGATTTTCACTGTCTGCAACGCAGACAGTGAAAATCTTTATGGGGCCCTGTTAGGGGGCCCCTGCACGGCCCATGCCAGTGGCCCCACGACACCCGTTCCCGCCATCCTGTTCCTGGCGGTAGTAACCGCCAGAAACAGGATGGCAGGAAGGGGGTCGGAATCTCCATGGCGGCGCTGCAAGCAGCGCCGTCATGGAGATTCAGCCCATGCAGGGGTATTCCGGCGGGAAAGCGCCAGATCCCCTTTTCTGACCGCGGCTTTACCGCCGCAGTCAGAATGGGCATTGGAGCACCGCCAGCCTGTTGGCGGTGCTTCAGTGTCCTTCCACCCTGGCGGTCCAGGGTTGGAATGAGGGCCAAATTGTTTTTCGGGGTTCTACCCCTACGATAAGTAAAGACAGGTGACTCAGATATTAGGCACTTAAGAGTAGTATCCACCTGGAGTATGTGCCAATATTTATTCATGCTCTTACGAAGAGCTAATGATGCCGGAGTATAATCAACTACACATCTTACATTGTTGTCTGATACTTTGTCCCTATGTCTCAACGTATCAGCCCTGGATAGGCGACCAACTCTACTACATGCCTTTGCCAATATACCAGAAGGGTAACCCCGTAACTTAAATCTAGTTGACATGTCTTGAATATTATCAATAAAGTCCATATCCAGACTGCAATTCCTTCTGGCACGTACCATTTCTCCATAGGGAATGGAGTAAATTTGATGTTTTGGATGTGCACTACTAGCGTGCAGAATGGAATTGCAGGCTGTACTCTTTCTATATAATCGACTCTCAATCCTATCCTGGTGGATAAAAAGTTCCACATCCAGAAAAGTTATACTGGTTTCGCTATATTCCCAGGTGAACCTTATATTAAAAGGATTAGAATTCAGAAAGTTGACAAACTCATTCAATTGACTAAGGTCCCCCGTCCAAATCATGAAACAGTCATAGATGTATCGACCCCAAAATAAAATGTTGGAATTCCAAGTTTGGGCCTCCTGCCCCCATATCAGTTTTTAGTTCGAGGTAACCCATAAAAAGATTCCCATATGCTGGTGAAAAGCGAGATCCCATGGCCACACCCCTTTTTTGCCGAAACCATTCCTTCTTAAAAAGAAAAAAATTATTGTCTAAAATCAACCTAATCATATCCAACACCATGGTAGTGTGTCCATACAAACTAGCCGATTGACTATATAGAAAGTGTCGTAGGGCTGTCATACCCAAATCTTGATCAATACTTGTATATAGTGAGGTAACATCCAGAGTTACTAATCTCATACCCTGTTCCCAAGTGATATCACTAAGGATGCCAAGAATATGTTTAGTATCCTTTATAAAAGAGGGGAGATTGCTGACAAAAGGCTGTAGAAAGATATCTACGTATTCGGATAGCCTCTCTGTTGGACCACCCATTCCCGATACAATGGGTCTACCCGGAGGTGAGCGTGAATCTTTGTGGATTTTAGGAAGAGTGTAAAGACAGGGGTATCTAGGTCTGAACACTCGCATGTACATATACTCGTCTTCCTTTAATAGTCGTTGGTCCAAACAAAGTTTCAGAAACTTATTAATATTGTTAGAGAGGCCAGGTATGGGGTTGGTCTTAATTTGCTCATAACACTCAGAATCACTGAGCTGTCTGGCAATTTCTGATTCATAGTCATCAGTGTTCATAATTACAATATTCCCACCCTTATCGGCCTCTCTAATTATAATATCCTTGCAGGTGCGTAAATTCTTAAGGCACTCAAGTTCACTTGGAGTTAAATTATTACACCGATTGTGACAGTAAGCCTTGTTCCTATTCTCAGCTGTAAGAAGATCCTGCCATACCAACTTAAAAAAAGTATCTACGCAATTCCCCCCACTGAGGACAGGGGTCCATCTTGATTTAGATTTCAAGCCACTTGCCAAAGTATCCGGCACTACATCCAAATCCTCCAAGATGTTAGAAATTGTGGTAGGATCCTGTTCATAATCTGTGATAGAGAGTAACGCCGCTGTATCTTGTATATCACGGATAGAGAGAGAGTGATAGTCTTTACTACAAGTGGAAAGAATGTCCCTGTCTAAGGTGTTGTTGTACGTATCAAAATGCTTCTTTAGCTTGAGTCTCCTCACATATTTAAAGAAGTCTATTTTGTTTTTTTGAAAGTCACCAGAACTAAATGGGCAAAAACCAAGTCCCTTGGTAAGTAGTGTATTGGCATCTGTGGACAGTTCCAAATTCGATAGGTTGACAACGTTAATTGCCCCACTACTACTGTTCCTCATTTGCGTCTGTTCCACGATCTGGTTTGAACCCCTGTTCTTGTTTCTTTGTGTTCCCCCTCTCTTACTTCTCCTTGTTTTACGGGGTCTTCTGTACGTCTGTTTACCTCCCTCTGTCCTTGTCTGATTCTTTGTACCTCGGCTAAAAAAGAAACTGTTACCTCTTTATTGGGTACATTCTGATCCGAAACATTAGAAACTTCACTAGATTCACTACTAGTGGCTGAGATATTGCTAAGTAATGACTGTGAACTCATTTGTCGGATCTGAACACCATCCGTGTCCTTAATCAAATGATCATATCTACGTGAAAATGTAAAGACTCTCCCTCTAACATAGTCTAGCTCATCCCGTTTTAATTTACGTGACTTCCTCCTGGTAACTTCCAACTGGTGTTGACTAACAATCTCATTCAAAATTGCATAATTCTTAGAGGCGGCCTCCTCCATTTTCATATCATGAATCTCAGTTTCTAAGCATGCAATATCTTTCTGTAGTTGATTAACCTTCCTCTCAGAGTTCTCAATTAAAATATTCATAAGTTTCATGGAGCTTGATATCAATTCTTGATGTGTTGCTCTCATTACATTGCCTTTTTCAAAATCATTTTGTCCTTGTATTATTCATCCGAGTTACAGGGTAAAAATGTTTTTGTGATGCAGCTGATTGTGTCTATGGTGTGGGTGGTGCGTGTGTGTGTGTCACTGTTGTTTTCCTCCCTTCCTCCCTAGTGTGCTAGGCGGCTGTACTCACCATCAACGTCTTCGCCAGCATCGATGTTCGTGGTGGAGCAGCATATAAAAGATCATGGGGAAGACATGTAGCTTGGGCTTGATGGCGGCATGGTTGTTTCCTGTGCCTCCAATGGTGAGTCCTTTCCCTCCTGAACTCAGTTTCCGTCAGGCTTTTGATGTTGTTGGTACCGCCCCAGAAAAGGTGGCGGTTTGCTGTGTCTAAATATGGTGGGCAGAACATTGACTTCCACCTGGCTGTAGGCGGCTACAGCTGTGGTGACTGTTGTTTCCGCCCTGGCAGTTGGTGTGGTACATTGGCTGTCTATCGGAGATCTTTCCGCCATGGTTATAATTTGGCGGTAATTACTGCCAGGCTGTTGGCAGTATTTCTGCCACTTTAACACCAACCGTCAGGGTTGTAATGAGGGCCATAATATTTTTGGTCTCTCCTGGGCAGAAGGACTGTTTGCAATGCATTTAACTGAACTGTCCCTCCATCGTTTCCTTCCACAACAGATTGATGATGGTGTGCTTCTCAGTGCCCCAATAAATATTTTTATGGCTTTTTTTGTGTAGTGTTTGTCTTTGTCACACCTTTCTCCATGTCCCCTTTCCCATCCATTCATCAAACCTCTAACCCTATTCCCTCAGGCTGTGTGATTAATTTTACACCAGAAATGGGTTTTCATTCTTGCTGTAGCAGATGTGACAGCAACACCAACTCACTGCATGACCTTCTACTACCTGAGCAATAATCTACAACAGCCCTATCAACATCATCATTCATGCCACGACTGTGTGTTGTGGAAACGCTTAACCTTGTCCAACCATTCTTGACTCTGAGCCCACTTCTCCTGACTCCATTATTTCATTTTCTAAGTTTAGATTTTAAATACTAGACCCTCACCATTACTCAGAAGAAGTTGATATTGCTAATTTTTATTTTCACATCAGATCTTCTTTCTTGTGCATCAAATACTGTAATTGTGGTATTCTAGTCTCAGTATTCCTAAAGGTATGATATAATATGACACACTAACTCTTTTGGTTTTTTTTCAATCTATTTGACAATGATAAATAACCCTTTGAGTAATCCTGCAGTTGGAGTTCACATAAGTGGGACTGGCACCTTCTGTCTTCCCTGATAGCATGCTAGCCTGCTACTACTACTACCTACCACCCCCTTAAGATGCCACCTTGGGAAAATCCCTGCAGTAAGAAGACCCCCTCGCTTTATCTATTCAGGAAATAGAAGAACTATGGATTGAAGTGAACTTGATTAATTAGTAATTAACTCCCACTGAAGAAGATGTTGTCTATGTGTATCTAGGCTTTTGTAGGCAATGGCAATCATCCTGTAGTTGTCAATATAGTTGTGGATGGCAGCAAATCAATGATATAAGTAAATTACTTACACTTTTGTAGAAGATATTAAAAAAGCAGGCTTCACTAAAACACAGCACTGCAAACTAAAACACCAGCATAAACATTTGAGGTATAAATCAATTAAAATAAATTATCCCCTCTTTATTTTCAACAAATAAAAAAAACCACCCATTCCACCCACAAGCCTTGCCCTCTGCCCAGAAACATGGCCCCGTCCCCAAAACATCCAATGAAAAACCCAATATGAAAAACCCATTCCCAACTCCCTCCTCACCATCTCCACCCATTAGAAGTCCCTCCCACCAAAACAAAACATTTTTAAAAATGCTCATAAGAGGGCACTGTCTATTTGGGTCTGGAGCTGGTCTAGGATCTGCTTGATCCTGGCATGCCTGCTCTCCATCGAGTCCATCCACTGCAGGATACGGTGGAGCAATGCCCTGTCAGAGCGGGAGGGGTCAGCAGCAGGTACAGTCATGGACCCTGACAGCTGGCGGCAGCAATGTAGTGACCAGGAGGCTGGAGGTTGGGGTGCTACTGAGCTGTGTCCCGGGTCTGAAGCAGCTATTTAACCCTCTTACTCCTCCAGGACCATCAGCTGCGGTATTCCACCTGGATGTTCTCGAGTCTCTGCCACCAAAGATGGGCTGCTATCTCCTGCTTGGTAGGTGGTCATCCAGCAGGAGTAGCTATATTGAGGAAAAACAAAAATAAAAAAGACAAATTGTAAACAATGCTCTGAACAAACACTTCTTCAAAAGTAGATAGTGAGTGGCACAGTAGCACTACATCGCTGGTCCCCTAGGGACATTGAAAAGTGATGTGATTATGATTAGGAGAGTCACAAGGCCAATTATATTTGTTTACCCACACATCCTTCACATAAAAAGCAGTGACTGTCTGGTAGAAACAATTAAGGCAGAATAACACTAAATTAAAAAAAAACTGTGATTTTCTTTCTTTTGAAGGCTTTTCTAGCAACTAAACAAACTCTTTTAGTGAAAAAATAAAAATGAATTACCTCTCATTTATGAGTAAGGCATTATGCAGTATGAAGTACAAGTTGTTGGGCCGAATTAATAGAGGCATGCTAGCCAGAGCTTTGAGTACTTTGTACCTGTCTGCAGCTGTAGTTGACAATTATCTATCTTTAATTTCAATGGCCATGCTTTTCCCCCAATGCCTTTCACTCAGTTTCTATCTTGACTCCAAAGAGGAAGATGAATAAATAAGATACGTCACACGTGTCATGTATAAAATGCGGATATATTTATCCTGTCTGCCGTAATTAGATGGGTGGGAAAACAATACACTGCACTACAGGGAAAGGAATGGGCTATATTGATTGTATTTGCCACATTTATCACAGATTATCCTTTACGCCAAACTTGAAATCAAATCAAGCACTTAGTAGTCCACTGGCCTTAACCACCACCACAAATAATTTCGCTGGGCAGTAAGTAAAGAAAACTTGACTCACTCTACTACAGAGTATGGCAGAGGGATTAGGCTGATAGGTAGAGCTTTTACTATACAATGATATAATGTGCCTAAGCTTTGGCTTATTCAGTCGCTGTATAGACAAAAGTCTAAAGGGAAAAATCTGAAGAGGCATAAAATAAATATGTTAAGGGAAACCAGGAAATATATTTTGGAAAGACTTCAAATAGCCACAAAAATGTGGCACATGCAAAGAATGTATTTTTCAGTTTGTTTGGTAGGCTGGAATGGAAGAATGTAGGAAAAAATAAAGGAGTGAAGTACTAAAGGGTGACTGAGTTGGCGAAGGGAAAACAACACACCTTGTGTGTGTGGTTTGCAATGCATTGAAAACTTTGTAAATTCCGCATTAACTGAAGCAGACTCACATTGCACAGCCAACACTGCAGGCAAAAAGTTTACCATTCTGCACTTCTTTGGTCATGAGTGGCAAATGCCCTGGGCAGGGAGGGGGTTGATCAATAATGATGATGGGTGAAAATGCACCAGCAATACATCATTATAGTTCAGTTAGCACTGCAGTATCTTCTATAAAATATATCACTCTGGGCATTTTGTTGGTTCACAAGCCAAGGTAGTCAAGCCAACCAAAAACATTGCATAATGTAGGGGCAGAGCTATTGCCTATGATGATGATGACTCAGAATCACTGAAGTGCAATGAAGGGGGACAGTAAAAATGGTAATTGAAAGACAGAAATAGAGATAATGCATGGATAACAAGAATTAAACAAAACTTGTATAGGTGAAATAGTATAAAACAGTAAACAAGACAAAATTAAAAGTAATATCATTGGGGGCAGAGGTAAAATTTAGGGAAATAATAATATTAACTAATAGGACTTACTGAGATGAGAAGAGCCCTCAGCAATGGCACTGGTGGTTGGTGCCTCCCGAGCCCTTGCCGGACCCACCTCTGTAGTGCTCCTCTTCTTGCCTTGGGTGCTGATGTAAGAAATATAAGATGATAAAAAAGAAATTATTATATAACAGGCAAATGTTGCAACATTGTATTTAAAACAGATCGCCTATTGTACTAGTATGATCGACTATCGTTGAGTTGGCTATATCCTAAAATCCCTATTCCAAATTTCCTTAACAAAAATTTAATTTGGAACTAATGCATTACAATGAATGATCTTTAATTCTATTGTCATTTTTCAACCCCCTTGATGGATCAACTTGGTCTTCCTTTTTTGGCAGTGCATACATTCATACTGGTACTACACATCACTGTGAAATGGCTTGGGACTGCACGAGCTACATAGAGAAAGTCACAGAGCGCTAGCTCACTAATATCCCTACTTCACTGTGGTGACAGAAAATGCTGCATTGCAAGGGCTTCTTAAGTAACCAGCCAAAGTGAGTGCATACCAGTATGGTGGTGTAGTGCTGAGCACCTGCCTAGCTCTAACTGGATCCCATAAAAATACTATTCTTAACGTAAATTAGTCCTAACTTACCTTGAAATGTGAGCAGCATGCTATTCAGAAAAAAACAGTTAGCTTTGTAGAACACAAACACAATGGCGGTGATTCTAACCGCGGCGGGCGGTGGTCGCCGCCCGCCATGCGGTTACCGCCAAATGACAATGTCACAAGACCGGGGCGGCCATTCTGGCTTTCCCGCTGTGCTGGCGGGCGACCGCCAAAAGGCCGCCCGCCAGCACAGCGGGAAAGACCCAGCAACGATGAAGCCGGCTCCGAATGGAGCCGGCGGAGTTGCTGGAGTGCGACGGGTGCAGTAGCACCCGTCGCGAATTTCAGTGTCTGCTAGGCAGACACTGAAATTCCTTTTGGGGCCCCCAGGGGCCCCGCAGCACCCCCTACCGCCATCCTGTTCCTGGCGGGAGACCCGCCAGGAACAGGATGGCGGTAGGGGGTGTCAGAATCCCCATGGCGGCGGAGCGTGCTCCGCCGCCATGGAGGATTCTCAAGGGCAGCTGAAAGTCGGCGGTACACCGCCGACTTTCCGTTTCTGGCCGCGGCTGAACCGCCGCGGTCAGAATGCCCAGCGGTGCACCGCCAGCCTGTTGGCGGTGCTACCGCGGTCATTCGCCCTGGCGGTTTTTACCGCCAGGGTTAGAATGACCCCCAATAATATAGTGAATACTCATGAGCCCCGAAATCTCCACGCCTATCAGGTCAAGCAGGTCCTGCTCGTGGGTGATGATATCTGCCCAATGGTGCGTCAGCTGCTAGTGGGGCGCTGGACCTGAGTGGTGCCCTGAACCCACCTGTGCACCCTAGCCCAACGCAGCCGATGCTCCCATAACTGCTGCCAGGCCTACTGCCTGCTGCCAGAATGGAGGGGAGGTGGCACTGCTCATAGAAAACCAGTGCTGCCACCTACTCCTCACAAAAGATGGGCCGGGGCTGCACCCCTTGACTGTGCTGCTGCCCACAAGGTAGATGGCTGCTGGTGGCAGTCCGGACGTGCCTGGCACTACAGCTCCCCTGTTTGCCAGTGCCGCCCTTCTCTGCCATGGTGCTGGGTGGTGGGGTGAAGAAAAGAAACAGGAGAAGAAGGTAAGAAGAAATAAATAAGGAAGTAAAGGGAAAAATAAACTAAAATATAAAGTCACAAAAAGCATGAAAAAATGCAAAAATGCACTGTCACAAAAAAACGAACTAATACAATAAATAAAAATGAGGGGCAAAATAATTTGGAGGGTGGAGGATTAACAAGATTATTAAGGGATGAAAAAAACAGCCCCAACACGATAAATTGAGTAAAAACAAGATGGCCACGCCCTTGCGAACCACATGGTGCCGTTCACACACAATTTTGAATGCAAGAACATACTTCTCATTGCATTTGACCTAAAACACAATGCCAACGGGGTACGATGGAGAACTCCGTCCACCTGCAGAACTCCACGTAGCAGGGAAGAGTTTTTTTTGCCTCTTTGTGGACTTATGTGCAGCGTGACTCCATGCACTCTGTCCAATCCTGAATGTCATCTGTAGACCACAGCACATATTTTGCCATCCACTAGTCTGGCATAGAAAAATATGACTTCAGTCAAACCATTGTAGCCCAACTGTTGCAGTTTAAACCTGAAACTTGATCTGTCGAAATAATTTTTGATAAGGGTAAAAACTTATTTTTTAAATATTATTAAGTCACCACTATGTATGTACTATAGCTCACAAGGCATTGTGCACAATATTTAAAAGTGTAAGATGAGAGAATTTATTGTTATCAAGATGTTAGCAAGCCACTAAAAAGCTATTTTAACTGAGGAAGGCTGTGCCTATCCTGTGAGAAAACTAGAATACCGATTAAAATATTATTTCTGCTATCTCAGGATTGGGACCAGCTGTAAAAAAATTCAGCCACTATTTTTTATTTCTATTAACCCCTTCGCTGCCAGGCCTTTTCCCCCTCCTGTGCCAGGCCTTTTTTTGCCTATTTGGGGCAGTTCGCGCTTAGGCCCTCATAACTTTTTGTCCACATAAGCTAACCAAGCCAAATTTGCGTTCTTTTTTTCCAACATCCTAGGGATTCTAGAGGTACCCAGACTTTGTGGGTTCCCCTGAAGGAGGCCAAGAAATTAGCCAAAATACATTGAAAATTTCGTTTTTTTAAAACAAATGGGAAAAAGTGGCTGCAGAAGAAGGCTTGTGGTTTTCCCCCTGAAAACGGCATCAACAAAGGGTTTGTGGTGCTAAACTCAGCAGCTTCCCAGCTTTCAGGAACAGGCAGACTTGAATCAGAAAACCCAATTTTTCAACACAATTTTGGCATTTTACTGGGACATACCCCATTTTTGCAATTTGTTGTGCTTTCAGCCTCCTTCCAGTCAGTGACAGAAATGGGCATGAAACCAATGCTCGATCCCAGAAACCTAAACATTTCTGAAAAGTAGACAAAATTCTGAATTCAGCAAGGGGTCATTTGTGTAGATCCTATAAGGGTTTCCTACAGAAAATAACCACTGAAAAAGAAAAATATTGAAATTGAGATGAAAAAAAAATCAATTTTTAACTACGTTTTACTCTGTAACTATTTCCTACAATGTCAGATTATCGAAAGCAATATACCGTTACGTCTGCTGGACTCCTCTGGTTGCGGGGATATATAGGGCTTGTAGGTTCATTAAGAACCCTAGGTACCCAGAGCCAATAAATGAGCTGCACCCTGCAGTGCGTTTTCATTCTATACCGGGTATACAGCAATTCATTTGCTGAAATATAAAGAGTAAAAAATAGCTATCAAGAAAACCTTTGTATTTCCAAAAAGGGCACAAGATAAGGTGTTGAGGGGCAGTGGTTATTTGCACATCTCTGAATTCCGGGGTGACCATACTAGCATGTGAATTACAGGGCATTTCTCAAATAGATGTCTTTTTTACACACTCTCCTATATTTGGAAGGAAAAAATGTAGAGAAAGACAAGGGGCAATAACACTTGTTTTGCTAATCTATATTCCCCCAAGGCTCCCGATAAAAATGATACCTCACTTGTGTGAGTAGGCCTAGCGACCGCGACAGGAAATGCCCAAAAACGCAACGTGGACACATCCCATTTTTTTAAAAGAAAACAGAGTTTTTTTTTTGCAAAGTGTCTACCTGTAGATTTTGGCCTCTAGCTCAGCCGGCACCTAGGGAAAGCTACCAAACCTGTGCATTTTTGAAAACTAGAGACCTAGGGTAATCGAAGATGGGGTGACTTGTGGGGCTCTGACCAGGTTCTGTTACCCAGAATCCTTTGCAAACCTCAACATTTGGCTAAAAAAATACATGTTCCTCACATTTCTGTGGCAAAAAGTTCTGGAATCTGAGAGGAGCCACAAATTTCCTTCCTCCCAGCGTTCCCCCAAGTCTCCCGATAAAAATGATACCTCACTTGTGTGGGTAGGCCTAGCGCCCGCGACAGGAAACGCCCGAAAGCGCAACGTGGACACATCCAATTTTTTGAAAGAAACCAGAGGTGTTTTTTGCAAAGTGCCTACCTGAAGATTTTGGCCTCTAGCTCAGCCGGCACCTAGGGAAACCTACCAAACCTGTGCATTTTTGAAAACTAGAGACCTAGGGGAATCCAAGATGGGGTGACTTGTGGGGCTCTGACTAGGTTCTGTTACCCAGAATCCTTTGCAAACCTCAAAATTTGGCTAAAAAAACACATGTTCCTCACATTTCTGTGGCAGAAAGTTCTGGAATCAGAGAGGAGCCACAAATTTCCTTCCACCCAGCGTTCCCCCAAGTCTCCCGATAAAAATGATACCTCACTTGTGTGGGTAGGCCTAGCGCCCGCGACAGTAAACGCCCCAAAGCGCAACATGGACACATCCAATTTTTTTAAAGAAAACAGAGGTGTTTTTTGCAAAGTGCCTACCTGTAGATTTTGGCCTCTAGCTCAGCCGGCACCAAGGGAAACCTACCAAACCTGTGCATTTCTGAAAACTAGAGACCTAGCGGAATCCAAGATGGGGTGACTTGTGGGGCTCTGACCAGGTTCTGTTACCCAGAATGCTTTGCAAACCTCAAAATTTGGCCAAAAAAACACATGTTCCTCACATTTCTGTGGCAGAAAGTTCTGGAATCTGAGAGGAGCCAAAAATTTCCTTCCACCCAGCGTTCCCCCAAGTCTCCCGATAAAAATGATACCTCACTAGTGTGGGTAGGCCTAGCGCCCGTGACAGGAAACGCCCCAAAGCGCAACGTGGACACATCCAATTTTTGGAAAGAAAACAGAGGTGTTTTTCGCAAAGTGCCTACCTGTAGATTTTGGCCTCTAGCTCAGCCGGCAGCTAGGGAAACCTACCAAACCTGTGCATTTTTGAAAACTAGAGACCTAGGGGAATCCAAGATGGGGTGACTTGTGGGGCTCTGACCAGGTTCTGTTACCCAGAATCCTTTGCAAACCTAAAAATTTGGCTAAAAAAACACATGTTCCTCACATTTCTGTGGCAGAAAGTTCTGGAATCTGAGAGGAGCCACAAATGTCCTTCCACCCAGCATTCCCCCACGTCTCCCAATAAAAATGATACCTCACTTGTGTGGGTAGGCCTAGCGCCCGTGACAGGAAATGCCCCAAAGCACAACGTGGACACATCCCATTTTTTGACTGCAAAAAACAGCTCTGTTTTCTAAGTGCCTACCTGTAGATTTTGGCCTCTAGCTCAGCCGGCCTCAGAGGGGGGCAGAAATGGCCTAAAATAAATTTGCCCCGCCCAACCCCCTCCCCCGGGAGCAACCGTGACATTGGCGCCTAAAAACAAATCCCCGGTGCCTAGTGGTTTCTGCCCCCTTGGGGCAGATTGACCTAAAATCAGCCAATCTGCCCCCAAGGGAGGCAGACATGGTCTAAATACAATTTGCCCCCCAGGGGGCGACCCTTGCCTGATGGGTCGCTCCCCATCTCTAAAAAAATAAACAAACAAAAAAAAACCAGAAACAAACAAATGTGCCCTGGCGCCTAGAGGTTTCTGCCCCCCCGGGGGCAGATCGGCCTAATAATAGGTCGATCTGCCCCCGGGGGGCAGAAATGGCCTAAAATAAATTTGCAGATTGACCTAAAATCAGCCAATCTGCCCCCAAGGGAGGCAGACATGGTCTAAATACAATTTGCCCCCCAGGGGGCGACCCTTGCCTGATGGGTTGCTCCCCATCTCTAAAAAAACAAACAAACAAAAAAAAAACAATCCGGCTTTTGAAACCCTGGGAGAGACTTCAAAGGGAAGGAAATACATTTCCTTCCCTTTGAAGCCCCTCCGGGCCTCCCCCACGTCATTGAAAGAGAAATGCCTTGCATTTCTCTTTTAAACCACGCTGGAAGCAGAGCTTCCAGCGTGATGGGGGAGGCCCCTGTGACAAATCAGTGCACGCTTGCGCGCTGATGTCATAGGGGGGGTTGGGGGGGGTTGGGGGTGGAAGGGGAAGGTCTTCCCCTTCCATCCCCACCTTGGGGGGGAGGGGGGTGCACAGGGGGGGCGCGCTAGCGCTCCCCCAAGTTCCCATGTGCCTTGGACGAGGTGACCTCGTCCAAGGCACACGGAAACTGTAGCCTCGTCCAAGGCACAGAACAGGTTAAAAATCCAGTTCAATGGTGATGTTGGAGTTTTAATAAAGATTTAGGAAAAGTGACTTTCAGAAACATAGTTTTTTCCTGTGCAAAGCTCAAAGAGCCTAACTTGCATCTGCCTGACAACAGCTGTTAAGCCAGTTCTTGGCTGCCTGACCTTCCCCCACCCTGCAGACCTATGCACTCTGCTTCCCTCTCCCTTGCCCATCCACTGCTTCAATAGTAGAGGTTGTTCCTTCTCCTACCTCACTGTGAAAGCGTGGAAGAACCTCCCCATCTACCCCAGGACATCTTGCTCCCTCCAGGAATTCAGAAAGAGACTCAAGACCTTGCTCTTTGGCTGAAGCATCAAGCAGCTGAACCTAGCACCTGGATATTCTCACGGGTGATTAGCGTGCTCTACAAATCCTGTTTGATTGATTAATTGATTGATTGAAAACATTCCAATATGGAAATAGTCCTAGGACAAAACAAAAACCGGCATGAACATTCTACTAGCAAGCAAATTGTCCTTCATGTACCAAATCCAATTATCTATTTATAACTCCCGCAGAATGCAAAGGTATGTCCCGCCTAAACAACTTCCCCCTTTGGTTGACAACTCTGCTTTCCCTTTCCAAAATGTCTGTTGAAATCCTGTCAAGCCATGGTCATGATGTAAATGTCATGGTATGCTGTTTTTCTCCACCACTCTGTGACAACACTGACCCAAATGGTATGGAAGTGATCATCATTGTGGATGCCAGAGAACATTCTTTGTATAATAATAATCACTTCCATACCAGACACAAAGAGACTCCATAAGTGAGCTGGACTAAAGCATCTTTTATATCTTTCGATGAACTTTGCTGCTCATGTCAGCGTGTGAACTTCTCACCCTTTACTAACAACTTTATGAAATCTTCCACTAGCGATGCAAATTTGTATACATCTCCGGAGTATAATACCATCATTTCATAAAATACATTAACTGTTCTTTACTTACTGGCGCAAGTGCTTCTTCAATAGCCTGAGGCAAGAGGAAATTCCTTCTATTGAACAGGCCCAAGGTATTCAACCTTCATCACTTCTGTGACACAATTTCCATTTCTCAAACTCAATCTTCACTCCTTCAAAATCCTTAGCAATTCATCCAGCTTCAGACCATGCTATTGCTCACTCCTCCCAAAGACTAGAACACTGCCTTGGAATGTCAAAATGCTTCTATATCCTTCATTATCTCACCCATCAACATGTGAAATACAGCCAAACTGGATGTCTATCTGAAGGGCAGTCTAAAAAAATTGGATCACATCATCTGGTGTAACGAACACTGTAAGATGTCTTGACTCTGGAGCTATAATCACTTGGTGCTATGCAGAGCAAAACTACATCCTTATCATCCCCTCAATGCATGGTAGTAGATAATTATACACTCATACTCTACTGGTTATATTGTACAAATCAATACACATCCTCAACTCATAGTCCTGTTTTTGTGCCACGGCAATTGGTGATAACTAAAACAATTCTCATTTGGTTCTATCACCCCTGCTTACACAGCTTATCAGTCATGACTCAACTCATTGCACACACCCTAGGATACAGTATGTAATGTGTGCTTCATCAGGATAACCTTGTCCTCCACTCTTTTCATCAGTTCATATCCAGTCAGTTTCCCTAGTTTTTACTCAAATATTTTCTGATCCCTGGCCAGAATCTCTTCAATGAACACATTATTCTCCATATATCTTGATTCTGTGATTCTGATATCAGTAAAATGTGCTACTGAGACCCAGGCCTCAGTATATTTCCAGAAATCCCTGATGATGACATCTGAGAATGTCTTTTCAAAACATGAATCTTCCACCACAAATGACGTTCTTTGAGTCTCACTTTCAAAATATCCCAATAACTCAATTATGATCTCTGTAAGCACCTAGCTGATGTTAGGGGTCAACAGACCTCTAAGTAAGCTATTTCTTTTTAGGGGGTTGAATGCAAAGATAAGAATCCTGTAACCAGAATTTGTCAATAATGGGTGTAAGAAATGGGGTTATTAGTTGAAAGGGGTGCAAACTCTCCTCAAATATCAAACACTATAACTTAAGCCACCGCCATGCCCAGCTTTTTCTTCAAAAACTTGACTGCTAATATTTCATTTATACTTTTAAGGATGTTATAGAAGTTGTCATGACTACTGCAATATCTGAGGTAATTAGCAGTGCATGGCAAGGGCGCAAGTTATAGTTACTTGAGATAACTATACCTATAACTGCTGAATTTCTATGGTTTTGTATGAGTAAATGCAGAACCTAACTATCCTATCTCGTCCCTCTAACATTGCATGTGTATATATATATATATATATATATATATATATATATATAGAGAGAGAGAGAGAGATAGATAGATATCCCAGTGGTCACATGCCACATGTGCCCTTTGGTGCAAAGCCAAAAAACCAAAGTCCTTTTTGTAAAGCCAAAAAGGACATTTTATTTATGAGTGTGTACCATGTTAATGCAAAAAACGCTATTGTGTGCCACTCATTTAAATATAAATGCACTTTTAACATCAGAGAATGCTTTCAGTTGCATCCACTATCTTCGTTCCAAAAGGAGTGTTGACATGATGTAATGGTAATATGGCATATTTTTCTAAACACAAGTGCTGAGTGCACCAGTGGCCAGGGTCAAGAGTTATCAAACTTTTGTGCAGGGGAGAAAGTCAACTTGCTGTGCAGCCTGAAAGGGAGAGGGCATCATGTTACATTTATCTATCAAGATGTCTGATTCCTGCTGCCACACTGAGTGCTGCCTAGTGTGCCAATACAGACAACCTTGCTCCATGAGGGTGCAAGAGGGTGACATGTTACATGACACAGCACCCCGGATTGTTTTGTGCAGGGATGGACACCTCCTTACTCAAAAGCAGTCCTTAGAGGAAAGGGCAACACAGACCCTTGAGAGGGTACAGTAGTGGTGCATGGAACCAGCCTGATGGATAGGATATAGGAAGTTAGAAATGTAGAAGGGCAGTGGAAGTCAAGTAAATGATACTCCCATGATTATTTTCCAGTGTGAGATAGCTAGGTGCTCACCTGGGCTGATTTAAGACATGATTGCCAACTCATCATATTATGATGTCACTCACTCTTACAAAGGATAATGAAACAAGGACTAGGCTATCTGATTAAAAAAGTACAATGCTGTGTCTGTCAAAATGTTTTTCCTGTATAGAGTACCAGCAATCATTGTTTTTCATGTTTTATCTTAAGCACCCAAGGGCAAGAGGGCATCTGGGGCTAGGCTGACTGCCACCAGCGCCGCTGTGGGTGTGACTGGTTCCACCAGCGCCATGGCTACAGCAGATGGTTCTGCTGCCCCCTGTAAGTAATTTTTACTCTCCACTACTAAAATTGTGGCCTTGTCTATACTTACTCATTTTTTTCATTTTGGATTTTGTTTGTTATCCTTGCATTTCTCTGTGTTTTTTCTATATTGCCTATTTCTGCAGTTCACGTCCTCCTGTCGGTGTCTTTCATTTGCTCCCTTTTTTTGTAAGCTTCCCTTGCCCCCTCATACATGTCTTGTTGGATATTACTAAGATGGGAACGATTTTTGGTAATGTAAAGAGGATCACACAGCCAGGCCCAAGTTCTAATCTAGTCACCAAACATGTTGGGGTTTTCCTGATCAAACAGTCAAAAAGTACAAAGGCAGAAACAGAGCGGTCATCATGACCAAGGACCTCAATGTTGTCTTATGCTAGCAGTTTACATGACTATGCAGCATAGCAGGAATGAGATACCACAATCCAATACCATGTCTTATACATTCCCATCTACCCCTTCTCCATTTATAGCCTTACCTTATTCCCTTCCCTTATCCCTGAATCCTCCTAATCCCGATTACTTTCTATCCCTGAATTGGGAGAAAAAGTTCTTGGCTGACTCAATGGCTACCTGTTTTTTATTTAAAAAATTCAAACAATATCACAAACCTCCCAGAGTAATTACTTTCAGAAAAAGATACTGATAGATAGCTAACCTAACTGTTGTGAAGTATTGCTGTTATACATAGTGCAAAATAAATACCTAGGTGACTATCTGGTATCTTAAATGGGTACATTATGTTTTCATCAGGCACACAGACCACCAGCAGTGCTCTCGGAGCAGGGATGTCAGTAGAGGCAGTCCGGGAAGAGGAAGAAGTCTCATTGGTGGCAGGAACAAGTGGTAAGGCACCTTGCTTTCTTATCGACAATACTGTATTGGTTCAGTGATGCAGATATTCCACCCATTTTCTAGAGTCCAGTATTTTTCCTCCCATAAAGCAATGTGACGAAGAAGCAAAACTGTAGTACATGATGAGTGTGACACTCAAACATTCTGTAGATAACCCTCTACCAAGCCCAATCCCTATAGTTTACCCCCTGTGGACTAATTTCCCCACTGCCAAGTGTAGGTATTAATTCTTGAGAATGATCTATGTTAGAGATTTGGGTGTAATGTAGGAATTCTATATCATCAATCACCACATCCAATTCCAAATAAAATTTCAATGGCCCTAGGGGAACAACAATGTTCTGCTACTGTACTGTACCATATGGTGAGATGGTAAGGATGAGGCATAATTGTAGTTACAAGAGTAAATTTAAGGAATGTTTACAAGATTTGGAGCAGAGATTTATCAGGGGGTCATGATGTGCATGCTATTTGATCTGCTAGAAACGAAATCAGAAAGTTAACCGGGAAACAACATTTTGGGGGTTATTACAACTTTGGAGGAGGTGTTAATCCATCCCAAAAGTGACGGTAAAGTGACGGATATACCACCAGACGTATTACGAGTCCATTATAACCTATGGAACTCGTAATACGGCTGGTGGTATATCCGTCACATTTGGGACGGATTAACACCTCCTCCAAAGTTGTAATAACCCCCTTTATGTCAAAGGAAAACACAAGAGACAAAAAAGATACAATAGATTGACAATTACATTTAGGACTGTGCAAGCCTTTGTACGTGTTTACCCAAACACTGGCATTTTCTCTACTGAGGCAAATTAATGACTGAGGGGGTCATTCTGACCCCGGCGGGTGGCGGTCGGCGCCCGCCTGGCGGGAACCGCCATTTGGCCGCTCCACGGTCAAAAGACCGCTGCAGCCATTCCAACCTTCCCGCTGGGCCGGCGGGCGCTAACAATGTTAGCACCCGCCGGCCTAGCAGGAAGGGGGCCTGCAACACTGAAGCCGGCTCCGAATGGAGCCGGCGGTGTTGCAGGTGTTCTACGGGGGCAGTTGCACCCGTCGCGCTTTTCACTGTCTGCTAGGCAGACAGTGAAAAGCAGGCTGGGGCCCTGTTAGGGGACCCCTGCACTGCCCATGCAGTGGCATGGGCAGTGCAGGGGCCCCCAGGGGCCCCTAGACACCCGTTACCGCCAGCCTCTTCCTGGCGGTGACAACCGCCAGAAACAGGCTGGCGGTAAGGGGGTCAGAATCCCCATGGCGGATTCGCCCAGCCGGGGGAAATTACCGCCGCAGTCAGAATGGGCATGGAAGCACCGCCAGCCTGTTGGCGGTGCTTCCGTCATTCGTGGCCTGGCGGTCTTGGTCTTGGACCGCCAGGGTCGGAATGACCCCCTGAATGTTTCTCAGACTGACCAGATATCATAAAGGAACATCTACAAAGAGTATCCTTAGCCCTAGGTATCACAGAAAGTGGGAACAGAGAAGTTGGTTGACTCAAAGATCAAGAGTTTTGTTTAACTATTGTCACTGTAGTGTGTGTTTATGGGCATTGGATAAGACAACGCAATTGAGTTATGGAACTACTAGTTGTGGTACTAAATTTGTTGTATATATACTTGTGTGTAAATGCAATAGAATATATGTGGGGAGTATGATCAGATCATTTAGAGAAAGCGTTGTTGAACATCTAAGGTCTTTGAGACAAGGTGGTACTAAATACCCCATTACATTACATACTATGGAAAGCGAATCACTAAGCCAATATTGTAGCTTTCAGTTCTATGGTGTAGATCGTGTGACCAGTGACCCTAGGGATGGCAACAGAGAATTAAGGGCCTTATTACGACCTTGACAGAGGGGGTTTCCTCCCTCACAAATGTGACAGATATCCCATCTGCCGTATTACGATCCCATTATATTGTATGGAGATCGTAACACATCGGACGCGATATCCCTCACATTTGTGATGGAGGAAACCCCTCCGTCAAGGTCATAATAAGGCCCTAAATCTTAGGCGACATGAAGCCATGTGGATTAGAAAACTAAAGGCGGTGAAACAGAGTTGAATATTAATCATGAGTTACAATATTTTCTAGGAGACCAATAGTGTACATTATGATGTGACAGATACCACACTGTCTTTCCATTTACCTTTAGGATTTTTATAGTGGCTTATGATTTTGGCATGAAAGAAATGAATGGTTCTATTACTTTTTAAGATGATTTTGACTTATTGTTTATAAGCATACTTTTATAGGTAGATTGAACTATGGGGATGGTGTTTACCTTACATATAGATTAGGAACATTAGCATTCATTGATTGTGGTTGTTTACCTTCTCCAAGATGGTGGGTGATTTGGAGATTAAGGTCCTCATTATGACCCTGGCGGTCTACTGACTGCCAAGGCCACGGTGGCGATCCTTCCGTCAATGGGCTGGCGGTGAAGACTGCCACATTATTAGTGTGGCGGGTTGGCCTCTGCCAACCCGGCACATCCCTGCTCAGACCTCCAGGGCGGTTGGGCCCGCCGGGACAGAGATGAGCATCTCTGACCCGGTGGTCCAATGAAGATTGCCGGCAGTATTTTGAGCTGGCTTTGCAAGAGGGTTTCCGCAGCTGTAGCACCTCCATGAAAACCCTGGTGGAAAGGCTACAGGTGACAGTGAATTTCTTCCCTGTCACTGGCAGACGAATCTCCCCCCCCAGCAAGCACAATACCCCCCTCCATACCAGAACTCCCCACCACCCTTCAGGTACAGCCTGCCCCACCACCCACCCCCCTTCAGGTACAGTGCCCCCCACTCCCACCCCCCTCCCCGCATACATGCACACGGACAAAGACACCCACACGCACCCTGCATACACTCATCTACCAACACTGACATACACGCATTCACTCACATGCATCCATACACGCATTCACTGCAACTCATACACGCATTCACTTCAATATTCATACTTACATACACACACCCATACAAACACCCATACACACACAGGCAAACATGCATACACACACGCAGACTAACATGCAAACACCCACTCACACATGCACACACAACACCCCCCACCTCCTTGTCAGACGCTCAACTTACCTTATCCGGCAAGGAGGTCATCCGGCACGGAACAGGTGCTTCCATCGCCGGCAGCACCCCACCATCTGGACACCACCAGGCCATATTACAGGTTGTTATACAGCTGGTAGAGTCCTTCTGCCGGGACGGGGACGGTGGTAGAACCGCCCATCTACCTCCATCCGGCAGCACGACTGATGCAGGATTTCCGCCCAAAATGTGGCAGAAATTTTGCAGTACTCTTTATATGGTGGGCGAAAGACCACCAGCACTGGCGAACTTCTGGCACCCACGGCTTTAGCGGTCTTTCAAAAAGACCACCAAAGTCATAATGAGGGCCTAAATGTAGTGGGCCTGATTCATAAAGGTAAACTTAGATGTTTGGTCTAGTTTAGACCAAACATCTAACTTTACTTTAGTGAACAGGCCCAGTATGTCTTAATGACTGTGAGTATGGCCATAAGAAGCATTGAATTGGAGGGATGACGAGTAATTTATAATATTAAAGTTATAAATTATGTGTCAATTGTATCATGCTATAACACAGTAAGCCTTAAGAATAAATATAAAACTATATATTGATTGTGGGTAATTATCCCGTTTTAAGATGGAGGTTAGGTTTGAGAGTGAAGGGAGCATTGTTCATTGACTGCGGTGATGACCACAAGTGGATTTAAGTTAAGAATTTTGTTACTAAGTGATGAAGGCGTTTCTGGATATAAAACTTTGATGTGGTGGAGGTGTATGGGATTATTACCCTGAGATAGGATGGAGTGGATATTAATGATGTATTGGCTATCTATGAACCTAACCCTTTGTTCACTTGCATTGTAATTATTCTTGAAGGCAACCGTCCCCAAAATGGCAGATGCTTTTTCAATTTAATTGATGACACTATGGCCCTCATTACAACCCTGGTGGTCGGTGTTAAAGCGGCGGTAATACCGCCAACAGGCCGGCGGCAAAAAATGGAATCACAACCATGGTGGAAACCCCCCACACAGACAGCCACTTAAACACTCCGACCGACACGGCGGTAGAAACAAACACCGCAGCGGTAACCGCCAACAGACAGGCGGAGGACAAAGTACCGCCAACTCCATTTCAACACACCTATCCGCCACCTTTTCCAGGGTGGAACCAACGCTATCAAAAGCACAGCAGAAACAGCACACAGAAGGGAAAACACTCACCTCTCGACACCCAACGAGAAACCAGAACGCCATGGAGCCCAAACTACAGGTGTTACCAATGCTGCTCTTCCTCCTGCTCTATCAGGAGCAGGACAGATGCCGTTGACGACCACGGTGAATACTGCACCTATAACACAGGGGAGGGAGGAGGCAAAAGAGAGTGCCACACACACGCAACACGCAATACCCCCATCCCCACCTTCACCCACAACACCATACACACAAATACATGCTACAACATTACATATACACTACCCACCCCCTGAAAGAACGCAAGGAAAAAATTAAATGATTGTAACGATTGTAATCATGAAAAATCAGATAATCAAAAATCAAAATTCAGTATATACAAATATGTACAATAACTACACAAGTCCAGATAGTGTACCAATCATTGTCCGTGGACCACTGGTCCCAAAATGCATGGGCGTAGCCCACACAAGATACCTGACTGGCAACGGCGAGAACTCTGCTGGGGCATCAGATCAAAAATATACAGGCACCTCAGGGGTAGGGGGGCACCTCAGCCAGATGAACGCACAACACCACTGCTGCACGAGGGGGCTCCATGCCCATTGCTGTATCCTGGGGAGTGCAAAGCCACAGTCTCTCCAGTGGGTGGTTTGCCCACTGCTTTATCCTGGGGAGTGCAAAGCCACAGTCTCTCATGTCTCTCCAGTCAGTGGTGTGCCCACTGCTTTATCCAGGGGAGTGCAAAGCCACAGTCTCTCAAGTCTCTCCAGTGGGTGGTTTGCCCACTGCTTTATCCTGGGGAGTGCAAAGCCACAGTCTCTCAAGTGGATGTATCTCTCCACTGGTTCTGGAGGGGGCCTGGTTCCCAGAGTGCTTCATCCTGCCAAGGACTGAGGTAGTAGATGTATCTCTCCACTGGTTCTGGAGGGGGCATGGTGCCCAGAGTACTCCACGTGCAGTGTGGCTGGTACAATTACCTCACGTGGGTGTGTGTGCCACAACATTGCTGAGGTACAGGTAGCATGATACGCCATGGAGGCAGCGACATACCCCACACTGCTGCGGCTTCGCCTTCCACCTGCATGTGCAAAAAAGTGATGGAAGTCATGCCTCATGGAAGCTGGCCAGGGTCCAGGAAGACTCCTCCAGCCTCGGACGACTGACCACTGGGGATGGTGGACATGTCAGCGGAGGTGCCACTGTCCGAGCGCGTCGTGAGGCTGGTGGCGGTGCTTGCAGCAGTGTCTGTGGCGGCAGTGCTGGCGGTGGTGCATGGTTCAGCACCTGCTGAGGGACACAGCAGGATGTCTCCTGCAGCCTGGGATGGCTGCCCACTGGGGAAGAGGCTGGGGACTGTCGCTGAGGCTATAGACGTGCCGGTGGCTGTGCATGTGGCGGGGCACGTGGCGGTTGTGGTGGCGGGGCAGCTTGCGGTGTACGCCGCCGTACAGGTTTGTGTGGTCGTGCACAGAAGGTGTGACACTGGTCCCTCAGTTGGTGCCACCGTGCCCTCTCCTGACCTGCCCTTCTGCTTTTGTCCCTTCCCCACCTTTGATGGTGCCGCAGTTGTCTTGCCACTATCCCCTTTTGTTTTTGCTGAGCTCTTGGTGGCTGGTAGGTGCGGCTTCTCCCTCTGGGATGTGGGCACCTTTTTCTCCTTGGCAGGTGGCGGAATGTCCTTGCCCTCACTACGTGGCACACTGGCAGCCCTGATGGGTGGCACACTCGATGACCCCGCAGTTGCTGGCACCACTGTGCCTGGGGATTTGGTGGCTGAGGTGCTGGGCTGGGACCTGGAAAACCTGGTCCTAGGGGAAGGACCGGAGGGGGGGAGGTGAAGGGAAGAGGTCAAGGGTTGCCAAGAAAAGATTTTTAGACACACTGGGATGCGACGATGGAGTGGGTTTGGGAGTGGAGGAAGAGGTAGTGGTTGTAGGAGGTGTGCGTCTGCTGAATGTGGGTGAAGGTGCATGGGCTGGAGGCTGTTGTGAGGTGGATGGCTGTTGGGTGGGTGTGTGCCTGCGTTTGTGTACTTTGGGAGAAGGGCTCACAGACACACTGGGAGAGGACACAGGGGATGTGTGAATGGTAGTGGGGGTGGTGATTGCACGTGAGCGGGGTGTGGTGATGGGCGTGCTGGTGATGGAGGTAGTGGTTGAGGATGTAGTGCATGCAGGTGTGAGTGGAGACGAGACAGGGAGGGAGGAGGAGTACGTGGAGGAGGGGGACACAGTGGAGGCAGTGGATGTTGCTGTGTCTGCATGGGGATGGTGCTTGTGTGAGTGCCTGTGGGATGTGTGGTGCTTATGTTTTCCGCAGCCACTTTAGTGTATTGATGTGTGTGCATGCTGGTCTGATGGTGTGCTTGGGATAGGCTGAGGTACAGGGGATTGGGTCTGGGTGGAGGAAGTTGAAGGGGGGAGGCTGGACACAGGGACAATGGCTGACATCAGTGCTGAGGCCAGAGCCTGAACTGCTCTCTGTTGGGCCGCCTGCCCAGAATGAATGCCCTCCAGGTATGCATTTGTTTGTTGCAAATGCCTCTCAACACCCTGGATGGCATTCAAAATGGTAGATTGCCCAACAGTGAGGGATCTCAGGAGGTCAATAGCCTCCTCACTGAGGGCAGCGGGGCTGACTGGGGCAGGGTCTGAGGTGCCTGGGGCGAAGGAGATGCCCACCCTCCTGGGTGAGCGGGCACGGGACACATGCTGTGGGGCTGCTGGGAGGGCGGTGCTGGTAGGGGGGGTGGCAGCTGTACCTGTTGATGTGGTGGGCACAGAGGTGCCCGCCACCGCAAGGGAGCTCCCATCAGAGGAGAAGTCGCTGTCACTGGTGTCTGCTCCTGTCCCCGTCGTGGAGCTTGCCTCACCCTCCATCCCACTGGTGGCTTCAGACACCGTTGCTTCACCCTCCAGGGCCAAGTGGGTTGCAGCTCCCTCCTGCTCCGGTGCTACTGCTCCTCCACCTGATGATACTATTGCACACAAGAACAGGGAGACCACAAAAAGGTGGGGGGAAGACAGAAGAAAAACATGTTCAGTGCATGCAACACCACTACCGTTGGCGGACACAACACACAGGGAGCAGCCCTCAGCACTACGCCATGCACTAACAGTTCCTAGAAAATTCACCTGACCATGGGATACGAGGCCTAAGCCCAATTGCTGCACACCTGGAAGTCACAGGATCCCGACTAGGTGTAGATGGCTCTTACCACTAGCCTGCCTCACAAGGGACCTTGCCTACCAAGTTCGTCCTGGCCTAGGGGAACCCACTGCCCGCCTCCCCCACCCAGACACCTCGTAATGCGTGCAGAGTCAGCTGAATGAGAGTGTACCCACCCCCTTGTGGCTGCTGTGATGCCCTCAAGAGCCCATCCATCTCCGGATAGGTGTCAGCCAGGATCCGGGACATCAGGGGGGTCATGGTGCGACGGGCACCCCTTCCACGTTGGGAGACCATCCCCAGCTGGGCCTCCGCCGTCTTCTTGCTCCAGCGGTGCAGGTCCTCCCATCTTTTATGGCAGTGGATGCTCCGTCTGTGGTAGACCCTGAGTGTCCAGACATCCTTGGTGATGGCACGCCAAATACCCTTCTTCTGGTGGGCGCTGATCTAGAGGAATGGTACGGGGGAAACCCATCCAGACCATCATACTCATTGCCCACCAGTTCCCACCCATGCCCTGATGCACATACACTCACCATCCGCACATGCAGGCCTCACCCCTCACCCATGTATCTTTCATCCACACCAGTCAAAGCAGGCATTGCCCATGCAGCATGCTCACAGTGTACTCACCTGTTTGTCTGGAGGACCGTACAGTTGTGTGTACTGGGGGAGGACCCCATCCACTACTTTCTCCAACTCCTCCGAAGTGAAGGCAGGGGCCCTTTCCCCAGACACTGTAGCCATTGTCGCTTCCAGACACAGGTCACAGCAGCACTTGCAATGTAGGTCCTCTTGTGTTAAAGGTCAGGTATCAAGTGAGTGAACAGACAGAAAATGGCGGTCACGTCCGCGGTGGTGCGTACTGTCACCACCGGCGTACATCGTCATTGGCTCCTGGGACCCATAGGGCCCAATGTTAACCAATGCAGAATTGCGCTGCGGTCTTTGACCGCCCACTGCGACGGTGTACAACGCCAGCGCAGTTACCTCATATCCCCTTGTCCCACCTTACAGGTCAGGCAGCCACCATTTCAGGGGGCCACATGGGATGGATGAAAACTGCGTCACACCTATCTAGGCCGGGAATACAGACAGATACCAGCATATTGCGGATTAATGAAGTTTCTGCAAAGAACACATTGTGATACCTCAGTGTTGGATGACTCTCTGCTCGCTGTTCTCCTCCATAGGACACGTCTGCTGGGGCAGGTGATGAGATGGTGGCATCCTCTGGTGTACAGACCCCTGGTAGACCTGTCAACAATGGAAGAGAGACACATCATAATCACATACAGACTTGATCGTGCAACAATTCTGGAACTGTGTGCCAGAAGATGTCACTGCTTCCCACATCTCATACTATTGTTGGAGCTAGCAACAGTCTATCATTTTCACTCAATGTATGGACACTGACTTGTCACTTTGACTTTCCATTTCACAGATCTGGGTCCCACTTTGTGCCCTCTGCTATGTTTACTCCTGGCCTACAGCTGTGTTACATTGGTATGTGAACAAGTAAATTGACATTGCTATATTCCATAGATATTGCAATTACACATTTGTGAAAGCACAGACTGACTTCAGATTGTTTTGTGATTGAAGTGTGTTTATTCCTGTGCAAATAAGTGGAGGGGGTTGTAAAATGGGCTGGGGTGATGGTGGAGGTATGTCCATGGCAGAGTCCTGTCTATTTGTTTCACAGGTGCATTGTCCAAAGGGGCATAGGAAGTGGAGCAATGGCAGTTTAAGGATGGGCAGGGTGACATAGTGGGACAGAAGAGTGACATTCAGGGGGGTCTTATTTCATGGTGGGGGTCTAGGCAATGTTCTCTGTCTTGTTCCTGGATCTCAGGGACTGTTTGCGGGTGGTTCTCCATCTGCAGGTGGTAGGATGCTGGTGGCCTGTTGGTCCTGTGGCGGTGCCTCCTGTCCACTAGGGCCGGCGGAGGTGGAGGGCTGTTCATCCTCCAGGCTAGTGTCACGGGCCCGTTGGTGTGCCACTGTGTACCTCCTGGTGTTGAGAAGGTCTTCCAGCACCCCTGCAATGGTGACCAGGGTGGTGTTGATGGACTTCAAGTCCCAAGGTAATGTTCCTCCTGCAGCCGCTGGGTCTCCTGAAACTTGGCCAGTACCGTGCCCATGGTCTCTTGGGAATAGTGATAAGCTCCAATGATGTTGGAGTGTGCATTGTGGAGAGTGGGTTCCCTGGGCCTGTCCTCCCCCTGTCGCACAGCAGTCCTCCCAGCTTCCCTGTTATCCTGTGCCTCTGTCCCCTGAACCGTGTGTGTCCACTGCCACTGTCCCCAGATCGTCCTGTGTTAGTGGGGTTGCCTAGGTTCCCTGTAGTGGTGGACACACTGCTGATTGACTTGTCCTGGGGACAGAGGGATGGGCCCGCTGGGTGGGTGCTGTGGTGGTGTTTCCTGAGGGGGGAGGTTCAGTGGTGGTTTGTGACTGTGTCAGGGGAACCGACTGTCCCGAGCTCCCTGATGGGCCGGGCTGGTCATCTTGATCCAGGCGTGCAGAGCTGCTGTCATCACTGTGGGTCTCTTCTGTGGGGGGACTGGATATGTCTGGCACCTCCTGTCCGGTGACGTTGGGTATGGGTCCTGTTGGGGTGTAAATGCATAGTTATATTATGTGTGTGTGCCATCTTGTGCAATGGGTGAGTGACCCTCTACTCCTGTGCTTGCATTATTGGCTTGGTCCTTGTGTGATTGGTGATTTTGGGGCATGATTGAGTCTCTGTACTGGACATGCTTTGGTGATGGTTGTCCATGCATTGGTGTTACATGCAGGGCTTGGTTTTGGGATGTGTGGGTTGTGTTAGTGGGGTATCTGTGGGTTGTTGGGGTGATGGGTGTGAGGGTAAGGGTGGCGGTATGTGATGGCATGCAGATGGGGTGTGGGGGATAAAGTAGTAAAGATATGTCTTACCAGAGTCCAGTCCTCCTGCTACTCCTGTGAGGCCCTCAGAATGCATGATTCCCTAAGACTTGCTCCTCCCATGTTGTTAGTTGTGGGGGAGGAGGTGGGGGTCCACCTCTAGTCCTCTGTACAGCAACTTATCACCAGGGTTGTAATGAGGGCCTATGTTTGCACTATAGAGGCTGCAGAATCTTGTGTTCTTTTAAATGGTGACCATTTTGGATTGGTACTTGCACTATATGTACATTGAAGTGATGCAAAATGATTGTTGTATAAGCATTGTAGGGGTGTAATGTTACCTGTGGCTCTTAAAAAACAGTTAACTATACTGGGTCATATTTATATTGAACCTATTAATTTGTTTGACTCCAGATCCATATAAACCTTTCTTTAATAGTGGAGTGTACACTGCAAGATGGCAGCCATTTTGAGTGATTAATAAAGAGTCCTTTGTTGATGACTTTCATTATATAAAGGGGGCAAGATGGCACCTGTGTTGGACGCTGACTAACACAAGGAGTAATCTCCAAATGACAGCCATGAGAACACGATAATAAATACTTTGATACAGGTGAGGAACTATAAAAGTTGTTAATTTAAAATTAGCTCTCTTCTACATGAAACACATACTTGTGAATTTGCAAATAATTTTTTGTTTTAGAATTAATAGATAACTACAAGGTATTGGTATGTTTTTAGATTTGTGACTCTTGTGATACTATTCTGTATGAGGAATTTCTAATAGGTGAGGCAAAACCTGGTTTAACTAAATGGCTCTTATGGGCACATTGATTTGAATGGATTATTGGATAGACACCCTCTGTTCTTTATATTGTTCCAATTTGATACCAGAAATTAGCAGTGATATTACGGTATTGATTTGGCTGGAATAGGGCAGTTTGGGCTATTTCAGTTGACACTATACACTTATGGATGGTGATAGAGAGGCAATCAGCATGTGTCACAATGAGGTGATCATATAATATGGATTTCCACTGTGATTTTTTTAATTGACAATAATATTTAGGTTCCGGGTGCTACAAGGGAGAGTATCTTCACTGATTGAGGGGTTTCTGCAGTGGGTACAATACATGACTAAGATAGTATTTTTCTGATATTTGGTTCATTGTGAACTGTATTATCACTACTATTTCATCTTGTCATGAGGAGTGGGATAGTAGTGGATATGTAGGACTATGGACAGCTTCAGTAAATGGACATTTTGTTTAATTTTCTAACCCTGATAAAGTCGTGGGTCACAAGCCTTCACAATGAAACACGTTTTGGCTGAGACCTAATAAAGCCCTAAATTGTTGTTATATGGGTCCTACTAAAATAATAGGACTGAGTATTAGGACAGCAAAACTTCAGAAGGTGTGGTACTGAGTCCTTCCACACCATCAGAGGTGGTCAGCCCAACTTCTGGCTAGCTCATGGTACTTCACCCAAACCCCTAACCTCGCCAGGGTGATTGATGATTATGGCAACCTGAACATGACACTCTGATCTTCGAGAGAATCATGAAAACAGACGTTACCCTTTTGTTGCCTTACTCATGCATGCCCAGGTGAAACACAATAGAGGTACAAGATATGCTTACAATACATTTATTGACGCAATGGTAGTCTTGCATAGAGAGAATGAGCTGCAATAATTAGGAAGATGAAACAAGGAAAACCTATTAGTATTACAAACAGGGTGAATAGAATAAATAATCCAACAATGAGAAATGATTTCTAAATATTCCTATCACTAACTCTATACTAAGAGCATAGTGAGTCTACCTTCTGCCTTCCCCAAATCTAAGAGGATAACCTTTACCCCATAGCTGGAGAACTGAATCACGAATCGGCCTGTAGTGTAGATGGCAATTATTCTCTGCAAACTGGAAGATCAGAGCTGCATGTTGAACACAGCATGTGTTCCAAGATGGTTGTGGTGGGAGTGCCCCTCTCACCCCTAGGTCAGTGCATCATTTATATAGTCAAAGGCACACTTTGCTACAGGCACAGTTCTGGTGCAATGATATGTCTTGGTGTTAGAAGCTGTCTCCGAATTAGCAACGCAAGGATTAGGCTATCTTGTACTGTGTTCCTAGCCTTGAACAGAATGTACAGATTTCATGTCAAGAAAGGCTAACTAAAAGAAACACCATGTCTAATTTATTCTTAGAATAATATCATGCCAGCCTTAATGTGTAAAATGTCACTGCTAAAAGCGATGTCAGCTAAAACGTGTAACATCTAAAATATAAAACAAAGCTGAAATGGAGAACCAATGTGGGTCCCAGAGTGCCTCACTACTCCCTCCCCTTGGCCATGAAAGGACATATTCTAAAAGGGAAAAACATGTTTACCTCAACAAGCAAAGCAAACAAATCATTACAATTTGCCAATTAAGAATATAAAATCAATTTAAATAGTTTTGATAAATAAAGGGGCACATTTTAAAAATCAAAGGAGGCTTCCAAAATGTCAGTTTCAATGGAATCCAGACGGATTGTGCTTCTGCAGATGACAGAAACCCAATGACCTCAGTGAGCAAATCAAAAGAACAACCATCGATGGTACCCTCAGACACCTCAGAGGTTGTTGCAACCTATACTGTGCGTGCAGTAGAAGAGCCAGTATTAAGGAATCTCTGAGCCGCAGCATCCATTCCCAAAGAATAGAATGGCCCATAGAGAGCATCCTCAAGCAATGACAGTATCATGGAACAACATCAGAAATTAACCCTCAATAGGGACATCTGCAGATCCATGTCCATAGAATGTACCAATTGTGTTGCAAGACAGATGTTGAGTGCACACTCAAAAAGGCCCCAAAGACAGTGAAACACAGACTGCACACACTAGAACCAAACTGGTTGAAAAGACAGGGACCAGTTTTCATTTTGTTCATCCACTAAAGGTACGCCAAAGTACTGTATCATGCATTCACAGCACAGCTGGATGTGCAGTAGTTTCATCACCATTAGGCCTCGAGGTGAGATATCCATTGTGGAGCAGTAAAAACAGAACTAAAATACCACCAATTAGGAATAACACAAGTGGTTTGCCTCCAAGCAGACTCGAAAACAAAGAATATATAAAACATGGTTTCACTAAAAAAAAAAAAATCTGGAATGGGATGTCAAAGCCAAGCCCATCCACTTTAAACAAGTGTATGACTCCCACGATGCTAGAAGCATTAGAGATGCACCAAAATGTCGGAGAAAGTTTGTGGCAAAATCAAGTGTATTTCAGAGGAGAACCTTGCACCTTGAGTTCAAATGTTTCACTGGCAGAAATAAGTGCTTTCATAAAATCCTGGACTCTGGCTGTATCACGGAGAATTGGAAAGGTGCAATAATAAGGCCAATCCACAAAAAGATGACCCAACACATGCAAAGAATTATCGCCTAATTAGCTTGTTGGACGTGGGTCAAAAAATCTTCCCAAAGTTATTACTAGGGCAAATGAAAACATAGGTAGAGTCAAATAATTTGATCCCTGTAGAGCAAGGGGCCTTTAAAGAAGGCCATTCGACAATAGCTCACCCCATCACAGGGGCAGGGTCTCATACATTTCTCCCCATACTGACCTAGGGGGAAGCACAAATTACTTCTAATGATCCCCAAGCGAAATCGAGTTATGAGAGACCTTTCCCTCACATCCTTGATTTCTACGATATATCGCTCAGGACCCACCCACATCTTTAGCATAGTATATTCCCTGATCGATTTTTTCCTTAGAGCCTCCCCCTCCCTCTTGGTCTCCTGGATTCTCTGAAAGTTTTCCTTAACCCATTTCTTATCATAGCTAGTCAGGTCCTCAGGATAATCAAACAATTCAGGCCGCCCCAGGTCATGTGCCATCTTCCTTATGTACGACAGCCAGGGAATACGCTTTACATTGTCGCAGGCCAAACAATCCCTTAGGATATCCCTATTAAGAGAGGCATGTTCGTTACTCCAAACTGAAATCCATAACAAAAGGGGAGCCAGCTGGGTAGTGTCCTGTACATACTCAAGGTCCAGTTCCAGGTGAAGGCAAAATCCAGGAATATTTTGACCAACACCCAGAAGCCTTCTACAGAAACGATTTTCTTCCACCATAAGGGCTCGGGTATCCCTAAACCCCCAAAGTGCTGAACCATACAGAAGGACAGGTAGGCATTTCCACCTAAAGATTTCAAGCAGGGGTTTGATCGGTTTGCTACCTACCCTAGCCGCAAAGTCAAAGGTTGCACCAACTGTTGCATGAAAAAGCACAATCCTTCTAGCAATATACAGGGTTTCCAAGATCCTTTCTCATCAAAAATGACCCCTAAGTATGGGAACTCGTGGACTCTGCTAATAACTTGATCCTCCACCCTTAGCTCCCCCACCCTACTCATAGGTTTACCACAAACCATAAAGTGTGACTTCTTAAAATTGACCTCCAGTCCCAAAGCTGACATAAAGACACCTTAAGCTCTAATTAATTCTCGGAGACCATTCATCGTGCTGGCCATAAGGACCGCGTCATCCGCGTACGTCAGCACAGGGATAGCAATACCCTTCACCTTCGGGACATCCCTGCAGTCTTCCATCAGAAAATCTGTCAGTCCATTTGTATATAGAAGGAACAAGGTAGGGGCCAAGACACACCCCTGGTGCACACCCCTTGAAATCTTGAAAGCGTCCGAGCATTCCCCATTTGGGCCCACCCTCACATTTGCTACTGTCCCTGAATGGAGATATCGGAGAAGCTCTACAATAATAGGGTCCAACCCTAACTGAATTAGCCTCTCCCATAATAAAGACCGGTTCACTTTATCAAAAGCACAGCTGAGGTCCATAAAAGCAAGATAAAGGGTACCTTTCCTGGCCTGCGTGTATTTGTTGATTATCATCAGTAAATTGAGACACTGTTCTTGCGTGCCGAGGCCTTCTCTGAAGCCATACTGTTCCCGACTTAAAATATCATTTCCTATCATTCAGGCCTCCAGACGCCCTAGGATAATCCATCCCAGAATCTTCACAGAGGAATCCAGCAGTGAAATAGGGAATAAGACTTAGGATCATTTCAATCACCCTTTTTAAACACTGGGACTATGCATGCCAATCTCCAAGAGGCAGGGATGCCCACAGTTACGGCTGCATTGAGAACATTTAAGAGAATGGGTGCCCATAACTGAGGATTAGCTTTATACAGGTCCATCGGGATTGAGTCCGGCCCGGAGCTTTATTATGCGCACAACTCTGTATCGCATCAATAACGTCCTGTAGTGAGAATCTGATTGCTAGGTTAGGAGCCACATCATACACACTCTCCCGCATATTTCTTAGGGGGGTACCCTCAAATATACTACAGAAATGAGTTACCCAGGCCTCCGGGGCTATATTACATCCAAGGCCCTCAGAGGTTTCTGTTTCAAAGGAACCTCTATTCACCACCTTCCAAAACAGGCCGGGGTCTTTCAAAGCTGTAGCGCGCTCTAACTCTTCCCAGGCTTTATCTTTATATTTTAGCTTACTATCCCTCAGGGTCCTTTTATACCTTATTCTCGCTTCTTTTACGAGAACCCAATCTCTAGGGTGGGTCTTGGTAGCCATCTTTAAATTTGCCCTTGCATCATAGCAGGCTTTGTCGTACCAGCCACATTTACGTTTATTAGGGTGGTTGCCTACTAAAAAGAGACAGTCTCTGACTGCTGCATATACTACTGTTATCGCATCTATAACAGTCATGGGATTTGGCGCTTCTGTCAGTAGTATTTCCATAAATAGATGTAGGTTATCCCCCACAACCCTTCCCACAACTTTTTGGTGGTCTACTTGCTTCCACCCAAGCCGCCTACCCTGGTCCTTTGTCACCACCGTTACAGGCCTGCCTCGTCCTAGTAAGCGAAACGCCCCAGGGAGTTTAAAGGACAATATAAGGGGATTATGATCGCTAAAGCATTCGCCTACCACTTTACCCCCAATCACCAAGTCTCTCATAGGAGGGGACACAAAAATGTAGTCGATGGTGGATCCAGACCCTCTTCCGACATAGGTTGGAAGTTGGTGAGTGCCTACTGCTTCAATATCATAGAAATTCAAGAGGCCCATCTCCCCGAGTTCCTTTAGTAGATCTCTGCCTCTAGAGTCCTGCGGACCCTGCGCTGAATAGACCTCGCAGTCACGGATGAAGGGATTAACCACAGTACTGGACCGGCCCAACTTGGCATTAAAGTCCCCAGAGATGATGGCACGAAATTCCAATCCCACCTTCTCCATTCTATATTTCATAATCTTAAAAATGGAGAACAAGGCCCCAATTTGGCACCCCATATCCCACACAGCATTATAAAAGTTGACCAATAATACATTAAAATGATTGGAGAAGAGTACCCATACCAGCAATATACCTTGATGGTTACAGTTAATTTGGAAAGCACCCACTATCTTAGAGAGGCGAATTAGAGTAACCAGGCCACCTTTCGAGCGACCACCAAGAGACTGTACAGCTGGAATTGCATATCTGTCATACCCATCCCACACAGCCAGTCCCGCCGACCAAGTTTCCTGAAGCATGATAACATCATAGTTAGCCACACACCCAACCCATGCTTGATCAGATAGCTTAGCGTAATAGCCCGCAATATTCCATGAGATAAGATTACACTGTGGGGGTACCTCTTCTTGTATAGCCAGTGCCTTGGCGCATTGTCAATCCACCCCTTCCAAGGATAGGTTGCTATTGGTTCTTCTACTATGTGCCTGCAGGCTGAATTGTCCCAGGGAGGGGCTCCTACCAGATCCAGAAGAGACCCCAGTACACACTGGCATGTGATCATAGAAATAGCCCAAGGGAACCATACCCATAGAACCTGCACTAGGGACAGGAGAGCGATGGCTAGAGAGAAGCCTTTTAGTCAGGGCGGGATATCTGACATTTATAATAATACAGTCGTCCTTCCCCATCTTATTTTTAAGACCGACCCACCCACTTCTTCTGGCAAACAGGATATCCTTGAAGTCCTTACATGAAAAATCTAAATTTTTGCTCAGCCAATGTTCAACCTTATTTATGAGTTGGTTTGTAGACTCAGTTGCCCCATAAACAAGAGCAGGCACATTCGTCAGCACTACCACATAGGGGGCACATGCAGTTGATATGACAGAACTGGGGCTGCAAAGAAAATTAGATACCTTTTACACTTATTGTCAAAATAAAAAACTTATAGTAAATTTGGACAAAATGAAAATAATGGTGTGAGGGAAAAGAAAGAGGGAGTTTTCCTGGTCCCTGGTAGCTGATGAAGTAGAACTAGGTGATAAATATAAATATCTAGGAATGTGGTTTGATTCTAAACTAATATGGTAGGAGCATATTAAGACATTAAAAACCACAGCAGTAACAGCGGCCGGGGGTTAAAACAATTTAGTCGAAAGTATGGACGTCCGTCCCTTCGCCCAGTCTTTCTGACATTAATGCTATGGTGCACCCTCAATTTCAATATGGGGTAGAAATTCTGTCCCTTGCTGGGAAGCTGAATTGGCATGCAGAAGAAAGCAGATGTGTAAAACAATTGCTCTTGCTCCCCCCACAAGTATGATTCAGGCAATAAGGGTGGAATGCCAAATGACGGGGCAGAGCTATCAGGGAATGCAAGCAGGATTGAAATATTGGCTGAGTATGTCTGATGTGGAGAGTCCAAAAATCGCAGGATTATGTTAAAGGGAAATACAGGCAAGTGAGTTGAACTGGGCAGCCCAAGTGAGAGGACTGCTAAAAAAGATCTGTGCCTCTCTAGGCTTAGCGCCTACACAGTGGCAAAGAGAATAGATTCCAAAACAGGAATTGCATGCTGTGGTTAATAATAGGGCTAGTGAAACAGATCTAAGGTATCTAGAGGGGAAAATATCCACCCAGTTTATGATGCATAGCTGGAGAAATGAGGAAAATGTCCCCTATATAGAGTCTCTACTGAACCCCAAATTAAGGGATGCACTGTTAAAATTTAGGTTTGGGCTAAACCCTTCCTATATGGATCAAAAAATAAAAATGGTAATTAGAGATGAATTGGTCTTATGTACATGTGGCTTAAACAAAAATGTAGAGCCCAACACATTTTATTGGACTACCTGTGATTTCTAGATGCACATAAGAAGTTTCTAAAGCTGATTTTACTGGAATATAATATTATTAATGGGGTTCAAGCTCTTACCTTTTTGGTAGATATGAGATTTTCAAATGTGACTTGCACCTTAGCCTGATTTCCAATTGAAATACAAGGGGTTTTAGAGGATGATATGATGTAGCATTGCATGAATTGGTAAGTCGGGTTTTGAAAATATTTTTAAATATCTTAATATTTTATTTTGAATGTGATGCTGTAAGTAGAGATGAAAAGAGGAACCTAGACTAAATCCCGCTGTTCCTATTTGCTGAAGATGTTATATATTGGAGTTAGAATGGTAAAGGTTTCCTCAGTGTATCCTCAATGCTAGGCTCTAAAGGGAAACACTGTCACTTTATTAAGAGTTGTTCCTATTATTAAATGGTAGAGTATAGGATTGATCTGGGGCTATGGTGTACATTGTACTGAAAGTGGGGATTACAATTATGAATTACTAGGAATTTCTTGTGTTAAATTGATTGCTTTCATTTTAAAATTGTAAATATTTGAAAATTATTTTAGGATCTTGAATGAATTTTATCTCAGAATTATTTTTATTGAAGTGCATTGTCTCAGTGACACAGTCTTATGCATTGTATTTCATTTATGTTCTTTTATGGCCGACGAGCCGAAATAAATAAAAAATGACCGACTGACAAATGCCACACTTTTCTGAAACAATAATGCCTTTAGTCTACTCATCTTGTCAAAATTAACATTAAAGATAGGAATGGAAGGTCACAAACTGACTAATCTCATGGGCAGGAGAAACCCCCCCCCACTATTAAAGCAGTTCACTATTTGAGAAACAGAAACCACATAAGGTACACCTGCTCGTATCCCACAACATCCTTGATCATTCAATGCCAAGTAACTTCCATTTGAAAGTAACTGAAATACTGGGTGAATCAAGGAAACTGGTATCACCTTCAAGTAACATGCTAGATTGATCAGAGAAGCATCACTCGCCCCGTTCAATGTCACCATTTTACAAGTCATGGAGTGGTTTAGAGAAGTTTGGCATTTGCTTCCACTAATAAGAACCTCTTTTTCCCTACTCACACATCTGTACTTGAAGGGTAATTCCCACACCACATAAATACAACTCTCCCCTACAGCTTTTTATCTGCCTACTGGAAAAATTTTCAAGCATGATGTGAACAGAAATGTTGAAATTGTCAGTAAGATAACTCCATAAATGAGCCATATTGCATACAGTGTTTCAGCTACAGTGAAAGGAAATGTTTCTAATTTTTCAATATTCCACATTGTATAAGTAGCATCTATCTTTACCATTATTTGTTGTTTACGTGCCAAATTAAAAGGCATAAATAATTCTGTTGTATTCACATGCTTCCAGGGCACGCTGTTTGGCCTTAAAACTTGTAACGTCCAACTCAGACCTAAGCTGACTTTGCCATTGTTGTAGAAAAGGCACATCATTCTGTACAATATCAGTTGCAGATGATATAATGCCATTCAATGTGTGAATATGAGTGGACAATATATTAATGCCATTATTCACAACAGCCCATGCTTTTTCCAAATTTGCCTGATCAGTGTGGCTTAAATGAGCAGCAGCTTTCATTTGAAAAATCTTCCAGTTTCATTAGAGATGGCATAAAGAAACCTTTTGGAACGTGATGACCTAGAACCAAGCAATAACTCCTGTAAAACCATGCCATCAGAGCAGAGAGAGAGGTGTTCTTTTACTGCAGATAGAGTGGAAAGTGGCAACCATTTGCTGGCATACCCTCTCCACGCTATATGTGGTGACCACCCCTGAGTGCTGGGACTGAACATAATGAAGGTCTGGTTTGCTTGCTTTAAAGCCATTTGTGTCTACTGGCCACAATAACCACCCATTAGGACCTGAAAGTGCACAGTTAAATGAAACATTCTGTACCATGTCATTGAGTTGTTCTTCATTGTAATTTACTAAGTATTGCCAACCTTCAAAATGTGAAATAGAGGGAACACTGGGCACATTCATTTCTTTAACCTTTTCTAGACCCAAGCAAGTGTTCTGCTGCTCTGTCATTCAGAAAGGTCATCTGTATTGGAATTAGGCATGCTTTAAATAAGGCATCTGCATCCTGCACTTGCCAATGCTTTGTTCCCAAACTGATTTTAAATCATTTGTTTCTTTCCAATATTAGTAGCCTTTAATTGCAGGTTAAAAAAATGAACGAATTTGAATAAAATAATTGTATTTGGGTCCGCATATTTTTCTTTGGTTTTGAAGGTGTTAATTCATAGTAATAAGCACAAACTGAAGTATAAAGTCCAAAAAGTGCAAATTTGTCTAAATATGTTTTGGGATTTCCCAATGGTGGTGTTGGGCAATGTTCCAATTATGTATGATTGAAAACTGGACGTGGAGTACTAGCTCTGTGTAGGTAGTGGTGGGCATAGTGATTGTAAACAATCAGTTCACCATAATTGCAGAATTCATATGCAAATCTTCACTTTCAAATACAGTATGATATTCAAGATCAGGCAGCTTTGACACTGTTTTCACATCCCATTCATCGGAAATAACTCCTGGGGTTATTATGTCATCCATTGCTACTTTAAAAACATAAAGAATTTATACAGTCTCTGTAGGACCAAAACATACGATATGGGACCTTATCCCACACAATTCCATCTGAAATTTTCACAAGGGACAGGTCTCTTCGCACTTTGTGGGAAGACAAATGAGGTTTCAATACGTATCGTTCAACAGCAGAGCATTCTAGGAGATAATGTCTGTTTATAAGCAAGGAGAAAACTTTCACAAATCCAATCTACAGAAGCAAAGCAGGTAATGAAATTATAATCCACAAGTAGGACCATGGACGAATCAGATAAGTGTGTTTTAACCAATGGAAAAAAATCACGTACCCATGTAGTGAAGTGTGAGAAGAACCAGTAGAGAAGTCATCAATTTAGACAAAGTAGCAAGAAGCAGTCTGTGTGAAGACAGGAGCAGCAACAGGTGAAAAAGCACTGGCACACACCTCCAACGATGGTTCATTATCAATAAATCTATTGCTTTGAGTATCAGTAGAAAACTGTAGACCTACGTCTGGTGTATTTCTTATGCTTGCAGTAATAACAGGAATCCACAAAAGATCATTCTCCACGCTCCCCAGTGAGGAGGAAACAATATTAGTGTTGCTCAATACCTGGAGAGGTATTTCCTTTAGGGTGGTGAAAGGCATTAGGAACTACCAAGGAGTCCTTGTCGCCTACTGTGAAGGATAGGCCATATGATGCAATTTTATTTGATCAATAGAGACAAAATATTTGTCTTTGCAACCAGCAAGCGGTAGAAAAATCACAGTTCTGGTACCTTGAACCCCAAGGATTGGCACCTGTGCATGGTATAATGGGCCAAACTCCTTCTTCACTGCAGTCTTCTATCAAACCAGATCCCCAACCTTTGGAGTCCAGCCTGAAAGTGCTGGTTGCTCCTTCATTCCATCAGTGGCCGAACATTTACTAGAATGCTCATCATGGAAGTCTTGGTGTTTGTGTAAGCCAGGGAAACATTCATTTATGTCAAAAGGAGTGTCTGCCGCCACTGTACGAGGACCACCAAGATCTGGAATGTACAGCTGGGTGCCAAACAGGACCTCATATGGGGTCTGGCCACTCAAAGATCATCGAGGCAGATTGTTTAATGCTCTCTGGACTCCATACAGATGATGGATCCAACTACAACCTAAACCTAATATTCTAGCTGTTAAGGATTGATTGCTTTAAGTCTCGCTTTTACCTCTCCATGATGGAATTTCCTTCAGGATGATGGAGCAAGGAATAATGCACAGTTGCACTCAGGGTTCTCATAGTATCCCTGTAAGCCTTAAAGCAAAAGTGGGGCCCTTGTCCTAG
Source organism: Pleurodeles waltl (assembly GCF_031143425.1). Taxonomy (NCBI): domain Eukaryota; kingdom Metazoa; phylum Chordata; class Amphibia; order Caudata; family Salamandridae; genus Pleurodeles; species Pleurodeles waltl. The sequence continues at coordinate 318,062,139 of NC_090442.1, read as the reverse complement.
TGGAATGCAGCTACTGCATATGTCCTGATGAAGATTTGCAAAACTTTAATAACAGTGCAAGCCTCAGCCAATCGCTGTGGCCACACCCAGAAGAATCTGGAGCTAGAATCCACAGCAAGTAGAATGTATTTAAATGCACCCTCTGAATTTAAGGGGCTGCAAAGGTCTAGATACACTCATTGGAGTTTGTTTAAAACTATAAGGGGTGCCTGCGGTGGGCATGAAATATTGAAACCTTTAATTTGTTCACAAATGTCACAACTAAGGACATATTGGTTTCTCTGCTTATAGAGTCCATGCCACCAATAGTCTTTTTGTAACAGAGAGACTGTGGCCTCCACACCAGCATGGGTAGTTGCTACACCCTCGTGTGCAGCTTTAATTAAGTCTAGCCTCCGGTCTTTGTTGGGTATCACACAATCACCCGCCCCAAAATGGTAGCATAAGGAATGTTTTGAGCACTTAAGTGGTAGAAATATTTTGATAGATATGCTTTTGGTAAGCGTGTGCAGTTGGCCAAAGTGTTAACAGCAGCCATGATCTCTTCATCTAGCCTCATATGAAAATGAGTAATCACAGCTACTGTAGCAGTCTTAGCTGCAGATTTGGATTCAACAGCAAGTGAATTCCATACAACTGATATTCCAGCATGCTGATGACTCACTGTATGAATTACATTATCCCATGGCAGACTGTTTTTGAGTCCTGCCACCTTTCCTTAAAACACTTTGGGGGTCATTACAACATTGGCGGTAAAAGCCGCTTACCGCCGTGCAGAAGACCGCCAATACACCGCCGCGGCCGCGCAATTCCGCCACAGCTAGTATGACCCACATCTCGGAATCCACCGAAATTCAGACACCCACACAAGTCCGCCACAACAAAGGTCAGTGATAAACTGGTGAAAACAAAACCTCCATCGTCACGCCAACAGAAACACGCCCATGCTATCACGACCCACGAATCCACGCTGCGGTCTTTCAACCGTGGTATTCCATTGGCGGTACACACCGCCGCGCTCAAAATACACACACATCTCCAAAACACCGCCACATTGGACAATTCCAAATACACACACCTGATACACATAAAAAACACCACTCCCACACACCCAACACAATATAAAACACACACCCACATCACCCACAAACCCCTACGACCAAAAACTGAAGACGAAGGCGACAGACAGAGACTACAGCAATAGACAACCCCACCACACAGAGGGACACAACACCATCACCCATACAACATCCACGCTCAAAACACCCCACACCACCACACATCACCACACTCAACAACACATACACCACCCAACACATCACCTACACCACCCCATGTCACGCCAAAGTCACCCCAGGTTTTCCGAGGAGGAGCTCAGGGTCATGGTGGAGGAAATCTTACGGGTAGAGCCACAGCTATTTGGAGCACAGGTGCAGCACACCTCCATAGCCAGGAAGATGGAGCTATGGCGAAGAATCGTCGACAGGGTCAACACTGTGGGACAGCATCCAAGAAATCGGGGGACATCAGGAAGAGGTGGAACGACCTACGGGGGAAGGTGCGTTCCGTGGTCTCCAGGCACAACATCATGGTTCAGCGGACTGGCGGCGGACCCCCACCTCCTCCCCCACAACTAACAATATGGGAGGAGCAGGTCTTGACCATCATGCATCCAGAGGGCCTCGAGGAGTCAGTGGAGGAATGGACACTGGTAAGTCAAATCTTAACTATCATATCCCCCACCCTACCTGCATGCTATAACACACCCCCACCCTCAAATGGGTGGGTGTGCGTCACCCCCTCCCCTATCACTACAACTCCTCACTAATGTACTAATTACACAAACCACCCATCCCAACAACAAGCCCTGCATGACACATCTAAGCATGGACACCCATCACTAAAGCATGCCCACTGCACATACCCAGAACAACCCCCCAACCATCATCACACAAGCCCCCACACAGAAATGCTTGCACTGGGGTACACACACACCCACCCATTGCACACCATGACACACACACATGCAATAATCATGCTCTTATACCCCTGCAGGACCACTACGTAACGTCACCACACAGGAGGGTCCAGACATCTCCACTCCACCCACAGAAGAGCCCCACAGTGATGACAACAGCTCTGTCCAACTGGGTCCAGATGACCAGCCCGGACCATCATGGGCCTCGGGACAGTCGGTTCCCCTCGCACAGGCACAGCCTAACACTGACCTTCCACCCTCTGGCAACACCAGCACAGCACCCACCCAGCGGGCCCATACCTCCGTACCCAGGACAGGTCAATCAGCTGTGTGTCCACCACTACAGGGAACCCAGGATAACCCACCACCCCAACAACAACAGGGACCTGGGGGCAGTGGTAGTGGGCACACGGTCCAGGGGACGGAGGCACAGGAACACAGGGGAACTGGGAGGGCTGCTGTGCGACAGGGGGCGGACAGGCCAAGGGAACCCACTCTCCACGAGGCCCTCTCCTCCATCATGGGAGCCTACTACCATTCCCAGGAGACGAAGGCTACGGTCCTGGCCAAGTTTCAGGAGACCCAGCGCCTGCAGGACGAACAGTATTTGGGCTTCAGGGAGGAGCTCAGAACCATCAGCTCCGCCCTGGGGCCATCGTAGGGGTGCTGAAGGACATACAAAAGACCATGAGGGACACCGTGGCACTCCAAGGGGACCCTGACACTAGCCTAGAAGATGAACTGCCCACCACATCCGCCGGCGCTAGTGGACAGGACGCCCCGCCACAGGACCACCACACCAGCACCCCACCCCCTGCAGATGGACAACCACCCCGCAAGCGGTCCCTGAGATCCAGGAACAGGACAGAGCACGATGGCAAGACCCCCGCCAGGAAATGAGACCACCCTGATTGTCATCCCACTGTCTCACTTTGTTACCCTGTCCAGATTGGAACTGCCCCAGCTCCACTTTCTATGCCCATATGGGCAGTACACCTGTGAGACTAATAGACTGGACTCTGCCATGGACATTCCTCCTCCATCACCCATCACCATTTTACCACCCCTTCCAATAATTAGCACTTCAATAAACACCCTTGAACCACAAAACAATCTGGAGTCAGTCTGTGATTTTTAAAATGTGTATTACCAATTACAGTGACAAAATGCGTTTTCAAATGTGATGCCAACATACCTATGTCACACATCACAAGTCCATGAAGGATGCAAGCAGATCACACACGTTGGTAACCACACCTGTGAAACCGTAATGGAAATGTACAACTCAGTTACCAAATACCGCTTCTAATTGACAGACAGGATAGAGGTAGAAGTGTGAAAGTGAATGTAATAGTAAAAAAAAATGTTCTCACCTGTGTGTCACTGGAAATATTGCTGTATGACTGACTCCCTGTTGTCTATGTCTTCTTCCTCAGCTTCCTCCTCATCACTGTCCACAGGCTCCACAGCTGCCACAACACCGTCATCTGGACCATCCTCCTGCAGAAAAGGCACCTGGTGTCGCAAAGCAAGATTGTGAAGCATCTAGCAGGCGATGATGATCTGGCACACCTTCCTTGGTGAGTAGAATAGGGAACCACCGGTCATATGGAGGCACCTGAACCTGGCCTTCAGGAGGCCGAAGGTGCGTTCGATAACCCTCCTAGTCCGCCCATGGGCCTCATTGTAGCGTTCCTCTGCCCTGGTCCTGGGATTCCTCACTGGGGTAAATAGCCATGACAGGTTGGGGTAACCAGAGACCCCTAACAGCCACACCCGGTGCCTCTGGAGTTGACCCATCACATAAGTGATGCTGCTATTCCGCAGGATGTAGTCGTCATGCACAGAGCCAGGGAACATAGCATTTACCTGCGAGATGTACTGGTCTGCCAAACATACCATCTGTACCTTCATTGAATTATAACTCTTCCGGTTCCTGTACACCTGTTCACTCCTGCGTGGGGGGACCAGAGCTACATGGGTACCATCAATGGCACCTATGATGTTAGGGATATGTCCCAGGGCATAGAAGTCACCTTTAACTGTAGCCAAATCCTCCACCTGAGGGAAAACGATGTAGCTCCTAACGTGTTTCAGCAGGGCAGACAACACTCTGGACAACACGTTGGAAAACATAGGCTGGGACATCCCTGATGCCATGGCCACTGTTGTTTGAAATGATCCACTTGCAAGGATATGGAGGACTGATAGCACCTGCACTTCAGGGGGGATTCCTGTGGGCTGGCGGATTGGTGAGATCAGGCCTGGCTCCAACTGGGTACACAGTTTCTGGATTGTGGCACGGTCAAACCTGTAGGTGATGATCAAATGTCGCTCCTCCATTGTTAACAGGTCCACCAGCGGTCGGTACACCGGAGGATTCCGCCATCTCCTCAAATTTCCCAGCTGACGGTGCCTAAGAAGGACAACAGCGAGCACAGAGTCAACAAATTCTCAGGTATCTACCCACAGCTACACAGAACACAACACCAAATACAAAACTCTTCCTGTATGTGTGTTGAGTGTAGGCCTAGGTATGTGTGATGCAGTAGTAAATGAAGCCATGTGGGCCCCTGAAATGGCGGCTGCCTGACCTCTAAACTGGGACAATGGGATGTGAGGTATCTGCGCTGGCGTTGTACACAGTCGCGGTAGGCGGTCGTAGACCGCGGCGCAATGCTGCATTGGTTAACATTGGACCCTATGGGTCCCAGGAGCCAATAATGAAGTGCGCCGGTGGTGATGGTACGCACCGCCGCGGATGTCACCGCCGCGGACGTGATCGCCATTTTCTATCTGTTTAATCACTCGATACCTGATCTTCGACAGGAGAGGACCTACACTGCAAGTGCTGCTGTGACCTCGGTCTGGAAGAGACAATGGCTGCTGCATCTGGGGAAAGGGCCCCTGCCTTCACTGCTCAGGAGTTGGAGAAGCTCGTGGACGGGGTCCTCCCCCAGTACACTCTACTCTACGGTCCTCCAGACCAACAGGTAAGTACACAGGGAGCAGGTTGTATGGGCTATGCTGGGTGGAGAGGGCTGGATGTCAGTAGGAAGGGGGCAGAGTTCTGCGACCATGAAGGACTGTGAATGCATGTGCCACATGGCAAGGGTAGGGATGGAGGCCACTCACTTCGACGGTGCAGTTGCTAATGACTTGTCTTCTTCCCCTGTACATGTCATGTAGGTCAGCGCCCACCAGAAGAAGGACATTTGGCGTGCCATCGCCAAGGACGTCCGGACCCTGGGGGTCCACCAGAGACGGGCACCCACTGCCTTAAAAGATGGGAGGACATTCGCCGCTGGAGCAAGAAGACGGCGGAGGCTCAGCTGGGGATGGCCTCCCAACGTGGGAGGGGTGCCCGTCGCACCATGACCCCCCTGATGTTCCAGATCCTGGCAGTGGCCTACCCTGAGTTGGATGGGCGCTTGAGGGCATCACAGCAGACACAAAGGGGTGAGTACACTCTCATTCTCATGACGTTGCGCGCAGTGGAGGGGTCTGGGTGGGGGAGGAGGGCTGTGGGTTTCCCTAGGCCAGGGCGAGTTACGTAAGCTAGGCCCCTTCATAAGGCATGGCCCTGTGGCCCTCCACCCCTCCACTGTAGAGTGCCAAGTACAGGTATACATACCCCTGTGTTATCTATGTGGACAGATGACACTCATAGCTATGTAGGCCATATCCCAGGAATTGCATCTGTAGAGGCCAAGAGCACAGCGTAGTGCAGGGGGCTGCTGTGTCTGTATTGTCCGCCAACGTTAGCGGTAAGCCATGCACTCAACCTGTCTTTCTTCTGTCGTCCCCCACCCTTTTTGTGCTCTCCCTGTTCGTTTGTGCATCAGCATCATCAGGCGGAGGTACAGTGGCACCGGAGCACGAGGGAGCTGCATCCCACATGGCCATGGAGGGCCACACCACAGACTCCGAATACACCAGTGAGACGGAGGGCGAGGGGAGCTTCACGTCGGTCACCGGATCAGCAAACAGCGACACGGGCTCGTCCACCGATGGGAGCTCCCTTGTGGTGGCGGCACCATCTGTGCCCCCCACTTCTACAGGTACAGCCGCCACCCCCCCTACCAGCACAGCCCTCCCAGCAGCCCCTCAGCCTTCGCTCCGTGCCCGCTCACCCAGGAGGGTGGGCATCACCTTCGCCCCAGGCACCTCAGCCCCTGCCGCTGTCACCTCTGCTGCCCTCAGTGAGGAGGCCATTGACCTCCTCAGGTCACTCACTGTTGGGCAGACTACCATTGTGAATGCCATCCAGGGTGTAGAAAGGGAGTTGCAACACACTAATGCATTCCTGGAGGGCATTCATTCTGGTCAGGCTGCCCATCATCGAACCCTGCAATCTCTGGCCTCAGCACTGATGGCAGCCATTGTCCCTGTGTCTAGCCTCCCCCTCCAACTTCCTCCACCCAGACCCAATCCCCTGTACCCCAGCCTATCCCAACCACACCATCAGACAAGCATGCACACACCTCAACACACAAAAGCAGCTCAGGCAAACATAGGCACCACACATCCCACAAGCACTTACACAAGCATCACCCACATACAGACACAGCAACATCCACTGCCTCCACTGTGTCCCCCTCCTCGTCGTCTCCCTCCTCCCTCCCAGTGTCGTCTACACTCTCACCTGCATGCACTACATCTACAGGCACTAAGACTCGCACCAGAACACCCAGCACCACACCCCGCTCACCTGCACTCACTACCCCCACTACCATTTACACGTCCCCTGTGTCCACTCCCAGTGTGTCTGTGACGCCCCCTCCCAAAGTACACAAACGCGGGCACCCACTCACCCAACATCCATCCACCTCACGACAGCCTCCAGTACCTGCACCTGCACCCAAATCAACTAAAGTTACACCTCCTACAACCACCTCCTCTTCCTCCACTCCCAGACCCCCTCCAGCTACCCGTCCCAGTGTTCGTCAGAAACTCTTCCTCAGCAACGTTGACCTCTTTCCCACCACCCCCACCCCTCCAATTCATAGGTCCTGTAGTAGCACCTCAGCCAAAAAAAGTCAGGTACCAGCGTGTTAAAGGTGTGTGGAGTGCACCGGCCACCAGGGCAGCCAGTGTGACACAGAGCCAAAACACTGCCAGTCCACCCCCTGTAAAGCACCTTAAGTTGGAAAGTGGCCGACGGGAGAGGGTGAAGACTCCTGCTGGCAAAACAGCTCACAAGGGTCCCGGGGGGAGTGCCGAGTCAGCTGTAACTCCTCCCAAGGTGGTGAAGGGGCAGAAGAAGTCTCCAAAGTCTGGTAAGAGCAGCACGGCAGAGAAGGCCTTCAATCCTCCCCGCCTGCCGGGACACCACCGCCAGCACTGTCGTCACTGGTCCGGAGACCACCGCCAGAGTCAGTGCCCTGGAGGGCAGCAGTATCGTCACTGGTCCGGAGACCACCGCCAGAGTCAGTGCCCTGGAGGGCAGCAGTATCGCCACTGGTCCGGAGACCACCGCCAGAGTCAGTGCCCTGGAGGGCAGCACTGTCATCACTGGTCCGAAGACCACCGCCAGAGTCAGTGACCTGGAGGGCCCCGGCTGCCACAGCCCCGCTGGGCACTGAGGGACCGTCATGCCACACACCGCTGCACAGGTCAGACACAGCAAAGGCACGCACCGCTGAACAGGGCAAAAGGCGCCATGGTGAAGACCGCTGAACAGGGCAAAGACCGCCATGGTGAAGACCGATGAACAGGGCAAAGACCGCCATGGTGAAGACCGCTGAACAGGGCAAAGACCGCCATGGTGAAGACCGCTGAACAGGGCAAAGACCGCCATGGCAAGGCTCCGCTGAACAGGTCAGACACAGCAAATGCAAGCACCGCTGAACAGGGCAAAGACCCCCATGGCAAGGCACCGCTGAACAGGTCAGACACAGCAAAGGCAAGCACCGCTGAACAGGTCAGACACAGCAAAGGCACACACCGCTGAACAGGGCAAAGGGCACCATGGTGAAGACCGCTGAACAGGGCAAAGACCGCCATGGTGAAGACCGCTGAACAGGGCAAAGACCGCCATGACAAGGCACCACTGAACAGGTCAGACACAGCAAAGGCTAGCACCGCTGAACAGGGCAAAGGGCGCCATGGTGACGACCGCTGTAAAGGGCAAAGACCGCCATGGCAAGGCACTGCTGAACAGGTCAGACACAGCAAAGGCACGCACCGCTGAACAGGGCAAAGGGCGCCATGGTGAAGAGCGCTGAACAGGGCAAAGACCGCCATGGTGAAGGCCGCTGAACAGGGCAAAGACCGCCATGGTGAAGACCGCTGAACAGAGCAAAGACCGCCATGGCAAGGCACCGCTGAACAGGTCAGACACAGCAAAGGCTAGCACCGCTGAACAGGGCAAAGGGCGCCATGGTGAAGAACGCTGAACAGGTCAAAGACCGCCATGGCAAGTCACCGCTGAACAGGTCAGACACAGCAAAGGCTAGCACCGCTGAAAAGGGCAAAGGGCGCCATGGTGAAGACCGCTGAACAGGGCAAAGACCGCCATGGTGAAGACCGCTGAACAGGGCAAAGACCGCCATGGCAAGTCACCGCTAACCAGGTCAGACACAGCAAAGGCAAGCACCGCTGAACAGGTCAGACACAGCAAAGGCACGCACCGCTGAACAGGGCAAAGGGCGCCATGGTGAAGACCGCTGAACAGGGCAAAGACCGCCATGGTGAAGACCACTGAACTTGGCAAAGACCGCCATGGTGAAGACCGCTGAACAGGGCAAAGACCGCCAAATCAAGCATCGTTAGCCCATGTGCAGCTGGGACAATGACGGAACTGGGACCGTCACAGGGAGCGTGAGGCACTCTGGGCACCATTCCCCCTCCAGAACCAGTGGAGACATGCATCCACTACCTCTGTCCTTAACAGGATGAAGCACTCTGGGCACCAGTCCCCCTCCAGAACCAGTGGAGACTGTTATCCACTTGAGAGACTGTGGCTTTGCACTCCCCAGGATGCAGCAGTAGGCAAATCACCCACTGTAGAGACTTGAGAGACTGTGGCTTTGCACTCCCCAGGATGGTACAGTGGGCAAACCACCCACTGTAGAGACTTGAGAGACTGTGGCTTTGCACTCCCCAGGATGGTACAGTGGGCAACCCACCCACTGTAGAGACTTGAGAGACTGTTGCTTTGCACTCCCCAGGATACATCAATGGGCATGGAGCCCCGTCGTGGATCTGGCGTGGTGCTGTAATCCGGCTGAGGTGCCCCCCCATCCCTTCCCCCTGAGGTGCCTGTTGTATTTCTATCTGATGCCCCTGCAGTGTTCTCTCCGTTTGTGGACAGGTATCTAGTGTGGGCCTCGCCCATGCATTGTGGGCCCAGTGGTCCACGGACATTGATTTTCGATTGTTTTTATATATCTGTATATATTTGGTTACTGTATTTTGATACATTACAATGGTTGAACTAATTTCCTTTTGTCTTTACATTCTTCCGGGGGGGTTGGGGGTTGTTACTGTGCTGTTTGGAAATGCATTGATGTGTGTGTTGTAGTGGGTGAGGGTCGGGGTGGGGTTGGGGGTGTTGCGTGTGTGTGTCCGTGACTTTTGCCTACCCCCTCCCCTATGTTGTAGGTGCAGTACTCACCGTTGTCTTCGGCGCCTACGTTGCTGGTGTTCGTAGAGGAGCAGGAAGATAAGCGCAGGGCTCCATGGTGGCCTCCTTCCTCGTGGAGTATGTTGAGGTGAGCGTTTTCCCATTACAAAAGCTGTTTCCGCCGTGTTTTTATCCACGGTGAATCTGCCCCGGAAAAGGTGGCGGATTGGCGGGTTGTGATACTGTGGGCGGTACATTGTCTTCCGCCTGTCTGTCGGCGGTGACCGCCGCGCTTCTTGTCTGTACCGCCGTGGCGGTCGGAGTGTTAAAGTGGCTGTCTATGTTGACGGTTTCCGCCACGGTCATAATTCCCTTTTTTTGTCCGCCGGCCTGTTTGCGGTATTACCGCAGCTTTAACACCGTCTGCCAGGGTTGTAATGACCACCTTTATGCTTTATAGTATTTCTATTTGAGTCTCCGGAACTATTTAGGCATCCATAATGCAAATTGACATTAAAAGGCTGGATGTGGTAATACAAATCACACACTACGGGTGCAGGGGATTCTGGATCTGTGTGTACTAGTGCCAGAATCAAAGCTTTTAATTCAGTCATTTGTGCAGTGCAATCCTCCTGGGAATGCATGAAAGTGTGTTGAGGGTGGAATTCTCCATCTCTCATTCCTCCATATACAGCTACACAAGCCATGGAGTATTGACGTTTGGTGCCTCTAGTAGGCTGGGCTGAACCATCAGTAGATATCATATATTTATACTGATCTAGAAGCATTATATTAGAGGGCATGGGGTACTTTTGTCCATATTGGAGACATTTTCTGAGTTTGTAAGGTAGGGGCAAAGACATAGACTATCCATCCATTTAGGATGTAAGGCTTTTGGTTTGGAATGCTGAACTTTGTTACAGCCTCTAAGGCTAGGATGAGAGTAGCCACAATTATGCATTTCCTTTGAGCCAGTGGCCCTTCCTTTATGACAGCCATCTGAACTGCAGTCAGTACATTTTCAGTGAATGGAAAATGCATTTCTGCATTGGAAAATAGATGTGATTTGTATGCAATTGGCACTGTGTCACCTTTATTGAATATGACAAAGGTGAAACCAATGACACCCACTATTATACAGATGACCAAATTTGTTTTGTTGGCATGTGTTTGTAAGTGTCATGCTGCAAGCATGTCAGTCTGTAAAGATGTTAGTATTTGTGTATGTTCTCGTGCCCAATGTTTACTGAAAAAATCTAAATGAATTAAACTGTGCAAAGGTTTTATATGTTGTGCATAATCTGGTATGTATGTTCTGCCAAAATTTAAGAATCCTAACAAGAACTGCAATGTTTTAAATATTGTTTGGTAGTTGTAATAGGGCACACTTCTCTAAGAAGGGTGATGCCAGGTTCTTTATCTCATTTTACAAATCATTTCCTAAATACAATACACTGAGAAAAGCAATTTTTGTTTTTTTGAAATTTAATTTGCAACCGTGTTCACCAAATTCCATAGCAATGTGATCTATTATATTTAGCATCAACATAGGACAATGCTTCTGGATTAAAATCATGCAATATTGATGTTACTCGGGAAACAAACAATCAAGGACTCTTCTTATACACTTGAGGCAGCTGTCAGAAATGGAGCTGAGAGTAGAGTGCAGAAAAAGCTGTCAAATTCCTGCTTTCAGGCTCTATGGTTTGACAGAAAAAACTTTGGGAATATCCAAGTCTGTTTCGCATTTTTATGGACAATATTCTTCATAAAAGCCATACGGTGTGAATTTTGTATTGCAAATGTGTATGTATGACTGTTTAAATGAATTAAATCTAAGACTATTCTATAGGAGTGATCTGGCTTAGCTACTGGAAACAAAGGGTTGTTCATGGAAGATACACAGGGTTCAAGTACTCTCTGGTACTCGAGCTGTGAGAGACTTTCTCTCACTGAAACTTTTGCTTCATGGTTAATTGCGTATTGTAGTTGTACTTGCAGGCTGGACCTTATGGTTATTACATGGGAAGGCGCATCCTCACCCCAGCACACACGCTGCTTCCCCTTTAATTCCCCTTTAATTTTTCCTAAAATAATTGAGGATACTGTGGTATAATGCCAGGGCTTGTGCAAGAGCCCATTCTATAGCATACACCTTTTTAACTTCTTCAGGATCAAGCACTGAGAAAGATGGGAATATTACATTTTCCCCTTGTGAGAGTGTTCTAACAAACTCTGGTGGCTAATCTTTTTCAGCCAAGAGAATGTAATAGTTAAGTGATACATTTTCCCAAAATACTTTAATTGTGTACATTATGTCACCCTCAGTCTGTATGTTTAATTTGTAGACTCTATCAGGAGGGCTTACACGTTGGTCTGGGGTTTCGACTTCTATAAAGTTGTTAGTTGCCTTCGCATCCAGAAACTCTTGATCATCCTAGGGTGAACTATTGTGGACTCCTCTGCGCTGTATAGCAGAGTCACTGCCTACGTCCTGGCCTGAAGGAAAGTTCTCAATATGTGTGGCATATCTTGACAAGATTCCCACAACTTTCTTCTTTTTGAACTGGGGTTTTTGTTGAGGAAGTTTCTCTTCTCTTTTTATGATGATGTTAGACATGCATTGTGAATCCTTTTTCAGTTTCACACACTCTTCTTGTCTGCATTCTGAATGCCCTGCTCTCTTAGGCCATTTGTCGGGTGAGCCCTGAAAAGAACGAGAATTGCGTGTATCAGGGTGCTGATACCTATCAGACTGTTTTAATGTATCAGAGTTTTGTAAATTATAACGTTTGTCAGAGATCTCTGACTGCCGAAATTCTGTTTGTGATTTTACTTAATCCTTATTTTTATATGGCAGCATTTTTCAGAAGTCTCAGATGCTTGCTTAGTATTGTCCTTATCAGAACTAACCTTAAGCTGTGGCTTATTTGGTCTGCCCATCAAATTATCTCAACCTATAGAGGTATTGGTGTCTGCAATAATTTTTGGTTGTACGCGCTCCTGGTCTGCTACCTCAATGTGCTGTATTGCCAGTGCTGCTGTTTCCCCTTTAATGTTTCCTCAAACAATTGAGGATACTGTGGTGAAGTTGAAAATGTATTTAATCCCCAAGTCCGGGGCAGGAGCATAGATTCTATAATTAACACAGGGTCAGATTCACAAAGATAAAGTTAAACTTTTGGAGTTACTTTGCAGACTCTTGCAGTGTAGGTTTACAACTAGTAACTTTCTCATCAGTAAATTAACGAGTAGTAACTTTGTGAGTACTAAGAAGATCCCACAGTGAGTTGGTGTTGCTTTTTCACCACATACGCCCAAACAAGTGCAGGTTTTATTTATAGTGTACATTTGTAAGTCACACCTCAATATAGCTTACACAGCCTGGGGAGGAGGATTAGAGGTTTGGTGAATGACTTGGGAAAGATGTGACAAAGACAAACACTGCAGAACATTACTTTTTATCAGGTCGATAAACAGAACATCATCATCATCAAATCTGTTAAGGAAGGAAATGAAGGAAAGACACAGTTCTGTTAATGAATTGCAAGCAGTCCATCAGCCCAAGAGATTCAAGTTATTATTTGAATTGTTCTGTCATCTAGTTTTGAAAAATACAAATTAGGGTGGAGTGAAACCACCACAGTTCTAAAAATATGATTTTTAAAAGAAAAATATACTGAATATAAATGCCAAATTGGTCGGTGCATGGCTGAACCTTGAATTCTTAGAATATCTGTCTTGGGTGCATGGCTGAACCGGTCTGGTAAGGTAAGAACAAGTGTTGGAGCCTTTGTGCAGAAGACGAAAAAGCCTGTGGATTGGAAAACAGTAAATGTCGATATTGTAGAGTCAAAGAGAAGGGAAGCTACATGGAGAGTGGACCAAGAGGCAAAGCAAGAGCATAGACTGCTTAAGTGCAATCCATCACATGATGACTCGTGTGCGATTAACTGAGGCTTGAGAACAATTTTACAAAAAACTCAGATAGGTAGCTGCATTTAATTGGCTGATTCTGAATCTCATAACTGTCATAACATTTAGCCAAGTGTTTCTATCATGTGACATGTTAGTCTCCAGTTACAACACACCACCAGAACCATTTCATTAGAGAAGTTTGACATTTGAGCAAGAACGTTACTTAGCATTTTCCAAATCAACCCACCTTTTGCCAGTGAAGTCCACAGGGCTGAGTAGGCCTCTTTAAGTCATGTTGGTTTCCCTTTGAGCAAGAAGTAGATAACTTCCTTCATCTGGATGTTGACGTAGTTCCCTTCACAGCAGCACAAGCCATACACCCTAAGAGCAAGAGGTACTTACCCGACACAAGGCAAATCCAACCTGACCATAGTACATACATGTGCTCCACACCCACAAACAATGAAACAAGAGACCAGGGATCCAGAGTGTGCAGCCAAAACACAGGCCACACATTAACTTTTAATTCAGCTCTCTGAGCAAAGGATTTGTAAGTAAGGCCAATGGCCAGTCCAAAGTGTTATGAGTCCCATGGGTGACAATGGCCCCAACCTGACTCCCACAATTGCTATGGTACTCCACCTTATAGGGGCAACAATGGGGCATCCAGGCACCTCAGGGAACAGGGGCATGGGATGGTGGGGGTGGGGATTTAAGACAGTGGTGGGCCTTGGATTTGCGCTCAGAAGGTGGAGGGGGTTTGGGTTTGGCCTTGGAAGGTGGGGGATTGTGCTTGGACCGGGAGGAGCCAGATGGAATTGGATCAGCATGGAGCTTCTTCCTCTCTGAGGAAGGGGCATGGGAATGTGAAGGGTGGATAGTGGCGGGCTATGACGTGGAAGGAGTGGAAAGGGAAAGGAGGTGTGCACGTTTAGGGACAAGACGGGGTGGGCCAGTGGGTTGGAGTAGGTCAGCATGGGAGAGGAAAAGTTTCTTTGGAGCAATAGGGTTGGACCTGGAGGAGGGCGTGGGAGTGGAGGTAGAGGGTGCGGTCGTAAGTGGTCTAGGTGTGAATGTTGTGGGTGCAGGTGACTGGACAGTATGCTGAGGTGTGGTGGATGTGTGATGGGTGGGTGTTTTGGTGCTTTTGTGTGTTTTTGGAGTAGGGGGGTGGACACAGTGGGAGAAGACAGGCTGCCCATGTGAATGTATGTTGTTTGGGTGTCTGCAAGTCTGGTGAGTGTGCTGCATGTGTCAACTAAAGTAGTTGTGGTGAGTGCGGGTGTGGTGCCTGGGGTGCATGTATGGATGTGTGCTATTGTGGTGACTGCAGGAATAGTGTCAGCAACAGTGAATATAGGTGCAGTGCCTGGGGGTGTGCATGTAAAGGGGATAGACAGGAAGGCGGAAGAGTTGGGCACACTGGGGGAAGTGGCTGTTGCTGTGTGTGCATGTGTATGTTGGCTGTGTGAATGCTTGTGGTGGGGTGCTTGTGTTTTGAAGTGTGCTTCTTGTGTGTTGAGGTGTGTGCTTGCGTTTCAGAATGCGTGCTTTGGACAGATGAAGGGAATGGGGTGCTGGAAGGGGTAGTGGAGGCTGGAGGGGGAACAGAATGACCAGGGACACTGGCTGCCGTCAAAGAGGAGGACAGTGCCTGAAAATATCTCTGTGGGCCAGACACTGCACTGTGAATGCCATCCAGATAGGCATTGGTCTGCTGCATCTCTGATGCTAGCCCCTGGATGGCATTGACAATGGTTGTCTGCCCTACAGAGAAGGTTCTCAGGAGGTCGATAGCCTCCTTTGTGAGAGCAGCAGGGTTTGCTGGGGCAGGGGAAGAGGTGCCTGGGGCAAAGGACACACCCACCCTTCTGGGTGAGCGGGCACGGGCAACTCGTGGGGAGCAAATGGGAGGGCAGTGATGGTATGGTGGTGGCGGAAGATGACACAGTAGGTGTGGGCCCACTATGGTCCGCCACAGCCAGGGAGCCCCCATCGGAGGAGGTATCAGAGACACTACCTCCAGTGATAGTAGCCTCCACCGTGGTACTCCCCTCGCCCTCCAACCCACTGGTCCCCTTGGCGTCGGACGACTCTGCCTCCGAGGATCCGTGGGCCACTGCATCCCCACTCGCCGGTGCCTCAGCTCCCTCGCCAGATGATGCGATGTACACAGGCAACACAAGAGAACAGGGATGGGGAGACAAAACAGGAGAGACACTTGTAAATAGCTGAATGGAGTGAACATAGTGGTTCATACATACACCCACCCAGAAGACCCACCAACAGGCAGCACCTTCCACTATACCCATGGCTGTGCCCCTGACTAGTGCCCAGAACCCTGTTCTACAGCCATTCCCTAAACAACTTAAAGACCCGACGTGTAGGAGACCTGACCAAAACACCCCTACTCCTCACGGGGGCCATCATGTAGATGGACATCAGTCAGAGTCCCTGCAACTAAGCAGCATAAACCCGAATGCACACACAGACATCCATCAAGGGTCAAATATATGGTATGTGTACTCACCCCCTTGTGACTTCTGTGCAGCCTTCAAGCACCCATCCACGTCTGGGTACGACACCGCCAGGATGCGTAGCATAAGGGGGGTCAGTGCCTGACGGGCACCCCTTCCCCGTTAGGAGGACTTCCACAGCTGGGCTGCCGCAGGTCCTCCCACCTCTTCCTGCAGTGGGTGCTCCGCCGGTTGTATAACCCCCGGGTCCGCACCTCCTTGGCGATGGCATGCCAAAGTGCCCTCTTCTGGTGGGCACTTACCTAAAAGGGACACACATAAATGTAACACAGAGGTCAGGCACTTGGCAAACATGTACAGCTGGCTATACATCCACTATGGGACAGACAATACAAACAGACTAACAGCACATACACACGCAGTATGTCAGGACCCTGGGCCCATCCAGGGTCAGAGGTGCACACATATATGCTGCCAACACCATCCATTACACACAACCATGGCCTACAATCCCCCTACTCACCTGTACCTCTGGCCGTCCGTAGAGCTTGGTGTACAGGGGCAGGACCCTGTCCACGAGCCTCTCCAATTTCTCTTGGATGAAGGCCGGGGCCCTTTCCCCTGCAGCATGAGCCACTTCCATGACCAGAGGCAGGACACAGCAGTACACTCAGTGGATCACCTGCTTGCACGAGATCAGGGAGTCAAGTGAAGTAGGGGTGACGACAGGAGGACACGACGCAGGATTGAAAGGACCTTTGGCCTGATGAAGAGTCATTTCTGATGCCTGCATAAGAGTGGGGGCGCACTGCAATACAGTCCGGAGACAACCTACAAGATTGTGGTCACGTGTGCAATGTTGCACAACATCGCAACAAGAGGCATACCAGTCGAACCCACAGAGATGGACTCCAATGAGGATGACGACCCCCTGACACCCCCTCACCCAGCAGACAGAACCAGAGCAGCAGAGGGCAGGATAAGACATGCTGAGATTACGTGTAACTATTTCTGATGTAAGTAATGATATCACCACGTCTACTTCTATTTATTGCTTTAGGTATCAAATTTATTGCCTTGACTTCAAGACATGTATGTGTGAATAGGCCATAGGTAATCAAAAGACACAATCAGGTCCCAATTACAGTGTCATACTATTAACATCATAGTATCAATGCATTGCTACATATTATGAAAGGCCCTGAACTTCTCAACATTACTTTTTACATCCACACACGTCACTTGAAAGCTCAGTAGGCTCAGTGGCACCTCTTGTTGCGGGTTCAGAGACAGAACTGAGTCTGGAACTGTGACGCCTAGGATCCATCACAGGGGCTGTGGCACTGCTGAGGCTAGAGAGCTCCTTACTATCCCCTCCACCCAGATCACTGTTTGTAGCACTCCAGGATGTCTGTATTGTCTCCAATACATTGGTGACTTGCACCAATCCTCATGCAATGTCCCGACTGCTATGTGCCATTTCCACTTGCATTCACACAGCACATTGTGACAGCAAAGCAGTAGTGTTAGTGAGCCGACTGGCAGAGCTGCTGATCCCATCCAACCTACCCATCAATTGGTGATGGCACCTACGGTGGGTGACATGCTCCTGCTGCATTACGGTGCAGAGTTCCTTAATGACATTTGTCATCTTCCTTACGTGTTCTGCTGTAGCTTGCTGTCCCTCATACAGCTTGCACATGTTGTAATTGAGAGACACCAACTGTCTGTGCATTGATCTCCTGTGTTTACATTGCAGACGCTGCACTTTCAGCATGGATGCCCCAAGACCACCAATCAGTGATGGGCCCTCACCTTCCTCTGTGCTCTGTCTGCCTTCTTCACAACACCTTATGAGGGGAGTAGACTGACTCTGGAACAGGAACTGCTGTCTGTCGGTGCTTCTACCCTCTAAAGTTGGTGTGTGTACATCTTCCTGCAATTCATCGGAGTCCGGTGTAAACTCAGGGAGGGGTTGCACTCTTGCCCTGCGTTTCATTGGTGCTGGTATGATGGACTCTCTGGTGTTTGAATATGACTGAGGCTGACTTTCGTCATTCCCCCCTTTTCCAGTTTCTACTGCGTCAGGGCCCGGAACATCAGTAACAACAATGCACAGCATGTCATTCATGATCTTCACCTTGTATTTGTATTCTTACAGTTATTTTTATTAAAAACATTTCCCTTGGAATTGTGTCTATGATTGTATGTTGTTTCTCTGTTTGGTTTTTATACTGTACTGCTGTATATGTAGTAGATGCACTTTTGGGGGTATGGACTAACACTCACATAAGGCATTCTTGTGTTGAATGGAATATGTGGCATGGCCTATTTGTCACAGTGCATAGTACCATCGCAATTTTTTAGGGGACATTTGTACATGCACATATGGTGATACAAATCATCACTGCCCTTACCTTTCCTGGTGCCAGGTGTGTCTGAGATGTCAATGCCAGTGACACCACCTACTGCTTCAGGCAGCAGTGTTGACTCCACCATGTCTTCCAAGTGGGTGGATGGTGTCTGGGTGGAGGGTCCTCCGCCAGTGCTCCTTCCTTCCATCAGCCTGCTTGCTACCCTCTCTTTGGCACATGATTGAAAGTCATACCAGCGCTTCCATATCTCCTCAATTGAATGCTGCCCAACTCACACTGCACAAATTTTGGTCTGGATGTCAGTTCACATTTTCCTCTTCTCACTTTCTAGGACCAGTAGTGATTTTTTTGCCAAATACCTGGTCATGGTTCTCGACCACCTCTTCTGTGAGCACCTCCAATTCCTGCTCACTGACTTTTAGTTTTCTTTTTCTCTCTCCTGTGTCCTTGCCCTTTCCATCAGTGGCCATTGTGTTCTCCTGGTCCTGGCTGGCTCTGCTGGGTGCCTCCCTGGTGCTGTGCTGGATCTCTCTGCCTGGTCCTGTGGCTCAGGCGTCTGGAAACAGCATGCACTGTCTCACTTCCTGGTTGTGTTGTCATCATGCTGCTCCAGAATACAAAATTGAAATTCGCGATTTCCAAATATTGACTCACTCTTTTACAGACTCGCTATTTGGTACTCGCTATTTGCAAAACATTCTGCAATGGTGTTGTTACATCACATTTTGCGAATCCCAGTTAGCGATTTGGTAAAAATCGCTATTTGGTATTCACAAATGTGAACCTTCATACATCTGGCCCAAAGTCCTTAAAATCCAATAGTACAGATGCAGAAGGAATTGCAGACAAAGAGTAATTCTTTCATCTTGAAATCCCAATCAAAAATAACCAGCAGGTGACAAAGTACTGGGAGGAGATCTTCCAGTCAGAAAGAGGAAGTTGAAGTCTCTGGGGCACTTCCTTTCTGTTGAAAAAAGTAAAATAAAAAAAATGCTTTTTGCACTAAAAAAACAACCTGTTCTCTTGAATAGTCTCTCAAAAAGGTACTTTTGAGTTGATTTACCCGCATCAAGTTGAAAATCGACTTGAGAAACAGAGACGCAACCGCTCGCGATCACCGGCATCACAAAATGAAGGTACTGCAGCCCTCTTGTAGCATTTAACGGACAGACCCTGGGCACATATATTATTATCATACATAACACCAACCCCCCCCACCAGGCGTGGCTGGGCCTGGCCCTGCACCCTTCCCCAACGGGCAGCCAACCCCCCCCCCCCCCACCGCACATGGACTTTGCCTGTGGGACTTATTGATTAGCCACAGGGTAAACCACTGTACGGGACCAACTCACTGCAGACATTCAAGTCCAGAGAGAATTTTGAAGGAGCCAGCACAGCCCTCATGCTCCAAAAGGACTCTTACAGCAGCAGGGGAGCCCCACTGACCCCTCCAGGAGTCCTGTTAGATCACAGGAATCCCCCCAATTTTCTTTAATTTGACCCAGGGGCACAGTTCCTCTGAGATCCCCCTACAATGTCCAAGGGGTCAGAAGTCACCTACCTTGCCCCCTTATAGCTTATTGTATTTTATTTTCAAGACAAAAGGACTGAGCACCCATATTCTGAAATGACGGCTGCATTATTTCTCTTCATCTGAATGAATGAATGAGAGCATGAGTGGAGCTCACAAGAACCTTTTGCTTCCACTGAAGTGAGACCACCACTGAGAAAAAAGACCCTGTCAGCCAATTGATATTGAATGATTGTGGTACTCCCCCAGGAGTCCCACTGACCCAACCATCCAGAGATACAAATATTTTAAACCTTAATTTCTCTAAAACTATTGAATGAATGCACACTAATTCTCAAGCAACATGCTTTTTGGATCATGATCTAGCTTTCTGTCAAATTTGGTGGACTTCGATTCAGCCAGCCGGACTGTAGTTCAAAAATCCCTATGTAAACTGCATAGGAAAATTGCATTTCCCCCTCTTTTTTTCACCAACCCTCGCTTAAAGGTATAGCCCAAAACATTCAAGAAAGAAGCTGAGTTGGATGAATTCTTTTTTTTAAAGTTTTGTGGCGATTTGTCAAACACCGCCAAAGTTATTAGCAAACCAGAAAATCTATTTCCTAATGTAACTAGGTCACAGCTACAACTAAACAGTGGTGAATATATATATATATATATATATATATATATATATATATATATTACTTAATGGCGGTCGCCACTAGGAAGTTATAGTTGGGACCTTGTTGATATAGAAAAAGCCGTTTTTTACTTGCCTATATGTTTTATGCCGCTTGGCGAATCCTCACAAAAGATTCCCAAAAAATTGGACAGCCACGTCAGCTGCTCTATTGAAAGTTTTGGGGTGATCTGTTAAGTGGGGCAAAGAGAAAAGGGGGTGACAAAAGTTGTGTTTACAATGTTAATTCCCATAGGAGATTTTCAACAGCGAAAGCACTTGAGCCACTGGATGGAATATTTTGAATATAAACACAATGTAATTGGTTGTTGTTATATATAAAAAATTATATATTGAGGAATCTGTGTATGAAAAATTGGGGTTTTCTATGATTAACGTATTAATTATTTAAGAATAATTTAATAATTTTTAAATAATTTTTACAATTAACCTTTCACAATCTATCTATTCTTAGGATTGAGTCATATGTAACAATAATCCATTTATATCAGCTCTTAACCTTTTGCAATATTTATAAAAATCGTGACATGATGATGGTGTTTATAAATTGAGAGAGCTATAAACAAATATCTATATACTTGCAGAGAAGAATACATTCCATAGAAACTCAACCTAATAACATACCTTAAATAACATTTGATTAATTGATCCAACATAGGTTGACCAGAACAATTGATAACTGTGGTCTTAATGATGAATTTATATGTATTATCTGTTACTGAACAGTTAACCTATGATCGATATCTGAATGAATCGATGATATGTATTGTTTATTTGGGTTTTCAAATGTGACATATATATGATATCTATGTCTCTTTAATTTAAAAGAATTTTTTTTTTTTAAAGTATTTCAATGGATATAGGTAATTCTTCTTAAAAAATTGTGGAATTTAAATATAGATCTTTGCATGTTTTAAGATGGCCGCCGCTTGAGATCACACTAGGTTGTTATGGAAATAAATGAAGGATTTTTAACTTGCATTTACATGATGCCGGCTTTGTAGCCAGACTTGTCCAGTAGAAGGCGTTCTGCCGAAACGCGTTGACATCGCATTTCAGGACTCTGTGTTACCTGTATAAAGAAATAAAGCAATGAACTGAATTCAAGCTTGCTGGATATGAGTTTGTTCCGTTAACCGAGATCCAACCGACGGGATCGGTGCAGCCGTCAGATGGCCATCAGTCCATCTGTTGAGGATTTATTTTAACGTGGTCTCCGGTACGCTATACGGCTGGCACGCCGGTTGAGTGCATGTGGCTTTCACAACTGGAGGAATTTGGAAATCGCTTCTCACGCAGCACCGTGCCTTTGACAATTGGAAGAAAACGCAGCCGAACTGACACAGTAGGAGTGTTACTTTCACCCGGGGGGGTTGGAGAACACCTGCGGGGTGAGGATTACAGTTCTCCCTGCAGTTAGGCTATCTCATATTTGGCGTTTCTGTCTTACATCAGAAATTGGCACACAGCCCGGAAAACAAACGACAGATAAGAATTAACTTTGCCGCTTGGTATACGGCTTTCCTGTGGAACACAAACTTAGAACCTCGTTATTAGAAAGAATCAACAAGCTACAAAGTATTCAGTTGTTATTTGGTGGACATTTACACAGCGTCCTGTACTTTAGATTTTATACCTATATCCTTTCACTCTGCACATTTTGTTTGTCTGTTAGTAGCTATAAATTGAACATTAATAAGTGATTGGACATCGTGGACACTCTGTGTTCAATACATTATGGCTGAACGGAGAAAACTGTGGGAGCAAGCTGCAGCCGAATTGTTTGACAATTCTAAGATTAGCAATGGACCCCGGGGGTCCAGATACAAACTACCTCCAGCATCATAAGCCAATTAGAAAAAGCACGTATTTCTGAACTTAAAAAATGGTGGGAAATGACCTCATTAACCAAATACATCGAAAGTGGTAGAGTACCTAGAGGTCTACGCATTCTAATTTTACCTACTTTAGGCGATATGGATCCAGATCTACTGGAGGAATGGAGAATGCAAACAGCAAACTGCTCAACTAGACTTATGGGAACTTTAATCACCCAAGCCAAAAGACGAATGGAGGAACAAATCACTAAGATTGAACAACTAATCAAAGATTTAGAAAAGATGTCGAATCAACAAGAAGTTTCCAATCAGCTAGCCAAAATGGAAGAACGGATTAAACACAAGGAAGAAGAAATTAAATCACGCAAAGCACATAAATTCAATAGAGACAAGCTGGATTACGAGCATGGAAGAATCTACACATTTGCTCGAAAATATGATACTGCAAGAACCAAAGATATGTCCAAGAGTGGGGCTGATGGTGCTGCACAACATATATCCGCTGATGACAGTTCAGAGATAGAGTCCTCTGCTGATGAGATACCACGAAACAAGCTGGATTTTCAGGGGGAAATGCGCCTCATGCAAATGGTCACGCCACCCCCTGGTCAAAACCGCAGGCGTGGCAGAGGAAGCGGAAGACGAGGCGGGGTAAGAAGAAGAAGCAATCAACAATCAAATTAGAACTCAACCCCATATCTACCAGCGAATTGAATCACTTGAGTACTGTTGTGAACATCTCCCACAGCACCTTTACAGATAAGCAATTATATATACTTGATTTAGGACTGAGTTTCTGCCCAAATATTCAATGGGACTATGTCAACACTCGCATTGAACTTTATAAATTTGTTCGCAAATTACGTCTAATTAAACATTTTTCCAACAAAGACATAAATCGAGTGGCAGAGAATATCAATATGAGGGCTGCAGTCTCTGGATTCAATATTGCTGATAGCTCACAACTGATGACTATCAGTGATCTAGCTAGTGATAGTAATGGAGTTGGATGTCCTATACACGATGATACGAACAACAGTACCAACACTCTCAATGAGATGGGATTTGTAACTAATCTTTATGATAACAGCCATCTAAAACTGTCGAGTAGATTCAATCCTCCATTACCCAGTGGAAATCTGATAGATACATTTCACGAATTAGTGATCAATGACATTGACAAATTTCGCAGAAAAGGCTCATCGAAGACATCGAGATTGACGAATAGATCCAATTTTACGCAACAAGATTGGAAAAACTTAAACATATTGAGATCTAACTCCTCTGTTGTCATCAAACCCTCAGACAAGGGTGGTAATATTGTTATTATGGATACAACTGATTACACTAAAGAAGCATACCGACAACTGATGAATACTGATCACTATGATAAACTGGTGACTAATCCTGTAACTCAGTATCAAGCGATATATCATGAAATGCTCAATGAGTGGTATACCAAGCAACTGATGGATTATGATGAGTTTATGTACCTGAAAATTGACCATCCTAAAATCCCATGTATCTACTTTTTGCCTAAAATTCACAAGAACAAAACACATCCCCCAGGTAGACCAATAGTTAGCATGAATCAGTCGTTGCTTGAAAATACCTCGCGATATTTAGACCTGTTTTTATGTACCTTTGTCACTGAACTACCCTCATATCTACGTGACACCAATGATTTTCTGGCCAAGATACATGACATCCCATGGCATAAAGACTACATTTTGGTCACCATGGATGTAGCATCTTTATATACTTCCATTAAACACCAATACGGGTTACAGGCATGTAGGTACTTTTTACAAACACGACCCATTGAATTTTTGGAGCACACTAATATGCTTTTATCCATGCTACAATTTTGCTTAACCCATAATTTGTTCCTCTTTGACAATGAATGCTTTTTACAAAAACAAGGGACAGGTATGGGGGTATCCTTCGCTCCCACATACGCCAACTTATATATGGGCTGGTGGGAGAAGGAGGTGGCATGGTCTGAGAATAACAACATCTACATGGATAGAGTGGTACTGTGGGAGCGCTATATCGTTGATTTGTTTATTATCTGGAATGGCAAAGAACAACTATTGTTGGAGTATATAAATGTACTAAATAACAACCAATTTAACATCTATTTGGAAGCCACTTTCAGCAGAGACACTAGTGCATTTTTAGATGTTCTACTGAAAGTAGAAAACGATCATCTAGAGACAACTATATATCGCAAGCCCACGGCCTGCAACTCCATATTACATGCCAATAGTGGGCATCCCATGGCATTAAAATGGAGTATACCCTACAGCCAGTTACTGCGGGCTCGCAGAATATGTTCAGATGAGAACAGATATGATTTAGAAGCCAGGGCAAAGGTGGAAAGATTTCTAAGTAGAGGTTATCCTCCTAAAATTTTGATGGATGCACAGCACAGGGTCAAAAACAAAAGTAGAGATGAGTTACTCTTTAACAACACAGTAACTAGCAGTGACCCTAAACAATCATCACCTAGAATATTTTTCCAGTACAATCAACAACATGATTCATTAAGAAACATACTTCAAAACAATTGGCACGTTTTACAGAATGATCCCATCATTAATGATAACATAGGTGCACATCCGTCTATAACGTTTCGTAAAGCGCGCTCACTGGGAGACTATTTGACTAGAAGCTATTTCTCACTGAAAGCCAATACATACTAGTTGAGCAAAAAAAGTTTAGGATTTTGGAAATGTGGCCATTGTAAGGCTTGTAAGTATGCTCATAACACGCATGAGTATCAAACCTTTGACCGTCGCCAATGTGAGATTAAAGATCGAATCACATGCGACACGGAATTTGTGATCTATGTTATTGAATGTGGATGTCATAAAAAATACATTGGGAGTACTATTCACAAGTTAAAAGTCAGATTCTTACAACATTTTAGAGCCATAAAAAACCAAGATAGAACCTATCCCTTGGCTAAACATTTCTGGGACATACACAAAGGAGATTGTAGTACATTATATTTTTACAGTATTAAATCTATTAAAAACAATCCCAGAGCTGGAAATAGAACATTAGAGCTCAGACAAATGGAATCGAAGATGATTCTACTATTAGGCTCTGAATCTCCTTGGGGGCAAAATCTTGATGCTGAATTATATGTCCATCTCAGATGATACCATAACCATCTATTGTATCCGTTTTGAACGTAGAAAGAGATTCTGAATGCCCTTTACCTCTGTAAAGAAAAAGGGTCATGTTTATGATTATATATATCTCTCTGTGTGCAATTGGTTTTAGAACTATACCTCCTTGTAACTTAAAAAATGTTCAAGAATGTAAGAAATGTAGGAAATCGAATTAATATATATATATATACATACAGGATATAGGATTAAAGAGAAAGAAACATACAAAATCTTTTTAACTAATATTACAGTTTTGTAACACTTAGTTGTACTTTATATGCACATTTTGCACACATTAGTATTAAGTTATTTAGCACTTTGCACTTTAAGCCTAGGCCCTGCTTAAACATAGTTTATTAACATGCATCTATAGAGCCACTTACTATCTAGACAAGGATAGAGAAGAATTAATCCAGAATATACAGGTATCAGAGACATATTTAATCATCATAACACAATCAAACTTGATTCTGATGTATGGCACCAACTAGCCACAGATATAAAAAACAACAAACAAAAAATAAAAAGAAATTATAGGCCTATTGGTAATTCAGTAACTATAACACGAGATCATACATCACAATTTATTGAAAGTTATTTAGATATTGCAACTTATTATCAATTAGAGGTCGCATTGTCGACATAGAAGAGGTTTTGAATATAAACACAATGTAATTGGTTGTTGTTATATATAAAAAATTATATATTGAGGAATCTGTGTATGAAAAATTGGGGTTTTCTATGATTAACGTATTAATTATTTAAGAATAATTTAATAATTTTTTGTAATTTTTACAATTAACCTTTCACAATCTATCTATTCTTAGGATTGAGTCATATGTAACAATAATCCATTTATATCAGCTCTTAACCTTTTGCAATATTTATAAAAATCGTGACATGATGATGGTGTTTATAAATTGAGAGAGCTATAAACAAATATCTATATACTTGCAGAGAAGAATACATTCCATAGAAACTCAACCAAATAACATACCTTAAATAGCATTTGATTAATTGATCCAACATAGGTTGCCCAGAACAATTGATAACTGTGGTCTTAATGATGAATTTATATGTATTATCTGTTACTGAACAGTTAACCTATGATCGATATCTGAATGAATCGATGATATGTATTGTTTATTTGGGTTTTCATATGTGACATATATATGATATCTATGTCTCTTTAATTTAAAAGATTTTTTTTTTTTTAAGTATTTCATTGGATATAGGTAATTCTTCTTAAGAAATTGTGGAATTTAAATATAGATCTTTGCATGTTTTAAGATGGCCGCCGCTTGAGATCACACTAGGTTGTTATGGAAATAAATGAAGGATTTTTAACTTGCATTTACATGATGCCGGCTTTGTAGCCAGACTTGTCCAGTAGAAGGCGTTCTGCCGAAACGCGTTGACATCGCATTTCAGGACTCTGTGTTACCTGTATAAAGAAATAAAGCAATGAACTGAATTCGAGCTTGCTGGATATGAGTTTGTTCCGTTAACCGAGATCCAACCGACGGGATCGGTGCAGCCGTCAGATGGCCATCAGTCCATCTGTTGAGGATTTTTATATATATATATATATATATATATATATATATATATATATATATATATATATATTACTTAATGGCTGTCGCCACTAGGAAGTTATAGTTAGGACCTTGTTGCTATAGAAAAAGCCGTTTTTTACTTGCCTATATGTTTTATGCCGCTTGGTGAATCCTCACAAAAGATTCCCAAAAAATTGGACAGCCACATCAGCTGCTCTATTGAAAGATTTGGGGTGATATGTTAAGCGGGGCAAAGAGAAAAGGGGGTGACAAAAGTTGTGTTTACAATGTTAATTCCCATAGGAGATTTTCAACAGCGAAAGCACTTGAGCCACTGGATGGAATGACACAAAATTTAGCAGAAAGGTAGCGCTTGGTCCAAGAGAAGCCCTTTTTGTTGTTTGGCGTAAATCTGTTTAGTAGTTTTTTGAGAAATGAAAGGAAATCCAAATTTGCATATCTAGGGACGCAAAGGATTTGCAGCCTCTCCCGATCTGGTGCAGAGATCTGATTGGCTGCTAACATTTCAACAAGGACGTGCTGGCAGCCATGTTGGGACTTTGGTGGACACCCTGACCCCTTAGCTCTGTTGGGGGGGTTCCAGAGGGATCCCAAAGTGCAAAAAAGCATTTTAATTTAATTTTCAGCAGACGTCACAGCAGATCAGCGGATCAACTAAAAAATGTTTTAAAAAACCAAGCTTAGCCTTCCATACCCCTGTTTTAATAAGCCCCTGGGTGGGCCAGGTACCGGAAGCTTTGTTATTTTAATGCAGTGGGGCCTACCGCCCCACCCCACTTTCCTGCAAACCAACACCTTCCCAGGACGTTAAAGAAATATGTTGTGGGGATGCCCAACCCCCCCGACAGCCCCAGGGACCAACACCCTAGGATTTTAATGTAATTATATGCGGGGTCGCGTGATCCCCCTTCAGCCCTAGGGACCACCACCTCCCCAGAGCATTCCTGTAATGATGAGCAGGGGGCTGTTCGGCCCCCATGGCCCCCACAGCCCCGGGGACCAACACCTCCTGGGGCAAAGTGTGAAAAATAGAAAGGGGGTCCCGCAGTCCCGGGGACCACCACCTCCCCATGGCTATTCTGTCTTGAAGTGGGGCCATGTGCCCCCCTTATGGAGCCTCTGAAGGAGGTGGGGACCGCAACCCCCCAGGGCCAGCTCCTGCTATGTCCTGGAGTGCCCACCCCAGGACGTTGCTGTTTGCTATGACTTGGCAGCAGCTTTGAATCTGCCATAAAGTCATAGCAAACATTCCGCTGCGATGAGTGGAGACTCTGCTCCATGATTGGAGCAGAGGTTTCCTCTGTCTACCTGTCTGTGGAGATGCAGGCAGGCACACAGAGGAAACTGCTCTCACTGTGACAGCAATGCTGACTTTGCAGGAGGTGGGAAGCCAGCTGGGGCCGTGGGGGGTTTCAGGCTCCCTCCACGGTACCAAACATTCAGACTGGGAACCCAGGTCACATAGCCCAGGGGGATGAGGTTCTTAAGGCCAAGATCGGCCCTGGGGAGGGGGGCCGGGGAGCTCCCTTCCCCCTCCCCAAAAAAATAAAATGTTTAGGTCCGTCCCTGGGGGTGTGAGCCCCAGGTCCGAGATTGGCTGGGGGGTGTGCACGCAGCCCCACCCCCCCACTCAAAAAATTAAGCAT
This sequence comes from Pleurodeles waltl, assembly GCF_031143425.1. NCBI lineage: Eukaryota > Metazoa > Chordata > Amphibia > Caudata > Salamandridae > Pleurodeles > Pleurodeles waltl. The sequence continues at coordinate 318,033,368 of NC_090442.1, read as the reverse complement.
TACGGTGGTGGGGCCCTGAGGAGGGGGGCCATGCAGGGTTAAGTTGTTAAAGGTGTTGGCCGCAGGGACTGGCCGTACACAGTGTGGGGTTGGATGGCTATAGGAATTGGCTACAGGGACTGGCCGCAGGCCAAGCCCTGCTGACAACCCCCATTGCACATGGCCAAAGACCAAGTGCAGCGTGCGGTTCGGTTGGGTGGTTATAGGGCTGACTGCAGGGATTGACCGCAGTGACTGGCCGCAGGGTTAACCTTAGGGTCTGGCCGCAGGCAAGGCCCTGTGGACAACCTCCGCAGCACACGGCCAAAGGTCATGCACAGTGTGCGGTTAGGTGGTTATAGGGGTTGGCTGCAGGGACTGGCTGCAGGCCAGGCCATGTGGCCAACCCCAGCCATGCACAGCCTTTGGCCGTGCACTGTGGTGGTTGGATTAATGTATAGTAATGAAAACTACTATATGTAAAAAAAAAACATAGAAATTCACTAAAAAAAAACAAAGGTTTCACTCAAAAACCACTGGTTACAGGGACGTTATAGTTAGGCTCCCATTTTAAACGTAAAATGCCAGGCCTTTTCCCCCTCAGATGCCAGGCCTTTTTTTGGCTATTTAGGGCAGTTTGCGCTTAGGCCCTCATAACTTTTTGTCCACATAAGCTACCCACGCCAAATTTTCGGCCTTTTTTCCCAACATCCTAGGGATTCTAGAAGTATCAAGACTTTGTGGGTTCCACAGAAGGAGACCAAGAAATTCGCAAAAATACAGCAAAAAGTTAGTTGTTTTTCCAAAAAATTTGAAAAAAGGCTGCAAAAGAAGGCTTGTAATTTTTTCCCTGAAAATGGCAACAAAGGGTTTGCAGTGCTAAAATCACCATCTTTCAGGAACAGGCAGACTTGAATCAGAAAACCCCATTTTCAACATAATTTTGGCATTTTACTGGGACATAACCAATTTTTACTATTTTTTGTGCTTTCAGCCGCCTTCCAGTTAGTGACAGAAATAGGTGTGAAACCAATACTAGATCCCAGAAAGCTAACCATTTCTGAAAAGTAGATATAATTATGAATTTAGCAAGGGTTAATTTGTGTAGATCCTACAGGGGTTTCCTACAGAAATTAACAGCTGAAATAACAAAATATTAAAATTGAGGTGAAAAAAACCAGCCATTTTTCTCCACATTTTACTCTGTAACTTTCTCCAATGTCAGACTTTTGAAAGCAATATACCGCTACATTTGCTAGACTCTTCTGGTTGCGGGGATATAAAGGGCTTGTAGGTTCATCAAGAACCCTAGGTACCCAGAGCCAATAAATAAGCTGCACCTTGCAATGGGTTTTCATTGTATAGCGAGTATACAGCAATTCATTTGCTGAAATATAAAGAGTGAAAAATAGGTATCAAGAACACCTTTATATTTCCAAAATGGGCACAAGATAAGGTGTTGAGAAGCAGTGGTTATTTCCACATCTCTGAATTCCGGGGTGCCCCTACTAGCATGTGAATTACAGCGCATTTCTCAAAAAGACGTCTTTTTTACACTCTGTCTTACATTTGGAAGGAAAAAATGTAGAGACAGACAAGGGGCAATAACACTTGTTTTGCTATTCTGTGTTCCCCCAAGGCTCCAAATAAAAATGGTACCTCACCTGCGTGTGTAGGCCTAATGCTCGTGACAGGAAATGCAACATGGACACATAACATTTTTACATTGAAATATGACGTGTTTTTTGCAAAGTGCTTAGCTGTAGATTTTGACCTATAGCTCAGCCGGCACCTAGGGAAACCTACCAAACTTGTGCATTTTTGAAAACTAGACATCTAGAGGGAATCCAGGTCGGGGTGAGTAGTGGAACTCTCACCAGGTTCTGTTATCCAGAATCCTTTGCAAACCTCGAAATGTGGCCAAAAAAACACTTTTTCCTCACATTTCGGGTACAGAAAGTTTTGGAATCTGAGAGGAGCCTCACATTTCCTTCCACCCAGCACTCCCCCAAGTCTCCCAATAAAAATGGTACCTCACTTGTGTGGGTAGGCCTAGTGTTCATGACAGGAAATGCCCCAAAACCCAACGTGGACACATCTAATTTTCCCAAAGAAAACAGACCTGTTTTTTGCAAAGTGCCTAGCTGTGGATTTTGGCCTCTAGCTCAGCCGGCACCAAAGAAAACCTACCAAACCTGCACATATTTGAAAACTAGGAACCTAGGGGAATCCAAGATGGGGGGCTCTCACCAGGTTCTGTTACCTAGAATCCTTTGCAAACCTCAAAATTTGGCTAAAAAACACTTTTTCCTCACATTTCAATGACAGAAAGTCCTGGAATCAGAGAGGAGCCACAAATTTCCTTCCACCCTGCGTTCCCTCAGTTTTCCTAATAAAAATGGTACCTTACTTGTGTGGGTAGGCCTAGTGCCCGCGAAAGGAAATGCCCCAAAACACTATGTGGATGCAGGGGCTATGTTTTTGGTCTTGGGCTCAGCAGCCTAATAAAAATAGGCTGATCTGCCCCCAAGGGGGTCAGAAATGGTCTAAATACAATTTACCCCCCAGGGGAGTGACCCTTGCCTATGGGGTCCCTCCCCATACATAAAAACACAAAGGCGATCATTCTGACCGCGGCGGTCGTGGTCGCCGCCCGCCAAGCGGTTCCCGCCGAAAGACCGCACCGCGGTCAAAAGACCGCGGCGGGCATTCCGGCTTTCCCGCGCGGCCGGCGGCCGACCACCAGAAGACCGCCGCCCGGCCCAGCGGGACAGCCCCTTCAACACTGTAGCCGGCTCGGAATGGAGCCTGCGGAGTTGAAGGGGTGCGACGGGTGCAGTGGCACCCGTCGCGATTTTCACTGTCTGCTAAGCAGACAGTGAAAATCTTTGTGGGGCCCTGTTAGGGGGCCCCTGCACTGCCCGTGCCAGTGGCATGGGCAGTGCAGGAGCCCCCAGGGGCCCCACGGCACCCGTTCCCGCCATCCTGGTTCCGGCGGTGGACACCGCCAGAAACAGGCTGGCGGGAAGGCGGTCGGAATCCCGCCCGATCATGGCGGGTTCCCTGGGCCAGCGGGAAACCGGCGGGAAACCGCCGGCTTCCCTTTTCCAACCGCGGCTTTACCGCCGCGGTCAGAATCGCCGAGGAAGCACCGGCAGCCAGTTGGCGGTGCTACCGCCGCACTCCGCCATGGCGGTCATGGTTCGCCAAGGTCAGAATGACCCCCAAAGTAATTTAAAAAAATGTATACCCCTGATGTCTAGATGTTTCTGCCCCCCGGGGGCAGATCGGCCTAAATATAATAGGCTGATCTGCCACGGGAGGGCAGAAATGGCCTAAAAATATTTTGCCCTCCTGGGGAGTGGCCCTTGCTCAAGGGGCCACTCCCCTTATTCGTAAGTGTAAAAAGAAAAAAATCCCTAGTGTGTAGAAGTTTCTGCCCCCCTTGGGGGCAGATTGGCCTAATAAAAATAAGACGATTTGCCCCAAATGGCCTAAAAGTAATTTTGCCCCCCGGGGAGCGACCCTTGCCTAAGTGGTCACTCCCCACATATAAAAAAATAAACAAATAAATAAAAAAACAAAAAAAGATCCCCGGTGTCTAGGGGTTTCTGCCTCCCCTGGCTTAATTATATTAGGCTGATCTGCCCCCGGGGGTGGGGCAGAAATGGCCTAAAAATTATTTGGCCCCCTGGGAAGCGGTCAGGGAGCAGAAATGCTTGCAGAGTCATGAAAGGAAAGGAAAGGCCTTTCCTTTTCTTTCATGCCTCTGCCTGCCCCCTCCTCCTGAGCAGAAGAGAAATGCTGAGCATTTCTCAACCCGCATCGCACTGGAAGCATGCTTCAGCGCAATGGGAGGTGACCTCTGATGAGGTCAGCACAAGAGTGCTGATGTCATCAGACGTCATTGGGGGGCGGGGGTGGAAGGGTAAGCGATTTCCCTTGCAGCCCTGCCATGGGGGGGTTAGGGGCATGGCCCTCGGGGGAGCGCTAGCGCTTCCCCTGAGTGCCAGTACTGGGACGTAATGGTTACGTCTGTGGAGCCTCAGCACCGCGCCACCGGACGTAACCATTACATCTTTGGCGCTCAAAGGGTTAAGTGAATATATATGAATATATATATATATATATATATATATATATATATATATATATATATAAACATATATATATACATATATCAATATATATATATATATATATATATATATATATATATATATATATATATATATATATATATATATATATCTATATATATACCAAAAGGAAAATAGTTGCGCTCTGAAGGCAAGTATAAAAAATTGTTTATTTTGTTCAAACTGGTCCCATGATGCATTTTGGCAAAAAAGGGCCTTGATCACACACACACATATATATATATATATATATATATATATATATATATATATATATATATATATATATACAGGAATTTTTTTTTTTACAGGGACGTCATAGTTAGGTTGACATTTTACCCATACAAATCCATCGAAAATCAGCAGTTATATTTATACTTATAGTTATTTTTATGTAAAGAAACTATAACTCGTTGCCCAAAGTTACTTTCCAGCACATAGGGGGTAATTTTGACCTCAGCGGTCTTTTTTAAAGACCGCCGAGGGACCGCCGTGTGGAAGACCGCCTTTTTATGGACGGAGAGCCGCCAACAGCCATACTGGCGGGAGGCGGGGAAGTGGAGGTTGCTCCACCTCCACCGCCACACCAACAGAACACCGCCCAGCGAATCACATCCTGTGATTCGCCGTGGCGGTGTTCTGTTGGCGGTGTGGTGTCGGCAGAGCTGCCCCCATGGCTCCCGTCCCCTCCCGGAGGATCGTCGGACCAGGTAAGTCGATCGTCCGTGAGGGGAGGGGGGTGGGGGAGTGGTGTGTGTTGTGTGGGTGCATGGGGGTGTGCGCGTGTGTATGTAGAGGGGGTGTGTGAGTGCGTGTATGCCTGCGGGGGTGTTGTGTGTATGGGAATGAGTGTGTGTATGTCTGTGGGTATGCCTGTATGGATGTGTGAGTGTATGTTTGAATGTGGGTGTGCGTGTATGACTGTGTGTGTGGATGTAGGCATGTATGTCGGCATGTATGTGTGCGTGTAAGTATGTAGGTGGTGCCTGCGTGCGTGTCGTGTGGGTATGGGTGAAGTGATGTTGGGGGTCGGGGTGAGGAGGGGGGGCCCTGCCACCTTTGGAGGGATGGCAGGGGTGGTGGGGGGGTAGGGGAGGGAGTCAGGTGGGGGTGAGGGGTGGGGGAGACCCCTATTAGTGCCAGGGAAGGAATTCCCTGGCAATGATAGTGCTGACCGCCATTGATTTCATGGCGGTTCAAACCGCTGGAAATCCACGGCGGTAAGCCGGGTCCAAATACCGCCTGGTGGGCGGAACTGAGAACCGGCGGATGACCATGGCGGTAACTGCCATGGTCATAATTCCACAAAGTAAGACCGCCAGCCTGTTGGCGGTCTTACCGCCGGTTCTCCGCCTTCCGCCATGGTCATAATGACCCCCATAGTTTCTTTCATGCGGCTGACAAAAGACTGCCATGTTGGTCATCATACAGACCCCTGTATTACGACTTACACAGGAAAGGCAACCAAAAGTCAGCCTAAAAATCAAGACCGCTAGTCCTGTGGAGGGCGTGAATAGGCGGGCCGACCACCAGCACCAACAGCATGTTGAGCAACCTCTGACCATATTACAAGCCAGAAGTCCCAGTGGTGATTCAGCCATGGCGGTCATTTAATGGCAGTGCAAATCATGGCCATTCACGGTCACCACAGTAATACACAATACCACAATGAATTGATTTGAAAAAAATACAGCTGACATATATTGCCACATTTGACACACCTACAAAGGACACTATAAAGCACACCCCTTCATACACTGCAATCCTTTGCATCTACAACACAACACACTCTAGCCAGAGCGCACAATAGAGAAAACAAATTATTAGATTAGGCACCCAGGCAATTTTCCCACACTTTTCACACATTATTTTCCAGGTAAATACATTTGCACTTCCCAACTTCACAAACTCACTGTCACCTGTTAATTTCAATCCATTTCCTTACCACCACCATGTCACCCCAGAAAAATCCACGTTTCACTGACGATGAGTTAAGGGCCATGATGGATAAAATCATAAGAGTAGAGCCACATTTATTTGGAGCATAGTCCTGCATACTACAGTCACCAGGAAAATGGAAATGTGGCAAAGGATAGAGTGAATGCGAGTGAATGCTGTAGGAAGCACCCCACGCACAAGGGACGACATCAGGAAGAGGCAGAACTACCTCATGGGGAGGGTCCATTCCATGGCATATATGCACCAGCTACATGTCCAGAAGACTGGCGGTGGACTCCCTTTTACAACTCACATCCTGGGAGGAGAAGGTCTTGGCCCTCCTACATCCTGAGGGCTTGACAGGAATACGTGGGGGACTGGAGTTGGGTAAGTCACAACACTAAAATATCATCAAATGTAGTGTCCAGCCCAGCGTCCACTTATCCATAGACCACTATCTGGCATCTCACATGTGAACTAGAATCACCTGGGGGAACAATGACTGTGTACATTGTGTGTAGTACAGGGATTGACAGCACTACAATTCCCAGCAGGCACTGTTATGCAATTCCAAAAAACAGAACAGAGTATCATACTCAAATTTACCTTGTTTGGCAAATCCCTAGTGAAGTGTACCCACCTGAGGGGATGACATCTGTATGGTGTGTGTAGGTAGTATATGCAATAACAGGATGGCTAAGGCCAGGAGGCACTGCTTCTGTCACTCCACTCAGCCACCACAGTGTCCTCTGCTCCAATGACCCTTGTCCTTGAACTCACCTTTGAAGGTTACTCACCTGAGAGGTTGATAATTGTATGGTGTATGGGTAGTACAAGCACTGACATGACTGATAAGGACAGGAGGCACTGCCACTGTCACTACAAACACCAGAACAGTGTCCCCTTCCCTGAAGACAACAGTATGTCAAAGCACATCTGATGTGTACTCACTGGGGTAGTTGGCAGCTGTCAGGTATTGTGAAGCAGTGAGAGTGAAAGGACTGCAACTCACAGCAAGCCCTGCTTCCCCAAATCAAGACTACAAAATTTTGTCCTCCCCCAAAATACCTCTGGGAGGAAACCATCAGTATAGTTTGAGTAATACAGGAAGTTACATGGCTGCAACTCTCAGGAGGCTCCCTTACTGTCAATCCAAACACCTGTCCAGTGTACACTTATCAATATCTCCTTCTTTGGCAATTCACACATGAAGGGCACTCATCTGGTGGGATGACATATAACAACTGCATAAAGTACAGGAAGGGACATGACTGCTAAGGCCAGGACATTCTGTCTCACAAAATCCAAATACAAGCCCAGTGTACATCTGTCCCAATATCCTTGTATGTGGACTCGCAATGGAAGTGTGCACACCTAGGAGGATAATTTATGTATACTGTGTAGTACTTGGAGTAACATTACTGTAAATTCCAGCAGGGCAAATCCCTGTATCTCCAGTCACCAGGACACTGTACATATGTCACACTGCATCTGTTTGTGAACTCACAAATGAACTTTACTCACTTGGGAGGGACCATGATACAGATAATGCTACACTCTGTGATATGGCTAAAACACCTAGATCCATCTTGAGCACCTAAGACAAAATGGAATTATTGTGAACAGGAAGGACAGCTCAACCTGTGTGCACTCAAAAACATGAACCAAAGGCCTCACCTGAACGATATTGGCAGCAGACATATTCATAATGCACTGACCACATGATGACAACAATCACATATACAAAAATGTCCAGGGTCTGCCTGCATAACAGTCAACTAGGACTTAAAAGGATCAAAGCCACATCCTGCCCAGCCACTGGTTTGCTTGCACTGCTGTCAAGATGTAAGTCTATGGCCATCCTCCCATATGCTAATGAAGTCATACATTCTGCAGCTGGTTGACTGAAATGGAATTGCCATATCTCAGAAATGAAAGGGTTCATACAAATATTAGCATGTGCACCAGTCACATTAGGAAAAGCTGCCAATCAATCAATCACAACATTTATAGAGCGCACTACGTACCCGTTAGGGTTTCAAGGCGCTGAGGGGGGGGGGCTGCTGCTACTGCTCGAAGAGCCAGGTCTTGAGGAATCTCCTGAAGGTGAGAAGGTCCAGGGCGGTCGGGAGGGCGTTCCAGGTCTTGGCGGTGAGATAGGAGAAGGATCTGCCACCGGAGGTCTTGCGTTGGAAGCGGGGAACGATGGCGAGGTTGGCAGAGCGGAGTTGGCGGGAGGGGACGTAGAAGTTGAGTCTGTAGTTCAGGTAGGCTGGTCCGGCGTTGTGGAGTGCCTTGTGAGCGTGGGTGAGGAGCTTGAAGGTGATCCTCTTGTCCACGGGGAGCCAGTGGAGGTCCTTCAGTTAGTGGGAGATGTGGCATCGGCGGGGTACGTCGAGGAACAGTCGGGCGGAGGTGTTTTGGATGCGTTGGAGGCGTCGGATGTCTTTAGCTGGGATGCCTGTGTAGAGTGCGTTGCCGTAGTCCAGTCTACTACTGACGAGATCCTGGGTCACCGTTTTTCTGGTTTCCGTCGGGATTCACGTAGCATGCGGAGGGTGTTGTAGCAGGAGGAGGAAACTGCGTTGACCTGCTTGGACATGGTGAGGGCGGAGTCGAGGACGAAGCCCAGGTTGCGTGTGTGGTTGGTTGGTGTTGGAGGAGGTCCCAGTGTGGTGGGCCACCAGGAGTCGACCCAGGCCGAGGGGGTGCGTCCGCGGATGAGGACCTCCGTCTTGTCGGAGTTCAGTTTCAGGCAGCTTTTTCTCATCCATTTGCGATGGACTTCATTCCATCATGGAGGTTGGCTTTGGCGGTGTGTGGGTCTTTGGTGAGGGAGAGGATGAGCTGGGTGTCTTCGGCATAGGAGAGAATGTTGAGGTTGTGCTGACGGGCCAGTTGTGCGAGGGGGGCCATGTAGACGTTGAACAGCGTTGGGCTTCCAACTTGTACACGGCCTTGGCTAAATATCACTGTCAACTATTGGAGGCAGATGCCACAACGTAACTTGTAACATTGTATTTCTCATATCAACAGGTCGAGCTGTCACTAAGAACACTAAGACCGCTGAAGAGACAGCCACTACCCCATAGATGAAGCCCTCAGTGATGACAGCACTCATGGATGTCTGGACGTTGAGGAACGTTCTGGCCCATCAGGGCAACTTGGTCAGATGGCACCAGGGGGCCCACCATGACCACATCAACTCCTCTTAGCCTGGTTGCATCTACATCTCAGGCAGCCATTCTCCCCCAACCTTTGTCCAGAGGATAGTGACTACCATCTTGTGCCCCCAGTCCAGGATCCTGAGTCACAGCAAAACACCTCTGACAATGATGGTCCTGGAACCAGTGGTAGTGAGCAAACTGTGCCAAGGGTGCCGACATGTGGGGGTAGGGTGCATGGGAGGGATGTTGTGGGCCAGTGGCATGAGGCCAATGGGGAAGGTCTGGGCCATTACACCATCAGTCAAGTCTTATGATCCTATCAACAACCCCAAGGCGTGATGGGCCTGGTGCTTACCGAACTCAGAGAAGTCAAGCTGCTTCAAAGGGTCTTCCTTCGAGAGTCATTGGAAAAGTGAGAGGCGATAAACACTATCCTGGCCTCCCTATCAGGGGTGTTCAGGGAGATTAGCAGTACTCTGATCAGGGACCGTGAGCAACACTGCACCCTATCCTTTGGCCCCAGCAACACCAGGCCCTTCTACAACTGTGGCAGCCACTGGAAGGGAGGTCCTGTCAGGGGAAGCACCCACCTAAGACACCCCTGCCTCTGTAGCTACAAAACCTCCACACAAGCGGGGACATCCACCTGAGACTCCAGGAGGTGTAGAAGGCAAGACACCAACCACTGCCAGCAAGTGACCTCTTCCTGATTTCACTCCTTTGTATGCCAATTATTCACTCTATTGACTGTTCTCCAACCACGTTCCATCTTCCATGATAGTAGGACACTGGACTTTGGACTCCAAATGTTGTGGCATCTACTAATATGATTAGATTCACCATGGCTGATCGCCTCAGTTTCAACTTCTGTAGAATCCGTTTTTTATGTCCTGCACCTATGTAAATAAACTCACCAACCAGACAAAAACATTGCCTGCTTGCTTCTGTTCCTCATGTTGAAATGTTGAGAGGTAAGCCCTTGTGATGCACAATATGAAGACACACGATGGTACTGGAAGGAGGGATATGTCACAAATAGTGTCATGTTGAGGATTAATAGCAGCACAATGATACAAGTGTCTGAACACACCAAACATTTTATTGCTCTGTACAGCACATAGACTGTCAAAATGTCTGGACTGTCATAGTCAAGAATGTCTGAACCATATTGAATCAGCAGGCTAGGTATACCAAAGTACCGTTCCCCAAACCACAGAAGAAAGGGCTTTGTCAGACATTGTCCTGTAGAATAGGCTAATAGATTAGTGGATGTTGTCACCATTTTGAGCCTTTATCACGTACCAAAAATAGGTCTGCCAACAGTACATAAGCCATGGCACAGAAAGCAGTACAACAGTCCCTGAACATGGGTTCATCTCATTACAATGACAAAGTATCTATGGGCATGACACAACCTATGTCAGTGTTGTTGCTGCACAGGCACTCTGGCCTGGAATGAGGAAACACATCTATAGCTGCAACAGGTCATACAGGGTAATTGTCAACACAATGTGAAGGGAGAAAGCATGGGTTGCACTTGATTAGAACATATCTCAAGGCCATATGATCACACATATGTGACAACTGGACCCAAAAAATCAAATCAAACCAGTGTATCCTGCACTTCAGATTTCCATCCACGCACTGTCCAAGCTGCCTTGGCACAAGACTCATCAACCCTAAATTTGTGACCAACATTACTTGGATCAATCTATGTCTTCTTCCTATGTAAGAACAGCATCAGATACGAGCTAATGTAATTACTGTGAAATGGTCACATGAGGATGGCATGGTGAAGGTTTAGCATGGAAAGTTATACCTTTGACCCTAAGCTCATATCAAACATCAATAGATACACTTACATTGCTATGAGAATGACACAAACCCTGCAGATAATCAAGGTAGTGAAATGTTCATGTCTGACTTAGCAAATCTTTGATCTACATGGCAAAGCATTATATCCACAATCTGTAGGAAAAACACCCTAGTCCACACATCCTGACAATTACAGTTCCCCAGATAGTCACAGGAACAACATAACAATACTCACTTCCACTCAGGTGAAGTGGTAATTGATGAGATCTGCCCAGAAGTCTTCCCCTTCCTCTTCATCACTGTCATCCTCACTTGGTGTTTCAGGATTCTCACCCAGGGGCATTTCTGGCTCCCCCTCATCTAGAACGTGTGATATATTCCTCTGCAGGGCAATGTTGTGGAGCATGCAGCAGACCGCAATGATCTTACACACATTTTTGGGTAAGTAGAGGGCTCTACCTATTTTGTCCAGACACCTAAATCTGGCCTTCAGGAGCCCAAAATCCTTCTCCACAACAAGCTGTTTTCTTCCATGGGCATCGTTGAAGCGGACATCCCCTGGTGTAGTTGGGTTCCCCACCTGCGTCAACAACTATGGACAGTTTGGACACGCAGAGTCCTCTTTTATGGAATGGAACATGTGCAACTATGAGTCCCTCTTGTTGCAGCAGAAAGTGCACACACAAAAAGGACAGATTTGACTTACCAACCAGCCAGGCCCTCTTTGGGTACAGTCGTAACATCAGTTGGGGAATTGTGCTATAAAGCATAATGAAGGTATCATGGACTGAAATCAGAAAATGGGCACAGACTTGTGAAATGTAGAAAGCCCCCAAACAAGCCACTTGGACATTGATGGAGTGGTAGCTCTTTCTGTTGCAGTACACTTGTTCATTGCCATGAAGTGGGATCAAGGCATAAAGTGTACAATTAATGGCTCCCACTACATGTGGGATGTGTGCTAAACCATAGACCTCAGCGTTCACATGGGTCAAATCCTCACGTTAAGGAAAGCAGATATAGCTGTCCATGTGTTTCAACATTGCTGAGAGTACATCCTTCAAAACCAGACTGAACAAAGGCTGGGGCATCCCAGCAGATAGGGCCACTGTATGTCGGAAGGACCCTGTGGCCAAGAAGTGCAAAACTGCCATAACCTTTGTAATGGGTGGAATGCTATTTGGATGACGAATGGCAGGCATCAGACCTGGCTCAAACAGATGACATAGGTCTACAATTGTTAGCTGATTGATACAGCAGATCTGGATGATGTGGCATTCTTCCATGGTCTGAAGGTCTGGCAGTGGAGAATAGACAGGAAGTTGTCTGATCCTCCCCCTCACTGGATATCTAGGTAGGACAAGACATGACTATTGCCATTATTCAATGTGTCCCTTGCAACATACAGGATGCATGTCAATGTTAAAATGTGACAAGGCATGTATTTGTCACGGGGTAGGTACTCCTCAGACTCGGTGTGATGCAAACAAGGTCCACCTCCTGACACCACCAAGTCACTGATAAAAAACCACAGTGCATTGGAGTAATCAAGCGAGGGAAGGAAGGGGAAGGATCAGCAGGGACGGGATAACTGTAAAGAAAAATACACAGTGTTAATTATCACATTGTCTGTCTATTCTCATAAGGTCTCACTAAAACCAAAACGACCTGGACTGCCCATAACTCATAAGGGCAGAACTAGTCCAAAGCCTGACTATGTTCCATCAGCATCACCAATGGATGCCCCAAGCCACCTACGGCCACTAATAATCACCTAAGGGTCTCACCGCCCTTCCTCCTAAACAATACTACAGTACGTATAACGAAACGAACATGAGGAGAAAGAATAAGGTGAAGAAAATCTATTTTGTACTTCTTCCTATGATTCAGTTAACCCACTAAGCCTTTCGTTAATGTCACGTATATTTGAAGAAGTACTTCGTTCATATCTCAGTGAATGTTGACAAGAATTATTTGTCCCGGCTGTTTGGAATCCTGCAAACAGTAAATCTCATTCTGAATCGCCGCCAACAAAAAGCCAAAAGATTATGTCTCATAAGATCGCCGTTCCTTTATTATGGTACTTCAAAAAGTAAAGTGCTCCAATTTATGACAGTCATCCCCAACCTGGCCGTAAGGAATGCAGAAATAAAGAAAGGCGATAGCCTCCGGCAAGTAGCAAGCTTGCCGCCTACCACCTTCTTAGTACTTGGAATTCGAAAAGGAGGAGCAGCTCGGAACTCCTTCTACCGGTAAAAGGTCAGTTTCCATGAGGGGGCCATGCTGAATCTCATTCCTCTTTTCGGGCCGCCGATGAATTCCCCCCTGGGGAACGCCGTCCGCTCCAACTTCGTTGAGGCTCCGACCTGCCTCATTAGCACAAATAACGCACACCCTCTCCAGGGTGCGCCGACTTTTACGCGATCTCTACCGCGCTGGGCTTCATGGGAAGTGTAGTCCTTAATGACTACAATCTCCTGATCGGCCCTGTAGGCGCCGGCTAGCACCTGACAGTACGCCCACCTCCAAAGCGCCTCCTAGGGCCAGGTTTAGTGGGATGACAAGCATGAAACCGTTGCACCGCCCTAGGGGCATGAACATTGCCTTCCGGCTCCCATGAATCCTCCTCGGCCTCATACCCTTTCCACGACACCAAGTACCATAACTTACCCCCCCCGTAGTTTGGAATCCAACACTTTGCGCACCTCATACTCCAGCTGTCCGTCTCTAACCACCGGAGGCACCGCCCGCCGGGTCGCGGACAGAGCTGGCTTCAAAAGGCTGCAATGAAACACCGGATGGATTCTTAAGGAAGCAGGTAAGTTGAGACGGTAAGCCACAGGGTTTATCTTGCGTACCACCTCATAAGGACCAATGTAACGAGGATGAAAGATGCTACGCATCTTAAAACGTATATACTTGGTGGAAAGCCACACTCGGTCCCCTGGCTGGTACACCGGCCCCTCACACCGATGTACATCACCCCATTTCTTATACTGTTCCTTGGCTTTATCCAAATTAAGTCGTATTTTCTTTTGCATGGATTGTAGGTTCTTAACCATAGCATGGACAGTAGGTTGATCCGTGACATCCCGAGGTATGATTATGGGCAACATCTCCGCGTGGAACCCTGTGTTAGCACGAAAAGGAGACTCCCTTATCGAGCTATGCCAAGCATTGTTGTACGATAGTTCGGCCAGCCATAGCAATGACACCCACGATTCCTGCGCGTCTTTTGCATAGCACCTCAGATATTTCTTCAGGGTTTGGTTGAGACGCTCCGTCTGGCCATCGGTTTGTGGGTGAAAACTGGTGGATAGGGCGGATTCAATGCGCAGAACCTTGCACCACATGCGCCAAAACCTAGCAACGAACTGGGGGCCTCTGTCTGAAATAATGGTTCTTGGTAAACCATGTAACCGCACCACTTGAGACAGAATTAGATGGGCGGTCTGACTTGCTGTAGGTAGGTTTCTACAAGGGAGAAAGTGACCCATCTTGGTAAGACTATCAATTACCACCATGATAGCATTGTACCCCTGATCCATTGGCAATCCTACCACAAAATCCACGCTGATGGTTTGCCATGGTTTTTCCGGAGTGGGCAAAGGCATCAGCTTGCCCTGGCTCTTCGCGTTTTCTCCCTTGGATCGAGCACATATCTCACACCGAGCTACCCATGTCGCAACGTCCTTAGCCCAACCTTTCCACCTGAAATGTCGTTGAACTATTTGCGCAGTTTTGGTGTACCCCGGATGACCAGCTGTTACCGCATCATGACACCAATTGAAGGCTTGCATTCGAAGTTCAGGTGTTGGTAAATACAAACGATTACCTTGCAACGGTATTCCGTGCTTAAGGGTACGGTCCTGACTTACTTCGGCCCACTCCTTCCACTGAGCAGCAGACTTATGCTTAGAGACCTTTTCTAGGAAGTGAGATATATGAAGGGCACAAAGCACTTTTTCCGGTTGGATGATTGCTTCATCAGGTCTTGAAGTGACGTTCCTCGCGTCCCTTTGTCTAGACAGTGAATCTGCCTTGCGATTGTCGACCCCAGGACGGAAGGTTACTACAAACTCATATTCTGAAAAGAACAGCATCCACCTCATTTGCCGCTGGGTAAGCTGTCTAGCCTCCTTCATATACTGCAGGTTTCGGTGATCAGTATATACCGTGACCGGGTGTTGGGCCCCCCAGAGATAGTGTCTCCATTCCTGAAATGCCTTCTTGATGGCTAGTAGTTCTTTTTCTGCCACCGTATAATTGAGTTCCGCAGCAGATAGCTTCTTAGATAAAAACGCCACCGGATGAAGCTGTCCTGAGGTCTTGTTTCTTTGGGATAACACAGCCCCAATGGCTATATCCGAGGCATCTGCTTCGACTATAAAAGGTACTTCTGGCTGTGGATGCTGAAGTATAGGTGCTGAGCAGAAGGCCTGTTTTAAGAAACAGAAGGCCTCCTCTGCCTCCTCTGACCAAACAAAAGACACTCCCTTTCTTAGCAACCTTGTTATAGGTGACACAATGTGGGAAAAATGACAGATGAATCTTCTATAGTAATTGGAAAACCCCAGGAAGCATTGCACGTCTCTCACACTAGTGGGCACTGGCCACTCTTGAACCGCCTGTATTTTTCTTGTCGACATGCAGAACCCTTCCGGGCTTAAATCCACCCCCAAGAACTCAACCTTCTGTACATGGAACTCGCATTTGCTCAGTTTGCAATAAAGATGGTGCTGTTGCAATGCTTGGAGTACTAGGGAAACATGTTCCATGTGCCGCTCTAAGGAGGTAGAATACACCAATATGTCATCTATATAAACGATCACAAAGTGGTCTACGTATTCTTTGAGAACATCGTTCAGAAAGTATTGGAAGGCCGCCGGGGCGTTACACAACCCGAACGGCATTACCAAGTATTCAAACAGGCCATAACGGGTCTTAAACGCCGTCTTCCATTCATCCCCTTCACGGATTCTGACCAGATGGTAAGCCCCCTTCAGATCCAACCTTGTATAGATAGTTGCCTCTTTCACCTGTTCCAATAACACCGGAATGAGGGGAAGAGGGTATCTATTCCTTATCGTGTTCTTGTTCAGCATTCTATAATCGATGCAGGTTCTCAACTCTTTATTCGCTTTAGCTATGAAAAAGAGTGGAGAAGCTGCCGGAGAACAAGATGGTCTAATGAACCCGATTTCCAGGAAACGGTCCAGATATCTTCGCAAATGTTTGGTTTCTGGGTCTGATAGAGCATATACCCTACAAGAAGGAAGGAGTGCTCCCGGAATCAGATCTATCTTGCAATCGTATATACGATGGGGTGGCAATGTCTCCGCCTGACCTTCGTCGAACAAATCCTTGAACTTGGCGTAAACAGAGGGCAATATCACCGCTTTCTCCACCACTGTGGCCAACTGTAACCCTTGAGCCAACGCTAACGCGGGGGGGTTATCATATAAGGAACCGACTTTCTCACTCCTCACGGACTGAAAACTAACCGTCTTGGCTTGCCAATCGATAACAGGATTGCTCTTTCTTAGCCAGGGCATTCCCAAAATTATTTCATACTGAGGAGCCTCTATTATATCTAGCCTAATTATTTCTCTGCGTGCCGGAGATACTCCACTGAAAACCAACCCCACATCCTCAGTTTGTTCAGTAAGGGGTCCAGACTTCAGTGGTGTACCGTCAACTGCCAACACAATTTCGGGGTTCTTTCTTGGAATTCTCAGAAGTCCCAGTCTCTTAACCACCCCTTCATCTATGAAATTTCCCGTGGCTCCTGAGTCTATCATTGCCCATACAGGATGGTTTCGATCTTGGGACACCAGCTCTACGGATAACAACAGGTGTGACGCCTTTTCTTCTGGTGGCAAGAGGGTTAAAGAAGTCAACCGGAACCCCGATAGGGGTTCTATAAAGGGCAAATCCTCTTTCTCTGATATCTTCCCTGACGTCACCGCGGCCTTTTGAGTGGGGGAGTAGGAGAACCTTTTTCTTGGTTTTTGGGGACATTCTCTCACATAATGACCCTTCCTGCCGCAATACATGCACAACCCCTGTACCCTCCTACTCTCTTTTTCGGCCTTTGACAGAGGTGCCCTAACGGCTCCCACTTCCATAGGTTCCCCGCATAAATCAGGGGAATTAGGAACTGGTCGCCCCTCTCTTTCTGGAATGACCGGCCGCCTATCACCCGCTCTACGCTCTCCCCTTCTCTCTGCTAGCCGATGATTCAATCTCAAGGTAAGATTCACAAGTTCAGTACACGTGGAAGGCTGTGGATCTATTTGGGCTAGGATATCCTTCATGTCGTCTCTTAATCCTTGATAATAGAGAGACATTCTCTTCTCCTCTGGCCACTCTGATTCCGCTACCAGTCTATTGAAGGTGGTAAGATAAGTAACCAGGTCAGACCTCCCCTGTCTCAGTTCCAGCAGTTCTCTATCAGCACTAAAGGTGGTTGTTCTGTGATCAAACACCTTCTCAAAGGCCGACCGAAAGGCATTCCAATCCGATAATAATGGGTCATCGTTTCTAACTAACGGCACTGCCCAGTTGGCTGCATCTCCCGAGAGATAAGAAATAGCGAACATTACCCTGGAAAGGTTAGAGGGAAAAGACGCCGGTCTACATGAGAATTGAAGAGATAACTGCGTTAAAAAAGCCTGAACTTTCCTGGGGTCCCCTGAAAACCGTTCCGGACTGGCCAAAGGAATTGGAGGGGAGACGTTCACGGTTATCTGCGGTGTAGATGCTGAGGCATCGAAGGGATTCCTAGTAAGCCTTTCTACCTTGTCCCTTAGTGCCGCTGCCTCCACCCTAGAATCTGCCAACTCTTGCTGCACTAACACTAACGCCTGTAATACATCATCCATAGATGCCATCTTTGCATTACACCGAGCAGGAGGAGTATTATTCGTGGGTGCGTTATTCTGTCACGGGGTAGGTACTCCTCAGACTCGGTGTGATGCAAACAAGGTCCACCTCCTGACACCACCAAGTCACTGATAAAAAACCACAGTGCATTGGAGTAATCAAGCGAGGGAAGGAAGGGGAAGGATCAGCAGGGACGGGATAACTGTAAAGAAAAATACACAGTGTTAATTATCACATTGTCTGTCTATTCTCATAAGGTCTCACTAAAACCAAAACGACCTGGACTGCCCATAACTCATAAGGGCAGAACTAGTCCAAAGCCTGACTATGTTCCATCAGCATCACCAATGGATGCCCCAAGCCACCTACGGCCACTAATAATCACCTAAGGGTCTCACCGCCCTTCCTCCTAAACAATACTACAGTACGTATAACGAAACGAACATGAGGAGAAAGAATAAGGTGAAGAAAATCTATTTTGTACTTCTTCCTATGATTCAGTTAACCCACTAAGCCTTTCGTTAATGTCACGTATATTTGAAGAAGTACTTCGTTCATATCTCAGTGAATGTTGACAAGAATTATTTGTCCCGGCTGTTTGGAATCCTGCAAACAGTAAATCTCATTCTGAATCGCCGCCAACAAAAAGCCAAAAGATTATGTCTCATAAGATCGCCGTTCCTTTATTATGGTACTTCAAAAAGTAAAGTGCTCCAATTTATGACAGTCATCCCCAACCTGGCCGTAAGGAATGCAGAAATAAAGAAAGGCGATAGCCTCCGGCAAGTAGCAAGCTTGCCGCCTACCACCTTCTTAGTACTTGGAATTCGAAAAGGAGGAGCAGCTCGGAACTCCTTCTACCGGTAAAAGGTCAGTTTCCATGAGGGGGCCATGCTGAATCTCATTCCTCTTTTCGGGCCGCCGATGAATTCCCCCCTGGGGAACGCCGTCCGCTCCAACTTCGTTGAGGCTCCGACCTGCCTCATTAGCACAAATAACGCACACCCTCTCCAGGGTGCGCCGACTTTTACGCGATCTCTACCGCGCTGGGCTTCATGGGAAGTGTAGTCCTTAATGACTACAATCTCCCGATCGGCCCTGTAGGCGCCGGCTAGCACCTGACAGTATTGAGGTTTGGACATGATACACAATACCCATCACAACTGATAATCACACAGCAGTCATAGGTCATCCCCTTGCTTTGACATAAATGTGTACACATCATGTGAATAGTCTTCAACAACTGTGCAACAAAACATACCTCTCTGTGACTTGAGGCACCAAGCATTAAAATTAGTTTTGTTGGGGTGTGGGGAGGTGCCCCAATGTAAATCACCAACTATCCCTAGCAATGTTCAGCAATGGTATATGAGTGGTAGGAGCTACATGACTGGAAAAGACAAGCAGTTAATGATGCAAACTCCAATAATTTTGGAGGTGTGACGCATTTGTCGGAGCCATATAACACAATTCAGACATCTAAAATGGTGGCTGCCTGACCTACTCCACAGGACATTGGGAACTGCCTGTGACTGCTGGCAGAAGTCGTCATGGCAGTAGGCGGTTGCAGTTGCAACTGCAGTGGACACAGCCATAGGCTAACTGTGCCAGTGGTGGTCGTAGGCCAATGGCTGTGTCCCCAGGAGGTGACGGCCAGGTATGTGGTAGATGTGACCGCCATGTTCTGCAAAATCCCTCACTTGACTCCTGACACTGCTGCCAGCAAGACCTCCACTACCTGAGCTGCTGTGTACTGCCTCTGAGAGCAATCATGCCATGTCCAGCAGGTGATAGGGCCCCAGCCTTCTCACCAGAGGAGCTGGAGAAGCTGGTGTCTTAGGTCCCTCCCACGTATGGACACCTCTATGGTGCAGAAGAGGAGCAGGGAAGTGCCTCATGTGGACAGTTTTCTCAGTACTTCTATAAACATTCCCTCCTCACAGGCTAGAGTGTGATCATGTGTGGCAGAATGTGAACTCTAAATCCTGTAAGTGCAGTCATTGTGCATCAATGAGGGAGTCAATGTGCATGTATTTGTGTTCAATGCTAGGTGTTGAGCTCTGATACACTGTGGTGTGTGTATTGAGTGTACCCTGATCCACCTTGTGTTGGAGACACATAACTAGGTGAGGTGACATACAGCCACCTTCAGACATCTTCTACCTCATGGATGGTATCAATGTGAGGACACATGTATTTGAACGACAGCATGAGCATTATATGCATGTTGTATGTGTCTGTTGTATGGAATGTGAGCTATGTGTATGGTGCCACAGGGATTTCAAACCACATCTGCCCCTGCTAGACCATTCTATGGAAGGCATATCCAGACCTACTCTGCCCCTCAAGTTGGTACAAAACCACCACATGCAAACTGGCTGTTGGCTACATGATAAACTGCCATGCATGGAAGTGTTGAGTGTGGAGTTTCTTGTAAGTCTGTCTCCTCAGTCTGCAGAGACCGGGCCTGACAAATATATCTCACTGTATTCATCCAAGTCTGGGCTGGTGTTGAATCACTTTTGTTATGCAACTTTAGCACTGTGCCTACTCCTTATATCCCAGCGCAACATGTTATGAGGCCAAATCTTGCCTCAGTGCTAATATGCAGTATATTGAGGCTGTATCCTCCAATTAGAAAGTACATGGTCGTAAGGGAGAGATAATGATCTGTGACTAGTGTGCACTTGGCATCTCTGTCAATATGTGTTTCAGAGACTTGACAGGTCCCTTGATCCCACATCCCTGTTGTCACCTTCATACAGGTCACATGTGTCCTGTGCAGGCTCATTGCATTTCAGACATTGCATAAGTGGAAACTGTGTGTTGTTTATTGATAACCCATGATATGTGACTCAGTTGTCTGGTCACATTGCAGAAAATGTACAATGCATGTCTATGTTATTCTGAAGGTGATCTATGTATTATGTACAAGTATGTCAAAAAGTGTGTTTTGTGTTGATGATGATACACACAGACCCCTAACCCCTGAAGTGGAAAGAGACTGCATCTGTATTTGTACATGTCCACACACATGAGACACCTTTTTGTCCCTTCCCTCACTCCTGCACTCATCCTCAGAAAACTTATCAAAAAGATCTCCGGCAAAGAACCCTCTAGTGGGGACCGTCAGGAATTGCAGTGCCGGTCAGACGAGGAGCAAAGCCCAATGATGAAGTATGTCACCTAATGGTGAGTGAGGGCTATTGTTCCCAGTGAATTAATGCTTTCATGCACCACAGGACTCCTGCCCTATTAGGGACTGTGGAGCCTTATGTTTTGGAACAGTGTGTCTCGGTTTTTGAAATATTGTGTAGCCTTTACTGTCCCTGTGCCTGAGCTGTGTGGCTGTGTGTATTTGTATAGTGTTGAGGTGCAGTGTGTGTGTGCTGGCCAAAGGGGGCATATAGTGACTATGTGCGTGTCTGTGTTGATGTTTGTGGTTGTGTGTGGTTTGAGATGTGTACCTGCTGCCTGTGGTGTCCCCCCTGATGTGTAGTAGAAACAACATGCTGTTTTTAAGGTTAATGAAACAGGGGTAGGTGTGTGTACTTACGTTTGCTGGTGTACACAGCAGCATGGAATTTGTTGTCTTTGGATGAACAGGAGCAGAGGCATGATGTTTGTGACGGGCTCCATGGTGGCATATGGCATGCAAGGCTGCCTGCAGGTGAGTGTCTGCCTTTATATAGTCCGTTTCTGCCTTCTGATACGTGGTGGTTGGGCCGCCACGATCACAATGGCAGCGTGCAACCCCCTAATGAGTTTGGCGGCAACACTGGCTCCACCAGCCTGTTCATGCTACCTTGTGAGCGTGACGGTCTGTCCTACCTGATAATACCGGAAGACCACTGGCGGTCTTATGTTAGTGCAACCATCATACTCGTAATACCGCGCTCCGACCGGCAGATCGATGTTGGTACATCACTGCCGCCATGGTGGTCCACCAAACTCGTAATCAGGCTCTAAGTCCTAACTATAATTATCTAGTGGCGACCGCAACTAGGTAATATATATATATATATATACATATATTAGGTTATAGGGATGTTGTAGTTAGGCAATAGAATTTAAAATAACATAGAAATGCACTTAAAAAAACAAAGGTTACAGGAACGTTATAGTTAGGCTCACATTTCCAAATCCAAACGTACAAAATCATAGAAATTAAGCAGCTACAGATAGAGGTATTTAAAGTAACTATAACTCATGCCCTAAAGTAACTATAACTCACGCCTCTGCCATGCACAGTTTTCTCCCATCAATAATGTTACTGCAAATGTTACAGTGATATTATCAATAAAGTTAGAAGTTCATAACGATGTCATGAGTGCTGTAATATCTTGGGAAGTTAGCAGTGCATGCAAGGGCACGAGTTATAGTTACCTTAGGGCATGAGTTATAGTTACTTGAATTAACTCTAGCTATAACTGCTGAATTTCTATGGTTTTTTACATCTGAAATGTGAGCCTAACTATAATGTCCCTGTAACCTTTTTTTTCTTCATCGAATTTCTATGTTTTTTTAACGTTGAGTAAAATGCCCATCCCAATGCACGTGGGAGGGAAATAGATGCCGGGCCTGGCCTTGCATTGTGCTGACTCCACTCAAGCTTGCTGCTCCTTCCCACACTCTGACATCTATTGTCCAAGTAAATGTCCCTGCTTCCTCATTACAGCCCTTTGTGGCTGTTGTTCTGCCACTGCCCTTCCCGCTTGCCCTGAACAGTCAGCTAGCTTCCACATCCACCTCTTCCCTACCTTCTGTTTTCTGAGCCCATGCACAAGCCCGCTCCCTCCTGCCCTGCATGGTCTGATGTGCTGCCACTGCCCTCCATTTAGCTTGATGTCCCTGTCCACTCCTCCTGCTCTCCACTGCCTAACTCTATGCCCTATCATTGCCCCCTCCTTAGTCTCTGTCCTTATCCTGCTGCCCTTACCTTCTTTCCCCCTGCACTCTGATGTCTATGTACTTGCCCCTACTCCATCCTTTTTGCTCACCATGTTCCATGGACTTGCCCCTGCCCCTCCTCTATCTACTCTGAGTGTTCTGTTGAGCTTCCACTCCCCCTCCCACCTGCCTATCATGGTTAGACTTGTGCCACCCCCTTCTCGCCACCATGTTCTGTTGTGCTACAGCTGCTTCTACTGTCTACCCCACGTCATCTGTTCTGAAGCTCCTTCTCTGCCCTCTCTTGCCTGTGTCCAGCCCCTACCAATCCCTTCAGTCCTCCATGGTCCTTTGGGCATGCCCCTGTCCCCTCTCTCTTGCCCACCATGGCTGTTGGGCTGCCATTCCTCCTCCCGTTTGCCATGAATGGCATTTTGTGGTGCCACAGCCCCTCCCACCTGCCCTGTGCGGTCAGCTTGCTGCCTCTGACCCCCTCCCACATTCTCTCCATTGTCTGTGTGTATGCCAATATAGTCTCACTGATGCCCTCCATGGTGTGTTGTACTTCCAGTGCCCATCTTGTCTGCCCTCTATGGTCAGCTTGCCACTCGAGCCTTGCCCCCTTGCCCTTATGCCCTCCATTTTCCATGTGAAAGCTCCTATTCCCTCCCTCCTGCCTTGTCTGGTCTGTTGCCGTGCCCCTGTCCCCTCCCTCCTACCTATGGTTATACTGCCCCTGCCTCTACTTTCGTCCCTCAATGGTCTGGTATATTACTAAAGCCTCTCTTGCCTGTCCTGCATGGTTGGTTTGTTGCCCCTGCTCCCCTTTACCCTGCCCTACATGGTCCCTTGTGCTGCCACTGCCCCTCCCGCCTGCCCAGCGTGGTTGTCTTCTGCACACTTATCCCTGCTTTCAATTATCCGGGTCTGTGCCCCTGACATCTGCCTCCCCACAGTATTCTAATAAACAACTAGATTGCTAACATTCTATATTTATTGCAAAAGTGTGGAAGACCTGATGTCACCTTGATGTAATCACAACTGTAACACCTAAAGCATTTCCTTAAGAAATAATAAAAATGAGAGGGTCTTATTCCCATAGAAATTATGGTTAGTACTCTAAAAAACTAAAATGAGGACATACTTTCTGAGTTTTTAAATAACGACAAAGTACTTTCAAATTATTTGCTAACTTAATGTTAGACCAGGATGCTTTTGATTTAGACCTATACAGTTGCCCAGTTGAGGCAGTCCTGCAAAAACCTTGCTGGTTCCATTAAGGGCTATACCAGTAAGGAGGAGCTGTAAAAAGCACTGAGGGCCTGGGTGACAGCCAAGGAAGCTGAGGGGCACACAGAGGAGGAGGAGGAGGATGAGGGTGAGGAGGTGCAAGCCATACACAATGGTATAGAGTGTGGGCCTGTTATGTCCAGGGAGAGAATCTCCAGGGCAGGTAACAATGTGTCATCCAAGGGTCTGACTACTGAAGAGTTAAAGTACAGACAGGCAGAGAGTTGGAGTTTGAGATGTTTAGGGTGCAAAGGGAGGTGGAAGAGAGGAGGATGTCAATAGAGGAAAAGAAGATACTGCTGGCTCATGAGCTCAGCTTGAGGGAGCTGGATCTACAATGCAGGAATCTGACACAAGGCCCTGGACTGGCTAGCCTCCTTCCTCGCCAAAAGGACCCAGAAAGTCCACCTCCCTCCCTTCCAATCCCCAGCAAGCAGGATCATCTGCGGAGTTCCCCAAGGATCCTCCCTCAGCCCCACCCTTTTCAACATTT
Organism: Pleurodeles waltl; assembly: GCF_031143425.1. Lineage (NCBI taxonomy): Eukaryota > Metazoa > Chordata > Amphibia > Caudata > Salamandridae > Pleurodeles > Pleurodeles waltl. Next base: position 318,008,772 of record NC_090442.1, on the reverse strand, counting down.
ACATGGCCCCGCACGCCAACACACTCTGCCCACACGGAATCACCATCATATCCTACTCAGACGACACCCAGCTCGTCATCTCCCTCACCAGGAACCCCACCACCGCCAAGACCAACCTCCACGTTGGACTCCTAGACACCGCCAAATGGATGACAGCGAGCCACCTCAAACTAAACTCCAACAAAACCGAAATCATCATCTTTGGCCCCAACAAAACAATATGGGACGACTTATGGTGGCCCACTGCCCTAGAATCACCGCCAACACCCGCCACCAATGCATGCAACCTCGGCGTCATCTTAGATTCTTCTCTCTCCATGACCCAGCAAATCAACTCTATCACCTCCTCCTGTTTCAACACCCTCCGCATGCTGCAAAAAACCTTCAAATGGATACCCATAGAAACCAGAAAGACCGTCACCCCTGCACTCATCAGCAGCAGGCTAGACTACGGAAATGCCCTCTACGCTGGCACCACAGTCAAGCTTCAGCATAAACTCCAGAGGATCCAAAACGCCTCATCTCGAACCTCCCACGCCATGAACACATCTCCGCCCACCTCAGATCCCTTCACTGGCTTCCTATCGACAAAAGGATCATTTTCAAGGTCCTCATCTCCGCACACAAATCCCTCCACAACACTGGACCAGCCTACCTCAACGAAAGAGTGAACTTACACAGCCCCACTTGCCACCTCCGCTCCGCCGCCCTCGCCACAGGCCCCCGCATCCAATGCACCACCACCGGAGGCAGGTCCTCCTCCTACCTCGCCCCCAAAACATGGAACTCCCTCCCCACCAACCTCTGCAAGACCCAGGACCTCCTGTCATTCAGAAAACACCTCAAGACATGGCTTTTCGAACAGTAAAACAGCAGCCCACCCTCGCCTCTTCAGCGCCTTGAGACCCTTACGGGTGAGTAGTGCGCTCTATAAACTTTTTGATTGATTGATTGATTGATCAGAGGAGCCAGTCAAGCAGGGATGGTGGCAGCCTGAGAAGAGAGTGCACATTCCTAAACATCTTGTGAAGGATTACAAAATGGAGGATGACATATTCTTGTGATTCAAGGTGTATGAGTCTGCTCTCCATATGAATCTGGTCCCTGAAGCTCATTGGGGGGTGGGTCTGTGGAAGCACTTTGAGGTAGAGGGGAGGGATACTCTGACATCCTTAGGGATCCTTAGGGGCTCTCCTACACTATCATGAAGGATGCCCTACTTCCAAGGTATGGTCTCATCCCTGAGCAGTATAAGGTCAAGTTTAGGTCCTATAAGAAGAAGGAATCCCAAACATGGTTGGAATGTGTTGATTCCTTTTGTAGATCACTGGATGGTTGGGTGAAGGTGATTGCTTTGGAACACTCGTACAGTTTATGTTTTCCAGAGCTGAGCCAGCACCTAATTGACAGCAAGCTGACTGACCCCAGGAAGCTTGCATAGGAAGCAGTCTGCTGGGAGAGCACCAGGGTCCAGAAGAGGTATGGGGGAGACCATGCCAAAGGTGGGCAGGGTTCTTTGCAGGAGAAAGGCGGGGTAAGGGTAAACAGGGGGGAGTTCTCTAAAGGGCACCAACCTAGTTCCCATGGCAAGAATTCCCAGCCCCCCCAGTGAAAAGAAGCCATGGTTCTCCAAGGGGAAACCTGTGGAAGGGGGTCCCCCACGTAAGTGTTATGCATGTGACCAGCTGGGTCATGTGAGTGGGAAACCCAAATGCCCCAAGAGTACACCGGCACCCACTGGTGCTCAGTCTCAGGATCTGGCTAGTGTAGCGCTTGGGGAGGAGTTGGTTCTAGGTGGGTGGGAGCCAGCTGAGATGACCCTTGTCTTACTATGGGAAAGTGAGATGGTCCAGAGAACCCCAGTGCCTGAGAACACTAAAAAGTACAGGCAGTGGGTGACCATTAATGGACAAAGGGTGGAGGCTCTGAGAGATACAATGAGAAGTTGCCTGATGTCTGAAAAGCAGATAGATCCCCGTGTACTTTACCAAGTAGTTGCAGGAGGTCCCTGAGCTGTCACAGTAAGAGCAGAAAGAGTGACCCACCAGGGAGGCATTCTGTGAGGCACGGAAAACATGCCCTACTCTAGTGGTACCCACGTGCCAGGCCTTAACCTTCCCTTTTTATACATGTAAGGCACCACTAAGGTAGGCCCTAGGTTGCCCCATGGGCAGGGTGTAGTGTATGTTAAAGGTGGGACATGTACTTATGTGTTTTACACGTCCTGACAGTGAAATACTGCCAGATTTGTTTTTCACTGTTGCAAGGCCTATGTCTCTTATAGGATAACAGGGGGGCTGCTTTTAAATATTCTTAAAATGCAAAGTCCCTTTGGTAGCAGATGCACATGTGGGGTTTGGGATCTCTAAACTCACAATTAAAAAATACGTCTTTTAGTGAAGTTTGTTTTTAGATTGTGTGTTTGAAAATGACACTTTTAGAAAGTAGGTATTTTCTTGCTTAAACCATTCTGTGACTCTGCCTGTTTGTGGATTCCTTGTCTGGATCAGTTTGACAGCTGGGCTGTTTGCACCTCTCCTCCAGACATTGACACAAAGGGAACTGGGGTGTAGCCGGCATCTCCTGATGGGCCGTCCGGGCTGAGGGGAGTAATGGTCACTTACACCTGAAAGGACTGTGCCTACCCTCACAAAATGCAGTCTCCAACCCCCTGGTGTGTGTCTGGGGCCTAGCCTGAGCAAGGCAGGATCTTGAAAACAACAGAGACTTCTCTTTGAAGTAGGCCTACATCAAAGGCAGAAAGGGGTATAAGAAGAGCACCCAAACCCCTGAAAATCAGGTCACTTCTGGAATCAAGAGGAACCTCGCCAAGGCGAAGAGCTGAAGAGCTAAGGAGAAGTGCTGCCCCTGCCTGTGACTGTGCTTTGTTGGGCTATCCTGTAGTCGCTGCTTCTGCCTGTGAAAGGGGACAAAGACTGGACTTTGTTGTGCATTCCTGTTTGAGAAGAATCCCCAAGGGCTTGAACTGAGCTTCCCTTGTCTCAGGACCATCAAAGACTTCCCCTGCTAGCACCTGGACTCTCTGCTGAGACTGCTGCCCTGCCAAGTGGTGACCTATCCAGTTCCTGGGCCCTTGGAAAGTGAAGTTGGCAGACAAGGACTGAAAATCCACGCACAGACCGGCATGCAGGGAAATTTTCACTGCACCCTTCGTGACGTGGCTGATAAACGACGCGCCGCCGGCTACATTGCTGAAATCACCGCTCCACCTGCATTGCGGCTCGAAAAGCGACACAACGCGGCTGGAAAAATGACAAGCAACACCTGCTAACAGAAGTTGATAACGACGCAAACCCCATGCAGCGCTGTTTTGTGATACTGTGCAACCGGATTTTCAACGCATCGTCGCTGGGCGTGGAAAATCAACACAAATCCTGCCCTAACCTGTGATGCCGGTTAAGATCAACGCATTGCTCTCTTGCGGGAGAGAAGACACGACGCCCGCAGACCTGACCAAAGGAGAAATTACACCCATTCTCACTTGCGGATGAGAAATCGACTTATCGCTGGCCTTTTTTGACACACACTAGCCCTTGCGGCTTTATTTTGATGCTACCCAGGTACTTCTGTCAAATAACAGCGTTCTCACAGTTTTCTAAGGATTAGGGGCCAGATGTAGGAAGCACTTTGCGAGTCGCAAACTGCAAAATTTGCCGTTTGCGACTCGCAAATGCGTGATTCCTATGCAGAAATGCATTTTGCGAGTCGGGACCGACTCGCAAAATGCATTTCCGAATCGCAAATAGGAAGGGGTGTTCCCTTCCTATTTGCGATTCGCAATGGTATGCAATTCCGAGTCGCAGTTACCATCCACTTGAAGTGGATGGTAACCCATTCGCAAACGGGAAGGGGTCCCCATGGGACCCCTTCCCCTTTGTGAATGGACCCCATATTATTTTTTCAGGGCAGGGAGTGGTCCAAGGGACCACTCCCTGCCCTGAAAATTCCGAAACTAAAGGTTTCCGAATTTTTTGAAATGCAGCTCGTTTTCCTGTGAGGAAAACGGTCTGCACTTCAAAAAAAAAAAAAAAACTTTATTTAAAAGGCAGGTCGCTAACATGGAGGCCTGCTGACGTCAGCAGGCCTCCATGTTAGCGAGTGCCTATACTCGCAATGGGGTCGCAAACTGCGACCCACCTCATAAATATTTATGAGGTGGGTCTTTGCGACCCCATTGCGAGTTGCAGAAGGTGTCTGAGACACCTTTCTGCATGTCAAATTGCGACTTGCAATTTGCGAGTCGCACAGACTCGCAAATTGCAAGTCGCAATTTGATTTTTTCCTACATCTGGCCCTAAGACTCTTATTTTTTTTTTTAATCATGTCTTGACTTGTGTCTTTTGGATTTTTGTCGTTTTGGTCTTGTTCTGTTTAGATAAATATTCCCTATTTTTCTAAACCTGTGTTGTGTCGTTTTGTAGTGTTTTCATGGAGTTACTGTGTGTGTTGGTACAAATACTTGAAACATTGTTTCTGAAGTTAAGTTAAGCTGGCCTACTCGTTCCAAGCTACCAAGGGGGTGAGTGGGGGATAACTGAAGATGATTCTCCTTTACCCTGACTAGAGTGGGGGTCCTTGCTTGGACATGGGGGTAACCTGACTGCCAACCAAAGACCCCATTTCTAACACGTGTCCTGATTTTTCTTTCTATGGCACTAACTTTAATGTCTATGGCAAAATAAACCCCCTCATTTTGTTCTTTTCCTTTCTAAATTGAGTGTTTCAAGTTTTGCCAGTTTGAGTCAATCAAGAAGGCTTCATATGTGTCACAATTTTGTCAGAAGTAAGAATGCATTCTCAGAGATCTGTCTAGTGTTTTTGTGTGGCGAGTCTAGGAAGCAAATACCTCCAGGAGCCCTGTGATAGACAACAACACAACACACCCAGACTTTCTAAGACATATACAAGTTCTGCTAAGTGGTAGGGAGGATGTCAATGTTTTATTACTCCAGACAGCAAGTGCTGCAACTATCCCTATCAGCTATGGCCATACTGCATTCCTAATAAGCACCAGGAGGACAATCAGTTCTCTCTTCAGTGTGTACCATTGTACATTATTCAGTGCAGTGTAACAATGCTAACAGTGGGAGAATTTCTTTCTCCTGCCAGCTGCATAAAGCTCCTTGACGGCTGCCAGGTCCCGTATAATGCCCAGTGGGTGGGAGAGCAGGACAGGGAGTTGGAAGAGAAGCAACAGATTGGGGAGCATTGGGAAGTACGTCAGGAAGCATTAAAGAGTGAGGCAGAAGGTAGTTAAAAGATAGCTTATGAATGAGAAAAAGCAGAGGGCAAAGAAACACATGCCCTCTTGTGGAGTTTGCCCCAAGCACAATAAACAAGCATTGGCGCTGGCCTACAGCTTTTTTGGCTTTGGCAATTTTTGTTGTTTTTTATGTCATGGTTTTTGCAAACTTTTTTTGTTGGGTAAGATGGTGGGTCCTCATCAATTTAAAAAACACTGGTTGATGCAAAAGTATTTTTTAGTCTTTAAAAAGCACACAGTAGTGTATCAGTAGTTCCTGCCAATGAAGATAACTACTTTGTGTGTGGATGTACTCCTTGTGATTGGATAGCATACCATTAATCAAAGTGAATTCTGCCAGTGGCTGAAGGAGACTGACCCAATGCCTCATGATGCATGCTAGAATGGGTGAAAGAAAACTGTGAATGACACAACAACAGATCAGTGGTTGAAGTGTGGTTGAAAAACCCTATAACTATGTTATACACATCATTTTAGAATAAATCAAAACGTCTTGGATAAAACCAGACCTCAAAAGCCAATGTATCTTTTGTTGTCTGCCAGCCCCTTTGCTAATACTTTTTGTGGTGTTTTTCTAAATCCTTATTACAAATAGATATGAAGTGTTGAAAGCACTGGTAAAAAAATAGTCTTGCAAAGACAGACATCGTATTAGATAGACAGGCAGGTAAATAGGGTTAGATAGATAGATAGATAGATAGATAGATAGATAGATAGATAGATAGATAGATAGATAGATAGATAGATAGATAGATAAGACAGGTAGTCAGATAAACAAGATAGACAGATAGCTAGGCAGATAGCTAGGCAGATAGCTAGGCAGATAGGTGGGTTGAAAGGTTGATAGGCATACAGGTAGATAGATAGACAGACACAGATAGCTAGACAGTCAGACAGAAAGACAGACAGATAGGTATACCGACAGATAGATAGATAGATAGATAGATAGATAGATAGATAGATAGATAGATAGATAGATAGATAGATAGATAGATAGATTTAAATGAACTGCAGAGTAAAATTTAGTAATATAAAAGTTAGATGTTTAGAAGTGCACTACTTACAAGAGCACTGAAAGCAAACTTGAAGGCCATACAAGCATGACATACAGACTAAATAAATTTACATATCTATCTCTAGTTCTCACTTGAAATTCATACCAGCATGTCATGCAGCAGTGCAATTAGAAATGAACTTTCTTTTGTGCATGTTAAAAAAAAAAAGTTCAGCATGCCGACAAGAGTGCAATTAAAAATGAATTTAATTGCACACATAAAGTAAAAATGAAAATAAATTAATGACAACTTCAGAAAGAGGAGTTCAGAGTGGACAAAGTTAGGTAAATTTTGAAATAACAACAGTCAGGTAAAAGGCCGCTTGAAAAAAACTTTACAACACCATTAGAAGGAGACATAAACTATTAAAGCTGGACTGTGTTGTGTGATCAACATGGAGAGCTAGATGAAAGAGCCCTGCTATCTTATGAGAACCTAACCACAAAGTCAACACCAAATTAATAAAGTAAAAATAACAAATTGTCATTGTATACAACTACCTAGTGTGCAGATGCTCTCCTTGTGAAAGAGCAAAATGCAGCCACTAAAAGTGACGTTATCCAGTGGTTGAAGTAGGCTGACCCCTCTACCCAATTCCTGTGTGCTGTATTGGGAGGAAACAAAGTGTGAGTAACACACCAACAGACCAACAGATGAAGACAGCTGGCTGAAAGCCCTATTAAATAAGTGTATTATTCATATACATATATATATTTAAATCAAAAGGTTTGGCTAAAGCCAGACCTAAAATGGAGTTCTTAAAGTATGCTGCGGATGGATGTAATTCATCCAATCAAGAGATTGTGAGATCTAAATGCACCCATGTTGGTCAAAACAATAAGAAATTAATAACAGACAAGTGAGCCATCCAGTTACCAGCAAGGAGCTGACCCTACGTTCACTCTAAGTTGTACCAGCACCTACAAGACAAGTGAGACATCCATTTAGGAGCAAGGACCTAACCCTAAGTTCACTTTACAGTGTAACAACACCTAAAACATTCTATAAAACTTGTATGAGATGGTACTCATCCACAGTAAAATGGACAAGACGACTTTGGAGAGAGCAAAAGATGAGGCATGACTATTCTTTTGTTTTGGGTTACAAGTGACTGTTCCTATTATGATTTTAACATGTGTGCATGACTATCTATAAATCATTTTTACACCAAACGGAAATGCTGACTCATCAGGTTTCCTTACAAAATCTAGGTTTGGAGACTAAACACATTGGTCCTCATTACAACCCTGGTGGTCAGTGATAAAGCGCGGTAATACCTCCAACAGGCCGGCGGTAACAAAATTGGAATTATGACCATAGCGGAAACCGCTCATGCAGAAAGCCACTTTAACACACCAACTGTCACGGTGGTAGCAACAAGCACCGCGGCAGTAACCGCCAACAGCCAGGTAGAAGACAATGCACCGCCCACTGTATTACAACAGGCCTATCTGCCACCTTTTCCTGGGCAGTACCAACAACATCAAAAGCACGGCGGAAACAGTACACAGAAGGCAATGGACTCGCCCCTGGGGACACAAGGAAGAACTGCGTCGACATGGAGCCCGAGGTGCAGGTGTTCCCCATGCTCATTTATCTCCTTCTTAACTATGAACATCAACACCGGCGAAGACGACCAAGGTGAGTGCAGTCGCCCAGCACATAGGGGAGGGGGGTAGGAAAAAGAGAGTGACACACACACGCAACACGCAACATCCCCGCCCCCAACACCATACACATAACCAGATGCAGTAACATTACATATTTACCCCGTACCCCTCATGAATAATGCAAGGACAAAAGGAATTGATTAAAGTGAGTGTAATAAGGTAAAAGTGTAGAAAATCGTGCTTCAAAATCAAAACAGTATACACATATATACAAATGGAGGAACACTGCCCAGTCCACAATGTCCATGGGCCACAGGGCCACATCACATAGGCCAAGGCCCCACTTGACTCCTGCAACAACATGGAGAGAACACAGCAGGGGCGTCAGGTCAAAAATACACATGCACCTCAGGGGGATGGGGAGTGGGGGGGGGCACCTCAGCCGGAAGATGGTACCGCACACTGGTCCTGGAGGGGGCTACATGCCCTGTGCGATGTCCTGGGGAGTGCAAGGCCTGGGGAGTGGTCCTGGGGAGTGCATAGCCACAGTCTCTCAAGTGGGTGGTTTGCCCACTGCTTGGTCCTGAGAAGTACAAAGCCACAGTCTCTCAAGTGGGTGGTTTGCCCACTGCTTGGTCCTGGAGAGTACAAGGCCACAGTCTCTCAAGTGGATGGCTTCTCCACTGGTTCTGGAGGGGGCCTTGTGCCCAGTGTGCTTCTTCCTGGCAAGGATGGGGTGTGTGGATGGCTTCTTCTACTGGTTCCCAGTGTGCTTCATCCTGGCAAGGATGGGGTGAGTGGATGGCTTCTTCCATTGGTTCTGGAGGGGGCCTGGTGCCCTGTGATGCAGCACTTGGGGAGTTCAAGGTCACAATCTCTCACCTGGGTGTCACACCCACAGGATTTGCCGGGTCCACGACTTACTACAGTCCATGAAGGCAGGACTATACACTGCCCGCCGGCAGTGACGGCTGCTCAGTGGTGGCAGTGCTGGTGTTGGTGCTGGCAGTGGTGGTGGGAGGCTCCAGTCCATCCCCTGCAGCCTCGGGCGGCTGCCGTCTGGGGCTGCTGCTGGTGGCAGTGGTGCTGGTGGTGGTGCTGGCAGTGGTGGTGGGAGGTTCCAGCCCATCCCCTGCAGCCTCAGACGGCTGAACTGCTATGGTTGGTGTTGGGGGCTCAGAATCAGTCCCAGCACCAGGCCTCCTGTCCTTCCTGCCTGCCGGGGCAGGCCGCCTGCCCTTGGCAGCTGGTGGTGCTTCCTTGCCCTTGCCGTTGGCAGCTGGTGGTGCCTCCTTGCCCTTGCCCTTGGCAGCTGGTGGTGCCTCCTTGCCTTTCCCCTTGGCCGCTGGTGGTGCCCCCTTGCTCTTGCCCTTGGTAGCTGGTGGTGCCTCCTTGCCTTTCCCCTTGGCAGCTGGTGGTGCATCCTTGCCTTTCCCCTTGGCAACTGGTGCAGGCACACTGTCAATGCTGATGGCTGGTTCCCTGGAGCCTCTCACACCTGCAGTAGCTGCAGATACTACTGTGGCCATGGACTGGGTGGCTGAGGTGCTCGGCTGGGTTCTGACCACCCTGGCCCCATGTGAAGGATGGGGGAGGGGGAGGGAAGAGGTCAACGGCAGAGAGGAAAAGCTTCTTAGGGACACTGGGGCGCGAAGAGGGTGAAGGTTTGGGAGTGGAGGAAGAGGGAGTGGTTGTAGGAGGGGTCTGTCTGCTGTCTTTGGGTGCAGGTGCATGGGCTGGATGCTGTTGTGAGGTGGCTTGCTGTTGGGTGTCTGAGTGCTTGTGTTTGTGTACTTTGGGAGGAGGGGGCACAGACACAGTGGGAGAGGACACAGGGGACGTGTGCATGGATGTGGGAGTGTGTAGTGATAGGCATGATGGTGATGGGGGTAGTGAATGAGGATGTAGTACATGCAGGTGTGAGTGGCCAGGCTACAGAGAGGGTGGTGGATGACGAGGAGGAGGGGGACACAGTGGAGGCAGTGGATGTTGGTTTGTCTGCATCTGGATGATGTTTGTCTGAGTGCCTGCAGGATGATCTGTAGTGCTTGTGTTTGCCTGCTGGTCTGAATGTGTGCTTGGAATAGGTTGGGGTTGAGGGGAATGGGGCTGGGTAGAGGAAGTTGGAGGGGGAGGCTAGAGACAGGGACAATGGCTGCCATCAGGGAGGAGGCCAGAGCCTGGATTGATCTCTGTTGGGCCGTCATGCCAGAGTGAATGCCCTTCAGGAATGCATTTGTTTGTCGCAAATGGCCTGCCAGCCCCTGGATGGCATTCACTATGGTTGACTGCCCAACAGAGATGGGTCGCAGGAGGTCAATACTCTCCTCACTCAGGGCAGCAGGGCTGACTGGGGCAGGGCCTGAGGTGCCTGGGGCGAAGGAGATGCCCACCCTCCTGGGACAGCGGGCACAGGAAACTCGCTGAGCGGCTGCTGGGAGGGCGGTGGTGGTACAGGGGTGGCAGCTGTACCTGTAGTTCGGATGGGCACAGAGGTGTCTGCCACCAGCAGGGAGCTTCTATCGGAGGAGGCATCACTGTCAGAACTGTCTCCGCCGTGGTGCTCCCCTCGCCCTCCGTCCCACTGGTGTCCTCACCGTTGGTGGATTCAGCCTCATGGCCATGTGGGATGCAGCTCCCTCTGCCGCCAGTGCCACTGCTCCTCCACCAGTTGAGGCTAGTGCACATAAGGACAGGGTGACAAAACAAAAAGGGGGGGAGACAAAGGATACACTTAGTCAGTGGCTGCCCCAACAACACCGTTGGCGTACACAGCACCCTCACACAGGGAACAGGCCTACGCACTATGCAATGCACTACCAGTCACAATGCTAGTCACCAGCTCAAAGACAGGAATACCTACGCTCTGATTCTGACATCAGCCGGACACAACCCTGACGTCCAAGGCACAGCAGGAGGGGGAACTCACGGAATAATTGGCCTACCCCATTTACAGGCCCTCCGCCCCCACTGCTCAACATGCCACCTTGGACCTTACCCTCTCCATATGGGCCACCTAACCAATTCCAAGCCCCGCTGTACCCCCAACCACCGACGACTTGGACCTACCCAAATGTTCCTTTTTTTGGAAGAGGCCCCGGACGTGGAAGGGGAAGGAAAAAGGGAGTAAGTTGGAACCTGAAGGAAGGACCAACAGATGACAAGACCCCCAGCACAAGCAGAACATAAGTAGGGGTTCAACCACTGTTGTGAATTTGAGCACAAAAGCATTGAATGAAAATGAGCTTCAAGCTTTAGAGAAAGGCTTGGGCTTCGTCCCCACCCCTAAACTTGACATTTTTAAACTAAGGATAGAGCTAGCCGAGTTCTTCTGCAAGATCAGGTTGAGAACCTTCTTCCTTCAGAACCCTGAACCCAACACTGAACAAGAAAAGAACACAGGGCTGCGTCCCAAATCTAAGTTCACTCCTACCTCCCACCTAATGCCACCCGAAGTCCTGGCTTTCAAAAAAGCAGTAAGCCGGAAAATCGATGACTTACAGAATAAACAGAGGGAGGTCTTCCATAATATCAGCACCGAAGAACTCACAGCCCTCCGCAATCTCAGTAATGACTCCTCTATCACTATTAAACCTGCCGACAAAGGTGGGGCAATAGTGATAATGCCCAAGGCTATGTACAATGCGGAATGCCTACGCCTATTAGGCAATAACCATCACTATAGTAGACTACAGAAGGATCCCACAGAAGATATCAAGGAAGAAATCACCTTTCTGGTTGATAAGGGTATTAACAATGACTGGATTACCAAGCATGAGGCCGCCTTCCTCACTCAACCCGACCCAAAAACACCTTACTTCTATATTCTGCCCACAATTCATAAGAATAAACATCCACCCCCGGGAAGACCAATAGTCTCCGGGAGTGGCTCCATCTTGGAACCGTTGTCTCAATTCTGCGACTGGTTCCTACAACCATTTGTAAAACAGATTCCCACGTATCTCAAAGACACTACAGATGTGCTTGCGTTACTAAGCACTCTTGAATTTAACAAAGAAAAAGAACAACTAATGACCCTGGATGTGGAGTCACTGTATACCAATATCCCACAGGAGGCAACTCTAGAAGTGGTCAGTGATCTACTGAACAGGGGTGCCTGGAACTACATTACCCCACCAGAATTTATCCTGGATCTAGCCCATCTGGCCCTTACCAGAAATTTCTTTGAGCTCGACAAGAACTTCTTCCTACAGATCCAGGGTACCTCGATGGGGAGTTCTTTCACACTGAGCCTGGCATGCCTATATGTGGACCATTTCGAAAAAGAAATGGTACTCACAGAAGACAACCCTTACGTCAATCACATCAAGTTATGGAAAAGATATGTTGATGATATCTTGATTATTTGGAAAGGCACAAGGGAAGAAGCGACTACATTCATCACATGGTTAAACACCCTAAACCCTTTCCTGAGATTCACAGCCACCCTGGGAGACCCAGCGGTCTCCTTTCTCGATCTTTTAATAACCGAAAGGAACGGCTCCCTCGTAACAGAGGTGTATTACAAACCTACTGACCGAAACACCCTCCTTCAGTTCCAGAGTTTCCACCCACGCTCTCTTAAGGAGAATCTCCCAGTGGGCCAGTTCCTCCGCCTCCGGCGGAACTGTACCGAAATAATGGACTACAAAAGACATGCACAGCAACTCACCAACAAACTTCGAGCAAGAGGGTACCCAGATCACCTTCTTAGGAGAGCCGATAAACGTGCTCGCGTTAGCCCTAGGGAAACGCTACTCCAACCCAGCACCAGAACCAACAAGGGAGACCCACTGATCTGTGTGACCACTTTTAACCCAGCGTCCAATATGATCAAAAAAATAATAAACGAGGACTGGAAAATCCTTACCTCTGGGGGTCTCCCTTTTCAAGTCCCTATGAACGCCTACAGAAAGGCCAAGAGCATCCAGGATATGATCGTACATACCCGCCCGCGGGCGATCCCCGCTAGAAGCAGACAAAAGACCCTCTGGGATCTCCCTCCCCCAAGAGACACTTTCCATGCGGCAACTGCAGCGTATGTGCCTTCACCCAAAAAAAACTTACAGTAGACTTGGGCCGACGAACACCATGGGAACTCAGACAACTAACAAACTGCAATAGCAAAAATGTCGTCTATATGATCACATGCGCTTGTGGTCAAAAATACATTGGGATGACAACAAAAAGAGTGGGTACACACATCTGGGAACACAGGAGCACCATTCGCTGCAAAAGAGATGCCACGAGACTCACAGAACACTACGTCACCAACAATCACCATCCCAACCACATGCAATGGGTGGTATTGGACCAACTAAAACCCACAGCAACCAACGCTAAACAGAAACTCTTACTATATGAACAGAGATGGATATGGAGGCTGCGGACCGATACCATGGGACTTAATGACAATATCCAGTGGTCAGCCTTAGGCTAATGGCTTTACTACTAGTATATCCTTACTGAGGTAGACTCCGCACGGTCTTGATCTCTATCCAGCATAGAACTATCCCATTCAATGGCAGCATCCAAACGACCTCCTTATGTCCTCAACTCCGGAATGTCTTGCTATGACAAACGTCATGCAGCATTTTACTGTCCTCGGTTCAACCAAATAACCTCTTTGAGCAAAGAGCTATTGTCATTTTATCATCCTTTTTTATCTTTCTTTTTCCTCTCCTTCTCTCCTTCATTCATCTTTCTCGTTTCTTTCCCTCATCCCCCACATTTTCTTCTATCTCTATTAGTCTTTTCCTTCTCCGTTCTCTCCCCACTTCTTGCTGCTCAGTTCCTTCTTTCCCTTTTTTTCCCTCTTTTCTCTTCTTTCCCCTCTCCCCCAAACCCCTCCACTTTCCCTCCCCCCCTTTACACAGGCTCCTTCCATCCACCCCCCCCTCTTCTCCCTTCTCACCTCCTCCCCTTGTTCTTTTCTTTCTTTCATCCCTCCTTTTTACTCCCGTTCCTTTTTTTAAAAAAAACCTTCCCTCCCCCTCTCCCCCTTATCTGCCCATCCCTAGTAATATCCACCGCGGTATACGCGGGGCGCTGGGTCATAACCGCGGGACTCTCTTTCCCAGAGTCCCGCGGCCCAGTCTGCGCGCCGCACCATTTGCGGCGCGTCATCATTGGGCGCCCCACCGCGTCCTTCAGACAGGACGCGGTCGGAGCGCTTGCTTGTTACGCTGGGCTACACGTCCCTTGGATGCGGCCCAAGCCGTGGGACTCCATTACCCATGAGTCCTGCGGCGTGGCGCACCCTACCGCTCCCGGCACGTCACCTTCAGGCACCCGGCCGCGCGCCCCCCCCACTGGGTGCGGTCGGAGCGCTGGTGTTTTTCCTCCATTCAGGAAGCATGTTACCCTTCGGTGCCAGCCACATCTGTTCGTCATTTTACATGTTGATTGCTTGCCGCCTTTTGCCTCGCATTCATTGGCTATGTCCTCCCTCATCACCATTAATACCGGGACAGCCCTCCACTCAATACCAGAGCGGCCTGGCACCGGCATGTAGGTACTCTCCTCGGTAATCCCTTTGGAGTGGTAAGTTTAAGCCTATATGCCTTTTTGGATTTCTCCTTACCCTGTTCCAGAGACAACCCCTCTGGCCAACAGCCCTCTTTTCCTGTTGTCTCTCTTTTCTTGTTGTCTCTATTTTCATTTATTTCTTTTCTTCTTTCTTTTTTCTTCTTTCTCTCCTTTTTTCCCTCCCTCCCTTTACCAGCATCCCCCGTTTTTTCCCTTTTTCTCTTTTCCTTTGCTTCTTTTTTTCTTTCTTCTTTTTTTCCCCTTCTTCCCCCCCACCTTAAACCCTTCATCTCCTTAGAGTGTGACTACAAGGGAATACTCCTCCCCTGGCACTAGCCAGACCAGAGGCCACCCGCCCCGACTCCGGGGTAAGTCATTAATGCATGTGTGTGTGAGTGTTTTCCCCATACATTGTCACTTTTTGCTGTGTTGTGTGCAGTGGTGTGCCACCTCTCACTCTTATTAATTTGTGGTTTATCTATTAGCCATTACAGACCTACCACATCATGAACCATCTGTTCAGGTAGGCCCTTCATGATTCACTTTGAGCACTTCACCTATTGTTAGTGCTCCGGGATCCTAGACCCTGACGAATGCCCCTGACCCACCAGCACTTTGTGAGGGCAGAAACATGTTGGTCATACGTATTTCTTTTTAGACTCTAAGAGACATTATTCTCAAGTGAGCCTTCTCCCCTGTTCTTAACCTTACCAACATGCACCCCCATTAAAAACTAACTAGTAGCAACTGGTGACATGTATGGTAATTTTATCTCCACCCCATCTGGATCCCTGTAATTTATCCAGTCAGTTTAATTTCAGCACTCCCTCTGGTTCTTTTAACCAAGAGGTTGAGTCCGCCCAAGTAGTATCATCTTACTTGGGTGGGGCTAGGTGGTCAAATGATGAAGCAAGACACTATTATGTGTGTGAGACCACCTAGTCCGTAAGGGAACTCCTCCCTCCCCCCGTAGGACAACACAGCTTTCTGTCCCTGGGACACTTTTCACCCATGCTTTCCCCGTCTCATATCTCAAGGCGACCTAATTGATACCTCCCATTGAGGGAACACTGACCCAGTTCTACCCTCAACCCCTACTACCCCACACCCTTAGTGGTTATATAGGAATACCTACGCGCCAGTAGCAGCATACCTGACACCCACAGGCCCCTGCCCAGTAGTGGATGCCTACTAACTTTGTAGGAGGTGGTGTTCATCAGCCCCTGCTCAACATGGGACCTACACTGCAATGTCCAGCCTGGCCTAGGGGCACCCACAGGCCCACATCTCCACCCGTAGACCACCCCACCACGCACAAGTAGTAGATTTGGAAACTGTACTCACCTCCTTGTGGCTGCTGTGATGCCCTCAAGCTCCCATCCAGCTCCGGATAGGCCACCACCAGTATGCAGAAAATCAGGGGGTAAGGGTTCGACGGGCACCCCTTCCTCGTTGGGAGGCCATCCCCAGCTGGGCCTCCGCTGTCTTCCGTGCCCAGCATCTCAGGTCCTCCCACCGTTTGCGACAGTGGGTGCTCCACCTGCCGTAGACCCCCAAGGACTGCATGTCCTTGGCGATGGCACGCCATATACCCATTTTCTGATGGGCGCTGACCTGCAGACAAATAAACATAGAAAAAGGTATCAGCCATACCGTCCGGCCTGATACACTAATGTCCCACCATAGCCCTCCCATCCCCTTACGCACAGACATTGTCCACCATACATCCAGCACGCTGCCCAGGACCCTTCCACCAACCCCCTCCCCTTACACGAGGCCCTCACACACAGCACCACATTCATTCATGCCCCATGCATCGTGCTCACAGTGTACTTACCTGTTGATTTGGAGGCACATACAGCATTCGGTAGTGGGGTAGGACCCCATCCACCAGTCTCCCCAACTCCGCAGCTGTGAAGGCAGTTGCCCTATCCCCAGTGCCTCGAGCCATGGTCGGTTCCAGGCACAGGTCACAGCAGCACTTGCAGTGTAAGTTCTCTCCTGTTGAATGTCAGGAAGCAAGTGAGAGAACAGATAGAAAATGGCAGTCAAGTCCGCGGCAGTGCCTACCGTCACCACCGGCGTACTTCACCATTGGCCACTGTGACCCATATGGCCCAATGACAACCAATGAGGAGTTGCACGACAGTACTCGACCGCCTTCCGCAACAGCACCCAACGTCAGCAGCATTACCTCATTTCCATATGTCCATCCACACAGGACAGGTGGGCGCCATTTCAGGGGGGGTCAGGCCATGGCACCAAATACAGGGTACAGTTTGTAAATATGGAATACTGACCAGTTGCTCACTCTTTTGCCCCCTAGAGTACAACCACTGCAGATGAATAGGAGATGGAGACACCCCCCCATGTACAGACCCCTGGTGGACTTGGCAACAATGGAGGACAGGCACATTACCCTCACCTATAGGCTGGACAGGGCCTGCGTACCCAATTGGAGCCTGACCTGATATCTGCTATCCGTCACCCCAGTGGGATCCCCCCTCTTGTGCAAGTCCTATCTGTGCTCCATTTCTTGGCAACTGTTTTTTTCCAAGTGACAGTGGGCTTGGCAGCAGGAATGTCTCAGTCAAAGTTCTCAATAGTGCTGACCAGAGTGTTGTCTGCGCTGATTAAACACATGCACAGCTACAGTGTTTTCCCCCAGGTGGAGGATTTGGCCAAAGTGAAAGCTGATTTCTATGCAATGGGGTATATCCCTAACATTATTGGGGTGATTGATGGTACACATATTGCATTCCCCCCCCCACCGGAGAAATGAACAGGTGTTCAGAAATCAAAAGAGCTTTCACTCCATGATTGTGCAGATAGTGTCCCTGGCGGACTAGTACATCTCCCATGTCAGTGCTAACTATCCTGGGTCTGTGCATGATGCCTTTATCCTGAGGTATAGCAGCATCCCATATGTGATGGCTCAACTCCAGAGGCACCAGGTGTGGCTAATAAGTGAGCCCATGGTTCCAACCCAGTATATGTTGGTGTATGGGTATGGTGTTGGCCCTAAGGGTTAGTGTTTGGCTAACAGGTATCCATCGATATTTGCAGGTGACTCTGGTTACCCCAACTTCTCATGGCTACTGACCCCAGTGAGGAATCCCAGGACAAGGGCAGAGGAACGTTACAATAAGGCACATGGGCGAACAAGTAGAATAATCAAGAGGACATTCGGCATCCTGAAGGCCAGGTTTCGTTGCCTCCATCTAACAGGTTGTTCACTGTGCCACTCACCCAAGAAGGTGTGCCAGATCATCGTGGCATGCTGTATGTTGCATAGCCTTACCTTGAGATGCCAGGTGCCTTTTCTGCAGGAGGATGAGGCTGGAGATGGCGTGTGGCAGCAGTGGACCCTGTGGACAGTGACGAAGAGGTGGCAGAGGATGAGGAAAACAGAACATCAATCATACAACAGTACTTCCAGTGACACACAGGTAAGATACTGTAACTTCACCTTCCATTGACAGTTTTGTGTTGAACATTGAACATGGCAGACTGATTTTCCCACTACTATGGCCACTTACTGTACCCTTTAGCATCTCTATTTTCAGATATCTGTGTCCCGCTCTAGCTCCTGGTGTGTTGACTACTGCCAACTACGGGTCATACCTATGTATACATTACTGTACAGTTGAATTGCAGTGTTTACAGCTTGTTAAGCAAATACATATTTCAATCAATTGACAGACTCCATACTTGTATTTGTTCCAAGGGTGTTTATTTAGGTGCTAATAAGTGGAGGGAGTATTGCAATGGGCTGGGTTGCTGATGGAGGAAAGTCGAGGGTAGAGTCCAGTCTATTGGTATCACAGGTGCATTGTCCAAGGGGGCATAGGAAGTGGAGCAATTGCAGTTCAAGGTGGACAGAGTGACTGAGTGGGACACAAGGGTGACATTCAGGAGAGTCATATTTCCTGGTGGGGGTCTTGGTAATGTTCTCTGGCTTCTGCCTGGATCGCAGGGACTGTTTGAGGGGTAGTTCTCCTTCTGCATGGGAAGGGGTGCTGGTGGCTTGTTGTTCCTGTGGGGGGGCCTCCTGTCCTCTAGCGGCAGCAGAGGTGGAAGGCTGTTCATCATTTTGGCTAGTGTCAAGGGCCCGTTGGTGTACCACTGCCTCGCTCATGGTGTTGGCCATGTCTGCCAGCTCCCCTGAAATGGTGATCAGGGTGGTGTGGATGTCCTTCAAGTCCTCCCTGATCCCCAGATCCCCAGATACTGTCCCTCCTGCAGCCCCTGGGTTTCCTGCAACTTGTCCAGTATCTGGACCATCGTCTCCTGGGAATGGTGGTATGCTCCCAGGATGTTGGTGAGTGCCTCTTGGAGAGTTGGTTCCCTGGGTCCGTCTTCCCCCTGTAGCACAGCAGTCCTCCCAGCTTCCCTGTTGTCTTGTGCCTCTGTCCCCTGAACTATGTGCCACTGCCACTGACCCAGGTCCCTGATCGTTCTGTGTTTTTTGGGGTGGCCTGGGGTCCCTGCAGTAGTAGACACACTGCTGATGGACGTGTCCTGGGGACACTGGTATGGGCCTGCTGGGTGGGTGCTGTGGTGGTGTTTCCTGAGGGGGAAGCTCTGTGGTGGTATGGGACTGTGCCTGGGTTACTGACTGTCCGGAGGTCCCTGATGGGCCAGGTTGATCATCCTGAGCCAGGTGTCCAGAGCTGTTTTCATCACTGTGGGCCTTTTCTGGGGGCGGACTGGATGTTGCTGACACCTCCTCTCTGGTGACGTTGGATGGGGGACCTGTGGGGATGTAAATGCAGTATTATTGTTTCTGTGTGTGCCATCTTGTTCATGGGTGTGTTGCCATATATGGTTGTTATTGCCCTGGCAGCTTAGCCTTGTGTGAGTAGTGATTTGGTGGGCTAGGTGATTGACTCTAGTGTGCATGCTTTAGTGATGTGTGTCCTTGCAGCTCTGTGATGGGGGTCCGTGCATTGGTGTTACATGCAGGGCTTGGCATTGGGATGAGTGGGTTGTGATGGTGGGGTGTATGTGAGGTGGTGGGGTGATGGGGGTGAGTGCAGGGGTGGTAGGATGTGATGGCATGCAGGTAGGGGGGTGATAGTAATAGAGAGTTGACTCACCAGAGTCCAGTCCTCCTGCTACTCCGGCTAGGCCCTCAGGATGCATGATTGCCAAGACTTGCTCATCCCATGTTGTTAGTTGTGGGGCAGGAGGTGGGGGTCCACGGCCAGTCCTCGGTACTGCTATCTTGTGTCTTGCTGCCACAGAATGCGCCTTCCCCCATAGGTCCTTCCACCTCTTCCTGATGTCATTCCTTGTTCTTGGGTGCTGTCCCACTGCATTGATTCTGTCCATGATCCTCCACCATAGCTCCATCTTCCTTGGATGTCTGCTGCACCTGTGATCCGAATAGCTGTGGCTCTACCCGGATGATTTCCTCCACCATGACCCTTAGCTCTGAGGACCTGGGGTGTCATTGTGGTGCCATGGGTGTAGTGTGTGTGGTGTGGTTGAGGGTATGTGGGGTAATGTGTTCGGGTGTGTGCTGTAAGGTGTGTAGATGTTGTATGGGTGATGGTGTTTTGTGGCTCTGGTTCTGTGGGAGCTCTTGGTCTGTCTCTCTCAGTCGGCAATATTTTTTCATCGTAAGGGGTTGTGGGTATTGTGTGTGTGTGTTTTATAGTGTTGTGGGTGTGTGAGTGTGGTGTGTGTATGTGTGTCAGGTGTGTGTTATTCAAATTGTCCAATGCGGTGTGTTATTTTGAGTGCGGCAGTATGTACCGCCAATGGTTTAGTGCCATTGAATGTCCGCCGCCGCAATTCGTGTCTCATAATGCTGCGGGTGTAGTTCTGTTGGCGTAACGGTGTGGGTTTTGGTACCGCTAATTTATCTCTGACCTTTGGGCTGGCAGACATGTGTGTGTCTGTATAGTGATGGATTGGTATGAGTGTGTCATAATATGGGTAGCGGTAATCCGCCGCGGCACTGGTATGTTGGCGGCAGTTGGCATGGCGATAAACTGGACTTCCCACCAATGTCATAATGAGGGCCATTGTAGGAAGTCTGAAATAAAGAATGTGTCTGGTAACACCGTGGTCACATAGGAAATGAAGAGCAAGATGGATTACAAGGTGCTATAGATGTCTGTTTTGTTGTTTTGGGAAACATTATGTTACATTGTACGGTGATGGGTTATAGGAACTTTGTAAATCCGGGAGAGCAAAGGCCAACAAGTAAGTGGAAATTGACATAAATTTTAATGTACACATTGTCACATATTGTACACATTGTCAGTCTGTGACAACGTCTTTAAAAATTTGAAAATGCTCTGGAAGCTCCGATAAAAATGGTAAAACCAATAGTATACCAAAGACCCCTATTAATAATGGCACAACATGTAAAGAAATGGAAGTACATAAATACAAGAGTTTAAACATAACTTTATTTGCCTGAGTAAGAATCACATCGAGTGCATCAGGAAATTCTTGGATCATGGAAATTTCTTATTCGAGCAGCAGGGCAGTATCTACTTTCAGTAATACATTTGGATGTGCCTCAATGAAAATAATTAGTAGAGCCAGAGCGCCAGATGAAGTGATGTCAGAGTAGTTTACTTTCTGGAGAAGAAAGTGAATTATGTTTTGGGAATGTAAAGTATTGGTTTTCATTGGAAAACATGAGCATTTTAGTTAAACGTGGAGCTGTTTTTCAAGCTTGTAAAATTTGCATCATCGAAATCAAGGGTTTAGCCATGAAAAATAAAATACTCCCACTTTGTGCTATGTCCCTATTGTCATTGAGTAAGTGAAGCAGGCAAGCCCAGCACTTTTTCCTTTGCTTCCCAAGGGAAATTATGAAAATATTGTAGTATCTGGCACCTTTTACACCTTCATTCTGAATTAATTTGGCTTTCCTTCCTTTCTTCTCTTCACGCAGCCTTTCTTCTTGTCATCTACCCTTCCTTTTCTCCATCTAGCCTTCATTTTCTCCTTTTTATCCATTCTTCTCTCTGCTTGATCAAACATTTTCTTTGTCTATCCTTCTCCATCTTTCTTTTTAGTTTTCTCCCCATTCACCTCTCCATCTTGCTATCTTTGCATTATTTTTTGTTGTTATGTTATGCAATGGATATTTCTAAAGCACACTATAGCCTGCAAGGGTATCTTGGCACTGAGAAGGTGTGTGTACCAAGCCCTGCCTATGGTAAGTTGATTTATTGAAAAGGAAGGTCTTTGGCTTCTTGCAGAATTCAAAGAGATGAGGAGGGTCTGATGTGGAGTGGGAAGCCATTCCAAGCTTTATGAGTGGCGTAAGAGGATGCCTGTCCTGATCTGTTTCTGTGTTGGAAGAGTGAGAGTAGGATTCCTATGGAGCAGAGGTGTCTGGGTGGTTGGTGAAAGTAGATGCGACTGTTCGGGTAGGTATGCCCTAAGTTGTGTAGTGTCTCGGTGGTTGGTAGAAGAGGGTGCAAATGTTCAGATAGAGGGCCTAATTTGTGTAGGGCCTTGAATGTGTGTGTGAGGAGTTTGACACAAGTACATATGTGTATCAGGAGCCAGTTGAGATCCATCAGGTGTCGCCTGATGGAGTTGGGAAGTTGAGGATGAGTTTGGCTGCAGAGTTCTGGATGCTTTGTAGTCTTCTAGTGAGTTGCATTATGGTCCCGGCGTAGAGGGTGTTCCTGTAGTCCAATTTTCTAAGGTGTGAGTGACAGTTTTTCCACTGTTACTTGGAAGCCATTTGGTGATCTTCATCCAGATGTTCAGGATGTGGAAGCTGAATGCAGTGATGGTGTTGACTTGTGCTGTCATGTTCAGTTTGCTAGTGATGTTTATTCTGAAGTTTCTGGCATGGTTGCTGGGTGCGGGTGTCAGCTTGAGTTCGACCAGCCACCAGTTCTGGTGGCCGTTCAGTCCCATGGTGAGGTCTTCTTGCCGAAGATCACTACTTGTCTTGACGGTGTGAGCTTGAGACAGTTGGCTTTCATCCAGTTAGCGACTTTGGGCATATAATCAGTGACCTTGTTTCTTATGTTAGGGATCTTGTGTGAATGAGAGAGTATGAGTTACATGTTGCCAGCATAGGAGAGGATGCTGATGTTCAGTGTACAGTAAAGTTGGCCAGAGGAATCACATGCGCATTGAAAAAGGTAGGGATGTGCAGTGAACCTTGTGGCACACCAGAGATGAGTTTGCCAGCTTTTGAAGAGTAAGATGACAGACAGGCTTTGTTCTATCTATTAAAGATGAGCAGATGCAGTGGAGAGCGGGTCATTGGATGATAATGTTGTGCAGGTGCCTGATTAGTATCGGGTGTGAAACCATGTCAAATGCTGCCGAGAGGTCCAGGACAATGAAAGCTGCTTTGTCTCCTCTGTCAGGGATAATCTGGGTGTCATCTGTGGCATCTACGAGTGCTGTTTCTGTACTGTGCTTGTGCCTGAATCTGAAATGTGTGGTGTCAAGGAGCTAGTGGTTGCTGAGGTGTTTGGTGGTCATCGGTTGATTCGTTTGTTTTCTCTAACACCTTTGCGGGGTAAGGTGGGAGGGAGCTGGGTCAGTAATTGGAAGATGTGGTTGGGTCAGTGGATGGTTTCTTCAGCATGACCATGACACTGGCACGTTTCCAGGTGTCCAAAAATGTGGCAGAGTCAATGGACGTGTTGAGGATGACTTTTAGTGCTTTACTCATCCTTAGGAGTCCTTTGGTGAAGGCGTGGTGAAGGAAAAGGTCAGCTAGGGCCCCGGAGTGGGTGTCTTCATGGTAGTAGTAATTTTACCGGTGGTGACGGTAGATCAGAGGTCGGGATTTGTTCTTCAGCTGAGATGGGCAGTTGAGTTGCTATGGTGACAGGGGTCACTTGAGCATCAAAATTGCTGTGTATGGAGGGAATTTTGTTACACAAGAATTCAGAGAGCTTGTTGCAAAGATCTTGTGAGCAGGTGATGTTGCTGGAGACAACAGGAGGCACAGTCAACTCTTTGATGATGGTGAAGCTTTTCTTGCTGATGTTAATGCAGGCGCTGATGCAATCTGCTAGCTGTGCGTTAGTTGTTCTGTATCTGCTTGTGGTAGCATCTTAAGGATGATTTGAAGAAGTCTTTTTTGTGGTGTCTTGACTTGGTCTGTATTTGCACTCTAGTTGCTTGCAATGGCGTTTCGTCAGTCTGAGTTCCTCTTTGTATCAACTGGCCTGTGGTTGGGCTCTTTCCATTGGGTTGAGCTTGAGGAGAGCCAGGTATCAGCACATGTTGTGATCCAGCTGTTGAGATGCTTGATGGTTTTCAGCATATTCCTACTGTGCTCCAGCCAGTGCGCGGAGAGGGTGCATTCCCACTTCCCTTTAACAGCTGCAGCAGGCAGTCCGGTGGTGGTAGGTCTGTGGTGGTGTGGAATGGGTGTACTGAAACTGACAAGGGCTGGTCTGTCCAGGTCATAGTTGTTGGCTTGTCCATTATGATGTTGCTAATTGAGGAGACAATCAGGTGTAATAGCTGTCCAGCGGTGTGGGTGTGTTTGGTTTACCTGCTGGTTGAGGAAAAGGTTTCTGAGGTTTTCTAGAACAGCTTTATAGGGTTTTGGTCAGTGTGGTCTTGTAGGTGAAATTTAACGTCTCCATGTAGCTGGTGGAGGTGTCCATGTGTTGGAAATGGCCTTTCTGCCGGGTCACACCCAAATGTTTTGCCTTCCTCCTTCTCTTTGTCTGACCTCATTTCTGCTGGCTTTAGGACTCTGCACACTTTACCACTGCTAATAAGTTGTAAAGTGCATATACTCTCTCCTTAAAACATGATGACATTGGCCCATACCCAATTAGCTTATTTAATTTACTTGTAAGTCCCTAGTCAAGTGCACTACATGTGCCCAGGGCCTGTAAATTAAATGCTAATAGTGGGCTGCAGCGCTGGTTGTGCCTCCCACATATGTAGCCCCCTAACCATGTCTCAGGCCTGCAATTGCGGGGCCTGTCTGTGCAGTTTCACAGCCACCACGACTTGGCATTTAAAAGTAATTGCCAAGCCTTAAACTCCCCTTTCTCCTACATATAAGTCACCCCTAAGGTAGGCCCTAGGTAGCCCATAGGGCAGGGTGCTATGTAGCTAAAAGGCAGGACATGAACATGTGTGCTCAATATGTCCTGGTAGTGTAAAACTCCTAAATTAGTTTTACACTGCTGTGAGGCCTGCTCCTTTCATACAATAGCATTAGGGCTACCGTCATATACTGTTTGAGTGGTAGATCCTGATCTGAAAGGAGTAGCCAGGTCATATTTAGTATGGCCAGAATGGTAATACAAAATCCAGCTGACTGGTGAAGTTTGGATTTTATATTACTATTTTAGAAATGCCACTTTTAGAAAGTGAGCATTTCTCTGCTCTTAAATCCTTCTGTGCCTTACACTCCATGTGTGGCTGGGTTAGTTGACAGCTCCCTTGTGCATTCACCTCAGACCAACCCTAAACACAGGATGCTCAGTCACACTTGCACACATCTGCATATTGAATGGGTCTTCCTGGGCTGGGAGGGTGGAGGGCCTGACACTTACATATCAAAGGACAGTAGCCTGCTCTCACGTAAAGGACTGTCACACCCCCTACCGGGACCCTGGCAGACAAGATGGAACTGAAAGGGGACCTTGTGCACTTCTAAGCCACTCTCTGAAGTCTCCCCCACTTCAAAGGCACTTTTGGCTATTTAAGCAGGGTCTCTGACCCTACCAACTAAGATACTTCTACTTCACAGACACTTCTGGACATGATACCACTGGATAAGAAACCCTGAACCAGAACCTGCAACCTGCCAAGAGGAACTGCCTGGCTGCCCAAAGGACTCACCTGTCTGCTTTTCTGCAAATGACTGCTGCCCTGCTGTTGCCCTTCTGCATTGCTGTCCTCTGTCTCTGCTGAGAAGTGCTCTCCAAGGGCTTGGATAGAGCTTGCCTTCAGTTCCCTGAAGTCTCAGGACCAAAAATACTTCATCTCTGCAAAAAAACTCTGTGTGCGACGAAAATCGACACATAGCCTGCAAAAAATGACTCACAGCCTACCCTGCGGTGAGAAAATCACTGCATGCTAAACCGGAACGGCGCAGACCGACTTCCCGACCAGGAGATCGATGCAGTACCAGTGTTGTGACTGCAAATTTGAGGCACGGCCCACTGGAACGACGCAAAGCAGAACCAGAATGACACAGCCTGACTTCCTGAGAGGAATCGATGCAGCACCTGCTGTGCAGCAAAAATTTCCATGCAACGCCCACCGGATCGACGCAACCCCTGTGACTTCATCCTGCACGCCCAGGATTTCAACGCATCGTCCCCGGGGTGTCCGAAAACCCCGCAACCCGAAGAGGATCCCAGTTTACACGCCAGAAATCGCAGCAAAGCCTGCCCTGCATGAAAACTCAACAACGCATTGTCTGTGTACACCGGACAAATCGACGCTCATCTCCCCGTTTTCCATGCATCTCCTCCTCTGCGGTCCCTTGCAGAGAATTTGAATGCAAACCAGGTACTTTGTACTTGCAAGAGACACTTGTTGTTTTTTAAAGACTAAAGACACTTTGGGGGTTATTACAACTTTGGAGGAGGTGTTAATCCGTCCCAAAAGTGACGGTAGAGTGACGGATATACCACCAGCGGTATTACAAGTTCCAAGGATATAATGGACTCGTAATATGGCTGGTGGTATATCCGTCACTTTACCGTCACTTTTGGGATGGATTAACACCTCCTCCAAAGTTGTAATAACCCCCTTTATATCATTTTTACAGTGATATTTCAACTTATACTTATTGAATCTTGATCGTTTTGACCTGCATCTTAGAAGATAATTATTATATATTTTTCTGAACACTGTGTGGTGTATTTTTGTGGTGTTCTACTGTGTTATTGCATGATTTTGTTGAACAAATCCTTTACACATTGCCTTCTAATTAACCCTGACTGCTCAATGCCAAGCTACCAGAGGGTAGGCACAGGATAATTTGGATCGTGTGTGGCTTACCCTGACTAGAGTAAGGGTCCTTGCTTGGACAGGGGGTAACCTGACTGCCAAACAAAGACCCCATTTCTAACATTGGTGATCAGCGGTGAGGATAGGACTTGTATTTGTGCAGTGACATACAATAGCTAAGTGCTCACTACCTACCCACAGTTGAAGGCCAACTTGATTTTTTATCGTTTTCGGCAATTTCGATTTCTGCCTGATTTTTAACTAAATCCTAATTTAACATGTCTCTGGCTGGGTCTCAATCAGGAGCTGAAGATTTTGACCTAGCCATGCTGGAGACATATAGGGGGTCATTCATTGCTGGGACCGCCATAATACCGCTGCGCTGTCAAAAGACCGCCGCGGGTATTCTGGATTTCCCGCTGGGCTGGCGGGCGACCGCCAGAAGGCCGCCCGCCAGCCCAGCGGGAAACCCCTTCCCACGAGGAAGCCGGCTCCGAATGGAGCCGGCGGAGTGGGAATGGTGCGACGGGTGCAGTTGCACCCGTCGCGATTTTCAGTGTCTGCAAGGCAGACACTGAAAATCTTAGTGGGGCCCTGTTACGGGGGCCCCTGCAGTGCCCATGCCAGTGGCATGGGCACTGCAGGGGCCCCCAGGGGCCCCACGACACCCCTTACCGCCATCCTGTTCCTGGCAGTCACGACCGCCAGGAACAGGATGGCGGTAATGGGGGTCGGAATCCCCATGGCGGCGCAGCAAGCTGCGCCGCCATGGAGGATTCCCCAGGGCAGCGGAAAACCGGCGGTACACCGCCGGTTTTCCGTTTCTGACCGCAGCTGTACCACCGCGGTCAGAATGCCCATAGGAGCACCGCCAGCCTGTTGGCGGTGCTCCCGCAGTCGTTGGCCCTGGCGGTTTTTACCGCCAGGGTCAGAATGACCCCCATACTGTTAAACAGCTGGAGGGGTTCTGCCAGGAGATGGAAGTACCTACCCAGGGTGCGTCCAAAAAGGAGGAATACCGAAAGGCGCTGAGGGCCTGGGCAGAAGCCCATTCTGATGAGAATGTTGAGGAGGAGGGTCCAGAGGATGGTCCCTCAGAGGATTTCTTGCCAGTAGTGGGGGATGTTACCCCTTGAATGATGTCCCCTTGTAGACCAAGCAGCAGTGTCTCTAGCTATGGCCTGACCGCAGAAGAAAGGAGGGAGAAGAGAGAATTTCAACTACAAATGGCAAAGTTAAAAATTGAAGCTCAACAGGAGGAGAGGAGGGCAGAGAGAGAAGCCAAACAGACTGAAGCAGTGAGAGAGAAGCCAAACAGGCTGAAGCAGAAAGAGAGGCCAAACAAGCTGAGGCTGCAGCTGAGAGAGCCTTGGCTGAAAAGAAACTTTTGTTGGCTCATGAACTGAGTCTCAAGGAGCCGGATATTAACCTGTTCTGTGCCTTGGAAGAGGTGACCTCGTCCAAGGCTACAGTTCCCGTGTGCCTTGGACAAGGTCACCTCATCCAAGTCACATGAACTTAGGGGAGCGCTAGCGCGCCCCCCGTGCACCCCACCCACCCCCCCAAGGCGGGGATGGAAGGGGAAGCCCTTCCCCTTCCACCCTGATCCCCCTCACCCCCCCGCGACGTCAGTGCGCTAGCACACGCTGATTAGTCACAGGGTCTCCCGCGATTGAAAGAGAAATGCTCAGCATTTCTCTTTCAATCACGTGGGGGAGGCCCGGAGAGGCTTCAAAGGGAAGGAAATTTATTTCCTTCCCTTTGAAGTCTCTCCCAGGGTTTCAAAAGCCGGATTGCTTGCAATCCGGCTTTTGAAACCCCACTAGACACCAGGGATTTTTTTTTTTTTTGGTTATGAACATAAGGGAGCGACCCCTTGGGCAAGGGTCGCTCCCAGGGGGGGCATTGTTTTGGGAAGGCCTTTTCTGCCCCCCCTGGGGGCAGATCGGCTTATTATTGGGCCGATCTGCCCCCAGGGGGGGCAGAAACCTCTAGGGCACCAGGGATCATTTTTTTTTTCTATTTGTTTTGTTTTTTGTTTTTTTAGGTAGGGAGCGACCCCTTAGGCAAGGGTCGCGGGGGCAAATTATATTTAGGCCATTTCTGCCCCCCTTAGGGGCAGATTGGCCTATTTTGATGAGGCCAATCTGCCCCCAAGGGGTCAGAAACCACTAGACACCAGGGAGTTTTTTTTGTTTTCGTAAATTTCACGCAAGGGGAGCGACCCCTTAGGCAAGGGTCGCTCCCCTGTGGGGGGGGAATTAATTTAGGCCATTTATGCCCCCCTCGGGGGTAGATCAGCCTATTTTGATTAGGCCGATCTGCCCCCAAGGAGGGCAGAAACCACTAGGCACCGGGGATTTTTTGTTTTTTTGTTTGTTTTACAGATGGGGAGCGACCCCTTGGACAAGGGTCGCTCCCCTGAAGGGGAAAATTGTATTTAGGCCATTTCTGCCCCCTTTGAGGACAGATCGGCCATTTTTTGCTACGCCAATCAAACCACTAGGAGCCGGGAATTTAATTTTTGGCGCCAATGTCACGCAGGGGGAGCGACCCCGTAGGCAAGGGTTGCTACAGGGAGGGAAAGGGGGTTGGGGGGGCAAATTTATTTTAGGCCATTTCTGCCCCCCGGGGGCAGAAACCTCTAGGCGCCAGGGCAAATTTTTTTTTGTTGGTTTTTTGTTGTTTTGTTTTTAGAGATGGGGAGTGACCCATTAGACAAGGGTCGCTCCCCTGGGGGGCAAATTGTATTTAGACCATTTCTGACCCCTTGGGGGCAGATTGGCCGATTTTAGGTCAATCTGCCCCCAAGGGGGCAGAAACCACTAGGCACAAGGGATTTGTTTTTTGGCGCCAATGTCACGCAGGGGGAGCGACCCCGTAGGCAAGGGTTGCTCTGGGGGGGGGTTGAGGGGGCAAATTTATTTTAGGCCATTTCTGCCCCCCCTGGGGGCAGATCGGACTGTTATTAGGCCGATCTGCCCCCAGGGGTGGCAGAAACCTCTAGGCGCCAGGGCAAATTTTTTTTTTGTGGTTTTTTTTTTTGTTTGTTTGTTTTTTTAGAGATGGGGTGCAACCCATTAGGCAAGGGTTGCTCCCCTGGGGGGCAAATTGTATTTAGACCATTTCTGCCTCCCTTGGGGCAGATTGGCCGATTTTAGGTCAATCTTCCCCCAAGGGGGCAGAAACCACTAGGCACCGGGGATTTGTTTTTTTGGCGCCAATGTCACGCAGGGGAAGCGACCCGGGGGTGGGTGTTGGGGGGTCAAATTTATTTTAGACCATTTCTGCCCCCCCCCGTGGGGCCGGCTGAGCTAGAGGCCAAAATCCACAGGTAGGCACTTTGCAAAAAACACCTCTGTTTTCTGTGAAAAAATGTATTGTGTCCACGTTGTGTTTTGGTCCATTTCCTTTCGTGGGCGCTAGGCCTTCCCACATAAGTGAGGTACCATTTCTATCGAGAGACTTAGGGGAACTCTGGGTGGAAGGAAATTTGTGGCTCCTCTCAGATTCCAGAACTTTCTGTCACTGAAATGAGAGGAAAAAGTGTTTTTTTGGCCAAATTTTGATGTTTGCAAAGGATTCTGGGTAACAGAACCTGGTCAGAGCCCCGCAAGTCACCCCATCTTGGATTCCCCTGGGTTTCTAGTTTTAAAAAATGCGCTGGTTTGCTAGGTTTCCCCAAGTGCCGGCTGAGCTACAGGCCAAAATCCACAGGTAGGCACTGTTTTCTATGAAAAAAATTGATGTGTCCACGTTGTGTTTTGGGCCATTTCCTTTTGTGGGCGCTAGTCCTACCCACACAAGTGAGGTACCATTTTTATCGGGAGACTTGAGGGAACGCTGGGTGGAAAGACATTTGTGGCTCCTCTCTGATTCCAGAACTTTCTGTCACCAAAATGTGAGCAAAATGTGTTTTTTTAGCCACATTTTGAGGTTTGCAAAGGATTCTGGGTAACAAAACCTGGTCAGAGCCCCACAAGTTACCTCATCTTGGATTCCCCAAGGTCTCTAGTTTTCAAAAATGCACAGGTTTGGTACGTTTCCCTAGGTGCCGGCTGAGCTAGAGGCAAAAATCTACAGGTAGGCACTTTGCAAAAAACACCTCTGTTTTCTTTAAAAAAATGTGATGTGTCCACGTTGCGTTTTGGGGCATTTCCTGTCTTGAGTGCTAGGCCTACCCACACAAGTGAGGTATAATTTTTATCGGGAGACTTGGGGGAACGCTGGGTGGAAGGAAATTTGTGGCTCCTCTCTGATTCCAGAACTTTCTGTCACCAAAATGTGAGGAAAATTTGTTTTTTTAGCCAAATTGTGAGGTTTGCAAAGAATTCTGGGTAACAAAACCTGGTCAGAGCCCCACATGTCACCCCATCTTGGATTCCCCTAGTTCTCTAGTTTTCAAAAATGCATAGGTTTGGTAGGTTTCCCTAGGTGCCGGCTGAGTTAGAGGCCAAAATCTACAGGTAGGCACTTTGCAAAAAACACCTCTGTTTTCTTTCAAAAAATGTGATGTGTGCACGTTGCGTTTTGGGGCTTTTTTTGTCGCGGGCGCTAGGCCTACGCACACAAGTGAGGTATCATTTTTATCGGGAGACTTGGGGGAACATAGATTAGCAAAACAAGTGTTATTGCCTCTTGTCTTTCTCTACATTTTTTCCTTCCAAATATAAGAGAGTGTGTAAAAAATACATCTATTTGAGAAATGCGCTGTAATTCACATGCTATTATGGTCATCCTGGAATTCAGAGATGTGCAAATAACCACTGCTCCTCAACACCTTATCTTGTGCCCATTTTGGAAATACAAAGGTTTTCTTGATAGCTATTTTTGACTCTTCATATTTCAGCAAATGAATTGCTGTATACCCGGTATAGAATGAAAATGCACTGCAGGGTGCAGCTCATTTATTGGCTTTGGGTACCTTGGGTTCTTGATGAACCTACAAGCCCTATATATCCCCGCAACCAGAGGAGTCCAGCAGACGTAACGGTATATTGTTTTCGAAAATCTGACATTGCAGGAAAAAGTTACAGAGTAAAACGTAGAGAAAAATTACTGTTTTTTTCACCTCAGTTTCAATATTTTTCTTTTTCAGTTGTTATTTTCTGTAGGAAACCCTTGTAGGATCAACACAAATGACCCCTTGCTGAATTCAGAATTTTGTCTACTTTTCAGAAATGTTTAGGTTTCTGGGATCCAGCATTGGTTTCACACCCATTTCTGTCACTGACTGGAAGGAGGCTGAAAGCACCAATTTTTTTAAAAATGGGGTATGTCTCAGTAAAATGCCAAATTTGTGTGGAAAAATTGGGTTTTCTGATTCAAGTCTGTCTGTTCCTGAAAGCGGGGAAGCTGGTGAGGTTAGCACTGCAAACCCTTTGTTGATGCCATTTTCAGGGAAAAAACCACAAGCCTTCTTCTGCAGCCACTTTTTCCAATTTATTTGAAAAAAACGAAATTTTCACTGTATTTTGGATAATTTCTTGGTCTCCTTCAGGGGAACCCACAAAGTCTGGGTACCTCTAGAATCCCTAGGATGTTGGAAAAAAAGGACGCAAATTTGGCTTGGCTAGCTTATGTGGACAAAAAGTTATGAGGGCCTAAGCGCAAACTGCCCCAAATAGCCAAAAAAAGGCCTGGCACAGGAGGGGAAAAGGCCTGGCAGCGAAGGGGTTAGGGCCAGACAGTCTGAGTCCAGCAGTGATGGTTGCAGCACACATTCAGGACCTGCAGGAGAAGGAAAGGTTTGTATACAAAAAATGTAGTGTCAAGTTATGTGGTGGGAGATGACATTGACAAGTGGTTGGCTGCTTATGAAGTTGCACTAAGGGCTCATGGGGTCTCTGAAGAGCAATGGTGGGCGGCCCTGTGGTGGTATGTGCCAATAGTGGGGAGGGACACACTCCTTGCCTTGGATCCTAAGGAGCAAAACAGATACACACCCGTGAAAACTGCTTGGCTTGCCAAGTTTGGGATGATACCTGTGAAGTACCATCAGAGGTTAAGGGGCAGCACCAAACTCTCCACCAGAATTAGGTAGCCTTTTTTGATTTCTCCAGTAAGTCACTGAATGGATGGGTGAGGGGTTGTAAAGTAGATCACTATTTAGGGTTATATAATTTGATCCTGAAAGAGCATATGTTCAGTGTTTGCTTTACAGAGTTGCGCCAGCACCTAGTTGACAGTAAGCTGACTGATCCTAGAAAGCTTGCTGAGGAGGCGGACCTCTGGGTTAGCACCAGAGTGTCCAAAAAGGTACCTGGGAGTGACTCCAAGAAGAGTGGTTCTGGTTCCCCCCAACAGAGTGAGGGGGAGGTTAAAGATGACCCAGACAAGTTCCAGAGTATGGGGGGAGGAAAGGGTTCCCATGCCCCATCTGAGAAACAGGGTGGTAGTTCTGGTGGGAGGTGTCCCAAAGTATCCCATTCCCAACCCTGCTGCTTTGCTAGGACTGTCTGTCCAAAGAAATCACCCACTGGTGAGACCTCTACACGGGAGGCCAGTGTGGCCTTAGGGGAAAGTAGTCCCCAGGGGCAGGTCAGAGACCATGCCTTCATCTCCTTCAGTTGGGAGATAGACTCGGAGGGTAAGCTGGTGATCCCTGAGGGTGGGAGTCGTCACTTCCACCAGGTGGGAGTGAATGGGGTCCCAATCACCCCTCTGAGGGACACAGGGGCTAATCTTGCCATGATGGTGGAGAGACTAGTTTCAACAGAGCTGTACCCCGGCCAGGTGTGTAGGGTGACTCCAGCCCATGGGGAGGATGTCCCTGGAGTGGGGTGGGGTGGGGAGGTGACCCAGAGGCGGGTCATAGTTAGTCCCAAGCTGCCCATTGACTGCATTCTGGGGAATGAGTTATCCCTAATGTCAGGAGAACTGAGAGGGTTGACTCCTAAGGGTACCCCGACAGTTCAGTTATCTGGCAGTATCCCTCCCCAGAGGAGGGTACGTGAGCCCAGATGTGGGGGCAAGGTGAGGGAGGACTCACCTTGTCCCCTGTTCAGCCTCAGGATACATACTCTGGGCTGAGTGACCAATAACAGGGTCACACCCCTGAACTGGTTTGGAGGTAGAATGGAGAAGGGGTACAAGACCCCTGGGGCTACTGCCCCCCCATTCTGAGATGCCTCAGGAGCCCCCTGGGAGCTCATGCCAGCCCCCAGCTGGAAGAGGAGCTCATCCAAAAGCCCCATTCAGGGTCTTCACTTAGCAGTGGATGGTCTGGGGCCTGACTCCTGTCACTGACAGATGTCAGTAGCCCCTTATGGTTCTGTCCTAGTGAACAGAGTTTTCCCTGGGTTGGGGACAGAAGTCCGACCCAACGGGTGGAACGGGCCACATCACTTTATTGGCCATGGTGGTACTGTCTGCATACAGTTGATTGGTCTGTGGGGTCTGTGGTGTGGGGAGTATATAAGGTGCTAGTCATGCTCCCCCTATACTGTAGGGTTTAGAATGGGGTGGGTAGTACCTGAGGCGGTCTCTGCTCACTGTCTCTGCCCAGGAACCCTAGTGGGTTTACTGGGTGCTTTTTCCCAATAAGGTTATATTTGACCTAGTATTGTTACACCTTGTAAATATGGGGGCAGTAGGACTGGGCCATTCAGAGTGTTGTTCTTAGTCTTCAAAGCAGAACTTAAAGTCCTCCAATGGCACAAAAAAGGACACTGTGGCCAATAAGGGTTCATGGAACTGGATATGTTGAAGTTAGCATCACACAGTACCTTCAGTATTAGTACCACAATCTTTGAGCGGGACAATATAAAGATTGTAACCTCTGGGATCACCTAACTGCCTTTTCCCACTGACTCATTCAAATTAGGACAAATGTAGTCATTTAGAGCTTGGGGGACCAGGAGCTCCATCATACATTTCTACGGCTCCCACTCAAATAAACCTGTCAGCCTGTTGCCCTATTTACAAGTGGAGCAACTGTTGGGTTTCCAATGGTGAACCCTTGGTTGGCTCTACCTTTGGAAATTCTTAACCTAGTGGCCCGCCAGCCACACAACCACTGGGACACACTGATGGTAGCTTACTCATTTTGGGTAGGGAACCCAGAACTCCCAGACTTTGCATGAAAAACAAGCAACGACTCCAGCAAGCACCCACAGAGAAAATTGCCATCACACCAGGGCCTTTGATTTTTTGTTTATCAGAAAACTTCAGTTTTGGGAGTTTGGGAAAACAAAAATACCAATTGGGCGAAAAGGTGCTTGCTTGGCACTCAGCTGTACCTACAGTAATACAATACCCCAGCAGATGTACCATGGAAATAGAGACCCTCACCAGGTAGATGGGGATCTTAACTATGGTGTACTGCAATGCCAGTCTTCCCACTGATTTCTGAACACCTGATTAGATTTTTTCTGGTGCTCAAATTCCTGTACAGGATGAGTCTGAAAGATGTATCTGGCAAGGGCGCCACGTGGTTGGATAAATCTTTTTTTGGGAGCACCAACAGCCTTAGGCCTTGGTGCCATACAATCTGAGTGAGCAGGCTTGATAATCATGGACTCCAAATCCTCATGTCACTGGCGTCACTGGGATAGCTGGGATAACATTCTTAAGTATGCATGCTCACACTCTCTTTTTGTTAGTACTTTATTCCTATTGTTGGAACTTGAAATCCTCCAATGTAATAAAGCTAGGAACAGTAGACGGACAGCAGTTCAAGAGGTCAGATGTCTGAATTCCACAGTCTTACTGAAGCTTTAAACTTTTCTACAGAATGTTTGAAGCAGGACAAGCCATACAATCGTGCCTGTTGAGATTGTGTCTTGGTTGGATGGCCTGCTTCTTCAGGGAATAAAAAACCTGACCTTTTTTTCTTTGCTGATGGTCACTTCAAAATCTTCACAATTCCATGGACATCCTCTGTGGTACAGGAGCACAGAAAACAGTGGGAGGTAGGTCAGCCGTTCTCTTCAGCTACGGAACAATAAAAGTCTGTTTCACTGGTCACCTGGGTCTTTGAGTAGGATGTCATGCTTGTCCTGTATATCCCTGGGACCACAGGAGGTGTACCGGTTGCCCCAGGCACGCAAGGACAGCAGATTCTAACTTATGTTGTTGTCCAAGACTGGTTGTGTTATGCTGCATCTGGAAAAGACATATACTGGTCAATAACTAGTAGCTGTAATTGGGTCTAAGCCTATTCCAAGAGAGCACTTACACTTCAGTTCATCCATCTTTCACAGTACTTTCTGTATTTGACAGCAGTCCAATCGCAGAAAGCTCTGGCCTAGAAATTTCAAAGATGGCAGGACCCTATGGTCCCTGTATAGAACTTGTTTTTCCCCACTGGTAGCAAACTCACTCAGACTGGTTCTGGGACATTGATGTACTGCGTGATGACAGAGGCCAACCTGGTTATGTGTTACACCTTCTTTATATTGCTTTCTATCTTTCTCCAAGCTCTTTGTAAGTCGTTGTGCTTTCTCCTCTCTTTAAAGATTTAGGGCCAGATGTAGCAAAAAAACATTTTGCGAGTTGCAAATTGCGAGTCAGACCGACTCGCAATTTGCAACTCGCAAAATTGTATGCAGAAAGGTGTCTCAGACACCTTCTGCGACTCGCTATGGGGTCGCAAAGACCCACCTCATGAATATTAATGAGGTGGGTTGCATTTTGCGACCCCATAGCGAGTCCATGCACTCACAGGGATGGTGGCCTCCATGTCTGTGACTGCTTTTTTAATAAAGCAGTTTTTTTTTCTTTTTGCAGCCCGTTTTCCTTAAAGGAAAACGAGTTGCAAAAAGAAAAACTTCCGACCTGCTCTGAAAAAACATTTTTTTCGGCATTTACAAATGGGAAGGCGTCCCATGGGGACCCCTTCCCTTTTGCAAATGAGTTACCACCCACTTCAAGTGGGTGGTAACTGCGAGTTGGTTTGTGACCGCATTCGCGGTCACAAAGCAACTCAGCATGGCGATGCGTTCGCAAATAGGAAGGGAACACCGCTTCCTATTTGCGAGTCGCATCCTCAAATTGCGAGTTGGTACCGACTCGCAATTTGAGGATGAGCATCGCAATGGCTGTTTTGCATGTCGCGAACTGCGTTTTTCGCAGTTTGTGACATGCTAACCGGTTGCTACATCTGGCCCTTAGATAGCTATGGGTGGATACAATAATAACGTCTCCCCTCCCTTCCTGGCAGATATCTACGAGCAGACTCCTAAAAGTCAATAGTCTTTTAATGGGCGGTTTGGGAAATGTAATTACTATCACTGTAGGGGAAGGGAGCCTGGCAGAACCAGTCTGATGATGATTTTAGGAATAAGGAGGAGATGAACAGCTTTAATCCAAATTATATTTGGGCATTAGTTACTAAAATACTTCTTCAACTAACTCGATTTTTATAACCATTATAATGTGGTGAAAATCAAGTTTTCTAAGCCTTTCCTAAGTCAAATCAGGAAAATGTTACTTAAAAATGAAGCAGCAATTTATGGATGATAACTGTGGTCCTGGTCTTGCCCTTGTGCTTTTCAACCTCACTCTGTTGTTTCATACGACTGAGGTCTTTGTGCAGTTTCTTCTCTTTTGTATTCTCACTCTTTTTATACTCTGTTTTCTCGAATCCTCACTCTGACCACTTGCCACTCATGTCCCTCTCCAGCTTACTGTTTGCATGTGCTTGCCCAATCATCACAATTTATGTGGTATCATGTTCACTCATATTCACTCTCCATTCTTGATTTTCCTTACTTTATGTGAACTGTCCCTCTTCAACATTCTAATCTGTGTCTTGTCCACAGTTATTTTTGTGATTTACAATATTTTCCTTTTTCAATCTGTGACCGTCCTAACTAATTTCCAGTTTCAGAGTACCCTCCCCTGCACTTTGTGTGATCTGATGGTCTGTCTCCTCTCCATTTTATTGTCTCTCGCTTCCTCTTTTAGATCTAAGCCTTCATATTTCCATCTCTGCCATACTCCTTCCTCACCTTCTTTAATCTGCTCTGTGATATATGGTTCCCTCTCCCTGCATGATGTATTTGTTGCCCACCTTATTGGCTGTCTCGCTAACGTTCATTAGCTTTTCGTTTTT
Organism: Pleurodeles waltl; assembly: GCF_031143425.1. Classification (NCBI taxonomy): domain Eukaryota; kingdom Metazoa; phylum Chordata; class Amphibia; order Caudata; family Salamandridae; genus Pleurodeles; species Pleurodeles waltl. The sequence continues at coordinate 317,971,305 of NC_090442.1, read as the reverse complement.
TTCCTCTCATGGTTTGTCCTCTGGTCTTTCCCTTCCTGCTCTCTCAGTTCTGATGCATTAATTCACAGAGGTGGTCTCTACTTTAGCAAGGAGATGTATTACTTATTGTGATAAGTACACGAGCAGCAATGTCTCTGCCCTGGCGCAGCTTCCAACTGTCTTTTACAGAATCCACAGCATAGCATGGAAAAGTTCTTTATTTCATAGGCAGTATTCTAAGGCTGATAGGAAGAGAAAACAATCCTTAAGGAATGATAAACTAAAGAGCGGACCATAAGACACTCTTTGGGGGTCATTCCTACTTCGGCGGGCGGCGGTCGCCGCCCGCCAAGCGGGAACCGCCGAATGACCGCACCGCGGTCAAAAGACCGCGGCGGCCATTCTGGCTTTCCCGCTGGGCCGGCGGGCGACCGCCAGAAGGCCGCCCGCCGGCTGCCCGCCGGCCCAGCGGGAAACCCCCTTCTACGATGAAGCCGGCTCAGAATGGAGCCGGCGGAGTCGAAGGGGTGCGACGGGTGCAGTGGCACCCGTCGCGAAATCATTATGGGGCCCTGTTAGGGGGCCCCTGCACTGCCCATGCCTGTGGCATGGGCAGTGCAGGGGCCTCCAGGGGCCCCACGACACCCGTTCCCGCCATCCTGTTAAAACCACCAGGACCAGGATGGCGGGAAGGGGGTCGGAATCCCCATGGCGGTGCTGCGAGCAGCGCCGCCATGGAGGATTCTTTGGGGCAGGGAAAAACCATCGGGAAACCACCGGTTTCCCTTTTCTGACCGAGGCTTTACAGCTGCGGTCAGAATGGGCCCAGAAGCACCGCCAGCCTGTTGGCGGTGCTTCCGCGGTCGTTGGCCCTAGCGGCTCTTAAATATGCCCCGTAGTTTAATGCTGTCGTGGACAGTATAACCCATCTACCCTACGTGCAGGCTACACCAGGAGCATATGAATAACTCGGAGTGGTAAGTATGGATTTAGAAGCAAAGGGTGCAAAACACAACTGAGTGATGTGAGTCAGTGTCGAAGCTACCAGCAGAATGATAAAATAAATGAACAAGACTCTTATTGATAATGAAAGTATAAAAAAAACACGCATAGGAGAAAGAGTGATGGAGAATCAGTAGAAATCCACATACCACTACAGTATTTTGAAATGTGTGAAGAAATCTCAGTGGCGTGTGCGTGAATTCTTTAGGGTTAAATACCCTTCCTTAGATTATGCTAAGCCTGCCTTCAAAATTCTGTATACCCTTCAATATTGCCGATAAAAGAAGCATTATAGTCAAGTTGGATAATGGGTAAGTTTGGAAAATTAATAAAATGTGTACATTAGGAGGAGTCCTCCGTTCTAAATTCAGCCATCAAAGTTCTGTTCGAGCCTTTCCTGTAACATTTGTATCCACGACAATCTGGGAGACTGAGCAAAAAACGAGTTTGCATCAAGGCATTTGAAATTGCTGTCGTGCCTTTTACCTCCTAATGCGAGTTTCTTTTAGTGCATCAATGTAATGTCTGCTTCTTGGGTTCCTAATTTATCTCCGCCCTCATTCAAAGGGAGATGTGTTATAATGGTTTTCTATTTCTATTCCCCTGCTTATCATTTCTCCTCCCTCCCCCGCTGAATGGTATTAGGGCTCCCTAAAGGAGGAATAAAATATGCTCTCCTTTTAAATCCTCAGTCTCCAGTTGTTCCTGTAGAAATCCAGCAGGTAAAGTTGGTGTTGAGTGCATCGACCCATCGGGTGGGACCACTCCCGGAGTAAGTTTAGGAGAGAGCCGGTGCAGGAGGCTGAAGTATATTTATTTCGGCGCAGCGCTGCATAGGGGGCTAGGTCAGTGGCTGCCTGTCAAGCAGGCTCTTGGGCAGTATGGGGTCCGGGAAAGTTGACAAAGAGACAGGCTGTGGATCTCGGAGTCAGGGACGAGATGTTTCCCTAAAAGGGATGGTGAGAATCGATCTCACTTTGCTTGCCGCACCCTCCAAACGTCCCAGTGCTCATTTGGCGTGTTTCCAGCCTGCGTAACACACAGGACAACTCAATACAATCGTATACCATTCTGTAGTATAACATATGTTATTTGATTATAGCATATGATATTACCGTGCTATAACATCACATATCATAACATAAAGTATATGAAAGCAAAGTATATGCCATATGATAATTTAGCACATAATAATTTCACACACTTATCTACCCATCACTATATGTCATGCCTCTATCAATCTATCCTCCATTCCCACTCTGACTCATCCCAAATCCATTCTACTACTTTCAACTCCTAAATAACTCCTCATCAGCTCTTCCCTCTGCTTCCACAGCTAACTCACCCAAACCTCACTTTACTACCATGACCTCCCAAACAACCCTACTATATTCTCCCTCATTTATCTCACCCTGCTACTATTGATCTCCCTAACCCTTTCCACAGATTCTTCGCTCCTCCATCCCCTCATTACTCATCCCAAGCCTAAATCCTATTACCATAAACTCCCAATTAACACTTCTGGATTCTTCCCTCCTCCACCCCTCCATTACTCTAGGCAATCTAACTAACAAACTCACATATCCCCGGCTCAAATTAGCTCATAACAATACTGTTAGAAATGGGGTCTTTGGTTGGCAGTCAGGTTACCCCCTGTCCAAGCAAGGACCCTCACTCTAGTCAGGGTGAGTCACACACAATCGAAATTATCCTGTGCCCACCCTCTGGTAGGTTGGCACTGAGTAGTCAGGCTTAACTTAGAAGGCAATGTGTAAAGTATTTGTGCAATAAATCAAACAATAACACCATATAGCACGACAAAAATACACCACACAGTATTTAGAAGAATATATAATATTTATCTGGATATTTGCAGGTCAAAAACGATCAAAGATGCAGTAAGAAAATGTAAAGATATCACTGAAAAGTGATATAAAGTGTCTTAAGTCTTTTAAAAGCAAACAAAGGGGGTCATTTTGACCTCGGCGGTCTTTTGTCAAGACCGCCGAGGGACCGCCGTGCGGAAGACCGCCATTGGTGGCGGTTTGCCGCTCGGCCTATTATGACCGTTGGCAGCTCTCTGTCCTTTTACGGATGGAGAGCCACCAACAGCCATACTGGCGGGAGGCGGGGAAGTGGAGGTTGCTCCACCTCCACCGCCACACCAACAGAACACCGCCCAGCGAATCACGTCCTGTGATTCGCCGTGGCGTTGTTCTGTTGGCGGTGTGGTGTCGGCAGAGCTGCCCCCATGGCTCCCCTCCCCTCCCGGAGGATCGTCAGACCAGGTAAGTCGATCGTCCGTGAGGGGAGGGGGGATGTTGTGTGTTGTGTGGGTGCATGGGGGTGTGCGTGTGTGTATGTAGAGGGGGTGTGTGAGTGCGTGTATGCCTGCGGGGGTGTTGTGTGTATGGAAATAAGTGCGTGAACGTCTGTGGGTATGTCTGTATGGATTTGTGCATGTATGTTTGAATGTGGGTGTGCGTGTATGACTGTGTGTGTGGATGTAGGCATGTATGTCGGCGTGTGTGCGTGTAAGTATATAGGTGGTGCCTGCGTGCATGTCGTGTTGGTATGGGTGAAGTGATGTTGGGGGTCGGGTGGGGAGGGGGGCCCTGCCACCTTTGGGGGGTGGCAGGGGTGGTGAGGGGGTAGGGGAGGGAGTCGGGTGGGGGTGGGGGAGACCCCTATCAGTGCCAGGGAAAGAATTCCCTGGCACTGATAGTGCTTACAGCCATGGATTTCATGGCGGTTCAAACCGCTGGAAATCCACAGCGGTAAACCAGGTCCAAATACCACCGGCGGTATAGTGACGGCCGCCGGGCTGGAGACCCAGGTCTCCAGCCCGGCGGGCGGAACGGAGAACCAGTGGATGACCATGGCGGTAACCGCCATGGTCATAATTCCACAAAGTAAGACCGCCAGCCTGTTGGCGGTCTTACCGCCGGTTCTCCACCTTCCGCCAGTGTTGTAATGACCCCCAAAGTCTCTTTCAAGCACAAAGTACCTGGTTTGAGTGAAAAATCGCCGCAAAGGGCCGCAGAGGAGGAGAAGTGTGGAAACAAAGGGGTGTGCGTCAATTTCTCGGGCCACACACGGTCGATGCGTTGTTTAGTTTCCACACAGGGACGTCTGGGCATTGATTTCCGGCGCTCGGTCATGGATCCTCTTCGGGTTGCAGGGTTTTCAGACGCCCCGGGGTCTGTGCGTGGAATCCTGGACTTGTTGGCAAGCTCTGCGTCGTTCCGGTGGGCGGTGCAGGGATATTTCTCCCTCCACCGCCACGCCACGCCACGCAATGCGTGTATGTTTGAATGTGGATCACACATACACACCCGACACGCATGCAGGCACCACCGACACACATACACGCACACACACCGACATACATGCCAACATCCACACACACAGTCAGACACGCACATCCACATTCAAACATACACGCACACAACCATACAGACATACCTACAAACATACACGCACTCATTCCCAAATACACAACAACCCCGCAAGCATACACGCACTCACACACCCCCTCTACATACAGCAAACCAGCAAAAACAGTGTCCAAAAAGTGGAGGGAGGCAGGCAAAAAGTTAGGGGTGACCACCCTAAGGCTGTCAGGTCTAATATGTGTCCCCCCCCAGCTGAAAGTGGGGAGAGCTACCCAACCTCCTGGGAGCTCTCATCACTAAGGCGGAAGTATCTGGAGAGACCATCAGCATTGGCGTGGTCAATCCCTGGGGGATGCTCCACCGTAAAATCCATCCCCTGTAGGGAAATGGACCACCTCAAGAGTTTTGGATTGTCACCACTCATCTGCATGAGCCATCTGAGGGGCCTGTGGTCTGTCTGAACCCGGAAGTGAGTCCCAAACAGGTATGGTCTCAGCTTCTTCAGTGCCCAGACCACAGCAAATGCTTCTCTTTCAATAGCACTCCACCTCTGTTCCTGTGGTAATAGCCTTCTGCTGATAAAGGCAACTGGCTGGTCTGAGCTCTCCTCATTTAGCTGTGCTAGAACAGCCCCTATGCAATGCTCTGAAGCGTCTGTCTGTACAATAAATTCCTGGGAGTAGTCAGGGGCCTTGAGCACGGGGGCTTTGCACATGGCTTCCTTCAGAGATTCAAAGGCTTTCTGACAAGCCGCTGTCCAATTCCCCAACCTAGGTTGTTTCTTGGAAGTGAGTTCTGTCAAGGGTGACACAATGGTACCATAGCCATTGACGAATCTGCGGTAGTGTCCAGTGAGGCCTAAAAAGGCTCTCACTTCAGTCTGTGTTCTAGGTGGTTGCCAGGCCTTGATAGTTTCCATCTTGGCCTGGAGTGGCTGCACCTTGCCACCACCTACTAGGTGTCCCAAGTACACCACGGAACCCTGTCCAATCTGGCACTTACTAGCCTTGATGGTCAGGCCTGCTTGTCGCAGAGCCTGAAGCACCTCCTTGAGGTGGAGTAGGTGTTCCTCCCAGCTGGGACTGTAGACAGCTATGTCATCCAGGTAGGCTGCACAGTAGGCATCCTTGCCAGCTAGAACCCCGTTTACCAACCGTTAGAAGGTAGCGGGGGTATTTTTCAACCCAAACGGCATCACCCGGAACTGGTAATGGCCACCAGATGTGGAAAATGTAGATCTCTCTTTAGCACCCTTAGTCAGGGCGATCTGCCAGTATCCTGATGTAAGATCAAATGTACTCAGGAACTTGTCAGCGCCTAGTCTGTCAATGAGCTCATCAGCTCGGGGGATGGGGTGAGCGTCAGTCCGTGTGACTGAATTGAGACCCCAGTAGTGCACGCAGAACCGGAGTTCTGGCTTTGCACCGGGGGCAGCAGCCTTAGTGACCAGCACCACAGGGCTGGCCCAGGGACTGCTGGATTTCTCAATAACCCCTAAGGTCAACATCTTGAAGACCTCCTCCTTGATGCTGGCCTTGACCTTATCCGATAACCTGTATATTGTGTTCTTTACAGGGGGACTGTCTCCTGTGTCAATATCATGAACACATAAATGGCTAAGTCCAGGAGTAAGGGAGAACAGGGAAGAGAACTGTTCTAACAGCTCATAGCAGTCTCCTTTCTGGTTTAGAGTCAGGAAGTCGGATAGAATGACACCCCCCACGGACCCATCATCTTCTTTTGCAGAGAGGAGGTCGGGGAGAGGTTCACTCTCCTCTTCCATGCCCTCATCTGTGACCAGGAGCATACTGACCTCAGACCCCTCAAAGTGAAGTTTGAGTCGGTTGTGATGGAGAACCCTTAGGGGGTGCCTAGAGGTCTTGAGGTCCACTAGGTAAGTAGCCTCCCCCTTCCGCTCCTTAATTTCAAAGTGGCCAGTCCAGCGGTCCTGGAGAGCCCTAGGCTCCACTGGCTCCATCACCCAAACCTTGTCTCCAGGTGAGAACCCAACCAGAGTGGCCTTCCGGTCGTACCACTCCTTCACCACCTGTTGACGGGCCTCAAGGTTATCTTTGGCCTGCTTCCAGAAGCGTTGGGTTTGGTTGCGAAGGGCCAGCATGTAGCTGACCACATCCTGGGAAGGTGTCTTGGACGCTTTCTCCCAGCCCTCTTTAACAATGCTTATAGGTCCCCTGACAAGGTGACCATAGAGAAGTTCAAAGGGGCTGAACCCCACCCCTTTCTGGAGCACCTCTCTGTGAGCAAACAACAGGCATGGTAAGAGGACGTCCCACTTACACCTCATGGCTTCAGTTAGGCCACTAATCATGCCCTTCAGGTCTTGTTAAATCTCTCAACAAGCCCATTGGATTGAGGATGGTAAGGGGTGATGAACCGGTAGGTCACCCCACACTCATCCCAAATGGACTTCATGTACGCAGACATGAAGTTTGTGCCCCTGTCAGACACAACTTCCTTAGGGAATCACACACGGGTAAATATTCCCAACAGGGCTCTGGTCACCACCGGTGCAGTCACTGTTATCAGAGGGATTGCCTCTGGATAGCGGGTGGCATGGTCCACCAAAACCAGGATAAACCTATTGCCCAAGGCAGTTATGGGGTCCAAGGGACCAACAATGTTGATGCCCAACCTTTCAAAGGGGGTGCCAACGACGGGGAGTGGGAGCAGGGGAGCCTTAAGCTGTTTCCCTGTCTTCCCACTAGCCTGGCAGGTGGGGCAAGCTCTGCAGAAATTATCTGAGGCTATCCTTATTCTGGGCCAATGAAAGTGGGTGACAAGCCTGTTAAAGGTCTTGTCTTGGCCCAGGTGTCTTGCCAGGGGAATGTCATGAGCCAGACCCAGTAGGAGGCCCAGTAACACTGGGGGACCACCAGCACACGTGCTGCCCCAGGACCTGGAACCTTAGGCTCACTGTAAAGGAGATCATTCTCCCAGTAAATATGGTGAGTGCCAGAGGCGTCACCTGCTGCTTGTGCTGTGGCCTGTTGCCTCAGACCCTCCAGTGTGGGGCATTTCTTCTGCGCTGTGCAGAATTCTGCCCTGGTTGTCCCACCCTCCACTTGCCAGCCAGCAAATTCAGGCAGGTTGCCCAGGTCAGCTATGTCCTCCCCAGTTGGCTCAGGGGCCTCCTCTTCCTCAGGGGCCCCGTCCACCACCGTGGGAACATTTGAAGCGGGTTTCCTGCGCCTCTTGCCCTTCCTTTTTGCAGCTGTCTGGGCCATTGTTCCAAGCTCCAGACGCCCTTGACTTCCTTCCCGGGCAGCCATGGACCGTGTGGTCATGCAGACCCACTCAGGCAAACCTAACATCTCTAGGTGGGACCTGAGCTCTACCTCTTTCCAGGCAGTATGTTCAAGATCATTGTCTAACAGACAATCTACAGGCATGGCAGGACTCACAGCCACTTTCAGAGTACCAGAGACCCACCCCCACTCAAAGGGAACCAGAGCCACCAGTAGGTGACTCTCGCGATTGTCAGTGACTATGACTTGGTGGAATGTATTAGGGACTATCTGCTCTGTTGACACCAGCTGACTCTTGACAGTAGTCATACTGGCTCCTGTGTCACGCAGAACCTCCACCCTTTGCCCATCAATGGTGACCCACTGTAGGAAAGTACTTTCTTGCCTGGCATGTTACCCCCATATTTCACTGATGTTGTTTTAGTCTATGTGTCACTGGGACCCTGCCAGGCAGGGCCCCAGTGCTTATAAGTATGTGCCCTGTATGTGTTCCCTTTGTGATGCCTAACTGTCTCACTGAGGCTCTGCTAACCAGAACCTCAGTGGTTATGCTCTCTCTGCTTTCCCAAATTGTCACTAACAGGCTAGTGACTACATTTACCAATTCACATTGGCATACTGGTACACCCATATAATTCCCTTGTATATGGTACTGAGGTACCCAGGGTATTGGGGTTCCAGGAGATCCCTATGGGATGCCGCATTTCTTTTGCCACCCATAGGGAGCTCTGACAATTCTTACACAGGCCTGCCAGTGCAGCCTGCGTGGAATAACGTCCACGTTATTTCACAGCCATTTACCACTGCACATGAGTAACTTATAAGTAACCTATATGTCTAACCTTCACCTAGTGAAGGTTGGGTGCAAAGTTACTTAGTGTGTGGGCACCCTGGCACTAGCCAAGGCGCTCCCACATCGTTCAGGGCAAATTCCCCAGACATTGTGAGTGCAGGGACACCATTACATGCGTGCACTATACATAGGTCATTACCTATGTATAGCGTCATAATGGTAACTCCGAACATGGCTATGTAACATGTCTAAGATCATGGAATTGTCACCCCAATACCATCCTGGTATTGGGGTGACAATTCCATGATCCCCCGGGTCTCTAGCACAGAACCCGGGTATTGCCAAACTGCCTTTCTGGGGTCTCCGCTGCTGCAAACCCCTCAGACAGGTTTCTGACCTCCTGGGGTCCAGGCAGCCCTGGCCCAGGAAGGCAGAACAAAGGATTTCCTCTGAGAGAGGGTGTTACACCCTCTCCCTTTGGAAGTAGGTGTGAAGGGCTGGGGAGGAGTAGCCTCCCCCAGCCTCTGGAAATGCTTTGATGGGCACAGATGGTGCCCATCTCTGCAGAAGCCAGTCTACACTGGTTCAGGGATTCCCCCAGCCCTGCTCTGGTGCGAAACTGGACAAAGGAAAGGGGAGTGACCACTCCCCTGCCCAGTACCTCCCAGGGGAGGTGCCCAGAGCTCCTCCAGTGTGTCCCAGACCTCTGCCATCTTGGAAACAGAGGTGTTGGGGGCACACTGGACTGCTCTGAGTGGCCAGTAACAGCAGGTGACGCCAGAGGCTCCTTCTGATAGGCTCTTACCTCTCTTGGTAGCCAACCCTCCTTCCTTGGTAGCCAAACCTCCCTTTCTGGCTATCTAGGCTCTCTGCTTTGGGGAATTCTTTAGATAACAAATGCCAGGGCTCACCAGAGTTCCTCTGCATCTCCCTCTTCACCTTCTACCAAAGGAACGACCGCTGACTGCTCCAGGATGCCTGCAAAACCGCAACAAAGTAGCAAGACGACTACCAGCAACATTGTAGCGCCTAATCCTGCCGGCTTCCTCGACTGTTTCCAGGTGGTGCATGCTCTGGGGGTAGTCTGCCTTCACCCTGCACCAGAAGCTCCGAAGAAATCTCCTGTGGGTCGACGGAATCTTCCCCCTGCTAACGCAGGCACCAAAAGACTGCATCACTGGTCCTCTGGGTCCCCTTTCATCCTGATGAGCGTGGTCCCTGGAACACAGCAAATCTGTCCAAGTGACTCCCACAGTCCAGTGACTCTTCAGTCCAAGTTTGTTGGAGGTAAGTCCTTGCCTCCCCACGCTAGACTGCAAAGCTGTGTACCTTGTGATTTGCAGCTGCTCCGGCTCCTGTGCACTCTTCCAGAATTTCCTTCATGCACATCCAAGCCTGGGTCCCCAGCACTCCGTCCTGTAGTGCACAACCTTCTGAGTTGTCCTCCGGCGTCGTGGGACTCCCTTTTGTGACTTCACATGGACTCCAGTTCACTTTACTTCCAAGTGCCTATTGGGGTACTTTTGTGGGTGCTGCCTGCTTCTGTGAGGGCTCTCTGAGTTGCTGAGCGACCCCTCTGTCTCCTCCTCCAAAAGGCGACATCCTGGTTCCTCCCGGGCCCCTGCAGCACCCAAAAACCTCTACCGCAACCCTTGCAGCTAGCAAGGCTTGTTTGCGGTCTTTCTGTGTGGGAACACCTCTGCAAGCTTCATCGCGACGTGGGACATCCGTCTTCCAAAGGAGAAGTCCCTAGTCCTCTTCTTTCCTGCAGAACTCCAAGCTTCTTCCAACCAGTGGCAGCTTCCTTGCACCTTCAGCTGGCATTTCCTGGGCTCCTGCCCCCTCTCGACACTGTCACGACTATTGGAGTTGGTCCCCTTGTCTTACAGGTACTCAGGTCCGGAAATCTATTGTCAGTGCACTGCTGGTGTGTTTTCTTCCTGCCTAATCCCCCAATCACGACTTCAGTGCTCTCTGGGGGTAGTAGGTGCACTTTACTACTACTTTTCAGGGTCTTGGGGTGGGTTATTTTTCTAACCCTCACTGTTTTCTTACAGTCCCAGCGACCCTCTACAAGCTCACATAGGTCTGGGGTCCATTCGTGGTTCGCATTCCACTTTTGGAGTATATGGTTTGTGTTGCCCCTATACCTGCGTGCTCCTATTGCAACCTATTGTGATTCTACACTGTTTGCATTACTTATCTTGCTATTACTTACCTAATTTTGGTTTGTGTACATATAACTTATGTATAGTTCTTACCTTCTTACTGAGGGTACTCACTGAGATACTTGTGGCATATTCTCATAAAAATAAAGTACCTTTATTTTTAGTAACTCTGTGTATTGTGTTTTCTTATGATATTGTGCATATGATATAAGTGGTATAGTAGGAGCTTTACATGTCTCCTAGTTCAGCCTAAGCTGATTTGCCATAGCTACCTTCTATCAGCCTAAGCTGCTAGAAACACCTCTTCTACACTAATAAGGGATAACTGGACCTGGCACAAGGTGTAAGTACCTCTGGTACCCACTACAAGCCAGGCCAGCCTCCTACACCCACTGCCTATACTTGGAAGTATTTTGTGGCATGTGGGCTTTGGGCACCATTTCTCTTTCTCCCAGGGACACTAGGGAAACCTCTGCCTGCTCCCCAAAGCTATCTGGGTCTGTCTTCCCCCCGGGCGCTACACTAGTCAACCCAGGTGTCTGTCCGGTAGTGGACGGTGCTCTCTTGGAACACTGGGGGTCGCCCTTAGAGTGACCATGCTTGTAGCACTCTAAGCATTTGGGGATGAATTTCCCTAATGATTTATCAAAATACCCTGTCTTTTTCCCAAATCTGGAAGAGGAATAGTTGCCACCCCCTCCCTGGGAATTATTTTGGGAGCCTTTTGAGAGTTCCTTATCTGTAAGTTTATCTCCCCCCTCTTTCTTCTGTTGGGAACCCTGACCACCTTTGTGGGTGTCCAGCCCAGATACCCTTCGGGACACTCTGGTGCTATCCCGAGGTCCGCCACCTCAGCAAGCTTCCTGGGATCAGTCAGCTTACTATCAACCAAGTGCTGGTGCAACTCTGTAAAAGAAATACTGAGCATATGCTCTCTCAGAATCAAGTCATATAACCCTTTGTAATCATCTACTTTGCTGCCCCGCACTCAACCATTCAGTGCCTTATTGGAGAAATCAAAACAGTCAACCCAGGTTTGTGTGGAAAGTTTGGTACTGTCCCTAAACCTCTGACGGTATCTCTCAGGGGTCAGTCCAAACTTGGCCAGTAAAGCGGTTTTCATGACAGGATAGTGATCACGTGGGTCTAGTGTAAGGAGTGTATCCCTCCTCTCTGGGGGTACACAAAACCACAAGGCCGCCCCCCATTGCCCTTCCGGAACCCCATGAGCCCTTAGTGCAACTTCATAGGCAGCCAGCCACTTGTCAATATCATCTCCCACCACAAAACTGGGCACTACACTCTTGGGTATACAAACCTTTTTCTCTCCAACAGGTCCTGTATGTATGCTGCCACCATCACTGCTGGACTCAGACTGTCCTGCCTTGATCTCCAGCTCCTTGAGACTCAGTTCAGAGCTAACAAATGTTTTTTCTCAGCCAGAGCTCTCTCAGCTTCAATCTGCTTGGCTGCTCTTTCAGCCACAGCTTGTTTGGCTTCTCTTTCTGCCCTCCTTTCCGCCTGTTGAGCCTCAATTTTTAATTTTGCCATTTGCAATTGAAACTCTCTCTCCTCTCTCCTTTCCTCTGCGGTCAGGCTTTGATCAGAGACACAGCTCCCTGGTTTGGCAGGGGGCACAATTGCAGAAGTAACATTAACCATTAATGGAAAGAAATCCTCTGAGGGGCCATCTTCTGGACCCTCCTCCTCAGCATCCTCCTCTGAATGGGCTTCTGCTCAGGCCCTCAGTGCCATTTGAAATTCCTCCTTTCTGGAGGCACCTTGGGTGGGTACTCCCATATCCCTGCAGAACCCTTTCAGTTGTTTGACAGTATATGTCTCTAACAGGGCTAGGTCAAAATCTCCTGCTTGAGACCCAGCCTGAGACATGTTGAGTGAGGATTTCAGTCAAAAAGTGACAGGAAAAACGGAGTTGCAAAAAGAGATAAAAAATCAAGTTGACCTTCAACTGTGGGTAGGTGGTGGAATACTTAGCTACTGTATGTCACTGCACAAATACAAGTCCTATCCTCACCGCTGATCACCAATGTTAGAAATGGGGTCTTTGGTTGGCAGTCAGGTTACCCCCTGTCCAAGCAAGGACCCTAACTCTAGTCAGGGTAAGTCACACACAATCCAAATTATCCTGTGCCCACCCTCTGGTAGCTTGGCACTGAGCAGTCAGGCTTAACTTAGAAGGCAATGTGTAAAGTATTTGTGCAATAAATCATACAATAACACCATATAGCACAACAAAATAAAAATATATAATATTTATCTGGATATTTGCAGGTCAAAAACAATCAAAGATGCAATAAGAAAATGTAAAGATATCACTGAAAAGTGATATAAAGTGTCTTAAGTCTTTTAAAAGCAAACAAAGTCTCTTTCAAGCACAAAGTGCCTGGTTTGAGTGAAAAATCTCCGCAAAGGGCAGCAGAGGAGGAGAAGTGTTGAAACAAAGGCGTGTGTGTCGATTTCTCGGGCCGCACACGGTCGATGCGTCATTTAGTTTCCACGCAGGGACAGCTAGGCGTCGACTTCCGGCGCTCGGTCGTGGATCCTCTTCGGGCTGCGGGGTTTTCAGACGCCCCGGGGTCTGTGTGTGGAATGCTGGGCTTGTTGACAAGCTCTGCGTCGTTCCAGTGGGCGGTGCGGGGAATTTTCTCCCTCACGGCAGCGCTCTGTCGATTTCCCCTCTGGAAGTTGGGCGTCGTCGTCCCAGTCGGCTGTGCGTCGATCTGGTGGGCTGTGCTTCGAAGTTCCGGTCGCACCGCAGGTGCTGCGCCGATCTTTTCCTTGCGAAGTCAAGCGGCGGCGTCCCGGTTCGGCGTGCGGTGAATTTTTCACCACGGAACAGGTTGTGCGTCGTTTTTTAGCAAGCTGTGCGTCTAATTTTCTCTGCACAAGGAGTCCAGTTGCAAGTTAGAAGTCTTTTTGGTCTTGAGACTTCAGGGAATAGGAGGCAAGCTCTATCCAAGCCCTTGGAGAGCACTTCTTCATCACAGCCAGGGAGCAGCAAGGCAGCAGGGCAACAGCAAAGGCAGCAGTCCGTCAGAGAAAGCAGTCAGGTGAGTCCTTTGGGCAGACAGGCAGTTCTTCTTGGCAGGATGCAGGTTCTGGTTACAAGTTTCTTCTCCAGGAAGTGTCTGAGGTGGTAGGGCAGAGGCCCTGATTTTATACCCAAATGTGCCTTTCGAGTGGGAGAGACTTCAAAGAGTGGCTTAGAAGTGCACCAGATCCCCTTTCAGTTCAATCCTTTCTGCCAGGGTCCCAGTAGGGGGTGTGGCAGTCCTTTGTGTGAGAGCAGGCCTTCCACCCTCCCAGCCCAGGAAGACCCATTCAAAATGCAGATGTATGCAAGTGAGGCTGAGTATCCTGTGTTTGGGGTGTGTCTGAGTGAATGGACAAGGAGCTGTCAACTAATCCCAGCAAGACGTGGCTTGTAAGGCACAGAAAGATTTAAGTACAGAGAAATGCTCACTTTCTAAAAGTGGCATTTCTCAAATAGTGATATTAAATCCAACTTCACCAGTCAGCAGGATTTTGTATTACCATTCTGGCCATACTAAATATGACCTTCCTACTCCTTTCAGATCAGCAGCTACCACTCCAACAATGTATGAGGGAAGCCCCAATGTTAGCCTATGAAGGGAGCAGGCCTCACAGTAGTGTAAAAACGAATTTAGGAGTTTTACACTACCAAGACATGTAAACTACACAGGTACATGTCCTGCCTTTTACCCACACAGCCCCCTGCCCTAGGGGTTACCTAGGGCCCACCTTAGGGGTGACTTATATGTAGAAAAAGGGGAGTTTTAGGCTTGGCAAGTACTTTTAAATGCCAAGTCGAATTGACCGTGAAACTACACACACAGGTCTGGCATTGGCAGGCCTGAGACAAGGTTAAGGGGCTACTTAAGTGGGTGGCACAATCAGTGCTGCAGGCCCACTTGTAGCATTTAATCTACAAGCCCTGGGCACATATAGTGCCTTCTACTAGGGACTTATAAGTACATTAAATAGTCCAATTGGGTATGATCCAATGTTACCATGTTTAAAGGGAGAGAGCATATGCACTTTAGCAATGGTTAGCAGTGGTAAAGTGCACAGAGTCTAAAAACCAGCAAAAACAGTGTCCAAAAAGTGGAGGGAGGCAGGCAAAAAGTTAGGGGTGACCATCCTAAGGCTGTCAGGTCTAACAAATACTAAAACTGTACTCATATTTACTTATACTAATCTACCACTAATTCCTTTTGGGTTCCGGAGTAGCGTACTACTCGCCGAAAAGCATTTCAACGCCTCGTCAGGGGTAGTAAGCGCTATATAAATACTGTTACAATACAATACAATTGGAATAGACTGTCAAGTTACTGGCATTTTGTTCTCTCTCAGAGAATTGCAGTGTTGATGCTAGCAGGCAGCCAGCCTTTTATGATGTCTTGAACACCTGCCTTTTGAAATTGCTATTTAGCTGTATATCTTACTTCCCAAGTCCGCACACCCCATCATAGGTAAAATATACATTTTCTTCCATTGCCTGAACAATGAGGAATTTGCAGGTTGTCGGTAGGCACTATAAATTATCAGGTAATGATGGCTGCGGAGGAGCGGTTTCTATACCTTGCCTTATTGATTTAGGTTGCAGGCATCTAAACATCACAGCTCTTTGCATCAGGAGCACCCAGAGCTTGTCCAGGTATTTGCCAGTTTAGATCGATAAGGAGGTCCACAGCTGGTGTTTTCAACTGTACAATGTGCTTTGTTGTGGCTCACGTCCAGGATGGGGCTGCTGTCTTTCCTGGCTGTCACTTTCCACTCCTGGATCCTAAACTACTATCCTTTTATTACTTCAGGAGAAAGAAGAATCTCTCTCAGATTGTTGTAAGATGTCCATTGAGATTATAGGCAAAATTGTCTCTTGTGTGGGCAATACAATTGTTTTGGTTTGTTGATGCTTTTGACATACCATCACCAAAGAATGGGCTTCTGTTCTGCTAGTTTTTTGGCCATAGATACCCATGTTGTCTCCTGCATTTGAGTGCTACCTAAGGGGGCACTTTCAAGTAAGGTGTCTTTATGACAGTCATTTCTTTACTTTAATTTATGATTCAATTTGATTTGCGAAAGGTTTGTCTTACTGCATAAGAGGTATTCCTGCTGCGCTCCAGCTCTCCCTATTTCCTTTTGTCGTTCTATATAATTAGGATAAAGGCTAATGTTTTGGATGTCAGAAGTTTTACATCAATCTTGTATTCAGTTTTGCATTTACTTAATTAATAAAATAGCACTTTGTTTTGCTGTGCAAGTTTTTAAGTCCAGCAGAGCAGACATCTGTTCTGCCTTGGTATTTTGTCTATTTTTGTTTATTGATAGCAGCAGTAACAGCTACTAATATTTCCCAGTGAGGTTCTGGGTTTTAGAAGTAAACTGTTGTAGGGGAAATGTGTGTTCTTTTGATTAGCTGTGAACCTCTCATGTCAATGTCTCTCCAGAGCATGTCGACACACTCCTTTGTTTTTAATCTTTTTGAATAACGTTTTATAGTATGATGTGGGTCCATCCATTTTGCTTATATTCGTGGGTTGTTTGACGAAAAAATGCAATTACCACGATTACCTTTACGACATGGTAATTACAACTCATCTATCATTACAACAAATGTTTTTTACTAAGAAAATCCCTTTACCACGCATGCCTTCACCACGAAATATAAATATATACATATATATGTATATTTATGGACATACCCACCCTAAAGCAAAAAATGCCATTATCACCACAAAATCCATATCCAACCAAAGCCCTAAAAAATACTCTTACCACCCTAAATCCCATACCCACCCTAAAACCTAAAAATTCCCTTACCCCTCCAAAACCCAAAACACCCTAAAACCTGAAAATACCCTTACCTCCCTAAATACCATACACCATACCCATCCTAAAACCTAAAAACCCTATATATATATGTAAAGTATATGCTTGGTAAAGGTTTTAAAGTAAAGTCTTTTTTTTATTTTGTAAAGGCCTAATTGGTGAAGGTGTATGCATGGTAAATGTTTTGTAGGTAAGTATTAAGTAGTTTCATTATATATATATATATATATATATATATATATATATATATATATATATATATATATATATATGATATTTCTGCCACCTTTTTTTATATAGCAGAAATAAGTAAAACCCAACGTGTCAGCTTCTCAAATCAAATTCTTTATTTAACATAATTCCTTCCAATCTTATTACAACTAAACTAATACCATGATACCTTTTACATGAAATGTATTTCATCAAATATCAGGCCAAGTGTCCAATCAACCACAAAAAATATATAATTAAAATAAATAAATATATTGAATAAATCATGAATTACATAGATTTCATAATTCATAGTACCAATAACATCCCTAATACATTGAGAAATCAATATATAAATAAATAATCTGTCATCACAAAGGAACATCCACAACCACCCCGTGAAACGTTTACATGTGAAAATAAATGAGAAACCCCACAAATTTTATTCAATTCCAATATTCAACCTAATGACAGCGCGAAATGGAAATATTCGTAAAGACCTATGTATCAATAATAATTTCATTGCATCAAACCAACATGTACATAAAGCTCCTCGTCCTCGTTCAGGCCCCCGGGTGATTTACTCCCTAGCAAGATAATATATTCTGATTCCCTCACTCTTAAAAGCCTTTCTCGATCACCTCCATGTATAGTCCTTTCAATTCTGTTTACACCAAAAAATACCAAACACTCAGCATCCCGACTGTGTGTTTTCGCCCAATGTCTGGCAACTGAACGTGAAATATCATAATTCTTCATACATTATAATGCTCTAAAATCCTCTTCTTCACAGGACCAATAGTGCTGCCAGCATATTGTAATCCACAGGGACATTATAATACATAAATGCAATCATCTGAACCACAGGAGGTAGATTTATTTATCCTCCTAACCTCCCCCAAAGCTGTCTTAAATGTTTTCAATTTTTTGCTATTTTTGCATGCCTTGCAGTTCCCACATTTGAAAAAACTCTTTTGTTTACTGAGCCATCCAATCTTTTTATTTTGTCCCCCCAAATAGCTGCGAACTAAAATATCACGTAATGACCTTGCCTTCCGGTACGTGAATTGAGGACCATGGGACAGGGTCTTCCCAATTACAGAATCATGTTTCACTAAATGCCAATTTTTCATCACAATTCTGTTGACAGCTCCACTTGGTGGGACCTCTGTATTTCAGTTTTTCATTGCAGAGGTCATGCCACAACTGCGAGACCCCTGCCACAACGGTGGGGCCTCTGTCATGACTGCAGAGCTCCTTCTTCAATCAGGACCTGAGTTTCTGGCTATAGGCATATTCAGAGAGGTAAAAGTGGTAAGGCTTTCTGTGGCAACTACATAGTCCCACCTCTTAAATACAGTCTTAATTGGAGTGGCTACTTTGTGGTCGTTCATGACTGGGGAGCCAGTATAGGTTCCAAAGTGAGTGACAAACCAACGCACAATACATGTTTGACCACTGTTTCTTGCTATCTCTCACCACCTGCTCTGAGACATATTGGAAATACACTGTACAGTGATATTCGAGTAGGTTTGTTCATGCCAGTCCACCCCTGTCTCTAGGGAGCAGAAGGGCTTATAGATATGGGTCATTACCACGCAGCTGTAACCACCGACAGCCTTAACCGCACATGCGTTACAACGCATGCACCTTTACCACGCATGGCCTTAACCATGCATTTTTTCCAACGCATATGCCCTTACCACATATGCCTTTGCAACGTATTAAGTTGTAGAGGAATGCATGGTAAGGTCATATGCATGGTTTTGCGGGTTAGGGCATAGGTGTGGTAAAGGTGTGGAAAGGCTATCAGCGTCATTAGAGGAAATGGAAAGACCTTTCTGTTTCCTCTTTACTACCTGCCTGGAGAACTGCCTTGTTGTGTGGAGAGTAAGGTAAAGAAAATGGTGGGGGAGTGGATGTAGGGCTTGGGGATTTTAGGCTTTAGGGCTTGGGGTAGGGCTAATGTTAGGGCTTAGGGCAGGAGGCTGGTATTCTTTTCCTAAATGGGTTGTGGGTTGGGGAAAGGGGGTCGCACTGGGTGTCAGGTTTTAGAGCTTGGGGCAGGGGATATAGGTTTAATGTTGGGGTGGAGGCTATGTTAGGGCTCAGGGCACGGGAGGGTATTTTTTTGTAAAAGGGTTGGGGGAGGGGTCATGCTGTGGGTCAGGTTTTAGAGCTTGGGGTGGGGGGCTTAGGTTTAGTGTTGGGGCAGGGGGCGGTTTTAGGGCTCGGTGGGTATTTTTTTTAAAAAGGGCTGGGGGTGGGGGAGGGAGTCGTGCAGGGGGCAGGTTTCAGAGGTTGGGGCGGGCAGTATAGGTTTAGTGTTGGGGCTGGGCAGTGTTAGGGCTCAGGGCTAGGTACGTATATTTTTTTTAAAGAAAGGGTTGGGGTCTGGCAGTGAGGGATGGTGTTTGGGGCTTGGGGTGGGAGGGTATTAGGTCTCAGGGCTGGTATTTGTATTTTAAAGGGTTGGGGGTCGGGGAGGTGTTCCTGCTGGGGTTCCAGTTTTAGGGCTTGGGGTAGGGCATAGGTTTAGTGTTGGGGTGGGGGCGGTGTTAGAGCTCAGTTCGGGGGCTGTTTTTTTGGTTTTGTTTTAAGGGTTGAGGGTCAGGGAGGAGGTTGTGCTGGGGTCAGGAGTCAGGATTTAGGGTGTCAGGGCAGAGGGGGTTTCGCTTGAGGACCTGGGGCAGTTTTAGGGTTCAAGACAGGGGTTGGTATTTTTTTAAAGGGGCTGTGGGTGGGGGCAGCAGAGATCCATTTTTAGTGTTTATGGAAGGGGCCAGGGAAAGCCTTAACCACATATATGCATTTAACATGCATGCTTTTACAACAGAATGCATTGTAAAAGCATGCACGGTAAATACATATTGTTTTTTTATATGCGTGGTTAAGGTAACGCGGGGTAATGACATTTGCATTGTAACGCACGCCTGGTAAAGGCATGTGTTGCAACAGAATGTGTTGTTCCATCATATAACTAGATATGTGGGTTTTTTACCATCCAATTTAAAAGAGAGTATTTTGGACATTAACTGGGTGATATCCAGGGTAGGTATAGGGTTTGGGAGAGCATAAAAAAGGTAGTTTGTTCATTTTGGTCAGTAAACAGGTAGGTCCTGGTCTCCTGTCAGTTCTCAATCCACTTTCAGATTTTGAATTTTGGCTGTTTGGGTACTGCGTCCAAGAATCCAGGACTGTTGAGGCACAACTTGGAAAGCAAGACTTACTTCAGCATGGTCCAGGTGCTGGTTCAAAGTTGTTGGAGCTTGTTGTGGCCTTGTAGCTCAGAACAGCCAACTAGCCCTTGGAGTCACTCTGGAAGTCCTGGGATCAAGTGCAAGGCAGTCCTCAAACAGCAGGGCAGTCCTCTGAGTGTAGAAGGCAAGATTCAAGCAGTAGGGCAGGACTCTAAAGTACAAGGCTGTCCTTGTGGGGATCCTCCACATGTCCAGGAGTGAACTGAAGAGTTTGTCTGATGGTCCAATATTTATATATGGTTCCAGTATTTGAAGTGGGAGACACCTCTAGGCCTTTCTACATCTGGTTCTGGAAGTTTCCCTCCCTTCCGCTGCCATGGCTCAAAAGGTCTTGGTTGACAAAATACTGGTGTCAATTTGTTTGTGAAGTGTGCTGAAGGAAGCCCCTTTGAAATGTAAGTGGGGGTCTGTCCCTCCCATCTTGGCAGGATGGCCCATACTGCAAACCGTTAGTCCCCCTTTTTCTAACGGACTGGAAGGAATACACAAAGGCCAACTCCCAATTCATGGCACAGGCTGCAGGCACCAAATTGTTAGGGCAAGAAAATGCCATCTTTCTTAAACTGTCTTTTTCAGAATTGTGACCTAAAATCCGACTTTAGTATTAAAGAGGATTTTAAATTACAATTCTTTTGAGACAAATTCCATTTCTACATGTTTCCAATCAAATGTTAGCACCTAGTAACACCCATAGTTACAATGTTAACAGCAGAATTTCAAGCCCCATGAGACAATGTGATATCTGTTAAAAGGTCAGAACTGGATGCCCCCAGTAACATTATAACATTTGGAAGGAATGGGCTGGGTTCAGGGGCATCCATATATTACCATGCATAGGCAGGTTATGGTCTACTTTCAGACATACACACTTATGCAGCCTTCATACACTCAGCTCCCATGCGAAATGGGTACCTTAGACCTTGGCTTGCAGCCCAGTGTTAATATACCATGTTTTCTGCATTGTTGCTTTATTGCTCAGTGGTTGTGCTACATATGAGGATGTGTCCTATTTGTGTGTTGCACGTGGAGCGCCATTACCCACTTTGTAAAATCAATAAAAAACGTTTTCCAAAAAAAAAGGTCAGAACTGACATAAAGTGAGACATTTGCATGAGGGCACTTGGCAGCTATGAATGTCCTCACAACAGAGCACCATCTTAATGGAGTCAGGCGAAAATGCACAAAAGCAGTTGTGAGCATGCTTAAAGCATCAAGCTCCAGATGTCTTTCAAAGCTAGGCTTCAAATTAATTTGGTATAATTCAAAATGTTGAAGGTTTTACAAGGTACTATACTGTGGGCAGGATTGACCAGGCCAACGTCATAATATTAAGTAAGGAGTAGTTGAATAGCCCTTAACTGTGTCAAGAAATTTGTTTCTTAAAACATTTGATTATAGCACTCTTACTTTGTTAATCCATTAATAGTTCTGTAAATCGGATATGGTGCTGAAAAAGTGAGATAAGATAGGTAGTGAGATGTGAGAGAGGGCAATGATTTGAAAGTGAGAGTGCAATACATAGACTTTCTGTGCTTAAAAAAGTCTGACATAAGTCCATTGGACATTCTGCTAATGGGGAAACACTACATACCCTGCATTACTTCTCCACTAAATTATATATGTGCTTTATAGCAATTACTGTAAAAAGCAACATGTTTGTAAACACAGGGAAACACACTTCTTTCTATCTGGGGACACAGCAGTTGAATAAACACCGATTACCACTGATTTCAAAGGATTTGGAAAACACTAATGAAATACCCACCACTAAAATCCATAAAAAATAACACGCTCAAAACAGGACAGTCTAGTTATGGTGGGTGTTAAGTTTCTACAGGATAACTGTTGGACTTCAGTGGTTTGGGGGTTTTCTGATTGCAGAACTATAACCACCCTCAAACTCTGCTCTTTCTGTGATTTCGTTAATATTTACTGCAACCACCAGCCCTCTATCCATTCTGCGGAGCAGCCAATAACCCATGCACCAATCAAGGGATTGTTTTTCAGTTTTCATAAAAATCTATGAATTTAATGAAAAGCACACATTTCTAAATTCATCATTTGTCAGAAAATCGAAATTTTATGAAAATGATGCCTGATTCTGAATACAAAAAGCAGCTGCATGTTCGCCATTGCCACCAAATGTGTGATTTCACCAGGGCAAATTGATTCTTTTTTCTATCTTTCCTATGCTGCTGTGCTTCTGAGTGCCCCTAGCACTCCCCTGGGGCTAGGCACCTCTGAAAGTGCCTCCCCTTTTGCTGTAAAGTTTTTTCCACAGAGCTGAATTCATGATTTTGTCCAAAATTCACAACTTTCAAAATAGTGTCCACATTTTTTGTCATACCCTTCATCAGCCAGTCACAAGTACTGAAAAATTACATTGACAAATTTCAACACATTAGCAGCTTAAACAATACAGCATTTTAATATGTGCAAATGTTTTAATCCTTTAAAGCCCTCTCAGAAGTTTTTTGTAACATCAATTTCTCAATAACTATTGAAAAGATCTACACCAGAGTATGTTAGTGCCACGGGGTGTATTGTTAGTACAAGATCCATATAATAGTATAGCTAAAGTGTGAATAGGGAGCATAGGATTTTTTATGAATTTGATCTAGATTTAGCTTCCATTGGCTTTTTAGCTGCTCGTTTCAGTACTCTGTGCCCAACAAGTTGGTTCTTTCGGTCAATATTAATTGAAGAGAAGAAGCACATAACAAAGGACTCTCTGCTGAGCCTGTGGAAAAAATACCTTTGAATCTGTCCAAACCTTGCCCTTAAATTCTACTTTTGTAGAGGACTAGAATTCTGAAAATGAGAGAGCTAACAAACTTGTCTCATCCACAGGCATATGTGGAATTGTGCATGCTGGAAAGCATGCCTGATGGTGAACATCTTTCAATAGGCCTTGCTGCTGAAATTCATTGCAAACAAAACAGGTAAATACCTAATATCAGAAATAGAATAACATATTATAAATAAAGATATTGTATTATATAGTATTGAAACAATTATGAAATGGATTAAATACTGTAAGTAAAAAATAAACAATTGTAAGTAAAATTTACTTCCCTACCTACACAAAATAAAAAGTAAACTCCAAAAAATACCAATAATAAATTCAACAAATAAATAAAGCAAACTAAATAGAGCAAAAATGTAACTTTAAAGTACAATACATTAAACAAAATAATTCTAGAGATCATTATTAAAACACTAAACAAACAATAATTAAATAATTAAAACATACATAATAGGTCCGGCATTAAAAGCACAAATATTTAATGATCAATTAATCAGCCAACTGTTACTAATTAATCATAATCAATTAATTTATTAGTTGATAACTAAAAATATTATCACTGCAATAACATTCGACTCTGTGCCCCTACAAGACCAACAACCCATTACTACCATATAGCACTTACAAAAATATTAACTTTTTGAATGTGCTGTAGAATTGTACTAATCAAATGTAAACGAAACAGCAATTAAAAATAAAACAATTTACACATTATTAATAAATTACATAATCTATTAACAACCACAAATTAATTACCATTAATATAAAATTATGTATAATTTAATTAACTTCCTACCCTACTCCCCAACAAACCCAACAAACCAATATTAAATACATCATGAACAGAAATATTAAAAATTTAAATCTACATCAAGAATAACAAGTAGAAAGCACACCCAGAGCATCTTAAAATGTCCCATAATAGTAATGAACGATCCAGTAAGTCAAGAAAACACACAAATCCAGTACAATTGAGATGTTATTCCAATAAATTAAGGCAGCTGACATGTTTCATCTTTGACAACTTTTTTAAGACTTCAAAAATGCAATATTAAATGACATACATAAGCAAGACATAGTAAGAAACTTTCTAGGTGTAGCAAATAACCACGCCAAAATACACTTCATAGGTGTATAAAATCCCATAAAAAGACGTATTGGAACCGAAAAAATGTTCCCCAGAACATGAGCAGCTTATTGGAAAAGGCAATCCAAGAGGTCCAAAATGTTTGTGTGCATAAAGAGCACACTGGAAACAGTACAACCAAAGAGAAGAGAAGTTGGAACTAGACAGTACAGGTGGTAAGTTTTTAGTTTTCTCTCTCTCCTGTTGCTCCCTCCCTAGAACTGTCATATATGCAGTAGCCTGTACAGCAGCACTGCTTTTGCAGAAAACTTACCACCTGTACCGCCTAGTCAACAATTACTTGACTCTTTTGTTTATGAATTACGCTTGCTGTTACACAGGTAACCACCAAAGTGGCTTTTTGTTATATCTATCTCACACTGATTTTGTCTTGTGCACTATGGATGGCTGCTTGGGATTAATGGTTCTAACTTCTCTTCTCTTTGGCTCTACTGTTTCCACTTCCGTGTCGACTGCCTGCACTTATTGGAATTAACATCTCAATTCTACTGGATTTGTGTATTTACTTGATTTACTGGATGATTCATTACTATTGTGGGGCATTTTAAGCAGGTCTGGGTGTGCGTTATGCTTATGTTGATGTGGAATTATCTCTCACCCTATATGACATGAGTCTGGTAGCACAGTGCTTCCTCCTGTCGAGCAGTCTGCTTCTAGAAGTTTGGATTCACTCTGTCTACTCAAAAGAAGTGCTATACACAGTAGACCACTCCTCCCACTTTTTATCTGCCTTATCAAAAATAACAATTTAACCCTGGGTAGCTGTGTCTGCAAGCAGTAAGGTTTAGCAAAGGAGCAATGTGTAAACAATGTATAAAGCATTAAACAGCACCAAACAACAAAATAAGAAAGTTACACAACACGAAAGAAACAAGTATAAAGAAATGTATAAAAATAGAGCTTATTTTTATGAATTTTTACAGACCTTAATCATTAAAATGGATCAGAAGGTTCCGAAGATACAGATTTTAGAAGCAATAAATAACGGTTAAATCAGCAGCAACCAAGCCTTGGGCAACAAAAAGTTTGGAAACATTTGGAAAGTTTAAAACAGTAAGTTTGACCACTCCGGCCTGGGTTGAGCAAGCAGGTCAAGCAGGACCAATGTCTAGGGGTCCAGAATGGACACTGGAGAGTTACCTAACCATCAGAGCATTTTCAATGCAAGATCTAAACTTTTCTGAGGGATGCAGGCTTAATGATGGTAAAGGGTACTCCTGATGCTCTGCAGTTGACGGGGTGAAGGCTGGTTGAGTCCTCGGTCCACAGGTGAGTGGGGGGGTGACCTTGTCCATGGTTTTTGAGGTCACATGAAGTCCTCTTTTCAGGGTTGCAAGGGTTGCTGATGCAGACCAGGCACATTTGCAGCACTGCAGTTATAGTGTGGATCTTTGGTGGAGGCTGGTGTCTACTTGGGTTGACAAACTGGTCACAACCAACACTTGTGGGCCCAGCAAACACAAGTGCACCTCGGGTTATCTCGGAATTGTCCTTTGCGATGCTAGTGTTCGGTGGCATCAACACTTCTGCGGTGGCTACCAGGGATGTGGCTTGGGCTCTTCCAGCTTTGATATCCCTAGTTTGGGTATGGGAGGTCAGCCAAATGATCCTTTGAATCTCTGATTCGGACTGGGAATCGACTTTTCCCCAAGCCAGGCACACAGAACAAGGTCCAAACTCTACTAGCCCATAGTGCAGCAGGTGCAGCTGCCCCAGTGTCATAGCCTCTCTTTGTGACCTTCCAACAGATGCAAAGTGATCTTCTTCTCGTCCTCCTTCCAAGTCCAGTAAGTAGTGAAATCGCAGGTGCCAGGGGTGTCCAATATATCCCAGTGAGGTGCCTAGAGGGGACAATGCGATCACTAGCCATTGGGCTAGTTGGGCCCCTCCTTCTGGTGATACAGTTCCAGTGATGTGTGGCATCCCGCTGTCCCACAGTGCAACATTCTGGCCATAAATAACATGGCTGAAGACTTGAGTGTAAGGACCTTGGTAGCCCTGTCCTAGGGGTGTGGCTACAATGGGCTGCAGGTCCACAGAAAACTGGATCTGAAAACGGTTTTCCCTTCCTTGGCCTTGGCTCTACCTTGTCTAGGTAAAGCACAGAGCTTCCTGCACTGCAGTGTTCTTGCAGCCCATCCTGTGGGAGGGGGTCACACCTATAGTGCTGCCACAGCCTTTGTTCCTGGTCCGGGAGTCATTCACACATCTCCCCAGACAGGCAGAAACTTGTCTCAGTCCCAGTGCCTCTGTAAAGTCACAGGACCAGCTCAGTCAAAGAATGGTAACTTCTGCAAAAGTTGCCAGCATTATATTTGACGTAAATGTCAACTGCACTATTGAGTTGCATTTAATGTCCCCTATAATTTGATACCTTGCATGGTCCACTTTGGTCGTCCCAGTCAAAAGTTAGCCAGGTTGGGATGCCACCCGGTAACTATGTATTAGCCAAGGGGGCTACCAACTTTACCCACAGCAAATCAACAATTTGGAAGGGTTGCTGCTATGTCATTCTAAACATATGCCTTACTTAACAAAATACAGCTGTCTGTCATAGGACTCTATAGGCCTTCCTTAGGGTAAATATCTTGCATTGTTAAAGGATAAGGTGACTTTGCCATAGTTGTAAGTGGCAAAGTCGAACTGGTGGTGAAAACACTGTCTTTCAAGTCTGCAGAAGCAGCTGAGTGCCATTTGTAACTTGTCACAAGAAGGGTGGCACAAACAGTGCTACAGCCCTAAGTGGACACTCTGTCTCATCCTATGGGTACCCTGGGTACCATATACTAAGGACTTACAAGTAAGTCAGCCCTTACCAATTGGGTGTATCCAATTCAAATTTCAATTTGTAGAGGGTCAAAGCACTGGCACTGAGGTCTGGTTAGCGGGCCACTGTGCACTCTCAAAGCTTCCTTTCGAACTGACATAATTATTATTCAATACACTATTTAATTTACAACACAGAATTAACAATAAAATGTTCTCACAACCCTGTTCTCCTACAAACCAAATGACCCATGACATTATAAATACTAATTTATTATATAACAAAATAATTAACATTTTAAAGTACAAACTATACTTTAAATATTAATAACAATTATACTAACTATTCTAACACCTACAATTAATATTTCAAATAGTATATATTAAAGTATTCAAAAAACAATATTTGTGCAACTATATGTAAGTAAACAATAATAAATAGAACAATATTATTTACCAAACAATTAAATGCTTGCCAATGATATTCTGTGACACAATATTGTTGTACTAACGATATTCTTTACAAGATGTTTAGGTATCACGGTTTTAAAAACTCAATATTTTGTGCAATAACCATGACTGTAGTGCCCACAGGTGAATGTTTACAAAGGTGTCATCTCTATTCCTAGCTTTCTTTTACATATCTTACCCCATACTTTATCACACCTAGGCTTCCACAGACAATTCTAAAAACAAACAAGGGAAACCCTGTAATTAATGACTAAATATTGACAGTTCACCTGAGTTACCTTATTACTCAGGGTCCCTCTCTCACATGCAGCTCTCCAACCGAGGAAGGGAAGTTGGTTTACTGACAAATACCTTGGGTTGCAGGAACCTAGGTCCTATCTCAGGATAGCCTCAGAGAACCATGAGACTACATATATAAGATACTTCAGGGGCTATCTGTACCAAGTATTCTATCAGGGTTACCTGTACAACTTATGGTTCCTGCCTCTAACCATTCTCATACTCCTACCTCTTCAGCCTCCTATTCCCAAATGCCTCACATTGTCTTCACCTTAGCAACAACATTGCAACATTGACATCAGAGGTACTACAGCACTGTTTTATTATAGACTCTTCTGCACTTCAGCACTCAGACATCTGTCATACAGACAAATACATAGATTAATAAAGAGCCCCAAACTGTCCAACTTCCATCTGGCAAACTGATCAATATTTTTTTAAAGGCTACTCAGAATAAAGAACACTGACCCACCCCAGTTTATTGGCCTTAGGGCTACTGCAGCAGTCACCCTATTGTAAGCACTACAATTGTTACATTACGTTAGGTACACCTGAACATAGAGCTCAGTATTGTTACCCATGTGGACTGGTTTGAGGTTACTGAGACACCTATAAGGTAGGTAGAAATTGTTGTGCAGCATACAGTAGAGAGATTGCCTGAAAGTATTAAAAGGTCCAGATTTTAAAAGGCCCCAAAGCAAATAGGCAACAGCATTCTCAACCACCTGCAGATGATTTAACTGGAATTGTGGGAGAGTGGCATAAAAAATATCCAGCGTACAGTTGACCAAAGTACAGATAGTCAAAAGACATTGGCCAGATGTGGTAAAAGGTAGAGCACATTAAACTGCTGTCCCAGTATGAGAATCTAGGGTCATATCTGATTCCCAGTACCAAAAAAGTGGATTCTAGGATTCTAAACTGAACAGTATTGGTGCCCGTCCTTAATTTGAGTCAGTGGTTGCCCACCGGCATTTATTTTTAGGGACCAGAACTTATTTTTCACCATCAGTTATTGACTGTGAGCAAGCGAGAGAGAAAAACACACAAACAGGAAAGAAGGAAAAAGAGAAACATGGAAAATCCGGTACAAAGAAGAGAGAGTACGGACAAGCAAGAGTGACATGAAGTGGCAGTGAATTCTGGTAGTGGATTAAAGAGGCATGAGGTGAATTCAATACTATGCACCGTCGATTTTTAAAAGCAAATGTTAGCAAACCTTGGGGCACTGGCACTCATTGTTAAGCACTGCTTAGTGTGCTGGTATGATTTCAGTGTTAAAAAAATTCAACGGGTCTTGCGTTTGCTCACGTTAGAGCTATTAGCATTGTAAACTCGTAACCGGACTTTTCTTGCCACATAAACTAAAAATTAAAAGTAAAACAGTTTCACATATGCGAGCCAATGGTCGCCATGAGCTTGAAGGAGACACGGAAAAGGAAATAGAAGTTTGCTTGCAGTGAAATTTATCGTCAAAGTGCAATCATCCATGTAACCAGCAAAAGTGCAATTATCCATGTAACAGGGTCGATGTCATGCACAGCGCTCGACTTCTGTCCAGCAAGATTGTGCTGAGTAGGATATGAAAAGATAAACTAGCCCAGAAACCAGTTGAAAATATGGCGCCTCGTATGTTTTCAGTAGTTTACAGATAAGATCGAAGAGGGCTAAACACTGGAAAAGGCATGACATTGCACGCCTTTCACAAATGGAATCAATCGATTTTGAAAAGGCAAGCCCACAAACTAATGAAAGTGACAGGCGTGACATGGGCGTTGTTAGAAGCCCACAGAGAGATTACAACATGGTCCAGAGCGCTTGCTCACGCTTGACCCTAAAAGTAATGAAGGCCCAAAAGTTAGAGCTAGACTTGTGAGGCACTGAGCTCAATCTCTCTAGCATCTAACCACAGAAAAATACATATATAGCTTGCAGACACTGCGGCAAAACTTGATGGATCCTGCTGACGCAAAGATAAATTTGTGTGTCATCTGCATATTACTGAATGGCTAGTTCGCTGCCATGGAGAAGGAGCATAGGAGTCAGCTGAGAGAGATTTTAAAAGCATCTGGAAGAAATTAATTCATTGAAAGAATTGCATACCGTTTTTATGTCTGGCCTAGAGACAGCGTTAGCTGTTGAATATGCTCATGTTTCCAGTAAAATTAATACATTATCGTGTGTATACATACATATAAAAAGTGGCTTTGGTCAGCCTTTGTTTGGCATTTATTTACCGATCAGTTTATCACTGAACCAGCCTACTCAACCCCTTTATTGACTGCGGATGTGTTCTTGATAGCTCTTGGTGTTATCTTACATATCCTGTTTCAGTGAGACTTTCATTAGTTGTTGGCGTTGACACTTCTTTGAGTGGCATTTTGACTGCACAGGTCTCTGAATAGCAAAGATTCTGTGTTATTTTGTGCACTGTGAGGGACTGTTTTCCTCGTTGTTTGATGCAGTAAGTGGTTACAATATATATATGGTTTAGAGCGATTTTGACACTGTTTAATTTGAATACTGTTTTTTTGTTTCTGCAGGTATGCGTAACATTGCTTTTTTGTAAGCTTGTACTTACACGCGAAACTGTGATGTAGACAACTGTTAATCGCTTAATTGTATCTCCATTGTTTGATATTTTACGTCCCTACGTGTAAAATTTATACACAAAGACTTTTCTGAAGTGATAATGCGGTATGTTTTAATACTTGTTTTTTGTGCTGCTGTATGTGTGCTTTAATATGGGGTTATACTCGCACATTGCTAATAATTTCTCCCTCGTTTCGCCCTTTATTGATTAATGTGAGGTGTGGATTTACAGGAACGTTTTTTTAGGTTTTGGCGAAGTGGAATTGCTTTGGGTTTTGTGGTATGATGTTTAACGTACCGATTGCTTGAAATGGGGGAGGGTGAAACTGATTTAAAACTTTAAGATATCATTTTTGTAAAATGTATGGACTCTGGCATAACATTCAATTAATCACCTGTTTCACTATTGGTTATCCACAGCAATCTTTTCTGATTTCAGTTTGCCATAGGGCTGACAAAGGCGTTTAGCTTCTCGTAACATTGGTCCTTCTGCATTGTTTACTGGTCGCAAAATACTGGTCATAATTTACGAACCGTATTTTTTTCGACCAGTAAACGTTTTTAGAACCGACCTTTGCACAAATAGGTCGGATCTCAAAAATCCAAATCGTAGTTTGTTGGACTCCCACCTTCCTTATGCATATTATCGAGGTCGGTCGCAGATTGCGACCCAGTCCGGTTTGTTGCCAGCACCGAGATGATGGCACACGGGTCAGCGCACCATTAAAACTCCAGTATTACCGAGTTTAGCACATTCGAAGAAAGCACATTAACTCGTCGCAACAAATGCGATTTACCGATTTCTCTGGTTCGGTTTAAAGGTTGTGAAATATTCACACAATGACTAGTTTTCCATTAACAGAGTTTCACACCTTTATCATTGTTGACATTATTTGACTCTAGAGTAATCTGTATTAATGCATTGTTTCATCCCGACTGCAAATAAACACAAATATTGAACATGAATCTTAATAAAGCATTTGTCACATTTCGAAGTGCTGTAAATAGATCTCACTATTACCCGCTACCACTCTCTATAATATTAGTATTTAAACTCTTTAATGCCTGTACTATTTTTGTGTATGCTCAGTTTACATACAATATTTTAGTTGCTTCTCACCATGTCTGCACCCATACCCTTATATTTCCGGTCCTTGATTTTAAACAGGCTTTTAAGTGTGAAAGTGATGACTCTCAACAATTTACATTAGAACGCATTTGGCATTAAAAGTAATTTAGACGGTTTTATCGAAGAAAATTCATTAATGGAGGATAATCAGTATCAAACCGTTAAGAAGGTGCTGATGGTAAAGAAGCTGCACACATATGTGTTAGCATACCAGTTTCAAACATGCACACCGTGCTTTGTAACAGTAAACTAATATCTCAAAGCACGTGCTAAAAATGTGAGTAAAGGAATTTACATCTTAGGCGGGTTTTCCAGGTGCCGCTATTGCTTCTAGCTACATATTAGCATAGCGATGCTCACACTTTCCGAGCATTTACATATATTTGCAAAGGATGTTTTCAGGCTATTTTGGCCATTTGCATGTTTAGCCATTTTCTCCTTTAATTCAATTAGCCACCTAGCGAGAAGATGGTATAGTAAACAGCTGCTATTTAGAGCACAAAGAAAAAGCAAACGTAGCGGCTCTTGAAAGACTATTGTCTGCTAACAAGCAATAAAGGCATTGCTTTTTTATTAGTGGTCTGTATTAAAGTCTATCATTTACGGCCATACGAAAGGTAGCAAGTATTGGTCAAAGTGCTATATGAATAAATATAAACATTAGTGTACATAAAGCGTACATTATATTTTGCACTTTTCATGTATTTATTTTAACACATGCAGTTAATTTTAACAATTACATGTATAAGGACCCTAATAAAACCATAAGGCAAGTTATCTCACGCTACAACCTAGTAATGAAAAATTGATTTAAATAATCTTTTCAAATGCAATAAACTAGTGCAGGACTAGGAGATTCCAAAGAAATAAATTGCATTCGATAGCACTCATCAGAATCAAATTTCACTAGAACATATGAACAACTGAATCCATCTTTGGTGTGCCCTTGCCTTCTTAATAGACAAGATCAAAGTACAAGAGCAACTGCTTATTACAAAATTCAGTACAGTACTCATCAAATGCTAGCAGCCGTCGGGTGACATACACATATAGCAGAAACCACAAAGGTATGAAAGGTGGCGAGAGCACATAGGCCCTCAATACGAGGATGGCGGTCATCAGACCGCCAGCCTCACTGTGGCGGTCTTACCGCCCCGGAGCCGGCGGTAAAGACCGCCACATTACAAGTTGTGGGGTTTGGCAGAAGCCAAACCACCACAATGGTGCCTGGCCCGCCCGTGCGGTTGCACCGACCCAGCCGGTGGTGAGCACCTCAAGCCCGGCAGCATGCCTCTGCCTGCCGGCCAGATTACATGCCTGCAGACTGCCAGGCTTTCCGTGGTGGTCACCTTGACACAGAAACCCTGTTGGTAGCACACCCGGTGACAGGAATCCCTATTCCTGTCGCCGGCATACACACCCTCACACATCCACACACATGCAGACATCCCCCACCTGCCCACACACTTACAAACACCGCCCAGCCTTCCACACACTTACAAACACGCACAACCGTACACATTAATTCACCCCCCATCTGCAGACTTGCACACCCACACTCACTCGCAGACTTGAACAGAGACACCCCCTCTCACTTGCTCACAAACAAGCACTCATACACCTGAATTTGCACACATACACACACACAGACACCCCCATTTGCACACATACACGCGCACACCACACACACATGCACCCAAAACCTTCCCCCCCCTTTCGGATGATCACCTTACCTTTTTCGGCGACCTCGTCATCCGGGAGGAGATGGGTTCTGGTGGTTTAGCACCGCCAGCACCACCACGCCAGCAAGACTCCGCCAAGCCGTATTATAGCTCGTAATACGGTAGGCGGAGTCTTGCTGGTGTGGTGGTGCTGGTGATGCAACTGCCTCTTCAACTCCATCAGCCAGGCTGGCGGAGTCAGACATCCATCCATAAGTGGGTTGAAGTCCAAGCACAACTCCTAATATGGTGGTCAGCAAACCGCCAGCACTGGCGCTCACCAGACCGCCAGCACTGGCGCTCTGTTGATTGCAGCGGCTTCGGCGGTCTTTGGAAAAGACCGCCGAAGTCCTGAAGAGGGTCATAGTCTGTAAGATTGTAGTGACTTGTATGGTGCCTGCTGCCTCCTAAAACATATTTACATTGCAAGTCATTATAGCACTGAAAACCTAGCATCTAAAAACCATTAAGAAATAGGGTTACCAAATGACCCTTGTGGATATCTACTAAGGTGTTTGCCATAGCCGTTGCTCAATATAGTAAAAGAAGCTAAAAAAGGTATAAAAGTTTATAGAAATGCACAACCAATAAATTGTAAAGCCCTGTATGTTACCTGCAACTTCAGGAAACATGTTTCAAAAACGTGTAGTGATAGCATGAGAATCATACCCATCAAAAGGGAACAAGAGCAAAAGTCAGATAATTAATTGGCCCTTGTATCTCTGTAATAAACCATATACAGGGCAGACACTCAATAAATCCTAAGTAAATAATAAAAGAAACCCAACACCGGACTCTTCTGACGCAAAGGCATTATAAATAATATAATAATAAAATGGAATTTATGAGCGACTAGATTATGAGGCACATCTAGTAATACCCACTTTGTCAACCGAATACATCAGTCAATAGGAGCAATATAATACATAAAAAAGTCAATGAACATATTAGGAAATGTCTCAAATGTGTTTTAAGGAGCTCAGCATATATCGCCAGGAATTTCACCAGTTTACAGTTAATCTGTGGATCAGCAGGGTCCAGCCCTTTCATTATTGCCAGCCGACAAGATCGTATAACGCAGACTGATTTCAAGAATTTGATGCAGCATCCTTTAGCTCCAAACAAATGCTAATCAAGTGAATGATGTCCTCCTTCCCAGCACCGCACAGTCTACATGATGTTGCACCGAAGTGCCTCCATTCGGGGTGATCGGCAAGCGATGGTAAGGCCCCTATTCGCAGAGCTATCAACTGGCGTTTCAAATATACTGGATATGTCAAGCTCAGAAAAGGTGCTGGCTCCAAACTGTTGTAGTTGTGCATAAGCATCCAAGCATGCGACTGATCCACAAATGTATGCTTATCTTCCAGTAAAGAATGCAATTTAGTTAGTCTATTCAATGCATGAGAGAAAAGAGAATATAATAAGTTGGAGTTATGTAAATATCAGTTTTGTGTTTCCTGGAGGGAGCATTTTAGATATTGACTGTATACTGAGTTTGAATCTTTTTCCACAGAGTGCCATAGTGTGCTTACTAACGGGCTCGGATGGTTAATTTTGTACCAGGTTTTAATGGTAAGATACATTCTTGTTAGCGGTTGCTGCAGCAGGCCGAATTCTAATCTAACTTGAGCTGGTGATGCACTCTGGGGAAGGTCAAAGACGCGCTTCTAAATTTTAGTTTGTTGTTGGTCCAGGGTGGCTTTTCCATGTAATTCTCCACTCCCATACGCCACTGTTGAGAGGAGTTTTGCTGTCATAACAGACAAAAATAGTTTAAATACCAGCTTCATGGCGATGGCACAAAAAGCAAAATTCAAACAACTGCATTTTTGCATCCTATATTGTTTGTGCGCCAAGAAGTTTAGCCCCAAATATTTATAATGGGTCACTTCTTCTAGCATTGCATCGGCTAACTTGAAATTGAGGACAGGACCAAAGATATTCCACATAAACATAGTTTTTGATTTAGAGGTATTCATTTCCAAATTATTAGCCAGAGCAAATTCAACCAATGCATTAACTTATCTCTGTAGCCTCTCTCTTGTATGGCTCAAAAAGACGGTGTCATCTGTATAGGAAAGGTGTGATATAGTCCGCAATCCCAGCTTCGGTGAATGTGAGTTCACCCCTTGGGTGCTTGGGACGAGCTGGTTACATCCTTGGCCATGGCGCTCGTGTGCCCAGGACGTAACCAGATCGTCCTGCACCCTGCCCACGATGGGGAGTGCTAGCGCTCCCCCCATTGGCCTCCGACTCCTCTCCTCTGGGCAGGGCTGAAAGAGGAATCTCTCCCCCTTCCACTTCCAATCCCCCAGCCCCCTCCAGTGACTTCTGATGATGTCAGAGCGCGATCACACTCTGACCTCATTAGAGGTAGCCCCCATCATGCTGCAAGCCCAGCTTTCAGTGTGATCGGAAGAGAAATTAAAGCATTTCTCTTCCGATCGGGGGTGGGTGAGATCAGAGAGGCATGAAAGGAAAAGAAAGGCTTTTCCTTTCCTTTCATGTCTCTCTGAGCATTCCTGCAGCACCACTGCATAGCGACCGTGCTGCAGGAGTGCCACTAGACCCCAGGGAGTTTGGTATTTTTAAATATAAACAATAAAGGGGAGCGACCCCTTGGGCAAGGGTTGCTCCCCTGGGGTAGACATTTTTTTAAAGGCCATTTCTGCACCTGTTGGGGGCTGATCGGTCTATTTTAATTAGGCCGATCTGCCCCCTTAGGGGACAGATGCCACTAGGCACCAGGGATCATCTTTTTTTATTTACAGGTAGGAAGCGACCCCTTAGGCAAGGATTGCTCCCCTGGGGGGCAAACTTATTTTAGGCCATTTCTGCCCCCTTTGGGGGTCGATCAGCCTATTTTTATTAAGCCAATCTGCCCCCATGGGGGCAGAAACCACTAGACATGAGGGATTTTTTTGTGACAATTTCACGCAAGAGGAACGACCCCCAGGCAAGGGTCGACCCCTTGGGGGACAAATTTATTTTAGTCCATTTAACGGCCTATTTTAATTAAGCCGAAACCACTAAGGCACCAGGGATTGGTGTGTGTGTTTTGTTTGGGAGGGCAGCCCCTTGAGCAAGAGTCGCTTCCCAAGGTGGCTTATTAATGTTGGCCATTTCTGCCCCCCTTGGGGGCAGATCAGCCTATTTTTGTAAGGCCCATCAGCCTCGAAGGGGGGCAGAAAGCCCACCAGACACCGGGGTAAGATTTTTTTTTTTTTTTAAAGTGGGTGGGTGTATGGCCATACCCGTACCCCAAATATATTTGGACAAAGTTGTTCTGCCCAGCGGTGGGCAGATGGAGCAATTACCCCTGATCCACTCTCGGGGGGCAGAAAGCCTACTAGATGCCAGGGAATTTAAAAACAAATAGTGGGGTGGTGGCTACCAACCAGTATGGCCATGGTTATGCCCCTACCCCAACTGAAGGGGGTAACAGTCTTTCAGCTCTCCCCCCATACACTAAAGGATCTTATCCCAACGGAAAGCAAGCGGACATTTGATTATTTTGGGTTTTGGTTTTACATTTGGGCCATGAGAGCTTGGCTAATTTTCAAAATCGTCTGAATTGGAATGGTGTGGGCTGCACTTTTTTGACTTTGGGATGCTACGATCTAGAAAAATCTAAGAGACCTAGATACATCTGAAAACTAAACATCTGGGTTGAGACCATATGTCAGAGTCACCAGATCCTCGGGGTCTGTGCACGTTCCCAACACTTCCAACACAAGACAGCTCCAATACTCTGATTAGATTTATCACAGAGTCTAAGAGAGTACAAGTGGGGAAAAGGGGATTAGGACGGGAACAGCTAGGAAGGAGACCTGTAGGAAGCAAAAGGTTAAAACACAACATCAAAATTGCATCTCATGAAATCAGTACCATGCTACAACTCTAAGCTTCGTCTTTTACGAAAAATATGAACAACCCTAGAATAGTCCTAAAACTGACTAGGCTTTAGATGACCGAATACCTGAGGAGGGAACAGGAAAAGTTAAATAGGACTTTTCAGATTCAAGTACTTTCTTTAGCATGAGAATCAGGAAACACTCTGAGCAATTTCTAAACAACCATATGAATCTCCTTTTAGGAATACATATCAGGAACACACAGCATTACATCTAGAACTCTGGTATTGTTGCGTTCATCTCAGAAAAAACATTGGGAAGTGAATTGCGCACATTGCAGATTTTTATATGAGTATTAAACACCATAAAGGTTTGTGCACCATGAAATCACACAACGTAGATTCAAGGAATAAATCACGCGACGTGTCAACTTGAAATGCTACCAAGAAAATGTCTTAGAATGGTAGCGCACAGTAATTTACATTATTTATACACGAGGAAAGAATTGCGCATCTTCTCGATTCAAATGCCACCATGCAAATGCCAAAAAATGGTAGCGCACAATGAACAGCATGAATTACACACGAGAAGTGAATCGCGCGTTTCGCCGATTCGAATGCCACCATGTAAATGTCAAGAAAAGGTAGCGCTCAATGAACAACAAAGTTAAATGTTCATGAAGCGAGTTGCACGTCTTGCCAACTCGTAAAACATCATGTAAATGTCAAGAAATATCAGGGCGCAATGAACAACAATGTAATAACAAAGTCAAATATTTTTGGAATAAATTGCGCATCCTCCCTATTTGCAAACCACCATACAAATGTCAAAAAATGGCAGCGCACAAGTCATCTGTTATTCATTTAAGAATTAAAATCAAGAATATGAAAATTCTCAATTACTGTGTTGGGAAATGTCCAAACACCGTCTTACCGCCTGGAAACAGTGATCACCAATGAGAAATGAGTGCAGAAGACTGGAAAATCCAAATAGGCCTCTGGGACAGGAGCTCAGGAAGAAGCTGCTGCTCTGCACCGGGACCTCTGAATAGTGAGCACTGGAAGTTGGGCTGACTCTCTTTTATAGAGTCTTGGCCCAGCCTAGAACCACGCCCAGGCATGTTGCAGGGAAAGTCTCTAGAAGGCCCTGGAAAGGGACCACACCCTAACACACTCTGAATGTCTGCAGCAATACATTGTAAATGTACAGTATTTATAAGCACCTTAAAACTGAATCTTTTGGATGGAATTCTGCAATGCAAAAGGTTAAACAATAACATAACATCACAATGCATAAATTACATTATCTTGCGAGTGTTGGGTTTTTGCATTCTAGATGCCCGTAGAGTGCACACTGTCCTGGTGTTGACACCATGGTGGTGTGCTTCACATGCACCCCGATACTTTTTTCTTACCCACAATTCCCTGCAAACCTCCAATTTTGCTTGAAATCACACATTTTTCCCATAGTTTTGTGATGGAACCTTCCAGAATCTACAAAATTCCTAACACCCAGCATTATCGCAACTATACTGATAAAAATTCTGCAACACTTGTCAGCCTGAAAACGTTTTTTTTCAAACTGCCCTTTTGGACCCGCTTTGGTTCCCCCTCAATTTCAACATGTTTTTGGCTCTTCCCTGTTACAGGCACTTGGCCCACCTACACAAGTATGTATCATTGCTATCGAGAGACTGAGGGGAGTGTTGGGTGGTAGAAATTTGTGCCGGTGCAGTGATACCACACAGAAATGTGGGGGAAAAGTGATTTTTTTTCCGCTAAATTTGAGATTTGCTGAGGATTCTGGGTAACAGAACCTGGTGAGAGTGCCACAAGTTACCCAATACTGGGTTCCCCTAGGTGTCTAGTTTTCAAAAATGCACAGGTTTTGTAGGTTTCCCTAGGTGCCAGCTGAGCTAGTGGCCAAAATCCACAGCTAGGCACTTTCCAAAAAACACATCAGATTTCAATGTAAAAATGCAATGTGTCCATGTTGTGTGTCCTGTCGCGGGCACTAGGTCTACCCGCACAAGTGAGGAACCATTTTTATTAGGAGACTTGGGGGACACAGAATAGAAGAATAAGTGTTATTGCCCCTTGTTTTTCTCCACATTTTTTTCTTCCAAATATAAGACAGTGTGTAAAAAAGACGCCTATTTGAGAACCACCTCTTCTCAACACCTTATCTTGTGCCCATTTTGGAAATACAAAGGTTTCCTGGATACCTATTGTTGGACTTTTGCTTATGCAGGGTCATCCCCAGTCTTTTTGCCTCCTGCCTCCTATTTTTTTCTGACCTGTCGCTGTTGGCTTTTGAACTCTGAGCACTTTCCCACTGCTAACCAGTGCTAAAGTGCATATGCTCTCTGTGTGAAATTGTATGTGATTGGTTTATCCATGATTGGCATATTTGATTTACTAGTAAGTCCCTAGTAAAGTGCACTAGAGGTGCCCAGGGCCTGTAAATCAAATGCTACTAGTGGGCCTGCAGCACTGGTTGTGCCACCCACATAAGTAGCTCTGTAATCATGTCCCAGACCCGCCACTGCAGTGTCTGTGTGTGTATTTTTACACTGTAAATTCGACTTGGCAAGTGTACCCACTTGCCAGGCCTAAACCTTCCCTTTTCTTACATGTAAGGCACCCCTAAGGTAGGCCCTAGGAAGCCC
This sequence comes from Pleurodeles waltl, assembly GCF_031143425.1. Taxonomy (NCBI): domain Eukaryota; kingdom Metazoa; phylum Chordata; class Amphibia; order Caudata; family Salamandridae; genus Pleurodeles; species Pleurodeles waltl. The sequence continues at coordinate 317,931,919 of NC_090442.1, read as the reverse complement.
CAAGGGCAGGGTGCAGTGTATGGATAAGGTAGGACATATAGTAATGTGGTTTATATGTCCTGACAGTGAAATACTGCTAAATTTGTTTTTCACTGTTGCAAGGACTGTCTCTCTCATAGGATAATATGGGGGCTACCTTTAAATATGATTAAAGCGTAGATTCCCCTAGAGAGTAGATGGACATGTGGAGTTTGGGGTCCCTGAGCTCACAATTTAAAAATACATCTTTTAGTAAAGTTGATTTTAAGATTGTGCGTTTGAAAATGCCACTTTTAGAAAGTGAGCATTTTCTTGCTTAAACCATTCTGTGACTCTGCCTTGTTTGTGGATTCCCTGTCTGGGTCAGTTTGACAGTTGGGTTGTTTTTCACCTCACACCAGACAGTGACACAAAGGGAGATGGGGTGTAACCTGCATTTCCTGATTAGCCATCTCTGCTAGGAGGGAGGGGTGGAGTGGTCACTCTCATCTGAAAGGACTGTGCCTGCCTCTAACAATGCCGGCTCCAACCCCCTGGTGTGTGTCTGAGGCCTTGCCTGGGCAAGGCAGGATTTCACAAGTAGGTGTGAGTCCCCTTTGAAGAAAGGTGACTTCAAAGACTAAAATGGGTATAAGAAGGGCACCCAAATCTACAGACTTGAGAAACACTTCTGGAATCAAGATGAACCTCTGCCTGGAGAAGAGCTGTTAGCTGAGGAGGAAGTGCTGCCCTGCCTGTGACTGTGCTTTGTGGAGCTTTCCTGCAGTGCTGCTTCTGCCAGAGTAAGAGGGCAAAGACTGGACTTTGTGTGCCTTCCATCTTGAGAAGAAATCTCCAAGGGCTTGATCTAGAGCTTGCCTCCTGTTGTTTGAAGTCTCAGGGACAGCAAAGACTTCTCTCTGCCAGCACCTGGAGTCTCTGGAGAGACTCCTACTCTGCCCTGTGGTGCCCATCCAGTTCCTGGGACCCTGAAAGGAGAAGCTGGAAGCCTAAAGACAAGAAAATCCATGCACAGAGCGCCTTGCGGGGAAAAGATCGACACGAATCCGATCTGCGGCTGAAAAACGACGCGCCGCCCGCTCCGCAGCTGAGAAACGACGCTCGCAGGAAACGCGACCGAAGAATCGACGCACGGAGCAGGAGAAACGACGCGCAGCATCGCTGACGGAGGCTGGGAGATCGCAACCTGCGCGGCTGGATCGTCAACTCATCGTGCGGCTGGATTTTTGACTCGAGTACCGCCGTGCGGAGTTATTTTTGACGCACGCCCGCCCGTGCGGGGTTATTTTTGACGCACACCAGGTACATTTTCACTCTAGCAGCGCTAGTGTGTTTTTAAAACTACTTAAAGACTCTTTTTGATTTTTAATTAATAACTTGACTTGTGTATGGTGGATTTTTGTCGTTTTGGTCTTGTTTTGTTTAGATAAATATTTCCTATTTTTCTAAACCTGTGTTGTGTTATTTTGTAGTGTTTTCATTGAGTTACTGTGTGTGTTGGTACAAATACTTTACGCCTAGCACTCTGAGGTTAAGCCTACTGCTCTGCCAAGCTACCAAGGGGGTAACCAGGGGTTAGCTGAGGGTGATTCTCTTTTACCCTGACTAGAGTGAGGGTCTTTGCTTGAACAGGGGGTAACCTGACTGTCAACCAAGGACCCCATTTCTAACATTGGTGATCAGCGGTCGGGATTTGGACTTGTATTTGTGCCTGACATACAGTGATTGAGTGTACACTACTGTTTTGATCTCAGACCACTACGTGACCACATACTACTTGTTTGGTGATCTTTTGCTTTTTCTCTTAAGGACTCCTTTTTGTTCTACTTCCATGATTTTGCTGATCCCTTGACTGATTCTTTTTACTTCATTGGGAACTTATTTTCTGCCTTTGGAACTTTGCACTTGTGACCATCATGTCTCAATCTGGAGATGCAACAGCTGGAGCTGTGTTTGAAATGGAGAAACTGAAGGAGTACTCAGTTGCTCAATTGAAACAGTTCCTTAAAGATCTTGACTGCCCCACTAAGAGCTCCACCAGGGAGGGGGAGCTGCAAAAGGCACAGAGGGCCGGGGTGACAATCAAGAAGACTGGAGGGCACACAGAGGAGGAGAATGTGGGTGGGGAAGTGCAGAGGATACACAGTGGTGTAGTGGAGGTACCTGTTACGCCTGGGGGGAGGGTCCCCAGGAGGGGTATCAGGGTGTCGTCTAAGGGTCTGACTCCTAAAGATGTGCAGGACAGACAGGCAGAAAGGGTTCGCCGGTTGGAGGCAGAAAAGTTGAGGATGCAAAGGGAGTATGACAAGTGGGAAAGGGACTTCGAGATACAAAGGATGATTTATGCTTACAAGCTTAAATTGAAACCGCTGGAAGTCATGAGGGCTGAATCCAGCTGGAATGGTGGCAGCAACAATTTTATATCTAGTGCTGCTGAAGAAATGCACATGCCCAGAGATGTGGTGCCCTACTTGAAGGAGGGAGTTAACATACACCAGGAGGTTCAGGGGTATGAGGTAGCTCCAGTGATGCACAGGGTCCCTGAGGTGGATTGGGGAACTGGCATGGGGAGTCATATTCCTACTGGTGGGAAGGACACTCTACTGACTCTAGGTGAGAGTGACAGGGAGAGGGGTTCCCCCCAGGTAGAAGTCCTTGTTATGGAGTGTGAAGACATCCCAGAAGAGTGTGGGTTGAGTGTCAGGGACAGTCAGGTACTGTCTCACCAGTCTCAGGAGGGTGATGTGGGGTGCTTTTTCAAAGCAGGGTCACTGGATGGTTGGGTGAAGGGTACTTTGGTTAATTCATGTGAGGGGCTGAGTGATGTAATTGCTGGAGAGCATATGTCTAGTCCTTATTTTCCAGAGCTATGCCAACACCAGGTGGAGTGTGAGTTCTCTGACCCCAGGGAGCTTACAATGGAGGCAGACCTCTTGGTGAGTACCAGAGAGTCTGAAGAGGCATTTGGGGGTGCTCCTGAGAGGAGTGGTCTAGGTATTTCCCAACCAGGTGAGGTAGGGAAGGATTGTAGTGTCCCAGGTAGGTCCCAGTGTAGTGGGATGGGTGAAGGACCCCATGTCCAGTCTCTGAGGAGAGGGAATGGGGATGGGCTGAGGTCCAAGGTGCCCGAGATCCGGTCCCAGGTCCTGGAGGGTTCCATGAGGGAACACCAGGAGGGGAGCCTAGCCTGTACCATAGGGCCATCTGTTGAGGGAGACCCCACAGTGTCAGGAGAACTTGGGGGGGCGGCTGTAGCCAGCGTCCCACCAGTTCTGGTGTCTGGCAGTACCACTCCTAGTGAGGGGGTGCAGAAGTCCAGACAGAGGGTTGAGAGGGGGTTGCGGACCCCAGTGGAGAACCTGGAGGGTCCGGGGTCAGCTCTGAGAGCAGAGCCCCCTAGGAATGACCTTGGTAAGACCATTTCTGGGTTGGGGGGAATCCAGACTCTGTCAGATGGGCAGAGGTCAGGAGACCTGCGCCAGCCAGACTCTTGTGTGGCCCTTGGGGACAGTGTGTCCCTTGAGGGGGGTAAGTGTGCCCCCCTGGAAGTCCTGGTGTGCCAGGCAGTGGTTCAACTGCAGGGTGGTGACTCTGGGTTGAATGATCAGGTTCAGGGGGTAAACTCTGACCTGATGGGGGGTAAGTGTGCTCCCAAGGAAGTCCTGGTGCGCCAGGCAGTGGTTCAACCGCAGGGTGGTGACCCTGGGTTGGATGACCAGGTTCAGAGGGTAAACTCTGACCTGGTGGGGGGTAGGTATGCCCCCCAGGAAGTCCTGGGTTGCCAGGCAGTGGTCCAGTCTGTGGGTACAGACCCTGGACTGGAGGATCAGGTGCAGGGGGTAAACCCTGACCTGAAGGGGTGGGCGGTTAGCCCAATCACCCCCCCTGGTGTGACTTCAAGGGGTACTCTCCCTGAGGGGGGGTGCAGAACCCTGAGAGTAGGGGCAGGGGAGAAAGAGCCTCACCCCTGGCCCCAGTGCAATCTAAGGGTACAGACCCTGGATTGGAAGGCCAGGTTCAGGGTGTCCCCCCTGACCTGGAGGAAGGGGCTACTGCTAACAGTGCCCATCCCATGTTGTCCTCTGAGGGGGCCACTCCTAGTTGGGGGGTGCAGGACCCCAGAAGGGAGGGCAGTGGGAGGGAAGCCTCACCCCTGGCCCAACCTGAAGGTACAGACCCCAGGTTGGCGGACCAGTTGCAGGTTAACAGCCCTGCACTGGTGGAAGAATTGTGCAGGACTGCTTCTACAAGCACCCTGACAGTTTTTGACTCTGGGGGTGCTGCTTCTGCAGGGAGGGTATTGAGCCCCAGAGGGGAGGACCAGGGTCAGGTTGTCATCCCTGACCTGGTGGAAGAGAGAGTGGTCAAAGGCTGCCAGGCACCTGGGGCTACCGCCCCCCACTCTCCACAGTCACAGTGGTTAGAGAGGCCTGAGGTCGGGCTCTCATCCCTGACAGTTGTCAGGGGTCACCGTGGCTTGCTGTCCTGGTGGACAGAGTTGCCCCTGGGGGGGGGACGAGAGTCACACCCCGGGGGTGGAGTGGGCAACACCACTGTGTTGGCCCTGGTGGTACTATCTGCCCATTGCAATTCATCTGTGAGCAAAGTAAAGTTAGGTGCTGCACAGATGGTGTCTGTAGATGTGGAGAAGGGTTCCCCATGGGTTAGCTTAGTGGGCCCTGAGAGTATGGACAGAGGGATCCAACTGGAGTCAGGAAGGCGTAGAACTGGAACATGCCCCTGCTGTTGTGGGCCTGGGTCCTTGTTCTATCGCCCCAATCAGGGAAGTACATCAAGGTATTGATTGTTCTCCCCTGGCTTTAGGCTGGTAGGGGGTCGTGTTGGACTTTTGCTTATGCAGGGTCATCCCCAGTCTTTTTGCCTCCTGCCTCCTATTTTTTTCTGACCTGTCGCTGTTGGCTTTTGAACTCTGAGCACTTTCCCACTGCTAACCAGTGCTAAAGTGCATATGCTCTCTGTGTGAAATTGTATGTGATTGGTTTATCCATGATTGGCATATTTGATTTACTAGTAAGTCCCTAGTAAAGTGCACTAGAGGTGCCCAGGGCCTGTAAATCAAATGCTACTAGTGGGCCTGCAGCACTGGTTGTGCCACCCACATAAGTAGCTCTGTAATCATGTCTCAGACCTGCCACTGCAGTGTCTGTGTGTGTATTTTTACACTGTAAATTCGACTTGGCAAGTGTACCCACTTGCCAGGCCTAAACCTTCCCTTTTCTTACATGTAAGGCACCCCTAAGGTAGGCCCTAGGAAGCCCCAAGGGCAGGGTGCAATGTATGGATAAGGTAGGACATATAGTAATGTGGTTTATATGTCCTGACAGTGAAATACTGCTAAATTTGTTTTTCACTGTTGCAAGGACTGTCTCTCTCATAGGATAATATGGGGGCTACCTTTAAATATGATTAAAGCGTAGATTCCCCTAGAGAGTAGATGGACATGTGGAGTTTGGGGTCCCTGAGCTCACAATTTAAAAATACATCTTTTAGTAAAGTTGATTTTAAGATTGTGCGTTTGAAAATGCCACTTTTAGAAAGTGAGCATTTTCTTGCTTAAACCATTCTGTGACTCTGCCTTGTTTGTGGATTCCCTGTCTGGGTCAGTTTGACAGTTGGGTTGTTTTTCACCTCACACCAGACAGTGACACAAAGGGAGCTGGGGTGTAACCTGCATTTCCTGATTAGCCATCTCTGCTAGGAGGGAGGGGTGGAGTGGTCACTCTCATCTGAAAGGACTGTGCCTGCCTATAACAATGCCGGCTCCAACCCCCTGGTGTGTGTCTGAGGCCTTGCCTGGGCAAGGCAGGATTTCACAAGTAGGTGTGAGTCCCCTTTGAAGAAAGGTGACTTCAAAGACTAAAATGGGTATAAGAAGGGCACCCAAATCTACAGACTTGAGAAACACTTCTGGAATCAAGAGGAACCTCTGCCTGGAGAAGAGCTGTTAGCTGAGGAGGAAGTGCTGCCCTGCCTGTGACTGTGCTTTGTGGAGCTTTCCTGCAGTGCTGCTTCTGCCAGAGTAAGAGGGCAAAGACTGGACTTTGTGTGCCTTCCATCTTGAGAAGAAATCTCCAAGGGCTTGATCTAGAGCTTGCCTCCTGTTGTTTGAAGTCTCAGGGACAGCAAAGACTTCTCTCTGCCAGCACCTGGAGTCTCTGGAGAGACTCCTACTCTGCCCTGTGGTGCCCATCCAGTTCCTGGGACCCTGAAAGGAGAAGCTGGCAGCCTAAAGACAAGAAAATCCACGCACAGAGCGCCTTGCGGGGAAAAGATCGACGCGAATCCGATCTGCGGCTGAAAAACTACGCGCCGCCCGCTCCGCAGCTGAGAAACGACGCTCGCAGGAAACGCGACCGAAGAATCGACGCACGGAGCAGGAGAAATGACATGCAGCATCGCTGACGGAGGCTGGGAGATCGCAACCTGCGCGGCTGGATCGTCAACTCATCGTGCGGCTGGATTTTTGACTCGAGTACCGCCGTGCGGAGTTATTTTTGACGCACGCCCGCCCGTGCGGGGTTATTTTTGACGCACACCTGGTACATTTTCACTCTAGCAGCGCTAGTGTGTTTTTAAAACTACTTAAAGACTCTTTTTGATTTTTAATTAATAACTTGACTTGTGTATGGTGGATTTTTTTGGTTATTGTCTTGTTTTGTTTAGATAAATATTTCCTATGTTTCTAAACCTGTGTTGTGTCATTTTGTAGTGTTTTCATTGAGTTACTGTGTGTGTTGGTACAAATACTTTACGTCTAGCACTCTGAGGTTAAGCCTACTGCTCTGCCAAGCTACCAAGGGGGTAAGCAGGGGTTAGCTGAGGGTGATTCTCTTTTACCCTGACTAGAGTGAGGGTCTTTGCTTGAACAGGGGGTAACCTGACTGTCAACCAAGGACCCCATTTCTAACACCTATTTTTCATTATTTACATTTCACCAAATGAATTGCTTTATACCCGGTATGCAATGAAAACACATTGCAAGGTGCAGCTCATTTATTGGCTCTCAGTACATAGGGTTCTTGATGAACCTACAAGCCCTATATGTCACCACAACCACAAGAGTCCAGCAGACATAACAGTATATTGCTTTCAACAATCTGCCATAGCTGGAAAAAGTTATAGAAGAAAATATGGACAGAAATGTCTCTTTTTTCATCTCAATTTCAATATTTTTTTAATTTTAGCTGTTACTTTCTGTAGGAAAACCTTGAAGGATCTACACTAATGACCACTTGCTAAATTCAGAATCTTATCTACTTTTCAGAAATGTTGAGCTGTCTGGGATCCAGCCTTGGTTTTATACCCATTTCTGTCACTAACTGGAAGGAGGCTGAAAGCAAAACAAATAGTAAAAATGGGGTATGTCCCAGTAAAATGCCAAAATTGTGTTGAAAAATGTGGTTTTTGATTCAAGTAGGCCTGTTCCTCAAAGCTGGGAAGATGGTGATTTTAGTATCGCAAACCCTTTGTTGATGCCCTTTTCAGGAAAGAAACACATGCTTTCTTCTGCAGCCCTTTTTCCCATTTGTTTTTTAAAAAGTGACACTTTAGCTGTATTTTGGCTAATTTCTTGGTCTCCTCCAGGGGAACCCACAAACTCTGAGTACCTCTACAATCCTTAGGATGTTGAAAAAAAAAGGACGCAAATTTGGCCTGGGTAGCTCATGTGGACAAAAAGTTATGAAAGCCTAAGCGCAAACCACCCCAAAAAGCCAAAAAAAGGCTTGGTACCTGAGTGGAAAAGGCCTAGCAGTGAAGGGGTTAATCTCATCTTGCCTAGGTGACAAGTCTGCCATGAAAAGATTAAACAAATGAGGTGTGAGAACACAGCCCTGCTTAAGGCCAATGTTTGTTGGAATATTTCTCGATAACCCCGTACCATCTGCAAGCTTGACTTGGACCCATGTTTTTTCATACAACAGTTCAATGGCTCATAGGGTTTTTAGGTGCAACCCCCATCTTCTTAGCTTCCGCCATAGGAGGGACCTGTCCACCCAATTAAATGCACTTTTAAATTCTATAAATGATAAGTGCATTTTTTTGTTGGAGCACTTAGATTTATCAGCTATAGTTATTAAAGTTATTATATTGATGGTGGTACCATAACCCTTCCAGAAGCCAGTTTAATTTAATGGGACCAAGTTGAACGAGTTAGACCTCTCTACTGAATCCTCAAGTATTAGGGAGGAATAGTACTTGGCTTCTGAATCAATTAAAGCTATAAATCTATAATTCTCCGGGTTTGTCTGATTACCACTCTCTCCAACTGTCTGAAATAGCATTACTTATTTCTACTTCATTGTATAAAGCTGTGAGTGGCTTAGACCAATATTCCGGGTCTGACTTAAAAATGGCCTGCGGAATGCCACTGGGGCCAGGTGCTCCATCTCTTTGCTGATCACTTGAATTACCGCAGCTGTTGTATATCGAGGGGGTGAGCAACTAATCTTTCACATTGCTTGCTTGAGGTTGTGGCTGGAAGTTTACTCTGTCTGCCTGTTCTTGCCTAGCAAACATTTCCATCTGATAGACTACCCAGCTCTCTTCAGGGATAGCTTCAGAACTAATATCTCTTGCCTCCCAGTCGATACCATTAACCGTTGCTCTAAGGACCCTGGTGTTTAACTGTTTAAAAGTAAAGAGTAGCCTTGCCCAAAATTCTTCCCTTTTCGCTCTTGCCATAGCTGTTGCTTATACTTCTTTCTTAGTCATTTTATGCTCTCCCACATAAAGGATTTAACATTTGATTTTCTGATCCTTTGGAGCTCTCTCCTCAGCTCCCTTCTTAATATTAAAGTTTTGCCCGACAAGCTCGACGGTTGCCGAGACGTCCGGGCCCCAATGGGTAGAGATGTAGAACTGAATGATAGCAGCCTTGCTAGAAAAGTAGTCCAGGCTCCTACTACAGTCAAACATGACATTGATGTGAGTTGCAGTTCCGTTTTTTGCCTTGGTGGTTAGCTTCGGCAAAGAGCAGTGTGTCTAAATTAGACTCTTCAAATTAATTGATCAAGGCTTCTGGAGACAGGTGGTGCAGAAGCATGCCTAGTCATATTCAGTGTCAGTTCAACATTCTGGTACGAATGATCACTTTGCAGCGTAGTTTCAATTTTAATCTTCCTTAGATGTAATAGCAGGGAGAAGGTGACAATGGTGTAATCAATTACTGTTCCAGAGTTCGAGCTGTAATGGGTGAACCTGGGCGGAGTGTCATATATGGTCCTCTCAATAAGGACCCTCATTACCAGGTGCTCTAAGAGAGCAACCAATTCCCTGCGAGCACGGTCAGATTGTTTCTGCGGATGGCTCATCTAGGGTTGGACTGACCATAAGCCATTTCTGCTGCCAGCTGCTCGTCATTTTCAGGGTTGGACATTAAGTTAGCGTTAAAATTGCATGTCACCAAAATTTCACAGCTTGGATGGGTGAATCTGATTTCCTATATCTTGTGAAGTAATTTCTAAAAAAGTTAATCCTTTCGTGATTTGCGGGCATGGGCATAGACATTCAATGATACAACAGGAGCTGCTTGGAGATTGTTTTTTAAATTGAGCTTAACAACCTACAGATCATGAGAAGAGATTGGTAATTGTTCTGACGTTACCCATAATGCAGTTGAAACATATGTCGCTAGCCCACCACACGATCTACCCAATCTGTTTGGTTTCTTGGTGTTGATATGATGAAGCACATACCATTTCATCATCCTTGTCCGGTATAATTTATATGTTAGCACCAACCTAAAGGATCAGTCTATGTGTAATGTTTAATTTTGTAACTCCATTTGTATTTCTTAGTCTTTTAATGGTTGCTTTTTATTCATTACTCAATTTGATAACTATAGCATGTTTTTACTTTAGACGTAATGCTCAATCAGGGCACAAACACATGATTCTTGCTCTTCAATGTTAAAACCTGAATCAAAACTTTTTACGAGCTAATTTAAAATGTAATAAGGCCTATTACTTTCTTCACAAAATGTAAAAAACAGATTAAAAAAAGATGCTAAACATATTAGAAAGACCAGACCTATTGCCTTAGCCAACACCCGTGTTCCATTGTTTACAGAATCGAAAAACAGGTTGAAATTACGCTAGGTGAGTCCCCGAAAGATGCAACTGACTGCAGGCAGAGTAGCAGCGGGTCTTGACCCATGATATCAAAATATACTGAAAGATCTAAGGGCCAGATGTAGCATGGCTTTTGCGCCTCGCAAACGGCGAAAAACGCCGTTTGCGAGGCGCAAAAGCCCTCACGCGATGCAGAAACACATTTTGCGAGTCGGAACCGACTCGCAAAATGCGTTTCCGACTCGCAAATAGGAAGGGGTGTTCCCTTCCTATTTGCGACTCACAACGCGATGTAAGTTGATTTGCGACAGCGAAAGCGGTCGCAAATCAACTCGCAGTTACCATCCACTTGAAGTGGATGGTAACTCAATCGCAAACGGGAAGGTTTCGGTATTTTTTTCCAAGTGCAGCTCGTTTTCCTTTAAGGAAAACGGGCTGCAGATAAAAAAAAAAAAACTGCTTTATTGAAAAGCAGTTACGGACATGGTGGTCTGCTGTCTCCAGCAGGCCACCATCCCTGTGAGTGGCAAGACTCGCAATGGGGTCGCAAACTGCGATCCACCTCATTAATATTAATGAGGTGGGTCTTTGCGACCCCATTGCGAGTCGCAGAAGGTGTCTGAGACACCTTTCTGGATAGCAAATTGCGAGTTGCAATTTGCGAGTCGCTCGGACTCGCAAATTGCAAGTCGCAATTTGCAACATACCTACATCTGGCCCTCAAAGAATCAACAGAGAGAGAGTGCCATTATCAGTATTGTCCAATATATCACTTATATCAATTGTTCTACCATGTGTACAATGAAATATGGGCTGGAAATGAGTTAGTGACATCCTCAATTTTATGTGTTGCTGAAGTTGATCCATTACTCTTTTCTGCAATGGTTTGACCACCCAAGGTAAGTCAGAAATGGTCCTGAAGGTGTATACAAGTCTTGGGTTCATAGATCGATTCTTAATATATGGGATGGTGAATAAGGATTCTTAAAGCACCAGAAACAGAGCCTGAAGACAGATACAGGTTTACAAAATGTGCACATAGCATTAGTGAAAGCTTCCTTGGCATAATGAAGAGCCAAATTACTGTGAGCAATGGCACAATCTTCCATTACTTAGACACAGGACTTTGAGTGGGATGCTAAAAGTGGGTGGTCCCTAAAAGAGGTGTGGGATGAGTAATTAACAGTGTGGCTTAAACACGTAAAGTAAACTAAATTCTGGGATTCAAATAGTGTGTCACCCAACTGGTATTTTGGCTCCTCTCTATGCTTTCTGTTATTGCAGCTTAATATATAACAAAAAGGAAGTACACCTAAAACGAACCAGGGCTATTAGCTTTGTCAATGGTTGTCAGCTGTTTAAGATAAATGAGTCGTAATAATGATTTTGTTGTACATATTTATTGATAAAAGTGATTCCATTCTGAAATTGTGACACTGCATGAAACACTGCTCAGGCCTTGGGAAGAGGTAGTGGTCTTTAGAGTGCCTCAGTCACTCCTTTTGTGTTACATGTATGCTCTTTTTCTCTCCACATCGTATCCCTCTGTATACCTTGCAGCTCATCTCTTTACTTTCACCTTGTTAATAGTTTGGCAACTGTGAACCTCCTTCAGGCACACCTTTCTAGAATCAAAACTGTAACTGGAGTACATGACCACGGCTCTGTGCACGCTGCTGTGAGCCCAAGATTTGAATGGCCATGAATTTTGAATGGTTTTACGAACCACTGACAGCACTATGAGAAAATCGCACTGCCTTCAGCCTCCACTCCAGAGCTCCCAACTGTAGGCACTTTACAAGAACAATATGCTACACATAAAATACAGAGACACAATATCCTGAAAATAGCTATCACTCTAGGAAATGCAAAATTAATATGTGAACTATAGACAGGAACTAAATTGATGATATGGATTATTTTAATACGTTTTACATTCATTTTTCAGACATGGAGCAATGTTGTTTGGCAGTAAAGTTGAGAAGAAGAGTTGAGATGAATATAGGTCACGATAGGGACCTCTTTCAATGTCTGATTTTAATTACTATCGGGTCTGAAACTCGGAGGGACCTGGCCCTCTTAAAGGCCTGCTCACAGATCAGGTAGAGCAGAGGGGAAGGTAGTGCAAGCTTCAATCACATGCTGAACAAATACAGTGCTGGACACGACAGTGGCATGCATACACGGGACAAATACAACACAGCAGTAGTAGTGTAACACATACAACCTTTTACGTTTATGCTCAGACTTTCTGCCTTACTGTCACTTTCTCTCTCAGTTTCACAACCTACATTTCTTTCTTTCCCAGTCTCTCTACGTCCCATCATCTCTTGCTCCTCCTCTCCAATTCTTTTCCCATCTCGTTCTCTCTCTCTTTATCAGTCATGCTTCTGGTGAAACTGGCATGAGTGCGGTGCAGGGGTTGTCTGCTGATATCCATAGTGGGGTGAGAGTAAGGCCTGACTGCAACTATCTAGAGAAGGCCCTTGCCCGATTGTCAATGTGTCCCGACGGCAGATTGTTTATACGCATTTGGGTGGAGATGGCTGTTTGGCATAAGAGAAGCAGTCGCACTGGTGTTTTTGAAGTTCATGAAGTTGTCTCTCTTAAGAATTAGAGTTTCGAAGGCTCTTCAGGAAAGCAGGATAACGTGGCATCATGGTTGGTCTTGAGTTGCAGCCTGGATCAGCAGCCTGTAATTTGGTCTACAAGCAGTGTGGAATATTAGATTTCCCAAAAAACAAACCCCATTAAAACTTGGAGTTCCTAGGTATCCATTTTTTTATTGTTTATGGCAAAGGAGGTTTCCTAGGCTAGTCCCTTCTATGTCCATGTGCCCCCTATCATGGTGACAGAAAGTGGCAATCCAAATTTTGTTCTCTGAGTTCATTTGCAATTTTATTCCTATTATTCTCTGTAATATAAAATAGGAATAGCAGAGAAGTGAGCTCTATAATTTAAATGCAGTAAACAAAATCCAGAAGAAACTTCTTTTTTGCTTACGGTATCTTGTCTGTACATATAAAACATTAAGAAGTAATCTAATTTTATTAAATAGAAATAAGTGTTTTGATGTGTGGAGGATTAGCGAAGAATGTTTTTTCAGTTTTTTTGCATATATTTCTAGTCAGGTTCATAAAGAGGAGGATAGGAGGAGAAGCGAAAAAATGCCTTGAAAGTCAATGGTGGGGCAAAATAACAAAGGGGATAAACAACTATAATGTAATCACTTTTGGCAATATGAGGTTGCCTTCAAGACTTGAGTAACCATTGATGAGTCTATGTAATTGCTATGTCTCATGAGTGACCCCAGCATTTTTAGATGTTTCTGTGTTGTGCTGCTTTACCCAACTAACCTGTGCTATTTCTTATCCTTTATGCTTTTAACTGCCTGAGAATGCATGCATGACATTTTATTGAAATGTACTGGAGTATTGATATAGCGCTTAGTACTCCTCTGTAGGGTGCGTGGCTGGAAGTCTGTTGTATTTGTTTCCATCCTATGTGCAAAGTGTTTGCATATCGTCCGAGATGATCACCGAGGTGCGGATTTCTTGTTAGGGAAGCAGCATGAGCAGTGTGGTGGATGATGAAGAATGAGAGGCTTGATGAAGTCTGGATAAACAGCAATAATTAACCATCAAAAAGGACAGTGGTGATCAATGATTACAAATCAGTGAGGGGTTGTACCTCAAAGCTTGTGGGGTGAGAATATCGAAAGAAAATTGTGTTACAACCAACTTATTAGACGGAAATGGAAGCTCGTGGAGTTTTGCGATGCTACTTGAACGTATTTGTCCTTTCTAATTTACACAACACCTTAATTTAAATAAAATCACACTTCTTAAGACAGAAAAAAATTCTGAAAAAACAAGTAATTTTTAAAATTCATAACAGAACGTGTTGTACTGAGAGCTGAAAAAAGACCCCGTGATCCCCTGCTTAATCCTGAGTGTATTTATGGTAAGATTTAGCAGTGGTTCCTCAGAAAAAAGGATGCTTTGAAATAGTACACAAAGGGGTAACTCTGCTAGGGGTTGTGATGCGCTATTGTGTCTAGGGCAGTACAAAGGATGAGAATTGTCGGAACTTGTCTTTCATACCACTTCTAGGTTCAGTGGTCATGTCTTTCACCCCAGACGTTAACCCATGGAATAATAAAAAATGTAGGGTTGGTGACTGCTTGCTCGAAACATCTTGATGCAATATTTGTAAAATTCTGACAAAGCACATTCAATAACAATGTCTGATTAGTTGTATACATATTATCGAATATTTTAGACTCATTTCCCCTCTCACAGTATTGAACTGAGATAAAGATTGGCGACCCCTTCATCAATGATGAGTAATGAGGAAGAGTTATAAAACCATTGAGCTGTGTGGAGCTTGGTATGTGATCTTCCATATCTTTATGAAATTGCAATTTTTTAATTTATGTGTGTATTGATATATATTTTTATGTATAATTATACTTTCTAGATATTTTGTATTCATTCTTAGTTTTGCACATTTTGCACATCTCGTATATGAATTAATTACTATACACCTTGTGGACCTAGCAGAGTCCTTGTGCTTTTGTCTGACCCAAATTAGCCAATGGCTAGTGGGAGATAACCCAAAGCCCACACTTTGTACTTTTTTATTGGCCTAGATGACATGACATTTGTAAATTATATGTATGTTTGTACGTTATTGGATGTTTGTTTAATTGTGCACATTTCACACACTACATTTATGATTTTATTATTGTAGCTCTTGTAGAGCCTAGAGGAGTCATTGTGGTTTTGTCTTTAGGTGTACAGGGAGGTTACTCTCACTTTTTGTACCTATTTTGTGTTCGGCTCCTTTAGACTTTGCTTAGATAGAGTATCCCTCGTGCTTTACATCAGCCCACAACATTTGACTGATGTTCAAATGTTGCAATTGTCAGTTTACATTGGTGGTCAGAAGCAAAGTAGTCCTCACTGCTCTCGCTGCTTCTCTTTACAGCCCTCCTAGGCACAGGTAAAGCTTGCCAGCACAAACCTCACTGTTCATGACAGCAGCTGCTCTTTCCAGCCCCGCTGTTCTCAAATGAGAACAAGCAGGGACTGGTAAAGCTTACCACGCAGATACTGCTAATGATGAAAACAGCTGCTCTTCGCAGCCCAGTCTTAGCAGCTGGTCATTGCAGACACGCTGTCCTTGCCTCGCACAAGGACAGTCAGGCACTGGTAAAACTTTCCACACAAATGGGCTGTAATGTGACATCAGCCTTGCATTGGATTCGCACATGTTTTCTACATGGGGTACAATAAGATATCAAGCTCCACAATATATTAAACAAGAACCTTCTGATCGGATGCATTACATCTGAATAGCCAGAAAAACTTCCAGGCGACTGAAACATTAGATAGAGCTCAAAGTCCAAAAAAGTAAAAAACTGAAAGCATCCAATTTCTTCAAGCGAACGTTATGAGAAAAATTCAAAATTGAATATAGGGCCAAAATGACTGATTTCCCCACTAATAGCTCATTACTCGGTATTTGTTAGGTTTCAACCTCTAAACTGTTGTTTCTGCAACACTGGAATTAATGAACCCTCTGTACCATTAAATCTGGGGGTGAAAAATTAACACCCCCCCCACCAGAATATCTGGAACAGGGCCCTAAATCTACTAATGATGTCACTTTCGTGTGAAACATTTCAGTGCCTTTGCCTTGAGTTAGTTCTTTTAGCTAAGTACAGAGAGGTTAAATGTTAGTGATGTACCATGCATTTAAAAAAGACAATTTGTGATCTCCATGGCTGCTGCAGTTTGAAACAAAATTGTTCAGTACAATACATTGAACCTGTAATTATACACAGAATATGCTTGGATTTTGGATTCTTCTGGCTGTCTTCAGTTTATTCATATGTATATTGTCCCTGTCAGCACCATCTAACAAGAACATCTTAGTTTAGTGCAGTTTTATGAACTAAGATGCTTTTCTCTGCGGTCACTGTCAGGTGTTGCATGTGTTAACCTATATATTGTAAATAAGTACTGGCAAAGTTAATAGGTCTGATGTTATGAAGGTGCTGCTTCATTCCACTCGCTTCTCTATCTGCCTATGCACTTAGGGCCTCGTTATTAGGTTGGCAGGCCAACCGCGGGCACGCCAGCCCTGTGGGCAGTACTCCGTCACGGAGCTGTCGGTCTCCCCTCCAGCCCTATTACGAAATTTCCATTGAACCAACCAGTGGAAACCTCTGAAATCAGAGGTTTCTGCTGGTCAGCCCAGTGCAAACAGTGTGGCAGCATTGGCCTCGGCTACTCATGGAGCCGAGGCCAATGCCATCGCACAGAGGTGTTTCCCAGCACCGTCGGAATACACACTGTCTGCCATAGCAGACTGTGTGGATTCCAAGGGTGCTGGACAAAGGGTCCCCTGCACTGTCCACAACATGGTTGTGGGCAGTGCAGGGGCCCCTCCAGTGGCCCCCCGCACTGGCTTTCTTCCAGCTTTTTCATGGCATGGTCCCTGCCATGAAAAGGCTGGAGGAAAGAGGACTCATGATCAGCACAGCATTGCTGAATTCAGTGCTGCCGTGGCTGACCACGACTCTGATTGTCTCCACCCTGTCAGGAACCATTTTCCTGGCGGTGGCAGTGGCCCGACCACCAGGGTCACAATTTGGTGGTCAGACCTCCAGGAGTGTGAAGGTTCGACCGCCACCGAGAGTCTGGCAGTCGTGAGACCGCCAGACTCATAATGAGGCCCTTAGTCACTTATCATTCGTGCACTTTATCACTCATCCTAATTGTTGGATCAGGCCCTTTTTGCAGGGTCATCCTGTAACTTTTTGCCTCCTTCCTCCTATTTTGTCTGACCTGTTTTTGTTGGCTTTAGGACTCTGGGCACTTTACCACTGCTAACTAGTGCTAAAGTGCATTTGCTCTCTGTGTAAATTGTACTGTTGATGGGTTTATGCATGATTGGCATATTTGATTTACTAGTAAGTCCCTAGTAAAGTACACTAGCGGTGCCCAGGGCCTGTAAATCACATGCTATTAGTGGGTCTGCAGCACTGGTTGTGCCACCCACATAAGTAGCCCCGTAATCATGTCTCAGACCTGCCACTGCCATGTCTGTGTGTGCAGTTTTAAACTGTAAGTTCAACTTGGCAAGTGTACCCACTAGCCAGGCCTAACCCTTCCCTTTTCCTACATGTAAGACACCCCTAAAGTAGGCCCTAGGTAGCCCCATGGGCAGTGTGCAGTGTATGGTTGAGGTAGGACACATACTAATGTGTTTTATATGTCCTGACAGTGCAATTCTGCCAAATTAGGTTTTCACTGTTGTAAGACCTATCTCTCTCATAGGTTAACTTGGGGGCTGCCTTTTTAACATGATTAAAGCATAGATTCCCTTTGGAAGCAGGTAGACATTTGGAATTTGGGACCTCTGAACTCACAATTTCATATACATGTTTTAGTAAAGTTGATTTTAAGATTGTGTGTTTGAAAATGCCACTTTTAGAAAGTGAGCGTTTTCTTGATTAGACCATTTCTGTGACTCTGCCTGTTTGTAGATTCCCTGTCTAGGTCAGTTTGACAGTTGGGCTGTTGGCACCTCTCTCTAGACAGTGACACAAAGGGGGCTGGGGTGTAGCCTGCATACACCCCCTGTGGCGTCTGATGAAGTCAGTGTGTGACCGCGTGCTGACCTCATCAGAGGTCTACCCCTCCAAAAAGCATTTCTCCTCCGATCACGTGGAGGAGCCGAGAGAGGCATAAAAGGAAAGGAAAGGCCTTTCCTTTTCTTTGATGTCTTTCTCAGCATTTCTGATGCCCGATCGCCACTAGACACCAGGGAAATTGTTTTTTTTGGTTTTTTTTCAACAACCACCCAGCATTGTCTCATCCATACCAATAAAAATTCTGCCCCATTTGTCAGCCTAAAATGTTTTTTTTTCAAACTGCCCTTTTGGACCCGCTTTTGTTCCCCCTCAATTTTGACATGTTTTTGGCTCTCCCCTGTCACAGGCACTTGGGCCACCTACACAAGTGAGGTATCTTGTTTCCTGGGAGACTGAGGGGAACGTTGGGTGGTAGGAAATTTGTCTCGGTGCAGTGATCCCACACAGAAATGTGGGAAATGTTTTATTTTTTAGCTAAATTTGAGGTTTGCTGAGGATTCTGGGTAAGAAAACACTTCGGGATTCCACGCAAGTCACACCACCCTGGACTCCTTCGGGTGTCTAGTTTTCAGAAATGTCTGGGTTTGTTAGGTTTCCCTAGATGGTTGCTGAGCCCAGGACCACAAACGCAGGTCCTCCTCCTCTTGCAAAAACAGTCACTATGCCTACCCACACAAGTGAGGTATCATTTTTATCGGGAAACTTAGGGAAACGCTGGGTGGATGGAAATTTGTGGCTCCTCTCAGATTCCAGAACTTTCTGTCACCAAAATGTGAGAAAAAAGTGTTTTTTTGGCCAAAGTTGGAGGTTTGTAAAGGATTCTGGGTAACAGAAGCTGGTGAGAGCCCCAAAAGGCAGCCCATACTGGATTCCCCTAGCTGTCTAGTTTAAAAAAATGCACAGGTTTGGTAGGTTTCCCTAGGTGCCAGCTGAGCTAAAGGCCAAAACCTACAGCTAGGCACTTTGCAAAAAACAGGTCAGATTTCAATGTAAGAATGTGAGGTGTCCATGTTACGTTTCCTGTCGCGAACATTAGGCCTACCCACAGAAGTGAGGTACCATTTGTATCAGGAGACTTGGGGGAACACAGAATAGCAAAACAAGTGTTATTGCCCCTTGTCTTTCTCTACATTTTTTCCTTCCAAATGTAAGAGAGTGGGTAAAAAAGACATCCATTTGAGAAATGCCCTGTAATTCACATGCTAGCATGGCACCCCAGAATTCGGAGATGTGCAAATAACCACTGCTTCTCAACACCTTATCTTGTGCCCAATTTGGAAATATAAAAGTTTTCTTGATACCTATTTTTCACTCTTTATATTTCAGCAAATGAATTGCTGTATACCCAGTATAGAATGAAAACCCATTGCAAGGTGCAGCTCATTCATTGGCTCTGGGTACTCAGGGTTCTTGATGATCCTACAAGCCCTATATATCCTCGCAACCAGAGGCATCCAGCAGACATAACGGTATATTGCTTTCAAAAATCTGATATTGCAGGAAAAAATTACAGAGTGAAATGTGGAGAAAAATGGCTGTTTTGTTTCACCTCAATTTCAATATTTATTCATTTCAGCTATTATTTTCTGTAGGAAAATCTTGTAGGATCTACACAATTTACCCCTTGCTAAATCCATAATTTTCAGAAATGTTTAGCTATCTGGAATCCAGCATTGGTTTCATACCCATTTCTGTCACTAACTGGAAGGAGGCTGAAAGCACAAACAATAGTACAAAGGGGGTATGTCCCAGTAAAATGCCGAAATTGTGTTGAACAATGGGGTTTTCTGATTCAAGTCTGCCTGTTCCAGAAAGCTGGGAAGATGGTGATTGTAGTACTGCAAACCCTTTGTTGATGTCATTTTCAGGGAAAAAAACCACAAGCCTTCTTCTGCATCCTTTTTTCCCAAAATTGTCGCTGTATTTTGGCTAATTTCTTGGTCTCCTACAGGGGAACCCACAAACTCTGGGTACCTCTAGAATCCCTAGGTTGTTGGAAAAAAGGACGCAAATTTGGCATGGGTAGCTTATGTGGACAAAAAGTTATGAGGGCCTAAGCGCGAACTGCCCCAAATAGCTAAAAAAAGGCCTGGCACCTGAGTGGGAGAAGGCCTGGCAGCGAAGGGGCAGAAAGTCACACACTGAGCTCTTCTGTTTTGCAAGTTCTAAATGATTTTAGAAAAGTCCACTTCTTTGTGTCAGGAAAGAGCACACTGTGCTGTTTAGTGTTCTGTATTTTAAAAAGAGCACACTAGGGACCATTCAGAAACATGTGCTTAGGATGTCTTGATAGTAAGTTGTGGCAATTTAAAAGGGCACATTTACAAGAAAGTGGCACATCAGTTCTGATGCGCCACTATTCTTACATTGCCCTGAGCCCCTTAAAACCTCAACATGGTAGCACTGTATTTACTATACAGCACACCATGGCGCATGTCATAAATTATGGGGCTAGTCCAGAAAAGCACAAGGCGGCCCATAGGTTATTATGGAAGCTTCACTTTAACACCTGCGTTAAAAATGACAGAAACATGGCACAGTGAAATCTTATAAATTTCACTGCACCATTTTCTGGTCCTCCCTGCATGTTAACCCCCCCTTGCATACATTATACCTGGCACAGGTATAATGTGGTGCCAGGGGTTACAAAGTGGCGCAATACATGCATTGCACCACTTTGTAAGTATGGCACACAGTGGGGGCTTCCTTAACACCTCCGTGCTGTAAAAAAACAAAATTACACTAGGCAGCGCAAGTAGGCGTAGGAGGCATGTAAATCTGCCCCTAAATGTTTCTGTTGATGTGACACAGATTCTTAGCATATATGAGAGCATACGTGTTTCAGATGTAGTGAGATGCAGACTCCTTCTAAACAATTTAACTATTTTGGCCATTGGCATGTGTTGGACTTGTGTTAGGTCCATTTCTGATTTCAGAGACATTTCTCAAAGAGTTGTGTGCATGACATCAGAAAAAATAGTTGGACTAGTTAATAAGGAAACAATCTGTCTTCAAGCAATGGCCTGAGACACAAGTAAATGTTACAAAAGTGTGACAAAGCTGAGTTTCCAGATGATTTCAGATGTTCTGGGATAAAAAAATAATACATCGCTTCCTTATAATATTATGGCCTATTTTCTAACTTAGTTTAGCAGCGTAGAGCCAGTTAGTCTACTGTCATGGAACAATTGCAGAATAACCACTAACTGTAAATGAGGTAAATTGAAATGCAATGCACTTCATTGTGTCTTATGTGGATATGTTGAAAATGTGGCATGGACCAGCCTTTCTCGACTTATGCTTGGCACCCATGGGCTCATGCATCTAGACATCCGTGCAATGACCACCTGATGTAACTCCCATGACTGAACCCCCAGAATTACATAAAGTCTAAAGGGTTCACAAATTAGTACTCAAACATTTTCCTGGGGTGGCCTGCTTTGTTTTACATTATTTTGATGGCTATTATACATTCTCATGTGTTCATTTTAACTTTCGAATATTATTCATATACCCAACTGCTTACCGTTCACATTCACAGATCGTATTTTTTCATTTGATTTCAATAGGCACTTTTATATTTAGCTTTTTGGACAGTAAAACACAAATAAAGCTGAAAAATAATATAGTCTATAGTAGATTATATATAGATATAATATTAATGAACCAGTGCAATGCCTGAGAAGAAATTATCTGCTTGTGTTGTTATTGACTAGACTTAGATTTGAAAAATAACATTCTAAGGGTGAATTAGCCAATAAATGTAATGAGTTTTGCAAGGCTGCCCATGCATGCATTTACAAAAGCTACCAAATTGTTGCATAATGAAAAAAACGTTAATGTAATGTAAATATAGCTGTATGGATATTGACAATTAATGTTCAGTTTCTATAAATCATTTAAAAGAGTTACATCTCCTTTACCATTTCATGGAGTCAGACTCTGAAGACCGCCTGAAAACAGCCACAAATCCGACACCGACAGGACACAGGAGGGCAGGAAAGAGGCAGTTCCACCACCAGCATCGCCAGGCAGACACAATTCCACCCACCGATTACTACCCACAAATAACCACAACAGTTCTTTCATGGTGGAAAGCCATTGGCGGGGCGAACCACCCCTCTCTAGACCCACTACTGTCAGAACAAAACACCACTTTGGACAGTTTGAATATCGCACACCTGACATACATACACACACCAGACATACATAGTCACTGCATTACATAACACACCCCCACACAACCCACAATCCTTTTGCTACAAAATCGATTTTCACATACACCGAGAGCAGACAAACAAACCTATATTGCACATTTACCCCACAGGCACATATACACATCTCACTCAGCACACACCACACAACTGCACTACCAACGCAAAACACACATAACGAGCACACACACACCCCAAGCATCCATCACTCACAACACACTACCCTCCCCCATCAATCACCCTACACTGCACCCTTACACACACAACACCCCCCAAACACAACCACTACCATGTCCCCACAAAAGCACCCATGATTCACAGACGATGAGTTAAGAGTTATGGTGGATGAAATCACCAGGGTAGAGCCAGAACTGTTCAGCAAACCTTGATAGCCAGGAAAATGGAGTTGTGGCAGAGAATAGTCGACAGGGTCAACTCAGTAGGCAGCCATCCACGCACAAGGCAGGACACCAGGAAGAGGTGGAACAACCTTTGGGGGAAGGTGTGTTCCATGACACCATGACACCAGATAGCCGTGCACAAGACTGGCACCTCCTCCCCCACAGTTCACTTCTTGGGAGGAGAAGGTCTTAGACATTCTGCATCTCGAAGGCCTTACTGGAATACCTGGCGGACTGGACTTTGAGAAGTACCCCCAACTACCATGGCACACAATTGTTGTGTCCTGCATGCTTCCTCACCACCCAAATACTCCTCAATCCACTGTATGTCTCACTATACCTCCCACCTATACAACTAATGCCCCTCTCCTGCAAGCCACACCTCCACCTAGCCCAACTGCCCACACAGCTCTTGGCAAAGGCAAGGATAGCATTGGATTATACTAGCACTATGACTCCCACAATGCACTAGCCCATCTAAGTGAAAACCTGCAATGTGCACATCACATCACACCTTTTGCATGTATGACTATTGAACTAGCTATACCAACTAGATGTTATGACTGAGGACCACCACATGGCAATGACAACAATGCAATGGCACTACACAATGCCAAACAAGACAAAACACAACTACAGAAGTGTGACTATTTCAATTGGCCACTAATCAGGATCCACAATCCAGAAATTGACCACCAAGGTATGGAATGTAAGATGGCAGACTCCATGCACATGCACAACATGCACAGACCGGACAAATAACCCTCCTCTCACATGGACAACATGCTGCAATGTCCAGCCATTTCCTCTCACAACTAGCCAGGCACAGCTCCTCTGCTAGGGCAGAGAAGCATCACCCCTACCCCCCGCAAGCAGCAGCTGCAAGCCTTTTACTACAAAAAGATATTAAACCATGTTTATTTTATTTTCGACGCCCTCTACGCCGGCACCACAATCAAACTCCAACACAAACTCCAGATAATCCTGAACAAAGATGCACGCTTCGTCCTTGGCCTCCCCGGCCACGAACAAATCTCACCACACCTCAAATCCCTTCACTGGCTCCCCATAGACAAGAGAATCACATTCAAGATCCTCATCCACACACACAATTCCATCCACAACACCGGCCCAACCTACCTCAATGAAAGAGTGAACTTCCACACTCCCACACGCAACCTCCGATCAGCCAACCTCGCCCTAGCCACAGTCGCCCGCATCCAACGCACCACCACAGGAGGCAGGTCCTTCTCCTACCTCGCCCCCAAAACCTGGAACTCCCTCCCCAACGACCTTTGCAAAACCAAAGACCTCCTGCTCTTCAGAAAGAACCTCAAGACATGGTTGTTCGATCAGTGACCCTCCCTGCCCCTCCCCTTGATTTCCCGCCCCAGCACCTTGAGACCCTCACGGGTGAGTAGCGCGCTCTACAATTTTTTTTGATTGATTGATTTGTAGTAGAAGGGGCGGGGCATTGGAGATGACAAGCACTCCCCCTCATTGTGCATGAATGTTTGGCCGGCCATCACCAGCTGGCCAAACACACATGCATACTGTGCTCTCTCCAGCCCGGCACTGTGTTGCCAGGCTGGAGAGAGCAGGCACAGGCTCTCAGTCTGCCTGGGAGCACCCTGGTTGGGCACTCCCAGCCACTCCTAACGCTGCTCTGAGCAGCGTCAGGATTAGCCACAGGGCAGGCTGGGTGCCTGTGCTTGCAGCAGAGATGCAGTGCAGTGATGAAGTCAGCATCATGCAGATAAGTGAATTTTAAAAAAATAATCCCCTTTACCCCCATCCCCGTGCACCACCCATCCTTAAAAAGGACCGCAATCCGCTCATGCAACTAGCAAACCTGAATAGTCACCAGTTAACAGTGCAGAACAATCATGTGAACTATCAGACAGTACCAGAACCCATCCACATAGCCAAAGGTACTAAACCTGAATGACACCAACCTAAATGGAGTATGGTACACATGTCACAGACCACTATCTACCACCAATGGTATGCTGTATAGCATCTGTCATTGTCATTGCTGGGAATCATGTCAAGCCACTGTATGCATATGATAAAGAGATAACCAAACACACGTTCAATATTTAACTCTGTCTCTCACTCCATCCACAGGTACCCCTGCCAGTGCCACCATGGAGAGGATACCAGAGACTGATACAAGGCCCATTGAGGACAACACGTCTGGATGTCTGAACACTGACAACCTACCAGGCCCATCTGGGACACCCTACCCACATCAATCCCTCCCAGCCCTGTGGCTTCTACATCACAACCAACCCTGTGTCCCCAAACCTGTGTCCCAAGGACTGTTCAAACTATTGTGTGCCCCACAGTACAAAGACCTGAGTCGACCCCTCACACCCCAGATAATGAAGGTCCTGAAAACACTGGGATGAGGACACCGTGCCTGCGGCACAGGGACATGGGGGCAGGGGGCTTGGGAAGGAAGCTGTGGGCCAGAGGATGGGGCCCCGAAGGGACTCTGCTGACCAGGAAACCATCTACCAAGTCCTGGAAGCATACCAACAATCCCAGGACAGGATGGGCCAGATCATCACCATGTTGGGTGAAAAACAAAGGCTGCAGAGAAAATACCACCAGGAGGTCATGCAGAAGTGGCAGACTCACAATGCTCACAATGCCACCATGGTCTCTGTTGCAGGGGCGCTGAGGGACATCAACACCGCACTGCGTGCTTCCTCCACCCACCAGCAGGCCCCTTCCGCTAGCAACCTTACATCTGAGGCATTCACATCAGCGGCAGCTAGTGGAATGGAAGCCCTGCCAGGGGAACCACAGCCCTCAGACACCCTTCCCTCTGTAGCTGAAGAACCCTGTGCAAAGGTGGATGTCCATCCAGACATCTGGCTGGAGCAGATGCCAAGACCCAACCCACTGCCAGGAAGTGATTCTCACCTGATTTGCCTCGCTGGTGTGCAACCAAGAGACACCCTATTGACTGTTCAAAGACTTTACTCCACCTTCCCATTGGCACATGGACAATGGACCTGTGCAAGCAACAGATGTACCCCTTACTCTGATGATTACATCTACCATGACCTCACTCAACACCTGTTAGATAATGTATGCACCATATTTTTTTTGTCACAATTTCATTATATACACAATACATACCATGGAACACAGCTATTGTAAAGGTGTCTTTATTAAAACATCAAACATTTTAATCATTGCTAATTGTGATCAGGTTATGCCCCCCTACATCCAACAGGCAGTGTAATGGACAACAGAGGGAGGCGTCCTCAGCAGGAGACACAGTACAACAGGTATGTCCCAGGAAAGATGTCAGAGTGTTCAGAATCCAGGACCACACTAGAGTATAATCAGTATTCCAACCTGCACAAAGACCATCACAGAGAGTACCATCGGGATGGAAGGCATGGAGCCACACAAAGCACATATTCAGCTCATAGATGATGTGCCCAGTGTAGAATGCCTCCTAAGCAGGCCCCCCCAGATATTATCTCTACATCACCAGTCACATAGTATTCATAACAAATCACTTTACCTGACATCTGTTGTGTACAACCCTCAATTCTGTAATCATTTACCAATGGCTAATGACTATCAATGCCGCAAGCCATAGGTAGCAGTGGCAAATATTTAAATACCACAGTCAGTGGGTGGAATAACATGACAACAGGAGAATGCAGCAAACATAGCTCAATACTGGTCTGTACAATGGAGATGTGAATGTAGAAAACTGCAGTGAGTACACTTGTTAGACCTAAGACACTTTCACTGTGCACCTTACATTCAATCAGTCAGCTTCCCCAGCACACACATAGGGCTAGGACCACATGACATCCCCATTGATGCGTCAACTCAGGGGACTATTGTCAGCAATTAATGTGGATATACAAAACTTACAAACCCACACTCAACATACCTGTATGTCACTGGAAGTACTGATTGATGAGCTCAGTCCTAAAGTCAGCTGCACCTTCTTCCTCTGCCTCATCACTTGCCATGTCAGCATTATCAAACACTGGTCCAGTTGCCACACCCTCATCAGCTAGCAATGGTATCTGACATCTCAAGGCTAGATTGCAGAGCATGCAGCAGGCTACTATTATCTGGCATACCTTTTGGGGCAAATAGAGGAGGGCACCTTCCATATAGGTCCACACACCTGAATCTGGCATTCAGGAGACCAAATGTTCTTCAATTACATGCCTCGTTCTCCCGTGGGCCTCATTGACACGGAGTTCCCTTTCCGTGGCAGGGTACCTCACTGGTGTCAACAGCCAGGGAAGGTTAGGCTAGCCAGAGTCACCTGTGCATAAAAATGCAGGACCAGTGAAGTTACAGGTACAGTGACAGGGAAGAATGTGATGACAGGTGTCATATCAATAAAACCTCTTCATATGCATACGTACCAAGGAGCCAGGCCCTCTCTGTGTGTAATCCTGCCATCATTTGTGGGACACTGCTGTTCCTCAAACTTGGCTGTGACTTGTGAGATGTACTGGTCTGCCAGACACACCACCTGAACATTTATGTAGTCGCAGTTCTTCCTGTTCCTATACACCTGTTCATTGGCACTGGGAGGGACCAGGGCTATATGGGTGCCATCAATGGCACCTATCACATGAGGGATGTGTCCCATATCATAAAAGTCTGCCTTCACATAGGACAAATCTGCATGTTGGGGGAACCTGATGTAGCTGTCCAGGTGTTTCAACAATGCACACAGTACATCCTTCAACACAAGACTGAACATGGGCTGAGACATCCCTGCTGTCAAGCCCACTGTATTCTGAAAGGAGCCTGTGGCTAGAAAGTGTAGCACTGACAGGGCTTGTACTGTGGGAGGGATGCAATAGGGATTGCGTATGGCTGGCAAGAGACATGACTCCAACTATGTACATAGATCCATTATGGTCGGATGATTCAGATGATAGGTCTGTATGACATGCTTGTCCTCCATGGTTGCAAGGTCAACTAGTGGATGGTACGCTGGTGGTTGTCTCCATCTCCCCATGGCAGGAGATCTAGGTAGAGTGGAGAGAATGTACATTGAAAAAAGCATTTGACACATGTAACCAGAACATGTCAAAATAGCACACACCTACCACTGTAGGACAAGCATTGAACTGCTGACATATACTAGTACGGCATGCAGAAGCGATTTGGACACTATCCTTGCAGCACTTTTTCTGTACATGTAAGTCATAAAGGACACATATCACATGTGTAATGTAACATATGTGGCAGACTGAGCTGTCCTGCACTAATCAAAAGAATGGTTTTTGGATGTACCAATATAGTGCCATTGCCTATGTTCCTCCTAGTATCTAAACATGCCCATTATCAGATATACTGCCACATCACGTAACTGTGTCATGCATGTCACATTTCTTTGCACTACCATGATGGCACAACATAGGCTTACTCCGACATTTGGGCGAATATGTGTATGGCACACTTATTTTGCCACTTCAATGTTTTATATGTGCACAAAATGGCAGCTGCCTGTCCTGCTGCACTGCACAGTTGTAAGTGACCTAAGTCTGCCAGCATATGTCGTCATGACGGTAGGCGGACGCAACCACCATGCTACTTGTCATTGGTTAACATTGCTGCCTGTGGCAGACTGGGGCCAATGGCGATGACCGCCGGCGGTGACGGTCCTGTACATGGCAGCCATGACCAACATTTTCTGCAGCCTTGGTCACTTGACTCCTGACACTGTTGCTATCAAGACCTCCATGACCTGAGCTGCAGTGTACTGTCTCTTTGAGCCATCATGCCACATCCTGCAGGTGATAGTGACCCAACCTTCACCCCATAAGAGCTGGAAATACTTGTGGAGGAGTTCCTACCCCTGTATGGACAGCCATGTGGGGCACCAGAGGAGCAGGTGAGTCCAAAGCCATAGTCATGTGTGATAGGCGTTGAATCAGGCAAGTGTTCCAGTGACTGAGTATATGCATGCAGAGGGCATAAAGTGAAGGTGTCTGAGCAGAGAGGATTGCTATGTGTGGGCACTTGGTGAGTCAGATGTGTATAGGCAACTCCTGTTGGTTTGGTGCCAGTGTACACAACTGTCTCCTTTTGTCTGTGTCATCCATGCAGGTGAACGCCCATCAGAAGAAATGGATCTGGTGTGCCATCGCCAAGCAAGTGCGGACCCTGGGCGTCCACAGCTGGCGGAGCAATCATTGTCGTAAGCGGTGGGAGGACTTGAGACGCTGGACCCGGAAGACCACAGAGGCCCAGCTGGGGATGTCCTCCCAATGAGGAAGGGGTGCTCATCGGACCCTGATGCCCCTAATGGCCGACATTTTGGCGGTGGCCAACCCTGAGGTGGATGGGCAGCACAGCAGCCCCAAGGGGGTGAGTACTGACTGTATCCTGGGACTTGGCTCAGGTTTTATGGGATTAGCTTCCTTACTGTAGTTTATGTGACAAAATACTCAATGCAACATGTATGTAGACTAGTGGGAATGGGTAGTAACTACCCGGCCTGAGTATAAGTTGTAGATGTGTTTTGATGGTTTGCTGTCAGTGGATGTACATCTCGCATATCAAGACATCTCCATGTCTCCATTGTGGAGATGGTCTAATGACATTGGCACATGTGTGACTCTATCCTGCCTTTTCTATGGATGCGATTGCTACGTGATTATCAGCCATCATGGGGATCACAGACACGTTTTTATCTTTAATCGATTATTGTGAGCCCCTTTGCATCTGTCTTAGGAAAATTATGTTTTTTTTTGGTGCCCACAGGTGATCTCCTCAATGTTAATTGATTTTCACAGTCTCACTACTAATGTCCTGAAGGTGACAGGGGCATGGCACGTCAAAGGATCTACATATTATTTAATTTATTCCGAAATCTGGTACATTTGTGCACTACATGCTCTGCATCTATTTGGTGGCCGTGCCTATTGAAGGTTTGAAGGCATGCAATCATTTTACATTTGTTCCACCTTGTATGTGCAGGCCACCATCATTATTTATCCAGAATTATTCAGCATTTTTGCAGCCTCCATGTCGCTATCCTAGGGCTGCCATAGGTCCTGTCTGCCCTTCAATCATTAGTATCAAATACACTGCATGTTGCCCTGGTGTGTGTAGAGCATTAGCATTTTGTTGTGTTACTATAGGGAAATGCTATTTTCCAGAGTTTTATCTGGGGTGTGGAATTTTCCTGTAGCCTTGTTAGTCTCTTGGTTCACTAGGGATATTATTCTGAATTTTAAACATTTTCCCAAATCTACTGAATATTGTCCTGGTGTGTGGGGGGCGTTGTGTTGAATGTAGGGCACAGATGTTATTTTTCCAGAATATTACTGGATTTTACCAATATGCCTCTTGATCTTATGGGAGACAATGAAACATACTTAGCCCCCAGAAATGAATGAGTTTGCAATTTCCCCCCTCAAAAATATACATTTGTTTTCATTAAGGATGCATGCACTCTGTGACACAGAAAATCAGAGAAAAAATAGTATTTATGGCAGTAAGTAAATGAATTATCATGTTTTAATACACAGGAGACAGCAATCTATGTATAAAACTCTGTCTATAATTTCCTCATTCTGCACTAACAATCCTAAAACAGCCCTGGCAGAAATGTTCTAACCTGCACTGCTCCCTTCGTTTTCTTGTGTGGTTGCTCTCTTTTATAATGACATTCCTTTTTTTATCCTTCTCCTTCTCCTCCTCCTTCTCTCCTCTTTGTATTCTCCCTCTCCGATTACTCTCCTCCTTTTCGTTCCCTCCCTCTCTTTCTCTCCCTCTTGAGAGGGAAACAGCCTTAACAATGGCGGCTGAATCCTGCATGCCTGTACCACGTAGGCTTTACTACACATGCGTATTTACCATGTTTTTACCACGCATGCTTCTACCACACAAGATTTCACAACAAGTATGCCTTTAACATGCATGCCT
This sequence comes from Pleurodeles waltl, assembly GCF_031143425.1. Taxonomy (NCBI): domain Eukaryota; kingdom Metazoa; phylum Chordata; class Amphibia; order Caudata; family Salamandridae; genus Pleurodeles; species Pleurodeles waltl. Next base: position 317,901,633 of record NC_090442.1, on the reverse strand, counting down.
TTACAACAACTTCCGTGAAGGTTTTACAGGTAGATGCAAGTATTTTGCAGGTAAGTTTAGATATGCATGTATATGCATTTATGTGTATTACCTAGTGGCGGTCGCCACTAGGTAGTTATAGTTAGGACCATGTTTCCATAGAAAAAGCGTTTTCTGACTTGCCTATATCATTGACACCTTTTGACGAATCTTCACGAAATTTCCCCCCAAAAAGTGTTACGGTGATTCTTACTGCGCACAGAACGTTTTGGGGTGATCTGTCAAGCGGGGCAGAGAAAAAGGGGGGAGTGAAAAAAGTTGCATTTCCCATGTTAATTCCCAGAGGACGTTTAGACATGTCTACAGCCCGAACGAACCACTGAATGGAATTACACCAAATTTGGCAGAAAGTTAGCTTTTGGTACGCAGAACATGCTTTCACTTATTTGGTGTAAATCTGTGAAAAGAAGCATTGCAATTGACTGACCGCAATCTAACTACAAAGTTGGGGCCACCATTTTAGGTCACAGGATACGGTCCTCGGGGGTGAAAATCCAAACTGAAAGTGGCATAAGGGATCAGAGGGAAAGTACCCTGACCCGAGGGGTGTGATATAGGTGTGTTTTAGGGGAAGATTACAGGTTTAAAATAATATTGTGTCACAATTCGTGATATTCACAAAAATTCGAGACTTTTTGTGAATTATTTGCAAATCTGGAAAAAATGTAAAGAAAACCCATAGGCTCACTCATATGCACTCAGAGACTCATGCACCTGCTCGTTCACCCACTCAAACACTCATGCACTCACTTGCACCCACTCAGACTTACACACCCCCTTTCAGACCCACTCAAACACTCACGCACCCACTTACAGATCCACTGACAAAAGACAAGCCCTGTGGCCTACCTGCGTTGCCCACGGCCAAAGGACATACATGGAGCTGGGTTGAGTGGTTATAAAGTCTTGGCTGCAAGGGCGTTAGGATAACGTATAGTAATTAAAATTGCCTTACATTAAAAAACATAGAAATTCACTGAAAAAAAACAAAGGTTACAGGGACGTTATAGTTAGGTTCTGAATTTACTTGTACAAAACCATTGCAATTCAGCATTTATCGTTAGATTTCTTTTAAGTAACTATAACTCATGCCCTAAGGTAACTATAACTTACGCCTTCGCAATGCACAGCTATTTCCTCCACATATTATTTCATTGATGAGGTCTTGTATGGCATCTTTGATATTACTACTGCAACATTTGCAATAAAAGTATTGATGAGAAAGCTCAGCATGGCAAAGGCACAAGTTGTAGAGATATATAATACCTTCTGGCAGTCGCCAGTACACCAGTAGGTAGTTATAGTTAGGACACATTTTTCCATAAACAGAGCGTTTTTTTGTTTTGCCAATAACATTTGCGCCGATTGATGAATTGTTAGACTTGGCATCCTTGGCGTGGTCTCCCCTAACTTTTTGCCTCTGTTTCCCAGGTTGTTAATGTGTGCTGGACTCTGTTTTTGCTGTTTTTGTTCCTCTGGGCACTTTAGCACTGCCATCCGGTGCTAAAGTGCAAGTGCTCCTGTGTAAAATGTATGTGTAACTGGGTTTCCATGATTGGCATATTTGATTTACTAGTAAGTCCCTAGTACAGTGCACTAGAGGTGCCCAGGGCCTGTAAATCAAATGCTAATTGTGGGCCTGCAGCACTGGTTGTGCCACCCACATTAGTAGCCCTGTAAACATGGCTCAGACCTGCCACTGCAGTGTCTGTGTGAGCAGTTTTGAACCGCCAAGTCAACTTGGCAAGTATACCCACTTGCCAGGCCTAAACCTTCCCTTTTCTTACATGTAAGACACCCCTAAGGTAGGCCCGAGGTAGCACCATGGGCAGGGTGCAGTGTATGTTTAAGGTAGGACATATTCTAATGTGCTTTATATGTCCTGACAGTGAAATACTGCCAAATTTGTTTTTCACTGTTGCAAGGCCTATCCCTCTCATAGGTTAACATGGGGGGGTGCCTTTAAATATGATTAAAGCATTGATTCCCTTTGGGAGAAGATGGACATGTGGAGTTTGGGGTCTCTGAGCTCACAATTTAAAAATACATCTTTTAGTAAAGGTGATTTTAAGATTGTGTGTTTGAAAATGCCACTTTTAGAAAGTAGGCATTTTCTTGCTGAAACCATTCTGTGATTCTGCCTGTTTGTGGATTCCCTGTCTGGGTCAGTTTGACAGTTGGGCTGTTTGTACCTCTCTCTAGACAGTGACACAAGGGGAGCTGGGGTGTAGCCTGCATATCCTGATGAGCCATCTGTGCTCGGAGGGAGGGGAGGAGTGGTCACTTACACCTGAAAGGGCTGTGCCTGCCCTCACCCAATGCAGTCTCCAACCCCCTGGTGTGTGTCTGGGGCGTGGCCTAGCCAGGGCAGGATTTCACAAACAAGAGAGAATTTCCTTTGAAGTAGGCCTACTTCAAAGGCTAAAATGCGTATAAGAAGAGCACTGAATCCCCTGAAAAATTGGATCACTTCTGGACATCAAGAGGAACCTCTGCCTGGAGAAGAGCTTAAAAGCTGAGGAGAAGTGTTGCCCTGCCTGTGACTGCTCTTTGTGGAGCTATCCTGCCTGGTGTGAAAGGGGACAAAGACTGGACTTTGTTGTGCATTCCTGCTTGTGAAGAAATCTCCAATGGCTTTTCCTCAGCTTGCCTCCAGTTGTTGAGGTCTCAAGGACATCAAAGACTTACCCTGCCAGCACCTGGACTCTCTGCTGAGACTCCTGACCTGCTAAGTGGTGCCCTAACCAGTTCCTGGGGCCTTGACAGGTGAAGCTGGCAGACCAAAGTTAAAAATTAAAACACAGACCGCTGTGCGTAGAAAATTTTTACGCACCTCCCGAGATGCGGCTGAGAAACGACGTGCTGCCGGCTTCGCAGCTTAAATCTACTCTCCACCTTCATCCCGGCTGTGAGGTCGACACACGCAGAGGCTGATAATGTTGCAACCCACATAGCACGGTTTTGCTGATACCGTGCAGCAGGATTTTCGACGCAAACCTCGCTGGGTGCGGAAAAACAACGCAAAGCCTACCCGGACCAGAGGGTGCTTGTCCGGATCGACGTATCACTCTCCTGCGGAGAGAACAAACGACGCACGACGACCCGACCGGAGGAGGAACAATGCGCGGTCTCGCTTGCATGTAAGAAATCGACGCATCACTGCCCTTTTTCGATGCACACTCGCTCGTGCAGTGTTATTTTGATGCTACCCAGGTACATTTGAACACAAACAGTTTTATTACAGTTTTCTCAAGGATTCAAGACTCTTTTTGCATTTTAATTCATAACTTGACTTGTGAACGGTGGATTTTTGTTGTTTTGGTCTAGTTTTGTTTAGATAAATATTTCCTATTTTTCTAAACCTGTGTTGTGTCATTTTGTAGTGTTTTCACTGAGTTACTGTGTGTGTTGGTACAAAATGTTTACACCTAGACTCTGAAGTTAAGCTTTCTTGCTTGTGCCATGCTGCCAAGAGGGTAAGCGGGGGTTAGCTGAGGGTGATTCTCCTTTACCCTGACTGGAGTAAGGGTCCTTGCTTGGACAGGCGATCACCTGACTGCCAACCAAAGACCCCATTTCTAACATGAATCTTCACAAACTTTTCAAAACCTATACTTTGGTCAGTTCAGCTGCTGCCTTGAAAGTTTTGGGTTGATCCATCAAGCTGAGCCCAAGGAAAAGGGGGTCCCAAACACATTTTCCCCATCCTACATCAATGGGCTTTTTGAATACAACTACAGCCCAAACCACTGAATGGAAGTACACCACGTTGGGCAGAAAACTAGCTCTTTGTCCAGAAAGCATGCTTTTTGTGATTTGGTATAAATCCCTTTAGTACTTTAGGAGATATTAGAGTTAAAAAAAATATAGACATCTAGGGACGTGTATCCTCCGCGGATTCAACTGTACCCGTGCTGATATCTGATTGGCTGCCAGGACATCAACAAGGAAGTTTTGCCAACTATCTTGGGAATCGGCTTCAGTTAAAAAAAGGGGGCCAGGGTAGGGACACCCTAAGCCCCTAGCCTTGGGTTCCTTAGGGACCCCACCATGGCTAAAAAGCATTTTTATGGTAAAATGTTGGGGAGATCTGGATCAGTGGATTTTCATGACTTTTTTTTAAAAGGGTGGTCTCCTGCACTTTTTCTTCATTTGCCCCCAGTTGGGCTAGGTCCCCGGGGGCATTGGTAGCTTTGAAAAGGAGGGGGGTGCATTGGGCCCCCATCCTACGGCTTCTTTTAGCCCCAGGGACCACCACCTTCCCAAGGCAAAGTTGGAATTGTATGCAGGGGTGCCGCACGGCACCCCCGGCAGCCTCGGGTACTTCCACCTCTCCTGGGCAAGGATAGAATTGTATGCAGGGGGGTCACGTGGCCCTCTGCAGCCCCGGGGACCTCCAGCTCCCAATGCTAAATAAACTATGTATGCGGAGGCAACGCGCCCCCCTCACATCCCCAGGGAGCACAAATTTCCCAGGGCTAAATATACTATGTATGTAGGGCAAAGATTGAATTGTATGTGGGGGGCTGGGCAGCCCCCCAGCAGCCCAAGGGATCACCAGGCCCCTAGGGCAAAGAAAGAGTTATATGTGGGGGGACAAGTTGCCTACCTCCAGCCCAGGAGACCGCCACCTCTCTGGGGGCAAAGATACAATTGTATGTGTCGGGTGTGCACTCCCCCTCTGCTCCAGGGAACATCACCTCCCTGGGGCTAAACACACTATGTATGCAGTGGGCAGCGTGGCCCTCCCACGACCCCAAGCAACACAACCTCCCAGGGGTAAAGATACAATTATATGCAGGGGGGTTGCACAGCCCCCTTCAGCCCCAGGGACTCCCACCTCCCTGGGGCAATGATTGAGTTGTATGCAGAGGGTCACATGGACCCCCTGGGACAACCACCTCCCCAGCGCTACAATAAAATAATGAAGAGGGTCCATTGCAGACCCCCAGCCCTGGAGACCACCACCTCCCTGGGACAAACAGAATGTTGGGGGGTTGCCATGTGGCCCCCCTTGTGGAGCCATGCATGGCTCTGGGGACCACCACCCTCCAAGGACTGCTCCTGCTATATCCCCGGGTGCCCACCTCCGGGACATAGCTGTTTGCTTTTGCTTGGTGTGAACTGACAGCTCCCACCAAGCAAAAGAAAACAAACTCTGCTTTCCGCAAGCGGGAGCTGTCAAATAGCTCCTGCTATCAGAAAGCAGAGTTTTTATCTGTTTTCCTGTTTGCAAGGAAACAGATGAAACATTTTTCTTGTGAGCAGGGAGCTGCTATTTAAAGCTGCTCCGGGCTTGTTGGAGAAATGCCAGCTGCCGCAGCAAGTGGGGAGCCTGCTAGCACCACAGAGGCCTCATATTTTTTATCAGTCTGTTTATTTATTAGTGTTTTGACTGTTAAACCTTCCTAGTGATGGAACACTCATATGTCTTTCCACCTATGGCTGAAATGGTAAGATCACAAACCCTGAAACTGAAAGTTGAGGTTTCTACTCCAGATATGTCAGTGGTCATTTTCCATCTTTAATTCCTTTTAAACTTCAGTTTAAGGTTCATACCGAAGGGTGATTTCATCCTTTTTCTTGAAAATTACATTTTTCTTTTCAATTTGTCCTCAAATATATCATTCTAACTATATCATTTATTAAAGTTTAGAAAAACTCTCTGGGTGGTGACAGGGAGTTGGTCGCAAGGCCTTGCCACATGCCAGGCCTTGCAGCCAACCCCTGCTGTGCACGGCCAAAGCTCGTGGGCGGAGTGGGGTTGGGTGTTTATAGGGGTTGGCTGCAGGGCCTGGCTGCAGACAAGGCCCTGCGGCCAACCCCTGCTGCTCACGGCCAAAGGCTGTGTGCAGCACAGATTGGGTGGTTATAGGGACTTGGCAGCAGAAGCCCTGCAGTCAACCTCTGCTGCGCACAGCTAAAGGCCATGCAAGGCACTGGGTTGGGTGGTTGGCCACCCTCACCATGCACTGCTAATTACCTAACAAATTATAGCATTAATGACATCTTTGATAACATCTTTGATATTGTCACTGTAACATCTGCAGTAAAATTATTGATCAGACAAGTGTACATGGTGGGGGGCACAGGTTATAGTTACCTTAGGGTACAAGGTACAGCTACTTGATATATCTCTAACTATAGCTGCTGAATTTCTCTGGTTTTATACAAGTACATTCAGAACATAACTATACCATCCTTGTAAACGTTTGTTTTTTTAAGTGAATGTCTAAGGTTGTTTTAATTCTTTTTCCTTTTCAGTGAATATAAATAGATAGATAGATAGATAGATAGATAGATAGATAGATAGATAGATAGATAGATAGATAGACAGATAGACGGATAGATAGGTAGATAGATAGATATCACACTCCACATTCCTCAGATATATCAAAGGACACCTTGGACAATTCCTGGATTGAGTGAATGCTATTTATTGCAACAAACAGTCATCACCCACGTGTTTCAGCTGTAGCCTTGATCACGGCATATTGAGGAACTGACCACATTATTTCTTATGCATCATAAGTGACATAAATACCAAAGGCAGCTGCCATCTTTGTAGAAGCATAATACTATATATATATCCAGCAATCAAACGTCACCTGCACGCAAAAATGAAACGCCATGTAGACGAAGGACTGCGGCTCAAATCTACACAACAAATTTTATTTCAATAACAGCAGCGTTACACCAGCATTAAACCCAACGGGTTTCGGAGCCCTCGTTCCTTGATCACGGGTTCAGGTATAAACATATATACAAGGATACAGACTTGTCAATTTACAAGTCCAAGAAATAGAATCGCATTGGGACTTATTGAACAATACATAATATATAAGGATTTTGTTTTAATGACATTGATGTGTTGTGAACAATGAGATATGTATGTGTTTATTCCATCATTACATTCTATGGTACTGATAGGGAATTGCATGCAGTACTTGCATACATATGAATGTATTAGCACTTTAGCACTTTAGTTTGCTCCATTGACATTGTCATCCTTTCTTATTGTTCATTGGGATTTTTATTGGTGTTCAATGTTTTTAGAATATGATTGTTTTTTTTTTATTTTATTTTTTTATTGTCCTCATTCAACCCCGCTTACTGAGCCACCTCTTAGTTCCTGTAACCTTCTCACCCTCTGACCAAGAAGAGAGACTCGAGTCAAGGGATGCACCTTTGTATCTCCCGGTCTGCCTAGGCAAACCTGCAGGAGCATCAAACGGTGGCTAATCATTGGAATAAACAGAGAAAACAACCAACCCAACTTCACATAGTCACAAAGTGACAGATATTAACAGGAAAACAGATTCAGACTACACCCTCCTATTCTAATAATGATGACCACAGTTCTACGTTTCTCTTAGAGCCCTGCACATTTAGATCCATATTCGCTGCACGAAGAACAGCATTAAACCAATCTGTATAGCTCGGAGGGTGCTCCTTCATCCAATTTTTGCAGATTTCGTTCCGGCCCAACACAATTACATAAAACAAAAATGTGCGATTAGCTTTATTCACCCTGCTCCATATACCCTCATCCTGAAGCTGCCCAAATATAATCAGTGGGAGTGATACATTAATTTTCCAACCTAGCATAGATGATAATGCCCTGAAAACCTCCTCCCAAAACAACCGAATAGCGGGGCAATCCCAGAACATATGTATATCCGTTGCTCCTGGCCCGCCACATTTCGGACATTTAATCACCTCCCCCTTCTTAAACTTGGCAAGTTGTGCCGGAGATATATACGCTCTGTGTAGAGTATAAAGATGTTTTTTCCTTAATGGGGCAGGCTTCACTACTTCATACAGAGTCACAAACGACTTCTTCCACCATGACCCAATCTTGTCGCCTGACATCGCCTTGCCCCATAGCTTGTTTGGTAGGACAAAATTCTCATCAAGAGTTTCTAATATTTCCCAATACCAAACCGCCAACCTCTTCACAGGTGCCGAGTCCGCCAGATCTAAAAAAGAATCCTCCAAAGCATTTACCACTCCCAATCCCCCCTTAATTTCTTTTTCCCACTCTCTTATCTGTAGATATTTTAACCTGGACAGTGACCCATCCGTTATTCTTACCAATTCATCCCAAAAAAGTAAAGTACCCTCTCGCGCAAGCTCACCCCACCTTTCCACACCTGCCCTTTTGAGTGGTAATGCTAGGATATCTTGACAGCATTCTGGGGTGCCCGGGGAATCCCAGATAGGGGCCTGATTGCTGTAATAGTGTACACCCAACCGTCTTCTCAGCTGATACCAGCTCCTTGCCATTCCTTGCAGTACTTTTAATTTAACTTTTTTGAAAAAGTTAGGGTCGCCGAATTTAAATAATAAGGACTTTGAGGCCCCTTTCACAGATAAAACCATTGCCTTATACATTCTGCCCACTGCTGAACCGTCTGGGGACAGAAACAACATACTTGAGTTTTCAAACAAGAAAGCCCACGCATAATATGTCAAATCAGGTAGAGCCAGTCCTCCCTTTTCCCTTCTTCTGCATAATTTTTTCCATGATATCCTCGGCCCCTTTGAATTCCAAATAAAACTACTTATTGCTTGCTGCATTTTATCCAGGTATCCCTTATGCATTGCCAAAGGTATAGCTGAAAACACAAAATTCCATTTGGGCAGAATAAACATCTTAATTAAATTTATCCTCCCGAGAATCGTCAAAGGGAGATATGCCCATTTTTGTAGCATAGCTTTACATTCCACTAATAACTTTTGTGCGTTCCTTTCCACTAAGTCCTTCAAATTTTGGGTCACTAAAATGCCCAGATACCGCATTTCCTGCTTGTTTGATATTGACCCTACTTCCATATTCCACTGCATAGTTTCTGTTTTCCCCACATTAATCCGATACCCTGATATCCTTCCAAATTGTTCGGCAAGATCTTTAACTGTGTTAAAAGCTAAAGGCAGGTTATTAGTATATATCAGTAAGTCGTCTGCATATAAAGAGATTTTCTTTTCCCAGCCATTGCAGCAAAAGGGCGAGATAAGAGGATTTTGTCAGATTTTTCTAGCAAACAGCTCGATATACAGATTAAACAATACAGGCGACAGGGGGCAACCCTGCCTAGTACCTCTTGAAATTGTAATGGGGTCCGTAAGTTTCCCATTCACCAGAATCTTAGCACGAGGTGATGTATAGATCCGGTCAATAACCCCACAAAACTTGGATCCTAAGTTGGCCCGCCTCAAGACCGATTTCAAAAAGTTCCAATTTACTTGGTCGAAGGCCTTCATTGCATCTAAGATAATAATTGCCAATGGCGACCCAAACGTTGTAGCCATATCTATAGCCCCGATCAGTTCAAAAGTTAATTCATGCAGATATCTGCCTTTAGAAAAGCCTTTTTGATCCGGGTGCACTAAATTATTCGCTATCTTACTCAGCCTATCCACTAGAATCTTAGCTAGCAATTTATAATTGCTGTTCAGCAATGATATAGGCCTGTAAGAAGCACATTTCGCTGGATTTTTATCCGGTTTCAAAATTAAAGAGATCACCGCCTCATTCCACGAAAGAGGAATGTCATTACCACATTCCAGGATCCCCCCAAACAACTCAGTCAGTACTGGGATAATTGAGTCCCCTAATACCTTATAAACTTCCACTGGGATACCATCCGGGCCCAGCGCCGTCCCCGACTAACTACTAATCAAGGTTCTCCTAATTTCCTCAGCCGTTATTGGAGCATTCAATGCTTCCCTCTCCTGCAACGATAAACCTAAAGATATATCAGCCCCCATTCAATCCGTTACCCTACCTTCATCCACCTCTAACCCCTCTGAATATAGTTGTGCAAAAAAGTTTCAAAAAGCCGATTCTATTGCCGCCTCATCTGTACTTTTTTCTCCTGAATGCTCCATTTCAACCTCCTTGATGTAGTTCCTAACACGATCTGTTTTGCCTTTCCAGGCTAACAATTTCCCCGCATTTTCCCCATATTCAAAATGAGCCAATTTGCTTGCCTCCCATTTCCTTTGAATTCTTCCCGGTAGTATCTTCTCCAACTGGCTTCTCAAACCATCCAAGCTGGCCCTCAAAGCCTCAGTCTCCCCTGCTCCTATTATTTCGACTTTATGTTTTCGCATTTCCTGCTCTAGCGCATTAATCTCGTCTCTCTGCCGTTTATGTTTCTGGATGGAACTACTCTGTATCTCCCCGCGAATAACCGCTTTAAACGTGTCCCATACTACTGATAAAGGTGCGGAGCCCAAATTTACACTAAAAAAAAATTCGGATTCCTTACGCAGCTTTAACAACACCTCCTGATCTAATGACAAGGACCGATCAATCGTCCACCGATTACTGAAACTTGTCTGCCGAAAACTCATTTTTAACACCACCGCTGAGTGATCTGATAAATGCAAGGGCAGATACACTATATTCTTCACCTCCTCTCTCAGACGTGTATCTAATAAAAAATAATCGATTCGAGAGGCATGTCTATATTTCTTATTAAAAAAAGAAAAATCCCTGCTATTCCCCACCCTTTGTCTCCAGATATCGCACAGGCCAAATTCCTTCATCATCCTCCTTAAATATTGTTGCGACTTAGGCGTGCCTCGTGATTCGCAGTTATGCCTATCCAGCTCATTGTCTAACACCACATTGAAATCACCCATCAAAATAACCGGGTCCGAAAATTCAAGAAGCTGAGAAAAGAGATGCTTTAAAGATTCTATATCGTCGCAGTTGGGGCCATAGTAACCTGCTAAAACCAGATTACGACCCCCAAATTGTATTTTAACTATCACCCATCGCCCTGCTATGTCTGATCTAGATTCCAAAATTGCCATACCCCCCTGCTGTGAATATTTAACTAAGATTGCCACCCCTTTATTATGATAGTTGTGTTCTGTACATGAAAATGTTTGAACCCATCTCATCTTTTGTATTATGTTAATGCACTCCGCCTTTGTTAAATGCGTTTCCTGCAAAACTAAAATTTGCGCCGTAGAATCCCGCAGATACTGTAATATTCGTTCCCTTCTTCCTCGCACCCTCAAGCCATTAACATTCCATGAAAGGATTTGCAATGATATATTCTGCACCCCCTGCCTTCTCTCCCTACTAGCTGTCAATCAATCTTAGGTAACAGATAACTGGGTTGAAAGAGGCACTACTTTTTACTTTTTTCCCACTCTCCCTCCCCAACCCTAAACCTACCTCCCTCTCCCCGTCCCCTGCCCCCCATGCCCCACCCGTGGAGAACCCCCCCCGACTAAGGACCATAATGATCCAAATTTTAGAGCGCCCGTGTTCCTGGGAGAATTTAAACATTAAACATTAAACGCAGCCTTATTCGGTGGACTGCCCATTTTTGACCACTACCAATAATTCATCGGCCTCACTTATGTCTCTGATATTGTACATTTTGTTATTATACATGACCCTGAGGAAGGCTGGAAATTTCAACTGGGCCGAGACCCCCAAAGATTTGAAAATCTCCAAACGTTTCCCCAGTTCCCACTGCCTATCCATAGTAACCCTGGATAGATCAGACCTAATCTCAAAAACAATATCATTCACTCTTAAAGACTTTTGTTTCAATGCTCTAGATAAAATCTTTTCTTTCATCTGGTATGACAAAAAGTTTATCAAAATTTTCCGAGGTCTACTGCTGTTCATTCGCAGCTTAAAGGGGTCTCGATGGATTCTCTGAATTTCCTTCCCGATTTCCTCCTCAGTCTCCTCCAGATCCACAGCTGACTTGATTAGTGATACTACAAAGGCCTTAAGATCGTTCCCTTCTATACCTTCAGGCACTTTCAAAAGTTTTAAATTATTTCTTCTTGAATAATTTTCCAGCTGCTCAAACCTGTTTTTTAATGCCTGTTCGCTCCCCTTCAGTGTATCGATGTCACCCTTATGCTGTGCCAATTCCTCCTTCATACCCCCCATCGCTTCTTCCAGGGCCTGTGTTCTTTCCATTACGCCATCAATTTTCTTTTCTAAATTAGCACAAACCTCTCTTATCTCCCCTTGATTTACTTCTGAGTTCGCAAAACCTTTTTTTACATCCTCAGAAATAGACAAAATTAACGCCTCCAACGAAGAACTCAGTGAAGGAGAGATAACAGAAGCGGCTTGAGGGGGTTCCACAGCTACCGACTTAGGCGCGGAGTCTTGAACCTCTGCTGGCATAGCGTCTGGGATCTGAACTTGCACTGGGGCCGTCTGTTCTTCTCCTGGCAGTGGCGGGGGGAGCCTCGCCCACCCCCTGCCCTCACCGGCACCATTATCCGACTGCCTCGCGGTAACCTCCATTGCCACTCTGGCCTGCCCAGGGGTTAGCTTAATTACCTCTGGTCTCACTTTAAAAAAAGACCTTAGGGAGGGCGTCAACTTATCTCTCCCCTTAAGCTTGCTTTCCCTCACCTTCCTCACCGCAATCCTTCCTCCTTCCCCAGCTTTAGATTTCGGATTTTTTTTGGCTGATCCCCCCTTGTCTCCCTTCTCCTCGGCAATCGCAGCCAAATTGTCCCGAAGCCACTGATCAGTCCCCTCCACTCTTGTTAAGAAAAGCGGGGGGGAAGGGAAATCACCCCCCCCCACACTGCCTCACTGTTTTTCTCCTAGCTCCCTTCTCCAAATTTTCTTTAAATTGTACTCCTTGCCGCAACTTCTCGGCTGCTGCTCCACCCGTTCTGCTGCTGCAGCTGCTGCTGCCGCTATTCCCCCAAAGGGGAATTTGCGCCACGCCTTTCCGAGCCCGGCGCAGCTCCAGCGTGGCCCGGCACCACCAGACAGCCCCCGCTGCCCTCCAGTCTGCCTCAGACTCCATACATTGCGGCGCGCACATCCGTGTGCCTACAGCCACTATCCGCTCGGCAGCCGCGTCCTGCCGCGCCCCCCAGGAACCGGAAGCGCCCTAGCGCGCTACGTGAACTCCGCAGTCCGTCATGTTCTCCATGATTGCTTTTATTAAATAGACATCATATGTAACAATGGAGGTTGCAATATTTGCTTACCCAGTGAACAAAAAGAATATAATGAATGCAAATGAATAAAAACAACAACGATGCCAATGGAAATGAAAGGTTAATTAACTTCTTGTTATTATATATTATTAAGAGTAAAAACGGCGGACACACGGGGACAGGATTTTAAACGTTGGTTACAGCTCTAGTGTTTGGGGTTAGGGAAACAAACGAAGAACTTTACAAAGGAATCCTATTGAGAGCACTTGTACGGCCCAGTTGAAGGTGTACTAAAACGCTTAGGCTGTTTACTTTTCTTTAAATGTGTTTTCACACATTATTTAATTCAGCATTAGATGATCAAGAAGAAAAACAACAATAAAAATCATCGGATATCGGCTGTTTTTTGTAGGTATTGTGTAGCTATCACTGTTGTTCTGTCTTTTTTAGATGTATTTACAAACTATGATTTTCAGCTTAGATAAAACAGTAAACAATATACATCACAAAAAATATAATGTGAAATATAATTAAATGTCGCCAATTATGTTTTAAATTGAAATGGAGAAATGTTGTTTGGATCAAATAATGTTGAATAAAACAATCATGTGACGAGTTTAAAAAGTAAATAAATATGGCGTCCAACAGGCCGATGAAGTCAGAGATGCCGAAACACGTTCCTGTTGATTTTGTTGAATAAACTACATTGAACATTCGCCTTGGAGTGCTGATCCTCTTTGTAGAAGAAGGGGGGAAGTGGAATTTTATAAACGCGGTGGCGCGCATTAATCGTCAAGCACCATCGGCGCTTAGGTGCGGAGCGACCACGCCGGATTTGTGTTTCAATTTTTGCCGCTCCGCCCCCGCTTGCTGACTAGTAAATTGAGGTTCTGCCAAGGCCTCGTCTGGACCTGAGTCGGAGGACCCAGGAGTAGGGAACATCCAGACCAGAGGTAAGCACAATCAAATTTATTTGCAAAAGCAGAGCCGGGTGCCATTGTAATTGCAAGTTGAAGTAGCACATGAGCGTGTGCATTGCAGTTTAGTTCAGCATTTGGAATTAAAGAAGACTATGGTGAACAAAATACAGAGTTTATGTGACCACAGAAAACAGAGAGCCAAAATGGTTTTCTCGAAATCTATGAATAATATGGGAAATCCTTACACATCTGAATATGGACAAAGTATTACAGACATTTATAGCTTATTTAGAGATTTGGAGAGACTCAAGAAAAAAGAGCTAAATAAATGGTGGGAAAGTGAATCCTTACAAAGATATCTTGATGTGGAAAGAACTCCGAGAGGTCTAAGAATTATGATTACACCAACATATCAAGATCCAAATCCTTAGATGTTAAAAGAATGGGCTATTCATAATGCAGCTGGTATGATGACATTTTTATTAAGTATGCAAAAATTGATAGAGTTAAAATTATTGAAAACATTGAAGCAGTAACCACTAAAATTGATTTATATAAATATAAAAAAACTTGTGGAATCCTTAAATAAAGCTATGGATGATCAATTGAGAAAAGTGGAGGAAGACATCATCCAGAAAAAGGCACGCACGTTTATTAGAGATAAAACTGATTATGAAACAGATCAGATGTATACATTTTCAAAGAAAGTTGATCATTGGAGAAAAGAGAAATTAAGTGAGATTAACACTAAAGAATTAAATCAGACAATTAGTGGCACCAGTATTGAAGTCAGCAAAAGCTCTGATACGGATGGAGACGAATCTATGCAGATGAAAGTGCATACCACTTTACAGGAAGATTTTGATTTTTTGAGGAGAGATCGAAAGACCAACCACAGACATGGCATGGGCAGGCCAAGAGGAAGAGGCAAAGGAAGAACAGAAGAGGTGGCAAGAGAAAACAAAAATTCACAGAGACAAGCAAGAGAAAGTGACTCGCAGCAACAGGCGTTACTAATAGATAACAAAACAGTATGCAATTTTTGGGATGTGGAGTTGAATGAAGAAGACATTAAAATCTTACATTGGGCCTGTCGTACTGTGAAGTTAATGCCTTCAATTATGCGCAAAGTAGGATAGATCTCTTTTTATTCGTGAGGAAACTTAAACTGATGAAAATTCATAAAATTGAAAAGAACAGGCCAGCCAGAAGAATAGAAAATGTAAAAGAAAGTGATCATGACAATTTACTAATTGAAGATACTTTTTGATGAAAGAACTATGGGAACAAGAAAAAAATGCTGCACAATCTATTGATGTAGCCCAAGTAGTTGAAAGATTAGAGGCAGAAGGAATACAAATCTATGAAGAAGTAGGTTAACATCTAAAACCTAGATCCACAACTATACCTGCATACTGTGGAGATTTGATTGACCAATTTGCAGAGACAGTGATAAAAGATCTAAAAAACTTAAAATGTATAGAAATTAAAAAAGAGTCAGAGTTAAACAAGAGCTATTAAAAAACAATATAAAAACTGTCAAAGAACTCAGAATTGGTAATTAGAGGTTCGGATAAATGAGGCTATATTGTAATTTGGCCGTTAAATGATTATATGGAGGAGGCATAAAAATAATTGAATGACAAAGTTTGCTACAAAAGGGTCAGTATGGAATATGTGGAGAATATAAGAACTGAATTTGGTCAAGCATTATCAACATAGAAAGATCAAGGCTTAATAAGTGAAAAATAATATAGGTATATGAAGGTAGATCATCCTAAATTGCCAGTGTTCTATCTGATTCCCATGATACACAAAAAATGCTGCATCCAGGAAGACCTATAATTGCAGCACAAGGCAGTTTGTTTGAATTTGTGTCCCAATATATAGATTCATTTTTTAAATCCTTGGTGCGTAATTTGCCTTCATATCTGAAAGACACCACAGAATGTTTACAACGAGTATTTGATGTAAGCTGGGAGCAAGATATGTTTCTCATGACACTTGATGTTACAGAATTATGTACAAGTATTCCTCATGAAGATGGAGTAAGATCAGTGGAACACTTTTTGAGAGCTAGACCCATAAGATTTTATAAACATAGTGTAATGTTGATCAACATAGTCGGTTGGTGTCTTAAACATAATATCTTCTTTTTAAACAACGAAATCTTTGAACAACAGTGTGGAACTGCGATGGGTACTTGTTTTGCCCCCCAGCTATGCTAATTTGTGCATGGGCTGGTGGGAGGAGCAGGTCCTAAATAGTCCACCTTTAGATGTTAGGAATGATTACATTGTAATATGGGTGCGTTATAAAGATGACATCTTTGTGATTTGGAAAGGAAATGTGGAGAGTGCTGGAAAATTCATAAATGATATTAATGACAATAATTTTAATTCAACTTTATGGGTAACATCAATACTAAAGAAATTTAGTTTTTGGATGTTAAGGTTACAATAGAAAAAGATAAGTTACAGACTACGTTACATAGGAAACCAATAGGAGGTAATAGTTTATTACATGCAGCTAGCTTTCACCCCAAACCTTTGAAAGAGAGCATCCCATATAGGGAGTTATTATGAGAAAAAAGAATTTGTAGCACTGAGAGCAATTTTGCCAAGGTCCAAAGGGACATTATGACAAGATTGAAAGAGAGAGGATACTCTAATATCACATTAACAGATGTCACTGGGAAGGTAGGTCATCGTTCAAGAGATAGTATTCTATTTGATACACCAGAGAGTAAGATGAGAAAATCAGACAAACAGCAAACCTGTTGGTTTATAACCACTTATAATATGGCACTTACACAAATAAGAATGATTTTACAAAAACACTGGCACATGTTGAGAAGTGATCCTATTATAGGAGAAGACATCAAGAAAAATCCACAAATCACTTACCACAGGGGGAAATCTATGCAGGATGTGTTAGTAAGAAGTGACATCAGGCAGAGTGATAAAAATAAGACTTGGTTGAATCAGAAAGATGTTTTTTTCAAATGTTTGAAATGTAAGGCATGTAAAAATTGTGAACGTATTAGGACAATTGAGATTAAAGGCAAAACTGTACACAGGATCAAGGGAGTATATACTTGTAAAAGTGATTATGTAATATAAGATTGAAATACAGCTGTCCTAAAATGTATATAGGGAGTACTAAGCTACAAGTACATAAATGTATTTTGCAACATTTAAGAGCAGTGCAAAACAGAGATGACACTTATCGAGTAGCTAGACATATCCAGGAGATACATGGTGGAGACATGAAGGACCTCAAGTATAGTGTAATAGATGGAATATCGAATGATTCTAGAGAGGAGATAGAGAGAAAAAGTTGAGGATACTTGAGTCGAGATATATAATAACATTTTATACTAAGGAACCAAATGGACTTAATAAGAGTGAGGAATTATATATACATCTGAAAAGATAAAATTATTTTTTACTTTTTTAGATGTATTTACGAACAATGATTTTCAACTTAGATAAAACAGTAAGAAATATACATCACAAAAAATATAATGTGAAATATAATTAACTGTCGCAAATTATGTTTTAAATTGAAATGGAGAAATGTTGTTTGGATAGAATAATGTTGAACGATACGATCATGTGAAGAGTATAAAAAGTGAATAAATATGGCGTCCAACAGGCCGATGAAGGCAGAGATGCCTAAACGCGTTCCTGTTGATTTTGCTGAATAAACTACTTTGAACATTTGCCTTGGAGTGCTGATCCTCTTTGTAGAAGAAGGGGGAAAGTGGAAATGTATAAACGTGGTGGCGCGCGTTAATTGTCAAGCACCATAGGCACTTAGGTGCAGAGCGATCATGCCGGATTTATGTTTATGTATATATATATTTCCACACCAACTTGACACTTCTGTCAACGATGCAGCACTTACAGGATTTTCACAAAATCTTCATTTAATAGGTGAAAATGATACCAGACAAACAAACACCAACGCGTTTCGCCTTTCACGGTCTTGATCACGGTCCGTGAAGGTCGAAACGCGTTGGTGTTTGTTTGTCTGGTATCATTTCACCTATTCAATGAAGATTTTGTGAAAATCCTGTGAGTGCTGCGTCGTTGACAGAAGTGTCAAGTTGGTGTGGAAATAAATTAAGGGAAAGGTCCTTCCCTGGTGCGGGCACCGACATTAGGAAAGCGTGCCTTAATTGGACCGTTTGGGACGAATATCTATACATATATATATATGGGAAAGATTGATTTTCAGTTTTAGGGTGGGTAAGGGTATTTGGGTGGCACAGCTATTGTTTAGGGTTTAGGGTGGCTATGTGTTTATGGGTGGCAAGGCCCATTTTTTATGATTCTAGGGTGGCTATGGATTTTTAGGTAGCATTTTTAGTGTTTAGGGTGGGAAAGGTTTTTTGGGTGGCTAGGGCATTTTTAGGGTTATATCTTTTTGCATGTATTCAATACTGAATGTTGATTGCATTTTAGAGGACACAAAACTGAATAAACAGTGCATGTATACTATTGATGATGTGCTCCAAAAGAGCTTCTATTTCGTCAGCACTAAGCACAGTTGTATGTGTTTCTGTCATTTAGTATTTTCTCTCTATTTATGATTGCCTTGTCTTCTTTCTCATTATGAATATTGTGAGGGAAAGTCAGACAATTCATTGGTTACAATCAAAGCAATTTTTAGTTTTGAGAATTATTTTTGAATACTTCTGAAATGTCAGTTTTAAATGAAAAGTTCATATTTAATGACTGCACTTGGTATGTTGATATATGTTATATCATGTATTGTTTTCATTACAATGGTCAAGTCTGACTGCATGTCTGACTCCATATTTCTTCTTGCCTGTAGGTATGTCATGGATTTCCTAATTCCAAAACTGAATAACTCAAGAAGAAAGTGGTGATGATTTACAAAACACTTATTCTTGGAAAGAAAGTGGCCAGTGGAAGAACTGACAGCAACACTGCACAGTGTTCTTCTGAGCAGAAAGACATTGAAAATGCTCCTAGATACATACAATGTGAAGCCACCAAAATCATTGCCATGCCAGAGAAAAAACACATTATTCTCAGAGCTCCAGTAAGAAGAACCATAACAGAGAATGAGACAGGATTATCTATTCATCTGTGCCAACAAAACTAAAAAAAAAAGTTTGACAAACCTGAGGTAGAAGCAGAGCACGATATTGAGCTTCATCGCCTATATTGTCTTGTTCTTCTACAGCTCTTCCACCAACTAACATAAGAAGATGTTAGACCTGACATCCTTGGTGTGGTATCCCCTGACTGTTTACCTTCAAACCTCGTGTTTTGCAGACCTCATTTTTGCAGGCTTTAGGACTCTGGCACTTTACCAATGCTAACCACTGCTAAAGTTTAATTTATGTATAAGTCCCAAATAAAGTGAACTGCCTGGTTCCAAGGCCTGTAAATTAAATGCTGCTAGTGCACCTGCAGCACTAATTGTGCCATCCACTTCAGTAGCAATTCAAACAAGCCTCAGGCCTACCATTCCAGAGCCTGAGTATGTAGTTTCAAACTGTTGTGTCGACCTGGCAAGTTTACCTTATTGTCAGGCCCAAACCTTCTGTTTTAATACATATAAGTCAGCCATAAGGTAGGCCCTGGACAGCCCAGGGGTAGAGGGCAGTGTATTTAAAAAGTAAGACACATACCTTTTAGTTTTACATGTGTTGGAAGTGAAAAGCTCGTAAATTGTTTTTGTCACTACTGCAAGGCATATCTCTCCAATAGGATAACACTGGGAATATCTTATTACATTTTACAAGTGTAAAGTCCCATTGGGAACAGATGGGACTTCCAAGTTTGATGTCTCTGTAATCACTGTTTAAAATCACAACTTATGGTTAAGTCAGATTTTATGTTGTAAATATGAAAATGCCACTTTTAGAAAGTTGGCATTTTCTTACTTTAACCATTTGGTGCCTTCTGCTTGTCTTGAATATACATCTGGGGTGGATGACAGCCTGCCTTGTTCATTCCCACTAGACAGCTACACAGAAAGTGAGCTTAGGTGTGACTGATGGGCCATCCACAGCCTGATGGGCTATCCTGGGGAGGCTGGGAGAGAGGAACCGACACTTATGCATGAATGGGCTGTGTCCTGTCCCCATATAAAGGGCTTCATGCCCCCTTGTAGTGATTCTGGACCCAGGGCAGGCAGGGAATGGCCTCTTTGCACTTTAAAGGCCTCTCTTCATAGTCTTCCCCACTTCAAAGGCATAACTGAGTTTCAGTACTGGACCTCAGAAACCACCAGCTCTGTACATTTTTGTACCTGTGGATACTCTGCCAGGAGGAAAGACTGCAGTGCTGCTACAAAAACTGCCACTCTGCTGGACTGCTACTCTGATGAACTCCTTCTCTACTCTCTTGACCAGCTGCCTGCTGCCTTCCTTTGCCTGTTAGTGAGAAGTAGTGGACCTGAATCTCTCCAACCAAGAACCAAAGTGACTTCAAGGACTTGCTGGCTTGCCTCCTGTTCTTCTGAAGTCACAGGGGCACAAAGACTTCCAACACACCTGCTACAGCTCTTGGACCCATCTTCAACCAGTTTGTGGCCCCAAGATACGCCTCTCTAGTCCTGGGCCCTTGGAAGTGGTTTTGGCTTCTGAAATCAAGCTTTTGTGCTCTTTGTGAGTGCAAATGGCTCCACTTGCACTAAAAATGCACCACTCTCCAGAAGAATCAGTATGAGCCACCACAAGTTCATCTCTTTACACTGCAATCATGACCACTCGCAACTGCAAGATTCTATTCCACCAACCTCGATGACAGGCTGACTCTTCGCACCTGCGGACTACCGCCAGTTACGCTTTCCTTGCTCCCAGCATACTTCTACCCCGGGAACAGGACTCTTGAGAAGGTAAAACTTCAGCGGGACTTATCTGGGACTGTATGCGACCCATGCTTCATCGTGGTCGGCCTAAACTTTGGGATTTAACCTGCCCTAGTGCGACCAGATAGCCCCAGTTGGCGCTTTATGCTTTTAAGCACTCTCTTTCATTTTAATCTTTTGAAATACATACCTCGACTTCTACATATTAGATTTTTGTTTTTTTGGCCTTGTTTTGCTGATAAAATTACAGTCTATTTGTCTAACCAGGTGTGGTGTATTTTGTTTTACTATTGAATTACACATCGCCTCTTAAGGTAAGCCTGTCTGTTCTCTGCCAAGCTATCAGAGGGTGAGCACAGGTTAATTTATTGAGTGTATCTGACTCAACCTGACTAGGATTGTGATTCCTGCTTGGGCAGACTGTATACCTCTGCCAACTAGAAACCCATTTTCTAACACTCCCCATACACAAACCTTGCAGGAGGTTCCAGATCTAATATCTCAGTAGACTATTTCAACTATTGACGAATCTACGCTTGACCCATTGGTCATAAGTTGGAATTCCAGTTGTTGAACTCAATATTTCATCCTCCCAGGGTCAATGAAATTAGTTCCATTTAGGTGGGTAACCTTTTAACTGTGGATCAGCCTCCGAGCACCTATTTTCATGGGGGAGGTACTGTTGGAAAGGGGCTAATGTCCCCTGTCCAATGGAATCGCTTGCTAGTGGATCCATGCTTGGGGATAACTGCAGGAGGGTGATCCCTAAGCAAAGGTCCAACCACCAGACACCATGGAAGGTGAATTGCAAATTGTGGATTCGTTTTTAGGGGGGTCATCTGAATGCCAGGGGCCTGTGCTCCTCTCCCCCCTTGGACCTCCTTAGCCTTTCTGCCTACATAGAGGGGTGAATGGGGGTCTTTGGCCCCTACCTGCCTCCCCCCGGGGCAGAACACCACATGATATCAAGGATTAGTGAACTACATTTGTTGAGGAGGTAGGAGTGGCCCCAAAGCCATGGTTATGTGATCCCCCACAGCTGGGTCTCATTCACCCTGGAGGGTGGATGAGGGGTGTTCACCCCAACTCTGCCCCCCTCAGGATTATTTTTATTGGGTGGGGAGCAGTTCCAATGGCATGGGGCTGTGCTACCTCTCTACCAAAATATGGTTCCAAAAAAAGAAGGGTTGAGGGGGGCACCCACTTGGCATCGGACTGTGCCCCTACTCCTGAACATGTTCAACAGTCTTCTCCTGGAGGTTGATTGAGGGAGATTACCTCCAATCTGAGCCCTAAGGGGGGATAAAGTCCACTAGATGCCAGGGATATATTTTATCATTGTAGAACAAAAATAGTGTGTTGGTGGACCGCCCTGGTGTGGGGCCTATCCACGAGCTCTAAAACCCCAACAGTCTTTCTTCCTACTTTGGCACATAGCCCCACTCCAATGGCACACAAGAGCAAATTTTGGTTATTTTGGCTGTAGTTTTGAGACATGGACCAGCAAAATAGGAGTACATCCGAATGTCCTCCTACTTTCCACGGTGAATGGATGCACTATTCAGACTCATGTTGTGCCACTCAAGGAAACCATTCAAGCCCATCCATTTTGAAAACTAGGCACACAGAGAACTCTAGGGTGGTGTGCCTTGTATGGATCCCTCAATGAGTAATTATCTACAATGCACTGAAAACCTCACTCTTTGCCTAAAATCATACTGTTTCATCAAATTTCTGGAAAAAAGTTCCAGAATCTGCAGAGAGTCACAATTTTACTACCATCCAGCATTTCCCCACTTAGTGTCATAAAAATGTGTAGCTGACCCTTACACAAAATGCCCCAAAATGCAACATGGAAAAATCGTCAAGAGGATATTTGGGTATGGGCTAGATGGTCACCCAGGAAAGTCTACTAAACCCAGACATTTCTGAAAACTGGGCACCCATGGGAGTCCAAGGTGGTATGCTTGCATGGATCCCCAAAACGGGTTCCTGCTCACAATGCTTTCCAAACTTTGCCTAAAATTGCACATTTTTCTTGTATTTCTGTGACGTAAACTTCTGGAATCTATAGGGCTCCACAAAATTCTCTTCACCCAGCATTTCCCCACTTGTCCTGATAAAAACACCATCATGCTTATGTGGCTGTATCTAGAGCCCACAACAGGAACAGATAAAATCATGTTCAATTGGAGTTCTTGCGAGCGGACTCCCATTAACAGTGGTTTGATCCATTCCTGTCACAGGTGCTGTGTGTTTAGATTTCGGATAAAAATAAATAGTGACAGCCATGCAAGTCATGCCACCTTGGACTCACCTGTTTCTCTAGCTTTCAGAAATGCACAGGGTTGTTAGGTTTCCCTGGGTGCCTGCAGAGCTATGGCCTGAAATTAACATCTATCCAACACCAACAATGAAGAAAACGGTTGATTTTTGGGTAGGAAAATTTAATCTGTCTTTATTACATTTTGGCCCTTGTCCTGTCACAAGTGCATGGTCCACTCAGACAAGTGAGGTATACTTTTATTGGCACACGTGGGGGTACACTGGGTGGTAGGAAATGTGTGGATCCTCACAGATTCCAGAGCTTTCCCTCACAGAAGGGGAATCAAATGTGTGTTTTAGGCACAGTTTGAGATTTGCAGGGGTTTCTGAGTGAAAACACCCTGTCAGATCACAAAATCCACATCGCCCTGGACCCCCCTGGTGTCTAGTTTTCAGAAATGTCTGGGTATGATGGATTTTCTTGGGTAGAGACTGAGCTAGGGCTCTATATCTGCAGCTATATTGGGTTGATAGATTCCTTAATAGCCCAAATCTCAAAATGTACATGTACTTTTAGGTTTTACATGTCCTGGTAGTGAAAAAATCCCAATTGTGTTGTTCACTCCTATGAGGTCTACCACTCTCATAGGTTAACATTGGGGAATCCGTATTACATTTAATAAGCTGTAATCCCCAATTGAGTAGGAGTAGCTATGTCATGTTCAGTACCTATGGAATTGTAATGACAAATTCCCTTAAATGATAAAATTGAATTTGTTATTGCAATTTTGAAAATGCCTCTTTTAGAGAGTTGTCATTTTCCTGCTCTTAGTCCTTTGTGCCTACAGATTGTCTCCAATACATGTCTGGGGTGGGGTTACAGCTGATTTCCTGGATTCCCCCTAGACAGCATCATAGAAAGGGAGGGTAGGTGTGAGTGGACATCTTCATGTTGATGGGTGATCCTGGACAGGATGTGAGGGGGGAGCTGACACACCTAATAGGCAGTGTCCTGCTTCCACATGAAGGAATGCTTAACCCCCTGTAGTGAGTCTGGAACCGAGGCAGGAAGATAGGACCTCTGTGCACTTCATAAACACTTCTTTGAAGTCACTCCCACTTCAAAGGCACAGCTGGTTATCAGTACTGAACCTCTGGCCCTACCAAATCAATAACTTCTGGATGTGTGAAGTACTCTGTCAGGAACAAGGGCTGCTGTGATGCTACAAGGGCTGCCATTCTGGACAGCTGCTCTGGAAGAACTGCTTTTCTGCCATGCTACCCTGCTGTCAGCTGCCCTTTGCCCTACTGAGGAAGGAATGGACCCATCTCACTTGAACCGTGAGTGACTCCAAGGGCTTGCAGGCTTGCCCCCTGTTCTGCTGTTTCAGGGACATCAAAGACTTCACTCACCCCCCTCTACAGCCTTTGGACTCTGCCAACTGTGCGTCCTGCCCAGCCAAGAGGTGCCAATTCCATTGTGGGCCATGGAAGTGAGTTCTGAGGCTGTTTCTATGGAAACCCATGCATAAGGGTCAATGCACTGATCAGAACCGCTGCATCTCTCTTCAACACTTCACCGCTGCACTGTGGATGAGGACTTTGCAGCACCAACTGCACGGCTCAAGATCAACACATGATCCTCAGCCCAATGCATTGCCTTCACATTGCTGGCTGCGTGGTTCAACAATGATGCATCACTTTCTTGGCAACGGTTCACCGACAACACATCCTTAACTGCGCAGATTTGAACCAACAAATCACCTGCACATTGCCTCCTCTGCTCCTCACAGCAGGTCTTTGACATTGACAAATCCACCATACACAAGATGCTTTTTCAGCTGGACATGGTTTGTCCCTGTATCTGAACCACACCCCATCGTGGACGGCACATTTTGCTTCTAAGAAATACATTTTAATGTATTCTTTAAAAATCATATCTTGACTTCTACCTATTGGATTCTTGTTATGTTGGCCATGTTTTACTCATAAAATTATCATCTATTTTTCTAACTCAGTGTAGGGTCTTGTTGTGGTGTTTCCACTGTGCTACCCTCTTAAGTGTTTGCCAAATACTTTACACATTGCCTCCTAAGTTAAGCCTGCCTGATGTGTGCCAATCTAACAGAGGGTGAGCACAGGCTAGTTTATACTGTGTGACTGACTTACCCTGACCAGAATTGTGGCCCCTACTTGGACATGGTGCATATCTTTCCCAATTAGAGACCCAATTTCTAACCATGTGGATACCGTGGCCCATATTTATACTTTTTTGGCGCCACATTTGCGTCATTTTTTGACGCAAAAGTGATGCAAACTTACAAATTACAATTATATTTTGTAAGTTTGCGCTGTTTTTGCATCAAAAAATGACGCAAATCCGGCGCTAAAAAAGTATAAATACGGGCCTGTGTGTGGACAAAGAGAGAATGGCATTATGTCCCAAGCTTTGTCTGTCAGCTAAGGAAGCGAACGACCTCCTTAGGGACATGAAAAAGATATGCTGAGTATAAAATTGCAGCACATGGAGGATGACATCTTATTAATTTTAAAGGACCCAAAAAATTAAATCCACCATCTCTCCTAAGAACCTTCAGCACATGCCTGGGCCTCTGGATACAAACTAAATTAGGACAAATCTGAGGTTCTTCACTGAATTAAGTGTGCTTACAACACCACATTGCAATCAGAAACTTTGAATGGAATCCTGATAACACCACATACTCAGGTATTGTACATGCAAATAGCCAATCTATTAGTCTACCCTGACCCCAGTCCAAGATACTTGAAGATGGAAGGTCAAAAAAAGCAAGATGGGCTCCCCTCAAACCTATAAATTTGATAGGAATCCAAAATGATGTTTTCCGCTACCCAGTCACATTTATTGATCCCTTCTTTGGAGAGGTAAACAAAATACTAAGCAGATTCTTATGGAATGTCAAATAATTCCTGAACATGTGATGAACAGGATGATGTATTGTTCTGTATTGGGGCACTGATGCCTACGTTTGTTGACCTTGTCTTAAGGGATTCTGGAGTGTGAGTTGGGATTCATAAATAATTGCAATTCTACATGCAAATAGCCTATCCACTACTCTAAATTAAACCTTAGATACTTGAAGACATAAGGCAAAAAAAATCAAGATGTGCCCCTCAAACCTATAAATTTGATATGATTTCAAAATGATGTTTACTGTACTCAGTCACATTTATTTATCCCTTCCTCAGTGAGGTAAACAAAATACTAAGCATATTCTTATGGAATGGCAAACACAGTTATTTCAGAATCCCAGCTCACACTCCAGGCTCCCTTAAGACAAGGCCAACAAACTTAGAGCCTGATTTAGATTTTGTCAGATGGGTTAGTCTGTCACAACAGTGACGGATATCCCATCAGCGAAATATAGGTCCCGTTATTTCCTTAGGCATCAATGCCCTGTTCAGAAAGATAAGCAGCCATGAAATGTTAATTCATGTTCAGCTTCTTTAATCAAGCTGTCTTTTTCATCCTCCACAGATTATTATGGAAACCAGACAGACTACATGAACCCGGTGCATACAATAACCTCTACAGGAAGTGCAACAACAACGAGCATATTTAGAGCACATGCTACTCTTGTCCCATGATTCAACCATATTGTTAGGACATGGGCAAAACTATTATGTGTATCATCCACCCAGGTAGGAACTAATAGTTACAAGCACTGGGAAAAGGTACCATTATACAGACACAGTACAACAAACTCTTAGGCAACCTGGTGGCAATCATTCACAAGTAAATCACAGCCTCCTGGAAACACACGGGCTCCTAAGCCTCAGTCATTGTGGAACACCTGCTATTCACATAAACTAGAACACAAAATTAGGATGTGATGTAGCAGTTAAAAAGTCCCACCAGTACCCTCCAATGAAATACCTGAACAATAACCCAACACAGGGTTCCATCATAAACCGAGCAGTGAACCACCATGAGAACTAAGTGCCCCAATTACTTTCCTACACCTTCTTGTTCCAGAATGACAGACAATGCACAGTAAAACTTCATCTTTCCTCTAGAATTCATCTCATTGTATGAGATATATGCAACTTCTTGGTTTTCTATTGTTATCGTATGACATATCTTCTTTATAACAATAGATAACGCTGAAGGCTGGATTCACTTGCACCAAAACAAAAAAACAGACCCTCTGAATCCTTATTTTGCACACGTCACTTTGCAAAATTAGTTTCTCATTCCAAAAAAAACTGGTTGAACCTTGTGACCAGAAAGCTGGTGCTTCTGATCCAGATAAAAGAACCAGGCGGCCAGAACGTAGATGGAGGACCAAGGAATGGCATTTAAACATGGCTGAAAAGAAGTAAGAAACCGATTGATGGACATCTCTGTGTAATACCTATAGCGTTAAATCCTTTGGGTTAGAGATGGGGAAATGTGTAATATCTGTCTGTTGAAAAATGGGGATTGTCCCCTTTCCCTAAAAAGAGTGTAGTCCTATGCACTACACTGTAAAATAGGCATATGGGACATCAATTTTTTTGTCACTCAAAATAGGATGGACTGGACCGCTACCAAGTCCTGCATCCTTCCAAACCTAAATAGTCCCCAGAATGTTCTTCAAGACTGTGGTTATAATGACTCCTCACTTCGTTGCAGCCAAGTTTAAATGGCATTATTAGGACCCTCATTTATGTAAATTATGGTGGATATCATGCATCCAACAAACTCTAAATAACTCTTTTGCATCACAGGGAACTCATGGAGTGCCTGAATGATGAGATTCTATGGTGACATCTGTACATCTCTACAGCCTGATACAATCCCAACTGTCCTATTCTGCGAAAGTTTAAGTCTTTCCCGCAGTTTTTCTAGGACACTCAGGTAGACTGAGCTGCCATAGCCCACTAAGGACTATATCAGCATGTTCACTGCTGGTACACAATGTCAGGGCTGAATAAAGAGTTGCATTCTTCTGAGTGGTTTTATTTGATAAAGGAGCTACTGGACAGCTTAGCGAGAGAGGGTCCCTTCAAAGTAGATAAATAAATTGCACATACCTTAGAAACCAGAAGTGGGAGGGCCAATGACACCTGGCCAAGCACATGACTTCCAGTGGTTAAGATTACATTTTGTTAATACGAAGCTCGGTCTTTGAAAGACTTCACTTCAAGAGGTTGGATGCCATCTACCAAGATGCTATTGTGAGATAGTATTTCATGTTAGCTGATCAAACATTTAGTCCAATAGCCCACATAAGCTAGATCCTGAGTATACATCTAAAAGCGAGCCCCAGCATGATAAAGCAGTTTGACTTAGGGTCACAGATACTATCTGAAAAAGATGCTTTCTGAAAAAACCTGATGTCCATATCACCTCCATACTTGTATGTAGTAAATGAAGATTGAATGGACTGCACTCACTGCTTGGGTCATTACTATGGAAAAAGAGATACAAACCACTCGGGAATAGAAAGAAAAAATTAAATTCTTCATTGTCTTATATTTCATATTCCTCCTACGACAGATGTGCTGGGCCTTGTTGGTTTCTTATATCAATGTTTCTCTCTCTCTCTCTTGCTCTTTTTCACTTTCACTTTCAACATTTCTCTCTCAGCCTTTTCCCAGCCATTCAATTTCCCCCAACTTTCTTGCCTCCATTTATGAGATTTATTGTGCTGTGCATGTAATATATTTTTACCATTAACATATCTCACAGTTGGTGTGCCAGGTATGCTATAAGAGAAAACCTGTTTATCAGACTGTAAAAATTAAGTCACCCATACTGCTCACTGATAATATGTTTCACCATGGACCATGCTGTAGACTAAAATTTTCACTGGTATGCTGGACAATATAAGGTGGATTTTTAGCGCAGTGCTTGTCACTCGTGAGGGTATCCATGCTCTGACTAGGTGAGTGTTGGCATTTGGTGAAGCTGGGCCTGATGGTTCCACAAGAACATTACCCAGATCTTCAGCTTCTTGTGGAATTCAAGAAGCCAAGAAGTGAGGAGGAGGCCCTGATGTGTTGGGGGAGGTTGTTCCAAGATTTGGCAACTTGATAGGAGAATGACCAACTCCCATTCTGCTTCTGTGGATGAGGGGTGTGTGCGAGTGATGCTGAGTGAAGTTGTCTGTTGGGTTGGTGGAAGTGAAGCGGTGATTTAAGCAAGTGGGTCCCATGTTCTGTAGTGACTTGAACGCATGTGTGAGAAGTTTAAACTGTCAGTGCTTTTGGGTGGGGAGCCAATGGAGGACTCTGAGGAGTAGTGTGGTGTGCATTCAGCATGATGTCCAGGATAAGGCCTAGGTCCCTAGCATGGTCGGTTGGGGTGAGTGTGTATCCAAGATCAGCGGGCCATTAGGTGGAACACCAAGTTGAGCTCTTATTTCTGAAGATCAGTACTTCAGTTTTGTCAGTGTGGAGCTTGAGGCAGTTTTCTTTTATCCAGTTGGCCATGCTGACCATGCATTGTTTGAAGTTTGTCTTAATTGTGACAGTATCATCTGAGAGGGTAAAAATTAGTTGGGTGTCATCGGAGAAGGAGATGATGTTGATTCTGTGGGATCTGATGATGTTTGCCAGAGGAATCATGTCCATGTTGAAAAGTGTGGGGCTAAGTCATGATCCCTGTGGGACTCCGCAGATGAGGTCCTTAGGTTCTGATGTATCTATTTGAGTGTTGGTCTTTGTATTCCCACTGAGTGTATTCTGGCGATGTGCGGTGGAAGCCAGTGTCAAAAATGGCAGAGAGGCCAAGGAAATAGAGGGCGGCGGTCTGTCCTCAGTTGAGGATGGTACACATTTAATCTGTGGCAGCAATGAGGCTGTTCCGGTGCTGTGTTTTTATCAGAATCCTGACTGTGAGTCATTCAGGCAATTGTGGTATTCTAGTTGGTCAGAGACTTGATGGTCATCTCAATGACTTTGGCTTGGAAGGGGAGCACCAAGATGGGTCACTAGCTGCTGAGTACTTCAGAGTTGGCTGAGTGATTTTAGAAGAGGGCAATGACTTCTGCATGTTTCCAGTTATCTTGGAAAGTGGCTGTCTTGAGGGAGGTGTTGGTGATGGAAGTGACTGTAGTGTTCATCGTGGCTCTTCCCAGGTTGTAGATATGGAGGGGCGGTGGTTTGTTGGAGCATTTCAGAGAATTGCCTTAATTACTGCTTCAGTGCCCTTGATGGATAGAGGGTTCCATGCTGTGAGTTGGTAGTCTTTGGGCGAAGAGGTTAGTAGTCTAGGAAGGTGGATGGGGGGTGGCTGAGGATCGAAGTTGTGGTAGAATTTTGGAATTTTTTCATGGAAGAAGTCAGAGAGGTTGTTGCAAAGTTCTTGTGTTAGGGTGATGGTTTGGGTTGCAGCTGTTGGATTGGTGAATTCCGTGACAATGGAGAAATGTTCCTTGCAGTTGTTGAAGCTAGATTTAGTTCTCATTATCAGGACCTTTTTCTTTGTCTCTTTTACTTGATGGTGATAAGGGCCTTGTGGGTGTTTCTTGTGGTGGTTCATCAAGTGGTTCTCCATTTCCTTTCAAGTTGTTTGTAAACTCTCTCAGATTCTCTGAAGCCAGCTAGCTGGCTTGTTAGATCTTTTAGGTTTGGTGTTTAACAGGGGTGCCAGGGTACTGGCGCAGATGATGATCGAGTTGTTGAAGTTGTTTGTGTCAATGATGAGGTCGTTGGTGGGGTCTGGGTAGTTTAGCTGGAGGGCATCAAGCCATTCCATTTCTGTGGGTTTCTTTCAGCAGTGGCTTGGGTGGTTGCTAGACTTCGTATGGTTAGCTGGTAGTCCTGTTATGTGGAAGTGGACGGTGGAGTGATGGAGGGATGTGTCTGACTTTAATCTTGTTGGATGAGACGATGGGGTCCAGCGTGTGTCCTGTAATGTGGGTAGGGCCTTGTATGAGCTGGGGAGGCCGATGTCCTGTAAACCTTCAAGCAAGTCCATTGAGTTGGAGGCCATGGGGTCACTGAGATGACAGTTGAGATTGCCTCAGAGAATAAAGTCTTTGGTGCCCAGGGCAGGGATGCAGTGAGGCCTGTAATGAAGTTTCTGAAGTGAGTGTGAGATCATGGGTGATGGCTAGGCGAGAGTGCTTTTGTTAGTGTTTTACTGTCAGTCTGAAACTTGAAGTTTATAAAGCTTAAATTTTAGTGCTGTCCCTCGTATCACACAAGTCATCAGAATGTGACAAGTTTAACTTTATTAAAGTAAAAGAGAGGAAAACTAACATAGAAAGCTGTAGTGGACCACATTGCAAATGTGCAATTGGTTGTATTTCAGAGTTCGACTTAGGTGCCTTTTGAATTAAATCACATTAGAAGGTTAAAGTTGATGTTTAAATGTAACTTAGCTTCTAGACTAACAGTGCATTTAAAAACAATATTGTTTTTTGTGATTAATGAAAGATTAATGAGTTTGAAAATGCATGCACAATGAAAGAAATGTAATTCTCTTTGTGCTTAATTGAATGCAATAACAAAGCTTTTTTGTTTGAAATGACATGTGCTTTAATAAAAAGTATTAATTAAATGTATTTTATATTTTTTCTTGTGTTAGCATAAGTAAGGCCTGTAGAACTTGCCTTTTGCAGTCATGTGAAAGTGTTTAATAATTTTTTCATAACATGAAGTCTTTTTTCAGATTTCATTCCCATGCGAAGCAAAGTCCTTTTGAAATAAGTTAATCGCTTAAGTGTGGAGAGAAGTACCCGTTTGTTCTTGGAAACATTACATTGCAGGAACATGGACTGAGATCCTATACATTTGTTTCAAACCTGCTTGGAATCACATGGAAAGGAGATGTTCCCATGACATGCTTGGGAAGAGATGTGCTTGTTTCAACTTGGAGTCTTCTGACTGTTCCTGATTCGTTGATGCCTATTCAACATAACGTGAACTGACATCTTTAGAGAATCAAATTATTTTCCGTTATTTGAAATATCAATGGACATTTGAACTTTGGTAAGTCTGCAGCATTTTCCTGAGTAGTCCTGAGCAGACCTTTGCGGCTTGCAGAGATTGTCCTGATGCTTGCTGATTCTGATGTCTTGCTGATGAAGATTTCTTTAACGTTGTATCCCTTGGAGAGGTGTCTTCCTCTTGCCATTTGTCCTACTTCTGAAATGCCATTTTTAGATTTAGTAATACTTTTAATTGCCCCTTCAGAAGACTTGAGTCTGAGGTTCTGATATGCTGACGCTTTCTCTTTTTACCAATCTTTTGCCAAATGTAGTTAGTGTTCTGCAGTCCAAGATTACCTTTTCTAAATTATTTTTGTTCTTTTTGTATTTTTGCCCACATGTGTTTCTTCCCACACATGAATTTCCCTGAATTGGTTAGCTGTAGGGTTGACCTGTGCCCAGCCTAAGATTATTGACTCTGCGTAATTTTAATTGATTAATGATTGTAACTTCTGAACAGCGAGTAATATCTGTGTTTCAGATATTCTTATTGACGTTAAGAATTTTTCTTCTTGAATGCCTAGTTTAATTGATGTTAGTCTGTCTCAATTTATTTTGATGCCTTGTGCATCCCTTGGGCATTATGAGGGTCATTCTGACCGGGAACTGCCAAATGGCCGCTCCACGGTCAGAAGACCGCGGATGCCATTCTGGCTTTCCCGCTGGGCTGGCGGGCGACCGCCAAAAGAGCGCCCGCCGGCCCAGCGGGATAGTCCCTGCAACAAGGAAGCTGGCTCCGAATGGAGCCAGCAGAGTTGCAGGGGTGCGACGGGTGCAGTTGCACCCGTCGCGATTTTCACTGTCTGCTAAGCAGACAGTGAAAATCTTTATGAGGCCCTGTTAGGGGGCCCCTGCACTGCCCATGCCAGTGGCATGGGCAATGCAGGGGCCCCCAGGGGCCCCACGACACCCGTTCCCACCATCCTGTTTCTGGCGGTGAAAACCGCCAGAAACAGGCTGGCGGGAAGGGGGTCGGAATCCCCATGGCGGCGCTGCTTGGAGGATTCCCCCAGCCGGGGGAAATCCGGCGGAAACCCGCCGGACCCGGCTGGGCGACCGCGGCTGTGGCCCCGCCAGCCTGTTGGCGGTGCTTCAGCCAGCCTCCACCCTGGCGGTCAGAGACCGCCAGGGTCAGAATGAGGCCCAATGTGTCTTTATAATTTGGTTTTTGCATTGTCTACATGACTTTGAGTTTATGCTTATAATAAATCGTTTAACTTTATTCCTGATTGGAGTTTTCCTTCCGTGGCCACATGGTGTCTAAATTGTCTGGGCACTGTTGAATATTGTTGATGGTTCACCACACTTCTTTATGGGTCCAAAGGTCCATCAACCTTGGTGAAGCATTTGATTCAAGGGTGAAAAAATGCATCCACAAAGTGCATGTGTTCCATAAAAGTGGCTCCTGGGTCAGGGTAAGAGATACACTTGATGGTGTCTCTGTGGATGATGGTCAATCCTTCTTCTGGTTTATGGAGTTGGTACTGGTCCAGGATTTTGTATCTATTCAGGATGGTTGCAGCAATGTCCCATTTCAATATGGGGTTGAGCCAGGTTTTAGTGGGGTAGAGAAGGTCTGGTGCATGGGAGGCGATGAGGCCTCAAATTTCAGTGGAGTGCTTGCCCAGTGAGCGTGTGTTGAGGAGCATGTATGTGAGTTAGGGTTGTTGTGCAGGGTAGGTGATGGATGCAGGTCTTGAGTTCTGACTTGGTGAGGGGTGAGGGGTGTGTGGGCAGTGGGAGCAGGTGTCTATACTTTTGCTTATCACCAAATCTAGTGGAGTTAGGAAATGTCAGCTTACCACATCCATTGTAAATGCCGATTTCCACTCCAACTCTAGTCCTGCTTATAGTGGCCAAGTCCTCAGCATATTTCCTGCCCATAGCCTGTGTATATGTTGTCTCTTGAGGGTCATACTCCCTTGGGCAATGTTTTTTCCCGAGGCGTTCCTGCCTCTTCAACATGCAGTTACCTGCCTGACTGTCTTGACCTCTCCTGCAGGACATCCAAATAAAGAGAGGAGTGGATAAGGGCATCATTCTGTAGTATCTTTCCTTTTTGGAGCCTTTAGGCATCTAGAAATGGCCATGAGCCAAATATTAGATAACAGTTGCTCATCTTGTTTAACTTCTTTTCGCTCCTCACCACTGCCTTCTTATCTTCCTAAAGATAAATCCAATCCCTTCCAGTGGATTACTGATTACACTGACTCACTTTGGTTTCACAAGTAACACTCTCAATGGGGCTCCTAACTCTGTACTCCTGTGTTCATCCTGTATTCTTTTTATTTGGACCCCTCAACACCTGGAAGAATGTTAATGGCTATTATCTCAACGCAGTGGGAAGAATCAAGGCCTTCAGACGGGAATCTCAGTTTGGCGAATAGACTCATGACTGGCTGTGGGGTAGCAGCAGTAGGCTGCAATTAACACCTGAATTGATCTTTGATCACCCCATATATAAATATTTGAATGGTTATGGTAGTGGTGGTCTCACTCTCAGTTACAAAACAGAGGGGAGGTGAGAAGCACACTGCCTGGTATATCAAACACAATTTGCCTAAATACATTGTGATAAAGTGCAGTTGAAAGTCTTTAGTGTTACCATTGTTAGTGCATCTCTTAACATGTTTCAGGATGTTTGTCATTCTTCAATAGAGAATAACACTGTAAATGAGTGGCTGCCGGCAAGGCTTCTCACAGTCTTCTTGGGTTTCTGTACCATTGCCAGAGCACAGGTGCAGCCCAATGAGCTTGTCAGCTTAATAACTCAGCAAGGAGTCAATCAAAACGAGAGAGAAGAGAGCACACTGCCTGCCATAACAGCACACAATTTGCCCAAATGTATTGTGGCAAATGGAGTGTTTGATAACACTAACTTCAGTTGAAAGCCTTTAGTTTTCACCATCGTTGGTGTAGACAGTGCTATCTACCTCTAGACATGTGTTCCAGCATGTGTGTCTTTCTTGAGTAGTCAGTAATAGTTTAAATGTGGCGTTTCTGGCAATGCTACTCACAGTCTTGTCAGGTTTCCTTATCACTCCCAGAACACAGGTGCATCCCAATGTGCCGTCCATTCCAATATCCATCAATAAGCCAATCAAAACAAGAATGAGAGCACAATGCCTGACATACAAGCGTAAAATGTGCCTAAATACATTGTGGTAAATACAGCGCTTGAAAACACTCATTTAGGTTAAATGTCGTTAGTTGTCTCCATTGTTGGGGCAGCTGGTGCTGTGTATCTCTAGACATGTTTCAGGATGATTGTCCTTACTTGATAAGAGAGTAACACTTTAAATGTGGGGGTACTGGCAATGCTACTTACAGTCTGCTCAACTTTCTGAACCACTTTCAGAGCACAGGTGCATCCCATTGTCAGCCCTGCATCTCAGCAAGGAGCCAATCAAAACATGGGGGAAGGGAGAACCCTCCTTTCTCAGTTGCAACTCAACTGCACATGGATAGAATGCATTTGTATCCTCTTGGTATAGGAATGAAGAGTACTCAGAAGGGTGCCTGCTTCTCAGTGGCACATTTGATACCTATTGTGTGAAAGTCTCTGACTTTTAGATCTCATTGGGTTGAACCCAGCCACAACTAGGCTAACCTTAGAGGACTGACAGTTACCCTTCAATCTTCTTACCCTTAGACCAGGCAACCAACTCACACCCTATTTATAGAGGAGCAACATGAGG
The DNA here is from genome assembly GCF_031143425.1 of Pleurodeles waltl. NCBI lineage: Eukaryota > Metazoa > Chordata > Amphibia > Caudata > Salamandridae > Pleurodeles > Pleurodeles waltl. The sequence goes on along the minus strand of NC_090442.1, from coordinate 317,865,951 downwards.
ATTATTAATATTTCTAAATCAGTAATCAGAAGATGGTATCTATAGTAAGGTAAGCTTGTGTAAACATTTTCTAACTCTGCTTCCCCTTGTGCTTACATCAAGCCTTACGTTCTCTGTGAATAGGGCACATCCATCCCCCATAACACTCAATAAGCACATTATTGATCCACCCAGATGCTTTTTTAATCCTTGGTAGGGCTAGAGAAGCATTATAGAAATGATTCAACACAACTTATAACAGACATATAAAAAGCATGTTCAATAAATTATTTCTTCAGAAACATACCCTCCCAAAACCTAATACATATCACCAACAATAACACGCCCACCTACTCCCTAAATCCAATACAAACAACAGCACACCACCCCCTTTCTAAATGGAACAACTCACACCCTCCATTTACCAACATCATCCTAAAACTAGAAACACTTATCCAATACCAACAATGAAATGTAAAACAAAAATAGTCAGTCTGGCTGTAAAGTATTTTTCTCTACTTGTAGATAGTGTATGATGTATTTGAAGTAAGACTTTGGATTGATGGAGGCTGTGCTGAGATTGTAGTAGCTGGAGTAGTTATTGCAGTAATACATTGGTGGCTGGTGATCAGTGCGTGGTCGTGGTAGTGGTGCCTTCTCTTCAATAGCCACCACCAGCTGACAGAAGACTGTCACAATTTCCCCCATATTTTCTAGCTATATTTGCCTTGCCGCTGCATCATCCTGCTGGACCCTGTCATTCACACCAAGAGGTGTTGGCATTCCTATGGAGGGATGAAAAGGACACTGATTGGTAGTATTCACCATAATAATATTATGTATCTCACAAAGCTGATGAATCACTATCCTTATCTAATCATGCAAAAATAGTCCTATACATATTTTCCTGAGTTATGGTTGTGATACATGTAAAGGTTGGGTAAATGTTTGAGGAATTGAGGCAAGTTGTTATATTGTTAGGGTTGGGCAATAGTTTGTGTGGGTCAGGTTTATGTTTGGTTAGATTTAGAACAATGAAGGGTATAAGCGGTGATGGCATACAAACGACACTAAATTCAGCTCGCTGTACTATTTTTTTGTTTAGTGCCTTAAACCAATAAAGATGTTTAGTGCACACTGAACAAAAATAAAACCGACATGAAGTCAACCATATCCCCACAGCACGAAGCTCGGCAGCAGGACATCAAGCTGCAGAGAATTGTTTTCCCTTTTGTCTCTCAGAGCTGACTTTGCCGTAGCCAACTGAATAGCAGTGATGAAGCACACTTTGTGACATAAGCGCTTGCCGAACATACTTTCTCTAGTTTTATCCCTTGCTGATGGAGCTCTTTTGCCGGCAGAAGTACGAGAAGTACGCTGCTCATCGAGCAGGTGCAGCACAGGGAGAACGTGAGCTGCAGCTGTCGAGAAACATTTTTGCAGGCCTCAGTGGTGGCAACATATTGTGTGCTGTCTCGCTTTCATTTTTTCAAACTTCATCAGTTCTGCAACTGTGCAAATGTGACAGAGGTTGGAGAAAAACATGGAAAGTTGCAAAGCACATGCTTGGTAAATATATTGGCAAAACCAGTCTGCAAAAACATGGCAATTAAAAGTGTTAAAATAAAAAAGCAATAAGCATGATATACAGGCGTTCTCTACTCCAGAAGATCGACAACAGGCACTGATCAGTAGTACCTACCACAGTATGCATGTGTAAAAAAAGCTGTCACAAAAATCTGCTGGTTGAATAAATGTGCCCTTCCAACGCGCTCTCCTTCATCATTATTTTCCTGTCAATATTTTCTTGTCATACACATTTTATTTCTTCTCTGCCGTCGTATATTTTTAGCATTGAATTATGGGTGTGCACAATACTGCAAGACTTGCTGTATCTAAAAAATGGTGCAATTTTCTTCCCACACTTTCCCTCTCCCTCCGAGTCTATGACCGTCAGTCATTGTTCTACAAAAAATGTCCAAATATTAAATTAATAATCAATAACTGGTGGACTGCTCTGCTACCCTCCCCAGTCAGAGTTTGGGACTTACAAAGCCAGTCCCAACCCCTTTTCAGATATCTAATAAAATAAATACCTGGGCTCCTGCCATCCTCCATGTCCACCCTAAGCAGCACCCATCATGCCCGACAGTTCTATACCTGGTGTCCTACCACATCCCTCCTATCTCAGTGACACCTTCACTCACTTAGTTGAAATATTGTTTAAATTGCAACACTTGGCTTGGTGTTTAACTGACGTCCCTCACCACCCTCTAGACCGTTTATCCTCAAATGACTCCTTTGCTCTTAATTAGATCTGGGACCTGATTAAGACCTTGGGGGAGGGGTTGCTCTGTCGCAAAGATCTAAATCAGGCCCTTACTCATAAATGGGTTACACCAGCATAATTTGGAGTAGTCTCAGGAATTTCACATTGCAAAGGTTTTACGCCATTAAGCTACAACTAAGCTTCCTCCTTTAAAAAACGAATTACATGAAAAAGCATCATTTAGGTTATATTGTATCACAAAATGCGTCCTTGCATCGGTTTTCAGCACAAGGATGCATTTAAGCAAAGCACCGCAAACAGCCACTCCCATTCTGTCATTAGCATATGTTCCCAGTAAAACTTTACACCAAATGGCTTGTTCTGCTGTATATTTTCCCCTGTGAATAGAGTGTAATTACCCAAAGTGGTGTAATGGCCTAACTTCAGAAATTGTAAATAAAAGATTAATATGGAATTCCTCAAGGAAGGGACAACTATTCTTGTTACATTTGGGGGGATTTTTTTTATTTTGTTTGTTGCTAATGGCCGTTAGTGTAAAATAGGGAGGGTGCAGTTAGCCCCATGTGAGATTGAGTTAATGGAAATATTTGGATATTGGAGAGTTACAGTTAATTAAATTACTCATTTTTGTGTGGATTCGTGTTCATAATGTGGTGTGTTTTACTTTTTGGGGACTAGTCTTCTGCAGGCCTTGGGTGCATTTTTGAGGTGTTTTCACATTCTCATTCCTTCTCTGTTAGGAATATTGTTTGCTATTAGAAGGTCTTGTGGATGACTTTGTATTCATGCCAGATTTAGGTGTTTTTTTGTCCAAATTTGACTGCTGGGGACTAGGTGTCAGGGTGGCTCCAGAAGTATCGGCCCATTTAACCATTTGGTGTGTCTGTTTGCGTGGGATGGTTGATTAATTGTTTTTCTTTGAGTTTAGTTTTAATGGTATTTTGTAGGAATGTTTGTGTTTTTGCATGGGGCATTTTTAAAGTTTATTTTAATCGCTTCTCACTGTTTCCGTTTTGCTCTGCTAACATTATATTTCTTATTTTGGTTGAATTCTATTTTGCATCAATGTTGCTGCTTTATTTCTTTGCTCTGTATTTCCCAGTGATAGAGGACTATATCTGAATTTTTATACAGACATTTGTTTATGTATCAACATTAGTTTCAGAACACGCATGTTCCCGCTTTGGTTAAACTCTTTGAAATACTCCACCCTTACCATGTAGCGTATAGGAGGAAAAATGCTGCGTTATAGAGGCTTATCGACCCTTTTCTTCCTCTCGTTTCATCCCTCTACATCAGCCTCTCTTTAAAGACCACTACACCCCTTTTCATAACTGGTGCATTTGAACTGTGATGACTACCAAAGATGGGCCCAGTCACATTATGGATGAATATTTGTGAAGTCTTTTCCCTGCAAGTTTTTGTTGATGGAGGGGTTCCAGCCAGGGTAGGGAATCCACATTCTCCTATTTTTCCATGTCTCCTTCTGGCCAAGTGGACAACCACTAGTTTTTCGAGCCAGTGTGTGTGTGTGTGACATTTGTCTTTGTTCTCCATGCTTCCTTCTTTCCAAGCTGCTGGTATAAGATAAGGATTGGTCACGTTTGTTGGGCTTATTGGTTGTAAAGCTGTAGATTGTGGAATCCCTCCTATTGGGGAAACTACCTCATCTTGCCTAAATCTCTTTTCATGATATCTCCAAATAGGCAAAGGACATATTGGTCAAATCTGGAGGAACTTCAGAATTGTTGGAGTTGGTGCTGAACAGAATCATCCAAATGGTGCTTCTTGATGTGCTCAATTGACACCTTCCTTTGTTTTTGAGGACCAGGCTATAGTGGCAGAGGGACTCTAAAAGTACCTTCCACTCCAAGAACGAGCACAGGTGGTCTGTATGAGAGTCCAAAAGATTATTTTTCAGGAATCATTTTTTGGTCTAGTTCTCCTACTTGTGGGAGACTCTCATCAGCAGCTTTCGCCCCAATGGCAGATTTGGAAGAACGTTTCATTTTTTTCACATTTCCACTCAAATCTAAGTATTCTGCAACAGATAATCACATAAGTCCCTCTGCACAACATGCAGCCAGCTCAGCACATCAGCCAAAGCAAAGTACTACACCACCGCCATCAATTAGCAACCAACGGAAGCAGATATCACATACATACTCAACCCCCTCAAAGTCACTTCCTATGAAGATGATATCTTAGTCTCATCCTTCCTCAAAGCTCTCTCACTCTTGGAGAATGCTCCCTCACCCCTGCGCACAATTACCAATACCTCCCACACACGTAATTTTTGTTGTAACTCTTAAGACAGGCTGGACCATCTCATATCGTAGACTATGGGGGTGATTCTAACCCTGGCGGTCGGTGATAAAGCGGCGGCCAACCCGCCAACAGGCTGGCGGTCCAAAAAATGGAATTCTGACCCTGGCGGGAACCGCCAACCCAGCCCGCCACATTAACACTCCGCCCGCCGCGGCGGTACAGACAAACAGTGCGGCGGTCAGCGCCAACAGGCAGGCGGCAGACAATGTACCGCCCACAGTATCATAACTCACCAATCCGCCACCTTTTCTGGGGCGGGAGCCCCGCCGATAAAAACACGGCGGAAACAGACTACGAACGGGAAAACGCTCACCTCTACGCACTCCACGAGGAAGGAGGACAGCATGGAACCCGAATTAAACATACTACCTGCTCTCGTCTACCTGCTCATCTACCACGAGTACGAACGCCGGCGCAGATGACAACGGTGAGTACTGCACCTACGACACACGGGAGGGGGGAGGAGTAAAGCTTACGGGCACACACATATGCGACCCCCCCCCCCAAACTATGTACACACCAATGCAGAGCAACAAGTCACAGTGACACCACCCAAACCCCCCTGATAAATGCAAAGACATAATTAAATTGTGAATACAAATTTATGTACAAATTAGGCTCTGAAAAGTTATGGTCAACTAGCCAAAAAATCAATATCAAAATAAGTCTATATACAGTGCAATGGATAACCGAGGCAATTAGTCCTGCACATCAAAAGAAAATCGAAGTGTCCGTGGGCCAAAGTGTAACAACACAAGGGCAAAGCCCACACAGGAAACCTGAGTCCTCTGGAGAGCACTGCAGGGGCATCTGAAGAAAAAACTACAGGCACCTCTGGGGGAAGGGAAGGGGGGGCACCACAGCCACATGAGTCCACGACGCCAGAACCACGAAGGGGCCACCATGCCTACTGTGCCATCCTGGGGAGTGCAAAGCCACAGTCTCTCAAGTCTCTACAGTAGGTGGGTTGCCCACTGTTCCATCCTGGGGAGTGCAAAGCCACAGTCTCTCAAGTCTCTACAGTAGGTGGGTTGCCCACTGTTCCATCCTGGGGAGTGCAAAGCCACAGTCTCTCAAGTCTCTACAGTAGGTGGGTTGCCCACTGTTCCATCCTGGGGAGTGCAAAGCCACAGTCTCTCAAGTCTATACAGTGTGTGGGTTGCCCACTGTGCCATCCTGGGGAGTGCAAAGCCACAGTCTCTCAAGTCTCACAAGTGGGTGGGTTGCCCACTGTGCCATCCTGGGGAGTGCAAAGCCACAGTCTCTCAAGTCACACAAGTGGGTGGGTTGCCCACAGTGCCATCCTGGGGAGTGCAAAGCCACAGTCTCTCAAGTGGATTACAGTCTCCACCGGTCAAGGAGGAGGCATGGTGGGCACAGTGAACCGTTAACAGTGCTTGACAGGAAGGGCCCAGCGGAGCGGTGCTTGAGACGGCGGGGCCCAGAGGAGCGGTGCTTGAGACGGCGGGGCCCAGCGGAGCTGTGCTTGACAGGAAGGGCCCAGCGGAGCGGTGCTTGAGACGGCGGGGCCCAGCGGAGCGGTGCTTGACAGGAAGGGCCCAGCGGAGCGGAGCGGTGCTTGAGACGGCGGGGCCCAGCGGAGCGGTGCTTGAGACGGCGGGGCCCAGCGGAGCGGTGCTTGAGACGGCGGGGCCCAGCGGAGCGGTGCTTGAGACGGCGGGGCCCAGCGGAGCGGTGCTTGACAGGAAGGGCCCAGCGGAGCAGTGCTTGAGACGGCGGGGCCCAGGGGAGCGGTGCTTGAGACGGCGGGGCCCAGCGGAGCGGTGCTTGACAGGAAGGGCACAGCGGAGCGGTGCTTGACAGGAAGGGCCCAGCGGAGCGGTGCTTGACAGGAAGGGCCCAGCGGAGCGGTGCTTGAGACGGCGGGGCCCAGCGGAGCGGTGCTTGACAGGAAGGGCCCAGCGGAGCGGTGCTTGAGACGGCGGGGCCCAGCGGAGCGGTGCTAGACAGGAAGGGCCCTGTTCAGCGGTGCTCTTCTGCACGGCGGGGCCCTGTTCATCGGTGCTCTTCTGCACGGCGGGGCCCTCTTCAGCGGTGCTCTTCTGCACGGCGGGGCCCAGGTCAGCGGTGCTCTTCTGCATGGCGGGGCCCTCTTCAGCGGTGCTCTTCTGCACGGCGGGGCCCTGTTCAGCGGTGCTCTTCTGCACGGCGGGGCCCTGTTCAGCGGTGCTCTTCTGCACGGCGGGGCCCTGTTCAGCGGTGCTCTTCTGCACGGCGGGGCCCTCTTCAGCGGTGCTCTTCTGCACGGCGGGGCCCTGTTCAGTGGTGCTCTTCTGCACGGCGGGGCCCTGTTCAGCGGTGCTCTTCTGCACGGCGGGGCCCTCTTCAGCGGTGCTCTTCTGCACGGCGGGCCCTGTTCAGCGGTGCTCTTCTGCACGGCGGGGCCCTGTTCAGCGGTGCTCTTCTGCACGGCGGGGCCCTCTTCAGCGGTGCTCTTCTGCACGGCGGGGCCCTGTTCAGCAGTGCTCTTCTGCATGGCGGGGCCCTGTTCAGCGGTGCTCGTCCAGTAAGTCAAGGGAGCCAGACCTGGCCTGGACTCCCTGCTCAGTCGCCCTCCGACCGTGCTGTTGCTGGACCCTTCGGTGACGGAGTCCTGGGCCCTTTGGTGTTCTCCCTAACACCCGGGATGGGGCTTGTGGGCCCCTCCTGCTCTGCGCTCCTGCTGGCTGACTTCTCCGCCCTGCTGCCCTTTCGCTCCTTAGATGGGGCTCTCGGGCCCTTGCCTCCCCTAGCTGTTGTGGCTGGTGAAGTGGGCGAACTTGGCTTCTTGGGGGCAGCGGTGTCAGTCCTCTCACGGCGGCCCTTTAGTTTCCGGGTCCTCTTGCCTGGGGGGGGGCTGGCTGTCCCCTTGCTGCTGATTGAAGTGTCACTGCTGGCAAAGGGTGGACTCCAGAACCCATGCACCACAGTGACACTCGAAGCTGGGCTGGTGGTGGCTGAGGTGCTCTTGGGACTCTTTGCAGATGGAGGGGGTGGGTCAGTGGAGGGAAAGAGGTCAAGATTAGCGAGGAAAACTCTCTTAGGACCAAGGTAATAGGTAGGAGAAGTGGTGATGGGAGTGGAGGAAGAGGATGTGGTTGTAGGAGAGTCAGGTGTGCTGTCTTTGGGTGCAGGTGCTTGTGCTGGAGGCTGTCGTGAGGTGGATGGCTGTTGGGTGGGTGTCTGCCTGCGTTTGTGTGTCTTGGAAGAGGGGGTGACAGACACAGTGGGAGAGGACACAGGGGACGTGTAAATGGTAGTGGGGGTGGTGACTGCACGTGTGCGGACTGGACTGGAGGGTGTGCTGGTGATGGAAGCACTGGCTGATGGTGGTGTGCATGCAGGTGTGAGTGTAGACGTCACAGGGAGGGAGGAGGGAGACGAGGAGGAGGGGGACACAGAGGTGGTAGTGACTGTTGGAATGTCTGCATCTGGGTGTTGCTTGCGTGAATGCTTGTGGGTTCTGTGGTGCTTTTGTCTGGATGAGCTGCCCTTGGGTGTTGAGTTGTGTGCAGGGTGGTCTGATGGTGTGGATGGGATAGGCTGAGGAACAGGAGACAGAGACAGGCTGGAGGCAGTCAGAAGAGGGAGGCTGGAAACAGGGACAATGGCTGCCGTCAGTGCTGAGGCCAGAGCATTGAACGATCGTTGATGGGCAGCCTGACCCGAATGAATGCCCTCCAGGTAGGCATTGCTCCGATGCACCTCCCTTTCTACCCCCTGGATGGCATTCAAAAGGGTAGTCTGCCCAACAATGATGGTCCTCAGGAGGTCAATGACCTCCTCACTGAGGGCAGCAGGGGTAACAGGGGCAGGGGCTGAGGTGCCTGGGGCGAAGGAGACGCCCGCCTTCCTGGGCGAGCGGGCACGGAGCGTAGGCTGAGGGGCTGCTGGGAGGGCGGGGCTGGTGCGCTGGGTGGCGGCTGTACCTGTAGAGGCGGGGGGCCCGGATGTTGCCGCCACCGCTAGGGAGCTCCCTTCCGAGGACGTGTCGCTGGTGTCACCACCGGTCCCCGTTGTGGTGCTCCCCTCGCCCTCCGGATCACTGGTGCCCTCGGTGTCTGTTCCTGGTCCCACCGGGGCCTTGTGACTTGCAGCTCCCTCGTGCTCCGATGCCAAATCTCCTCCGCCTGATGATGCTAATGCACACATGCACAAGAAGATGAAGAAGAAGGGTGGGGGGAGAAAAACGAAGACCAGGTTGAGTGCATGCAATGTCAACACCGTGGGCGGAGAGGACAGACACAGGAGCCTCATGCACTAAGCCGCGCATTCGGGGTACACTACTCAGTACTATTGACTAGGACAACAGGTCTAGAGACGACAAAGGCACACATGTGTGATGCTGGACCATCGATAGCTGTACTTGTCACCCTACAGAGGTGGGGGCCGGGAGCACAGGGCCATGCCTAAAGGAGAGGACTACACTACAGAAAGCGCCCTGGCCTAATGTCACCCACAACCCTCCTCCCCCACCCAGACGCCTCCACTGCGCAGAGAGATAGCAGAATGGGCTGATACTCACCCCCTTGTGTCTGCTGTGATGTCCTCAAGCGCCCATCCAAATCAGGGTAGGCCACCGCCAGGATCTGGGACATCAGGGGGGTCAGGGTACAACTGGCACCCCTCCTAGGTTGGGAGGCCATCCCCAGCAGTGACTCGGCGGTCTTCCTGGTCCCGCGGCGGATGTCCTCCCACCTCTTGCGGCAGTGGGTGCCCTGTCTGACGTGGACCCCCAGGGCCCGGACTTCCTTGGCGATGGCACGCCAAATGTCCACTTTCTGATGGGCGCTGACCTATTTGACATGTACAGGGTGGGAAGGAAAAATCATCAATTTTCTGCATGTTAGTTGCGATTGGCCCCCCCTCCCCAACCTTGCCATATGGCACATGCTCTCATCTGTCGTGCGTTGCACTCCTCATTCGCCCCCCACCCCACCAACTTACATCCACCCCACTCCACACAGGCATAGCCCATTCAATGTACACCAGTGTACTTACCTGTTGGTCTGGAGGACCGTAGAGTAACGCATACTGGGGGAGGACCCCATCCACAAGTTTCTCCAACTCCTCAGACGTGAAGACAGGGGCCCTTTCCCCAGTCGCAGCAGCCATTGTCACTTCCAGACCGAGGTCACAGCAGCACTTGCAGTATAGGTCCTCTCCTGTGGAAGATCAGGTCTCGAGTGATTAAGCAGATAGAAAATGGCGGTCACGCCCGCGGCGGTGCGTACCGCGGCGGTGCGTACCGCGACCGCCGGCGCACCTCGTTATTGGCTCCTGAAACCCATAGCCTTCAATGTTAGCCAATGCGGCTTCGTATAGCGGTCTTCGACCGCCTACCGCCACGGTGTGCCACGCCAGCGCATTGACCTCACATCCCATTGTCCCACTTCACAGGTCAGGCAGCCGCCATTTCAAGGGCCCACATGGCTTAATTTGTACTGCGTCACACAGGCCTAGGCCTTGCATTGCCACACATACACGCCTTTCAATACATTGATAATCGAGTGCTATGCATGCAGTGGTGAACGTACCTGTGATTTGCTTGACTCTGTGCTCCATGTTGTCCTTCCTAGGCACCGTCCACTGGGACTTGCGAGGAGAAGGATGAATCCTCGCGTGTACCGACCGCTGGTGGACCTGTCGACAATGGAAGAACGCCATATAATACTACGATACCGACTTGACCGAGCCACTATACATGAACTGTGTGCCCAGCTGGAGCCAGCCCTGATGTCCCCCATCCGCCAACCCACAGGAATTCCCCCTCTAGTGCAGGTTCTGTCAGTCCTCCATTTTTTGGCAAGTGGCTCATTCCAGACAACAGTGGCCATGTCATTTGGAATGTCTCAGCCTATGTTTTCAAAAATCTTGTCTAGAGTGTTGTCTGCCCTGATGAAACACATGCGGCGCTACATTGTATTCCCTGAGGAGGTTGATTTGGCCACTGTGAAGGGTGATTTTTATGCCCTTGGACATTTCCCCAACATAATTGGTGCCATTGATGGGACCCATGTGGCTTTAGTACCCCCAAAAGACGATGAGCAGGTGTACAGAAACAGGAAACGTTACCATTCTATGAACGTCCAGGTGGTCTGTTTGGCTGACCAGTACATCTCCCATGTGAATGCCAAGTTCCCTGGGTCAGTGCATGACGCGTATGTGATGCGAAATAGCAGCATCCCTTATGTGATGGAACAGCTACAGAGACAACGTGTGTGGCTAATTGGTGACTCTGGTTACCCCAACCTGCCTTGGCTATTGACCCCAGTGAGGAATCCCCGGACCAGGGCAGAGGAACGGTACAATGAGGCCCATGGGCGAACTAGGAGGATCATTGAAAGAACCTTTGGCCTCCTGAAGGCCAGGTTTAGGTGCCTGCATATGACAGGGGGATCCCTGATGTACTTACCAAAGAAGGTGTGCCAGATCATCGTGGCCTGCTGTATGCTTCACAATCTGGCATTGCGACGTCAGGTGCCTTTCCTGCAGGAGGATGGTCCAGATGGTGGTGTTGAAGCAGCTGTGGAGCATGCGGAGAGTGAAGAGGAGGAAGACGAAGAGGACGACCCAGACAACAGGGACAGAGTTATCCAACAGTATTTTCAGTAGCACACAGGTAGGAATCACCCACGCCATTTAACATTTACTAAAAGCCCCCTGCATCTTTACTTTGTGTATTTCCCCCCAGTTCTTTTAAACTGATGTTTGATTTTCCCTTCCCTTTTCAGTGCTGTATGACCCACTGCGTGACTTCTGCTTGGTTAGCCCATGGACTTATGCTTATTGACATCGGTATGTTATCATCACATAAATAACAGAACATTATTGAACAGTAATGTGTTATACATTTGTAAATAATACAGGCTGACTCCAGAATGATTTCAGTGCAATGAGTGATTTATTTTTAGTGCTAGATATTGGTACATGATATCAAAACGGTGATGGGTGAGGGTGGAGTTATGTCCATGGCAGAGTCCAGTTCTCGGTCGCACAGGTGCATTGTCCATATGCCTGTGGAAGGATGGAGCAGGGGCAGTTCAAGGTTGGACAGGGTGACACTGTGGGACAGTGGAATGACATCCGGGGGGATATTAGGCTGGCGGGGGTCTTGGCATCCTACTCTGTCTTCCTTTGAGATCTCAGGTTCCTCTTGCGGGGTGGTTGTTCTTCAGCAGGAGGTGGGGTTCTGGTGGCCCGTCGTTCTGTGGGGGCCTCCTGACCACTAGCACCGGCGGAGGTGGTAGGCTGTTCCTGGCTAGTGACAGGGGCCCTTTGTGGTGCCACATGGTCCCGCAATGTGGTTTCTATACGGTTGAGGACCTGGACTATGGTCCCCATGGCGGTAGCGATGTTCCTGAGTTCTTTGCTGAACCCCATGTACCGTTCCTCCTGCTGTGCCTGGATCTCGGTGAACCTGGCCAGTACCGTCGCCATCGTCTCCTGGGAGTGATGGTATCCTCCCATGATGGTGGTGAGGGCCTCTTGGAGAGTCGGTTCCCTGGGCCTGTCCTCCCCCCCCTGTCGCACAGCAGCCCTCCCAGTTGCCCTGTTTCCCCGAGCCTCTGTCCCCTGGACGGTGTGCCCACTACCACTGCCCCCAGGTCCCTGTTGTTGTTGGGGTGTTGGGTCAGCCTGGGTGCCCTGTAGTGGCGGACACACCGCTGATTGACGCGTCCACGAGACAGAGGCATGGGCCCGCTGGGTGGGAGCTGTGCTTGTGTTCCCAGAGGGGGTTGGGTCTGCTGTAGCCTGTGTCTGTGTGTGGGGAACCGACTGTCCAGAGGTCCCCGATGGTCCGGGCTGGTCATCAGGTTCTAGGTCGACAGAGCTGCTGTCCTCGCTGGGGGCCTGTTCTGGGGGTGGGATGGACAAATCTGGACCCTCCGTGGCGGTGTGTTGGCGTTCGGGCCCTGCAGGGGTAAAGGAGTATGGTTATTGTTTCGGTGTGTGCCATGGCGTGCATTTTGAGTGCCCTTGGCCCCCAGTGCTGGCATTCCCTTGTGGGAGGTTTTGTGAGGGTGGTGGGGGGGGGTATGGGTATGTGCAATGGTCATGCTTTTGGTGGTGGCTGTCTATGGTTTGTGTTGGCATTCAGGGGTTGGTGTGGTTTAGGGTGGGTTGTGCTGGTGAGACATTGGCAGGGAGGTTGTGTGCTGGGGGTTGAGATTGGGGGTGAGGGTGGGGGGGGTTGGCATGCTGGTGGTTGGGGGGGGTGAAGTAGTTGAGATTCGACTTACCAGAGTCCATTCCTCCGTGTACTCCAGCGAGGCCATCAGGATGCAGGATGTTTACCACCTCTTGCTCCCATGCTGTGAATTGGGGTGGAGTGGGTGGGGGTCCGCCGCCAGTCTTCTGCACAGCGATGTTGTGTCGCGACACCATCGAGCGCACCTTCCCCCGTAGGTCGTTCCATCGCTGATATCTTCCCGATTTCTGGGATGCTGTCCCACAGCGTTGACCCTGTCTACGATCCTTTGCCATAGCTCAGCCTTCCTTGCTATAGTGGTGTGCTGCACCTGTGTGCCGAAGAGCTGGGGCTCAACCCTTATAATTTCCTCCACCATGACCCTGAGTTCTTGGTCCGAGAACCTGGGGTGTCTTTGGGGTGCCATGGTGTGGTGTGGATGAGGTGTGGGGTGGTGTTTGTGGTGATGTGCGTGGTGATATGTGGTGATGTGTGCGTAGATGTGGTGTGGGTGATGAAGTTGGGTTCCTGTGTGTGTTGGGGTTTTCTATTGCTGTGCTCGCTCTCTCTATCTCTGTCTCTCTCGCCTTCTCTCCGATTTCCAACTAGTGGGGGTTTGTGGGTGATTTGGGTGTGTGTTTTATAGTTGATTGGATGTGTGGGAGTGTTGTTTGTATGTGTATCAGGTGTGTGTATTTCAAATTGTCCAATGTGGCTGTGTTTTGGAGCTGTGTGTGTATTTTGAGCACGGCGGTGTGTACCGCCAATGCAATACCGCGGTTGAAAGACCGCCGCGTGGATTCGTGGGTCAGAATGGCATGGGCGTGTTTGTGTTGGCGTGACGGTGGAGGTTTGGTCATCTCCAGTTTTCCGCGGCCCGCTGATGAGGCGGACTTCCTTGGATGTCGGATTGTTGGCGGTTTCACAGTTGGTGGTCAGAATGACCGTGGCGGTTTACCGCGGCGGTAGAATGGCGGACTTCTGACCGGCGGTACGGGCCTTTTACCGCCGAAGTCAGAATGACCCCCTATGTCTTCCTGATCGCAAATTAAGATGATCCTTGTCTCCTGATATAGCTGGATGTCTCAGTTTCTTTTGTCACAAACATCCCATCCTCATGTCCACCCTGTGTTCTCAAATTTGATTCACTCGCAATGTACTTCGGTCATTCTCCTCCTACATTTCTGATTGACTATAATTTGTTTACATAGACACCTTTAGGTCCCAAGTGAATCGTATCACCTGAGGAGTCTCGCAGTGTTCCATACTGTCCCTTGTCATCTTCAACCACTAAATGGGACCGCTTGGTGCTCTACTCACAGATAACAGCATAAAAATCACCAATATGCTGATGATACACAACGCTACCTGAAAGTCTCCTCTGCTTCACACATCTACCACCTCAAACACTACTTGCATATCATCCAAAATTGGATGCCCAATGTCTATCAGAAGCTCTACCAAACCAAGATAGAATTAATTTGCTAAGAATAACAAACATAAAGCAGTGCAAGATGTCCTTTATGGTGGTAACACTCTGCTCCTTGGCCTCTAAACCTTACACTGGCACCACTTAAGGGCATCCTGCAAGCCACAGCATGTCTCATCCAGGCTCTGAAGTAATATAAAGGTATCACAAATATTGTCATGGAATGCCATTGGTTTCTTCTGCCAGCCTATGCAATTGGCAAAACCATTTGTATCATTTGCAAAGCCATCACAACTAGCACCCCACTTATTTTGCAGACTCCTTCATCATCTCTAGTGGTTCTCCGCAAATTGCAACTAAGACACCACCTGCAGGTCCCAGACCCAGCTCTCCTGTGCTGCTGCATCGCTCTCTCCTACTTTCTGCCTCATTTTACTGCTTTCTCCTTCCCCTCACCCTGTTTTTTTTCTGAGTGCTTCTTCCTGCTTTTTGCCTCGTTTTATTGCTTTATACTTCCTTTCTCCCTGTGTTTCTGAGTGCTTTCTCCTGCTTTGTGCCTTGTTTATACTGCTTTCTACCCCTCGCCCCCTGTTTTTTGGACTGCTTTTTCCTGCTTTTTGCTTAATTTTAACTGCTTTCTCCTTCCTTTCCCCCATTTTCTGAGTGCTTCCGCCTTCTTCTTGCCCCATATTTACTTCTTTCTACTCCTTTCCACCTGATTTTCTGAGTGCCTTCTCCTGCTTTTTGTCTTAAATTTTTCACAGTTTATCCCTTTTTCTTCATTGCCACTCCTGCCAGCAGCCTGTTTTCCCACCTCCCACCTTGTCTCGCCCACTGCCTCCAGCAGCACCCTTTCTTCCTCCCAAGACCTACTTAATGGAGGCCGCAGCATGACGCCGTTAAGCAGGTCCCAGACCCAGCTCTTCAGTGCTCCTGCATCTCTCTCTCCTGGTTTGTGCCTTGTTTTACTGCTTTCTCCTTCCTTTCCCCTGTCTTTCTGAGTGCTTTCTCCTTGTTTGTGCCTGGTTTTAACTGCTTTCTCCTTCTCTGTCCCTGTTTTTCGGAGTGCTTTCTCCTGCTTTTTGCATTGTTTTTTCACTATTTATCCTTTTCTTTCCCCATTGCTGCCCCTGGCTGCTGCCCATTTTCCCAATTCCTGCCTAGCCCCACTCACTGATTCCCAGCACCCCTCTCTCCTCTCAGGACCTACATAATGAAGGCTGCATAATGGCCACGCAGCAGATGAGCGCAGCAGGGGCATCGCCAGTGAACCAAAGGCAAGCCCAACGCGCCCGTCTGTGCCTTGACCGTGCCTGGATCGTGCCTAGTGCCAGGACCCCTGGCTCTTCCAGCCCACGAAGATACCCCGCTTCTGACCTCCAAGCCATGGACCCCAGACGCACCAACAACCACTGCTGCCACACATCCCTGTGTACCGCCAGAGGACCCTTCTCCTGCTGACACTGCTGCCTCACCTTCAGCATCGAATCAACCAACAACACCAGTGACACCGCAAATGCGGATGCACCTGCACATTGACTGAGACCACCACAACTCAATTCCAGTGCATCCGACTCAATGCATGTTCACTTGGTAAACACACTACTGGCGTCTAGGACATGATTTAATTCCTCACCCCAGATGTTGTCTTCCTCACAGAAACCTGGCTAAACTCTGCCTCCTCACCAGACATCACCACCGCCATTCCCTGAAGGTTACAAGATAACACACCAGAACTGATCCAACGAGCACGGAGGCAGAATCGCTATCATCTACAGGGAAACCATCCGCTGCATGACATAATAGAACACCTCGACTTCCAACTCCGCACAGATGAAAAAAGCAACATCAGAGGCACCCTTGCCTACAATCCACCATAATCACGCCCAGCTTCCCTGAAACCATCCTTGGACTCATCGCCCCCCAGGCAATTGACTCCAAGCACTACATATTCCTAGGGGACCTCAACTTCCACCTCGACGAGCCAAGTGATGCCAACTCCAGCAGCCTCCTGAAACACATGAGCAACATTGGCCTCAAGCAGCTCCACCCACTTTGAAGGACACACACTCAACCCTAAATTCACCTACAGCATCAGAGTCAGGTACATCCACACCACATCACTCACCTGGTTCGACCATCATAGTGTACATTTCCCCATCTGAGGACTGACCTACCCCGGCACAAGGCTCCTCCTCAGATACACGCAAAGAAACTGGAAAAAGATATCAGAAGACCAGTGGAACAACCCTCTCTGCTCCCACCGCCCAGACCCTACACACCACCCTGAACAAGCAACAAAGAGCTTATCTCAGTTGATCACAGAATGCCCTGACACCATTGCCCCTGCCAAGACAGCCAAGGTCAAAGAACAAAGCAAAAAAGAATGCTGGTTCACCCAGTTCACCCAGGAACTGCACTCCACCAAATGCAACTGCCGACAACTTGAAAGGAAGTTGCATATAAGCAAAAAAACAGAAGACCGCACCACCTTCAGGACCGCTCTCAACCAGTATCACCGCCTCTTGAAAGAAACCAAGAAGCACTAGTAGACTGCTTCAAAGCCAGTGCAAACCACAGCAAAGAACTCTTCTCCATCATAACGAAGTTCACCAATCCTGCAGCCACTGAGAAAAACATCGCTTCCTGCCAGGAACCTCGCAGATTTCTTCCACAACAAGATCTCGGCCATCTACGAAAACTTCAAATGCAAACCCTCCACTGCAGACAGCATCAAGCAGCTCACACCCACGAACACAAACCCGAACACCTTCTCACCCACTGGGACTCCTCGCCATGCAAGACACTATCTCCATCATGAGCTCCGTGCACTTGGAAGCACCCACAGACCCTTGCCCCACCATGTTTTAAACCTCAGAAGCAAGACAAGCTCATCATCTTTGGAAATGCTACCTCAGCTTGGGACAAATCCTGGTGCCCCACATCCCTCAGCGCCCTCCCCTGCACTGACTGAGCATGCCACAACTTAGGAATCATCATCAACTCCTCCCTATCCATGACCCGCCAGGTAAACTCTGTCACCTCCTCCTGCTGGCACACACTCTGCAAACTTCGGAAGATCTTCAGATGGATCCCAGCAGACTGTCCCAGGACAGTAACCCATGCCTTAGTCACTAGCAAGCTCGACTACGGCAATACCCTCTACGCCGGCACCTCAACCAGGAACATAAAAAACTACAAGTCATCTAGAATGCTGCCACCAGACTCATTCTGGACCTTCCTTACCAAGAACACATCTCCCAACAAATGAGGATGCTCCACTGGCTACCGGTCGAGAAGCAAATCACCTTCAAGCTTCTCACCCACCCGTACAAGGCCATACACAATGCAGGACCAGAGCAGACCAGCATACCTGAACCACCGCGTCTCCTTCCACAACCCCGCCAGATCTCTCTGCTCTGCCCAGATGGCCCTGGCCACCATCCCTTGCATCCGCAAAACCACCGCCGGAGGACGACCCTTCACCTACACTGCAGCGAAGAGCTGGAACAACCTCCCCCTGCACCTCAGACAAAGCCCGTCGCTCACCATCTCCAGGACGAACCTCAAGACGTGGCCCTTTGGATGAGTACCTTTCCCTTTCCCCCAGCGCCTTGAGACCCTCGTGGGTGAGTAGCTGCCCTTTACAAATATTGATTCATTGATTGATTGAGACAATCAGTGACAAGCTCTGGAAGTTCCTGAATTCCTCCATCTACGAGGCCTCCTTCCCAGAAGCGTGGAAACATGCTGAAGTGAGGCCCATCCTGAAACAAAAATCAGCCGACCCAGTTGAATTGAAGAACTACCAGCCTATCTCTTTGCTCCCCTATCCAGCAAAAGTCCTCGAGAAAGTGATCAACCAGCAACTCACCCAACATCTAGAAGACCAGAAACTCCTGGACCCCTCCCAATCCTGATTTTGAGCTAACCACAGCACCAAGACAGCCATGATTGCTGTCTCAGATTACATAAGAGCCCTCCTGGACCACATCAAAGCCCTCCTGGAGTTCAGGGAAACAGCAGCCCTCATCCTTCTGGACCTGTCCACCATGGTGGACATCGTCACCCACCACAACCGGATCAACAGACTTCACAACATTCAAGGAAACACACTCAAATGGATTGCCTTGTTCCTTACTGGCAGAATCCAAAGGATCCATCTCCCACTCTTCACCTCAGAGCCCAAGGTGTCTGGAAGTCACCCAAGGATCGTCCTTCAGCCGAACCTCTTCAACACCTAACTGTGCGCCCTGACCATCACCATCAGATCACAGGGACTCAAACTAATCTCCTAGGCTGAAGACACACAGCTCATCCTCTCACTATCCGAACATCCATCCACCACAAAAGCTAACTTCCACAGATGCATGATGAACGTAGCGGACTAGATGAAGGACAACTTTCTGAAACTTAACAGTGAAAAAATTGAAGTCCTCATCTTTGGAAACAACACCTCGCTGTGGACCGACACATGGTGGTCCGGGGAGCTCAGCACACACCCCACCCCAAGGCTCATCCTGCTTCCACACCCTTTGCATGGTCCACAGGATCTGAAGGTTGCTCCTACCATACACCAGAAGGACCGTCAAGCAGGGCCTCATCACCAGCAGACTGGACTACAGAAACACGTTCTACATAGGAATCACTGCACGCCTCCTGAAGAGACTCTAGACAATACAGAACACAGCCGCAAGACTCATACTCAACTTCCCCAGAAGGACCCACATCACACCTCATCTCAAGAAACTACACTTGCTCTCAATTAAGGAGGTATGCCAGTTCAAGATGCTGATCCATACCTACAAGGCCATGCATAACGAAGGACCAACATACATAAACAAATGCCTGACCTTCCACCAACAAACCAGACACCTCTGATCAGCTGCCCTCTCCCTTACAGACACCCCATGGATCCATAGAGCCAGTAGAGGAGGACGCTGTTTCTCCCACCTGGCAGCCAAGGATTGGAGCAACCTCCTCCTGCACCTGAGGACCACACTGTCACTCCAGCAATTCAGAAGAGAACTTAAGATCTTGATGTTCGAATGATCATACCTCCACAAAGCAGCATACAGCTCCATCACCTCAAGACCTTCATGGGTGATTTGCCACACTCTATAAATGTTTGATTGATTACTTGATTGATTGATTTACCAGCTTGAGAAGTGTAAGAAAACAAGGCAGCAGGCCATTATCATTTCTGCACTGAGGATGTGGATCAACATCCCTGTATCCACCAGACAACTCCAACACTTCTCCCAGTTTAGGAAAAAGTTGAAAATTCACTGATTTACAGAATGCTACATCACAACATATTAACAATTCATAAACCAGCTACTTCTCCTATCACTTGCTGACTCTATGCTTGTTTTTGACACCGTATAGCACTGCACTGCCTTTTGACCAGGTTTACATTTTACAGATCCACATATATACATACATACCTAAATGCATACATACATACATGCTGGTACGACTGAAACCATCTAGTATTGCAATCTGCAAATTAGTGACTGCTCACTGAGCCTGACTATGATTGTGGTATCATGAGAAACCTGTGTCCTGGATTCAGGCTAGCCTGACTGATGAAGGGTGAATCCCTGAAACCTGTCCCAGGATGCTTGTTTCCAGTCCACGGAGGACCTGGCTTGGCAGTTCAGGCTGGACTGTTACCATGGGCAACAGGTTCAATACTGATTTGTATATGGCTGGGTCTAAACTGGGGTGATATTTTGTGCAAAAGAATGATGGATTAAACCCAGATCTGTGAGTGGGGTTGACTGTTTGAAACATTTCAGCAATCCGTCCATCATCCTTTTGTGTTGCTAAACCTGTGTTCAGCACCTTAACTGTTTAGGCTTGTTTAACCATACTGATAGGTTGCTCAACCATCTCCTTCAATTTCAGACAGTATAGATGCAAAGAAAGCAGGTGTAATCCCAGAGCAGAGCTATAATTAGCTGCAAACTATTGTTTCTCTTGCTGTGATGTGCAGAAGAGCTGCTGCCCATGTTCCCTTCTTAGAAGGGCTACCATTCTCTGAGACTTATTTTATCTTTTAGTGGTCAAGCCTGGCACTTTATTTTTCTTATAAATAACTTTTAAATTCAAAATTTTCTTCTAATTATTTTTGCTGCAATTTATATCCTGAGACTGCCTTCCTTCAGCTTTTTTGTCTTTTCTACAATACTCAGTCTGCCGCTCCTATCATGTACACTGTATTTCTACAAACACCTTCTGTCCCCGGAGTCCAATGTAGAACATGACAGCTAACATTATACAATACCAATCAGACTTTCTTACTTTATCATAGTCTCTCAAATTATCTCTTTACTACTGGACTCCTGCTTTAGTGGAAATCCGATCCAATTTCTGTTTAAACTTCTGTCACATTTTACCATCGTAAGGTGTTTTTCTTCTTGCACTACCTCTGTCTTAGCCTTCCCCCTAAGTTGTGGCTTTGAATGATAAATACCTCATGTATCATGACCTATGAAGGTATATTTCTCCAAATTAATTTTAGGCAGGTAGCAGTACAGTGGTCAGACACTGACTTATGTCCAACAATATTGCTTCCCCTCAAATGTTGGTAAAAACTATTGAAGAGACTGCAACAAAGTTAACCATAAGGTTCATATCCAAATGTATGCCGGAATCAACAAAAACTCACTAGAAGGCTGCAGACCATTTAGAACTCAGCAACCAGAATCACTGTCTACCTCCCACACCATACTCACATTGTACCACTCCTGAAGGAGCTTCACTGGCTCCCCATACAAAAACAACTACACATCAAATTTCTCACCCACACTATCAAGGCAGTACATAACACTGGCCCAGCACACCTCAACAATTGCATCTGTTTTCAGAAACATTCCAGCTCGTCCAGACTCCTACTTTCACAGGCATTTGGAAAACCAGACTCCGGCAATCAAGCCTTGTCCTACATTGCTCCTAAAACATTGAATGACCTGCCACTACACATAAGAGCCTCCTCCTGATTTCCTGAATTCCGCTAGAAGCTGATGACCTACTTTTTGAGTAATTGCACTGGGACCTAGGTTTGGCTAGACTCTTTGCAGCTCTGTGCAAGGCTACTGTACCGGGTAACTGTGCACTTTACAAATCTACATAGCATAACATAACAAATCAAGTGCGGGATTGGTCCCAAGTTCGGTTTCTATTGTTTTTAGAAAACCTTAGAAAATTGCAAGAGTAGGTGTACCATGTGTAATGTTATCTGTGTTGTCAAATATGGTTCCTCTGGTAACACATTTTTCAATGGGTTTTACCAATCCTAACAAAAAGCATGTTGTCAATGCTTGAGGCATTACGTGAGAACTGACCTTGTCTAACTGATTAATATTAGAAGAAATTCAAAATGGGATTTTGTTATTTTCTTCTTAGCTGGCACTTTGCCCATTACAAGATTTACAGTCTGCAGACTACCAGTCTGTATGGGAGGTCCATGTGCAACTACTTGAGCCCTGACATTAGTTCCTTGCAACTGTAATATGTCTGTATACGCTTGCTAATTCTGAAACTATCTGCATTAATTTTACTTTAAATGTTGTATTTGGGTTCAGTATTTATCCTCTTATCATGCTAACACTGGTAATGTTGACTCTGCAAGGTTCACTGGACCCATTCCATCTGGCTCCTCCTTGTGTCTAATTCTCCATTTAACCATTAAGAATATTTAGGATAACCTATAGGTATTGCCTGTCTTTTGTATCGGATCATTTATTGACTTACATGCAGCAATGTGTCGTGTTGCAGCCTCAACTGGTACAAACTCCACGCAGTAGAACATATTTCAAATGGGTAAGCTGGACTTGATGTGAAACTTAACATTCACTCATTTGTACAGTCCCATCCGCCATGTTAACAATAGATTCAGAGTATGGTTCAAACAGAACTTAAATCACATGGAAATCCTTTTAGACATTGAGGGATTAATAAGCCACACCGCCGACAGCCTGTGGGTGCAGGACCACCAAATTTTTACATTGGTAGTGAACTGACTGTATTGCAGGACCGCCTGGACAAAGGTAGACCACCTTCGACCTGGCGGTCCACCTAACAATGCCCGCGGTATTATGTGCGTCCTTACCGCCAGGGAATGCGTTGCCGCCAGGGATTCCATGGCGGCAGCCCCGCCACAGAATCCCTGGCAGTAACGATGCTGGCAACAGGAATGCTCATTCCTGTCACCACTGCAGGACTCCCCCCCTCCATGCAGGACCCACCCTGACCCCATCTGAAGCCTCACACCCCCCCAAGCTGTGACACCCCCTAACCCCGATCCCCATTCCAACACCCCCTCACCCCCAATCCCCATTCCAACACCCCCAACCCTCTGATCCCCATTCCAACATCCCCCCACCCGCCGCATACACGGATTCACACACGAACACATACACTTGCATACACACGCACAAAAACACACACAACCCCCCCAACCCCCTGCATTCACACAAACACACTCCCCCGTTCACGCACACAACATTTAGCACCCCCTCCTCCTCCCCATCCCCTGTCCGTCGATCACCTTACCTGGTGGTCGCGGTGGTCATCCGGGAGGGAACGGCGTCCATGGCGCTTGCTTTGTTGCCAGCGCCCTGCCAACACAACACTTCCACGCCAACTACTAAGTCGTAATAGGAGTGGCAGTGTTGTGTTGATGTGGCGGTGCCAGCAGAGTAACCTCCATTGCACCACCAACCGCCAGAATGGATGCTGGCGGCTCTCGGCCCAAAATATGGTGGAGAGCCACCGGCAGTCATATTATGGCAGTCTGATAACCGCCATCACTGGCGGTCTTGTGGCTGGCGGGACTTTGGCGGTCTACGTTGTAGACCGTCGAAGTCAAAATGAGGGCCTAAATGTAAATATAATGAAAATTGGTAATATATTATGTATTGCTGTAGAATTCTTACATCTTGAAGCTTCAAAGTATTGCCATAATGAGGGTCAGTATTTTAACAGAGTCAACACCTATACTTTATTTACGTTTATCCAGTTTGGAAGGTTGTTTGCAAAATACAGCTAATTTAGGTCTGTGTTGGGAAATATGTTATGAGACAAACACCCTCATGTGGCCTTGGATGGTTCACTTTTTGAGCCACTGGTCTTCTACTTGGAATATCGTTGAAGCCCTGATCTCTGGTCCTGATTCACAAAGGTAAACTTAGACCAGAGGTCTTCAGGTCTAACTTAAACTTCAGGTCTAAAGTTTGACTTCAGGCCCAACTGAGACTTCAGATCTACAGTTAGACCTCAGGTCTTACTTAGACATCATGTCTAAACTTAAACTTCAGGAGAAAGTTTACCTTTGTAAATTGGGCCCTCTCTCGCCAAGACAGCTAATAAGTACAATTCTGAAAATGCATTTAGAGAAAACAAAATCCTGTGATCCTGATGTAAGGTGTGAGAAATAACTTCAGAATTCCCTTGCACAGTGATATGGAAATCTAAAGCTATTCTGCTTTCTCCAAAGCACCATCTATACAAATGAATACAATATCTGAATATATATATGAACTTTGAATATACTGTAAAAACATGTGACAATTGCATCGGATGTAATGCATATTATTGTACAATAATGAAAATAAGTATATCAGTTCTTTCAAATGAATAACAAACTCTAAGGCCTAAGCAAAATGAGCAAAAGCACAATATAGGATGCAAGGAAATAAATACCAAAATATAAAGTGTAGTCTGCCCTGATAAAAATGCATATTTTGTGTTTGCCAAACATTAGACTAACTTTGAGCATGTTAGAATTGGCACACGCTGGGATAAAGTGAATAAGGTGTCACTAGCTTTAAAGTAATCTGAGCATGAACCACATAGTGTTTTGCATATGTTTACATTTAAGGTCTAGAAGTATCTTTAATCAGAGAAAATAGTGTATCTATAATCGTCATGGTATAAAGTGTGATTGTGATCAATTTGTGTTGCGACATTCCATAACGTTTGGTGTTCTGCCTATTTTATATTATTTTGAGGCAAAGGAGTTTCTATTTTTCATTGTCTCTTAATGAAGAGATGTGTGCATGTTCTGTCCTAAAGGAAATTTAGAGAGCTCGGAAACAGAGGTACTTTGATAGTTAATTGTATTTAACTGTATATTGAACACAACAAATGTGTATGTACACATGATTTTTTGGTAAAAGTTCCACTAGAAGTGTTATAGTTTTGCCTGGTGGAAAAATTGGTGTGATAGTTGACTTCTCCTTTAGATCTCCTTCAAAAGAAAGATACAGATTAATCCATTTTCATTCCAACTATGCCACCCAGTAAATCTATAGACATGTGTTAGGTGCGCGCAGTAAGAAAACTTATTGGGTGGATTTACCTCTGTGCAAAAGATATCTGTGTTATCAAGGAGGGCATATGTTTAGAAATTGGGTTCATTTTTGGCTGAGGTATGTGCCCTGTCCAAGCTGAAACCACAATTCTAGTCAGGGTAAATCACAAACACACCCTAGGTTAAGCTGTGCTCAACCCCTGGTAGTTTGACACAGAGCAGCCAGCCTTAAATTAAGAAACAATGTCTAAAGTATTTGTACAAAGCTTCAAACAGTAAAACAGTGAAAACACCACACAACACCACACAAAAAGAAAATCAGTGCATCTTCACCACTGCATGGAAAGGACTGATGCATTGCCTCCATTGTGGGGGTGAACACCAATGCATTGCTTCAGTCTGATCCCCCAATTCTCAACATTGACACCACCAGGACTAAGGTACTTTTGTTCAGTGGGCCTAACTATGTCCCTGTGTCACACACTTACCTGGTTCCAACCGCGTGGGCAATGCTGGACCTCCATTCGTAACTGGGGCAGCTTAGTGAAACAAGTAACAAGAGTTTGATTCCAAAAAGTGTCCCTAGAGGGTAAAGAGGGTGGGATCAAACAAGAAAAAGATGAACTTGTGTCACTGAAGAGACTGCTCTGCTGTCTCACCTCCTGCCTAGTGAGATAGGGACAGGATACCACCTACGGCAACCTGAGAGGCGTAAGCCTCTACAAAGTATGATTAGTTGAGATCTGAAGGTCTGAGTTACATAGCCATGGTGAATTTTTCCTAGAGTAACTTGAATGCATCATTGGCCTCCTGGGACCAGACAAAATGCATCTTTTCTCATAAAAGTCTGGTAATTGGGCTTACTATGTCAGAGAAATGGGTGATAAAAGTCTATAAATGTTTGAAAATCTCATGAAACTTTGTAACTTTTGACTGAGGTTTGTGCTGGCAATCCAGCATCACCTGCACCTTTTTATTCTCCATGGTAGTGCCTTCGGGGATAAGAAATATCTCAGAAATTCAACAGATTGAGTGTGAAAGGTGCATTTGTCCAGCTTAACAAATAGGTCATGTTCTCAGAGTTGTTGCAGTGCCTTCCTAATGTGCTCCATGTGTTCTGTCATATTTTGGGAAGAAATGAGGCTGCCATTGATGTATACTATTACACAAACATCCGGGAGATCTAGAAAAACCTCATTTATAAAGTACTGGAGCGTTGTGGGAGCCTCACATCACCCAAATGGCATGACTGTATACTAAAATAATCCAAATTTGGGTCAGAAGGATGTTTTCCTCTCATTGCCTTCTTTTATACGGTTGAGGTGGTATGCACCTCACAGATCTAGTTTGGTGTACAGAGTAGACTTCCGAACCTGATCGATTAAGACTGAAATCAGAGGGCAAAAGATCTGTTTTTAACTGTAACCTTATTCAATGTGCTATAGTCTATGCACACCCTTAACTCTCCATTCTTCTTTGGTTCGAAAAATAGGGATGAAGGGTCAGGGGAGTGGAATGACAGATGAATCCCAATGTTAATAACTCATCCAAGTAATTTTTCAAGTGTTTGTCTCTTTAAACATTCCCAAATCACCTAAGATAGGATTATTGTTTTCAATGAGTGGGATAGACCAGTTAGCAGTTGTGCCCCCAAGATAGGATATAGTAAAGGCTATCTAAGCTCTGTCAGAGGGAATGGCTCCTGGTTTAACCAAACATTGCAAATGGCACTGACTTCTAAAGGCATACAATTTATTATTATCCCAAAAAACCTCTCCAGAGGCTGCAGAGGCACAATTGTGGGAGTAGTTACAGTGACCTGCACAGGATTATTATTACCAATGGAGGGCGTATTGGTGGTATTTTTTGTTTTACCAGAGTCCGGAGGTTAGAACAGGCTGCGTGTCATTAGGAGTTGCCCCTGCATCCTCCAACCTGGGTGAATGGCAGGGGCAATATCTATCAAATTCATCCTTAAGCAACAGATTTTTCTGTTGCAAGGATTTAACTTCAGCTTGTACCTCAGATAATGCCTGAGCTAAATTGTCAACATGTAATTGGTTGTCCATATCTTTTGAGTGGTGGAAAGTGCAAGGATTGGCCTCCTGTCGCACACTCCCCTGGTTCCAACTACGGAGACGATGCTGGACTTTCTATTCCAGCTGGGGCAGCTTAGTGAAACAAGTCACAACTGTCTGGTTCCAAAGACTGCTCCCAGAGGGGAAACAGGAATGGGATGAAAAAAAGAAAAAGATGAACTTGTGTCACTGCAGGGGCTGCTCTGCTGTCTCAAGCACTGCCTTGTAGGACCGGGACTCCCTGGACTTCATTTTCCTCAATGCAGGTGTGCACACTAAAAACAACAAAAGGCAAGGTTAAGCATAGGTTCTCAACTCTAAATGATCTATCAATTATTTACACTATTTGTACACTTACATACATCATCATAAATATTATAAGGGAGAGCAGAGACCATTTCAAGAATAAGCTGGAGATTTTCTGGCATTCCGGGACATATAGGTCTCAGGATCAAACTCAAATACAACTTCAAGCTCTAGTTTCTCCAAAAATACTAGATAAAACTTATCAAGAAACACAGTGGCAAATATTCAGTTTGGGTACAATAGAGTTCAGAGCTCTGCAATGAAATATTCTATAGTGCTGGGCTATATGGGTTTCAATACTCAAACAATATCCAATGTCAGAAAATTTGCTCACTCCTTCATAATAATCAGCCTGTGGATTAATGCACACTAACCTGAAGGGAAAGCATTTAGCCATGTCTGGTATTTTAACTGGAGTGCAAAGACAACAGAAGACTCGGTGCAAGAAGCTCAAGAGGAGACAAAATCGCAGATCATGAAGGAAGACACTGGAAGTGTCACAGACACTAGCAGCACAGGATCATCAGGAATACTTGGAAGACGAGAGACTTGGAAGTTCTGGGTGACTCAAGAGGTGAGTGCACAGGACTAGAAGGAGACCAAGCGCAGATGCAGGTTCAGAGGGAGTGTTTATGCTAGAAGAAAACAGTGTTCCAGAAGGCACATATCCCATATCGAAATGTGGAATATTCCAATGAGCCTGGGGAAGATCACATGTTACATACAACAGATATTAGGCCTTGCAGGTAACAGAAGCAAACAGTAAATGGCAACAATGAACAAGTGCTATAGAACCCCAAGTGCATGATGGTACAATTGAATAGTTCACAGTGGAAGCGTAACTATCCTAAAGACGTGATAATCTCAAGGTGCAAAACAGACTAAACTTGCCTAGCAACAGAACAGGAGGGTCAATGGTTTAAACTTCCTGGGAGGGGTGCCATGGAATGCTCAAGACTGAAAGGCACCACAAGGAAAGGATGACTTGGAGGACTCGGGGCAGGGTGGTGCCACAAATGAAGAGTTACATAAGAATGGTGAGTAAACCCCACCACACATAGGGCAGAAGATGGAGTTGTAACATACTGCAGCTGTCCCACGCTCCATCGCGGTCGGCCTGAACTTCAAGCATTGCCTCTTAAGTTAAGCCTGACTGCTCTGTACTAAGCCCCCAGAGGGTAGGCATATGTTAATTTAGGGTGTGTTTGTGACTTACTTTGAGTAGGATTGTGGTTCCTGTTTGATCAGGGTGTATACCTCAGTCAACTAGAAATTCAATTTCTAACAATAATCTTTTTGGTATATTTGAATTCATGAACAGAGCTGTCCTCATACATAGAAAATGAAGTCAACTCAATTATAACAGTCTCAACATTCCTTTCTCAGCAGAATGAACATGGTATACATGTAGTAAATTGTAGAACTGGATTGAAAAACATGGTTATTTTTATTTAATAATTCTGACCGCTAGGTTTACTTTCTGTATCAGCTTCATACCACCTACATTCCATTTACTGGAATTCTATCCAGCTTTTACAATGATCATGCAAGAAACACCAAGAAATAATTGTATCCACAGTCCATCCAAAAATTTCAGAGTGGAACAATGCTGGATCTTAAAAATCCAACAGAGAATGTGGGTGTTGCAGACTTTGACAACAATGGAAAAACACTTTAAATAAGGCTTGAAAATTAAATTGCCCCCCTAAAAATCATTCACACAATTAGTCAGAGCAATTAAAGGTGAAGCTACAGTGGCTGTGTGTAAGTAATTGGGTTACTAGCAAGGGGGATGAAATCCTACTCAAGCAGCAACCACAACTCTTGTCAGGCTGAGGCACAAGCAAGCCTCAAATTAACCTGTGGTCAGCCCTTGGGTAGCTTGGCACAGAGCAGTCAGGCTAAGCTTAGAGGCAATGTGTAACGCATGTAGTATTTGAAAAAGTAACAAAGTGAAAACACAGCACAAGAAAAATCAAACACCAATTTAGAAAAATAGAGTAAATTATAATAAATAAAACAATCCCAAAACAACAAAGTTCAATAGAGATATGCAGTTGTAAAGATTTCAGTGAAAATAGCAGCAAAAAAGGGCAATACACCAACTGTAGATATCTGGTCACGCCAGACGGGACAAGGTCACAAGTTTAGGCCGACTGCGATGGACTGCAGACTGGCTACAGGAACCCAGTTAGGCCCACTGAACAAGAGAACCTTAATGCCAGGCTTGAGGAGTGTTGTGAGGTCCCTCACTGAGGATGTGTGTCACAGCCGAGGTGATGCATAGGTTCTGAGGAGCAGTGAAGTTGTGATGTCAGGTCCTGCATCATCATTGAAGATCTGTCGATGATGGGTTGTGTTGTGAAATACAGCACTGAGGATGCGTTGCGCAGCCAAGGTGATGCATGGGTTCTGAAGAGCTGTGAGGCTGTCATGTGAGAACATGCGTCGTCATCAAGGCTGCCATCAACAAGGGATTTGAATTCAGATGGCCTGCATTGGGAAAGATTTGCACAGGCGGCGGTTCCAATGTGGACTGTGGGGTCAATGCAAAGTTCTTGAGTCGGGGGAACCCTTTCAGCACAGATGATGCACCGGTTTTGATTCAGATTGCTTTGCTCAGCAGAGAAGATGTATTGTATCTGCTGGGTCCACACTTGGGCTGGCAGAGCACCTTTAGGCCCACTTCGAAGGGTCCAGGACTGGGATAGCACCATTTGGCAGGGTCGGACTTATAGATGGCAGAGTCCAGGTGCTGGGTTCAAGGTTGTTTGAGCCTTCTGTCCCCAACGCTCTAGTCAGTAGGCCAGCCAACTAACCTGTGAGTCACTCCGGGGTCCTGGGTTCAAATGCTGCAGGTCCAGTCC
Organism: Pleurodeles waltl; assembly: GCF_031143425.1. Taxonomy (NCBI): domain Eukaryota; kingdom Metazoa; phylum Chordata; class Amphibia; order Caudata; family Salamandridae; genus Pleurodeles; species Pleurodeles waltl. The sequence continues at coordinate 317,836,165 of NC_090442.1, read as the reverse complement.
TTCTCACCCAGGCAAGAGGGCAGCAGGTTGCAGGTCAGCAAAGCAGAGCAGCAGTTCCTTTAGAGCAACAGCCCAGCAAAGAGGCAGTCCTTTCAGCAGCACAGCAGTCCTTCTTCCTGACACAGTATTCACAGTCTATGGAAAAATAGAAGGACGGGGAGAGATTTTTAAAATGGTCCAGTGCTCAGTCTCCCAAAGTTAAGTATACACAATTAAGGTGCACTGTTCCACTGAAGAACCGCAAGTCAAAAGGGCACTATTAAAAGTAGAAGACAGAGCCCTCACACACCCAATGGGTGTCATGCTTCATCATAAGGTCTGCTCCTCATTGGGCTGGCACTGCAATGTCCGATGGCTCCATCAAAGGGGCTTTTTGCCAGAGATCTTTTGTGAAGAGGTGCCGTTGTGTGTAGAGGTGGATTTCAGACCTACGAGAAGAAGTGAGAAGCTGGAGGAAAGAGATTAAAATTGGCTCTAAACCCTAACACCAATCTATTAATTACTTAGAAAGGGTCTAGGTCAAGGTTAAAAACAAAGGGAGTGATCAGGGAGATAATGTTCCTGCACTCTACCAGAAAAGATAGGGAAAAGGAAGATTGATCCTAAAACCCTAAACAATGGTCGACATGCTTCACACCTATGAAGTCCCTAACGGATGTAGTAATGTTTCTTCAGGACCAAAAATAAAGAAACTCCTAAGCTTCACTAATGGACTCACATTAAGTCAAAAATAATAGGTGAAACAAACTTACATAATGAACTATAAACAAACACTAGTTAATGACCTGTGGAAAAAAAATAAAAAAAATAAAAAAACATCCATAATTAAAAATGTTTCATACTTTACCATACATATGGTGGACTGGCACTCGTGGCTGCATGCACTCATGCTGAGAGCCTAAACAAAATGTGTCCTGACTCAGCGTGCTCCTGCCAACTCCAAATGTGAAACACCATGAGTCGCTCAAAATGATAAAACAGCAGGATTTCTTACCCTCCTATATTAAGGAAAGGGCACCTTGGGACAATGCGAGCCAGTGGAACTACTGTGACCCGGTAATTGAACAGAACACTAGTATATGTTAATATTAAAACATAAAGTCACAAAGGATGGTAATTTACTTCCCTATATATATGACACTGCAAATTACATCCGTCCATCAACAGAAGCTAAAATCTAGGGGCTATGTAACCTCATAACATTAATACAACTTTTTAACAGATAACACTATTGCTGTCATCAAAATTAGAGTAGACTGGTGGACTGAGTGGGTACGTAAGGATTGAGGTGGTCAATGGCATTGTTGGGTATCAAAAAGTAAATAAGCTCAGTGCAAATAGTTGACCGAGCAGTAAGGTGGGAAGGGAATCCTAATGACAGGTCTAAAAAGAGGAAAGGGTTGGGAAAAAAACTGGTATACTGACCACAAGAAACCAGTGCCCAAGTGCGGAGGAAGCCGCGGCAAAGGAAAGCCATCTGGGCCACCGTAGGTGGGAACTCATTATAAAAAATTACACTGGGACGAATATTAAAATCCCGGTTGAGGACAAAAAAAAATAACCAATGTGGTTCCTGATTCTGTAGTGTGTGATCAAGGTGCCTGTTAAGAGGTTACTTACCCCCTAGATTTCTCTAAAGTACTTGTGAAGCAATAAGATGTGCACCTTTGTTTCCTTCCATTGCATTGGCATCTAGGTGTTAGGCTCCAGAATCAAAAGGAGGGCTGATGGCCCTTTCAATTGGGATTTTGTTTTGTGTCCAGTTGGAAGTGAAAATAAGAAAGCCCTTTGCCCCCTGCAGGTTGCTGCTCAGACCAATAATCAGACTGCCTGCGGGTTTTGCTAAATTGTGTCCCTTTTTGGAACATTACAATAGGAAAAATTCATCATATTTCACTAGTTAGTTAGATCTCAGATACAGCTCAGAAGCAGCTGCCAGAACCGGGAATCGGCGGGATGCCCTGCAGTTCCGGCCTTGCATAAAAGCTTGACCGAGAACAAGAAAGAGGAAGGCAGTAGAAAGGAGAGGGGAAAAAAGGATAGGATAGTGACAAACCGAGGAGGCAGGCAATAAAAGCTGCAAGATTATGATATTAACAGAAAGTGTAGAATGGTAGAAGAAAGAGGCCTGATGTAGAATCAGAAGTTGCCTTGTATTTGGCCACATCCACATTCAGTGAGAAAATAATGTCAGGCACTCAATCCAGCTGCCAAATGCACTCCTTCGTTATTTACCAAAAGATCGGTAAAACATAAATCTCTGTTGCCTGACATATTACGTGTGAAACTTCATGTAACAATAAAACAGTGAGAAACCGTAGTTGTTCCAATAATACTTTGCATATGAAAGACATTTATTTCTCCTACTCATTTCAAAATGTAGAAATAATTCGAAGAAAGGTTAATAAACAGGCACGCTCTGTCATGCTTCTTGGTTAGCTGAATACAGGGAGTCACGGGAACAAAAGTCAAAGGAGGCACATCTGTCAACCAGCCAGCACATTTTAGATCCAAGTGATTAGCTCCACTGATTTATACTTTGAATGCAACATAACAACTCTTGCAGTCTGCCAATTCACTCAATGTAATGTGAATGTTGTTTAGTTCTGGGTCTACTAAGAAATATCTCAGTCTATCCCATTAGCCAGGCACATTTTGATTGTTTTCATATGCATAGGAACGTTTTTGCACTTCTAGGATAATAAATCAGTTTTGGCAGAAAGTTGTTAGGTTCATGCCATTTTCTGAGAAAACATTTTAAGAAAGTATCAAGTTCCACCGAAACGATTTGCAAGCACTTAGTACTCAATAAATAAAATGCGTGGCAAAAAAAGGGAATCAAATCTCTAACAATGATAACTGCCAACTTTTTCTTATCCTAGATTGTCTCCCAAGTGGTCGCAAGTCTGTAACCTATTGGGTTTGCCAATGCCTTTTGGTGATGCTCTGAGTCGTCCACAAGATTCGATACAACATCAGTAAGATAAGGCTGAGGGAGAAACACATGACTGAGAAAGCAAAGTGAAGCGCGGAGGAGGATGTGGAGTTTAGTGGGGGAGAAGCACCCAAGCGAGAGCTTACAACATGAAGAAGACAGCAACACAAACCATGGAGGCGGCTATTTTGCAGGGAGATATGCACACAAGGGAGAGAACAGGAGAAACTACGCTCTTATTGAGTGCTTAACCAAAATGTTAAAAGTAGATCCCTAAAACTGAGCAGTTACAAGTCGGCTTATCTAAAGAATGGTAAAATGGCTATGCTCTAGAGGAGGGACAAGCACAAGCTGGAATAAGATGGACAGGGAAAGGCATCAAATAAGAAACAAGCAATGAGAGTGAATGACTGTAAAGCCAACCACAGGTTAACAATGGGTGGGTTGTATGCCCACTGCAAATGATGGGTTAGCCACAAGAGGACTTTTCCAACCAGACAGCTTGAATAATAATTTTAAGGTGGCAATGTTAAATATTAAGACTTGCTCAGATTTGAACCCTGAAACACACACTTCAAAGACACATACTTGCTCCTAGAAGCTGTTCAGTCACTAATAATAAAACATGTTGGAAATTCACTTTTTCTTATCTCACTATTAATATTCCACAAATTGCAGTCACTAAGAAAAATAAAACATGACTTTATAACTATCCCCTTCTCATTGGGCAAAGACTATGTGGAGATGAATGGATGAAACGTGGTGTAGTCAAGAGAAGAAATGGGGCCAAGATGCTTTATGGAGTGGTGAACCTGCTGAAGCAGATGTCTTAATTATAAATTATTAATGAGTGTTTATGTATTTTGAGTAATGAATTATGTAGAAAATGAATAACGTAGAAAAATGAATGTGCACGTTTGAAATTGTGACCTCAAAGAATGGCCAGCAGTGTTCACGAAATGTACTAAATAAATGATTAATACTTATGAAATATTGAAAATATATTAGATTAATGAAATAATATGTCATATTGAGAGTTATAAAATGTGTTCTTGCTTATTAATCGTAGGCCTTAACTTTGCGAGTGTCCTGGCCTAGTTTTGCAAGGCCTCATGCAGAAGCTGTATTTCTTAGCGTTTAATAGAAAATGCTGACAGAGTGAACTAACTGTAAAATGTTCATTGTTTAATAAAATGCTTAGCAGAAGCTTTCCATGAGAACCAACTAACAGGAGACAGCGTCCTTAAAATGTATCATACTCCATGTGATGTGTGCTACATGTACTTTCCCAGGACGCGAACAATGAAGACACTGGCTGAAGAAGAAGATGCAACAAAATTGATACCTGACGAGCCGGATGATGAGAACCTCTTAAGGTGAACCAATCAACGTTATGTGAAAGGAGAAATAGTAGAATTCATAGATTTGGGACAATAAAACTGTTGAGTAGAGTATTAACGTACGATTAACTGACCAATTGGAAATTAGGGAATAGTTTGCGTGACTTTGATATAACAACGTGACAGAGAGAAAAAGATTCAGATTGCGAGACTAGAGAGCACACCTTATTCCGAGTTTGTGATGCCATATTGTGAAGACTTAAAAGAAATTTGAGATTTTGTCATTGGGCTCATACTCTCTGACTGAGAGCCTGATGCGTTGCTGATCGATTGATGACCTGAGGACGAAGATTGATTCTGTTTGCTGACCAATGTTGTGGATAGGTAGATATGACAAAATGACTGAATTGCATTTTTGTGCCTTTTCTTTCTAGGTACCCACTGTGCTGTCTTAATTAGTTTTCCTTAGCCAGAGGTGTTCTAAATTAATGTTCTAAATTGTTTTGCATGAAGCCCCACATGCTGATGCTAATCTGGGTTAGTTGAGGGTATCTACATGACGACTGACAAATTGCAGAGTCAAATGGTTGATGAACTAATTTGCTGAACTTTATGGGTAGCGTTGTATTATTGAAGCTGACTTTACTAATGGTTTGCACTTTAGAATGTATAGTGATTCAAGCTTTGAATAGATGGTGTTTCTGGCATCTTTTGGCTAATTAATACTGTCCTCATATGCATTTTGAATTGATTTTGAGATTAATCTATATGACTTTAGCATTGTTAATATAAGGGAAATAAAATTACTAAACCTTTACTGAAGGTGTGGTTATTCATGGCTGAAAAGTCATGGTGTGTGACAATTACTGACTCCATTGATTATTTATTTGACTGATTATTGATTATTGTGTATTGATTGATCTTCCTTTTATTGGAGCTATGGTAAGAACATCTTAAACGAGTCAAAAGGTTCATTGACCTATACGCGTCCCCTTGTAAGTTTACTTATTAATGACTGACGCGCTACCAGTCCCATGGTGGAGACTGGAGAGGAGCTGAGGTGGGTCATGGGGGACAGAGAAGACTAACTGATGGTTCCTAAAACAAATTTGGCAGGGGTAAAACAGCAGCACAGTCAGCACATGCTGCCTGCAACAAAGGATCCGTAGCTTACCTCATACCAATGAGGTCTGAAAATAATAACCATTGACTTCACTTCACCACAGAAACATTTAAGAAGATGACAATATTGAGGCAATGTGAATGATACCGAAGATCACTGAGGAGGCTGGGATGAGGGAGCAAGAGAAAAAGTAAAAAAAGCAGCAGGATGTGCACTGCAAATACTGGCCAGCGAGGGAAAGGCTGAGAAACTGAAGGACAGAAAGTATACTGTGGCCGGGAGGGCAGTGATAGGTGTAGGAAGGATAGGCATGGAAGAGAGGGAAGCAACATGGAGAATGAGAGGGATCAGGAAAAGTGAAGTGGGAAGGAACCCATTGGAGAGAGAAAAAGTGGTTCATAAATTCAAGCAGTGTCAGCAGTGGAAGGCAACATGAAAAGCAATGATAAAAGAGCAATGCTCCAGAGGAGGGACAAACACAGAATATAGAGAGAAGCCACCAATAACAAAACAGGGAAATAAGGCATCTGATCATGAGCAAGAGTCGAATGTGGAGTATTTTATGGAAATGTCTGCAGCAAGACAACAAAAAGGTTTGGATGCACTGTACGAATCATTACAACCAAAAGGAATGTGTGATGCACACAGCAACTTTAAGACTCTCAAAATAAGAGAGGAATAATAGTATATTATGGGGATCAAAATGGTGGAAATGAAGAATGGAGAATGAGAAGTGGCTGGTGACCGCCACATCTTCCTTTCAGGGGTTGGTGCCAGGAGATGAAAAAATATATTGTTTTAGTTTGTTTTGTAAAGCAAAAGGTGCAAAAATAAGATCATAAAAGATATCAATAAATTGTATTAGATTACCTAACCATGATATTTATATATTATACATTATGCAGCTTCTTTCACTCCTTCTAGTCAATATCATTCTCCAAATATGACAATATTTCAGGCTTTGGGGACCCTAGTATTGTCTTACTAAAACCTGCATAGGCGGATCATACACATAGTATTAAAATAATAAAGTCAATAGGAAAATATTTATCACCAAACATAGATCCCTCGTCTGATCGCAGTAGAAGGAAACAGTAGCCACATGTTCCTAGGAAAGAAACACAAAGCATAAAAACTAGGGGTGGGAGTAACTGGCATAATTCTCATTAGAGTAATCACTCGTAATTACCATAAAATGACTCGTAATTATGCGTAATTGTGTTATAAGCATAGTCCAGCATTTAGAGCTATTTTCTTCCTGCAAAGTTCACCCTCGTGCCCAAAATGGGCCACATGAGGAATTTTGTGCTAAGAAAATAGAACTAAATGCTACAGGAAACAAACAGCAGTAGCCAGCAGCAGCTCACTGTCTCTTAGTTCATTGTTCCTGTGCTCCTGCAGTAGGATGTTTGCCCCAAATTACTCTTCATTACTCAAGCTGGTGTAATTGCAAAATTTGGGTAATTTGCATCATAAGGGTAATGCTTAATTACTGAAATTATTGCAGCTTTATTAAAATTTCCCAGAGGCCTAATAAAAACATATAATCCAAACATGTAACTACAGGTGTTAGTGAACCACTCACCAGATACTCTTGTATTTTTAAATTGACACAGGTACTACTGGAACAAATTACGTTTGGTGATGGGATAATCATAAACTTAAATATGCATTGGCAGAGCCAAAAGGTCTCACCTTTGGGACCTATTGACTTTGCCAATGGTTTTTAGCAATGTTGTGCAGCATGTCTAAAGAAGAACAAAAGAAACCTTTGACCAGGTTGCCTGAATCATTTGGTAGGAGCACACACTATCAATGGACAAGCCTACAAAATGGCTTAGCTGCTTTTGTTCTTGAAAAACGTGTGAAAGTGTCTTTTTAAAGAGGGTTGGGGAACATAGTGGAGGGGTGGACGCCATAAGGAGCGCAGAATCAACAAAGGGGCCTTGGAGGCAGAAACAACACAGGTGGCATATGTGAGGGGGAAGCAACATATGGTCACATGTGGGGTGTAGAGAAAAGCAAACCAATGAGAGAAAGAAAAATGTAGAGTGCAGGAAGGGGAGAAAACCAAATAGGTGAGTGAGAGAGAACATTGTGGAGCTGAGGGAAGACTCATGTTTGGGAAAAAGACACATGGCTGGTAAAACAAATGAGGGAAAGCACATCACGGAGGGGGTGGAGAAGTAGCACAAGCATGAGAGAGAACATGGAGCACAAAGGGGAAGAGAAGCAAACTAGGAAGACAGCTGAAAAATACATGCAGTCTTGTGGAGTGCTTCAAACAAAAGAAAAAGGTAGTTCCCTAAAAGTGAGACATCGAAGGCCACAAGTAAATTGACAGTGCTCCAGGGGAGGGACAGACACAAGATTGACAAGGCAAGATTGACAAGGCAATGTGTAATGTATTTGTACACACACACACACACACACACTCACACACTAACAGAGTGAAGACACCATAAATGCACTCCTCAACAGTTTAAAAAATGAGGCAATATTTATCTGAATAAAACAAGACCAAAATAACAAAAATCCAACATACACAAGCAAAGACACAAATTTTCAAAGATCAAACTTCATTATAGCGCTTAGAACCACAATAGCTCCAACTGGGGCTATCGCGACGACGTTGACGGAGTCATTTACAACAGTCCAACACTACTTGCAAGAGAAGAGGAGCTGGTCACGGAGTTGAATGGATCCCACGTACAGTACCTTTGAAAACGATGAAACATAGATGTTGCACGGAGTCAGGAAGGTGAGGCGTCGCTGTAGCCGGTGTGGCATCGGTTGCTTACTGCTACCAAGGAGGTGAGGTGTTGGTTCCTTACAGCAAGGCATGGGAGGTGAGATGTTGGTTCCTTACAGTTGCAGGGGAGGTGATTCAGCATTAGTGGCGAAGCGTTGGTTCCTTTCGATCTGGCGGGGTCGATGAATCCAGAAGATCAAGATGCGGGGCGTCGACTTCACGGTGTTGCAATCACAATGCGGAGTCACAGATGCTGTGACAGAGTCTGATGTCCCAGACATTGAGAGATGGCGCTCAGGACTCACGCTGTGGCGGGACTTCAGAGGTGCTGCAGCAGCATCGGGCCTGCGGCACTGGATGCAGCTGATGCACTGAGTGGTGACCACTGCTCCTAGTGCAGGCAGCGGCATGTAGTCAGACAGTGCCGCCAGTTCAGAAGTCGCTCTGGAGTCGATGCACTTGTTTTTTTCTTGGTTACACCAGAACTCGCTCCCAAGGGCCCAGAAACTGGATTTGGCACCACTTGGCAAGTCAGGACTCTCAGCAAGAGAGCCCAGGTGCTGGCATATGTAGTCTTTGATGTCCCTGAGACTTCTAACAGGAGGCAAGCTCAGTTCAATCTCTTGCAGAACCTTGGGAAGCAGGATGTGGAAAGCAAAGTTAAGTTCTTTCACTTCCAGGACAGAAGCAGCAAGCATTATAAATATATGGCAACATTAACTAACCTAGTTGCACATCCCTACAGTTTCATCAAATATAGAATATTGTTGATACATATGGTGCTCTAAGCACTAAGGTGGTCATTACGAACTTGGCGGTGTGACCCGCCTTGCTGGCGGTGTCGGGAAAACACGCCAGCCTGCATCGCGGGCCGCACCGCCACATAAACAACACCATGAGGGCAGCCTTTGGCAGCGCTCACTCACCGCCAGGCTGCCTCCGTCAGGCAGCCTGTCAATGGTTGGAATCATCATCCGACAGGACAGCAGTGCTGCCCCTCAGATAATGATCCATAATCCTCCAGGCTGGCGGAGGGAATGCCCCAGGGCACCCCTGGGGGCCCCTGCACTGCCCATGCACTTGCATGGGCAGTGCAGGGGCCCCTGTGCAGTGCCCCATCGCGCAGGTCACTTCCTGATTTTCGGGCAGTGCTCTGCGCGACGTGTGCAGCTGCACCCGCCGCACAGAAGCATTGGCCGTCAATGTCCCGGCCAGGCATTCCTCTGGGCCCGCGGGCGCCAGCAGGGATCCGGGGGCGCTGGCGGTCAGTAGTTTGACAGCCAGCATGAACACGGCGGTTTCGACCACCATGTTCATAATGAGGGCCTAAATCACACCTGTTGCCAACGTGTGTAAGCTGGAACCAAAAGGGACCAGTATATTACTGAATAGAAAAAAGTGAGGCACACATATGTAAATAACTATTAATTCAAAACATGTGTTTAATCATCTATAATAAATCAATTCGAAACATCCTAGTGTAGTTAGTCATCAAATCAATTCAAGACACCCTAGGACGCTTACTATTTGGTACATATATGAAAAAGATAATTGCAAACACCTATTTCAAATATTAAGTTTGATCATTTTAATAATATATTATTCATGTCACTTTGTATTTTCCAATACCATCCTCAAACAAGAACAATAAAAATACATTTCTTGAGATGATGTTACACAATCAGATATTGTGCTTGTCCAGTCCAATCGTTGTGACTTTCAGTCCAAATCCTCAATCATTCAGTTGAAAATTATAGCCACCAAAAATGTATTTTCAAAAATGTATATTGATTTCAGTCCAAACAGTTGTGAATTGAATCCTCAGCCCAATCAATCGGAGATTATAGTCTCAGTCCAAAGGTTGAAAAATATTTTGCCACCCAATCAGTTAGAAAATATAGCTTACACGTGTTTCGTCCTATACTAGGACTTCTTCAGGGCTGGTGAGGTATCTATATATCACTTTTTTCTATTCAGAAGCAGCAAGCAGCAGGCCAGCACAACAAAGCAACTGGCAGAGCGGCAGTCCCTACTATGGCATCTAGCTCTTCTTCCTGCCAGAATGTCCTCAGTCCAGAATTGTTCTGAAGTTGTGGTCTCAGAGGCCCACTACTTATACTCATTCCTGCCTTCAAACTGGGCAAACTTCAAAGGAAAGTCTTTGTAGTGCAGAAGACCCCGCCTTTCCTGCCCTGGCCCCAGACACACTCCAGGCGTTTGGAGACTGCTTTGTGTGAGGACAGGCACTGCCCTAGTCAGGTGGAAGTGTCAGCTTCTCCCACCACTCTTGCCCTGGAAGACCCATCAGGATATGCAAGACACACTTCAGCTCCCTTTGTGTGACTGCCTAGAGTGAATTCACAAACAGCCCAACTTTCATCCACTCAGATGTATATTCCACAGCCAGGCAGAGGCACAGAATGGTTATGCAAGAAAATACTCACTTACTAAAAGTGGCATTTTCAAGCTTACAATTTAAAAAACAACTTCATCAAAAGATGTATTTTTAAATTGTGAATTCAGCGACCCCAAAGTCCATATCTCTATGTGCTCCTCATGGGAAATTATACTTAAAAGATACTTCAAGGCAATCTCCATGTTACCCTATGAGAGAGATAGTCTTTCACTATCAGAACATGTAAACCATACTAATACATGTCCTACCTTTTAAATACACTGCACCCTGGCCATGTGGTTGCCTTGGACCTAACTCGGGGGTTACTTACATGTGGTAAAAAGGGAAGGTTTGGGCCTGGCAAGTGGGTGCACTTGCCAGTTCAAACGGACAGTTCACCAGTGCATACACAGACACTGCAGTGGCAGGTGTGAGACATGTTTGTAGGGCTATCATGTGGGTGGCACAATCAGTGCTGAAGGCCCACTAGTAGCACTTGATTTACAGGCCCTGGGCACACTTAGTGCACTTTACTAGGGACTTACTAGTAAATCAAATATGCCAATCATGGAAAGCTAATCACCAAAACCACTTTCCACATGGAGTGTTGTGTAGCCATTTTAGTTAGAGCTCCATGCACGTTATTTTAGCACACTAGGCCTGCCGCTGTACACTTTAACCTAGATATATTTTACTCAGCTTCGTTTATGATTTTAGCAATAGACAGTCTTATTTTATTTCTCTCTCTCTAGCTGTTCTTTGCCTAGGCAGGTACTGCGTTCTTAAACAAGACATTTCTTTCACTGTGTGCTTCTCTCAAGGCTGCAGTTAGATAGGCTGCCAGTAAACGTGGTAGCGCTTTGTCTCTGGTATTCATAGAAATATACACATTTTACGTGGGACATTTTCTCAGAACATCAGCTGTTTTATTATATTATAAAAACACTTCCCTGTCACATACATGTTAGAGGGAGATCCCAGCCAGATGACCACGACTGAATGCTGATTGGTAATTGCTGAACGCTCCTCTTGCTCGAGTATGAGGGATGATGTCTCCCCAGGGTAACCTGAAGGACAGAATTAGAGCTTAACATGCTGTGCTCTAATATAGCCTAGGTAGGAATTAGTCTACTGATCCTAGTGACAATGTGGTAGCGTTATTTTTACATTTCACTCTCCTTGTCACAATTGTAATCCTGTCATGCTTTATCGTCCTGGTTATTGCAGTACATGCTTTATTATCTAAGATGCAATTGTTTCATTAAAACCTTATTGAAACATATACTGCCTCTGATCGTCCTTGTATACGTGAGACTAATGTAACTGAGAGAAACGGATGCAATCTGAGTGACCACAACTTCCCTGAGAAACAAAGTATGTCATGCGTTCGGCTGCCCAGTCATCCCTGCTCTTGGGTAGAGATGAGGCACTGCCAGTTAACAGGAGCAAAGCCCAGATTGGGCCAACAGGTGTCACCTGTGGTGGGATAGACTCAGTCCCCCACACCACAGGCGATTCTGCAGCTCAAATCCAGTAGTCTCATTAGAATAATGAGAGCATACACGACATGGCACCGCCAATGTTTGATCAGGCTCTAATTTTCGGGTCCTCCTGGGTATCTCTGTCTCACTACATACAAAGACACCTCAGTACTATATGCAGTGACGTTCATGGTACTGAGGATTTCCTCCTCAGCTAAGTAGGGAGTACATAACTAACGTTGTAGGTTGTTCAAGCTTGAACTCTAAAAGGATAATCCCCATTTGGTGTGCCTATCTCTGAACAAAACTTACCATTCATTATAGCAAATCCACAACAGGTAGCAAATGCAGTCAATATGCGACCACCCCTTACTGCACATATATTGGCACATGGCATAACGTCCCAGGGGGTCCAATCACATTTGTTGTTGAGGCTCACCCAGCCTATAGAACAGAACTTTTTGATTCTTGGTCACATTCCCAGCAGTTGATGGGAACACCAATACATTTCATCACTATACACCTGCAAAAGTACCTTCACAATACTGAGCATATGCATATTTTGAAATACCTCAATCTTATCAAAAATACAATAATTGGCTTGATGGTGCCCTACCCCACAGAACTTTACACATTAGGTTAGGCCCTCTAAGTAATGATGGTCCTACCTGGCCTTTATTGGCCACTTATACACCTCATCCTGCTGCAGGGAACCTAACGGTAGCTGAAGTCCGTCGCTTATATGCTGATCTAACGGCAATATACAGATGATTAGTACAGTTTGTAATGTAAACATTGAATACAAACCCGGCATGTGCTGCACCAGCGCAACCACATGCAGTAATGCCAGGCATTAATCCTGCGACTGTACATTCGATCATGGGTAAAGTACCCGCCAAACGAGAAGAAATTCAGTTTTGGTTAGCTCAAAAAATAAACGCACTGGAAGCAGTATTTCCCCATGCGGGACCTCAGAATACACACAGAATATTAACTATGTGCTTGTCATTTGGAATGGTTCCCACTATGGATAACTGCAATACATGGGGCACAGTATGTGCCACGCTCTATACTACCGCACACGGTGCACTGACACTTGCCAATTTACCAGAAGTGTTGAAACAAATTCAAGATGAATACGGGGCTGCCCGGCCCTGGACTTGGGATGCAACTAATGGGCAATTTTGCCACGGTATCCTCATTTAATATTAAGTAACCTTAAAGGGGAAGTAGTCGCACTAGCGGTGCGCATGTGGCTCCGGGATGTTCCTCCACAGGATCAAGAATGCGAGCTGCAAAAGATTATCGCGGAGACCTTCTTTAGCATTGGTCGAGATAGTCTGGGGGCCAGACCAACAAAACCACAATTTCAAGGTAAATCTAATAAAGATTCTACCAAGCAAGCTCCTGATGGTACTAAGAAATGCTGGGATAAAAAACAACAAACACCTAAGAAAGAAAGCAGAGAATCTCCACATAGGGAAACCCACAGAATAGATATAATCTTCGCAATGGAGATAATATAAAAACATCTGACAGATATCAATATACTGATACACGCTAATCTCGTTCCTTTCAGGACTCACAGGAAAAATGCAGTGTGAGAGGTGGGCGGTCAGAGAGAAGAACTGAGTATGTGAAACCGAGACAGGAATCACAACGCTCTACAGAAGTTTCTGTTAAAAACGAAGGGAAACTTCCCCAACAAAAAAACTCAATTCAAAAAGAAAAAGGTGGCAGCAGTTGCAGTTCGACATGCCACTCAAGAAGAGGGCTCTATTGAAGAACAAGAAGTGGGCATTACCGCTATTAGACAGCGCAGCAGAGGTCACAATAGTTCGCCGGAATATTCTAGAGCATCTGGAGGTGAAAGCAATTGATGACTTCCTACAAGTAGAAACTGCGGACATGCATGTCCCCACGCCTGATAGGGTGTACAAAGTAATGTTACAGTTAGAAGGAGACATTGAACGCACAATCAACACAATCTTTTGGGACCGGATCGTAAGTATATATGATATTCTACTGGCCAAAAGAGATTGGCCACCTGAATTTGTCCATACTTGCCCGTTTGGGGAAGATGTTTTCAAACCTTCTTTCTCGCCCCTTGTTCCCGAGGAGCTTGCAGAATCCTATGCCATCGATTGGGCATTAGCGCAGTCACCAGCATTATATGGCAACCACATAGGATGGGAGAAAGATTCCCCCTATCAAGTAATCCCTATTAAAAATCAACCCCAACCACAACCCCAGTATCCATTAAAACATGATGCTAAAGCACTGTGAGAGAAATCCTCACACAACTGGAGTACCAGGGCATAATCGAACTCTGCGTCTCAACAATGAATAATCCCTTATTCCCAGTAGCTAAACCGGACCATTCATACAGAATAGTCTTAGACTACAGACATTTAAACAGTCGTACACGCACACATGCCATACAAAACTCACATAGCACAGCACTCATGAACAACATAGTGCATAAAAAAATACAAAAAACACTGGACATTTCCAATGGTTTCATCGGGTTCTTCTGCCAAAATATAGCACCTGAGAGTAGAGACTTAACAAGTTTCAGCACACTAGGCTCCCAGGAATCTTTTTGTCGTTTACCCCAGGGGTACAAGAACAGTCCAGGACTGTTCCCGGCTCGTGTGACTTCAATATTGCATGCCATTGACCCTGAAGCATTGTCCGATGTAGATGATATCTATCTCACAGATGATGAATTGCTGCAACATTTTAGAAGGGTAGCCTCCATTGTTGTGGGATTTGCCGAGTTCGGCCACAAATTCAATTTAAAAGAAACAAAAATAGCCTTCCTTAGCGTCCTGTTTCTGGGATATGAGCTATCAAGTGAAGGAAAGAGCCAAGCGCCACAATTCTTGGAAAAATGCGCACAGTTACAACCTCCAAATACAATTTAAAAAATCACTATTGGGTTTCCTAAATTTTGGCAGAACTTACATTCCTGATTATACATTGTGCATAAAACCTTTATATGGCTTAATATGTCCTGACTTTTCAAATAAATTTTGGACAGTCGAACACACATGCAGAGCTTTGCAAACAGACATGCTTGCAGCACAACACTTACACCAAAGGGACAACTAAAAACATCTGGTCATCAGAGTAATTGCTGGTGCCATTGGTTTCACCTATGTAACTTTCAATGAAGGTGAGACAGTCCCGATTGCATACAAATCACATTTGTATTGAGCAGCAGAACAACGTTTTGCTCCCTCTGAGAAAATTCTCACTGCTGTTCAGATGGCCATCATTAAAGAAAGACCACTAGCCCAAGGCAAACGCATTATTGTCATCCCTCCAATCCCAGCCCTTGAGGCTATTACCAAAGCCAGCCTTTCAAACGCTAAAGCATTGCATCCACGTTGGATCCAATGGGCAACGTCTTTGACAGTCACTTATGTTGACTACATCTTTCACCCAAAATTACAAACTCAAGAATTTTTGTAATATGAACTAGAATACCCAGTTCCAGCAAATATACTGTCTATTGATCAATATCAAAGAGTCATGTACACCGATGGCTCAGCGCAACCTGCAATTGGCACAAAACGTCAATACTCCATTGCTTGTGCAGTCGTAAGAGGCTACATGGAGGATAATACATTTTGTCCCCAATATACATTCACGCAAACTCTAGGGGACTGCACAGCACAATTAGCAGAGCCAAAGGCTCTGGTGATGGCACTGGAATATACGGATCCTGCACAGCTAACACTGATTGTT
Source organism: Pleurodeles waltl (assembly GCF_031143425.1). NCBI lineage: Eukaryota > Metazoa > Chordata > Amphibia > Caudata > Salamandridae > Pleurodeles > Pleurodeles waltl. The sequence continues at coordinate 317,820,386 of NC_090442.1, read as the reverse complement.
TGTGATTTGCACCACTGTGTCCAGTCCTTCAATGAATACCTGCATTACTGGCACCAGAATGGGTTCAGAAATTCTAAAGGCAACACGATCAAACACAGACTTCTGTGGGGGAAAGTAGCGGATCTAAAGGAAACGCTACCAAACCTCCATGTTGTACATCCACTTGGATACCAGCGTGTTGGACTATACGTTGCTGGAAATACACTGGCTGATGAAGCCACAAAATCAGCAGTAGCTACGGCTTCTGTTGCTGAAGTAACCAGTTCTGGAACAAAACTGGACAATGACATATGGGCTGCCGTGAAGGCACGCCCTATCCAAAAGCATTTCCTGCTAAATATTCCTACCGAATGGGAGGCTGCCTAGACACCGAAGTAAAAATACCAGACGTGGGGGTTCGAGTAATTCCCAACAAAGACAAAAGATCAGAGTTAATTAAAGCAGCGCATAAGGGGGTAGCATCTGCCCATGCTGGTGTGGCGGCGACAATATCATTGTTGCAAGCACGTTATTGGTGGCCAGGTCTGTACAACCAGGCCAAGCAGTATGTCCTTTGTTGTGACATCTGCCAACAAATTAAGGGTTCCATCATCAAACGCCCACCGCAGACACCCCTCCTAATTTCCAACAAACCATTACAATGTGTGTACTTGGACTACTGTGGTCCCCTAATGCCGGATAGTGCATACAAATACATTTTAGTCACTGTTGACTCCTGCTCCAGATTTCTATGGGTGTGGCCACAACGCTCGGCTGATGCTCAGACTGTTATTAAAGATTTGTGAGTCTATATCAGTACATATGCAGCTGCGGCTTTCCACTCGGACCAGGGCCCTGCTTTTGCCTCAAGTGCATTCAGGGACGCCATGGCTTCATTAGGGGTCCAACTCCATTACTCGTCTCCATTTCATCCCGAGGGAAATAGTGTAGTGGAGCGACGAAACCGTGATTTAAAGCAGTCCTTAACAGCCAGAGTCTTAGGTACGGATTGTAGTTGGCTTAATCGCCTGTATGGAGTCCAGAGAGCACTTAACAATCTACCTAGGAGGTCCCTGGGGGGTCGTACTTCATACGAGTGCCTGTTCGGAACTCAAATGTATGTTCCACGTCTTGATGGTCCTGGCGTGGAGGTGGCAGAAACACCTTTTGACATAAATGAATGTGTCACTGTCTTACAGGAATTACAACAATACTGTGCCGACAACGCTTCTGCCAGTGCTGCCTCCACAGGAATTAAGGGTGTACCAGTAACACCGACCGGCTGGATTCCTAAGGTTGGGGATCTAATACATGAAAGAGTTGCTGCAAAAAAGGAGTTCGGTCCATCTTATCGTGCACCGGTCCCAGTCTTGGGAATACATGGTACCAGAATAGTCATTCTACCGCCATTGGCTGGTGCTAAAGAAAATGCTTTGTATCTATCGACAATGTCAAGTTACACCATGTGGCCGATCCTGCACAGCAGGTCAAGAGGAACAGCCAGTAGTTCCTGAATCCCTCTCATAACTGGTCAATATGTCCCTCTACAAGTCGTGAGCAGCAACGCTGACACCTCTCCGAGCTTGGGGAGGTTGGATAATGATCTTGCATTAGTACTGAAGGTACTGATCGATTCGACACAACTTCAACACAGACGGATGGAGTCATTTATTATGAACCACCACAGGAGACCCCTACCAGTTCTCCTCCTACAAATAAGGCTCCAGCTTTTGCACAAACTGCTTTTGGATACCCTGCCGACGTCAACGACACATTCTCTGACTCGTTTGCCTCTTCTACATCTGAACTGCCAAAAACACGTAAGCTGATCAACTGGCTTAAAATAAATTACTTTATTTTCCCGTGGAACTATCTGTGACTTTCCTTGACCGTATTAGCTTTCCTCCTTTGGATTGGCTTTCTCATAACATTCTTTCTATTGATACATGGTCATTTTCTTCCTGAAAGATCAACAGTTGAACTGGTGGATGAGGTCCTAAAACACCATTTTTCTTCTCACAAGGTCCGCAGAGACTTGTCTTTAGTGAACATTTTCGCTATACCAATTCCTGATGGGATTGTTTGGGATAAAGTAACATTCGATATATACGGCCCCACGGAGGTCATTCAAATACCATATGTGTTTAAACTTTCAATTAATGATGTAATAGTACCTGGATTTGCTTCTGATGACTGGGATGTGAAAACAGTTGATTCCATGATGACTGAATTGCAGTATTATACTGTATTTGAAAGTGAAGATGTTTATCAATCTAAAGAGAATTTTGTTGATATGTTTTGCTATAATTATTATGGGCACCATTTCATTCACAGAGCAAGTACCCCAAAGACTATTTTTAATTACACGCAATGGGAACATTGTCCAACTCCACCACAAGGGAGTTCTAAAACATATTCTGAAAAGTTTGCATATTTTTCTGGGCACAATGTTAAAAATGCTGAGTCATATTATTTAAAATTGCTATCAATGGAAAATGTACACATATTATTGACAGATATGAAATTTGTTTATTCGGATTTCTTTGTTTATCGGTTGGCTATAGAAGGCTTTGAATATTGGCTAATGTTGATTGACTTAAAAAGTGTGTGGGGAACACGAAATTGGCAAATACGGGGGAAGAAAGCTTTGTTTAGAGCATGCCTGATACCTGTTCAAATGATATTTTTTTAATGAAACTGTACAACAAACAAGTTGTTTAGGCTTAGCAAAAATTAAGGAATTGAATGCGCCCAGTTGTAATGCCCCTGCACAATTTTACAAATGGCAAAAATATAAAAATGTAACAGAAGATCAGCTCAATAAATGGGTCCAGAATGGCATGTTTAATTCTTCACTGTCACATCCTGGCGGGTGGTTATTGTGGCCAATAGATACCAATGGGTGTGATAAACGTTTTATAAACCCCATGGGGGGTTTTAGATCTAGTAGGCCGGACCCTTACTATGTGTCATCCGAACATGAGGGTATAGTAACAACATAAAGTGCTAGGGAAACTGTGAAACTTTTGAATGCTGCAAAACTGTAATTACACTGTAGTAATAGGAGGGATTTCTGTAATATCATGTCAGTCTTTTGACATGAAACTACAGAAAATTGCATGACTATCCTGTTCCTGTAATTGTGAATAATTTTAAACAACAATCCTACTGCAGGAGCACTAGGACATTAAACTTAGCAAACACGAGCAGCTGCTGTTCCTATCCATCTTTCATTAAGTGCTATTTTCTTACCACAAAATTAATCCTCTTGTTCATTTTGGACGTAAAGGTTATTTTGTGGTAAGCAAATAGCGCTAAATTTTGGGTTATGCTTCTCGTGTAATTGCATATAATCTCTTGTAATTTTGCTGAAATGTCACTTAGTTATGCTATAACTAATCACGTGGGTTTTGAGCACCCCTAGTCAAGACTAATTGAATAAAGATTTCCAATTGCAACAAAACAAGCCTGTTTCATCAGTAGATTGTTTAGGCTTAAGGATGTGTTTGAGCAATACTCCGGTATAAACTATCCCACCAGCACTGCCTAAAAAGCTGAAGGTGTGGCCTTTGTACAGGGTTTGTTACCTAATGTTCAGAATCAATTGTGTACTCTGTGAGGGTTGGCTAACTAAGGCACTGATTATGGTCGGGTCAGGTATTCCAAACCGTGCATAAACCTGAATTTGCTCAAGAGGAGGAATTATCAGTTGGATGCAATCTACTGCATCCAATAATTACCTGAAGAAAGAAAGAAAGAATCAAATAATAGAAATGAATGTCTTTACAAATTATAAAGGGAAAGGGAGTGGGAGAGGTGCAGAGGGAAGGGGTCACGGAAGAGCACAGACAGATCCACAAAATGTATGAGGAGACCAAGCAGAGTTATGTTTTAACTGTGGCCACTTGCGACATTGGAATAGCATTGCCCTAATATAATTTCAGATAACCCTTTACAAACCAACCATCCACATTTAAGTAAACTGTTTAAAACCAATATCCTGAGTTGTAGGTCAGCCTGAGAGCTGTTGACTCTGTTGTGAAGGCCCTCACTCTAGTAGATCAAGCTGTCCCTTACGTTAAGTGTTTGATCAATGGTAAAATTACTATGAACCTCATTATGACCCTGGCGATCTGAAGACTGCCAGGGCCACTGTGGCAGTGTCACCGCCGATGGGCCAGCAGTGAATACTGCCAAATTAGGAGTTTGCCAGTTTGGCTATAGCTAAACTGTCAAGCCTCCATCCGTCCTGCCACATTACCACATTCCGCTGGGCTGGAGGTGAGTACCTCCAGTACGGGAGAAGGTGTGATACGGCAAGTGGTATCACGAGTTGAGAGATTGCCAGCTTTCTTTTGCCGATCGCACGGCCAGAAAAAGCTGGCGGTCTTGCACCCTGGTGACAGGAATAACCATTCCTGTCACCAGGATACACTCACACACACGTCCACATACCCGCACATATGTACTCACATCCTCCTGCACACAAACACACCCCCACTCACCCACGCACTGGCGTCATACACCCCCATTCACATTAACATACATTGACAAACACCGCACTCACGCACACATTCACTCCCCCTCCCCAGCGCATACATACATTCTCACCCCTCCCTCCTGCACTGCATACATTCCTACACACACCCCTCCCCCTGCACTGCATACACGCACTCACCTGCTCTCCCCATTCATTGACACAAACACGCACCCCTTGTTGTAATTTAGTAGCGACTAGATTAAGCATTAGCAGAAGACATCTTGTATTTAGCAGCTATTGTGAACATTTTGCGGAATCCATTTTGTATTCATGGCAGCCATTATCTCTGCCACATGCTGCCATGTAATCGCCATGTGCTCTGTGCTACCTTCCTGTTAACTACTCTTGAAAATCTGTCTAATGACAAGTTATATTTAGCATCTCCCACTTTGCACATGCCCAGTAAGGTCTGCAGCTGTTAGTAATTAGTAACCGACAGTAATGTGTCTACTAGTCCTTGAAAACTGTTAGCCCCTCCTACCTGTCGACTGTGCATTTCCATATGACCTTATAGGTATATAAGTCTTGCTTCTATAATTGTACCACCTTCTTTTAGCCCCTGCGTGGGTATAAAAGGACCATGCTCTCTTAGTTCAGTGTGCTACTTCAAACATTACCGAAGGGTGCTGTTTGAACTGTGGTACCACCTCATGAGGTTTAATAAACTTTGTCTTTTATTTCAGTTTCTGTGCCAACTTCTTCCTATATGGTCTGAGGACTTTGTGCAGAGAAGGGCGGACCCCTTCCCCTAGTAGGCCTTGCTGAGGTTTTCTTCAACAAATTGGCGCCCGAACAGGGACTCATCGGCGACTCGGACACCCGACGGATTGGTCGCGACGAAGGATTGGGATCTTGCTGTGGATGATCAATGCCTGAGGAGACCCGAGTCTTGGCAACCACGGTGTTTTTCCCTTCCTTCTGATTTGACCATCCAGGTGGCGCCGGTCCTCGACTGAGATCCTTTTTGTTCATTCGTCGTGCAGTGACCATTTGGTCGATTTTAGAACTTGGCAGTTGGAACCTGGACGCCCTGTGATTGGTAAGAGGCGTTTTACAGCACTTGCTGTGGGTTTTGATGCCTTCGTTTCACCACTTACTGTGGCTCTCGTGTTTTGGGTGACTAGTCAATTTGTGTCCTTTGAATTGATATATAAATTACAATTTATATAGGCAGGTAATGAGGAGAATTTTCTCCAATTTAATTTTGATTTGAACGGCACCTTAAGTGCTACTTTGATTATAATACTGCATATTCTGCACTATTTTTGGCATGCCTGTTTTTAGCGCACTTCGTAGGATGTGTTGCTTTTGTAATGCTACCAATTTGAGACTGGAAGAATCGCAATAAAGATATGTATGCTAAACATGGTCTTTCTTCTATAATGTACAGAACATTATGGAATAAATACACTTGTGCGGATCCTGAGTTACGTTGGCCTGTGCATGGGTCATTTGATTTGTGAATGATTGAGTATGTGGAACAATGTATGTGTAAGCGAAGGTCTAGGCAAGATATGTTTGACTGTGTACGAATGTGGGAGAAAGAAGTGCGTGGACAAGTGAAGCGTGAGCAAGCCTTGCTTGAGAAAGAGCAGCGAAGAATGTATATGTGAAAGCATTGGAAATGAGAAAGAAAGAAATAAACAATTTAATGGAGATAGAAGTGAAAGAATGTAAATTACAGGTAACTGGCCAATACACTGTTCGGCAACCTCTCTATCCTATCCTTAATAAACCGCACAATGATGTTTTGTTACTAGATCGCCCTCCACCTCCGTATGTCGTTCCTTCTGCCCCTCATGAGTTAGCTGAGGTCTCCAGTACAGAGCAACAGAAGATACAAGACAGTCGCTCTAAGTTGCCTGCTGACTGTGCGTCTGAGCTTAGATCTACTGCTCGTAAAACAATTTGTAGCGTTGTCTCTGCTTCTGAACTTTTAGACAACATGAAAGGGTGGATGGAAAAGGAGCAGCTATATTTTACTGAGGCATTTGGCACAGAAGTTATTGAACTATTTCAGAAATATTCTGATGAGTTAGGGCCCGATGATGTAGCAGCTGATCATAAGCAATTGCATGATGGTCTTTTTGTTTTCTCCCAGGTGGCTGATGCAATCAGGCGTTTAGTGAAATTATGTGTTGCGGCAGTCCGTTTGCAAGAGGAGAAAAGAGCCGCGGACGTAGTTGCACGGACATCTCAACTTCTGTTGATGCTAAGGGTTATTTTATTTATAATTGGGTGTATACTCCTTGGAATAGGGCAGATGTAATGGCACTTAAAACAGCATTACCTGACCCACGGAAAAATCCAGCCGCCTTTTATGAGGAAGTTGAGGGAGCAATTAGTTCTTGTACTATGACTTTGGCTGACATTGATTTATTTTTCGGATTGATATTACCGCCAGATATGTGGAGAACTGTTCGTAAAGTTGATGATCGTGTAGTTTTTGGGGCGTCATGGAAGAATTAGAACAGATGGACAGGGATAGGGAACCTGCGAAAAAGCCGTATCAGTTGATTCTAGATCTTCCCGCAGCCATATTAGTTAAGTTAAAAACGATTATTCCCCCTAAAAAGATAGATTGGACTGTTTTAGCGTCTTGTAAGCAAAAGGCAGATGAATCGGTCTCTGATTTCTTTACACGCTTTGAAGAAGCATTTCATGATTTTAGCAGCCAGTTATTGTCAGATGATACGGGCAGACATTTGTTTGTCGATAAATATGTTGCAAATCTGTTACCAGGAATAGCTAGTCGTCTAAAAGCTAGTGAAAGTTCATGGACTACCTCTACTCCGGTTTCTCTTTTGACTATGGCTCAGTATTATGAACATCAGGAATTAGAAGCAAAAGGTAGCGAGGGTAAAAAGATTAAAGAATTAAAGACGAAGGTTATGTTGGCTCAAGCTTATGGTCTGCCTTTTAGAGGTAGTGATAGAGGTGGACGTGGATCTTATGGTTCTTCTTACACTCGTTCGAATTTGTCTGTTGATCAGTGTGCTTATTGTAAGAAATTTGGGTATTGGGCTGCCGATTGTCCGGCACTACGTGTTCAGCAGTGTTCATGTGGTCGGGTACAAATGAGAAATCGCTCAGAATATTCAGGGCCTAGAAGAAGCACAAATTATCATGCTAGGTTTGATGCTAATGTATGAAGGCAGGATGGGTTTAACACTTTTGATAGACGGAATCAATACCAGATTTCTAACTATGTGCAGCCTGATTTTCAAGATTCTGCTTATGCATAGGATTGCCTAGGATGGGGTAAGGAATCAGTTGAAGTTCCAGTAGATCAGAGGGGTCCCTATGTTAGAGCACAATCAAAGATATGGCCGCGAGAGCTCCCGTCATGCTCTGCGGCTGAGCCACAGACCGGGAGAGAGCGCGTTAGGATGAGACACGCTGTGGAGGTCTGAGCAAGGAATGCGGAAACAGCCCCAGAGCCTGGTTGCCAGGGACGCCGAGTGGGGCGCTTCTCTCTGGGCTTCAGGCAATGTTTTATCAGAATGCGGAATGCGGAAGCAGCCCCTCCGAAGCGGTTTCTGAAAGTGGTTGATGGTTGCCGGGGATGCTGAGCGGGACGCTTCTCACTGAGCCTCTGAGGCTCCGGCAAGTTTGACAGAGGAACACGGAAGCAGTTACCAAGTGGTTTCCAGGGACGCTTCTTTTCGAGGGCTGAGACGTGGGCGTGGATGTTCAGTGAGCTGAGGTGGCTCTAGGACACGGAGAAGACGCCAGCCAAGCAGCTCTTAGCCTCAGGGCAGGAGCGCGACGATTCAAGGATTTTTTTCAGCAGGCTCTGTGGGGGCAAAGCCATAACTGAGTATTTGGATTTCTTGAAGAGGATTCACTCTGCACATCAGGATTGTGTGCCCCAGGCAAGGAAGGGGCCGGTGGTAAGACATTTGTTGATTACGATTCCTGCTGATCGCCCAGCCTTCAGGGCTCGCTTCACCCAGCACACAGGTTTTTAAGAGACATTAAAGGGGTATTCAAGGAGAAAGGTCTTGGGAAAAGACTGTATTAAGGCGGGTGAAGGACTGTTATACAATTTTACGAGAGCCCCCCCCCCTTTTTTTTGAATTTTTTGTTTTTTTTTTGTTTTCTTTTTTTGAAGGAGGAGCGAGGAGGGGAAGGGGACAAAGCTTCCCCATTTTTATTTTTTTCTTTCTCTTCTCTCCCTTTTTTTTCCTTCCCCCCCCCACCCCTCGGGACCCTGCAAGCTTCGGTAAGGTACGGATTCAGAGGTTGAGTTTTTGGTGGGACCTGCCAGACTCCCCCCTGGACACTCAGTTAAACAGTTAAATATCTCATTGTATCTTAATTCAATCTTCTATCGTATTTGTGGGGGTAGGGGCCCCTTCTTCCTTTTTTACTCTTCTCTCCCCCCTTTTTTTTTTTTTTTGGGAAAGATGCACTATGCAGGCCGCTCTGCTGCCAGAGTTCCTAGAGCAACACGCACTACCAAACAGAAGCGACCCGCGCCTTCAGATAATCACTTGCACAAGGCTCCGGCTTCCGTGCTCCCTCTACTTTCTGTTATGGATTCAGCCTCCAACCCTATTTCACCTCTCTCTCTCAATTTACCACCCTCAGGAGCTAACTTGTCAAGCTCCCCTCTTAGCTTGGATTGCCCATCTGACGAATCAAGGGCTCCATCGTCCGATTCAGATCCTAGCCCAAGGTCATTTAAAGGCTCTCCATTGCTCACTCAGTCGATCCCCGACTGGAACTCTGAGACTACTTGTGATCAAACAACGGACATTGGATCTTCATCTAGACCCCTCTATCCCATGTTTGGGGGTGGGAAGAATCATAAGGAAGATCCCCTTGCACCAATTGTCAGCTGCACTCCCCCCCTCAGGTAGATAACTCAGCTTCTCTATTAGCGCACGAGTCAATCAGCAGGGGTGGGGCAAGCGCAGCAGCTGAATCTTCTGCCCACATCTCTACTTCTACTTCTACTTCTACTGTGTCTTCCGGATCTAATGGGAAAAGTGGAGCTCCTTCTCAGGGTCCGAAAGTTATGGCAAGTGCCAGCACTCCTCTGGAAAACTTACTTTTGCAGATACTAAGCGAGTTAAAAACGTTGAAAGTTTCCCAGGACGATGCAAATCAGAGAACAGAATCACAATTGAACCTGATTTGTAGTAATATCCAGCAACTTAACTCATGAATCACAGTTATCGAACAACGAGTCTCCGATCTTGAGGATATTCGGGCAACGGTAGAACCATCCCTGGCAAAATGCCAAGCTGATCTGCTAGATCTACAGATTTGTCTAGAGGAAGCCGAAAATCGATCACGTAGATCTAATCTGCGATTTACGGGAGTCCCTGAAGGACGCGAAAACGGTCGGACAGTCACAGAATTGGTAACTGATCTTATTAAAAGTCATGTTTTAATAGGGCTAGTGGATAAGCATCCAGATCTAACAATTATGCGGGCCCATCGGGTCCCTGCAGTCCACCCGCTAAACTCTAAACATCCTCGAACTATTTTAGTGAACTTTGGTGACTTTCGTATCAAGGAACAGATTTTCCAGAAAGCAATTAAAACCAAAATCTTCCGGATTCCTGGGGGCTATGCATTCAAGATTTTCTCAGACATGTCGGTGGTGGCAGCGCATCGGAGAAGAGAATGAAAGAGATGATTCCACCATTTCAAAAAGCAGGGGCACAGGCTGGCGTTGTGCAACAATCCAAACTTAAAGTGTTTTTTCAGGGTCATTTGAATTTTATTCATACTGTTGACAATGCTAAATCCTTGTTGCATGCAATTCAGAACTCTGAGCAGCTGGGACGAGTAATGGTTGGTGGGGTCGGGGCAGAGGGGGAAAGAACCCAATAAAGACTACAAGGTGATATATTGGATACTGAGAAATGAGGATAGTAACACTGTAGGAGAATAGGACCCTCCTCCCCTTTTTTCTTTTTTTTTGTGCCACAGCGCATGGTCAGGCTATTCCATTTTTCTCTCTCTAGCCTTTGGCCTAGGGTGCTATGACAAGGCACCACGTTAGGGAAGAATTGGGTCAGCGGGTGGGGGAGGGATGTGGCCCCGGGCTGTCCAGGCGGGAGGACTCCAGGTGTGGGCCACTGAAGGGGGGGTTTGGGGGGAGAGGGGGTAGAGGTATGGACATCAGGATCTGTTTTTGCCACTTCAAAGGATTGTTAGGATTGGATATTGTATTTTACCCCAGATTAGGGGGGACCGTAGGCAGACTAACTCAAGCTATAAATAAATGACAACATCTTTTTTGCCATTAAGAATACTATCCTGGAATGTTAATGGATTAAATAACCATAGGAAAAGGTCTGCTATTGAAGAGATGGTATCTGCTCTTAGTCCCTCAGTTATATTCCTTCAGGAAACCCATATTCCACTTAATAAAGTTTTGGGCTTTCAAATGTTTAAAAAAATGGCTGATTTTAAAGTGGTTGCAGCAGCCTCAGCGGCTCATAGAGGAGTGGCAGTCTTTCTAGCTAAAGCCCTTAATGCACAACCATTGGATTTTCTTTCTGACCCCGAGGGGCGTTGGTGTTGGGTTCAGTGTTTAGTCGCTAAGGAGAGATTTATTTTTGTTAGTTTTTATGCTCCTCTGATAGACGATCCAGCCCCTTATATAGGCTTCTTTCACTCCCTTTTGCAATTGACAAGAAAAATTATTATTGGAGGGGACTTCAACTTTCTCCAGGACCCAGTTTTAGACACTACCGTAAAAGGTAAGAGACTTCACAAACCTAAAGTAGCAAAGATCTTCCGAGATTATGTTAAGGTTTTGGCGCTATGTGATCCCTGGAGGACGAACACCCCGATGCGAGGGAATATACTTGCATCTCCTCGCGGTATAAAAGATCCTCGCGCATAGATTTTTTTCTGATTTCAGAAACATTGTGCTATCAATCTCAATCGGTCCAGCATTCTGGCCTCTCAGACCATGCCTCTTTGCTGCTGGAAGTCTCTCTCCATTCTACAGTTTATACACCCCAGACTAGAAGGTGGATTTTTAATCTCTGTCTTTTGTCAGAGATGGGGTGGATACAGACTTCACAGGCTGAAATAAGGGATTTCTTTCAACGCAATCAGGGGTCCTCAACCCCAGCGATAGTCTGGGATACATTTAAGGCCTATTTTAGGGGCTGGGTAATTGTCAAAGAGGCAGCTGATAAACGGTTTCTGAAACAACAAACTGCGGTATCGGAAGATGCAGTTCAAAGGTGTTTAGTTACCTATTTGTGTGCCCCTTCGGATGCTAATAGGCAGGCCTTCGAAGCTGCCAAGAAAGCGCTGGCAGGATTTTTTTTCAGAAGGTTGATATAGAATATCGGTCCTATAAACAGAAGATTTACGAAGAAAGTAATTTTACAGGAAAATTCTTGGCATGGCAAGCTCGAGATCGTATTGCTGGCAATGTCATACACGCTTTAAGATGCCCGGTCAATGGGGCTAGACGTACTGACCCCGGAGACCTCGATAAAATTATGTTGGAACATTATGGACAAATCTATAGTGATGTCTCAGCTATAGATGCCAGGAGTATTGAGAAGTTCCTGATGGACCTTGACATCCGTCGCCTTTCAGATGAAGACTGTGTGGCACTGTCTCAACCATTTACAAAGCCAGAACTTCTAGATGTCGTTAAGAACCTTCCCACAGGGAAAACCTGTGGACCAGACGGCTTCCCGGCTGAGTTCTATAAGACCTTCAGAAATGCATTCGCTGAGGAGTTCCTGGCCCTATTAAACGGCCTACTACGGGGTGAACAGATCCCCAAAACCTGGCATTCAGGAAACGTGGTTAGTTTCCCTAAGAAAAATAAGGATAGGGAGGATCCAAATGCATACCGCCCAATTTCGTTGTTAAACTCAGACTATAAAATAATGACAAAACTACTGGCTAATAGGCTTAATGGGGTAATCAATAAATTGGTGCATCCCGATCAAAACGGTTTTGTGGCTGGCCGACAACTGGCTACAAACACACACTATTTAGCTGAGGCTCTCGATTATTTCACTAATAATAAAGTCCCTGCCATTATTCTTCTGCTGGATGCGTAAAAGCATTTGATTTGGTTGTTTGGGACACGCTTTTCTTAGTTTTGTCTATCTATAAGGTACCCACACAAGTTATTGCATTAATTCAAAGGTTGTACTCAAACTCTGAGGCCAATATTATTATAAACTCGAAGTGTGTCGGACAACTTCAAATACAATGTGGGACTAGACAAGGGTGCCCATTATCCCCTATTTTATTTGCCCTTTTTATTGAACCACTCACCATTAAAATTAGGCAACATAGTCAGATTCAACCCCCGTTAAAATCAATGGGAAAGATCAAACTTAATGCAGACGATATCATTTTCTTCATAGACATAAAACGTTCTTCTCAGGAAGCGGCCTTCAATCTATTTAATGAATTTCAGCAAATCGGTGGCTATAAGATTAATAGGAGCAAGACTGACATTATTCTTTGTGGTACCTCTCCTAGTTGTCTTCTTCCTGAATTAAGGGAATGTGTAAATCCCAATCCAAAAAGATATTTGGGGGTTTATTTCTCGTCCAATATAAGTGATCTCTACGAGTTGAATTTCGCTCCTTTACTTCAGAAAACTCATGCTCTGCTGACTCGTTGGAGGCCTCTCCCCCTCTCTATATTAGGCCGCACTGAGTTAATTAAAATGTCAATTTTACCACTTTTCAATTTCTTATTTGCGGCTATTCCGTGTGTAAAAAAAAAAAAAAAATACTATGTTACAGCACATGTTTTGGGTTCTACTGATCAGTTTCTGGTTAATACAGGAGCTACTCATAGCGCCTTGTCTAAACAATTGGTTCCAAGGGCTCCCTTGTCTGGCTTAACCATTACATCGAGAGGTTTCGATGGAACACCTTCCCCTAGCCCATTGTCACAACCACTTGCATTCCATGTTGATAAATGTACTGCTCCATGTCCATTTTTGCTTCCTCCAAATACATCAGACAACATTGTGGGTCTTGATATGCTCAAGTATTTCAGGGCTACAATATGATGCTCTCCTGAAGGGGTGCGTGTTATTTTGAATGATAATCATCCTGTGATGGAAAGAGTTTGTCTTGTTAAAGAGGATAGTGCATTAGCTTCACTCCCTAGTACTTTGTGGGCTACTTCAGATACTGATGTGGGACAAATGATTATTTTACCGGTACATATTAGTGTCAAGGAGGGAGCTGTATTGCCACGTTTGCCTCAATACAAAATTTCACAGGAGTGCGAAGAAGCACTCACATGAATTGTGCATGATCTTATTGTAGTTGGAGTTGTTGAGGAAGTTCCGTATAATGTTTGTAACAGTCCGATTCTTCCTATTCTGAAAAAGGATACTGATACTAGGATTTACCGATTCATTATTGATTTACGAGAAGTGAATAAGATTGCGGTACCACAATATCCTGTGGTATCTGACATCACGACACTTCTTACTTTGGTTCCCCCGACAGCAACTACGTTCTCTGTGATAGACTTGAAGAATGCTTTCTTTTCGATCCCTATTCATCCTGACAGCCGATATTTGTTTGGTTTTACTTTGAATAAACGATCACATAGATTTTTCAGAGTTCCTCAAGGCTATACTGAGAGTCCTAGTATTTATAGTCAAACGTTCAAACAACAACTTGATTCTTTTGTTGTGCCTGAAGGTGTGGCTCTCATACAATATGTCGATGATATTTTGTTGGCAGCTGATACCCCTGAGCAATGTGAAAAGTGCACTTTGTCCTTACTTTCTTTTCTTGCTTCACACCATCATAAAGTGTCACAAAAGAAATTGCAATATTGTAGACCAAAGGTAACCTATTTAGGTCACCTTTGGTCTAAGGAGGGCCGTGCACTTACATCAGATCGTATTCAAGCAATTTTAGACCCACCAGTACCCTTTACTCAGAAAGATGTTCGTGCATTCCTTGGTCTTACTTCTTTTTGTAGGCAATGGATATTAGGGTTTTCATGCATTGTCAAACCTTTGCTAGCACTTTTGACTAAAGATGCTCCAATGCCCCTCCCATGGACAGGTGAATGTGAGACTGCTTTCCGGCAGCTACGACAAGCCCTTTGTTCAGCACCAGTGTTAGGTACTCCAGATTACACTAAGCCTTTTGCACTTTACGTACATGAGAAAGATGGATGTACATTGTCAGTTTTAGTACAGACACATGGCGATAAGCAGCGTCCCTGTGTATACTTTTCAGCAGTACTTGATCCTGTCGCTCGAGCGTTGCCTGGGTGTTTTCGTTCATTTGCGGAAACAGCTGTGTCAATACATCAGAGTGAAGGGATAGTTTTGTCACATAAGCTGTTGGTGTTAGTACCCTATGCAGTGGATGCTCTTTTAAATCAAACAAAGACGCAACATTTAACTAGCGCTCGTCTGACAGGATATGAATTGACATTGCTGGCTCCTCACATTACACCGAAGAGATGTGCAACACTAAATCCAGCCACTTTGTTGCCATATCCGGTGACTCAGCCTCAGTAACAAGAAACACATGATTGTATATTCCTTACTGAAGAACAGACAAAGGGTCGTATTGATTTGCAAGATACGCCCCTTCCAGATGTAGACGGGGAATTGTGGGTTGATGGGTCTTGTTTGAAGTTGCCAGTCGGTACGACCTCAGCTGTATATGCAATCACCACAATAAAACGGTAGTGGAGACAGCTCGTATACCACAGAAGTCAGCTCAAGCAGCTGAACTAATAGCTTTTACACGAGCATGTGAGCTCAGTACTGACTTATGTGTGAATATTTATACAGACAGCCGCTATGCTTTTGGAGTGGCTCATGATTTTGGTTTGCTTTGGAAGGAGAGAGGCTTTCTCACATCCCACGGGATGCAGATAATGCACGGAGAATTAGTGCATAACCTCTTGACTGCATTGGCATATCCAAAGAAAATAGCTATTGTGAAATGTAGTGCACACAAGAGAGTGACCGATAAGATAGGGCAAGGTAATGCCCTTGCGGACCGCGTAACACGTGAGACTGCGATGCAGCGAAGTACTACTTCTATGTATGTAGTGAAGTCACAAGCTGAATGTTGGCATAATGCTAGACAAGACGTATTAGAAATAAAGAAATCTGCTTCTGTGAAAGAACGTGAGCAATGGTCTGAAGAAGGAGAATTGGATGATGAGGGCTGATGGCGGAATAAGCAGATGGATAAATGGAAATTGCCTATAGCTTTTGTACAACCTATGGTTCAGATGACACATGGGCTGGCACATGTTGGAGCTTCAACAATAACGAAGTTGGTTACGCAACTTTGGGAGCATCCAGAAATTTCCAGTACAGCTAAGAGAGTAGTACTGTCTTGTTTGATCTGTTTACAATACAATCCTGAAAAAGGGACACGAACTCCTGCAGGAGGTTTTGCTACACCAACTGCACCTTTCGAAGTTCTACAAATGGATTATATTCAGCTTGAACGCTGCAACAATTTAAAGTATGTCTTGGTGGTGGTATGTGCCTTCAGTAAATGGATAGAGGCGTACCCCACAAAGGATAATACTGCCATTACCACAGCGAAGGTGCTTTTGAAAGAATGTTTCCCAAGGTTTGGTGTTTGCAGACTTTTATGGAATGATAACGGACCTCATTTTGTTGGGGAAGTTATTAAGTATGTCCTGAAAGGATTAGGGATCAAACAGAAGTTCCATGCAGTTTTCCACCCACAATCAGCAGGGTTGGTGGAAAAGTATAATGCTACTTTGAAGCTGAAGTTAGCGAAGATACAGGCTTCCACATCTTTAACTTGGCCGGATGCATTACCGTTGGCATTATTGTCTATTACGTCAGTGCCACACTCTCGAACAGGCCTAACCCCCTATGAAATAGTATTTGGAAGGCCAATGAACATTTGGGGAGTTCCTAAGCCAAATTCTGTATATGATGTACCTTGTGTCCTGATGAATGATTATTTGGCACAGTTAACCGACAATTTGGTTTCTATTCATCAACAGGTTCGAGAAGCACTTCCTTACAGATCTACAGGTGAAGGCCATGAACTCCGACCTGGTGACCAGGTGATGATTAAGTCCTTTGAAAGATCAAGCAGCTTGAAACCAAGGTGGCGAGGCCCAGAGCAAGTGCTCCTTGTGACAAGGACAGTAGTTCGAGTGACGAACCGAAAGAATTGGGTCCATAGTACTCACTGCAAGAGAGTGCTACCTACCTTGATGGAACCTGCTGTGCTGACCGATTATCGAGAGATTTTGACTACGGAGAAAGGCCGTGCTATATCACCTGATGAATCTGTGGAGTTCTTCCTGGACCATACGATTTCTGGAGTGTTGCAATATAATTTGAGACTGAGGAAAGAATCTGTAGTGCTGAAAAAAACTGGTTGAGCTACCGCCCTGGGTTAGTGAAACGGAGAACCAATGTGGCAAGGGGGGGGATCAGCCATGCATTAGAGTAGTGACACCTGTCTTGGCCCGTAGTGAAGAAATCAGCGGCTGCCCAGGGATAAGAGCTCCAACGATTGTTTTTAATTAATTTCTGGAATGCTCGATTATCACTGTTGCTAAAATGAATAACAAAGTGATCATTAGTACTATGGGGTTTGTTGTTGTTTTGGTGGTTATAGCAATTATCACCTGGTTTGTTGAAAAGATGGCTCCTGCTCGTGAGTTTTTTGTTGCCACTACTCCAGTACCAGAGGATCAGTATTACTTTACGCTTCCCTATCAGGAGCAGAAGCACCGTCAATCGTACTTCAATAATACTTTCATTCAGATGTTGCATCATACTCATAATGCTACAAATACTACTAACTGTTGGGTATGTGGAATGATACCTGCGCATCAAAAGAAAGGAGGAACACCTTTCATTTCTCTTCCTTTTTCACACAATGGTTCTTGTCAAGCTTGGTATATGCTTTTGTTTGCATCTGGAAAACGTACAGAGGGCGGACTTCTTTTTCGCCTTAATGAAGTATGCTACCAAGACAAAGATGGGTATCCCCAAGCCAAAGGAACTAAATGGGAATGGGAAGAGTATCAACCGGACAATGTTTCAATACCACATGTCTTCACAAATATAAGAGACTCTGACAAGAAAGAACAATTTGTGATTTCTATTACAAAAAACTAAAGCAGATTTATGTATACGTAGCATTGGGCGAATTCCAGTGGGGACAAGCGATTGTACCTTGATTTTAACTATTGAGAGTGTAAATAATAGTAGTTTTAAAGCTTCACATAATACATATTTTGTTTGTGGTATCTATGGATGTTACCAACTACCTGTTGGGTGGTCAGGTGTGTGTTATGTATCTTTTCTTTTACCCCCTGTTGTTTTGGCACCTGCATCATATCACCGAGATTTTAAACTGTTCAATGACATCATTAAAAATAGATATAAAAGGACAATAAGTACAAATGAGGTAGACCAAACGGACACTAGCCTGCAACAATATGTTGATTTTAATTTAGGGTTGTTCTCCTTTGTGGATGCTGCGTTAAACAGTAGGAAAGTGAGACGATTGACTAGGGTTGTGGAAGCTGTTACCAGTCAGGCAGCTCTGGCACTTGGGAATATTACTGAGGAGCTCCAAATTGCGAGGATTGTAGCGCTCCAAAATCGTATGGTACTAGATGTGATATCAGCTGATCGAGGTGGTGCATGTCGCATCATCGGTAGTAGTTGCTGCGTTTTCATTCCAGATCATTCACCTTCAGTATATGATGCAATATCTAAATTGCATAAAATTGCTGCAGTAATTCACACAGAGACTGGTACTTGGACTTTTTCTGGATGGTTTTGGGCTCTGGTTTCCGCTTGGGGCTGGAAACTACCGACTATCCTGTGTGTAATGATTGCAATGTTTTTCACATGCTGTATCTGTATTCAGTGTGGTCCAATGTTCTGCTCCATGTGTATTACTGCTTGTATGCCTACCAAAAGAAATATTACAGAAATGAAAGCACAACACATGTTAGATAAGGAAATAGCTGAAATGATGAGCATAAATATATAAGATGAATATTTAGATTATCCCAGAAAGACGAATGTCTTCAGCTAATGCTGAAAGGGTAGTCTGTTGTAATTTAGTAGCGATTAGATTAATCATTAGCAGAAGACATCTTGTATTTAGCAACTATTGTGAACATTTCACGGAATCCATTTTGTATTCATGGCAGCCATTATCTCTGCCACATGCTGCCATGTGCTCGCCATGTGCTCTGTCCTACCTTCCTGTTAACTACTCTTGAAAATCTGTCTAGTGACATATAGCATATAGTTATATATAGTTATATTTAGCATCTCCCACTTTGCACATGCCCAGTAAGGTCTGCAGCTGTTAGTAATTAGTAACCAACAGTAATGTGTCTACTAGTCCTTGAAAACTGTTAGCCCCTCCTACCTGTCGACTGTGCATTTCCATATGACCTTATATGTATATAAGTCTTGCTTCTATAATTGTACCACCTTCTTTTAGCCCCTGCGTGGGTATAAAAGGACCATGCTCTCTTAGTTCAGTGTGCTACTTCAAACATTACCGAAGGGTGCTGTTTGAACTGTGGTGCCACCTCATGAGGTTTAATAAACTTTGTCTTTTATTTCAGTTTCAATGACAACTTCTTCCTATATGGTCTGAGGACTTTGTGCAGAGAAGGGCGAACCCCTTGCACTAGTAGGCCTTGCTGAGGTTTACTTCGACACCCTCTCCCCCCCCACATTCACGACATTCATACACGCACTCACACACGCAGACACAAACACATACACACACCCTCCCCTGTCGGATGATCCACTTACCTCGTCCATCGAGGAGGTCATCTGGGAGGGGACGGGTCCTGACGCTCTCACCGCCGGCAGCACCTCGCCATCAGGACACCGCCACACCATATCACAGACTGTAATACGGTGTGCAGGGTCCTTTTGGCATGGCAGTACCGGTGGCAGTACCGCCTCTGCACCGCCGACTGCCAGCACGACTGGTCTCAGAATTCCACCTGATTTCGGGAAGAATTCAGAGATCAGTCGTATTAGGGTGGTCTTAAGACCGCCAGCATTAGCGGTATTTTGGTGCCGGTGGCTTCAGCGGTCTTTGGAAAAGACCACAGAGGTCGTGATGAGGGCCTATATGTTTGACTGAGACCAGAGCAATCCGATTCACCCTCAAACCTATGAGTTCCCTTCATTACATCGTTCATGCTTTTGCAGAAATTAACTTGACTCTGAAATCAAAGATTTACTCTTAACATCATTAATCCTGCTATTGTTCTATTGGGCCTTATTACTGATTAGACATGTTTTTTATGGAACCCTACTTCACTGCACGTCCTGCTGAAGAGTTACCTTCAAAGTCTATGACAAAAGTGCTGTTCGCATTGCTGGGGGCTGTGATGAGGCTGTCCTCGGTGCAAGGAGCAAGTCATGTATTACTGGCAGTCACTGTTGTAGTAGCCTGAAGAGCCTGTTGTTACTGGAGCTTCATGTTGGCGGTCGACGTGGGCTTTAGCTGCTAGCACTAAATACAGTTCTCTCTTGGCAGTTGTCAGCACGAAGCCCATGTCCCACTGATGTGTCGCTGGCTTGTTGAAACTGCAACTAAGTGATTATTTGGTCCTGGAGTAATGCAAACAGTTGGTTTACTCTCTCTCCAGTTTCGATTTTCAAGTCTGACCTGTCCCAGGCCAGTGGTTACCAACTTGTGGTCCGGGCATCCCTGGAGGTCAGCGAAGCCTCCTCAGGGGGTCCATGACTGCTTAGAAATGTAACTGATATTAACAGATAAATAAAGTGTGTAAAAATAAAGTGACTAAATGTACAATTGAAATATTTAAAACGTGCTGTAAATGGCAAAGAATTTGAAATTGGAGGCTAAAAATTAAATTGGTATCCTTAGATTGACTCGTGGGAGCAGTGCAGGTAAATCAAACAGAATATAGAATGGATGATCTGTGCCTTTAATTGAATTTAGAAAAGCTCCAACCTTCCTATTGAAATTAAAATGTTTATTTTTTTTTAATTTTATTTGTTTGAAAATTAAATATAATGTGATATAATTTGTGTATTTTTGATGGAGTGCTTGTTTTTGTATTTTTTGTGTATTGTTCTGCTGTTCAAATCATCAACAATCTTTAGGCCTGACTCTCCAGCCTCTGACAATGACTCAGTGGGGGCGTCCTCGGATTCCAATAATGATTGAGAGGGGGTCCCCGGGTTCGAGTTATGATAAAGCATGGGTCCACAGAAGTCAAAAGGTTGGAAACCACTCTTCTAGGCAATGCCTTCCACAGCTTTAAGCCTGGAAGCTAGGTATTTGTGAAAGCCCATCAAGTGAAGTGTTGAGGGGTCCCAGCTTGGCAGCTGGCCTGATTCACTTGGATCCACTCCAACCACTGCAAGCGTGCACAAGCATCACCTTATAACCACCAGGTTGGTACAGCAGTACACCACATTTCAAGTACATCGCCTGACTCTGCACCTGTTCCACTGCATCAGTCCGTCCTGACATTTCAATTGAAGAATTTTCCTCCTGCACTTGTTCACCCACAAGATGCAACCGCCTTTTCTCATTGCTTCAGCCTCCATCTGAAGTGATCAACTGGCAACAATCTACCGGGTCCATCTGTGCACCAGAGAATACACCTTTACCACAAGCCACTTGTTCTGGATCTTTGTGTGACATTTCCTTGAAGTTGAGGCAGTGCTTACTTTGTGAAAAAAGAAGTGCCGGGGCACTTGTCAGGAGTCTACTGCAGCTTGCACCATCCATTGCTCCCATAAGCGCTGCCAATAACAGTATTATCACTACTAACCATCACACTCATACAAGTGTGACAATTCAGGCTTGAAGTACACCTTAAAGTGACAAATATATGCCACCTAAGCTATTCTTGTAGTTTTGGACAGCAGGTTTCAGTGATTTAAATGTATATTTAATAATTCAACAACAGTTGTTGTACTCTTCAGAAAATAAGACAAACAATGCCACCATGTGTCAGGGTGTCATAAGAGCTGGGGATGACAAGAAGGTACTGGAAACCACCAGCTCAAATTAAGCACTGAGTTGAGGGCAGTATCTGAGTGGGAGTAAACTGCACTGGTCTCTTCTGAAAAGGTAAATTTGGAGTAAAATATTACTCCAAGATTCCTGACTTTTGGAACTGTGGTAGGGAGAGGACCCAGGTTCAGTGTCCACCAAATATCACTCAAGAAAGTACTGTCCCTATCGAAGAGAAGTACCTCAGTTTTTTCAGAATTTAGCTTGATAAAGTCGTTTCTCATCCAGGTGACCACACATATTTGTTGGGGAAGGGTTTTCTGCGGCCTGTGGAGGCTGACTCTTTGAATTGCACTGGGCATTTCAATGTTCGCCTCAGGTTGACTTCCTCCTTTGGCAGCTGGCCTGATTCACTGGGTGAGCCAGTGTTCAGCTGATGTTCCGAAACTCTGCCTTAGGGGGTTTTATCCTTTGATGGTAGGGGGTTCTTTTGCCTGTTTCTTTTCCTTGCTGAGAATGCAGTTTATGGGGATTTTGCACAGAGGGGTATCTCATTTAAACATTTCCTATGCTTTTGATTGTTGTGATGTTGAAACTGTATGCACTGCTCTTTTGAAGGTCATCAAGCATTACTTCAGTTTCTTCTGCTGCTTTCTCGAATGTGATATGTCCCTCTGGATTAGCTAGGGACACCTCAGTGATTTTGTTTCTATGATACTGGTGAGTGAAATGTTCCCAGAAATGGGTTGCCCTGTGCTTGCTGTTTGAGGGTGCCTGGACAGTGTGGGATTAACCTTTGCTGTTCGGGTGTCTCATCTTTCTAGTAGAACTAGGACTTTTTTTCTTTCCACCACCACTTCCTCTCCTCCGCTAGCAAATCATCTTTTTACTATACCCAGGATATTTCTCAATGGTTGGAAGAAAGTGGAGGCAACTATTTTGTGTTTTGGTACCTTTGGCAGGGCTGCACTAGGTTGCCTCTGTATTCCTTGCTCTCCTGAATATAGCCCTTTGCTGGTTGGAGGTTTAACGTTGCACTTTCTATCCCCTTTGACATATGACACATGGACACTCTGTTAATCTTGGAAGGATATTAGCTGAAATTGTTGTACTCCCCATGGACACCACGGGGAGAGCCCGATATTTGACTGGGTTGTCCGGAAGGTTCGGTCTTGGGCTCTGAGGTAAAGAGTGCTGTGGGCCCTGTTTCTCTAAATGAGTGAAGATTGAGAATATTTTGGTCCCTTTTCTGTTGCTGTGGTCATGGGCGGCTTCGGGCTCGGCATCAACATTATACAGGTCAATCTTTGTATTTAGGTTAACCCTTGCACGATTGTCTCCTTCTCTGGTTCTAGTGGCTAGTCTTTCCCTTCCTGAATACGTGATTGCTCCTTTGGCAACAAAAGGATGATGGACGGAGTGCTGAACAATGCAAACACTCACCCCTAGTCACAGATCTGGGTTTAATCCATCGTTCTTTTGGTCACCATGCCACCCCAGTTTGGACCCAGCCATATGCAAATCAGTCTTGACCCTGTTCCTCATGTGAACAGTCCAGCCCGAACTGCCAGGCCAGGTCCTCCCTGAACCGGAAACAAGCATCCTGGGACCAGTTTCAGGGTATCACCCTTCAGCAGCCAAGCTAGCTTGAATCCCGTGGCACAGTGAGCAAGGGACCCACGTCTGGGCATACCCTTCCCACATAGGGCAACTTTAGCAACACAAAAGGATGATGGACGGAGTGCTGAGCAACGCAAACACTCACCCCCAGTCACAGATCTGGGTTCAATCCATCATTCTTTTGATCACCATGCCTCCCCAGTTTGGACCCAGCCATATGCAAATCAGTCTTGACCCTGTTCCTCATGGGAACAGTCCAGCCTGAACTGCCAAGCCAGGTCTTCGCTGGACCGGAAACAAGCATCCTGGGACCAGTTTCAGGGTATCACCCTTCATCAGCCAGGCTAGCTTGAATCCAGTGGCACAGTGAACAAGGGACCCGCGTCTGGGCATACCCTTCCCACATAGGGCAACTTTAGCAACACAAAAGGATGATAGACGGAGTGCTGAACAATGCAAACACTCACCCCCAGTCACAGACCTGGGGTTTAATCCATCATTCTTTTGCTCACCATGCCATCCCAGTTTGGACCCAGCCATATGCAAATCAGTCTTGACCCTGTTCCTCATGGGAACAGTACAGACCGAACCGCCACGCCAGGTCCTCCCTGGACTGGAAACAAGCAGCATGGGACCAGTTTCAGGGTATCACCCTTCATCAGCCAGGCTAGCTTGAATCCAGTGGTACAGTGAGCAAGGGACCCACATCTGGGCATACCCTTCCCACATAGAGTAACTTTAGCAACGAAAAAGGATGATGGATGGAGTTCTGAACAATGCAAACATTCACCCCCAGTCACAGATCTGAGTTTAATCCATCGTTCTTTTACTCACCATGCCACCCCAGTTTGGACCCAACCATATGCAAATCAGTCTTGACCCTGTTTCCCATGGGAGCAGTCCAGCCCGAACTGCCAGGCCAGGTCCTCCCTGTATCGGAAACAAGCATCCTGGGACCGGTTTCAGGGTATCACCCTTCATCAGCCAGGCTAGCTTGAATCCAGTGGCACAATGAGCAAGGGACTCACATCTGGCCATACCCTCCCCACATAGGGCAACTTTAGCAACACAAAAGGATGATGAATGGAGTGCTGAATAATGCAAACATTCACCCCTAGTCACAGATCTGGGTTTAATCCATCGTTCTTTTGCTCACTATGCCACCCCAGTTTGGACCCAGCCATATGCCCATCAGTCTTGACCCTGTTTCTCATGGGAACAGTCGAGCCTGAACTGCCAGTCCAGGTCATCCCTGGACCGGAAACAAGCATCCTGGGACCGGTTTCAGAGAATCACCCTTCATCAGCCAGGCTAGCTTGAATCCAGTGGCACAGTGAGCAAGGGACCCACGTCTGGGCATACCCCTCCCACATAGGGCAACTTTAGCAACACAAAAGGATGATGGACGGAGTGCTGAACAATGCAAACACTCACCCCCAGTCACAGATCTGGGTTTAATCCATTGTTCTTTTGCTCACCATGCCACCCCAGTTTGGATCCAGCCATATGCAAATCAGTCTTCACCCTGTTCCTCATGGGAACAGTCCAGCCCAAACTGCCAGGCCAGGGCCTCCCTGAACCGGAAACAAGCATCCTGGGACCGGTTTCAGGGTATCACCCTTCATCAGCCAGGCTAGCTTGAATCCAGTGGCACAGTGAGCAAGGGACCCACTTCAGGGCATACCCTTCCCACATAGGGCAACTTTAGTAACACAAAAGGATGATGGACGGAGTGCTGAACAATGCAAACACTCACCCCCAGTCACAGATCTGGGTTTAATCCATCGTTCTTTTGCTCTATGCCAACCCAGTTTGGCCCCAGCCATATGCAAATCAGTCTAGACCCTGTTCCTCCTGGGAACAGTCAATCCTGAACTGCCAAGCCAGGTCCTCCATGGACCAGAAACAAGCATCCTGGGACCAGCTTCAGTGTATCACCCTTCAGCAGCCAGGCTAGCCTGAATCCAGTGGCACAGTGAGCAAGGAACCCACGTCTGGGCATACCCTTCCCACATAGGGCAACTTTAGCAACACAAAAGGATGATGGATGGAGGGCTGAACTATGCAAACACTCACCCCCAGTCACAGGTCTGGGTTTAATCCATCATTCTTTTGTTCACCATACTTCCCCAGTTTGGACCCAGCCATATGCAAATCAGTCTTGACCCTGTTCCTCAGTGGAACAGTCCAGCCCGAACAGCCAGGCCAGGTCCTCCCTGGAACGGAAACAAGCATCCTGGGACCAGCTTCAGGGTATCACCCTTAAGCAGCCAGGCTAGCTTGAATCCAGTGGCACAGTGAGCAAGGGACCCACGTCTGGGCATACCCTTCCCACATAGGGCAACTTTAGCAACACAAAAGGATGATGGACGGAGTGCTGAACAATGGAAACACTCACCCCCAGTCACAGATCTGGGTTTAATCCATCGTTCTTTTTCTCACCATGCCACCCCAGTTTGGACCCAGCCATATGCAAATCATTCTTGACCCTGTTCCTCATGGGAACAGTCCAGCCCAAACTGCCAGGCCAGGTCCTCCCTGAACCGGAAACAAGCATCCTGGGACCGGTTTCAGGGTAACACCCTTCATCAGCCAGGCTAGATTGAATCCAGTGGCACAGTGAGCAAGGGACCCACGTCTGGGCATACCCTTCCCACATAGGGCAACTTTAGCAATACAAAAGGATGATGGACAGAGTGCTGAACAATGCAAACACTCACTCCAGTCACAGATCTGGGTTTAATCCATCGTTCTTTTGCTCACCATGCCACCCCAGTTTGGACCCAGCCATTTGTAAATCAGTCTTGACCCTGTTCCTCATGGGACTGGTTTTAATGTGGGCTCACTTCAAGATCCTAAAAGTGGTTTTCCTCCCCACACATCGGACAGTGTGCCTGAGGATGGTATCTCATCTTGCTAGCCTGGCTGCTGTCTCCCAGTCATATACAGTTGCAGGTTTACATTACCTTCTGTGTATTTATAATTGCCTGGGAATGGCTTCACTGTCATCTCTGCTGTCCTTTCTGCTCACCCACTATGTTGTAGCCCTTCAGAACGTAGTGGCTCTTGTTCCAAAATTACCTAGCTTGCAGCTGCCCCTTCAGTGGTGGCTATAACCATTTATTTGTCTTGGAGATTTCTGCTACATCATGAGAGATGTGTTGTTCGGGTGTATGATGTGGTTGCCTTTGACTGGAGCAATGCTCTGGGGCAAATCGGAATCTAGCTAAATGGCCCCTGCTGGATTTACATTGTTTCAGTGGTGTTCCAGGCTATTGACATTGTGGAGACTGTTGGAGTGCCCTCTTGGCATGTCCTGTTTCGGTGAGGTAAGTCAGCATGGCGACGTTGGTCTGTATAAATATAAACTGGTAGGGTTGTTGCCTTCCCACTCTCTAGGGCCAGTGCTGGTTGATTCTTGGGCGGCACAACTTCTTTTGTTATTGCCCACCTCTCTCACCTGGACCATGGTCCCTTTGCAGACGAGCAGGTTATAAGGTCATCCCCTCCTCTCTGGGTCTGTGAATGTGACAAGATCTCTTCAAGCATTTCTGAAACTAGTTTGGGGTGCTGATCTTACATCTGTTTGCCTAGCCAAACAGCTTTCTCATTTTCGATAGCAGTTTAGGTTCTTGGGAAGCTACTATTTGATGGTGGTATGGCAGAAATGCCACAACTAAACTGCCCAGGTTTTTGTCTCGTTTTCAGAAGGCATTGTCTCACGTAGCAATGTTGGTACCCTTCTTTCTCTGTGGGCCCCGGTGCCACGTACCTCTGTCTTCTGCCACTCGGAGCCTGCATCTGGTTCTGTGTACTCTTTAACCCCACTGGTTGTCTTTTGTCTGGGATCTTTGCCTCTTGGTCCAAAGGTTTCAGGGTGGCAGTATCATATAAATATCAAATCTTATTAAGATGCCCTTTCTCCTTTCACCAAGTTTATGGGAGGCTGGACTTCCTCTACTTTGTTTTCAATGGGTTTCTCTTGATCCTTTGGATTTCCAGAAAGAATTTTAATTTGATCTGCCTGTTGAACCGTTTGGAGGCATGAACAGGTGCTAAGATTGTGGATTCCCTGTATGGCCTGGGGGATCCAGAATTCTTAGCTACTAATCTTTTTGCAGAGTTGTCACTGTTCTAGTCTGTAGCGTTTCCTCCATTTCCTCTCCGCTAATCACCCCGTGGTTTTATCCTTTCCAGGTACATTATTTTGCATCTTTGTCTTTGCTGAACTTGTTGGTTTGGCCCTTTTGGCTACATTTTGGTGACAATCTCATTGGCTCCTCTGACTGGCAGACAGGGGCATAGCTTAACGAGTAAGACAAGGGGCGTGTGAGCCCGAGATTTCTAAACATTCTCTATTGCGTACCAAACTAAAGTCCTGATTTGTTATTATTTAGGCTTGGAGCTCCCTTGATGGTATCAATAATCTAAATATATTTTGCACTGAAAGCTTGGCACATCCACAGCTTTTTGGTGCGGAGCAACAACCCCCTTATTATTTATGTATGCAACAGTGGAGATAAGCAGTGGGAATAGCACACCACCTATACCGTTACACATAAAACCAGATCTATGAAAATGCTGTAGTGCTGTAGATTTTACCTTCGTGATGACTGAATGAAGTTTAGTAAATCTGGGGCCTAAAATATGATGTAATGAGCAGGAGATTGGGGATTAAGGAGTTGGGAGAGTAGAAGGTTATGTACAGTTAAGAGTGGGAAAAGATTAGATTTTTTGTACACTATAACAGCACTCTTAAAGCAGTTCATATCTAATTGAACATGGAGGTAACTGAATGTTTTACAAAAACATCTTGCTAAATTGCTTTCCACCAACTGCAAAGCAGAGGCAGATATAGCACAAATCAGGTGGCTTATTATTGCCTCCTTCACTGCCACTGCGTTATTCCCACAAAGCCCCCATCAACTAAAATTACAGTGACAATATTCGCCACATGATATTTACACGGTCTGGCAGTGGTGAGGCTTGCCACCTCAGAGCTTCTAGTAGCCCCACATGTGCCCCTTCACAGGGCACATGTAAGTCAAACCTACACATTCAAATAGTCTTGTTTCTGAGTGCCAATCGGCTCTATGAAATCTGGATAATTAGTGTTGCGTACATGTATGGCTTTACTCAAAGATTTCTGTGTTATTAAATCATCAAGAGATGTAAAGGGGCAGGAGTGTATGTTACAAGGTGCCCGTGCTCTGAGAGATTGTAAACACTCATAAAGGATAATGTAATTGTGTCTACAAAGTTCATTCTAACTCCTTCCCTATCATAAAAACGTTGATTTAATCCTGACAGTGGCAGGAATAAATCATTTTACAGGGTGGGTTTGACAAGGGAACACCACAAAATTGGTGGGGAGTTATGGAGAAGTTTTAACAGGGCGAAATATTTTCCCTGGGGATTAAAAAAGAAAAAAGTTATTAAGTGAATTTGCAATTACTGATTTCTTTTGCAATTAAAAATGTAAATAGATATATTTGTGTATTCAAAAATAGAATTCACAAACGTTTTCCTGGAGGGCACCTTTAAAGTAGTGACTGCCGCATGTTTCCTGACGTAACCTGGAAAATGTCTGTGAATTTGAAAATCAGTAAACCTGGATCCATGTGTGGCTGTAAATAACATGGTGCAGATCTACTAGGTTTATTATTAGGGCCCAATATGAGGAGCAGGTGGCAAATACCTTTATGCTTGGGACACTAGGACTATCAGTTTTTAAAAAGTGTTAATTGCTTCTTTTGTGCTCTCCTGTCCTGCTATGAGTATATTGGTTTGGTAGGGAAATTAGAGTTTTGTATAAAGAATTATCAGCTGTGTATTTGTTACACTTCGTCCTTTCTGCACGGTCATCCCCAAACCTTTTACCTTCCCCCTCCTGTTTTCTCAACCCATTTCTGTTGGTTTTTAGAACCCTGCGCACGTTACCCCTGCTAGCCAGTGTTAAAGTGGTTGTGCTCTCCTCTTTCAACATTTAAATATAATTCTTCTATCAGAACCCTTGATCATTTCAGACATAATTTGGGAACTTGTTCATATTCTGTCTGAGTAGCTTGGCTAGGCTCTCTGTATGATTTATCATAAACCAAGACAATCTCAGACCTTTATCCTTAAAAGTCGGAAGTTCCAGGTCAATCTGAGATCTCAGCATGGGAGCAAATAGAGTCAGGGTCAGAGGATTATGGTCACTAGCTGTATTTTCTCTTATGCCTCCACCTAAAACTAATGGCAACATGCCCCTACTAACAAAAATATGATCAATCATAATTGCATAGCCGCAGCCATAAAAACTAAGGAGCATGGCACTCATTGTGTGGGGGAGGGAAGGGAGCAGCAACGCAACAGACAACAGGAGAAGGGTGGGGCAAGCAACACGAGGGAAGCGTCAGCATGAAGAAACGTTTTTAAAAAGTTCCTGCAGGAGCAGAACTGCAAGTAGAAGGACACTGGCCACAGATATGAAGCTGTAATTGGCCAATGCTCCACAGCAGGGACAAACACTCAAGCCTTAGGAGGACGCAGGAGGTGGACAGGAGGCATTGACCACTAAAAAGCATGAAAACAAGAGTGATGATGAAGTCAACAATTGGGGAGGCGCTAGGTACATTTTAAGCTTCTTTTTTGTTTACAAAAGATTTTGCTGGCAGTGCATGTTCTGTCTCAGGTGAAACCTAAAAATTGAGTTCATAACAACTATAAATTATGAGACACCAAGCAGAACAAATTGACTTGCTACAGCTTCCATCTTGGAAAGAACACTCAATAAGGTTGAGAATAATATTCTATGATTCAGTATTAGTGTAATACATAATGAGCACATTTGGAATGGGATCTTTGGTGGCAGCTGTGGTCAGTCTAAAGTACTTGAAAAATAGGTTGTGTGCATGCTTGTGGGTGAGTGTATCTATGTGAGTGAGCATGTGTATGTGTGAGCATGGCTCTGTAAATGTAAGCATGTTGCATGAGTGAAAATGGGTGAGACTAAATGACAGGTAGCGAGTACAATTGTGTTGAGAATGATGCCCAGATTTACTGTTTGTTGCCACAAGGCAACGTTGCTGCCCTGCCCTGGGTCAAAGGGTCAGAGAAAAATGTACCTTATCTACTAAGATATAATCCATTTTTTCTCTCCCTGTGTGCTGGTGAACATTTGGCACCCATGCACCAATGTACACATCCTGTGCCATAGTGCAAGGGTGTGTGCGCTCTGAATACTGAAGGTAACTAGTGTCTTATAGGGATACCCAGGGCAAAATATTGGTGCTAGCATACTTGCAGCAATTCTTAGCAGGACAGATACCTGTGACAAAATACTGGCAGTGGTACATTGGAGTTGATTCCTGGCATAAAGGGCACCATGGTAAAATACTGGTACTGGCATTCTAGAGGTAATTTATGGCAGATACAGCACCTATAGAGAAATGGTTGACCACTTGAGGAAATTCTTGGCATGTAGAGACCATTGGCAGAATGCTGGCCTAGCACAATGGAGGTAATTATTGTCATAAAGGTGAACAAACTGGCATGTGTAAGGGTGGCAACCATGACAACATGGTAGTGTGGACACACTGAGGCAATGTTTGACATAGGGGTTACCTATGGCAAATTGATAGCATAAATTGCAAAATTCTGGAACTGGAATATTTTCTGTTATTTTTTTATAAAAGGTTGCACCCATAGATTATGGGAGAACCCATGACAAAATGCTGGGCCTGGCACAGTCAAGGTAATGTTTGACATGTTGGGACACCAATACCACATTTTGAAAAACAAATGTGTCAACTCATTCAGAACATCAGGATTCATTGGTGTAACACACCATTAAAGGATTTGAATATTTAATGAATGTTCTTTTATTAGGTATGACATTTCAGAAAATGTATGTGGAATTTGTGGTTTCAAATGCCCAATTTCAACCCATTTTTTTCAAAATTTGCACGGGGGGAGAAACCCCGTAGAAGAGGTCTGGCTTACTCGCTTTGCTTGCTCACTACAATTCAGGGCAAGAATTATGCCCCAGAACTTTCCATCTACAGGGCACCACCATATAATTGGTAGTATCTAGAACAGACATGTGTCTGTGTTATGCTGTTATACTGATCATGCAGTTATTGTGGAATTTCTGCAATGTCAATTGTTGTGATGTTAGGGTCATGTGACATGCCTTCAAGGAAAAAAATCGGAGTCAAGGGTCATTAAATGTCACTCCTTGTAATGTTATTAAGGTCAAAAGGCATGTGATGTCACTCAATGATGATGATGATGTTGATGATGATCAACACCCATAGTAGACACTGGTTGTAGTTGTATGCACAGGAAGGGAACATTACAACTACAAAACCTAGACCTATGGAATCATCCATAGAGAGACATGTGTACATACATGGGCCTACGCGCGTGCATAAATGTGCCTACGATCAAGATGTGTAAATATGTTCATATATACAATATTTTCAGCTGATGTTCATGACATGTTTTGTAGAATGAGGCATATTGCCACAATGTCCCATGTCTTTCTCAAATTAAGTTCTGAAGTGTAGTCAGTTGACTTGCAGTGTAAATTTGGTGATTCCGTAAAGTGAGTCAGTGGACTAATAATGCATGAGATCCAATAGTTGTGGTTCCTTTTTTAAATTACAATAAGGCTGTGTTTGCGGTGGTGATGTGTTGCTTATAAGGATGCAAGTCATTTCAAGAGCATATGAAAAACAAATACCCAAAATAGTAAAATGAACCAAGGTGTACAGGTAGGACAGGTACGTAAACTCCAGTTGGAGGCTGGCACATCAGAGTTCAGGAGAAATTCATGTAATGTTTGGGAGCGACTCTCTTTGTTTTAGGCAGCTCTGTTGGGCCATTTCTATTGATTTATAATCTCAATTAAGAATATGTATTGCAGGGTGCGTTTAATTGTCCATGTTGTCCAAGTTGGTGGCAAATTCTAACTGTAAGGTGTCCCAGTTAACCATACCATTCTCTCTTCCCACCCTGTATTTCAAGCACCTTTCCAGCGTATCTTCTGCTTGTGCCACTTATTATGATTCCATTTTCCAAACCACTATGTCTGAGGCCGCAGGGGTTTTCCATCTGAATGATATTGCCCTTCTGGTGAATAACAAGTCTAGCTCAACGAATTTGCAGTTTGACTTGTCTGAGCTTAGTCTGAACATAATTCCTAACAGGCATGTTTTGTGGTTGTGTAGGTTTTGTTTCTATAACTCGTGCCCTAACTTAACTATAACTTGTACTTCCAGCATGTACAGTTCAGTTTTCTCATCAATAATTTATCTGCAAATGTTGCAGTGATGTTATCACTGATGCCACAAATGATGTAATGAATGATGTAATATGTGTAATTAGCAGTGCATGGCGAGGACACAAGCTATAATTATTTTGACTAACCATAGCTATAACTGGTGAATTTCAGTGATTTGTAGAGTTTAAAACATTTTGTTCTTAATGAACATTTCACCTAACTATAACTTTACTTTAACCCTTGTTTCTTCAGTGATTTTTTTTTTTTCATTATGTACTATTTTATTATCTTTTGTAAATCCAACACCCTGCTGTGCACGCCCTCCAGCGGTGCGTGGCAGGGTTGGCTTCAGAGTCTGGCCAGTAGCTAGGTCCTGGGGCCAATCCCGCACAGCATGTGGCCCTCTCCCCTAAAGGCAGCCAATCCTATGCTGCACTCGCCCTTGGGCCATGTGTGGCGGTGGTTGGCCATAGAGCCTGGCCCTGGGTATCCCATCCATTAGGGCCTTTTTTTAAAGGGGAGCAGGCCATGTGGCCCCTCCTCAAACCTAAAATGGCCCGGGGGACTCCACCCCCAGGACCATATATATTTTAAAGGGGAGGGGGTCCATGTGGACCCCCTTCCCGAGTCTTATTAGACCCTTGGGACCCCACCCTCAGGGCCTTTTTTAAATTAAAGCAGTTGGGGGTTGCATGACCCCTCCCTCCCTGAGCCTTACTAGACCCTGGGAACTCCATCCCCCAGGGCTGTTGATTTTAAGTAAAGGGGAGAGGGGCCAGGTAGTCCACCTCCCTGAGATGTATTAAGCCCTGGGGGCCCTAATCCCCCAACACCTGCATTACTTGAAGCTGGCCGCCCTGGTGCTCACCCTGAGCAGCCACCATATATTCACTGGGGACCAAGGGGGAGCCCCAAGGCCCCTGCATCCCAGATAATCTACCTGCATGCAGCAGGATCTGGCTCCTGCCCGCAGGGACCAGCTACTTATGCTGCTCCCTCTGGGTGGGAGCAATATTTTGATCTGTTTACCTGCCCTCATCTTCGGCAGGGGTTTGGCTTCAGGACTTGGACTATGGCCAGGCAGGCTCTGGGACCAGCCCTGCAGTGTGCACTCAAACCCAAGCTGTGCACAATGCTAATGTATGCTGTGGTTAAAGAGAAATAATTGCATGCTCTGCAAATGTTTGTCTACCAACTGTTACTTTAGCCTGGGAGTAATTAAGCACCTTTGTTTTGGTAGCCATGATATGCCTGAATAGATCCAGGAGACCATTGTGGACGCTCCTGGTGTTTGGGTGCCACCTCTTGAGCAGCCGCATTGCAATTAGCTCCTTCAACCCAAATAGAAACTCTCGGCTAAACAGCAGGGTAATTTGCAAGTGGCACATCAAGCGTCCATAGCTCTCTGTTTATCTTTACTGGAAAGGGGGAGGCTCTCTGAGGAAGACTTCATGGACTTTGTTATTTAGGACATCTTATTAATTCCCAGAGGGGTCAGGGAACCTCTATCATGACCCCATAATCTCCATTACCTCCACATTTCAGCCCTAGGGACCATTAGTGTGTATGTGGGTGTGAGTGGTTGTAAGAGAGTCTTTATGGATCTGAGAGTGTGTGTGTGTGTGTGTGTGTGTCAGGGTGTGAGAGTGCCTGTCTGGGTGAGAGAGCGGGTGTCAAAGGGTGTGCCTGGGTGTGACAGTGGGTGTGAGAGTGTCTGTCTGGATGTGAGAATGGGTGTGAGAGTGTTTGTCTGTTTGTGAGAGTGACTGTGAGAGTGTTTGTCTGCCTGTTTGAGTGGGTGTGTCAATATATATATATATATATATATATATATATTTTGAATTTTGTCCAAATCCACCCTCGGATTTACACTGGGATCTGCACTGAGCCCCACCGTTGGATTTACAGATCTCAATTTTTTTTTTTTTTTAAAGTATACACATTTCAAAATCATAATTTACTCTCTAAGGCTCTATATAACACCACCAAGGGGTCAGGAAGTCTCTATCATGACCCCGTCATGAAAATTACACCCCACATTTCAGCCCTCTGAACCATTTCCAGATAAAAAAATGGCAGCCGCAACTTCCCTATCAGGTTGCAGCCAGCCAATCAGATTCTTGCACCAGTGTATGGATCTACGGAGTAGACCATGATGGATCCGCGGAGGATCGGTGTTCCTGGATATCTATATTCTATATGTTTTGCCCTTATCTGTAAAACTACTTAACAGATTTATATCAAATCACAGCAGGTATGTTTCCTGGACCAAGAGATAGCTTTCTGACATATTTGGTGTAATTCCGTCCAGCAGTTCGAGCTGTAGTTGTGTTTAAAATCCCTATGGGAAAATGCATGGGGAAAACATGTTTTGGGACCACCTTTTTCTCTGCCCCTCTTGACAGATCACCCCAAAACTTATAACACACCAGGGGAACTGACTGAAATATGCATTTTTGAAACTTTCATGAAGATTCGTCAAGCGACACTAAAGTTATTGGCAAAAAACACTCTTCCTATGGACCGTCAGTAGTTAATATTTATATATATATGTGTGTGTGTGTGTTTATATATTCATTTTATTTACTTAAAAAACAAAGGTTACATGGACATTATAATTAGGTTCCGAATCTATTCATACAAAACCATAGAAATTCAGCAGTTACACTTCAAATAACTATAACTCGTGGCGACCCATAACCACCCAACCCCCCACCATGCACGGCAGAAGGGTCTGTCTCTCTCGGTGTGAGAAAAGGTGTGAGAGGATGGCTCAGGGTGTGAGTGTCTGTCTGGGTGTGAGAGTGGGAGTGTGAGGGTGTGAGTGGTTCGGTGAGTGGACGTGTGATGGACTGAGTGGGTCCGTGAGTTGATGTGTCAGTGTCTGAGTGGGTCTCTGAGTGGGTGCATGAGTGCATCTGTGAGTGGGTGCATGAGTGTCTGAGTAGGTCTGTGAGTGGCTGAGTGAGGTTCTGAGTGGGTCTGTGAGTGGGTGCATCAGTGTCGTAGTGGGTCTGTGAATGTGTTCATCAGTGTATGGGTCTGTGAGTGGGTGTGTGAGGGTCTGAGTGGGTCTGTGGGTGGGTGCGTGAGGGTTTGAGTGGGTCTGTGAGTGGCTGCATGAGGATATGAGTTTATCTGTGAGTGGGTGCATGAGTGTATGAGTGAGCCTGTGACTGGGTGCATGAGTGTCTGAGAGTGTCTGTGACTGGGTGCATAGGTGTCTGAGTATGTCTGTTAGTGAGTGCGATTGAAAGTGTGTTTATGACTCTCTCAGTGGTTCTCTGAATGGGTGCATAAGTGCTACTATGAGTGAATGAATTAGTGTACGAATGACTCTCAACGTTCTTTTATTGTAGTCGATATACTCGTGAATTTGTTCTGACGTTACATGGGGGGTCGTGAGCATAGCCACATAGGCCCTCATTACAACCCTGGCGGTCGGTGATAAAGTGGCGTTAATACCACCAACAAGTCGGCGGTAATTAGTGCCAAATTATGACCACGGAGAAAACAGCTCAGACAGACAGCCACTTTAACACACCGACCGCCAGGGTAGAAACAACAGGCACCATAGCGGTAACCACCTACAGCCAGGCGGAAGACAATGTTCTGCTCATTGTATTAAGACATGCCAATCTGCCACCTTTTCTGGAGATGTAGTGAAAATAATTATGTTTGACCACTGACTTTGTGTTTCACCACTGTGCATATTAGTTGTTCAATGTTCACCAGTAGCACATTACATTTTGTATTCAGTTTAGCTGCCTATTGACTTTAACGTGGCGTTAGACATTACATTTTGTATTCAGTCTAGCTGCCTATTGGCTTTATCGTGGCGCTAGACATTGCAGTTGAGACATTGCAGATGAGCTGTGTTTTTCTACATGGTAAACTAAGCTTGTGTTTTTCGTATTTTCTCTTACCGAACACGATAGCATGATAAGGAAGCTCATATTTTGTGTTTTTCGGCCTTGGGAGAGACAGCCTTGAAA
This sequence comes from Pleurodeles waltl, assembly GCF_031143425.1. Lineage (NCBI taxonomy): Eukaryota > Metazoa > Chordata > Amphibia > Caudata > Salamandridae > Pleurodeles > Pleurodeles waltl. The sequence goes on along the minus strand of NC_090442.1, from coordinate 317,783,996 downwards.
ACTTGGCCAACTTTCGACGCTTGTTTCTTCCAACTCTGACCTACAGTAGCCAGCATGTTTTGAATATTATAAAAGGTGTCCCTGGGCAGCAGTGGGGGAATTTTCAGAAACTTCAGTCAGGAGTGGACGTCAACTGCCTGACCTTTCCCGTGAGGGTGGAAAATCTATTTCTCGCAGTTGAACAGCAGTCATCAACTTGCTGGCATGAGAAAGATGATGATCAGTGATAGGCCCTACGGTGATGAATTTTGACTTTTATTCTTTGCTTCACAGTTATGCTATAATATAATCACATATATTAGCTGTGTACATTGCAGTTGAGAATCACTTTGATATACTTTCCTTTCATTGCTGTGACTATTTTTAAACGTGTGCCTCCAACCTACTAATCTCCTCTCTCAGGAACCTTGTGGTGAAGTAATAATAAATGTCTTCTTTAAACGAAGAAGTGCATTCCAGAGATTTTTGTCAGCTCGGTCATTAGTGAAAGCAAAACAGGGGCAGTACCAACAACATCAAAAGCCTGGCAGAAACACTGCACAGAAGGGAAATGACTCACCTGTGGAGACTCTGGGAAGAACCACGCCGCCATGGAGCCCGAGTTGCTTGTCTTCCCCATGCTCTTCTACGTGATGCTCCACCACGAACACCAAAGATGGCGAAGACGACCATGCTGAGTACAGCCACCTAGCACACAGGGGAGGTGGTGAGGAAAAAGAGAGTGACACAAACGAAACACCCCACCCCCAACACCATACACACAAGCATATGCAGTAGCATAACATATTAACCCCGTTACCCCTCAGGAATAATGCAAGGACAACTCCAATAGATTAAAGTGAGTGTAATAAGATAAATATTGTAGGAATACGTGTATCCAAATAAAAAAGTATATACATATGTACAAATCAAGGGACCCTGCCCAGTCCTCAATGTTCGTGGGCCACAGGGCCACATCACAAAGTCCAAGGACCCACCTCACTCCTGCAACAACACGGAGAGAACACTGCAGGGGCATCAGGTCAAAAATAGGCAGGCACCTCAGGGGGACGGGGAACGGTGGGCACGTCAGCTGGAAGATGGCACCTCGCCACTGGTCCTGGAGGGGGCAACATGCCCATTGCTCTATCCTGGGGAGTGCAAGGCCACAGGCTCTCTAGTGGAGGACTTCTCCACTGGTTCTGGAGGGGGTATCGTGCCCAGTGAGCTTCATCCTGGGGAGGATGGAGTGAGTGGATGGCTTCTCCACTGGTTCTGGAGGGGGCATTGTGCCCATTGAGGCAGCTCTTTGGGAGTGCAAGGTCACAGTCTCTCAGCTGGGTGTCATACCCACAGGATTTGCAGTGGCCAGGCCGCACAATAGCCCATGGATGCAGGACTACACACTGTCTGCCGACAGAGACGGCTGTTCAGTGGTGGCGGTGGTGGTGGTGCTGCTGCTGCTGGTAGTCATTGGGGGAGGCTCCATCCCATCCCCTGCAACCTCGGACGGCTGCCCAATGGGGCTGCGGTTGCTGGTGGTGGTGGTGGCGGTGCTGCTGGTGGTGGGGGGGGGAGGCTCCAGCCCATCCCCTGTAGCTTCGGACGGCTGCCCACTGGGGTTGCTGCTCCTGGTGGTAGTGGTGGTGGCGGTGCTGCTGGTGGTAGTGGGGGGAGGCTCCAGCCCAACCCCTGCAGCCTCGGACGGCTGCCCACTGGGGCTGCTGCTGGTGGTGGTGGTGCTGCTGGTGGTGGTGGAGGGAGGCTCCAGCCCATCCCCTGCAGCCTCAGATGGCTGCACCACCATAGTTGGTGGTGGGGGCTCCGACTGAGTCCCAGCACCATGCCCCTTGTCCTTACTGCCTGCTGGTGCATGCCCCTTGCCCTTGCTGGCAGCAGCTGGGGATGGCTTCTTGCCCATTTTGCCAGCAGCTGGGGCTGGCTCCTTGCCCTTCCTTGAAGCACTTGGGGCAGGCACCCTTTCCGTCTTGCTGGATGGTGGCCGGGATCCTTTTCCCATCTGGAGTTGCTAGGGACACTACTGTGCCCGTGGACTGGGTGGCTGAGGTGCTTGCCTGGGTTTTGACCACCCTGGCCTGACGTGAGGGACGGGGAGAGGAGTAGGGAGGAGGTCAATGTTGGAGAGAAAAAGCTTTTTAGGGACATTGAGGGGGGACGAGGGAGAAGGTTTGGGAGTGGAGGAAGGGGAAGTGGTTGTAGGAGGTGTCAGTCTGCTGTGTTTGGGTGCAGGTGCATGGGCTGGATGCTGTTGTGAGGTGGTTGGCTGTTGGGTGTCTGAGTACTTGCATTTGCGTACTTTCGGAAGAGGGGGCGCAGACACAGTGGGAGAGGACCAGGGGACGTGTGCATGGATGTGGGGGTGGTTACTGCCAGTGGGGGGTGTGTACTGATAGGTGTGCTGGTGGTAATGGATGAGGATGTAGTGCATACAGGTGTGAGAGGAGATGCTACTGGGAGGGAGGTGGACGACGGGGAGGAGGGGGCCACAGTGGAGGCAGTGGATGTTGGTATGTCTGCATCTGGATGGTATTTGTATGTGTGCCTGTGGGATGAAGTGTGGTGCTTGTGTTTGCCATGTCCACTCTTGTGTGTTGTCCTGTGTGCATGCTCGTCTGCCTGTGTACTTGGAATAGGTTGGGGTTGAGGGGAATAGGATTGGGTGGAGGACGTTGGAGGAGGGAGGGTGGAAACAGGGACAATGGCTGCCATCAGAGAGGTGGCCAGAGCCTGGATTGATCTCTGTTGGGCCGCCAAGCCAGTGTGAATGCCCTCCAGAAATGCATTGGTCTGTTGCATTTGGGCTGCCAGCCCCTGGATAGAATTTACAATGATTGACTGCCCAACAGAGATGGATCGCAGGAGGTCAATAGCCTCCTCACTCAGGGCAGCAGGGCTCACTGGGGTAGGGCCTGAGGTGCCTAGGGCGAAGGAGATGCCCACCCTCCTAGGTGAGTGGGCACGGGCAACTCACTGAGGGGCTGCTGGGAGGGCGGTGCTGGTGCGGGGGTGGCAGCTGTACCTGTAGCTGGGGTGGGAACAGAGATGTCCACCACCACCAGGGAGCTTCCATCGGAGAAGGTATCCGTGTCCGAACTGTCCCCTCCAGTCTCCGCCATGGTGCTCTCTCACCCTCCGTCCCACTGGTGTCCTCACCGTCGGTGGATTCATCCTCCTGGGTCCTGTGGGATGCAGCTCCCTCCGTCGCCGGTGTCTCTGCTCCTCCGCCAGATGATGCTAATGCACATAAGGACAGGGTGACAAAACAAAAAGTTGGGGAAGAGACAAAGGATGCACTTGGTCAATGGCGGCACCAACACCACTGTGGCGTGCATAACACACAGGGAAAAGCCCTACGCACTGGGCAATGCACTACCAGTCACAATGCTAGTCACCAGCCCATGGATAGGGACACCTAGCACCAATTGCAGCATACCTGAGACCCATAGACCTCTGCCCAGTAGTGGATGCCTACTAGCTTGGTTGGAGGACCTTCAAATCAAACCCTGCCCAACATGGGACCTACTCTGCAATGTCAGGCATGGCCTAGAGGCACCCACAAGGCTCACCCCCCCCCCCGGATACCACCCCACCAGGCATAATTTGTAATGAAGGCCACGGTACTCACCCCCTTGTGGCTGCTGTGATGCCCCCAAGCGCCCATCCAGATCCGGATAGGCCACCACCAGTATGCGGGCCATCAGGGGGGTCAGGGTTCGACGGGCACCGCTTCTTCGTTGGGAGGCCATCCCCAGCTGGTCCTCCGCCACCTTCTGTGCCCAGCATCTCAGGTCCTCCCACCATTTCCGACAGTGGGTGCTCCGCCTGCCGTAGACCCCAGGGTCCGCATGTCCTTCACGATGGCATGCCATATACCCTTCTTTTGATGGGCGCTGACCTGCAGGGAAATACACACAGGGAAAGGTATTAGTCTGACCATCCTGCCTGTTACACTTATGGACCACCATGCCCCTTCCCATCCCCATTAGCACAGACATTGCCCAGCATACATATTGCACGCTGCCCAGGGCCCATCCACCAACCCCCCCCCACAGGAGGCCTTCACACACAGCACTTCATGCATTCATGGCCCATGCGTCGTACTCACGGTGTACTCACCTGTTGGTCTGGAGGCCTCATTCACACGAGCCATGGTCCGTTCCAGACACAGGTCACAGCAGTGCATGCAGTGTAGGTCCTCTCCTGTTGAAGGTCAGGTAGTAAGTGAGTGAACAGATAGAAAATAGCGGTCACGTCCGCGGTGATGCATACCGTCACCGCCGGCATACATCAACATTGGCCACTGTACCCCATAGGGCCCAATGACAACCAATCAGGAGTTGCACGGCGGTTTTCGACCACCTCCCACAACAGCGCACAACGTCAGCGGAATTACCTTGCTTCCACCTGTCCCTCCATACTGGACAGGCAGATGCCATTTCAGGGGTGGGTGCAGGCCATGGATCCTAACTTGGTCACATTACACAAATTCACATTTTGGCCCTCTCACACCTAAATAATGTAACAATCACAATATGCATAGAACTGTAGTGGTTGCTATGTACAGATAATGACCAGCTGTTCACTCTTTTGCCACATAGATTGCAACCGCTGCGGAAGAATAGAAGATGGAGACATCCCCCCGTGTACAGACCCCTGATGGACTTGGGAACAATGGAGGACAGGCACATTATCTTCACCTATAGATTTGACAGGGTCACAATCACAGAGCTGTGTGCCCAATTGGAGCCTGACCTAATATCTGCTATCCATCACCCCACCAGGATCCCCCCTCTTGTGCAAGTGCTATCTGTGCTCCATTTGGTTCTTTCCAAGTGACAGTGGGCTTGGCAGCAGGAATGTCACAGCCAATGTTCTCAATAGTGCTGACAGAGTGTTGGCTGCCCTGATTAAACACATGTGCAGCTACATCGTTTTCCCCCAGTTGGAGGATTTGGCCACAGTGAAAGCTGACTTCTATACAATGGGACATATCGCCAACATCGGGGGCAAGTGATGGAACACATATTGCATTTGTCCCCCCCCCCCCCCCGGCAGAATGAACAGGTCTTCAGAAATCGAAAAAGTTTTCACTCCATGAATGTACAGATGGTGTGCCTGGCGGACCAGTACATCTCCCACGTCAATGCTGAGTATCCTGGGTTTGTGCATGATGCCTTCATCCTGAGGAATAGCAGCATCCCAAATGTGATGGTCCAACTCCAGAGGAACAGGGTGTGGCTAATAGGTGAGCCCTGGTTCCCACCCAGTATATGTTGGTGTATGGGTATGTTGTGGGCCTTAAGCATGAGTGTGTGGCTAACTGTTGTCCCTCGATATTTGCAGGTGACTCTGGTTACCCCAACCTCTCATGGCTACTGACCCCTGTGAGGAATCCCAGGACAAGGGCAGAGGAACGTTACAATGAGGCACATGGGCGAACACAAAGGATAATAGAAAGGACGTTGGGCCTCCTGAAGGCCAGGTTTTGTTGCCTCCTTCTAACTGGTGGATCCCTGTGCTACTCACCCAAGAAGGTCTGCCAGATCATCGTGGCATGCTGTATGTTGCACAACCTTGCCTTGTGCCGCCATGTGCCTTTTCTGAAGGAGGAGGAGGAGGCTGGAGATGGCCGTGTGGCAGCAGTGGACCCTGTGGACAGTGAAGATGAGGAGGCAAAGGATGAGGATGACGACAACAGAAGTGCATTCATTTGTCAATACTTCCAATGACACACAGGTAAGACAGTGTAACTTCACATTTCATTTACAGTTTGATGTGCAACATTGTCACTGGCAGGCCGTGAATTCCTACTTCTATGCCCACTCACTGTACCCTTTGGCATCTGTTTGCAGATGTTGGTTCCCCACTATTGCTGCTGGTGTGTTCAGTGCAGCCAACTACAGGTCTTTCCTATGTAAACATTAATGTACAGTTGAATTGCAATGTCTGAACCTTGTTAAACAAATACATTTTGAAATCATTTGACATACACCATACTTGTTTTTTTTTTTTTAAGTGTGTTTATTGCAGTGCTCTGAAGAAGAGGGAGTAGTGCAATGGGCTGGGTTGATGAGGGAGGAAAGTCCAGGTTAGATTCCAGTCTATTTGTATCACAGGTGCAGTGTCTAAGGGAGCATAGGAAGGGGAGCAATATCAGTTCAAGGTGGACAGGGTGACAGAGTGGGACACAAGGGTGGGGGGTGGTTCACCTTCTGCAGGGGGAGGTGTGCTGGTGGTCTGTTGGTCCTCTGGCAGGGTCTCCTGTTCACTAGTGGCAGCGGAGGTGGAGGGCTGTTCAGTAGTCAGGCTAGTGTCAGGGGCCCGGTGGTGTGCCACTGCCTCCCTCATACTGTTGGCCATGTCTGCCAGCACTCCTGCAATGGAGACCAGGGTGGTGCAAAAGGACTTCGAGTCCTCCCTGATCCCCGGGTACTGTCCCTCCTGCAGCCACATGTTCTCCTGCATCTTGTCGAGAATCTAGCCCAGTGTATCCTGGGAATGTTGGTAGGCTCCCAGGATCATGGTGAGTGCCTCCTGGAGGGTTGGTTCCCTGAGCCTGTCCTCCCCCTGTCGCACAGCAGTCCTCCCAGCTTCCCTGTTGTCCTGTGCCTCTCTCCCCTGAACCGTGTGCCCACTGCGACATACCCCAGGTTCCTGATTGTCCTGGGTTTGTGGGGTGCCCTGGATTCCCTGTAGTGGTGGACACACTGCTGATTGATGTGTCCTGGGGACAGAGGTATGGGCCCGCTGGGTGGTGTGATGTGGTGGTGTTTCCTGAGGGGGAAGGCTCTGTTGTGGTGCAAGACTGTGGTTGGGTATCCGACTGTCCGGAGGTCCCTGATAGGCCAGGTTGGTCATCCAGATCCAGGCGACCAAAGCTGCTGTCATCACTGTGGGCCTCTTCTGTGGGGGTGCTGGATATTGCTAGCACCTCTTCTCCGGTGACATTTGCTGGGATACCTGTGGGTATGTAAATGCAGTGTTATTGTTTCTGTGTGTGACATTTGTGTATGGGTGGGTTGCCCTCTATGGTTGTTATTGCCCTGGCAGCTTTGCCTTGTGTGAGTTGTTATTTGGTGGGCTAGCTGATTGTCTCTAGTGTGCATGCTTTAGTGATGAGCGTCCATGCAGGGCTGTGAGGGGTGTCCATGCATTGGTAGAGCATGCAGGGCTTGGCATTGGGATGAGTGAGATGTGATGGTGGGGTGTGTGGGAAGTGGTGGAGTGATGGGAGTGAGGGTGAGGGTGGGGGTATGTGATGGCATGCAGGTTGGGGGGGTGATAGAAATAGAGAGTTGACTTACCAGAGACTAGAGTCCAGTCCACATGCTACTCCTGCCAGGCCCTCAGGATGTATGATTGCCAAGACTTGCTACTCCCATGTTGTTAGTTGTGGGGGAGGAGAGGGGGGGTTCCACCGCCAGTCCTCTGTACAGCAAGTTGGTGTCTTGCTTCAGTGGAACGTACCTTCGCCCGTAGATCGCTCCACCTCTTCCTGATATCATCCCTTGTTCTGGGGTGCTGTCCCACGGCGTCGACCCTGTCCACGATTCTCCGCCATAACTCCATCTTCCTAGCAATGGATATCTGCTGCACCTGTGAAATAGCTGCAGCTCTACCCGGATGATTTCCTCCACCATGACCCTCATCGCTATGGTTGTGGTGCCATGAGGGTAGTGTGAGTGGTGTTTGTGAGGGTGTGTAGGGTGATGTGTTGGGGTGTGTGTTGTAAGGTGCGTGGGTGGTGTATAAGTGATGGTGGTGTGTGAGTCTGGTCTTGTCAGTAGTCATGATGTCAGTCTGTTGGCAATGGTTTGCAGTCGTAAAGGTTTGTGGGTAATGTGGGTGTGTGTTTTATAATGGTGTGTGTGTGTGGGTGTGGTGTGTATGGGTGTCAGGTGTGTGTAGTTTGAATTGTCCAATGTGGTGCTGTTTTGTTAGTATTTGTGTATTTTGAGCGTGGCGGCATGTACTGACAATGGTTTACCGCCATTGAATGTCCTCCATGGTGATTCATGGGTCATAATTTTGTAGGCATTGTTCTGTTGGCGTAACAGTGGGTTTTGATACCACCACTTTATCACTGACCTTTGGGCTAGTGGATTTGTGTGTGTGTCTGAATAGTGACGGATTGATGTGTGTGTGTGTGTCATAATATCGTTAGCGGATATCTGCCGTCGCATCATTATGTTGGCAGCAGTCGGCATGGCGGTAAGTGGGATTTATTGCCAGTGTCATTATGAGGGCTATAATTCTGAATATTGTGTGCCATGAAAAAAACACTATAAGGTCATAATTTGACATAGAAAACCCCACAAATCGCAGCCCTGGGGTCAGGGTACCGCCACCCTGACCTTTTATGCCACTTACCATTTTTAATGTCATCCCCAGGGACCATGTCCCGTAACGTAAAATGGCAGCCACAACTTTCTACTCAGGTTGCGGCCAGCCAATCACAGCATTTCTGTAGTCGCATGCAATATTGAATATGCAAATTCGTTGAGACTGAACCGCAATCCCAGCTATACAAATGTATTTTCCCTTTAATATCTCAAAAACTACTGAACAGATTCACACCAAATAACCAAAAGCACAATCTGTGTACTGAAAGCTATCTTTCTGCCATTTTTGGTGTAATTCCACCCAGTGGTTCAGGCTCTACTTGTGTTAAAAAGTCCTGTGGGAATCAAAATGGGAAACGCACAGTTTTTGACTTCCCCTTTTTCTCGGCCCTGTGAAACGAGTTTGCCTTCGCCATGCACAGGTGTCAATAAGTTTATTGCAAATGTTGCTCTGAGAGTATGAAAGATGGCATATAATATGTCATCAATGATATAGTATGTAGAGTAATTAGCTGTGCACGAGTTATATTTACCTTAGGGCACGAGTTTTAGTTACTTGAAAGGACTCTAACTATGACTGCTGAATTTCTATGGTTTTGTACGAGTAAATTCAAAACCTAACTATAACATCCCTGTAACTTTTGATTTTTTCAGTGAATTTCTATATTTTTTTAAACGTATAGTAATTTTAATTGCTATACATGAATCAAACCACTGCCGTGCATGGCCTTCAGCCGTGCGTGGTGGCAGATGGCCTCAGGATCTGCCCCTGAGGCCAACCCTCTATAAGCTACTTCCATGATCAGTAGGGTTTGTTTGCAAGGGCTGGCCTACAACCAGTCCCTGCGGCCAACCCCACTGACTACCCAACCCCGTGTTGTGCACGGCCCTTTGCACTTGCACTGCAGAAGTTAGCCGCAGCCTATGTGGGTGTGAAAATAGGTGTGAGAGGCTGTATCTGAGGCTGTCAGAGTGTCTGTCTGGTGTTGGGGTGCGTACATCAGTGTTTTAGTAGGTGCATCATAGTGTGCGTGGGTCTGTGAGTGGGTGCATCAGGGTGTCAGTGGGTGTGTGAGTGGGTGTGTGATGGTCTGAGTGGATGTGTGAGTGAGTGCCTAACTGCCTGACTGGGTTTGAGTAGGTGCATGAGGGTATGACTGGGGCTGTGAGTTAGTATATTAGGGTCTGAGTGGGTCTGTGAGTAGGTGCGTGAGTGTCTGAGTGGGTCTGTGAGTCGGTGCATGAGTGTCTGAGTGGGTCTTTGAGTGGGTGCGTAAGTGTTGGACCTGGCTTTTTGACAGGGACATCCCCAAACTTTTTGCCTCCTTCCTCCTATTTTTTCTGACCTGTTGTTGTTGGCTTTTGACCTCTGGGCACTTTACCACTGCTAACCAGTGCTAAAGTGCATATGCTCTCTGGGTAAATTGTACTACTGATTGGTTTATCCATGATTGACTATTTAATTTACTTGTAAGTCCCTGGTAGAGTGCACTACATGTGCCTAGGGCAGGTAGATTAAATGCTACTAGTGGGCCTGCAGCACTGGTTGTGCCACCCACCTCAGTAGCCCCTTAACCCTGTCTCAGGCCTGCTATTGCAAGGCCTGTGTGTGCAGTTTCACTGCCACTTCGACTTGGCATTTAAAAGTACTTGCCAAGCCTAGAACTCCCCTTTTACTACATATAAGTCATCCCTAATGTGTGCCCTAGGTAACCCCTAGAGCAGGGTGCTGTGTAGGTAAAAGGCAGGACATGTACCTGTGTAGTTATATGTCCTGGTAGTGTGAAACTCCTAAATTTGTTTTTACACTACTGTGAGGCCTGCTCCTTTCATAGGCTAACATTGGGGCTGCCCTCATACACTGTTGAAGTGGCAGCTGCTGATCTGAAAGGAGCAGGAAGGTCATATTTAGTATGGCCAGAATGGTAATACAAAATCCTGCTGACTGGTGAAGTCGGATTTAATATTACTATTCTAGAAATGCCACTTTTAGAAAGTGAGCATTTCTTTGCACTAAAATCTTGTTGTGCCCTTCAATCCACGTCTGGCTAGGTTTAGTTGACAGCTCCTTGTGCATTCACTCAGACACACCCCAAACACAGGGTACTCAGCCTCACTTGCATACATCTGCATTTTGAATGGGTCTTCCTGGGCTGGGAGGGTGGAGGGCCTGCCCTCACACAAAGGACTGCCACACCCCCTACTGGGACTCTGGCAGACAGGATTGAGCTGAAAGGGAACTTGGTGCATTTCTTAGAGACTCTTTGAAGTCACCCCCACTTCAAAGGCACAACTTAGTATAAAACAGGGCCTCTGCCCTACCTCATCAGACACTTGCTGGAGAAGAAACCTGAACCAGAAACTACATCCTGCCAAGAAGAACTGCCTGGCTGCTCAAAGGACTCACCTGTCTGCTTTTCTACAAAGGACTGCTGCCTTGCTGTTGGCCTGCTGCCTTGCTGAACTCTTGCCTGGCTGTAAAAGTGCTCTCCAAGGGCTTGGATAGAGCTTGCCTCCTGTTCCCTGAAGTCTCAGGACCAAAAAGACTTCACTCTTCCTCTTGGACGCTCCGTGCGCCGAACTTTTCGACGCACAGCTTGTTCCGCAGCAAGAAAAACGCCGCACACCGACGCTGATCAACGCGACGCCTTCGGGACGACCGAAACTTTGACGCACGGCCTCGCAAGGACAACGAAGCCGGACTTCCCGGGAGAAATCGACGCAACGCCTGCCGTGAGATCAAAACTTTGACGCACGGCCTCGCAAGGACAACGCCGCCCGACTCCGCAGGAGAAATCGACGCGACGCCTGCCGTGAGATCAAAACTTTGACGCACGGCCTCGCAAGGACAACGCCGCCCGACTCCGCAGGAGAAATCGACGCGACGCCTGCCGTGAGATCGAAACTTCGACGCACAGCCCCGCAGAACGACGCGCAGCCGGAAAACAAGCAGGAAAATCCACGCACACACCCGGGACATCTGGTAATCCCCGCGACCCACAGAAAGAGACTGTCCGCGCGCCGGAAAACGACGCCCGACTTCCCCGTGTGGAAAATAACGACGCAAGTCCGTGTGTGCTGGGGAGAAATCGACGCACACACCCTTTTTCCACGCACCTCTTCCTTTGTGGCCCTCTGAGGAGATTTTCCACCAGAAACCAGGTACTTTGTGTTTGAAAGAGACTCTGTTTACTTTCTAAAAACTTAAGACACTTTATATCACTTTTCAGTGATATCTTTACAAATTCATATTGCAACTTTGATTGTTTTGACCTGAAGATACCCAGATAAATATTATATATTTTTCCAAATACTGTTTGGTGTATTTTTGTGGTGTTATGCTATGGTGTTGTATGATTTATTGCACAAATGCTTTACACATTGCCTTCTAAGTTAAGCCTGACTGCTCGTGCCAAGCTACCGGAGGGTGAGCACAGGCTGATTTTGGATTGTGTGTGACTTACCCTGACTAGAGTGAGGGTTCTTGCTTGGACAGAGGGCAACCTAACTGCCAACCAAAAACCCCATTTCTAACAGTAAGTGTCTGAGTGGGTGTGTGATTGGGAGAATTGATTGAAAGAAAGACAGAGACAGAAAGAAAGTGAGAGGAAGAGAGATAACGTTTTTTAGGCATTGATGTCTGATATACTTAGAATGAGTTATTTATTTATTTGTTTCCAATTTAAAGTAAAAAATAATATATTTTATAAAAAAATATATATAATATATATTTTTTTCATTTAAAAGAAAATGGAAATTAGTCCAGCTGGACCTGACCTCGTAGCTCAGTGTAAGCTGCAGGTTTTTATTTTTTTTGTTTTTTTATTTTTTGCTTGCCCTTTAAGGCTTTCATATTATTTCTTTTAAATAAAGAAAGAAATTAATCAAAAGCCCATTATGGGCTATCTGGCACCGTGGGGGAAGCCTTAAGGGCTCCCCCGCGGTCCCTATATATATTTTAAAATAAAAAATGCCCTCTACAGGCTACCTGGCACTGCGGGGGAATCCTTAATGCTTCCCTTCCAATGCCATTGCTTCAGCAAGCACAGTGCTGCTTTGATAGCAGCTCCTTGCTTGTTGAAGCATTTCATCTCTGTCCCCTGCACACATGCAGGGGACAGAGATGAACTTATCTTTTCCTTTTTCTAGGCCCCCGCTTGACAGATAACCTCAAAGCTTTCCATGCCCAACAAAAATCACTGCAACACTTTTTTGGAACATTTGTGAAGATTCTTCAAATGGTGCCAAAGATATAGGCAAGTCAAAACAAAATTATATATATGTATTACCTACTGGCTGTCACCACTAGGTACTTATAGTTAGGATCATGTTTCCTTAGAAAAAGCGTCTTTTGACTTTTTGACTTGCCTATAGTAGTAGTAGTGAATCGTTTGTGCGACCTGGGCTCTTAATTACCCCCAGCATTTTGGCAAGTGAGTTATCGTGGAAGGAGTAACTGCCCCGACCTGGGTGCTTGGAGACTGAACAGCGCATTTGTGGTGTGCTCTTGTGTGCCCCAGGGAACCACAACAACGGAGATTGGAGCCTGTGCGCTTCTGTTAGTGCCCCTGGGGATCTGGTCACCATAGAAGCGCCCCAGGTCACAAGCCGGCTCCTACTGGAGGGAATGTCACCGCCGTGGCCCGCCAGAGGGTCTCGGCTGTCTCCAGTAGGAGAGCAGCTAGCCGGGAGAGGTGTCAGCCTCTTGCCCTTTTCTCTCGCAGCTGCCACGAGGACGAGGGTGGCTGCCTCTAGGATCGCAGGGCTCAGGGTGGGGAAGGAGTCTCTCTCCCCCCGGCCACTGCCCCAGGGGCACCAAGGCCCCCAGTACTGTTAGGCCTCACTTTGGGCCCCCCCTCTAAGAAGGGTCAGTCGCAACCCGTGGGGCAGGCCCGTTTAGGCGCAGGCCCCAGATGGGGTCCCGACACCCAAAACTAGAGGGGGTGCGTACCGCCCCCTCCCCCCAGGATCAACCCATGGCCCCCGTTTTGCACATAGGAGCGCCATGGGCCTCATATTGATCTCCAAGGCACAGAAGGTGACCTCATCATAATACAGGTACTTTAAAGAAGACACATACTTTTCCTAAATGTTCCTCAGGGGGTCATTATGGGCTGATGTGCTAACCTGTATGTTTGATGTGCTACATATATGTGCTGATGTTCCTTTTATGGGCATGATAGGCTAATATGTTTCTATGACATGCCATATGGTTTATAATGTCCTTAGTATAGGCAATTATTATATGTCTATGACAAGTGTCTTTCTTTCCCCATGTGATTCCTGTTTACTGCTTATATTGAAGAATTCTGAGTACTTACGTGTTGTAGTGTGACTACTGCATATTCTTGCAGAGTATTAGTAACCTGTGCAACATTCTGACAACTGCTAAAGTAGCAGGGTATTTCTGACATGTAACGTTTGGTCTTACTATGTTCTGTGCAATACAGTTTATTTTTACATGACTTGGTGTTGTGTTTCTTTGTGGTGTATTTATTGCGTTATGTATTGTGTGTGTTGTGCAAACGCTTTACACATTGCCTCCGGGTTAGGCCTGACTGCTTGTGCCAAGCTACTAAGGAGGTGAGCAGAAGTTATCTTGGATATGTAACTTCCTTGCCCTGACTAGAGTGGATGGGTTCTGCCTGGCTTAGGTGCATAACCTAGCCAACCAGTAACCCCATTTCAACACCTTTCATGTCATTGATTCTCCCTTCAAAGTGTAGTTTCAAATACTCAGTCTAGTCAGGTTCAGTTATATTCAAGTTATTGGCGGCTCTTGGGCCCTTTTCAATGTCATGAATTATTTTCCAGAAACCTTTAGAATCATTTGATTTTGTAATGTGTAACACTTTGGACCAGAGTTCTTCCTGCTTGGACTTTTTACATGTTTTAATCTCCTTTCTCAGTGGGCCTTTCTCCTTATGCAGGGATTTTAATAATTTCTTATCCTCTGGCCTTTTCTGCAGCTACCTGAGTAAACTATTTATGGTCAACCTGTTATAACAAATAGATTGTGGCATTCTTACCGTCTTACTTGACCCTAACCTAACGCCCTTATTTCCTCTGTTAACTCTATGGGCTGGGTACCTTTTAATGAAATCAGTTGCCATATTGAAATCAGATTGGAGTCCATTCCAGCTATACCTTTCAGATGGGTCACAGCTTCTTCTGACAAGACTCTAACCGAGCTCACTGTATATTTCAGGCGCCTCAGATTTTCCATTATAATCACACCCTGGAGGGCTTGACAAACCTTGTGACTACCAGGAAGTGATGATCACTCATCTCACGGAGTAATATTGTGAAATCCTGCACTAATTCATACAAATGGAAAGTCACCAATGTATAATTCAAAATGGAGACTGACTTTCAGGAAGCTCGTCTCCATATGGGGGGGGAATATCACCCAGTTTGCAACCATTCATGGCAAATAAAACCATATAATGCGCACATTTTAATTAATTACAGTCCGATCTTATCCTTCCTGACCCCCAAGGGTAATCTCTGTTCAAGTAACAGCCCCACCACTTTGGCATGCTCCTCACTAGGGTGGTGAAAGAGATTAAGATTAGAGTCACCTGAAACTAGCCAGTACAATGGATGACAACTGTTTTTTATATGCTGGACATTCGCTACTAGTTTTTCTACTGCTGCTGCTTTCGCCTCGGGATTGACATATATATTTACAAGAATCAAGGGCTGATTCATAACCAGAGCTCACCCTTCCAATCACACAGCAAGGAGGCCAGGTTCAACCATATAAAGTTCCTCGCTCCCTGTAAACAGATTGATACTGATATATGTTGTCAGGCCACACTTCGCCCTGCCGAAGATACTACTTTTCTCTGCAGGCTTCATAAATTCTTTATATCCAATTAGAGGTATACTATCTTGCAACCAAGTCTCCTGAAGCATTATTATGTTGAATGCTCCCAGGAATCTCGTGAACTCAAGGTCCTCTGCCTTGGTTGACAGCCCACCTATATTCCATCAGCAGAGGGTGTGTCCATCGCGTGCAGAGGCAACGGGTAAGGCCACCACTCAGTCTCTACGACGTCCTCTCTGGGACAACACTGACAGCAGGCTGGACCAGCTGCTTTGGGTTTCATGATTTTATTTAACTTTCCGTTGATGGAGTGACACCTCTCCTTATATTACTTTGATCTTTACAGAGTGCTGAGCTGGTACATCTTTAATATAATCAGAGACAACTGGACCTCCTACTGCCCCCTTTAAGACTGATACCATGATACTGGCCTTAATATCAGGATGCTGTTCACCTGCTAAGGGATAGGTGTATCCTCCTGATAAGTTATTACTTCAATGTCCCATGCTTTCAGCAGCTTTTTATTCTCCTGAATCAAAGCTGCAAGTTGTGAGGATGCAAAAGTGACCAAAGTGGTGTCTGAACATTGTCGCTCTCTTGTAGGTAGAAACTTAATGGCAAGAATATCATCAGATGCAAATGATCGAGCCCTGGTATAGCCTTGGTCAGTTTTAAGATGCTTGAATGATTTATAAAGTAGTATGGGCCCCTTGGTCTATATTCTGGGATCCAGAGGAGCAGACATCCCTGATCGTTTGGATACCCCACAATGGTCTGCTTGCCATGACCACTGTCAGCTCTTGCTCAGTCCTTTCCCAACATTGAGACCCGGGGGGTTAAACTGGTTTGCCCACAGCAAGCACCTTCATCTGGATTATGATTCCCAGTCTTAAATGCCTGCAGCCATGTGCACTGTGAGCTCTTCTCTACTAATGGCAAGGTTTGAGTCACTTTCCCCTTTAAATTCTGCTCCTTCATATCAGGTCTAGAGCCCGCAGGTGCACCTGGTGTTACACCACTCATATCCACATTTAGTTTTATGGGAATAGTGCTGATGGCAGTCAAAGTATTACCCATAGCTGGAGAATTATGGGCTGCCAGTAACGCCGACCTAGAGCTGGGTCCTGCTGCCCCTAATTTGTGGATGTCCCCCTTACTTAATTGTTGGGTACTAGATGCGGGAACCATCCCATTATTTAAACTTGTTGTTGGTGAAGATGGTTCAGGCGTTTCAACATTATCCGCCAAGGGAGCTTCTATCTTGCGAGCTACACTTGCATGAACAAGCCCTTGACAGGCGCTTATGACCTCAATGCTACGTGTACATATCCTATTCCTCCCCTTTCTTGAACACTTCGGCTCCCTTTTTGTCAACTGAGCAGGGCTGTGTACTTCAACCTGGTTTAGGCTCAGCATATTTACCTGAACCTTGTTATCACAACACTCATTTTTTTGTCTAGTACTTCTCTCCTTCTTGCCCTCTTCTGCCTCAAAATCCTCAGATTGGCTTAGTCTATTGGATTCATCATCATCTATCTCACATTTGGCTAGTGAGCAGAATGGCCATGGGGGCTGTCGGCTTCAAGGGTTGTAGGCCCCCTACCTTATGAGCTTTTTCAACTTCCCTCAGAATTCCTTCCAGGGTTGCCTGCAGCTGAACTAATCTGTCAACCACCTCTTTGCATGTACAAATAGTAAAGTAATTTGATTTTTTTGTCTGTACCCTGGTAATCAGGGAGTTCAGTTTCTCAAGCTTTTCGTCAATCCCAGAGATGAAAACTGCCATGTTATTAAATAATTCCACTTGAAAATCTACTTTATTTGAGTGATGTCTAAGGTTCATAACTGTTGCCTGCATGGAGTTTAGTATGACCACCCACATGTTGGCGGTATCACCCATGGATTGCTAATCCCTGTTACCTTTGTTTTCCTACTTCTCCCCTTTCATTTACTTCATCCCCCCCTGAAAATCTGTGGAACGTCATGTCACCGATCTGGGGAGGTCAGAGGGGCCAAGGGGCCTGCTCCACAACTTTATCCATCTCGTATTCTGGAAATGAAAATAGTTCAGACTGAGAATCTCTTGACACCTCCAATAATTTAGGAGTCATATATTTATTCAACTGAACATCCATCGTCAAGAGGGTTTTGTGGGACCGGACCTGACCCACCCTGTGCGGCATCTTCTAGCAACAAATCTAGGGGGCCGGGTTCAACAAGCTAACTATTTTTTTCCAGGTTGTTTGTGACAATAATTATTGGCAACAGGGAGGCTGAGGAAATCAAATCACTATCATATTTCTTTTTTTCCAGTCCTCACTGTCAATTTTGCATCCTCAATACAACTTGATACACTCGATACACTTCTACCTTCATGGCTGATTAGTGCCCGAAAAAAGTCTGTTATCCTTGATGTTCTGTGGTGGCCAGAGCCTTGGCTTCTATAGCTTCCATGGTTTCTGTTGTCAACACCGCTCCTCCCCCAGGCTGTTGCTCTTCCTGTGCACCCAGTGTTCCGCTGCACAGCATGTAATCCACTGCATCTGCGCCAGGGTTATATTCCAGGTCTAAACCGCTATTGGACAAGGAACCATCCTCTTGTTTCATGTCTTTCATGTCTTTCGCCAGTTTTTTTGCAGCCTTCTCTCCTATTGGGGACTCCCGCTTCCTCTTATTTGCAACCAGTATTCTGCCCCATGCATTTCAGGATCTCATTTTGATGTTACTGTTGATTGTCCTTATCTTAAATAAAGTTTTATGGGATCTCCACCCGCTCCCCTCACTTAGCACCTTCCAGCTGGTCCTGAAGTACTGAGGTCTAGGAGCAGGCTTAGATCTTTATTAGTTTGTTAGTTCTTTGTGGCCCACCGGGGACGAAGCACTAGGCACGAGGCGCAGGACAGATGTTTCATGAGCGGGACACACAGTGGGCACACACAAGCACCATCCAGCACTAGCCAGACTGCTCACCTGGCACACTCTTTGTGGCAGTCGACTACAGCCACGGTGCTCACGCCACTCACTACTCACTTCTACTAGCCTCTGCTCACCTTGTTTTACACCATGGCCATTTTAAACCCCGGAAGTTCAAGTCAACTCAATGGATTCACTAGCAGGAGGGCGTTCCTGGTGAGTGCTGATGACAAGTAACTAGCTGATTGCTAGCTGATGATCAAGAACTGCTGGGCTGTGAGGCTCTCTTCTAGCCTGCTCTGGCTCCTACTTGCTGCTACCCAGCTGTTGCAGCTGTAACACCCCGCCAAGGGTGAGCAAAACACAGGCGACAAAGATGCAGGGAGGGCTGGATTGGGGGCCGGCATGGAGACTGGGGCGAAGAGACTGGAGCGAAGAGCAGTACCGCTAACGTGACCTGAGCTGGCATCCTGTATCGTGTAACATGTTGGAGCAGGACGCGGGGTGGAGGCGAAAGCAGAACAAAAGCAGAGGTGACATGGGTGGTCTGGAGCAGACTGCTCCCTCACTGCTCTCTGCTCTCTCTACCTACTCAATGCCCAATCTCCGCCCACACCCCCGTCCACCCCTGCCACCACCACTGGGACGCCCGCAGCTCTGAGCTCTTGCACCGCTACACCGCTCCTCCACATCTTCCTGTCGGTCATCGGAAATGGAAAGGTGTCACTGAACTGTTCTTGTGGGTCAGTTCTATCAAAAAAAACTTGCCTATATCTTTGGCACCGGTTTATGAATCATCACAAAATTTCCCCCCAAAAAGTGCCCCAGTGATTCTTGTTACGCACAGAAAGTTGTGGGGTGATCCGTCAAGCGGGGGCAGAGAAAAAAGGGGGGGGTGAAAAAGTTGCATTTCCCATGTTAATTCCCATAAGTCCTTTAGACATGTCTTCAGCCTGAACCGCTGGCTGGAATTACACCAAATGTGGCAGAAAACTAGCTGTCAGGACACATCAAAGGCAAAATACATTTCTATATCTCTGGCTGCAATGACTTTGCGATTATTTATTGAATAAATCATGAAAATTTGCAAATGTTTGCGAAGATGCATGTGAAAAGAAGCACTGCATTTAACTGACCGCAACCTGACTAGGAAGTTGTGGCAGCCATTTTATTTCAGGGGACACAGTCCCCGGGGGTTAAAATCCAAATTGAAAGTGGCATAAGGGTTCAGGGTGAAGGTACCCTAAACGCAGTGGTGTGATATAAATGTGTTTTAGGGGCAAATTATAGTTTTAAAATATGTTCTAGTCTTTGGCACGGACGCAAGTTATAGTTACTTGAAAGAACTCCAACTATAGCTGCTGAATTTCTATGGTTTTGTATGAGTAAATTCAGAACCTAACTATAAAGTCTGTTTTTTCCATGAATATTACCTACTGGTGGTTGCCAGTTAGGACCTAGTTTCCATAGGAAGAACAATTTTGTTCCTGCTGTGATGCTATTCCTGACTTGCTGCTCTATATAAAGATCTCTTCCACTGCCATAGGTTTTGACTTTTCTGAAGTGAACAGGTTTCACCAACACAATATACTGATACAGCATAGGCAGGAGCAGTGCAATTTCCCATGATACAAAGACCAGAACTGTTGTCTCTCTTGTGGCAGCACTAGTAATACATGTTACCGCTACGGAACCAGTCGTGTTGCTGTCCTGCCTATTCGCAAACTCCTGAGACACTTGCACAAGGTTAAGCCTGCTAATATAATTAGAAGGAACTTACGGCATGGACACCTCACTTTGGATGCCGTTGACTGTGCATTTATTCTATCCCAACAAATTCTCTTGTGAGGCTGCATGAGTAGCCAGAAATAGATTATAGCAGTGCTGTCGCTCCCCGGGTCCTTAACTGATACTATAGCGGCCTAATGCTCTTGCTGCTGAGATGTTCCTACATGTGGCCTTTAAAAGTTCAAATCTTGCTAAACAGCCTTCTATTTCCACCACAAGAGTGGGACAGCAGGAGTTGTACAAAACCTTTAGGCCCTGCTACCGATATTACAGTTCTCAGGAGCTAGGTGTCCCTGATCTGAATTAACATGTTTATTTGAACTTCAAACATATGTGACGGCTTGGGGCATTTTGCAGGGTAGAATTAATTACTTTCATTAAACAATAAGGGCCTTATTTATACTTTTTGGTGCAAAACTGCACTAACGCAGTTTTGCACCAAAACATTTTGCACCGGCTTGCACCATTTTTTAGCACCAGCTAGGCACCTTATTTATGGAATGGTGCAAGCTGGTGCAAAGGGTAGGCTAGCGTAAAAAAAAAGGGCGTTAGGCAGGTTAGAGTCAAAATAATTGACTCTAACCAGATTAGCGTCATTTTTTGATGCTAAGGGGCATATTTATACTCTGTTTGCACTGAATTAGCGTCACTTTTGTTTTACTCTAATTCGGTGCAAAACTAACTCCATATTTATACTTTGGTGCTAGGCCCGTTTAGCGCCAAATTTATGGAGTTAAAGTAATTTTTTGGCAGTGGAAACCTAGCTTGCCTTAATGAGATGCAAGGTAGGCGTTCCCGTGCAAAAAATGACTCTATGGCCTTAACTCCATATTTATACTCCCATGCAAAAATGGTGCAAGGGAGGGAGGAGGGTCAAAAAATGGGGCAAAGCTTTTTAAAGCGTGGGTCAGGGCAGGCGTTAGGGGACCTGTGGGCCTATTTCCATGGTGGAACACCATGGAATAAGCCCTCAGGTGCCCTCCCCAGTCCCCAGGGGCACCCACACCAGAGGGACTGCGGAGGATGGGGGACCCCATCCCAGGTAAGTACAGGTAAGATTGCATTTTATTTTTGAAAGTGCCATATGGGGCCCTGAAATGGGCCCCCATACATGGCACAGGGTGCAATGGCCATGCCCAGGGGACCCTTGTCCTCTGTGCTGGCCATTGGGGTGGTGGGTGTGAATCCTGCCTTTTCTAAAGCAGGAGTCATGTGGCATGGTAGGTTTAGCACCATAAAATGTCGCTAATCTGGTTAGAGTCATTTTATTTTTACTCTAGCCTGCCTAAAGTCATTTTTTGGTGCTAAACCCTCTTCTATACTATACCCTTTGCACCGGCTTGCACCATTCCATAAATATTGTGCCGGCTGGTGCACAGAAATGGTGCAAGCCGGTGCTAAACTTTTTGGTGCAAAACTGAGTTAGTGCAGTTTTGCAGCAAAAAGTATAAATAAGGGCCAATATTGTGTAAGTTTGCGCCACTTTTGCATCAAAAAATTACGTTAATGCGGCGCAAAAAAAGTATAAATCCGGGCCTTGGTGCTAGACGGGTCTAGCACCAAAGTATAAATATGGAGTTCATTTTGCACCGAATTAGAGTAAAAAAAATTACACTAATTTGGTGCAAACAGAGTATACATATGCCACAGAGTATAAATATGCCCCTATATATGGTGTTATGGCCATAGAGTCATTTTTTGCACAGGAACGCCTACCTTGCATCTCATTAAGGCAAGGTAGGTCTCCACTTCCAGTAAATGACTTTAACTCCATAAATTTGGCACTAGACGGGTCTAGCACCAAAGTATAAATATGGAGTTAGTTTTGCACCAAAGTAGAGTAAAAAAAAATTACACTAATTCTGTGCAAACAGAGTATAAATATGCCCCTAAATATCTTTGGAGTCAGTAACTTATCACACACCATGATCCATTAGGTCATGAATGACCACACCTTTAGTGTAAATTAGAAATGTATTTCCCTAGATTAACAATGCTAATATCACGTAGATTGGTCGCAAAACCATTTGATCCACATATAAAAACAACACTGGTTGACCAAATCTTCTAAAGAATCTCAAGTTTACTAAAGCATTAATAATTAACCCTTCTAACTTCACAGTACAAATCAATAGTAAAAGTAATTGTGCAATGGAAATAGCTTACATTTGAATTCAGCAACTGAGTGACATCAATAGCAGTTTTAGTTTGATGGAGTAAACCTCACTAACCTCGGATTAGAATAGCATGTTTGGGCTTAATGCAAAACTTTTTAGTCAATACAAATTTGGAAAACTTCTAACTATGGCTCTGTTAAAAGCAGCAGTTGGTACCTAGAAACAAAAGATACAAATGCAACAAGAAGCATTAGCATTTGGTAAACCCCTCCTTATGGATCGGCAAGCTGTGAGTCTCTTCGTCAGTTGGACATCATCTCAGTCAGCATCAGCAACAGGACCATGGAAGGCCATGGTTT
The DNA here is from genome assembly GCF_031143425.1 of Pleurodeles waltl. NCBI lineage: Eukaryota > Metazoa > Chordata > Amphibia > Caudata > Salamandridae > Pleurodeles > Pleurodeles waltl. The sequence goes on along the minus strand of NC_090442.1, from coordinate 317,761,648 downwards.
GGAAAATTGGGGCTCTAAGCTCTCCAAGCCATTAACAAGCAAAGTCTAAGGGATCAAGCATTCTGCATCAAAGACTAAATAATAATCTATCAGGATCTATTTGGTTCCTCCAGCAGGGCAGAATGAGAGATGAGAAGTAGTGACATAGAAGTGCTAATAATACAGTCTTGGTTCGCAGTCCAGTCAAGTTGAATTTGCCTAAAGAATTTCCTACATTGCCATTAGTCAAAGAATCGTATGTTTGCAATTAGTCCAATAAGGATTTATTTCTAAAACTAAGATATAACTAAACTGTCTTTCACACATCATTGGCTCCTCTTCTCCTGTTCTCACTATCAGACTCATCATGTACTCCAGTCAGTGCATCCATTGTCAGTTCCTGGGAACATCGCTGTCTCACGCTTCAAGTTAACGTTTGTGACAGTTTGAGAACAACCTGATTCTACAAGCAGTTTCTCATGAGAAATCTACAGACATCCACTAGCATTTGATCAACGCAGTGGAAAACAATACTTGAATTATTTCTGTAACATATTCCGCACAATTTATTAAAACAGTCCAGTTTAATATGAGGCAGTGTAACTAAGCCGAAACCTTGCTAACTTAAGGCCTATGACTTATACAGTGAATACATATTGCAGATTCATTAGTATAGCCTACTACTGCATTTTCTTAACGTAAATACTTACATTAATATCAATAAGCCTATTAACAAGGAGGCGTTGTGATGATTGACGGCCACTCAAGTGGGCACATATTTTTCTCTGTTAATCTCTATGCAGAATCATAATCAAATACACATGAATATTTTATTAGTAAAAGTTCAGCATTCACAGAAATCCTGAAAAAGCCACAGCCACATTTTTCGCAAATGTGACTCCAAAGGATCGCAAACAGTAAAAAGTTCTTGACTAGAGGAAATGGTAATCGGGTACAGAGATAAGAAATGGAGGGTGATTAGAGGAGAGTGCGAAGATAGGAAAGATGAGGGTAAGGAAAAAGAAAATAGGGGAGAAGACAAAAGAATTGTAAGGAAAGAAGCTCATTAAATATGTATAAAGATGTGAGTTGATGACAAGATTAGAAATATTTCAAAGAAGGTTGAGAAGAGCAGGAGGATCATGAGTGTCATAAAGTACAAAAGGCAATGAAGCTGGTGTGAGAGGAGGATAAACAAGAATGAACAAGGAGCAAGTAGAAGCTGTAAATGATGACCAAAATAGCCAATGGAAGTAGGGTTTTTCGGTAGACGTGGGGGGTAAAGAAAGATGAGTATAGCAGGAGGAGTACGAAAGTGTGAATGTGGAGGATGAGGCTGGTGAAGGATGAGGAGGGTGAGGTTGATAGGAAGCGAAGGTGACCAGAGAAAAGGTTGATGAGCAAATGATAAGTAATGGTTAGGGGCCAGAGAAGGTAGGTGAAGAGTCTTGAGGAGAGTAGTAAAACAAATGGGAGACGTGAGTGATAGGCAGGGAGAGTGATAAGGAGAGGGACTAGGAGAGACTAGTCAGAGAGAGGATGAGAACAGGAAAGAGTCAGGAACATGGCAGTTACAATTTAGGGAAGGCAGTTCAGTTTTGAGGCACTCACATGAGCAGTACATTTCCTTTTTGTTCCCCTTAAATTACATTTGCTCTAGAAACTGACAACCAAATATTGGTTGAGAAACTACCCACTGAAAGAAAATTCCAGTTTCCACCCTTGGAAGCTATACTCTTTGCACAAGGAGCAGCTATCGGTAGAAACACGCCCACATTTAGGGGCATATTTAAGAGCCCCTCAAGCCACTAGAGCATCACTTTTAGTGACACTCCTGTGGCCCTCTGCCCTGCGCCATATTTACAGGATGGTGTTAAGCCACTTTTTGTGGTTTAATGCCATCTGGTAAATACAGCCCATTCACACGCAGCCTTTTGCGTGGAAGGGACGTGCAATGGGTGTTGCTGTGGGCATGCCCCAGCAACACCCATTGCATTTTGATGCTGCTTCAGATTTACGAGATTTCGTAAACCTGAGCAGCACCAAAATCTAACGCTACCCTAGGGGTGGCGTTAGCAAGGCACAACGAGGAGGAATACTTATATTCCTTCTCGTTTTTAGATTTTTCTATGCGAAAGAGCAAAATGCCAGACAAAATTGTTTATCTGCGGGAAGGTGTCCCTTCTTGCACATAAACAATCATTTCAAAATGCTGATTTGGCACTTCTGTGTGTGCTGCATTCTGCAGCACACACAGAAGTGCCTAATCGCCATTAGTGATTGTTTATGTGCAGGAAGGGACACCTTCCCGCACATAAACAATCAAACCCCTCAACGCAGACATCCTTGCACGATGGTGCAAAGATGCCTGCATTGGCGCAGGCAGCTTAATTTAGCGTCAGTGCAGTGGACAACCCAGGGGTGTTCTGTATTCAATCAAATACAGCACAACCCTGCATTGTGAAAACGACTGAGAGCGGTGCTGCCAATTTTGCCACAGCGTCATGCTCCGTCATTTTCTTTTAAATATGGGCCCTAATGTGTGGTCAGTTCTGCTCACGTTGCTAACTATATTTGCTCTTCCAGTTGTTTTATTGTTTACATTGTTTCCATGCCTTCTTGGAGTAAATGTACAGCAGAAGGCACTATCCACAGCATACACAAACATGTTACCCAATATGCAGCAGCAGTGAAGGTGAGTCTGAAGGAAAAGTGAGAGGTGATGAGAGTGAAGAATGAGGTGGAGAGAAGAAGATGAGATGGAGAGAAGAGAAGGTGAAGCAGAGAGAGGGGAGAAAAAACAGGTAGGTGTGTTAGGGGGGTATGAGGAGGATAAGGCAAAGAGAGTGAGGAAGAGAGGGATGACGACGAGGTGGCGGGAAGGAGCATGAATCAGAAAGACAGAGGGGTGAGCAGAGAGTAAGCACAGTGAGGTGGAGAGAGAAGAGTGAGCTGGTGAGAGGAGGATGACACAGTGAAAGGATGGCAAGATGGAGAAAGAAAGAAGGAAGAGATGAGGGATGAGGGTGACTCAGAGAGAGGGACCCATTGAGGAGAGGGGGGACGATGAGGGCAAGGTGGAGAGAAACAAGGATAAGGTGGAGAGATGAAGGTCATGCAGAGAGAGGGGAGGGTAGCAGGTAAGGAGAGTTAAGGAGAAGGGCGGAGGGTGCAGCAGAGAGGGAGGATGGTGAATAGAGGAAGAAGAATACGTCAGAAAGACAGAAGAGGTGAGGCAGAGAGTGCGGATGGTGAGGCAGAGAGTGAAGCATGAGGTGGAAACAGAAAGGTGAGATGGAGAGAGGACACAAATTGAGAGGATGGTGATTGGAGAAAGGAATGAGGGTGAAATGAGGGGAAAATGAGGGCAAAGTAGAGAGAGGAAGAAAGCCACAGCAGGGAGAGAGTATGAGGTGGTGAGAGAGGAGGGTGAGACAGAGAGAGAGGATGGTGAGCTGAGATAGACAGTGGCACAGGGCGAAGCGAAAAGTGAGCTGGAGAGAAAGGAGTGTGAGGAGGACGGAGAAGAAGACACGAAGTACAAACCCCCAAAAATACAGTGTACCATTATTAAACCATGCAGCATCCCTAGAGCCAGGTGTCAAACACCCAGGAAACTCTAGCCAACGCCATTCATATTCATGTCCTACCCATGCTTATTCTTGGCCCTCCAAGATCCCGAATCCTGGAGCCGAGCCGGATTGAAGAGCAAACATGGTCCCTGGCAAGTTCACTATGGGCACATCGTCAGGTGCTCCATACTGTCTGTGTCTGATCCACGTAGGAACACAGCACTTCATTGCTGCAGGTACGACTACATAAACAGTGACCACCCTTGAAGATGAAATGGATGGACAGAGATCCGGGTGCGGATCAGTTTAAGATCGTAGCTCCATTTTAGGTCGCCTAGGCCGTGCCTTTAAATAGTTTAAATTCTATTGTCATCATTTCATGGGTCCTCTTCTTGGCTTATCGATGATTAGGTGTTTGAAAAAATGGAATGCCTGCGGAAATTCAAGGTGTCGTGCATGTGAGGATATGTTTCTTCAAGAATTACATTTTGCTATTTACAGGTAGTAGCTTGTGTCGCCTGTATTTCTAGGTTTATTTCGCATTGCTACAAAACAATCACGATGTGTTCCATGTACATGGTACACAGTGCCATTTTGCTGTGATCTGTGCTGTCTTAGGCAGTCTGTTTTATTCTAGCATGCCTCTGGGCTTATTCTCAATTATTACAGCTAGTAATTATAACCCCACATGTGCATGCATTATTAAAGGTTTTATGAATTATGTGATAATTGCTGCTTATTTGTCATCGTGTTATTAGTAAAGATGTTTCTATATGCAGACATATTTTAACATTCATTCGTCCTGGTCGAGTTGGTAGTCTCGTGCAAGGTGTTTGTGTCCACTGGTAGGTTGGAAATCGATGCATCAGCCATTTCTTCTTTAAAATGTTCATCTGTTCATCCTGTGCCTATGGTTTACGCCACCTGGCTTCTCAGTTATGGTAGTTCTCGTGGTAAACAGTTGATTTCTGCCAGATGATAAACGCATTATGGAACGCTGATCAATTGCTTTGTCTTCAAACCACAATGATCCACAAAGTGTTTGGAGCAAGTCCCACTTGCCAGTCTCATAATACTCAGCTTGTCCAATTTAGCCCTTAGTTGACTGGGCCCAAATCTTTTTGCAGTTTATTAAGAGGCTGCTCCAAGAAAGCGACTCTCTTGTGTCTATGCAATAACAAAAGTGCATAATCAGTGCTTAATTTGTGCTTGGTTTTTTTCCGGTGCAGGGGCACCGGCACTTATTTTTGAGGGCCGGCACTTATTTTTCTGCCTCAAGCATTTACTGCGAGCAAAAGACACATATGGGAAAGACGTAGGAAGAGAAAAAAGAAAAAGTGTCACAATAAGAGAAAGCAGAACGCTGCAAGAGTGAGCTGAAGGGACAGGGAGTGGCTGTAAATCGATTGGAGAGGCCCGAGATGGCTTCAGGATTACGTTGACGAACTATTCGCACATTTAATTGCAGCAGCCGCGTGTTTAGCAGGAGGGCTTTGGGCCCCGCACATTTTTATTTACAAATTAAGTACTGTGCATACTGTACCAATACTGTTTACAGCTAAAATAATGAACTACTTGGGTGTTGTCTTCAAAAGCAAGAAACGGAACTGACATAGAGGGTCATTCTGACCCTGGCGGCCGGTGGCCGCCAGGGCCACCGACCACGGGAGCACCGCCGACATGCTGGCGGTGCTCCAATGAGCATTCTGACCGCGGCGGTTCAGCCGCGGTCAGAAGCGGAAAGTCAGCGGTCTCCCGCTGACTTTCCGCTGCTCATTGGAATCCTCCATGGCTGCGGAGCGCGCTCCGCAGCCATGAGGATTCTGACCCCCCCTACCGCCATCCAGTTCATGGCGGGAAAGCCGCCATGAACAGGATGGCGGTAGGGGGGGTCGCGGGGCCCCTGGGGGCCCCTGCCGGGCCCATGCCAATGGCATGGGCACGGCAGGGGCCCCCGTAAGAGGGCCCCAAAATGTATTTCACTGTCTGCCTTGCAGACAGTGAAATACGCGACGGGTGCAGTAGCACCCGTCGCACCTTCCCACTCCGCCGGCTCGATTACGAGCCGGCATCCTCATGGGAAGGTCGTTTTCCCCTGGGCTGGCGGGCGGTTTAACTGGAACCGCCCGCCAGCCCAGGGGAAAACTCGTAATACCCGCCGCGGTCTTTTGACCGCGGCGCGGTAATTTGGAGGGCGGGATCCTGGCGGGCGGCCTCCGCCGCCCGCCAGGGTCATAATGAGGCCCATAATCTTGAGATATTCCTGAGGTATACCTGCACTGAAATAGAACGTGCGACAAAGCAATAATGTTTGAAATTTTCTGCAGGGTTGTAACATTGTCTTCAGTTGTCCAACAAATTCATATGGGTGACAACGCTAAAGAGGCGCTCAATTCTCAACAGAGAAACTCGACAAGCACTACGCCACCCTGTCGTAGAGCATGTATGTTATTACAAGTTTGTGTACTCAATTCTTTCAGTGATAAATGTGTAGCTACTTCTAACTGTGCTAGGCTTGGTACTATAGTCTAGTGTATGTACATATAAGAAGACCAATCAGAAACACTTTGTCACTATCGGAAGTCTTATGGCCAGAAAGTGTACTTTTGTCTTAAAAGGGATCTTAGATCTTATCTGATTTGTCACTTTAATACATAAACGTGGTGAGCAGCTTTGGCTTAGTAGAATACTTTTCTCCTCACCTTTCTTTATTATCACAGCCAATGCTAAAACAGACAGTGCACACTATATTACAACTTAAATTAAGAAATGTTAGATAGTCCTTATTGATGCTAATGACTGCTGAACACCTGTATGTAATTTATTTTGGTTAGAATTTGGGCTTATTGCCAAAATGATCATCTTTTACAAATATCTTCGATCGAGTTATAGTTAAATGTCTTACAGTAGTAAACATTTGCATCAACACTTATGCTTGGGTGCCTGGGAACACCCATGTACCACCCAAGGAATGCCTAGTTTACGCAAACTAGCGCAGTGTTAGTAAATTTCCTATATGTCTTCTTCCATTGCCTGTTTGGTTCTTGAAGGTCTCAGACACTAAAAATTGATATAGCTCTGTACTCTTCTCAGGGGTGTAACAGAGCCCCTTACACCCCCCACGGTGCAGGTGAGGAGGGCCCAGGCTTAACAATACCAGAGGGGGCCCCCTCAACCTCTACTGATGAGAGTGTGGGGGTCCCTTTAGAATATCTTGCGGGGGCTTACATTTTGTTATGCCACTGACTCTTCTGTAATTAAATACTCAGCCGAGTTCTGAATTTTAGTACATTGATACCACTGTTGGGTTTATTGCAGTGCCACACAAACATTTGCAATGGACGGTGTTGAGGTTGGTGAAGTTATTGATTACTATATATCAAACTGCTATTAGAGCATCTGAAGACATTCACATTTGTGCAGTCATAGTACCTTCTGAGATGGATTTTCACCTTCTCAAAACGTATTCAAGTCTCAGAGGCCAATAAATGTGTTGGGTTGTAGTGCTTAAAAACTACTACCACTTCTACCACCATACTACTACTACTACTATGACTAATAATAATAATAATAATAACAACAATAATGATAATAATAATACTACTAATTATTATTATTATTATTATTATTATTATACATTCTAATATCGTTTAAATCTTTACATTTAAAAATTGATGCAATCATCGTGACTGACAGGTCTACTCAAATACAAACGTGTGACTACATGACAGCAATAAACAATAAATTCCTAATTGTATACTATAACTTTAAAATTACCTTTTAAATAATGCTTGTAAAAATGTCTCATGTGATATCAATGAATATCAAAGAATTCAATGGCTATTTAACTAATGATGAATGTTTCAATTATCAAAATCTTTGTGCTTGATAAATTTGTTGATGCATGGTCCAAATATATGTGGTCTACAATCACAATCAGATCTTGTCCTACCGTAGTGCCCCTAGTTAAAACATTTTTTAAAATTTGCATTAACTCTTATTCAATTATCCGAAGCTAGCAGGGGGATATGAGAGGAATTTATTAGGTATGTAATACAACCACTCAAAAAATAGCAGGTCTAGCTAGACATCTAACTCTACCTGGAAAAAGCTTTCATATTTTATTTAGACAATCACCATATAAAATGTTTACAAGAAACCTGGATGTCCTCCAATCTTTTGTTGCCCAATGTTTCAATACATGAAACCTTGGCAAGAAGAGGTGCTGTAGGAAAGTCTAGTGGAGGCCCGTTGAACATGGTCAACAATATCCTCAACTTGAAGAGGGATAGGCTCAAATTTAAATTCCAACTACATTTTGGCAGTTTTGATAAATCATTTCAACAATCTGAAACTTTTGATTTTTAATGTGTTCTTTCCACCAGATTTGTTACAAGACAAACACAAATATGTGGCAATACTTGTGGAGCTAGATTATCTTTTAGAGAAATGTAGCCATCTATTGATTATCATAACTGGTGATTTCAATCAAAAACCTCTTACTGCTATTGTTATACAAGTACAGAAGCCCCAGATTCACCATGTAGTATCTCATGTCCTCAAGTCAATTTGTTGGAGAAACATATACAATGGTCTTTCTAAGTATGCAAACATACAATTTTGTAACTTATTCAGGCTACAGATACCTTAACAGCACACCTTGTGCACAGTTCATCATTGATACTTTTCATTTATGCAAAAACTTTGAAATATTTAAGAGGACTGAAACTGATCATGTTACACAGAAGACAACACTTCATCTCAAACCCTGTCAGCTTAAACTGGGGAAGTCCTTAAATAGGGGAAATCCTTATATAGCAATCACTTGTTTGTGGCAAACAGGAAGAAACTCACTCCTGCTAACTTCTCAGATTGATGCATGTTTTGGTACTATCAACTGTGACTGGATTAAATCGTGGCAAAGTATTATCCTAGAGCATATGACATGGAAACTATCAGAGGGGCAAAAGGTCAAGGTGTTACTAATTCCTTTACTCAGGAAATTGTGAATGCCAAAAGCCTGTACTGCAGAAGTTTAAAGTTCATTAGTTACCAAGTTCCGAAGCTGGAAACATAAAAATCAGGAAATTGAAAGATAACCCTCAGGAACAGAATGATGGAAATAATGCAAAATAATCTTGAAATAGCTTAGGCAAAGTTATCACATGCAATCAACACCCTGAATGAGAAACCATGGATGTGGATTAAGAGACTACGGAAGCACAAACGTCTTGTCAATATCAAACGACAAATGGGAGTTGTATATTAATGAACTGTATACATCAAACATGCTACCTTCTCAGATTTGTGAAGTAACTTATGTATTGACTTTAAAGATGACTCAGGGAGACATTATAACTTTAATTATTAGTAGCCACTGCAGGCCAAAATGGTATTGGATTGATCTGATCAAACTTAGGCCCGTATTTATACTTTTTTGAGCGCTGCATTTGCGCCGCTTTTTGGCGCAAAACGGCGCAAACCTACAAAATACAATGGCATTTTGCAAGTTTGCGCCATTTTTGCGTCAAAAAACGACGCAAATGCGGCGCAAAAAAAGTATAAATACGGGCCTTAATGTTCCATACTGGAACACTCTTCTGTGTTATCTATTTTGAAAGGTAATCACTACAGGTGTGATCCCGCCAGCATGGAAAAGAGCAGTAGTACAGCCTATCCATAAGAATGGCTCAAAGCAAAGTCCAAAATATTATCGCCTAATTGCCCTTCTGGTTTTGGAGGGGAAACTTTTGACAAAATATTTGTTAACCCATTTAGATAAGTGGCAAAGGATCAGGGTCTAATCCTCTTAACTAAAACAGATTTTACCCAAGATGCTCAACAATTGATAATATAGCAGTGCTGTCCCATCTTTCAAAACAGGAATTTATGAATAATACAGCTCTCTATGCTTGTTTTGTAAATTATTCTACAGCTTTCAATAAGGTTGATCACCATCATCTGTGGAACAGGCTTAGTAAACGGAAACTTGATCCAACTTTCTTGCACCTTTTTTTATATTGAGCTACATTTGGATACATGGCTACAAATAAGACTTAGTACAGAGAAGATCCTGTCCTCAAAAATACAAACCAAGAATGGACTAAAAAAAAAGGATGTGTTTTGGCACTACTCCTATTTTCTTTATATATAGCCGACTTGCCTGAGTTTCTCAATCAAGATCAAGTGGTTCCCCAAAAACTAGGAGTGTGTAGGATCTCACATTTGTCAAACACCAATTACTTAGTGATTCTTTCATAATGAATTACTACATCGTTTAGGGCAATTAAACACGTTCAATCTTGTGAATGGTTTGACAACAAATTACTCTAAAAACAGAATAATGGTGTTTGGAAAGAAAACAAGGAAGACAGCCTGGGAACTCTGTGGTGCCTTTATTGAAATTGTTAATCAGTAGAATTATCTTGGAGCCTCAATCAATAGTAAGCTATCATGGTCATGTCATCTTTCAGTGAGGAAGTCCAAATCTACCGTTGCCACTAAATCAATCATGAGATTCACCAATGCATTTGGTGGCAAAGCTTTAGACTCCTCTTTGAAAGCCTGAAGAATTCAATTCATTCTGTTTCTAATTTACACTTTGCCTATTTTGAGTGGGAAGATGACCATCAAACTTGAGAAAAGCTATATACCGAGTAGTCGTCAACATTTACATCTTTAATCTGCCACCCCTCATGGTGTCATCAGGTTGGAGTTGAATTTAAAATCACTCTCATCACTCCATTGGTGCTGCTCTGAATTTTCTGTGTGACTGTGTAAACCGTCCGTAACCACCCACCACCACCGTAAAACCTGGAACTCAAGGAAATCTTACACAAGGAACTGAAAATTTCTTCTTTAAACAAGGTTATATAAGCACACACATTAGGGCACTTTGAGAGTTTAGGTAAACTAAGCCAATCCATACAAAAGAGGTGTAATAAGGAAGGCCTTACCTCTCATTCAAAAGGAGAAAGATCTTATCTTGTTAGGAAAATATAAGCATAGGGATCTGGTATACGAATCCTATTTACTGTCTCAACAGGATTATAACAATTCTAACTTGAAAGGTGCAAAAAAGGAAGTACTTACGATTTTGACTGCTGTATAATCATATCATTGACTCTGAGGCATTGTGGTGCCAGACTCTACAAGTAAAGAAAGCATGTCCTCTCTGAGGCTATAAAGAGGAAACCCTTAGTCACCTATTATGCATTTGCTCGAAACTTCTGCCCCTACGCAGCTGCCATCTGCGGACCGTTTTTAAGGACGCTAATAGAAGGTTAATTTCTGAAGCAGTTAAATACTGTTTTAATTTAAAAAATCTTTATTGGATTATTAAATGCATTACATTTTTAGATTTAACTCATAAAATGTTAAGTAACTATATTTAATAAATGCAGTTTTTAATCATGTTTTAAAAGTTCAGTTTGAGTGTGGAACAACTACTTTTGTTTATTTTAATCACCTTGTTTAATACTATAAAAATGTTGTGCTACTACTACCTGGTCACGTTGCAATCACAAGAATGGTGATGCCTTCTCGCTTATTGTATTACTTTGCTAACCTCCCTCTGTTAACCCCATTAGTGCGAACACTACCTCCCTGGTGTGGTAACGACCAGTGTCCGACACCAGGGATGAGGTAAAAAAAACCTCCGATGCAATAGCACCTGAGGATTTTTTTTATTATTACCCTGGGAGACGTAGAAGAACTTCAGCGTCTCCCCCGCCCCCTCCCACCGGCCTCTCTGTGACATCAGCGTGCCACGAGGCACGCTAACACCACATTTTTCCCCACTGGAGCAGCGGAGGAGCAGGTGAGTGTCCTCTCCCCACTCCGGTAGGAAAAAATGACAAAACGGCCTCCCCAGTTACCAGGGAGGCATCAATGGAAAGGGGAGAGTCTGCCATTTCCATAGATGCCTTCTTGGCCATGGATGGCAGAAACACCACTAGACACCAGGGATCTTGTTTGGGGGTGGGGTCGCCCCCGTGTAAGTGGCCGCCCCGTGGGGACACTAATATTTTATCAAAGTATGTTGGGGGTCTTCAGAATATGAAATAAACATTTAGTTTAAAATAAAAACACAAAATGGCGGGGTTGGCCCTTTGTACACCCCTGGGGGGGTAATATGTTAAAAAGATTTCAATATTTAAAAAAAAAAAGAAAATGGTGGGGTCAGCCCTTGGGCTGACCCCTATGGAGTATTTTTATTATGCATGTGTGCATTGCCATGTGGTCATGATCGGCCCCAGGGAAAGCACACATGTATAAAAAAAAAAAGAGAGACGTTATGTTGAGAGTAAGTCTCTCTCTCTCTCTCTCTCTCTCGCTCTCTATATATATATATATATATATATATATATATATACATACATATATAGATATATACATTTAATGGGAGACAAATCTATAGACATGTATGTATGTATATATGTGTATATATATATATATATATATATATATATATATATATATATATATCACTTATTTTTACATGTGTTGATTTTCGGGAACCACGATCGGCCCCCAGGGACACCACACGAGCGAGATATATATATATATATATATATATATATATATATATACATATAGATAGATAGAGAGAGAGAGAGAGAGACATCTGTCTTTTGTCTAGGGGCAGTTTGGATTTGATGCCATAAAGTAGTGCAGATGGTTTATTTGCCTGCTGGGGGTGCTTTAAAACAAATGAAATGTATGTGGAGGGGGGCTATGGAGATCTGAGGGGCACTTTTGCTGGGTGGTACTGAGGGAATTAGAGAGGAGATCTTGGGAGGCAGAGCACCAAAAATGACTGTCACACTGGGTGCCACCAGAGCTAAAGGCTGTGATGATGGGTATGTGGTAAAGTAAAGTAATAGTGTGTCTTTTTTGTTTTTTTCAGTGTCTTCATAGAATCTGCTGAATCAGAGAAGAAGCGAAGGTAAGGTGACGACATTTACTATTGGACACATCACACACACCCACAAACAATTTTGTGACTCTATCTGCCTTCTATGTAGGCTAGTGCTGTAGAGGAACAGTTTAGCCAGTAGCAGAGATGGCGTCTGGTTGGATTACTGCTGCTCAAGCCCTACCTCAGGTTATGGAATATAGCTCTGAGGCAGGGTCAGAGACTGAAACAGCATCTGAGGGAGGGGACAGTGGGGCAGAATCTGGGAGTGATTTTTCAGTCGGCTGAGTCCCATCCAACGACACCTCTTCCAGTGATTCTGAGGAGATGATGATGACAGTCCCTTTGCAATCACAGTCTGTGCAGCGGGCCAACAGCAGGTTAGCCGAACCCAGAGAGCAGGTGCGGGCGGCCGCAAGCACAGAGAGAGAGAGTGCTCTCTTGGCAGCCCCCCAATTTAGTTACCCCCAAATTCCACCTTTTACTGGTGACGTTGGATGTAAAGTCGATACGGCCAACTTTTTGCCAGTCGACTACGTCCATCTGTTGTTGGATGTTGACATTGTTAGTGTGAACACTTCCTCCCTGGTGTGGTAACGACCAGTGGCCGACACCAGGGATGAGGTTTGTGCAGCAAACAAATTTGCGTGCAGGCCAATTTCTGTGGGAGCATGGAGGCACTCTAGGGTCCCATTCTAGGGCACATCCGTGGACTCTCACTTTGCTGGCGGAGTTGAAGATATTTTTGGGCCTTACGCTCAAAATGGGGTTAGTGCAGAAACCCACCTTGTAGTCCTACTGGACGACTCACACAGTTTGGGTAACCCCCATCTTCACACCATACATGAGCAGAGATCGTTTTTTTGCTACTGCAGCGCATGCTGCATTTCAATGACAATTCTGCTGCATTACCCCGGGACCATCTGGACCATGACAGGTTTTTCAAAATTCAGCCTGTCGTGGAACATTTGTCTGCCAGGTTTCCAGAGATCTATACTCCTGGAAAGAATATAGCACTCGATGAGTCCTTGATCCTTTACAAAGGAGGGCTGTGGTTCAGACAGTACATTACGAGCAAAAGAGCTCGCTATGGCATAAAGCTGTACATGCTATGTGAAAGCTCTTCTGGCTATGTGTACAGCTTGAGAGTGTATACAGGTTGCCCTCCCATGTTAGGAGTCACAGGTAGGATTGTATGGGAACTTGTCCAGCAACTCCTTCACAAAGGTTATAACCTTTATGTGGACAATTTCTATACAGGAGTAGAGCTGTTCAGTGAGCTCTACAAAGCTGGCACTGTGGCCTGCGGTACAGTTCATTGTAACCACAAAGGATTCCCACAGGAGCTTGTTTGCAAGAAGCTCCAGAAATCCCAGAGTACTGCGTTTCGTTCCAACAAACTGCTCGCAGTCACGTTCTTGGATAGGCGTGATGTATATGTGATCACTACAATTCATGGTGCGAGCACTTCCTCCATCACAGTTTGGGGTCAGATGGCCGAAGTCCACAAGCCCATCTGTATACTTGATTACAATAAGTACATGGGCGGCGTGGACAAGAACGACCAGGTTCTTCAACCATACAAGGTGTGTCGTAAAACTCGCACTTGGTACAATAAACTGTTTACCCACCTGATCCAGATGGCAACATACAATGTCTATGTTGTTTACCTTGAGACAACCACAGGAAGACTCATGACTTTCCTTGACTTCCAGTTGTCTGTAATTCAAAGCCTCACTGCTGTTACAGAAGAAGCAGCAGCCTCCACCTCATATGTTCTGGAGGATGTTGCAAGGCTGCAGGAGTAACACTGCTGATCGCATTCCTAAAACACCCAAAGAGGATCGTCCATGTAGTGGTGGTAAAGTGTGCTCGAAGCATGGAAGGAGACAGGAGAGTCGTATTACTATCCCCAATGCCCATCTCAACCAGGCCTCTGTGTCCCTAACTGCTTTACGTTGTATCATACTAAAGCAAAGTTCTGGGAAATCGACTGAGGTGGAGCTGCTGTTGGGTAATCCTTCCAGTGTCTGTGCATGGATACCGAACGTCCATGGGCCACTGCTTCGTTAGGCAAGCAGCCACAGAATTTTACTTCATCTACTTCAGGAAATCATGGACCTCCTTATGGCCTGCTTAACACCTATATCCACCGTCTTATTGTAGTAGGTGTTCTGTCCAATTAACGTGCATTATAGTCCCCATACTGCATGTACTAGTGGACAGAACATATGCCACATTGTCACAGAGTACCCTGTGTAGCAAAATGTTAAAGGCATGACTGAATTTTGAAGTACTTTTAGGGAACTTATGTATGCTACACAAGGACCACCAGGATTGCCAACGAGAACCAGAGTAAGTGAAATAAGTCAAACAAATGTCCTGTCGGACAAATTCACCAACATTTCTACTTGTTTGAAAGTGTGCAAACTCAATTTGCAGCTTCATTTTCAAAGCAAAAGTAGAAGTGTTGGTGAATGAGTCCCACAGGATATTTGTTTGACTTTTTACTTTAGAGCCCTCAGGATTTCTTCACCAGCATGTCTGCCTTAGTTTCAACGGTAGATATGCTTGCTCAGTTCGAGGCACAGACCTCCCAAGGCATACTCAACATCCCCAAATTGCATCCACAAACTAGTATAGGTTCACTTGCCAACTATACAGGATTAGCCAAGGCTCTGATGAGGACAGACATGAATGGGTAAGGAAAGCTTATGGTAGGTGTGCCTTCACAGGGATATTGCACAGGTAGAATGCAGATAGTAAAGGTAGTACAGATCTACATCATCTACACCTATGGGTTCAAACCCGTTGGTGCCATCCCAGCACTGAAGGACTATGACACGTATGGGTCCGTGTTTGACCTGCTTTTCATGTTCATCCTCCATCAGAACTTAGTAGATGTTCAATTTGCTGTATGATAAGTGCATTACAGTCACACCACTATACATTATGTTAGTTAGGACATATGCTACGTTCTCACGGACTCCCCTTTGTGCCAAACACTACCCTTTTTGATAGCCTATGACCTTCTCTTTAAGGAACATCACGAGAATTCCCCAGCATGTCTGCCTTAGTTTCAAAGGTAGATATGCTTGCTCAGTTCAAGGAATCGCTTCGCACGGCATACTCGGACAGCCCCAACTTGCATCCACAAACTGGAAGGAGTTGGATTTAGTACAGTGAGTGCACTAAAGTCACACAAAAAATGTTTCTTTCTGAGCCTCGGGTGGCTGTCATGGGAGTGATTAGTAAAGGTTTGTCATGCATGCCTTTGGTAATGTTGAGGAAGAAGGAGGCAGTTACTTGACAGGTGGTAGAATTATAGTCAAACGTATTCCGTCCTCTGGTGTATGAATGTGATGGGCCCTTGTCTGGCAGCGGTAAGTTAATGTGAGTGCAGTGATTGGTTGGATTGGGCCCATGGCTGGCGGTAAGAAAGGGTTGTTTGTTGTGAGTGAATGGTGTGTGGATGGACCATAAAGAGGTTGGTGCCTGGACGCGGCTTTATGGCCCACCTTCAGAAGGCTTGGTTTCAATATTCAGATTCTTTGATAAGTATATGCTTTGAAACCATAATTTCTGGAGGTGCTAAAACTAACCAGTGTGAGTGATGGATTAACTTTAACATACAAGTACCAGGGAAGTCCAAGAGTGCAGGACTTCTGTGGCTCTCACCAGTTTTCCTTCACCCGAAATCCCTTGAAATCACAAACTTTGCTTACAAAAACACATTTGCCTTTAGTGACTTCAGTGAGGGGAAGTCCTGGAATCTGCAGGCAGCCACAAATTTTCAACCACCCAGCATTCCATTAAGTATCCAGAGAAAAACGTTGCCTCGCTTGTGTGGGTAGGCAAGTGACCGCGACAGGGAAGAGCCCAAAATGGATTGTGGAGACATCAAAATTACCTGCCACAAAACAGCCTCGTTTTGTAAGACAGTCACCTGAGTATTTGGTCCTGGGCTCGGCGGCCATATAGGGAAACCTACCAAACCCAGACATTTGTGAAAACTAGACACCCGAGGCAGTCCACGGAAGTGTGGCGTGTTTGGATTTCACAAAGTTTTCTTACCCAGAATACTCTGCAAAAGTGAAACGTTGATTAAAAACACTATTTTTCCTTGCTATTTCATTACGGAAACTACAGGAATGTGCAGAGATCCACACAATTACTACCACCCAGTGTTTCTCCACTTGTTCTTATAAAAACACTACCCCACTTGTGTGCCTGTGCCTAGTGCCTGCGTCAGGAATGGATCACTCCAGGGTTAACAGTAGCCCTAATGCAAGGACTACCATTGACCCATGTGTGATCCATTCCTGTCGCGGGCACTATCATACCCACACAAGTGAAATACCATTTTTATCAGGAGACCTGGGGGAACGCTGGGTAGAAGGAAGTTTGTGACTCCTCTCAGATTCCAGAACTTTCTTTCACCGAAATGTGAGGAAAAAGTGTTTTTTTGGCCACATTTTGAGGTTTGCAAAGGATTCTGGGTCGCAGAACCTGATGACAGCCCCACAAGTCACCCCATTCTGTATTCCCCTAGGTGTCTAGTTTTAAATTTTTTTATAGATTTGCTAGGTTTCGCTAGGTGCCGGCTGAGCTAGAGGCCAAAATCCACAGTGGTCACTTTACAAAAAACAGCTCAGTTTTCTTTAGGAAAATGTGATGTGTACATGTTGTGTTTTGGGGCATTTCCTTTCGCGGGCACTGGGCCTACCCACACAAGTGAGGTACCATTTTTATCGAGGGACTTGGGGGAATGCTGGGTGAAGGGAATTTTGTGGCTCCTCTTAGGTTCCACAACTTTCCATCACCGAAATGTGAGGAAATTTTTTTTTTTTGCCAAATTTTTAGGTTTGCACAGGATTATGGGTAATAGAACCTGGTGAGAGCTCCACAAGTAACCCCATTCTTAATTCCCACAGGTGTCTCCTTTCCATAAATGTATACGTTTGCTAGGTTTCCCTATGTGGTAGCTGAATGAGAGGCCAAAATCCACAGGTAGGCACTTGGCAAAAAAACAGCTTAGTTTTCTTTGAGAAAATGTGATGTGTCCACGTTGTGTTTTGGGGTGTTTCTTGCTGCGGGCACTAGGCCTACCCACACAAGTGAGGTACCACATGGGGGAACACAGAATAGAAGAACAAGTGTTACTGCCCATTGTCTGTCTCTGCATTTTCTCCTTCCAAATGTAGACAGTGTGTAATAAAGAAGTGTATTTGAGAAATGCCCTGTAATTCACATGCTAGTATGGGGACCCCCGAATTCAGAGATGTGCAAATAACCACTGCTTTTCAACACCTTATCTTGTGCTCATTTTGGAAATTCAAACTTTTCCTTGATACCTATTTTTCACTCTTTATATTTCACCAAATGAATTGCTGTGTACCCGGTGTACAATGAAAACCCATTGCAAGGTGCTGCTCATTTATTGGGCTCTAAGTACCTAGGGTTCTTGATGAACCTGCAAGCCATATATTTCCATGCAACCAGAAGATTCCTGCAGACGTAGCGGGGTATTGCTTTTGAAAATCTGACATCACATGAAAAAGTTACAGAGTAAAATGTGGAGAGAAATGGCAGTTTTTTTCACCTAAATTTCATTATTTTTTTTATTTCAGCTGTTATTTTCGTTAGGAAATCCTTGTAGGATCTACACAAATGACTCCTTGCTGAATTCAGAATTTTGTCTACTTTTTTAGAAATATTTAGCTGTCCGGGATCCAGCATTGGTTTTACACCCATTTCTGTCACTACCTAGGAGGAGGCTAAAAACACAGAAAATAGTAAAAATGGGGCATGCCCCTGTAAAATGCCAAAATTGTGTTGAAAAAAAGGTTTTCTGATTCAAGTCTGCCTGTTCCTGAAAGCTGGGAAGTTGGTGATTTTAGCACGGCAAAGTCTTTGTTGATGCCATTTTCAGGGAAAAAAACACATGCTTTCTTCTGCAGCCCTTTTTCCCATTTTTCAGAAAAAAACGAAATTTCAGCTGTATTTTGGCTAATTTCTTGGTCTCCTCCAGGGGAACCCAGAAACTCTGGGTACCTTTAGATGTTGGAAAAAAAGGACGCAAATTTGGCGTGGATAGCTTATGTGGACAAAAAGTAATGAAGACCTAAGCGCAAACTACACCAAATAGCCAAAAAAGGGCTCAGAACTGGACGGGGTTATTATCGTCCCCGTATTTTAAAGCAAATGGACTCCTCCTAATTGATCTTATTTGGAACAATGGCCAGCGGAGAATCAGCCTAGAAAACTACGACTATCACCTAGCAAGGGATGCCTAGGTGCCCCTGAATTCCATGGTCACTTCTTCACAGCCTAATTACAATGTGCGACCTTAAGGATGGTAGTGCACCAGACAATGCTGACTGAGTGGTGAGTGGATACATATTGGCGATCTTAGCTGCTTGCTATTTTCCAGGTACAATATTCCCCAAGGGACTGCCAGGACTGGTACTGCCCTGATACTTCGGAGCTGCCTGCAGTATTTACACTCAGTGTCCCCATACACACCTGCACTTCTGCTAAAGGGTCTGCCTACTGCCTCTTTCCCGCTGACAGCAAGACCCAACTCAGTGGGAAGCTACAGGCATCCGCAGAGTACGTCGACTGGGCCGCTACAGACTTTTACTCTTTGGCAGACAAATGGGACTGGAAATGTCAGTTTTTATGGTTTGATAGAATAATACACACAGTGGACGAAGGAATGCAGAAGGGGCAGAGCCTCGTACACACACCGTCCGACATACAATAGACACAATATGAGATAGGGGCAGATTAATTACATGACTTTGTAAAGCTATCCTTGAACATACTGGAGTATTGCTCCAACCCCTTAGAGAAAGGTGGGGAGAAGGCTTGCAACGATTATATAACGACAGTGAGTGGCAAAGGCATACGAAATGCCTGCTTTAAATTAATAAAGTGTATCATATTACATAGAGCCTACCTAATACCCCATAAGATGCATTGAGCATTCTCCAGCACATCTGTGGCCTGCCCTAGATGCCAAGTAGACCCACCTGACCTCCACCACATGCTATAAACTTGTCAGAAATTGCATGGATTTTGGGAAGAGGTCACAAATGGTATAGCCATGATCACCACTAGACCAAAGCTCGACACCATTGAGGCCTATATGTTAGGTATTTATCCTAGACTTAAAAACACAAAAGCTACTGCAAAATTCAGTGACCTGGCCCTCATCCTTGCCAAAAGTATGAGATGGAAGTACCCTCTCCCCCAGTTGTGGTACTTAGTGCAGAGACTTAGAACTTTGAGCTGAAGCAGAGAGCTGTGTGCTCCATGAAGAAGAGGCACGCGGCCTACAGAAATATCCCAGAGTGGAATACTGGGATGCACACCTACAGCCCCTTAAAAAACTGGAACAGATGATGAGCGGTCACCATAATCGGTGTCTCTCTTAGCAGAGCTCCAAGTAGCCCCCTCAGCTGAGCTCCCTGGCTCCTCAGTTAGCTCCTCCCCACACAAGCATGACATGGACAGACACTGAGATCCTCTATCAATCCCCATTGTTACCCTCTGGCATTTTGTGCCATTACATAATAATCATAGGATACCCAAACTCTCCACACCACTAGGATATACACGATGAGCTGAGACCTTGTGATCTTCCTTGTTCTTTGTGCAAATGCTTTCATTCCTTTGCTGGGAAATTCCTGGAAGAGAAGGGGGGGAGAGGGCTACAGAGGGAGGGGGAAGAATACAAGCTCATCAATAAGTATTGCTAATGTTGAAGTCTCTTAATTGCAATTGTCGTGTAGCAATCAACATGGAATGCAAAATGTAATAACTGATGTTAACTACGCCTTCTTGTGGGTAACGCCACTGTTTCTACTGTTAAGCCTGAGCTAGATGACTTCCTCAGTTAATGAACAAATGCAGGAACCTTATACTTCTTTACTCTGGCAACAGTTGTGCTTTTTTATTTTTATTTATTAGCTTCGCTTTCCCTCTCTCTACATTGGCCACATTAAAGGATGTATGCGGCATTACTTGCACCATATGGACATTTGAATCTCTTGTGTTTTCTCAAAATTAGTTTTCAAGTATCCCCAGTGATGTTTACCCCAGTGACTTACAATTACTGTTCCATGTGACTTCCATAAATCTCCCATTATTTCAGAGAATGCCAAGTGATTCCCATTTTTTGAATCCTTTTATCCGATTAATCCCTCGTGCTCTTTCTGGTAACTATGATTTTACCGGAACACTGTGTTAAAAGCTTTTGCACAACTCGAAAAGAGATCTCTGGGGTCATGTGACTTGTTCGCATCTTTGAGAGTAGTCTGTTCAAACCAAGCACAATCCAAAAGCTGGTTGTTTGTCTTTCCAGCTTCTTAGAAGAGGAGTTCTTGCTGGGTATGCGCTTCTCTGCATTCAATCTAACACTTACTGGAGTCTGGTCCTATGATCCAACTCAAGAGTTGAATCTATCGTCTGGCCACTGGAAAATTTCATCAGCACTTCGATCGAATGTCAAAGCATGAAGGACAAAAAGGTATGCAAGGAAAAGTTTGAGACTAGTGCACTCATCACGGAGAACATTGTAACCTTTCTAAAGGTGACACAAATCATTACATAAAGGCACAGCTGGAAATCGCAATAAATTATAGATGTTTGCCCAAATGACATTGTGAATCCAGTTTGAACCCTCAGATCACTCTTGATGATTGCTTCTGTTTATGTTTGTGAACGCATTTAGAGAGTTGTTCTGAGTTTCAAAGACTTTGCAGAAGGGAAGTTTAACACACAATGGTTACAGGAGAAGAATCAGCCCCATTCAATGAGGAGACCTGATATAAAGGTTGAAAAATTGAAAGCATAAACAGCTAAAGCACAATTTGTGAAAGCATCAGGAACTAAAAACTAATTCGGGAGATCAGAAAGAATATGAGTGGAGAATTTAGGGCCACATGTTGAAAGGTAATCGTTTGAGAATACCAAATACCAAATTTTTGCGATTTGCTGTTTAACACATTTTATGATTCCCAGTGGGTCACAAGTAGACCTATCTCATGAGTATTAATGAGGTAGGTATCGGTTTGAGACCCATTAGGAATCAATAAAATCACAAGGATGGTAGCCCTCAGCAGACCACCTCGTCTGTGACTGCTTTTCAGCAAAGCACTCTTTTTTTTTTTAAACGCAGCCCATTTTCCTTAAAGGAATTACTAGAGCTCTTAAAAATGCGTTTACAAACATTCACAGAGGGGTCACTTTGGGGCCCCTTCCAATTTGCACATGGGAACAGAGGAGCAATTCATGTTTGCCGTTTTTGAAATTGTAATGAAGAATCCTCTTTTATGGTAAAGTCAGAAATGAATTACAATTTTGAAAATCCCACTTTTAGAAAGTTGCCATTTTCCTGCCTTAGCCACTTACTGCTAGCAGCCTGTCTCTCGGTCACATGAGTAGGTGCAGTTGGCAGGTGGTCATTGTGTTCACCTCCTAGACAGCCACATACAATAGAAAACTTAGGTGTGCCTGGCTGGGCCCTCACTGACAGGAAGGAAGGGCTGAGATAGGTGCAGTCCCACTAAAGCCTAAATAGGCTGTGTCCTGCCTTCACACAAAGGATTGCACACCTACTGTAATTAGTCTGGAGCAAGGCAGGGGAGAAAATCTGAGCACTTCAAAGGAAACCTCTAGAAAGGTCTCCCACTTCAAAGAAGGCATCAAGTATAAATATTGCAACCAAGACACTAACTCATCAATACACATATGGACCTGTGGAAGACTTGGTCAGGAAGAAGGTCTGGTGTGCTACTGCAATCACTCTGCTGGACTGTTGCCCTGAAGGACTGCTGTCCTGCTCTGCTGACCTGCTGCCCTTCTCCCCTCTTGCCCGTGTGAGAAGGACTGGAACCTGCAACCTGAATCCCAGACTACCAGAGTGGCTCCAAGGGATAGTCTCTTGCAACTGTTAGTTCTGCACATGTCCTCTGCTATGTAGCAAAACCCAGAGCAGAACTGATGCATCACCTCGCAGTAAAGACTCTCACAGTGCAAGAACTTTCCATCATCCTCGCAGCCTGTCACCTCATCGGAACTTCCATTGTACAACATATCCCTGATGCAGACCTTCGCATCGCAGCAGACAGAAGCCTTGACAAAAAACACAGGCCCTTGCATCGCAAGCCTAGCCGGTGTGAAACTGTAGGAGGCTGGCTCTCTATATAGTGTACAAAAATGATGTGCACTGTGCAGAGAGTCCAAGCCACCCTACGTTGGTTTACAGAGGTAAAAACTAGCCCACCTGATGCAATAATGTTTGTGGTAGCTTGGTCAAGCACTTAGGCCAATCTTGGGGAAGTGATAAGCATTTGTAGGACTCAGAGTATCAATAAATGTGGACACACACTCACAAAAAGAAGTCAAGGCCAATTTACAAAAATACTTCAGATTTTTATAAAAGTTTTAAGACCAAGTTCATTAAAATTGGGTAAGTACTTTTTAAGTTAGGACTTTTCAACGTTTAGCAAAATTAGGCCCTCATTATGACATTGGCGGTAAGTACCGCTTACCGCCATGCTGACTGCCGCCAACATGCCGCAGTAGATTACCGCCACCAATATTATGACCCACACATAGCAATCAGTCACTATACAGCCACACACACAAGCCCGCCAGCCCAAAGGTCAGTGATAAACTGGCGGTAGCAAAACCCACACTGTTACCCCAACAGAACTACGCCCACAGCATTATGACCCACGAATAACCGCAGTGGACATTCAATGGTGGTAAACTATTGGCAGAACGTACCACTGTGCTCAAAATACACACATGCAAACAAAACAACACCACATTGGACAATTTGATTAACACTCATCTGAGACACATACACACACCACACCCATACCACTATAGAACACACACCCACATTACCCACAACCCTTTACGACTAAAAACAATTGCCACAAGTGAGATAGCAAGACCACAGACAAGACCACAGCCACACACCACCATCACCTATACACCATCCTTGTACCTTACATCACACACGCCAACACAGCACCCACACAACCTCACCCACACCACTCACACTACACCCATGGCACAATAACAACACCCCAGGTTCTCAGAGGAGGAGCTAAGGGTCATGGTGGAGGAAATCATCCGGGTAAAGCCACAGCTATTCGGATCACAGGTGCAGCAGACATCCATTGCTAGGAAGATGGAGCTATGGCGGAGAATTGTGAACAGGGTCAACGCAGTGGGACAGCATCCCAGAACAAGGGATGACATCAGGAAGAGGTGGAACGACCAATGGGGGAAGGTGCGTTCCACAGCAGCAAGACACCAACTAGCTGTACAGAGGCCTGGCGATGGGCCCGCACCTCCTCCCCCACAACTAACAACATGGGGGGAGCAAGTCTTGGCAATCATGCATCCTGAGGTCCTGGCAGGAGTAGGAGGAGGACTGGACTCTGGTAAGTCAAATCTCTATTACCATCACCCCACCTACCTGCATGCCATCACAAACCCCCACCCTTCACTCCACCACCTCACACACACCCCACCATCATAACCCACCCCTCCTAATACCAAGCCCTGCATGTAACACTTATGCACGGACTCCCATCACAGAACTGCAAGGACACCCATCACTGAAGCATGCACACTAGAAAGAATCACCTAGCCCACCAAATAACAACTCAGACAAGGCAAAGCTGACAGGGCAATAACAACCATACAGGGCAACACACCCATGCACAAGATGACACACCCAGAAACAATAACACTGCATTTAGATCCCCACAGGTCCCCCACCCAACGTCACCGGAGAGGAGGTGCCAGCAACATCAAGTCCACCCCCAAAAGAGGCCCACAGCGATGACAGCAGCTCTGGATGCCTGGATCTGGATGACTAACCTGGCCCATCAGGAATCTCTGGACAGTCGGTACCCCAGGCACAGTCCCATACCACCACAGAGCCTCCCTCCTCAGGAAACATCAGCACAGTACCCACCCAGCAGGCCCATACCTCTGTCCCTAGGACAGTCAATCAGCAGTGTGTCCACCACTACAGGGACCCCAGGCCACCCCACAAACACAGAACGATCAGGGATCTGGGGTCAGTGGCAGTGGGCACACGGTTCAGGAGACAGAGGCACAGGACAACATGGAAACTGGGAGGACTGCTGTGCGACAGGGGGAGGACAGGCCCAGGGAACCGACTCTCCAGGAGGCACTCACCAAAATCCTGGGACCATACCACCATTCCCAGGAGATGATGGACCAAGTACTGGACAAGTTGCAGGAGACCAAGCGGCCGCAGGAAGACAGTACCTGGGGATCAGGGAGGACTTGAAGGACATCAACACCACTCTGGTCACCATTGCAGGAGTGCTGGCAGACATGGCCAACACCATGGGGGAGGCAGTGCCACACCATCGGGCCCCTGACACTAGCCAAACTGATGAACAGCCTTCCACTTCCGCTGCCACTAATGGACAGGAGGCCCCACCACAGGAACATCAGGCCACCAGCACGCCACCCCCTGCAGAAGGAGAACCACCCCGCAAATAGTTCTGCGATCCAGGCAAAAGCCAGAGACTATTGTCAAGACCCCCGCCAGGAAATAAGACTCTCCTGATTGTCACCGTTGTGTCCCACTCTGTCACCCTGTCCACCTTGAATTGCCATTGCTCCACTTCCTATGCCCCCTTGGACAATGCACCTGTGATACAAATAGACTGGACTCTATCCTGGACATTTCTCCACCATCACCACAGCCCATTACACATACCCCTCTACCTATTAGCACTTAAATTCACACCATTTGAATAAATACAAGTATGGAGTCTATCAAATGATTGAACTATGTATTTGGTTAACATGCTTTAAACACTGCAATTCAACTGAAGTTGGCTGCAGTCAACACACCAGGAGCGATAGTGGGGCACAAATATCTGAAAATAGAGATGCCAAAGGGTACAGTAAGTGGCCATAGAAGTGGGAAAATCAGCCTGACAGTGACAATGTCAAACACAAAACTTTCAATGTAAAGTGAAATTACAGTGTCTTGGCTGTGTGTCATTGTAAGTATTGTCATATTATTGCACTTCTGTTTTCCTCATCCTCATTCTCTGCCTCCTCATCTTCTCTGTCCACAGGGTCCACTGCTGTCACACGCCCATCTCTAGCCTCATCCTCCTGCAGAAAAGGCACCTGGCGACGTAAGGCAAGGTTGTGCAACATATAGCATGCCACAATAATCTGGCACACCTTCTTGGGTGAGTAGTACAGGGATCCATCCACCTGTTAGATGGAGGCAATGGAACCTGCCCTTCAGGAGGCCGAATGTCCTTTCTATGATCCTTCTTGTTTACCCATGTGCCTCATTGTAACGTTCCTCTGCCCTTGTCCTGGGATTCCTCACAGGGGTGAGTAGCGATAAGAGGTTGGGGTAACCAGAGTCACCTGCAAATATCAAAGGACAACTGTTAGCCACACACTAACCCTTAGGGCCCACACCATATCCATATACCAACACCTACTGGGTGGGAACCAGGGCTCACCTATTAGCCACACCCAGTGCCTCTGGAGTTGAGCCATCACATATGGGATGGTGCTATTCCTCAGGATAAAGCCATCATGCACAGACCCAGGATACTTTGCATTGACATGAGAGATGTACTGATCTGCCAGGCACACTATCTGCACATTCATGGAGTGAAAGCTCTTTCGATTTCTGAACACCTGTTCATTTCTCCGGGGAGGGGGTACAAATGCAATATGTGTACCATCTATTGCCCCAATAATATTGGAGATATGTCCCATTGCATAGAAATCAGCTTTTGCTGTGGCCAAATCCTCCACCAGGGGGACAACGACGTAGCTGCACATTTGTTTAATCAGGGAAGACAACACTCTGGTCAGCACTATTTAGAACATTGGCTGAGACATTACTGCTGCCAAGCCCACTGTCACTTGGAAGGAGCCAGTTGCCAGGAAATGGAGCACTGATAGGACTTGCACAAGAGGGGGGGTCCCGGTGGGCTGAGGGATAGCAGATATCAGGTCAGGTTCCAATTGGGCACACAGCTCTGTGATTGTGGCACTGTCCAGTCTATATAGGTGAGGATAATGTGCCTGTCCTCCATTGTTCCCAAGTCCACTAGGGATGTGTATATAGGGGATGTCTCGATCTCCTATTCATCCTCAGTGGTTGCAATCTAGGGGGCAAACGGTGAGCAGCTGATCAGTATTTCGTATTTCTAAACACTACACTGGATTGCATGTTGTGACTGTAACAGTTTATTGTTGGATAGGCCCAAATGGTGCCTATGTGTACTGTGACGCAGTTAGGTGTCATGGCTTGCCCCCCCCGAAATGGCGTCCACCTATCCTGTATGGAGGGACATGTGGCAATGAGGTAATTCCGCTGAAGTTGTACGCCGTTGTGATAGGCGGCCATGCAACTCCTCATTGGATACCATTGGACTCTATTGATTACAGTGGCCAATAGTGATGTACGCCGGCGGTGACGGTACGCACCGCCGCAGACGTGACCACCATTTTCTATCTGTTCAGTCACTTTGTACCTGACCTTCAACAGGAGAGGACCTACACTGCAAGTGCTGCTGTGACCTGTGTCTGTAACCGACCATGGCTCGTGTCACTGGGGTAAGGACCACTGCCTTCACCACTGCGGAGTTGGAGAGACTGGTGGATGGGGTCCTACCCCTGTACCGAATGCTGTATGGGCCTCCAGACCAACAGGTGAGTACACTGTGAGCACAATGCATGGGCCATGAATGCATGTAGTGCTGTGTGTGAGGGCCTTCTGTTGGGGGGTTGGTGTAAGGGCCCTGGGCAGTGTGCTGCATGTATGGTGGTCAAAGTCTGTGCATAAGGGGATGTGAGGGCCATGAGTGTAACAGGCAGGATGGACTGACTGATACCTTTTCCTATGTGTATTTCTCTGCAGGTCAGTGCCCGTCAAAAGAAGGGTATATGGCGTGCCATTGCCAAGGCCATCGCCAAGGCGTGCGGACCCTGGGGGTCTACGGCAGGCGGAGCACCCACTGTCGCAAACGGTGGGAGGACCTGAGACGCTGGGCATAGAAGACGGCAGAGGCCCAGTTGGGGATGGCCTCCCAATGAGGAAGGGGTACTCGTCGAACCTTGACCCTCCTGATGGCCCACATACTGGCGGTGGCCTATCCAGAGCTGGATGAGCGCTTGGGGGCATCACAGCAGCCACAAGGGGGTGAGTACAGTGCCCCAATATACTATTTGCGCATGGTGGGGTGGCATCTGGGTGGGGGATGCGGGCCTGTGGGTGCCGCTAGGCCAGGCCGGACATTGCAGGGTAGGGCCCATGTTGGGTTGGTTCTGATGGCAACCTCCTCCAACCAAGCTAGTAGGCATCCACTACTGGGCAGGTGTCTCTGGGTCTCAGGTATGCTGCAATTGGTGTTAGGTATCCCTGTCCATGGGCTAGTGACTACCATTGTGACTGTTAGTGCATTGCCTAGGGCTGTTCCCTGTGTGTGTGCTGTATACGCCAACTGTAGTGTTGTTGCCACCATTGACCAAGGGTATCCTTTGTCTCTTTCCCACCCCTTTTTGTTTTGTCACCCTGTCCTTATGAGCATTAGCATCATCTGGCGGAGGAGCAGAGGCACCAGTGACGGGGAGAGATGCATCCCAAAGGGCCCAGGGGGCCGAGTCCACCAATGGTGAGGACACCAGGGGGACAGAGGGCGAGTGGAGCACCACAGCGGAGACTGGAGGGGACAGTTATGACAGTGATACCTCCTCTGATGGAAGCTCCCTGGTGGTGGCAGACACCTCTGTGCCCACCCCAACTACAGGTACAGCTGCTACCACCCGTACCAGCACCACCCTCCCAGCAGCCCCTCAACGTGTTTCCTGTGCCTGCTTACCTAGGTGGGTGGGCATCTCCTTCACCCCAGGCACCTCAGGCCCTGCCCCAGTTAGCCCTGGTGCACTGAGTGAGGAGGCTATTGGCCTCCTGCGATCCATCTCTGTTGGTCAGTCAACCATTGTGAATGCCATCCAGGGGCTGGCAGCCCATTTGCAACAAACAAATGCATTCCTGAAGGGCATTCACTCTGGCATGGCAGCCCAACAGAGATCAATCCATGCTCTGGATTCCTCCCTGATGGCAGCCATTGTCCCTGTTTCTAGCCTCCCCATCCAACCTCCTCTTCCCATTCCCCTCAACCCCAACCTATTGCAGGCACAGAGGCAGACCGGCATGCACCCACTACAACACACAGGAGTGGTTCAGGCAAACACAAGCACCATACATCATCCCACAGGCACTCACACAAACCCCATCCAGATGCAGACATACCAACATCCACTGCCTCCACTGTGTCCCCCTACTCCTCCTCGTCCACCTCCCTCCCAGTAGCGTCTACACTCACACCTGAATGCAGTACATCCTCATCCACGACCACCATCACGCCTATCACTACACGCACCTCAGTGGCAGTAACCACCCCCACATCCGTGCACACGTCCCCTGTGTCCTCTCCCACTGTGTCTGTGCCCCCTCCTCCCAAAGTACACAAACGCAAGCACTCAGACACCCAACAGCCATCCACCTCACAACAGCATCCAGCCCATGCACCTGCACCCAAACACAGCAGACACCTCCTACAACCACTTTCTCTTCCTCCACTCCAAAACCTTCACCCTCTTCCTATCCCAATGTCCCTAAGAAGCTTTTCCTCTCCACCCTTGACCTCTACCCTACCCCTCCCCCAGACCTTCTCGCAGGGCCAGGGTGGTCAGAACCCAGGTGAGCACCTCAGCCACCCAGTCCACGGCCACAGTAGTGTCGACAGCTACTGCAGGTGAGAGAGGATCCCGGGCACCAGGCAACAACACTGACAGGGTGTCTGCACCAGAAAGGGCAAGGAGGAACCACCAGCTGCTGCCAGGAAGGGAAAGGGGCCTGCACCAGCAGGCAGGAAGGACAGGAGGCCTGGTGCTGGGACTCATTAATTAGGAGCCTCCACCACCAACCATGGTGGTTCAGCCGTCCGAGGCTGCAGGGGAAGGGATGGAGCCTCCCCCCACCACTGCCAGCACCGCCACCAGCGCCGCTACCAGCACCACTGCCAGCAGCAGCAGCCCCAGTTGCCAGCCGTCCAAGGCTGCAGGGGATGGGCTGGAGCCTCCCCCCACCACTGCCAGCACCGCCACCAGCACCACTGCCAGCAGCAGCAGCCCCAGTACGCAGCCGTCCGAACCTGCAGGGGATGGGCTGGAGCCTCTCCCCACCACTGCCAGCACTGCCACCAGACCTGTCACTGCCACCACTGAGCAGCCGTCACCACCAGCGGACAGTGTGTAGTCCTGCCTCCATGGGCTGTTGTGCGTCCTGGCACCTGCAAATCCTGTGTGTCTGACAGCCAGGTGAGTGACTGTGCCCTTGCACTCCCCAAGATCTGCATCACAGGGCACAATGCCCCCTCCAGAACCAGTGGAAGAAGCCATCCACTCACCCCATCCTTCCCAGGATGAAGCACACTTGGCACAAGGCCCCCTCCAGAACCAGTGGAAGAAGCCATCCACTCACGCCTATTCTTCCCAGGATGAAGCACACTGGCCCAAAGCACCCTCCAGAACCAGTGGAAGAAGCCATCCACTCACCCCATCCTTCCCAGGATGAAGCACACTGGGCACAATGCCCACTCCAGAACCAGTGGAACAAGTCATCCACTCACCCCATCCTTCCCAGAATGAAGTACACTGGGCACAATGCCCCCTCCGGAACCAGTGGAGAAGCCACCCACTCACCCCATACTTCCCAAGATGAAGCACACTGGGCACAAGGCCCCCTCCAGAACCAGTGGAAAAAGCCATCCACTAGAGAGACTGTGGCATTGCACTCCCCAGGACCAAGCAGTAGGCAAACCACCCACTTGAGAGACTGTGGCTGTGCACTCCCCAGGATCAAGCAGTGGGCAAACCACCCACTTGAGAGACTTTGGGCTTGCACTACCCAGGACAGAGTGATGGCATGTAGCCCCCTCCAGGATAAATGGTGCTGTACCATCTTCCAGATGAGGTGCCCTCCCAATTCCCCATCCCTCTGATGTGCCTGTGTATTTTCGAACTGATGCCCCTGCAGTGTTCTTGCAGGAGTGAGGTGGGGCCTTGGCCTATGTGATGTGGCCCTGTGGCCAACAGACATTGAGGACTTGGCAGTGTCCCTACATTTGTAAATATGTATATACGTTTGTATTTTGATGCACTTATTCATGTTATTTTATCATATTACACACATTTTATTCAAATCATTTTGTCCTTGCATTATTCCTAAAGGGTACGGGGTGGATATGTAATGTTACTGCATCTGGTTGTGTGTGGGGTGTTGGGGGTGGGGGTGTTGCGTGTGTGTGTCACTCTCCTTTTCCTCCCCCCCTCTTTTGTGTGCTAGGCGGCAGTTTTCACTGTGGTCATCTTCGCCGAAGCTGGTGTTCATAATGCAGGAAAAGCCAGACGAGCTTGGGGAAGACGTGCAGCTCGGGCTCCATGCCGTTGTTGTTGTTCCCTGAGTCTCCAGAGGTGAGTCTTTCGACTTCTGTGTTCTGTTTCCGCTGTGCTTTTGATGTTGTTGGTACCACCTCCGAAAAGGTGGCAGGTAGGCCTGTCATAATAGTGTGTGTAGGAGGCTGGCCTGGCTTATAGTGGGTACCTGATGGTACTTACACCTTGTGCCAGGTCCAGTTATCCATTATTAGTGGATTAGTGGTGTTCTTGCAGCTTATGCTGATAGAGGTAGCTATAGCAGAGCTTAGGCTGAACTAGGAGACATGCAAAGCTCCTACTATACCACTTATATCATATAGGTACTATATCATAAGAAAGACAATGTGAGAAAACAGGGCTGATTGCAGAGGCCTCATAACTTTTTGCCCCCATTTTCCTCTTTTTGCTGTTGTTTTCCTGACTTTGATGGTGCCCTGGGTACTGCTAACCAGTCCCAGGGCCTGTGCTCTGTGTAAAATGGATATGCAAATTAGGCTAATTATAATTGGCTAAGTTAACCTACCTATAAGTCCCTAGTATATGGTAGGGCATGTAGGTTTAGGGACCACAGCATAGGTGGTGCACACCTAGGTGCACTGCTGAGGTGCCCAGTGTCATTTTAAAAGCAAGCCTGCCTTGCTGGCTGCTTTTAAATTAAAGTTATATGCAAATTCGACTTTGGAATTAAAGGTACTTCCAAAGTCTTAAACTACCTTATTTTTACATATAAGTCACCCCTAAGGTGTGCCCTATGTGCCCCTAGGGCTGGGTGCCATGTAACTATAAGAAGGGACTTTATAAAAATAGATTTATAAGCCCTGGTGAGGTAAAAACAGCCAAATTCGTTTTTCCCTCATTGAAGTAAATGGCCTTCATAGGCTAGAATGGGCAGACTTTATTTTAAATTTTAAAGTCTCCTTAAATGTTACATACCAAGAATTTGGTATCAAATTAATTGTTGTAATAAATCCCACAACTTCCAGTTGTTGGATTTAATATAACTTATTCAGGTAAAAAGTTTAGACTTTACCTAAAAAGTTGCCAATTTCAGCTCTGCATTGTTTTTGCTGCTGTGCTCTGATTGGCCAGCCTGCAGCAGCTTCTGCCAGGCTGCCTTGATGAGGTGTGAAGTGGCCTGGCTTCACACAAAGGAATGTGCTTGGGGGAGAGAATCTCCCCTCAGCAGATGGTGAGGCAGGAAGGGGGAGGGCTGCCAAACTGGTCTTCAAAGGCAGAGAAGGACATTTGGAGCACCCAGCAACACCCCCACATCCTGCAACCCCAGACAATTAGGTGCCCCCTTGATTAGATTAGGAGAGGGCAGGAGAGGGGTGTGTTTATGATTTTTAGCCACACCAG
This sequence comes from Pleurodeles waltl, assembly GCF_031143425.1. Taxonomy (NCBI): domain Eukaryota; kingdom Metazoa; phylum Chordata; class Amphibia; order Caudata; family Salamandridae; genus Pleurodeles; species Pleurodeles waltl. The sequence goes on along the minus strand of NC_090442.1, from coordinate 317,729,269 downwards.
TGGGTGGGCTCAGCCAGATGTAACCTCCAAAAATCAGATTCATCCATGTTGGATTTTTAGAGACTGTTGCCTTCTGGGATGGATTTTTGCCACACTTCCCAGGAAGTGGTCATCACAGGGGGACGACCCTGTCCCTGATTGGAGAACCAGGGCCCCCCTGCTTTTCACCCAGGAGCAAGGATAAAACTGGCAGACCTGCCCCCACACCTCAGATCCCCACCAAATTTCAAGAAGAAAGAACTTAAGGAGAAGAAGGACTGCCCTGCTGGACCCCTGGCCTGCACCTGGACCCTGCACTCAGAAGGACTGCACCAGCTGCACACTTGGGCTTTACCACAAGAAGGACTTTGCCTGGCTTCAACTGGTTCAAGGAGGGACTCCCTGTTTGCTACAGGTGAAAAATTGCTAAACCAGAGTCCCCTGCACCAACTCCTGAAAAAAAGAGACCAGTTGACCACTGCCCAGTGGCCAAAAAGGAGTTAGCGCCAGGTGCATTCTGGGAGTTGAAGTCCGCACCCCCCAAGGACCATCACAGAACTTCTGGACCCTTGGGGTGAGCTGTGGACCCCAAAAGAACCTTAAAAGAACATCTGGGTGAAGCCCCAGAAGTTTGGAAGAGATTTGAATTTTTTTTTTAAAAAGCTCCAGAGAGGGACCGACCCTCCGCGGAAATTCTAGCCGGCTTGCCTCAACCGCGACCCGGCCTGACTTCGTGGTTCGTCCCGGTAAAGAAAAACATCCAAAAAAAAGACTAAGTCAGAAGGTAACTTTTTAACCGAGGCCTCCCGCGACCTGTAGCCGAGCAGGGCTCCATCGCGGTCGGCCTGAAACTTTGACTTTGCCCCGGCCCTGGTGCAACCAGATGACCCGATTGGCGCTTTTTGTTTCTAAGCGCTAGAAAAATAGTTATTCTTTAAAAATTCATATCTCCGGTTCCCCTGAACCGATTTTAATCGTTTTTGTGTCATTTTAAAGATAAAAATATAAACTATTTTTATAAATTGGTTTTGGATTTTTAAACTGTTTCCTATGTTTTATTTGATTACTGTTTTGTGATATTTGAATGCTTTACACTTTGTCTCCTAAATTAAGCCTTGACGCTCGTTGCCAAGCTACCAAGGGTTGAGCTGGGATTAATTTACTGAGACCTAACTGTACCTAGGTGGAGGTTAGTGGCTTGTTGCTAGGTGTAGGTACCTACCTGCCCTTACCAATAACCCATTTTCCAACATAATTGGAAGCAGCGACGGGATCCTGTACTTGTGTTCAATATCACGTTACAGTTTTAGGTAAAACAAATTAAAAATCCTTTAAATTGTCCTAGTGCAAAAATTGTTTTTAATTTTGAATTTGGATTCATTTCAAATATTGAATTTTTGTAATTTTTCTAAATTCTTGTTTCCAATTTTTGCAAAAAGTTTTTGTTGACACAAAACTAGGGAACCATGGAGCTTGATCTGGCTAGCCTACCCACACTGACAGTAGTCCAGCTTAGGGGGTTGTGTATTGAAAGAGGGTTGCCTGCAACCACTGATCTCAGGAAGCAAATCCTGATCACATCCCTGACAGCATGGGATGAGGCCCAAGAGGTAGAGTCAGAAAAAGCTCCAGAGGAGGGAGAAAGAAGGGAGGATGCTAGCTCTAACCACTCAGGGGAGGGAAGGCATCTGAGCTTAAGTGAGGATGAGGAAGAACGGTCCTCAGTAGATACAGTCACTAGGGGCAGACCCAAAGCTAGTGGTAGGAAGGGGGTCCTTTCAGGAGGAGAGAACCCATCCATCAGAGAAAGAGAGCTGGAGGCCCAGCTAGCATACATAGCTTTGGAAGCAGAGAAGCTGGCCCTACAAAAGAAAAAGTGGGCATACAAAGAGAAAAGAGATGGAGGCAGCGATAAAGAAGCTGAGGTGTCCATGGGTGGGGGAGTTTGCCCCAGATTACCCAAGGGGGTAGTTCCTGCTTATGTAGAGGGGGATGACATAGATAAGTGGCTGGGGGCCTTTGAGAGGGCACTCCAAATGAGAAGGGTTAGGCCTCAATACTGGGGTTCCCTTTTGTGGGAGTTGGTCCCCAACTCAGGGAGGGATAGGCTTCTGACCTTAAGGGGGGAGGAGGCAGATTCATACCCTAGTATGAAGAGGTGCTTAGCCAAGAAGTTTGGTCTGACCCCAGAGCAATATAGAATGAAGTTCAGGGACACCCAGAAGGTCAGTACCCAGTCTTGGGTTGACTTTGTGGACATTTCACTAAAGGCACTAGAGGGCTGGATTATTGGTAACAAAGTAGATACTTATGAGGGGTTATACAATCTGATCATGAGAGAGCACATCTTGACCAATTGTACCCAAGAAAGGTTACGCCGGCATCTAGTGGACTCTAAGCAGACCAACCCTAGAGAGCTAGGGGAGGCAGCTGATGAGTGGTTGAGAACCAGGGTGGTTGTCAAGTCCCAGGGGGGAGACTCCAAGAAGGGGGGGACAGGTCCCCAAAAACCTAAGGAGGGAGGTGGTAAGCCCACCACAGAGACTCCCTCTGTACCCCAGAACCCTAAGAAGGAGGAGAGTAAATCCCACTCTGACCAGCAGAGACAGTTAGACCCAGGGTTAAAAAAGCTCTTGGACAGTAGGGCTTGCTTTGACTGTCAGCAGACAGGTCACTTCAGAGGAGATGCAGCCTGTCCAAAGAAGGTGGTTAACACTGGGCTGTCCAGTGTAGCCATAGAGGAGGATTCCTCAGATGATGACGTCCTCTTAGCATTGAGCTGGGAGACAGGACCAGATGGTAAGCTGGTGATCCCTGAGGGTGGGAGTAGGCACTTCCACCACATTCAAGTGAATGGGATCCCTACCACTGGCCTGAGAGACACCTGTGCCAGTCACACTATAGTGAGTGACCGGTTAGTGACCCCAGACATGTATGTCCCAGGAAAGACAAAGAAAGTCAGGATAGCCACAGGGGAGGTCACCTCCAAACCTGTAGCCATAGTGCCCCTAGAGAGGGAGGGTATCCTTGACTGGATTAGGGTGGTAGTCAGTGCTGACCTTCCCCTAGATTGTATCCTGGGCAATGACCTCCCAGAGGTGAGTCTGGTCACAGATGGGGTGGTCGCCCAGGGCGCCTCCCCAAGCCAAAGTCCTGGGGAGTCAGTCCCTACAGTTAGGAGACAGGGGTCCCCAAGAAAAGGAAAGAAGAAAAGGAAGGGTAGGCCACTCTTAAAGAGAGTTCCAGGGAGCCAAAGGCCTTCTGCCCCAGTAGGGGGGAAGCCCAGAGTTGGCACTGGTGAGGCCTCCCCTGACCCTAAGGAAGTCCTGAGTAGTCAGGCAGCTGTCCAGATGCAAGGTGTTGCCCCTGCACTGACAGAAGGGAGAGTGGAAGGAGGGTGTCTGCCACAGGAGGTGGTAGACCCCACTCTAGACAGCAAGAGGGGTGCCAGGACCCCAAAGATGCCCCTAAAGCAGCTCAGCCACCTGTCAGTGGAGAGCTTAGGGTGTGGTTCTGGGTACTGACAGCTGTCAGTATCCTCTGCTGGGTGCTAGCCTTCCTGGCAGCAATGTACTTGGCCTGGGAGGCAGACCCCAGGGCCAATAGCAAAGTAGGCCCCCTGACCCTATTGGTCATGGTGGGGTTGCTCAAGTGTTGGGTGACCTCTTTGGGTAAGCTAGGTTTTGCCCTAGCAAAGTTTGGAGTAGGGGAGGTGGGCACCTCACTACCCAAGTTGGCAGAGAGAAAGGAGGAAGACCCCCCTAGAGGAAAGTTTCAGTTTGAGTTGGGTCCTTTTACTGTTGGGATGGCTTCACTACCCATAGGGAGTGACCCTGACAGGAGGATATAAGGCAGATTAGCCCTGCAAAGGGACAGCCAGTTTTCTTCACTGTCTTCCTCACCTAACAAGCCAGGAAGACTCTCCCAGGGTTGGGCTGAGTCTCCTGAGCGTGTGGGCTGGGGGGGCGTTGTGTGAGAAAACAGGGCTGATTGCAGAGGCCCCATAACTTTTTGCCCCCATTTTCCTCTTTTTGCTGGTGTTTTCCTGACTTTGATGGTGCCCTGGGTACTGCTAACCAGTCCCAGGGCCTGTGCTCTGTGTAAAATGGATATGCAAATTAGGCTAATTATAATTGGCTAAGTTAACCTACCTATAAGTCCCTAGTATATGGTAGGGCATGTAGGTTTAGGGACCACAGCATAGGTGGTGCACACCTAGGTGCACTGCTGAGGTGCCCAGTGTCATTTTAAAAGCAAGCCTGCCTTGCTGGCTGCTTTTAAATTAAAGTTATATGCAAATTCGACTTTGGAATTAAAGGTACTTCCAAAGTCTTAAACTACCTTATTTTTACATATAAGTCACCCCTAAGGTGTGCCCTATGTGCCCCTAGGGCTGGGTGCCATGTAACTATAAGCAGGGACTTTATAAAAATAGATTTATAAGCCCTGGTGAGGTAAAAACAGCCAAATTCGTTTTTCCCTCATTGAAGTAAATGGCCTTGATAGGCTAGAATGGGCAGACTTTATTTTAAATTTTAAAGTCTCCTTAAATGTTACATACCAAGAATTTGGTATCAAATTAATTGTTGTAATAAATCCCACAACTTCCAGTTGTTGGATTTAATATAACTTGTTCAGGTAAAAAGTTTAGACTTTACCTAAAAAGTTGCCAATTTCAGCTCTGCATTGTTTTTGCTGCTGTGCTCTGATTGGCCAGCCTGCAGCAGCTTCTGCCAGGCTGCCTTGATGAGGTGTGAAGTGGCCTGGCTTCACACAAAGGAATGTGCTTGGGGGAGAGAATCTCCCCTCAGCAGATGGTGAGGCAGGAAGGGGGAGGGCTGCCAAACTGGTCTTCAAAGGCAGAGAAGGACATTTGGAGCACCCAGCAACACCCCCACATCCTGCAACCCCAGACAATTAGGTGCCCCCTTGATTAGATTAGGAGAGGGCAGGAGAGGGGTGTGTTTATGATTTTTAGCCACACCAGTGGGCGGGCTCAGCCAGATGTAACCTCCAACAATCAGATTCATCCATGTTGGATTTTTAGAGACTGTTGCCTTCTGGGATGGATTTTTGCCACACTTCCCAGGAAGTGGTCATCACAGGGGGACGACCCTGTCCCTGATTGGAGAACCAGGGCCCCCCTGCTTTTCACCCAGGAGCAAGGATAAAACTGGCAGACCTGCCCCCACACCTCAGATCCCCACCAAATTTCAAGAAGAAAGAACTTAAGAAGAAGAAGGACTGCCCTGCTGGACCCCTGGCCTGCACCTGGACCCTGCACTCAGAAGGACTGCACCAGCTGCACACTTGGGCTTCACCACAAGAAGGACTTTGCCTGGCTTCAACTGGTTTAAGGAGGGACTCCCTGTTTGCTACAGGTGAAAAATTGCTAAACCAGAGTCCCCTGCACCAACTCCTGAAAAAAAGAGACCAGTTGACCACTGCCCAGTGGCCAAAAAGGAGTTTGCGCCAGGTGCATTCTGGGAGTTGAAGTCCGCACCCCCCAAAGACCATCACAGAACTTCTGGACCCTTGGGGTGAGCTGTGGACCCCAAAAGAACCTTAAAAGAACATCTGGGTGAAGCCCCAGAAGTTTGGAAAAGATTTGAACATTTTTGGAAAAAAGCTCCAGAGAGGGACCGACCCGCCGCGGAAATTCTAGCCGGCTTGCCTCAACCGCGACCCGGCCTGACTTCGTGGTTCGTCCCGGTAAAGAAAAACATCCAAAAAAAAGACTAAGTCAGAAGGTAACTTTTTAACCGAGGCCTCCCGCGACCTGTAGCCGAGCAGGGCTCCATCGCGGTCGGCCTGAAACTTTGACTTTGCCCCGGTCCTGGTGCAACCAGATGACCCGATTGGCGCTTTTTGTTTCTAAGCGCTAGAAAAATAGTAATTCTTTAAAAATTCATATCTCCGGTTCCCCTGAACCGATTTTAATTGTTTTTGTGTCATTTTAAAGATAAAAATATAAACTATTTTTATAAATTGGTTTTGGATTTTTAAACTGTTTCCTGTGTTTTATTTGATTACTGTTTTGTGATATTTGAATGCTTTACACTTTGTCTCCTAAGTTAAGCCTTGACGCTCGTTGCCAAGCTACCAAGGGTTGAGCTGGGATTAATTTACTGAGACCTAACTGTACCTAGGTGGAGGTTAGTGGCTTGTTGCTAGGTGTAGGTACCTACCTGTCCTTACCAATAACCCATTTTCCAACAGACAATACTCAGGGTTACAAAAAATAAAGGCACTTTATTTTAGTGACAATGTGCCGAAAATATCTCAGAGGATATACTCCCTTAGGTGGTAAGTAAAATACACAAAATATACACACAAACCAAAATCAGGTAAGTAAAACAGTCAGAAAGCAGTGCATACACTGTAGAATACAATAGGATGCAATAGGCCTAGGAGCAACACAAACCATATACGAAGAAAGTGGAATGCGAACCACAAAGGGACCCCTAGGCTAGTGTAGTGTGGAGAGGGTCGCTGGGAGTGTAAGGAAACACTAACCCCAAGACCCTGGAAAGTAGGAGTAAAATACTACTATTTCCCCAGAAACACACTAAACTTGTGAAAGAGGATTTTGCAAAGACCACAACAGACTGCAAAGCACTGAAGGTGGATTCCTGGAACTGAGGACCTGCAAAGGAAGGGGACCAAGTCCAAGAGTCGTGAAAGTGTCCAGGTGGGGCAGAAGCCCACTAAACCCCAGATGAAGGTGCAAAATGGCAGCCTCCGGATTGAAGAAGCTGAAGATTCTGCAACAATGAAAGGTGCTAGGAACTTCTCCTTCGTTCAAAAGATGTCCCACGTAGTGCTGGATGATGTAAAGTTGTTTCTTTGGCAAAAGACCGCAAACAAGCCATGCTAGCTGCAAAGGTCACAGTTAAAGAAAAAGGGTGCTGCCCGGGCCTAGGAAGGACCAAGATGTCGCCACTTGGGAGAGGAGACAGAGGGGCCCTCAGCAACGTAGATAGCCCATGCACAAAAGGTAGCACCCACAGAAGTCCTTGAACACGGGTTCAAGAAGACTGAACATGGCAGTTGTCTCAACAATACAAAAGAGGGTCCCATAAAGCCGGAGGTCAACCCAGGGAGTTGAGCAATACAGGATGGAGTACTGGGGACCTGGGGTTGGCTGTGTGTGAAGGATTCCTTGGAAATGTGCACAGAAGCCCTAGGAGCTGTAGTTCACACGATGCACAGGATTACTGTCTGGAGAGGGGAGGCAAGGACTTACATCCTCCAAATTTGGACAGTTGGACCACTGGACAGTCTGGGTCCCTTGGGTCCACCACCTGTGTTCCAGGGGCCACGCTCCTCAGGATGAGAGGGGTCCCAGAGTATCAGTGACGCTGAAGTTTGGTGCCTGCTGGAGCAGGGGGAACATTCCGTCAGCCCACGGGAGATTTCTTCATGGCTTCCAATGCAGAATGAAGGCAGGCAGCCCCCAAAGCATGCACCACCAGGAAACAGTCGAGAAAGCCGGCAGGATTAGGCGCTACAATGTCGCTGGCAGTCGTCTTGCTACTTTGTTGCAGTTTTGCAGGCTTCCTGGAGCAGTCAGCTGTCGATCATTGGCAGAAGTCGAAGAGAGAGGTGCAGAGGAACTCTGGTGAATTCTTGCAAGTCGTTATCTGAGGAAAAGCCCACAGGAGAGACCCTAAATAGCTGTCAGAGGAGGATTGGCCACCTAGTCAGGTTAGCACCTATGAGGAAGAGTCTCTGACGTCACCTGCTCGCACTGGCCACTCAGAGGCCTCCAGAGTGTCCTCACACCTCTGGATCCAAGATGGCAGAGGTCTGGGACACTTTGGCGGAGCTCTGGGCACCACCCTTGGGGCAGTGATGGACAGGGGAGTGGTCACTTCCCTTTCCTTTGTCCAGTTTCATGCCAGAACAGGACTGGGGGTTCCTGAACCAGTTTAGACTAGCTTATGCAAGGAGGGCACCATCTGTGCCCTTCAAAGCATTTCCAGAGGCTGGGGGAGGCTACTCTTCTCCAGCACTTAACACCTATTTACAAAGGGAGAGGGTGTAACACCCTCTCTCAGAGGAAATCCTTTGTTCTCCCTTCCTGGGACTGGGCGGCCCAGATCCCAGGAGGGCAGAACCCTGTCTGTGGGGTGGCAGCAGCAGTAGCTGCAGAGAAAACCCCAGAGAGCTGGTTTGGCAGTAGCCGGGTCCATAGTGGAGCCCTGGGGATGCATGTGATTGGCACCCCAATACCAGATTTGGCATGGGGGCACAATTCCATGATCTTAGACATGTTACATGGCCATATTCGGAGTTACCATTGTGAAGCTACATATAGGTAGTGACCTATATGTAGTGTACGTGTGTAAAGGTGTCCCCGCACTCACAAAGTCCAGGGAAATGGCCCTGAACTATGTGGGGGCATCTTTGCTAGTGCAAGGGTGCCCTCACACTTAGTAACTTTGCACCTAACCTTCAGCAAGTGAAGGCTAGACATATAGGTGACTTATAAGTTACTTAAGTGCAGTGAAAAATGGCTGTGAAATAACATGTGCGTTATTTCACTCAGGCTGCAGTGGCAGTCCTGTGTAAGGTTTGTCTGAGCTCCCTAAGGGTGGCAAAAGAAATGCTGCAGCCCGTAGGGATCTCCTGGAACCCCAATACCCTTGGTACCTAGGTACCATATACTAGGGAATTATAAGGGTGTTCCAGTGTGCCAATTAGAATTGGTAAAAATGGTCACTAGCCTATAGTGACAATTGTAAAGGCAGAGAGAGCATAAGCATTGATGTTCTGGTTTGCAGAGCCTCAGTGACACAGTTAGTCACTACACAGGTACACACATTCAGGCCACAAACTATAAGCAGCGGCTGAAAGTCTTGGAGCTGGTGCAGAACAGGTGAGAGGGGCTACTTGGAAATGCACAGCACAAGCGGGCTTAAAAGTGAGTCCGGTAAGACCGCTTGTAGTGTAGAGGTTGCAAGGGGTTGGGGACCCCTAGAGCATTGCTGGTTCTCCGATGCAAGGGTCAGGCAGACAAGGTGCAGAGCAGATATGTCAGCAAAGTGCTGTGCGCAAAGGAAATTTTGGAACCAGGGGGAAGGTTCACTTGGAGAGTGGATTACAGGTCAGCAGGATCACTCTGGAGGTCCCGATGTCCCTTGACTGCTGCTTGCTTCTGGTCCGCAGAGAGTCCAGAGTTTACTTTTCTTCTGGGTGTCCGAAGTTGGGGTCCAGTACTCCTGGCTATTGCACAGTTCAGCCACTGGAGGTCGCAGTGCCACCAAACTTGGCACACTTTTAGAGTTTGTCCTCTGGGTTCATCAGAGAAAATGTGGTCTGGCTGCTATCTCCAGTTCCTTGGTCAGTGGCCAGTCAGTGAACTGGACTTCACGGGATCCTGATTGCTAGTTTCCGTGAGTGATGCCTTCACTCTAGAAGGAGGTTCTTGGCAAATTTTAGAAGGTTGGAGGCCCTCTCTGGTTTATTAGAGTCTTTCTGTTGTTCAGTCGACCCCTCAGCAGCAGTTGTGGAGTCCTGGGAGAAGCAGGCAGGGTTTGACATCTTTTCTTCTTGCCGCAGGACTTTGTCCTCAAGCCTTGGATTTTCTTTGTCACTAGCCTTCTTGTGTCTGTTGAATCTGATCTGCAGGTCTAGGGATACCTAATATAGTGGGCATTTAGAGGAGTACCTAGTAGTGGCCAATGGGCGATCTACCTTAGGGTGGCTACACCCACTATGTGACCACTTCCTGTGGGGAGAGGTCACATCCTCAACCCTGACAGACTATTTTCCTACCATACAAGATGGAGGCAAATGAAATGGAGAGGTCACTTTGCCTGGAACAGTTTGGGGGTGGTGCAGGTTGGGGGTGGTCACTCCTCCTAGTCTTTGTGCATTTTCCCGCCATTGCTCCAGTCAAAAGTGAGGGTTTGTAATGGGGGAAGGTATCTGCTGCTAGCAGCAGGCCTAATGGTCCAGTTTCAAGGGCGGCAAGCCTTATGAAGCTCGCAGGCAGGGCGGTGCACATTGGGGGAGGAGGTGTACCACCTCTGCCCAGAAAAGGCTTTGTTTTCAGGTCCCAGAGAGCAAATGTCCTCACCCTAGGGATACAGAATCATATCTGGTGGTGGCAGGCTGGTTGTGACCAGCCAGCAACCATGCCACAGCTAGTTAGTGGCTCCTGGGTAAATTTTTCAATAAATCCAATACTGGTACCAGTTTGGAGTTGTTGATCTTAGTTGTTTGACATCAAACAACCCAGGGTTCAGAGTGGCCACCATGTAGCTGTGAAACATGTACTGACCAGTGTGCAGGTCATGTATTTAAAATGGCTGCTCTATATACTTAATATGTCCCAGGTTTGGCAAGGACGCAGTAGGGGCATTTTGTTAATGCACCTATGCCAACACATGCATTATAGTGCACCCTGCCTTAGGGCTGGAATGAATGCCAGAGGGGTGGCTTGCCTATATTGCATACAGCGTGTAGTGGACAGGTTACACAGGCTGTGTGCCATGTCATGTTTGCATTTTAGGATTGCACCAGAACACTCAGCCTGCAATGGCAGTACTGAGTGCACTTTTATGCAGGGTCACTGAGGGTTGCACAATCTCTGCTGCTGCCCTCAGGGGCTTACTGTTAACACCCCATGCCCTGGGTACCTAAGTACCATCTACTAGGGACTTATAGTTTCCGCTAAAGGTGTTGCCAATTGTGCCAATGCATCACAACAGTCTTGGAAAAAAGCTCTGGCCCTGGAAACATGTTTGCAGGGACCAGGGCACTTACAACCTTGAAACCACATTATATACCTGGCATAAAGTGGGGGTTTAATCACGTCAAAAGAGGCACTGTCCTACAGCAACACATTCTTGACACAGGACTTCACATCGCAAACCTCCCTCATTGACAGCCTGCTCAATGATGACGCAGGACATCACATCTCAGCCTAGCAGTTCTCTGGCTTTGCATGCTGCATCTCCAACCTGGACCTCACAACGCCTTAGCTGCGCACTGCATCCTTGACACTCTGCACCCAAGATTTAAGGTACTTCTTTTTAGTGGCCTAACTGGATCCCTGCAGCTGGCCTGTGCTCTATTGCAATCAGCTTGAACATTTGACTTTATCCCGGTCGAACACAACCAGATAAGCACAGTTGGCGATTTGTGCTTTTGTCGCTATTTTCACTGAAATCTTTTAACTTACATATCACTGGTTCTGCTGATTGGATTTTTGTCATCTTAGTCTTCCATCCATCCAAAGTTGGGAAATAGAGTGTCATAAAAAGCATTACTGCTTCATGTTTAATAAAATTAAAATCATTACCCAATATTTTATTCTATTTTTTCTATTATTATTTATAACATAACATTTATTTACATTAAGTTTCTAAGAATTAAATTAATATCACTTAATAAAAACTCAAATGTAATTATTTTAATCTCATGTATAAACATGATTCACTTATTCCTTGATGTTTGCATTTTATTAGTTGATACTGCATTAGTTTTACTTAACAATTGGTTACATTTAATCTAAATATATTTAAATTACTATAGGTTAGAACACTTAGGGGCATATTTATATTCCATTTGCGACAAATTTGCATCTTTTTTTACGCAAATTTGGTACAAAACTGACTCCAAATTTATATTTTTAAAATGTTGGAGTTTGCACCATTTTTTAGATGCATGAACCTACCTTGCGTCCATGAGATGCAAGGTAGATGTTTCCATCTAAAAAATGGTGTTAACCCCATAGCCTCATATTTACCCCCGTGCTAAAATGATGCATGGGTGGGAGGAGGGCCTAAATAATGATGCTTGCTTTGCACTATTATTTAACGTCTGGGTCAGACCAGGCGTTAGGGGACCTGTGGACCCATTTCCATGGTTAAACGCCATGCAATTGGTCCATAGATGCCCTCCGCAAGCCCCAGGGACACCCCCACCCACATCAGAGGGACACCGGGGGATGGCAGACCCCATCCCAGGTAAGTAGGGTAAGTATAGGTAAGTATTTCATTTTTTTTAATTAAAGTGCCATCGGGGGCCCAACTTTGGACTCTCTGCATGGCACAGGGTGCAATGGCCATGCCCAGGGGACACTGGTCCCCTGTGTTGGCCATTGGGATGGTGGGCATGACTCCTGTTTTTCTAAGACAGGAGTCATGTGGTATGGATGATTTTGCATCAGAAAATGAGGCTAGGCTGGTTAGAGGGATTTTTTTGCCTTTAACCAGCCTAACTTCATTTTTAGGTGCAAAACCCCCTTCTCCTATACCACCTGGCAAACATCATTTTTTGTTACGCTAGCCCACCCTTTGTACCGGCTTGCACCATTCCATAAATATAGGGCCAGGCTGGTGTTAAGGAATGGAGCAAGCTGGCGCTAAACTTTTGGTGCAAAACTGGTTAGTGGAGTTTTGCATCAAAAGTATAAAAATGTCCCTTAATGCTAACTTACCTGTGAAGTAAAGTTGTGCGATGTAAAAGACTGGTAAAATTGTCCGGAGCAACTTCTGTGAAATAACGGTAGAACACAGTTTTGTTGTTACTACCATTTCATTTAAACCTTGTCTATCATTCTGTATTTATCTCCACAAACAAGATAAGTAAAATTGAGGTAGATCAGAGATCCAGAACTTAGTTGCCCATCTTGGTTGTGATCATTTAATAAACCTTTTTAGTTGATTTGATATGGCTTCAAAATATAGGCCCTCATCATGACATTGACGGTAAATCCCACTTACCGTCACGCTGACTGCCGCCAACTTACCGCCACCGCAGCAGATATTCATTCACCATATTATGGCACACATACACCAATCTGTCACCATTCAGCTACATACACAAATCCGCCAGACCAAAGGTCAGTGATAAACTGGCGGTATCAAAACCCACATGTTACTCCAATAGAACTATGCTTGTCACATTATGACCTACGAATCACCAAGGTGGACATTCAACAGTGGTGAACCATTGGCAGTTCATATCCCCGCGCTCAAAATCGACACCTACAAACAAAACAACACCACAATGGACAATTCAAACAACACACAACTGACACCAATACACACACCACACACCCACACCACTAAAAAACACACACCCACATTACCCACAACCCTTTACCATTACAACCATTGCCACCAGAGACACAGCAAGACCACAGTTAGCCCTGCTGCCCTGAGTGAGGAGGTTATTGACTTCCGGAGATCCATCTTTGTAGGGCAGTCAACCATTGTGAATGCCATCCAGAGGCTGGCAGCCCAGATGCAACAGACTAATGCATTCCTGGAGGTCATTCAAAGTGGATTGGCGGCCCAACAGAGATCGATCCAGGCTCTGGCCTCCTCTCTGATGGCAGCCATTGTCCTTGTTTCTACCGTCCTCCTCCAACTTCCTCTTCCCAATCCCATTCTCCTCAACCCCAACCCATCCCAAGCACACTGCCAGACGAGAATGCACACAAGACAACACACAAGTGTGGTTCAGGCAAACACAAGCACCACACTTCATCCCATAGGCACTCACACAAACACCATCCAGAAGCAAACACACCAAAATTCACTATTTCCACTGTCTCCTCCTCCTGCTCCTCCTCCATCTCCCTCCCAGTTCCATCTACACTCACACATGCATGCACTACATCATCATCCATTACCAGCATCATCACCACACCAAGCAGAACACACACCTCACTGGCAGACACCTCCACAACAGCCATGCACACGTCCCCTGTGTCCTCTCCTTCTGTGTCTGCCCCCCCTCCTAAGGTACACAAACGCAAGCACTCAGACACCCAACAGCCATCCACCTCACAACAGCATCCAGCCCATGCACCTGCATCCAAAAGCAGCAGACAGACAACTCCAACAACCACTCCCTCTTCCTCCACTCCCATTCCTTCTCCCTCTTCCCACCCCAGTGTCCCTAAAAAGCTATTCCTATCCACCATTGATTCTTCCCTACCCCTCCCACCCAACCTGCACACATGGCCAGGTTGGGAAGAACCCAGCCAAGCACCTCAGCCACCCACTCCCCAGGCCCAGTCGTCACCACACCTACTCGTGGTGGAAAAGGATCCAGGCCACATGTCCTGAAGGTGAAGGAGCCTGCACCAGGCAGCCTCAAGGGAAAGGAGCTTGCCACAGCTGCCAGAAAGAGCAAGAAGCCTGCCCAAGCAGGCAAGAAGGGAAAGGCGCCTGCCCCAGCTACTGCTAAGAAGGTAAAGGAGCCTGCCCCAGCTGCTGCTACGATGGTAAAGGAGCCTGCCCCAGCTGCCAGGAAGAGCAAGGAGCCTGCCCCGGCAGCTGCTAAGAAGGTAAAGTAGCCTGTCCCAGTTGCCAGGAAGAGCAAGGAGCCTGCACCAGCAGGAAGGAGGAGCAAGGAGCCTGGGGAAGGAACTGTGACGGAGACCCACCCCCAACCATGGTTGTGCAGCCATCTGAGGTTGCAGGGGATGGGCAGGAGCCTCCCCCCACCAGCAGCACCACCACCTCCAGTGGGCAGCCATCCAATGTTTCAGGGGATGGGCAGGAGCCTCCCCCCACCAGCAACACCAGCAACACCACCACCTCCACTGGGCAGCAGTCCGAGGTTGCAGGGGATGGGCAGGAGCCTCCCCTCACCAGCAGCACCACCATCACTGAGCAGCCGCCGGTGGACAATATGTAATCCTGCCTCTATGGGCTGCTGTGCGGCCTGCCCCCTGCAAATCCAATGGGTACGACACCCACCTGAGTGACCTTGCACTCCCCAGGATCAAGAGCACAAGGCATGATGCCCCCTCCAGACCTGGTGGGTAAAACACCCACATAGCCAAGACTCCCCAGGATCAAGAGCACAGGGCACAAGGCCCCCTCCAGAACCAGTGGGTAATAAACCCACATAGCCAAGAGTCCCCCTCCAGAACCAGTAGATAAGGAACCCACATAGCCAAGACTCCTCAGGATCAAGAGCACAGGGTGCGATGCCCCTCCCAGAACCAGTGGGTAAGAGACCCACATAGCCAAGACTCCCCAGGATCAAGAGCACAGGGCGCGATGCCCCCTTCAGAACCAGTGGGCAAGTCACCCACTCAAGAGACTGTGGACTTGCACTCCCCAGGATCAAGCACACAGCATGTTACCCCCTTTAGAGCAAGTGGGCAAGTGGGCAAGTCACCCACTCAAGAGACTGTGGCCTTGCACTCCCCAGGATCAAGCACAGGGCATGTTGCCCCCTCCAGAGCAAATGGGCAAGTTACCCAATCAAGAGACTGTGGCTTTGCACTCCCCAGGATCAAGCACAGGGCATGTTGCCAAGCACAGGGTTGCCCCCTCCAGAACCAGTGGTCTTGTTCCATCTCCCTGCTGACGTGCCCCCCATCCCCCGTCCCCCTGAGGTGTCTGCCTATTTATCACCTGATGCCCCTGCAGTGTTCTCTCCGTGTTGATGCAGGTGACGTGTGTGGCCTTGAACTTTAGCCTGTGGCAATTTGGCCTACGAACATTGTGGACTGGGCTGTGTCCCCTTTTGTTTACCTATGTACATATCTATTATCTTAGCACTCTTATTTATCTTGATGTGTTACTCTCATTACATTCCCTTTTTCAAAATCGTTTTGTCCTTGCATTATTCATCTGAGTTACAGGGTAAAATTGTTTTGTGATGCAGCTGATTGTGAGTATGGTGTTGTGGGTGTGGTGCATGTGTGTGTCACTGTCGTTTTCCTCTCTCCCTCCCTTGTGTGCTAGGCGGCTGTACTCACCATCGTCATCTTCGCTGGCGTTGATGTTTGTGGTGTTCGTGGTGGAGCAGCATGTAGCAGATCATGAGGAAGACATGCAGCAGCGTAGTTGTTCCCTGTGTCTCCAATGGTGAGTACTTTCCCCTCTGAGCTCTGTTTCCGCCAGGCTTTTGATGTTGTTGGTACCGCCCCGGAAAAGGTGGCGGTTTCCATGGCCTGAAGGGTCGGAACATTGACTTCCGCATGGCTGTAGGCGGCTACCGCCGTGGTGGCTGTTGTTTCCGCCCTAGCGGTCGGTGTGGCACATTGGCCGTCTCTCAGGGATCTTTCTGCCCTGGTCATAATTAGGCGGTAATTACCGCCGGCCTGTTGGCGGTATTACTGCCACTTTAACACCAACCGCCAGGGTTGTAATGAGGGCCATAATGTTTTGTGTTTCATGATGAGTGGAGACTCATTTATTAACAGTTAGTTCTATTTAGCTAAGGAATCAAGGATATTTTAGTTTGTGGTTGAGGACTGAGGTTTCATAGAACAGTACACATTTGCCCAGATCGTGCGTCATATGGAACAGAAATGTTTTCATATACATTATATTTATGTAGATAAACTTCATTTTGCTTGGTCACATTAAGAACTTGTGTTGACCATAAATTCACGTTTATGGCTAGATGCATTATTTTTTCCTAACATAAAGCCTAGAGTCAATTCACATTCAGATTTTTCAGATTTCGAAATCTTTATTCGGAGGCAACAAGTATCCATAAAATTGACATTATAGTTAAAAGCACACGATATAAAACTAATAATAAACATTAACATCAATATAGGAAGCAGTGCAGCATCATGACAGCTTTAAAAAAGCATACTACAACGGGGCCTATTGGCAGATCTCAAAAAGGACCCAGTACACAAAATAACTTCTTCATCTGACAACTGTAATTAACAATTAAAAACTGGTCTGCATTACAACATTTCTTCTCAAGAAGTGAAATTAAAAAATGTCCAGTGTACCTTCTATTAAATTTACAAAAAAGTGCATCGTTGATTGGCGGGGCTTGACATCACAAGGACCGGGGCTATTATCTAAATTCTTAGTAAATCCCGGTGAAAATCGCAGCAGGTACTTTACTGTGTCGGCTCTAAAGCGTAATAGTAGGGAACACTCCCAACGTCCCCAAGGGCGACAGATAATTAATGGGGCAATTTAGTGAAGGCAAGCTAAGATAATTCAGTATAATGGGCTTCTCAGACTCCATAGCTAATTTATGTGAGCGCTAACAATCATAAAGTGCTTGTCAAAATGCCTTTAACTTGGACTGTGACACGTTTCCAGCTCAGTTAAGGCGCATTGCAGACCGATTTTAAGATATTCAGAATTAACGTATGCTAGCCAAGGAATCCGAAGACCTCTATCGCATGACAGGAACTCCAGTTTTAATCTGTAAAGAGAACAGCCTCCTCATTTCTCCAAATTAACAGCCACAATAGTCCTGGCCGGGCTCTAATACTATCTTCCAAATAAGGGAAGCCCAGGTCTTCGTGGCAAATTAGGTGGGAGGATGATATGGGGACTGAGGTTTACTGCAGAATTGGTTCTCCTTGCGCTGTACAGCCTCACACTGGGAAATACCACACACCTCCGCCACATATGTTGCAAAAGAGGTGCATTGCGACTTATATATCCATAATAGGCGAGGGGAGACCCCCTCCGTTGCTTGTGGGAGAGCATAGAAGGCGCCTATTGCCTGCCCTAGACAATTTTATCTCGCTCTGAGCTACTTTAGGGGTCCAAGCCCCTGGGGTGGAAAAAGTGACCCCCAAATAAGGAAAAGTTCTAGTACTATTCAGGCAATTGGCGCCAACAGATAAGGTCGAGGATTGTTTACACTGCGAACCACATGATATGATGTGCAATTTTGTGAAATGTGTGTGTAAATCTAAGATAGCCGTAAATTCCACGAATGCAAGCACCAACCGATGCAGAGCCCTGCGTAGTTCGCATATAAGGTGTCGGTAACAGCATGCCTTTTATTTTAGGTACATCAGAGGCAATTTTGATTAAAAAGGTGTGGAGCCCGTTAATATATAAAATGAATAAAAGTGAGGTCAGCACACACCCTGCCTCACATCACAATGAATGTGTATGTCTCCCTGTGTGCGGACTCCAACCCTAGCTCATATTCTTCGTGTATATATTGTTGAAAGTGCACAATTGCTTCATTCAGCCCACAGAAAATAAGCATTTGCCATATTTTAGAGCGATTAATACAATCGAAACCTGACGTCAAGTTCAACAATGTCAAAAAAGAGGGGTTTGTTTGGTGATGGTGTATATGCCAAGCTCCAGATTCAGGTTAAGACGTTGCTCAAACATCCATATTGTATTTCTGAACCCATACTGACAAGGGTACAGGACTGACTCAGCTGGAATTCATTCCTTAATTCTATTAAATGTTACCCTTCCCAGAATTTTAACCATAGTATCAATCAAGGAGATGGGCCTATAGCACCCAGGCTGAGATCAGTCACCTTTTTTAACTATGGGTACTATGATGGAGGATGACCAGGAAGTTGGCATCGGAGAGTGTGCAAGATTATTAAATAGTTTAGTCGGCAGTGGGCCCAAAAATCTGTATTGCATTTTATTAGATCACTAGGGACACCATCAGGGCCAGGTACTTTGCTACCAACACATTGATTAACTGCATCCTCTACTTCGCCCAATGTAGTCTGAATGCTTCTCAAATTGTTATTATCTATCACAAACTCTGCATCAGAGGAAGGGTGGAATAGACTTTTTCAAAGTGCGTCTCTCAGGTCCTGCTCGCAATGTGACAAGAAATTGAGGACACAGACTGGTTTTTATGTCTCTTGTTCGGGACTGTGGACCAAAAGTATTTACTGTCTTTTGAGGCAGATGCCTGCACTAATAATCCTACTGTGACTCTTTTACCTCCCTCCAGCGTACAGTTGTGACTTTTTTATATTGCGTCATGAAGTGTGCCACCACTGAGAGTTCCCTGCATTTAGGGGCAAAAGCCCTCTACAAAGCTCTGTTGAGCCCTTACCAATCATGATTATTCCACCTGAGAGTGTCAACTGTGGGGTGAAGAGGCATTAGGAGAGCTTTCCTAGTATTGGAATATAAGCCAATGAACGCTTCCACAACCTGGTGATCAACATCCTCCTCCACTAAACACTTTTCCACTAGCCTAATGTTGTCTTTCAGTCAATCAATCAATCAATCAATCAGATATTTCTATACCTTGGCTTATCACCAGGGGGGTCTCAAGGCACTGGTGGGGGGACGCGGATCAGTCAATGAGTCAGGTCTTTAGGTCCTTCTTGAACTGAGCCAGAAAGGGGGACAGCCTGAGGGGAAGTGGCAGTGGCAGCGTGTTCCAGGTATGCGCGGTGAGGTAGGAAAAGAACCTTTCTCCAGGGGTGTTCTCCCGGATCCTAATACCAACCTAAAGAATTGGACCAGTTCCCGGATTTTCGACACTAATGTTAGGTTATCTGTGGATAGCTGAGGATTACTTGCACCTTGGTCTACCCTAAGTTTTTCCTTTGGGCATGTTAGCAGTGCAATCTCAGTAGTGTTATGGTCATCATAAATTGATGGAACCACAGCTCCATAAAGAAATATCTCTTCCATATAACATGTGATAAACATACAGGCCCTCATTACGACCCTGGCAGTCGGTAATAAAGTGGCGGTAATACTGCCAACAGGCCGGCCGTAATTACCGCCAAATTATGACCATGGCGGAAAGATCTCCAAAAGACAGCCAATGTACCACACTGACCACCAGGGTGGAAACAACAGGCACCAAGGCGGTAGCTGTCTACAGCCAGGTGGAAGTCAAAGTTCCACTCACCATAGTACAACAACACAATCTGCCACCTTTTCAGGGTGGTACCAATGACATCAAAAGCTTGGCAGAAACAGAGCTCAGAAGTGAAAGGACTCACCATTGGAGACACAGGGGAGAACCACACCGCCATGGAGTCCGAACTGTATGTATTTTCGATGATATTCTATGTTCTTCTCCGCCATTTCAGGGGGGCAGCCCTGTAGATTTATGCTGCATCACAGGAGAAATATGCACAAGCTGGATAAATCACACTGACCCATTACAAGTTTACAGATTGAAAATTCCTTTGTGGCTCCAATGTTCAGTTTGTGACAGCCTCCTCACTCTTGTGTCCCTTAGATACCTACCGCTGTGGATGAATAGAAGATGGAGACATACCCAAGTGTACAGACCCATGGTGGACTTTGCAACACTGGAGGACAGGCACATTATCCTCTCCTATAGACTTGACAGGGCCACAATCACAGAGCTGTGTGCCCAATTGGAGCCTGACCTGATATCTGCTATCCGTCACCCCACTGGGATCCCCCCGCTTGTGCAAGTGCTATCTGTACTCTATTTCCTGACAACTGGTTCTTTCCAAGTGACAGTGGGCTTGGTAGCAGGAATGTCACAGCCAATGTTCTCAAACGTGCTGACAAGAGTCTTGTCTGCCCTGATAAAACACATGTGCAGCTACATTGTTTTCCCCCAGGTTGAGGATTTAGCCACATTGAAGGCCGAGTTTTATGCAATGGGACATATCCCCAACATAATTGGGGCGATTGATTATACACATATTGCATTTGTCCCCCCCTACCGGCAAAATGAACAGGTGTTCAGGAATTGTAAGAGTTTCCGCTCTATGAATATGCAGATGAAGTGCTTGGCGGACAAGTACATCTCCCACGTCAATGCTAAGTATCCTGGGTCAGTGCATGATGCCTTTGTCCTGAGGAATAGCAGCATCCCAAATGTGATGGCCCAACTACAGAGGCACAGGGTGTGGCTAATAGGTGAGCCCTGGTTCCAACCCAGTATATGTTGAAGTATGAGTATGGTGTGGGACATATAGGATAGTGTGTGGCTAAATATTGTCCCTCAATATTTTCATGTGACTCTGGTTATCCAAACTTATCATGGCTGCTGACCTCAGTGAGAAATGCCAGGACAAGGGCAGAAGAACGTTATAATGAGGCACATGGGCGAACAAGGAGGATAATTGAAAGGACTTTTGGCCTCCTGAAGGCCAGGTTCCGGTGCCTCCATCTAACAGGTGGATCCCTGTGCTACTCACCCAAGAAGGTCTGCCAGATAGTAGTGGCATGCTGCATGTTGCACAACCTGGCCCTCAGATGCCATGTCCCTTTTCTGCAGGAGGAGGAGACTGGAGATGCCCCTGTGGCTGCAGTAGACCCTGTGGACAGTGAGGATGAGGAGGCAGAGGAGGAGGACAACAGAACATCAGTTATTCAACAATACTTCCAATGACGCACAGGTAGGACTGTGTAACTTTACATTTCAATGACTTTGGTTGTAATCTGTGTGGCAATGGCATGCTGATATTTCCCACTTCTATGCCCACTTACTGTTCCCTCTGCCAATTCATTTTGCAGATGTTGGTGAATTGACATATAAATCTGGTGTGATCACTACAGCCAGCTACAGGTCATTAATCTATGCTCATTCTATGTACAGTTAAATTGTAATGTTTGTACCTGTTTCAATCAATACATATTTGATATGCATGACATACTCCAAATAGATTTTTTTCCCAAGGGTGTTTATTGAAGTGATAACATATAGGGGGTAAGTGCAATGGGATGGGGTGATGATGGAGGAAAGTCAATGGTATTGTTCCAGTCTGTTTGTAGCATGGGTGCATTGTCCAAGGGGATATAGGAAGGGGAGCAATGTCAGTTCAAGGTGGACAGGGTGACGGAGTGGGACACAAGGGTGACAATCAGGAGAGTCTCATTTCCTGGCGGGGTCTTGGCAAGTGTCTCTGGCTTCTGTCTGGATCACAGGGAATGTTTGCGGGTGGTTCACCTTCTGCAGGGGGAGGGTTGCTGGTGGCCTGTGAGTCCTGTGGCGGGGCCTCCTGGCCACTAGCGGAAGTGGAAGGCTGTTCAGATTTCTGGCTAGTGGCAGGGGCCCACTGGTGTGAGACTGCCTCCCACATGATGTTGGCCATGTCTGCCAGCACCCCTGCTATGGATATCAGGGTGTTGTTGATGGCCTGCAAGTCCTCCCTGATCCCCTGGTACTGTCCCTCCTGCAGCTGCCTGTTCTCCTGCATGTTCTCCAAGATGTAGCTCATCGTGTCCTGGGAATGTTGATAGGCTCCCAGGATATCGGCGAGTGCCTCCTGGAGAGTCGGTTCCCTGGGCCTGTCCTCCCCCTGGCGCACAGCATTCCTCCCAGTTTCCCTGTTGGCTTGTGCCTCTTTCCCCTGAACCGTGTGCCCACTGCCACTGACCCCAGGTACCCGATTGTCTTTGGGGCAAGGTGTGGCCTGGGGTCCCTGTAGAGGTGGACACACTGCTGATTGACGTGTCCTGGGGACAGAGGTGTGGGTACACTGGGTGGGTGCTGTGGTGGTGTTTCCAGATGGGGGAGGCTCTGTGGTGGTGTGTGACTGGGCCTCAGTAACCGGCTGTCCAGTGGTCCCAGATGGGCCAGGTAGGTCATCCAGATCCTGAAGACCAGAGTTGCTGTCATCGCTGTGGGCCTCTTCAGTTGGGGGACTGGATAGTGATGGCACCTCTTATCCGCTGACATTGGCTGAGATACCTGTGTGAATGGAAATGGTTTATTATGGTTAATGTGGCTGACATATTCCACATCCATGGCTTCCCCTCTATGGTTGGATTTGCCCTGCCAGCTTCACTTGTGTATGTTAGTGTATGGTGGGATTGTTAGTTCTCTCTGCTATGCATGCTTTAGTGATGAGTGTCCATGCAGGGCTGTGAGGGGTGTCCATGCTTTGGTTCAGCATGCAGGGCTTGGCATTGGGATGAGTGAGATTTGATCGTGGGTTGTGTGGGATGTAGTGGAGTGATGGGGATGAGGGTGAGGGTGAGGGTATCTGATGGCTTGCAGGTGGGAGGGTGATAATAGTAGAGAGTTGACTTACCAGAGTCCAGTGTAGTCCTCCGACTCCAGCCAGGCCCTCAGGATGCAATATTGCCAAGACTTGCTCCTCCCATGCTGTGAGTTGTGGGGGAGGAGGCGGGGTCCACCGCCAGTCCTCTGGATAGTGATCTGGTGTCTTGCTACTATGGAACATACCTTCCCACTTTAGGTCATTCCACCTCTTCCTCATGTCATCCCTAGTTCTTTGGTGCTGTCCCACGGTGTTGACCCTGTCCACGATTCTCTGCCATAGCTCCATCTTCCTGGCTATTGATATCTGCCGCACCTGTGCTCCAAATTGCTGTGTCTCTACCCTGACGATTTCCTCCACCATGACCCTTAGCTCCTCCTCTGTGAAACCGGGGTGTCTTGGTGGTGCCATGGGGGTTATGTGAGGTGTGTTGGTGAGGGTGTATTGGGTAATGTGTTGGGGTGTGTGATGTGGAGTGTGTGAGTGGTGTATAGGTGTGAGTAGTGTGTGGCTCTGGTTGTGTCAGTGGTCTTGGTGTCTCTCTGTTGGCAATGCTCTGTAGTCGTAAAGGGTTGTGGGTAATGTGGGTGTGCGTTTTATAGTGGTGTAGGTGTGGTGTGTGTATGGGTGTCAGGTGTGTGTTGTTTGAATTGGCCATTATAGTGTTGTTTTGTATGTGGGTGTCCATTGTGAGTGCGGCGGTATGTACCGCCAATGGTTTACCGCTGTTGAATGTCCACTGTGGTGATTCGTGGGTCATAATGTGATGGGCGTTGTTCTGTTGGCATAACAGTGTGGGTTTTGATACTGCCAGTTAATCACTGACCTTTGGTCTGGCGGATTTGTGTGTGTGGCTGAATTCTGTCAGATTTGCGTGTGTGTCATAATATGGTGAACGGATATCTGCGGCTGCCGCGGTAAGTTGGTGGCAGTGAGCGTGGCAGTAAGTGGGATTTACCACCAATGTCATAATGAGGGCCATATTCTATTATGGATAAGCTCTCTTCTGCCCCTAAAAGTGAGAATGCCAGGGGTACTTGTTCCCACTATCTCCAACACATTTACTAAATGTAAGGATGCAGGATAGGACATCAACTCCTGGTTTCTAGGGTCAGTGTTAGCATAGGGGTACCAATAAACCGTGCCAGGTTTAGGGAAGAGTCACACAATAAAGTCTCCTGCCAGGCAGAGATTAGCAGCCTAACCTTTAGAAGTAATTCCATCTAACAGCAGGGTAATATAATTAAACAATTTTGCAAATGTAGTATTAGGAATGTTAGAAAAGTCATTATTATAAAAATTTACCAAATACAGGTCCAAATAGCATTATCACAACACAACTCGGAAACTGCTATTTGATGTTTCCAAGAACATAACATGACCCCCTAACAGTTATACTAAACAAAACCGCTAACCGGCCAGAAGCTCGACCATGGCGGGAGGGAGTGACAGGGATATTGTAACATTGATACCTATCAACCACAGTAGGCAAAATGTCCCAGGTCTCCTGGAATAAAATGATGTAATATCCCTTTAATAAAAGAGAGACAATTGGGCAGCCTTGACTTTGACCTTAGCCCAGCCACGTTCCAGCTTAATATCTTCAGTGGGGTAGTACCAGAACCTAATGGGACAATAGCAATATTATCAAAGCTGGGATGCAACAGGGACATTACAGTCTTAGAGCCTGGTTTCTGACACACATGAGTATCCCCATGTAGTCATTCAACTTCCTCTAAATTACTCAGTGGTGAAAACCTATTTGAACATGTTAAAGGGGACATCTGACTTCAGAGGGCCCTTATGTGCCGTTGAGCAGAAGCTGATCAGTAAAAATGACTTAGGGGGAGTGCAACAATCCTGGATTCTGTGTGGTAACTAAATTCCTTCATGCTCTGTATATTTTGAGCACATTTTGGGTTCTGGAAATTTATAATGACGCAGTCCCTCTCAATATTCTTACTTGACTGTCCAACCCAAAACACCATCCTTACCATTATAATCTCATGTAGGCCCTTTGCATTGGAATGTGTTTGCTTAACCAATGGACAGATCTATTATGGAGCTGGTCCCGCGTATCCTGGTGATTAGATCTGAGAGGAGGGATACTCACTAGAATTAGAACATAAGGACAAGCTGCTAGAGGTAGATTCAATATGTCCTTATAGGGCGAGAGATTAGCCCCACAGTCATCTCTTGCAGTCATATTTTGGTTTCTTCTCTGAACATCCGCATTCCTTGGTCTACTAATATTAATTGTGCTGCTTATGCTGAATCACCCCACGTTCTGACATTCCTTGTTGGATGAGGATCACAGGTGACAACGTGATCCGAGTAAGAGCTGCTTGCCTCTACCCGCATGTTACTGACCCCAGGATGACAAAAATTGGACTGGGCCTGTGAAGGGGGGTCTCTCCATTGCTGCCCGCAGTTGGATAGTTGGTTAAGCTGGATATAAGGTTCTCAAAACGATTGTGTCGATTGAGTATGGGTTTCAGCTTCTCCACCAAGATTGTAGAAATTCTTGCATTAAGATCTGCATGATCCAGGGGCAGCGAAGCATGTGTCTCAGGAGAGTTGGTTCATTGATATGGTTTATATATTATCTAAGGTCAATGTACCTATGATGCAAGGACACTGATAAAATGAACTTAGAAAGTCTAAATTCATGTTGGGGATTTTGCGTGGTCCCCATCTTATGAGTTTGTCCCATTTATTGTATATAGGTAGAAGAAAGGTCGGTGTCTTCATGTGCATGCAGCAGCCCTTAGAAATACAGGCCCTCAGTTTACTGTATTCAGCCTTATAACAGTTTAGCATGTACAGCACATAATTATAGCTCTTGTGGGCAATTTGGGGGTGGCTTGCGTGATTTGGTCTGTTTGTGACCAAATGCGAATCTCTTTGGGTTCCAATCAAAAAGTGCCTAGGATGGCAGTAGCATTTTTATGGAAGCAGCAAACGTAAAATGTTCTCAACAGTATGATATTGCATTGCTTCCTCAGATATTTTAAGTGGCTGAAGCAAATGCTTCACTCGATATGCTGTTTAAAAGTACAATAAAAACATGTCACAAATTGCATTGTGTCACTCCCTGTCACAGTAAATCGCCAGGCACTAATCGAAAAAAGATATTTTTTCGTAATTTTGATCCTGTCAAACAGTTGTGCATTTCAAAGCAGCAGAAGTGTAACATTTCACCTGAGGGTGTCCGCATACAACTGGGCTATGTTATATTTAAAATGTCCACTTATGTTTGCTGTGACTTCTGTTTAAAATAGTTCTTTAGATGTCTGACCAGCTTTTTTTTTAACCTAGGGTCGGCCGCGGTGTTCTTTCAAGACAAGACGTCTCCTCCGGTGTCTGCACATATGCATTCCAGAAAACATGGCGTCATATGGCTTGTTAGTCTCTTTTCAGAGTGCACCTGCCTTCCTTATTAGAAATGTCCCACAGACACCACATTTTTTAAAGAAATGCCCAAACGTCAACCATCACACATGACATAGCACAATATGAAGAGCCGCAGCCCTGGGGCACATTGGTTCACAAACAAAATAATAAATCAATTGATGGGGCAGACAGGAAAATAGTAAGACCCGCATTTTTCTGCCTTGCCTTCCTCAAACAAGAATTATTATTAAACATATTAATTATGTTTCAATGTGGTATTTTTTTTTTAATTAGCGCGCATTGGGACTAATAGAACACAACGGCAACCCTCTGTTGAGTTATAGCTCTGATTGCAAACACAATGAGACTGTTTTTCAGTCATTTAAAGACGAAGCTGCAGAAAAACATTCAAAAGGCTCGTTGTATTGTGTTCTTTTTAAGGGAATGCAGTATAAATATCGGCACTCCGGTCAGGCATTTATGCGTTTGTGGCAGAGGCACCACCTATCAAGGTATTAACGACAAGGAAATGCCCTCATACTCAGTCAACAGTGCTAAACAACAACACCGAGGTGTGGGCCCGTTAATTTGTTCTCTAAGAAACAGTATTGAACTGGTTTAGGTGGAGCTGGACTGGCTATGTATTTCAGGAAGAACATCTGGCTTGAAACAGACGTGTACTGTGCCAGTGGCCACCATTTTAATGAATAGGTTTTATTAAACGTGTCTTTCAGATGTATTAAACATCGGATGAATGATGAGTACAAGGTTGTACATAGAGGTGCAGTCAGGTAACCAGTGGGAATCAGAGGCAGCTGAGCAAAAATGTTCCAACCAGCCTGCTCCCTTCCGCCCTCCCCGCTATCCAACCACAGAGTTTCACTGCGCGCTGGAGGGGGTGGCCACATATTTCATTAGCACTAGTGCCATGCAGTAAAATGACCTCTGGTTCTACTGTTGCTCAGAACCCTAGGAAAATGCCTTGGAACCGACAGCTGGGCTCGCAAGGCTTACTATAGGCGAAAAATAAATGCAAAAAAATGGAACAGACGAGATAAAAAGCAATTGTATAATAATATGCGGTTCAGAGCGATTACCAGTGGTTGAGATTAATGCTAGCGTTCCACCAATCACTTTTTATGCTGACTTCCTGAAAGATGTCACTATGTGTATTTAATGCAGTGACCGCATCTTTAATTTACAGTATTGTTGCTGGCGCTTTATCATGCTGATGTCCAGCTGAATTCACTTTGGAAGCAAAAAGCACTGCAAGAGTCTTGGCTCGTGCCTTACACTGAAGGACGTTGGAAACATGAGCTTCCCCCAGGTACTGATAGACAAACACTCCTGCTCCTTGCGGAATCAAACGAAACCAAGTGCCTCTCCTATAATAGTCTGTCGTTATTTCTGTTAATGGGGACAAGGCAAAGTCAAGCTCATCAATCTAACGCTTCAATGATGGGTTAACAAACTAACCTTTTATAATCAAATCCGTGAAGAGGCCGAAGTCAGGCTGAGGCTCCAAGGCATCACCTTGAGATAGCGCCATTCCCTGTAGGGACAGAGTCTCAAGTATAAATAGAGTGTTTAATCTGTTTAATTTAGTAGAGGATACATCTGTCACCTTGCCAGCAGCAGACAGTGTGCCGCCATCGAAAGACACAGAAAGGTGAAAACAACCTATTAACTGGCATTTGTAGTAAAGGTAACAGGTCTGGGTGGTAGGTGTGAAAGCCCTGGCACTGCGCCCTGTGATAGCCCGCTTCTCGGTTTATCATTCAGGCAGACCCGGCATTCTTTTTCTCTGCAACTGACGTGTCACAAGTCTCCAGTGGTGTAATAAGGGCCGGCGTAGCCCCCGCGGTGCTTGGGGGCCCTAAGCACAGCACATGGCCTGAGCGAGTAAGAGGGCAGGGGGGAGGCCATGGGCGTCAGTTAGTGGTCGCCATGGGGTTGCAGCTGCGACCTCTGTCTTTCTCCTTGCTGCCCCTGGCTCTGCCTTTGCTACCTCTCGCCTCAGAGGTGTCAAAATCAGAGCCTAGAACACAGGGGCAGCTCGTCCTTGGTTAAAGTTCCTTGTTCCTGGATTTATGTCCACTTTTTATTACACAAATATTGAATGATAAAATTCACTACTACTGAATAAAAAGGATTATAATTAGAAGCCATATGACTCTATCTGGCAGCAAAAGTAAGTAAATATGCGTTTAAATGTATGTTGTATGCGTGCTTGTTGCGGGTGAGTGCGTGAATGTTGGTGTGTGCTTGTAAGCATATTGCGTGAGTCAAAATAAAGGTCAAATGGTATGTGATGTCACTTCCGCTAACCCTGGCTTTTTGGCGAATTGACGCCCATGGGGGTTGGGGGCTTCTAGTTTCGTTACGCCACTGCACGTCTCTTGACTACCATGTACAAGCATTCTGGTATATTGGTGACCAATGGAGCATTAGATTGTCATGGGTGACAGGAATGTAACTAAAAGTAGTCCTCATTTGACATGTGTGGCTACTGTCCCCAAGACCAGGCCATGATACTACTGTTAGGTGGAAGGTGATTACAATAGTGGGACACATTCCTTAAACGTTTGTAGCAGCTCAGCTGCTCGGCTGCCTATACCTTTACCTATACAAAGTGTGAGATAATTTAATATTTTAAACCGTAGATTTTAAATGTACTGAATAAATACTGGTTAAAGTTATGTCATGTGTAACATCCTAGTGTTAATTGAGATTTTCCTAGCCTTGGTGTCAGAAAGGCTAGATTTTATTAAAGACACAGAGGCGAGTATTATGCCTTTGAGAGAGCGTAGTTTTAATATCATATATTATAGACGTGAAATGCTTACATTTGACTAAAACATTCTTAGAATATATTAAATAAAGGTATAAGTTTTGCTCATATATGAACGCTAATGCTAAACTAAATAATAATCTTCAGTTATATGTAGTATTATGAGTTGAACGGCATTCATTAAAATCATGTGTCTTAAGTTAGCATGAGTCGCGAACTAGCTGTGCAACTCTCATTTAAAATCTATTTTTCTTGCTTTTCCTGTATGCGGACTCGCAAAAAGAACTATGACCCAGCTATTGTTCTCTTCTGTATTAAAAGGCAACATTAACAAAATTTCCCATCCGCATTCTAATAGCTTTTAGTATAAAGATATGTGCTTCGAAACAGTAATGGACACTCCCAAGGACAATGAGACGAGGGGAGAAGAACTCCTGACCCGAGACGTGTGCCAAGATGGTGAAGTAACCCCGGACGTACCACCTACGAAAATGCTGATTATAAAGACCAATTGGAAGATGAGAAAATATCTTGGAATGACAAATGCATTACTTAATGAATAATTTGATTGGTTACCAATGATGGGGTGTAGTTATTAACCAATAGAATTTTGGGGGAATGGGTTAAGAAAAGGGGATAAAAACTCATGACACGGAGGACGAAGTTCAGTTAGGAAGGGATGACATCGATTGCATCCAGAAACGCTGTCACTCTATTTGGTGATTTGAGACTTAGACAAAATATTACAGTCCATAGACTGCCCTATTACACTGTCCTCCATATGAGGAGAGTGACCCATGATTCTCTTTAGATAGATTGACGGTGAACCAACTAATGTCCTGAAGACGAAGACTGATCCTGCATGCTGACTTAACTTGAGGAGGGTAAATATTATTGCTAACAGAATCTCTATGCTTTTTCTTTCTAGGTACCAACTGCTGTATGTTTAATTAAGTATCTTAGTTAGATGTTTTTCTAAATTGATGTTCTAAATTGTTTTCGCATGAAGCCCAACATGCTAATGCTAATTTGAGGTTAGAAAAGGTATCCGATTGACTGACGAAACTGACGTGACTGACATGATGCTATGCTGAACTGATATTCTGATGTTTATCATGCACTATGGTATAATCTCTGCTGTTATATCTATCCTATGATTCTGATTATCGTATTCTCGAAAGTTTATTATAATTGGCACTCTGTGATTATGCTTTTATGCCTCTTGGTTTTGAGATTAATACGTTTAATATTAGATTGTAATCAATAGGGAATAAATTCACAAAATCTTCCTTCAAGGTGTGGTTATTTAAATCTGAGAATTAATAAATGCGCCGAAGATTCATTATTGGTTATTGTGAAATAAAATTGATGTTTGGAAATCTCGTCCTACGGAGACTCACCACTGGGTCAAAAGGTTCATCGACCTAAACGAGTCCTGATGTGTATAAATTAGCATAGACGGACGCGTTAACAGTTTTGGTAGCAGAGTTCGGGTTTGGCCCTTGGGGGCCCTAGGACAGAGTTTTTGTGGTTAAATTTGTTTTTTTATTATGATGAAATTTGGCAAAACGATGAGTGGCTAGGTACACCATAGGCTCTCCTGGGATCTCGGAGCCTGCCTAAGATGAGTTGGGAATGTTCTTGGCGCCATGGTATGTGTGGTTAGGGTTTTGCGCTTGCTCAAAAGCTTATGCAACTTGCAGGAGATTGTGAAGATTGTGTGTTTAGGCCAAAGATAAGAGTCGTTTAGCAGGAGTGTGCGTACTCCACAGTATGAGAGTAGGTAAGTCGGCGTACTTCACGTGAATGCAGCGCTTATTGTTTAAAAATTATCCACGTGGTTGGTCAAGGTACGGACCTGTTGAGGTCTAAGACTCCGGATTAGGATGAAAAATATGGTTTATGTTGTAATCTGCGTGGTTTAATAGGTCAATCGGGTGTGGTTGACAAGTCAAGTTTGAGTCACAACGTATGTATGAAACCTTCGATGGAGATTTGACAAGCTCTAAAGTGCACTAGAGGGAGTCATTGACAAGTCGAGAGTAGGATTTGCGGGTCGAATTCTGCTTGCGTATGTGGGATCTGAGAAGGAGAGAGTAGCGGCCGAGGCTTCAAGTGAAATCTCTGTAAAGTTCTGAAGCGAATGCGTTATCCTTCCTGTAGTAAATCAGCAGATTTGTATTGTCATTTAAGGTGTCTGCAATAAATTGCATTAGTTTGTGTGGGATATGAGAAGTTAGTGAGGTGTGGATAAGCCGCAAGACTTTGTCAGCTGCAGTGTGTATGAGTGTGACGTCAGGGGTGCCGCGCTGGGATAGGTCAGATGTTGAGAGGGGTCGCACACGGATTGGCTGCCGTCTGTGAGAGGCAATAGGGTGAGCAAAGGGCAGGTGAAGAGTGTCCTGGGAACTAAGCCGTTCCTGATTAAATTTAAATTTAAAATGAACTTTGTTAAGGCATTCAAAAGCGCTTTGAGGGGAGATGTATACATCGTTGCAACAGATGGGGAACCTACACCGCCCGAAGGTACTCCAGCTTATACTGTTATGGAGGAAAAGGGTGTTGCACCGTGTTTGTGGTTAAAACAATGGCGCAAGTTGACAGAAAAAGAAGGGTGTCTAGCATTTCCAGAACATGGAACGTTTAATCAAAGAGTTTTAGAAAACTTGAGGTGGATGCTAAGTACACAAAAACCACCCCCGAGACCAGCCCAATATGAGGCACTAGCGATCTAGGATTTAATGGCTCTTAAACACAGGCAGGAAAGGTTTCACAGGAGATTGACAAGAGCAGAAAAATCCTATGCAGAAGCAAGATGGGATAACGAGAATAAGATGTGGAGACAGGGAATCGTAGATGGGTTAAAGCTGTTTCCAGCGATAACACAGGGAGAAGAGACACAGGGAAAGAAAGCTACTTGCAAAACTAACAGAGATTTGGACAAAGTTAAGGAACACAAAAGGTCCTGGGAAGAAGAGGACGATTCAGAGGACGAGGAGTTTATGGATAGATTACTACATGACAGACCACCACCTTATGCGGTGAGTGATAATGTTCCGAGCACTAGCTTGGATCCTGGGAACCAGACACAAGAAAAGGGAGTCACTGATACGGTACAGACTAGTGATACAGCTTCGATACAGAATGGTGACAGTGTACCTACTGCTCCAGACATACCGAAACAGTTGCAACCTCCACCGCAGATAAAAAGAATTTATCCTGATGTTCCAGTGCTTGAGACTACTACGAACTTAGTGGTGCCGCCAGACCCGATATATACAAAACCAAGACTGGTTCAGATTGAGTCAACCCCACAGTTAGTGTCACAACCGCCACAACTGATACCGGGGTATAATCCAGTAGCGGGTCCTCTAAAGGAACCTGCACCAGGATTATTAGAGCAGACCTATGGTGTTGAAGCTCCCAGAAGCCTGGGATCAGGTCAGACCCCTGCCGCAATATCAATACCTATCACTGTTGGTCCCCCAGTACCATTATATGCCCAAGAGAGAACAAAGACATGTGAACAGGGAGTTGTGGCCAATGAAATTATAAGAGGAGGGTCTATTAGAACTCCACAAATAATGGCCCAGGGAGGACATGTTTTCGAGCAATCAAGACCTTTAATGGACCTGAGTCCAATAGGGGCACCTCTTGAGGCAATGCGACAAGCAGGGTTGGGAGTTTTGACTCCTCAAACTATGAGTACAAATACCTCATACACTCCAATGATACATACTCGGAACATTTCACTGCAGGGTTTTACAGTGCAGCAGTTAAATGAGTGGTTAGAGAAAACCTGTACATCACAAAAGATTACAGAAACTACGGTAACCGAAGTCAATCCCGAAAAAGAAAAACAAAATGAATACCTGAATCTGGTACGGTTAGGTGCAGAAGCTGCTGAGTTGGTGGAAGGAACCATGGGGGTAAACAGGTTAGAATCTTACACTGAGGCGGAATTGAGATACTTGTGCCCTAAGATTACTTAAGAAGTGGGAAAAATACACCAGAGATTAACAAATTTGGCAGACAGATACAATATCGATATTGGGAACACAAAACATTTGAAACGAAGTTACAGATTAGACTTTGACACAAAAGATTTCGAACACATGAGATCCACAGGTATGAAGACACACTTGAAAGAATTGCTGCAGAGTGCGCAAATCTGGGGTGCATTAGAAAAGTGGGAAAACAGATGGGCAAAGAAAAAGGATAAAGGGAAGAGGGATAGTCCAGGATCTATTGAAACGGCGACAGCACCCGATCTGGATTCAGTAAAAATCTTGCCTATGAGAGAAACAGCTGGTGGTGTTTTAGTCCATGTGCCATGGTCCAGGGGAGATATTTTGTCCTTTACAAATGATTACCCGAGGTTGAGAGAGAAACCGATCGAGTGGTATCAGCAGACAGATAGATTCGTGAAGCTTGCCAAATGTCTCTGGGAGGACTTGAATACTTTGTTTGAGATTATTGTTCCACCAGATTTATGGCTTGAGTGCAAAAGAAGGGTGGATTGGCCCACAAAGGAACCGGCAAGGGACAAGGTGACAGGAGCACCTTCTGAAGAGGTGATGAAATATTATCATAAAGTAATTGAGTTTTTGAAACAAAAGGCGTCACCGAAGGTGACCGATTGGCAGAAAATCGACCGGACTTCGCAAGAAGTTAAGGAATCAATACATGCTTATTATGAGAGATTGTTAAAAGCATTTAAACATTACAGTGGTACTGAAACGATCGAGCCGAAAGACATGAATCATCTTGTGTTCAGATTTGTTGAAGGGCTGAGACCAGAGGTTGGTCAGATGATTAAGAATCATTTAATTTGTTGGCAAGCTAAACCGATTGACGAGGTGTTGCAGTATGCGAAATACTGTAGTGATGAAATTGAGTTAAAGCAGAAAAAGCTAAAGGAAAAGATGATGGTGATGCAGATAAGAGCTGCACAGGCTGGAATTCAGGGAAATGGTGTTCAACAAATTATGAATCAGCACCCGCAAATGAACGGAGGGTTTCAGGTACAGCCGAGAGGTAGAGGTCGAGGTTTTGTGAATCGAAATTCAGACATGAATAATGTTGTCATGCAAAATGATGGGCAAGTAATGAAGAGGATGTCACCATGTCACGCGTGCGGGGGCATGGGACATTGGAAGCGGGATTGTCCAAATATGGTGCATGATGGTACAGTTCAGCAGAGCATGAATGTTGGGACACAACAAAATCAACGAGGTCCAAGAATGAGACAGCAAAATCAGAATTATCAAAATAATTTGGCACAGATGTCAGGGGTACAACCCATACAGCAAATGCAGACGCCACGTTTTCAAACTGTGTCAGTACAACCAATACAACAGCAGATTCCTATGGTACCTAGGCAGCAAATGCAGCTACCTCTAGCCCCGATGGGTCAGCAACAGGTGATGCTTCCTCAGCAGGTCACAGGTCAGGTGTCGAGTCAAAACAATACTGTACAGCAGTTCCCATTACGAGGTGAAAATGAGACGAATGACGATTGGTCAGATGACAGTTCAGACAGTGAAGAGTGTAGGCTTGCAGCCTCACTAGAAGTAGATCAGAGAGGCCCATATGTAGAAGGGAAGGTAATGGGCTATAAGGTTTCATTTTTGGTTGACACTGGAGCTACACGCTCTACAGTCCGTAGTGTGGAAGTACCAAGGTTACCTTTATCAGGACGCACCATACGAGTGGTTGGTGTGGCTAATCAGTATCTGACCAATCCAATTACCGATCCAGTACAGGTTGAAATTGAAAATTTCCAAGGCCTGCATAGGTTTGTTGTATGCAACTCAAGTCCAGTATCCCTACTGGGAAGGGACTTAATATGTAAAACTAAATGTTCAATTACCTGTTCCAACGATGGAATAGAAGTTCAGACAAACAGTGATGACGAAGGTGAAGAGGACCAGTTTATAGGAGGAGGGGAGATGAGCGAAGATTACCCTCTAATTACCTTATTTCCAGTGTTCACATTAATTGACTTACCTGCTGACCTACAAGGGTCCGTAACAGAAAAAGTGTGGGATTTGACAGGAAAGGAGGTTGGATTGATTAAAGGAATTAAACCAGTCAAGGTGCAGATAAAACCAAATGCCGTATTCCCACAAGTACCACAATATCACATGACTCAAGACGTGCTCATTGAGGTGACACAGATAATTGCAGATTTTCTCAGGCAAGGAGTTCTAAAGGAAGTTTTGAGCAGTCCATGCAACTCACCTATTATGGGTTTGAAAAAGCCCTGTGGGAAGATTCGGATTGTGCAGGATTTGAGAAAAATAAATGAAATTGTGATAAAATGCTGTCCTGTAGTTCCTAATCCAGCGGTAATAATGTTCCAAGTTCCTTGTGATGCTGAATGGTTTACCGTAGTAGACCTATCACAGGCATTTTTCTCAATACCACTGCATGAAGAAAGCCAATTTTTGTTCAGTTTTAAGTTCCTAGATAAGGTGTACAGTTGGTGCAGAATCCCTCAAGGGTTTTCCGAATCTCCATCTATCTTTAATCAGATCTTAAAGAAGGATTTGGAACCTCTTGTACTGCCTTTTAATTCAACTCTTGTGCAGTACATTGATGACTTGTTGATTGCATCCAAGACCAGAGACAGTTGCAAATATGATACCATTGCATTGTTGAACCATTTGGGAAGAAACGGGCATAAGGTGTCACCTAAGAAGCTGCAGTACTGTCAGAAAGAAGTAAAATATTTGGGACATTTAATTGAGAAAGGATCCCGAAGAATATCAAAAGAGAGAATAACAGCTGTCATACAAATGAATCCCCCGACAACAAAAAGAGATGTTAGGATGTTTTTGGGAATGGTGGGTTATTGCCGCCAATAGATACCCAATTTTTCAATTATTGCAAAGCCTTTGATAAAATTGACAGGGAAAGATGTCAAAGATGAGCCATATACAATCACTTTGACAAAAGAAGAACTTGAGTCATTTATGGAGCTGAAGGAATGCATGTGCAGGGCCCCAGTATTAGGGATGCCCGATTATGAAAAACCTTTTCTGTTGTTTTGTCATGAACGTGATGCTTGTTCTTTGTCTGTTTTAACACAGGTCCACGGAGATGCAAATCGCCCTGTAGCATATTTTTCAGCTACTTTGGACCCTGTCGCAGCAGCCCTACCGGGTTGTTTGCGAGCAGTTGCAGCAGTTGGTCAAAGCCTTTCCCAATGTGAGGGCATAGTCATGGGATACCCTCTAACAGTTTTGGTTCCACATTCTGTTGAAATACTGTTGACAAGGACAAAAACACAGCACATGACAAATGCACGACTTACCAAATATGAGACGATTATTTTGGGGTCACCAAATGTCACATTGAAAAGATGCACAGTACTGAACCCGGCAACTCTGCTTCCCAATGAAAATACAGAAGTCAAAGAAGGGGAAGAATTTGAGCATGATTGTCTTGAGGTAACTGACCTCTGTACCAAACCTCGCCCAGACATTCAGGACACCCAATTAAAAGAAAACGATTGCATTATGTTCGTAGATGGGTCCTGTTTAAGGGATTCAACTGGAACATTAAGAGCTGGCTATGCAGTATGTACAATGGCTGGCATAGTCGAAGCCTCCTGGCTTGAGAAGGTATTTTCAGCACAGGTGGCAGAATTAATAGCTCTTACAAAGGCCTGCCATGCTGCTGTAAATTTGAAAGTTACAATTTATACGGATAGCAGATATGGATTTGGAATTGTACATGACTTTGGTCAGATCTGGTCACAAAGGGGTTTCATGACCTCTTCCGGATCACCTGTGAAAAATGGAGAACAGATAAGAGATTTGTTACATGCGATTCAGTTACCTCTTGAAATTTCCGTGGTAAAATGCAGTGCTCACACCAGATCACAAGACTTTGTGTCAATGGGAAATGATTATGCAGATCAGGTAGCAAGATTTTGTGCATTAAATTGTATCTCATTCAAAGAGCAATGGGAATTGTTACCTCAGCCTGAAAATGACACAACTCTGAATCTAGCATTGCAAGTGGTTGATACTCTAGATGAGTTAAAAACATTACAGAACCGTGCTAACAAGGAAGAAAAACGCTCCTGGCAGAGAATGCAATGTACACAGAGAGCAGATGATATATGGATCTCAGATGATGGAAAATTAGTCTTACCTAATAGTCTACTGTCACAATTCGCCCGATTATATCATGGGCAAGCGCATTTAGGAAGAGACGCCATGATCAGATCTTTCAAAGTTGATTGGTTTAATCCAAAATTCAGACATGCTGCAGAAATCATTTGTCACAGGTGCAGCATCTGTCAACAGATGAATGCTGGAAAAGGAACAGTGGTAAATTTGAGCCACATTGGAAGAGCTGGAGGTCCATTTAATAGAATACAAATGGATTTCATTGAGATGCCTGTTTGTGGAGGATTGAAGTACGTGTTGGTGATTGTGTTTGTTTTCAGTCATTGGATCGAGGCATACCCTACACGTAGAAATGACAGTCTCACCGTTGCAAAACTATTACTGAGGGAATTAATACCACGATTCGGGTTCCCGGTTTCTATAGAATCAGATAGGGGAAGACACTTCGACAATGAGGTGATCAAGCTTCTGTGTGCAGCACTCAACATCGTGCAGAAGTTACACTGTAGCTATTGCCCTGAAGCATCAGGACTAGTTGAACAGATGAATGGTACCTTAAAATCAAGAATAGCGAAAATGTGTGCAGCAACAAACATGAAGTGGCCAGATGCATTACCGCTAGTACTGATGTCCATGAGAAACACACCAGATAAGAAAACAGGATTGTCACCCCATGAAATCCTCATGGGTAGAGCAATGAGGTTACCAGCGGTACCTGCCAATGCACTAGTGAATATTACAGATGATATGGTGTTGGATTACTGCAAGAATTTAGCTGACGTGATACGCTCTTTCTCTCACCAGGTAGAAGCTAACACGATACCACCAATCGGCGAACCAGGACACTCTCTGCAAGCTGGAGATTGGGTGGTTGTCAAGAAACACGTAAGAAAATCGTGTCTTGAGTCACGTTGGAAAGTGCCATATCAAGTGATATTGACGACCACTACTGCTGTGAAATGTGCCGGGGTTCCCAACTGGATACATGCCAGTCACACAAAAAGGGTAACGTGTCCTGTTGAAGAGGAACTTGAAAATTCCGGTACAGCAACTTCAAGAGAAGAAGCCTCAGAGTCAGAGATCAGTCAAGAAAGATCTGAGTCTACAGAAGAGCCCGCTGAGAACAGCCGCGTCCCTCACACTATCAGAGAGATCGAGAGAGGTGACGGAGTGCCAATCTCAGTGGAGGCAACAGGAGAACAAAGACACGGAGAGGTTCTCCCAGAAGCAGACGAGTACAATTCAGAACCTGAATACAGTATTGAACCAGAAGAAGAGCGAGACGGAGTAGCGACAAACACAGATCAGAACGAATCAAGCTATTCTGATCGAATTCCAAGCCTGCAGAGAGAAAACACCATATCACGAGAGGAGGGTGTTGTCCAGAGTCCTGAAGGTGATCACAGACACAAGACTCGCAAAGGTGATACATGGCCAGAAAGGTCACCCTTTAGAATAAGAGAATTAACAAACGAGTCAATAATAGAAGAAAGTGATACCTCACAGGTGAATGATCTGAGGGGAACAACAAGGTGAACGAAGATTAAAAAGAAAGAAAATAGCAAATCGAAGGTACACAGGTCCTGAATGGGCATATGCTACAACCTCTGAATGGCAACAACAATTCTTAGCATTCTGCTTTGATCGAGAAGTGCCAGGCCAATACTACGGTACCTGAAGAAAAACATCAGGAAAACTTTGTGGAAAAAATATATTAAAAGGAAAGAGACTCTATAAACCTACCAGAAAGAGACAACCAAATCTGGATTTGACATCAAGAAAACCTGATTACGACAAGCTGCTAACCTGAATTGAAAAAAAGGGTCCTGGAGTGAAAGAAGACGCTGTAAATACGCATAGAGAGTTTGCCATCTTATGTTGATTGTTGATCTACTATTCTGATTCTATACAAACATGGCTTATAGTAATAAGGGAAGTAAAGTGTGTGGTTGGTTAGGACTTATGATAGGTGTTATATGCGCAATAATGATTGTGGGAGTGATTGTGGGAATGCCATGGAGAGAGAAAGAGACTATTAATGCAACTTCAAAACCTGAAACTACCACTACAACTAATAAATTATCACCGTGGGAGAAATTCGAACAAGATACTAAACATCTACATGAGGGAACTAATACAAAGGGGGAACTTTCTACTAATGTCTTCTATCGCTTATTGAACGAGTACGTGGAGACTATGGATACGAAAGATTGTTATGTGTGTACTAAAATTCCTTCATCTGTGCAGGAGGGGGTCACTTATCATAGTCTCCCTCTTACTTATGGGATTAGTTGTAGTTTGTTACTAACAAGACTCTATAATCAAGAGCATGTACAATACTTTTATTCGAATCTAGACATTGTGTTCTCTTTTGTGCCTGTAATTGAATTCCTAAATAAGCTAGCTAAAGAGCATGACATAAAATTAGTTAGAGGATTCTTTGAACCAACACTAACATTTGGAACCGCTTACGCACACCGCAACAATTTAACATGCTTACTGTCTCCTGTAGAGAAAAGCTTTTTAGATCACACAGATGATAGACGCAAAGCATTAAAGGAGAAACTAGAAAAAGGCTTAGAAAAACATACCTATGCAAATGATTACGCTTACACTGCTATTAAAACACAAGGCAAGTTAGCTATAGATGCACTACACGTAGGTAGGCTATGTATATACAGACCGAAATCTGATAATGACAATTTGTTTGTGGGTACGAGTGAATGTAGGCATGTGTTTTTGTTTCAGAGTAAATGGACCTTCATGTTAAATGGACAACACCCAGCGATTCCTGGAATCTATTACATCTGTGGGTTGAATGCATATTATCGTCTCCCAAAGGGATGGTATGGGACATGTTATTTGGGAATAGTTTTCCCAAAAATATACCAGATTGATGACTTAAAACAAATACATAAGTCTTCTGAAATACAACATTCAAGACAAAAACGAGAATCAGTGGCTTCTGTCATTGGTGACATATTTGGAGCAATAATCCCATCAGTTGGGGTTATTCTAAATTCTATGAAAATTCAAAAGTTGTCCACTATTGTGGATAACATGCTGACAAACTTTACAGGAGCAATATTATTAATGGATACTGAACTTGCTGCAGAAAGAGCTATGACTCTTCAAAATCGGCTTGCTTTAGACATTCTTTTAGCTAAAAATGGAGGTGTGTGCAAAATGCTTAATGAGCGTCACTGTTGTACCTACATACCTGATAATAGTAAGAAAATTAGAAACATGCTTACTAACCTGACTAGAGATAGTACGGATTTGAAGGAACTGAAAGAACCTGGAGTTTGGGAAAAATTTGGAAAAGGAATTGCCCGGGTAGGAAACTGGTTTACCAGTATTTGGAATGGTGTTCTTGCAAAAATTATGATGGGCCTATTAATTGTTTTAATTTGTCTACTAGGATTATGGGGAGCATGTAAAATTAATGACAAAATTAGAAGAAATTTATCAAAAAGAGCCATACAAAATGAAGAAAGTGAAAGAGAGAAAATGTTCAATGAAATATGGGAAAGTTCACATAAAGGGCAAGATGTTGAAATGCGCATAATGCGCAAGGTGAAAAACTGAAAATGAAGAATTGTGTGATGACGTGCGTCATCAGAGGAGGGACTGAGAGAGCGTAGTTTTAATATCATATATTATAGACGTGAAATGCTTACATTTGACTAAAACATTCTTAGAATATATTAAATAAAGGTATAAGTTTTGCTCATATATGAACGCTAATGCTAAACTAAATAATAATCTTCAGTTACATGTAGTATTATGAGTTGAACTGCATTCATTAAAATCGTGTGTCTTAAATTAGCATGAGTCGCGAACTAGCTGTGCAACTCTCATTTAAAATCAATTTTTCTTGCTTTTCCTGTATGCAGACTCGCAAAAAGAACTATGACCCAGCTATTGTTCTCTTCTGTATTAAAAGGCAACATTAACAAAACTTCCCATCCGCATTCTAATAGCTTTTAGTATAAAGATATGTGCTTCGAAACAGTAATGGACACTCTCAAGGACAATGAGACGAGGGGAGAAGAACTCCTGACCCGAGACGTGTGCCAAGATGGTGAAGTAACCCCGGACGTACCACCTACGAAAATGCTGATTATAAAGACCAATTGGAAGATGAGAAAATATCTTGGAATGACAAATGCATTACTTAATAAATAATTTGATTGGTTACCAATGATGGGGTGTAGTTATTAACCAATAGAATTTTGGGGGAATGGGTTAAGAAAAGGGGATAAAAACTCATGACACAGAGGACGAAGTTCAGTTAGGAAGGGATGACATCGATTGCATCCAGAAACGCTGTCACTCTATTTGGTGATTTGAGACTTAGACAAAATATTACAGTCCATAGACTGCCCTATTACACTGTCCTCCATATGAGGAGAGTGACCCATGATTCTCTTTAGATAGATTGATGGTGAACCAACTAATGTCCTGAAGACGAAGACTGATCCTGCATGCTGACTTAACTTGAGGAGGGTAAATATTATTGCTAACAGAATCTCTATGCTTTTTCTTTCTAGGTACCAACTGCTGTATGTTTAATTAAGTATCTTAGTTAGATGTTTTTCTAAATTGATGTTCTAAATTGTTTTCGCATGAAGCCCAACATGCTAATGCTAATTTGAGGTTAGAAAAGGTATCCGATTGACTGACGAAACTGACGTGACTGACATGATACTATGCTGAACTGATATTCTGATGTTTATCATGCACTATGGTATAATCTCTGCTGTCTTATCTATCCTATGATTCTGATTATCGTATTCTCGAAAGTTTATTATAATTGGCACTCTGTGATTATGCTTTTATGCCTCTTGGTTTTGAGATTAATACGTTTAATATTAGATTGTAATCAATAGGGAATAAATTCACAAAATCTTCCTTCAAGGTGTGGTTATTTAAATCTGAGAATTAATAAATGCGCCGAAGATTCATTATTGGTTATTGTGAAATAAAATTGATGTTTGGAAATCTCGTCCTACGGAGACTCACCACTGGGTCAAAAGGTTCATCGACCTAAACGAGTCCTGATGTGTATAAATTAGCGTAGACGGACGCGTTAACACCTTCTTTTCTTACTTTATTCACAGCAGCGAAGAACTACAAATCCCAAAAAACCCTGGCAAAGAACTACAAAAACGACATCACAATGGAGGTAACCAATCCCACGCCGAGTGTAAGTACATCTTAACTGCGAGCAACAAGCCCTCTTTTCTTGCGAGAGTCAGTCAAAGTCAATTGAGAGCCAAATCATCACCAAATATAGAGTCAATAGAGCCAACAGGAAATCCAAGAAGGAATCCATGAGGAAGGAAACAAATCGAACCGGTAACCATGAAGAACGAAGACGTGAACTGGAACCCAGCGAATCCGCATGATAATCAGCCGGATGTAGCAGAGCTGGTTGAAGGTAACGTAACTGTGAAGGAAACATAAGGGAGGGTTAAAATCCAAAGCGGCGGGATAATACTCGCCTCCGTGTCTTTAATAAAATCTAGCCTTTCTGACACCAAGGCTAGGAAAATCTCAATTTTATTACAAGACTGGAGGCTATTATGCTAGTTTAAAGCACAGAAATAACATTGTCCAATGGATGATCAACAGGTTTACAATAAAAAGTTCTAAAAGTGCTGACGTTTGACCAATCTGCAGATCTGAGAATGTCCTGCAATCCAGCCCCTGCCCAAAAGGCGCGAGAGGCAACAGCCCCCCTCACGGAATGGGCACCAAAAGAAAGGGTAGAAATGCCCACAAGGGACATTAGCCATTTAACCCAACGGGCCAGAGTGGGAGCAGAAACCGGCTTATGTGGTTTTTGAAAGGAAATCAACAACTGGGAAGAAGAAACGTTTCTAAGATCTGCAGTTTGAGAAACGTAAGACTTCAAACAATTGCCAACACACAGCTTGGGTTGAGAGGGAAAAAAGGGATAAAACACAGACGATAAATTAGTCTTGGTACGTCTATAAACCTGGAAATAAACCCCTAGAGTGGAAAAACGGTAAGAGAAAACATCTAAAGCTTTCACATCAGAGACACGTTTAATAGAAACCAAACATAAAAGAATTGTTAATTTAGCAGACAAATGTTTAAGAGATAACTGATCATTATCCGGCCATGAAATAAAAAGACGAAGCACAGTATTAACATCCCACATAACATTGTATTTAGGAACAGGAGGTTTAACAAAACGTACTCCCTTTAACAAACGACAGACTAAAGGATGTTCCCCAATAGGTCTTCCGTCCACTCTGAAGAGATTGCCGATCGGTAAGTATTAACAGTCCGGTAAGCTTTACCCTGAGACGCTAAAGAAGCTAGGAAATTGACCACTAAGGATACATGCGCTGAAACGGGATCTGAATTCCTGTCCAGACACCAGCTACACCAGACCAACTAGGCCGACTTATAAACCCTCGCTGTACCTGGGGCCCATGATTGCTGGATAAATCGGATGGCTTCCTCCAAAATTCCTGGGGTTCTCCAGGAAGACCCAAAATCCTCCAGGCCACTAGATGAAGGGCGTTGTCTATTATTAAGGGATGAGGAAGGCCTTGAGGGTTCAAGAGCAAACCTGGAAAGGGAGGAATCAACACTGGAAAATCTGCAGTTAGTTCCAAAATATTTGGGTACCAAGGCTGGGACTGCCAAAGCGGGGTGATCAATACGAGGGATGAACTCTGTCTGCGAACTTGTGCTAGGACCCGAGCAATAAGAAGAAATGGAGGAAAGGCGTAAGGGAGAGAAGGGGGCCACGACTGAAGGAAGGCGTCCGTGGCCAGAGCCAAGGGGTCCGGTCTCCAACTGAAAAAGGAAAGGAGTTGTGCGTTGAGTCGGGAAGTAAAGAGGTCTAT
This sequence comes from Pleurodeles waltl, assembly GCF_031143425.1. Taxonomy (NCBI): domain Eukaryota; kingdom Metazoa; phylum Chordata; class Amphibia; order Caudata; family Salamandridae; genus Pleurodeles; species Pleurodeles waltl. The sequence continues at coordinate 317,685,394 of NC_090442.1, read as the reverse complement.
TGACATAGTGCCAAAGATGGAAGAAAGGCGATTGAATACAGAAGGGTGCAAACGCCAGTCGCTTGAATCGTGGATATGTCTGGAAAACCAATTGGCCACAACATTGAGCTGACCTGGCTGATATTCTGCCCTGACAGAAATGTTCCTCTGCAGACAGAATTCCCATAGGCTTTTGGCCAGAAAGGCTAAGGGTCTGGATTTTGTACCTCCCAAATGATTTATGTACCTGACCGCCGACAGGTTGTCCATCCGAAGAAGCACTGTGCACCTTACTCTGTCTTTTGTAAAGGACTGGATGGCAAAGGAACCTGCAAGCATCTCTAAACAATTGATGTGCAGTGTTGACTCCTGAACGGACCATTAACCCCCAGTCGAGAGTTGACCACATCTTGCGCCCCAGCCTGTCAGACTTGCATCTGACTCTAAGACAAGATCTGGGGCGGCAGAGAAAATTGTTCTCCCGTTCCAGGCATCTAAATGACTGAGCCACCAAAGGAGTTCTTCCCTGGATTCTTCGTCTAGAACAACGGAATCTGAATAAGCTAGGCCCTGACAGAGATGACAATTTTTTAGTCTTTGAAGGGCTCTGTAGTGAAGAGGCCCTGGGAAGATGGCATGGATGGAGGAGGAGAGGAGGCCCACCAGACGAGCCAAAGACCTGAGGGAGGTACTGGAAATGGATAAGGCATGTCGAATCTCTTTCTTTATCAAATCTACTTTCAATTGAGGGAGTTGAAGGACGGAATCGACTGTATTCACCAAAAAAACGAGGAACTCCAACTGTTGAGAAGGGATTAGGACTGATTTGATTGGATTGATAAGGAAACCCAGAATTAACAACAGATTCTGGCAAAGGTCCAGATGGACCAAAAGACGAGATCTGTCCTGGGCCATAATGAGGAAATCGTCGAGATAGACAATGAGCCTGACTCCCTGAGCCCTGAGAAAGGCGACAACCGGTTTGAGAATCTTGGTAAAACACCAAGGGGCTGAAGACAAGCCGAAGGGCAGCGTCCTGAATTGGAAGAAAGAATCTTCCCACTGAAACTGAAGGAACTTCCTGAAAGCTGGATGCACGAGAACTGTTAGATAGGCGTCCTGGAGATCTAGACGGACTAGCCAATCGCCCCGGAGGAGAATGTCCCTGAGATGGAGGATTGTCTCCATCTTGAAGTGATGATACACCACGAAGTCGTTGAACAATCTTAAATTTATGACTAGTCGATACTTGTTGTTCTTCTTGTGGACAAGAAATATAGTGCTTAGGAACCCCGAAGGATCGAAGGAGACCCTTTCTACAGCTTGTTTCACAAGTAGGGACTGAATCTCACCCTGTACTAACAGAAACTGATCGTCTGAAAAATGAAGGGGAGGAGGAAGGTGGGTCTGAAAGGGACGCTGATAAAATTCTATGCAATAACCCTGCACCGTCTGCAATACCCAGGGATCTGATGTGAGAGACAACCAAGCGTCTAGACAAGAAGCTAACCTGCCTCCTACTGGAGGAAGGCCAGAACAGGAAGTTCTTACCTGTGAGATCATTCTTGGGCTTGAAACCCCTGCCGCGGCCTCCACGGAAACGCCGGGGATAGAACTGGGGTTTATATCCTTGATAATCTTGTTGGGAGTCTTGGTTAAAAGATCCTTGGTTGAGGAACTGGCCTCGAGATGAGTAACGGCCGGCAAAGCGACTCCTTCCTCTGCCCTGCCAAAAACCAGCTGGGAAAATATTTTCTTCATAGAAGACTAGGCTTTGTCGATGCTGGCAAATGTAGAGACATATCTGCTCATCTCTTTAATGAAAGAATCGCCAAAGAGAAGACCTTCGGCCTTAAGTCCTTCTTCTTTGGTGGATAAGGAACTCAACTTGGGGTCAATCTTGAGCAAAAGGCTCTTGCGTCGCTACTGCGATATAAAGGCGTTGGCATTGCCAAGCATACAAATTGCCCTTTGAGCCTAGTTGGACAACGTTTCAGGGTCCTCCTGACCGCCCTCCGCCTTAGCCTCCTCAGCAAGGTCCAAAATCCTTGTTAAAGGACCAACCAAATCAAGCAATCTGTCCTGGCAGTTAGTCCAGGCCCTATCGACCCCCTTCTTTGGATCTTTTGCAAACTTAGTAAAAAATAGCAACATGTTTGGGTCAATAGAGGGGGTATCAGCCACCTTAGATGGGAGGGAGGGTCTGGGACATTCAGATTTAAGTTTATTCCTGCATGACTTATCCAAGGCATGCCTTAAATAAAAAGAAACGTAATCCGAGACGTGGTCGGAGGGGAACCACTCAGAGGAATTAGGATGGTGGATCGAAGTAGGGTCGAACATGAGTTCCCCAAACTGGTCCACCAAGTCATGAGACAGTGCGAGGGATGAAACATCTGAGGGAGAAATTTTAGGCCTTTTCTCCAAAGGCCCAGGCCTGACAGAAATGTCAAAGGAGTCATCATCATCACTGTTTGTATCTCTGAGGTGAGTAACAGAAATGGGAGAAGAAGGGAGCCCCGAAATATTCGCCTCTCATGTTGGAGGCCTAGTTTGCACAGAAACGCCTTTATGAGGCACCCGGGAGGGAGCCGCACGTTTCGTTCCCTTTTTTGAAGGGACCTCACCAGAGGGCTGAAGCATTTTAGATAATGAGGCTTCCAAATTTTGGGAAATATCCAACATGGAAACGGAAACGGCATGTTGCACCGAATCCTTAATAAAAGACTTCAAATTGTCTTTTAAAGACTGAGGGGGTTATTCCAACTTTGGAGGAGGTGGTAATCCGTCCCAAATGTGACGGATTTACCACCAGCCGTATTACGAGTTCCATAGGATATAATGGACTCGTAATACGGCTGGTGGTATATCCGTCACTTTAACGTCACTTTTGGGACGGATTACCACTTCCTCCAAAGTTGGAATAACCCCCTGAGTCTGTTCATCCCCAGACATAATGATAATAACAATAAAAAGTAAATTTGTAAAAGAAAAAGTTATAATTAATATAAAATTAAGGGTAATAAAAAACTATTATATCACCCAAAAATTTATGAGCCAAAAACCCCAGGAAAAACAGAGAAAAAACTCCCACAAAAGATGCTGCCTGTGTGGAGAGGAAAACCAGACAAGCAGGGGTTAACCTGACTGGGGCTGGAGGGCGTGTGTCAGGGCGGAGCCCCTGGAAGCCTGCCAGAGACAGACGGAAGCTGTAAAGGGAAAGGGAATCCCTGCCGACCAGAAAGGAAGCCGCTCGACGAACGAGGGCAAAGCTGAAAGGCTTCCCTCAGAGCTGAAAGGCTTCGAAGAGCCATTAGAACCTAACGGCTAAAAATAGAACGCCTCGGGGCCCAAGAACAGAGCCCGCGCTAAGGAAGAGATGCGCAAGGCATACAAAAGCCTAAAGGCAAGTAAAACAATTAAAATATATAATACGACATACTAGGCCATAAAAATATTGTAACTTATAAATAACGTAAAATAAGCGAGCAGAGTACTTATCTTGACTGCGAGCAGCAAGAAAAGAGGACTTGTTGCTCGCAGTTAAGATAGTTGTACTTACACTCGGCGTGGGATTGGTTACCTCCATTGTGATGTCGTTTTTGTAGTTCTTTCCCAGGGTTTTCTGGGATTTGTAGTTCTTGGCTGCTGTGAATAAAGTAAGAAAAGAAGGCATAATATGAGCCTCCGGTCTTGTAATAAAATTTTACTCATGGGCTCTGACATGCTTTACTCTTCTCCCAGCTGTGAAACCGCGATCGGCGTGCTAGGAAATGCCTAAGTTAGGCGAATGTTTATAACTTGAAGAAAGTAAATATGCCTGCATGTTATTTCAATAGCACAAAACTTGCCAACAGACAGCGGGGCCCTGTACACGGTTAAAGGCAAGCTTAAACTCAGCAAACAACAGGAGAGGAAGCTGAGTTGCCATGGTTAATGCATTGTGATGTAAAGTTCCTCATCTCTTTCCTAAATTGGCACAAAGGTGGCACAGTGCTATGGATAGATAAGCAAGACACAATTTTGATTTCTGCCAAAACCCGGTCAGCCTTTCATATCCCAGTAAGCCTTCTGTCATCCTGAAGGTGGTAAATTAAGCACCATAAATTGGGAAATAGTACCATCTGTTATGTATAGCGTGCAAAGCTCTGTGCAAAAGACAATTTGTTGTGGTGAGTTGTTCCCAACACTAACGCAGGTGAAGAAAGAGAAGCTAGTGGGCGCAAGCCACCCCTCTCCAACCATCTGGCGCCACAAAGGCAGGTGAGTTGAAAACTATGCGATACTGGCCCCTTTACATGAATCCCAGTGGGGTAACCTGCAAATTACCTCTGCCTGGTAAATAAATGCCATGTCTGAACCTCCTGATTGCCCTTAGCTGTATATTGTGTGCATTAGAGTACTTGTGTGTGTAAGAAGTGGGAGATTCCTGGGCAGGGTTTCTTCAGCCCCCTACTGGTAGGTAGCTTTATCCTTGGATGGTGCGCCTTAGTGTTTAGTGATACTTACTGCTACTTATTCTCCTTCTTACAAGTCCCACTGTGCTTCTGCTCTGATTCCATCCTTCCTAGTAAATTCATTAAAGAGCCAATTGTATGTGTTTTTTTTCTGATATGCCTCCAGTAAATTAAACAGGGAGTATATTCATGGGCGGTTCTTCCATTAGAGCAGAGGAGAGCCACACCACTGAAATGCCCCAAAAATGCCCCAGAGTTGAAGAATAAAATTGTAATGACGTTAATTCATTACCATTTTATTTTTCGTCAACCCATCCCAAATCGAGTGTGTAGGAAGTTGGCTCTGTATGTGCTATTTGAAAGTAAGGAATAGCATGCACAGAGTCCAAGGGTTCCCCTTAGAGGTAAAATAGTGGTAAAAAGAGATAATACTAATGCTCTATTTTGTGGTAGTGTCGTCGAGCAGTAGGCTTATCCAAGGAGTAGTGTTAAGCATTTGTTGTACATACACATAGACAATAAATGAGGTACACACACTCAGAGACAAATCCAGCCAATAGGATTTGTTATAGAAAAATATCTTTTCTTAGTTTATTTTAAGAACCACAGGTTCAAATTTTACGTGTAATATCTCATTTGAAAGGTATTGCAGGTAAGTACTCTAGGAACTTTGAATCATTACTTTAGCATGTATACTTTTTACATAAAACACAATAAGCTGTTTTAAAAGTGGACACTGCAATTTTCACAGTTCCTGGGGGAGGTAAAGTATTGTTAGTTTTAACAGGTAAGTAAGTCACTTACAGGTTTCAGTTTTTGGTCCAAGGTAGCCCACCGTTGGGGGTTCAGAGCAACCCCAAAGTTATCACACCAGCAGCTCAGGGCCGGTCAGGTGCAAAGGTCAAAGAGGTGCCCAAAACACATAGGCTTCAATGGAGAGAAGGGGGTGCCCCGGTTCCAGTCTGCCAGCAGGTAAGTACCCGCGTCTTCGGAGGGCAGACCAGGGGGGTTTTGTAGGGCACCGGGGGGACACACAAGTCAGCACAGAAAGTACACCCTCAGCAGCGCGGGGGCGGCCGGGTGCAGTGTGCAAACGCGCGTCGGGTTTCCTTCAGTTTTCAATGGGAGACCAAGGGGTCTCTTCAGCGATGCAGGCAGGCAAGGGGGGGGCTCCTCGGGGTAGCCACCACCTGGGCAAGGGAGAGGGCCTCCTGGGGGTCACTCCTGCACAGAAGTTCCGTTTCTTTAGGGGCTGGGTGCTGCGGGTGCAGGGTCTTTTCCAGCCGTCGGGAAATGGAGTTCAGACAGTCGCGGTCAGGGGGAGCCTGGGGATTCCCTCTGCAGGCGTCGCTGTGGGGGCTCAGGGGGGACAACTTTGGTTACTCACAGTCGTAGAGTCGCCGGAGGGTCCTCCCTGAGTTGGTTGTTCTCCACCAGTCGAGTCGGGGTCGCCGGGTGCAGTGTTGCAAGTCTCACGCTTCTTGCGGGGAGTTGCAGGGGTCTTTAAATCTGCTCCTTGTAACAAAGTTGCAGTTCTTTTGGAGCAGTGCCGCTGTCCTCAGGAGTTTCTTGTCTTTTTCGAAGCAGGGCAGTCCTCAGAGGATTCAGAGGTCGCTGGTCCCTTGGAAAGCGTCGCTGGAGCAGGTTTCTTTTGGAAGGCAGGAGACAGGCCGGTAAGTCTGGGGCCAAAGCAGTTGGTGTCTTCTGTTCTTCCTCTGCAGGGGTTTTTCAGCTCAGCAGTCCTTCTTCTTGTTAGTTGCAGGAATCTAAATTCTTAGGTTCAGGGGAGCCCTTAAATACTAAATTTAAGGGCGTGTTTAGGTCTGGGGGGTTAGTAGCCAATGGCTACTAGCCCTGAGGGTGGGTACACCCTCTTTGTGCCTCCTCCCAAGGGCAGGGGGTCACATTCCTATCCCTATTGGGGGAATCCTCCTTCTACAAGATGGAGGATTTCTAAAAGTCAGAGTCACCTCAGCTCAGGACACCTTAGGGGCTGCCCTGACTGGCCAGTGACTCCTCCTTGTTTTTCTCATTATCTCTCCTGGACTTGCCGCCAAAAGTGGGGGCTGGGTCCAGGAGGCGGGCATCTCCACTAGCTGGAGTGCCCTGGGGCATTGTAACACGAAGCTTGAGCCTTTGAAGCTCACTGCTAGGTGTTACAGTTCCTGCAGGGGGGAGGTGTGAAGCACCTCCACCCAGAGCAGGCTTTGTTTCTATCCTCAGAGAGCACAAAGGCTCTCACCGCATGAGGTCAGACACTCGTCTCTCAGCAGCAGGCTGGCACAACCCAGTCAGTCCTGCACTGAACAATTGGGTAAAATACAGGGGGTATCTCTAAGATGCCCTCTGTGTGCATTTTTTAATAAATCCAACACTGGCATCAGTGTGGGTTTATTATTCTGAGAAGTTTGATACTAAACTTCCCAGTATTCAGTGTAGCCATTATGGAGCTGTGGAGTTCGTTTTTGACAGACTCCCAGCCCATATACTCTTATGGCTACCCTGCACTTACAATGTCTAAGGTTTTGCTTAGACACTGTAGGGGCATAGTGCTCATGCACATATGCCCTCACCTGTGGTATAGTGCACCCTGCCTTAGGGCTGTAAGGCCTACTAGAGGGGTGACTTACCTATGCCACAGGCAGTGGGAGGTTGGCATGGCACCCTGAGGGGAGTGCCATGTCGACTTAGTCCTTTTCTCCCCATCAGCACACACAAGCTGGCAAGCAGTGTGTCTGGGCTGAGTGAGGGGTCCCTAGGGTGGCATAAGACATGCTGCAGCCCTTAGAGACCTTCCCTGGCATCAGGGCCCTTGGTACCAGGGGTACCAGTTACAAGGGACTTACCTAGGTGCCAGGGTGGTGCCAATTGTGGAAACAATGGTACATTTTAGGTGAAAGAACACTGGTGCTGGGGCCTGGTTAGCAGGGTCCCAGCACACTTCTCAGTCAAGTCAGCATCAGTATCCGGCAAAAAGTGGGGGGTAACTGCAACAGGGAGCCATTTCTTTACAGAGTGTCAGGACAGGGTGGGGGCATGCTGAGTGGCAGCAGCAGAAGGCAGGGAGGAGCGGTGGGCTGCCTATGCACTAGTTTAAAAGTGGGCATGTCTCAGACATAAGGGTTAGAGAAAGCACGGGCCTCCAATGCGCTTGATCTGAGAAAGGTTGCCCAGCACCAGGATTGGTTAGGGAAATTTGTTGGAGGCCACAGAGCCTGGAGGAGACAGAGGAGAACATGAACTGGAGTGAGGACATCGTGCAGCAAGCAAGGTAAGCAACTATTTATTTTTATTTACAGTCACCACTCACCTTGCATGCATACACCCACCCTCACCCATTTGCCTGCCCTCACCCACTCTAACTACTTGCCAGACACCGCTGAGTATATTATGTTTCTCACTGAGCCTGAGCCAAGTCATTTTCAGCAGGCCAGCCTGTGATCCGGCAAGATTGATATCTGAACAATGAAGTGGTTAAAACCATAGCCACAACTGAAAGGAGATGGGCTCCATTCCACAAACCTGCATCTAGTGGTCTGTCTTGTTGGGGAGAGAAGACACCAGCAACAGCACCTGACTAGCTGAGAGAGGTCTTGGGGATCAGGAGTATCAATACTCCAACATCCCACAGCTGTGAGTGCCTTTAACATATTTTCTTCTTAAAATTCACAAAAGCTTAACCGCACCACCTGGTAGACCAAATGCATCTGGTAATGAATCAATCAATGGGAAAGTGTTAGAATTTGTTGATGTATTTATTGCACTACTAGTGGGAACTTTGCCTTCGCTTATTAAGCACACCAACAATTTCCTTACAGTCATCTATAACATACGATGATCTGACATATGCTATTTGTTACTATGGATCTCCAATCATCATATGCATGTATTGCCAATAATTATATACATTTATTGCCAATAAAGGTGGCTTATTCAGTATAATGCAATACCTTAGCAGCAGACCAGCCAGTAATCCACAATAGTTTGTTGTACACTAGTAAGAGAATGAATCCACTTTCATCTTCAAGGTGGAACTTCACCATTACCTCCAACCATTACACACATGCTCTGCATTGTGGTCTTTAAATCATCTTTATTAACTTAGGAGCATATTTACTCATCTTTCACACAACATGGGTGTTAGACTTTGCATCCTTGGTGTGGTCTCCCCTAACTTTTTTGCTCTGTTTCCCAGGTTGTTGATGTGTGCTGGACTCTTTTTTTTGCTGTATTTGTTACTCTGGGCACTTTACCACTGCTATCCAGTGCTAAAGTGCAAGTGCTCCTATGTAAAATGTATGTGTAATTGGATTTCCATGATTGGCATATTTGATTTACTGGTAAGTCCACAGTACAGTGCACTAGAGGTGCCCCGGGCCTGTAAATCAAATGCTACTAGTGAGCCTGCAGCACTGGTTGTGCCACCCACATTAGTAGCTCTGTAAACATGGTTCAGACCTGCCACTTCAGTGTCTGTGTGTGCAGTTTTAAACTGCCAATTCGTCTTGGACAGTGTACCCACTTGCCAGGCCTAAACCTTCCCTTTTATTACATGTAAGACACCCCTAAGTTAGGCCCTAGGTAGCCCCATGGGCATGGTGCAGTGCATGTTTAAGGTAGTACGTAGGTTTTTATGTCCTGACAGTGAAATAGTGCCAAATTCGGTTTCCCCTTGGGAGCAGATAGGCATCTGGAGTTTGGGGTCTCTGAGCTCACAATTAAAAAATATATCTTTTAGTAAAGTTGGTTTTGAGATTGTGTTTTTGAAAATGCCACTTTGAGAAAGTGGGCATTTTCTTGCTTAAACCATTCTGTGACTCTGCCTGTTTGTGGATTCCCTGTCTGAGTCAGTTTGACAGTTGGGCTGTTTGCACCTTTCTCTAGACAGTGACACAAAGGGAGCTGGGGTGTAGTCTGCATATCCTGATGATCCATCTGTGCTAGGGGGAGGAGTGGTCACTCACACCTGAAAGGACTGTGCCTGCCCTCACACAAAGCCTTCTCCACCCCCTGGTGTGTGTCTGGGGCCTGGCCTGGCCAAGGCAGGATTTCACAAACAAGAGAGACTTTCCTTTGAAGTTGGCCTACTTAAAATGCCCAAATGAGTATAAGAAGGGCACCCAAAACTACAGACTTTAGATCACTTCTGGACATCTGGAACCTCTGCCTGGAGAAGAGCTGAAGAGATGAGGAGAAATGCTGCCCTGCCTGTAACTCTGATTTGTGGAGCTATCCGGCAGTTGCTGCTTCTGCCTGGTGAAAGGGGACAAAGACTGGACTTTGTTGTGCATTCCTGCTTGTGAGGAAATCTCCAAGGGCCTGTCCTGAGCTTGCCTCCTGTTGTTGAAGTCTCAAGGGCATCAAAGACTTCTCCTGCCAGCACCTGGACTCTCTGCTGAGACTCCTTCCCTGCCAAGTGGTGCCCTATCCAGTTCCTGGGGCCTTGGAAGGTGAAGCTGGCAGACCAAGAGTGAAAATCCATGCACAGACTACTGCGCGGGCAAAAAATCGACGCACCCTCTGAGATGCGGCTGAAAAACGACACGCCGCTGGCTTCACGGCAGAAATCAACGCTCCACTGGCATCGCGGCTGGAAGATCGACGTACGCTGCTGGAGAAACGATGCGCAACACCCGCTGATAGAGCCTAACGTCGCAACTCACATACCGCGGTTTTGCTGTTACCGTGCAGCAGGAATTTTGACGCAAACCTTGCTGGGCACGGAAAAAAGAAGCAACGCCTGCCCAGACCTGAGTGCTTGCCCGGGTCAATGCATCGCTCTCCTGCGGAGAGGAAAAACAACGCACGGCCACCTGATCGGAGGAGGAGAAACAACGCACAGTCTCGCTTGCGGGTAAGAAATCGACGCATCCCTAACCTTTTTCGATACACACTCGCCCGTGCGTGTTATTTTGACGCTACCCAGGTACTTTTCAACACTAACAGTGTTTTTACTGTTTACTAAAGGATTTAAGACTCACTAGTTTTTAAAATTATTAACTTGACTTGTGTATGTTGGATTTTTGTCATTTTGGTCTCGTTTTGTTTAGATAAATATTTCCTATTTTTCTAAACCTGTGTTGTGTCATTTGGTGGTATTTTCACTGAGTTACTGTGTGTGTTGGTACAAATACTTTACACCTAGACTCTGAAGTTAAACCTGCCTGCTTGTGCCATGCTGGCAAAGGGGTGAGCGGGGGTTAACTAAGGGTGATTCTCCTTTACCCTGACTAGAGTGAGGGTCCTTGCTTGGACAGGGGGTAACCTGACTGTCAACCAAAGACCCCATTTCTAACAGTAGGGCACAAATGCTTGATAAATCTGGGCCTCAATGTATGTCTTGGGCACTTTTGGAGTTTGTCCCTCTTCCAAGGACAATGCAAAGGCTTGCTAAATCTTGCCCTCAGTGTCTATCTTGGACCCTTTTGGAGTTTGTCCATCTTCCAAACTATTATGAAAAAGAACCCACATGAAAAAAATATTGCAAAGAAAGAACAATACTCTTGGCTTGAGAAAATGAAGTTACTGTATTAAAAATGTGAATACATTTCTCCAGTCAAGTTTATATAGCTTCATGAGAAGACCATTCCAAATATGATTTGATAGTAATATGTAGAAAGTCATACATGAGTTTATGAATTACTTTTGGGACATAGTTATCCTCATGGAGCTCTGGGTTCACAAAAGGAAAGAAACAATCTGCAAAAACCATTGGCACTGCTATCTGGAATAAAATAAGCAATACAAATTAACAATTCAGTGTTATTTTGAAGTGTGTGGGTGAGAGCAGAGATTTTTAGAATAGGACAACATTTGCATGACAAAGACATCGTTAGACCTGACACCCTGGTCATGGTAGTCTCTGACTATTTGCCTTCACTCCCATATTTTTGCTGAACTCATTTTGTCTGTGTATTTTATCCCTGTTAACCAGAGGTAAAGTGTTGTGCTCTCTCCTTTAAACATGGTCAAAATGGTATACACCCATTTGGCACATTTAATTTACTTGTAAGTTCTTAGTATATGGTATTGCATATTCCCAGGACCTGTAGGTTAAATGCTACAGGTGGGTTGCAGCATGCACTGTTCCACCAACTACAATAGCACTGTAAAACATGTCTCAGGCCTGCAGCATGTAGTACAGTGTTAAAATGCATTTCAACCTAGCAAAATAAATCTTTTGCCAGGCATAAACTTCCCTTTTAATACTTATATGTCACCCCTCAGGTAGGCTCTAAAGACTCACTGGGCAGGCAGGGTGGGCGCATATCACTTAAAAAGCAGGAAATGTATGTTGATGTTTTAAATGTTCTGACAGTGAAAAACTCCTAAAGTCTTGTTCTCACTGTAACAGGGTTGCCTCTCTCATAGACTAATAGTGGAGTTTCTTAGTGCACTTACTTAGTGAGAACTTCAGTTTGAGAACAGTTAAAGCAATGCTTCTACTCATTTGAATTCTAATTTAAGATCCTCTTCAATTGTAAAGTAGGATTTTAGGTTACTTTTCTGAAAAAGCCCCTTAGAAAGTTGGCATTTTTTGCCTAACCCAAATGTGCCTTTCTACCAATGTCCAGGGGCACATGTCTGTGAATGGCTCCCTTGTGGTTTTTTGTGAATTCCCTTCAGGCAAAAGGTGTGGGACAGGGTGTTCCTCTACTGAGCAGGATTTCCTGGGTGGTTGTACTCAGCCATTTCTGAGCTTCAAAGGCCTGAGGGCTGACCCCACTCTCTTCCTAACTTCTAAGGCTGCCTGCCCTGCCACTGACAAATGCAGCCCACCTGCCCTTTGTTACCATAGACAGTGTGGAGTTAGACCAAGGAAAAAGGGGAAGTTAGTCAAAGGGGGGCTTCTCCCACCTCGTCAGCACTGAATATAAGAATGGCACCATCAGAGCCTCTCATCAAAACACTCATGGACCTGTGGAAGATTCACAAGAAGGTCTGCCCTGCTGTCTGAAGAAAGAAGACTGAGCCTGCTTGCCTCGAACCTAAGATCCCCAGAAATGACTCTAAGGGTCAATTGGCTTGCCTCCTGTCGGAGCTACAGGCGACTCAATAGGCTTCCAGAGGCCTTCCTTGCAACTGCCAGCTGACCACCACAAACACTGGATCTACATGAGCCCAGCTGCTGGCCTCTGCTAGAGTAAGTCCTGATCCTCAAGAGGTTCCCCCTAGGTCATGGACCATGGCTGGCATCAAAGTATGCTTCCTTAGAAACTGAACTCAAAGTGAAAATCCAGAGGCTTGTGGCTCTTCACGACTGTCAGCGGGCTCCTAGAGTATTTAATGAGTGATGCATCTTCTGCCAACATGACATTCCATTGGCGACCTGCTCTTTCCCACAAACAGTGTCACCCATCAACACAAATTTCTAGCAATGATGGCTCCTCACACCAGCAACACTCTTCTTGTGATCCCCGAAAACACGAAGATCCAGCTGAGGCTTTTTGTGTGGACTTGGGCTCTGAGAAGGTGTTGCGTAAGTTCTCATTATCCTAATGAGTCTACTGGATTCAGGTGGAAGAATCACCTGTACTGCGGGGGACTGAGTCTGATCCTGCACCATGTGACACCTGTTGGCCTAATCTGGGTTTGTTCTGGCTAACTAGCAGTGCCTCATCTCTACCCAAGAGCGGGGATGAGTGGGGTACCAGGCGCATGACATATATGACTCCTCAGGGGAATCATGGTCACTCAGACCTCATCCGTTTCTCTCAGTTACATTAGTCTCATGTATGCAAGGACAATCAGAGGCAGAAGATAGTTCAATAAGGTTTTATTGAAGTAACTGCATCTTAGATAATAAAGCATGAATTGCAATAACTAGGACGATGAAGCACAAAAAGATTAAAATTGTGACAAGGAGAATAAAAAACACAAGAATAACGCTACCATACTGTCACTAAAGTTTATATAGATAGTTCCTACCTAAGCTATGTTAGAGCACGGCATGATAAGCTCTAATTCTGCCTTTCAAGTTCCCCCTGAGAAGACATCATCCCTCATACCTGATCAAGAGGCCTGTAGTCTACCTAAGTAGCGAAGCAATCAGCAATCAGCATACAGTCGTAGCCATCTGGCTGGAATCTCCCTCCAATGTGCATGGGTAAAAGTAGTGCTTTTATAATAAAATAGCTGATGTTCAAAGAAAGGATCCCCATGTAAGAGTGTGTATGTTTCTGCGAACATTGGAGACAAAGCATACCACTTTTGCCGGCAACCTATCTTACTTCAGCCTTGAGAAAAGCACACAGTGAGAGAAATGTCTTGTTTAGGAACACAGTGCTGACCTAGGCGAAGAACAGCTAGATGGAGAAAATAAAACAAGACCGCAAATGTGGCTAATGTTAAAATAACAAAACAAAGCTGAATAAAATATATCTAGGTTAAAGTGCACAGCGGTGTTGTTAGAAATGGAGTCTTTGGTTGGTAGTCAGGTTATGCCCAGTCCAAGCAAGAACCCTCACTCTAGTCAGGGTAAGTCACACACAATCCAAATTATCCTATGCCCACCGTCTGGTAGCTTGCCACTGAGCAGTCAGGCTAAATTTTGAAGGCAATGTGTAAAGTATTTGTGTAATAAATCATGCAATAACACAGTGCAAACACCACAAAAATACACCACACAGGTTTAGAAAAATATAGAATAATTATCTGAGTAGATTAAGGTCAAAACGATCAGGATTTGATGAATACAAGTTGAGATATCATTTTTATAATGATAAATAGAGTCTTTTAGTTCCTAAAAACAAAAATGGTCTCTTGCGAGCGCAAAGTACCTGGTTTTCGTCTAAATTATCTGCACAGGACCGCATAGGAGAAGATGCGTGGAAAATGGGCATGTGTGCATCGGTTTCTCTGGGCGCAAACAGATGATGCAGTAATGCTTTTTCACTCAGCAAGAGCTTTGCGTTGATTTCTGGTGTGCAGACTTGGATCCTCTTCACATTGCGGGGTATTTGGACACTCCGGGGACGATGCAGAGAAATCCTGGGCATGCAGGATGCAGTCACAGGAGCTGCGTCGATTTGGTGGGCAATGTGGGGAAATTTCTTTTGCATGGCAGGTGCTGCTTCGATTCTTCCCGCAGGAAGTTGGGCTGCATCGTTCTGGCTCGGCGATGTGTTGATCCGGTGGGCCATGCGTCGAAGTTCCGGTTGCATCTCTCGTGCTGCGTTGATCTCCACTCGGGTAGCTGGGCTGGGTCGTGCCGGTTCGGCAGGCTGTGCGTCGAGATTTGCCGCACAAGGGGTTCTTTGTAGAGATTAAGGCCCTCATTACAACCCTGGCGGTCGGTGATATAGTGGCGGGGATACCATCAACAGGTCTGCGGTAATAAATATGAAATTATGACCACGGCGGAAACCGCTCAGACAGACAGCCACTTTAAGACACCGACCGCCAGGGCGAAATCAACAGGCACCATGGCGGTAACCGCCTACAGCCAGATGGAAGACAATGTTCCGCCCACTGTATTATGACACACCAATCCGCCATCTTTTCTGGGGCGGTACCAATGGCATCAAAAGCCTGGCGGAAACACTGCACAGAAGGGAAACGACTCACCTCTAGAGACTCAAGGAAGAACCACACCGCCATGGAGCCTGAGTTGCATGTGTTCCCCATGCTCTTCTATGTTCTGCTCTACTACGAACACCAACGTCGGCGAAGACGACCATGGTGAGTACTGCTGCCTAGCATATGGGGGGAAGGAAAAAGAGAGTGACACACACAAGCAAGATGCAACACACCTACCCCCAACACCATACACACAAGCAGATGCAGTAACACTACATCTTCACCCCGTACTCCTCAGGAGTAATGCAAGGACAAAAAGAATTTAATAAAGTGAGTATAATAAGATAAAATGATATAAATATGTGCATCCAAATCAACAAGTATATACATATTTACAAATGTAGGGACACTGCCCAGTCCCCAATGTCCTTGGGCCACAGGGCCACATCACATAGTCCAAGGCCCCACGTCACTCCTGCAACAACACGGAGAGAACACTGTAGGGGCATCAGGTCGAAAATAGCCAGGCACCTCAGGGGGACGGGAAACGGGGGTCACCTCAGCCGGAAGATGGTACAACGCCACTAGTCCTGGAGGGGGCAACATGCCCTGTGTTTGGTCCTGAGGAGTGCAAGGCCACAGTCTCTCAAGTGGGTGACTTGCCCACTGTCTCTGGAGGGGGCAACATGCCCATTACTCTGTCCTGGGGAGTGCAAGGCCACAGTCTCTCAAGTGGGTGACTTGCCCACATGCTCTGGAGAGGGCAACATGCCCTGTGCCTGGTCCTCGGGAGTGCAAAGCCACAGTCTCTCAAGTGGGTGATTTGCCCACTGACTTGTCCTGGGGAGTTCAAGGCCACAGTCTCTGAAATGGGTGACTTGCCCACTGGTCCTGGAGGGGGCAACATGCTGTGTGCATGGTTCTAGGGAGTGCAAGGCCACAGTTTCTCAAGTGGGTGATTTGCCCACTGACTTGTCCTGGGTAGTGCACGGCCACAGTCTCTCAAGTGGATGGTTTCTCCACTGGTTCTGGAGGGGGCATCGTGCCTAGTGGTCTTCATCCTGTGGAGGATGAGGTGAGTGGATGGCTTCTCCGCTGGTTCTGGAGGGGGTATTGTGCCCAGTGATCTTCATCCTGTGTAGGATGGGGTGAATGGATGGCTTCTCCACTGGTTCTGGAGGGGGCATTATGCCCAGTGATCTTCATCCTGTGGAGGATGGGGTGAGTGGATGGCTTCTCCCACTAGTTCTGGAGGGAGCATTGCGCCCAGTGATCTTCATCCTGTGGAGGATGGGGTGAGTGGATGGCTTCTCCACTGGTTCTGGAGGGGGCATTGTGCCCAGTGATGCTGAGCTTGGGGAGTGCAAGGTCACAGTATCTCACCTGGGAGTCAGACCCACAGGATTTGCAGGGGCCAGGCCGCACAACAGCCCATGGACGCAGGACTACACACTGTGTGACGGCGGTGATGGCTGCTCAGTGGTGGCCGTGGTGCTGCTAATGGTGGATTTGGCAGTGGTGGGGGGAGGATCCAGCCCTTCCCCTGCAGCCTCGGATGGCTGCCCACTGGGGCTGCTGCTGCTGGTGGCGGTGCTGGTGGCAGTGCTGGTAGTGGTTGCGGAGGCTCCAGCCCTTCCCCTGCAGCCCCGGATGGCTGCCCACTGGGGCTGCTGGTGGTGGTGCTGGTGGCAGTTCTGGCAGTGGTGGGGGGAGGCTCCAGCCCTTCCCCTGCAGCCTCGGATAGCTGCACCACCATGGCTGGTGGTGGGGGCTCCAACTGAGTCCCTGCACCAGGGCCCTTGTCTCTACTGCCTGTTGTTGCAGGCCCCTTGCCCCTCCTTCCTGAAGCTGGGACTGGCTTCTTGCCCTTCCTTCCTGCAGCTGTCTCCTTGCCCTTCCTTCCTGCAGCTGGGGATGCCTCCTTGCCCTTCCTTCGTGCAGCTGGGGATGCCTCCTTGTCATTCCTTGACGCAGTTGGGGTTGACTCCTTGACATTCCTTGATGCTCTTGGGGCTGGCACCCTGTCCGACTGGCTGGCTGGTGGCCGGGATCCTTTCCCACCTGGAGTAGTTGGGGACACAACTGTGCCCGTGGACTGGGTGGCTGAGGTGCTTGCCTGGGTTTTGACTGCCCTGGCCTGATGTGAGGGACTGGGAGAGTGCAGGGGGGTAGGGAAGCAGTCAATGTTGGCGAGGAAAAGCTTCTTAGGGATATTGGGGCAGGAAGAGGGAGATGGTTTGGGAGTGGAGGAAGAGGGAGTGGTGGTAGGAGGTGTCAGTCTGCTGTGTTTGGGTGCAGGTGCATGGGCTAGATGCTGTTGTGAGGTGGATGGCTGTTGAGTGTCTGAGTGCTTGCATTTGTGCACTTTGGGAGGATGGGGCACAGCCACAGTGGGAGAGGACACAGGGGACGTGTGCATGGATGTGGGGGTGGTGACTGCCAGTGAGGGGTATGTACTGATAGGTGTGCTGGTGATGGAGGAAGTGGATGAGGATGCAGTGCATGCAGGTGTGAGTGTAGACACAACTGGGAGGGAAGTGGATGACGAGGAGGATGGGGCCACAGTGGAGGCAGTGGATGTTGGTATGTCTGATTCTGGATGGTGTTTGTATGAGTGCCTGTGGGATGAAGTGTGGTGCTTGTGTTTGCCATGTCCACTCTTATGTGTTCTCCTGGGTGCATGCTCATCTGCCTGTGTGCTTGGGATAGGTTGGGGTTGAGGGGAATGGGATTAGTCAGAGGAAGTTGGAGGCGGTAGGAAAGAAACAGGGACAATGGTTGCCATCAGAGAGGAGGCCAGAACCTGGATTGATCCATGTTGGGCGGCCAAGTGTAGGAAAGTACCATCTTGCCTGGCATGTTACCCCCATTTTTCACTGTATATATGTTGTTTTAGTTGTATGTGTCACTGGGACCCTGTTCACCAGGGCCCCAGTGCTCATAAGTGTGCCTGAATGTGTTACCTGTGTAGTGACTAACTGTCTCACTGAGGCTCTGCTAATCAGAACCTCAGTGGTTATGCTCTCTCATTTCTTTCAAATTGTCACTGACAGGCTAGTGACCAATTTTACCAATTTACATTGGCTTACTGGAACACCCTTATAATTCCCTAGTATATGGTACTGAGGTACCCAGGGTATTGGGGTTCCAGGAGATCCCTATGGGCTGCAGCATTTCTTTTGCCACCCATAGGGAGCTCTGACAATTCTTACACAGGCCTGCCACTGCAGCCTGAGTGAAATAACGTCCACGTTATTTCACAGCCATTTTACACTGCACTTAAGTAACTTATAAGTCACCTATATGTCTAACCTTTACCTGGTAAAGGTTAGGTGCAAAGTTACTTAGTGTGAGGGCACCCTGGCACTAGCCAAGGTGCCCCCACATTGTTCAGAGCCAATTCCCTGAACTTTGTGAGTGCGGGGACACCATTACACGCGTGCACTACATATAGGTCACTACCTATATGTAGCTTCACAATGGTAACTCCGAATATGGCCATGTAACATGTCTAAGATCATGGAATTGCCCCCTCTATGCCATCCTGGCATTGTTGGCACAATTCCATGATCCCAGTGGTCTGTAGCACAGACCCTGGTACTGCCAAACTGCCCTTCCTGGGGTTTCACTGCAGCTGCTGCTGCTGCCAACCCCTCAGACAGGCATCTGCCCTCCTGGGGTCCAGCCAGGCCTGGCCCAGGATGGCAAAACAAAGAACTTCCTCTGAGAGAGGGTGTGACACCCTCTCCCTTTGGAAAATGGTGTGAAGGCAGGGGAGGAGTAGCCTCCCCCAGCCTCTGGAAATGCTTTGTTGGGCACAGATGTGCCCAATTCTGCATAAGCCAGTCTACACCGGTTCAGGGGACCCCTTAGCCCTGCTCTGGCGCGAAACTGGACAAAGGAAAGGGGAGTGACCACTCCCCTGACCTGCACCTCCCCTGGGAGGTGTCCAGAGCTCCTCCAGTGTGCTCCAGACCTCTGCCATCTTGGAAACAGAGGTGCTGCTGGCACACTGGACTGCTCTGAGTGGCCAGTGCCACCAGGTGACGTCAGAGACTCCTTCTGATAGGCTCCTTCAGGTGTTAGTAGCCTATCCTCTCTCCTAGGTAGCCAAACCCTCTTTTCTGGCTATTTAGGGTCTCTGTCTCTGGGGAAACTTTAGATAACGAATGCAAGAGCTCAGCCGAGTTCCTCTGCATCTCTCTCTTCACCTTCTACCAAGGAATCGACTGCTGACCGCGCTGGAAGCCTGCAAACCTGCAACAAAGTAGCAAAGACGACTACTGCAACTCTGTAACGCTGATCCTGCCGCCTTCTCGACTGTTTTCCTGGTGGTGCATGCTGTGGGGGTAGTCTGCCTCCTCTCTGCACTAGAAGCTCCGAAGAAATCTCCCGTGGGTCGACGGAATCTTCCCCCTGCAACCGCAGGCACCAAAAAGCTGCATTACCGGTCCCTTGGGTCTCCTCTCAGCACGACGAGCGAGGTCCCTCGAATCCAGTAACTCTGTCCAAGTGACCCCCACAGTCCAGTGACTCTTCAGTCAAAGTTTGGTGGAGGTAAGTCCTTGCCTCACCTCGCTAGACTGCCTTACTGGGAACTGCGACTTTTGCAGCTACTCCGGCCCCTGTGCACTTCCGGCGGAAATCCTTTGTGCACAGCCAAGCCTGGGTCCACGGCACTCTAACCTGCATTGCACGACTTTCTAAGTTGGTCTCCGGCGACGTGGGACTTCTTTGTGCGACTTCGGGTGAGCACCGTTTCATGCATCCTTGTAGTGCCTATTTCTGGCACTTCTCCGGGTGCTACCTGCTGCTGAGAGGGCTCCTTGTCTTGCTCGACGTCCCCTTTCTCTCCTGGTCCAGTTTGCGACCTCCTGGTCCCTCCTGGGCCGCTGCAGCGTCCAAAATCACTAACTGCACGATTTGCAGCTAGCAAGGCTTGTTGGCGTTTTTTCGGCGGGAAAACACTTCTGCATGACTCTCCACGGCGAGAGGGATCCGTGCACCAAAGGGGAAGTCTCTAGCCCTTTTCGTTCCTGCAGAAACTGCAGCTTCTTCTGTCCAGTAGAAGCTTCTTTGCACCCGCAGCTGGCATTTCCTGGGCATCTGCCCATCTCCGACTTGCTTGTGACTTTTGGACTTGGTCCCCTTGTTCCACAGGTACCCTAGATTGGAAATCCACAGTTGCTGCATTGTTGGTTTCTGTCTTTCCTGCATTATTCCTCTAACACGACTTCTTTGTCCTTAGGGGAACTTTAGTGCACTTTGCACTCACTTTTAAGGGTCTTGGGGAGGGTTATTTTTCTAACTCTCACTATTTTCTAATAGTCCCAGCGACCCTCTACAAGGTCACATAGGTTTGGGGTCCATTCGTGGTTCGCATTCCACTTTTGGAGTATATGGTTTGTGTTGCCCCTATCCCTATGTTTCCCCATTGCATCCTATTGTAAATATACACTGTTTGCACTGTTTTCTAAGACTATACTGCATATTTTTGCTATTGTGTATATATATCTTGTGTATATTTCCTATCCTCTCACTGAGGGTACACTCTAAGATACTTTGGCATATTGTCATAAAAATAAAGTACCTTTATTTTTAGTATAACTGTGTATTGTGTTTTCTTATGATATTGTGCATATGACACTAAGTGGTACTGTAGTAGCTTCACCCGTCTCCTAGTTCAGCCTAAGCTGCTCTGCTAAGCTACCATTATCTATCAGCCTAAGCTGCTAGACACCCTATACACTAATAAGGGATAACTGGGCCTGGTGCAAGGTGCAAGTACCCCTTGGTACTCACTACAAGCCAGTCCAGCCTCCTACACCAAGCCAGTGTGAATGCCCTCCAGGAATGCATTTGTCTGTTGCATTTGGGCTGCCAGCCCCTGGATGGCATTCATAATGGTTGACTGCTCAAGAGAGATGGATCGCAGGAGGTGGCAGCAGGGCTAACTGGGGAAGCAGGGCTAACTGGGGCAGGGCCTGAGGTGCCTGGGCGAAGGAGATACCCACCCTCCTGGGTGAGCGGGCACGGGAAACTCGATCAGGGGCTTCTGGGAGGGCGGTGCTGGTACGGGGGTTGCGGCTGTACCTGTAGCTGGGGTGGGCACAGATGTGTCTTCCACCACCAGGGAGCTTCCATCAGAGGAGCCATCCATGTCAGAACTGTTTCCTCCTGTCTCCGCCATGGTGCTCCCCTTGCCCTCTGTCCCACTGGTGCCCTCTCTGTTGGTGGATTCGGTCTCCTGGGTCCTGTGGGATGCAGCTCCCTCTGTTGCCGGTGCCTCTGCTCCTCCGCCAGATGATGCTAATGCACATAAGAGCAGGGTGACAAAACCAAAAGGGGGGGAGAGACAAAGGATACACTTGGTCAATGGAGCCAACAAACACCACAGTTGGCGTACACAACACACTCACACACAGAGAACAGGCCTACGCACTAGGCAATGCACTACCAGTCACAATGCTAGTCACCAGCCCATGGATAGGGACACCTAATGCCAATTGCAGCATACCTGAGACTCACAGACCCCTGCCCAGTAGTGGATGCCTACTAGCTTGGTTGGAGTACTTTCACATCAGAACCCTGCCCAACATGGGTCCTACCCTGCAATGCCAGGTCTGGGCTAGGGGCACCCACAGGGCCCACACCCCCCACCCGGATACCACCCCACCAGGCTCACGTTGTATATTAGGTCACTGTACTCACCCCCTTGTGGCTGCTGTGATGTCCCCAAGTGCCCAACTAGTTCCAGATAGGCCAGTATGTGGGCCATCAGGGGGGTCAGGGTTCGACGGGCACCCCTTCCTCGTTAGGAGGCCATCCCCAGCTGGGCCTCCGCCGTCTTCCCTGCCCAGCGTCTCAGGTCCTCCCACCATTTCCGACAGTGGGTGCTCCACCTGCCGTAGACCCCCAGGGTCCGCACGTCCTTGGCGATGACACGCCATATACCCTTCTTTTGATGGGCGCTGACCTGCAGGGAAATAGACACAGGGAAAGGTATTAGTCTGACTGTCCTGCCTGTAATACTCATGGCCCACCATGCCCCTTCCCATCCTCATTAGCAAACACATGGCCCATCATACATGCTACACGCTGCCCAGGGCTCATCCACCACCCCGCACATGAGGTCCTCACACACAGCGCTCCATGCATTCACGTCCCATGCATCGTACTCACGGTGTACTCACCTGTTGGTCTGGAGGTCCATACAGCAGTCAGTACTGGGGGAGGACCCCATCCACCAGTCGCTCCAACTCCGCCGAGGTGAAGGTAGGGGCCCTTTCCCCAGTCACACGAGCTATGGTCGGTTCCATTCACAGGTCACAGCAGCACATGCAGTGTAGGTCCTCTCCTGTTGAAGGTCAGGTAGCAAGTGAGTGCACAGATAGAAAATGGCGGTCACGTCCGTGGTGGTGCATACCATCGCGGCCGGCCTACATCACCATTGGCCACTGTACCCCATAGGGCCCAATGTTAACGAATGAGGAGTTGCACAGCCGTTCTCGACCGCCTCCCGCAACGGCCCACAATGTCAGCGGAATTACCTCATTTCCACCCCTCACTTCATACAGGACAGGCGGACGCCATTTCAGGGAGGATGCAGGCCATAGATCCTAATTGTGTCACAGTACATAAATGCACCATTTGGACATCTCCAACAAAATACTGTTACAATCACAACATGCATTGAACTTTAGTGGTTGGAATGTAGAGATAATGACTAGCTGCTTACTATTTTACCCCATTTATTGCAACCGCTGCGGATGAATAGGAGAAGGAGACATCCCCACGTGTACAGACCCCTGGTGGACTTGGCAACAATGGGGGACAGGCACATCATCCTCACCTATAGACTTGACAGGACCACAATCACGGAGATGTGTGCCCAATCGGAGCCTGACCTAATCTCTGCTATCCGTCACCCCACCGGGATCCCCCCTCTTGTGCAAGTGCTATCAGTGCTCCGTTTCCTGGCAACTTGCTCCTTCCAAGTGACAGAGGGCTTGGCAGCAGGAATGTCACAGCCAATGTTCTCAATAGTGCTGACCAGAGTGTTGTCTGCCCTGATTAAACACATGTGCAGCTACATCGTTTTCCCCCAAGTGGGGGATTTGGCTACAGTGAAAGCTTATTTCTATGCAATGGGACGGATCCCCAACTTTATTGGGGCTGTTGATGGTACATATATTGCATTTGTCCGACCCACCCCCCCGGAGAAATGAACAGGTGTTCAGAAATCAAAAGAGGTTTCACTCCATGAATGTGCAGATAGTGTGCCGGGCGGACCAGTACATCTCTGACGTCAGTGCAAAGTATCCTGGGTCTGTCCATGATGCCTTTATCCTGAGGAAAAGCATCATCCAAAATGTGATGGCCCAACTCCAGAGGCACAGGGTGTGGCTAATAGGTGAGCCCTGGTTCTCACTCAGTATATGTTGGTGTATGGGTATGGTGTGGGCCCTAAGGGTTAGTGTGTGGCTAACAGTTGACCCTCGATATTTGCAGGTGACTCTGTTTACCCCAACCTCTCATGACCCTGTGAGGAATCCCAGGACAAGGGCAGAGGAAAGTTACAATGAGGCACATGGGCGAACAAGAAGAATTATAGAGAGGACCTTTGGCCTCCTGAAGGCCAGGTTTTGTTGCCTCCATCTAACAGGTGGATCCCTGTGCTACTCACCCAAGAAGGTCTGCCAGATCATCGTGGCATGCTGTATGTTTCACAACCTTGCCTTGCGTCGCCACATGCCTTTTCTGCAGGAGGAGGAGGCTGGAGGTGGCCGTATGGCAGCAGTAGACCCTGTGGACAGTGAAGATGAGGAGGCAGAGGATGAGGATCAGGACAACAGAAGTGCAGTCATTCGTCAATACTTCCAATGAGACACAGGGAGGACAGTGTTGATACACATATAATTGACAGTTTGATGTGTGACATTGTCACTGGCAGGCTGTGTACTCCTACTTCTATGCCCGCTCACTGTACCCTTTGGCATCTCTTTTTGCAGTTGTTGGTGTCCCACTATTGCTCCTGGTGTGTTCAGTGCAGCCAACTACAGGTCTTTCCAATGTAAACATTACTGTACAGTTGAATTGCATTCTTTGAACCTTTGTTAAACAAATACCTTTTGAAAACATCTGACATACGAGATACTTGTGTTTTATCAAAGTGTGTTTATTGCAGTGCTCTGAAGAAGAGGAGGTAGTGCAATGGGCTGGGGTGATGATGGAGAGAAGTCCAGGATAGAGTCCAGTCTATTTGTATCACAGGTGCATTGTCCAAGAGGGCATAAGAAGTGGAGCAATGGCAGTTCAAAGTGGACAGGGTGACTGAGTGGGACACAAGGGTGACAATCAGGAGAGTCTTATTTCCTGGTGGGGGTCTTGGCAATAGTTTCTGGCTTCTGCCTGGATCACAGGGAACGTTTGTGGTGTGGATCTCTTTCTGCAGGGGGAGGGGTGCTGGTTGCCTGTTGTTCCTGTGGTGGGGCCTCCTGTCCACTAGCGGCAGCGGAGGTGTAGGGCTGTTCAGTAATCTGGCTAGTGGCAGGGGCCCACTGTTGTGCAACTGCCTCCCTCATACTGTTGGCCATGTCTGCCAGCACCCCTGCAGTGAAGACCAGGGTGGGGTTGATGTCCTTCAAGTCCTCCCTGATCCCCAGGTACTGTCCCTCCTGCAGCCGCATATTCTCCTGTCACTTGTCCAGTATCTGGCCCAGTGTATCCTGGGAATGTTGGTATACTCCCAGGATTGCGGTGAGTGCCTCCTGGAGAGTCGGTTCCCTGGGCCTGTCCTCCCCCTGTCGCACAGCAGTCCTCCCAGCTTCCCTGTTGTCCTGTGTCTCTGTCCCCTGAACCATGTGCCCACTGCCACTGACCCCAAGTCCCTGATTGTCCTGTGTTTGTGGGGTGGCCTGGGGTCCCTGTAGTGGTGGACACACTGCTGATTGACGTGTCCTGGGGACAGAGGTATGGGCCCGCTGGGTGGGTGCTGTGGTGGTGTTTCCTGAGGGGGGAGGCTCTGTGGTGGTGTGTGACTGTGCCTGGGTAACCGACTGTCCGGAGGTCCTTGATGGGCCAGGTTGGTCATCCAGATCCAGGCGAACAGAGCTGCTGTCATCACTCTGGGCCTCTTCTGTGGGGGGACTGGATGTTGCTGGCACCTCTTCACCGGTGACATTGGGTGGAATACCTGTGGGTATGTAAATGCAGTGTTATTATTTCTGTGTGTGATATATTGTGCATGGGTGTGTTGCCCTCTATGGATGTTATTGCACTGGCAGCTCTGCCTTGTGTGAGTTGTTATTTGGTGTGCTAGGTGATTCTGTCTAATGGGCATGCTGTGGTGATAGATGTCTATGCAGGTCTGTGAAGGGTGTCCACGCATTGGTGTTGCATGCTGGGCTTGGTATTGGGATGAGTGGGTTGTGATGGTGAGGTATGTGGGAGGTGGTGGAGTGATAGGTGTGAGGTTAGGGGTGAGGGGTGAGGGTATGTGATGGCATGCAGGTTGGGGGGTGATAGTAATGGAGATTTGACTCACCAGAGTCCAGTCCTCCTCCTACACCTGCCAGGCCCTCAGGATGCATGATTGCCAAGACTTGCTCCTCCCATGTTGTTAGTTGTGGGGAAGGAGGTGGGGGTCCACCGCCAGTCCTCTGTACAGCCAGTTGGTGTCTTGCTGCAATGGAACTCACCTTCCCCGTAGGTCATTCCATCTCTTCCTGATGTCATCCCTTGTTCTGGAGTGCTGTCCCACTGTGTTGACCCTGCCCACGATCCTCCGCCATAGCTCCATCTTCCTAGCAATGGATATCTTCTGCACCTGTGATCCAAATAGCTGTGGCTCTAACCAGATGATTTCCTCCACCATGACCCTTAGCTCCTCCTCAGAGAACCTGGGGTGTCATGGTGCCATGAGTGTGGTGTGGGTGGTATGGGTGAGGGTGTTTGGGGTGATGTGTTGGGGTGTGTGATATAAGGTGCGTGTGTGGTGTGTAGGTGATGGTGGTATGTGGCTCTGGTTGTGTGGGTGCTCTTGCTGTCTCTCTCTCTGTTGGCAATGGTTTGTATTTGTAAAGGGTTATGGGTGATGTGGGTGTGTGTTTTATAGTGGTGTGGGTGTGTGGGTGTGGTATGTGTATGGGTGTCAGGTGTGTGTAGTTTGAATTGTCCAGTGTGGTGTTGTTTTGTTTGAGTTTGTGTATTTTGAGCGTGGCGGTATGTGCCGCCAATGGTTTACCGCCATTAAATGTCCGCCGCAGTGATTGGTGGGTCATAATGTTGTGGGCGTAGTTCTATTGGCGTAACGGTGTGGGTTTTGCTATCGTCAGTTTATCACTGGCTGTATAGTGACGGATTGGTAAGTGTGTGTCAAAATATGGTTGGCGGTTATGCGCCGCGGCGGCATTACGTTGGCGGCAGTCGTCATGGCAGTAAGTGGGATTACTGCCAATGTCATAGTGAGGGCCTAAGTCTTTTTGGCTCTGAGACTTCAGGAAACAGGAGGCAAGCTCAATCCAAGCCATTGGAGAGCACTTCTCAGCAGAGCCAGAGGGCAGCAAGGTAGCAGGGCAACAACAAGGCAGCAATCCTTTACAGCAAAGCAGTCAGGTGAGTCCTTTGGGCAGCCATGCAGCTTCTCTTAGCAGGATGCTGGTTCTGGTTCAGAGTTCCTTTCCCAGTAGGTATCTTGTCAAGAAGGGTCTGAGTTGGTAGGGTCAGGGACCCGGTTTAAATACCCAAATGTGCCTTTGAAGTGGGGAGACTTCAAAGATTGGCTTAGAAGTGCACAAGGTCCCCTTTCAGCTCCATCCTGTATGCCAGGGTCCCAGTAGGGGGTTTGGCAGTCCATTGTGTGAGGACAGGCCACTGTACTTTGACATGTAAGTGTCAGGCCCTCCACCCTCCCAGCCCAGGAAGACCCATTCAGTATGCAAATGTGTGCAGGTGTGACTGAGCATCCTTTGTTTGGGGTTATCTGAGTGAAATTCACATGGGAGCTGTCAACTAACCTAGCCAGACGTGGATTGTAAGGCACAAAAAGATTTAAATGCAGAGAAATGCTCACTTTCTAAAAGTGGCAGTTCTAAAATAGTAATAATAAATCCAACTTCCACAGTCAGCAGGATTTTGTATTACCATTCTTGCCATACTAAATTTGACCCTGTTACTCCTTTCTGATCAGAATCTACCACTCAACCAGTAAATGAGAGTAGCCCTAACGTTAGCCTATTAAAGGAGCAGGCCTCACAGCAGTGAAAAACGAATTTAGGGCTTTTACACTACCAGGACATATAAACTACACAGGTATATGTCCTGCCTTTTATCTACATAGCACCCTGTCCTATGGGTTACCCAGGGCCTATCTTAGGGATGACTTATATGTAGAAAAAGGGGAGTTTAAGGCTTGGAAAGTACTTTTAAATGCCAAGTCGAATTGGCAGTGAAACTGCACACACAGGCCTTGCAATGACAGGCCTGAGACATGGTTAAGGGACTACTTATGTGGATGGCACAATTAGTGCTGCAGGCCTACTAGTAGCATTTAATCTACAGGCCCTGGGCACATGTAGTGCACTTTACTAGGGACTTATAAGTAAATTAAATAAGCCAATTGGGAATGAGCCCATGTCACCATATTTTAAGGGAGAGAGCATATGCACTTTAGCACTGGTTAGCAGTGGTAAACTGTGCAAAGTCCTAAAACCAGCAAAAACAATGTAAAAAAGTGGAGGGAGGCAGGCAAAGCGTTGAGGGTGACCACCCTAAGGCTGTCAGGTCTAACAAACGTGTATAAAATTATAGCTAAAATGGCTACACAAAAAGGTAAACTCTTCACCAGGAAGAATCTGGTTTCTGCATCTGACCTGCACTCCGTCCACCTGAATGTGTGACTTTGTCCTAGTCCAGCCTGACCAGAGAACCACAAGTGATGCTTTGTGCTTTTTGGTGTTCTCTAGAGCTTCAAAAACTCAGAACTATTTTACTAAATTGGTTTGGGACTTTTTTCTGTCTTGTTTTTTCACTTCATTACTGTTTCAATCAATCAATCAATCAGGATTTATAAAGCACTGCTAATCACCCAATAGGGCATCCAAGCACTTACAGGTCCCAGAGGCTTATTCGAACAGCTACGTCTTGAGGGCCCTTCAGAATTCCAGAAGTGAGGTGCTGGTCCAGAGGTGTGTGGGGAGGCTGGTCCAGGTTTTTTCTGCAACGTGTGAGAAGGAACATCTCCACTTCTGCTTTGGTAGATGTGGGGAGTATGGGCAAGTGAAAGGGAGGCAGAGCATAGTCTTCCCAACGGTTGGTGGAAGTTCAGGTGGTGGTTAATGTATAGGGATCCTTGGTTGTGTACAGCCTTGTGTGAATGGGTCAGCAGCTTGAATTGGCATCTCTGCTGTACCGGGAGCCAGTGGAGTTGCCTGAGGTGGGGTGTGATGTGGATTCATCGGGGAAGGCCAAAGATGAGTCTGGCTCTGGCATTCTGTATGGTCTGAAGTCACTGTAGAAGGTGCACTCCAATTCCTACATTGAGGGCGTTGCCGAAGTCCAGACAGCTGGTGATGAGGGCCTGTGTCACTGTGCGTCTCATGTGTAGAGGTAGCCACTTGAAGCTCTTCAATAGCATGCACAAAGTGAGGACACAGGCGGAGGATACAGTTGATCTGTGATTTCATGGTGAGCTTGTTGTCAATGATGATTCCGAGGCTTCTGGTGTCGTCGTAAGGAGTGGGTGTGAGTCCTAGGTCTGATGGCTACCAGAAGTCGTTCCATGTGTTACCAAAGATCAGTATTTACATCTTGTCTATGGTCAGCTCCTGGCAGTTGTTCTTCATCCAATCAGCAACGCTTGCCATTCGTCTGAGGAAGCTGGTTCTGGTAGTGGCGGGGTCGTTGGGGACTGAGAGAATAGGTTGGGTGTCATCTGCCTAGGAAATTATGTTGAGACCGTGGGATCTGACGATGTCGGCCAGCGGGGTCATATATGTACTGAAGAGGATGGGGCTGGGGGATGAGCCCTCGGGGACACCGCAGGTGATCTCCTTGGGTTCAGAGGTGAAAGGTGGGAGGTAGATCTTCTGGGTTCTTCCGTTGAGGAAGTAGGTGATCCATTTGAGCGTGCCCCCTTGGATGCCGATGTGGTGGAGTCTTTCGATCAGCATGTGGTGGGATATGGTGTCGAAGGCTACAGAGAGGTTGAGGAAGATCAAAGCTGGTGTTTGCCCTCGGTCGAGAAGGGTTCGGATGTTGTCGGTGGCTGCGATCAGGGCCGTTTCGGTGCTGTGATAGCTGCGGAAGCCAGATTGGGAGACATCGGGCAGTTGGTTCTGCTCCAGGTATGTCATCAGTTGCTTGTTGTTGATCTTTTCCACTACCTTCGCTGGGAATGGGAGCAGGGAATATAGGAAGATAGATATAGGAAAAGATACATTAAGGGGTAGTTAATTTCAAACTTGATTTGGGTCAAGGTACAAACAACAAAGATGAAGAATGTGTAATACTTGTGATAGGATATAGGTAGGATAAATATCCGTGATTAGTTTTATTACATTCCTATACTACGAAAATTAAGTTTGCACAGGGCCAGTCATTATGGGTTATTTGAGCCTTAGCAGAAATTAAGGATCAAATTGTAGGAACATTTGCACATCTTCAAGGCAGGTGTAACATTGTATAAAAGGTTTCTTTTTTTTAATGTTTTCCACTTTCATTTTTGTTGTACTGCTCAGCACATTTACAAACTGGGAAACGTTTTAGATATGTCTATGAATAGTATTCTGTACTGAAAGGACATCCTTTCAGCACCAAACATTTGCTATGCGTCACACACAGACTATGGTGCAAGGGTGTGTGCATCATACACAGACTATGGTGCAAGGGTGTGTGGGTGGCTCAATGCAGGCTTAAGTGTGCCTACGAAGAGGGAGTGAGAAACAGCACCACATTTTATTAGAAATGTTGCTGTTCTGCTGTCTCCCTTTCCCACAACAGAGCTCAGTACCTTTAGTTGCTGTGTTGAGTTCCATAAACATTTAGTACCATTT
Source organism: Pleurodeles waltl (assembly GCF_031143425.1). Classification (NCBI taxonomy): domain Eukaryota; kingdom Metazoa; phylum Chordata; class Amphibia; order Caudata; family Salamandridae; genus Pleurodeles; species Pleurodeles waltl. The sequence goes on along the minus strand of NC_090442.1, from coordinate 317,655,387 downwards.
GGGATGAGATTTGGATATTAGATATGGGTTTGCTTTAAAAACGAGAGGCACTATTTTACGGAACTTGATATGAAAGACAAACATGATGAAATCGGGTATCGCTTTAGTTTCAATGTTTTCTGTAGTTAAGGTTGAAAGACGGATCCTCTTTTTTCATGTTTCTTTCTTCCTTTGCTTTTTCTGACTTCTCTTAGTCTGGGTTGTCTTGTCTTATGTTCTTCTGTTTATGTGATGTGTTTGTTTTAAATAAAAAAATCTTAATGCACTTATTGGAGAAGTTGCTCCATTACATGGTAAGTTGTGGCTCTTTTCTAACTACATTTTCATTATCTTCATGTACTGCATAAATCATGTTCACAACACCAATACAATATTTTAGAATAAACTCATCATCAGAGGTATTGAAGATATTACTTACTTGATGTATTAATTTATAAGATGATGAATGATGGGACACGTGACACTTATTTAGTCTAATGATTACAAGCCCAGTTAATCAACCTGTAAAATTCAATGGATTACAAAAGAAAGATGGAAGAAAGGAATCCTGGTGCTCAAGGGAGTGTTACTATATGCTTAGAAATATCTCTTGTCCAGTTTTGTTATACCATGCTTTAAATGTCAGTGAAATTGAAAACATTTGTGAAACTAAGGAATACATTTATTTTAAGTTCTGGCTGAAGAGAGATATGGGGCCTCATTTACAAGTATTCCATTCACAGAAAAAATGGTCTCAGATTGCTCACCAAAGTTTTGCAAATGTCATAATATTTTGCGAACTGCCCTATGTATAAAAAGGTTCTCAAAATACCCAATAGCAGGAGGTTGCAGAACAACCTGCCTAATTAATATTGGTCACAATCCCAGGGATGGCAGGCCACAAGATTCAGCAGACCACCATGTCTGTAATTGAGTTTAAATGAAGAAAACGTTTTAATGCAAGTTGATTTCATTAAAAAAACAGGAATGTGTTTAAAAGAAATTTTTGTTTTCAAAACGCTTCACTGACAGTTTACAGTGGCCTCATGTCAACGTCACCTGAATTTTTTTTCAAGATTCAGAAAGGGGAAGGAGTTCCCTCTGCGAATCAAAAACCACCTCGTTTAAGGTGTCGGTATCTCACCAATGTTTTACAAATGCAGTCATAAACCATTGATCGTTTCCTCTCCGACTTGTAAATAGGAGGAGAACCTTTCATGAACCCTCCTGTTTCTGAATCTGACAGGGTCACATCAGCTCTTTTAAGAATCAAAAATATTTTTCTGACATTTAAAAGGGCTTATGTACATAAAGGAAACAAAACCCACTTGCAGTTGCAAACCCTTTGCACAAGTCCCTTAGTTCTCGAGGGGTGCTGTGCAGATACATATTTTAATGATTATCAGAAACAAGAAAGACTTGCTTTGTATTTCTAATGGGTGCTAATTCCTGATTGGAAAGCTTCATTGTGTTTTATTCCTGCTGCCTGTCAGAAGCAACAAACAGACCTGTCCTCCCTCTTCAATGCTTTGCAGCCAGAAGCACTATTTCTTACAGAATCCTGGCTGAAAGGGGGCAGGGGGCCTGATATAGCAGCAGCCCTACCGCCGGGTTACACATTTGCCAGGTGTGACTGGACGGATAAGGCAGGGTGAGATGTTGCCATTATTGCAAAACACAGTTTAGAGTATAAATTCACTCCAGTCGCAATCCCAGGCTGTGAAAGCCTATCATGCTCGATACAACTCTCCCATATTTACACATTCTCAGAACGACTGATTTATTATGCACCAGGATCAGCCACAGAGGTTGAGAGGATCATGCCAGACGTACTAGCTGCCCATAACCTTTAGACAGCTAATTATTCGCTATTTTGTGACATAATTATTCACTTCAAATACCCTGAGTACAGGACACTCAGGTCACCAATTTACTGCAGGACCTGTCTATGATTAACCTATCTCAACTTGTCAGTTCTCCAACGGATATCAAGGGCCATATTCTGGACCCCAGTTTTTCAAATACATGTAACCTGACAGTGAAACTCCCTTTACCACTTAGTGTGGACTGACCACTATCTTATCCTATTCACTGTTCCTACAGAAGGGGAATTAATATCTAAAATTATGCATCTCGAGACAGTTCAGCAATGGTCCTAACTGGATACAATCAGCTGGAAGCTTGCCTTACGTAAGTCAATCCCTAATTTTACCCAAGAACAAGAGACCTCTACATCCTGCTTAGATTTTGAAAATTGATTAATAAGACCCTATGTGGATTAATTCCATTAGAAATGTGTAAAAAACAAAAGGCAACCCAAGACAAATTACCTGGTTTTCAGAGGCACGAAGACCACTGAAAAAGGAATGTAAAAAGTGTGAAAGAAAATGGAGATCTGATTATGATGAAACCTGTAAGCAGGTCTATAATGCATCACTGAAAAAATACCAGTTTGCCATTTGTGTAGCCCGAGTAAATGATTCTGCAAAAGGAATAGAGCAAATTTTTAATTCTGTTAAAGAACTTTACTTGATTATTATCTCTTTTCTCAAACCTGATCAGCCAAATATGGTACCTCCTCCATCGGAAGAACACTGTGAAGTATTGGAGCACTACTTTCTTGGGAAAGTAAGGAGCATCTATGACGCTGCAGCAGGTCAGGATGAGAATACAGGAGGAACGCTTACAATCAGTAACATTAAAGCTGAGATTTCTACATTCTCCCAACTGGTTATTGAGGATGTCATGGCAGTAGCAAGTTTGGTTAAATCTGATCTGCCCCTTGACTCTGCTCCAATATACATCCTGTTAAAAGGGGGATATGTAGTGCTTACTGTTTGACAGACATAAATAATCTGTCTTTGAATAACTGTAAATGTTCCAGAGGAATGGAAACATGCGATTATTCAGCCATGACTTAAGAAGACAACCCTGGACCCAGAGGTTGCAGGAAATTATAGACCCATATTACTTCTCCCGAGAGTTAGTAAGATCTTTGAAAAGATAATAAATAGATGGCTTATAGACTTTTAGGAAGCCAATAATATCCTCCACCTCACCCAAACAGGATTCTGTTCGGGTTGCAGCACAGAAACAGCCCTGCTAAGAGCCACAGAAGATCTTAAACTTGTCCCAGATCAAGGTGGCTCAGCAGCTCTGATCCTTCTACACCAAAGTGCTCCATTCAATACGGTCTCCCATTCCATCCCAGGAAGCTGGTATTACAGGGAGGGCCCCAAGATGGTCTCCATCAATTTTGGACAAGAGTTGTTTCCAAGTTAGTGAGGGACCATTTTTCTCTGCCAGACATCAACTGATATGTGGGATTCCTCAAGTTTCATCCCTGAGTCATACACTCTTCAGCTATATGTCCGCCCCTTTACTGATATAATTTGGTCCTTTGGCTTTAAAATGGTATTGAACGTGAACGATACTCAGCTGATTGATTGTCTTGCTATCCCCTGATATGGGTTCCACTTCTAAGAGACTTATCAGCGACTTAGGGAAGGTTTCCAGTTGGATGGCAGCCAGCTGCTTAAAAATAAATGGAGTAAAAAAAGAAGTTATGATAGTTGGCAATAATGCATCACGCTGGAACCAAATTAGCTGGCCCTCTTCCCTGGGAGAACGTCTGTCTTCCAAACTGAAAGTTAAGAGCCTAGGGATTCTGCTGGATAAGCATCTTTATTTGTCATTTCAAGTAAAGAAGATGGCTGGCAGTTGTTTTAGCCTTTTGAGAGCCTTAAGGAAGACTCTGAAATGGCTGCCAGTGGAGGCTCAAGGAACAGTGATTCAAGGATTAATTATTTCCTGCCTCGATTATGGCACTCACTGTACCTGGACAGCCCACTGGCAGTTATTACGAGATTACAAATTATTCAGAACACTGCTGCACAATTACTACTGGGTGATCCAAAATCACAATCAGGTGTCCTGCACTCAAAGCTCTGCATTGGTTACACATAAATTGCAGAATAAAATTCAAGGCCCTTTGTATGGTACATCAGGCTAAACATAATGCAGGTCCACTTATCTTTTGCCAGCTGATCACTCCTTATCAGACCAATAGAGATCTTACATCCAACAACCTTGATTTTCTAGTTGTTCCCAGAGTGAAGAGAACCAGAAGAGGAAGTCGTTCATTCGCATATCTTGGACCCAAACTCTGAAATACTTTACCTATCGAGCTGAGAAGGGATAGTAATTACATTCGTTGTAGAAATAAACTGAAAACCTATCTCTTTTCATAAGTTATCCTCTATTCGATCTTGCTCCATGTACACGAATAAGCACTGAGAGTGCTAGGAAGCCCGTTGGGTGGCCAAGCACTATATAAAGTCAGGTGAATAGAATTGAATATCACAGTGTGGCTTAGTGGAGGAATGCATCAGGTTGTGGGAAGATACAAAATCTAAAGACTAGCAATTTTGCATATTTTTTAAACAATTGGAGCTACTCAGAGTTCTTCTCATGGCAGAGTGGGAACTGGTGCTGGTTGGCACCAGCCTAGGGGGCCCTACTCTAAGCCTCACCTCTACCCCACAAGTGAAGCAAGGATCCCACTGGTCCGTCCGTTTTTCCAAGCACAAACACTGACCAATGCACTGGGCCAAACTCTGCAGGCCCTACTCACCTTTCCACTCACTCACAAAACAGAAATGCCATCTTCCCTGTCCACAAGTACTATTCTCACTGGCAACCACCAGGCATCATGGAAGGAGATCCAGGGACATCGTGTATCAGGAAATGAAAGGCGGTGGGATTGTAGGTTTTTAATATGATTAATGTATACAGGAAAATGGAATACTTTGTCCTACTACCTTTTTCAGATTTTGCTCAGCGGTACAGATTTAATAAAACGTGCACACCCCTACTAAGGCATTGGCTTCAGGGATTTGTATTTTAGTACATGGTCACAGGTATGAATCCTGAAGAGCCTTCAAGCCTTTTAAGCACCTTAAAATTAATAGGATTGAGTTGGGTAAAAAACATATCTGTCAGTAGGTCCAAGAGACCCCACTTTATGTACATAAATATGTTCATACCAGTTATAAGGGGAAAACATGTTTCAATGTATTCTGTGACATATACGCACAGGACAAACACTCACTCCTTTATACATCCGAGCAAGAGTTGATTTCAAAAGTAGTCGTCACTGTTTGTACAGCAAAATTCTCACCGGCCTTCGTGGACCAAACACATTGCAGTGACAACGGTTTACGTCTGAAATGTAATCACACTGTTTCTCAGAATCATTTCTTTATTTCCTTTCCATACAGAAAGTAATCCTTTTTGCTCTTCTTCCCCAATTTGCCGTTAATGTGCTAAACACCATTTGTACCTGCAACACATGCAAGCAGTATTATTCATGTCTGTATTTGCTTTGCCAATACTTGTTAAGTTTTTAATACAAAAAATGACATGCCTGTAGCTATTTCACCGATCACACTTCGCCTATTTACTACAAAAAACCCACACCTAATAATCCGTGTTTATTTACACCGTTAAACCATGAGTTAAAACACGACTACAGTAACTCTTCACAGTGACGGGCACTGAACACATGAACTCTCCTTCGAGTGACCTTCAGTGGATTCCACGATTCTCATAACTTAAGTGCTTGTGCTCTGTACCGAATAACACGAAACCAATAACTTTCCTGCTGCAATAGTCTGTCGGTATTTTTGTTAAAAGAGCAAGGTAAGGTCAAAATCATTAATCTGATGGCTCAATGAAGGGCTAAAAGTCCGGCTTTTAATAATGAAATACAATTCTTGAGTCAGGTTCGGCCTCCAAAGCTTCACCTCGCTGATTAGAGACGGGAGTATCTGGGCTGATTTATTTCTTAGAGGCAAACATGAAAGACCTTGCCAGGAAAGAATGGGCAGTCCCTGACAGCCATTTAAAGGTGAAGGAAACCTATAAATAGAAAATCATTACAACCAACCATCATTCATTTGTAGTTCCACAGTTCAAAAGAAACAATTGCCTCCCGTTTTTCATTAAACATTATTACTTTGGTTCATTTACATTTTCTGTATTGAAATACTTCCAGTGTAGTTATGGTTCTGGGATGGACCATTTGGGATATTTTGGGCAGTGCCTTCCTTGATTATGCTAATTGTACAAATCACACCACCTCTAGCATCTTAGGTAGTATCACCTCGACTTCAGTAATTCTACAGTAAAAAGAAAACGATGGGGTTTACCATTTATCAATTCCTTTACACTAATAACATGCATTTGTTCACTGCCTCATTCACTATAGAAGCAAGGGCCGCTGTTTACTGATGCTATTCAATTCGTGGATTTTTCTGTCTTTTTCACAGTTTCTTGCCTTTTTCAGGCCAAGTAATATTGACGCCAGGAAGGGAAAGCTGCATTTCTGCACTGATAGTCTTTTAACATCTGGCGTTAAAAATACATACATAAACATAGGTACATAGAGCGGCTTCAAGACTCAGTTAGCCTTCTTCATCCCTCAGTCTTTTGTGATGTCATTCACATTTTCTTACTCCCACCGCAGCATAAACCATGGGCAAATAGATCAGATCACTTAAGCCATTGGTTCCCCTCACTGTGAATTATGGCATTTTTACTTTGCAGAATAAACTCATCAGCTTAAAAAATAGTCCCCTTTCATGCCAGGATTAGTGGAGTCAATTGTACTCTTTCCATAAATATTATTTTTGTTTTTTCCCGTTGTTTTTAGATTTTTTACGTCCTGCCAGCCCGCCAGCTCCCCAGACACTGCTTCTGGGCCCTTGCAGCTGCTTGTAGTGGGTCGCATTAATCTTGGGCATGACAAGCGACATGAAATGACTCGGCAGGCAATCCACAAAACAGAGGACCAGACAGCCGCAACCCTGTTCTTTTTTTCCTGCTGAAAGCCTCGAGTTGAGGCCCGAATCCAACTCTTTTGGGTATAGATAACAGTGAATTCGCTTAGCATACAGGGAGTGCAGAATTATTAGGCAAATTAGTATTTTGACCACATCATCCTCTTTATGCATGTTGTCTTACTCCAAGCTGTATAGGCTCAAAAGCCTACTACCAATTAAGCATATTAGGTGATGTGCATCTCTGTAATGAGAAGGGGTGTGGTCTAATGACATCAACACCCTATATCAGGTGTGCATAATTATTAGGCAACTTCCTTTCCTTTGGCAAAATGGGTCAAAAGAAGGACTTGACAGGCTCAGAAAAGTCAAAAATAGTGAGATATCTTGCAGAGGGATGCACCACTCTTAAAATTGCAAAGCTTCTGAAGCGTGATCATCGAACAATCAAGCGTTTCATTCAAAATAGTCAACAGGGTCGCAAGAAGCGTGTGGAAAAACCAAGGCGCAAAATAACTGCCCATGAACTGAGAAAAGTCAAGCGTGCAGCTGCCACGATGCCACTGGCCACCAGTTTGGCCATATTTCAGAGCTGCAACATCACTGGAGTGCCCAAAAGCACAAGGTGTGCAATACTCAGAGACATGGCCAAGGTAAGAAAGGCTGAAAGACGACCACCACTGAACAAGACACACAAGCTGAAACGTCAAGACTGGGCCAAGAAATATCTGAAGACTGATTTTTCTAAGGTTTTATGGACTGATGAAATGAGAGTGAGTCTTGATGGGCCAGATGGATGGGCCCGTGGCTGGATTGGTAAAGGGCAGAGAGCTCCAGTCCGACTCAGACGCCAGCAAGGTGGAGGTGGAGTACTGGTTTGGGCTGGTATCATCAAAGATCAGCTTGTGGGGCCTTTTCGGGTTGAGGATGGAGTCAAGCTCAACTCCCAGTCCTACTGCCAGTTCCTGGAAGACACCTTCTTCAAGCAGTGGTACAGGAAGAAGTCTGCATCCTTCAAGAAAAACATGATTTTCATGCAGGACAATGCTCCATCACACGCGTCCAAGTACTCCACAGCGTGGCTGGCAAGAAAGGGTATAAAAGAAGGAAATCTAATGACATGGCCTCCTTGTTCACCTGATCTGAACCCCATTGAGAACCTGTGGTCCATCATCAAATGTGAGATTTACAAGGAGGGAAAACAGTACACCTCTCTGAACAGTGTCTGGGAGGCTGTGGTTGCTGCTGCACGCAATGTTGATGGTGAACAGATCAAAACACTGACAGAATCCATGGATGGCAGGCTTTTGAGTGTCCTTGCAAAGAAAGGTGGCTATATTGGTCACTGATTTGTTTTTGTTTTGTTTTTGAATGTCAGAAATGTATATTTGTGAATGTTGAGATGTTATATTGGTTTCACTGGTAATGATAAATAATTGAAATGGGTATATTTTTTTTTTTGTTAAGTTGCCTAATAATTATGCACAGTGATAGTCACCTGCACACACAGATATCCCCCTAACATAGCTAAAACTAAAAACAAACTAAAAACTACTTCCAAAAATATTCAGTTTTGATATTAATGAGTTTTTTGGGTTCATTGAGAACATGGTAGTTGTTCAATAATAAAATTAATCCTCAAAAATACAACTTGCCTAATAATTCTGCACTCCCTGTATTACCGATCCATTAGTTCTATTTTTGTTTTCTCCATTTATATACATGCATTTCAAACTGTTTTTTTCTGGTTACGTTTGGCAATGTGACAAGTTACAGGCCCTCGTGAATGCCCCTACACCTAATAAAGGTAACAAAAAGGCAGAAACGTGTTGACCAGACTATCACACTAGGGTTGAATATCTTCCCTATGTTTTGTTTGTAATCCCGTCTCTTGGTGTAGGAAAGTATCCTCTTCCTTGGCATGGTCACCCTCATTTTTGCCTGTTGTCAGTGTGTTTGTGTTCACTGGCATCCTGCTAACCAGGACCCCAGTGATTATGCTCTCTCCTTTATAACTTGGGAACCTAACTACTTGCACCCAACATTTGGCATACTGGGGCCCCCATGTAAGTCCCTAGTACATGGTACCCAGGGCATTGGGTTTCCAGGGGATCCCCATGGGCTGCAGCATGTATTATGCCACCCATTGGGGGCACATAGAAAGTGTTCTGCAGGCCTCCCATTGCAGCCTGCATGAAAGGGTGCATGTGCCCTTTTTCACTACAGGTTACTGCACCAAGTCACTGTAAGTCACCCCTATGGCAGACCCTCCTAGCCCAGATGGCAGGGTGCAAGTACCTGTGTATGAGGGCACCCCTGCACTAGCAGAGGTGCCTCCACAAACTCCAATTCCATTTTCATGGACTTTGTGAGTGCAGGGACGCCATTTTATGTGTGTACTGGACATAGGTCACTACCTATGTCCAGCTATATAATGGTAACTCCGAACCTAGGCATGTATCAAACATGTTGGAATCATACCCCAGTACTGTTGCCAGTGTTGGAAGTATGATTCCATGTAATCTGGGGACTCGTTAGAGGACTCCCAGCATTGCTCCTACCAGCCTTCTGGGGTTTTCCGGGCAGCCCAAGCTGCTGCCATCCCTTAGACAGGTTTCTGCCCTCCTGCTGCTTGAACAGCTCAAGCCCAGGAAGGCAGAACAAAGGATTTCCTTTGGGAGAGGAGGGTAACACCCTAGCGGAGGAGCCGTCCCTGCCAGGAATAGTCAATCTGCATCCAGGAAGAAGACTCTACTTGCAACATTGTTTCCACGGCTCCTTCCAGATTCTGCAACATTCCCCCGGCTGTGCATCATCAGAGGGTGGCATGTCTTTAGTCTGCACACGAAGGAAGAAGAAACCTCCCTCGGAGTGAAGGAGTCACTCCCCTGCATCCGCAGGCACCAACTACAACAACGACCGACTGCGTGGATCTCCTCTCATCCTGGCCTGCGTGAATCCTGCATCACAGGTGGTGATCCGGAGTAGTCCTCTTGGTTCTTCCTGCCAGCTGTCCAACTTTGGTGGAGGTAAGCTCTCGCCTAACCATGCAGGACAGTATCCCCATGCACTGCATCTCTTGCAGCTACCAAGGCTTGTTTGCATCTCCTCCAGGGGGTCTTCAGGCTCCCTGTAGCTCCAGCTCCCAGCACTCCCTCCTGCGATGCACAGCCCTGTGCGTTCTTCTCCTGCTGCGTGGGACCCTTCATGAGCTTCTCTGCGTCTCCTGGTTCAGCATCCAGTGGGTCTCCTGTGGGGGCTGTCTCTTCTTCTTTGGACTCTCTGCCTCGCTGAGGGTCCCCCTAGGATTCCCCCCATGGGTAGAGTCCTCCTGGACTTTGCTGGTCCCCGGAAGCTCCACATTTCCTCCAGACGACTTCTGCCTTTGCCAACGCTTGTGGCTTTTCCACGCCACTGACCGACTGCAATTATACATCCAGCGTTGGACATGAACTGCATTCTCCAGGAACTCTTCACCTACTCCAGGGCTGTATTCCTGACCGTCTTCATCCTACAATCAAACAACTCCTGCTCGGTGGACAGTAGCTCCTACTCCTCCAGGACTCTTCTGTGACTTTTCTTCCACAGGTCTTCCTCTTCAGGAATCCACTGTTGGTTTCTTGCAGTCTTGTCTGATTGTTGCATTTTCTTCCTTTTATGTGGTTTGGGGGAAATCCAGTAACTTACTCCTTTCTTCCTGGTCACTAGGGGACACTGTGGTACTTACCTTTGGGGTTTCCTGGTACCCCCAGCTCCCTTCTACATATTCCACTTACCTAGATAGGGGCCCTGTGTTCGCATTCTTTTTTTAGTATATGGTTTGGGCTCCCCCTAGGGGCACTATTGTTTAACTGCATTTGCACTGTTTTCTATCACTTTCTTTGCCTATTTCTGATAACTACTGCATATTTATAGTGTGTTACTTACCTCCTATTGGAAGGTTGCCTGTCTAGTACTTTTTGGTACAGTGTCACTAAAATAAAGTACCTTTATTTTTGTAACACTGGGCCCTCATTATGAGTTTGGCTGTGTTTTCTGAAGAACGCTGTGGTGGCGGCTGCCAAAAGACCGCCAGTGTTGGATGTCTCACAACTGCCGTATTACAAGTCACAGACAGAAGATCTGCCAAAAACAGCCAAAAATCCGACACTGCCAGGCCGGCTGAGGGCAGGAGAGAGGCGGTCCTACCACCAGCGCACCAAAAACGGCAAAAAAAATGTGACCCACAAATCATCACAGCGGTCCTTCCACGCCAGTAAACCATTGGCAGTGCAACCCGCTGCGCTCAAAAATACAAATCCAGAAGAACCAAAGCCACATTGGACAATACAAACACCCCACACCTGAGACACATATACACATTAGACGCACCCACACACACCATTATAAATCACCCCCCCACACATCTGACAATCCTTTGCAAAAGGAACGATTCACAGACCTGGAGATACTGCTATACCCAATGTATAGCACATATACACCATTGGCACACACAGCACAACTGCACTCGAACACTACAACCCACTACCACACCAACCAAAACACCCCACACACCCCATCAAGCACCAAACATGACCCTTGCGCACAACACCCCCTCACAATCCACTTCACTACCACCATGTCCCCTCAAGAGCACCCACGATTCACAAACGAAGAGTTGATGGTCATGGTCAATGAAATTGTCAGGTTAGAGCCGCAACTGTTCGGGCCACAGGTACAGCATACATCCATAGCCAGGAAAATTGAGTTATAGCGGAGGATCGCCGACAGGGTCAATTCAGTGGGCAACCATCCACTCACAAGGGAGGATATCAGGAAGAGGTGGAACGACCTACATGAGAAGGTGCATACCATGACATCACAAAACCACATCGTCATCAACAAGACTTGCAGTGGGCCCTCACCTCCTTCCCCAGAGTTCACATCGTGGAAAGAGAAGGCCTTGGACATACTGCATGCAGAGGGCCTGACTAGAAAAATCGGAGTACTGAAGTCCAGTAAGTCACTAACACTCTCATGCCACCAAAAACTCCTGTACAGCATGCGTCCCCGTACCCTATCACTCCCTACTTCAACTCACCTCACACTTGCTCCCCCACCCAATCACCGAATGTACCTCCCCTGCATGCCACACCACCCCACTGCCATCATCCCCACACAGTCCACCCCTATTGCACGCATAGCAATAACAATGTCAAGCACTCCAACTCCAACAATGCATGACTCCCCAGCTGCCAGTCCCACTTCACAGTGGAACACCTGCACCTAAAACCATCACACAAGCTACAATAACTGGATGTTTCAACTGCGTACCACTACATGTCAATGACAGCTATGCTATCCACAATCCACAAGCCTCCATGGAGCATGGAACCAATTTCACAAGCCATCACCCACTAGCAATGTCTGCAGTGCCTCATCTGTCATTGCCATCACGGGGAAGCAAGTCAAGCTACTGCATGCATCATACAATGATACAAACAAGTACACCTCCACAATGTAACTCTCCCCCTCTCCATCCACAGGTACCCCTGCCACTGCCACCCTGCAGAGAATGCCAGAGACAGACAGCCCTCCCCAAGATGAAGGCCCCACTGAGGACTACAGCTTTGGATGTCTGGACATTGATGACCTACCTGGCCCACCTGGGACATCTGGACAGTCCACCACTACCAACCTGATACTGCCCACATCTGTGCCCCCCCCCCCCCCTGTGGTAACAACACAGGCAACCCCTCGTCCCCAAACCTGTGTCCCAAGGACTGTTCAAACAACATTGTGCCCCACAGTACAGGGACCTGAGTCTACCCCTCACACCCAAGACGATAATGTTCCTGGTGTAGCTGAGAGTGGATACACCGTGCCAGGGGCACAGGAGGCCAGGGCCAGTGGGAGGACACCTGTGGGCTCCTTCCCTCCAAGGGGAAGGACTGGCCAGGAGGCCATCTCTCAAGTCCTGGGAGCATACCAGCTATCCCAGGACAAGATGGGCCAGATACTCTCCACCTTGCTGGAGAACCAGAGGCTGCAGAGGGAACACCACCAGAAGCAGTGGCAGACTCACAATGCCACCATGGCCACCATTGTAGGGGTGCTAAAGGAACTCACATCCATCCAGTGTGCGTCCTCCTCCCACCAGCAGGCCCCTTCCACTAGCCACATACCATCTGTGCCATCCACTTCCACCTCAGCTAGTGGGATGAAGGTCCTGCCAGAGGACCCATAGGCCACTAGCACTCCTCCCTCTGTAGCTGAGGAACCCTCCGCAAATGAGGTCATCCATCCAAACATCCTGCGGGAGCTGATGACAAGGCCAAGACCACTGCCAGGAATTGAGACTCTCCTGAACATTCTCCCTTGTGTGCCACTGACACACCCTTTTGACTGTCCACTGTCATCTGTCCATTTTCTCATGGTCTTTGGATACTGGACCTGTACTACCAACAGTTGGGCGAACTGCTCTGATGAGTTTAACCACGATGACCCCACTCATCACCCACTGCACTTGTAAATCACAATAAACACCAGTGAGCACAGCTATTGCTTACCTATCTTTATTGTAACATGTATGAATTAACTGTTGTGGAACATGTCAGCCTACTTAAACCATTGACCAGCAAAAGTCTTTTAGATGAACAAAAAGGGAGGCACATGCAGCAACTTTGGTGGTAGAACAGACTTAGCCTCAAATCTTCTGTCAAGGGAGCCACCAGTCAAGGCAGGAACCAGAGTAGCACCACCCAAATTACTTGCAAATACACCAAGACAGGGTCAACCATCACAATAGGAGTCACTGTTTCCCAGCCAACACACATGCAGTACACTGTTGTCCTTCCTAGTGCAAGTACCCAAGTGGCATGTGAACATAAATGACCATAGCAGATCCACATTTTCAAGACATCCATACCCAATGGTCCATCCCTCACAGCTCACAGTATCCAACTAAAGCTGAGTTCCACTCTCAATACGAGTTACCTTCCATATCCATCCATTGTGTACAGTGAGGACAAGTTGCCATACTGTTGACACAACCTTTGCTGCCAGTTCTTTAGCAGTTTACACTGTATTACTGGGACCATACATCATGGTCATTCCCTTGCAGATGTGATGGCAGCCAAAAGCACAGTAAACATAGCACTGACATATGAACAGTGACACTTTCCCTGATGGGCAATAGGACATTGCCACAAACACACACAGAGGGATAGCTGCACTTAACACCTCCACTGATGGCACACACCAAGATGAGCTATGTCACAAGGCAGACAGGGGTACAGTTCCCATACAAGACACTTGACACATACCTGTAGATCATTGGTATGATATTGTTGGATCAACTCTGTCCCGTCACGTAGGCTTTCATTATTCTAATGAGATTACTGGATTTTGAGCAGCAGAATCGCCTGCGGTGTGGGAGACTGAGTCTGACCCACTACAGGTGACACCTGTCGCTCCAATCCGGGTTTTGTTCCCGCTAACTAGCAGTGCTTCATCTCTAACCAAGGGCAGGGATGATTGGGCTGCCGAGCGCATGACATAATTGATTTCTCAGGGAAAACGTGGTCACTCAGATGTCATCCGTTTCTCTCAGTTACATTAGTCTCACATACACAATGATAAACAGAGGCAGTAAATGTTTCAATAAGATTTGAATGAAGCGACTGTATCTTAGATAGCAAAGCATGTGCTGCAAAAACCGGGACGATACAGCATGGCAAGATTAAAATTGTGACAAGGAGAGTAACGCTACCATATTGTCACTAGAGTCAATAGACTAATTCCTACCTAGGCCATAATAGAGCACAGCATATTAAAATCTAATTCTGCCCTTCAGGTTCCCCTGGGAAGACATCATCCCCCATACCTGAGCAAAGGCTTGAAGTCTACATAAGCAGCTGTAGCGAAGCATTCAGCAATCAGCATACAGTCCTGGATCTCTGGCTGGAATCTCTCTCTAACTTATAAAGGACAAGGAAGTGTTTTTATAATTAAACAGCTGATGTTCTGAGAAAATGTCCCTACGTAAGAATGTGTGTTTTTCTATGAATGTCAGAGACAAAACTTGTACCACGTTCACCGGCAACCTATCTTACTGCAGCCTTGGAAGAAGCACAGAGTGAGCAAGAATGTGTTGTTTGAGAACAAAGTGCTGGCCTAGGCAAAAACAGTTAGATAGAAATAAATAAAATAAGACAGTTAAAGTGGCTATTGTAATAATAATAAAACAAAGCTGAATAAAATATATCTAGGTTAAAGTGCACAGCTGCATGCTTAGTATGTTAAAATAACATGCATAAAGCTATAACTAAAATGGCTACACAACAGTCCTAGAGTCAGCAATATGCTCATCATTTGCCTTCTCACCAGTGTCTATGTCACCATCATCAGCCACAGGTCCAGATACCACCTCCTCAACATCCAGTGGTATGCGACGTCGCAGAGACAGATTGTGTAGCATTCAGCAGGCAACTACGATCTGGTAGACCTTCAGTGGTCTGTAGAGCAGGGCACCTCCTGACACATACAGACACCAAAATCTGGCCTTTAGCAGCCCAAAGGTTCTCTCGATGACACGCCTCGTACTGCCGTGGGCCTCATTTAAACTGTTTTCACCATCTGTTGTTGGATATCTCACTGGTGTCAGCAGCCACAGAAGGTTAGGATAGCCAGAGCCACCTGTGTGCACAAAGGTTGGACCTATCACAATACCGGTAGTGACACTGGGTAGAATGTGAAGAGAGGTGTCATAACAGTTGCACACATACTTTTGGATACATACCAATGAGCCGGGCCCTCTCTCTCTGTAGTTGTGCCATTATGTGTGGCGCATTGATGTTCCTCAGGATGCAGGAGACATGCACAAATCCATGAAACTTGGCCGTCACTTGCAAGATGAACTGGCCAGCGAGGCACACTACCTGGACATTGATGGAGTAAAAACTTTTCCTGTTCCTGTACACTTACTCATTTGCCCTGGGAGGAACGGAACCAAAGCAATGCAGGTGCCATCTATGGCCCCTATCACATGAGGGGCATGTGCCATATCACAGAAGTCAGATTTAACAGAGGCCAAATACGCATATGATGTAGCTGTCCAGGTGTTTCAGTAAAGCACACAGTACGTCGTTCAACACTACACTGCACATAGGTTGTGACATCTTTGCTGCCAAGCCCACTGTCATCTAGAACGAGCCTGAGGCAGGGAAGTATTGAAAAGATAAGATCTCTACTGTGGGAGGGATGGCAAAGTGATTACGGATGGCTGGCAAGAGATCCGGTTGCAACTGTGTATACAGCTCCACGATGGTCTGATGATTCAGACAATAGGTCTGAATGATGTGTCTCTCTTCCATGTAGCAAGGTCAACTAAGGGCTGATACACTGGTGCATGTCTCATTTTCACCACTGCATGGTGTCTAGCAATAAGAGCGAGGTAAGCCACACGTTGATGTCAACAGTTCACATGCCACCAAACACTACACATGCAGCTTGGTAACGCACACATTTGGTTAGGCCCTCTACGATGCAGCAAGTGACTGCACGTTGTGTCGTATTTATCAGCACACACACTTGACTATCCCTGAATGCCACATGTGTGAACCTTGCTTTGATGTGTGAACATGGTAATCTATGCACGTCAATAGAATTCATACATGACGCACTTATCATTCACATACAATACACAAGCTACATGTAAAATGGCAGCCGCCTGTCCTGCAAGCAGGGGAAAGATAGAAATGACCAAATTCCGCCAGCGTTAGTCGTCATGGCGGTAGGCGGTCGCAATCACTGTGCAACTCCACATTCAATAACATTGCTGCCTATGGTAGACTGGGGCCAATGATGATCACCGCCAGCAGTCACTGTCATGTACGCGGCGGCCGTGACTGCCATTTTGTGTTGCATAGCTCATTTGACTCCTGACACTCTGTAATGATATCTGTATTTAACCACTGCTCCATCTTGACCACTGACTCCATTTTGTGCTTAACATAGCTTCAGCCATCGTCACGTTAGAGGTGCAGTTATTTTTCGGCGCACCTGTTATGCAATGTGTTTTTTGCTCATGTTTTCACTCTTTGTGCTCTTTCTCACCAAGGACTAGAACATAACATGGAGGAGTGCAAGTAAGATAGGGATGTACCAGGATAATGTTTATGGTACGGCAGGGAACTGCTCGGTCTTAGGAGAGCACCTTGGGATATGGCCAAATCTCTTATGTGCTCTTCCAACGCTGACTGATAGGGCCAGCGTTTGAACAACAACTCACAGAAGGGGAGAGGGATTTCTAGAATTCTCCTCTCCAGCTTGTTTAAAGTATATAAGAGGAAGAAACTAGACAACTGTGAATTTTGAACTCTGGTCGGGACAGGGACGCCTGTGCCTGCCACTCCCTTGAGGGTAGTTCTCTCTTCACAGTCGACTGGTTCATGGCCTGTTGCTGGCAAAGAGATGAAGCAAGCGAGCCGCATGGTGATAAATTCTTTTTAAATATTATTTTTAGCTTTGCACTGTAAATGAATATATAATCACTGTATATGCAGATATCAAATCCATGATTAAAGTATTGTATTTTCATTTTTTGTTTCTACGATCATGATTATTCTACTGCTATGATCATTTTTAGAAGGGTATTCGTGTTACTGCATTTGTCTACATGATTCCTCTATTTAAACCTTACGCAGTGCTTTAATACATTTATTATTCAGACTACTGGCTCTGCATTGTTGGAATTCCTTTTATTCCTGTTTCCTCTCAGTTTGAAGTAGAAGCAGAACACTTTTATTTCACTCTGTGACTTTCTTCAAATGTTCACTCGTGTTCATAACCTTCTTATTCAAACCTTGCAAAGTGCCTTGATAAATGTATTGGTCAGACTGAGAGTGCTGCATACCAGAAATTCCTTTCATTATTTGTGTATCACTTCTTAGTCTGCAGTAAAGCAAAACACTTGTGCAAGCAAATCCTCCACTGCGTGAGCTGGTGTGTTCTGTCTCTGGGAGCCACTATGTCATGTCCTGCAAGAGATAGGGCCCCTGCCTTCACCCAGGAGGAACTGGAAAAGCTCATGGACGAGGTTCTACCCCAGTATGGACAGTTGCATGGGGCACCAGAGCAGCAGGTGAGTCTAATGTTCCTGTTCTGTCTGATGGTGATGTGTGTGGGGTTGAAAGGCGTGGAGACAATGCACATGGATAGATGCATGCAGATGGCGAAGGAGTAGGTGCAGAAGTGCCATTAAGGCACATTTGTGTGGTCATGAGATGTGTCTGATGTGCGAAGTCCACTGCTGTTAGTGTGATGTCATTCTACATGATTTTCTCCTTCTGTCTGTGTCACCCATACAGGTCAGCACCCACCAGAAAGAGTCCAGACCGCCAGAACCATGCAGACATTGACTCATGCGGGTAGGAACTTAAATTTTGGATATTGTCTCCTGATATTTGTCATCTTTTGGATGACCAGCTCCTTCCATCAGCATCAGTATACCTGAGGTGTCACGGCATTGCCATGACTAATAGTCTGCCACTATGACAGAAGTAATTGGTGTGATCTAAATTAGCTGCCTCAGACTGTAGGTGTAGATGGCTGAAGGGAACAAAATGCTTCTGGTCACATTGTTGATGGATTTATTGCCATGCTACCTTCCCATGCAGGAATCGGTAGAGTAAGGAGTACAGGGTAAGTCTACGTTAACGACAATGGGTGTGTGCCAAGTACTGTGCTACTGTGCATTGTATGACTCTTCACGTAGTCAAAGATGCCAATGTTCCCACATTAGTTGAATCAGAGTGCATAGCTTCTGTTACCCCTCTGATTTCCTAAAGTTGAGCATTACAATGTAAGGGTGTGCAATGGCATGGCATGTCATACCAGCAGTTCATTAGGCTGTCGGTCTCTGTGAATGATATGTAGGTATTGACCCATTGCACCCATTTTTCTCTCCCGCCCTCCCTCCCTCCCTCCCTCTCCTCCTCTGTCTTTGTGTGCATCAGCGTCATCAGGCGAATGAGAAGGGTAACCAGCAAGTGGAGAAACTGCAGCCCACGGGACCCAGGATGCTGATACCAGCAGAGCAGAGGAGGGCGAGGGGAGTGCCACACGGGAGACCGGATCTACAACATTATCTTCAGATTCCTCCTCCGATGGATGCTCACTGGCAGGACCCATCTGGGACCAGTCCAGCACCATCCTAGTCCGCCACCCCCTTACCAGCACAACCTTCCTTGTAGCTCCCCACCCAGTTACCTGTGCCCACTCACCCAGTAGGGTGGGTGTCTCCTTCGCCACAGGCACTTCTGCCCCTGCCCCTGTCAGCCCTGCTGCCCTCAATGAGGAGACTATTGACCTCCTGGGGTCCATCTCTGTGGGACAGTCAACCATTGTGAATGCCATCCAGGGTCTGGCATAACAAATGCAGCAGACCAATGCTTTTCTGGAAGGCATTCACCGTGGTCTGACTGGCCTGCAAAGATCCTTTCAGGCTGTGGCCTCCTCATTGATGGCAACCAGTGTCGCTTTGTTATCTGTCCCCCCTCCAGTTACATGTGCCCAATCCCACACCCCTCTCCCCACACCCATCCAGAGCACACAGTCAGACCAGCACTCTTCCACTTCAACAGACTTCACAAAGACAAACACAGGTACCACAAATCCCACCACTGCCATGCACACAGCCAACAGACACATGCATGCTCAACAACATCCACTCCCTACACAGACTCCCCCACCTCCATCCTCACAGACACAACACCACTCACAACTGCTTTCACCACATCAGTACTCCCAGATCCTTCCACAAGTCCCATCATGCCCACCATTCACCACAATAGCAGACCCCCATACATCTACCCCATTCACCACATGTGCACTCAGCATTACTACCCACACCTCCACATGTAGCACATCTACCTTACCTGCAGGCACCACCCCAACAGAGACTCACACATCCACCCTGTCATCTCCCTGCATCTCCTCCCCTTCCTCCCAAGACACCTAAACACCCGCACTCATCTACCCAACAGACACCTAGCACACACATGGCTTCCACCCACACTCCTGCACCAAAGGCACCTACCAAGACACACCTTACAACTACTCTCTCTCCCTCTCACCTGCCTTTCCCATGACCGCCCTTGTGTCCCTAAAAAAAGATTCCTCTTTGAGTTTGCCCAGTTCCCTCCCACCGACCCTGTTTCCCCAAGTGCCCTCAAGCCCTCCCCATACCCAGTCTTTCCACCTCCCAGTCCTCCCATGGCCCCCGTGGTAGTGCCCATGCCCCAGCCACTCCCCTACGGAGACTAACACCACCCCAAAAGGCAAGGGCCCTCCTCCTAAGGGCCATACGAAGGGGAAAGCACCCCCCTTAAGATCAAAATTGAAAGCCCCACTCCCAAACCCAAACCTAAGGACCCCCTCCCAAACCTAAGAACCCCCTCCCAAACACAAACCAAAGAACCCCCTCAAACCCAAACCACCACCTGAACCCCCCCCCTCCATCACCTCTCAGGTGCCTGCATGCCCCATTGATGCCCCTGCCTTGAGGAGGCCACTTTGCAGACAGGAGTCAAGTTGGGGCCAAGAACACTTTTGGACTGGTCAGTAGGCCTCTGTTGTATATAGGTTATTTATTTCATGAGGACATAAACCCATTGGTGTTGAAGTTTACATACTTGTCCTGCCTTTCCTTCAAGTTGTATGTGTTGTATATGTGCGATTTGGTGTGTGTCTTTAGTGTATGTGATGTGTTACTGTAGCAGCATGAGTTGTGTGGGTGAGTTGTGCTATGGGCTGTTTGTGATGTGTTGTATTGGTGTTGTGTGGCATTGTGTGGTGGTGGTGTGTGTGTTGTGATACATCTCTGATGTACTTTGTGTGTTGGGTGGACGTGATTTGTGATGTGACACGTTGTTTGGCAGTGTTATTGTTTGTATTGGTTGTGTGCTGTTGTTAAGTGTTGCTGGCACTATGGCCCTCATTATGACATTAGCGGTAAATCCCACTTACCGCCACGCTGACTGCCGCCAACATACCGCCGCCACAGAGGATATCCATTCACCATATTATGACACACATACACCAATCCGTCACTATTCAGCCACATACACAAATCCGCCACACCAAAGGTCAGTGATAAACTGGCGGTATCAAAACCCACACTGTTACAGAACAACGCCCATTACATTATGACCCACAAATCACCACGGAGGACATTCAATGGCGGAAAACTATGTGCAGTCCATACAGCAGCACTCAAAATACACACACACAAACAAAACAACACCGCTTTGGACAATTCAAACAACAGACACCTGACACCCATACCCACACCACACCCACACCACTACAAAACACACACCCACATGACCAACAACCCCTTATGACTACAAACCATTGGCACAAGACAGACACCACAACCACAGACAAAACCAGAGCTACACACTGCCTACACCTATACACCACCCACGCACCCCACATCACACACCCCAATACATCACTCTACACACCCTCACCTACACAACTCACACAACACCCATGGCACCACAAAGACACCTCAGATTCTCAGAGGAGGAGCTAAAGGTCATGGTGGAAAAAATCATCAGTGTAGAGCCACAGCTATTTGAAGCACAGGTGCAGCAGATATCTATAGCTAGGAAGATGGAGCTATGGCGGAGAATCGTGGACAAGGTCAATGCCATGGGACAGCACCCAATAACCAGGGATGACATCAGGAAGAGGTGGAACGACCTACGGGGGAAGGTACGTTCCATTGCAGTAAGACACCAACTCGCTGTACAGAGGACTGGCGGTGGACTCCCACCTCTTCCCCCACAATTAACAGCACGGGAGGAGCAAGTCTTGGCAATCATGCATTCTGAGGGCCTGTCCGGAGTAGGAGGAGGACTGGACTCTGGTAAGTCAATTCTTTACTACTATCACCCCCCTACCTGCATGCCATCACATACCCCCACCCTCACCTTCACCCTCACTCCCATTACTCCATCACGTCTCACACACCCCACCATCACATCTCACTCATCCCAATGCCAAGACCTGCATGCCATACCAATGCATGGACACCACCACGACCCAGCATGGACACCTATCACTTAAGCATGCACACTAGAGAGAATCAGCTAGCCCACCACATACCAACTTACACAAGTGAATGCTGCCAGGGCAAATACAAACAAAGAGGGCAAGCCACTGATTCACAATATGTCACTCACAGAAACAATAACACATCATTTACATCCCCACAGGTACCCTGGCCAATGTCAGCGGAGAGGAGGTGCCAGCAATATCCAGTCCCCCAACAGAAGAGGCCCACAGTGATGACAGCAACTCTGATCTTCATGATCTGGATGACCAACCTGGCCCATCAGGGACCTCTGGACAGCCGGTTACCCAGGCCCAGTCATACACCACCACAGAGCTTCCCCCATCAGGAAACTTTACCCAGCACCCACCCAGCATACCCATACCTCTGTCCCCAGGACACATCAATCAGCAGTGTGTCCACCTCTACAGGGACCCCAGGCCACACCTCGCACACAAGGCAATCAGGGACCCAGGGTCAGTGGCAGTGGGCACACGGTTCAGGGGACAGAGGCACAGGACAACAGGGAAACTGGGAGGAGTGCTGTGCGCCAGGGGGAGGACAGGCCCAGGGAACCGACTCTCCAGGAGGCACTTGCAGAGATCCTGGGAGCCTACAAACATTCCCAGGACACAATGGTTCAGATCCTGGACAAAGTGCAGGAGAACAGGTGGCTGCAGGAGGGGCAGTACCAGGGGATCAGGGAGGACGTGCAGGCCATCAACACCACCCTGGTCTTCATAGCAAGGGTGCTGGCAGACATGGCCAATATAATGAGGGAGGCAGTCTCACAATAGCAGGCCCCTGCCACTAGCCAGACATCTGAACTGCCTTCCACCTCCGCTGCGGCTAGTGGACAGGAAGCCCCACCACAGGACCAGCAGGCCACCAGCACCCCTCCCCCTGCACAAGGAGAACCACCCGCAAACATTTCCTGCAATCAAGACAGAAGCCAGAGACTATTGCCAAGACCCCTGCCAGGAAATTAGACTCTCCTGATTGTCACCCTTGTTTCCCACACAGTCACCTTGTCCACCTTGAACTGCCATTGCTCCCCTTCCTATGTCTCTTTGAACAATGCATCTGTGCTACAAATAGACTGGAACAATACCCTGGACTTTCCTCCATCATCACCCCATCCCATTGCACTTGCCCCTCTTTTACCTAGCACTTCAATAAACACCCTTGGAAAAAACAGATGTATGGAGTATGTCAAATTTTTCAAATGTGTATTCATTTAAACAGGTTCAAACAATGCAATTCAACGGTACAGTAAATGAGCATATGTTAATGACCTGTAGATGGCTGCAGCGCTCACACCAGGAACTATTGTGAGGCACCAAAATCTGTTAAATGAATAGCCAAAGGGTACAGTAAGTGGGCATAGAAGTGGGAAATAACAGCATGCCAGTGTCATGGAAATTAAATATAATTATAATGAAATGTGAAGTTACACCGTCTTACCTGTGTATCATTCGAAGTACTGTCTGATGAATGCTGTTCTGTTGTCCTCATCCTCTGCCTGCTCATCCTCACTGTCCACAGGGTCCACTGCTGCCACATGGGCATCTCCAGCCTCCTCCTCCTGCAGAAAAGTCACATGGCGTCTCAGGTGAAGACTGTGCAGCATGCCACTATTATTTGGCAGACCTTCTTGGGTGAGTAGCACAGGGATCCACCTGCAAGATGGAGGCACCGGAACCTGGCCTTCTGGAGGCCAAAGGTCTGTTCAATAATCCTTCTGGTTCGCCCATGTGTCTCATTGTAACGTTCTTCTGCCCTTGTCCTGACATTCCTCACAGGGGTCAGCAGCCAAGATAGGTTGGGGTAACCAGAGTCACCTGCAAATATTGAGGGACAACATTTAGCCACACACTATCCCATATGGCCCACACCATACCTATACACCAACATACACTGGGTGGAGACCAGGGCTTACCTATTAGCCACACCCTGTGCCTCTGTAGTTGCCCATCACATTTGGAATTCTGCTATTCCAAAGGCATCATGCACCAACCCAGGATACTTAGTATTGATGTGGGAGATGTACTGGTCCGCCAAGCACACCATCTGTACATTCATAGAGTGGAAACGCTTAAGATTTCTGTACACCTGTTCATTTTGACGGGGGACAAATGCAATATGTGTACCATCAATCGCCCCTATTATGTTGGGGATATGTCCCATTGCATAGAACTCGGCCTTCACTGTGGCCAAATCTTCCACCTGGGGAAATACAATGTAGGTGCATATGTGTTTAATCAGGGCAGCCAACACTCTTGTCAGCACAATTGAGAACATTGGCTGTGACCTTCCTGCTGCCAAGCCCACTGTCACTTGGAAAGAACCAGTTACCAGAAATAGAGCACTGACAGAACTTGCACACGAGGGGGGATACCAGTGGGGTGATGGATAGCAGATAACAGGTCAGGCTCCAATTGGGCACACAGCTCTGTGATTGTGGCCCTGTCCAGTCTATAGGTGAGGATGATGTGCCTGTCCTCCAGTGTTTCTAAGTCCACCAGGGGTCTGAACAAGGGGGTATGTCTCCATCTCCTATTCATCCGCAGCGGTAGCAATCTATGGGGCAAAAGAGTGAGGAGTTGGTAACTAACTGAACAATCAGGCTACAACAGAACATTGCATGCTTTTAATTTAAAATGGGTCAGTGTGAATTTTCCAGTATGTCCAAATTTAGACAGTGACACAGCAATTATCCAGGGCATCCGCCTGTCCTGTCTGGAGGGACAGGTGGAAGTGAGGCAATTCCGTTGATGTTTTGCACCATTGCGGGAGGAGGTCAGGACCCGACGTGCAACTCCTCATTGGGTTACATTGGGCCCTATAGGTTACAGTGGCCAATGGTGATTTATGCCGGTGGTGACGGTATCCACCGCCACGTACGTGACCTCCATTTTCTATCTAATTCCTCACTTGCTACCTGGCCTTCAACAGGAGAGGCCCTATACTGCATGTGCTGCAGTGACCTGTGTCTGAAACCTACCATGGCCCGTGTGACTGGGGAAAGTTGGAGAGACTGGTGGATGGGGTCCTACCCCAGTACGGACTTTTGGATGGGCTTTCAGATCAACAGGTGAGTACACTGTGGGCATGATGCATGTGGCATTAATGCATGGGGTGGCGTGAGTGAAAGCCTCGTGTAGGGGGGTGGGTGGATGTCCTCTGGGTGGCATATAGGTTGTGTGCTGGGCCATGTGTGTGCAAATGGTGATGTGAAGAGGTATGGTGGGCCATAAGTGTAACAGGCAGGACTGTCTGACTAATACTATTTTCCTGTGTGTATTGCCTCTGCAGGTCAGCGCCCATCAAAAGAAGGGTATATGGCGTGCCATTGCCAAGGAGGTGCGGACCCTGGGGGTTTACGGCAGGCGGAGCACCCACTGTCAGAAACGGTGGGAGGACCTGGCACGCTGGGCACGGAAGACGGGGGAGGCCCAGCTGGGGATGGCCTCCCAACAAGGAAGGGGTGCCCATCGAACCCTGACCTCCCCAGATGGCGCGCATAATGGTGGTGGCCTCTCCAGAGCTGGATTGGTGCTTGAGGGCATCACAGTAGCCACAAGGGGGTGAGTACAGTGCCCATCATTACAACTTACGGTTGGTGGGGTGCTATCCGGGTGGTGGATGTGTGTCAGTGGGTGCCCCTAGGCCAGGCCTGACATTGCAGCATAGGTCCCCTGGTGGCTAGGGTGCAGAATGGTAAATTGAGCTACCTAGCTCGTAGGCATCCACTAATGGTTAGGGCTGGGTGAGTCCCAGGTATGCTGGATTTGCCGGTGTGTGCCCCGCCCCATGCCTTGGTGGCTAGCATTTTCACTGGTAGTGCAATGCATATAGCGTAGGCCTGTTCCCTGTGTGTGAGAGTGCTGTGTACGCCAACGGTGGTATTGGTGCAGCCACTGACCAAGTATATCCCTTGTCTCTCCCCCCTTCTTTTTTTATCACCCTGTCCTTATGTGCATTAGCATCATCTGGCGGAGGAGCAGAGGCACCGTCGACGGTTGGGAGATGCATCCCACAGGACCCAAGAGGCAGAATCCACCGACGCTGATGGCACCAGTGGGACGGAGGGTGAGGGGAGCACCACAGTGGAGACTGGAGGGGGACAGTTCTGACACAGATACCTCCTCCAATGGAAGCTCCCTGGTGGTGGCGGATACCTCTGTGACCACCCCAGCTACAGGTACATCCGCCACCCCCGTACCAGCACCGCCCACCCAGCAGCCCCTCATCGAGTTGCCTTGCCCACTAACCCAGGTGGGTGGGCATCTCCTTCGCTCCAGGCACCTTAAGCCCTGCCCCAGTGAGCCCTGATGCCCGGAGTGAGGAGGCTATTGACCTTCTGAGATCCATCTCTGTATGGCAGTCAACTATTGTGAATGCCATCCAGGGGCTGGCAACCCAGTTGCAACAGACTAATGCATTCCTGGAAGGAATTCACACTGGCTTGGTGGCCCAACAGAGATCAATCTAGGCTCTGGCCTCCTCTCTGATGGCAGCAAGTGTCCCTCCCCCTCCAACTTCCTCTTCCCAATCCCATTCTCCTCAACCCCAACCTATCCCAAGCACACGGGCAGACGAGCATGCACACAAGACTACACACAAGAGTGGTCAGGCAAACACAAGCACCACACTTCATCCCAAAGGCACTCACACAAACACCATCCAGATGAAGACATACCAACATCCACAATTTCCACTGTCTCCCCTCCTCCTCCACCTTCCTGCCAGTTCCGTCTACACTCACACCTGCATGCCCTACACCATCATCCACTACCAGCATCACCACCACACCTAGCAGAACACACACCTCACTGGCAGACACTTCCACTGTGTCCTCTCCCACTGTGTCTGTCCCCCCCTCCTGTGGTACATAAATGCAAGCACTCAGACACCCAACAGCCATCCACCTCACAACAGTATACAGCCCATGCACCAGCACCCAAAAGCAGCAAACAACCACTCCCTCTTCCTCCACTCCCATTACTTCTCCCTCTTCCCATCCCAATGTCCCTAAAAAGCTTTTCCTTGCCCAACTTGACTCTACCCTACCCTTCCCCCCGTCCTGCATGTCTGGCCAGGGTGGCAAAAATCCAGCCAAGCACCTCAGCCACCCAGTCCACGGGCCCAGTAGTCACCACACCCACTTGTGGTGGGAAAGGATCCAGGGCACATGTCCTGAGGGTGAAGGAGCCTGCACCAGGCAGCCTCAAGGATAAGGAGCCTGCCCAAGCTGCTGCCAGGAAGACAAAGGAGCCTGCCCCGGCTGCTGCCAGGAAGACAAAGGGGCCTTCCCCAGCTGCTGCCAGGAAGACCAAGGAGCCTGCCCCAGCTGCTGCCAGGAAGCCCAAGGATCCAGCAGGCAGGAAGGGCAAGGGTCCTGGTGCAGGAACTCTGACAGAGCCCCAACCAACAACCATGGTTGTGCAGGTGACCGAGGATGCAGAGGATGGGCTGGAGCCTCCCCCCACCAGCAGCAGCCCCACCACCACCACTAAGCAGCAATCCGAGGCTGCAGGGGATGGGCTGGAGCTTCCCCCACCAGCAGCAGCACCACCACCACCTCGAGTGGGCAGCCATCCGAGGCTGCAGGGGATGGGCTGGAGCCTCCTCCCACCAGCAGCAGCAGCACCACCACCACTGAGCAGCCTTCTGAGGCTGCAGGGGATGGGCAGTAGCTTCCCCCCACCAGCGGCAGCAGCACTACCACCACCACTGAGCATCTGTCCGATGCTGAAGGGGATGGTCAGGAGCTTTCCACCACCCGCAGCTGCAGCAGCACCACTACCACCACTGAGCAGCCATCACCACCGGCGGACGGTATGTAGTCCTGCCTCCATGGGCTGCTGTGTGGCCGTCCCCCTGCAAATCCAGTGGGTATGACACCCACCTGAGAGACTGTGACCTTGCACTCCCCAGGATCAAGTGCCCAGGGCACGATGCCCCGTCCAGAACCAGTAGGTAAGACACCCACCAACCCCATCCTCCCCAGGTTCAAGATGCCCCTTCCAGAACCAGTGGGTGAGACACCCACCTACCCCAGCCTCCCCAAGATCAATAGCACAGGGCACAATGTCCCCTCTAGAGCATGTGGGCAAGTCACCCACTCGAGAGACTTTGGCCTTGCTCTCCCCAGGACCAAGCACAGGGCATGTTGCCCCCTCCAGAGCATATGGGCAAGTCACCCACTCAAGAGACTGTGGCCTTGCACTCCCCAGGACCAAGCACAGGGCATGTTGCCCCCTCCAGTGCCAGTGGTCCTGTTTCATCTCCTGGCTGAGGTGCCCCCCGTCCCCCTGAGGTGCCTGCCTATTTACCAACTGATGCCCCTGCAGTGTTCTCTCCGTGTTGATGCAGGCGACAAATGGGACCTTGGACTTTGGCCTGTGGCCCACGTAAACTGATTACTGGGCAGTGTCCCTTGAATTGTACAGTTGTAAATATCTGTTACATTGGCTACATTTTTATTTAGAATGTGTTGATCTTATTACACTCACTTTAGTAAATTTGTTTTCTCCTTGCATTATTCAGCCGATTTAGGGGGAACAACTTGTTTTTTTGTGCATCTGGTTGTGTGTATGGGGTGTGTATGTCAGGTGTGTGTTGTGCGTGTGTGTGTCATTCTGTTTTTCCTCTCTCCCTCCCTTGTGTGCTAAGCGGCTGTACTCACCGTCGTCATCTTCACCGTCATTGGTGTGAGTGGTGGAGCAGCACGGTGAAGACCATGGGGGAGACATGCAGCTCGGGCTCCAAGGTGGCGTAATTGTTCCCTGTGTCTCCAATGGTGAGTCCTTTCACTTCTGAGGTTTGTTTCCGCCAGGCTTTTGATGTCGTTGGTACCGCCCCGGAAAAGGTGGCGGATTGGCATGTCTTAATACGGTCGCCGGAACATTGACTTCCGCATGGCTGTAAGTGGCTACCGCCGTGATGCCTGTTGTTTCCGCCCTGGCAGTCGGTGTGGTAAAGTGGCTGTCTATCGGAGATTTATCCGCCATGGTCATAATTTGGCGGTAATTATCGCCAGCCTGTTGGTGGTATTACCGCCACTTTTACACTAACTGCCAGGGTTGTAATGAGGGCTTATGTGTTTTCCTGTGGAGGTGTGCGTTGTGCCTCTCTGCCAATGCGTTTGTGTGGTTACGATGGTGTTGTAGTTGTGTGACTCGGTGGTGTGTGTGGATCTGTCTAATAGTGGCGGCGGTGTGTGTGTGCGGTGTGCTGTGTACATGACACCTGTATGTTGGGCATGCTGTGTGTTGTTTGTGTGTGGGTGTATGCAGATGTATTTGTGTGTCGGTATGGGTATGTGTTTGTGTGTGTGTGTGGGCATGGCTGGCCATGGTGGGGTTGTGTGTGGGCGTGTACTAATTGCCTTCCCTCCAGTGTGTGCTAGATGGGTGTACTTACGGGTGTTGTCTTCATCACTGTCACTGGTTCTGGAATTGTTTGGACAGCAGGATCAGTGGAAAGACTTCCAGTTCGGGTTCTACGGGGCTGCGGACGTGTCTGTGTTCCTGAAGGTGAGTGTCTCCTTTTATGTTGCTCATTTCCACCAGCATTTACGTGGCGGCGAGACCACCCTGGAAATCGTGGCAGTGTGCTGGATTGTAATATGGTTGGCGGAAACATGGTCCGTGGCGACCTGGAGATGCCTACCGCCGGCCATGGCGGTCTGCCTGCACTGGCAGTACTGGTGGTGATTTGGTTATGTTCTGTTGGTAACACCGCCATTGTCATAATATGGCAGTCTCCACCACCAGAGACTATGCAACCGTCATCCGTACCATGGCTGTCCTCGGACGCCAAACTCGTTATGAGGGCCTGAGTGTTTTCTTTCATGTGTGTAAGTGCTGTGTGACTACAGTGGTATTGCATGAGTTTTGCATGTCTTCTACATAAGCATTGGCTGCTCATCCACAGCTACCTCTAGAGAGCCTGGCTTCTACACACTGCCTACACTACACTAATTCGGGATAACTAGACCTGGTATAAGGTGTAAGTACCTTAGGTACCTACTACACACCAGACCAGCTTCCTACACTTAGGGACACAATAAAGCAATTGAATTCCATCTGGAGGTAGTTTAAATCGACAAACCTTGTTGTACTCCACCTCTCCACCCACACCTTGAGCTCACATAGGATTTGCCCATCCAAAGAGATCCACCTTTTTGAGGGATACGTAGCCCTCACCACCCCATAGGTTGTTGTGTTAGGAAAAAACGATGATAAAGCATGTCACCTCAGTAGCACAAGGACGAATTTCTGTCTTCCAGATTAGCAGCATCTTGCAATACTGGTGGGATAGCTGAGTACTTGTGTATTATGTTACGACAAGCAGCGGCTATCTTGAAAATGGCCTTTCAAATCCATTTCCAGTTGGCCATCTTTGAGTGGCTTTTATAAAACATTATTCCTGTGACAAATTGGGTTGTTGGTTGATTGGGCTGTGAGCCCGGGCCAACCTGCAACAACAGTCCTTTTCAGGGTGAAACACAATACAACCCTAAATTAACCTGTGCTCCAACCTCTGGGGGCTTGACATGGAGCAGTGAGGCTTAACGTGGAGGGAATATGTAAAATATTTTGCAACACTTTAAACAGTAACAAGTGCAATACACCACACAAAAGGCTCCAACACTAATTTAGAAAAATAGAGTAAATTTTGATTAAAAAATACAAGACCATAACTAAAAACATCCAATGAATATAACCAGAGTTATGAATTTAAAAAAATGGACCAGGTCAAATTCACATGTTCAGACTGACTATAATGGAGCGTAGCTCAGCTACAGTCAATAGGGTAGGCCTGCGTAAGTGTACTTTCTCGAATCTGAGACAAGAATCCTGCTCATGATGGGGGAGCCACGAGGAGGAGGGTGAGTGTTGTGAGAGGCTGCTGAGTAGGGCAAAGAGTAGGCCAGGGATCGCAGGCAGACATTGCTGGACCTTCACGCTGGTGATCACTTGCAAGCGGTAGAAGGTTTAGCTCCAAGAGGTTGCTTCCGGAGCTTTGCACTGAATTGATTGCGAGGAGCGAATTGTCAGTGCAAACGGGCCCGTTCACATTTGTACAGAGCCAAAATCTTGAATACAGCTCCCTGAGCTACACCACGGGTCCTCTGGACTTGAAGGGTACCACTTGGGGGTCAGTAACTCTCTTCAGCTGGGTCCAGGGGCTGGTGCAGGGTGTTGAGAAGCCTTTTATGCTCCTAAGGCTCAGATCAAGAGGCCAGCAGACTAGCTATTGGAGTCAGTCTGGTGTCCTGGTTTCAAGGATGAGGTTGCAGGTCCAGTTCTCTTCTCACCCAGGCAAGAGGACAGCAGATCAGCACAGCAGGGCAGCAGATCCTTCAGAGCAGCAGTCCAGCAGAGTAGAAGCCCTTTCCACATGTACAGCAGTCCATCTTCCTGGCAGAGTATCCCAGGTCTGGAAGAGTATTGAAGAGTTGGTGTCCAAGGTCCAGTATGTATTTATAGCCAGCTGTGCCTCTGAAGTGGGATGAAGCTTCTAGAGGCATGCAGTTGAAGTGCACAGGTGCCCTGTCTTCCTGTCCCTGGCTCCAGACTACCTACAGGGGCATGCAACCCTTGTGTAGCAACAGGGCACAGCCTATTCACGTGTAGGTGGGGTTGGGTCCAGCTCCTCTCTCCCATCCTCCAATGATGGCCCAGTCAGTGATACCTAAGCTCCCCATTGCATACGGCTGTCTAGGAGGAATACACAAAGCCCATCTGTCAACTACCCCCAGCTATGTGAACCAGAGACAGGCTACAGGCACCAAATGGCTAATCCAGGAGAAAATGCCAAATGTCTAAAAGTGGCATTGTCAAAATTGTAATTTAAAACCCAACTCTCCCATGAGTTAGGATTTTTCATTACAGTCCCAGAGACACCAGACATAAACTGGTTAGCTGGTTCCATTTGGAAATTACTTATTAAATGTAATAAGGGAACTTCAGTGTTACCATATTGGAGAGGTAGGCCTTGCAGTAGTGAAGAACAATTTTAAGAGTTTTTCACTACCAGATCATGCAAACCTCAAAAGTACATGTCCCACTTTTTAAATATATCACATCCTGCCCTCTAGGCTATCCAGGATCTACCATAGGGGTGACCTATATATATTCTAAAGGAAGATTTGGGCCTGACAAAAATTGTATTTTGCCAGGTCTACATGGCAGATTAAACCTGCACACACACTGGCTGCAATGGCAGGCCTATGACCTGTTGAAAGTGCTACTTGAGTAGGTGGTGCAATCAGTGCTGCAGGCATGTGGGTGGCATGGTGAGAAAAATAATTAATGGACTAAACCCAGATCTGTGACTGGGGCTAGATGTTTGATTAGTTCTGCATTCCATCAATCATTTGAGTTTGTTTGCTTTTGTCGCCCTAAGTGCGCCGGGTATGCCCAGATGTGGGTCCCAGGCTCACTATGCCACTGGATTCAAGCTAGCCTAGTTGAGGAAGGGTAATACCCTGAAACTGGTCCCAGGATGCTTGTTTTCAGTCCTGGCAGTTCGGGATGGACTGTTCCCATGGGGAACAGGGTCAAGACTGATTTGCATATGGCTGGGTTTAAACTGGGGTGGCATGGTTAGCAAAATAATTGATGTATTAAACCAAGATTTGTGACTGGCAGTGAATGTTTGATTGGTTCTGCATTCCGTCCATCGTTTGTGTTTGTTTGCTTTGGGTGCCCTGAGTGTGCAGGGTATGCCCAGATGTGGGTCCAGGGCTCACTAAGCCATTTGATTCAAGCTAGCCTAGGCTGATGAAGGGTGATACCCTGAAACTGGTCCCAGGATGCTTGTTTCTGGTCCAGGGAAGACCTGGTCTGGCAGTTCAGGCTGGACTGTTCCCATGAAGAACAGGGTCAAGACTGATTTGCATATGGCTGGGTCCAACCTGGGTGGCGTGGTGAGCAAAACAAAACAATGGATTAAACCCAGATCTTTGTGACTCGGGGTGAATGCTTGCATTGTTGAGCATTTCGTCCATCATCTGTTCTTTTTACTTTTAGAAAGTTGGCACGAGTTATGGTTTCTTGAGATAAGTATAACTATAACTGTAACCTTAGTGAATATCTTCATTTTTAAAACAATTCTATTTCTTAACTATAACATTCCTGTAACCTTTGTTTCTGTTCAGGGAATGTCTAGTTTTTTTTTTATGTGATGTAATATTTAAATACCTTACGTTAACCCAACCCACACAGTGCATAGCCTTCGGCCCTGTGTGGTAGGGGTTTGCCGCAGGGCCTGTGGCTAATCCCCCCATAGGCACCCAACCATGCATGCCCTTCAGTCGTACGCAGCAGGGATTGGCCACATGACCTGGCCTAGGCACCAAACAATGCGTCATGTACAGCCTTCAGGAGTGCGCAGCAGGAGTTGGCCTTTGGCTCTGCGTGACAGGGCTTAGCCAAGCCCAGTAGGCACTCAACACTGCACCAGGCATGGCCTTGGGCTGTGCACGGGGGCGGCCTTCAGACGTGCGCACCGGTGGATGGCCAGTCCCCCTCAGGCACCCACCTTGCACCTTGCATGGCCTTTGGCCAGCAGGGGATGAGCATCAGGGCTTGGCCTGTGGCCTACGAACCATCTGCAGGCAACCTGAGAGGGGGGCACTCAGCCCCTCTCCCTGGGCTGATTTCGGCCCCAGGAACCCCATATCCTGGGGCCAGGTCAATTACTGCAAGGGGACGGTGTCTGTGCAGCATCCCTCCCTGGGCCAATTTCGGTTTCCATCTCCAGGGAGCCAGCCAATTACTGGAAGGGAATGGGGCCTCATGGCCATCCTCCTGTGCCAATTTTGGCCCCAGGGACCCCATTCCTTATAGTCTGGCCAATTAGTGCACAGGGAAGGGGGGCCATCTGGCCCCTCTCACTGGGCTGATTTTGGCCCCAGGGACCCAAACCCCTGGGCCCTGCCGCTTCAGTGTGCACTGTTGGGGACTCTAGGGGTAGCTTCAATGCCCCCTCAGTCCCAGCTGGCTGCCTGCTTCCAGCAGGAGCCGCCATTGCTCCTGCAACCAGGTAGAAGCAAGAAATGCTGCTCCCTGCATGCAGGAACAATTTATTTCATTTGTTTCCTGATCAAAAGTCCATGACCCAGCAAGCCGGAGCAATATACCTGCTCCCACCCACTGGGAGCGGACATACTGTTTGTTCTCGCTTGGCGGGAGCTGTCCAAGCTCCCTCTAAGCACAAGCAAACAACTGTGTCCAGAGGGTGGGTAACTCGGGACATACGGAGCCGGCCATGGGGGAGGGGAGGTAGTGTCCCGGAGCCGCAGTGGGCCCAGGAGAGGGGTCCTTGCATCCCTCCTCCCCTTTGAAACATAGGTTATGCCCTGGGGAGGTGGCGATCCCCGCTGCTGTAGACAGCCTCGGAAAGGAGGGCCACATGACTCCCCCTCCTCCTAGATTAACATTGGCCTTGCCCTGGGGAGGAGTCAGTCCATGGAGCCAAAATCGGCCATGGGGAGGGGGGCTGCAGGTTTTGGAAATGTAACTCATGTAAAGCATGGCAGCACATAATTATCAAGAATGATTTTGAGACCTTTGAATGGAAGAAAAGGGACAACAAACAAAAAATAAAATCTAACACTAATCATGTTTTATGTGATAGAATGCATCTGCAAAACAAAATATCTTGAAAGAAGGAACCAAGTAGGTAAAAGCAAGGATATGGTAGCATGAGCATGTAATCAAGAATCACTATGGGAGATATAATCTTGCAACTCATTTCTGGAAGGAGCATGAGGACAATTTGAAAAGTATGTACTAAAATATATGATAAAGCACAACTGAGTGCATCCCAGAGAGAGCAGTGGTGAGTTAAGGAAGAAGGTGTACAAAATATTAATTCTTTGGGCACAGAAACCACATGGAGGCACAATTTAAATGTAGAACTATATGTACATGTGTGATTACTAAAATGCTGAGTAGAAGAACAACGAAGATGATATGAGCAGTATGTCAGTAAATTCCTGAAAGAGCAAATATACTAGG
This sequence comes from Pleurodeles waltl, assembly GCF_031143425.1. Classification (NCBI taxonomy): domain Eukaryota; kingdom Metazoa; phylum Chordata; class Amphibia; order Caudata; family Salamandridae; genus Pleurodeles; species Pleurodeles waltl. Next base: position 317,620,432 of record NC_090442.1, on the reverse strand, counting down.
ATATGCAGAGTATAGGAACATACCAGGGGATATGGACCCAACACTGAGAGGGGGATACGTGTTCTGGGCAAATATTCTAAACTCGATTTTAACATTATTGCAGCAGTCCCACCCGATCTGAATGTAAAATCAGGCACAGTCTAGTATCCATCTATGTTTCCTGTTACTGAAGGCAAAATGTGGGTGTTAAATAAAAGCATACAATTGGATGTTGAGAAAAAGATAAGCGTAATCAAGATGATAAACCAGACATCTCGAGTGGAAAGTTGGGATATGTAGCGAAAATCCAAATCGCCAGGTAGTTTGAAGGAAATGTTATGGTTTAAGCAAGGACTGATCATGGAGTGAGCTTTATCCTGAAAGGAAAAATGGGCAATGGACAATTGATTACAAGTACTGGAAAAAATCTATTATTCCATGGAAGATGAAAGGAACCAAAGCTACTTTGCTCTCAGAATGTGAATGTGAGAGATTGTCCACAAATCCCAGATATGTAATGGAACACAATAGAACAAAATAGTTATAGTAGAAGATGTATAACAATTAGAAAGTGTCCTTATGAGTTTACTAACAAAATATGTAACCATCGTTGTCATGTTGAATGTCTAACAAGGAGTGTATTGTGAACAAACATGAATATAAATTATGAAGCTGTTAGTAGAAAGATGTATGAAAATTGATGAACGGAGCACATGAAAAATGGAAAAATCAAAGAAGAGAAAGAGACAAGAACACATGTGTTAAGAATATACATACAGAAAGAAAAAGTTGAGCCAAAACAATAAAAAGAAATCATTTTACAAATTTGAATACCATCGTAAGTATAATCAGAATGGTATGAGAGGCAGGTGGCTCCCGAAGTGGAAATATGAGGAACTAATGACGGGGTGGAATTCCCTCATAGAGCAATTGCTAATTTTGACAATAGTTAATATTTTGGAAATAACTCATAAAATAAATTACATTTTTGTTTATGAGTCATTGATTGAATACAATGAATATTTTATCATGGTGACCAATCCGAGACCGTAGTGGTGCATGGGTTGACATTCAAGTGGTTTATCTTGAGAGGTATGGTGCAATGATGGACTCTTTTACTTGAGAACAAAATGGAGTCCGGTAGAAGGCACATTTGCAGAAATGAATGAGCCAGATTTTGTTGTTTTGATGATCATGGCTTGGACATTTTAAGGTGGATGAATATATACATATATATATATATATATATATATTCAATTTAAAAAGCAAAGCTTACAGGGACGTTATAGTTAGGTTCGGAATTTACTGGCACAAAAACAGAGAAATTCAGCAGTTATAGTCACAGTTATTTCAAGTAGCCATAAGTCACGCTCTAGGATAACTATAACTTGCACCCTCACCACCTTACCTGGGCTGAAACAAAGTAAGATAGGGGATCCATTGTGGACCCTCCAGCCCCGGGGAGTCCTAAATAGAAACAATGAAGGGGGCAGTACAGCCCCCCTCGTGGAGCTAATAGGGCCTCCACCCAAGGGCCTGCTGCTGCTATGTCCCAGGATGCCCAATCCCAGGACATAACTGTTGGATCTGACGTGATGGGAGCTTTGACAGCTCCCACAAGTCAGAGTAAGCACTCCAGTTCCAGCAGGAGAGATATCAAAGTGCTCTCACCCGCTGGAACTTTGAGACCTTTGAGACATCTCTTTTCCTGTCCGCTGAAATGTACCCACTCAGAGACTCATGCACCAAAACACAGACCCACTCAGACTCTCACACACCCACACTGACACTCACACACCCACTCAAAGAGACACTCTCACACCCACTGTCACACCTAGAGACACCCTCTCATACCAACTCTCACACCAAGAGAGACACTCTCACACCCACTTAGACCCTCTCACACCCACTCTCATACCCACAGAGACATTATCACATCCACTCTCACTCCCAGAGACACCCTCTCACACCTATTGTCACACCCAGAGAGACAGGCCCTGCAGCTAACTCCTGCCTTCTGCTGTGCTCGTGCGGCCTGCACGGAAGTGGTTAGATTAATGTATTGTAATCGAAATTACTTTACGTTAAAAAAAACATATAAATTCACTGAAAAAAAACCAAAGGTTACAGGGACATTAAAGCTAGAAAACAGAATACAAAAAATATAGAAATTCACTTAAAGAAACTAAGGTTACAGGGAAGTTATACTTAGGTTCTGAATTTACTCGCACAAAAACATAGAAATTCAGCAGTTATAGTTATAGTTACTTCAAGTAACTATGACTTGTGCCCTAAGGTAACTATAACTTGCGCCCCCGCCATGCACAGTTTTTACATCAAAAATATTACTGCACATATCACAGTGATATTATCAATGATGTTATCAAAGATATTATAAGTGCTGTAATTTGTGGGGAAATTAGCAGTGCATGTCGTGGGTGCGAGTTACAATTACCTTAGAGCACTAGTTATAGTTACTTGAGATAACTCTAATTATGATTGGTGACCTTCTGTCCTGAAAAGCACTATGATTACGAAGAAACTAGAGTGGATCTATACAAATATGTACGTAAATTGAAACTGGCAAAATTCTTTGCAAAGAGTGCACCTAAGAAAGTGATGAATAATGACGGTGGTCTGACCAGCTCTAGTTTGATCATTCAACAGAAATCGGACATTAAGACTGCATTTGATTTGATGCACAATCTTGAAGATGATCAGCTCACAGAGACACAAGTATTGGAGGAGTTGCAGATTGAGATATCTAGACATTGTCGCACAGACTTTAAGCCCAAATCCAAATTTTGCCCAGCATTGTCACCAGGTAATAGAATGGATATATTCCATGAAATGGTAATTGAGGACCTTGACAAGATGATTAAGATCAAAAATAAGAAAGGTGAAAATATCACTATACGGGAACGGCAGGCACTCAAGGCACTTATGGATAACAACAATTTGGACATTAAACCAGCGGACAAAGGTGGAAACATAGTGATTATGGAGAAGCAACAGTACATGCAGGAGGCTTATCGTCAACTAAATGACAAAAATCACTATTTGAAATTGCAAAGAAATCCCATAAATGATTTGATCTTGGAGTTGAATAAATATCTGGACTCATGGTATGAGGATGGCCTGTTAAATGATGATGAAAGAAGATTCCTTAAAAATGACAATCCCACTCTTCCTACAATATACTTTCTCCCGAAGATACATAAAAGCTTTAAATAAAAAACAGGGTGTCCAATTGTTTCAAGCTGTGGAGGACTGTATGAAAATATTTCTACTTATGTGGATTCCTTTCTGGCATCGTTAGTACAAAATTTGAGTTCTTACATTAAGGACACAGGTGATTTCTTGAGGATTCTTGCTGATATTGGATGGGAAGAAGGTTACAAATTGATCACCATTGATGTGGTGTCTCTTTATACATCTATTAATCACGAGATTGGATTGAAAGCAGTGCAATATTTTTTAAAACAACATGACATTAGTCAGTTGAAACACTCACAAATGCTGTTGAAGATGATAGAATTATGTCTGTATAATAATATATTCCTATTCAATCATCAAATCTTTGTCCAGATCCGCGGGACATCAATGGGCTTTTTTTTCTCACTGAGCTACGCCAACCTGACCATGGGCTGGTGGGAGAAACATGTAGCCTGGGAAGGTAACAATGAAAAAGTTGTGGAGAAAGCTATTATCTTGTTAAGATTTATAGACGATCTATTTATCATCTGGAATGGGACAGATAAGGAATTACTGCAATATTATGAAAAACTTTATCAAAATGATATGGGCTTCCAATTTACATACAATATGAGCAAAGAAGGTGTCCAATTTTTGGACGTGATGGTATATATAGAGAACAATCGGATTCAGACAACCCTATTTCGGAAGGAAACTTCGACTAACAGTATTTTGCGTGGAGATAGTTTCCATCCAATGTCATTGAAAAGAAGAATACCTTATGGAGAATTTGTCAGGATAAAACTAAATTGCTCCACGGAGAGAGAAATGGAACAAAAATTTACTGGGACGAGACAAAGATTTCTCCAAAGAAAAGGTAAATATAAAGACATTAGATCTGGGGAATTGAAAGCAAGAGCTCGAACCATAGAGAATATATTGAACAAATCTGTGATGGCGAAACCTCAGAAAGATTCAACTATCAAATTTGTAATGACAAATACTAAGGAGAGCCATCTGATCTTGAAAATTTTGAAAAAAATATTGGGACGTCAGAAGGAAGGACCCTGATGTGGGTAAGCTGGTGGGTGAAAAACCAATGGTTACCTATAAGAAAGTACCATCTCTACAGGACCTTCTGGTCAATAGCCACTTCCAGCTCAAAGAGCAGTCGAATTGGCTCTCAAGCCAAACTATTGGTTTTGTGTGTTGTAAGAAGTGCAAAGCATGCCGCATTGGGATTAACGTGAAGGAGTTTGAGGACTCTGGTGGTAATAAGATGACTATCAACAAAAGGATCACGTGTAATTCCAATTATGTGGTATATGTAATTCAATGTACATGTGGTTTGCGTTATGTGGGCAGCACAATTTGTCCTTTAAAGAAACGCATTTTAGAACATATTAGAGCTGTGCAAAATAAGGACCCAACCTATGCTATTGCTAAACACTTAATGACTCATGATGGAGCTAAATGGACAGACATGAGATTCTTTGGTATTGCAAGTGTAGATAGCATTGAGAGGGGAGGAGATAGAGAGTTACAAATGAGACAGTTGGAGTCACGGTTTATAATACAGCTCAAAACCAAGAGTCTGAGGGGCCTTAATCGGGATGAAGAATTACATTATCATCTGTAATTTGAGGAGTGATAACGTTCTTTTTAACAGCTACTAGATAATAAGATCTGATGATGCATAGATTGAGGGCATTTACATCAATGAAATAATGAGGTAGATTTATGATATATGTGATAATCTATGAAAAGAGAATAGTAAGTGCAATCATCTATTATTAGGAGTATAGAAATTATAGAAAGAATTTCATGGAATGAGGATAGTAGTCCCCGTAGGGTAGGCTTAGAAACAGACTTGGTTATCATTATTGTGAACAGCGACATTCTTTGCACATATTAATTTATGTAATTTTTCGAATGGTGGATAGTTTTGTGGTGGATGGGATCTTGGTTTTTAACTTATAACATTGATTTTATTTTTAACAGACTACATGTCCCATAATGCATTAGTAGGGGCAACAGGAGAGACACTATAAATAGGGGACATTGAGATAGGACTACTTTACTGTGATCAAGACCAGTAGGTCGAAACGCGTCGGTGGTGAAGGATGGTGACTTATTTTGGACTGCAATAAAAAGGGAAAAATATCCTCCTGGAGTGCGGTGGTGAAGTTGCTTGCAACTGTTTGTTTTTGAATTTATGGGAGAAAATGGTCTATTCCTCAGACCTGCACCAGCATGAAAGAGCGCGCCATAAGGAGGACCAGTTTGTTTGTTCATATATATACACATATAAATATATATATATATATATATATATATATATATATATATATAGATATATATAGATATTGATATATATCCCATACTGGTGGTTGCTATAGTTAGGACCAAGTTTCCATAGAAAAAGCAATTTTTGTCTTGCCAATATCTTTGGCACCATTTGATGAATCCTTATAAACGTGTCCAAAAAAAGTGTGCTCAAAGGTCTTGTTGTACATGGAAGGTTTTAGGGTGAGGCCTGAGAAAAACAGGAGTCAATAAAAGTGAGTTTCCCATTTTAATTTTGAGCACAACTACAGCCCAAACAGCTGGATGGAATTACACCAGATTTGGCAGAAAGGTAGCTTTTGGTCCGGAAAGCACACTTTTAATTATTTGATGTAAATCTGTTAAGTAGTTTTTGAGACTTTTAAAGAAAACCAAATTTGCATATCTGGGTGGAGCTTAAGCACAGATCTCATGGTGAGTTCTGATTGGCTGCCAGCACTTCAACCAGGAAGTGCTGGCAGCCATATTGGGACCAATATACATGATAGCACCCCACTAAAATGCATTTTAGTGACTGGCAGGTTTTGAGAGTCACAAAAATGAGAACATATAAAGGGAAATAAAATATTTTATTGCAATATAAATTATTTGTTGATGGTACCATACTAATTTTAGGAATATTGGTGTGTTCTAAGATGATTTTACCCTGTGAAAAAGCCTTCTGCTGGGATTTCTTGAATCATGCTTTTCCAATTGAGGTGATGGAAGGTGCCCCGGAAGCTAAAATGAGAGCTTCTGTGAATTCACACTGTCTTTCTCAGCCATATGAGAATGAAGACTGACATCCTCAGTAAAAAAAATGTACTTCCAACAGGTTCAGACTGTCAGTTGATTACCTTGTGTTCTACAGTAGCCTCCCAGAGTGTTCTAAAGAACAACTGGAGTGCTAACAGTCTTTGATAGGACAAAAGTGTGGAAAACCTGAGGCCATCTTGATTGAATCACACTGGTAAAACTTAAAACATTTACTTTAGAAAGGAACATATGAGAGGGTTCATTTTGTCATAGAAATTATGGTTAGTGCTGTAAAATGAAATATTAGGACGTTTTAAGTGAGTTCTCAAATATCTGTCTCTTCTAGTTCATTAAAACATTCTGACATGCGGACTGAAACATGCACTTCAATACCAGCAATGGACTGCCAGTTAACTTCCTGGTGATTAACAATTTACAGTGTCCTAATGAGCAACTAATGTGCTAACATTCAGAATTTATGGCAAAAATGTGGCACATCTGAATGCCATCTTAATTGAATCAAAGTGGAAAAATAAAACGCATTTGCTACTGAGGATACTGTAGTAAATAAGGAAATGAGAGAGGTTCATAACAAATAAGTTTCCCAAGATGGCCACCAGAGACAAAAGAGCCCAAATGTAGTCCAAGTATAATCCAAAAGAAGTGTGAAAAAAAACGTATTAATTTTTTATTTTTTTTGCAGTTTTACATAGCACAGACTTGACCTGAAGGTATTGGAGTGCTTTACATGAGCATCAGTTACATTACAGAAGGACATATTCATTGTGGTGCATAAAAATAGAAAATCATTTAAAAGTGTTTTGTCGCTACTGTTAACGCAGAGTTATTAATGAAATTAATTATGATTATTGATGTAGTCTAAGTGTAGAATTTGCATAGAAAATATATTAATGTAAAGAAAAATGATGCACGTATTTCAAGGTGAGCCCACCAGATCGGCCACCATTTTTCATGAAGTGTACTTATGAATGAATAGCTTATTAACATGAAATATTGAGTTTTTATTTGATTAATGTAGTAATATGTCATATTAAGGTTTATGTATTGTGTATTAGCTTTATAAATCATAGGCCTTAACTTAGCAAGGTCTTGGCCTAGTTGCACGGCCTCATGTCAAGCTGCATTTTTTAACTGACTTATAACATGTCTGCTTAGAGAACTAAATTGTGATTTTCCACTGTCCTGACCAAGTGCTCATAGTTAAAAGTCTTTCTCATGAGAACTGCTTGCTAGGAAATTATGTACTCGCTGGTGAAACAATGTTTAATGTAATGTGTGTATGACTGACCTTCCCAGGAAAAGACAATGGACGCACTGACTGGAGAATAATCTGCAACAATATTGATACCTGATGAGCACAATGACGAAAACGGAAGAACATACGCCAATCATCGACATGTGAATCATGTACTAGTAGAAGTGTAGATTTAGGTTTTTATTTTAATTAGAGTAAAGGCGAACATGTGATTCCTTAACCAATAAGGATATGGGAAGTATTCTTAGGAAATCTAACTTAGCCGGACTGCACTGAGAGGAGACAGCCCATTTTGCCCATTTTTCCTGGGAAGAGACATGCTTATCTTTATTACTTAAAGACTTTGCCTTTTATGAACTTTGATGCCGAGCCTGATGCCTTGCTGACCAGACTGATGACCTGATAACAAAGACTGTCAGAGCTTGCTGATCCAAACTGAGGAGAGGGATACTGATAATGTTATTGATTGCTATGTCCATTTGCTTTTGTTTCTAGGTACCAGCTGCTAATTTTGACAGAACCATAGTTAGATGTTTTTCCAAGTTTGTGTTGACCAAATTCTTTGCATGAAGTCCAAATATGCTAGTTAGGATTCTCACTGATTATGCTTGTTTCATGTAATAACCGTAAATGTATTTCCTTTGCTGAATCCTAAATGTATGTCATTTCTTTTGCGCAGTTATTCTTGCTATTAATTTGTACTGTAACCTTAGAATTTGTAGTGGCTCATGCTTTGATTAGATTGCAATTCTTTCATCGCTTTAGTCAGCCAGTATTGTTTCTGTATGTTTATCATTTGATTTTGAGACTAAGTTACGTGACACTAACATTGTTAATATAGGGAAATAAACATTCTAACTTTTACATAAAAGGTGTGGTTATTCATGGCTGAAAGGTCATGGCGTGTGTAAATTACTGACTCCTATTGATTATTGATATAATTGATTGTTACTGCTATTGATTTGTATAGGTACAGGGTTCATGGTTGGAAAAACTGGAAGCGCAGTCAAAAGGTCCATCGGCCTATGAATGTCTCCCTTGTAAGTTTACTTAACAAGGTCTGGTACGCTAACACTATTTGAGGACTCAGAAAATATGTCCTCATTTTAGTTTTTTAAAGCACTAACCATAACTTCTATGCAAATAAGACCCTCTATTTTTTATGATTTCTAAAGGAAATGCTTTGGGTTTTACAGTTTTAATCAAGATGACATCAGCCTTGCCACACTTTTGTAATAAATATAGAATGTTAGCAATCAAGTTGTTCATTAGAATAATGTGGGGAGGCAGAGGTCAGAAGCACGGACTCCGATAATTGAGAGCAGGGAGGAGGGTTCAGAGGTAACAATTTGACCATGCTGGCCAGGCAGGAGGGGCAGTGGCAGTACAATGGGCCATGGAGGGCAGGTGAAAGGGTGCAGGGGCAACAAACCGACCATGCAGGACAGACAAGAGAGGCTCTGGCAAAATAGCAGACCTTTGAGAGCAGAAGGAAGGGGCAGTGGCAGTACAACAATACATGCCAACAGACCTGATTTAGGCAGAATACTCCCAATGATTTTAAGCCCAAAAGTATACCTAACATTAGTTTCTTCAGGGTCATCTCCAACCTTTTTGCCTTCAGCCTCCTGCTTTCTAAACCACTTTTTGTTGGCTTTAAAGCTCTGCACACTTTAGTACTGGTAACCAGTGCTAAAGTGCGTGTGCTCTCCCCTTAAAACATGGTAGAATTGGCCCACAACCAATTGGCCTATTTAATGAATTTGTAAATCCCTAGTAAAGTATTATGACCTTCACCCTGGGCCTGTAAATTAAGATCTACTAATGGTCCTGCAGCACAGATTGCCATTCACTTAAGTGGCCCTTTAAACATGCCTCAAGCCCGCAATTGCAGCCTGTATGTGCAGTTGTAAACTGCCAGTTCAGCCTGGCAAGGTACGCCATGTCTAAACCTCCATTTTTATTACATGTTAATCATCCCTAGGACTCAGCCCATAGGGCAGGATGCAGTGTTTTTAAAAAAGTTGGAAATGTACTTTCAAGTTTTACATGTCCTGGCAGTGAAAAACCCTTAACTTTGTTTTTCACTACTGCAAGGCCTACCTCTGCCAAAGGATAACATTAGGTTATTTTACTACATTTAATAAGTGATGACTTTCAATTGGGAGCAGGTGTACAATTAGAGTTTGGTGTCTAGAGATTTGTAATTAAACGCTTGCTTTAATGGTAAAGTAAAATTTTAAATCACAATTCTGAAAATGCTACTTTTAGAAAGTTGCAAAAAGAACAGTTGATGGACAGAATGTAGACCACATCAAACATTCACCCTCAGTCACTGATCTGGGTTAAATCAATCCGTTTTTATGTGCACCATGCCATTCCAGTTTGGACCCAGCCACATACAAATCAGTCTTGACCCTGTTCCCCATGGGAACAGTCCAGCCCGAACTGCCAGGCCAGGTCCTCCCTGGACCAGAAACAAGCATCCTGGGACCAGTTTCGGGGGATTACCCCTCTTCAGCCAGGCTAACCTGAATCTGGTGGCATAGTGAGCACAGGGTCTAACAGGGAGACAGGGTTCCTTCACCAGCACATGAAAAGATATAAGTGCATGATCAGTCCAGTGTAAAGGTATGATATCTTTCATGGAGATCAGTCCATCAGGGTAGAAGATAAGATCTAGAGTATGTCCAGATGATGGGTGGGCCATTTATTTGTTGCTGTAGACCCATAACTTCAAATGAACCCTGCAGTTCTTTAAAAGGGAGTGATAGATCCCCCCCGCCCAGAGATTAAAGTCCCCCAATATGAAGAAATTCAAATGAGCAAGCACCATGTTGGAAAGGACTTCAAAGGGTGGAGATGTAATTTTGGGAGACCTGGGGCTCATAGCACAAGACACCTTAAAAAGCACTGTGTTTCTTTGTTTTCAAGGTGAAGCCCAGCACCTCTGGACCTCCCAACTCATCAAGTGCAAGTATGGAAAAATTAAATTTTTCATTGTAAATTACACCTACTCCTCCCTCCTTTTTATTAATATGTAGCTTGTGAAAAGATTTAAAACCCAATGGACAGGCCATGCGTAAGTCTGTTGCTGAATCGGGGATAGTCTACGTCTGTTATAAGCAATGCATCCAATTGTAGTAGTATATTGATTTCAGTAGAGTGGTTCACTAATGATCTGGTATTTAGTAGGCTACATCTCAGAACAGTAGGGCCCATATTACCTGAAGGGCTCACTTTCCTGGTTTGTGCCACAGTGCACCTTAAAGCAAGTGCAAACTAGGAAAGTGCACCCCATTAGGCAGAATGTGCTGCCCTCAGGGCAGCCATAAACATGTGCTGCCCAGAGGGCAGAGCATTCAAGGGAAATACAGAGCAGCTGTTTAAAAGCTGCTCTGTGTTTCTTTATGCAAGCAGCAATCCATCTGCACTTTCAAAAGGGTTTAGCGATCCCTTGCAGGCGGGTGCAGTGAGTGACTGCACCCAGCTGCAAGGGGATGTCTGGAGGGTCCATAGGACCCCCTTCTCTCTCGTTACAGCAGTGGTCTTCAATTGTTTTTATTTTGCGCCTACCCCAGTAAAGAAAATAGCACTGGTGCCCTCCCTCCGAATATTTAATAATTATTCTATTAAATTGGCAATGTTTAACTATATCTAGACTGATTAAACATTGCATTTAAGTTCTGACATTGTTTTAAAAATGCAATCAAATAAATGATGTCAAACATACTATTCTGGTCAGGCAGGTCTAACTAACGCATAAAAGTAAAAGTATCCACAGTGTGAATATTGGAAGTGAGAGTGTGGGTTTTGAAGAGTATTTGGGGCCCCTTTCCTTTTGACACATACTCCCAGTTTGGTTATAAATGACAAAACATGTTAATGATGGCCCATTACAGAGCGGTTTACTGCTGCTACTTTTTTCAGCTTAAAACAAAGCCCAGTTATCAGCATAATGCTTCTTTTGGCAAGAGCCTGGTGCCTCTCCCCCCAGGATTACTTGAGGCCCCCCTAGGGGGGCCTGACCCCCAGTTTGAAGACCCCTACTATACAGAGCTATATTTATAAGTTGCACTGAAAGTGAGCCACCATTTTTGTGGCACACTTTCAGTGCGCCTTTTAAAGGCCTGTTTGCGTCTGCTCCCATGTCGATAATATGGCACGGGTGCAGAGGCAAAGTGAGAATCTCATTTGCACGAGCCATGCCCCCATGCAAAGGAGAGAACACCCTCTAATTATAGCGCTGGTTCTGTGTGTTTGCCAGCGCTATCTGTATTACAAAAGGGGCCACACAAGCATTACAAAAGGGGCCACACAAGCATTTGCAGCCTCTTCTGTAATATCAAAGTGCCCTGGGGGAACATAAAGCAGGTGCACACGCCCATTGCGCCCTCAGGGTGCTTGTGTAATATGGCCTCAGGTATTATACTCGAGGAACACGTAGAAGGCCCCAACCATACCTTATAAATAGTGGCTGTAGGAGTACCAATTAGTAGCATAGGTCCCTTGTGTAACAGGTCCTCAGTCTTGTGCTGGTAGAGGAGATTCCCCGTGCCTCTGAGGTGCAACCAACAGCATGGCTGGCACTGTGCGCAGTAAGACGGGCACAGACAGACTTGCCTTTGGCGCACCTTTGGTGAACTGGCAGCACAGTGGCACCAGCATCTGACTTAAATAGACCAGCACCCAAAATGGTGGTCAGAAAATGTCTTGCTTTAACAGGCGAGGACAAAAGTATAAAAATTATTTAAACACAGCGAAAAGCCCACCAGTAAAATTTCAGAACCCCCAAAATGTGCAAACTTCAAAGTGCAAGGTTTTAAAATCACAGGTTTTAAAATTAGAGCAGTACCACTTAAAAGTTGTGTGGTCATGCAGCATCTGACTTAAATAGTCTCCAGAAAGAAGACCAAACCGGCACCCAAAATGGCAGTCGAAATATGGCCCACTCCGCCAAGCAAGGCCGAAAGTATGAAAATGAATTAAACACAGTGAAAAGCCCACCAGTAAAATTTCTGAACCACAAAAATGTGCAAACATCAAAGAGCAATGTTTTCAAATCACAGGTATTAAAATGAGAGCAGTACCTCTGATAAGCTGTGCGGTTGCGCCAACATCTGATTTAAATAGTCTCCTGAAAGAAAACTAGACCGGAACCCACAATATCAGTGTAAAAATGTCCTGCACTGACAGACGAGACCGAAAGTATAAAAATGGTTTAAACCCAACAAAAAGCCCACCAGTAAAATTTCTGAACACCCAGAATGTGTAAACTTCAACGTGAAAGGTTTTAAAACCACAGGTTTAAAAATTAGAGCAGTACCTCTGATAAGCTGCACGGTCATGCCAGCATTTGACTTAAATAGTCTCTGGAAGGAAGAATAGACTGGCACCCAAAATGGTGATCGGAAAATGTCCTGCACTGTCACATGCACGCCACATCCCAAAAACAAAACCAATGTCATGAAATGAATTCCTTATATATGCATTAAGTAGCGGTTCACAAGCCCTCACTGGAGACCTCAATAAGAACCCACTACCGGAACATCATTTAAGGAGGAAGGGATAGATCTAAGAGCTAGTACATAGATGCCCAGCAGCGCAGTCAGAGGTTTCTCACTCTGCAATTTTGTTATGGAGCTTCTTGCTGAGGTTCACATGCCTGTGAGGTGCACTCGACCATTTTTATGTACATTAGGGGCCAGATGTAGGTACAAAAAAATTAGCGACTCGCAATTTGCGAGCATGTGCGACTCACAAATTGCGTGTCGCTAATAAGAATGCAGGTACAATGTCCGTGTACAAATTGCGACTCGCACCCGGAGTCGCAACACAGATAGCGAGTCTGCTGTCTGCGAGGTCGCTGTTTGCGACTGCGCAAAAAACGGACTCGCAATTTGCGAGTGGGTATCGCAAATTGCGAGTACCATGTAAATTGATTGCAGGTGCTGCAGAACACTCCAGAAACCACTCCAGAACACTCTGGTAACACTTCCTGGCACATGATGATGACATCACAGCCAGGAAGTTTACAAATACACCTGGGAGGAGGGAGGACCACACCCATTTTAAACTGCTGAACAGCCAACAGGAGGAACAGCAGCTACAATGGCAGAAACACCCAGAAAGAGAAAACTGAAATTTTCTGAGAAGGAGCTGGAGGTGCTGACAGAAGAATGCTGTCAGCACTATGATGATCTTTTTGGAAAGGCAGCCCTCAATGTGCCTGACTCAACAAAAAAACAACTCTGGCTGGAAATTCAGGAAAAAGTGAACTCCCTGGGGGTCAGCAACAGGAGTGTGGATGAGATCAAAAAGAGGTGGTATGACCTCCGCTCCCGGACCAAGGAGAGGGTGGCAGAAAGGCTCCGGGAGATGAGAGGCACAGGAGGGGGACCATCATCCGTACCACCACCCACACCCCTGGAGGAAAGGGTGGAGGAGACCCTGGAGCAGGAGGCAGTTACAGGATTTGGAGATCTGGACACCTCTGAGCCCACTACATCAACCGGTGAGTACCATGTGATATGCCTGTACCCCCATCAATGCCATACCCCCACCCACCATGTACACAGGGGCATGCACAACCAAGATAGCTCCATTTCAGGGTAGCAAACACCAGAATGATGCATTATGAGCAATGTAGTCAAGTAAGCAGTCAAGTAGGCAGTCAATAGGCAAATATTTATTAGGAAGTGTGCAACAGATAGTAGACACTGACAGTTTGTTCCCCATGTCCCACAGGTCTCCCACAAGACACCACCACAAGCCACAGCAGCCAGGTGCCAACAGTCAGCCAGCCCCATGAGGAAAGCACAGGAGCTGCCACCACTCCCACCTGCACCACAAACACCATCCCCTTGATGTCTACACCTGCTGCAACAGTGGTTCCGGAGGCTGCGCCAGCAACAGCCAGGAGTGCCACAGTACAGCTCACAGGGCATCCACCGCTGCGCAGGCGACGCAGGTTGAGGAGAGCAGGGCTGCAGGCTGAGTCCGGGCGTCCATCCACCACCATGACCGAGGCACAACTGCTCCGTGGTCAGCGCCTGCAGAACCAAATGTTGGGGAGAATTAGTGGGGTTCTGCACCGCTTTGTGAGGAGCAATGAGACCAGCATGCAGCAGCTCCATGCCCAATTGGACGTCATTGGCACAAACACTGGGGACCTAGCCCTGTCCATGCGGGAACTGGTGGCTGGACTACTGTCACAGAGTGAGGGTGGGCGGCACAGGGACCGCCAGCTGCTCCAGAGGCTGGACAGGATGGCCTCATCAATTGGCAGACTGGCAGTCAACACCACTGGCCTGTCAAGAAGGACAGTCGGCCTCCAAGTGAAAATGGGCCACTTTGCAGGGGATGTGGCAAGAGGCCTGGGCCGGATCACACATGTGATCGATTTAATGGAGGCACGGCATGTGTCCAGGGGTACAGGGGACACCCCCCAGGACAGCGAAGAGGGCTCCACTGTGAGCAGTGTCTCTGCCACTGACACTAGGGTGCTCCGAAGTGGGAGTACCAGGCAGAGCACTGCAGAACAACCTGGGACCAGCCAGGCTGGCAGAGGCCGCCGTAGGTCATAGACAAAACCCTGTCCCTGATGTTGGGGCACATGACGGCAATGTGCCCCATGCATGGTTGGCTTTTTGAAGTACATGAACAGTTTGTCATTGTAAATAGTTCACTTTCTGCACATATTAAATATTTTTTTTGTTACACTTAACAAATGGAGTTTTTGGTCAATAGGTGAGTATGGTTGAAGTTGACACGTACCTTCCAAAGTATTGGGTTGCGATGTGTTCCCGTCTCAGTCTGCCTTGATTTGCGATGCTCCGATCCCCATGATGGCGATGTGGTTGCTCCTGCTCTTCATCCTCAGAATCAGGGTCTGCAGGGGTGAGAGGTAGCCCACGTCGGGTGGCAATATTGTGCCGGATGGCGCATGCGACAACAATTTTGAATGCTGTAATGGGGGTATACTGGAGGGCACCTCCACTGCCGTGGAGGCATCTGAACCTTGCTTTCAGCAAACCGAAGGTGCGTTCAATCAGGTTCCTGGTCCTCTTATGTGCACTGTTGTATCGCCTCTCGGAATCATTGCTGGGTGTTAAGAACGGAGTCATTATCCATGGCCGTAGTGCATATGTACTGTCACCTGTTGGGCACAAACATTACACTGTTAGAAATTCCTGGTTGGTGTGCAGCATTGATCTGTGTGTATGTCTACGAGGTGTATGCAGCTCTACCTAGGAGGTATCCGTCTCCAAACTCCCCACGTTCCAGGCGTTGGTGTATCCCACCGTGCCTAAAAATGTATGAGTCATGGGTACTGCCTGGAAATTTTGCGACAATGTCAGTGATGACATAATGAGCGTCACAAACAACCTGAATATTCAGTGAGTGGGTACACTTTCTGTTGCGGAACAGATATTCCAGGTTAGCAGGGGGGCATATTTGAATATGTGTCCCATCTACACACCCTATGACATGGGGAAAGTTGGCAATCCGGTAAAATTCCAACTTGGTGCTGTTAATTTCTGCCTCATTCCTGGGTAGGTATATGAAGTGAGACGTGTGTGAGTATGGCATCTAGGAAAGCCCTGAGGAACCTTGATAGTGCACTTTGAGACACCCCACCTGCCACAGCAATGACCCCCTGATAGCTCCCCAAGGCCAAGAGGTGCAGTGAGCATAGCACTTGCACATGCGTAGGGATGGCGCAGCCGCGCAGAGTCTGGCGTTCTAGCTGTGGTTTTAGTAATTCTATTAATTCTAGTATGGCTGCGCTGCTAAGTCGGTATTTGTCATATATCTCTTCCTCAGTTTGCTGAAAAAGAGTCTGCCTTGTTCTGTAAATCTTCTCCTGTCTGTGGCTCCTCCTCCTCCTCTGCTGGGCTGCGTGGACTCTCCTCCTCACTGCTATCAGGTATATCTCTGCCATCTTGAGTAACCCAGATGCCTTCTGGGTCTCCTTTTATACTTTGGTAATGATTACCACCTGCTCTGAGTTACTGGTAAATGGGACATGCAAACTTGGCTTTTTGCGACTAGTCGCAATTTGCGAGTTGCAATTGCATATGGTTTGCGACTCGCAAATTGCGACTTCCTATTTGCGGGTCGCAAAATGGGGTTGCAATTTTTGCGAGTCGGTAACGGCTCACATCGCTTTTTGCGAG
Source organism: Pleurodeles waltl (assembly GCF_031143425.1). Taxonomy (NCBI): domain Eukaryota; kingdom Metazoa; phylum Chordata; class Amphibia; order Caudata; family Salamandridae; genus Pleurodeles; species Pleurodeles waltl. Next base: position 317,603,722 of record NC_090442.1, on the reverse strand, counting down.
TCGGAAATGGGATTTTTGCATCCCATTTCCGATTTTGCGCAGTCGCAAATAGCGATTCGGGCCATTTGCGACTCGCAAAACTTTGCTACATCTGGCCCATAGTGTCTATTTTGTGCCCACTATACAAAAACATCTTACACTGGTTCCAGAAAGTCAAACTTCAGTTAAGAAGGTTCATGGTTCAAAACTTACATAACGGGTATTTTGAGAAAACAACTCACTGTCCAGGGTTTACTTTAGACATTACCCTATAAACCACACGTGAGAACTCAACAATTCAAAGTGGCTCTATTTCCAGTTTTGCTCAGAATGTTTCAAGGCCATACTAATAACAATATTTTGTTATACTAATTGTAACCTGTAAACAGCAGCCAGAATCGCAGAAAATTACGTTAATAAGATGTCTGTACAAACCAAGCTTCCCTTACTAATGGCAGTCACGTATTACTAATATTACTATGACACTTCACTCATGTGAGGTTTCGGATAGAAGAACACAAATACATTAGGCAAAATAAACTTACTTTCATTTAAAAGCCCACAAGCAGAGGTCTCACTGTCTAAAAGATACACATTCCCAAACAGTTATCTCTAACGTAAACACTAAAAACAAATGATAAATGGATAAAAGAAGACGGCCTCGTCATGACGCGTTCTTTTAATGATATCAGCGCACATGACATGCAGCTGTCCTCTTAATTTGGGGCAATATTAATTAAAAATCATAAGAGTAGTGATTTGCGTATAACAAATAACTACTGGTAGCGATTTTTGTATCACAAATAACTACTGTATTATGAGATCTATTACCGCAGCTAAGCCATGTTGCAGCACAGAATTGAGATGTGTCTATTGTCATTCAAGCCAACATATTTATTGTATAACCATTGTGAAAGCTAATGCAGTTAGGGTCTGAGAGATATGGCGTAAGGGACAGAGCTTCCTACTTTGGGACGGTGCCCTGGTTCCAGTCTTGGCATCAGCTCTCCCAATTCCTACATAAAATATGGATGGAAACAAACAAAACGGAACAACTGCAAATCTTCAAATGCCGATCTGTACTAAAGTCCACATCAAAGGAAACACAAAAAAATCCCCTACAGACCAGATAAACAGGACAAAGAGTAATTATACAGTAGTTGGTCCCTGCTCCCACACAGAAGAAGGAGGGACAAAGAGGTGTGACTGGATGTCAGGCAAGCAAGGATTTTTAAATCGCAGATTTTAAAATTAGAGCAGTACCTCTGATAAGCAAAGACATAAAAAACAGTTTCAAATAATTTGAGAGTTGTCTAAATCATTTGAAAATAATAATTAGATCAAACAGAGGGATAATTGATAAGTTACAGTAGAAGTTGGACAATTTTAAACACATTTATTTTTCACTTGCCATCTACTGCCTGTTTTAGACATAAACATGTAAACATAAAGACGTACACATAAACAAATGTCCAGTACTTTTTTCTGAAAGGTGGCAACCCTAACTGTATGCTGAAGCAGGCTAAAGCAAATGCTAATGAAACAATTGCTGAAGAGGGCAGATTGAAAGTCCCTGTAATATGCATACATTCTTCTAAGCACATTTATTCTAGGCCACCCACGAAGATAACCACTTTCTCATTCAACATATGCTACTGGATATGCTTGCGTAAGCCCATTATGTAGAGGCTACATAATTATTAGATGTGTACTGCGTCAACTGATATACTTTCACCTATCTTCCCTTGACTCACTCTCCATTGAACAAACACCTTTTTTCAGCCAATTATTTTTTTATTTATTGCATCTAACATTCTTTAACATCGCCAAGGTCTGTGAGCAAACGCACATAACATTTCCGTCCCTTTCTGCTTGCCTTCACTGACGAGTTATACTCAACAGTACACCATTTATTCTCTCCTGAACTATATTTGTCAGTTCAGATCCGTAACTGACCACAGAGTGACTCATAGTTAATTTAAGCTTAACCAGACAAACTTCTGCACAAACAAGCACCTGCAGAAACAAGCCTTAAGGAAAATGCCCTCGTTTGGAAAACAAATCAGAATTCAGGCATATTTGCACAATTCCCTGACCACTAAATCAAGGTGATGAACACTGACAATAACTGATAAATTTCTCATATGGTGAAAACATTTGGTTGTAACAATTTTCCTTACAGTCTAGGGTAAGGTATCTGGATCAAAAGGACCAAAGCTGTTTGCAGAACAGGGTGCTTTCTGCATGGTATTCTGGCCGAGCAATTCGGGTAGAGAGATTTGGCATTGATTAATAGACTCTTTGTTTTGTTCAGCTGCTGACTATATGCTTTCTGGAAATCAAATAACAAGGGACGCAGCCACCATTTAGGCTCCACTTCTTTTTGAAGTTGAGTGTTAGAAATTGGGTTTCTAGTTGTCAGAGGTATGCCCCTTCTCCAAGTAGGGACCACAATCCTAGTTAAGGTAAGTCAGATACACACCCTAAATCAACATGTGCTCTTCCTCTGGTAGCTTGGAACAAAGCAATTAGGTTTAACTTAAGAGGCAATATGTAAAGTATTTGTGCAACACTTAAATTACGGGAACACAGTGAAAACACCACAAAAAGACTCCACACCAGATTAGAAAAATAGAGAACATTTATCTGAGTAAAACAAGACCATATCTTCAATATCCAAAAGATCCTGAGATACGCAGTTTTAAAGATTTAGGTGAAAATAGCGCATAAAAGCGCAAAGTGCCAACTGTGGTTCTCTGGTTTCGCCAGACCGTGAAAAAGCTAAGAATTCAGGCCACCCACGATAGAGCGGAGGCCAGATACAGGGATCCACTTAAACCCACTGAACACAATACCCTAACTCCTGGTGAGCAGCCAGCATGGAGTTGCTTTACAAGGCTTAACAGTGGTTCCAGTGTTGACCACAGAGGGCAGAGCACCTTAGGCCCACTTCCAAGGGTCCAAGGGTCCAGAACTGTGGTGGTATCACCTGCAGAGCAGACGTACAGATGGCAGAGTCCAGGAGCAGTTTGGTTGCAAGTTTTTAATGTCCCTGAGAGTTCAGAAAACGGGAGGCCAGTCAGCTGGCACTTAGAGTCACTTTGGGTTCTGGGTTGTAGAGATACAGGTCCAGTCCTTTTCATTCCAGGGCAAGAGGGCAGCAGGCACAGGTCAACACAGCAAAGTAGGAATCCAGCAAAATAGCAGCCCGGCAAAGTGGCAGTCCTTTCAGCAGCACAACAGTCCTACTTGCTGGCAGAGCATCCACAGGGTCTGAGAGTGCACTAAAGTAGTGGTGTTTGAGGTCCATTATTCATACTTTGGTGCCCTGGTTCTGTAAGGTGGGAGAAGTTAATAGAGGCATGCCTTTGAAGTACATATATACTCTTCCTCCCCTGTCCTGGCTCCAAGTTGGCTGGAGTGTCAATGCAGGGTCGTTAAAATCTATTGTGGGTTTACAGGACAAGCCTATTCAGGTGTAAGTGAGGCAATGCTAAGCTCCGCCCCCATCAATCCAGTTAATGGCCCATTAAGTCTCACCTAAGTGGCACTTTTAAAACTGTAATGATAAAATCAACTTTACCTTTACTGGGATTTATAATTACAATTTCATAAGTACTAAATGTAGGAGGCTGGACTGGCTTGTAGTGAGTTCCAAGGGGTACTTCCACCTTGCACCAGGCCCAGTTATCCCTTATTAGTGTATAGGGTGTCTAGCAGCTTAGGCTGATAGATAATGGTAGCTTAGCAGAGCAGCTTAGGCTGAACTAGGAGACGTGTGAAGCTACTACAGTACCACTTAGTGTCATATGCACAATATCATAAGAAAACACAATACACAGTTATACTAAAAATAAAGGTACTTTATTTTTATGACAATATGCCAAAGTATCTTAGAGTGTACCCTCAGTGAGAGGATAGGAAATATACACAAGATATATATACACAATAGCAAAAATATGCAGTATAGTCTTAGAAAACAGTGCAAACAATGTCTAGTTACAATAGGATGCAATGGGGACGCATAGGGATAGGGGCAACACAAACCATATACTCCAAAAGTGGAATGCGAACCACGAATGGACCCCAAACCTATGTGACCTTGTAGATGGCCGCTGGGACTATTAGAAAATAGTGAGAGTTAGAAAAATAACCCTCCCCAAGACCCTGAAAAGTGAGTGCAAAGTGCACTAAAGTTCCCCTAAGGACAAAGAAGTCGTGTTAGAGGAATAATGCAGGAAAGACACAAACCAACAATGCAACAACGATGGATTTCCAATCTAGGGTACCTGTGGAACAAGGGGACCAAGTCCAAAAGTCACAAGCAAGTCGGAGATGGGCATATGCCCAGGAAATGCCAGCTGTGGATGCAAAGAAGCTTCTACTGGACAGAAGAAGCAGAGGTTTCTGCAGGAACGAAAAGGGCTAGAGACTTTCCCTTTGGTGGACGGATCCCTCTCGCTGTGGAGAGTCGTGCAGAAGTGTTTTTCCGCCGAAAGAACGCCAACAAGCCTTGCTAGCTGCAAATCGTGCGGTTAGCGTTTTTGGATGCTGCTGTGGCCCAAGAGGGACCAGGAGGTCGCAAATTAGACCAGAAGGTAGAGGGGACGTCGAGCAAGACAAGGAGCCCTCTTAGCAGCAGGTAGCACCCAGAGAAATGTCAGAAACAGGCACTACAAGGATGAATGAAATGGTGCTCACCCAAAGTTACACAAAGGAGTCCCACGTCACCGGAGACCAACTTAGAAAGTTGTGCAATGCAGGTTAGAGTGCCGTGGACCCAGGCTTGGCTGTGCACAAAGGATTTCCGCCGGAAGTGCACAGGGGCCGGAGTAGCTGCAAAAGTCGCGGTTCCCAGCAATGCAGTCTAGCGAGGTGAGGCAAGGACTTACCTCCACCAAACTTGGACTGAAGAGTCACTGGACTGTGGGAGTCACTTGGACAGAGTTGCTGGATTCGAGGGACCTTGCTCGTTGTGCTGAGAGGAGACCCAAGGGACCGGTAATGCAGCTTTTTGGTGCCTGCGGTTGCAGGGGGAAGATTCCGTCGACCCACGGGAGATTTCTTCAGAGCTTCTAGTGCAGAAAGGAGGCAGACTACCCCCACAGCATGCACCACCAGGAAAACAGTCGAGAAGGCGGCAGGATCAGCGTTACAGAGTTGCAGTAGTCGTCTTTGCTACTATGTTGCAGGTTTGCAGGCTTCCAGCGCGGTCAGCAGTCGATTCCTTGGCAGAAGGTGAAGCGAGAGATGCAGAGGAACTCGGCTGAGCTCTTACATTCATTATCTAAAGTTTCCCCAGAGACAGAGACCCTAAATAGCCAGAAAAGAGGGTTTGGCTACCTAGGAGAGAGGATAGGCTAGCAACACCTGAAGGAGCCTATCAGAAGGAGTCTCTGACGTCACCTGGTGGCACTGGCCACTCAGAGCAGTCCAGTGTGCCAGCAGCACCTCTGTTTCCAAGATGGCAGAGGTCTGGAGCACACTGGAGGAGCTCTGGAAACCTCCCAGGGGAGGTGCAGGTCAGGGGAGTGGTCACTCCCCTTTCCTTTGTCCAGTTTCGCGCCAGAGCAGGGCTAAGGGGTCCCCTGAACCGGTGTAGACTGGCTTATGCAGAATTGGGCACATCTGTGCCCAAGAAAGCATTTCCAGAGGCTGGGGGAGGTTACTCCTCCCCTGCCTTCACACCATTTTCCAAAGGGAGAGGGTGTAACACCCTCTCTCAGAGGAAGTCCTTTGTTCTGCCATCCTGGGCCAGGCCTGGCTGGACCCCAGGAGGGCAGATGCCTGTCTGAGGGGTTGGCAGCAGCTGCAGTGAAACCCCAGGAAGGGCAGTTTGGCAGTACCAGGGTCTGTGCTACAGACCACTGGGATCATGGGATTGTGCCAACTATGCCAGGATGGCATAGAGGGGGCACTTCCATGATCATAGACATGTTACATGGCCATATTCGGAGTTACCATTGTGAAGCTACATATAGGTAGTAACCTATATGTAGTGCACGCGTGTAATGGTGTCCCCGCACTCACAAAGTCCGGGGAATTGGCCCTGAACAATGTGGGGGCACCTTGGCTAGTGCCAGGGTGCCCTCACACTAAGTAACTTTGCACCTAACCTTTACCAGGTAAAGGTTAGACAAATAGGTGACTTATAAGTTACTTAAGTGCAGTGTAAAATGGCTGTGAAATACCGTGGACGTTATTTCACTCAGGCTGCAGTGGCAGGCCTGTGTAAGAATTGTCAGAGCTCCCTATGGGTGGCAAAAGAAATGCTGTAGCCCATAGGGATCTCCTGGAACCCCAATACCCTGGGTACCTCAGTACCATATACTAGGGAATTATAAGGGTGTTCCAGTAAGCTAATGTAAATTGGTAAAATTGGTCACTAGCCTGTCAGTGACAATTTGAAAGAAATGAGAAAGCATAACCACTGAGGTTCTGATTAGCAGAGCCTCAGTGAGACAGTTAGTCACTACACAGGTAACACATTCAGGCACACTTATGAGCACTGGGGCCCTGGAGAACAGGGTCCCAGTGACACATACAACTAAAACAACATATATACAGTGAAAAATGGGGGTAACATGCCAGGCAAGATGGTACTTTCCTACACTAAACATGAAAGCCTACTTTCTCTCCAGTCAGGAATGAAGTTTAATAAATGTATTAAGGAATCCTCAATGTTTTCCAATGAGAGCGTAGGGCCCACAATAGTGAAAAACTAATTTGGGAGTTTTTCACTAATAGGACATGAAAAATATGTCCTGCCTTTTAATTACATAGCACCCTGCCCTGTGGGCTACTTAGGGCCTACCTTAAGGGTGACTTATATGTAATAAAAGGGAAATGTAATTCTTGACAAGGGGGTTCAAATGACAAGTCGACATGGCTGTGGACCACTGCATTCAGGCAGCAATGGCAGGCCTGGGACACGTTTTAAAGTGCTACTTCTTTGGGTGGCACAAGCAATGCTGCAGGCCCACTAGTAGCATTTAATGTACAGGGTCTGGACACATGTAGTGCACTTTGCTAGGGACGTATGAGTAAATCCAATATGCCAATCAGGTATATACCAATTAGTCCATGTTTTAGGAAGAGAACACATGCACTTTAACCCTGGTTACTGTGGTAAAGTACCCAGAGTCCTAAAACCAATAAAAACAGATTCAGGAAAACATGTAGGGAAAAGGCAAAATGTTTGGGGTGACCGTGTAGGGAGGGCCATTTCCCACATTGAACTTCACCAACACTCTTTCAAAACCTCTGCATCTGTGATGTCTGAACATGTATTAATAGATTCCTTATGGCCTGCAGGTGTTAAAATATATAGCTTTGATAAATTTCACTAAGACTTAGAGGTTGATTTAGAGTTTGGTGTGTGACCCGACCTTCAGCCAGGCTGGCAGAGATCATTATGTCCTCCACCTTGGCAGACTACCATGCCATATTTAGAGATCACAGTCAAACCAGTGTCTGAAAAACAAATGGGTATGGAATGGTTTTTCTTGTTTTTTTTCTTCTTTTAAACTGTCTAGTATTGGCAGGTTTTCCAGGAGCTAATGGACAGGAAATAAAATACATCAGACCGCCTGCTTTATATAAGTGGCCAATCTGGTGTTGTTCCTCCGACTCATCCTACACTGCAGGCCCATTAGAGCATGCCTTACAATGGCAAAGCCATCTTCGGATAGATTACGGTCTGTTTGACTCAAAATAGAGCAGGTGAACCGTGGGATTGATAGACAGATTACTCTGCCAAGCTTGTGACAGAGTACTCTGTCCATTAAACTTTCAATTGGCCATTAATGCTTAATATCTGCAAACAACAGGCAGTAGGTGTTGGAAAATGGAGTATTGGTAAGGGCAGGTAAGTACCTACACTTAGCAATAGGCCACTAATCTCCACTTAGGTCCAGTTAGGTCTCAATAAATTAAACCCAGCTCAACCCTTGGTAGCTTGGCAACGAGTAACAAGGCTTAACTGAGGAGATAAATGTGTAAAGCATTTAAAAATCACAAACAGTAAATAAGTAAAAGACAAAACACAATAAAAATCTAACACCAATTTATACAAATAGATAATATTTTTATCTTTAAAATGACACCAAACGATCAAAATCGGATAAGGGAAACCGGAAATATGAACTTTTTAAGAATTAATGGTTTATGGCGCAAAGAAGCAACTAGCGCTCAAAGGGTTAAAAAAGGTCACACTGGAAAGGAACAAAGTCCAGAGTTCAGGCCACCCACGAGGTAACACTGTCACACTTACTTTCAGAACTGTTTCTTGATTCAGGAAAGTGGTCCACAGCACCAGCCAAGGGTTCAAAGGCTCCGGTTTGCCTCTTAGGGTCTGGGACTACAACTCCCACAATGCACCTCTTCAACTTATGGAGTTGCTCCAAACTTCTGGATCTTGTTCCAGAGGTTCATTTTTGGGTATTTGAAATGTCCACAACTTGATCCAAGGTTCCAGAAGCTCTGAGTTACTCCTCGGGAGTTGGGACTACAATTCCCAGAATGCACCTGGTCAGAATCCTCAAATGGCCAATGGACGCTGGTCAGCTGGCCTCTGCTTGCAGGACTTAATGCAGGGGACTCAGGGCAGCTCTTTTGTACCTATAGAAAACAGGGAGTCCCTCCTTGAACCAGTTGAAGCCAGGCAAAGTCCTTCTTGTGGTGGAGCCCAAGTGTGCAGCTGGTGCAGTCCTCCAGAGTGCAGTGTCCAGGTGCAGGTCAGAGGTCCAGCAGGGCAGTGCTTCTTCTCCTTTAGTTCTTCCTTGTAGGGATCTGGCAGGGATCTGAGGCATGGGTGCAGGTCTGCTAGTTTTATCCTTGCTCCTGGGTGAAAAACAGGAGGTCCTAGTTCTCTACTCAGGTGCAGGGCCCTTCCCCCTGTGATGACCACTTCCTGGGAAGTGTGGCAAAAATCAATCCCAAGGAGCAACAGTCCTCAAAAATCTATCATGGCTGGGCCCACCCACTGGTGTGGCTAAAAATCTTAAACACACCCTTCTCCTGCCCTCTCCTAATCTCATTAAGAGGGCACCTAATTGTCTGGGGTTACAGGATGTGAGGGAGGTGCTGGGTGACTCCAAATGTCCTTCCCTGTCTTTGAAGGCCAGTTTGGCAGGCCTCCCCCTTCCTGCTTCTCCACCTGCTGAGGGGAGTTCTCCTCCCACAGGCACATTCCTTTGTGTTCAGCCCAGGCCACTTCACACCTCATCAAGCCAGCCTGTACAGGCTGACAGAGGCTGGCCAATCAGAGCAGATCACTACAGGGCTGAAGCTGGCAACATTTTAGGTAGAGTTTAAAAGTCTTTACCTGAACTAAGTATATTAAATCCACAAATTGTAAGTTGTAGGATGTATTATAACAATTATTTGATACCAAACGATGTATCTGACACTTAAGGGGTCTTACTAAAATAAAGTCTCCCCATTCTAGCCTGTGCAGGCCGTTCACGACAATGAGGGAAAAACAAATTTGACTCTTTTACCTTACCACAGCTTATAAAACTATTTTTATAAGGTCCCTGCTTATAGTTACATGGCACCCAACCCTAGGGGTGCAGAGGGCACACCTTAGGGTGACTTATATGTAAAAATAAGGTAGTTTAAGACTTTGGAAGTACTTTTAATTCCAAAGTCAAATTTGCATATAACTTTAGTTTTAAAACAGCCAGCAAGGCACGCCTGCTTTTAAAATGACACTGGGCACCTCAGCAGTGCACCTATGGGTGCATTACCTATGCTGGGGTCCCTAAACCTACATGCCCTACCATATACTAGGGACTTATAGTTAGGTTGACCTAGCCAATTATAATTAGCCTAATTTGCATATTTATTTTATACAGAGCACAGGCCCTGGGACTGGTTAGCAGTACCCAGGGCACCATCAGAGTCAGGAAAACACCAGCAAAAAAGTGGAAAATGGGGGCAAACATTTAGGGGGCCTCGGCAATCAGCCCTGTTTTCTCACAGTAGCCAAAATGATGATTTTGATGTCCCTTCTTTCAGAACTTGGTACTGTGTCCAGCTCAGCCTAATAATTGAAAATCCATACATGACTGGTGTCTCTTTATTCAAGAGACCCAAAGAGGTTTTCCTTTTTAACAGGTACACCCCTAAAGAAAGAGTGGTAGATTGGATAAAATAAAAGCTGCCATTTTAGGAATGGTCTCCCAGCCATCCAATCAAGGATCTATAGGTGTGTCACCCAACGATAGATGATTTTAGTGTTCAGAAGTTGAAACTATGTGGTTTTGGAGAGATTAGCTACATACCTGGGGCTATTTTCTGCCATAGGACATGAACACATAACCAACATTTTGGCTTGTATCCAAAAGTGAGCATCAGCAGTGCATCAGCTCACCCATTGGTCTGTTGTTCTGTCACTCGCATTTTTCTCCTGTCCACTATGCATGGGGTGTAGGACAGCCCACTTCGGATATTGGATAAGTATACTGTGAGTGATGGCTTTTTTTTCTTCCACAAGGAGCACATGTTCACACAAGATAGTTCCCTTCAGTGCTATGAACCACTATGCAATTAGCACATTTTGAGGCCTTAAACCTTATTTTTTTCTGCTTTTAGCCATGTTTGTTTCATATTGGCATCCTATCTCTTCACCCCCCCAACAATAAAGTTTTACAAAAAACCTTGATTAAAAAGAAAATGGCAGAAAAGCTGGTAGACAACGCCAAACCTACTGGCTTTTCTAATCCGTGTTGAAAACTCTGGTGGGGGCTTGGACTCATCGTTATGAACCGATTAAAACATAATTTTGAAGGGACTGCAAGTATTGCAGCAATTGTAACAGCATAACATAATGTGTATTTGTAAAGAGTGCATTCAGTATGAGAGTCCTTGTTTTACTATTGACAAACAACAGATGTCTATTGTTACCTAACAAAATGGTACTCCCTTCATCAACAAAAATGACAAAAAGCATTGGGAAATGCATTAGGTTTCACCTATGTGATTAATAATATTTTTTTTAGGTTTTAGCTTGGTGAGCAGTTGTGCAATATAATTTAAAGGAACGTCGAAAAAGTGTTATGACTTGTTTTTTTAGAAAGGCAAATAATCAATGGTAACGTTTGCATTTCAATGCAGGGAACAGCACTAGTTATCAATGGTGAAGCAAGAGCAGTTGCATTTTAAACGGGGTCCATGAGCATAAGGGACTTTAGTGGACAATGAAAGGAGAGGGAATGGTAACAGCATTTCCTTGACTTGTCTAGGAACAGTATCACACTTAGAACAGCATTGATTTAGGGAGTAGTTAAATAATGGAAACACAAACACAAACAACCATTGGCAATGCCAATTAGTCTTGGCAATCCGACAGCCGTTTGCATTGTCAGTGACAATGTACTTTAGCTATGTGTTATGGAGTGGAGTGGAGTGGATGTATTTTGTCTGGATTGGAATTATGTGGGTTGGATTGGAATTGTTTGCTGTTGAATTGTGCGGCGTGAAATTGTGTGGTGTTGAGTGGAGTTGTGTGTAGTGGAATTATGTGGCATGGTGTGCATTGGAAATATGTGGATACCAATTAAGTGATATTGAGTGTACTGGGATTCTGTGAAGTTGGATTGTGTGTCATGGAGTGTGCTGGACCTGGCCCTTTTTGCAGGGTCATCCCCAAACTTTTTGCCTCCTTCCTCCTATTTTTCCTGACCTGTTTTTGTTGGCTTTAGACCTCTGAGCACTTTACCACTGCTAACCAGTACTGAAGTGCATATGCTCTCTGTGTTAATTGTAATGTTGATTGGTTTATCCGTGATTGGCATATTTGATTTAGCGGTAAGTCCCTAGTAAAGTGCACTAGAGGTGCCCAGGGCCTGTAAATCAAATGCTACTAGTGGGCCTGCAGAACTGGTTGTGCCACCCACATAAGTAGCCCTGCAATCATGTCTCAGACCTGCCACTGCAGTGTCTGTGTGTGAAGTTTTAAACTGTAAATTCAACTTTCTAACCCTTCCCTTTTCCTATATATAAGATACCCCTAAGGTAGGCCCTAGTTAGCCCCATGGGCAGGGTCCAGTGTATGGTTAAGGTAGGACATATACTAATGCGTTTTATAGTGAAATACTGCCAGATTCGGTTTTCACTGTTGTAAGGCCTATCTCTCTCAAAGGTTAGCCTGGGGGTTGCCTTTAAACATGATTAAAGCGTAGATTCCCTTATCAGATAGACATGTGGAGTTTGGCACCTCTGAACTCACAATTTAAAAATACATCTTTTAGTAAAGTTGGTTTTGAGATTGTGTGTTTGAAAATGCCACTTTTAGAAAGTGGGCATTTTCTTGCTTAAACCATTTTTTTGACTCTGCCTTTTTGTGGATTCCCTGTCTGGCTCAGTTTGACACTTGGGCTGTTTGCACCTCTTTCCAGACAGTGACACAAAGGGGGCTGGGGTGTAGCCTACATATTCTGGTGAGCCATCTGTGCTAGGAGGGAGGGGAAGAGTGGTCACTCACACCTGAAGGGGCTGTGTCTGCCCTCACATAATGGAGGTTCCAACCCCCTGGTGTGTGTCTGAGGCCTTGCCTGGGCAAGGCAGGATTTCAAAAACAAGTGAGACTTTCCTTTGAAGTAAGCCTACTTCAAAGGTCAAAATGGGTATAAGAAGAGGACCCAAAACCACAGACTTTAGACACTTCTTGGGGTGGACACTCTACCTCACAGACACTTCTGGACAAGAAACCTGCTGGTGAAGAATCCCTGAACCAGACCTGCCAAGAGGAACTGTCTGGCTGCCCAAAGGACTCACTGGGACTGCTTTTCTAAGAAGGACTGCTGCCTTGCTATTGCGCTGCTGCCTTGCTGCCCTCTGGCTGTGCTGAGAAGTGCTCTCCAAGGGCTTGGATGGAGCTTGCCTCCGGTTCCCTGAAGTCTCAGAATCAAAAAGACTTCCCTCCTGCAACTGGACTCCTTCTGTGGGGAAAATTTGATGCACAGCCTGCTAAAAACGACGCACAGCCTGCCCCGCGGTGAGAAATTCACTGCACGCCGAACCGGAACGACGCAGCCCAATTCACAAGGAGAAGATCGACACAGCGCTAGAGTAGCAACCGGAACTTCGATCCACGGCCCACTGAATTGATGCACAGCCGACCTGGAATGACACAGCCCGACTTCCACAGAGAAATTGACACAGTGCCTGCCGTGCAGGAGAAATTTCCACGCTAGGCCCACTGGAACAACACAGTGCTTGTGACTTCGCTCCGCAAGCCCAGGATTCCACACATTGTCCCCGGGACGCGAGAAAACACCATAACCGGAAGAGGAACCAAATCTGCACGCCGAAAATCAACACAAAGTCTTCCCCTGTGTGGAAAATAATGACGCAAGTCGGTGTGCGAAGGGGCAAAACCGATGCACCCCTCCCCGTTTTCGACGCATCGCCTCCTCTGCAGTCCCTTGTGGAGAGTTTGAATGCAAACCAGGTACTTTCTGTTTGCAAGAGACATTTATTGTTTTTAAGAGACATTTATTGTTTTTCAAAGACTTAAGACACTTTTACAGTGATTTCTCAACATTTACTTATTGCATTTTATTCGTCTTGACCTGCATCTTATCAGATAAATATTGTACATTTTTCTAAACACTGTGTGGTGTATTTCTGTAGTGCTATACTGTGTTATTGCATGATTTATTGCACAAATGCTTTACACATTGCCTTGTAAGTCAAGCCTGACTGCTCAGTGTCAAGCTACCAGAGGGTGGCCACAGGATAATTTGGATTGTGTGTGACTTACCCTGACTAGAGTGAGGGTCCTTGCTTGGACAGGTGGTAACCTGACTGCGAACCAAAGTCCCCATTTCTAACAGAGTGTAATTATGTAGATTGGTATTTTGTGTTGTTGAGTGGTATATAGTGGGGTTTAATTATGTGGAGTGATGTTGAATTTTGTGGCATGATATGGAATTCTGTGGTGTGGATTGGATGTATGTGGTGTGTTGTGTAATTGTGCTGCTGAGTTGGATTATGTGACTTGTTGTCAAAATACATCCATACAACAGATGAGTGACTTATCGGTGTGGGTAGAAGTCCTGTTATCTGAGCCAGGAGCTGCCCAAAAAAAAAAAAAAAAACAAGACCAATTTTTACACTGACTTAATCTGACTCCTGCTATTAAATGCACCTGTGAGCTGCAGCGGTTTGTGTCGGAAGAATCATGCATAGCCACTTTTTGTAAATCTAAGTACTGCAGTCATGCACTAGCTGAAATTACATGCTCTGATGTTGTCATTTGTGTTGCATTCATCAGATAAAGTCCTGCTTTGCAGGATTAACGGACAGATAAAGAGGGAGCAATAGACAGCCCAATTAATGGACTGACACACATCACGCTGCTTTAGAGTTTATGGTTTCAAAACCTGAAAGGAACATTTGGGCAGGATTTAATTTAGTCACTGAAGAAAGGACTTGTCACTTTTTAGTACACAATTGCTAAGAATCTGAAAAATTAAAAGTTAATATTCTCTGAAGAATCAACAAGTCTACTCCTCAAAAGCAGCCTGCTTGTCTAAGAACTTTCTACAACGTGGTGCACCATAGCGGTATTCCGCAATGTTATTGTCTTCCACTGCATAGCACAAAAAGTCATTACAGGGAACTGTGATATGAAAATATCAACATAAGCCCAATAGTCGAACTATCAAATTAATTTAATATTCTGAACATTGATTTTCCACCAATGATGTAGTAAAAACTCTACCAATGAACCATTGACTCAGAACCAGAGAAACATATTGTAATGAGATTTATTTGCAGAAGAAAGAAAATGACTAAAATATTTAGCAGAGCCTTCCAATATATTGATCCCATGTGTGGCCACAGTTCTGATGGTTACCCAAAATGCAATCTGATCCTAACAGAAGGGGACAATTGGACTCAAGCTTAAAGTGTGAGCTGCTGAAGTGGCATCATGCGAAAAAAGAGACTGTAATAAAGAAACACCCTGACGTAAATAAAATGAAGAGATGTGAAAATAAACAATTTATTTTTGGTTATAATGAAGGCTAAAATAAAACATTATAACAAAGTAATTGTTCGATATCTTAAAAAAGTGACATTAATTAAAACAAGTTATGCTAAGTACTGTACTAGATAGGGATGCAAGTAGAGGCTTTTAGTGCAAGGGCAATTTTAGTGCTGCAGTAATTTTGTTGTCATTATTGCAAACTAAAGTGAAACAAAAAAAAATACATTATGAGTTTAGATATTCTTTCTTTAGTATAGCATTCTCCTTTTATGTAGACTTGTTGAAAAAACAGTGGGACATTCTCATAAGCAAATCTCTTAAGAAGCATGGCCATAACAAGGACAAACTGCTGTTGGGTTCCACTGCAACTCCTGCACACCACTGAAGCATGCCCACATGCTACCTCGGCTGCCAGGCAATATTGTTTAAATTATTTGAATAAATACTTGTAACAAGTTAAATCATGGAAATCCATACCCGTTGTTCAAAAGATTACTATAAACCTCAGTAACATCAACCAAATATAGTTGTAAATCACCTATTCGCTCAATGTGGTCCCAGGATTGTAGTTCATTCTAATGCCCCTGCACATGTAATAAACATAACAAGAGGGTGTCCCAGGTAAGGGGGGCAATACCACTGGTGGTGGCTTGAGGAGAACGAGAGGCGTGGCAGTGGGGAAGATCAATAAAAGACAATGTGAAGTGAAGGGCTATGGGAAAAAGCTCACCATAACCGGCACTCATAAAAAGCGCTCTCACTGAAAGAAGTAGTGCAGAAACAATACACCAAAATGGCCCTGCATACTGGTGCAAAGAAGTTAGGCAGTGCACACAGGGAGGGTTAAACTCATAAACAGGCATGATGGAAGCATGCCCTTAACAAATACACAGAAAGACAAAAGGAGCAATGATGGTGCCAGCCAATGGGCAGCCTGTGGGCAGGCTGAAGCCCACAACAGTAGGTACAGCAGTCTCAGTTCGAGACAGCACATCTGCGCTGTCTAGAGCTGAGACCTAAAAAGAGCGTTGACAGGAGATTACAGTTTATGAGGTGGTCAGATGCATATGAAGGACAGTGGGTGTCAGGGCATTGGGTGATGTGCATGAGTTATCTTGAAAATAATCACATGTGGGAGAGGAGACAAATGTGCAGTAGAGTGGGAGTGAAAAGGATGTAATAATGCTCTTTAATAAATCATCAGCAGAGAGTGTACACAAGTGTAAGTTACAAAGAAGCAACATAAGCAGATGGAATGTGAAACTAACTGGCTCCATGTCTTGTGTGACATTATGCATTTCTGGCAGGCTTCACTTTCCCTTATCGTTGAGAGTGCACTGCGGCGCTGCGGGGACCATATGGGTCCAACTTGAATATACACAAGTTTACTTGTCAGTTTCGAGGGATACTAGCCATGCTAGCACATCAGGAATGCTTTTGAAATAAATGAGGAGTAGCTAGTAGTGCTCCAAACTTTTGGCTGATTATTGCAGGACAACTCTGGTTAGAGAAAAGGCGCCACCAACTCACTGAGACTGCTTTAAGTCCACGTGGGGAAGGCAAGTCCATTGCGCTGAGGCTCCCTGGGTTGGGGCTTCGCAGTAGAAACATCCAGCAGCTGTAGACCACAGTTCCCATGAGAGGGAGGGGGGCGTTCAGGGGGGTGTTGCAAGGTGCAAAGCGAGCCTCATGTACGAAATAAAATTTACAGCGCGAGTGAAACAGAAACTAGATAAAGTAATGAAAGACACTGGATCGGATGGCAAAAACCTTTGACAAAGTAATTAGGCCTCCAAAAAGAAATGCCAGCCCTTTAATAACAAAAACAAGCACAGCCCAAGCGGTGTGCAGACAAAATCTTTAAAAAAATTCCACAAAAGTGGATGGAAACAGTACGTGGTCGATGGGAAACTGAAAAGAGAAGCACACGAGGAAGAACAGGAAACGGTATGCTACAGCCAATAGAAAGGGAGGACAAGTGGCAAGCACAGGAACAATGAAAAGCAAGGAAAGCAAGAAGGAAGAATATGAGCCCCTCTTAATATTTATATTAAATACAATAGATTTCACAAGCACAGCGCAAGCACTGTGCAGGTGAAACCTAAAAACATGCATTTACAATGCAACGAGTCTCGCATTTCGACGAGTTAGAGCTATTAGGGTTGTAAACTCCTAACCGGACTTTTCTTGCCACATTAATTGGAAACAAATGAGCGCGATCGTGCTGCGAAATAAAGAGAAAAAGTAGTCCAGAAATCATACGGAAAACACGTAGCCTCGTATGTTTTCAGTGGTTGGTGAGCTCGAGGAGGGCAAAAAGGCATGACATATGCATGCCTTTTTCTAATGAAGGCAAGCGGACTTTAAAAGGCAAGCCCACGAACCAATGAAAGTGGCTGAGGTAACATGGGTGTGGGTAGAAGCCCAAAGAGAGATTACAGCAGGATCGGAGGGCTTTGCGCTCAACCCTAATGATCTTGATCATGAGGATATAAATATTTGTACGTCTACCTGTAATGTGTGCTTCTAGTTACTCACTAGCTCGATAGCATATTCCAAACATTCTTATTACATTCTCTGGGTGCAAATGGCATATTTTGTAAAGGTGATGTGTGAAAAACAGCAATATGTGTATGATTTGGAGTGCTGTTGATTTAACAGGCAGCTCTCTAGCGTTAGTCACAATAAACATATGACAGAGTTCAAAGAATGATTTAATTATTGCAAAACAGGAAACAAAGTAAAAATAGGTACTGTAGACTCACACAGGAAGTCTCAACCCCGTGGAGCCCCTCAAAAGCCCTTGGTCTCTCGTGCTCTCTTACACGTTTTACGAGTCCAATGGGCGCCATTATCACCACGATAGCCTGTATATTCAGCTGCACTCTGACGAAACAAACCCTACTTTTAAAGACACGTCGGGAAGCACAGGATGTCTAAAACAAATGCCCTGATGTTTACAAACAGCAACCAACTGCAGTTTTTCCAAAAGAAATGGCTGGTAAAATAAATCTTATAGTCACATGAAGGAATTAAAAATAGTGCAACTGCTCAGCACAATAGAAGTGCTTGGATGGCAGGAAATGTCCAAATATTATACGCATAGTTAAAATCCTTGGCTATAACTATGGATCTCCGAATAAGAAGAAAACAAACTAATCACTTGATACAACGTGCATGAGTGACCAAAGCTGCCACCCCATCCCTACCCCTTGCAGACATTTAAAGCTACACAATGTATTCTACTCCGTTGTAACTACTTTCACTCTTTTCAGACTCCAAGATTTTGCAAAATGCTTCTCTTCTTAGCGGCTTCCAGAGATTATTAGCGGTTTCCAGAGGGTATTTCATTTTTAAATTAACTTGAGTGCATCCCTGCAAAAACCATCTTCAGACAACAAGCATTGGCAGAGACTGTTGATCTGGCTCTGCAAATGAATTGAAACACAAGAATGTGCAACTTGACTATCTGTAGAATAATGCTGCCATCTCACAAAGTAACTTGCTGCATGGCACCAAAACCAGGGGAATCAAAAGAGGAGAACAGATGTAAGACACAGAAACAGGAAGGCTGCACAGCGATGAGACACAGACTGCACATGTATGTATGACTATGGTCGCATACTTTACCGCATTAAAGCCAGACATTCTGGCTTTGCCAATGCCTACTTGTGTTTTTCAGCGAGGTGCAACATATTCAAAGGTTATACCCAAAAATGTGCCCCATGCTCACTATTTCTATGATGACCAAGGCTGATTTGAATATAGTTGTTCCCTGTTGTGGCAAACAGCAAAGATCAAGCATTGGCAATGCCAGAGGTCTCGCTGTATACTGGAGTTTATTGGTGTGGACAGGAGTGAAGAGTAGTGTTATGTGGTAGCTTAAAGTGTTATGAAGTGTTGTGGAGGGAACAGAGTGCCGTAGAGTGGAGTATAGGGTGAGAACGGAGTACAGTGTCGTAGAGTAGGGTGGTATAGAGTGTTGTGTAATGGTGTAGAATACAGTGGAGTAGTGTAAAGGGTGTTGTGTATCATGTTGTAAAGCAGAGTGGCGTAGAGTGGAGTAGATTATTATATAGTGTAGTGTCATAGAATTTAGTGGCATAACATGGTATGTAGTGTATAGAGGGAGTTGTGTAGAGCTTTGTATAGTGTAGTAGAGTGGACTACTTTCATAGAATCACAGATTGTGGAGTATACTGCTGTAGAGTGTAGTGGTGAATAGTGAATTAGAGTGTCAGTAGAGCATACTTTAATGAAGTATAGCATTATAGAATTTAGTATTGTGGAGTGGAGTGTTGTATAGTGTAGCAGAGTAGAGTGTAGTGGTGTGGGTTAGAGCTCTTAGGCCCTGGGGTCCCTCTAGGGAAGATCTGTGCCAGGGACAGAGGACCCGTTCCACTCTTGAAGGCCTGAGTGTGCAAGCTACCTATCAGGAAAAGGGAAATGTCAGTGGCTTCCACGGGACCTACTGGGAGGAGGAACTCCTTTTCACTGAGGCCAGATATCTCAAACCTTGTGCTACTAGGAGAGTGGTAGTGCCTCAGAAGTTTAGAGAATTTCTTCTCACATTGTCCATGACATCCCCCTCGCTGGGCATCTTGACCAGGTTAAAACTTTGAGTAGGTTGGTGAACCACTTCTACTGGCCAGGTATGTCCCAGAAGGTGAAGGAGTTTTGTAACTCCTGTGCCACCTGTCAAGCCAATGGAAAGACAGGTGGCCACCCAAAGACCCACTTAATTCTACTACCAGTTGTTGGGGTCCCCTTTGAGAGGGTAGGGAGTGACATAGTTGGTGCCCTAGACCCTCCAACAGCATCAGGAACCCAGTTTATACAGGTTGTAGTGAATCATGCAACCAGGTATCCCGAGGCAATTCTCCTGAGGACTAATACTACCCCTGCAGTAGCTAGGGCCCTCCTTGGTATCTTTACCAGAGTGGGCTTTCCAAAGGAGTTGGTGTCAGACAGAGGTACAAACTTCATGCCTGGCTACCTGAAACACATGTGGGCTGGATGTGGTGTGACTTACAAGTTCACTACCCCATACCACCCACCAACCAATGACCTTGTAGAAAGATTCAACAAGACATTCAAAAGTTGATGGGTGAACTCCCTGAAAAACTCGGAAGGAGATGGGTTGTCTTACTTTCATGCCTGTTTTTCACTTACAGGGAAGTGCCACAGAAGGTAGTGGGATTTCCCCCTTTGAACTTCTGTTTGGGCATCCTGTGAGGG
This sequence comes from Pleurodeles waltl, assembly GCF_031143425.1. Lineage (NCBI taxonomy): Eukaryota > Metazoa > Chordata > Amphibia > Caudata > Salamandridae > Pleurodeles > Pleurodeles waltl. The sequence goes on along the minus strand of NC_090442.1, from coordinate 317,583,507 downwards.
TACCACTTTGTCTTGTGAAGGAGGGATGGGAGAGACCTCTCAGCGAACCTAAACAGGATATTGTGGACTATGTGCTTGGGCTTCATTCTCGAATGGCTGAGTACATGGAAAAAGCAGCCAAAAACCTTCAGGCCAACAAAGAGCTCCAGAAGTTCTGGTATGACCAAAAAGCAGTACTGGTGGAGTTCCAACTAGGGCAGAAGGTATGCGTTTTGGAGCCTGTGTCTTCTAGGGCCCACCAGGACAAATGGTGTCGACCCTACCCTATCCTAGAAAGAAAAGTGGAAGTCACCTATCTGGTGGACTTTGGCTCATGCAGGAACCCCAAAGGGTTTACCCATGTCAATCGCCCTAAGCCCTACCATGACAGAGCTGGGATGGCCATACTCATGACCACGGATGAGGGACAGGAAGCTGAGAGTAAACCTCTCCCAGAACTCCTCTCCAGCAACCCCAGAGATGGCTCACTTGAAGGAGTGGTCTTTTCAGACACTCTCACTGACCAACAGCTGACTGACTGCAGGCAAGGCTTGCATCAGTATGCTGAGCTCTTCTCTTTGACCCCTGGTCAGACTACCTGGTGTACACTTGATGTAGTCACTCTGGACAGCTAACCTGTCAAAAATCAAATCTACAGACAATCTGATCATGTCAAAGAGAGCATCAAAGCTGAAGTAAGAAAGATGCTGTAATTGGGAGTCATTGATCACTCTGACAGCCCCCGGCCAGCCCAGTTATCTCAGTCTCAAAGCCTCATTCCCAGGGTGGAAAGAAAATTGAGGTTTTGCATGTGGTACCCAAAAGAGATGCACATCAAATTCCTAGGGCTGATGAACTAATTTACATTTTAGGGGCGGCCAAATATTTCAGTACTTGTGATTTCAGATCAGGGTACTGGCAGATAGGTCTGACCCCCGTAGCAAAAGAGAAATCAGCATGCTCCACTCCTGATGCACAATACCTGTTTACTGTTATGCCTTTTGGATTAAGGAATGTCCCTGCCAACTCCCAGAGGTTGGTGAACAAAGTCTTGGCTGGGCTGGAAGACTTTATTGCAACATATCTTGATGATATTACACTCTTAAGCTCCACCTGGCAGGATCACCTGATCCAACCGGGAGAAGGTTCTGGAGGGCCTGAAAAGTGCAGGTGTCACTATCAAGGCAAGTGCCAGATAGGGCAGGGCACGGTTGTATACTTGGGACACCTTGTAGGTGGAGGCCAAGTTCAACCATTAAAACACAAAATCCAGTCCGTTCTGGACTGGGAAGCTCCAACCGCCCAAAATCAAGTCAGGATATTCCTTGGCATGGATGGGTACTACAGAAGGTTCGTAAAGGACTATGGCCTATTGTGGCACCCCTCACAGAACTTGCCTCCAAAACGATGCCAAAGAAAGTGAACTGCACAGTGAGCTGTCGAAAGGCCTTTGACACCCTTAAAGAAGCAATGTGCTCAACACTCATTCTGAAAGCTACAGATTACACGGAGTGGTTCATTATGCAGACAGATGCCTCTGAATATGAGATAGGAGCAGTCTTATCCCAGATCGAGGATGATGGCCATGACCGATCTGTTGCTTTTATTAGTCGGAGGTCACTCCTCAGACAGCAGCGGTGGAGTGCCATTGAGAAGGAAGCTTTTGCTGTGGTTTGGTCCCTGAAGAAGGTGAGGCTATACATGTTTGGTTCTTACTTCCTTGTCGAAACCAACCACATGCCTTGCAGATGGCTCATGCAGATAAATGGTGAAACCCCCAAACTGTTAAGGTGGTCCATCCCCCAACAAGGAATGGACTTTACAAAGGAACACATACCTGGGACTGACCATGCCAATGCAGATGGCCTTTCCAGTTTCCTCCACTTAGAAGATGAAGAATCTCTTGGGAAAGGTTAGTTTATTCATCTCTCATTTTGGAGGGGGTCATGTAGGATAGTGCCTCTTTTTGACGCAGTTATCCCCCTCATTTTGCCTAGTATCGAGCATGATTTTGTCTCAAAGTGCACTGGGTTCTGCTAACCAGGGCCCCAGTGCCAAATCTCTTTTCCTAAACTGTACAATTGTTTCCCCAATTGGCAAATCCTTTAGCAACTTCTGAAAGTCCCTATTAAATGGCACCCCTCGTACCATTTACATGACTAGGTGGAATGTCGGATTTGTTCTGCATTTTGTCCATCTTCTGTTCTTTTTTAATTTATCGCCCTAAGTGGGAAGGTATGTCCAGACGTGAGTCCCGTGTTTGCTATCCATCTAGATTCAAGCTAGCCTGGCTGTTGAGGGGTGTTACCCCAAAACTGATCCCATGATGCTTGTTTCTGGTCCAGGGGGGACCTGTTCTGGCCGTTCGGGCTGGACTGTCCCCATGGGGAGCAGAGTCAACACTGATTTGCATATGGCTGGGTCCAAACTGGAATGGAATGCTGAGCAAAAGAACTGATGGATTAAACCCAGATCTGTAACTAGGGTTGAATGTCTGAGTTGTTCTACATTCCATCCATCTTTCGTTGTTCTCTAATTTATCGCCCTAAGTGAGAAGGGTATGTCCAAACATAGGTCCCGTGCTTGCTATGTCACCAGATTCAAGCTAGCCTGGCTGATGATGGATGATAACCTGAAACCAGTCCCATCATGCCTGTTTCTGGTCCAGGGAGGACCATGCCTGGCAGTTTGAACTGGACTGTTTCCATGGGGAGCAGGAACAAGACTGATTTGCCTATAGCTTGGTCCAAACTGGAATGGCATGCCGAGCAAAAAAACTGATGGGTTAAACCCACATCTGTGACTAGGGGTGAATGTCTGATTTGTTCTGCATTCTGTCCATCTTCTGTTGTTTTTGCATTTGTCACCCTAAGTGGGAAGGGTATGCCAGGACGTGGGACCCATGCTCGCTATGCCACTGGATTCAAGCTAGCCTGGCTGATGGGGGGTGATACCCCAAAACCAGTCCCATGATGCTTGTTTCTAGTCCAGGGAGGACAGGGCCTGCCTGTACGGGCTGGACTGTTCCCATGGGGAGATGGTTCAAAACTCATTTGCGTATGGCTGGGTCCAAACTAGAATGGCATGGTGAATAAAAAAACTGATGGATTAAACCCAGATCTGTGACTAGGGGTGAATATCTGATTTGTCCTGCATTCCGTCCATCTTCTGTTGCTTTTGCATTTATCATCATGGTACCTACGGCCTGAGGTGCTAAAGAGGGTCCTTATGGCCTGCTGCATGAATTGTGCCACCCTAAAGGACCCCTCACCAAGCACATGTCAGGCTGCCATTGCAAGCTGCATGTAATGCTGCAGACAAACATGAAAACATGACATGTCACACATCACTGTGTGCCATGTCCCATAACACTGCATGCAATATATGTAAGTCACCCGTACAGCAGGCATGACAGCCCTATGGCAAGGTGTATTATATTGCATGTGAGGGCAGATCTGCAAAAACAAGTATGCTTCTGCTTTGCCTTTGTCAATTCTCAGGCATAGTAAGTGGCCAGGGAAGCCATTTTAAATGCATGTCCTGGACACTGGGCAATTTGAGTTCTCCAGCTACATGATGGCTTCACGGAAGACACGGATTTTTGGTATCAAATATCTCATATTGATAAGCCCACACTGATTCCAGTAATGAATTCATCAATACATGCATCCAGTGGGCACCTTAGAGGTACTCCCTGAAAACCTACCAGACTCTGGTGTGCTTGCTGACTGGTTTCCGCCACCTTGCCACCCAAGGCACGGTTCTGGCCCCCTAGGATGAGAGCCTTCTGCTCTTAGGAGGCCCAAAACAAAAGCCTGTTCGGGAAGAGTGTGCAACACCCCATCCCACAGGATGACCTGCTGATTAGCCTTCCTAAGGTGGCAAGCCTCAAAGGGTTGCTGCCTTTGAAATGAAAATCTTGGCTTCCCCTCACAGTAGAGGAAGCTGACCCCCTTGTCTAGAGCCCCTTGGCACCTAACAGGTGGGAAAATTAGTTAGTCAGGTAGGTGTGCCCCGCCTTAGGCTAGTAGCACCCATAGGGTGGGCTAAGCCGAAGTGAACATGATTTTTCAGAGGTAGCCATCGTTGAGATGGGATACCTAGGAATTCTAGGACAGACGTATGCCCACTTCCCACAAGAAGTGGTTATGTAGGCATCATAGTGACCCCAAGGGTCAGTAAACCATTGGCTACTACCCTACACACTCATAACACCTCTAATTTGAATATTTAAGGGAGCCCCTTGCACCAGAGGAGCAGATCCTGATGACCTAAGAAGACCAAGGACACTGAAGAGCTGCAAAAGCAGAAGAGGAGAAAAGGAGCAGCCGACCTGGTGCCAACCCCGCCAGCCTGTTTGCATCCCCCGCCAAAAATCTACACCAAAGTCGACTCGTCCTGCAGCTGTTTCTCTAGAAACCTGGGAGGACTGCCTGCCTTTGAAAAAGACTCAAGACCTCCTGTGAACAGCAGACCTGTTCTCCAGCAAACCTTAAAGAAGGGACTCTTAAGCCTCCAGAAATGCAAAAACCTGACACCTGAAGTCACCACTGCACCGGCCATCTCTGAGCCGAACTAAAGAGGACCTCTGGGTCCCCCAGCTCTCCAAAGTCCGAGTCCATCGGGGTTTCACCCCTCCTGGACTACCCGGATATGCCTGCAGCCTCTGCATGCAGTCTCCCTCTCCCGCGATTGCTCCGGAAAGGAAAATCCGACACCTAAAGACACCTCTGCACCCATTGCACCTGGTGCCTACCTGTGCATGAGCACAGTGAGGCCTGAGCCCCACTGTTGGTTCAGCCCGAATGGCCTCTTGGCCAGAGCTTGCAGCCTCTTTTCGAAGTGACTGCACCCATGCTGTTTTACACCCTGCACCCGGTTGCCCCCGTGCTGCTGGTGGTGTACTGCCGATGCTGCCTTGGACCTTGCCCACTACTGACCATAAATTCTGGAGATTGGTCTTGTAAGTCACTGTACTCTAACTTTTTGCAGAACATGTTTTCCTCCCATAGCCTAACATTGCAGAACTCAGAAACTGCAGTGTTCACTTTTTAAAGTGAAAAGAATTCCTATTTAAAAACAGACTTACCTGAACGATTTTTCTCTGATACCTAAACATATAGAAAGATACTTGCTATTTTTATGAATTGGTATGGATCTCCTTTTTTTAGGTGTGTGTCTCATTTATTGACTATTGTGTGTCTTTGTGTGTGTCTTGCACTTCTCTCTGTTAAACTTAAGGCTGCTCAACCACAATGCCTCCAAATAAAGCACTTATAGGTTGCAGGCTGGGACGCAGACCAGCACTTCACCTGCGCACAGGGGCCCGGACACCCTTGCGTGTCTGCAGCTCCACCTTACCATAGCAGCTGTGCCGGAGAGCATCAGGCAGCGGTAAATAGGCACGGCTCCTGAGCGGGTGCAGCAGCTGCCGGCTCTCCAGCTGCTTCTCAAGAAAAACATGAAGCGGCAGGTAAAAGGCACTCTGCCTAGCGCCTGCTGCAGTCTCCAGCCGGCACTACCAGCAGGGAGGAACTTGTTCACCCCTGCTCGACAAACTCTCTTCAGACACCACTTGAAGGGCTGAAAGATGAGACACTACAAGAGCTGTCACCACTGACAAGACCAACCTACTCACAAACATAGAAGGTGGACAATGGCACTGCACCAATTGACATGAAAGATGACAGACAAGAAAGAGCATCTTGCTTAGAGTTGCAGCAAGCTTGTCATCACTATGGTCCGCACTTTGTGGGAAGTGGGCACCATTTTCAAGTCAGGCAATATATTTTTCATGTTTAGGATTACAAATGGAAGTATTGCTTTGTACGTAATAAATGTTAAAATGATAATTTACTAAATACATTCTAAAGAGTGAATTATCGCACGGCATGGCTTTTACGGCCCTAATACTACCACCAGCAGAATGGTACCACTTCCTAGGAATACTATAACAAACACAGGCCCTCATTGCAACATTAGCCGCAGTAGCCGCCCGCCAAGTTGTAACCACCGTGCGGCCGCCAATGCGGCCGCACTCCCGCGGTGGCCATTTGGACATCCCTGCTGGGCCGGCGGGCGGAAACCGAGTTTCCGCCCGCTGGCCCAGCGGGGATCTCGGCTGCAACACAGGAGCCAGCGGTGTTGCGGCTGTGCGACGGGTGCAGTTGGACCCGTCGCGCTTTTCACTGTCTGCTATGCAGACAGTGAAAAGCTCATTAGGGCCCTGTCAGGGGGCCCCTGCACTGCCCATGCCGGTGGCCCCGCGACTCCCCTTTCCGCCAGCCTTTTCCTGGCGGTTCAAACTGCCAGGAGAAGGCTGGCGGGAGGGGGACTTGTAATCCCCTCGGCAGCGCTGTAAGCAGCGCTGCCCTGGCGGATTACAACCGCCGGGGCCATTGTGGCGGAAAACCGCCGGCCCCGGCGGTGCGACCGCGGCGCTACCGCCGCGGTCGTAATACACCAGGAAGCACCGCCAGCCTGTTGGCGGTGCTTCCGTCAAAACAGCCCTGGCGGTCTTGGACCGCCAGGGTTGTAATGAGGGCCACAATGTGGACTTCGCTGAGCCAGGGATGAGGAGAGCGAGTGTCTGTGAAAGAAAAAGCGAGGCGTCCATGAAGCTGCCGCCGCGCTGAATAAGGGAAATGCTCATTCAAATTACAAAAAAATTATTTTCACTACTTTGGATTCTAATGTCTCCGCTGTCTCTAGTGCTCTACCTCAGCTCCAAACGTACTCTCTAATTCATTTCAGTATTTTTCTTGGGTGATTGCAGCCCTCACCAGCCCCTCTGCGGCCTCAGGTTTAATTTTTTCGCTTTAACTTCCCAGAAATTACTTCAGTCTTCTATCATATAACTTAAGCAAATTGGTCGAATTAATTCTAGGTACAGCGTTAACTTGTTTCATTTTCTTACTGTCATGCACGATAACTTTATTTGTTTCCCTTTTGTAATATTTATTACCCTATAGTAAAAGGCTAATTTGGAGAGATATGTTAGAAGCAGACAATTCCAGTAATAAGGTTACAATACATTTCTGACCTCATCCCATATTTGGAAGGATGCGCAAATATTGTATGAGGTTATGCAGTAAATTGGTGTTAACAAATTACAAATATTTGTGCCTGTGTTGTATTGGTACTTATATCCTATGTTAACAATAATATTGCTAGTTATTGCTATTTCCTTGACTCTAACCCTAAAACTGGTGGTATCACTAAACAATTAACGTCACTACTGTTACCGGTATTGTTCACGAGTTAAGAGCAAAGCTAGAATGAACACTTCAGTGTACAAAGGGCCCATGTTGCAGTACTTCAAACATAGGTATACTACTTGTAGACATCCCTCTACATTTTTCCACTGTCACTCGGTGTTCCTTGATAAAACTCCAGTATAGAGCGCTTATTAAGTATAGACTGCGATGCTTGATAGTGGCAGCATAGAAAACATATTATTTATATGTCATGCTTAAGATTTTTGAAGCATGTTCTCTAGGTATCACTAGATTGAAATGTTATGATAGGACTATTCATCTTAACGAGCGATAGATGACACTGACTGAAACTGCAGGGTATTTTAGAGAGTTGCTGTGGAAACCGAGTGATAGTGTTCATCTATTATACAAGATGGAGGAAAATATTCACCGCAAATGAGAAAAAAGGGATGAACGGAATGTTTCACGAGTCAATCTTAGATACAATCTGACAGAATATTTTGTGCATTCTAAATTACAACACGTTATAGTCAATGTTTAACTGCTACCATTTTAATATTCTAAATAGAATGTTGGAAATAAAAACAAACATTGGCAAAGTCAATAGTCATACGCTCTAAAAGGCAGGGATATTGGCTTTGCCAGTGTTCTTTTCATTAGCATTAGAAAGCCATCGGCCTCCAGTGCATCACATCTCATGCGGACACATTTGTCAAGAGACATGCGCACTTGGACCCGTGGCCGGCCATCTTGGAATGGGTTTCCTGTTAAAGAAAAGTATTCCAAAATGGTCACCAATGCTCGCACAAGCATTGTTGTACATACATTATGAAGCATGCACAGCCTTACTGGTGTTTTTAAATTAGTATTCTAAAATTGTAGGTGGCCATTTTAAAAGGGTATGTTGAAAGTAAAAAAAAAATATTATAATAATAAAACAAAGGGTGGCCAGGTGCAAAAAAGGAAGTGAGTGGCCTGATCGCACTTTGCAGCTGCCGGTCCTGCAGAAACAATGTTAATTAAATGTAAAAAAAATTAAACATCCTACAAAACAAGGAGCAGGATAGTGAGTGGGGATATTAGACCTGGCAGCGTTTTGTGTAGGCTTCCCCCGAACTTTTTGCCTTATCACCTTCCTGTTTGCATTTTTGTTGGCTTTAGGACTCTGTGCACATTACCATTGCTAACCACTGCTAAAGTGTTAGTGTGCACTCCTTAAAACATGGTAGAATTGTCCTATCTCTAAGTGGCACATTTAATTTATGTAAACGTCCCTGGTAAAATGGTACAAAACGTACTCAGGGCATGTAAATTAAATTCTAATAGTGGGCCTGTAGCACTCATTGTGACACCCACTTAAGTAGCCCTTTAAAACATCCCTCAGGCCTGCCATTGCCGCATGTGTGCAGCTTTAAACTGCCAATTCAGACTGGCAAGATACACACAAACAAGGTAAGCCTTCCTTTTTAATACATTTAAGTAACCTCCAAGGTAGGCCCTAAACAGCCCATAGGCGAGGGTGCAATGTAATTAGGAAGTTGGACATGCACTTTTAAATTTTACATGTCTTGGAACTGACAAACTCACAAATTAGTTCTTCACTTCTGTGAGGCCTATCTCTTCATTGGGTTACCATATTGCATTTCATACATGCTAACCTTTGAATTGGGGCAGATAGAGACAGAAGTCATATTTGATCTCCAATTAATTGTAATTTAAAACCCTCTTTAATGGCAAAGTCGACTTTTAAGCCACAAATCTGAAAATTGCACTTTCAGAAAGTAGCCATTTTCTTGCTCTAATCCTTTGGTGCCTGCAGTCTGGAGGCTGGGTCACATGATTGTGAATAGAGTGGCATTTGGCCTCTGTCTGTTCCTCCCAGACAGGGAGATAAAGGGGCACTAGGTGTTGGCATGATGGGTCATCATCTCAGGATGCAAGGGGCAGAGCTGTTACTTGTCTAAATTACGTTTCAAAGAGGCTGCCTCCAGCACATTAACAAAGAGCTTGACACCAGCCTATTGTCACCTGAGAACTCTTGGGGCCTGGTCAGGGGATGAAGGAAATTTCCATACCTCGATGTGGGGGGAAGCCTAGAAGTTTCTCCCACTTAAAGGCTGGCACCAGGTATATTGGGCCCTCAAAGCAACTTTTCAGTTCACTCCTGTATCTGCGGTGGAACCCCAGAAGGACTGCCTTGTCCTTCAGAGGACTGCCCTGCTGCTTGGGGCTTGCTTTGTACCTCAGATGACTGCCCTACTGCTACCAGAGGACTGCTTTGTTGCTACCATAGGACTACTCTGCTGAATGAAGTCTGCCTTATACCCTGAAAGGACTGCCATGCTGCTTTAGGCTTGCCTTGCTGCTTGATCCCAAGACTACCAGTGTGACTCCAAGGCTGGCATCCTGTCGTGAGCCACAGGAACACAATAAATTCCAACAATTTTGAACACACACCTGGGCCTTGTTTGAAGTGAGCCCTGCACTCCAAGTGGTGCCCCACTAGTCCTGGACCCTTGGAAGAGGCGCTAAATATGCCCAAACAGTCAACAACTGAAACGTGGGACTTAGAACATTTTCCACCAAAAAGTGGACTGAGAGCCAACAGGAGACCAGGGACTTACCTGTTCACCGATCTACCCAAGGTGCATGGCTTGTCGGGCTGACTTTATGGTAGCTTCATGGCAGCAAATCTTGTTCAACAGCCCCTGTCGGAAGAAGTATTTGGCCTCAAGAAGCCCTTGTCTGCTACAGTCTGCAGCTTTATCCCTCTGGAGACTTCCAAAAATGTGACAAAATCTGAAAACAGAAATGTTCAGTGTGACTTCGTTCAGCTAATCCCTGATGACAACACTTCCTCCTCAGACTCTGCTGGCTGCCTTGCCCCGCTGAACTTTACCTTTTCAGGAACATTTCTTTAAAATGTCTTCTAAGTCCAAAGATAAGCTGAGACTGTGCCAAATCCACCTTGTGTAGCCGAACCGCACTCCATTGCAGTCAGCCTTAACTTGTAACTTTACTCTGTGTCTCGTGCAACCTGATATCCGCGGTTGGCGCTTTAGTTTTTTAGGTGGCATTTTTCATAAAAAAATTTACATTTCCTAACGTCATTTTCGTTGATTGGATTTCGTTCATTTTGGTGTCATTTTATTTATTAAAGTATTCTCTATTTTTCTAAATTAGTGTGAGATTTGTCTTGTGCTTTGATTTCACTTTGTTACTGTTTAAGTGTTTCATATTTACTCTACACATTGTTTGTAAATTAAACCAGACTGCTTTTGTTGCAGCTACTAGAGGGTTAAACACGGATTAATGTAGTGACTTTTGTGGTTCATTCTGACAGGCATTGTGGTTGTTGCTTGAGAAGGATCTTTACGTTCCTCAATCAAAAATCCAATTTCGACTTTGGTGCTTAATGGTGAGATTCAGTGCTTGTGTTTGTGCACCACCATTCAGTGAGTTTGTGTAACACTAATGCATTATATAAATAATAGGGCCTTAAATTCGATTTGTTTTTTAATTCTCCTTGATTGGCCTCTTTTGCTTTTTCTAATTTCTACTTGGCTTGATCATTTTTCTTTTCCAAATTTAAGTTACCTCACTTCCTTTTTGATAACAATGGAGATGGATTTTATAAACATGGGTAACCTCAGTAAGGAGAGCTGCAGATACTTTGCGAGGATAGGAGGATGAGTGTGACAAAGAAGGCCACAAAGGTGGATCACTAAGTAGCCCTCAAATCCATTTAGAAAGTCAAAAGACACAGTCCACCTCAGAGGAGCAGAAAAAGGATGGTCCCTAGGAGGAAGAGATGGGCTTAGAGAAGAAAGAGTAGAAGGACATGGTCATAGGTCCTGAACTGAAGCAACTTGAGTTGTCCGGAGGACAACTCATTGATGGGAATGGGTGCCTTTCCAGGGTAGGGAGCAATGTGTCCTCCCGCAACCTATCACCTGAGGTGCTGGCAGAGAGGAAAGCAGAAAGAGAGTTCAGGCTCAAGATGGCCAAACTAAAGATGAAAGAGAGAAGCAAGGGGAAAGATGGAGCCCTAGAAGAAATGAAATTGGCCCTGGAAAAGGAGAAAGCAGAGTGAAAACTGATCTTGGCTCCTGAAGTGAGTCTGAGGGAGCTGGACTTTAAAGATAAGCAAGAAACAGTGTCCAGCAACACTGGTTACAGCAATCCAGTGTCTCATGGAAAGGTGGGAGTTCGCATACACCAAGACCTGATGCCTAGCTATGTTGTGGGGGATGATATACACAAATGGTTTTCAGCCAGTGAGGTGGCCCAGAGGATGCAGAGGGTTTAAGAGGAGGATTGGGGAGAAAGCTTGTGGAAACACATGCCCGTAGTCAATGGGGAACAGCACCTTTCTTATACTAGAGGTGGGGGATCAGCTGAAGTATGCTGCCATGAAGGCCATTCAGCTCACTAGGTTTGGGCTCACCCCAGGGAAATTCTGCATAAGGTTCAAGGATAGCCAGAATTTGCCAAACCAGTCTTAGGTCGATTTACTAGACTACTCCAGCACAACACTGAGTGGTTGGGTGAGGGACAGTAAAGTAGGTGATTTCAAACTGCTGTATGACCTAATTATGAGAAAGCACATGCTCAGTACTTGTTTTACAGAGTTGAGCCAACATCTTATTGGTAGTAAGATCATTGACCCCAGAGAGATTTCAAAAGAGGCAGACTTCTGGATCAGCACCAGAGTGTCCAAAAAGAAATCTGAGGGGGTCCCAAAAAGGGTGGTCAGGGTCCCAAACAAAAGTAAGAAGGGGGAAACATATAAATAGGGAGTTCTACAAAGACCCTCATACCAGTTCACAGGGGAAGGATAGCCAACCCCAAACTGACCACAAAAAGAAAGGATTTGTAGATAAGAAGAGAGAGAAGTTTGTCTCCAAGTGCTATGAGTGCTATATGTTTTGGGCACATGAAGGGGAATGTGAAGTATCCCAATAAGGCACAGGCCCTATTGGTTGGCAGACTCATGGGTTGAGCATTGTAGCGCTTGGTGTGGAGATTACCCCAGTCAGTATGGGTAGTATGGGGCATTGAGCTGAAGTTATCTTAGTGTCCCTGAGTGACAAGATGATGGTTCCCAAAGCCCACAGGCCTGCTAACACTTCCAAGTAAAGGCACTGGATCTCGATAAATGGGAAGAGGGTAGAGAAGCTGAGGGACACAGGAGCCAGTATGACGGGAGCTGCTGCTGCCTCTGCCTGGGGAACGAACTGAGAGCCTGCTTGACTCTCAGTTCGATGCCCTCCTCCACCCACAGGCTCCTGTCTGCACCTTATCCCTGGTGGCCTAGTGGCCATCTACAAGTCAGTATCATCTGTCTCTCTCTGTCTCTTTTCTACTCCTGCTTTTATTCTGCCTTATTAGCTCTGTTTTCACTTCGTTTTCTATTTTCTCTTTTTTCTGTCTCTTCTCTTACTTTTCTGTCTCTTCTGTTCCCCTCTCCCTCCCGCACCACTGTGGCCCCACCCGTCTCCCCCTGTGAAGCAATTGTACCACCCTCCCGCCTCCCAGCTGACCGGACCCCCCGCCTCCCTCCTTTACTTAATGGCGGCTGCAGGCGTGCCAAAGGCAAGCCCGTCTGTGCCTGGACCGCCCCCAGAACTAGGAACCCTGAATTGCTGATAAGCCATTCCCTGACCACCCTCCATTACAGCACCAAGACCCTCCACCGCCTTAACACCGGACGTCTCAGTGCCTGCTGCATCGCATAAGGACACCCACGGACCTTTTTCCTGCCGGAACTGCAACCTCAGTTTCAGCCACAATGAACAACCGGAACACCCCAAACCTGAAACCACCAACGCCCGCCACAAATTCATCATCTGCCTCCTTCTGAATATACGCTGACTCCATAAGCACACCACCGAACTTTGGGACCTGATTGACTCCGCACTTCCAGACATCGCATTCCTAACTGAGACCTGGACCAACCCTACCTTCGGACCAGACATCGCCATCGCAATCCAGGATAGCTACAACATCCTAAGGAAGGACTGGCCCTCCCGTCCGGGCGGAGGACTGGCCATCGTACACAAGTCCTCACTCCGCATCACGGTGAACACAGAGGAACACTGCACCACAATGGAACACCTACACTTTCTGACCCACACTACTCACAACTCCTCCCTCTGAGGCACCCTGGACTACAGACTGCCCAGCCCCTGCCCATCCTACATCAACACCATTGTGGACATTGCCACCCTCCATGCCCTGGCGGCCACCAACTACCTCCTCCTGAGTGACTTGAATTTCCACCTTGAGGACTGCAACGACCGAAACACTTCCTTACTCGACAATCTCGCCACCCTCGGCCTCAGACAACAGATCACCGCACCCACGCACGCCGCAGGACACACACTAGACCCTATTTTCACCTAATACAACCGGATTACCATCATGAATATCTCCACCCAGGACTGGACTGGCCATCACTGCTTGCACTTCACCATCACTGCACCCAACAGCTGCTTCCACGTCCCCATGGCCTCCCACAGGAAATGGAATGAAATCACAGATGAGCAACTCACTACGTCCCTTGCCAAATCACCCCCACGATGATGCCAACACCGCAGCACGCAACCTCAACTCCTGGGTCACCGAATGTGCCAACTCCTTAGCCCCCCTCCAATCAACTTCGGTCAAGCGCATCCCAAAAAAAGCCAGCTGGTTCACCACCGAACTCCAAGAATCCAAACACAACTGCAGGCGCCTAGAGAATAAATGGAGAAACAACAAAACCAACAAAGACCTCACCTCTTTCAGAGTCATCACTGCCACCCATCACCAACACATCAAGAATGCAAAAAAAGCCACATTCTGTGAACGCATCAACACTTCCCCGACAACACGAGAACTCTTCATGGTACTCAATGAATTCACCAATCCTCCCTGCGAAGCACCCAACATCCCCTGATCACAAGACCTCTGCGACAAATTGGCCACTTTCTTCCACCGCAAGATTAGGGTCATCTATGATAGCTTTCTCCCGCAGAACCCACCCAGCATCAGAACCTACGACCATCCAAGCCCCCCAGAATCCACCCAAACTGCCCACATCTGGTCTACTCTCACCACAGAAGAGACTGAGATCATCATGAACAGCATTTACACCAGTGGTCTCAAAGACCCCTGTCCTCACCACATCTACAACAGAGCCAGTGCATCCATTGCCCCCAAACTCCTCAAGATGCTGAACTGCTCTATCAAAACAGCCACCTTCCCCAAAGATTGGAAACAGGCCCTCCTGAAGAAACCCACAGCCGACCCATCAGAGCTCAAGAAATTCTGGCCCATTTCGCTACTACCCTACCCAGCCAAAGTCCTGGAAAAAGCCATAAACTCACAGCTGTGACAATTCCTCAAAGACAACAACTCTCTGGATACCTCTCAGTCTGGCTTCCACAGCAACCACACAACGGAGACAGCTCTTCTGGCAGCCACCGCTGACTTCCGTGCACTCCTTGACCGCTGCCACACCGCAGCACTTATACTCCTCGACGTCTCAGCAGCCTTCAACATGGTCTCCCACAGCAAATTATGCTCCAGACTCCACGACGCAGAAATACACAGAAAATCCTTGCAATGGATTCACTTCTTCCTCACTGGAAGAACACAGAGCGTCAGGCTCCCACTCTTAATATCCAAACCAACAAAAGTCAGCTGTGGAGTCCCTCAGGGATCCTCCCTAAGCCCAAAGCTCTTCAACATCTACATGGCTCCGTTTGCAGCCATCCTCAGAGACAACAGAATGAACATTGTGTCATACTCCAATGACACACAACTCATCATATCCCTCACTGAAGACCCGGACAAAGCTAAGTGGAACTTTCAAACCAGAATGAAAGCTGTCGCCGCCTGGGTGAGGGATAGGTGCCTCAAGCTCAACTCAGACAAGACCGAGCTCATCATCTTCGGAAACTCCACTTCAGCCTGGGACGAATCCTGGTGGCCCACTTCGCTCACTACTCTGACTGACCACACCAGCAACTTAGGAATTATCCTCAACTCTTCCCCATCAATGACCTGACAGGTAAACACAGTCACCTGTTCCTGCTGGTACACCCTCTGCCAACTCCGCAAAATCTTCAAATGTATCCCAGTCGACTGTCGCAAGATAATCACCCGCACCCTAGTCACAAGCAAGCTTGACTACGGCAATGCACTCTACACCGGCACCACAACAAAGAACATCAGGAAACTACAACTCATCCAAAACGCCGCCGCCAGACTCATCCTGAACCTCCTGTAAGATTTTTTACCTACCTCGCAGCTAAGAGCTGGTACACCCTGCCCACACACCTCAGACAAAGCCCATCACTCACCATCTTCAGGAAAAACCTCAAGACATGGCTCTTTGAATGAGGCCCAGACCCACCATCAGCGCCTTGAGACCGTCACGGGTGAGTAGTTGCACTTTATAAAAACGAACTGATTGATTGATTGACTGTAATGTGTCATGCCTGTAGATTGTCTGCTAGGATAGGGAATGACTCAGAGAACACTATCTGGAAGGGAGTAGAGCTCTGGGGTCACCCGGGGATGTTAGGGTTGCCTGAGTGGGTGTGCCTGACCACAACGTCCATGGCAGCCTGATAGGGTAATCATGGAAACCTGGAGCCTGGAAAAATGGCCCAGGTAACTGTCCAGAAGAGGAAGGGCAAGGGACATGGAAAACCAGGCCCTGAAAGCCCTACAGTCTGGGAGAAGGCTAAGACTGAGGGCAATGTCCTGAATCCTCCAGGAGAGGACACTGCAACTCTGAACGACCTGCCTGAAATGGTTGGATGGCAAGTTGAGGGTGGGCCCATCAGGCAGTAGTTGTGCAGAGCTCTGAAGGAGTGCCCAACTATTGAGTGTTTGAGGCTTCAAGCTGAGGCCCAGGCAGCCGGGGACACAACTGGAGATCACCTTATCTATTGGGAGAATGGTGTCCTATATAGTGAGCCTAAGGTTCGTGGGCCTAAGACAACTCATGTGTTGGTGTGTTAGGGTTTGTACACAGCAAAGAGCATGTCCCCTCTCACTGCACTAGTGGGTTCTGTAATAGCTCCCTTTTAAACGTACTATTGAAAGCCTTTCTTGTTATCTCACCTTCCCCCCCCCCCTAGGCTTCTGTGTATGTTGTTTAATGTGCTGTTTTGTTTACACATTGGGCCTTGCTTTTACCAAGGCTTCTTTAAAATACTCCTCCCTAGGCCATGTGTTAATCCAACTCATTTGTATAATAACTGAAACTCTGCACACCTTTCAAGAACATGTGCAGCATGTGAGGACCACACCCAGCTCTTCAAACCACACCCAGCTCTGCACACCTTCCAAGAACATGTGCAGCATGTGAGGACCACACCCAGCCCTTCAAACCACACCCAGCCATGTCTATAAAAGGCATCCCCGAGCCTCACCCAGTGCTTGTGCTCGTCTACCTCCCGCTTACCTGAGAACAGATCCCTCAGCGCTGGCACTCCTGCTCTTTACAGACTTTCATTGACTTCAATGGGCGCAGCTTCTGGCTCTTCCTTCTTCCGGTTTCCGGTTCCTCCTTGCTTCAGCCTCTCTCCTATGAGTAACCTGAAAAAGAGAAAGAAGACAAGGTTAGACTGATCAGTATCTCTTGCCAGCAACAAGTAAGTGCAAAACCTTTTATTACCTGAAAGAACTTTGACAACAATTTCTGGATTCGTGTATAGACAATTTGAAACGAAATACCTTCCACGAACATTGTGATTCAAACTCTTTGTTACAAGAATATGTTGCAGAACTTTGTGAAGCAAACATTGTTTTTTCTCATGGAACTTTTAAGAATCGAACAGTGGAAACCATTAACAGCAAGGCAAACAGTAAATCAAGGACTTGCACAAATTACATGCTGTATTTTGATGTAAAAGTACAGTATTTGTTTTATAAAAGATTCTGGAAATATGGGAAAAGTGAGTCTGCTATTGGGAATTTAGGCTTTAGTTATATTATGATGAATGTTTGATATTGGTAATTCTGATAATGGTATTTGTTTAATGTTTTAGAAGCTTTACAGTAATAGAAAACACATCCCAGAGCAGTAACACATTCCAAACCTGGCAACTAGAGACCAGGATCCAAGAGGTACTTTTAGAAGAGAATTTCTAATAAATAAAGGGATAGTCAGGAACCCATTTAGGAATAGGTTGCACTTATCTGTTCTTTGTTTATGTTTCATTAGGCACCAGTTTCTACAGAAGTCAGAAAGGGCCGCAGATTTGTGCAGCACTTCAACAGTGGAAACGCAAGAACGGTGTTGTCTCTCTTTTTTATTTTATCCACTTCCCCCCTTCCCTTGAGCTTCTGTTCTTAGTGCACTGTTTTAAAAACTAGTGTGCTGGAACAAGCAGTTTCAGGGTGGGGTCGGATTGTCTTCAACCTCCATCAGAACTGAACAAGAACTCAGGTGAGCTGGGCTTTGACAGAAGCACAAGCCTTAAAAAATTTCTGTTCTGGTGGACGATGAATACCGGGGAAGAAATAGAGGGCATTGACGTCACGGATATTGCGCAGGCCCTAAATGAGGACTTGGCTCATAATGAATAAGTGTCTGGCATCTTGCAACATATGCAAGAGGAAATAGAGAGATTAAAGATGGAGAATACCTCTTTAAAACAGGATTTAAGCAGGTATAAATTTAGGGGATCTCAGTGGAACACAGCTTCTACGCCTTTGTTTAAAACCTCCTCAGAGACAGGGGCGCCATCAAAACATACAACTTTGCCTTCCCCAGTTGAGGTTACTGTTAATGTTCCTAATGTTGTGCCCTTAGCAGCACCTGAACGTTTTCATGGAGATAGTAACAAATTCCATGTTTTTATCAATCAATGTCAATTACACTTCATTTGTAAGCCACAACAGTTCCCTACTGATGATACGAAAGTGGCATTCGTCTTGTCTTATTTGGGTGGCACAGCAGCCAATTGGTCAATTCCTTTCGTGGATAGAGATGATCCCATCCTCCATAATTGGAATCAATTTAAACGTACCATGACCAGCCTTTTTGCAAAACACACTTTCATGCAGGCAAGTGATAATGAGCTTTTAAATCTTAAACAAGACAACAAGGATTTATTGACCTATCTCACTAGTTTTAATCGTTTACTCACCGAGACACAGTGGCCAGAAGAAAAGCGTGTCTCCCTTTTTTATAAAGGTTTGAGAGACGAGTTAAAAGATGCGCTGGCTCATATCGTTGATTTGCCAAAAGACTATTCGGACTTTGTAGATTTAGTTGTGAAATTAGAACATAGACTAGGAGAAAGAAAGGGAGATAAATACAAACTGGAATCACGGTTAACTTTTATTAGACACGAGAAGAAAGACACAGATAATAAACTCCCTGAACCAGAGCCTATGCAAATAGGGACACTCAGAGGTCCACTCACATCAGAGGAAAAAGAAAGAAGGAGAAAATTTCAATTATGTTTATATTGTGGCAGGGCAGGTCACTTTGCCAGAGAATGTCCAGTAAAGCCTAAAACTCCACGAAAGGGTGCTGTTTCCTCCACCTCCTCAACTGAATCAGGAAACGATTAAGCTCGACAAGGGGAGAGGTTACTTGTTCGAGAAACATCTTAATCAAACCTCTAATGCTGCAGCCTTCAGGGTACCGCACATACCTAGACATTTCATAATTCAGGTCGTTTTAATTGTTACTACCCAAGTGAGGCATTCTCTCCCTGTCCTACTGGACTCAGGCGCGACAGGAAATTTTGTGGATAATAAGTTAGCTGAAATCTTAGGAATTCCTATGTGCCTAAAGCCTTGTCCAGAAGCAGTATGTGCAGTGGATGGGTCAGAATTGACCTCTGGATTAATCACAAAACAAACAAGTCCACTTGTTATGGTCTGTCAGAACGGGCACACAGAGGTGATTAGCTTTGATCTGATAGATACTCCTAATTTTGGTTTGATTCTCGGGGTACCCTGGTTAACAACTCATAACCCAAAAATTGATTGGGTGAATAGAACTGTTACTTTGGATTCCTCTTTCTGTAGAACCAATTGCTATCAAGAAGCAGGTACAGAACAGAGCACAGTATTACACTGTGCTAGTGTTACACAAGATGAACCAAGTCTCCCTCCTGAATATTCTGACTTTAAAGACGTCTTTGATCCAGTAAAGGCTAGTGTGCTGCCCCACATTGGTCTTATGACTGCCGTATAGATCTTATCCCAGGGGCCCCTTTACCTAATAACTGAGTATATGCTTTGACTGACGAAGAAACCAAATACTTAAGAACCTACCTAGATGACGTACTACAGTCTGGGTTCATCCGTCATTCCACATCTCCGGTGTCATCTCCACTCTTTTTTATCCCGAAGCCGGATAAATCCCTGCGCGCGTGTATCGATTATAGAGGACTAAATAAGGCTACAATAAAGAATAAATATCCTCTTCCTCTAATACCTGTGTTGTTGGATCACTTAAGACATTCTACTGTATACACTAAACTAGATCTGCGGGGAGCTTACCACCTGGTCCGAGTAAAAGAGGGGGATGAGTGGAAGACAGCTTTCAAGACAAAGTTTGGTTTATTTGAGTACCCAGTAATGCCCTTTGGGTTATGTAATGCCCCTGCGGCCTTTCAGTTCTTTATAAATGAGGTCCTACACGAATTCCTGGACGTTTGTGTCATAGTATACATAGACGACATCCTCATTTACTCTAAGAACTCAGAAGAACATACCCAACATGTTTGTGCAGTATTATCAAAGTTAAAAGAAAATCATCTTTTTGCTAAGTTAGAAAAGTGTACTTTTAATGTCAACAAGGTGGACTTTTTAGGATACTGCCTGTCACCTCAAGGAATAACTATGGATAAAGAAAATCAGTGCTATTGCTGATTGGCCAGAACCATCCTCTGTAAAAGATATTCAGAAATTTCTGGGTTTCGCCAATTTTTATAGGAGGTTTATTGCACATTTTGCAGACATTGCGGCCCCAATAACTACCTTGTTGCGGAAAGGGCAACGATTTCTTTGGACTGATGAGGCGGCACACGCCTTTCAACTCCTAAAACAAAAGTTCACTTCAGCCCCAATTCTGAAACATCCTGATCCTGACTTGCCCTTTTTTGTTGAAGCGGATGCTTCACAAGTAGCTTTAGGAGGAGTTCTCTCTCAACGAGATGCAGTAGATGGCCAGTTACATCCTATAGCCTTCTATTCTAAAAAGTTATTGCCAGCTGAACAAAATTACACTGTGGCTGAAAGGGAACTACTAGCTATCAAAGTAGCCTTTTCAGAATGGAGGCACCATTTAATGGGAGCCAAGTACCCAGTTACAATCTTTTCTGACCATAAGAACCTACAGTTTTTTGGATCACTTAAAGCACTAACACCACGTCAGATGCGCTGGTTAAATTTTTTTAGCACATTTGACTTTGTTATAACCTATAGACCAGGTGCACAACAAATTCAATCTGATGTGTTATCTAGATACGGACATACCTCAGACATGAAACAAGATAAAATAGGAGAACCCATTATTCCTCCCCAAAAGTTGTTGGCACCAGCACAACAGAAGGATTTCATCACAGATCTATATAATGCACACATGCAAATAGCACTTCAGGATTGGTTAAAGGATTCCCATAACACAATACAACGAGGTTTATTGTATCACGACAACATGCTGTTAGTGCCCACCTCTGAATTACAAACACAGGTGATAATTTGGCATCACGCCTCACCGTTGGCAGGTCATCCTGGTTGGGTAAAAACCCTGGAAAATGTGCAAAAACACTTTTGGTGGGACACTATAAGAAAGGACATTAAGCAATTTGTCACTACCTGTCCAATTTGTGCAAGACATAAATCTTCTCATAAGGCTCCTGACGGCTTAATACCAATGCCAACACCCAAACAACCTTGGCACACTGTGAGCGTAGACTTTATTGTAGGTTTACCACCTGTAAAATCCTTCACAACAGTGTTGGTTATAGTGGATTTTTTATCTAAAATGGCACATTTTGTACCATTACGGAAATTACCCACGGCGGCAGAATTTGCCGATATTTTTATAAGGGAAATTGTGCGTTTACATGGTTTGCCAAGCAAAGTGGTGTCAGACCGAGGGAGCCAGTTCAACTCCAGATTTTGGAAAAAATTATGTGAAAAACTGAAAATAGATGTGGCCTTATCCACTGCTTTCCACCCAGAGACAGATGGACAGACTGAACGACTGAACCAAACCTTACTTCAAACACTACGTTGTTTATTGGCTGATTATTCTAGTGAATGGTTGGAAGCTCTCCCTGTAGCAGAGTTTGTTTATAATAATACTGAGCATTCAGCTCTACTTTGCTCACCATTCTATTTCTTGCAGGGGTATCATCCAAGAGCTATACCCATTTTGTTAGAAGATTCCCTGTTGCCTACAGTAACGGATAGACTAACGAGGTTAGGTGACATACAAGACAAAGCCAGGAAACATTTATTAAAGTACAAGGAAAGCATGAAAAGACAAGCAGACAAACACAGGTCTGAGGCCCCAATGTATAAAATTGGTGACAAGGTATGGCTCTCCACAAAGAACCTAAACATAGAGGGATCCCGAAAGCTGCAACCACGTTTCATTGGACCCTTTACTATAACTGCCATAGTAAACCCGGTAACAGTAAAATTATATTTACCAAAAGAATATCCAGTACATACTACATTCCATGTGTCCTTGCTTAAGCCGTACAACTCAAAAACCCGACCTGAACCACCACCTCCACCCATACCAATAAAGGGAAATCTGGAATATGAAGTGAAAAGCATAAAAGACTCAAAAAGAATTAGTGGACATCTGTTTTATTTAGTAGAATGGAAAGGATATGATGAATCTGAGAATTCATGGGAACCAGCATCATATGTACATGCCCCACAGCTGATTAGACGGTTTTATTTAAAAAATCCAGGAAAACCCCGTCCTGTAGGAGGGCCTTTGAGGGGGGCAACTGTTAGGGTTTGTACACAGCAAAGAGCATGTCCCCTCTCACTGCACTAGTGGGTTCTGTAATAGCTCCCTTTTAAACATACTATTGAAAGCCTTACTTGTTATCTCACCTTCCCCCCCCCCTAGGCTTCTGTGTATGTTGTTTAATGTGCTGTTTTGTTTACACATTGGGCCTTGCTTTTACCAAGGCTTCTTTAAAATACTCCTCCCTAGGCCATGTGTTAATCCAACTCATTTGTATAATAACTGAAACTCTGCACACCTTTCAAGAACATGTGCAGCATGTGAGGACCACACCCGGCTCTTCAAACCACACCCAGCTCTGCACACCTTCCAAGAACATGTGCAGCATGTGAGGACCACACCCAGCCCTTCAAACCACACCCAGCCATGTCTATAAAAGGCATCCCCGAGCCTCACCCAGTGCTTGTGCTCGTCTACCTCCCGCTTACCTGAGAACAGATCCCTCGGCGCTGGCACTCCTGCTCTTTACAGACTTTCATTGCCTTCAATGGGCGCAGCTTCTGGCTCTTCCTTCTTCCGGTTTCCGGTTCCTCCTTGGTTCAGCCTCTCTCCTATGAGTAACCTGAAAAAGAGAAAGAAGACAAGGTTAGACTGATCAGTATCTCTTGCCAGCAACAAGTAAGTGCAAAACCTTTTATTACCTGAAAGAACTTTGACAACAATTTCTGGATTCGTGTATAGACAATTTGAAACGAAATACCTTCCACGAACATTGTGATTCAAACTCTTTGTTACAAGAATATGTTGCAGAACTTTGTGAAGCAAACATTGTTTTTTCTCATGGAACTTTTAAGAATCGAACAGTGGAAACCATTAACAGCAAGGCAAACAGTAAATCAAGGACTTGCACAAATTACATGCTGTATTTTGATGTAAAAGTACAGTATTTGTTTTATAAAAGATTCTGGAAATATGGGAAAAGTGAGTCTGCTATTGGGAATTTAGGCTTTAGTTATATTATGATGAATGTTTGATATTGGTAATTCTGATAATGGTATTTGTTTAATGTTTTAGAAGCTTTACAGTAATAGAAAACACATCCCAGAGCAGTAACACATTCCAAACCTGGAAACTAGAGACCAGGATCCAAGAGGTACTTTTAGAAGAGAATTTCTAATAAATAAAGGGATAGTCAGGAACCCATTTAGGAATAGGTTGCACTTATCTGTTCTTTGTTTATGTTTCATTAGGCACCAGTTTCTACAGAAGTCAGAAAGGGCCGCAGATTTGTGCAGCACTTCAACAGTGGAAACGCAAGAACGGTGTTGTCTCTCTTTTTTATTTTATCCACTTCCCCCCTTCCCTTGAGCTTCTGTTCTTAGTGCACTGTTTTAAAAACTAGTGTGCTGGAACAAGCAGTTTCAGGGTGGGGTCGGATTGTCTTCAACCTCCATCAGAACTGAACAAGAACTCAGGTGAGCTGGGCTTTGACATGGTGCCCCCACAGTGCTACAGAGCCTTTCTACTGAGTCTGGCTCATGATTTACCCATGGAAGGACAAGATCTTTGCTGTGCTTGTCACCCACTTTTATTGACCCCAGATGTATTCTGCAGGTCATGCCCAATCTACCAGGCCAGTGAAAGTCAGGGAAAAGGCTTGAGGCTCCCCTGGTTCCCTTACCTGTTATTTTCACAGGGTAGGCATCAACATTGTTGGGTCCCGGAATCTAAACCTGCCTTATGCAACAGGTTTATCCTAGGCTTTGGTGGACTATAGCCCTAGATACCCAGAGGCCATCCCTCTGAAGACCGTAACTGCACCTGCAGTTGCTAGGGCCTTAATGGAGATTTCTACCTGTGTGGAGTTTCCTGAAGAAGTAGTGTTTGACAGGGGCACAAATGTTATATCTGTTTGCATGAAGTCAATGTGGAATATGAGTGGAGTAACTTACAAGAGCTTGGTGCCAAGAATCAAGGTGGCATCTTCCTAAACCACTGGGCTTGGTGAGCAATGACCACTGGTGTTGGCTTCATCCTCAGTGGGACTCTGCCTGGCTCCTGTGTCTTTGCAGTTGGAGTACATCTTGGGGCGCTTGCTGGTGCCCAACTCCTGGTGGCAGAGTGAACAGAAGGCCACACACACTGAGACAACACAACTGCCGGGTCGTGGCTCATTCTCGGGTCACCTCCTCCCGATCCGAACGGCAGACCCCTGTACAGCATGCAGTACCTTCGAAGATCGGTGCGTCAGCGAGGCCGCTTCTTTTGCTCATGCTAGTTGGGGGAGCCTTTGCCTGCCTTGTCAGCAGATGCTGTGACAGCTGCACAAGTTGGGGTACCACAGCAGCCTAGGAGGATCGGGCACCATCTTCTCTCGGCAAAGAGGAGAGTGGAGGGGAGAGTACTGGCTCAGCGCAGGAAAACATGATCAGCTACACTCATCAGGGCCTCTTTGATTACTGGTTGCTTCCTGGGGCTGATTAGCAAGGCCTTATCTGCAGAGGAAAGCATAGTGGTGGCCACAGACAGAGGATTGGGATGGTGTTGGCCTTCTAGGGCGAGGAACTGCTGGCCCCCATCCTAATGCATTAGGGAGGCACTCAGTGGAAAATTATCTGTGATGTGCAACTAAGAGCACTGAGGTCCTGCCAAGCTGGGTTCTGCTCCACCTGTCTTTGTACTGCTGCCACACCCCGAATATGGCTTGAAACGCTGAAGTCCTGGATCAACATCCAGGTAGGGAGGGCATTGTGTAAGAGGATGTGACAGCCCACAAGGGTCAGGACAGTTTGGAACCCTCAGCACAGCAATTGATGTTTCAGTGAGGCTCAGGTGCTTTGTCCTCAATGCTATATCCTGTGACGTGGCTGCCTTTCTTGTCCTTACCTACCAGGGGGACTGTTCAATGCCTCTAACTATGTGGCTTGGAACCAGTCCTGTGGTGCCTGCAGCCATTTGAGGACAGCTCTTGTTACAACCTATGGGAGATCCTCCAGTGGTGTTCTAACCTGATAGCTCTACATTGAGTTCACTCCACAGGCTGATTGTCTGCGATGGTGTGGTTGATGCTGACCGGGCCTCCTCATCGGCAAGATCTAGGAGGGGATCCCTCCTGGGGAAGGTTGATCTCCTGGCACGTTATCCACTGGCCCTTTGGCTACTTGGCACCTGTTAGAAATGGGGTCTTTGGTTGACAGTCAGGTTACCCCCGGTCCAAGCAAGGATCCTCACTCTAGTCAGGATAAAGGAGATATCACCCGCAGTTAACCCCTGCTCACCCTCTTGGTAGCTTGGCCCGAGCAGGCAGGCTTAAATTCAGTTGCACTATGTAAAGTATTTGTACCAATAGACACAGTAACTCTAAAAAACACTACAAAATGACACAACACAGATTTAGAAAAATAGGTAATATTTATCTAAACAAAACAAGACCAAAACGACAAAAATCCAACATACACAAGTCAAGTTATGAATTTAAAAAGCAAAAGAGTCTAAAATCCTTTAGAAAACAGTGAGAACGTTGTTACTGTACAAAAGTACCTGGGTAGTGTCAAAATAAAGCCGCACAGGCGAGTGTGCATGGGGAAAGGCCAGCGATGTGTCGATTTCTCAATTGCGTCATTCCTCCTCCGGTTGGGTCGGCGTGCATCGTTTCTTCTCTCCCGCAAGAGAGCGATGCATTGATCTAAACGGGCAACTCGGGTCCGGGCACGGTTTGCATTGATTTTCCACACCCAGCAATGTTGCGTCGAAAGTCCAGTTGCACGGTGTCAAAAAACCGTGCTGTGGGGGGGGGGGTTTGCGTCATCAACAGCAGCCGCTGCAGGTGTTGCGCATCGATTCTCCAGCCGCATTCGTCGATCTTCCAGCCACAATGCAGGTGGAGCGTCGATGTAAGCCACGAGGCCGGCGGCGCATCTTTTTCACCTGCGAAGCGAGGGGTATATCGAAAGTTCTTTGCATGGATTTCTGTCTTTTTCCATCACCTGCACCTTTCAAGGGCCGAGATACAGGTTATGGCACCACTTGGCAGGCAGGACTCTCAGCAGAAAGCCCAAATGCTGGCAGAAAGAAGCCTTTGATGTCCCTGAGACTTCAATAACAGGAGGCAAGCTCAGTTCAAGCCCTTGGAGATTCTTCACCAGTGGGAAGTCACACAAAAGTCAGTATTTGTCCTCTCTCAGGCAGAAGCAGCTACTGCAGGCCAACACACAGTACAGGCAAAAAGGCAGTACTCCTCCTCCAGCTCCTCTAGCTCTTCTCCTTGGCAGAGGTTCCTCTTGGTTCCAGAAGTAATCAGATTTTCAGGGGCTTTGGGTGCTCTTCCTATACCCCTTTCTGCCTTTGAAGTAGGCCTACTTCAAAGAAAAGTCTCTGTTGTTTTCAAGGTTCTGCTTTGCCCAGGCCAGGCACCAGACACACACCAGGGGGTTGAACTACATTGTGTGAGGTCAGACACAGCCCTTTCAGGTGTAAGTGACTACTCCTCCCCTCAGCTCAGATGGTCCATCAGGATGTGCAGGCTACACCCCAGCTCCTTTTGTGTCACTGTCTAGAGGAGAGGTGCAAACAGCCCAACTGTCAAACTGACCCAGACAGGGAATCCACAAACAAGCAAAGTCACAGAATGGTTTAAGCAAGAAAATGCCTGATTTCTAAAAGTGGCATTTTCAAACACACAATCTAAAAACCAACTTCACTAAAAGATGTATTTTTAAATTGTGAGTTCAGAGACCCCAAACTCCACATGTCTATCTGCTCCCAGAGGGAACTTGCACTTTAATCATATTTAAAAGCAGGCCCCATGTTAATCTGTGAGAGAGATAGGCCTTGCAACAGTGAAAAAACTAATGTGGCAGTATTTCACTGTCAGGACATGTAAAACACATAAGTACATGTCTCACCTTTAACATACACTGCACCCTGCCCATGGGGCTACCTAGGGCCTACCTTAGGGGTGCCTTACATGTATAAAATGGGAAGGTTTAGGCCTGTCAAGTGGGTACATTTGCCAAGTCGAATTGGCAGTTTAAAATTGCACTCTGCTCAATCTCGTCACTACAGTATTTTGCATACTGCAATACCTCATTAATTGGCTTTGCTTGCCAACAAATCAAATGACTCTTAATCATCTGACCTATTTCAGGTCTCAATCCTTCCACAAACCTGAACACAAAGGCCCTCATTACAACATTGGCGGTAAATCCAGCTTACCGCCATGCAGAAGACCTCCAACACACTGCCGCGGCCGCGGAATTCCGCCACAGCTATTACGACCCACAGCTCGGAATCTGCCAAAATTTAGACACCTACACAAGTCCGCCACACCAAAGGTCAGTGATAAACTGACGATAACTAAACCTCCACCGTCATGTCAACAGGAATTCGCCCACACTATCACGACACACGAATCCACGTGGCGGTCTTTCAACCGCGGTAAACCATTGGCGGTACACACCGCTCAAAATACACACACTTTTACAAAACACAACCACATTGGACAATTCCAAATACGCACACCTGATCCACATACACACACCACTCCCACACACCCAATACAATATAAAACACCCGCCCACATCACCCACAAACTCTTACTACCTAAAATATTGACGAAGGCCAGAGAGACAGCACAGCAAAGACACCACCACCATACAGAGGCACACAACACCATCACACATACACATCCACACACAAAACACCACACACCCCTAAACATCACCCCACACATCACAACACACACCACCTCACACATCACCCACACCACACCATGGCACCGCAAAGACACCCCAGGTTTTATGAGGAGGAGCTCAGGGTCATGGTGGAGGAAATCATTCGGGAAGAGCCACAGCTATTCGGATCACAGGTGCAGCACACCACCATTGCAAGGAAGATGTTGCTATGGCACAGAATCGTGGACAGGGTCAACGCAGTGGGACAGCACCCAAGAACACGGGATGACATCAGGAAGAGGTGGAACGACCTACGGGGGAAGGTGTGTTCCGTGGTCTCAAGACACCACATCGCGGTTCAGAGGACTGGCGGCAGACCCCCACCTCCTCCGGCCAGAACTAACAACATGGGAGGAGCAGGTCTTGGCTATACTGCATCCTGAGGGCCTCTCAGGAGTAGCTGGAGGAATGGACTCTGGTAAGTCAAATCTTAACTATTAAATCCCCCACCCTACCTGCATACAAACACATACCCCCACCCTCACCCTCACCCCCATCACTCCAACTCCTCACTTATGTCCAATCATCACAAACCACACATCCCAACACCAAGCCCTGCATGCAACAACAAAGCATGGACACCCATCACCAATGCATGTCCACTACACATACCCACACAGACCCCTAAACAATTAGCACACAAGGTCCTACACAGCAATGCAAGCACTGGGGTACAGGGTCACCCACCCATTGCACACCATTGCACACACAAATACTAAAACTATGCCTTTACACCCCTGCATGACCCCTTCCCAATGTCACCAGACAGGAGGTTCCAGACATGTCCACTCCACCCACAGAAGAGGCCCACAGTGATGACAGCAGCTCTGTCCAACTGGATCCAGATGACCAGCCCGGCCCATCTGGGACCTCGGGACAATCGGTTCCCCTCACACTGGCACAAGCCACAACAGAGCCTCCCCCCTCTGGAAACACCAGCACAGCACCCACCCAGCAGGCCCATACCTCAGGAAATGTCAAGCAGCAGTGTGTCCACCACTACAGGGAACCCAGGCTAACCCACCACCCCAAGAACAGCAGGGACCTGGGGGCACAGGCAGTGGGAACACGGTTCAGGGGACAAAGGCCCAGGAACACACAGGAACTAGGAGGGCTGCCGTGCGACAGGGGGAGGACAGGCCCAGGGAACCCACTCTCCACGAGGCCCTCTCCAGTATCATGGGAGCCTACCATCATTCCCAGGAGACGATGGCAACAGTACTGGCCAAGTTTCAGGAGACCCAGCGGCTGCAGGAGGAACAGTATTTGGGATTCAGGGAGGAACTCAAATCCATCAATACCACCCTGGGCACCATTGTAGGGGTGCTGAAGGAACTTGTGAATACCAGGAGGGACACTGTCGCAAAACAAGGGGCCCCTGACACTAGCCTGGACGATGAACTGCCCACCACGTCCGCCAGCGCTAGTGGACAGGAGGTACCGCCACAGGACCACGACACCAGCACCTCACCCCCTGCAGATGGAGAACCACCCCGCAAGCGGTCGCTGAGATCCAGGACAAAGACTGAGAACAATGCCAAGACCCCTGCCAAGAAATGAGACCACCCTGATTGTCATCCTTCTGTCCCCTGTCCATTCATCAACTGCCCTAGCTCCACTTCCTATGCCCCTTTGGACAATGCACCTGTGAAACAAATAGACTGGACTCTGCCATGGACATTCCTCCACCATCACCCCTGACCATTTTACAACCCCATCCACTATTTAGCACTTAAATGAACACCCTTAAATCACAAAACTATCTGGAGTCAGTCTGTGCTTTCACAAACGTGTATTTGCAATAACTGAGGAAAATAGCAATATCCATTGTATTGTCAACATATCTATATCACACAGCTCTAGTCCATGAGGAAACATAGCAGAGGTCACACAGTGGGACCCACATCTGTGAAATGGAAAGGGAAAGTGACAAATCAGGGTCCATACACTGGGTGAAAGTGAC
Organism: Pleurodeles waltl; assembly: GCF_031143425.1. Lineage (NCBI taxonomy): Eukaryota > Metazoa > Chordata > Amphibia > Caudata > Salamandridae > Pleurodeles > Pleurodeles waltl. The sequence continues at coordinate 317,553,663 of NC_090442.1, read as the reverse complement.
AGACAGATGAGAGTTAGAACAAGTGTATCAGATGTAGCAGGCAGTGATGTCTTCTTACCTGTGTCTCACTGGAAGTATTGATGAATCAGAGTGTTTCTGTTGTCGATATCCTCTTCTTCTGCTTCCTCTTCTTCACTGTCCACAAGCTCCACAGCTGCCACAACACCTCCTTCAGGACCATCCTCCTGCAGAAAAGGCACCTGTCGTTGCAAATCCAAGTTGTGCAGCATACAGCAGGCCACGACGATCTGGCACACCTTTTTTGGTGAGTAGAATAGGGAACCACCTGTCATATGGAGGCACCTGACCCTGGCCTTCAGGAGGCCGAAGGTCCTCTCTATAACCCTCCTAGTTCGCCTCATTGTAGCGTTCCTCTGCCCTTGCCCTGAGATTCCTCACTGGGGTCAGTAGCCATGACAGGTTGGGGTACCCAGAGTCACCTGCAAATGTCGAGGGACAACTGTTAGACACACACTAACCCTTAGGGACAACCCCAGACCCAGACAAATATTCACACTGTATAGGGTCCATGTCCTCACCTAATAGCCACACACGGTGCCTCTGGAGTTGCCCCATCACATAAGGAATGCTGCTATTCCTCAGAATGTAAGCGTCATGCACTGAGACAGGAAACTTGGCATTCACATGGGAGATGTACCGGTCGGCCAAACACACCATCTGCACATTCATTGAATGGTAACTCTTCCGGTTTCTGTACACCTGTTCACTCCTGCGGGGGGGACCAAGGCCACATGTGTCCCATCAATGGCACCTATGATGTTGGGGATATGTCCCAAAGCATAGAAGTCACCTTTCACTGTAGGCAAATCCTCCACCTGAGGGAACACGATGTAGCTGCGCATGTGTTTCAGCAGGGCAGACAACACTCTGGACAACACGTTGGAGAACATAGGCTGGGACATCCCTGATGCTATGGCCACTGTCGTCTGAAAAGACACACTTACCAGGAAATGGAGTACTGACAGCACCTGCACTAGAGGGGGATACCTGTGGGATGGCAGATAGCTGACATCAGGTCTGGCTCCAACTGGGCACACAGTTCATGGATTGTGGCACGGTCCAGTCTGTAGGTGACAATTACATGTCGCTCTTCCATTGTTGACAGGTCCACCAGCTGTCTGTACACCGGAGGAAGGCGCCATCTCCTCACCTGCCCCAGCGGACGTGCTCTATGGAGGAGAACAGCGAGCAGAGGGTCAGCCAACACTGAGATACGAAAACACAACTTTATTGCACGCATTTTTCAATCTGCTATGTGCCTGTCTTAGTGTGTATGCAAGACCTAGATATGTGTGACGCATTTAAAAATAATGCCATGTGGCTCCCTGAAATGGCGGCTGCCTGACCTGGAAGGTGGGACAATGGGATATGAGGTAACTGCACTGGCGTTGTACACCGTCGCGGTAGGCGGTCGAAGACTGCGGCGCAATCCTGCATTGGTTAACATTGGGCCCTATGGGTCCCAGGAGCCAATGACGATGTACGCCGGTGGTGACGGTACGTACCGCCGCGGACGTGACAGCCATTTTCTATCTGTTCACTCACTTGATACCTGATCTTTGACAGGAGAGGACCTACACTGCAAGTGCTGCTGCGACCTCAGTCTGGAAGCGACAATGGCTCATGTGTCTGGGGAATGGGCCCCTGCCTTCACCACAGAGGAGTTGGAGAAACTAGTGGGTGGGGTCCTCCCCCAGTACACTCTACTCTACAGTCCTCCAGACAAACAGGTAAGTACACTGTGAGCATGCTGTATGGGCAATGCCTGTGTGGAGTGGTGTGGATATGAGATGCGGGGGGGAGAATGAGGCGTGCATGAAACGACGGTGAGTATATGTGCGTCATGGCAAGGGTAGGAACACGGGCCAATGACTGTGACGGTCCGGCCGGTTATATCTTCTCCTTTTCCCCTGTACTATTCCTGTAGGTCAGCGCCACCAGAAGAAGGATATTTGTCGTGCCATCGCCAAGGAAGTCCAGACCCTGGGGGTCCACCCCAGACGGAGCACCCACAGCCGGAAAAGATGGGAGGACATTCGCCGCTGGAGCAAGAAGACTGCGGAGGACCAGCTGGGGATGGCCTCCCAACGTGAGAGGGGTGCCCGTCGCACCATGAGCCCCCTGATATTCCGGATCCTGGCGGTGGCGTACCCGGAGTTGGATGTGCGCTTGAGAGCATCACAGCACCCACAAGGGGGTGAGTACACTCTCATTCAGCTGAATCAGCGTGCATTGGAGGTGTCTGGGTGGGAGAGGTGGGCTGTGGTTACCCCTAGGCCAGGGCGTGTTTTGTAGGCAAGGTCCCTTTGTAAGGCAGGCCATGTGGCACCCCACCCCACCAGTGTTAAGGGCCAACTACACCTAGTCAGGCTCCTGTGACTTCCATGTGTGCAGCAATCGGGCATAGGCCTTGTACCCCATGGCCCTGTGATTAATTAGGGAACTCTAGTGTATGGCGTAGGGCAGAGGGCTGCTGTGTCTGTAGTGTCCGCCAACGGTAGCTGTATTGCATGCACAGAACATGTATTTCTTCTGTCTCCCCCCCCTTTTTGTGGTCTCCCTGTTCTTGTGTGCATTAGCATCATCAGGTGGAGGAGCAGTGCCACCGGAGCAGGAGGGAGCTGCATCCCACATGGCCCTGGAGGGCGAGACTACGGACTCTGAATTAACCAGTGGGACGGAGGGTGAGGGGAGCTCCACGGCGGGGACAGGAGCTGAGACCAGCGACACAGACTCCTCTGATGGGAGCTCCCTTGCGGTGGTGGGGCCCTCTGTGCCCCGCATCTACAGGTACAGCCACCACCCCCCCTACCGGCACCGCCCTCCCAGCAGCCCCTCAGCGTGTGCCCCGTGGCCGCTCACCCAGGAGCCCAGGACTACAGTTGGGAGTGGCAAGGTGGGGAAGGAGCAGAGAAAGAAATGGAAGTCGCCGCCAACCTGCACGGCAGACAAGACCACCACCAGCACCACTTCCCAGGACACCGCCACCACCAGCACCGCTGCCAAGGACACCGCCGCCACCAGCACCGCTTCCCAGGACACCGCAGACACCAGCACCGATGCCAAGGACACCGCCACCACCAGCACCGCTTCCCAGGACACCGCCGCCACCATCACCTCTTCCCAGGACACCGCCGCCACCAGCACCGCTTCCCAGGACACCGCCACAACCAGCACTGCTGCAAAGGACACCGCCGCCACCAGCACCGCTGCCAAGGACACCGCCGCCACCAGCACCACTGCCCAGGACACAGCCGCCACCAGCACCGCTGCCCAGGACACCGCCGCAACCGGCACCGCTTCCAAGGACACCGCCACCACCAGCACTGCTGCCCAGGACACTTCCGCCACCAGCACGCTCATTGAGCCACCCACCAGCACCGCAGGCCAATGAGCTCCGCAAGCAATGCCGCTACTGAGGTCGCCGCAAGCACTGCCAGCGGCCACGCCACATCATGTGCCAGTGGCACCACCACAGACATGGCCTGCATCCCCAGTGGTCTGTCGTACGAAGCTGGTGGTCAGTTACAGGGGCCTGGACAGCTTCCATGTAGGCCCACTGTCAGTGGAGAAAGACACCCACTACCTGAGTCCTTGGCAGGATGAAGCACTCTGGGCACAAAGCCCCCTCCAGAACGAGTGGAAAAAGGCATCCACTACCTCAGTCCTTGGCAGGATGAAGCACTCTGGGCACAAAGCCCCCTCCAGAACCAGTGGAGATTCACATCCACTACCTGAGTCCTTGGCAGGATGAAGCACTCTGGGCACAAAGCCCCGTCCAGAACCAGTGGAGAAAGGCATCCACTACCTCAGTCCTTGGCAGGATGAAGCACTCTGGGCACAAAGCCCCCTCCAGAACCAGTGGAGGCTGTTATCCACTTGTGAGACTGTGGCTTTGCACTCCCCAGGATGCAGCAGTGAGCAAACCACCCACTGTAAAGACTTGTGAGACTGTGGCTTTGCACTACCCAGGATGCAGCAGTGGGCAAACCACCCACTGGAAAGACTTTTGAGAATGTGGCTTTGCACTCCCCAGGATGCAGCAGTGGGCAAACCACCCACTGGAAAGACTTGTGAGACTGTGGCTTTGCACTCCCCAGAATGATGCAGTAGGCAAACCACCCACTGTAAAGACTTGTGAGACTTTGGCTTTGCACTCCCCAGGATACATCACTGGGCATGGAGCCCCCTCGTGGATCTGGCGTCGTGCACTCATCCGGCTGAGGTGCCCCCTCTTCCCTCCCCCCTAAGGTGCCTGTTTTATTTTGATCTGATGCCCCTGAAGTGTTCTCTCCGTTTTGATCGGGTATCTTGTGTGGGCCTCGCCCATGCATTTTTTGGCCCAGTGGTCCACGGACTATGTAGGTGCAGTACATGGACTTAAATTCTTGGTGTATATATTTGTTAATAGTGTATATATATTTTTGAGTAATGGATTTTTATTGATTACAATTGTTACAATCATTTCCTTTTGGCCCTGCATTCTTCCAGGGGGGGTGTAAATGTAATGTATCAACATGTATTTGTGTGTGTGTTGTAGTGGGTGAGGGTGGGGGTGTTGCGTGTGTGTGTCACTCTCTTTTCCCTCCCCCCTCCCCTGTGTCCTAGGTGCAGTACTCACCGTGGTCTTCGCCGCCGGCGTTCGTGCTCCTGGTAGAGGAGCAGGAAGACAATGGCAGGTAGAATATGGAGTTCCGGCTCCATGGTGTCCTGGTTCCTCATGGGGTGTGTAGAGGTGAGCGTTTCCCCTTCCAAGTCCTGTTTCCGCCGTGTTTTTGTTCGCGTTGAATCCGTCCCGGAAAAGGTGGCGGATTGGCCTCTCATGATACTGTGGGCGGTACATTGTCTTTCACCTGGCTGTTGGTGGTGACCGCCATGCTGTTTGTTTGTACCGCCGTGGCGGTCGGAGTGTTAAAGTGGCTGTCTATGTTGGCGGTTTCCGCCACGGTCGTGATTCCATTTTTTTTACCGCTGGCCTGTTGGCGGTTTTACAGCCGCTTTAACACCAACTGCCAGTGTTGCAATGAGGGCCAAAGTGTAGCATGTCTTTCAGCTCAATCGCTTCATTGCCACTGTACTCCTTGAACACATTCAACAGCCTCTCATAGTACGCATGTATCAACTCTTGTCCCTCCTACACTGTCCTGTGAATTCTCTGCCAATCAATATTTTTAGGCGAGGTTCTTGTCTTCGGGAACTAAATCACCTTATAATAATGTTGTATCACTTCAGGTGATGGTACACCTGTAACTCTATCTCTTTCCGGTTCACTCATCGGACAATCTACTGCTCCCTTGCGTTCAACTTACAAATCAGCTGGCACTACTATCTCCAACAGGGAATTCAGGTCTTCCCACAGACATTTTGAAAGTTACACAAATCTCTCTGTCTGCTGGTACCATTCAACCAGTTTATTACTCAGCTTTGGATAATCATTTGTGAATGACAAAATATCACTCCTGTGCCATGGAACGTGAACAAACTACCCTCCTAGAATTTCCCTCATTGGTCAAATTTTTACTGGATCCATTTCTTTCTGAACACTTTCGGACCTTTCTTGTGAATCTCGTTTCTGTTTATCCTTCTTCTTTGCCCATCTGCCTTCCCACTTCTCCAATGCTCCCCAGATCTGAGCATTCTGCAATAGCTCTTTAAGATGCGCTTTCATCCCAGCTGACCTCATGTGTTCAAAGTCTTTTGCCTCAAAATCTAATCTGTAGCTTCGTTTCAAATACTTCATTTTCACAATTTCTATGTCATGCCTCTCTGCCAAATCTGCCAATTTCTGATGTATCTTGCCCACTTCTCTCGTAATTCTCGGACACAAATATCTCAACTCTTCTTCGGTTTAGGATTCTAACCTATTCACTCCCATTGATCCCTCAGCCAGTTCAGTCAATTCTGTAGAGAGCCTTACGCGATCAATTTGCTCTTCACCCTTGGATGTGTTTCGTGGGGTATTCAGACCATCTAACCACTCATTTAACTGCTGTGCTGTCAATCCCTGTAATTAAATATTACTTGTGTTTGGCAATGGCACCTGTTGTACCACTGCACCTGGAGTTTGCGGTGTCAAAAGCTTCAAGCTCTGAATTACACTTGGGCCATTTACAGCATCTGGAAGCGCAACAAGTGGACTAAGGTCCATTTATGGCCTAGATCCATCAAAGGTCTGACCCATAGATGAAACCACCTGCACATGCTCTCTAACCCCCCTCCTCACGAGGCTCTGTGACATTTCACCGGGTCTCCTACAATTGGCTTTTTCTGCACTAATAATAGTACCTCTGGACCAACAGTAATCGGCAGCAAGATGGCATCTGGTGCCGCTCTGACACCTGCATTTTGTGGAAGGGATACTCCCATTCTCTGATTCATTAATGGTGTCACATCCAACTGTGTCCCGGTCATTGGTGTGACCTTTGGCAAACCCTATGGCTGTGCCTGAGGCATCAAATTTGGAGTCGGCTTGTTCTGAACTAACATCGGCCTCTGAACCACCTGCTCTGTAGGAACCACTATGTTCGAGCTTGTCTCAAGTATCATATCTCTGGATAAATTCTCTGTATCGGTGGTGGGTGCATCCGCGCTTGAACTACCGAAGTAGTCATTGCATTAGGAGTACTCTTTACTACCCCTTGTACCTGTCCATTATCTGCTTGCATTGGTCTCACTGTCCCCGATACTTGAGCTGGGGCAGTTGGAGCAGAACTAGTACTTGGACCCCCCTCATGCACCGCATATGGTGGAGGTCGGTCTCTTAACACCTGAGTAATAAGATCCTCAACATCTGAATCTTCCTCTTCTACATAGGTCTTTTTGTTCTTCTTACCCCCTGACAAACTCTTATCACTCTTGCTAGTTCCCTCTTTTTCTTCCGACTCATCTTCCTCTGTGATAGCAGGAAACAACTTAACGCCCTGCAACATCTCCGTTCTCCACCTTTTCTGCTCCCAATCCCATCTTGCCTCTGCTAAAGACTTCTCTACCTTCCTTAGTCTTCTCTGGAATTTGATTTCTTGCTGCCGTCTTGCTATGAGCTCCCAAACTACTAATGCTTCAAACTGTGCTGGTCTCGGAAGAGGCTTTGTCTCATTCAATGTCATTTGCAATCGATCCAAAATTCTCAAATTAAATGTTCCATGCTCTGGAAATGCTAGAGCTCTTTGCTTTTCTGTCAATTTGCACCACTGTTTTAACCAAAGACATGGCGCGAAACCTCCCTCTTCCATCACAAAATAAGCCGGAGAATTTTCCGGTGGGGTAGGCTCCCCCACTGTCACCTTAATATATGTATCACCCTTCCTGGCACTCCTGAATGCTTTGAAAAACGTCATCTTTCTCAGTTTTTTTATTTGATTCAATAAGGAAATGACTTTTACTCCCAGGATTCCCTTCACCTGCCTTCTCAACCAATTGTCTCTCACGGACGGCTGCCAATCCGCTTGCGACTCTTCTTACTAACCAACCTATCCCAGCGCGGCTCACTCTGACATCACACTCACACACTGCGGCTGACAAAGTCTTGCTGCTCGTCCTCCTAATCTTCGACTCACACAAAACTAATGCAAATTATTGCGAGGACTAATAAAAAATCAATAACCAAAACAAACCTGCCGGTTTACTACAGGAAGGAACACAATCGCTTCAGAGACCTTATGAATTTTCACTGATGGCCCTTTTCGCTCATGCAGCTATTCCTCTTTCTCAGTCTCCCACATCTGCAAGCAAAATTCGACCCGCAAGTTTTACTCTCAACTGATCAATGGGTCTGTCCTGGTGCACATAGGACTCACCAAACCTCAGTCTAAATTTTGTCTCACCCACTTAACCCACACACTGACCTGTTGACCATGTCCGATCAACCTACTAAACCAGACAGATTACAGCATATAACCAAGTGTCTCCTACACTTGTCAATACACTCCAGAGTCTTAGACCATGCAGGGTCCGTACATCACCAACAACCACGTGGACAATTGTTTAGCACAAAGCGCCGCACACATATGAAGTTCAACGACTTACCTACTCTCATACTGCGCAGTACGCACACTCCTACTAAACCTCAACTGGAGCACGCAGACTCCCTACTTTCCTCACATACATCACAATTCATCTGCGATTTGCATAAACCTTTGCAAGTGCAATCTACCACTTTCACACTATCACAAAGACGCCAAGAACATACCCAACTCTACTTGCAGGATCCAGGACCTGGGAAAGTAATTTCTGGGCTTAAGGAGGCATCATTCTTGCTACAATTGCCATTTCAGAAAACAAAATTCAAATCTCATAAAATGAATAACTAACCCTAATTTAAACTATAACCATTGGTCACCACATAACTAGTTCTCCAAGGAAACTAACCATCAAGCTACTACCAAAAACTGCTAGCACACCTTGTCCTTAGTAAGTAAACTTACAAGGGGACGCATATGGGTGGATGAACCTTTTGATTTGCATGGAGTATCCTAGCTACGGTGTAACCAAGGTATATCAAAAATCAATACACAAACCAATAACCAATAAACAAAACATTAGTCAACAATCATGAAAACCACAACTCAAAATACGTTTTAACAATTTTATTTCCCTATTAGTTACAATACTAAGTCATGAGGTTAATTCAAACTTTATTCAAATCCACTCAAGATTAATTCATTAGCGACCACCAATAACATAACCTAATCAAAACTTTAGAAAACATGCTTTCTAATGCCTCAACATAAGCCAATAACGATGAATATGTTAACATGAGTAGCAGAGTTCAGCAAATCAGTCTGTCAATCATTTGTCACCAATATATGTCAACTTCTCAGAATAAGAACCCTACCTAACCAAGATAAGCATTAGCATGTGGGACTTCATGCGAAAACAGTTTAGAACATGAATTTGGAAAAAAAACATCTAACTAGGAGAAAAACTATAAACAGCGCACTTGGGAGCTAGAAAGAGAAGGCACAAAAAGTAAATCAGTCACACTGTCATAGCTACCTATCCACGGTATGGATCAACAACAAAGTCAGTCTTGGTCTTCAGGTCATCAACCGATCAGCATTGCATCAGGCTCCCAAGAGCTAGAGCCCAATGACAGAATCTCGAATCTCTTCTCCCTAATATCGAAGGTCTCTCTTCCAACATCTGCCCCTAACATCTGAACTCTCTCCTTCTGTCACGTCATTACATCAAAGTCACTCAGACTACCCCCCAATTCCTAATTGGTCAATTAGTCACCAGTTATGATGCTACCCATTACTTTCAGTTCTTAAAATCTATGAATTCTAGTATTACACAATTCTCAAGGTGTCGATTGGTTCACTGTACGACGCTCTCATCATTCGGCTCGTCAGGTATCAAAAATGTTGCATCTTCTTCTCCGGTCAGTGTCTCCATTGTTCGAGTCCTGGGAAAGTACATATCGTCTGCTTTACACGGTCCTTGTTACATTTATGATTCCATCACCTCCTGTCCGTCGGTTCACGCATGGGATTTTTGCTGAGCAGATTTTTTATTAAACAATAAGCAGTTCAGGGTCAGTTCAGCACATTAGCTTCTCTACATTGCGCTAATAATTCAGCTTCTGCATGAGGCCTGGCAAAACTAGGCCACAACTTCGGCTAAGTTAACTCTATAATATAATGCAAAAAATACATTGTATATCTCAATATGACATACTGCTACATTATTTTAATACATTTTCCATATTTCATACATGTTATTTATATTATTAGTACATTTTGTGAATCTTGGTAGCCACTCTCCGAGGGCACATTTTCAAACGTGCACATTACTTTTCTACATTGTTTTCTCTACACTTTATTATTATTATTGAAAATGCATAAACACTCATTATTATCTTAATTAACATTTTGACTTCAACACGTCCATGAGGTTTTTGTCAACTATAAGCTCCATTTTGATTAGTCATGGGTCGCTAAGATTCTGGAAAATGTTGGAAACGTGCAGCTATGATGCACATGCTTATTCTTTGATCTTTATGTAGTGCAATCTCCCTTCAAAATGTTTTCCATTTTTAGACCCATTGTTTATTTCATTGTGCACTGCAGAGGAGGGTTTGCTTGTCAAGAAATTTCACTTGTCAAGAAAATTCATATCAATTGCACAAGGCAATAAATGGTTACACACTGCTGAAAACACCAACCGGTATTTTAAGTGTCCTAGGGCCTGTACGTTAACTGCCACCGGTGAACTGCAGCATTGATTGTGCTAACTCTCAACTGACCATGTAAAGCGTGACTCTAGGCCTGCCACTGCAGCCGAGCTGAGCATTTTTAAAACAGCTATTTCGACCTGCCTAAATCTATGTTTTGCCAGGCCTAAACCTTCTTTTCAAATAGTAGAAAGTCACCCCTTAAGTAGGCTTTGCCAGCAATAAGGCAGGGTGCACTGTATTTAAAAGTAGGATATGCATTTAATGTTTTTGCATGTCCTTACAATGAAAAAGGTCCCAAACGTAATATCCACTGCAGCAAATCTGGCTGTCCCATACAAAAAAACAGGTCAATCTATTACACTTAATAAAGCTGACTACAGATTGGCACTAGCTTGAAAAATGCTTCAAACACCTTCCTAGTTAAACAAAATCCAACTTAATGCCAAAGTCGATTGTTGTCTATTTCAGAAATAGTGAATTTAGAAGATCAATATTTTTATGTGTGAAAACCCAGAAGCCTTTTCTAAGTTAATCCTCAACTGTTACCTGGCATCGGGCTGGCTCCCTGTAAAGAGGTGTGAATGCCTCACAGGAAAGGGAACAAAAAGGGCCTTGGGTGGGAGGAGGTGTGACCACCTCCTGACAGGATGGGATGGGGGATGTGCCCACCAACTGCACAAGGTTCCAAGGGGAATTCCCTGTCACAGGCAGATGTAACTGGCTTAAAAGGGGAGTTTCCCCTTTCCCTAGATAAATCTTAGGAAGGACCCCAGAGCTCTGCCCAGGGCAAGAAAGGTTCTGTCATGTTGGATTTTGTCAGAACAGTGCACTGTAGGATAGTTTATGCTCACCCTCCAGGGAATTATTTCAAAGTGGATAGAGTTGCCCTAGAACCTTTTGCATACTGGTCAGGGAATCTCCTCTACCCACAAGCTAGTACCAGCCATAAATGTGGCACCCCTGAATTAGTTCCTCAGAATGCATTTGGACCCCTGGAAGACAGAGGTTCTGCACCTGCTGTCAAGTCTGTAGAAGAGACCGCAAGGACTGTGCCTGCTCCCCTTGTACCCAGTACAAAGAAGTGGACTCTAGGGGTCAGTTGGCTGTTAATCGACAGGGCTACAAAAGCTACAAGAAATCTACATTTTTCAATCACTCAGCTGAACAGTTTTAATTGGATTTGCCATGGACCCTGCTGGTGGCTTCTGGGACAGGGAGTCCTAACCCCCAACTGCCCAAAAGGTCCAGAACGGCTATTATAGTATACTTCTTTGATGCTAAAACCTGCAAACTGGATACTTAGAGAATTGTTTTCACAACTTTTCCTAGCGAGAACCACAGAGACTGGGACACCGAAGCCGCTGCAGCTGATGTCAAATTGACGATAAAATTCGACTCACCAGTTTCTCCTGCTGAAAGTATTTAAACTTCCTGAAAAGTCAAAATGTTGAGGGAGTTCACTAAGGCCGACATTGAACAGCAGATGATCTCCGATGAGGCCTTCCTGAGCATAGATGCCAGATTTCGCATGCTTGGAGCTTCCTGTCATTAACGACGACCATACCAAGTTTCCCGCTGGAGCTGAGGCATACACTGAGAACCATTGCTTCTTCAGACTGATGTTGTCGAGCTCTCCTTCAGAGCCAGCCTGTCCCCCGACCTGCCAACAAACTGTTGACAAGGACTTGTCTCCCAAACAAATTCTGCGTCTTAAGGTAAATTGTCCACCGGGACAAACGCGGTCTCCATACCCAACCGGCAGCAGCTCATGGTCATTCTTAACATTTGACTTGGTCCCAGTCCAGTGCACCTAGATAACCACAATTGGTGTGTTGTGCTTTTAGGCTCTATTTTAACTTAAAGGTTCTCAAATTGCATTTACGGTTCTCTACATCCAATTTTTGTTGTTTTGGTGTCTATTTGTTTATTAATCTTTTATAAATTGGAGTGAGATCTTTATTGAGTTGTGTGTTATACTTTTTAACTGTTTTGATGCTGATAAATGCTTTACAACTTTCTCCTAAATTAAACCTGACAGCTTGTAGGTTTATATTATTGAGACATAATTGAATCTGGTACAAAATTGTGATATTATTATTTGGCGAGGACTCATATTCTCTCTAATAATCCACTTTCTCACATTGGTGGCGATCCAGAACTTGCATTTAGCAGTGCTACTCAACTGTCAGACTAGGAAATTTAAAATCCCTGCTTCACTGAATACAAAAACAGTTTTGGATTTTTACTTGATATTAAGGGCCTCATTACGACTTTGGCGCTCTTTTACAAAGACCGCTGAAGCCGCGGGAGCCGTAAGACCGCCTACGCTGGCGGTCTCAAGACTGCTCTATTGCGACTGCTGTTGGATTTCTGCGTGATTTCAGTTGCAACCCGACAGCAGTCGGTCTGACGTATGGTGGTGGCGAGGCGGTTCCACCACTGGCACCGTCACACCAAAAGGACTCTACCTGCCATATTATGACCTGTAATACGGCACGGTGGTGTCCTAAAGGCAGTGTGATGCCAGCGGTGGAAGCGCCAGGACACAGCCCCTTCAAGAAAAGGTAATTGATCATCCAGTGGGGGGTGTCTGTGCGTGTGTGAGTGTATTGAATGCAGGGGTGTCTGCATATGTGAGTGCGACTATGCAGATGGGGGAGGCGGGGAGTGCATGACTGCGAATATGCGGATGGGGGAAGGTGGTGGTGTAAGCAAGTGAATGTGAATGTTTGTGTGCGTGTGTACGCGTGAATGGGGGGATTCGTGTGTGTATGAGCATTCGCCTGGGTGTGCCTGAGTTTGTGTATGTGCGTGAATGAGTGTTTCTGTTTGTGTGTTTGAGTGTATGTAGCGAGTGAGTGGATGAGTGTTTGTAAGAGTGTAGAAGTATGTGGATGCATGTGTGTGGGTGTGTGGACATGTGGAGGGGTGTCTCCCAGCGACAGGAATGCCGGGTGCAGGACCGCCAGCATTTTCGTGGTGGTCCACCTGCCATGAAAATGCCGGTGGTCTGCCACCTCATAATACCGCTAGCGGTACTATGGCTTCCGCAGGGCTGGAGGTGCTCCCCTCCAGCCCGGTGGACCGCCCAAAAGTGGCAGTACAGGTGGTGTACCAGCAGTTCCGCTGAGTCCAAACCGCCGAACTTGTGATATGGCGGTCTTTACCACGGGCTCGTCAGGGGTAAAACCGCCACCACGAGTCTGCCAGACTCGTAATGAGGGCCTAAGTCTTTAATTGGGTCATTTTTTATTTTTCTAAATAATACTGGGCTTCAATTTTTGAACCTGTTACAAGTCTAAAGGACACATGGAGATAGATCTGGCTAGCCTGCCCAACCTCAAAGTATCAGACCTAAGAGCCTTGAGCAAAGATAGGAAATTGAAACTGAGGCACACGCTTGAAAAACTGCCCCAGGCCTTGGAAGAAGCTTCCTTAACTCAGATTACCTTTGAGACAGACAAATCTCCTGTGTTGCAGGGCTTTTCCCGCTGGGCCGGCGGTCGCTCCCTTGGGCTTTTCCCGCCGGCCCAGCGGGAAAGTCTGAATGGCCCCCGCGGTCATTTGACGGGGTAAGTTTGGCGGGCGGCAACCGCCGCCCGCCAAACTTGGAATGACCCCCATAGTCTCTGTGGGTGAGGTACATGTTGAAGCTCTAGCCGCCTTACCTACCAGCAATGTGAAGTACAGACAATGGCCTAACATCAAAGGGACCAAAGTAGAACCTCTGAGGGATACAGGAACCAGGATGACGACTGTGGCGGCTAGGCTGGTTTCCCAGAGCAATTTATCATGGATGTCCTCCATAATGTGATCAATGCTGACAGTGAGGTGAAGTGCCATCCTTTGGCAATGGTCAGTTTTGGTGGGAAGGGGTTACAGGTCTGAGGAAGTTAGCTTTGAACCCTGCTATTCCAGTAGAGTGATGTCATGTAAATTACATAGAAGCCTCTGATTTGTCTGAAGTGGAAAGAAAGACCCATGCAGAGATGCTGGGTCTCCCTTAGTGGCTGTGTGTGACCATAAGAGCCCAGACAGCATGTCAGGGAGGTGAGCAGTATCTGGAACAATAGCCCAGGCTCTTATAACCAACTGTACAGGCATGTCATGGCCACTCAAAAGACTATCATTCAGAGCAATCCATGTACAAAACACTAGAGAAGCACTCAGAATCACTAAATCAACAACTGGACATTTCTCGTGAGGTGATGGTGGAAAATTCAAACAAGTGTGTGCTGATTAGATCATTACTGTGAATGTGAGACAAGGGATTAAGCTGCAAATCTGTGACAAGCGATCAGAGTCCTCATTAAAGCTCTTAATTATTGCAATGTGTGACAAGACACACCTTTTGCTGCACTATAGAGATACACAAAAAAATAAACACAGACTTACTGGTGCACATTAAGCACTACCAGGAAGTGAGTCATCCCATAGAAAGGCTCCCACATGAATTTGGAAACACAACAGCCATTTTTAAAGGGTGCAACTACATAAACCATGCCCCAACAACCTCACCCTGCGTGGCAATCGACAATCCGAGAAGAAGCTGCCGCTTATCACCCGCTCTTACTACTTACCTGAATATGGTGGCCCACCTTAAAAATTCATCTGCTCACAGCTGGGCTGTCTCTTAGAGGATTGTTGACCTGAAATCAAAGAACAAAGGATCAAGTAGGACACATCTTCGAGTAACAAAGTTAGCATGTGTGCACAGCTAATTCTGAACTAGCAGTTAACCATTGTCTTCTGAGCTTAATCAGTTACAGGGTTAACCTTTGACAAGTTTTGTGGTTATCGTCAGAAACACTAAGTAGAGGACAATAATGTGAGTGTTGTTTTAGGCACAAGAAATATTCAACATACATAGAAACTAAAGAGAACCACGGAAAGCTCAGAGACAAATCTAGGTGGAACCAAGACTCAGACTAGGAAGAAACGTTCAAAGTATAACTAAGAACTCTTAAGGTATACAGATAATTCTTTTACAATAAAAGACTAAGGTCCTCATTATGACATTGGCGGTAATTCCCACTTACTGCCACGCTGACTGCCACCAACATACCGCCGCCGCTGCAAATATCCATTCACCATATTATGACACACACCAATCCGTCACTATTGAGCCACACACACAAGTCCGCCACACCAAATGTCAGTGATAAACTGGCTGTATCAAAACCCACACCGTTACGCCAACAGAAAAACGCTCATCACTTTATCACCCACGAATCACCACGGCGGACATTTAACCACGGTAAACCATTGGTGGTACATACTTGCTACCTGACCTTCAACAGGAGAGGACCTACACTGCATGTGCTGCTGTGACCTGTGTCTGGAACCCACCATGGCTGGTGTGACTGGGGAAAGGGCCCCTGCCTTCACCTCAACAGAGTTGGAGCGACTGGTGGATGGGGTCCTACCCCAGTACTGACTGCTGAATGGGCCTCCAGACCAACAGGTGAGTACACTGTGAGCACGATGCATGGGGCAAGAATGCATGGAGTGGTGTGTGTGAAGGCCTCGTGTAGGGGGGTGGGTGGATGTCACCAGGGCAGCGTGCAGCTTGTGTGCTGGGCCCTGTGTGTGCAATGGCGATGCAAAGGGGTATGGTGGGCCATAAGTGTAACAGACAGGACTGTTTGTCTAAATCTATTTTCATGTGTGTATTTCCAATGAAGGTCAGCACCCATCAAAAGAAGGGTATGTGGTGTGCCATCGCCAAGGAGGTGCGGACCCTGGGGGTCTACAGCAGGCAGAGCACCCACTGTCGGAAACGGTGGGAGGACCTGAGACACTGGGCACGGAAGACGGCAGAGGCCCAGCTGGGGATGGTCTCCCAACAAGGAAGGGGTGCCCGTCGAACCCTGACCCCCTGATGGCCCGCATAATGGCGGTGGCCTATCCGGATCTGGATGGGCGCTTGAGGGCCCCAAGCGCCCATCCAAAACGGGGTGAGTACAGTTCCCCTCAATTACAACTTACGCATGGTGGGGGCACCCGGGTGGGGGATGTGTGTCAGTGGGTGCCCCTAGGCCAGTCCTGACATTGCAGAGTAGGTCCCATGTTGGCCAGGATTCTGAAGTGATAATCCTGTTACCTAGCTTGTAGGCACCTACTACTGGTCAGGGCTGTGTGGGTCTAAGGTGTGCTGCAGTTGGCGTTATGTGTCCCTCCCCATGCCCTTGTGGCTAGCATTATTACTGGTAGTGCATTGCTTTGTGTGTAGGGCTGTTCCCTGTGTGTGATGGTGGTGTGTACGCCAATGGTGGTTTTGGAGCAGCAATTGACCAAGTGTATCCTTTGTCTCTTCCCCCCAGCTACAGGTACACCCGCCACCCCTGTACTAGCACTGCCCTCCCAGCAGCCCCTCAGCGAATTGCCCATGCCCACTCACCGAGGAGGGTGGGCATTTCCTTCGCCCCAGGCACCTCAGGCCCTGCCCCAGTTAGCCCTGCTGCCCTGAGTGAGGAGGTTATTGACCTCCATCTCTGTAGGGCAGTCAACCATTGTGAATGCCATCCAGAGGCTGGCAGCCCAATGCAACAGACAAATGCATTTCTGGAGGGCATTCACACTGGCTTGGCGGCCCAACAGAGATCAATCCAGGCTCTGGCCTCCTCTATGATGGCAGTCATTGTCCCTGTTTCTACTGTCCCCCCTCAAACTTCCCAAACCCATTCCACTCAACCCCAACGTATCCCAAGCACACAGGCAGACGAGCATGAACATAAGACAACACACATGAGTGGCATAGGCAAACATAAGCACCACACATCATCCCAGAGGCACTCACACAAACACCAGCCAGATGCAGACATACCAACATCCACTGCCTCCACTGTGTCCCCCTCCTCCTCCTTCACCTCCATACCAGTTCCGTCTACACTCACACCTGCATGCACTGCACCATCATCCACTACCAGCATCACCACCACACCTAGCAGAACACATACCTCACTTGCAGACACCACTACAACATCCATGCACACGTCCCCTGTGTCCTCTCCTACTGTGTCTGTCCCCCCCTCCTAAGGTACACAAACGTAAGCACTCAGATACCCAACAGCCATCCACCTCACAACAGCATCCAGCCCATGCACCTGCACCCAAACACAGCAGACAGACACCTCCTACAACCACTCCCTCTTCCTCCACTCCCAAACCTTCTCCCTTTTCTCGCCCCAGTGTCCCTAAGAAGCTTTCACTCGCCACCATTGACCTCTTCCCTACCCCTTACCCGTCCTTCATGTCTGGCCATGGTGCCAAAGACCCAGGCAAGCACCTCAGCCACCTAGTCCATGGGACCACTAGTCTCCACACCCACTCGTGGTGGGAAAGGATCCAGGGCACGTGCTACCCTCAAAGAAAGTGCGCCTGCCCCAACTGCTGCCCGAAAGGAGCCTGCCCCAGCTGCTGCCCAGAAGGGCAAGGAGCCTGCCCCAAGTGCTGCCAGGAAGGGCAAGGAGCCATCCCCAGCTGCTGCCAGGAAGGGCATGGGCCTGCACCAGCAGGCAAGAAGGACAAGGTGCCTGGTGCAGGGACTCAGTCGGAGCCTCCACCACCAGCCATGGTTGTGCAGCTGTCCGGGGCTGCAGGGGATGGGCTGGAGCTTTCCCACACCACCAGCAGCAGCACCACCACCAGCAGCAGCACTGCCACCACCAGCAATGGGCAGCAGTCCGAGGCTGCAGGGTATCGGCTGGAGCTTCCCCCCACCACCATAAGCAGCATTAGCACCACCACCACCAGCAGCAGCAGCACCGCCACCACCAGCAGTGGGCAGCCATCCGAGGCTGCAGGGGATGGGCTGGAGCCTCTCCACCAGCAGCAGCACCAACACCAGTGAGCAGCCATCCAAGGCTGCAGGGGACGGGCTGGAGCCTCCCCCTATCAGCAGCTGCAGCAACACTACTACCACCACTGAACCACTGAGCAGCTGTCAACGCCGGCGGACGGTGTGTAGTCCTGCTTCCACGGGCTGCTGTGCGGCCTGCCCCCTGCAAATCCTGTGGGAATGACACCCATCTGAGAGACTCTGACCTTGCACTCCCCACAATCAGAAGTGCAGGGCATGATGCCCCCTCCAGAACCAGCAGGTAAGCCACCCACTCACCCCATCCTCCTCAGGATCAGAAACACAGGGCACGATGCCCCCTCCAGAACCAGTGGACAAGACACCCACTTTAGAGACTGTGGCCTTGCACTCCCCAGGATCAAGCACTGGGCATGTTGCCCCCTCCAGGACCAGTGGTGTTGTTCCATTTGCCGGCTGAGGTGCCCCCCGTCCCCCGTCCCCCTGAGGTGCCTGCCTATTTTCCAACTGATGCCCCTGCAGTGTTCTCTCCGTGTTGTTGCAGGTGACAAGTGGGGCCTTGGACTTGACCCTGTGGCCCATGCACAATATGGACTGGGCAGTGTCCCTTGAACTGTACAAATGTACATACCATTAGATTGTTTTTTCGTATTCCTCCTGTATTTATATTATTACACTCACGTTTCATCAAATCCTGTAGTCCTTGTATTATTCCTGAGGGGTACAGGGTAATTATGTTTTATTATTGCATCTGATTGTGTGTATAGTTTTGGGGGTGGGGGTGTGTGTTGTGAGTGTGTGTGTCACTCTCTTTTTTTCCTCCCCCCTCCCTTGTGTGCTAGGCGGCTGTGCTCACTGTGGTCGTCTTCGCCGTCGTTGGTGTCCGTGGTGGAGCAGGACGTAGAAGAGTACGGGGAAGATCTGAAGTTCAGGCTCCACAGCAGCGTGGTTGTTCCCTGTGTCTCCCAAAGTGAGTCCTTTCCCTTCTGTGCAATGTTTCTGCCAGGCTTTTGATGTCATTGGTACCGCTCCGGAAAAGGTGGCGGATTGGGTTTCCATAATATGGTGGGTGGAATGTTGAATTCCGCCTGGTTGTAGACGGCTACCGCCGTGGGGGCTGTTGTTTCCATCCTGGCGGTCGGTGTGGTAAAGTGGCTGCCTATCTGAGTTCGCACTGCCATGGTCATAATTTGGCAGTAGTTACCGCCAGCCTGTTGCCGTAATTACCGCCACTTTATCACCGACTGCCATGGTTGTAATGAGGGCCTAATTCTTTGTAAAGTGATGCCCACAGTTTAAGAGAGGATTTTCCAATTGTTGTGTTCTGAATTACAAAACCCAATCAGATTGCCTTTTAAGAAACCAGAGGGAGAACCGATAAGTGTGAAGGAACACGTCTGTGCATCACTTAGAAAACATTACATAGAAGGAACCTGTTCCCTATGATCTCTACTCTAACTTCTCTTCGAGCTAGTATTAACCTAGTTGTTCGGGAGAATGTATGTGTAAATGAACACATCGGTGCATCAGTGAGGGACATAACATAGAAGGTACCTGTTATTCTCTGTTTCCTATCATTACAAACCCCCATTTACCACGACGTCCTCCTGGAGCCAGCATTAACCTAATTGTTCTGGAGGGAATATTGATAAATGAGCATTGAGCATCACTCCTGCTGGATCTAAAGGATCAATTATGTTGCGAGAATTTGGTTTGATTTGCCTGTGCCGAACAGAGCAAGATGAGTGTGAAACCAACTTTAAATGTTCCAACAGTCCAGAGGGAGTCTGACCATGAGGGGGAGGATCTGGAACCTCAAGGGGAAGAAGCCCTCTATGACAGACCAGCCAGAGTTTGCTGAAGTACAAAGGGCAGGAGGACCCTCCAGAGAAGAATTCAGCCAAGGTTAGAAAACATGCCAACTCTTGAAAGCTTTCAGCACCAGACTGAGGCCTATGCACACAAGGAAACCAGTGGAATCCACAGGAGCTACTGGCAGTAAGGGTAGAGACACAAAACCTAAGACTTTTAGGAGATTGGTGGTCCAACAACAGTGTAGGGTCTTCGGGCCAGGGCAATGCTTAGTGTCTTCACCAGAGTAGGATTCCCCAAAGAAGTAAAATCCAACATGGCACAAACTTCCTTTCTGCCTACTTGAAGACTATTTAGGATGACTGTGGGATGACCTACAAGTTCACCACTCCTTATCATCCCCAAACCAAAAAGATTCATCAAGACCTTCAAATGCCAAATAGTGGGGTTGCCTGAGAAACTCCATAGGAAGGGGGATGTCCTACACCCATGACTTTTATTTACCTACAAGGAGGAACCACACAAGGGAGTGGGCCGACCCCTTTGAACTCTAACATCCGGTTAGAAGAACTTTAAATTTAGTCTGAGAAGGGTGGGTAAACTCTCTCAAGGAACCTAAACAGGAAATAGTGGGCTAGGTGCTAGGCATGCTCTCCCTTAAGGCAGAGTACACAAAGAATGCTAACCAGAACATAGAAGCCAGCCAAGAGCTTGTTAAGCACTGTCATGACCAAAATGCTTCCTTGGTAGAATACCAGCCAGGTCAGAAGGTGTGGGTTGTCCCAGTGCCCTCCAAGACAAGTAGACTGGGCCCTGCTCAGTGCTGGAAAAAATGGAAGAGGTTGCCTCCCTTTTAGAACTTGGCACTTCCACCCCCCCCCCCCCCAAAGGGTGATTCATGTAAAATGGTTGAAACTGCACTTTGACAAGGAAGGCATGACTATGAACGGACAGAGGAGAAGAAGAGAAAGCAGACCTCTCTGACAACTCTAATCTTGTAATGCCACTGATGGTTCCACAGAGTGAGTGGTCCTCTCTCCAGCACTGACTAAATAGCTGCAGAAGGTTTGACACCAGTTACTGGAACAGTTTGCTGGACTGTTTTCTCTATTACCTGGCCATACTCAGTGATGCGTCTGTAAAATAGACACTGGTGACCGTTACCTGTCAAAAACAAAATCTACAGGCTTTCAGGCAAAGGCAAGGCCACCATTAAGGTAGAAGTTGCAAAAATGTTTGACCTGGGGGTGATGGAGCCCTCCAGTACTCCTGTGCCAGCCCTTTATAGTGGTGCCCAAGATCAAAAGTGGGGAACTCACATTCTGTGCAGACTGCAGAGGGCTCAATACCATCATCATGACCGACATACACCTAATCCAAAGAGCTGATGAGCTTATTTGCAGGTATGTCTGCCAAGTGTCTCAGTAATTTTTAAAATCTCACTCCTGGCAGATTGCCCTAACTGAGGGGGCCAAGGAGACGTCATAATTCTTCACTCCTGAGGGCAGCTTTCCTTTTAAAGTGATGCTCTTTTTTCTTAAGAAAAAAACCTGCTGTCATGCACTCACCTGGTTCCAGTAGCAAAGAAGACCCTGGACCTCCTATCCCACCCTAGAAAGAGACTGAACAAAGACAAAATCAACTCTTATTCACCCACTGCCTCCAAGGGAAAAGGAGGAAAGGGATACACAAGAAAAGATGAACTTTCATCACTGTAGGGGACTGTACTGCTGTCTTATGCACTGTCTGAAAGGAGCAGCACTCCCTCGTCCTCGCTATCCTGATATAAGTGTGGAACACTAAAGAGGCAAAGTTACCCATATGTTCTCAACTCCAAATGATCTATCAATTGTATACCCTATTTGTACACTTAAAGATGTCATCATAAATATTGCATGAGAAAGCGCAGAAACCATTTCAAGAATAAGCTAGAGATTTTCTGGCACCCCGGAACATTCAGGGTTGAATTTCAAACTCGAATACAACTTCAAGCTCTAGAGGTTTCTCCCAAAATACTAGATACAACTTGTCATGAAACACAGTGGCAAACTTTCAGCTGCGGTACAATAGAGTTCAGAGAGCTACAATGAAAGAGTCCAGAGGACTAGTTCTCAAGGGGATTAATATTCAAACAATATCCAATGACAAAATTCATTTGTTCAAAGGCTCATAGGAATCAACCTTTGAATTATTTGCTAACCTATGGATTAGTGTGCACTTACCAGAGCGGAAAGTACTTAGCCATGAAGATGACAGAAGACTTGGTGCAAGAAGCTCAAGAGGAGGCGTTATCATAGCTCATGAAGAAAGACACTTGAAGTGTCACAGACACAGGATCATCATGAAGCCTTAAAAAAATAGAGTGCTGGAAGGTCCGGGTGTCTCAAGAGGGGAGTGCTGGGACGATGCTTGTGCAGGATTGGAATGAGGCCAAGCACCGATGCAGGTTCAGAGGGGAAATTTATGCTGGAAGAAAAGAGTGTTCCAGAAGGCACCTGTCCCACATGGAAGCATGGAATATTCCAATGAACCTGGGGAAGATCACATATTACATACAACGAATATGAAGTCTTGCAAGTTTCAAGTGCAAAGGATAATTGGTCAAAATAAACAAATACAACAGAACCCCAATTCAGTGGTTCACAGTAGAAGCATAACTATCCTAAATAGACACGTGATGATGATCTGCAGGTGCAAAAACAGACTAAACTTGCATTGCAACAGAACAGGAGGGTCAATGATTTGAGCATTCTAGGTATGGGGCCATGGAATGCTTGAGACTGGAAGGTGCCACAAGGGCATGATGACTTGGAGAACTCAGGGCGAGGGGGCACGAGGGAATGGTGACAGGAGCCCCGCGAGTAAAACCCACTGCATATAGGGGAGAAGATGGAATTGTGACACCTGCCACCATTCAGAGAGTGATGAACAGGGTGCTGTCTGGATGGAGACCTTTAGTGTAGCATATCTTGATGATTTAGCTGTCTTTAGCCCCATATGGCAAGAATACCTGATCCATCTCAGGGATGTTTTTCTGGCCCTGCCACAGGCAGAACTGACTGTCAAGGACAGCAAGTGACAAATAGGACAGGGATACGTGTTGGTACCTGGGCCACCTTGTTGGTGGAGGACAAACAGATGCTTCAGAACATGGAATTGGAGCAGTGTTTTCCTAGCTGAATGATGAGGGCCAAGGTCAACCAGTTGTCTTTATTAGGGGGCGACTCATCCCCAGAGAGCAGTGTGGGTGTTCCACTGTGATGGAAGCCTTTACTGTGGTTTGGTCCATGAAGAAGCAGAGACCCCAGCTGTTTGGGATGCACTACGAGGTTTAAAGTGACCACAGGCCTCTCAGATGGCTAACGCAGGTGAGAGGAGAAAATCCAAACTGTTGGTGTGGTCCATCTCCCTACATGGAATGAACTTCACAGTGGAATCTAGAACTGGGATTGACCATGGTAATGCAAAAGGCCATTCAACAATTTTCCGCTTAGATGATGATAAAAATCAAGAGATTGGTTTAGATGCTCCTCACCTTTAATCTGATGTGGGGCCAATGAAGAAAATGCATCTTTTTTCATGAACCCCCCTCTCATTGTTTTACAATGATGTGGTTGTCTTTTTTTTTAACTCTGTACTCTGGGACCCTCCTAAAAAGCCTCCACTGCATGTGCACTCACGCCTAAAAACGTGTTGACTTCCTTAAAATCCACGATTGGCACATTTAACTTACCTATAAGTCCCTAGTATACAGTACCTCACGAGGCAGGGCCTGTGGTTAAATGGTGCAAGTGGACTGCAGCACTTACTGTGCCACCACTAAAGTGACTATGTAAACAGAAATCTAACAATCACTTTTAAATGGTAGTAAGTCATCCCTAAATTAGGCCTTGCCAGCACTAAGGCAGGATGTACAGTACTGAAAAGTAGGACATATGTATTTTACATGTCCTTGGAGTATAAAAGGCCCAAAACCCATTTTCACTTTAGCAAGAATGGGTGTGCTATAGCAGAAAATGGGTTGTTTCACAACACTTAATAAAGCTAACTTCAGATTGGCACTAGCTAGAAAAATACTTCAAACACTCATGTTCCTATGTAAACAAAATCCAATATAAAATTAACTTTGAATTTAGTCTATTTCAGTAATGGAAACCTTAAATAGATCACTGTTTTTCTGCCAAAAGCCTCTGACAGCCTTTCCAGATTTAAACCCTGACGGTCACTTGGCAGTGTACTGAGCCACTACAAAGAGGTGTGAATAGCTCCCAGGAAAGGGGATTAAAGGGTCTTGAGATGGAGAACTTGTGAGTTCCTCCTGACTGGGAGATATGGGGATATGCCCAGCAGCTGCACAAGCTTCCAAAAAGGCCTGCACCTTACATTGTCAAGGTAGTCAGGATGGCACCAAATCCAGTGGTGGGAGAAACCTGCCTCAGAACTGGTCTGTAAGGGGAGTTTATCATTACCCTAAACACATCACAGAAGTGTGCCCAGAGCTCTGCACAGGGGAAGAAAGAGTCTGTCATGTTAGATTTCGGCAGAACAGTGTAGTGTGGGATTCTTTACAGCCAAACTCCCTAGGAAATGATGCCAAAGTGGGTAGAGCTACCCCTCTGAACTCTTTTCCTATTGCTCAGGGAGTCTCTCCTACCCACAAGCTAGTTCCAGGCATAAATGTTGCTCTCCTGGATACCTTCTTCAGAACACATCTCAACCTCTGAAAGACAGAAGATGGACTGGACCTGCTGTTGAAACCGTGGAGACGGACCGCAAGGGTTGGACCTTCTACCACTTGTACCCAGGTCAAAGAAGGGCTCTCCAAAAGTCAAGTGACTGACCTCTTGTTAAGCTACATAGCATACAAACTGCAACAAAATGACTTTTTCAAGAGCCCAGATGACCAGTTCAAACTAGATCTGCTTTAGACCTTGCGGGGTAAATCCTAACACCCAAATGGTGCCCACAAGGTCCTGAACCCTTAGCTGGACTTCACTGAGGCTGATATTGATCAGCATTTGACAGCTGACAAAGCCTTTCTGGGTACAGATTTTAAACAACACCAGCTCGGAGCTTCCTGCCATCGAAGACAACCATGCCAAGTTTCCCACCAGACCTGAGGCTCACACCGAGGATCTGTGCTTCACCAGACTGCTGTAGTCAAGACCCCACAGACAACCCATTGACGAGGACTTTTCTCTAGAAAATATTCTAAGCCAGCAGATAAAATTTCCTTTCCAGTTAGACAAATCCAGTCTAGCAGCAGCTCATGATGGACCTTAACTTTTGACTTGAACCGGGTCTACTGTGACCAGATATCCATGATTGGCATGTTGCGCTTTTATTCCCTATTTTGAATTTAAAATTCAAAGATTATATTTGAAACTCCCTACTACTGATTTTTGTCACTTGTTTGGCTAATAGTTCATTAAAACTTAGAATGTTTTTGTATTTTGTTGTGTTGTCAACTTTTTAATTGTTTTAGCACTGATAAATGCTTTACATATTTCTCCTAAGGTACGTCTGTTCTGCTCTGTGTTACTTTTAAGAAAGGTTGAGTTCAGCTTTACAATATTGAGTCCTAACTGGACCCAGAAGGGCATTGTGACATTATTACTCAGTGACGACTGATATACCCTTCAACTAAAAATCCGCTTCTCACAGGGATGATTTTATGCAATATTTTGAATCAATGAAGAATTTACAACTTGAGGTTATAGTCTTCGTTCATAAGTGTGGAAAGTAATTGTATTATGTTCTTCCCTGAAAACACCACTGACACACTTAAATGTTCACATAGAAACTCTAACTATAAACATTCAGTGCTCTTTATAGTAAATATACAGCTCCCATAACAAATGATGAAGCATGACAACTTGCATATGTTCAAATATGTTATTTGTTTTGGGTTTGGGACAGTAGCTGCCATACCAAATCTCATGGACTATATCTGAGAATTGGCAGCCAAGAAAGCACAAGCTATCCTCTTTCCTGGTTTATTTGTCTGTATTTGCTATTTTGTGACATGGTCTTGTTTTACATTGATTTGTAACAGGATAAGTGAGACAAGGATAAATCTTCATGAAATATTGAATAGCTTTAGTCTGGCACATGGTTTAAATGAACCTTTTAGATCGTAAAGAATAAAAGACAGTGTTATCTCTGTTTAGGTTGCTAACTGTAAGAAAGTGGATTATTATTTGGGGTCTGTGACTGCCCCACCAAGGAATAATAACATTTCTTGTCAGGGTGAATCTTTAAAGTGTCTCTACATTAACCTGAGTTCAACCCCCTGACAGTAATGGCACAGCGTAGGCAGCCTTAACCTAGGGCAACTTGTAAAGTATGTATACAATAGCAAAACAATAAAAATGTAAAACACCAAGCAATAAAAATACCAAACCCAATTAGGAAAAAAAGTTAAATGTAATGAACAAAATGACACTAAAGCAACAACAATCCAATATGGTGAACTGGAGATTTTTTTTTTTTTTATATTTAAGTCAAAATAATGGCAAAGGCACTAAGCGCCAATGAAAGTTTAAGGAAGTGGAAGGCCGGGACTAAGGTGCAATTTCAGGCCAACCGCAATGAAGCCCAGTTTGGATACACCAAGTGGATAAGTCCCAGTGAAAGTCTGGAAGTCAAAAAGTTCAAAAATGTTCCTTAGTTGCACCAGAGTAATGCACTTTGTCACTTTCTTGAAGAAAAATCTCCTTGTGTGGGTGGGCTGCCACTGAAATTGTAGTTGCCACCATGGAACCAAAAGTTGGATACGGGTAGCAGGTTAATCTCTGGCACTTTCGAGATTTTTCACTGAAAGTTTTCTAAGTCTCAATGCCGAATGGAACTTTGCTGCTTTTCGAAGGCACAGATATCTCGGTGTGTGTTGAAGATGAAATTTCGTCTGAAGGTGTGGAACTGACAGGTGGCTACTTTTTCAGGCTGGTCCAGCTGAAGCCCTCAAGGAAAAGTTATCAAACGTTTCCAAACTTTCTTCTGGTGCCCAAACAACCACAGGAATACACTTCTAAGGACCCCAGCATATCAGGGAAGGCACTTAGAGACTGCCAGAATGTCAGGCAGAGGCCAGCAGCAAAGTTCAGTCCTAATCCAGTTGTCTCTAGTCAGCTTGGCACTTCAGGGAGAAGGCTTCTAGCAGCTTCTTGTGTCCTAGTAGCAACACATGAGGTTAACCAACTTCTAACCTTACTTCAACATCATAGGTACAAGAAGAAGCGGGTGCAGTCCTCTAGGACTTGTCTCAGGTCACAGACAGCAGGTAGAGTCCTCTTCTGATGTTCCGCAGATCTGGATAGTGTTTGTAGCTCTTGGAAGAAATAACCACCAGCACTAGACATAGTCTGAAGGAGTTTTATTGCCTCTTTATGTTTAAACAGTGGTCCATTGTCAGACAGTGTTTCCTCGGTCCTGTTTACTTCCAACCAGTCTCACCAGTCTCAGGTTTCAATGACTTCCTCTCTGGCACCATTTTGGGAAGAGATACAGCCCTTGGAATAGAAATAGTATGTATATAGGATTAGGCTCAACCTTCAAAAGGGGTTCCTCCACCCAATGTGCATGAATTATTTCAACTATTCCCATAATCAATTGCCCATTTGTGATATTTCACTCGTTTCCCACATGCTTTGACCTGGTTCAATTAATGATGCGTACCCATTCCCTGCCACCATCCCATCAAGCCAATAAACATAGGTCACAGGACTGAAACCAGCATAAAGTGAGGGCAACCTGCCCACAATCCTCCACACCTCCCAGGCATTCGTGGAAACCAAGATTGGGGAGGTGCCTGTTGATATCGCTCTTCCAAGCCAAGATCTGCGTAATGCCACGAATCGACTTAATGAAGACCCACCTGTCCACAGTAGACGATGAGGTCACCACCTTGAAGGCGCAGAACAAAAGCTACAGGCACTCAACCTCTCCTCCAGGATGCTATTCCCGGGCCAGATCAGAGTAGTGTTCGAGAACAAAACCCACTTCCTTGACAACCCAGATGTGGCCTGGACATGGCCTACTAAGGATCCACTGCTCCTCTGGCCGGGAGATTCCCCGCCCCCTGGGGACCAAACCCTCAGAGTCAACATAATCTGACACAGCTCCTAAAGTCTAAAGTACTCCAGGCCCCCCTGAAGGGCTGGTGGTTTTTGGGGGTGACTTCAACAAGGTCCTGGCCCCAAATATGGACACCACAGACATTCCGTCCGCTTCCTGTCGGACAGGTGCTCGTCATCTCTTGAACTGGACTTTTGCTCTCAGTCTCAATCAATCAGTCATTTGTAGAGCGTGTCATTGTCACCCCGGGGGGTATCTGGGTGTAAGATGTGATGTCTCTGCCTAAGAACCAGGTCTTGAGTCTCTTCCTGAAGTCTGCCAGTGAGCATTCAGTTTCAGAGGGGGAGGGGCAGGATGTTCCAGGCATGGTGGCGCTTAATGAAAAAGAGCAGCTGTCGCTGTGGCTTTGCCAGATTCTAGGTCTGTGTTCGAGGGCCAGAGAGGAAGAGCACAGGTGTCTGGTGGGTTGGTGGAAGTGTAGATGGTGGTTGATGTAGCCCTGTCCGTGATCGTGTAGGGCTTTGTAGGCGTGCATGAGGAGATTGAAATTACATCTCTTCTGGACGGGGAGCCAGTGCAGATTTCTGAGGTAGGGGATGATGTGGGTACGCCTGGGAAGGTCCAGGAAGAGTCTGGCAGCGGTGTTCTGTATTTTCTGGAGTCTCTTTAGGAGCTGGGAGGATATGCCGGCATAGAGCTCATTACCATAGTCAAGGCGGCTGGTGACGAGGGCCTAGGTGATGGTTTTTCTGGTGTTGGCTGGGACCCATCTGAAGATTCTGCGGAGTATGCAGGGGATGTGGAAGCAGGAGGAGGCAAATGCATTGATCTGCAGCTTCATGGTCAGCTCACTGTCAAGGATGATGCCAAGGTTGCAAATGTGGTCTGTAGTTGTGGGAATAGGTCCGAGTTTGGCTGGGCAGCAGCTATGGTCCCAAATTGAGGTGTTTTTCCCAAAGATCAGGACTTACGTCTTGTTGGAGTTGAGCTTCATGCAGTTAGTTTTCATCTAGTCTGCGACAGTGGTCATGGTATTGTAGAGGTTTTTTCTGGTGGTGATGGGGTCTTCAGTAAGTGAGAGGGTCAGTTAAGTATCATCTGCATAGGAGATGATGTTGAGTCCATGGGATCTAACGATGTTGGCTTGGGGGGTCATGTAGGTATTAAACAAAGTGGGGAGGAGGGATGAACCTTGGAGTATGCTGCAAACAATGCTTTTGGATGCGGAGGTGAAAGGAGGTAGTGGGACCCTCTGAGTGCATCCTGTCAGGAAGGAGGTGATCCATTTGAGGGTGTTGTTTTGTATTCCAATGCTGTGGAGTCTGTAGGAAGGTGCAGTGGGAGACGGTGTCGGACACATCTGTTAGGTTAAGGAGGATCAGGGAAGTGATTTCCTCACGGTCGAGGTATGCTCTGATGTCATCAGCGGCAGCCATAGTGAGGTCCCGGTTCTGTGGTTGGAATGCTAAGCCTGATTGAGAGGTGTCCATTAGGTTGTTTTCTTCCAAGTCTCCGCAAGGAATGGATGATATGGAACCCTCAACAGTGTCAATACACCCACACCTCTGCAGCGTAGCATTATCACTCTTGCATAGACCTAATATTCATGCCAGCTCCAAACTGCTGTGAGGTGTCTCAGATCCAGATCCTTCCACAGGGAATATGTGACCATGCTCTTCTTCTTCTCCACTTCTGTTCCCCCCACGGGTGGTCCATGCTCCATGTGGCATCTTAATGCCTGTTATCTCCAGGATGAGGCCTATACACAAGCACTAGAAATTGAGCTGGAAGCCTATTTTCATACTAACGACGGCTCGGTCTGCTCGATTGGCACATTGTGGGCAGCCAGCAAGGCCACTATCAGGGGTTACGCCAATGACTGGATTGGGAGAAGGAACATGCCCACTCCCAGCACATCACTCAATTGAAGGCCCGTGCCCTTCGATTGGAAAAACGTCTTGCTTACAACCCTTTGGGGGATGTAACCTGACAACTAGGCCCAATGCGTGAGGAGATCCACCTCTTGTCGCTTGACGCAGCAAAACAAATGTGGCAAGCCTTGGCAGCCAGGGTTTATGGATGGGGAGACAATAATGGAGTTACTGTACTGGCTGGTCTCCCGTTCATTGCTGAATAGAATAAAACCAGAAAATGTGCATAAGCACAGTCATATTTATTGCATGCTTCTGGGTATTGCTCGAGCCTTTGCTGAGTATTACCACCTCTGTACATGACAACCCCAAGAGTGAAGGCCAAACCTGACCCTCACTTCCTGCATGAAGTGCCCCTAACCTCAGCTGTCGGAGGCCTAGCTGTTAGACCAAGCACTATCAGTTGAAAAGGTTGGAACAGCCATTTCCGCTGTGTTCTCTGGGAAAACCCCAGGACCTGTGGTGTGGCCTCTGGGAAAACCCAGGGTTTCACACAGAATGTTACAATACAATACAATATTACACTACATTTAGAGACATCTTGACACTCCGGCTCCATGCTCTTTATGAAGATGTGTCAAAGACCTGTGCCTTTCTGTCTGAGATAGATACTGTCACAATTGTGGCCATCCTGAAGACGCAGCCCCATCGGCCTCCTGTTTCACCTATGGTCTGATCTCCCTCATCAATGGAGAGGTCAAGATCTATGCCATGACCCTAGTCACCGAACTCAAGCAGGTTCTCCAGACCCTCATACACTCTGACCTGTGTGGTTTTATGCTGGCCAGGAGCATGCGGCACTGCCTCAGGTGATTCCATGTTGCCCCGGCTTACCATCACCTCCTTCCACCCTATCTAGCCATGCTTCTCATTGACTTCAAAAAAGCCTTTGACACAGTGGACTGGGACTACTTGGAGTAGGTGCTGATGAGGGTTGGCTTTGGACCCCGCTTTCATGGGTTCTGCGTGCTCTACTATAACGAGTCCAGATCAACGGTGGGCTCTCCGATGTCTTCCCTGTTAGGCAGGGATGCAGCAAAGTTGTCCCCTATCTCTCCTCTTTTTCGCTGTAGCAATTGAACTGCTCACCTGCCTCCTCTGCTGTGACACTCAGGTGCGGGGATTGCAGTGGGACAGGGAACAGAGGGCCAAATCATGCTCTACATGGATGATGTCTTTCAGTCCCTGGCAGACCCTAAGATGAGCAGACAGAGATTACTTTAGAACCTTCTGCTCTTTGGGGAAGCTTTGGGCCTCCAAGTTAACTCGGCTAAAACCGTTTTAGTACTTCTGGCCCGACTCAAGACCGAATATCCTGGCAGACTGAGAGCCCTCGCTTCAGCTTCCAATACCTGAGTGTCCGGGTAGCACTTCGCCCTGAACTCACATGGTCTCTTAACCTCGGGCCCTTGATGCAGAAAGCTAAGGAGGACCTAAATAAATGCCAATCCCTTCCATGGAATGTGATGGACAGAATTGCCCTCTACAAAATGATAGTCATGCTGAGATTCCTTCATGTTACTTTAAATCTCCCAATACTCCTGTCTTGTCAATGGTTCCGTGATCTAGACAAGTTGGCCTCATCATTCCTCTGGCATAGTTCTCAACCCCACTTAGTCATTGACCATTGCCAGTGTGGCCCTTATGACGGAGGGTTGGAGATGACCAAACTTTACCTCTACTATCTCGCCTCCTATCTTCTGGTGATCAATGACTGTATGGCGGGGGTTGGTTCAACCCCGCCTACCAGTTGGAAATGACATCTCTGGGGTTTTGTTGGATTATGGGTATGCTGCATGGATCCTCAATCCCTGCTACATTCCCATGGGTGGTCTTCGTCACCTGGAAGGCCGCGCTCCAACATATTAAATAGAACAATAAACCGACACTCCAAACCCCCTTATGGGATGGCTGCGTGAGATGGCAATGCTGGAAGGCTTCAGGAGATGGGACATTATTGGTATAGTGCAACTAGGCGACATATGGTCTGGGACCGACATGCACTCCTTTCAGGCACTTCAAGACACCTACACACTCACCTCTTCACAATTTTACAAATACCTACAACTACAACATGCACTTCATGTCCACATATCACGCAATACCACTCTCCCTGAATTTAGTCGTATGGATGCTAAACTCCTCATGGGTACGTTAGGCAAAAAAGGCCTCTCACAGATTTACTGCACACTAGTCATTAATGCCTCCAGTACACTGGACCATCTGAGGGCACGCTGGGAGGAGTGGTTGGATCCCCTTGAAGATGACGACTGGTGAGATGCTATGATGGCACCCCGAGTCATAACGATCTCCTCCAGGTTACACCTGATCAGACCTACTATCTCTACTGTGCCTACCTCATTCCAGCCAGACTACACCGAGCAGGCCTTCTTCCTGATCCCACCTGCCCCCTCTGTTCTAGCACCTGCTGACTTCTATCACATGGTATGGTTGTGCACTGTGATTCAGGGATACTGGGAGGCTGCGACGAGGGCACTGTCGGATGTGGTGGGATAGGACTTGCACCCCTCAACGTTGATGCTGCTGCTTAGGGTCCTAGAGGGCTCAGGGGGATCAAGGGCATACCAGAAGCTCCTAGACACGGCCACTGTGGTGGCTAAGCACAACATAGCAGCCCAATGAGAAAAAACCTACTCCTTGTGCGATATCGCAATGGCGATGGGGAGTGGATTGATGTGCACAACAAGAGAAACCAGTATATGAGGGCAGGGCTTGTCCCTCAAAACATGAACACATATGGGGGAAACAGCTGGGCCAAATGGAATGAGCCCTGAGCCATACTCTGTCTTATGTTTTACGATCTTGTCTTCTATTTGGGTATTCGACCTAAGCTATTGTGGTGCTTTGTACAATTGTCCTGTGTTGCTTGCCATGTACCCTCTTGTGTCATCTGAGTGGTTTACTTTTGCTGTGCTGAAAATCAATAAAATTGATTATCAAAAATAGTTATTTTGACAAACTTCACTGACTGTTTTACACTGCAGGAATGAGGCCTGAAACCGTGTTTTGTAGGTCCACTTTGTTGATAGCACAATAGGTGCTGCAGTCCACAGCTGGCATTCGACTCCCAGGCCCTGGGTTCTTTTTCTATTCCACATAATAGAGGCTTATAACATGATAAATGTGTCAGTTAGAAATATGCATAGGGCAAATATATGGGGCACAGCAGCAAAATATTGTTGTTTCCTTCAATGTCTTATAATGTGCAAATTCTGCAGATGACATCAATCATTGAATTTGTTGATGAGGTCCATAGGCTGAATGAAAATAAAAAATCCAAGATCGGGGACATTATCGCCACAATTTCAATAAACCATTCTTAAAACAACATCTTGCCTTTATCGTGCGCGTGCATCTACAGCCTTAAATTTTCATTGGATGTTGTTGATGCATACGATAGGTTTAAAAAATCCTTATATTTGGTTTGTATACACTTGCGAAGCGTTCTGAAAGATTAGAAGAGACTAAGTAAAGGCACTAGCACAGTGGTAGCATTTTCCTTCTTGCCCCTGATAACGCGTCCAGTCCTTATAAATTACCTGTACCTGGACACGTTGGAGGTCGGTGAATCTTTTAACCGAGTCGGGCTCTCCTCATCCTAGAATAGTCGGGTCACTCAGATCAATAATCAATAACTATTGTGATCGGTAATCAATACTCAATTAATAGATCAATATAACACATCAGAAATCAATAACAGTTGGAATTTCGGCGCACCATGACTTTTCAGTCATGAATAACCACACCAGTTTATTAAAAGTTAGTGAATTTATTTCCCTATATTAACAAAGCTAGCACAATGTATATAAGTCTCAAAACCAAATGATATATGTATATGAACATTACTAGCTGTCCATAACGGCGGAAGAAACGCAGTCTATGCAAAATCTGCATAATGATACACTCAGTTATGGCAATACAAATCACTAATATGACTAACTGTATTTGACTAATCTCATACATTGGTCATCATAACAAGATTTCAAATCAACATGGTGCATCAAATGAATCCCTTGACTAACCTCTAATTAGCATTGGCATGTGGGACTTCATGCAAAACGAATTTAGTCAACACAAATTTGGAAAACTTCTAGCTAGGACCCTATCAAAATAGCAGTTGGTACCTAAAAGGAAAAACACAATGCATAATACATTTATCCTTTCATATTTACCAAATACAATCAGCATTCAAGAAAAGTCTTCGTCCTTCAGGTACCGGTTGATCAGCATGGGGCAAGTTTCAAGGGGGCAAAGTTAAGGGCAAGCTCCCTTGCGGCGGCAAGGAGAATGGGGCAAAGTTACTGCATGGGCAAGACGGGGCAAATCAAAGTTAAAGTCTCTAGGGTGAGAATTCTTAAAGTCTCTTTCTCTCAGATAGAGAAAAGGGCATCAGGGTGTCGTCCAAAATGGAGTCTAGCATCTGGTTTCAAACTGGCATCGAGGAAAACAAATGGCTGACTTCTCTTTGTCCAGTGGCTTTAAGTAAGAAACATTCCAAATTCTGCAGGGTCTTCCATTGGAGGGTTCATAGGTTGGCTTGAAATTGTCCAATGAAAATTGTCTTTTACTAGCGCTCATTTATGCATACACTGTCCTTGGAGCCTTGGAACACAAATTGTAACATGGTTTGCCAATTATTTTACTATCTGTACCTTCATTGTCCGCACCTACAGACTGACCTTGTATCAAAGGGGATGAAACCGGCCTAGTACGAAACCTTGGAGATAAGTGTATCAGTCAGCTCTACTGGAAAAATACAACTTCAAGCAAGAATATATGTTTCATTAGTTCAAGGAAAAACCACGCAGTTAGAATTTGAGACCAGGCAACTAGGCCAAAGCCTGTACTAAATTTAAGCTAAGCAAAACGGTTTTCAAACAAGAAATCATGGCATACATTTGTAATTATGACGGATTACTACATTTTCAATACTTCATGATTAATAAAGCTCGTTTACAATGATGGCGAACTACCCCGAGGGCACAATTTCCCTCGTACATTATTTTCTTTGCTAAAATCACACTATATTATACGTTTTGATTACACGATATGTATGAATATATGTCGGACCTTCTTTTTCTGCATCACCCCCTTGCTCCAGCGTATCAAGCACCACAGCTGTAAAATGGTCATGTACAGAGACAATACCCAGCTTATTGCCCAGCCCTGTCAAGTACAACACATCTGGGGTTAGTCTAACGCAAATAATCTCCCCACATACCCGCAAGGACTGGACATTATCATGCATATGCGTGGTATTTAGTAGGGCTGAGTTGAGCAAATAAAGGCTAATGTGCACAGCCATCTGTTCCGCAGCTGCTTGCAGGGAGGTATTTTGTTATACATGGGACAAATCATGAGCGTTTGCCCAGGAAACTGTGCTAGTAGCCCTCCACTTCCTTGCAGTGAGGTACACTGGGACCCGGGGTATACTGAGCAGCTTTCCTGGTGTGCATCTTTGTGACTCTCATGGGGTAACAAAGCATTGAGGGGGAGCAAGACCCTGAACTGCCCCATTTCACCCACCTAGTTCCAACGAGAGGATGTGAGTGCCACCAGACCCCTTCCACCCTCCTCTGATTCTGGAGCACAAAAGTCCCCGAGCTGCTTGCTGATATAAATACAATTGCGGTCCCACCGGCGCTTGAGATTTACCTCTTTCTGGCCCTTGTGAGCAGATCATGTAATAGCCCAGTGAAAGGCCACAAAAACCTCCAGCTGCCACCGCAGCCCTTGGCCACACACACACAGTGAGAAGTGGGCTCGTTGCTCTACAGCTGTAATAAGAAATACATTTTGCAATATTGACAGATTCGTTTGGAGGTACATTATTGTTATGTCTCTATGAAAGCTGTGGATGAGGAAACCATATTCCCATTCCGCAATGGTGTATTTTTCTAAGAACATTTAAAAGTAAAACATTCTGTAGACACATTGTACCTTTTTATTGGTCTTTTCTCATTACTATTTTGTTTCACTGGAAGCTAGGTAAACTCGTGCAGCCAAAAATGTTTAAAGGGGCAATCCACTTTGTAAATGTGCAAAGGAAGTGAAATTTAAAAGGGGGCAAAGGCCAGATTAATTATACTAAACCCGGAGTTTGCATGTGCAGACGGTTTTAAATGTTTGACTTCCAATTTCCAACTGAATTTGTTGAAAAAAGTACTGTAATATTTTTCAGAAGCAAATGTGGCCTTGTGTTTCTCCGCCATTCAAAGAGTGAAAGTAGTGGGGGAGGGGTTACTGGGTTGTATGTGCAAGGCGTGGCAACCACGCATTCTTTTCATGTTTAACTGACTTCTAAGCCAGTTTTGACTTTTTAGCCAACACCAAATCGCAACCAACTTCAAGGACATTGCAGGTGTTTTAAGTTCATTTTTAGATTTTTGATCAGAGTAAGACTTGGCAAAGCCAATGGGTTTATCTTTGGTTGTCAATCTATTGACTTTGTCAATGCTTGCGTTATATTTTATGGCTTTTGTAAAACTTTATTGTTGAGGGACCTGCTGGGACCTCACCAATACAAATAAAACTTTAGCAAAAACATATTTTTGGTCTCAAAAAGCGCATATGTCATAGTAGTCCATGGCACTTATGGGAAATACTTTTAATGCGGCTGTTCTCCTTGTGAAAGAGCAGAATGCTATAATAGTGAAGACAGACAGTTTCTGAAATGGGATGATCCACTGCCTAATGCCGCAGTGGGTGGAAAAAATATGTGAATGAGTCAAAAGCAGACCTACAGATCAAGAGGACTGGCTAAAAGACCGTTTAAGAGAGTATAACAGCTACATAATTGTAATAAAATCAAAAGGTCTTGGCTAATGCCAGAGCTAAAAAGAGGTTATTACTGACATTTCTATTATATGATAGTAATTAAGTGTTACTCAAAGTAGCACACATAGTGCGCTGAAATGTCACATATAAGCACACTAAAAACGTGTAAATATCCAACATAACAAACTGGAAACTTGGCAGCTATGGTGAGGTAAGAGCAGACTATAAAAAATCGATTGTCATGACCATGCAGTCTGTTGACTGTAGTTGTGCTAGTCCTTTTGTGCTAAGCACGTAAAGTGTTTTTTTTTAGAAAAGTAGTTTATTAATGATGTACACAAAAGTAATCAGAAAACGACTAAAAAAATACACCATCTGTGTTTCTTCATATACTATGTCTTCAAATATTCTAAAATGTAATTAATTACACGCATTTTCATGCTATTTATTAAAATGCTAATTTGCCCATTAGTCATAGCAGTGATGAGGACAACTCCAACTCATGGTGAAAAAAGACAGGAGTAGAAAAAAAAGAAGAGCAGCCCTAACGAACATCATGGAAGCACTGTTTGTTTATATTCAGTGTGACGTGCTTTCCCTTGTAAACTTAGAGGCATGTCAGTTCTATATGAGGTCTAAGCTAAACTCCCATTTTAGCTGGAGCAAAGTTATAGGCCATTAGGTCAAGCAGACTACATCAAAGAGGATGAGGCGTTGGATCTGTGGAACTAGGTTTGGTTGGCTCGACACCCTGTGATTCTGGGCAGATCATCCCCATGCCTAAAAAATGAATGTGACTTTGTGTAATGTAACTGTCGTTCATGTAAAAGCACTCCAATACCTTTGATTCGAATTTGCGCTTAATAAAATCGCACAGATTTAAAAAAAAAACATGCTTTTTGTACAGCTCACATGCCGTATGTAATACCAAATAGAAAGAAGGCTTAGGGAAAAACCATTTGCCTATTGTATTCGTTGCATCTGCATTTCAGGGCTACTGCAGCCATTTAAGTCCCACTGTAGACACTTAGGGCCCTCCCCTCCCCCAGCGCCTTGATACCCTTACAAGTGAGTACCCACACTTTACAAATACTGATTGATTGATTGATAGCTTTCAGAAAACCGAAACATTCAAACATGAAATGTCACACACGAGCACATTTGATCAAGTAGAGGAGCTGGGATTGAGCCCAGCTTTTCCAGTTTCACACTGTACAGTTCAACCACTACATGGGGTGGGTATCTCTATCTGATATCAGATGTTAATGCTTTGTCATTCTTAAAGGATGGGATTATAGCGTAGGTAACACTGCCTGCTGCTTGACTGTGCTGGGTTGCTTGCGAGACCAGTTTTGCTCTGCTCAGTTTAAGATCAATGCGGTTTACAGCTGCTCAGCAGCTTTCAGCCTTTTGGCACTACAATCAGACTTGTAGTGCTTCTTTGGGCCCTTTCTTTTCTTATACAGCAGACTGCCGCCCGAGCTTAAGTTGTGTGTACAGGCCCCAGCCTGCCTTCATGTACTTCACTTGACGCTGTTCTCAAAAAGGGCTTCCCCAGGTGAGGCACTGGGGGTAGCAATACTGTCAAAAAACATGTTGAGCCCTCAGGTTAACCAGGGCTTTGTACTTTAGTGGGGGGGGGTTGAAGCGGTTTCATCGGTGTCCACAGCCCACAATTGTTTTCTGTCTACCTGGCTGCTTCCAGTGTTGGCTTTGTTCCTTGCAGTACTTTGTGTTGCATCTATCTCTCTGGGTATTAATGCAGTCTAACTTTTCCTTAGCTGGTAGAAGGAATCGCATTGCTGCCTATCTGCGTGGGGTAAGCATGACATTTTGTAGCTGACTGCGAACTTGCTCATTTATTGTGCGGTATGCTGGAATTAGGTTTGGGGCTGTCGGCTCCACTTTCAATTGTCACTGTCCTGGAAGTAGTGCTGCATGGCCTCTCGCCTGTAATTCCGCTCATACTTTGTTTTCATTGCATTTTATTGATTCCTTATGGCTTTGCTGCGACTGGTATGTTAATGGCTTGATATAACAGTGGAAAACTAATAAAGAGGCACTAAAATGTGACACTGCTTTGGTTTACTTGCAAGAAAGTGTCACTCAAAGTGTCACTCATTTGGCAGTAGAATGTTGCTCATAATCTGAAACTTGGCAGCTATGCTTGTCCAAATAGAAAAAAACAGGCACCCAAGTCTCTGTCTGGCTTAAACACATGCTTGTCAGACATACTTGTGTCGATTTGTGAGGATATTTGAATAACTGTAACACGACGGAATACCTTCTTCTTGGCAAACACAGACAGCAATGGCATGACATATGGACCCCTTTTTGGAGACACCACGCACCCCAGATCAGAAAGTTAAATACTAAATAAGCCAATCAATTTTTGGTTCTTTGTATGTCAAGGAAAGCTGTTCTTTTCTTTCGAAGGTGTTGGCATGCTACAGCAGTATCTGCCTACATTCTCACTCATATAGACTACTGTAATGACCTCTAGTTAGGACTGCAGGAAATTGCATCAAAAAGAACCTAATGGATTCATAAGTTGGCAGACAAAGCAGCCGTTGGGCTCAGGAAATTCGCCGTTGTCTCCCAGGCAGGGAAAAATCTTCACCGTCTTCGGCTCAAGCAAAGAATTCACTTCAGACTCTCATGCAAGATGCAGAAAACCTACAAGTCTTGCACTAAGGACAAGTTTCTAAAGCAAGAACTTGCCAATCTCTTCACTTCTCTTCTAAGCTCTTGTTCCTGTATTCAAGGCCAATGGTTAGAGCAGCAGACCCGGGACCAGGGTTCAATTCCCACCTCAGCGGGTCTTGGGCTAAATTCCCTTGGACCAGATAATTCTTACCTCCGTGCCTAATCTAGTTAATGGGTCCCACTCTGTAACTCTGGGCACAATAGCTTGCTTAATCTCCACAATGGCTCTCACAGTGTTTGGATGCCTGGCTTCACCCTGGGGATGTCCAGGAGTGAGCACCTCACAGGGAAAAGCCAGGAGGGGTTCCACAGGGCATGCGTACAGCACCTTGAGACCCTAAAGGGTGAGTAGTGCGCTATACAAGTGCAAAGTTTACAGTTTTTACTGATCCGGTATGAGCAACAGCACTCTGCCATCTCGGTCTCAAACTGTGGAAAGCTCTCCCACCTGAGCTACAGAAGCATACTAACTTCCTGTCTTTCTAAAAATGACTTAAAACTCACCTATTTAATTAATCACCTTTTGCCTTTCCTCTCCAGACAGTTTCAACAGGCTTGCTCTTTGCAGCATCCTGATGGCCTCTGGGATGTTTGTCTGCTTGAGAAATAAATAATGTATTATTTTGCAGTTTAATAATATTGTGAAATGTGTGACACCGAGGAATCAGTCTCTCAAGAAGTTATTATACTTTTAGCGCAAAGAACGTTTGAAATTTGTGAAAGCCATTAGTCAGTTTGTAAAGAATCCAGAGTGAACATCAGCATCATCTGTGTCTTCAAATGAAAGTAAACAATCATTGGTAGAGCTAATAGGTCTTGACTGTGTTGTACATGCATCCACAGACGCCATCAGTGAAAGCATGTTGTTAAGTTTTAACAAATTCCTTTCAAAGATAGCCACCTCTAATGTTTGTTCATCTGTGGCACCTATCATTTAATGTTTTAATTTGTTTTCTATTAATACATCCCATTCTTACATGGCCACCCCGAATGTACTGTTTATGTGGCGGCTCTTTTTGAATGGGATTTATTAAATAAAAACAAAACCCATACCTGGTGTTCATGTGTAAGCAAAGCCGACTATCTTGGAATGGTCCAAAAATTGTTTTAAGATGCCCGCCAGTGAATAACACCCGGCTGAAAAATGTATATTAAAAAAGTTGGGTGGGTGCCAAGAGAAATCTGGATGGCGTGTAGGACGAGGAAAGGGTAGTGGCGTTGGGGTTGGAGGGCAAGGGAGAGTACAGACAGCTGGAAAGAACATAGTTTCACATACACATTGCAAGCAAGGTCTGACATCACCAGTGGAAGAATGCGTTAGCAAATCAAAACACTGTGAGACAGAAATACGTGAAGGGACACACAAGAATAGGAAGGCCATCCATCAAATTACAAGCAAGGAAGTCAGATAGGCAATAAAACCAAGGAGTCATTGGTAAGGGGATGACCCCAAACTCACCCTAGGCAGTTATGTATTGAAAACAACAGGCCTAACTGACTCCTAAAATAACCATAACAAATTGAAGCTTCAAAAAAAGAGTCCAAAACTCTGGAAGATAAATGACTTAGCACAACAAGCACGTGGTGCAAAAACATATACTGACAGAGCAGACAAAAACAAGAAATATGTTTGGCTAAATTCAAACACTAGCACAATGATATCTTCTGGTCAGAATTCAGTTTTAGAATACGATAGCTGAACGTCTTTACAAAATCATTATTTAACTATGCGTGTTCTTTGCACAGCACGTGGTTTTAAAATCCTCCATTGTTGTCACAGATCCAGTCATTAGATTCAAATCACATTCTTGGCATCACGAAAGTTCACAAAGTCAATAAACCCGAACACAGCTGTTAACCACCTCTTAGAACAACGTGATAGCATGTGTGCTTGACTAAGCCTTGTGATTGTCTCCCGCCCAGTCTATGATGGATAGCAAAAATGTCACGGAGTGCTCCCAGAATCGGCTGAAGCAAAGTGGAACAGTCAATGGTGCATTCAATAACGCTTCGTAGCAGCGTGAAGAACAGCACATCAAAGCAGGATAAGAGCCAGCAAGCTATAACACTGATAGATACAAGCCTGATATTCAGTCACATAAAGTGCAGACCTCTATTTCCACTGGCATCTCAGAGCCACGTGGGGATGTGGTTTTCCTTTATGTCCGCAGTCTGCAATCGGAGAAAAAAGTATGATTTTTAACATACAGACCCTTATCCAGCGCCCACAGATTTAGTGAAGCAAAGATTTCCCTTGCTCAGGTGCGACAAAGAGGAGCACTTTCTTTTTTTGCATTGAGCCTTCAGCCATTAACTCCAATCTTTCTTCTCAACTAATTGAGACAGTGGGAATGCCCTATGCTCCATACCCTTTGGAATAGTGAGGAACCCCCATGATTTGTAGGAACTGCAGTGTAGTTCCCAATTCCAACACCGGGATTCTGCCCTTTCCCATTTGCATGGGCTTCTACTAAGAGTCCTCAACCAATTTAAGCTACCAAGTGTTATCTCCAAGATACAGACACTCAATCATTTAAAAAGCTTACCTCACAAAGAATGCTAACTTTGGTCTGGTGCTAACGCTGACGAAATGTGATCACATTTTAGACAGCTGTCCTTTCCCAAGCTGGAAAAACAATTTATTTAAAAATGGCAAGTAACTGATACAGTGCACTTGCTTTTCGTGGTTTGTGATATTTCTGAGCTCGAAGTCCTCGCATCTGGTGGCTGAGGAGAACCTGCACAAGTCACCTTTCCCATGTCCAAGGTATGGGTATGTACAAACACAGACACCCTTTTTTCAGGCCCCACTGTTTGACTTCAGGTGTCTCTGTTCGTTGCTTTTGATGCCTCCAGTGGTTTTGGCTCCGCAGAGTAGCAAGCAGAGTCTCTAGATTTTGAAACTGGGACAAACAGGATAACAACCCTTACTGGTTAGAGGCCACCTACTATAATAATTCTGCATGCTGGAAAATACCCAATATACACAAAATATCTGTTTACTTTCGGGTTTTGGAGGTGGGCTACATAATCAACAGGAGTTTCTATACTAGTGCCTGATTACGAGTTGGTTGTTTAATTATGATCCATGCATAAACCCTTGTTTACACATGGGTCGGACTTCGGAGCTTGCAGGTATTTGTTGTATTAATCCTCTAAACACCATGATGATTAAACTTCTTTATTCACGAAAGATGAAATTAACAAGGCCAACACATCTACTTCACAGGACGGGACTTCAACTGCCTAAAACCTTCCCAGCAACCTTTTTCTAATACATCATCTTATTCTAATCTTATTCTGAACAAGACATATTTTCTTGAATAACATCTTCACCTTCTTGACTCTCTCTTCCAGAATAATTGTTAACCATC
Organism: Pleurodeles waltl; assembly: GCF_031143425.1. Lineage (NCBI taxonomy): Eukaryota > Metazoa > Chordata > Amphibia > Caudata > Salamandridae > Pleurodeles > Pleurodeles waltl. The sequence continues at coordinate 317,510,952 of NC_090442.1, read as the reverse complement.
TAACCTACATAGACTTGGTTGGAATACAACCAGAAATATTTTTCCTTTTCTACTTCTTCTGGCATTTCCCAATTGTCATCTTTACACCTTAAAAAATGGCTCATGTGCCAATCACCCAGTTTTGCACTTATCAAAGATGTCCACAACTACCATTGGATCAGAATATGTACTTTTTCCCCACTTTACTTTAACTGGTAGTTTAACATGCATAATGTCTCCTTTCTATAAACACACATCATTAGCTCTTTCCTTTCTTATCTACGTAGTTTTTATATGAATTTTGTGCTTTTTGAATATTCATTTTTACCTCAGAGGGTGACCAATTCTTCAACCTTGTGTTGATCAACCGCTGTTGATTGTCCTTAGTGACAGGCACTCTTCCCCTAATAATGGTAAATGGGCTATATCCAGTAACTGTAGGAGTAGTGTGATACACCCATAGCATTTTCTTAATGCAAGATTTCCAATTCAAATTTGTATACTTTGTCAATTGCACTGAATCTTTAATCATACAATTAAACCTCTCCACGTCTCCACATTACCACTAGGATCGTAAACTGTGTTAATTTATGTTTTACACCATTACGGTTCATAAAATCCTGTACTTGTCTACTTTTAAATTGTACTCCATTATAAGTAATCATCTTTTTTGGTAACACCATCCCTTTGGAATAACTCATCCAGGAATAACAGTACATTTTCAGCACTGGCTTTATTAACAAATTTGATATCCGGACACTTATAAAATTATTCCATAGCTACTATACTATCCATAGCTACTATTACATACCATGTTTAATTTTATTCAGTCTCATAATATCAATATCGATCCTATTATTTCCAATGCCATTTCAGGACAAGGAATCGGGTATAGTGTATGTTTAATAATAACTTGTGGTTTTCAGCATTCATGTATAAATCACATAGTATAATTATCCTTTCAACTACCACATTTGGGTATTGTCAAGATTAAGAGAAGAACCAAGAAAAGTTACTGGTCACCAGTAACTTTTCTTGGTTCTTCTCTTAATCTTGACAATACCCAAATGACCATCATGACATAGTTTAAAAATGAACTTTCTCAAGATGGAATAACCCTATCACCTCTGAAAACATTATTTTCTATCACAGACAATTCATTTTGTACCTCATAAAAATTTCTGACATCAGAATCAATCATTCTTTTTCCTGGTCATTCCTTGCCCATAAACTCTCTTAAGGTTTTCAAAATGGGATAATTTAGGCTGGCATCCATCCATTCCTTGTTACCAATAGCATCTCCACACTTACTTCAAGCCCATGCTACTCCTAAATCCTCCCACTCTTCATATTTTTCTTCCAGTGGCAACGACATTCTACTCAAACAATCTACAACTCTGTTTTTTAATTCCAGGTAGATACACTAACGTATATCTAAAGTCCAACAGTCTTATAGACATTCTCGCAATTCTGGGGTGGCTTTTAGTAGCCCTTTTGTGGATAATACTTTCAATAAGGGTTTATGATCACACCTTACTACTACTTCAAGACCCCATACAAAATTTCTGAAGTGCTCAAGTCCCCAAACCACCTCTAATTTTTTTTATTTTCTTTTATCACGGAATACCTTTCTTCCACAGGAGATTACACTCTAGATGAAAATGCTATAATATCTTCCTTGCCTTGCTTAGATTTCTGACTCAAGACAGCTCCAATCACTTTGTTACTTGCATCAGTAGTCACAATACAAGAGAGTTTAGGGTCAAGACCTGATAAGGCTCCTGCTTTACATTTTTCATCTTTAATAACATTGACATGATGTTGCAACATTTCTGTCCAAACAAATTTACATTTTCTTTCAACAATTGTCACATATTTCATGCATTTTCAGAAAAGTTCTTCACAAATTTAACGTAGAATTCTATCAATCCAAGAAATTATCTTAACTCATCTTTATTACAAGCTGTGAGAGCATCTCTTATTGCTTTTAACAAATCCTTCTTTGGCTTCACACTTTCTGCTGTTATTTCATGCCCCAAGTAATTCAGAACTTGCATTTAGAAAACTCTGCTATTAATCCACTCTTACATAACTTCTTTAATCAATTTTCAACCCTGACATCATGTTGTTACATATTTTTCCCCATGAGTGAAATGTCATCTTTGAAGTAAATTATGCCTGCCATGTCCTTAAAAAGTCTGTGCATTGGTTTCTTTAATATGGCCGCTGCCAAAGCCAACCCAATTGGCATGCGTACGTATCGATAACACCCCTGTGGTGTCATAAACCCAATTACATTTTTACTGTCATCATGTAAGTTTATCTGATGGTATGCATATGATAAATCCACAGAAGTGAACCATTTTGTACCTTTTGTAAGTGCCAGCATCTCATTGATTTTTAGGAAGGGGACATTTTTCCACAGCTATATTCCCATTCAACTCTCTTAAATCAACACATAAACCGATCTAACCATTGGCCTTGTGAGTTACAACCAGTGGTGAAATCCATTCAGTTGTTTCTACTTCATCAATAATTCCACCTTCTAGTAAGGTACTCAAATCCTTATTGACCTCCTCTCTTAGTACCCATGCCATGCCTCTGGATTTATGTATCTTTGGTACTGCATTATTTTTCAAAATGATTTTATCAGAATAACCATGGAGCATTCCAATTTTCTCAGAAAACACTTCTAGAAATGTATTCTTGAACATGATTCCACGTTTCTCACTTTCATTCACAATTAGAACTTGGACTATACTATTGGGATCAAGTATGATATCCAACTCTCTTTGATGTATCCATCCTAGTACAACTGGACCTTCCTCGGCTATTTGTAATTTACAAATTGCCTTTCTTCCTTTAAATTCAAAAGTGACTTTCCTGTAACCAATCATGGGTATAAATTCTTCAGTAAAAATTTCTGGTGTTCTGTAGGATTTAAAAATGTGCCTATTACTCCCACAAACCTTTTTTCCCATAACCTCATATTTACTATAGTATATGGGGAGCCTGGGACAGTTACAAGGAGTATTTTTACTCCTCCTAAACATATTTTACAAACTGGTTTGTTTCTGGATTGTAAATTGAGAGGGTTCACATAGTTTTCATCCAGTGGTACAATGACAACTTCTGTAACTTCCCCATTGTTAATCCCTAAAACACAATCATTCTTATAATCATTTTTTTAGGTGCCTTTTCTTGCAGAACTTTCTGATTCTGACTCAGAGCTGGACTCCTCCTTAACCATGGCAACATTTGTAATTTATTTTCTTTCCTACATACTTTGGCAAAGTGTCCCTTAATGCCACAAAGACAATGGGGGTCATTACAACCCGGGCGGACGGTGTTAAAGGTGCAGTAATACCGCAAACAGGTCGGCGGACGAAAAAAGGGAATCATGACCCTGGCGGAAACCGCCAACAAAGACAGCCACTTTAACAAACCGCCCGCCACGGCGGTACAGACAAGCAGCGCGGCGGTCACCGCCAACAGACAGGCGGAAGACAATGTACCGCCCATAGTATCACAACCCGCCAATCCGCCACCTTTTCTGGGGCAGATTCACCGTCGATAAAAACACAGCGTAAACAGACATTTCAATGGGAAAACGCTCACCTGAACACATCCCACGAGGAAGGAGGGCTCCATGGAGCCGGAACTACAAATACTCCCTGCATTTGTCTTTCTGCTCCTCTACGATCACCATCTACGTAGGCGCCGAAGACAACGGTGAGTACTGCACCTATGACATAGGGGAGGGGGGAGGCAAAAGTCAGGAAGACACACACGCAACACCCCCACCCCACCCCCACCCTTGCATATTACAACACACACACCAATGCATTCACAAAAATCACAGTAACAACCCACAACCCCCCCGGAAGAATGCAAAGACAAAACGAAATCAGTCCAAACATCGTAATGTATCAATATACATGTCTCCAAAATAAACACATATATTAGAAATTCATACAAAAGTATATACATTCCGAGAAGTAGTGCAGATATGCACATATCAATGTCCGTGCACCACTAGTCCAAAAATGCATGGGCGAGGCCCACAAAAGATACCTGTCCACACACGGAGAGAACACTGCCAGGGCATCAGATAGAAATACTACAGGCACCTCAGGGGGAAGGGAAGGGGGGGCACCTCAGCCGGAGGAGTGCAAAGGCAGATCCACGATGGGGCTCCATGCCCATTGATGTATCCTGGGGAGTGTAAGCCACAGTCTCTCAAGTCTCTACAGTGGGTGGATTGCCCACTGTTCCATCCTGGGGAGTGCAAAGCCACAGTCTCTCAAGTCTCTACAGTGGGTGGGTTGCCCACTGTTCCATCCTGGGGAGTGCAAAGCCACAGTCTCTCAAGTCTCTACAGTGGGCGGGTTGCCCACTGTTCCATCCTGGGGAGTGCAAAGCCACAGTCTCTCAAGTCTATACAGTGGGTGGGTCGCCCACTGTTCCATCCTGGGGAGTGCAAAGCCACAGTTTCACAAGTAGATAACAGCCTCCACTGGTTCTGGAGGGGGACTGGTGCCCAGACTGGATTGGTCTCCCCGTGGAAGTTTGTAGGAAAGTACCATCTTGCCTGGCATGTTACCCCCATTTTTCACTGTATATATGTTGTTTTAGTTGTATGTGTCACTGGGACCCTGTTCACCAGGGCCCCAGTGCTCATAAGTGTGCCTAAATGTGTTACCTGTGTAGTGACTAACTGTCTCACTGAGGCTCTGCTAATCAGAACCTCAGTGGTTATGCTCTCTCATTTCTTTCCAAATTGTCACTAACAGGCTAGTGACCAATTTTACCAATTTACATTGGCTTACTGGAACACCCTTATAATTCCCTAGTATATGGTACTGAGGTACCCAGGGTATTGGGGTTCCAGGAGATCCCTATGGGCTGCAGCATTTCTTTTGCCACCCATAGGGAGCTCTGACAATTCTTACACAGGCCTGCCACTGCAGCCTGAGTGAAATAACGTCCACGTTATTTCACAGCCATTTTACACTGCACTTAAGTAACTTATAAGTCACCTATATGTCTAACCTTTACCTGGTAAAGGTTAGGTGCAAAGTTACTTAGTGTGAGGGCACCCTGGCACTAGCCAAGGTGCCCCCACATTGTTCAGGGCCAATTCCCCGGACTTTGTGAGTGCGGGGACACCATTACACACGTGCACTACATATAGGTCACTACCTATATGTAGCTTCACAATGGTAACTCCGAATATGGCCATGTAACATGTCTATGATCATGGAATTGCCCCCTCTATGCCATCCTGGCATAGTTGGCACAATCCCATGATCCCAGTGGTCTGTAGCACAGACCCTGGTACTGCCAAACTGCCCTTCCTGGGGTTTCACTGCAGCTGTTGCTGCTGCCAACCCCTCAGACAGGCATCTGCCCTCCTGGGGTCCAGCCAGGCCTGGCCCAGGATGGCAGAACAAAGGACTTCCTCTGAGAGAGGGTGTTACACCCTCTCCCTTTGGAAAATGGTGTGAAGGCAGGGGAGGAGTAGCCTCCCCCAGCCTCTGGAAATGCTTTCTTGGGCACAGATGTGCCCAATTCTGCATAAGCCAGTCTACACCGGTTCAGGGGACCCCTTAGCCCTGCTCTGGCGCGAAACTGGACAAAGGAAAGGGGAGTGACCACTCCCCTGACCTGCACCTCCCATGGGAGGTGTCCAGAGCTCCTCCAGTGTGCTCCAGACCTCTGCCATCTTGGAAACAGAGGTGCTGCTGGCACACTGGACTGCTCTGAGTGGCCAGTGCCACCAGGTGACGTCAGAGACTCCTTGTGATAGGCTCCTTCAGGTGTTGCTAGCCTAACCTCTCTCCTAAGTAGCCAAACCCTCTTTTCTGGCTATTTAGGGTTTCTGTCTTGGGGAAACTTTAGATAACGAATGCAAGAGCTCATCCGAGTTCCTCTGCATCTCTCTCTTCACCTTCTACCAAGGAATCGACTGCTGATTGCGCTGGAAGCCTGCAAAACTGCAACATAGTAGCAAAGACGACTACTGCAACTCTGTAACGCTGATCCTGCCACCTTCTCGACTGTTTTCCTGGTGGTGCATGCTGTGGGGGTAGTCTGCCTCCTCTCTGCACTAGAAGCTCCGAAGAAATCTCCTGTGGGTCGAAGGAATCTTCCCCCTGCAACCGAAGGCACCAAAAAGCTGCATTACCGGTCCCTTGGGTCTCCTCTCAGCACGACGAGCGAGGTCCCTCGAATCCAGCAACTCTGTCCAAGTGACCCCCACAGTCCAGTGACTCTTCCGTCCAAGTTTGGTGGAGGTAAGTCCTTGCCTAACCTCGCTAGACTGCATTGCTGGGAACCGCAACTTTTGCAGCTACTCCGGCCCCTGTGCACTTCCGGTGGAAATCCTTTGTGCACAGCCAAGCCTGGGTCCACGGCACTCTAACCTGCATTGCACGACTTTCTAAGTTGGTCTCCGGCGACGTGGGACTCCTTTGTGTAACTTCAGGTGAGCACCATTTCACGCATCCTCATAGTGCCTGTTTCTGGCATTTTTCTGGGTGCTACCTGCTGCTAAGAGGGCTCCTTGCCTTGCTCGACGTCCCCTCTACCTCCTGGTCCAATTTGCGATCTCCTGGTCCCTCCTGGGCCACAGCAGCGTCCAAAAACGCTAACCGCACAATTTGCAGCTAGCAAGGCTTGTTGGCATTATATCGGCGGGAAAACACTTCTTTACAACTCTCCACGGCGAGAGAGATCCGTCCACCAAAGGGGAAGTCTCTAGCCCTTTTTGTTCCTGCAGAAACCTCAGCTTCTTCTGTCCAGTAGAAGCTTCTTTGCATCCACAGCTGGCATTTCCTGGGCATATGCCCATCTCCGACTTGCTTGTGACTTTTAGACTTGGTCCCCTTGTTCCACAGGTACCCTAGATTGGAAATCCATTGTTGTTGCATTGTTGGTTTGTGTCTTTCCTGCATTATTCCTCTAACACGACTTCTTTGTCCTTAGGGGAACTTTAGTGCACTTTGCACTCACTTTTCAGGGTCTTGGGGAGGGTTATTTTTCTAACTCTCACTATTTTCTAATAGTCCCAGCGACCCTCTATAAGGTCACATAGGTTTGGGGTCCATTCGTGGTTCGCATTCCACTTTTGGAGTATATGGTTTGTGTTGCCCCTATCCCTATGTGTCCCCATTGCATCCTATTGTAACTATACATTGTTTGCACTGTTTTCTAAGACTATACTGCATATTTTTGCTATTGTGTATATATATCTTGTGTATATTTCCTATCCTCTCACTGAGGGTACACTCTAAGATACTTTGGCATATTGTCATAAAAATAAAGTACCTTTATTTTTAGTATAACTGTGTATTGTGTTTTCTTATGATATTGTGCATATGACACTAAGTGGTACTGTAGTAGCTTCACACGTCTCCTAGTTCAGCCTAAGCTGCTCTGCTAAGCTACCATTATCTATCAGCCTAAGTTGCTAGACACCCTATACACTAATAAGGGATAACTGGGCCTGGTGCAAGGTGCAAGTACCCCTTGGTACTCACTACAAGCCAGTCCAGCCTCTTACAAAGTTCCTGTCCCGTCACTGTCCCACCTGCACATGGGATAACGATGCTTGAAGTGGCGGCCTTTTCATTCTTCCCCGGTGCATGCCCTGTTCAGCAGTGCTTTGCCATGGCGGTTCTGGACTGTTCAGTGGTGCTTTGCCATGGCGGTGTCTGAACTGTTCAGCGGTGCTTTGCCATGGCGGTGTCTGGACTGTTCAGCGGAGCTTTGCCATGGCGGTGTCTGGACTGTTCAGCGGTGCTTTGCCATGGCGATGTCTGGACTGTTCAGCGGTGCTTTGCCATGGCGGTTCTGGACTGTTCAGCGGTGCTTTGCAATGGTGGTGTCTGGACTGTTCAGCGGTGCTTTGCCATGGCGGTGTCTGGACTGTTCAGTGGTGCTTTGCCATGGCGGTGTCTGGACTGTTCAGCAGTGCTTTGCCATGGCGGTGTCTGGACTGTTCAGCGGTGCTTTGCCATGGCGGTGTCTGGACTGTTCAGCGGTGCTTTACCATGGCGGTGTCTGGACTGGGCATTGGTGTGTGGCATGACGTTCTCTGGACTGGACATTGGTGTGTGGCATGACATTCTCTGGACTGGGCATTGGTGTGTGGCATGACGTTCCCTCATTGCCCAGCGGGGCTGTGGCAGCCGGGGCCCTCCTGGGCACTGACTCCAGCGGTGGTCTCCTGACCAATGACGATACTTGGGCCCTCCTGGGCACTGACTCTGGCGGTGGTCTCCTGACCAGTGACGATACTTGGGCCCTCCTGGGCACTGACTCCGGCGGTGGCCTCCTGACCAGTGACGATACTTGGGCCCTCCTGGGCACTGACTCCGGCAGTGGCGGTGGTCTCCTGACCAGTGAGGACGGTGCTGGCGGTGGCGTCCCGACCGCCGGGAAGGATGCCGCCCTTCTCCGCCGTGCTGCTCACCCTAGGCTGTGCAGACTTCCTTTGGCCCTTCCCCACCTTTGGAGGAGTCACAGCTGACTCTGCAATCCCCCTGGAACCCCTGTGAGTTGTTTTGCCTCCAGGAGTCTTCACAGGGTCCTGTCACCCACTTTCCAATTTCAGAGCCTTTACAGGGGGTGGGCTGCCAGTGCTTGGCTCCGGGTCACACTGCCTGCCCTGGTGGCCGATGCACTCCATACACCTTGAACAGGCACCATTGGTTTTGGAGGCTTTTTGGCTGAGGCGCTATGACGCGACTGATGAATTGGAGGGGGGGCAAAAAGGTCAACTTTACACAGGGACAGTTTCTGACGAACACTGGGGTGGGTAGTTGGAGGGGGTCTGGGAGTGGAGGAATTGGAGGTGGTTGTAGGAGGTGTCACTTTAGGTGTTTTGGGTGCAGGTGCAGGTACTGGAGGCTGCCGTGAGGTGGATGGATGTTGAGTGTGTGGGTGGCTGCGTTTGTGTACTTTGGGAGGGGGCATCACAGACACACTGGGAGAGGACACAGGGGACGTGTAAATGGGAGTGGAGGTGGTGAGTGCAGGTGAGCGGGGTGTGGTGCTGGGTGTACTGCTGCGAGGCCTAGTGCCTGTAGATGTAGTGCATGCAGGTGAGAGTGTAGACAACACTGGGAGGGAGGAGGGAGATGACAAGGAGGGGGACACAGTGGAGGCAGTGGATGTTGCTGTGTCTGCACGTGGGTGATGCTTGTGTGTGTGCCTGTGGGTTGTGTGGTGCCTATGTTTGCCTGAGCTACTTTTGTGTGTTGAGGTATGTGCATGCTGGTCTGATGGTGTGCTTGGGATAGGCTGGGGTACAGGGGAGTGGGTCTGGGTGGAGGCGGTTGGAGGGGGGAGGCTAGAAACAGGGACAATGGCTGCCATCAGTGCTGAGGCCAGAGATTGCAGGGTTCGCTGAAAGACAGCCTGACCAGAATGAATGCCCTTCAGGAATGCATTACCATGTTGCAACTCCCTTTCTACACCCTGGATGGCATTCACAATGGTAGACTGCCCAACAGTGAGTGACCTGAGGAGGTCAATGGCCTCCTCACTGAGGGCAGCAGGGGTGACTGGGGCAGGGCCTGAGGTGCCTGGGGCGAAGGTGATGCCCACCCTCCTGGGTGAGCGGGCACGGTGCGAATGCTGAGGGGCTGCTGGGAGGGCAGTGCTGGTAGGGGAGGTGGCGGCTGTACCTGTAGAAGTGGGGCGCACAGATGGTGCTGCCACCACAAGGGAGCTCCCATCGGCGGACGAGTCTGTGTCGCTGCTTGGTGATCCGCTGGCCGACATGAAGCTCCCCTCGCCCTCCGTCCCATTGGTGCATTCTGAGTCCGTGGTATGGCCCTCTATGGCCATGTGGGATGCAGCTCCCTCGTGCCTCAATACCACTGTACCTCCGCCTGATGATGCTGATGCACAAAAGAACAGGGAGAGCACAAAAAGGGGGGGGAGACAGAAGAAAGACAGGTTGAGTGCATGGCATACGGCGACCGTTGGCGGACAATACAGACACAGCAGCCCCCTGCACTACGCCGTGCTCCTGGCCTCTACAGATGCAATTCCTGGGATCTGGCCTACATGGCGGACATCTGCACACATGGATGCCACAGGGGCATGTATACCTGTACTTGGCACTCTACTGTGGTGGGGTAGGGTGCCACATGGCCTGCATTATGGAGGGGCCTAGTCTACGTATTTCTGCCTGGCCTAGGTACACCCACAGGCCTCCTCCCCCACCCAGACCCCTCTACTGCGCGCAAAGTCCGCAGAATTAGGTTGTACTCACCCCCTTGTGTCTGCTGTGATGCCCTCAAGCGCCCATCCAACTCAGGGTAGGCCACCGCCAGGATCCTGAACATCAGGGGGGTCATGGGGCGACGGGCACCCCTCCCACGTTGGGAGGCCATCCCCAGCTGAGCCTCCGCCATCTTCTTGCTCCAGCGGCAAATGTCCTCCCATCTTTTCCGGCAGTGGGGGCTCCATCTCTGGTGGACACCCAGGGTCCGGACGTCCTTGGCGATGGCATGCCAAATGTCCTTCTTCTGGTGGGCACTGAATAACATGACATGCACAATGGAAGAAGAGAAGTCATTAACAACCGCACCGTCAATGTGCGTGGCCCCCCTCCCTACCCTAGCCATGTGGCACATTTATTCACATGCATTAATGTTCCCTGAACTCTGCCCCCTTCCCTCTTACAACCAGCCCTCTCCACCCAGGCCTAGCCCATACAACGTGCTACCTGTATACTAACCTGTTGGTCTGGAGGACCGTAGAGTAGCGTGTACTGGGGGAGGACCCCGTCTACAAGTCTCTCCAACTCCTGAGCAGTGAAGGCAGGGGCCCTTTCCCCAGACGCAGCAGCCATTGTCTCTTCCAGACCGAGGTCACAGCAGCACTTGCAGTGTAGGTCCTCTCCTGTCGAAGATCAGGTATCTAGTGATTGAACAGATAGGAAATGGCAGTGACGTCCGCGGCGGTGCGTATCATCACCGCCGTCGCACTTCCTCATTGGCTCGTGGGACCCATAGGGTCCAATGTTAACCATTGCAGCATTGCGCCGCGGTCTACGACCGCCTAACGCGACGGTCTGCAACGGCAACGCAGTTACCCCACAATCCCATTGTCCCAGTGTAGAGGTCAGGCAGCCGTCATTTCAGGGGCCCACATGTCTTCATTTACTTCTGCGTCACACATAGCTAGGCCTACACTCAACACACATACAGGAAGGGTTTTGTGTTTGGTGTCGTGTTCTGTGTAACAGTGGGTACATACCTGGAAAAAAGTTGACCCGATCCTCGCTGTTGTCCTTCCTAGGCGCCGTCAGCTTGGACATTTGAGAAGATGGCGGAATCCTCCAGTGTACCGACCGCTGGTGGACCTGTTGACAATGGAGGAGCGACATTTAATCGTGACCTACAGGTTTGATCGTGCCACAATCCATGAACTGTGTACCCAGTTGGAGCCAGACCTGATGTCACCAATCCGCCATCCCACTGGAATCCCCCCTGACGTGCAGGTGCTGTCAGTGCTCCATTTCCTTGCAAGTAGGTCTTTTCAGACAACAGTGGCCATGGCATCAGGGATGTCACAGTCTATGTTTTCCAACGTGCTGTCCAGAGTGTTGGCTGCCCTGCTGAAACACGTAAGGAGATACATCATTTTCCCTGAGGTGGAAGATTTGGCTACAGTCAAAGGTGACTTCTGTGCCCTTGGACATATCCCCAACATCATAGGTGCTATTGATGGGACCCATGGAGCTCTGGTCCCCCCCCACAGGAGTGAACAGGTGTACAGGAACAGGAAGAGTTATCATTCGATGAATGTACAGATGGTCTGTTTGGCAGACCAGTACATCTCCCAGGTAAATGCTATGTTCCCTGGCTCAGTGCATGACGCCTACATCCTGCGGAATAGCAGCATCCCTGATATGATGGGTCAACTCCAGAGGCACCGTGTGTGGCTATTAGGGGACTCTGGTTACCCCAACTTTTCCTGGCTATTGACCCCAGTGAGGAATCCCAGGACCAGGGCAGAGGAACGCTACAATGAGGCCCAGGGGCGGACTAGGAGGGTGATCAAGCGGACCTTCGGCCTCCTTAAGGCCAGGTTCAGGTGCCTCCATATGAAAGGTGGTTCCCTATTCTACTCACCGAAGAAGGAGTGCCAGATCATCATCGCCTGCTCGATGCTTCACAATCTTCCTTTGCGACGCCAGGTGCCTTTTCTGCAGGAGGATGTTCCAGATGACGGTGTTGTGGCAGCTGTGGAGCCTGTGGAGCCTGTGGGCAGTGATGAGGAGGAAGCTGAGGAAGAAGACAATGATAACAATGATAAGTCAGTCATACAGCAATATTTCCAGTGACACACAGGTGAGAACATTTTCATCTTTTACATTACATTCACTGTCACACGTCTTACTCTATCCTGTGTGTAATTTACTGGGATTATTTGGTAACTGAGTTGTTCCTTTCCATTACGGTTTCACAGGTGTGGTTACCAACGTGTGTCATCTGCATGCATCCTTCAAGGACTTGTGATGTGTGACATTGGTATGTTGCCTTAACAACTATAAAAGCATTTTGACAATGTCATTGATAATACATTTTACAATAGCATAGACTGACTCCAGAATGTTTTGTGGTTCAAGGGTGTTTATTCAAGTGCTCAAAAATGGAGGGGGGTTGTAAAATGGTGATGGGTGATGGTGGAGGAATGTCCATGGCAGAGTCCAGTCTTTTAGTCTCACAGGTTCACTGCCCATCTGGGCATAGGAAGTGGAGCTGGGGCAGTTTAAGTATGGACAGGGTAACAAAGTGAGACAGTGGGGGGACAATCAGGGTGGTCTCATTTCCTGGCGGGGGTCTTGCCATCTTGCTCTGTCCTGTTCCTGGATCTCAGGGACCGCTTGCGTGGTGGTTTTCCGTCTGCAGGGGGTGGGGTGCTGGTGTGGTGGTCCTGTGGTGGGCATCCTGTCCACTAGCGCCAGCGGAGGTGGTGGGCAGTTCATCATCCTGGCTAGTGTCAGGGGCCCCTTGGAGTGCCACGGTGTCCCTCAAGGTCTGCTGTATGTCCTTCAGCACCCCTACGATTGTGCCCAAAGCGGAGCTGATGGTCCTGAGCTCCTCCCTGAACCCCAAATACAGTTCGTCCTGCATGCGCTGGGTCTCCTGAAACTTGTCCAGGACCGTCGTCATCGTCTCCTGGGAGTGGTGGTATGCTCCCATGATGGAGGTGAGGGCCTCGTGGAGAGTGGGTTCCCTTGGCCTGGCCGCCACCTGCCGCACAGCAGCCCTCCCAGTTCCCCTTTGTTCCTGTGCCTCCGTCCCCTGGACCATGTGCCCACTACCACTGTCCCCAGGTCCCTGTTGTTGTTGGGGTGGTGGGTTATCCTGGGTTCCCTGTAGTGGTGGACACCCAGCTGATTGACCTGTCCTGGGTAGGGAGGTTTGGGCCCGTTGGGTGGGTGCTGTGCTGGTGTTACCAGAGGGTGGAAGGTCAGTGTTGGGCTGTGCCTGAGCGAGGGGAACCGACTGTCCCGAGGCCCACGATGGTCCGGGCTGGTCATTAGGCTCCAGTAGGGCAGAGCTGCTATCGTCACTGTGGGACTCTTCTGTGGGTGGAGTGGAGATATCTGGACCCTCCGGTGTGGTGACGGTCCTTCGTGATTCTGCAGGGGCATAAGAGCATGATTATTGCATGTGTGTGTGTGATGGTGTGCAATAGGCGGGTGTTTGTGTACCCCAGTGCTAGCATTCCTGTGTGGGGGTTTGTGTGATGATGGTTAGGGGGTTGTACAGGGTATGTGCAGTGAGCATGCTTTGGTGAGGGGTGACCATGCTTAGTTGTGTCATGCAGGGCTTGGTGTTGGGATGAGTGGTTTGTGTTATTAGTACATTATTGAGGATTTGGGGTGATAGGGGAGGGTGTGAGGGTGGGGGTGTGTGATAGCATGCAGGTAGGGTGGGGGATAGGATAGTTAAGATTTGTCTTACCAGTGTCCATTCCTCCACCGACTCCTCCGAGGCCCTCTGGATGCATGATGGTCAAGACTTGCTCCTCCCATGTTGTTAGTTGTGGGGGAGGAGGTTGGGGTCCGCCGCCAGTCCGCTGTACCGCGATGTTGTGCCTGGAGACCGCTGAACGCACCTTCCCCCGTAGGTCGTTCCACCTCTGCCTGATGTCCTCCCGATTTCTTGGGTGCTGTCCCACTGCGTTGACCCTGTCGACTATTCTGCGCCATAGCTCCATCTTCCTGGCTATGGATGTGTGCTGCACCTGTGAGCCAAATAGCTGTGGCTCTACCCGGACGATTTCCTCCACCATGACCCTGAGCTCCTCCTCGGAAAAGCGGGGGTGTCTTTGGCGTGCCATGGGGTGGTGTGTGTGATGTGTGAGGTGGTGTATGTGGTGATGAGTGTAGTGATGTGTAGTGGTGTGTGGTGTTTTGTGCGTGGATGGTATGTGGGTGATGGTGTTGTGTGACTCTGTGTGGTGGGATTGTCTAATCAGTGCTGTCTCTCTGGCCTTCGTCTCTAATTTTTGGTCGTAGGGGTTTGTGGGTGATGTGGGTGTGTGTTTTATATTGAATTGGGTGTGTGGGGGTGGTGGGTGTATGTGTATCAGGTGTGTGTATTTTGAATTGTCCAATGTGGCGGTGTTTTGGAGATGTGTGTATTTTGAGCGCAGCGGTGTGTACCGCCAATGGAATACCGCGGTTGAAAGATCGCCGCGTGGATTCGTGGGTCGTAATAGCATGGGCGTGTTTCTGGTGGCGTGGAGGTTTTGTTTTTCGCCAGTTTAACACTGACCTTTGGTGTGGCGGACTTGTGTGGGTGACTGAATTTCGGCGGATTCCGAGATGTGTGTCATAATAGCTGAGGCGGAATTCCGCGGCCGCGGCGGTGTATTGGCGGTCTTCTGCACGGCGGTAAGCGGCTTTTACCGCCAATGTTGTAATGACCCCCTACATGTCTGGTTTATTGCAGGACATTTTTTACTATAGGCAAGGTGTTCCTTACTACCACATCGGAAGCACCTTTTTCTCTGAAGTCTTAACATTACATTTTTCTTTTTTAAACTCATCCTGTCTATAAGTGTTTTTTTTTAATCTTGCTAGCAATGTCTTTCTGAGAATCCCTTGAATCACTAGTAGCAGCTTCAGCACACTTATTAAATATGTCTTCTTTTTAACTAGGACTATAACTTATTTTAATTGAGATTCCCCATGCACCCATAATCTCTCTTGTATGTGTTCATTATGTACATGCATTATTATCTAATCCTGTATAAGTTAATCATGTAATGTACCAAATCTACAAGTTAATGCAAGTTTTTTTTTAGATCAGAAACATACTCTTCAATAGTTTCTGTTTTCCATTGCTCCCTTCTGAAAAAATCAATCTATCAATAGCAATACATAGAGAGGTAGAATAGTATTTATCTAAATCTTCTAATGCATGTAAAAACACATTGCCTGTCAACCCGTTTTTCCCATGGAATTAAATATCTTAAGACCTTGTGACCCTAATGAATGTAAAAGGATTTTCTTTTTCTTAAATGGAGTTAAATCTTCATCCTTAATCGTATCCATGTAATTCAGAAAATATTCTTTCCATTCATGCCACTTGATGATGGTTCCCCTGCTGATGTTAAGGACAGCTGTGGCAAAGTAAGTGAGAATGTTTGTGATGCACACATGTTAATTCTTACATAACACAGAAAAAAAGAGTTGTTAAAATTAAGACACAAAAAATACATATATATTGTTTCTGTCATAGAAATGATATTCTAGTCTAGACCTTGGTGTGCTTGTCACTGAAGATTTGAAGTATAACACAGTGGAATCAATTGAATAAGTTCAAATGTTGGTAATACTTGTTAGGCACACAAACTGAGGAAATGATGTGCCTATCATCGATGGTTAATAGTATGCCCAATACTAAAGAATGTATCAAGCAATTAATTTAGGTATATGGTGCTTGAAGGGTTAATAGTGTGCCTATCACTGCAGAAAGGAATGTAAATGATGCTGGTAGTGTTAGACAGTAATTAAATTAGGCACCATAATAAGCCAACAGGGTGCCTCTATCAACAAGCTCCAAACAAGTGTTTCCAATCTGGTTCTAGTCCAGTACGCAATAAGAAAAACAGCTGAGTTTTCTTATTCAACAAAGTGTTTCCAAACACATCAAAATGGCTGCACTCCATGTTACTTTTGTAAGGAAATAGATCTCAAACTACATGCATGCACAGATGCACGCTGGAGCTTGAATATCTGCGAGGACACCAAAGGCACTGAAAAGGATCCCGGCACAAACGCTGTAATGCCTCTGAAAAGCGGGCAGAGAGGTACGCTGGTAAACACTGGTAAACTCCAACATACTGTCTTCTGATGAATTAGCATTAGAGCTGCGCTTGACACTACCCGTAATATACTTTACTGTGCATGCTGCGTGCGTGGAATTTTTAAATAACACACAGTCCAGTTGCTAATGGCTGCACAACTTAGGGGGACATTACGAGTTTGGTGGTCTCATGACCGCCATGTTGGGGGTGGCGGTCATACCACCAGCAGGCTGGCGGCAAAGACCACCAAATTATGACCATTGTGGTATTCCCAACAGAATACAGCCAATCCACCGCCGGCACTGCCAGTGTGGTTAGTCCGCCACGGACAACGGTAGACACCTGCAGCCTGACGAAGATCTTCCGGACAGATTACGAGGCTGCACACCGCCAAAGTTTCCACCACGGTCACACCACCATAGAAATCCTGGCAGAAACTAACTCTATAAGGAGACACTGACCGTTAGGAACACATACCCGTCCGGAGCCACCATGAAACCTGAACTACACATCTTCCCCCTGCTCGCCCAATGACTCCAGGACCAGCGACGACTATGACAACAGCAAGCATGGGTACACACACTTACCCGTCACTGTTGCAAAATGCCAATGCACCTACGCACACACAACATACACATACAGAACAGTGGCGAGGGCAACACACACACATAACCTCACACTGACACACACACACTCATTGACAGCCCCACACACACAAATAGTACACACAAAACGGCCATCTCACACACACACACATGCGCACACACCTGCCAAAAATGCACACAACCCCCAGATACAAAGCACAGTCATACACAACAACACACAACACTACCAAATGACACAACTACACCACAACGGCAACACCTCAAAACCACTGTTAAGCATCACAATACACACCTTCACTTGACAAATCATACATACAACACAACGTAACTACACCAGAGAACGAACAAACACATCACACATCAATACCATGAGGTATACGTCATAACCTGCAAACACACATCACAACGGATCTGACATACCAATCACCATACACACTCATGCACAAGGTAGAACCGCACATTACAAATGTCAACACAAAATCACAACACACCATACCAACACAAAATACATGTTCCCAACTTATACATGCCCATCCCACAATACACACCCATCACTGCGGGACAAATGCAATGCACAGAGCCACACATGCTGCCCAGGCACAACTGGTAGCACAACCATCACACACAAAACTTACTCATACACAAACAAAAACAGCCAAGGCTAATACAGCCCTAAGAAAAGAAAGGCAGCACAAAGATGTAAGCTTCGAACCAACATGTGTGTGCAAGTGTGTTTGTGTGTTCTGGGTGTCTGTTGGGTGGGTGAGTGTGGACGTTTATGTGTCTTGGGAGGAGCGGGTGGAGGTACTGGAAGACGCCATGGTGGATGGGTGACTGTCTTTTGGGCTGGTGACTGAAGGCATGGTGGATGTGCTGCATGTAGGTGTGTCTTTGGTTGTGGTGTCTGCGGATATGGTGACTGGGGTGGATGTATGAGGGTCTGCTATTGTGTTAACTGTGGGTAGGATAGGAGTTGTGGCTGGATCGGTGAATGTTGGTGTGGTGTCTGCAGGTGTGTTTGATGTTGTGTCTGTGATGCTGGGGTTGGTGGGGAAGTCAGTGTCAACACCAGGGCAGTGTGTGCTCTATTGGCGACTAGAATGCAAAAACCCAGCACTCTCAAAACAACGTAATTTATGCATTGTGCTGATAGGTTGTTGTTTAACCTTTTGCATTGCAGAGTTCAATCCTGAAGACTTATTTTTAAAGTGCTTACAAAAGCTGTTCATTTGCAATGTATTGCTGCAGGCTTTCAGAGTGTATTAGGGTGTGGTCCCTTTCTAGGGCCTTCTAGAGACTTTCCCTGCAACATGCCTGGGTGTGGTTGTGGGCTGGGCCAAGACTCTATAAAAAGGATCCAGCCCAGCTCCAAGTGCTCACTATTCAGAGGTCCCGGTGTCGAGCAGCAGCTACTTCCTTAGCTCCTGCCCCGGTGGCCCATTTGATCTTCCAGACATCTGACTTTCATTCTTCATTTGGAGATCCTTGTACTGGGCGGTAAGACGGTGGTTGGGCTGGCCTCCCGACGTCGTTATCGAGAACTCTCATGTTCTTGGGCCTAATTCTTTTATGATTCGACAGAGTATTTTGCGTGTGTGAAATATGCGCTTGAGTGTTTGTGACATTTACAGGGTGACTTGCGAATCGGCAAGACGCGTGATTCGTTTCATGATAATTTAATCTTGTTATTCATTGCACGCTACCATTTCTTGACATTTGCATGGTGGCTTAAGAATCGGCAAGACTCGCAATTCGTTTTATGGTGTTTTAACTTTGTTGTTCATTGCGCGCTACCATTTCTTCACATTTACATGGTGGCTTAAGAGTCAGCAAAAGACGTGCGATTCGTTTCATTGAACTTTGATCTTGTTATTCATTGTGAGCTGTTATTTCTTGGCATTTACATCGTGGTTTACGAATCGGCAAGACGCGCGATTCGTTTAATGATGATTTGACTTTGATATTCATTGCGTACTACCATTTCTTGGCATTTTACATGGTGACGCTCGAATCAGCAAGACGCATGATTCGCTCCTCGAGTTTAATTCATGTTGTTTATTGTATGCCACTATTCTAAGATATTTATCATGTAATATTCGAGTTGACAAGTTATGTGATTTGTTTTCCTGAATCCATATTGTGTTATTCATGGTGCACAATCCTTTCATGGTGTTTACTATATATATATATATATATATATATATATATATATATATATATATATATATATATATATATATATATATATATATATATAAATCTACAATATGCGCAATTTGTGTTGAAACATTTTAAGAGTACACAGAAGATCAGAGTTTCTAGATGCAATATTGTATGGTCCTAGTATGCATTCTCAAAAAAGGATTTATATGACTGGTTTAAAATTTAGTCAGAATGTTTTTCTGATTCTCATGTAAAGGAAAGTACTTGAATAAGAAAGTTTTCATTTAATCCATCTTGATTCCCTTACAGGTATCCGGCCATCTTGAAACTTAGTCATTTTAAACTTAATTCTTAGATTGTTCATGTTTTCAGAATGACTATGCTTAGAATCATAGTCTAGTATTGATTTCAGGAGATATAATTTTCATATTGTGTGTTCTAACCTTTTTCTTACTACAGGTCTCCTTCCCAGCTGTTTCCCTTCCTAATCCCCTCTTCCCCTCTTGAACTCTCTTAGCCTCTGTGATTTATCTATCAGAGTCTTGGAGCTGTTCAGTGGTGGACGTGTTGGGAACGTGCGCAGGCCCCGAGGATCTGGTGACTCTGACAGTCAGTGCAGGTAAGGAATGTTGGTGTGTCTGCAGGTGGGTGTTGTCTGTGTACACGCCGGTGGTGGGTCTTGTGGTGCTTGTGTTTGTCAGTGGTACCCTTGGATGTTGAAGTGAATGCATGCTTGTCTGTTTGTGTGCTTTGGCTGGGTCGGGGAAGAGGGGTTTGGGATTGGGAAGAGGAAGGTGGAGGGGGGACAGAAGACAAATGGTGACTGGCTGCCATCAGCGTGGAGGCCAGAGCCTGAAAGGATATCTGTAGGCCAGCCAGTACACAGTGAATGCCCTTCAGGAATGCATTACTCTGCTGAACTTGACTTGCCAGTCCCCGGATGGCATTCATGATGGTCTACTGACCCACAGAGATTGATCTCAGGAGGTCAGCAGCCTCCTCACTAAGGGCAGCAGGGTTGACAGGTATCAGCACTCCGGGTCCCATGGCCAGCAGCATCCCCACTCGCCTGTACCCCGTCTCCTTCACCTATAAATGCTGATGTATTCAAATAAAGAGAGAGGCAGGGAGAGATAGAGAAGTAGAGAGAGGGTCATCACATTCTTCACAGACACACATTACAACATGCACAACTGCAGGTAAACATCTCCTGGCTAGGTAATCCCATATAGAAAACCACATATCCTACATCATGTCGCAAAATGTTACTTCTATCCACCCTTTTATGTCATCTCTCTTATCAACATCATAATCCATGTAAGGTACCACAACTAGAGCATTCCATCAAATCACCTGTAAAGCTATGTCAGCATGTTCATCATGCCCTGGCTAAAGCTGAAATTCCATCCTAATCCTGGTTATAACTCTCCGTACTCCTATCATCTTTAGGAAATGCAGTTGACTCATCACACCATATCATGCATGGTCCGATTCAACACCTGACCAGTACATGTCCACAAGTCATGTGCCATGCAAGTAAAGACAACTCTATTCACAGACGACACAGCACCTGCCATTCCAATCACATGCCTAGCTGAACCCTCTGTACATATACGCCATGATGGATACAATCTCTGATGAAGACACATGTGGCAGTCCCTTGCAGGTGCCATCTGATGTTTAGAATCCATGTCTGAAGAACAGCCATGTTACAACAAGTACCAAATCCCAGAGGGATATCTGCAGCCACTATACACAGATACACAACTTCACATCATACATGAAAGTCATGTACACATGCACCATACCAATAGTGGTCAGGAAACATCAGTCACAGCAAGTAGGCACACATACCCATCCTCTCTGCTCACACGCCTTCACATTATGCAATCTGCATGCATCTACACCCTCGCAAGTTCACAAGCCCGATGCAATGTCACACACAACACATATCACACATGGCTAGGGCATTGGACTCACCTGCTCCTCTGGTGCTCCATATAGATGTCCATACAGGGGTAGGACCTCCTCCGCTAGCTTCTCAAGCTCTTTCAGGGTGAAGGCCGGGGCACTATCACCTGCAGGACGTGGCATTATGGCTCCCAGAGGCAGTACACAGCAGCTTACATCGTGGAGGTCTTGCTGGCAACAGTGTCAGGAGTCACGTGAGCAATACTGCAGAAAATGGCGGTCACGTCCGCCATGTACAGGACCGTCACTGACAGCTGTCATGGCCATTGGCTCAAGTCCGCCAAAGGTGGTTATGTTAACCAATGGCAAGCTGCACGAAGCTTGCAACCACCTACTGCCATGACGACTTCCGACGGCGGAATTAGGTCACTTACAACTGTCCACAACAGTAGGTCAGGCCCCTGCCATTTTGGGCACATGTCATCGATTGATGTGCTTACTTATCTGCATCAATCACTTACTCCCCCAGAATGCTGTGTATCCGTATGTGGTGCCATCATGGTTGTGGTCAAAATTACATGTTGAGGGAGTATATATGGTGATAACTTTGTAAAGCTACTCTGAGGTACATATGCCACAGGTAGATATTGGTAGAATCCAAAACGCATGTGTGATTAGTGCAGGACAGCTAAGTCTTAACACGTGTAAACTAACATTAGTTTCATATGTACAATCCCATTTACATGCTAACCAATGTGCAACAATGAGGGTGAATTAGGTGCATATCAATGGGCTGTACTGTATATGTCAGAAGTGCTATGCATCCTCTAAAGATGTTAGGTGTCAGGTATTATACAATGTGTTAATGATGTGTGCATACTACACAACTCACAGTGTATTCTCTTCTCTCAATATAGTTATCCTGCCATGAGAAGAGTGAGACAACTACCAGTGTACCATCCAAAAGTAGACCTGGATACCACGGAGGAAAGTCTAAATCGTCATACCATCATGGACCTTTGTACTCAGGTGGGTGGAGCCAGAACTGATGCCTGTCATTCGTAATCCCAATGGCATACCTCCCAACTTGTCAGTGCTACACTTTCTGGCCACAAGTTCCTTTCAGAATACTGTCACCTTAACAGCAGGGATGTCTCAGCCCATGGTCAGGCTGGTGTTGAAGGATGTACTGTGTGCTTTGTTGAAACACCTGGACAGCCACTTCAGGTTTCCCCAACGAGTCGATTTGGCCTATGTGAAGGCAGACTTTTATCAGATGGGACACATTCCTTGTGGTAGGAGCCATTCATGGCACCCATGTAGCCCCGGTCCCTCCCAATGCCAATGAACAGGGGTATAGGAACAGGAAGAACTACCACTCAATCAACGTACAGGTTGTGCATCTGGCAGACCAATGCAGCTCACAAGTCAAAGCCAAGTTTCCAGGATCAGTGCATGATTCCTACATCATGCGGAACAGCAATGTCCCACATCTGATGGCACGACTACAAACACAGATGGCTTGGCTGCTTGGTAAGTTTGCATTGAAGTGTGTTAGTGTGTTATGTTTCCTGTCATCACAATAATGCCAGTCGCAGGAACTATTTATGAGTTATTCTACTATTTAGTTCATAGGTAACTCAGGCTATCCAACCCGTCCTTGGCTGTTGACACCAGTGAGGTACTCAGCCACACTAGGGGAACTCCATTACAGTGAGGCCCACGGGAGGACAAGGCGTGTAATCAAGTGAACATTTGTGCTCCTGAAGGCCAGATTCAGGTGCCTGGACTGATCTGGAGGAGCCCTCCTCTACTCACCCCACAAGGTATGTCAAATAATCGTTGCCCTCTGCATTCTCCACAATCTAGCCCAAAGACGTCAGATACCATTGATAGCAGATGAGGGGAAGGCAGCTGGACCAGTGGCTGGAAATGCTGATATGGCAAGGGATGAAGAGCAAGAGAAAGTAGGAGCAGATGACTGTAGGGCAGATCTCATCAATCAGTACTTCTACTTACAAACAGGTATGTGGAGTGGACCTTTCGATGTGTTGAATGTGCACAACTTGAAGTAGATGTCTGCCATTACACCTTCTGACTTGATTCATCAGGGGGGTGTCATGAGCTCCAATCTCTATGTGTGAGTTGTGGATGCAGACTGATAGATTGTAAGGTGTACAGTACAATATGGTCTGCTACATCTTGTATTGTTACATCTGATCCTAACATACACTGTTCTTCTGTAATGGACTACTCACTATTGAGGTATGTTTCTTGCATTCTCCTATCGTCTTTTCCTTCCACTGACTGAAATTGCTAATTCGTGTTTGGCTCTGCAACCTTGGCTTGAGGTATTCATTGTCAGTGGCCAATGGTAATTGCTGACAGACATGAGAGGTGTACCTAACAGATATCTGGTAAAATGGATATAGTTACAGTGGGATGGTACCTTGTTCGTACTTCCTTCATACAAGTGGGTTGTGACTGCTTAGTACTTTCCTATTATCAGTGGGGTTGGGGGATGTGAAATGGTGTATTACATGTCAGTTGAAGTTTGTGGCCCGTGTGTGATGATTGGATCATGGCCTCCTGCTTCACAATGGGTGGGGTATTTTGTGATGATCATGGGACCTACTTGTGTTTGTATTCTGAGATTGCTGTCCAAGGTGCAGGTAACTGTATACTGACAAAGGTGACTGACAATCCTACAGGTATGGGGCCTATGTTAGTGTATGGTTAAACCACTGGGCTCCTCAGTGATGTTCATTGTGTGTTCTATGAGTGTGTTGCTTTACCCTTCAGAATATCAAAACTATGCACTTCAGGATATTTTAAGGCACAATGTAAAGCAATCACTCTCAGACACCTTCGTAAGTAGAATAATCAAGTTTATTTAAGGGGCAAGTTCTCAGCTAGCAAAACTAAACCACACTAATATATCTATATATACACCAGGAGAATAACATGAGAATAATGATGAAGATATAAGCACTCTGTGAATAACTGCAAGAGTAAGTGCATATAATACAAGTGCACACAATATACTTCAATGCTCAATAGCATGAAAATGACTGCAAGAATAAGTGCATATTACACACGCACACACAATATACTTAATAAATTGAAAAGCTTCACCGAAAAGAGCGTCTGCATCTATCACGCCTCCTAAAACTTGGATGCCTCTCAGGGCAAGCCCAGATCGAGGGGCGATCAGACCGTAATGCTCAGGGGGAATCTGAATTCCCACCCTTTATTCTGCAAATGTTCCACCACCCTGTCTAGCTGAATCTGCACCTGTTCTTGTGTCTCTCCCTGCATCATCACGTCATCTATATAGTGAGAAATTTGCACTCCAGGAACCACTGGTACTTCATCCAAATGCTCTGCCACCAGCCGGTGGCAGATAGTGGGGCTATGTAAATACCCCATGGGCAATCTACAGAAGGTGTACTGACGCCCCTCCCACTGGCATGCCAGTTGAGGCTGGCTCTCAGTAGCTATTGGTATCGTAAAGAACGCGTTGGCAATGTCAATGGTGGCATACCAAGTCCCACTGTGTTTCTGTATGTTCTCAATCAAGGTAATGGTGTCTGGGACCGCTGCAGTCAGAGGAGGTGTATGTTTATTCAATTGGCGATAATCAATGCAAATCCTCCAACTGTTATCACTTTTACAAACAGGCCAGAGGGCATTATTCCACGCAGTGGTGATGGGAACTATTACCCCGGCCTCCAGTAAGTCCTGTATAGTCTGGCTAATCTCCTCATGTCCTCCCGGTATTCTGTACTGTTTCATTTGAATCACCTTAGTAGCTTGGGGAAGTGTTACCGGAGGAATCTTCAACAGCCCCACCCTTGCGGCGGCTATTGATATAAATCTTTTGGAACCAAATTGATAACATCCATCTTCCAAATGTAGGGTCATCCCTTTCAAAATGTCAATTCCAATAATGTACTCGGGAATGGGCACAATCAAGACAGTGTATTCTCTCTTTGGCAGTGCCCCTATTTTCATGGGAACCACTATCTGCACTGCCGGGGTTTCTTTTCCGCCCAATCCCGTAATGGTGAAGTACTGTCCCCTGAATTTTCTTGGGTTGCCATGAATCAAAGTGGCCTCCGCTCCGGTGTCAACGAGGGCTCGAACCTTTTGAACATTTCCACGTTTCCAATAGATTTCTACTTTGACATGAGGTCTGTTATCTTTGCAAGCCCATCCCTGCACCGGAGTTTGACCTGTTTCCTAATCTTTTTTCACTCTGCGCACATCAGAGTCTGCCCAAGTCAGATCTGGATACAGCTTGCGGTAATTCTCAGGGAACTCCTCCTCCCTGTCTCTGCTTCGCAACCTCTCTGAGCTTACCAGCTCCCTCTCCCACTCTCTTCCTCGAGTTTTCCCAGAACCTGTCAGTTCCCGGTCTCTCTCCCTGCTCCGGGTTCCCTCTGAGCTTCGGTGCTCTTCCTCCCAATCTCCATCATCTGGGGATCTCTCTCTACTCTGGGGCTCTCTCCCTCTCTCTCCCTTTTCACCCTCACGCTCCTCCCCTCCTGCCTTTCTCTGGTTCACCACTTTGTTATCCTTCTTGTTTCCTTTCCTGCTCCCCTCCTTTTTATCCAAACCGCGTTTGCGGTACATTTCCCACATGTCCTTGGTGCTTATCCCATCAATTTCATCCCTGGTCACCCCATCTCGCAGCAAGGCCTGAAACATGTCTCGCCTTGTCACCCTGTTGTTATCAGTACGATTCTCAGACCGTGAATTCCTCTCTGGCTTAGCCCATTCTCCTAAGTCACTTAACTCATGCACCGCTTCTACCACCTGAGACAATGGGTTACCCGTCTGATTAATTAACAAAGTCATGATGACATGCTTATATGCAGGAGGAGCGGCCCTAATCAACCGGTTTCGCACAGACACACTTAAAATTCCATTCATCAAATCATGGGCATTACCCATAAAGATAGCTGTTTTCATCCCTTCTTCCTTCAATCTCTGTACTGCATCTCTCAAAGTATACCAAGGTTTATCATTAGGCGGCCAGTCTGACTCTGTCGGATACTTCTGAGCACACCCTTGCGCGGCTAGCTCCAACAAATTGGTCATGGGACCATTCCCTGGATAAGTTCTAAACTCATTTTGGATAACCGGGTCTGTACTTAACATACAAAGCCTTGGGGCGTCGCCGTGATCCAATTGGACCCCCTGGCCGCCCATATCATGCACACGCACCATCCACGTAAGCAATGGTTCCCCAGTCCTCTGTCGAAATCTGTCTATCACATCACTTAGTTCTTGCTGTGTATAATCCTCCAGGGCATCCAACATCACCCCTCCAGGATTAGCTGGGCTATGCTGTAACTTTCGCCGATATATGGGCTGCGCACGGACAACATTCCTGCGCTCTGTCTTTCCCTGACTAACATCTTGGCAGTCATCGCCCCCGGACTCATCTGAAAAATCAGATGTATCCCAGATGTTTCCATCCCAAAATTCAGGGTCAAAGGCTAATCCTGCCTGAGAGATAGCTAAATGCACCTTCTTTTTATTAACTTTCCCTCTTCGTTTCTTGTGTTTATATTTAGCGACTCTAACGGCCGTTCTCTCTGCAACCAGTTGGTACATTTCCAGCTTATCACTTAATAATTTATTTTGACAAGCTAGCATGGTAGAGGAATTTCGGGCTTCTACTAACTCCTTCTCCAGCTGCCCGTGGTCTTTTTCTAACTGTAAACATTTTTCATACAACTTTCGGTACGCAGAAAGCAAGATCCAGCCTCGCCTCCCCAACGCACAAATCTCCCTTCCCTTATCAATTGATACCTTTTGTAAACATGTAAGAACATCTTCAGGTTCTGCATTTAACATACACGCATTCCAATTTTCACACAAACCAGCACAACGTGACCATTCCTGAGCTAAAAGTTTATACGGGGCAGTTTCCCACCCCGGTATTTCTATGTCCGGATTTGCTACATGAGAACTTGCTTTTGAGTTCGCTTTGATCTTATTAAGCATTTTCCCTTTTTTTTTTTTCGAATCCTGCAAACGACTACGCCAATTTGTGTTGCTTTACCCTTCAGAATATCAAAACTATGCACTTCAGGATATTTTAAGGCACAATGTAAAGCAATCACTCTCAGACACCTTCGTAAGTAGAATAATCAAGTTTATTTAAGGAGCAAGTTCTCAGCTAGCAAAACTAAACCACACTAATATATATATATATACACCAGGAGAATAACATGAGAATAATGATGAAGATATAAGCACTCTGTGAATAACTGCAAGAGTAAGTGCATATAATACAAGTGCACACAATATACTTAATAAATTGAAAAGCTTCACCGAAAAGAGCGTCTGCATCCCTCCGCCGTACACAAAGCCGGGGAACCCAAATCAGCTGGCACAGGGAGCCTCTTTTCGGGACAATCAGTCCTCCTGGCGTTGCGTCCAACCCAGAAGAGAGTTCCTAAACCAGTCCATCCAGGCCCCCAACCTTTATAGTATTTACTAACGCCCAGGAGTCTTTTCTAGAAAAAGACCCCCTCCTTTACAAATTGTGCAATCGGCGGTACCTTGTTCACCCTTCGAGACGTCTCCTCAGAACGGGCCAAGTTCCCAGGAGAGGGCTCCAAGGTGAAGCTTGCATTCCTCCTTGTGTACAGGCAGCTTGCATTCCTCCTTGTGTACAGGCGCATCCCCCTGTTGTTCTAACTGATAGCTCGTGGAATGTAAATAGCGCCCTTCGTATCAGGCAGATGGAGCGAAGTTGAGCAGAAAAACACCCCACCCTTCAGCTTGCCGAAGCTTGTGGAAAAACACAGAACAGTGCCTTACGCACTGAACCAAACTCGACAAAATGGAGTCGTGAACCAAAATGGAAGCGAAGGCCAATGGAAGCAGAGGCCAATGGTCCATACCCTGCACCATTGTTTATCTTGCACGTAGTGCATGTAGCACTACAATGAGGTAAGTGATCATGTAGCTATTGGATGGGTATGTGAAGAGCCTGTACCTGGTGCTATATAGGTCCATTCTGGGTGCCCCTGCTTTGTAGGAAGTTTACCATGGGCATGACTTCTATTTCATGTATATGTGCATTGTTTGCCACCATGCCATCCATCCTGATGGTACTCCCTCTCATGCTCTATTTGCAGATTGGCATACTGACTATACTATTGTGTTGCCCTGGATTTCAACCTCTCTGACATCTGTCCTGTGACATTTCTGTTGTCATGTGTCTCTTACTGAAGGAGCCTCCGTCTGATGACCATTACACTGGCTTTTCGATGCAGGGGGGCATGACCAGGTCACAGTTGGCAAGCAGGGCAATTGTTGATGTATAATAAAAGACACATATACAGTAGCTGTGTTCTATTGTGATTTATTGTGCATATCAGAATACTAAAAGTCAAAATAAAAGTGCATAAATGAAATATGAGGTGATGAGTGATGTCATGGTAGATAGATTCATCAGGGTAGCTGCTACACAAGTTGGTTACACAGGTCCAGTGTCCTTGTAACATGGGAAAATGGAGTTATGTCTTAAAACAGTCTACAGGGTCTCAGTGCCACACAAGGGTGACAAATCAGGAGAGGTTCACTCCCTAGCAGTGGGTTTGGTCTTGGCATCTGCTTCAGCTGGATGTCTGGGTGGACGTCCACATTTTCGGAGAGTTCTTCAGCTACAGATGGTGGGTTGTCTGAGACATGTGGTTCCCCTTGCAGGGCCTCCATTATACTAGCTGAGGCAGATTTAAATGGGGTTGATATTCCATGGCTAGTGCAAGGGGACTGATGGTGTGTTGAGAAACCAATCAGGGTCGTATTGATGTCCCCAGCACCCCTGCAATGGAAGCCCTGTGGACATTTTGTGACTGCCACTGCTGCGTGACTTCCTGGTGGTATTCCCTCTGCAGCCTTTGATTTTCTCCCAACATGGTGATTTTTTGGCTCATTCTGTCCTGGGAACTTTGGTATGCTCCCAGGACTTGGGAGATGGTTTCCTGGTCAGTGAAGTCCATTTGAGGCCACATCCTCTGGCACACAGCATCCCTCCCACACGCCCTACTTCCAGGTACCTGTGGCCCTGGCACAGTGTGCCCAGTCCCAGTGGTGGCAGGTCCTTCATTCTCAGGGATGTTAAGGTTCTACCTCAGGTCCCTATAGTGTGGGACACACAATTGATTGAACAGTCCTTGGGACACAGGTTTGGGGGCAAATGGTTCCTGTGATGTGGGTGCACCAAAAGTCGGGGGTTGATGTCGGCAGGGAGGCCTGGAGTCATTGACTGACCAAGTGTCCCAGATGGGCGAGGTTGTTCGTCATTGCCCAGACATCCAGGCATGTTGTCCTCACTGCTGCCTTCCTCCTGAGGAGGACTGGCAGTCCCAGGTATCCTCTCCATGGTGGCAATGGCCTGGTTACCTGTGGAAGGAGTGAAACACAGAGTTCAGGTTAGAATGTGTGTTTGGTTGCCTCTTTGTGAGATGCAGACAGTGTTTTTACATGATTCCCTACAATTACATTGACAGATGCTGTACAGCATACCTTTGTTGTACACACAGCTCTGTTACTTGATTTCCATACTCCATGTTGGGAGCTGTCATACAAGTTTGGTACAGATTGTACTGCAGATGGGTTCTGTTTTTTTCTGATAATTGAAATGACAGTTCAAGTCTGTTACCTAGTGATTATTCAGGCGTGCTAGATGTCACACAATAAAGATGCACAATAGTGTCCTAGTGGGAACTCACTATGTGAGTATGCAAGGGTAAGAGTCCTGTACCTAGATGTTGTGTATGTGCATCGACTCAACCATCTTACTTTCCAACCCAGGTCAGTCTATTTCTGGCTTGGGATATTTGATCTGTGGCCATTAGAAATGGTCACTCAGTGGTAGCTGTGTTTTGCTTTGTTTGCTATTATAAGTGTGCCATTGCATTGCTGTCATTGCCATGTTTCGGTCCTCGCTAGAATAATCTAGATGGTGTAGCTAGTACTTCAGTTGTACATGCATTACATGTGATGTGTTGTGCACATTCCCGGTTTTCACAATGATGGTTTAGTGCATTCTGGGAGTCGTAGTAATATAATTAGCCAGTAGTTAACGTGCCATTGCCAAAGGCTGTGAGAGCAGTTGGGCTGAGTGGAGAGGTGGCATGCAGGAAAGGGGCATTAGGTGATTAGGAGGGAGGTGTAGTGGGACATTTAGTTAATTAGGGAGTATTTGGCTAGTGATGAAGCATGCAGGACAATACAGTTGTGTGGCATGACTGTTGTGGATACTTTCCAGACTCCAATTCCCCAGGCATTCCATGCCCTGAGGATGCAATATGTCCATGACCTTCCTCTCCCATAATGTGAATTGTGGGGGAAGAGGTGGGGGCCCACCAACAGTCTTCTGCACTGCTATCTGGTGGTGTGATGCCATGAAACACACCTTCCCAATGAGGTCATTCCACCTCTTCCTGATGTCCTCCCTTGTGCGTGGATAGCTGCCTACTGAATTGACTCTGACGACTATCCTTTGCTACAACTCCATTTTCCTGGCAATCGATGTTTGTGGGACCTGTGCTCCAAAGAATTGTGGCTCTACCCTGATAATTTCATCATCCACCATGACCCTCAACTTGTCGTCAGTGAAACATGGGTGTTTTTGTGGGGACATAGTAGTGGTTGTGTAGACAGTGTGTGGGGGTTCTGTGAGTGTTAGGGTGCAGTGTTGGGTAATTGGTGAGGTGTAGGTGCTGCGTTGTGAGGGAGAGACAGTTGTCACGGATTGTGTGTGCTAGTGATGTGTGTATTGTGTTCTTTGTGCTGATGTGGGGTGTGTGCTGAGTTTGATCTGCATGTGTGCCTATTGTGTAAAGGTGCTTTATCTATAATATTACCTACTCTCTAGGTATCTGAAAGGTATTTTTGTTGCAAAGGATTGCGGGTTGTGTAGGGGTGTGTTATATAGTGCAATGAGTAGGTGTGTCAGGTGTGTGGATGTGTGTCAGGTGTGGGTTATTCAAACTATCCAATGTGGTATGATCTGGTGTTCTGACTGATGTGAGTTCTGACCGCGGCGGTTCGCACTGTCAATGGTTTTCTGCCATGGAAGAACCGCTATGTTGAATTGTGGCTCGTAATCTGGTGGGTGAATTTTTGTCAGGCTAGCAGTGCTGGCAATGGGATCGCCTCTTTTCCGCCCTGCAATGTCCTGGTGGTTTCGGATTGGTGGCTGAATTTTGTTGGTCTTCACAGTGTGACTCTTAATACAGCGGTCGGATTACTTCCAACATGGTGGTCTTTTTGCAGCTGCCACAGTGGCAGTCTTATCAAAAGACCGCCAAACTCGTAACAAGGCCCTAAGTTTAAAAATAAAAACTATGTATGCCAAAACAGATTAAAATCTTTGTTGGCCTCGGTTAAAAAAAATAAAAAAACTTGCAATTATAACATCATTTATAAAGTTCTGTTCCAGAAAAGTAGCATTTCCTTTACTACTGCAAAAGTATCTGATGATTTTCTTATACTTGTCACACATTAAAACTTGTCTATTCCTTAGAACATGGTGCCAATAATTTGTTGTATTAATCCTCCAAACAACGTGATGTTTAAACTTCTTTATATGTGAAAGATGAAGGTAAAAAGGCAAACAAATCTACTTCACAGGACAGTGGATTTCAACTGCCGTGAAAACATTCCAACCTTCCAAGCAACCTTCCCTAATACATCATATTCTGATTTGACATAATGACATTCTAATATCATCATGTATCATGAATAAATAAGAATGGAGGACGCAACAGTATTTAATGCACCGGATAATCATCTAATGCGTTAAATACCTCAAGGTTCGTTAAATTTCGGCAGGTCAAATCTGCTGAAATTTAACAGAGGAACTATGAACCTCACTTACTGTACTATGCCTATTTTGGTGCATCAAACACCAACATCCGCACCTTATTCGACACAAACTCGAAATAAGTGCTATTTATCGTGCCCAATAAATAGCGTACCTTGTGGTATCACTATTTATCAGGTGCGCTAAATAGCACCTATACTTGTAATCAGGACCAAAGTAATGAAGATGTCCCAAGTGCATCACAATACTCTAAGAACTCTGTCTTTGACATGCTGTTAGCCCTTTTAGATCCAGTTCCTTGTTTCCTTTCAGGAGACATTGGTGTTAAATTGCCTACTCCTTAGCCTCTTCTTCCTAACACATATTACATTTATGAGCACCTTCCTATCCTCCGGCATTGTCTAGAGAATGGAGATCTGGTACCAGAGAAAAGTCAACCCCAACATCCTTCCAACCATTAACAGGTTCAGGTTGAGGATATGGTAAGTTATGCCCATAGCAGTTACCTCTTTGTTTGATTTGAATATATCACCTTCCAGTATAGAAACTGCAAAATCGTTTTTGCTAAGTCTTTCTAGGGTGTAGACAGTTTACATTTAAAACCATACATTTAGGCCCTATCTCCCTCTTGAACCTGACTCTGAAGAAAACATTTAGTTTTCTCTTTCTTGTCAAGCCTTAATCTTTCTTTCTAACCTCTTCCGACTTAGGACCTCTTAAAGAATAATGGGGGGACTTATTACTGCATGTTTTAATAAGATAATTTTGCCCGCTCAATGTTAAAGGTGCCTAGGGTTTTTGCACCTCCAATAGTACAGGGTGCAGAACACACAAAAAGTAGTGGTAGTGGTCCCAGACCAGGGTGCACACAGACTCGGAATACTAAAAAAAGGTTTACTCAAGGAATTACCCCAAGAAGCCTCTCCTGTTTTGAACTAGTGGTAAATCGTTGAAATGCAGAAAATACAATTTGTACAGCAAAATGTGGGTGAATGAATTTGAGCAAATAATTTAAATTCAGAAAATAAAATTGTTCACCAAAAAGTGGGTGGATGAATTTGAGCAAAAGCGGAAAGCCAATACAACCACAAAATGTCATTATCATTATTTGTTTATTTGTTAAGTGTACAAACACCAACATAGGTATATTGGTCAAGGTTAAGGATAAAAGGTACAACATATCTACAGAATAAACGAGGCTTTGAAGCTCGCCTAAACAGATAAAATTGAATGCTTTTAAGATAAAAGGGGACACTATCCAAATTTAGGGATTTAGCAGAGGCACTGTTGACAATCAGATTTGGAACACTTGATAGGTGGTGTAG
The DNA here is from genome assembly GCF_031143425.1 of Pleurodeles waltl. NCBI lineage: Eukaryota > Metazoa > Chordata > Amphibia > Caudata > Salamandridae > Pleurodeles > Pleurodeles waltl. The sequence goes on along the minus strand of NC_090442.1, from coordinate 317,477,767 downwards.
TGAACAGCAGTCGTAGCCAGAGTGCAGGCTCTTCGGGGAAAGGTAATGAGAGAAATGAGAAAGCAATGTTTTTCCGACTTATAGAATACTCTCTGCAAAAGGCAGTGTGGCTTCTCGAGAATATTTGGGCTCCTTGGTAACCAATGTAACGCTATCCTTCCGTGGCTATTGATTTTTTATATTTCCCAACCAAATCATAGAGCAAAATGTTGGATTTTCTGCCAGTTACATAATGGAGAATCAGGTAGCCCCAAATAAGAGATATTCGTATAGTCAGTTCATGAGAGGATGCGCGTAGGAACCGCATGAACATGGAGGTTCTGGGGTAAAAAAATGAAAAACCTTCTTTAGTAACCTTAAAAAACCCTTTAGTAGTCATAAAAACAGATGGATGAGACTCCATTAATCTGAACCTAAATGATAAGTGAGAGTCAAGCATCACTCCCGGCGATTTGCCCTTAGCTACAGGAGCGATAGCAACTCCCTGAGAGTTAGACAACACAAACTGAATTCTTCACTCAGTGCTATTGCTAATTAAAATAATTTTCAATTTACTGCTATTCTCATTAAAAAAATAAGTGCCATCAAATACTGTATCGCTACAAAGCATGTGGTCAGTTATTTTGCAGGAAGGAGTGCAGAATGATGAGTGCTGATTGTCATCACTGTAGTATATGAGAAAACAGCCAAATGATAAAAATCAATTAAGCAAGAGGATGAATATAATTATTAAATAACATTGGGGAAAGGGAGGCTCCCTGATGGGCTCCACAAATTAAAGGAATGCAGACAGGGTAGAAAGGAGGAAGTGAAGCCGTCTGAATTCAGTCTTTAAGGAAAGAGGAAAACCAAGCTAATATTGAACCTCCGGTCAGAATTTCAGGAAGACGACTCACAGCCATATTATCTGCTGCCTAAAGGTCGATAAACAAGATGACAGGCAAAGGAACAATGCTGCTTGGCAGAGAGTCATGTTTGCATTGGTGTTAAAAAGGACCTGTCACTGTTGACATGGATGTGACCCTACACTAGGAAGTCCCATTCCTGCTGTTTTTATCAGTCTAGCTATATTTATATGGCCCTATGCTGTCTTTCACAGTTTCCAAACACACCCCTGTCTATATCCTGTCACTCTGAAATTCCTTCAGCCAATCTTGATACAATGCTTCTTGTTCTTATGTGAAGCTCCACATTTACTTGTGTCTGTGATGCAATCCTGACATCGTGAGATTAAGCCTGTGTTTCCAACATTTTATAATCCTTATTTTACTTTGTCACATTTATCAATTCTTTCTTTTTTCCTTGCGATTTCTGAAAGGAAGAGCCTTCTTAAATGTTTTCAAACTCTCACTTTCTGTGCTGATATATATAATGCTGTGGAGGTTGACGAAGAGAGATGTTTTTCCATTTTGGTTTTATTCTGAAAGCTATATCATCAGTAATGAATGGATCTAACTTTCATACAAAGTGTTTTTGTTGTTTTGAAAGGATCAGGAAACCAATTCCACCAGCGAATGTTCTGATATAGCTCTGATGTTTGGAAGTTGTTGCTGGAATGCTCGTTGAGGTCTTCTTCCAGCCTCAGGTTCAGAAACCACAATAACGCTGGTGAGACATCATCAGTATTCTCAACACTCGAGGTTGACTAGATCTTTGGACTTGGCGAAGAGTGTAGTAGTCAGATTCATTCAATCACAAACCAATGAGATAAAACCATAAACAATTCTGGACATTACGAACAATTTAACACTAAATCAAACTCCAAACTGAATAAAGTTTCAAAGCTTTATCACAATCCCAAAATCAATCTTACGTATATGGTGTGCAAAACTAAGGGGGTCATTCTGACCTCGGCGGTAAAAGGCTCCTACCGCCGGTCAAAAGACCGCCATTCTACCGCCGCAGCCGCGGAAATCGCCACGGTCATTCTGACCAACAACTGCCAAGCCGCCAAAAACCCGACATCCACGGAAGGCCGCCTCATCAGCGGGCAGCGATAAACTGGAGATGACCAAACCTCCACCGCCACGCCAACACAAACACGCCCATGCCATTACGACCCACCAATCCACGTGGCGGTCTTTCAACCGCGGTATTCCTTTGGCGGTACACACCGCCGCGGTCAAAATACACACCCAGGCTCCAAAACCCAGCCACATTGGACAATTTGAAATACACACCTGATACACATACAAACACCACCCCCACACATTCAAGCAACTATAAAACACACACCCACATCACCCACAAACCCCCACTAGTTGGAAATCGGAGAGAAGGCGAGAGAGAGAGAGAGAGAGAGAGAGAACATCAATCGAAAACCCCAACACACACAGGAGCCCAACATCATCAACCACACCACATCTACGCACACATCACCACACCACCACTCACATCACCGCAAACACCACCCAACACCTCATCCACACCACCCCATGGCACCCCAAAGACACCCCAGGTTTTCGGACCAAGAACTCCGGGTCATGGTGGAGGAAATCATAAGGGTAGAGCCCCAGCTCTTCGGCACACAGGTGCAACACACCACAATAGCCAGGAAGGCGGAGCTATGGCAGAGGATTGTCGACAGGGTCAACGCCGTGGGACAGCATCCCAGAAACCGGGAAGACATCAGAAAGCGCTGGAACGACCTACGGGGGAAGGTACGGTCGATGGTCTCCAGACACAACATCGCTGTGCAGAGGACTGGCGGCGGACCCCCACCCACCCCTCCCGAATTCACAGCATGGGAGCAAGAGGTCCTTAACATCCTGCATCCTGCGGGCCTCGCTGGAGTAGGCGGAGGAATGGACTCTGGTAAGTCTAGTCTCAACTACTCCCCCCCCCAACCACCAGCATGCCAACCCACACCCCCACCCTCACCCCCAACCCCCTAGCACACAGCCTCCCTGCCAATGTCTCACCAGCACAACCCACCCAACCCAAAACCAAACCCTGAATGCCAACACAAACCATGGACACCCATCACCTATGCATGACCACTGCACATACCCATCCCCCCCACAAACCACCCTCACAACTCCTGCCACAAGGGGATGCCAGCACTGGGGGACAAGGGCACCCACAAATCGCACACCATGGAACACACAGAAGCAATAACCATACTCTTTCACCCCTGCAGGGCCCGAACGCCAACACACCGGCCAGGAGGGTCCAGATATGTCCATCCCACCCCCAGAACAGGCCCGCAGTGAGGACAGCAGCTCTATCGACCTGGAACCTGATGACCAGCCCGGACCATCGGGGACCTCTGGACAGTCGGTTCCCCACACACAGACACAGGCCACAGCAGACCTAACCCCCTCTGGGAATATCAGCACCACTCCCACCCAGCGGGCCCATGCCTCTGTCTCCAGGACAGGTCAATCAGCGGTGTGTCCGCCACTACAGGGCACCCAGGCTGACCCGACACCCCAACAACAACAGGGACCTGGGGGCAGTGGTAGCGGGCACACCGTCCAGGGGACAGAGGCCCGGGGAAACAGGGCAACTGGGAGGGCTGCAGTGCGACAGGGGGGGGAGGACAGGCCCAGGGAACCGACTTTCCAAGAGGCCCTCACCACCATCATGGGAGCATACCACCGCTCCCAGGAGACTATGGCGACGGTAATGGCCAGGTTCCAGGAGATCCAGGCACAGGAGGAACTGTACATGGGGTACAGAGAGGAGCTCAGGAACATCGTCCAGGCCCTGAACCTAATAGTCACCACATTGCGGGACCATGTGGCACCCCAAAGGGCCCCTGTCCCCAGCCCGGACCAGGAACAGCCTACCACCTCCGCCGGCGCTAGTGGACAGGAGGCCCCCACACAACGACGGGCCACCAGAACCCCACCTCCTGCTGAAGATCAACCACCCCGCAAGAGGAGCCTGAGATCACAAAGGAAGACAGAGTAGGATGCCAAGACCCCCGCCAGCCTAAGATCCCCCCGGATGTCATTCCACTGTCCCACATCGTCACCCTGTCCAACCTTGAACTGCCCCTGCTCCATCCTTCCACAGGCATATGGACAATGCACCTGTGCGACCGAGAACTGGACTCTGCCATGGATATCACTCCACCCCCACCCATCACCGTTTTACTATCATGTCCCTATATGTAGCACTTTAAATAAATCACCAATTGCACTTAAGAAAACAGGAGTCTGCTTGTATTCTTAACAAATGTATTATGCATAACGGGTCAAAAATGTGCAGTTACTTTGTGATGACAACATACCAATGTCAATTTGCTTTACTCCATTGCCGAACAAACCAGAAGTCACGCAGTGGGTCATACAGCTCTGAAAAGCCAAGGGAAAGTCACAATTCAGTTGAAAGGAACTGGGGGGAAACACAGAAAGTAGAGATGCAGGAGGCCAGAAGGAAATGTAAAATGACGTGGGGGATTCTTACCTGGGTGCTACTGAAAATACTGTTGTATGACCGTGTCCCTGTTGTCCGTGTCGTCCCCGTCGTCTTCCTCCTCTTCACTCTCCACAGGCTCCACAGCTGCTACGACACCACCATCTGGACCATCCTCCTGCAGAAAAGGCACCTGGCGTCGCAATGCAAGATTGTGAAGCATACAGCAGGCCACGATGATCTGGCACACCTTCTTTGGTGAGTACATGAGGGATCCCCCTGTCATATGCAGGCACCTAAACCTGGCCTTCAGGAGGGCGAAGGTCCTTTCTATGATCCTCCTAGATCGCCCATGGGCCTCATTGTACCGTTCCTCTGCCCTGGTCCGGGGATTCCTCACTGGGGTCAGTAGCCACGGCAGGTTGGGGTAACCAGAGTCACCAATTAGCCACACACGGTGTCTCTGTAGCTGTTCCATCACATAGGGGATGCTGCTATTTCGCATAACATACGCATCATGCACTGACCCAGGGAACATGGCATTTACATGGGAGATGTACTGGTCAGCCAAACAGACCACCTGGACATTCATAGAATGGTAACTTTTCCTGTTTCTGTACACCTGCTCATCGTCTTTCGGGGGTACTAAGGCCACATGGGTCCCATCAATGGCACCAATGATGTTGGGGATATGTCCAAGGGCATAGAAGTCAGCCTTCACAGTGGCCAAATCACCCTCCTCAGGGAAAATTATGTAGCTCCGCATGTATTTCGTCAGGGCAGACAACACTCTGGACAAAATCTTAGAAAACATTGGCTGAGACATCCCTGATGACATGGCCACTGTTGTCTGAAAAGACCCACTTGCCAAGAAATGGAGGACTGACAGAACCTGCACCAGAGGGGGAATTCCTGTGGGTTGGCGGATGGGGGACATCAGTGCTGGCTCCAGCTGGGCACACAGTTCCTGTATAGTGGCACGGTCAAGTCGGTATCGAAGTATTATATGACGTTCCTCCATTGTCGACAGGTCCACCAGCGGTCGGTACACGGGAGGATTCATCCTTCTCCTCGCAAGTCCCAGCGGACGGTGCCTAGGAAGGACAACATGGAGCACAGAGTCAACCAACCCACAGGTACGTAACTACAGCTTGCACAGTACACGATTGTCAATGCATTGAATGGCTTGTATGAGTGGCAATGCAAGGCCTAGGCCTGTGTGACGCAGTAGTAATTAAGCCCCGTGGTCCCTTGTAATGGCGGCTGCCTGACCTGAGAAGTGTGACAATGGGATGTGAGGTCAATGCGCTGGCGTGACACACCGTGGCGGTAGGCGGTCGAAGACCGCGGCGCAAAGCCGCATTGGTTAACATCGAACCCTATGGGTTTCACAGGCCAATGACTAGCTGCGCCGGCGGTCGCGGAACGCACCGCGGCGATACGCGCCATCTGATTAATCACTCGAGACCTGATCATCCACAGGAGAGGACCTATACTGCAAGTGCTGCTGTGACCTCGGTCTGGGAGATACAATGGCTGCTGCGACTGGGGAAAGGGCCCCTGCCTTCACGACAGAAGAGTTGGAGAAACTTGTGGATGGGGTCCTGCCCCAGTATGCGCGACTCTACGGTCCTCCAGACCAACAGGTACGTACACTGTGTGCACGTTGCATGGGCTATGTCTGGGTTGTGTATGGTGGATGTAAGAAGGTGGGGTGGGGAGCGAATGAGGAGTGCAAGGCATGACAGATGAGAGCATGTGCCACATGGCAAGGTTGGGGAGGGGGGGCCAATCACATCTATCATGCGGAAAATGTATGATATTTCAATTTCCACCCTGTACATGTCAAATAGGTCAGCGCCCATCAGAAGATCGACATTTGGCGTGCCATCGCCAAGGAAGTCCGGAACCTGGGGGTCCACAACAGACGGGGCACCCACTGCCGCAAGAGGTGGGAGGACATCCGCCGCGGGACCAGGAAGACCGCCGAGTCACTGCTGGGGATGGCCTCCCAACCTAGGAAGGGTGCCAGTCGTACCCTGACCCCCCTGATGTCCCGGATCCTGGCGGTGGCCTACCCCGATTTGGATGGGCGTGTGACGACATCACAGCAGACACAAGGGGGTGAGTACCAGCACATTCAGCTATCTTTGCGCGCAGTGGGGGCGTCTGGGTGGGGGGGGAGGGCTGTGGGTGACATTAGGCCAGGGCGCCTTCTGTAGTGTAGTCCCCTCCTTTAGGCATGGCCCTGTGCCCCCGCCCCCAACCTCTGTACAGTGCCAGGTACAGCTAGCCATGGTCCTGCATCACCCATGTGCGCGTTTGTTGTCCGGAGACCTGTTGGCCCAGTCACAAGTACTCAGTAGTGTGCCCCGATTGCGCGGCTTAGTGCATGAGGCTCCTGTGTCTGTCTTTTCTTTATCTTCTTGTGCATGTGTGCTTCAGCATCATCAGGCGGAGGAGACTTGGCACCGGAGCACGAGGGAGCTGCGACTCACAAGGCCCCGGTGTGCCATGGCACAGACACCGAGGCCATCAGTGATACGGAGGGCGAGGGGAGCTTCACAACGGGGAGCCGTGGTGAAACCAGCGACACCGACACGTCCTCGGAAGGGAGCTCCCTAGCGGTGGTGGCAACATCCGTGCCCCCGCCTCTACAGGTACAGCCGCCACCCAGCGCACCAGCTCCGCCCTCCCAGCAGCACCTCAGGCCCTGCCACTGTTACCCCTGCTGCCCTCAGTGAGGAGGTCATTGACCTCCTGAGGACCATCATTGTTGGGCAGACTACCCTTTTGAATGCCATCCAGGGGGTAGAGAGGGAGGTGCATCGTAGCAATGCATACCTGGAGGGCATTCATTCGGGTCAGTCTGCCCATCAACAATCGTTCAATTCTCTGGCCTCAGCACTGACGGCAGCCATTGTCCCTGTTTCCAGCCTCCCTCTTCTAACTGCCTCCACCCTGTCTCTGTCTCCTGTTCATCTGCCTATCCCATCCACACCATCAGACCAGCCTGCACACACCTCAACACCCAAGGGCAGCTCTTCCAGACATAAGCACCACAGATCACACAAACATTCACCCAAGCAACACCCAGATGCAGACATGCCAACAGCCACTACCACCTCTGTGTCCCCCACCTCCTCGTCTCCCTCCTCCCTCCCTGTGACGTCGCCACTCACACCTGCATGCACACCACCAACAGCCAGCACACCCATCACCAGCACACCCCCCAGTACAGTCCGCACACGTGCAGTCACCACCCCCACTGCCGTTTACACGTCCCCTGTGTCCTCTCCCACTGTGTCTGTCACCCCCTCTTCCAAGACACACAAACGCAGGCAGCCACCCACCCAACAGCCAACCACCTCACGACAGCCTCCAGTCCATGCACCTTCACCCAAGGACAGCACACCTGACTCTCCTACAACCACCTCCTCTTCCTCCACTCCCATAACCACTGCACCTACCTTTTACCTTGGTCCTAAAAAGTATTACCTCTCCAATCTTGACCTCTTTCCCTCACCTGACCCACCCCCTCCATCTGCTAAGAGTCCCAAGAGCACCTCAGCCACCACCAGCCCGGGTTCACGTGTCAGCGTAGTCCATGGATTTTGGAGTCCCCCCTTTGCCAGCAGTGAGACATCGGTCAGCAGCAAGGGGACAGCCAGCCCCCCCCTGGAAAGAGGACCCGGAAAGTGAGGGGCCGCCGCGGGAGGAGTGCCACGGCTGCCCCCAAGGACCAAAGTTCGGACACTTCACCTGCCACAACTTCCAGGGGAGGCAAGGCCCAGAGAGCCACAGCGAAGGAGGGCAAGGGCAGCAGGGCGGAGAAGTCAGGCAGCAGGAGCGCGGACCAGGAGGGCCCCACAAGCCCCATCCCGGGTGTGAGGGAGGACACCCAAGGGCTCAGGACACCGTCACCGAAGGGTCCAGCAACTGCACGGTCAGAGGGCGACTGAGCAGGGAGTCCTGCCCAGGTCAGACTCCCTGGAATTACAGGACAAACACCGCTTAAGAGTGCCCAGCCGTGCAGGAAGGCACCGCTGAAGAGGGCCCCGCCGTCCTGAAAGGCACCGCTGAAGAGGGCCCCGCCGTGCAGGAAGGCACCGCTGAAGAGGGCCCCACCGTCCTGAAAGGCACCGCTGAAGAGGGCCCCGCCGTGCAGGATGGCACTGCTGAAGAGGGCCCCGCCGTCCTGAGAGGCACCACTGAAGAGGGCCCCGCCGTGCAGGAAGGCACCGCTGAAGAGGGCCCTGCCGTCCTGAAAGGCACCGCTGAAGAGGGCCCCGCCGTGCAGGAAGGCACCGCTGAAGAGGGCCCGCCGTCCTGAGAGGCACTGCTGAAGAGGGCCCCGCCGTGCAGGAAGGCACCGCTGAAGAGGGCCCCGCCGTCCTGAAAGGCACCGCTGAAGAGGGCCCCGCCGTCCTGAAAGGCACCGCTGAAGAGGGCCCCGCCGTCCTGAAAGGCACCGCTGAAGAGGGCCCCGCCGTCCTGAAAGGCACCGCTGAAGAGGGCCCCGCCAAGACAGGCCCCGCTCCGCTGGGCCCCGCCGTCTCAAGCACCGCTCCGCTGGGCCCTTCCTGTCAAGCACCGCTCCGCTGGGCCCTTCCTGTCAAGCACCGCTCCGCTGGGCCCTTCCTGTCAAGCACTGCTCCGCTGGGCCCTTTCTGTCAAGCACCGCTCCGCTGGGCCCTTCATCTCAGGCACCGCTCCGCTGGGCCCCGCCGTCTCAAGCACCGCTCCGCTGGGCCCTTCCTGTCAAGCACCGCTCCGCTGGGCTCTTCCTGTCAAGCACCGCTCCGCTGGGCCCTTCCTGTCAAGCACCGCTCCGCTGGGCCCTTCATCTCAGGCACCGCTCCGCTGGGCCCCGCCGTCTCAAGCGCCGCTCTGCTGGGCCCTTCCTGTCAAGCACCGCTCCGCTGGGCCCTTCATCTCAGGCACCGCTCCGCTGGGCCCTTCCTGTCAAGCACCGCTCCGCTGGGCCCTTCCTGTCAAGCACCGCTCCGCTGGGCCCTTCATCTCAGGCACCGCTCCGCTGGGCCCCGCCGTCTCATGCACCGCTGGGCCAATGACTGTGCCGGTTCTGTGTCGTGCTAATGTTCACGCTGCACTCGGCCCACTCTGCCTCCTCCATTGCCTGTGGAGACTGTTTTCCACTTGATGGACTGTGACTTTGCACTCCCCAGGATATGACAGTGGGCAAGCCACCCACTGTAGAGACTTGAGAGACTGTGGCTTTGCACTCCCCAGGATTGGACGGTGGGCATGGTGGCCCCTTCTTGGATCTGGCGTCGTGAACTCATGTGGCTGTGGTGCCCCCCTTTCCCTTCCCCCTGAGGTGCATGTAGTTTTGTCATGTGATGCCCCTGCAGTGTTCTCTCCAACGGACTCAGGTCTCCTTTGTGGGCTTTGCCCATGTGTTGATTCACTTCGGCCCACGGACATTTGCAATTTCTGTGACTGTGCGGGACTTTCTGCCTCTACAGTATTTCTCGGTCACGCAATGTTTACATTAGATAATATTTCCATAATTTTCCTATTTTGCCATGTCTTCAATGAACCTATTTTGTACATAAATGTTGTTTCTCACTTGAATCATATCTTTTCGTTATTCCGGGGGGTTTGGGTGGGGTAACTTTGACTTGGTGCTCTGCATTGGTGTGTAGATAGTTGGGGGGTGGGTGTGATGCGTATGTTTGTGCCCGTAACCATTCCTCCTCCCCCCCTCCCCTGTGTCGTAGGTGCGGTACTCACCGTTGTCGTCTGCGCCCGAGTTCGTACTCGTGGTAGATGAGCAGGTAGACGAGAGTGGGTAGGATGTGTAATTCGGGTTCCATGCTGTCCTCCGTCCTCGTGGAGTGTATAGAGGTGAGCGTTTTCCCGTTCGTAGTCTGTTTCCGCCGTGTTTTTATCGGCGGGGCTCCCGCCCCGGATGAGGTGGCGGATTGGTGAGTTGTGATAGGGTGGGCGGTACTTTGTCTGCCGCCTGCCTGTTGGCGGTGACCGCCGCGCTGTTTGTTTGTCCCGCCGTGGCGGTCGGAGTGTTAAAGTGGCGGGCTGTGTTGGCGGTTCCCGCCAGGGTCAGAATTCCATTTTTTGAACCGCCAGACTGTTGGCGGGTTGGCCGCCGCTTTATCACCGACCGTCAGGGTCGGAATGACCCCCTAAATTAGAAACATACATGAAAACCATTGGGTGACCAAAGCGTCTAAAAAGATTTAACCTACTAAACATCAAAACTGTTAAACACTCCAGAAGAATGACATAGATCAGCAAAACCACAATAAACACATTAATATCAGATTTCACAGTAGATGATGTTGACATCAGTAAATCATCAAAATACATTAAAAAAAATCAATTGCAGAGCTGGGCCATGCTTATCTGTAAAACAAATTGGGGCTTGCATGTGTGGGAACGGGCTAACACATGCAGGCAAAAGCAAAATAAAGACAAAAATAATTTGGAAATATCATCAAACTAGGGCAACTCTCTATAACAAATATGCTGGTGCAAGTATCTAAGCTAAAAAAGAAACAAGAAACCACATTTAGTTATACCTCTCCTCATGGGAAATCAGACAGGATAATTCATCAGATGAGTGTTCACCTTCATTTGACATCCGTAGACAGCAGCATTAAGACGGGTCAGAACACGGGCTGCATATAGGGCACGTCAGCAGTTGAGAATTAGGCATATTAGTAGTATTGAACAGCATAAACAAATGGCTCATTTAGGACTAACAGGAAACTCGTCAGAAGACTTGGAGACGACATGGGCAACAGCAGATAACTTTCTCATGGTATTAGACTGACTGACTTGACAAACTAACTTCAAGTTTCAAAGTCTCTCACTAATTAGAAATGTCCATGGTCCTCTTGATTGGTCCTTCAGGTGGGCTCAACTTATGTGTAAGATTCAGGCCCTCATTACGAGTTTGGCAGTCCGAGGACCACCACGGTGGAGGTGACAGTTGCACTGCCGCAGACCCGGCGGAGAAGACTGCCATATTATGACCATGGCGGTGATCCCAACGGGACACAGCCAATAGACCACCAGTACCGCCAGCACGGACGGACTGCCACAGCCTGCGGCAGGCATCTCCATTCCGGCAGGGACCATGTTCCCGCTGATCATATTACGAGGTTACACACGGCCAGGATATCCCAAAATCAATCTTACGTATATAGTGTACAAAACTGAATTATAAACACACATGAAAAACATTGGCTGACCAAACCCTGGCAGAAATGACCAATGTAAAAGGAGCCATCATGGAACCTGAACTTGAAGTCTTCCAACTGCTCCAGATCGCACTATGATTCCAGAACCAGCGACAAAGACAACAGCCGTAAGTACATCCACCTAGCACACAGTGGAGGGAAAGGCATTAGTACACACCCACACACAACACACACCAGGATGCTAAGCGACAGCCACACATGAAAACTAACACCCGTACCAACACACATACACACACCAACATAAACTCACGCACACACAACAACCACACAATGCTACACAACACCATCACAACACATCACACCGAGGAGAATGCACAAGGAAACCACACAACATATGCTGCAACAGAATAACATCCGGTGCACAAAACACACACAAACCAAATTGCACAAATACAACACATCCATCACGAAGTAAAGGTAGGACAATTATGTCTCCATCAAGACCAATAGGCGGTTGGCCCATATCTATTATAAATACAGATATACAAATATCAAAAAAGTACAAATAGGGCCAACTGACCAGTCCAAATAGTCCAAGTGCCACCGGTACATATAGCACTTGTGAATGTCCTAACTTGACTCCTGGCTGCAAAGTGGCCTCCACATTGTAGGGGCATCAAGGCGGCAGGCTGGCACCTTAGGAGTGATGGGTGGTGGTTGAGGGGGGTTTGGGTTTTGCGGAGGTCCTTGGGTTTGGGGGGAGGTTTGGCCTTGGCTTTCACTTTAGTTTGTGGCTCCTTAGGTGTGGCCCTGGGAGGGAGAAGCCTAGGTTTGGGAGGGCTGATTTTTTGGCAGGGGGAGGGGCATGGGTAACACCAGGGTGGGCAAGGGAGAACTGGGAGGTGGAAGGGCTGGGGTCGGGAAGAGACACAGTGCATTTTGGGAAATCTCGGTGGGAGAGTGGTAGGGAAGAGGGAAAATTTATATAGGAACCTTTTCTTAGGGACAGAAGAGCTGTCATGGGAAAATAATTTGGTAGTAGAGGGAGAGGTAGTGGCTGTGAGGTGTGTTCGTGTAGGTGTCTTGGGTGCAGGTGTGTGGGTAGAAGCCTGTGTGTGCTGGGTGTCTGTTGGGTGTGTGACTGAGGTGTGTAGGTGTCTTGGGAGGAGGGAGGGAGGTGCAGGGAGATGCCATGGTGGATGGGTGACTGTCTGTTGGGGTGGTGCCTGCAGGTAAGGTGGATGTGCTGCATGTGGGGGTGTTGGTAGTTGTGATAAGTGCACATGTGGTGGATGTATGCAAATCTGGAAGTGAGGTGACTGTGGGTATTATGGGACTAGTGGCTGGATCAGGGAGAGCTGGTATTGTGCCAGCAGGTGTGAGTAGTGAGTAGTGTAGTGGCTGTGAAGGAGTGGGTGGTGTGGGGGTCAATCTATCGAGTGGATGTTGTGTGTGCAGGTGGGTGTTGCCTGTGTGCATGCCGTTGGTGAGTCTTGTGGTGCTTGTGTTTAAAACTGCGAACTGTGTCTGTTGAGGTGGATGTATGGTGGTCTGACTGTGTGCTCTAGATGGGTGTGGGAGAGGGGTATGGGATTGGGCAGAGGTAGCCAATGAGGGTGGTATTGATATCCCCAGCACCCCTGCAATGGAAGCCATGTGGACATTTCGTGCCTGCCACTGCTGCGTGACGTCCTGGTGGTATTCCCTCTGCAGCCTTTGATTTTCTCCCAACATGGTGATTTTTTGGCTCATTCTGTCCTGGGAACTTTGGTATGCTCCCAGAACTTGGGAGATGGTTTCCTGGTCAGTGAAGTCCATTTGAGGCCACATCCTCTGGCACACAGCATCCCTCCAACACACCCTACTTCCAGGTACCTGTGCCCCTGGCCCGGTGTGCCAACTCCCAGTGGTGGCAGGTCCTTCATTGTCAGGGATGTTAAGGTTCTACTCAGGTCCCTATACTGTGGGACACACAATTGATTGAACTGTCCTTGGGACACAGGTTTGGGGGCAAATGGTTCCTGTGATGTGGGTGCACCAAAAGTTGGGGGTTGATGTCGGCAGGATGAGGCATGGAGTCATTGACTGACCAAGTTTCCCAGAAGGGCCAGGTTGTTTGTCACTGTCCAGACATCCAGGCATGTTGTCCTCACTGCTGCCTTCCTCCCGAGGAGGACTGGCAGTCTCAGGCATCCTCTCCATGGTGGCAATGGCCTGGTTACCTGTGGAAGGAGTGAAACACAGAGTTCAGGTTAGAATGTGTGTTTGGTTGCCTCTTTGTGAGATGCAGACAGTGTTTTTACATGATTCCCTACAATTACATTGACAGATGCTGTACAGCATACCTTTGTTGTACACACAGCTCTGTTACTTGATTTCCATACTCCATGTTGGGAGCTGTCATACAAGTTTGGTACAGATTGTACTGCAGATGGGTTCTGGTTTTGTCTGATAATTGAAATGACAGTTCACCTCTGTTACCCAGTGATTATTCAGGCGTGCTAGATGTCACACAATAAAGATGCACAGTAGTGTCCTAGTGGGAACTCAGTATGTGAGTATGCAAGGGTAAGAGTCCTGTACCTAGATGTTGTGTATTTGCATCGACTCAACCATCTTACTTTCCAACCCAGGTCAGTCTATTTCTGGCTTGGGATATTTGATCTGTGGCCATTAGAAATGGTCACTCAGTGGTAGCTGTGTTTTGCTTTGTTTGCTATTATGAGTGTGCCATTGCATTGCTGTCATTGCCATGTTTTGGTCCTCACTAGAATAATCTAGATGGTGTATCTAGTACTTCAGTTGTACATGCATTACATGTGATGTGTTGTGCACATTCCCGTTTTTCACAATGATGGGCTAGTGCATTCTGGGAGTCGTAGTAATATAATTAGCCAGTCGTTAACGTGCCATTGCCAAAGGCTGTGAGAGCAGTTGGGCTGAGTGGAGAGGTGACATGCAGGAAAGGGGCATTAGGTGATTAGGAGGGAGGTGTAGTGGGACATTTAGTTAATTAGGGAGTATTTGGGTAGTGAGGAAGCATGCAGGACAATGCAGTTGTGTGGCATGACTGTTGTGGATACTTTCCAGACTCCAGTTCCCCAGGCATTCCATGCCCTCAGGATGCAATATGTCCATGACCTTCCCCTCCCATAATGTGAACTGTGGGGGAGGAGGTGGGGACCCACCACCAGTCTTTTGCACTGCTATCTGGTGGTATGATGCCATGAAACACACCTTCCCACTGAGGTCATTCCACCTCTTCCTGATGTCCTCCCTTGTGCGTGGATAGCTGCCTACTGAATTGACCCTGACGACTATCCTTTGCCACAACTCCATTTTCCTGGCAATCAATGTTTGTGGGACCTGTGCTCTAAAGAGTTGTGGCTCTACTCTGATAATTTCATCCACCATGACCCTCAACTTGTCGTCAGTGAAACATGGGTGTTTTTGTGGGGACATAGTAGTGGTTGTGTAGACAGTGTGTGGGGGTGCTGTGAGTGTTAGGGTGCAGTGTTGGGTAATTGGTGAGGTTTAGGTGCTGCGTTGTGAGGGAGAGACAGTTGTCATGGATTGTGTGTGCTAGTGATGTGTGTATTGTGTTTGTTGTGCTGATGTGGGGTGTGTGCTGAGTGTGATCTGCATGTGTGCCTATTGTGTAAAGGTGCTTTATCTATAATATTACCTACTCTCTAGGTATCTGAATGGTATTTTTGTTGCAAAGGATTACGGGTTGTGTAGGGGTGTGTTATATAGTGCAATGAGTAGGTGCGTCAGGTGTGTGGATGTGTGTCAGGTGTGGGTTATTCAAACTATCCAATGTGGTATGATCTGGTGTTCTGACTGATGTGAGTTCTGACCGCGGCGGTTTGCACTGTCAATGGTTTTCTGCCATGGAAGAACCGCTATGGTGAATTTGTGGCTCGTAATCTGGTGGGTGGATTTTTGTCAGGCTAGCGGTGCTGGCAATAGGATCGCCTCTTTTCCGCCCTCCAATGTCCTGGTGGTTTCGGATTGGTGGCTGAATTTTGTCAGTCTTCACAGTGTGACTCTTAATACAGCGGTCGGATTACTTCCAACATGGTGGTCTTTTGGCAGCTGCCACAGTGGTAGTCTTATCAAAAGACCGCCAAACTCGTAACAAGGCCCTAAGTTTAAAAATAAAAACTATGTATGCCAAAACAGATTTAAATCTTTGTTGGCCTCGGTTAAAAAAAATAAAAAAACTTGCAATTACAACATCATTTATAAAGTTCTGTTCCAGAAAAGTAGCATTTCCTTTACTACTGCAAAAGTATATGATGATTTTCTTAAACTTGTCACACATTAAAACTTGTCTGTTCCTTAGAACTTGGTGCCAATAATTTATTGTATTAGTCAGTCAGTCAAATAACTTTATTCGGCAATTGCCATAAAAGTACAAACCAAGACACATTTCCCAATCTATAAATAGTAAAATAAAACTTTAAAACCATTACTGGAAGCACCAGATGAACATCCAATCTGAAACCCCTTGACATACATAGATAAATATACTAGACATGATTAAAAATCACAAAGTCAGAAAAGTACAAATGTTAGCGTTAAAAAGATATACTATACGTACATAAAATATTTAAAAAGGAGTAGGCCTTTTCCTAATGCGTAAAGAAGCTGTGACAAAGTCTAATACATGGTGACAAATTTGGATATTAGGCAATCTCTGAAGGTATAGCAGGGCTTCCTTATAATGAATAGGTCTAAAAAGACGTAACGTGGGTAAAATAAAGGCCCCTCTAGGTGCAGCATATAAAGGGCAAAAAAGAAAAAAATGCAAAGTGCTCTGGGTTGATTTGGAGTCACAGGGACAAAGCGGTAAATCCTTTTTCCAGAAACATGGTTCAGGGAAAGCTACCTTAAAATGAATTAGATTAAGTCTAAAAAGTGTTAAAAAGGAAATTATTTTAAAACTTGAAAACCAAGACAAATAGGGTTCAAGGCATGGAACAGTCACAATCCGAGAATAAGAATCAAAAGATTTCAATTTCAGGGAACTATAAAATCTCAGCTCTGATATGTGCTTGGAATAAGTAGACTTCAAAACAGACCTAGAGTTTGTGGTTAATAGATGGGGATCATCAAACATATATCTAAGCCCTAGGTTCTCAAAGGAGTTTTGCAGAAACATAAGCCAGGGAATCCTATTTGAGTATTCCAATTGAAGACAATCAGTGATACAGTCTTGGACCAAACTTGCCATAAGGTTTGACCAACATTTGATCCACAGCAGTAGGGGAGCCATAAAGACCCTGTCCTCCAAAAAGCACTGACCCAGTTCTTCATAGCAGATTATGTTTGCGGTGCATTTTGGAACCAACAATAATCTGCGCAGGAATTTATTTTCTACACTCTGAAGAGACGGTATTTTATTATAGCCCCAGACGCCTGCCCCATAAAGGACTGATGCAGTGCATTTGGAATTATAAAGAGTTTTCAACTGAGCAGGGGGTCTGTGACCTAGTTTATTTGAAAAGCGAAAAATTGCTTCATTGTTCCTTATCAACTGTTGGAGCTTAAAATTAATGTGTGTCTTCCAGGACAAAGAAGAACTCATGTACATGCCTAGATAACAAAATTCTTTGACCTTATTAAGAGTGTGCCCTCCCATAGAAAATAGTTTAGACTTTGTATTGCGTGGGCCACAAGTCATAACAAAAGTCTTTGGGTAATTTACTTTCAGATCCAGATTCAGCATAAAATCGTAAAATACATCCAGTAGTCCCTGTAAACCGTTTGCAGTACGGAAAATTAAAACCCATCTTCGGTATGTCCTTTGCATGTTTTAAAAGTGAATCATAGAGCCCATTTATATAAATCAGAAAGAGAAAAGGGGCTAAGATACATCCCTGCCTTACGCCCCTAGTTGACGGGATGGGGGAGGTTCTCTGCCCATGTGAGCCGACCTGAACAGAAATTGTTAGGTCTGTGTGTAGGCGTTTAATAAGCTCCAATAGAGGCGGATCACAGCCTAAGGCTTCCAAATTTTGCCATAACTTTGACCTATTAACCATATCAAAGGCACTGGTTAGATCAATGAAAGCCATGTGAATAGACTCTTTTTTGACTGTCACATATTTGCTGAGTATCAGGTGCAAGTTTAAAACTTGCTCAACTGTGCCTACACCAGGTCTAAAACCAAATTGAGTAGGGGATAAAATCTGGGCCTCGGACACCCAGTCTTCTAACCGGGACAAGATCACACTACCTAAAATCTTTGCCGTCGAATCAATAAGAGAGATTGGTCTGTAACAGGAAGGATCTTGTCTATTACCTTTTTTAAAGATAGGAACAATAATGGCCGATTTCCATGAAAGGGGCACGTTACTGTTTACCACACTATTCAAAACATTTGTAACTAGCGGACCCCAAAGATCAATTTCTGATTTAAAAAGATCAGCGGGAACCCCATCGGGGCCGGGAGCTTTTCCCTGCCTTGATCTATTGATAGCATTTTTGACCTCGTGGAGGTCAAAAATAATGTTTGGGGCCTTAGTTTTGGAATCTAAATTGAAAAGTGCAGAAGGATTTACATGCGAATTCTCATAGGTTCCTGAACAGAAGACTTTCCTAAAATGAGTTAACCAGACATCCTCAGTAATAAGACAGTCATCGGCCAAAGAGTGATGACCAGAAAAGTATGAGTGATTAATCACTTTCCAAAATTTAGAAGTGTCCTTCTGCTCAGATGCAGCCAAAAGATCGCCCCAGGCCCTGGACCTAATTTCTGATTTCCGTTTGTCAATGGCAGCCTTATAATCAACTCTGGCTATTTTAACTAATTGACGGGAGAGAGGAACTGCTTTAAGTGCATCTTTGAGTTTTTTGTGGGCAGATGAACACGCGGAGTCGAACCATCTGTGGGCCGCCGGCCCCTTCGCAGGCCTGTCCACCGCCAAGGCGCGTGAAATGTCAGTGCTTAAAAATTCAAATTCACGCACTATGCGGTCAGAATCTAACTGCTGGGAGAGACACATCTGAATCGAGTCCGACCTACTTCTTACAATTTCCTGGTTAAAAAGTTTTGGATCTATTTTGTCCCATTTTAAACGTATGCCACAGTTTGGATTATAAACAGTAGCAGCGCTCAAGCTTTTATTATTGGGTGCCTGAATAATTTTTAGGTCCAATATAATACTAAGGGGGTTATGATCACTCGCACAGTGGGGCGTAATCTTGAATTCTTGAATTACGTAAAAATCAGAGGAGCTGATAAGTATGAAATCGATAATACTCCCCCTCAAATTCCCTGTAAAGGTTGGTATATTGCAGGCGTCAGGGGCCAATTTCTCGGTAACATGGACCAAGTCAAATTTACAAGTAAAAAGGTTTAAGGCATCTCCTTCAGATGTATGGTTAAAATGAAATACTGACTCTCTGCCCTCAGCAGGAAAGGCACACAGGTCCATGTGTTCTTTGCTGCACAGAGGAGTGTTGAAATCGCCCACCCATATAATAATTAGGTCACTATTCTGCAAAGCATGGGAAGAATCTATAAAATCCGTTACCTCTTCCAAATGACCCATAAGGAGGCCCCGAGGGATATTGTTATAAAAGTTTAAAATAAGGATATCCTTTTGGCCACAAATAGAGACTAGGACAACCATAAAATAAAGGGAAGACCAGATTAAAGACACTTTTAAAAGCGGGAGATGTACGGAAACGAGAACTAAGAGGCCGCCACTAGCTCTCCCCATCTGGGAGGTTAATGCCGGCTGACACAAAGAGGTGAAACCGTTCAGGAGGAACGTATCTTTGGACCAGGTCTCCTGTAGACAGATTATATCGTAGGAGGAAATGAAGCTCTTCCAGTCCGAATTGTCAGATTTAGATCGCAGCCCTGCTATGTTCCAGCTAAGCAGAGTTAATGGTCTAGACACAGGACATGACATTAGAACTTTAGTATTTATAGGAGCTTTCAGGTCCAAATCAGGCTTTCCTGTGTCCCAGATACATTCAGCGTGGACATTCCCAGCCTTTGGTCTCTCCTTTTTAGAAGAACAGGGGTGGGTCACCGATAGTCAATCGTTCACGTCAAGGTGACTGAGAGTCGAGAACCGGTTGCTAGAGGGTACATTTACCTGTAAATGAAGCCTTTCAAAATCTGGTCTGCGAATACTAGAATTAGTGACAATGCGGTTTGGTAGGAGCACAGGGTCGTAAAAATGATACAGGGGATGTATTTGAATCCTGTTAGTTGACATTTTACAGTAGTCCAAATTGGTTAAAAAATTGTCTACTGAACGAGGATTAGCAAAATTTAAAACAACATAGTCTCCCTCCTCCAATACTATGGAGTGTCCTACCCTCCTCACTCTTCGGGCCATGAGAATCTTATCATTGTGGAAACAATTGGATTTGAAATTGAAGTTCAACCAGTGACCAGCTTTTCTAATTAGGGAGTGGGTATCTTCTTGTTTGGAGCACTCCAGAGGAGGAACATTTGAGAGAACCAGAACGTACGGGTTGCAGGCAGGTGGTAAATGTAAAAAGTCTGCATGGTTAGTAAGTTTAGTAGGATCTTTGTCATGCGTTCTAGAGGAATAGACTTCCCTTATCGGCCCTGATGCAGGGTTGTCAGCGAAAGGTCCTTGACCAGAGACGGTTCGTGCATCAGGCAAAAAATTACTTACTCCTTGGGGTACCAAAGTAGGGGGAGGAGTAGACTGATGTGCTGGTTCGGGGCTATGAAGTATTCCCGTGCATAAAGGACCTGGTTTTAAAAAACTAGATAAAAACCTGGTCACATCGTTACAAAAGCAATCGAGCTTCCTAGCGATCAAGGTGGAAATTTTTGCCTCAAGAGTTGCGCAAAAGGATTTGAGTGTCAAGTCAATAAAACTAGAAAGATCTTCAGGAGCATCCTTACTCGGAGGGCATTCGGGGAAGGAGACCAGGGGGATTGGGGGTTGGTCACTATGGGCCAGGGAGGTAGGTAGATTCTTATTGGAGCCCAGGGCCTTTTTTGTATTTTTGAGCTTTTTCCCGGCTCTCCTCTTCTTCAAAGGGGGAGAATCGGCCTGAGAGCAAGAGCTTTCAGGAGGAGGAATAGCTAAAAGGAGAGAAGAATTAATTTGGTCGGTTGTGGGGAGTATATCGGCGCCCAACTGGCTGGTATTCAGAGGCGAGATCAGTGATGAAGGACCAGTCCTTGGAAAAGTGGAAATATGGATGGTAGGTTCCAAGGGGGGGTGTTGAACAGTACTTTGGACAGCCCCAATCCTTTCTTCTACATGTTCAAGTTCAGATTCAATGGCCCCCATCACAGAGGATAAATAACTAGTAATGGAGGACTGAAGGGAGCTGGACCCGGCTTCCCCCTTCTGAACATTAGACTTTCTTTTCCCCATATTTGGTAACAAACTCACACAGTATCTGAAACAGCACCCCGATGGAGATTCCACAGGCAGAAGAAGTAGACGTTAGGGGGGGGGCCCAGCCCGGCCTCTTCCGGTTGATGACGGGCGAAGGACGGGCCCGCCCTTGGCCCGGGCGCGTCCCGCGCAGCGGGAGCGCGGTACAGATTTAAAGGGCTCCTGCCCCTCCTCCGGTCACAGCGCTTCCCGCGACGGCGGGAGCGCGATTTACAAAATTAAAGGGCTCCTGCCCCTCCTCCGGTCACAGCGCTTCCCGCGACGGCGGGAGCGCGATTTACAAAATTAAAGGGCTCCTGCCCCTCCTCCGGTCACAGCGCTTCCCGCGACGGCGCGGTACAGATTTAAAGGGCTCCTGCCCCTCCTCCGGTCACAGCGCTTCCCGCGACGGCGGGAGCGCGATTTACAAAATTAAAGGGCTCCTGCCCCTCCTCCGGTCACAGCGCTTCCCGCGACGGCGGGAGCGCGATTTACAAAATTAAAGGGCTCCTGCCCCTCCTCCGGTCACAGCGCTTCCCTAAGTTTAAAAATAAAAACTATGTATGCCAAAACAGATTTAAATCTTTGTTGGCTTCGGTTAAAAAAAATAAAAAAAATTGCAATTACAACATCATTTATAAAGTTCTGTTCCAGAAAAGTAGCATTTCCTTTACTACTGCAAAAATATCTGATGATTTTCTTGTACTCGTCACACATTAAAACTTGTCTATTCCTTAGAACTCGGTGCCAATAATTTATTGTATTAATCCTCCAAACAACGTGATGTTTAAACTTCTTTATATGTGAAAGATGAAGGTAACAAGGCAAACAAATCTACTTCACAGGACAGCGGATTTCAACTGCCGTGAAAACATTCCAACCTTCTTAGCAACCTTCCCTAATACATCATATTAAGATTTCACATAATGACATTCTAATATCATCATGTATCATGAATAAATAATAATAGAGGACGCAACAGTATTTAATGCACCGGATAATCATCTAATGCGTTAAATACCTCAAGGTTCGTTAAATTTCGGCAGGTCAAATCTGCTGAAATTTAACAGAGGAACTATGTACCTTACTTACTGTACTATGCATATTTTGGTGCATCAAACACTAACATCAGCACGTTATTCACCACAAACTCGAAATAAGTGCTATTTATCGGGCCCAATAAATAGCGTACCCTGTGGTATCGCTATTTATCAGGAGCGCTAAATAGCACCTATACTTGTAATCAGGACCAAAGTAATGAAGATGTCCCAAGTGCATCACAATACTCTAAGAACTCTGTCTTTGACATGCTGTTAGCCCTTTTAAATCCAGTTCCTTGTTTCCTTGCAGGAGACATTGGTCTTAAATTGCCTACTCCTTAGCCTCTTCTTCCTAACACGTATTACATTTATTAGCACCTTCCTATCCTCTGGCATTGTCTAGAGAATGGCGATCTGGTACCAGAGAAAAGTCGACCCCAACATCCTTCCAACCATTAACAGGTTCAGGTTGAGGGTATGGTAAGTGATGCCCATTGCAGTTACCTCTTTGTTTGATTTGAATATATCACATTCCAGTGTCGAAACTGCAAAATCGTTTTTGCTAAGTCTTTCTAGGGTGTAGACAGTTTACATTTAAAACCATAAATTTAGGACCTATCTCCCTCTTGAACTTGCCTCTGAAGAAAACATTTATCTTTCTCTTTCTTGTCAAGCCTTAATCTTTCTTTCTAATCTCTTCCTACTTAGGACCTCTTAAAGAATAATTTGGAGAGTTATTACCGCACATTTTAATAAGATAATTTTGCCTGCACAATTTTAAAGGTGCCTAGGGTTTTTGCACCTCCAATAGTACAGGGTGCAGAACACACAAAAAGTAGTGGTGGTGGTTCCAGACCAGGGTGCACACAGACTCAGAATACTAAAAAAAGGTTTACTCAAGGAATTACCCCCGAAGAAGCCTCTCATGTTTTGAACTAGTGGTAAATCGTTGAAATGCAGAAAATACAATTTGTACAGCAAAATGTGGGTGAATGAATTTGAGCAAATAATTTAAATTCAGAAAATAAAATTGTTCATCAAAAAGTGGGTGGATGAATTTGAGCAAAAGCAGAAAGCCAATACAACCACAAAATGTCATTATCATTATTTATTTATTTGTTAAGTGTACAAACACCAACATAGGTATATTGGTCAAGGTTAAGGATAAAAGGTACAACATATCTACAACATAACAACAAACGAGGCTTTGAAGCTCGCCTAAACAGACAAAATTGAATGCTTTTAAGATAAAAGGGGACCTTATCCAAATTTAGGGATTTAGCAGAGACACAGACACAGACACAGTTGACAATCAGATTTGGAACACTTGATAGGTGGTGTAGTGAACAGCAGTCGTAGCCAGACTGCAGGCTCTTCGAGGAAAGGTAATGAGAGAAATGAGAAAGCAATGTTTCTCTGACTTATAGAATACTCTCTGCAAAAGGCAGTGTGGCTTCTCGAGAATATTTGGGCTCCTTGGTAACCAATGTAACGCTATCCTTGCGTGGCTATTGATTTTTTATATTTTCCAACCTAATCATAGAGCAAAATGTTGAATTTTCTGCCAGTTACATAATGGAGAATCAGGTAGCCCCAAATAAGAGATATTCGTATAGTCAGTTCATGAGAGGATGCACGTAGGAACCGCATGAACATGGAGGTTCTGGGGTAAAAAAATGAAAAACCTTCTTTAGTAATCTTAAAAAAACCTTTAGTAGTCATAAAAAACAGATGGACGAGACTCCATTAATCTGAACCTAAATGATAAGTGAGAATCAAGCCTCACTCCCGGCGATTTGCCCTTGGCTACAGGAGCAATAGCAACTCCCTAAGAGTTAGACAACACAAACCTAATTCTTCACTCAGTGCTATTGCTAATTAAAATAATTTTCAATTTACTGCTATTCTCATTAAAAAAATAAGTGCCATCTAATACTGCATCGCTACAAAGCATATGGTCAGTTATTTTGCAGGAAGGAGTGCAGAATGATGAGTGCTGATTGTCATCACTGTAGTATATGAGAAAACAGCCAAATGATAAAATAAATTAAGCAAGAGGATGAACATAAATATTAAATAACATTGGGGAAAGGGAGGCTCCCTGAGGGGCTCCACAAATTAAAGGAATGCAGACAGGGTAGAAAGGAGGAAGTGAAACCGTCTGAATTCAGTCTTTAAGGAAAGAGGAAAACCAAGCTAATATTGAACCTCTGGTCAACATTTCGGGAAGACGACTCAGAGCCATATTATCTTCTGCCTAAAGGCCGAGAAACATGACGACAGGCAAAGGAACAATGCTGCTAGGCAGAGAGTCATGTTTGCATTGGTGTTAAAAAGGACCTGTCACTGTTGACATGGATGTGACCCTACACTAGGAAGTCCCATTCCTGCTGTGGTTATCAGTCTAGCTATATTTATATGGCCCTATGCTGTCTTTCACAGTTTCCAAACACACCCCTGTCTATATCCTGTCACTCTGAAATTCCTTCAGCGAATCTTGATACAATGCTTCTTGTTCTTATGTGAAGCTCCACATTTACTTGTGTCTGTGATGCAATCGTGACATCGTGAGATTAAGCCTGTGTTTCCAACATTTTAAAATCCTTATTTTACTTTGTCACATTTATCAATTCTATCTTTTTTCCTTGCGATTTCTGAAAGGAAGAGCCTTCTTAAACGTTTTCAAACTCTCACATTCTGTGCTGATATATATAATGCTGTGGAGGTTGACGAAGAGAGATGTTTTTCCATTTTGGTTTTATTCTGAAAGCTATATCATCATTAATAAATGGATCTAACTTTCATACAAAGTGTTTTTCTTGTTTTGAAAGGATCAGGAAAGCCAATTCCACCAGTGAATGTTCTGATATAGCTCTGATGTTTGGAAGTTGTTGCTGGAATGCTCGTTGAGGTCTTCTTCCAGCCTCTGGTTCAGAAACCACAAGAACGCTGGTGAGACATCATCATTATTCTCACCACTAGAGGTTGACTAGATCTTTGGACTTGGCGAAGAGTGTAGTAGTCAGATTCATTCAATCAAAAACCAATGAGATAAAACCATAAACAATTCTGTACATTATGAACAATTTAACACTAAATCAAACTCCAAACTGAATAAGGTTTCAAAGCTTTATCACAATCCCAAAATCAATCTTACGTATATGGTGTGCAAAACTAAATAAGAAACATACATGAAAACCATTGGGTGACCAAAGCGTCTAAAAAGATTTAACCTACTAAACATCAAAACTGTTAAACACTACAGAAGAATGACATAGATCAGCAAAACCACAATAAACACATTAATATCAGAT
The DNA here is from genome assembly GCF_031143425.1 of Pleurodeles waltl. Taxonomy (NCBI): domain Eukaryota; kingdom Metazoa; phylum Chordata; class Amphibia; order Caudata; family Salamandridae; genus Pleurodeles; species Pleurodeles waltl. The sequence continues at coordinate 317,452,475 of NC_090442.1, read as the reverse complement.
TTCACAGTAGATGATGTTGACATCAGTAAATCATCAAAATACATTTTTAAAAATCAATTGCAGAGCCTGGCCATGCTTATCTGTAAAACAAATTGGGGCTTGCATGTGTGGGAACGGGCTAACACATGTAGGTAAAAGCAAAATAAAGACAAAAATAATTTGGAAAAAACATCAAATAAGGGCAACTCTCTATAACAAATATGCTGGTGCAAGTATCTAAGCTAAAAAAGAAACAATAAACCATATTTAGTTATACCTCTCCCCATGGGAAATCAGACAGGATAATTCATCAGATGAGTGTTCACCTTCTTTTCACATGCTTAGACAGCAGCATTACGACAGGTCAGAACACGGGCTGCATATAGGGCAGGTCAGCAGTTGAGAATTAGTTAGGCATATTAGTAGTATTGAACAGCATAAACAAATGGCTCATTTAGGACTAAGAGGAAACTCATCAGAAGACTTGGAGATGACAGGGGCAACAGCAGATAACTTTCTCATGGTATTAGACTGACTGACTTGACAAACTAACTTCAAGTTTCAAAGTCTCTCACTAATTAGAAATGTCCATGGTCCTCTTGATTGGTCCTTCAGGTGGGCTCAAATTATGTGTAATATTCAGGCCCTCATTTCGAGTTTGGCAGTCCGAGGACCGCCACGGTGGAGGTGACAGTTGCACTGCCGCAGACCCGGCGTAGAAGACTGCCATATTATGACCATGGCCGTTATCCCAACGGGACACAGCCAATAGACCACCAGTACCGCCAGCGCAGACGGACTGCCACGGCCTGCGGCAGGCATCTCCATTCCGGCAGGGACCATGTTCCTGCTGATCATATTACGAGGTTACACACCGCCAGGATATCCCAAAATCAATCTTACGTATATAATGTGCAAAACTAAATTATAAACATACATGAAAAACATTGGCTGACTAAACCCTGGCAGAAATGACCAATGTAAAAGGAGACACTCACCTTAAGGAACACAGGTACATCTTGAACCATCATGGAACCTGAACTTGAAGTCTTCCAACTGCTCCAGATCGCCCTACGATTCCAGAACCAGCGACAAAGACAACAGCCGTAAGTACATCCACCTAGCACACAGTGGAGGGAAAGGCATTAGTACACACCCACACACAACACACACCAGGATGCTAAGCGACAGCCACACATGCAAACTAACACCCGTACCAACACACATACACACACCAACATAAACTCACGCACACACAACAACCACACAATGCCACACAACACCATCACAACACATCACACCGAGGAGAATGCACAAGGAAACCACACAACACATGTGCAACATAATCACATCACGTGCCCAAAACACACACAAACCAAATTGCACAAATACAACACATCCATCACGAAGGAAAGGCAGGACAAGTATGTCTCCATCGAGACCAATAGGCGGTTGGCCCATATCTATTATAAATACAGATATACAAATATCAAAAAAGTACAAATAGGGCCAACTGACCAGTCCAAATAGTCCAAGTGCCACGGGTACATATAGCACTTGTGAATGTCCTAACTTGACTCCTGGCTACAAAGTGCCCTCCACATTGTAGAGGCATCAAGGCGGCAGGCTGGCACCTTAGGAGTGATGGGGTGGTGGTTGAGGGGGGTTTGGGTTTTGGGGGGGTCCTTGGGTTTGGGGGGAGGTTTGGCCTTGGCTTTCACCTTAGTTTTTGGCTCCTTAGGTGTGGCCCTGGGAGGGAGAAGCCTAGGTTTGGGAGGGCTGATTTTTTGGCAGGGGGAGGGGCATGGGTAACACCAGGGTGCGCAACGGAGGAGTGGGAGGTGGAAGGGCTGGGGTCGGGAAGAGACACAATGCATTTTGGGAAATCTCGGGGTGGGAGAGTGGTAGGGAAGAGGGAAAATTTATATAGGAACCTTTTCTTAGGGACAGAAGAGCTGTCATGGGAAAATAATTTGGTAGTGGAGGGAGAGGGAGTGGCTGTGAGGTGTGTACATGTAGATGTCTTGGGTGCAGGTGTGTGGGTAGAAGCCTGTGTGTGCTGGGTGTCTGTTGGGTGTGTGACGGAGGTGTGTAGGTGTCTCTGGAGGAGGGAGGGAGGTGCAGGGAGATGCCATGGTGGATGGGTGACTGTCTGTTGGGGTGGTGCCTGCAGGTAAGGTGGGTGTGCTGCATGTGGGGGTTTTGGTAGTTGTGATGAGTGCACATGTGGTGGATGTATGCAGATCTGGAAGTGAGGTGACTGTGGGTATTATGGGACTAGTGGCTGAATCAGGGAGTGCTGGTGTTGTGCCAGCAGGTGTGAGTAGTGAGTAGTGTAGTGGCTGTGAAGGAGGGGGTGATGTGGGGGTCAATCTATCGAGTGGATGATGTTGTGTGTGCAGGTGGGTGTTGCCTGTGTGCATGCCGGTGGTGAGTCTTGTGGTGCTTGTGTTTATCACTGCGAACTGTGTCTGTTGAGGTGGATGTATGGTGGTCTGACTGTGTGCTCTAGATGGGTGTGGGAGAGGGGTATGGGATTGGGCAGAGGTAGCCAATCATGGTGGTATTGATATCCCCAGAACCCCTGGAATGGAAGCCATGTGGACATTTTGTGCCTGCCACTGCTGCGTGACTTCCTGGTGGTATTCCCTCTGGAGCCTTTGATTTTCTCCCAACATGGTGATTTTTTTGGCTCATTCTGTCCTGGGAAGATTGGTATGCTCCCAGGACTTGGGAGATGGTTTCCTGGTCAGTGAAGTCCATTTGAGGCCACATCCTCTGGCACACAGCATCCCACCCACACACCCTACTTCCAGGTACCTGTGGCCCTGGCACGGTGTGCCCACTCCCAGTGGTGGCAGGTCCTTCATTGTCAGGGATGTTAAGGTTCTACTCAGGTCCCTTTACTGTGGGACACAAAATTGATTGAACAGTCCTTGGGACACAGGTTTGGGGGAAAATGGTTCCTGTGATGTGGGTGCACCAAAAGTCGGGGGTTGATGTTGGCATGATGAGGCATGGAGTCATTGACTAACCAAGTGTCCCAGATGGGCTAGGTTGTTCGTCACTGTCCAGACATCCAGGCATGTTGTCCTCACTGCTGCCTTCCTCCCGAGGAGGACTGGCAGTCTCAGGTATCCTCTCCATGGTGGCAATGGCCTGGTTACCTGTGGAAGGAGTGAAACACAGAGTTCAGGTTAGAATGTGTGTTTGGTTGCCTCTTTGTGAGATGCAGACAGTGTCTTTACATGATTCCCTACAATTACATTGACAGATACTGTACAGCATACCTGTGTTGTACATACAACTCTGTTACTTGATTTCCATACTCCATGTTGGGAGCTGTCATACAAGTTTGGTACAGATTGTACTGCAGATGGGTTCTGGTTTTGTCTGATAATTGAAATGACAGTTCACCTCTGTTACCCAGTGATTATTCAGACGTGCTAGATGTCACACAATAAAGATGCACAATAGTGTCCTAGTGGGAACTCAGTATGTGAGTATGCAAGGGTAAGAGTCCTGTACCTAGATGTTGTGTATGAGCATTGACTCAACCATCTTACTTTCCAACCCAGTTCAGTCTATTACTGGCTTGGGATATTTGATATGTGGCCATTAGAAATGGTCACTCAGTGGTAGCTGTGTTTTCCTTTGTTTGCTATTATGAGTGTGCCATTGCATTGCTGTCATTCCCATGTTTTGGTCCTCGCTTGAATAATCTAGATGGTGTATCTAGTACTTCAGTTGTACATGCATTACATGTGATGTGTTGTGCACATTCCCGGTATTCACAATGATGGGCTAGTGCATTCTGGGAGTCGTAGTAATATAATTAGCCAGTAGTTAACGTGCCATTGCCAAAGGCTGTGAGAGCAGTTGGGCTGAGTGGAGAGGTGACATGCAGGAAAGGGGCATTAGGTGATTAGGAGGGAGGTGTAGTGGGGCATTTAGTTAATTAGGGAGTATTATGGTAGTGAGGAAGCATGCAGGACAATACAGTTGTGTGTCATGACTGTTGTGGATACTTTCCAGACTCCAGTTCCCCAGGCATTCCATGCCCTCAGGATGCAATATGTCCATGACCTTCACCTCCCATAATGTGAACTGTGGGGGAGGAGGTGGGGACCCACCACCAGTCTTCTGCACTGCTATCTGGTGGTGTGATGCCATGAAACACACCTTCCCACTGAGGTCATTTCACCTCTTCCTGATGTCCTCCCTTGTGCGTGGATAGCTGCCTACTGAATTGACCCTGACGACTATCCTTTGCCACAACTCCATTTTCCTGGCAATCGATGTTTGTGGGACCTGTGCTCCAAAGAGTTGTGGCTCTACCCTGATGATTTCATCCACCATGACCCTCAACTTGTCGTCAGTGAAACATGGGTGTTTTTGTGGGGACATAGTAGTGGTTGTGTAGACAGTGTGTGGGGGTGCTGTGAGTGTTAGGGTGCAGTGTTGGGTAATTGGTGAGGTATAGGTGCTGCGTTGTGAGGGAGAGGCAGTTGTCACGGATTGTTTGTGCTAGTGATGTGTGTATTGTGTTCGTTGTGCTGATGTGGTGTGTGTGCTGAGTGTGATCTGCATGTGTGCCTATTGTGTAAAGGTGCTTTATCTATAATATTACCTACTCTCTAGGTATCTGAATGGTATTTTTGTTGCAAAGGATTGCGGGTTGTGTAGGGGTGTGTTATATAGTGCAATGAGTAGGTGCGTCAGGTGTGTGGATGTGTGTAAGGTGTGGGTTATTCAAACTATCCAATGTGGTATGATCTGGTGTTCTGACTGATGTGAGTTCTGACCGCGGCGGTTTGCACTGTCAATGGTTTTCTGCCATGGAAGAACCGCTATGGTGAATTTGTGGCTCGTAATCTGGTGGGTGGATTTTTGTCAGGCTAGCAGTGCTGGCAATAGGATCGCCTCTTTTCCGCACTCCAATGTCCTGGTGGTTTTGGATTGGTGGCTGAATTTTGTCGGTCTTCACAGTGTGACTCTTAATACAGCGGTCGGATTACTTCCAACATGGTGGTCTTTTGGCAGCTGCCACAGTGGTAGTCTTATCAAAAGACCGCCAAACTCGTAACAAGGCCCTAAGTTTAAAAATAAAAACTATGTATGCCAAAACAGATTTAAATCTTTGTTGGCCTCGGTTAAAAAAAATTAAAAAAATTGCAATTACAACATCATTTATAAAGTTCTGTTCCAGAAAAGTAGCATTTCCTTTACTACTGCAAAAATATCTGATGATTTTCTTATACTTGTCACACATTAAAACTTGTCTGTTCCTTAGAACTCGGTGCCAATAATTTGTTGTATTAATCCTCCAAATAACGTGATGTTTAAACTTCTTTATATGTGAAAGATGAAGGTAACAAGGCAAACAAATCTACTTCACAGGACAGCGGATTTCAACTGCCGTGAAAACATTCCAACCTTCTTAGCAACCTTCCCTAATACATCATATTCTGATTTGACATAATGACTTGCTAATATCATCATGTATCATGAATAAATAAGAGTAGAGGACGCAACAGTATTTAATGCACCGGATAATCATCTAATGCGTTAAATACCTCAAGGTTCGTTAAATTTCGGCAGGTCAAATCTGCTGAAATTTAGCAGAGGAACTATGTACCTTACTTACTGTACTATGCATATTTTGGTGCATCAAACACCAACATCCGCACGTTATTCGCCACAAACTCGAAATAAGTGCTATTTATCGTGCCCAATAAATAGCGTACCCTGTGGTATTGCTATTTATCAGGTGCGCTAAATAGCACCTATACTTGTAATCAGGACCAAAGTAATGAAGATGTCCCAAGTGCATCACAATACTCTAAGAACTCTGTCTTTGACATGCTGTTAGCCCTTTTAAATCCAGTTCCTTATTTCCTTTCAGAAGACATTAGTGTTAAATTGCCTACTCCTTAGCCTCTTCTTCCTAACACATATTACATTTATTAGCACCTTCCTATCCTCCGGCATTGTCTAGAGAATGGCGATCTGGTACCAGAGAAAAGTCGACCCCAACATCCTTCCAACCATTAACAGGTTCAGGTTGAGGTTATGGTAAGTTATGCCCATTGCAGTTACCTCTTTGTTTGATTTGAATATATCACATTCCGGTGTAGAAACTGCAAAATCGTTTTTGCTAAGTCTTTCTATGGTGTAGACAGTTTACATTTAAAACCATAAATTTAGGACCTATCTCCCTCTTGAACTTGCCTCTGAAGAATACATTTAGCTTTCTCTTTCTTGTCAAGCCTTAATCTTTCTTTCTAGCCTCTTCCTACTTAGGACCTCTTAAAGAATAATGGGGAGAGTTATTACCGCACGTTTTCATAAGATAATTTTGCCTGCACAATTTTAAAGGTGCCTAGGGTTTTGCACCTCCAATAGTACAGGGTGCAGAACACACAAAAAGTAGTGGTGGTGGTTCCAGACCAGGGTGCACACAGACTCAGAATACTAAAAAAAGGTTTACTCAAGGAATTACCCCCCAAGAAGCCTCTCATGTTTTGAACTAGTGGTAAATCATTGAAATGCAGAAAATACAATTTGTACAGCAAAATGTGGGTGAATGAATTTGAGCAAATAATTTAAATTCAGAAAATAAAATTATTCATCAAAAAGTGGGTGGATGAATTTGAGCAAAAGCGGAAAGCCAATACAACCACAAAATGTCATTATCATTATTTATTTATTTGTTAAGTGTACAAACACCAACATAGGTATATTGGTCAAGGTTAAGGATAAAAGATACAACATATCTACAACATAACAACAAACAAGGCTTTGAAGCTCACCTAAACATATAAAATTTAATGCTTTTAAGATAAAAGGGGATCTTATCCAAATTTAGGGATTTAACAGAGACGCAGTTGACAATCAGATTTGGAACACTTGATAGGTGGTGTAGTGAACAGCAGTCGTAGAAAGAGTGCAGGCTCTTCGAGTTAAGGTAATGAGAGAAATGAGAAAACAATGTTTTTCCGAATTATAGAATACTCTCTGCAAAAGGCAGTGTGGCTTCTCGAGAATATTTGGGCTCCTTGGTATTGAATGTAATGCTATCCTTGCGTGGCTATTGGTTTTTTATATTTTCCAACCTAATCATAGAGCAAAATGTTGGATTTTCTGCCAGTTACATAATGGATAATCAGGTAGCCCCAAATAAGAGATATTCGTATAGTCAGTTCATGAGAGGATGCACGTAGGAACCGCATGAACATGCAGGTTCTGGGGTAAAAAAATGAAAAACCTTCTTTAGTAATCTTAAAAAACCCTTTAGTAGTCATAAAAAACAGATGGACGAGACTCCATTAAACTGAACCTAAATGATAAGTGAGAGTCAAGCATCACTCCCGGCGATTTGCCCTTGGCTACAGGAGAGATAGCAACTCCCTAAGAGTTAGACAACAAAAACTGAATTCTTCACTCAGTGCTATTGCTAATTAAAATAATTTTCAATTTACTGCTATTCTCATTAAAAAAATAAGTGCCATCTAATACTGTATCGCTACAAAGCATATGGTCAGTTATTTTGCAGGAAGGAGTGCAGAATGATGAGTGCTGACTGTCATCACTGTAGTATATGAGAAAACAGCCAAATGATAAAATCAATTAAGCAAGAGGATGAACATAAATATGAAATAACTTTGGGGAAAGGGAGGCTCCTGATGGGCTCCACAAATTAAAGGAATGCAGAAAGGGTAGAAAGGAGGAAGTGAAACCGTCTGAATTCAGTCTTTAAAGAAAGAGGAAAACCAAGCTAATATTAAACCTCCGGTCAAAATTTCTGGAAGACGACTCAGAGCCATATTATCTGCTGCCTATAGGTCGAGAAACATGACGACAGGCAAAGGAACAATGCTGCCACGCAGTGAGTCATGTTTGCATTGGTGTTAAAAAGGACTTGTCACTGTTGACATGGATGTGACCCTACACTAGGAAGTCCCATTCCTGCTGTGGTTATCAGTCTAGCTATATTTATATGGCCCTATGCTGTCTTTCACAGTTTCCAAACACACCCCTGTCTATATCCCGTCACTCTGAAATTCCTTCAGCGAATCTTGATACAATGCTTCTTGTTCTTATGTGTAGCTTCACATTTACTTGTGTCTGTGATGCAATCCTGACATCGTGAGATTAAGCCTGTGTTTCCAACATTTTAAAATCCTTATTTTGCTTTGTCACATTTATCAATTCTATCTTTTTTCCTTGAGAGTTCTGAAAGGAAAAGCCTTCTTAAACGTTCTCAAACTCTCACATTCTGTGCTGATATATATAATAATGCTGTGGAGGTTGACGAAGAGAGATGTTTTTCCATTTTGGTTTTATTCTGAAAGCTATATCATCAGTAATGAATGGATCTAACTTTCATACAAAGTGTTTTTCTTGTTTTGAAAGGATCAGGAAAGCCAATTCCACCAGGGAATGTTCTGATATAGCTCTGATGTTTGGAAGTTGTTGCTGGAGGTCTTCTTCCAGCCTCAGGTTCAGAAACCACAAGAACGCTGGTGTGACATAATCATTATTCTCACCACTAGAGGTTGACTGGATCTTTGGACTTGGTGAAGAGTGTAGTAGTCAGATTCATTCAATCACAAACCAATGAGATAAAACCATAAACAATTCTGGACATTATGAACAATTTAACACTAAATCAAACTCCAAACTGAATAAGGTTTCAAAGCTTTATCACAATCCCAAAATCAATCTTACGTATATGGTGTGCAAAACTAAATTAGAAACATACATGAAAACCATTGGGTGACCAAAGCGTCTAAAAAGATTTAACCTACTAAACATCAAAACTGTTAAACACTCCAGAAGAATGACATAGATCAGCAAAACACATTAAAATCAGATTTCACAGTAGATGATGTTGACATCAGTAAATCATTAAAATACATTTTTAAAAATCAATTGCAGAGCCGGGCCATGCTTTTCTGTAAAACAAATTGGGGCTTGCATGTGTGGGAACGGGCTAACACATGCAGGCAAAAGCAAAATAAAGACAAAAATAATTTGGAAAAATCATCAAACTAGGGCAACTCTCTATAACAAATATGCTGGTGCAAGTATCTAAGCTGAAAAAGAAACAAGAAACCACATTTAGTTATACCTCTTCTCATGGGAAATCAGACAGGATAATTCATCAGATGAGTGTTCACCTTCTTTTGACATACGTAGACAGCAGCATTGAGACGGGTCAGAACACGGGCTGCATATAGGGCAGGTCAGCAGTTGAGAATTAGTTAGGCATATTAGTAGTATTGAACAGTGTAAGGGAATGGCTCCCTGTTGCAATTACCCCCCACTTTTTGCCTGATACTGATGCTGACTTGACTGAGAAGTGTGCTCGGACCCTGCCATCCAGGCCCCAGCACCAGTGTTCTTTCACCTAAAATGTACCATTGTCTCCACAATTGGCACAACCCTGGCACCCAGGTAACTCCCTTGTAACTGGTACCCCTGTTACCAAGGGCCCTGATGCCAGGGAAGGTCTCTAAGGGCTGCAGAATGTCTTATGCCACTCTAGGGACCCCTCACTCAGCACAGACACACTGCTTGCCAGCTTGTGTGTGCTGGTGGGGAGAAAATGACTAAGTCGACATGGCACTTCCCTCAGGGTGCCATGCCAACCTCACACTGCCTATGGCATAGATAAGTCACCCCTCTAACAGCCCTTACAGCCCTAAGGCAGGGTGCACTATACCACAGGTGAGGGCATAGGTGCATGAGCACTATGCCCCCACAGTGTCTAAGCAAAACCTTAGACATTGTAAGAGCAGGGTAGCCATAAGAGTATATGGTCTGGGAGTTTGTCAAAAACGAACTCCACAGCTCCATAATGGCTACACTGAATACTGGGAAGTTTAGTATCAAACTTCTCAGAATAATAAACCCACACTGATGCCAGTGTTGGATTTATAAAAAAATGCACACAGAGTGCATCTTAGAGATGCCCCCTGTAGTTTACCCAATTGTTCAGTGCAGGACTGACTGGTCTGTGCCAGCCTGCTGCTGAGAGACGAGTTTCTGACCCCATGTGGTGAGGGCCTTTGTGCTCTCTGAGGACAGAAACAAAAGCCTGCTCTGGCTGGAGGTGCTTAACATCTCCCCCCTGCAGGAACTATAACACCTAGCAGTGAGCCTCAAAGGCTCAGGCTTAGTGTTACAATGCCCCAGAGCACTCCAGCTAGTGGAGATGCCCGCCCCCTGGACACAGCCCCCAGTTTTGGCGGCAAGTCCAGGAGAGATAATGAGAAAAACAAGGAGGAGGCACTGGCCAGTCAGGACAGCCCTTAAGGTGTCCTGAGCTGAGGTGACTCTGACTTTTAGAAATCCTCCATCTTGCAGATGGAGGATTTCCCCAATAGGATTAGGGATGTGCCCCCCTCCCCTCAGGGAGGAGGCACAAAGAGGGTGTAGCCACCCTCAGGGCTAGTAGCCCCCAGACCTAAACACACCCCTAAATTGAGTATTTAGGGGCTCCCAGAACACAGCAAGACAGATTCCTGCAACCTAAGAAGAAGAGGACTGCTGAGCTGAAAAACCCTGCAGAGAAGACGGATACACCAACTGCTTTGGCCCCAGCTCTACCAGCCTGTCTCCCCACTTCTAAAGACACTGCTTCAGCGACGCTCTCCCCAGGGACCAGCGACCTCTGAATCCTCAGAGGACTGCCCTGCTCTAGAAGGACCAAGAACTCCAGAGGACAGCGGCTCTGTTCACCAAAGACTGCAACTTTGTAACAAAGGAGCAACTTTAAAACAACTTGAGTTTCCCGCCGGAAGCGTGAGACTTACCACTCTGCACCCGACGCCCCCGGCTCGACTTGTGGAGAACAATCACTTCAGGGAGGACTCCCCGGCGACTGCGAGACCGTGAGTAGCCAGAGTTCCCCCCCATGAGCCCCCACAGCGACGCCTGCAGAGGGAGTCACAAGGCTCCCCCTGACCGCGACTGCCTGCTCCTCAGATCCCGACTCCTGGTAAAGACACTGCACCCGCAGTCCCCAGGACCTGAAGGATCCGACCTCCAGTGCAGGAGCGACCCCCAGGTGGCCCTCTCCCTTGCCCAGGAGGTGGCTACCCCGAGGAGCCCCCCCCCCCTTGCCTGCCTGCATCGCTGAAGAGACCCCTTGGTCTCCCATTGCTTTCTATGACAAACCAGATGCTTGTTTGCACACTGCACCCGGCCGCCCCCGTGCCGCTGAGGGTGCACTTTCTGTGTGGACTTGTGTCCCCCCTGGTGCCCTACAAAACCCCCCTGGTCTGCCCTCTGGAGACGCGGGTACTTACCTGCTGGCAGACTGGAACCGGGGCACCCCCTTCTCCATTGAAGCCTAGCGTTTTGGGCACCACTTTGACCTCTGCACCTGACCGGCCCTGAGCTGCTGGTGTGGTAACTTTGGGGTTGCTCTGAACCCCCTACGGTGGGCTACCTTGGACCAAAACTTGAACCCCGTAGATGGTTTACTTACCTGCAAAAACTAACAAACTCTTACTCCCCCCAGGAACTGTTGAAAATTGCGCTGTGTCTAGTTTTAAAATAGCTATAGGTTATTTATGTGAAAACTGTATATGCTATTTTGCTAATTCAAAGTTCCTAAAGTACCTATCTGCAATACCTTTCATTTGAAGTGTTACATGTAAATCTTGAACCTGTGGTTCTTAAAATAAACTAAGAAAATATATTTTTCTATACAAAAACCTATTGGCCTGGAATTGTCTCTGAGTGTGTGTTCCTCATTTATTGCCTGTGTGTGTACAACAAATGCTTAACACCACTCCTTTGATAAGCCTACTGCTCGACCACACTACCACAAAATAGAGCATTAGTATTATCTCTTTTTGCCACTATCTTACCTCTAAGGGGAACCCTTGGACTCTGTGCATACTATTCCTTACTTTGAAATAGTGCATACAGAGCCAACTTCCTACAAACAGCCAAAACAAATGGCTCATTTAGGACTAAGAGGAAACTCATCAGAAGACTTGGAGACGACAGGGGCAACAGCAGATAACTTTCTCATGGTATTAGACTGACTGACTTGACAAACTAACTTCAAGTTTCAAAGTCTCTCACTAATTAGAAATGTCCATGGTCCTCTTGATTGGCCCGTCAGGTGGGCTCAACTTATGTGTAAGATTCAGGCCCTCATTACAAGTTTGGCAGTCCGAGGACCGCCCCGGTGGAGGTGACAGTTGCACTGCCACAGACCCGGCGGAGAAGACTGCCATATTATGACCATGGCGGTGATCCCAACGGGACACAGCCAATAGACCACCAGTACCGCCAGCACGGACGGACGGACTGCCGCGGCCTGCGGCAGGTATCTCCATTCCGGCAAGGACCATGTTCCCGCTGATCATATTACGAGGTTACACACCGCCAGGATATCCCAAAATCAATCTTACGTATATAGTGTGCAAAACTAGATTATAAACACACATGAAAAACATTGGCTGACCAAACCCTGGCAGAAATGACCAATGTAAAAGGAGACACTCAACTTCAGGAACACAGGCACGTCCTGAGCCATCATGGAACCTGAACTTCAAGTCTTCCCACTGCTCCAGATCGCCCTACAATTCCAGAACCAGCGACAAAGACAACAGCCGTAAGTACATCCACCTAGCACACAGTGGAGGGAAAGGCATTAGTACACACCCACACACAACACACACCAGGATGCTAAGCGACAGCCACACATGCAAACTAACACCCGTACCAACACACATACACACACCAACATAAACTCATCCACACACAACAACCACACAATGCCACACAACACCATCACAACACATCACACTGAGGAAAATGCACAAGGAAACCACACAACACATGCTGCAACACAATCACATCACGTGCACAAAACATACACAAACCAAATTGCACAAATACAACACATCCAACACAAAGGAAAGGCAGGACAAGTATGTCTCCATCAAGACCAATAGGCGGTTGGCCCATATCTATTATAAATATATATACAAATATCAAAAAAGTACAAATAGGGACAACTGACCAGTCCAAATAGTCCAAGTTCCACGGGTACATATAGCACTTGTGACTGTCCTAACTTGACTCCTGGCTGCAAAGTGGCCTCCACATTGTCGGGGCATCAAGGCGGCAGGCTAGCACCTTAGGAGTGATGGGTGGTGGTTGAGGGGAGTTTGGGTTTTGGGGGGGTCCTTGGGTTTGGGGGGAGGTTTGGCCTTGGCTTTCACCTTAGTTTGTGGCTCCGTAGGTGTGGCCCTGGGAGGGAGAAGCCTAGGTTTGGGAGGGCTGATTTTTTGGCAGGCGGAGGGGCATGGGTAACACCAGGGTGGGCAAGGGAGGACTGGGAGGTGGAAGGGCTGGGGTCGGGAAGAGACACAGTGCACTTTGGGAAATCTCGGGGTGGGAGAGTGGTATGGAAGAGGGAAAATGTATATAGGAACCTTTTCTTAGGGACAGAAGAGCTGTCATGGGAAAATAATTTGGTAGTGGAGGGAGAGGGAGTGGCTGTGAGGTGTGTACGTGTAGGTGTCTTGGGTGCAGGTGTGTGGGTAGAAGCCTGTGTGTGCTGGGTGTCTTTTGGTGTGTGACTGAGGTGTGTAGGTGTCTTACGAGGAGGGAGGGAGGTGCAGGGAGATGCCATGGTGGATGGGTGACTGTCTGTTGGGGTGGTGCCTGCAGGTAAGGTAGATGTGATGCATGTGGGGGTGTTGGTAGCTGTGATGAGTGCACATGTGGTGGATGTATGCAGATCTGGAAGTGAGGTGACTGTGGGTATTATGGGACTAGTGGCTGGATCAGGGAGTGCTGGTGTTGTGCCAGCAGGTGTGAGTAGTGAGTAGTGTAGTGGCTGTGAAGGAGGGGGTGGTGTGGGGGTCAATCTATCGAGTGGATGTTGTTGTGTGTGCAGGTGGGTGTTGCCTGTGTGCATGCCGGTGGTGAGTCTTGTGGTGCTTGTGTTTATCACTGCGAACTGTGTCTGTTGAGGTGGATGTATGGTGGTTTGACTGTGTGCTCTAGATGGGTGTGGGAGAGGGGTATGGGATTGGGCAGAGGTAGCCAATCAAGGTGGTATTGATATCCCCAGCACCCCTGTAATGGAAGCCATGTGGACATTTCGTGCCTGCCACTGCTGCGTGACTTCCTGGTGGTATTCCCTCTGCAGCCTTTGATTTTCTCCCAACATGGTGATTTTTTGGCTCATTTTGTCCTCGGAACTTTGGTATGCTCCCAGGACTTAGGAGATGGTTTCCTGGTCAGTGAAGTCCATTTGAGGCCACATCCTCTGGCACACAGCAGCCCTCCCACACACCCTACTTCCAGGTACCTGTGGCCCTGGCACGGTGTGCCCACTCCCAGTGGTGGCAGGTCCTTCATTGTCAGGGATGTTAAGGTTCTACTCAGGTCATACTGTGGGACACACAATTGATTGAACAGTCCTTGGGACACAGGTTTGGGGGCAAATGGTTCCTGTGATGTGGGTGCACCAAAAGTCGGGGGTTAATGTTGGCATGATGAGGCATGGAGTCATTGACTGACCAAGTGTCCCAGATGGGCCAGGTTGTTCGTCAGTGTCCAGACATCCAGGCATGTTGTCCTCACTGCTGCCTTCCTCCAGAGGAGCACTGGCAGTCTCAGGTATCCTCTCCATGGTTGCAATGGCCTGGTTACCTGTGGAAGGAGTGAAACACAGAGTTCAGGTTAGAATGTGTGTTTGGTTGCCTCTTTGTGAGATGCAGACAGTGTCTTTACATGATTCCCTACAATTACACTGAAAGATGCTGTACAGCATACCTTTGTTGTACATACAGCTCTGTTACTTGATTTCCATACTCCATGTTGCGAGCTGTCATACAAGTTTGGTACAGATTGTACTGCAGATGGGTTCTGGTTTTGTCTGATAATTGAAATGACAGTTCACCTCTGATACCCAGTGATTATTCAGGCGTGCTAGATGTCACACAATAAAGATGCACAATAGTGTCCTAGTGGGAACTCAGTATGTGAGTATGCAAGGGTAAGAGTCCTGTACCTAGATGTTGTGTATGTGCATCGACTCAACCATCTTACTTTCCAACCCAGGTCAGTCTATTTCTGGCTTGGGATATTTGATCTGTGGCCATTAGAAATGGTCACTCAGTGATAGCTGTGTTTTACTTTGTTTGCTATTATGAGTGTGCCATTACATTGGTGTCATTGCCATGTTTTGGTCCTCGCTAGAATAATCTAGATGGTGTATCTAGTACTTCAGTTGTATATGCATTACATGTGATGTGTTGTGCACATTCCCGGTTTTCACAATGATGGGCTAGTGCATTCTGGGAGTTGTAGTAATATAATTAGCCAGTCGTTAACGTGCCATTGCCAAAGGCTGTGAGAGCAGTTGGGCTGAGTGGAGAGGTGACATGCAGGAAAGGGGCATTAGGTGATTAGGAGGGAGGTGTAGTGGGACATTTAGTTAATTAGGGAGTATTTGGGTAGTGAGGAAGCATGCAGGACAATACAGTTGTGTGGCATGACTGTTGTGGATACTTTCCTGACTCCTGTTCCCCAGGCATTCCATGCCCTCAGGATGCAATATGTCCATGACCTTCCCCTCCCATAATGTGAACTGTGGGGGAGGATGTGGGGACCCACCACCAGTCTTGTGCACTGCTATCTGGTGGTGTGATGCCATGAAACACACCTTCCCACTGAAGTCATTCCACCTCTTCCTGATGTCCTCCCTTGTGCATGGATAGCTGCCTACTGAATTGACCCTGACGACTGTCCTTTGCCACAACTCCATTTTCCTGGCAATCGATGTTTGTGGGACCTGTGCTCCAAAGAGTTGTGGCTCTACCCTGATAATTTCATCCACCATGACCCTCAACTTGTCGTCAGTGAAACATGGGTGTTTTTGTGGGGACATAGTAGTGGTTGTGTAGACAGTGTGTGGGGGTGCTGTGAGTGTTAGGGTGCAGTGCTGGGTAATTGGTGAGGTGTAGGTGCTGCGTTGTGAGGGAGAGACAGTTGTCACGGATTGTGTGTGCTAGTGATGTGTGTATTGTGTTCGTTGTGCTGATGTGGGGTGTGTGCTGAGTGTGATCTGCATGTGTGCCTATTGTGTAAAGGTGCTTTATCTATAATAATACCTACTCTCTAGGTATCTGAATGGTATTTTTGTTGCAAAGGATTGCGGGTTGTGTAGGGGTGTGTTATATAGTGCAATGAGTAGGTGTGTGAGGTGTGTGGATGTGTGTCAGGTGTGGGTTATTCAAACTATCCAATGTGGTATGATCTGGTGTTCTGACTGATGTGAGTTCTGACCGCGGCGGTTCGCACTGTCAATGGTTTTCTGCCATGGAAGAACCGCTATGGTGAATTGTGGCTCGTAATCTGGTGGGTGGATTTTTGTCAGGCTAGCGGTGCTGGCAATGGGATCGCCTCTTTTCCGCCCTCCAATGTCCTGGTGGTTTCGGATTGGTGGCTGAATTTTGTCGGTCATCCCAGTGTGACTCTTAATACAGCGGTCGGATTACCTCCAACATGGTGGTCTTTTGGCAGCGGCCACAGTGGCAGTCTTATCAAAAGACCGCCAAACTCGTAACAAGGCCCTAAGTTTAAAAATAAAAACTATGTATGCCAAAACAGATTTAAATCTTTGTTGGCTTCGGTTAAAAAAAATAAAAAAAATTGCAATTACAACATCATTTATAAAGTTCTGTTCCAGAAAAGTAGCATTTCCTTTACTACTGCAAAAATATCTGATGATTTTCTTGTACTCGTCACACATTAAAACTTGTCTATTCCTTAGAACTCGGTGCCAATAATTTGTTGTATTAATCCTCCAAACAACGTGATGTTTAAACTTCTTTATATGTGAAAGATGAAGGTAACAAGGCAAACACATCTACTTCACAGGACAGCGGATTTCAACTGCCGTGACAACATTCCAACCTTCCTAGCAACCTTCCCTAATACATCATATTCTGATTTGACATAATGACATTCTAATATCATCATGTATCATGAATAAATAAGAATAGAGGACGCAACAGTATTTAATGCACCGGATAATCATCTAATGCGTTAAATACCTCAAGGTTCGTTAAATTTCGGCAGGTCAAATCTGCTGAAATTTAACAGAGGAACTATGTACCTTACTTACTGTACTATACATATTTTGGTGCATCAAACACCAACATCCGCACGTTATTTGCCACAAACTCGAAATAAGTGCTATTTATCATGCCCAATAAATAGCGTACCCTGTGGTATCGCTATTTATCAGGTGCGCTAAATAGCACCTATACTTGTGATCTGGACCAAAGTAATGAAGATGTCCCAAGTGCATCACAGTACTCTAAGAACTCTGTCTTTGACATGATGTTAGCCATTTTAAATCCAGTTCCTTGTTTCCTTTCAGGAGACATTGGTGTTAAATTGCCTACTCCTTAGCCTCTTCTTCCTAACACATATTACATTTATTAGCACCTTCCTATCCTCCGGCATTGTCTAGAGAATGGCGATCTGGTACCAGAGAAAAGTCGACCCCAACATTCTTCCAACCATTAACAGGTTCAGGTTGAGGTTATGGTAAGTTATGCCCATTGCAGTTACCTCTTTGTTTGATTTGAATATATCACATTCCAGTGTAGAAACTGAAAAATCGTTTTTTGCTAAGTCTTTCTAGGGTGTAGACAGTTTACATTTAAAACCATAAATTTAGGACCTAGCTCCCTCTTGAACTTGGCTATGAAGAAAACATTTAGCTTTCTCTTTCTTGTCAAGCCTTAATCTTTCTTTCTTACCACTTCCTACTTAGGACCTCTTAAAGAATAATGGGGAGAGTTATTACCGCACATTTTAATAAGATAATTTTGCCTGCACAATTTTAAAGGTGCCTAGGGTTTTTGCACCTCCAATAGTACAGGGTGCAGAACACACAAAAAGTAGTGGTGGTGGTTCCAGACCAGGGTGCACACAGACACAGAATACTAAAAAAAGGTTTACTCAAGGAATTACCCCCCAAGAAGCCTCTCATGTTTTGAACTAGTGGTAAATCGTTGAAATGCAGAAAATACAATTTGTACAGCAAAATGTGGGTGAATGAATTTGAGCAAATAATTTAAATTCAGAAAATAAAATTGTTCATCAAAAAGTGGGTGGATGAATTTGAGCAAGAGCAGAAAGCCAATACAACCACAAAATGTCATTATCATTATTTATTTATTTGTTAAGTGTACAAACACCAACATAGGTATATTGGTCAAGGTTAAGGATAAAAGGTACAACATATCTACAACATAACAACAAACGAGGCTTTGAAGCTCGCCTAAACAGATAAAATTGAATGCTTTTAAGAAAAAAGGGGACCGTATCCAAATTTAGGGATTTAGCAGAGACACAGTTGACAATCAGATTTGGAACACTTGATAGGTGGTGAAGTGAACAGCAGTCGTATCCAGAGTGCAGGCTCTTCGAGGAAAGGTAATGAGAGAAATGAGAAAGCAATGTCTTTCCTGACTTATAGAATACTCTCTGCAAAAGGCAGTGTGGCTTCTCGAGAATATTTGGGCTCCATGGTAACCAATGTAACGCTATCCTTGCGTGGCTATTGATTTTTTATATTTTCCAACCTAATCATAGAGCAAAATGTTGGATTTTCTGCCAGTTACATATGGAGAATCAGGTAGCCCCAAATAAGAGATATTCGTATAGTCAGTTCATGAGAGGATGCGCGTAGGAACCGCATGAACATGGAGGTTCTGGGGTAAAAAAATGAAAAACCTTCTTTAGTAATCTTAAAAAACCCTTTAGTAGTCATAAAAAAACAGATGGACGAGACTCCATTAATCTGAACCTAAATGATAAGTGAGAATCAAGCCTCACTCCCGGCGATTTGCCCTTGGCTACAGGAGCGATAGCAACTCCCTAAGAGTTAGACAACACAAACCTAATTCTTCACACAGTGCTATTGCTAATTAAAATAATTTTCAATTTACTGCTATTCTCATTAAAAAAATAAGTGCCATCTAATACTGCATCGCTACAAAGCATATGGTCAGTTATTTTGCAGGAAGGAGTGCAGAATGATGAGTGCTGATTGTCATCATTGTAGTATATGAGAAAACAGCCAAATGATAAAATCAATTAAGCAAGAGGATGAACATAAATATTAAATAACATTGGGGAAAGGGAGGCTCCCTGATGGGCTCCACAAATTAAAGGAATGCAGACAGGGTAGAAAGGAGGAAGTGAAACCGTCTGAATTCAGTCTTTAAGGAAAGAGGAATACCAAGCCAATATTGAACCTCCGGTCAAAATTTCGGGAAGACGACTCAGAGTCATATTATCTGCTGCGTAAAGGTCGAGAAACATGACAACAGGCAAAGAAACAATGCTGCTAGGCAGAGAGTCATGTTTGCATTGGTGTTATAAAGGACCTGTCACTGTTGACATGGATGTGACCCTACACTAGGAAGTCCCATTCCTGCTGTGGTTATCAGTCTAGCTATATTTATATGGCCCTATGCTGTCTTTCACAGTTTCCAAACACACCCCTCTCTATATCCCGTCACTCTGAAATCCTTCAGCGAATCTTGATACAATTCTTCTTGTTCTTATGTGAAGCTCCACATTTACTTGTGTCTGTGATGCAATCCTGACATCGTGAGATTAAGCCTGTGTTTCCAACATTTTAAGATCCTTATTTTACTTTGTCACATTTATCAATTCTATCTTTTTTCCTTGAGATTTCTGAAAGAAAGAGCCTTCTTAAACGTTTTCAAACTCTCACATTCTGTGCTGATAGATGGAGGTTGACGAAGAGAGATGTTTTTCCATTTTGGTTTTATTCTGAAAGCCATATCATCATTAATGAATGGATATAACTTTCATACAAAGTGTTTTTCTTGTTTTGAAAGGATCAGGAATGCCAATTCCACCAGTGAATGTTCTGATATAGCTCTGATGTTTGGAAGTTGTTGCTGGAGGTCTTCTTCCAGCCTCAGGTTCAGAAACCACAAAAACGCTGGTGAGACATCATCATTATTCTCACCACTAGAGGTTGACTGGATCTTTGGACTTGGCGAAGAGTGTAGTAGTCAGATTCATTCAATCACAAACCAATGAGATAAAACCATAAACAATTCTGGACATTATGAACAATTTAACACTAAATCAAACTCCAAACTGAATAAGGTTTCAAAGCTTTATCACAATCCCAAAATCAATCTCACGTATATGGTGTGCAAAACTAAATTAGAAACATACATGAAAACCATTGGGTGACCAAAGCGTCTAAAAAGATTTAACCTACTAAACATCAAAACTGTTAAACAGTCCAGAAGAATGACATAGATCAGCAAAACCACAATAAACACATTAGCATCAGATTTCACAGTAGATGATGTTGACATCAGTAAATCATTAAAAAACATTTTTAAGAATCATTTGCAGAGCCGGGCCATGCTTATCTGTAAAAAAAATTGTGGCTTGCATGTGTGGGAACGGGCTAACACATGCAGGCAAAAGCAAAATAAAGACAAAAATAATTTGGATAAATCATCAAACTAGGGCAACTCTCTATAACAAATATAATGGTGCAAGTATCTAAGCTAAAAAAGAAACAAGAAACCACATTTAGTTATACCTCTCCTCATGGGAAATCAGACAGGATAATTCATCAGATGAGTGTTCACCTTCTTTTGACATCCGTAGACAGCAGCATTAAGACGGGTCAGAACACGGGCTGCATATAGGGCAGGTCAGCAGTTGAGAATTAGTTAGGCATATTAGTAGTATTGAACAGCATAAACAAATGGCTCATTTAGGACTAAGAGGAAACTCATCAGAAGACTTGGAGACGACAGGGGCAACAGCAGATAACTTTCTCATGGTATTAGACAGACTGACTTGCCAAACTAACTTCAAGTTTCAAATTCTCTCACTAATTAGAAATGTCCATGGTCCTCTTGATTGGTCCTTCAGGTGGGCTCAACTTATGTGTAAGATTCAGGCCCTCATTACGAGTTTGGCAGTCCGAGGACCGCCACGGTGGAGGTGACAGTTGCACTGCCGCAGAACCGGCGGTGAAGACTGCCATATTATGACCATGGCCGTGATCCCAACGGGACACAGCCAATAGACAACCAGTACCGCCAGCGCGGACGGACTGCCACGGCCTGCGGCAGGCATCTCCATTCCGGTAGGGACCATGTTCCCGCTGATCATATTACGAGGTTACACACCGCCAGGATATCCCAAAATCAATCTTACGTATATAGTGTACAAAACTAAATTATAAACACACATGAAAAACATTGGCTGACCAAACCCTGGCAGAAATGACCAATGTAAAAGGAGACACTCAACTTCAGGAACACAGGCACGTCCTGAGCCATCATGGAACCTGAACTTGAAGTCTTCCCACTGCTCCAGATCGCCCTACGATTCCAGAACCAGCGACAAAGACAACAGCCATAAGTACATCCACCTAGCACACAGTGGAGGGAAAGGCATTAGTACACACCCACACACAACACACACCAGGATGCTAAGCGACAGCCACACATGCAAACTAACACCCGTACCAACACACATACACACACCAACATAAACTCACGCACACACAACAACCACACAATGCCACACAACACCATCACAACACATCACACCGAGGAGAATGCACAAGGAAACCACACAACACATGCTGCAACACAATCACATCACGTGCACAAAACACACACAAACCAAATTGCACAAATACAACACATCCATCACGAAGGAAAGGCAGGACAAGTATGTCTCTATCGAGACCCAATAGGCGGTTGGCCCATATCTATTATAAATAAAGATAAAAAAGTATAAATAGGGCCAACTGACCAGTCCAAATAGTCCAAGTGCCACGGGTACATATAGCACTTGTGAATGTCCTAACTTGACTCCTGGTTGCAAAGTGGCCTCCACATTTTAGGGGCATCAAGGCGGCAGGCTGGCACCTTAGGAGTGATGGGGTGGTGGTTGAGGGGGGTTTGGGTTTTGGGGGGGTCCTTAGGTTTGGGGGGAGGTTTGGCCTTGGCTTTCACCTTAGTTTGTGGCTCCTTAGGTGTGGCCCTGGGAGGGAGAAGCCTAGGTTTGGGAGGGCTGATTTTTTGGCAGGGGGAGGGGCATGGGGAACACCAGGTTGGGCAAGGGAGGACTGGGAGGTGGAAGGGCTGGGGTCTGGAAGAGACACAGTGCATTTTGGGAAATCTCAGGGTAGGAGAGTGGTAGGGAAGAGGGAAAATTTATATAAGAACCTTTTCTTAGGGACAGAAGAGTTGTCATGGGAAAATAATTTGGTAGTGGAGGGAGAGGGAGTGGCTGTGAGGTGTGTACGTGTAGGTGTCTTGGGTGCAGGTGTGTGGGTAGAAGCCTGTGTGTGCTGGGTGTCTGTTGAATGTGTGACTGAGGTGTGTAGGTGTCTTGAGAGGAGGGAGGGAGGTGCAGGGAGATGCCATGGTGGATGGGTGACTATCTGTTGGGGTGGTGCCTGCAGGTAAGGTGGATGTGCTGCATGTGGGGGTGTTGGTAGTTGTGATGAGTGCACATGTGGTGGATGTATGCAGATCTGGAAGTGAGGTGACTGTGGGTATTATGGGACTAGTGGCTGGATCAGGGAGTGCTGGTGTTGTGCCAGCAGGTGTGAGTAGTGAGTAGTGTAGTGGCTGTGAAGGAGGGGGTGGTGTGGGGGTCAATCTATAGAGTGGATGTTGTTGTGGGTGTTGCCTGTGTGCATGCCGGTGGTGAGACTTGTGGTGCTTGTGTTTATCACTGCAAACTGTGTCTGTTGAGATGGATGTATGGTGGTCTGGCTGCTCTAGATGGGTGTGGGAGAGGGGTATGGGATTGGGCAGAGGTAGCCAATCAGGGTGGTATTGATATCCCCAGCACCCCTGCAATGGAAGCCATGTGGACATTTCGTGCCTGCCACTGCTCCATGACTTCCTGGTTGTATTCCCTCTGCAGCCTTTGATTTTCTCCCAACATGGTGATTTTTTGGCTCATTCTGTGCTGGGAACTTTGGTATGCTCCCAGGACTTGGGAGATGGTTTCCTGGTCAGTGAAGTCCATTTGAGGCCACATCCTCTGGCACACAGCATCCTTCCCACACACCCTACTTCCAGGTACCTGTGGCCCTGGCACGGTGTGCCCACTCCCAGTGGTGGCAGGTCCTTTATTGTCAGGGATGTTAAGGTTCTACTCAGGTCCCTATACTGTGGGACACACAATTGATTGAACAGTCCTTGGGACACAGGTTTGGGGGCAAATGGTTCCTCTGATGTGGGTGCACCAAAAGTCGGGGTTGATGTCGGCAGGATGAGGCATGGAGTCATTGACTGACCAAGTGTCCCAGATGGTCCAGGTTGTTCGTCACTGTCCAGACATCCAGGCATGTTGTCCTCACTGCTGCCTTCCTCACGTGGAGGACTGGCAGTCTCAGGTATCCTCTCCATGGTGGCAATGGCCTGGTTACCTGTGGAAGGAGTGAAACACAGAGTTCAGGTTAGAATGTGTGTTTGGTTGCCTCTTTGTGAGATGCAGACAGTGTCTTTACATGATTCCCTACAATTACATTGATAGATGCTGTACAGCATACCTTTGTTGTACATACAGCTCTGTTACTTGATTTCCATACTCCATGTTGGGAGCTGTCATACAAGTTTGGTACAGATTGTACTGCAGATGGGTTCTGGTTTTGTCTGATAATTGAAATGACAGTTCACCTCTGTTACCCAGTGATTATTCAGGCGTGCTAGGTGTCACACAATAAAGATGCACAATAGTGTCCTAGTGGGAACTCAGTATGTGAGTATGCAAGGGTAAGAGTCCTGTACCTAGATGTTGTGTATGTGCATCAACTCAACCATCTTACTTTCCAACCCAGCTCAGTCTATTTCTGGCTTGGGATATTTGATCTGTGGCCATTAGAAATGGTCACTCAGTGGTAGCTGTGTTTTGCTTTGTTTGCTATTATGAGTGTGCCATTGCATTGCTGTCATTCCCATGTTTTGGTCCTCGCTTGAATAATCTAGATGGTGTATCTAGTACTTCAGTTGTACATGCATTACATGTGATGTGTTGTGCACATTCCCGGTTTTCACAATGATGGGCTAGTGCATTCTGGTAGTCGTAGTAATATAATTAGCCAGTAGTTAACGTGCCATTTCCAAAGGCTGTGAGAGCAGTTGGGCTGAATGGAGAGGTGACATGCAGGAAAGGGGCATTAGGTGATTAGGAGGGAGGTGTAGTGGGACATTTAGTTAATTAGGGAGTATTTGGGTAGTGAGGAAGCATGCAGGACAATACAGTTGTGTGGCATGACTGTTGTGGATACTTTCCAGACTCCAGTCCCCAGGCATTCCATGCCCTCAGGATGCAATATGTCCATGACTTTCCCCTCCCATAATGTGAACTGTGGGGGAGGAGGTGGGGACCCACCACCAGTCTTCTGCACTGCTATCTGGTGGTGTGATGCCATGAAACACACCTTCCTACTGAGGTTATTCCACCTCTTCATGATGTTCTCCCTTGTGCGTGGATAGCTGCCTACTGAATTGACCCTGACGAATATCCTTTGCCAGAACTCAATTTTCCTGGCAATCGATGTTTGTGGGACCTGTGCTCCAAAGAGTTGTGGCTCTACCCTGATAATTTCATCCACCATGACCCTCAACTTGTCGTCAGTGAAACATGGGTGTTTTTGTGGGGACATAGTAGTGGTTGTATAGACAGTGTGTGGGGGTGCTGTGAGTGTTAGGGTGCAGTGTTGGGTCATTGGTGAGGTGTAGGTGCTGCGGTGTGAGGGAGAGACAGTTGTCACGGATTGTGTGTGCTAGTGATGTGTGTATTGTGTTCGTTGTGCTGATGTGGGGTGTGTGCCGAGTGTGATCTGCATGTGTACCTATTGTGTAAAGGTGCTTTATCTATAATATTAACTACTCTCTAGGTATCTGAATGGTATTTTTGTTGCAAAGGATTGTGGGTTGTGTAGGGGTGTATTATATAGTGCAATGAGTAGGTGTGTCAGGTGTGTGGATGTGTGTCAGGTATGGGTTATTCAAACTATCCAATGTGGTATGATCTGGTGTTCTGACTGATGTGAGTTCTGACCGCAGCGGTTCGCACTGTCAATGGTTTTCTGCCATGGAAGAACCGCTATGGTGAATTGTGGCTCGTAATCTGGTGGGTGGATTTTTGTCAGGCTAGCGGTGCTGGCAATGGGATCGCCTCTTTTCCGCCCTCCAATGTCCTGGTGGTTTCGGATTGGTGGCTGAATTTTGTCGGTCTTCACAGTGTGACTCTTAATACAGCGGTCGGATTACTTCCAACAAGGTGGTCTTTTGGCAGCTGCCACAGTGGCAGTCTTATCAAAAGACCGCCAAACTCGTAACAAGGCCCTAAGTTTAAGACTAAAAACTATGTATGCCAAAACAGATTTAAATCTTTGTTGGCCTCGGTTAAAAAAAATAAAAAATCTTGCAATTACAACATCATTTATAAAGTTCTGTTCCAGAAAAGTAGCATTTCCTTTACTACTGCAAAAATATCTGATGATTTTCTTATACTTGTCACACATTAAAACTTGTCTATTCCTTCGAACTCGCTGCCAATAATTTGTTGTATTAATCCTCCAAACAACGTGATGTTTAAACTTCTTTATATGTGAAAGATTAAGGTAACAAGGCAAACAAATCTACTTCACAGGACAGCGGATTTCAACTGCCGTGAAAACATTCCAACCTTCCTAGCAACCTTCCCTAATACATCATATTCTGATTTGACATAATGACATTCTAATATCATCATGTATCATGAATAAATAAGAATAGAGGACGCAACAGTATTTAATGCACCGGATAATCATCTAAATCATCTTGAGGTATCTAAATACCTCAAGGTTCGTTAAATTTCGGCAGGTCAAATCTGCTGAAATTTAACAGAGGAACTATGAACCTTACTTACTGTACTATGCATATTTTGGTGCATCAAACACCAACATCCGCACGTTATTCGTCACAAACTCGAAATAAGTGCTATTGATCGTGCCCAATAAATAGCGTACCCTGTGGTATCGCTATTTATCAGGTGCCCTAAATAGCACCTATACTTGTAATCAGGACCAAAGTAATGAAGATGTCCCAAGCGCATCACAATACTCTAAGAACTCTGTCTTTGACATGCTGTTAGCCCTTTTAAATCCAGTTCCTTGTTTCCTTTCATGAGACATTGGTGTTATATTGCCTACTCCTTAGCCTCTTCTTCCTAACACATATTACATTTATTAGCACCTTCCTATCCTCCGGCATTGTCTAGAGAATGGCGATCTGGTACCAGAGAAAAGTCGACCCCAACATCCTTCCAACCATTAACAGGTTCAGGTTGAGGTTATGGTAAGTTATGCCATTGCAGTTACCTCTTTGTTTGATTTGAATATATCACCTTCCAGTATAGAAACTGCAAAATCGTTTTTGCTAAGTCTTTCTAGGGTGTAGACAGTTTACATTTAAAACAATAAATTTAGGACCTATCTCCCTCTTGAACTTGCCTCTGAAGAAAACATTTAGCTTTCTCTTTCTTGTCAAGCCTTAATCTTTCTTTCTAGCCTCTTCCTACTTAGGACCTCTTAAAGAATAATGGGGAGAGTTATTACCGCACGTTTTAATAAGATAATTTTGCCTGCACAATTTTAAAGGTGCCTAGGGTTTTTGCACCTCCAATAGTACAGGGTGCAGAACACACAAAAAGTAGTGGTGGTGGTTCCAGACCAGGGTGCACACAGACTCAGAATACTAAAAAAAGGTTTACTCAAGGAATTACCCCCCAAGAAGCCTCTCATGTTTTGAACTAGTGGTAAATCATTGAAATGCAGAAAATACAATTTTTTTACAGCAAAATGTGGGTGAATGAATTTGAGCAATTAATTTAAATTCAGAAAATAAAATTGTTCATCAAAAAGTGGGTGGATGTATTTGAGAAAAAGCGGAAAGCCAATACAACCACAAAATTTCATTATCATTATTTATTTATTTGTTAAGTGTACAAACACCAACATAGGTATATTGGTCAAGGTTAAGGATAAAAGGTTCAACATATCTACAACATAACAACAAACGAGGATTTGAAGCTCGCCTAAACAGATAAAATTGAATGCCTTTAAGATAAAAGGGGACCTTATCCAAATTTAGGGGTTTAGCAGAGACACAGTTGACAATCAGATTTGGAACACTTGATAGGTGGTGTAGTGAACAGCAGTCGTATCCAGAGTGCAGGCTCTTCGAGGAAAGGTAATGAGAGAAATGAGAAAGCAATGTTTTTCCGACTTATAGAATACTCTCTGCAAAAGGCAGTGTGGCTTCTCGAGAATATTTGGGCTCCATGGTAACCAATGTAACGCTATCCTTGCGTGGCTTTTGTTTTTTTATATTTTCCAACCTAATCATAGAGCAAAATGTTGGATTTTCTGCCAGTTACATAATGGAGAATCAGGTAGCCCCAAATAAGAGATATCCGCATGAACATGGAGGTTCTGGGGTAAAAAAATGAAAAACCTTCTTTAGTAATCTTAAAAAACCCTTTAGTAGTCATTAAAAACAGATGGACGAGACTCCATTAATCTGAACCTAAATGATAAGTGAGAATCAAGCATCACTCCCTGCGATTTGCCCTTGGCTACAGGAGCGATAGCAACTCCCTAAGAGTTAGACAACACAAACTGAATTCTTCACTCAGTGCTATTGCTAATTAAAATAATTTTCAATTTACTGCTATTCTCATCAAAAAAATAAGTGCCATCTAATACTGTATTGCTACAAAGCATATGGTCAGTTATTTTGCAGGAAGGAGTGCAGAATGATGAGTGCTGATTGTCATCACTGTAGTATATGAGAAAACAGCCAAATGATAAAATCAATTAAGCAAGAGGATGAACATAAATATTATATAACATTGGGGAACGGGAGGCTCCCTGATGGGCTCCACAAATTAAAGGAATGCAGACAGGGTAGAAAGGAGGAAGTGAAACCGTCTGAATTCAGTCTTTAAGGAAAGAGGAAAACCAAGGTAATATTGAACCTCTGGTCAAAATTTCGGTAAGACGACTCAGAGCCATATTATCTGCTGCCTAAAGGTCGAGAAACATGACGACAGGCAAAGGAACAATGCTGCTATGCAGAGAGTCATGTTTGCATTGGTGTTAAAAAGGACCTGTCACTGTTGACATGGATGTGACCCTACACTAGGAAGTTCCATTCCTGCTGTGGTTATCAGTCTAGCTATATTTATATGGACCTATGCTGTCTTTCACAGTTTCCAAACACACCCCTGTCTATATCCCGTCACTCTGAAATTCCTTCAGAGAATCTTTATACAATGCTTCTTGTTCTTATGTGAAGCTCCACATTTACTTGTGTCTGTGATGCAATCCTGACATCATGAGATTAAGCCTGTGTTTCCAACATTTTAAAATCCATTTTTTACTTTGTCACATTTATCAATTCTATCTTTTTTCCTTGAGATTTCTGAAAGGAAGAGCCTTCTTAAATGTTTTCAAACTCTCACATTCTGTGTTGATATATATAATGCTGTGGAGGTTGACAAAAGAGAGATGTTTTTCCATTTTGGTTTTATTCTGAAAGCTATATCATCAGTAATGAATGGATCTAACTTTCATACAAAGTGTTTTTCTTGTTTTGAAAGGATCAGGAAAGCCAATTCCACCAGGGAATGTTCTGATATAGCTCTGATGTTTGGAAGGTGATGGTGGAATGCTTGTGGAGGTCTTCTTCCAGCCTCAGTTTCAGAAACCACAAGAACGCTGGTGAGACGTCATCATTATTCTCACCACTGGAGGTTGACTAGATCTTTGGAGAGTGTAGTAGTCAGATTCATTCAATCAAAAACCAATGAGATAAAACCATAAACAATTCTGGACATTATGAACAATTTAACACTAAATCAAACTCCAAACTGAATAAAGTTTCAAAGCTTTATCACAATCACAAAATCAATCTTACGTATATGGTGTGCAAAACTAAATTAGAAACATACATGAAAACCATTGGGTGACCAAAGCGTCTAAAAAGATTTAACCTACTAAACATCAAAACTGTCAAACACTCCAGAAGAATGACATAGATCAGCAAAACCACAATAAACACATTAATATCAGATTTCACAGTAGATGATGTTGACATCAGTAAATCATCAAAATACATTAAAAAAATCAATTGCAGAGCTGGGCCATGCTTATCTGTAAAACAAATTGGGGCTTGCATGTGTGGGAACGGGCTAACACATGCAGGCAAAAGCAAAATAAAGACAAAAATAATTTGGAAAAATCATCAAACTAGGGCAACTCTCTATAACAAACATGCTGGTGCAAGTATCTAAGCTAAAAAAGAAACAAGAAACCATATTTAGTTACACCTCTCCTCATGGGAAATCAGACAGGATAATTCATCAGATGAGTGTTCACCTTCTTTTGACATCCATAGACAGCAGCATGAAGACGGGTCAGAACACGGGCTGCATATAGGGCAGGGCAGCAGTTGCGAATTAGTTAGGCATATTAGTAGTATTGAACAGCATAAACAAATGGCTCATTTAGGACTAAGAGGAAACTCATCAGAAGACTTGGAGACGACAGGGGCAACAGCAGATAACTTTCTCATGGTATTAGACTGACTGACTTGACAAACTAACTTCAAGTTTCAAAGTCTCTCACTAATTAGAAATGTCCATGGTCCTCTTGATTGGTCCTTCAGGTGGGCTCAACTTATGTGTAAGATTCAGGCCCTCATTACGAGTTTGGCAGTCCGAGGACCGCCACGGTCGAGGTGACAGTTGCACTGCCGCAGACCCGCCGGAGAAGACTGCCATATTATGCCCATGGCGGTGATCCCAACGGGACACAGCCAATAGACCACCAGTACCGCCAGCGTGGACGGACTGCCATGGCCTGCGGCAGGCATCTCTATTCCGGCAGGGACCATGTTCTCGCTGATCATATTACGAGGTTACACACCGCCAGGATATCCCAAAATCAATCTTACGTATATAGTGTGCAAAACTAAATTATAAACACACATGAAAAACATTGGCTGACCAAACCCTGGCAGAAAGGACCAATGTAAAAGGAGACACTAACCTTCAGGAACACAGGCATGTCCTGAGCCATCATGGAACCTGAACTTGAAGTCTTCCCACTGCTCCAGATCGGCCTACGATTCCAGAACCAGCGACAAAGACAACAGCCGTAAGTACATCCACCTAGCACACAGTGAAGGGAAAGGCATTAGTACACACCCACACACAACACACACCAGGATGCTAAGCGACAGCCACACATGCAAACTAACGCCCGTACCAACACACATACACACACCAACATAAACTCACACACACACAACAACCACACAATGCCACACAACACCATCACAACACATCACACCGAGGAGAATGCACAAGGAAACCACACAACACATGCTGCAACACAATCACATCACATGCACAAAACACACACAAACCAAATTGCACAAATACAACACATCCATCACGAAGGAAAGGCAGGACAAGTATGTCTCCATCGAGACCAATAGGCGGTTGGCCCCTATCTATTATAAATACAGATATACAAATATAAAAAAAGTACAAATAGGGCCAACTGACCAGTCCAAATAGTCCAAGTGCCACGGGCACATATAGCACTTGTGAATGTCCTAACTTGACTCCTGGCTGCAAAGTGGCCTCCACATTGTAGGGGCATCAAGGCGGCAGGCTGGCACCTTAGGAGTGATGGGGTGGTGGTTGAGGGGGGTTTGGGTTTGGGGGGGTCCTTGGGTTTGGGGGGAGGTTTGGCCTTGGCTTTCACCTTAGTTTGTGGCTCCTTAGGTGTGGCCCTGGGAGGGAGAAGCCTAGGTTTGGGAGGGCTGATTTTTTGGCAGGGGAGGGGCATGGGTAACACCAGGGTGGGCAAGGGAGGACTGGGAGGTGGAAGGGCTGGGGTCGGGAAGAGACACAGTGCATTTTGGGAAATCTCGGGGTGGGAGAGTGGCAGGGAAGAGGGAAATTTTATATAGGAACCTTTTCTTAGGGACAGAAGAGCTGTCATGGGAAATTAATTTGGCAGTGGAGGGAGAGGGAGTGGCTATGAGGTGTGTACGTGTAGGTGTCTTTTGTGCAGGTGTGTGGGTAGAAGCCTGTGTGTGCTGGGTGTCTGTTGGGTGTGTGACTGAGGTGTGTAGGTGTCTTGGGAGGAGGGGGAGGGAGGTTCAGGGAGATGCCATGGTGGATGGGTGACTGTCTGTTGGGGTGGTGTCTGCAGGTAAGGTGGATGTGCTGCATGTGGGGGTGTTGGTAGTTGTGATGAGTGCACATGTGGTGGATGTATGCAGATCTGGAAGTGAGATGACTGTGGGTATTATGGGACTAGTGGCTGGATCAGGGAGTGCTGGTGTTGTGCCAGCAGGTGTGAGTAGTGAGTAGTGTAGTGGCTGTGAAGGAGGGGGTGGTGTGGGGGTCAATCTATCGAGTGGATGTTGTTGTATGTGCAAGTGGGTGTTGCCTGTGTGCATGCCGGTGGTGAGTCTTGTGGTGCTTGTGTTTATCACTGCGATCTGTGTCTGTTGAGGTGGATGTATGGTGGTCTGACTGTGTGCTCTAGATGGGTGTGGGAGAGAGGTATGGGATTGGGCAGAGGTAGACGGAAGAAAAGGGGACAGTGGCTGCCATCAGCGAGGAGGCCAGAGCCTGAAAGGATCTCTGTAGGTCAGACAGGGCACAGTGAATGCCTTCCTGGAATGCATTGCTCTGCTGTACCTGATCTGCCAGTCTCTGGATGGCATTCACAATGGTTGTCTGCCCCACATAAATGGACCTCAGGAGGTCTATAGCCTTCTCACTGAGGTCAGCAGAGCTGACTGGGGCAGGGGCAAAGGTGCCTGCGGTGAAGGAGACGCCCACCCACCTGGGTGAGCTGGCATGAGCAACTATGTAGGGAGCACCAGGGAGAGTGGTGCTCGTAAGGGGGTAGCAGACAATGATGTTGCTGCGCTGGTTCCAGATGGGTCTGCCATCGCCAGGGAGCTTCCATCAGAGGAGTAATCTGTAGATGATGCAGTCTCCCCTGTGGCACTCCCCTCGCCCTCCGTCCACTGGTCCCTTCGGCTTCACAGGTGTCAGCCTCCTGGGTCCTGTGCTGCTGCTTCCCGACTTGCCAGTGCCCCTTCTCCTTCGCATGATGATGCTGATGCACACAAAGATAGAGGAGGAGAGGGAAGGAGGGGGATATAGAAAAATAGGGTGGAAAAGGATCAATACCTACCAACCATTAACAGAGATCAAAATGTACATCTCACCAACTAACAAGTGGCAAGCCATACCATTACAATGAAAGTGCATTTCAGCTAATACACATTGTGAATTGCAAGATGCTATGCTCATAATCCAGCTATTGTGAGAACATCTTGACTTAGTGAATTTGCAAGGCTGAAACACTGCATAGCAACATTGTGATTGCCAGGGTGATGTCATGCATGAC
Source organism: Pleurodeles waltl (assembly GCF_031143425.1). Lineage (NCBI taxonomy): Eukaryota > Metazoa > Chordata > Amphibia > Caudata > Salamandridae > Pleurodeles > Pleurodeles waltl. The sequence goes on along the minus strand of NC_090442.1, from coordinate 317,419,912 downwards.
ATTTAAACAATAGGGTTAGACTCCAGGGACCTCCCAGGGGACTTACCACATCTACTAGCATAGCATGGTTGGAAAGGGTAGACGACAGAATGATAGCTGCTACAATAGATTTTGCTGTGTTATTTGCACACATGAGCAGAATTCCATGGTTGTTTCTCTACACATATCCTACACTCCTAAGGCAACATATGACAGCATGGTAATGAGTCATTTCCTGTATACTGTCCCATTTAGGCCAACCATGTTGAGGACCCCTGATGCTACCCCCACAATCAGCCCATGGCAGGTACTGTGCAAGATAGAGATATCCTCAGTCATAGTGGGAAACACATATTGATGTGATAGCACTTACGTCTCAGGTACATTCGTGCAGATCGTAAAAGCTGGTCTGACACAATGCGTACGATGCCCACGCTCACCCAAACATCTAAATTGTCCATTGGATATAGACTGACAGCACTGTATAGCGACATATGACCGATCCAGAGCCTGGCAGCGTGACTGATACCCATTGTGGATGTCACACTGATCACATACATATCTGCCCACATGTAACCCACCCTATCCCAGACACTGCCTATCACGTGGGAGGTGGGAGCCTGTACTCACCTTCCTGTGGCTGCCATGCTGCCCTCAAGCGCCCATCTATCTATGGGTAGGCCACTGCCAAAATGCGGGCCATTAGGGGGGTCAGGGTCCGATGGGCCCCCTCCATTGTTGGGAGGATGTCCCCAGCTGGGCCTCCGCGATTTTCTGGCCCCAGCATCTCAGGTCCCCCCACCGTTTTCTGCAGTAGGTGCTCCACCGTTTATGGACCCCCAGGGTCCGCACTTGCTTGCAATGCCACGCCATAGCCCCTTCTTCTGATGGGCGCTGACTTGCATGGATGACACAGACAGAAGAAAAAGCTCATGAGGAGGGGCAACACATCAGCAGCAGTGGACTACTCACATCATACACATCACATGCCCAAACCAATGTGTCTTCACAGCACAAATGCATTTAATACATGGCCCCTGCATGCATCCACTTCCTGTGTGGTGTGGAAACGCCTTACAGCCTCACACATCCCTATCACACAGGCAAATGGAATTGGGCTCACCTGCTACTCTGATGCCCCATACAGCTGTCCATACAGGGGTAGGACCCTGTCCACAAGCTTCTCCAGCTCCTCTGGGGTGAAGGCTGAGGCCCTTTCTCCTGCAGGACGTGGCATGGTGGCTCCCAGAGACAGTACACAGCATCTCATGTAGTGGAGGTCTTGCTTGCAAGAGTTTCAGGAGTCAAGTGAGTTAGGCAGCAGGAAATGGCACTCACGGCCGCCGCGTACATGACCGTCAACGCCGGGAGTGATCATCATTGGCCCCACTCCCCCATAGGCAGCAATGTGAACCAATGAGGAGTTGCACGGCGGTTGAGTCCGCCTACCGCCATGATGACATACGCCGATGGAATTAGGTGACTTCCATATGTCCAGTACACGCAGGACAGGTGGTTGCCACTTTAGGCACACATGATGGTTTGTAAAGTAATAATAAGTGAGTCATGCTAGATATGTACCGAATGCACTGTAGGTCTATGTTCGGCCATCATGGCTGGGCCCATGAATGTGATAATCAAGCCACAGTGGTGTAGAATGGGCGGGTCTCAAATCCAGGGCATGACCAGCGGCTCGTTAACTCATAGGTGGTGTAACTATATGATGCAGTGGCATTTGTACGTGGAACGTGCTGGACAAATATGCAGCTTTTACATGAACATGGACCATTGGACATGTGATCTGTGTGACATGCTGTTGTCCAGGCCCTAAAACAGACAGCTAGGTTGGTCTACATGGGCCCTGTACATGGCCATAATGGTATGTGGCAACTATTGGGGCCTGTCACAATTGTATGTTGTGTGCAACAAGGGTCTTGTAATCTAGCATGTGTTGAGTGGTCATCACATTATACATTCTCCCCTCTCTATCCTAGATACCCAATATTAGGGAGGAGACATGCATCAGTGTACCGCCTCCTAGTGGACCTTTCAACTTTAGAGAAGCAACACATTAACCAGACCTATCGTCTGAATTGTAACACCATCATGGAACTATGTACCCAGTTGGAGCCAGATCTATTGCCTGCTATACGTAATCCCTATGCCATCATTCACCACAGTACAGGTATTGTCTATGCTACACTTCCTTGCCTCTGGCTCTTTCCACATTACAGTGGGTTTGGCAGCAGGGATGTCACAGCCCATGTTCAGTCTTGTGTTGACAGATGTACTGTCTGCTTTACTTTAACACATGGACAGCTACATCAGGTTCCCATAAATTGTGGATTTGCCTACTGTTAAGTCTGACTTCTATCATATTGGACGCATCCCTCATGTTATTGGGGCCATCCATAAATGGCATCCACATTGCTTTGGTCCGTTCCACAGCCAATGAACAAGTTTATAGGAACAGGAAAAACTACGAATCCATCAATGTACAGGTGGTGTGTCTTGCGGACCAGTACCTCTCCCAAGTGATGGCCAAGTATCCAGGATCTGTGCATGACTCCTTCATTCTGAGGAACAGCAATGTTCCACACATGATGGCACAACTACAGATAGAAAGAGCAATAGGTTGTGTGTGACCGTAATGTCATCCCATTCAGCCCTGTGCCTCTACTGGTATTGTGACAGGTCCTACCTTTGTGCACACAGGTGACTCTGACTATCCTAACCTTCCCTGGCTGCTGGCGCCAATGAGGTACCCGCCAATGGAGAGGGAACACCGTTTCCACTGCACGACGAGGCACGGTAGTGGAAGAACATTTGGGCTCCCAAATGCCAGATTCAGGTGCCTCGATGTCTGTGGAGGTGCCTTCCTCTACAGTCCCCTAAAAGTATGTCAGATCATAGTTGCCTGTTGCATGATACACATTCTGGCCCTGAGACGACAGAGTCCATTACTGGCTAATAAGGAGGAGGCAGCTGGACCAGTGGCTGATGCTAGGGACATGGAAAGTGATGAGGAGGCTGATGGGGAAGGTGCAGCTGAATGTGGGACTGAGCTGATCACTCGATACGTCCAGTAACACACAGGTATATTGTGTGTGTATTGACTGGTGTATTATTTTAAAAAAAGCCTTATGATAGTGCTCTTCATGGTCTGGTACATCAGTGGAGGTGTTCAGTGTACCTATTCATCTGTGTGACTTGAGGTGGGGGACAGATAGCCTATCAGGAGCTATGTCACTGATGAAATCTCACTGACATGTGTGGTGAATGCAGATTGGTAGGTTGTTTCATTTGTCCTGCAAGGTCCTGTGCAGATCTTTTCCCAAATTAAAATTGTGTAGTGTGTCTCACACCCTATCAAAACTGTTGGCTGTGGCATTCATGGACATTGTCCTTTCCTAACAGTAGCAAGTATAGTAATTTAATCATTTCACCTGTGATCTACTGCATGATAGTGATGTGATTCCTGATCTTGTGGGTGTGGCATTATCTTATGTTGTCCCCTGTGTAGTTGAAAATCCTCACTGTGCACAATAACAATGTACTACATGTGTGCTATGGCTCTCACCATGCCTACTATCCTTATGTGAGTCCCTTTCTTGGTCTATTTGCAGGTTAGATTTGTGGATCTTCTCCAGTGTGGACTGGGCTGGTGACTCCCTTGCAGGTAGAATTTGGACCCTGGCCAGTGTAGGGTGTCACCTGCAGGGAATGGCTCCCTCTGCTGTCCATGTGACATACTTTTGATGAAGGATAATTACCACACATTACATTTTGCTAGGATTGCTCTTCATAAATGTGAGAATAAAGACACAAAGACAGTTCCTGTGGTCTATGGCGTTTATTGTGCACAAAGTGTGGAAGAGTTGATGAGTGTGGTCATGGTTGGAGCAAACATCAGAGTAGGTGGTCTAGCTGTAGCCAGTACAGGTCCAGTATCCAAGAGCCAGGTGAAAATGGAGTAATGACATTGAACAGCCAACAGGATAACTCAGTGCCAGACAAGGGAGAATGTCCAATAGAGGGTCCCTTCCTGGCATTGGGTATGGTCTTGGAACTAGCTCCTTCAGGATGTCTGAATGGATGACCACCTTTCCAGGGGAGGGGCCTCAGCTGCAGAGGGTGGGGTGCCAGTGGCCTGCGGTCCCTCTGGCAGGGCCTCCATTCCACTGGCTGATGTTGATGGCTCAGTTGGTATCTGGCTAGTGGATGGGGCCTGGTGGTGGATGGAGGTAGCACACAGGATCCTTGAGAGTTCCTTGAGCACCCCTGCAATGGAGGCCATGGTGGCATTGTGGGCTTGCCACTGCTGCATTGCCTCCTGGTGGAATTGCCTCTGCAGTCTTTGGTTTTCCTCTAGTATGGTGAGTATTTGGCCCATCTTGTCCTGGGATTGCTGGTATACTTCCAAGACTTGGTAGATGGTTTCCTGGCCAGTCGAGTCCCTTGAGGGCCCCATCCCCTGGCCCACAGATGGCCTCCCATGGCCCCTGACCCACTGTGCCTGTGCCCCTGGCACGGTGTTCCACCTCCCAGTTACCTAGTACCATCATTGTCTTGGGTGTGAGGGGTCGACTCAGGTCCCTTTACTGTGGGGACATTGCTGATTGACCAGTCCTTGGGACACAGGTTTGGGGAGCAGGGTATGGCTGAGATGTAGATGCCAAAGGGTGGGGGGGTTGGATGTGGGCAGGCTGAGGCTGGGATTGGTGGATGAACCAGGTGTCCCAGATGGGTCAGGTAAGTTGTCTGTGTCCAGACATCATGTGGCGTTGTTGTCACTGGAGCCATTATCCTGGGGAGGGCTGTCTGTCTCTGGCATCCTCTCCAATGTGGCAGTGGCAGGGGTACCTGCAAATCACATGGTGGAGATGTGAATGTTGGTCTCTGTGTCTGATGCATACAGTGGCTTAACTCAATTCCCAGTTATGGCAATGACAGATGCAGCACTACAGATATTGTTTGTAGGTAATGTACAGTGATATGGGTAGCATCTTCCATTGAGGGTTGCTGAATAAGGATTTTATTTCTGTCAATGCCATGTATAGGTCTTCAGTCGTAGCATCCTGTTGGTGTTACAGGTGCGATAGTTGTACATTTAGTGATGGTTTATGGCAGTGCCCTCCGTGCCAGTGGCCAGGGGCTGTCTGGCCATTGTGGCTGGGTGGTAGGGTAGCATGCACGGGAGGGACTTTAGGTGATGTTGTGAAAGGTGTAGTGGGAGATAGGTGACTTGGGGTGTGATAGGGTGGTGGAGTAGCATGCTGGTGGGCTGAATTACGTCCAGGGGCATGTGGGTACATTACCAGTGTCCAGTCCTCTGGGTATTCAAGTCAGGCCCTCAGGATGCAGGATGTCCAAGACCTTCTCCTCCCATGATGCGAACTTCATCATGGCAATTTGGTGCCTGGATGCCATAGAACACATCTTCCCCCTAAGGTCATTCCCCCTCTTCCAGATGTCCTCCCTTGTGCGTGGATGGTTACCAACTGAGTTGACCCTGTCAATGATTCTCTGTCATAAATCCATTTTCCTGGCTATGGATGTTGGCTGGACCTGTGCTCCCAGCAGTTGTGGCTCTACCCTGACGACTTCATCAACCATGACCCTCAACTCATGGTCTATGAAGCGTGGGTGTTTCTGATGGGGCATGGTGGTTGTGTTGTGAGTGGGAGTGTGTATAGTGTGCAAGGGTGCAGTGTAGGGTGCTGGGAGGTGTGTGCTGTTGTTTGTGGTATTTTTATGCTGTGACGATGTGTGTATTGTGTCAACAGTGTAGTTGTGTGGTGTGTGCTGAGTGTTGTGTGTGATTTATGTTCAGTGTCTCTGGTTGTGTGGTCCTCACGGTCGGTGTATTTAATTTTGGTTGCAAAGGGTTGTGGGTTGTGTAGAGGGGTGTTTTATAGTGGTGTGTGTCTAATGTGTGTTTGTGTGTCATGTCTGGGGTATTCGATTTGTCCAATGTGGTCCTATGTTCTGGTAGAGGTGTGTTTTTGGCTGCGGTGGTTCACACTGCCAATGGTTTTCCGCCATGCAACCACCGCTGTGCTGATTTGTGGGTTGTAAAATGGAGGGCAGTGTTTGTTCAGAGTGGCAGTGCTGGCAGTGGGACGGCCTCTATCCCGCCCTCAGTCATCCTGGCGGTGTCGGATTTTCTCAGCAAAAGTGCCTTGACTTTTTTATAATTTCATACAATTCCGGCAAACATTACATTTTCTAGTTATTTGTTACTTTAGAATTCTTTCTCACGCCACACAAAATCAACTAAGCCTTTTGCACTTAGGAAATATGAGTTTCCTGTCTTGTTCGACAGCTAGAATAAATATTGTTACATAGCTAATACTGAACCATGTTCTTCTCCTTCAATACAATAGGACATTCAACATCACCTCACCAACCTTTGGAAATAATTCAGGTCAGAGGGAACAGAGTAAACAAATAATTTTCCTCTGCTGCTGCAAAAATAAAATTCTCAGGCCTAGGCAAGCTAAGGAAGTCTAAGTGCACATTAATACAATTAATACATTTAAATACTATTGTGCACCTTACAATTAAATCATATAAGAAAAGCAAATTATTTTATTGCAAACATTATTTACGACATTATTAGAACACAATTTTAATGTGCATTTATTTTTCTGCATACATGCAACTCACACTAATAAAATTCACTTAATGCAATATAAGTACAATAATGCATATTCATATAATGCTCATAATATATTTAATTTCTACTATTTCTTCTTTAAAGATAATACTTTGAGCATTAATTCAAATTAGTAATTCACTCAAATATGAATGCACAATGTCTTCATGTTAACGTGATGTCAAAACACTAATGGCAGCCACATTGTCTACCATAATTTAAACATGCACATTTTACAATTCCACATTAATTTCTCTGTTAAACTTTTAAATAAAGTTCTGTAAGTCGCCATATGCTGACTTCTATGCCACTAATGTATTAGTAAAATTTGATCTATAGTCTGCAAATGTGTTTTGGGAAATATTAAAATCAGTTATCAGTAAGTAATGATTCAGACATACATCCTGCAAATAATTAGGTTATCATGTAGCTTTGTGCCCAAGACAATTTCTAGGCCCCAACGTGGCTCAACTGGTTTATTGCAAAGCACTTGCTCACAAATGTCATTTCATTATAACCTTTTTTGTGACCCAAGTAACTAAAGGATCTGATTTTCCAACCAATACAATGGGCTTCAACATTTACTATTAAAGCATTGCTAATACCACTGGTGTTTTAAGACAATGGGCCTTATTACGACCTTGACAGAAGGGTTTCCTCCATCACAGGTGTGGCGGCTATCCCGTCCGTCGTATTATGATTCTATTATATTCAATGGAGATCGTCATACGGTGGACGAGATAGCAGCCACATTTGTGACGGAGGAAACTCCTTTGTCAAGGTCGAAATAAGCCCCAATATGTTCAATACATCTGACATATAAATGGCACAACAAAATATATATCATAAATACATACATTATTCTTGGGTCAACTATTATCAGTAGTGATAAAGGTGGTCAATACTTCCATTAGCATGAGATAATTCCCTAAATCAATAAAAGAGCCCCACATTATATTACTACACAAATCTAGGAAAGATCTACTAGAATCTGAAACTATACACCCTTTTCACTTTTAAACCTGGACACAAAATTACTAAATTAAAATCTGGGTAGGTGCAGGAATCAAAGGCTCTGTGCATCATATCAGTCTGGATTCATAAATAAGACAAAGGGTTTGAATAATATTAGACAAGTAGTTTACCTCCTTTCAGATATCTAGTAATTGAATGAAATATAGTTTACTGGTCAGTAAAAAAAAACTGCATTTTTAAATGTACACTAGAATGACCTATTTGAAGCGTTAATGAGAATAAATCTAGCATATGAGGACAATACATAGACTCTACATGGACTACCGTCTGATATAATTTTGGTATATAAAAGGGGTTGTCACTTTTATTGACCTCATTGTTCAATTTGGCGCTGTAATCTCTGGCCATATTGATTATGTCAAATGGTAGCATTATAGAGCTAAAGGTCGATTCCAAACTTTATGAAGTTCTGATGTTCCCTGGGGTTATGTTGCTAACATTAACAGAACCCATAAGTCACAAAACTCCCTTTCTATTGCTTGTATAACAATTAGGTAGGGTGTTTATGGTGCCTGGATAACTATACAAAACCCAGATCGGTGTTAATATCCAAAAAGATTAAAAGAATGGATATGATTTTATTCCATGGTGTTTCCAACAACATTACAGAGTTTACTTCAGGGGTTATTACATTGCAGTCAAGCCATTGGAAATCATTGCACACTTAAGTATTAAATGCTGAAAACCTATATTATTTAAAAATGAAGATTGATAAATATCATTTAAAGTAGAGGTGACAATATAAAAATAAGTACAGCAATTTGAAATAGTTCATACCATTAATTATTAAAATGTTAAAGTTCAAATAAGTAATAACTATGTTTTTTTTAATGCCAAAAGGTCTAACTTTAATGTACTGCACTCTGCACTCTCTCGGCCACATGGGTCACCTTGCATTAGCATGGGGAGAGTAATTTACCACAAGTGTACTGGAAATATGAGCCAGAACCTGCTTTGGTGCGGGAGAACAAACAGTGCACGAAATGAGGAACTAAGCTTATGAGAGAACACACATAGCTGAAGTTAAAATTTGAGATATCAAGGACAGTTGCCAGCAAGTGCCTTGTGAACCATGCAAAGTGTTTTAAACTAGATCTGTTGATTTACTGGACACTTGTGAAGGAACTATAACTGGGATTTAAAAGAAGGACACTGAGATAAATTAGGTAACTGGTGTAGCAGCTTTATTTTGCACAATCTGAGAGTGACAGATATCTAGGTAAGCCAAGGATGATTGTATTCCTATAATCCAAATGGGCTGACATAGCTTTCTGGATCACTAATCTTCTCCTGTCAATCTGGAAGGAAGGAGGAATTTTCAATAAGGTTTTTCAAAATAGAGTAATATATACCAGCAATCTTGTAGTTCAGAAGATAAGGGGCCAGATGTAGGTAGGCTTTTGCACCTCGCAAACGGCGAAAAACGCCGTTTGCGAGGTGCAAAAGCCCTCAAGCGATGCAGAAACACATTTTGCGAGTTGGAACCGACTCGCAAAATGTGTTTCCGACTCACAAATAGGAAGGGGTGTTCCCTTCCTATTTGCGACTCGCACCGAGATTTAAGTTGATTTGTGACCGCGAAAGCGGTCGCAAATCAACTCGCAGTTACCATCCACTTGAAGTGGATGGTAACTCATTCGCAAAGGGGAAGGGATCCCCACGGGACCCCTTCCCCTTTGTGAATGCTCACAAAATTATTTTTTCAGAGCAGGCAGTGGTCCTATGGACCACTGTCTACTCTGAAAAAAAACGAAACAAAAGGTTTCGGTATTTTTTTCTATTTGCAGCTCGTTTTCCTTTAAGGAAAACGGGCTGCAAAGAGAAAAAAAAAGCTGCTTTATTTAAAAACAGTCACGGAGATGGTGGTCTGCTGTCTCCAGCAGGCCACCATCCCCGTGAGTGCCTAGACTCGCTATGGGGTCGCAAACTGCGACCCACCTAATAAATATTTATGAGGTGGGTCTTTGCGACCCCATAGCGAGTTGCAGAAGGTGTCTGAGACACCTTTCTGCATTCCAAATTGCGACTTGCAATTTGCGAGTCGCAGGGACTCGCAAATTGCAAATCGCAATTTGGAATCTTTCTACATCTGGCCCAAGATTAGTATCTATAGTAACACAAACATTTTGGCCAAGGTTTCAAGGGCAGAGGTTGTGCTAAAATCCAGTGAGAGTGGGATGGAGGTCCAGGACTAACGATGATTCCCTACATCTAAAAGGTTAGAGTTATCTGTATTCAAATTCAGAAGGTTATTGTTCACTAAATACTCAAGATACAATTATGAAAACAACTTCTCTAGCACCACCTGAAGTAGAGTTCAGAGTCAGAAGGTCTCTCAGTGTTAAACAATGCATGGAGTGTTTGGCAAGGAGTTCACAACTAGACCTTTCTTCCTACTATAATTGCCAAAGAGTTCTTAATGTAAAACAATGTCCTCTTCCACTTATCAAACAGTTCTATTGTCAGATAGTCAGAAGATCTGTTGTTTTTAGCAAATTCAAGATGTAATGCCCTTTCTTGTGATGTTTGTCATGAGAGTCAGACTGTATATATCAAGTTTAAAATGAAAAGTCATTTCTTATGATGTTTGTCATGGAGCTGGCTAGAATATAAATCACCAACCTATTGTATTTGACACAGGGTACACATAATAAAACCTGATTCTCAGGATAATGAGGAAGAGCAGTCCAATGTTAAGGCAGGAAGGTGTTGTGGGCTAGAAGCTCGGAAGTGACCACCCCACAATAATAAAAAGTTCAACTAGAGCATTCTCTTTAATAAAGAAAAGTAGTTCACTGAACACACATCTAAATGCCATTCTAAAACATGACAAATATTGACATGATTTTTGTTGGAATTGCTAATTGGAACCCTTCATTATGGGCTTTGCAGATTAACCAGGGAACCATACATATATCACAGGGGACAATTAAATATGTAAATTGAGTCTGCTTTAATTATATGTGAGGCACCATGTGACAATTTGCACACCAACAGGCTCTAATCTTAAAACTCAGCAATGCTCTTATGTGTGCCTATTGGGAAACATGACGCTTTCTACAATCAAAATGGTGAGGCCTAAAGGCTTTATCAAGTCATTTGCCGTATAAAAAGAGAGGCCTACTGCCTGTGTCATAATATTTAATGGAATACTGAATGGAATATTTTATGACATCTCAAAGTATACATTGAAATGAACCATGAACATCTCTCTAGTGAGGATGAATATTGTCTGGTGTCAGATCAAAGAAAGGGACAAAATACATTGAACTCCTTACTATTGTATTTGCTAGGGAGTTCAAGATGTAAATCGCCATCCTACTGTATTTCTCAGAGAGCTAAAAATGTAAATTTCAATTCTATGGTGTTTCTATTGTCTTCTTCAAAGAGTTCACCATGTAAAACTACCTTTTGTGGAAGTTGTCAGAGTTCACAAAGTAATATCAACTCCTGTTCTATTTGTCAGACTGTTCACAATGTAAAGTCCCTTTCTAATTTGTTTGTCATGGAGTCCACAATGCAAAATTTCTTTTTTTGGCATTTGTCAGAGTTCACAATGTAAAACACTTCTTATTTTATTTATGAAATAGTTCACAATATATAACACCTTCTGATGGTGTTTTGCAAGGATTCACAATGTAAAACACCTTATTATTGAATTTATCTAAGATAACATTGTAAAATACTTCCCTGTTGTATTTTAGAATTGCGGTTCTGGATGTTTCCGGGCAGTCAATAGTTACTGGGCTACAATAGTGTAAATGGTGGTCTTTGTACTTTGGTGTCCAGTCACCTCAGCTGGACTGACTCGTGCCCTAAGGTAATTATAACTCAGACCCTTGCCCTGCACTGCTATTTGCCCACATATTACTTCACTCATGATATATTCTATGACATCATTGATAATATCACTGCGACATTTGCTGTAAAATTCTTGATGAGAAAACTATGCATGGTGGGGACGCACGTTACAGTGACCTTAGGGCATGAGTTAAATTTACTTAAGATAACTCTAACTATAACTGCTGAATTTGAATGGTTTGATGTGTGTAAAATGTGAACCTAACTACAGGGTCCCAGTAACCTTAATTTCTGCTTATTTTGTTAGTGAATTTCTACGTTATTTTACATTTTATTTCCTTATTATAATGTCCCTGCAAGCTTAGTTCATATATATATATATATATATATATATATACACACGTAACCATAACTTCCATCCTCGACATGCACAGTTTTTTCATCTAAAATGTTATTGCAAATATTACATTGATATTATCAATGATGTTATAAAAAATGTCATGATTCCGTAATTTGTGGGGTAATTAGCAATGCATTCTGAGGGCGCGAGTTATAGTTACCTTAGAGCACGAGTTATAGTTACTTGAGGTAACTCTAACTATAACTGGTGAATTTCTATGGTTTGGTACATTTAAAATATTTAATTTAAAACTAGCAGTGGCACCCGTCGCGATTTTCAGTGTCTGCTTTGCAGACACTGAAAATCTTAATGGGGCCCTGTTAGGGGGCCCCTGCAGTGCCCATGCCAGTGGCATGGGCACTGCAGGGGCCCCCAGGGGCCCCACGACAACCGTTCCCGCCAGCCTCTTCCTGGCAGTGTAAACCGCCAGGAACAGGCTGGCGGGAAGGGGGTCGGAATCCCCATGGCGGCGTTCATGCAGCGCCGCCATGGAGGATTCCCTGGGGCAGGGGAAAACCGGTGGGAAACCGCTGGTTCCCCTTTTCTGACCGCGGCTTTACCGCTGCGGTCAGAATTGCCCCGGAAGCACCACCAGCCTGTTGGCGGTGCTTCCTCTGCCCTCTGCCCTGGCGGTTACAAACCGCCAGGGTCAGAATGAGGGCCAAAGTGTCTTAAAAATGATTCTCTTCTTAATCGGAAGCCAGTGTAGAGATGATACACATCTATTGGCAAATATAAACTGATGGAGATTCAAGGTTAAACATGCTGCCGCATTCTGAATTGACTGCAATTTATCTAAAGAAGATTTATTTGCATTGAGCAGCAGTGAATTACAATAATCCAGTCTAGAAGTGACTAACGCCAGGACCACTGGCCGTCTTAAGTCATCCTCTAAAAGATGTAAAATTTTCTTGAGTATTTTTAATATCCAAAAGCAAAGCTTGACAATATGATTAATCTGTAACTTAAAAGAGAATGTGTCATCAAAAATGATGCCTACATTTTTTGCGGTAGGCACAGGAAACGGGCAACCCCCTCAGGCGGGGGGCCACCAACCATTGGCCCAAGGAGAGTTGTTACAGCCAAAACACATAATCACTGTCTTGTCCCCATTAAGTTTGAGCCAGTTGCAAGTCATCCAGTTGTTAATTGCTAGCATACAGCGTTGAAAATTCTCCTTAGTGTCCTCCCTATTACGAGAAATGGGCACAATCATCTGCGTGTCGTCTGCATAAGAGACAATCTGGGCCCCAAATGAATGTACCAGGTTTGCCAGAGGCGCCATATATAAATTAAAAAGTGTCGGACTGAGGGAAGATCCCTGCGGAACGCCACACGGTAGATGGAAGGGAGAAGCCCGATGATCACCACAGGCCACTGTGATTGTTCTATCCGTGAGGAAGGAGCTGAGAAGCTGCCAGGCCTTCCCTCTCACTCCAGCTTGGGCCAACAGGTTACATAGAATAGTAGGAGAAATAGTATCAAAAGCTGCTGATAAATCTAACAGGACCAAGATCGAACTTTCTCCCAAATCGCCTCTACGACGGATAATGTCAGAAGTAAAGATGAGTGTTGTTTCCATACTATGAGCACCCCGAACGACATGCTGTGAAGGGTCCAATTTACCATTCTCCTGAAGGAAAACAGATAGCTCATAGTTAAGATGTTTTTCTAATATTTTGGCCAAACCCAGGAGTAATGAAATCGGGTGAAGGTTAGTAAGGTCCGCCGCATCTTTTCCCAGTTTTTTAATGAGAGGAATCACTGTGGCCTGCTTCCAAGCTGCCGGGAAAATCCCTTCCTGAAAAATCTCCCCAAACACAGGTTCCGAGGCCTCGGCCACCAACTGAGGAGCTAACTTTAGGATACGAGGTGGACAGAGATCTGTGGGTGCACCTGATTTTAGTGCTATGAGAAGATCACAGATTTTATTAACAGAAAGAGGTTGAAAGCTATCCAGTACTCGCATTGATTCTGCAAAGCACGAAGAAGCTTTGTCCTCTAAATCAGGGAGGGGAAGACTGAAATTCATCATCAATTTAGTAATTTTATTATTGAAAAAATCCGCCACTGACTGACTGAATTGAGGGCCAGTTCCTGAGAGAGGACGATGTAAGGAAGAAATATGCATCTGTTAAGTAACTGTTCATATTGCACTTGTTTAGAAAGACCACCAAAACAAAGAAGAAAGGCCAGACCTCTGGAGGGGCTCCCCTGTGAAGTTCTGGTGGGAAAGGATCAGGCAGCTGTGTCCGTTGGTGGTGGGAGTGGGGCTAGTAGGGAAGGACCACTTGAAGGTGCTATGATGAAATGTCCCATTGTGCTGTGCAGGAGGGTTGGGGGAGGAGATCTGCTTGATCCCTGAACTCACCTTTATGGAGACCCAAGCCCCCGGGGTCACTGCAACCTTCTATATTCATTTGTTATTGGGAGAGGGCATGCATGAGCCCCTCTCCCCAGAGCCACTTTTATTTCCTGAAGCCAACTCCAGAGGAGCTTTCCCAGAGGATCCCACACCTGTGATAGAAAACAAAAACCTAGGGGCCAGATGTAGTAAGATATCATTTTGCGACTCGGAAATTGCGAGTCGGTGCGACTCGCAATTTCCGAGTCACAAAATCATATGCAGAATGGTGTCTCAGACACCTTCTGCGAATCGCAAAGGGGTCGCAAAGACCCACCTCATTAATATTAATGAGGTGGGTCACAATTTGCGACCCCCTTGCGATTCCCTGCACTTGGACTCACAGGGATGGTGGCCTGCTGGAGACAGGAGACCTCCATGTCTGTGACTGCTTTTTTTATAAAGCAGTTTTTTTTTGTGTTGCAGCCCGTTTTCCTTAAAGGAAAACGAGTTGCAAAACAAAAGAAAAAATGAAACCATTTGGTTTCGTTTTTTCAGAGTAGGCAGTGGTCCATTGGACCACTGCCAGCTCTGAAAAAATATTTATGGCGACATTCACAAAGGGGAAGGGGTCCCATGGGGACCCCTTCCCTTTTGCCAATGAGTTAGCTCCCACTTCACATGGGTGCTAACTGCGAATTGCTTTGCGACCGCGGTCACAAAACAATTCTACATTGCGGTGTGAAATCGCAAATAGGAAGGGAACATCCCTGTCATTAGAGGTTTAAGGATTCACTAGAGAGTGTATCACCAAAGGTATTTCCATCTACCTGAATGAAAATATTTGAAATGTAATGTGTAGTATTTAGTAGTGTCTGTACTTTTCCTTTAACTACACAATGATGTATCGACTGTTGTTGTTGTGTACCAACTAGTTTGGGTTATTAGCCCATACCACCTCCCCTGAGTAGGTATTGGACTGCTCTGTTTCGTTACCCTGAGAGAGCCAATGGAGTAAGGTATTTGGTCCCCTGTAAAGATATAAGTGCAGACTGGTTACTTGTGAAAGGATCACCCCCTTTGCAACTAATAACCAAATTTCTTACAAACACTGGCTCAGTTTCCTCGTTCTTGAAGGTTTGGGAAACCTTGAAGTTTTATATTAGGGGAATTTTGATGGTTAATCAAACAGTTATTCTTAACTAGGCTTGAGAAGGTACTTTGTCCCTATGAGCCTAACAATGAAACTACTCTTAGTGCACCCCCCTTAAAGAGCTAAACAGTTTGTATCTGCAGCTTACATATCGGAGACAGAGGTTAAATACACAATAGATAGTTTTGCCAGTGGTAAGGCCCCTGGGTCTAGTAGCTTAACAGGTGAATTTTTAAAGCATTCAAAGAGCTGTATCAGGAGTCACTGGCTAGGGGCACTCCCTCCCACCCCCAGGGAGACCTTCATAACCATTATCCTGAAGAGTGGCATATAGACCAGTATCTTTGTTGATTATGGATAACAACAATTTGGCTTACTTTCTTGTCAAGAGGAAAAACCCATTACTAGATTTACTGATCCTGCCTGGTCAGGTAGGCTGTCTCACTGGCAAGGCCACCTAGAACAACTTTTGCACAGCATGCCGTCATGCATTGAATTTGCTCAGAAATACAAACCATATCAGTGTTTTCAGATGCTAAGGGATTTGACTCACTTGAATGGTGCTTTTGCTGATAGTGAGCTGCAGGACGGGCCTGGAGTGTTATCCCTGCAGCTGGTTAACTTGTATGTGAGTCCCATTGCTAGAGTGCAGATAAATAATTATACTTCAGCCCCCTTCAAGATAGACTGCCCCTATTCTTCCTGCTCCTTGCTTTTGCCATAAAATCTCTGACCTCCCTGCTCTGTGGAAAGCACCTGCGAAGGGCATTGTATTGCATTGTATGGAGAAGATATGTTGGTTGTTAAAAAGCCTAAGGAGAAACTGGAGCCTATAACTCAAGATGTAGTCGATTGAGGAAACTTTCAAGAGTCCAACTAAATATAAGCATGTCAGAGGTGGTTCCTCTCATTGATAGGATTAGTAGACCAACACTAAAGTACCACTCGCTTGGAAGGAGGACTTTGGGCCAGATGTAGGAAAGTTTTGCATGTTAGGGACCCTCCCAGGCCACAGGGCCCTTGGTACCACTGATACCTTGTGAAAGGGAATCATCAGTGTGTCAGAGGTGTGCCAATTGTGAAAAAATCGGACAGTTTTAGGGAAAGAGCACTGGTGCTGAGGCCTAGTTAGCAGAATCCTAGCACACTCTCATTCAAGTCAGCATCAATATCAGGCAAAAGGTAGGGGAGTAACTGCAACAAGGGCCAGTTTCCTACACACGCGAAACAACAGCTGCTCATGTTGTGCTGTTTCCCTTCATTTGTGGTTTTTACTGCAAGTGGCATGTTTGCAGTTAATTTTTGCCATGAATGGTGCATAATTACATAAAGTGGCTTAATAAGTGTAACACAAGTTCCTGAAATTATGCAAATTACAGCAGAGCAATTTGGTCAGTTCACAACGAAAAATAATTACAAACTGCATCTTACTTCTTGTCTCAAGGTATTGCATGTTTTTGGCCAACCATCAAACACTATGGGGCATATTTATACTCCGTTTGCGCCGGAATTGCGTCGTTTTTTACGCAATTCCGATGCAAAACTAACTCCATATTTATACTTTGGCGTTAGACGCGTCTAGCGCCAAAGTCCATGGAGTTTGCGTCATTTTTTAGCGTGGACACCTACTTTGCGTTAATGAGATGCAAGGTAGGCGTTCCCGTCGAAAAAATTGACTCCGAGGCATGTGCGCCGTATTTACACTCCCGGGCAAAATTCACGCCCGGGAGTGGGCGGGTCAAAAAAAATGACATACAGCCGCTTTTGCGCCATTTTTTAGCGCCTGGAAAAGGCAGACGTTAAGGGACCTGTGGGCTCTGAAGGAGCCCAGAGGTGCCCTCCCATGCCCCCAGGGACACCCCCTCTCACCCTTGCCCACCCCAGGAGGACACCCAAGGCTGGAGGGACCCATCCCAGGGACATTAAGGTAAGTTCCGGTACGTATTATTTATTTATTTTTTTGTGGCATAGGGGGGCCTGATGTGTGCCCCCCTACATGCCACTATGCCCAATGACCATGCCCAGGGGACATAAGTCCCCTGGGCATGGCCATTGGGCAAGGGGGCATGACTCCTGTCTTTGCTAAGACAGGAGTCATTTCTATGGGGGTTGGGAGTCGGAAAAAATGGCGCAAATCGGGTTGAGGCGAAAAATTTGCCTCAGCCTGACTTGCCCCATTTTTTGACGCCCAAGCTCCATATCCCCCTACGCCGGCGCTGCCTGGTGTACGTCGTTTTTATCCACGCACACCAGGCAGCGCCGGCGGCTAACGCCGGCTAACGTCATTGATTAAATACGGCGCCCGCATGGCGCTTCAGAATGGCGTTAGCCGGCGCTAATTTTTTTGATGCAAAACTGTGTTAGCGCAGTTTTGCGTCAAAAAGTATAAATATGGCCCTATACATCCCTGCCATAAGGGTGTGATCGACACAGCATGAGTTACTGTTGTAAACCAGCCATCGAGGTAAAATTGAACATTTACAGATGAAAACCATGTAACCAATTGCTATTTTTGCAGCTCCTTAAAAAAAATGTTTTTGTTGCCATGATTAGTTTCTTTTGGAAACCATGACCCCTTGATAAATTCAGAATTTTGTCTAGTCTGGTCTAGTGTGTAATTTTCCGTGTTTACCCATGGATTTCACACCTGTTTCAAGTAGGCTGATAATGCATAAAATAGGAAAAATGGACTGCCAATCAGAATAATGCAAAAACTGTGATAAAAAATTGTTTTTCTTTTACAACTCTGCTTGTTCTTGGAATAAGGGAAGATGGTGATCTTAGCACAGTAATCCATTTTGAATGCCCTTTTATGGAAAACTGATGCTTACTTATGCAGCACTTTTTTCCCACTTTTTCAACATAAAACTGAATTTTGCTTTATTTCAGCTGTTTTCTTGGTTCGCTCAAGGGAAATCCACAACCTTTGGTACATTCAGAACCTCCAAGATGTGGGAAAAATTGATGCAAATTTGGGATGAATACCTTTTGTGGAAAAAATATGAAAGCCTACACACTGTGGGCAAGATTTAATAAAAGTGGTGCTTCATGTCATGAAGCGCCACTTTTCTTGCGGCCTATTGTGCCCCCACCCAACGCCATCATGTGTGTGCCGTATTTTTTAACATACGGCAAACCATGGCGCAGGTTAGGGACAGTAGCGTCATAATTTTTCACGCCAATACTATACTTTGCAGGATTAGCCCCAAAAATATTGGCACTAATCCTGCATAGTACATAGAGGCCCATTAAAAATGATGGTGTGCCTTCTTTTAACGCCTGCTCTGTGCAGGCATTAAAAATGGCGCAATGGAATCTGATAGATTCCATTGCTCTATTTTTGCGGGCCCCCTAATGGAGGAATACCCCATTGCATACATTATGCCTGGCGCAGGCATAATGTGGCGCAAGTGTTTACAAAGTGGCAGAATGCGTGCATTGCACCACTTTGTAAATATGGCACAGCGTTTTTGCCACACTATCGCCCCATTAGCGTCAAAACAATTATGCTAATGTGGCAATAATTGGCACTAGGCCCTTCTTAAATTTGGGCCTAAGGGCCATATGTACGAACACTTTTTCCCATAGACACAAAATGGGTAAAAACCTTTGCTACATCTGGCCCTAAGTGCTGTGATCAGCAGAAAAAGGGTTCTGCAATGAGGGTAGAAAAGCCACCACAGATGAAAAGTTAAGGACATAACCTTCTCACAAATGGTCTGTACGCTTTTGACCCTAGTACCTGGCTATGTTTAAGATGTCCTGTGCTGTATCAGGTGGATGATGGCCCTTTTGATGTTGCTAGTCAGGTGCAGTGCAGCAAGGGTGTGGATATGGGCCGCTCCCCTTTGGTGCATGATTGGCATAAGGAAATAGTTGTGTGTAGTGACAGGGTGAAGAGCTATGCTGAGTTGCAACCTCCAAGTACCAGGCTAAAAGACATATGGGAGGTTCCTTCAAAGACTACTTGTTGGGCATAGATAATGTGGGTCTGCAACTGTGGACTCCTAATAGGATTAGGCGATTACGGGAATCAATTTACAGTGTGGGGTGAGGGACTTCAGTTTAGCTCCTAGGATCAGATGCTATATGCTGTGTTTGAGTGTGGATGAGATATTAGGCATTACGACTCATCTCATGTTAAGGACTGCAGTTTATTTTGTAATTATCTCATTACATATTGCCCTGTAATTGTACTATGCCTTTTATTTAGGATGGGGTGTTAAGTAAATCATACATTTTGATGTTGCTCTATCTTTTTTAACTATGCGCAAAATAATGTTGAATGATTCTAACCTCTAGAAATGGCTTGTTGCATTGCATTAGCTGTTGAAAACTTAATAAACAGAAATTAAAATTTCATTCACCTCTGGCCCCAGGGGATGAAGTCCTCGAGCCTTGAGAAGGTCAGGGAGAGAGGGACCTCCCTCCCTTTTTAAATATAATGCAGCCCAGGGGATGGGCTCCCCGGGGCCTATAAAGGGTGTGCAGTCTCCCTTCTCTTCTTTGAGAGGATCTAGCCCAGGAGAATATGAACTCAGGGGACTTATAGGGCTGAGGAAGTAGGGCTATGGTCTCCTCCCCGTTTTTCAATGCATCCGGAACCAGAGGATTGGGTCTCGGAGCTCATTAAAGGTCAGGAATGGGTTCCAGGTGGTCTACAGGCCAAGGTCTGTCACAACTCCATCTTGTGCTTTATGTACTATGGGTTTTACTTGCCGGGCTCATGTCATCCTTCCCTGGTGGTACCTCCCAGTCCTGAGCACTCCAAGTCATCCTTTCCTTGTGGCACCTTCCTGTCTCAAGCATTCCATGGCCCCCCTCCCAGGAAGCTTGAATCATTGTCCCTCTTGTTCTGTTGCTCCGCAAGTTTAGTCTGTTTTGCACCAGCAGATAGATTATCACATGTCTTTAGGACAAGTTATGCTATCTGCTGTGACACATCGAACTGTACCATCATACACTTGGGGTTCTGTTATACTTGTCAATTGTTTCCAATTATCATTTTAACCCTCCACCTGCAAAGCCTCCTAAGCCATTGTATGTCACACATGATTTTCGCAGTTTCATTGGACTATTCCATGCTTCCACGTGGGCCTTTTGGAACAATCTTTTATTCCAGCATAAATACCCTCTCTGAACCTGCATCTGCACTTGGACTCTTCTCAGTCTTGTGAAATCATCATCTCTGCACTCACTTCCTGAGTAGCCCGGAACTTCGAACGCTCTACTCTTCCATAATTCTAGTTCCCCCCAATGATTCCCTTGGCTCCAGCTCCCTAGACACAATCTTTGCTTCCGCCTCCTGCACAGCTACACTTGTTCCCTAGCAACTTCCTGAGTCAAGACCTCGAGACCTCGACTATCACATTAGTGTGCACTAGTACTCTTATGCTAGTAATCAGGCCAGAGTATCAGCATCTTCAAGACTTTAGATTTGTCTCCAGTTCCTTCTCTGTGACTTTCCTCTAGCTCACCTTTCCTGTTCATGCTCCGGACCCTTCCTGCAATCTTGATGCTAGAACTGTTATTACACAAGGGCTAGAGACTTAGCTCTGTGTTTCTCTGATGAACAGTAGTGCCAAGAAGAATGCTCTTTAGAGCGATAGATATTTGTATGAAACTTGCATGAACTTTGTAATGAAATCTAAGTTCCTAGTATACTTAGGTAGTTTCTCTAACTCCAACCTATGTGTAACCTTGGGAGTGCCAGTAAATACAAACCTATGTTCCAAGTGTAATTTTGGGAGTGGCAGTAACTCCAAACTATGTTCAGAGTGTTACCTTGGGAGTGCCAGTAACTACAATCCGTGTTCCAGTTTTATCCTGAGGCTTGGCATTATCTCAACATCCTGTGGTTCTGGGCAAATCACTTATTCTCATTCTGCCTAAAAAGCAAATGAATGTGACCTCGTGCAATGTAACTGGTGCTCAATGAAAGCTCTCCAATACCTTTGGGTCATGTTTGCGCTATATAAAACTGCAAAACAAAGCATAGGAAGATCAAGGGACGGGGTCGAGCACCACTAATAATAGCATCAGAATTCACCGATAAGCTAGTGGTACACACTTCTACCTGAAACTCCTCTCTCCTGCAGACATACAGTGCCTCAAACACTGCCTTCACCTTATCCAGACCTGGATGTTCAGCACCTACCTGACACTCAAACTTACCAAAACATAATTCTTGTTATGCGCGAAGAACAACAAACAAGAAATAGTGCAGACCTATCTCAATGACATAAACCTTTATGGCGTTGAGCCCAAACTTTCACCCTATGCCAAGTCACCCTGGACACCAA
The DNA here is from genome assembly GCF_031143425.1 of Pleurodeles waltl. NCBI lineage: Eukaryota > Metazoa > Chordata > Amphibia > Caudata > Salamandridae > Pleurodeles > Pleurodeles waltl. The sequence continues at coordinate 317,398,240 of NC_090442.1, read as the reverse complement.
CCTCACCCTCAAGCAACACATTGGCAGGAAAAGAAAGTTTGCCTCTACATACTGAGGAAAGTGAAACCGTTCCTCCTAGAAAAAGACTACTGATCAAGTCTTTCTACTCACACACCAGCATGGTGGGAATGACCTGCTTCATTGCCTCCCAAATGCCACAGCGAACCCCCCCACCCACCCACCCAGTGACTTACAAACTTTTTTGAGACTGGTTACGTGAAGAACTGACAGAAGACCAAGAGCAATCTGCCAAGCCCATCTGCTGAGGGCGCTTCACCGGTGGGCCATGCTATACCACTGTTCCCATTACTTTCTTCTCTGCAGCAGCAAATCTGATCCAGCGGGCTGCACACTGACCGGCACCCAACGACATCAAACCTTCTTCAGCTCCAGCTGCAGCCTTGTCCCTTTGAAGTAATCTGACTCCCAGAAAGGGGTCGAAGTCAGAAGGTAGAAAGCTTCACCAGAAGGGATGCTCAGCAGTAGCCCATCGACGTAGACAAGTTCCTAGGCATTAAATATGGGCTTTTCCCAATCTGAACTTTACCCCCTTTGTTGATGGCTTCACTAGGACTTCAAATAGCAGTAACCCCTAGTCGTCGACCCCATCTTTAGATCCAGCCTGCTGCCTTGCCCACTAAAGATTTTACCTTCTCAGGAAACATCTAAGTTAGAAGGTAACTCTTTCAGCGGGACCAACCTGGTCCTCATATCTTACCCACACTCCATTGTGGTTAGCCTCAAGCCCTACTTTTGTGTGGGTCTAGCAGAACCAGTTGCCATGGGCTAGTGCTTTGCTCTTACTGGTGATTGTTGAACTTAGAACGTTAAAAATTAACATCTGGGGTTCCCCTTGTTGTATTTTTGTCATTTTGGTGTCATTTTCTTTATTAAAATATTCTCTATTTTTATAAATTGAAGAGGAATTTTATTGTGCTGTGTTGTTAACTTCTAAATTATTCACATATTGTTTAAGGCAAGCCTATCTGCTCTGTGCCATAGCTACGAGGGGGTTGAGCTCAGGTATAAAATTACTGAAATCTTTACTGGACATGCCAAGAATAGTGTCTTTATTAGTGGTGGTGGACTACCATCCACTCCAATAAGTAATCCACTTTTTCACACCATTTGCTTGTCTCTTTCTGTTGCCTCCTCCTTGGCTAGCAGCTAAATCAACCTTTCAGAAAATTATTGTTTTTGAATTTTGTCAACAGCCATGATGTGTTGGTGAGGTGGGCATTGAGGAAAAATGGAACTTTTGTACAGAGCATTCATTTTTGTTGTCCAGGTTGTCTTTTCCAGGTTTCAGAATGCTCACAATGTCTGTCTGATGTTGCATGGTCACACTGCTGTAGCAAGATGCTCTATACAAATGCTAGAATACAATGATTTGTGGGAAAACCTTTATTTTCCCTTTTCTGGCACACTAGAAAGTTGTATTTCATAGGTGTCTTTTCTTTTACAATTATAATTTTCACATGAATGGTAATACCGGGTGCAGTGAAATCACATCCAGCAATTCTGCACCCAGTAACATCACACCAAATGGCCCCAGGTGAGGATCTGAAACCAGACACACGTACAATGAGGGTCCGGTTTAACATGCCCTGCCTGAATCTATATCCTGTGCCCATTTTTTGCAATTCTAACCTTTCCTCATCCTATCACTTACTATCCTCAAGCACAACTACTCGATTATTTCCACCCAAAACTCTCTTTGGATCAGAAAACTTTGACTGACCCTTGGAAATTATGCCAGGTAATTTAACTTTGACACAATCCCCATCTTTGATCAACATCTGATGTCTTCCTTTGTCACTGGTAATACATGAGTACTTATTTTGGACACACTCACGATTACTTTTCACTTGTGAAGGCTTCTCTTCTGACACATTCGAATTACACATCCAAGGATGAACCAACTTAGTAGCAGTCATCCGACCCTAGAGCAGTGAAAAAGGAAAATGTTCTGATATATTATTGGTTCTGATATATTACTGATTCAAATTGCCTACAGCAAATCCTTAAGCTCGTTAGTCCAATCCAAACCTTTCACTACAGACAATTTCTTTATCTTTGATGACCCTATTACATCTTGCCACTAGACCATTACTCCTAGGGTGATACAAAGATGTAGTTACATGCTTAATACCCCAGTGAGCCAAAAACTTCTCAAACTCTTTGGGGGCAAATTGCACTCCATTATCTGTCACTAACTCACTCAGAGCACCCTCCCTTAGGAATAAATATTACTAGAAATCAGTGTATTCGCCAGTACCAGCATACTTCACTAAGGCCCTCATTACGACTTTGGCGGTCTTTGAAAAAGACCGTTGAAGCTGTGGGAGCAAAGTTGGCCCCCTAATATGACATTTCCGCTGGGCCAGCGGACAGAAACAGTGTTTCCGTTCGCTGGCCCAGTGGAAAAGTCACATCAACATTGCCACCTGCTCGTAATCGCGCCAGCAGCAATGTTGATGTGCAGCGAGTGCAGCAGCACTTGTCACGCATTTCACTGCCCGTAATTCGGGCAGTGAAATGCACAGTGGGGCTGTGCCTGGGGGCCCCTGCACTGCCCATGCCAAGTGCATGTGCAGTGCAGGGGCCCCCAGGGGCACCCGAGTCCCCCTTACCACCAGCCTTTCCATGCGGGTGTTTACCGCCATGAACAGGCTGGCGGTTGGGGACTCATAATTCCCAGGCAGTGCTGCGGAAGCCTGGCTGTATATTTGAGGGACCGGCGGTATGACGGTGGCGAATGCGCCACGTCATAATACGCTGGCGGAACACCACCAGCCATTTTGGCGGTGTTACCGCCAGTGTTCCATCCACCGCAGGGTAGCAATGAGGGCCTTATTCTACTTCCGTCCACTGAATACAATAATCTAACAGCACAATTCCATACCTACAATTCTCATTAAGAACATACATTGGACCTATAGGGGATCATTCTGACCCCCGCCGGCGGCGGATGCCGCGGGCCTGGCGGGAACCGCCAGAAGACCGTACCGCAGTCAAAAGACCGCGGCGGTCATTCTGAGTTTCCCTCTGGGCTGGCGGGCGACTGCCAGAAGGCCCCCCGCCCGCCAGAAGGCCGCCCGCCCGCCCAGCGGGAAACCCCCTTCCACGAGGATGCCGGCTCCGAATGGAGCCAGCGGAGTAGAAGGGGTGCGACGGGTGCAGTTGCACCTGTCGCAATTTTCAGTGTCTGCCACGCAGACACTGAAAATCTATGTGGGGCACTGGCATGGACATTGCAGGGGCCCCCAGGGGCCCCAAAACACCCGTTCCCGGCAGCCAGGTTCTGGCGGTGAAAACCGCCAGAACCAGGCTGGCGGGAAGGGGGTCGGAATCCCCATGGCGGCGCTGCTTGCAGCGCCGCCGTGGAGGATTCCCTGGGGCAGCGGGAAGCCGGCGGGAAACCGCCGGCTTCCCTTTTCTTACCGCGGCGGCCCCCGGAAGCACCGCCAGCCTGTTGGCGGTGCTTCCGCGGTCGTTGGCCCTGGCGGTCCATGACCGCCAGGGTCAGAATGACCCCCATAGTGTCCATACTAAGTTTAAACCATGTTTTTTTAAGGAATAGGAAACACCTCAACTGGACTGGGAGCAGTAACTATAGCCTTACGTTAATGGCAAAAGTCACACAATCCCTCACATAAGTGTTCCACATCTTTACCCATACCAGGCCATCAAAACCTCTCCCTTATTCTTTTTTTTTCATGGCTCTTGCACCCACCTGACTGTCATGTGCCAGTTTAATAACCTTCACGTGCATGACTTGGGGAACCACCCACAAGTCTGACTTTCTAAGAATGCCACTGCTAACACTGAACTTTGAGAAATATGTTTACAGGGCTTAATAGATTCACTAGCCCCATATTTGGGTAAATCTTCACTTATGCAACTTAACACTTCTTGCAGCACTACATCACTCAGGAGAGCTGGCTTCTAATCCTTTTCTGAGATACACTTTTCCTCAACAGAGGAGGTGAAGGCAGTTATGCAAAAGTCCTTGCTCTCAATGTCCTCTTGCACATTGTTACTTAAGGGGCAACCATGACAAACAGTCAGTGTTAAACCAGGCATTCTTGGGTGGTTTTCCTCTTAACGTTTTGCCTTCACCCCTTCTATTTGCTGATTTCGTTTTTGCTTTAGGAGTCTGTGCAAGTTACCACTGCCAAACAGTGGTAAAGTGCTTGTGCTTTCTCCTTAAAACATGGTAGAATTGGCTTATACCCAATTGGCATAACAAGTTTACTTGTAAGTTCCTAGTAAAGTGGCACTACCTGTGCCCAGGGCCTGTACATTATATGTTACTAGTGGGCCCGCAGCACTGATTGTGCCACCCACTTAAGTAGCACTTTAAACATGTCTCAGGTCTGCCAATGTAACCTGTGTGTGCAGTTCTAAACAGCCATTTGACCTGGCAAAATAAACCTTTTGCCAGGCCCAAACTTTCCTTTTTAATACATATATGTCACCCCTGGAGTAGGCCCACGGCAGGGTGCAGTGTATTTAAAAAGTAGGACATGTACCTTTAAGACTAACAATATAATTTAGAATCAACATTTGTGAATTAGTGACCATTTGAGATGTCCCAGTTCTAAAATTTAATATTTGAGGAGTAAACTTTGTTCACCGCAAATGTCCATACTTCTAAAATGAAAACACAGCACGAGGGCTTGGTCTTTAATTCACAAATGTTGGTTTGAAGATTGTTGTGTTAGTCTTGTGTCTATAGTGTGTGTCATTTGTTGAAAATGTTTAGCGACACAAGCACTCATGTCTTTTGGTTTCCACTTTTGGTCCAAAGGTTCCAAAGTGTATGGCGTGATGTGTAAAAATTGAATTACAATTGGAAGTTGAATACACAAGAAATTAAATGTGGTCACAGTAATTTTGTGATTGCACATGATGAATTGTATCTGTTTATAACTAGTTCCAGTTAAGGTTGACTTTTGTTGTTTTTAAACTTTTATAAAGTTGGCATTTTCCTACCTTAGCCTTTTAGTGCCTACAGCCTGTCTGTGGGTCACATCACTGGGTGTAGTTGGCAGTTGGGCTTTGTGTGGTCCTCATAGGCAGCCACACAAAACAGAGAGCTTAGGTGTGGCTAAATGGGCCATCACTAATAGGATGGGAGGGCAAAGCTGGGCACAGCCCTACTTACTCTTGTATAGGCTGTGTACTGCCTCCCCACAAAGTAATTCATATCCCCTTTAGTTAGTCTGGAGCCAGGACAGGGAAGGCAAGACATCTGGGGACATCAAAGGGAATTTCTAGAAGCTTCTCCTACCTTCCACAGGAAGGGCACCAGGTATAAATATTAGACCCCCTCTTCAGTACAGAAGGACTGTTACCCTGCTTTGCTGACCTGCTGCCCTCCCACCTGAGTGTGAAAGACTGGACCTGCATCTGTTGAACCCAGATCCACCAAGGTGACCTGAAGGGCTAGTTGGCTGGCCCCCTGAGTTGAGCCTCAAGGACAGACGGCTCCAGAAAACCTTGATCCCAGGACCTGGACTCCGCCATCTTTGAGTCTACTCTGCCAAGTGATGCCACCCCAATCCTGGACCCTTGAAAGAGGTCTAAGGTGCTCTGCTAGCCTCTGTGGGCCCAGTGAACTGACACATCTCCTTTGCTGCATGGCACCAACCTGAGAAGAATCAATGCATCTCCACTGCTATATGGATTTTCCCTGGTGCATTAAATTAACCTGTGCTCATGCGCTGGTAGCTTGGCACAGAGCAGTCAGGCTTAACTTCACAGGCAATGTATAAAGTATTTGTGCAACACTTAAGTTACAGTAACACAGTGAAAAACACCACAAAAAGACTCTGCACCAGAAAAATAAAACATATTTGTATGAGTAAAACAAGACCACAACAACAAAAATCCAATAAGCAGAATTTAAGATATTAATTTTTAAAGGTTAAACTGCAATATAGTACTTACAAGTCAATAGTGCTAAAAGGTTACTTGAAGTGGCGCTATACCAGAGTAAATCCAAAGTTGAGGGCAACCGCGATGGAGGGGAGTCTGGCTACAGGACCCATGCAGGGCCTGCTGAAAAGTACCTTGGGTGGAGGGTTGTGTTGACATCGAGGAGGTTATGCGAAGGTGATGTGTCGGTGCCGATCAGCGCAATCCGGGAAATGATTTGTTGTAATGCTATGCAGTCATCAAAGAGATGTCCTCGAGATGCGGCTTGCAACACCTTGAGATGAAGGTGATGTGTCATCATCGAACCACACAGGCAGCGATGTGAAGGCAATGTGCCAAGGCTGATAGTGATGCGTCGATCCTGAGCCACGCAGTCAGTGATGCAGAGTCCTTGACTTCCGCAGCAATGCTTCACCATTGAGGGAGGATGCAACAATTCCGATCGGTGCAACGCCATTGATGCACCGATTTTTGCAGGAAAACCAGAGTCCCCTTTCAAGGCACAGGACTAGATTGGCACCTCTTGGCAGGACAGGACTCACAGTTGGCAGAGTCCAGCAGTTGGACTGGGTTGTAGGAACTCTTTGATGGCCCTGAGACTTCAGAACAGGAGGCAAGCCAGCAAGCCCTTGGAGTCCTTTAAGTTCTTTAGAGGATGTTGAGAGGCATGTCCAGTCCTTCTCATTTCCAGGCAAGAAACAGCAGGCAGCAGGCCAACACAGCAAAGCAATTCAGCAGAGTGGCTGTCTCACCTGGCAGCACAGCAGTCCTTCTTGGCAGAATGAGCTCAAATCCAGACGTGTACTGATTTCATGGGGTTTGGGGTCCAGTACTAATGCCCAGTTGAGCCTCTGAAGTAGTAGTAAACTTCAGAGTACATGTCACACCTTTTAAATACACTGCACCATGCCCTGGGGCTACCTAAGGCCTACCTTAGGGTGACTTACACATAATAAAAGGATGGTTTAGGCCTGGCAAGTAGGTGAACTTGTCAGGTTGAAACAGTAGTTTACAACTGCACACACAGGCTCTTCAGTGGTAGAGGAGTGCCACAGGCCCACTAGGAGCATTTAATTTACAGGCCCTTGGCATTTACTGTCATGACAGGGCTACTCACCTGAAAAGCAGGATGTCTGCAGGGGCGATGGTATGGCTCCCGACCTCTTGGAACACCTCTCGGCATTTCCTGGTGGACACAGAAGCCCCGGCAGGTGTCCCAAAAGGAAAGGGCGAGTGGAAGAGAAAGAGACAAAACACTTCCATGTCTTGCCGGTCCATCCTGTATCTTCGGTGGGACAGGTTGTTGTTGACAGAGTTATAGTAGAGTTAGTGAACTCAGCTTCCTTGAAACTGAATCTCTCTTTCTGATATGGGCACAGGAGCGGTAGGAGAACACCGGGATGCTCCAGCACTTTTCTTGGATAATAATAACTGTTGGCACAATTACTAACACTGCATTACCAAAAACCCAAACTGAGTACCATAACAATAAGTACTGCAACACTAGGGCTGGCTTCACAGAGATTCACTGTTGCACACTACAATTAGAACTGTGGTTGTGCCAATCATGCACAAGAAAGACAAACAAGGGCTGAAATTATATCACATATGACTTTCCTGCGTGCATAGGGTTAAAAAAAAAGGAACAAAAACAATCCAAGAAATACAAATGTCCACTCTGGGTTCAAACAGTTAGGGTGGCACAGTTTGGTTTGGTTTCACTGTGTGTGTGAAAAACCCTTCACAAAGCAAATTCCCCAAACCTGAAACACAGGCATGAATGACACAATTTAAATCCAAGAGTTATGCTATTAGAGAAAGAAAAGTCACATAAATGTTCTTTTAAAATTGCACCGTCACTTTTTGTAGTACTTGAGCTCCAGCAGATTTCCTGAAGCACATTTAGGCAAGTAACTACAATAACAATGTAGAATGTTCAGAAATACATTTGTCTCTTCAAGATAAGCACTCTGCCAAAATACGAGGTCTGAAATACACCGGCTGTTGTAGGAAAGCGCAGCACTAAAAAAACAAACTCCCTGGAGAATACTAGTCACTTAGCTGCAGTCTTTTCCAGTGTGCTGGAGGAATGCCTGGTTTTCAGCTGGTACAGGAACAAAGAAAAGAATTGCCTCAAAAGTCCTGAATACGAGGATGACAGCAGGGGCTGGACTGCCAAGTCAGATGCTGAGATCAGGAAGCAAAACAAAGCCAAGCAGGGAGGCACGCTTCACTCTGCTATTTATAGCCAATCATCAGGAAAGCAGTTGAGTTTCCACGTGTGGATGAAAATAACATCACCATGCCCAATTATAAGAACAATGTCTACACCTGCTCACATTAGCAAACCAGCATTGGTAAAACAAGCATTGATAAAACCAATTGTGTGACACAGCACATTATGTTTACTTAGAAACATGAAGGTTTAACCAAGAACAGAGATATGGCTTAACCCTAATTCCTGGGGATGCTGACAGATAACGCAGGAGGCAACTTGGGGATTCCTGACATATACAGTGCACTTTACTAGAGGCTTATAACTAAATTAAATAGAACAGTTATGGAGAGCCCAATGTTACCATGTTGTAGGCAAGAGCACATGCACTTTAGAACTAGTCAGCAGTGGTTAAGCACCTGGAATCCTAAAGCCAACATAAACGAATTCAGCAACAAGTGGAGAGAAAAGTCAGAAAAGTCTGGGGATGATCCTGCACAAAGGGCCAGGTCCTACAACGATGCTTGCTTCCGAATTGCAACCTTGCAGCTTTTCTGAACCAACACATCACCCTCACTCAGCGACACATCCTTGACACCAGACTTAGCATCGCAATCCCTCCTTGACGGGATCCTCAACAGCGACACAGGCCCGCTCTCTGCAGTCTTGCTTCATCTCGGAAGTGACTCATTGCTTTGGCTGCATGACCCATCTTTGACACAGACCCTTGCAATGCTCTGAAAACCAGGATTTAAGGTACTTTTTTCTGTGGGTCTAACTGGGTGTCTGTAGCCGACCTATGCTCTATCCCAGTCAGCCAAAACATTTGACTTTTTCCCCGCCTATGCGATCAGATACCGCCAGTTGACACTTTGTGGATTTTGGTGCTATTTCCACTAAAACCTTTAAATTTTCATATCACCAGTTGTACTGATTGACTTTTTGTCTTTTTGGTCTTGTTATATTTATTAAAAAATACTTTATTTTCCTAATGTGGTGTGGGATCATTTTTGTGTAGTCTTTTCACTTTACTAATGTTTGAAGTGTTGCTCAAATACCTTACACATTGTCTCTGAAATAAGGCTGACTGCTCTGTGCCAAGCTACCAGAGGGTTGAACACAGGCTAATTTAGCATTGGCTTATTCCTCGCCCTGACAAGGATTGTGATTGCTGTTTGTCCAGGGCTCACATTCCAGTCAACCAGTAACCCAAAGTCTGTACATTCAGCAAACATATTCTTCACTTCAGTTATGTATTCCAATCAAAACTGAACTTGTTGTAACCATAGTACCACTTAGCAATTCTAGGAGTAGCTCTACCTGCACCCTTGGTGGAGAACAAGATGACCAAAGGTTTATGATCCATTTGTATGGTAAGCGCAGTACCACATAAATGCTTTCTAAAATGGTCCACACCCCACCAACTTACCAGCATCTCCCATTCTATAACTGAATAAATGCCTTCAGCTCCTTGCATGGCCTGTGATGCAAAAACTACTGCTTCATCCTTTCCTGCATGCCCTAGAGTAATGCAGCTCCCAATCCATATTGACTTGCAACCGTGATAACACCGGGATCTTGTATATCTAATGGTTCAAGTGGAATGCCACTAACCAGTTTCCACTAAATTGTTTACCAATGTCCTCACCCCACAAAATATTTCCTTTTTGCATGAGAGATAGTAAATTATGAGTCCACTCTCTACATTTAGGAATAAAATAGGCGTAAAACTCTAGCATACTGCAAAAGGATTGGAACTAGCCCCTGTTCTGAGATGGTGGAAATTTCATTCTCACTCTCACTAAACTTTTTTTTTGCTCTATTCCTTGAGCTGACAATTTATAACCCAGGTATTCCACACAATCCACTGTAAATTTAAATTGGCTAGATTTCAAATTGACCTCTTTCTGCTTCAAGAGAGATAATACAGAAGCCAGCACTTGGTCATCGGAAGCTACATCATGATAAAATACCAAGATTCAAACGTAGTCTATATCATCTGTTGGAAGACTGAAGAAGCAGAAGCCAATCCAAACAGATTAAATATGTAAGCTCCTCCATGGGTGACAAATGATGTTAGATGGTGCAAAGCATGATGTAATACAATTTGGTGATATGCTGACATCATGTCCAAAGTAGAAAAAACATAGGCTCCTTTGAGAAAGGACAACATTTCCAAAAGGTTAGGCAGGGGCTGTCTATCTACCCAGATGCTGTCAAATCACTAAAATCAATAAATATCCTGAAAGATCCATTTTCCTTGCTTGCCAAAATCACAGGAGATAGCCCCTCAGAACTTGCAATTGGCTCAATTATCCCCTAATGACACACAGTTTCCAATCCTTATTTTAACTCATCTCTCATTAAAAATGGGTACTCATTGTCTCTGGAATACCTCAGTACTGGCATCAGACTTTAACACAATTTATATTAAAAACACCTTGGTCTTTGCTAGCTTTTCACTAAAAATTGACACACACCATCATGCATTCCTTTGTTAACATTACTTGCTCTGAAACATTGGGATCCAAAACTATGCCCAAGTTCCTCAACCAGTTGAAAAGACATGACCCATCCTTGCCCACATAAACTGCCCTATTGGTACTATTACTTTTGAAGCTTAGTGTGGCACTGAAAATTTCTATTGGCTTACCCTCAGAAGCAACAGGTCTAATGTGCGTCTTCATATGGGTAGTGCCCTGGAACTTCTTCAATTCCTCTGGCCCAGGTAGAGTAAAGAATGAACCGGAAATCAATTATCATAGTAATAGAGACATTAGAAACTTTAATTTGACAATATAGCTACTTTATAAGACTGGTCCTCTCTTATAATGCTTCATCTTTGGCATGCTTCGTTTCATCCAATACTCCTTAACTCACATCCACATCAGCCAACATCACTACACTACCTTCATCGAAATTAGATTGCACCATTATGTCAGAACCCCCATCAACAGTGTGAACATTCTGTGATGGGGACTTTGGTTTAGAAACCTGAGATGTACACGTTTTGGCAAAATGCCCTTTTTAACATTTAGCACAACATTTGTCTATAGCAGTGTAATCAGAATAATTACCTAAGTGATTCCTGTTAAAACATCTGTAATACTCAAAATACATGTGTTTCACGTAATTTTTTCACTTTTTTCTTAGTTTTATCATCAGAGTGCAGAACATGTACTTGGGTAATCATAGCCAATTGTTCCATACATTTGTGGTGAACTCAACATCACTAGCTATCTCAATGGCCTTATCCAGTGTAAGGTTTTCAGGTGTTAATAACTCCTCTTTCAGCTTTTTCTCTGCAACCTGATCTCTTATCATTTCGTCTTCAGATGTTTTTAGTACTATGACACTTCTAAAATTCTTAAGTCACTAACAAAACTTTCAAAGGATTCATTTGTACCACTGATGTCTCATGTACAATGTATGTCTCTCCAAAATAAGGTTTTCTTTTTCTTGAAACAGGCATCGAGCATTTTTATGGGAGAGGCATATGCATCAACAGCATCTACTTCACCCAAAACAAGCAAATGTTTCAGCACTTCCCTACCCTTAGTAACCAAAGAATGACTCAACAGAGCAATGTTTTCTTCTTCTTTGTAAATACCTTACCCTTTATTGTTTACAAAATAAGCAGGCCGTAGTTATTTGGTGCGTGAATCACTGTAGTACTCAGCCACAAGATTAGGTCCTTTTCATCAAACTGCTAGCGTGCAAATCACTCTTTGGCTTGACTATGGGATAAGGAAATTATTCCAAACCAAGATAGTATTCTGCACTATGTCATGCATAGGCTTGAAAGTAAACAGAAAACAGCATCAAGCACATCCTGTCACATCACTGACACACGCTATTAGAATGATGTCACACTATGAGGTTAAACACCGATGTGGTGGTGACTTGCTGAAATGGTGGTCATAAAACACAATTTGTTTCAAGGATAGCTTGGGCCACTGCTCCACTCTCAGCAGGGCTCAGGAAAGAGACTAAATCCACTGCCTCCGCACAACACTAAGAGGTGCACAGACCTCTAAGATAACCAGGAACTCCCAAATGCCATGCCAGTTTAAAGGTACCAATGACTGCTCCAGATGGTAATAGACTCAAAAACCCATTCATTGTCACTGACAATATCCCGCCAAAGACAAATAAGCAAGACCACAGATCCTTTTGTCACTGGGGTTCTAGTCAGGAGGCCAGCCAACTAGCCCTTTGAGTCACCTTGGGTCCTGCGTTCAACAGATGCAAGTCCAGTCCTTCTCATCCAGGCAACAAGATTGTAGACAGCAGGTTAGCACAGTAGGGTAGCAGTTCTTCCTGACAGAGTATCCACAGGCCCAGCAGTGTACTGAAAAGTTGGTGTCTGGCGTCCAATATTTATGCCTGGGCCTTCCTTTGTATTAGAAGAAGCTTCTAGAGGTTTCTATTTGGATTCACAGGCATCCTGCCTTCCCTGTCCTGGCTTCAGACTAACTACATGGGGTATGCAGCCATTTGTGTGGACGTAGGATACAGCCTATTCAATTGTAAGTAGGGATGTGCCCAGTCCCACCTTCCCATCTTGTCTGTGATGGCCCACCCAGGCACACCTAAGCTCTCTATTGTGTGTGGCTGTCTAGGAGGAATACACAAAGCCCAACTGCCAGCTACATCTATCCATGTGACACAGTGACAAGCTGTAGGCATTAATCAGCTAAGGCAGGAATATGACAACATTTTAAAAGTGGTATTTTCAAAATTGTGATTTAAATCAGAATTCATCATGAGAGAAGATTCTTTTTCATTTCATTACAATTCCAAAGACACCAAACATGAACTGATTGCCTACTCCAAATTGGAAATTACCACTTCTTAGCTGTTATAAGGTAACTCCAATGTTAGCCTATTGAAGAGCCTTGCAACCATGAATAACAAACGTAAGAGTTTTTTACTACTAGGTACCGTAAAACTAAAACGTACATATTCCACTTTTTTAAATACACTGCAGAGCCTACTCTAGGTGTGACTTTCATACATTAAAAAGAATGTTTGGGCGTGGCAAAAGGTTAATACTGCCAGACAGAAATGGCAGTTTAAACTACACACATAGGCTACAGTGACAGACATTAGACATGTTTAAAGGCCTACCTAGGTGGGTGGAACAATCAGTGCTACAGACCCACTGGTAGAATTTAACTTAGAGGCCCTGGGCACAGATAGCACTTTATTAGAGTGTTACAAGTAAATTAGATATGCCATTTGGGTATAAGCCAGTTCAACCATCTTCTAGGAAGAGAGCACAGAACCTTAGCACTGATTAACAGTGGTAAAGTACAGAGAGTCCTAAAGCCAGCAAAAATTATGTCAGCAAAACATTGGGGGGGGGGGTGAAAGGCAAAATGTTCAAGGAAAAAAAAATGCCAAGGATGCCAGGTCTAACAGCTGGTAAACAAGGTAAGTTTATTCACAGACACATATTGCAACCAGCATGGCATTAGCACACCAGCAACTGCCACCCTTAATCCAATCTTCCCTTAACATTCTACAGCTACTATTACATCACTAAACGTCTACCACAAGATCCAACACAGGTGTTTCTAATTCTGACTGCAGGTTTACTATACCCAGATTCACTTGTATTTGTAATGAGGGTGTTAGTCTTCTAAGAGAAGACAGGCAATTTACATTCAAGGAAATCCATTCTGGACCTTTCATACTCTAGACCTGACAGTTAAATTGATCTTTAAAGCTTTGAAGGTGCATCCTACGGTCCTAAGTTATATAACTATATATATCATCTCAGGGCAAGCATAACCATGCGCTTTTCTGGTGCAACACTGGTGTTAGACCTCACAGCCTTAGGGCTGGTCACCCTCAACTTTGTGCCTGCCTCCCTCCACTTTGTTTACACTGTTTTTGCTGGTTTTAGGACTCTGCACACTTTACCACTGCTAACCAGTGCTACTGTGCATAGGCTCTCTCCCTTAAAACAATGTGACATTGGCTTATACCCAGTTGGCTTATTTAATTTACCTATAAGTCCCTACTAAAAGTGCACTACATGTGCCCAGGGCCTTTAGATTAAATGCTACTAGAGGGCCTGCAGCACTGATTGTGCGACCCACATAAGTAGCCCTCTAACCTTGTCTCAGGCCTGCCATTGCAAGGCCTGTCTGTGCAGTTTCACTGCCAGATCGACTTGGTATTTATCGTTCAACAGAAATTTCCCCGCATTGCCCACCGGATCGACACAGCCCCCTGTGGCTTCCTCCTGCATGTTCAGGATTTCTCCGCGTCATCCCCGGGGCATCCAAATACCCTGCAACCCAAAGAGGTTCCAAGTCCACATGCTAGAAATCGACGCAAGGCCTTGCTGCATGGAAAATATTGACGCATCGTCTATGTGCTCCCAGAGAAACCGACGCACACCTCCCAGTTTTCTATGCATCTTCTCGTCTGCGGTCCCTTGCAGATAATTTAGACGCAAACCAGGTACTTTTTGCTTGCAAGAGACACTTATTGCCTTTAAGAACTTAGGACTCTTTTTATCATTTTCTAAAGTGATATTTCAAAATGTACTTATCAAATCTTGATCGTTTTGACCTTATTTAATCAGATAATTATTCTATATTTTTCTAAACCTGTGCGGTGTATTTTTGTGGTGTTTATACTGTGTTACTGCATGATTTATTGCAAAAATACTTTACACATTGCCTTGGAAGTTAAGCCTGACTGCTCGGTGCCAAACTATTAGAGGGAGGGCACAGGATAATTTGGATTGTGTGTGACTTACCCTGACTAGAGTGAGGATCCTTGATTGGATAGGGGGTAACCTGACTGCCATCCAAAGACCCTATTCCTAACAACTGGCAACTCAGTTTAGTCACTAATCTTTGGATAAGTCAAAGCTATAATTTTCTCCCTACCCTGTTTCTGGCCCTGTTCTTCAAAGTATGTTGCACATTTATTACGCAGTTTTTAGTTTTCGAAAAGTTGTAATTATGGTGGCAAAACAAAAACCATGTGAGTTTCAGCTTAGGGTGAATAACAAATTCAAGATTTTTATGAGGATTCTGGAATTCGGTTAATGAGTCCACACACTGTGATGAGATAATAAGGAGACAGAACAAGAACAAAACCTGTCATATGATAGGCTGTATGTTGCCTGTCTACACAGAAAGTCAGCATTCTTTGATCTACAACTGAAGACAGTGGGGGTATGATGTGATGGGAATGAAGATGCCAGCACAAAAATAAAAGTTGCTATATCTTAAATTGTGTTTTGCTTGTGTGGAGAGAAACTCTGCATTCTTTGGCCTACCACTGCAGACAACTGACTGACCACCAGTACCCTATGCTCTGCCTCACTCTCTCTTGGACACACCCGCACATAAGCAAAAGCAGAAAAGAAGGCCTAGCTTTCTACGTCACACCTAAATCTTGGAACAAACTTCCCCTTCATTGCTCTTGGTGTTTATTGCTAACAGATTCATCCAGGGCACTTTAGAACAGCGTTTGTCTACATGTAATATCTTACACCAGGGGAGTAGCCAGAAAATTAAAATACCCTACACTTTAAAACAAAACTCTAATGAGCCAAATGTGAGAACCAGTAAGCCTAATACTTCCTATATTAGTCCACCTCACATGTACATCCTCCCATTAAGCCATTCATACGCCTATCCTTCCATCCATTCATTCTTTGATCCTCCACCCCATTCTTTCATTATTGCAAAAACCCATTGTCATTCCTTTCATCCATCAATCCACTTATTCATCCATCCATCCTTTAATTTATTCATCCATCGCTTCACCTTTCCAGCCACCAATCCATACATCATTTCATCATTCCCTACATGCAGTGACCATTTCCCTTACACATAGATCATACATCTTTTCAATCTACCCTCCATTATTGCAGCCTTTCATCCAACCTTCTTTCCATCCATCCATCCTTTCACCCTTCCTTACAACCTTTCATGAATTGATCCTTCTGTCCCTCCATCTAACCTTTCATCTTTTCAACCATTCGTCCTTGCACCCTTTCTTTTTCCTCCCTTCCTTATGCTTCCCCTTCCACCTTTTCTTTCTTCCTCTCATATTTCCTTCCGTGCTTATTTTCTTCCATTCACCTTACTTTTTACCCTTCCTGCCTTCCTCCTTTCCAGTTTGTAGCTATCATATTTTGTTTCTTTTTTCAAACTATTGCTTCGATCTTATCTTCCCTCTTAATCCCCACCACTCACAATCAACTCTGTTTGCTGGACATTCCGTTCCATTTAGATTTAGATTTCTTCTTTCCTGAACTTGGTTCACTTGGTAGCTCTTCACCTCCAACTCTCAAGATTGCCTTTCTCTCTCCCTAGATCATTTTATGAGCCATTTCCTGTAGGGCTACAGAGAGAATAGGCCAAATATAAAATTAATAAATATTAAGTGAGATTCAGTTTACCAGGCCTTGTAGTGCAGTGGCTACTCCATCTTAAGCTGCTAAAGTGGGAGAGGGGGCTTCCCAATGTCATTGTATTACACAATAACTAAATAAATGAAAACAATTAAAAAAGCATTTGCACAAGGGATTTTATCCTGATTGCTAACATTGCACTTCCATTTGGGGTACTGGACTGCGTTTTTGCAATGGCTTTGAGTCAGGTTCATCATTCCGACCTAAACGCACACAATAAACATAAAAATCCACCTCTCCCTTGTCTCTTGTTTGTGATTTTACTTTTCTGAGGTACAGGTGTGGCTAGTATGTATTGAAGTGCATGATATTGTTGTTCCAGGTTGTTAGACTTTTCATCCTTGGCGTGGTCTCCCTTAACTTTTTGCCTCTGTTCCCCAGGTTGTTGATGTGTGCTGGACTCTGATTTTGCTGTTTTTGTTACTCTGGGCACTTTACCACTGCTAACCAGTGCTAAAGTGCAAGTGCTCCTGTTTAATTTGTATGTAAGTGGTTCATCCATGATTGGCATATTTGAATTACTAGTAAGTCCCTAGTAATGTGCACTAGAGGTGCCAGGGCCTGTAAATCAAATGCTACTAGTGGGCCTGCAGCACTGGTTGTGCCACCCACATGAGTAGCTCTGTAATCATGTCTCAGACCTGCCACTGCAGTGTCTGTATGTGTAATTTTACACTGTAAATTCGACTTGGCAAGTGTACCCACTTGCCAGGCCTAAACCTTCCCTTTCCTTACATGTAAGGCACCCCTAAGGTATGCCCTAGGTAGCCCCAAGGGCAGGGTGCAGTATATGGATAAGGTAGGACATATAGTAATGTGGTTTATATGTCCTGACAGTGAAATACTGCCAATTTCGTTTTCACTGTTGCAAGGTCTGTCTCTCTCTCATAGGATAATATGGGGGCTACCTTTAAATATGATTAAAGTGTAGATTCCCCTAGAGAAGAGATGGACAGGTGGAGTTTGGGATCCCTGAACTCACAATTTAAAAATGCATCTTTTAGTAAAGTTGATTTTGAGATTGTGCGTTTGAAAATGCCACTTTTAGAAAGTGAGCATTTTCTTGCTTAAACCATTCTGTGACTCTGCCTTGTTTGTGGATTCCCTGTCTGGGTCAGTTTGACAGTTGGGTTGTTTTTCACCTCACACCAGACAGTGACACAAAGGGAGCTGGGGTGTAATCTGCATTTCCTGATTAGCCATCTCTGCTAGGAGGGAGGGGTGGAGTGGTCACTCTCATCTGAAAGGACTGTGCCTGCCTCTGACAATGCTGTCTCCAGCCCCCTGGTGTGTGTCTGAGGCCTTGCCTGGGCAAGGCAGGATTTCACAAGAAGGTGTGAGTCCCCTTTGAAGAAAGGTGACTTCAAAGACTAAAATGGGTATAAGAAGGGCACCCAAACTTACAAACTTGAGAAACACTTCTGGAATCAAGGGGAACCTCTGCCTGGAGAAGAGCTGATCGCTGAGGAACAAGTGCTGCCCTGCCTGTGACTGTGCTTTGTGGAGCTTTCCTGCAGTGCTGCTTCTGCCAGAGTAAGAGGGCAAAGACTGGACTTTGTGTGCCTTCCATCTTGAAGAAGAAATCTCCAAGGGCTTGATGTAGAGCTTGCCTCCTGTTGTTGAAGTCTCAGGGATAGCAAAGACTTCTTCCTGCCAGCACCTGGAGTCTCTGGAGAGACCCCTACTCTGCTCTGTGGTGCCCTTCCAGTTCCTGGGACCCTGAAAGGAGAGGCTGGCAGCTTAAGGACAAAAAATACACGCACCGAGCACCGTGCGGAGAAAAGATCGACGCGAATCCGATCGCGGCTGAGAAAACGACGCGACGCCGGTTCCGCAGCTGAGAAACGACGCCGCAGGAAACGCGACCGGAGAATCGACGCCCGGAGCAGGAGAAACGACGCGCAGCATCGCTGACGGAGGCTGAGAGATCGCACCCTGCGCCGCGGGACTTTCGGATCGTCGTGTGGCTGGCTTTTTCAACGCGCACCGCCGTGCCGAGTTGTTTTCAACGCACACAGCCGTGCAGGGTTACTTTCGACGCACACCGCCCGTGCGGGGTTATTTTTGACGCAAACCAGGTACATTTTTCACGCTAGCAGCGCTAGTGTGTTGTTACAACTACCTAAAAGACTCTTTTTATTCTAAACCTTTTAAAAATCATAACTTGACTTGTGTATGTTGGATTTTTGTCGTTTTGGTCTTGTTTTGTCTAGATAAATATTTCCTATTTTTCTAAACTGGTGTTGTGTCATTTTGTAGTGTTTTCATTAAGTTACTGTGTGTGTTGGTACAAATACTTTACGCCCAGCACTCTGAGGTTAAGCCTACTGCTCTGCCAAGCTACCAAGGGGGTAAGCAGGGGTTAGCTGAGGGTGATTCTCTTTTATCCTAACTAGAGTGAGGGTCCTTTCTTGAACAGGGGGTAACCTGACTGTCAACCAAAGACCCCATTTCTAACATTGGTGACCAGCGGTCGGGATTTGGACTTGTATTTGTACTTGACATACAGTAATTAAGTGTACACTACTGTTTTGATCTCAGACCACTACGTGACCACATACTACTAGTCTTGTGATTTTTGTTTTTCTACTTGGACTGTTTTTCTCTGCATTCAGTTTCTTTTTTTTCGCTGATCCCGTGATTGACTTTGCTGAAACTTCATTTGAGAACTTGCTTTTCTGTTTTTGGAACTGTGCATATTTTTTTTTAACCTCTCATCATGTCTCAGTCTGGAGATGCCCTAGCTGAAGCTGCTTTTGACTTGGAGAAATTGGAGAGCTACAAAGTGGCTCAGTTGAAGCAGTTTTGTAGTAATGTTGGCTGTCCCATTAAGAGCTCATCCAAGAAGGATGAGCTGCAAAAGGCGCTGAGGGCCTGGGTGACAGCCAAAGCAGCTGAGGGGCACACAGATGAGGAGCCAGAGGGGGAAGAGGAGTTGCAAGTCACTCACACTGATGTAGTGGGTGGGCCTGCTATGTCTCAGGGGAGAATCTCCAGGGCAGGTAGCAGTGTGTCCTCCAAGAGTCTGACACCTGGAGAGTTACAGGACAGACAGGCAGAGAGGGAGTACCAGTTGGAGCTGAAGAAGCTCAGTCTTGAGGAAAGGAAGATAAACATGGCTCATGAGCTCAGTTTAAAAGAGATAGATCAGAGGAGTCAGCCCAGTAGGGATGGTGGCAGCAATTCTACAGTGCAGCCTGAGAGAAGGGTACACATCCCAAAAGACCTTGTGAGGGATTATAAGAGGGAGGATGATATCTACTTGTGGTTCAAGGGTTATGAGTCAGCTCTCCACATGAACCTGGTCCCTGAAGCTCATTGGGGGGCAGCCCTGTGGAAGCATTTTGAGGCAGAGGGGAGGGACACACTGACGGCCTTAGGGGATGCTCAGAGTCTCACCTACCCTGCCATGAAGGAGGCCTTACTTACCAGGTATGGTCTCACCCCTGAGCAGTACAAGGAGAAGTTTAGATCCTACAAGAGAAAGGAATCCCAAACATGGTTGGAATGTGTTGATTCTTGTTGCAGGTCACTGGATGGTTGGGTGAAGGGCAGTAAGGTAAACACGTATGAGGGGCTTTACAATTTAATTGCTTGGGAGCACTTGTACAGTTTATGTTTTCCAGAGCTGCGCCAGCACCTCATTGACAGCAAGCTGACTGACCCCAGGAAGCTTGCACAGGAAGCGGACCGCTGGGAGAGCACCAGGGTCCAAAAGAGGTATGGGGGAGACCACGCCAAGGGTGGGCAGGGTCCCTCTCAGACGAAAGGGGGGGGTAAGGACAAACAGGATGAGTTCTCTAAAGGGCCCCAAACTGATTCCCAGGGTAAGAATTCCCAACCCCCCAGTGAAAACAAGCCATGGTTCTCCAGAGGGAAGCCAATGGCAGGTGGTCCCCTACGTAAGTGCTATTCATGTAACCAGGTGGGTCATGTGAGGGGGGACCCCAAATGCCCCAAAAGTACACCGGCACCCACTGGTGCACCGTCCCAGGGTTTGGCCAGTGTAGCGCTTGGGGAGGAGTTGGTTTCAGGTGGGTGGGAACCAGCAGAAATGACCCTTGTCTCACTAGGGGACAGTGAGATGGTCCAGAGAAACCTAGTGCCTGATAACACTAAGAAGTACAGGCAATGGGTGACCATCAATGGACAGAGGGTGGAGGCTTTAAGAGACACTGGAGCCAGTGTGACTACAGTGAGGAGTCACCTGGTGTCTGAAGAGCAGATTGATCCCCGGGTACTTCACCAAGTAGTTGCAGTAGACAATTCTGAGCGCCTCTGCAGAGTGGCGCAGGTTCCCTTTGAATGGGGGGGGGTCTCAGGTTCCTGGAAAGTAGCTGTGAGTCCAACCATGCCTGTTGATTGTTTGCTAGGCAACGACCTGGAAGATTCCCCTTGGAAGGAGGTGGAACACAGGTCTCACTTGGAGATGTTGGGTCTGCCTGGGTGGGTATGCGTATCCACCCGGTCTATGGCAGCCAATCAGGGTAGTCAAGAGCCCCTGGAGCCTGAAACAGTGGCCCAGGGGACCGCCAAGAAGAGGAAAGGCAGGAGGCGCGGGAAACCCGCCCCAGAAGTTCCCACGGTCCGGGAGGAGGCAGAGCCTGAGGGTGATGCCCCGGAACCTACAGGGGAACAGGTGGCTGAACTGGGGGAGGTCCCCGAGCTGTCGCAGTGGCAGCAGGAAGGGGGACCCACCAGGGAAGTATTCTGCACAGCGCAGAAGGAGTGCCCTACTCTTGAGGGACTGCGGCAGCAGGCTGCAGCCCAGGCGGCTGGCGGGGCGCCAGGTACTCACCTGATTTATTGGGAGGATGGCCTCCTGTATAGTGAGCCTAAGGTTCCTGAGCCGGGGTCAGCTCGTATGCTGGTGGTACCCCAGGGCTTCAGGACCTTCCTACTGGGTTTGGCTCATGATGTGCCTTTGGCAGGACATCTAGGGCAGGACAAGACCTATAAGAGGCTTGTCTCCCACTTTTACTGGCCCTTGATGAACAAGCAGTCAGCTGCTTATTGTAGATCTTGTCAGACTTGTCAGGCAAGTGGCAAGAGTGGGGGGAAATGCAAAGCTCCCCTCCAACCTTTACCGGTAGTCAGTACTCCCTTTGAAAGGGTAGGAATTGACATTGTGGGGCCTCTGGATCCCAAGACAGCCATGGGCAACAGGTTCATCCTGGTCTTGGTGGACCATGCCACACGGTACCCAGAAGCTATTCCTCTAAGGACGGTCACCGCCCCCGTGGTGGGACGTGCCTTGATGGGGGTTTTTACCCGCATGGGGTTCCCCAAGGAGGTAGTATCTGATAGGGGTACAAACTTCATATCCACTTATATGAAGTCTCTGTGGAAAGTGTGTGGGGTAACCTACAAGTTCACCACCCCTTACCACCCCCAAAGTAATGGTCTGGTTGAGAGATTCAACCGCACCTTGAAAGGCATGATTCAGGGCCTGTCGGAGCCCTTGAGGCGTAAGTGGGACGTCCTCTTGCCATGCCTTCTGTTCGCTTACAGGGAGGTGCCTCAAAAGGGACTTGGCTTTAGCCCCTTTGAGCTCATCTATGGCCACCCTGTGAGGGGACCGCTCAGTCTGGTGAAGGAGGCTTTGGAGAAAGCTCCTAGTAAACCACCCCAGGATGTATTTAGCTACATGCTGGCACTAAGAAACCAGACTGCCCGCTTCAGGAGTCTCGCTCAGGAGAACCTAGAAGCAAGCCAGGAGGACATGAAACGGTGGTACGACCAGAATGCCACTCTGGTTGAGTTTCAGCCTGGACAAAAAGTGTGGGTTATGGCACCAGTGGAGCCTAGGGCTCTCCAAGATAAGTGGACTGGGCCTTTTGAGGTGGTGGAAAGAAAGAGCGAGGTCACCTATCTGGTAGACTTGCAATCCCCCAGGAACCCCTTGAGGGTCCTACATGTCAACCGCCTCAAACCACACTTTGAGCGAACTGAGCTATCCATGCTCCTAGCGACAGATGACGGGGTGGAGGAAGAGAGTGAGCCTCTTCCTGACCTCCTGTCTGCAGGAGAGAAAGATGGGTCTGTGGAGGGAGTGATCCTCTCCCCCTCCCTGACTGAGGAACAGCAGAGGGACTGTCGCCACGTGCTGGGACAGTTCGCCTCACTGTTTTCCCTGATCCCAGGAGTCACACACCTGTGCACACATGATGTGGACACTGGGGACAGTACACCTGTTAAACATAAGGTTTACAGGGTGACTGACAGGGTGAGGGCTTGCATTAAGGAGGAAGTCTCCAAAATGTTAGCCCTAAGGGTTATTGAGCACTCCAGCAGTCCTTGGGCCAGCCCAGTGGTCTTGGTCCCAAAGGCTACTGCTCCTGGTGCCACTCCAGAACTTAGGTTCTGTGTGGACTACCGGGGTCTCAATGCGGTCAGCAAGACTGACGCACACCCCATCCCCCGAGCTGATGAGCTCATTGATCGGTTAGGAGCTGCCAAGTACCTCAGTACGTTTGATTTAACATCTGGGTACTGGCAGATTGCCTTAACTGAAGGGGCAAAGGAGAGGTCAGCATTCTCTACCCCCGATGGGCACTTCCACTTCAATGTGATGCCCTTTGGGATGAAGAATGCCCCTGCCACCTTTCAGAGGTTGGTCAACCAGGTGTTGGCAGGACTGGATGAGTTCAGTGCCGCCTACCTGGACGACATTGCTGTGTTTAGTTCCACATGGGAGGAACACCTGCAGCACCTCTGGAGAGTGTTAGAGGCCCTGCAGAAGGCAGGCCTCACTATTAAGGCGAGCAAGTGCCAAATAGGGCAGGGTTCTGTTGTGTACTTAGGACACCAGGTGGGGAGTGGCCAGGTGGCACCCCTGCAGCCTAAGATTGACACGATTCTGGCTTGGGAGCCTCCCAAGACCCAGACTGAAGTGAGAGCCTTTTTAGGTCTCACAGGATACTATCGGAGGTTCGTTAAGGGATATGGTACCATTGTTACCCCCTTAACTGAGTTGACTTCTAAGAAGCAACCCAAGAAAGTGATCTGGACAGAGGCTTGCCAGAACGCTTTTGATGCCCTGAAGGCTGCCATGTGCACAGCACCTGTGCTGAAGGCACCTGACTACTCCACGGAGTTTGTTGTACAGACAGACGCCTCAGAGCATGGTATTGGAGCAGTACTCTCACAGCTGAATGAAGAGGGCCTAGATCAACCCGTAGCCTTCATTAGCAGGAGGTTACTACCCAGGGAACGTAGGTGGAGTGCCATAGAACGTGAAGCGTTTGCTGTGGTCTGGGCACTGAAAAAGCTAAGACCCTACTTGTTTGGGACTCACTTCCGAGTTCAGACCGACCACAGACCCCTCAGATGGTTAATGCAGATGAGGGGTGAGAACCCAAAACTGTTGAGGTGGTCCATTTCCCTACAGGGGATGGACTTTACGGTGGAACATCGACCCGGTACAGAGCACGCCAATGCTGATGGTCTGTCCAGGTTCTTCCGCCTTAGTGATGAGAACTCCCATGAGGTTGGGTAGTGGCTCCCCACTTTTAGCTGGGGGGGACACGTGTTAGACTTTTCATCCTTGGCGTGGTCTCCCTTAACTTTTTGCCTCTGTTCCCCAGGTTGTTGATGTGTGCTGGACTCTGATTTTGCTGTTTTTGTTACTCTGGGCACTTTACCACTGCTAACCAGTGCTAAAGTGCAAGTGCTCCTGTTTAATTTGTATGTAAGTGGTTCATCCATGATTGGCATATTTGAATTACTAGTAAGTCCCTAGTAATGTGCACTAGAGGTGCCAGGGCCTGTAAATCAAATGCTACTAGTGGGCCTGCAGCACTGGTTGTGCCACCCACATGAGTAGCTCTGTAATCATGTCTCAGACCTGCCACTGCAGTGTCTGTATGTGTAATTTTACACTGTAAATTCGACTTGGCAAGTGTACCCACTTGCCAGGCCTAAACCTTCCCTTTCCTTACATGTAAGGCACCCCTAAGGTATGCCCTAGGTAGCCCCAAGGGCAGGGTGCAGTATATGGATAAGGTAGGACATATAGTAATGTGGTTTATATGTCCTGACAGTGAAATACTGCCAATTTCGTTTTCACTGTTGCAAGGTCTGTCTCTCTCTCATAGGATAATATGGGGGCTACCTTTAAATATGATTAAAGTGTAGATTCCCCTAGAGAAGAGATGGACAGGTGGAGTTTGGGATCCCTGAACTCACAATTTAAAAATGCATCTTTTAGTAAAGTTGATTTTGAGATTGTGCGTTTGAAAATGCCACTTTTAGAAAGTGAGCATTTTCTTGCTTAAACCATTCTGTGACTCTGCCTTGTTTGTGGATTCCCTGTCTGGGTCAGTTTGACAGTTGGGTTGTTTTTCACCTCACACCAGACAGTGACACAAAGGGAGCTGGGGTGTAATCTGCATTTCCTGATTAGCCATCTCTGCTAGGAGGGAGGGGTGGAGTGGTCACTCTCATCTGAAAGGACTGTGCCTGCCTCTGACAATGCTGTCTCCAGCCCCCTGGTGTGTGTCTGAGGCCTTGCCTGGGCAAGGCAGGATTTCACAAGAAGGTGTGAGTCCCCTTTGAAGAAAGGTGACTTCAAAGACTAAAATGGGTATAAGAAGGGCACCCAAACTTACAAACTTGAGAAACACTTCTGGAATCAAGGGGAACCTCTGCCTGGAGAAGAGCTGATCGCTGAGGAACAAGTGCTGCCCTGCCTGTGACTGTGCTTTGTGGAGCTTTCCTGCAGTGCTGCTTCTGCCAGAGTAAGAGGGCAAAGACTGGACTTTGTGTGCCTTCCATCTTGAAGAAGAAATCTCCAAGGGCTTGATGTAGAGCTTGCCTCCTGTTGTTGAAGTCTCAGGGATAGCAAAGACTTCTTCCTGCCAGCACCTGGAGTCTCTGGAGAGACCCCTACTCTGCTCTGTGGTGCCCTTCCAGTTCCTGGGACCCTGAAAGGAGAGGCTGGCAGCTTAAGGACAAAAAATACACGCACCGAGCACCGTGCGGAGAAAAGATCGACGCGAATCCGATCGCGGCTGAGAAAACGACGCGACGCCGGTTCCGCAGCTGAGAAACGACGCCGCAGGAAACGCGACCGGAGAATCGACGCCCGGAGCAGGAGAAACGACGCGCAGCATCGCTGACGGAGGCTGAGAGATCGCACCCTGCGCCGCGGGACTTTCGGATCGTCGTGTGGCTGGCTTTTTCAACGCGCACCGCCGTGCCGAGTTGTTTTCAACGCACACAGCCGTGCAGGGTTACTTTCGACGCACACCGCCCGTGCGGGGTTATTTTTGACGCAAACCAGGTACATTTTTCACGCTAGCAGCGCTAGTGTGTTGTTACAACTACCTAAAAGACTCTTTTTATTCTAAACCTTTTAAAAATCATAACTTGACTTGTGTATGTTGGATTTTTGTCGTTTTGGTCTTGTTTTGTCTAGATAAATATTTCCTATTTTTCTAAACTGGTGTTGTGTCATTTTGTAGTGTTTTCATTAAGTTACTGTGTGTGTTGGTACAAATACTTTACGCCCAGCACTCTGAGGTTAAGCCTACTGCTCTGCCAAGCTACCAAGGGGGTAAGCAGGGGTTAGCTGAGGGTGATTCTCTTTTATCCTAACTAGAGTGAGGGTCCTTGCTTGAACAGGGGGTAACCTGACTGTCAACCAAAGACCCCATTTCTAACACAGGTCATCTACATGTAGAAAGATAGCAACTCTTTTTGGAGATATTTTTGTCTCATCTTGGGAACCCATCTATAGATGCTATAAAGGAGGAAGGACTAAAAGACAACCCAGTTTATCTCCTGCATTTATTTGAACTTTTATTCGGAACTGCAGCGGAGTCAGCCGTAACCTGCACTGATAACTTTGAGGATTATCTCTAATTAGATAGTCGACTGTGCATTAATGGACATCCTTCCAAGCATTAGCCACGCTTCATGTGTTTATGACGTCAAAAACAAAGAAGTTGTCCAGTAAAGTTCTGAAAAGCTGCCTTTCTTGGAACTGTATTATTGAAGGTATTCCTGCTTATTCTCTCGGTCTGTAGCCATGAGTTTAAGTTGACTTTCAATCCTTACACAGGCACTCACTGGCTATGTGTCAGCATGTCCTTTCTGTGAATGTTGAAATTGTCCAATGGGTATTCCAACATACTCTTAAAGTTGACTTCATCGGTACTACTGAGTAAAGTCATCTTTGGTAGCTCGCCCCTTCCCTTGACCCTTTGGCACCAGAGAGACTAGACGATATGGTCAATATGGGTAAATGATGGAATTTAGAAGAGCTGATTCAGCTGGGAGGTCTGCTTGCTGTAAAAAGCTATTACAAGTGCAAGTTGTCCAAGGGTTATCATGTCATTCTGTACCCAGCAGGCAGTAGCCAACAACTTCCTGTTGGCCCAGCTCCAGGTTGTTGTGCTAAAACTTTTCACTACCGTAGTATCTATTATGATGTGTGGGGGTTATAATGTGCGGCAGTGATGCTTACACATATTCAGTCTGTCCCATTGTGTTTTGTTGGTGATGTGTTACCTAGCTTTTATGTTTTTATGCTGCATTATTGCACTGTTTTGTTGTTGCGTTGGATTGTGGTTGTTGTGTTCTGGTTTGAATATTGCACGGTGTTATGTTTCAGTTGTGTTGTTTTGCTTTTTCCTGTTATGTAATTAGGTTTTGTTGTAATGATTACTTTGGAAATATCAGCAAATGCACCTACAATCCCCGAAAAATGCAGCAATTCCTTTTAAACAGTCGGGGTAAATTATTAAAATCATGCTGAAAGTAGTGGCAAAGACCCATGCTAAATTAGCGCTTCCAGTGCTCACTCAGTGTGATTCAGCCTCAAATGTCTAGTTAAACACGAATCATGCCTCGCTTTGGCACCTCAAGTGATGTGCGGGCAGCATCCATATAGTTCCATGCCTGAAAACTAAACAGCAAGCACGACAGATGCAAACATGGCAAAAAGCCACTCAGGAAAACTAATCATTCCACATGGTTCACTATTCTGACACGTTTCATATCAGATCTGGAAATATTTGTACATTTTCCTGGATGTCTGATCTATTCACGTAATTTTACTCTCTATTATAAATAATTGCCTTAAACTTAGAGGTATTTGGGAACATTCGATGTTAATTTAAGGGGCACAAGGGGAGGCTATAACTTTGGACGGATTCCAAACTAATACACTTCTAGTCTGCTCACAGAAGACTGCGACAACAGCAGGCATCCCGAGCCAAATTCCCAGGCCTCTTTGAAAGCTCATACATATTTTAGTAATATTATTATGGCATTAGAAAGTTTCTGACTTTCAACTTGGCATGAAAAGTAAATTTTAAAATTAAAACCTCCAGAATAGGAAGTGCAAACAATTTAGACTGGAAAGACTTTTTAAAAATGTTTGAAATGAATTAAAAAAGAAAGGTCGAAGTAGCATTTGAACATGTCAAAATGCCAAGTGGATTTCAACATTGGTGTTTTTCTAACTGCGAAAAAACACAGAAGTCTTTATACTAGTCAACACTTCATTCATGAGTATATTTCGTTTATCAACTCTGAAACAAAACTGCTGTGCATATATGTGCAATTTTCCACTATCTGCTGGCTCAACAATTTCCCTTTAGCATGTGTACAGTCAGATTCAATATGCGAATGACTGCTTCTCCAACAGGTGTAGGAAGTATTCCCTTATGTTCTCCCCTATTTTTCAGTTAGCATTATCGAAAAAAGCACTGGCAATGCCAATAGATATAGCTTTGATGTGCTGCATCCTGCACTGATACAGCACATCAATCACCCTGCGTTCACACACCTACACACAAGCATCCTCTCATCCTGCACTCATATGGGTACACCTTTTATACTGCACTCGCACAGGCACACTGCTCACCCAACACATAGAGGTGCAGTCCTCACATGGGCTGTTGGACCTGTCTCTTTTTGCAGGGTCATCCCCAAACCTTTTGCCTCCTTCTTCCTACTTTTACTGACCTGTTTCTGTTGGCTTTAGGACTCTGGGCACTTTATCACTGCTAACCAGTGCTAATGTCCATATGCTATCTGTCTAAATTGTATTGGTGATTGGTTTATCCATGATTAGCATATTTGATTTACTGGCAAGCCGTAGTAAAGTGCACCTGTAAATCAAATGCTGCTAGTGGGCCTGCAGCACTAATTGTGCCACCCACAAGTATCCCTATAAACATGTCTCAGACCTGCCACTGCAGTGTCTGTGTATGAAGTTTTAAACTGCCAGTTCGACCTGGCAAGTGTACTCACTTGCCAGGCCTAAACCTCCCCTTTTACTACATGTCAGTCACCTTTAAGGTAGGTCCTAGGTAGCCCCATGGGCAGGGTGCAGAGTATTTAAAAGGTAGGACATGCACTGTTGTGTTTTATATGTCCTGATAGTGAAATACTGCCAAATTCGTTTTTCACTATTTCAAAGCCTAAATCTCCCATAGGTTGAAATGAGGATTGCCTTTAAATACCTTTTAAGTGTCATTTCTCATTGGGAGCCATTAGAGATTTGGGGTTTGGGGTCTCTGAACTCACAATTCAAAAATACAGGTTTTAGTGAAGTTGGTTTTTAGATTGTCAGTTTGAAAATGCCACTTTTGGAAAGTGTCTCACTCAAAAATGCTCCTAGAGGAATTATTTAGATATAGTATGCGTACATCTTATCCAGTCTTCAATTAATGAATAAGACAACTCCGTACTGTTAAAATCTAATATATTACTCAATAGGATTCAGGAAGTTAAAAAAAAAGTACAACAATTCCAATGAATGTCCACTTCAGAAACAACAATACTTCATATAACCCCTCTAGATCATAAGATTGAATCCCAACTGTAGTTCCAGGAAGGAGTTATAACCCTCCTCATGACACAGTTCTGCACAATATTTGCCTGGTTTTCAGCCCCAGTTCAAGCAATATCGTGGACTCTCAATTCAGCTTGTCAAATGAGAAGGTAATGTCAACGTTTCAGCCTGTAGTGGCAGTCAGAGGTCCGTCAGACTGTCATCAGGACTCAGTGTTGTTAAATAATACCTACACATAAGAAAAAGAAAAAGTTTGGAAACTCTTGTAATTACGGTTAGTATACTGTTGTTGACTTACAGTTGACCAAACTCAGTGTATTAGTGTTAGAGTGTCTCTTTTAAAAGCAATATTAACATGAAAAGCTTGCAAAATATTGTGTGATGAAGCTGTATAGAAAATGTGTTAACGTAGAAAATAATGCATGCGTTGAAATGTGCCCACGTGGAGCGGCTACCAATGTATACGAAGACTAACGAAAGTTATTAATGCTGAATTAATTATGTACTAATGTTTTGAATTTGTACTAGCATATCATATTTAAAGTCATGTATTAGGGGTTTGCTCATTAATCACTAGGCTTTAGCTTAGCGAGGGTCTGGGCCTAGCTGCCTGGTCTCATATTAAACTGCATTTTTCTAACATACAATGTGCTGTTTTCCTGAAGGACACGAAGCTGTACTTTTCCAGAAGCTCCTGACTGGAGAGTAAAGTGTAACTTTTCTTACCTGACATTCCAACCGATGAAGACGTCAATAACATGTGCCAATCAGCGACATGAGAACTGTGTTTTGTGAAAAATTCTAGTGAAGTGAGTGGAGAATTATTGGACAGAGATAACGA
This sequence comes from Pleurodeles waltl, assembly GCF_031143425.1. Taxonomy (NCBI): domain Eukaryota; kingdom Metazoa; phylum Chordata; class Amphibia; order Caudata; family Salamandridae; genus Pleurodeles; species Pleurodeles waltl. The sequence continues at coordinate 317,367,990 of NC_090442.1, read as the reverse complement.
TGCACCAGTTATGAACCAATGAGGAATTAAGGGCAGATTAGGCAGTTTTGATTTAACCGCACAACCCAAGGAGAAGGGGGCCATTCTTTTGAGACTTTGCTATTTATTCATCCTGATACGCTAAACCATCCTCTTCCTATTCCTTACCTGATACTTACTTCTCCACCATATGAGGGAAGATCCTATTCCTTAGCTATGCTATACTGAGACTTTGCCCCGTCCTATTTTTGCTGATGATGAAATCGACTGATGTCCTGAGGAGGAAGACTGACGCTGTTTGCTGATCTGTTGGATTGGTAACTATCTGATGCAAAATTGTAATTGTCTGTTTGCCTTTTCTTTCTAGGTACCAACTGCTCTTTTGATAGAGGCCATAGTTTAGATGTTTTCCAAATTTGTGTTTGCTAAAATGTTTTGCATGAAGCCCAACATGCTAATGCTATTTAGAGGTTAGTTAAGGTGTTCACAAATATCCTATGCAATAGACTGAGTTCCTGCTTTGTTGAATCATGTACAACTGAGACTTTGCTAAGTTGCTTCTTATTGATGATGTGTTAATACTGAATGAATATTCTCAATGTATTGATTAATTGCGCTCTAATTGCAAATCTGAAGAGTAACTAATTACATGAATTGCTAATGAAATTAACAGAAATGACATTAGATTGTGACTAATAGGGAAATAAATATCCTAACACTTAACTTAATTGGTGTGGTTATTCATGACTCAAAGGTCATGGTGTGTTCAACTTATTGATTATTACTAAATGTTATTGATTAAGTTGCTAATTAGTTATTGAAAATTATTGATTGGTTTATTGATCTATTGATTTGTGATGCCAAAAAGACATCTCGTACTGGGAAGTCCCTGAACGTGGCCCAAAGGTTTGTCGACCTAAATGCATCTCTTTGTAAGTTTACTTATCAAGGTTCTGACGCACTAGCATTAGTTAGGCATTTTCACCAGTTTAAGATGGCCACCATAGTCACTGGAATGGTCACATGACCTTTCACTTCCTTATTGAAACTCACCGGGAAGGCCATCAATGTTTGATTCTGGCTTGCATGTGTTGAGCGGATGTGGATGGAGACAGACGCTATCGGTTCCATATTTAAAAGGTATGAGTACATTGCAATGGAGGCAGAGTTTTCTAGAGTTTATGTTGAATGACTGTTCAGCAATTCTATTATTTTAATCGTTGTAGATTTGTTTACTTGGGCTTGTAGGTTGAAGTCCCCTGGTGTGTTGCTACAGAGCCTATTTTTGCAACCTGTTGTAAGTGGCAGAATATAGATATTCTAATTGGGAGCCTGACATAGTCTACTTTATGGTGCACGTTTGCTATGTTTTTAAAGTATTTTTTTAACTTTCCTTGTCAAATAGGTGGGGGCTTATACTAGTATCCACACCTGTGTGTTGGTGTTTTTTTTAGTTCAACAGACGGTACACATGGTGTGATTTCATAGATTGCATGTACTGCTTTTTAATAAATTTTTCGTATGTGTAGATATTGTTTAACAACATTGAGTCCTGATGATGGTCTGACGGACCTCTAACTGCCACTACAGGCCGAAACGTCAACATTACCTTCTCATTTGACAAGCTGAATTAAAAGTCCATGAAATTGCTTGATCTGGGACTAAAAACCAGGCAATTATTGTGGAGAACTGTGTCATGAGGTGGGTTACAACCCTTTCCTGGACCTGCAGTTGGAATTCAATCTTATGATCTAGAGGGGTTATGTACAGTGTTGTTGTTTATGAAATGGACATTTGTTGGAATTGTTGTACATTTTTTTTTTACTTCCTGAATCCTATTGAGTAATATATTAGATTTTAATAGTACGGAGTTGTCTTATTCATTAATTGAAGACTGGAGAATGTGTACGCATACTATATCTAAATAATTCCTCTAGGAGTATTTGTAAGTGAGACATTGTCTGTACCCAGTTCCTAGGGGAATACTGGGTTGCCCCTAAGTGTGTACTTTTAGAAAGTGGGCATTTTCTTGTCTAACCATTCTGTGCCTCTGCTTAGCCGCTGAATACACGTCTGGGTCAGACTGACAGTTTGGCAGTTTGTGAATTCACTCTATACAGTGACACAAAGGGAGCTGAGGTTTGTCCTGCACATCCTGATGAGTCTTCATGGGCTAGAGTGGGAAGTAGGAGCTCACATCTGCACTTGAAAGGGTTGTGCCTGTCCTCTCACAATACAGTCTCCAACCCCCTGGTGTGAGTCTGGGGCAGTGCAAGGAGGAGGCAGGGGTTTGTGCACTATACAGACTTTCCTTTGAAGTTTGCCTGCTTCAGAGGCAGAAATGAGTATAAGTATTGGACTGCTGACCCCACAACTTTAGATCACTCCTGAATCAAGAGGAACAGCTGCCAAGGAGAAGAGCTTGATGCTTGAGGAGGACCTGTCACTCCGCCTGTTGCTTTGCTGTGCTGGCCTGCTGCTGCTGCTTCTGCCTTAAGAGGGAAAGGACTGGACTCTTCTTTCTGAAATCCTGCTTGTGAAGTTCCTCCAAGGTCTTGGACTGAGCTTGCCTCCTGTTAAGAAGTCTCAGGGACATAAAAGACTTCACCTACTAGCATCCTGGTTTGCTTGATGTGGACCCTAACTCACCAGTTGGTGCCTATTCCAGTGTCTGGGCCCTTGGGAGGGAAAGCTGACCTAAAAACAAGAAGAACCAGGTACACTGACTCCAGACAACTCCAGAACCAACACCGCTGACTAACTTCACGATGCCGCCTGCACCCGAAGCCATGGTCCCCGCTGGAGTGCGACACTGCAGGCCTGACATTGCCGCAGTCGCGCTGATGTTTTTCCATAACTTCGTGAGTCCTTTGTGCTGTGGCACCCGACTCCGCTGCGGCACCTGTAACACTGTGTCATGACCAAGACTCCATAAGGTCACTCAACATGTCTTGATTTGCCAGATTCATGGACCCCGCCGGATCATCAGGGACAGATGCCTCGCACCACTGCCGCACCATCTCCCCTGCTCTGCAGTAAGCAACCGACGCCGCTCAAGATCCAGCGAAACCACATCTCCCTGGCTCCGTGCACTGGCTTGTTTTCTTCGTTACCAAAGGTACAGTACCTCGGGCCTGTGCTACTCCATGATTGGCTCTGCCCTCCCCGTGATTGGCGCTGGACTGATGGGAACGACTCCGTCAACGACATCATGACAGCCCCAGTAGGAGCTATTGTGTTTTTCAGTGTTTGTATGAGCATTTCATCTTTTAAAATTCATATTTCTACTTGTATATGTTGGATTCTTGTCATTTTGGTCTTGTTCGATTTAGATAAGTATTGGCCTTTTGTGGTGTTTCCACTGTGTTACTGTGTGTGTTGGTACAAATACTTTACACGGTGCCTCTGAGATAAGCCTGACTTCTTGTGCAAAGCTACCAAGAGGGTGAGCAAGGGTTATCTGAGCTATACATCTCCCTTATCCTGAATTGAGTAAGGGTACCTACTTGGACAGGGTGTAAACTGACTGCCAGTTACAGACCCCATTTCTAACAGGGGGACACAGTTCACTTGACACAGACATTGGCACATCACTTACCTTGCAGTGAAATGGTCCACTGCCCCCCATGCACTCCCATAGTTACATTTCTCAATCTCCTCTCACACAGGCACACCCCTATCCTTCACTCTCACGGGACACCTTCCAACCTGCATACACAGACACACTACTTATCCTCCACTGATATGCATACACCTACTTACTATATGAAGCTATAAAGTTACACAACTCTATTAATACAATTAATTAATTGTTGTACAGTTAATGCGACTGTTAATATATTTTACAAGCATGCTCTGGTATTGAAACTACGGCTATTTGAGATTAGGGTTTGCACTGTATTTCTGATCTATAGCATTGAAATCCAAAGCATGTGTTTTGACTTGTGGCATGTTCTTTCCTATAGAGAATGACGCTTGTGAGAAATTGGGTCTTTGGTTGAGGGTGGTGTGAGCCCTTCTCAAGCATCAGTCACAACCGCTGTCAGGGTGAATCACAAAAAGTCACTAAATTGAAGTATTTATGCAGCACGTAAACAATAATAAAGTGAAAATACAACACAAGAAAAACCTCACACTTAGCAAAATATAGTAAGTTTTAATAAATTATTTGAGAACAAAATGATAAACATCCAATCAGTAAAACTGGAGGTATGTAGTTTGAAAGATTTATATAAAAGTAGCGCCAAAAGGTGCAAAGAGGCAACTGAGGGTATCTGATCGTGTTGAACCAGGACAAAGTCACACTTTCAGGCCAACTGTGCTAGAGCGCAGGCTGGGTACATGGTCAAATTTGGCCCACTAAGGATTGTTCCTTATGTCCTTATGCCATCTGCCAACAACACCTAGTCATGTGACTCAGAAAAAAGGCTGCAGGCTCCAAATGATGAAAACAAGAAAAAGCCAACTTTCTAAAAGTGGCAATTTCAGAACTGTGACTTACAATCTGACATCACCATTGAAGAGGATTTTAAATGACAATTCCCTAGACACCAAACATGATATCATGATATTTCTGCCTGCTCCCAAACAAAACGTAGCACTTATTACATGTAATAAGGTAACCCAATGTTACCCTAAGGGAGAGGTAGGCCTCACAATTGTGAACAATGAATTACTGAGTTTTTCTCACCCAAGACATGTGAAACCTAAAAGTACCCCTCCAACTTTTTAATTACAATGTCAAGGAAGGGGTCAAAGCACACTACTCCAATGACCCCACCCACCATTCCCTTGTGAGAATTGTGGTTGACCATGTTTACATACATGGCTTCTACTGAACATACTTGACGGCATACTAGAGAGATTTCTGGTAATTGTACTGTTGGAGGTGGCACGTTCTGGTTGGCTGAGGTAACACCATAGCCAGGCAGAACCTATTACTCCAGTCAAGGGTGGGTGATTACACTTACTGTATAACCTGTGCTCACCCTTGGGTAGCTTGGCACAGAGCAATCAGGCTTCTCACAGAGGCAATGTGTGAAGCAAAAACACAGCACTTTCCCACCACAACCACGCTGCACTGCACAAAATAGAATTACACACAGTGTATGTATAAAACGGTTGTATTCAACACATACCTTGTCAACACTGTATGGGTATAATGAAACTCTGGGCCTATTCCCCAATTTGCAGTGGAACTCACAATATGAGGCCCAGCTGTGTTAAACACTATTACTGTATGTACACATGAGGAACATAGTACATTCCCTCCCTACACCCACATAAGATGCCAAATGTTGTCAGCACAAGACCCACCCTAGAATTCTCCACAATCAGTGTAACATATAAATTCAGGGTGCAACCCGGTTCCCAACAATAGCAGCAAAATGCACTTAGAAGGTCTAAAACACTTTTTCGTAGCACTGAGGCTGAAGCTACACTATTTAGATGCAATGCCAACTGTAAGAACTCCCTAACAGGATAAATGTGACCGGCAGCACCAAGGTACTGCCTTCGCATCTATGCGCACTCACTCCTGCACATCAACTCTGTACCACTGTGCTGTGCCATGGGTATCAGCAGGAGTGCGCACACACTCACTCATACGCATTTAGTCCCAACACCCTAATGTGGTGCCCTGCTATCCGGATAGTGGATGCCACTGTGTTTGCAAGCACCCTGGGTTCCAAACCGCCCCTTACCCACCAACTACCTTTGGCTATCCCACCTCTTCATGGACCAAAGATTTCATTAACCTTTCCAAGGTTACTGGGCAACTCCCTGCTAAATCACAAGCCTCCTGGTTTGGGATCAAGGTGGGGAAAAGGAAAGACCTGAGCAGTAAACAATTAAGGAGGAGCCGTTCAGGCTCCCCACAGGAGATTCACTAAGAGGTCTGCAAAACACAAGTGGGGGTCCGTGGGGCCACCATTAGATACCGAGGCACCCAGCTAGACAGTTCGATGTTACCAAATAGTTACCAATTTCAGCACCTCCAGAACAGAGAGGCGCTGTCTGGGCTTGTGGACTTGAGTCGCCCTCGACACTCCCAGTTGCACACAAGTTGACAATTTACTAGGTTCGCTCCTCCTGTACCAGGAGGTGCTGCGTATGGAGCATGAACACTCGAGTGACCCCAGATGGTTATGATTTTACATTAAAAGTGTTCAGTACTGTACCTCCAAAAAAAGGAGGCACAACGTCAAGGGTCTGCTGATCTGGGTCACCTTGACAGTATGATAATTCATAAACCAAATCCCAAGATGGTATCTCTTCGGACAGAGGCACCTGTATGGTGTGTGATGACCTGAACCGCACAGACCCGCCCGGACTCTCTCACAAAGGATGTAAAACCTGCAACCCTCTGGAAGGCACAATGTCTACCACACAATGACTTGAGTCACACTAGGCCATCTGGTCACACTCAGAACTTTGTTTCCATACCTCTCTGAATTAGGCACACTGTCTCGTACAAAATGGCTTGTATTTGCACCAGACTCCCCGGTCACACACTTCAACGCAAGTTCAGTCATGCTATAGAAGGCCAAGTACAGCACAACTCAGGTTGCACCCCTACCTCTGAGGGTTGCAACCAATGAACAGGGCACCGCACACATTGAGCATGCAGCTGAGGCTCACACAAGAGAAATGCCACATACTCGACAATAGTGGGCCCGCATGGTCCCGCACTGGTGATCCTGTTCATATCAACAAGATGTTTCAGCGTGCAGTGGTCCCCATGATGAAGGGCAACTCACCTGAAGGGGGGCAGTCCAGGCAATTTCGGTCTCCAGACACAATACTTACGCCACGACAACCCAGCTGTTGCCAGGTGAAGTCTAGCATATGATGTAGATGCAGCAGAGGGCACAGCTTTCCAGAAATCACGATTGTCGATGTAAGTTCCTCTCAGGAGGTCTCTGATGTCCCTGAGGCCTCCTCGGAGAACAGGGGCAAGCCAACCTGCCCTTGGAGAGTTACCCTCCGGGATACTGCACAGCAGCAGCATGCAATCAGTCATAGGCACGCGTGCACACGTGGGCAGCAGCACCTGTCCCATGCCTATTAAGATTACTTCTCCTTGCAGACATTGAGTACCCCTAGTTATACTAGATGGTTCTTTTGAAGTTGGGGGTGGTTAAAAGGGTCCTCCTTTGAACTGCAGATGACTCCCCTAAATTGCCTCCCTATCCGCCATGAGGCTCAGGCATGCAGATCTTTATCTTTAGTGGGGCCATGCTCTGGCTCTGAGTCCAACTGTCAAAAACCTCTCTCACCCAATCTATCCATCCAGACCCCAAATGGCAGGGATCTGTCGGTCTGGATGCCCAAATTTTGTAGCAGTCTCCTGGGGAAGGCACAGATTCTTTTTAAACATATTTTATTGGGGTTTCGAATTAACAATAACATCAATTGTCAAGATTGTGCGTGTCGTAGTTACATGCATGTTATCTATTGCTCTACACCCTGCAGTGAAAGTCGCATTAGAAAATTATCATCTTTCTATATACCCTTACCTCCCATCCCCTTTCCCGAGCCATGACCCATGTCTTCATGTTATGAGATCAGCCTTCCAGTGTGCTCGATGTTTTTATGGTACTTGTCTCTGCTTGTGTAATAGTATTCTCTTGGGGTCTCATTACGAGTTTGGCGAAGGGGATTGCCCCGTCACAAACGTGATGGATTCCCCGTTCACTGTATTACAAGTTCCATTATATCCTACTGAACTTGTAATACGGCTCCCACCTCCCCACATCTTGGGCAAGCTGAGTCGGTGGTGTGAAAATATCTGTTAATGCCCCCTGGAGTCATATATGCCCTGTGCATTATGTAATACTGGACCAGTTTGAATCTAGCATTCCTGGATATTTTGGGTGCTCTCTCTAGGATTTCGTCCCAATCTCTATCTTGGATAGGGCACCCTAAGTCGTCTTCCCAGCGGGTACTTAGTGTATCAAGGGGTTGTATTATGTTACTTAGTATTGCTCTATAGAGGCATGTTACTACGTTAAACGTTCCAGAGGATAGCACTATGTATCTGCATGTGGCATGTGGTGGGGACTCTGCCATCCCAGTACCCCAGTGCTTGCGGAAACTGCCACATGCAAGAGGAAGTGCCCCTGCTGAAGGGCGAATTCTGATTGGAAGACCTCGAATGGGAGAAGGCTCCCTTCTGGTAACAAGTCTCCTACTGTGGTCACCCCCACAGCAACCCAGTCTCTGATCCCCTTCCAGTCCCCACCATGGCGTAGCATCTCTAGCATAGATAAGGGCATCTCTGGAAAATAGGGATTTTAGCGCATGTGTTTTGCGAGCACTGGTTTCAACTGTTTTGCATTGTTCGGAATTCTAGGCTGTCATCGGGTATGGGGTGGTTAATTCTGAGCAAGGTGCTTGTCAACTGAGAGGTCTCAGGGGTGAACAGTCCCACTGTAAGCCCCAGGTTTGACATCCTGCCATCCAATTTGTGTACCACTGCAGCTGTGCAGCAAGGTAGTATGTCTTGAAGTCGGGGACTGCCAGTCCCCCGCTGTCTGTGGGCCGCTGCGGGGTTGTCAGTGCTATTCTTCAGTTCCCCCATCCCCACAGGAAGGTGATCACAATGGAGTCGAGTTCACAGAACACTGACCAAGGGATCCATATGGGGAGAGTGCTAAAGGAGTAAAGGAGGCGGAGGAGAGGCACCATATTGAATCAGGCCACTCTCCCTGATATCAAAAGTGGGAGCAGTTTACAGGAATCGATGCTTGATTTCAATGCTCTGATTGCCTTTCCTACGTTCCCTTCCAATAGGTTGGCACGAGTATGGTAAATCCCCAAGCCTAAATAGGTCAGGCATCTCGGTTCCCATTGCAGGTTGCCGAGGTTCACAGGTGTGGGGACATCCACTACCATCAGGAGTAATCTTGATTTCTGCTAATTGACTTTCAGGCCCGATAGTGAGTCAAATGTCTCTAGTAGGCTTCTGGCACCTCTGAGATCACCTCTGTGTTCTTCAAGAACATTAGCAGATCGTCTGTGCATAATGCTATGCGGTGAGGGTTTTCCTGTGCTACGACTCCCTGGTACCACCCTCCCCCCTGGCGTGCACAGCCAGGGGTTCCATTGCAAATGAGAAGAATAATGGGGACAGGGGGCAGTGCAGCCTCGTTCTCCTGCCGACCTCCTAGCTTTCGGATATGGCCTTGCTCATCTGCACTCTCACTGTTGGATCAGTGTAAAGGAGTTTCGTCCATGCTATGAAACCTTGGCCGAGTTGCATATGCACAAGGACCCTGTACAAGCAGTCCCATTTGAGACTGTTGAATGCTTTCTCTATATCGATGGCAAGCATCGCCGCCTCCTCCCAGCCTTTAATGTCTGCTTCCATCAACGCTAGGCGCAGCCTATATCTGAGCCATATTTTGGTCTGGTATAAAACCTGCTTGGTTCGGGTGGACCAATTTAGGCATGAGAGGTAGGAGCCTGGTAACTTTGATTCAGCTAAGAAGCTTGTAATCAGTATTTAGCATCAACAATGGTCAATATGTTGTGCTGTTGTGTGCCAATTTACCAAGTTTTAACAGTGGGACTACTAGTTCCTCCCGAGCGGATACCTGTGGGTTGCCTGCTTCTTTTGCTGTTTTGTTTAACTCCACCAGTTTACGTCCCAGTTCGTCCAGGTATGTGGCATAGAAGTCTACTGGGAATCCATCATTACCAGGAGTCTTACATCGGGCTAGGCATTCAACCACCACCCGAATCTCATCCAGGGTGATCTTCCCTTCCAATCTTTCTTTCTCCTCTGCAGTAAGGGTTGGAAGTTTCATAGGGTGCATGAATGTCTGTGTTTCCTGGTCATTATTGGCTGTGTTGCCTGTGTATAGGGCAGCATAGTATTGAGGGAAGAACTTGTTTATTGTTTCTTGCTGATAAAGGCACTCACCATTTCTGATGTGGATTTCCACTATTGGTGTTCCCCTCTTTGTGGGAATTGCCACCAAGCCAGCAAGGACCCTGTTTTATCTCTTTCCCCATGGGCCCACAGCATATGCTGCTTGTAGTCAAAGCTGCACAGTCCCTCTCCATGCTCAGCTACTTGTTCTTTGGCATCTAATAGAGCAGGGTGTATCTCCGGGTGCTCTGGCCTCTCTTTCTCCACCTCCCTTAGCTCCTGTTCTGCTGTGATTTCCTGTAAAAGTGTGCCTTTTATCCCTACGGAGGTGGCTATGCTTTTTTTGTGTGTATTACCACTTTGAAGGCATCTCATACTACCAGGGGTGAGGACGCTGTGCCCTCGTTGTTTTCAAAGTTGTGTCAGATATGTGTCTCAGTTTTCCTAAACTGGGCCTTCAAAGGATTCAGCTTTCAACTGCCAAGTTGGAATGCAGGATTTGGGGTCCTCCCAGTTCAGTTAAATTAGGACGGGGTTATGGTCTGATATGGTCCTCGACAGGTATTCTGCGTCGCTGATCCGACTATGTGCATCAAAGGAGCAGAGGAAGGTGTAAAGTCGTACATGGAACTCATGCAGGCCTGAGAAAAAGGAAAAACCCCTGGTCTGTGCATGTAGCCGCCATGAGTCTAATAACCCCCATTGTGTTTGCCAGAATGTGTAGGCTTAGGCAGTACGATACACTGGGGATTCTCTCAGAGGTGGATAAGATCAATCCATAATAGGACTAGCAACACAGTTGAAGTCCCCCACTAAGATGAGTGTCGTGTGGATGAGTTGTGGTGCCAGTGTGTGCGATAAACTCACCGAGAAGGTTCCCTGATTGGTGTTTGGAGTATAGATACTGATAAGCACCATATCACGCCCCTCCAGTTTGCCCATTACTGCTACTTATCTGCCCTCCACGTCTATTACCTCCCCTGTGTGCTGGAATGGGACTCCTGCCCATATCAAGATGACGGCCCCACTTGCAGACACCAAGTAGGTGGGGAAGGATATTTCATCTTCTGTGTAATGCTGACCCCTCCTTGGCTGTTAAGTGAGTTTCTTGTTAAATAGCTATTTGGATACCCCATCTGTTCAAGTATGAAAAAGCTTTTTAATTCTTTATCATTGTGTGCATCCCCTGGATATTCCAGGAGAGGATCTTATACTTTGTGGGGGACGCCATTCATCTGTTTCAACTGGCTGGGCTGTCACCCACAGTCCTCATCACACTCTCCAGGAGTTGCTATTCCCCAGGTATCTGGCAGATCCCCTTGTCCCCCAGGGTCACAGCTCTGTAGTCCCCAAATCACCAACATGAAACCTGTAATCTTATTAACTTGTTCCCCAAATCCTTCTCCCAGGGCAATTAGATGTCGACTCCTCGTCCAAACATGTTGTCTAACTGTGTCACCTTGTGCAAGGGTGGTCTGAACGCCTTGTAAAAGTACTATACTTATGTGACCTCCCCTCATAGGGCTCCCATCCAGCTGCCCAAAAATGGGAGCAGCGCCCTTCAACTCTGATGAAGAAAGTTAAATTCCTTCTATTGCTTGGCAGCAGGCAGAGCTCTTGTCAGATAATATGCTCAAATGTTCCCAGAGTGACAACAGGTAATTAGCTGCTCAGTTCCAGTGAATCTGGACTCCTGGTCCGAGTCAGAGTCCTTGTCGGCCTCGCCTGCCATTGTGGAGAAGAGACTTGTGCAAATCCTGCTCATGGAGGCAACCATTTCCATTGCTCTCTGTCTTTCTCGGTGTGCTTCCAGAGTAGATGGGGAGGCTCTCGTATTGCATTGGGCCCTCCGTGTGGATTTATTGCGGGGGAGATTGCTTCTTTTGTCAAGCTCTATTTCGGTACACGGGGTTTGAGGGTCGCCATTCTAACCAATCCCATGCATCCTGCGGGGTTTGAATAAACTGCACCCCCTTGTCTGTGGTCACTCGCAGTCGAGCTGGAAACGTCATAGCATAGTAAATGCTTAGTTCTCTTAGTTTTCTCTTTATTGTGAGAAATGTGGACTGCTGCTTTTGGACCTCTCTGGAGAAGTTGGGGAAAATGCGCATAACATTGTTCATGACTGTGATTGTTCACCTGTAATATCGAAAAAGGGGTGCACTGTTCCATAAGAGAGAGAGAAACAAGAAAACTGATCAAATAAGAAATTGGCGAATCTATACTGAGTATTCTTAGGAGGGCCCTCAAGCACCCACTAGGGTGACAGGTATCATCATCGGGCTCACTCCTCGCCAGACTGGTGCTGCAATGCCTGGCGGGCCTCCCAGCATTCTGGGTGGCACTCAACCATTGTAAATTCGCTAGCAACGAGGGTCTGGGAACAAAACTGAATAAGGAAAGGAGAGTGTAGAATACGACAGAAAATTCTTAAAATTAGCTCTGAACCTGAGCCATTATTTTAATGTGATAGAAATTGGGTTCAGGCCAAGATTAAAAACAATAAATATAAGAGTGTTACTGGAAATAATGTACCGTCACACTCTATGCTTCAGGGAAGGTAGTTCGCCTAATCCTGCATGGTCAACATGTTTCGCGTCTGTGGTTGGTCACAAAGTGATCCAGTGACGCTTCTTCAGGACCCACACAAAAAAACTATTGATTATTAAACTACTTCTCCTATGTGTCAATAATAAATCAAGTGCACATCAAGTCACTTACAGTGTAGAAGACAGAATATGTCTAAGTCAATTGGTCAGTACAGTCGCCCATCCCATGTTAGAGATTGGGCTCCCTAGGTCTGCGCTAGCATCAACCAAGGAGAACAAATTGGTTTTGTCCTCGGTTCATCGGGAAAACCTACCCCCTGCCGCGCGCCTGTCTAGTGGGTGCTTGAGGGCCCTCCTAAGAATACTCAGTATAGATTCGCCAATTTCTTATTTGATCAGTTTTCTTGTTTCTCTCTCTCTTATGGAACAGTGCACCCCTTTTTCGATATTACAGGTTTAATTTGGGAGACCGTGCACTGGACCAATAATCTCCCAGTCCCTACCTTGTATTTATAGTGTGATTGTTCACCTGCATCTAGCCTGATTCAGGATATAGTCACGATCTTTGTAGTGTAGTAGTCGTGCCACTACTGGTCATGGAGGAGCCGTCGGGGAGGAAGATCTTGCCGGGACTTTATGCGCTCTTTCCAGGACAAAGAATGGAGTCAGACCTTCTGGTGCAACTTTCTCAGGCAGCCATTTCTCTAGAAAGGTCAGCATATCATCTCCTTCAAATCTTTCAGGTAGCCCCATAACACTGATGTTGTTTTGGCATACCCTATTTTGTCCACTTTCTGGCCAAATTTCCAGTGTCTGTACTTTTGCTTCTAGATTGGTGAGGCGCTCACTCATGACTGTCATTGTTGGGGTCAGATCAGCGATGTCCTTTTCTGATAGTGTGACCCGTTCTGCCAGGTGTTTATGGTTGTCATGCAGTAGTCCTAGATCTGTCCCCAGAGTATCAATTTTGAGTGCAAGCACTTTTCTGGAGTCCCTTATTGCTTGTAATATATCTTGGAGTGTTGGACGTCCTATGCCAGTGGGTGGTAGCAGAGGTGGAGGTATCTCCGTCGTCCCCACCAGGCCGTTCCTGCCCCCCATCAAGCTCTTTTCTCTTGGCTGTCTTCCCTATTCCTGCTCCTGGGCTATCAGTACACTGGAGCGCAACCTATCCCCTAACAGGTGTGCTGCATCACTATAGGTGTGGGGCATGGCATCTATGAGGCCTGTGGTCAATCCTTCATTAAATTGGTGCTTTTTATTGTTACTGAGTTACCCCTTCAAGTGTCACAGGTACCAGTCACAGCATGAGGCTGGCTGTGATCTCCTGGGACCCCCTTTACCTTAGACACACCATCCCTGTCCATCAGGGCCAGAGTCCAGGTGATTTTCAGGTTGGTGGGGGGGGCGTAGTGTGATATCATGTCTGCCACTGTGCAGGTTTCCGAGGTGAGGCCTCTAAGAAGTGTATGCTTGGGGGGGGGGCGGCATCGTCTGAGTGTGTGCCAGTCCTTGTGGAGGTCGTGGCACTCGGGCCGCGCAATGGTTCTGGCCACCCCAAGCTCAAGGAGCCATCCCACTTGTTGTGGGCCCAAGCTGGAGGGGGGAAGGAGGGGAAGCAGGTCCCACAGTGTGTCGCGACCAGCCAGGGGAGGAGAGAGGATGTTGCAGGACTACTGCCGCAGGGCGCGGGTGGGCCTCACTTACTTGTGGCCTGATTTGCAGAATCTCCGGTGTCCATCTGTGCCATCGTCACCGTCAGAGCCCAGGTGTTTGCAGTCCTCACAGTGCAGCTGGCCTCCTTGCCCAACGGCAATCCAGAGGCCACTCCAGTAGGCCCCGAGCATCAGCGAACGCAGTGACCACTCGGCTTCATTCTGCCAGCCCAATGCAGCCCGCCAGTTCAGAACTGGTTGATACCCTATGCCAGACCCCAGCGCTGCTACACAGTTCTCCTGGCTGGGTCTCGGCACTTAATGGGGGGGGACCCGGGTCCAGCCACGCTCCCTAGCAGCAGTGGTGGCAACCCCCTCAACAATTTAGTCAGCGGAGATCGTTTTCTTTAGTGGGGCACACCATCTCTGTATCATGAGGGCTGTGGCCGTGCTCTAGCCAGAAAGTTTTCTGCTTGGCCCTGTTTACTTTGCAATAGCCCGATCCAAGCAGTTCATTAGTGTCTCTGGTGTGTATTCTATTCTCCCTCTGTAGCTCATTCTTTGTGGGAAGAATTATTTAGCAGGATGGCGTTGGATGGGGCCTTCGGTTCGGGAGCTCTTCACAGTGCTGCCGTCACCATTGGCATCAGGCCATGCCGTCATGGGGAATGCACAGATGTGCGCTACCCTTTTGACCTGTAGAATGAAGCAACATTTTTAAGACACCAAAACCACTTCAGAAGGTAGTAATGCCCACTTCTCCAAAGTGGTATTTCTAGGGCATCGATGGCAAAACCACCTTCAGAAGGGGTTTTGTCATCCTGAGTCCAATTATACTAAACATCATGAGGCTGCTACCGTGCAATCCACTATTGCAGCCAGACTTAAAAAGACTCATTCTCCTATGTTACCTTATGGGTAGAGCAGCACTCATAAATAATCCAAACACTTATGGGCACTCCCTGGGCACATATGCCCTGGCACACACCCATGCCCGCTGGGGCATGTGGGCCACTTTTGTTAAAGCAACTGCAAAGGTGCACGTGCACCAATACTGGCCTGCTCTATTAGGCTCAGTTCTGATATGAAGGTACTTGTGTGCAAATGTGCACACCTTGGCAAGTGATGCCAGCTCCCGTACCTACAGAGGGAAACCACCATGGTGCAAATTGCAACACCCAGGACAGTGTTTCTTCCAGGTGTATGGAAGAATGGTGCTGGCACTTTCCCACGGATTCCAGTGGGAAAGTGCCCAGGGCCGGTAGGCCATTTGAGAGAACCCACAAAACAGCCTAGAGAAAAACAAAAAAACGCTAGCTAGCGAAAAACCAGTCGTTTGGGAACCATTACCTCTGTGAGTCAGGTCTAACGTACTATATGTTATCAGTTGAGAAAATGAGGAAAGACCTGCTGATTAAACACAATTTGAACTGAAACTGATACAGTGCACTCACATGGACACATTTCTCACCCTGCACTGTCACAGGTACACTTTTCACCCTGCACACACAGACCCACTGCTTACCCTTCACTTGCATGTACACACCTATCTACTATATAAAACTATAAAGGTTTACAACTCTATTAATACAGTATGTTGATTGTTGTATATGTCTGGGGACTGTATATATACTTTACAAACATACTGTGGTATTGAAACAGTGACTATTTGGAATTGGGGTTTGCAGTGTATTGCTAATCTGTATCATGGAACCAAGGAAATATCTGCTGATTGAACAGAAATCAAAGTGAAACTAATACGGTGCACAAGCAAGTAGTAAAGCTCTCTTGCCTCATAGTCCAGAATCATACATTCACAGATCAAAGTCTAATGTGTGACCACTAAACCAAAACAGGTCAGAACACAATACTAGTAATATAACATTACAATACTAATCGAACTCCAGCCGTCCAATGTGAACATCTGAGCCATGTGGAAAGTCAACCGGCATTACTGAAAGCACTAAAAGGCCTATTGATGATTCACTGTGCTCTTTTTGCATGTCAATTACAAAACATGAAACATAAACACATTGGACACAAAAAGCCAGTTTAAAACAGAACAGTAGTATACTAAGTTGTTCACCTCAACCCCAAATCTTAAAACTCCAACTCATTGATTATTGGGAACCAGGAATTACTGGTCATCTGGAATTTCGACCACAGTTCATGAATACCTTATTACTAATTGGCGCAAACTTACAAAATACAATTGTATTTTGATATGTATTTTGTAAGTTTGCGCTGCTTTTGCGTAAAAAAATGACACAAATGTGGCGCTAAAAAGTATAAATATGGGCCTGAGAGTTATACCTGGCATCCTTGCCGTTTTTTCCCCTGCTTTCTTGCCTCTGCCGCCTGTATTTTTGACTGTGTGCTAGATTTCATTTTTGCTGGTTTTGGCACTCTGGGCACTTTACCACTGCTTACCATTGCTAAAGTTCAAGAGAGCCATGTGTAAATTGTGATTATGATTGGTTATCCATGATTGCCATATTTGATTTGCTAGCAAGTGCCTAGTTTTGTGCAACATGTGGGCACAGGGCCCGTAAATCACATGCCACTAGTGGGCCTGCAGCACTGATTGTGCCACCCACATTGGTAGCCCTGTGAACATGTCTCAGACCAGCCACTGCAGAGTCTGTGTGTGTAGTTTTAAACTGCCATGTCGACTTGGGAAGTGCATCCACTTGCTGGGCCCGAACCTTCCCTTTTAGTACATGTAATGCACCCCTAACATAGGTCCTACATAGCCCAATGGGTTAGTGCTGTAATCCAGGAAGCAAGGAGCCAAAGGGTGAGTAAATATAATTATTTATTTACGAAAGATCATACATGACTTCTGCCCTCAACAGCGCACAGCAACCGGATGACCAACACAGAATGTTCATGTCGCACAAAACTACCTAACCTCATTGAACAATATAACATTGGAGCTTAAGATTGCATGTACTTTACAACATATCCTCCTCTCTTCATATTCATAAAACATTTTATCCCTCAATACCTACTGAGAAGTAAAATGGCCAAAATCTACAAAAAAATAAATACACTTCTTAAATTATTAACTGAACAACAGGTTATGATTGTTTTCTTTTACATCACATAATCCTGTAAACATGTTGGATCTCTTCTCTGTCTTTGAGCACGCACTATTTCTTCATCACTCCTCATCGCTGTCAATGACATGCTCTGTGAATCTTGAGTCAAATCTGAAAACTGAATACAGCCAGGTGGAGTCCCCGATGTCTCAGACACAGTTTTGTTTACCCCACTTTCCTCCAAAAACCAATAGCTTCCACACTCATTCTCACACCTATTCTGTTTCACACTCTTTGTGCACACGACCTTCAACCTTTGATGCTAATTTTGCAATTCTTTTGTTATTCCACTTTCCTACATTGTCCAAAACCACATGCCACTTGTGCGCCTGTTTAACGCAAAATGGTCCCCTAACTTTATTTAAACCTCTGACAGTCCTTCCCGTTCTAACCTTCACCACATCCCCTGGTTCAATGCCACTGTTGTTCATTAGCTTCTAAGCTAAACCCTCTCCATTACTTCTATTAGCAGTACTCCAGGTGACCTCACTGCCAAGCTCTAACACATTCTTCAACTAACATTGTGTTAACCTGGCACTGGGTTTCCTTCCACGCATAACACCAAATGGAGTAGTATTCACCCTGGAATTTCTTGTAGCACAATGAGCCGAAATTGAATCTGCTACGGTACGTTCCACACTTATGTTGTTGGCCAATGCCAACTGAATGGCCCCTTTCAGCATTCTGTTTGCTCTTTCCACAATACCATTGGCCTTCGGATTGTACAAAGCTGTACATGAATGCTTCACACCACAATCTCTCAAAAACTCTGTCATTTCATATGATATTAACTGCTTGCCATTGTCTGCTATCAGGTAACAGGGAAAACCCTCATCCTTGAAAAACACCTATAGTGGAAGCTGTGATCTCAGACATAAACTTAACGATCAGCCACCTGGAATGTACATCTATAAGAACAAACTCAAACCTCTGTCCGGGCATAACACCGGCAATGGGACCAATAAAGTCTCCACAAATCACATGCCAGGGTTGTCCGGGGTCACTGATGTTTCCAAAGTGAGTTTGACTTCCCACTTTCAACCTCTTCTCACTCTCTATGCAACTCATATCACTTTCAACCCACTGCACCACATCATCGTCCATACCCAGCCACCAGAATTCCGCTTTTAACCTCTTCTTTGTCATGGTCTGGCCCAGGTGACCTTCATGTGTTATGGAGAACAATGTTTTCCTCATTCCAACAGGTGGTACAATTCTTTGCCATCGCACAAGTACCTTACCATCTATCAAGAATAACTGATCTGGAACTTTTCCATAGGTGCGCAGGGCCATAGGTAGGGTGCTCTCTCTCCTACCACCCTGCACTACCATCCTGATATAACATCTTTAAGAACTTCCTCCTGTTGTATAGACATCAACCATTCCTCGCTGTGCACGGCCCCCGAAGACCAATGCACCACATCATTCACACTTGCAACAGCTCCTTCTCTCTCACTCTTACTCACCTACTCCTTATCTACCATCTCCCAAGTAAGAGACAAATGTGAGAGATAGTCAGCCTGAATGTTCCTCCACCCTGTTATGTACTTCAATGTATAGTTGAATTCTTGTAATCTGGCAGCAAATCTTGCAAGGCTGGCTGATCCCTTACCAGACCCACCTAGTGACAAAATCTTGATGAGAAGTTTATGATCAGTACGTAGTTTGATTTGGCTTCCTCACACAAATGTCCTAAAATATTCCATTCCTCATGCTGCTGCTAAAGCTCACTCTCTGTCACCAAATAATGATGCTCTGTACATGTTAACGTGCAGGAAGCAAAAGCAACAGTTTTTTCCTTAGTATTCTGGATCTGCGAAAGAACAGCTCCTATCCCATGCACACTAGCATCAACAGTTATAATAGATTTGGACTTAGCATCAAAAGGTGATAGAATACCTGCTTCACAAATTTCTTATTTTATGTTCTCAAAGCTTTTCTGTTGTGAGGTAGACCAGGAAAAAATGACCCCTTTCCTCAGTAATCTCTTGAGATCTTCAGTTTTAGATGCAAAGTTATTAACAAACTTAGAAGGATACTCAATCAGTCCTAAGAAGGATCTTATTTGATCTTTGTCATGCAGTACAGGTGCCAACCTTATGACCTCCAGTAAGTCCTTCTTAGGCTTAATGCCATCTGCTGTTATGGTGTGGCCTAAATATTAAATTTCTTTGGTAAGAAACACACATTTCTCCTTCCGTAGAGTTAATCCAGACTTTACAATTCTGTCTAGAACCTGTTTTAGTGTGAAATTGTGGTTCGCATCAGTGTCACCACAAACTAGAATGTTGTCTTGGAATAAGATGATTTTGTTCATTCTCGTAAAACTTTCCACCATCATTCTTTGAAAAACACTGGCCGCAGAACATAGGCCAAATGGCATTCTGGTAATTTGGAATGTGCCTTTCATAGTAATAAAGGTCATGAGGGACTTGGATTCTTCATGAAGTTTCACTTGATGGTAAGCATGTCTTAAATCAAGTTTAAAGAAAAAATGTCCTCCCTTCAATAAGTATATCAGTTCATTGATATTTGGAAGAGGAAAACTGTCCGCCACTACGTTTTGATTCAAGCTCCTCAAGTCAACACAACACCTTAACTTACCATCAGCTTTGGTTGTAATTACTACTGGACTAACCCAATTTGATGCTTCAACAGGTTCTATGACACCACTTTTTAACATTTCATCCAAAAAGTTCTTAACCTCATTTCTGACCATTATTGGTATTTTCCTAAATTTGTGCTGTACAGGTATTGCCCTTGCTTTAATTTAATCCTATATTTGAAACCTCGTTAAAGGCCCATTTCATTTTGGGAAATTTCTGCAACCTCCTTGAAGATATTTTTCAATGATACTTCTTCAACCACCATGACTTCATTGGGAGCATGAGGGTCAACTACTATATGACTATCATATTGATGACCCCACCCCAATATAGGGGGTCCTGATTCTGCTTATATACTTTCACATTTGTTTTCTTGCCATTGAAGCATATGTAAGTAATAAAATACCCAATGGTCTCTATTTTTTCACCCTGATATCCTCAGGGCTAATATCTTTTGGAAGCAATTGAACTTGTGGCCAATAAGTAAGCTACACCTTCTTAAGTACAATTGTATATAACGACCCTGAGTCAATCATCAACTCAATTTTTTTCTTTCACTTTAAACTCAGCTTTGGGTCTGTTTTCTCACGTGGCAGTTATTCTCTTCTTCCACACACAATATTCTCTCAGGCTAACAACAATCCATAGTCTAAATACTGCATTCAGACAGAACCGATACATTTTCTTTCATTGCATTCCTACACATTCGTGCAAAGTGTTCTTTGTGACCACATTTCCGACACTGTTTCACATTAGTGAAGTAAAATTTTGCTTCAGACGTGTGAGAGATACTACCACACTTCCAACACACCTTACCGGATGGCTTGTTAAACTATTGTATATTGTTCGACTTATTACCTACATTGGAAGCCTTCACTACCACTCCCATGTCTCTGGCACTTAGGTCTACTGCTGCTGCTTAATTTTTGACTCTCTCTTGTCCATCTCCCTCATACAGTATTCTGACTCCTCCACCACCTTTGCTACATCTATGGCATCCTTTAAGGTAGGATTTTTTTCTGCCCACAATCTCTCCTGTGTTTTCCGACTCCTACATTGAACTATTAGCTGATCATGAATCACTTGAGCAACCATAGGCCCAAACTGACACTTAACTGACAATTCCCTCAACCTGGAGACAAAGACCCTCCTTATGACATTGGCGGCCTTTTTTCGAAGACAGCTGTGGTGATGGCTGCCAAAGACCGCTGCGGAGACGGCAATACATCCGCCACATTATGACACACAAAACCGGCAGAAAGCAGCCACCACAACAATACCGCCAGACCCAATGGACGACGAAAAACTGTCAGACCCACCACTCTCCCCGCTACGCCTGCAACACATCGCCCTCCAGATACTGAACCACGAATCACCACAGCGGACACACAAAGGCGGTCATCCATTAGCGGTGCAGACCGCCGTGGTCGAATTTGCCACTCCACACCAACAGAAGGCAAAATTGGCCGGATTGAAAAACCCACACCTGACACATATACACACACCATATAAACACCTACCAAAAGCAATATTCAACACCCCACACACAAAGCACACTTCTTTGCAAACTCAAAAAGACTGCTAGATGTTGCCAGCCCACATATCCCTAGAACTGCACACACAAACCACAGCCACCTTTACACCTGTCATGCACAACACACCTAACACCCCCTGCACAACACATACACTACACAATAGCCATGTCCCCACAAAAGAACCCAGTTTCACTTATGAGGAGTTGAGGATGATAGTGGAAGAAATTGTCAGGGTAGGGCCATGATTGTTCGGGGCACAGGTCCAGCAGACATCCATTGCCAGGAAGATGGAGCTATGACGGAGGATCGTGGACAAGGTGAACTCCGTAGGAACCTATCCAAGCAAAAGGGAGGACTTTTGAAAGAGGTGGAACAACCTAAGTGGGAAGGTGCGTGTAGTGGCCTCCAGGCACCACATTGCCATCATGAAGACTGGTGGTGGACTCCCACCTCCTCCCCCACAGTTGACAGCATGGGAGGAGAAAGTCTTGGCTATCCTGCACCCAGAGGGCCTCACTGGAATCACTGGAGGGCTGGACACTGGTAAGTCACCATTACTACCTCACCACCACCAATAGCTGCATGTCACCCCCTCACCCTGACTCCCTTCACCCCACTCCATCCCATACAGAGAACCAACCCCATTACCACCCTCAACTGTATACCCCTGCATGCCCTACCCACTGCAAGCACATCCCTCCCATCTCTGCATTCACACTCAACAGTAAAGCATGGGCAGCATGTAGCACTACCAATCTCACAATCCATCACCATACACTAACCAACGGTGGAAGAACAACACCCATCCCATAGGGAAAGCCAGAAATGCTGAATATGTAACTGATAATGACTGTAACAAATCTCATTCATGTCCACAGGTACATCAGCCAATGTCAGCGGCGGCCATGTGCCACGGCAACCCAGTCCTCCACCAGAAGACGCCCTCAGTTATGACAGCAACTCTGGAAGTCTGAATCTGGATGATCTCCCTGGGGCATTTGGGACCACTGGTCAGTGGGGTACCACAGCCAACACCCAGTCCACCACTGTGTCCCCATCAGACTCCAATACCACATCAGCCACACAACGTCCCCAAACCTCTGTCCCCAGGACATGTCGATCAAAAGTGTGCCCACCTGTACAGGGACTCGAGTCGACACCACACAGGCAAGACAATGAAGGTCTTGGTGCTAGTGGGAGTGGGCACATAGTTCAGGGTACACAGGCACACGGAGCCAGGGCCAGTGGGAGGTTAGCTGTATGCCAAGGGGAGGCCCACGCTGGAACCGACTGCACAGGAGGCACTCACACATGTGCTGGGAGCCTATTAGAAACCCCAGGACAGGATGGGCCAGGTACTTACCATCTTGCAGGAGAACCAGCAGCTGGAGGGGGAACACCACCAGGAGGTCATGCAGCAGTTGCAAGGCTTAAATGCCAACATGGCCTGCATTACAGGGGTGCCGGGCAACATGGCGAACATCATGCATGAATACACAATGCACCAGCAGGCCCCTTCCACCAGCCAGTGTACTCTCCAGCCTTCCACATCTGCTCCATATGGTGGACAGGAGGACCTGCCACAAGACTTACAGGCCACCAGCACCCCTCCCTCTGCAGCAGAAGAACCACCTGCAAACATTTTCCGCAACCCAGACGGAAACCAGAGACTGTAGCCAAGACCCAAATCACTGGCAGGAAATGAGCCTCTCCTGAATGTCTCCCTTGTGTGCCTCTGAGACACCTTGTTCACTTTGAACTGCCATTGCTTCTTTTCTTGTGGCCCCATGGATACTGGACCTGTGCTACATACCAGCTGGGCCACTACACTCAAGATTTCGTCCACCATCACCCCACTCTATTGCACTATACCTTCCTTTTTGTCACTTCAATAAACACCCTTGAAGACAACTGAAGTTTCTGTGCTTTATTTACAACAGAATACAATATCTTGACCTGTATAATTCTATGCAAATGTCATGTAAAGTGTGAATCCATCAACCAAATGTGTGAAAGCAGTCTGTAGTCTTCACATTAGTTCTCAGTTGTGACCACACCAACATCTGCAAAAAGGGAAAGCATTAGTGACAGTCAATTGAGAAATAAAGGTATTAGAGCAACATGAGCCCCTGTAGCTTAACTGCCTACACTCAGGTGATCACTTATACACAGTAATTGGCACAGCAATTGACTCCAAACACCATCAGTGAGGAGAAATAACCCATTTCAGGCCCTCACACAAGATGCCACAGTATTAGCTATGCCATGTAGTCAGCATGACAATCCCTCCTCTACACAGTAATTGGCACAGCAATTGACTCCAAACACCATCAGTGAGGAGAAATAACCCATTTCAGGCCCTCAGACAAGATGCCACAGTATTAGCTATGCCATGTAGTCAGCATGCCGATCCCTCCTCTGGACCACCTAGTCTGGGAAACACTGTCAAGGAAATAGAAGTCACAGATAGGTTGTGTGAGCAAATTGTAGATCACATGACATTCCTAGCAACATATGCTAAGTACTGTATGGGATGAGGACACAGTTTGCAGTGACCATGTATTTGAGAAAGCTAAACTACTGACACATTGGGCAGAATAAGGTTGTACAACATCACCATCACACTGGCACGACTCACCACAGATGGAACAGTGTCAGTTCACATAATGCACAGATTTGTGCTTTGCACAACACAGCAGCCGCACAGCACTTAAGTGTAATGGAGGTATGAACAGATGTTCAGTCTTACCTGAGTGTCATTGGAAGTACTGCTGTATCAGATGTGTCCTGTTGTCCACATCCTCCTCCTCCTCATCCTCATCACTGTCTTCTGTGTCCTCTGCTGCCACAGGTGCATTGTCTTCCCCCTCCAGAAATGGCGCATGGCGTCTGAGGGCCAAATTGTGCTGCATGCAACAAGCCACCACTATCTGACAGACCTTCCTAGGGGCGTAGAGGAGGGATCCACTAGTTACATGGAGGCACCGGAACTTGGCTTTCAGGAGCCCAAAAGTCCATTCAATTATCCTTCTGGTACGACCATGTGCTTCATTGTACCGATTTTCTGCCCCTGTCCTGGTGTCACGAGCCAGGATAGGTTTGGGTAGCCGGAGTCATCTGGAAGTAGTGAGAGACACACATTACTCGTGTACAGTGGCTCAGAGGACAACTTCAGGTGGCACACAGTGACATACATTGTGTGAAAGCTCAGGTTCACCTATGAGCCACACTCTCTCCCTCTGTAGTTGTGCTATCACCTGTGGGACGCTGCTGTTCCTCAATACATAGGCATCATGATCAGATCCAGAATCTTGGCAGTAAGGTGAGTGATGTATTGATCTGGGAGGCACACCATCTGGACATTTATTGAGTGGTAACTCTTCCTATTCCTGGAGACCTGCTCATTTGTCCTGAGAGGGACCAAGGCAATATGGGTCCCGTCAATGGCCCCAAACGCATGTGGTGTAGAATGTAGCCTTCGCAGTAGGCAAATTTTACTCTGGGGGAAAGTGATATGGCTGCTCATGTGTTTCATCAAGGCAGCCAAAACTCTTTTAAGCAAAATCGAAAACATTGGCTGTGAGATTCCTGCAGCCAAACCCACAGTCACCTGGAATGAACCACTTGCCAGGAAACGGAGCACTGTCAGGACCTGTACTGCAGGGGGTACTGATGTAGTGCTACGAATAGCAGGAATCAGATCTCGTTACAATTGTTGACATAGTTCAGTGATTTTGGCCCTGTCCAGACGATAGATCATTATAATGTGCCATTCCTCCAGTGTAGCCAAGTCGACTAGGGGTCTGTACATGGGTGCTTGCCTCCTCCTCCTCCGCAGTGGTTGGTACCTAAGTAAACCAAACATCAGAAGTGTGGGACTGAAGGAAGGTTGGACACACAATATCACAGTACACAAAGCAGTCACATCCAATATACTCCAACAATGATTGTAATTTGCACTAAAGTCCTCTACAAAGACTTCCTCAAAAATACCAATACTGATCATTAGCCATTGTGTCACATAGATGTAGTCAGAGTCGTGTTTCGTAATTAGTAGCATCCCATTTGAAATGTACTGTCAACTACTCTTCTTCAAGCAGTGCACTGGTATGAGATCTAATTTGAATGCCAGAGTCTACAAGCAAACCAAAGTAAGTAGTGGACTGGAATTGATCGGTGTCTACCATCGGTACATATGACGCACATTAAATTGACTGCCATGAGCACCAGCATTAGGAATTGGCTATCTTGTATGCAGGGTCAGGCGGAAGTGACCTCACTCCACTGGCATTTAGCGTCATGGCGGAAGGCGGTCTGCACTGCCGTGCAACTCCTCATTAGTTAACATGGAAGTCTATGGAGCACAGGAACCAATGATGAGCAGTGTCGGCAGTGTTGGTGTTCACCGGTGCGGACATGACCGCCATTTTCTCTATCCCTCTTAACTTGATTCCTGACTCTCAACACATCAATATCTCCACTGCGTGTGCTGCTGTTTCTCGTGTCTGGAAGTCGCGATGGTCAGTGCTACAGGGGAAAGGGACCAAGCCTTCACATCAGAGGAACTTAAGAAGCTTGCGGATGGATTCCTACCCTTGTATGGACAGTTGTATGGGCCTCCAGATCAACACGGGAGCCCCTGTTGGGTACTATGGATGCAATATGGCTGTATGTAGAATTATGTGTGTGCTGGCAGTGTGTCATTTGGAGAGTGTATTTTTGCTGCATTCAGTATGTACGCAGAGGTACGAGTAATGTGTGAGGTCAATGTGGGATATATGCAGTATGTAAGCCATTGCTGTAACAGAATGTTGTGTTGAGTTCATGGTGTCCTTTCATCTGTGTTCCCTATGCAGGTCAGCGCCCATCAGCAAAAGGGGTTATGGCGTGCCATCACCAAGAACGTGTGGACCTTGGGTATCCATAACCGGTGGAGCACCCACTGCAGAAAGAGTTGGAAAACCTGCGATGCTGGGCCCAGAAGACTTCGGAGGCCCAGCTGGGGACATTCTCCCAACGAGGTAGGGGTTCCCATCAGACCCTGACCCCACTAATGGCCCGCATACTGGCGGTGGCCAATCCAGAGTTGGATGGGTGCTTGAGGGCAGAACAGCAGCCACAGGGGGTGAGTACACACTGTATGTAATTCTTCCTTGATGCCTGACATGTTGTATGGGTGCAAGGTTCTAGTCAGTGAATGTTCCAATTTGCCCGCTTGGCTAATCTTGTAGAGTCTTGCTTAGCAATGAAGAGTGGTATGTGCATTTGGTACTGACAAGTAGCTGGCATAACATTGCAGACATGGCTTGGTAAGTCCCAGTAGGTGTGCAGATGGTGGTGACTGTATTTATTTGTGCTGTAGTTCCCAGGCAATGGTTTGGTATTATGGTTCGTACTGCACAGTTTTAGTCCAGGTGAATCATTGTGATGTGTATGCCATGTGTGCTGTTGTTGCTGAAATTGACCCTGTGCTCCCTTTTTTTCTCCCCAACCTCTCTCCTTTTCTTATACTTCCCTTGTGTGCATCAGCAAAATCTGGTGAAGGAGCAGGGGCACCGGTGAGTGGGTGAGCTGCAGCCCACGGGACCCATGAGGCGAAGAGCACAGACGCGAGAGGACCAGTGGGTTGGAGGGCAAGGGGAACACCATGGGGGAGACAGGAGCTTATACTACTGACTCTGATTCCTCCTCCGATGGAAGCTTCCCTCTTAGACCACCCCAGCTACATCATCTTCCGCCACCCCCGTACCAGCACTGCCCTCCCAGTAGCCCCCCACCCAGTTGCCCATGCCTGCTAACCCAGGAGGGTGGGTGTCTGCCCTTACCCATCCCAAGCACACAATCAGACCAGAATGCATCCAAGTCAAGACAGGACTCACACAGACAAGCAAAGGCACCACAGATCACACCACAAGCATTCATACAGCAAACACCCAGAAGCACACACAACAGCCACTGCTTCCACTGCCCCCCTCCTCCCTCATAGTCACATCAGCACTCACGCCTGCAAGCACTGCATCATCAGTCCCAGATCCTACCACCTGTACAGTCTTGTCCACAGCAGCAGACACGCACACTAGCATCCCATTCACCACATGTGTAATCACCACCTCAACCATCAAAAGCACATGCAGCACATCCACCTCACTTGCAGACACCACCACAACCTACATGCACATGACCTGTTTGTCCTCTCCCACCCTGTCTGCCCAACCCTCTCCCAAAATGCATAAATGCTCCCACTCAGACACTCAACAGCCACCCACCTCACACATGCACACTGTACATGTATCTGCAACCCAGTAGAGAACACCTACTCTTCTCCTACAACCACTCCCTCTACCTCCACTCCAAAACCTGCTCCTGCAGCCCACCCCATTGTACCCAAAAACTTTTCATGCCCGCCTTGACCTCTCCCCTCCACCTCCCCCACCCCATCCTGTCCAGAAAAGGAAGGTCCCGCTCTCCCAGCCCAGTGCCTTCAGCTCCCGGTACTCTAATGTCCCTCCCCATGCAGCAAATCCTCCCACTAAAGGGCACAAGACTGGCACTCTGACCCCCCGCTCCAAGCCCACTCCTCTGTCCCCTAAACAAAAGAGCAAGGGCCCATCCCCTCCCAAACCAAAGGACCCCCCTCCCAAGAAAACCCCTGCCACCACACCCACCCATCCCCACCACCTGAGGTGCCCTCCTTCCATCATGATGTCCCTGCCCAATGGAGTGACTTGGGCTGTCAGGAGTCAAGTTGGGCCTTGTATGTTGCCCTGTGGGTTTTTAAGAACATTGGGCTGGCCAATGGCCCTTTGCATATGGTTGCCTAATTTGTTGTGTGCTCAAGTCCACTGCAATTCAGTGGTTGGACCAAAGGTATGTATCCTGGCTTTCGTTACTTCTGGCTTATGTTGTTGTTGAATTTCTCAGCAGAATGTACTCGGTGTGTTGTATGTGTGTATGGTGTGTGTTGTGCGTGTGGGTGTGTCACTCTCCCCTCACTCCCTTGTGTGCTAGGCGGCCGTACTCAGCATCGTCATCTGCGCTGCTGCTCCTGGACTGCCACCACGTGGTACAGCATCGGCAGGGCTTCTATTTCGGGTTCCATGGTGGCCTTGGACTCCTCTGTGTGCCTGATGTGAGTGTAGTTTCTGCCAGGCTTTTTGTGGCGGTGGTCCCACCCCGGAAATCTTGGTGGTCTGCTATGTCATTAAATGGTGAGTGGAGAATGGTGTTCCGCCAGCCTTAAGATGTCAACTGCCGTGGTTGGTGGGCGGACCTCCCTGGCGGTTCAGGTGGTACTTTGCCTGTCTATGGGAGGAATCACCGCCATGGTCATAATTTGGCATTCTTCACCGCCAGACTGGTGACGGAACTACCACCATCACCGGCGAGGCAGTCAGCTGACCCCCAATGTCATAATGAGGGCCAAAGTCATCTATTAATTCCCCTGCCCTCTGAAGTTCGATATAGAATTTATATCTTCTCATTACGACATTTCTGTCCTTTGCGAATCTAGTTTCTAATTTTTTTCCTGTCTCTGCATTAACATCCATGTCTTGCTGTCCTTCATGCACCCGTAATGCCAGCAGGTACTTGTAAATATGCTGTCCGTCTTTCCCCAACGCATTTAACAATATAGCTCTTTTGAGATTTGCAGAAAAACCTTGACCATCCAATGATTCCAATCAATTGTCTGTCAAACATGTCCAGCCATTCCTCTCAGTCTACACTTGGCTCTCACGGGAGGGACACAAATGTGGTGGTGGAGATATAGCTTGGGTCTCCATAGCCAAACAGGCTTCAAGAAGTACAGCAATTTTCTTCTTAACCAGGGGAACGCTTGAAATTTCCTCCAGTTTCTCGTAGAGAAGCACGTGGTTACAAGACCACCTTTAACAATGTATTTATATCCGTGCCGCAAGATAAAAATATTGCAGTGGCTCGTGGTACAGATCACTTGACGCACGCAGATAAAAGGGGTAGCTACTTCAATGTTTGTTCAGTGTCATACACTTGAAATGCCGCGGATTGTTCGCAAGTGTGAAGCTGGTTCTGTTACACTAGCCGTGTGCTTAATAGCCACCAACTGCCTGCTTTTATGTGTGTGCCCACATGATTTTTAAATCCACACAGTGAATATGGGTACATCTGAGCCATTCTAGCTTGTTGCAAAAAAAAGGCACTTGACCAACCTCGGCCAGTACATATACCATGGCACATAATCCGTGGCTTACCTCGGTATGTGACGCTTTACAACTTCCAGTGCCACAAACCAAAACTAGTAAGACAAGCTTATTGCACAGAATGGACAGCTAAGTAGCTTTCAACACAGAGTCGCAGTAGATGTGCAGCTGGGGTGGGCTGGTATGCTTCTGGTATGTTGCTTCCAGCACAAAAGATAGTCTTCGGTAACCACTCCAGTGTTTATTCTTAACGTGGGGCATTTCTATCCATTAGAAATACAGCTCTCCCAAAGGAGTGTCCTGCATATCCTGATGGGTCTTCCTGGGCTAGAGTGGAGGGAGGAGCGGACACTTGCACCTGAAAGGGCTGTGTCTGTCCTTACATAATACATTCTCCAACCCCCTGGAGGGTGCTTGGGGCCAGGACAGGGAGAGGCACTACAAGGACTTTCCTTTGAAGTTTGCCTACTTCAAAGACAGAAATGAGTATAAGTATTGGACGGCTGACCCCACATCTTCAGAACACTCTTGGACTGAGGACATTCCACCAGGGAGAAAAGCTGGATGCTTGAAGAGGACCTGGCACTCTGCCTGCTGCTTTGCTGTGCTAACCTTCTGCTATTTCTCCCCTAGGAGTGAAAAGATAGGACTTTGCTTTCTACATCTTGCTTTTCAAGGTTCCCCAAGGGCTTGAACTGAGCTTGCCTCCTGTTGTGAAGTCTCAGGGACATCCAAGTCTTCATCTGCCAGTGCATGGGCTTTTCTGCTGAGGGTTCTGCCTGGCTAATTGGTGCCAAATCTAGTCCCTAGGCTCTTAGAAGTGTAATTTGGTAACCTGCAAGAGAAAATCCACGCACCACTGTGTGCGCATCAGAAAAAACGATGCAGCGCTTTTGATGCAGTGCCTGTCCCGCAGCTGGAAATTTGACACAGCACCTGTTCTCAATGGGCACCATTTCCACACATTGACCCTGGGCATCAAATCTTCAACATCACGGCAAGAACCTAAGGCTGCCTGTCCAGAAATCGATGGATCGTTCTCCTACGGGGGGAAAGAATTGACGCATCACCTACCTGGCAGGGAAATAATCGAAGCACAGGCTAACTTGTGAGTAAGGAATCAGCGCATCGCTTACTTTTCTGATGCATTACTTTTCCTACAGCTTTATTTTTTGATGCATACCAGGTACTTTGTGCTAAAACAACACATCCATTGATTCCTATGGATTAAGACTCTTTTAACTTTAAAAATTGATATTTTCTCTTGCGTATGTTGGATTTCTGTCATTTTGGTCTTGGTTTATTCAAATACTTTTCACATTGCGTCTGACATTAGCCTGAATGATTGTACCAACCTACCAAGCGATGAGCAGGGGTTATCTTAGATGTGTGACTCCCTTACCCTCATTATAGGCAGGGTCCCTACTTGGAAAGGGTGCAAACCACTTCCAACTAAAGACCCCATTTCTAACACCAAGGTAAAATCAGCAGGAGCAATCTATAGATTCTTATACCCAATGTGGCCCAGATGAGCTTTCAAAGACCCTAGTCAGGTGATCTTACAGGTGCCGGGCTCACGGAAAGGTGTGAGCTCAGGAACTGTCCAGAGTCTCAGTCAATATAAGAGTGGTCTTAGTCCTGCTAAATCAGTGACACATCTGAGACCACAGTCCAACTGTAAGGCAACGAGCAGAGAACTAACAGGGAGATTAACTAGACTTCTCAAAAAGTGGTTTTCTGACAGCTCTAGGGGTCTAATATCATAGAAATCCTGAAGCTCCCCACCATATACAGTGGCCCCAAAAACCTGGGTTTTACAAATCTCAAGGGCCAGTGACACTGGATGATTTGAAGAACAACGTGTCCTCAAAATAACTCCACAGCATTGCTCTAGCTTGAGCTTACACAACTGGACATGAGGGGACCAATCAAAACATTCAAAGATCATGACCCCTAAAAAATCAAACACAGAGAACTTTCCCAATGGCACATCATTGAGGGTCGGATTAGGGCGAGAAGTTGGTTAAAGGTAAAAAAACATACAGTAAGCCTTGCTGGGGTTGATCTCCAGCCCCCTCTGTCTGCAAAATGACTCAAAACAATCCAAAAGCTTCTGAATCCTCATCAAGGATTCAAGAGAGTGTCATCTGAAAAAAGGAAGGCTGGAGTCTTAACCCCAGCAAGACTGGGGGCATCACCTTCACATTTCTGAAGCTGGAATACCAGATCATTGATATACAGGAGAAAGAGGGTTGGCCAAACAAACACCCCTGTCTCACTCCTCTGTTTACCGAAATTAGTGGCCCACATCTAACTTGGGCATAATGATTGGAATGTCATCTGACAATGAAGCTCAAAAGATAGCCGGGAACTCCCATCTCTGTCTAGATCTCCCACAGGGTATTTCTGGGAACAGGATCAAAGGCGGACCTGAGGTCCACAAAAACAACATAAGGTCTGCCACCCCCCACTGTAACAAATTGTCATTACAACAGTTGCAAGCAAAAGACCTGATCGATAGTCCTAACACCATCTTTAAACCTGGACTGTAGTGAGGTTGGAACATTTGAGTTAAAGATCTACTCATTTAGCCTGTTCAGAATAATCCAGCTAAACAGCTTTTGCAAGCTGTCAATAAGGCTGATTGCTCTGCAATTAGATGTTAGAGATCTAGAGCTCTTTTTAAAAATTGGGACCATTTCAGCCCCTGCCCACGTAGAAGGGATGGGTGCACCATTCAAACTAGCATTAAAGGACAGGGAAAGGTAGGAGCACCAAACATCTCTATAAGACCTAACAAAATCACCATGCACCTTGTCCAACCCAAGGGTTTCATTTGGTGTAATCTAGTGCTTTAGAGACATCAGAGCTGGAAATCTGGTGAACCCAGGGTAACTCTGACTCAAAGGAATGTCCAGCCAGGGGAGCACTGGGAGATTTTTTACATGATACCCACAAAACTTATCTAGAGGATACCATTTGGGTCGAGCCCTGGTCATCAATGCCTGAGTTTAACAAAGAAAAATGCTCAACCCAGGCTATGGCAGAAATGTTACTGCCCAAAGGAGCCTGATTGCAGCGGTCAATCTTGGCAACAATCTGCCAAAAGGAGCTCCATTTGGAACACTCCCAAGGTATCTTAGCGCTAGTAATGATAGCTTTGTAATGTGACGTAGCAGCCAAAATGGCATCTCTGGAACCAGATTGAATAGATCTAGAAAGAGAGCATCTAGCTACTTGACACACTTTTGAGAACCAGGAGGCCTCTTTCTTCCTCTTGGGAAAGAACATAGAGTCTACCTGGAGTAGATTTCTTTAGATGGCAAACATAGTATCATGAATATTACTCAGCCTCACCAAAGCACCTGGAGCAATAAGGGGCAAAACATAGGCCCTGATTCTGACCCCGGCGGTCTGAGACCGCCGGGGCCAGGGTCGGCAGGAGCACCGCCGACAGGCCGGCGGTGCCCCGCAGGGCATTCTGACCGCAGCGCTTTGGCCGCGGTCAGATTTGGAAAACCGGCGGTCTCCCGCCGGTTTTCCGCTGCCCTTGAGAATCCTCCATGGCGGCGGAGCGCGCTCCGCCGCCATGGGGATTCTGACACCCCCTACCGCCATCCTGTTCCTGGCGGGTCTCCCGCCAGGAACAGGATGGCGGTAGGGGGTGCCGCGGGGCCCCTGGGGGCCCCTGCAGTGCCCATGCCAATGGCATGGGCACTGCAGGGGCCCCCGTAAGAGGGCCCCACTCTGTATTTCAGTGTCTGCTTTGCAGACACTGAAATACGCGACGGGTGCCACTGCACCCGTCGCACCTTCCCACTCCGCCAGCTCAATTCTGAGCCGGCGTCCTCGTGGGAAGGTTGATTTGCCCTGGGCTGGCGGGCGGCCTTTTGGCGGTCGCCCGCCAGCCCAGGGCAAATCCCAAAACACCCTCAGCGGTCTTTCGACCGCGGAGCGGTATTTTGGTGGGGGAAGTCTGGCGGGCGGCCTCCGCCGCCCGCCAGACTTAGAATGACCCCCATAATCTACTAATGCAGATAAGCAGAGACACAACTTCAAGCACTTCTCCAAGGCTGTTTTTGAGCTTATTAAAGAGAGCCACCTTAGTCTATGCCAGCTGTTGGATGAGGCCAGCCTTCAATCAAGTAGTTCATCTATACTCAACAGGGTATTGCCCAAGGTTCCCAGTGTTAAGCCCCAAAGCATCATGGTCACTATCTTGCCTGGGGACTACAATCATGTCTACCAATAGGTGCCAAAGGCTAATGTCCAGAAGAATGTAATCAATAAGGTTGGTGCACTGTGCTAGGTCCTACATGTGGGACCCCTACCGGTCAGACTTGATTCTCTCGTTGCATGCCCGAAGGCCATGACTAAGTGTAAATGGGTTTAGCTGGAGCACAAAAGGAGACATCTGTTTACAAGGGGGAAAAAAAGGGGTGGAACACCCCAAAGTTGGTCTTCTTCATCTTTAGGCGTATCCTGGGTGGCAGCCAGTGACTCAAAACATAGGCTTTTTACAATCATTGTCTAGCCTACTGTGCTCATAACGTTTCATAATATACAAATCAGACCTATGGCATTGGAAATAGTGTTCCTAGGGAACCAATCAGGCCTCTAGCTGGTGTCATTGGCTTCTCCTAGTAACCAACTTAGACATAGACATACTTTTCTGGTTATTAGACTTTCCTCAAGGCAGCCACCAGTATATGATAATCAAATTAAAAATATGTACACAATGCAGTATTAAATCCCTACTAATAGAGCCTAATAAGGATTACCACAGTGCAAATCATTTATACCTATGGTCTGGGTGGGTCACCAGTACGAAGGCCCTTGTCTACCAAGGTAATCTGCATGATTACATGTAACAAAATGCATACCTACAGGGACTAGTACTATGGAACAACAGTTCACTCTCACTTAGTAGGTAGGGCCCACTTGGTTTTCATAAGTTTTTCTTATAAACATATCTAAATTATAGTTGACAAAATAATATAAAACTCCTTTCAATTGGCCTAAAAAAAATAATCACAGGAAAATTCTACTCCAAGGTTTTGTCAGAACAGGTGACCAAAATTCAAGCCCTTAACGACTATGGTAATCTCTGAGATTGCATACAGCCAAATACCTACAGCCTGTAACATAAATAATGTGACAACAATCCACTGTTGGAGTCCTATTGGATTCATCATATGCTTTTCACAATGAATAAGTCAGGTCTACTGCCTTTGGTTAACTTCTCATAATAAACAAGCCCGATCTATGGCATCTATATACATTTCCCGGCACACCAATCAAGCCTATAGCTGTTATCATTAGCTTGTCACCATAACCAAATCGGGTCTAATGTACTGACTGTAAGCTTTCCCACAAGGCAACCATTGGGCATACAGTCATAAAACTGTGAATGTATAAAAAATGAAAGGTGGCAAAGTAAAATAATATCTCTCCTAACATAGCTTAACAATGATTCCCATTGTGCAAACTTTCTATACCCATGGTTTGTCAGAGGGGAGTAACGAACACCAAAACCCTTCCCTAGTAGTATGTGAGATTCCATGTAATAAACCCCTATTAGTAGAGTTTAATTAAGAGTAATAACAATCTAAACTTAAATGCCTATTGACTAACATATGCTTTTCATATTCATAATGCCAGGCCTACCTCCTTTATTGTAACTTTTCGTAATAAACGATCAGGCGTGTAGACTGTGTCATTGGCATGTCACCAAAACTAACTCAAGCCTACTACAGTGTAAACTTTCTACAAGACAACCATCTAGCAAAAAGTTAAAAAACATACAAACGCATTCAAAATTACAGTCGGCAAAGCAAAATATAATCTCTCCAAAGAGAGCCTAAATAAGAATTATTGATGTGAATATTTTCTATCCTGTGCTGTTTGTGTGGGTGAATCATCAACACCAAACCCCTAGCCTATTATCGTAGTCTGTGAAATACTATGTAACAAAATACCTGCATACAGGCTTTAGCACAATGTTAGTATGATATAACTTTAAGAAATTGGTTTACTGGTTGAGAAGGATAAAACCCTTCTCAAGCAGCACCCACCATTGTTCTCAGTGTGAAGTCACAAGCAAACCTAAATTAACCTGTGCTCAACCCTGAGGTAGCTTGGCATAGAGCAGTCAGGCTTAACTTAGCGGAAATGTGTAACATATTTGTGCAATACTTCAAACAGTAACACAGAGAAAGCAAACCACAAAAGGAGCCCACCGCAGAGTTACAAAAATAGGGTTTTTTAAATAAATAAAACAAGGCCAAAACAGCAATAGTCCAATCAGTAGAACCAGAGAAATTACATTTTAAAGATTTTAATAAGGATAGAAATAAAGGGCGTAAAGCACCAACTGTAGATATCTAGTTGTGCCGGGCAGGGACAAAGTCACAATTTGAGGCCAACCATGAATCTTTTTGAGGTTTTCCTTTGGAGTCCCTGGGCAGACCCCCTTCCTTGTCCTGGCTCCAGACTATCTTCAGAGGGTATGCAGGCCTTTGTGTGTAGACAGGGAACAGCCTATTCAAGTGTAAGGGGGCTGTGCCCAGCTCTTCCTTCTCATCTTGTCAGTGATGGCCCATCCAAGTGCACCTAAGTTTCCTACTGTGAGGAATACACAACTATACCCAGTCATGTGACCCAGGTACAGGCAACAGACACTAAGGTGGTCATTATGAGTTTGGCGGTCCTCGGACCACTAAGTCGGCTGTGGCAGTCACACAGTCATATCATGACCATGGCGGTGATCTGAACGGAACACAGCCAATACACCGCTAATACCGCCAGTGCAGACGGACCAGCGCGGCAGGCGGTAGGCATCTCCAGGCCAGCGGAGACCATGTTTCTGCTGAGCACATTACGAGCTAGCACACCGCCAGCATTTCTGGGGTGGTCGAAACCGCCATGAAAACCCTGGCGGAAATGAACAATATAAAAGGAGACACCTTCAGGAACACAGACACATCCACAGCTGTCATGGAACCTGAACTTGAAGTCTTCTCACTACTCCTGATGGCCATACTACTCCAGAACCAGTTACGGGGACGAAGACAACAACCGTACGTACACCTGCCTAGTACACACTGGAGGGAAGGCCATTATTACACACCCACACACAACACACACACCCGGCAATGCTAGTGACAGACACACACACATCAAACAAACACCCATACCAACACACACACAGCTACATACACACACACATACAAACAACACACACCACGGGCAACAAACATGTGCCATGCACACACAACACCGCAGACACACACCACCGCCACTGTCAAACACATTCATACACAGCACCACCGAGTCACACAACGACAACACCATCACAATCACACAAATGCATTAACAGAGAGGCACACTGCACATCTCCACAGGGCAAAACATACTGGCAGCAACACGTAACAACAGCACATAACCAATCCAAACCAAAACACTGCCAACCAATGTGTTAGATCACACACCACGTCCACCCAATATACAAAGCACATCACAGATGCATCACTACATACGCCACTACCACACAATGCCACTCCACATCATCACAACACATCACAACAAGTCTATAGCACGTCACCTACACAACTCATGCTGCTACATAAATACATCACATAAACAGAACACACACCCCAAATCACACAAATACAACACATACATTTGGAAGGAAAGGCAAGGCAAGTATGTTATCCTCACCACCAATGGTACTGTAGTGCAGCTATACCGATATAAATAATTTGGGAAAAAGTCAGCTAAATACTGTAAGAAGCTGGCCTGGCTTATAGTGGGTACCTGATGGGACTTACACCTTGTGCCAGGTCCAGTTATCCCTTATTAGTAGATTAGTAGTGTTCTAGCAGCTTAGGCTGATAGAGATAGCTATAGCAAAGCAGCTTAGGCTGAACTAGGAGACATGCAAAGCTCCTACTATACCACTTATATCATTTAGCACCATATCATAAGAATCACAATACTCAGAGTTACTAAAAATAAAGGAACTTTCTTTTGGTGACAATGTGCCAAAAATATTTCAGA
This sequence comes from Pleurodeles waltl, assembly GCF_031143425.1. Taxonomy (NCBI): domain Eukaryota; kingdom Metazoa; phylum Chordata; class Amphibia; order Caudata; family Salamandridae; genus Pleurodeles; species Pleurodeles waltl. The sequence goes on along the minus strand of NC_090442.1, from coordinate 317,330,456 downwards.
GGATATACTCCCTTTGGAGGTAAGTAAAATACACAAAATATGCACACACATCAAAATCAGGTAAGTAAACAGTTAGAAAAGTAGTGCAAATACTGTAGAATACACTAGGATGCAATAGACCTGGGGCAACACAAACCATATACTAAGAAAGTGGAATGCAAACCACTTAGGGACCCCTGGCCTAGTGTAGTGTGTAGAGGGTCACTGGGAGTGTAAGAAAACACTAAGGGTGTTCAAGATACTCCACCCCAAGACCCTGAAAAGTAGGAGTAAAGTGATACTACTTTCCCAGAAACACACTAAATTTGTGATAGGAGATTCTGCAAAGACCACAACAGACTGCAAAGCACTGAAGACGGATTCCTGGACCTGAGGACCTGTAAAGGAAGGGCACCAAGTCCAAGAGTCACGAAAGTCTCCAGGGGGGGCAGGAGCCCACTAAACCCTGGATGAAGGTGTAAAATGGCTGCCTCAGGATGGAAGAAGCTGAATAATCTGCCACAACAAAAGATGCCAGGAACTTATTCTGTGTGCAGAAGATGTGCCACGGAGTGCTGGAGGATGCAGAGCTGTTTCTTTGGAGAAAGACCGCAAACAAGCCTTGCTAGCTGCAAAGGTTGGGTTTGAAGTAAAAGGGTGCAGCCCAGGCCCAGAAAGGACCAGGAGGTTGCCACTTGGAAAAGGAGACAGAGGGGGCCCTCAGCAACACAAAGAGCCCATGCACAAGAAGGCAGCACCTGCAGAAGTGCTCAAACACGGGTTCAAGAAAACTGAGCATGGCGGTCATCTTAACACTGCAAAAGAGGGTCCCACGAAACCGGTGGTCAACTCAGTGAGTTGAGCAATGCAGGATGGAGTGCTGGGGACCTGGGCTAGGCTGTGCAAGAAGGATTCCTTGCAAAAGTGCACAGAAGCCCTAGCAGCTGCAGTTCATGCAGTACACAGGATTACTGTCTGGAGAGGGGAAGCAAGGACTTATCTCCTTCAAATTTGGACAGTTGGACCAGTGGACAGTCTGGGTCACTTGGGTCTACCACCTGTGTTCCAGGGGCAACGCTCATCAGGATGAGAGGGTTCCCAGTGTACCGGTGACGCTGAAGTTTGGTGCCTGCTGGATCAGGGGAAAGATTTGGTTGACCTACTGGAGATTTCTTCTTGGCTTCCAGTGCAGGGTGAAGGCAGACAGCCCCCAGAGCATGCACCACCAGGAAACACTCGAGAAAGCCGGCAGGATGAGATGCTACAATGTCGCTGATGGTCTTCTTGCTATGTTGGTGCAGTTGTGCAGGCGTCCAGGAGCAGTTAGCGGTCGATCCTTGGCAGAAGTCGGAGAGGGAGATGCAGAGGAACTCTGGTGAATTCTTGCATGTCGTTATCTGAGGAAAAGCATACTGGAGAGACCCTAAATAGCCCTCAGAGGAGGATTGGCCACCTAGTCAGGTAAGCACCTACCAGGAGGGGTTGCTGACGTCACCTGCTGGAATTGGAACTCAGAGGCCTCCACTGTGCCCTCACACCTCTGGAGTCAAGATGGCAGAGGTCAGGGACCCACTGGAGGAGCTCTGGGCACCACCCCCGGGATGGTGATGGACAGGGGAGTGGTCACTCCCCTTTCCTTTGTCCAGTTTCATGCCAGAGCAGGGGCTGTGGGATCCCTGAACTGATGTAGACTGGCTTATGCAAGGAGGGCACCATCTGTGCCCTTCAAAGCATTTCCAGAGGCTGGGAGAGGCTACTTTTCCCCAGCCCTTAACACCTATTTCCAAAGGGAGAAGGTGTAACACCCTCTCTCAGAGGAAATTCATTGTTCTGCCTTCCTGGGACTTGGCTGCCCAGACCCCAGGAGGGCAGAACCCTGTCTGTGGGTGGCAGCAGCGGTAGCTGCAGAGAAAATCCCAGAGAGCTGGTTTGGCAGTACCCGGGGTCCATAGTGGAGACCCGGGAATGCATGGGATTGGCACCCCAATACCAGCTTTGACATGGGGGGACAATTCCATGATCTTAGACATGTTACATGGCCATATTCGGAGTTACCATTGTGAAGCTACATACAGGTATTGACCTATATGTAGTGCATGCGTGTGATGGTGTCCCCGCACTTACAAAGTCCGGGGAAATTGCCCTGAACTATGTGAAGGCACCTTGACTAGTGCCAGGGTGCCCTCATACTTAGTAACTTTGCACCTAACCTTCACTAAGTGAGAGTTAGACATATAGGTGACTTATAAGTTACTTAAGTGCAGTGTAAAATGGCTGTGAAATAACGTTATTTCACTCAGACTGCAGTGGCAGTCCTGTGTAAGATTTGTCTGACCTCCCCATGGGTGGCAATAGAAATGCTGCAGCCCATAAAGATCTCCTGGAACCCCAATACCCTGGGTACATAGGTACCATATACTAGGGAATTATAAGGGTGCTCCAGTGTGCCAATTAGAATTGGTGAAAATGGTCACTAGCCTATAGTAACAATTTTAAAGGGGCAGAGAGCATAAGCACTAAGGTTCTGGTTAGCAGAGCCTCAGTGACACAGTTAGTCACTACACAGATACACACATTCAGGCCACAAACTATGAGCACTGGGGTCCTGGCTAGCAGGATCCCAGAGAGACAGGCAAAAACAAACTTACATACATGTGAAAAAAGGGGTTAACATGCCAGGCAAGATGGTACTTTCCTACATATACAACAAATGCCTAGTGGCCAGTTCAAATGTTTACAGTGCCCCAGGAACACTGGGCAGAAGGTTTGGCCCCAACTTGACTCATGACTGCAAAGTGGCCTCCACATGGCAGGGGCATCTATGAGGCAGGCAGGCATGTCAGTGGTGAGGGGGCAGAGGTGGGGGCTTGGGTATCTCTTGGGAGGGGGGGGTCCTTTGGCTTGGGTTTAGGTTTGAGGGGTGGGTTTAGTGTTAGCCTTTGGGGAAGGGCCCTTGGCCTTTGGTTTGGGGAGGGTAACGGGGCACTTGGGGAAACCACAGGCTGGGACAGTGGGAGGGAACAGGGAAAACTCATAAAGGAATCTTTTTTTAAGAACACAAGGGTGGTCATGGGAAGAATGTTTGGGATTGGAAGGAGAGGGGGTGCTTATGAGGTCTGTAGGTGTTTTGGGTGCAGGTGAAAACCATGTGTGTTGTCAGTGTCTGTTGGGTGGGTGAGTGCAAGTATTTAGGTGTCTTAGGAGGAGGGGGAGGAGATTCAGGGAGATGCATGGGTGGATGTGTGAGTGTCTGTTGGGGAGGTGCCTGCATGTAAGGTGGATGTGCTACATGTGGGGGTGTTGGTAGTCGTGGTGAGTGTGCATATGGTGTGTGGGGTGGATGTATGCAGGTCTGCTATTGTGGTGACAGTGGGTATGAGGGGACTTGTGGCTGGATCTGGGAGTGCTGATGTGGTGATAGCAGGTTTGAGTTGTGTAGTGTCTATGATGGAGGAGGTGGGTCTGGAGTCTGTTCAGGGAGCGGATGTTGTTGTGTCTGCATGTGTGTGTTGTCTGTGTGCATGGTGGTGGTGGGTCTGGTGGGGCTTATGTTTGTCTTTGCAAACTGTGTCTGTTGAGGTGGACGAATGGTGGTCAGACTGTGTGCTCTGGATAGGTGTGGGGAGAGGGGTGTGGGATTGGGCACAGGTAGCTGGAGGGGGACGAGAGACGAAGGGACAGTGTTGCTGTCAACTAGGACACCAGAGCCTGAAAGTATCTCTGCAGGGCAGACAGGGCACTGTGAATGCCTTCCGAGTAGGCATTGCTCTGCTGCATCTGTGGTGCCAGTCCCTGGATGGCATTTACAATCGTTGACTGTCCCACAGAGATGGACCTCAGGAAGTCAATAGCCTACTCATTGAGGGCAGCAGGGCTGACTGGGGGAGGGGCTGAGGTGCCTGCAGCGAAGGAAACACCCACCCTCCTGGGTTAGTGGGCATGGGCAACAGGGTGGGGAGCTATAAGGAGGGCGGTGCTTGGAAAGGGGTGGTAGACAAGAATGGTGCTGGGCGGCCACCACCAGGGAACATCCATCGGAGGAGGAATCCAAAGTGTATGTTGTAGATCCGGTCTCCCCGTGGCACTCCCCTCGCCCTCCGTCCCACTGGTCCCCCCAGCTCCGCTGCTGTCAGCCTCTAGGGTCCCGTGGGCTGCAGCTTCCCCACTCACCGGTGTCCCTTCCCCTTCGCCTGATGATCCTGATGCACAGAAAGACAGAGGAGGAGATATAGGGAGGGTGGGGGAGAAAGAAAGCATAGAATAGGTCAATACTTACCCATCATTCACTCAACAATATTATCCAATGAGGAGTTGCACGGCGGTTGCGACCACCTAGCACCATGACGACTAACACCCGTGGACTGAGGTCACTTTCATCTGTCCTGTGCATGCAGGACATGCGTCTGCCATTTTACATGTTGTCTGTGTATAGTAAATAAATTATAAGTGTGTCATGGATGATATGTGGTGACAAGTGCATAGACTGACTATGTCCACACATCAAAGCTGGGTTCACACATGTGACATTCATGGACACTGTAGTTAGATGGACTGATGACAATGACAGGACATGTGCAGTCATTTGACTTGCTGACTTACTGCCTCATAGACGGACTAACCATATCTGTATGTCAAAAAGTTACATACAGCTAATTATCTAGGGGAATAGGGTGTTGTTAAATGGAAGTGTCACATGTTTTGTGTGTGGTAAGCAGTTTCTCGACATCAACCTGTGGCTTTTCTTCCCTCCTATTCCTAGATACCGTGCAATGGTCAGAATGAGACATGCACCAGTGTACCAGCCCCTAGTCGACCTTGCTACCCTGGAAGAGAGACACATCATCCAGACCTATCGTCTTAACTGTCAGACCATCATGAAACTGTGTACCCAGTTGGAGCCGAATCTCTTGCCTGCCATTCGGAATCCCCATGCCATCCCTCTCACAGTACAGGTCTTATCAGTGTTACACTTCCTTGCCTCAGGCTCGTTTGAGATTACACTGGGCTTGGCAGCAGGGATGTCACAGTCAATGTTCAGTATTGTGTTGAAGAATGTACTGTATGCTTTACTCAAACACCCGGACAGCTACCTCAGGTTCCCCCAACGTGGGGATTTGGCCACTGTGAAAGCTGACTTCTATGATGAGGGACATGTCCCTCATGTCCTATAGATGACACCCACATTGCTTTGGTTCCTCCCAGAGTCAATGAACAAGTGTACAGGAACAGGAAAAACATTTACTCCATAAATGTCCAGGTGGTGTGTCTCACTGACCAGTATATCTCCCAAGTGACGGCCAAGTTTTCTGGATCTGTGTATAACTCCTACATTCTGAGGAACAACAATGTCCCACACATGATAGCACAATTGGCTCATTGGTATGTATGCAATAGTATGTGTGCAACTGTAATGTCACCTCTCATCACATTCTACCCTGTGTCACTACCGGTATTGTGATAGGTCCAACATGTGTGCACCCAGGTGACTCTGGCTATCCTAACCTTCCATGGCTGCTTACACCAGTGAGATACCCAACAACAGGTTGTGAAAACCGTTCCAATGATGCCCACGCAGGATGAGGCGTGTCATCGAGAGGACCTTTGGGCCACTGAAGGTCAGATTATGGTGTCTACACGTCTCAGGAGGTGCCCTGCGCTACAGACCACTGGAGGTCTGCCAGATCGTTGTTGCCTGCTGCATGTTACACAATCTGGTCCTGAGGCATCACATACCATTACTTGATGTTGAGGAGGTGGCAGCTGCACCAGTGGCAGATGATGGTGACATACAAACTGATGAGGAGGCAGATGATGAGGATGCAGCTGAATCTAGAACAGAGTTGAATCACCAATACTACCAATGAAATTCAGGTATGTGTGAAATGTATTGTAACTGTACTGTACTCCTGTCGGCCTTGTGACATTGCTCGTCCTGGTGTGTGCCATCATGGGAGGTGTTACTGTTCAAATGTCAGAGATAAGTTGACCATGCTGTTGCCTAGCATCACATCTGCAAAGGATTGGCCATTGTAAGGAAATGCCTCCTTGGCATGGTTACCCCCTGACTTTTTGCCTTTGCTGATGCCAAGTTATGATTTGAAAGTGTGCTGAGGCCTGCTAACCAGGCGCCAGCACCAGTGTTCTTTCCCTAAAACTGTACCTTTGCCTCCACAATTGGCACACTCTGGCATCCAGGTAAGTCCCTTGTAACTGGTACCCCTGGTGCCAAGGGCCCTGATGCCAGGGAAGGTCTCTAAGGGCTGCAGCATGTCTTATGCCACCCTGGGGAACACTCACTTAGCACAGACACACTGCTTACCAGCTTGTGTGTGCTGGTGGGGAGAAAAATTACTAAGTCGACATGGCACTCCCCTCAGGGTGCCGTGCCAACCTCACACTGCCTATGGCATAGATAAGTCACCCCTCTAGCAGGCCTTACAGCCCTAACGCAGGGTGAACTATACCATAGGTGAGGGCATAAGTGCATGAGCACTATGCCCCTACAGTGTCTAAGCAAAACCTTAGACATTGTAAGTGCAGGGTAGCCATAAGAGTATATGGTCTGGGAGTCTGTCAAACACAAACTCCACAGCACCATAATGGCTACACTGAAAACTGGGAAGTTTGGTATCAAACTTCTCAACACAATAAATGCACACTGATGCCAGTGTACATTTTATTGTGAAATACACCCCAGAGGGCATCTTAGAGTTGCCCCCTGAAAACATACCTGACTTCCAGTGTGGGCTGACTAGTTTTGCCAGCCTGCCACACACCAGACGTGTTGCTGGCCACATGGGGAGAGTGCCTTTGTCACTCTGTGACTAGTAACAAAGCCTGTACTGGGTGGAGGTGCTTCTCACCTCCCCCTGCAGGAACTGTAACACCTGGCTCACCCCCTTTGTTACAGCGCCACAGGGCATTCCAGCTAGTGGAGATGCCCGCCCCCTCCGGCCACAGCCCTACTTTTGGCGGCAAGGCCAGAGGAGATAATGAGAAAAACAAGGAGGAGTCACTGGCCAGTCAGGACAACCCCTAAGGTGTCCGGAGCTGAGGTGACTCTGACTTTTATAAATCCTCCATCTTGCAGATGGAGGATTCCCCCAATAGGATTAGGGATGTGCCCCCCTCTCCTCAGGGTGGAGGCACAAAGAGGGTGTAGCCACCCTCAGGGCTAGTAGCCATTGGCTACTAACCCCCCAGACCTAAACACACCCCTAAATATTGAGTATTTAGGGGCTCCCAGAACCGAGGAAGATAGATTTCTGCAACCTAAGACTAAGGACTGCTGACCTGAAGCCCTGCAGAGAAGACGGAGACACCAACTGCTTTGGCCCAAGCCATACGGGCCTGTCTCCCCACTTCAAGAGAAACTGCAACAGCAACGCGCTCCCCAGGGTCCAGCGACCTCTGAAGCCTCAGAGAACTACCCGGCACCTAAAAGGACCAAGAACTTCTGAGAACAGTGGCCCTGTTACAAAGAAACCAAAACTTGCAACAAAGAAACAACTTTAAAAGGACTCCACGTTTCCCGCCGGAAGCGTGAGACTTTCCACTCTGCCCCCGACGCCCCCGGCTCGACCTGCGGAGAAACAACACTACAGGGAGGACTCCCCGGCATCTGCGACCCTATGAGTAGCCAGAGTTGACTCTCCGGAGCCCCCAATCGACGCCTGCAGAGGGAATCCAGAGGCTCCTCCTGACCGCGACTGCCTGCTTCCAAGAACCCAACGCCTGGTAAAGACACTGCACCCGCAGCCCCCAGGATCTGAAGGATCCAACCTCCAGTGCAGGAGCGACCCCCAGATGGCCCTCTCTCTTGCCCAGGTGGTGGCTACCCCGAGGAGTCCCCCCTTGCCTGCCTGCTTTGCTGAAGAGACCCCTGGGTCTCCCATTGAAACCTATTGCAAACCCGACGCCTGTTTGCACTCTGCACCCGGCCACCCATGTGCCGTTGAGGGTGTACTTTTTGTGCTGACTTGTGTCCCCCCGGTGCCCTACAAAACCCCCCCTGGTCTGCCCTCCGAAGTAGCAGGTACTTACCTGCTGGCAAACTGGAACCGGGGCACCCCCTTCTCCATTGAATCCTATGCATTTTGGGCACCACTTTGACCTCTGCACCTGACCGGCCCTGAGCTGCTGGTGTGGTAACTTTGGGGTTGTCCTGAACCCCCAACGGTGGGCTACCTTGGACCCAACTTCGAACCCTGTAGGTGGTTTACTTACCTCCAAAACTAACAAATACTTTCCTCCCCCAGGAACTGTTGAAAGTTGCACTGTACATGCTATTTTGCTGATTCAAAGTTTCTATGATACCTGAGTGAAGTACCTTTCATTTAAAGTATTAATTGTAAATCTTGAACCTGTGGTTCTTAAAATAAACTAAGAAAATATATTTTTCTATAAAAAAACCTATTGGCCTGGAATTGTCTTTGAGTGTGTGTTCCTCATTTATTGCCCGTGTGTATGTACAAAAAATGCTTAACACTACCCTCTGATAAGCCTACTGCTCGACCACACTACCACAACATAGAGCATTAGAATTATCTCTTTTTGCCACTATCTTACCTCTAAAGGGAACCCTTGGACTCTGCACGCTATTTCTTACTTTGAAATAGTACATACAGAGCCAACTTCCTACAGCCATGTTGAATGTTCCCTGTAATGCTATGTCAACTGCAAAAGCGCTGCCAACCAAAGTAGTGTTATCAGTTTAGCTACCTATCCTCATTGTACACAATGGTCGAATATGGTACATAACTTATACTGACAGTGAAACTTTACCTCAGATGTGTTATGTCAGCTGTGAGGGATCGACCATTGGGAATGCATGTTTTGCAAATGTAGATCTGCCATGGTAATTTCTGTTAACGTTCCGCTTCACAATTTGCACTAGGGAGGATGACAATGTACTGCATGTGGGTTGAGTGGTGATAGTTGTCCCTGTATTGGTCTATTTTCAGGTCACTTACGTGGTGCTACTCTGGTTCCTGGCTAGACTGGTGGCTCCCTTGACAGGATTTCAATATATGTCTAGTCTACTATCAAACTTGCTGCACATTGCTCCCCCCTTCGGTCCTTCTTACAGACTTTTGCTGGTCAATGGGTTAACTGAAAAGACACATGAGCTCTAGCTATGTTCAATGGTGTTTAATTTGATTCTCAAGTGCAATGGGTAAAGAGTGGGGTCCTGGTGGATGAAATCATCACAGCAGTTGGCCCAGCTGGAGGTAGTACAGATCCAGTATCCAAAGGCCATGGGAAAATGGAGACATGTCAGTGTACAGTCAACAGGGTGTGTCAGTGGAAAACAAGGGAGAATGTTCAGGAGAGGCTCAGTTTCTGGCAGAAGTTTTTGTCTTAGCATCAGGTCCTGCAGGATGTCTGGATGGATGACCTCGTTTGCATGGGAGTTCCTCAGATACAGAGGGAGGGGTGTAAGTGGCCTGTGGGTCCTCTGGCAGGGCCTCCATTCTACTGGCTGCGGCAGAAGTGGATGGGTCAGTTGGTGTGTGGCTAGTGGAAGGAGCCTGCTGGTGGGTGGATGACTCATGCAGAATGGTTGTTAGTTCTATCATTCAATCTATCAATCAAAAAATTGTATAGAGCGCGCTACTCACCTGTGAGGGACTCAAGGCGTTAGGGGGGACCAAAGGGGGGAAGGGAGGGTCACTGTTCGAACAACCATGTCTTGAGGTTCTTTCTGAAGAGCAGGAGGTCTTTGGTTTTGCGAAGGTTGGTGGTGAGGGAGTTTGAGGTTTTGGGGGCGAGGTAGGAGAAGGACCTGTGTTAGAAATGGGGTTTTTGGTTGGCAGTCAGGTTACCCCCTGTCCAAGCAAAAGCCCTCACTCGAGTCAGGGTAAGTCACACACAATCCAAGATTATCCTGTGCCCACCCTCTGGTAGCTTGGCACAAGCAGTCAGGTTTAACTTAGAAGGCAATGTGTAAAGTATTTGTGCAATAAATCATACAATACCACCATATAGCACCACAAAAATACACCACACAGTGTTTAGAAAAAATATATAATATTTATCAGGATAATTGTAGGTAAAAACGAATAAAGTTGCAATGTGAATTTGTAGAGATATCACTGAAAAGTGATATAAATTGTCTTAAGTCTTTAAAAAGCAAACAAAGTCTCTTTCAAGCACAAAGTTCCTGGTTTGGAGTGGAAAATCTCCTCAGAGGGCCACAGAAGAAGAGATACGTGGAAAAAGGGTGTGTGCGTCGATTTCTCCCCAGCACACACGGACTTGCGTCGTTATTTTTCACGCGGGGAAGTCGTGCGTCGTTTTCCGGCGTGCGGACAATCTCTTTCTGTGGATCGCGGAGATTACCAGATGTCCCGGGTCTGTGCGTGGATTCTCCTGCTTTTTTACCGGCTGCGCGTTGTTCTGCGGGGCTGTGCGTCAAAGTTTCGCTCTCACGGCAGGTGTTGCGTCGATCAGCGTCGGTGTGCGGAAAAACGCCGCGGAACAAGCTGTGCGTCAAAGATTTCGGCGCACGAAGCGTCCAAGTGAAAAAGAGAAGTCTTTTTGGTCCTGAGACTTCAGGGAACAGGAGGCAAGCTCTATCCAAGCCCTTGGAGAGCACTTTTACCGCCAGACAAGAGTTAAGCAATGCAGCAGGGCAACAGCAAGGCAGCAGTCCTTTGTAGAAAGCAGTCAGGTGAGTCCTTTAGGCAGCCAGGCAGTTCTTCTTGGCAGGATGCAGGTTCTGGTTCAGGTTTCTTCTCCAACAAGTGTCTGATGAGGTAGGGCAGAGGCCCTGTTTTATACCCAAATGTGCCTTTGAAGTGGGGGAGACTTCAAAGAGTGGCTAAGAAGTGCACCAGGTCCCCTTTCAGTTCAACCCTGTCTGCCAGGGTCCCAGTAGGGGGTGTGGCAGTCCTTTGTGTGAGAGCAGGCCCTCCACCCTCCCAGCCCAGGAAGACCCATTAAAAATGCAGATGTATGCAAGTGAGGCTGAGTACCCTGTGTTTGGGGTGTGTCTGAGTGAATGCACAAGGAGCTGTCAACTTAGCCCAGCCAGACGTGGATTGTAAGGCACAGAAAGATTTAAGTGCAAAGAAATGCTTACTTTCTAAAAGTGGCATTTCTAGAATAGTAATATTAAATCCAACTTCACCAGTCAGCAGGACTTTATATTACCATTCTGGCCATACTAAATATGACCTTCCTACTCCTTTCAGATCAGCAGCTACCACTTCAATACTGTATGAGGGCAGCCCCAATGTTAGCCTATGAAGGGAGCAGACCTCACAGTAGTGCAAAAACGAATTTAGGAGTTTTACACTACCAGGACATGTAAACTACACAGTTACATGTCCTGCCTTTCACCCACACAGCGCCCTGCTCTAGGAGTTACCTAGTGCACACATTAGAGGTGACTTATATGTGGAGAAAGAGGAGGTTTAGGCTTGGCAAGTACTTTTAAATGCCAAGTCGAGGTGACAGTGAAACTGCACACCCAGGCCTTGCAATGGCAGGCCTGAGACAAGGAAAAGGGGCTACTTAAGTGGGTGGCACAACCAGTGCTGCAGGCCCACTAGTAGCATTTAATCTACCGGCCTTATGCACATAGAGTGCACATTACATGGGACTTATAAGTAAATTAATAGTCCAATCAGGTATGATTCAAGGTTACCATGTTTTAAGGGAGAGAGCATATGCACTTTAGCACTGGTTAGCAGTGGTAAAGTGCGCAGAGTCTAAAAGCCAGCAAAAACAGTGTCCAAAAAGTGGAGGGAGGCAGGCAAAAAGTTAGGGGTGACCCCCCTAAGGCTGTCAGGTCTAAAGTGTGTCCCCCCCAGCTGAAAGTGGGGAGAGCTACCCGACCTCCTGGGAGCTCTCATCGCTAAGGTGGAAGTATCTGGAGAGACCATCAGCATTGGCGTGGTCAACCCCTGGGCGATGTTCCACCGTAAAGTCCATCCCCTGTAGGGAAATGGACCACCTCAAGAGTTTTGGATTCTCACCCCTCATCTGCATGAGCCATCTGAGGGGCCTGTGGTCTGTCTGAACCCGGAAGTGAGTCCCAAACAGGTAGGGTCTTAGCTTCTTCAGTGCCCAGACCACAGCAAAAGCTTCTCTCTCAATAGCACTACACCTCTGTTCCCGTGGTAATAGCCTTCTGCTAATAAAGACTACTGGTTGGTCTAGGCCCTCCTCATTTAGCTGTGCTAGGACCGCCCCTATGCCATGCTCTGAAGCGTCTGTCTGCACGATAAATTCCTGGGAGTAGTCAGTGGCCTTGAGCACGGGGGACGTGCACATGGCTTCCTTCAGGGAGTCAAAGGCTTCCTGACAAGCCTCTGTCCAATTCACCAACCTAGGTTGTTTCTTGGAAGTGAGTTCTGTCAAGGGTGACACAATGGTACCATAGCCCTTGACAAATCTGCAGTAGTATCCTGTGAGGCCTAAAAAGGCTCTCACCTCAGTCTGAGTTCTAGGTGGTTGCTAGGCCTTGATAGTTTCAATCTTGGCCTGGAGTGGCTGCACCTTGCCACCACCCACTAGGTGTCCCAAGTACACCACGGAACCCTGCCCAATCTGGCACTTACTAGCCTTGATGGTCAGGCCTGCCTGTTGCAGGGCCTGAAGCACCTCCTTGAGTTGGAGCAGGTGTTCCTCCCAGCTGGAACTGTAGACAGCTATGTCATCCAGGTAGGCTGCACAGAAGGCATCCTTGACAGCTAGGACCCCGTTAACCAACCGTTGGAAGGTAGCGGGGCATTTTTCAATCCAAATGGCATCACCCGGAACTGGTAATGGCCATCAGGGGTTGAAAATGCGGATCTTTCTTTAGCCCCCTCAGTCAGGGCGATCTGCCAGTACCCTGAAGTAAGATCAAACGTACTCAGGAACTTGGCAGCGCCCAGCCTGTCAATGAGCTCATCAGCTCGGTGGATGGGGTGAGCATCAGTCCGTGTGACTGAATTGAGAGCCCGGTAGTCCACACAGAACCGGAGTTCTGGCTTCACACCTGGGGCAGTAGCCTTAGGGACCAACACCACTGGGTTGGCCCAGGGACTACTGGATTTCTCGATAACCCTTAGAGCTAACATCTTGGAGACCTCCTCCCTGATGCTGGCCTTCACCTTATCCGATAACCTGTAAATTTTGTTCTTCACAGGGAGACTGTCACCGGTGTCAATGTCATGAACACAGAGGTGGGTCAGTCCAGGAGTAAGGGAGAACATGGGGGAGAACTGCTCCAACAGCTCATAGCAGTCTCCTTTCTGGTTTAGAGTCAGGGAGTCAGAAAGAATGACCCCTTTCACTGACCCATCACCTTCTTGGGCAGAGAGGAGGTCGGGGAGAGGTTCACTCTCCTCTTCCATTCCTTCATCTGTGACCAGAAGCATGTTGACCTCAGACCTCTCAAAATGAGCCTTTAGTCGGTTAACATGGAGCACCCTTAGGGGGTTCCTAGGGGTTTGGAGGTCCACTAGGTAAGTGGCCTCCACTTTCCGCTCCTTTACTTCAAATGGGCCAGTCCAGCAGTCCTGGAGAGCTGTAGGCTCTACTGGCTTCATTACCCACACTTTGTCTCCAGGTTGAAACTCTACCAGGGTGGCCTTCTGGTCATACCAGCGTTTCATTACCTCTTGACTGGCCTCAAGGTTACTTTGGGCCTCTTTCCAGAAGCGGGTCATCTGGTTGCGGAGGGCCAACATGTAGCTGACCACATCCTGAGGGGGTGCCTTTGGAGCTTTCTCCAACCCCTCCTTGACAATGCTTAAGGGTCTCCTGACAGGGTACCCAAAGAGAAGCTCAAAGGGACTGAACCCTACCCCCCTCTGGGGGACCTCTCTGTAGGCAAAGAGAATGCATGGTAAGAGGACGTCCCACTTACGCCTCATGGCCTCAGGGAGGCCACCAATCATGCCTTTCAAGGTCTTGTTGAATCTCTCCACAAGACCATTAGACTGGGGGTGATAGGGTGTGGTGAACTTGTAGGTTACACCACACGCATCCCACAGAGACTTCATGTATGCAGACATGAAGTTAGTGCCTCTGTCACACAATGTCTCCTTTGGGAATCCCACACGGGTAAATATCCCCATCAGAGTTCTGGTCACCACCGGTGCAGTTACGGTCCTCAGAGGGATTGCCTCTGGGTAACGGGTGGCATGGTCCACCAAAACCAGGATGAACCTGTTGCCTAAGGTAGTTTTGGGGTCCAATGGACCAACAATGTCGATGCCCACCCTTTCACAGGGGTTGCCAATGACAGGAAGTGGAATCAGGGGGGTTTTAACCCTTTTTCCTGCTTTACCTCTGGCCTGGCAGGTAGGACAAGATCTGCAGAACTTATCTGAGTTTGTCCTCATTCTGGGCCAATAAAAGTGGGTGACAAGCCTGTCAAAGGTCTTGCCTTGCCCCAAATGTCCTGCCAGGGGAATGTCGTGAGCCAGACCCAGTAGGAAGATTCAGTAACACTGGGGGACCACCAGCGTACGCGCTGCCCCAAAGGCCGGAACCTTAGGCTCACTGTAGAGGAGATCATTCTCCCAATATATGTGGTGATCGCCAGAGGCTTCACCTGCCGCCTGGTCTGAGGCTTGCTTCCTCAGACCCTCCAGAGTGGGACATTCTTTCAGCGCCTTGCAGAATTCCTCCCTGGTGGGTCCACCCTCAACGTGCCAGCCAGCAAGCTCAGGTAGGCCACCTAGGGTGGCAATGTCTTCCCCAGTTGGCTCGGGAGCCTCCTCCTCAGGAGCCCCGTCAACCACTGCGGGAACTTCTGGGACCGGTTTCCCGCGCCCCTTGCCCCTCCTCTTGGCAGCTCTCTGGGCCATTGTTCCAGGCTCCAGACGCCCTTGACTTCCCTCTCGGTCAGCCATGGACTGTGTTGTCATGCAGACCCACTCAGGTAACCTTAAAATCTCCAGGTGAGATCTGAGCTCCACTTCTTTCCAAGCAGTATGCTCAAGATCATTGCCTAACAGACAATCTACAGGCATGGCAGGACTCACAGCTACTTTCAGAGTACCAGAGACCCCCCCCCCACTCAAAGGGAACCAGAGCCACCAGTAGGTGACTCTCACGATTGTCAGCGACGATGACCTGGTGGAATGTATTAGGGACTATCTGCTCTATTGACACCAGCTGACTCTTCATAGTAGTCATACTGGCTCCTGTGTCACGCAGAGCCTCCACCTTCTGCCCATCAATGGTGACCCACTGCCTGTATTTGGAAGTATTTTGGGGCATGTGGGCTTTGGGCACCATTTCTCCTTCTCCCAGGGACACTAGGGAAATCTCTACCTGTTACCCAAAGCTATCTGGGTCCATCTCCCCCCGAGCGCTACACTAGTCAACCCAGGTGTCTGTCCGGTAGTGGACGGTGCTCTCTTGGAGCACTGGGGGTCACCTTTATAGTGACCATACTGGTAACACTCCATGCATTTGGGGTTGGATTTTCCTGACCTATCATATGTCCCTGGCTTTTTCCCAAATCTGGAAAAGGAATGGTTGCCACCACCTCCCTGGGAATTCTTTTGGGGGCCTTTGGAGAGTTCCTTATCTGTAAGTTTATCTCCCTCCTCTTTCTTCTGTTGGGAAGCCTGACCACCTTTGTGGGTGTCCCCCCCAGGTACCTTCTTGGACACTCTGGTGCTAACCCAGAGGTCCGCCTCCTCAGCAAGCTTCCTGGGATCAGTCAGCTTACTATCCACTAAGTGCTGGCGCAACTCTGTAAAAGTAGTATTAAGCATATGCTCTCTCAGAATCAAGTCATATAACCCTTTATAATCATCTACTTTATTGCCTCGCACCCATCCATTCAGTGCCTTACTGGAAAAGTCAGAGAAATCTACCCATGTTTGTGTGGTTTGTTTGGTGCTGTCCCTGAACCTCTGACGGTATCCCTCAGGGGTCAGCCCAAACTTGGCAAGTAAAGTGGCTTTCTGAAGTGGGTATGTGTTTTGATCAGGTTGATCCAATGTGAGAAGTGTGCCCCTCCCCAATGGCGGTACATAACCCCACATAGCTACCCCCCATTGCCCTTCAGGAACCTCATGAGCCCTTAGTGCAACTTCATAAGCAGCTAACCATTTATCTATGTCATCTCCGACCACAAAACTGGGCACCACATTTTTGGGTATACAAACCTTCTTTTCTCCAGCAGGTCCTGTCAGTATGCTGCCACCATTATTGCTGGATTCAGACTGCTTTGCCTTGAGACTCAGCTCCTTGAGACTCAGTTCATGAGCCAATAACAGTTTCTTTTCAGCCAAGGCTCTCTCAGCTGCAGCTTCAGCTCTTTCAGCTTCAATCTGTTTGGCTGCTCTTTCAGCCTCAGCTTGCTTGGCTTCTCTCTCTGCCCTTCTTTCCTCCTGTTGAGCCTCAATTTTCAGTTTTGCCATTTGCAATTGGAACTCCCTTTCCTCTCTCCTTTCCTCTGCGGTCAGGCTTTGCACAAAGACACTGCTCCCTGGTCTGGAAGGGGGCACAATTGCAGTGGTAACACCATCCACAGATAGCAACAAATCCTCTGAGGGGCCATTTTCTGGCTCCTCTTCCTCATCATCCTCTTCTAAATGGGCTTCTGCCCAGGCACTCAGCAC
This sequence comes from Pleurodeles waltl, assembly GCF_031143425.1. Classification (NCBI taxonomy): domain Eukaryota; kingdom Metazoa; phylum Chordata; class Amphibia; order Caudata; family Salamandridae; genus Pleurodeles; species Pleurodeles waltl. Next base: position 317,313,900 of record NC_090442.1, on the reverse strand, counting down.
CACTTGAAAGTCCTCCTTTTTGGAGGCCCCTTGGGTGGGTACCCTCATTGCCCTGCAGAATTCTTTTAGTTGTTTGACCAACAGGACTAGGTCAAAGTCTCCTATCTGAGACCCAGTCAGAGACATGTTGAGTGAGGATTTATTTTTTGAAAATTGTCAGGAAAAAACGAATTTCCAAAAAGAGATAAAAATCACGTTGACCTTCAACTGTGGGTAGGTATTGAAATACTTAGCTACTGTATGTCACTGCACAAATACAAGTCCTATCCTCACCACTGATCACCAATGTTAGAAATTGGGTTTTTGGTTGGCCGTCAGGTTACCCCCTGTCCAAGCAAAAGCCCTCACTTTAGTCAGGGTAAGTCACACACAATCCAAGATTATCCTGTGCCCACCCTCTGGTAGCTTGGCACGAGCAGTCAGGCTTAACTTAGAAGGCAATGTGTAAAGTATTTGTGCAATAAATCATACAATACCACCATATAGCACCACAAAAAGACACCACACAGTGTTTAGAAAAAATATATAATATTTATCAGGATAATTGTAGGTCAAAACGGATAAAGTTGCAATGTGAATTTGTAGAGATATCACTGAAAAATGATATAAAGTGTCTAAAGTCTTTAAAAAGCAAACAAAGTCTCTTTCAAGCACAAAGTACCTGGTTTGGAGTGGAAAATCTCCTCAGAGGGCCACAGAAGAAGAGATACGTGGAAAAAGGGTGTGTGCGTCGATTTCTCCCCAGCACACACAGACTTGCGTTGTTATTTTTCACGCGGGGAAGTCGTGCGTCGTTTTACGGCGCGCAGACAGTCTCTTTCTGTGAATCGCGGGGATTACCAGATGTCCCGGGTCTGTGCGTGGATTCTCCTGCTTGTTTACCGGCTGCGTGTTGTTCTGCGGGGCTGTGCATGGAAGTTTCGCTCTCACGGCAGGCGTCGCGTCGATTTCTCCTCTGGAGGTCGGGCGGCGTTGTCCTTGCGAGGCCGTGCGTCAAAGTTCCGGTCGTCCCGAAAGTGTCGCGTCGATCAGCATCGGTGTGCAGCGTTTTTCTCGCCGCGGAACAAGCTGTGCGTCGAAAATTTCAGTGCACGAAGCGTCCAAGTGAAAAAGAGAAGTCTTTTTGGTCCTGAGACTTCAGGGAACAGGAGGCAAGCTCTATCCAAGCCCTTGGAGAGCACTTTTACAGCCAGACAAGAGTTAAGAAAGGCAGCAGGGCAACAGCAAGGCAGCAGTCCTTTGTAGAAAGCAGTCAGGTGAGTCCTTTAAGCAGCCAGGCAGTTCTTCTTGCCAGGATGCAGGTTCTGGTTCAGGTTTCTTCTCCAACAAGTGTCTGATGAGGTAGGGCAGAGGCCCTGTTTTATACCCAAATGTGCCTTTGAAGTGGGGGAGACTTCAAAGAGTGGCTAAGAAGTGCACCAGGTCCCCTTTCAGTTCAATCCAGTCTGCCAGGGTCCCAGTAGGGGGTGTGGCAGTCCTTTGTGTGAGAGCAGGCCCTCCACCCTCCCAGCCCAGGAAGACCCATTCAAAATGCAGATGTATGCAAGTGAGGCTGAGTACCCTGTGTTTGGGGTGTGCCTGAGTGAATGCACAAGGAGCTGTCAACTAAGCCCAGCCAGATGTGGATTGTAAGGCACAGAAATATTTAAGTGCAAAGAAATGCTTACTTTCTAAAAGTGGCATTTCTAGAATAGTAATATTAAATCCAACTTCACCAGTCTGCAGGACTTTATATTACCATTCTGGCCATACTAAATATGACCTTCCTACTCCTTTCAGATCAGCAGCTACCACTTCAATACTGTATGAGGGCAGCCCCAATGTTAGCCTATGAAGGGAGCAGGCCTCACAGTAGTGCAAAAACAAATTTAGGAGTTTTACACTACCAGGACATGTAAACTACACAGGTACATGTCATGCCTTTCACCCACACAGCACCCTGCTCTAAGGGTTACCTAGGGCACACATTAGAGGTGACTTATATATGGAGAAAGGGGAGGTTTAGGCTTGGCAAGTACTTTTAAATGCCAAGTCGAGGTGACAGTGAAACTGCACACACAGGCCTTGCAATGGCAGGCCTGAGACAAGGAAAAGGGGCTACTTAAGTGGTTGGCACAACCAGTGCTGCAGGCCCACTAGTAGCATTTAATCTACCGGCCCTATGCACATAGAGTGCACATTACTAGGGACTTATAAGTAAATTAATAGTCCAATCAGGTATGATTCAAGGTTACCATGTTTTAAGGGAGAGAGCATATGCACTTTAGCACTGGTTAGCAGTGGTAAAGTGCGCAGAGTCTAAAAGCCAGCAAAAACAGTGTCCAAAAAGTGGAGGGAGGCAGGCAAAAAGTTAGGGGTGACCACCCTAAAGCTGTCAGGTCTAACAACCTGCCTCCTGTGGTGGTGCGTTGGATGCGGGGGACTGTGGCTAGGGCAAGGTCGGCTGATCGGAGATTGCGTGTGGGGTTGTGACAGTTCACTCTTTCATTGAGGTAGGTTGGACAGGTGTTGTGGAGGGATTTGTGAGTGTGGATGAGGATCTTGAATGTGATTCTCTTGTCTATGGGGAGCCAGTGAAGGGATTTGAGGTGTGGTGAGATTAGTTTGTGGCAGGGGAGGCCAAGGACGAGGTGTGCGGCTGTGTTCTGGATTCTCTGGAGTTTGCGTTTGAGTTTGAGTGTGGTGCCGGCGTAGAGTGCGTTGCCGTAGTCTAGTCTGCTGCTGATGAGTGCATGGGTGACTGTCTTCCTAGTTTCTGGGGGAATCCATTTGAAGGATTATTTTAGAGTGCGGAGTGTGTGGAAGCAGGAGGAGGTTAGAGTATTGATTTGCTGTGTCATGGAGACGGAGGGGTCCAGGATGATGCGAGGTGCGTGGTTTGCGGGGGTGGGTGCGGGGCCTAGGGCGGTGGGACACCAGTAGTAGTCCCATGTGGTTTTGTTGGGAATGAAGATGATGATCTTGGTTTTGTTGGAGTTGAGCTTGAGGTGGTTAGTGGTCATCCAGTTGGCGGTGTCGAGTAGAGCAGCATGTAGGTTGGTTCTGGCGGTGGTGGGGATGCGGGTGAGGGAGAGGATGAGTTAGGTGTCATCTGCGTAGGAGAGGATAGTTATTCCGTGTGCTCGGAGGATGTTGGCTAGGGGGATCATGTAGATGTTGAAGAGTGTGGGGCTGAGGGAGGACCCTTGGGGGACTCCGCAGATGATCTTGGTAGTGGTGGAGTGGAAGGGTGGAAGACGGACTCTCTGGGTCCGGTCGGTGAGGAAGGAGGTGAGCCAGTCTAAGGCTTTGTGGCAAATTCCTATGTTGTGGAGGCGTGTGCGGAGTGTGTGGTGGCAGACGGTGTCAAAGGCTGTGGAGAGGTCTAGGAGGATGAGTGCAACGTTCTATGAGCACCCCTGCAAAGGAGACCATATTGGCATTGTGAGCCTGCCACTGCTGCATGGACTCCTGGTGGTAACCCCTCTGCAGCCTCTAGTTCTCATGCAAGGGGGGGAGTTATCTGGTTCATCTTGTCCCGGGATTGCTGGTATGCTCCCAGGACTTGGGAAATGGCCTCCTGGCCAGTCGTTTCCCATGGGGGCCCCATCCCTTGGCCCACAGGTGCCTTCCCACTGCCCTTGGACCCCTGTGTCTGTGCCCCTGGTACGGTGTGCCCACTCCCAGTTATACCAGGACCTTCTTCTCTTGGGTGTCAGGGGTAGCTCTGGTCCTTGTATTGTGGGGAACACTGCCGATTGACCAGCCTTTAGGACACAGGTTTGGGGATGAGGGTTTGACTCTGCTGTTGTTGCCACAGGGGTGGGGAACTCAGATTTGGGCAGGGTGAGGCTGGTGGTGGTGGACTTATGAGTTGTCCCAGATATGCCAGGTAAGTCGTCAATTTTCAGACATCAAGAGTAGTAGTCCTCACTGGGGCCTTCATCCTGGCTGGCTGGCTGTCTCTCACATCCTCTGCTGGCGGCAGTGGCAGGGGTACCTGTGGATGGAGAGGGAGTGAGTTACATTGTGGAGGTGTACTTGTTCATATCATTGTCGATGCATACAGTGGCTTGACTTGCTTCCCAGTGATGGCAATGACATATGCAGCACTTCAGATATTGTTTGTGGGCGAAGGAGTGTGGCATTGGTTCCATGTTCTATTGAGGGTTGTGGATAGTGGATAACATTGCTGTCATTGCCATGTTGTAGTATGTAGTCGAAGCATCCATTTGGTGTAGCTATTGGTGCGATATTTTTATGTGCAGTTGTTCCATCTTGAAGTGGGTATAGCATCTTTTCATGTGTAGGGAGTAATGAATTGTGAGTGTTATCCGTTCACTAGGGAGGGACTGTGTGGGGATAGTGGCAGTGGGGTGGTTGCCCACGGAGTTTACCCTGTTGATGATCCTCCGCCATAACTCCATTTTCCTGGCTATGGATGTTTGTTGGACCTGTGCTCCCAACAGTTGTGGCTCTACTCTGATGATTTCATCGACCATGACCCTCAACTCTTTGTCTGTGAATCATGAGTGCTTTTGAGAGGACATGGTGGTAGTGATGTGGTTGGGGGTGTTGTGTGCAAGGGTGGACTGTTTGGTACTTGATGGGGTGTTTGGGATGCTTAGGTTTGTGTGCTGGTGTGTTGTGGTGTTTGTGTGAAGTTGTGATGTGTGTATAGTGTTTATGGTGCAGTTGTATGGTGTGTGCTGAGTGTGAAGTGTCTATGTGCCTATGGTGTATCAGTGCTAATTAATCAGTCTGTGGGTCCTTGCTGTGTCTGTCTGTGGTTGTAGTTGCAGAAGATTGTGGGTTGTGTGGAGGTGTGTTTTATAGTTGTGTGTCTCATGTGTGTATGTGTCTCAGGTGTGAGGTATTTGGACTGTCCAATGTGGTGTGGTGTTCAGGCTGAAGTGTGTTTTTGACTGCAGCATTCGCACCGCCAATGGTTTTCTGCCATGCAATGGGCGCCATGCTGATTTGTGGTTCGAAATAAGGATGGTAGAATGTTGTCGGTGTGGCAGTACTGGTGGTGGGACCGCCTCTATCTCGCCCTCGGTCGGCCTGGCGGACTCGGATTTGTGGCTGTTTTTGGGCAGTCTTCAGTATGTGGCTCGTAATAAGGCGGTTGGGATACCTCCAACACTGGCCGTCTTTTGGCAGCTGCCACCACAGCAGTCTTCCTAAAAGACCACCAAACTCATAATGAGGGACTAAGGGCCAGATGTAGGAACCCAAAAATTAGCGAGTCGGAAATAGCGATTCCATGCAACTCGCTATTTCCAACTCGCACAACGAGATGCTGGCAAAAATCGCTATACCAAATAGCGATTCGGTGCGGAGTCGCACCGCAATTTGCGACCTCACATTTTGCAAGGTCGCTATTTGCGACCTTACAATTTGCGAGGTCGCAAATTGCACAAGGGTGTGGTCCGGTGTCACAAATTGTGACTGACTCGCAAATTGCACGCAGGTGCAAATTAAACTGTTGAAAAACCCACTTCCTGGTTCTGAGTGATGACATCAGAACAAGGAAGTAACCCCATGGAACAAGGAGGAGCCCACCCAGCCCAAACTGCTGAGTCACACCACCCAGATGAGAGGATCTGCAGCAACAATGACTACACAGGACAAGGAGACACCCAGTGCTGGCAGGAAAAGAAAACTAAAGTTTTCAGAGAAGGAGTTGTAGGTGCTCACAGAGGAGTGCCGCCTGCACCATGAGTTATTTGGAAAGGCAGCAATGAGTGTCCCTGACAGCCACAAGAAAGAAATCTGTCAGGACATCCTCAACAAAATCAATGCCATCGGAGTCAGCCACCGCACACTGGATGAGGTCCGCAAAAGGTGGCATGACTTTCGCTCCAGGACCAAGGAAAGGGTGGCGGGGCGCATGAGGGAGATGCATGGCACTGGAGGAGGGCCATCTACTGTACCACCCCCTACAGCCATCGAAAGCATGGTGGAGACCACTCTGGAGCCGGAGGCAGTACTTGGTATCTTGACAGTTCAGCACCAGGAACATCCAAAAGTAAGTACCAAAATTAACGTATTTACACCAGCCTATGCACCATGCACACAACCACTGTACACATAAGCATGCACCTCCAGATTAGCTCCATTCCCAGTTTTGCAACCTATAGATCAGTGCATTATGGGCAATGTAGTACAGTAGTCCAAATATAACGAAATGTTTATCTGAGGCATCAAACATATGTGAGGCACTGACAGTGTTTCCCCTGTGTCCCACAGGTCTCCCACAAGGACCCACCGACAGCGCCACTGTGTAGGTAGAGGAACAAGGTATAGACACACAAGAGGAGGCTGCCACAGGCACCGCAGGGGAGTGCAGGCCAACACCACCCGTCCAATCAGCACCAGAGGACATGGATGATCCTGATCTGGGTTTAGAGGCAGCCAATGTGACACCATGGCCAATGCCTAGGGAGAGTCGACCACAGAGATCAGCTGGCTCGGTGCGTAGACGACAACGCCCAATGCAGTCAGCACGTAGGGAGGATGTCACTGATTAGCAATTGTTGGGACTGGAGGCATCCTTACTGCAGAGTCACCGGCTGCAAAATAGACATATGCGGTTGATGACTCGTAACCTTTCCAGACTGCAGAACACACTCCCGCAGGGGTTTGCAAATGTGGACAACCAGTTCACTACAATGAACGCTCACATGGCAAACCTGACCTCTTCCATAGACAACTTGGTCAGGGAAATGGTGGCCAACAGGCCACATGCACGGCGCAGGGAGCGCAACACTGCTGCCCGTTTAGACAGATTAAGTGTGTCAATAGGGTGTCTGGCTACCGCAACAACCTGCCTGTCAAGGCGCACAGTGAGTCTGCAAGTCGAACTAGGCCATTTTGCAGGTGATGTGGCTAGAGGACTTGGCCGCATCAGCCATGCAGTGGACCTTCTGGAGATCATTAATACATAATAGGTACACTGTTCCGGAACAGTGTACCTATTATGTATTAATGTATTGGGAGACTGTACACTGGACCAAATAATCTCCCGGTCCCTCTCTTTCTTGTTTCACACCTTCTGGAGATCAGACAGGCAGCAAGGGGCATTGGGGATACCCCGCAGGATAGTGAGGAGATCTCCAGTGTCAGTAGTGTGTCTGCCACTGATGCACGAGTCTTGCGGAGTAGCAGTGCCCACCAGGGATCAGGGGACCAACCTGGAGTGAGCCACGGTGGCCGCAGTCGCAGGAGGCTGTGAGCTACTAATATGTGGTGTGACAGAGGCACATGAACTTAATGTGTCAGACTACACTTTTGGTTTTCATTATGCAGTTTAGTTAACTATTGTTTCCCCATTATAGTCCTGAAATAAAAGGGTTAACTTGTTGAACTACACAACTGGGCTATCTGTGTCTTACATTAGTGAATGTTGTGACGTTTGCCATTTACCTGCCAAAGTAGTGGGTTGCAATGTGGTTCCGTCTCTGTCTGCCCTCCATTGCGATGCTTCCATCCCCAGGCTGTCGATGTGGTAGCTCTTGCTCCTCATCCTCCGAATCTGTGTCATCAGGCGTGAGATATAGCCCACGTCTGGTGGCTATGTTGTGTATGATGGCACAAGGAGCAACGATCTTGCATGCTGTTTCCGGGGCATACTGAAGTGCTCCTCCACTTTTGTGCAAGCATCTGAACCATGACTTCAACAAGCTGAATGTCCTCTCTATGACAGCTCTGGTCCGATGATGTCCAATGTTGTATCGCCTCTCATTCTGATTGCAAGGTGTTAGGTATGGGGTGAGTATCCATGGTCTCAGGGCATATGCACTGTCACCTGTTTGACAAAAGAGGCAAACTTAGATGTTTCCTACATCTGGCACTAAAAAACACATTTCCCCCACATTTCTATGGTAAAGGTTTCTGGAATCTGCGAGGAGCAACACACTTTCTTCCATCCAGCATTCCCCTAAGTCTACGGATAAAAATAGTACCTCAATTGTGTGCGTAGACCTGGTGCCTGGACCAAAATACAATGGGGATGCATCACATTTTTTATTCAAAACTGACCCATTTTGTACAAAGTGGGTAGCTATGGGTGTTGGGCCCTAGCTCAGCCAGCACCCAGGAAAACCTAGCAAACCTGTACATTTTTAAAGGCTAGACACCTAGGAGAATCCAGGATGGGGTGACTTGTGTGGCTCTCACCAGGTTGTTTTTCCCAGAATCTGTTGCAAACATCAAACTCTGACTCAAAAAACACATTGTCCTCACATTTCTGTGATGGAAAGTTCTGGAATCTGCGAGGAGCCACAGACTTCCTTCTACTCAGCATTCCTTCAAGTCTTCAAATAAAAATGTTACCTCACCTGTGTGGGTAGGCCTGGTCCCCGCAACAGGAACTGGATCAAAATGCAACATGAATGCATCACATTTTTCCACTCAAAACTGACCGATTTTTTGCAAAGTGGGTATCTGTGGATTTTGGGACCTATCTCAGGCATCAGATGGGGAAACCGAGCAAACCTGAACATTTCTGAAAAGTAGACACCAAGGAGAATCTGGGATGGGATAACGTGCATGGCTTTTACCAGGTTGTTTCATAGAATCCCTTACAAACCTCAAACATTGACAAAAAACACATTTTTCTCATGTGTCTGTGATGGAAAGTTCTGGAATCTGCGGGGATCCACAGACTTCCTTCCACGCAGCATTGCACTTCAAATAGTTTTCAAATAAAAATGGAGCTTCATTTGAGTGGGTAAGCCTAGTGCCCACAACAGAAAACGGCCCAAAACGTAATATGGATAAATCATATTTTTCCAGTCAAAATGGATCCTTTCGTTGCAAAGTTAGTAGCTGTGGATTTTGAGCACTAGCTCAGCCAGCACCTAGGAAAACCTAGCAAACCTGTACACTTTTGAAAACTAGACACCTAGGGGAATCCAGGATGGAGTGACTTGCATGGCTCTCACAAGTTTATTTTTCCCAAAATCCCTCACTTTCTTGTGTCAATCCCCAAGCAGGGCTCCACTGTGCAGATGTACCATTGGAAAGGGGAGATTCTACCCTTTCCAACGATCCTTCTCCCATAAGAATCAGTGGTCTGGGGCTGAGAAATCCCCCAAGCACTGATTCAGTGAAAGTGAAATGAGCCCTTCAGCGCATTCAACGTTCACTTTTGTATGTAATGATGTCAGTACTTTCTTCCCGAACAGCCCAAGCATCTCGGATAAAAAGGTAAACTCTCTGGTGAAAAGCACCAAAGGGCCCTTTCTAACCCTCCCCAGTATTGGCAAATGGGTGACAGATGCACTGGGGAGGGTGTGCGGGTGTAGGCTGTTGGCCAACGCCTGCATCTAAAGAGTTAACATATGTTTTTCACAATAAATATTTCAAGCCTAGTGTCTTTATCATAACATGTCATAACAAACAGTTCAAGCCTATATCCATGACCTTTGGTTTGCCGTTATAAACAGCTCAGTTCTGCTTCATCAAGTATAAGCTTTACCAACAGCCAAAAAGTGTCATACTAGCAGCCTTTTTATTGAAAGAACACAAATTCGGCCCAATCAAATCCTGTTTTCCAGTGAACCAATATGTGGATGGAGCCTAAGCCCCTCTCCCAGCAGTATTTTGAAGGTTCTATTTTTGTTGATCAAATAGGTTTAGGCAAAAGTTGCACTGTCAAGTCAGACCTAGATATCCGTGTAGAAAAGTGTAGTCTTTGAGAATGCCATACTGCTCTCAAACACAAATCGGCAGTATGAAACTTAAAAATAATTACAGAAGTGGGCAGTGCCGGGCCTGCAATACATTCCTCATGGCTGCCCTTCTCCCATCTGCTGCTGCCAGAAAAGACAAACACAATAAATGATCTGGTTATCTAAGACACTTTAATAGTTTTACAATGGAGTGTGTGTGCATTTGAAAGTTCGAGCTCAGGCAGCTGGATAAATAAACAAAATGATCACCACTGCATGGGGCAAGCACTTTTTGTGGAAGCACACAACTTCTACCCAATCAAAACATGTACTCCTGACTCCCAAGATGTGGGCGGAGCCAAAGTTACTTTTCTGGTTATTCTCACATAATTGTCTGGTGACAGCTGTGATTGTAAGCCACACAATGACGCAACATTTTTACTTCCCTAGAAACATGCTTTCCCATTTCATACTTAACTTAGCTGTCTCTCCGATTTTACATTTGGGTGACTGCCAATGCATTTATGAATGAGTACCGGATTGGTGGTAATTTATGAATTAGGCAGGGGTCTGTACATCATAAGAATGCCGTATTTGACTACGTCCTCATGTGCGAATGTTGGGCCTCCTGCCTAAATATAAATCAGGTCCCCAATTTTCTTACAGATTCCTCAGTTAATATTGTCTAACATGGCAGGCACATTGCTAATGGTGCTAGAAAAATCTTATTACCCAAGATGCATCAGAGGTAGAAGGAATAATAGTTCTTCTTACAAACTCCTTTATTTAGCCTAGTAGATGGTAAGATAGATGTGGTCCAAACAACTAAAACAAAGCAGCAGTTAAAACTCAACCCGCATCTCCACCCCTACACCGAGAGTCAGTGGTGCACACCGTAATGGTATCAACCACTTCTAGACACCCATTTGGATATTCGACTGGACTCTTGAATGTAAAGTTTGTGGCCCTAAATATATTTCTAGCAATTTATTTTGCAGTGTGATTGAGTATTTTTAATGTTCATGCAGTTTATATGTTCCTCAGCGACATCAAAGCTCTGTGAGAGGAAGTTAGGGAGGAGAGGACAGACCTTACCTTCTGGGCACAATAGAATGAATGGTCTGGTTTTGCATTTGAAACCTCTTGTGCATGGACACGGTCATGTGAACAGAAGAAAACAATATAAAAAAATATCAATTCAATTTCCCCTCACCATCATATTTAAACCTAGATTCGTCAGACCTAGAAGGTTAATAAAAGAACAAAAGATAGGAGGCATAATCAACAAGGTACCGCATTTGATACAGAATAAGCTGCTTCACTTATAAATAGTGAAGGCATCATCAAGCAGAAGGTATATGGTCATCAATGCATTCTCTGCAGACTGATCTGATGAAGAGTCTTTAGTCTTTGCAGTTTATTTGTCAGAAATTCAAGGAGTCCGAAATAAATGGCATTGCAATATTCCAGGTACGACATGACACAGGCACCTATAACTAAGATGTTCATCGGAGATCAGAAAAGGAAGAATCTGCTGCAGAATTCTGAGCTGCAGAACGTGCACAAACCACACCTTCGGCACCTGCATGATAAAGGAGAGATTCAGGTTGAACAAGATGCCAAGATGTTTGTCCAAATAACAGGTCACAAAGGTGCAAGGTGATAAAAAGCAGCTGGCAGACTAACACAAATATTCATTGCTGATAGTCAAGACCTCGTTCTTGCCTCCATTGAGCCTTAAGAAGTATTGGAATACAATAAATGTTGACCAAATTTGAACAATATTTGGGTGCCATCAGCGCATGAAAAGTTTGTCCAGCCAAAGGAGTGCACCTACTTCGTCAAATTTTGAAAATAATGGTTAAAAAGAATCGAAGATGAGGCAGATCCTTGGATCATAAGATTGGTGACATGCACTTCCGCTGATCTTAATAGAGGCTGGAAACATCCTGAGAGCATCCCGCCAGAAAGCACTTGCACCACCTCATAGCCTAACCTGTAAGCCCTGCAGAATTGAAAGGGTGAATCAGAATGTCATGAGAGAACGAACCCAGCAGAGAAGAAAGGTCTAATAACAACAACCCGGCATTCATACCGGTGTCCTGTGGCTCACCACAACACGGTCCCTGTCGTGTGATTACTCGGGAAACCAACCTGCACCCAGCACCCAGCTGGAAAGGCAAACATATATCTGGCTAGCCACTTTGCTAGATTACTTTCTGTAATTTTGGCAATGTCAGGTAGAAGGGTATGGCCATTGGCTCAAGTCTTGTTTTCGTGGCCAACGAGGTCAATAACATTTCAACACACCTTCACACATATCACAATCATTCATCACACACAGATCAATTAAAAACCCTACTTGATGTACTTCCTTCACACTATTTTCTACAAATGATGATTAAATATAAAAGACTATTGGACTATAATATGTTGAAAAGAAAAAACAATGAATAAAAAGTATTGTGCGAAAATATATAAAGAATGGTTGTTCTGATAATTTGTGGCTGAATATGCGCGTAGTGGATCATGTAATGTTATTGGATGCATGCAAATGTGAAGACATAAGTTTGTTGGGTGTTGCTCTTTGCTCTGAGCTGATTTTCCTCTGAATTCGCCTCCCTTCATTCTTTTTTCCAGAAGCCCTCTCCTGTTTTTTTTAGAGATTTCTTACTTTGCCACTGTGTAACTGCTTCGCATGACCATAGCTTGTAAAAGATCTGATACGTGTTCAAGACTTTCGCATTATGAATCTCTGTCATTTGCAAACCTTGTTGAGAGTGCTTGGGTCACTTGTGTGACGTTTGGGACCCTTGCTACTCAGGTGTAATGTCGACCACGTTAGTATGCAAAAAGCTGGTCAGGGAAGGAAGACAGAACACTCATTGGCAAAGCCATTAGGTATTGACTATACACGAGCTTTTGGCTTTGGCAATGTGTTTTTGGCATGTTCTACACTAGTGTGGCTGCTATTTAGCATCACTAAAATTTAGAGGTGTGGAGTGTCATAAATTGGAGTGGGGGTAGAGTGCTATAGAGTGGATTTACTGGAGTAGAGTGCAGTATGTTGAGTAAAGTGTTGCAGAGTTGAGTAGAGGAGAGTAGAGTTCAGTGGTTCAGTGGCAGAGAGTGTCGTAAAGTGGAGTGGGGTGGAATAGGGCGGAGTGGGTTGGGGTGGACTGAGGTAGTGGGATGAATTGGATTGGAGTAGAGTGGGTGTATAGGACTAGGGTAGAGTGGAGCAGATTAAGTAGAATGTGGTGGATTGGAGTTGGTGGACTGGATTGGAGTAGGGTGGATTAAAATGTGGTGAGGTGGATGGGTTTGGGGTGGATTGGAGTGGAATGGAGTAGAGTGGAATTGAGTGGATTGGATTTGAGTGGGTTGGATTATGGTGGATTGGACTGGAGGGGAGTGCAGTAAATTTAATTGATGTGGCATGGATTGGATTGGTGTGGGGTGAATTGGGTTGGAGTGGGGTGGGGTGGATTACGGTGGTTTGTATTTGGGTGGATTGTACTGGTGTGGGGTGGATTAAGGTGGACTGGATTAGACTGGACTAAGGTGAATTAAAGTGGATTGGGTTGGAGTGGGATGAATTGGAGTGGGGTGGGTGGACTGGATTGGACTGGAGTGTTGGTTGGATTGATGTGCATTGGATTGGAGTGGGGTAGATTGGGCTGGAATGGGGTGGAGAGGATTTGAGTGGCTTGTTTGGATTTGAGTGGGGTGGGTTGGGTTGGGTTGGGTTGGGTTGGATTGGATTGGATTGGATTGGATAGGACTGGACTGGGGTGGGTTAGATTGGAATGGGGTGGATTGAAGCAGGGTGGGTTGGATAAGAATGGGGTGGGTTGGATTTGAATGGGGTGGACTGCACTGGAATAGGGTGGATTGGAGTGGGGTAGGTTGGATTGTATGGGATGTAATGGACTAGGGTGGGGTGGATTAGATTGGGGTGAGGTGGATTGGATTGGCGTGGGGTAGCCTGGACTGGGCTGGATTGGATTGGTGTAGGGTGGATTAGAGTGGGGTGAATTGGGATAGAGTGGAGCGGATTGGAGTGGACGGACTGTTGGTTATTGGAGTTGGGCAGATTGTTTTGGACTAGAGTGGGGCAGATTGTTTAGGATTTAAGTGGGGTGGAATGTGGCGGATTGGAGTGGGGAAGATTGTATTAGATTGGAGTGGGGCAGATTGGAGTGGGCCAGATTGTTTTGAATTGGAGTGGGGTGGAATGTGGTGGATTGGAGTGGGGTGGATTTGGACAGGTTGGGGTGGTGTGAGGTGGACTGGTGTGGTGTGGATTGGATTGGAGGGACTGGGTGGATTGGATTGGTAGGTGGATTGGATTGGTGTGTGGTGGATTGGATTGGTGTGTGGTGGAATGGATTATAGTGGGCTGTATTGGAGTGAGGTGAACTGGGATGGAGTGGGAGGCTTGTATTGAGGTGAGGTGGACTGGATTGGAGTGGGGAAGATTGTTTTGCATTGGAGTGGGGCAGATTGTTTTGGATTGATGTAGGGCAGATTGGAGTGGGGCAAATTATTTTGGATTAGAGTAGGGCGGATTGGAGTGGGTCAGACTGTTTGCAGTGTGGTGGACTGGGGTGGAGTCCAGTGGATTGGGGTGGTATGCGGTGGATTGGATTGGGTGGACTGGATTGCATTGGTGGATGGATTGATGTGGGTGGATCAGATTGGAGTAGGGTGAATTGGGATAGAGTAGGGGGATTGGATTGCGGTGAGGTGAGGTGGACTGGAGTGAGACAGCTTGTTTTGGAGTAGAGTGACGCGGATTGAAGTGGAGAAGATTGGCTTCGGGTAGATTGGCATGAGGCAGATTGCAGTGGGGTAGATTGGAGTGGGGCAGATTGTTTTGGGGTCAAGTGGGGCAGATTGTTTTAGATTAGATTGGGGCAGATTGGAGTGTAGATTGTTCTGGATTGGAGTGTGGCAGATTGTTTTTGATTGAAATGGGGCAGATTGGAGTGGGGCAGACTGTGTTCGATTGGAGTGGGGCAGATTGGAGCGGGCAGACTGTTTTGGATTGGAGTGAGGCAGATTGGAGTGGGTCAGATTGTTTGGGATTGGAGTGAGGTGGACAGCGGAGGATTGGAGTGGAGTGGATTAGGGTGAAGAGGGGTGGATTAAATTGGTGTGGGATGGATTAGATTGGGCTGGATTGGGGTAGATTGGAGTGTGGATTGGATTGGTGTGGAGTAGATTGGAGTGGGGTGTATTAAGATGAGTGGGTGGACTGGTCTGGAGTGGGGTGGGGTGAATTGTGACGAGTGGCTGGATTGGATTGGGATGAGGTGGATTGGAGTGGGGGAGATTGTTTTGGATTGGAGGGGGGCAGATTGTTTTGGGGTGTGGTGGGGCAGATTGTTTTGGATTGGAGCGGGGGAGATTGTTTTAGATTGAAGTGGGTCAGATTGTTTTGGATTGGAATGGGGCAGACTGGAGTGGGCAGACCAGAGTTGGGACAATTGTTTTGAATCAGAGTGGGGCAGATTGGAGTGGGGCAGATTGTTTTGGATTGGAGTGAGGCAGATTGTTTTGAACTAGAGTGGGGCTGATTGTTTTGTATTAAAGTGGGGCAGGTTGGAGTGGGAAGGTTGTTTTGGATTGGAGTAGGGAAGATAGTTTTTTGGATTGGAGTGGGGTGGGTTGAAAGGACTGGAGTGGATTGGATTGGAGTGCGTGGTTTGGATTGGAGTGGGGTGAACTGGATTGAGTGGGGTGCATTGGTGTGAGGTGAGGTGGGGTGGATTGGTGTGGATTAGAAGCGGGGTGGATTGGATTGGAGTGGGGTGGAATGGGGTGCACTGCATGAATATGCATTAAAGCATAATTTCAGAAATTACATGAAAGAAAGAAATAATGTTGCTTTGCAATACTTAGAACAAAGTAATCCTCATCTTTTGAGGACAGTGCCAACGAGCAAAAGCAAAACAAAACAAAACGTGAATGTGAAGCAAGAAAAGGAGACTTGGCAAAATAAAAAAAAGTTAACCATAGAAAATAAAACTTTGCAATTTTGTCTTTCCTGCTGGGCACATTTTTGCTAGTCACATGCCTTCTGCTTTCAGAACACTAGAATTAAAAAAGAACAAAACAGTACTTTAATCACATTGGGAGCTGTGGATGGGCACTGATTAAGTTGAATCAATCAGTGCTTGATCCCTGCTCCACAGAGAGGAATGGAAGTGATGCCAGACATGCAGTGATGAATTACGAGGCTGTAAAGCAGAGTGACAGGCTAACCAACAAATGGTAAGCAATAGGCAGGCTCCAAGCCCTGTTATGTTCACAACAGTGTCTCACAAGCAAGACGCATGTGCTAGTGTATACTCTCGAAGACGACCTTAAAAAAGGCAATGATCTCTGTGCAATGTACTCAACTGCTAATTGGCCTCATATTAGGCATGTATGTACATCAATGAATTGCATTCTCTAGATGTTTCTTTCATAAGGTAAAGAAACCGAAGGAGATCTAGTCTAATAAAATAATTTCATATGTGGATGCAGGTATGACTGGGTCGTAGTGTAGCAAATTAAATACAGACCCTCCTCCGCTCAAAGTAATAGTAACTTCCTTGCAAACAGGATTTTGCGTAATCATAGACTCTACCCCTGGTTGGGACATATTTTCAGGTGGCTCAAAAGAGAAGCCCTATCCTGCTCTGGCAGATGATATTAGTGAGGCAACCTGGAGATAAAAAGGCAGAGTTGGCCTTTGCCGGAGTTGAGCATGTGCTTTTTAAATTGCACCAGATGTGAGCAGCAAGCATTTACGTCACAAAGTCATACTTCCTATGAGAGTACTGACCTCATTATAAAGTAATATTTAACAGGTGAGTATCTAAGCAATGTAAATGCATCATCTGTAATGCTACACTAATCGCCACAGGAGTTCAATGATATATCCACCAGCTTTATGCTCTCTGGGTAATCTGATATTACAGAAGGTGCTTAATGTGTGTAGCACTTTCTGTATTACCCACGGGATGGGCAATAAGTTGGTGCCACATCGTGGAAACTGGGTTGCTTCCTTAATCAAATGGTCGTGCAGCTTATTTATTACAAGTACAGGCACATGGTTAAAAAAAAAAAACTTGGGGCCGGAGGGAAGCACATGCTTTGCGAGAGGTCACAGAAGAATGCATCCATTGGGCGTTGGTCCCTTCCAAAGGAAAACTAACGTAATTATGCAGAGACTGGCAACACCGTAGTGACTACACTGTTAATATTTGTGAAGGACCACCCTACTCCGTGGCACTCAGAGAAGGTACTGTCTCTTCTCTGGTGTCTGCAGATCCGGAGCAAGTATGTTTTTGGGTAATATTTCTACATGGCCGTGGTTGGCACTTGGTTAAATTAGGGCAAGCTTTATTAAGTTTTCACACAACGCACTGCAACCGAATTTGCTGCACTGTTTTGTAAGAGGGCAAAACACAGTGCATTGCCATATCTACCTGGATTGGCCTGCTGATGCTGCCACCTCCTGCACTAGTGTTCTGATTAGGTTGCCCTGACTAACATACGATTTATGCTAGAAGAATATCTTTCTAGTGCACATTCCTATGCCTGGACAAATTCAGGAGAATCTCATGCACTGGATGTGTGCTTTCCACCTCCACACATACTCAATTAATGTTTTTTTCTGACAAGTTAAAGCATTTTCTTTTCTGAACCCCTGCGTTAAGGAGGCATTAGCGTTTGGCTGGCCACCTTAGTAGATCAGGCTTTGTGTGAAAACCTATGTATGGTTTCACTGATCTGCCTGAATAATGACCCTTAGCAAAGAGTGACACAAAATATTCAAAGCGGTGCAGGTCTTCTGAGCTGAAAAGTAAATACCAATGCAACACATTGCACTGTATTGTGCCACGTTGCATCACTTTGTGGTGGCGCACAACCTTAGTAAATCTGTGCCCTACTGTGGGTGCACGACATCCATGCTCAAGTCCCAAATACATTCATTGATGGTGCAAACTGTTTTACTACTCAGGTCTGAATTATGGTGCAATGTTTTGACTATTCATACATTTCAAAAAATGTTTTGTAAAACCATTGTACAACCACATGATATTTATCAACGCTTTCACATAAAAAAACAATGGTGGTTATAATTTCAATGATACTTTTCTTATATTTAATGTGAATAGTGTTGAAGCACTGTGTGCTAAAGTTTCCATTGTAAACTTTTACTTCAAGCGTTTGATAACGCATGAATATAGTAAGGAGGGAGAACATATACTTGATAGAGTACAGTCTAGATTACTCATTACATTGATCAGCGTTAAAAATGTAGACAAACGAATACAAAATACGTTTATGTGAAGCACATGATTTTCTTTGGTCTGGTACAAATCTGAATTATGACCCAGGTTTCCAAGATCCCATGTTGGAATCTTTTCATGGCATAACACTGGAAAACACTGGGAGACATCACATTCCTTCTGCCATCAACATTTGCCAACGATAGTGGGCGGCGCTGTCTCTGCAGATTAAATATTCAATCCTCAAAATTATTTCACAAATTTAAAGACACTTCCCAAAAAAGCAATATACAAAGGTGGTCATTTAGAGCTTGACTGATAGAATGAAACGCCATAAATTGGAGATTACCCGCTGCATTCAGAGGTGGGAAACCAAATGGTTTGCACTGGTGAAGCCCCTATGGCTCTGTGTATCCTGGAAACTATCTAACACGTTAAGTACTAAGTCAATGACTGAACATTATTTCTGTGCTACAGTGCCACAGTAAAAGCTGTGCCGGATTCCTCCATAAGGGAGACCTTCAGAGGTCCTTTCCATGTACATTAAGTCAAAGAAGCTGTCTCCTCTTGTCATTAGAGCGTCATTCCCGTCGCTGCCGAGCATAATAGTAATGGGCGGTCATTAATTTAGTGGAGAACTGTGTCAGGTGGTTGCAAGGACACATTGGCATGAAGAGAAGCACTTGCAGTACCTTTTTGTGAAAAAGTAGTCAAGCTGTGTTCTGGGTGTGTTTTGCGGATACGATTTAGTAGCTAAACAAATGCTGAAGACGTCTGTTCTGTTTTCACACGCAGCACATCACTTATCATTGAGCCCTAACTCAGTGGCCACTATAGATGTGATGTTTAGGGGAGACCACCTACAAAGAGGCCCCAGATAACCACAGAACAGAAGCCACAGATAAAACTGGCGGGGACGCGCGCGCATACAAAGTAATTTAAAGTTTTAAAGAAGACTGTGAATTAAAGCTTACCTTGGGGGGAGCAAGGTCTTCGGAGTTCCTCAATCACTCTCGTCCTCCTCTTCATACCACTTCCTTCTGCAGTCTCTTTGATAGATATTCACTCTCATTTTCTCCTGCTTTCTGAAACACTCAATCAGAATATCTCACACCCCATCACCTCCTTCAACACCCTCTTTTCACTCTCTCCTTTACTTCCTTGCACTCCTTCACTTCACCAATCCCCTTTCACACATAATTTACTCCCACAACTGTGCACAATGCATTTCTTTCACTATGGCCATGTCAATATTTTTACAGTTGTGTACCTCCATCACACTTTGCATATGTTCACAATTACAATGGGCACATCAGACCATTGCTCTCTGTGCTCTAAGAGGGGTCAAGGATGGGATGAGCATGTATTCCAAACCCCTTTATGACTCACTGACAGGCATTGTAAGAAATTCACATTGCTTTCGGCCTAAACACCACAGCTCTTATTCGTGTCTCACCCACAACCTGATCTCACACAGCTACATAGGAGTACCGTTTTTCACACCACTCCATATACATGACTAATATGTTGCATGAAATAATTACGGAGACACACCATCCAGGGATATGCAAATACTCTTTTGGAATGCAAGAGTAAGTAAAAGGTGAAATGTGAACAAGCACAACATTGCTTTTCTGAGGCTGAAGGTAGTGCCTGTTTTGGCTGGCTGCGGCTGTTGCCGGTGGTGGGGCACAAGGTGCCACTCCACCAGCCCCCCTTCTAGTGATGTCACTGCCCTAACTGAGCAATGTTACAAGTGATTCATGAACCACAGACTGCACAATAAGAAAAATTCAGTGGTAGTTGTCCCTCCATTTTTCTGTCTGGAGAACACACTGACTCCCAGAATTACCAAGTTACTGTATGTGCCAGATGTTCTGTAGATAGCTTATTTTGTAAGGGTGTGTGGGAAGCTCCACTTCGCCGGCAGAGCTAATGGAGTTTTGGGAACTCTGCTAGCCCCTCCAGCGGAGCGGAGTCACCCAGTGCGTGCTGCAGCCCAGTTATGAGCTACACAGCGCAAGTGCAGACAGTCTGCGCTTGCGTTGTGCAGCCCATGACTGGGCTGCAGCCCACACTGGAACAGAGGCCAGAGGGAGGCAGCCTATGCAGACTCATCAATGTTGGATGACAAGGAGAGGAGGATCCCCTGGAAGAGCCAGGTAAGTCCTTATCTCTTTCTTTTGTTGTCATTGTTTGTGCACACTGGGGCACAAACAAGGACTGAAACAGTAGCTTTCGCTGCCTATGGGTCTGAATTCGGGCAAGGCCCGTTTCAGGCCTCCTGTGCACTGGCCCATCCTGTGTGCAATCCAGTGCACAACAGGCTTGGCAGCTTTTGCTGCCCATGGCCCTGGCCTGAATTCAGGCTGGGACCGTAGGCAGTGAAAGAAAGCTGCTGTTTCAGGCCTCTTGTGCACAGGTCTGCCCCATGTGCACTGCAGACAAGGCAGGCCAGTGCACAAGAGGCCTGAAACGGCAGCTTTCACTGCCTATGGTCCTCTCCTGAATGCGCCCAACCTCGGAAGCGCTAAGCAGGGCACTTCCGAGATCGGGCGCATTCAGGACTACGCGGGTCATGGACCTCAGCCTTCGGGGAATTCCACAGAGTTTTTTTTGAACTCCGCAGAATTCCACTGAGTCAGACTCAGTGAACTCTGCCCAGGCCTATTAGTTTTTTTTTTGTCCCTGTTATCAGTGTTCATGAAGTAGCACCTCTGTACCTATAGAATAACAGCAAAAACACACACCAGTGATTTTTGGGGTGGACACTGAAATGTGCATTATGATGTTATGTGGACATTTTTGGATTTATGCACACTGCTAGAGTGAATTGTTGAGACACTGCTGACTGAATCATTTCTACTACTGACAGGCTGCATATATTGGCAAAAAAGTTCAACAACTGATTCTTGCTAAGCAATTATCCCCAAGGCTAGTAAAAGCTCCTAAACAGGTTTGGTTTGGAATTTTTGACATTTTTGTGCATCTTAATACTTATCTTTGTGAGTTTGTTCTGTTTGTTGCTGCAAACTGTACTACATGGGCATACATTTTTCATAAAAGCAATTTGGGGACAATGAGGCTAGTACTGTTCTCATTTGTGGCAAAAGGTAACTTAAATACCAGGGTAAAACTACAATAGAAATGTCTCCGTCAACACTGATTATGGGATGCTAATCTAAAACAGAGCTTCTAAACTGACATTGCATTGGCCTTGCTTGATTTGCCTTTTTTATGACCGGCTAGATCATCTGTGACTTAATGAGTTGTTTCCTAGAATTTAAAGCATGTTTCCTCATTCTTACATGTGAAATGTCTACTACGGAACAAGTAATGTTTTGACTTTTTTAAGCATTAAGAGGCCATTTAGTGAAAATAATATCACAATGGGTGTTGCAAGACAACCAGACATGAAGAAAGGGAGACTGTAGACCCCTTATTGATAGTGATTGTTGCTTATGTAATATTATAAAGAAGACAAGTATTTTTTTTTATTTTTAAGGATGGCTTGTAAACGATGAGTGTTCCTCATTAAGAGAGTGTACCTCAGTCTTTCTGGTTGTTCTGTGATTCTAGGGAAAACACTTTTGATTTAAAGTCCGCAGGGATGGCAAATGTTGATGTGGAATTTGGAATATTCGTCCATCAGATATTATGCATATTAGTAGCCTCTGAAAGAACAAGTGTATGTGCTACGGAATCAGAATTATTCGATAATTTTGCTGCTATTATGAACCGCAAAGGGAAAAACAATGTTACATGTGGTGCATTTGAAAAATATGGGGCCATTATTTTACAAAGAACTAGAAACATCTAGTGGGATAAAACTAGGGTTACTTTAAATTTAGGAATGCCATGGTCGTAGATGAAGTGAGCCATCATGGTTGGCAAGTACATGATTGCACATTGGAAATTTTGGGCACAGGTTTAGTTGACAATGGATTACGGAGATTCGTTTTCCATCAGCAATAGACTTACATTTGCTCTAGCCTCCCCCCCCGTCCAAATAGACAACATGTTTCTAATTTACATTCTTCCGGTCATGGCAGATAAGAGATATGAGCCACAATACAATAATGTGATATCTCTGGCAAAATTGGTCTACCAGACTTTGGGCCATATTTATACTTTTTGACGCATAACTGCGCCAACGCAGTTGTGCATCAACATTTTTACCGCCGGCTAACGCCATTCCAATGAGCCATGCGGGCGCCTTATTTATGGAATGAGGTTAGCCAGCGCTGCGGACTGGCTGCGTAAAAAAAAATGACTCACACCAGGCAGTGCTGGCGTATGGGAAAATGGGGGTTGTGTGTCAAAAAATGGTGCACGTCAGGTCGGAGGCAAAAATCAGGCCTTAAACCGGACTTGCGCCATTTCTTTTGATGCCCAACCTCCATTGACATAACTCCTGTCTTAGCAAAGACAGGAGTCATGCCCCCTTGCCCAATGGCCATGCCCAGGGGATTTATGTCCCCTGGGCATGGTCATGGGGCATAGTGGCATGTAGCAGGGCCCAAATCTGGCCCCCCTACGCCACTTAAAAAAAACAAAAAAAATACTTACCCCAACTTACCTCAACTTCCCTGGGATGGGTCCCTCCATCCTTGGGTGTCCTCCTAGGGTGGTCAATGGTGGCAGGGGGTGTCCCTAGGGGCAGGGGAGGGCACCTCTGGGTGCCTTCCGAGCCCACAGGTCCCTTAACGTCTACCCTGACCCAGGCGTTAAAAAACGGCGCCCATCAGGCTCTGTGCTGTTTTTTAAGGACCACTGCCTCCTGTGCATCAAAATGACGCCAGAGTATAAATAAGGCGCACAGGCCTTAAAGTCATTTTTTGGAAGGGAACTCCTACCTTGCATATCATTAAAGCAAGGCAAGATTCCCCTTCCAAAAAATGACGCACATGGTGGGATTTTTACGTCCGCGGGGTCGGGCGTCAAAGTATAAATATGGGGCAGGGTTTGCGTCAAATGTGCGTAAAAAGTTTTGACGCACATTCGGTGCAAGCAGAGTATAAATATGCCCCTTTGACTTGAGGTTTCACTCTCGGTTGGCCTATTGGAGAAACATTGCATCTGGGCGCAGATTAGTCACGATGACAGCGTCCTGTGTTAATATTTGTAGACAGCTCCTCAGCTGGGTGACGTGCAATGGCATGTGAAAAATATTGTTCCTTCCGTGTCAAAGTACATAACTTGAATTGCGTAAATGTGAGTTGTCTTTGCACTAGGATTTGTCATTTACAGATTAAATGCTCCTACACAGCCTTTTAAACCAGATTTGTGTTTGCCCTGAAGGCTCACCAGGCCTTTTGCACTGACTATAGACCACACCTCCTTTTCAAAAGAATGAGCTCAAAGCAACAACTATTACGTTTCGAAAGGTGAATATGTTTCTCAGTATTTTGTTCGCGTTGTTCCTAATGTACACGTACAGTGAGAAGAAAATCAAGCCTTATTTTAATACAGAATGCAAAAGACAGCTTAATGATCCGTTTTCACAGCGGGGTAATTCTAATGAAACAAATGTTTTTAATGCAACATTAAGGAGAAAATACAAAATAAATAACCACGTGAGGAGCCTGAATGATCTTGACCTGGAAATGGTTAGCCAACATGGCTGCTTTTAATCCGCTATACTCCTCTGGTTCACAACCCATAAATCCCACTTGCAGCAGAACCCAAGAGACGCGCCCGGCTCATTCAGTTAGGTTTATTATGGAGGAGAGCTATTCTCCCAAAGGCTGTGCTGGAAAGTAAGAGGAACCCAAGGTATCACGATTCTGGCAGCTATTTATAGGATGGATCTGGGATCCGCTTGGCCCAGGAAAATATGCTGAATATATCCTTGTCTAATCTTCCGACACAGGGCTCAATTCAGCAGGACTCTCAGGTTGCCTGCTTTCCATTCGTTTGGAGTAGCAACGTGCAGGTGGCAAGGGGCTTTCATATTTTCATTTCCAGGTGGGCCCAAAATAGAGGCATGATTTAAAAGGCCATCATCCCTTCTTTTCTTGAGATCATCCTGGCTGGGAGCCATCTCGAATCCTAACACCTAGACCCAATGCAATGGAAGGAAATGAAGGAGCATAACTTATTATGTCACAAGTACTTTAAGAGAAACTATTATAGCCAGGTTTTTAACTTTGTTCATACCTCCCCACCCAACCCATGAAAGAGATGTGTATGCACTGTGAGAATGGCAGATGTATCTGTGTGTATTCACGCAAATAATGGTTTAAATGGCAACTACTATTTTTTTATTTTCTTTTATAGCACTACTCATTCCTAAACAGTGTGTCAGAGCACTGTACATCACACACATAAACATTAAGGCGGTCATTACAACATTGGCGGTAAAAGCCGCTTACCACCCTGCAGAAGACCGCCAACACACCGCCGCGGCCGTGGAATTCCGCCACAGCTATTATGACCCACATTTCGGAATCCACCAAAATTCAGACACCCACACAAGTCTGCCACACCAAAGGTCAGTGATAAAGTGGCAAAAACTAAACCAACACTGTCACGCCAACAGAAATACGCCCACACTATCACGACACACGAATCCACGCGGCGGTCTTTCAACCGCGATATTCAATTGGCGGTACACACTGCTGCGCTCAAAATACACACACATTTCCAAAACAAAGCCACATTGGACAATTCAAAATACACACACCTGATACACATACACACACCATTCCCACACACCCATTAAAATATAAAACACACACCCACATCACCCACAAACCCCCACGACCAGAATCACAGAGAGAAGGCCAGAGAGAGACACCACCATCAACAAACTACCATCCACAGGCACACAACACCATCACCCACACAACTTCCACGCACCTCACACAACACACCACTACATATCACCACACTTATCACCACACACTCCACCCCACACATCACCTACACCACCCCATGGCACGGCAAAGACACCCCAGGTTCTCGGAGGAGGAGCTCAGGGTCATGGTGGAGGAAATCATCCGGGTAGAGCCACAGCTATTCGGAGCCCAGGTGCAGCACACCTCAATTGCAAGGAGGATGGAGCTATGGCGAAGAATAGTGGACAGGGTCAACACAGTGGGACAGCACCCAAGAAATCGTGGGGACATCAGGAAGAGGTGGAACGACCTACGGGGGAAGGTGCATTCCGTGGTCTCAAGACACCACCTGGCGGTTCAGCAGACTGGCGGCGGACCCCTACCTCCTCCCCCACAACTAACAACATGGGAGGAGCAGGTCTTGGCGATTCTGCATCCTGAGGGCCTCGCAGAGTAGCTGGAGGAATGGACTCTGGTAAGTCAAAGCTTTACTATTAAATCCCCCACCCTACCTGCATGCTATCACATACTCCACCCTCACCCCCAGCACCCCAACTCCTCACATATGTCCCAACATCACAAACCACCCATCCCAACACCAAGCCCTACATGCAACAACAAAGCATGAACACCCATCACCAAAGCAGGCCCACTGCACATACCCATACACCCCCCAAAAACATCATCACACAAGGTCCCACACAGGAATGCTAGCACTGGGGTACACAGTCACCCACCCATTGCACACCATTACACACACAGATTTAATAAAGATCCTTTTATACCCCTGCAGGACCCCTACCCAACGTCACCAGACAGGAGGGTCCACACATGTCCACACCACCAACAGAAGAGGCCCACAGTGATGACAGCAGCTCTGTCCAACTGGATCTAGATGACCAGCCAGGACCATCGGGGACCTCGGGACAGTCAGTTCCCCTCACACAGGCACAGGCTGCCACAGACCTCCCCCCTCTGGAAACACCAGCACAGCACCCACCCAGCGGGCCCATACCTCCATTCCCAGGACACGTCAATCAGCAGTGTGTCCACCACTACAGGGAACCCAGGATAACCCATCACCCCAACAACAACAGAGACCTGGGGGCAGTGGTAGTGGGCACACGGTCCAGGGGACAGAGGCCCAGGAACACAGGGGAACTGGGAGGGCTGCTGTGCGACAGGGGGCGGACAGGCCAAGGGAACCCACTCTCCATGAGGCCCTCTCCCCTATCATGGGAGCCTACCACCACTCCCAGGAGATGATGGCAACGGTACTGGCCACGTTTCGGGAGACCCAGAGCATGCAGGAGGAACAGTGTATGGGCTTCAGGGAGGAACTCAGAACCATCAGCTCCACCCTGGGCACCATCATAGGGGTGCTGAAGGAAGTAATCAACACCAGGAGGGACACTGTGGCACTACAAGGGGCCCCTGACACTAGCATGGATGATGTACTGCCCACCACCTCCGCCGGCGCTAGTGGACAGGACACCCCGCCACAGGACTACCACACAAGCACCCACCCCCTGCAGAGGGAGAACCACCCCGCAAATGGTCCCTGAGATCCAGGACAAAGACAGAGCACGATGCCAAGATCCCCGCCAAGAAATGAGACCACCCTGATTGTCATCCTACTGTCCCACTTTGTCACCCTGTCCATACTTAAACTGCCCCAGCTCCACTTCCTATGCCCATATGGGCAATGCACCTGTGAGACTAATAGACTGGACTCTGCCATGCACACTCCTCCACCATCACCCCTCACCACTTCACTACCCCCTCCAATATTGTATTGAGCACTTAAATAAATACACCTAAAGCACAAAACGATCTGGAGTCTGTCTGTGATTTCAAAATAGTGTATTAGCAATTACAGTGACAAAATGCTTTTTAAATAGTAATGTCAACATACCTATGTCACACAGCTCTAGTCCATGAGGAATCTAAGCAGATGTCACACAGTGGGACCCACATCTGTGAAATCGTAAGGGAAAGTGACAACTCAGTGACCATACACTGGGTGAAAATGACAGACAGTAGAGAGGTAGTAGTGTTAAAGTACATGTAGTAGGCAGGTTTGTATTCTTACCTGTGTCTCACTGGAAATATTGCAGGATCACTGAGTCCCTGTTGTGCATGTCTTCTTCCTCTGCTTCCTCCTATTCACTGTCCACAGGCTCCACAGCTGCCACAACACCGCCATCTGGCCCATCCTCCGGCAGAAAAGGCACCTGTTGTCGCAAAGCCACGTTGTGAAGCATACAGCAGGCCACGATGATCTGGCACACCTTCTTTGGTGAGTAGAATAGGGATCCACCTGTCATATGGAGGCACCTGAACCTGGCCTTCAGGAGCCCGAAGGTCCGCTCAATCACCCTCCTAGTTCGCCCATGGGCCTCATTGTAGCATTCCTCTGCCCTTGTCCTGGGATTCCTCACTGGGGTCAGTAGCCATGACAGGTTGGGGTAACCAGAGTCACCTGCAAATGGCGAGGGACAACTGTTAGACACACACTATCCTGTAGGGATAACCCCAGACAACCATTCCCAATAACTTGCTTCCAGGTACTCACCTAATAGCCACACACGGTGCCTCTGGAGTTGACCCATCACATAAGGGAGGCTGCTATTCCGCAGGATGTAGGCGTCATGCACTGAGCCAGGGAACATGGCATTCACATGGGAGATGTACTGGTCTGCCAAACATACCATCTGTACATTCATCGAATGATAACTCTTCCAGTTTCTGTACACCTGTTCACTCCTGTGGGGGGGGGACCAAAGCCACATGTGTCCCTTCAATGGCACCTATGATGTTGGGGATATGTCCTAGGGCATAGAAGTCACCTTGCACTGTAGGCAAATCCTCCACCTGAGGGAAAACAATGTAGCTCCGCATGTGTTTCAGAAGGGGAGACAACACTCTGGACAATACGTTGGAAAACATAGGCTGGGGCATCCCTTTAGGCCTAGGTCTGTGTGACGCAGTTGAAAATGAAGCCATGTGGGCCCCTGAAATGGCAGCTGCCTGACCTCTAAAGTGGGACAATGGGATGTGAGGTAACTGCGCTGGCGTTGTACACCGTCGCGGTAGGCGGTCGAAGACCGCGGCGCAATGCTGCATTGTTGTATGGGCTATGCCTGTGTGGAGAGGGCTGGATGTAAGAAGGAAGGGGGCAGAGTCCTGCGTGCATGAAAGACGGTGAATGCATGTGCCACATGGCAAGGGTAGGCATGGGGGCCAATCACTTTGACGGTGCAGTTGGTAATGACTTCTCTTTTTCCCCTGTACATTTCATGTAGGTCAGCGCCCACCAGAAGAAAGATATTTGGCGTGCCATCGCCAAGGGTGTCCAGACCCTGGGGGTCTACCACAGACGGAGCACCCACTGGCGGAAAAGATGGGAGGACATTCGCCGCTGGAGCAAGAAGACGGCGGAGGCTCAGCTGAGGATGGCCTCCCAACACCCCCCTGATGTTCAGGATCCTCGTGGTGGCCTACCCGGAGTTGGATGGGCGCATGAGGACATCACAGCAGACACAAGGGGGTGAGTACACTCTCATTCAGCTGACTTTGCGCGCATTACGAGGTGTCTGGGTGGGGGATGTGGGCTGTGGGTTTCCCTAGGCCAGTGTGAGTTCCGTAGGCAAGGCCCCTCCGTAAGGCAGGCATTGTGGCACCCCACCCCACCCCACCTCTGTAGAGTGCCAAGTACAGCTATTCATGCCCCTGTGTCATCTATGTGTGCAGATGACGTCCATAGCCTTGTAGGCCATTTCCCAGGAATTGAACAGTGGAGCCCAAGAGCGCGGCGTAGTGCAGGGGGCTTCTGTGTCTGTTGTGTCCACCAACGGTAGCGGTAATGCATGCACTCAACATGTCTTTCTTCTGTTTCCCCTCCCTTTTTATGGTCTCCCTGTTCTTGTGTGCATTAGCATCATCAGGCGGAGGAGCAGTGGCACCTGAGCACGAGGGAGCTGCATCCCACATGGCCCTGGAGGGCGACACTACGGAGTCTGAATTCACCAGTGGGACGGAGGGCGAGGGGAGCTCCACGGCAGGGACATGAGCTGAGACCAGCGACACGGACTCGTCCTCTGATGGGAGCTCCCTTGTGGTGGCAGCCACATCTGTGCCCCCCGCATCTACAGGTACAGCCGCCACCCCCCCTACCAGCACAGCCCTCCCAGCAGCCCCTCAGCCTTTGCCCCGTGTTCGCTCACCCAGGAGGATGGGCATCCTCCTGGGCATCACCTTCGCCCTAGGCACCTCAGGCCCTGCCCCAGTCACCCCTGCTGCCCTCAGTGAGGAGGCCATTGACCTTCTCAGGTCCCTCACTGTTGGGCAGTCTACCATTTTGAATGCCATCCAGGGTGTAGATAGGCAGTTGCAACAAACCAATGCATTCCTGGAGAGCATTCATTCTGGTCAGGCGGCCCTTCACCAAGCTTTTCAGACTCTGGCCTCAGCACTGATGGCTGCCATTGTCCCCGTCTCTAGCCTCCCCCCTCCAACTTCCTCCACCCGACCCAATCCCCTGTACCTCTGCCTATCCCAAGCACACCATCAGACCAGCCTGCACACACGTCAACACACAAGAGTGGACATGGCTAACATAAGCACCACACATCCCACAGGCACTCACACAAGCACCATCCCCATGCAGACACACCAACATCCACTGCCTTCACTGTGTCCCCCTCCTCCACGTTCTGCTCCTCCCTCCCAGTTTTGTCTCCACTCACACCTGCATAGGCTACATCCTCAGCCGCTACCTCCATCACCAGCATGCTCATCACCACACACTGCTCACGTGCCATCACCACCCCCACTACCATTCACACATCCCCTGTGTTCTCTCCCAGTGTGTCTGTGAGCCCTCCTCCCAAACTACACAAACGCCGGCAAACACCCACTCAACAGCCATCCACCTCACAACAACCTCCAGCCCATGCACCCTCAGCCAAATTCAGCAGATGTACACCTCCTACAACCACTACCTCTTCCTCTACTCCCAAACCCCCTCCATCTTCCCGTCCCAGTGTGTCTAAAAAACGTTTCCTCGCTAACTTTTACCTCTTCCCTACACCTCCCCCCTGCCTCAGGCAAACATAAGCAAGCAACACACATCCCACAGGCACTCACGCAAGCAACACACACATGCAGACACACTAACATCCACTGCCTCCACTGTGTCCCCTCCTCCTCGTCTCCCTCCTCCCTCCCAGTCTCGTCTACACTCACACCTACATGCACCACCTCTACAGCCACTACGTCCCTCTCCAGCACACCCACCACCACACCCCGCTCACGTGCAGTCACCACCCCCACTACCATTCACACGTCCCCTGTGTCCCTGTGATGCCCCCTCCCAAGATACACAATCGCAGGCACACACCCACCCAACAGCCATCCACCTCACGACAGCCTCCAGCGCATGCACCTTCACACAAAGTCACCAAACGTACACCTCCTACAGCCACCACCTCTTCCTCCACTCCCAAACCCCCTCCAGCTACCCGTCCCAGTGTGTCCCAAAAACTTTTCCTGTCCACCCTTGACCTCTTTCCCACACCTCCCCCACCCCGTCCATCTCATAGGTCCCGAAGTAGCACCTCAGCCACAACATCTCTGGGACCAGTGGTGCCTGTAGTCACCGGAATGTGGAGTGCACCGGCCACCAGGACAGCCAGTGTGGCACGGAGCCACAGCACAGACAGTCCCCCACCTGTGAAGCATCAGAAGTTGGCCAGTGCCCGGTGGGAGAGGGGGAAGACTCCAGCCACCAAAGCCGCTCCCAGGGGTCCCGTTGGGATTGTGGAGTCAGCTGTGACACCTTCCAAGATGGGGAAGGGCCACAAGAAACCCGGCAAGTCTGGGAAGAGCAGCACGGCGGAGAAGACCGCCATCATCCCCGCTGCCCAGGAGGCCACCGCCAGCTCCAGCCCAGCTGTCCAGGAGGCCACCGCCAGCCCCAGCCCAGCTGCCCAGGAGGCCAAACCCAGCCCCAGCCCAGCTGCCCAGGATACCACTGCCAGCCCCAGCCCAGCTGCCCAGGAGGCCACCGACAGACCCAGCCCAGCTGCCCAGGAGGCCACCGCCAGCACTAGCCCAACTGGGCCATGAAGGACCGCCAGCAAAAGGCACGTTGGGCCATGAAGGACCTCCAGCAGCTGAGACCCTGCAATGTAGACCGCCATCTGAAGCACCGCTGAACAGGGCACCGCCTTCTGAAGCACCGCTGAACAGGGCACGCACTGCTGAACAGAGCACCGCCATCTCAAGCACCGCTGAACAGGGCACTGCCATCTCAAGCACCACTAGCCCATGAGCGGCAGGGGCACTGACGCAACTGGGTCCGTCACAGGGTGAATGATGCACTCTGGGCACCAGTCCCCCTCCAGAACCAGTGGAGAGATCCATCTACTACCTCTGTCCTTAACAGGATGAAGCACTCTGGGCACCAGTCCCCCTCCAGAACCAGTGGAGACTGTCATCCACTTGAGAGACTGTGACTTTGCACTCCCCAGGATTGAACCAGTGGGCAAGCCAACCACTGTAGCGACTTGAGAGACTGTGGCTTTGCACTCCCCAGGATTGAACAGTGGGCAAGCCATCCACTGTAGAGACTTGAGAGACTGCGGCTTTGCACTCCCCAGGATTGAACAGTGGGCAACCCACCCACTGTAGAGACTTGAGAGACTGTGGCTTTGCACTCCCCAGGATTGAACAGTGGGCATGTGGCCCCCTCGTGGATTTGGCGTTGTGCACTCAACAGGCTGAGGTGCCCCCCATTTCCCTCCACCTGAGGTGCCTGTTTTCTTGCTCTCTGATGCTCCTGCAGTGTTCTCTCCGTCATGGTCGGGGATCTTGTGTGGGCCTCGCCCATACCGTGTGGTCCCAGTGTTCCACGGACTTTCTTTGTGCAGTACCTGGACTACTATGCCTGGTATTTCTTTTGTACATTGTGTATATATATATTTCTGCCTACTTGTTTTTAATATATTCCGATGGTTACACTCATTTTCTTTGGTCTTTGCATTCTTCCGGGGGTGTTTGGGGGGTGTACCTGTGATGTATTGATATGCATTAGTGTGTGTGTTGTGGTGGTTGAGGGTGGGGGTGTTGCGTGTGTGTCCCCCTGTTTTTTGCCTCCCCCCTCCCCTGTGTCGTAGGTGATGTACTCACTGTGGTCTTCGCCGCCGGCGTACGTGCTCCTGGTAGAGGAGCAAGAAGACCATTGCAGGGAGAATTTGGAGCTTTGGTTCCATGGTGTCCTCGTTCCTCACGGAGTGTGTAGAGGTGAGTGTTTTCCCTTCTAAATTCCTGTTTCCGCCGTGTTTTTATCTGCGGTCAATCCGCCCCGGAAAAGGTGGCGGATTGGTAGGTTGTGGTACTGTGGGCGGTACATTGTCTGCCGCCTGACTGTTGGCGGTGACCGCCGCTCTGTTTGTTTGTACCGCCGTGGCGGTCTGAGTGTTAAAGTGGCTGTCTTTGTTGGCGGTTTCCGCCACAGTCGTAATTGCAATTTGTTTACCGCCGGCCTGTTGGCGGTCTTACCGCCGCTTTAACACCGTCCGCCAGGGTTGTAATGACCACCTAAGTCATAAAAGAGAGCAGATCAGTGTACAGGAAACGTTACATCAGACAATGAGGGTTTTAAGGTGTAGGAATCACATATCGTCCATAATTGTAGACATTATGGGGGTCATTACGGGTTTGGCGGTCTCATTACCGCCATGTTGGCGGTGGCGGTCGTATCGCCAACAGGCTGGCGGAGAAGACCGCCAAATTCTAACCATGGCAGTATTCCCAACACAATACAGGCAATCCACCGCCAGTGCGGTCAGGCTGCCATGGACGGCAGAAGCCACCTTCAAGCCGGCGAAGACCATGTTCCCACCAGACAGATTACGAGGCTCCACACTGCCACGGTTTCCGCCGCGGTCGCACCATCACAGAAATCCTGTTGGAAACCAACTCTATAAAAGGAGCCACTCACCTTCCGGAACAAATACCGACTGAAGCCGCTATGGAACCTGAGTTAGCCGTCTCCATGCTGCTCCTGCTTGCCCAACGACTCTGGAACCAACAACGACAACAACATCAGTCGTGAGTATGCACACTTACATGTCACTGTTGCACAATGCAATGTATCTACGCACACAAAACATACACATCTTGAATGGTTGGCGATGGCGGCACACACATGTACCCTCACACTAACACGCACACTCACACACTGCCATGTACACACATGCACATACATAGTACACACACTATGGCCAACACACACAGGTCAAAAACACACACCAACCCCCATGTACACAGCACCAGCACAGTCAAATTCAACAACACACAACACTACCAAATGACACATCTACACCAGAATTTCAACACCTCAAAGCACCATTAAGTATCCACAATACACACCTCCATTTGACAAATCATACATACAACACAATTTAACAACTCCAGAGAACCCAAATACATAATCACACATCCATACAAAGAGGCATACGTCATACCCCGCAAACACACTTCACAATGGATCTGACATACCAATCACCACACACTCACGCACTCAGTACAACCGCACAAGGGCACACAACACTCCAAATAACACGTCAACACAATCACCAATACCAACACAAATCCATGTCCCCAACTCACATATTCCCTTCACACAATACTCATTCATCACTGCGGGACAAATGCAATGCACACACCCACACATGTTTCCCTGGCACAACTGGTAGCACAACCACCAGACACACAAAACTCACACACAAACAAAGGCAGCCAAGACCAAAACAGCCATAAGAAAAGAAAGGCAGAACAAAGATGTAACCTTGGAACCACCAACAACTGGTTGGCCCAGATATATGTTACTAAATAAATAAATAAACATATATACAGATCTATGTACGAACATGAAGGCCATAGGCCAGTCCAAACACATATGTGCATCATGCACAAAGGGCCCTTCCAAGTGCCCCTACTTGATTCTTGACTGCCATATAACCTCCACAGGCAGGGGCATCAATGGGGCAAGCAGGCACCTCAGGGACGGGGGCAGAAGTGGAGGGGGTGTTTGGGCTTAGGTTTGGGAGGGGGATTTTTGTGCTTGGGTTTGGGGGGGGCTTAAGTCAAGCCTTAGGGGAGGGCTGGGAACTCTTGGGAGAGGTAGACTTCTTGGCGTGGAGATGGGCATAGCTACTTACATGGGGGCCAGGGGAGGTATTGGAGGTGGAAGGAATGGACTTGGGGAGGGACACGGATCGTTTGAGGGTCACACGGGGTGGGAGAGGAGTAAGGAAAAGCCACAACTCTGACAGTAAACATTTCTTAGACACATGGGGATGGTCATGGCAAAAGGATTTGGGAGTGGAGGGAGAGGGAGTTGTTATAAGATGTGTTTTGGTGGATGTCTTGGGTGCCTGTGTCTATTGGGTGGGTGAGTGTGGGCATTTATGTGTCTTGGGAGGAGGGGCGGTGGAGGTGCTGGGAGATGCCATTGTGGATGGATGACTGTCTGTTGGGGTGCTGACTGCAGGCACTGTGGATTTGCTGCATTTAGGTGTGTCTGTGGTTGCAGTGACTGCAGATGTGGTGACTGGGATGGATGTCTGAGGGTCTACTATTGTGCTGACTGTGGGTAGGATAGGAGTTGTGGCTGGATCTGTGAATGATAGTGTGGTGTCTGCCGGTGTGTCTGGTGTCGTGTCTGTGAAGGTGGGGGTGGCGGGGGAGTCAGTGCAGGTAGTGACTGTTGGTGTGTCTGCAGGTGGGTGTTGTTTGTGTGCATGCCGGTGGTGGGTCTTGTGGTACTTGAGTTTGTCAGCAGTACCCTTGGATGTTGAAGTGGATGTATGCTTGTCTATCTGTGTGCTTGGCTGGTACGGGGAAGAGGGGTTTGGGATTGGGAAGAGGAAGGTGGAGGGAGGACGGAAGACGAAGGGTGACTGGCTGCTGTCAGTGTGAAGGCCAGAGACTGAAAGTATCTGTGAATGCCCTCCAGGAACACATTGCTCTGTTGGACTTGAGTTGCCCATCCCTGGATGGCATTCACGATGGTCGACTGTCCCACAGAGATGGACCTCAGGAGGTCAAAGCCCCCTCACTGAGGACAGCATGGCGGACAGGGGCAGAGGTGCCTGCAGTGAAGGAGACGCCCACTCTCCTGGGTGAGCGGGCACAGACAACTGGGTGGGGAGCTACAGGGAGGACGGTGGTAATAAGGGGGTGGCGGACAAAGATGGTGCTGGGATGTTCCCAGAAGGATCCACCATCGACAGGGAGTGTCCACAGGAAGAGAATTCCGAGGATGATGATGATCATCCTGTCTCCCCAGTGGCACTCCCCTTGCCCTCCGGCCACTGGGTCCCTCGCTGTCGGTGGTATCAGCACTCTGGGTCCCGTGGCCAGCAGCATTCCTACTCACCTGTGCCCCCGTCTCCTTTGCCTGCCGATGCTGATGCACACAGATAGAGAGATAGAGAGAGAGGGTCATCACATTCTTTAGATACACGTATTACAACATGGACAGCTGTAGGTATACATATCCTGGCTAGGCAATCTTATATAGAAAACGACATATCCTACATAATTTCACAACATGTTACTTCTAGCCACCTGTTTATTTAATCTCTCTCACTGACATCATAATCTAAATAAGCTAGCACAACTAGAGCATTCCGACAAATCACCTGTAAAGCTATGTCAGCATGCTCATCATACCCTGGCTTAAGCTAAAGTTCTGTCCTAATCCTGATCATAACTCTCCATAGTCCTATCACCTTTAGGAAAAGCAGTTGACTGATCACACCACATCATGCATGTTCTGATTCAACACCTGACCAGTTCATGTCCATAAGTAATGTCCCATGCAAGTTAAGAAAACTCTAATCACAGACCACACAGCACCTGCCATTCCAATTACATGCCTGGCTGAATCCTCAGTACATATATGCCATAATGGATACAAACATCTGATTTAACCACAACAAGTGGCACTCCCATACAGGTGACATCTGATTTTTAGAATACATATCTGGAGAGCAGTCATGTCACTACATGTACCAAATCCCTGAGGAATACCTGCAGACACTATACACAGATACACCACATCACTTCATACATGCATGTGCAGCTACAGTGGCCTACATAGCACGCATGAGACACCCACTGACAATTACAGAAAGCAGTGTACTAACAACTAAACAAATGCCAGCCAACAAATACATTATAGGGCCCATAACATTCCACCTGACATGCAGATACAGTTCCACGACATGACAACATGAGTAAACCAACATCACTCACACCATTCCTGGCCTGTGATTACCTGTACCTAAGTCCAGACAACACACATAGCCCACTGAAAAGACATGTGTACATGATGTACACATGGACCTACACGATTGCCATTGCACTGACAACAGATTCCACAACAACACCTGTATAAGAAATAGTAGTACAGCGAAACCATTACATCTTGAATTAACAGGTGAGTCAATACCAATTCCTGTCCAAACTGCCCATGTCAGCTAGGCTAAGGGAAGCAATGTTTGTCCCACTCTATAAGATGTACCCCGAGTAATCTTTGAGACATGATGTAGGCAGCTAATAACATATGTTGCACTCTTATTGGTAGGGCACCAGCACATTTAGCATGTACATTGTATATTATCAGGGTAGGTCAGCTTAGACACTTACCTCCTCTAGAACAAAGCCATTGGGATAAAAGCAATTTGTCCACATGTCAAAGGCATGGAAATGCACGAAAAGGGCAAATAGACAAATTCAGACACCCAAATCTGAATCTCCTTCCGTTACAACCTTCACATACCTCATAGTATGAATATGAAGGGACAATTGGGATACATCTACAAACCCATATGTACAGCCTATACCGGCCATATCTGTTGACTTATTGAGATGCCAGCCTCACATGGAGTCAATACTTGCATGAGGACAAAAGTTAACTAGCCCCTGTACCAAATATGTCTTGCACCCAGTAGCAAATACATATGATCAACACAGATGGGAGTGGTCAGACACCTTAGAGCTACTTAATCACATATGCTGATGAATGGACCTGAAACAACTCTGTGGGTAGGATGATACAGCAGCTTACATCCATATAAATGGCTGGGTGGAGCTGCACATGTAATTTGTGCATCTATACATGCAGTCATAGATATACCTTGAAACAGGTGATCTCAACGTACACATAGCAAACCCTGATGCCAGATCTCTAGCTAATAGTCAGGCAATGTAAGTACTACATATTCCCACTAGTCTACATATGTGTAGCACCTACTACATTGTCACAGCTGCTAAAGTGTGACTGGAAACACCATACTACCAGAGCCAAGTACAAGGATACAGTCAGTACTTACCCGCTTGTGGCTACTGTGCTGCCATCAAGCACCCATCCACCTCAGGGTAGGCCATGCCAAAATGCAGGCCATTATGGGGGTCAGGGTCCGACGGGCACCCCTCCGTCATTGGGAGGACATCCCAAGCTGGGTCTCAGCGGTCTTCTGGCCTTGCATCTCAGGTCCTCCCACTGCTTTCGACAATGGGTGCTCGGCCGGCTCTGGACTCTCAGGGTCCGCTCGGGCTTGGCGACAGCACACCAAATTCCCTTCTTCTGATGGGCGTTGACATGCATGGATGACACAGACTAAAGGAGAAAGTCATGTACCCATGCACCATACCAATAGGAGGGGTCAGTTCACATCAGTCACACCAAGTAGGTACACATAATAATTCACTCTGCTCAAACGCTTTCACAATATGCCATCTGCATGCATCTACACCCTCACCAGTACACCCAACACCTATCACAAATGGCTAAGGCATTGGACTCACCTGCTTCTCTGGTGCCCCATAGAGCTGTTCATACTGGGGTAGGACCTTCTCCATTAGTTTCTCCAGCTCTTCTCGGGTGAAGGCAGGGGCCCTATCACATGCAGGACGTGGCATGATGACTCCCAGAGGCAGTACACTACAGCTCTTGTCGTGGAGGTCTTGCTGGCAACAGTGTCAGAAATAAAGTGAGCAAAACTGCAGAAATGGCCGCCCCGTACAGGACCATCACCGCCCATGGTCATGCCCGTTGGCCCCAGTTCACCAAAGGCAGCAATGTTAACCAATGGCAAGTTGCCACCGGTTGCGACTCCCTAACGCCATGACGACTTCCGCCGGTGGACGTAGGTCACTTCCAACTGTCAACTACAGTAGGTCAATTTGGGCACATGTAACCAGTGGATGTGCTTAATTATCTGCGTCTCTCACTTACTCTGCCAAACATCTTTGTAACCGTCTGTTGTGCCATCATGGTTGGCAACATATTGTGCCTATTTTTACACAATGACTGGTTGAGGGAGTATATTTAAGGCGAGAACTATGTTAAGCTACTCTGAGGTACATAGGCCACAGGTAGATATTGGTAGAATCCAAAAGATATGTGTGATTAGTGCAGAACAGCTAAGTTTCACACACGTGTACACTAACATTTGTTTCATATGTACAATCCAATTTACACGTTAGCCAATGTGCAGCTATGAGGGTGAATTAGGTGCATATCTATGGTCTGTATTGTATATGTCAGAAGTGCTACACATCCTTCACAGATGTTAGGTGTCAGGTGATATACAATGTGTTAATGTGTGCATTCTGCATAACTCATTGTATATTCTCTACTCTCAACATAGTTATCCTGCCATGAGGAGTGTGAGACAACCACCAGTTTACCGTCCACTAGTAGACCTGAAAGCCATGGAGGACAGGCATGTCATCCAGACATTTTGTCTGAATCGTAAGACCATCATGGATCTTTGTACACAGATGGAGCCAGATCTGATGCCAGCCATTTGCAATCCCTATGGCATACATCATTCAAGTATTTTCAGTGCTACACTTCCTGGCAACAGGGTCATTTCAGAATACTGTCGCCTTAACAGAAGGGATGTCTCAGTCCATGTTCAGTCTGGTGTTGAAGAATGTAGTGTGTGCATTGTTTAAACACCTGGACAGCTACACCAGGTTCCCCCAAAGAGCGGACTTGGCCTATTTGAAGACAGACATTTATGGGATGGTACACATTCCTCATGTGGAAGGAGCTATTGATGGCACCCATGTAGCCCAGGTCACTCCCAATGGCAATGAACAGGTTTATATAAACATTAAAAACTATTACTCAAACAATGTACAGACGGTCTGGCAGACCAGTACATCTCACAAGTGACTGCCAAGTTTCCTGGATTTGCGCATGATTCCTACATAATGTGGAACAGCAATGTCCAACATCTGATGGCACGACTGCAAACAGAGAGGGCCTGGCTGCTTGGTGAGTTTGCATTGTGGTGTGTGTTTCAGTATTACATCACCTGTCATCACAATATAACCAGTTGTAGCACCTATTTATGAGTTGTTCTGCCGTTGTGTTCACAGGTGACTCGATTATTCAAACCTTCCTTGGCTGTTGACACCAGTGAGGTACCCAGCAACGCCAGGGGAACTCTGTCTCAAGGAGGTCCACGAGAGGGTGAGGCGTGTAATCAAATGAACATTCGGGCTTTTAAAGGCAAGTTTCAGGTGGCTGTACATATGTGGAGGAGCCCTCCTTTTCTCGCCACACAAGTTATGTCAAATAATCGTTGCCTGCTGCATGCTCCACAATCTAGCCCTGGGGAGTCAGATACCGTTGATAGCAGATGAGGGTGAGGCATCTGGACCAGTGGCTAAAAATGCTGATGTAGCAAGTGATGAAGAGCCAGAGGAAGAAGGAGCAGCTGACTCTAGGGCAGATCTAATCAATGAGTACTTCCACTGACATACAGGTATGTGAAGTGGACCTTTAGAAGTGTCG
Organism: Pleurodeles waltl; assembly: GCF_031143425.1. NCBI lineage: Eukaryota > Metazoa > Chordata > Amphibia > Caudata > Salamandridae > Pleurodeles > Pleurodeles waltl. The sequence goes on along the minus strand of NC_090442.1, from coordinate 317,274,233 downwards.
AATGTGCACATTGTAAATTGGACGGCTGCCATTACACCTCCTGACTTGAATCATCAGTAGGGGGTGTAATGAGCTCCAATGTCTATATGTGAGTTGTGGAAGGAGGCTGATAGATTGTAATGTGTCCAGTAAAGAATAGTCTGCTCTAACATGTATTGTTACATCAGGTCCTAACGTACACTTCTGTAATGGACTAATCAGTATTGAGGTATGTTTTTTGCATTTTCCTATCCTCTTTTCCTTCAACTCACTGAAAATGCTATTTCGTGTTTGGCTCTGCAACCTATGGCTTAACGTATTCATTGTCAGTAGGCAATGGTAATTGTTGACAGACATGAGAGGTGTACATGACAATCATCTAGTAAAATGGATATAGTTACAGTGGGATGGAAACATGTTTGTACTCCCTTCATACAAGTGGGGTTGTGACTGCTTAGTCCTTTCCTATTACCACTCGGGTTGGGGGAATGTGAAATGGTGTGTTACCTTTCAGTTGAAGTTTGGGGCCCAGGTGTGAAGATTGGATCGTGGCCTCTGGCTACAGAATGGGTGGGGTAGTTTGTGATGACCATGGGGCCTAGCTGTGTTTGTATTCTGACGTTGCTGTCCAAGGTGCAGGTAACTGTACTGTGATACAGGTGAGTAACAATCCTACACGTATGGGCCCTATGTTAGTGTATGGTTAATGTACTGGGTTCCTCAGTGATGTTATATGTGTGTTCCATGGGATTTGTGATCATGCAGCTATGGAATGTGAATGTGAAGTCTGTCCCTGGTGATATATAGGTCCAATCTGGGTGCCCCTGCTTTGTAGGTGGGTTGACATGGCCATGATTTCTATTATCTGTATGTGTGCATTGTTTGCCCCCATGCCTTCCATCCTGATAGTACTCTCTGTTATGCTCTATTTGCAGATTGAAATATTGACTATAATATGGTGTTGGCCTGGATTTCAACCTCTCATGGTTATACATATACTGTAGATGTGTTCAATTATCATTTATTGTGCATATCAGGACACTAAAGTTCAAAATCAAAGTGCTTAAATGAAACATAGGGTGATGAGTGAGATCATGGTAGATGGTTTCATCAGAACAGCAGCTACACCACTTGGTTACACAGGTCCAGTGTCCTTGTACCATGGGAAAATAGAGTCATGCCTCAGAACAGTCTACAGGGTGTCTCAGTGGCACACAAGGGTGACATATCAGGAGAGGTTCACTTCCTGGCAATGGGTTTGGCCTTAGCATCTGCTCCAATCCGGCTGTCTGTGGTGGATGTCCATGTTTGCATGTGGGTTCTTCAGCTACAGAGGGAGGGCTGTCTGAGGCATGTGGGTCCCTTGGCAGGGCCTCCACTCTACTTGCTGCTGCAGATGTAGATGGGGCAGATGCTACGTTGCTAGTGGAAGAGGCCTTATGGTGTGTTGAGGAACCAATGAGGGTGGTATTAATGTCCTTCAGCACCTCTTCAATGGTAGCCATGGTGGCATTATGGGCCTGCCACTGCTGCATGACTTCCTGGTGGTATTACCTCTGCAGCCTTTGCTTCTCCCCCAACATGATGATTATTTGGCCCATTCTGTCCTGGGAACTTTGGTATGCTCTCAGAACTTGGGAGATGGTCTCCTGGTCAGTGGAGTCCATTTGAGGCCCCATTTTCTGGCCCACCGCATCCCACCCACGCACCCTACCCCAAGGTGCCTGTGTCCTTGGCACAGTGTTCCCACTCCCAGTGGTTGCAGGGCCTTCATTATCAGGGATGTCAAGGATTGACTCAGGTCCCTGAACTGTGGGGCACACAATTGATTGAACAGGCATTGGGACACATGTTAGGGCGGGGAATGGTGACTTGTGATGTGGTTGCACCAGGGGTCGGGGTGTTGATGTGCTCAGGGTGAGGCAGGGAGTCGTTTACTGACCAGGTGTCCCAGATGGGCCAGGTTGTCAGTCATTGTCCAGACATTGAGGCATGTTGTCCTCACTTGGGCCTTCATCCTGAGGGGGATTGGCAGTCTCAGGTATCCTTTCCATGGTGACAATGGCTGGGTTATCTGTGGAGGGAGTGAGACACAGAGTTCAAGCTGGAATGTGTGTTTGATTACCTCTTTGTGAGACACAGACAGTGACTTTACATGATTCCCTACAATGACATTGACACAGCATATCTTTGTTATACATACTACTCTGTGACCTGATTACCATACTCCATGTTGGGAGCTGTCATACAAGTTTGGTACATATTGCACTGCAGATGGGGGTCTGTTTCTATCTGATAATTGACATGACTGTTCACCTCTCTTACCTAGTGAATATTCAGGCTATTCACAAGTCACACATTAAAGCTGAACAATGCACAATGGTGTCCTAGTGGGAACACAGTATGTGAGTATGCAATGGTAATAGTCCTGTATCTAAATGTTGTGCATGTGCATCGACTCAGCCATCTTACTTTCCAACCCAGGTTAGTCTATTTCTGGTCTGGGATATTTGATCTGTGGCCATTAGGAATGGTCACTCAGCGGTAGCTGTATATTGTTTTGTATGCTATTGTGAGTGTGCCATTGCATTGCTGTCATTGAATGTACTGGTCCTCACTAGGACAATCTAGATGGTACAGCTAGTGCTTTAGTTGTACATGCATGAAATGTGATGTGTTGTGCACATTTCAAGTTTTCAAAATAATGGGTTAGTGCATTCTGGGAGTCGTAGTGATTTGATTAGCCAACAGTTAACGTGCCATTGCCAAGGGCTGTGAGGGCCGTTGGACTGAGTGGAGTGGTGGAATGCAGGAGAGGGGCATTAGGTGATTAGTTGGGAGGTGTAGTGGGACATTTGGTTAATTAGGGACTATTTTGGTGGTGAGAAAGCATGCAGGACAATAAAGCTGTGTGGCATGACTGTTGTGGGTACTTACCAGACTCCAGACCCCCAGGTATTCCAGTCAGCCCTGCAGCATGTAGTATGCCCATGACCTTCTCCTCCAATGATGTGAACTGTGGGGGAGGAGGTAGGGGCCCACCGCCATTCTTGTACATGGCTATCTGGTGGCGTGATGCCATGGAATGCACTTTCACTCGTAGGTCGTTCGACCTCTTCCTGAATTCCTCCCTTGTGCGTGGATGGCTGCTTACTGAGTTGACCCTGTCAACTATCCTTTGCCACAACTCCATTTTCCTGGCAATTGATTATTGTTGGACCTGTGCTCCAAACAGTTGTGGCTCCAACTTGACAATTTCATTTACCAAGACCCTCAACTCCTCATCAGTGAAACGTGGGTGTTTCTATGCTGACATGGTAGTGGTTGTGTAGACTGTATGTTGGGGTGTTGTCAGTGTGAGGGTGCAGTGTTGGGTTATTGGTGAGGTGTGGGTGCTGCGTTGTGAGCGTGTGACGGTTGTCGTGACTTGTGTGTGCTTGTGTTGTGTGTATTGTGTTAGTTGTGCTGATGTGGAGTGTGTGTCCTCAGTGTGATGTGTATGTATGCCTATTGTGTAAAGGTGCTATATCTATCTCCTACTCTCTAGTTTTCTGATTGGTGTTTTTGTTGCAAAGGACTGTGGGTTGTGTAAGGGTGTGTTATATAGTGCAGCGTGTATGGGTGTCAGGTGGGTGGATGTGTGTCAGGTGTAGGGTATTCAAACTATCCAATGTGGTGTGATGTTCTGCCAGATGTGAGTTTAGACTGTGGCGGTTCACACTGCCAATGGTTTTCCGCCATGTAAGAACTGTTGTGGAGATTTGTGGCTCGTAATCTGGTGGGTGAAATTGCGTTGGGCTGGCGGTGCTGATGGTGGGACTACCTCATTCCCACCCTCCAGTGTCCTGGCGGTTTGGGATTTTTGGATGCCTTTTAGAGGTCTTCACAGTGTGACTCTGAATACGGCATTCGGGTTACAAACAACATGGGGGTCTTCTAAATATATGTTGAAATACAGTGTTTGTGGTTGTCTGTACTAACAAGACTTTATTACTTCCCAAAGGACCTCTTCTTTGCAATCTCAGAATAACAAAATATTGAGAAAAAAAACATAATGAGGATCTAAACACGTCTTACAGTTTGCATGCAACCACTAGATGTTGCTTAATAGATCAATTAACAACATTAGAAGGATTGAAGTTTATGAACAGTAAGTAACAAAACGATCTCCGTAACAAAAGCTATAGCCCACTTACCTACCTAAATAAACTACACAATCTGTGATCTGCCTGCTAAGCAATGTGCTTTGTAGCAGGTACATGAAACCTCTATGCTACTTTATGAATCAAAACTGTAACTGGATCAAAAACAGAACTCTTCTAATACTGCTATTATAATCCCCTCACAATCGCTGGGCACACAAAGATCTCTGTGGCAAGTGTCTTATCCCTTTAAGATGTCTTAAACCGTAGCCTCTGTGTTACAAATTTATCAACCTAGAACAGATAACCTGTCACATTTGTCCTTGTTGCCATTTTTGCAGCATATTGTTCTTTTAAATTAAATGCATATGTTCACTGTCAGACTCTATTTTCAAGCTCTGCCCCTCATACCTCAACCCCCTTTCATCTGCAATACCTTGATCCCCAATTTATGGGTTTCCAGAATACAGTTTTCCAATTCCAACACTGCCCAGAGGACTCAATACATTATCACAATTTAAACCCATGGAGTACATTCCCCTTTAGACATGTTTGTATACATACTTCTTTGTTATGCCGCTAAGAACTGCTTTCTTTCACGCCATAGAGCCCAAATCACAACCATCCCTCTTCTAAATGGTCTCAACCATAGATCCTATCCCAAGACCTAGTTTCATGCATATACAATTCCACATTCAGTGCCAACTAGGAAGTGCTACAGATAGCCAGGAGATAGTTGGCAGTGGCCTGAGTATTTCTCCGACCTCTGTTAGAAGATATTGGTTTGGAGGTGGATCCCACATGTTGAAGGTATCATCATCCAGAAATAGACCTTATGCATCTAGCATGGGTGTGCCCATCTTTGAGGAACCACTGGAATGATTTCTCTAAAGAAATTATCACGCATGACTGAATGTTACTCTGTCCTTTACCCCCATTATTCTTACAGGGTTGCTTTCATGACATTCGTCCCTTGACTCAGAGATGTGTGGTTTGGGCTTTACTATCGTACAAGAGTGTGTCTATGTGCTGTGGACACCTCCTTCTTGTAGGAGGCTGGCCTGGTTTGTAGTGGGTACCTTGGGTACTTACATCTTGTACCAGGTCCAGTTATCCCTTATTAGTGAATTAGTAGTGTTCTAGCAGCTTGGGCTGACAGAGGTAGCTATAGCAGAGCATCTTAGGCTGAACTAGGAGACATGCAAAGCTCATGCAATACCACTTATAGTTACACAGTACTTATACACAAGTAAAGACAATACTCAGTGTTACCAAAAAGAAAAGTGTTTATTTGGGTGACACAGTACCAAAATTATCTTAGAGACAATACTCCTTCTGGAGGTAAGTATTATACACAATATACACACTAGACACCAAAATTAGACAAGTAAATAGTCATAGAACAATGCAAACAGTAGGAAATCCTATAGAATGCAATGGGAGAAAATAGGCTGGGGCAACACAAACAATATACAAAAAAAGTGGAATGTGAATCACAAATTCCCCCCTGGACATGTGTAGTGTGTGCAGAATCGCTGGGAGAGTAAGAATACAGTAAAGGTAAGTAAATTACCCCACCCCAGAGCCCAGAAAAGCTGGAGTAAAGTACTGCAAGTTTCCTTAGGACACACTACACCTCGTTTTTGGGATTTTGCAGCAGCTAACCAAGTCTCCAAAGAACAACTGCTGGATTATTGGACCAGAAGACCTGCAAAGGAAGGGGACCAAGTCTAGAAGTCGAAAGAAGTTCCAGGAAGGACAGGAGCCCCTGCCAACCCAGAAGAGGGTGCAAAAGAAGAGTTCCTGGTTAGTTGAAGACTGCAGAAATGCACCCTAGGAAGATGCCAGCGGGTTCCTGCATGATGCAAAAGCTGTCCCACAGCGTGAGAAGCGTTGCAGATGAGATTTCGTATTGGAAGGCGCCAACAAGCCTTGGCTACGGCAAAAGTGCATTGTTCATTAAAATGGTGCTGGATGGACTCAGGAGGGACCTAGGGGCCTCAACTCTCTGTGAGGAGGAAGAGGGGACTCTCAGCACTTCAGGGAGCCCTCAGGATGCCAGCCAGCACCCCCAGAAGCTGCATGATCTGGGTTCAAAGGAGGTTCAAAACGCGGGTGATACAGCACAAAACAAGAAGGTACCATGCCACCAGAGAACAACTCAGCGAGTTGGGAGTCACAGGGTGGAGTGCTGGGGACCTGGGCCAGGCTGTGCACGAAGGAATTTTGCAAAGAGTGCACAGAGGCCTCAGGAGGTGAATAAGACACAGAACACAGGGGTACCATCATTCCCGGGGAAGGCAAGGACTTACCTCCTCCAAATTGCATCAGCAGGACATCAGGACAGTCTATGTCGATGATGTCCATCCTCTGTGTCCTTAGGAGCACGCTCGTTGCCGTGATAGGAGTCCCAGTGTACCAGTCGTTGCCTTGGAAGGTACCTGCTTGAAGAAGGGGAGTGACTCCGTCACTCCACGGGAGATTTGTTCGGTCCTTCTGGTGCAGGATGAAGACAGGGAGTCCCCAGAGCATGCACACCATGGAAACTGTTGCAGTTGCTGACTTGGAGCTGAGGTTGCTGAAGAAAAGTGTCTCTTGTAGACACTTTGTTGCAGTTACAGCATTTCTTGCAGCATGCTGCGGTTGCTCTGAGGTCAGAGGATGCTGAAGTTGTTGCAGAGGATTCCTGAAGGAAACTTGCAAGCAGAATCTGAAGAGAACCCACAGGAGAGACCCTAAATAGCCATGAGAGGGGGATTGGCTACATTATCAGGTATGGACCTATTAGGAGGGGTCTCTGACATCCACTGCTGGCACTGGCCACTCAGAGCCCTCCAGAGTGCCCCCACACCTTGCAAAGCAAGATGGCTGAAGTCTGGGACACACTGGAGGAGCTCTGGGCACCACCCCTGGGGTGGTGATGGACAGGGGAGTGGTCACTCCCCTTTAGTTTGTCCAGTTTCCCGCCAGAGCAGGGGAGAAGGGGTCCCTGAAACGGTGTAGACTGGTTTATGCAAGGAGGGCACCATCTGTGCCCTTCAAAGCATTTCCAGAGGCTGGGGGAGGCTACCCCTCCCCAGCCTGTAACACCTATTTCCAATGGGAGAGGGTGTAACACCCTGCTCTCAGAGGAAATGCTTTGTTCTGCCTTCCTGGGACTGTGCTGCCCAGGCCCCAGGAGGGCAGAACCCTGTCTGTGAGGTGGCAGCAGCTGTAGCTGCAGTGCATGCCTCAGAGAGCTGGTTTGGCAGAACTGGGGGTCCATAGTGGAGCCCCCAGGATGCATGGAATTGGCTCCCCAATACCAAATTTGGAATTGGGGGACAATTCCATGATCTTAGACATGTTACATGGCCATATTCAGAGATACCATTGTGAAGCTACATAAAAGTATCGATCTATATATAGTGCACGCATGTAATGGTGTCCCCGCACTCACAAAGTCCGGGGAAATGGCCCTGAACTATGTGGGGGCACCTTTGCTAGTGCAAGGGTGCCCTCGCACTTAGTAACTCTGCACCTAACCTTCAGCAAGTGAAGGTTAGACATATAGGTGACTTATAAGTTACTTAAGTGCAGTGAAAATGGCTGTGAAATAACGTGTGCGTTATTTCACACAGGCTGCAATGGCAGTCCTGTGTAAGGGTTTGTCTGAGCTCTCTATGGGTGGCAATATAAATGATGTAGCCCATATGGATCTCCTGGTACCCCAATGCCCTGTGTACCTAGGTACCATATACTAGGGACCTATGGGGGGGGTCCAGTATGCCAATTGAAATTGGTAAATGAAGTCACTGGCCTACAGTGACAAATTTAAAAGCAGAGAGAGCATAAGCAGCACTGAGGTTCTGGTTAGCAGAGCCTCAGTGACACAGTTAGGCACTACACAGGCATACACATTAGGCCACAAACTATGAGCACTGTGGTCCTGGCTAGCAGGATCCCAGTGAGACAGGCATAAAACACTGACATATAGGTTTTTATCTATGAGCACTGGGGTCCTGGCTAGGAGGATCCCAGTGACACAGTAAAAACACACTGACACACACAAACAGGCCAAAAGTGGGGGTAACTGTGCTAGAAAGAGGCTACTTTCTCACACTTCTTTACTGCATTGTGTCAAGGGCCTAACCAACTGTAATGATATGTCTGATACCTGCTGCAGTCGAATGGATTTGCACAGTGCAGATTGCTGGTGCAAACTCAAGTGCATGATGCACTTAAGCAGATGGTCCTCTCGTCCTATGCTGAGACTTACCATTAACAAATCAATCACATATCAATAACAATGAAGCACAATAAGCCCCACAAGGGTGACAAACAGTAATAGATTTGCAAATTATGAAGTTTTACTAGCAGATTAGCAGAACTATGAACTCAACTCATTTGAGATTAATAAAAATAAGTGGTTAGTTCTATGAATGTTTTCGTTATATAAATCAATTTAATCCAAAACAAGCAAAGACAAAGTGAAAGGCTGAAACTTCTCACAGAGTGTAATGGAACAAATTAAGTTTCTCATAATGAAAAAATCCTCTAATATGCTATGGTAAGAGAAAATCAGGACTCTCATGAGAGAAGTCTAACAGGAGGTTTCAGCAAGTAAAGCCTCCGAAAGGCAGAATCAAATAAAGATTCGCCCAGGTAAGTGAGAATGGATTTGCTAACTCTTTGAGCAGGGGCAAAATAAAGCATCGGATCCCAAAACAGTGGGAAGAGGCATCTGAATCTAATTTGCTCTGGAATGCACAATTAAATCACACAATGATTTACAGTAAAGAACACCTCTTTACGGTCCCCATGAAGAAAGCCAATCAGAATCCGCCATTTCACTATGGCATATTTTCAGTCTTATTTCCAGATATAACATAATGGAAGTTTTCTGCTGTATGTTATTAAAGAGATATCTCTTAGCAGGATGGGGCCACGTGTCCTCAGCACAAGTGTGGAAACTCAATATTCACTCTCTATGGAATGTATACAAATAAACAATTCTCACAGAAACCAAAACATTTTGTAACATTCTAATTAAACTACTGTAGCTTGGCTCCTAAAATAAAAGAAATGAAAAATACACAGCAAACACCGAACATTTTATTTTGACTAGAGTTACTCAAACGGACGCCTACATTAACTATGGCTAACTAAATGTGAACATCACACTTTACATATTTGTATATGCAGTGCAAATTAATATATATTAATATGCAAAATGAACAATAATGACAGTAACACCTTACCACTCATTACACTCTCCCTAGTGACCCCATGCCCCACGGACATTCCGAGCTCTCTCCATATAATTATGTCAAAATAATGATCTAGTGTAACAACGGTAATTCTTCAAATGAGCTCCTACCTCCTGCCCCTTGTTCCCCTTGTGTTATCGTGCAGAAATGTCTGACCCGGGATAGTAATCAGTTGTGGTCAAGTTGCAAATTATATTATGGGATTTAAGTGGACTTGTCAAAGGCCTATTAAATCATGTTGATTGCTACTGATTGACATGCCTCAAATCACAATGTGTCACAATAAAACTGCATAAATCATACTGTTTAAGATATTCTCTTATTTTCCGCATTTGTTGTACTGCCGTAGCTGTAATGTATAGGATTTGTGTGACAGTCATGTCTTATGAAAAAACTGTCAATAAAATGTAAAAATAAATGGTCTTGTACTATACAACCTAATTTAGCCAGCTTCCTTTTACTGAGAGTTTCATAATATTGACAACCGTGGTTATACAATCACAATACAAATGAACTCTAGAAGTGCAGAGTAATAACTTAGACAGGATCTATAAAATATAAAATATACATTATTGGATCTACCCGCTCTACCCTTTAATCTTCAACAAAAATAAAAAGCGTTACAGTGACATAACTTCTAAGATGAAGCAGCTGAGGTTGCATTTTTGGTCCATTTGGATCTATGTCACAGTCTTAAATTGATTTGCATTTTCAAAGTCTAAAGAAACAGGAAATGTTCTTGTATTACATCTACCCTGTCAAAAAGTCTTCTTATCAGGAGGACTGATTCTTCACATCCCATACCATGCATAAACTATGAAAAGGCTTCTCCAACTTCATTTTTTAGGCTGGAAGGAAAATGTCTTGTTCCTTGGGAATCCTCATCACAGGTAACAGATGCTTCTGTCCTCAGAACACTCTCTATCAGCCCAACAAGTAACCGTCCAAATTCGCAGTCAATAGAATTAACCCAAGGCCGTTGGCTTCTTTAGCATTCTTCCAGGCAGACATTAAGTTTCCCAGCCTCATACCTTCTGCACTTGGCCTCGGTGAATCTCTTTTTAGAACCGTGAAATTTCATGAACTCTGCAGATGCTTTACTTTGCATGAAATGTTCTTGTCAGGACACGATTAGCATAGAAGGTGTCTCATTGGTGTCTTTACCTAAAAATGTACAAATGCCCGACTTGCCAGCCGTTGAAGATTTCCAGTCTCTTTTTTTTGTGTTTGAAGAGACAAATACATAGTTTTAGGATGAAAATACAAAAAATAAATGGTGTGTTTGACAGATTAATAAATTCACAAAATACTCAACTGCTAGTTATGTGATGACTCATATGCAATCAAAGTTTATCTACATCGTTTATTTGTTAAATTCTTCAGAACAAAGGTCTGAAACGGTTCAATGAGGAGGTAAATTGAACAAGCCAACAATTAAGTGTCAACTTGTCATGGAGGTAAATTTCGGCCAGTCACTCTATGAATTTGTGATGAACGGTAAAACAATCAGGTCAAAAATCACACAAGTCTCATTATTTCAGAGGCCTGTAGTATTTTAGCACAGCAGCTGTATCTCTATATGTTCTGGTGTAGCCTAATGCCCCCTGGCAAAGCAAATGAGAGAGGGAGAGAGAGTAAGAAAGTAAGAAAGAATCAATTAGAGAGATAGAGATCAGTCTCAATCCATTGGTAAGAACCAAGGAAAGACACACGATCCATCTCCAGGCACCATTTATATTATCGACAAGCACTGTTTTTTTCAGACCAACAAAATGGGCATTTACCCAAAATGTCGACTGGTCCTCATATAAATAGTGAAAAGGGATTGGCCTTAGCTAACGGTTAAAATGTATTTGATTTGTAGTTCTACCTGTGAAATGTGAAAGCAGTATCATAGCAATGATGCCATGGGCTCTCGTGCAAGCAAGGAAGATGAATCATTTTACTATTGTTGGGGTAGTAAAATACAGCAATTATCAGAGCTCAGTGGACCCCTCAGGGCCCTGGTGAACTGCACATTCTTTATTAATGGTAAATAAGTTCCTGAAAAAAGCAGCGTTACAGAAGACATTGTTTAATAATACATTCTGGCTCTGTTTAGAAATGAGGGGCAGATTAAATGTTGTATGCAACCTCTCTTTTGGGAAAGAAGAGGGTTTTCAGGACTCGGGCACTAACAGATTTAGCATCTTCAAGCCCTCTGCTTTAGTAAATCAGAGGGATTCTGAAAACTAAAACCCTTGTTAAAACGCCATTAACCCCTTTTCTGCCAGGCCTGTTCTCCCTCAGGTGCCAAGCCTTTTTTTGGCTATTTGGGGCACTTTGCGCTTAGGCCCTCATAACTTTTTCTCCACATAAGCTACCCATGCCAAATTTGCGTCCTTTTTTTCTACATCCTAGGTATTCTAGAGGTACCCAGACTTTGTGGGTTCCCCTGAAGAAGACCAAGAAATTAGCCAAAATATAGCGAAAATTTCTTTTTTTTAAAAAGAAATGGGAAAAAAGGGCTGCAGAAGAAGGCTTGTGGTTTTTCCCCTGAAAATGGCATCAACAAAGTGTTTGCGGTGCTAAAATCACTATTTTACCAGCTTTCAGGAACAGGCAGATTTGAATCAGAAAACCACATTTTTCAACACAATTTTGGCATTTTACTGGGACATACACCATTTTTACTATTTTTGGTGCTTTCAGCCTCCTTTCAGTTAGTGACAGAAATGGGTGTGAATCCAATGCTGGATCCCAGACAGCTAAACACTTTTGGAAAGTAGACAAAATTCTGAATTCAGAAAGGGGTAACTTGTGTAGATCCTACAAGTATTTCCTACAGAAAATAACAGCTGAAATAAACAAATATTGAAATTGAGGTTAAAAAACAGCCATTTTCCTCCACGTTTTACTCTGTAACTTTTTCCTGCGATGTCAGACTTTTGAAAGCAATATACCGTTACGTCTGCTGGACTCTTCTGGTTGCGGAGATATATAGGGCTTGTAGGTTCATCAAGGACCCTAGGTACCCAGAGCCAATAAATGAACTGCATCTTGCAATGGGTTTTCATTCTATACCGGGTATACAGCAATTCATTTGCTGAAATATAAAAAGTGAAAAATAGGTATCAAGAAAACCTTTGTATTTCCAAAATGGGCACAAGATAAGGTGATGAGAAGCAGTGGTTATTTGCAGATCTCTGAATTCTGGGGTACTAGCATGTGAATTACAGGGCATTTCTCAAATAGACGTCTTTTTTACACACTGTCTTACATTTGGAAGGAAAAAATGTAGAGAAAGGCAAGGGGCAATAACACTTCTATTGCTGTTCTGTGTTCCCCCAAGTCTCCCGATAAAAATGGTACCTCACTTGCATGGGTAGGCCTAATGCTCGTGCCAGGAAACACAACATTGACACATCACATTTTTACATTGAAATCTGACATGTTTTTTGCAAAGTGCCTAGCTTTAGATTTTGGCCTCTAGCTTAGCCGGCACTGATCAGAACCTTGATAAGTAAACTTACAAGGAGACACGTCTAAGCCAATGAACCTTTTGACCACGTTTGGAGACTTCCCAGAACGAGATATCCTTTTAGCATCCCAATCAATATGTCAATAACTCCTTCAATATTCACAATAACTAATCATTTAAGCTAATCAATAACATTTGTTATAGATCAGAACAGCGAACGCACCATGACCCTTCAGCCATGAATAACCACACAATCCTAGTTATGTGTTAGGATATTAATTCCCTATTAGTTACAATCTAATATCATATTTATTAATTTCGATATCAACAAGCACGTCAAAACCACCACAGCTTGGCAATCAGAGCAAAACTTCATCAGAACATAGATCATGAACATTTAGAATGAGGCACGGTGTTAATATGAATCAACTTTAGCAGAGTAACATTAGTACATTATTCAACAAAGCAAGAATTTCAGTCATTTGTCTATTTGCATCCGATATCAGTGAATTCCTTAACTAAATTAGAATTAGCATCAGCATGTTGGGCTTCATGCAAAACAATTTGGCAAACACAAATTTGGAAAACATCTAGCTATGGCCTCTATCAAAAGAGCAATTGGTACCTAGAAAGAAAAGGCAAACAGATAATTACAATTATCATCAGATAGTTACCCCTCCAACGTATCAGCAATCAGCGTTAGTCTTCGTCCTCAGGACATCAGTCGATTCAGCATCAGCAAAGATAGGACAGGGCAAAGTCTCAATAGGGCATAGTTAAGAATAGGGCTCTTCCCTCATAAAGAGGGGAAGTGAATATCAGGTAAGGAGTCAATACAGGATGGTTAAGATATCAGAATAGCAAAGTCTCAAAGTATAATGGCAAAAGTATAGCTCAGTGGAATGTCCCAAATAATGGCTGGCTTCTCCTTGAGTCATGTGATTATATTAAAACAGTCAAACTAGCCCTTAATTCCCCATTGGATCAATTTTGGTGCATCATTTTCTCTGTCCAATAATTCTCCACGCACCTTACTAGAATTTTCCACAAAACACAGTTCTCATGCAGTCTATTGGCTCCTGTGATTGACGTCTTCATCGGGTGGAATGTCAGGTAAGAAAAGTTACACTTTACGCTCCAGTCAGTAGTTCCATTGTCTTCTCCTAGTCCAGGCGACCTTGCACCTGTTACGATTTACACTGTTGCATTCAGCAAGAATGTCTCCTTGAGCAAGTCGGGTCCCATGAGAAAGAATTTACTGCAGCTACACACACACATCTCTAGCTTCTGGAAAAGTACAGCTTTGTGTTCTTCAGGAAAAGCAGCACATTGCACGTTAGAAAAAACACAGTTAATATGAGACCATGCAACTAGGCCCAGACCCTCGCTAACTAAGGCCTAGTAATTTAGTTTAACAAGACCCCTAATACATAACTCTTAATGCTAATACAAAGTCATACATTAGTACATTATTAATTCATCATTAATCAATTTCATTAATCATCGTATATATTGGTGGCAACTCCCCGTGGGCACATTTTAAACGTGTACATTATTTTCTATGTTAACATATTTTCTATGCAGCTTCATTACACATTATATTGCAAACTTTTCACATTAATATTAATTTTAAAGGTCACACTCCATCAATCCCTCCTCTGATGACTCTTGTCATCACACAAACCTTTTTCCCTTACAATTTGCACCCTAGAATTCCCTCATTTCAATTTCCTCTCTCAATCGTTCCCCTTGTGATTTTGCCCTGAACAATTTTTCCCTTTTCTTTTCTTCCCTCCTCTTATTATTTTTCACTATTCTCAATTTAATTCTTTTACTAATTTTGCATGACAACCATAATCCAATTAAGCAAGCTATAACAATCAATATCCCCTGTATTATTTTTGCCACTATCCCATGCCAAATACTACTAAACCAATTTCCCACTTTAGCAAGTCCTTTTCCAACCTTTTCCCAAACTCCTGGCTCTTTTAGTTTCTTCAAATCTGTACTATCTCTAGTTAAGTTAGTAAGCATACTTCTAATCTCGTTACTATTTTCAGGTATATAAGCACAACAATGACGCTCATTAAGAATTTGACAAACTCTGCCATTTTTCGCTAAAAGAATGTCTAAAGCAAGACTGTTTTGAAGAGTCATAGCCCTCTACGCAGCGAGTTCAGTATCCATCAGGAGTATTTGTTATGTTATGTTATGTTATGTTATCATATTTCTAAAGCGCATGGCTACCAACCGGCTTCCCAGCGCTAGAGGACTACGAACCGAAACAAATGGGAGAGAAAAACCCTGTACCTAGAATAGCCAAGTTTTTAAAGACTTCAGAAATCTGAGTTCATCGGTCGTCAGCCGCAGACCAATGGGAAGAGAGTTCCAAAGTTTGGCCCCTTGACAAGCAAGAGTGGCACCTCCCCATCTAGATTTATTTTTTCTGAGAGGGATAGCAAGGGCCTTTGAAGCTGACCTAAGATCTCTCTTGGGCTTCTGAAAGGAGAAAAGGGTTCTAAGAATCTGAGGGCCACTGTTATGGCGGGATCTGTGGACACAACACAGAACCTTAAACTTAATGCGTTGGTCAACCTGTAGACAATGTAATAGACTCAGTCCTGCCTTTACAGAGCTCCTTTTGGGAATGTCTAGCAGTAGACGAGCTGCTGCATTTTGGACCCTCTGTAATTTATTTTTAACATATAAGGGTGACCCCGCCAAGAGACTGTTTCAATAGTCCAGTCTGGAAATAATCAGAGCTTGGACTATAAGCCTTTTGGCTACAGGAGGAAGAATATGCAAAACGTTTCTTAAGAGTCTTAGAAGACCAAAACAAATACCAGATATGTGCTTAGCGTGGTAGTCCATCGTAAGAGATGGGTCCAACCATAGCCCTAGGCTCTTAATATGTTCCTTTGGGGCCGGAAGCGCTCCTCTAGACCCATCGATCTCCAGAGTCTGATTGGGGCCCGATTTGTGACCCAAGATCATCAGCTCAGTCTTGTCATTGTTTAGTAGCATTCTGCTGTTAGTCATCCAATCTGCTACAGCTTTCAGACAAGAGGGTAGAGAGGACACGTCTTGCATGGAGTTGGAGTTAAAGGAAACCACCAGTTGCGTGCCATCAGCGTAGGAGATTAATGAAAACCCCCAGGACTCCACCAACTCAGCCAAAGGCACCATGTATATATCAGTGTAGGGCTGAGTGATGAGCATTGTGGTGCCCCACAGATGTTATCAAATTTGGCTGAGAGGTGTGATCTGTCTAAGACCTGAAAGGACCTGTCTTTGAGAAGAGATGTAAGCCAGGCCAAGGCCAGCCCCTCTATTCCCACATTTCTCATCCTCTGCCCCAACACCTCTTGGTCCACAGTATCAAACGCTGCGCTAAGATCTAAAAGTATGACCGCTGTGATCTTTCCTTGGTCCATACTCTTCCTTGCTTCTTCCAGAACGGCAATGAGAGCGGTTTCCATACTGTGAAGAGGTCTGGAGCCTGTCTGGGTGGAATGCAGGCAATTATTTAATTCCAAAAAAGAGGACAACTGCTTGTTAATATGTTTGTCAAGAATTTTAGCGGGCTGGGTAGGAGGGAGATCGGTCTATTATTCTTCAACTCCGAGGCATCAAGAGTAGGTTTTTTTAGTAGGGGTTTCACTATGGCACGTTTCCATAGTGCGGGAACTTCGCCCGTGGAGATGGACTTATTAAGCATATTTGTTATTACTGGGCCAATAACGCTGGCACCTTTAGCAAGTATTTGCAGAGGGGCTGGATCTAAAGGTGAACCGGACTTAAGCGAGGATAAATGTGAAGACACTTCCTCCTGAGAAATAGGGATAAAATGTGAAAGGGTAACCCTATTCTTTATAGGAGGAGGATCCTCACCTTCTAGATTGGGAATAGATTCTGGAAAATTAGAATAGATATCTGCGATCTTTTGATGAAAGAATCCCGCTAATTTATTGCTGTGCTCTGCTGAGGCAGCAATGGGAATCTCTTCACCGGGGACCTGAATGATTTGCTTTAATATCTGGAATACTGCTTTTGGTGATCCAGCGGATCTCTCAATTCTTTCTGCGTAGTAAGTGCTCTTGGCTTGTTTTATCTCCAGATGGTAAACTCTAATCTCCTTTCTATAGACCTCCCTATCCGCCGGTTCATAGGACTTTCTCTTCCTTCTTTCTAGCTTTTTACATTTTTTTACAACAGGTGGAGGTGCGGAGTAAACCATGGGGAGCTAATGCTCTTATGTGTACCTTTTTTTTCCCGGTAGGGAAGTGTGAGGTCCAAACTATCTGTAATGCAGTTATTAAATTTCTCTGGCTCACAGTTCATCCCTTCAAAGGAATGAGGTTTCCGCATCTCCAATGCCATAGTCCACTCTTTAGTGGTAAGCTTATGCCAACACCTGCCTTTCTGCCTAACCGGATGTAGATGAGAATTCCTCAGCTTCTTGGTGAGATTCAAAGGAATCCAAAAATGGTCTGTCCAGGGAAGGGGGAATGGGTGTTCCGATATCAGTCCTGACAAACTACTGAACACCAGATCTATTGTGTGACCCATTTCATGTGTGGGGTCCTTCACTAACTGTTATAGCCCGAAAGCTTCCAGTTCACCTAGGAGCTTTTTCGTGGACGGCAAGTCCGAGTTCTTGGCATGGATATTAAAATCCCCTAATATAGTGAAGTTAGGTCTCTTGTGGATAAATCGGCCATAAGATCCGGGAAGGAATTAAGGAAGTTTTCATCAGGCCCCAGGGGTCGGTACAGTAATACTCCTGAAAGAGAAAATAGAGGGTCCAGGGCCAGGGAAAACGACATAACCTCCCCATCAGATAACTGAAGAGGCTGAGAAGTCATCCTAAAGGTATCCTTATAAATTATAGCTATGCCACCCCCTCTAGAGGTAGTTCTATCAGCTCTAGCTAATAAATATCCTTGAGGTAAGGCTAAACTAATATCCGGCGCTGAAGCTTCATGGAGCCAGGTTTCGGTAAGAAACAATGCTGAGGGCAGTGACTCACTTATAAAAAGATTTAAGTCCAATTTATGGCATGCCATAGAGCGACAGTTAATAAGAAAAAAGGTGAAGTACTTATTGGAAGCTGGCTGTACCTTAGCCTGAGTCTGGAGAGGTTGCCATTGACAGGTGGGACATCTCCAACCCCTTTCACTTAGGTCAAGAGATCCTTGACAATATTTGTGGGCAGGTGCTCTGAGAGAGAGCAAAGAGTCTGAAGAGTAGGTAAGAGCCAAAGGGATAGGCTCTGGGGACGTAGTTTGACCAGAAGGACAGGCCCTCAGGCCCATTCTGGCACGGACGGGCGCAGACGGGCTTGCCTTGGCACACCAGCGGCGCGCCCGCTGCGCACATCTGCTGCGCGCTCACCGCATCGCGGCAAATATAGGTTTCTAAATACGAGGTCTAAACAACTAGACCGCTTCCTCCCAAAATGGCGCCCTAAGAGTGCTGCTGCCCGGGAGTAAAAATGGCCACGCCCTTGGAAAATAAAAGTCGGCAAGTCCGAGACCAGAGCAAAAGGGAAAGCAAGAAAAAAAATGAAACACTCCACTCACTTCACGGCCTCTGAACACGGGCCTATGAGCTCAGTCATGCATTCCCACAGTGATTACAAATAAAATCCTAACATTTAAAAACGTTATTAAGCCAATTTTAAAAAGAATTCTGTAACTCTAATAGTGCGGCTGCAGTAATGCGTGCAGAGCATAGGATACAGGAGACTCTCACCACCATTAGGGCCCGAGTCCCCTATAAAAGGCCCGGTAAAATTCGTCAGCATGTTATCCACAATAGTAGACAACTTTCAAATCTTTATAGAGTTTAAGATAACTCCCACTGAAGGAATTATCGCCCCAAATATGTCTCCTACTACACCAGAAGCAGTCTCTCTCCTTTGTCTAGTACGATGTAATTAAGACAATTTCGGAAACCTTTTCAAGTCCACTAGTTGATATATCTTTGGGAAAACTATCCCCAAATAACATGTCCCATACCATCCTTTTGGAAGACAGTAATAAGCATTAAGTCCACATATATAATAGATCCTAGGGACCGCTGGATCCTGTCTATTTAACATGAACATCCACTTACTCTGAAACAAAAACACATGCTTACATTCACTCATTCCCACAAACACATTGTCATAATATGACTTTGGTCGCGTTATGCAAAGCTTCCCTACGTGTAGTGCGTCTGAAGCTAATTTCCCTTGTTCCCTAATTATTCTATAACTCTCACTACTAGCAAAAGCTCGCTGCTGCAATCCTTTCTCCAACTTTCCCTTCAATGCCCGTCTTCTATCTTCCATGTGAACTTAAAAAGCTTTTCTCTTCAGGTGTAAGCAAACATGTTAAATGATTGCGGTGTGCATAGGATATACTAATTGTTAGTGTCACCTCAAAGAACCCCTTAACTAATTTAATGCTATAGTACTTAGCTACACTACTCAAATCCTCTATAATAGGCACATAAGAAAACACAAGGTTGTGATTGGAGTAAAAATATTGGATCTCTTCCTGGTTATAGAACAGACTACATCTTATCCCATATGTTAAAGGCAAACTATGATAGGTAACCCCCTCTTGTACCGAAACAGGAATCTGTGTACACACATAACAATCTTTTGCATCCATAGTGTCAACATACTCACCCAGCAAGCAATAGAAAACATTAGTTGATAATTCCCCTTTTGCGTTAGTCCCCTCATGCAAATATTTTGTATCCTGCTCAAACCTCTCCCAAGCTGTTAGTGCAGTGGCGGTCTCAGGAATTGTAGCATTGTTAGTTCCACTTTTATCCACAAATGGCATTCCCACAATCACAACTATGATGCATATCACACACACACACGACACCCAAAACAACACCCAAACATTTACAATGCCTACTTCCCCTATTATCCTCTCTAGTGTTAGCCATGATCTGTAAAGAATCAGAAAGTGAAGTATTATTAGTTCAAACAACAACCAACAGAGGATGGTTGAAACTTATTATTAATAATATAAATTTATTTATTTTTTCTTCAAGCGAACGTCTTTCTTCAGCAATTATTTACAGCTTTCACATTCACTCCCAGGATCTTTGTCAGTTCAGGTTAGCAGCTTGTCAAAATCAGTTCTCAAAAGTCAATTCAGGTTAACAGTGTCAAATCCAGTAAGTTATCAGTCTCTTTTCTTAATTTTCTTTAATTCAATTTTCGTGCCAACACAGTCTCTCTGGCCAGACTCAGGTACCAAAGTACTGACCTGGGACTTCTCGATCAAAACAGAACGCCAAGAACTCTTGTTGCCATTCAGCTGACATTGCGTATGCCCACTCAGGACCTGTGTACCTTCTGTTTGCTACTCTCTTTCTTTTCAACTTGAGATCACCCTGCAACTCTCCTTCACTCAGATCTTCTCTCCTTGTTGTATCAACCTCCTCTTCTATTGCATCTTCGACAACCACTTTTCCCTTTTTCACTTGCAGTTCTGGCCACTTATCTCCTTTCCGTATCTCTTTGGCCTTTTCTCTTTCCTGTGGTAGCCCTTCGCCCTCCTCTGACTCTATGGTGTTTTCTCTTGATGGACCTGCAATATGCTCAGAAGGAGTCTGGACACTCTGACTCTCTTCCACCTCAACTCCCTCGCCTTCTGGGTCTGTCAGGGGCTATAGTTCTTGTCCATATTCGTCTGCTTCTGGGAGAGCCTTCTTCTGACTCGGCTCTCCTGGTGCCTCAGTTGAGATAGGCTCACCGTCACCCCTCTGGGTCTCTTCTCCTTCATCTCTTACTGGAGTGACCAAGCCGTCCTCAACGGGCTCTCCTTCATTCTCAGTTCCCCTTCGATTGCTCTCCGGCCCTGAGACTTCCTTCTCTGTTGTTGGTACTTTCAACAACTCAACTTCCTCATCAGTTGGCCACGTCACCTTTTTCGTATGACTGGCATGGATCCAGTTCGGAATTCTCGTGCATTTCACAGCAGTAGTAGTCGTTAGTATTACCCAACGTGGCTCCAAACACGACTTCCTCACGTGTTTCTTGATGACAACCCAGTCACCAGCTTTCAGGTTGTGACCTGAATCATTTATCGGTGGCAGTGTGGTAGCTTCCACCTGGTGAGAGAAAGAGCGGACCACGTCAGCCAGACCCTGGCAGTAGTCCAACACCATATCATCCGTGATATTTACAAGAGCATTCGCAGGCACTGCGGGTAGTCTCATAGCTCGGCCCATGAGTATTTCATGAGGAGACAGTCCTGTTTTCTTGTTGGGCGTATTTCTCATTGACATTAGCACCAAAGGTAACGCATCAGGCCATTTCAAATTTGTGGCTGCACACATCTTTGCCATTCTCGACTTCAGGGTACCATTCACCTGCTCCACTAGTCCTGATGCTTCAGGGCGGTAGCTACAATGTAACTTCTGTTCAATGTTCAATGCTGCACACAATAGCTTAACCACCTCATTGTTGAAGTGACTTCCCCTATCTGATTCTAAAGAGATCGGAAACCCGAAACGTGGCTCAATTCCCTAAGAAGCAGCTTCACTACTGTGAAACTGTCATTCCTACGTTTAGGGTAAGGTTCAATCCAGTGACTAAAAATGCACACAATCACCAACACAAATCTCAAACCTCCACACACAGGCATGTCGATAAAATTCAACTGCATTCTGCTAAATGGACTTCCTGCTCTCCCAATGTGGCTCAAATTCACCACTGTCCCTTTCCCCGCATTCATCTGTTGACAGATGATACACCTGTGACAGATCACTTTGGCAGCTTGTCTGAACTTTGGGTTAAACCAGTCAATTTTGAACAGCCTGATCATGGCATCTCTCCCAATATGTGCTTGCCCATGGTAAAACCTTGCGAACTGTGACAGGAGACTGTTCGGCAAAACCATTTTCCCCTCATCTGAGACCCATAAGTCATCTGGTCTTTGTACACATTGCATCCTAAGCCAACAACACTTCTCATCTTTGCTGGCACGTCCTTGCAACAATCTCAATTCCTCCAACGTGTCAACCACCCTTAAAGCGTAACCTGTGCATGTCTCGTTTTCTGTTTCAGGTAACAATTCCCACTGATCTTTAAACGATATACAGTTCAATGCGCAAAACCTTGCGACTTGATCCACATATCCATTTCCCATTGAAACGAAGTCTTGGATTTCAAATGAGCACTGCATTTCACCACAGCAATTTCATGAGGTAACTGAATTATGTGCAATTCTTTCACCATTTTTCACTGGGGAACCAGAAGAGGTCAGAAAACCCCTCTGCGACCATAGTTGGCCAAAATCATGAACAATTCCAAATCCGTATCTGCTATCAGTATAGATAGTCACTCTCAACTGGGCAGCAGCATGGCAAGCTCTAGTAAGAGCAACCAATTCAGCCACTTGAGCAGAATATACTCTCTCAAGCCAAGACGCTTCCAGGATACCAGAGATCGTACATAAAGCGTATCCAGCTCTCAGCACTCCTACCGAGTCTCTTAAACATGAGCCATCAACAAAGATAATTTTGTCATTTTCTTCCAATTGAGTATCTTTAATATTGGGCCTTGGTTTGGTGCACATTTCTGTTACCTCAAGACAATCATGTTCTACATCTTCAGCATCTTCAACTTCTGTGTTTTCATTTGGAAGCAAAGTTTCCGGGTTCAGCACTGTACATCTTTTCAACGTTACATTTGGTGACCCCAATATAATCGTTTCATATTTCGTCAGTCTTGCATTTGTCATGTGCTGCGTTTTTGTACGGGTTAGCAAGATCTCAACTGACTGTGGGACCATGACTGTTAAAGGATGTCCCATCACTATGCCTTCACATTGTGCGAGGCTTTGACCAACTGCTGCTACTGCACGCAGACAACCTGGTAAGGCTGCTGCAACTGGGTCCAAAGTAGCTGAAAAATATGCTACTGGTCGGTTTACACCTCCATGGACCTGTGTCAGGACAGACAAAGAACAAGCATCACGTTCATGACAAAACAGAACAAAAGGCTTTTTGTAGTCAGGCATACCTAAAGCTGGAGCCCTGCACATGCTCTCCCTTAACTCAGTAAACACCTTCATTTCTTTCTCTGACAGTACTATGACATCCAGCCTATCCTTAACTGTCAGTCTCACCCATGGCTTGGACATGACTGAGAAATTCGGGATCCACTGACGACAGTAGCCCACTGTTAGAAATGGGGTCTTTGGTTGACAGTCAGGTTACCCCATGTTCAAGCAAGGACCCTCACTCTAGTCAGGGTAAAAGAGAATCACCCTCAGCTAACCCCTGCTTACCCCCTTGGTAGCTTGGCAGAGCAGGAGGCTTAACTTCAGAACGCTAGGTGTAAAGTATTTGTACCAACACACACAGTAACTTAATGAAAACACTATGAAATGACACAACACCAGTTTAGAAAATTAGGAAATATTTATCTAAACAAAACAAGACCAAAATGACAAAAATCCGACATACACAAGTCAAGTTATGAATTTTTAGAGATTAAACTCAAAAATAGCATTTAGAAACAGAAATGCTTTGATGAGATGTTAATACGGCGTCGTGACGGAGTCGTTCCCAACAAGCCGACACCAGCGGCGCCGGACACGGAGTCGTGTAGACCCCCAAGTACAGTACCTTTGGTGAAGAGGGAAAACAAGCCGATGCACGAAGTCGGGAATCGCGGCATCTGTGCGAAACGTTGAATCCACGCGCTTCGAGTGACGTCGGTCACGACGGGGTGCGGCGACTTCCACGGAGCCACGGACTTCAGCGGGCTGCAGCGGCATCGGGCCTGTGAAGAGCGTCACGTTCCAGCGAAGGTCACGGCGTCAGGTGCAGGCGGCGTTACCGGATTCAGCAGCGGCGTCGGTCCGGAGTCGTCCGAAGTCGATTTTCTTGGATTTCCACCAGCTTTCCTTTCAAGGGCCCAGGGACTGGATAGGGCACCACTTGTCAGAGCAGGAGTCTCTCCAGAGACTCCAGGTGCTGGCAGAGAGAAGTCTTTGCTGTCCCTGAGACTTCAAACAACAGGAGGCAAGTTCTAAATCAAGCCCTTGGAGATTTCTTCACAAGATGGAAGGCACGCAAAGTCCAGTCTTTGCCCTCTTACTCTGGCAGAAGCAGCACTGCAGGAAAGCTCCACAAAGCACAGTCACAGGCAGGGCAGCACTTCTTCCTCAGCTATCAGCTCTTCTCCAGGCAGAGGTTCCTCTTGGTTCCAGAAGTGTTTCTAAAGTCTGTAGATTTGGGTGCCCTTCTTATACCCATTTTAGTCTTTGAAGTCACCTTTCTTCAAAGGGGACTCACACCTACTTGTGAAATCCTGCCTTGCCCAGGCAAGGCCTCAGACAGACACCAGGGGGTTGGAGCCGGCATTGTCAGAGGCAGGCACAGTCCTTTCAGATGAGAGTGACCACTCCACCCCTCCCTCCTAGCAGAGATGGCTAATCAGGAAATGCAGGTTACACCCCAGCCCCCTTTATGTCACTGTCTAGTGTGAGGTGAAAAACAACCCAACTGTCAAACTGACCCAGACAGGGAATCCACAAACAAGGCAGAGTCACAGAATGGTTTAAGCAAGAAAATGCTCACTTTCTAAAAGTGGCATTTTCAAACACACAATCTCAAAATCAACTTTACTAAAAGATGTATTTTTAAATTGTGAGTTCAGGGATACCAAACTCCACATGTCCATCTACTCTCTAGGGGAATCTACACTTTAATCATATTTAAAGGTAGCCCCCATGTTATCCTATGAGAGAGACAGGCCTTGCAACAGTGAAAAACTAAGTTGGCAGTATTTCACTGTCAGGACATATAAACCACATTACCATATGTCCTACCTTATCCATACACTGCACCCTGCCCTTGGGGCTACCTAGGGCCTACCTTAGGGGTGCCTTACATGTAAGAAAAGGGAAGGTTTAGGCCTGGCAAGTGGGTATACTTGCCAAGTCAAATTTACAGTGTAAAAATACACACACAGACGCTGCAGTGGCAGGTCTGTGACATGATTACAGGGTTACTTGTGTGGGTGGCACAACCAGTGCTGCAGGCCCACAAGTAACATTTGATTTACAGGCCCTGGCACCTCTAGTGCACTTTACTAGGGACTTACTAATAAATCAAATATGCCAATCATGGATAAACCAATCAACAATACAATTTACACAGAGAGCATATGCACTTTAGCACTGGTTAGCAGTGGTAAAGTGCGCAGAGTTAAAAAACCAACAGCAACAGATCAGAAAAAATAGGAAGCAGGAGGCAGAAAGATTGGGGATGACCCTGCATAAGCAAAAAAGTCCAACACCCACCATTCCAAGAAACATACCTAACATCTCTCCGTGTCGTTGGGGGATTCATCTGCAACAGGGCAGTCACTCTCTCCCTGGATAACTTCCTCGACCCTTTCTCAATTTGATGACCCAAATACTTCACCTCTTTCTGGCAGTATTGCAAGTTCTTTGGGGACACCTTATGCCCGTTCTTTCCCAAGTGGTTCAGTAAGGCAATCGAATCATACTTGCACTCATCCCTCGTTTTGGATGCGATCAACAAGTCATCAATGTACTGCACTAGCGTCAATTGAAAAGGCAATTCCAATGACTCCAAATCCTTTTTCAGTATCTGATTGAAGATGGAAGGTGATTCCGAAAACCCTTGAGGAATTCGACACCAATTGTAAACCTTATCCAGGAATTTGAAACTAAAAATAAATTGGCTGTCCTCATGAAGAGGCACATAGAAGAACGCTTGGGACAAATCAACCACTGTGAACCACTCTGCATCACAGGGAACCTGGAACATAATCACAGCTGGATTTGGCACTACCGGGCAACATTTCACCACTATGTTATTAATCTTTCTCAATCTTGGACAATCTTGGACAAAATTGGGCAATTTCGGAACCTCTGCACTTCTGACCGTAGAGCGTGTAGCTCCTGTGTCAACCAAGAATGAGACCTTGTGACCCATTACTTTCCCTTGCACATAGGGCCCTTTCTGATCTACTTCTAGGGACGCTGCCAGCCTACACTCCTCACCATCTGAACTCTCATCCGACCATTCATCGTTTATTCTATTCTCATCACGTAATGGGAACTGTTGTACTGTGTTATTTTGACTCATTCTTTGACCTGTGACCTGTTGAGGAAGCATCACCTGTTGCTGTTCCATTGGTGCTAAGGGCAACTGTATTTGCTGTCTAGGTACCATAGGAACTTGCTGTTGCATTTGCTGCATCTGCATTGGTTGTACACGTGGCATCTGCACTTGTTGCATGGGTTGGAGACCCTGCATCTGATTCATGTTCTGAAAATTTGGATTAGGACCTCTCAACCTTGGTCCTTTAACATTTTGAAATGCATTAACATCATTGCTTTGTTGAACAACACCCTCCTGCACCATCATCGGACACTCCCGCTTCAAGTGTTCAATGCCCCCGCAAGCATGACAAGGTGACACTTTCTTCATCCCCTGCACATCGTTCTGAACCATTACGGTATTCAGATCTGGACCACGGTTCACAAAGAACAAGCATCACGTTCATGACAAAACAGAACAAAAGGCTTTGTGTAGTCAGGCATACCTAAAGCTGGAGCCCTGCACATGCTCTCCCTTAGCTCAGTAAACGCCTTCATTTCTTTCTCTGACAGTACTATGACATCCGGCCCATCCTTAACTGTCAGTCTCACCAATGGCTTGGACATGACCGAGAAATTCGGGATCCACTGACGACAGTAGCCCACCATTCCCAGAAACATCCTAACATCTCTCCGTGTCGTTGGGGGATTAATCTGCAACAGGGCAGTCACTCTCTCCCTGGATAACTTCCTCGACCCTTTCTCAATTTGATGACCCAAATACTTCACCTCTTTCTGGCAGTATTGCAACTTCTTTGGGGACACCTTATGCCCGTTCTTTCCCAAGTGGTTCAATAAGGCAATCGAATCATACTTGCACTCATCCCTCGTTTTGGATGCGATCTACAAGTCATCAATGTACTGCACTACAGTCAATTGAAAAGGCAATTCCAATGACTCCAAATCCTTTTTCAGTATCTGATTGAAGATGGAAGGTGATTTCGAAAACCCTTGAGGAATTCGACACCAATTGTAAACCTTATCCAGGAATTTGAAAATAAAAAGAAATTGGCTGTCCTTATGAAGAGGCACAGAGAAGAACGCTTGGGACAAATCAACCACTGTGAACCACTCTGCATCACAGGGAACCTGGAACATAATCACAGCTGGATTTGGCACTACCGGGCAACATTTCACCACTATGTTATTAATCTTTCTCAATCTTGGACAATTCGAGCTTTCCCACAAGGCTTTCTCAGTCCCATTATCGGTGAATTACATGGACTGCTCATTACCTCTTTCAAAACTCTCTGTTTCACAAAATCTGCAATTAATTGTGCCACCTTTATAAGGACATCTTGTGCCATATGGTACTGCGGTACTGGAGGGAGCACAGCATTTGGCTTCACACTGACTTTGACTGGTTCCACTCCTTTTATCAGTCCTACTTCCTTCCCTGTCAAGTCCCAAACTTTCTCTTTGCCTGTCCCCTGCAAGTCTGCTGGCAGATCAGTCACTGTGCATTGGGAAGAAGTTAATCAGAGGATACTCCTCATCTGTGTTCTCCGTTTCAGGCTCTGAAACCTGCCCCTCATCTCCTTCATCGTCACTGTTTGTCTGCACCTCAATTCCTTCATTGGAACAGGTGATTGAGCACCTTGTCTTGCACAATAAGTCTGTTCCCAGTAGGGACATGGGACTCGAATCGCAAACTACAAACCTGTGCAACCCCTGGAAAGTGCCAAGCTCAACCTGAACAAGATCTGTGATCAGGTTAGTCAAGAGCTGATTCGCTGATTCGCCACTCCTAGTACCTTGACTGTACGTCCCGAAAGGGGCAATTTCAGATCCTCTGCACTTCTGACCGTAGAGCGTGTAGCTCCTGTGTCAACCAAGAATGAGACCTTGTGACCCATTACTTTCCCTTGCACATAGGGCCCTTTCTGATCTACTTCTAGGGATGCTGCAAGCCTACACTCCTCACCATCTGAACTCTCATCCGACCATTCATCGTTTATTCCATTCTCATCACGTAATGGGAACTGTTGTGCTATGTTATTTTGACTCATTCTTTGACCTGTGACCTGTTGAGGAAGCATCACCTGTTGCTGTTCCATTGGTGGTAAGGGCAACTGCATTTGCTGTCTAGGTACCATAGGAACCTGCTGTTGCATTTGCTGCATCTGCATCGGTTGTACACGTGGCATCTGCACTTGTTGCATGGGTTGGAGACCCTGCATCTGATTCATGTTCTGAAAGTTTGGATTTGGACCTCTCAACCTTGGTCCTTTAACATTTTGAAATGCAGTAACATCATTGCTTTGTTGAACAACACCCTCCTGCACCATCATCGGACGCTCCCGCTTTAAGTGTCCAATGCCCCCGCAAGCATGACAAGGTGACACTTTCTTCATCCCCTGCACATCATTCTGAACCATTACGGTATTCAGATCTGGACCACGGTTCACAAAACCTCCTTAATTTGCATCACCACCACTTTCTCCTTCAACTTTCTCTGTTTCAGCTCAATTTGGTCACTACAGTACTTTGCATACTGCAATACCTCGTCAATCGGCTTCGCTTGCCAACAGATCGAATGATTCTTAATCATCTGACTAATCTCGGGTCTCAATTCCTCAACAAATCTGAACACAAGGTGATTCATGTCCTTCGCCTCTATAACCTCTGTACTGCTGTAGTGCTTGAACGCCTTCAACAACCTCTCATAGTAGGCCTGTTTCGACTCCTTGGCCTCCTGCGCCGTTCGATCAATCTTTTGCCAATCAATATTCTGCGGCGATACCCTCTGTTTCAAGAACTCAGTCACCTTGTAGTAGTACTTCATCACCTCGGGAGACAGTGCCCCTGTGACTCTATCCCTTGTCGGTTCCGCAGCCGGCCAATCCACACTCCTCTTGGACTCAAGCCACAAATTGGCTGGAACTATGATCTCAAAGAGAGTATTCAGGTCTTTCCAAAGGCACTTTGCATGCTTCACAAACCTGTCCGTCTGCTGAGACCACTCTATTGACTTCTCCCTCAGCCTGGGGAAATCATTTGTGAATGACAGAATATCACCTCTGGTCCATGGTAACTGGACAAGAACCCTTCCGGCTGTTTCTCTCATTGGTAGCATCTTTATTGTACCGGTATCCGGCATGGCTTTCGCCTGCTGCTCTAGGCCGTCACTCTTCCTTTTATCTCTTTTCTTCGCCCATCTGCCTCCCCACTTCTCTAATGCTCCCCAAACTTTTGCACTCTGCAGTATCTCTTTGAGGTGTGCCTTCATCCCAGTAGACCTCATGTGTTCAAAATCTTTAGACTCAAAATCTAACCTATAACTTCTCTTCAGATGTTTGGTATTTTCTAAATCTATTCCATATTTATCTGCCAGGTTCGCCAACCTCTGGTGCACCCTGCTCACTTCTTTGGTTATTTTTGGGCACAAATACCTCAATTCTACTTCGGTGTATGACTCTAGCCTGTTCACTCCCATACTCCCTTCAACTAGTTCATTTGCCTCCATGCCCAACCTCACAAAATTCAGGTACTCTTCTCTTTCCAACCGCTCTGTTGTCGCAGGAATGGTCTGTGGAGAATTTAACTTGTCTAACCATTCATTCAGTTGTTGCAGTTAAACCTTACAATGAGATATTTACGGCCTGCACTATTGGTGTTTGCGGTCCATTCGCACTTGAGATCTGCGGAGTCAGCAGTCCCAAACCTGATTGTCTCAGGGTATCTGGAGGAGCCCCAACCGGACTGAAGTCTAATAAAGATCTAGATCTTTCAAATGTCACTTCAACTGGAGTCATCCCTTGAGAGCTCCCTATGAACCCTCCTCTTGTCATCTCTTGGATCATTGTTCCCTGTTCGCATACACTAGACTTTGCCTGCGCATACAATGGTACTGTTGGACCAACTGTAATGGGCAAGGATATGGCGGCTGGAGGCTGCCTGCTTCCCAAAACCTGTGGAGCATTAACTCCCATATTCTGATTCATTCCTGGTGCTATGGCTAAATGCGGTCCTGTGACCGAAGTGTAATTCGGAACCATCTGTTGCTGCACCTGAGGCAGTAAAAGTGGAGTTGGCTCAGTCTGTATCAGCTTTGGTCTCGTATATGCCGGATTTGACGGCACCATAAAATTCGTAGTAGTCTCTAGTATTGGGACATCAGGGTAAAGCCTCTGAACCTGTGTTGGCTGTAACTGAGGTTGCATCTCTGGAGCAGTAGACATACTAATACTATTCTGCACCGGAACTGGTGTCGCAACAGTATTAACCTGTATCGTATTTGTTGTTCCCTGGTTTTGAGTTGAATCTATAGGACCTGCACTAGTACTTGGTCTATTGTCATCTAGGGCGTATGGCGGTGGTTGATCATTTAGCAACTGATTAAGGAACTCTTCATCATCTGAGTCATCTGCCTCTGCCCAGGACTTCTTAGTCTCCTTTTCTTTGCTAGAACCCTTGGCAGTCTTACAAGTGGCTTTCCCTCCTTGGGTTTCACCTTCTTGCATTATTGCTGGAAACATCCTAACTCCGTCTATTGTTTCTCTCCTCCAAACCCTCTGTGCGCTATCCCATCTAGAATCTGCTAGTGTCTTTTCTGCTTTCCTCATTCTCCTCTAAAATTTAGGCTGCTGCTGTCATATTGCCATCAGTTCCCAAATTGCTAGCGCCTCAAACTGTGCTGGCCTCGGAGGCGACTTTAGCTCATTTAGCACCCTCCGCAAATTTTCTAAAATCCTTATATTGAACGTTCCGTGCTCCGGAAACGCCAAACACCCTTCTTTCTCTGTCACTTTGTACCATTGCTTTAGCCAAAGACATGGCGTGACTCCCCTCTCCTCCATTACGGCATAAGCCGGTGTATCCTCTGGCGGTGTAGGTTCCCCTACACTCGCGGTAATGTACATATCTCCCCTCAAAGCACTCTTTAAAGCCTTGAAAAACTTCATTTTTGCATCTTTTATTTTGTTAACAACCGAATCAGGAATTGACTTTAATTCCGAGAACTCTCTTCGCCCACCTTCTCAACCAATTGCCTATCACGGACGGCTGCCAATCCGTGCGCGACCCTTCTCACTAACCGAACTATCCCAGCACTGCTCCAATGACGTCACACTCACACACACTGCGGCTGACAAAGTCTTGCCGCTTGTCTTCTTCACTCTCGATTCACACAAAACTAATGCAATACATTGCGAGCACTATCAAAACTCAAATTTGCCAGTTTACTACAGGAAAGGGTAACACAATCGCTTCAGAACTTTACAGAGATTTCGCCTAGCCTCAGCCGCTACTCTCTCCTTCTCTGATCCCGCACTTGCAACTAAATTTGACCCGCAAATTTTACTCTTGAATGTCAATGGGTTGTTCTAGTGCACTTTAGAACTCACCAAATCTCCATCAAAGTTTTCATTCACTCACTTTGACTCAACCCGATTGACCTATTGAACCGTGCAAATTACAACATAAACCAAGTGTCTCATACACTTATCAGTATACTCCAGAGTCTTAGACCACGCAGGGTCCGTACATCACCAACAACCACGTGGACAATTTTTGAGCACAAAGTGCCACACTCACATGAAGTTCGCCGACTTCCCTACTCTCATACTGCGGAGTACGCACACTCCTACTAAAACATTACCTGGCCTAAAATTCTCACAAACCTCACAATTCACCTGCTGTTTGCATAAGCTGTGCAAGCGCAAACCTATTTCATTCACACTATCACTAGAACGCCGAGAACATACCCAACTCACTTCAGCAAGCTCCGAGATTCCGGGAAAGTCATTCGGGACTTAGGGGCACATCATCTCTCCAATTTGCATCATTTTTAAAACAATTTTCAAACAGTGGTCCCTCGTCCTGGGGCCCCAAAGGGCCAAACCATCTACCTCTGCTACCAAGACTGATAACGCGTCAGAACCTTGATAAGTAAACTTACAAGGAGACACATCTAGGCCAATGAACCTTTTGACCACGTTTGGAGACTTCCCAGAATGAGATATCCTTTTAGCATTCCAATCAATATGTCAATAACTCCTTCAATATTCACAATAACTAATCATTTAAGCTAATCAATAACATTTGATATAGATCAACACAGCGAACGCACCATGACCCTTCAGCCATGAATAACCACACAATCCTAGTTATGTGTTAGGATGCATCAGCATGTTGGGGTTCATGCAAAACAATTTGGCAAACACAAATTTGGAAAACATCTAGCTATGGCCTCTATCAATAGAGCAGTTGGTACGTAGAAAGAAAAGGCAAACAGACAATTACAATTATCATCAGATAGTTACCTCTCCAACGTATCAGCAATCAGCATCAGTCTTCGTCCTCAGGACATCAGTCGATTCAGCATCAGCAAAGATAGGACAGGGCAAAGTCTCAAGAGGGCATAGTTAAGAATAGGGCTCTTCCCGCATAAAGAGGAGAAGTGAATATCAGGTAAGGAGTCAATAGAGGATGGTTAAGATATCAGAATAGCAAAGTCTAAAAATAAAATGGCAAAAGTATAGCTCGGTGGAATGTCCAAAATAATGTCTGGCTTCTCCATGAGTCATGTGATTATATTAAAACAGTCGAACTAGCCCTTAATTCCCCATTAAATCAATTTTGGTGCATCATTATCTCTGTCCAATAATTCTCCACTCACCTTACTAGAATTTTCCACAAAACACAGTTCTCATGCAGTTTATTGGCTCCTGTGATTGACATCTTCATCGGGTAGAATGTCAAGTGAGAAAAGTTACACTTTACGCTCAAGTCAGTAGTTCCATTGTCTTCTCCTAGTCCAGGCGACCTAGCACCTGTTCCGATTTACACTGTTGCATTCAGCAAGAATGTCTCCTTGAGCAAGTCGGGTCCCATGAGAAAGGATTTACTACAGCTACACACACATATCTCTAGCTTCTGGAATAGTACAGCTTTGTGTCCTTCAGGAAAAGCAGCACATTGAACGTTAGAAAAAAAACAGTTAATATGAGACCAGGCAACTAGGCCCAGACCCTCGCTAACTAAGGCCTAGTAATTTAGTTTAACAAGACCCCCTAATACATAACTCTTAATGCTAATACAAAGTAATACATTAGTACATTATTAATTCATCATTAATCAATTTCATTAATCATCGTATACATTGGTGGCCACTCCCCGTGGGCACATTTCAAACGCGTACATTATTTTCTATGTTAACATATGTTTTATGCAGCTTCATTACACATTATATTGCAAGCTTTTCATATTAATATTCATTTTAAAGGTCACACTCCAACAGCACCTAGGGAAGCCTACCAAACCTGCACATTTTTTAAAACTAGACACTCAGGGGAGTCCAAGATGGGGGGGCTCTGACCAGGTTCTGTTACCCAGAATCCTTTGCAAACCTCAAAAGTTGGCCAAAAAAACACTTTTTCCTCTAATTTCGGTGACAGAAAGTTCTGGAATCTGAAAGAAGCCACAAATTTCCTTCCACCCAGCGTTCCTCCAAGTCTCCTGATAAAAATGGTACCTCACTTGTGTGGGTAGGCCTAGCGCCCGCTGCAGGAAATGCCCCAAAACACAATGTGGACACATCACATTTTCCCAAACACAACAGAGCTGTTTTTTGGATTTTTGTGGATTTTGGCCTCTAGCTCAGCCGGCACCTAGGGAAACCTACCAAACCTGTGCATTTTTTAAAACTAGACACCTAGGGGAATCCAAGATGGGGTGACTTGTGGGGCTCTGACCAGGTTCTGTTACCCAGAATCCTTTGCAAACCTCAAAATTTGGCCAAAAAAACAACTTTTCCTCTGATTTCGGTGACAAAAAGTTCTGGAATCTGAGAGGAGCCACAAATTTACTTTTACCCAGCGTTCCCCCAAGTCTCCCGATAAAAATGGTACTTCACTTGTGTGGTTAGGCCTAGAGCTCGCAAAAGGAAATGCCCCAAAACACTATCTGGACACATCAAAATTATCAAATACAAAACTACCTGTTTCTGTGGAGGGGGCACCTGCGTTTTTAGTCCTGGGTTAAGCAGCAATCTAGGGAAACCTACCAAAACCAGACATTTCTGAAAAC
The DNA here is from genome assembly GCF_031143425.1 of Pleurodeles waltl. Taxonomy (NCBI): domain Eukaryota; kingdom Metazoa; phylum Chordata; class Amphibia; order Caudata; family Salamandridae; genus Pleurodeles; species Pleurodeles waltl. The sequence goes on along the minus strand of NC_090442.1, from coordinate 317,240,224 downwards.
TAGACACCTCAGGGAGTCCAGGGAGGTGTGACTTGTGTGGATCCCCCAATGTTTTATTACCCAGAATCCTCAGCAAACCGCAAATTTAGCTTTAAAAAATCACCTTTTTCCCACATTTCTATGTGGGATCACCACACCGGGACAAATTTCCTACCACCCAACGCTCCCCTCAGTCTCCCGGTAAAAATGATACCTCACTTGTGTAGGTGGACCAAGTGCCTGTGACAGGGAAGAGCCAAAAACATGTAGCAATTGAGGGAGAACCAAAAGGGCGGTTTGGAAAAAAACGTTTTTAGGCTGACAAGTGCAGCAGAATGTTTATCGGTATAGTTGAGACAATGTTGGGTAGTGGGAATTTTGTGGATTCCTGCAGATCCTGGAAGGTTCCATCACAAAAATGTGGGACAAATGGGTGATTTCCATCAAAGTTGGAGGTTTGCAGGGCATTGTGGGTAAGAAAATGGTGCAGGGTGCATGTGAAGCACACCACCCTGGAATCAACCAGATGTTTAGTTTTCAGATGTGTCTAGGTCTTGTGGATTTTTCTACATGGCAGCGTCCCAAAGTCAAAAAAGTGCAGCCCTCGCCATTCCAAGTGGGAAGATTGTGAGAGTTACCAAGTTCTCATGGCCCAAATGTAAAACCAAAACCCCAAATATTCAAATGTCCTCTTGCTTGTCGTGGTATAAGATATTTTAGTGTGTGGGTGGAGAGCTGAAATACTGTTACCCCCTTCAGTTGGGGAAGGGGGCATAACCAGGCCCATACTGGTTGGTAGCCACCACCCCATTTTTTTTATTTTATTCCATAGCATCTAGTAGACTTTCTGCCCCCCGGGGTGTGGATCAAGGGCAATTGCCCCATCTGCAACTGGTTGGCAGAACAACTTTGGCCCCATTTATATGGGGTTATTTTGAAAAAAAATCTGCCCTGGTCTCTGGTGGGCTTTCTGCCCTCTTTGGGGGCAGATGGGCCTTCCAAAAATAGGCCGATCTGCCCCAAAGGGGGGGCGGATATGGGCAACAGTAATGTGCCCCCATGGGGAGCGACCATTTCCCAAGGGGCTGCCCCCCAAACAAAACACACACATACACACACACCAATCCCTGGTGTCTAGTGGTTTCTAGTGATTGGCCTAACAAAAATAGGCTGATCTGCCCCCGGGGGGGCAGAAATGGCCTAAAAATAATTTGGCCCCCCTGCTCCCATATATAAAAAAAATAAAAAAATAAAAATATGTATCTCACCTATATATATATTATATTAGGTCGATCTGCCTCCAGGGGGGCAGATATGGCTTAAAAATAATTTGTCCCCCCGGGGAGCGGCCCTTGCCCAAGGGGCCGCTCCCCTTCTGTGTCAGTATAATAAAAAAAAAACTCCCTGGTGTCTAGTGGCAGAAATGGCCTAAAAACAATTTGCCCCCCCGCCAGGGAGCGACCCTTGCCTGAGGGGTCGCTCCCTACACATAAAAGGAAAAAAAGAAAAATTATCACTGGTGGCTAGGGGTTTTATGGCCTAAAAATTATTTGGCCCCCAGAGAGCGACCCTTGCCCAAGGGGCCGCTCCCCTTATGTGTCAGTATAATAAAAAAAAAACTCCCTGGTGTCTAGTGGTTTATGACCCCAGGGGGTGCAAAAATGGCCTAAAAACAATTTGGCCCGCCAGGGCGCGACCCTTGCACAAAGGTTTGCTCCCTACACATAAAAGAAAAAAAATATATATATATCCCTGGTGTCTAGGGGTTATCTGCCCCCAGGGCCGCTCCCCTCATGTCTATTTCATCCCCAAAAAAAGTCCCTGGTGTCTAGTGGGCATTTCTGCTGCCCGATCGCATCGCAATCGGGCAGCAGAAATGCTTGCAGAGACATGAAAGGAAAGGCCTTTCCTTTCCTTTTATGTCTCTGCTGGCCCACTCCTCCTGAGCGGAAGAGAAATGCTTTTGCATTTCTCTTCTGCATCGCGCTGGAGGTATGCAAGGTGACCTCTGATGAGGTCAGCACACGGTCGCATACTGGCGTCATCAGACGTCACTGGGGGGGGGGTCAGGGGAGCGGGGGTGGAATGGCAAGCGATTCCCCTTCCAGTCCTGACCTTGGGAGGTGGGGCGGCCCTCGGGGGGAGCGCTAGCGCTTCCCCCGAGGGCCAGTAAACAGACGTAATGGTTACGTCTGTGGCGCCTGAGAGGCACACCCATGGACGTAACCATTACGTCCATGGCCCTCAAGGGGTTAAAAGGTTTTTAGAAGGTTTTTTGAGTAGTTAAATAGGTTTAGGAAACCATTACGAATCGGTATTTGGAACAGGTGTCTTAAGGGCGTCCCTTCCAAATACTGATTCCTGTGGTATTTATCACTGTTTTACAACCAAAATCCGGTTGCAAAATGTTAATATTTTACTATCCCATAAAAGGAGGTGGCAACCCATATGCAGGGATTCCCCTTTGTGAATTATGAGAAAACATATTTTTAGCAGTAGGCAGTGGCCCACTGGACTACTGCTTGCTACTAAATTATGTTTGCAATTTCGTTTTTCTTTTTAAATGCATCCCGTTTCCCATTTAGGAAAACGGTCTGCATTTTAAAAATAATTGCTCTTTTGAAGAGCAATTACAGACAGGGCCTTTGTAGCAAATCGTAGTGGGTTGCAATTTGCGACCTACTTTATTAATATTTTTGAGGTAAGTCAAATTGCAAATCAGTAAGATTTTGTATTTTGTGAACTGATCTATTAATACTCGGTCGGTTCACAAAATACAGTCGTATTCCGTAAAAGTCGATGTGCAAATTGTAACCATCTTTACCGAATGCATATTACGACATGTGGCCCTTCAAGTCAGATGGTATTTGTCCCTGAACAAACTACGTTCTACTTGCCTACAAGTGTTCTGCTACTAAAGCCTGGCAAGAGTTTTTATGGCAAATTGCCTGAAATTCCTATTTGGCATCGTAAATGAAAATTTCACACTTTCATGGCTCCACAATTCGGAATTTCCAATCGCTTTGCAAAAAGATTCTCGCCCGATTTTACATCCCATAAACTTGTTTACAAATAGCGCGCTGTACCTAATTTGCCCAACTTCAAATTCCCATTTCTGAATCCATCTGGGGTTTTGACCAAAATGAAAATAGCCCTGTAGCTGCCACCAGGGCCTCCCTCTATTGTGTCTTTGACCCCGAGCATTACCACAAAACTTGAATGCAAAGTGTATACCTAATAATTTGCATAAGCACCTGATGTACAAATTAACAGGTATACAATTGCACCAGATTCTTAGGGGCAGATTTATGAAAAAGGCAATGCGCCTAGGGCAGCGCCACTTTTCTTGCACCCCCTTAGTGTCACCCTAACGCCACCATGTGTGTGCTGTATTTAAAATATGGCGTACTATGGCAGTAGTCAGGGGGACTAGCATCATCATTTTTTAGGCTAGTCCGGTGCTTTGCAGGACTAGCATAAAAAATAATGACGCTAATCCTGCAAAGCACCCAGAGGCCCATTGAACACAATGGGAGCCTCTTTTTAACGCCTGTTCTTAGCAGGTGTTAAAAAATGCTGATAAAAATGACACAATAAATCTCATAGATTTCTTTGTGCCGTTTTTACAGCCCACTTAGCGCTGGTGCAGGCATTTTGTGGCGCAAGAGGTTACAAAGTTGTGCAGTGCAAGCACCGCAACACTTTGTAAATATGGCACAGCATTTTTGGCCTTCCAATGCCACATTAGCATAAAACAAATAACGCTAATGTGGCATTGGAATGACTCTACGTAGGCCCACATAAATCTGGGCCTTAGTTTGTTGTCACAGAATGGGGGAAAAGGCACTAACAGCACCTCATTCCCTGCTCTACAATGCGTAAACCATGCAGATATCACCTGCGACAAATCACGAGATTGCACATGATTTATTAAATAGAGCTTTCACCCAAAATGTGAATCATAAATAGAGCCTTTGTGGCAATTTATATGGGCATGAGAATAGATAGGTCTGGAAAATAAGACAACGGTAAGAGAGGGGAAGCAGGGAAAATGTGATCCTTTATGGTCTCTCCTGAATCAAAGAGCTCTACACAACAATAGCGACCCCATACAACCAGGAAAAAAACAAGTATTCGGGTTTCACATTGTATGTAAATGTGGACATGCACATCAGAGTGACAGCAAAGTGCAGCCAACTCCAGCAAACTGTTGTGCGCTTTTTTAAAGATTAATGTACAGTTTCCAACACACACTGCCGAGATCTCCAGCCAGGCTTTTAAACACCACACGCTGCCAAAAGCACTTAGTGCGCCTGGCACAGTGAATTGCAGGCCTTAAATCCAAAAGTCTAATTACAAATAATGTGTGGGTTGATGGCTTGCTTCTATTGACCTGGAGCTACCCAGAACAAGCGTTTCACATAACAAGCAATTATTCTGCCATTAATCCTAATCATTCTTTTGTATACTAAGTGTATTCATTGGGCTACTGCTAATATTTTACTCGTCTTGTTCCTTTCTCAATGTTCACCTAAACAGCGTTAATTTAAATAACATTAGGAGGTAGAGTGTAAGAACAAAATGCCTTACAGTCAAGTGTTGGGGTGCAATATACCTTAGGCACATCACCTTTTTCTTTGCTGATATGATCATCCAGGAACTGTGGAAAGAGACTCCATTGGCTTCTACCCCAACGTACCAAGGAGTGTACACTGTCCCTGTCATTTGCAATTCTCTGGTGGTGCATTACCATTCTGAGTTCTGCACATGTCCACTGATTGTTGTTTTAGCCTCCTACAGACTAAGGCGGTCATTACGAACCTGGCGGTTCGGCCCGCCATGCCGGCAGTGGGGAGGGAAGCTGCCAGCAGGTATGGTGGGCCGAACCTCCACATAATGTAATGGTTGCCGGCCGCCAGAGGCAGCCGTCACTCACCACCATGCTCCTGCCGCCACGCAGCCTGGTGGCGGGATGAAAGACCTTCTGCGAATAATGTTTCATATGCCGCCAGCCTTTTCCTGGCGGAATATCCCGCCAGGAAAAGTCTTGCAGAGGGGGTGCCCCTGCACTGCCCATGCACTTTGCCATGGGCAGTGCAGGGGCCCACGTGCAGGCCCCCATCGCACATGTCACTGCCCAATTTAGGGGCAGTGACATGCGCGACGGTTGCTGCTGCTCCCGCCGCACACCATCATTAGCGGTGGCTCCTAATGGAGCCGCCCTCAATGTTGCGGCCGTGTTCCCCGCCAGGCCAGCGGGCGGAGACACTGTCTCCACCCGCCGGCATGGCGGGGAAAACATTATACGGGTTTTCCAGGAGCCTGGCGGTCCCGCCATGTTCAAAATGAGGGCCTAGAGCGTTACCTTTAATTCTGGTTTATTTGGTCCAGTTCCCTTTAATTGCCATTCTCTTGCATTCCGAGGCCTGAAAGAGTTGGATGTGAATGGTGGGTTCAGTAAATGGAAGAGCCTTGGACGATGTGCAGAGCAGAGGTTAACAACACTATTTTCCACCTGCAAACGAATAATTCTACTGATCATGGAGACCCACTGGCTTATTTCTACTTTTCACTTAACAGCCAATACACCCTTCACTTTTACAAAGTCTTCAGCTCGTACAGCACATCAATCTTTTTTCTCACAGGTCACGAATAACTTCTGTCCCTTGGAGGTCTGTTGTAAAAATAATTTATATTCCACTGTCAGCTGCACTGTTGCACGGTGGTCATTTGTACTCCTGTAACAGTTCTCTGTTGTCTCTTAGAGATTTGTATGTGCTATGTAAATACTGCCAATAAGATGCATTCCTAAAATACTGCCTACTTCTCAAACTCAGAATTATCACCTTTTACCACTACATAACTCCCTATATCTTTTATTAAATATCATTTTTTTCCTCAATATAACTTGACACACGATCAGATAAGTATTTTGAGTTGCACCATTAGAAAGCTTGCGATAAATTATTCATAAATTGCATACAACAATATAAATCAAAGGAACTAAACATATTTAAAATAAAATACATCACCGAAATTAGGATATATCTTGTCCTGAAGCAGTGCACCAGTACATTAGAGGGGTGAACCATCTTGCTATGATTAATTCATAGTCTAACTCATCAAATCAAGCCTGAAAGCTCTGTTAGCTCTTCTAAAATAATTCATGAAACTCCCATGAATAGCAGTATTGTCATCTTAGATCATTATGCTTACTCCCAAGTTTCACTGGCCATCACTCAAAAATACATATGAATTTTGGGCTTCAAAATGGACAAAGAAAACTCTGCTGCACCTCCACATTTGAAAGATTTCCATGCCTGCTGGAACATCTCTAAAGGTTACCATGATGCATTTATTACGTCTGAATGGGATTTACTTTCCAAGTCTTATACACATGAGTCTTTCATGTTCACCACTGTGAAGCTTCGAAGGCCCATATCTTGTAGGCGTTAATTAGAAGAATTCACACAGATTATTTTGTAACATTAAGTGATGACTTAAAAAACAGTTGATCAAGTTTGTATCATCTAATGATTTAAAAATATGAGAATCATACAAGCAAAATGTTACTAAAATCCCTTACTGTGCTAGTGTAAATTGTTTTTCAAGCTTCCCTCAACAAAAGCATTATTAGCCTGCAATGATCTTCACAGACTTTGAGGAACATCAACAAAGGTATGCCACTCATTGTCCCAAGTGATCTTTGAATGTTACTCATGACAACCATATTGATCGGGTATATAAGATGAGTTCAATCTGTCATTGGATCGCCCAACTCTACGGAACTACTACCATCTAAAAATATACTCCTGTTTGATACCACAATTTCCTTCACTTAAAAATATGAACCATTTTCTGGGTTATGCTGACTCTGAGTGTGCAACACTACCTGCTACTCAGAGGTTATACAGTGTGCCTGGCATTGCATACTGACAATATTTTTCTGACAAGCCTCTTCACCTCTTAACAGGGACAATACATATTCTGATTGCTCGTGCTTTATAATAAGGTTTGAAAGTTTCTACACTCAAAACAATTGCTAAACAGGTAAATTCTTTACAGTGATGCATCAGGTCTACTGTAATTGATTTTGATCTAATTAGGAGAATATAATGAACTGGTGTGCATACTTGCCAGCAGGTAATTTCAGCAAAGGAAATGTGTCAGGTTCCGAGTTTGTGGATCTGCCGAATACCCCTGTGGCCCATCAGTCTCTACGCCTTGCAATAGGAATGGGTTGAAAACAGTGAAGTGAAGTGAGATATGTATACACCGGACTGGACTCTCTTTTGGAATCTTAGAGATTCTCCCAGGGGATGGTTCCTTTCAGACCGTTGTTGATGGAGTTTGTGGGACTGGAAGAGCTCTACAACAAGAAGAAATTGTTAAGTATATTGCATTACACTGGAACACACCATAAATAGAAATTAGATATACAAACAGTAGGCTTACCAGTCCCACAGCGAGTGTGGATCTAATGAGCATGTGCAAACTAAGCATAAGCAACCAAATTATGCAACTAACGACTCATTGCCAGGCAAGGTTCATGCATCTTAATGTATTATATAGGTTTCTGCCACCAGTGACCCAGAGTTGACCTCAGACCCCAGACGTGAGTAGTGCAAGTGTCTGAAGTTAGCAGTCTAGTGTTCCAAAATGCAATGGACCACATGTACAAAGATCCAGTTTTGCAACTCGCAAACTGCGAGTCACAAAACCGGATGTACAACAGTGTCAATGACACTGTCTGCGATTCGCAATGGGGTCGCAAATTACCTACCTCATGAATATTCATGAGGTAGGTCACAACTTGCGACCCCATTGGGAATGGCCGCCCTCACAGGGATGGTGGCCTGCTGGAGACAGCAGACCACCATGTCTGTGACTGCTTTTAAATAAAGCAGTTAAAAAAAAAAAATGCAGCACGTTTTCGAGATGGAAAACGAGATGCATTTCAAAAACAAAAATGAAAAGTCTTTTTTTTTTTTTCAGAGCAGGCAGTGGTCCGTGGGACTACTGCCTGCTCTGAAAAATTATTTTAGCTGCCATTCACAAAGGGGAAGGGGTCCCATGGGGATCCGAACTGAAATTGTTTTGTGACCGCATTCACAGTCAAAAAACAATGCTACATCGCCCTGCGACTCGCAATTAGAAAGGGAACGCCCCTTCCTACTTGCGACTCACAAACCTATTTTGCGATTCGGTAAATAGATTACCAAATCACAAAATAGGGTCTGTACATACCAAAATGTTTTTTTCCTGTGGCAAACGGTCCGACTCTGCGAATCGGGCGATTTGTGATAGGAACAATGGTACGTACCTGTGCCCCTAAGTGTCTCCTTCGGCCCCACAGCATCAGCTGAGTGGTGTTTCTGTCTAAAGCCTTAATCCTAACAGTAAATTCCCTAAGAAATGCCCCGTGGGAGCTGTGATTAGGGCCTGGCTTCGGTGGAGGCATGAAAATACTCTAGTGGCTCACAAAAGTGGAGGCATGAACATACTCTGCTGGCTCTCAAGACCTTTTTGATTTGTCACCTCACCCTCCAAGACCTCAAGTACTGTTATGGATGTGTGAGTCAATGATCTCGTCCACTTTATATTGAGGTGTTCCATCAACCATATAGGTAGAGGGTGAGTAGTGGAGTTTGTAACTGCCGGTTTTATCCTGGAAATGTGGAAAAACCGGTGGATCCACCAATGAACTGACAAGGACAATTGCACTGTGGGATTCCCACATTTTTTAATGATGTAAAAAGGCCCTGCAAATTTGCGAGTGAATTTTGCATCCAGGAATGTTCAAATATTTAGTAGAAAACCAAAACTGTATCCCACTTCCCACACTGTAAAAGCTAGTTTTCAAATTGTATCTGCAAAGTACGTTTAAGCTGCCTTTGCTTGTAACTGTTGGTGGGCTGCAGTTTTTCTGAATCGTATTACGTGATGTAAAAGAGCTGGGACTGGAGGAATAGGGGATGCAATAATAGGTGAGGGTAGTTATTGTGGATGGTATTCATATGAATGAAAAAGGGAGATTGTCTCGGAGAACAGTGCAAAGAGTTATTGTAAGATACTTCAGCCAGCAGAGTCTAGCAATACCAAGCAAACTGAGGTCTATAAGGAAGAGTCTAGTATAGGTGTGTGAGTAAAATTTTAAATATGCTGGGGTAATCAGAGTAATTTTGTGTTACTCTTTTGACTGTAAAGTACATAAAATTACGCAATCCTTTTCATGTGTATTTATGAGTATTTGGCACAAAAACAGGAACAGCAAACTTAGAGAGCCACTGTTCATTTTCAATGCATCCTCTGGTCCATTTTGTACACAAAAGTGCATTTTGACTTAAAAACATTGCACTTAAAGCTAGTTATGCACCTTGTGTAATTCTTGCAATATCAAGTAACTTGCTGCAATTAGGTGTACAAAGGCTTGTCATAGTTTGACTCTTGCTCTAGGCAAGACTGCTGGTTTAAAGATGGCAGTACGTATGTTCATATGTGACTATGCCAGTCCTAGAGCAAGTTGCAACTGTCGTCCCAGCCCTCACGGCTCACAAGCAGTGCCTCACCAAAAACCCAAACAGTAAAAGGTGATTTGTGGCAGCCTTTACGCATGGACTCAAGAGTGCAACATTTCAGGGGGTGTCGTGGTTAAACGGAGATTACCCCTTTCTCATATGAACAACATATCTCAGTCAAACACAAGCAATGAAGGAGATGCAGTCAAGTTTTCAATAGGTTTTATTAACAAAACTGCAATGTACTATAAGTTGCATGGGCTGCAATGATCAGGATAATGAACAGTGCAAGAAACAGAATTGTCAACACGAGAGTCATTAGTACAAAGACCCCCACCATCTTGCAATAACATAAAATGACATGAGATATGAAATATGTCCTAATACCCTAGCATGATGAACCTAATCTCTAACATAAAGATAGGTAGGTGTGTTAAACCTAATCTGCCAATGTCATGTCCACGGGAAGAGCACCTCAACCCTCGTTATGTTGGAATGAAGTTTCTAGATCAGACTCCGTAGGACACGAAGACTGGGTCAGCCTCAAGGCGACGTGCAGCATAGATAGCATCAATGGCATCTGGTAGGAATCCCTCTATCTGTCTATGTGAGGTGCATTTATTCAGTTCTGCTCAGACTCCTGACGTAGGCTTGTTCCCAAACAATAGATAACAAGGCATGCTTGGGGCAGCAATTACATAAACAATTCCTTGAAAGCACAAAGTGGGAAAGTACCTAATGTGAATACCTACATCTTATCTATCTTCTGGCACTGATAGTGATGCCTTAGCAGAGTGGCACCGATAGCAGGAAACTAAAACATTGTCCTAACTAAAAACAATGCAGCCATCTTGGAAAGATATATATTAAATAATTTTAATAATATTTAAAACATGTTAAAAATGGCTAAAAACATACAAAAAGACACAATGTCGACCATGACAAGCACAGGTGGCCAAAGTAAGGGCACTGAATACAAATTTTTAATTTGGTAAAATAAGCCAATCATCAAATCTGTTTAATAGTAGTCATGATCTTCGAAGCCATTGAATGGAAAGGACCTCAGGAAAGAGTCCAGTCATCAGATGTTAGATCGATGACAGGATAGGCAGATGGATCCACAGAGCAGTAATGCATGGAAGCCTCTTGTGCAGGTCCACCTGCAGGAATGGCACTCCACAGTGCCGAAAAAAGCCAGATCGTTCACCAAGGGTGTCTCATAAGAAGCCTCACGAATCAGCTTTAGTCTCAAGGTGCGCAACCGTGAATGAAACCTCATCAGGGACATCAGCAGTTCTTGGTCGACAGGAGGCACTAGCGGAACAGCAAGACACACTGTAGGCAAGTGTTCAAAGAGGCACCACACGCAGCGAAAGACTGGCTGCACACACCATAGGACTGGTCAGAATGACAATGACCAATCATGCTCAAACTCTTCTAGCAACGGAGCATTAAAGAAGTGACCCATGCGTTCACAGCACAGTTGAGCTGCTCCATCACTCCGCTTAACTTGGAATCCACAACCACTGTGAATCAGAAGCAATAGCAGTAGTATTCGCCTAGTAACGCCAAAGTTATAGGAAACTTGGGGCCTGATTTCTACTTTTTAACGCCGCATTTGCGTCATTTTTTTATGCAAAAGTGGCGTAAACGTACAAAATACAATTATATTTTGTAAGTTTGCGCTGCTTTTGCGTAAAAAAATGACGCAAATACGGCGCTAAAAAGTATAAATCAGGCCCTTGTTTTTGGAACAGTAGCGCCTTTAGTCTGCCCAGCTTGTCATAATTCACGTTCCCTTTATCAATGTGAGACCACATATCTGATACTCTTATCGCTCATGTGTGGGCGGGATAGAACATGTCCACAACATGTAACGAACTTAGAGACTGAAATTGCGTAGGTAATTCTTGGTCGCATACTGCAACAGCTTGGGTCGCTCAGCACCACATAACTTCTATTTGAAAGTACATGAAATGCTGGTCGAATCAAAGGGATGGGAGTACTCTTCAGAAAACAGACCAAGTTCGTGACCCCCAAATTGCAAAAGCCATGAGGAGACACCTGTTTGCAGATCACTGAATCACAAACAGTAGTCTCACATTCGCTGAGAAACACCTCTGTTTCGCCGTTCAAACACTTGTATTCAAAGGGCAACTCCCACTCTTCTTTAATATAGCTATCGCCTAACCGCTTGTATCTGCCCACGGCAAGATGTTTCAGGCATTTTGAAAAACAAAAAGTGGAAATGGGCAAATTTATAATGCAATGTAGGAGCCATACTGTCGATGGACTCTGCAACTGTGAAAGGTAACTCCTCTAACTTTTCTATGTGAAGCATGGTGAAACTCATTTCCCTTTTAGCCATTGTCTGTTGTTCCTTGGATAAATTAAAAGCAGCAAACAAGTCACTACCGTTGATATACTTCAATGGAACTCGGTCGTTTTCAGAGTCTGTAATGTCCAACCTAACTGCATGATGGAACTTTGTCCATGGTATAAAAGGGACATGTCTGTCTGAATAATATCAATGGCAGACGACACTATGTTCGTTAGGGAATAAATCCTGTTGGACAGAGTGTTCATGCTACTGTCGACAACTGCTAAGGCCTTTTCTAAATTGTATTTGTCTATCTGCCTTAAATGCGCAGCAGCTTCTATCTGGAAAAGCTTCCAGGTCTCATTATATATGGCGTAGATAAATCTTTTAGAGCGTGGCTTTCTAGGACCTAACAAGAAGTCCTGCAAGTCTATATCTTCAGAAAGAGTGTTAAGATGTTCCTTAACAGTGGCTAACGTGTTAGTCTGTACCCACTGTTGGCACAGTTTACCCACACTGTATGTTGTAACTATACCCATGTATTGATCCGAGACAAAGCGAGGGACTGTCCGGCTAACCTTGAAACCCGCTGAGGAATTCACAAAACATGCCTGACATTTGTGTCCATTGGCCATTGTAACCACCCACCGGAACTGGAAAGTGAAGAGTTATAGCTACCGGTCTGAACCTCTGCGTCTAGTTCTTCCTCAGTGATATTCAAGAAGGATTGCCAGTTATTAAATTTTGCCGGTGTGGGGATACTGAGCGTATTTATTTATTTCATTTTTGCTAACCCCAGACAGGATGTCTGTTGTATGGTATCATTTAAAAAGACCATTTGCACAGGAATAAGGCACACTCTAAATAAAGCTTCCCTACCCTGTATTTGCAAATCTTGTGTTCCCCATACACTCTTTAGATCAATAGTGTTATTCCAGTATTCGTAACCTTCAACTACAAGACGGGAAACAAAGAAATCTGAATAAATCAGTTTTGTGTCAGTCAGCAACATTTTCCAAATTTTTGAAGGAGGTAACTTGAAATAATATGACTCTGGATTGTTTTTGTCATGCCCTATAAAATAAGTGAATTTATATGAATAATGTTTTGGGCTCCCCACAGGTGTTGTTGAGCAGTGTTCCCACTGAGTATAGTTAAATATTAATCTATGTCTAGTGGCTCAGTGCAGGTTTTAATGTCCCCAGTTGTTATAGCAGAACATTTCCCCATAATTCTTTCTAATGGTGTATACATCATCACTTTCAAATACTGAATAGTCCATCATTTCAGTTAACATTGAATCAACTGTCTGGACATCCCAACCATCTGATACAACACTAGGTGTAATTACATCATTCATAGAAATTTTGAAGACATATGGAATTTGAACGACCTCAGTAGGCCCGTATATATCTAATGGAACTTTATCCCACACAATCCCATCGTGAATTGGTACAGCTGAAATGTTCACAAGGGACAAGTCTCTTTGGACCTTATTTGAGGAATGATATGGAGTTAAGACTTCATCTCAGGGCTCAACAGACGAGCGTTCAGGAAAGTAATGACCATTTATAAGCAAGAAGAAAACAGTCACAAACCCAGTCCATAAGAAAAATGCAAGCAATGTCAGCAATAACTACAGATAGTTCCATGGATAAATTAGATAGTTATTTTAAGCCATATATACAGCTTTAGTGTCTTTGAAATAGTTTCAATAGCAGGAGTGGATGAGGTTGAAGAAAAGTCATCATACTCTATGAAGTAAGCAGAAGCAGTCACTGCAAACACAGGAGCAGGTGCATCTCCAGAGGATTGATCCACTTCGCGTGGGGGCTCATAGTAGACGATATTGTCAGTTTGTGCTGTGTTGGAATAGAAGACAGCCAAATCTTGGATAGGTGTTGTCGTTGAAGTGGTAACAGGAATCAGCAAGAGCTCATTTTCCACCCTCCCCATGGATGAGGAGGCATTTGGAGCATCATTGGACATGCTTGTGTAGTCAGAAGTGTTGTTGTTTCTTCTTTGAAGCGGTATGTCCTGTAGGGTAGTTAGAGGGGACCAGGAAATACCCAAGGGACCTCTGGGTCTACTCTGCAGGATCGGCCACATGGTGAAGTTTGAAGTTGTCAACTGAGACATATCTGTTTGATTTGGAACCAGGCAGCGGTGGTAGGATAACAGTTCTGGTAACTTGTAGTCCCAGGCCTGGGACCAGTGCTCTGTAGGATGGACTGAATTTCTTCTTCACAGAGATCCTCTCACGAACCAGATCCCCAACTTTAGGAATCCAGCCAGTAGAATCCAGCCAGTAGAAGTAGTTTGCGAATCCCTTATTCCTAAGGTGCCAGCACTGGCAGATAATTTATCATCATGAAATTGCTGAAGCTCCTGTAAGACAGTGAGATGTTCATTTATGTCAAAAGGTGTATCTTCTGCCACCAAACCAGGGCCACAAGATCTGGAACATACATAGGTATTCCAAAGAGAACCTCATAGGACGTGCGTCCCCCCAAGGACCGTCTTGGCATATTATTCAGTGCTCTCTGGACCCCATATAGTGATGAAGCCAGCTGCAGCCAGAACCTAATACTCTAGCTATTAAGGACTGCTTTAGATCACGATTCCTCTTCTCCACAACTGAATTTCCCTCTGGATGGTATAGTGAGGAGTAATCGAGTTCAATACCCATCGTCCCAATGGTATCCCTCAATGACTTAGAGGCAAAAGCGGAGCCCTGGTGTGAATGGAATGCTGCAAATGCATATGTACCGATAAAGATCAGCAAGTCTTTGATAACAGTCTGAGCGTCAGGTGACCGCTGTGGCCAGGACCACAGGAATGTAGAACAAGAATCTACAGCGACTAAGATGTATTTGTATGCACCAGCAGGTTGAAGGCGACCGCAGTGCTCCAGATACACACATTGTAGTGGCCTGTTGGACACTAAGAGGGATGTCTGCAGTGAGTGTTTGATATTTGAGCCCTTTATCTGCTGGCAGATGTCACAGCAAAGGACATATTGCTTTATCTGTTTGTACAAACCTGGCCACCAGAAGCGTAAAATACCATTATGAGCAGATGCAACACCCTCATGCGTTGCTTTGATGAGATCTAATCTCTGGTTTTCGTTGGGGATCACTCAATCTCCAACCCCAGTAAGTATGCATAGGCAACATTCTGTGCACTGATGTGGTAAGAGTATTTTGTACGGTATGCTTTTGGGAGAGGCTTGTCTTCAGCTGAAGCCTTCACGGCAGCCAAAATTGTATTATCCAATCTCGTCTTAGAATAAGTCACTGCAGCCACAGAAGCCATAGCTACTGCAGATTTGTCTGTTTCATCAACCAAAGTGCTGTCACAAATGTGTATTCCTACACGTTGGTAGCCCGATGTATGCACTACATGGACACAAGGTAGCTTATCCTTGAGATCAGCCACCCTCCCCCACAGAGTTCTGTGTTTTATGGTGTTTTCTTTGGAATCTCTAAACCTGTTCTGTCACCAATGATTAAGGTAATAATTTTAGGACTGGAAGCAGTAGTATGAGTTACAGACAATCACAGTCAGTAGTCCTGGCTCTGTGTGCTCTAGCGCTATGATAAGGGCTTTGAGTTCAGCCAGCGGAACTGTGCAGCCTCCAAGAGTCCGCGTGTAGGTATTATGAGGGTTGAATACACCATCCTTCATCACTCCGCTCACGGCTGCGCAAGCGGCTGTGTATTGATGTTTGGTACCTACAGCTGGTTGTGCAGAACCATCACTGTAAATTACAGCATGGTATCTGTCAAGTGGCAAAATATCTAGAGGTGCGGGGTACTCCTGTTTGTACTGGAGAAATTCTTGTGTCTGAAGTTTTGGATGAAAGATGTAATCCACATTGGTGGCAGTCAGGGAGGTTGTCCACTGAATCCAGCGCGGATGTAATGCTTTAGCATTAGGAACACTTGCTTTGTTGACAGCCTCTAAGGCTTTCACCGGGGTAACAACAATAATGCATTTCCCTTGGGCAAGTTGCCTCTCTTTAATGACAGCCATCTGAACTGCAGTTCGAATTTTGTCTGTGGGTGCAAAACGTTGTTCTGCATTGGAGTATGAATGTGATTTATATGCTACGAGTACTGTGTTGCCTTCATTGAAGGTGACATAAGTGAACCCAGTGTCACCAGCAATTATTCTGATGACCAAATTTGTTTTGTTATCACAGGTGTGAAAGTGTTTTGCTTCTAGCATGTGCTGTTGTAGTTCTCTAAGGATGCATGTATGTTCTACTGTCCAGTATCTGCTAGAAAAATCAGGGTGTATTAAGTCATAGAGTGGCTTGATGCTTTGTGCATAGTCAGGAATGTGTTTTCAGCCAAAGTTGAAGAAACCAAGTAAAGACTGTCGTTTCTTGATTGTATTTGGTTGTTGGAGTTGAGCACATTTTTCTAGAAAGTGCGGGGCCAGGCTCTTGCCCTCATTTGATAGCTCGTATACCAGGAATAATACGCTGAGAAAGGCTATTTTCTTTTTCCTAAAGTTAAATTTGTAACCAAGGGCTGTGAATCCTAGAATGATTTGATCTACCCTGGCAAGATGAATGTTGAGTTCGTCATTTGTGAGACAGATATCATTCACATGAGACAACGCCTCTGGATCAATATCATGTAATATTGATGTTGCACGGGCTAACAGCCCTGGGCTGTTCTTGTATCTCTGGGGCAAATGGCAGAAGCGTTTTTGTGAGCCAAATGAGAATGCACTCAGGTCCCGACTTTCGTGTGCTAAGTTTTGGCAGAAGAACCCGTTGGAAATATCCAAGATTGTTTTGTATTTTTTTACGCACTTTGTTGTTTATTAGTGCTGTGCTATGCGAACTTTGTAAAGCGTATGTGTGTGTATGACTGTTTAAGTGTCTGTAATCTAAGACTATTCTGTAAGAATGGTCAGGTTTTGCAACTGGAAATAACAGGTTAGTCATTGCAGAGACACAGGGCTCAATTACTCCATAGTACTCGAGCTGAGTGAGGATCTCCCTTACCGGAGCTTTACCTTTGTGTTTAAAGGGATATTGTGGCTGGGGTGTAGACCTGATAGGTATTACATGGCAAGGTGAGTCCTTGTCCCAACCTACATGAATTGCGGTACAATGCAGGTGCCTGCGCTAAAAACCCAATTGACAGCGTAGGCTTGTTTCACTGCTTCCGAAACATGATCAGAGAAAGAAGACAAAATTACATCTTCCCCATGTGGTAGCTTATGGACGTCCTCCGGTGGCCAGTCCCTCTGGGCAAGCAGGATGTCACAACTAAGTTCATACCAGAATATCACACCAATGGTGAGCTCTACGTCTCCCTCAATTTGTATTTTTAAATCATAAACCCTGTCGGGTGGGAGGACGCGCCCATCCCCAACCTCAACTGCAATGTAATCGTTGGCTGCTGTCGCATCTAGATGATCTTTCAGACCCTGGTGACATATCGTGACCTCTGCTGCACTGTCTAACTGTGTCACTGCCCACATCTTGTTCTTTAGCAATGTCCTCAAGTGTACTGGCATTTTTAATTGACAGTGTTGCCAACTTTTTATTTTTAAACTTTGGCTTCTGTTGTAGAGACTTGTCTTCTTTTTTGTCTGAAGACTGTGGTGAGTCTTTCTTCTGTTTCACGTAGTCAGGACGTCGCTCTGACCGGCCCACTCTATCGCTATGTCTATCCGGTGCATCCGGAAAGGAACTAGAGGGACGTGAATCAGTACATCTGTCAGGATCTTTTATATTTTCTCTATTTCTGAGAGTATATCTCCTGTCGGAGTTCTCTGGGTGTGGGGAATCTGCTCTTTGATTTAGTCTGTCTTTAATTATCTTTTGTTTATCCCAGGGCTTTTTAGAACCCTCCTGTGTTTGTTTAGTACCTTCCTTAGGGGCGGCATTCTGTATTTCGAGCTTTTTTGGCCTGGCTCCCAAACTATCCCGTCCTCTACTGGTATAGGTGTCGGAAATAATTTTCAGTAGCTGTTTCTGCTGGTCCAAATGTGGAATCTCTTGGAGATAGCCAGTGCTACCGCTTCCCTTTTAATGTTACTGAGTATTATTGAGGAGACTGCGTCAAAATTATGCATTAATTTCATCCCCAAGTTTAGGACTTGTGCAGCCCTGTGCTCATTTTGAATCTGTTTTAACACTTCAGGTAAACTGGCAAGTGTTGAGGTACCATGTGTGCTAGTGTATGTTGCAGCGAAGACTGGACCCCATGTGGCGCAGTCATCCACTGAGGGAACCATCCTGAAAGGCAAGCACATTGTCAGAACTCTACGGCCCATATTTATACTTTTTGACGCAAAACTGAACCGACGCAGTTTAGCGTCAAATATTTTACCGCCGGCTAACGCCATTTCTGTGCGCCATGCGGGCTTCAAATTTATACTTTGACGCACGACGGTGTAAACCACAGGTGTGAGTCATTTTCTTTGATGCACACCGCAGCGTCACGTCGTAAAGGAAAACGACGTTAACGCAGTGGAAATGACTGTGAGCCGATTTACGACACCGCAAGCCAGATATGCGGTGTTTTTTGACGCAATGGCGTCAAAATTTGCCGCAAACACAGCCATTTCAGCAGAGGAGAGCCAAAATGGATCCCAGATGCCTGTACAGACACCAGGAAGATGACAACAGACCAGGAACCAGCCAGGAGGACCCACACAAGACCCACGACAGGGAGAAGAAGAAAAGAAAGTGTTGCTTCAGTGCAGAGGAGCAGGAAATTCTGGTGAAAGAGGTGACGGAACACCAGCGCCAACTGTTTGTCACCTCAAAGTTGCCAGTCAGTAGGAGAGAGGCAATATGGCAACAAATTGTTGACAAGATTAACAGTGTGGCAGAAGTACGCAGAACAGTCATCAAGTGCAAGAAACGCTGGCATGACTGCAAGTGCAGGACCAAGGAAAAGATGGCCAAGAACAGGAAGGCAGAACTGCAGACTGGAGGTGGGAGTTCAGCACACCAGGAGCCCCTGGACCACATGGAGGAGATGGTCGCAGCCGTCATCCCTGAGGAGATCGTCACAGGGATTCAAGGACAGGACAGCACAGACTACCAGGAGACAATGCACATGCAGGGTAAGTCGCATGGGGAATTAAAATGCACTAATGTTAACTGCAACTGGGGGGGGAATACCTATTACACAATGCATGTGAGTCATCATATACATGGAGTGGCATGGGTAAAGGGGCACGGCACGGGGGCATGGCCCAGTCAGAGGAAACCTGGGGCACACCATTACAAAACACCAATAACCTTTCCATGGGGGTATGTTGCCATGCCAACGATGTTGCAAAGGTAAAGCCACGCCAGAAGGGAAGGGCACAACGTCAAACTGACATCCCGTCACACGTTAGCCACTATACTCCCTACATTAAGTAGGGCCCAAATAACAACCTCTAGCCATACCGACAACTGGAATGTAACATTGACAACAGTTGCTACTACCACCCCAGCTGTGTGTGCTGGTTAAGTAGCCAATGGCAGTAACGTCCCCATGGATCATACACACGCAAATTAGAGGGTTTAGGATGACAACGTTAACAATCCTCTGAAACAAGACAAATGTTCCAGTCCTGTCAAATGTGAATGCTCATAGTTGCCGCAAACATCAGCCAATGTCATCAACATTAGGAGGTACACAGCACTAAGGTCACACCCATGCTGCAGATGTCAGGGTCCATCCTGTGCCTGGGTCACAATGCAACATCCCAAATGTTATACTGCTCAGACAACAGCATTGAGGGGGAGGACAAATGTAACTGGTCACTGAAATACACTTGCACAGTCAGAGGAGGAAATAGGACACTGCTACGACTATCAGGGCAATCCAATGTACCACACATTCCCCAACATCAGCTGTACACATTACCAATGCTGACATCCATATTGTGCCATTACAATGCTATGCATAGTATACGCTACATTACAACTACATATAGGTGGATGTGAAAGATCAGAGACTGGGGCAGGCCCAGATTGTTAAGTGTGCTGCTAGTGCCATCAGAGCACCCACAGCCAGTGAAAGGTCTCACCATGAGAATGGAAATAGGGGAGGGCTGAGTAGGACAAGAAGGTGGCAATTCACTATTTGGCCAAAACCAACACCTAGAGGAGATGATACTGACAAGTCCACTAACTGACCACAAAACATGTGACATGCAGGTGGGGCATAGGCTTGGGAGAATGCCCATCTGAAAGACTGGATCAATGAACAGGAACCAAGATCACAATGTGAAAATCATCACAAGGCAGGCATGTCACATCACAAATGCCACAACACAGACACACTAATTGTACCGTATTTCATTGCAGAGGACGATGGATCCCCTGCAGATATGCCTGTCCAGGACTACCCTGATGACATGGATGACGAGCTGACAAAAATCAGCCACCAGACCCTCCAAGAGGTCCTTGGAACCCTCCAGACCCCACCTTCAGTCACAAGGAGGAGCACAGAACAAGTAGTCATTGCAGAGGATCCACCCACCACCCTAATTGTACGACCTGCCAGCTCCAATACAGCTGAGGAATCTGACGACACTGGCACCAGCTTTGAGAGAACTGTAGTCGGAGTACAGCGGGAGCAGGCCAAGGAGGTGCGGGTGGGGATGCAAACTATGGCAGCCAGCCTAGAGGGGGCGCGTTTGTGCATGATGTCAGCTGAAGAACAGGCAGCAGCTATGCAAGGGCGATCAACTATCTTGCAGGAAGTAGAAAAAAGGCTGAAGGAAATCAGCACAGCTGTAATACAGTTGACCCAAAACCTACAACAGCAATCCTGTCATCACGTGCACAAATGCAACATTGAACCCCTCAGGGCCGACCTGGCTGCCTGCCATCGTGATGTGGCTGCTATTCTGAAGAACCAGCAGTTCCTCCTTGCAGCAGTACTGCCCTTAAGACCCCCACAGGTAGCAGCTACCGGGATGTCTGGCTCTACGTCTACACACACTGAGGTGTGTGTTGCCCCTTCACAACCACCACCAACAAGGGCAGAGGAGTCAACACACACATCAGAAGATGAAGACCAGGAACAGATCACCTTCACACGTAAAAGTACCCGGAAGCACTAGTCCCTGCCACATGGCCACCCATTACCAAGGTCCTGCGCTTTGTACCATGACAGTCTTGCAACAACTGTACTCAAGCACTGCTCTGCAAACCACTGTCTATCTTGTCAGCCTTCCCAGTGATTGTCTCTCACTAACTCATTGGCACGTCCTGTCCCTCTGCACTGTCTGACACTTCACCCCAGCATGTCCAATGACATGTCCTTTTGCACTTGTGTAGGATCACAATGGAAGATGTCACTATAATGTACTCACAATCATGGACAATGTACATATAGAACTACAGCACTTTTCAATAAATAGCACTTAGACAACCACTTTGTCTCTGTGTAATGTGACACATCAACCGTGTAATAGATCACTGAATTTTGCCTCCTGTCAAATATCATAGCTTGTTAATACAACTGTCCTGAAATAATGTGGGCTTATAACTATGCACTGTGGCCTGGATTCTACCATACTCTGCCCTTCCTGAGGGTAATATCTGAGGAAAAGAGAAACTATACACCATAGTGCTGTGTTTGGCAGATCGACTCTTCTGCAAGGGATAGCTAAACCATAAAATATTGCTTTCAAAATGTTGCTTCAATGCAAAACTAACACATGTAACATTGCCCACAAATATAAGCGAACAGTCACCAAACTGCATGAATGGAGGTGTATGAGTTTACATCCAAATAAGTAATCATGCTGAACAGTGTAACAAATGATCTATGTGAGTGATGTACACTATACTACAAGAGAGCTTATTACCACTCACCTTATAAGGGTTTCCTTGGACATGAGACTGCAGTCAGACATAACACAGTGTCCCCAATCCTAAATCTGGAAGCACTGTATGTGACATTGAAAACATACATTATGAAAAACACACTTTGGGTTCCATAGCAACTATGATTGGTGGTTGCAATGAATGGCCGAATCTTTGCAAGGTAGCTTTGGGGCAGCTGCCAATGTTACAGCTCAGTTGTGATTTCTTAGCAGCATAGGACACAAAATGTAATACAAAAGAAACACTGTACACTCATGCCAAGGCCCTGATCTACAAGCATGTCACACATACTGTAAAGGGTTACCTACAGATTTATTAAACAGTAAAAACAGAAGTGAAAACTCGGGGAAAAGCCTTACCTACCCTAATCTACTCTAATTACTCATTACCCACAACTGTCCCTAACTAACCTAAGCTAAACTTACTTATCACATTTAACGAAACGTTCTAAACATCAACCCTCCACCCCCCTTATGAGACGGGACACATGGAGGACAACAGATACTAACCTAAACACATACTAACCTATACTAAACAAATATATATATATATATATATATATATATATATATATATATATATATATATATATATATTTTATTTTATTTTTTTTGTTTTAATTTTGTAATTTTTATTTTTTATAAACACACAAGAACCCCAACATTGCCCCCCACCCACCCACCCACACACTTAAAAATAAACAGTAGAAATATTCAGGAACCCCCACCTCCCACCCACTAACACTAACTAAGCTAACATTCTATACTAACCTAACACTAAGCCCCCTAAACCCACAAAGTATAAGAACCAGGAAAGAGGAGGGAGGGGAGGGAATCATGTCTGTATTTTCAGCTACAGGTTGGCCCTCCGGAGGGTCCTCTTGATTGATCGCACCCACCGGTTCACCTGTCACATCTCCTGCCGCAGTCGACTCATCTTCCGAAAGACAAGGTCCAATTTGCGCTGCATTTCTCCAAAAGCAGCAGGGTCAATGGCTGCAGCTGGGGTGGTCTGGGTGCCAGCCGAGGAAGTTTGGGGCCATGTAGTGTCCATGGCTGTGGGCTGCCCTGCAGGTGGTGCTGTGCTTGGGCCTGGAGCACTTGCTGTGGATGTTCCGGCAACGGTCCCAGCTGCTGGTGGTGCTACCTGGGTGGTAGTGGTGGTGGTGCTGGTGGAGATTGTGTTGAGCAAAGAAGGTCCGCCTTTTGGAAATGCCATCCAGGCTCTGGAGGCTCGTTCATGCCGATATCTTCTGGCCATTTTTCGGTACCCAGACTCGACTTGAAGTATATGTTGGTACCTCATTACCCGCCGTTGAAACTCCTTGACCTGGATGGGTGTCATATTAGCAGCTGTGAAGACAAATAGAAAATCGAACATTAGGTACTGCATTGTGTGAAATGGCACAATAAGTAAATCAGACAATACATCTATACTTGTAACAGCTCATATCATCATACAGATCATTGATTGTCCCTGAGGAATTACATGGCAAGGCAGCCTACAAAGGTCCTATCACACATAGCTCATCCAAACACTATGAGATGGGTAACAACAGCCATTATTTTGGCATCATAGTTCTGCCAGTTGTCAGCTAACAATTATTCTGCACATTCTCCACCACTGCCAGGGCTACAAATGTCATTGTACGGGATGGAAATCTAGGGCCACATGTTCTGCAAGTTGTAATTGGACTTGCCAGTATACCACTCATGTGCGAAACATGAGTGTGTATACTAGGTTCAGACAAAATATTCACTGATTTACATGTCTGTGTACCAAACGTGTATCATCAGTCCTGGGTGCACTATTCACAAACTTATGCCTGTGTTTGAGGGTGGGGGGGTGGACTAACAACTAATAATTTCTAACAACAAGGACACCCAGGAAGCTTAGGAAAGCTGGACATGTGTTTGGCTCAGCACACACACCACAGGTAAGGAGGATCTCCAAATAAGAGACAGCAAACCAAATAGGAGACACCAATCCCAGTGCCACTCATGTTTAGAAATGCAGACCTTTGTCAATATCATTTACTACCAGTAAGCCATGACTTACAACAAACACAGAGATGCAAGAACACCCCTGGCCCTGAGTTGCATGCACACCTAGGCCATTGCACTCAAGTGCCACATACTCGTAGCACTACATGTGGAGCTACATGCTGCTAGGATGTTCAACCTACAGTTTAATAAGTACATTACTGAACTGGGAAGCAGAAGTCTGTGGGTAAGCATGTGGTAGCCCCATTCTGTGAGAATTTGGGTCTGATTGGCTGACTAAATCACAAATTTGGTCCAGTGCGACTCTTTCTGATTCAAGTTTATCCACATGACTCATCCCTATTCACATTGCTGGGCCTACAGGACTGACCTAGAATACCTAAATAAGACAATAGGATAAGGATTGGCCAACTCAAAGATGGTGATAAAATGATATTCCACTCATGGAACAAAACAAAAGATTTGCCAGCGCATCACACTTTGCTATGTGTCCAACACACAGGAGTCCATCACACATCACCAGCAAACACAACACATAACAGACATATCAACACTTACTGGAGTTGTCTGGGTCCTCGAATCGAGCCGCCTCGCCAACAGTGTAGGGTTCCGGTCCACATGTAAGGCATGGAAGGGAGAAATGTGCTCAATGTCTGTGCACTGTACAACAATTCCAAAGACAAATACTATGTGTAAGATTACATCAGAACGTAAAGCCTCTCAGACATGATGATACTGCATCCTATATAGCACAGCTAACATGTACATACCATGGGTCTCCAGTGAGTGATACACACAAACATGCTCCTTCATTAGTGAGAGAGCAGACATCATAATGGAGTGTATTCGTCTCATCATGTGTATCCAAGAGAGACATCCAAAGCCACTTTCAGTGAGGACTGCATTACCAGTCAACCAGCCAGTGTGACCATGACACATTTATGACACACAGGTACAATGTACAGAGGGGCAGGGACAGTTGTTAGCCCTCATGTTGTTACAGTTTCTTCATTTGATGTGGCACAGCTATGATGAGTTGCACCAACCATAGAGATATGAACCCATGTGCATACCTTTGGCCAGCCATCCCTAATCGAAATGTGGCACAACAAACTCCAAATACCAGTCTGAGATGTTAGCTGAGCGCAGCTAGAACTTGTTCCCTATGTGTTCAAATCCAGATCAGACATGTATCCGAAATGAAGGAGGGACACAATAATCCCTAAGATGTTTGGAATTTCCATGATTGGTTTCCTTACACACTCACCAGAGACACATGAGACATATGTTCAGGCCACATTGCTATCATCAATTGACGTGAAGCCTGCACTCATTTTCAGCCTCATGTAGTGTATCAAAAGTCAGTATAGCTGTTGCGTCAACAAATGATGGTAATTATTTGGAAATTTCTATACCTCACAGGCAACTGTGGCCTATATCTATACATAATTGGCTCCTGATTTGTGTTGCTGTTTGACACAAAGGCGGCACTAACTTAAATTATGCAAATTTATTCAGTAAAATTGTGGAGCTCTTGCTTCCTAACAGCTAGGTCCTTAACGAAGTAGATATATGACCCTGTATGTTTCAGTAACATTCCACACACTCAACAACATTGCCTGCAGATATTGTAAAAAATCAGCTGATGTCACTACAGAGCATTTAAACATGCACAATTACATGATTTGTACTCACCAAGAGGGCCACCAATCACAATCCCCAGGTGGTCCAGCAGATCTTGCTCCCTGGAGATAAGGTCAGCCCAGCGGTGCTTCAGCTGGTGGTCGTTTCTTGGTGTCCGATGAATCCGTTGCAGATGATGCAACACCTTTGCCCCCCCGAGCCTCCGTGCCTCAGTGTGATACCCCTGTATCACCCGCCCACCTGCCTCAATCATTAGGGGTAGGAAATGGCACACCAGCCATATAAATTCACCCAGCTCCTCCTCACCCATCTTGCCAAGACGAAGCCTACCCAACATCTTTGCAGCAACAGAGAAATAGGGGATAAAGGGGAACAAAGGAGAATAGGAGAAAAGTAGACCAGGAAAAACATAAACTAAACAACTAACACAGCCCAACTATACCCAAACTAACACTACCCAGAACAGACTCCCAACAAAACAAAGACAATAATTTACAACACAAATGTACACAAAAAACACTCAGACAGGATACTACAACAAGTTTTTATTCACAAAAAGACAATAAATAGACCACACAGGAGACAAAAGCACAATTTGACCAGACAAAACTCTGAACACAGCCACACAGTCAGGAAATATCACAGACTGCAAAGTGAAAGTGAAAGTACACCCACTGTACATAATCTGTAAACAGGATATCCTATTACATCACTTCCTGCCTAAAATGGTGGGCGTTTTTATCGTTATGCGTCAAAATATTTTGACGCATACAGTCTGCCCATCATTTTTTTTGACGCACAGGAGTAGAATTGAGCACGCATCCATATGTTTGGAAATAGTTTTACACGTAACCAATTTTCTGAGGTACAGTGTGGAACATGCAGCTCAGGGGCTATATTTCAGAGCATTATGCATCGTTTTTCAGCCATAAGCGTCATTTTTTGATGCGTATGCATCAAAATTTCAGGCATTAACTGGGTTTGGGTCATTTTACCATTTTAATGTTATATTACAGTTGTGACAAAACTGAGATAGGCTGATTGCACCCACTTTGGTCATGACAGTGTATGGGCACAAGTGACACATCATACTACTGCGGACCATGATCCACTACTTCACGTACAGGATTTTCACTCTTGACTGACGTACTAGAAGGCCAAACGTGTGGCCTACATATCTGTATTGCCCAAATTGGGCATGTTTGGAGTCAGGAGAGGATAGCAAGGTGAAGCACATAAGTACAATACCTCAATGCCTATGGCTCAATGTGTATGCATTGGCTACTAATGTAGTTGTTGACCCACTGTGTGAGCATCACAAGATGCACCATTGCAAATATGCTTGTATGAATGTGGAGTCAATGTGTCCAACCCTCAAGTCAGAGTGGAAATGAGAGAGGACATGTGTTAGTCATACATGTAGCAACATCTGTTGAGTGCACTTCCTAGTTTTTGTGTAACATAAACACCACAAATGACAAAGCATGCACCGGATAGATAGCAGACCCTTGTTCATGTCAATGGTCCAAAACCTGCGTATCACATGTCCTGGAAATTTGGATACTGCTTCCTAGGCACTTGTTGGTGAACCCACCATGGGTCAGGCACATGTACAGACTAAGTGGGTACCATGTTATTGACACGGAAAGCCAAAGGTGAACCACACTTGTAATATCACGCCACAGTTGTGGTCATATGACTGAGCCACAACTCTCATCTGGCAGTGGTGGACCAGCAGACCAAGCAGCACATGACCACATATTTCCAGTGATCAATTGCATAGAGGTGCCTGGTTCATGTGTGTGGTCCAATGTTGATCCTGTATAGTTTTAGGGGTCTATGTTGTCACAGTTACGTCCAGGTCTCTTCATTAGTCAGTCGCAGCTATTCTTGTATCTACTGAGTATCATTCGGAGATCAATGGAAGTAAAGCCAATGAGGATATAAGAACCTACATGGGGATGGTCCCACCCTGTCACTGCAGATGTGTTATGAGACTGTCAACAGGGCAACCTTGGTGTGTTAAGTGAGATCATATCTCAGGAGTCTTGTACCGACAGGTGTCATCACAACATTTGTACACAGGTTGGCCTGTAAAGTTCATACTGCATCTGGGAACATCATAGCCTCTGTGTTGATTAATCTTGCAGCTATTCAGCACGCACAGCCCATCAATATGTTGAGACCAATGTGATTCAGCGTGTGAACTGTCAAGGTCCTAACATGTGTGGACCTTTCATGCACATTATCTGACGTTGATGGTTCTGCTGGAGGCACCATACCCAATCCCTGAATTCAGCCATGGTACACTGTCACACTTTGTTGCATATGCATACATGAGACCCAGACAAGGGATAGGCCATGATTTGGGTATTTGGAGACAAGTTCAAATTATGGTACAATAAATAAGCAGATTATGCTAAGTAACTTATTTGTGTATGCATCGAAGAACCACCTGACAAAATACCCCCGGATGAATGTGAGGGTTGGGAAAGCAACTATGATACATATGTAGCCACAAGGAACCTTTGGGGTAATGCACAGACAGGTGCCAGTCAGGCTGACAGGATGCAGGGTCAATCAGGATCCAGCAATTTCACAAGGTACATACTCAGTGGTCTGACTAAGACTGGTCGGAGGAAGAACAAGACAGTTGACATGGAAAACTGTATTTGTCCTGTGTTTTGGAAGGTGACACATAAACCCAAGGGCTGTGTTACACAGCTTATTTTTCTAGCAATGCATAACAGTGTAATCAACAAAATGGCAGCTTCTATGCTGTTCCAAGCATCTGCAAGGGCAGTGCATGTTCACATGGGTGGTCTGCATGGAGGTGCTCACAGGTGTGTGCTGCATCAGTTTCTCACAAGTCCTGTAAATGAGATTTGAGTTCAAATGGCCAACAGTACCTTTCACATGGGAAGCAAACTACAGGTGATAACAGGGCTTAGAGACTACAAGCCAGTGCATTTTTTAACCTGACGTCCATGCAGACAGATGTACAATGACTATGGCATACCATACTAAAGGGTGAAGCACACTGGATTAATATTGTTAGTCTGTGTGTGTGTAGAGGAGGGAATATCTGGGTACACATATTACCATTCCAGGGACCTCTTAAGACAGGTGGGGTGAGACCAGGAACATGGGTGTGTCAGGACTTAGGACATGGGCTGACATGGAATGTCATGTGCGCAATGCTTGTCATAGGTGTGGCACTTGTGCTCTCTATGTTCTGCTTATATGGAACAGATAGTCCTTGCAAAGATAGGTGCTGCATGACTTACTGCTGTCAATGGTCTGGTCATACATTCATGTTACCAATACAATAGCACATCCACTGCCTCATGTATGAGGCATTTTTTCCCTTATTGACTGATGGTGTCTAACTTGTGTGCCATATGCTGCGAGGAACAATGTTGCCAACATGTATGTGTGAAATAGGTGTGGTCCTCTGCTATTGGCCTTCAAAGGTGAAATGTACAGGATATATGTTATTTACAGTGTGTGTGAATGTGACTGTTGTATAATACGCATCACAATTGCTTTGGAAAAGTCTGTGTCCTGATCAGTATATCAGAAATGCTCCATGAGGCCATACTCTTATTCTGATAGTTAGAGATAAAGGTGAGCACAAATGATTACCCAGACCATGATAAGGTGATTATTATAGGTGTTTATTTACATATGTTGATACAGTGGTGATGGTGAGTTGTTTCAAAAGCAATTGTTGACAATATGTTGGCACCTACGCAATCCAGCAGCTGTGTTTTGTTGGCCCCCCTCATGTTGATGGCCAACATCCTCCTCTTCAGGCATTTGTGGCTCTGGTTCTAATAGGGGAATGTTCCTTCGTACACAAATGTTGTGCAGGATGGCACATGTTAAAATGATCTTGCAGACCATTTCTGGTGAGCATAGGAGGCGAGGCTGCCACCAGTGATGTTTCGGCACCTGAATCTCGACTTCAGGATGCCAAAGGTCCTCTCGACTATGGTGCGTGTCCTCCTATGTGCCTCATTGTAGGCACGCTCTGCTGCAGTGCTTGGTGTGCCAAATGGTGTCATAATGCATGGGTGGATCCCATACCCCTGATAAGCTGAAAGAGAAAATTATTGAGATCATGTTGATGTAGCTTGCCCCATTAATATCACCTTGCATGGCAGTAGTTGTCTTGTGTTGTCTGTGACTCTTTTGTGTTATTGTGTTGATTCCTAGGCTTCTAGGATGTACCATCAGCATTGGGTTGTTTCCTTGGCTGAACAAGTGTTTGCCTGCTGACCAGTTGTCAGCAGTATATTTTGGGAGTTGCAGTACAGTGTGTACTCCCTAGCATTGTGACTTGTGATACAGGTGTTCCTGTGTCTTCACTGGGGGTGAAATGATAGTTCCATACACAGATTCAATTTGACAGTGGTGGTAACACGTTTGCATCTATGTACCCTGGACATCCCATACCTTTAGACATATGCAATGGATTAATTTAAACATCAGTGAGACGCTTACATTTTGCAAGGTGACAATTAGCCAAATCTCTCCATACGTTGTGATCATTGACGTCTTGACATTTGACTGTACACTAATTTCACATGTGTGACAAGTTCACTGCAGACCTATCAGACATGCCTAGCAGTGTCACAACCTCAGTGTGTTCCTGTTCACATGTCGCTGTCGTGGTGTATGTGTTGTTTGTCCTAGAGGGTTGCTGTGCAGTGTGTAGATAAGTAGGTTTCTGTACTTACCAACAAGTAGTCCATTGCCATATCGTCCATCCTGGAAGTGTTGATTGATGGTACAGTGGTGGAAGATGAATGAATCATGTACACTCCCTGGATACTTTGCCACGATGTTGGTGATCAATCCTTGGTGATACACAATGGCCTGCACATTGATGGAGTGTGTGTGCTTCCTGTTGCGGTATAGATGTTCAGTTGCAGCAGGTGGCACAAGGCGTACATGTGTGCAGTCAATGGCACCAAGGACGTTTGGGAATCCATTAATGAGGTAAAACCCATGTTTGGTCTCCTGCTGCTTCTTCTGTGTGTTTGGGAAGCAGATGTGGCGGGGTGTGAGTCTGATGATGGCATCCAGTACCTTGGGCAGGAAGGCGGAGAATGATGGTTGTGATATCCCAGCAACCAGGGCGCCAGTGGTTAGAAAGGAGCCACTTGCCAACATGTGTAGTACAGCTAGCAGCTTGGTTTCTGTTGGGATGGTGCGGGGTGTCTGCAAGCTGGGTGCCAACAGTGGCTCAATGTTGCGCAGCAGCTGCTGAATGGCTTGCCAGTTCAACCTGTACCTCTGGATGATGTCATGTTCCCTGAGGCCGTGAAGGGTTGTCCTGGTGCGGAATATCCTCTCCTGCCTTCTGTGTTGCCTTTGGCATCCCTGCTGGTGTTGTGGAAGCTGCTGTTGTTTTCGCTGTGCTCTGCGTCTGCATGCATGCTGGATGAGAAACACCCATGTCTTGCTTTTGCTGCTCTGCTGTTGCTTCTGTGTGTTTTGGTTAAATACAGGTGTGTTTGCCCCATTTTAACGCCTGCCCTGACCCAGGAGTTCATTTTTTATGCAAATCGGGCTGTGCATCCTTTTCCGACTCCGCCTCCCGGCCATGTGGGATTTTTGCGAGGTAGCAGAAATACGACGCACAGGTGTTTGTGTCATTTTTTGGACGGGAACATCTACCTTGCATATAATTAACGCAAGGCGGTTTCCCGCATCCAGAAAATGACGCACAAGGCGGGATTTAGACGTCCATGGGCTCGGGTGTCAAAGTTTAAATATGGGGCAAGGTTTGCACTAAATGTGCGTCAACATTTTTGACGCACATTCGGCGCAGACAGAGTATAAATATGTCCCTATGTTTTTCCTGTGGTCCTGTATGGGGAAACACAGCTTCCAGCTGATTTGTTTTCTGGGCTATCCAGAACGGGATTTCTTCTCATTCTGTGGGTACCTTACCCATGATAGAATGTACTGTTTGTGGATTATGCCCAGTAGTAGCCAATTGATAACCAGCAGATGCTGGTGATGCTGTAGGCGCTTGTGTAGTGTTCAGAGTTCGCATTACGAACTGAACAAGTCGTCTATATAGTGTTACTAGCTCAAGGTATACATTTTGCAGGTCTGCTGCCTGCATGTTTTGTATACCTGGGTGAGCTTTGTATGTGGCAAACATAGGCCACGTTGGTCCTTCGTTACCTAAGGGACCTAATCTCATGGGTTGTATTACGTGTGGTAGGATGCCTTTAAACCAGGTCTGATGTTCCTGATAAGTAATCAGAATTTCAAGATACTGGCATGCTTGGTACCATTGAGGTACGTTCGCAATTCTGTATGTGTGGAATGTGAATGATCTTTGGTCTTCGTCAGGAAAGGTGACCCAAGAGTAGAATGTTTCTGTTTGGTAAGTTTCACTAGCTTTACTATGAATGTGACATCCCCACCCTCGTCTGTTAAGCCATGTGCTACTAGCTTTAGAGTTAATGTTTTTCTAGCGTTCTCAGGAATGTCTATGGCGTTAACTATATTGTGTAATAGGTAAAGAGATGGAACACCAAGTGGGGAGAAAAGTCCTTATAATGGTTCAAGCTCGAACAGCCTAAATGGGTGCTCCCTGTTCAGCTGAGGAGGATCTTCCACAAGACCACGGACGTCTCTGTATAATAGTACTTAGGGTACCTGTTGTATGTGAGACAGTGATAGTCAGGGTATCCGTAAGTTATTGCCTAAACACCATCGTTGGTGGCACCATGTCATAGTTTGACTCTTGCTCTAGGCAAGACTGCTGGTTTAAGGATGGCAGTACTTATGTTAATAGGTGACTATACAAGTCGCAGCAGTCGTCCCAACCCTGCCGGCTCTCAAACAGTACCTCAACAAAAGCCCAAACAGTAAAAGGTGATTTGTAGCAGCCTTTACGCATGGACTCAAGAGTGCAACATCTTAGGGAGTGTCCTGGTTAAATGGAGATTAGCCCTTTGTCACAAGAACAACATGTCTCAGTCAAACATAGGAAATGAAGGAGATGCAGTCAAGTTTTCAATAGGTTTTATTAACAAAACTGCAATCTACGATAAGTTCCATGGGCTGCAATGATCAGGATAATGAACAGTGCAAGAAACAGAATTGTGAACACGAGTCATTAGTACAAAGACCTCCACCATCTTGCAATAACATAAAATGACATGATATATGAAATATGTCCTAATACCCTAGCATGATGAACCTAATCTCTAACCAAAAGAGGGCTAGGTGTGTTAAACCTAATCTGCCAATGCCATGTCCATGAGAAGAGCTCCTCAATCCTTGTTACTTCGGAGTGAGGTCTCTAAATCAGACTCCATAGGGACACGAAGACTGGGTCAGCGTCAAGGCGACGTGCAGCATGGATAGCATCTGGTAGGAATCCCTCTACCTGTCTATGTGAGGTGCATTTATACAGATCTGCTCAGACTCCTGACGTAGCCTTGTTCCCAAGCAATAGATAACAAGACATTCTTGGAGCGACAATTACATAAACAATTCCTTGAAAGCACAACGTGGAAAAGTACCTAATGTGAATACTTACATCTTATCTATCTTCTGGCGCTGATAGTGACGCCTTAGCAGAGTGGCACTGATAGCAGGAAACTAAAACATTGTCCTAACTAAAAACAATGCAGCCATCTTGGAAAGATATAATTAAATAATTGTGCTAAAACAGAGCAAGCCAAGTAGGGTAAAAGTCACAGGGTGACAGGGGCACAGGCCTGCAGCCAGAAGGCTAAGCTAACTCCTGCTTCCCATTAAAACAAGATAGGATTCACTACAGGCTACAGCAAATTGTGTAATTTACACCCTGCCCAACTAATAGTCTGTTCTAAGGATTGATTAAGTCTTTCAGCTTGACCATCCACTTGTTAATGGAAACTGGTGGTCTTATAATGGTTGATACCTAGTTTCCTCATACATTCTTGTCAAAATAGAGCTGTGAAGTGAGTTCCTGAATCTGTCATGAATATTTCCCAAAGCTCAGGTAATAGAAAAATATGAATCAAAAATGTTCTTGCCTTTTCTACAGCACTGGGCAGTCTCTTTAAAGGGGGAAGCAACACATCTTAGTGGATTAGTCGATGACGTTTAAGACCATCATATACCCCAGATAGAGGTAACCCCTTGGTTGTTTTGGAGTAGGGAACGGTTGCACGGATCAATTTGGAGGCGTTCAAGGAGGCTTTGTTTGTGCATAAAATACACAATTCTTTATTTAGTCTATGATAGAAGACCTATGATTAAATCCCCAAATGTTCCAACCCATAATTTCACACATTTTTATATAAAAAGGTACAGGGTGTATCTCCTGAAAGTCAACATTTCACAGAGAAAGAACTGCACCAATAGAAAATGAGGATGCATCAGTCTAAATAATTAAAGGAAGTGATTATTTTGGATGGTGGAGAATGGGTCCAGAAAAGAACTGGATTTTAAGTCTGAAAGATTTCTTCTTGTTTCTCTACCCAACAGAATTTCACTCCCTTGGTGAGGGCACTAGGGGTTGAATGACTGAGGCTAAATTCTGAATGCACTTTCTGTAAAAAGTTGGTATAGCTAAAAAATAGCTGAAATTCTTTTACAGTGTTAAGTGTGGACCATTCCAGAACTACTGTCACCGTCGACAGATTCATACTGAGGTCTTCACCTGATATCACAAATACCAAGCAAGATTATACTAGAAACTTTAAAAAGTCACATTTCTAATTTGGCATAATGAAAGTGCTTTTATAGACGTACAGTTACTGATGTTCTTGGTTCACATTGGATGAGATCAAAATATCAAACAAGTGTACCAACATAAATACATCTAGTTAGTTGTGGAAGATATTGTTGATAAAGTGCTGGAAGGTGACAGGTGTGTTACGACGGCAGAATGTCATAACGAAGGGCCTCATTACGAGGCTGGCAGTCCTTGGACCTCCAGCCTCGCAGTGATGGTCAGACCGGCGCAACTGTGGCGGTCCGACCGCCACACTGCAACCCTGGTGGGTGGACCAGCAAGGGGACTGCTATTCCCACCAGGAACATGGTTCCTGAAAGGGTGATGGAGGTCAAAGCTTTACTCAGCCAGGGCGGCGCTGAACTCAGTGCTATCTGGCTAATTACAACTGAGCTATCCACCAGCTTTTCCTTGGTGGGGACCCTGCAATGGGAAGGCTGGTGGAAAGCCAGTGCCAGGGGCCATAGGGGGCCCCTTGCACAGCCCATGCCCAAGGGCAGTGCAGGGGTCCCAATGCCCAGCACCATCGGAATGCCATCAGACAGTGCGCATTCCAATGATGCTGGTGTGGTGTGGTATTGGCCTTAGCTCCCTTAAAAAAGCAGAGGCCAATATCATAGCCTGTGAACACGTAATACAATGTTCCCAACAGTCAGCCCAGAGGGAACATTGTAATACGCTTGGGGGGTGCCACGGGTATGACAGTGACGTCCTCCCTGTGAATTTGCCAGTCGGCTCGTCTGACTGCCAAACTCCTAATGAGACCCCAAGTATTCAAACTGAGTGTAGTGAGTTAAAATGCCATTT
Source organism: Pleurodeles waltl (assembly GCF_031143425.1). Classification (NCBI taxonomy): domain Eukaryota; kingdom Metazoa; phylum Chordata; class Amphibia; order Caudata; family Salamandridae; genus Pleurodeles; species Pleurodeles waltl. The sequence continues at coordinate 317,205,333 of NC_090442.1, read as the reverse complement.
TCCATTCATCACCTTCATGTATTTTGACAAACTTTTTTTTACTAAATACGTTGAAAAAAACTCTCAGTTTAGAAGCTGGTATGCTGCTTTTGTCTACAGATGATCTTTTATTAGCTGTAAAAGTAGTCTTCTCTACTGAATAAGGATTATGAATTCTCTTGCATGAATCGCTGGAGGCAATGCTCATTCCAGTATCTTGAAGAAAAGGAAACTGTGTGATTGTTCTTCTTGCTCTTTTTTGTCCTGAATAGGAATCTGAGCTTAAGTTTGGAAACCTTTATCCCTGAAACATCCAGAAGCTCCAGAACCTATCAGAGAGTATATAGTAATGGGTCCTCATTGCATGGACAGCAGAACTTCTAGGAAGTAATGGTTTCTGTAATAACATACATGCCTATCCCTGGCTTTTTAATCAGGGACAACCCCCACTCATTTCCCAGTAACTGACAGCAATTTCGGACAATGTGTCCGGACCAGTCACAATATAAGTAAAGTGCTGCTTTGGGCCGTTGTTATTTTTCACCCTTGGTTAAAGTCTTTTCAGTTTCCTCATCTTACATAGGTTCATCTTGTGACCTAGTATTCTCAGCGTTATCTTCTGCATTTAGACCCAGGTTCTTTGGTAATAGTTTTTCTTCTCAGCCCCTCTGGATCCTAAATGAGTGTCGACTTGTAATGTCAGATCACTTAATACAGTGGATGCGTAGTTTGATTAACAAGACATTGTGTGCCTGATTCACAAAGATAAATCCCTTTGTGAGTAGTAAAAAATCATCAACTTACATAATGGTGTAAGCTTACCTTTATAAATCAGGGCATGGGTGTCTTTTTAAATCCTTCCTCTGATCTTGATACAAGGCTGCTGCATCTGATTCATCTGTCCACCCAGCTTCTTCCAATAGTTGTTGATTTTGGCTAGTGTAATTCATCAGGCCTTGATTACCATGTTTGCGCTTAAGTAGATACATATAAGTCAACTAGATGGAATATCATTTTCTGAAGAATGTGGTAAATAGAGGCAAGAACTGACCCCAATCTCTTAACACCCTGGCTTTGGCAGCCCAGATAGGAGCATTCGTATTCAAATAAGCCAAAAGCAAAAGTAATCTTAGTTGTGTCTTTAACAAACCTTATGGGTTTCACACAAATTTTTTTAACTGACATTAAGCTATGCAATTCTGGACTTTTTGGGGTCACCACAGATTTTCTCAGGAAGCACCGAATTCAAAAACGTTTAGTTCAAACTTGCCATTTAACTTGTACTTCCGTGAAACGTTACTTTCAGAAATGTTGTCAATACTAGAAGTTCAATTTTATATTTGCAAAGATATACTCATGGAAGATGAGGAATTTGGCATAAATTGATTGATACCAGTGAAAATAAATGCTCATTCCTGTCTATCAGGTTCTAATTACCTTTGAATCTTGTTAATGGCACTTGCCATTGCCTGAACAGAATTTCCTGATGGGTCCATTTGGATGGCATGGAAAACTGTAAGGTTTAGAGGTTATGAACATATAAAAAATGCCTGCCGCCCCCAAGCCTCCACACCAACAGCAAGAAACTTGTGTCTACAATATGAATGGGGAGGGGAACAGGGAATGGGGAAGAGGGATGTAAATACAGGACTGAACTCTCTATTGAAACTTCAGTGATCCTCCTTGGTGGTGGGTGGGGGGACCTCACAGAGAGTTGTTGATAGAGTTTGCAGTTTTCAGGGTTGACACAGCTGTACAACAGGAAAAGATTGATACGTGTAATGCAATAGATAGGAATACCACATAAACATATATAAAAACAGTGGCTCTAATGAGTTCTATCCTGAAAGATCCCTTTACCCCCTTGTACCCCATTCTGGACCCTAATTATAGCCTCCCCACCACCCTTCCTCGCAAGGGCTCAACCCCCTTCTGGTTATCCCCTCATCGGAACAATCCCCCTTCTTCAAACACCACCTGCATGTCCTCAAACACTAATCACATCAGTACTAACCTAACCCTGTTTACTTCATCTGCTGTATTGCGTCCCCCTTCATGTTGAAGCAAGTTTAGCCTCTAATAGATACCCTCACCCCTTTTCACTCACCCTATCACTATGACACTACTTCCAAACAATCCTCTACACCTCTCACCTCTAGTTCACAAACAGAATCGACTGACCCACTCCCTTCTGAATGAAATTCCTATATCACTCATTCACTCCCTGAACATTGTTTCAATCTTAACAAGTTGCAGATCTGTCACCACCACAGCCCTGGCCAACACTGCACTTCGCACTGCTACCATAGAACAGTATGTCCTACTAGATAGACTGGACTCTCTATTCTCAGAGACGAGATGAAATCCTTCTTTTCTTTCAATCCTCTACAATCCAAGACCTTGACGTCCCTAGCACTCACACTCTGCTCCCACCACAATTCTCCTAACCCCCTCAACTCTTCAGAGAGATCCCAAGGTAACTTCACCTAAGCTTCTTTGAAAGCTGACCTCCTCCTCTCAACATTCCCAACATATAGCCTGTCTCATTCTCCACCCCTCCTAGGACCTACTCCTCTGCCTCTCAGGCTTCTACATGCCCATATTAACCTCCATCCTGTGCCCTCTACTTTAAATATAAATTGCCGCTCGCCCCACTCAGCACTTCTCTCCTCTCCACAACCCTCATTCAATTCAACTCCTTTATCAGCCCCTACACCATTCCTACCACCAAAATGAACAGACTCTGGAATACTCAACCAAGAAACACTCAAATCAACCCTCCCAATCTCAACCCGGTTCCCATGAACATCTCGCCCTTATATAAATCAATTCACTTGACCTTCTAATACATACTCCACAACTGCATATCAGCAGCCAACCACTGTACTGAAATTTCAGACGTGATCCATTCCCATCAACATAACCTTCCATTCCTGACTGAAAGATGGCTCAACGACTCCTGCCAGCACTAACTTAACCTCCTAGTTCCCCCGCAATCGTCCGCCAGGACCGAACAGGGAAACAATGTGGAGGGACTGTTTTTATCCGGAGTACCTCCAAACAATGTAAAACCTAAAATCAACCGAGGCACAGGGATTTGAGTGTCTCTTGGTTGAGTTTAAGACCTCACATCAAAGCCCAAGATCTTTCACACTAGCTATCACCCTCTGGGGAACAATGTTCTATTTGTCCAACTCGTTATTGAGTTAACTACTAAAAGATCAATGAACAACACATTCCTCTGAGAATTCAACATACACGAGTGTAACCTTTCTGACTCAGCGGTGTCACAAATAACTCTTTTCCTAAACAACAATGATCTCAAACAATTCTGTCTCTCTCCCACCCATACAAAAGGCTCGTTTCTCCATCTCATCATCACTAATGGTGATCTTCTCAAATGCCTCCTTCTCGTGTACCTTTTGCATCCTCTGCACATAAAAAAATCTTTTGTCAATCAAAAATTAACCTAGGGTGTTGGTCATAGATTTCAAGAATGTCAACCAATCCTGTCTAGGCTCCAGAATTACTGTAAACACTCCTGTCCTCACAAATATGCAAAGACACTATTGACCTAGTAGAGCTCTTCAACTCAGTTATGGCAAAAGTTTCCAATGAACTTGCTCCACACCAACTGCACACACCCCATTAAATGTAAATAGAGACAGCTACCCGCAAAGAAATCACTTGAAGCCCTGCAACATAAGTGTAAAGAATACAAATGACACATCTTCTAAGCAAATACTGAATGTTTTAGAAGGAGCATAAAAATGGGCAACAATAAACCAAAAAAGCTTTTTGACATTATTAGGGGGTCTTCCACCTCCAGCCACATCCCAACTTCACAAACAACAGAGAAAACTGAGACAACTTCTTCAACTTCTTCATCAACAAAATAGAAAAAATTGAGCAATCCATCCCTGAAACCTCCCCCAGTCCACCTTTAGGCATGCTACTTTACAAATCCACAGTAGAATGGTCCTGCTCTGAACTGCTAACAAAATCTACACTAGAAAACATAAGCTCAGCACTTAAGCCGCCCTCAGAATTTGCTTGCATATCAGACGAAACAATTAAATTCATTGCCCGTTCCCTAATCCCCTGACTTATCCAAATAGTAGATTCCTTCCTAACCCAAGGTAAAGTTCCTAATTGCCTAAAAACAAGCCATTACCTCTCTGCTAAAAAGAAAATTCAACACTGACCCCTTCGAACTCATTAACATGCACCTCATCTCTAACCTTCCTTTCCTAGCCAGATTTCTGGAAAGTTGTGTAGCTCACCGGATCAATAATCATATAAAGAAAACAACCTCAATGATGACCACCATTCCAGCTTTAGTTCTGGCTGATGCACTGAAACCACACTGCTAAAAATGTTTAATGATGCTCTCCACATAATGGACAATGGCATCTCCTAAGAATCCTAGGAGACTGAGTTGTCTCAAAGACACTGTACTGAACTGATTCAAATCCTACCAATCCAAGTGCTCCCAACAGGTGAAGCAAAAATCCTAGGCTTCTACACTCCCAAATTAACACCACTGCAAAGGGTGCACAATTCCAAACAAGCTTCTCAGAGAGATCAACTTATTAATTCCTGCTGATGAGTTCAAAATGGTTGTTCGATAGTTTTTTTGAAACTTGACTACGACAACTCAGTTCTTACGGGCATCTGAAATATACAACTAGCACCCATGACAGCAGCCCTCATCTCTGCCACACACCTGACCTCTAACACAAGAAGATATGATTCCATCACCCTGCCCTCTCTTCTCTCAACTGGCTCTCAACTGAAGTGAGGAGCACTTTCAAAGTGGCTTGCATCATCTACAAATCTCTTTACAAAGGCCCACCAAACTAGCTCTCAGATAAACTTACTATTTCAAGTGGCTCCCGCTCCCTCGGAAGTTCTAACTCCATACAGCTTGAAGCCATGGCTTCCACAACAATCAGAACTCTCAACCTAACCTTCTGAGGTGCCACCCCCAAAATATGGAACACCATTCCAACCACCATCAGGACCAACCCCTCCGATCTCTCCTTAAAAAAAAAAGTACAAATTCTTCTGCTGCAAAAACATTTATCAACTTAATCAAGGTTATGGTGTGATAATAATAGACTTTATGGTAAGCCCGCCTCCTCCTCTGACTGGACACCTTACTCCATGTCATAACACGACAGTAGAACTGTACATGAATGTGCATTTTTTTTATGTTGTCCTATGTAACTACACTTGACGATGCCCTATGTAAAGAGCTCTTGAACCCCTTGGGGTCTGGCCTGGGCATGTTTTATTGACAATGACCTATGTAGCTATGCATGGTTGAGCACGTTTTACTGACAATCATTTATGTAAAGAGCTCTGCTACTCCTCTGGGTCTGGTTCACATTATATAGTATCGCAAATAAATAAACAAATATATGCTATGAAAATATATATATATATATATATATATATTTATTTTTTTTGCATGTCCTGTGTGTAACTTTAAGAAGAAATTTGCATGGTCTGAATCATGTTCAGTTTGTTATACTAATATTAATTAGCAGTTTACAAAGACATAGAGGGAAGAGGAAAGAAGATGTTTGATAAAATCCTACTACACCTGAAAAAACATATCATCTTCAACAGGACCCATCAAGTAGGTGCAAGATCTTCCCACTCAGACTCTCCCTTGACATCCTGACATGCTTCCACCATTTCAGAAAGATAAAACAAATTAAGGCTGTAGCAAAGCACAAAAACACAAAAATATTTGAAGGCACGAAGGTGTGGATCTGCAAAGAGCTTTTAGCTGTCACACTACAGAAATGTAGGGCACTCCACCCAATAACAGACTTCCTTCGGAACAAGTGGCTCCAGTATAGATGGGGACACACACAAAAATCTTGGTGAGATCCCTATCAGAATGATTTCAATTGCTAAGCCTTGATGACCCCCAGGATTGCTGCAAAACTGCAGATTCACCTTCTCCAGACCTGGCTGCTTTGTTCCATACACCTGGACCATGGGTTATGGTGACACACGCAAACAGGGGTGCCCAGCCCTTGCTGACACAATGGCACATAAGAGACAAGCACTGGCCAACACTCTGAAAAAAATGGGTGATACAGGTACGAAGAAGCAGTTCACTAAGCTACAAGATCATCACAGACCTAGCTTCATCCTCATTTTGAGAGGGTCACCAGATGCAGAACGGATGAGGGGAGACAACATCTTTTCACACTTTTAGCGCTCACACTAGATTGGGTGGGGGCACAGCAGCAGTGACCCTGTCTGGGGGACTTTGACATGAGAGACAACTGAGAAAGATTTTGACTCCTTCATATACAGTCCCTTGAAGTGAGTGGGTTGATTTTTGGCCGACCATCGGACTGCCAATACGACAGTGTGGAGGGGTCTACCAAGCCCTCAGCCTCCCTACTGCCATATTATGAGTTCCCCGCCAGACCGGCCGGCAAACACGTGCAGTGGCATTGGCTTCGGCTCAGCTAAGGCCAATGCCGCTCCACTGTGTGCACCGGCAGCAAACTTGGAATGCGTACTGTCTGCCATGGCAGGCAGTGCACATTCCGAGTATGCTGGAAGGCGGGTCTCTCCACTGCCCATATCTTGGGTATGGACAGTGCATATGCCCCCCTGTGGCCCCATTCCTGTCTTTCCGCCCACCTTTCCATGACAGGGTCTCCGCTATGGAAAGGCCGGTGGAAAGGCAAGTCATAATCAGCACAGGGGTGCCGAACTTTCAGGATCCATGATCCTGGCGGTGGTGGCGGTGTGCTGGCGGTCCGACCACCAGCATCGCAATGTGGCGGTCAGACTGCCAAGGTTGCGGCGGTCCAACGCGGGTACAGTAGTCCGTGGATTGCCGAACTCATAATGAAGGCCTTAGTTTAGGAACAATGCCCAAAAGAACAGAAAGCCTTAATGGGTTACTCCAGCACCCCAAGCTGCACCATAGTCCACTCTAGCCACACCAACATTGCTCACAAATGCGAAAGCTACAGATTCTTAGCATAAATTCCATGGTCTGAATGCACCTATTAAGCAATTGGCTGTACTATCAGCCCTTAAAGACACAGAATGTGAGCTATGCCTTTTGCAGGAAACACACCTATTTAAAAAAAAGACTGGTCTAGAACTGAGATCCTAGTGGTTCCCAAGGCAGTTCCTGTACTCAAGCCCAGACAAAAAAGGGAGGAGTCACCATGCTCCTGTCCAGTGCTTCCAGAGGCCAGGTGGCAGGTTGTGAGGAAGAGGCCAGAACACATTTCGCAAAACAATGTACCCAAATAGGACAGGCTTTAACTTTAGCATCGGTCTCTGTGCCCAACAAGAGTCAGGAGAGGTACTCATTTTCTATTTTATACTTACATATGTGTTCCTACTAGTGATTGCAGTCTTTATTTTCTGGTTTTCTGTTGGGGGTGTTCTAATATGGGTCAGGTGGCTCCTTTTCTGTTGGTTGGTAGCCAGTGGGGGACACGGGGGATTACTTTAATTATGTGCATTTTTAGGGTGAGTTGGTCTTTAAAAATATTTTTTATTAACTTACATTTTGTATACCTTTTCCAGTTATATGATTGTTGTAATTCTGTAGAGCAGTAGTTTTTCGTAGTGCATGTATAATTTAGTTTAAATAAACGTTTAACTTACTCCAGATGGTAGTTATATGTATTCCGCCACTTTTTCAGATTGTTTTTCACAAATCCAGCTGACTATCATCATTGTGCAGCTTTTGTAGTTTTTGGTGTAGTTAGTTGTCACATTTCGTGTGCCTTTTATATTGTTAGTTTAATTGATGAACCAACTGTTTTGATTATTTTGCTTCACAGTTGTTTTTTATTGGTTGGTGGTCATTTAGTTTGAATTTTTTCAGCTATTGGTGAATGCGTGTTAGTGTTTATTTTATGATGCTGAATATATATTTCTATTTTTGTGATATTTTGGACGCATTAATTATGTATATATGTACTATTATGTTTGTATAATCCTAATATGTTAGGACTCGTAAGGATATTTTTTAATCATATTTTCTCATTGACTTTTATCTTTTATGGAGTGGTTTAATTTTTTTTTAGTGATATGATATGTTGTAAGAAAATATAAATATAATTTAAATTTATTTTTATTTTTTAGTTAACATAAAATGCTGTTATTTTAATGCTTAGTGATTTAATATCTTTATTTTTGGCGATATTAATTTAGTCTATAATGTGTGTTGGAATATTTTTGACAATTTATATGTTCATTTAAAAGTATCAATATTTTTGTTACTGATTTTTTTGTTATCGATATAAGTAAAAATAGAAAGTTTTACCTGCAATATTTTGGTTATCGATATTTGTGTTTTTATTAGTTAAGTATAGGAAGGCATAATTTTTATGAATGGTATTTATATTCTGATATTTTTCTGAATCAATATACTTACTATTGATATTATGTCATTGATCCAATTGATTAAGATTTGGCACACCCTACCCTACTTGCTATGGCAGTGTTAATGCAGTGAATAGGGAGAGACTCTGAGATAAACACAGTCAAACTGGAGTGGACTCGGACAGGCCCTGAAAGATGGCCATTTCCTCCTCTAGTATACACCCCAGACACCCCCCTTACACTACACCCACAATTCCCTGTGCTACAGCCAGCAAAGGCAGCAACCGAAATATGCACTTTGGGTGTCCTAAAGTGGGGAGTTCTATAAGAGGATGGCCAATGCGCTACACTAGACATCTTCAGAGCACGTCAAGCCCACCCAACTGGGCATATATCTCTACCACAGACTAAAACCCATCAGCAAACAAATCACACCTGACTTTCCACTTGAGCCAACACAGTTTATGACATTGCAACTCTTCATAGATGCTCGTACTTCCAAACAACTCATTACCATATTTTAAACGGAAATGCAGGACGTCATGCCGGCACAATCTGCCCATGCTAGGGAAGATTGGGAGAAAGACCTTGGGTCCTCTATTCTGATATGATGTGGTAGTACCACTGTGCCCAAACATGGGAGCTTTTACCCAATAGTTGAGTTAGACTGATAAACTATTGTTTCCTGCACCACATATACTACAGACCGGCAACACAGTGAAAAGGGAGACTGAGGGAAGTGAACAACTGTCAGGGATGTGGTGCACAAGAGGCAGACTTCCTTCATTTGGTATAGGAGTGTGACGGTTTTCAGAGAATTTGGGAACCAGTGGAACACACCCTACAACATATACTGGACCTGCCCATCAAAGAAATGTTGCAGATGGCACCTATGTGATGGGTAAAGGACAGACTCAGTGTCCACAAGAAAATTTACAGCATTGGCACTGCTGGTGGCCAAGAGCTTAGTGGTAAGACACTGGGGCAGAGGAGAAACCACAACTAAAAAAGCATAGCTAGTGGAACTACCTTATTGAAATGATCATCTTGAAATATATGCAAAATTAATGCCGGTAACCTCCTGCCCACATGATATATAGGCACCTTTTCGAGCATTCCTGCTCACAGAGGGGAATGATAAAACCCATTCTTTTAGCAACAGACACAACACTTGAACTCTGCTAACGGATGAAGGAGTGGCGGGGTCATTGTATGTTGATTGAACTTTACATTGGCAATGATTTTGAATTGTGTGGTTTGGATAGACATTTGAAAAACAAAATGGTGACTTCCCTCCAGCACTAACCAGTGGTTCACATGAAAAGTAGCAAAAAGCAGGTTGTAAGAGAATAGGTGACTTTTATTACTAATTGGAGGTCAGATGGTTCGAACACATTAAGGGCCTGATTACAAGTTTGGTGGCCAGACCGCCATATTGGCGGTCCCAAAAAGACAGCTGCACCGGCGGTCCCCAGGCTGCCGTATTATGATTTATGCAGACAGGTCCGCCAAGCAAACAAGGCAGACCGCCAGTGGTGCAGCAGCTTGGATCTAGGCGGTCCGACCTCCAGTGCCATCAGGACCAAGGCCGACCACCGAGCCTATTACAAACACAGCCACCGCGTCAGTCTACTTGGGGCCGTCAGCCAATGGCAGTTGACCAACATAGTCCGCATCCAACAGAGTAACAGACAAATTAAAAAACAACACAGCTGACACACATTGGCCAAGTGGGCACACCTGCAAAGGACATTATAAAACACACCCGTCCACAGACCACAATCATTTTCATTTCCACTGCAGCACAGAAAGACAGACCACAAATAATTTCTTTCATATTTTTTAACATAAGGCAGCTGTTTTTTTCCCCCATGCCATTTTACACCTTTCACATACACCGTCTATTTTTTTCTGCATATTCACTTGTCTTGTTTAGTTAGTCACTGTCACCCCATTTAATTTTCAGTCATGTCATGGGCCAAAAACACACAATTTTCAGAGGATGAGTTTAGAGTCATGATGGATGAAATCATTACAGTAAAGCCACAATTATTTGGAACCCAAGTCCAGCACTCTCCTCTCAGTAGGTAAATGGAAATGTGGGACAGGCTAGTCAGTAGAGTGAATGCTGTAGGCACCACCCTGCACACAGAGGAGTACATTAGGAAGAGGGGGAACTACGTCAGGGGCAAGGTCCATTCCCTAGTCTCCAGGTACCAGCTGGATGCCAAGAAGATTGGTGGTGGCCCTTCCAGTACCCCGTGATGACTCTTTTTCTGGGAAGAGAAGGTGTTGGCCATCCTGCATCCTGAGGACTCGACAGAAATACCTGTGGGAGTGGAGACTGGTAAGTTACAACACAAAAACTGTCACAAAAATGCAATATCATGCATGCTCACAGCTCAGCTTTTGCTACTGTCTTCTTCATATATCTCACCAACATTCAATACCCATAGTATCTGAGATTTAACACTATCCATGTGTATAATTGGATCCAACATCACAGCTACCAAGACCCATCACATGCCACATGCCCAAATGACATCAGTACATCTCACAATACCAAAAACACACCCCAGGATTCATAATATGTCCCAAAATGTAAATGTATACTCAAATCTAAAAGCAGCCTGCATAGAGATATGTAACACCAAACATTTGTCAAGTGTTGGGGAGTAGAAAGAGTGACCTGACTGCAACTCCCAGGAGGCCCTGTTTCTCTAACTCCAAAAACCAGTCCAGCGTCCACTTGGCCCAATACATCTGTTAGTGAACTCCCACATGAGGTGTACTCACTTGGGAGAAGACCATTTGTATAGTGATCGCTGTAGAGAGAGTGACATGACTGCAACTCCCAGGAGGACTTGTTTCTGTGACTTCAACCACCAGCCCAGTGTTCACTTGTCCAAATACCCCTGTTTGTCATTTCCCAAATGAAGTGTACTCACCTGGGGCAATAACATTTGTATAATGTGTGTAGTAGAGGGAGTGACTGGACTGCAAATCCCAGAAAACCCTGTTTCAGTAACTCCAAGCACCAGTCCAGTGTTCCCTGTTTGTGAACTCTCAATGGAAGTGTACTCACCATTTATAATGTGTGTGTAGTAGAGGGAGTGATCTGACTCCAACTCCCAGGAGGCACTGTTTCAGTAACTCCAAACACCAGTCCAGTGTCCACTTGTCAATCAATCAAGGATTTGTATCAATCAATCAAGGATCTGTATAGCGCGATTACTCACTTGTGAGGGTCTCAAGGCACTGGTAGAGGGAGTGGGGTGCTAAGGACCAGTCGAAGAGCCAGGTCTTGAGGTCCCTCCTGAACTGTGACAGGGTCGGAGACTGACTGACGTGGATGGGGAGGGTGTTCCATGTCTTGGTGGCGATGTAGGAGAAGGATATTCCTCCTGCTGTGGTCTTCCAGGTACAGGGGATGCTGGCGAGGGCCTGATCCACGGAGCAGAGTTGTCTGGTGGGAGTGTAGAAGGAGAGTCTGTGGTCGAGGTAGGCTGGTCCTGCGTTGTGTAGGGCCTTGTAGGTGTGGGTCAGGAGCTTGAAGGTGATTCTCTTGTCGATAGGCAACCAGTGAAGGTCTCTCAGAAGGGCGGAGGTGTGGCTGTGTTGGGGGGCATTCTTGAGGAGACAGGCAGAGGCGTTCTGGATGCGTTGCAGTCTTTTTCAGGTCTTGACGGTGGTTCCGGCTTGTGTTGCCGTAGTCGAGGTGGCTGCTGACGAGGGCCTGGGGGACTGTCCTTCTGGCTTTGGTTGGGATCCATTTGTAGATTTTTCAGAGCATGCGCAGGGTGTGGAAGTATCCTGATGAGACGGCACTCACCTGTCTTTTCATTGACAGCGATGAGTCTAGGATGACGCCGAGGTTGTGGGTGTGGTTGGGGGGGTAGGGGCATTTCCGAGTGTGGTCAGCTGGCAGGAGTCATTCCAGGTAGTGGGTGTAGAGCTGAGGATGATGACCTCTGTCTTGTCTGAATTCAGCTTGAGGCAACTGTCTTTCATCCAGGGGGCGACTGCCTTTATTCCTTTGTGGGAGTTGTTCTTGGAGGTGGTCGGGTTGTTGGTGAGGGAGACGATCAGTTGGGTGTCGTCAGCGCAGGAGACGATGTCGAGTGTGTGGCTTCTGACGATGGAGGGCAGCAGGATCATGTAGAGGTCGAAGATGGTGGGGCTCGGTGAGGATCCTTGGGGGATGCCACAGCTGATTCTGGTGGCTTCCAAGAGAAAGGGAGGGAGTCAGACTTTCTGGCTTCTGCCGGTGAGGAACGAGGAGAGCCATCCCAGTGCTGAGTCTCAGATGCCGGCGTTATGGAGTCAGTGCGTAGTGTGACGTGGGAGACCATGTGGAAGGTGGCAGAGAGGTCTAGGAAGATGAGGGCGAGGGTTTTGCCTCGGTCGAGGAGGGTCCGGATGTCATTTGAGGCAGCGAGGAGGGCGGTCTCGGTGCTATGGTTGCTCTTGAATCCAGACTGTGAGGGGTCCAGGATGTTGTTGGCTTCCAGGAAGGCAGTGATTTTTTTGTTGACTGCCTCCTTGATGACTTTGGCCGAGAAGGGGAGCAGGGAGATGGGCCGGTAGTTCTTGAAGTCTGCTGGGTCAGCGGAGGTTTATTCAGCAGAGGGTTGATCTCGGCGTGTTTCCAGCTCTCTGGGAAAGTGAAGGTTTTGAAGGAGCGGTTATTGGTATGTCGGAGTTTGGGTGCAATGATGTTGCTGGCTTTGTTGTGGTGGGGGCAGGGGTCGGTGGGTGCTCCTGAGTGGAATGGTTGCCATGATGTTGCGGGTCTCATCATCGGTGATGCTGTTGCAGTGGAGGAGGGTGCTGACGCTTGTGTCGACGATCTGGTGGTGGGAGTAGTGGGGGGTCCTGGGTGGTGAAGCTGTCGTACTTGTCTGCGGTCTTGCGGTGGAAGTAGTTGGTGAAGTTTTCGCACAGTTCTTGAGACGGGGGAATGTCAGTGGAGTTGGAGCTAGGATTGGTGAATTCTCTGATGATGGTTAAAAGTTCCTTGCTGTTGTAAGCGTTGTTGCAGGGCAAGTTTTTGGTGGTCCTGTTGAGCCCTTGGTGATGTTTGATGGTGCTTTTGAAAGGTTTTGTGGTTTGCAGAAGTGTACTAACCTGGAAGGACACCATTTATATAGTGTCTGTAGTAGAAGGAGTGATCAGACTGCAACTCCCAGGTGGCCCTGTTTCAGCAACTCCAAACACCAGCTGAGTGTTCACATGCCCAAATACCCTTGTTTGCTAAATCTCAATTCAAGTTTACTTACCTGGGAGTGACCAGGAAACAGATCATGCTCAACTCAGAGATGTGTCTGTCTACCTAGCTCCATCTTGACTTTCTAACCCAAGATGAAACTATTGAGGACAGGAGTGACACCTTAGCCAGTGCTTACAACATGTATTCCTAGGGCCTCAAGCTGCATTGCCAGATTAGTATGGCAGTAGACACATTGACACAGCACTGTGCGCATGATGACTCCAGCCACATATAAAACAAAGTCCTGAGTTTGCCTGCATCCCACTCAACTAGGCCTCCAAATGGTCAAAGCAATATGATCCCTCTCCACTGTGTTGGCTGCACTGGTGGTAAGATGTTATTTGTAGGCCATCTTCCAAAGTGCAACTAATCTGCACATCTCATCAGATGCTTGATTTAAATCGGTTTGGCATGCTTCACATATGTCATGTCAAATCACCCAATACAATATCTACTTGTCACAACTGGATTACCTACAACTTAACTTTGTCCAAGGTCTCTGCTTACTGTAACACAAAACCTTTGGAGTTGTATGTTACAATTCAACCAGTTACAACATAGGTTTTTCATCAACAAGTGGATCTGCCGCTGGGCACATGGAGCCAACAGAACAGATGACCACTAATCCCCTGGATCAAGCCCTCAGTGACGACAACACTCCTTGACTTGTGGACGTGGAGGAAGGTTCTGGCCCATCTGTGCACCCTGGTCAGACAGTAAGTAAGTCTCACTGTGTCCACAACCTCACCTCCCAGCCCTGTAGCTTCTACCTCACAACCTGTGTACCAAGCACAGTTTCTAACATCTTGTGTCCCCCAGTCCTGGACCCTGATTTGCAGCTCAACACTTTGGACACTGAGGTTTGTGGGGGTAGGGTGCAGGGGAGGGATGCCGTGGGCCAGCAGGGTGAGACCACTGGGGCTGCTCTCAGCCAGGACACCATCAGTTATGTCTTGGGGGTCTATCAGGAGTCCCGAGGTGTGATGTGCCAGGTGTTGACCGAACTCCGGGAAATCAAGCAGCTACCGAGGGACATGCATAGGGACATGAGTGAAGAGATGGAGGCCCAAATTCCAGCATGGCCTCCCTAACAGGGGTGCTGACAAACACACAACCCTGAGCAGGTTTTTTTTTTTTTAAACCAATCTTCCCCTTCCTTTGGGTCATCAACAGCAGGCCCATTGACATCGGCACCAGCCACAAGAAGGGAGGCCCTGTTAGAAGCACAACCACTCACAGACATATTTGCCTCTGTAGCAGCTGATTTCCTACACAAGCAGAGACATCCAGCAAAGAATCCTGGAGGTGCGAATGGCAAGTCACCCACAGCTGCCAGCAATAACCCTCTTCCTTAAGGTCCTCCTTTGTGTGTTACACTTTCACTCTGTGAACTGATCCTGAATCACCTTCCAGTTCCAATGGGAGGAGTACCCTGAACTTTGGACTTCCAATGGTGTAGCATTTACTCCAATGATTTCATTCAACATGACTGATCCTTTCACATTTGTTTTTGTTTTGTTGATTCATGTCACATATGTTTTCTGTTAGTCATAGCTTCACAATAAAATCACCCATCACTGACTCATTGTCTGCTGATTTTTAGTTTGTATTTGGTCATGTAGATATGTCAGACCTGGTGAACCATGCGATGATGATCCAAGGTACTTGATCAAGATGGGATATGTTGCATGTACACATTTTCCAGCTCAGGATTACAACCATCCCACACAAACACATTCATACAAGTGTCTGGTCAAACGAAAAATTGTATTACAGTGTTCAGGACATAGGCTGTCAATACATCTGAACTATTGGAAATCATAAAGGATTGACTCATACTGAGTAAATGAACATAGTTACATGTGAAGACCTCCAGACCACTGAAGGAAGTGATTTGCCAGACATTGTCCTGTAGAATAGGTAAACATTGGAGTGGTTGACTTCACCAGCTTGAGCCTCATCACATACCACACCAAATCCAACATCACATAATCCAAGATTCTGACAGATGGCACTACAACAGTTTCTGATCACCGGGTCATTATAATCCAATGCTCATGCATCTGGTGGTATGACACAAACATATGTCAGTGTTTTGGCACAGGCACTGTGGCGTACAATGATGAAACACATCTGCAGCTATATACAGGTCATACAAAAAAGAGTGTGTAGCCAGTGTGAATAGAAACTGACTTGGTTGTGCCCTAGAAGTACATATTTTATGACCATATGATGACACACATGATGTATCAGGCCCACCACAGGACATTAAAAAAATGCAAAGGGCACTTCCGAACTTCCATCCAAACACTGTGCAAGCTGTCTTGGCACAGGTCTCCTACACCCAAACTTTGTGACCTACATTATCTGGAACAATCCATGTCCACTTTGTATGTCATAACAGCATCACATACCTGCCAATGTCACAACTCTAAAAAGCCCACATGAAGATGTCATGGTAAGGGTACCTGTACAAAGAACAAAACAAGGAGTATAGACTTGAAACCATAGATATGGCTCAAGTCACATAGCAAACATCTGGAAAACAAAGTACATTGCAATAAATCTGCCACACCCAAAGCAGCATCATCAACATTTTGGATGTGTCAAAAGCTATCTTATCAATAAGCCTATGGCTGATATTCACAGAGTATCTGCTCCCTGTTCCAAAAACATTAAACTCCACACATTCTCACAACTACTTGTACAACTCTTGTACAGTCACAGTCGTGACATCACATGACATACTTACACTCATGAGAAGTAGTGTGGATGAGATCTTCTCGCAAGTCAGCTCCTTCTTCTTCACCACTGTCATCGTCAGTTGGCATTACAGGATTCTCAACCAGTTGCACTGCAGGATCCCCCTCCTCTGGGATGGACGGGATATTCATCCGCAGGGTGATGTTGTGGAGCATGCAGCATGTCACAGTGATCTGACACACTTTCCCTGGATAGTAGAGGAGGGCTCCACCAGGCTTGTCTAGACAATGAAATCTGGCCTTCAGGAGACCAAAAGCCCACTACACTGCCTGCTGTTTTCTTCCATGGGCCTCATTGAAGCAGACTTCCCCTGGCATAGTTGGATCCCTCAGGGATGTCAATAACCAAGGAAGGTTTGGATATGCTGAGTCTCCTGTTAAGGAATGGGACATAAGTGCTACAATGACTCACCCACTCCATGATTGTAGCACCTGACATTGCTCACACACAGTCAGGATAGATATGACTTACCAACTGACCAGACCCGCTCCGGTTGCAGTTGTGACATCTCCTGGGGTATGGGTCTGTTTCGCATTATGAAGGACTCATTGGCTGATCCGGGAAAATGTGCATATTCGTTTGAGAGGTAGAGATCTGCCAAAAAGACAACTTGCATGTTGATGGAATAGAAGTTTTTTCTGTTGCAATAGTCTTGTTCAATGGCCTGCTGTGGCACCAAGCCAACATGTGTCCCATCAATGGCCCCGACCACATGTGGGATGGGGTCAAAACCATGGAAGTCAACCTTCACACTGACTAAATCCTCACATCGGGGGAACCTGATATAGCTGTCAATGTGTTTCATCATTGCTGAGAGGAAATCTATAAACACCACACTAAACATAAGCTGGGACATACCACCAGATAGGGCCCCCTATATGTCAGAAGGAACCTGTTGCCAGGAAGTGCAATACTGACATGACTTAACCAATCAATGCAGCTACTTTGAGCTGGCATCAGATTTGGCTCCAACTGATGGCATAAATCCACTATTGTTTGCCTAGTCAGATGGTAGAGCTGGATGACATGGCATTCCTCCATGGTCTGAAGGTCCAGCAATGGACGGTAGACAGGAGGTTGTCGCATCCTCTCTCTCCCAGGGTACCTATGTGTGAAAATACATGATTTGGAACATTAGTCACTGTGTACACAGGAACATACATTATGCATGCCAACAATATCATGTGACAATGCATTTGTGTGTGTGGTTTTTTTTTTGTCCTCATTCAACCCCGCATTCTAAGCCACCTCTTTATCCGTACACCCTTCTCACCATCTCGATAAGAGAGAGGCTCAAGCCAGGGGGCACCATTATGTCTCCCGGTCAGCTCTATCAGACAAGAGAGGTTGGAGAGCGGTGAATAATCATTGGACCATAATTAAACAACATATTTCAGATAGCTCCCCCCCAATTTAATAGGGGCATCGACAATTCCGCATTTGTCCTAGTACGCCGTGTATTCAAGTCCAAGTTCGATACGCGAAAAGCAGCGTTAAGCCAATCCATATACACCGGAGGGGAGTCTTTCATCCAGTTTTTACAAATTTCATTTCTACCCAACAAAATTAAATAAAACAAAAATTTAAGTTTAACATTACTCACACTTCTCCTTATGCCCTCCTCCTGTAGCTGCCCAAATATAATCAGCGGAAGCGATGCAATAATCTCCTGACCCAACACAGCTGACACTGTATCACAAACTTCCTCCCAAAAAAAATAATACTAGGGCAATCCCAAAACATATGAACATCCGTTGCTCCAACACTACCACATTTTAAACATTTGATCACTTCTCCTTTCTTAATTTTAGAAAGCTTTTCTGGTGAAATATAGGCTCTATGTAGAGTGTAAAGATGATTCTTCCTCAACGGGGCTGGCTTCACTACTTCGTAAAGGACCGACACAGACTTCTTCCACCATCCACAAACCTTATCCCTGGGCATAAGATTACCCCACAGATCAATCAGCAGTATAAAGTTCCCGTCTGATATTTCTACCATTTCCCAATACCAAACCGCCAACTTCTTTGAAGAGACAGAGAACTCTAAAAAATAATCCTCCAGTGGATTTACCACCCCCAGGCCTACCTTAATTCCTCTTTCCTACTCTATCATCTGCAAATACTTCAGCCTGGACAGGGATCCACCCGTTATCCCTACTAACTCCTCCCATGAAAGCAAAGTTCCATCCCGAGATAGGTCACCCCAAATTTCTACCCCTGCCTTTTTAAGTGGTAGCGCTAAGATGTCTTTAAAGCACTCTGGAGTGCCCGGGGAATCCCAAATAGGCGCATGGTCGCTGTAATAAGAAATTCCGACTCGTTGTCTCAACTGATACCAACTCTTTGCCAGCCCTTGCAGAACTTTCAACTTAATTTTTTTGAAAAACTTAGGGTAGCCAAATTTGAAAAGGAAATGCCTTGAGGCCCCTTTAACAGTTGAGACCATCACCTTGTACATCACACCCACCGCTGAAGCATCTGGAAACGAAAACAACATCCTTTAGTTCTTAAATAAAAAGGCCCAAGCATAATAAGCCAAATCTGGTAGTGCCAACCCTCCCTTTTCCCTTCTTCTACGTAATTTCTTCCAGGACATCCTTGGCCCCTTTGAACTCCAGATAAAGCCGTTTATCGCATGCTGCATTTTATCCAGATACCCTTTATGCATTATAGGAGGGATAGCTGAAAACACAAAAGTCCATTTAGGCAAGATAGACATTTTAATTAAGTTAACTCTCCCACGTATCGTCAAAGGAAGATGTGCCCATTTCTGCAGTATACCTTTACATTCGGCTAACAATTTTCGTAAATTCCTTTCAACTAGGTCCTTAAGGTCGTGGGTCACTAGAATACCTAAATACCGTAGTTCCTTCTTACTCTGTATCGACCCAACCTCCATATTCCATTGCATAGTTTTGGTTTTCCCCACATTAACTCGATATCCCGATATGCTTCTAAATTGTTCAGCCAATTCTATAACTGTATCGAAGGCCAGTGATAAATTATTAGTGTATATCAAAAGATCATCTGCACATAAGGATATTTTTTTTTCCCAACCATTCCAGCAAAAAGGGGGGATGAGGCTATTTTGCTTAATCTTTCTAGCAAATGGTTCAATGTACAAGTTAAACAAAACAGGAGACAATGGACAACCCTGCCTAGTACCTCTAGAAATTGTGATAGGCCCTGTAAGATTCCTGTTTACCAACACCTTAGATAAAGGAGCTGTATATATCTGATCAATAACCCCACAAAACTTAGCCCCTAAGTCGGCCCGCCTTAGAATTGATTTTAAATAGTTCCAGTTTACCTGATCGAATGCTTTCATTGCATCTAAAATAATGTTTGCCAGAGGTGACCCAGAGAATGTGTCCAAATCTATCGCCCCGATCAATTCAAAAGTCAACTCATGCATTCGAGAAGCCTTTCTGGTCTGGGTGAACCAAATTATTGACTATCTTACTCAACCTATCCGCTAAGATTTTAACTAATAATTTATAATCGCTATTCAACGGTGATATAGGCCTGTATGAAGCACATTTTGCCGGGTTTTTATCCGGTTTCAAAATCAATGAAATAATAGCCTCATTCCACGAAAGAGGTATACTACAACCATTCTCGAAAATCCCCCTGAACAAGTCTGTCAGAGCTGGGATAATCAAGTCCCCTAATGCCTTATATACTTCCACTGGAATGTCGTCTGGGCCCGGGGCCGTCCCATTCTTACTGCTATTCAAGGTTCTCCTAATTTCCTCTGGCGTTATTGGAGCATTCAATATTTCCTTCTCCTGCGGTGCTATACATAAAGATATATCAGACCCCAGCCAATCCGTCATGATATCTTCTCCCACCTCTAACTCCTCCGTATACAGCTGTGCAAAAAGAATTTGAAAAGCAAATTCAATAGCGTCATTATCCGTTACTTTTTCCCCTAACTGCTCCACTTCAGTCTCCTTAATATAATTCCTTACTCGATCTGCTTTGCACTTCCAAGCTAAAAGCTTCCCAGCATTTTCCCCATACTCAAAATGAGCCAATTTACTTACCTCCCATCTCTTTAAAATTCTACCCTGTAATACGTTCTCCAACTGTTTTCTCAGCCCATCTAAACTAGCCCTCAAAACCTCTGTCTCACCTGATTCCATCGACTCAACCCTATATTTCAACATTTCTTGCTCTAAAAAATTAATTTAATTTCTGAACAACTTATGCTTATAATATGAAATATTCGTTATCTTCCCCCTTATAACTGCCTTGAAAGTGTCCCATACCACTGGCGTTGGAGCGGACCCTACATTTACACTAAAGAAAAACTCTGATTCCTTGCGCAATTGCATAACCACTTCCTGATCCAACAATAAAGAGCGGTCAATAGTCCACCTATTACTGATTGTCCTCCGCAGGAAAGTCATATCTAACACGACTACAGAGTGATCAGATAAGTGAGCGGGCAGATATACTACCTTCTCCACAGCCTCTCTCAAACGTATATCTAGCAGAAAATAATCAATTCGGGAGGCATGTCTATATTTCTTATTAAAACAGGAGAAATCCCTGTTGTTTCCCACTCTCTGTCTCCAAATGTCACACAACCCAAATTCTTTCATCATCCTCCTTAAATATTGTTGCGATTTGGAAGTGCCTAACGACTTACAATTATCCCTATCCAGCTCATTGTCTAACACAACATTAAAGTCACCCATCATAATAACGGGGTCCGAGAATTCAAGAAGCTGAGAGAAAAGCCGTCTTAGAGGTTCTGTGTCGTCTCAATTGGGGCTGTAGTACCCCACTAAGACCAAGTTTCGACCATTAAGTTATACTTTAACTACAACCCAACGCCCTGCTGTATCAGATCTTACCTCCAATATTACTAAATTACCCTGTTGGAGCCGTTTAAACAAAATCGCCACACCTTTAGTATGATAATTGTGCTCTGTGCATACAGACGCTTGAACCCGCCTCAGCTTTTTTATTAAGCTCATACACTCAGCCTTTGCTAAGTGGGTTTCTTGCAAAACCAAAATTTGTGCAGTTGAGTCACGCAAATACTGCAATATTCTATCCCTTCTTCCTCTGGTTCTCAAACCATTAACATTCCAAGAGAGAATTTGTAGTAGTGTACCCCTTGTCCCCTGGCCTCTCCCCCTACTAGCTATCTCTCAAATACTGCAGAAAAAATAACTTGGTTGAACAATGCTCTTTTTTATACTCTTTCTCCTCCCTCCCCCACACTATCCAAGCATTTGTGACTGGAAAGTACACATCACAGCTGGCAACTACACAAGGGTCATATGTGACCCCCATGGCTGTGAACACATGTCGACAACATGGATGTGGGTGACACCCAACTATCTGCTACTCAATTGCCCCTCAAAATGTGACAGTCTTTTCTGACTGCCAAAAATACCGCCAGCGGTTAGTGGACTGTGCAGCGCCGTCATATTCCATCTGTGCTCTGCAACACACTACACTGTTGGTTATGTAGTTGGACCCACACAACACTACAGACCGAGGATGTTTGTGATGACCCTAAACATATATTGTTGTTGTGATGTATTTAACAGGCCATTTACAGTATTTCAAACGGCCAAAATGGCGGATACCTGCTCTACTCCACTGGACACCAGGAACCACCTGTGTCTGCCGGTGGAAGTCATCCACACGGTGGGCAGTACCAACAGCAGTGGACACAGCCATTGGCTAACGTTGTTGCCTGTGGTGGTCGCGCCCCAATGGCTGTGTCCGTCTGAGGTGATTACTGTGTACATGGCATATGTGTACACCGCGTTGTGCAAAATCAGGCAATTGACTCCTGACACTGCTGCCAGCAACACATCCACCACTTCAGCTGCTGTCTGCCACCTCTGGGAGCAATCATCGAGTACAGGAGAAAAAAAGAGCCCCTTCCTTCTCTGCAAAGGAGCTGGAGAGGCTTCTGATTGAGGTCCTTGCCCTGTATGGTCAGCTCTATGGCTCACCAGAGGAGCAGGTAAGTACTCCATAGGCACAATTGACTCTGTTCAACACCATGCTTTACCCCTTAACAGGCTACAAAGTGCATCTGTCTGCCAGTTAGACTTCTTGTGTGCCTTTTGTTGCAGTTTGTGGGGCATCAATGGGATGTACATGTTGCATGTATTGGAGAGCAGTACTATATGTTGTGTTCATTCACATTGTGTTGTGTGATGTTTTTGAGGCCCTAGATCCTCCTTGTGTTGGATGCACATAACTAGGCAAAGAGACTTTACTGCCGGACAATGACATTTCTTTGTTTATGATGGTTTTAATGATAGACAACATGTGTGTGCATGACAGCATGAGCTGTGTATGCATCTTGTCTGAGTCATTTGAGGATCTTTTAAAGCAACGTGTATTGTGTCACAGATCTTTCCACCCACATCTGGCCTTGCCAAACTGTTGTCTTGAAGGCATGTCATGACTCACTGTGCCCTTCAGGTTGCCACACAATCCACATTGCTGATGGACACATGGGTCCTCATTACAACACTGGCGGTCAAAGACCACCAGGGCTGTTTCGACGGTTGCACCGCCAACAGGCTGGCGGTGCAATCCTTGGGATTACGACTGCGGCCGAAGCGCCGCGGTTGCACCGCCGGGACCGGCGGTTTACCGCCACATTGGTCCTAGCGCTTGTAATCCTCCAGGGCAGCGCTGCCCAGGGGATTGCGAGCCCCCCTCCCGCCATCCTTTTCATGGCAAAGGCTGGCGGAAAGGGAAGTCGCGGGCCCCCTGCCATGGCCCCAAAGAGCTTTTCACTGTCTGCATAGCAGACACTGAAAAGCGCGACGGGTGCAACTGCACCTGTCACACTGCCACAACCACGGGGCTCCATTTGGAGCCAGCTCCCGTGTTGCACCCGACATCCCCGCTGGGCCGGCAGGCGGAAACTCGGTTTCTGCCCGCCGACCCAGCGGGGATGTTGAAATGGCCACCGCGGAAGTGCGCCCGCATTGGCGGCCACGCAGCGGTTACAAAGTTGTAATGAGGGCCATGATGTACTGTCAAGATTGTAAGTGATAGAAATGTGTGTCATGTAGGTTCTATATACTCAGCCTGCAGAGACCAGGACCTGTTAAATGTATCTCCCAGTATGGGATATGGCCCAGGTTGTGGGAGAGTCACTGTGGCTATTCAACTGTGGCACTGTGCCCACTCATTGTAGACCTGAAGATCCTGTCATGTGGCCAACATGAGGCTCCAGTTCCAAAACTTGCCCTGAATGCCTCAGTCCATTGACTAGATTAGGGATGGGTACCAATGTAAATCTCCAAACTAGTCCATATGTGCATTTTGTATCATTGTTAATGTGTCTTTGACTCAAGACAGGTCCCTTATTCCAACAGCTCTGTTGTCACCTTCACATAAGCCATATTTGTCTTGTATAGGCGTATTGCTCAAATGATAAACCCATAGTGCAGACAGTGTGTACATTCCTGGGAGGCCAGGCATGTGACTCAGTAGCTTGGTTACATAGACGAAATTGAACAAAACATTTGTATGCTGTATAGGCATATTGCTTAAATGATAAACCCATAGTGCAGACAGTGTGTAGATTCCTGGGAGGCCAGGCATGTGACTCAGTAGCTTGGTTACATAGACGAAATTGAACAAAACATTTGTATGCTGTATAGGCATATTGCTTAAATGATAAACCCATAGGGCCGACAGTGTGTAGATTCCTGGGAGGCCAGGCATGTGACTCAGTAACTTGGTTACATAGCAGAAATTGAACAAAATCTTTGTATGCTGGATGCCAACATATGTTCAAAGGTGTGTGCTGTAGTACAGGTACATACCACAGACATCCACCCAAACGTGGCATGAGTCTGCATTTGG
Source organism: Pleurodeles waltl (assembly GCF_031143425.1). Classification (NCBI taxonomy): domain Eukaryota; kingdom Metazoa; phylum Chordata; class Amphibia; order Caudata; family Salamandridae; genus Pleurodeles; species Pleurodeles waltl. The sequence goes on along the minus strand of NC_090442.1, from coordinate 317,181,078 downwards.
TAGGCCACATGTCCACACATGCCCAGGGAAGACACTTTCCGTACCCACCATGCCAGCCCTTTCATTGTCACTCAAGTGTAAGGGTGAAATCTGTAATATGGTAGTTGCAAATAGGGACTGTGTACATTGAGTCAATATTGCAGAGTGTCCAGTCAGGCCCAAGAAGTTTACTCTTCAGAAGCCACACTGGTGTGTAGTATTTCATTGTGGCTCACATCACAGTACATGTTGGTGGATCATGGGCTACCTAATGTCAGTAGGCTTGCTTATTCATTGTAGGCCATAATGTGGGAATGACTTTGGCATTCGCCTACTATTGTATGACAAGAGGTAACTGAGGTATGCTCCATGAGGCAAAGCATTGAAGGTGATAAGGTCTCCTACTTGTTCAATGGTTACTGTGTTGTACAACTCCACCCATGCAATTGGAGTTGACTGAGATTCGGATTTTCCTGTGGGCAACTATTGACAGTTCATGTGGTATGCATGCATATGGTGTGGTACATGTAGGAGCCACTTTGATGTAGTTTGTTGCTAGGGCCTACTTGATGTTATGGTAATGTTTGCTAATCACAGTTGTTGTTCAAGTGTGATGAGGAACATGGGATGGCCCTTTTTCTCTTTGTATTTGCAGCATCTTCCCAGGCAAGCAAGGAGACAGGGTGGAACAAAGTGGGGAAGCATCGGGCCCCAGTACTGCCAAATAACTCAAGCCCAAGCACATCTGCAGCAGCCACAGGACAGGAGGGCCTACCAGAGGCACAACCACACTCGGACACCCTTAATTCTGCAGCAGCTGCCCCCATTAGCTCCCACAAGCGGGGACGTCCATGCAAGAATCCAGGAGGTGCGAATGGGAAGACACCCAGCACTACCAGCAAGGAACCTCTTCCTTAATGTCCTCCTTTGTGTGTTACACATAATCTCAGTGGTTTGATCCTGAACCACATCCCACTTACAATGGGAGGAGTAAGTGGACTTTGGACTGCCAATAGTGTGGCGTCTACTCCAATGATTTCATTCACCATGACTGACCCCTTCACTGTACGTTTTTTTTTATTTCTGTCCCAAATTAATTTTCTGTAATAGCATGATAATAAATTCACAAAGCATCTGTTAATGAACTCTGAAATGAAGTTTACTCACCCAGGAGTATACCATTTGTCAAGTGTTGGGAAGTAGAGGGAGAGACCTGGCAGCCATGTTTCTTTAATTCCAACCACCAGCCCAGTGTTCACTTACCCAAATAAATCTGTTAGTGAACTCTCAAATGAAGTTTACTCACCTGTGAGTAAGTGAGCAATTTACAGATCATGCTCAACTCAGAGACATGTCTGTCTACCTAGCTCCATGTTTATCTATGTAGATATGTAAGACCATATGAACCATACAATGAAGATACAAGCTACTTGTGCAAGCAGGGATATGTTGCATGTACACTGTGTCCAGCTCAGGATTACAACCATTACACACTAACACATAAAGGTGGTCATTACAACCCTGGCGGTCGGTGTTAAAGCGGCGGTAAGACTGCCAACAGGACGGCGGTAAAAAAAATGGAATTACGACCGTGGCGGAAACCGCCAACATAGACAGCCACTTTAACACTCCGACCGCCACGGCGGTACAAACAAACACAGCGGCGGTCCCCGCCAACAGACATGGGGAGGACAATGTACCGCCCACAGGAATACAACCTACCAATCTGCCAACTTTTCCGGGGCAGATTCACAGCGAACAAAAACACGGCGGAAACAGGACTTCGAAGGGAAAACGCTCACCTCTACACAGCCCACGAGGAACCAGGATGCCATGGAACCCGAACTCCACATTTTACTAGCCTTTATCTTCCTGCTCCTCTACCAGGAGCACTAACGCTGGCGGCGAAGACCATGGTGAGTACTGCACCTACGACACAGGGGAGGGGGGAGGGATAAAACAGTGACACACACACGCAACACGCAAAACCCCCACCCCCACCCTCACCCACGACAACACACACACTAATACAGCATGATACATTACAGTTACACCCCCCACCCCCCCTGGAAGAATGCAAAGACAAAAGGAACTGAGGTGAACAATTGCAATATATTAAAATTCAGTATTCCAAAAATATACATACACTATTAACAAATATATACACCAATAATATAAGTCCAAGGTATTACACCATCTCAGTCCATGTACCACTGGGTCCAAAATGCATGGGCGAGACCCACACAAGATACCCAAAGAAGACGGAGAGAACACTGCAGGGGCATCAGATAGAAATAAAACAGGCACCTCAGGGGGAAGGGAAAGGGGGGGCACCTCAGCCGGTTGAGTGCACGACACCAAATCCACGAGGGGGCCCCATGCCCACTGTTCAATCCTGGGGATTAGTGGGTGGTTTGCCCACTGCTTTATCCTGGGGAGTGCAAAGCCACAGTCTCTCAAGTCTTTTCAGTGGGTGGTTTGCCCACTGCTTTATCCTGGGGAGTGCAAAGCCACAGTCTCTCAAGTCTCTACAGTGGGTGGTTTGCCCACTGCTTTATCCTGGGGAGTGCAAACCCACAGTCTCTCCAGTGGGTGGTTTGCCCACTGCTGCATCCTGGGGCGTGCAAAGTCACAGTCTCTCAAGTCTCTACAGTGGGTGGTTTGCCCACTGCTGCATCCTGGGGAGTGCAAAGCCACAGTCTCTCAAGTCTCTACAGTGGGTGGGTTGCCCACTGTTCAATCCTCGGGAGTGCAAAGCCACAGTCTCTCAAGTCTCTACAGTGGGTGGTTTGCCCACTGCTTTATCCTGGGGAGTGCAAAGCCACAGTCTCTCAAGTCTCTACAGTGGGTGGGTTGCCCACTGTTCAATCCTGGGGAGTGCAAAGCCACAGTCTCTCAAAGCTCTACAGTGGGTGGCTTGCCCACTGCTTTATCCTGGGGAGTGCAAAGCCACAGTCTCTCAAGTCTCTCCAGTGGGTGGGTTGCCCACTGATCAATCCTGGGAAGTGCAAAGCCACAGTCTCTCAAGTCTCTACAGTGGGTGGGTTGCCCACTGTTCAATCCTGGGGAGTGCAAAGCCACAGTCTCTCAAGGCTCTACAGAGGGTGGCTTGCCCACTGCTTTCTCCTGGGGGGTGCAAAGCCACAGTCTCTCAAGTCTCTCCAGTGGGTGGGTTGCCTACTGTCAATCCTGGGAAGTGCAAAGCCACAGTCTCTCACGTCTCTACAGTGGGTGGGTTGCCCACTGTTCAATCCTGGGGAGTGCAAAGCCACAGTCTCTCAAGTGGATAACATTCTCCACTGGTTCTGGAGGGGGCTTTGTGCCAAGAGTGCTTCATCCTGCCAAGGACTGAGGTAGTGGATGTCTTTCTCCACTGGTACTGGAGGGGGCTTTGTGCCCAGAGTGCTTCATCCTGCCAAGGACTGAGGTAGTGGATGTCTTTCTCCACTGGTTCTGGAGGGGGCCTTGTGCCCAGAGTGCTTCATCCTGCCAAGGACAGAGGTAGTGGATGTCTTTCTCCACTGGTTCTTGAGGGGGATTTGTGCCCAGAGTGCTTCATCCTGCCAAGGAATGAGGTAGTGGATGTCTTTCTCCACTGGTTCTGAAGGGGGCCTTGTGCCCAGAGGGCTTCATCCTGCCAAGGTCTGAGGTAGTGGATGTCTTTCTCAACTGGTTCTGGAGGGGGCCTTGTGCCCAGAGTGCTTGTGGCGGTCTCAGTAGCGTCAGAGCTTTTGGCGCTCATGGGCCTGCGGTGCTTGTTGCAGCGGTGTCCTTGGCAGCGGTGCTTGTGGCGGCGGTGTTTTTGGCAGCGGTGCTTGTGGCGGCGGTGTCTTTGTCAGCGGTTCAGCTGCCGGCCATCCTGTCTGTGGCAGTGTGGCTGCTGGCAGTCCTGTCTTGGGCAGCGGTTCAGCTGCTGGCGGTCCTGTCTGTGGCAGTGTGGCTGCTGGCGTTCCTGTCTTGGTCAGCGGTTCAGCTGCTGGCGGTCACCTCCTGGGCAGCGGGGCTGCTGCTGGCAGTCCTGTCTGGGGCAGCGGGCTGCTGGCGGTCGCCTCCTGGGCAGCGGGGCTGCTGCTGGCGGTCCTGTCTGGGGTAGCAGTGCTGCTGGCAGTCGCCTCCTGGGCAGCGGGGCTGCTGCTGGCGGTCCTGTCTGGGGCAGCGAGGCTGATGGTGGTCTTCTCCGCCGTGCTGATCTTCCCAGACCTGCCGGTTTTCTTGTGCCCCTTCCCCACCTTGGAAGGTGTTGCAGCTGACTCCACACTCCCACCTGTACCCCTGGGAGCGGCTTTGGTGCCTTGTGTCTTCCCCCTCTCCCGACGGGCACTGGCCAACTTTTGATGCTTGACAGGTGGGGGACTGTCCGTGCTGTGGCTCCTTACCACACTGGCTGTCCTGCTGCCTGGTGCACTCCAGAATCCGGTGACTACTGGCACCACTGGTCCCGCCGATGTTGTGGCTGAGGTGCTAGGTTGGGACCTGGAGAGTCGGGCCCTAGGAGCCCGACGTGGTGTGGGAGGTGAGGGAAAGAGGTCAAGAGTGGCCAGGAAAAGTTTCTTAGGAACACTGGGACGGGTAGATGGAGGGGGTTTTGGAGTTGAGGAAGAGGTTGTGGTTGTAGGAGGTGTCCGTTTGCTGAGTTTGGGTGAAGGTGCATGCGCTGGAGGCTGTCGTGAGGTGGATGGCTGTTGGGTGGGTGTGTGGCTGCGTTTGTGTACCTTGGGAGGTGGGCTCACAGACACACTGGGAGAGGACACAGGGGATGTGTGAATGGTAGTGGGGGTGGTGACTGCACGTGAGCGGGGTGTGTTGGTGGGTGTGCTGGTGATGGACGTAGTGGCTGAAGATGTAGTGCATGCAGGTGTGAGTGGAGACGAGACTGGGAGGGATGAGGGAGACGAGGAGGAGGGGGGCACAGTGGAGGCAGTGGATGTTGGTATGTCTGCATGTGTGTGATGCTTGCGTGAGTGCCTGTGGGATGTGTGGTGCTTATGTTTGCCTGAGCTTCCTTTGTGTTTGAGGTGTGTGCATGCTGGTCTGATGGTGTGCTTGGGATAGGCTGAGGTACAGGGGTGTGGGTCTCGGTGGAGGAAGTTGGAGGGGGGAGGCTAGAGACAGGGACAATGGCTGCCATGAGTGCTGAGGGCAGAGTCTGAAAAGCTTGCTGAAGGGCTGCCTGACCAGAATGAATGACCTCCAGGAATGCTTTGGTTTGTTGCAACTGCCTCTCTACACCCTGGATGGCATTCAAAATGGTAGACTGCCCAACAGTGAGGGACCTGAGGAGGTCAATGGCCTCCTCACTGAGGGCAGCAGGGGTGACTGGGGCAGGGCCTGAGGTGCCTGGGGCGAAGGAGCTGCCCACCCTCCTGGGTGAGCGGGCACGGGGCAAAGGCTGAGGGGCTGCTGGGAGGGCGATGCTGGAGAGTGGGTAGCGGCTGTACCTGTAGATGCGGGGGCACAGATGGGCCCGCCACCACAAGGGAGCGCCCATCAGAGGACGAGTCCGTATCACTGGTGTCAGCTCCTGTCCCAGCCATGGAGCTCCCCTTTCCCTCCGTCCCACTGGTGAAATCAGACTCCGTAGTGTCGCTCTTCAGGGCCATGTGGGATGCAGCTCCCTCCTGCTCCGGTGCCACTGCTCCTCCGCCTGATGATGCTAATGCACACAATTACAGGGAGATCACAAAAAGGGGGTGGGGAGACAGAAGAAACACATGTTCAGTGCATGCATTACCGCTACCATTGGCGGACACGACAGACACAGAAGCCCCCTGCACTATGCCGCGCACTTGGGGTCCACTATTCAATCCCTGGGACATGGCCTACAAGGCTATGGCTGATATCTGCACACATGGATGTCACAGGAGCTTGACTAGGTGTAGTTGGCACTGTACCCAGGTGGGGTGGGGTGCCACAGGGTCTGCTTGAAAAAGGAGACTTAACTAGCAAACTCGCCCTGGCCTAGGGAAACCCACAGCACACCTCCCCCACCCAGACACCTCTACTGCGTGCTGAATCAGCAGAATGAGGGTGTACTCACCCCCTTGTTGCTGCTGTGATGCCCTCAAGCGCCCATCCAACTCCAGATACGCCACCGCCAAGATCATGAACATCAGGGGGGTCATGGTGTGACGGGCAACCCTTCCACGTTGGGAGGCCATCCCCAGCTGGGCCTTCGCCGTCTTCTTGCTCCAGCGGCGAATGTCCTCCCATCTTTTCCGGCAGTGGGTGCTCCGTCTGTGGTAGACCCCCAGTGTCCGGACGTCCTTGGCGATGGCACGCCAAATATCCTTCTTCTGGTGGGTGCTGACCTTCAAGAATTGTCCAGGGGAAAAAGAGAAGTTATTACCAACTGCACCGTCACAGTCATTGGCCCGCATCCTTACCCTTGCCATGTGGCACATGTACTCACCGTCGTTTCATGCATGCATCATTCTCGCCCCCTATCTTTCATCCACACCACTCCACACAGGCATTGCCCATACAGCATGCTCACAGTGTACTTACCTGTTTGTCTGGAGGACCGTAGAGTAGCGTGTACTGGGGGAGGACCCCATCCACGAGTTTCTCCAACTCCTCCGTGGTGAAGGCAGGGGCCCTTTCCCCAGACACACGAGCCATTGTCTCTTCCAGACTGTGGTCACAGCAGCACTTGCAGTGTAGGTCCTTTCCTGTCGAAGATCAGGTATCGAGTGATTGAACAGATAGAAAATGGCGGTTACGTCCGCGGCGGTGCGTACCGTCACCGCCGGCGTACATCGTCATTGGCTCCTGGGACCCATAGGGTCCAATGTTAACCAATGCAGAATTGCACTGCGGTCTTCAACCGCCTACCGCGACGGTGTACAACGCCAGCGCAGTTACCTCACATCCCATTGTCCCACTTTACAGGTCAGGCAGCCGCCATTTCAGGGGCCCACATGGCTTTATTTTTAACTGCGTCACACATACCTAGGCCTTGACTCAACACTCATACAGGGAAATTTCGGGTTATGATTAGTTTTCTGAGTAAGCTGTGTTTACGTACCTCTGAGTTGGTTGACTCTGTGCTCGCTGTTGTCCTGCTTAGGCACCGTCCACTGGGACATGTGAGGAGATGGCGGCATCCTCCGGTGTACAGACCGCTGGTGGACCTGTCGACAATGGAGGAAAGACATGTAATCATCACCTACAGGCTTGATCGTGCCACAATCCTGGAACTGTGTGTCCAGTTGGAGCCAGACCTGATGTCAGCTATCCGCCATCCCACAGGTATCCCCCCTCTAGTGCAGGTCCTGTCAGTACTCCATTTCCTGGCAAGTGGGTCTTTTCAAACTACTGTGGCCATAGCATCAGGGATGTCCCAGCCGATGTTTTCCAACGTGTTGTCCAGAGTGTTGTCTGCCCTCCTGAAACACATGCAGAGCTACATCGTTTTCCCTCAGGTGGAGGATTTGCCAACAGTGAAAGGTGACTTCTATCCTCTGGGACATATCCCCAACATCATAGGTGCCATTGATGGGAAACATGTGTCATTGGTCCCCCCCCACAGGAGTGAACAGGTGTACAGAAACCGGAAGAGTTACCATTCGATGACTGTGCAGTTGGTGTGTTTAGCAGACCAGTACATCTCCTATGTTAATGCCAAATTCCCTGGCTCAGTGCATGACACTTACATCCTGCGGAATAGCAGCATCCCTTATGTGATGGGGCAACTCCAGAGGCACTGTGTGTGGCTACTAGGTGAGCACCTGGAACCAAATCAGTGGGAATAGTATCTGGGTCTGGGGATATCCCTAAGAGTTAGTGTGTGTCTAATAGCTGTCCCTCGCCATTTGCAGGTGACTCTGGTTACCCCAACCTGTCATGGCTACTGACCCCAGTGAGGAATCCCAGGACAAGGGCAGAGGAACGCTACAATGAGGCCCATGGGCGAACTAGGAGGATTATAGAATGCACCTTCGGCCTCCTGAAGGCCAGGTTCCGGTGCCTCCATATGACAGGTGGTTCCCTATTCTACTCACCAAAGAAGGCGTGCCAGATCATAGTGGCCTGCTGTATGCTTCACAACTTGGCTTTGAGACAACAGGTGCCTTTTCTGCAGGAGGATGGTCCAGATGGAGGTGTTGTGGCAGCTGTGAAGCCTGTGGACAGTGAAGACGAGGAAGCAGAAGAAGAGGACATCGACAACAGGAACTCTGTGATCCTGCAATACTTCCAGTGAGACACAGGTAAGAAGGCAAACCTGCCTACTACATGTACTTTAACACTACTACCTCTCTACTGTCTGACCTTTTCACCCAGTGTATGGTCACTGAGTTGTCACTTTCCCTTTCCATTTCACAGATGTGGGTCCCACTGTGTGACATCTGCTTTGTTTCCTCATGGACTAGAGCTGTGTGACATAGGTATGTTGATATTACAATTCAAAGAGCATTTTGTCACTGTAATTGCTAATACACTAATTCGAAATCACAGACAGACTCCTAATTTTTTTGTGCTTTACGGGTGTTTATTTAAGTGCTCAATATTGGAGGGGGTTGTAAAATGGTGAGGGGTGATGGTGGAGGAATTTCCATGGCAGAGTCCAGTCTATTAGTCTCACAGGTGCATTGTTCAAAGGGGCATAGGAAGTGGAGCTGGGGCAGTTTGAGGATGGACAAGGTGACAAGGTGGGACAAAAGGATGACATTCAGGGTGGTCTCATTTCTTGGCGGGGGTCTTGGCATCATTCTCTGTCTTTGTCCTGGATCTCAGGGACCGTTTGCGGGGTGGTTCTCCCTCTGCAGGGGGAGGGGTGCTGGTGTGGTGGTCCTGTGGCGGTGCCTCCTGTCCACTAGCGCCGGCGGAGGTGGTGGGAAGTTCATCGTCCAGGCTAGTGTCAGGGGCCCCTTGTCGTGCCACAGTGTCCCTCCTGGTGTTGAGGACTTCCTTCAGCACCCCTACGATGGCGCCCAGGGTGGAATTGATGGATCTGAGTTCCTCCCTGAAGCCCAAATACTGTTCCTCCTGCAGCCGCTGGGTCTCCTGAAACTTGGCCAGTACCGTTGCCATTGTCTCGCGGGAATGGTCCCATGATGTTGGAGAGGGCCTCATGGAGAGTGGGTTCCCTGGGCCTGTCCTCCCCCTGTCACACAGCAGCCCTCCCAGTTCCCCTGTTTGCCTGGGCCTCTGTCCCCTGAACGGTGTGCCCACTGCTACTGCCCCCAGTTCCCTGTTGTTGTTGTGGTGGTGGGTTAGCCTGGGTTTCCTGTAGTGGTGGACACACTGCTGATTGACGTGTCCTGGGGACAGAGGTATGGGCCTGATGGGTGGGTGCTGTGCTGGTGTTTCCAGAGGGGGAAGCTCTGTGGTGGCCTGTGACTGTGTGAGGGGAACAGACTGTCCCGAGGTCCCAGATGGGCCGGGCTGGTCGTCTAGATCCAGTTGGACAGAGCTGCTGTCATCACTGTGGGCCTCTTCTGTTGGTGGTGTGGAAATGTTTGGACCCTCCTGTGCGGTGACATTGGGTAGGGGTCCTGCAGGGGTGTACAAACATGATTATTGCATCTGTGTGTGCCATGGTGTGCAATGGGTGGGTGACCATGTACCCCAGTGCTTGCATTCCTGTGTGGGACCTTGTGTGATGATGGTTTAGGGGGGTGTATGGGTATGTGCAGCGGCCATGCTTTGGTGATGGGTGTCCATGCTTTGTTGTTGCACGCAGGGCTTGCTGTTGGGATGTGTGGTTTGTGATATTGGGACATTTGTGAGGAGTTGGAGTGAAGGGGGTGAGGGTGGGGGTATGTGATGGCATGCAGGTAGGGTGGGGGATATAGTAGTAAAGATTTACCAGAGTCCATTCCTCCAGCTACTCCTGCGAGGCCCTCAGGATGCAGAATAGCCAAGACTTGCTCCTCCCATGTTGTTAGTTGTGGGGGAGGAGATGGGGGTCCACCGCCAGTCCTCTGAACCGCAAGGTGGTGTCTTGAGACCACGGAACGCACCTTCCCCCGTAGGTCGTTCCACCTCTTCCTGATGTCATCCCTATTTCTTGGGTGCTGTCCCACTGCGTTGACCCTGTCCACTATTCCTCGTCATAGCCCCATCTTCCTAGCTATGGAGGTGTGCTGCACCTGTGATCCGAATAGCTGTGGCTCTACCGGATGATTTCCTCCACCATGACCCTGAGTCCCTCCTCAGAGAACCTGGGGGGTTTTTGGCGTGCCATGGGGTGGTGTGGGTGATGTGTGAGGTGGTGTGTGTTGTGGTGTGTGGGGTGATATTTAGTGGTGTGTTGTGTGAGGTGCGTGGATGTTATGTGGGTGATGGTGTTGTGTGCCTGTGGATGCCTGTTTGTAGATTGTGGTGTCTCTCTCTGGCCTTCTTTTGGGATTTTTGTCATAGGGGTTTGTGGGTGATGTGGGTGTGTGTTTTATATTGTATTGGGTGTGTGGGAGTGGTATGTGTATGTGTATCAGGTGTGTGTATTTCGATTTGTCCAATGTGGTAGTATTTTTAAATGTGTGTGTATTTTGAGCGCGGCGGTGTGTACCGCCAATGGAATACAGCGGTTGAAAGACCGCCGCGTGGATTCGTGGGTCATGATAGTGTGGGCGTATTCCTGTTGGCATGACGGTGGAGGTTTTGTTATCGCCAGTTTATCACTGACCTTTGGTGTGGCGGACTTGTGTGGGTGTCTACATTTTGGCGGATTCCGATCTGTGGGTTGTAATTACTGTGGCAGAATTCCGCTGCCGCAGCGGTGTGTTGGCGGTCTTCTGCACGGCGGTAAGAGGCTTTTACCGTCAATGTTGTAATGACCCCCAAAGTGTCTTGTTTCAGAAGAGATTTTACATAGCTCAGCACACAGGCTGTCAAGATGTCGGAAACATAGAAGTTCAGATGTGCCCATTTCAGACTGTGTAGGCCACCAAATATACTGGTACAGGCTCCCAGAACATTGTAAGAATAGACATATCAGACATTGTCCTAATAAATAGGCAAATTGGCTATGATTGATGTCATCAGCTGGAGCCATATCCCCTGACTCTCAAAAGGAAGCCCACCTGATATAATGCTACACCCAGTCAGATGGCAGTACAACTGCCCCTGATCACAGGGTCATTACAATCTAGTGCTACAACATCTGCATCTGGTGGTATGACACAAACAAATGTCAGTGATGTAGCACAGGCACTTTGGCCTACAATGATGAAATACATTAGCAGCTACAAACAGTTCAGACAAAAAGAGTGTTTAGCCAATGTGAAGGGGAACTGACATAATTTTGGCATACATTTTTATTGACCACACGATGACACACGTGATGCATCAGGGTCACCACACAACAACAAACAAGTCCAACCGTCTTCTGCACCAGTCTATTACTGTGCAAGCTATCTTGACAAAAGTCAGTGAAATACATTCCCAGGAACAATCCATGTCCACTTTGTTTGTCCCAACAGCATGATATACCTGCCAATGTCACAACTCTGAAATGCTCAAATTAAGATCTTATAGTGAAGGTAACTGAACAAAGAACAAATCAAGAAGTATAGTTATGAAACCATACAAATGACACATGTCATATGGCAAACGACTGGAGAACAAAGTCCATTTGAAAAAATTAACACAAATAAGGCAGTATAATCAAAATGTGAATGTGTCAAAAGCTTCCTCATCAAACACCCTTTGGCAGATTTTGCCTAAGCATCAGCTCCCTAACTATTTCAAAAAATATGCTCCACACATTATCACAACTACAGTTTATTGTTCAGTCAAAGTAATGACATCTCATTGCATACTTACACTCATGAAAGGAATATGTTGATGAGATCTTGTCGCAAGTCAGCACCTTCCTCTTAACCACTATCATCTTCATTTGGCATTTCAAGATTTTCACCTGGTGGCACCACATGCTCCCCGACCTCTGGAATGTAGGGGATACTGCTCTGCAGGGTGATGTTATGGAGCATGCAGCATGTCACGGTGATCTGACACACCTTACTGGGTGAGTAGGGGAGAGCTTCTCTTGTCTTGTCTAGACAGGGAAGTATGGCCTTCAGGAGCCCAAAAGCCAGCTCCACTGCCTGCCATGTTATTCCATGGGCCTCAGTGAAGCACACTTCCACTGGTGTAGTTGTACTCCTCAGCAGTGTCAACAAACCAAGGATGGTTTGGATATGCTGAGTGTCCTGTTTTGGATTGAGACATTAGTGCCACAATGAGCCACTCACTTCATGATTGTAGCATCTGACATTGCACACACAAAATCAGGACAGATATTACTTACCAACCTGCCAGGCTCTCTCTGGTTGCAGTTGTGACATCAACTGGAGTATAGTGCTGTTCCTCATTACATAGAAATCATGGTCTGAACCTGGGAGTCAGGCACAGACGTTTGAGATGCAGAGATCTGACAAGCAGACAACTTGCATGTTGATAGAATGGAAGTGCTCCCTGTTGAGATAGACTTGTTCATTGGCCTGCGGTGGCACCAAGGCAATATGTGTGCCATCAATGGCTCCCACCATATATGGCAGTCAACCAAAACAATGGAAGTCAACCTTCACATTGGCTAAATCCTCACGTCTGGGGAACATGATATAGCTGTCAATGTGTTTCATCATTGCTGATAGCACGTCTCTTAACACCACTAAACATGGGTTGGGACATACCACCAGATATGGTCACTGTATATTGGAAGGACCCTGTAGCCAGGAAGTGTAATACTGCCATGACTTTAACAATGGGTGGTATGAATGTTAGATTTGTGTTTTCAGGCATCAGATCTGGCTACAACTGATGACATAAATCCACAATAGTTTGCCTATTGAGGCAGAACTGTTTGATGATGTGACGTTCCTCCATTTTTTGAAGGTCTGGCAATGGACTGTATACTAGAACTTGTCAACTCCTCTCTCTGCCAGGGTATTTATTTGTGAAATTAAATGAGTTGGAGCATTAGTCACTGAGTCCACACCAACATACATGATGAATAGGACCAAAATCATGTGATAAAGCATTACTGACTGGAACAATTTTACACATCAAAGCTGTCTACTACTCAAGGGGCAAATGTGAGCCCCATGGTTGTTTACACATGTCTACAACATAGATTTGGGCATTACTAAATTATCTGGTCCTCATGTGCCCCTCGAAATTTAACAGCCTGTTCCGACATCCAAAAATACCGTCACCGGCGGTGGACAGTGCACCTCCATAATATCCAATCTGTGACCAGCAACACACTACACTGGTGATTGTGTAGGTGAACCCCCAAAACAAGGCTGCTTTACATTGTTTGAGATGACCGGACACATATATTGATGTGACACATTTAACAGGGCCCAACACTGTAGTTACAACTGCCAAAATGGCGGATGCCTGAAATAGTTCACTGGACAATAGGTACTGCTGGCGGAAGTTGACTGGGCAGTGGGCAGTTTCAATTGTGGCGGACACAGCCATAGACTAATGTTGGTGACTGTAATGGGCGCGGGACAATGGCTGTGGCCATTGGCAGCGATGACCGCGCATGTGGCGTACATGTACGCCGCGTTTTGCTAAATCATTCACTTGACTCCTGACACTGCTGCCTACAACACCTCTACCACTTCAGCTGCTGTGTGCCAGCTCTGGGAGCAATCATGCTAGGCCAAGCAGCTGAAGGGGCCTCTGCTTTCTCTCCTGAGGAGCTGGGGAGGCTTGTTGAGGAGGTCTTTTGCCTATATGGTCAGCCCTATGGCTCACCAGAGGAGCATGTAAGGACCTCATCAGCATATTTGACTCTGTTTGACACCATTCTTTTCTTCCTCATAGGCTAAAATGTGCCTCAGAGTGCCAGTGCGACTTTTTGAGTGCCTGTTGTCACATTTGGTGTTCCATTCATGGGATGTACATGGTGCTGGTAGTGAAGACAAGTACTCTATGTATTTCACATTACCATTTTGTTGTGTGATGTGTGATGAGCCCTAGATTCTCCTTCTGTTGCATTCATATATCGAGGCAAGGAGACTTTACAGCCATACAATGACATATCTTTGGATATGATGTTTGTAAATGTAAAACAACATGTATGCGCTTTACATCATGAGCTGTGTATGTATACCTTTTCAGTCATTTTAGGATCTCATTAGCAATGCGTATATTCCCACAGTTCACTCAGCCCGCATCTGGCCTTGCCAAACTGCTGTATGAGACCCATGTAAAACTCACTGTGCCCTTCAGAGTGCCACACAACCCTGAACCCACATAGAGGATGGGTACAGGATGTACGGTCATGCATGGAAGTTATGGAAATGTGGGTGTCATGTAGGTTCTGCATGCTCAGCCTGCAGAGACCAAAGGCTTGTCAAATGTTTCTTCCAGTATGGGACATAGACCAGGCTGGGGTAGAGTTATTGTGGCTATGCAACTGTGGCACCAGTACCACTCCCTGTAGACCTTGAGTCTTCAATGGCAAGACTTGGCCTGAAAGCCTTTGTACATTGCCTATATTAGAAATGTGTACTGATGTAACCCCGACCTAGTACATCTTTGCGTTGACCCTCATTGGCAAGGTGTGTTATTGACTTATGACAGGTTCCACAGCTCTGTTGTCATCCTTACATGAGTCAGATTTGTACAGTACAGGCGTATTGCTCATGTGACAAAGCTACAGATAGTTGGTTGATTCAGGGGAGGGCATGACATGTGACTCATGAGATTGGTTACATCCAGCTAATCAGACCAAACATACCTTAGTATGTTGGATGCCATCTCTGTAGGATTGCCACATATGTTAAAAGGTGTGTTCTGTGCTACAAGCACATACCACACAAACCCATTCTAAAGTGGTATGAGATTACATTGGGTAGGCAATATGTCCACACATGCACAGGGAAGAGACTTTCTGTTACACCCACAGCAACCCTTCTATTGTCACTTAAGTTTTAGGGTGTAGTCTATAATATGGAAGTTGCCTGTAAGGACTGTATGCACTGTGTCAATGTGGCTTGATGTAAATGTGTCTGCCCAGTCAGGCCCAAGGAGCTTACCCTTTAGAAGGTCACAGTGTGTTGTGTTTTATTTGGCGCACATCACAATGCATGTTGTTTGAGCTTGGGCTACCTGATTTCAGTGGGCTTGCTTAGTCAGGGTAGGCCATGAGCAGGGTGGTGGTTTAGTCTGCAGATGACTCCAAAAGTGTGTATCTCTGTCACTGTACTTTTCAGCATGCATGCTTCACACTTGTGGTGTGTTGACAATTATAAAAATGTTGTGCCTGGTGTTTCTGAAATGTGACAAAACCAGTTGGACAAATGAATGGAATTGTAAACTTTCCATTTGTCTTTTGCATCCATTCAGGTCAACGCCCATCAGAAGAAAGGGATTTGGAGAGCCATCGCCTGGAAGCTATGGACCCTGGGGGTCTATAGCTGGCGAAGCGCTCACTGTCACAAGATATGGGAGGACCTGAGACACTGGGCCTGGAAGATCACGACGGTCCAGCTGGGGCTCTCCTCCCAACGTGGGCAGGGCGCACACTGGAGCCTGATGTTCCTGATGGCCCACATTCTGGTGGTGGCCTACCCCAAGCTTGATGGGCATTTCCGGGGAACACAGCAGCTACAAGGGAATGTGTGATTCTTTTCCATTTTCCTGCCTGTTACATTGCCAAGTTGTATTGGTAGAGTTTTCCATATCCCCCTAAAGACTGGAGATAGGCCACGTGTGACCCATAAGATGAGTAACTATTTTTGTAGGTATGGAAGTTTGTGCATACTGATATGCCTTGCCTATTGGTTCAGTGGCCTAGGACACAACAGAGTACAGTCCACTATCAATATACTCCCCAGGGCCAACACATGGCTGAGTATAGTGATCAATCAGGTCAAGTTGTTTGTTGTTGAGTGTGTCATTTCTACCCAACAGTCCACTTGTCTTCAGTGTGTCAGCCCTAACAACAAACAACATGATGTAATAGATCCCTGTACTCTGCCATGTGTCTGCTCAAGTGAGTGTATTGGCATCAGTTCCCGACAGGCCACTTGCCTTCAATGTGTGACGCGTGCTTGTGCCTCACTACTGTCTCTCATGTGAAGGTGGCCATCATACATGTGACAAAGCATACATTGCCCTTTGGGTGCAGTCACAGAGCAATACTTCCCCCTGGTAATTAGTGAATGTTCAGTGACATTATTTTGGTAAAATTGCTGTTGCCATCATTCCTTGTGCCTACATGTTAACATGTGTACCTTTTACTTTAGTCATTTCATTTTCACTGCTGTTTCATGCATGGTCTACCTGTCTTCATGGGATGATGTCTGATTCCATCATATATGTGTTGATGCCAACATGTGTTTTGAATTGGACATATGCGATGGGGCTACAACAGATCCTCCACTGCAGTTGGAACAAGGTCACCGAAGACCAACTTATCGCGACCCTCTCCCAGAACCCATCCATGGGCACCACCGACACTGATGCAGCTGCCCACAACTTCAGGCAATGGGTCAACACCTGTGCCAATACTCTCGCCCCAATCAAGAATCCCTCCAATAGACGCACCGACAAAAAGGCCTTCTGGTTTACCGCCGACCTCAAAGAATCTAAGCAAAGCTGCCGAAGACTCGAAAGAAAGTGGCGTCAAGATGAGACTCTGGACAACCACACAGATTCAAAAACGCCATCCGCAGACACCACCAACTCATCCGATCCGTCAAAAGAACTGCCTTCAAAGACCGAATGAACAACAACGCACACAGCCACATAGAGCTCTTCAACGTTGTGAAGGAACTCTCCAATCCCAGCTCCAGCTCCAACAAGATCCCACCATCCCAAGACCTCTGCGACTCCGTAGCCTCCTAATTCCCCCTCAAGATTGCAGACATCCACAACAGCTTCAGCACCCAGACCCCCTCGGCAACCACCAACACCACAGATTCACCTCTGACCAACCTCCTGCTCTCCTGGACCCCCGTCAATGACAATGACACCATTGAAATCATGAACACCATCCACTCCGGCTCTCCATCTGACCCCTGCCCTTACCACATCCTCAACAATGCAAGCTCCGTCATCGCACCCCCACTACGGAAGATCATCAACAGCTCCTTGAAGTCTGCCACCTTCCTGGAGAGCTAGAAACACGCCAAGATCAACACCCTCCTCAAAAAACCAAAGGTGGACCCAAAGGCCTGAAAGACCTTCCGACCTATCTCCCTGCTCCCATTCCCGACAAAAGTCATCGAGAAGGCCGTCAACAGACAACTAACCCGCTTCCTAGAGGAGAACCGCACCGTGGACCCTTCCCAATCTGGATTCGGCAGCAACCACAGCACCAAAACTGCCCTCATCGCTGCCACCGAATACATCAGAACCATACTGGACAGCGGCGAAACTGCGGCCCTCATCCTCCTGGACCTCTCAGCCACATTCAACACCGTCTGCCACCACACCCTACGCTCACACCTCAGCAATGCTGGAATCCGAGACAGAGCTCTGGACTGGGTCACCTCCTTTCTTACCGGTAGAACCCAGAGAGTCCGCCTCCCCCATTCCGCTCGGAGGCCACGGAAATCATCTGCGGCGTACCCCAGGGTTCGTCCCTCAGCCTGACCCTCTTCAACGTCCACATGGCCCCGCACACTAACATCGCCTGATCACACAACCTCAACATCATCTCGTATGCCGATGACACCCAGCTGATCCTCTCCCTCACCAAGGACTCCTCCAAGACCCACCTCCACGAAGGAATGAAGGCCATCACCGAATGCATGAAGAGCAACTACCTCAAACTCAGTTCCGACAAGACGGAAGTCCTCATATTTGGCTCCACCCCCTCCACATGGGATGACTCCTGGTGGCCTGCCACTCTCGGAACAGCTCCGACTCCCACCAACCACACACGCAAACTAGGATTCATCTTGGACCCCTCACTATCCATGACCCAGCAAGTGAACACCATCTCCTTCTCTTGCTTCAACACCCTCCGCATGCTCCGAAAGATCTACAAATGGGTACCCACCGAAACCAGAAGAACAGTCACCCAAGCCCTCGTAAGCAGCAAGCTGGACTATGGCAATGCCCTCTACAGAGGAACCATAGCCAAACTCCAGAAGAGGCTGCAACGCATCCAGAATGCCTCCCCACACCTCATCCTGGACATCCTCCATCACTGCCACATCACAGACCTCCTCAAAAACCTGCACTGGCTCCCAGTTAACAAGAGAATCACCTCCAAACTCCTCACCCATGCTCACAAAGCACTGCACAACTTCAGACCAGAATACCTCAACAGACGACTCTCCTTCGACACCCTGACCCGGCATCTCCGCTCTGCCGACCTCGCCCTTGCAACCGTCCCAAGCGTCCACAGAACTACAACCGGCAGTTGATCATTCTCGCACCTCGCCCACAAAACGTGGAACACTCTTGCCACCCACCTGCATCAGACCAAAGACCTCCTTACCTTCAGGAAACTTGTCACTACCTGGCTGTTCGAACAGTAGCAGCACCTGGCCCCCCTGCCTTTGCTCTTCCCCTCCTCAGTGCCTTGAGACCCTCACGGGTGAGTAGTTCACTTTACAAATCCCTGATTGATTGATTGATTGAATGATGTGGTGCCACAGACAGGAGTGTGTCACCATTGCTTGGTGGCTCACACACACTCTCACCCATCATTCCATGTACTTTGGCATTTACAATTTTAGAAGCAATGAAGGACATGACAGGTAGGACCTCAGTTTTTACTCACATTGTGCATGTCAATGCCATTGACGTAGAATCATTTGACAAAGTGCTTAGCACATGTTAAATGGTGAAGGATCATTACCTAACTGTAGACATGCATCCGGATGTGGCTTTCAGGAATGTGGAATCATAAGTGGGTGTGTACACTCATTCATCCAAATGAATGTGTTTGCATGACAAAAATTTACAGTGATGTGCCTTCCCATTGGGCAATATGTTAAGGACCTTCTACATGTGCTTGAGATTGCCTAAGCCTCTACAACATCCAAAAGACAATTGGCTTTTATTTATGCAATCTGAGTAGGGTATAATCAGCAGATCCAATCAAGACAAGTGATTTCCCTTGGGCTAGCTGATTCATTGTGTTGTGGATATTTGTAGACAAAGCTCCCAGACATTTTGTACAAATTGTCTTTAGTATACGTTTCTGTGCAAGATGTGTTATCTATCACTGCAACATTAGTACAGCTTCCATGAGTTTACTTAGTCAATGGACAGATTGTGAAGTTACCATTGGGGATTTTTTACAGTGCAACATGTCACCTTTTTCCGGCTTCTGTACTTCTTGCTGCAACATGGCTGATTTTTTTGGCCATCAATTCATCATGATGTGGTCTTAGGTATATGAAGATTAGCTGGATGGAAGACCTTGTGTGGGATATGTGAGACTGAACTTGGCATTGTCACACTATGTTGTGACAACAGGTTACTGAGGGATGCTACATAAGCCAAACCATTCAAGTTGAGAAGGTCTCCTACTTGATCCATGGGCATTGTGATTGCACAACTCCACCCATGCAATTGGAGTTGTATGTGATCCGGATTTTCCTATGGGCAACTGTTCACAGTTCATGTAGCATGCATGCATATGGTGTAGCAAATGTTGGAGTCACTTTGCTGTAGCTTGTGGCTGAGGGCTACTGTCCATAATGGTAATGTTTGATGATCAAATCTGTTGTGCAAGTGCGATCAGACACATGTAGTGACCCTATTTGTTTTTGTAATTTCAGCATCAGCACAGGCAAGCGGAGGAGACCTGGTCAAAACCAGTGGGGAGCAGCTGACCACAGTACCTCCAATCACGAGACATCAGACACGGAGGTACCTAGTGGCCCAAAGGGTGGCGGGAGTGCCACGGAGGACACAGAAGCAACATCTTCATCTTCAAATTATTCCTCTGGTGACCACTCCCAAGTGGTGGTGGACCCATCAGGACCAGTACCTGTTCCAACCTTGTCTGCCACCCCCATTTCCATTTCCACCCTCCCTGTTGCTCCCCACCCTCTTGTCCATGCCCGCTCATCAAAGAGGGTGGGCGTCTCCTTCACGCCAGGCACCTCACCCCATGCCACCATTAACGCTGCTGCCCTGAGTGAGAAGTCTATTGACCTCCTGAGCAGTATCTCTGTGGGTCAGACTGCTATTTTGAATGCCATCCAGGGGCAGTGCACCCAGCTTTAGCAGGTGGTTGCATGCCTGAAAGGCATTCATAGTGCCATGTCTGGCCTACATAGATCTCTTCAGGCTCTGACCTCCTCAATGATGGACGTCTTACACACCTCACAATCCTACCCCCCACCTACCTGATCCCCATTCAATTTCCTTATTCCCACGCCTGTCCCAAGCACACACACATACCTGCATGCACCCACCTCAACACACACAAGCAGCACACATAAGCATAAGCACCACAAGAAACACAAGCACTCAACAGTCACTCATAGACACCACCATACCCATAAATCCCACAGACATCAACCCAACACACGCAGACCCATACATCACACCCACCATACCACCATCACCACCCCAACACTCAGACCGACACACCACACCCCCAGACACCACACCAACACCCACAGGCACAACCACCACACCCACCTTAGCCATCACCTCCACCTCAAAGCAGTGTGCATGTATGCCATTGGCCTTTAATCAAAATTTGAGTTCTGTTAATAAACACAAGCTACTTTTGTTTGGGTA
The DNA here is from genome assembly GCF_031143425.1 of Pleurodeles waltl. Classification (NCBI taxonomy): domain Eukaryota; kingdom Metazoa; phylum Chordata; class Amphibia; order Caudata; family Salamandridae; genus Pleurodeles; species Pleurodeles waltl. The sequence goes on along the minus strand of NC_090442.1, from coordinate 317,160,423 downwards.
CACATTTGTTTTGCCATTACCTTTTTACTTTTTTGTTGCTCCTGAGTAGTTTGTGATGTATGTCTACAGTTGTGTTTGATTTATCCTGATTGCTGATCCATTTGCTGTGGTTGGCAAGATCTGACTTTGGGAGCAGTGCTGGTGTCACGCAGGACAAGAGGAGATGTTCAATGGATGGATATGTGGGTGATGATCCAATAGGGGTGTCATTTTATTGTGTGTTGTTTGATACTGTAAGTATTTTCTTATTGGCATCTATTGAGTTACATTTGTCCCCATAATATCGATTGTACATTCGTATCATGCGTACAAGCTGGAGTTTTTTTTGTCCATACATGGAGTATGTTCAATTGTGCTATGTGCCTATACATTTGACTGACCATGTGTCAATTGTCATGTATATACCTTCCAGGTACTTAAACTACATGTGTGACCCATGCTGTTGCTGTTGTACTTGCTTTCTTGACTTGCACTTACACATTTGGCACATAGGCATGGCACTTGGTTATATTATTGGTTGTCCCTGAGATACATGGAGCCCCAATTCCTTTGCAAATAGTGTTTTGGGGGCATGTGAAATGTGTCCCAGGGCAGCATCCTTCCTGGGGTCCCACTGATGCCACCATCCTTATTTTGCAGGTATTGTTTACATTGTGAGCTTTGGATATTTGCTCACAAAATACTGTGCATCCCATTTAACTTCCATTCTCTTGCAATATGGGTGATATGTGTGGGTTCATTACTGGGATGTTGCATGGAAGGGGTGTTTGGGTTAAATGACACATCCATATGAGCAATGTGAGGGTGTCAGTTCAATAAGTAGGTGTGATATTGATGTGGTGTTTCTGTTGTGTGACACAATGCTATGTGCGCTTCACTGTCCCTGAAACTGGGATGTGCAGACGTGTGGTTTTGTGGAGTGTGGCAGTGCAGTGACAGTGACCTGCCCACAGGGGGCGTCATGAGGCTGGGATTGGGTCACACATTGTGTACTACTCTGACCAGGAACACACAAATGTATACTTGGACCATGGTGCACAGCCCTCATACCAGGTCTATTTCGGTGCATCAATTTGCAGTTGAGTTTGGGGGCACGGGTTGGTGTTTTGTCTTAACGTTAGTTGCGCCCACAGCGACGTTGATTTTGGGCTCCATTAGCAGTAGCAGTGGCAGGATGTGAAGGATCAGTTCAATGATAGCACAGGATGTGTGAAGCTACCTCCAGGTGACTTCCTGCCTCATACGCCTCCGTTTCCGCCAGCTGAGATGTGGTGGTTGGACAGCCACAGTGACCTCGGCGGAAAGCAACATCACAATATGTCTGGCGGAAACACTGGAGATCCATCCTCCGATAGCCTCATTGGCCTAGCTCACGGCCACAGCAGTCTGCACTGCCTATCGTTGCTGGTAGGACGGCAATGGTCTTTCACCTATGGAACCACATGCATCATAATACGGTGGTCTGCCTGCCAACCCGATGGCAGTTGGACCACCTCTGCCACCATAGGGGTCCACAGACCACCAAACTCATTATCAGGCCCAATAGATCTTGCCTTTGCAACCTGTTGGTCTTGCCAATGCTTTTGAATAATGCTGTACAGCTTCCCTAATGCTGTGCAGCACAGCTAAAGAGTAGAGGAAAAAAAGCTTATGATATGGCTAGCCATTAGCAGTGTGCACCATTCATACTTGCACTGTCAAAATGACGTGGGAGCTTCTTTTTTGTTTTTATTTACAAATCTAAATTGGGTCCTTAAATAAAGCCTTTTTTAACATGGGGGAAGAAACATGGAGGGTGTGAGTGGGGGAACAACATGGAGGGTGCCATGGATGAAGCGACATGGAGGTCAGGGGTGGAAGCAGGAGAGTAGGGGTGAAAGCAGCACAGGGGATGAGGGCGGGGGAAACAACACGGACAGTGCCAGTGGGCTCAAGCAAAACTGAGGCAGGGTTGGAAGCAACATGGACAGGGGAGAAGTACACAACATCAGTGAGAGAGAGCAAGACATAGTGAAGGGAGAGGAGAAGCACACCGGTGAGAGAGAACAAGATGGAGTTGGGCAGAGAAGCACACAAGTGAGAAAGCAAGGCGGGAGAGAAACATACGAGGGAAAGCACAACATACAGGGGCCAGGGGAGAAGAACACAGCTGCCGCAACACAAATTGTGGAAGGGGGAAGATAAGTACATGAGGGAGATAGCTGAAAAACACATCCACTGACATGGAGTGCATAACCAAAAAGAAAATTATTTTTTCCACAAACAGCTTGCACTGTCTGGTATGCGGGTCCTAAAAAGTTGAAAGCACCATCCAAAAAGAAAATACTGATCAGCCAGTGCCAGCAACAGTGAGTGCTGATAGAAAGGTGTTGCTGATTGTGTAGGAGCCAGGGCCCAGCACTGTTAGGTGGAAATTACAGGCAGGCAGTACCTGCTAAGTCATCACAACATAGTGAAACTTAGTGTAGCAAAAATACCAAACTATGGCCCTCATTACAACCCTGGCGGTCGGTGATAAAGCGGCGGTAATACCGCCAACATGCCGGCGGAAAACAAAATTGAATCACGGCCATGGTGGAAACCGGCAGCACAGACAGCCACTTTAACACTCCGACTACCACGGTGGTAGCAACAAACACCGCGGCGGTCACCGCCAACAGACAGGCGGAAGACAATGTACCACCCACACTATTACAAGGCACCAATCCGCCAGCTTTTCCAGGGCGGTACCAATGCCATCAAAAGCACAGAGGAAACAGTCTTTGGAACAGAAACCACTCACCTCACGACACCCAACGAGGAACCAGGACGCCATGAAGCCCAAGTTACAGGTCCTGCCCATGTTGGTTTACTTCCTCATCTACCATGAACATCAAAGATGCCGACGACAACCACGGTGAGTACTGCACCTAGCACACAGGGGAGGGGGGGGGAAAGAGAGTGACACACACTAGCAACACGCAACACCCCCACCCCCCACCCACAACAACATACACACTAACACATCCAATTACATCACAGATACACCCCGTCACCCCCTGGAAGAATGCAAGGACCAAATAAAATGAGTTTAACAAGTGTAATAATCGAAAATTCAGATAGGCCAAGATAACTTTAAATCATCAGTATGTACAAATATTCACAGCAAGTACACAAGTCTGTATACTGTCCCATTAAATGTCCGTGGACCAGTGGCCCCAAAAAGCATGGGCGAAGCCCACACATGACCCCTGCCTCAAAACAGAGAGAACACTGCAGGGGCATCAGGTAAAAAGAAACAGGCACCTCAGGGGGAAGGGGAGGGGGTGCTCCTCAGCCGGATGATGGGACAACGCCACTGCTCCTCGAGGGGGCTCCATGCCCACTGCTTGGTCCTAGGGAGTGCTAAGCCACAGTCTCTCAAGTGGGTGGTTTGCCCACTGCCTGGTCATGGGGAGTACAAAGTCACAGTCTCTCAAGTGGGTGGTTTGCCCACTGCCTGGTCCTGGGGAGTACAAAGCCACAGTCTCTCAAGTCGGTGATATGTTCCACTGGTTCTGGAGGGACCATGGTGCCCAGAGTGCTTCATCCTGCCAAGGACTGGGGTAGTGGATGCTGTTCGCCACTGGTTCTGGAGGGGGCATGGTGCCCAGAGTGCTTCATCCTGCCAAGGACTGGGTTAGTGGATGTTGTTCTCCACTGGTTCTGGAGGGGGCATGGTGCCCAGTGATGATGCACCAGCTGTGTGGCAGTTCCCATTCCCTCACATGGGAGTCTGAGCGTGAGTGGAGACGAGACTGGGAGGGATGAGGGAGACGAGGAGGAGGGGACACAGTGGAGGCAGTGGATGTTGGTATGTCTGCATGTGTGTGATGCTTGCGTGAGTGCCTGTGGGATGTGTGGTGCTTATGTTTGTCTGAGCTTCCTTTGTGTGTTGATGTGTGTGCATGCTGGTCTGATGGTGTGCTTGGGATAGGCTGAGGTAGAGGGGATTGGGTCGGGTAGTGGAGGTTGGAGGGGGGAGGCTGGACACATAGACAATGGCTACCAACAGTACTGAGGCCAGAGCCTGAAATGCTCTCTGTTGGACCGCCACCCCAGAATGAAAGCCCTCCAGGTATGCATTTGTTTGCTGCAAATGCCTCTCGACACCCTGGATGGCATTCAAAATGGTCGACTGCCCAACAGTGAGGGATCTCAGGAGGTCAATAGCCTCCTCACTGAGGGCAGCAGGGCTAACTGGGGCAGGGCCTGAGGTGCCTAGGGCGAATGAGATGCCCACCTTCCTGGGTGAGAAGGCACAGGAAACACGCTGAGGGGATGCTGGGAGGACGGTGCTGATAGTGGGGGTGGCGGCTGTACCTGTTGTTGCGGTGGGCATAGATGTACCCGCCACCGCAAGGGAGCTCCCATCAGAGGAGGAGTCGCTGTCGCTGGTGTCCGCTCCTGTCCCAGTCGTGGAGCTCCCCTCACCCTCCGTCCCACTCGTGTCTTCAGACTTCGTACATTCACACTCCTGGGCCATGTGGGTTGCAGCTCCCTCCTGCTCCAGTGCCAATGCTCCTCTGCCAGATGATGCTAATGCACACAAGGACAGGGTGACAAAACAAAAAGGGGGGGGAAGACAGATCAGACACATGGTCAATGCCAGCAACACCACTACCGTTGGCCGACACAACACACAGGGAGCAGCCCTATGCACTAGCCCATACACTAGCAGTTAGTGGGAAAAACACCTGCCCATGGGGGACTATGCCTAAGCCCATTTGCTGCACCCCTGGAACTCACAGGAGCCTGACTAGTAGTAGATGGCCACTACCACTATTGGGGTTGGAGTGCTACAGAGCTTACCTAACAAGGGACCTACCATAGCAAGTTCTCCCTGGCCTAGGGGAACCCACAGCCCATATCCCCCACCCAGACACCTCGTAAAGCATGCAGAGTCATCTGAATGAGACTTTACTCACCCCCTTGTGGCTGTTGTGATGCCCTCAAGCGCCCATCCAACTCCGGATAGGCCAACGCCAGGATCCGGAACATCAGTGGGGTCATGGTGCGATGGGCACCACTTCCACATTGGGAGGCCATCCCCAGCTGGGCCTCCGCCGTCCTCTTGCTCCACCGACGCAGGTCCTCCCATCTCTTGCGGCAGTGGGTGCTCCATCTATGATAGACCCCCAGAGTCCGCACTTCCTTGGCGATGGCACACCAAATACCCTTCTTCTGGTGGGCGCTGACCTACAGGAAAGTTAAAGTAAGAATGGATTTTACTCCCCCTGTCCGGTTCTTCTTAGTCATTGGCCAAAACTTCCCAACCATGCCCTGAAACACATACACTGACCATCCTCACATGCAGGCCACAGCGCCCCCATGTATCTTCCATCCAGGCCACTCCATACATTAGTGTCCCATCCACCATGCACACAATGTACTCACCTGTTTGTCTGGAGGACCGTAAAGTAGCGTGTACTTGGGGAGGACCCCATCCACCAGGTTGTCCAACTCCTCCACAGTGAAGGCAGGGTCCCTTTCCCCAGACACTGTAGCCATTGTCGCTTCCAGACTCAGGTCGCAGCAGCACTTGCAGTGTAGGTCCTCTCCTGTTGAAGGTCTGGTATCAAGTGAGAGCACAGATAGAAAATGGCAGCCACGTCCCGGCGGTGCGTACCGTCACCGCCGGCGTACATCATAATTGGCTCCTGGAAACCATAGGGCCCAATGATAACCAATGCTGAATTGTGCAGCAGTCTTCGTCCACCTACTGCGACGCTGCACAACGCCAGGGCAGTTACCTCATTTCCCCTTGTCCCACCTTGCAGGTCAGGCAGCTGCCATTTCTGGGGGGCACATGGCAGGGCACCTAACTGCGTCACAGCACTTTTGGGCAGGAATACAGACAGACAGTGCCACACACCGATGAAATCACAATAGTGCAAAACACCTGTGTGCAACCTATGTGGTATGTGACCCTCTGCTCACCATTCTCCTCCATAGGGCACATCCGCTGGGGCAGATGATGAGATGGCGTCATCCTCCGGTGTACAGACCCCTGGTGGGCCTGTCGACAATGGAAGATAGACACATCATTATCACCTACAGACTTGATCGTGACACAATCCATGAACTGTGTGCCCAGTTGGAGCCTGACCTGATGTCAGCTATCCGCCATCCCACAGGAATCCCCCCTCTAGTGCAGGTCCTGTCAGTGCTCCATTTCCTGGCCAGTGGCTCCTTGCAAACAACAGTGGCCATGGCATCAGGGATGTCTCAGCCAATGTTCTCTAACGTGTTGTCCAGAGTGTTGTCTGCCCTGCTGAAACACATGCGCAGCTACATCGTTTTCTCTCAGGTGGAGGATTTGCCCACAGTGAAAAGTGACTTCTATGCCCTGGGACATATCCCCAACATCATTGGTGCCATTGATGGTACACATGTGGCATTTGTTCCCTCCCTCAGCAATGAACAGGTGTACAGAAACAGCAAAAGCTACCATTCCATGCATGTGCAGATGGTGTGTTTGGCAGACCAGTACATCTCCCATGTGAATGCCAAGTATCCTGGCTCAGTGTATGAAGCTTACATTTTGAGGAATAGCAGCATCCCTTATGTGATGGGCCAACTCAAGAGGCACCGTGTGTGGCTAATAGGTGAGCCCAAGGTCCACACACTGTTTGAATAGGTGTCTGGGTATGGGAGAGTCCCTAAGGGTTTGTGTATGTCTAACTGCTACCCCTCGATATTTGCAGGTGACTCTGGTTACCCCAACCTGTCATGGCTACTGACCCCAGTGAGGAATCCCAGGACAAGGGCAAATTGGTGAACTAGGAGGATTATAGAGCGGACTTTCAGCCTCCTGAAGGCCAGGTTCCGGTGCCTCCATCTGAAAGGTGGCTCCCTATACTACTCACCGAAGAAGGTGTGCCAGATAATCGTGGCATGCTGTATGTTGCACAACCTGGCTTTGCGACGCCAGGTGCCTTTTATGCAGGAGGATGGGCCTGATGTTGGTCTTGTGGCAGCTGTGGAGCCTGTGGACAGTGAAGAAGAAGAGGTAGAAGAAGAAGATATTGACAACCGAAACAACATCATCATGCAATACTTCCAGTGAGACACAGGTAAGAGACTGGCACTGCTCCTCTCATGTCAGACTACTGTAGGACATTGCATGAGTCTGCCTTTTTACCTCTGTGTATGGACCCTGAGAGCTCACTTTGCCTTTCCTTTTCACAGATCTGGGTACCACATTCTGCCTTCTGCTATGTTCACTGCTGCCCAACAACTGTCATACTTTGGTATGTGCAAATGAACATTGCCATTGATATTTGTCAGAGAGGTTGTAATAACACATTTGTGAAAGTACAGACTGACTCCAGATTGTTTTGTGATTCAAGGGTGTTTATTTAAGTGCTAATCAGTGGAGGGGGATGTGCAATGGGCTGGGGTGATGGTGGAGGAATATCCATGATAGAGTCCATTCTCTTTGTATCACAGGTGCATTGTCCAAGGGGGCATAGGAAGTGGAGCAATGGCAGTTCAAGGTGGTCAGGGTGACATAGTGGGACAGAAGGGTGACAATCAGGAGAGTCTTATTTCCTGGCGGGGGTCTTGGCAATGTTCTCTGTTTTGTGCCTGGATCGCAAGGACCATTTGTGGGGTGGTTCTCCTTCTGCAAGGGGTGGGGTGCTGGTGGCCTGTTGGTCCTGTGGCGGGATCTCCTGTCCACTAGCGCCGGTGGATGTGGGTGGGTTGTTCATCGTTCGGCTAGTGTCATGGGCCCGTAAGTGTGCCACTGACTCCCTCATGGTGTTGGCCATGTCTGCCAGCACCCCTGCAATGGTGACCAGGGTGGTGTTAACGGACTTCAAGTCCTCCCTGATCCCCAAGTACTGTTCTTCCTTCAGCCGCTGGGTCTCCTGAAACTTGACCAGTACCATGCCCATGGTCTCCTGGGAATGGTGGTATGCTCCCATGATGTTTGCCTCATGGATAGTGGGTTCCCTGGGCCTGTCCTCCCCCTTTCGCACAGCAGTCCTCCCAGCTTCCCTGTTGTCCTGTGCCTCTGTCCCCTGAACCGTGTGCACACTGCCACTGACCCCAGGTCCCTGATCGTCCTGTGTTAATGGGTTTGCCTGGGGTCTCTCTAGTGGTGGACACACTGCTAATTGACGTGTCCTGGGGACAGTGGCATGGGCTTGCTGGGTGAGTGCTGTGGTGGTGTTTCCTGACGGGGGGAGGTTCCGTGGTGGTTTGGGTCTGTGGCAGGGGAACCGACTGTCCAGAGGTCCCTGGTGGGCTGGGCTGGTCATCTTGATCCAGGTGTGCAGAGCTGCTGTCGTCACTGTGGGCCTCTTCTGTGGGGGAACTGGATATGGCTGGCACCTCCTGTCCGGTGATGTTGGGTAGGGGTCCTGTTGGGGTGTAAATGCATATTTATTGTATCTGTGTGTGCCTTCTTGTGCAATGGGTGAGTTTCCCTCTACTCCTGTGCTTGCATTATTGCCTTGGCCCTTGTGTGAGTGGTGATTTTGTGGCCTGGGTGAGTCTCTCTACTGGACATGCTTTGGTGATGGGTGTCCATGCAGGTCTGTAATGGGTGTCCATGCATTGGTGTTACATGCCGGGCTTGGTATTGGGATGTGTGGGTTGTGATAGTGGGGTATCTGTGAGGTGTTGGGGTGATGGGTGTGAGGGTAGGAGTTTGTGATGGCATGCAGGTAGGAGTAGGGGGATATAATAGTAAAGATTTGACTTACCAGAGTCCAGTCCTCCTGCTACTCCTGTGAGGCCCTCAGGAGGCATGATCGCCAAGACTTGCTCCTCCCATGTTGTTAGTTGTGGGGGAGGAGGTGGGAGTCCACTGCCAGTCCTCTGTACGGCTACCTGGTGTCTGGATACCACGGAACGCACCTTCCCCCATAGGTCGTTCCACCCCTTCCTGATGTCATCCTGTGTTCTTGGATGCTGTCCCACTGCGTTGACCCTCTCCACAACTCTCCGCCATAGCTCCATCTTCCTTGCAATGGAGGTCTGCTGTACCTGTGATCCGAATAGCTGTGGCTCTACCCGGATGATTTCCTCCACCATGACCCTGAGCTCCTCCTCAGAAAACCTGGTTGGTCTTTGAGGTGCCACGATGTTGTGTGGGTGATGTGTGAGGTGATGTTTGTTGTGATGTGATATGTTGGGGTGTGCTCTTTGAGATGCGTGGATGTTGTATGAGTGATGGTGTTGTGTGCCTCTGGATGCTGGTGTTGTCTTTGCTATTCTCTCTCTCTCTGCTTCTTCCAAAACTGTCATTGTAAGGGGTTGTGGGTAATGTGGGTGTGTGTTTTATAGTGGTATGAGGGTGTGGTGTGTGTATGTGTGTTAGGTGTGTGTATTTTGAACTGTCCAATGTGGTTGTGTTTTGTAAATGTGTGTGTATTTTGAGCGCGGCGGTGTGTACCGCCAATGGATTACCGCGGTTGAAAGACCACTGCTTTGATTTGTGGGTCGTGATACTGTGGGTGCATTCCTGTTGTAGTGATGGTGTAGGTTTTGCTATCGCCAGTTTATCACTGACCTTTGGTGTGGCGGACTTGTGTGGGTGTCTGTATTGTGGCGGATTGAGAGATGTTTGTCATCATACCTGTAGCGGATTTCCGCTGCGGCAACGGTATGTTGGCAGCCGTCAGCACGGCGGTAAGCGGGATTTACCGCCAGGGTTGTAATGAGGGCCTATGTCTTGCCAGCAGTTGAAAGTCGATATTTAATCATTAGTGGCGCTGGGCAATTTAGACCCAGGTTTTCAACATCTGTGCCTGCAAATTTCAGTAAATCTAGCACATGTCCCAATATTACAAGTGGTACTACAGAACAAAGCGAGGTAAGTTTTCATGTGTTCCAGTAAAGAATTAGTGCAGCCTTATCAGAAAGCAGTTTAATTTACAAAGTTGATTCTGTGTGTAGAAATTGTATTTAATTACCCCTTACCGCCTCATTGTCTATGTTTTGCTGTTAGTAGGCACTGTCAAAAAAGTCATTTTGTGCCGGTTGCAAAACTGTAGTATTACATTTACGTTTGTGTAACATCCCAGCAATGAACCTTAAACTAATGGTGGTACCGGTATAATACTACACAAACTAGCAACCATAATTTATGACCCTCTCTCAGTGTTGCACTCACTGCACTCTGACTACTCCTCCGATGGCTCCAGCCCTTGCCCATAGCCCAGACTTCTATATAGTGCTGTGGGCTAAGGCGAAGCAGCCGCACTGACTCTAAATGCCATAAGAGAGCTGGGCCCCAGACGTATGCCAACACCAGACGCTAGCAGGCGGTTGTCATCCTAGCTCAGATGGTTGTATGAAATAATATTCCGACAAACATATTGGGATTTAAAATAGCAATAAAAATATTAAGGGCACGAATATTGACTTAAAATAATTTGTAAAGCACAAAAATATTGACCACAAAATCATAGAAGAACAAACTATTGTTATAAAACAGGTAAGTCTATTGACTTTTTATTATTAAATATTATATAAACTTTGAAAAATATATTAACCTCATCAAAAAAAGTTATAGTTAAAATATAAGTTACATATAGCAAAAAATGTAAATAAATAAAATTATTAAATAAATAATAAACATATGCATAATAATAATTGATATTCACTAAAAATGATATATTGAAATAATAAAATCCATTTACAGTAAACATTTTACAATTAACGTAAGGCCAGTTTACAGAATCAATTTAAGCACAAAAAGGTTAATGACCCTTATATTGCAATGACCCTACGCGAACACAGACTTTCCTTTGTAAAAATTGTGGTATGTTTTATTGGGAACCGAAGACAGTATAACATATCTGTAACAAAGAAAATATCAAAATAATCCTACTCTGCTCCAGTCCGAGTACAACTTTGTTATGTATAGCTCTCATAGAGAACCTCTATCATTTATTTCAGTTTTTAAATGTCATAACCCACTGCTATGCCATAGCAACAGTTGATAACAATACTGGTTACCCACTGTTGTGATGCCATGAACTCCTTTCAGGCCAGGCTGACAGGCCTCCCTCAGAGCCTGCCAGCGCAACTCTGCTTGACTGAAAGCAGAAAGCACAGCTGCTGGAGGGGGAGGTAGGTGGGGAAAGTGGTGGGGGTTGGTCGAGGATGGCAGGTGAGCTTTGTCGTTTTGTTTTTTTTACCTTTGGGATAGTGATAATAGAGGCTATGTTATGCATGGTTACCCATTATTCCCCTGCCCTGCTACGTAGAGCATCTGACTGTAGCCCTTCTCCTCCGCACCCAAGAACATCGCCTGCGTCTTATACCTGAGATCCTCCCTAGGCCCCATCCTGTTCAACATCTACATGACCCCCCTTGCAGACATCGTTGGATCAGAAGGTCTCAAAATAATCTCCTATGCGCTGACCACACCCAACTCATCCTCTCCCTCACCAAAGACTCTACCATCACCAAAATCAACTTCTGGAAGGCCACAACAGATGTAACCAATTGGATGAGGGACAGCTCCCTCAAGCTCAACTCTGACAAAACCGAAGTACTGATAGTTGGTAACAACCACTCCACCTGGGGTCACAGCTGGTGCCCAACGGAACTTGGACTCACGCCCACACCCACAACCCAGGCACACAGCCTCAGCATAATCCTGGACAGACAACTGACAATGAAACACCTAATCAACATGGTCACCTCCGCTTGTTTTGACACTCTCTTCATGCTCCGCAAGAGCTTCAGATGGAGATGGATCCCCACTGACTCCAGACCCTCTTTGCCAGCCACCTTGACTACTACAATGCTCTCTACACCTGACTGCCCACCCAACTCCTCTGAGGACTCCAGACCATTCAGAACATGGCGGCCAGTCTCATCCTGGATCTACCAAAAAGGACGCACATCACACCTACCTCAGACACCTCCCCTGGCCTTACCATCCAGAAGAGATGCCTGTTCAAAACTCTCACACATGCCTACAAAGCACTGAACAAGGAACATCCTATATCAAGCACCGCATAAACTTCTACCATGCCAGAAGACACCTTTGCTCTGCCACACAGACCCTAGTACACAACCCCTGCATCCACCAAAGCCGCACTGGAGGCCGATCATTCTCCTACAGTACAGCAAGGTCTGGAACTCACTTCCGTTACATCTCTGAACAGCACCAGCGCTGACAGAGTTCTGGAAAAAAGCTCAAGACCTGTTTTTTGTTTGACAGAGAAAAGGCAACAAAGCCCCAGAGACCCTCAGGGGTGACAGTGGGTACTCTACAAATGAACTGAAAGCAGGGGCAGATGACAGTTAAAAGCAGGGGCGGATGATTTTGGGAGCCATACATAACATTGGATCAGTTTCAGTACATATAACAGAAAATTATAGATGGATAAAAAGTAAATTTCTGGAATGTTTTTAACTTCGGGGTTCTAAACAACATCATAGACAATTCGTGCTCTTGTCTATTTCATGTCATTCAGATCCCCTCCGTGAAAAACATTTCTATAATTTACTGTTGCCTTTTTTTAATTCTATATGTAATGTGTATTGAAACTGATTTCCTTGGGAACATGCTTGGAGCTGGAAAAAATAAGCCTGGGCACATTAAAGGGGTGATGCGGAGGTCATTCGTAAAATGGCTGCTTTGCAAAGAGGCATACTTCAATAAATATTCCAATGTTTATATAATCTTGATGCTTGAAATATGGTATGAATTCTTGCTCAAGGTGGTAATCCTTTTCACTGCACCATGCCTTTTCCAAGTGAGTATTTATGAAAAATAACTGTTCCAACACATTACACAAGTTCATATTTAAATTTGGCTTAAAGATATGCTGTCATTGAAAATGAAAAAATACATCTATCAGTTTAAGGTTTTTCAATAATATGTGCTTGGCCACCGCTCTTCCAACATCTAACTGAACATTAAACACATCATTGTTTAAACAGATGGCACTCTCTATATACTAAAAGTCGGAGAGTCTTGCCAAAACGATTTAGATGTGTTTTGGATTCTTTATCGTGAACAAAAATGTTAATAACGTGGAAAATTATACTCCATCGCAAGTTATGTTACATTTGACTGTAGATTTAGTTTTGACACATATTTAGAGCTTCATTTTCAATTACCCATAAAGCCACTTCTTGGAAGTATTTCACCTTCCTGTACTTTAAGAATAAAAATCCATTCTACTTCAAGTAGCACACTTAGTTCATCATCATGTGCACTGGTAATTCAACGTAATTTTAATGGGAGAATGAGTTCACATGCGCTGTAATTCTGAGCCTGCATGGTATTCCTCATTCTAGCCCAACCACTTGTGATAGCTATTAGTTAAAGTGGTTATACTGTCTGGAGTCAGTAACACTGAGCCCAGTGTTACCACTAATTGTTCCAAGACATTTAGGAATGAAGACCTTAATTGGCATCAAACACATGAAAGATGACGGGAAGAATGCTTGCAATAAATTTAATCTTTGTCAATCGTTCAGGCCAGCATTCCACTCCATCGTTCTATTGTCCACCATGCCACTTTTTAGACCCAACCATATGGAATTCAGTCTACATCCTGCTCCAATAAGAACAGGCCCACCTGAACTGCCAAGATATGTCCTCTCTACATGTAAACAAGGCAGATTGTGCCTGGACCTATATACAGCTGCATCAGGCATATTGACGGAAGGGTGTGTGACAGTGCAAAAGCTGGCACTTGCTAAAGTAGATGGCCTTCTACTACTGCAAAGCTGGGTACCTGGGCTGAAGTGGTGGACACACTACTGTATCAGGTAGGATCTCACAGTGTGAAGTTGATTGGCATAAAACCCATGAAATCTAATGACAAGCTAAATCTAACACAATACTCAGGAGGCATAGATCAATATATTAAAGGTGACCTGTGAGTAAGTCTTTTGAAACCTTTTTCTAGTTACCACTTGTTCAGAAGATGCTAATCAAAACAGAACCACTTGTGATGTCAAATGCATCGTGGCCTCTCTAAAGTTTTGCTGTAAAGTAGATTTACTGTTTTTACAATGGGCTGAATCCTCAGTGTTGCTATTTTATTTAGGAGTGGAGGTTTCCTTGCTCGCTGTATTCTTTCTGCAACCTTCACTGTTTTCGCTGTCGAGGCACTGGTAGAAGAAAAGCCCAATCTGCAAAGAAATTATTTGGGTGAGGCAGTCCAATGTATATTGATAACAAGGTTCAATTAGTTTCTTACCTTTCATACCACCAAACAACATCTTGTCCGATGTGACCCTTTTGTCCAGACTTACGAAATAGTTTGCAAAGGCACTTCTATAACGCAAATGAAACATATTTTGAGGAGGGACAGTGCAAAAGGCAAAGGTTTAGTGCACAGCCAGATCTACTAAAGTGATGTAACCTGGCTTTACACTAAGTACAAATCCCAAATGTATTCAGGCGCAAGCAAGATGTCACGTGTTATACCTGGGATAACCATGTAAAATGGTCTTTACATTAAAGCACGCTGTTTGCACATCTGGCCCTTTTGCAGCATATGAAAGTAGGACATTGTGCTGGAGAGTGTATCTCTAGATCATATCCTATACTGGACACTGTTAGCTCGCCATTACATCACAGCACAAGGTTGCATTTTATGCAAAACAGCGATATTTAGCACCAGTGCTACTGATGATAACAGCAGTGGGCGCCTCCTGCTAAATCCGATGCTGTGCTGTCTGATGTCCTTTATGCGGCACAGCATGGAACTTTTTCAAAGATCACTCTCTTGTGTGTAGGGCTATTAATCTAGGCCTTTTGTGTCTGTCCAGTGAACTATAAGCAATACCTAAGAAACGTTTCAGAGGAGCACAGAGGATACGTTAGTTTTCGCCTATGTGATTAATAATATTTTGATTTTTGTTGTTAGTTGTAGCTAGTTGTAGCCGTGGATGGATAACTCATCCAGTACACCTTTGCAACTTAACCTTTAGGGGCTTGTAGTCCTATTTATTATGCCTTTAGAAAACAAACATTACAAGAACTATTTACGAATGGGCTTGGCAAAGTTGAGAGTTCTGAACTAGTGGTTTCCCATTTCAATGGCTGGCTCAATTAGTCAATGCCTGAACACTGGACCTTCGTGCCCGAGAGAATGAAAGAACTACTTGTGGAGAGCACAGCAGGTTCGGGGGAAGGATAGCAATACTAAACAGGACAAAGGGGCATGGGCAGCAGGTACAGGAACTAAACCTTTTGATTTTTTCTAGTCTCAGGCAGCAGCATTATGCACAGTCTACCTTTGATTGTACACAATATAAAGGTGCACAGACACAATACTCTCCCAAATACATAAGTAATGAGAGTCCAAATACGCAGCACAGTATTGCCAAAACGTGCCACTCATTGAGAAGGAGATTCAAGAAACAAAATCGGGAGAAGTGGAATTCTTCTCCTCGCAAAGAGACACATAAACCTTGCAGTGGTCGCTTGAGCACTGACAGTGCTTGGTTATTCTTTGCCATTTAAAATTATGTAAATCCCGCTCTGGAAATGGTTTAAGCACCACTGCATGGGACTGTTTCACCTACCCACACCAAGACCTCCTCCCAAAGTGGCCTTTTTTCACTCTCTCAAAACCAGGCACCAGCTCCCTGTCTAGCCCAGGAAACCAGAGGCGTGTCTCTCGCAGCCACACAAAGAGTCTGAGAAAAATAAAATGCCCTACTTTTGGAGCCCCTTGTATCCCAATCGCTCATGGGGTCTAGTGCGAGGACATTGGTCCCTCCCATGGGCTAGAAGCAGTTACCTTGGATGCCAGTCTGGTGAGATATGCTGCTGCAGCTGATGGTAAAGCTCTGGTCGGGAAGTGTCCAAGCGGAGATCAGATCGCTGAGCTCAGTCACAGCGACTGCTGCCAGCTGAACGCCACTGCTTGCGATGCTGTTGCTCAGCAGCTAGCAGCCAAGAGGGTTCTTACTAGCACGTTGGTAGGACCTGATGGTGTCAGACACCAGGACTCATGGAGGGGCTGTGACTTCAACCCCGGGAGGACTGGTGAGTCCGTGTTGTCCCAGGGGGACTGGTGAGTGCCAAAACCAAAGCGGATGAACACAGTACTTG
The DNA here is from genome assembly GCF_031143425.1 of Pleurodeles waltl. Lineage (NCBI taxonomy): Eukaryota > Metazoa > Chordata > Amphibia > Caudata > Salamandridae > Pleurodeles > Pleurodeles waltl. Next base: position 317,144,354 of record NC_090442.1, on the reverse strand, counting down.
GAACACGGGATGCTGATAACACCAAACACATGAGGAACAAGCATAGTTAAATGGAAGAAAATAGTGTGACAGCCAACAGATACGAAGGAAACATAAGTGCCAAGCACAGTAACCAATGAAAGCAAGGAAAACAAGGAAAGCAAGGGGGCAGGATCTAAGCCCCTTTAAAGATTTATATCAAATACAATAGATTTCACAAGCACAGCACAAGTGGTACAGGACCTCCTGAAATGGGAAAACATCAAAGCAGCAAATAAAAATGTGTGATATTGCCATCAACTGAATATGTATATTGTGTTATATTTTCCATCCAGGCTTCCATGTATGTAGCTGTCTATGGGCCAGTCTCATACCTGATACCCTCAGCCAGTTCTGGATTTTTAGCCAATAGAAATTTTAGTTTGGACGCTGTAGTTCTTAATTTATCATTAAAAGTAGGTACGTAAATATCGGAGCATACAAATTAATTCTGGTAAAATAAAAATCCGAAATAGCTGAAGAGGTCATACACCACAAGTAGCACTTTGACTTGGTCCCCTTCCTGTGCACCACAATGTGTGCTAATTTTACATCACCTTGGGCGTTCGTAAGGAACACAATCCTGTGCCCTTCCATTGTACATCAACCATTGCTTGAGTGAAGCACATTATCTAGAGCTCCCATGAGGCAAGTTACATGTTTTGGTCACTCACTGAAGGTCCCTCTTGGCCCTCAGTCATCTGTAAATGACTACAGACTATGGGGAGCAGAGAAAAAGAGTAGAAAACCTACTGTTCCTCCTATTAGCTACATAACAGGGGAAGGCACAGTGTAGACTAGCCAACAGCTTAGCAAATAAATACTCACACTCGGATCTTCCTTATTAGTGGCCCAGAAAATAGGTTATACTTTTCCCACCACCTGAGTTCATATACTGAGGGTACTGGTAATTTCATAGGTGGGAAAAAAGGTGGGAAAATCTAGCATATTATAATTTGGATTCTGAGGGTCAACTATGAAATGCGGGGGTACAGGGGAAATTTGTATCTCTGGATCTGATTACCATGATAATTCCTCATTTATCACCAGAGATTTTAGTTGTTTCCAACCGTATGAAACTAAAGAACATATAACTGTTGGTACTGGCCCCTTCAGAAGTAAGAGGTCACTCGTAATGGAGGCCTCGGTCTTGTAGCTACAGGCAGGTCTACTGTAATTATGTGATAGGGGAGGACCAAATTATGTGGGAGTGTTGACTAAATTATGAGACAATTGAGGCAAATTATGAGGTGTAATGCGGTACATTTTATCAAAATATTACTTCTTTGTTTTGTCATTTTTACACGTTAGCACTGTCTGGGAAAACATTTCAACTTATTATTATCAGTGTAAGCTTGAAATACAACAATATGCAAATGAGAGGTGACCAGTCAACATGTGTGAAGGGCCTTGCACTGAACAGCAATTTTTGAAACGTTAGGTGTGTGACTATATAGCTGTATGCATGTACACACGCACAAACACAAATGCACAGTGCCTGCATTATCCACAGAGTAGGGGGAGCAAAGGAGGTTGCAATGAATCTCCCCCAGTCATCGGTCACCATCTATGGACCAGGAGGGCCAGAACCATAGCAGATTTTCTGGATAATCGCATAAAATACATATTTGCAAAATAAAATATATGCATTTGCACACCAATAATCTAAATGGAAATCATTTACCTAGTAGTTATACTGAAAATCTGGCATGATCAGCCCTTCCTGAATCTACCTTGGAACCTGCCATAAGCCTCTGAAAACTAGGAACCATTAAAACAGTCAAAGCATAATGAGGGCGCCTTTCTTTAAACTTTTCACCTAATGTTAGAGCAGGTCCAGAACTGCACAGTGGGATGGTGGATTGGAGAGCTTGAGAAAGAATGTAAAGTTGCTGCGGGTTTCTCACTAAATAGATGCTGGCCGGACCGGTAATGACTTTCTGTCACTGTTCTTTGCCCTTCGCCCCCCACTCTTGACCCCGAGGTGAAAGGTCGTTTAACACCCTGCTAAACCTGTATGGTGCCTTACTTCCGCAGAGACAACGGCTGATAGATGCATATGACCCGGATGGCCTGCTGAAGCACACGTGACAGCCACGTAATCGAAACTGAGCAGAGAATGAATAAAGGCCCAGGAGCAACCGTTGCGGTGGAAGGACATTCGAAATGCACTTCTTTTCCAGTGTTTTGCATGTATAATAGTAATATGTACACATATAAACGTAACATATACGTCAAACATGGACTCGTCGCAGGATAGGGTTCTCTTTGGTTTACTATCTTGATGAACCTAGTTGTCAACTAGGCCAAGACAGCTGCAAAAACATTAAAGAATAAACAGATGCTCGGTGTCAGGGAACATCTCTTGGCGAAGGAGTTAGAAAAATGTACAACATGACTGGGAGAGTAGGTACTTTGGTTGCACTGGATTAAGTTAAATTTGGCACTAACATTTCTGGATCATATAGATTGTGCTGGGGAATGTGCACACTTTCATTTGCACTGAGTGGACAGTTCTAAGACAACACACTGCACCATTCAGGCAACCTAAGGTTCTCATTTACAAAGATTTGGCCTAGGGCAGCGCAGCAAGTCTTTTTGCTGCGCTGCCCTATGCCAAATCAAAGGAGCAGGAATGCACCGTATTTACGAGATACAGTGCATTCCTGTCCTTTCAGCCAGCATCGGCGCACAACTTGGTGCCTAGCGCCAATGCAGGCTTCCTTGCACCATGGTGCAAGGGTGGCTGTGTTGCTGCCTGGATTTTTGCTTTAGGAGGAACGGACACCTTCCTGCACAAAAACAATCCATGGAGGCCATTTCCACGTTCTATGGGTGCTGCACATATGCAAAGATGCAGGATGCAGCACATATGCAAAGAGGAAAAACGAGGAGAAATGAAAAAATTTCTCATCATTACACCTACTCTGGGGAAGCATAAGGATTTAGCTCTGCCCCCGGTTTACGTGATTTTGTAAATCTGGGGCAGCATCAAAATCCATGGGTGTTGGTGGGAACACCCACCTCAGTGCCCATGGAACACCTCATTGATGCAGAGAAAGGAAACACAGCGCTTTGCGCTGTCTTACCTTACTCCATATACATGAGGCCATGCAAAGCCACGCATGATGGCTTTGTATTGCCTCATAGATACGATTGAGTGGGCTGCGCCACTGGAGCTTCTAAAAAAGTGACGCTCCAGCAGCGCAGGACTCTGGGGCTCTATGCACCTCTATGCACCTATATGTGAATTTCATACATAGAAGGAGTCTTAATCTGAAAAAGTGCAGTAGTAAGAGCACTTGAAATTGAAGGTTTTGACACAACAGCGGTAGCAGGGAAAGATACTCCGGCAATGACTTGAACCTATTCATACGAGATGCAAAATATTTCTGTTCTCAGTCAACCGTAACCTGCGTTCCTAAAACCAATCATGGTGCAAAGTTTGACTGTGGTTTTGGGTATTGAGCTATCCACAGGGGCGGTATGTATTCTTAAACGCAAATTCATTGTTTGTGTATCTAACAATAACTTCACTCTGTGTCTTTTTATGCCTATTTCTAAAGATGCTTTTAAACACATGTTAAAGAGTTATACGCAAAAGAAACCTTAACTTTTTTTGATGTGTTTTCAGTGATTTCCATAGGCTGGAGAGGTAGGGTGACCTGAATTTTAAGGCCAAAACTGTGACATATCACAAAAATAGAAGAAGGACTACAATTTTACTTCAATCGAAAATAAACAAATTCACCTCCCACCATTTTCAGGCAGCCCTCTCTAAAAACAGGGACATAAGTGCTAAATTTCCCAAAATCTGCTGTGGCAGATAGTGAAAAACAGGGACTGTCCTGGCAAATCTGAGGCAAAAGTAGGGGGGGGTCGCCAGAGCCTGCTGTTCTTACAACTACCATTGTTTTTCCAGCTGTATGTGAATACATGATTACAGCATTATGATAAACATAGAAGTTAAGGAGCCAAAAACGTAATTAATTTCATTCAGTACAAAAGTTCATACATTTTCCTAAATTATAGTAAACTTATTGTGCTGGTACTTTGCAATATTTCATTCATTTCCTGTCCCAAATAAAATATTTACCACATCAATGTATTGTTCTGCACAATCTTGCAATATATTTCATCATAAAACACTCAAGCGCTAACCCTTCTAATATAATTTGCTCGAACACTTTATCATTACGGGAATAAATGCAGTCAAATCTTAATAAGAGAGCCAATATGCACACCTCCAAATTGCCAGACTCTTTGGCTAATCTGTAATCTCTTAGGTAGAGTGTCATTTTTTTAATGTGTTCTTCTCCCAACGTACCCTTCATTTGTTACACTTCAATGTTCCAAAAACCAAAATAAGCCAATCCCAAGTGGATCATACTCTCATGCTCTAGAATGTTGTATTACCTAAATATCCAAATGGGTTGAACATGGAGGAGGATTTGCATACTTTCCTCTAATCCTTTTCAGAATTTCACGAGGAGTTCACTGTATAGTTTTGAATGATATATCGATAAGGAGCGGGATCAACATCCAAGACATGGAAGTGGAATGATAAGCAATTATGTAAATAGGAATAATGCAAACAATGTTCAAAAAGTGGAAGTATTGTAGACACAGAAAAAGCCATTTCTGTTCTGCCAACAAAGCTCTGTGGTTTGGAGCACAGAGGCATACGGTGCTTACGAATGAAGTTATATATATATATATATATATATATATATATATATATATATATATATATATATAGCACCATAAGGAATAAAAATATTTATTTTAGATTTTTATTTTTTAATATTATTAATATGGAAATATGTGTCTCTATACATGCATATATATACTAGTAAATTTTAAATATTACAATTAATATACTCTAAATAAAATTGTTTTATTAATTATGTTATACTATATATACTTTGGTTTGGCTGATATGTTGCATTGACAAATTACATACTTCTGTTAGATGTACTTTCAAATCTTAATGAAGTGACGTTCATCCATTTCTCACGGGGCTAGCAGGCCTCTGTGAGGTGTCTGTTGCCCTTGTCTTCCTTGGATAGTTGCCTCATTTTTGCTATTTTGGCTTCAGCCCACATCCTCAGGTCTGTCTACCAGTTGTGAATCTTGGTCGGTTTTGGGGACTTCCGGAGCCTACAAACCTAGAGCTTCACCAAAAGGAGCACCAGATTAGCACTCCATCCTACCATTTCTTGGCCTCAGCATGTCTCCCAGACGGCCAAATAATGGCTTATAATGGTTTGGTCTCCCAGTCACCTTTGATAGTGTTGTGGCTACCACTTTCCAGTAATGTCTTAATTTAAGGCAGGACCATAAAATACGAAAACAGGAAGTGTCTTCCATATAGCTTCTGGGGAAGTTCTTAGGAGTGCTTGGATTAAGGTGGTGCAATCTTGAAGGGGTTAACTATATGTCTGATGTAAGTAGTTGAACTGTATGCATCTAAATCTAGTGTTTCTTAAAACCATTTTTCAGTTGCCTTGTATGCTCTCTCATTATTTCTCCATTAACTGTTTGCCTAGGCTACCATCCTATTTAGATTAAGGGCCTCATTAGGAATTTGTCAGTTTCACCATGGCACCGCAAAAGCCACGGGGGGATGCCACCCTCACGCCAGCGCTCCCCCCCCCAATTGTATTACAATGTTCTTGCCGGGATGACGGAAGGGAACCTTGTACTACGACATTACCGCCGGGCTAACCAGCGGGAACAGTGCTACAGAATTGATCTCGGCACCCTTAAGGTAGCCGAGGCCAATACCATAGCACAACAGCACCCTCGGAATGGGCAGTCTGCACAGCAACAGTGCTCATTCCAAGCTTGCTGCGCAGGTGGGCCCGTGAACTGCTCATGCCATAGGCAGTTCAGGGGGCCATCTGTGGCCCCTTACACTGTGGTCCATAAGCCTTTCCATGGCAGGGCCCCCGCCATGGAAAGGCTGGTGGAAACAGGATTTATGATCAGCACAGCGACGCTGGGGTCAGCGTTGACGTGGCTAACCACGAGTCTGATAACGTCAGCCCATCAGGAACCTTGTTCCTGGCAGTGACGGTGGTCCGACCGCCAGGGTCGTAATGTGGCAGTCAGACCGCCTGGAGTGCGGCGGTCCGACAATCACTGCAAGTCTGGCAGTCCTTGGACCACCAGACTTGTAACCAGGCCCTAAGTCCCCTCTATGTTGGTCTTATACTGTTTTGTTAGTACCTTAATTAGTTGAGTCACAGATTTACATCCCAGGCCTACAGTGTGGTGAAATTGCAGTGCCTTGTCCACTAGGGGTTCATCTACCTCTGCACCCCATGTCTTGCATATCGTAGCATCAATCTGTAGTAAGTTATAAACTGACCACTTGATAGGTCGTAATCGCTACTAAGATCATGCAAAGATTTGATTTCCTAGGCTTCATATAGATCCCCTACTTTGGTGATGCCTGCTGTAGACCATGTACTCATCCAAACCATCCGTCATAAGTTTCTCAACAACACTATTGTTTGTAACTGTGAATCGGGTGTATAGGTGGTGCTATTCATCCTCCCATACAGCAAGCCAAACAGTATCACATTAGTTTTGGAAATCTTCCAGTGCGTTGAAGAATGTCCCATCTTGCCCCAGACAGAGGCATGGAGCCAATTACCTTTGCAACCAGTTTTGCCTCTTGTTGCTTAGGCTCAGCCATACATCAACCCACCCATTGAAGTTGCTCTGCCAGATAATAATATTCCAAGCTCGTTTACTCAAAGCCTGCCTTCCAGCATCAGAAGAGTTAGTGTACTCAGAGATACTCTTCTCCTCAAAGGACCCTGTTAGACTTTTCATGCTTGGCGTGGTCTCCCCTAACTTTTTGCCTCTGTTCCCCAGGTTGTTGATGGCATCAGTGAGTAGCAATTTCAGATCTTTGAATAAGCGTTGATGGGGCAACAGGGGTATATTAACAAAGCAATAAAGAAATCTCAGGATTACCACCATCTTGGTCAGGGCCCCTCAGCCCATAACCAGTCGCAGCTCCTCCAATAGGGCAGAGGACCGTTGCTACCTCGCCATCAGCAGTCGCTGCAAATCCTTTAACAAATGAAATGATAATAAAGCATGTTTATTATTGTTTAATGTGTTAAAGGGGAGGGGCATTGGGGATGATGAGATGAGGGGAATGCAGTGTGCACTCCCCTTACTGCACATGTATGTTTGGCTGGCCAAAAATACATGCGCAGTAGGCTCTCCCCAGCTGAGAAACACAGTTGCTGGGCTGGAGATAGCATGCGCAGGCTCCCAGTCTGCCTGGGAGCGCCCTGGCTGGGTGCTCCCAGCCAATCCTAAATCTGCTTTGAGCAGCATCAGGATTGGCTGCAGGGCAGGCTGGGAGCCTGTGCCTGCCTGCAGCAACAGAGAAAATTAATTAATTCCCCCCGCACTCCCTGTGCCGCCCCACCCTAACAAAGCCCCACGAACGGCTCCTGCCCATAACTGATTTGATGCTAAAGTATCTCAGTTCTATGCATCACAGTTTCAACCATAGTATAGCTAACATTCAATACCGTCTCAGAGTACAGATGTATTCTAATTCCCTGTCATTTAAAGGGGACAGGCATCTGCTCAACTCCCCATTTGTTACGTCTCCTGGTATCAAAAACGGCTTTATCTGCTGGTGGGAAGAGGTATGCCTTAACTCTATTCATCAAGAGTCACGAAATTCGATCAAATTCATCATAAATCTGTATTATCCCCTCTATGTCTTTTCTAGCATCAGAGAGATACATAGGAACATCATCAGCATTCAGAGATGTTTTATGGTTTCTTCCGTATACTGTGATTCCTTTCCATTTCCCGTTCTTCTTAGTCAGCCTTGCAAGGGGTTACATTGTGAGTGCAAAAATGTGATATGATAATGAGCATCCTTGTCTGGTGTCTCTGTGAACGATCCAGGCATCTGAGATATTCTGTCTGGTCACAACATACAAAAGGCAAAGCCATCCCTGAAAACTGTCACCAAAGAGCATACTTGACAAGGTGGCATATATGAAGTTCCACCCCACCATGTCAAATGCCTTCTCCATGTCGGTTGCTGCTACCATGGAGTTGCAGTGTCCCTGCCCCAGTCCGTCCATAACATAGACAAGATATATCAGGCTGCAGGAAATATTCACAGCAGACGCAAACCCCAATTCTATGTCAGGACCGGAGGCTCCGATTATGCTTTCTCTTTCTTTACTGACTTAAACAGCAGCCAATCAAATACAAGTAACAGAAAAAACTACACATCCCAAGATGCCTAACTTCCTATCACATTGTCCAATTACTAGCCATGTCCTCTGCAATAAGTCCTTTGATCTTTGATGTCACTTCCTCTTTCTTTGCTGCTTCGCAGCAGATAAGTACACAATTTATTTCTCTCCAATATTTACATGTTTACTTAATGCTAATTACTATGATTGATTCGTATTTGAGCATCGCGATTCAGCGCGCTTTTCATTTGTGTGTTTAAGCGCTCATGCGCTTTGGATTCTGGCCTTTTGCCAGGTTTTTGAAGCCCGTTTTGGTAGTGGAGCAGGAGCGGAGCTGCTTCTCGGCAGTCTCTTTTCTATTTCTTCCTCACGCGCGCGCGTCTTTACAAGCCGATCCACTTTCCTTTTTGGAATCGATCGGTTCGTAGACTTTTCAGCGCGTGTGTGCAGGTGCCCCCCCAAGTCACCGCAATTGCTCCCTGACACCCAGCAGCATCAAAGCTGCCTGGGTTGTAAAATATAAAATAGGCTACGGCCGAGAGTGCCTTCAGGCAGCTCCCTCCACATTCTAAGAAAGGGCATTTCATTACTGGCCTGAATTGGGGTTTTTGCACTCCCCCATTTATAGCAATTTGCTCTACACGTTATATATCAATATATTAAAGGTACTGTATCTTAATACTCTGGTCATGGCTCAGTGGGATGACCAGGAGACAGAATACTATACAGAGGAGTTGGGCAATCAACTAGAGGTGGATCTAGTGGAAGCCCTTGACACCAGAGTCCAGCAATCGGTAAATGATGCCCTGGTGAGAGCATTGGGCCCCTTTTCAGGGCAGCTTTTTGACTACGCCCGATCTCAGGGCTGGATGCAAGGACAACAACAACCGCAAACTGAACATAAAAAGGTTAAGGACAAAACAAAAAATTTTGAATTTAGAGTCTGGAGCCGGGGGGCTATTCATGCGGACGCATTCGATAAACTATGCAAGAAGCGTAGTGGGGAGCATAATTATAGCTCTAAGCAGGATGCCTCTTTCTCTCCCTCCTCCTCTGATAATTATTCCTCTTCTGACGACTCTGATGACTCGGATCCCCCGATACCTAGTAAAAAGGTTAAAAAAGCGACCCCTTCCTGACAGGTTTTGAACTTCGACCCCACAGAAATCATACACCCCAGAGCTTCCAATTGGGTCCCACCACCCAAAGTGGCTCAATATGTCCAATCGAATCTAAGAAAGAGCTACAATAAGGAAGTCAGATCTCGATTAAAAGCTGAATGCCCCAGACCTGACTTAGAAGGCAAGGTATCTAATACACCAGAAATAGACCCTACCATGGTCACCTTTATGTGGAAATTTGCGAAAGATCCCAAAAAAGGTTTGGATCGATCCTGGCGTAATTGCCAAGACAAACTGTTGGATCTGTCAGGACCTCTGACCAAGATCCTGGAGATGGCGTATGTGGCCAAGGAATCAGGCTCTCCTGTGGACACGGATGTCCTTATCGGTTGGGCACAAAGATCCATTTGTGTATTAGGAAATTCTAATCGTGCTATTTCTGCGGAACGCAGAAAATCGGTACTAATGCGCATTGATCCTAAATTGCCGGATCTTGCAACCTCGGAAGCGGGCCCTTCGGCTGAAGGACTTCTTTTCGGCTCATCCTTTATTAAAGACTTGGCTACATTTTGCTCTACCTTTTCTTCGCTAGATAAAGCCCAAATGTCTCTCGAGAAGGTTTTTAAACTAGGCCTTTTTGTCAGGGCCGGTCGTTATGGGGGACGTACGCCCGGCCGAGGAACATACAATAGTCCCCAAAACTATTATCCTAAAGGAATTCAATCAGTGGATCCTATACAGACATTTCAAGATGGAGGGCATCCACATATTAAGAGATATCCTCTTGGAAGGAGATTGGATGGTACGTCTGGACCTAAAGGATGCCTATCTGTCGATTACAATTTTTCCTTCTCACAGGAGATTCCTGCAATTCCAATGGAAGGGGCAGTGCTTGGAGTTTCTTGCCCTTCCATTCGGTCTGTCGTCAGCCCCTTGGTGCTTCACGAAACTCCTGAGACCTGTGATGGAATGGCTCAGGGCCAGGGGAGTCAGATTAATCATATATCTGAATGACATTCTGCTGGTGGCCCAATCCCCTCAAGTCCTTCTAGATCACTTGAATTGGTTGAATTGGACCATCAGCCTTCTGCAAGATTTAGGTTTCCTTATCAATGTGCAGAAGTCACTGTTGAAACCATCTCAGGTGATAGAGTTCCTGGGGTTCCAGATAAATTCTATTCTATGCCAACTTCTTCTTCCCTCTCAAAAGATTCGCAACATCTAGAGGGAATTGAGATCGATACTTTCCAGTCAGACCGTCTCATTGAGGAATATAGCCAGAATAGTGGGCTTGTTAGCTTAGTCTATTCAGGAGATCTTCCCTGCACCCCTACACTATCGGGCACTCCAGAGACTCAAGATCAGACATTTACAACAGGGTCTGAGTTATTTGGAACAGATCCCACTGACTGCCGAAGTGAGATCCGAGATTCAATGGTGGCTCCATCATATGGAAGCTTGGAATGGCAGGGCGATTTTCGAATCTCACCCAGAAGTGGTAATAGAATCCGATACCAGCAGATGGGGCTGGGGAGCACATTGCAACTCCCTAGTGACGGGGGCAGATGGTCAGAATGGGAGCAAACCCTTCATATCAATTGCCTGGAACTTCTGGCGGGATCTTTTGCCATAAAGAGTCTCTCCCTGCAGAAAACAGACTGTTGCATACTCTTACGGATGGACAATGTATCAGCAGTGAGGTATGTCAACAAATTAGGGGGCACAAAGTCCCAGATTCTGGCAGAGATTGCCAAAGATTTCTGGCATTATTGCCTAACTCAACGTCTAGTGGTCATAGCAGAATATCTTCCTGGGGACCAGAACATCATAGCGGACTGGAACTCCAGATACCTGTCGGATTCCAGCGACTGGAAATTGGACCCTCTGATTTTTTCTCAGATAGTCAGGGAATGGGGCAGTTGCGAAGTGGATCTGTTTGCATCACGACTCAATTGTAAAATTCCAAAATTTTACAGTTGGCGTCCAGACCCTTGTGTGATAAAGACAGATGCCTTTCTTCAGGATTGGTCCCAGTTTCGAGGTTATGCTTTTCCTCCATTTCTGATGAATGCCAGGGTTTTGTCTCAGGTGCGGAGACAGAAGACAGAGATTGTTCTGGTGACTCCCTTTTGGAGAGCACAGCCTTGGTTCCCCATAGCTCTTCAAGTAGCTTGTGCCTCTCCTCTTCTAATTCCGCCTCGTTCAAATCTTCTAATGAGTCCAGAGGGCATTCAACATTCACTGGTCTTGTCAGGGAAGTTGACTCTGCTAGCCTGGTTAGTTTCAGGTCTAGATGGAGTACCCCAGGCGTTTCGAAGCAAGCTGCGGAGTACATTAAGCAGGCCTGGGCCGGTAGTACCCATAAAAGATATGACTCAGCCTAGCGCAGATGGTCTAGTTGCTGTGATGGAAGGGGTGCCAATCCAGTGGAGGAACTTATTGGTGCGATTATAAATTTTTTAGCAGAGCTAGCTAGTTCTGGTTTGGCTTATAGGACGATCAATAAGTTTAGATCAGCTATTTCAGCAGGACATTCTCACCTAGAAGGTAAACCCATTGGAGAACATCCGTTAATTTGCAAACTTTTGAGGGGTATACGTCTTTCTAAACCTCCTCAACCTAAATATGCTTTATTATGGGATGTTATCATTATTTTAAAATTTTTAGATTCTTGGCCTACCAACAGGTATTTGTCTCGCAAGCAGCTTTCAGCTAAGCTGACCATGCTTTTATGTCTTATCTTTTGCAAAAGTGTTTCAGACGTCAGAGCTTTGGATTTAGCTGGTAGAACCTTTTCTCCAGATGGAGTCACTTTTTCAGTGACAAGAAGGACTAAAACAAATTACAGGTCAGTATCCTATCCAGTTTATACTGAAAATTCGAAGTTATGTGTAGTCCAATGTTTAAAGGATTATGAAGTTGTCACAGAAGAATTTCGACAGGATGTTAAAGGTCAATTATTAATTTCCTTGCAAAAACCTTTCAAACCAGTTACCTCAGCCACTTTGGCCAGATGGATGAGATGGTTGATGAGTGAAGCAGGTATTGATACCTCTATATTTGGGGCTCATTCTGCTAGAGGGGCTATGACTTCTAAATCTTTTGCCTTGGGATCCCGGTTAGAGGACATTTTGAAGGCAGCAGATTGGTCTTGAGAAAATACTTTTCGTAAGTTGTATCACAAACCTGTATTGGATGTAGCTACTGTAGTAATGGAACAGCTTTAAACTAGCATAATCGGAGCCTCCGGTCCTGACATAGAATAAAAAAAATTCTAGCTATCACGTCAAGAATTTTCAATTCTATTAAGGACACGGAGGCGAGGATTATCCCTCTCTTATCTACAATGAATATTGAATATCAATTATTGTAAATATCCAGAATTTATTGTTATTTCTCCCTCCCATTTTACTGTCAGTTATAGGAACATCAGTTTATTGAGACATTTTCGATTTCGTTGGGATATTACCTGCCTGTTTGTTGTTACAGGTTCTGATCAGAAGAATTCCTGAAATTCTTATCTTCAGACAAAAGTTTGGTTTTAACGTTTTACCCGGTTGATTCTCCAGTGTTGAGCTATCCAGGAGACGGATATCCAGAAAGAAGAATTGAAAATTCTTGATACGATAGCTAGAAAAAAAATTATTGGTCAGGATGAACTAATATGGGCATCATTTTCATTAGCATGTAGCCATGGCAACGCTCCTTGTTATTTCCCACTCTTGTTCATTTTATTTAGTCTCCCCTGGGAGGGATCAAGTGGATGCCATCCCAAATTTCCCTGGTTCCTCTAGCGCCGATGATTCGTTTGCTCCCCTCTTAGGCATCTACTTACCTGTTTGCGGCTCTAACTTCCATTGTCAAGGACGGTGGAAAAAGGGTATTCTGCTACGCTGAGTCACTCGCAATGCCTGTGTGACCCCCCTTTCAAAACCAGTAATTCTGTGCAGCCACAATGATTTATATTTTTACAGCAAATGTAACACTTTTAAATATTTTACATTTTCTCATTTTATCTAACATATATTGACTTTGTCAATCTCCCTTCGCGGCAGCAGATGCCCCCCATGTCTTAAAATACAAACATACTACTGTAGTGTGCATGATTCATAAAATCACTTAACTCGATGTTTCTCCAAGATTTGAAGAACACAATGTGAAGAATGCGAGAGCACACCTGCTGTAACATTTGCACTTAGTTTATGCTCATAAGATGTTTCTCAAGTGCAGACCTGTTCTCTAAAGACACGCTACTCTTCCGTGCCTCGCATCCGCAATTTGATTGCATGTGCCTACTGTGGTCTCGATTTATCTTCAGAAATTCCTGAACTATCTCTTAATTCGTTTTCTGCTCCAAGAATAAATTAAATGAATTAAGTAATATCTCGGGACTTTCTTCACTATGCTCCGCTTAGTTATATTGAGTCTGATCATGAGCTGGCAAACCTAAAGCTAATTAATAAATAAATTAACATGCTGATCTATTGCTCAATTCATGAACATTCTGTGCAAATCCCTTCAACCTTTTACTAAGCAAGGCTTTCAAGCAGTCAGGCACAGAAAGAGGTTTAAGCACTGAAATAAGTGTTTTTAACAATTAGCATATCAGTGCGTAGGCATCAGTTCAATTATGTTTGCACCGTAGCTCAGGTTTAGGCACTGAATGAATGTGTTTGTTGCATGCATTAGGACCCACAGTGCAGTTTCTCACACCTCTCGGACTTACCCTTTTAAGATATAAAGACTGATTTTTTTAGACACTAGAGAAAACTATACCACGTTTCTGTAAAATAACTGTCGAGACCTGTTTATATTACTCTTAAGGCTATTATGCATGTTGTGTTCTGGACCTCTGTGGCTAGATCAGGCCCAGAACGTTACACACAGGCCGCACACTGCAAGAGTGAACACGGGTACACACTGGTCCTGGTATGGCGAGGGAGTTCCTACTCGTAGCCTCGCTTGTTTATTTACGTCGATGGTCAGATGACCGCGGGCGAAACCAAACGTGGTCTGAGGCCAGGGTGTGGTACCAAAACACCCCCTGGGCCCGCAACATCACAGTGCACATGCACACGTGCACGAGTATGTCAGTGTTCATGTTTGGCCCCGAGCAAGGGTATGAAAAGCCACCCATAGAGGCAAGACATGCCTCTGCATTCCATAAGAATTGGATATGTAGACCCATTTTTGAGACATACATCAGCTAAAATAGATAGCATAACTCCACATTCTCAGTAAAATCTGGGTGTGCTGCCTGATCTTGAAGCATAGAAAACTTTTTTTTCATGTTGATCGTCAAACACGTTGACGTTCACATTTTTATGGCAAGCCCAGGTAGGGAAGGTGTTTTAAAAAAAAATTGGTGATGTTACATTCCTTTACAGGAAATAATTATATACGAACCAAAAAACTAACCACCAAGCTGGAATCCACACACCGAATACAATGAAAAAGAAAAAAGTCAGAACTATATCCATAATTTACCTATAGAAAGATGCTGCCATCAACACCAGATGGCAATGTTATATGACCACACTCACCTGCGTCACTGGCGTATTCACCTTGTTAAGTACTTAAAAAATGGGGAAAAATATTCTAATAAATTGAAAGAACCTTTTACACTGTAAGCATTTTCTATTTGTCTTTCCTCACTGCGCCTGGTAGGCCAAGGAGAGGTTATCACATGGAGGTAACCCCTTATAGTTTCTGTCCTCTTCTAATTGCAAAAAGACTAGCATAAACTCATAAAAAGCATCACAGCCCTATCCACATCGAAATCATAAGCAATTGAACATGGAAGAATAGAAATTGTGATTAAGGGACCAATGATTGATACTGCCGGCATTTAAATTCTTGCAATACAGTTTTAGCTGTCTATCAAAGCTCGTGGGAGAAAAAAAGATAAAAAGAAAGGAGCATTCACTGCTGGTTTGCATACTTCTACATGTTGCTTTGTATGTTTACTTTGGCGTTAGGGTTAAAAAATGTATTATCCCATTACAACAAATGCAGTGCTACGCATTACATCACAACGAGAGTCGATGGTATGTTTTACAAAGACAAAGCATTTTTAGGGGATGGAGGTTTATGGATGAGTAGTGTAGTGTTCAGCGAGGCACAGGGCCTCATTAAGAGTTGGTGGAGAAGACCGCCAAATAATGACTTTGACGGCATTCCCTGTGGAATACAGTCAAAGCACCGCTGGCACCGCCACGGTGGTCAGATCGCTATGGACGACTGAAGGCACCTGCAGGCTGGCGGAGACCATTTTACCACCTGACATATTACAAGACTGTAAACCACCAATAATTCCGCTGCGGGCGCACCACCACGGAAACCCAGGTGGAAACAAACTCTATAAAAGGAGACACTCACCTCCAGGAAGCCATACACGTCTGGAGCAGCCATGTATCACAACTAGATGTCATCCAGCTGTTCTTGCTTGCTGAAAGGCTTCGGAGTCTTCACAAACGACAACGGCAGCAGCCGTAAGCACACACACTTACCTATTACTGCTGCACATTGTTAATGATTTGCACACGTACACAACATACCATCGGGAAGGGGCTGCGAGGACGACACTCATACGTAACTGACATGCACACTTAATTACAGCCACACAGACAACTGCACCTACACAGTACACACACTACAGCCAGCACACACACGTCAAAAATACACACACAGAAACACAGCACAGGCCTAGACTCACACAATAACTCGCAACATCACAACATGTCAAAATAACACTACAATCGCACCATCGTCAACACATTGGCAAGCAATCACAATAGACACTACCCAGGGACACATTATACATACAACACAGTGTACAACCAACAGGGAACTAGCACACACAATTACACAATCAGACAACTTACCAATCAACACACACATCACACACACAGCACATTGTACCTATCATTGTACCTATCATACCATGCTCAAAACAAGCACACTCACCGTCAAAGCACACAAAGCCACACAACACAGCAACAAACACATGTCAACTCAAACACCACACAATACCATGACAACAACGTGTCTACTACATACACTTGCCCATCACACAATACACACCCTATCCCTGGGGGACTAAAGCACTGCACACACCCACACATACTGCCCGAACAATACAGAAAGCACAAGCACCAAGCACACACAAATACTGACAAACAACCAATGTCAGCCAAGAACAACTCTAACCTAGTAAAAGAAATGCAGGACAAAGATGTAACCAGGAAACCAACACCTGGTTAGTCTGAATATATTTTTGTGAAAAATATGAATAACGTCAAAAGCCATAGGCCAGTCCATATTCCTAATAAAGTGAACCAAAGGCACATATTGGTGCCCCAAACTTGACTCCTGACTCCATGTAACCTCCACAGGTAGGGGCATCAAGAGGGCAGGCAGGCGCCTCAGGGATTATTTGATGGGAACAGGGGAGGGGAGATTTGGGTTTAGGCTTGGGAAGGGTGGCTTTGGGATTTGGCTTGGGAGAGGGGTGAGTCTTCATCAGAGGGCTAGACTTCTTGGCAGGGGGAGGGACATGGGTATGTCAGGGAGTGTAGGAGAGGCCTTGGAGGTGGAAGGGATGGACCTGGGGAGGGTAACAGCACGTTTAGCGGTTTCATGGGGGGAGAGGAGTAGGGAAAAGGGCAAACTCAGAAAGGAAACATTTTTTAGACACACAGGGACAGTCATAGCAAAAGGGTTTAGGTGTGGAGGGAGAGGGATTGGTTGTATGAGATGTTGGGGTGGATGTCTTGGGTGCTTGTTTATGGGAGGTATGCTTCAGGGTGGTGGGTGTCTGTTGGGTGGGTGACTGAGGGTCTTTACGTGTTTTGGGCTGAGAGGGGGTGAAGGTGCAGGGAGTTGCTGTGGTGGGTGGGTGTCTGTTGGTGTGGTGACTGCAGGTATGGTGGATGTGCTGCATGTAGGAGTGTCAGTGGTTGTGGTGTCTGCAGATGTGGTGACTGGGGTGGATGTCTCAGGGTCTTCTGTGGTGAAGTCTGTGGGTAGGATAGGAGTAGTGGCTGGATCTGTGAATGTTGGTGTGGTGTCAGCAGGTGTGTCAGGTGTACTGCCAGTGATGTTAGGGCTGGTGGGGATGTCAGTGCAGGTTGTGGCTGATGCTCTGTGTGCATCTGAATGTTGCTTGTGTGTATGACAGTGGTGTGTCCTGTGGTGCTTATGTTTGTCTGAGTTGCCCTTGAATGCTGAGGTGGATGCATGCCTGTCTGTTTGTGTGCTGTGGCTGGGTCCGGGAAGAGGGGTTTGGGATTGGGAATAGGAAGGTGGTGGGGGGGACGGTAGACAAATAGTGACTTGCTGCCATCAGTGTTGAGGCCAGAGCCTGAAAGAATCTCTGTAGGCCAGTCAGTGCAGCGCGAATGACCTCCAGGAACGCATTACTCTGTTGGATTTGTGTTGCCAGTCCCTGGATGGCATTCACGATGGTCAACTGACCCACAGAGATGGACCTCAGGAGGTCAATAGCCTCCTCACTGAGGGCAGCTGGGCTAACAGGGGCTGGGGCAGAGGTGCCTGCGGATAAGGAGATGCCCACACTCTTGGGTGAGTGGGCACGGCCAACTGGATGGGGAGCTTCAGGAAGGGCGGTGGTAGAAAGGGGGGTTTCAGACAGAGATGGTGCCGGGGCGGTCCAAAATGGGTCAGCCACCACCTGAAATGTCCACTGGAGGCGGATTCTGAAGATGATGAGGTGGACCTGTTCCCCCTACCCCCGTGGCACTCCCCTCACCCTCCAGGCCATCAGCTTCCCCACTCGGCTGTGCCCCATCTCCTTCGCCTGCCAATGTTGATGCTGGAAAACAGAAAGAGAGGTAGGGTCATCACGTTCTTTTCATACACAAACATCACACTGTACACATCAATTACAGTACATCTAGTTGTATACACCCCCAGGTAGAACCAGGTTGGTGCCAACCTCATGTCACAAAAAGATACAATCTACACCCCTACATTACAACAATGTTGCACAACAGCTAAGACTACAATACTATTATATCAGTAGAGCTATCACACTAACCATTCCATGATAGCCTGACTTGGCAACATGATTCTGGGTCCCTATCCACAGCAACATAGTCAACCAACAACCAAGCTACGGGAAATAGTGGTAATACTGATTTCAACACATCACATACACAACATCTACACATACTTACCTGATTTCACGTACCAGGAAAGAAACCTTTTAAGCTAAACAAAAGGCAGCATGTTGCATACAAGCCACAACCATTTCATGTCACAGAGTCCACAACCCTCACAACTGAAATGTACATACATGCACCTACCATATTTGGCATATCCAAATTTGGAGTATGATAGAGTCTAAACACGTCACCAACACATCTACCAATTGTGATGTAGGAAAGGATGATACATACTTTGTTGACCTACTCATCTTGGTCAATTTCCACCTGTAATCAAAGTCTTGACCACTCATAGGGGACTTCTTAGCACATAGGGCCTCATTACAACCCTGGCGGTCAAAGAACACTAGGGCTGTTTTGAAGGTTGTACCGCCAACAGGCTGGCAGTACAAACTTGCGGATTATGACCGCGGCGGAAGCGCCGCGGTCGCACCGCCAGGACTGGCAGTTTACTGCCATGGTTGCCCCAGCAGTTTACCGCCATGGTTGTCCTGGCGGTTTTAATCCGCCAGGGCAGCAGCGCTGCCCAGGGGATTACTAGTCCCCTTCCCGCCAGCCTGTCCATGGTGGTAGGAACCACCATGGAAAGGCTGGCGGGAAGGAGAGTCGTGGGGCCCCCTGGCACAGCCCCACACTGCTTTTCACTGTCTGCACAGCAGACAGTGAAAAGCGCGACGGGTGCAGCTGCACCCGTCGCACAGACGCAACACCGCCGGCTCCATTTAGAGCCAGCTCCCAGGTTGCGGCCCAGCGGGGATGTCAGAATGGGTACGGCAGGAGTGCGGCCATATTGGCGGCCACATGGCGGTTACAACTTGGCGGGCGGCGGTTACTGCTCGCCAATGTTGTAATGAGGCCCATAGTGTTTACTCACTGCCAACCACAGTTAGCACAACTACTCCTTATGTATAATGGACACCTGTCATGTGCATGAACGCCACATACAGTTCAACGTATCATGTGAGTGGCAACATCAATAGCCTAATGTTTGAGTGGCAACATCACAACCCACACTTCAGACATGACTAGTCTTACATCTGTATAGGAATATGTCAATGACATCAAACCATATCTGAGGATACCATGATAGAAACATACACTTTGAGGGAAGCCAAATGACTGACTACACATACCGTTTCATCCACATGTGAATATGAACTATCACACCTGCACCACAATGTAGTCGGTGCAAACAATAGGTTTCCATACTAAAAGCATTTGAAACATATACAAAATAGCAAAAGAATTATGTCTATGATACAGTACAATGTTTAGTCATAACAGAACCTTTCAATGTACACATCATGTTCACAAAAAACAGTGAATAATGTAACTGTCCGTAAGATGTCTTGGCCTATTTAGCATGTCCACAACACAATGACTAAGGAAATAGCTGTGCAGCCACTTACCATCCAAATAACATATACATGGTACTAACATTCAGAGCTGTGATATCATTGTACGTGTTGCAATAGTAGTCCAGCAATGCATCCATTTTTTCCAACATGTAGGATGTCAACTCAGATGAGACATTGCAGTGGCCAATGTACAGCCCTCACTTACCAAATGGGTTCACCTCCTAACAGCTCTGAGTAAGTACAGCAAGTATGGAATGTGAAATGTCAGATGGACCTCACAGCCTCACATGAATTTGTCACTCATCTGAAACCTCATGACAAGTAGGTATGACTTAAACGTGTCCGACTCTATGTTGCACATAGAAATGGATTAAGGGGCATTAGAATGGACAGAGGGCAAATACCTGAACAACTTACCATCATGATACTGGGTGTATGGCTCTGTAGGTGGCAAGTAACAACCAGCAGGGTATCTGAAGCAGTATAATGGTACACATATGTCACAGTCACATGTACATCATCATATGCTTTTGTACAGAAGGGATAATATAGGAGAGTAATATGTCCCTATACACAATAGTATGTGCACACCTGTAAACCAATGTTGAGGACTTTACATATATGTGTTCCTTGGAGATATTTGGCCCTTTGCACTTACCACATTGTCACAACTTAGATTCTATCACTTTATACACTGCCCTGGCATAGAGATGAAAATGTGTTAAGTCATTACTTACCCCCTTGTGGCTGCTGTGCCACCCTCAAATGCCCATCCATCTCAGGGTAGGCCACCGCCAATATGTGGGCCATTAGCGGGGTCAAGGTCCGACGGGCACCCCTTCCTCCTTGTGAGGACATCTCCAGCTGGGTCTTTGCGGTCTTCCCAGCCCAGCGTCTCAGGTCCTCCGACTGCTTCCTACAGTGGGTGATCCACTGGCTGTGGACCCCTAGAGTCCAGAGTTTCTTGGCAATGGCACACCGGATCCCCTTTTTCTGGTGGGTGTTGACCTGCATGGATGATACAGACATGACGAGAAAGTCATGTCCACATGCACCATCCCATTAACGAATCTCTTATATTCAAGAATCTTTTTGTTAAGGAGGAAGATAGTGCTACCCATATACTTCAAATTACAAGGACATGATAGGACATAAACACAACAGTCCGAGGTGCAAGTTAGGTAAGGTACAATTCTACATCTTTCATCAAATCTAGTGACAGAGGGCTTTACATTGAACCCGTCAACATGTGCTTTACCATTTATTATTCTTCGTAGATGTTACCAGAAACAGAGGGCACATTGGATTGCCCCCCTTTTGTTGAGTCCTGGGAATTAGGATTATCATCTCGATCTAAGTATATGTAAAAATGAAGCTACCAATTGAGCAGCATTTTCTACATCAACATTTCTCAAAGCAACAGGGCACACAAGGGCTAGAAATAAGAAAAGGCAATTGAAAAAGTTATAAAAGTTAAATTTACAGTGTGATTTAAAAGATAATTAATGTTTAATGTTGTTTTATTGTTTGCAACAATATGCTGGATCCATTTTGATTCCTAATAATTAAGTATGATGAAGATGTTTTATTGTTTTATGTTCTGATGATTGTTTGCTTTCTGAACGATTAACGAATACATAGAAGGTACACTTAACTATATCTGGTGAATTTCAGTATATTTGAGTTTAAAATTTAACATTTTAACTGACAATTTTGCCTAACTCTAACATCACCTCAACCTTTGTTTTGGCAGTGAATGTCTCTGGTTTTTCATGTAAGGTAAGATGTTATACCCATTCCACACTATAATGCCTCTTAAAATTTTATTTTTTTCTGTGAATGTTAGGTTATTTTATTAATGTAAAGTAAGATTTTATTACCATTTCTAACTAGGACTACCCCTCAAAGCCAGGCCCTGTGCCCAAACCCCCACGGGCGGCCAACCCCTTGTTACTCAAGGCCTTTGGCCTTGCACAGCCTGGGCTCTGCACCCAAATCTTACGGGCTGCTGAGCCCCTCACTGTGAACAGCCTTTGACATGCATTGTGTCGGGGTGGCTGCAGTGCTTGCTGCCAGACCCTGCATCCAACATCTTGTGGGTGGCCAACACCTCACTAAGCAGACCTTTGGCACAACCCCTGGGGTGGCCAACTCCCTGACTTACATGGACAAATGACAAGGCCCTGAAGCCAACATCCCACTGGTGGCTGAACCCTCTCTCTGCAAAGACCTCTATACAGGTTGAAGGCTGTGCATGGTAGAGCTTTTTTTGGTCCCGCTGGACTCCTGCACAACCACAATGGGCCAGCAGCACTGATGAGTCTCATGGGATCATAACAATAGATTCAATATTTTAATAAAGTTTGGGCCCAGTGGTGTCCCTCCGGTTCCCCCACCCCTATTAAGGGACAGTGGGGGTTAGGATATCCCTACCATGCCCCCTTATTTCACTTTTCTTTTCATTTTTCATTTTACAGGACTTTGGGATAGAGTTCTCGAGTCCAGTAATAGCAGCTGAAACATTTTTCTTGGTTGTAGCCAGCCAATTACGTCAGTCTGTCCTGTGGGACCACTCATTCAAATTGTGTTTTGCCCCATGCGTATTTACACCAAATAGTGTAGTAAAAGCTATTTATGTCAATGAAAATCGTCTGTAGCTACAGTTATTATTAGAATTTTAATACTGACCACCTCAGACAAGTTTAATTATTTGTTTTAAATATAAACTTTTCAGTTTTTGCAGTCTGCGCTACACACAGGAGAGCTATTTTGGGTAACTTGAGAGCTACTAGTAGCTCACCCGCTACTCATTGGAGACCCCTAGGCCAGATGTGTAACACTACATACCTGTATTAAATACTCACCTAATACAATTTTGGTGCAATCTAACACCTCAATTCAGTAACTGTATGCACATGTTTAATACATCTAAATGATCATGCAACAACATAAAGCTAACACTCTAACTTTCATCCCACTTTACTCACTTAAGACACACACCAAAATCATATGATGCACCTGTAGGAGGCTGGCCTGGTTTGTAGTGGGTACTTTGGGTACTTACACCTTACACCAGGTCCAGTTATCCCTTGTTAGTGAATGTAGTAGTGTTCTAGCAGCTTAGCTATAGCAGAGCAGCTTAGGCTGAACTAGGAGACATGCAAAGCTCATGCAATACCACTTATAGTTACACAGTACTTATACACAAGTAAAGACAATACACAGTGTTACCAAAAATAAAGGTATTTATTTGGATGACACAGTACCAAAAATATCTTAGCGACAATACTTCTTCTGCAGTGCAAGCCTCAGAGAGATGGTTTGGCAGTACTGGGGGTCCATGGTGGAGCCCCCAGGATGCATAGAATTGGCTCCCCAATACCAGATTTTAAATAGGGGGCAATTCCATGATCTTAGACATGTTACATGGCCATATTCGGAGTTACCATTGTGAAGCTACCTATAGGTATTGACCTATTTGTAGTGCACACGTGTAATGGCCTCCCCACACTCACAAAGTCCGGGGAAATGGCCCTGAACTATGTGGGGCACATTTGCTAGTGCAAGGGTGCCCTCACACTTAGCAACTTTGCACCTAAACTTCAGCAAGTGAAGGTTAGACATAAGTGACTTATAAGTTACTTAAGTGCAGTGAAAATGGCTGTGAAATAATGTGTGCATTATTTCACGCAGGCTGCCACGGCAGTCCTGTGTAAGGGTTTGTCTGAGCTCCCTATGGGTGGCAAAAGAAATGCTTCAGCCCATAAGGATCTCCTGGAACCCAAATGCCCTGGGTACCATATAATAGGGACTTATGAGGGGGGTCCAGTGTGCCAATTGAAATTGGTAAATGAAGTCACTGGCCTACAGTGACAAATTTAAAAGTAGAGAGAGCATAAGCACTGAGGTTCTGATTAGCAGAGCCTCAGTGACACAGTTAGGCACTACACAGGCATACACATTAGGCCACAAAGTGTGAGCACTGGGATCCTGGCTAGCAGGATCCCAGTGAGACAGGCAAAACACACTGACATATAGGTTTTTATCTATGAGCACTGGGGTCCTGGTTAGCAGGATCCCAGTGACACAGGGAAAACACACTGACACACACTCACAAACAGGCCAAAAGTGGGGATAACCATGCTAGAAAGAGGCTACTTTCTTACAGCACCCATGTACTCCTAGTACATATTTGAACTCTCCAATCATTGATGTATTACCTCTTTAAATCTGGCACACAATATGAAGGGCTGGACACACAATCACCTACCAGACATGCACTCATATTCATAACCTAGGTGTAAGTGTATGTAATATATGGACTGGACGATTTGTGAGCCACAATATCTCAAGCTATCCCTGTTGGACTTTTTTCCTTTGCAGGGTCATCACCAATCTTTTTGCCTCCTGCCTCCTATTTTTTCGCACCTGTTTTTGTTGGTTTCGAACTGTGAGCACTTTAGCACTGCTAACCAGTGCTAAAGTGCATATGCTCTGTGTGTAAATTGTATTGTTGACTGGTTTATCCATGATTGACATATTTGTTTTAAACTAGAGGTGCACAGGGCCTGTAAATCAAATACTACTAGTGGGCCTGCAGCACTGGTTGTGCCAACCACATTAGTAGCCCTATAATCATGTCTCAGACCTGCCACTGCAGTGTCTGTGTGTGCAGTTTTAAACTTCCAATTCGACTTGGCAAGTGTACCCACTTGCCAGGCCTAAACCTTCCCTTTTCTTACATGTGAGACACCCCATGGGCAGGGTGCAGTGTACGTTTAAGGTAGGACGTATACTAATGTGTTTTCCATGTCCTGACAGTGAAATACTGCCAGATTCGTTTTTCACGGTTGCAAGGCCTATCCCTCTCATAGGTTAACCTGGGGGCTGCTTTTAAATACAATTGAAGCATAGATTCCCTTTGGGAGCAGATAGACATGTGGAGTGTTGGGTCTCTGAGCTCACAATTTAAAACTACATCTTTTAGTAAAGTTGATTTTAAGATTGTGTGTTTGAAAATGCCACTTTTAGAAAGTGAACATTTTCTTGCTTAAACCATTCTGTGACTCTGCCTGTTTGTGGATTCCCTTCTGGGTCAGTTTGACAGTTGGGCTGTTTGCACCTCTCTCTAGACAGTGACACAAAGGGAGCTGGAGTTGAGCCTGCATATCCTGATGAGCCATCTGTACTAGGAGGGAGAGGAGGAGTGGTCACTCACACCTGAAAGGGCTGTGCCTGCCCTCACACAATTCAGTCTCCAACCCACTGGCGTGTGTCTGGGGCCTGGCCTGGGCAAGGCAGGATTTCACAAACAAGAGAGACTTTCCTTTGAAGTAAGCCTACTTCAAAGGCCAAAATAGGCATAAGAAGGGCACCCAAAACCACAGACTTTAGATCACTTCTGGACATCAAGAGGAACCTCTCCCTGGAGAAGAGCTGTAGAGCTGAGGAGAAGTGCTGACCTGCCATTGACTGTGCTTTGTGGAGCTATCCTGCAGTTGCTGATTCTGCCTGTGCAAGGGGACAAAGACTGGACTTTGTTGTGCATTCCTGCTTGTGAAGAAATCTCCAAGGGCTTGTCCTGAGCTTGCCTCCTGTTGTTGAAGTTTCAGGGCCAATAAAGACTTCTCCTGTCAGCACCAGTACTCTCTGCTGAGACTCCTGCCCTGCCAAGTGATGCCCTATCCAGGTCCTGGGGCCTTGGAAGGTGAGACTGGCAGACCAAGACTGAAAATCCACACACAGACATCGTGCAGGGAGCATTTTAACGCACCTTCCGAAACACGGTTGAAAATAGACAGGCCGCCGACTGCTTCGCAGAAATTGACGCTCCACCAGCATCGAGTCTGAAAGATCAATGCACTCAGCTGGAGAAACGACGCGCAACACCCGCTGACGGAGGCTGATAACGTCGCAACCCACATTGCGTGGTGTTGCTGATACCGTGCGGGAGGATTTTCGACGGAAACCTTGCTGGGTGTGAGAAAACGATGCAACGCCTGTCTGGGAGGAGTGCGGCCTGGATAGACTCATTGCTCCCCTGCGGGAGGAAAAACGACACACGCCAACCCAACCGTAGAAGGAGAAACGATGTACGATCTCACTTGCGGGTGACAAATCGACGCACTGCTTACCTTTTTCGACGCACACTTGCCCATGCGTGTTATTTTGACGCAACCCAGGTACTTTTCAACGCTAACAGTTTTACCTGTTTACAAAAGTATTTAAGACCCTTTTGATTTTGCTGTATGTTGGATTTTTTTGCATTTTGGTCTTGTTTTGTTTAGATAAATATTTCCTATTTTTCTAAGCCTGTATTGTGTCATTTTGTAGTGCTTTCACTGCATTACTGCGTGTGTTGGTACAAATACTTTGCACCTAGAACTCTGAAGTTAAGTCTGCCTGCTCATGCCAAGCTATCAAGGGGGTGAGCCGGGGTTAGCTAAATGTGATTCTCCTTTACCCTGACTAGGGTGAGGGGCCTTCCTTGGACAGGGGGCAACCGGCACTGCCAACCAAAGTCCACATTACTAACAATTCCTATATTCAATCACAAAAAAATTGGGAATTCAATATATTCACACACTATCACTCTGAATGCCACTCACACTAGACTCTCACAACAATAGTACCACTTCATTTAATTCACACTGGAAAGGGAATGAAGTGCATCCCCCAAAAATGCAGCACATAGTAAATCTCAAGACTTGGAAATAGCAGTTAATAGTTCACCTATATTACATATTGGAATATGCAGTCACATATGGTGTATGGCAAACATCCTAACATTTTAAAAACAAAATAAATCTATAAATAAACAACAGACATAAAAGGTTCTGTTACAAATTGTTACATTAAAGAAATAAAAAGAAACAACATACATGGATCGTGAAATATTTTTTTCAGGAAAAAATAAATAGAAATAAAAGTTGGTGCAGGGTAAAAAAAAAGATTGTGTCTTAACGCAGTCTATTTACAGTTGCCTCCAGGTACTGGTCTTGCCTCCCAGTATTTTCACCATTGCCCTCAGGGGGTTCCCCATTCTCCTGAAGCAGATGGTAGTCCTGACACCTATTTCTTGGGATTGGATAGGATGGGATTTTAAATGCTTCTTAGGGGGTAGGGCCAGATGGTTCTGAGGATGGATGATGAAGGGAACAGTGAGATTTTTGGCATGGGTGTGTTTGTGGGTGCGGTACTGTTTAGGGGTTTGGGGTGTTGTCTGGATAGGAGAAATGGTTAAGGGAGGTGGAGGGAGTGGGTCCAAAGGATAAATTGGGGATGACTGTGGAACAGGGTCAGGGCTCTGAATGATGGCAGGTGATAGAATGGTGTCAGGGCTTTTGATAGGACATGGGGCACAATGGTGGCAGGGAAATGGAGACAGAAGGAGGAAAATGGACAGGTGTTCCAGATGCACTGGTGTAGGCTGAGGGACTAGGAGAGAGAGAGAGAGAGACCCTCTCTGTAAGGCAGACAGGGCACTGAGCATGCAATCCAGAATGTCAGTTACTTGTGTGAATTTCTCATTGACACCCTGGACGGCAGGCAATAATGCGCCTGTCCTGCAGAGAGGTCCTTAAGAGCATCCAGTGCCTCCTCTGACCCCATGCTGACTTGACTGGGTTTTGGACTGGGTTTTGACTTTATCCCGGTGGACAGGAGTGATGGTGCTGAAGGTCGTTGTGGTGGTGGACACATTCATGGTACATCCTATGTCAGTTTGTCGACCAATACAAGGGGCTGACCTGAGTCGGAGGTCTGAGATTCATATATTGATGTTGCCTCCTGACAATGCCCATCAACCACATTGTCATTGGGTACCTCAGTGTCGGTGGTTCCACCATCTCACTCCCAGTGGCTTGTCTGCCTGCCCCCTGGGGTCTGATCAACATTTCCTTCACTTGCTCTGGTGGAACCTGAATCCACACATATTTACACACCTCTTACATACTACAGGGGTCAATAATATATATATAATATAGATACACATATCAAAGAGGGTCAAACATAAAACATTTTACCACACTAATTTCAATAAAGGGCATTCAATAGAACATCAAGAAGAGATTATTTTAATTCAGGAAGACTGTCTTCTCTTCTCAAATGTCAAGGATATTCTGTTTGCGTTTTTAAAAGTGTATTAAATTGTATAACACTCATAATGAGGCACATGGGATATGCTTCATTTTTTGACAAACTGTTCATCTGCTAAACTCCATATCATGCATCATATCTGTTTTTTGACTAATGGCAAGTAAAACGACATTTTACGAAGGGCCTAACAGATCTCCTCTCTTCCTTATTACAAGTGCTATCTGACATAATGCTGTTGTAATATGGGGGATGGGATATCCGTTGTGGTTGTGAAAGAATAATCTGCCAAACGCTAAATCAGGAACTGGGGAACACAGCTGACATACTTTTTAGCCAACATATTACAAGTTATGTATGCTTTTATATTCTTAGAAAATACTGTTTGTTCTTCCGTCTCTTTAAAGGAATATCCTATCTGACAAAAGGAAACAGGCAAATATTGGTACCTTCTTTCTTGAAATATTGTTGACAGCAGTGTTCTGCATATGACGTATACTCGGGCGACTATGTGAACGAAGGTTAATAATAAAAAAAAAAGTTGGTGTATAATAATGCCTAGGCCACCTTTTTATAATAACAATGTCATATAAACTAAATTAAAACACAGGGAAGGCCCTGTGTGTGTATGTTGGGGCATTTAACGACCCAACGCTGGCGCACTTGCTTGATAATACCCTAGCTGAACTTATTATTGTTGGGGCTGACCTACAGAGAATAAGATAAAAATAAACGAAATCGCAAAAACATCAATAATCATGTTAAATCTGGCTACAGACTGCCCAGGAGACAAGGGGTGTTGCTTCCTCTGGACTCCCTTCACGCTTAACTATGAATGGACAGGCCTCATTCTGATCTCTTCCAAGTTAATGAAGTTCCTAACCCCTCCGGAACCGCCCATCATGAGCTGATATATCACACTCCAGGTGAATCGGGCCCATTCTCTTTTGGCGTTTCATGTGTAAAGTGCATGGACCATGCATGCTTTTCTCCTGCTTCTTTGCAGAATGTATTCAATATGACAGTTTTAAGTCTGTCGCAAATTCGATTGTTTTGAGTCTAAAGTGATCATATAATATAACTTTACAAGCCAAACAACACAGACTTATGGGTGTCAATATACAAAGGCACTTATGAGTACCTGAAGCAGTGCTACTTCCCGTACTCCTGAGGCACTTTTGAGTACGTCAAGCATTACCACTTCATGTGCTCATGAATGCATTTATTAACTGACCTCGAAACACAAACACACACCTCTCCCGTGGGAATGCCTTGATCTTTTCTGAAAACTATTCAAAACATTAGACTGGTTGGTGGCAGGGAATGCTATCAAGAAATAGAGGAGAATACCTATGAGGCAACCTTTGGTCTACACGTCCCAATAAATCATTCACCCCTGTCAAAGGCACTACAAAGTCAAAACTAACACAGGCCTCAAGGCATGGGGACAACGCAGCGGTGGCCTCCCGTGAAGCACTATACTGTGTGACTTCCGGCTAAAGGCATACATTGAGAAACCTGTTTATCCCGAAAGACTCCTCGTTTGAGTAATCACCATAGGTATTTGCCTGGCAGGGTGGCAGCGACACCGGAGGTGATTTACTGTCAGGCACGTTGCACGCCCACAAGAAAGTGGCCCCAGAGTAAGGTCACTAAAAACCTACACGGTACTATCACAAGACGTGATGAGCTAGAAAAACTCCCAGGCCGCCGCAGTGAGGATTACATAGTTCATAGAAATATTCAATATTTAAAAACGCGAAAAGTGTTGTTGAGGAAAGTGAGCCAAACACGAACAAATGAATAATCGTTCAAATATAATCTGTTCAGTTTATGCAGGCCTGGGGAATGCGGCAAATGCTCTTTTTAACCACTTTTGTGTAGTAATGGACGGAGTATAGAGATTATGCCCCACCAATATTACGTAGAAAACGTGCACCAGAGAATATATAAAAGACAGAATGGGAAACAACTGCAAATAATATAAATGACAACTTTTTTTTGCTGTTCAATCTTTTTTCATAAGCTAAAAAAGCCTCTTCTATGAATAATATGTTTTTAAAAAAATGGTTGTGCAACAACCGGAGCAAAAAGGCTTGGCTTGTTTAGTTTAATCTTTTACATTTTTAAAAGGGAAGGAAAATTTAATTGTATGTATGTCTATGGTATTTCTATAGCGCAAACACTGTACATGTTCAAAGACAAGCATAAAGTCAACTGGTAGTAGGGGAGGAAGCTGCGTTGGGGACGGTTGATGTATTGTGATTAAATGTTTTTCAAGAAGGTTAGTCTTGGTAACATTTGGGTCGGTCTGATGGCTATGGGGATGTTGTTCCACATCCCTGGGGCATACATGGAAAAGGCCTGCAGCCTTGCTTTTTAACATTTCTTAAGTCTCCATTTTGATGGTGTCCTGTGTACAGGTGTACTGAGAACCACCAGACATGGTGACCTTATCTGCAAGACAAGCAGGAGTGCTGGCGGGGGAGCTGGTTATAATGATTATCTGAAAGATACATGTGGTTTTGCTCCACTCATTACTATGTAAGTACTGCCACTATGACACAAATTCAGTGGGCTCTAGTTTTCACTCTGGTGCAAAACTATTTGTGCGATAGAGAATGAAGCAAAATCCATATGCTGCTTTCCTATTACTAAAGCAAAAAAATTGTGTACCATAGAATTTACTTGAACTTTTTATCAGTACACTGTTCAAATCATTCGCCCAGTGGTGTCTACAAGTTCCACTGCATAACTCGTACATCCCATCCAAAAGGCCTATGTCAGCTTTAACACTCGATGACCATATAGAGCTACCATAAGGCAGACATGTACCTTGTTTAAATGACTAAATTCAAGCACCAATGGCACTATCGCTGTTAATTGGAGATTATTCATATTATTTTAAAAACGGAGATCACACATGGCATTAAATTGCAAAAATAATTGTCACAAATTATACACTAAAATGATATAGTAACTTTAGTGTAGGCACTTTCAAGTCACTGAAAATTAATCAGCTCTTTGGTAATCATTCTGCAATAGAGGATTAATTTGCTATCACTGACAATCTTTTTTCTTGTGGAGCATAAGCACTTCACACATGACCCATCGAAATGCATCTCAGACGCACACACTTCGAGGCAGATTTATCAAGGCTTTGTGCACTGCAAAGTTACTCAAAATGCTGCATAACAGTGCAAAGTCTCGATAGACTATTTACTTTTACTTTCCTGTTGAAACTATTTTTGTGATTGAAAGTTACTCTTGAAGTATTGCAAATAGAAGTGTGAGTGCAGTTTTGCTCTACGTTGCGATGTTTTGCACTGCTTTGTTTCAAGATGGCGTTCCAGGGTTGGGTAGATGGGCATTTAATGCCACTATCCATGCTCTTGATTCAAAGTCAGATCTACACAGATTGTCAGACCTGTCTTTATGTAAAAAAATAAAGCCTTTTTGAGGCAGCCAATAAGTAAAAGACATGTCTACATACACTTCACGCATTACACGCGGTCTTCACTGTACAGTTCACATCCAGTGTGTGAAATGTGAATAACAGGATCACAACATAGGATTTTGCACTGGAAGCATACCCTTCCAGTGTAAAAGCTATTCTAGACATCACTCACTGTGGGCATGGCCCTGGGCAGCCTCTTTTTGGGCCAGTATAGTAGCTTTGTGGCAGTGATGCTCTGTGCTATAATTTAATAAATATGCCTGTAGGTTTGATTCGATGTTCAGGGTTGGTAGCCCTCTGTTATGGACAGCAGAGTGGGTACTGTGAATATAGATATTTATTAGCATGAGTGACAAAAGTCCGATTGTTATGCAATTGCATTTGCAAATATCTTACAAGGGAATGGTACTTTGTTAAGGTGGTTGCTTTATCCTTCCGTGAGAGTGTTTTGCGTCTCAGCCTTCGGGAAGAAATTCTGCTTGAACCTAGTTGCCCATAGTAAAGTTGCATAGTTTAAAGCTTGCCTTTTTGGGAGGTGGGTGCGAACTTTAGAAAATCATCTAGAATACACAACATCCAATTTTCAAATTAATTCGAAAAAACTATACTTATACGTTTCAAGGTATCTGTATCAAAGTGTATGCCCAGGAAGTTGCAGCAGCCCAGAGTAGTTCTCTTGAAACATTCTGAGAGCTCCCATTACATTGTTGGAAGGACATTTCGGCACGCCTAATTGTATATCGTATGCAATGAAACATTTTAAAATATCTCATGTTTGCAAAAGCACATGGCAACTTTTTCCTGTTTTTTCAATTCAGATAACACTTTTTCCTCGAAGAGAACTCTTTTCCCCTCGGCATCCACCAATGTTGGAAGTGTCACTTCCCATCCCCACCATAAAAACAAGATTCACTCACGCCCTTGACTGGATTAAACCTCCGTGTCCACAAACCTTTCAAACCATTTCTGCCCTGAAGGGTATACTCTGTTCACGTTTACTTCCACATAAAAATGCATCAGAATGGGGTGATATTGCTTGTTTAGCAAATGCATTACAAGCTGCAATTTACTTTATCTGGAATGCGAAAGTGTATTTGTAGTGGTAAATTAAGTCATGTATGTATAAATGGCTTTGTGATTCGGGAACACAAATTATGAGTGAGTGAATCACGAGAATGTCTTGTTTACAAACAGAGCTCAATGTTTCTTATTTAATCTTTGATGCTGTACTGTAATTAAATCAATTAATTATGCAAATAAGCAGTCTATTGACTAATATTGTTGATTGCTTGACATTATCTGGGCATGAGAGATTGATAACTTGTGTACAGGAGATAGTTTCCAGCTACAAGTCCAAGATGTAACTAAGGGTCAAACATTTTAGTGACATTTATGCAGAGAGAAGAGCTCTGCACATGGTTGAGACCAAGCAAGTATTTTACTCTTGCTATGGTATATAGCCAGCATATTCAAGGCCCTCATTCCGCCGCTGGTATGACCACATAGATCCCTTTGTGGGTGTTACCTTCTAGCCCTGCTTCAAAGATCCCATCATGGACCAAAGTCTGTTGCTTTCTTAGAGTTGTCCTGACTGAAAAGGAGTGTGAGGATATGCTGGGCCTTGATCACAGAGAAATTGAAGACTACAGTTGGAGATTTACGCCTCCTCTTGAGCCATTCATAAACATTTTTAGACGTATGCCCGAAAAGCTATGCGATGCACAGAGAATGTTGTGTGTCTTTTAAAAAGTCTCCTGTTTCCCATGTGAAGAGCTGTTCCAAGTGGAGAAGTCCACACAGGTTTAATGGAGTCCACTGCTCAAATGCCATTTTTTTCTTGTTCGGGGAACACATTTTTCCTCAGCAAAGCTCTTCCCCTATACTTCCACCAAATCTAAAGGCAGTCCGTTCCACTTCCCATCCTGGTTTAAGAATTATTCTAACCCTTGGGGAGGAGGGAGGAGAGTTTTGGAATGCCCACAAACATACCTACTAATAGGTGTGCTCAAACCTCCAAGGCAAGCCATGCATTCAAGCAACCATTTCCCATCCCTTAAGCAGGATTTTATTTGTATTCATGTTGGAGAAAGACACTCTTGTAAAAGCATTTGCTTAACAGGAGTCTTGTACATTTCTGGCAGGTGTACAAAGGTCATTTTAGTGATAAACTTACATTTAGAACTGAATTAATCTTTGTGACTAGGCCTCTTGATCTTTAGTTGTTGAAAATTAGATGAGTTATAAATATGTCGAGTGTTGCCAGAAATCTAGAAAAAAAGTACTAAGTAGGTTATTTGGCTTACACGTTGACTGCAGAGGTTTTAAATAAATGGATTTATTGGGTTGTACAGTGCAGCCATCTACCAGCATATCTGGATTGTGTTGAGTGGGTGCTATGAGTTCTATTTACATCTGTATTGTTTTACAATGGTGTGCTTTCGAAATGATTTGGTTGCTGCTGTGAGCAAGCTGGTATCCATCTAAGAAGAATATCTGGCTGTTGTGAAGTGTTCTTTCTAGTATATTTGTTAGAGGCTTGTATGTATTACTATTTAATGGAGCGCATATTGATCCTAGTTATACAAATATTTGCTCAGTATTGTTTGCATTGAGTTGTGCTAACGGGTTCTTTTATTATTTGTTTTAAAATTGAGCACGATTAGGTCCCATAGCTCAGATGTGTGAGGTGAATTTGTTATATTAAGCTCAAAATGTAGCCTAGGGCTAAATTGTAATCACTAATGAACAATACTAATAATTTTAACAATCAAAGGCAGAGTAAGTAGAAGTAACTTAAATTGTGCAGCATTTTTGGATACAAGAGAATATATTTTACAGATGACTAAAGTGCAGTCGAATCAGTGCTTTGAGGTACATTTCCCATGGTGCTTTCACGTGATTTTGGTATTGTTTTTGTCCAGTTCAGTCTGGCAAGGTTCGGTAGAGGACATTTTGTTTACTTCTGAAGTGTTGGATGCCCCTAGGCTATTGTTCCAGATGCAAGTTATGATAGGGAGTAGGACTTGTGGACTGAGATCTCTTTGTTGGAAATTGAGCATACTATTGGTTGGTTATTAGGGGGGTGGTATAGACAGGATCTGAATGGAAATGTGTAGCGTTGGGAAGACTGGAATATACCTTGAGAGAGACGTTGGAGGTGGAGCAGGAAGGAAACTGGGTTTTTGTTGATGATGTATTTTGCTCTTGGGTGGCTGGAATTTCTGCTAGGGATCCAGGTAGGGATATGGAGATTAAGGTATGGGAGCAGGTATAGAAGCAATTAATTAGGAGAGGTAAATAGGTTTTCAGAGTTCAGTCCCTTGATCATTTAACAATGCAAGTAAGAAACAGTTTCACATCCATTATCCCCAACATTATCCCAAGGCCTTCACAGAATAAGTTGTATGCCTGAACCATGCATGCTGTTACTCCGCAGTCTTTACAACAAATGTGTCTTTACCATGCACTCCATTACCATCCATATCATTACAACATCATGTCTTAGGGACAGTGCTGGACTTTGGAGTGGTATAATTTACTATTCCAACTCCAGTCTGCGTAGCAGTAGAGAAAGCGTTGAACTTGAAGTCCAACGCTGCTTTCCCTAAGGTACATCGTTGTAAAGACATGATTGGTAAAGGAATGGGTGGTAAAGATGCATTTTTGTAACAGCTGCATTGTAACTGCAGCGCATGGTATGGCCCTTGTGGTAAAGGCTGTTTGCCACAGAATTCAGGTTGACTTTAATACAGTCAATGAAAAATGAAGGATTCCATAGCTTGTTAGATCTATGAATTGTGTATACCAAATTAAACCGTTCCCAGTGATATGAATTTTGCCCCCCTGCCCCAGAGCTGCAGGGGTCAATGTTTTAACCCTCTGATGTAAGAACTTTAGGCCTGATTTAGAGTTTGGCGAAGGGAGTTGCTCCATCACAAACGTGACGGATCCCATTATAGCCTTTGGTGATGGCATTACGGCGGACGGGATATCCGTCACATTTGTGATGGAGTAACCCATCTGCCAAACTATAAATCAGGCCCTTAGTTTATTGTATCATAATTGAATTAGAAAAAGGAGCTGGACCACAGCCCTGACACACATGCACTGAGCAATCTTGCACAGACAGTGTAGTGGTTTCAGGTTGCTATCAGTCCCGTTCAAGTTTCAAGAGCACAGTGGCAATCCAAACAATCTTTCATCTGTCAACAGCACACTCGTGGATGGCACTAAGAAAAAGGGAAATTGTAGATTAAAATGTTTATTTTAAAATCCTCAGTCGCATTCTTGTGCATATAAGATGAACGATAATCATACAGAAAATGAAAACAAGAACAGTAATGATCAGTGAAAGTAAACAAAATATTTCTAGCAGTTTAGCCAGCTGACCCTAACATCCTAACACCTTAATGTTATTTCCAAGCACCTTGATAAATTGCAGCTACAACATTAAATACCAAATGTGCCTTCTGAGATGGATTGCACAGCATAACTTTGGACAGCTAGTTGGCTGATCTTTATCAGGACTCAGCCGAGGAGCGAGAATGTGCACGTCTGGTCAGGGACACCTTCAGCAAGGTTTACAGAGTCAGGAATCAGCTCTCAGACTGTAACTGGATCATCAACTGATATGACCTTAGGCGATAATTTTAGCACGAAGGCCTCTCCTAATCAATGGTCACACCCTGGGGATCAAATAGGGTTTGACCATTGTCTATTTCATATTTTCAAAATAAAACAGAGCTCAGAGACGGCATCTCTTACCAGACTAAATCAACATGGCAAAAAGCATGTCAGATTCATCCACTTGTTTAACATTAAGTAAGGTGGCACGCTGTTGATGATGAAGGTGACCAAACATGTCACTTTAGACAGCGTGCAGCCATGGTGAACTCAGCATTGTTCGTGTACCTGTAAGAATTTCACATTTTCTTGTACAGATAACAAACTGAAGGCAGGCCATGAAGCTGAAATAAGCTAACTAAAATGGAGGCTACCATGGTGTTCATGACATTAGAATCTTAGAAACATATGGAACAATTCCCAATATGTAACCAATATTGCAGAGCAAAGTGGTCAAGTTTGTTTGAAGTTTAAGTGTTTTGTTGTAAAGGATGTATGCTGTTGTATGATACATTTGGCTGATTATTGAAGACCCCATATACACAGAGACAACAGTAGGATGCAAACATTATACAGGTAAAGATGTAGGCAGACATATATATGAGCACATCTGTACGCAGGTGAATTTTGGTTAGATGCATTGATTAATCCATGGCTATGTGGGTCTATACACGGATGAATAGATGGGTGAATGTTTGGTTGTGGATTGCTGGATAAATGAACTGATTGGATATGAGAGGATGGATGCTGCAGCACAGATCAAGTTAATTCAGAGGTTTGCGTAGATGTATGTGGAGGGGCTGATAGAGGTCTGTGGACGGAAGGATATGATTAGATGATTGTGAGTAGAGGGATGGATGCTTAGATCACTGCGAATGGATAGATGGGTCCAGAGGTGAGGGCAGAAGCACTGATGTTGCTGCATGGAATAAGAAACCTCAAATTGAAATTACTTTCTAGTGAATAATTATTATTTCATGAACCAAAAATCCAAATGTGCTCTGAAACTGTGTTTGACAATGAAGACCTTACCACATTGCCAAGGACTCAATGAGCCCTCCTTGGGAAGAATTCAAGGCCGTATTGCCCACTGACTGATCATGCTATCAGCCCTGTGCACCTTTGACGCTCCTATTGTCTTTACACTGTAGTGACATATGGAAATGTGCTATGCATTACATGTTAAGCTAATAAAACCCCACCCAATAAGTTTACAAAGTGTGATCCTTGTTAATTTATTTTCTTCACCTATCTAGTGACCATTTGTACAATAAAATGCATCTAAACAAGGCATTCTGTGGTAAAAAAAAATACCCCACCATCACAAAATGTTGTGCCTCACTTTGTCCTGGCCATTTTTTTAGCCAATCTACACAATCAGTCAACAGAAGATGTGTGAGGCAATCCATGATGAAACATCATTGAAAATCTATAGAGATCACCAATGGAACAATATTGAACAAGCATTCAGAATTCAACCAAACTAACTACAGAAGATTCAAAACAGAGCTAAATATGATGCTTTTCAGACAGGAAAAATTGGAGCATCAGCTATCCAAAAAGCACCATGCTTATCACGTGAGCATGGCAGACAAACATGCCTTAAAGATCAAGCATTAGAACTGCACCACTACGTCATGGTGTTGACGCAGATCTGCTAATTAGAAATTATTAATGAATGTTTATGTGCTTTGATTAACAAAAAGCTCGTAGAGAAATTAATCATAGAGCGGATCGGCAGCTGTCCGTAAGAGGCAATTGGTTGAGGGAGCAGGTGAAAGGAATCTTGGGAGTAAAAGTAATTTCTTTATTGAATCAGGCAGAGAAAATGAAGTTTTTCAAGGCGTTCAGAAGAGCTATGAAGGGTGATTCTTACATTAAGGCGACAGTTGGGGAGCCAACCTCACAGGAAAATTCTCCAGCATATATTGTGATGGAGGAGCGAGGTGTCATGCCATGCCTTTGGTTAAAGCAGTGGTGCAAATTGACAGAGAAACAGGGAGCTTTGGCATTTCCAGAGCATGGAACGTTTAATTTGAGAATCTTGGACCAGTTGCGAATGACATTATATGAGACGAAGCCACTTCCGAGGCCAGCACAGTTTGAGGCTTTAGCAGTTTGGGAGCTTGTAGCCAGACAGCAGCAAGAGATGAAATTCCAGAGGAGAATAAGAAAGGTAGAAAAGTCCTTGGCAGAAGCAAGATGGGATTGGGAACAGAAGAAGTGGAGAACTGAGACATTGCAAGGTGTTAAGCTGTTTCCTGCTATTGCAGAAGGAGATGAGCCTGATGAGAACGAAGATACTAGCAAGAGAGAAAAGAGTTCATCAGGGGGTAAAAAGAAGAAAAAGTCCTATGTGGAAGAAGATTCAGATGTCGAGGATCTTATTACACAATTGTTGAAGGACCGACCTCCGCCATATGGGGCACATGTAGGGGTTCCGAGTACTAGTTCTGCTCCAACTGATCCAGCACAAGTGTCGGGGACAGTGGGATCAGTGCAGACAGATAATGGACCAGTACAAGGGGTAGTCCAGAGTACTCCTAATGCAGTGACTACTTTGGTGGTCCAAGCGCAGATGCACCCACCATTGATACAGAGAATTTATCCAGATGTACCAGTTCTTGAAACAACTTCGAACTTAGTGGTGCCGACGGAGCAAGTGGTTCTGAGGCCAAAGCTAGTTCAGACTGAGCCAAATCCAATGTTGTTGCCTCAGGCACAGACACAGGGTTTGCCGAAGTTTACGCCAATGACAGGGACACAGTCAGATGTGACACCAGTGATGAATCAGAACATGGGAGTAATCCTTCCACAAAATGCGAGTGTCAGAGCAGCACCAGATGCAATATCGCTACCGATTACTGCTGGTCCAACGGTACCATTGTTTGTGCAAAAGAAAACAATTGCAGGAGATCAGGGTGAAATGTTACAGAGCCTCTGAGGAGGGGAGTGAATGATCATGTGCAAGTGGTATCATCTATGGGTCAGACCTTTGATGGATCTAGACCTTTAATGGATCTTAATCCACTTGCTGTGCTTCCAGATGCAGTAAATGGACCAAGTGCAAGTCAGAGCTTGAAGTATTTGATACCGTTGACTCCAAGTGCAGTAGTGCAACAGGTGCCAATGCCAAATGCGAGTAACATCTCATTACAGAGATTGACAGCACAGTAATTGAGTGAATGGTTGGATAGTTTAAATACTCCTCGAAATACTTCCAAGGGTGAAGAGCAGATAATCGTGTAAGATTGGCTACAGAAATAGCTGAGCTAGTTGAAGGAACGATGGGAGTGAACAGATTGGAATCCTAAACAGGAGAAGAGTTGAGGTACTTGTGTCCAAGGATTACAAGGGAGGTGAGAAAGATACATCAGAAATTGGCAGATCTAGCAGACAAACATGACATAGAGATTGAGAAAACCAAACATTTGAAAAGGAGTTACAGATTAGATTTTGAGGCGAAGGATTTCGAGCACATGGGTCAGCAGGGATGAAAGCGCATCTAAAATAATTATTGCAGAGTGCTCAGATTTGGGGAGCATTAGAGAAGTGGGAAGGCAGATGGGCAAAGAAGAAGGATAAATGGAAACGAGATTCACAAGAAGGGTCTAAAGGTGTTCAGAAAGAAAAGTATCCAGTACAGATATTACTGATGAGGGAAATTCCAGGGGGGCAGTTTGTTCATGTCCCATGGCATAGGAGTGATATACTGTCATTCACAAACGATTATCCAAAACTGAGAAAGAAACCGGTTGAGTGGTACCAGCAGACAGATAGATTTGTGAAACGTTCTATATGTCTGTGGGAAGACTTGAACACATTGTTGGAAATAGTGGTTCCAGCTGATTTGTGGGTTGAGTGCAAGAGAGCAGTGGATTGGCCAACGAGTGCACCATTAGCTGAAGTAATGAAACATTATTATAAGGTGATTGAGTTCCAGAAGACGAGAATCTCGCATAAAAATATTGACTGGCAGAGGATTGACAGGACAGTACAGGAGACAAAAGAGTCTATCCATACCTATTATGAGAGATTGTTGAAAGCATTCAAGGAGTACATTGGTAAAGGAGCAATTGAGCCGAAAGACATGTTGCACTTTGTGTTCAGGTTCGTTGAAGGATTGAGACCAGAAATAGGGCAGATGATTAAGAGTCATTTGATTTGTTGGCAAGCAAGACCGATTGATGAGGTGTTGCAGTATGTGAAATACTGTAGTGATGAGATTGAGATGAATCAGAAACATTTTAAGGAGAAGGCGATGGTGATGAAGATTAAGGCAGCTCAAACAGGAGTGCAGGGAGCTTTAGTGCAACAGATACCGCAGCAGCAGGGAACTGTCATGTTCCAACCTCAGATGAGAGGTAGGGGTCATGGAGTCAATATGAATCGTGGTCCAGATTTAAGTACTGTAGTGGTTCAAAATTATGTGCAAGGGATGAAAAAGATGTTACCGTGTCATCTGTGCGGAAACGTGGAACACTGGAAGCGGGAGTGTCTGATGATGGTGCGGGATGATGTTGTTCAGCAAGGTGGTGATGTCAATACATTTCAAACTGTGAAAGTCCCTAGAGTGAGAGGACTTAATCCGAATGTTCAGAATCAAGTGCAGAATTTTCAACCCATGCAGCAGGTGAAAGTGTTGTGTGCACAAGTGACACAGTTGCAAGCAATGCAGCAGCAGATTCCCATGGTACCTAGACAGCAAATGCAGATACCTCAAGCCCCAATGGAACAGAAACAGATGATGCTTACTCAGCAGGTCACAGGTCAGAGACAAGACAGAAGTAATGACACAGTGCACCAATTCCTATTACATAGTGATAATGAAATAAAAGATGAATGGATGAGTATTAGTTTGGATGAAGAGCCATGTATGCTTGCAGCATCCCTAGAGGTAGATCAGAGAGGACCTTTTGTGAAGGGAAAAGTGATGGGTCAAGGAGTCTCATTCTTAGTGAAAACGGAAGCTACACGCTCTACAGTAAGAAGTGCAGAAGGTCCGAATTTACCTCTTTCAGGCAGAACAGTTCAGGTCGTGGGAGTAGCAGACAATTGACAAATCCGATCACAGATCCAATACAGGTTGAGATTGGAAACTTCCAGGGACTGCATAAGTTTGTAGTCTGTGACTCAAGTCCAGTATTCTTACTGGGGAGGGACTTACTGTGTAAGACAAAATGCTCCATTAGTTGTTTGACTGCTGGAATAATGGTTCAGACTAATAGTGATGATGAGGAGGAACAGACCTCTGAAACAGCAAATGAAAATGTTAATGAAGAGTACCCATTGATTGAGTTTTTCCCAATGTTTACTGTGAAAGAATTGCATGCATACTTGCAGGGAACAGTACAGGAAAATGTGTGGAACCTGACAGGTAAAGAAGTGGGCTTAATCAAAGGAATGGAGCCGATTAAGATTACTTTGAAACCGAATGTAGTGTTTCCGCAGGTTCCACAGTATAACATGGCACAAGATGTTCTGATGAAAGTAGCGCAGATAATTGGAGATTTTCTAAAACAAGGGGTTTTAAAAGAAGTGTTGAGCAGTCCATGTAATTCACCTATAATGGGCTTAAAGAAGCCGTGTGGAAAAGTGCGCATTGTGCAGGAAGTGCGAAAAGTGAACGACATGGTGGTCAAGTGTTGTCCTGTAGAGCCGAACCCAGCAGTGATACTGTTTCAGATTTCTTGTGATGCTGAGTGGTTCACAGTGGTTGACTTGTCACAAGATTTCTTTCCTGTGGCTCTTCATGAGGATAGTCAGTTTCTTTTTAGTTTCAAATTCCTAGCCAGAGTCTTCAGCTGGTGCAGACTTCCACAAGGATATACGGAGCCACTGTCTCTGTTCAATCAGACCTTGACAAAGAATTTGGAGTCATTGGAACTACCGTGCCAATCGACTCTAGTGCAGTATATTGATGATTTGCTGATTGCATCCAAGACAAGGGACGAGTGTAAGTATGACTCGATTGCCCTGTTGAATCATTTGGGAAAGTTTGGACATAATGTGTCACCTTTGAAATTGCAGTACTGTCAGAAGTCAGTGAAATACTTGGGAGACCAGATTGAGAAAGGGTCAAGGAGAATCTCCAGAGAAAGGATTACAATGATACTGCAGAGAAGTCCTCTGACTTCAAAAAGAGATGTCAGAATGTTACTGGGAATGGTAGGTTATTATCAACAGTGAATTCAAAATTTTGCTGAGATTGCCAAACAATTGCAACAGTTGACACACAAGGATGTCACGGATCCCGTTACGTTAGATGAGGATCAGTTGAAAGTGTTTACTGAATTGAGAGAGGGTTTGTGCATAGCTCCAGCGTTGGGAATGCCTGATTACACAAAGCCATTCACATTGTTTTGTCATGAGCGTGATGCTTGTTCTTTGTCTATTTTGACACAGGTCCACAGGTCCATGGAGGTGCTTATCACCCTGTAGCCTATTTTTCAGCTACCTTGGACCCAGTCGCAGCAGCTTTACCAGGCTGTTTGTGGGCAGTTGCTGCAGTTGGTCAAAGCCTTTCTCAATGTGAGGGAGTAGTGATGGGATACCCTTTCACAGTAATGGTACCACATTCTGTTGAAATTGTACTGACAAGGACGAAAACGCAGTATCTGACTGGTGCAAGACTGACAAGGTATGAGACGAGCATATTGGGTGCTCCAAATGTAACATTGAAAAGATGTACAGTGTTGAACCCAGCAACATTATTTCCAAGTGATACTGTTGAAATTGAAAAAGAGGAAGACATTGAGTATCATTGTTTTGAGGCAACTGAACTGTGTACAAAACCAAGGCCTGATATCAGAGATATTCGATTGGAAGAAAATTACCAAATTGCCTTTGTCGTTGGCTCGTGTCTCAGAGATGTTACAGAGACATTGAGAGGAGGATATGCTGTATGCACAATCACAGGTACATTAGAAGTGTCCTGGCTTCGAGGTGTATATTCTGCACAAATGGCAGAATTGGTAGCTCTTACTAGAGCACGCCATGTTTCTGCAAGATTGAGAGTCATAATCTATACTGACAGTCAATATGGATTTGGAATTGTTCAAGATTTTGGTCAATTGTGGTCGCAAAGAGGTTTTCTGACATCTACTGGTATACCAGTAAGAAATAGCAACAAGATAAAGGAGTTGTTGTATGCAATACAGTTACCTGAAGAAATTGCAGTGGTGAAATGTAGTGCACATCAAAAGGCCCATGATTACATCTCATTGGGAAATGGATAAGCAGATCAAGTCGCAAGGTTTTGCGCATCGGACTGTATATCGTTCAAAGACAAGTGGGAACTGATGTAAGAAGATGACAATACATGTACATGTTATGCATTGAAAGTGATCGATACTCTGGAAGAGTTGAAAACGATACAGAATAATGTTGACAAATAAGAGAAACGTTTTTGGGTTAAGCTAAAATGTGTCCAACAACCTGATGAAATTTGGG
The DNA here is from genome assembly GCF_031143425.1 of Pleurodeles waltl. Taxonomy (NCBI): domain Eukaryota; kingdom Metazoa; phylum Chordata; class Amphibia; order Caudata; family Salamandridae; genus Pleurodeles; species Pleurodeles waltl. Next base: position 317,100,800 of record NC_090442.1, on the reverse strand, counting down.
TTTCTGAGGAAGGTCAAATGGTCCTGCCCAAGAGTTTATTGTTGCAAATGGCCTGTTACTACTATGTCCAGGCACATATCGGGCGTGATGCCATGGTTAGATTGTTCAAGATTGACTGGTTTAATCCTAAATTCAGGCAGGCAGTAGAAGCAGTATGTCATCTCTGTATAGTTTGTCAGCAACTACACGTTGGAAAAGGGACAGTGGTAAATTTGAGCCACATTGAAAGAGCAGGAGGTCCATTCAGCAGATGCAACTGGATTTCATTGAAATGCCTGCATGTGGAGGTTTGAAGTACGTGTTGGTGAGTGTGTGTGTTTTTAGTCACTGGATCAAAGCATACCCTACAGGAAGGAATGACAGTCTCACAGTGGCAAAGCTGTTGCTTAGGGAGTTGATACCACGTTTCGGGTTTCCGATCTCTCTAGAATCAAGACAGGGGAACTCACTTCAATAACCAGGTGATTAAACTCTTATGTGCAGCACTAAACATCGAAAAAAAGTTGCATTGTAGTTACCGCCCTGAAGCATCAGGCCTGGTGGAACAAATGAATGGTACCTTGAAATCAAGAATTGCAAAGATGTGTGCAACTACGAATCATGAAATTCTCATGGGCAGAGCAATGACATTAAAAGCAGTTCCAACACTTGTCAATATAACAGATGAGATGGTGTTGGACTACTGCAAGGGGCTGGCCGATGTGGTTCGCTCTTTCTCTCAGCAGGTGCAGGCCACCACCCTACCACCCATCCACGATCCAGGCAACAACCTGAGAGACGATGACTGGGTCATTGTCAGAAAGCGTGTTTGCAAGACCTGTTTGGAACCGCGTTGGAAGGGTCCTTACCAGGTGGCGTTAACAACTACGACAACTGTGAAGTGTGCAGGACTTTTGAACTGTATACACGGGTGTCATACAAAGAGAGTGGTATGTCCACCAGATCATGAAGAAGCGTTGTTGAGAGCACCAATATCAGGGAAACAGGTCGCTGCATCTGAGCCAGAAAAAGAGCCAATAGAACCTGAAGTTGAACCAGAGCTTTACAGGAGGGTGTGCAGGAACCTATCTCGTCGGCTACAGCAGGAGAGTCTAGCTCAACAGAGGTTCTCCCAGAAGCAGACAATTCTGAAAAGCAGACAGAACAAGTGCCAGACAAAGAGGTTGAAAGAGTTGAGACTGATCAAAGTCAAAGTAATCTGACTCCTCCTGAGCCCGTTGTAGGTCCATCAAGAGAAAACACCATAGAAAAAGAAAAGGAGAAGAGTCCAATCTTGAGAAGGATATTGACAGAAGGAGCAAGAAAAGGAGATAATTGGCCTGTATCGCAAATAAGGAAGAAAAAGGAACTGGTCATAATGAAACAATAGAAAAAGAAGTAGACACTACGAGAAAGGAAGATTTAGGTGAAGGAGAACTAAGAGCTGATCAGAGGTTGAAAAGAAAGAGAATAGCAAGTCGACGCTACACAGGTCCTGAATGGGCGTCTGCAACTACCAATGAATGGCAACACAAGTTTATGTCTTTTTGTTTTGATAGAGAAGTTCCGAGTCAGTATTTTGATGTAACCTGAAGGTGATCAAGGAAGCTGAATTGTTGAGCTAATCTGAAAAATCCTAAAAGAAGACTGTTTGAAAATAATACTGTAAGAGACATTGAAAACCTGATTTGACATAAACCCGGATGTGACAAGCTGCTAATCGATTTTGACAAAGGAAGAGGGTTCCTTGATGTGAAACTGAACTGTGAGAGAAGATCTTTTTTTCTTTTGATTTTACTGCACTTTATATAATAGTTATTTCTGCTTTCTGATTCTTTACAGATCATGGCTGAGTTAAATAATCAAGACAGAGTTGTTAGGCATTGTAGATACATGAGTGTTGAACTGGCAATTACGTGTGGAATAGTGTTTATAATAATGATTGAGGGAATTTCTGTTCATGATATGAAAAGAGCTATTATTATTTCTGCTCCTGAAACTACTACACTAACAACTTTAGAGAGGTTTAAGTTAGATGAGAAGTATTTGCATGACTATACTAATGCTCAAGGAGAGCTTTCTTCTTATGTTTTCTATCACTTGTTGAGTGAGTATGTTGAGACAATGGATGTGAGGAATTGTCTTCTGTGTACGCAAATTCCTTCATCAGTAGAGGAAGGTGTTACGTACCATAGTCTTCCTTTAACTTATGGAATACGCTGTAGTTTGCTACTAACAAGATTTTATAACCAAGAGTATATACAGTATTTTTATTCTAACTACGATGCAGTGTTTTAATTTGTTCCTATTATTAAATATCTGAGCAGAATAGCTAGCAAACATGATATAGTACTAGTTAGAGGATTCTTTGAGCCACCACTAACATTTAGGACTGCTTCTGTGCATCACAATAACATCACATGCTTGCTTACACCTTTAGAAAAGAGCTTCATAGTGCATACTGATGATAGGAGAAGAGCATTAAAAGAGAAATTAGAAAAAGGGTTAAAGAAAAGGACTTACAAAAATGATTATGCTTACACTGTGTAGGAAGTTGGCTCTGTATATACTATTTCAAAGTAAGAAATAGTGTGCACAGAGTCCAAGGGTTCCCTTTAGAGGTAGGATAGTGACAAAAGTAGATAATTCTAATGCTCTATTTTGTGGTAGTGTGATCGAGCAGTAGGCTTACCAGAGGGTAGTGTTAAGCATTTGCTGTACATACACAGGCAATAAATGAGGAACACACAGTCAAAGACTTACTCCAGGCCAATAGATGTTTATATTGAAAAATATATTTTCTTAGTTTATTTTAAGAACCACAGGTTCACGATTTACATAAAAACACTTTAAATGTAAGGTACTTCACTTAGATACTTTAGGAACTTTGAATAAAAACAATATCATGTACAGTCTTTGTAAAAATGGAAATAAGCTATTTTCAAAGTGGACACTGCAAAAATAAACAGTTCCTGGGGGAGGTAAGTAAAGGGTAGATTAGGAGATAAGTAAAACACTTACAAGTCTCAGTTCTGGGGAATAGGCAGTCCACCGTTGGGGGTTCAAGGCAACCCCAAAGTTACCACACCAGCAGCACAGGGCCGGTCAGGTGCAGAGGTCAAAGAGGTGCCCAAAACACATAGGCGCCTATGGAGAACAGGGGTGCTCCAGTTCCAATCTGCCAGCAGGTAAGTACCTGCGTCCTCGGGAGGCAGACCAGGGGGGTTTTGTAGAGCACTGGGGGGGGATACAAGTAGGCACACAAAACACACCCTCAGCGGCACAGGGGCGGCCGGGTGCAGTGTGCAAAGCAGGCGTCGGGTTTCAGGTAGGAAACAATGGAGGGACCCGGGGGTCACTCTAGCAGTGCAGGCAGGCACAGGGGGGCTTCTCGGGACAGCCACCACCTGAGAAAGGTAGAGGGTCGCCTGGGGGTCACTCCTGCACTGAGATTCGGTTCCTTTAGGTCCCGGGGGCTGCGGGTGCAGTGCCGGTTCCAGGCGTCTTGTCCCTTCTTACAGGCAGTCGCGGTCAAGGGGAGCCTCTGGATTCTCTCTGCAGGCGTCGTTGTGGGGGCTCATGGGGGTTTTCTCTGGTTACTCACGGGCTCGCAGTCACCGGGGAGTCCTCCCTGTGGTGTTTGTTCTCTGGATCTCGAGCCGGGGGCGTCGGGTGCAGTGTGGGACGTCTCACGCTTCCAGCGGGAAACGTGAAGTCTTTGGAAGTTGCTTCTTTGTTGCCAAGAAGTTGCTGGTTTTGAGCAGAGCCGCTGTTCACGGGAGTTTCTTGGTCCTTTAGTACAGAGGAGTCCTCTGAAGTTTCAGAGGTCACTGGTCCCAGTCGGATGCGTCGCTGGTTGCAGGTTTTCGAAGTTGGAGACAGGCCGGTAGGGCTGGGGCCAAAGCAGTTGTCGGCGTCCGTCTTCTCTGCAGGCTTGTAGGTTAGCAGTCCTTCTTGTTTCTTCAGGTTGCAGGAATCTAGTTTCCTAGGTTCTGGGGTGCCCCTAAATACTGACTTTAGGGGTGTGTTTAGGTGTGGGAGGGCAGTAGGATTTCTCAAGACAGGGGTCACCTCAGCTCAGGACACCTTAGGGGCTGTCCTGACTGGTGGGTGACTCCTCCTTGTTTTTCTCATTATCTCTGTGAGAAAGTAGCCTCTTTCTAGCCTTGTTACCCCCACTTTTGGCCTGTTTGTGAGTATATGTCAGGGTGTTTTCGCTGTCTCACTGGAATCCTGCTAGCCAGGGCCCGGTGTTCATAGTGAAAACCCTATGTTGTAAGTGTGGTTGCTATGTGTCACTGGGATCCTGCTAGCCAGGACCCCAGTGCTCATAAGTTTGTGGCCTATATGTATGTGTTCCCTGTGTGATGCCTAACTGTCTCACTGAGGCTCTGCTAATCAGTGGTTATGCTCTCTCTGCTTTCCAAATTGTCACTAACAGGCTAGTGACCAATTTCACCAATTCACATTGGCATACTGGAACACCCTTATAATTCCCTAGTATATGGTACTGAGGTACCCAGGGTATTGGGGTTCCAGGAGATCCCTATAGGCTGCAGCATTTCTTTTGCCACCCATAGGGAGATCTGACTATTCTTACACAGGCCTGCCAATGCAGCCCGAGTGAAATAACGCCCACGTTATTTCACAGCCATTTACCACTGCACTTAAGTAACTTAGAAGTCACCTATATGTCTAACCTTCACCTGGTGAAGGTTGGGTGCAAAGTTACTTAGTGTGTGGGCACCCTGGCACAGGCCAAGGTGCCCCCACATTGTTCAGGGCAAATTCCCCGGACTTTGTGAGTGCGGGGACAACATTACACGTGTGCACTATACATAGGTCACTACCTATGTATAGCGTCAAAATGGTAACTCCGACCATGGCCATGTAACATGTCTAAGATCATGGAATTGCCACCCCAATGCCATTCTGGCATTGGGGAGACAATTCCATGATCCCCCGTGTCTCTAGCACAGAACCCTGGTACTGCCAAACTGCCTTTCCGTGGTCTCCAATGCAGCTGCTGCTATTGCCAACCCCTCAGACAGGTTTCTTCCCTCCTGGGGTCCAGGCAGCCCTGGCCCAGGAAGGCAGAACAAAGGATTTCCTCTGCGAGAGGGTGTAACACCCTCTCCCTTTGGAAATAGGTGTGAAGGCTGGGGAGGAGTAGCCTCCCCCAGCCTCTGGAAATGCTTTGATGGGCACAGATGCTGCCCATCTCTGCATAAGCCAGTCTACACCGGTTTAGGGATCCCCCAGCCCTGCTCTGGCGCGAAACTGGACAAAGGAAAGGGGAGTGACCAGGGGACGTGCCCAGAGCTCCTCCAGTGTGCCCCAGACCTCTGCCATCTTGGAAACAGAGGTGTTGCTGGCACACTGTACTGCTCTGAGTGGCCAGTGCCATCAGGTGACATCAGAGACTCCTTCTGATAGGCTCTTACCTTTCTTACTTGCCTATCCTCCTTCCTAGGTAGCCAAACCTCCTTTTCTGGCTATTTAGGGTCTCTGCTTTGGGGAATTCTTCAAATGCAAGAGTTCACCAGAGTTCCTCTGCATCTCCCTCTTCACCTTCTGCCAAAGGATCGACCGCTGACTGCTCAGGACGCCTGCAAAATCGCAACAAAGTAGCAAAGACGACTACTGCAACCTTGTATCGCTTCATCCTGCCGGCTTTCTCGCCTGTTTCCTGGTGGTGCATGCTCTGGGGGTAGCCTGCCTCCTTCTTGCACCAGGAGCTCTGAAGAAATCTCCTGTGGGTCGACGGAATCTTCCCCCTGCAACCGCAGGCAACAAAAGACTGCATCACTGGTCCTCTGGGTCCCCTCTCAGCATGACGAGCGTGGTCCCTGGAACTCAGCAACTCTGTCCATGTGACTCCCACAGTCCAGTGACTCTTCAGTCCAAGTTTGGTGGAGGTAAGTTCTTGCCTCCCCACGCTAGACTGCATTGCTGGGTATCGCGTGATTTGCAGCTGCACCGGCTCCTGTGCACTCTTCCAGGACTTCCTTCGTGCACAGCCAAGCCTGGGTCCCCGACACTCTAACCTGCAGTGCACAACCTTCTGAGTTGTCCTCTGGCATCGTGGGACTCCCTTTTCTGACTTCGGGTGGACTCTGGTTCACTCCTCTTCTAAGTGCCTGTTCCTGTACTTCTGTGGGTGCTGCCTGCTTCTGTGAGGGCTCCCTGACTTGCTGGGCGCCCCCTCTGTCTCCTCATCCAAGTGGCGACATCCTGGTCCCTCCTGGGCCACAGCAGCATCCAAAAACCCTAACCACAACCCTTGCAGCTAGCAAGGCTTGTTTGTGGTCTTTCTGCGTGGGAACACCTCTGCAAGCTTCTTCACGATGTGGGACATCCATCCTCTAAAGGGGAAGTTCCTAGTCCTCTTTGTTCTTGCAAAACACCAAGTTTCTTCCACCCAGTGGCAGCTTCCTTGCACCCTCAGCTGGCATTTCCTGGGCTCCTGCCCACTCTCGACACTGTTGCGACTCTTGGACTTGGTCCCCTTGTCTTACAGGTACTCAGGTCTGGAAATCCACTGTTGTTGCATTGCTGGTGTTGGTTTTCCTTGCAGAATCCCCCTATCACAACTTCTGTATTCTCTGGGGGTTGTAGGTGCACTTTACACCTACCTTACAGGGTCTTGGGGTGGGCTATTTTTCTAACCCTCACTGTTTTCTTACAGTTCCAGCGATCCTCTACAAGCTCACATAGGTTTGGGGTCCATTCGTGGTTCGCATTCCACTTTTGGAGTATGTGGTTTGTGTTGCCCCGATACCTATGTGCTCCTATTGCAATCTATTGTAACTTTACACTGCTTGCATTACTTCCTTTTGCTATTACTGCATATTTTTGGTATTGTGTACATATATCTTGTGTATATTTGGCATCCTCATACTGAGGGTACTCACTGAGATACTTTTGGCATATTATCATAAAAATAAAGTACCTTTATTTTTAGTATATCTGTGGATTGTGTTTTCTTATGATATTGTTCATATGACACCAGTGGTATAGTAGGAGCTTTGCATGTCTCCTAGTTCAGCCTAAGCTGCTCTGCTATAGCTACTTTCTATCAGCCTAAGCTGCTAGAAACACCTCTTCTACACTAATAAGGGATAACTGGACCTGGCACAAGGTGTAAGTACCTCTGGTACCCACTACAAGCCAGGCCAGCCTCCTACAATCTCCTCCAGCCTTGCCGCCAAAAGTGGGGGCAGTGGCCGGAGGGGCGGGCATCCCCACTAGCTGGGATGCCCTGGGGCATTGTAACAAAAGGCATGAGCCTTTGGGGCTCACCGCCAGGTGTTACAGTTCCTGCGGGGGGGTGAGAAGCACCTCCACCCAGCACAGGCTTTGTTCCTGGCCACAGAGTGACAAAGGCACTCTCTCCATGTGGCCAGCAACATGTCTGGGGTGTGGCAGGCTGGCAGAAACTGGTCAGCCTACACTAGAAGTCGGGTAGGTATTCAGGGGGCATCTCTAAGATGCCCTTTGGGTGTATGTTACAATAAATTGCACACTGGCATCAGTGTGCATTTATTGTTCTGAGAAGTTTGATGCCAAACTTCCCAGTATTCAGTGTAGCCATTATGGAACTGTGGAGTTCGTGTTTGACAAACTCCCAGACCATATACTCTTATGGCTACCCTGCACTTATAATGTCTAAGGTTTTGCTTAGACGCTGCAGGGGCATAGTGCTCATGCACATATGCCCTCACATGTGGTACAGTGCACCCTGCCTTAGGGCTGTAAGGCCTGCTAGAGGGGTGACTTACCTATGCCACAGGCAGTGTGAGGTTGGCATGGCACTCTGAGGAGAGTGCCATGTCGACTTAGTAATTTTCTCCCCACCAGCACACACAAGCTGTGAGGCAGTATGCATGTGCTGATCAAGGGGTCCCCAGGGTGGCATAAGACATGCTGCAGCCCTTAGAGACCTTCCCTGGCATCAGGGCCCTTGGTACCAGGGGTACCAGTTTCAAGGGACTTACCTGAGTGCCAGGGTTGTGCTAATTGTGGAGACAAAGGTACAGCTTAGGGAAAGAACACTGGTGCTAGGGTCTGGTTAGCAGGGTCCCAGCACACTTTTAAATCATAACTTAGCATCAGCAAAGGCAAAAAGTTAGGGGGTAACCATGCCAAGGAGGCATTTCCTTACACACTGTTATTAAAACGCAAGGGAAATTAGCTTTAGATGAATTACATGTAGGGAAGCTTTGTATATATAGGCCAAAATCTCACACTGACATTATTTGTAGGAATGAGTGAATGTAGGCATGTGTTTTTGTTTCAGAGTAAGTGGACATTTATGCTGAATGGTCAGGACTGTGCTATTCCTGGAATCTACTATATTTGTGGACTTAGGGCCATATTTATACTTTTTGACGCAAAACTGCGCTATCGCAGTTTTGCGCCCAAAAAATTAGCGCCGGCTAACGCCATTCTGAAGCGCCATGCGGGCGCCGTATTTATTGAATGGCGTTAGCCGGCGCTAGCAGACCGGCGCTGCCTGGTGTGCGTGGAAAAAAAACACGTACACCAGGCAGCGCCCGCGTTGGGGAAAATGGCGTTAGGGCGTCTTAAAATGGGGCAAGTCAGGTTGAGGAAAAAAAATCGCCTCCACCCGATTTGCGCCATTTTTAACGACGACCAGACAACATTTACATGACTCCTGTCTTAGTAAAGACAGGAGTCATGCCCCCTTGCCCAATGGCCATGCCCAGGGGACTTATGTCCACTGGGCATGGCCATTGGGCATTGAGGCATGTAGGGGGGCACAAATCAGGCCCCCCTATGGCAATTCTTTTTTTTTTTTTTTATTAAAAATTATACTTACCTGAACTTACCTGAATGTCCCTGGGATGGGTCCCTCCATCCTTGGGTGTCCTCCTGGGGTGGGCAAGGGTGGCAGGGGGGGTCCCTGGGGGCATGGGAGGGCAGCTGTGGGCTCATTTTGAGCCCACAGGTCCCTTAACGCCTGCCCTGACCCAGGCGTTAAAAAGAGGCGCAAATGCGGGTTTTTTTGCCCCACCCACTCCCGGGCGTGATTTTTGCCCGGGAGTATAAATACGACGCATTTGCGTCGCAGTCATTTTTTTAGACGGGAACGCCTACCTTGCATCTCATTAACGCAAGGAAGGCGTTCACGCAAAAAAATGATGCTCATTTCTCATACTTTGGCGCTAGACGCGTCTAACGCCAAAGTATAAATATGGCGTTGGTTTTCCGCCAAATTTGCGTCGAAAAAAACGACGCAAATTCAGCGCAAACGGAGTATAAATATGCCCCTTAATGCTTATTACCGTCTTCCAAAGAAGATGGTCTGGGACATGTTATTTGGGGATAGTTTTCCCTAAAATTTATAAGATAGATGACTCATCAGAGGAGGGACTGTTGACGCAGATATGCTAATTTGAAATTATTAATGAATGTTTATGTGTTTTGATCAACAAAAAGCTCGTAGAGAAATTTATCGTAGAGAAAATAATGTGCACGTTTGAAAATGTGCCCACTGGGCATGGCAGCCACTTATACGAAAGTTGTACTAAAATAACTAAAAATTTGTGAAATAATGAAAACATGTAAGAATAATGTAGTAATGTGTCATATTGAGATGTATAACCTATGTTTTTCTTTAATTTGTAGAATTAACTTAGCTGAAGTTATGGCCTAGTCTTTTCCAGGCCTCACACAAGAAGCTGAATTTCTAACACACTGCAGAGAAGCTACTGCCTTAACCTGACCCTGAAGCGCCCCATGTTAAAAGTTGCTTAGCTAGAGTTTTCTGCAATGTACGGATGGACAGGGGATGATGAAGTCACATTGATACAATTATGTGTAGATTAGGCTGAATGTACTTTCCCAGGACTTGAACAAGGGGAGCACTGACTGAAGAGGAACATGCAACATTTTCAATACCTGAAGAGCCAGATGATGAAGACATCGTACATTGGACCAATCCGTGAACTGAGAAAAAAGAAATATTAGAACTCATAGATTTAAAACAGTTATATTATAGTTTAGAGTCATATCTGCCGATTGACTGACCAATTAGATATTAGGGGGACGGACTGTAAAACTCTAATAAAAAGTCATGACAAGGGGCTAAAACCAGAGATGCAGGAGATGAGAGGGGAGAATTTATGACATCGGGAGACGCGGTTCGAGATTCTTTCATTGGGCTCATACTCCTGAGAGTCTGATGCGTTGCTGATCTATTTGATTACCTGAAGACGAAGACTGACTTTGTTGCTGATCCATTCTGCGGAGAGGTAGCTATGAAAATGTGACTGACTAACTTTGTGCCTTTTCTTCTAGGTACCAACTGTGCTGTTTTATCATTTTTCTCTTAGCTAGATGTTTTCCAAATTCACGTTTTCTAAATTGTTTTGCATGATGATCCACATGCTAATGCCAAGCTGGGTTAGTTAAGGGGTTTTCGGGTGACTTGACCATGACAAGTGATTGAAGGACTGATTTGCTGAACACTGCTATTAATGCTGCTATATTCATCTTTATTGGCTTATGCTGAAGCATTCAAGCATATGTTTTCACAAGTTTCAAATAGATTGTGTTATTGGTGGTCACTGATAAATTAATTCAGAATTGATTAAATAAAGTTTGCCTTAACCAAATGCATTAGAATTGTAATTAATAGGAAAATAAAATTTGTTAAATGCTTCATTGAGTTGTGGTTATTTATGAAGTGATGGTTATAATTCTTTTATTGACTAATGGTTCTCTTAGTGGTTACTGATTGATTACATTGATTATTAATGCCATTGGTCCCTACATGATTAGGATACTCCATGCAATCCAAAAGGTTCATCGGCCTATACGCGTCCCCTTGTAAGTTTACTTATTAAGGACCAGGCGCGTTAGAAATGGTCACCACTCAATAATGCTTATCGGTATAATGATCTCCGATTGTATTCAGACTGTCTAGCTTGCGAGACAGTGAGAATAGTAGACACTGTGAGTTATGGAATCACAGAGGGGGTCATTATGACCCTGGTGGAAGGCAGAGAAGCGGCGATAAGACCGCCAACAGACTGGAGGTCTTTTTTTTTGTATTATGACCATGGTGATTACCGCCATGGTCATCCGCCGGTTCTCCGTTCCGCCCGCTGGGCTGGAGACCTGGGTCTCCAGCCCGGCGGCCGTCACTATACCGCCGCCGGTATTTTGACCTGGCTTGCCACCGTGGATTTCCTGCGGTTGGAACCGCCATGAAGTACATGCCGGTAAGCACGATCAGTGCCAGGGAACTCCTTCCCTGGCACTGATAGGGGTCTCCCCCACCCCTTACCCTGACTCCCTCCCCTACACCCCCCACCACCCCTGCCACCCCCCAAAGGTGGCAGGGCCCCCCTCCCCACCCCGACCCCCAACATCACATAACTCACACACACACACGACACGCACGCAGGCACCACCAACACACACACGCACACACACCGACATACATGCCTGCATCCACACACACAGTCAGACCCGCACACCCACATACAAATATACACGCACACATCCATACAGACATACCCACAGACATACACCCACTCATTCCCAAAACATGCAACACCCCCGCAAGCATACACGTACTCACACACCCCCTCTACATACACAGACGCACACCCCCATACACCCACACAACACACAACACCCCCCCTCCCCCCTCCCCTAACGGACGATCGACTTACCTTGTCCGTCGATCCTCCGGGAGGGGACTGGAGCCATGGGGGCAGCTCCGCCGACACCACACCGCCAACAGAACACCGCCACGGTGAATCACAGGACGTGATTCGCTGGGCGGTGTTCTGTTGGCGTGGCGGTGGAGGTGGAGCAACCTCCACTTCCCCGCCTCCCGCCAGTATGGCTGTTGGCGGCTCTCTGTCCGTAAAAGGACGGAGAGCTGCCAACGGTCATAATTGGCCGAGCGGCAAACCACCACCACTGGCGGTCTTCCGCATGGCGGTCCCTCGGCAGTCTTGTAAAAAGACCACAGAGGTTGTAATGACCACCAGAGTGTGTGTATGAAGTGAATTAAAAGTAATCAAGCTTGGAGGAATGCTGTAAATATTTAAGATTGGTCCCCATGCCGGACTCTTCAGGAGGAAGGGTGATAAATCAGGTAAAGGGGTGGCCTAGAGTGGTTGTGGAAAAAAGTTTGGTTTGCAGACCCTGTACCATCTCAAGCAGGTGTATCCAGCTTCAGTTTCAACTTAAGCAGTTCATTATGTGGAGTGGGTAAGGGAGTGAATACTCCTTAAGTCATTTTTCACTGTTGTAAGGCCTATCTCTCACACTAACACTGGGTTACTTCATTACTTTTAGTAAGTAATATGTTTAAATACTTTACCCTCTGCCTCTAAGTTAAGCCTGAGTGCTTTTGTGCCTGTCTACCAAAGGATTATGCACAGGTTAATATTGTGATTTTTGTAGTTTACACCTGAAAAGGATTGTGGTTGTTGTCTGAGTGACAACCAATAATCCAGTTTCTTACAGTAATTTTTTTTTTGTATTTTACATTAGTAACTATGCTGCAATGCTGTAAGTTTCCGTCAATGACAAGAGTTTTCTGCAGGCCCAATGGACAATTCTAAATACGGAGTGCAGGTACTAAATCAGAGCGACTGAGCTTTTTACTCATTCACTCTGATGGAGTAAATACCATACACCAATCCATAAATCATGAAAATCTATTGCAGGAGTCTGAGGGTGTGGAAGTATGACGATGAGACGGCGTTGACTTGGTGGGTCATGGATAGAGAGGAGTCCAGCAGGGGTGTTTCCCAGTGTGGTGGGCCACCAGGGGATGTTTCAGATGGAAGGGGAGCATCTCTGTCTGGCCCGAGTTGAGTTTGAGGCAGCTGGCTACCATCCAGACGGCAACTGCTCTCATCCCGTTGTAGAAATTTCTCTTGACCTTTGCAGTCCTCGGACAGGGAGAGGATCAGCTGGGTATCGGCAGCATAAGAGGCTATGTTTAGCCCGTGTTGTTTGATGATCTTGGCTAGTGGGGCCATGTAGATGTTGAAAAGCGCCAGGCTGAGTGATCATCCTTAGGGCACTCCGCAGCATGTGTCTATGGAGTCAGAGGTGACCGGTGGTAATCTGGCACTCTGTGTTCTTCCGATGAGGAAGGACCCGATCCAATCCAGTGCTTTACCTCATATGCCGGCGCTGTGTAGTCTGTCGCAGAGGGTGGAGTCGGAGATGGTGTCAAATGCAGAAGAGAGGTCGGGGAGGATGAGTGCCGCTGTGCCTCCGTGGCCTAGTATGAAGCGAATGTCATTGGGGGATGCTAGGGGTGCTGTTTCGTTTCTGTGATTGTTTCTGAATCCAGATTGGGATGGGTCTAAGATTTGGTGTTTCATCTTAATCCACAGTCATAATGATGCTTTAATAGCTGCTAATAGGGCTTTTTCAGTGAGATAGGAGGATTTTGATGGATCCAATAATGAACTGGAGTCCTCAAAAGGGTAAACCTGAGATTTAATAGATTTTTCCAGCACTGTAGAAAAAAGGGAAAGTTGTAAAATAGACACTATTTACTCATGGAACTGGGGTCTGCCTATAGTTTTTGAGCAGAGGTGTGACATGAGCATGTTTCCTTTTATGAGGTATCTAGCCAATGTTGAAGATAGTTTGCATATAGCCTTTACAATAGGTAATACTTTATTAGCTGTGGGTGATAAAATCTGAGGAGAACCTGGACAGTAGCGTAATGCAAGATGATTGCCCCCCCCCCACAGAATGTGATGAGGGGCCTCCTAGTCTCTCATACCTCACAAATATTCATTGATCTTGTGCTAAATGGGTCCGATGGTTGAGCCTCCTCTGCACTGCACTTCGAGGGCTGCAGGAGCCTGCGTTGCACCCCTGGACATCAGTTTGTAGCAAATCATGATTTCTGTTAGACTTGGCATCCTTGGTGTGGTCTCCACTAACTTTTAGCCTCTGTTTCCCAGGTTGTTGATGTGTGCTGGACTCTGTTTTTGTTGTTTTTGTTACTCTGGGCTTTACCACTGCTATCCAGGTCTAAGGTGCAAGTGTTCCTATGTAAAATGTATGTGTAATTGGATTTTCATGATTGACATATTTGATTTACTGGTAAGTCCCTAGTACAGTGCACTAGAGGTGCCCAGGACCTGTAAATCAAATGCTGCTGGTGGGCCCACTGCACTGGTTGTGCCACCCACATTAGTAGCCCTGTAAAAATGGCCCAGACCTGCCACTGCAGTGCCTTTGTGTGCAGTTTTAAACTGCCAATTCGACTTGACAAGTGTACCCACTTGCCAGGCCTAAACCTTCCCTTTTCTTACATATAAGCCACCCCTAAGGTAGGCCCTAGGTAGCTCCATGGTTAGGGTGCAATGCATGTTTAAGGTAGGACATACACTAAAGTGTTTTATATGTCCTGACAGTGAAATACTGCCAAATTCAGTTTTCACTGTTACACAGCCTATCTCTCTCATAGGTTAACATGGGGGCTGCCTTTAAATATGATTAAAGCATAGATTCCCTTTGGGAGCAGATAGACATGTGCAGTTTGGGGTCTCTGAACTCACAATTTAAAAATAGATCTTTTAGTAAAGTTGGTTTTAAAATTGTGTTTCAAAATGCCACCTTTAGAAAGCAGGCATTTTCTTGCTTAAACCATTCTGTGACTCTGCCTGTTTGTGGATTCCCTGTCTGGGTCAGTTTGACAGTTGGGCTGTTTGCACCTCTCTCTACACAGTGACTCAAAGGGAGCTGGGGTTTAGCCTGCATATCCTGATGAGTCATCTGTGCTAGGAGGGAGGGGATGAGTGGTCACTCACATCTGAAAGGGTTGTGCCTGCCCTCACACCATACAGTCTCCAACCCTCTGATGTGTGTGTGGAGCCTGCCCTGGGCAAAGCAGTATCTCACAAACAAGAGAGACGTTCCTTTGAATTAGGCCTACTTCAAAGGCAGAAAGGAGTATAAGAAGAGCACCCAAACCCCTGAACATTAGATCACTTCTGGAACCAAGAGGAACCTCTGCCAAGAAAAAGAGCTGAAAAGTGCTGCCCTGCCTGTGACTATGCTTTGTGGAGCTATCCTGCAGTTACTGCTTCTGCCTGTGAAAGGGGAGAAAGACTGGACTTTGTTGTGCATTCCTCCTTGTGAAGAATCTCCAAGGGCTTGAACTGAGCTTGCCTCCTGTTGTTGAAGTCTCTGGGCCATCAAAGACTTCCCCTGCGAGCACTTGGACTCTCTGCCAAGACTCCTGCCCTGCCAAGTGGTGCCCTATCCAGTTCCTGGGCCTTTGAAAGATGAAGCTGACAGACCAAGACTGAAAATCCATGCACAGACCGCTGTGCGGGGAATTTTTCAACACGCCTTACGTGACACAGCTGATAAACGACATGCTGCCAGCTTGCGGCTAAAATCAATGGTCCACCTGCATTGTGGCTGTAAGATCGACACAACGCGGCTGGAGAAACGAAGTGCAAGACCCGCTAACGGAGGCTGATAACTACTCAATCCCCACACAGCGCAGTTTTGTGATACTATGCAACCTGATTTTCAACGCAACATCGATGGGCACAGAGAAAACAATGCAAAGCCTGCCTGGTCTCGAGTTGCCTGTCTGGATCAACACATCGCTCTCTTGCGGGAGAGGAGTAACGACGCACGACGACCCGAACAGATGAGGAACGACGCACGGTCTTGCTTGCAAGAGAGAAACCGATGCATCACTGGCTTTTTTTGACACACACTTGCCCGTGCAGCTTTATTTTGATGCTACCCAGGTACGTTTGTGAAATAACAACGTTCTCACTGTTTTCTAAAGGATTTAACACTCTTATTCTTTGAAAATTCATACCTTGACTTGTGTATGGTGGATTTTTGGCATTTTGGTCTTGTTGTAGATAAATATTGTTTAGATAAATGTTCTCTATTTTTCTAAACCTGTGTTGTGTCATTTTGTAGTGTTTTCACTGAGTTACTGTGTGTGTTGGTACAAATACTTTCCAAATTGCTTCTCAAGTTAAGCCTACCTGCTGATGCCAAGCTACCAAGAGGGTGAGCGGGGGTCAACTGAGGGTGATTCTCCTTTACCCTGACTAGAATGAGGGTCCTTGCTTTTGACAGGGGGTAACCTGACTGTCAACCAAAGACCCAATTTCTAACAATCGTCCTAAGCATGGAGGTGGTGTGTGAAGGGAAAAGCAGTTGAAAGTGTTTGTAGGGAGGATGCCACTGAAAATGGGAGCCACAAAAGGAAAAAAGTGAGTGGAGGCCAGTCTGGGGCCCAACGTCTGCTTGAATTTTGGTGGTTTCATCATGAAAAAAGTAGTAAGGCTGTTACCTAATTCCAGAGATGGAATATTGATTGGTGCAATATATTGTTAACTTTGTAAAAAAGGCCCTTGGAATAGTTTTTAAAAATTTTCAGTCATCTCAATGAAGTATGCTGACATGCATTTCTAACTTCAAATTATTATGATTTACCTGTTATAGTTTCTGGCACCACACCCTCTCCATTAGTTTGCATTTGTGTTTCACCGTTCAAATAGAACCTGTGTACCAGGAACTATTGGCATATTTTTATGAGAGGAAAATTATTTTGGAGGGAATGCTTTATCCAGCACACACTTGATCCAATCATTATACGTTTCTGAGGTTTTGCTTCTGTCTAAGGTGGTTATGGGCATATTATGAAGTGGCTCTTCAAATACATTTTTTAGAACATTCTTTATAGGGGTTTCAAATTTTAAAATAGAGCAAATGGCAAAGAGAGGCAACAACAGATCCTACAAGTTACATAAGACAAAGGAAATGGACAGATGGCACAAAAGAAAATAAAGGTAATATCAATTTTCAAATTATGACCTTGATGGCAGATGTTTCTCTCTTACGGGGCATTGAACTGGACCATGTGTTCAGAGTTGATGTAGTGCTGGTGCATGTGCCACGCATGTATGTCTTGGAGATCAGTACCATTAGCATCAGTGTCTAGTTAAAATGTAAGTATCTTGATCCCCTGCCAAATGTTTATGTGGGAATCTCTGGGTTCTGTACACCTCTTTGTTTTAACAGTGGGTCTACCCTTTGAGCCATTCATGAAGAGAGAAGGAGAAGTCAACCACAGACGTCAATTCACCAAAATGCCAGGAGTAGTGGAAGTGACATCACACGTACTTTGACCTCCACTTTTGCTAACACATATACGTACATATACACACACATTCACACTTGAACACTCTCTCTCACATAAACACACTCTCACCCATAAGCATGCATACAACATAAATTTAAAAGCATGTCTTTACTCATCTGCCATGGAAGGGCATATTCCAGCTAATTGGACTCCATTTTTATTACACTAATAGTGAATATTATAATTTATTATTATTCTTCAATATTAGTGTGATAAGAAATTGACAGAAAACAAAGAAAGCAGAGCCCCTACTGATGGAAGAGCTGCCACCGTGTTTCTGACACGAATTTGTCACCTCTGAGGCCAGGAGTCGCAAAGGCACGGGTAGAAAACGGCAAGCCAGTGGTCACTACTGCAGCCCCTGTCAACCCCTAAATGATGTCCAAGAGGTCAACCCTTCATCTTTGCACAATGTGGTGCTTTGCAGTTACACAGCCCATCCCAATTAGTGTGCAGCTTCTTTTAGAGCCCCCATTCTCATCTTGCCAAAAGAGCAGTTTCAAGTGTGAAGGGAACGGTTAGACTGGTCACCACTGTCATATTTCCAAAATAACTGAATATGGAGACATTCCCATGTAATAAGGAAAAAGGTGTCTTTCAATTGGACATCTGGTGCAAGCATAGGAGGTCTTTAACCTCATTTTCTATAAATCATGCAGGATATAGCAAGTTCTGAGAAAGGTAGTTGAGGTGGATCAGACGAGCCTAGCTTCTACTCGTTCAGTATTGTCAAGTACACCAAGTACCCTTTTCAGTGCTTAATTTGTGCTTGTTGTTTCCGGTGCTGAGCACCGGCACTTTATTTTCGAGGGCCAGGGTTTATTCTTCTGCCTCAAGTATTTGCTGCGAGCAAAAGACACATCTGAAAAAGACGGAGGAAGGGAAAAACGAAAAAGAGTTATAATGGGAGAAAGTAGAAAGCTGCTAGAGTGAGCTGAAGGGCCAGGGAGTGGCTTTATATGGATTGAAGAGGCCCAAGATGGTTTAAAGATTTTGCTGCCTCAGTATTCCGTGTTCCTGCATTTAATTGCAGCAGCCGCATGTTT
Organism: Pleurodeles waltl; assembly: GCF_031143425.1. Classification (NCBI taxonomy): domain Eukaryota; kingdom Metazoa; phylum Chordata; class Amphibia; order Caudata; family Salamandridae; genus Pleurodeles; species Pleurodeles waltl. Next base: position 317,082,578 of record NC_090442.1, on the reverse strand, counting down.
AAGAGAAGGCCTTTGGGCACCGGCACGTTTTTATTTACAAATTAGGCACTGACCTTTCCCAGTGGGCCTATTGGTAAGGCCAGGGACACTGAGTCATCCAATTATTCTTCAATTTTTTCAAGGGCAAAATGTAGTTGTAGGAATCTAAAAAAATTGAAGGTGTTTAACACAAACTTCATTTTAGCTTGTTTTGCTCTCCACATTCCCCAATGCCAATGGAGTCCCATTTATCAAATCTTTTCAATTTACGTACTCCAAGATGTTGGGTGCTCCACCATAGTTGCTTGGGATAGTTTTTATACTACCCACTGTGTTCAGGACAACACAGCAGATTTTTATTGTAATCTCCAGGACTTCAGGGAAGGAGTTTAAGGGTCTTGCACAATATAGGCATACGGGGGCCATGTCCCAGGGGAAGAGGTTGGCCTGTAAGCTCTGAGCAGGGTACTCTTGATCTCTGTAGACCTAGTCACTTATAATGGCCAAGTGGGCAGCCAAGGACTACAATTGCAAACCAACAGCTCCTAATCCCCCTTCATAGATTGACAGCATGCATTTAAGAAAGGGAGTTCTTGGGTGCTTCCCGGCCCATAGAAAGCCTCTTGTGTCAGATTTAACATTGTTAAAAAGACTGGTTTGAAAATCATGCAGGTAGTTTTGGACTCTGCAAAGCCACGTAGGCAGTTTTATCATTCTTTGTAATGCATTACTACCCAGTATTGAGAGAGGAGAGTGAACTACAATCACTGATCTTCATCTGTCTTAAAGAGCAGGGGCCATATATTTAAATTTCACATTTTCTGAGGGCATGCTGCTATGTGGGTTCCTAGGTATTTGAAGGTCCCTGTCTTCTAAGATAGTTTGGTCACCCTGACCATCCAACATGTGCAGCTGCTTATCAGCACCAAAGCCTCTCTGTAGAGCTTTAGGATTTTCATTAGCCTATCACTGGTGGCCAGGAAATCTTATTTAAAAATGAGGACATCATCTCCTTATAAAGATATAGGCCCTCATTACAACCCTTGCGGTAATACCGCAAACCAGCCGGCGGTAATAAATATGAAATTATGACCACAGCGGAAACTGCTCAGACAGACAGCCACTTTAACACACCGACCGCCAGGGCGAAAACAACAGGCACCACAACGGTAACCGCCTACAGCCAGGCAGAAGACAATGTTCTGCCCACTGTATAATGACACAAAAATCCGCCACCTTTTCCGGGGCGGTACCAACGACATCAAAAGCCTGGTGGAAACACTGCACAGAAGGGAAACAACTCACCTCTGGAGACTCAAGGAAGAACCACGCTGCCATGGAGCCCGAGTTGCATGTGTTCCCAATGCTCTTCTACGTTATGCTCCACTACGAACACCAACGCCAGCAAAGACGATCACGGTGAGTACTGCCGCCTAGCACTCAGGGGAGGGGGTAGGAAAAAGAGAGTGACACACACACGCAACACCCACACCCCATAAACCATACGCACAAGCAGATGCAGTAGCATTACATATTCACCTCGTACCCCTCAGGAATAATTCAAGGACAACTAAAATAGAGTAAAAAGAGTGTAATAAGATAAATATAGTAGGAATACATACATCCAAATCAAAGAGTATATACACATTCACAATTCAACAGACACTGCCCAGTCCTCAATGTTCGTGAGCCACAGGGCCACATCACAAAGTCCAAGGCCCCACCTCACTCCTGCAACAACACAGAGAGAACACTGCAGGGCCATCAGGACGAAAGTAGCCAGGCACCTCAGGGGGACAGGGAATGGGGGGCACCTCAGCTGGAAGATGGAACAACGCAACTGGTCCTGGACAGGGCAACATGCCCATCACTCTGTCCTGCGGAGTGCATGGCCACAGTCTCTCAAGTGGGTGACTTCCCCACATGCTCTGGAGGGGACAACTTGCCCTGTGCTTGGTCCTGGGGAGTGCAAGGCCACAGTCTCTCAAGTGGGTGACTTGCCCACATGCTCTAAGGGGGCATCCTGGGGAGGATGGGGTGAGTGGATGGCTTCCCCACTGGGTCTGGAGGGGGCATTGTGCCCTGTGAGCTTCATCCTGGGGAGGATGGGGTGAGTGGATGGCTTCTCCACTGGTTCTGGAGGGGGCATTGTGCCCTGTGAGCTTCATCCTGGGGAGGATGGGGTGAGTGGTTGGCTTCTCCACTGGTTCTGGAGGTGGCATTGTGCCCTGTGATGCAGATCTTGGGGAGTGAAAGGTCACAGTCTCTCACCTGGGTATCATACCCACAGAATTTGCAGGGGCCAGGCCGCATAACAGCCCATGGACGCAGGACTACACACTGTCCGCTGGCTGTGACAGCTTCTCAGTGGTGGCAGTGGTTGTGCTGCTGGTGGAGCTGGCAATGGTGGGGGAGGCTCCAGCGCCTCCCCTGCAGCCTCGGACGGCTGCCCACTGGGGTTGCTGCTGCTGGTGACAGTGCTGGGTGGTGGTGCTGGTGGTGGTGCTGGCAGTGGTGGGGGGAGGCTCCAGCCCATCTCCTGCAGTCTTGGACGGCTGCCCACTGGGGCTGCTGCTACTGGTGGCAGTGCTGACATTGGTGGGGGGGAGGCTCCAGTACATCCCCTGCAGCCTCGGACGGCTGCCCATTGTGGCTGATGCTGCTGGTGGCGGTGCTGGCAGTGGTGGGGGAGGCTCAGCCCATCCCCTGCAGGCTCGGACGGCTGCCCAGTGGGGCTGCTGGTGCTGGTGCTGGCCGTGGTGGGGGAGGCTCCAGCACATCCCCTGCAGCCTCGGACGGCTGCACCACCATGGTTGGTGGTGGGGGCTCCGACTGAGTCCCAGCACAAGGCCCCTTGTCCCCACTGCCTGCTGTTGCAGGCCCCTTGCCCTTCCTTCCTGCAGCTCGGGCTGCGTCCTTGCCCTTCCTTCCTGCAGCTGGGGCTGTCTCCTTGCCCTTCCTTCCTGCAGCTGGGGCTGCCTCCTTGCCATTCCATCCTGCAGCTGGGGTTGTCTCCTTACTCTTCCTTCCTGCAGCTGGGGCTGACTCGTTGCCCTTCCTTCCTGCAGGTAGGGCTGACTCCTTGCCCTTCCGTGCTGCACTTGGGGCAGGCACCCTTTCCGTCTGGCTGGCTGGTGGCCAGGATCCATTCCCACCTGGAGTAGCTGGGGACACTACTGTGCCCCTGGACTGGGTGGCTGAGGTGCTTGCCTGGGTTTTGACCACCCTGGCCTGAAGTGAGGGCTAGGGAAGCGGTCAATGTTGGCAAGGAAAAGCTTCTTAGGGACTTAGGGGCGGGAAGAGGGAGATGGTTTGGGAGTGGAGGAAGAGGGAGTGGTGGTAGGAGGTGTCAGTCTGCTGTGTTTGGGTGCAGGTGCATGGGCTGGATGTTATTTTGAGGTGGATGGCTGTTGGGTGTCTGAGTGCTTGCGTTTGTGTACTTTGGGAGGAGGGGGCACATGCACAGTGGGAGGGGACACAGGGGACGTGTGCATGGATGTGGGGGTGGTGATTGTAAAGTGAGTGGTGTTTACTGATAGGTGTGCTGGTGGTAATGGATGAGGATGTGGTGCATGCAGGTGTGAGCGTATACACAACTGGGAGGGAGGTGTAGGACAAGGAGGAGGGGGACACAGTGGAAATATGTGGATGTTGGTATGTCTGATTCTGCATGTTGTTTGTGTGAGTGCCTGTGGGATGAAGTGTGGTGCTTGTGTTTGCCAAGTCCACTCTTGTGTGTTGTCCTGGGTGCCTGCTCATCTGCCTGTGTGCTTGGGATAGGTTGAGGGGAATGGGATTGGGTGGAGGAAGTTGGAGGGTGGAAACAGGGGCAATGGCTGCCATCAGAGAGAAGGCCAGAGCGTGGATTGATCTCTGTTGAGCTGCCAAGCCAGTGTGAATGCCCTCCAGAAATGAATTGGACTGTTGTATTTGGGCTGCCAGCCCCTGGATGGCATTCACAATGGCTGACTGTCCAACAGAGATGGATCGCAGGAGGTCAATAGCCTCCTCACTCAGGGCAGCAGGGCTAACTGGAGCAGGGCCAGAGGTGCCTGGGGCGAAGGAGATGCCCACCCTCCAGGGTGAGCGGGCACGGAAAACTCGCTGATGGGCTGCTGAGAGGGCAGTGCTGGTACAGGATGTGGTGGCTGTACCTGTAGCTGGGGTGGTCACAGAGGTGTCTGCCACTACCAGGGAGCTTCCATCGGAGGAGGAATCCGTGTCCGCACTGTCACCTGCAGTCGCCGCCGTGGTGCTCCCCGGACCTCCCTCCCACTGGTGCCTTCACCGTTGGTGGATTCAGCCTCCTGGGTCCTGTGGGATGCAGCTCCCTCCATCGCCAGTGCCTTTGCTCCTCCGCCAGATGATGCTAGTGCACATAAGGACAGGGTGGCAAAACAAAAAGGGGGGAACAGACAAAGGATACACTTGGTCAATGGTGGCAACACCACCACCGTTGGCATGCACAACACACTCACACACAGGGAACAGTCCTACGCATTAGGCAATGCACTACCAGTCACAATGCTAGTCACCAACCCATGGATAGAGATATCTAACGCAAATTGCAGCATACCTGAGACCCACTGACCCCTGCCCATTAGTGGATGCCTTCTAGCTTGGTTGGAGAACTTTCACATCAGAATCCTGCACAACATGGGACCTACTCTGCAATGCCCGGCCTGGCCTAGGGGCACCCACAGGGCCCGCACCCCCCACCCGGATTCCACCCTACCAGGCGTAAGTTGTGAATTAGGGCACTGTACTCACCCCCTTGTGGCTGCTGTGATTCCCCCCCAGTGCCCATCTAGCTCTGGATAGGCCACCGACAGTATGTGGGCCATCAGGGGGGTCAGAGTTTGAAGGGCACGTTGGGAGGCCATCCCCAGCTGGGCCTCCACCGCCTTCCGTGCCCAGTATCTCAGGTCCTCCCACTGTTTTCAGATTCTGGTTGCTCCGCCTGCCGTAGATCCCACCGATCCGTACGACCTTGGCGATGGCACACCATATACCCTTCTTTTGATGGGCGCTGACCTGCAGGGAAAGGTATTAGTCCGACCGTCCTACCTGTTACACTCATGGCCCACCATGCCCCTTCCCATCCCCATTAGCACAGACATGGCCCACCATACATGCTCTACGCTGCCCAGGGCCCATCCCCAAACCCCCCTACATGAGGCCTTTGCACATAGCACTCCATGCATTCACGCCCCATGCAGTGCACTCACTGTGTACTCACCTGTTGGTCTGAAGGCCCATACAGCAGTCAGTACTGCGGTAGAACCCCATCCACTAGTCGCTCCAACTCCGCCAAGGTGAAGGCAGGAGCCCTTTTCCCAGTAACACGAGCCATGGTCGGTTCCAGACACAGGTCACAGCAGCACTTGCAGTGTAGGTCCTCTCCTGTTGAAGGTCAAATAGCAAGTGAGTGCACAGATAGAAAATGGTGGTCACGTCCTCGGCGGTGCATACTGTCACCGACGGCGTACATCACCATTGGCCACTGTACCCCATACGGCCCAATGAGAACCAACGAGGAGTTGTGCAGCGGTTCTCGACTGCCTCCCGCAAAGGTGTACAATGTCAGCAGAATTACCTCATTTCCACCTGTCCCTCCATACAGGACAGGTGGACGCCATTTTGGTGGGGGTGCAGGTCATGAATCCTAACTGTGTCACAGTACACAAATGCACTATTTTGGACATCGCCAACAAAATAATGTTACAATCACAATATGCATTGAACTATAGTAGTTGGAATGTAGAGATAATGACCAGCTGCTCACTCTTTTGCCCCACAGATTGCAACTGCTACGGTTGAATAGGAGATGGAGACATCCCCCCATGTACAGACCCCTGGTGGACTTGGCAACAATGGAGGACAGGCACATTATCCTCAACTATAGACTTGACAGGGCCACAATCACAGAGCTGTGTGCCCACTTGGAGCCTGACCTAACATCTGCTATCCGTCACCCCACTGGGATCCCCCTCTTGTGTAAGTCCTATCAGTGCTCCATGTCCTGGCTAGTGGCTCTTTCCAAGTGACAGTGGGCTTGGCAGTAGGAATGTCACAGCCAATGTTCTCAATAGTGCTGACCAGAGTGTTGTCTGCCCTGATTAAATACATGTACAGCTACATCGTTTTCCCCCAGGTTGAGGATTTGGCCACAGCGAAAGCTGACTTCTATGCAATGGGACAAATCCCCAACATCATTGGGGCAGTCAATGGAACACATATAGCATTTTTCCCTTCCCCCGGCGAAATGAGCAGATGTTCAGAAATCGAAAGAGTTTTCACTCCATGAATGTCCAGATGGTGTGCCTGGCGCACCAGTACATCTCCCAGGTCATTGCAAAGTATCCTGGGTATGTGCATGATGCCTTTATCCTGAGGAATAGCAGCATCCCAAATATGATGGCCCAAATCCAGAGGCACAGGGTGTGGCTAATAGGTGAGTCCTGATTCCACCCCAGTGGATGTTGGTGTATGGGTATGGTGTGGGCCCTAAGGGTGAGTGTGTGGCTAACTGTTGTCCCTCGATATTTTCAGGTGACTCTGGTTACCCCAACCTCTCATGGCTACTGACCCCTGTGAGGAATGCCAGGACAAGGGCAGAGAAACCTTACAATGAGGCACATGGGCGAACAAGAAGGATTAGAGAGAGGACCTTCGGCCTCCTGAAGGCCAGGTTTTGTTGCCTCCATCTAACAGGTGGATCCCTGTGCTACTCACGCAAGAAGGTCTGCCAGATGATCGTGGCATTCTGTACGTTGTACAACCTACAACCTTTCCTTGTGTCGCCAGGTGCCTTTTCTGCAGGAGGAGGAGGCTGGAGATGGACGTGTGGCAGCAGTGGATCATGTGGACAGTGAAGATGAGGAGGCAGAGGATGAGGATGAGGACAACAGAAGTGCAATTATTCATCAATACTTCCAATGAGACACAGGTAAGACAGTATTAATACACATATAATTGACTGTTTGATGTGTGACATTGTCACTGACAGGCTGTGTATTCCTACTTCTATGCCCACTCACTGTACCCTTTTGCATCTCTTTTTGCAGATGTTGGTGCCCCACTATTGCTCCTGGTGTGGTCAGTGCAGCCAACTACAGGTCTTTCCAATGTAAACATTACTGTACAGTTGAATTGCAATGTCTGAACCTGGTTATAAGAATACATTTTGAAAACATTTGACATACACCATAATTGTATTTTTTCAAAGTGTGTTTATTGCAGTGCCCTGAAGAAGAGGGGGTAGTGCAATGGGCTGGGTTGATGATGGAGGAAAGTCCAGAGTAGAGTCTAGTCTATTTGTAGCACAGGTGCATTGTCCAAGGGGGCATAGGAAGGGGAGCAATGGCAGTTCAAGGTGGACAGGGTGACAGAGTGGGTCACAGGGGTGACAATCAGGAGAGTCTTATTTCTTGGCGGGGGTCTTGGCAATAGTCTCTAGCTTCTGCCTGGATTGCAGGGAACGTTTTCATGGTGGTTCTCCTTCTGCAGGGGGACGGGTGCTGGTGGCCTGTTGGTCCTGTGGCGGGGCCTCCTGTCCACTAGTGGCAGTGGAGGTGGAGGGCTGTTCAGTGGTTTGGCTCGTGTCAGGGGCCCAGGGGTGGGCCACTGCCTCCCTCATACTGTTGGCCATGTCTGTCAGCATCCCTGCAATGGAGGACCAGGGTGGTGTTGATGGCCTTCAAGTCCTCCCTGATCCCCATGTACTGTCCGTCCTGCAGCTGCATGTTCTCCTGAAACTTGTCCAGAATCTGGGCCAGCGTATCCTGGGAATGTTGGTAAGCTCCCATGATAGCTGTGTGTGCCTCCTGGAGGGTCGGTTCCCTGGGCCTGTCCTCCCCCTGTCTCACAGCAGTCCTCCCAGCTTCCCTGTTGTCCTGTGCCTCTGTCCCCTGAACCGTGTGCTCACTGCCACTGACCCCAGGTCCCTGATTGTCCTGTGTTAGTGGGGTGGCCAGGGGTCTCTGTAGTGGTGGACACACTGCTGTTGATGTGTCCTGGGGACAGAGGTATGGGCCCGCTGGGTGGGTGCTGTGGTGGTGTGTCCTGAGGGGGGTGGCTCTGTGGTAGTGTGAGAGTGTGCATGGGTAACCGACTGTCCGGAGGTCCCAGATGAGCCAGGTTGGTCATCCAGATCCAGGCGACCAGAGCTGCTGTCATCACTGTGGGCCTCTTCTGTGGGGGGACTGGATGTTGCTGGCACCTCTTCACCGGTGACACTGGCTGGGTTACCTGTGGGGATGTAAATGCAGTGTTATTGTTTCTGTGCGTGACATATTGTGCATGGGTGTGTTTGCCCTCTTTGGTTGGATTTGCCCTGGCAGCTTTTCCTTGTGTGAGTTGTTATTTGGTGGGCTAGGTGATTCTCTCTAGTGTGCATGCTGTGGTGATAGGTATCCATGCAAGTCTGTGAGGGGTGTCCATGCATTGGTTTTGCATGCAGGTCTTTACATTAGGATGAGTGGGTTGTGATGGTGGGGTGTGTGGGAGGTGGTGGAGTGATGGGAGTGAGGGTGAGGTATGTGATGGCATGCAGGTAGGGGGGTGATAGTAATAGAGAGTTGACTTACCAGCGTCTAGTCCTCCTGCTACTCCTGCCAGGCCCTCAGGATGCATGATCCTGCCATGTTGTTAGTTGTGGTGGAGGTGGTGGGGATCCACCGCCAGTCCTATGTACAGCTAGTTGTTGTCTTGCTGCAATGGAACATACCTTCCCCCGTAGGTTGTTCCACCTTTTACTGATGTCATCCCTTGTTCTGGGGTGCGGTCCCACTGCGTTGACCCTGTACACAATCCTCTGCCAGAGCTCCATCTTCCTAGCAATGGATATCTGCTGCACCTGTGATCCAAACAGCTGTGGCTCTACCCGGATGATTTCCTCCACCATGACCCTTAGCTCCTCCTCAGAGAACCTGGGGTTTTGTGGTTCCAAGAGTGTGGTGTGGGTAAGGGTGTGTAGGGTGATGTGTTGGGGTGTGTGTTGTGAGGTGCGTGGGTGGTGTATAGGTGATGGTGGTATGTGTCTCTGGTTGTGTGGGTGCTCTTGCTGCCTCTCTCTGTTGGCAATGGTTAGTAGTCGTAAAGGGTTGTGGGTAATGTGGGTGGGTGTTTCATAGCGGTGTGGGTGTGGTGTGTGTATAGGTGTCAGGTGTGTGTTATTTATATTGACCAATGTGGTGTTGTTTTGTATGTGTGCGTGTATTTTGAGCACGGCGGTATGTACCGCCAACGGTTTACCGCCATTAACTGTCCGCCTTGGTGATTTGTGGGTCACAATGTTGTGTGCGTAGTTCTGTTGGCATAACGGTGTGGGTTTGGATACCGCCAGTGTATCACTGACCTTTGGGCTGGCAGACTCATGTGTGGCTATATAGTGACGGATTGGTATGTGTGTGTCATAATATGGTTGGCGGATAACATCACACCTGAATTAACGTAAGCTGTGTTAATATCAAAGTAATCATTAACATCTTCTCTGATAGAGGCAGAAAGTTCACCATGCAAAATGCACCATGTGTTAAGGCACCAGTTACTGTTTTTATGGCTAACTAGGTGATTCAGATTGAGCATAACCAGTGAGTGGTCTGACATCCTCCGTCTGAGTATCTCTGACCCTGCAGTCTCTACAATGTCAGCTGCTGTCATAAAGAAGTGGTCCATCCTTAAGAGTGAGCTCTGCGCAATCGAGAAGAAGGTATAGGCCTGGGTCCTAGGGTGCCAGGTGCACCACACATCGACCATGCCGAGGGAGGTAGCCCAGTCTGATAGCCCTGACATGTCACGTGGTGCAGTGGACCTAAGATGGCATGTGTTGAGTTGTCTATTCATTATGGCATTAGAGTCCCCCCTACAATAAGCTTACCTCAGGGACTATTGGTGGATGCTTGCCAAGGTGCCATTTAATAGGGAGGGAAAGGAGTAGACAATGAGAAGTGCCTTCCTAACTTCCCAGGCACTAGGATATATCATGCTAATGGGTCTCTTTGTGCTCTATGGTGATGGGGAAGGACATTTGGAAAAGATTGCTACCCCTATAGAATAGGGTATGTGAACCTGGAGTAGTACACCTTGGAACAGCCATAGCTGCTCACAAACTGGCAGTTAGAACCCAGAAAGTAAGTTTGTTACAAATGCGGGATGCCAGTGGGGTTGACACTTGCCATAATGTATCATCGCCCTATGCTTTATTTTGTTTTTTAGCCAATTAATGTTCCATTTGAGTATTTATTTGTGTGGAGAGTGCCAGTATTAACATTAGTAATCATGTGTTGTGCAGGTATTAAAAGAAAACATAAATGTTGTCTCCCAGCCTGTGGTGTGTACCACTTCACTATAAACCGTTCCCCTCCCCCCAACTACCTCCAGCACACACTTTTAGTATTGGAGCATCTGTCACCCAATTTCGAAAACATGTTAAAGCTAATTATATTTACAGTATTAAATAATAATCAAACTTTCATACAGCTAAGGGTCTCTACCATCGTGGAGCCGCTATCCCCATGCCTCAGCTGGTATATATTGTCCATAATGTGTCTAAGAAGTATTCTTGCATCTCACTAAAGCAGTTTGCCAAGTTCTTGCATTGCGTGATGTGTCAGGTTCCTGCTACATCAATATATGTGCTGGTTGCATTCTAAATTAGTCTATACTTCTCTTGCAGATACAACCTGTTTTTCTGATGCCTCTCTTTGGGTCTGTTTATGGTGCCAGGTTCATTTTTCTTTGGGATTTTGTCTACCCCATATGATTTCAGCGCACCTAAGTCTACGTCCTCTACAAGATGTGGTTTTGGTAGTTGCACACCTCTAGCCACTCCAAAGCATTCCCTGGTGTATCAAAGAAGTGTGATTTTTTTTTTTAGTAGATTTACCCCTAGATTGATAGAAAACAGTAGTGTGTATTTCAGATGCAGGGTGTGCAGTTTTTGCTTCACATCTGAGTAGGACCTACATTGTTGTAGAATCTAGAAGGTACAATTTGGAAAAATCATACCCATGGAGGATTCATGGTAGATTTGTCACCAGATATCTAGCAGCTCTGACTATAGTGACTTGGTCCATGTAGTTGAGTTTTATTGTAATAATGCGTCTGGTTATAGCACCCAGGTATGCCTCAATGACAGTGAATGGTGAGTCTTTTCAATCACAAAACAATATCAATGGAAGTCCTATGCAGGCACCTAAAATTGCAACCATTTTTTAACACATTTTATGGGGTTGAGACCCTTCTCTCATTTTATTGATCTTTGGTAGCTGTGTGACTTTCAGTTGCAGACTTTAGATTGTATCCTTAGCAACTGCAATTCTAGTTACGGTCTTGGTCACTCAGAGAGCTCAGGTCCCATCTCCTTAATTTTGTTTTCTAGCTCACATGGAAACACACCACAGCCCAAGACCTGAAAGCCTCTTAGCACTTGGCATCGCCATTTACTCAGCCCCCCACCTTTTAGGCCACACCATGCATCCCAAATCCATCGTCTTAGAAGCCCTTCTCAAGTCACTGGACTTGGCAAAGAAGGCGGCTCCAAGGGACTGTTAGCTGACCACCTCTGTGGCCATAGAGATACACCAAGCTACAAAAGGCCTTTTTTTCTAAAGTGCTGAGCTGACCAGCAGCAAGTGGACCTGTGCTAGACCCTGATGTTGGCCTATGCCTGACACTCTGAGAGTCACTATGTACCTTGCCTGAGGTCCTTCGGGCATTAGAAGAGTTCTCCTATGGCTTTTCAGGGAACAGAAGAAAGTTTGGAAATCCCTTTTAATTTACATAGGCTACACTTACAGCAAAGAAAGAAGCAAAGTAGCACTAATAAAGAAAACTTGGTAAATATACAAATACGACTCCAATGGCTACTATGGCAGAGCAACAACAATAAATTATATTGCTGGGAATGTGAGAGAGTACAAACATCTTCCCGGTCTTACTTAGGTTCAAGTAAGCAACGTGATATGAGACTTAAGGGAAAGCAGTACCAGTTCCTCTGCACCTACAGGAACCGTGTTAAAAGATATCATACCATAACATAGCCAAGAAAACAACAGGCCAACTACCTGCAATTACCACCTCAGGGGGAAGGGAAGGGGGGGCACCTCAGCCACAGGAGTCCACGACGCCAGATCCACGAGGGGCCTCCATGTCCACTGTACCATCCTGGGGAGTGCAAAGCCACAGTCTCTCAAGTCTCTACAGTGGGTGGATTGCCCACTGTGCCATCCTGGGGAGTGCAAAGCCACAGTCTCTCAAGTCTCTACAGTGGGTGGTTTGCCCACTGTGCCATCCTGGGGAGTGCAAAGCCACAGTCCATCAGATAGATAACCGACTCCACTGGTATTGGAGGAGGCAGGGTGCTCAGAGTGCAGCGTGAACACCAGCTCGACACAGAACCGGCACTGTCAATGGGCCAGCGGTGCTTGACAGGCGGGGCCCAGCGGAGCGGTGCTTGAGATGAAGGGCCCAGCGGAGCGGTGCTTGAGATGAAGGGCCCAGCGGAGCAGTGCTTGAGATGAAGGGCCCAGCGCAGCGGTGCTTGAGATGAAGGGCCCAGCGGAGCGGTGCTTGAGACGGCGGGGCCCAGTGGAGCGGTGCTTGAGATGAAGGGCCCAGCGGAGCGGTGCTTGACAGGAAGGGCCCAGCGGAGCGGTGCTTGAGACGGCGGGCCCAGCGGAGCGGTGCTTGAGATGAAGGGCCCAGCGGAGCGGTGCTTGACAGGCGGGGCCCAGCGGAGCGGTGCTTGACAGGAAGGGCCCAGCGGAGCGGTGCTTGAGACGGCGGGGCCCAGCGGAGCGGTGCTTGAGATGACGGGCCCAGCAGAGCGGTGCTTGACAGGAAGGGCCCAGCGGAGCGGTGCTTGACAGAAAGGGCCCAGCGGAGCGGTGCTTGACAGGAAGGGCCCAGCGGAGCGGTGCTTGAGATGAAGGGCCCAGCGGAGCGGTGCTTGACAGGAAGGGCCCAGCGGAGCGGTGCTTGACAGGAAGGGCCCAGCGGAGCGGTGCTTGACAGGAAGGGCCCAGCGGAGCGGTGCTTGAGATGAAGGGCCCAGCGGAGCGGTGCTTGACAGGAAGGGCCCAGCGGAGCGGTGCTTGACAGGAAGGGCCCAGCGGAGCGGTGCTTGAGACGGCGGGGCCCTGTTCAGCGGTGCTCTTCGCGGCGGGGCCCTGTTCAGGGTTGCCTGTCTTGGCGGGGCCCTCTTCAGCGGTGCTTGTCCTGTCTTTCAAGGGAGCCAGACCTGGCCAGGACTCCCCGCTTAGTTGCCCTCCGACCGTGCGGTTGCTTGCCCCTCCTGTGATGGAGTCCTGGGCCCGTGGGTGTCCTCCGTCACACCCGGTATGGGGCTGGTGGGGCCCTCCTGGTCCGCGCGCCTGCTGGCTGACTTCTCCGCCCTGCTGCCCTTGCCCTCCTTCGATGAAGCTCTCTAGCCCTTGCCTCCCCTTGATGTTGTGGCAGGTGACAGGCCACGACTACGCTCCTTGGTGGCAGCCGTCTCAGCCTTCTCGCGCCGGCCCTTTGTTTTTCGGGTTCTCTTCCCAGGGGGTGGGCTGGCTGTCCCCTTGCTGCTGGCTGATGTATCTGCACTAGGAAAAGGTGGACTCCAATACCCGTGCACAATGGTCGCCCTCGATGCAGGGCTGGTGGTGGCTGAGGTGCTCTTAGGACTCTTACCAGATGGAGGGGGTGGGTCAGGTGATGCAAAGAGGTTAACTTTGGAGAGGAAAAGTTTTTTAGGAGCAATGGGAAGGGTAGGTGCAGTGGGTATGGGAGTGGAGGAAGAGGATGTGGTTGTAGGAGAGTCAAGTGTGCTGTCTTTGGGTGCAGGTGCTTGTGACGTAGGCTGTCGTGAGGTGGATGGCTGTTGGGTGGGTGGCTGCCTGAGTTTGTGTGTTTTGGAAGAGGGGGTGACAGACACACTGGGAGAGGACACAGGGGACGTGTAAATGGCAGTGGGGGTGGTGACTGCACGTGTGCGGACTGTACTGGAGGGTGTGCTGGTGATGGAAGTACTGGCTGATGGTGGTGTGCATGCAGGTGTGAGTGGAGACATCACAGGGAGGGAGGAGGGAGACGAGGAAGAGGGGGACACAGAGGTGGTAGTGACTGTTGGCATGTCTGCATCTGGATGTTGCTTGGGTGAATGCTTGTGGGATCTGTGGTGCTTATGTCTGGATGAGCTGCCCTTGGGTGTTGAGGTGTGTGCAGGCTGGTCAGATGGTGTGGATGGGATAGGCGGAGGAACAGGAGACTGGGACTGGGTGGAGGCAGTTAGAAGAGGGAGGCTGGAAACAGGGACAATGGCTGCCGTCAGTGCTGAGGCCAGAGCATTGAACGATCGTTGATGGGCAGCCTGACCCGAATGAATGCCCTCCAGGTATGCATTGCTCCGATGCACCTCCCTTTCTACACCCTGGATGGCATTCAAGAGGGTAGACTGTCCAACAATGAGTGTCCTGAGGAGGTCAATGACCTCCTCACTGAGGGCAGCAGGGGTAACTGGGGCAGGGCCTGAGGTGCCTGGGGCGAAGGAGATGCCCGCCTTCCTGGGCGAGCGGTCACGGAGCGAAGGCTGAGGGGCTGCTGGGAGGGCGGGGCTGGTGCGCTGGGTGGCTAGGGAGCTCCCTTCCGAGGACGTGTCGGTGTCGCTGACGTCTCCACAGATCCCCGTTGTGGAGCTCCCCTCACCCTCCGTATCACTGGTGAACTCGGTGTCTGTAGCATGGCCCTCCGGGGCCATGTGAGTTGCAGCTCCCTCGTGCTCCGATGCCAATTCTCCTCCGCCTGATGATGCTAATGCACACATGCACAGGAAGATAAAGAAAATGGGTGGGGGGAGAAATAAAGACAGGTTGAGTGCATGCATTGGCAACACCGTTGGCGGAGAGGACAGACACAGAAGCCCCCTGCACTACGCCGCGCAATCGGGGTACACTACTCAGTACTTGTGACTAGGCCTACAGGTCTATGGACAACAAATGCACACATGGGTGATGCAGGACCATGGATAGCTCTACTTGGCACCCTACAGAGGTGGGGGGCGGGGGCACAGGGCCATGCCTAAAGGAGGGGACTAGCCTACAGAAAGCGCCCTGGCCTAAAGTCAGCCACAGCCCTCCTCCCCAACCCACACACCTCCACTGCACGCAAAGATAGCAGAATGTGCTGATACTCACCCCCTTGTGTCTGCTGTGATGTCCTCACGCGCCCATCCAAATCGGGGTAGGCCACCACCAGGATCCGGGACATCAGGGGGGTCAAGGTACGACTGGCACCCCTCCTACGTTGGGAGGCCATCCCCAGCAGAGACTCGGCGGTCTTCCTGGTCCCGCGGCGGATGTCCTCCCACCTCTTTCGGCAGTGGGTGCCCCGTCTGTTGTGGACCCCCAGGGCCCGGACGTCCTTGGCGATGGCACGCCAAATCTCAATCTTCTGATGGGCGCTGACCTATTTGACATGTACAGGGTGGGAAAGGAAATATCATCACTTTTCTGCATGGTAGATGTGAGTGGACCCCCTCCCCAACCTTGCCATGTGGCACATGCTCTCATCTGTCGTGCGTTGCACTCCTCATTCGCTCCCCTCCCCACCATCTTACATACACCCCACTCAACACAGGCATAGCCCATTCAACGTGCACCCAGTGTACTCACCTGTTGGTCTGGAGGACCGTAGAGTAGCGCATACTGGGGGAGGACCCCATCAACAAGTTTCTCCAACTCTTCTGAAGTGAAGGCAGGGGCCCTTTCCCCAGTCGCAGCAGCCATAGTATCTCCCAGACCGAGGTCACAGCAGCACTTGCAGTATAGGTCCTCTCCTGTGGATGATCAGGTCTCGAGTGATTAAGCAGCTAGAAAATGGCGGTCACACCCGCGGCGGTGCGTACTGCCGCGGTGCGTACCGCGACAGCCGGCGCACATCGTCATTGGCTCCTGATACCCATAGGGTTCAATGTTAACCAATGCGGCTTCGCACCGCGGTCTTCGACCGCCTACCGCCACGGTGTGCCACGCCAGCGCATTGACCTCACATCCCATTGTCACACTTCACAGGTCAGGCAGCCGCCATTTCAAAGGCCCACATGGCTTAATTTCTACTGCGTCACACAGGCCTAGGCCGTGCATTGCCACTCATACAAGCCTTTCACTGCATTGCGATTCATTTACTGTGCAAGCTGTGTGAACAAACCTGTGGCTTGCTTCACTCTGTACTCCATGTTGTCCTTCCTAGGCACCGTCCGCTGGGACTTGCGAGGAGAAGGATGAATCCTCCCGTGTACCGACCGCTGGTGGACCTGTCGACAATGGAAGAACGACATATTATACTTCGTTACAGACTTGACAGAGCCACTATTCATGAACTGTGTGCCCAGCTGGAGCCAGACCTGATGTCCCCCATCCGCCAACCCACAGGGATTCCCCCTCTGGTGCAGGTTCTCTCAGTACTCCATTTTTTGGCAAGTGGGTCTTTTCAGACAACAGTGGCCATGTCATCAGGGATGTCTCAGCCTATGTTTTCTAAGGTTTTGTCCAGAGTGTTGTCTGCCCTGATGAAATA
Source organism: Pleurodeles waltl (assembly GCF_031143425.1). Lineage (NCBI taxonomy): Eukaryota > Metazoa > Chordata > Amphibia > Caudata > Salamandridae > Pleurodeles > Pleurodeles waltl. The sequence goes on along the minus strand of NC_090442.1, from coordinate 317,066,039 downwards.
CATGCGGAGCTACATTGTTTTCCCTGAGGAGGATGATTTAGCTACAGTGAAGGGTGATTTCTATGCCCTTGGACATATCCCCAACATCATTGGTGCCATTGATGGGACCCATGTGGCTTTGGTACCCCCCAAAGGCAGTGAGCAGGTGTACAGAAATAGAAAGAGTTATCATTCTATGAATGTCCAGGTGGTCTGTTTGGCAGACCAGTACATCTCCCATGTAAATGCCAAGTTCCCTGGGTCAGTGCATGACGCGTATGTTATGCGAAATAGCAGCATCCCCTATGTGATGGAACAGCTACAGAGACACCGTGTGTGGTTATTAGGAGACTCTGGTTACCCCAACCTCTCCTGGCTATTGACCCCAGTGAGGAATCCCCGGACCAGGGCAGAGGAACGGTACAATGAGGCCCATGGTCGAACTAGGAGGATAATAGAAAGGACCTTCGGGGTCCTGAAGGCCAGGTTTAGGTGCCTGCATATGACAGGTGGATCCCTAATGTACTCACCAAAGAAGGTGTGCCATATCATCGTGGCCTGCTGTATGCTTCACAATCTTGCATTGCGACGCCAGTTGCCTTTCCTGCAGGAGGATGGTCCAGATGGTGGTGTTGTAGCAGCTGTGGAGCCTGTGGAGAGTGAAGAGGAGGAAGATGACGGGGACGACACGGACAACAGGGATACAGTTATACAACTGTATTTTCAGTAGCACACAGGTAAGATTCACCCACGCCATTTTACATTTACTTCAGGCCTCCTGCGTCTCTACTTTCTGTGTTTCCCCCCATTTCCTTTTAACTGAATTGTGACTTTCCCTGCACTTTTCAGAGCTGTTTGACCAACTGCGTGACTTCTGCTTTGTTTGCCCATGGACTACAGCTTGTTGTCATTTGTATGTTGTCATTACAATGTAACAGAACATAATTGCACCGTTATGTGTGATACATAATAGTAAAATACAAGCAGACTCCAGTTATTGTAAGTGCAATAAGTGATTTATTTTAAGTGCTACATATAGGTACATGATAGTAAAACGGTGATGGGTGGGGGTGGAGTAATGTCCATGGCAGAGTCCAGTTCTCAGTTTCACAGGTGCATTGTCCATATGCCTGTGGAAGGATGGAGCAGGGGCAGTTCAAGGTTGGACAGGGTGACAATGTGGGACAGTGGGATGACATCAGGGGGTATCTTATGCTGGCGGGGGTCTTGCAATCCTACTCTGTCTTCTTGTTGATCTCAGGTTCCGCTTGCGGGGTGGTTGTTCTTCAGCAGGAGGTGGGTTTCTGGTGGCCTGTCGTTGTGTGGGGGCCTCCTGTCCACTAGCGCCGGCGGAGGAGGTAGGCTGTTCGTGGTCCAGGCTAGTGACAGGGGCCCTTTGGGGTGCCACATGGTCCCGCAATGTGGTGACTATCTGGTTAAGGGCCAGGACGATGGTCCCCATTGCGGAACCGATGTTCCTCAGTTCCTCTCTGAACCCCATGTACCGTTCCTCCTGCTGTGCCTGGATCTCCGGGAACCTGGCCAGTACAGTCGCCATCGTCCCCTGGGAGTGGTGGTATGCTCCCATGATGGTGGTGAGGGCCTCTTGGAGAGTGGGTTCCCTGGGCCTGTCTTCCCCCTGTCGCACAGCAGCCCTCCCAGTTCCCCTGTTTCCCTGGGCCTCTGTCCCCTGGACGGTGTGCCCACTACCACTGCCCCCAGGTCCCTGTTGTTGTTGGGGTGGTGGGTCAACCTGGGTGCCCTGTAGAGGTGGACACACCGCTGATTGACGTGTCCTGGAGACAGAGGCATGGGCCCGCTGGGTGGGAGCTGTGCTGGTGTTCCCAGAGGGGGTTAGGTCTGGTGTAGCCTGTGGCTGTCTGTGGGGAACCGACTGTCCAGAGGTCCCCGATGGGCCGGGCTGGTCATCTGGGTCCAGGTCGACAGAGCTGCTGTCATCGCTGGGGGCCTCTTCTGGGGGTGGGATGGACATCTCTGTACCCTCCGTGGCGGTGTGGTGGCGTTCGGGTCCTGCAGGGGTATAAGGGTATGGTTATTGGTTCTGTGTGTGGCATTTCGTGGGATGGATGGGTGTCCGTGTACCCAAGTGCAGGCATTCCCGTGTGGGGGCTTTTGTGAGGGTGGCTTGTGGGGGAGATGGTTATGTGCAGTGGGCATGCTTTGGTGATGGGTGTCCATGCATTGTGGTCGCATGCAGGTCTAGGTGTTGGGATGGGTGGGTTGTGATGGTGGTACATTTGGAAGGAGTTGGTGTGATGGGGGTGGGGGTGAGGGTGGGGGTATGTGCTGGCATGCAGATGGGGTGGGGGTGGGAAGTAGTAGTTAAGATTTGACTTACCAGAGTCCATTCCTCCAGCTACTCCTGCGAGGCCCTCAGGATGCAGGATGTGCAAGACTTGCTCCTCCCATGCTGTAAATTCTGGGGGAGTACGTGGGGGTCCGCCGCCAGTCTTCTGCACCGCAATGTTGTGCCTTGATACCATGGAACACACCTTCCCCCGTAGGTCGTTCCATCTCTTCCTGATGTCCTCCCGATTGCGTGGATGCTGTCCCACTGCGTTGACCCTGTCGACTATCCTTTGCCATAGCTCCATCTTCCTAGCAATTGTGGAGTGCTGCACCTGTGCCCCGAAGAGCTGGGGCTCTACACGTACTATTTCCTCCACCATGACCCTGAGTTCTGCGTCAGAGAACCTGGGGTGTCTTTGGGGTGCCATGGGGTGGTGTGGATGAGGTGAGGGATGTTGTATGTGTTGTGGAGTGTGATGTGTGTGGTGGTGTATGGTGTTTTGTGCGTTGTAATTGTGTGGGTGATGTTGTGATTAGCCACTGTGTGATGGTCTACTCTAAGCAGTGCTGTCTCTCTCTGTCCTTGATTCGCAATTGTGGTAGTAAGGGTTTGTGGGTAATGTGGGTGTGTGTTTTATATTGTCTTAGGTGTGTGGGAGTGGTGTGTGTATGTGTATCAGGTGTGTGTATTTCAAATTGTCCAATGTGGTTGTGTTTTGTAAAGGTGTGTGTATTTTGACCGTGGCAGTGTGTGCCGCCAATGGAATACCGCGGTTGAAAGACCGCTGCGTGGATTCGTGGATCGTAATGGCATGGGCGTATTTCTGTTGGCGTGACGGTGGAGGTTTGGTCATCGCCATTTTTTCGCTGACCTTTGGTGTGGCGGACTTTTGTGGATGTCGGGTTTTTGGCGGTTTGCCAGTTGCGGGTCAGAATGACCGTGGCGGTTTACCGCGGCCGCGGCGGTGTTATGGCGGTCTTCTGACCGGCGGTAAGCGCCTTTTACCGCCGAGGTCAGAATGACCCCCTTTATCTCTTTCACCCAGTGACCAAGTGCTGCAGAAGAAACTGGGGTTTGAGGTTTGAAAATAAATATTAGCAAGTTAGGGGAGGGGGTTTTCAAGTCCTCTGTCACCTGCACATACTGCTTAAGACACACAACTCACAGTATAATGAAAAAGCAGGCAACCCATTAACAGCAGAAGCATTTTTTTAACATCTAATAAAAAAAAAAATCTATTGGTAGAAGCTGCATAGAGGTAAAAGCTAGCGCTCTAACACCAGAAACCAAACATACCAAACACGGCAAAACCTTGGCTCAATGCAGAATTCTCGCCTAATGCTATTGTCTATGTGAGCATATCGTTCTGTGGACACTAGAGTGTTCTTATTGAACTGCTTGAGGGAATACTTTACAACTATCGCTCTCTCTGTCCCCTCTTGCAGTCTTCCTTTTATGTGCCTGGCTCTAACTTGCCAAGGCAGCATGCGTTAACACATTAAACCCAAATATTTTGGCTTTGCCAATCCTTGTGGATGTTTGCCCATACACTGCAGCGGTAAAATAAAAAAAGATCTTAAGTTTGCATGTGACTGTGGTATTTTCCTCTTTGATTTCTTGATTTTCCGTCTTTTTTCGATATTCAACTCATCTTTTATGAGGTGTGTATCAGGGGAGTGATCAAGGAAATTCAATCACCCCGTCAGTCTTACTTGAGGAGTTACTCACAACCATTTGTAAATGGTGCCCTTCACTTCACAGCAGTTACAACAAATTGAGCCACTGCAGCAGTAAACATGGGTAGGTACCCGCGATACTGTACAGATCACAGCCTGGAAGTGAGAAGCGGAAACATTACAAGGAAAACAAGTGTTTGGCAAAGGAAAAAGTCAAGCAAAGGACAAGTGTGAAATTCCTGAAATTTCTTAACTCTAGTGACGCATGTTGTTCGGCAGGGGCAAGGTATGGACGCAAACGGTTAGGAAAACAGGCATACCTTTGTATGAACGCCTATTACAAATATTTGTAAGTTTTCCAAATAGGCTTAAATCCCGACAATGCACAGATTAAGCAGGCAATAACTAATGTCTGCTAAACTTATGAACAATAGTTTTTCTTTCTCATAAAATTATCTACAAAATTAGATCAATGTTCTCAAACATTCAGAAACGCTTTAAATTCCATTTCCGTATATTTGCAGATTTTGCTTTGGGGTCTCCTTTCGTGAGTTTAACTACATCAAAGCAGGAGGCTCAGAGCCCGCGGTCCGGTATATGAGCGTCCATTAATTCAGTGAGAAATTTCCCACGTTCTGTGGAATGAAGGTCCTGATTAAAATTCAAACGTTCCAGCTGCTTCTTTTTTACATGGAAATAGATTATAAGTACTCGTTTGAAATACCTTTCTGTATGTTGAACCGTTGTTACCAAACTGCCCTTGCAAGCATCCTGCAATCTCTGACTAACAATAACATTTAATTCGACATATTGCAGCGTACAGCACGCTATTTGCAGAAATTCAGAATTAAAGGCCGTGTTGGGCACAGATAGTAGAAACACTAACAGTGACTGCATGTAGGCAGAATTGTAAATCAGTGCTGGACAGAAGATAAGAATGCATAAAGCAAGAGGCAAAGGCAGCAATCTCAGAGGCAAGCGTGAGAAAGGATAACGCTGCATTTTGGCGGGGGATTAGTCAACCCTGTGTTATCCTGCCCCCAGGATTGGATTAAGCAATTTAGTAGCATATTTGCTAGGTTGGGTATGGGCTACCCCAGTGGTTTTTACGTTTGATGAAGTTATTTAAGCCATTTCCAAGAGTCACAGGAAAGCCCAGGGTTCAGACAGTACAAGTATCGACTTATGGGCCTCATTTCTTACCAACGTATTGCGTTCAGTATGTGAGTCCAGAAAATTGTACACCTGGTCACATTCTCCTACTGTGCCGATTTTTAAAATGGGAACCAGCGAGGATCTGAAGTGTTACTGTCCAATTTCTCTATTGGACTACCTAGTTAAGGTGAGGGGTAGAATACCATACTATCACACATACAATATGGGTTCCGCAGGGGCATAGGTAGGTAGACCAATGTGTGAATATTAGCCTTCTGATTAATAAATATGTGGCCAAAAAGGGGTAATTTGTATGGGCTTCAGGGACTAGTCAAGCAGTTTTGACTATGTAAATCACATGAAACTCTGGTGTTTGAAGAAGGAAATGGGTGTAGAATTACTAATTATTAACCGCCACCGACAAACCTACATAGGTTCCACAGTAAAGGTGAGATATGGGATTAACTGGGAATGTTCGGAGAGTTTTAACCCCTTCGCTGCCAGGCCTTTCCCCCATCAAGTGCCAAGCCTTTTTTCAGCAATTTGGGGCAGTTCACGCTTAGACCCTCATACCTTTTTGTCCACATAAGCTATCCATGCCAAATTGGCATCCTTTTTTTCCAACATCATAGGGATTCTAGAGGTACCAAGAGTTCATAGGTTCCCCTCGAGGAGACCAAGAAATTAGCCAAAATACAGCAAAAATTTACTTTTTTTGAAAAAAAATGGTGGAAAAGGGCTCTAGAAGAAGGCTTGTGTTTTTTTTCCTTGAAAATGCCATCAACAAAGTGTTTCTGGTGCCAACAACACCATCTTCCCAGCTTTCAGGAACAGGCACACTTGAATCAGAAAACCATATTTTTCAACACAATTTTGGCATTTTACTGGGACATACCCCATGTTTCCTATTTTTTGTGCTTTTAGCCTCCTGCCAGTTAGTGACAGAAATGGGTGTGATGGATCCTGGAAAGCTATACATTTCTGAAAAGTAGACAAAATTCTGAATTCACCAATGGGTCATTTGTGTAGATCCTACAAGGTTTTCCTACAGAAAATAACAGCTGAAATTAAAAATAAATTGAAATTGAGATAAAAAAAAGGCATTTTTCGCCACCTTTTACTCTGTAACTTTTTTCTGCGATGTCAGATTTTCAAAAGTAATATACCGTTACCTCTGCTGGACTCTTCTGGTTGTGGAGATATATTGGGCTTGTAGGTTCATCAAGAACCCTAGGTACCCAGGGCCAATAAAGGAGTTGCACCTTGCAATGGGTTTTCATTGTATACCTGTAGACAGCAATTCATTTGGTGAAATATAAAGAGTGAAAAATAGGTATCAAGGAAACCTTTGTATTTCCCAAATGGGCACAAGATAAGGTGTAGAGAAGCAGTGGTTATTTGGACATTAATTCCTGGGTGCTCATACTAGCATGTGAATTACAGGGCATTTCTCAAATAGACGTCTTTTTTACACACTGTCTTACATTTGGAAGGAATAAATGTAGAGGAAGACAAGGAGCAATAACACTTGTTCTACTATTCTGGGTTTCCCCAAGTCTCCCGATAAAAATGGTACCTCACTTGTGTAGGTAGGCCTACTGCCCACGACAGGAAACACAACTTGAACACATCACATTTTCCCAAAGAAAACAGACCTGTTTTTTGCAAAGTGCCTAGCTGTGGATTTTGGCCACTAGCTCAGCCGGCACCTAGGGAAACCTACCAAACCTGTGCATTTTTTAAAACTAGACACCTTGGGGAATCCACAATGGGATGACTTGTGGGGGTCTCACCAGGTTCTGTTACCCAGAATCCTTTGCAAACCTCAAAATGTGGCAAAAAAACACTTTTTCCTCATATTTCGGTGACAGAAAGTTGTGGAATCTGAGAGGAGCCACAAATTTCCATCCACCCAGCGTTCCACCAAGTCTCCCGATAAAAATGGTACCTCACTTGTGTGGGTAGGCTAGTGCCCACGACAGGAAATGCCCCAAGACACAACGTGGACACATCAAAATGATCACATACAAAACTACCTGTTTTTGCGGGGAGAGGGCACCTGCGTTTTTGGTCCTGGGCTCAGCAACCACATAGGGAAACCTACCAAACCCAAACATTTCTGGAAACTAGACACCTGAGGGAGTCCAAAGAGGTGTGACTTGCGTGGATCTCCCAGTGTTTTCTTATCCAGAATCCTGAGAAAACCTAAAATCTCGCCTAAAAAATCACATTTTTCCTACATTTCTGTGTGGAATCACTGCACTGGGACGAATTTCCTACCACCCAACGTTCCCCTCAGTCTCCTGGTAAAAATGATACATCACTTCTGTAGGTAGGCCAAGTACCTGTGACATTGAAGAGCCAAAAAATGTCGAAATTGAGGGGGAACCAAAGCAGGTCCAAAAAGGCAGTTTAGAAAAAACATTTTTAGCCTGACATGTGGGGCAGAATTTTTATCTGTATAGATGCGACAATGCTGGGTGGTAGGAATTTTGTGGATTCCTGCTGATTCCGGAAGGTTCCATCACAAAAATGTGGGAAAAATGTGTGATTTCGAGCAAAGTTGGAGGTTTGCAGGGCATTGTTGGTAAGAAAATGGTGAGGGGTGCATGTGAAGCACACCACACTGGACTCACCCAGATGTTTAGTTTTCAGATGTGACTAGGTCTTGTAGATTTTTCTACATGGCAGCGTCCCAAAGTCCAAAAAGTGTAGCCCTCACCATTCGAAGTGGGACGATTTTGAGAGTTAGACAAGCTCTCACGGCCCAAATGTAAAACCAAAACCGAAAATAATCAAATGCCCTCTTGCTTGCCATGGGATAAGATGTTTTAGTGTGAGGGAGGAAGAGGTCAAAAACTGTTACCCCCTTCAGTTGGGGTGGGGGTATAACCATGCCCATAATGGTTGGTAGTCACCACCCCACTATTTATTTTAATTCCCTGGCATCTAGTAGGCTTTCTTCCCCCCCGGGGAGTGGACCGGAGGTAATTGACCCATCTGCCCACCGGTGGGCAGAACAACTTTGACCTCATTTATTTGGGGTGGGGTATGGCCATACCCCACTCTCTTTTTTAAAAAACAAAATCTTGCCTGGTCTCTGGTGGGCTTTCTGCCCCCTGTGGGGGCGGATGGGCCTTCCAAAAATAGGCTGATCTGCCCCGAAGGGGGGCAGAAATGGGCAACAGTAATGTGCCCCCAGGGGGAGCGACCCTTGCTGACCCCCGAAACAAAACACACACACACCAATCCCTGGTGCCTAAGTGGTTTCTGCCATCCCTGGGGGCAGATCAACCAAATAGAAATAAGCCAATCTGCCCAAGGAGGCAGAAATGGCCTAAAATAAAGTTGACCCCCTCAAGGTAGCGACACCTGCCTTAGTGCGAAATTGGCGCAAAAAAAAATCCTTGGTGCCTAGTGGTTTCTGCCTCCCTTGGGGCAGATTGGCCTAATTAAAATAGGCCAATCTGCCCCCAAGGGAGGCAGAAATGGCCTAAAATAAATTCCCCCCCCCAGGAGAGTGACGCTTGCCTAAGGGGTCACTCCCCTTATGTGAAACTGACCTAAAAAAAAGTCCCTGGAGTCTAGTGGTTTCTGCCCCCCTTGGGAGCAGACTGGCCTAATAAAAATAGGCCGATCTGCCCCCAAGGGGGATAGAAATGGCCTAAAGATAATTTTGCCCCCAGGGGAGCGACCCTTGCCTAAGGGGTCACTCCCCACATCTAAAAAAATGAAACTAAAACAAAACAAATTATCCCTGATGTCTTAGATGTTTCTGCCCCTCCATTGGGGAAGATCGGCCTAATTATAATAGGCCTTGAAACAATTTGCCCCCCGTGGGGAGCGGCCCTGGCCCAAGGGGCCGCTCCCCTTATGAGTAAGTTAAAAAAAAAAAAACTCCCTGGTGTCTTATGAGCATTTCTGCTGCCCGATCGCTTCAAGATCGGGCAGCAGAAATGCTGAGACATCAAAGGAAAGGAAAGATCTTTCCTTTCCTTTGATGCCTCTCTCACCCCCTCCACATGATCGGAAGAGAAATGCTTTTGCATCCGATCCGCGCTGGTAGCTGTGGGGGCAGCCTCTGATGAGGTCAGCACGTAATCACGCGCTGATGTCATCAGATGCCACTGGGGGACCGGGGGGGGTGATGTGAGGGTAAGAGATTCCCCTTCCAGCCCTGCCCATGGGAGGGGGGGTGCGAGGCCCCCGGGGGGAGTGCTAGCGCTTCCAACAAGTGCCCATACCAGGATGAGGTGGTTACGTCCATGACACCTCAGTGCCACGGACGGGGACGAGACCACCTTGTCCTGGGCACCCAACGGGTTAAGATCTGTAGAGGGGGTCAGGCAAAGTTGTGTGCTTGCACCCTTTCTCTGTACATTATACATTAACAACTGAGAGAGGGTCCTAACTGACAGGTGCAAGGACATGCCCAGGTACGACACCGCCCTGTCCCAGCCCTTTTATATGCAGACAATTCAGTATTAATGGCACATACACCAAACTACATTTACTGCTAAATACCTTCATATACTTCATGGAATACTTCGACCTTAAAGTTAACCTCAGTAATTCTTCTATTATGAACTGTGGTTCTGTTCAGAGCAAATGTTATCCCTTTTAAGTGAATGATGTCCAATTTAGTCAGGTTGGCTCTTTTACTTATTTATGGGTTCAATTTCTTTCACAGGGTACATAGAACTCATGGATGATGACTAGTAGACATCAATTTGACAGAAACCCATAAAAATGGTTGAAATATACCAGGTTAAGCATGTATCTTTGGGTATTTATGGGACAGTATTTTGAGGTCATACGAGTTCAACTAATTCAGAGTTTTCTGGAAATTACTGCTTAAGAAGACTGCTGGCAGGGCTGCTCCAACCGTTTGTCACAGAGAGTTGGTCTTCAGACATTTGAAAGACATAATGCAGCTCTGCCCTCTCCTTATGTGGCATAGGCTTTGGCCACAGTCAAGATTCTTCTTTTGAAGATTCCTTGTCCCTAGATTCAGTCTAATCGATTTGCTGGCTGGGATTCATTAGGGTGCCTTGTGGCTGGGTGGGCAGACAAGAGTTTTACAATAACCAGGAGATCTTAAATGAAACTGCAAAAGGGAATTTAAAGCACTATTCTGTTGATATAGATTGATGTTGTATTGATTTCAACATAAGTAGAGTGTTAACCTCTCACTCCCTCCTTTTAATCAAGAATAGTCTACAACTGTACTTGGAGTGGGTAGTAAACTTGCAACATAAATGTGTTTTAATGCAAATTAGACTGAACATGAGTTATTTTTAGTGTTAGTTCCTAGACAAAGAGCCTGGTGTAGAGATTTAATAAGCTTCCCAAGTGAAGGGTATTCGTCACAATGCATTCTACACTTTCTGTTTCTTCCAAATTTTACGCTGAGCCTTGAAGAAAGTTAGGTTAATTAAACCACTGGTGTTGAGGTATATTTGAGGCAATATAGATCGGTAACAACAGTTACAGGCTATAGAAGTTTCACTTTGCCCCTTCTTCCTTTTATTCCAAGCCATCCTTATTCGTAAGAGGGAATGTGAATAGGTCTTGGTTTGTAGATGATCTAGTCATTGTGTGGGTCCTTCCAGGAAAACAGGAGAATTGGATCTGACAAGTAAGCGTCTTGAAGATCCTGACATATCACATAATCGTCCTGAAAGAGAATGTCCCCAAGATAGAGAATGCTCTTCATTTTGAAGAGGCGATAAACTACATAGTTGTTGAAAAACTTCAGATGGATGATTAGACAAACTATTTTGTTCTTCTTCAGAACAAAAAAAATGGTGCTGAGGAAACCCAAGGGATCGAAAGTGGTTTGTTTGATAACTTGTTGTTCCTCTTGAACCTGAAAAGACTGCTCTTTCAAAAAAAAAGAGTGCTGGGCATAAGTCCATGCACCGGAATCTGATAAAGATATATGAATAACCTTGAATGGTCTGAATATCCCAAGAATCCGGCGTTAGAGACAACCAAGCATTTAGACAAAGAGCCAATCTGTCTCCTACTGGAGGAAGGTCAAAATTGGAAATTCTTACCTGAGTACCAATCTCCTTTGTTTCTGCATCCCCTGTTCTAGAATCCCTGGAAGGGTGGGAGTAAAAATTGACTTTGTAATCTTGATGACATTCCTGCTGGGGGTCTTGGTTGGAGGAGTCTTTGTGGAAGGATTGACCTCTTGAGGGATATCAGCCGGCAAAGCGACTCCTTCCCTGCCAGAAACCCAGGATGAAAAAATCTTTTTCAGAGAAAATTGAGCCTCATCTATAGTAGCAAAAGTGGAAACATATTTGCCTATTTCCTTGATAAAGGAATCTTCAAATAGTAAGTAATTTGCTTGTTGACCCTCTTCTTTAGCTGCAACGCTACTCAGTTTAGGATCTATCTTTAAAAGAAGACTCTTGTGTCTTTCTTGAGAAATGTAAGCATTAGTATTGACCAGCAAACATATGGCATGTTGTGCCCAATTAGACAGGATCTCAGGGTCAACTTGTTCATCCTCCATTTTTACCTCTTTGGCTAAATCCAGAATTTTGGTTAAGGGACCAACCAGATTTAAAATCCTGTCCTGACAATTAGGCCAGGCCCTGTCAACCCCCTTTTTGGGGTATTTGCCAATTTTATTGAAAAAAAAAAACAACTTAGGGTCTATGATAAGGGTGTCGGCAACTTTATTGGAAGGGACAGACAAGAACATTCAGATTTCAATTTATTTCTTTAAGATTTATCTACGGCATGTTGTAAACAAAAAGACACGTAATCTAAAACATGTTCAGAAGATAACCATTCAGTGGAATTGGGGTGATGAATTAATACAGGGTCAAACATAGGTTTGCCTAAATGATTTACTAGATCATTGTACACTGGGTGAGAAGCACAACTATCAGGAGGAGAAAATTTAGGCCTTTTCTCCGGAGGAACATTTAAAGAACCAGAAATTATATCAGAATTAAAATTAGTGTCACCCAAGACGTCATCATCATCATTGTCAGTGTCCTGTAATTGAGTGATATTGAGGGGGGAGGAAGGTAGGCCCAAAAAATAAACTTCTGGGGTGGAATGACCAGTTTTGTGAGTAACGCCTTTAGAAAGCACACTCTGAGGTGCTGAACATTTCTTTCTTTTTTTAGAAGGAGATCAGGAGAAATATGAAGCATTCTAGAAATAGAAGCCTCCAGTTTCTTAGAGACATCCAACATAGAGAAGAAAACCACCTGCTGAACTGAAACCTTGATATCGGACTTCAGATTGTCTTTCATAGTTGGGATTGTTCATCCTCAGACATTATGGCTCTGTAAAATATTAAAGAAAGAAGGAGGAAAACTGGCAGGGGCTGAAAGGGTTAATAACCACTGAAAACTGGAAACAGCCTTAAAGGGAAAGAACCTTTGAGGAGGAGGGCTTACTGGGAGCTGAGGCATGTTAGGAGGCGGGCCTTAAACCAATGAAATCCCTTGTCGGCTACAAACAGCCTGCAGCAAGCGTGGCAAGACACTCACCGACGCTACAACAATGGAAAAATCCTTGTGGGTGTCAGAAGGGAAGCGCTGCCTAGGCGGGCAGCTAAGGCGAAGGAAAGCACCTGGACAAAGGAATGACAGCGCACTCGCTGAAGCGAGAGCAGACGTTATACTGAACATTCAAAAGTAGCGCTGAATGACAAAAAAAGCGCGAGCTCGTGAACCGCCAAGTAAGAGCCTAATTACAATAAAATAACCGTAACATACTATCATAATATGGTCAACAAATAACTAAACAATAATGCACAACAAAATGTTTCGCAGAGTACTTATCTTGATTGCAAGCAGCAAGAAAAGAGAGGATTTGTTGCTGTCAGTCACGATAACTATGATGGTGTTCAACATCCTATTGGTGGTTCTATTGTGATGTAATGTTGGTAGTTCTTGCCCTAGGGTTTCTGGATAATGTTTTTTACTTCTTTTGACTGCTGTTAATAAATGCAAGAAATGTTTAAGCACAATATGAGCCTCTGGTCTTGTAATAAAATTGATAGCATATAGTAAATATTTTGTTCAGTCATTGAATTGCCATAGGGTAAAAACTGGATAAGATTTTGAGGCGAGTGGGATACTGGAAGAAACCTTGCATGGCCTTTGAGCCCTCAATCACATGCTTGCAAGCATCAGTAAAGTTGCATTTACGGAAGCATTGCAAGTTCTTCTAGCCACTTGGTGAGGGAGAGTCCTGATTTTATTAAAGACATGGAGGCAAATATTATACAGTCTCTCTTCTTGATGTTTATTTCAGTAACACATATTCTGCTTGTCTATGAATGAAGTGGTAACACAAAGAAAGGACACAATAATATATATATATATATATATATATATATATATATATATATATATATATATATATATATATCAGTCACACCAATTAACTTCTCTTTTCTTGGTGCATGTGAATAAAGTCAGTAGATGAAGCAAACAAAACAGAAATTATATCAGAAATCCTAAAAAGATCCATAGGGCTTTTTCCTTCTAACTTCCTGCAGGCAAAATTTAACCATCATTCTGGACCAGCAGATTTCCTACTTCCGCAAGGGTCACTTCCAGTAATTTAGGATGCTATTTGGATAGTTGACATAAGAAAACTAGTGAATAAAATATTTAACATGAGATCCCAGCTAAGGTGGGTTGTAATTCAAGTGGTGGAATGGAACAATAGGTGTCTCTATGTCTTTAATAAAATCAGGTCCCTCCATCACCAAATTTTATAACAAATCCTTTGGCTCTATTATGTATGTTTAAAGCTTGTTCACTACTAATGCTGCATGTAGTACTGGATTACAATAGAACATCTTAAAAGTGGTAATTCTGGATGAGTCAGCACACCAGAGAATGCCCTCTAATTTTGCACCAGCCCAGTAGGTGTTTGAGACTATAGACCTTCTTGCAGAATGGGTTCTGAACAATTTTATTTCCAATATTGTTATGAACATTATCCCTTTGACCCAGTGACCATGTGCCAAAGAAGAAACTGGGGTGTAAAGTTTGAAAATAGAAATTAGTAACTGAGGGGGGGGCATTCTCAAGTTTTCTGTCACCTGCACATACTGCTTAAAACATCTCACCACACACAACTTAAAGTATAAGGGAAAGCAAGGAAACTCAATAACACTAAAAACATTTTTTGCATGTCTACCAATAATTAAATGAACTCCATTTGGGGATAACTGCATTGGGGTATCCTGCACTCTAAACCCTCCTAAGAGACACCAAACACAATTACATCACAAACTTAGGGGGTCATTACAACATTGGCAGGCGGCAATCGCCGCCCGCAAAGTTGTAACCACCGTGCGGCCGCCAATGTGGCCGCACTCCCGCAGTGCCCATTATGACATTCCCGCTGGGCCAGCGGGGATGTGGGCCGCAAATGGAGCCGGCGGTGTTGCGGCCGTGCGACGGGTGCAGTTGCACCGTCGCGCTTTTCACTGTCTGCAGGGCCAGTGGCATCTGCGACTCCCCGTACCGCCAGCCTTTTCCTGGCAGTTCAAACCACCAGGAAAAGGCTGGCGGTAGGGGGACTCGTAATCCCCTGGGCAGCGCTGCTAGCAGCACTGCCCTGGCAGATTACTACCGCCGGGGCCATTGTGGCGGGAAACCTCCGGCACCGCCGGTGCGCCCGCGGCGCTTCTGCCGTAGTTGTGATGACCAGGGGAGCACCGCCAGCCTGTTGGCGGTGCTTCCGTCATTTCAGCCCTGGCGGTCCTGTACCGCCAGGGTTGTAATGACCCTCTTAGTGAACATCATTTTCAGTACTAGTACATCATTATATTTCCAGGGCTCAAATAATTACAACACCACATCGACATCCCACAGTGAAGGATACCATGGCTTTAGCAGAATTGAAAATCAAATTCCCTTTAGCAATCTACATACTAGAGGATGTTCACTTACTGCCTTATTGTGCACCTTCAGATGCTCTGGTAAAATAGCTGTGCAATACTCATGTGTGGTATTATATGATTTTTTATGAGATTCCATAAATGCTAACATGCAACGAAATTTCAAAATGCAGGTACAGCTGACATAATGGGATTGATATTCCATTCCGTAAACCATCCACACTAGATGCCCCAGGCTGATCTGCATGCTTTTTTTGTCCTGTATGATGTCTGTAAGTGCCCTGGGGGATTCCAGGCCACCAGAACAAGGTTGCCCAGTAGAACTAGTTTGTGATACTGTCTGTCTGGGTTTGTAATTAACTGTGGAAGGAATGAGAAATCTAATGACAACTCCATTAGGAAAGGATAGCAAAGATGTGCCCTTCATAGAGGAGTTATCTTGACTACCTGTGCGACCTGCCAGTGGATCTGTCTAAGAAACTTGGATATCATCGCCAAAAGAGGAAAAATGTACATAGTTCCACACAACTAGTCTTACAGAAAAGCACCTCATCAGTGCCTCATGGTCCAATCTCCAGCTAAAGAACTGATGAAGTTGAACTGTTAATCAGGAAGCAAATAGGTCCACCATTAAAAGTCCCCAAAATCCATCAAGTGGCTTGAAGATCCCATGATGGAACCATTAATAACTGCATCCTGGACTCTTCTCGAGTTCCAGTTCACCACTGTATTGCATGGAACTGGAAGATATTCTGGTGTAAACGATATTCACTGAAAACAATAGAATTCTCATAGACTAATAGTTTTTAATTTGTCCCCCACAAGCAATTGATGTACCTTACCATGGTTAACTTGCACATATGCAGCAGAGCTGCAAAATTGACTTTGCACTTTATAAAGCGTTGAATTGCAAGGAAGCCTGTAAGAATCTCTAAACAATTTTAGATGCAATACTGACCTCATCTTTGCCCGTCTTACTCCAGAGAAGATGTTGCCATACTGTCTCCTCATCACCAGACACTTGCATCTGATTCTAATACTAGATCTGGGGCTATGAGAGCCAACTGCCCAGCTAGCTTGTTTTGATCTCTTGATCTGAAGGGATGACCTCACAGTAGGTTACGTCTATTTGTCGGTACCTTACTTTTAGGTGCTGAAGAGCCAAATAATAAAAGGGGCCCGCAAACATCACCTGACTCAAGGATGACAGTAGACCCATCAGCCTCAATAAATGGCACAGAAGAAGCATCTGAAAGCCAGAATTACTATTTTTGATCAAGTTCAGCTTTGTCTCTGTTAATTAAAACAGCTCCTTCTCTAAGTCAGCCGTAAACCAGAGGAATTCTACCTTCTGAGATGGGATG
Source organism: Pleurodeles waltl (assembly GCF_031143425.1). NCBI lineage: Eukaryota > Metazoa > Chordata > Amphibia > Caudata > Salamandridae > Pleurodeles > Pleurodeles waltl. The sequence goes on along the minus strand of NC_090442.1, from coordinate 317,049,662 downwards.
AGATCTGATTTCCCAATTAAAAATGAAGTACAAGGAATGAATCAGATCAATGAAACTCTACATTTGGTTTAACAATCATTCTTTCTCCTGACCCAAGAACACCATGTAGATCACTACATATGGCTTCAGTAACTTGGTAAAATACCAATAAGCTGAAGACAGATCAAAAGAAAAAGGGGAGAACTTAAATGCCCTTTGGCAAGGAGAGGTATTTCTTGTGGGGTTGAAAGACTGGAACTGTGAAGTAGGTGTCTTTCAAGTGCAACCCACCAACCAATTTATAGAAGGACTATGGCCCTCATTACAACCCTGGCAGTCGGTGATAAAGCGGCAGTAATACCGCCAACAGATCGGCGGTAACCAAAATGGAATTATGACCACGGCCGAAACTGCTCAGACAGACAGCCACTTTAACAGGCCGACCGCCAGGGTGGAATCAACAAGCACCACGGCGGTAACCGCCAACAGCCAGGTGGAAGACAATGTACTGCCCACTCTATTATGATACACCAATCCGCCACCTTTTCCAGGGCAGTACCAACAACATCAAAAACATGGCAGAAACAGAGCTCAGAAGTCAAAGGACTCACCTGTAGAGACAAGGGAACATCCACAACGCCATGGTGTCCGAGCTGCACATATTTCCGATGCTCATCTACCTTCTGCTGCATTATGAACAGCAATGTCGGTGAAGACGACAATGGTGAGTACTGCCGCCTAGCACACAAGGGAGGGGGAAGGAAAAAGAGAGTGACACACACACGCAACACACAACACCCCCAACACCATAAACACAACTAGATGCAGTAACATTACATATTCCCCCCGTGCCACTCAGGAATAATGCAAGGACAAAAAGATTTGAAGAAAGTGAGTGTAATATGATAAAATAACATGAATAAGTGCATCAAAATACAAATGTATATACATATTCACAAATGCCTAGTCCTCAATGTCCGTGGGCCACAGGGCCACAACCCATAGGCCAAGGCCCCACCTCACTCCTGCAACAACACAGAGCAAAGACAGCAGGGGCATCAGGTCGAAAATACACAGGCACCTCAGGGGGATGGGGAATGGGGGGGCACCTCAGCCGGAAGATGGTACAACACCATTGGACGTGGAGGGGGCAACATGCCCTGTGCGCTATCCTGGGAAGTGCAAGGCCACAGTCTCTCAAGTCGGTGGTTTGCCCACTGCTTAGGTCCTGGGAAGTGCAAGGCCGCAGTCTCTCAAGTGGGTGGTTTGTCCACTGCTTGGTCCTGGGGAGTAGAAGGCCACAGTCTCTCAAGTGGGTGGTTTGCCTACTGCTTGGTTCTGGGGAGTGCAAGGCCACAGTCTGTCTAGTGTGTGGTTTGCCCACTGCTTGGTCCTGGGGAGTGCAAGGCCACAGTCTCTCTAGAGCATGGCTTCTCCACTGGTGCTGGAGAGGGCATTGTACCCAGTTATCTTCATCCTGGAAAGGATGGGGTGAGTGGATGGCTTCTCCACTGGTTCTGGAGGGGGCACTGTGCCCAGTGTGCTTCATCCTGGGAAGGATGGGGTGAGTGGATGGCTTCTCCACTGGTTCTGGAGGGGGCATTGTGCCCAGTGTGCTTCATCCTGGGAAGGATAGGGTGAGTGGATGGCTTCTTGGTTCTGGAGGGGGCATTGTGCCCAGTGTGCTTCATCCTGAAAAGGAGAGGGCGAGTGGATGGCTACCCCACTGGTTCTGGAGGGGGCATTGTGCCCAGTGTGCTTCACCCTGGGAAGGATGGGGTAAGTGGATGGCTTCTTCACTGGTTCTAGAGGGGGCATTGTGCCCAGTGTGCTTCATCCTGGGAAGGATGGGGCGAGTGGATGGCTTCTTCCACTGGTTCTGGAGGGGGCATTGTGCCACCCCACCACGAGCAAATAGTATCTTGGGGCACTGTACTCAGCCCCTTGTGGCTGCTGTGATGCCCCCAAGCGCCCATCCAGCTCCGGTTAGGCCACCACCAGTGTGCGGGCCATCAGGGGGGTCAGGGTTCGATGGCCAGCCCTTCCTCATTGGGAGGCCATCCCCAGCTGGGTCTCTGCCGTCTTCCATGGCCAGCATCTTAGGTCCTCCTGCCGTTTGCGACAGTGGGTGCTCCACCTGCCATAGACCCCCAGGGTCCTCACGTCCTTGGCGATGGCACGCCGTATACCCTTTTTTTGATGGGCGCTGACCTGCAGAGAAATACACATAGGAAAAGGTATCAGTCAGACCATTCTGCATGTTACACTCATGGCCCACCATACCCCTCACATCCCCTTATGCACAGACATTGCCCACCAAACATGCAGCATGCCGCCTAGGGCCCTTACACCAACCCCCTCCACACGAGGCGCTCAGACACAACTCCATGCATTCATGCCCCATGCATCATGCTCTCAGTGTACTCACCTTTTGGTCTGGAGGCCTGTAGGAGGCTGGACTGGCTTGTAGTGAGTACCAAGGGGTACTTGCACCTTGCACCAGGCCCAGTTATCCCTTATTAGTGTATAGGGTGTCTAGCAGCTTAGGCTGATAGATAATGGTAGCTTAGCAGAGCAGCTCAGGCTGAACTAGGAGACGTGTGAAGCTACTACAGTACCACTTAGTGTCATATGCGCAATATCATAAGAAAACACAATACACAGTTATACTAAAAATAAAGGTACTTTATTTTTATGACAATATGCCAAAGTATCTTAGAGTGTACCCTCAGTGAGAGGATAGGAAATATACACAAGATATATATACACAATAGCAAAAATATGCAGTATAGTCTTAGAAAACAGTGCAAACAATGTATAGTTACAATAGGATGCAATGGGGAAACATAGGGATAGGGGCAACACAAACCATATACTCCAAAAGTGGAATGCGAACCACGAATGGACCCCAAACCTATGTGACCTTGTAGAGGGTCGCTGGGACTATTAGAAAATAGTGAGAGTTAGAAAAATAACCCTCCCCAAGACCCTGAAAAGTGAGTGCAAAGTGCACTAAAGTTCCCCTAAGGACAAAAGAGTCGTGTTAGAGGAATAATGCAGGAAAGACACAAACCAGCAATGCAACAACTGTGGATTTCCAATCTAGGGTACCTGTGGAACAAGGGGACCAAGTCCAAAAGTCACAAGCAAGTCGGAGATGGGCAGATGCCCAGGAAATGCCAGCTGCGGGTGCAAAGAAGCTTCGACTGGACAGAAGAAGCTGAGGTTTCTGCAGGAACGAAAAGGGCTAGAGACTTCCCCTTTGGTGGACGGATCCCGCTCGCCTTGGAGAGTCGTGCAGAAGTGTCTTCCCGCCGGAAAGACGCCAACAAGCCTTGCTACACGCAAATCGTGCGTTTGGCGTTTTTGGACGCTGCTGGGGCCCAGGAGGGACCAGGAGGTCGCAAATTGGACCTGAAGAGAGAGGGGACGTCGAGCAAGACAAAGAGCCCTCACTGAAGCAGGTAGCACCCGGAGAAGTGCCAGAAACAGGCACTACGAGGATGCGTGAAACGGTGCTCGCCGAAGTTGCACAAAGGAGTCCCACGTCGCCGGAGACCAACTTAGAAAGTCGTGCAATGCAGGTTAGCGTGCCATGAACCCAGGCTTGGCTGTGCATGAAGGATTTCCGCCGGAAGTGCACAGGGGCCGGAGTAGCTGCAAAGTCGCGGTTCCCAGCAATGCAGCCCAGCGAGGTGAGGCAAGGACTTACCTCCACCAAACTTGGGCTGAAGAGTCACTGGACTGTGGGGGTCACTTGGACAGCGTCGCTGGATTCGAGGGACCTCGCTCGTCGTGCTGAGAGGAGACCCAAGGGACCGGTAATGCAGCTTTTTGGTGCCTGCGGTTGCAGGGGGAAGATTCCGTCGACCCACGGGAGATTTCTTCGGAGCTTCTGGTGCAGAGAGGAGGCAGGCTACCCCCACAGCATGCACAAGCAGGAAAACAGTCGAGAAGGCGGCAGGATCAGCGTTACAGAGTTGCAGTAGTCGTCTTTGCTACTATGTTGCAGGTTTGCAGGCTTCCAGCGCGGTCAGCGGTCGTTTCCTTATCAGAAGGTGAAGAGAGAGATGCAGAGGAACTCGGCTGAGCTCATGCATTCGTTATCTAAAGTTTCCCCAGAGACAGAGACCCTAAATAGCCAGAAAAGAGGGTTTGGCTACCTAGGAGAGAGGAAAGGCTACTAACACCTGAAGGAGCCTATCAGCAGGAGTCTCTGACGTCACCTGGTGGCACTGGCCACTCAGAGCAGTCCAGTGTGCCAGCAGCACCTCTGTTTCCAAGATGGCAGAGGTCTGGAGCACACTGGAGGAGCTCTGGACACCTCCCAGTGGAGGTGCAGGTCAGGGGAGTGGTCACTCCCCTTTCCTTTGTCCAGTTTCGCGCCAGAGCAGGGGCTAAGGGGTCCCTGAACCGGTGTAGACTGGCTTATGCAGAATTGGGCACATCTGTGCCCAACAAAGCATTTCCAGAGGCTGGGGGAGGCTACTCCTCCCCTGCCTTCACACCATTTTCCAAAGGGAGAGGGTGTCACACCCTCTCTCAGAGGAAGTTCTTTGTTCTGCCATCCTGGGCCAGGCCTGGCTGGACCCCAGGAGGGCAGCTGCCTGTCTGAGGGGTTGGCAGCAGCAGCAGCTGCAGTGAAACCCCAGGAAGGGCAGTCTGGCAGTACCAGGGTCTGTGCTACAGACCACTGGGATCATGGAATTGTACCAACAATGCCAGGATGGCATAGAGGGGGCAATTCCATGATCATAGACATGTTACATGTCATATTCGGAGTTACCATGGTGAAGCTACATATAGGTAGTGACCTATATGTAGTGCACGCGTGTAATGGTGTCCCCGCACTCACAAAGTTCAGTGAATTGGCTCTGAACAATGTGGGGGCACCTTGGCTAGTGCCAGGGTGCCCTCACACTAAGTAACTTTGCACCTAACCTTTACCAGGTAAAGGTTAGACATATAGGTGACTTGTAAGTTACTTAAGTGCAGTGTAAAATGGCTGTGAAATAACGTGGACGTTATTTCACTCAGGCTGCAGTGGCAGGCCTGTGTAAGAATTGTCAGAGCTCCCTATGGGTGGCAAAAGAAATGCTGCAGCCCATAGGGATCTCCTGGAACCCCAATACCCTGGGTACCTCAGTACCATATACTATGGAATTATAAGGGTGTTCCAGTAAGCCAATGTAAATTGGTAAAAATGGTCACTAGCCTGTTAGTGACAATTTGGAAAGAATTGAGAGAGCATAACCACTGAGGTTCTGATTAGCAGAGCCTCAGTGAGACAGTTAGTCACTACACAGGTAACACATTCAGGCACACTTATGAGCACTGGGGCCCTGGGTTACCAGGGTCCCAGTGACACATACAACTAAAACAACATAAATACAGTGAAAAATGGGGGTAACATGCCAGGCAAGATGGTACTTTCCTACACAACCCCCCCCCCCCAAACGAAGGACAATAAGACTAGCCATTACCTGATGAGTCTTCATTGTCTAAGTGGAAATATCTGGAGAGTCCATCTGCATTGGAGTGGCTACTCCCAGGTCTATGTTCCACTGTATAGTCCATTCCCTGAAGGGATATGGACCACCTCAACAATTTAGGATTTTCACCTTTCATTTGTTTTAGCCAAAGTAGAGGTTTGTGGTCTGTCTGAACAATGAAGTGAGTGCCAAACAGGTATGGCCTCAACTTCTTCAGAGCCCAGACCACAGCAAAGGCCTCCCTCTCAATGGCAGACCAACGCTTTTCTCTAGGGGTCAACCTCCTACTAATAAAAGCAACAGGTTGATCCTGGCCCTCAGAATTAAGTTGTGATAGGACTGCCCCTACTCCTAATTCAGATGCATCAGTTTGGACATAGAATTTTTTAGAGTAACAAGGGCTTTTCAGGACAGGTGCAGAGCACATGGCCTGCTTCAGCTCCTCAAAAGCTTTCTGACAGCTTGCTGTCCATAATACCTTTTTAGGCATTTTCTTGGATGTGAGGTCATTAAGAGGGGCTGCAATGGAGCCATAGTTCTTAATGAACCTCCTGTAATACCCAGTGAGGCCTAGGAAGGCTCTCACCTGAGTCTGAGTGGTAGGGGGAACCCAATCAATAATAGTTTGGATTTTCCCCTGAAGTGGTGCAATCTGTTCCCCACCAACAAGGTGTCCCAGATAAACCACCTTACCCTGCCCTATCTGGCACTTTGAAGCCTTGATAGTGAGGCCTGCCGTTTGCAGAGCCTCCAAAACTTTCCATAGGTGGACCAGGTGATCATCCCAGCTGGAGCTAAAGACAGCTATATCGTCCAAATATGCTGCACTGAAAGCTTCCAGCCCTTGCAGGACTGTGTTCACCAACCTCTGAAAAGTGGCAGGTGCATTTTTCAAACCAAAAGGCATTACAGTAAACTGGTAATGTCCTCCAATGGTAGAAAATGCAGTCTTAGGTTTAGCATCTTCTGACAATTTGATCTGCCAATACCCTGCAGTCAAATCAAAAGTGCTTAGATACTTGGCAGATGCCAGTGTATCTATGAGCTCATCTGCCCTGGGTATAGGGTGAGCATCAGTTTTGGTTACCAAGTTGAGACCTCTATAGTCTACACAAAACCTCATTTCCTTCTTTCCATCTTTAGAATTGGGTTTTGGTACCAGTACCACAGGAGAAGCCCATGGACTGTCAGAGTGCTCAACCACTCCTAGTTCCAACATTTTCTGAACTTCTTGCTTTATGCAGTCCCTGACATGGTCAGGCTGCCTATAGATCTTACTTTTGACAGGTAAACTGTCTCCAGTATCTATAGTGTGCTCACACCAAGAAGTGGTGCCTGGCACAGTAGAGAAGAGTTCTGAAAATTGTCCTAGGAGATTTATGCAATTATCTTTCTGCTCAGCAGTAAGACAATCAGCCAAAACTACCCCTTCCACAAGAGCATCTTGTTCTGTGGAAGAGAAGAGATCAGGTAGAGGATCACTGTCTTCTTCCTGTCCCTCATCTGTTGCCATGAGCAGGGTGAGATCAGCCCTGTCATAGTAGGGTTTCAGGCGGTTGACATGGAGCACCCTAAGGGGACTCCTGGCAGTGCCTAAGTCAACCAAGTAGGTGACTTCACCCTTCTTTTCAACAATTGTGTGGGGTCCACTCCATTTATCTTGGAGTGCTCTTGGGGCCACAGGCTCCAAGACCCACACTTTCTGCCCTGGTTGGTACTGAACCAAAACAGCCTTCTGATCATGCCATTGCTTCTGGAGCTCTTGGCTGGCCTGAAGGTTTTTACTGGCCTTTTTCATGTACTCAGCCATCCTTGATCTGAGGCCAAGTACATAATCCACAATATCCTGCTTAGGAGCTTTTAAAGGTTGTTCCCAACCCTCCTTTACAAGTGTGAGTGGACCCCTAACAGGGTGTCCAAAAAGAAGTTCAAAGGGGCTGAAGCCCACTCCTTTCTGGGGTACCTCCCTGTAGGCAAAAAGGAGGCATAGTAGAAGGATATCCCATCTCCTGCGGAGTTTTTCAGGGAGTCCCATAATCATGCCTTTGAGAGTTTTATTAAATCTCTCCACCAGTCCATTTGTTTGTGGATGATAGGGTGTTGTGAACTTGTACGTTACACCACACTCCTTCCACATGGCCTTTAAGTATGCAGACATGAAGTTGCTTCCCCTGTCTGATACCACTTCCTTTGGGAAGCCCACTCTGGAAAATATTCCCAGGAGGGCCTTTGCCACTGCAGGAGCTGTAGTGGTCCTTAAAGGAATAGCTTCAGGATATCTTGTGGCATGGTCCACTACCACCAAGATAAACCTATTGCCTGAAGCAGTAGGAGGGTCAAGGGGGCCAACTATGTCAACCCCTACCCTTTCAAAGGGAACCCCAACCACAGGCAGTGGGATAAGTGGTGCCTTTGGGGTGCCACCTGTCTTGCCACTGGCTTGACAGGTTTCACAGGACTTGCAAAATTCTTTTGTGTCCTCAGACATCCTAGGCCAATGAAACAGGGGAACAAGCCTGTCCCAAGTTTTCATTTGTCCTAGATGCCCAGCTAAGGGAATGTCATGTGCCAGTGTTAGGAGGAACTTTCTGTACTCCTGAGCAATCACTAATCTCCTGGCAGCTCCAGGTTTAGGATCCCTATGCTCAGTGTACAAGAGGTTGTCCTCCCAGTAAACTCTGTGAGAGTCACTGACATCCCCATTAGCCTGTTTGACAGCTTGCTGTCTGAGACCCTCTAATGTGGGACAGGTTTGCTGTGCCACACTCAGCTCCTCTCTGGCAGGCCCCCCTTCACCCAAAAGCTCAGCAGTGTCTGCTTCCAGCTCCTCTGGTGTAGGTTCTGCACAGGGAGGGAATTCTTCTTCCTCAGAATTAGAATCCACTGTAGAGGGAGGGATAGTAGGAAGTGGTTTGCTTCTACTAGCCCTAGCTTTAGGGAGCACTTGGTCCATTGTTCCAGGATCCAAGCTTCCCTGTCCTTTTTGCTTTTTGGCCTGAGCCCTTGTCAAAGCAAAAATATGCCCTGGGATGCCCAGCATTGCTGCATGGGCCTCCAACTCCACATCTGACCAAGCTGATGTCTCCAAATCATTCCCTAATAGACAGTCTACAGGTAAATCTGAAGCTACCACAACTTTCTTTGGACCAGTTACCCCCCCCCCAGTTGAGATTTACAACAGCCATGGGGTGGCTTTGTGTTATGTTGTGAGCATCGGTTACTTGGTACTGGTGTCCAAGTATGTGTTGTTCAGGGTGCACCAGTTTCTCAATCACCATTGTGACACTGGCACCTGTGTCCCTGTAGGCCTGGACCTCAACACCATTTATTAGGGTTAGTTGCTTGTACTTCTCCAAGTTATGGGGGCAAGCAACCAAAGTGGCTAAATCAATAGCCCCTTCAGAGACTAAAGTAGCCTCTGTGGTCTCCCTAATCAGACCAACCCCAACTAAATTACCAAAAGTGAGCCCAGCTACTCCCTTGGATTGGCTATTAGTAGGTTTGCTCCCACCACCACTGCTATTAGTAGGGACACTAGGTGTAGCAGTAGGGGTTGTAGTGGTAGGAGCTGTGGTGCCTTTCTTTGGACAACTGGGATCGGTTGTCCAATGGCCTTTTATTTTACATAAATAGCACCATGGTTTCTTTTCCTTGTTCTGATTAAAGGAGGATTTGGACCCACCACCCCCACCAGAGTGTTTTTGTGGGCCTGATGAAGACTCATTTTTAGATTTGTCCCCACCCTTGTCAGAAGACTTACCATCCTTCTTTTTGTTGCCATCTTTGTCACCCCCTGTATGAACTTTTCTGTTCACTCTTGTTCTGACCCATTTGTCTGCCTTCTTTCCCAATTCTTGGGGAGAGGTCAGATCAGAGTCCACCAAGTACTGGTGCAACAAATCAGACACACAATTATTAAGAATATGCTCTCTCAGGATCAAGTTATACAGGCTGTCATAATCAGTAACTTTACTGCCATGTAACCACCCCTCCAAGGCCTTCACTGCCTGGTCAATGAAATCAACCCAGTCTTGTGAAGACTCCTTTTTGGTCTCTCTGAACTTTATCCTGTACTGTTCAGTGGTTAAGCCATAACCATCCAGGAGTGCATTCTTAAGAACTTGGAAATTATTAGCATCATTTTCTTTTACAGTAAGGAGCCTATCCCTACCTTTTCCACTAAATGATAGCCATAGGATAGCAGCCCACTGTCTTTGAGGGACATCCTGTACAACACAGGCCCTCTCAAGTGCAGCAAACCACTTGTTAATGTCATCCCCCTCCTTATAAGGGGGAACTATCTTGTGCAGATTCCTGGAATCATGCTCTTTTGCAGGATGACTATGGGGAATACTGCTGCTGCCACCATGGGTATCTAAACCCAACTTCTGTCTTTCCTTCTCTAATTCAAAAGACTGTCTATCCAAATCCAGCTGTTGCTTTTTAAGCTTCAGTCTGGTTTGTTCCACCCTCAACTTATTGAGTTCCCTCTCTAACATTCTGTCATCAGGGTTGGTGGGAGGGACATTTCTAGAAACAGAGCTATGATGGGAATGAACAGAAGGAGACCTGTCCCTTACAGAAGCCAACTTAACAGCTTGGTTTACAGAAACATTACAACCAGTATGGTGAGAATAAATGCTTTTGCTATGATGTGAGACAACACTATTTCTATGGTGTGGCTCATCATCATTACCATCTATGCTAGATTGTCTAGTAATGGGCAGGCTAGGAAGTTTCTTTCCTGAATCTTTTCCTGGGGGAGTCCCTGAATCTGATTGGGAACTATTAGGTACTTTTTCAACAGATGGGGCACCTATGGCCTTATCCTGTTCTCTAAGCATATTAATTAATAGTTCTAAGGCAGGATTCTTCCCTACACTCAAACCTCTCTCTATACAGAGACTCCTTGCTCTTTTCCAGCTAAGGTTGTCATATGCAAGTTTGGTCAGATCAACACTTTGGCCTGTGCCAGACATTTTTTTAGAGAGAGTTAAAGTGATAGAGAAAGAGACAAAAGTTTTCAGAACTTTTTGGAAAGACAGAAAAAAAACTTTTTAAACTTTTAAGAACTTTTTGAAAGTTTAGAAGTACTTTTCAGCACTTAGAAAAGAGTGAAAAGAGGAAATGCAAAACTTTTTGGCTATGTGTATATACACTGACCTTGTTTTGTATATTTTTCTCTTATGAAAAGTACAATGACAAGAGTGGTAAGTAGTCTCAAGCACTTATCCCACCACTGCACAACCAATGTAGGAGGCTGGACTGGCTTGTAGTGAGTACCAAGGGGTACTTGCACCTTGCACCAGGCCCAGTTATCCCTTATTAGTGTATAGGGTGTCTAGCAGCTTAGGCTGATAGATAATGGTAGCTTAGCAGAGCAGCTCAGGCTGAACTAGGAGACGTGTGAAGCTACTACAGTACCACTTAGTGTCATATGCACAATATCATAAGAAAACACAATACACAGTTATACTAAAAATAAAGGTACTTTATTTTTATGACAATATGCCAAAGTATCTTAGAGTGTACCCTCAGTGAGAGGATAGGAAATATACACAAGATATATATACACAATAGCAAAAATATGCAGTATAGTCTTAGAAAACAGTGCAAACAATGTATAGTTACAATAGGATGCAATGGGGAAACATAGGGATAGGGGCAACACAAACCATATACTCCAAAAGTGGAATGCGAACCACGAATGGACCCCAAACCTATGTGACCTTGTAGAGGGTCGCTGGGACTATTAGAAAATAGTGAGAGTTAGAAAAATAACCCTCCCCAAGACCCTGAAAAGTGAGTGCAAAGTGCACTAAAGTTCCCCTAAGGACAAAAGAGTCGTGTTAGAGGAATAATGCAGGAAAGACACAAACCAGCAATGCAACAACTGTGGATTTCCAATCTAGGGTACCTGTGGAACAAGGGGACCAAGTCCAAAAGTCACAAGCAAGTCGGAGATGGGCAGATGCCCAGGAAATGCCAGCTGCGGGTGCAAAGAAGCTTCGACTGGACAGAAGAAGCTGAGGTTTCTGCAGGAACGAAAAGGGCTAGAGACTTCCCCTTTGGTGGACGGATCCCTCTCGCCTTGGAGAGTCGTGCAGAAGTGTCTTCCTGCCGGAAGGACGCCAACAAGCCTTGCTACACGCAAATCGTGCGTTTGGCGTTTTTGGACGCTGCTGGGGCCCAGGAGGGACCAGGAGGTCGCAAATTGGACCTGAAGAGAGAGGGGACGTCGAGCAAGACAAAGAGCCCTCACTAAAGCAGGTAGCACCCAGAGAAGTGCCAGAAACAGGCACTACGAGGATGCGTGAAACGGTGCTCGCCGAAGTTGCACAAAGGAGTCCCAGGTCGCCGGAGACCAACTTAGAAAGTCGTGCAATGCAGGTTAGAGTGCCGTGGACCCAGGCTTGGCTGTGCATGAAGGATTTCTGCCGGAAGTGCACAGGGGCCGGAGTAGCTGCAAAGTCGCGGTTCCCAGCAATGCAGCCCAGCGAGGTGAGGCAAGGACTTACCTCCACCAAACTTGGGCTGAAGAGTCACTGGACTGTGGGGGTCACTTGGACAGCGTCGCTGGATTCGAGGGACCTCGCTCGTCGTGCTGAGAGGAGACCCAAGGGACCGGTAATGCAGCTTTTTGGTGCCTGCGGTTGCAGGGGGAAGATTCCGTCGACCCACGGGAGATTTCTTCGGAGCTTCTGGTGCAGAGAGGAGGCAGGCTACCCCCACAGCATGCACAAGCAGGAAAACAGTCGAGAAGGCGGCAGGATCAGCGTTACAGAGTTGCAGTAGTCGTCTTTGCTACTATGTTGCAGGTTTGCAGGCTTCCAGCGCGGTCAGCGGTCGTTTCCTTATCAGAAGGTGAAGAGAGAGATGCAGAGGAACTCGGCTGAGCTCATGCATTCGTTATCTAAAGTTTCCCCAGAGACAGAGACCCTAAATAGCCAGAAAAGAGGGTTTGGCTACCTAGGAGAGAGGAAAGGCTACTAACACCTGAAGGAGCCTATCAGCAGGAGTCTCTGACGTCACCTGGTGGCACTGGCCACTCAGAGCAGTCCAGTGTGCCAGCAGCACCTCTGTTTCCAAGATGGCAGAGGTCTGGAGCACACTGGAGGAGCTCTGGACACCTCCCAGGGGAGGTGCAGGTCAGGGGAGTGGTCACTCCCCTTTCCTTTGTCCAGTTTCGCGCCAGAGCAGGGGCTAAGGGGTCCCTGAACCGGTGTAGACTGGCTTATGCAGAATTGGGCACATCTGTGCCCAACAAAGCATTTCCAGAGGCTGGGGGAGGCTACTCCACCCCTGCCTTCACACCATTTTCCAAAGGGAGAGGGTGTCACACCCTCTCTCAGAGGAAGTTCTTTGTTCTGCCATCCTGGGCCAGGCCTGGCTGGACCCCAGGAGGGCAGCTGCCTGTCTGAGGGGTTGGCAGCAGCAGCAGCTGCAGTGAAACCCCAGGAAGGGCAGTCTGGCAGTACCAGGGTCTGTGCTACAGACCACTGGGATCATGGAATTGTACCAACAATGCCAGGATGGCATAGAGGGGGCAATTCCATGATCATAGACATGTTACATGGCCATATTCGGAGTTACCATGGTGAAGCTACATATAGGTAGTGACCTATATGTAGTGCACGCGTGTAATGGTGTCCCCGCACTCACAAAGTTCAGTGAATTGGCTCTGAACAATGTGGGGGCACCTTGGCTAGTGCCAGGGTGCCCTCACACTAAGTAACTTTGCACCTAACCTTTACCAGGTAAAGGTTAGACATATAGGTGACTTATAAGTTACTTAAGTGCAGTGTAAAATGGCTGTGAAATAACGTGGACGTTATTTCACTCAGGCTGCAGTGGCAGGCCTGTGTAAGAATTGTCAGAGCTCCCTATGGGTGGCAAAAGAAATGCTGCAGCCCATAGGGATCTCCTGGAACCCCAATACCCTGGGTACCTCAGTACCATATACTATGGAATTATAAGGGTGTTCCAGTAAGCCAATGTAAATTGGTAAAAATGGTCACTAGCCTGTTAGTGACAATTTGGAAAGAAATGAGAGAGCATAACCACTGAGGTTCTGATTAGCAGAGCCTCAGTGAGACAGTTAGTCACTACACAGGTAACACATTCAGGCACACTTATGAGCACTGGGGCCCTGGGTTACCAGGGTCCCAGTGACACATACAACTAAAACAACAAATATACAGTGAAAAATGGGGGTAACATGCCAGGCAAGATGGTACTTTCCTACAAGGCCCATACAGCATTCGGTACTGGGGTAGGACTCCATCCACCAGTCTCTCCAACTCTGCAGCGGTGAAGGCAGTGGCCCTTTCCCCAGTGACACAAGCCATGGTCGGTTCCAGACACAGGTCACAGCAGCACTTGCAGTGTAGGTCCTCTCCTGTTTAAGATCAGGTAGCAAGTGAGTGAACAGATAGAAAATGGCGGTCACATCCGCAGCGGTGCGTACCGTCACTGCTGGCATACATCACCATTGGTCACTGTAACCCATAGGGCACAATGGTATCCAATGTGGGGTGTTGCACAGCGGTTCTCGACCACCTCCTGCAACAGCGCACAACGTCAGCGAAATTACCTCATTTCCACATGTCCCTCCATACAGGACAGGCGGATGCCACTTCAGGGGGGGGCAGGCCATGGCACCTAACTGCGTCACAGTACACATAGGCACCATTTGGGCCTTTCCAACAATATACGGTTGCAGTCACAACATGCAAGATGGAGACATCCCCCGTGTACAGGCTCCTGGTGGATTTGGCAACAATGGAGGACAGGCACATTATCCTCACCTATAGACTGGACAGGGCCACAATCACAGAGCTGTGTGCTCAATTGGAGCCTGATCTAATCTCTGCTATCCGTCAACCCACCGGGATCTCCCCTTTTGTGCAAGTCCTATCTGTGCTCCATTTCCTGGTAACTTGCTCATTCCAAGTGACAGTGGGCTTGGCAGCAGGAATGTCTCAGCCAATGTTCTCAATAGTGCTGACCAGAGTGTTGTCTGCCCTGATTAAACACATGCGCAGCTACATCGTTTTCTCCCAGGTGGAGGATTTGGACACAGTGAAAGCTGATTTCTATGCAATGGTGCATATCCCCAACATAATTGGGGCTATTGATAGTACACATATTGCATTTGACCCCCCCCCCCCGGAGAAATGAACAGGTGTTCAAAAATCGAAAGAGCTTTCACTTCATGAATGTGCAGATAGTGTGCCTGGTGGACCAGTACATCTCCCATGTCAATGCAAAGTATCCTGGGTCTGTGCATGATGCCTTTATCCTGAGGAATAGCAGCATCCCATATGTGATGGCTCAACTCCAGAGGCACAGGGTGTGGCTAATAGGTGAACCCTGGTTCCCACCCAGTTGGTGCTGGTGTATGGGTATTTTGTGGGCCCTAAGGGTTAGTGTGTGGCTAACAGTTGTCCCTCAATATTTTCAGGTGACTCTGGTTATCCCAACCTCTCATGGCTACTGACCCCTGTGAGGAATCCCAGGACAAGGGCAGAGGAATGTTACAATGAGGCACATGGGCGAACAAGAAGAATCATAGAGAGGTCATTCGGCCTCCTGAAGGCCAGGTTTCGTTGCCTCCATCTAACAGGAGGATCCCTGTACTACTCACCCAAGAAGGTCTGCTAGATCATCATGGCATGCTGTACTTGTTCTTTTTGCATTTGTTGCACAACCTTGCCTTACGTCTCCAGGTGGCTTTTATGCAGGAGGATGAGGCTGGTGATGGGCGTGTGGCAGCAGTGGCCCCTGTGGACAGTGAAGATGAGGAGGCAGAGGATGAGGATGAGGACAACAGAAGTGCAATAATACAACAATACTTCCAATGACACACAGGTAAGACACTGTAACTTCACTTTTCATTGACAGTTTTGTGTTTGACATTGTCACTGGCAGGCTAATTTTCCCACTTCTATGGCCACTTACTCTACCCTTTGTTATCTCTATTTTCAGATATTTGTGCCCCACTATCGCTCCATGTGTGTTGACTGCAGCCAACTACAGGTCATTCCTATGCATACATGACTGTACAGTTGTATTGCAGTGTTTAAAGCTTGTTAAAAAAAAAATACATAGTTTAATCATTTGACAGACTCCATACTTTTATTTATTCAAATGGTGTTTATTTAAGTGCCAATAAGTGGAGGCGGATGTGCAATGGGCTGGGGAGATGGTGGAGGAATGTCCAGGATAGAGTCAAGTCTATGTGGATCACAGGTGCATTGTCCAAGGGGGCATAGGAAGTGGAGCAATGGCAGTTCAGGTAGACAGAGTGACATAGTGGGACACAAGGGTGACAATCAGGAGAGTCTTATTTCCTAGTGGGGGTCCAGAAGTCTCTGGCTTCTGCCTGGATCGCAGGGACCGTTTGCAGGGTGGTTCTCCTTCTGCACGGGGGCGGGTGCTGGTGGCCTGGTTGGTTGAAAATTCTCTTTTCAAAATGGTTTTATAGGCCCCACACCAACAGGTAAACCGGGAAGTGACAAATCACATGCTAAGGATATGGTTTTCTACCAATGGCAGGCTGGGACAGAGTATTTGAAATTGACATTACAACTGAATTATCAATATCAGATGCAAAAGGTTAAAATGAGACAGCTTTTTGTATGAAACTAGCCACTGGAGTATTCAAATAAATTACAGAGGTTTCTTTGGTAAGCAGATTACGCTTTTTGTTATTTGGTTTAAATACGTTGAGAAGTTTAAGAGAAATTAAAGGAAAATCAAATTTGTATATCTAAGGCCACAGATTTGTTGCAGCGTTTTCGTGATTACTGCGGTAAATTTGCAAATGCGCACACCAACAGCAATGCTGTGATGGCTGGCCACACCCTGTCCAGAAAGTTGCAGCCACCATTTTAGGTAATGGAACACGGTCTGCAGAACTGAAAAATAAAATAAAAAATGGCATGAGAGGTCAGGGTGTAGGGGAGGGAGTCGGGGTGGGGGTGGGGGGATTGGAGACCCCTATCAGTGCCAGGGAAGGAATTTCCTGGCACTGATAGTGCTTACCGCAATGGATTTCATGGCGGTTCCAACCGCAGGAAATCCATGGCGGTAAGCCGGGTCCAAATACCACCGGCGGTATAGTGACGACCGCCGGGCTGGAGACTCTGGTCTCCAGCCCAGATGTCGTCTCCGCCCTAGTGGGCGGAACGGAGAAACGGCGGATGACCATGGCGGTAACCGCCATGGTCATAATTCCCAAAAAAAGACTGCCAGCCTGTTGGCGGTCTTACCGCTGCTTCTCCGCCGTCTGCCAGGGTCGTAATGACCCCCTAAATCATTCACTCATAGAAGCACTTAGACACTCATGCACCCACTCACAGACCCACTCAGAGTAACACGCCCATTTTCAGACCCACTGAGACACTCATGCATCCACTCACAAACCCACTCATGCACCCACTCACAGACCCACTCAGACCCTCATGCACCCACTCACAAACCCACTCAGACACTCACACACCCACTCAAAGACCAAGTCGGACCCTCATGCACCAGCTCACAGACCCACTCAGACACTCACACATCCACTCACAGATCCACTCAGAACCTCACGCACCCATTCACAGACCCACTAACACACTCATGCACGCACTCACAGACCCACTCAGACACTCATGCACCCACTCACAGACACACTCGAGCCCACTCACAGACACACTCAAAGACCCATCAGACCCTCACCCACCTACTCAAAGACCTACTCAGACATCCATGCACCCACCCACGGACCCGCTCATGCACCCTCTGACAGACCCACTCAGACCCTCATGTATCAGCTCACAGACCCACTCAGACATTCATGTACCAGTCACAGACACACTCAGACCTTCACACAGCCACTCACAGATACACTCAGACACTGACAGCCTTAGGGTGGTCATCCCCCAACTTTTTGCCTGCCTCCCTCCACTTTTCTGACACTGTTTTTGCTGGTTTTAAGACTCTGTGCACTTTAACACTGCTAATCAGTGCTAAAGTGCATATGCCTTACCCAATTGACATATTTGACCTACTTGAAAGTCCCAAGTAAAGTGCACTACATGGGCCCAGGGCCTGCAGATTGAATGCTACTAGTGGGCCTGCAGCACTGGTTGTACCACCCACATAAATAGCCTTTAACCATGTCTCAGGCCTGCCATTGCAAGGCTTGTGTGTGCAGTTTTACCGTCACATCGACTTGGCATTTAAAAGTACTTGCCAAGCCTTAAACTCCCCGTTTTCTACATATAAAGTCACTCCTAAGGTAGGCTCTAGGTAACCCATAGGGCAGGGTGCTATGTAGGAAAAGGCAGGACATGTGTGTGTTATATGTCCTGGTAGTGGAAAACTCCTAAATTTGTTTTCCACTACTGTGAGGCCTGCTCCTTTCAAAGGATAACATTAGGCCTACCCTCATATACTGTTTGAGTGATAGATTCTGATCAGAAAGGGGTAACCAGGTCATATTTAGTATGGCCAGAATGGTAACACAAAATCCAGAGGGTGGAGAGAGAATTCCAACTGCAATTGGCCAGATTAAAAATGGAGCAAAAGAGAGCAGTGAGAGAGGTAGACGAGAGGAGAGCTGAGGCTATAGCTGAGCCTTGGCTGAAAAGAAACTACTTTTGGCTCATGAACTGAGTCTAAAGGAACTGGACCTCAAGTCTAGGCAGTCTGAGTACAGCAGTGATGGTGGCAACATACATGCAGGACCTGCTGGAGAAAAGAAGGTTCCTATGTCCAAAGAAGTAGTGTCAGGTTATGTGGTGGGAGATGACATTGATAAATGGTTTGCTGCATATGAAGTTGCACTCACAAAATTGCCAAGTTTGGACTGACCCCTGAAAAGTATCGCCAGAAATTCAGAGACAGTACCAAACTCTCCACACAAACTTGGGTAGACTTTTTTGATTCTTCTAGTAAGACACTGAATGGATGGGTGCAGGGCAGTAAAGTAAATGATTATGTAGGGTTGTATAATTTGATCCTGAGAGAGCATATGGTAATTGTCTGCTTTGCAGAGTTGCACCAGCACCTTGTTGACAATAAGCTGACTGATTCTAGAAAGCATGCTGAGGAGGCGGACCTCTGGGTTAGCACCAGGGTTTCCAAAAAGGTATCTGGACGGACACCCACAAAGGTGGTCAGGGTTCCCACCAGAAGAAAGAGGGGGGAGAAAAACTGAAAAATAAGGAATTCTCAAAAGGCCCCCAAAATAATTCCCAGAGAGGTAGTGGTAACCAGTCCCAACCTGATTCTGAAAAGAAACTAGGATTCTTTGACCATAAGAAAGAGAAGTTTGTACCCCAATGCATAGAGTGCACCAAGTATGGTCACTCCAAGGGCGACTCCAAGTGTCCAAAGAGGGCACAGCCCCCCACTGGAGGGCAGACATCTACATTGGCTAGTGTAGTGCTTGAGGAGGAGGTAGGCCCAGATAGGTTTGGGGAACAGATAGAGGTAACCCTAGTATCCCTGGGAGATGAGCAAATGGTGCCAAAAGCCCACATGCCACTAATACTTCCAAGTATAGGCAGTGGGTCACCATTAATTGGCAAAGGGTGGAGGCCCTGCGTGGCACGGGAGGCAGCATGACTACTGTCAGGGGTCAGCTGGTGTAAGCATAGCAGGTCATCCCCAATACATTCCACCAGGTCATAATCGCTGATAATCATGAGGGTCACCTATTGGTGGCTTTGGTTCCCTTTGAGTGGGGGGGGTTTCTGTTACTCTGAAAGTAGCTGTAAGTCTGCCATGCCTGTAGATTATCTGTTAGGCAACGACCTTGAGCACACATCTCAGAAGGAGGGAGAGTGCAGGTCTCACCTAGAGATGTTAGGTTTGCCTGAGTGGGTATGCATGGCCACAAGGTCCATGGCTGCCCGGGAAGGGAGTCAAGGGCATCTGAAGCTGGGAACAATGGACGACAGCCACAAGGAGAGGTGCAAGGGGTGCGGGAAACCGGCCTCAGAAGTTCCCACAATGGTTGACGGGGTCCCTTAGGAGGAGGCCCCTGAGCCAACTGGCAAGTTGAGGGTGGGCCAACCCGGGAGGAATTCTGCCAGGGACAGAAGGAATGCCCCACTCTTGAGGGTCTGAGGCAACAGGCCTCAGCCCAAGCAGCAGGTGAAGCCTCTGGTGATTACCATATATATTGGGAGAATGATCTCTACAGTGAGCCTAAGGTTCCGGAGACTGGGGCAGCACATGTGCTAGTTGTCCCCCAGTGCTATCGGGCCTTTCTACTGAGCCTGGCTCACGATATCCCCCTGGCGGGACATTTAGGGCAAGACAAGACCTTCGCCAAGCTTGTCACCCACTTTTATTAGCTCGAATGTAGGTGGCCTCAGATGCATTCTGTAGGTCCAGCCCTACGTGGCAGGCTAGTGGGAAGACAGGAAAAAGGCTCAATGCCCCCCTGCAGCCCCTCCAGGCCAAGATTGAGACAATCAAGGCCTGGCAACCACCTAGAACCCAGGCAGAAGTGAGAGCCTTCTTGGGTCTCACCGAGTACTACCACAGATGTGTTAAGGGCTATGGCACCATAGTGACCCCCTTAACAGAACTCACATCTAAGAAGCAACCTTGGTGGTGAATTGGACAGAGGCTTGTCAGAATGCCTTTGCTCCCTGAAGGAAGCCATGTGCACGGCACCTGTGCTCAGGTCCCCTGACAACTCCAAAGAATTCATCGTGCAGGCAGACGCTTCAGAGCATGGCGTAGGGGTGGTTCTAGCACAGCTGAATGAGGAGGGCCTAGACCAACCAGTAGTCTTTATTAACAGAAAACTATTAACACAGGAACAGATGTGGAGTGCTATCGAAAGAGAAGCATTTGCTATGGTCCGGACATTGAAGAAACTGAGATCATACCTGTTTGGGACTAACTTCCGGGTTCAGACAGACCACAGGCCCCTCAGATGGCTCATGCAGATGAGGGGTGAAAATCCTAAACTCTTGAGGTGGTCCATTTCTGTACAGGGGATGGACTTTACGGTGGAGCATTGCCCGGGGACTGACCACACCAATGCTGATGGTCTCGCCAGAGAGCTCCCAAGAGGTTGGGTAGCTCTCCCCTCTTTCAGCTGGGGGGGACACATGTTAGACTTGACAGCATTAGGGTGGTCATCCCCTAACTTTTTGCCTGCCTCCTTCCACTTTCTTTTCTGACACTGTTTTTTGCGCACTTTACCACGGCTAATCAGTGCTGAAGTGCACATGCTCTCTCCCTTAAACATGGTCACATTGGTTCATACACAACTGGCATTTTTGATCTACTTGTAAGTCCCTAGTAAAGTTCACTACATGTGCCCAGGGTCCGTAGATTGAATGCTACTAGTGGGTCTGCAGCACTGGTTATGCCACCCACATAAGTAGACCCTTAACCATGTCTCAGGCCTGCCATTGCAAGGCCTGTGTATGCAGTTTCACTGCCAATTTTACTTGGCATTTAAAAGTCCTGCCAAGCCTTATACTCCCCTTCATCTACATATACGTCACCCCCTAAGGTAGGCCCTAGGTAACCCATGGGGCAGAGTGCTATGTATGAAAAAGGCAGGACAGGTAAATGTGTGTTTTATATGTCCTGGTAGTGGAAAACTCCTAAATTTGTTTTCCACTACTGTTCCGCCTGCTCCGTTCATAGGATAACATTAGGGCTGCCCTCATATATTGTTTAAGTGGTAGGTTCTGATCAGAAAGGGGTAATAAGGTCATATTTGGTATGGCGGGAATGGTAACACAAAATCCTGCTTGGTGAATTTGGATTTTATATTACTATTTTTGAAATGCCACATTTAGAAAGTGAGCATTGCTTTGCACTTAAAATCCATCTGTGCCTTACATTCTGTCTCCAATCCACGTCTGGCTGGGCTGGTTGACAGCTCTCTTGTGCATTTCACCCAGACAACCACAAACGCAGGATACTCAGTCACACCGGCACTCATCTGCATACTGAATGGGACTTCCTGGGCTAGGAGGATGGAGGGCCTGACACTTACATTTAAAAGGCTAGTGGCCTGCCCTCACACAATGGACTGCCAAACCCCCTACTGAGGCCCTGGCAGACCGACCTGTACTGAAAGGGGACCTTGTGCACTTCAAAACCACTTTTTGAAGTCTGCCCCACTTTAAAGGCATTTTGGGTATATAAACTGGGTCCCTGACCCCACCAAATCAGACACTTCTGAACCAGATCCTGCAACCTGTCAAGAGGAGCTGCCTGGCTGCCCAAAGGACTTACCTGGATTGCTTTGGTGTGAAGGACTGATACCTTGCTGTTGCCTTGCTGCCTTGCTGGCCCATGGCTTTGCTGAGAAGTGCTCTCCAAGGGCTTGGATTGAGCTTGACTCCTGTTTCTGAAGTCTCAGGGCCCAAAGACTTCCTCTCTTCAAAGAAACTCCTTGTGCACGAAAATCGATGCACAGCTTGCCGGAAATGACGCACAGCCAGCCCTGCAATGAGAAAATCACTGCATCGCCGAACCGTAACAACGCAGCCTGACTTCCCGATAGGAGATCGACGCAGCACCTGTGTTGAGACCGGAACTTCGACGCACAGCCATACCAGATCCTTGCACAGCTGACCCAGAACAACGCAGACCAACTTCCTGAGTGAAGAACTGATGCAGTGCCTGTTGTGCAACAGAAACTCTGATGCATCGCCCACCAGATCGATGCAGCGCCTGTGACTTTGTCCCGCACGCTCAGGATTTCCACGCATCGTCCCTGGTGTCAAAAGAACCCAGCATCGCAGTGAGGATCCAAGACTGCACGTCAGGAAATCGACACAAAGCCCTTGCAGCGTGAGAAGAAACTACGTATCGTCTGTGCCGCGTCGGGAAATCCAACGCACACCTTCCTTTTTCCATGCACCTCCTCCTCTGCGGTCTCCGTGCATGTAATTTTGATGCAAACCAGGTAATTTGTGCACACAAGAGACAACTGTTGATATTTAAAGACTTAAGACTCTTCTTAACTTTGCAAAAGTGATATTTCAACTTGTGCTTATGGAACCTTTATCGTTTTTACCTTAATTTAACCAGATACAAGTCTAATATTTTTCTAAAACTGTGTGGTGAATTTTTGTGGTGTTTTCACTGTGTTATTGCATGGTTTATTGCACAAATACTTTACACATTGCCTTTTAACTTAAGCCTGGCTGCTCAGTGCCAGGCTACCAGAGGGTGGGCGCACGGTAATTTGGATTGTGTGTGATTTACCCTGACTAGGATTGTGGTCCCTATTTAGACAAAGGTGAATACCTCTGCCAACTAGAAACTCAATTTCTAACACACACCCACTCACAGACCGACTCAGACACTGACGCACCCACTTACAGACCTACTCAGACCGTCACACATCCACTGATAGAACCACTCAGACTTTTGCGTCTCCACTCTCATACCCAGACAGACACTCACACCCAGGCACACCCTTCCGCACTGATTCTTACACTTAGAGGGACAGACCTTTCAGCCAGGCTTGTTGTGGGTTTGGGTGGTGTCACATGGGACATGGGGTTGGCTGCAGGTGTCCAACATCCTACAGGCAGTCACCCAGAAGCAGCCAACCCCATGCCGCACACAGCCTTTGCTCATATGTGGCATGCAGTTAGACACGTAGCCTGTTTTGCAGCAAGGCCCTGCCTCAAACTCCTCACACACAGCCAACCCTAAGATGTGCACAGCCTTTGGCCCTGTACAGTGGGGGCTGAATACAGAGCTTGGCCTTTGTGCCAAACCCCAGCAGACTGCCAACATCACACCATGCACAAACTTTGCTTTGCCCAGCATATGGTTAGCCTTCTGGCCTCAGGGGCCCCATCTCCAGGGCCAAAAATAATAAAAAGGGAAGGGAGGCTGCACAGCCCCCCTCCCCAAGGCTTAGTAGGCCTCAGGGATCCCATCCCCTGGGGCCATACCAATAAATAAGGTGAGGCGGCCATGTGACACCCCCAAGTCTCATTAGTCCCTGGGGAACCCCAGGGCCTTCTGTATTCTAAATGAGGTGTGGGCCAGCTGTCCCCATATCCCAAGTCACATTGTGTCCTGGGGACCCTAGGCCCTTTCTTTTAAAAGGGGAGGGGGCCACCTGGCCCCCTGCCTGAGCCTTATTAGTCCCTGATGCCCCCATCCTCCAGAGCCACTAATTATTTTAAAGGAGGGGGGCTGCAAGGCCTCCCTCCCCAAGCTGTTTATGGCCATGAGAACCCCATACCACGGGTCCAAAGTATATTTTCAGGTGAAGGGGCACTAGTCCTCCTCCTCAAGCCTTATTAGGCCCTGGGGACCCATCCCCCAGGGCTGATTTTTTTTAAAGGGGAGAATGCCACATTGCCTGCCTCCCCCAGCCTAATTAGGCCCTGGGAACCCATCCCCAAGTTCATTAATTGAGTTCAGGGGGGTGACACGTTGCCCCCCCCCCACCTGAGCCATTTCTGGCCCCAGGGACCCCATCCCCCGGAGCCATAGTTATAAGGTTTAAGGGTAAGGGGATGCATGCCTGCCCTCCTTGAGCCTTCAAAAGGCCGTTAGGATCCCATCCCCCAGGGCAACAATTTAATGATTTAATGGAAAAGGGACTTGTGGCCTCCATCCCCAAGCTGCTGTTTGCCCCGGGGCCCCATCCCCCAGGGCTAAATACATTGTTTGAAGGAAGGTGCCCTGGTGTCCACCCACCATCCACAATGTTGGAGCCACAGGGAAGCCCAGGGTCTCTGTGGCCCCAGCCGGCTCTCTGCTGAATATGACTCAGAGATGGGGGGTCATGCACCACCCTCCCCTTAATCACACAATGCGTGTGGGCCCAGGTCACCATTTTTTTTAATTTTTTTTTTTTATTGTGAGCCAGAATACAGTAGAATCTGCTGATTCATTTTTATTTTGCCCTCTGGGATCCCACAGGATTCTGACTCCCACTGGAGCAAATTGGCCCAAGGAAAATAAAGCTCCCTGGCCCAATCAGAACACTCTATTTTTAAATTGGTGCTCCCGCAAGAGTCTCTTGCTACTCTTGTCTAGCCAACAGTCCATATAAAATAATATTTTTGACCCTCATTAGCTCAAAAACTACTGAACGGATTCATAACAAATAAAAAAAAGCACAATCTAAGGACTAGCATCCTACCAATTCTGATGTAATTCTGTTCAGCAATTTTTGCTGTAGCCCTTCCTAAAGAAGTCTATGGAAAATACATGGGCATCTTATGTTTTTTGAACCCCGTTTTCCTTGGCCCATCACTCCTAAACTTTTCAAGCACAAACTAGTTAAAAAGTATCACCTTTTTGGAAGGTTTTGTGCAGATTCCTTAAACAGGGCCAAAATGATTAGCAACACAAAAAAAAATTCCCATGGATCAGCTGACGTACCTATAACTGACCAGTGGCATATATATATATATATATAACTGAAAAAACACAAAGGTTAAAGTGATATTATAGTTGAAATAATTAACTAACGTAACTATACTTTGCCACTCTGCTGTTCACAGTGTTGTCATCATTGATGTAATTTCAGAGGTCATCAGTGATGTTATCAATGATATCATAAAACATGTCATGAGTAATGTAGTATGTGAGGACTTAAGAAGTGCATGGTGAGGGTGTGAGTTTTAGATACTGACATTTGCACCTATTATGTCACTTCCACCTTTTTTCAGTTAACTTGTCAAGTTATTTTTTAAATAAAAAGTAAGATATTATTACCACACCTAACTATAATGTCACTTTAACCTTTGAAATTTCCACTATTTTTTTTTAAAAGTAAAGTGAAAATATAAAGAAATATCTTACTTTTATAGGTTCCTAAAAATTAACAAAAACAAAACACCCACACCGGGCGTCCAATATTTTCTTGGGTAGGTACTCTATGGGAACCATTGTCCAGTTTTTGTGACCTTTACTTAAGGCCACTGGTACAGAACACCTCTACATACTCAAGACATGAAAGACCTGCTATGTCTACTAAAGGACATTGCATTTGACCAAGAAAAGCACACTGGTTGGCATCCTGAAGACAATTTTAACTCAGCCTTTTTGTTTGAAAAAGTCCTCAAACAACATTTGCTCTGCTTTAATCAGGTGTTGAAGCACATCCTCGAAGCGCTGGGTGTCTCTTGTGGGACCCCAACGATGAAGAATGCCATCAACCAGGTTAATAGGTGAGGGGTCTTTTAAATAAAAGCAAAAGTTTATTTGACATTGTGAAAGGAAAATCTCAAACAGACAAGTTCATGAACATGGTAATGTGCTCACTTTTCTGATTGCATGTGTGTTAAAAACTCACTTCATTAATTTATCAATAACCATATTCCAAAGTAATCCTCACAAGTGCACACAATGCCATGGATATTAATTATTTTTTAAAAAGTTTTAAAAATTAAGCATTTTGACTCCCAACAACTATCAATATGTGTTGGAGTCTTTCTTTAACATTCTTCAAGACACAAAATGCAGCCATAGAGCCAACCACAAGGAGTTCCCACATACAGTTCCAGTTTGAAGTATGTGAAAAATAGATGGAAAGCTCTCCTTGGGGCATGCATTCAATGACCCCAGAGACTAACTGCTTTTTTTAACTTTCCTGGGGTGCTACTGTGCTCTATGAAGCTCTTCACAACACTTTTGAAAACTGTAAGTGGTGCCTTACCCTCCTTCAGGCACCACGACCACAACTTTTCCAAAAAAGTCTATGCAGGGCATTATGGGGTTCTCCCGGGAGGCAAGCTGGGACCCCTTCCCCAAGATCTTCAGGCCTTGGGGACCTCATCCTCAGGGTCTTTTTTTAATAAGGGGGGAGCAGTCCCCCACCCGAGCCTTTATGATCCCAGGAACCACACCGCTGGGTCTGTTTTCTTATTTTATGAGCAGAGGGCCTGTGTCCCCCCTCCCTAAGCCTTTAGAAGCCCTAGGGATCTCCTCTTCCCAGGGTCCCCCAGTACCTAATGTAGGTGCCCCATTGTCCACCTGTACATACTGTTGAGGGCCATGGGGGAACTCCCAGGGCCCCTGCAGCGCTGCTGGTTCCTCACATATACCCATCTGGCTACGACAGGAGCCGGCATTGCTCCTGCAGGTATTGTTCTCTGCTCTGCCTGGGCAGGAGCAATCTGAGTTTCCCCGTTCACAAGTGCTTAGGCAGAGAATCAAATGTCTGCCCCACCCGGTGAGAGCATTTTCAAAGCCCCAAGTGGGTAGAATCAGACAAGTTTCCCTGCCCAAAACAGAGTCTAGGTGTGGCTCTCCAGGGTGCATAGGTCCCAGTTGCCTTAAAAGGTTCTAGGAGGGTAAGTTGCTCACATAGGTTTGTAGAAAAATGTCTATATATTCTGATAGGCGCTCCGTAGATGAGTCAATAACCAAAATGATGGGTCTCCCAGGGGGAAAAGTGCCTGATTTATTAATCTTAGGCAGGACATATAAACAGGGGGCCTTAGGATGAGGATCAAACATATATCCAAATTCCAAGTCAGAGATGAGAAACAGATCCCTACATCCCTTAAGTTTCATTTCCAGTATGTCTGTAATAAGTCTGAGGGGATTAGCTGTCAGTTTGATATATGCTGTCACGTTGGAAAGTTGCCTATTGATTTCTCTGATATAGTCAGTCCTTTCCGTGATCACCATATTCCCCCCTTTGTCAGCTTCCCTAATGACAATGTGACCTTCTGATGCTCTTTTTCTGGCAGAACTGTGGTCTTATTTAAAAAAAACATTGAATTAGTCTTTTGGTATGCTTGAGCATACTCTCTCCCTTCTCTTCAATTTGCATATTTTGCTCAGAGTTCAGCTGGGTTGCATTTTAGACATCAGCTGTTATGCTTTGATAGGTTTTGGAGGTGTTGATGTAACGCTAATGGGAATCTACTGTTGCTGGACTCATTTCAAATAGGGCGCCTACTGACGAGACAGTGTAGTCCCGGTATGTTGGAGTGCAACTTTTTGTCGATGTCTTTAACCTTGATGTGGGGACTGTGACATGGGCTCACATGCTGTTACTGTGGAGCTGTGTAATAATTAACGAAAAGGTGTGTTGTGTTTCGTATGCATTTTTGACATTCTGCGTTATACTTTGCCAGGTCTTGCAGGTATTTGGTTTACCATTAATGGAACTCTATGGTTGTTGGACTCCTTCTAATATGGCGCCAACTGGCGAAATGTTGTAGTCCCTGAATGTTGGAGTGCAATCTTTCGTCGATGTCTATGTCTTTATCCTTTATATGTGGGACTTTGGCGTAGGCTCCCTTGCTGTTATTGTGGAGCCATGTACTAATCGTTAAGCAGGTGAGAATGAGAACTTTGGGTAGAATCATTCACTTTTTGCATAGGTTACTATGCTCATGGGGCAATGCATAAGAAATAAAGGCTCCTTTTTTCTTAGTATTTTTGCTCCACAGGCTTACAGGGAACCTATCAGTGTTCCACTGCGCAGAGTGCTGCCCTTAATGCGTTGGGCCACAGACATTTTGGCTACAGGTATTTTTTGGGACTCTTGTCTTCTATTTCAAATGAGAAGTACAAGGTGCGTGTTTTGATCGGTTTGTGTTGTGGGCTTGTTTTGGTCTTCCGAGGATGTAGAATCACAATTGTCTCTCCCACACACGTTTTAAGACACTGGTTTAAATAACTTCCATCCCACTGCCTATGTGAGGATGTTAAGTCACGGCTGTTCTCTTCATACATGCTCAAGGTCATTATTTTTAACGATTTACATTCCTCCTCTCCTACTCCCCTACTCCTTTCTTCTTTTTTTGCTTGTGTTTCTACAGGGCAAGTATCAACTTTTTGCAGTTATTAGAAGGAGTTTTCTCTTGTTGATACAGCGTGTTATGCAATTTACCTATTATGCTCAATTGACTTTGGACTTACATTTTACTTGTTTGAGGTAATTGTGTGTTACAACACTGTGTTCTACACACCATTTCTTTACAGTCTTCTTTTGATGCAGCATGTACTACTCATCATGGGTGGTATTAAGCTGTGGAATGCTTCATACTCCTTGCTGCTTCTGACCCTTGGGGTTCGGTTATGACACAATATCTTTTTACGAGTGTAATATGGGTTCACTGTGTATACCCACTTTTGGTGCATACAATCCTTATTGTTCTTTGGGTATACTGGTGTTCATATTGTTTCTGTGTACCAATGGATTGGTGGTTAGCAGTGCTTGTGGGTTTGATTAAATGATGTGTATTTTGTATTTCTATTGGTTTTTACAGCCTTAAAAAGTCATGAAAAGATGAAACACGTGTGAGCTGTATTTTGTCTGTGGATTAAAGAACGTAATTTCCTTAATGGACTATGGTGTTTTTGGTTACTAATTTCACAATTTATGTTACTTCATTATTACTGTTTAGTATTACTTGTTTCTTTCTGCTCTAGGTATATGTATATATATAGAGGAAGGAAATAGAAACCTGCCTCTCTGGGTGTGAGAATAGGTATGAGAGGGTATCTCTGGCTGTGAGAGTGGCTGTGAGAGTGTCTGGGTGTGAGAGGGTCAATGTGGGTGTGAAATAGGGTGTGACAGTGTCTGATTGTGCTCCAAGAGATGAAAGATGCCTTCTCCTCCACAAAGGACTTAGATCATTTTCAATATGGAATCGCGAAGTAAACATACTTGCTTTGTCTTTGCCAAGCCCAGGCGTTAGAATAATTTGTCCCTTCCAGAAGTGGAGCTTCAACTGGGGCGCCTGCCACGTTTATATTTGTAAGTGCTTCTTGTTGAGATTAAATTTCTGTGAAATGAGCCTCATGGCCAGAATGGACATTTGCTTGCTTGTTTAGCCAACAAGTCCATAATTTTGCACAAAATGTATATCCAACTGGAGCACTTTCTACTGGTTAGTTAGTAACTGCTACCTTGTTGGGCAAATGGCCAGTGTGGGGAAGGGGACACGTGCCTCCCTTCCTCGGGGCGATTTCGGCCCGGGGACACCATCCCACAGGCCTTCATTAAATGAAGGGTACCACGTGGCCCACCTCCCCCTGCTGATTTCGGCCCGGGGACCCCATTCCCCAGAGCCCGTCCTTAACATCAAACAGCTATGTCCTTGGCATGGCAACCCCAGGACATAGCAGGAGCTGGCCCTGGGGGGTAGTGGTCCCAAGGGGCATTATTGGCTCTGCTCCATCCTTAAACAGCCGCATGGGGGTAGTGGTTCCCGGGGCTGGGGGTCCACGATAGATCCCCTTCATTACTTTGGTTCAGCCCAAGGGAGGTGGAGTTCCGGGGCTGTGGGGCTACACAGCCCCCCATATTTGTAATCAATTGCCGTGGGGAGGTGGTGGTCCCCAGGGGGTTGGGGGGAGGCCACACAGCCCACCCGCATACTAATAAATATAATCCTTGGGTAGGTGGTAGTTTCCAGGGCATAAATAAACCCTAGGAGGAGGGCCCCCAAAAGCCCCCTCCTTTATTTTTTATATGCCCTGGGACCTGGCCCACCTGAGGTATTTATCAAAACAAACACGGGAAACCGCTGAAGCTGAGTCCCAAGATGGCTGCCAATACTTCTTGATTGAAGTGTTGGTAGCCTATCAGATCTCAGCACTAGATCAGGAGGATTTGCAAAGCCTTCACACCTCTAGATTTCTACATTTTTCTTTCTTTTAATATCTCAAAAACTACTGAACGGATTTACACCAAACAACAAAAAGCTCAATCTATGTACCAAAAGTCATATTTCTGCCACATTTGGTATAATTCTGTCTAGTGGTTCAGGCTGTAGTCATGTTTAAAGCTCCTACGGGAATTAACATAGAAATGCACTTTTTTTGACTCCCCCTTCTTTTCGGCCCCCGCTTGACAGATCACCCCAAAACTTCACATGCACAGCAAGATTCTTTGCCACACTTTTCGTGAAGATTCGTCAAATGGTGCCAAAGAGGTAGGCAACTCAAAAACACTTTTTTAATGGAAACATGGTCCTAACTATAATAACCACTGGTAAACGCCAGTAGGTTTTATATCTATATTGACGGTCTAACCATTTTGTGACTGCAAGACCTCTGACACTGC
Organism: Pleurodeles waltl; assembly: GCF_031143425.1. Taxonomy (NCBI): domain Eukaryota; kingdom Metazoa; phylum Chordata; class Amphibia; order Caudata; family Salamandridae; genus Pleurodeles; species Pleurodeles waltl. The sequence continues at coordinate 317,019,152 of NC_090442.1, read as the reverse complement.
TGAAACTTACAGAAATGTTCATTTGTGTGGCTAGATGGTGTTTAGAGAATAATTATTTTCTGTTCAACAACCAGATGTACAAACTGTTGAGAGGTACGGTTATGAGCACCTGCTTCACCCCCAGCTATGCTAATTTTCATATTGGCTGGTGGGAGGACAGGTTGTTCAAACTCAATTTAGTGTTGAATGGAAAGAGAATGTAATACTATGGACTAGTTTCATAGACAATTTGTTCATTCTATTTAGGAGGTCGAAAATAAGTGCCAGAGAATTTATCAAGGGCATAAATAACAACAACTTAAACCTCTATTTCACTAGTTCAATCAGCAGGTTAGAAGTGGTCTTCTTAGATTTACTGATGTATGTAAAAAACCACAGGATAGAAACTAAGATCTATAGAAAGCCTACCTCAGGCAATGCAGTACTGCATGCCAGCATTTATCACCTTATTATTATTCAAATAGCTAGCATCCGGTATGGAAATACATTCAGCATGCGTAGAAACTGCAGTGAAGATAACAAATTTGAAATTGTCATCAAAGAGATGGCGGTGAAATTCAAGGAGAGAGGCTACGCAAATGAGGTAATCAATAGATCAATTGAGAAAACAATAAATCTGACCAGAGAATCTGTCTTGTTCAAACCCACAGGGACAATCAACAGCAAACAACAGAGCACAGTTTCTTCACACCATACAGTGGTGAAATAACAAAATAGGAAGATCTCGAACAGGTACTGGTACTGTATTAGAAGTGATTCTGTGATTGGCGCAGCACTTCCATTTAAATTGGGATGCAAGTTTAGGAGGGCAGGGTCGATGAGAAATTATCTGGTCAAAAGTTATCAAGTGGAATCTCCTAAAAGTAACTGTGGTTTCCACAAATATAGTAAATGTAGAGTTTGTGAATATGGCGTAAAAATGACACATTTTAACACACCATTAGAGAAAACTCTACAACACATTAAGGGTGCATACGGCTGCAGAACTGATTATACAGTTTATGTATTGGAATGCCCATGTGAGCTACAATAATTAAGGAGTACTAAACTCCAAGTTTACAGACGCATATTGCAACATATTAGAGCAATAAAGAATAGGGCTCAAACATACAACATACAAAGTGGCTATATATTTCACTGCAGAACATGTAGAATATTTTGTCATATATGCAGTGCCTAGAACGATAAAGGGAGGCAACAGAGAACAAAAACTTTAAAAAGCTAGAATCTGCTTATATTCTGAGAATAGACAGTAAAAACCCAGGGGGGCTCAACACTGATGAAGAGCTCTACGCACATCTATAGATTTAGGTGATTTAATATTTAACTGGGGTGAACATCAGGAACCCTTAATCCCTGTATACTTACTCACTTTATTTCTATGTCTTATCCTCTTGAGACCTTTACTGCATTGTAAGGGCAATTGCCATAGGTTGTGATTGTTGATGAGTTATAGCATGCCAAACATACAGCAAAATAAGATTTTTTAGACACAATGTAGTAGGTATCAGTTTGACAGTACTGACAGTATTTTTAAATATTATTATTTTTATTTGTTAATCTGTTTTGTTTTCATGTGTAAAACATTGAGTCAATGATCAGAATATGCCCATTGGAGCTTTATCAAGTTATACATTCATCAATATATTTGAGCTAAATGGCTTGCAAGGTATGATTAGCCTAATGCCATTGTATGAAATGCTTTGATGCAACAGAAAACAACTGTTTTCGTACTTCTGGACCTCTTTCTTAGGATATTAATAGGAGGAGAGATGAAATAAGGTTGAAAGATTATGTTACTTGATTTTTTCTGAACTACGGTTTGTGATTCTTATTCAAACAATATTTTTTATTTAAGGAAATTTCCAAATGAATTTACTATGAACATATTTGCACTTTAAACCTATGTGGTCATGAGATCACGGCTGAGGACTGTTTAAGGAAGTGTTTCTATAATGTATATTATGAGAATTGTGATGTGGGGCATGACAAATATGTTCATATATCAATTGAAAATGGTGGCCAAGGCATTTTACAAGCTGAAACACATAACCTGCAACTTTTTTAATAGAATGGTTGCTGTTTGACAAATCACCACAAACATTTCCAAACAAATGCTACCTTTTGATTATATTGTACATGGAAAGTTTTGGGGTGATTCCTCAAGTGAAGTCAAGAAAAAGGGGGTGATAAAATGTGTTTTCCTCATTCATTTTTCCATAGTAATTTTGGACACAGCCATAGCCCAAACCGCTGAACAGATTTACACAAAACATGGCAGAAAGCTAGATCTTGATCCAGAAAGAGTGCTTTTGTGTTTTGGTGCAAATCTGTTCAGTAGATTTAGAGAAATTAAGGTTAAAATACTTTGTAGATATCACTCTGCTGAGGATCTGTGGACCCATCAAACCTCAAACTGAGATCTGATTGGCTGCCACCATATCAATCAGGAAGTGGTGGCAGCAATCTTAGGACCTGGGTCCTGCCACCGCATCAATCAGGAAGTGGTGGCAGCAATCTTAGGACCTGGGACTAAGTCCCGAGTCCTAAGAAAAAAGTAACAAAAAGACATAATCTGACCACCTTGGCCTGCTAGTGTGGATCCCATATGGACCCCGGCTGGGGTCACATTTTTTTTTTTTTTCAGCTGCAGATTTGCAGAACATCTGCAAATCTACAGACTTTTTTTTAAAAAAAACAAGTGTGTCCTCCATGTTTGTTTCTTCAAACCTCCCCCTCTTGGGTAGGCCAGGGCCTGGCGGAACACATTTTTTTAGGGAGGAGGGAGGCGTGGCCACCCTCTGAGAGGCCCCATGGACCCCATCACTTAGGATGAGGTAAAAAAGCAAGGGAGGTGGCGCACAGCCCCCCTTTTAGAGCATGAAAAGGCCCTGGCTACCCCCCTTGGGTCGAAATATATTAAAAAGGGGAGCAGGGCTGTGTACCCCCTCCTTTCATTAATTACTCAGCCCAGGGGGCAGAGTCTCCATGGCCTTGCCTTTTTAGGCTGAGGGAGAGGGGCTGCCAGGCCCCCTCCCTGAGCGTAATTAGGTCCCAGTGACTTCTTTCCCCTTGGCTCGTGGCCCCTCACCTAGCCTTAAAAAGGACCCAGATACCCCATCCTTTGGGCGGTGACACTCATCAAAAGAGAAGGGTGTTGGGCAGCCCCCTTCCATGAGCCTTTAAAGGCCCCAGGGACACCCAGGGCCAGGGCCAAGTCAGTGACTGTGTCCCAGGAAGCTCACCCACGGAACACAGTTTTCCTGTCCGCACTACCATGGGTAGGGAAACATATGTTTGCTCTAGTCTGGTGGGAGCATTTTTAAATCTCCCATCAAATGGGAGCAAACATGAAAGTCTGCTCCGAGCTGGCGGGAGATTTAAAAACGCTTGTGCCTCAGGTAAATATAACTTGTGCATGTGCCATGCACAGCGAACCACCCCACATATTACATCACTCATTACATTTTCGATGGGATCATTGATAATATCACTGCAACAGTTGCAATGAAATTATTGATGAAAAAACTGTGCATGGTTGGGGCACAAGTTATAATTACCTTAAGGCACAAGTTATATTTACTTGAGATAACTATAACTGGTGTTTTTCTATAGTTTTTAGAGTTTAAAACATTAGGTTGGTACTGAACATTTTACTTAACTATACCATTAATTTAGCCTTTTGTTTTTTCAGTGATTATCTATCTATATACATATACATATATGTTTACATATATACATATTAAACACAGTGCAATATGTGCAAGAACAGTGAATTTGTATGAGTTATTGTGTTTGAGCTAGACACATAAACCAATTTCTAACAGTGTTTTTATCAGTGGCTGTGTATAGCCTAGTAAAGAAAAGAGGAATGGGTCAACAAGTGAGTGAATATTCAAGCTGCAGGATATGAAGGTGTGGTTCAGATTCTACTGCAATCTTCCTTTGAGTTTCTAGTTCACTAGTTTTGTCAGGTGCTTAGTTTGATGCTAGTTCTGGGAAAAGAGAACTGCTCTGCCAGTCTTTTGGGGGGAGTCTGCTAAGATACTGAGATGTATACTGGTGGCTTTCAGTGACAACAAACTATGCTGCTGTATAAAGAAGCACTAAGGTAGAAAAGAAGCTTCATCACCATCAGGATGCCTTGGGTCATTTGCCTGCGTAGTTCAAACTGTGAATGAAGTTTATTTAACATTGTTAGACTGCGATTATGGGATTTCATGCTTACTTGAAAGACAGCAAAAGGACCACTAAGCATTGCATTTTACCAATCATGTGGGTGGGTGTTTATTTGAAATCAGTGTGGCTATTGCTTTCCTGCACGAGGCACTTTGCCTATGTGTTCTGCACAGTATTACCGTTCTAGTGCATTCTCCATCTTGGGGGAAACAATGACTATAGCTCAATATGTTTCCATTAACTGCAGACATATTTGTTTGTGCCTGTGAAGTATTTAGCCTCATAGCAGCATCATATGTCCCAAAATTCATTTTGACATGGAGGCAGTAGGAATGAAAGTTGAACTTGTTTATCCTGGTGAAGTACCATGAGGATGTACTATACCAGCACAAAGGCACAGAACGAATCCAAGAACCTATTTTTGCTGAAACTGCCACTCTTAATCGGGTGGGCAGTCAAATAGCCTAACTTCCAACTCCCCCTACTCCATCAAGCCATCATAGTTTATTTGCTTATAAATGATGAATTAGGTTATTCAATTATATATATCATTATTTTGTACTATTAGGCATGCTTAAAGAGTACTTATCCAGAATGTTAGGTAATTGAATTTTTGTATTGCTCTTTATAAATTCCACGCAAATCTATATTCCACTTGAGATCGTCTTGTTTACTGCCATGGCACAATTTCTTACATTAACTATGTACTCAATTATACTCTCTTTATCCCCATTCCCAGAATAAATAGAAATACAAACATATCTTGTAGAACCCAAAGTCCATATGAAACAAAGTAGAATTAATGGACGCATTGAAATGTCAGTTCCCTTCAAAGTCTCTCAGCTGATTTTTATTTGTGAAGAGACTCAGATGGAAAATATGAATCCACCTTCACTATGTACACAACATTCAGATACAACAGAAGTAATAACCATTTGTAAAATTAGTGGAATAATGTAAAACACATTTTTACTGAGGTCTACTCACCAGTTTGTTATGAGGTGCTAGGTCTCAGAATCCCTAATATATGTACAAAATCAGAAAATATATAGAGCCTGATTTTAGAGTTTAGCAGACACTGTACTTCTTTGTAAATATACCAGAGTACCCTTCCTACCAAGTTCTCAAAATGTCCACCATATTCAGAAATGGGCGCATAGTAAGCTTTCAGTCAACAATGTCCCTTTGTCCTCCGACGATGCAAGGCTTTGTCCAACAACGCAATGGAGGAGGGAACACTGGAGACAATATAATGTCCTTTTTTCTGTCCCTCGCTGCTAGGTAAAAAGTGGGGATTAAGTGTGCCTGAATGGTCCATCTGCTGGCAGGATGGGGGGACGGAGCAGATCACAGCCCTACTTACAACTGAATAACCTGTGCTTTGCCTTCACACAAACAAATTATGACTCCATATTGTCAATGTAGCCAGCTTGGAGTTAGGGTAGGGGAGTCAAGAAATTCCATGCACTTCAAAGAACGCTTTAGATGCTTCGCTGACCTTCCAGAGGAGTCCACTCCTGGACCAACGGAGGGACCTACAGAGGACTGCCTACTGCTGTGATCTGCTGTGCACTCTGCAAGACTGCTTTGCCGTACAGGAAGGACTGCTTTTCTGCCTAGAACTTGCCTTGAACGCTCAGAGGCCAGTCATGGTGTTGAGCCCTGCATGCTGGCCTGAACGCAGTAATACCAGAGTGCCTCCTATGGCTAGTTTGTTGGCCTCCTGTTCAGAGGTAGAAGAACACAAAAGGCTCCTACCATCTTGCATTCACACCTGGACCCAGCCTGGTTGAGTCCTGAACCTCCAAGTGGTGTTCCACCAGACCTGGGCCCTTGTTTGTGGTGCTAAAGATGCTCACATGGCTAAATCCCAAAACTGAAGACTTCAAAAAATGTTGCCCAAAAATTGCTTTGAGAACCAGGAGACTGGGACCAGCCTGCTCTCTTATCCGTCCAAGGTGCTTCGCAGGTCAGATTGACTTTGTGGCTTCTCCTGATATGGTCTTCTCTGCAGCAGCAAATTCTGTTTAGTGGTTCTTTGCCAAAGGAGTATCCAGCCACCTGGACCTGTCTTTGGCTACATCTTTTCTCCTTGTGCCCCTGGAGATTTCTGACTTTCACAAAAGAAGTCCAAACGTAGACATCTGCACCATGGCTTCAACCAGCAGCACCCTGACAACGATGTCTCCTCCTCAGACACCACCAGCTGCCTTGCCCTGCTGAACTGTACCTTCTCAGACTTTTTCTTAAAAACCTCTTCCGAGTCCGAAGGTAAGCAAAGACCAAGCCCAATCCACCTTGTCTATCTGACCCACGATCCATTTGGTCAGCCATAACTTTCGACTTTGCCCAGGTCTTGAATGACTAGATGACCACGGTGGTGCTATGAACTTTTAGGTGCCATGTTTCACTTAAAACCTTAAAAATTCATAACTCTGGTTCTACTGATTTAATTTTTGTTGTTTTGGTGTCAAATACTTTTTTTAAATGTACTCTATTTTTCTAGTTTGGTGTGGAATTTTTCTTGTTTTATGTTTTCACTTTATTACCGTTTAAGGAGTGCATAAATACTTTAAACATTGTCCCTAAATTAAGCCTGATTACTTTTGTGTCAAGTTACCAAAAGGCAAGGAACATGTTCATTTAGTGACTTTTGTGGTTCGCACTGACAGGGATTGTGGCTGTTGCTTGTGAAGGGCTCAAACCCTCTCAACCACCAACCAAATGTCTTACATCTGTGGGATCCAGTACTTATGTTTGTGCAGTACAATACCGTGATTAGTGTTACGCTTAAATCACAGAAAAATAATTTGACACCGGATCTGATCCCTGTTTAAATTCTCTTTAGTTTTTTTTATTGGAAACGTGGGAAAGGAGACCCAAAGATGTATCTCCAAGAAACCCACCTGTGCCTATGACGAGGTCAAGAGGATGCAGTCCACCCCAGGGGAGCCAGAGGATGACAATCTTGAGAAGGAGGAATTATACTAAAAGGAGGAGGGAAAGAGAGTCTGTCCCTGGATCTTGAGTTGCAACTCCCTGAGGAAGAGGAGCATGGGGAGGAGGAGGACAACCTGTCTGCAGGCAAGGAGCCCTTTGCTAAACCAAGGAGCAGTGTTTCCTCCCAAGGCCTGTCCCCTGAGGAGCTGGCAGGCTTTAGGGCTGAGAGGGAGTTCCAATTAGAGATGGCTAAACTTAATCTAAAGCTTAATCTAGAGAAGTAGAAGCTGGCTCATGAGAGGTGCCTGAAGGAGCTGGAGCTGAAAGCCAAGCAAGTGGCTGCTCCAGCAGCGCTGGTGGCAGCAGCACAGTGTTCTATACATTCCACCAGGTTATAGTAGTTGACACCTGTGAGAATCACTCCCCATTGGCTCTGGTTCCCTTTGGCTGAGGGGGGTCTCATGTTCTCTTAAGGTAGCTGTGAGCCATGGAATACCCTGTGGATTGTCTGTTAGGCAATGGCCTAGAGCACACTACTTGTAAGTATGTGGAGCTCGGGTCACACCTGGCACTGATAGAGTAGTCTGAATGGATCTGCATGACCACATAGGCCATGGCTGCCTAAGAGGGGAGCTTGAAAAAGGACCCAGGCAGCTTCCAGAAAGAGAAGGGTAAAGGGTATGGGAAACAAGCCCCTGAAACTCCCTGGGTCCAGGTTGATATGGCGCCTGAGGAAACCACCCTTGAGCCTACCAGGAAGGACAATGCTGCCCTGGGAGACCTGCCTGAACTTACTGGATGGCAAGTTGAGTGTAAGCCCACCAGGGAGGAGTCTTGTAAGGCAGAGAGAGAGTGCCCAACCCTAGAGGGTTTGAAGTGACAAGTTGAGGCCCAGGCAGACCTCTGGAGAACACCTCCTATACTGGGATAATCACTTCCTGTATAGTGAGCATAACGTTCCTGTACATGGGGCAGCACCTGCTTGGGTCCCTCAGTGCTACAGGACCTTCCTATTGGGACTGGTCCATGTATACTTCTAACAGGACATCTGGGGCAGGACAAGATCTTTGCAAGGCTTGTCGTCCCCTTCTAATGACCCCAGATATAAACGGCCTCCTATACATTCTGTAGACCATTTTCCAGCTCCCCAAACCAGTAGGAAAACAAGGAAAAGTTTCTGGGCTTCCCAGTTCTCTTATCGTCATTGAGACCACCTTTGTAAGGGTGGACTTTGACATTGTTGGTCTCTTGGACCTCAAATCTGCCTTAGGCAACAGATTTATCTTAGTTTTGGTGGACCATGCCACCAGATACCCAGAGGCCATCCCTCTGAGATCTGTAACAGCACCTGCGGTGGAGACAGACCCAAAGGGGATTTTTCCCTGAGTGGGGTTCCCCAAGGAAATTGTGTCTGACAGGGGCACAACTTCATATCAGCCTACATGAAGCAATGTGGGATGAATGTGGAGTATCTTACAAGTTCTACACACATTATCACTCTCAAACAAATAGACTTGAATATGGGCCTACCAGAGCCCACAGGGCAGAAGTGGGACATCCTCTTAACATGCTGCCCTTAGCTTACAGGGAGGTCCCACTGAAGGGAGCTGGATTTAGCCCATTTGAGCTCCCCTTTGGTCACCCTGTTAGGGGACCTCTCAGCCTGCTTAAAGCGGGGTGAGTGCAAGCTCTAAAGAAGCCCAACAAGATATGGTTAATTACATGAAAGCCCTCTGAAACGAGGTGCAAAAATTCTGGAAGAAGGCTTCAGAGAACTTAGAAGATAGCCAGGAATTCATGAAACTGGTGCGACCAGAAGGCCACTCTTGTCGAGTTTTAGTCTGTCCACCTGTGGGTAATGAATCCAGTGGATTCCAGAGCCCTTCAAGACCATTTGTCAGGGCCTTACAAGGGGAATGAGAGAAAAGTGGAGATCACCTACTTTGTGGACCTTAAGACTCCCAGAAATTCCTTATGAGTACTCCATGTACACTGCATCAAAGCACACTCTGAAAGGTCTGAGGTCACCATGCTCCTTGTGACAGATGAGGGAGTGGGGGAGAAAAGTGAGCCTCTCTCAGACCTCCTGCCTTTCAAAGAGAACAATGGTCAAAACACATGATTGTCAAAGGCCGGGCCTAGGCCAACATATACACATGGGTTTAGTGTGTGGTATGACCAAAAGTCCGAAACCAGGATCACAGGTATATCCAGTGTAGGCATGAATGTACATCCCACTAGGATCATTCCGGTCCCAACAGTCAACAAATTAAAATATTATTAACATAGTTTTCCTGATACCTTGCTTGTTAACTCTATTTGATCATCTCTCCAGTTGAGGTTTGTCAATCATTCTTTCCACAAAAGCCAGTTCCCCGCCAGATTTTTACAATGAGCCTAAGTGGAACTCATATACATTGTCAATGGTTATCCTGCTTGGATCCAGCCTTCCTGGACCTAGATTGAACACAACTGAGCTAGTTTGTTTAAGAAATAACTGCACACACAGACACAACTAGTGATTTCAATTTTACCATCCACCCTTTAATTGACTGTATGTTCATCCTTGTAAAATGATTCACTAGTCAAACTTGGAAATCACTTACGTGAGTTGTCAAGGCACATGGCAGGACCTGCATTACTTGCCAGGCAGATCCAACCACTGTAAAGAAATGGTACAGAGGTGTCGGCAAGCCACCACTCATTCACCAATCAACTTGGTCTTAGGCAACAACCATACAACACATGTAATGTTTTTAAATATGTGCGAGTTGTCGGGAAGCTTAAGCGCAGGGAGTAATCAGTGGTTCTATACATGTATGTCCAAGGAAGAATAGAATATTCAACTGTGCAGGGTTTTATTGGACTAGGGTTGCTTACTCTTGAACCTGTAAGGGACTGATGATGCGTGCTCACTGTTGGTCGTTTCTTCATTGAGTGCATTATCATAATCAAATTGCGATACAATGACACCCCTTTCTATCATCAATCATGATCAACCTTCATAAGGAACAGCAACAACCGAAACAACTCTACAATATATTGTACAAATTCAATCTGCTGGTTTTGCTAAAATGCATGCTCCCCAGCGGGATGGATGTATCTGGTGAGATGAACGGATCGAGGCATAATACGAGTTAAAATCTGAGTGGTTTTCTCAACCAACCTTCCATAAAAGGGCAGTAAACTGAGTACCGTGAAATTGGTAATAGTAACATCTGCTGTTTACAATGCTTAGAAATGGTCAAAATGGGGTATGTAGCGCTATATAAAAAAACATGTTGTTACTAATGGGTGTTAAATAGTGCCTCATTCTCGAATTCTACTGACGGTGGAAGGTCTCGAGCCACTGACTATTGTAGTTAAGTGCGAGCACATAAAGGTATACTCTGATTTCTCTAACGCATACTTGCAAAAGTGCCTGTCTCTTTGGTTTCATCTGCAAAATACCTGTGTGTTATCTGTGCACACACGACGCCAGCATCCATACTGGTTAAAACTGTATACAACGTCATTCTGCAACAGGTCGTGCTTCCACGATAGCCTTTACCACACCAGAGGCTTCTTTTCAGACGTACTCACGCTCACTCGTTATTTTCTGTGATCAAATCAAAGCAAATCGCGGTTCACTCGTATTTGTTTAGAAAATATCCCCATAGCTTACAGGCAGCCTGCATAAAATGTTTATTTTTAACACGCATTATCTCATTTCCTTTGTGGCTTTGACATCGGTATCTCAAGGCCCAACATCCTGCCTGCATTATTTATGAGCGTGTTCACTGGCAGTGGTATTTATCAGCAATTAAGGTGCTCACCATATGTGAATCACTTTATCTTCTGTGACGCGAGGCTTTGCCTCTGCACTGTTTGTCCAAACATTACGGGACGATTTGCCTAGCTTCCCCCCCCCCCCACCCCCTTCCACTTCATTCTCAGAAGCAGCAACTAAATCATGACTATTCTCGTTGCACAGAGCGCAAAGCTACGTTCTCAAGGGGCGGGTCCTTTAATTAGTGCGCTGACATCTGAATCTTGGCCCTATAGTAGCATCGCCGACCACTTGTGATGAACCGTACTTGTTTGTTCCTAAAGCGTTTATTTAATCTCAAGCAGAGACTGGCTACATTTAGAGATATTTGTGGCCTAGAAAGGACAGTGCTTAATGTGTTTAGGTGGTGTACACACGAACTGCAGCTAATTTTTGAGAACCAGGACTTACTTTTAATTCCCGACTTTGCTTCAGATAGAAAAGCAGAAAGGGGAGAAAGAAAGGGCGTAAAACGGACAGAAATGAAACATGAAAAAGAAGGAAAGAGGGACGTAAAGAGACAGAAGAGAGAAGAAAGAGATTTAAAGTACCAAGACCAGGAAGCCTTTACATTGGGCAGCCACAGCGTTCAGCAGCGCCAGCAACGGCTCCTAAGAAAAGCTTTGAGCCACTACAGTTGTTTTCTTTCTTTAACTTTTAACTTTTTCTTTTTTTTCTTTAAACAAATTAAGCACCGAGAAAATTAGAATGCTTTTGATTAACAAGATAAATAATACAGCTTTTCATAACTGTATGATTCTCAAGATTACCACATCACATAGCAGTATTGCAACAAGGGGGAAGACTGGATATGGCTGCCAACCCTCTTATCCAACTGATCTTGAAATTGACTACTGCTAAACAAACATCCACCTCTGCTGGTCTCAAGGTATGTTTGTGGAATGTGAGAGGTCTGAGTAACATAGCTGGTGACACATAATTGATTGCTTATTGGTAATAATTCAATATAATAATTCTGCACAAAACGTGGAGTGTGATACCAATACCGCTGATTGTGTTTCTTGAGTACTGTTAACGCTGAATTTTACTAATGAATATTCATGTATTCTGAGTGTTGAATTTGCATAGAAAATTTGTGAAAATAGAGAAGTAATACATGCATTTGGAATTGTGCCTACTTGAGTGGCCGTCAATATTCACGAAGTGTACTTATAGCTTATTATTGTGAAATGTTGAGCTCATGTTTGGATTAATGTAGTGGTATGTCATATTAAAGGTTATGTATTATGTATTTGCTTTATTAATCATAGTCCTTAATTTAGCGAGGTCTTGGGCATAGTTGCATGGCCTCATGTCAAAATGCATTTCTTAGGTGAACTATAAAATGGCTGCTTGGAGAATTAAATTGTGATTTTCCACTGCATTGACCAAATACTAGTAGATTAAATTATTTCCCATGAGAACTGCTTGCTAGAATATGATGTACTAGCTAGGGATACATTGTATAACTTAGTGTGTGTAAAGGCGACCTTCCCAGGAACAGACAATGGATGCACCAACTGGAGTATAAGCTGATACATTATTGATATCTGACAAGGCCAATGACGAGAACAGAAGAAGAGGAGCCAAACATCAACATGTGAACCGTGTACTAGTAAATTTTTAGATTTGGGGTTCTACTTTAATTGGACTAAATGTAAAAGTACGATTCTTTTACCAATATCAACGCGGGAAGTAGTTTTAGGAAATCTAAATTAGCCAGACTGCACCGAGAGGAGATGCGCCATTCTCCCCATTCTTCTTTAGCGTTTAGTTATTATTTTTTTACAAACTGCATGAAGAGACGTTGCTTTTTCTGAAATTTAATGCTGAATTCTGATGTCTTGCTGACCGAACTGATGTCCAATTGACGAAGACTGTCACAGCTTGCTGAACCATATTGAGGCAAGGTATAAGACGACGTTACTGATTGTTATATATATCCATTTTTATACTTTGGTACCAACTGCTATTTGATAGAGCCATACTTAGGTGTTTTCCAAATTTGTGTTGACTAAATTGTTTTTGCATGAAGTCTAAACATGGTATTCCAATCTGAAGGTTAGTTAGGGAGCTCATTGATGATGCTTGCTACATATAATAACAGTTGATGGCTTTTCTTTTCTGAATCTAAATGTATGCCATTTCGTTTGCAAAGTTATTCTTGCTATTGATATGTACTGTAACCTTAGAATGTGTAGTGGTCCAAGCTTTGATTAAATTGCGATTCTTTAGGCGATTTGGGCAGCCAGTTTTGTTTCTGAATGCTTACCATTTGATTTTGAGACTAAGGGGGTCATTCCGACCCTGGCGGTAATTACCGCCAGGGCCGGGGTCCGCGGGAGCACCGCCAACAGGCTGGCGGTGCTCCTTTGGGCATTCTGACCGCGGCGGTACAGCTGCGGTCAGAAACGGAAAGTCGGCGGTGTACCGCCGACTTTCCGCTGCCCAGGGGAATCCTCCATGGCGGCGCAGCTTGCTGCGCCGCCATGGGGGATTCCGACCCCCTCACCGCCATCCTGTTCCTGGCGGTTTTGACCGCCAGGAACAGGATGGCGGTGAGGGGTGTCGTGGGGCCCCTGGGGGCCCCTGCAGTGCCCATGCCAATGGCATTGGCACTGCAGGGGCCCCCATAAGAGGGCCCCACTTTGAATTTCAGTGTCTGCTTAGCAGACACTGAAATTCGCGACGGGTGCAACTGCATCCGTCGCACACCTTCCACTCCGCCGGCTCCATTCGGAGCCGGCTTCATCGTAGAAGGGTGTTTCCCACTGGGCTGGCGGGCGGCCTTTTGGCGGTCGCCCGCCAGCCCAGTGGGAAACCCAGAATGACCGCTGCGGTCTTTTGACCGCGGTACGGTCTTCTGGCGGTTCCCACTTGGCGGGCGGCTCCCGCCGCCCGCCAAGCTCGGAATGACCCCCTAAGTTATGTCATATTAGCGTTATTAATACATGGAAATAAACTTTTTTAATTTTTACATAAAGGTATGGTTATTCATGGCAGAGAGGTCATGGTGTGTGGAAATTTCTGGCTCCTATTGATTTTTGATGTTATTGATTGTTACTGCTATTGTTTTGTATTGGTACGGGGTTACATGGTGGGAACTACTCAAAGCACAGTCAAATGTTCCATCGACCTACAAACACGTTCCCTTATAAATTAACCAAATAAGGTCAGATGCGCTATCAGAGATGGTAGCAGAGTTTGGTGGTTTGTCTCCTTAAGAGCCCATCATGAAAGCCCGGTACATGGTTTGCTTCATTAAGAGCCCCCCATAGAGGCCCAGTACGTGCTTTGTATCCTTAAGGGCCCATCACAAAGGGCTGGTACATGTTTTGCCTCATTGAGAAGCCATCATAAAAGTATTTGGCTCCAGAGACGGTGAGCAAGAAATAGCAGGTTTTCCTAGAGATGGTATTGGGGTGATGGTTAGTCTCCTACAAAGAGCAAAGTAATCCACAGATTTGGTGAGAGAAATTGGTGAAAGTCTGGATTTTTCAGATTTGATGATACAAAGTGGAGAGAAAATGTGCCCCTAAGTACTTAGAATGACTTTCCCAGAACTTTGGAGCTTGCCAATGATTGTTTGAGGATGTTTCCGGCATTCTAGTGACAGTGTGAATGAAGTAGGTTTTGCGCTGCCACAGCTTATGCAAATCGCAGGTGATTTGTGAGGTTTGTAAGGGTTTGGGGAGTTTGCGTACTCGAAATTAAGTTGTGGAAGGAGTTTGCATACTCTGAAGAATGAGAGTAGGGAAGTCATCGAACTTCACACGGGTGTGGCGCTTTGTGCTAAAAAATTGTCCACATGGTTGTTGGTATACTGACCCTGTGTGGTCTAAGACTCTGGAGTATACTAAAAAGTGTATGAGACACTTAGGCCCTCATTACAACATTGCCGGTAAGTTCACCTTAACGCCATGCTGACTGCCGCCAACATACTGTGACCGTGGCGGTATATCGCTACCCGTATTATGACCCACACACAGAAATCTGCCGCTATACAGACACACACACAAGTCTGCCAGACCAAAGGTCAGTGATAAAATGGCAGTACCAAAACCCACACTGTTTCACCAACAGATACGCCCACAGCATCATGACCCACGTATCACTGCGGCGATCATTCAACCGTGGTAAACCATTCGTGGTACAGACCGCCACGCTCAAAATACACACACCCCAACACATCACCCCACACACCCTCACACATACCACTCACACTGCACCCATGGCACCACAAAGACATCCCAGGTTCTCAGAGGAGGAGCTAAGGGTCATGGTGGAGGAAATCATCCGGGTAGAGCCACTGCTATTTGGATCACAGGTGCAGCAGACATGTATTGCAAGGAAGATGGAGCTATGGCAGAGAGTCTTGGACAGGGTCAACGCCGTGGAACCGCACCCAAGAACAAGGGATGACATCAGGAAGAGGTGGAACGACCTACGGAGGAACGTTTGTTCTGTGGTAGCAAGACACCAGATAGCAGTTCAGAGGACTGGCAGTGGACCCCCACCTCCTCCCCCACATCTAACAACATGGGAGGAGCAAGTCTTGGCGATCATGCATCCTGCGGGCCTGGCAGGGGCAGCAGGAGGACTGGACTCTGGTAAGTCAAATCTTTACTACCTTATCCCCCACCCTACCTGCATGCCATCACAAACAACAACCCCTACCCTCACCCCCATCACCCCACCACCTCACATATACCCCGCTATCACAACCCACCCATCCCAATACCAAGCCCTGCATGCAACACCAATGCATAAACCCCCATCATAGACCTGCATCGACACCCATCACCACAGCATGCACACTAGTGACAATCACTTAGCCAAACCAAGCACAACTCACACAAGTCAAAGCTGCTTTGCTAATAACAACCATAGAGGGAAACATATCCATGCACAAGATGGCACACGCAGATACAATAACACTTCATTTATATCCCCACAGGATCCCCCACTCAACGTCACCGGAGAGGAGGTGCCAGCCACATCCAGACCCCCCGAAAAGGCCCACAGTGATGACAGCAGCTCTGCACGCCTGGATCACGATGTACAACCTGGCCTATCAGGGACCTCTGGACAGTCGGTGACCTAGGCACAGTCCCAACCCACCACAGAGCCTCCCCCCTCAAGAAACACCACCACAGCACCCACCCAGCGGGCCCATCATTCTGTCCCCAGGACACGTCAATCAGCAGTGTGTCCACCACTACAGGGACCCCAGGCAACCCCACAAACACAGGACGATCAGGAACCTGGGGTCAGTGTGCACACGGTTCAGAGGACAGAGGCACAGGACAACAGGGAAGCTGGGAGGACTACTGTGCGACAGGGGAGGACAGGCCCAGGGAACCGACTCTCAAGGAAGCACTCACCAACATCCTGGGAGCATACCACCATTCCCAGGAGATCATGGGTCAGATACTGGCCAATTTGCAGGAGACCCAGCGGCTGCAGGAGGGACAGTACCTGGGGATCAGGGAGGACCTGAGGGAGATCCACACCACCCTGGTCACCATTGCAGGGGTGCTTGCAGACATGGCCAACACCATGAGGGAGGCAGTGGCACACCAACGGGCCCCTGACACTAGCCAAACTGAAGAACAGCCCTCCACCTCTGCAGGCGCTAGTGGACAGGAGGCCCTGCCACAGGAACAACAGGTCACCAGCACCCCACCCCCTGCAGAAGGAGAACCACCCCGCAAACGCTCCCTGCGATCCAGGCAGAAGCCAGAGAACATTGCCAAGACCCCGCCAGGAAATAAGACTCTCCTGATTGTCACCCTTCTGTCCCACTCTGTCACCCTGTCCACCTTGAACTGCCATTGCTCCCTTTCCTATTCCCCCTTTGGACAGTGCACCTGTGATACAAAGAGAATGGACTCTACCCTGGACTTTCCTCCATCAGCGACCCAGCCCATTGCAATACCCCCTACACTTATTATCACAGAAATAAACACCCTTGGAACAAAATCAAATATGGAGTCTGTCAATTGTTTGACAAATGTATTAGTTTCACAAACTGTACACATTGCAGTTCACATGTACTGTAATATTTACATAGGTATGACCTGTAGTGGGCATCAGTAAACACACCAGGAGCAAGAGTGGGGCACAGAGATATGAAAATAGAGATGCTAAAGGGTACAGTGAGTGGCCATAGAAATAGGGAAATCAGGCTGCCTTGTTAAATGTCAAACACAAAACTGCAATGGAAGGTGAAGTTACAGTGTCTTACCTGTGTGTCACTGGAAGTACTGTTGAATTATTGAACTTCTGTTGTCCACATCTTCTTCCTCTGCCTCCTCTTCGTCACCATCCATAGGCTCCACCCCTGCCACATCTCCAGGCTCATCCTCCTGCAGAAAAGGCACCTGCGTCTCAAGGCCAGGTTGTGCAACATGCAACGATGATCTGGCACACCTTCTTGGGTGAGTAGTACAGGGATCCACCTGTCAGATGGAGGCATCGGAATCTGGCCTTCAGGAGGCCAGATGTTCTCTCAATGATCCTCCTTGTTCGCCCATGTGCCTCATTGTAACGTTCCTCTGCCCTTGTCCTGGCATTCCTCACTGGGATCAGTAGCCATGAGAGGTTGGGGTAACCAGAGTCACCTGCAAATGTTCGAGGGATACCTGTTAGCCACACACTCACCCTTACGGCCAAACCCACACACATATACCTACATCAACTGGGTGGTGACCATGGGCTCACCTATTAGCCACTCCCGGTGCCTCTGGAGTTGAGACATCACATATTGGATACTGCTATTCCTCAAGATAAAGGCATCATGCACAGAGCCAGGATACTTGGCATTGACATGGGCTATGTACTGGTCTGCCAAACACACCATTTGCTTATTCAGAGAGTGAAAGCTTTTCCTATTTCTGAACACTTGTTCATTTCTCCGGGGGTGGGGGGAACAAATATGTGTACCATCAATGGCACCAATGATGTTAGGGATATGTCCCAGTGCATAAAAGTCAGCCTTCACTGTGGCCAAATCCTCCACCTGGGGGAATACGATGTAGCTGCGCATGTGTTTCAGAAGGGCAGACAACACTCTGGTCAGCACGTTTGAGAACATAGGCTGTGACATCCCTGATGCCATGGCCACTGTTGCTTGGAAGGAACCACTTGCCAGGAAATGGAGCACTGACAGGACCTGCACTAGAGAGGGAATACCTGTGGGGTGGCGGATAGCTGAAATCAGGTCTGGCTCCAATTGGGCACGCAGTTCTTGGATTGTGGCCTTAGCAAGTCTGTAGGTCAGGATAATGAGCCTGTCCTCCATTGTCACCAGGTCCACCAGGGGTCTGTACACGGAGGGATGTCTCCATCTCCTATTCATCCTCAGTGGTTGAACTCTAGGGTGAAAAACGGTGAAAAACGGTGAGCAGAAGGTCATATTCACACATATGTCAAAATTAATATGCAATTTTTCCTTTACAGAAACAGTATGTGAACTCGTAAGTCAGCTGATGTGTCAATGTCTGCTTTGACGCAGTTAGGTGCCATGGCCTGTGCCCCCCTGAAATGGCGGCTGCCTGACCTGTGAGGAGACACAAGTGGAAATGAGGTAATTCCACTGGCTTTGTGCACCATTGAGGTCGGCGGTCGATGACCGCTGCGCAACATCGCATTGGTTATCATTGGGCCCTATGGGTTCCAGGAGCCAATGGCGATGTACGCTGGAACTGACGGTATGCACCGCCGCGGACGTGACTGACATTTTCTATCTGTGCTCTCACTTGCTACCTAACCTTCAACAGAAGAGGACCTACACTGTAAGTGCTGCTGTGACCTGTGTCTGGAAGCAACAATGGCTTGAGTGTCTGGGGAAAGGGCCCATGCCTTCACTTCCGAGGAGTTGGAGAGACTGGTGGATGGGGTCCTAACCCACTACACTTTACTCTATGGTCCTCCAGACAATCAGGTGAGTACACTGTGAGCATTATGCGTTGGCCATGAATGTATGGATTGCTGTGTGTGTAAGCCTGTGTAGGGGAGGGGTCCTGGGCAGAGTGCTGCATATATGGTGGGCAATGTATGTGCGTAAATCCATGAGGGGGATATGGTGGGCCATGAGTATAACAGTCCAGATGGTATGACTAATACCTTTTCTGCTGTTTTTTTCCTGCAGGTCAGCGCCCATCAGAAAAAGGGTATTTGGCGTGCCATCGCCAAGGAGGTGCGGACCCTGGGGGTCTTTGACAGGCGGAGCACCCACTGCTGCAAACGGTGGGAGGACCTGAGCCGTTGGGCAAGGAAGACAGCGGAGGCACAGCTGGGGCTGGCCTCCCAACGAGGAAGAGGTGCCCGTCGTACCCTGACCCCCCTGATGTTCTGCATCCTGACGGTGGCCTATCTGGAGTTGCATGGGCGATTGAAGGCATCACAGCAGCCACAAGTGGGTGGGTACAGATTCAGAATCATGACTTTGCGCGCATTAAGGTATTTCCTGGGTGGGGGATGTGGGCTGTGGGTGCCCCGAGGCCAGGGCAAACATGGCAGGGTATGTTCAATGATGGGCAAACTCAGATGCACTCCAACCCCAATATTGTTAGTAGGCAAATACTACTGGGCAGGGCCCTGTGGGTTTCAGGTGTGCAGCTAGTGGCGTTAGGCATTGTACCCTATGAGCTGGTGACTAGCAGTGTAACTGGTAGTGCATGGCCTAGTGCAGAGGGCTGTTCCCTGTGAATTGTGTACGCCAACTGTAGTGTAGTTGCTGGCATTGACCAAGTGTATCCTCTGTCCTCCCCCCACTTTTTGTTTTGTCACCCTGTCCTTGTGTGCATTAGCATCATCTAGCAGAGGAGCAGAGGCACCCGCAACGGAGGGAGCTGCATCCCACATGGGCCTGGAGGCCGAATCCACTGACAGTGAGGGCACCAGTGGGACGTAAGGCGAGGGGAGCATCACGACAGAGACAGAAGGGGACAGTTCTGAAAGCGACACCTCCTCTGATGTAAGCTCCCTGGCGGTGGCGGACACCTCTGTGCCCACCCCAACTACAGGTACAGCCACCACCCCCGTACCAGCACCGCCCTCCCAGCAGCCCCTCAGCGTGTTTCCCATGCCCGCTCAACCAGGAAGTTGGGCATCTCCTTCGCCCCAGACACCTCAGGCCCTGCCCCAGTCAGCCCTGCTGCCCTCAGTGAGGAGGCTATTGACCTCCTAAGATCCCTCTCTGTTGGGCAGTCAACCATACTGAATGCCATCCAGGGTGTAGCAGGGCATTTGCAACAAACAAATGCATACCTGGAGGGCATTCACTCTGGTGTGGCGGCCCAACAGAGAGCATTCCAGGCTCTGGCCAATGTACTGATGGTAGCCATTGTCCCTGTCTTTAGCCTCCCCCTCCAACTTCCTCTACCCAGTCCAAATCCCCTTAACCCCAGCCTATCCCAAGCACACCTTCAGACTAGCAATCACCCAAATCAACACACAGAAGTGGCTCAGGCAAACACAAGCACCACAATTCATCTCACAGGCATTCGCACAAGCACCATCCACAAGCAAACACACCAACATCCACTGCCTCCACTGTGTCTCCCTCCTCCTCCTCATCCACCTCCCTCCCAGTAGCGTCTCCACCTCACACCTGCATGCACTACATCCTCATCCACTACCTCCATCACCATCACGCCTATCACTACATGCCCCTTACTGGCAGTCACCACCCCCACATCCATGCACACGTCCCCTGTGTCCTCTCCCACTGTGTCTGTGACCCCTCCTCCCAAAGTAAACAAACGCAAGCACACAGACACCCAACAGCCATCCACATCACAACAGCATCCAGCCCATGCACCCAAACACAGCAGACTGACACCTCCTACAACCACTCCCAAACCTTCACCCTCGTCCCACCCCAGTGTCCCTAAGAAGCTTTTCCTCGCAAACTATGGCCTATTCCCTCCCGCTCCCCCCGTCCTTCACCTCGGGCCAGGGAGGCCAGGACCCAGCCCAGTACCTCAGCCACCCAGTCCATGGCCACTGTGGTTTCTGCAGCTACTACAGGTGTGAGAGGCTCCAAGGAGGCACCCGTCAACCTAGCTGGTGTGCCAGCACCACCTGCCAAGGCCAAGAAGGGTCCGCCACCTAGCAAGGGCAAGAAGGGGACACCAGCCAGCAAGGAGAAGGAGGCACAACCAGACAGCAAGGGCAAGAAAAAGACACCAGCTGGCAGAAGCAAGGAGGCACCACCATCTGCCAAGGGCAGGAAGGGGCACACAACACCAGTTATGGCACTTCAGCCATCCAAAGCTGCAGGTGAAGGCCAGGAGGCTACCACCACCACTGCCAGCACTGCCACATGCACCGCAGCCAGCAACGCCACATGCCCTGCCGCCAGCAGCACCACTGCCATGAGCAGCAGCCCCAATGGGCAGCCGTCTGAGGCTGCAGGTGAGGCCTGGAGGCTACCACCACCACTGCCAGCACCGCCACCTGCAACGCGGCCAGCACCGCCACATGCACCGCCGCCAGCACCGCCACATGCACCGCCGCCAGCACCGCCACATGCCCCACTGCCAGCAGCAGCAGCCCCAGTGGGCAGCCATCCGAGGCTAAAGGTGAAGGCCTGGAGGCTACCACCACAACTACCAGCACCGCCACCTGCAGCGCAACTGGCATCCACTGAGCAGCCATCACTGTCTGCGAGCAGTGTGTAGTGGTGACTACATGGGCTGCAGTGCGTCCTGGCCCCTGCAACACCTGTCGGTGTGACACACAGGTGAGAGTCTGGGACCTTGCCCCATCCAGGATGAAGCGCACTGGGCACAGAGCCCCCTCCAGAACCAGTGGAAGAAGCCATCCACTCACCCCCTCCTTGCCAGGATGAAGCACACTTGGCACAATGCCCCCTCCAGAATCAGTGGAAGAAGCCATCCAGTCACCGCATCCTTGCCAGGATGAAGCACACTGGGCACAATGCCCCCTCCAGAACCGGTGGAAGAAGGCATCCACTCACCCCCTCCTTGCCAGGATGAAGCACACTGGGCACAATGCCCCCTCCAGAACCAGTGGAAGAAGGCATCTAATAGAGACTGTGGCCTTGTACTCCCCAGGACCAAGCAGTGGGCAGACCACCCACTTGAGAGACCGTGGCCTTGCACTCCCCAGGACCAAGCAGTGGGCAGACCACCCACTTGAGATACTGTGGCATTGCACTCCCTAGGACCAAGCAGTGGGCAGATCACCCACTTGAGAGACTGTGGTCTTGCACTCCCCAGGACCAAGCAGTGGGCAAACCACCCACTTGAGAGACTGTGGCCATGCACTCCCCAGGACCAAGCAGTCTCTCAAACCTCCCACTTGAGAGACTGTGGCCTTGCACTCCCCGGGACCGAGAAGTGTGCATGAAGCCCCCTCCAGGCAAGTGGTGTTCTACCATCTTCCGGATGAGGTGCCCCCCCATCCCCTGTCCCCCCGAGGTACCTGTGTGTTTTCGACCTGATGCCCCTGCAGTGTTCTCTCCGCATTGAGGCAGGAGTCAAATGTGGCCTTGGCCTATGTGGTTTGGCCCAGTGGGCCACGGACATTTTGGAGTGGGCATTGTCCCTCCTTTTGTATATACTGTATATATTGTACATACTGTTTATTGATTTAAGAACGTATTTTTCAAAATTTATATCACACTGATTTTACTCCGTTCCTTTTGTCCTTGAGTTATTCCTGAGGGTTACAGGGTGTATATGTAATGATGTTGCATCTGTTTGTGTGCATGGTGTTGGGGGTGGGGGTGTTGCGTGTGTGTGTCACTCTCTTTTTCCTCCCCCCCCACCCGTGTGTGCTAGGTGCAGTACTCACAGTGGTCGTCTTCGCCAGCTTTCGTGTTCCTGGTGTATGAAAAGGTACACCAGCATGGGAAACACCTGCAGTTCTTCCTTGAGTGTCGAGAGGTGAGTTGTTTCCCTTAAGAGTACTGTTTCCGCCGTACTTTTGATGGTGTTGGTACCGCCCCGGAAAAGCTGGTGGATAGGTGTGTTGTAATGCACTGGGCGGTACATTGTCTTCCGCCTGGCTGTTGGCGGTTACCGCTGCGGTGTTTGTTGCTACCGCTGTGGCGGTCGGTGTGCTAAAGTGGCTGTTTGTGTTGGCAGTTTCCACCGTGGTTATGATTCCAATTTTTTTACCCCCGGCCTGTTGGCGGTGTTACCGCTGCTTTATCACCGACCGCCAGGGTTGTAATGATGGCCTTAGTTTTTGTTGTGATTTGTGGGATTTAATAGGTCGATTAGGCGTGGTCGACAAGTCAGAGGGTGAGTCAAAGTGAGCGGAATAATTTTACGACTGAGATCTGGTGAGTCCTATGTGCACCAGGACAGACCCACTGACCAGTTGAGAGTGAAATTTGCAAGTTGAATTTTTCTTGCAAATCAGGGAAACTGAGAAAGAAGGAGTAGCTGCTAGAGTGAAAGCCGTCAGTGAAAAATCCATAAGGTTTCCGACGCGATTGTGTTACTCTATCTGTAGTAAACAGATAAATTGGGTTTTGATTTTGTTTATTGCTTGCAATAATTTTGCATTAGTCTAGAGTGAATCTGAGGTAAGGAGGACAAGCCGCAAGACTTTGTCAGCCGAAGTACGTGTGAGTGTGATGTCATTGGAGCCGCGCTGGAATAGGTTGGTTAGTGAGAAGGGTCACGCACGGATTGGCAGACAACCGTGAAGCGCAATTGGTTGAGCAGATCGGTGAAAAGGATTCTTGGATCAAAAGTCACTTCCTGATTTGATTTAGAATAACATAACGATTGATTTCAAAGCTTTAAAGAGTGCCCTAAGGGGAGATACATACATTACAATGAGTAAAGAAGATATTGCACTGCCAGAGGGTACACCAGCTTACATTACAATTGAAGAAAAGGGTGCTGCGCAATGTCTTTGGTTGAAACAATGGTGCAAAGCGACAAAGAAAGATGGAAGTTTAACATAACATTTAGTTTGAGGAACTTAGAGAATTTGAGGAGGGTGCTATATGACTTGAAACCTCCTCCAAGACGAGCACAGTTCGAGGCATTAGCAATCTGGGAATTGGTACCCAGACAACAACAGCAACAGAAGTTTGAGAGGAGGATGAGAAAGGCAGAAAAGACACTAGCGGAGGCTAGATGGGACAGTGATCAGAAATTTTGGAGAACATAGACTTTACAGGGGATTAAATTGTTTCCTGCCATTACACAGGACAGTGAGAGAGAAGGAAGGAAAGCTACCAGAAAGACAAACAGAAGCACCTCCGAGAGTAGGGAGTGGAGCTCAAAAGAGTCTAGGAAATCTTTAACGCTCGAGGAAGAGTCACATGATGATAAGTTTATTTCACAGTTACTGAGAAATCGTCCCCCACCATATGCAGCACAAGAGTGCAGTCCGAACACCAGTGTAAACCCTTCTGCATGGACACAGGTTAACATAACGATGAGTCCAGTGCAGATTAATCCTAGCATGACTCAGAGCCCATTGCAGAGCAGTCTTAATCTGCCTGCTACACTGGTAGCACATAATCAGATGCCACAGCCAAATGTCCCAAGAATTTACTCTGATGTACCCATTGTAGAAACTGCCACAAACCTAATAGTGCCAACAGGATAGGTTTTCCCAATATCAACATTGGTTCAGACAGAGCTGACTCCACTCTTACTGCCTCAAGTGCAACCACAAGCAATGCTTAAGTACACTCCTATAACAGGGACTCAGACAAACATGTCTGTACAAATTAGCCAGAATACAGGAATTATGCACCCACAGAACCTGAATGTTAGACCAAGCCCAGACGCTGTATCTGTACCTGTCACCATTGGCCCAATTGTACCTTTGTTTGCACAGGAGACTAACAGCACAAGTGGACAGGGAGTTCTGAGTCAGAATTCAATGAGGGGAGGACTTAATGAGAATACCCGATTAGTCTCTTCTGAAGGACAGACAGTTGATGGAACAAGATCATTGCTAAATCTTGATCCATTCGGAGATCCACCGGATACTGTAATAGGGTCAAACATCAGTCATAGTCTGAAATTACTGACACCGCAGTTTCCAAATGTAGTTGTGCAACCGTTGCCTAATGTTCAGCCTAACAACATTTTGCTGCAGAGTTTGACTGCCCAACAATTGACTGAATGGTTAGACAAGCTGAATACCCCGCAAAGTGCTCCTGGGGAAGAGTATTTGAACTATACGAGACTGGGGATGGAAGCAGGTGAGCTCATTGAAGAACCATGGGTGTGAACAGACTTGAATCCTACGCCGAAGCAGAATTGAAGTATCTGTGCCTGAAAATTACAAAGGAAGTGAGCAATGTGCATCAAAAGCTAGCAGACTTGGCAGAGAATTACGAAATAGAGATAGAGAAAATATAACATTTGGAGAGGAGTTACAGGTTAGATTTTTACTCTAAAAAATTTGAACACATGAGATCTGCAGAAATTAAGGCACACCTTAGGGAGTTACTCCAAAGTGTCCAGACCTGGGGAGCATTAGACAAGTGGGAAGGCACATGGGTAAAGGAGAGACATAAAAGAAAAAGGGATTCTGCGGATCTTACTGCAAATGTGCAGCAGGGTAAGGATCTGGTGAAAATGTTACCAATCAGAGAGATTGCAGGGGGGAATTTGTCCATGTCCCTTGGAGCAGAAGTGGCATTCTATCCTTTACAAATGACTATCCCAGTTTGAGAGAGAAACCAGTAGAATGGTATCTGCAGACAGACAGGTTCGTAAAACTTGCAAAATGCCTGTGGGAGGACTTGAACACTGTATTAGAAATAGTAGTTCCAGCTAATTTGTGGATGGAGTGCAAGAGGAGTATAGATTGGCCAACAAAAGAACCAGAGAGAGACCTGAGGTGATAAAATAGTATTACAAAGTGATTGAGTTTTTGAAAACAAGAAATTTGCCCCAAAACGTTGACTGGCAGAGAATAGACAGGACAGCTCAGGAAGCAAAAGAGTTGATACATGTTGATACATGTGTATTATGAGAGATTGTTGCAGGCGTTTAAGCATTACAGTGGTACAGAAACAATTGAGCTGAAAGACATGATTCATTTTGTGTTCAGATTTGTGGAAGGATTGAGACCTGACATTAGTCATTTAATTTGCTGGCAAGCAGGTCCGATTGATGAGGTATTGCAGTATGGAAAGCACTGTAGTGACGAGATTGAGCTGAAGCATAGGAAGCTGAAAGAAAAGGTGATGGTGATGCAGATTAGAGAGGCGCAAACATGTTGCAGGGAAATGTGGTATTTCAAAATCAGATGAGAGTTAAAGGTCGCAGAGGAATTGGAAATGGAAACCGTAGTCCCGATTTTGGTACTGTAGTGGTTCAGAATGATGTGCAGGGAATGAAGAGATTGTTGCAATGTCACGCTTGCTGAGAGGTCGGACATTGGAAGCGGGAGTGCCCGATGATGGTTCAGGAAGGTGTTGTTCAGCAAACTAGTGACATCAATTTGTTCCAAAACATGAGAGGGCCGAGAATGAGAGGTCATAATCCAAATGTTCATAACAATGTGAATCAAATGCAAAATTTTCAACCGATGCTGCAGGTGCAATTGCCACGTGTACAGATGACACAGTTGCAGTCATTGCAACTGCAGGTTCAAATGGTACATAGACAGCAATTCAGATACCTCAAGCTTCAATGGAACAGCAGCAGGTGATGCTTCCTCAGCAGGTCACAGGTCAGAAATTTAACCAGAGTAACAACACAGTACACCAATTCCCATTACACAGTGAGAATGGAACAAACTATGATTTGGTGAGCGAGAGTTCGGATGAAGAGAAATGTGTACTTTCAGCTTCCTTAGAAGTAGATCAGAAGGGTCCATATGTGAAGGAAAAGGTAATGGGGCAAAAAGTTTCATTCTTGGTTGACACAGGAGCTACACACTCTACAGTGAGAATTGCAGAAATCCCAAACCTGCCACTTTCAGGAAAAGCAATCCAGATTGTAGAAGTAGCAAATCAGTATTTCACCAATCCAATGACAGAACCAGTTCAGGTTAAAATGAGCAACTTCAAAGGATTACATAAATTCGTAGTCTGTGACTCAAGTCCGGTATCCCTACCGAGGAGAGATTTGCTGTGTAAAACCAGGTGCTTGATTACTTGGTCAAATGATGGAATCAAGATACAGATGAACAGTGATGACGAGGATGACCCAGCTCCAGAGACAGGGTGTGATGTAATAAATGAAGAGTACCCCCTGATTAGTTTCTTTCCAGTATTCACAGTAAAGGATCTTCCCGCTGACTTACATGGAAAAGTTAAAGCAAGAGCGTGGGATTTGACAGGGAAAGAGATTGGCCTGATAAAGGGAGTTAAGCCAGTTAAAAGCCGAACGCAATTTTTCCACAGATTCCCCAATACCACATGCCACAGGACATTATTGAGAAAGTTGCTCGCATAATTGCAGAATTTGTAAACCAATGGGTCTTGAAAGAAGTGTTGAGCAGTCCATGTAATTCACCGATAATGGGATTGAAAAAGCCCTGTGGGAAAGTTCGAATTTGTTCAGGATTTGAGGAAAGTAAATGACATTGTGATCAAATGTTGTCCTGTAGTGCCAGACCCAGCCATGATTTTGTTTCAGATTCCATGTGATGCTGAATGGTTCACCATGATAGACTTGTCACAAGCCTTCTTTTCTGTGCCTCTTCATGAGGATAGTCAATTTCTCTTCAGTTTCAAATTTTTAGATTGAGTTCACTGTTGGCGTAGAATCCTCAAGGTTTTTCAGAATCACCTTCCATATTCAATCAGATCTTGAAAAAGAACCTGGAGTCATTGGAAATGCATTTCCAATCAACATTGGTACAGTACATTGATGAATTGTTGATTGCATCTAGAATGAAGGAAGAGTGCAAGTATGACACGATTGCCTTACTGAACCATTTGGGAAAGAAAGGTCATAAAGTGTCTCCACTTAAATTACAATACTGTCAGAAAGAAGTGAAATACTTGGGTCACCAGATTGAGAAGGGAATAAGAAAAATATCCAGAGAAATGGTCACACACATATTGCAGATGAATCCCCTAGCCACACAGAGAGATGTCAGGATGTTTTTAGGGATGGTAGGCTACTGTCGCCAATGGATTCCCAATTTTTCAGTCATTTCAAACCTATTGCAGAAGCTGACTCACAAAGGGTGCACTGATCCCCTAGTGTTAGACCAGGTTGTAAGAAAGCATTTTCTGAATTTGAGAGTGAGTTTGTGCAAAGCTCTGGCTTTTTTTGTCATGAGGCATGTTCTTTGTCTGTCTTTACTCAGGTCCCTGAAGGTGTAAACCGCCCAGTAGCATATTTTTCAGCTACTTTGGACCCAGTTACAGCAGCTTTACCAGGCTGTTTGTGTGCAGTTGCAGCGGTTGGACAGAACCTCGCACAGTGTTAAGGCACTGTGATGGGACAACCCCTGACTATTATGGTCCCTCGCTCCATTGAAGTTTTACTCACAAGGACCAAAACGCAATACTTGACAGGTGCCAGCTTGACTCGCTATGAGACAAGCATCTTAGGGCCACCAACTGTGTCATTAAAAAGATGTATAGTGCTTAACTTGGCAACCTTACTCGCAAATGAAAATGTTGAAATTGAAAAATTGGAAGACATTGAGCGTGTCAGTAACTGGTCCGTACACAAAACCGAGACCTGATATTAGAGACATCTGATTGGAAGACAGTGACCAAATTATATTTGTTGATGGTTCCTATCTAAGGGACAATACGTGAATACTGAGAGAAGGAAATGCTCTGTGCACAATTTCTGGTACACTTGAAGCGTCCTGGCTTCAAGGAGTATACTCTGCACAAGTAGCGTAACTGGTAGCACTTACTAGAGTGTGCCATGTTTCTGTGTAGCTTAAGATACCATCTATACGGATAGCCAGTATGGATTTGGAATAGTGCATGATTCTGGCCAGTTGCGGTCAAAGAGAGGTTTCCTGACCTCTTCTGGTTTATCAGTAAGAAATGGTGAGAGAATTCAAGAATTTTTGCAAGCTATCCAGACGCCTGAAAAGATTGCCATGGTGAAGTGCAGTGCACAACTGAAATCGCAAGATTTTGTGTCAATGGGAAATGGATATGCAGATCAAGATGCAAGGTTTTGCTCATTTAACTGTATGTCATTCAAGGATAAGTAGGAATTGTTACCTGAAGAAGATGAGACATGTCCAAGATATGCATTGCACGTAATAGATACATTGGAAGAACTGAGAATACTGCAGAATAATGTTTAAAGTGAAAAAAACGATCAAGGGTCAAAATGAAATGTGTACAGCAACAGGATGAACTGTGGGTTTTAGCAGAGGGTCAATTGGTTTTGCCGAACAGTTTGTTGACTCAAATGGCCAGGTATTATCATGGTCAAGCACATGTTGGGAGGGATGCCATGATTGGACTGTTCAAACTAAATTGGTTCAATTCAAAAGTTAGACAAGTTGCTGAAGCAGTTTCCCATTGCTGCGTCATTTGTCAACAAATTAACACTGGAAAGGGGACAGTGCTCAATTTGAGCCACATTGGGAGAGAAGGAGGTCCATTCAGCAGAATGCAGATGGATTGTATTAAGATGCCTGTGTGTGGAGGATTGAGATATGTCGAAGCTTATCCTACACAAAGAAATGACAGCCTCACAGTAGCTAAACTATTGCTTAAGGAACTGATACCACGTTTTGGGTTTCCAATCTCTTTAGAATTAGATAGAAGAAGTCACTTCAACACTGAAGTAGTTCAATTACTGTGTACAGCCTTAAACATTGAGCAGAAGTTGCATTGTAGTTACCGCCCTGAAACTTCACGACTTGTGGAACAGATGAATGGTACCTTGAAATCAAGAATGATAAACTTTGGGAGTCCACAAATCTGAAATGGCCAGACACACTACAGTTAGTTCTGATGACAATGAGAAACATACCCGACAGGAAGACAGTATTGTCACCGCATGAGATCTTCATGGGCAGTGCAATGAGGTTACTAGCGGTTCCTGCTAATGCTCGTATGAACATGACAGATGATATGGTGTTGGACTACTGCAAAGGTCTGGCTGATGTGGTTCATTCTTTCTTTCATCAGATGTAAGCCACCACACTGCAGCTGTCCCAAGATCAAGGGCACAACCTGAGAGCTGGTGACTGGGTTGTGATCAGAAAACACATAAGGAAGACCTGTTTGGAACCTCAGTGGAAAGGCCCTTTCCAGGTAGTTCTGATCACTACCATAGCTGTGAAGTGTGCTGCAGTTCCAAACTGGATCCAAACAAGCCATATGAGAAAAGTGGCATGTCCTCTGGACAATGAAGAGGAGTTGCTGAGAGTACCAACAACAACCGGACCAACCTCAGAGCCGGAAAGAGAAGAAAGAGGAACCGAGACCGGATCTAAGCACATTGAGAATGGTTCAGCCACTCCTATGAGAGGCGAAGGAGAAGACCTACAGGAGAGCGACGGTGAGCCAATCTCAATTGAGGCAACAGGAGAGTCTAGTCAGTGGAGGGCTCTCCCAGAAGTAGATGATTTTGAGAGACAAACAGAGCAAACGCCAGACCCTGAGGGGGAAGGAGTTGAGGCGGATCAAAGCTAATATGGTCTGACTCCTCCTGAACCAGTCACAGGTCCGTCAAGAGAAAATCCTGCAGAGCAAGAAGAAGTTTCAAGTTCAACACTGAAAAGAGCATTGACCAAGGGTTCACAGAAAGGAGATAAGTGGCCAGAGTCACAAGCAAAAAGAAAGGAAGCAATTGTTGTGACTGCCATTGAGGGAAAAGTAGATACGACAAGGAGAGAAGACCTGAATGAAGGAGAATTGAATGGAGATCGAAAAGTGAAAAGAAAGAGAATAGCAAGCCGAAGGTACACTGGTCCTGAATGGGCGTATGCAACAACAGGTGAATAGTAAAGAACATTTTTGTCCTTATGTTTTGATCAAGGCATTCCAGGTCAATATTTTGGCACTTGAAGGACATTAATGAACTGAACTGTTGAAATTACAAGGACAGAAACTTACAAAGAAGAAAAAGAGACTGTTGAAAGTAACTGGAAAATACTTTTGATAACCTGATTTGACAAGCTGCTGAACAGAATTTTGACAAACTTACAGATTTTGACAAAGGGTTCTGAAAGTGAGACTGAAAGCTGTAAATAACCGCAGAAAGAAGATTGAAGATTTTATTTTTGATTTTTGCTGCATAGTCACTATTTTTCTCTTCTATTTTCTGACTCTTTGCAGATCGTGAGTAACATAAGCCAGCAGGGTACGAAGAATAGGTGCTATAAATACATGAGTATTGGTTTGTATGCACACAAATTCCTTCATCAGTCATAGAAGGAGTTACCTATCATAGTTTGCCCCTCACTTATGGAAAAAGTTGTAGTCTGTTACTAACAAGATTCTATAACCAGGCGTACATTCAGTATTTCTATTCTAACCATGATTTTTTATTTTTGTTTGTCCCCATAATTAAGTACCTGAGTAAGTAGCTAAGCAGAATGATATAGAATTAGTGAAAGGATTCTTTGAGCCTACATTAACTTTTGGCATGGCATATGCGCACAAGAATAACTTGAAATGCTTGCTTACACCACAGAAAAAAGCTTCTTAGACCAGACAGACGACAGGGGGAAGGCATTAAAGGAGAAGTTAGAAAAGGGTTTAGAGAAAAGGACTTTTAGAAATGATCACGCTTTTAGTGAAATAAAAACACAAGGGAAATTAGCATTAGATGCGCAACACGTAGGAAAGCTTTGTGCATATATGCCTAATTCTAATACTGACACTTTGTGGGAACGAGTGAATGTAGACATGTGTTTTTGTTTCAGAGTAATTGGACATTTATGTTGAATGGACAGGATAGAGCAATTCCTGGTATATATTACATCTGTGGACCAAATGCATATTACCGTCTTACAAGAGGATGGTATGGCACATGTTACTTGGGGATAGTTTTCCCAAAGTTATTCCAACTTGAGGGCTTGAAAAGATTACTGAAAATGATTGAGTTACATCACACCAAACATACTACTTGTATAGTAGGAGATATATTTGGAGCAATGATTCCTTCAGTAGGAGTTGTTCTGAATTCTATAAAGATTGGAAAGTTGTCTTCTATTGTGCATAACATGTTGACAAATTTTTCAGGAGCCATGATCCTAATGGATACAGAAATGGCTGCGGTAAAATATATGACTCTTCAGAACTGCCTTGCGTTAGACATTCTTTTAGCAAAAGATGGCAGAGTGTGCAAAATGCTTAATACGAAGCATTGCTGCTCATATATTCCTGATAATATCAAAGAAATTAGAAGTTTACTTACTCATATGAATATTGAAAGTGCTGATGTGAAATAATTGAAAGAGCTAGGTGTTTGGGAGAAAGTTGGAAAAGTATTTGCTTCAGTGGGAATTGGCTCAGCAACATAGGGAAAGGGATAATATTGAACATTATACAAGGGATATTGATTATTTTGAATTGCATAATTGGAGGTTGGGGAATAAGTAAATTGTGTTGCATGATTAAATCAAAGAAAAGGAATAATGATCAGAGGAGAGAAGAAATCAAAAGGGAAAACTTGTTTAGGGAAAATTCGAAGAGGTAACGAAGTTTAAAGGGGAATAGAAATGACAAATTTTAGCTGAAGTAGAAATTTGTAAAGGAAGATGTAGATGTGATGACATATCTAGTCATCAGAGGAGGGAATGTTAACTCTGAATTTTACTAATGAATATTCATGTATTCTGAGTGTTGAATTTGTATAGAAAATTAGTTAACTTAGAGAAGTAACACACTCATTTGGAATTGTGCCAACTTGAGTGGCTGTCAATATTCACAAAGTGTACTTTATTAAAAGCTTATTAATGTGAAATGTTGAGCTCATGTTTGGATTAATGTAGTAGTATGTCATATTAAAGGTTATGTATTATGTATTTGCTTTATTAATCGTAGGCCTTAATTTAGCGAGGTCTTAGGCCTAGTTGCACGGCCTCATGTCAAGATGCATTTCTTAGGCGAATTATAAAATGGCTACTTAGAAAATTAAATTGTGAGATTCCACTGCATTGACCAAATGCTAGTATATGAAATTCTTTCCCATGAGAACAGCTTGCTAGAATATGCTGTACTAGCTAGGAACACATTGTATAATTTAGTGTGTGTAAAGGCGACCTTCTCAGGAGCAGACAATGGACGCACTGACTGGAGTATAAGCTGATACAATGTTGATACCTGACAAGCCCAACGACGAGAACAGAAGAAGAGGAGCCAGTCATCGACAAATGAACCGCGTACTAGTAAATTCTTAAATTTGGGCTTCTGCTTTCATTGGACTAAATGTAAACGTACGATTCTTTGACCAATAGCGATGTGGGAAGTAGTTTTAGGAAATCTAACTTAGCCAGACTGCACCGAGAGGAGATGCGCCATTCTTCCCATTCTTCTTGAGCGTTTAGATATTATTCTTTTCCGAACTGCATGAAGAGACTTTGCTTTTCCTGAACTTTAATGCTGAGTTCTGATGTCTTGCTGACCGAACTGATGTCCAATTGACGAAAACTGTCACAGCTTACTGAACCATATTGAGGCAAAGTATAAGACAATGTTACTGATTGTTACATCTATTTGCTTTTGTCCCTAGGTACCGACCGCTAATTTTGATAGAGCCATAGTTAGGTGTTTTCCAAATTTGTGTTGACTAAATTGTTTTTGCATGAAGTCCAAACATGCTATTCTAATCTGAAGGTTAGTTAGAGTGCTCACTGATGATGCTCGCTACATGTAATAACAGTTGATGGCTTTTCTTTGCTGAATCTAAATGTATGCCATTTTGTTTGCACAGTTATTCTTGCTATTGATATGTACTGTTTTCTTAGAATGTGTAGTGGTCCGAGCTTTGATTAAATTGCAATTTTTTGGGCGATTTGGACAGCCAGTATTGTTTTTGAATGCTTACCATTTGATTTTGAGACAAGTTATGTGATATTAGTGTTGTTAATATAGGGAAATAAAATTTCAAATTTTTACATAAAGGCGTGGTTATTCATGGCCGAAAGGTCATAGGCCCTCATTCTGATTCTGGCGGGCGGCGGAGGCCGCCCGCCAGAATTCAGCCCTCCATAATACCGCTCCGCGGTCAAAAGACCGCGGAGGGTATTATGAGTTTTTCCCTGGGCTGGCGGGCGGTCTCCAAAAGACCGCCCGCCAGCCCAGGGAAAAACTCCCTTCCCACGAGGATGCCGGCTCGTAATCGAGCCGGCGGAGTGGGAAGGTGCGACGGGTGCTACTGCACCCGTCGCGTATTTCACTGTCTGCTACGCAGACAGTGAAATACTAGCGGGGCCCTCTTACGGGGGCCCCTGCAGTGCCCATGCCATTGGCATGGGCACTGCAGGGGCCCCCAGGGGCCCCACGACAATCCTTACCGCCATCCTGTTCCTGGCGGGCGAGCCGCCAGGAACAGGATGGTGGTAAGGATTGTCAGAATCCCCTCGGCAGCGCAGCGAGCTGCGCCGCCTTGGAGGATTCTTAGGGGCAGTGGAAAACCGGCGGGAGACCGCCGGTTTTCCCTTTCTGACCGCGGCCAAAGCGCCGCGGTCAGAATGCCCAAGGGAGCACCGCCGGCCTGTCGGCGGTGCTCCCGCCCCCGTTGGCCCTGGCGGTTCTCTACCGCCAGGGTCATAATGAGGCCCATAGTGTGTGAACATTTCTGGCTCCTATTGATGGTATTGATTGTTACTGCTATTGATTTGTATTGGTACAGGGTTACATGGTGGGAACTACCCGAAGCGCAGTCAAAAGGTCCATCGACCTACAAACGTGTCCCCTTATAAATTAACCAAATAAGGTCAGACGCGCTAACTGCGGCACAAAAAATGAAGTCAAAAGGCAGGCCCAACGGAGGCCCAGCAATTTATATTTCATCAAATTTGGATGTTAAAACAGAAGAAATAATCCTACAAGGAACTTGGGTCTTGGGTGTCTCAGTTGCCAACCAGGCTTGCGAACTCAAAGAACCGCTCATAATAATGTACATCTACATCCATCCACGTTATTATGCAAATTGAGAGATCATACCGAAAGTGGAAAAATAATAATAGCTTTAACCCCTTCGCTGCCAGGCCTTTTCTCCCTCCTGTGCCAGGCCTTTTTTTGGCTATTTGGGGCAGTTTGTGCTTAGGCCCTCATAACTTTTTGTCCACATAAGCTAGCCAAGCTAAATTTGCGTCCTTTTTTTCCAACATCCTAGGGATTCTAGAGGTACCCAGACTTTGTGGGTTCCCCTGAAGGAGGCCAAGAAATTAGCCACAATACAGTGAAAATTTTGTTTTTTTTCAAAAAAATGGGAATAAGTGGCTGCAGAAGAAGGCTTGTGGTTTTTCCCCTGAAAATGGCATCAACAAAGGGTTTGTGGTGCTAAAATCACCAGCTTCCCAGATTTCAGGAACAGGCCAACTTGAATCAGAAAACCCAATTTTTCAACACAAATTTGGCATTTTACTGGGACATACCCAATTTTAAAAATAATTTGTGCTTTCAGCCTCCTTCCAGTCAGTGACAGAAATGGGTGTGAAACCAATGCTGGATCCCAGAAACCTAAACATTTCTGAAAAGTAGATCAAATTCTGAATTCAGCAAGGGGTCATTTGTGTAGATCCTACAAGGGTTTCCTACAGAAAATAACAACTGGAAAAAAAAGATATTGAAATTGAGGTGAAAAAAAACCAGCAATTTTTCTCTACGTTTTACTCTGTAACTTTTTCCTCCAATGTTATATTTTCGAAAGCAATATACTGTTACGTCTGCTGGACTCCTCTGGTTGTGGGGATATATAGGGCTTGTAGGTTCATCAAGAACCCAAGGTACCCAGAGCCAATAAATGAGCTGCACCCTGCAGTGCGTTTTCATTCTACACCGGGTATACAGCAATTAATTTACTGAAATATAAAGAGTCATAAATAGCTATCAAGAAAACCTTTGTATTTCCAAAATGGGCACAAGATAAGGTGTTGAGGAACAGTAGTTATTTGCACATCTCTGAATTCCGGGGTGACCATACTAGCATGTGAATTACAGGGCATTTCTCAAATAGATGTCTTTTTTACACACTCTCTTATATTTGGAAGGAAAAAATTTAGAGAAAGACAAGAGGCAATAACACTTGTTTTGCTAATCTATGTTCCCCCAAGTCTCCCGATAAAAATGATACCTCACTTGTGTGGGTAGGCCTAGCGCCCGCGACAGGAAATGCCCCAAAACGCAACGTGCACACACCACATTTTTTGAAAGAAAACAGAGGTGTTTTTTGCAACGTGCCTACCTGTAGATTTTGGCCTCTAGCTCAGCCGGCACCTAGGGAAACCTACCAAACCTGTGCATTTCTGAAAACTAGAGACCTAGGGGAATCCAAGACGGGGTGACTTGTGGGGCTCTGACCAGGTTCTGTTACCCAGAATTCTTTGCAAACCTCAAAATTTGGCTAAAAAAACACATTTTCCTCACATTTTGGTGACAGAAAGTTCTGGAATCGGAGAGGAGCCACAAATTGCCTTACACCCAGCGTTCCCCCAAGTCTCCCGATAAAAATGATACCTCACTTGTGTGGGTAGGCCTAGCGCCCGCAACAGGAAATGCCCCAAAACGCAACGTGCACACATCAAATTTTTTGAAAGACAACAGAGGTGTTTTTTTCCAAAGTTCCTACCTGTAGATGTTGGCCTCTAGCTCAGCCGGCACTTAGGGAAACCTACCAAACCTGTGCATTTCTGAAAACTAGAGACCTAGGGGAATCCAAGATGGGGTGACTTGTGGGGCTTTGACCAGGTTTTGTTACCCAGAATCCTTTGCAAACCTCAAAATCTGGCTAAAAAAACACATTTTCCTCATATTTTGGTGACAGAAAGTTCTGGAATCAGAGAGGAGCAACAAATTTCCTTCCACCCAGCATTCCCCCAAGTCTCCCTATAAAAATGATACCTCAGTTGTATGGGTAGGCCTAGCGCCCGCGACAGGAAATGCCCCAAAATGCAACGTGCACACATCACATTTTTTGAAAGAAAACAGAGGTGTTTTTTGATTTGAGGAAAGTAAATGACATTGTGATCAAATGTTGTCCTGTAGTGCCAGACCCAGCCATGATTATGTTTCAGATTCCATTTGATGCTGAATGGTTCACCATGATAGACTTGTCACAAGCCTTCTTTTCTGTGCCTCTTCATGAGGATAGTCAATTTCTCTTCAGTTTCAAATTTTTAGATCGAGTTCACTGTTGGCGTAGAATCCTCAAGGTTTTTCAGAATCACCTTCCATATTCAATCAGATCTTGAAAAAAAACCTGGAGTCATTGGAAATGCATTTCCAGTCAACATTGATACAGTACATTGATGAATTGTTGATTGCATCTAGAATGAAGGAAGAGTGCAAGTATGACACGATTGCCTTACTGAACCATTTGGGAAAGAAAGGTCATAAAGTGTCTCCACTTAAATTACAATACTGTCAGAAAGAAGTGAAATACTTGGGTCACCAGATTGAGAAGGGAATAAGAAAAATATCCAGAGAAATGGTCACACACATATTGCAGATGAATCCCCTAGCCACACAGAGAGATGTCAGGATGTTTTTAGGGATGGTAGGCTACTGTCGCCAATGGATTCCCAATTTTTCAATCATTTCAAACCTATTGCAGAAGCTGACTCACAAAGGGTGCACTGATCCCCTAGTGTTAGACCAGGTTGTAAGAAAGCATTTTCGGAATTTGAGAGCGAGTTTGTGCAAAGCTCTGGCTTTTTTTGTCATGAGGCATGTTCTTTGTCTGTCTTTACTCAGGTCCCTAAAGGTGTAAACCGCCCAGTAGCATATTTTTCAGCTACTTTGGACCCAGTTACAGCAGCTTTACCAGGCTGTTTGTGTGCAGTTGCAGCGGTTGGACAGAACCTCGCACAGTGTTAAGGCACTGTGATGGGACAACCCCTGACTATTATGGTCCCTCACTCCATTGAAGTTTTACTCACAAGGACCAAAACGCAATACTTGACAGGTGCTAGCTTGACTCGCTATGAGACAAGCATCTTAGGGCCACCAACTGTGTCATTGAAAAGATGTACAGTGCTTAACCTGGCAACCTTACTCGCAAATGAAAATGTTGAAATTGAAAAATTGGAAGACATTGAGCATGTCAGTAACTGGTCCGTACACAAAACCGAGACCTGATATTAGAGACATCTGATTGGAAGACAGTGACCAAATTATATTTGTTGATGGTACCTATCTAAGGGACAATACGTGAATACTGAGAGAAGGAAATGCTCTGTGCACAATTTCTGGTACACTTGAAGCGTCCTGGCTTCAAGGAGTATACTCTGCACAAGTAGCGGAACTGGTAGCACTTACTAGAGTGTGCCATGTTTCTGTGTAGCTTAAGATACCATCTATATGGATAGCCAGTATGGATTTGGAATAGTGCATGATTCTGGCCAGTTGCGGTCAAAGAGAGGTTTCCTGACCTCTTCTGGTTCATCAGTAAGAAATGGTGAGAGAATTCAAGAATTTTTGCAAGCTATCCAGATGCCTGAAAAGATTGCCATGGTGAAGTGCAGTGCACAACTGAAATCGCAAGATTTTGTGTCAATGGGAAATGGATATGCAGATCAAGATGCAAGGTTTTGCGCATTTAACTGTATATCATTCAAGGATAAGTAGGAATTGTTACCTGAAGAAGATGAGACATGTCCAAGCTATGCATTGCACGTAATAGATACATTGGAAGAACTGAGAATACTGCAGAATAATGTTTAAAGTGAAAAAAAACGATCAAGGGTCAAAATGAAATGTGTACAGCAACAGGATGAACTGTGGGTTTTAGCAGAGGGTCAATTGGTTTTGCCGAACAGTTTGTTGACTCAAATGGCCAGGTATTATCATGGTCAAGCACATGTTGGGAGGGATGCCATGATTGGACTGTTCAAACTAAATTGGTTCAATTCAAAAGTTAGACAAGTTGCTGAAGCAGTTTCCCATTGCTGCGTCATTTGTCAACAAATGAACACTGGAAAGGGGACAGTGTTCAATTTGAGCCACATTGGGAGAGCAGGAGGTCCATTCAGCAGAATGCAGATGGATTGTATTAAGATGCCTGTGTGTGGAGGATTGAGATATGTGTTGGTGATTGTCTGCATCTTCAGTCATTGGATCGAAGCTTTTCCTACACAAAGAAATGACAGCCTCACAGTAGCTAAACAATTGCTTAAGGAACTGATACCACGTTTTGGGTTTCCAATCTCTTTAGAATTAGATAGAAGAAGTCACTTCAACAATTAAGTAATTCAATTACTGTGTACAGCCTTCAACATTGAGCAGAAGTTGCATTGTAGTTACCGCCCTGAAACTTCAGGACTTGTGGAACAGATGAATGGTACCGTGAAATCAAGAATGATAAACTTTGGGAATCCACAAATCTGAAATGGCCAGACACACTACGGTTAGTTCTGATGACAATGAGAAACATACCCGACAGGAAGACAGTATTGTCACCGCATGAGATCCTCATGGGCAGAGCAATGAGGTTACTAGCGGTTCCTGCAAATGCTTGTATGAACATGACAGATGATATGGTGTTGGACTACTGCAAAGGTCTGGCTGATATGGTTCATTCTTTCTTTCATCAGATGTAAGCCACCACACTGCAGCTGTCCCAAGATCAAGGGCACAACCTGAGAGCTGGTGACTGGGTTGTGATCAGAAAACACATGAGGAAGACCTGTTTGGAACCTTAGTGGAAAGGCCCTTTCCAGTTAGTTCTGATCACTACCATAGCTGTGAAGTGAGCTGCAGTTCCAAACTGGATCCAAGCAAGCCATATGAGAAAAGTGGCATGTCCTCTGGACAATGAAGAGGAGTTGCTGAGAGTACCAACAACAACCAGACCAACCTCAGAGCCGGAAAGAGAAGAAAGAGGAACCGAGATCGGATCTAAGCACATTGAGAATGGTTCAGCCACTCCTATGAGAGACGAAGGAGAAGACCTACAGGAGAGCGACGGTGAGCCAATCTCAATTGAGGCAACAGGAGAGTCTAGTTAGTGGAGGGCTGTCCCAGAAGTAGACGATTTTGAGAGACAAACAGAGCAAACGCCAGACCCTGAGGGGGAAGGAGTTGAGGCGGATCAAAGCTAATATGGTCTGACTCCTCCTGAACCAGTCACAGGTCCGTCAAGAGAAAATCCTGCAGAGCAAGAAGAAGTTTCAAGTTTAACACTGAAAAGAGCATTAACCAAGGGTCCACAGAAAGGAGATAAGTGGCCAGAGTCACAAGCAAAAAGAAAGGAAGCAATTGTTGTGACTGCCATTGCGGGAAAAGTAGATACGACAAGGAGAGAAGACCTGAATGAAGGAGAATTGAATGGAGAGCGAAAAGTGAAAAGAAAGAGAATAGCAAGCCGAAGGTACACTGGTCCTGAATGGGCGTATGCAACAACAGGTGAATAGTAAAGAACATTTTTGTCCTTTTGTTTTGATCAAGGCATTCCAGGTCAATATTTTGGCACTTGAAGGACATTAATGAACTGAACTGTTGAAATTACAAGGACAGAAACTTACAAAGAAGAAAAAGAGACTGTTGAAAGTAACTGGAAAATACTTTTGATAACCTGATTTGACAAGCTGCTGAACAGAATTTTGACAAACTTACAGATTTTGACAAAGGGTTCTGAAAGTGAGACTGAAAACTGTAAATAACCGCAGAAAGAAGATTGAAGATTTGATTTTTGATTTTTGCTGCATAGTCACTATTTTTCTCTTCTACTTTCTGAGTCTTTGCAGATCGTGAGTAACATAAGCCAGCAGGGTACGAAGAATAGGTGCTATAAATACATGAGTATTGGTTTGTATGCACACAAATTCCTTCATCAGTCATAGAAGGAGTTACCTATCATAGTTTGCCCCTCACTTATGGAAAAAGTTTTAGTCTGTTACTAACAAGATTCTATAACCAGGCGTACATTCAGTATTTCTATTCTAACCATGATTTTTTATTTTTGTTTGTCCCCATAATTAAGTACCTGAGTAAGTAGCTAAGCAGAATAATATAGAATTAGTGAGAGGATTCTTTGAGCCTACATTAACTTTTGGCATAGCATATGCGCACAAGAATAACTTGAAATGCTTGCTTACACCACAGAAAAGAGCTTCTTAGACCAGACAGACGACAGGGGGAAGGCATTAAAGGAGAAGTTAGAAAAGGGTTTAGAGAAAAGGACTTTTAGAAATGATCATGCTTTTAGTGAAATAAAAACACAAGGGAAATTAGCATTAGATGCGCAACACGTAGGGAAGCTTTGTGCATATATGCCTAATTCTAATACTGACACTTTGTGGGAACGAGTGAATGTAGACATGTGTTTTTGTTTCAGAGTAATTGGACATTTATGTTGAATGGACAGGATAGAGCAATTCCTGGTATATATTACATCTGTGGACCAAATGCTTATTACCGTCTTACAAGAGGATGGTATGGCGCATGTTACTTGGGGATAGTTTTCCCAAAGTTATTCCAACTTGAGGGCTTGAAAAGATTACTGAAAATGATTGAGTTACATCACACCAAACATACTACTTGTATAGTAGGAGATATATTTGGAGCAATGATTCCTTTAGTAGGAGTTGTTCTGAATTCTTTAAAGATTGGAAAGCTGTCTTCTATTGTGCATAACATGTTGACAAATTTTTCAGGAGCCATGTTCCTAATGGATACAGAAATGGCTGCGGTAAAATATATGACTCTTCAGAACTGCCTTGCGTTAGACATTCTTTTAGCAAAAGATGGCAGAGTGTGCAAAATGCTTAATTCGAAGCATTGCTGCTCATATATTCCTGATAATATCAAAGAAATTAGAAGTTTACTTACTCATATGAATATTGAAAGTGCTGATGTGAAATAATTGAAAGAGCTAGGTGTTTGGGAGAAAGTTGGAAAAGTATTTGCTTCAGTGGGAATTGGCTCAGCAACATTGGGAAAGGGATAATATTGAACATTATACAAGGGATATTGATTATTTTGAATTGCATAATTGGAGGTTGGGGAATAAGTAAATTGTGTTGCATGATTAAATCAAAGAAAAGGAATAATGATCAGAGGAGAGAAGAAATCAAAAGGGAAAACTTGTTTAGGGAAAATTTGAAGAGGTAACAAAGTTTAAAGGGGAATAGAAATGACAAATTTTAGCTGAAGTAGAAATTTGTGTAGGAAGATGTAGATGTGATGACATATTTAGTCATCAGAGGAGGGAATGTTAACTCTGAATTTTACTAATGAATATTCATGTATTCTGAGTGTTGAATTTGTATAGAAAATGAGTTAACTTAGAGAAGTAATACACGCATTTGGAATTGCGCCAACTTGAGTGGCTGTCAATATTCACAAAGTGTACTTTATTAATAGCTTACTAATGTGAAATGTTGAGCTCATGTTTGGATTAATGTAGTAGTATGTCATATTAAAGGTTATGTATTATGTATTTGCTTTATTAATCGTAGGCCTTAATTTAGCGAGGTCTTAAGCCTAGTTGCACGGCCTCATGTCAAGATGCATCTCTTAGGCGAATTATAAAATGGCTACTTAGAAAATTAAATTGTGAGATTCCACTGCATTGACCAAATGCTAGTATATGAAATTCTTTTCCATGAGAACACCTTGCTAGAATATGCTGTACTAGCTAGGAACACATTGTATAACTTAGTGTGTGTAAAGGCGACCTTCTCAGGAGCAGACAATGGACGCACTGACTGGAGTATAAGCTGATACAATGTTGATACCTGACAAGCCCAACGACGAGAACAGAAGAAGAGGAGCCAGTCATCGACAAATGAACCGCGTACTAGTAAATTCTTAAATTTGGGCTTCTGCTTTCATTGGACTAAATGTAAACGTACGATTCTTTGACCAATAGCGATGTGGGAAGTAGTTTTAGAAAATCTAACTTAGCCAGACAGCATCGAGAGGAGATGCGCCATTGTTCCCATTCTTCTTGAGCGTTTAGATATTATTCTTTTCCGAACTGCATGAAGAGACTTTGCTTTTCCTGAACTTTAATGCTGAGTTCTGATGTCTTGCTGACCGAACTGATGTCCAATTGACGAAAATTGTCACAGCTTGCTGAACCATATTGAGGCAAGGTATAAGACAATGTTACTGATTGTTACGTCTATTTGCTTTTGTCCCTAGGTACCGACCGCTAATTTTGATAGAGCCATAGTTAGGTGTTTTCCAAATTTGTGTTGACTAAATTGTTTTTGCATGAAGTCCAAACATGCTATTCTAATCTGAAGGTTAGTTAGAGTGCTCACTGATGATGCTCGCTACATGTAATAACAGTTGATGTCTTTTCTTTGCTGAATCTAAATGTATGCCATTTTGTTCGCACAGTTATTCTTGCTATTGATATGTACTGTAACCTTAGAATGTGTAGTGGTCCAAGCTTTGATTAAATTGCAATTTTTTGGGCGATTTGGACAGCCAGTATTGTTTTTGAATGCTTACCATTTGATTTTGAGACACGTTATGTGATATTAGTGTTGTTAATATAGGGAAATAAAATTTCAAATTTTTACATAAAGGCGTGGTTATTCATGGGCGAAAGGTCATAGTGTGTGAACATTTCTGGCTCCTATTGATGGTATTGATTGTTACTGCTATTGATTTGTATTGGTACAGGGTTACATGGTGGGAACTACCCGAAGCGCAGTCAAAAGGTCCATCGACCTACAAATGTGTCCCCTTATAAATTAACCAAATAAGGTCAGACGCGCTAACTGCGGCACAAAAAATGAAGTCAAAAGGCAGGCCCAACGGAGGCCCAGCAATTTATATTTATTAAAATTTGGATGTTAAAACAGAAGAAATAATCCTACAAGGAACTTGGGTCTTGGGTGTCTCAGTTGTCAACCAGGCTTGTGAACTCAAAGAACCGCTCATAATAATGTACATCTACATCCATCCACGTTATTATGCAAATTGAGAGATCATACCGAAAGTGGAAAAATAATAATATTTTTAACCCCTTCGCTGCCAGGCCTTTTCCCCCTCCTGTACCAGGCCTTTATTTGGCTATTTGGGGCAGTTTGCGCTTAGGCCCTCATAACTTTTTGTCCACATAAGCTAGCCAAGATAAATTTGCGTCCTTTTTTTCCAACATCCTAGGGATTCTAGAGGTACCCAGACTTTGTGGGTTCCCCGAAGGAGGCCAAGAAATTAGCCACAATACAGTGAAAATTTCGTTTTTTCAAAAAAATGGGAAAAAGTGGCTGCAGAAGAAGGCTTGTGGTTTTTTCCCTGAAAATGGCATCAACAAAGGGTTTGTGGTGCTAAAATCACCAGCTTCCCAGATTTCAGGAACAGGCCGACTTGAATCAGAAAACCCAATTTTTCAACACAAATTTGGCATTTTACTGGGACATACCCCATTTTGTAAAAAAATTGTGCTTTCAGCCTCCTTCCAGTCAGTGACAGAAATGGGTGTGAAACCAATGCTGGATCCCAGAAACCTAAACATTTCTGGAAAGTAGTCCAAATTCTGAATTCAGCAAGGGGACATTTGTGTAGATCCTACAAGGGTTTGCTACAGAAAATAACAACTGAAAAAGAAAAATATTGAAATTGAGGTGAAAAAAACAGCACTTTTTCTCTACGTTTTACTCTGTAACTTTTTCCTGCAATGTCATATTTTCAAAAGCAATATACCGTTACGTCTGCTGGACTCCTCTGGTTGCGGGGATATATAGGGCTTG
This sequence comes from Pleurodeles waltl, assembly GCF_031143425.1. Classification (NCBI taxonomy): domain Eukaryota; kingdom Metazoa; phylum Chordata; class Amphibia; order Caudata; family Salamandridae; genus Pleurodeles; species Pleurodeles waltl. Next base: position 316,974,448 of record NC_090442.1, on the reverse strand, counting down.
TAGATTCATCAAGAACCCAAGGTACCCAGAGGCAATAAATGAGCTGCACCCTGCAGTGCGTTTTCATTCTATACCGGGTATACAGCAATTCATTTGCTGAAATATAAAGAGTCAAAAATAGCTATCAAGAAAACCTTTGTATTTCCAAAATGGGCACGAGATAAGGTGTTGAGGAACAGTGGTTATTTGCACATCTCTGAATTCCGGGGTGACCATACTAGCATGTGAATTACAGGGCATTTCTCAAATAGATGTCTTTTTTACACACTCTCTTATATTTGGAAGGAAAAAATGTAGAGAAAGACAAGAGGCAATAACACTTGTTTTGCTAATCTATGTTCCCCCAAGTCTCCCCATAAAAATGATACCTCACTTGTGTGGGTAGGCCTAGCGCCCGCGACAGGAAACGCCCCAAAACGCAACGTGGACACATCACATTTTTTTAAAGAAAACAGAGGTGTTTTTTGCAAAGTGCCTATCTGTAGATTTTTACCTCTAGCTCAGCCGGCACCTAGGGAAACCTACCAAACCTATCTATTTTTGAAAACTAGAGACCTAGGGGAATCCAAGATGGGGTGACTTGTGGGGCTCTGACCAGGTTCTGTTACCCAGAATCCTTTGCAAACCTCAAATTTTGGCTAAAAAAACACATTTTCCTCACATTTTGGTGACAGAAAGTTCTGGAATCAGAGAGGAGCCACAAATTTCCTTCCACCCAGCGTTCCCCCAAGTCTCCCTATAAAAATTGTACCTCACTTGTGTGGGTAGGCCTAGCACCCGCAACAGGAAATGCCCCAACACGCAAAGTGGACACATCACATTTTTTGAAAGAAAAGAGAGGTGTTTTTTGAAAAGTGCCTATCTGTAGATTTTGGCCTCTAGCTCAGCCGGCACCTAGGGAAACCTACCAAACCTATGCATTTTTGAAAACTAGAGACCTAGGGGAATCCAAGATGGGGTGACTTGTGGGACTCTGACCAGGTTTTGTTACCCAGAATCCTTTGCAAACCTCAAAATTTGGCTAAAAAAACAAATTTTCCTCACATTTTGGTGACAGAAAGTTCTGGAATCAGAGAGGAGCCACAAATTTCCTTCCACCCAGCGTTCCCCCAAGTCTCCCGATAAAAATGATACCTCACTTGTGTGGGTAGGCCTAGCGCCCGCGACAGGAAATGCCCCAAAACGCAACGTGCACACATCACATTTTTTTTAAGAAAACAGAGGTGTTTTTTGAAAAGTGCCTACCTGTAGATTTTGGCCTCTAGCTCAGCCGGCACCTAGGGAAACCTACCAAACCTGTGCATTTCTGAAAACTAGAGACCTGCGGGAATCCAAGATGGGGTGACTTGTGGGGCTCTGACCAGGTTTTGTTACCCAGAATCCTTTGCAAACCTCAAAATTTGGCTAAACAAACAAATTTTCCTCATATTTTGGTGACAGAAAGTTCTGGAATCAGAGAGGAGCCACAAATTTCCTTCCACCCAGCGTTCCCCCAAGTCTCCCGATAAAAATGATACCTCACTTGTATGGGTAGGCCTAGCGCCCGCGACAGGAAATGCCCCAAAATGCAACGTGCACACATCACATTTTTTTAAAGAAAACAGAGGTGTTTTTTGCAAAGTGCCTACCTGTAGATTTTGGCCTCTAGCTCAGCCGGCACCTAGGGAAACCTACCAAACCTGTGCATTTCTGAAAACTAGAGACCTAGGGGAATCCAAGATGGGGTGACTTGTGGGGCTCTGACCAGGTTTTGTTACCCAGAATCCTTTGCAAACCTCAAAATTTGGCTAAAAAAACAAATTTTCCTCATATTTTGGTGACAGAAAGTTCTGGAATCAGAGAGGAGCCACAAATTTCCTTCCACCCAGCGTTCCCCCAAGTCTCCCGATAAAAATGATACCTCACTTGTGTGGGTAGGCCTAGTGCCCGAGACAGGAAATGACCCAAAATGCAACGTGCACACATCACATTTTTTGAAAGAGAACAGAGGTGTTTTTTGCAAAGTGCCTGCCTGTAGATTTTGGCCTCTAGCTCAACCGGCACCTAGGAAAACCTACCAAACCTGTGCTTTTCTGAAAACTAGAGACCTAGGGGAATCCAAGATGGGGTGACTTGTGGGGCTCTGACCAGGTTCTGTTACCCAGAATCCTTTGCAAACCTCAATATTTGGTTAAAAAAACACATTTTCCTCACATTTTGGTGACAGAAAGTTCTGGAATCAGAGAGGAGCCACAAATTTCCTTCCACCCAACGTTCCCCTAAGTCTCCCGATAAAAATGATACCTCACTTGTGTGGGTAGGCCTAGCGCCCGTGACAGGAAATGCCCCAAAACGCAACGTGCACACACCACATTTTTTGAAAGAAAACAGAGGTGTTTTTTGCAACGTGCCTACCTGTAGATTTTGGCCTCTAGCTCAGCCGGCACCTAGGGAAACCTACCAAACCTGTGCATTTCTGAAAACTAGAGACCTAGGGGAATCCAAGATGGGGTGACTTGTGCGGCTCTGACCAGGTTCTGTTACCCAGAATCCTTTGCAAACCTCAACATTTGGCTAAAAAAAAACATTTTGCTCACATTTTGGTGACAGAAAGTTCTAGAATCAGAGAGGAGCCACAAAATTTCTTCCACCCAGCGTTCCCCCAAGTCTCCCGATAAAAATGATACCTCACTTGTGTGGGTAGGCCTAGCGCCCGCGACAGGAAATGCCCCAAAACGCAACGTGGACACATCACATTTTTTTAAAGAAAACAGAGGTGTTTTTTGAAAAGTGCCTACCTGTAGATTTTGGCCTCTAGCTCAGCCGGCACCTAGGGAAACCTACCAAACCTATGCATTTTTGAAAACTAGAGACCTAGGGGAATCCAAGATGGGGTGACTTGTGGGGCTCTGACCAGGTTTTGTTACCCAGAATCCTTTGCAAACCTCAAAATTTGGCTAAAAAAACACATTTTCCTCATATTTTGGTGACAGAAAGTTCTGGAATCAGAGAGGAGCCACAAATTTCCTTCCACCCAGCGTTCCCCCAAGTCTCCCGATAAAAATCATACCTCACTTGTGTGGTTAGGCCTAGCGCCCGCGACAGGAAATGCCCCAAAATGCAACGTGCACACATCACATTTTTTGAAAGAAAACAGAGGTGTTTTTTGCAAAGTGCCTACCTGTAGATTTTGGCCTCTAGCTCAGCCGGCACCTAGGAAAACCTACCAAACCTGTGCATTTCTGAAAACTAGAGACCTAGGGGAATCCAAGATGGGGTGACTTGTGGGGCTCTGAACAGGTTCTGTTACCCAGAATCCTTTGCAAACCTCAATATTTGGTTAAAAAAACACATTTTCCTCACATTTTGGTGACAGAAAGTTCTGGAATCAGAGAGGAGCCACAAATTTCCTTCCACCCAGCGTTCCCCCAAGTCTCCCGATAAAAATGATACCTCACTTGTGTGGGTAGGCCTAGCGCCCGCGACAGGAAATGCCCCAAAACGCAACATGCACACACCACATTTTTTGAAAGAAAACAGAGGTGTTTTTTGCAACGTGCCTACCTGTAGATTTTGGCCTCTAGCTCAGCCGGCACCTAGGGAAACCTACCAAACCTGTGCATTTCTGAAAACTAGAGACCTAGGGGAATCCAAGAGGGGGTGACTTGTGGGGCTCTGACCACGTTCTGTTACCCAGAATCCTTTGCAAACCTCAACATTTGGCTAAAAAAAAACATTTTGCTCACATTTTGGCGACAGAAAGTTCTGGAATCAGAGAGGAGCCACAAAATTCCTTCCACCCAGCGTTCCCCCAAGTCTCCCGATAAAAATGATACCTCACTTGTGTGGGTAGGCCTAGCGCCCGCGACAGGAAATGCCCCAAAACGCAACGTGCACACACCACATTTTTTGAAAGAAAACAGAGGTGTTTTTTGAAAAGTGCCTACCTGTAGATTTTGGCCTCTAGCTCAGCCGGCACCTAGGGAAACCTACCAAACCTGTGCATTTCTGAAAACTAGAGACCTAGGGGAATCCAAGATGGGGTGACTTGTGAGGCTCTGACCAGGTTCTGTTACCCAGAATCCTTTGCAAACCTCAACATTTGGCTAAAAAAAAACATTTTGCTCACATTTTGGTGACAGAAAGTTCTGGAATCAGAGAGGAGCCACAAAATTCCTTCCACCCAGCGTTCCCCCAAGTCTCCCGATAAAAATGATACCTCAGTTGTGTGGGTAGGCCTAGCGCCCGCGACAGGAAATGCCCCAAAACGCAACATGCACACACCACATTTTTTGAAAGAAAACAGAGGTGTTTTTTGAAAAGTGCCTACCTGTAGATTTTGGCCTCTAGCTCAGCCGGCACCTAGGGAAACCTACCAAACCTATGCATTTTTGAAAACTAGAGACCTAGGGGAATCCAAGATGGGGTGACTTGTGGGGCTCAGACCAGGTTTTGTTACCCAGAATCCTTTGCAAACCTCAAAATTTGGCTAAAAAAACACATTTTCATCATATTTTGGTGACAGAAAGTTCTGGAATCAGAGAGGAGCCACGAATTTCCTTCCACCATGCGTCCCCCCAAGTCTCCCGATAAAAATGATACCTCACTTGTGTGGGTAGGACTAGCACCCGCGACAGGAAATGCCCCAAAACGTAACGTAGACACATCAAATTTTTTCATAGAAAACAGTGCCTACCTGTGGATTTTGGCCTGTAGCTCAGCCGGCACCTGGGGAAACCTAGCAAACCAGCGCATTTTTGAAAACTAGAAACCCAGGGGAATCCAAGATGGGGTGACTTGCGTGGATCTGACCAGGTTCTGTTACCCAGAATCCATTGCAAACATCAAAATCTGGCCAAAAAAACACTTTTTCCTCTCATTTTCGGAGACAGAAAGTTCTGGAATCTGAGAGGAGCCACAAATTTCCTTCCACCCAGCGTTCCCCTAAGTCTCTCGATAAAAATGGTACCTCACTCCTGTGGGTAGGCCTAGCGCCCACGAAAGGAAATGGCCCAAAACACAATACGTGGACACAACACATTTTTTCACAGTAAACAGAGGTGCTTTTTGCAAAGTGCCTACCTGTGGATTTTGGCCTCTAGCTCAGCCGGCCCCACGGGGGGGGGGGGGGTCAAAAATGGCCTAAATTAAATTTGCCACCCCAATCCCCCCCCCCCCGGGAGCGACCCTTGCCTACGGGGTCGCTCCCCCTGCGTGACATTGGCACCAAAAAAACAAATCCCCGGTGCCTAGTGGTTTCTGCCCCCTTGGGGGCAGATTGACCTAAAATCGGCTAATCTGCTCCCAAGGGGGGCAGAAATGGTCTAAATACAATTTGCCCCCCAGGGGAGCGACCCCCTTGCCTAATGGGTCGCTCCCCATCTCTAAAAAAAACAAACAAAAAAAAAACAAACAAAAATTTTTTTGCCCTGGAGCCTAGAGGTTACTGACCCCCCTGCGGGCAGAAATGGCCTAAAATAAATTTGCCCCCGACCCCTCTGACCCTCCCCGGGAGCGACCCTTGCGTACAGGGTCGCTCCCCTTGCGTGACATTGGCGCCAAAAAACAAATCCCTGGTGCCTAGTGGTTTCTGCCGCCTTGGGGGCAGATTGACCTCAAATCGGCCAATCTGCCCCCAAGGGAAATGGTCTAAATACAATTTGCCCCCCAGGGGAGTGACCCTTGCCTAATGGGTCGCTCCCCATCTCTAAAAAAACAAACAAACCAAAAAAAAACACAAAAAAAATAATTTCCCTGGCGCCTAGAGGTTTCTGCCCCCCATGGGGGCAGATCGGCCTAATAATAGGCCGATCTGCCCCCAGGGGTGGCAGAAATGGCCTAAAATAAATTTGCCCCCCCAACCCCCGCCCCCCCTCCCCCGGGAGCGACCCTTGCCTACAGGGTCGCTCCCCCTGCGTGACATTGGCGCCAAAAAAAAAAATCCCCGGTGCCTAGTGGTTTCTGCCCCCTTGGGGGCAGATTGACCTAAAATTGGCCAATCTGCCCCCAAGGGGGGCAGAAATGGTCTAAATACAATTTGCCCCCCAGGGGAGCGACCCTTGCCTAATGGGTCGCTCCCTATCTCTAAAAAAACAAACAAACAAAAAAAAAAACACACGAAAAAAAATTGCCCTGGCGCCTAGAGGTTTCTGCCCCCGGGGGGGCAGAAATGGCCTAAAATTAATTTCCCCCCCCCGGGAGCGACCCTTGCCTACGGGGTCGCTCCCCCTGCGTGACATTGGCGCCAAAAATAAAATCCCCGGTGCCTAGTGGTTTCTGCCCTCCTTGGGGGCAGATTGGCGTAGCAAAAAACGGCCGATCTGCCCCCAAAGGGGGCAGAAATGGCCTAAATACAATTTTCCCCTCCAGGGGAGCGACCCTTGTACAAAGGGGTCGCTCCCCATCTGTAAAACAACAAAAAATAAAAAATCCCCGATGCCTAGTGGTTTCTGCCCTCTTTGGGGGCAGATCAGCCTAATCAAAATAGGCTGATCTACCCCCCAGGGGGGCAGAAATGGCCTAAATATAATTTGCCCCCTATGGGAGCGACCCTTGCCTAAGGGGTCGCTCCCCACCTAAAAAAACAAAAAACAAAACAAATAGAAAAAAAAAAAAAAAAGATCCCTGGTGCCCTAGAGGTTTCTGCCCCCCCTGGGGGCAGATGGGCCTAATAATAGGCCGATCTGCCCCCAGGGGGGGGCAGAAAAGGCCTTCACAAAAAAATGCCCCCCCCTGGGAGCGACCCTTGCCCACGGGGTCGCTCCCTTATGTCCATTTCACACAAAAACAAAATCCCTGGTGTCTAGTGGGGTTTCAAAAGCCGGATTGCAAGCCTTTGAAGCCTCTCCGGGCCTCCCCCACGTGATTGAAAGAGAAAATTGCGCTGGAAGCAGAGCGCAATGGGGGAGACCCTGTGACTAATCAGCTCGCGCGCTGACGTCACAGGGGGGGTCGGGGTGGAAGGGGAAGGGCTTCCCCTTCCATCCCCGCCTTGGGGAGGTGGGTGGGGTGCACAGGGGGGGCGCGCTAGCGCTCCCCCAAGTTCCTGTGACTTGGACGAGGTGACCTCGTCCAAGGCACCCGGGAACTGTAGCCTTGGACGAGGTCACCTCGTCCAAGGCACAGAACAGGTTAAGTCAAAAATATGCTGATGCTAACATGCTCTTAACAGGTTACTTTAATTCACACCTTTTTTAACAACAGCCTTGAAGACAACTTGGTGCTTTTTCATGTTGAACTTTGAAACATACAAATCAAACAGGTACACTGTTCCAAAGTGAACAGAACTCCAATAGGCACACTGCAAATTAGAAGCAACAGCCCTCACACATCCATTGGATGTCATGCTTCATCATAGGGCATGCTCCTCGTCAGACTGGTGCTGCAATATCTGATGGGCCCCTCAGGGGAGCTCTTTGCCGGAGATCTTTATGAGTAGTGCATGCCGTGGTTTACTAGACGTGGGAATGAATTCAGACTTACGTTCTGAGAGGAGCTAGAGAGAAAAAGGGGATAAAATTGGCTCAGGACCCTCAAGAAACCTAAACTTTATTGTGTAGACGGGGTCTCGGTCAAGGTTAAAAAGCACTCGGAGTGGAATGGAAATAATGTTCCAGCACTCAACCAAGATAAAGGGGTGGCAGAGGGAACTTCCGTCAATCACTAGTCTGGGTCAACATGTTTCACGCCCAACCAGTCCCTATGGATCTAATGGCGTTTCGTCAGGGCCAACAAAAAAGAAGTCTCCTACTCTACGCTACCTATCAAAAGTATAATGTCAGTAAGTAAGAACAAGAATCAACTTACTAAGGAGCTATGCACCTAACAATCTAGGTAGATGGGTGCCATCCTTATCTGAGGATGATGCTCCATGGGATAATGCATACCGAGGACTATCGTCGTCTAGTTTACGAGCCAAAGTCCTGGGCAGTAAATATACACACCGGCTGCGTTTTCCAAAACTTTGAAACATACCTTATAAAACAGGTGACCACCTCAGAGAGAAGCCAGTAGGTATCTGTGCATACATCAGTCTTCGATCAGTGAACAGAAGGACAAGAGAGGCCCAAACACTGGGGATTACGCATACTTCTTCAAGATACCACTCCATCCTAGGCTATACCTTTATGAGCTTTGCCCTGTTTAGATATTTGAAACCATTTAAGATAGGCATCTATACAGAAAGTGATCATAACCTGCGATCTTGCAGTTATGAAACAAAAGTCCCATACAGATTAAAAGTCTGGACACAGAAATGGTATCAGCAAGCACAACCTTAAGGAGGTTAAACTAGAACAGAGCAACAGCAAAGGACATGGAGGAGCACAGCCGCCTGGTAAAGGAAACTTTGGGCAAAGTGGAACTGGGCCCTTCTATGACATGGGAAATGGGAACCAAGAAATTAATTGATGAGTTCTCCCCAAAATAATGGAGAGCTCCTTCCTGATGTAAAATAGAAGGTCATGTTGTAGGCTCTCTCCATCTTTTTACAAAAAATCAGACAGAGACTAGTTCCTGGCATAAAATTTGAGCCTTACAGAAGACATGAAAACAAATAATGGGCCGCTACGTGAAGAACATGATAATTTCTGGGTGCGTCTCTGTCAGAACTGACAGCCTTAGGGTGGTCGTTCCTCAACTTTTTGTCTGCCTCCCTCCACTTTCCTGACACTGTTTTTGCTGGTTTTAGGACTCTGTGCACTTTCCCACTGCTAACCAGTGCTAAAGTGCATATGCTCTCTCCACTTAAACATGGTAACATTGGCTCATACCCAATTGGCATATTTAATTTACTTGTACGTCCCTAGTAAAGTGCACTACATGTGTCCAGGGCCTGTAAATTAAATGCTACCTATGGGCCTGCAGCACTGATTGTGCCATCCACATAACTAGCCCATTAACCATGTCTCAGGCCTGCCATTATAAGGCCTGTGAGTGCAGTTTCACTGCCACTTCAACTTGGCATTTAAAAGTGCTTGCCAAGCCTTAAATTCCCCTTTTCCTACAGTCACCTCTAAGGTAGGCCCTAGGTAACCCATAGGGCAGGGTTTTATGTAGGTAAAAGGAAGGACATATACCTGTGTGTTTTATACGTCCTGGTAGTGGAAAACTCCTAAATTCATTTTCCACTACTGTGAGGCCTGCTCCTTTCATAGGTTAGCATTATGGCTACCCTCACATACTGTTTGAGTGGTAAATTCTGATCAGAAAGGGGTAAACAGGTCATGTTTAGTATGGCCAGAATGGTAATAGAAAATCCTGCTTATTGGTGAGGTTGGATTTTATATAACTATTTCAGAAATGGCACTTTTAGAAAGTGAGCATTTCTCTGCACTTAAAATCCATCTTTGCCTTACAGCCTGTCTCCAATCCACGTCTGGGCTGGGCTGGTTGACAGCTACCTTGTGCATTTCACCCAGACAACCACAAACACAGGATACTCAGTAACACCAGCACTCATCTGCATACAGAATGGGTCTTCCTGGGCTGGAAGGGTGGAGGGGCCTGTCACTTACATTTCAAAGGCGAGTGGCCTGCCCTCACACAATTTACTGCCAAACCCCCTACTGGGACCCTGGCAGACACACCTGTACTGAAAGGGGAACTTGTGCACTTCAAAAACCACTCTTTGAAGTCTCCCCCACTTCAAAGGCATTTTTGCGTATATAAACTGGGTCCCTGACCCCACCAAATCTGACACTTCTAGAACAGATCCTGCAACATGTTCAGAGAAACTGCCTGGCTGCCCAAAGGACTCACCTGGACTTCTTTGCTGTGAAGGACTGCTGCCTTGCTGTTGCCCTGCTGCCTTGCTGGCCTCAGACTTTGCTGAGAAGTGCTCTTCCAGGGCTTGGATTGAGCTTGCCTCCTGTTTTCTGAATTCTCAGGGACAAAAAGACTTTATCTCTTCAAGTAAACTCCTAGTGCGCCAATACTCGATGCACAGTCTGCCGGAAATGAAGCACAGCTTGCTCTTCAGCGAGAAAATCGATGCACAACTGAACCGGAATGTTGCAGCCAGGCTTTCCAAGCAAAGATTGATGCAGCTCCTGCGTTGTGACCGGAAATTCGATGCACAGCACTACCAGATCGACGCACAGCCAAGCCAGAATGATGCAGCTCAATTTACTGAGTGAAGAATCGACGCAGCGCCTGCTGTGCAACAGAAAATTTGATGCATCACCTACCAGATGGACACAACACCCAGGATTTTTCCCAACATCATCCATGGACGTCAAAAGAACCCTGCATCACATTGAGGATCCAAGACTGTGCACCGGAAATCGACGCAAAGCCCCTTGCAGCGTGGAAAGAAACAACACATCGTCTATGCAGTGTCGGAAAATCCAACGCACACCTCATTTTTCCACGCATCTGCTACTCTGCAGGCTCCGTGCGTGGTAATTTCGACACAAACCCGGTACTTTGTGCAAACAAAAGACAACTGTTGAATTTTAAGATCTAAGGCTCTTTTTAAAATTACAAAAGTGATATCTCAACTTGTGCTTATTGAATCTTCAGCGTTTTGACCTTAATTTAATCAGATAAATATCTTATATTTTTCTAAACCTGTGTGGTGTATTTTTGTGGTGTTTCCACTGTGTTATTGCATGGTTTATTGCACAAATATTTTACACATTGCCTTCTAAGTTAAGCTTAACTGCTCAGGGCCAAGCTACCAAAGGATGGGCACAGGATAATTTGGATTGTGTGTTACTTACCCTGACTGGGATTGTGGTCCCTACTTGGACCAGGCTGTATACCTCCGCCAACTAGAGACCCCTTTCTAATAACCTTCTTTAGAACAGTAAGTCAAAAAACCTGAACAAATTCTGAGTGGTGGTAAACAAAAGTGACTCGGGATGCCCTGTGGTCAACAATGCAAACATTGTTGCGCATCAATAGGTTGACTATGTTAAAAAACAATCTACATAGTGGCTTAGGTCAAAACGGTGCGACTCCCCTAACACAATAATGAATACGTTCAATTACAAATTCTAATTTTTCCACGAAGATCATATCAATAGTCCAAGTATTCCATAGGTTTTCATGTTTATTAGTCGTCGCCAAAGCAGATCCACATGCATCCAACTTTGACACTCATATCCATATAGTTCATGTTCTCCTTCACTTCATACAGATCATGTAGCCAACACTTGTTTTGTCGTAATGGCAGTAAGCCGATGACTTTGTCAGGGCTACAACAGATACAGTATAAAAACCATTAGTACATAATTTTTTACACATCTTGAAACAACAAGAGCAGTGTGTCAATTCTCCCATAGAACATCAATAACAGAGAAAAAAATGTCAACAGGTACCAGCATGTTCATCCAATAGCACAACTGACACTCAATGCTGAGAGCAAGTGGGAAGCAAGCACCACAGTCGTGGAAATAATGGCTGACATAGAGCAACCAAACTCACGAACCTCTGAATCATATGTCCCACCAAGCACAGACATTTTAGGTTTCACTAGTAAACACATCTTTAAAGTGATCAGTAAGGGTCGTCAAGATGGGGCTCAGGGCCCAAATGTCCTACCCCAGCAACTTTTTAAAGCTAATCCCAAATTTTGGGCAAAGAAACTAACCCCAGTATACAACCACTTTATCGCCACTAAACAGACTCCAGATTCCTGGAGAGGTGCAATAATCCACCTGATATACAAAGGAGGAAAAACCACAGATCTAGGCAACAAATCTCCTAGATAGATACTCAGGCCAAATATTAAGCAAGCCTTCTTCTAAAAGAGCTGTGGGCATATTTATACTCTGTTTGCACAGAATTAGCGTCATTTTTCTTTTTACTCTAATTCGGTGCAAAACTAACTCCATATTTATAGTTTGGTGCTATACCCGTCTAGCGCCAAATTTATGGAGTTAAAGTCATTTTTTGGAAGTGGAGACCTACCTTGCCTTAATGAGATGCAAGGTAGGCATTCCCGTGCAAAAGAATGACTCTATGGCCTTAACGCCATATTATGTGGCATATTTATACTCTGAGGCATATTTATACTCTGTTTGCACTGAATTAGCGTCATTTTTTTAACTCTAATTTGGAGCAAAGCTAACTCTATATTTATACTTTGATGCTAGACCCATCTAACACCAAGGCCCTGATTTATACTTTTTTTGCATCGCATTAACGTCATTTTTTGATGCAAAAGTGGCGCAAACTTACAAAATATTGGCCCTTATTTATACTTTTTGGTGCAAAACTGCACTAACTCAGTTTTGCACCAAAAAGTTTAGCACCGGCTTGCACCATTTCTGTGCACCAGCCAGGCACCATATTTATGGAATGGTGCAAGCCAGTGCAAAGGGTAGGCTAGAGTAAAAAAAAAATGACTTTAGTCAGGTGGGGCTGGCGGTATAGAAGAAGGGGGTTTAGCACCAAAAAATGACTTTAGGCAGGTTAGAGTTTAAAAAAAACAATGACTCTAACCAGATTAGCGTCATTTTATGGTGCTAAACCTACCATGCCACATGACTCTTGCCTTAGAAAAGGCAGGAGTCATGCCCACCACCCCAATGGCCAGCACAGGGGACAAGGGTCCCCTGGGCATTTCCACTGCACCCTTTCTGGGCCCCCATGGCACTTAAAAAAATAAAATGCAATACTTACCTGTACTTATCTGTACTTACCTGGGATGGGGTCCACCATCCTCCGCAGTTCCTCTGGTGTGGGTGTGGGTGCCCCTGGAGCCCTGGGGGGGCACCTGTGGTCTTATTCCATGGTGTTCCCCCATGGAAATATGCCCACAGGTCCCCTAACGCCTGCCCTGACCCAGGAGTTAAAAAACGGGGCAAAGCAAGCTTTGCACCATTTTTTGACCCCTCCTCACTCCCGTGCATCATTTTTGCACGGGAATATAAATATGGCGTTAAGGCCATAGAGTCATTTTTTGCACGGGAACGCCTACCTTGCATCTCATTAAGGCAATGTAGGTTTCCACTTCCAAAAAATGACTTTAACCCCATAAATTTGGCGTTAGATGGGTCTAGCACCAAAGTATAAATATGGAGTTAGTTTTGCACCGAATTAGAGTAAAACAAAATGACGCTAATTCAGTGCAACAGAGTATAAATATGCCCCTTACCGTCAAAAAATGACGCTAATCTGGTTAGTCATTTCTTTTGACTCTAACCTGCCTAACGTCATTTTTTTTAATGCTTACCTACCCTTTGCACCGGCTCAATATGGTGCTCAGCTGGTGCTAAAAAATGGTGCAAGACTGTGCAAAACTTTCTGGTGCAAAACTAAGTTAGTGCAGTTTTGCAACAAAAAGTGTAAGTAAGGGCCCTGGTGTCCTGGCCAAATGAACACTGCATTATCCCACCCCATATCAAACGGGAATTAGAGAAGAGATGGGAACTATCTCAAACCTCCTGTCCTTGGTTGTAGTGACTGATAAAATGATAAAAACTCAACCATGATATACATATACTTTGTAGATTTTAAAGCTGCCTTTGACTCGGTCACATGTAGCATCACATGGCAGAAAATAGCGGCAAGAAACATCCTGTATATCTTATCGAAGAGTATTGTCACACTACTCAAGTCAAGTACGTGTCCAACAAGTCAAAATAGTAAATGGCAGTTCTTTAACCCGCAAAATAAAAACATGGACAGGTTTAAAACAAGGCTATGTTTTAGCCCAATTGCCTTTTTAACATCTTTATGGCTGATCTCTTGACAGAAGAAGTGAATGCACATACCCCCAGGCTCGGAAGCAAACCAATCAGCTGTTTTCAACATGTTGATGATGCCCTCCTAATATCATAAACCAAGATGGGGCTCCAGTGGCTTTTGAATAAATTGTATGACTACGCTAAACGAACCGGGATTAACATCAATCTAGAGAAAACCCGAAAAATGATAATGGGCAGAAAATTAAAGAAGCTATACCAGGGGCATCTAAATGGACTTCAAAATAAAACCGCAGTCGAATAGAAGTACTTTGGAGTGGTTGTGGGCAATCGTGGAACCTTTCTGCCCCATAAGGAGTCAATAAAATCAAAAGCAGTTACTCTACTTCATGGGTGCCTGAAGCTCTCACAAACATTCTGGGCCCCTCCCTCGAACCTCTAACTAAAGTTAAACATGCCAAAGTACTCCCTACTCTAGCATATGGATCAAATGCTGTTTGGAAGAGTTTCCAATTTACTGGACAAACGTCTAGTTAGCAGCCTCAGGAGAGTCTTGGACCTTTCAAAGCAGGGTAGACCAACACAAATTTGCTTGAAGTTTGGCCTATCCAATCAAACATTAGAAAGACAAGGGGCCTCTTTGAAATCCTGTTTTAAGCTACGCTCCGCAAGAGAAGACACACTGGAAAGCCAACCGAGGCGCAAAATTGCAATTGTAGGCAAAGAGTCCGCAGCCCACCTGGATCAATCAGTACTGAACTTACAGACAGCAGTACTGTTGCAGCTCCTGTCACCTTCACAAACTTTAAATGGTTAATCTCGAAAGCTCTGCAGCAGAAATCGCATCTTGAAGATGAAACAAAGTTAGCACATTACCCAATTATGAGAAACTGAGAAACCGGGACGGCAAATTTTTTTAAGTGTTTGTATGTCGAAACAGGTTAAATGGAAACTCATCCATTGCAGGCTAGGCTGCCTTCCAACTTTAGATTGCATACCTACTAAGAAAAGGAAAAGTGCTAACACATTCTGCAGGCTCTGCCACTCCTAATAGCGAATCAAGTTTGCACATTGTCTGTTACCGGAAATGTGTGTTTTATTAAAAACCCAATTTCATCTACTCGGTATATGCTCTTGCAGGCCTGCTTTAATTGCTTGCTTCAAACCGCGGTACTCCATTCTGGTTACGAGATTCGTGAAATACATGCAGTTTGCTGAAAAACTACCAAATACCGCTGCCTCTTACGAAAGATCACACTAGTAGCAATCCTATTGGGCATCTGCAGGGTAATTTCTTTCACAGAACTGCTCTTTTGCCACTTTGCACTTTAGGTCTTTCTTACCTCAGAGTAGCCCGTTTATGAAAGTGGTGGTGTTACCAACTGACGAACTGCTCTTATTGTACTTTGCACTTTAAGTCCTTCATGCTTCCCGATAACTCATTGATGAAATCGGTGGCCCCATTGACCATACTGTTGTGAAGAATTTTACATTGTGGCAAAGCTTTGAGATGATTGTTCTATTCGCTTTTAGTACTGTTTTGATGTAATTATGTTTTGTATGAGAAGAAAGTACGGTTGCCAAGAGTCCTTTTTATGCATCTTGACAAATGTGATCTTTGTGTCTTCTTTTACATGTATGGTTTTAAGAAACTAAGACATGAACACATTTTACAAGTGCTCTCACAAGACTAACCAAGAAAACAATTCATTTTGTGAGGTGATCAGCAGAAATTTGTGTTTGAAAAAATAAAATGTAATACAGACGCACATGACAGAGGATTTTCTAGTGACTCTCAGAATAGAATAAAAACATTTTAAGTACCCACATAACTCCAAATAACGTAGTTAACCATGTCATTCTTTGAATAGTTGTGGCTTCAGATTTTTAATTTATTGCAACCGGTCCATTTTTAGGTTTCGCCTGCCCAGCGCTTGTGCTGTACTTGTGCAATATATTGTATTCAACATCAGTCTTAATAGGGGCTTACATCCCGCCCCTGCTTTCCATTGGTTCCTGTGCTTGCAACTTTTCCTCCATTTCTATTGGCTGTAGCATACTATTTCCTGCATTTACCAATGCCTGTTCTAAGCTCCTTGTGTGTTGGCGCTTATCAGTTTTCGAGGCCCAAGTACTGTTTTTATCCGATTTTGTGGAACCCTTTTTTTAGATGTTGCCTGCACAGCGCTTGCTTTGTTTGTCCTCCGCCCTTTACCTCATCTCTCAGTGGCTGCATGCATTTCAAGCATCACTACAAGATCTACATTCTTGCTTTGAAGCAACAGGGCTGCCCAAGTGCAATGGGCTCAGTGCGCCATGCTGGTCTCAGTAGAGACCTCATGATCGCAGTACTGCCTGCTTTGCTCCCAATCCAAGGGCACTCACCAATCTACGGAGGGTGACACCCACTCACCAGTTCCTTAGGGCCAAAGCAGTGGCCCACTCTAGTGCTCCTTTTTGTTTTCGAATGGAGAAACTGGTGAACAACCAGCAGCCAGTAGGAGCGTCCCATCATAGGCCGGCAATTGCAGAGACTCAGTTTGCAGCCACACCAAAGGTATTTGCTCTGACTGAGCATGCTGGAAGAGTGAGCTGCGCCCCTCACAGCTGTTTGCCTGGTTTATACTTATTTCCACATTTCACGTAAATCATGCTCATGTCTACATTTTACAAGTTGGGTAGAAATTAGCATTTACCACCAAGAATACAGTAAGCTCCTGTGCTCCTCAGCGGATCTTTGTGACTTATTTTGTGATATGTGTGACAAAGACAGACAGTGGAAATGTCTAAAGAGCCCCCAGTGATGACAACCACCACCCTTGATGACTCCCTCTTCAGCCTGAGCAGGCACCAGCCCAGTTTGAAACCCATTCCTTTTCAAGTGCTCCCAAAGCGAAGGCTTTCGGGGATCAGAGACCTTTCACCTTCTAAATCTTTTGGCTCTCTCTGTTTGGTACAGCTATGCTTTGATTTCTGAGTTTTGTGTCATCCCCTTCGTGCATGTATATATCTTTGTTTGTATGTGTGTGTGAGTGATTATGCATGAATGATTAGTATCTCAGTGCCAAACGTAGTGCTGCCTGAGCAAGTATGCTGTTCAGGGCTGAAGGTGAAATAAATAAAAATGGAAGGTCTCTAAAAGGGGAGGGGGCTCATTATTTCCAAGAAACATGCTCTATGTAATTAACGGTGTGGCTTCTACATATAAATTAAACTTCTGCTTCACATTGCGAGCTGCCTCACAGGTAAATGGCGCTCTCTAAGCTTTCTGTTATTGCATTCAGATATAACGGAACAACTAGGATAACCCTCAAACAAGTGAGGACTAGTGGCTTTGCCAAAGGTTGCTAGATGTTTAAGATGAATGAATAACATCAATGATTTGTTTTAAATAATATTGAAATTGTTTCAATTCTAACAGTACGCAACTGTGATTTAAACATTACTAAGGTCTGCAGGTGGAATGGTGGTCTTCTGAGTGGCTCACATCCCGGTTCTTACCTTCACACCACTTTCCTCTGCAGTCTATGCTACACACCTACACCTTCTTTCGCCCCACATTGTTCTGAAATTTTCCTTTTGCACATCTCCACTTCTTCCTGTTCAGCGCCCACTTTCCACTCTTGCCTGCATGAACTTCCTCGTATCTTGTTCGCTTCACCCCCTTACAACAAACAAATAACACCCACTGCACTGCATTTTCTTTTACTTTTGTGTACTCAATATTTTGACAACTGTGTACCTCCACACACATTTGCATACAGCCACAATTGCATGTGACTATTGCTCTGAGCTTTGCAGAGAGGTTAAGAATTGGATGTCTATGTTTTCTGAACACCTTATTTACCCACAGACAGGCACTGTCAGAGCTCTCCCTGTCTTTATTTTCAGTTCCAGAGCTGGCGGCCTTCTATACATACCCAGAAATGAATCACTTCAAAGTACGCAAGACACAAGAGTAAAAGTCTACATGAACAAAACAAAATTCACAAACACAACATTTGGGAAAAAGCAAACCATGTTAAATACAAACTGGAACCTTATCACTGACATGGATTATCGTAACATTGTTTACATTCATTGTTGAATTCGATCAGTGTGATTTTGCCTGTAAAGTTAATGACATGAACATACGGCCTTGTGGGACCCATTTCAATGTCAGTTCTTAATTATTGCTGGGCTTAAGACTCGGAGAGACCTGGCCCACTTAATGCCATGATGCCATAAACAGCAGTATAGAAGTCACTTATAGAGGTGACGACTGCCAAATACGTAGTTCCTATTTTAAGATTCTGAAGATCCCAGGACTGGCACCTGAACCACTATATGTCACATTCCTCTGGGTGCCTGGTAAGCTTGGAGCCCCACTAGGTCTGCTACACCTCCCTCTTGCTGGGCCTACCTTGCCCCCCCGTCAGTCCTTGGCCTTCTCTTTGCCTTTGACTCTGTAAGTTCTCCATTGCCTTTCTGTAAGGTCAGCACTATGCAAACATCCCATAGATACATAAATACATACATACACATATGCATACATTCATACATACATACACCCACACATACATACATACACCCACACATACATGCATACATACATACATAATACATACACAAAGTAGTTTTTGCTGATACTCCAATACTCTAAAACAATCGCTGGCATATCCAAGAGGTCTAGCTTTAAAGTACTAAATCGTTTGACTACTGCTATGCACAAATGCAGTTTGCATGCATTGTATGTATAAAGGCTACTTAGTTAATTAAATACAGACCTATGTCTGTGAAACTGCTGAAGAAGAAAAAGAAAAGAATACATTCTCTATACAGTGCATACATTAGATTCAACATTTAGGCGGTCATTCCGACCCTCCGGGGACCGCGGGAGCACCGCCAACAGGCTGACGGTGCTCCCAAGGGCATTCTGACCGCGGCGGTACAGCCGCGGTCAGAAACGGAAAACCTGCGGTGTACCGCCGGTTTTCCGCTGCCCTGGGGAATCCTCCATGGCGGCGCAGCTTGCTGCGCCGCCATGGGGATTCCGACCCCCATACCGCCATCCTGTTCCTGGCGGTTTTGGCCGCCAGGAACAGGATGGCAGTATGGGGTGTCGTGGGGCCCCTGGGGGCCCCTGCAGTGCCCATGCCAATGGCATGGGCACTGCAGGGGCCCCCGTAACAGGGCCCCACCATGATTTTCAGTGTCTGCCATGCAGACACTGAAAATCGCGACGGGTGCAACTGCACCCGTCGCACCCCTTCCACTCCGCCGGCTCCATTCGGAGCCGGCATCCTTGTGGAAGGGTGTTTCCCGCTGGGCTGGCAGGCGGCCTTCTGGCGGTCGCCCGCCAGCCCAGAGGGAAACCCAGAATACCCGCGGCGGTCTTGTGACCGCGCAGCGGTATTCTGGCGGCTCCCGCCGGCCCTGCGGATACCGCGGCCGGCGGGAGTCAGAATGACCCCCTTAATGTGGCAAACAGTGTAATGATTGAGAGTATTTTTCAGATGTAAAATAGTCCCTCGTGGAAGATCGAATAATACATCAAATAGCCAATAAGGTGAGAGAAAGATCATCTTAAATACATTTTAAAGAGTTAGTAACAAGAGGTTATGCATCAGCTGTGCTGTCAAGCCATCCGAAAAGGTAGCCTTATAGGTTAACAACTAGAAAAGATGAACACTATAACAGCAGTGCAAGCACATCTTGGTGCCAGTTCTGCTTGTTATGATATGCGTCAGTTCTCAGGTGGGGCTTTTTAGGTCTGATGTTAGTTGAGCCCTTTTGATTTTTCTAAAATGATTGCTTTGATATATATATATATACTTCTAGGGGCTTTCAGCCCAGCCTTTTCAAACAGTGGTCTGTTGTTGTGCAAATTTTAATTCCACCAACAACATCTTGGGCAAAACTGTCAGTCTTCTTCAGCCATTGGCTAAGACCCTGTGAGTGACTGCATTCTGCTCTTTCAGAAGCAGCACATCCACACAAACAAGTTCCCTTACAAGCTAAGAACCGATATGACAAAGTGTGCTTTGTGAGGCCATAAAATATTTTTGCTTTCAGCCAGTGTTTATTTTTATATTGGTGAGGAGCTGGCAGTTCTCAAAAATTATGTTTTATAAAAACAATGAAAAAATAAGAATTGGCAAAGCCAAAAGGCAGGTAGCCAGTGCCTGACGTATTAGCTTTGCTTAGTGTGCCCTTTTTTGATCAAAGCATACCTGAGTCTGGTTTGCTCCAGACATCTTGGGGACATTCAGAAATCTTTTTTGGGAATGCATTTCTCCTGTTGCTCACCATTGGCTTTGTGGTTTGTGACTCACATTGGATGGCTTTCCATATGCTGGCTTTATTTGCTTTAGGCTCTCCAGGTTCAGTTCGTCCTTCCCGATCTCTAAAATGTGTTTTCTGTATTCTTCCATAAACTTACTTTCTGTTAACAGGCCTTTAAATCTTGATCTTATCTCGTCACATTTGCTGTGCATTCAAAGAATGAGATAAAAGGCCACATGTATCAAGCGTTTTTTCATTTGCAAACGGTGCAAATGCCAAAATGCCTTTCATTATGTATGAAAGGCATTTGCTATGCAATTTTAAGGAATAGCTAAAATAGCGATTCCTTAAAATAGCGGGCCCGTTTAGAGAATTGCAAATTGCGATTCTCTAAATAAGAAATCGCAAATAAGGAATCCTTATTTGCGATTTCTTAAGCTCATGTATCAAGCTTTTCCTTAATGCGAATTAGGCATTAAGGAATCGCAATTACCACCCAGTAAAACTTGGTGGTAACCATGAGCACATTTAAAAAATGCATTAAAAATGCATTTTTAAAATTGGCATGTAACGCACACATGCCCCTTTGGCATGTGTGTGCCTTACATGTCCTGAACTATTTTCAGGCCCCCAGCACCCTGGGGTTTTGCATTTCCTAAATTGCGAATTCCAGTTAGGAATTCGCAAACTAGAATTCACAATTTGGGAAATGCAAAAGATTTGCAAATATGGGCCTACAGGCCCATAGGTGCGAATGGGCTCAGAATCACTATTTGCGATTCGGTATTAGCATTTGCGATGTTTAAGAAATCGCTATTACCGAATCGCAAATATGATACATACCATTTTGCGAATCAGAAATAGCGATTTCTTAAACATCGCTATTAGAGAATCGCAAAGTGGTTTCTTCATACATCTGGCCCCAAATGTCAGGCGTGGTCTTCCCAGGGTGCTTGTTTACTTTTCTTTCTCTGACTTCAAAGCCAGAGGATTTATGTGACAATCATGCTAGATACTGGGGGTAGGAAAGAGTTTTTCTAGCACACAACAACATTTAAATGAACTGAGTAAGCATTTCGGAATGTATCAGAATGATCAACGCACACATAAAGCTAATTTTTCGTAAATTTTTAAGTATGTTATTATGATCAAATCAAATTAACACACTGTAATGCCTTTGCCACACAATATTGTTTGTTTGCTGCATAGTTTTATTAGGGAAAACTATAAGTCTGTACTATTGTAATGGTCATTTCAATTGGAAATGTGTTGTCTCTTATGGCAGTGTGCTACCACACCATGAATACTCCACTCTACGCCACTCCATTCTACTCTGCATCACTCTACTTTACACCACTCCACGCCACTGCACTCTGTGCCACTGCACTCTACTCCAGTCTGCACCACTCCACGCCAGTGCACTCTACACCACTTCACTCTATGCCTCTCTATTCTGCACCACTCTACTTTATGCCAATGAACTCTATGCCATTCTACATAACTGCACTCTTTGCCACTGCACTCGACACTACTCCAGTCTAGGCTACCCCATTCTACTCTACACAACTCCACTCTACCCCACTCCACTCTATGTCATCCTGCAACACTGTATTCTATGCCACTGCACTCTATGCCAATACACTCTATGCCAATCCACGGCATGCCACTGTAATCTACACTGCAGTCTATGCCACTGTACTCTACACCAGTTTACTCTATACCATTACATTCTACTCATTTCCTCTGCACCCTACCCTACACCACTCCACTCTATACCACTTCACCCTACTCCGAAACAGTCTACTCTATGCCACCGCACTCTACGCTACTGTACTCTGTTCCACTTCACTCTCTGTCACTCTCCTCTACTCTATGCCACTCTACTCTATGCCACTCTACTCTGCATTACTGAACTCTATGCCTATGCACTCTATTCTGCATCACTGTACTCTGTAACACTTAACTCTGCGCCTCTGTAACACTTAACTCTGCACCCCACTACTTTATGCCAATCCATTGTACGCCACTCTTATCTACTCTGCACCACTGCACTCTAAATCAGTTTACTCTATGCCAATACAATCTACACCCTTCCAATGCATTCTGCCCTACCCTACCCCACTCCACTCTATGCCACTTCACTCTACTCTGAAACACTCTACACTACTGTACTCTATTCCACTGCATTCTTTGTCACTCTACTCAATGTCACTCCACAGCACTGCACTCTACAAGACTCTACTCTGCAACACTGCACTCGCCACCACTGAGCTCTATGCTACTCTACTCTGCACCACTGAACTGTGCACTCTACACCACTCTATTATGCATCACTTTACTCTGTGCCAGTGCACTCTGCATCACTCCACTCTATGTCAAGGCACTCTACACCACTTAATACCACTGCAGTCTCTGCCACTCTACTCTACACTACTGTACTCTATGCCACTGCACTCTATGCCACTCTACTCTGCACCACTCCACTTTGCACCATTGCACTCTACTATGCTCCACTGTCATCAATGCTACTGCATTATGTGAAGCTGCATTGTACGCTACTGAATTCTATGCTGCTGCACTCTTCATCACTGCACTCTACACCATTATACTCTGCAGCAGTCTTAGCCAATGCACCCTATACCAGTCCACTCGACTCTACACCACTGCACTCTACCTTCCTCTATGCCACTCCTCTCTACACTACTGCACTTTACACCACTGCACTCTACTCTGTACAAAACACTGTCATACTCTGTGGCACTTTACTCAACACCATTCTATTCTATGCCACAGCACTCTACACCACTACACTCTACAACACTCTACTCTGCAACACTGCACTCCACTGAACATTATGCCACTCTACTCTGTACTACTGCATATTATGCCAATGCACTCTACGCCACTGCACTCTATACCCTTGCACTCTACAGAACTATATTAGACTATGAACCACTCTATGCCACTCCACTCTATCACTTTACTCTACACCGCTGCACTCTATACCACTGTTAGCGCGCCTGACCTTAATAAGTAAACTTACAAGGGGTCGCAAATAGGTCGATTAACCTTTTGACTCACAATTAAGATATTCTTTCCATAGCTCCAGTACATAATCAATAATCAATACACAATAATCAACGATCATTAGTAATCAATAAAATCATTAATAAATGGAGACAGTAATTATCATGCACCATGACCTTTCAGTCATGAATAACCACACCTTTAGTAAAAGTTTTAAATGTTTATTTCCCTATATTAACAATGCTAGGGTCATCTAGATTAATCTCAAAATCAAATGGAACACACAGAGAAATAACACTGGTTGTCCAAAGCAGCGGAAAATACGCAATCTTATCAAAGCTTGAACTACAACACATTCTAAGGTTATGGTGCAAATTAATAGCAAAGTCAACTGCGTCAACGTTATACCATACATGAAATTCAGCAGAGAAAATTCATCAAACGTCCGTCCCTGTTATTGTAAGTCATTAGTGAGAATTCTCAACTAACCTCAAATTAGCATCAGCATGTTGGTCTCCATGCAAACCAATTTAGTAACACAAATTTTGGAAAACATCTAACTATGGTTCTATCAAAATAGCGCAGATGGTACCGAGAAAGAAAAAGCAAATATGCTTAGTAATCACAGTTCGGAATTATACCTATCCTCGGGTGGATCAGCAAAGCAGAATCAGTCTCCGTCCTCAGGACATCAATCGATCAGCAAAGCATCAGGCTTCGGCATCAGGATTATACAGGGCAAAGTCATTAAGCATTAAAGTTAATCACATCTCTAGTAAAGACACATAAGAAATATCGACCTTTTGGTCAGCAAGCAAAAGGGCAAAAGTGACTGCATGAAGGCAAGGGCAGCATGTCCCCGAATGTTCATCTTCTTACTGTGCAGTGTCGTTATATTAAAGATACCTAAACTATCCCCTAATTCCCTATTGGTCAATTAATCGTATGTTCGCACTCTGTCCAATACAACTAATATCCAAAATCTATGACTTCTAATATTTCTCTGTTCTCATATTGTTGATTGGTTTGTCTTGCGATGTCCCCATCATCCGGCTTGTCAGGTAACAATATTGTTGAAGCTTCTACTCTAGTCAGTATCTTCATTGTTCTTACCCTGAGAAAGTCAGTCTCACATACATTACACATAAAATGTTCCATTAGCAAGAACATCATCTCTTAGCAGTCGGTTCACACAAAAAGCTTCTGTTATGAGCACATTTAAACAATACAATACACAATTCACAGTTTAATTCACTTGGTCAGCATTTTTATTAAACGCTAAGAAATACAGCTTTTACATGAGGCCTGGCAAAATAGGCCTACAATTAATAAAGCTGAAGCATACTTCATAACCCTCAATATGACATATTACTGCATTAGTCTAACACATATTGAACATTTCATTCGTATTAGTCATTGAATAGTACACTTCGTTAACATTGGTGGCCATTCTTCGTGATCACATTTTCAAATGCGTGCATTATTTTTCTACAATATTAAAATTTCTACATAAACTTATTATTCAAAATACATAAACACTCATTAATATTTTTTATTAAAACATCTGCGCTAGCACCAGTGTCCTCTACTATGTAACAATGTAATCTACTTTGATGCATTTTATGTCACTGAATGCTATGCTGCTGCATTCTGTACCACTTCACTCTAGGCAACTATACTCTGAAACACTCTATGACAATGCTCTCTACACCAGTCCACTGTACTCTATGCCACTCCACTGTACGCAACTCAACTCTATAGCACTCCAATACATGACACTCTCTGCCACTCCACTCTACGTCACTTTACTCCATGGTTTACCATTCTACTCTCCACCACTGACTTTCAGTTATGCTGAACAGCAGCCACGCTGGTGTACGATGTGGCTAAAACACATTGGCTAATCCAACAGCTCTTGCAGAGGGAAGACCTATTGGCTTTGTCAATGCTTGTTAGATGATTGCTGCTCCTTTAAATGCTGCCACGAAATGAGACCACTTACGTCAGCAAGATCAGTGATTCCTTTCTGGGTGTAGGAGGCTGGCCTGGCTTATAGTGGGTACCTTGTGGTACATACACCCTGTGCCAGGTCCAGTTATCCCTTATTAGTAGAATAGAGGTGTTTCTAGCAGCTTAGGCTGATAGAAGGTAGCCATGGCAAAGCAGCTTAGGCTGAACTAGGAGACATGCAAAGCTCCTACTATACCACTTATATCATATAGAACAATATCATAAGAAAACACAATACTCAGAGTTACTAAAAATAGAGGTACTTTATTTTTATGAAATATGCCAAAAGTATCTCAGAGAATACCCTCACCTAGGAGGTAAGTAATATACACAAGTTATATGTACACAAACCCAAAACAGGTAAGTAACAGTAAGAAAAGTAGTGCAAACAATGTAGAATCACAATAGGATGCAATAGGTGAACATAGGTCTAGGGGCAACACAAACCATATACTCCAAAAGTGGAATGCGAATCACAAATGGACCCCAGACCTATGGGAGCTTGTTGAAGGGTGTCCAAAATACCCCACCCCAAGACCCTAGAAAGTAGGAGTAAAGTTACCCTACTACCCCAGAAAGACACAATAGTCGTGATAGGGGGATTCTGCAAGAACCACAAGCACCAGCAAAACACTGAAGACGGATTCCTGGACGTGAGGACCTGCAAGGCAAGGGGACCAAGTCCAAGAGTTGTGATAGTGTCCAGGGGGGGCAGGAGCCCAGGAAACCCCGGATGAAGGTGCAAAAGGGCTGCCTCCGGGTGGAAGAAGCCGAAGATTCTGCAACAACGAAAAGGGATAGGAACTTCTCCTTTGGATGGAAGATGTCCCACGGCGTGCTGGATGTTACAGAAGTGTTTCCACTCAGAAATGCCGCAGACAAGCCTTGCTAGCTGCATGCGTCGCGGTAGAGGTTTGTGGGTGCTGCTGGGGACCAGGAAGGCCCAGGATGTCGCCTCTTGGAGGAGGAGACAGAGAGGGCGCTCAGCAACTCAGAGAGCCCCCGCAAAAACAGGCAGCACCCGCAGAAGTACCAAAGCAGGCACTTAGAAGATTTGTGAAACCGGAGTCACAAAAGGAGGGTCCCACGACGTCGGAGTCCAACTCAAAGGGTTGAGCACTGCAGGACAGAGTGCTGGGGACCCAGGCTAGGCTGTGCATAAAGGAATCCTTGGGGAAGTGCACCGAAGCCAGAGCAGCTGCAAATACAGGTTTGCTGTCTGGTGTGGGGAGGCAAGGACTTACCTCCACCAAACTTGGACTGAAGGATCACTGGACTGTGGGGGGTCACTTGGATCCAGCTCCTGTGTTCCAGGGACCATGCTCGTCAGGATGAGAGGGGACCCAGAGGACCGGTGAGGCAGTCTTTTAGTGCCTGCGTCAGCAGGGGGAAGATTCCGTCGACCCACTGGAGATTTCTTCTTGGCTTCCAGTGCAGGGTGAAGGCAGACAGCCCTCAGAGCATGCACCACCAGGAAACAGTTGAGGAAGCCGGCAGGATGAGGCACTACAATGTTGCTGGTAGTCGTCTTGCTACTTTGTTGCAGTTTTGCAGGCGTCCTGGAGCAGTCAGCGGTCGATCCTTGGCAGAAGTCGAAGAGGGAAGTGCAGAGGAACTCTGGTGAGCTCTTGCATTCGTTATCTGAAGAATACCCCAGAGGAGAGACCCTAAATAGCCAGAAAAGGGGGTTTGGCTACCAAGAAAGGAGGTTTGGCTACCAAGAGAGGTAAGAACCTATCAGAAGGGGTCTCTGATGTCACCTGCTGGCACTGGCCAATCAGAGCAGTCCAGTGTGCCCCCATCACCTCTGAATCCAAGATGGCAGAGGTCTGGGACACACTGGAGGAGCTCTGGGCACCTCCCCTGGGAGGTACTGGTCAGGGGAGTGGTCACTCCCCTTTCCCTTGTCCAGTTTCGCACCAGAGCAGGGCTGGGGGATCCCTGAACTGGTGTAGACTGGCTTATGCAGAGATGGGCACCATCTGTGCCCATCAAAGCATTTCCAGAGGCTGGGGGAGGCTACTCCTCCTCAGCCCTTCACACCTATTTCCAAAGGGAAACACCCTCTCTCAGGGGAAATCCTTTGTTCTGCCTTCCTGGGCTCGGGCTGCCCATACCCCAGGAGGGCAGAATCCTGTCAGAGGGGGTTGGCAGCAGCAGCAGTGGAAACCCCGGAAAGGCAGTACCCGGGTTCTGTACTAGAGACGCGGAGATCAAGGGAATTGTCCCCCCAATACCAGAATGGTATTGGGGTGAATATTCCATGATCTTAGACATGTTACATGGCCAAGTTCGGAGTTACCATTGTGACGCTACACATAGGTAGTGACCTATGTGCAGTGCACGCGTGTAATGGTGTCCCCGCACTCACAAAGTTCGGGGAAATTGCCCTGAACAATGTGGGGGCACCTTGGCTAGTGCCAGTGTGCCCACACACTAAGTAACTTGGCACCCAACCTTCACCAAGTGAGGGTTAGACATATAGGTGACTTATAAGTTACTTATGTGCAGTGAAAAATGGCTGTGAAATAACGTGGACGTTATTTCACTCAGGCTGCAGTGGCAGGCCTGTGTAAGAATTGTCTGAGCTCCCTATGGGTAGCAAAAGAAATGCTGCAGCCCATAGGGATCTCCTGGAACCCCAATACCCTGGGTACCTAAGTACCATATACAAGGGAATTATATGGGCGTACCAGTGTGCCAATGAGAATTGGTAAAATTAGTCACTAGCCTGCAGTGACAAATTTAGAAAGCAGAGAGAGCATAAACACTGAGGTTCTGGTTAGCAGAGCCTCAGTGATACAGTTAGGCACCACACAGGGAAGACATACAGGGCATACACTATGAGCACTGGGGTCCTCCCTAGCAGGATCCCAGTGACACAAGGGCAAAGACAAACATACATACAGTGAAAATGGGGGTAACATGCCAAGCAAGATGGTACTTTCCTACACAACCCCCCCCTCCAAACGAAGGACAATAAAAATAGCCTTGTCCAGATGAGTCTTCATTGTCTAAGTGGATATATCTGGAGAGTCCATCTGCATTGGAGTGGGTACTCCCAGGTCTATGTTCCACTGTATAGTCCATTCCCCGTAGGGATATGGACCACCTCAACAATTTAGGGTTTTCACCTTTCATTTGTTTTAGCCAAAGTAGAGGTTTGTGGTCTGTCTGAACAATAAAGTGAGTACCAAACAGGTATGGCCTCAACTTTTTCAGTGCCCAGACCACAGCAAAGGCCTCCCTCTCTATGGCAGACCAATGCTTTTCTCTAGGGGTCAACCTTCTGCTGATAAAAGCAACTGGTTGATCCTGGCCCTCAGAATTCAGTGGTGATAGTACTGCCCCTACCCCTAATTCAGATGCATCAGTTTGAACAATGGATTTCTTGGAGTAACATGGGCTTTTTAGGACAGATGCAGAGCACATGGCCTGTTTGAGCTCCTCAAAAGCTTTCTGACCGCTGGCTGTCCATAACACCTTCTTAGGCATTTTCTTGCTAGTGAGATCATTAAGAGGGGCTGCTTTGGAGCCATAATTATTGATGAATCTCCAATAGTACCCTGTGAGGCCTAAAAAGGCTCTCACCTGGGTTTGAGTTGTAGGGGGAACCCAATCCATGATAGTTTGGATTTTCCACTGTAGTGGTGCAATCTGTTCTCCACCAACCAGGTGGCCCAGATAAACCACTTTCCCCTGCCCTATCTGGCACATTGAGGCCTTGATAGTGAGGCCTGCCTTTTGCAGGGCCTCCAAAACTTTCCATAGGTGGACCAGGTGATCATCCCAGGTTGAGCTAAAGATAGCGATAGATATGCTGCACTGAAATCCTCCAACCCTTGCAGGACTGTATTCACCAACCTTTGAAAAGTGGCAGGTGCATTTTTCAAACCAAAGGGCATTACTGTGAATTGGTAGTGCCCTCCAATGGTAGAAGATGCAGTCTTGGGTTTAGCATCTTCTGCCAATCTAATCTGCCAATACCCTGCAGTTAGATCAAAAGTGTTAAGATACTTGGCAGAAGCCAGTGTATCAATGAGCTCATCTGCCCTGGGTATAGGGTGAGCATCAGTTTTGGTTACCTGATTGAGCCTCTGTAATCTACACAAAACCTCATCTCTCTCTTTCCATCTTTGGTGTGAGGTTTTGGTACAAGCACAACTGGGCTAGCCCAGGGGCTTTCAGAAGGTTCAATCACCCCAAAGTCCAACATTGTCTGCACCACTTGTTTAATGCAGTCCCTGACATGGTCAGGCTGCCTATACATTTTACTTTTGACAGGCAGGCTGTCTCCAGTGTCAATTGTATGTTCACACCAGGATGTTGTACCTGGTACAAGTGAAAAGAGGTCTGGAAATTGGCTTAAGAGATTGATGCAGTTGTCTTTCTGTTCTGCAGTCAGACAATTTGCTAAGACTACTCCCTCCATTAAGGCATCTGCTTCAGTGGTGGAGAAGAGATCAGGGAGAGGGTAACTCTCTTCTTCCTGTCCCTCATCTGTTGCCATGAGCAGGGTTTTAGGCGGTTGACGTGAATCACCCTAAGGGGACTCCTGGCAGTGCCCAGGTCTACCAAATAGGTAACCTCCCCCTTCTTTTCAATGATGAGATGGGGTCCACTCCATTTGTCCTGGAGTTCTCTTAGGGCCACAGGCTCCAATATCCACACCTTCTGTCCTGGGTGGTACTGAGTCAGGACAGCCTTCTGGTCATGCCATTTCTTTTGTAGCTCCTGGCTGGCCTGAAGGTTTTTACTGGTCTTTTTCATATACCCAGCCATTCTGGATCTTAGGCCAAGTACATAGTCTACTATGTCCTGTTTAGGAGCTTTTAAAGGTTGTTCCCAACCCTCCTTCACAAGAGCAAGTGGACCTCTTACAGGGTGCCCAAAGAGGAGTTCAAAGGGGCTGAAGCCCACTCCTTTCTGGGGTACCTCCCTGTAAGCAAAAAGGAGGCAAGGTAACAGGACATCCCATCTCCTTCTGAGTTTTTCAGGGAGTCCCATTATCATACCTTTGAGAGTTTTATTATACCTCTCAACCAGACCATTTGTTTGTGGATGGTAAGGGGTGGTGAACTTGTAGGTAACACCACACTCCTTCCACATTGCTTTTAGGTATGCAGACATGAAGTTGCTACCTCTGTCTGACACCACTTCTTTAGGAAAACCCACTCTGGAAAAGATTCCCAGGAGGGTCTTTGCCACTGCAGGAGCTGTAGTGGTCCTTAAGGGTATGGCTTCAGGATATCTTGTGGCATGGTCCACTACCACCAAGATAAATCTATTGCCTGAAGCAGTTGGAGGGTCAAGGGGGCCAACTATGTCAACCCCTACCCTTTTAAAGGGCACCCCAACCACTGGAAATAGAATTAGAGGAGCCTTTGGAGTGCCACCAGTCTTGCCTCTGGCTTGGCAGGTCACACAAGATTTACAAAAGTCTTTTGTGTCCTCTGACATATGAGGCTAGTGAAACAAGGGGACAAGTCTTTCCCAAGGTTTCGTCTGGCCCAAATGCCCAGCCAAAGGAATGGCATGTGCTAGGGTGAGGAGAAACTCTCTGTACTGCAAGGGAATGACCAATCTCCTGGCAGCTCCAGGTTTTGGGTCCCTTGACCCGGTGTACAAGAGGTTGTCTTCCCATTACACCCTATGACTGTCACTGACATCCCCATTCTGCTGTTTCACAGCTTGCTGTCTCAAACCCTCTAATGTGGGACAGGTTTGCTGTGCCACACTCAGCTCTTCCCTGGCAGGTCCCCCAACACCCAAAAGCTCAGCAGTGTCTGCTGCCGTGTCCTCTGGGGTAGGTTCTGCACAGGGAGAGGGTTCCTCTTCCTCAAAAGGGGAATCATCTGTAGAGGGAGGGATAGTGGGTAGGGATTTACCCTTTCTACCCCTAGCTTTAGGGAGCACTTGGTCCATTGTTCCAGGATCCAAGTTTCCCTGTCCTTTTTGCTTCTTGGCCTGAGCCCTTGTCAAAGCAAAAATATGCCCAGGAATGCCCAGCATTGCTGCATGAGCCTCCAACTCCACTTCTGCCCAAGCTGATGTTTCCAAATCGTTTCCTAGTAGACAATCTACAGGTAAATCAGTGGCTACCATAACTTTCTTTGGACCAGTAACCCCCCCCCCCAGTTGAGATTCACAACAGCCATGGGGTGGCTAAGAGTGTTGTTATGAGCGTCCGTCACTTTGTACTGCTGACCAAGTAGGTGTTGATCAGGGTGGACCAGTTTTTCTATCACCATAGTTACACTGGCTCATGTGTCCCCGTAGGCCTCACCCTCAACACCATTGATTAGGGGAAGTTGCTTGTACTTACCCATATTAAGGGGACAAGCAACCAAGGTAGCAAAATCAATGCCACCATCAGAGACTAAAACAGCCTATGTGGTCTCCCTAACAAGACCAACCCCAACTACATTGCCAATAGTGAGCCCAGCTACACCCTTGGATTGGCTATTAGTAGTGGATTTCCCACCACCACTGCTCTTACTAGGGTCACTAGAATATGCATCAGGGGTTGTGGTGGTGGGAGGTTTGGTGTTTTTCTTTGGACAAGTGGAATCACTTGCCCAGTGGCCTTTGACTTTACACAAATAACACCAAGGCTTTTTCTGATTGTTAGAAGAGGATTTGGACCCACCCCCCCAGCGGATTTTTGTGGGCCTGATGAAGACTCAGAATGTTTACCAATGTCCCCACCTTTCTCAGAAGACTTACCAACCTTCTTCTTGCCATCCTTGTCACCCCCTGTATGAACTTTCCTGTTCACCCTTGTTCTGACCCATTTGTCTGCCTTCTTTCCCAATTCTTGGGGAGAGGTCAGATCGGAGTCCACTAGGTATTGGTGCAACAAGTCAGACACACAATTGTTAAGAATATGCTCTCTCAGAATAAGATTATACAGGCTTCATAGTCAGAAACTTTACTGCCTTTTAACCACCCTTCCTCCAAGGCCTTCACTGAACAGTCCACAAAATCTGTCCAGTCTTGAGAAGACTCTTTTCTGGTGTCTCTGAACTTAATCCTGTATTGTTCAGTGGTTAAGCCAAATCCATCCAAGAGTGCATCTTTCAAAACTTTGTAATTATTGGCATCACTTTCTCTGACAGTAAGGAGCATATCCCTACCCTTTCCAGTGAAAGATAGCCACAAAATAGCAGCCCACTGCCTTTGAGGGACCAACTGTACCATATAGGCCCTCTCAAGTGCAGCAAACCACTTATTAATGTCATCCCCCTCCTTGTAAGGGGGGACTATCTTGTGCAGATTCCTGGAATCTTTCTCTCTAACAGGACTGCTATAAAAAAATGCTACTTCTGCCACCATGGGGAACTAACCCCAACCTCTGTCTTTCCCTCTCTATGTCTAGGGATTCCCTATCTAAGGCCAGCTGCTGCTGTTTAAGCTTCAGTCTGGTCTCTTCTACCCTCAGCTTTCTGAGTTCCCTTTCCATTAAGTTATCCTCAGGGTGGGTGGGTTGGGAATGTTTAGACACAGAGGAAATGTGGGAAGTTTCAGAGGGAGACCTGTCCCTATCTGTCTGGACCCTAGTAACATGGCCTCTAGGGGTGAAAGATGCCCTACTGGTGTGGGACCCTCTAACACTACCAGTGTCACTAGGTGCCCTGCTAGGGGGCAGTACTTTGTAAGAACCCTCCCCAGCTTCTTCAGGGCACTCCTCTGAGTCTGACTGGGAAGCTTTCTAACCTCTCCTGAGATGGGCCAGACTGGTTCTGGTCATCTACAATGAGCATGTTAAAGAGAAAATCTTTGGTAGGATTCTTACCTATACTCAAACCTCTATCCAGGCAGAGACCCCTCAAACTTTTATAGTTCAAACTCTCATATGTTGCATTAACAGTTTTGGGAGTGGGCTCTATTACAGACATGATAGAAAAGGTTTAAGGATAGTGAGAGAAAAGGTTTTAGAACTTAGAAAGCACAGAGAAAAAACTTTTTCAAACTTTGGAAAAACTTTTAGAAGTTTTCAAAACTTTTCAGAAACTTTGTTAAACATTTTAGAGTAGAAAAGTAAACAGTTTTGGATAAGTGTACATATACTGAACTATTTGGGATATGATTTTATTATGAAAAGCACCAAATGACAAAGTGGTAAAGCAGTTGCAAGTACTTATCCCACCGCTGCACCACCAATGTAGGAGGATGGCCTGGCTTATGGTGGGTACCTTGTGGTACTTACACCCTGTGCCAGGTCCAGTTATCCCTTATTAGTAGAATAGAGGTGTTTCTAGCAGCTTAGGCTGTTAGAAGGTAGCTATGGCAAAGCAGCTTAGGCTGAACTAGGAGACATGCAAAACTCCTACTATACCACTTATATCATATAGCACAATATCATAAGAAAACACAATACTCAGAGTTACTAAAAATAAAGGTACTTATTTTTATGACAATATGCCAAAAGTATCTCAGAGAATACCCTCACTTAGGAGGTAAGTAATATACACAAGTTATATGTACACAAACCCAAAACAGGTAATAGTAAGAAAAGTAGTGAAAACAATGTAGAATCACAATAGGATGCAATAGGTGAACATAGGTCTAGGGGCAACACAAACCATAAAATAAATGAACAGCAAGCCAGGGCACACCAAAGCAAATTCCGAGTGGTTGAGCCAAGTGGTCAATCAATAAGAGTCAGGGTCAAAGAGGTAAGTAGCAGCCGGACATTTATTGATGCGTGCACCGGTGTGGTCAGTATTCAGGTCAATGACCACATGTAAAACAAATAATCCAACACAAACAGCCAATAACCGACATGTGTTTCGTCTCCTAGACTTTGTCAAGGCTGTAGAATAAATAACAATATGTACAAATTGGTAACATAGAACAGAAACTGCTTCCATATCAACATATGTTTTAAATTGAAATTAAAACTGAACCGAGTAGTCCCATGTGACAAAAACAAACTGGCATGTAGAAGTTGGAAGTAGTGCAAAGATTAAGGGATGCGCACCGTGCGTAATAGTCGGTGCATGGAAACAAAAGTGCTATAGTTCAAGAGCAAAAGAAAGTAAATTGTAGATATGAATGTACGAAGAAAAAAGGTGTCAGAGAACCAGCCAATCCTGTGATGTAAATACACTGATATGGAAACGT
The DNA here is from genome assembly GCF_031143425.1 of Pleurodeles waltl. NCBI lineage: Eukaryota > Metazoa > Chordata > Amphibia > Caudata > Salamandridae > Pleurodeles > Pleurodeles waltl. The sequence continues at coordinate 316,940,390 of NC_090442.1, read as the reverse complement.
GCAAGTGACCCATAGTACAAACAATCCACGTGAATAAAAATGTCCAAGAAAGTATGTGTGCGGTAGTAAAATTACAGACCATCCAAAGAGAAGAGATAGCTGAAAACACAGTGAACATGGAATTATATACCTTCAGAAAATGAGTATAGAGAGTGGAAGTTCCATGAAAAGCGTATTATAATACCGTTCTCCAAATAGATTAATATAAATTGGTAGGATAAAGGAAATAGCAGGCCATGATAAGCCTAAAAAGGAAAAAAATAAACAACGAGATACTGTCAGTAGCGAAAAAATGCGATCCAAATAATGTCAACCTGCGTACACTAAAGCATGATGCGAAAAGGGACAAAAAAGTGACTGGAGCAGTGAAGAAATAAGGCAAGCCATAGTATCAATAGGTCAGTGGGGGAGAGTAAAGATAACGAGCGTGAGGGGCCCGAATACGGCGGTGAAAACGAGGTAAAAAAACATGCCAAAAACGTGTAACTAGCATGCGTCCAAAAACTATCATTAAGGTAACTGAAGCGACAAAATTAGGCAGAACAACTGAAAATGCGGCGCAAGCCTGAGTAACCGGGCGAGCGTCCAAAACAACATTTCAAAATCAACTGGACAATCTGTAAATCTATACATCAGTTTGGTGTGTCGTTGTAAAACATTCGGTAATGGAGAGATAAGTCCATACAGGTGAGAACACCCGTCCATGAAATACATGGTGTTAGAAAGGCTGCGCGTATGAATTGAAGCACTCAGCATGTAACACAATAAATGAAAGTTACAGTTGTCACTAGCGCAAAGTGGGGGAAAAAAACGTACGCCAAGTAAAAGTGTTCTTACCCGAGTGCAACATGTGGATCCGTGCCCGAGGCGTCGGAAAGCCGAGTGAACGGCACTCACTCGAAAAGCACTTGTTAAAGTAGATGCACGTGAAGGATAATGAAAATAAACAGCGGACTAACAAGTAGGAGAAGACACGGAGAAGAGTTGGAGCCATATTGAAGAAGGGACGAAAAGCCACAACGTGCAGAAAAAAACCACACCAAACTTAGATGTTAAAGAAAAGAGATAAAGATCATATGTGAATCATAAATGCACCAATGTTGAGGTAGAACTATTAACCCCGAGGAGAAAGAGAACACACAGTTCTATATTAAATGTAAAGTACATGAACAAAAAAATGGGGGGGGGGGTGAATTACAAGGTAGATAGCAACAATGTATATTAAATTGTCACGAAGTTCCATAATTTGTAAGCACAGTAGACTTGCCATGTCACAATATAGGAAAAAAGCATACAAATGTGGATTGGTAATCATATATATCATACAAGTTTATAAGAATGTGTGTAAGTCCTTGTCAATGTTGATACCTTCCTCAACTGCTCTGAGTCTAATAATCCAACTGCTTTCCAGGCGTCTTAGGAAGAGAGTTCTGTTACCACCTCTGGATAGTGGGTTCACCACATCAATCACATGTGCATGGATACCTAACACCTCCCGCTGACCATGGTTCGAATTGTAATGTACTGCAAAGGGGTAATTAACATTATTATTGCGGATGGCTCTGATGTGTTCCTGTAGTCTTTCTTTGAACGGTCAAATGGTACTTCCGCTGTAAATGCGATTACAGATACAGGTTAAACAATAAACAACAAATTTGGTGTTACAGTTAATAAACTTATTAATCCTATGAGTAACCGGTCAGTTGCATTGAAAGTTCACCATTTTATCTTTGATATAGCTACACGTTACAACGTCCACAGTTAAATGAGCCCCGCGGTGGTGTGGGTAACCAGGTGTCTTTGGGATCTGGAGGAAGAAAACTGTGACAAAGGTACTTGCGTAGGGCAGGTCCCCTGCTGTAAGTATTACTGGGTTTCGAAGGGAGACTCTTCTTGAGATGCCCATCTGTTAGGAGGAAAGACCAGTGTCTCTGGAAGATTTTGTATATGTGTGAACTAGGTGCATAGTAAGGAGTGATAAAAGACAGGGGTCTGGAGGACTTCCTCTTTGTAGATGGGACCAAAAGATCAGATCTATTGACACAGTTGATTCTCTTGTTAGCTTGGAGCAGAATATTGGGGGGGTAGCCCCTGCGTGTGAAATGTGCATTCATTAGTTTCAATTCATCCAGAAAAACAGTGTCCTCACTACAGTTCCTCCTGATCCTAGTAAGTTCCCTATACGGTATGGCATGGATTTAAGAGATGGGATGCGCACTACTGGCATGTAGGATAGAGTTGCATGCTGTTGGTTTCCTGTATAACTTTGAGCAGATTTGGTTCCCCTTGATGTATAAAGTGAGATCTGGGGGGGCGTGGCCAAGATGGCGGCGTGAGCGGACACGTTCGTCCGAGCTCCGCCGCCCGGGCCCCAGAAAGCAGCCTTGCGACCCCGGAGATCGATGTCCCGGGGGGCCTGGAGGTAGCAGCTGTCTCCGAAGAGCGGGGGGCCCGAGGAGCTCGGAGACGCCCGCTGCGGCGAGAGGTGGAGACATGGAGCTGCGCGGCGTGGGCCCGCGCTGGGTGCTGGTGAGCGCGGCGTGCCGAGGACTGGTCTGCGTGGTGGGCCCGGACCCGCCAGCCCTGCGGCCGCGGGTGCAGTTGCAGCAGGAGCCCAGGTGGGGCTGGGGTGATATCGCGCAGTGGGGCTGCGACGGGGGCCCGGCACGGAGTGGTGCGTCGGTGGCCATCTGGGGCAGATGCGCCCGCTTTGCTTGGCCCTCTGGGCGGACGAAGGCCCCAGACGAGGCGGCAGACGAGCCGGGGGGTTTCCGGGGTACCCCGGCTCTGGAGAGAGGCGGACTGGGGAGGCACAACGGCGCTAGGCCGCTGATCAGCGGTGCGATCGACCCGCGGTAGCCCTAACAGGTGCTACAGAAATAGCTGGGTGGCGTGTGGCCATTCAGAGTCCAGGAGCGAAAGGGCAGTGGTGGCTGGTGAAATACGAGGCCTGGTGAGGCCTGGTCCCCTGGAAATACCGCGAGGGGGCCCTGGCTGGGTGATTGTACGGTCGCAGCAGAGAAGCAGGAGTGATGGCGGCCTCCAAGTCTAAGCGGGAGTGGTCAGTTAGAGAAATGCTGGCTGGAGCACGACCGGTGCCGGGGGGAGCTGCTGAGGGGCCGCCAGTGACGAAGTCCCCAGAGATACGTGGGGAGATGGAGGAGGATGAGGGGGCCCCCGTCACGAAGGGCTTTCTTACCTCCCTGTTCGACTCACTCCGGAGCGATATACAGGAACTCCGCAGGGACATATCTCAGGAGGTGAAGGAGCTGCGAGGGGAGGTTACGTCCCTGGGAGAGCAGGTGGCACAGATGGAGGATGGTGAGATATCCCGTGGTGAGGAAGTGGCGGATCTGCAACAGGAGTTTGTTCGCCTCCGGGAGCAGCAGGACCTCCTGCAGATAGCGGTGGAGGACTTGGAGAACCGCTCAAGAAGGCATAATATTCGCATCAGAGGAGTGCCGGCTGGGGCTGAGAAGGTGGGCACTGGAGACTTTGTGGTGGCACTATTTTGCTCGTTACTTGGACTGGAAGAGACCCGGGAGATCACGCTAGATAGAGTTCATCGAGTGGGCCGTGCTTGTGGGGCCGGAGACCGTCCGGCAGATATTCTAGCCTGTGTTCACAGTTACGGGCTTAAAGAAAGCATATTGCAGAGGGCTCGCAATCTTCCACAGGTCCACTTCAGAGGGCACATGCTCCAACTATTTCAGGACCTCTCGGTTCGGACTTTACAGCGGCGGCGAGAACTCAAGCCCATTACAGAGCACCTGCGAGCGCATGATGCGTTTTATTCTTGGGGTCATCCGTTCCGCCCTGTCTTCGGATGGGAGGATCAGCTTCGACAGGTGAAGCCAATATCGGAGGCAAATCGGATTCTGCAACTGGAGGGTGACAGACAGGAGCCGGGTGCGAATGTCGGCTTGGCTGGCAGAGATTGCTCGCGCTGACGGCGGAAGGAGAGATGGAGGAAGCAGCAGCGACCTACGGCTTCGGAACAGATGTCGGAACTGCAGTCGGCGTTGAGCACCGTGGCTGCTGGGACTTAAGGGAGAGGTGGCCGAGGAAGGCTGGACTGATGTGGGTTGCATTGCTTAAGGCCTTGTGGCCGACTAAGAGGGGCCCAGGCGGCGGGGTCGTTGGACTTGGCTTGACGAACTTGGGAGGATCTGCAGCCCTGTCGAGACTTTGCCTCTATGGAGATGTGTGTGAGAGGACTTGTTTGCTGTAAGCACCTGCTGTGCGTAATGGTTTTCTGTTGGTGTACTTCCCTGAGATCCCGGTCATTGAGTGGCTTAGCAGTATGGCCCTGTTGTTCGAAAGGGTCAAGGTGCTGTCCTGGGCTATGGCTCCCCCGCGGGGCTCCTCCTTTTCTGAGCGCTCTTCCCATTCCTATTGCATGACTATTAAGTGCATAAGCTTAAATGTCCGTGGGCTTAACAGTCCGACTAAGAAGCTGGGGATCTTATCAGGCCTTGAGAACTCTGGGAGCCATATCTGTTTGTTACAAGAGACACACTTGCTGCATAAGGACACACACCGCATGCGCTCACAGTGGTTCCCTAGACAATTCTGGTCTTCAGCTTCCATGAAACAGGCTGGGGTGGCGATATTGCTTTCTAGGTCCTTTTCTGGGGAAGTAGTGGCAAAAATACATGAGGTACAGGGGAGGTTTCTGGCTATCAGAATAAGGTTTGGGGCTTTTTCCTTTACTATTGCTTCCTTCTATGCTCCTAATACTCAGCAGGAACCCTTCCTGAGACAGGCTGTCTCCCCGATCTTACACTCGCCGGATGGCGCCATTTTGGTGGGGGGAGATTTTAACTTGGTGATGGATAACGAGCTGGATCGCTCCGCCCACCACTTTGGGCAGACTGGGGCGTTGACAATGGCAGGGCGTCAGTGGCTGGCTGAGTGTGGTCTAGAGGATGTGTGGAGGAAGGTGCACCCCACACTTAGGGATTATTCCTTTTACACAGCGGCGACCAAGATGTATGCACGGCTCGACCTTTTCCTGGCGTCGCAGGAGTTCCTTTCCCGAGTTAGAGAGGCTACGATTGAGCCTCGGGCCTTGTCGGATCATGCTCCTATTACTGTAGAGGTCACTATGGATGTGGGCCGGGTGGGTGCTTCGTGCTGGCGCTTTAGAGATTCGTTGCTTCAGAATGGGGCAATGGTGGAGTCGCTCCGGCGTGCAATCACGGACTACATTAGTTTTAACGACGACAGGAACACTTGTTTGGAGACGCTCTGGGAGGCCTTGAAGACGGTGGTGAGTGGGAAGGTGATGTCGCTGTCTGCTAGAAATAATAAAGCAAGGAGAGAGAAGAGGGAAGAGCTGTAACAAAGGGTGGCGGCATTGGAGCACTCCCATAAGTCTACTGGAGTGCCCAGAATCTGGAGGGAGCTGGAGAAGGTGTGGCAACAGTTGAAACGGCTAGATTGGGACAGGGCGGAGTATGCGATAGCGCGTCTTAAGCATAAATACTATATTGGGAGCAACAGGTGTGGGAAGCTTTTTACTGGGGGCTGTATGCAGCAGATGATCGGAGCAATGTGGCTCTAGATACATTTCTGGATGGCATAGCAATCATCCCTCTTGGGGAGGAGGAGGCGTCTTTATTGGACCAGCCTGTAAGGGTGGAAGAGGTCATATCGGCAATCTCACGCCTAAAGGTTGGGAAGTCCCCCGGCCCGATGGTTTTACGGCACTTTTTTACAAGACCTTCTGTGCGGAACTCGTGCTGCTTTTAGTGTGGCTCTTTAACTCCTTCCGGATGTCGGGAGTCCTAATGCCCAGTATGATGGATGGTACCATTGCAGTTATACATAAGCCAGGGAAGGACCCAGAGGAGTGCGCTTCATATAGGCCGATTTCGCTCCTGAATATAGATGCCAAACTGTTTACAGGCATACTTGCCCATCGCCTTAATTTCTATATGCCGGGTCTTGTTGACCCGGATCAGGCAGGTTTCATACCGCACCGACAGTGCAGTGACAATACGAAGCGGCTGCTTCATTTGCTAGATAAAACGGATCGTTCTCGCCGGGAGGCACTCTTCCTCTCTATTGGCGCGGAGAAGGCGTTTGATAGGGTTCATTGACCGTATCTTTTTAGAGTGTTGGAGCGGTTTGGACTGGGCCCAGGTTTTATGACGTGGATTTGTTGTATCTACCAGTCCCCCAGGGCTGCGGTCCGAGTCAATGGTACGCTCTCTTTGCAGTTTCCAATTAGGCGAGGGACGAGACAGGGGTGCCCGCTCTCTCCTCTCTTGTTTGCGCTATACATGGAGCCTCTGGCGCAGCGTCTGCGGGATAGCTCTTTAGTCTCTGGCATAAAGTTTGGAGGCAATCACCATCTCATTACCTTATATGCAGACGATGTGATCCTTACCCTGGCGGAGCCCGCGACATCGCTGCCTGCGCTTATGGAGATACTTGATGAGTTTGGCTGGGTCTCGGGAACCGGGTGAATATACAGAAGTCCCAGGTCCTTAGTCGATTTATAAGCCCGGAGCATGAGGAGATTCTGAGGGCCCAATACCCCTTTCTCTGGTCGTACTCGCAGCTTTCCTACTCAGGGGTTGATCTGGCGCCTTATGCTGTAAAGACGGCAAGCTTGAACTATACGAAGTTAGTTTGTGAAGTGAAGCGAGACCTGGAGGCTTGGGGGAGACTCAAGCTGTCTTGGCTGGGTAGGTTGGCAGCGGTAAAGATGACAGTCTTGCCGCGTATACTGTATGTGTTCCAGGCACTTCCCCTGACCCCACCGCCCCGGATGATAGTGATTCTTCAAGCGGCGGTTATGAGATTTGTCTGGGAGGGTCGTCTGATGCGTCTCCCGCAATGGGTTCTGTATCGCTCTAAGGGGCAAGGGGGGCTGGCAGTTCCCTGCCTTCTGCGATATCATCAGGCGACACAGTTGCGTTTCCTTTAAGAGTGGAGTCGCCCACTTACTGAGAAACATTGGTGCTTTATGGACCAGGCGGTGGTGGGCTCTCATATATGGAAGAGGCCCGGGCTCTGGCGTCGGCACAGGGCGGGGGGACTCTATTCTTCCCCGATTACGGGAGCGACGTTACGCATATGGGATGCGGTGGCGGGCCGGTTGGGGCTGACGACGTTTCCGTCCGCGATTACCCCCATAGGTGTGAATCCTGATTTTGAACTGGGGCTACACATGGAGGGTTTGCGACGTTGGCATGAGGGAGGCTGTAAGAGGGTGGGGAGCACTTTTGATGAGCCGAGAGTGATTCCCTTCGATCAGATGTGAGAGACATATGGCTTGACAGAGGCGGATAGGATGAAGTACTATCAGATCCGGCACTGGGCCCTGTTGCCGGCTGATAGGACATTAATAGATAGGCCATTAACACCGTTTGAGAAATGGCTCCTGATGAAGAAGGATAATATGCGAGTAATTTCAGAGCTTTATAGGCTTTTGCAGGGGGGGCGCCCGCCTAAATCTAAGGGACAGTTGAGATGGGAGAAGGAGCTGGAAAGGGAGCTTTCTGACGAAGAGTGGGATAGTATCTTTTATAGAAAACATCATACGCCCTATAATGCGGCAGGGACGGAGACAGCATACAAGGTGGCCTCCTACTGGTACTACACCCCAGCAAGGATGCACACATGGGACCCCACTAGATCTAGCCTCTGTTGGAGGGGGTGTGAGGGGAGGGGTACACTTGTGCATCTATTGTGGCATTGCCCCAAGCTCCATAGATTTTGGACGGTGTTGATACAGCGCTTAATACTACGATTCCTAGATTTCCATCGTATATCCTGCTGGGTCTGCCTAATCCCCTCACCTTTTCTCTGCGATCGCTAAAAGGGCGGCAGATGGCCTTGGCCATTAATGCAGCGCTGCAGCTGATTCTAGCCTTGTGGGGCACAGACAGAGTACCGACATATGTGTTTTGGCTGCAGAAACTGTGGTTTATTCTGGCGATGGAGAAGCTTACTCTGGCCTCTCAGCAGCGGATGGGTGACCTGACCACCTTGCGGAGACCGTTCCTTCAGATTTTATCCACAGAATTTACTGAGTTGACATGCCCGGCTTATCTCAGAGTACTGGGGCTGACCTGAACCCTTGGTTGTGTGCCTATTTGGCAGGACCCTGCGGAGAACGGGGGCAATGCGGGGGGCGGGGCGGGAGAACAGAGAGATGAAAAGACGGGGTCCTTCAAGGGAAGCACTGTTAGTGTTTTATTAGTTATTTACATGTTATATATTACAATGTATGAAGTTTGCTTCGCAACGCAATAGACCTTTGCGCAGGGCACAACTGTTCTTTGGGTGGCAAGGAAGAGACCGATGGGGGGTCCCTTTTGATATGGCCATACAGGGGATGGATTCATAGGGGTCGCTTGAGGGCTTTTGAATAAGAGGTGCTGCATTGTGTTTATCATACTACGATGTGTTGCACTTATATGTTGACATGTTTAAATCAATAAACGGATTTGATCCATAAAGTGAGATCTAGGAAGTTGACTTCGGACATACTATGTTCTCCGGACAAAGTTATGTTGAAGTTATTGAGATGTTGTAAAAAGCGCCCAAGTGAATCAAGGCTGCCTGACCAGAACAAAATGACAGCATCAATGTATCTGCCCCAATATAAAATGTGTTGGGTCAAATCCGGTGAACATTCTCTCCATATATGTGACAGTTCGTAAAAGCCCATGTAAAGGTTGGCAAACAATGGGGAAAGTTTTGCCCCCATAGCAACCCCTTGAATTTGTCTGAACCATGTTCCATTGTGGACAAAGATGTTATTGTCCAAAACCAATTTGATGAGATCCATGAGCATATTAGAGTGTTGAAGAAGAGAGGCATCCCTGGTGTCTAAGAAGTGTTGAATGGCAATCAGGCCAATGTCTCTCGGTATACATGTGTAGAGTGAGGTAACATCCAAAGTAACTAAATAGTGTCCATCCGTCCACTCAAGGTCACTTAATTTACTTAGAAGATCTTTGGTTTCCCTTATATATGATGGAAGGTTGATAACAAAGGGTTGCAAGAATAAGTCAATGTATTCCGAAATTCTCTCTGTGGGTGAGCCTATACCTGAAATAATCGGTCTGCCTGGAGGAAAGGGATCTGATTTGTGTATTTTGGGTAAGATATAAATGCAAGGGGCAGTTGGGGTGGGATTGAACAAACGTTTGAATTCCAAATCTGTAATGAGGCATCTGTCCCTCCATAAGATTAGTTTTTGTTGAACATGTTCATTGACATCCTTCAATGGGTTATATGATTGGGCCAAATAAGCTTTAGTGTCATTAAGTTAACGGTCTATTTCCCCAATGTAGTCTATTTTGTTCATGAGAACAATGTTGCCCCCCTTATCGGCTTCCTTGATTATTACATTTTTCATACTGGTGAGTGTGTGGAGGGCTTCTTTTTCGGGACTGGTGATGTTGTGTGTAATGTTTTTACGACCTGTGCTGTAAAGATCTTCTAACTTGTATAGTTAAGATGTCACCCGTTTGTAGAAGATATCAATCACATTGTCACTTGCTAGACTAGGTGTGAATTTGGAAGAGCTTTTGAGACCACTATCAATGTTGGAGTATGGGTCGATGTCAAGGTCAGATAGAATCTCCATCAAGGATGGTGAGAAATCCGACGTGTGTTCCAAGGAAAGTAAGGTTTGAATATCTTTTACGTCCTTGATGGCCAGATTACTAACTGGGTATTGGGACGGTGTGTGTGAATCAGAAAGAGCCGTTTTGCCCTCAAAAAATTTACAGAGTTTACATTTGCAAATAAATTTAAATAAATTCACATGTAATTCCGTGAAGTTGGGTAGTGATGCAGGCACGAAACCCAAACCCTTGCTCAAAATTTTTATTTGGAGTTCACTGAGTTCAATATCTGTTAAGTTAACAATTGCAATTTCATTACTCATATCTTGGTTTGTATAAGTTATTTCTGGTTTCGTGCAGTCGATCTCGTAACCATACCTTCTCTTTCTCTTGTTGTATCTGATCGTTTTTCTCTTGCCTCTCCTGGTGGGTTTGTGTAAACCTCTTCCCTTTTGCGATTCAATATTCGTCCCTTCCTGTACCTTTCTAGTTCCAATAAAAAAGGAGATTTGTGACTGGTGGACTAAGTAGACTGGTGTGAAATGTTACTAGTATCCCCATCACTTATCTGTCTCACTTGTAGAGGCAATGGAAGTGCCGTCCCCAGTTGGCATGTGTGTAGTAACCTCATGTTTATCCAATTTAATGTTGTCAAATTTCCGTGCATAGGTAAAGACCCTCCCATTTTTATAATCAATATCATCTCTTCTGAGTTTCAGTGTTTTTTTGTCCTTAATGTATTCCTAGTGTTTGTATAGCACATCTTTAATTATCTTATAGTTTTTATCTTTGGCTTCTGGAAGATTAATTTCTTTGATTTCCGTTTCTAGTGCAAGGATGTCCTCTAGAAGTTTGTCTCTTTTGGCCCGTGCATCATGGATTAGAATATCCATCATGCCAAAGGAGGAAGTGACTAGAAGGTGTTCCAACTCCTTTAGCAGTTCGGGACTCAGGTCTTCAAATGAGGGAAATAGAATAATGCGCAGGCACCTAGGGATTTGTTTGTTGTCTATATATTTTTGTAAAATGGTGTAATCCCACCATCTAGATCATTCTTGTTTTTTCAATCGTTCTAGTTTCACAAATTTCATTCTTAAACCTTCTTGTTTGGATGGTAGTGAATGTGTAGTTGATAGATTTGTACCTGCTTGGAATATTTCTTCTAATAGCGCATCCCTATTATCATCAAATGTATCCATATCTATTGATCAATTGTGAATAATAAGACAAGAAACTTCAGTATACAATGAAATACAAAATAATTGGAAACAGATCAATCGCGATGTGAGTGCAGAGCAGGCATTTTACAAGTGCAGGTATAAAGAGAAACCATATACTCCAAAAGTGGAATGCGAATCACAAATGGACCCCAGACCTATGGGAGCTTGTAGAGGGTCGCTGGGACTGTAGGAAAACAGTAAGGGTGTCCAAAATACCCCACCCCAAGACCATAAAAAGTAGGAGTAAAGTTACCCTACTACCCCAGAAAGACACAATGGTCGTGATAGGGGGATTCTGCAAGAACCACAAGCACCAGCAAAACACTGAAGATGGATTCCGCGACGTGAGGACCTGCAAGGCAAGGGCACCAAGTCCAAGAGTCGCGATAGTGTCCAGGGGGGGCAGGAGCCCAGGAAACCCCGGATGAAGGTGCAAAAGGGCTGCCTCCGGGTGGAAGAAGCTGAAGATTCTGCAACAACGGGAAGGGCTAGGAACTTCTTCTTTGGACAGAAGATGTCCCATGGTGTGCTGGATGTTGCAGAAGTGTTTCCACACAGAAATGCCACAAACAAGCCTTGCTAGCTGCAAGGGTCGTGGTAGAGGGTTTTGGGTGCTGCTGGGGACCAGGAAGGACCAGGATGTTGCCCCTTGGAGGAGGAGACAGAGGGTGTGCTCAGCAACTCAGAGAGCCACCGCAGAAGCAGGCAGCACCCGCAGAAGTACCAGAGCAGGCACTTAGAAGATTTGTGAAACCGGAGTCACAAAAGGAGGGTCCCACAATGTCGGAGTCCAACTGAGAGGGTTGAGCACTGCAGGATGGAGTGCTGGGGACCCAGGCTAGGCTGTGCACAAAGGAATCCTTGCAGAAGTGCACAGAAGCCAGAGCAGCTGCAAATCATGCAGAACACAGGTGTGCTGTCTGGTGTGGGGGGGCAAGGACTTACCTCCACCAAACTTGGACTGAAGGATCACTGGACTGTGGGGGTCACTTGGATCCAGCTCCTGTGTTCCAGGGACAACGCTCGTCAGGATGAGAGGGGACCCAGAGGACCGGTGATGCAGTCTTTTGGTGCCTGCGTTAGCAGGGGGAAGATTCCGTCGACCCACGGGAGATTTCTTCTTGGCTTCCAGTGCAGGGTGAAGGCAGACAACCCTCAGAGCATGCACCACCAGGAAACTGTCGAGAAAGATGGCAGGATGAGGCGCTACAATGTTGCTGGTAGTCGTCTTGTTACTTTGTTGCGGTTTTGCAGGCGTCCTGGAGCAGTCAGCGGTCGATCCTTGGCAGAAGTCGAAGAGGGAAGTGCAGAGGAACTCTGTTGAGCTCTTGCATTCGTTATCTGAATAATACCCCAGAGGAGAGACCCTATATAGCCAGAAAAGGAGGTTTGGCTACCAAGAAAGGAGGTTTGGCAGCAGCTGCAGTGGAAACCCCGGAAAGGCAGTTTGTCAGTACCTGGGTTCTGTGCTAGAGACCCGGGGGATCATGGAATTGTCCCCCTAATACCAGAATGGTATTGGAGTGACAATTCCATGATCTTAGACATGTTACATGGCCATGTTCGGAGTTACCATTGTGACGCTACACATAGGTAGTGACCTATGTGCAGTGCACGCGTGTAATGGTGTCCCCGCACTCACAAAGTTCGGGGAAATTGTCCTGAACGATGTGGGGGCACCTTGGCTAGTGCCAGGGTGCCCACACACTAAGTAACTTGGCACCCAACCTTCACCAAATGAGGGTTAGACATATAGGTGACTTATACGTTACTTATGTGCAGTGAAAAGTGGCTGTGAAATAACGTGGACGTTATTTCACTCAGGCTGCAGTGGCAGGCCTGTGTAAGAATTGTCTGAGCTCCCTATGGGTAGCAAAAGAAATGCTGCAGCCCATAGGGATCTCCTGGAACCCCAATACCCTGGGTACCTAAGTACCATATACAAGGGAATTATATGGGTGTACCAGTGTGCCAATGAGAATTGGTAAAATTAGTCACTAGCCTGCAGTGACAAATTTAGAAAGCAGAGAGAGCATAAACACTGAGGTTCAGGTTAGCAGAGCCTCAGTGATACACCACAAAGGGAACATATACAGGGCATACACTATGAGCACTGGGGTCCTGCCTAGCAGGATCCCAGTGACACAAGGGCAAAAACAAACATACATACAGTGAAAATGGGGGTAACATGCCAGGCAAGATGGTACTTTCCTACATTGGGTCCCTCAACATTTTCTTCTGTTAAGAATGTGTGCATTTCCCAAGATACCCTGCTTTGTGGCCAACTGCTACAGAATAAATAGTGAAATACAACGTCTGGACTAAGGCAAGAAAACGATTATCACAATCTGAAACTTGTCCAGCTTGCATACGCTCATAGGAAAGTTTTACGGAGCAGTGGAAAGGTTTGACGTTCAGTTAATAGTGAAATTCCATTTGTTTTGTTAATTGATTGTCCGCTTTAGATAAGGATATGTTCCTGGAGCATTCTGGGTAAGAAAGCTGTGCGGCACCAAAGCGGAACTCAGCCTGGTGAAAGACAGATGCGAGGCAACACTCACACTAACCAGTGTTTTTCATCACTTCGTATGTATGTAGAGGCTAGGGTTGTTTCACCTCTTTTGTGTATTAATCTCTCACTTGGCATGACATTACTTATTTTCTGACATTTTTCACGCATCCATTTTGTTTTGTACAATTCCTGGCATATAGTTAGTGTCTCTTCAAACTCATCAGAGGTTTATAATGTAGCAAAGTTTTGTTATCAGTTTGTTTGCACTTTGCCCTATGTAGGTCAAGCACCAGAGGACATCTGCTTGAGAGCTCCGCCTCAGGTGTAGGCAATCATACCTCTTAAGTCCATTAGCTGGATTTGCAAACACGGGTGCATTCACACAAACCATGGTTAGGGGAAAGCTCCAGGACAACGCATCCGGAACCACGCCTGCGTTGTTCACACAAGCGGAAGGACGTTTGCCTGAACAACACAGGCCTTTTTCTTTGTCTTAACCACGCATGTGCTGAACAACGCTTATGCGTTTTTAAGGCAGAGAAAAGGGAAGATCCATCGGGAGAGGACACGGTCACGTAAGTGAGGCTGGGGCAGGGTTGGGGGAGGTTTTTAGAGGTGGGTGCGGGGGTGAAGGGGTTGGGGTGGTTAGGGTATTATTATTTTTTTGAGGGGCGGGGACGGGTGGTCGGGATTATTTTGTTTTTAGGGGCGGGGTGAGGGGTCGGGGTAATTTTGTATTTAGGGGGTGGGGGATCCGGTATTTATGTGGTGGGGGATCGGGTTTTTAGGGGTGGGGGTCAGGGTAATTTTGTATTTAGGGTGGGTGGGGGGTTAGGGTAAGTTTGTATTTGGGGGTTTGGGTAATTATGTTTTTAGGTCTGGTGGGGGGATTGGTTTTTAGGGGGTCAGGGTAATTTTGTATTTAGGGCAGGTGGGTGGTCTTTTTTTGGGGTGGGGTAGGGGTTTGGGGTAATTTTGTATTTAGGGTAGGTGGGGGGCAGGTTATTAGGGGTGGGGTGGGGGTGGAGGGGTCGTGGTAATTTTGTATTTAGGGCAGGTGTGGTGGTCTGGTATTTAGGGGTGTGGTTGGGGTAATTTTGTATTCAGGGCAAGCGGGGTTGGGTTTTTAGGGGCATGGTAGTTTGGTTTTAGGGGTTGGGTATTATTTTTAGGGGTGGGAGTCGGTTTTAGGGCTCATTATTGGGTAGTTTTTAAGGGTGGAGAATCGGGGTAATTCTGTTTTAGAGGTGGGGTGGGGAGGGTCGGGGTAATTTTGTTTTTAGGGGTTGGGTTGTTTTATTTTTGGGGGTGGGGTCGGTTTTAGGGCTGAGCGTAGGTGGGGGGATATAGGGTAGTTTTTAAGGGAGGGGGGTCGAGGTACTTCTGTTTTTAGGGTGGGGGTTGGCATGCGACAACCACGCATACCGTCTCCACACATGCCTTTACTAGGTATGCCTTTACAATGAAAGATTGTTGTAAAGGCATGCGTGGTAAAGGCATGTGTGGAAACAACGCAGTTGTTGTTCTGATCGCGTTGTTCAGGCATGCGTGGTTGCCGCATGCATGGTTCCATCATACCACCCACGGTTAGTGTTCTATTATATCTCCAAGGGCCAAACGTGTCACTTGGCTGCTATAGCAACTTTGCAAAAACATGTAAACCACAATTGTGGGTTTACTGTGTGTCAGTCACGCTCTAATTAGAAGTTAACATGGTGATGAATGGCAAGCTGCAAGAAAAAGTTAGCACAAACCAAACCTTTTGTAACACACGTACATTTATATTGGTGTTTTAAATAGTATTCTTTCACGCGCCTATGGACCTACCACCCTTCCTTTACTTCACTATCTAATGTTTATATTCAGCTGTCCCATATTTGCCCTTTCTCAGTCAGCTGGCTCTTGTTTGTAAGATTAAAGAAATAATCCCATTTGTCAACACAGAGAGAAGGAGGTTTCATGCCATTGTCTAACGCTGCACTGACTCACTCTTCTTGCTTTACCTTTTCTTCCACTCGTGGCAGTTTAGGCGGTATACTAACATTTAAGGTAATGCAACACACCCTTCCCATTTTACATACTTGGGGACTCGTTTGTTAAGAAACTGATGCATTGGCCCATATCCGACAGATTTCATGCCATCTCCATGGCACACATTTTCCACAGATGCGTCAAAAATTCTGAAGCATCTGTTGCACTAAAGTCACGCATTGCTGGACTAGCGTAAAAAAAAAATGACACTACTCCAGAAATGCCTGGAAGGCTCTCATTTTATGAAGCATTGCGTCAGTTAAACAGCTGCTCTGAGCAGGTGTTAATTTTTTGACGCAGGGAAAGCGCAGTATGCAATGAAATCTTGTAGATTTTACAGCACCAGTTCTGCGTGGCTTCTAACGGGGGGACGCCTACCTTGCATACACTATACCTGGCACAGGTATAATGTGGTGCAAGGCTTTAGAAACTGGTGTAATCGTCCCATTGCGCCAATTTGTAAATGTGGTGCACTGAAGGGGACTGCTTAGCGCCACCGCAGAGTAAAAAAACAAATGATGCTACAGTGCCGCAAGGGGTTTGTAAATAAGCCCATTGGGACTGTAAGGTGCTTAACAGCATTTGGGAGGTAGCCTAATTTTCTCAGCAGTATGGCCAAGGTGACATGAATTGTTTGACATTTCCAGGATATATGGACAAGATGAGAAAATCAAAGTATTTCACCTGTGAGCCCAGCTAAGCTTATCATAGAGCCAATACATTAAGTGCATCAACTTTGCATAGTTCAAACTAAGTGCTTAGATGATACGTTCTTTCCATGCAAGTTGTAGAACGTTATTTTGGTTATTAAACGTTAAACAGTAAACAGAATATCCATAGAGCATAGTTTCTGCTGGGTGCAAACTTTATTTATATCTCTCTTTAGATCCTCCTAATTACAACCTTGATAAGGGTAGCTCTAGTCACTGATAACTGTTCAAGATCTATATAAGAACTAGTTTTCAATTTCTTCTGAACACTACCTTGCATTACAATAGTTTCTCTCACTAGATCTCAGTGACTTAAATGAATCACTTTGAAATCATGTTTCCTTCCCTGTTGTCAATTTATGGGTAAATATACAAACATGTGCCTCTCGAAAGGTTTCCTTTACACTCATCATGCATCATGATTTCAGTTACAACTAACATTTGTCTTGGATAACCTCTGGCAAACAAGAGGATAACACACTTGCCTCAATGTTAAATGTGTCAATTCTTGACAGTCCACCTAAAATGCTGTTCATCTCAGGGTGTGTCTCTCATCTGCTGCAGGTTGGTTCACTGAATAACAGCTGAGGCCTCAGGATAAGCCTCAGAGGGGCCCTGGTAACTCTAAGACCATATGTTACCCCAGGGGCTATCTATAAGTCGTCTTCCAGCACAAATACCTACATATATATGTGGTTTCTACTTCAGTCTTAACTACTATCTCTTCAGTCCCCTAAACCCAAATATCTCGTATTCTCTTCGTCTTAGCACTAATATTCCACTGATGAGTTCACAGGTGCTTCAGCACTGGCTAACACTAGAATCTAGAAAAGTGTTCACACAAACATACGTCATATGGATGCATTAACAAAGCATAAAAATGCTAAGGACATGCAGCATTTTGTAGCCAATAAAATGCTACAAATAAGGTTGACCAGACGTAGTAACACCAAGGGACAAGCATTACTCCTGCAATCACTGTTACTCCCTTGCAAACACTAGAATCCTTACCCTGACAGGGCTTGCAATTTGCTACTTTAGGAGATAAAAATCCCAGCAAGTAGGTTTAAAGCTGTACCCATATAATGCCAAGAGCCAGGTGTCACGGGGTGTCTTTGAGATTCACTAACTAAAGATTTAACTTAGCTACCAAGAATTCAGTACCCATAAGGATTGATCTTAGGTCAAGTCTGGTCAAGGTGAAAAATACAATGGTAATAAAATGGATTTATTCCCATTTTATTTTTCACTGCTCCCGAGCCATGATTGAGGGCGGGTGCACTACCGCTGACTGGCAGCAGGGGAGTGCTACTCAATCTAATTTAGAGTGCGCATGTCACTTTGGCCGGCTGTCTTGAGGTGGACAGCCTGACATGCGCGCTTTAAACCTCTCCACCTAGACAGTTGGGTGAAGATCAGACACAGGTCCCCAGTGCCTGAGTGAGCGTTGAGCCAACCTGCTCCAGTCATTCCTGGTGTTTCTCCCATGCTGCCTGAGCAGCATGAGAGCAGCTACTGGATTGTAAGAGGGGAGCTGGCTGAGGCTCTGGGAGCCTGTGCTGGAGTCATGGACTGACGACAAGAAGGAAAGGATCACCGAGCAGGTAGGCAAGTAAACTTTTTTGTTATTTTTTTAATTGAATTTAACTCCCCGAGAGGCACTGTGAGGAAACTCCCTGTGCCTTCAGCTTCAACTGTCTGAGTGTGATGTCTGTCATGGGCTCCACATTCTGTTACTGAATCGTCCCCAGTTCCAGGAGGATATTCAGCTAGCAGTATCATATGTTACCTATATACATTTAAGAGCCGCCCGGCTGCATTGTAGTGCACCCCTTATAAAGTGTTATTAGGCTAATGAACAAATAAGGCGAACTCAGTGAGTTACACGCTCATGGTAGAAATGTGTGTATGTGTGGGCAAGAGCTGTTTATTTGCAGGTCCAAATACATATCGGGCTCATTAAACAATTCTCCTTTCTGAAATGTATATTATTAATATTTAGTTGATTATTTTAAAAAACTGTTATGCAAGCACCTGTCAGTTGCAGCACTTAGTTCCTACACCAAGAACTGAAACACTATATATTCAATAAGCATTGGTATAGCCATGATGTTAGTAAAATTATATTTTTACGAATGACCTACTCACACAGACTGCAGCAGTGCTTTAACCTACTAAGTTATTTTTCGGGCAAATCTGCGTAAGGAAGTTTTTATATTACACAGCAGTTCAAAATTCATCAACCAGAGGAGGATGAAAGCTTCGTCTGGTGTGGCACACCTTTTTATCTCAGGCACACTAACCCACTGAATTATCTTCCTGCAGTGTCAGTAAATGGCTACCACCTGCATGCAGTATTTTGATGCACGTGTACCTTGGACAGACCTCCTGCTTTTACACAAGTCTGGTAGAGACGGCGGAGTACTGGAGACTGTGAGGCAGAAGAGGTCTTCAGAACTCTCAGTCGTGGTTTGTTATAAACAGACTAGGATTGAGAGCTTTGGCGTTGAGCCTAATGGCACTGCTGGCTTTTATAAGTCCCTGTCAGTGCCTTAAGTATTCGTCCCACCAGTTGTAATGGTCGGCAACCGCCACTGATGCCAGCCAGAAAAGTGGGACCCCTCTGCAGTGCATTAGAGTCGTAGAACTAACTGATTGCTGTTGGAAGACAGAGAGCAGTACTTAATAGATGTAGGGTGTAGACTCTATACAAGAGGGAAGAGGAATAGCACCAAGGAAACCCAGACGAGGTCTTTGTGGGACCAGTGAAAACGTTATTTGTTGCTCAGTACATCTTCTGGTACTGTGCTGATAAGAAAGCAGGAACTGGACTTTCCTACGAAGCACATTGGTGTTAGGGCAGGTTGCTAGGATCTAGCCCTAACATTTTGACTCTTAAGCATCCAAAACCTTTCAAATCCATGTGTGTGTTGGCCTTGAGGGTGCATGTTCTGACTTGGCGAGGTTTTGGCTCTGCAGACACACACTACGAAGAAACCACAGGATTTGGGAGTGCATCTCTGAGGAGGCAGTGACTGTAGGATATTTCCCTCCATCCAACAACACAATGAGAAGCAGAGGTTCTCCTCTTGTGTTGTGGCAATAGGCCAGAGGAGGGCGGTGGGACACAAACATGGCATTCGAACACCCAGACTGACACGCATACTGCCCACCGCCTGAGTGCCACAAAGGCATGAACGAGTGCCTCCCCTAACCTTTACCTGGTGTGATTCCTCTTGTGGCACAATCACTGACTGCAGCATGGCACGACCTCTTGTTCCTGCTCCTGCAACAGGAGTTTCTGAGTATGCTGCTCACCCAGTGGATTCACAATACAACACGGGATCGTCATTTCATGTCTGTCACCAGGGCCGGCTCTAGGGCGGTGTGACCAGTGCAGCCATACCTGCTGCTGACCTGCTTAAGAAATGACACGGATTTAAAAAGCACCTGCTGCAGAGCTCCTAGTGTGTCCTGGCGTTTTCAGGCAACAATAAAAATGTCAAGATAACTGATTAATGTCCCTGCTGGAGAGAGCTCAGAGTTTTATTTAGTGGCAGTTTCCACGCATGCTAAAGTAGAGCAGATGGTTAAGATGCCCACTGCAAAGAACATGTATCACTCAAATCACCTATTTTATTTGAATCGCTCAGTAGGTTACAGCTTTCCTCACACATCCCTTTGTTACTTGCAGTTCATAAGTTACAACCCTAATATGGCAAAGTGACCTAAGAATTGTCATCAAAGAGTTGCATTTAAACTGCATGGTATAGGTTATGTTTTTCACCAATCTTTCATTATGCTAATTTTGCTAAAAAGGGTTAATTTGGGTAGTTATACATTCGTATTAGTAAAGCTAACCACTGAGATGCATTTTAATTTCGGAGTTTGTTCTTCTCCAGACCAACACACACTTAAAATATACTGCTTACCAGTATCGGTGACATGTGACTCCTACACCTTGTAATCCTCATTGTCTTATGTGACATTTCCTATAGACTGATTTACACACACATGAATCATTGGGTCCGTATAATGTGTGTGTGTTGTAAAGTGCTCTGAGGCCTTACCATGGTATGAGTAGTGCTATAAAAGAAATGGAATTCATGCAAGAGAGAGCCTATGGAGAGATGAGGGGCACTGGCAGAGCGTGGTCGTGAGAGAATTCATGGAGAAGGAGGTTTTTTTGTGGAGGGGGCGTCAAGAAAGATGGTTCTTCAAAGTGCCACCAGTACTAAAGCCATCCTTGCCTGTCACTTATAGTTTCTTCATACTTGCTATTTTTTCTCCTGTTTAAACAGGTTTTGTCGTCAATACCTTGTGTTGCAAACGCAATGCTAACCTTTTATCAACACCCCTTAAGTTAAGTTACTAATTGTGACCCTTCTTGCAGACACCTGTTCTAGACACATGTCAGTACCATAATCCACAAACCAACATCCTTTAAAAAATCAGTAGCTGATTTAGCAAAGGGCAATAATAGGTTTATGTTTCAAAATCGGCCGTCCTCTGAGTTCTTCCACTGAATAGGGATGGAGAATGTGCCAGGTCTCATGGAAGAGTCTCTGTCAGCATTACCATGGGGCATTGGGAAACCACTGAAAATAGGGGGTTGACTGGATGCCAAATTTAGGGTGAAGATTAGTCACCATTTTGATTTGTGGAAAAACTACCATGTAAAACCATAATGGTCTTGCACAGAAAGCATGAAAGTATTTCTGATGTGCTGGAGGAAAATTCCAATCAGGCTAGGGACATTTCAAATGAAACGTGGGGTCTGAAAACATATTGGTTTGATTGACCTGCGACATTTATTGAGGACAGATACACCTATGTAGATTTCTTGGTGTGAACAAAAAGGAGACCAGGAGGTATGCATTAAATAACAAGGACCAGAGGGATTTAAAGGCAGATTTATCGAAACTTTGCACCACCACAAAGGGAAGCAAAGAGACACAAGGTTTTGATAAAGTATCTCCTACAAGTGCGAAACGTTTTTGCAAAGGGCAATTCTCTTTGTGAGGAATTTGGTTATTGGTAGAGGGGGTGAAACCCTACTCAAGCAACAGCCACAATACTTGTCAGGGTGAACAACAGAAAAGTAACTAAATTAACCTATGCTTGGTATAACAGCAGTCACGCTTAACTTAGAGTCAGTGTGTAAAGTATTTATGCAGCACTTAATCAGCAATAAAGTGAAACCACAACACAAGAAACGTTTTACACTAATTTAGACAGAGTAAATCTTAATAAATTATTTTACACCAAAACAAAAAAAAACTCCAATCAGTAGAACAGAAGATATGAATTTCTAAAGTTTAAAGAGTAAAACAGTACATAAAATATCAAGGCGTCAACTGCAGACATCTAGTCATGCAGACCAGGGCAAAGTCAAAAGTTATTGGCTCTGAGATGGAGCATGGGTCCCATACATGAAGAGTATTGGGGCCCGTCTCCGCTTAGCTTCCGAAGAAACTTTGAAGAAAACTTCCAAGAAGGTACAGTTCAACAGTGCAAGGCAGCTGGTGGTGCCCAAGAAGGGGTCATCATCATTGAGGAGCCGCTAGATGAAGTTACAATGAAGGTTTCTATGTTCAGACTCTTTTTTTATGGAATTATAAACTCTCCAGCAGGACAGAGCTTGCCTGTAGCCAATGAGGGCTCAAAATGGCCGGATACCCCTTCTGTGAGGAGCCACTGAAAAGGGTTTACTGCTGTGGAGAAGAACATAGAGGTAGCTGCCGCAAAGTCAGGTTGACCGGAGATGCACCTTGGGCAGATCGGTGAGCAAGCGAGTCCCGGTCTCCACAGGGTTCTCAGAACACTTTTTGGCAGAAATATTTTGAAGTCCCAAGTTTTGGATTTGGGCACCACGTTGAGGGCCAGGGCTCATTAAGGCTAGGTCTAGGTGTTGGTTCAAGATGGTTGGAGTCTTTTCTGTCCTTGAGGCTATGATCAGGAGGCCAGCCAGCTAGCATTTGGTGTCACTCTGGAAGTCTTGAGTTCAAGCAGGAAAGCAGGTCTCAAGCAGTAGGTCAGTCCTCTGAGGGCAGCATCAGGCAACACAGCAGTCCTCTTAGTGCAGCAGGGCAGACCTCTGAAGTACACAGCAGGGCACAGGGAGCAGGGCAGTCCTCTGAGAGTCCTTCCACATGTCCAGAAGTGAACTGAAGAGTGTGTCTGCACTCCTATTTTTATACCTGGTGTCGGCTTTGAAGGGGACGAATATTCTGGAGTGTCCCCGCACCCTAGAAGTTTGTGAAATTTCCTACCCTCATCCTAGGCTCTCTTCAGTCGCAATGGACTAGTGTGAAGTTCTTTGTGTGAGCTGAGGGAGTGTCTTTGAGGGGCAAATGGGGCTGTGCACAGCTATGCCCTCATCCTGCTGGATGGCCCATTCTGCCAACACCCAGACCTTCTATTGTGTGGCTGGGAGAAACACAAAAAGACTAACTGAATTTCAGTATTGTGACTTAAAATCTGATTTTACCATTAAAATGGTTTTAGATTGCAATTCCGTAGACCCCAAACATGGAGTTTCTATCTTCTCCTAAACAAAAGTTATCATACACTAAATGCAATAAAGTAACCCAATGTTATCCTATGAAAGAGCTAGGCCTTGCAGTGGTGAAAAATAAATTTGTGAGCTTTTCAGTACCAGGACATGTAAAACCTAAATGTACAGGTCCAACTTTCGAAATACAATGCACCCTGCCCTAGGAGCTGTTTAGGGCCCACCTTAAGGAGGACTTATATGTTATTATATGTTACAAAAAGGAAGTTTTAAGACTGGAAACTGGTTTATTTTGCCAAGTCGAATTGGCAGTTTAAATCTGCATGTGGGCCGCAGGGCCAGGGCTGAGACATGTCTAAGAAGGCTGCAGGCCCACTAGTAGCAGTTAATTTACCTGTTCTGGGTACATGCAGTATCACCTTAATAGGGACTTGTATGTAAATTAAATGTGCCAACCGGGGGTAAGCCAATTTTACTATGTTAAATGAGAGAGCAGAAGTGCTTTAGCATTGGTGCCAGTGTTGAAGTGTACAGAGTCCTAAGGCACACAAAAACGAATTAAGAAAAATGGGAGGGGTGAAGACAAAAAGAGTGGAGGTGACCCTGCACCCTTAACACAGCACAAATAGTGTTTTTGTGCAGCTTTGAGCTACTTTGTATTAAGGGGCTGTTCCATTTGTGGTACTTGTGCATTCCATTGCTACCACTCATGAACTTTGCCATATAGCCATATCCACAAATATTGCCAAACCAGGTTTGGCATAAAAAAAATAGCCTCCTTGAGACAGGCATTAAGTAGGAGAAAGGTATTTATTTTTCATAGCATGTCACCCATTGCATGTGTGCTGCGTACCCTTACAGTACAACAGTTATACTAGTCATTCCACACAAACACACACCTTTGCACTAGTGCAGACATCTGAGTATTGCTCTAAGTAGCCTGTTTGTGCATCTGCACAAGGGAAGAAAGCAGCAGGTCACATTTAGTAAATGATTCTGCACTGCTCTCTGCCCCAGTGCAACTCAGTGCAGCGCAGCAAATTTGGTTGTTGTACAGCATTAGACAATTTTTTTTAATTAAATCTATCCCTTGGTGTGGTCAAAGAGGAAGAACATTCTAATGCTGCTGTTACAGAACTAAAAAGCAAGGGCACCTTTCTTTGGCCTACTAAATCAGAGAAAATAAAATAGTAACTGGGAATTGGAACAGGGGCTATATGAAGGAAAAGTACCCCATGAGCTTGTGTTTCAAGAACATGGGATTTATCCCGTGAGCAGCTGAGTAGGAGAAGGGGATGTTTTTTTTTAAAAAATGGATCAGGCAATGAAAGTCAGCAAGTGCAGCTTTCTCTGCAAAAAAGTTGCTGAGCTAAACCCTGGGACGTCAGGTAGCCATCTGGTTGCTACACTCTGAATTATATGAATAACTACCAGTGCAAGCTCTGTTCAGCCAAGATATAAAACAGCCATTGTCCAGGATTGCAAGTCCGCATAGTGACTGCAGTAATGCAGCCCTCGTGTATCAAGTAGAGCAAGGTTTTCCTTAGCAGTCTGAGCTGAAAGAAGTAGGAGGAGGGTAAAGGTGGGATCAGCACTGAAAGGGAGCGTTGTGAACCAAATTGGAAGACCAGATTGCAGACAAATTGCGCTATTTCAATTTCCATTCCAAGTTCTTTGAGTTTAGTTCCCTCTAGTCTTACCAGCATTAGTTCTGTCCATGCCTCATTAAGGTAAAGACAATGAACACCAATTCATACTCTGATATCATGCGTGCATTTGCCCATCTTCCTGTTAATATTTTTTCATTGCCTTCCATCAGTATGATTAATAGGGTGCAATCAACATACAAGATGTGGCTCTTGTCCTCTGCAGTGGCGGTTGGTACCCTTAATATTCTGATGGGGCAACCAGCCAACCACTGACCAGCACGAGGTCAACGCCAAAGCTGTCAGTCATGAATCACTATAATCAGTCTTTAAAATGAACCACGACTGAGAGCTCTGGCTTTGAGGCTAAAGTTAGTGCTGGCCAGTGAGAAAGAAATAAAAAAAATAAAAACGTAAAATAAAAAGGAACTTACCAACTGTGCTGGCTTGCCTTCTCCTGCTTCTGTCCCTCGGCTCTGGTGGTCTCTGCAGCAATTGAAGATGCTGCTCTCATGCTGCTGATAATGTTAAGCAGCGTGAGAGCAGTGCCAGGATTGGCTGGAGTGGGCTGCCTCTGTGCTCCTGCAGGCCTGTGCATGCTCTGTGGTTTAACAAGCGCATGTCTGACAGGCCGTTGCAAAACACCCTGCCAAAATTATATGTGCACACTATGCTGGTGGAGTGAGCACCACTCTGCTGCTGCCAGTCAGCAGCAGTGGCCCTCTCCCCAGACACAGCTGGCTGGTGAAAGGGAAATAGAAAATGGTAATAAATTCATTTTATTACCATTTTATTTTTCACCTTGGCAGCACTGGCAGTACAGGGGTGATGCTCCTCCGCTCTAATGGAGGGGCAGCTGCTGGTTCTCTGTATCACTAGCCCCGTTGAAGATAACAAAATCTGGGTGATGTTGGTGACAATGGATGACATACATCTTATAGGTGAACAATGGGAACCAGATTCCTAGGGCTCGCTTCTGATAAATGACGTGAACCAGTCCAGGATTGCTTCATAGATACAAGTGTCCTAGAATCTATAATGTAGTATTTTATGGTCAATTGTTTCAAATGTCACTAAGGGTATCTTAAAAGACCAGAGTACTAGGCACATATTCATCATATGTAATGCGTCTGTCATCTAACAACTCAACAATGGTTGAACTGGCCGGACGATGGGGACGACACTACAGATGGCAATCATGTAACTTACTGTTGTCCTCAGCATGACCAATTAGCTGAGAATCGATTAGAATGAATAAATGAATTTGAACCTTTATAACATACACACTACCAGGCATGGGGCTTTTGCTGTGGGTCTGAGAATTTGGATACTTGAACTAAGTGGGCTTTAGGTGCCTTACTAACAAAATAAGCTGAGGGCAGGAGTCTACTTTTATGAGGCAAGGAATTCAGTGGATGAGGGCCCCCAGATCGAGAAAGCTCTCTATCAACAGACTGAAGATTAAAATGGAGGAGTGATAGTAGCATCTTTTCTTGGCAACTCAATGTACTTCTCTGCAGATATAAGCAGATTCTGTCTGCCAAGGATATTATTATGTGGACATTTAAACAAGGGAACTACTATCCTGAAACTGATGCAATCTTTTACAGTCAACCAGTCCAAGGGACATGTATCCTTGGGTCTTCCTCTTCCTGCCTGTTGTGTGAGGCACAGCAGGTAATCACCAGAGGCTCCACATTTTGCATTCTTTTCAGTCTCTCTATTTGAAAAAATGGAAGACCATCATAGAGGCTTTTAGAATAGACTACTCTGAAGTATATCACACTGCCTACTAAACTGGACACCCAGGGTAATTCTAGCATTCAACACAACCCCTACATGCTTACCTTTTGAGAAAAACTGAGATGTTGGTCGATGCAATTTAGAGGAAGGATTGATGACAATCCCTGTCTTCCTTCAACTCCAAAAGTAATTATCTCAGTTTTACTGCTATTAAGTTGGAGTAACTATTTTGAGTTTCTATCATACGCAAAACTGTTGCAGCTCCACAATCATGTGTGTTTATTGAATTTCAGTGTATAGTTGTTTATCGTCTGCATGTGATTGAACCCTGATCTGCATATTTTCAGTAAGTCAAAAAGGGACTCCACGTATACATTGAATACAACTGGCGAGAATGCAGAGCTGTGTGGAACTTGACCATAGAAGTGTGCCTCCTGTGAAACATCGGTTCCCACTCAGATTCTCTAAGAGCAGCGCAACAGAAACAATGAAAACATTTTAATGGTGTTTCTTTCAGCATTGGCCAACGTAGATAACAACTGAGGAAGGATCTGGAGGTCTACAGTATCAAATGTTGCTGAGAGGACGACCATTGCCATAAGACATCTATCACCATCATCTGTGAAGTGCAATGCATCATCCAAGCAAACAAGGAGAGCACTCTCAGTCTCATGACTTGTTCGTAAAATCTTGGTAACCCCGGGAAGATTGGGAATTATGCCTGGTTTTTCAAGGTAGGAGGACCTACACTATCTTTAAGTGGTAGTGGGACACAGCCATCACAAAAGATAGCGTTTACAGCTGTGATATATTGGGAGCAACATTACATGCACAGTCCTTAAGGAGCCATGATGGTATCAGATCTAGAAAAGGATCTGTGGCTTAAAGAGTTTTTAAGAGAGGTTCGTTGGTTTTGACGGTGACTGGCTGTGAATATCACCTAGAAACCAGATAGTTTGGTGAGGAAATTGGACACTTAGGTGTCAAATCTAGCCCCTACCTTATTTTTATTTGCATCCAGCGTTCATACCCAACCCATTTCTTATTTTGCTTTTTTTGTCATGAAAGACTTGTGACTAGGGCACTTTGAGATGGCTGGAAGTAATGAGATAATTCTAAAGTTAGTTAATACTTTATTACTTTTTTTATCTTCAATAAGGTACATTTCCAGTACTCATATATAGTGTGTGAACCACAGAGCAAAGTCGGCCACTGATATGGATGGGGTCAGTGGAATGGGGCAAGTAAAAGAACACTCTTAAGGGGACAAAGTCAGGGAGAGATACATGAGAGAACATACATTGTTTTCTACTTGTGTAGCTCCTGCTCTACTGGTGAGAGCCACATAAAAGGAAATATCTCCTTCTACCATGGTGGCAAAGGTATAATGTGTCAAACTGTCAGCCACCAGTTTGGCTGTTGAATGGGTGTTGCATTTACTCAACCTCACTACTGCCTCAGCAGTCTAACCGGCAAAGAGCCCATACATGTTTCCAAATTGTTCACCAAAGATTCCTGTTGAGTCAATTCTAAAAAAACAGCCCTAGTCTTTCCAAAAGTAACTTCAGCTGAAAGTTCCCAGAAGGAAACCATTTTGTATTGTGAGGTATTGCATTCTGATTTGTTTCCCCTATTCACAGACTAAACATTTCCTTCATCTTGTAAACACTCTGCAGCAAGTTCCTGCAAAGATGATCCAAGGTCATGGAACTCTCTCCCAGAGTTGGTTGCAACCTGCTCACAACGGAGTGAGACTTGTTTTGGACAGCCACCCAGCAGAGGATTAACTGTGACTAGCTGTAAGAACCTGGGTATTAGTTGGTAGTGTTAGAAGACCCACTCAAATAATGAACACAATCCTTGTCAGAGTGAGCCACAAACAGTCACTAAATTAATATGTGCTTAACACTCTGGTAGCTTGGCACAAAGCAGACAAGCTTAACTTCAGAGGCAATGTGTATTTTTGCAGCACACAAACAGTAATAAGGTGAAAGCACAAAACAAGGAAAACCCCACACAAGTTAGAAAAATAAAGCAGCATTTAATAAATAAAAATAAAAATCTGTTGAACAGGAGGCATTCAATGTAAAGGTTTTTAGTGAAAATAGCACCTAAAAGCACTAAGTGCTACTCATGGTCATCTGGTCGCGCTAGACCAAGGGAAGTCACAAGCTGAGGCCAAGCATGTTGAAATGTGGGTCAGATACAGGGACCAAGTTAGTTCGGCTGAAAAGTTACCGAGTTCAGCACAAAGAGATCTATTCGCATTGGAGAAGACCACAAGGAGGAGGCTGAGTGTATGCACAGTTGTTGTGGCATGAAAAGCAGCTTGCGTGTCGTGGATGGTTGTTACTGTAGTCGAAGAGCCGGTCAAGCGTCATGTCAGTAGTTGCTGTAGCTTGCAGTCATCGTGGGGTGTTGTTGCTTTAGCCCAAAGCAAGGGTCTTGTGTTGCCAGTCTTTGTTGGCAGTCACTATTGATTCAAAAAGCAGGTCTTACCAGAGCTGTGTGTTGGCTGTCATCATGAGCAGCTGAGTTGTATTGCAAACAGGACTGTTTGCGGTTGCAAGGGACACAAAGTTCAGGATTGTTCAACTTTCCTTTAGGAGGATGACACTCTGATGCCAGCCAAGGGTCCAGAACCTGGGGAGGCACCTCTTGGAGATCAGGGACTCACTCCTGGAGAAGCCAGCAGTGCTTAGGCAGGTCCAGTTGCAGCAGGGCAGTTGGGTAGTTGCAGGGAGGCCTCTGAAGTGTGTTACTCTGGTTAGCCTGGGATAAAGGCAAACAGGTCCGTTCTTCCTTCTCAGATATCAAGGCAGCCCTTCTTTTTTACATACAGAGCTCCAGGAGTATTCTGATGAGTGGCTGCGAGGCCCACATTTTTAAACCTGGTGCCAGCCTTTGTGTGGGAGGACTCCCGGACCTTTCCTCTTATCTGGTTCAGTAAAGTGGTCTCCCTTCCTCAGTCAAGGCTCCAAACTGTTTAAGGTGACAAAACATAGGTATAGGCTGTCGCCAGGTTTCTTTCTGTGCAGGAGGCAAAGCCCTTTGAAGTGTAAGTAGGGCTGGTTACAGCCCTACCCAGTCATCCCACCACAGTGGCTCATCCAGTCAGCACCTAAGCTCCCCCTTTGTGCTACTGTCTGGAAGCAAAGCACAAACCCCAACAACCGATCCATTTACAGCCATGTAATTCAGGACCTTGGCAGAAGGCACAGATTGCTGGGATAATTAAAACTGTAACTTAAAATCCAACTTCAACATAAAGAGAATTGTAAATTACAATAAGAGTGTAAATAGCATATCCGTATCTGCTCCCAATATAAAGTTAGCACTCATTAAATGTAATAAGGTAACCCAGTGTTAGTTAATGAAAGAGATAGTCCTTACAACAGTGAAAAATGACTTTAGGAGTTTTGCACTACTAGGATATGTTGAACCTAAGTACAAGTCCTATATTTTAAATACAGTGCACCCTGTCCTATGAGCCTGTAGAGCCTACCTTATGGGTGACTTGTAAGTATTAAAAAAGAAGGTTTAGGCCTGGTAACAGGTTTATAGAGCCAGGTCGAAAAAGCAGCTTAAAACTGAACTGCAGACTGCAGTGGCATGCCCGAGGCATGTTTTAAAGGGTTACTTTAGTGGTTGGCACAAGGAAAGCTGCTGCTTACTAGTGGCATTTATTTTTTAATTTCTTGGTCACTTGTATTATCATTTACTAGGAACGTATATGCAAATTAGATGTACCAATCTGGTAGATGCCAATTGAATCATGTTTTAGGAAGAGCGCACAGACACTTTACTACTGGTTAGCAAGGAAACAGTGCAGAGTCCTAATGCCCAAAAAGAATTGTTAAGCAATGGAAGGCAAAAATCAGGAGGGGGGGGGGTTGACCTTGCAAAACGTCCCAGGTCGAACACTAGGTATCCAATTTCAGCATCTTTACTGCACCTTCTGGGCCTGAAGCTTTTGGTACAACTCATGGCACTCACAGCTCTCCTGTATTATTAACACTGCAAATAAGGTTATATAATCACCTCTAGAGCTGTTTGCTCAAATACTCCAATTTTCACTGTTGAACATTGTGGTATCTGGTAAATATAATGACATTATTTTATGTTTACCTTTGTCTGGGTCAAGAGTTATCTCCTGACCTTTTTGCACAGTGCTAACTGACTCCTGAATCCCCAGAGCTTTCAGCAGTTTGCTCAACAAAAACAAAAGTTAAAAGAGTGCAGCGGTTGTTTAAGCATTATTTTTAGGTCATTCTTGTTAGATCAGCAAGAAAAGGACCATGTGTATCCCCTTATAAAAGTACATTTTCGAAGTGTGCATGAATAATTGCTGTTACAACGGATATACGACTTTCCCAGAAGAATAACCGCAAACATATTAATGGAGCAATTTCTATCAGAAATGTTATTTAAAATCCAGATGAAAAATACCTGCTGCTTTTACTACCCCTGATCCAGTACTCCATGTCAGTGGTGGAGTGTGCAGTATTCATTTTCAAAAGAACGGATGACATGCATTGGAAAGTTTACCATTTAAGTGTTGCTGTGACTTTTAAGAACTTGGAAGTACACAAAAAATAAACTATGGTTTACACAATCTGCGCCTCGGCGCACAACATATGTAATACAAAATGGTTTCAGTTAAAGGAAGTAACCCGCTGTGATGAATATAAGTGACTCATCTGTTCATCTTTTTTGTAAAGTCTACCTTCACAGAAAAACAGGATGATGTTAAGTGTAGCGGGTAAAAGGCTCTCCTTAAAGAAGCAATGAAAGTGAGATATTTTTAGGCTGACAGCCAAGACCTTTTGATTTTACTAAGAATTGTATCCTATACTTACATATAGAGGCTTTCAGTCACCTCTCTTCATCCATTGGTCTGTTGTTGTGTCATTCACATTTTGCTTCTGCACACTATAGTACATAGCATGGGGCAGTGGGTCAGCCTTTTTAAGCCACTGGTTAACTTCACTTTGAGTCACTGCATTGTGCTCTCTTGCAAGGAGCACATGCACACACATACTAGTTCACTTCAGTGCCAGTGTTTTTGTTTTTACTTTAGAATTTACTTTATAATTACTTTAGTGTTGCCTTTGTGTTTAGATCCTGATGTGATAGCATGACACATCTGATTCACATTTCACCTTTATCAGATCCCATTTCCTTCCAATGCTGTTGTAAATTCCTTTTGGTGTGTCTTGCTTTTCTGACTGCTGCTATTTCACCATGTTAGAAATGGGGTCTCTAGTTGGCAGAGGTATACACCCTTGTCCAAGTAGGGACCACACTCCTAGTCAGGGTACGTGATACATAATCCAAATTATGCTGTGCCCACCCTCTGGTAGCTTGGCACTGAGCAGTCAGGCTTAACTTAGAAGGCAATGTGTAAAGTATTTGTGCAATAAATCATACATTAACACAGTGAAAACACCCCAAAAATACACCACACAGATTTAAAAAATAGATATTTATCTCAATAAAATAAAGATTCAATAAGCACAAGTTGAAACATCACTTTTAAAAGGTTTAAAAGAGTCTCAATCCTTACAAATAAGCAGTTGTCTCTGTTACACACAGTACCTTGTATGCATCAAAAATAGCGACGCACGGGGACCGCAGTGAAAAAGATGCTTGGAAAAATAGGGTGTTGAGTTGAATTTTCTGATGCAGCACAAACGATGTGTCATTTCTTTCCATACTGCAAGGGGACTGCGTCATTTTTCGGCACACAGTCTTGGTTCCTCACTGCGGTACGAGGATGTTTTGATACCCAAGCACCATGCTTGAAAAATAATTGACATGCTGGAAAAAGTCACAGGAGCTGCGTCGATCCGGTAGGCCATGCGTCGAATTTTCCATTGAAAGGTAGGCTCTGCGTCAAATTTCCAGTCGGGAAGTTGGTTCTGCGTCATTCCGGTCAGCTGTACAGCAATTTCTCGGTCGCAATGAAGGCTTCGCACCAACTTCATCAGGTGGTGCGTCAATGTTCGACGCACAAGGGGTTTCCTGAAGAGATGAAGTCTTTTTGGCCCTGAGACTTCAGAAAACAGAAGGCAAGCTCAATGCAATCCCTTGGAGGGCACTTCTGGGGAAGGCAGAGTCCTTCTCAGCAAAGTCAGAAACCAGCAGGGCAGCAGTCCTTCTCAGCAAAACAGTCCAGATGAGTCCTTTGAGCAGCCAGGCAGCTCCTCTGACAGGGTGCAGGTGTAGGTCCTGAAACGGCTGGTTTGGTGGGGTCAGAGACACAGTTTACATACCCAAAAATGCCTTTGAAGAGGGGGAGACTTTAAAGAGTGGTTTTGTAGTGCACAAGTTCCCCTTTTAGTTCAGTTCTGTCTGCCAGGGTCCCAGTAGGGGGTTTAACAGTCCATTGTGTGAGGGCAGGCCAATGGCCTTTAAAATGTGTCAGGCCCTCCACCCTTCCAGCTCAGGAAGATGAAGATGAATGCAGGTGTGACTGAGTGTCCTGTGTTTGTGGTTGTCTGGGTGAAATGCACAAGGGAGCTGTCAAACAGCACAGACTAGATTATGATTGGGGACAGGCTGTAAGGCACAGATGGTTTTAAGTGCAGAGAAATGCTCACTTTCTAAAGGTCCATCAACTGTTCTTTTTGTAATTGTCACCCCAAATGGGAAGGGTAAGCCCAAACATGGGTTCCGTGCTCACTATGCCACCAAATTCAAGCTAGCCTGGCTGAAGAGAGGTGATACCCCGAAACCGGTCCCAGGATGCTTGTTTCTGGTCCAGGGAGGACCTGGTCTCTCAGTTCGGGCTGGACTGTTCCCATGGGGAACAGGGTCAAGACTGATTTGCATATGGCTGGGTCCAAACTGGAATGGCATGGTGAGCAAAATAAACTGATGGATTAAACTAAGATCTTTGACTGGGGGTGAATGTTTGATTGGCCTTGCATTCCATCCATCAACTGTTCTTTTTGCACTTTCTAAAAGTGGTATTTCTGAAATAGTAATCTAAATCCAATGTCACCAATAATCAGGATTTTCCATTACCATTCTGTCCATACTAAATATGACCTGGTTACCCCTTTCAGATCAGAATCTACCACTCAAAAAGTATATGAGGGCAGACCTAATGCTAGGAGTTTTTCACTCCCAGGACATATAAAACACATATATACATGCCCTGCCTTTCACCTACATAGCACCTTAGCCTGTGGGTTACCTAGGGCCTACCTCAGGGGTGACTTATATGTAGGAAAAGGGGAGTTTATGCCTTGGCAAGTACTTTTAAATGTCAAGTCGAAGTGGCAGTGAAACTGCACACACAAGCCTTGCAATGGCAGGTCTGAGACATGGTTAAGGGGCTACTTATGTGAGCGGCACAATTAGTGCTTCAGGCCCACTAGTAGCATTTAATGTACAGGCCCTGGGCACATGTAGTGAGCTTTACTAGGGATTTATAAATAAATCAAATATGCCAATTGGGGATGAACCAATGATACCATGTTTAAGGGGGAGATATCATATGCACTTTAGCACTGGTAAGCAGTGGTAAAGTGCACAGTGTCCTAAAACCAGAAAAGACAGTGTTAGTAAAGTGGAGGGAGGCAGGCAGGCAAAAAGTTGGGGGATGACCACCCTAAAGCTGCCTGGTCTAATACACAGCATAGCACATTGTATCCATCTGAAACTGTTCTGTAATAAGTTATTCTCTTTTTAATTTTCTTCTTTCTCTCCTTTCTTTCCATCTTTGTTTCTTTCTCTCTTTCTTTCTTGCCTTCATTCTTTGTCTTCTTTCTTTCTTCCTTTCCTACCATCTTTGTTGCCACCTTTCTTTTTCTTCTCTTTCTTCTCTTTCTTTCTTTCTTTCTTTCTTTCTTCTTTTCATTCTTCTTTTCTGTTGTTCTTTCTTTCCTTAATACTTATTTCCTTCATGTCCTTCCTTCTTGTGTTCTTTCTTGTATTTTTTCTTGCCTTCTTTCATTCATGCCTTCTTTCATTCTTTCTTCCTTCTCGTCTTCTTCCTTTCCTTCTTGCCTTCTCTTTCATTTATTATTTTTTATCGTATTTCTTTATTTCCTTTTTATTTGAATCTTTCTTGCCATCTATCTTTCTTGCCTTCTTGCCTTCTTTATTCCCATCTTTTTTCTTGCCTTTTTCTTGACTTCTTTCTTTCTTGGCTTTTTCTTGCCTTCTCTCTATCCTGCCTTCTTGTTTTTTTCTTTCTTGCCTTGTTTCCTTTTTCTTTCTTTCTTCCCTTCTTGTTTTCTTTCTTTCTTGAATTCTTTCTTTATTGTGACCTTTTTAGGTCTGTGTTAACCAAGACCTTTTGATTTTACTAAAATCATGTGCATACATAGTTAGTTATAGGGCTTTCAGCCAGACTTTAGTCTGTGGTTGGTGTCATTCATATTTGTCTTCAACCCATTCCAGCGTGCATCAAGGCACAAAGAGGTTCCCATCTGTGCCAGCGAGTACCATGGTAATGTGTATATATATATATATATATATATATATATATATTGTAGGAAGTTGGCTCTGTATGCACTATTTCAAAGTAAGGAATAGTATGCACAGAGTCCAAGGGTTCCCCTTAGAGGTAACATAGTGGCAAAAATAGATAATTCTAATGCTCTATTTTGTGGTAGTGTGGTCGACCAGTAGGCTTATCAGAGGGTAGTGTTAAGCATTTGTTGTACACACCCAGGCAATAAATGAGGAACACACACTCAGAGACAATTCCAGGCCAATAGGTTTTTGTATAGAAAAATATATTTTCTTAGTTTATTTTAAGAATCACAGGTTCAAGATTTACAAGTAATGCTTTAAATGAAAGGTACTTCACTTAGGAACTTTGAATTAGCAAAATAGCATATACAGTTTTCACATAAATGACATATAGCTATTTTAAAACTAGACAGTGCAATTTTCAACAGTTCCTAGGGGAGGTAAGTGTTTGTTAGTTTTTGCAGGTAAGTAAACCACCTACGGGATTCAAAATTGGGTCCAAGGTAGCCCACTGTTGGGGGTTCAGGGCAACCCCAAAGTTACCACACCAGCAGCTCAGGGCCGGTCAAGTGCAGAGGTCAAAGTGGTGCCCAAAATGCATAGGCTTCAATGGAGAAGGGGGTGCCCCGGTTCCAGTCTGCCAGCAGGTAAGTACCCGCGTCTTCGGAGGGCAGACCAGGGGGGTTTTGTAGGGCACCGGGGGGGACACAAGTCCACACAGAAAGTACACCCTCAGCGGCACGGGGGCGGCCGGGTGCAGTGTGCAAACAAGCGTCGGGTTCGCAATAGAAATCAATGGGAGACCAAGGGGTCTCTTCAGCGATGCAGGCAGGCAAGGGGGGGGCTCCTCGGGGTAGCCACCACCTGGGCAAGGGAGAGGGCCACCTGGGGGTCGCTCCTGCACTGGAGGTCGGATCCTTCAGGTCCTGGGAGCTGCGGATGCAGTGCCTTTATCAGGTGTCAGGTCTTTGAAGCAGGCAGTCGCGGTCAGGGGGAACCTAGGGGTTCCTCTGCAGGCGTCGCTGTGGGAGCTCAGGGGGGTCAACTCTGGCTACTCACGGTCTCGTAGTCGCCGGGGAGTCCTCCCTGTGCTGTTTGTTCTCCACAAGTCGAGCCGTGGGCGTCAGGTGCAGAGTGCAAAGACTCACGCTTCCGCAGGAAACGTGTGTTGTTTCAAAGTTGCTTCTTTGTTGCAAAGTTGCAGTCTTTGTGGAACAGAGCCGCTGTCCTCAGGAGTTCTTGGTCCTTCTAGATGCAGGGTAGTCCTCTGAGGCTTCAGAGGTTGCTGGACCCTGGGAACGCGTCGCTGGAGCAGTGTCTTTAGAAGTGGGGAGACAGGCCGGTAGAGCTGGGGCCAAAGCAGTTGGTGTCTCCGTCTTCTCTGCAGGTTTTCAGTTCAGCAGTCCTCTTCTTCTTAGGTTGCAGGAATCTAGTTTCCTAGGTTCTGGGGAGCCCCTAAATACTTAATTTAGGAGTGTGTTTAGGTCTGGGAGGGCAGTAGTCAATGGCTACTGTCCTTGAGGGTGGCTACACCCTCTTTGTGCCTCCTCTCTGAGGGGAGGGCGGCACATTCCTATCCCTATTGGGGGAATCCTCCATCTGCAAGATGGAGGATTTCTAAAAGTCAAAGTCACTTCAGCTCAGGGCACCTTAGGGGCTGTCCTGACTGGCCAGTGACTCGTCCTTGTTTTTCTCATTATCTCCTCCTGCCTTGCTGCCAAAAGTGGGGCCGTGGCCGGAGGGGGCGGGCAACTCCACTAGCTGGAGTGCCCTGGGGTGCTGTAACAAAGGGGGTGAGCCTTTGAGGCTCACCGCCAGGTGTTACAGCTCCTGCAGGGGGATGTGATAAGCATTTCCACCCAGTACAGGCTTTGTTACTAGCCACAGAGTGACAAAGGCACTCTCCCCATGGGGCCAGCAACATGTCTGGTGTGTGGCAGGCTGCTAAAACCAGTCAACCTACATGGGTAGTCGGTTAAGATTTCAGGGGGCACCTCTAAGGTGCCCTCTGGGGTGTATGTTACAATAAAATGTACACTGGCATCAGTGTGCATTTATTGTGCTGAGAAGTTTGATACCAAACTTCACAGTTTTCAGTGTAGCCATTATGGTGCTGTGGAGTTCGTGCATGACAGACTCCCAGACCATATTCTCTTATGGCTACCCTGCACTTACAATGTCTAAGGTTTGGCTTAGACACTGTAGGGGCATAGTGCTCATGCACTTATGCCCTCACCTATGGTAAAGTGCACCCTGCCTTAGGGTTGTAAGGCCTGCTAGAGGGGTGACTTATCTATACTGCATAGGCAGTGTGAGGTTGGCATGGCACCCTGAGCGGAGTGCCATGTCGACTTAGTCTTTTTATCCCCACTAGCACACACAAGCTGGCAAGCAGTGTGTCTGTGCTGAGTGAGGGATCCCCAGGGTGGCATAATATATGCTGCAGCCCTTAGAGACCTTCCCTGGCATCAGGGCCCTTGGTACCAGGGGTACTAGTTACAAGGGACTTACCTGGATGCCAGGGTGTGCCAATTGTGGAAACAAAAGTACAGGTTAAGGAAAGAACACTGGTGCTGGGGCCTGATTAGCAGGCCTCAGCACACTTTCAAGTCATAACTTAGCATCAGCAAAGGCAAAAAGTCAGGGGGTAACCATGCCAAGGAGGCATTTCCTTACATATATTTTAATAATAATAATAACATTTTATTTTTTTTGTAACTTAAAAAAAGTTTTAGCTTGTAGCTATTTTTCGATTGATAAAGACTCGATATATTCCCAAACAGTAACGTTTGGTTAAAAAAAAAAAAAAAAAAGACAAATCAATACAAGAATTGTCAGAAGGCCATTGACCAACACTAGACCTATTAGCTTCACCAATGCTTGTTTAAGTGTGAATAACCAGTATTCCATGTAGCACGGCTGCACTTTCTTAAGTGGCCAGTTGCGCCTCCCATAACAGTCCTATCCTCTTAGGCAGTTGATAGTCTATGTATGGATTGTATTGCTTTTGCAGTATGAAGTTTGAAAGGAGGCATGCTCCGTATGTTGTCAGTTTATTACGAAAGTAGTCGGTCAGTCTCTAAAAGTGCCCTCTTAAGAGAGACTGCACAAACGCCGGTGTGTTTTTAACGTTATGTGTAGTGAGTGCTTACAAGAAGCATGGGAGTAATAAATCGCTTAATGTGTTGTCTAGAGTGCCCACATTTCAGAAGTTTAAAGGTGTGTTAACCTTCTTTGGGTTCTGGACAAGAATTTACAAGCTCTCTACCACAAGAATTTGCAGCGAAATGCATTTCCCGGAATTCTGTGTGGTTTCTCTGAATTTCAGGTATTGCCAAGACCCACAATCTGTGTAAACCTTAATGCCTGCCATGCAATGTTTACCGGAAACAGTATATAAGGGTAAACCACTACTTGTCAGCACATGAACTCCATCCCTTAAGATTCAGTCACCGGTGAGTCCTTATGAATATACTGAACAGCAGTTATATTACACGTAGTCACAGATGTGAAAGGAAAGGCAAGCGTAACACTCGTGAACTCAAAACCTTTTCAAAAGCAAACATTGTTGAAGCCAGTATCTTTGGCCTGGACTGCAGAATCTGCGGGTTTTTATATGAGCACAGGCAACCAACCTGCAGCCCTGTCTGTCAGTCGGAGGGAGTGCAGACGAGACTGATGGTGTACTGGGAGGCAATGCAACAGCTGGAGGGAAGACGGGATGGAGAGAGGCTGCTAGTAATGTAGAGAAGAAGGAGAACATCTGCTGTAGAAGAGAGGATGACGAGGGATGAGAAGGAAAGGTGAGGAGTAGAGATGGTGACAGCAGCGTGGCATAGGGGACCAGAGACATTAAAAGAGTGGACTTGGGGGCACCATAGTGGGATAAGAACTAGGGGTGCAGGACAGAAAGGAGGGTGGCGCCTGTGCATGTGGGAGGAAGATTTATGACATTGGAAGAGAAAAAGGCACAGGAGCTTGGAACATTGCGAGAGAGAGGTGGAAAGATAAGTCCTTGGGCTCAATTCAAGAGAGAGAGTCAGAGATTTGAAAGCACGAGTGCCAGAGACATGGTATCAAGAGGCACAAGCAACAGAGAAGCACAAGATAGATCTGTGGGGGCAAAGTGAGCATGTGAGAGGTCTGGAGGCACACAAGAGAGTCCAAGAGAGTCTCGGAGAACCAGTGACAAGAGAGACAACCTACAGAGGTATGAGAGCCAAGAAGTGTGAGGTTTCTGTGAGTTACATACAATCTGTGCTCAGCTTCTGGAATCATATTTGCCAAAAAATGAACTGTTTTTAGAGCACACGTTTTCCCAAGTGACAATGCTAATTCAAAATAAAAAGGTGTTTTTCCATAACACCAATAGTGAATTCAATAATACATATGTCAGAACCCGTTCTGGGGCCATGGGGCGCCAGGGCTATAAGTGGGATGAAAAAACTGTGTGGTCTCTGTAAGACCAGTGTAATTAAAAGTGTGGCTTGGCAAAACACATAACCTCAAAATCTCTCCTTAGCATTCTGTGTTGCCAAGTGGTATTTTGCTGCTTCTTTCTGTTTATTGCATCCAGATATATAACACAAATGACATTACAACTCAAACGAGCCAGACCCGGCCCACTTAAAGCCCTGAGCAGGGATTAATGGTCCTCAACCGTGGTGGTTTAGGGCCCTGTACCTCTGCTGCCCCACCTACAATGATGCTGCAATTCAGCACCATATACACCCTTTAGCACTTGACCCTCAGTGGTAGCAAGTCAAGCAGTCCAAGGCTCCATAAGAAGGTGGCGGAATGGTAGAGGGGAGGGGGAGTGACTCGGAAATCAAACGTTATGCATGAAGCATAATAATTACTGCCCAACACAATGCTTCCTTTTGTGAAAAAAGAACTTTAAGACACTCCAATAATAGGAGGGGATACCTTTCCTCATCAACTGTACAGTGACAGTTATCCTGCCCCGGAAGTGACGTCACTTCCGTTACTGGGACTTCCGGTGCCCCAGAGAGCCCGCCCCGAAACGGACGTAGGTGTAGAGATGTCACGTGGTTTGTGACCTCATGGTGTCACGTGTTAGCCATGTGCCAGGGTCCTAGCCCTTGGGTATTGGTCTATTGGATGTGTAAAATGAAGGCCATTGTGTTGTGCAACCAGTTTCAGAGCCTAAGAGGACAAGAATGGACATGTCAGACATTCAGGACCAAGTGGCTGCTTGGGGGTCCCCTCGCAGGGCTGCGAAACGGGCAGGCAGGCCAGACCTCCTCACTGTTGGCTAATCCAAAAAGAGGGGGTGGTCAAATGATGCTTTTGTTAGAACCAGCCTATCAATTTAGAGAGGCATATCTAAAACAGATGTAGTCCTAAGTGTTCCCAAGACAGGCCTCAAAGGGTGACAGGCATTCCAAATCTAAAACAGATGTACACCCCACAGGCCTTTTCCAGGGCTGCCATCAAAAGGGGCTCAGTAGAGGTTCAATTATAAACTGACCATGCAATTAAAAGTTTGAAACAAAACAATGGACTAGTATTGCAAACCTAAAACAGATTTAGCCAGAATTGATCCCAGGACAAACCTCAATGGGTGACAGGCAATGCAAATCTAAAACAGATGTATGCCCCCAGGATTTCCCTGGGGCACAGTAGAGGTTAAATTATAAACTGGCCATGCAATTTAAAGTTTGAAACAAAACAATGGACTAGTATTGCAAACCTAAAACAGATGTAGCCCCAAGTGTTCCCAGGACAAACCTCAAAGGGTGACAGGCAATGCAAATCTAAAACAGATGTATGCCCCCAGGATTTCCCTGGGGCACAGTAGAGGTTAAATTATAAACTGGCCATGCAATTTAAAGTTTGAAACAAAACAATGGACTAGTATTGCAAACCTAAAACAGATGTAGCCCCAAGTGTTCCCAGGACAAACCTCAAAGGGTGACAGGCAATGCAAATCTAAAACAGATGTATACCCCCAGGATTTCCCTGGGACACAGTAGAGGTTAAACTATAAACTGATCATACAATTAAAAGTTTGAAACAAAACAGTGGACCAGTAATGCAGACCTGAAACAGATGTATGCTCTCTAATGAATTAACAGGACAGCCCTCAAAAGGATGACAGGCATTGCAAATCTAAAACAGATGTAGCCCCCCCACCCGAGGACTGGCCTCAAAGGATGACAGACATTGCAAATCTAAAACAGATGTATACCCCCCAGGACTTTTCCAGGACATGCATCAAGGGGGTTCAGTAGTGGTCAGATTATAAACTGACCATACAATTAAAGGTTTAAAACAAGCAGGGGATAGACTGTGCCAATCTAAAACAGATGTCTATTTCCAGGCCACACCCACCATAAAGCCTAGGCATAATTAGCACAGTGAATCTGGTATAAAATCCCCCACCTTCACAGACCTCTTTTTTTCTGAACTACATACTGAAGTTTGCAGCAAGCAGGACATCATGAGGACATCATGGCTGAAAACATGAAGGGCAGAGCACAGACAGGTGCTGCTAGACCTCTCCTACTTAAGGTCTGTAACAGTGTGGTGTTTGTATGTGTTCTAAGGTAGTTTAACATTGACATTAGCCCCAGCCTGTTTAACTTTACATAGCAGAGTAAAATGCCCATGTTTTTAAAATGATATTAATGGCTGTTGGAGGGGGGCGGCGGTAATCTGTGGGATACAATGTTTAATCTGTGCATATTGGTTCCAGTGTTCAACCTTTATTTGTATTTTTGTGGGTGTACATTTTATTTTGTGGGGTGGTGGCCATGCTTAATTTGTACTTCCAGGTTCTGGGGCTTTGTATTTGTATGTATTTTTGAGGGTCTGCACTCATTTGTGGGGTGGGGGGCACTGCTTAATTTGTACTTGTAGGTTCTGGGGCATTTGCATGTATTTCTATGTGACACAATGTTTAATTTGTGCATATTGGTTCCGGTGTTGAACATTTGTTTGTATTTTCGTGGGTCTACATTTTATTTTGTGGGGTGGTGGCCATACTTAATTTGTACTGCCCGGTTCTGGGGCTTCGTATTTGTATGTATTTTTGAGGGTCTGTATTCATTTGTGGGGTGGGGGTACTGCTTAATTTGTACTTGTAGATTCTGGTGCTATGTTTTTGTATGTGTTTTTGAGGGTCTGCACTAATTTTGTGGGGGTGGAGGCAATGCTTAATTTGTACTTTTAGGTTCTGGGGCTGCGTATTTGTATTTTTGAGGGTCTGCACTCATTTGTGGGGTGGGGCCATTGCTTAATTTGTACTTGTTGGTTCTGGTGCTGCGTATTTGTGTGTATTTTTGAGGGTCTGCACTTGTTTTGTTGGGGTGGAGCCCATACTTAATTTGTACTTGATGGTTCCGGGGCTGTGCATTTTGTTGTATTATTGTGGGGCTGCATTTATTTTGAGGATGTAGCCCATGCTTAATGTGTACTTGGTGGTTCTGGTGCTGCGCATTTGTTCATATTTTTGTTGGTCTGCACTTATTTTGGGAGGTTGGAGCCCATGCTTAATTTTTACATGGTTGTTCTGGTGCTGTGTATGTATTTTGTTTTGGAGTCTGCATTTATTGTTCTGCTTCAGACATTTTACTGTGGTCAAAAGGTACATATAGAAAACGAAAAGGCGCTACAATGGGTGGGGAAAATTTGAAAACTCTAAGAGCGTGCTTCTAGATGGAGTGAGGGGGCCTTAAATGGTATGAAGAGGTCTGAG
Organism: Pleurodeles waltl; assembly: GCF_031143425.1. NCBI lineage: Eukaryota > Metazoa > Chordata > Amphibia > Caudata > Salamandridae > Pleurodeles > Pleurodeles waltl. The sequence continues at coordinate 316,898,217 of NC_090442.1, read as the reverse complement.
GTGCCGCTGCTAGCGGCACTCGGTCTCAGTAGTCAGTGTTCACACAATTAATTGCATCAGTTGTGTGTTTAAGAGGAGAGCTTTGGGGTGCACAGTTATTAACTTTAGAGCTCTGCTCTCCGAGTTTCGGTGAGCAAAGCTCTAAAGATAATAACTGTGTTCCTCAGAGCTGGCCAACGCCCTGGGGGCCCTCGATATTAACTTTTCAGCGCTGCTGTCAAGAGACCACAAGGTCTCTTGAGAACAGCAATGAAATGTTAATGACTGTGTTCCTCAGAGCTGGCCAACGCTCTGGGGCTCCTCGTTATTAACTTTTCTGCGCTGCTCTCAAGAGATTGCGCGTTCTCTTGAGCGCAGCCGTTGAAAAGTTAATAACAGCGGTCCCCAGAGACATCCAGGGCTCTGGGGACCCTCGTTATTAACTTTTCAGTGCAGCTCCCGAGAGACCACATGGTCTCTTGAGAGCAGATTTGGTAGGTTAATTACGCGGGTCTCCGGGCGCTGAGCGCCTCGGAGAACCCGTTATCAACAAAGCTGATCTGTTCTCAAAGGCCGCGAGGCTTCTGAGAACTGATCGGCATTGTTGATAACGGAGGACTCCGAGACGTTCAGCGCCCGGAAATCTCCGTAATTAACTTAACAAAACCATTCACAGAGAGCACGCGGTCTCTGAGAACGGCTTTGTTAAGTTAATTATGGAGGTCTCCGGGCGCTGAACTCCTCAGAGACCTTTGTTTACAGGTACAATGCAGCACGGCTCTCAGAGGCCACGAGGGACACCCGCGACCTCTGAGAGCCGGTCGGAAGGATTAATAAACCTTCCGACCGGCTCTCAGAGGTCGCGGGTGTCTCTTGCGGTCTCTGAGAGCTGCCCTCGTGCCACCAGATGGTGGCTGAAAAAACAAAAAGACGCTACTAGCGTGAGGTGAGGGCCTGAGGGCCTGTGCCTTGCGGGCTTGGGCCCTCAGACCCTTACAGTTTAAAAAAAAAAAAAGTACATTTGGGCCTTTGGGGTGCCCGAGCACAAGGCTGGACCCCTGGGGCCCATAGGGCAATTTGTGTTTTAAATAATTAAAAAATAAGTCATGCGTGACCCTGGGGGCCCCGAGCACAAGGCTCAGGGGTCCCATGGAGCCCACAAGGCAGTTTTTTAAAAACAAATAAATACAAAATAAATAAACACTACACTGAACTAAATAAAAATAATAATAATAAAAATTAATTTAAAAAAACTAAACTGCAATGACTGTGGGGGTATTGACCAGTAGGCTCAGGCCCCCCAAGCTCCCAGCCACTCACTGTAGTTCAGGGGGATCGGGTGTCCAAGGCTTGTACAGTGAAAAACACTGGTCACCACACATGCTGCTACCACAGGCAGTATTTAAAAAAAAAAGACTTTGTCAAGGCTGTTGGAATTGGCTCAGCCTGTCTGCTCCACCCTGGAGGCAGGAGTTTAGATTGGGCTCCGCCCCCACACATGGTTCAGAGCCTTGTTGAGCTAAGGTGAAAACGTGGCTTGGATCCTAGGATTCGGCTTCCGTTCTAATGTATGTATATACATTCTAGGAATTGTAATATTTTTAAGTAGTGCATTGTTATATATTTTTATAACCGGTGTAATTATATGGCGTTATAAAGACCTTTGGGTGCCTTGTAATAAGAGTAAAATAAGGTTGTGGAGCCTTTAGAATTATATAAAAAATGCCTTGTAGAGAGAATCCTAGAGCTTGTGTTGTGCAAGAGCGCCACCCTGTGGACTTTGTTTATTAAACAGTGTATAGTTTTTGAGAAAAGGTCTACAAATGGTTCTTCTGTGTATTATACTTCCAGAACATAGGGGCGCAACAAGATGTATCTTGAGAGCCTTTTTTTTTTTTTTTTTTTTTCAACACATTGCATGGTTTTATGAAAGGGTTATGCATATAACATAAAATGAGTTGTGCTTAAAGTCAATTCTGTTTCTTTTGTACATGGTACCTCCAAGAGCTTGCGACGTCCCCAGAGGAAATGGAGATAGTGCAACAAGGTGAGTTACAGGCCAATCTAAAGCAGGTCCATGCACATTGTCTCAGGATCCCGCTTATGCAGGTAAATAAAGGAGTCCTTGAGTAAATGCCTTGAAATTTTTTGAAAAAAACATAAACCCCACAACTTTGGAGCTCACAGAGAACTCGTATAGTCTATGTATTAAATTGTAAATGTAACATTTATCTTTTTTATCCTGATGTCCCTCTGCGCGGTATGCGACTCCAGGGGTAACGCCACAGAAGGTGGATGGGAACGTTAAAAACACTGTATTCAAGAGGAAGACCCCAAGGTCTAGCGACGGACCGCCTATTAAGAATGGCCCCTCACGTGGGGAAACCCCAGGTGCTTTTTTAGAAACTGTAGAGCCAGATGAATACAATCCTCAGTGTGTCTCAAGCCTCTTTCACCCCAGCGGTATAGCGGCTATAACAGCCCCTGATATGTATTTTGCTATCATTACATCCTAGGGTCATCACATAAGAGCTTTGGAATAGTCGGTCATCAGACTAAACTGTCGAAGTCGTCTTTAAAGGTCAACAACGGAGCCGTTCAAAACCCGATGACGCCAACCGTATTCGTGAACAGTGCAGGACCCCGGGACCTACCATGCAGCGGTTCTACAGACATCGGTCATGACCCAGGTACAGCTCTTAACTACAACACATCATCTGTTGTAAAGGGTATGTCTAATACTGCGAACGCCTCTACACTGCCTACCTCCGGGCAGCGACTTGGACACTCTGACATTGTCATGCTCACGATCCCAGACACACAGCAGCTTGTACTCTGTGAAACCTCAGAGGGGACCCCTAAGCACTGCATCAATCCTAAAATAAATCACTTGTCCTTAAAGAATCGTAAAGTTGCAAACCCCTCAGCTACTGGCCATGCCTATAGACCTGTCTTTTAAAAAAGTTGTTAAGGATCAGACTACACCACCAGGCCCTCAGTCGGAGTCAATATGGGAGGGCCTGTCAGCGACCTACCACCAACAAACAGGGTAACGTTCCATCACAGTCTTTGGGGCACAGACTTGGAAAAGCATCTCATAGAGGATCCTTATTCCCATTGTATAGGTCTTCTAAAGGCGTTATCTGGTACTGCAGTGGGTTCTGAAGCCACAGCAGCGGCCCGTGACACCTCTAATGTGTCCCCCTCAAGGTTGCAGTCAGCAGGGTTACAATCATTATCACCCACCCACAGCACTTCCGGTGCATCCGAGGCCCTGAGTTATTACGATGAGCATTTAACCTCCCCATGTCTGATGTCACCAGTTACACCACCGGGGGCATACGACCTCACCAGCCCTGCACCAAGTATCTGTGCACAGTGGTCTTCACCATCCTCCTCAATATACCCAGCCAGCAGTATAGGATGTAGCGGATTACAAAGTCACAGTTTTGGAACCCCGTCTAGCGACGATCAGGCCTCTCAAACCCTGGAGTGTTCACATTGGAACCCTGTTTTTACGTCCTGCGCCAGTCCGTCCACTCAGAAAGAGGGTCACAATGTTAACCAGGGTCCCATAGCTGGGGCTGCTCTGGGAGCTGTCACTCATACATATAACTTCTCAAATAATGACCTAGAAACCGGCCCTATGGACCCTAATAGAGTCCTGGACACCTATATAAAAGAAAAACATCAGTCTGTTGGACAGTTAAAATTCAGACTCCGTCTAAAGACTTTAAAACTGGGTAAGAACGGTTACAATACTGGTGCCTCCAGAGCTACCGTAAGGGCTTTAATACAGCAGTTGGCCCAGTGTAGAAGCGACGTTGTCCAAGCTTGCGATTCAGCAGTTGCGGACATGAGTAACATACCTGCGTGACTATGCATGCAGACCGACCTAGGGACTGAAGGACCCGCATTTACTAATACTACTGTCCGTAGATCTAAATATAGAAAGAAGACCCAGTATGTGCTCAGTAAAGCTCTAAGGGCCAGATGTAGCAAAGGTTTTTACCCATTCTGTGTCTATGGGAAAAAGTGTTCGTACATATGGCCCAATGTGTTTTATGGGTGCTAAAAACTCAAAAGCAGTGTGAGCCAACCCCTAACGGTTTAAAACTCATAAAAATAGAACCCTCAACGTCTAAAACACATCCCATAAGGCCTCAAAATATAACGTTAGGCGATGCTATGGGCATTTACAGGTACTCAGGGGGTAAAGTTCAGACCTGGCTCAACCCAGAACAATCTGAAGTATCGCCACCCTTATTAAGTGAAAGGTCAGGGTCATCACTTGTAAATATCCCAAATGTTGTTCAGGCAGGCTGTGGCCGGCTGCCAAAAACCAATTGGGCCTGTAAGAAACAGAAGTGGGCTGGTAGTGCTAGAAACCGCAAGCTTTTAATAAGGAAGTTAAACAAAGCCAGACTAAGCATTACAAGGAGGTATAAAAAGACACCTACAGCTAACCTTAGTCAACTACCTGCGGATGATACCCGGGGGGGGCCCTCCAACCACCGACAATTCTCATGCTGAGGCTTCAGAACAGGTGTTTTTGGAAAGTGTGAGAAGGTATAGTCATACTGTAGAGCGGTTTAACACTACAGAGCACTATGAGGAGTTTAGGTTTGTTAACCATGACCGCCTAAACTCCTCCAATCATGGTGTTATAGCTATACATCAGGCAGTGCAAACGCTCATAGAACGATTGTTACAAGATGTGGGGCCTAACGATTTATTTCAGATGCGTTTTAAAGGGCAGGGTCTCAATAGTCCTCTGTTCACCAGACGGTCGTCTCGAGATGTGTTTGATGTTGTGACATTTCTAGAAAACCTGTCTAAGGTTTTACAGAGCAAGGATGAATTACTGGCGTACGGGACATTTAGAATCATCGCCCTCGTTGTTAGGGGCCATGAGGGCGGTGCTTCCAGAACCTTAAAGAGCGTCATGTATAGTAAAATCATTGGTAAAAAATGTCGATGGTTGCTCGACTTTAACACCGGAACTACCAACATGTGTCTGGCGGCAAGCATTGTGGGGTTGTTGGTGGACCGGGCCACCCCAGACAATGTCATTATGTCTATGGCGGTTGCAGCCCATGAGGCTCTTCAACTACCACCCGATAGACTGGTTGGTTTTGGGGGCCTCGGCCGTTTTGAGAACCATTTTGCCGTTACGGTAAAAGTTCTGTACCACAGCAGTTCTTAAAAATACTTCACAACCAATGAACGTGTCAGAAACAAGACTGTTTATCATGAAAACCACTTTTACGGTATCTTGAACCTGAAGGGTTTTCTAGGAGCCAAGTATGTTTGCGAACACTACGACCACATATACAACAACCAGACCAGACACCAGTGTGAAATGCACTATAAAATGTGTCAGAGGGACAAGTGTGTCGCCAGTGACCCTCAGAAGGTGAACTGTTCGACGTGCAAGATGTTCTGTCGATCGCAAGCCTGCGTGAACGTGCACATAAACCTCGCACAGTGCGTCAGTAAATCAGACTGTGGGGCTTGCGGTTGTTACAAACCCACGATTGTAAAGGTATGCAATGTCCCCAGGGTAAAGCGTATTTTATACCCTGGATGTCGCATGAATGTTACATGCTCGTAGGATACCCCCAGAAAAAAACAGAAGACTATATCGTATTCGATATAGAGTGTATGCAGGAGACAAGTGTGCACCAGCCTAACTACATTTACGCCCATCATCTAATATCCGATGAAAACTGGGAGTTTGAAGGCCAGTCTTGCGTGAACGATTTCCTCAACACGTTCACGCAACCAAAACACTACTGGTATCCAATGCTTGCACACATCTCAAAAGTGTACGACTCGTTCTTTATTCTCCGGGACCTGATTCGTGAAAAGCTGGCTGTGGACCTCATCATCCAGGGTTCCAAACTGATGCTGTTAAAGGTTGTGCCTTTTGAAATTAGATTCATAGACACCTTGAATTTTTTGCCCATGAAGTTGAGCAAGTTGCCAAGAGCCTTTGGTTTCGAAGGCTGTAAAGGTTATTTCCCTCACTTTTTTAACCCGTGGGCTAATCAGAATTACAGCGGTCCTATGCCTCCGCCAGACAGTTACGGCATTGAGTACATGATGCCTTCTGAAAAAGAGAGCTTTCTACAATGGTACGATGAAAACCGTGAAAATCGGTTTCATGTTCAAATAGTTGAAAGCTTACTGTAAGGCAGATGTCATGATCTTGCGAAAAGCGTGCAACCTTTTCAGAGACGTTGTGGTGGAGATGACAAAGCGGGTTAGGATTATTAAAACCAAATCCCGCAAGAGAAAAAAAATAATTGAATACCTAGACCCATTTAGGAACATTACCTTGGCTTCGATGTGCATGTCTATTTATCAGCACATGCTTTTAAAACCTGAAACCATAGCTCTAGTACCACCCGACCTCTATAACGGTAAACAGAAACGCTACTCCACCCCGTCTATTCAGTGGCTCATGTACGTCTCGGAGAAACAGAACATTTTCATTCAGCACGCTTTGCAGGGTTGTGAATTTTGCCTGGGCCGCTACTACCTAGACGGGAATGCGCTAATTAATGGGGTGCCAACCGCCTTTGAGTTCAACGGTTGTTTTTATCATGGTTGCCCGCGTTGTTACAAGCCCCATGAGTATAATAGACTGCAGGGCACCACATTTGAACATCGTACTCTGGCCAAGGCGCAGTATATTGAGAACAGCGGTTTTGCTTTGAGAACCCTCTGGGAACAAGTGGTTAGACGAGTTAGCAAAAGATGCTGAACTGAGCACTTTTATTAAGAGTCGACAGTTACAAGCACCTTTGGAACCCCGCGGCGCCTTATTCGGCAGCCGTACAAATGCCATGCAACTGTACCGTTTCGCTGGTCAGGGTGAGAAAATACACTACTATGACTTCACCAGTCTGTATCCCTATGTGAACAAAGTGAAGTTGTACCCAGTGGGGCATCCTAGGATCATATATAGGAACTTTAAGCCCCTCAATGAGTACTTTGGGCTCGTTAAGTGTCAAATTAACCCTCCACAGAAGATTTACTTCCCAGTACTTCCGTACAGAGTCGACGGCAAGCTAATGTTCCCCCATGTCAAACATGTGCTGAAAGTAAACAGACCAGCGTGTGTAGACATAGTGATGAGCAAAGGCTGCTGGACGGGACCTGGTGTACCATCGAGATACAAGCGGCCCTCGAGAAAGGTTACCATCTCGGTAAAATACTGGAGATTTGGCACTTTCCACACACAACAACTCGACTCTTTTCTGAGTACATCAACCTGTTTCTCAGAGACAAACAGGAGGCATTGGGGTATCCCGACTGGTGCATTGATGAACCCTCAAAGCAAAATTATATCGCTGATTACCATGCTCACGGGGGTATTATGTTGAGACCTGAGTTCATCAAGGTTAACCCCGCCAGACGCCAGCTGGCCAAGCTCTGTCTTAAATCCTTGTAGGGTAAATTCACACAGCGTACCAATCTGTCAAACATATCCATTGTCATAGACCCAGATGAGCTTTTTAAGTATCTATTTGCCCCGTCTTATGACGTGTCCAGTTGTGAATTTATAGACGATGAGACGGCTGCTCTATGCTGGAAATACGCCAAAGAGTACCCCACATCTTATAACAATATAAACATCTTCATAGCGTGCTTCACAACCGCTCACGCTCGTCTAGAGCTTTACAGACTGTTGGATAAGCTTCAGGATCAATGTTTGTGCCATGACACAGACTCCGTTATTTTTGTTAGTAAAGAGGGTGATGAAGATCTGCCGTTGGGTGATTATCTAGGGGATTTGACCAGTGAACTCGAAAAGAATGAGTACATACTCCCATACACGTCCTCAGGACCCAAGACCTACAGTTACAAAACCTCTAACAACAGGGTCTGCATGAAGGTCAAAGGCATCACTTTAAACGTTAACAATACAGTTAAAATAAATTTTGACATTCTGAAGAGGCTGGTGCATGAGTACTATGAAAATAGCCGAGCAGTAGTCGTAAATCTCCCCTGCATAGTCAGGTCCAAAAAGAGGTGGAAAATTACAACACAACCTCTGTATAAAACACTGTGCGTATTGTTTGATAAACGGGTCCTTGCTGAGGACTACAAAACACTACCGTACGGTTAAAAAACATTAGAGTGATGACCCCCAACTGCTATGGACACCAGGCTGCAACACCCATTCTCATGCATTCTAGCCGGCCCCTCAAATAGCGGTAACAAATATTTTATGAAGAAACTGCTTGAAAAGCCTCCTGGTGTTTTATCTCAGACCCCTAACAACATTGTATGACTTTATTCTTGCTGGCAAGATCTTTACATGGAACTCTCCCTAAAGTTCCCACACATCAGATTGATAGAAGGCATCCCCAATAACCTCAACGACAACGACTTGTTACCTAAACACCTTGTAAACATGGTCGTTGTGGACGATCTCATGCGTGAAGGAGGGGACCACCCCGAGATCGAGAGAGCTTTTACTCAATATTTGCATCATCGTAATCTGAGTATATGCTACATCGTGCAGAACTTGTTTTACAAGGGCAAAAGCACTCGTTCTATAACTCTCAACACTTCATACTTGGTCTTATTTAAATCCCTCCCGATAAGCTACAGATAGCAGTTATAGCTAAACAGATGTACACAAGAAATACCCAGTTTTTCATGGAAGCTTTTAACGATGCCGGCGTAAAATCCTATAGCTATTTACTGGTCGATTTAAAACCCAACACTCTAGAAGACTACAGACTATGCACCAGTATTTCCCCCCCATGGTTTCCAGTCGCTTACATACCTAAAACAGCCTCCAAAGCTTATAAAAAGACTCCTTAAGAAGACTTTTTTATAACATTTACACTCTAAACCTTGTAATATAAGGTCACCACAATCTCTGCGCAGCTACGGCAAAATTTAGACCTCCTAAAAATGCCGGTCACAGCCAGCCCCATGAAAAGAAAAGCTATCCTATGCGCTGCTTTGGACGATTTAGTGGCGGCCATTTCAGAAATTGGCCTAAACACCCTAAAAAGTAATGTTCCGATATCGACAAGCCAGTTCTGTGTGCGGAAGAAGAAGCAGCACATTATTAAGAAGCTAAGCAATAAAAGGGTGTTGCTCCTTTCTAAAAGGAAAATGGTCAAACAGTCAGGAGGCTTTATAGGTTCGCTGCTGGGTATAGTTATACCCTTAATAACAGGTCTCCTGTCAAAGACATGATGGAGCACTCCCCAAAAATGTACCTTGTGCCTCGCCATCAGCTGGAACAGTTGGGCCCCTCGACCACCGACGTTTGGGACATCTGCAGAAAGGAGAAACAGCTTCTCGATGCTGAGATCAAAACCATTTTGAACCAAACCGATTTAAAACCACAGAACAAAGCGGGGCTTTACTCAGGAGCACTTCAAAACTTTTTACAGTATTCCAAGCAACTTCACAATGAAAAAAACAAACTAACTCTGTACGCCCCCGCCGAGATACAGCCGGCGGCTGAACCAGTAGGACCTCAAGACCATGGACCATCACCCACCATGTAGACCTTTTAAAAAATGTAAGTCAGAAGTATAGAGGGGCTGCTCAAATGTTGCTCAGTAAAATGGCTGTTACTAAAGATTTGACCTCTTGGAACGACAGGGGTGAATTTATTTACAAGGGGCAGCCGGTTGCCGGATCACACATGTACGATCTGGTCAGAGGTCTCACACATGGTAGAACCCTATCGACACAAGACCCTCCTAGAGGTTGGGAGCAGTTGCTAAGCGCCGCTGTGGAACTCAATATCCCCTCCATGATCATCAGTAACGCCGACCATCGGCGAAGGCTTGAAAGTTTGAAAGGTTCCATCCCTGGTGTTTTTACCAGGGGGCCCCTCGAGCCGACATCGCCTTCTAGGAGACTCGGCGCTCTACAACTGGTGCCTAAAAAGAGATTGTTCAAAATGGACACCTGGTTACCGCTCTAATATAATCCCAAAATTTGAACCATTGTACAGTATTGTTAAAAGGTTCGCATGTCGAAAGATATTTACTTCATTTTATTTTTTACCCGTGTACATGTTTGTGGTGAAAACTGTTTCTAATAAACGTGTTTAACATTTCATCAGTAGTCCATCATCTTTTTTAAAAAAAATTATATGGTTTTAAAATGTGTGGTGGGTGAATAAAAATGCATAGTCTGTTTTCAGGTTACAATGTTTTTTTTATTTTAGATATTCATCAGTACAATAGAGGCTTTACAAAGCCTTACACCTTTGGCATACACCATATTCTGTTGTAACAATTTATCGACATGGGCCTAGTCTTTTCATTCACATATTTCATAACAATTGTTTACTAGATCAGTGGAATACAGATTAAAAAAATTCCTAAACATCATACCCTCAGACATTTTACTAACGCAATAAATACAATGTTCCCCACATGAGATGGCTAGAGAATCCTGTACACGCAGTTTGTTATACAACAGCAGGTGATGCTTTTTTTACATATTTGAATATTGGTTTTATATAAATGTCATGCTCGGGGAACTCCGCTAAGCTGTTAAACACTATAACCTTGTCTACAACAAGAAACATTGCAGCCCAGTGTGTATCACCCTTGTAATGCGGGTCAGTGTTAAAGACTAGGGTGTGGGGTCTTTCAGGGCCTATCTTTTCAGGTAGCCCATTGCTCAGAAATACACCTAAAAAGTATTTGTTAACGTATCTATGCCTACTTAAGAAGTCACGTATCTCAGTAGGGTCCATTTTACGACCTTTTAATGATAGTCGAACATAAGTTGCCGGGCGTGATTGACCTGGATAACGCTGTTGAATACCGAGTAAAACAACCATATTCACATTGGTAGCCAAGGCTTGTGCAAAACGTATTTCAGTTTTTAGATTTCTGTTTTTGATCAAGTTGTAGTGGTCACCATCTTCCATATCAGGCGTCAGATCAAGCGCAAACAACGGCTAGCCAGCCCCATACCCCTCTTTGAAACAACAGCTTCTGAGTCCTGCAGATGTTTCCCTGTTATCGAGACCAGTCCGAGATATTCCCTGACAAAACTGGATGTTCCAAAACTTGGAGTGAATGGTTTTGCAGGGATAACAGCGCCCTCGTGGACCAGAGCGGCATAGTTGATATCGTAGTGTTTGAAGTTTAATGGGTTCGGGGTATAGAGTCCACTAAAAGCTGTATTGTCCACAAACCAGATGATGATGGGTTTCGGTAACTGGCCCAGAAATAGATTCTGCTGCTGCGTTAATCTAGTACCTGCGGGGATGCTGAATATCTTCAGAGCCACTCTTTTAATGGTGTATTTTGCATTCGATAGTTGTAAAACTTCAGCATGGGCCAGTCTGACACTCAGTGATACTTTCACTCTCTTTACAAACAGACTTCTGGACAATATAACCAGTTTATACTGTTCCGCATTGCTGCTGATGAGACAGAATGCATCCTTGTTGCGGTTTAGTTTGATCTTAAGATCTATACCGTTGATTAGAAGCTTATCTTGGAAGAAAAGGTCTGAATGTATGCGCCCCAGGAGATCAAATTGCCTACTGCCGGTTTAGAAGCTGGCTTTTTTTTTTAAAAGCAGCGTTGGAGCCGTCCAACGCCGTGTCCTCAAAATGCACTTCAGTATCTTTGTAGAAGAGTCCCGTTGAAAGTTGTGTGTCCAGGGCTTCACGGCTGTAATTTTGAATACTCTCTATGTATGCCCTGTATGTATGCCCTGTAGGCGTACATGTTCTCACTCTGACTCTCACCTAACTAGGGAGACCAGGGTCCTCAGACCCCTGTCTCCAAGGATAGTACTCACTGTTTCTGGATCTTCCACAGGGGAGTCCAGTTCCTCTGGGAAAATTGAGGGCAGCCTCAATGTAGAGGATATCCCTTTAGCAAGGATGGCCAAGAGGTTAGCTTTGAAGCAACAACTCCTAGCTATAGAAAGGGAGAGAGCAAAAATGGGTCTAGCACCCATACATGGTGGCAGCAACATAAATAGAGTAAGAGAAAATTCTGATATCCTAAAAATCCCCAAAGGGATTGTCTCAAAATATGAAGAAGGTGATGATATCACCAAGTGGTTCACACCTTTTGAGAGGGCTTGTGCAACCAGGAAATTAAACAGATCTCACTAGGGAGCTTTCCTTTGGGGAATGTTCACTGGTAAGTGTAGGGATAGACTCTTCACACACTCTGGTAAAGGTGCTGAATCCTATGACCTCATGAAGGCTACCCTGATTGAGGGCTTTGGATGCTCAACTGAGGAGTACTGAATTGGGTTCAGGGGGGCTCATAAACCTCGAGCCAGTCCTGGGTTGATTTTGCTGACTACTCAGTCAAAACACTAGATGGTTGTATAACTGGCAGTGGAGTGCATGACTATGATGGGCTTTATAATTTGTTTATGAAGGAGCACCTGTTAAGTAACTGCTTCAATGATAAGTTGCATCAACATCTGGTAGTCCTAAGTCCACTTTCTCCATAAGAATTGGGAAAGAAGGTAGACCAATGGGTCAAGACAGGGGTGACCAAGACTTCCACAGGGGGTGACCAAAAGAAAGGGGTCACAAAACCTCTCCAGGGGAAGTGTGGTGAGACATCCAAGGACAAAACTAAAGAGTCTTCTCAAAGGCCCCAACACCCTGGTCAGGAGGGTGGGTCCTGAGCCTCTTCACAGTCCACAAATGGGTATAAGGGTAAACATTTTGATCCCAAGAAGGCCAAACTGGAGACAAGGCCTGTCCCAAGAGAAGTCCCACTAGCACTACTCCAGTTGGTACTGGTGTGTGTAAAAACAAGAGCAACGAGCAGAACACAGGGTGAAAAAGAAGTGTTGGTGCCTGAAATAATGGCCCAACCTTCCAAGAGAAAAGGTAAGAGGACAGGGGGGGGCAGCCTCTGAACAGCACAAGAAGCAACACCTCTCTTCCCAGGAAGATGTCTTATCCCCTGAGGCAACTGAGTCCATGGAGTTGGAGCCTTACCAGGTAGAGCTCTTGGGCCAAGGGGAACCCTCAAGGGAACAGCTGTGCCAGGGACAAAAGACTTGTCCCACTCTTGAAGGCCTGAGACACCAAACTGCTGAACAGTTGAAAGGAGATATCAGTAGCTCCCACAGGGTCTATCGGGAGGATGGACTCCTTTACACTGAGTAAGATAACCCAAACCTGGTGCCACTAGGAGAGTGGTAGTGCCTCAAGAGTTTAAGGAGTTTATCCTCACATTGGCCCATGATATTCCCTTAGCTGGGAATTTGGGACAGACCAAGACATGGGACAGATTAGTGAACCATTAAGGGAGGTTTACAGCTCCTGTGTCACCTGTCAAGCCAGTGGCAACATAGTTGGCCATCCAAAGGTCCCCTCATTCAACTTCCAGTGGTGGGGGCCCCCTTTGAAAGGGTTGGTATGGACATAGTGGGTCCACTTGAGCCTCCCACAGCCTCAGGGAACCAATACATACTGGTAGTAGTGGATCATGCTACCAGATACCATGAAGCAATTCCCCTTAGGTCAACTACTGCCCCTGCAGTAGCCAAGGCCCTTATTGGTATTTTTACCAGGGTGGATTTCCCTAAGGAAGTGGTTTCTGACAGAGGTACAAAGTTCATGTCAGCTTACCTCAAACACATGTGGAATGAGTGTGACGTGACTTATACGGTCACCACACCATATCATCCACAAACCACTGGTCTTGTTGAAAGGTATAACAAGACATTAAATGGCATGATCATTGGTCTCCCTGAAAAACTCAAAAGGAGATGGGATGTCCTCCTGCCATGCTTGCTTATTGCCTACAGAGAGGTGCCACAGAAGGGAGTAGGGTTTTCCCCCCTTTGGCTTCTGTTTGGCCATCCTATAAAGGGACCTTTGGCACTTGTTAGAGAAGGCTGGGAAAGACCTCTCCATGAGCCTAAACATGATGTGGTGGACTATGTGCTTGGCCTTTGCTCAAGGATGGCTGAGTACATGGAAAAGGCATCCAAAAACCTTAAGGCCAGCCAACAACTCTAGAAGTTGTGGTATGACCAAAAGGCTGCAATGGTTGAATTCCAGCCAGGGCAGAAAGTCTGGGTTCTGGAGCCTGTGGCTCCCAGGGTACTTCAGGACATATGGAGTGATCCTTACCCAGTCCTTGAGAAAAAGAGTCAGGTCACTTACTTAGTGGACCTGGGCACCAGCAGGACACCCAAGAGGGTGATCCTTGTTAACCGCCTGAAACTCTATAATGATAGGGCAGACATAACCATCCATGCTGATGGTTTCTGATGAGGATCAGGAAGCAGAGATTGAGCCTCTCCCTGACCTCCTCTCAATTGACCCTAAAGATGGATCAGTAGATAGAGTTGTTTATTCAGACACCCTCTCTGCCCAACAGCAAGCTGACTGCAGGCAAGTCCTGCAGCAGTATGCTGAGCTCTTCTCTTTGACTCCTGGTCAGACACACGTGCATACCCATGATGTGGACACAGGAGATAGCCTGCCTGTCAAAAACAAAATATACAGGCAGTCTTACCAAGGCAATGAGAGCACCAAGGTGGAAGTCCACAAGATGCTGGAGTTAGGAGTGATAGAGCACTCTGACAGTCCCTGGGCTAGCCCAGTGGTCTTGGTCCCTAAACCTCATACCAAAGATGGGAAAAGAGAAATTAGGTTCTGTATGGACTACAGGAGACTCAATTCTGTCACCAAGTCAGATGCTCACCCCATAACCAGAGTTGATTAATTAATTGACAAGTTAAGTGCAGCCAAACTGCTGAGTACCTTTCACTTAACTGCAGAGTACTGGCAAATTAGGATGGTACCTGGACCCAAAAAAAAAACAGCATTCTCAACACCTGAACTTTGAAGTTTGACAATGGTCTTTGCTGGAAGTCCTGTGTAAATGGCACAATAGTAGTTGAAGCATTAATTTGCACTATCTGAGTGATCCTATGAGGCTATGAAGGGCAACCTAGGCAATCAAAATTGGTAGAAAGCACTTCTGGAGATGGTGTTGAATTGTGCGACAAGTAATATCCCAGCCTTTCATACATTTTTGACAGGTTGAGAAGGGGGTAATTTCAAAGGAAGAACTGTGAACTCTGAGGAGCCCAGTAGACGAATCTCTTCTTCAGATGCACTAAAGCACAGTTTGTTCTCATGCATCTGTTTGTGACTGTGTGTTAGACAAGCTCCAACTGGCTACCAATCCCAGGAACGTCTTGTTGGTTAAGATGCAGCTAAGTATCTTCAAAGCACATGTGGCACTGATACTGTTGGATCTTGTGATCTAAAGTAAGTTATTTTGCATACATTGAAGCTAGAAAGGATTTAAGTAAATATTTACAATCTACCCCAAACAATGGTGGATGCTCCGGAGACAAATGTGCCAAGATTGACTTGCTGAGTTCTTATTTTGAGAAATAATATGAACCATTGAGTGCCTTTCCTCCAAACCTAGTATTCTGTGCTTGAGGGTAGAGGATAACGATTTGGTAGATAGTGTCAAATGCATCAGAGATTAATTTACAATAGGTGATTGGGGTAACTTCCACAACCACATATATCAGCTTTTTTTCTCATATTAAACAATTGAGCTGTCAGATGAGGAGCACAAATCAAGAGGGGGATAGAACAGTCAAGGACTATTCTCAACTGCAATTTTACATTAGCTGATCAGCACCCTCCATTGAGTATTCCACATGTATTTTCATAAGGTCTAACTGTGGGTTCCATCAAATCTGATGCAGCGTGACACAGGTCAACGCAGGACCTCGCATGGCAGAACCTGATTGGTGGCCTCATCAGATCCAGCGCAGCACAAGCCAACTCGATGCAGGACCTTCTATCACATCGCTCACAGCTCCTGATTAGAAATGGTGCAATGCAACAACTCAATACAGGACCTTTTATTGCAGCCCTCACAGTTCCTGATCAGAATCAATGCAGCGTGATGCTGCTCAACACAAGACTTCGCATCACAGCTCATGATCAGAGTCAATGCCAAACGAGACAAAGCGTCTCATCAAGGACATAAGGTAGAACACTCAGCATGACAAACATTGTCCCTATGTCTATGATGCGCTCCATCATGGCCAGCCTGCACTTGTGGCTTTGTGCTCCTCCGGTTTCACCAGATAACCACAGTTGGTGTTTGAATCATATATATTGGAGTGTATCCAAAAACAATCAATTGTGGGTCCATATCTTGTGTAGAGCAGTTACGAATATATTAGGGATGTTTTAACTTGAGTTTTGGTTCTAACTATATGTCTGATCATAATTTCTCAAGACTGCCGCAGGCAACAGGTCTATCCTGTTGTTGCAGGACCATGCTACTCAATACTCCTCAAGCCATACTTCTGAGGACGGTGACTGCACACGTATTGGCCAGTGCACTGATGATATCTTTACTCAGGTTGGTTTCCCCAAAGAAGTGGTGTCTGGTCGGGGCACCAACTTCTTGTCAGCATACATGAAGTCATTATGGGATGTTTGTGGAGTAACTTACAAGTTATCCACACCCTATCACCCCCAGAACGATGGGCTTGTTAAGAGGTTCAACAAGACCCTCAAAGGCATGATCATGGGCCTGTCAGAGCCCTTAAGGTCGGGAGTGAGACGTCTTCTTGTCATGCCTGTTGTTTGCCTGCAATAAGGTGCCAAACAAAGGGGTAGGGTTCAGTCTCTTTGAGCTTCTGCATGGCCACCCTGTGAAGTGGCCTATCAGCCTCATAAAGAAGGGGTGGATTCAAGCTCCTGATAAACCACACCAGGGTGTAATCACCTACATGTTGGCTCTCTGGACTCAAATGAAGCACTTCTGGAAGGAAGCACTTTTGGAAACACACCACGGAGAACTTGGAAGGCAGACAGGAATTCATGAAACTTGGGCATGACCTCGAGGCCACTCTGGTTAAGTTTCAGCTGAGCCAAAAAGTATGCATAATAGAGCCAGTGGAGTCCCGGGCCTTGCAGGACCTGTGTACCAGGCCCTATGTAGAGCAGGTGCACAAGGGGGGAGACCACATATTTGGTATATCTCAAGATCCCCAGGAACCCTTAGGAAGTCCTGCATTTAAGAGGTCTGAGATAACAATGTTCCTAGTGACGGATGATAGGGTGGAGGAGGAGAATGGACCTCTCTCTGACCTCCGATCTTCCAAGTAGCAGAAGAGGTCAGTGGAAGGTGTTGTATTCTCTCCTACCCTGACCCCGGAGGAACAGAGGAACTGTTGCCAATTGCTAGACCAATTTGCCTCCCTCTTCTCACTTACCCCAGGGGGTCACCACTTGGTGAACTCACGTCATTGACACCAAGCACAGCATGCCTGTCAAAAACTAAATTTACAGGCTGTCTGACAAAGTGAGGGATAGCATTAAGGATGAGGTGTCAATAATGCTGCTGTTAGGGTGTGATTGAGCATTCCAGCAGATCTTGGTCCAGCCCAGTGGTTCTGGTACCCAAGGCTGCCCCACCACCAGGTGCTACACCAGAACTCCAGTTTTGTGTGGATTACAGTGAGCTCAATTCAGTCACAAAAATGATGCTCACCCAATCGCCTGAGTTGATGAGTTCATTGCGTATGTCTAAACTAACGTCAGGATACAGGCAGATTGCCTTGACCAAAGAGGCTAAGGAGAGGTCTGTATTCTCCACCCCAGAGGGCCACTTTCAGTTTAGGGGGATGTTTTTTGGGTTAAAGAATTCCCCTGCCACCTTCCAGAAGTTGGTCAATCAGGTCCTGGCTGAGAAGAGGGTTTCAGTGCCACCTTTCTAGACAATATTACGATCTTCAGGTCCATCTGGGAAGACCGCCTGTCCTGCCTCCATGAACTATTTCAGGCCTTGCAGAAGGCAGGCCTGACTACCAAGTCCATTAAGTGTCAAATAGGGCAGAAATCTGTGGTCTACTTGGGGCACCAATTTGGTAGGGTCAAGGTGCAGCCTCAAAATCCAGTCCATTCTGGCTTGGGAACCTCCCAGACCCAAACTGAAGCAAGAGCCTTCTTAGGTCTCTCCAGTTACTGCAGGAGATTTGTCAAAGGATATGGCAGCATTGCTGATCCCTTTGTGGAGCTGACTTTTAAAAAAGCAGCCCGGGAAGGTGATCTGGACGAACACGTGGCAGAATGCTTTAGGCACCTTGAAGGAGACGATGTGCACAATACCAGTGCTCAAGACCCCTGACTTCACTGAGGAATGAATCAAATTAATTGTCCAGACAGTTGCCTCAAAGCACGGCAAAGGGAGTATGCTCTCATAGCTGAATGAGAAGAGCCTAGACCGAACTGTAGCCTTCATCAGCCAGAGGTTACTTCTCAGGAAACATTTGTGGAGTGCAATTGAAAAACAAGCCTTTGCAGTGGTCTGGACACTGAAAATGTTGAGACCACCATACTTGCTTGGGACTCACTTCTAGGTTCAGATAGATCAAAGACTTCTCTGATCGCTAATGCAGATGAGGGGTAAGAATCCCAAACTGTTGAGGTAGTCCATCTTGCTACAGGGAATGGACTTTATGTCATGCTATGTTATGTTGATTTGTATAGTGCACTAATCACCCTAGAGGGTATCCAGGCACTTGGGCAAAGTGTGTAGGTGTGTGGTCCCAAAGTGTTTATATGAAGAGCCAGGTCTTCAGCTTCTTGCGGAAACCAAGAAGTGAGGAGTCTGTTATGTGTTAAGAGTGGTTGTTCCATGTCTTTGGCGAGATGCAGGAGAATGGGTGACCTCCAGTTACGCTTTTGCGGGTGTTTGGCGAGTGAGAGTGAGGCAGAGCGTAGGTATCTAGTCAGTTGGCAAAAGTGTACGCAGCTGTTCAGGTATTATGGTCCTGTGTTGTTTACTGCTGTGTGTGGGAGAGAGAATTGGCTGCACTTGTGAATGGGGAGCCAGTGAAGCTTCCTGTGGTGTGGTGTGCTGTTGGTGCAGCTGGGGAGGTTGAGTATGAATCTTTCAGCTACATTCTGGATGGTCTGGAGTCTATGTAGGAGTTGTTTGGAGATTCCAGCATAGAGTGTTGCCTTAGACCAGCCTTCTTGTGATGAGTGCTTATGTGGTGGGCCGCCTGGTGTTCTGAGGCAATTGTTTGAAAATCTTTAGCAGCATGCATAAGATGTGGAAGGAGGAGGTGCACACTGTGTTGACTTGAGTCATCATGTTGAGTTTGTCATCTAGGATGATCCCTAGATTTCTTGTGTGGTCTCTAGGTATGAGTGTTGGTCCTTGCTCCGACAGTCACCAGGTGGAACCCCATGGGGAGGTCTTGTTGCCAAAGACAGATACTTCTGTCTTGATGAACTTGAGCTTCAGGCAGTTGGTTTGTATCCAGTCTGCTACCATGGTAATGCAGTTGGTTTTGGTGGTGTTTGTCTTGGCCATCACAGAGAGGATAAGTTGGGTGTCATCAGCGTAGGAAATGATGGTGATGTCTTGTGACTGGATTATGTTGGTGAGCGGTGTCATATATATATTGAAAAGATTGGGACTGAGGAACAATCTCTGTGGGAGACTGCATATCAGTTTCTTGGTCTCTGATGTGAAGGGTGGCACCCTGACCATTTGGGTTCTTCCCTCGGGGAAGGGATAGATCCATTTGCGAGCGGATCCTTGTATGGCAGTCTTGTGAAGTCTTTTTATAAGGGTGTTGTGGGATATAGTGTTTAAAGTCCCAGAGAGGTCAAGCAGGATGAGGAACGCTCAGTCCAGGATGTTTTGAATGTTCCCAGCGGCCGCGATGAGTGCTGTTTCATTGCTGTGGCTCTTTCTGAATCCTGATGGTGTGTTGCCTAGAATATGATAAAGTTTGAGGTGGGCTGTAATTTTCTTGGCTTTTTGGTAGCCTTCCCAATCACTTTGGCTGGATAGGGGAGCAGGGAGATGGGTAGGAAGCTGCTCAGTTAATTTGGGTCGGCTGTGGGCTTCTTGAGGAGGGCATTGCTTTTTGCAAGTTTCCATTCATTCGGGAAAGTGGGAGACATGATGGAGATGTTGATGATGTAGGTCAGGGTGTGCTGATTGGTGATGTTCCCAGTTTGTAGATGTGGTGGGAGCATGGGTTTGTGGAAGCCCCTGGGTGGATGGTCTGCATGATTGCCGCTGTGTCATTTCTGGTGAGGGTTGTCCATTTGGTCAGGTGG
The DNA here is from genome assembly GCF_031143425.1 of Pleurodeles waltl. Classification (NCBI taxonomy): domain Eukaryota; kingdom Metazoa; phylum Chordata; class Amphibia; order Caudata; family Salamandridae; genus Pleurodeles; species Pleurodeles waltl. The sequence goes on along the minus strand of NC_090442.1, from coordinate 316,878,116 downwards.
TGATCATGGTTGGTGGTGGGATGGTTAGCAATGAGTTCTCTGGGATTGGGTTGGTGTGTGAACTTGCTGTAGATGTTTATGATTTTGCTGTGGAAAAAGTTGGATATGTTGCTTCAGAGTTATTGAGAGGCAGCATTCTTGTTGACCGTGATTAAGGGTGAGGTGAAATCCTTGGCGATCTCCTTGCAGCTTTTCAAGCTTCCTTCAATGTGGTCCAATAGTGCTTTTTTCTTGGTGCCTCTCATTTGCTGGTGATAGCGTCTGTGTGTAGCCTTGTAAGTAGTTCTCTTGGTGGTGCCATAACTGGCTCTCCATTTCCTTTCTAGCTGTTTACAGTGTTATTTGGTCTCTTAAAGGTCTTCTGTGTTCCAGGTGGTCAGCTTGTTTGATCTACTATGCTTGTTGGGTTAGATAGGTACAAGGGAGTCCGAGCAGTTCTTGGTCAAGTTGTTGAAGCTGGCAGGGGTGTTGACTTAACATGTGTTGATTTGGAAGTGGCTGATAGAGTGGTTGGTCCATGTGAGCTGTGTGTTGGAGTTGTATTTGATGATGTTGCTTGTAGTGAAGCTGGTGTCAGGTGTTTGTTGGTCCAGTGATGCGCTGGATGAGTTTGCTGTTGCTCAAGCTTTCAAGAAGTGAGGTGAAGCAGGATTCATTTTGGTCTTCCAGGTGAAAGTTGAGGTCACCATTGAGAATGTAGGCTCTGGAGTCGATAGCGAGTGGAGCAATAAAGTTGCTGATGAGGTTGGTAAAGGTGGCTCTGGGACTGGGTGTTTGGTAGGCGAGGGTTCTATTCCGGGTGAATTTTTCAAAGATTTGCTGCATGAAATGCAGGTATTTCATGAATGGGGTGGCGTTTTATGTGGATGTTGTGCATTTGATGAATTCCTTCTAGATGATAGTGAGTCATCTTCCTGGCTTGTGAAGGTGGTCCCGTTGAGCAATCTAGTAGCTCTCTGGGATTGTTGTAGCGATGCTGGGAGCTGATGAGGGGCTGAGCCAGGTCTCTGTGATAAAGAGGATCAGTAAGTCCCATATTTTAGTTGTGTGTTTGCTGAGTGATTGTGGGTTGAGAAGCATGCATGCAAGTGGGAGGTGACGTGCAGGTTTGTTTTGGCATATGGTGTAGGGTGGGAGTGTAGGCATTGTTGGTACTTGTGTGCTGTGTTGGGAGGCGGTATTGAGGACATGGTTAGTATTTGTGTGGAGGGTGTGGGTGGATGTCTGCTGGAGAAGTGGCAGTGAATACAGGTTAAAGCTCATACGGTGGTGACAGCTGGACAGCAGCAGTTGGGGGAACAGTACCCATGGGCTAGAGATGGTGTTTGCACTCAAATTCTAATGAATTGTCATTTAAAGTCCTCTTTAATGCTAAAGGTGGATTTTAAGTCACAGTTCTAAAAAATGCCACTTTTAGAGAGTTGCCATTTTCTTGTCCCAACCATTTGTGCCTTCTGCCAGTGTCCTGGGTCATATAACTGTGAATTGCTTTGCTGTTGAGGTTTGTGTATTGCTTCCAGATAGGGACATAAAAGGGATTAGGTGTTGGCAGGATGGGCCATCCTGGAAGGATAAATGGGAGGGGCTGTACTCAACTCCATTTATACTTCAGAGGGCTTTGCCTCCTGCACACACAAAGGACACAAGTTGCCTGCCTTTTGTCACCCTCAGACAGTTTAGAGCCTTGACAGGGGAATAGGAAGAACTTTCTAGAACTAGATGTATGGGATAGAACAGGGAGAACTTCCACACAGAGGCTGGCACCAGGTATAAATATTTGACCTTCTGAACCACTTCATTGAACCCTCCTGGACTTGTGGCATTTACAGACGAAGAACTGCGCTGCTACTGAAGGACTGCCTTTCTGTCTGAGACCAAAGATTGGACTGGCTTGCCTTCATCCCAGGCTACCCAGAGTGATTCTAAGGTTCAATTGGCTAATCTACCATGTGAGCTACAAGGATACAACAACCTCAAGCTTCAGAGGCCTTCCTGCAACTTCCCAGCTGATCTGCTGCACTGGACCTGCCTGGACGTACAACTGGGCCTCCCTGAGCCATGCTGCTGACCTCTGCCTGGAGTGAGACCTGATCCCCTAGAGGTGCCCCTTTATGTCCTGGACTATTGACCGGCATCAGAGCGTACTCCTCCCCGCCTAATTGTGGGTTCCATAAAATCCAGCACTGCTCAATTCAGGACCTCTCATTGCAGTCCTTACAGCTCCTGATAGGTATTGACAGAGTACAACAGAATTTGTCACAGGACTTTGCATTGCGGCACCCCACAGCTCCTAATCAGAACTGATGCCAAGTGATGCAAAGCCTTCTATCAAGGAAATAAGGTACAGCTCTCAGGAGGACTAACCTGGTCTCCGTATCCGCCCAACACTCCATAACAGTTGGCCTGGACTTGTAACTGTATCCTGGTCAGGCGCAACAAGATAACCACTGTTGGTGCTTTGTGCTTTTGGCAATATTTTTACTAAAACTCCAGTTGCACTGACTCGATCTTTGTCATTTTAGTATCAATTACAACTTACTCAATTTTTCTAGATTGGTTGGAATTTTGCATGTGTTGTGTTTTCATTTTATTGCTGTTTGTGTGCTGCATAAATACTTTCCACATTGCCTCCAAGTTAAGTCTGACTGTAGCTGTGTCAAGCTACTAGAGGTTTAAGAATGAGTTAATTTAGGCAAAGATTGTAGTTGTTGCCTGAGCGGAGATTCCACCCTGCTCAAACAATAACCCCATTAATTTCTTAAACTGGTGTATGGGAAACAGCTGGTTCATGGTTTAGAATAATTGGAAAAGGAATTGCGGGAGTGGGTTGGTGATGTGGGTGGTGACCTACTAAAGAAGACAGTAATATTCACAATAATACTTATTTTAAGTCTAATAGATCTAATTCTACTAACACATTTGTTTTAGAAGTTATATGGTTTAAGGGAGGCCTGAAAAATGACTGTTGAAAGAAGATGACAACCAGAAAAAGGAAAAGAGAGGAGGTCGAAATGCTACTTTTAGCATGCTCACCCCCAAAGTTTTCAACTGATGCTGCTGGTTTGCAGGGTGCACTGGTGCCTAGTAAATGACCCTAGTGCCAGTGCTCTGATCCTTAAAAGTGTGTGTTAGGCCACTGGAATTATGTGACTGTGCATCTGTGGCGTTCTTCACATAATTCTAGATTTGCTGCATTTGCCAGGTAATACTTCATCTGCTGCATAATCTTCAGAGTTTAACAAAAGAAACTTGCTTCTCGCTCAAACAGTTCAAAAGTTACTAAAAATGCAGCAACACATGTTGCTGCGCAGTGGAAGGTCCTTTGAAAAGAGTGACTAGCCTCCTTTCTGTTACTTATTGCTATATCTGGGTACTAAACTGGTACTAATGAGGTACCACCAATGCCCAGACAGTGTTAACAAGGGTAAAAATGAAAAACTCTGCATAATTTGCCTTTTTTTGTTGCATAATTTATTCAACCCTGTCGCATAATTTGACCCTCCACTGCAGCATAATTCTAGTTGCTCTGCTTATACTCAATTGGCATAACTTACAGCGGCGGCTGGTACCCTTTGGAAGTGGTGGGGCAAGTGAAGTACCCTACCAATTTAGAAAAAAAACAAAAAAATCCCTCCCTCCAAAACCCCAAAGTAAACCACCCCTCCTTCTAAAAACCCAAACCATAACACTAAGTACAAAATAAACACAACCACAACACTTACATGCATTACACACATACATGCATTACAATTACACACACATGCATTACACACACATGTACTACACATTTAAAATATAAAACAGCACTTACCCATGGTCTGTGAGTACTCCTCGGTGCTCTTCTCTTTCTCTGATGCCAGAAGCCGTACCCTAACCAATCCAGATGATGCTCTCATGCTGTTTATCAGCATGAGAGAAGTCCTTGGACTGGATGGAGTGTCCTGGCTGAATGCTCCTTCAGGCTCTGGAGGTCTTTGTTTGATCTCCACCCAGCAGTCTTAAAAAAGCTGAGTAGAGAGCTTCAAAGTGTGCATGTTACTTTGGCCAGCACAAAACAGCCAGCCAAAGTGACATGCTCACCTTGGAGCACCCAGCCAGCCACTGCTTCAGTCCTCTGCTGTCAACCGGCAGCAGAGGACACACCTAGCAAGCCACTGGGCTGGTGCGCGCTGCGCTGTAAAAATAAAATGGCAATGAAAGCTTTTCATTGCAATTTTATGTTTGCGTGTGCGGCTCCCAGGGGGTGGAGGGGAGACACTCTAAAGCCCTCGAGAAGAAACCACTGCTGATAACTTAGCTTTGTTCATTTTCACCCATATTATATACCCAGGGCCTGTAAGTTAATGTCTCTCCAGGGCTGCGGCATTCATTATGCCACCCTGAATGTGACAAAATAAAACATGTCTCCCAGCCTGCCACTGCAGACTGGTAGAACAACAACTAGGTGATGGATGGAATGCTTGAATGAATCTCAGCCGCTGGCAATTGCTCTGCCGCATCCCAATCCAAAGTTCTTCACCCACCATGCCACCTCTGTTTAGACCCAGTCATATTCAAATACGTCTTGACCCTGCTCCAATGGGAACAGTCCAGCCTGAAAAGCCACCCAGGTCCTCCCTGAACCAAAATACTAGCAGCCTAGGACCAGTTTAATCCCGAAAAGGGCTCATCAGCCAGGTAAAACTTGATTGCAGTGACACAGTGACCACAGAACCCACAGCTGGGCAAACCTGTCGGACTTAGAGCATTGTAGGAGGCTGGCTTAATATGTAGTATGCAAAGATAGGCAGGGGATATTGCAGGGGTAAAAACTAGACCACCTAATGCTCTAAGTTTTATGGTAGCTTGGTCGAGCAGTTAGGCCAGTCTTGGAGAAGTGTAAAGCATTTGTTGTACACACAGCATCAATCTTGCAACTCACACCCTATTGGGAAAAACCCAAGACCAAATTATTCAAATACGTCGGATTTTTAAGAAAAGTTAAAGAACAAGATCATCAGAATTGGTTAAGTACTGAACTTTTGAAGTTTAATAAAAAAATAGTCTTTTGTGCGTAAATATGCACCATAGGAATCAATGGAGGACAACCTTTAAAAAAAGCATTTAAAATCGTACAGTAGGTTTACCAAGTTCTTTTTCTGTAGGCTGGTCGAGGCCTGCTAGAAGGGTTTCTTACCCATAGTGCATGCAGTGTATAGTGGATAGGGCATACAGGCAGTGTGCCATGTCGAGTTCGCATTTTAGATTTTTCTCAGGACACTCCGCCTGCAATGGTAGTGCTGGGTGCATCTGAATGCATGGTCCTAGATGGTGGCACAATCAGTGCTGCTGCCCTCAAGGGCCTACCTCCTAGCCTTGGTGCCAAAGTACCATTTACTAGGGGCGTAAGTAGGCAGCTAAAGGTGTCTACAATTGTGCCAATGCATCACAACAGTTTAGGGAAAGAGTTCCGACAAAGGGACCCTGGTTAGCAGGGGCCCTGGACACTTACGACTTATAGGCTACATCACATACCAGGGAAAAATTGGGGGCTAACCATGTGTAAAAGAGGCCTTTTCAAACAGGCGTCAGCAAATCAAGCTGATGGATGAAATGCTTGAATTAATCTCAGCCAATTAATTATTTTTTGCCCACCATGCCACCTCATGTTTGGACCCAGCAATATGCAAATCTGTCTTGACCTTGCTTCAATGGAATTTTTATACTTTACTGCAGACTGGTAAAGCGATATTTAAACTGCTAACTCAACTTTGTCATTTAGACTAATGGCAAAGCCCAAACGTCCCTTTTTAATATATATGTTGCCCCTACAGCAGGCCTATTGAATCCTAAGTCAGGGTGCTATATATAAAAAAATAGGATGCATATTTTTATATCTCAAAACAATTAAAAAAAGAAAATTTTACTGTGGAAAAGCTAGTAGCCCCATTGGTGAATACAGGGCTACATGCTGAACCCACATGCTTAGAACTAAGCTGCGCTATCTTCTGAATGGGATTACTAAAGTTGGCACTTTAAGGTATCAAAATAATTGTTACAGAAAACATGGCTTGACACCCAGGTCGAGTTTGTTGTAACATTTGAGTAAAAGCAACTTCCAGTGGCCATTTGCAGATGCTGGACACAAGACAGCCTTCTGCCATCCTGGGAAAGGTATGAACGAATCCCAGGAATTAATACAATACATGCTTTAGTTGGAAGAGGTGTTACCTCTACCTCTGCAGGAAGCCAAACAGGGTGCAAGCCCAAAAGGTGAGCTTCAGATGGGAAGCAACATTTGAAGGGCACATGGTGGACACACACGAGAAAGGCTCTTCTTTTGTATAAGTAGACAAGCTTGCATCAGGGACAGAGAGAAAATTTGGCAAACCAGTTTTCCCATGGACATGTAGCCCTCAGGTACCCACACCTCTAGAGTGGCCTAGCTAGCTTCACATAATGGGGTAGGAGTTTTCCTAACTTGGGAGCGGGAACATTATTGCATTCTGGAATAGCGAGATGTGACATCACAGGAAGTCGTCATCAGATGGGAGTGAACCTTTTGCTCCATATTATTGTAACCGCCACTGGCATCCAGATCTTAAATTATGTCTGTACTGAAGAGAGGACCAAAGGACTGCCTTGGTGTTCCCTGGACCTGGCAAAGAGAGGGAATGTGCCTGTGGTGCCCTGCTCGGGGTAAAGTCGACCCCAGAGCCTCAGGTGGAAGATGTGAACACCAGGGTCATTTTGTTGACTTCCTGTTGTAGCACCAAAGCCGCAAAAGTTGAAGGAGCCCTCCTTAGCAAGTTAGTAGCCACAATCACTTCACCGCACAGCATCCTCCGCATTGTACAGCATCTTCACCATCCTGTATTCCTTACATTAGGACAACTTCATTGATATCTATGGCAGTTTGCCCAAACACCCTGGAACTGGACACAGTTTGGTGATTAGATAACTGTTCTACAAAACCTTACTGATCCCCTTGACCTGCTCCTTGCCAGAGTCTGTTTCCCAAACCAAGCCGGAGTAACAGAGCACAACTTTATAAACGTTTTATAAAGTTTACAGTAAGCGCAATAGTTACCAATGCTTGCTTACATTTTAAATCAAAAGCTGTGATGTAGCTTTTAATGTTTTACTTAAAAACCTATATCTCTGGAACTCTCCAGTCGAATTTGTTCATTTTAGTGTCTAACCAAACTATAAATGGTGAGCAGCATGGATGTTTAATGTTATTTCCTTCTGAAGAACAACCCAGGAATATATAGCAGGAAACCTGACTGGAGCCAGGAACTCCATGAGACTTGACTCTTGCCTTGCTTCAGAGAAACCTGCCAGGAAAACTGGCCTGAGGAGTAGACAGTGGTCAAGAGAGCTAAACATGAGACAGGAGCTATAAGCAGGGATTGCTGAAGATGGGCCTCAAGGTCACAAAAACAGACCTGCTAGAAGAATTCACGAGAAAAGGGGTCCTCCAACCATAGTACCAGAAGTGGCAGTACTGTAGGACAGCCTGATACCTCTGCAGCACAGTTGAAGGCCTCACTCACTTGCCCCCTTGCTATGTACCTGGCACACCTGTTTGCCTTGGAACATCAAGGACCTTGCATCATTCTTTTCACCCCCTGCTCATTGTGCGCTCCAACAGGAGCGGGCCTGGACGCCTGTCAACTTGATCCTGTATCAGTGGGTGTAATAACACAGCTGTGAGGACTATGACACTCGGAGTCTGCCGCTGCTCTAAACTCCCAAGGTAATCTGAGCGCAGGTCTTATTGCTGAAACATTCTCTGAGGTTGTTCCCCATCTGCTGGAGGCTCTTCATGGGCTGTGCAACCTCTTCTGCCTGGGTCTGAGTACAGCTGCAGGGTGTACTGAAGCAGGGGCTGCAGGTCAGCTGACGCTAGATTTCTCGCAGATGGGTGCTGCTCTGTGGACCGGGCCGTCACCCAGCCCTCTCACCACCATAATTGTGGCAGATGGAGGAAGCTACCTACCTCTCAGGGGCCAAGACAGTTGCCAAAACCAGCAACCCCATGCTTCGGGACACACGCAGCCTGTGCAGCTACATACCAGTGGGACTCACCCCTCGGAGACCCGGTCTGATGTCCACGGCTGCAGCCCTGTTTGACAAAGTTATGCTGGGGGCCACACCCTTGAACCACTGCCTGCCCCATGGAGGGCCAGTTATTGGCAGGACCAAAAGCATTGCCCCTGCTCCCAAGGAAGGCCCAGGGCAGAGAGCAACCCGCAACAGAATATCTGTTCAGAAACTGGTACTGTAACTCCCCTAAAGGGTGCTACCTCAACTTTCTCAACAACTGCTAGTTCACACTGCTCAAGGATCTCTTGGAGAAAGCCCAGAGGACCCATTTTCTCCCCTTCCCCCTCCCCAATCTGAACTGTTTAACTTGGGCGCTGCACAAAATAGCCACTCCTCTGACACTGCAGGGGGATTTTACTGCAACTCTTTAACAACAAACTCAGGAATTCCTTTACAACCTCAACCAATTCTTAACAAACTCAGCAACCCTTTAATGAACCCATCAGTTCTCCAATGAACTTATGAATGAATTCATTTTTTATGATGAAAACGATGATTAAGTGTTGGCTTTATGTCATATTGGTCTGAATTATTATAGATAAATATTCTCTATTTTTCTAACTTTACTGTGGTTGTGAGTTGGACAAATATTTTACACATCGCCTTCTAAGTTAAGTTTGATTTGTCTGTGCCAATCTATAAGAGCGTGAGAACAGGGTAATGTAGGTTGTGTATCTGACTTGTCCTGACTAGGATTGTGGTCCCCACTTGGACGGGGCACATACCCTGCCAACTAGAGACTCCAATTTCTAACACCCACACTGACAAAAACACACTCTCTCGTCTGTTTTGAAGGCCTTAAAAATGTTGATTAGTTTGAAAATTTTTGTGTTTTAAGTGCCCCTAACAATGCACACTCCTCTCTCTTCCCTTAAGTCCCATCATGCCATGCTCCTCATACATTGTGTTTTAACAAGATATCCCAGTATGATTATTGGGAAATTTAAAGCTCACACCCCTCCAATCTCATTGATCATAAACATAAATCAAAATAAACGTGTTATAGCTAGATGGATACCAACATCCACTATGTAATTGAAGTGGTATTTCTTTCTAATTAAAAGGATTCAGAGCTTTATTTAGATTTAATTGATTCATGTCATACCACCATCGAAATTCAGGAATGTGTTTAATAGGTTGAGATGCGTACTGGCTCCTTAGGCTTGGTTGTAGGGTTCACACACAGTCTTAGTGTAGTCACAAACACCAGACAATAACTGCCTCTTGTTTTCCAATTGGGCTGTATGTTTGCAATTGCATTAAACTACTGACATAAAAAATTAATAGCAATTTCCGGTGTGCACCGACACCTCAACCCCTGCATCTCTGCAACACTGACGTTGCTATCTACTTTCCCACAACAGCGTGCTCTGAGGCAGCCTAAATGAGCCACGCCCTGCATTCAGGGCCTGTATTCTTCAGCAGTGCAGCCCACTCTTGGGCCCGACCCATGTTCAAGCGACATGTGGCCAGACCCCGGAACTCGGAACTCTGATTGCCAAGTCGGCCCCCCTTTTTATAGTAAGGGAGCTAGCTGAAAATGTTCTCCAGTCCACAGAGTGCTTATTGGCCAGAGAGCCAGACACCAGCATAACAGATACAGCCAGATGCACAGCATTAAGTGCCCCTGCAAGACCAAGATCACAAGCCTCTATTCCAAGGCTCAGCATCCAAACCTCCTCCCGCATAGAAAGATGGATGGTTCAATTGCAGGAGTATGACAGAAGGGTGGAGTAATGACCAGGTGCCAACAATCCAGCAGAATCTCTCCTGGCACCCCCGCGCTAGCACCCCAAAGGAGGCAGAGGACATGGAAGAAACGTAAGACTATGTCCGAAATGCCATGGAAAGATCAAGGCAGATTCTCCTCTACCTCAATGCCATTTGAAATGCAACAGAAGTGGATGAGTGCCTGCAACTAGCCATTGCAGCAATCCAGTCAGGGACATTGCACTCACTCAACAAACACCTTTCTGACAGAACTCTGGAGGAGACGAAGGTTCTAGAATCCCTGCTCAATGTAAGTCATGATCTCATGACCGATGCCAGCAGGTATTTGCTAAGAGGACCCCGTCTGGTAACCCTCACCAGCCTGCCAGAGACAGTTGTACAGCTTGCACACTATGGCTACCAAGGCACAGTGAAGGCCAAGACTTTGGCTCAGGACAATGAACTGGTCACTACGGATGAACGAGATGGTGGAAGCTACTGTGAGATCCTGTCAATGGTGCCATGTCTTAGGACTCGGAAGCACAAGCTCCTATACAACCCAAGCAACCCTGGGTGAGTGGCAGCCTGAACTTCGGGTGCCTTTCCAGACGGGCGCTACTCCTTTGTCTTAATAGATGACTAAACTAAGTACTCAGAGATTAAGCCGTGAGGTCTCAAACTGCCACTGAAGTCATCATGATGACAGAGAAGATGATAGCAAGACACAGTCATAAAAGAACTCAAAACCGACAGTGGGCCACCAATTCAGAGCCAAGAGTTCACAGACTACTTACAGTTCTATGGTATCCACCACCATAAGGTAACTTCCCCATGGCCCCAAGCTAACAGAGAGGTAGAACGCTTTATGTGCACCTTGAAGAAGGTAATATGCATTGCCCACACCAATCACCAATCAATGGAATGAGACAGCTATGCATTCCTAAGGGTGTATCGACAGATTACTCATTCCACCATGGGGCAAGCACCAGGTTATGTAAGGATGGGGGGAGTTGTCACAGATACAATCCCAAATTACCTGGAATGGGCGCAAGACCCTATGGAACATGCCAGAACTTTTCAGAAGAGGAAAAGCACCAATCACCAAGCAAGTAGCACTTGAATGGACTCGTCAGTCCAACATTCGCCTTGGTGACAGTGCTCATAAAGGACCTGCATCTGGGAAGCAAATTTAGACTGCCATTTGAGCACCTACCCTGGGTTGTCATGCAACAATAGGGCACCATAACGTTAATATTGAAACAGTCAATGTAGATGTACTCAATGATAGTAACGTATAAAAACAAAATTGTATCACTATGATTGAAATCACCCGTCATTAACTCTACATCAATCCCAACTCAGAAATGCGTGGTCAGTGAAGCTCTGAGACCAACGCCTGAGGTTACTGACTGACAGATCACAGATGGGGTGGCATGTAGCCGACACAAATGTGCAAACAGGAAACTCATATAAATTACACAGATAGGCGCAGAGATACCACAGTGGTCCCAGGAGAATGGCCCCAATAAAACACACATGGCCGAGTGGTGCGTGCATTCCCAAAACATCATAAAGTCAGATGCCACATTAAGTTAGGAACACTCAGCCAATCAGAACATAGCATGCACATTAACATGCAGCAATCATGCCCCCTCATGCCGGACATCTGGACACATACCCAATGACACATACCCAATGGCCGGACACCTGGATACATACCCACATACCCAATGGTCCACACAAGATTAAGGCCCACCTGCATTTGTTATCAGGACCTTATTTATGATTCCAAGACAAAGACCCACATCCGTTACCTAAAAAGGAATGCTCAGATTGTTTTATGGTGCCCAAAGAAATATATAAAACACTGCTCAGATCAATTGTACTTTGAGAGTCCTCAGACCCCGTTTCTGTAACTGTTCTTCCGGCCATAGGTATTTATTCAGCCAACTGTGTTTGTTTTGCCAAACGCCTCTTCTCTTTTGTTTTTTCAAGGTGAACTCACATTCAAGCAACATTTTGGTGAGCCAGCCAGGAGCTGATTAGCACCTCGGACCAGAGTGCAGCTGAAGGAAGGGGACCCCGCTCGTAAGCATGCACATTAAAGCAACAGGAAAGGTGAGCAGACGCTGCAATTGATTGGACGTTCTGCTGAATCTGCGCGGTGGAGGTCCATCCTGAAACCACTGTCAGAAGGGTAAGAAACTACATCAGACCCATAGTCCCGGCATTTTGTGTATGGGAAACTAGGTAGAAGCATAGAAATGTAACCTTGAGCGCCCTGCCACTGACAGAAATTTGACATGTTACCTATTTTCTATGTCCGAACTGAGTAGTTGCAAGGCGGCCTCAGGTGTTTCCACAGAAGTCACCTTTTTCTGATAGTACGCTAGTAAAGGTGAAGGTTGTTTTGTCACTTGGACCTTGTCCCCTTACCGCTTGAACCACTGCGCATGCCACAGTTGGTATGCCTGACCCTTGGGTGTCATATGTGTTGTCATTTTGTCGGTTTGGACTGATGGGCATGACACAGATTGTATCCTTGTTCCCTGGGTGAGATACAGGGCTGTGGCCTCACCGCTTGGACTGCCGGGCGTGACACAGATGATACGCAAGGGCCATGGGTGGGATATAGGGCCATTTTGTCACCTGCTAGCCCACTGGACAGAGGAAAGAGACCAGTACAATAGACCCAGGCCGGAGGAGGTATCCTTCAAACCAGAGGACATGGTCGTTGCAAAAGACGGCATCTGCCAGGGAGGGGGAGATCTCAAGTGGAACTTCCCCTACATGCAGGATTGTCTAAAAATATGGTAACACTATGTTAGAGAGAAACCAGTAGAGCTACCTGAAGCGAGTATGTACCTGCTGCTGCAGAAGGGCACGTCAGGGACCATCTTTGTTCCAAGGGCTCAGATGGATAAAGAAGAGCTAAGGACCAAATTGCCACCATTGTTGGATGGGGCAGGGAAATAGATCTCATGTTTTGAGAAGAACACCGCAGGAATAAACCTAGTGATAGGTGATGTCAAAAGTCTGATAAGTAGTCCTATCGGAGAGCAGACTAACATGATGTTCGCATGAGCCCACATCCCAGCAATCACGCTGATAAACACCAAGCATGACAGGGCCACATTCAATTTGTACAGGCACCAAATATGGATGCCCTGAGGAAAATGTACCCTGACTGCCCGGTTGGAGGAGGGTTAATGGTAGAAACTATGAAACCTGGTGAGACCATAACCGATTTTCTGGATAGGGTACGGGAACGATGGGGACAAAAGACAGTACAGTGTGGACTGATAAGGGCCCAGGGAGCATTCTTTTACAATATCCTCAAAAAGGGGCTGCCCACCAAAATACAAAGCAGACTGGACAGCGTAGTTCGGCTAGACACACTGGTGGAAGCTACAAGCGCATGTATTACACTTTAACAAAAAGAAACAGGAAAGGGACAGGGAAAGACAGGAGCAAGTCCAGAGGAAAGCCGCTAAGTTGGTCCAACACAGATTGAAAAAGACCACCCTCGAGGGGGATGCGTTGGTTGCGAGTGTGCAAATGGCACCAGTTCTGAAGGGAGTTCGACCACAAAATCCCTGACGGTTTCAATCTGGCTACAACAACGGAAACCAGGGAGGTTGGCAGCAGACAGAAAATGGGTCACAAGGCCAAAAGATGCTTGCTAAAGGCATATCACAACAGAGGTTGGTGAGCCAGGGCCAGGCCCCGCAAAAACGTTACCCAGAAAACCAAGCCCAGGGAAACCCAAATGCACATCACACACAGTTGTAGGGAAATCAGTCCACCACTGCAACAGGGGTCAGGTAGTTGGACAAACATGTGACAACAGCAACCATAGACAGGGAACCCAGACCAACAAGGACTGGGACCACAACCATGGCAGGGAGGGGTAACTGTTCGGGGAAGTAATGAACAAGCTACTTACCTTCTGTAATGCCTTATCTGGTAGAGACATATTCTACCTGCAGCTTCCTTTCCTGTGATTTTCCCCCAGGTGTCAGTCTGGATCCGGGGATTTTTCTCGACCAGTTCCCCCTATTCACCATCAGTTGGCATTGGTCGGATCCACATCTGATGTTATGCACTCTGGATATGGTATCACGGGACCATATAGGCGCCACTCTGGTGAGCTGACATCAGTTTCTTTTACGGCTTTCCACACCAGATGTGCAGTGCCATTAAGAACACTGACCACTGGTGCGTCAAAACTAGGGCCCTGAAAGGGAAGTCCCTGTCCCTAGAAATCAGTTTACAGAGCGGGGAGGACTGGTGGGGCTGCAAAGAATCTGCAACTAGAATATGTCTCAACCAGATAAGGCATGACCTTTCTTCGCATCCACATACCCAACAAAGAGTTGATCATCCACCCGGAACACTTTGGTATGACGAAGGTATAACGTCAACACTCTTTTTGGGTCCAAGCAGTGCAATCTCTCCTTTAAAAGGACTAGAGGGTGTATAAAAGGTAGGCAAGGTGATGGATTGGTCTATATGAAAGAGCGTGACCACTTTTGGCAAAAAGGAAGCCCTGGTGCAAAGTACCACTTTGTCAAGATTGATGGAAAGGTAGGGTGGCTTAGATGAAAATGCCTGCAGCTCAATCACCCTGTGGGAAGATATAATGGCCACAAGGAATATTGTTTTTAATGTTAAATGCCTGGGAGGACAATTGTGAAGAGGCTGAAAACGGATTTCAAATCGCATTGGGGCATGATGAACGGTGATGGAGACCCTTAAGGAACCTACTAACAATTGGGGACTCAAACAAAGAGTGTTGCTCAGGTAATCTCAGAAATGCAGAGATAGCAGGCAAATAACCTTTATGGGCCCAGAATAGAGCCCTGCTGGGCCAAAGAAAGAATAAACGAGAGAACCTCGGAAAGAGGGGCAGAGAGGGGTCAACAGACTTGTCTGTGCACCTTGCCACAAATTTATGCCAACAATAGGTGTATAACAATTTGGTAGAGGGACGCCTGGCTACCAAGATAACATCACATATTTTGGCGGAAAGGTCAAACTGCCGCCACTCAATCTACATGCAAGAAGGCGGAGACTGGACAGGTTCGGGTGGAGAACCCTCTCCTGCTGCTGCGAAAGAAGATCCTTCCGAAGTGGCAGTCTGATCAGAGGATCGATGGCCATGCTAAATAACTCAATGCCAGACTCTTTGTGCCCAGTACGGAGCCACAAGGATTACTTGGGGGCGGGTCGTTCTTGATCTTCTTGAGACCGCTGGGAAGAAGTGATATGGGCAAAAGGCATACAGGAGGCTTGAACTCCACTCGTGACAAAAAGCGTCACCAAGCCAGTGCTGCCTTGGAAACACCAATGTGCAAAACTGATGACATTGCACATTCTCTGCGGAGGTGAACAGATCTAACCAAGGCTCTGACCACTGCTGAAAGAGACCTTGCACCACCTCTGGATGGAGACACCATTGATGGTGGACCAGGTATTGTCACCTGAGTTTGTCCACTCTGGTGTTCAGAGAACCCACCAGGTGTTGAACCACCAGGGAAATGCCCTGATGTTCCAGGCACATCCAGATGTGCAAAGCCTCTTGACAAAGGGTCCACAACACCACTCCGCCCTGCTTCTTGAAGTACCACATGATGGTGGTGCTGTCCATGACCACCTGAACTACTTTCCCTTTGAGAGTAAGAAGGAATGCTTTCAATGCCAGTTTAATTGCCTTGGGCTCCAAGAGAATGATGTGGAGCCCATACATCTCTGTTCTCCGTCTCTCCCATGTGACCATCCCAGGAGTCATGCGTCTGTCACCACTGTCAGATCTGGTTGGGTAAGGGAGAGGGATCTGCCTCTGACCCAATCATGGTTCAAGTGCCACCACTGCAGATCTTGCGCATTTCCCTCCGAGATCTCGACCATGTCGGAGAGAGTCCCCTGATGCTGACCCGACTCGAGCTTCAGGTCCCAGCGCAGAGCTTGCATATGTCACCTGGCATGTGTCATCAGCAGGATGCCCAGCAGCCTCAGAGTCATTCTCACCAAAATCCAGGATAGAGGCTGTAAAATCAGTATCATAGCCTGATTATCCTGGACTCTCTACTCAGGAGGACAAGCCTGAACCTGCACTGTGTCCAGAACAACTTAGATGAAAGGGAGCATCTGAGATGACTTCATCACATTTATAGTGAACCCCAGCAAATGCAGGAGGTCCACCATAGTCTGGAGGTGGGAGACGACAGCCTGAGACGAGCCTGCCTTCAACAGCCAGTCGTCGAGGTAGGGGAAGGATGAAACCCCTGATCTGCGCAGATGAGCTGCGACCACCGTCATCACCTTGGTGAATACCTGAGAGACATTGTTAAGGCTTAAGGGGAGCAGGGTGAATTGAAAATGCTTGTGGCCTACCGTGAACCGCAAGTGATGTCTGTGGGCAGGAAGGATGGGAATATGGAAATCCTGCAAGTCCAACGCTACCATCAAGTCTCCTGGGTCCAGGGCAGATAGAACCTGAGCCAGAGTGAGCATTTTAAACTCCTTCTTGAGGAAAAGATTGAGGGACTGAAGGTCTAGGATAGGGCGGAGACCTTTGTCATTTTTGGGCACCAGAAAGTAGCAGGAATAACAACCACAACCTACTTCTGGTACAGGGACCCTCTCTATGGCTCCCTTGGCCAAGAACAGCCTTAACTTCCTAGCGGAGACATGCCAGATGATCATCCCTCATCTTATTGTAGGATGGTGGCATAGATGGAGGAGCAGTCTCGAAGAGGAGGGAATAACCCCTTTGGACTATTTGCAAAACCCACCTGTCTAACGTGATGGACTGCCAGCAGGGCAGGTGATGGTGAATCCTGCCTCAAACTGGACCCTGGTGGGGAAGCATCAGCCAGGGAAAGTTTGAAGGATGCTGTGGTGGTGGGGGGGTGGAGTGGAATGGCTAGACGAAGACGTTGGATCCCACATTCCTGGCCACACAGAGGCTGGGCAGCATGCATGGTGGCTAGAGGGGATTGGACATCCCCCGAAAAGCCAAACGTCCTCAATCGGGTGTGGTGCCTCAAGGTCCCCATCAATGCAACCAATCTGCCTAGTGAGTCGGTCGTATCCAGCCCAGAACATATTGTGAACTTTGCTGCATCTCTTCCATCAGCAACAGCTTGGGAGAGAATGGCCCAGGGCTCCTCCGGGACCTGTGGCAGCACCTGTGAAACTGTGTCCCATAAAGTACAAGTGTAACTGCCCAAAAGGCATGCAGTGTTCACGGACCTCAATGCCAGGCTGGAGAAAGAAAACATCTTCTTCCCAAGTTGATCCAGCCTATTGGATTCCCTATTTCAGGATGCAGAAGGGAATGCGCCGGGGGACGTGGAGGTTTGGGTAACCAAGCTCTCAGGGGTTAGGTGTCGTGTCAGGAACACTGGGTCATTTGGAGCGGGTCTATGGTGGCAGGCGATTGTCCTGTTCAAAGTGCCTCTGTACTGGGTTTGGACCAGGTCCCCAGCAGCACATCAGTAAGAACTTCATTATAGGACAAAAGAGGTTCAGAAGAGGAAGCCCCAGGCTGAAGCACCTGTCAGTAGGTTAGTCCTGACTCTCACCGAAGTCAGCGCAAGGCCCAGGACCGTGGCCGCTCTTTGCACCATCATTGAGTAGGAAGTTCTCTCCTACGTAGCCACAGTAGGGGGAGTTGTCAGGAGAAGTGTCCAGACTACTGGCCTCCCCCAGGTCCATCCACCAGTCCATGTGATCTTCTAGCTGGTATTCCACCAGCGACCCCTCCCAATCCTCACCATACACCAAACCAAGACAATAAGGGTAAGGATCCGACCTAGTGAGCAAGGTCCTTGTTAAAGTAGGAATCGGAGTTGAATGACGCTCTGTCGGAGGCAATGAGGATGGGGTCAGAACTGCATCGGGGAAGATCAAGGGGGTACGACCAATGCCAGTTTGGATCCAGGAATTAAACCATGGGAGTCACCAGGTGCCGAGGCCGAAGCCACCAGTGTGGAACCCGAGGGGGCCCCTGCCAACCTCATGTGGCCCCAGGGCACTCCAGCGGAATTTGAGGCACATGGAGTCATAAAACTCTTAGAGTTGGGCAGGGTTGCTCCAGCTCCCGGAAATTTGGGAGGTGTGGTCTCAACCCAGACACAGGCTCCGAGAACGGGGCTGCAAAAGATGACGCTCCTTTTCCCTCATATCATCGGCTGACGGACGGGGTGAAGTCGAAGTACACTTGTTTCGACTTCTTTTTTTTGCCTCGTCTTAGCTGACCGTCCTGAAGACTTGGAGTGGGACCGCTCCCTTAAAGCTTTCAGATTCATGGCCTGGCACTCGGAGCATGACTTCGGCTCGTGCCCCAGGCACCACAAGCACGAGGTGCGGATCCGTCACAGATATTACCTGATTACAGGATCCGCTGGCTTGAATCTGGTCTTAGAAGACTACATCTTGAAGCACCAGCATGGTAGACACTCAAACATTGGGTAGCTTTTCTTCCAGTCTGGGCTGGCGCAGAAAGAAAATAACTGACATCAGCATACCCGGGCAGCACCTATATAGGTCCCACAACATTATATCCAGCACCCATGACACCAGCGATGGACATGGAGCTGACCAACGCCACCTGACGGAGTACATGGGTACTCCTCAAGAAAAATCTCTGGATCCAGACTGACGCCTGGGGGAAATTCACAGTTAAGGAATATACAACTAGAGTTCTCTATCAGATGCCTTCACAAAAACCCAGAACCCAAATGTATAGTAACCCCCAATGCGAAGCACCCATTTCAGGCACACCTCAAAAATCTGCTGTACTAAAACTTAAAAGAAGAACCAACCAGACAACATTGGGAATTCAAGCCTTTATTTGTGTTCAGGATACTCAAGGCTGCTACACATGTTTTGTCAATGAGGTATCCTTACTAGAGTCTGCCATTCAGGATGCATGTGGGAGCCTAGTCCCCACTCTGCTGCTAACCCCCCAGGATGAGGTTGGATGGCCACGCCCCAGAGGGAGGGCATTCTCACCAGGTGGGCAGGGCAGCTCCCTGACCAGTGCTTAAAAGCAGGCGCCCAGGTCCCTGCACCTACAAGTCAATTGGGACGGGTTCCGATCACCAATTCATAAGGGAACCCAGCCTGAGACCAAAATTCCTTTATGCTGTGTGGTCCCAACAGGTCCTCCAGAAAGCTAGCAGCTTCCAGCCAAATGCAGGCCCCCATTTAGTTCCAAAATGAAGCTGTCCGCCAGTGTTGGGATCCAGGTTTCCTGTATGCTTGGGATAGTGAAGACACCATAACATCCACAGCACACAAAGTCTGACAGATTGTGCAGAATCAGTAGGGGGAGGGAGGTTCACCAGAACAACCAGCCATCCCAGTCCATTACCATCATTTGGACACATTTTGATGATTTCTTGGACTTGCTCTGGACTATTCATGCAGCAATTTTGCCTCCTCCATTCCCTCAAAGTTTTCCAAGTAACCTAAGCCTGCTCACCGGGTCATGCCCCTCCAAAATAACGGAAGAAGCACGTCCCCGGGCATAGGTCCCTGGCAACAGCCAGAACTGCATGTCCAAATATCCTGGGAATTATATGGTCCAAAGGAGAGGGGGAAGCCGGAGGAAAAAGGAGTCCGAAAAGATCCATTCCAGCTCTGAGGAACACTAAGCCAATCAGAACAGAGCAGGCATACTAACATGCAGCGATCACGCGCCCCTCATGCCGGAAATCGGGACACATACCCACTGCCCCTCATTGTGTTTACACAAGGTTGACACCCACCTACATTTGTCATCAGGACATTATTTACAACTCCAAGACAATGGCCCACATTCCTCACCTAAAAAGGAATGCTGAAATTGTTTTATGGTGCCTAGACCAATGTATAATATGCCACTCAGATCGATTGTATTTTGAGACAGTCCTTAGACCCTGTTTATTTAACTTTTCTTCATGGTTGTTGTGTTTCATTAAACCAATAGTTCCTGTTTTGCCAAACGCCTCTTGTGTTTTGCTTTTTCATGGTAAATTCACAACTGAGCAACAATCACAGCCAGGAGATAGGACAAGGAATTCACCTGCAACATCTCTTTTTTTAAGCAGGGTCGAGGAGACTTTAGTGATAAACACACACAACCCATGCCCACCTCTCTGCCCAATAACAATGTCTTTATATTCTTGTCACCTACCGCACCAGTCCCAACTGAGACTCCTGATGGGCCAGGCGAGGGCCTGGTCTCCCCAGGACTCTGAAGGAAGGGGAGGTCAGTGAGATTCTTGCAGAACAATCCAGCGGCATCCACCTGCTTAAAGAATTACCTTGTTTGAAAGCCCTGTTAGGCTACAAGCTTATCAGTGTGAAATTTTTAAACTCCTGACATGTTGTGATTTCATGTAATGGTTTTGTTCAATTGCTCTAACAGTCATTCACTAAACCAGAACACCAGTAACAAGGCCTCTATCAGTGCCATTATTATGCATGCGACATGCTGGCAAGGGCGAAGGCCCAGCACCACACGGACTGCGACTGGCTTCACACGTGTCATCAAGGATATATGGGCAGAAGTGTATGGTCATGTCTGTGATGGAAATAGGGAAGAACTGTGAGTTGCCATCTTGTTGTATACCATTTGTCTGTCACATCGTTCACATTGGAAGAAAGATTGCAGTAGGCTGGATGGCTGTGATACGACATTGCCAGCTATGTCAACACCTTTCTCTAAACCAGGTTCTGCATTATTTCTAAACGTAAGAGCACATCTAATTTGTCTGGAAAGAGCTTGAGCTTCTTAAAAAAAAAAACTGATGAGACTCATCTTTTTAGATCAAAATCTCATAACACCATTGGTCCCTTAAAAACTGCATTTTGGATAAGAGTCAAAACAGTGGTAACTATATAAGAAAATGAAAAATAAACAGGTTTTTGTGTGTGTTTTTTTTACAAAAAGACACGAAAATGTAGTATCAAAAAGAAAACTGTGGAGTTGAAGGAGCACCGCCACAGACTGGTGTGGGCACTTCTTTTGAATCTAGATTCAAAGCCAAAGCTACCATTGATGCAACAAGTGTAGTGCCACCTGGCTCACAGCCCTAAGAGCCCATTGAGCCCTTATAGTTGTTGCATTTTAATACCCCCACAGCAGTCACAAGAGCCAGTGTCCTTGCTTTCACCACGGCCCCTGACATCCTTTCTATGCTTATGGACAGGAGAAGCTGTTGGAGACGATATACGTTGTGGATTCTGTGTCACATAGATAATGCATTTATTTGAAAATAAGTAAAAACTGGGCTACCGCAACTGAGAAGTAACATTTTGTGAGACCACATGACAACATGTTTCACACAATGTCTTACTGTTAGCCCCTCAAGAGCTTTCACTGTTCACTTGAAGGGCAACGCATGTAAAATATATCAACTGAACAGGGGTCCCAAAGGGTGGCAAGGACCACAAGAGAAGTCCCACACATGAAGGTGAAATGTTGACATCCATTAATTTGTGTGTCTAGAACTGAGAAGTACATATGGTGTTGTCAGTTGACAATGTGCTTTGTTTGTGCCCTAATAGACACTACACACGTAAAGCACACTGCTCCAAGAAAAGAAGGGGTTGAAGAATAGGCATCTGCTGCCCAACAACTTCATGGAGTATTTCCTTTGGACATTGCTGAACTAGCCAATGCTATACCATTTAATAATGTGGACAAGGTGATGAAAAGGTGAGGCAGACCCGTCAACCAGAAAGGCATGATGAACTGACTTTGAATGTCCAGGTGATGACCATTCCCTAGTGCTTCATGTAAGGAATTAACGGGGGATATATATCAGGCACAAATTGAAAGAAAACCGCTCCACACCAATCTCTCTGTACTTTGCACCATTTTAATTACAAATTAAGCCAACACCAGAATAAGTATCTGAAGAGGATGGAGCTCAAAGGTATGTGGATTCTGGAGAACGGGGCATTATAGGAGCAGTTTTGACATTTCCCTGCTTTTTGTCAAATTTCAATTGAGGGTTTTGCATGTCTACAAGAGATAGTACATGACATGGTGAGGAGCCACCTTACTGCATTGCCACTATAGCAGTGGTTCCCAAACGTTTTAGAAAAGTGATCCAATTTTTAGAACAACAAACCTTTGCAACCCACCTAGCTTTAGTGGACTTGAGACAGGGCAATATTTTAAATTTAATAACAGCAATTGTTTATGAACCTCACACCCTTGACCACACCCTTTGATACTGGACTGTGGCCAGATATTGATGTGCCCATAGTGGGGTGCTGGCTCGTGGCATCCGTTCACTAAAATCACAAGGCTTCTGAAAAATCTTGTTGATGTCAGTGATTTTAGCAAATCTGAAAAACCCCTTTGGCAGCAGAGTATGGGGCAATGACTTCTACCCATTTGTGTGTTAAAATGAGACCTCATAGTGGACTGTGGATGCCATGTACATATATTTTGAAATTCTACAAAGCACAAATAGCACAAAGAGAAACCTAGTGCATTGGGGCACTTTACATGAGTACCAGATTACATTACACAAGGTTAGACATATTTTGTTTTTAACACAAGAGATTAAGTGATTTTCCCAGAATCAACAGATGTTGAGCCAATACTGGCGCGCCACCTGGTTCCCCATATCCAAAGCTGGCAGCTCTGGCCATTAGGCCGCGGTCATATTTCTTCATTTGTGTGCGAGTCATACACAAGTGGTAGGATTGTGTATGATCATATGTTGTGAGCACATTCTTTGTTGAAATGTATTTTTGAAGTAGAAAAACAGCAGCAACAAATACTGGAAGTCTCACCTGGAATCTTGCTTGGGAATACTGGGAAGGGTTTAGTTTGAAAATGAACCTAGGCACATTGCTCATCACCTTTTCCATGTTGCACGAACAGGGCTAATAATTTTAAATATTAGTAATATATAAAGCAGAATGTTTGTGATCCACCAAATATCGGCTTGTGACCCACCAGTGAGCCCTGACCCACAGTTTAAAAACAATGCACTACAGCATTGGAGCTAGATATGGGACATAAGGATCAAATTCAGATGGAACAACTGACTATTGGAGGATTCAGAAGCCTGTTGCAGAGAGCTTCAAAGCAGTGTGCCACTCTTATACACATCTCCAACAGGTTCTTGAAGGAACGAATCGCATGAGGAAGGGTTTATCATCCCAGGCCAACGGAGCCACTGCAAATCTGTTGTGTGAAAATTCTTAGATATCAACAGATAATATGGTTGAGCTGTAGAATGCCTGCAGTGATAAACATGGGCAGAATTGGTGAGATATAGGGTTGCTGGCCAGCCTCCTCAACCACCTCCCATCAGCTCTGCCTCTCTCAATTGACTTGTGTCTCACTGTCACAAATAGCAGAAGGAAAAGGGATAAAAAAAAGTTGAGGAATTCGTTTTTTAAGCATTTAGGGGGGATAGGGATTAGAACAGTCACCAAGTTTTTATTAGATCAAATAATTTTCTCTTGCATGGAACCCCTACTTTCTCTTAGTGTTTTTTTTCTTCCCATCCTTAAGTGTACAAGCGACAAGCTGAGGTTATTGCTATGAGGAAGACAGTCTTCAGGGTAAGGAGACAAGCTGCAGCTGAGCAATGGCTCAAAGAGAATACACAAAGTAAGAAACAAATTAAGGTCCCGCTGTTGCATCACAAAAGGTTTAGGAGGTAACATGTGGATCAAACCTTTGAGAAAATGCATCAGTGGTGATTTAAACAAGGATGCATGTTCCAATCAATGTAAAAAGGCCAACAAATGCCTTTTAATATTGCCCACTGCAAGTCCTGGATGGCCAAAGATAGAAAAAACAGTAACAAATCCAACAGTTTATCTTGCAACGCGTCATTGTAATGGGTGCCACACCAAGCAACAAACTTATCCCAGCATGCTGCGTAAACAGATTTTGTGGAGGGATGTCTGGCAACCAGGATGACATCCCCTACTTTGGGAGAAATAGAGTCAGGAAGGCATGCTCCACTCTAGGAGAAATACGTCAGAGAGAAAGCCTTCTTGGGAACTCCAATGCACAAAAGTGTTGACAATGCACATTATTGGCAGTGATCAAGGCAGGGCTGTCCCAATTGCTGGAAGACGCCCTGCTCCACCTCTGGGTGTAGCTGCTCTCAGTGATCCAATAGGTGACGCTGCTCTGGTGTAAAGATGCAGCCAATTGGTGTACCATCAGGGAGATGCCCTGAGGATTCAGCCAAGTCTAGAGATGGAAGGCCTCTGGGCACACACCCCAGGATGAGAACCTGCCCTGCTTGCTGCAGTACAAGGCCATGGTGTTATCTGTGAGTACCTGAACCGGCCTGCCTTTGACTGCTAACAAGGCTTTCACAGCTAAGCGGATGTCCTACAACTCCAGCCGGATGATGTACAGGTGGGTCTCCTCTAAAGGCTAGAACGCTCGGATCTCCATCTCTCCCAGATTACCTCCACAACCCAACAGTGACGCATCTGACACCACTATCAGATTTGGTTGGGGTGGGGAGAGGGGCCTACCATTGGTTCAACTACAGTTGAGCAGCCAACACTGCAGATCATTTATAGTATCCTCTGAAACCTAGATGGAGTCTGGCAGATTCTGACTAACACTTCAAATCACACTGCAGAGCCCACATAAGTCACCTGGAATGTGAGCAGGATACAGGAAGCCAGAAAGCCAAGAAGTCTCAGAGCCATCCTCACTGAGGCCCAGGATTGAGGATGAAATAGAGGGATTGGATTATAACTCAAATGCTCTGGGCTCATTTTGGAAGGAAGGCCCAAAAGTGCACAGTGTCCAGGATGGTTCAGATGAAGGAGAGCTTCTGCGAAGAAATCAGGTGTGACTTCGGTATGTGGATGGATTTGTTGTTATCTAGAGGTGCCTTCAACCGACTGTGATGAGCCTGCCTTCAACAGCCATTTGAGGTAGATTGGTACCCTCGACCTCCAAAGGTATGCTGTGACCACCACCATCGTCAAGAGGCCAGGCACCACTCATCTGACCAATGGTGGTGGCCTGCAGAAGCAAATAGTAATCCCCCTCGCCCACCAGCCCCATAGGATAGTTACCTACACACACTTTTTAAAAACAGTGTGATGACTGCAGCCTCCCGGGGAAAGAAGGTTGGGAAGAAAGGAAGAGATGGGACTGGCTACTCAGCAGCAGTGGACACAACCCCTTCAGGGTATACCTCAACTTCATTCTTGTGATTCTGCAGAGCCCTTAGACCTGCTGCTTTACTGAACGATCCTTTAGAGAAAAGCAGATGGGAGAAAATGAGAGTTAAATTCATTACCAATTGTCTCTTACCACTTCCCAGGTTATAACATCAGGATATTACCTTGCACCTCAGGCTTAGGAGCATGTCCTTGCTTCTTTTTTAAGGAAGACACAGCTTATGCAACTACACTATTACCTAAGAGTTTTCACCTCAAGAAGTCAAAACATGCATTAGGTATGCATTACTAAAAATATGACAAGAACATAGCTAAAGATGCCTTTCATTCCCTCCTCCCTTTTTCCTCTTGAGTGAGTACCTTGCAAGCACCTATAACATTCCTTAAGTGTCAAGCTCTCACAGTGCAATGTTCCTTGAGGTTGTTTTGCTTTTATAGCTTTGACGCCTTGTGCTTTTCGCACAGTATCACAATAACAATCCTTATCAATTATAATAACGACAATTTGCATTCAGTCTTTTCACATTACTCCTGATGCATTATTCACAAGTGATTTAGATGCTGATTAGTGAAGGCAGTCATCAAATACTCCTTTACTAACCTTTTGTGGTAACGAGTAGTCAGAGCGTGCACGGAATGGAATGTGTGGCAATATTTCTAACGAGAATTTCAGGTGTTTTTTTACTGTTTTTTTTCTTTTGTTTCAAGCTGGTGAGTTGCTGCTGCAAAGGAGGAAGACGATGCACAGGTAACGGAATATGCACAGTTTATATTGGCTGTTGGGCATAGATAGATGCTCTCTCTCAGAGAGACAGGAAGCCATGCAAGAAGCTGCCAGCAGGGATCCAGTACTTATATGACTGCGCCAAACATGGCAGCCTGTTCCTGAAATCTTGTGAGAATTTAGGAAGGGCATGGTCGGTGGGAGAATGTAGGCCAAGACAAGTCCTTCTCATTTTTAGCAACATTGAGGGTGATAACGGCAATTGGGAAAGCTGTATTGTAAGGAAAGTTCTCTTTTAGTATAGTCACCCCAAAGTCTTTCTGCTGCTGCTGCTGGTTTTTCAACTCTGAGAGTGCACTGAGGCATGCCAAACAATCCTCATTGCTGGTGCCCTGACTCTAAAGAGTATGTTGAATTGCCTGTACCCAATTAGAAATGGCTAGCGCACCTATAAGTCCCTAGTACATGGCACCCAGGGCATATAAGTTAGAGGGATACCCCAGTGGTTGCAGCACTGGTTGAGCCACCTTTGGGAGTCCCCCAAGTAAAAGAAGTCCCCCAGCCTGCCACTGTCAACTGGTAGAGCCGACCCACACTGATAATCAGTTGTACTTCCCCTGTACAACTGTGTAAGTCACCCATTTGCCACACCTACTGGGTCCTCATGGCAGAGTGCAATATATGACACTTTATGACAGTAAAACACGCACAACTACTGTTTCTACTGTGGAAAGACTTGGTCGCCCAATTGGCGAGTATAGAGTTTCATGTTGTTCCATCATCTGTGCAACTCCTGAATGGTGCTACCATTGTGGGAACTCCAAGGTATCAAACAACTTGTTACGTTTAGCCCAACTTGTGTCTCAAGTCGAAATTAATTTGTTGCAGTTTGCAGCTTTAGGAAAGTTGCCACTTTGTTGCTTTTAAAACTCCTCTGCCTTGCCGGGCACACTCAGAGACTGTTCCACAAGTCAGCTTTCTGCCATCCTAGAGAGAGATGTCAACAACTCTGATGAAGGAGAGTAATGAGGTATTGCAGGTCAGGGAGGCATCACCACTCTCCTGCAGGAAGCCACTTGGGTGTTAGCCGCAAAAGGCAGGGTTCAAAGGAGAAGCTGCCTTTAAAGGGCAGATGTCTTACATCGTTGGGGGAGGTCTGCCCTATTGA
This sequence comes from Pleurodeles waltl, assembly GCF_031143425.1. Taxonomy (NCBI): domain Eukaryota; kingdom Metazoa; phylum Chordata; class Amphibia; order Caudata; family Salamandridae; genus Pleurodeles; species Pleurodeles waltl. Next base: position 316,851,243 of record NC_090442.1, on the reverse strand, counting down.
TTTGGTAGACAGGCTGGCACGGGGACCAGAAAGGGGAAACCAGTTGCCAAACCTGTATCCCCAGGGCGTGTAGCCCTGAGGTAATCACACCCCAGCCCAGGAGTGGGCGCTAGTGAGGTCTGACCACCAAAAGAGGGGGCTCGTCATGTTGGGAGTGGGGAGAATGGTACGTCCTGGGACAGCCAGATGCCACACTCCTCAAGAACTAGTCACCAGATGGGAGGAAACCTGGTAGCCCATTGGCTAACCAACTACATCCTGCCCTGAGGGCACTTTCTGATCATAAAGGGGGCACCTCTGGCACCCAGACCTCAAATCTGGACTGATTTCGAAGAAATAAGAAAGGAGGGCTGCCCTGCTGCACTGAGGGAGCAGGAAAGAGACTCTAAGTGCCAGCTGACAGGCCTCCTGTTCACAGCAAAAGGCCATTCTACTGACTGACGCATTTCCTGTGAGTAGAGCACCGAGTGCAGTGGAGTTCGGCAACAGCTGTGCTGTGGAAGAGCTGAGCTGAATTGCAACAAAGACAAGGAGCTGGATCTTCTTCAACCTCCGCACCTCCTGTGGAGCGCCGAGTGCAGCAGAGTTTGCCGGTGGCTGTGCAGCACTATGTAGGAGCTAGCTTATACTGCAGCAGAGCCAAGGACCCGCAGTTCTTTTACTGAACTCCCACACCTGTGTCCTCACTCATGCCTTCCCGGCCCTTTTGGCATCTGTCTTGAGGCGAGCGTGAAAAGTGGAGGAGGGGGCCTACGGCGCTCTAGCTGCTGCAGCCATGTTTAACACAGTTTGGCTTGTTGCTGATCGTTCACTCTGACACGGCATCCACTATTTGCTGCCTGCTCCCAGCTGCCTTTCTCCTGCCACTGCCCACTATTAGTCCAACCAGCTTCTCTAACAGCGTGCTAGTAAGATTCGAATGCAGGGGTTTTCTGACTCACCTCCACTGCCCCATCTCCATCCTGCCAGGCCCCTAAATTGCCTGGTTCATCACACTGTTCTGAATTTTGTACCTGCTGCGATGGGTTCCTCAGGCTTTTCAGTGCTGGCGGAAGGTGGGCCTGAGTGGTCCATACAGCCAAGGTGCATCAGTGGAGAGGTGTGGCTGCAGCGCTACTGCTGCAGCTGGAGGATCGACCCGGTGGGACTGTGAAGACAGCCAGGCTTGGTCATAGCGCTGTTTGATTCTCTCTGTGAGCTCCCTCGCCTCCATCACCTGCTATACATCTTCCATCGGTGACCACCTGACCATTCACCTTTGCTGCTGGGGGACCTGGAGGTAGTTCGGTTTTTGCCCTCCAGAGCATCTGTAAGCCAATAATCGTCAGCTTGAATACACAAGCACTCAGGCCCACGTAACAAAATGCCACAAAGGAAACTACCCAGTTGCTGCAAGAGTTCAGCTGAGGGGCAAGCTGTGGGGAAAGCCTCCCCACATTTGCAATAAATCTGGATGGTGAGGGGGCTCCAGGAACCAACCATGGACATCATCTCACCTCTGCAACTGCATTCTTTTCCCCTAACACCACCTTTGCCTATGTTAACTGGACTCATCACCCATTAATTCCAAGCTTCACATGCTGCACCAAGTGACAAAAGCACAACAGAACAACTCACCCCCCGCCCCCACCGGAACTGGAACCTATCAAACTGCAATTGAGAGGTGCAGAACTCACTCCTGCCCTAGGCTAAGTAGGGGCCCAGTGTGTGTCAAGCACCTAATCCAGTTTCCCCTCCAAGCCTGCAGTAGCACTAAGAACTCAGAAGGGCTAGGCCACAGGAAAAGTGAAGGGATAACATCTTACCCTAAGACTCATGCTGTTAATGCAACAACAAATCTAGAAAACCTAACTTTTGCTCAGATTCACTGTTAGAAATTGGGTCTCTGGTTGGCAGTCAGTTTGCACTCTGTCAAAGCAGGGACCCTCAATCTAATCAGGGTAAGGGAGTTACACTATTAAAACATCCCCTGCTCACCCCCTTGGTAGCTTGGCACAAGCAGTCAGGCTTATCTCAAAGGCAATGTGTAAAGTATTTGTACCAACACACACCGTAATACAGTGAAAACACTACGAAAATACACCAGACCAGTTTAGATCAAACAAGACCAAAACAACAAAAATACAACATACACAAGTAAAGTTATGAATTTTTTAAATGATAGATTATTATTCCATGGAAAACAATGGAAAAGTTGTTGTTACACAAAGTACCTGGTTTCAGTGGCGGCCGGCAGCTTTGGGAGGGGGCAGGCGGGGCACACACACAGACACACACACACACAGGCTCATTCTTTCACACACTGACACGCACGCACGCACGCTCATCCATTAACAATACTCATTCCATTCAAACATGCACGCACGCACCAAACATTCATTTTACAAGATCACACACATTCATTCTTTCACTCACGCACGCACGCACTCACATCCATTAACAACACTCATAACACTCAAACATGCACGCGTGCACCAAACATTCAATGTAAAACATTACACACATACATACACACACACACACACTTACCTTTAGCCTCCGGGTCCCAGGAGGGTTGGGACTGCTGCCTTCCCTCACTGGCTGACCTGAGATCAGCCAATGAGGGAAGGCAGCAGTCCCAGCCTCGTCACAGAGTGGGATGGGGTCAGTGAGACTGCTGACCCCACCCCACTCTGTGACGAAGTGTCACTGATTGACACTCGCCCTGGGCACTTCAGGGCTTAAACCTGAAGCGCCCAGGGAGAGTGTCAATGGGTGACGCTTTCCTCGTCACCCAGGGGAGGGCCTCGAGGCACCTTTGCTGGGCCGAGGAAGTCACGCCCATAAGGGTTGTGATCTCCTCAGCCCAGCAAAGTTCAGCTCAGGCAGCCAGGAGTCTGCGCAAATCGCGCATGTCTGCTCCTGGCTGCCTGACCTGAACATGAAGAGTATCTGTCAGGCTGACCTTTGTTCAGCCTGACAGACACTCTTCATGGGGTGGGGGGGCGTGGCCCCTCCGCCCTAAAGGACGGGCCGCCACTGCCTGGTTTGCTTCAAATCTAAAGCCGCACGTGGAGCGTGCGTCAAAAAAGCCAGCAATTCGTCATTTTCTCATTCGCAAGTGAGGCCGTATGTCGTTTTCCAGATGGGGCACCTCAGGTCTGAGCAGGTTCACGTTGATTTGATGCCTAGCAATGATGCGTGCAAAATCCAGCCGAATGGCAATGGAAAAACTCGCTGTGAGGGGTTTGCGCCGTTTTCAGCAGCCTCAAGCGGGTGTTGTGTAGTTTCTCCAGCAGCGATACAGCTGCGATGCAAATTGTGAATCAATTTCAGCCGCGCGGCGGGTGGCACGTCATTTGTACAGCCACATTGCAGGTGGTGCGTCAACATTTTTCCAGCAAGGCTTCTTGCAAGTGGATTTCAATCCTTGTTCTACCAGCTTCACCTTTCAAGGGCCCAGGGACTGGATAGGGCATCACTTGACAGTGCAGGTGTCTCAAGAGGGAGTCCACATGCTGGTAGAGGAAGTCTTTGATGGCCTTGAGACTTCATAACAGGAGGCAAACTCATTGCAAGCCCTTGGTGAAACTTCACAAGCAGGAATATACCACAAAATCTAGTCTTTGTCCTCTTTCAGGCAGAAGCAGCAACTGCAGGCCAACCTAGCAAAGCACAGTCACAGGCAAAGGGGCAGTACTCCTCCTCCAGCTCTTCAGCTCTTCTCCTTGGCAGAGGTTGCTACTGAATCCAGAAGTAATCTAAAAAATGTGGGGTTTGGGTCCACTACTTATACCTCTTACTGCCTTTGAAGTAGGCAAACCTCAAAGGAGAGTCTCTGTTGTTCACAAGATCCTGCCTTGTCCAGGCCTGGCCCCAGACACACACAGGGACCAGGGGGTTGGTGACTGCATTGTGTAAGGGCAGGTAAAGCTCATTCAGGTGTAAGTGACCACTCCTCCCTCCACTCTAGCACAGATGGCTCATCAGGATACACCCCAGCTCCTTTTGTGTCACTGTCTGGTGGAGATTCACTACAGTCCAACTGTCAGTCTGACCAAGAGAGGGAATACACAAGTAGGCAGAGTAAGAGAATGGTTTAAGCAAGAAAATGACCACTTTCTAAAAGTGGCATTTTCAAACTATTTGTTTTAAAAACAACTATACCAAAAGATGTATTTTTAAATTGTGAGTTCAGAGACCCCAAACTCCATAATTCTCTATCTGCTCCCAAAGGGAAACTGCACTTAGAAGTTATTTAAAGGCAGCCCTCATGTTAACCTATGAGAGAGATAGGCCTTGCAACAGTGAACACTGAATTTGGCAGTATTTCACTGTTAGGACATGTAAATCAATCGCATAAGTACATATCCCATCTACCTGAGGGGTGCCAGACATGTATAAAAAGGGTACGTTTGAGCCTCGCAAGTGGGTACACTTGCCAGGTCAAATTGGCAGTTTAAAACTGTGCACGCAGACACTGCAGTAGCAGGTCTGAGCCATGTTTACAAGGCCACTGGTGGGTGGCACAGTCTGTGCTGCAGGTCCACTAATAGCATTTAATTTACAGGCCCTGGGCACCTCTAGTGCACTTTATTAGAGACTTACTCGTAAATCAGATATGCCAATCATGAAAAAGCCAATTACACATACCATTACACAGGGAGCACTAGCACTTTAGCACTGGTCAGCAGTGGCAAAGTGCCCAGAGTAACAACACCAGCAAAAACAGAGTTTATTATACAGTCAAAACATGGGAAGAGGAGGCAAAAAGACAGGGGAGACTATACCAAGGATGCCAGGTCTAACATTCACACTTCCCATCCTGTTTTGCCTCAGACTGTTCTGTTTGAATCTGTTACCCAACACACAAACAGTGCATCAGAGTTCAACTATGATCTAGGTAATCTCTCAGCAACCTTCTATCACAACCATGAATGCCAAATTGAAAAAAATGCTGGTGCTCACCCCTGAGCCTTTCAGAGCACTCAACACAACAAGACACGAACTCCCTGATTCCCCCAATCCACGTTTTTTTTTTATGTCGTCAATTGTAATGGATTCCAGGAAAGACCCCACTTTGACAGATGTTAAAGCAACCGAGTCGTTGACAAGGAAAGCAAGGGAGCACTCATGTTCTGTGGCTTCTACCATGGCTTCCTCTGAAGTGGCAGGATCCCGTGCAGTGCCAGGTGTTATAGAACCAAGAGTCACTTGATCCACAAAGGGCGGGTCATAGGTAGCCTCTCGTAGCAACCGCAATCTCAATGTGCACATCTGGAAATGAAACCTCATCGAGAACACCAACAGACTTGCGTCCAAAGAAGGTAAATGCTGCATAGCAAGACACACCTCTGGTGCGTGTTCGAATGGGCACCACAAACAGCAAAAATGGGATACACGCAAATCAGAACCGGTCTGATTGACAAATACCATTTAGACTCCAGTTCGTCCAGAAGTGCTGCTCCAAAATACTGCAAACAGCAAAAAGCTGCCAATTAATGCCAAGTAACAGGAAATCCCCCCAAAACACTTGAAACAATTGAAGGTATGGCTGAAGGTATTATGCCAAAGACAGTAGAGAAGGGGTTGGCAAAACCAGAACTGACAGCCTTAAACAAATGTACAACCCATCGGTGTTAGACGCGTTGCATATGAGACTTACAAGTTCACCAAAATGTTGTGGAAAGTTGGTATTTAAAAGGGACTCTATCTCAGCAGATGACCTTGCCACTTGGAGAGCATAGGTCTTGTGGGAAGATGTAAGTGCCACATTTTTTAAACAAAACAGCCTTCAGTCTGCTCAGCTTGTCAAAATGTACATTTTAAGCAGCAATATGAGGCCATAATTATGCTACTTTTATATCTTGCGTGGGTGGTGGGGAAGCACTTTCCCTCAATAAGTCATAATTTGGGAGACTGAAATTATGTAGGGAATTTTGGCTCCCATTCCGCAACAGCTTTCGCAATTCAGCTGCACATAACTCCCGTTTGAGAGCACCTGGAACGCCGGACGAATCAGAGTGACAGTAACCTCTTCAGGTAACAAGCTAAATTTGCAACTGAAGCACTACATGCTCCGTGCAAGGACATCTGTTTACAAATCATTGAATGGATCACAGAAGTGTTGCAGTTGCTACCGCTAAGAAAGGCCTCTTTCATGTGACTGAAACATTTGAGCATAAATGGTAGCTCCCACACCGCATGGATGTAACTATCTCTCAGCTTCTCAAGTCTGCCTAAAGGAATGTACTTCAAGCACAAGTTGAACTGAAGTGTTGAAATGGGCAGAATAATAACCCTGTGTATTAACCAAACTGCAGATGGTATTCCTGCTACAGTGAAAGGAAACTTTGCAGTGTTAAGCATAATATAAGCTGCTTCTTTGTTAGCCATTATTTGTTGCTGTTGCATCAAGTTAAACGCAGCAAATAAGCCCCTGGTGCTGAAATGTTGCCAGGGCACGCAACCACTTTTCAGAACTTGTAATGTCCAACCTAACTGCATAATGAACCTATGCTGACTTTGTCTATGGTTTAAAAATGACATACCATTTTGTATGATGTCAACTGCAAATTAAACAATATTGTTAAACATGTAGATGCAGTTGGACAAAGTGTTCATTCCATAATCCACAACAGCTAGAGCTTTTGCAAGTTTTCCTGATCTATCTGCCTCATTCTAAGGGGCAGCTTCCATTTGGGATAATTTCCAAATTTCATTGTATATTGTATGTAAGAAGAAACTAACCCCACAACAGGATTTACCAACAGATGCACCCAGAGGGCAATTTAGAGGTGGCCCCTGACATCCTACCAGCCTCTGGTGTGCTCGCTGACCACCCAAGACACCATTCTGGACCCCTAGGGTGAGAGCCTTCTGCTCTAAGGAGGCCCAGAACAAAAGCCTGTCCAGGAAGAGGTTGTAACACCCCCACCTACAGGAAGACCTGCTGATTAGCCTTCCTAAGGTGGCAAAGCTCAAAGGCCTGCCGCCTTTGAATGCAAATCAGTCTCCTCTCACAGGAGAGAAAGCTACCCCCTGTCCAGAGCCAATTTGGACAGGCGGGAAAATTAGCTAGTCAGGTAGGCATGCCACCACCAGGCTAGTACCATCCCTAAGGTGGGCTACTGCAAGGGAGACACAATGTTTCAGAAGTAGCCATTTTGGTGATATCATACTTAGGAATTCTGGGACAGGGTTATGCCCACTTTCCACCAGAAGTGGTCATATAGGGGACGTAATGACCCCAAGGGGCAGTAGCCCATTGGCTACTACCCTACACACCCCAACCACCCATAAATTCAGTATTTAGGGGAGCCCCTGGCATAGGAGAGGTATATCCTGCCAACCTAAGAAGACAAAGGACACTGAAGAGCCACAAAAGCAGTCGAGAATAGAAGCAGTTGACCTGATGCCAATCCTGCTGGCCTGTCTCCATCCCTGACCGAAATCCGCACCAAAATCGACTCATCCTGCAGCTGTGACTGCAGAGGACTGCCTGCCTTCAACAAACTCAAGACCTCCTGTGAACAGCGGACCTGTTCTCCAAAAACCTTCAAAGAAGGGACTCTGAAACTGCCAAAACCTGATGCCTGAAGTCACCACTGCACCTGCCGTCTCCGACCCAAGGTGAAGTGAACCACCGGTGCCAACATGGTTCCCCAGCTCCCCAGATCCCTAGTCCATTGTGTGTTCACCCCTCCACGACTCCCCCAAGTCGCCTGCAGGCCCCCTCTCCTACGGCCTCTGGGTGAGAAAAAACAGACACCTAAAACAACCACTCCACCTGTCACCTCCGACCTGAGTTGAAGTGGACCACTGGTGTCAATAAAGTCCCCCCAGCTCTTCTGAGCTCCAGTCCACAGTGGTTTCACCACTCCTGGACTACCCGACGACGCCTGCAGCCTCAGACCACAGGACCCCTCAACAGCGAGTGCTCCCAGAAAGAGAAACCTGACACCAAAGGACACTTCTGTCCTTTCTCCCCCCGACCCATGGAGAAGACCAAAGGTGCACCCACGTCCCGAGCACCCCATGTTTGTAACCTACCTGTTGGTTGACCTTAAAACAGCCACAACAGCAAAGAACTTTTCAGCATCGTCAAAGAGTTCTCCAACGCCAACGCCAACGCCGTCACACCCTCACAAGACTTGTGCAACTCCCTCGCCACCTTCTTCCATCGCAAGATCAGCGACCTCCACGACAGCTTCGGACACCAGACCTAACCAAGCATCACCGAACCCACACTCCTGGCCATCACCCTCAACGACTGGACCCACATCAACACTGAAGAAACCAAAACCACCATGAACTCTATCCACTCCGGCGCCCCATCGGACCCCTGCCCTCACTTCATCTTCAATAAAGCCGACGACATCATCGCCCCGCACCTCCAGGCCGTCATCAACTCTTCTTTTTCTTCTGCTACCTTCCCCGAAAGCTGGAAACACGCCGAAGTCAACGCCCTACTAAAGAAACCTACGGCTGACCCTAGCGACCTGAAAAACTTGCGCCCCATCTCGCTCCTCCCCTTCCCTGCCAAGGTAATAGAGAAGACCGTCAACAAACAGCTTACCACCTTCCTGGAAGACAACAACCTGCTCGACCCTTCACAAACCGGATTCCGAACCAACCACAGCACTGAAACCGCCCTCATCTCAGTCACAGACGACATCAGAACCCTGATGGACAACGGTGAAACAGTCGCCCTCATCCTCCTCGACCTCTCGGCTGCCTTCGACACCGTCTGTCACCGCACCCTAATAACCCGTCTCCGCTTCACCGGGATCCAAGGCCAGGCCCTGGACTGGATTGCCTCCTTCCTCTCAAACCGATCTCAAAGAGTTTACCTCCCACCGTTTCGCTCAGACCCCACCGAGATCATCTGCGGCGTACCTCAAGGCTCATCGCTCAGCCCGACACTCTTCAATGTCTACATGAGCCCCCTCGCCGACATTGTACGCAAGCACGACATCATCATCACCTCCTAAGCCGACGACACCCAACTTATACTCTCCCTCACCAAGGACCCCGCCAGCGCCAAGACCAACCTACAAGAGGGCATGAAGGACGTCGCAGATTGGATGAGGCTCAGCCGTCTTAAGCTGAACTCTGACATAACGGAAGTCCTCATCCTCGGCAACACCCCGTCCACTTGGGACGACTCCTGGTGGCCCACGGCCCTCGGCACCGCACCGACCCCCTCAGACCACGCCCGCAACCTCGGCTTCATATTGGACCCTCTTCTCACCATGACCAAGCAAGTCAACGCTGTGTCCTCCGCCTGCTTCCTCACCCTCCGCAAGATCTTCTGCTGGATCCCCGCCGACACTAGAAAAACCGTGACCCACGCCCTCGTCACGAGCCGCCTGGACTACGGCAACACCCTCTATGCTGGGACCACCGCTAAACTCCAAAAACGCCTGCAACGTATTCAAAACGCCTCGGCCCGCCTCATCCTCGACGTACCCTGCAACAGCCACATCTCCGCACACCTGAGACACCTGCATTGGCTCCCAGTCAGCAAAAGGATCACCTTCTGACTTCTCACTCACGAACACAAAGCCCTCCACAACAAGGGACCGGAATACCTCAACCGTCGCCTCAGCTTCTACGCCCCCACCCGTTTCCTCCGTTCCTCTGGCCTCGCGCTCGCTGCCGTCCCTCGCATCCGCCGCTCCACGGCGGGTGGGAGGTCCTTCTCCTTCCTGGCAGCCAAGACCTGGAACACCCTCCCCACCAGCCTCAGGACCACCCAGGACCACTCCGCATTCCGGAGACTCCTCAAAACCTGGCTTTTCGAGCAGCAATAACCCCCCCTTCCCCTTAGCGCCTTGAGACCCGCACGGGTGAGTAGCGCGCTTTATAAATGTTAATGATTTGATTTGATTTGACTAGCCTCCTAGCCAGAGCCTGCAGCCTTTTTCGACAGAGATCAATCTTCATTGAAATACACTGGGCACCCAATGCCATCCTACTCCCCTGCAACCAGCTGCCCCAGTGCTGCTCGGAGTGACCTGTTGGTGTGGTCCTGACCCTTGCCCAGTACTCACCTTAAGTCCTGGAGTTTGGTCCTATAAGTCGACACACAGTACCTGATTGCAGAACTTGTTTTCCAACTCAGAAATTGTGCCAAGTGTCCACTTTTTAAAAACGTACTTACCTGAACGATTTATTCTCTGATGCCTAAACATATATAAAGATACTTGCTGTTTTCATAAACTGGTGTGTATCTCCCTTTTGAGTCCTGTGTCTCATTTATTGACTGTTGTGTGTATTTGTTAATGTCTTGCACTCCTCTGTGTTAAGCCTAAGGCTGCTCGACCACAGTACCCCTAAATAGAGTACTTTGGGACTGCATTGCAGGCCCTGTCCACTCACTAGGGAAACCCTGGACTCTTTACACTGTATTTACATACCACATAAGAGACAGCTTCCTACAGTGAAAAACGCCACAAAGTCCTGTCAAGAATGGACTGAAAGAGAACTGCGGTGAAAATCTGGAAAATTGAATTGCATGAAAATAGGCTGAAGTTATTGCACTTAACTCCCTATCCTAACTACAACACCAAATAAATGATAAATAAATCCAGGATTTTTCAAGCGCAGCAAATCACTAGTGAGGGTCTCAAGGTGCTAAGTTGTGTGCATGGGAAGTGAAATGGTCAGAATAACAGTATGTTGAGCCGACACCAATAGTCGAACCTTGTTTCCCTCAGCTCCGAAGTTGACAACTCAGGTCATTACGTCACTTCCTCTCCCACACACCCACACAGGGACAAGATCCTGGAGTGACCCCTGACCTGAGTTTAGGTCTGGTTTCAATCCTCACGCCGCGCAGCTCCTCCTGACTGCCTCCGTGCCCCCCTAAACCGCCCTCGCTGCTGCTGCGAGTTCGAGGCCCTCCACCACCCGCAGGCACGTGCCTGTGCCTCATCCCTGGTGTCTAGTGGTTGCCGTAAGTATAATGTGTCTGTCCTGTTATTGTATTTTGTGTTTTTACATTTGTGCCCTTTAGCCTTTTTCTGCCTTTTTGCCCATGTTTTTTTGCCTTTTTCCTTTGTTTCTCCTTCCTCGCTTGCTTTTTGACTTCTGCCGCTCTCTCCTTTCCCGCTGCAGCGTCCCCTGCGGCCACACCCCCCTCAAACCCCCATTTGCCCTCGTTCCCGCCTCCCAGCTGCTCCTCCCTCCCACCTCCCCTTCTTAATGGCAGCTGCTGCGCGGTGCACAGAGTGACCCCTGACCTGATTTTAGGTTGGGTTTCACTCCTCAAGCCGCGCAGCTCCTCCTGACTGCCTCCATGCCCCTCTATCCCGCCCTCGCTGCTGCAAGTTCAAGGCCCTCCACCTGCCTGCGCCTCATCCCTGGTGTCTAGCCGTTGCTGTAAGTATTGTGCGTCTGGCGTGTTATTGTTTTTTGTGCTTTTGTAGTGGTATTTGTGCCCTTTAGCTTTTTTGTGCCTTTTTGCCCGTGTTTTATTGCCTTTTCCTTCGTTTCTCCTTCCTCGCTGGCTTTTCGGCTTTTACCGCTCTCTCGTTTCCCGCCGCTGTGTCCCTTGCGGCCCAGCCTCCCACGTGCCCCCATTTGCCCTCCGCTCCTGCCTCCCAGCTGTTCCTCCCTTCCACCTTCCCCTTCTTAATGGCGGCCGCTTCACAGCCCTCATCCTCCTAGACCTCTAGGCTGCCTTTGACACTGTCTGCCACCACACCCTATGCACTCGGCTCTACGACGCCGGAATCTGCCACAAGGCCCTGGACTGGATCACATCCTTCCTCTCCAGCAGAACTCAGAGAGTCCGCCTCCCTCCCTTCCTGTCGGAAGCCACCAAGACCATCTGCGGCATTCCCAAGGGTCTTCCCTCAGCCCAACTCTTTTTAACATCTACATGGCACCGCTTGCCAACATCGTCTGATCCCACAACCTCAACATCGACTCCTACGTCAACGACACCCAGCAGATCCTCTCACTCACCAAAGACCCGCCACCGCCAAAACCAACCTCCATGACGGACTACATGCCATCGCAAACTGGATGGAGAAGAGCCGCTTCAAACTTAACTCGTAAAAGACAGAGATCCTCATCCTCGGCTCCAACCGCTTTGCATGGGATGACTGCTGGTGGCCAGCCACCCCAAGAACCGCACCTACCCCCACCACCCACGGAATCCAGGCTTCATCATGGACTCATCGCTCACCATGACCCATCAAGCCAATGCCGTTTCATCTTCCTGCTTCAACACCTTCCGCATGCTTCGCAAGATCTTCAGATGGATCCCCATCGAAACAAGGACTGTCAACCACACCCTCGTCAGCAGCAGACTGGACTACGGCAACACGCTCTATGCAGGAACCACAGCCAAGCTCCGGAAAAACTTCAACGCATCCAGAAGGCCTCTGAACGCCCCATCTTCAACATCCCACATCGCGACCACATCTCAGCCCACCTCAGAGAGCTACACTGGCTTCCAGTCACCAAGAGGATCACCTTCAAACTCCTCATCCATGCCCAGCCTTACCTACCTCAACGAGTGACTCACCTTCCATGCTTCCACCCGCCCTCTCCGCTCCGCCCCGCCAAGCTTGCCCTCGCCGCCGTCCCTCGCATCCATCGAACTACAGCCAGCGGCAGATCCTTTTCCCACCTCACCGCCAAGACCTGGAACACCCTCCCCATCAGCCTACGACAGACCCAGGACCTCCCGACCTTCAGGAAACGCCTCAAGACCTGGCTATTTGAGCAGTAGCAGATCCTTCCCACCCCCCCTTTTTCAGCTCCTTGAGACCCCAGCAGGTGAGTAGCGCGATTTACAAATGTTTGATTGATTGATCCTTGGGCAAGGTTTTCAGAAGGGGCCAAATAAATGGCACACCTGAAGTATCTGAGATCAAAGGGAGCAGGTGTTGTCCATGGTCTTAACCACCTTAACAGCCACTTGTTAATTCAGTTTGTGGAACCCAACTTAAAAGTACTAAAGACCAAATTAATTCCATTCTATCTTTAACCCGTTAAGTGCGGGCGTCGGCCACTGGCCGACACCCGCACTACCTCCTTGGTGCGGGTCACAACCAGTGGCCGACACCAGGGAGGGGGTTTGAAAGTCCTCGGGTGCATCGCACCTGAGGATTTTTTTCTTTTTTTTTTTTTAAACCCCTGGGAGACATGGCTCGCTGACGTCACAGTGTTGTTTTTTCATCGGAGCAGGAAGCGGCTGTATGGCCGCTTCCTGCTACGATGGGGAAAACAGCCCCAAATGGCCTTCCCCACGTTCGGGAAGGCCTCGTATGAAAGGGGGGTGTAAGGAAATGCCTCCTTGGCATGGTTACCCCCTGACTTTTTGCCTTTGCTGATGCTAAGTTTTGATTTGAAAGTGTGCTGAGGCCTGCTAACCAGGCCCCAGCACCAGTGTTCTTTCCCTAACCTGTACTTTTGTTTCCACAATTGGCACACCCTGGCATCCAGGTAAGTCCCTTGTAACTGGTACCCCTGGTACCAAGGGCCCTGATGCCAGGGAAGGTCTCAAAGGGCTGCAGCATATCTTATGCCACTCTGGGGACCCCTCACTCAGCACAGACACACTGCTTGCCAGCTTGTGTGTGCTAGTGAGGACAAAACGAGTACGTCGACATGGCACTCCCCTCAGGGTGCCATGCCAACCTCACACTGCCTATGCAGTATAGATAAGTCACCCCTCTAGCAGGCCTTACAGCCCTAAGGCAGGGTGCACTATACCATAGGTGAGGGCACCAGTGCATGAGCACTGTGCCCCTACAGTGTCTAAGCAAAACCTTAGACATTGTAAGTGCAGGGTAGCCATAAGAGTATATGGTCTGGGAGTCTGTCATGCACGAACTCCACAGCACCATAATGGCTACACTGAAACTGGGAAGTTTGGTATCAAACTTCTCAGCACAATAAATGCACACTGATGCCAGTGTACATTTTATTGTAACATACACCCCAGAGGGCATCTTAGAGGTGCCCCCTGAAACCTTAACCGACTATCCGTGTAGGCTGACTGGTTTTAGCAGCCTGCCACACTAGAGACATGTTGCTGGCCACATGGGGAGAGTGCCTTTGTCACTCTGTGGCTAGTAACAAAGCCTGTACAGGGTGGAGGTGCTTCACACCTCCCCCTGCAGGAACTGTAACACCTGGCGGTGACCCCCTTTGTTACAGCACCACAGGGCACTCCAGCTAGTGGATTTGCCCGCCCCCTCTGGCCACGGCCCCACTTTTGGCGGCAAGGCCGGAGGAGATAATGAGAAAAACCAGGAGGAGTCAGTGGCCAGTCAGGACAGCCCCTAAGGTGTCCTCAGCTGAGGTGACTCTGACTTTTATAAATCCTCCATCTTGCAGATGGAGGATTCCTCCAATAGGGATAGGAATGTGACCCCCTCCCCTTGGGAGGAGGCACAAACAGGGTGTACCCACCCTCAGGTCTAGTAGCCATTGGCTACTAACCCCCCAGACCTAAACACGCCCTTAAATTTAGTATTTAAGGGCTCCCCAGAACCTAGGAACCCAGATTCCTGCAACCTAAGAAGAAGAGGACTGCTAAGCTGAAAAACCCTGCAAAGAAGACAGAGACACCAACTGCTTTGGCCCCAGCTCTACCGGCCTGTCTCCCCCCCTTCTAAAGACACTGCTCCAGCGACGCTTTCCCCAGGGACCAGCGACCTCTGAATCCTCAGAGGACTGCCCTGCTCTAGAAGGACCAAGAACTCCCAAGGACAGCGGCTCTGTTCACCCAAGACTGCAACTTTGTAACAAAGGAGCAACTTTAAACCAACTTGCGTTTCCCGCCGGAAGCGTGAGACTTGCTACTCTGCACCCGACGCCCCCGGCTCGACTTGTGGAGAACAAACACTTCAGGGAGGACTCCCTGGCGACTGCGAGACCGTGAGTAGCCAGAGTCGCCCCCACAGCGACGTCTGCAGAGGGAATCCCGAGGCTCCCCCTGACCGCGACTGCCTGCCCCTCAGATCCCGACGCCTGGTAAAGACTCTGCACCTGCAGCCCCCAGGACCTGAAGGATCCGAACTCCAGCGCAGGAGTGACCCCCAGGAGGCCCTCTCCCTTGCCCAGGTGGTGGCTACACCGAGTAGCCCCCCCTTGCCTGCCTACATCGCTGAAGAGACCCCTTGGTCTCCCATTGAAACCTATTGAAAGCCCAACGCGTGTTTGCACACTGCACCCGGCAGCCCCTGTGCTGCTGAGGGTGTACTTTCTGTGCTGACTTGTGTCCCCCCCGGTGCCCTACAAAACCCCCCTGGTCTGCCCTCCGAAGACGCGGGTACTTACCTGCTGGCAGACTGGAACCGGGGCACCCCCTTCTCCTCTGAAGCCTATGCGTTTTGGGCACCACTTTGACCTCTGCACCTGACCGGCCATGAGCTGCTGGTGTGGTAACTTTGGGGTTGCTCTGAACCCCCAACGGTGGGCTACCTTGGATCCAAACTTGAACCCCGTAGGTGGTTTACTTACCTGCAAAAACTAACAAACTCTTACTCCCCCCAGGAACTGTTGAAAATTGCACTGTCTAGTTTTAAAATAGCTATATGTGATTTATGTGAAAACTGTATATGCTATTTAGCTAATTCAAAGTTCCTAAAGTACCTACCTGCAATACCTCTAAGGGGAACCCTTGGACTCTGTGTATACTATTCCTTACTTTGAAATAGTGCATACAGAGCCAACTTCCTACAGGGAGACTCTCCCCTTTCATACAAGGCCTTCCTGAAAGTATTACCTGGCCCTCGAACGCAGCTCTGCTGCAATCAGGGGCCAGAAAACGCAACTAGACACCAGGGATTTCACTTGGGGGAGTCGGCCCCCCTAGGAAACGGGCCACCCCCCCGGGCCATAGTTTTGGTTGGTGCCCCCTGAGAGGGGGAGGGTGAATTTTTTTTTAACTAAAAATAAAGAAATTGACAAGGGGTCGCCCGTGGGCAGGGCGACCCCCTCTGGGGGCAATACTTTTTTTTAGTAGTTGTATTTTGGCCCCCAAGGAAACCCTACAACTACCACAAAAAAAAATACAGATCTATATATAGATAGATTTATATACAGATGTATCAATCCATGTAGATAGATATATCTATCTACATGGCTATATCTATAGATAGATCTATATATAGATGGATCACTTTTGTCAGTGCATGTGTGGTTTCCCTGGGGGCTGCGATCGGCCCCCAGGAAAACCAGACTCACATATTAAAGTGATCTATATATATATATATATATATATATATATATTTGCCACCAGTTGTCTTGCAGTTGCAGCTTGCGTCTTCAAAGCAGTACACATACTTCAACTGACGCATTGCAACTGTAGCTTTTAGGCAGCAATAAAAAAGTCAAGTAAGTCTTTTGATTATGTTTCTGCTACAAAAGGATCAGACTTTTGTCTAGTGGCAGTTTTAGTGCCATAAAGAAGCGCAGAAGGTTTATATGCCTACTGAAAAGAGCAAATCTGTATTTTATGTAAATAGCTGAGTACATTAGTAAAGTCAGCCACTACCTGCGCTATAATACAAATGAAATGTATGTGCGGGGTGGGGGGTGGCTATGGAGAGATGAAGAGCACGTTTGCTGGGTGGTAATGAGGGAATCAGAGAAGTAGGACATGGGAGTGGGAGCACCAATAATGATTTTTGGACTGGGCGCAGGAGGTGCTAAAGACTGTGACGAATGGTATGTGACAAGGTGTTTGAGTGTCTTGAAAGAACATGGTGATTGAGGGAAGAAGCGCAGGTAAGGTGGCCTCTACTGTTGCACGTATCTCACACACCAGCAATTTTGTGACTGTCTATGTAGGCTAGTGTTTTAGAGCAACAGTTTAGCCAATAGCATAGATGGCATCTTGATGGATGACTGCTGCTGACATCACTCGGGTTATAGAGGACAGCTCTGACATAGGATCAGAGACTGAGACAGCAGATACTGAGACAGCATCTGAGGGACAGGACAATGGCGCAGACTCTGGGAGTGATTTTTCAGTTGGAGGAGTCCCATTGGATAACTCCTTCCAGTAAATTGTGAGGGAGGTGATGAGGGCAGTCCTGTTGTCCTTTAATAGGGCAATAGTGGGTTAGCCCAACCCAGAGATCAGGTGAACGCGGGGGCAAGCACACAGAGGGTGCTCTCTTGGGAGTTTCCCAATTTAGTACAGCCCAAATTCCACTGCCCAAATTGTATTGTGGAGACATCAAAATTATCTATCACAAAACAAACTGGTTTTGTAAGGCAGGCACCTGTGTTTTTGGTCCTGGGTTCGGCGGCTGTATAGGGAAACATACTAAACCCAAACATTTCTGGAAAATAGACATGGGGGGGGGGGTGGGGAGTCCACAAAGGTGTGACTTTTGTGGATTCCCCAAAGTTTTCTTACCCAGAATACCCTGCAAAGCTGAAATCTTGAATAAAAACTATTTTTCTTGCATTTCTGTCACACAAACTACAGGAATATGCTATCCACAAAATTCCTACCACCCAGTGTTCCTCACCTGTCTTGACTAAAAACACTACCCCACTTGAGTGCCTATACCTAGAGCCTGCGTAAGGAATCGATCACCCCAGGGTCAACAGTTGCCTCATGTAAGTATCAACATTGACTGTTGTGTGATCTATTCCTGTCGCGGGTACTAGGCCTACCCACACAAGTGAGGTACCATTTTTATCAGGAGACTTGGGGGAATGCTGGGTGGAAGGACATTTGTGGCTCCACTCAGATTCCAGAACTTTCTATCACCGAAATGTGAGGAAAAAGTGTTTTTTTTCCAAATATTGAGGTTAGCAAAGGATTCTGGGTAACAGAACCTGATCAGAGCGTCACAAGTCACACCATCCTGGATTCCTCTAAGAGTCTCGTTTTCAAAAATGCACAGGCTTGGTATGTTTCTCTAGGTGCCAGCTGAGCTAGAGGCCAAAATCCACAGCTAGGCACTTTGCAAAAAACACATCAGATTTCAATGTAAAAATGTGATGTGTCCATGTTGCATTTCTTGTTGCGAACATTAGGCCTACCCACGCAAGTGAGGTACCATTTTTATCAGGAGACTTGGGGGAACACAGAATAGCACAAGTGGTATTGCCCCTTGTCTTTCTCTACATTTTTTCTTTCCAAATGTAAGACAGTGTGTAAAAAATAGACGTCTATTTGAGAAATGGCCTGTAATTCACATGCTAGTATGGGCACCCCGGGATTCAGAGATGGGCAAATAACCACTGCTGCTCAATACCTTATCTTATGCCCATTTTGGAAAAACAAAGGTTTTCTTGATACCTACTTTTCACTCTTTATAATTCAGCAAATGAATTGCTGTATGCCCGGTATAGAATGAAAATCCATTGCAAGGTGCAGCTCATTTATTGGCTCTGGGTACCTAGGGATCTTGATGAACCTACAAGCCCTATATATCCCTGCAACCAGAAGATTCCAGTACACGTAACAGTATATTGCTTTAAAAAAATCTGACATTGCAGGAAAAAGTTACAGAGTAAAACGTTAAGAAAATTGGCTGTTTTTTTCAGCTCAATTTCATTTTTTATTTTATTTCAGCTATTATTTTCAGTAGGAAAACCTTGTAGGTTCTACACAAATGACCCCTTGCTGAATTCAGAATTTTGTCTACTTTTCAGAAATACTTAGCTTTCCGGTATCCAGTGTTGGTTTCATACCCATTCCTCTCACTAACTGGAAAGAGGATGAAAACACCAGAAATAGTGAAAATGAAGTATGTCCCAGTAAAATGCCAAACTTGTGTTGAAAAATGTGGTTTTCTGATTCAACTCTGCCTGTTCCTGAAAGCTGGGAAGATGGTGATTTTAGCACGGCAAACCCTTTGTTGGTGCCATTTTCAGGGGAAAAACCACAAGCCATTTTCAGCAGCCTTTTTTTTCCAAAAAACAAAATTTTAGGTGTATTTTGGCTAATTTCTTGGTCTCCTCCAGGGGTACCTTTAGAATCCCTAGGATGTTGGAAAAAAGGACGCAAATTTGGCGTGGATAGCTTATGCGGACAAAACCTTATTAAGGCCTAAGCACAAACTATCCAAAATAGCCAAAAAAGGGCTCAGCACTGGGGGAGAGGGAAGAGGTTAAAGCTTTCTCCGGTGTGCTATCAACACTACTGGACTTGACTCTAAGCACAGCATATGAAAAATCTTCTACGTACCTCAGCGCATACCAAGGGCAAGGTTCAGGCTACAGCTAGGCCTCATGAGACAAGATCTGGAATGCCACAGTGCATTATTGAAATTTTACATCAGGATCTTGCAGGCACCAGAGAACTCCCTTAAGGCACGCCTTGAAGCAGTCTTTGAAATCGCTACCAACCCATGGCATTATTATCTACTCCAAGCAATCAAAAGACCTAAAAATTGAAGGTTCCAATATTCACCGCTCTGACATCGTATTTTGGCCTGGAAAAAGATACTGGATGCTCAGGTAAAAAAATACCTCTCTAGAACAGGATTTGTGCGGCCTACATTGCTCCTCGAATACAAAGGCAGTTGACTCTTCTTACATGGTTGGGAAAGCTCAGTGTAAGGAAATGCCTCCTTGGCATGGTTGCCCCCTGACTTTTTGCCTTTGCTGATGCTATGTTACAATTGAAAGTGTGCTGAGGCCTGCTAACCAGGCCCCAGCACCAGTGTTCTTTCCCTAACCTGTACTTTTGTATCCACAATTGGCAGACCCTGGCATCCAGATAAGTCCCTTGTAACTGGTACTTCTAGTACCAAGGGCCCTGATGCCAAGGAAGGTCTCTAAGGGCTGCAGCATGTCTTATGCCACCCTGGAGACCTCTCACTCAGCACAGACACTCTGCTTGCCAGCTTGTGTGTGCTAGTGAGGACAAAACGAGTAAGTCGACATGGCACTCCCCTCAGGGTGCCATGCCAGCCTCTCACTGCCTATGCAGTATAGGTAAGACACCCCTCTAGCAGGCCTTATAGAGTATATGGTCTGGGAGTCTGTCAAACACGAACTCCACAGCACCATAATGGCTACACTGAAAACTGGGAAGTTTGGTATCAAACTTCTCAGCACAATAAATGCACACTGATGCCAGTGTACATTTTATTGCAAAATACACCCCAGAGGGCACCTTTGAGGTGCCCCCTGAAACTTAACCGACTGTCTGTGTAGGCTGACTAGTTCCAGCAGCCTGCCACACTAGAGACATGTTGCTGGCCCCATGGGGAGAGTGCCTTTGTCACTCTGAGGCCAGTAACAAAGCCTGCACTGGGTGGAGATGCTAACACCTCCCCCAGGCAGGAGCTGTGACACCTGGCGGTGAGCCTCAAAGGCTCACCCCTTTGTCACAGCCCAGCAGGGCACTCCAGCTTAGTGGAGTTGCCCGCCCCCTCCGGCCACGGCCCCCACTTTTGGCGGCAAGGCTGGAGGGAACAAAGAAAGCAACAAGGAGGAGTCACTGGCCAGTCAGGACAGCCCCTAAGGTGTCCTGAGCTGAGGTGACTCTAACTTTTAGAAATCCTCCATCTTGCAGATGGAGGATTCCCCCAATAGGGTTAGGATTGTGACCCCCTCCCCTTGGGAGGAGGCACAAAGAGGGTTTACCCACCCTCAGGGCTAGTAGCCATTGGCTACTAACCCCCCAGACCTAAACACGCCCTTAAATTTAGTATTTAAGGGCTACCCTGAACCCTAGAAAATTAGATTCCTGCAAACTACAAGAAGAAGGACTGCCTAGCTGAAAACCCCTGCAGAGGAAGACCAGAAGACGACAACTGCCTTGGCTCCAGAAACTCACCGGCCTGTCTCCTGCCTTCCAAAGAACTCTGCTCCAGCGACGCCTTCCAAGGGACCAGCGACCTCTGAATCCTCTGAGGACTGCCCTGCTTCGAAAAAGACAAGAAACTCCCGAGGACAGCGGACCTGCTCCAAAAAGACTGCAACTTTGTTTCAAGGAGCAGCTTTAAAGACCCTGCAATCTCCCCGCAAGAAGCGTGAGACTTGCAACACTGCACCCGGCGACCCCGACTCGGCTGGTGGAGAACCAACACCTCAGGGAGGACCCCCGGACTACTCTCCGACTGTGAGTACCAAAACCTGTCCCCCCTGAGCCCCCACAGCGCCGCCTGCAGAGGGAATCCCGAGGCTTCCCCTGACCGCGACTCTCTGAAACCTAAGTCCCGACGCCTGGAAAGGACCCTGCACCCGCAGCCCCCAGGACCTGAAGGACCGGACTTTCACTGGAGAAGTGACCCCCAGGAGTCCCTCTCCCTTGCCCAAGTGGAGGTTTCCCCGAGGAAGCCCCCCCTTGCCTGCCTGCAGCGCTGAAGAGATCCGTTGATCTCTCATAGACTAACATTGCGAACCCGACGCTTGTTTCTACACTGCACCCGGCCGCCCCCGCGCTGCTGAGGGTGAAATTTCTGTGTGGGCTTGTGTCCCCCCCGGTGCCCTACAAAACCCCCCTGGTCTGCCCTCCGAAGACGCGGGTACTTACCTGCAAGCAGACCGGAACCGGGGCACCCCCTTCTCTCCATTCTAGCCTATGCGTTTTGGGCACCACTTTGAACTCTGCACCTGACCGGCCCTGAGCTGCTGGTGTGGTGACTTTGGGGTTGCTCTGAACCCCCAACGGTGGGCTACCTTGGACCAAGAACTGAACCCTGTAAGTGTCTTACTTACCTGGTAAAACTAACAAAAACTTACCTCCCCCAGGAACTGTGAAAATTGCACTAAGTGTCCACTTTTGAAATAGCTATTTGTCAATAACTTGAAAAGTATACATGCAATTGAAATGATTCAAAGTTCCTAATGTACTTACCTGCAATACCTTTCAAACAAGATATTACATGTTAAATTTGAACCTGTGGTTCTTAAAATAAACTAAGAAAATATATTTTTCTATAACAAAACCTATTGGCTGGATTTGTCTCTGAGTGTGTGTACCTCATTTATTGTCTATGTGTATGTACAACAAATGCTTAACACTACTCCTTGGATAAGCCTACTGCTCGACCACACTACCACAAAATAGAGCATTAGTATTATCTATTTTTACCACTATTTTACCTCTATGGGGAACCCTTGGACTCTGTGCATGCTATTCCTTACTTTGAAATAGCACATACAGAGCCAACTTCCTACATTGGTGGATCAGCGGTGGGGTACAAGACTTTGCATTTGCTGGACTACTCAGCCAATACCTGATCACACGACAAATTCCAAAATTGTCATTAGAAATTGATTTTTGCAATTTGAAAAGTTTTCTAAATTCTTAAAAGACCTGCTAGGGCCTTGTGTTAGATCCTGTTTAGCATTTCTTTTAGAGTTTAAAAGTTTGTAAAAGTTTGAATTAGATTCTAGAACCAGTTGTAGATTCTTAAAAAGTATTCCAACTTTTAGAAGCAAAATGTCTAGCACAGATGTGACTGTGGTGGAACTCGACACCACACCTTACCTCCATCTTAAGATGAGGGAGCTAAGGTCACTCTGTAAAATAAAGAAAATAACAATGGGCCCCAAACCTACCAAAATACAGCTCCAGGAGCTTTTGGCAGAGTTTGAAAAGGCCAACCCCTCTGAGGGTGGCAACTCAGAGGAAGAGGATAGTGACTTGGAGGAAAATTCCCCCCTACCAGTCCTATCTAGGGAGAACAGGGTCTCTCAAACCCTGACTCCAAAAATAATAGTCAGAGATGCTGGTTCCCTCACAGGAGAGACCAACACCTCTGAAATCACTGAGGATAACTCCAGTGAAGAGGACATCCAGTTAGCCAGGATGGCCAAAAGATTGGCTTTGGAAAGACAGATCCTAGCCATAGAGAGGGAAAGACAAGAGATGGGCCTAGGACCCATCAATGGTGGCAGCAACATAAATAGGGTCAGAGATTCTCCTGACATGTTGAAAATCCCTAAAGGGATTGTAACTAAATATGAAGATGGTGATGACATCACCAAATGGTTCACAGCTTTTGAGAGGGCTTGTGTAACCAGAAAAGTGAACAGATCTCACTGGGGTGCTCTCCTTTGGGAAATGTTCACAGGAAAGTGTAGGGATAGACTCCTCACACTCTCTGGAAAAGATGCAGAATCTTATGACCTCATGAAGGGTACCCTGATTGAGGGCTTTGGATTCTCCACTGAGGAGTATAGGATTAGATTCAGGGGGGGCTCAAAAATCCTCGAGCCAGACCTGGGTTAACTTTGTAGACTACTCAGTAAAAACACTAGATGGTTGGATTCAAGGCAGTGGTGTAAATAATTATGATGGGCTGTACAATTTATTTGTGAAAGAACACCTGTTAAGTAATTGTTTCAATGATAAACTGCATCAGCATCTGGTAGACCTAGGACCAATTTCTCCCCAAGAATTGGGAAAGAAGGCGGACCATTGGGTCAAGACTAGGGTGTCCAAAACTTCCACAGGGGGTGACCAAAAGAAAGGGGTCACAAAACCTCCCCAGGGGAAAGGTGGTGAGACAGCCAAAAATAAAAATAGTCAAGAGTCTTCTAAAGGCCCCCAAAAACCTGCACAGGAGGGTGGGCCCAGAGCCTCTTCACAAAACAATCCTGGGTACAAGGGTAAAAACTTTGATCCCAAAAAGGCCTGGTGTCGAAACTGTAGTCAGTCTGGACACCAAACTGGAGACAAGGCCTGTCCCAAGAAAAGTTCCACTCCAAACTCCAATCCAGGTAACACTGGAATGGCTAGTCTCCAAGTGGGATCAACAGTGTGCCCAGAGCAAATCAGGGTCCACACTGAAGCTACTCTAGTTTCTGAGGGTGGGGTGGATTTAGCCACACTAGCTGCCTGGCCTCCTAACATGCAAAAATACAGGCAGCAGCTCTTTATTAATGGGACAAGTGTAGAGGGCCTGAGGGATACAGGTGCCAGTGTCACCATGGTGACAGAGAAACTGGTTTCCCCTGGCCAATACCTGACTGGAAAAACTTATACAGTCACCAATGCTGACAATCAAACTAAAGCACATCCCATGGCAATGGTAACTTTAGAATGGGGAGGGGTCAATGGCCTGAAACAGGTGGTGGTCTCCTCAAACATCCCAGTAGACTGTCTGCTTGGAAATGACCTGGAGTCCTCAGCATGGGCTGAGGTAGAGCTAAAAACCCATGCAGCCATGCTGGGTATCCCTGAACTGGTGTGTGTAAAAACAAGAGCACAATGCAAGGCACAGGGTGAAAACGTAGAGCTGGAGTCTGGAAAAATGGCCCAGCCTACCAAGAGAAAAGGAAAGTCAGTTGGGAAACCAACTGCAACACAGTCAGAAAAAGAGAACCTCTCTTCTCAGGAAGAAGTTCTGCCCTCTGAGGGAACTGAGCCTTTGGAGCTTGAACCTTATCAGGTTGAGCTCTTAGGCCCAGGGGGACCCTCAAGGGAGGAGCTGTGTAAGGGACAAGAAACCTGTCCCTCTCTTGAAGGCCTTAGGCAGCAAGCTGCTGAAGAGTCCAAGGGCAAGAAAAATGGAACACATAGGGTCTATTGGGAAGATGGACTCCTGTACACTGAGGCCAGAGACCCCAAACCTGGTGCCACTAGGAGAGGGGTAGTGCCTCAGTCGTTCAGAGAGTTTATTCTGACCTTGGCCCATGATATTCCCCTTGCTGGGCATTTGGGACAAACCAAGACGTGGGAGAGGTTAGTCAACCACTTCTACTGGCCCAATATGTCCCAGAAGGTGAAGGAGTTTTGCCTCTCCTGCCCCACCTGTCAATCCAGTGGTAAGACAGGTGGGCACCCAAAGGCCCCCCTCATTCCACTTCCAGTGGTGGGGGTCCCCTTTGAAAGAGTGGGTGTGGACATAGTTGGTCCACTAGAACCTCCCACAGCCTCAGGAAATATGTACATCCTAGTAGTAGTGGATCATGCTACTAGGTATCCTGAAGCTATCCCCCTTAGGTCGACTACTGCCCCTGCAGTAGCCAAGGCCCTCATTGGTATCTTTACCAGAGTGGGTTTCCCTAAGGAGGTGGTGTCTGACAGAGGTACCAACTTCATGTCAGCATACCTAAAACACATGTGGCATGAGTGTGGAGTGACTTACAAATTCACTACACCATACCATCCACAAACTAATGGCTTAGTTGAGAGATTCAACAAGACATTAAAAGGCATGATCATGGGGCTCCCAGAAAAACTCAAAAGGAGATGGGATGTCCTCTTGCCATGTCTGCTTTTCGCTTACAGAGAGGTGCCACAGAAGGGAGTAGGATTCTCACCCTTTGAACTTCTGTTTGGTCACCCTGTAAGGGGACCACTTGCTCTTGTTAAAGAAGGCTGGGAGAGACCTCTTCATGAGCCTAAACAAGACATAGTGGACTATGTACTTGGCCTTCGCTCTAGAATGGCAGAGTACATGGAAAAGGCAACCAAAAACCTTGAGGCCAGCCAACAGCTCCAGAAGTTTTGGTATGACCAAAAGGCTGCACTGGTTGAGTTCCAACCAGGACAGAAAGTCTGGGTTCTGGAGCCTGTGGCTCCCAGGGCACTCCAGGACAAATGGAGTGGCCCTTACCCAGTGCTAGAAAGGAAGAGTCAGGTCACCTACCTGGTGGACCTGGGCACAAGCAGGAGCCCCAAGAGGGTGATCCATGTGAACCGCCTTAAGCTCTTCCATGACAGGGCTGATGTGAATCTGTTGATGGTAACAGATGAGGATCAGGTGGCAGAGAGTGAACCTCTCCCTGATCTTCTGTCATCAGACCCAAAAGATGGCTCAGTAGATGGAGTGATCTACTCAGACACCCTCTCTGGCCAACAGCAAGCTGATTGTAGGAGAGTCCTACAACAGTTTCCTGAACTCTTCTCCTTAACCCCTGGTCAGACACACCTGTGTACCCATGATGTGGACACAGGAGACAGCATGCCTGTCAAAAACAAAATCTTTAGACAGTCTGACCATGTTAAGGAAAGCATCAAGGTGGAAGTCCACAAGATGCTGGAATTGGGAGTAATTGAGCGCTCTGACAGCCCCTGGGCTAGCCCAGTGGTCTTAGTCCCCAAACCTCACACCAAAGATGGAAAGAAAGAGATGAGGTTTTGTGTGGATTACAGAGGGCTCAATTCTGTCACCAAGACAGATGCTCATCCAATTCCTAGAGCTGATGAGCTCATAGATAAATTAGGTGCTGCCAAATTCTTAAGTACCTTTGACTTGACAGCAGGGTACTGGCAAATAAAAATGGCACCTGGAGCAAAAGAGAAAACAGCATTCTCCACACCTGATGGGCATTATCAGTTTACTGTTATGCCCTTTGGTTTAAAGAATGCCCCTGCCACCTTCCAAAGGTTGGTGAATCAAGTCCTTGCTGGCTTGGAGTCCTTTAGCACAGCTTATCTTGATGATATTGCTGTCTTTAGCTCCACCTGGCAGGATCACCTGGTCCACCTGAAGAAGGTTTTGAAGGCTCTGCAATCTGCAGGCCTCTCTATCAAGGCATCCAAATGCCAGATAGGGCAGGGAACTGTGGTTTACTTGGGCCACCTTGTAGGTGGAGGCCAAGTTCAGCCACTCCAACCCAAGATCCAGACTATTCTGGACTGGGTAGCTCCAAAAACCCAGACTCAAGTCAGGGCATTCCTTGGCTTGACTGGGTATTACAGGAGGTTTGTGAAGGGATATGGATCCATTGTGACAGCCCTCACTGAACTCACCTCCAAGAAAATGCCCAAGAAAGTGAACTGGACTGTGGAATGCCAACAGGCCTTTGACACCCTGAAACAAGCAATGTGCTCAGCACCAGTTCTAAAAGCTCCAGATTATTCTAAGCAGTTCATTGTGCAGACAGATGCCTCTGAACATGGGATAGGGGCAGTTTTGTCCCAAACAAATGATGATGGCCTTGACCAGCCTGTTGCTTTCATTAGCAGGAGGTTACTCCCCAGGGAGCAGCGTTGGAGTGCCACTGAGAGGGAGGCCTTTGCTGTGGTTTGGTCCCTGAAGAAGCTGAGACCATACCTCTTTGGGACTCACTTCCTAGTTCAAACTGACCACAGACCTCTCAAATGGCTGATGCAAATGAAAGGTGAAAATCCTAAACTGTTGAGGTGGTCCATCTCCCTACAGGGAATGGACTTTATAGTGGAACACAGACCTGGGACTGCCCATGCCAATGCAGATGGCCTTTCCAGGTTCTTCCACTTAGAAAATGAAGACTCTCTTGGGAAAGGTTAGTCTCATCCTCTTTCGTTTGGGGGGGGGTTGTGTAAGGAAATGCCTCCTTGGCATGGTTGCCCCCTGACTTTTTGCCTTTGCTGATGCTATGTTACAATTGAAAGTGTGCTGAGGCCTGCTAACCAGGCCCCAGCACCAGTGTTCTTTCCCTAACCTGTACTTTTGTATCCACAATTGGCAGACCCTGGCATCCAGATAAGTCCCTTGTAACTGGTACTTCTAGTACCAAGGGCCCTGATGCCAAGGAAGGTCTCTAAGGGCTGCAGCATGTCTTATGCCACCCTGGAGACCTCTCACTCAGCACAGACACTCTGCTTGCCAGCTTGTGTGTGCTAGTGAGGACAAAACGAGTAAGTCGACATGGCACTCCCCTCAGGGTGCCATGCCAGCCTCTCACTGCCTATGCAGTATAGGTAAGACACCCCTCTAGCAGGCCTTACAGCCCTAAGGCAGGGTGCACTATACCATAGGTGAGGGTACCAGTGCATGAGCATGGTACCCCTACAGTGTCTAAACAAAACCTTAGACATTGTAAGTGCAGGGTAGCCATAAGAGTATATGGTCTGGGAGTCTGTCAAACACGAACTCCACAGCACCATAATGGCTACACTGAAAACTGGGAAGTTTGGTATCAAACTTCTCAGCACAATAAATGCACACTGATGCCAGTGTACATTTTATTGCAAAATACACCCCAGAGGGCACCTTAGAGGTGCCCCCTGAAACTTAACCGACTGTCTGTGTAGGCTGACTAGTTCCAGCAGCCTGCCACACTAGAGACATGTTGCTGGCCCCATGGGGAGAGTGCCTTTGTCACTCTGAGGCCAGTAACAAAGCCTGCACTGGGTGGAGATGCTAACACCTCCCCCAGGCAGGAGCTGTGACACCTGGCGGTGAGCCTCAAAGGCTCACCCCTTTGTCACAGCCCAGCAGGGCACTCCAGCTTAGTGGAGTTGCCCGCCCCCTCCGGCCACGGCCCCCACTTTTGGCGGCAAGGCTGGAGGGAACAAAGAAAGCAACAAGGAGGAGTCACTGGCCAGTCAGGACAGCCCCTAAGGTGTCCTGAGCTGAGGTGACTCTAACTTTTAGAAATCCTCCATCTTGCAGATGGAGGATTCCCCCAATAGGGTTAGGATTGTGACCCCCTCCCCTTGGGAGGAGGCACAAAGAGGGTGTACCCACCCTCAGGGCTAGTAGCCATTGGCTACTAACCCCCCAGACCTAAACACGCCCTTAAATTTAGTATTTAAGGGCTACCCTGAACCCTAGAAAATTAGATTCCTGCAAACTACAAGAAGAAGGACTGCCTAGCTGAAAACCCCTGCAGAGGAAGACCAGAAGACGACAACTGCCTTGGCTCCAGAAACTCACCGGCATGTCTCCTGCCTTCCAAAGAACTCTGCTCCAGCGACGCCTTCCAAGGGACCAGCGACCTCTGAATCCTCTGAGGACTGCCCTGCTTCGAAAAAGACAAGAAACTCCTGAGGACAGCGGACCTGCTCCAAAAAGACTGCAACTTTGTTTCAAGGAGCAGCTTTAAAGACCCTGCAATCTCCCCGCAAGAAGCGTGAGACTTGCAACACTGCACCCGGCGACCCCGACTCGGCTGGTGGAGAACCAACACCTCAGGGAGGACCCCCGGACTACTCTCCGACTGTGAGTACCAAAACCTGTCCCCCCTGAGCCCCCACAGCGCCGCCTGCAGAGGGAATCCCGAGGCTTCCCCTGACCGCGACTCTCTGAAACCTAAGTCCCGACGCCTGGAAAGGACCCTGCACCCGCAGCCCCCAGGACCTGAAGGACCAGACTTTCACTGGAGAAGTGACCCCCAGGAGTCCCTCTCCCTTGCCCAAGTGGAGGATTCCCCGAGGAAGCCCCCCCTTGCCTGCCTGCAGCGCTGAAGAGATCCGTTGATCTCTCATAGACTAACATTGCGAACCCGACGCTTGTTTCTACACTGCACCCGGCCGCCCCCGCGCTGCTGAGGGTGAAATTTCTGTGTGGGCTTGTGTCCCCCCCGGTGCCCTACAAAACCCCCCTGGTCTGCCCTCCGAAGACGCGGGTACTTACCTGCAAGCAGACCGGAACCGGGGCACCCCCTTCTCTCCATTCTAGCCTATGCGTTTTGGGCACCACTTTGAACTCTGCACCTGACCGGCCCTGAGCTGCTGGTGTGGTGACTTTGGGGTTGCTCTGAACCCCCAACGGTGGGCTACCTTGGACCAAGAACTGAACCCTGTAAGTGTCTTACTTACCTGGTAAAACTAACAAAAACTTACCTCCCCCATGAACTGTGAAAATTGCACTGTGTCCACTTTTGAAATAGCTATTTGTCAATAACTTGAAAAGTATACATGCAATTGAAATGATTCAAAGTTCCTAATGTACTTACCTGCAATACCTTTCAAACAAGATATTACATGTTAAATTTGAACCTGTGGTTCTTAAAATAAACTAAGAAAAGATATTTTTCTATAACAAAACCTATTGGCTGGATTTGTCTCTGAGTGTGTGTACCTCATTTATTGTCTATGTGTATGTACAACAAATGCTTAACACTACTCCTTGGATAAGCCTACTGCTCGACCACACTACCACAAAATAGAGCATTAGTATTATCTATTTTTACCACTATTTTACCTCTAAGGGGAACCCTTGGACTCTGTGCATGCTATTCCTTACTTTGAAATAGCACATACAGAGCCAACTTCCTACACTCAGCCCTATTTGTATCAAGTGCAAGCTGCCAATACCTGTGGTAAAATTCTGTACATGAGAGTCTTTGCCCTACCAGTGATGGAATTCAACCCCTCTTGGGAAAGGGAAGACGAGGAAAGATTTTGCAGGCTGTGCTACTACAACGAATACTGGCCTCATCTGCGGTGTTGCTGTTCCAAACTTCGCCGTGATCGTCACCGCCTGCAAGTTCCTCTATTAGTGGCTAAAGGGATACGCATCTGCAAAGTGGCTGTGGGCCTGTGCTTCTCCCAACCACCTCCGCGACTTTCACTGATGCCATCTGCTCGGCACTTGATTTTTTCATGGATTTTGACTTCTGTTCAGTGCCCCCAGCAGGCCAATGGCATGCACCTTAGTTAAATCTGTAAAGATGATCCTCAATGCAACTATTCGCACTTTCTCTAGGTGGATCTTTAAACTTGAGCACATTCTATTTTTGTAAAGCCACCTTGGATACCTGCGGTCTATTTAGGCGGTTTAATACATCAGCATTTACTGATTCAATATGTATGTATTAGCATTTTAAAGATAGTTGCTAATTTTCACAAAATAAATATCTACTGTGTAAATCATGTTGATTTTTTCTGCTATTCAGTCTTGCATGCAGTCCTACGAATTTCTCAAGAAACGTTGATTTAACATTTGTTCTTTTGATTTTAGCAATACGTCTGTGTTTTATTATATAATGATTTTAAAATATTGAACATGAATAAAATCATCAAAACAGCTGAAGACGCTTGCTGGGGCAAGTAGTCTTCAAGTGGCTACCCCCGCCACTGTGCAGCACCAAGGACCAAGACCCCACGCACAGAGTGCAATTTAGTTTGCTGAACCCGGGAGTGTTGTTGGAGAGTTGATGGGGCCCTGAGAAGGCAAGTTTTTGACCCAGGCAAGACTGGCCTGTTAATGCGACACCGGGAGACGGATACTCATCTTGGATACCTGCAGTCTGCTTAGTTATTTTAACCATATTCCTCATTTACTAACATATTACATTCATTATTTTAAGCTGTGTGCATTAGTATTTTAAAGAGAGTCACTAATTTTTACAAAATATATAACTACTGCGTAAATTATGTTGATTTTTTTCGGCTATGTAATCTTGCATGCATTCCTATTGATTTCTCAAGAAACGTTGATTTAACACTTCTCCTTTTGATTTGAGCAATAGCTCTGTTTTATCATGAAATGATTTTAAGTAGCTGAAGAAGCTTGATGGGGCAAGTTGGTAGCCCGAAGTTTTCAAGTTGCTACGCCCACCGCTGTGCAGCACCAAGGACCAAGACCTGAGGCACACAGTTGCACTCAAGTTCGCTGAACCCAGAAGTGCTGTCAAAGGGTTGCAGAAACCCTCAGGAGAGTTATCAACCCAGGAAGGGTTGGCCTGTGACTGCGACACCGGGAGACTGGTAACTGAGTGGGGACTGGACTTTGGCCAGACCGGGAACAACCTTGTGGGACATCGACCCTGCAACCCGGAATTCCTACCCAGGCCCAAGGAACCCCTGCAGGAAGTCCCCTTCCAACTACATTCCATCCACAGCAACAATTAAGCGTCTTCAGCATCCTTCATCCCTGGCATCAGGATCACTCAACCGGAAACCATTACAAAGGGGATAAAGTGTCCTGAACTGCTGGAGGACTGCTTCTCCTGTCGAGGTAACTGTTGTTGAGGGGCCTTGCTGGTCCCCCCAACTAGTTCCTGTTGGAGTTCGTCACCCCAAGTACTCCGAACCAACAGCAATGACACTTACCTATCTTTTCTTTGAAAAAGTTTCTAAATATCCAATTTGTTGCCTCTGCCAAGTCTTGTTCATGGTTGAGTGAAATTGGTTGGATTTATTATTGCTAGTGAAATTAATATCACCAGAACCCTCTGGTTGATCTTTTGCATTCTAGTGTCTGAATTCTTATTAAAAAAATACACTCCATTTTTGTAAATTGGTGTCGGATTTCTTGAACGTTGTGTCAATTCACTGGAGAAAAGGGCCACAGATCTGACTGAAAGAAGGTTGACCCTAGAGGAAAGGATGACCAGTCTGGGTCTGGATCCCAGAGAACACATTGGCAGCAGGCTTAGAAGTACTGACGGGGGTGCCCCTGGTGTAAGGTTGTCAAAGGGGTTGTCCATTGTTATCTTCCAGGGGATGACATTGATAAGCATCTGGCGTCATATGAAAGAGCTCTCAAGATAAGGAAGGTGGGGACCAGACAGTGGAGAACACATTTGTGGGAGCTACTACCAGGGGTCGGTAGAGATAGGCTGCTCACATTAGAGACTGAGGAAGATGAGTCTTACACCCACATGAAAGCAGCGCTTGTTGAGCTTTCGGGGTTTAACTCCTGAGGAGTATAGGCGGGCATTTAGATACCTTCAGAAAGGTACTACACAAACATGGGTAGACTTTGATGACACCTCAGTTAAAGCCCTGGGTGGATGGATTAAGGACAACAAAGTGGACACATTTGAAGAACTCTACAATCTGTTGGTCAAGAGGTACATTTTAACAAACTGTATTAAGAGAAGTGGCACCAGCATCTGTCTAGCCCAAGGGAACTGTGCAAGATAGCTAAAGAGTGGGTAAGAACCAGGGTCCCCAAAATGTCCCTGGGTGAACATAAGAAAAGCGGTCAGGCCTCCTCTTAGGACAAAGGGGGGGTGGAGGGGAGGATAAAAATAAGGATAGACCCAGAGAGTTCCATATACTAGCCCAAGGTGGTAGTGAGGGTAGTCCCGAGCCTTATTCCATTCTAAGGAGAAGGGGTACCATGGAAAGAAGTTTGCCCCTTTAAAGGCAGGGGTGTGCTTGAATGGTAACCAGCCACGGCACAAAAAAAAAAAGAGATGTAATGTGCACCAAAGAGGCACCCACTGGTGACCAGTCCAAGGGGTTGGCTAGTGTAGGGATTGGATGGGAAGTTACCCCATGAGATCTCCAAGGGTACCCGGAGGCCACCTTAGTGTCCCTGGGTGGGGAGAGCATTGAGCCTTTAGCCCACTGGCCTCCTAACATGGAGAAGTATAGGCAGTGCCCAGAGATCAAAGGGGTGAAAGTGAAGGCTCTGAGAGATACAGGTGCCGCTATAACCATGGTCATGGCTAAACTGGTTTTCTCAGACTAGATCCTACCTAAGGTGCACAAACTATCAATGCTGATAATGTGACAATGTCAGAGACCCACCCTATGGTTGTAGCTGGCTGAGTGGGAAGGAGTTACCAGTCCTAAGTAGGTAGCTGTGTTCCCATGCTATCCCAGTGGAGTGTTTTCAGGGCAATGACTTAGAAACTTCTGCTACAGCAGAAATAGAGAGGAAGATGTCTGTAGCCATGCTGGGTCTCCCTGAATTGGTGTGTCACCACCAGAGTCCAGAAGGCCATGAGAGAGAGTCAAGGGATCCTAGAGCCTGAAACTATGGACCAGGTCTCTAGAGAACAGAGGAGGGGCAGGAAGCCTGGCAGCCCAGCCTCCAAAGTCCCACAGGCCCAGAAGGAGCACAACCCCTGGGGGAAAAGCCTGGTACCTTAAGAGGAACTGACTCCTGGAAGCACCAGACCCTATCCCAAGGCCATGTGGGAGGAATGTAGTGTGACTTACAAGTTCACCAATCCCAAGGTAATGGTTTAGTTGAAAGATTCAACAAAACCATAAAAGGCGAGATCATGGTGCTGGCCTGAAACACACAGGAGGAGATGCGACTTTCTCCCCCCATGTCTGTTTGATTACAGGGGGTCCCTCAAAAAGGAGATGGCTTCAGTCCCTTTGAGCAGTTCTTTGGACACACTGAGAGAGGTCCACTCAGCTTGGTTAAGGAGGGTTGGGAGAGGCCCCTCAAAGAACGTAAGAAGGACATAGTGGACTATGTGCATGGCATTCACTCCAGAATGGCTGAGTACATGAAGTAGGCAAACAAGAATTTGGTGACCAGCCAGGAGTGATCAAAAGTCCTCCATGGTGGAATATCATGGAGGTCAATTTATATGGGTCTTAGAGCCTGTAGTACTTATTGCCTTAGAGGACAAGTGGACTGGGCCCTACCCCATTTTAGAGAAGGGGGAAGTTGTTGGACTTGGGTACTCCCAGGAACCCTCACAGGAAGAATCATGTAAACATGCTCAACCTATACCATGAGAGGGCAGATATCACCATGTTGATGGAGGTGAGGAAGAGAGTGATCTTCTCCCAGACCTCCTATCTACTAATGCCAAAAATTGAATTGTGGAGGGAGCAGTTCTCTCCCTTACAATGACAGACCAGCAGCAAAGGGACTTCTATCATTTACTGAAGCAGTTTGCTGGACTGTTCTCTCTGACCCCAGGTCTGACAGTGTACCCATGATGTGGATACCGGTGACGGCTTGCTTGTCAAGCGTACAATTTACACATGGTCTGATCAGTCCAAGACCAGCATCAAGGCTGAGGTTGCCAAGGCGGGGGTGATTGAGCTCTCCAGTAGTCCCTGGGCCACCCCAATGTTACTGGTGCCCAAACTCAACCCCAAAGGGGGGAACCTGATAAGAGGTTTTGTGAAGACTAAAAGGGCCTAAATGCAGTCACAAAGACTGATGATCAGCCCATTCCCAGAGCTGATGAACTTATCGACAGATTCAGGGTAGCTAAGTATCTGAGCACCTTTGACCTGACATCAGATTACTGGCAGATTGCCCACACTACAGGAGCTAAGAGGAGGCCTGCTTTCTCCACCTTTGAAGGTCACGTTCAACTTAAAGTGATGCGCTTTGGGTTGAAGAATGCCCCAGCCACCTTCCAGAAGTTGGTGAATCATGTATTGTCAGGTTTGGAGGGCAGGATATCTTGATAATATAGCTCTATTTAGCTCCACTAGGATTATCACCTGGTCCACTTCAAGGAAATGCTTCAAGCCTTGCAGCAGGCAGGCCTAACAATAAAGGCTATTAAGTGTCAGACAGGGCAAGTCTCTATTGTGTACCTGGGCCACCGTGTCTGTTGAGGCCATGTACCACCCTCCAGCCCAAGATCGTAGCCTCCTAACTCCTAGACCCAGGCCAGAGCCTTCTCAGGCCTGACTCGATACTACAGGCGATTCATGAAGGGTTATGGTACCATAGTGACTCGACTAACCAACTTCACCTCCAAGAAGCAACCCAGAAAAGTCTGTAGTGAACAGAGTCAAAAGGCTTTTGACAATCACAAGGAAGCACTGTGCACAGCACCTGTCTTGAAGGCCACTGACTTCAGCACAGAATTTGCTGTGCAGACAGATGCCTCTGAACATGGGATGGGTGCAGTGTTGTCACAGGTGAATGATTTGAGTCAGATCTGCCAGTTGTCTTCATCAGCAAGAGACTCCTTCCTGGGAAGCATCATCATCATGCTACTGAGTGGGAAAGTCTTGGCTGTGGTCTGCAGTGGCAGCTGGTTAACTTTGAAATTGTCAAGTCATAGTTATATTGGACTATCATAAGGCAATAGAGGGCTGCACAATAGGAGCTCCCACATTTCCCTCCTTCATGTGTTCTTTTCATTGTGGTAATTGAAATCTGGAAGTTAAAATAGTATACCCAGACCTGGTCTTGGTTTGAATGAACTACTCACGAATAGAGCATAAAAGCTAGAGAGAACTGTGCCTCATGAACTGAAATTAACTTAAGCTTGCGTTTAGCTTGTTACCTGCCACATTCATGGTCTCCATGTGGCATATTTTTCACCTTTCTATCCTGTGCCCCCCGTAGCTCCGTATTAGGGTGACCACCCGTCTGTAATTTCACCCTGCTGTCCGTGATGAAAGGCTTAACGGACATCATTTGTCCGTGATTTTAGCATTCCACCTAAAGGACAAAATGTAATTGGGACAGATCAGTTTCCCCAGCTGGATTGAAAGGCAGGGAGTTTCCTGTGCCCTGAGGGAGGAAGGGAGGGGCAGACAGATAAGAAAAGGACTTCTTGCCAGGGTGTCTCCTTCCCTAAAGAAATGCAAATGTGCACAAATGGTAAATCTGCAAATGTAAAGGAGCTTGAAAACCTGCATTGACTTTAATCAAAGGAGTCACTTGAAGCTTTTTGATGACAGACATTTTCTTTTAGAGAGGTACTGTAATGGTATTCCAAGGTAAGCTGTGGAGTGTGTGGTTTTATTGGACTGTTATAAAAAAAAATTTTAGTACTAGGTATAAAATGTATATTATTCAAATCTGTATTTTAGAAGGACTTTTTTATTGAACAGAAATGTATTTGCACATTTTGTAGCAGCCTAGATTGTGATGTGTGTAATGCATGTTTAAAATAAGGACTTACACATTCACAGTTGTTTCAGGGACCTCGGTACCTCATAGTACTAACAAACATTGGAAAAGCCAAAGCCAATAGGTCTCATCTACCAAGGAGTTATTGGCTTTGTCAATGTGTTTTAGCCATGTTACACACCAGAGTGGCCGCTGTTCAGCATGGCTAACGGTTAGTGGCATGGTGGTGTAGAGTGGAGTAGAGTGGCATAGAGCACAGTGGTGCTGAGTAGAGTGCAGTCAGGTATAGTGCAGTTGTTTAGAGTGCAGTGGCATGGAGTGGTGTGGGGCAGAGTAAAGTGGCATAGCGTGCAGTGGAGTAGAGTGGCTGAGAGTGCAGTAGTGTAGAGTGGTGCAGTGACAGTGTGCATAGTAGACACGAGTGGCATAGATTGCAGTCACGTAGAGTGGTGCAAAGTGGAGTAGTGCAGCATGGTGCAGTGCAGAGCAGTGGAGTATGCATGGTGCGGTAACACACTGCCATTACAGACAACATGTTTTTGATTGAAATGACCATTACACTGCAAAGACATACAGTTTTTCAAATAAAACTATACAGTTCACAGACGATGATGTGTGGAAATTGCATCACCCAATGCAATGATTTGTTTTAATCATATAAAGGTATTTGTTTGCAGCACAGTTATGAATTAACAAAAATGTGCTTCATTTGCACTCCTAATTCTGATATATTTCGAAGTTTATTTGCATGTTGTCATGGTATAGAAAAAACTTTTGCCTAACCCCAGTATCTTCTAAACCACAGAGGGTACCCATATACCCAAAGGGGCTGGGTAAAAACTAGATATCAAAGACTACAGTGCCCCTTCTTGTTACGAAGTAATCGGATACGCTTTTTGAAAGTGGACATACACACGTCCGGAGATTGAATTGGATGAATATTTAATGCGGAATCTATGGGAAATATTTGGAACAAAATATAAATTGATTCAATTGTTTGAAAAGTATGAATACGTAACAAGTAAGGGGGTCAGAAGATATGATAGGGGACTCCCATCAGTTAGTCCTAAAGAAAACCCATTGGGGAGCAGTGATTTGGCACAGGATATAGAGGGGTTGAAACGTTGAAGTATATATATATTCCAGTCTGGATTGGTTTCTGAATAGGGTATTAAGGGAGGACGCAAGAAAGATTTATATTCCTTGATGATTTGAAATTGATTCAATGCAGTGAAAGAATAACCAACCGGCTGCCTTTTACTTCTATTTAGTCTTTGGATTATTGGGTTATTGATTATTCTTTTTCTTCTTTTATTGTCTATCACTAGCACTTTTTCTTCACTCTGGTCTGTCCTTCCTGTGTTTTGATTTTGAGATGGGTTGTTCCTATGGAATGATTATAGAGATATGATTTTAATGTTTATATGTAAATGAATAAAAAGATTATTTTTTGTATTTTCACCTATGCTGTTTTATGATATGTGTAAATAATTTTTGTTTTCCTTTGGGGCACTGTAGTCTTTGATATCTAACCCCAGTATCCAGCAAGATTGTCGCATTAAATCCTCTCACTTTTAAGTCAGAGAAAGAAAAGTAAACACTAAGTTCCCACTGAAGACAGAGCCTGACATTTGACGCTGTTCTTTGAATGCACAGCAAATGTGATGAGATAAGAATAGGATTTTTAGGCCTTTTTACAGAAAGAGAGCACTCTGAAGGATACTGTAAATAAGGTTTGGGCAAGGGAAGGGATGAACTCAAGCTGCATAGCCTAAAACAAATAGAGCCAGCAAAGTGAGAGCATGAAATGTGAGTTACAAACCACAAAGCCAATGGCAAGCAACGGGTGGAATGCATTCCCAAGGAAGCTCTGTGAATGTACTTAAAATGACAGCCATGGATTACTTTGTGGGGAAAGTCCAGTATTTTAGTCCAGTTTGTGTCTTGCAGAGGTTTGGCCACATCAGTCACCCAGGTAGTATGACGAGAAGACCTGGAGTGGTCTCAATGTTGCAGGAAAGGTCTGTACACCCATTGGA
Source organism: Pleurodeles waltl (assembly GCF_031143425.1). Lineage (NCBI taxonomy): Eukaryota > Metazoa > Chordata > Amphibia > Caudata > Salamandridae > Pleurodeles > Pleurodeles waltl. Next base: position 316,813,094 of record NC_090442.1, on the reverse strand, counting down.
TCAGTTTGCCAAGTGCCTGTAATACGCTGTTCCTGAGGAAGAAGGAATTGCGGTGCACTGAACTACTTGTATCACTGGACGCAGCTCACTGATGTTCCCACCCTCAACACCCTTAGGGAAACCATGTGACTCAGGAGGGCGTTCTGCAGGCTGGCGCTCGCAATCAGCCTCTAGCAAAAGCTTGAATGTAAAGGTGCCTAACAACATGGTACTATGTCCTATGCCTCCATGGTGGATGAGCCCATTACGGAAGGCTTTTCTCCCAGCAGGCAAACCTGTTCACACACAAGCAGATTAACTATAAACTATAACTATATAAAATATACGTGCATCTGTAGTCAGAACTCATTCAAGCACCTCTCGTCACATTTGTAAAAAATTAAAACAGATATCATTAATACACAGTATACCACAAAGTAAACAGTGCTTTAACAACGTGCATTATTTTTGGACATGTGAAATAGGCATGCTGAGATTCAAAACGGTAACTTCCGTGTTTCTCACACGCAGATCTCTGCAATGAGCACGCAGAGCACTCGGCTATCTTTCCAGTCTAGCAGAGATCTTCTGTTAGAAGTAGGCCACAAACGTCTCCCACACACATACCCCTAACTGGTTGGGATCGTACTCTATGAACTGCACACATTATTAATGGTGCAATATCTCAGCACCGCGCAGGAAATTGAGGGCAGCACTAAGTTATTACAACGTGTGCCGACGCAGGACACAAGCAGCAGCCACGAGCTTCCTGAATGCTGCCTCTCCTGTGCTACCGGATCCCTTCCGCAACTCGTCACAGGTTAGTGAGGATAGCTGACCCCACAGAACACTGTGGAAAATTAGGAAAGGGTGGGGATTACTGAGCCTCCAGTCCCTGAGGGACGTATCGCCCATGGCGATGCAGGGATGAAGCCTCGAGTGCCCAGGGCCAGCTTTACTTTCACCTAGTCAGGAGGAGGTCCTTCGCAGGGGATGCTGTCACTTTGATGGGCTGATGACACCTCACGCGCCTCAGTGCAGGTAGGTAGTTGACTACTCCTGTATTAACCTATAACATTCCCATTTTTCATACTGTCCTTAAAATTGTCATCATATCCTGCTCGGAAAGGTTTAGGTTTTAACGAGTTACAAAGCTAACAGTGATTAAAGGTACTGGACAGGGAATTAAGAGATGGAGATTACCCAAATGCTTCTCCACCTTCAAGAGATCTATACACGATAATGGAGGTGATCACTGGGACTGTGCTTGAAGAACACTAAATAAGGTGTGTGGTACTTGACTTTAAGACGAAGGAGGCATGTGGCATTTTACAAGCACGGTGAATTACAACACATGTAAGAAGTCAGGAGGCACAAGAGGGACCGCTAGGTGCTTGCTGCTTGTAAATATCCATAAACATACACAAATGCTCTCTTTAAACCTCGGACTGGGTCACAAGCACCTGTGTCAAGCTCCAAAAAACATGAGATTTCCTATTTCACCTGCAAGAGGACACTCCAGGACAACTGTCGGTCCCTCCATATGAATATGACAGTGAAACAGCTTGCCACAGGACTTCTGAAAGCATTTTCTAAATATACACCAAAGGACACGGGACTCTTGGCCTGGTGTGAAATTTTTCTCATTTATGCCACTTAGCTAATTACAGTTATTTTTTTTTTTTTATAGTTTGGACTGTTAAGTTCTTCAGTCCTTCAAGCGTATTCATGTTTGGTTATTTTGTTAGACGTCACATTTAATACACACTTCCCCAGATGTTTAGCTCGATGCTCCAGTCAAAAACGATCCACGGTCAATCTCAGGAAAAACAGATTACCCTTGTGGGTCCCTCTAGGCAGTGCGTGTATTCAAGCACAGCTCACATCAAGTCTGTGAGACCCCTCTACCCTCAAGTCTGCCAGTCGGGTTTAGAGCAATGAATATCATGAAACTACGAAAACAACACTTAGGTGTGCTTGTTGCATATTTTATTTTACACTGCAAATGTATGAAATGCTACTATTTAGCTAATGCAGGACTTATTAAAACAATGCCGGCATACTACTCTTGATCATTACAGAGCCTCCCTTCCTTTTCCTTGTAATTCGTCAGTTTGGTTCCTTCATATTTTTAAATTACTACAACAGTGGACTCCTCCCACATTATATTTGTTTGTCTAGTCCTCCCTTTGTCACTCATTTTGACTACTTTCAAGAAATAGCTGAAAGATCACAGGCTACCTGTTATATCTCGGTCTCACTGACGTGCAGAATTGTGTTTATTAACTCACTGAAAGCCTTAACATGTAATTCTATGTCGAAGATTTGTGTATATATGCAGTATTCAAGAATTTTAAAAAAATAAACCAGTGTTTTTACAACAGATTAGAAGTAATACCAGTGAACAGAGTCACTGATTACGCTACTCATTTCAGGGAATACAATAAAACACACAAAAAATAGGTCTGACAATATTAATATAGATTTAAATTTATATGTACATGGAGTAGGGTGAACAAATGCCAAAAAGCAATGTAGATGCTAACCCGGTCTGCAGACCAGAAGAATATTATGTCATTTAACACATTATTAAAAGTTGACAGGTTTTGCTGGTCTGGCTTCCTCCAATTCAGCTTCCAACCAGCGATATCTCCGATGACGACGAAGAACTTCAATGGCTTTCTGTTCGACGGGAGTTGGAACAATGCCCAAGTCTTCTAAACCAGGAAGGTCTGGAAACTTCTTGTCTGTAGTATGAAACTTTTAACAAAAAATATGTATAATTCAATATCACTCTGTATGCGCTTGAGTTGCATTTGATTTAATATTGTCAATGGAATGGCAGACTATACTAAAGTAAGCATAGCATCCCACAATTGGTGATGAAAACTAAGGGTCTGATTGAGAGTTTGCCAGATTGGATGCTCAGTCACACAGGTGATGGCTATCCCAGCCACCGTAGTTGAAGTGCAGTGGGATTTAGTGCCCATCTAATACAGCGGACGGGATGAGCGCCATATTTGTGATGGAGTATCCGGTCGGCCAAACTGTACATAAGGTGCTAAATTTCTAAAAAGCCCAGCAGAATATGTACACTTTCGAAATTCTGAAAAGGTAGTAAAAGGCCATGCAGATTTAAAGATATAAAACAATTCCCAACCTGACACCAAACAAAACAATCAAGTTAAAGTGGTACCTGTAACTACACTTTTCCAGCGTTCTATGTTTCATAGATACATATGCTTTGAATTCTGCCCTCTCCAAGAATCCTCTTTATATTTAACACACCAATGTTAAGGACATCAGTGCTCTAATCTGTGCAGCAAACTAGCCTCGTTGTGGGAGCCTGTTATGTAGCTGAGAGGGAGAGAACTAAGCTCCTTCCCCAGAGACCTCTTCTTGTTTCTAAGATGAGTAAAGGAGGTAGGAATCATAGCGTAACATAAGAGACAGATAAGTTGTATTAGAGTAGACAAAAGATACAAACAGTAAAAACGTATGTCTGAACAATAATGCTTCAGAAAGGTATGTGGTGTTCTCAACAAAGGGGCCTGGCCTATCTGAATTCAATTATCTTTATTATTACAGCTATCAGTAGCAGTGCAACAATAAATATTGAATAAAAAACGCACAATTTCTTGAAACAATCAATGAAAATGAACAATGCCAACTCCGAGTGTCAGCAGCTTTTGGCTTGGGAGGACTATACATAAGTGTACTCCGTATCTGTAATAATGCTGTCGAGGAGCGCATCGCTGCATGTGTCTACGTAACGCTTACTGGGCCGCGTTTGTAGCCACGTTGTCCTTACGGTCAGCGCTGGTCGAAAATTGAGAAAGTAATTTGTCTTATGCCACAGAGACGTGGTTTCCTTATAATTTTTTATTCTGACATGGCAGTGGAAGCAACATTATCCTATAGTAAATATCTGTTTTCGCGCAAAATATCACAGCGCAATACATTGTCTCCCTGAAAGGCATTGCAAAAACCGACAGCTTTGTCTTGAGGGCCCTACTGTGCTTGAAATGTCCACAGCAGAAGTGTGCCTAACCTGAAGCTGATATACCATGTGCGACGAAGTTCCGGAATAATCTCATTTAAGAAGATTTTCAATCCTAGTTTTATCTTTAGAGATACGTACACTGACAGCAGTGACCACCCTCTCAGATTCTGAAGTGTCTGTTCAAATCTAAAGCGCTAGTGGCCATCTTTGACCCAGTCAGCATTAAAGGAGTATGCAAGGTTGCGATTAGTCCAAAGGGCATGTCGCTCAATCTTTCACAAAGACTTCTCTATATGGTCAAGCCACACAGGCTGCCTAATGCATTCAATATCCATAAAAACAAAGATAAGATACTTTCCATATGTGCCCGCCTAATCCACAGCATAACAGCTGGCAAAGCAACGTCAGAAAAGCTATTTAGGCCTAATTCAAGTCTCAGTGTGGCTAGACGGGTACTATCAAGTACCCTACTGGCCCACTCCCAAGAGGGCTTTCAGAAATCAGCTTTCCTGCCTCTGAGTTTTGGTGGTTTTAACAGGATTCCAGATTTCCAATCTGTATATAGTGCCACCTACCACTTTTACTTTTAAGACCTACAGAATGGCACTCTGTAAATCACCACCTTATTTGTTTTTTCATATCAGCACCACTCCTACAGATTGGCTAAATGCCTTTTGGTGGCTTCCAGAACAGCTCTTGATCTAACTTTATGCCCACATAATAGACACTACCCATCTTTTGGAGGTTGGTTCTTTTGAAAACAAATGAGCCCTGCAAAGGTCTTTTGGTTTTCAGGTCTGTGAATTTTATTTTGGTAATGTTAATCAATATATTCTTCTCTTCACAGAAAGTGTCCTTCACACCCATTCCCAGCACAAATGGCTACCCAGGAATGCATCCTTTGCAAATGTGTGAATCAATACTCATGTTGTGCAGGGGTGTGGAATTTATTAAAATATCTACTTGTCCAGGGGACAGGTTGCTTCTCAAATCTACTTGTCCTGTAAAAAGATCTACTTGTCCCTTTGGTGCCATGTAGTGTGGCGACAAATTATGGCAGCAATTAATAGCCTCTCTGATTATGCCAGGGCTACTACCATAGTAGGGCTTGAATACTTGGAGTTTCAATCCCTACTGTAGCAATTTCCTTATTTTGCCACCTTTCTGCAGATCTGCATACTGGGGCTGGAGGAAGCAGTAAGCAATAGTTTCAGGGCTGGAATGCCTTTGAGTCTGCAAACCTACTAACCTGCATGTTTTAAAGATGTTTACCAGCTTCTCTCTAATATTTTTCCATAATAAGAAAGGTTGGACATTTACTCCTGACAATGGCAGAATTAGAACTTCTTCCAGGGTTGGGAAGAAAGTGGCTGGAGGGAAAATGAACTTGCAAATGCTCAATAGATTTTCACATGAGCAAATCTACACATCGTATTTACCCATGCTAAAATACAGTTCACAAATATTTTAAAGGGGTACGACATATACCATGGGTGCACTTTTGTGACTTTCTTTAAGAATTTGGGGCCACATGTAGGTAGGTTCAGATTTGTGACGTGCAAACTGCGAGTCGCAAATCCAAATGTAGGATGGTGTCCTTGACACCATCTGTGATTCGCAAGGGCTTTGCAAATGCCCACCTCATGAATAATCATGAGGTGGGTCGCAATTTGCGACCCCCCTCGTGAATGGTGGCCTGCTGGACACAGCAGGCCACCATGTCTGTGACTGCTTTTCAATAAAGCAGTTTTTTTTGTAATGCAGCCCGTTTTCCTTAAAGGAAAACGAGATGCATAACAAAAACGAAAAAAGAAACGTTTTCGTTTCATTTTTTCAGAGCAGGCAGTGGTCCGCAGGACCAGGACCACTGCCTGCTCTGAAAATTTTTTTACAGTGACATTCACAATGGGGAAGGGGTCCCATGGGGATCCCTTCCCTTTTGCGAAAGTGTTAGCACCCATTTGAAATGGGTGCAAACTGCGATTGGTTTGCGCCCGCGTTCGTGGTCACAAAACAATCCTACATTGCACTGCGAGTTGCAATTAGGAAGGGAACACCCCTTACTAATTGCGAGTCGCAAACCCGTTTTGTGATTCGGTAACCAGGTTACTGAATCGCAAAACTGGGTTTGTGCATCGCAATGTGCTTTTTGCATGTCGCAAACAGCGAAAGTCGCTGTTTGCGACATGCAAAAAGCTACCTACATGTGGGTCTTGGTCCCTAATTAGGTCTGGTGTTAACAAAGACATTTTGTTTTTATTAAACTTCTATTTCTCTCTCTTTCGGCTGGCTTTACTGTGAGTGATCGCATTCTGCTCTTCCACAAGGAGCATATTGCCACACAAAGTAGTTTTGTTCAGTGTCAGGAACTACAGTGGCAATCGGTGACGTAACGAAACTGGAGGGTGCCCCTTTGCAAAGAACATGGAGGAGCCCCCTCTCCAGACTCACCCAGGGCAGGTGATGTGCTGGAGGGGCCCCCTGGAGGGCGGCTGCGGGGCTTTGTTATGCCGCTGGTGGCAACGTGTGCTTTAAGAGTTCAAAAACTTTTTGGGGGGGTTTTGCCAATGTTTGTTACAATGTTGAGGGCCTGGTAGCTCCCACAACAATAAAGTGTTACAAAAGCCATGTCAAAACAAGACACGCATTGATGAAACTAAAAGACTTATAAAAATATGTTGGATCAGTTGGCTTTGTCAGTGTTTGTTTATTTTCATGCTTCCCATAATCGTGTTGAAAATGGTTATACTGATTTTCCATTAGAAATATTTTTGGGAAATACTAGCATGCATCAACACATTTTACTAAATGACACTTCATTTGCATATTATCAGAGAGCATTCTGGGAGCATTATACTTAGCCTAAACTTTTCAAACATGTGTGTACACGTTTTTTTTTTTTTTGTACTGGAACCAACGTCAGTAGTGAAGTGTGACCTTAAAACATTTATTTACAGCACTCGCCCTAATAATGAAGGCTTTCAAATAATGAACCATAAATACAAGTTCGAACAGCATTATCTTTTGGAAACACATTACCTCAACTGCAGAGAATTCCACTCTCTGTAAACAGGCAGCCAAAGGGTTTGTGCTGCAGGGGGTTGGGCCTACTTGTCCCAAGGACAAAGTAAACATAAAAACTTGTTGCCCTTGACCCCAAACAAGATGTCCCGGGCGTCGTCGAGTAAGCCTGGGAGCTGCTTGTTGGCCAATGTGTAGCAGATGTTAATACAGAGGACTATCCACCTTAATATGGTCCTTATCTGCGCTACCTTACATTTTTTCACCTGAGCGAACCCCGCACAGAGCTGATGGTCCTTGGTACGATCGATGTAAAATTTTAAAGTTCTTTTGGGATCCAAGCAATGGAGTCTCTACTCCTCTTTCTAGGGGTGAGACGGAGCAAAGAATGCTAGAAAGGTGATGAACTGTCCAACATGAAAAGGCACCACAATCTTCAGGAAGAATGTCGCCCTAGTCTGCAACACTGGTTTTTCTGGAGAATAGGTGGTGCATGGTGGATGAACGGACACAGCTTATAGCTCTCTCACATGACGAGCTGAAGTTATCACTATCAGGAAGAATGTTTAGAGAATGAGCAGACACAACGGACAGCTCTGCATTGGCTTAATTAGCATACACATAAGGAAAGTGAGGACCAAATTCAGGTCCGACTGCAGCATCACAAATAGCTTGAGTGGAAACATATGGGACAGGTCTTTAAGAAAACACATCACGTGACAGTTGGTCTGGTAAATGTAAAAAGTCCAGAAGGGCCAACACATAACCTTTAATACTATCAACCAGGCCCTGATGTGCTAAAGACAACACAAAAAAAGAAAGACATTCAACTGTGCCTACGATGGGTCTGTATGGTGGAAATTACACAAGGCCACAAACTTATCCTAGCATACGGCGAATAGTATAGGTTTCTAACCACTGGCCGGGCACCCCAAGGACTCTTCAAAGCCTACTTGGGGGGTATCACTGACTGCTTAGAACATTATATAATATTAACAGAGTTCTTAACTGTATATAAAGAAGGAAAATATAAAACTGAAAACTTGAAGACATTCCGTAAATGTGAAAGAATTTGAAACTGAACGGTAAAAAGTAAGTTGCTATTCTCAATTTCGTTCATGAGAAAGTGCAAGGGTATCAAACAGAATATAGTATGGACTTTCAATTGCCTTAAAAGAATTTTAAAATGCTCTAACCTTCTCATTAAAATTGAATGAGAATGTCTTTGAATAAGAGACATTTTGGGAACACTGGCACTCTAATGTTTTGACACTGTGCATTCCTGATGGTAGCAAATACACAGAGCCAAGTTTCTCCCCATTGCTGGAAGACACCCTGCACTACCTCCGATGTAGCTGTCATTCGTGACCCGTTAGGCATTGGCAGCTGACACGGTCTGCCCTGGTGGTTGACCATATGCAGCAAAGGGCAAGCTAAATTAATTTGGAGGTGGCAGAAGTGAAGGAGGGGGACTGAGCAGAGCACTGCCCCAGAGGGGCTGGATGTTGTCGGCTGTATCTCTGACCTCAGCTTTGAAAAGGCCTGGGGTCTGCTGCTGGGAGGTGGGGCGTGGCCTGGTCTTTAAGCCAAAAATTTTTCAACGCCTCAAAAGGTGCGAAGCTGTTGGGAATACTGCTGCACAGGAACAAAATGGCCAACTGTCCACTCCTTGAAGTGTCTTTCTTGAAGTACTCCAGGGACAAGTCTGCCTTATGTCAGAAGAGATGGGTGCGGTCAAATGGCACATCCATTAGTGAACATCACCCAACAAGCCTGTGAATCTCTTCCATGCATGGCGCTGAAGCACCATATCAGTACTGATTGCCCTGCCCAAGCAGTCAGTGGCCAGCCCAGCGCGTACGACACACTTAGCTGCGTCCGTCCATCTTGAAGGATCTGTGCAAGGTTGGCAAGGTAATTATCGGGGACTGCTGTCAAGATCTTGCAGACTATATGACAAAATGCATGCAAGTATCATCCCAGGAGGCAGCTAGCATGCACGGAGTAAACAGCGAGGCTGGTCGAGGAAAAAATCCTCTTCTCAAATTCCTTCATGCGTTTCGATCTCCTAGTAGGAGGCATACTAGCAAAAGAGATAGGATTTAGTCTACTTTTGGATGCCTGGAACACCAAATATCCAGGCATAGGGGGTTGCGTGATGAAAGCAATATCAGCAGGGGCAGGTCTGACTCTTCTAGCTACCTGCCTATTTACTGCTGGGCAGGAGCAAGGTGTGGCCATTAATGTGTCAGTTAGGGCTTCAATGAAAGGGAGAAGCAGTTCTGGTGAAGCCTGCCCATGTTGTAGGACTTAAGTCACAACATTAGTTTTAACTTCAATGGACAGGAGTTGCAGGTCTAAAACTTCAGTATCCCGTTTGATCAACACCACAAAAGGAAGCGATTCCTCTGTGGAAGGGCCAAGGAGAGTGTTCAAACCAGCTTTAGGGGAGGGGTCTAGTGCACTGGCCTTCTGAAGGTCCATATAAAGATTGACCTTGTCACAATAATGGCATGCATTATCAAATTCTCCTCCAGTTTCACCATGTTGACTGTGTTCAAATTCTAAGACAAAAGGAATGTGAGGAGTCCTAGGTCATGGCAGTGCTCTGTCAGTACCAAATGAGTTTTGACCAGCTGAGCCAACAGTTGAGGAGGGCATGACTTCAGTTGAGGTTATGTCGGGTTTGTCTTGGAATCTGCTAAGACAATGGGTTCTTTCTTCAATGGCATCGATTTGACAGGGACCAGAGTGGATCATGGTGCTGGATGCAAAGTTGCACTGGTAGTGTGGCTCCAAAGTTGAGGAAGAATCTGCCTCTAGAGTCTGACTGGAGGCCTCCTCAGATCCTTGGGGCATGAAAACACAAGAAAAAGCCTGAAGATTGCCAAAGTTGAAAACATGGATTCCTCAAATGCCTATACTTGTGGCAGTATCGCAGGTGGAGCGAGGAATTCATCTGTGCAAGCTATGGAATTGGATCCACTGCAGGAAATCAGAAGGCACCTTGAAGTCCTCACCATTTCGATGGATGAGAGTGCCAGAACGAGGGAGAGTCACACTTTGACTTCTTGTGTATCTATTTTTACTTGGAATGTATAGAGGACCTTTTGCAGGAAAGGCCTCGAGAACTGGAACAGGTGTGTGTCCTCGCCTTTAACAGGGACCCACCCGTACACACCTTTTGATGGTGCTCGGGAATGTAGAGCTTGGCTTTGCATCCCAGATCAATTTGGGAATCATTTGGGTGCAGTCCACACAGGACTTGGAGTACTAGGAAGAACCTAGGCACCAGAGAGATACCTCCTGGGGGTCTGTGACAGAGATCGGCATTTGGCAAGCCCTAAAATGTTTAAACCCTGTAGTCTTCAGAGGGGGCATGTTCCCTTGCACACTGTACAAAACATTTTAAGATACATTTTCAAAAAGACGAGAAAAAGTTGAGAGAGTGAGTTCTGGATCCACGTCCAAAGGTACATAAAGAAAGAAAGAAGCTGCCATCAGTATGCAGGTGTGATGCCTATATGTGGCTTCAGCATCACTCTGGGGCATCATGACACTGATATGAATCAACACAACACCACATGCCAGTGCCTAAGACTAATGCTAATGCTGAGAAAACTATCCATATTCAACATAGTGCAGTTAGAAGTATTCATATGAACTACTGCGTAAGAAGCCATTAAAGCACTGACACAATCAGTGCCAGCCACAAGTACATTTCTGCTTTATAATGATCAGATGGAACCTGGTCAGTTCTTGAGGCTTTTTTGTTTTCTGACTTCCAGGTGCCGCTCCTGCCTCCTACCGCCATTACTTAGGTCTTATGAGTGCCGTTGAAGCCAATGGCTGCTAGTACAACGGGCTCCAGCACCTTTGTAAAGGTTTTTCCTTATCTTAAGTTGAAAGACAATCTTGAGACCTGAATTGTATTCATTCTCTGCACCATTTGTATCTGCAGTGCTCGGTCAGGACATTGGGAGGACCTGCCTGCTAGAAGCAGATTCCCTTTACCTAGGCATTCATCTGTGTTCAAAGGACCGTTTGTTTAGAAGCAAATATGATGATTCCAACCTTGTTTAGTGGGGGGTGGGCCATGGGAAATAGAGGGCTGCTATTGGGTCAGGTTACAAGCACTTCTGTGCGTGACTTTTTCAGACAATAAGAAGAATTGCTTCAACCAGAGGTCTGTAGTTTAGGTTATTCGTGATACTGGCCCAAAACTGCCATCCACCCGGAAGTGGAAATAGGTGTAGGTCACAAACATTTGGATGCGGAAGAACTCGTCCACACTGGTTTGGGCCAAAAGAACAGAAAATTGTTGAACAGGAGGAGCAACAGAAAAAAAACATTGTTGAACCCCATAGGACAGAATTTTTGTAGCTGGTGGACGTATGCCATCGGGGACCACCAAGTCCGATTTAAGGGAAAAAAAAAAAAAAAAGAACATTTCAAAATCAGTCCCTGGATCTCCTATCAGATGTACACTATATTTGGCAGTAACCTTTTATCCAACCGCAAAGACCGAAGATGGTTAATGACACTAAAATAAAAACACGTAGTAGGACTACCTTTAGATTTACCCAAGACAACGAAGTACCACTGAAAAATGCACTTTATATTATTGATATGAAATGTAATACAGGTGTAAAAATGGCGAGGCTAATTCATTAGGGTGCTCTTTGACATGTTGCTTTAGTGAAGATGCCAAAAACGCTTACCGTTAGTCATGTGGTTCACATATAGTGAACAAGCTCAGAAAATATGCAGATGTGGGTTATTTATGACTGTTCCATCGAAAGAGCGATAACCGCTCAACAGGTGTCACCCGCGCGCTGACTGTGACTGTTAACCAAGCCTTTGTTTCGAAGGTGAGCAAGGAGGGCAATAAACGTGTAGGTCTCAAAACTGTCGCTGGACACAACCGAGCGAATGGTGGAAAAAAGCGGCCTAGGGCTGAGTCGGCGCCCATGCGCACTGTCGACTATAGAGAGCGATCAAGAACAACCGTGACTCGAAACTCCTTTTAGGAAGACCAAGTTGTGATGTTCGAGGCCAACACTAGATGGCAGGAGTACCCAGCACATGTGTATCTAGAGCCACATATGCTAACGAACATCACTTTCCGATGAGTTTTGATTTAGTATTTGACTGAACGCCGAGAAATAGATGAAAGGGGATTTAAGTGCTTCGTTTTTTAAAATTTAACTTTCTTCACAGCACTGTGTTTATTATTTATGTTTGTTAAAACCTTCACCAGATACCGGCAGATCTAGGAGTCCTACTGTGCTGAATTTGTGTCCCTAAATTGTAGGGAATTGTGTTTAGAAAGATGAAATAAAGAGTTATTTGTCTAACAAAGTGATATATCAAGCTAAGATATAACTTCTTTGAGACTAAATACGCAAGGAGAGTTAGTTATCTTGTGTATGCAATCCCAAATCGGTTATTCCTACGATTACCAAACCCCTTTGAGCGAACTAAACCCCTAGCATGTTATGGTTCCTCATCCACATCATGTATATTAAACTATCTCGAATGCGTTCTTTTCCTTGCGACAATTGTTAACAATAACACTGCACACAAAGATAATTTAAATTTAGTTTAATCGGCATTTTGTCAAAAAAAACAAGCAACATAACGGTATCACATACAGGAGTTCGCAAAAAAATGTCACCGCTATTATTGGACCTACCTTACAGAGTCTAATGCAATGTTTATCCTGGATTACATTCTTATACTCGTGTCCTTAAACCCCTCCCCTACTATGGTTCCTACAGCAACGTGCGCTGCCGGACCACATACAAAACATTCTCCACGGTTCTCTGCCAGTGAACACCTAAAAACCTCTAGAAGATAAAACGTGCCCATTTAGGGACCCCTCTCATTACATGATACAAGCAACTTAAGCGTTCCTCTAATGTTCGACCAGTGCAAAGAAGGGATCAGCAAAAGCATCGTTCTCATTGTGGGCACAGAACGCTTTTTCCTGACTCTTCGCAGACTGCTCAGGAGCCAACAATACCAACTACCTTTCCGACCTCAGTTTGGAAAATAACGGTCTGATACCAGGTTACAGTGTTGGCAGGTGTAAGCAGTAGGCTAGCACATGCGTTAAATGAAACCGCACCACACAAATAGTTATACATACTTATTCGTTGTCATAAATTTGCAGAATCTGGAAAAGGTGGGCCCCTACTATCAAATTATGTGGTGTGCTTTGTTTATGAGGTTCCTTTCTGGAGAAGCTCAATTTTGACATTTGTCTCACGCACAAATACATTACAAGGGCAAAGTACTGCTCATGTATGCTCAGCTCTTCCAAGCAAAAAAACTTCAAATAGAACGTAGTAACCAAAAGATTCTTTGCAAGAATGACAGCTCCAGACAACCCGGTAAAAAAAGTCCTCCTACCATATATTCTGAGGTACACACAAAAAGTGATGGAAGGAATGCTTGAATTTATCTCAGCCACTGTTAATTATCTGGGGCAGCATGCCAGTCTATCACTCTGCCACCCCAGTTTGGGCCCAGCCATATGCAAACCAGTCTTGACCCTGCTCTAATAGGAACAGTGCAGCCTGAACTACCAGGCCAGGCCCTCTATGAGCAGGAACACAAGTAACTCAAGGCTGGTTTGAACCTGGTGAAGAAGTTACTTACCTTCAGTAACGCCTTATCTGGTAGCAACTTTATCTAGATGCAGATACCTTACTTTAGAATTCTTCCCCAGGCGACTGGATCTCCATTTTTTTCCTCAGCAGTACCTCTGCGCGTTGGTAAAGGGCGTCATGCGACTCCGTAGCATCGTTGTCCATCGGATGTGACATCAACGGAGTCCATATAATCCCCTCCGCGACGAGCTGACCAGTTTCTTTCGTGACAGGTTTCCATGAAAAATACAGAGCCATTTATAGAAACTGCCTATGTAATTAGTGACATCTCTGTGTTAATCAATTATGAGCTCCCAATGAAGGCACCTTGTTGCCAAGAAGGGATCTTTGAGATAAAAAGAGAAAACAGTTCATAGAACTTCCCCTGAAAGGGAAGTCCCAGTTCATAAATCAGTCCGCAGCGTGGGGGGATGTGTCGGTCGGTAAGAAATCTGCGACTAGATCCAGTGTCTACCAGATAAGGTGTTACTGTGAACAAGTAACTTGTTGATCTCATAAAGACATCTAGCCACATATTCCTTACCTTAGAATTAGATACCAAAGCAATACCATTCATCAAGGATGCTCCGCGGACCGATTTCAGGCAAGGAAATCCCAAAGGTCCGAAATGGCAAATGCCCATAAGAACGGACACGACTGTTTAGACAGCAATGTAGGCAAACTTGTGTTGCTCTCAGGTACACATCCAGGACCGAAACGCCGCATTCTAATGCAGTGGTCGTGGATCTAAATCTGGTACAATGAGCAAGCAAGCCCTCAGGAAGTTGTTTTTTGGGCAATGCATTGCAGATTTTAATGCAAGCTACTAATCCTGCAAACCTCCCACCTAGAACAAGGTGGTCTAGAAAGAGAACGGATACCCTTAGAATTTGAGGTAAGAACATACCCTACCATAAGTACTGTGTGAAGGACCACAGACAGTTATAATCATAAAGGCACTGAAAAGCATAGGAATAGTGTAACCATGGCTGTGGGAAAAATGTGTTGAAAAACAGAAAATATAAACACAAACACTACCTACCGCAAAGGTGGGATTGAACTCCTGTTCGGCCAGAACATGGGGCCCAGAGTCACTGAGCTATAGCTCTTCGCCACAAAAACTTGATTTTAGCCAAAGCTGCTATGTAAAAACATAGATAAAGGGGGAAAACCAAGAACCCATTCATGAAGAAGCAGCATTGGACAATGCCGTAATAGAATACGGCGAAGATCAAGAGCAACTACTAGCATAGGCAACAACTGGCTCAAGAAAAAAACTGCCAGAGAAACAGCAATGCCTCTGGGACATCTAGAAAGCAGAATGCACATATGAGGAAAGAAAAAAAAACAAGCATTTTCAATGCAACGGGTCTCGCATTTGCTCGAGTTAGAGCTATTCGTGTTGTAAACTCCTAACTGGACTTTTCTTGCTACACAAATTAAAAGAAAAAAAAACGCAGCGTGATCGCACTATGTAAAATGCAGAGTGATCGTGCTGAAATTGAAAACGGAAAAACCGAGCGCAATGTAAACCCCAGCGCGATCACGCTGTGTGGAAAATAAACAGATAAAGTAGTCCGGAAACCATGCTGAAAACATCGGCCTCATATGTTTTCAGTAGTTTACCGGTGCTGTGTAGGTGGGCTAAACACCGGTAAAGGCATGACATATGCGTGCCTTTCACAAATGAAGCAAGCGGATTTTAAAAGGCAAGCCCATGAACCAATGAAAGTGACTGACGTGACATGGGCGTGGTTGGAAGCTCAAAGAGAGATTACTACAGAGGACGGAGCACTTTGCGCTCGGCCCTAATAACTGTCAATGTAACGACAAAGGAAAATAGATAGAATTAGATATCAGCCAAGACAGAAGCAAACACTACAATGAGGTCATAAAAATGCATGGGGACCTAGCCAAGCAATCAGCAAAACAGAACTAATATACGAGAAAGGAACATATGGAGGATGTGTCGCACACACCAGTAAGGCTGTCAAAGCATGTAAACCAATGCCAAATGACTGAGTAGTCCTCACCAGGTCGCTGATAAAAAGCTTAAAAGAACACAGCAGGAGAGAAACCTGGCTGAAGTATGGAATGAAAGAATGACAGATGTTGGAGCCTTAAAAGAGCAACAATTGCTCACTACAGGAAAAAACATCCCTACAGGAAATAGGAGACATTAAACCACCAGAAGTAAAAGACAAAGCACATCTACTGCCTTCAGTATGCCAAAGTATATAAGCATATACCGAAGTGGAGTGAGGAACACAGCAAAAGGGAACATACCCGCATGAATTAATGAACCTTAATAATAATGCAGAAGAGTTATAATTACCACCAGAGGGGTATAAATATTATGACATCTGAAGAATAGAGTGAAAGGAACCGACCAGGGAGACTGCCCAAAGGGAGAAACCACTCCCCTTACGAATAATCCCAGCACAAGTCGGAACAAGATGGAACGAGAATAATCAAAGAACATGCATAAACAACCAGGTATCCACCATAGATGGAAGAAAGCCATCAACACAGAAGGTGACCCACTAGGCGGCGTCTTAAGAATAATTTTGTAGATATCCGGAAGCCCTGGATAAGTGTGGACTCTTTCCTTAGAGGAGCTTGTGGCAGTCAATGTCCAGGACCTTACTTCTAAGCAATAAAGCATCACAACATCTCCTTGTGAAGAAGCAGTGTAAGACCAGCAGCACAAGAGAAAAATGCCAGACTTATGAGTCACACAGACAAAAGAAGGAATTTTCGCCTGTGTATTACCGGTGCCGGAGATACCAGCGGCAAGAGCTCATGTTGCTGAGACATAGCAAGAGAGTGCTGTCTAAAAAATAATGCAAAGATGCACAGATGCTGCATGGCTGCACCACTTGCCCCACTATTTCACGTAGAGAGCAGAGAAAAAAAACTAGAAAGAGAAGCATAAAATGCTCCAATATTAATAACAAAAAGAAACAAAACAATCAAAATGGTAGCTTATTTTGCCACCACAAGCAAATCTATTAGCCTAGACAAGATTTGAACCTTTGGCCTGGAAAGCCTTCCCCAACAGAGGCAAAATACCTTGCCACTGCTATAAAAGGACACTTGTGCAAGTGAAAGGTCATGCACGAAAGTTCCAAGGGAGATAAAAGACAAGTTCCCTATAATGGATACAAAGAGTACTAATAGATTTTTAGTAACGCCTCTAAGGCATACAGAAAAAAGCACTACAGAGAGCAGGTTCATACCATACTGGTACCATCTATTGAGCATGAAGCCAATTTTCAGAGAGAAAGAAAAAACCCTGTCTCAACATGTGCTAAAATCACTCAGGGTTGCAAAGAAAATACATCTTCCAGACAGCATACAACAAAAAGCTGTCAGTTACAGAGAAAAAATAGAAATGCCTGCAGAGGCAGGAACACTATCAAGTGCCACCAGAAGGTGAAATGGTTCAGACTAAATGAAAAAAGGGAGATAAACCTTGGCTCAACAAGAAGTATAGGACTCCACACTGGAATGGGTCCACCTGTAAGTCATAGAATGAGTTTATAAATCTTTTCCACCCTGGCTGTCCCTGAAGCGTGGCAACGCATTATTTGCCTGAGTGCCAAGCAGGTGGGCGACATCGAAAGGTGTCTACACAAAAGTGGATTGGACAGCCTCTGAAAAGCCAGAGTGGTGTAGCCAGGCATGATGCTACAGTACTTCAAAGTGAGCCATGGCTTGGCCAACTGAATTTGTGGTATCCATGCCACACCTTATGACAAATTGAGTTTCCTCTCGCCCATCCTGGAGTGTTTGGGCGAGTTTACTCTGTCTCCTCTGGAAGCAAAGGTAGCAAGCACACCACTGAATCCCACAATGCAAGGGAAAGGTGGACCAGAATACAAGAGGTATTTATCAACTGCAGGGCAGAACTAGTTGAGGAGAAAATACTTCATCCACAAGTTTCCAGTCACCTGGACTCCCTTCCGGAGGAACTTTTGGGAGAAGGCTGAGTTCAGAAAAGGTTGTAGCAACCTGCACCACAAAACATCTCAGGGCCATGTGCAAGAAAAGACAAGCCAGGTCTCTGGGGCCGGCTTGTGTCTATGAGCTATTGATCAGTCCACAGGGGCCCCCAGTAGGGGGCTTAGCCCAAGCCCCTAAAAGAAGATCATACAGTGCATATATGGAAGCACAGGCTCTATTCCTCCTTGGCCCTGTTGAAGCACTGTTACAAAAGGGTCGGTGGTCACCTCTACAGAGAGGAGCTGCAATTCTAGAACTGCAGCTGACCTCAATACTTCAGCGAAGGAAGAGCTCACCTCCGTCGCAAGGCTGGGAGGGGAAAGGAGGTCCAAAGCCGGCGAGAACTGAAGGCCACCTGCCCCACCCAATTCCATCAGCCAACTACCTTCCAGAGAAGGCTGGACAGCCTCATCCACAGGGTTGTTAAACCCCAGCTCCTCTCTGTAGGAAAGCACGCTCGTTTTGGCATGGTTACCCCCACTTTGTGCCTGCTGTCAGTGTGTTTTTGACTGTGTTCACTGAGATCCTGCAAACCAGGACCTCAGTGACTGTGCTCTCTCCACCTAAATTTGGTTGTTCTTGACCTTGTGCACCCCACAGATGGCATACTAGTGCCCCCATATAAGTCCTTTGTATAGTGGGGCAAGGTACCCCAGGCATTGGGGCACCAGGGGATCCTCGTGGGCTGAAGCATGTATTATGTCACCCATTGGAGCCACTGTAAAATGTGTCTGCAGGCCTGCCTTTGCAGCCTGCGTGAAAAGGTGCATGCACCTTTTCACTACAGGTCACTGCACCAGGTAACTGTAAGTCACCCCTATGGCAGGGTCTCGTAGCCCAGAGGGCAGGGTGCAAGTACCTGTGTGCAAGGACACCCCTGCATGAGCAGAGGTGCCCCTATGAACTCCAGCTCTATTTTCCTGGACTTCTTCAGCTACATCATTGTAACTCTGAATCTGGGCATGTTTACAATCAAACATGACGGAATCACACCCCAATACTGTTGCCAATATTGGTGGTACGATTCCATGCATTCTGGGGACTCCTTAGAGGACCCTCAGCTTTGCTCCTACCAGTTTCCAGGTTTTTCCTGGGCAGCCCGCACTGCTGCCATCCTACAGATAGGTTTCTGCTCTCCTGCTGCTTGACCAGCTCAAGCCCAGGAAGGCAGAACAAAGCATAGATGGCACTGAGCTGTTGCACACGTTAACAGCCCTTGATGATGTCTAGTAATTTCATAATGACCATTTCATGAATCTAAACCTCCTTGGTACTGAGACAGACGTGGCATATCCCAGTCCATTTAAGCCTAAGCCTACCTTTATACCATCAGTCCACAGTGACGCTGTAGAGGTTTTTGAAAGAAATGTTATCAGTATACTGAAATAAATAAGGTATAAACCAAGAAATGTGAGGAGGAATAATCTATGTCAATCCCAACTGACTGCTTCAAAAAGTCTAGAGAAGGATACCACATTTGTAATTTGCCAGTCGGACAAAGGCTGCAATGTGGTGGTCCTGTCTAAATCTGATTATTTAGCGGAAGGTATGGGACAACTTACTGTCTCATCTTGCAACACCATGTCAAACCAAGCCGAGGTTCGCTAATCACAAGTATTGTGAGATGTTGGGAGAATGGAGTGAGAAAGGACTGCTGGAGTGGGAGGAGTACCTCTTTCTGAAATGTGACTACCCCAAACTCCCAGTGTTGTACCTACTACCAAAACTCCATAAAGATGCCAGGAAACCCCCAGGCAGACCCACAGTGTTATCTATAGGAATGTTACTTGAAACTTCTTCTAAATACATTGATCTCTATCTTAGACCCTTTGTGAGTACCCTCCCACCATATACAAAGGATATTACACACTTCCTCACGATTGGAAAGATCTATGTTGGGAGGAGGAATGCATTTTGCTTACACCGGATGTAACACGTTTATATACCAGTATTAGGTATGACTTGGACAGCCGGGTCATCAGACACTTCCTGAGAGCCAGGTCCATCTCCCTGTTACTACATATGGAGATGTTATTGGAGATGGATATATTACTGCTTAACCAATAACTTTTTTCTCTTTGACAACAAGGTGTTCAGGCAAGGGACTGTGATGGGCACCTGCTTCGCCCCATGCTACGCAATCTTGTTCATGAACTGGTAAGAGGAGCAGGTGTCTATCAGGGTAGAAGATTTCGAGGAGTGCGTAATTCTGTGGATGAGATTTATAGATGATATCACTGTCATCTGGAAGGGAGATGAGCAATCTGCCATGGACTTTGTATCTAACATGAACAAAAATTAGTACAATCTGCTCTTCACAGGACAAGCTAGCTAACCCCAAACTGTGTTTTTGGATGTGGGGATAGACTGACAACCAAGCTGTACCGTAAACCCATGGCGCGGAACAGCTTGCTGAATGCAGAGTGTGCACATCCACTGAGCCTGTTTTACAGCATCCCATATGGGGAACTGTTCCGGGCTAGAGTGAATTGTAGCACCATGGAAGACTTTGAACATGAAAAAAGGATTATGCAAGAGAGATTTAAGGATATAGGTTATAGTACCAAAGTGGTTGCCCAGGCGTGTGCTAAAGTGGATGAGATTCCCAGGGTTCAGTGTAGGAAGTTGGCTCTGTATGTGCTATTTCAAAGTAAGGAATAGCATGCACAGAGTCCAAGGGTTCCCCTTAGAGGTAAAATAGTGGTAAAAATAGATAATACTAATGCTCTATTTTGTGGTAGTGTGGTCGAGCAGTAGGCTTATCCAAGGAGTAGTGTTAAGCATTTGTTGTACATACACATAGACAATAAATGAGGTATACACACTCAGAGACAAATCCAGCCAATAGGTTTTTATATAGAAAAATATCTTTTCTTAGTTTATTTTAAGAACCACAGGTTCAAATTCTACATGTAATATCTCATTCGAAAGGTATTGCAGGTAAGTACTTTAGGAACTTCAAATCATCAAAATTGCATGTATACTTTTCAAGTTATTCACAAATAGCTGTTTTAAAAGTGGACACTTAGTACAATTTTCACAGTTCCTAGGGGAGGTAAGTATTTGTTAGGTTAACCAGGTAAGTAAGACACTTACAGGGCTTAGTTCTTGGTCCAAGGTAGCCCACCGTTGGGGGTTCAGAGCAACCCCAAAGTCACCACACCAGCAGCTCAGGGCCGGTCAGGTGCAGAGTTCAAAGTGGTACCCAAAACACATAGGCTAGAATGGAGAGAAGGGGGTGCCCCGGTTCCGGTCTGCTTGCAGGTAAGTACCCGCGTCTTCGGAGGGCAGACCAGGGGGGTTTTGTAGGGCACCGGGGGGGACACAAGCCCACACAGAAATTTCACCCTCAGCAGCGCGGGGGCGGCCGGGTGCAGTGTAGAAACAAGCGTCGGGTTTGTAATGGAAGTCAATGGGAGATCTAGGGATCTCTTCAGCGCTGCAGGCAGGCAAGGGGGGGGTTCCTCGGGGAAACCTCCACTTGGTCAAGGGAGAGGGACTCCTGGGGGTCACTCCTCCAGTGAAAGTCCGGTCCTTCAGGTCCTGGGGGCTGCGGGTGCAGGGTCTCTCCCAGGTGTCGGGACTTAGGATTCAAAGAGTCGCGGTCAGGGGAAGCCTCGGGATTCCCTCTGCAGGCGGCGCTGTGGGGGCTCAGGGGGGACAGGTTTTTGTACTCACAGTCTTAGAGTAGTCCTGGGGTCCCTCCTGAGGTGTTGGATCGCCACCAGCCGAGTCGGGGTCGCCGGGTGCAGTGTTGCAAGTCTCACGCTTCTTGCGGGGAGCTTGCAGGGTTCTTTAAAGCTGCTGGAAACAAAGTTGCAGCTTTTCTTGGAGCAGGTCCGCTGTCCTCGGGAGTTTCTTGTCTTTTCGAAGCAGGGGCAGTCCTCAGAGGATGTCGAGGTCGCTGGTCCCTTTGGAAGGCGTCGCTGGAGCAGAATCTTTGGAAGGCAGGAGACAGGCCGGTGAGTTTCTGGAGCCAAGGCAGTTGTCGTCTTCTGGTCTTCCTCTGCAGGGGTTTTCAGCTAGGCAGTCCTTCTTCTTGTAGTTGCAGGAATCTAATTTTCTAGGGTTCAGGGTAGCCCTTAAATACTAAATTTAAGGGCGTGTTTTAGGTCTGGGGGGTTAGTAGCCAATGGCTACTAGCCCTGAGGGTGGGTACACCCTCTTTGTGCCTCCTCCCAAGGGGAGGGGGTCACAATCCTAACCCTATTGGGGGAATCCTCCATCTGCAAGATGGAGGATTTCTAAAAGTCAGAGTCACCTCAGCTCAGGACACCTTAGGGGCTGTCCTGACTGGCCAGTGACTCCTCCTTGTTGCTTTCTTTGTTCCCTCCAGCCTTGCCGCCAAAAGTGGGGGCCGTGGCCGGAGGGGGCGGGCAACTCCACTAAGCTGGAGTGCCCTGCTGGGCTGTGACAAAGGGGTGAGCCTTTGAGGCTCACCGCCAGGTGTCACAGCTCCTGCCTGGGGGAGGTGTTAGCATCTCCACCCAGTGCAGGCTTTGTTACTGGCCTCAGAGTGACAAAGGCACTCTCCCCATGGGGCCAGCAACATGTCTCTGGTGTGGCAGGCTGCTGGAACTGGTCAGCCTACACAGACAGTCGGTTAAGTTTCAGGGGGCACCTCTAAGGTGCCCTCTGTGGTGTATTTTACAATAAAATGTACACTGGCATCAGTGTGCATTTATTGTGCTGAGAAGTTTGATACCAAACTTCCCAGTTTTCAGTGTAGCCATTATGGTGCTGTGGAGTTCGTGTTTGACAGACTCCCAGACCATATACTCTTATGGCTACCCTGCACTTACAATGTCTAAGGTTTTGTTTAGACACTGTAGGGGTACCATGCTCATGCACTGGTACCCTCACCTATGGTATAGTGCACCCTGCCTTAGGGCTGTAAGGCCTGCTAGAGGAGTGTCTTACCTATACTGCATAGGCAGTGAGAGGCTGGCATGGCACCCTGAGGGGAGTGCCATGTCGACTTACTCGTTTTGTCCTCACTAGCACACACAAGCTGGCAAGCAGTGTGTCTGTGCTGAGTGAGAGGTCTCCAGGGTGGCATAAGACATGCTGCAGCCCTTAGAGACCTTCCTGGGCATCAGGGCCCTTGGTACTAGAAGTACCAGTTACAAGGGACTTATCTGGATGCCAGGGTCTGCCAATTGTGGATACAAAAGTACAGGTTAGGGAAAGAACACTGGTGCTGGGGCCTGGTTAGCAGGCCTCAGCACACTTTCAATTGTAAACATAGCATCAGCAAAGGCAAAAAGTCAGGGGGCAACCATGCCAAGGAGGCATTTCCTTACACAACCCCCCCCCCCCAAACGAAAGAGGATGAGACTAACCTTTCCCAAGAGAGTCTTCATTTTCTAAGTGGAAGAACCTGGAAAGGCCATCTGCATTGGCATGGGCAGTCCCAGGTCTGTGTTCCACTATAAAGTCCATTCCCTGTAGGGAGATGGACCACCTCAACAGTTTAGGATTTTCACCTTTCATTTGCATCAGCCATTTGAGAGGTCTGTGGTCAGTTTGAACTAGGAAGTGAGTCCCAAAGAGGTATGGTCTCAGCTTCTTCAGGGACCAAACCACAGCAAAGGCCTCCCTCTCAATGGCACTCCAACGCTGCTCCCTGGGGAGTAACCTCCTGCTAATGAAAGCAACAGGCTGGTCAAGGCCATCATCATTTGTTTGGGACAAAACTGCCCCTATCCCATGTTCAGAGGCATCAGTCTGCACAATGAACTGCTTAGAATAATCTGGAGCTTTTAGAACTGGTGCTGAGCACATTGCTTGTTTCAGGGTGTCAAAGGCCTGTTGGCATTCCACAGTCCAGTTCACTTTCTTGGGCATTTTCTTGGAGGTGAGTTCAGTGAGGGCTGTCACAATGGATCCATATCCCTTCACAAACCTCCTGTAATACCCAGTCAAGCCAAGGAATGCCCTGACTTGAGTCTGGGTTTTTGGAGCTACCCAGTCCAGAATAGTCTGGATCTTGGGTTGGAGTGGCTGAACTTGGCCTCCACCTACAAGGTGGCCCAAGTAAACCACAGTTCCCTGCCCTATCTGGCATTTGGATGCCTTGATAGAGAGGCCTGCAGATTGCAGAGCCTTCAAAACCTTCTTCAGGTGGACCAGGTGATCCTGCCAGGTGGAGCTAAAGACAGCAATATCATCAAGATAAGCTGTGCTAAAGGACTCCAAGCCAGCAAGGACTTGATTCACCAACCTTTGGAAGGTGGCAGGGGCATTCTTTAAACCAAAGGGCATAACAGTAAACTGATAATGCCCATCAGGTGTGGAGAATGCTGTTTTCTCTTTTGCTCCAGGTGCCATTTTTATTTGCCAGTACCCTGCTGTCAAGTCAAAGGTACTTAAGAATTTGGCAGCACCTAATTTATCTATGAGCTCATCAGCTCTTGGAATTGGATGAGCATCTGTCTTGGTGACAGAATTGAGCCCTCTGTAGTCCACACAAAACCTCATCTCTTTCTTTCCATCTTTGGTGTGAGGTTTGGGGACTAAGACCACTGGGCTAGCCCAGGGGCTGTCAGAGCGCTCAATTACTCCCAATTCCAGCATCTTGTGGACTTCCACCTTGATGCTTTCCTTAACATGGTCAGACTGTCTAAAGATTTTGTTTTTGACAGGCATGCTGTCTCCTGTGTCCACATCATGGGTACACAGGGGAGTCTGACCAGGGGTTAAGGAGAAGAGTTCAGGAAACTGTTGTAGGACTCTCCTACAATCAGCTTGCTGTTGGCCAGAGAGGGTGTCTGAGTAGATCACTCCATCTACTGTGCCATCTTTTGGGTCTGATGACAGAAGATCAGGGAGAGGTTCACTCTCTGCCTCCTGATCCTCATCTGTTACCATCAACAGATTCACATCAGCCCTGTCATGGAAGAGCTTAAGGCGGTTCACATGGATCACCCTCTTGGGGCTCCTGCTTGTGCCCAGGTCCACCAAGTAGGTGACCTGACTCTTCCTTTCTAGTACTGGGTAAGGGCCACTCCATTTGTCCTGGAGTGCCCTGGGAGCCACAGGCTCCAGAACCCAGACTTTCTGCCCTGGTTGGAACTCAACCAGTGCAGCCTTTTGGTCATACCAAAACTTCTGGAGCTGTTGGCTGGCCTCAAGGTTTTTGGTTGCCTTTTCCATGTACTCTGCCATTCTAGAGCAAAGGCCAAGTACATAGTCCACTATGTCTTGTTTTGGCTCATGGAGAGGTCTCTCCCAGCCTTCTTTAACAAGAGCAAGTGGTCCTCTTACAGGATGACCAAACAGAAGTTCAAAGGGTGAGAATCCTACTCCCTTCTGTGGCACCTCTCTGTAAGCGAAAAGCAGACATGGCAAGAGGACATCCCATCTCCTTTTGAGCTTTTCTGGGAGCCCCATGATCATGCCTTTTAATGTCTTGTTGAATCTCTCAACCAAGCCATTAGTTTGTGGATGGTATGGTGTAGTGAATTTATAAGTCACTCCACACTCATTCCACATGTGCTTTAGGTATGCTGACATGAAGTTGGCACCTCTGTCAGACACCACCTCCTTAGGGAAACCCACCCTGGTAAAGATACCAATGAGGGCCTTGGCTACTGCAGGGGCAGTAGTCGACCTAAGGGGAATAGCTTCAGGATACCTGGTAGCATGATCCACTACTACCAGGATATACATATTTCCTGAGGCTGTGGGAGGTTCTAGTGGACCAACTATGTCCACACCCACTCTTTCAAAGGGAACCCCCACCACTGGAAGTGGAATGAGGGGGGCCTTTGGGTGCCCACCTGTCTTACCACTGGCTTGACAGGTGGGGCAGGAGAGGCAAAACTCCTTAACCATGTTGGACATATTGGGCCAGTAGAAGTGGTTGACTAACCTCTCCCACGTCTTGGTTTGTCCCAAATGTCCAGCAAGGGGAATGTCATGGGCCAATGTTAGGATGAACTCTCTGAACAGCTGAGGCACTACCACTCTCCTAGTGGCACCAGGTTTGGGGTCCCTGGCCTCAGTGTACAGGAGCCCATCTTCCCAATAGACCCTATGCGTTCCATTTTTCTTGCCTTTGGACTCTTCAGCAGCTTGCTGCCTAAGGCCTTCAAGAGAGGGACAGGTTTCTTGTCCCTTACACAACTCCTCCCTTGAGGGTCCCCCTGGGCCTAAGAGCTCAACCTGATAAGGTTCAAGCTCCAAAGGCTCAGTTCCCTCAGAGGGCAGAACTTCTTCCTGAGAAGAGAGGTCCCCTTTCTTTTGCTGTGTTGCAGTTGGTTTCCCAACTGACTTTCCTGTTCTCTTGGTAGGCTGGGCCATTCTTCCAGACTCCAGCTCTACTTGTTCACCCTGTGCCTTGCACTGTGCTCTTGTTTTCACACACACCAGTTCAGGGATACCCAGCATTGCTGCATGGGTTTTTAGTTCTACCTCAGCCCATGCTGAGGACTCCAGGTCATTTCCAAGCAGACAGTCCACTGGGATATTTGAGGAGACCACCACCTGTTTCAGGCCATTGACCCCTCCCCATTCTAAAGTAACCATTGCCATGGGATGTACTTTTCTCTGATTGTCAGCGTTGGTGACTGTGTAAGTTTTTCCAGTCAGGTATTGGCCAGGGGAAACCAGTTTCTCTGTCACCATGGTGACACTGGCACCTGTATCCCTCAGGCCCTCTATTCTAGTCCCATTAATTAAGAGTTGCTGTCTGTATTTTTGCATGTTAGGCGGCCAGACAGCTAGTGTGGCTAAATCCACCCCACCCTCAGAAACTAGAGTAGCTTCAGTGTGGACCCTGATTTGCTCTGGGCACACTGTTGATCCCACTTGGAGACTAGCCATACCAGTGTTACCTGGATGGGAGTTTGGAGTGGATCCTTTCTTGGGACAGGCCTTGTCTCCAGTTTGGTGTCCATGCTGTTTACAGCTATGACACCAGGCCTTTTTGGGATCAAAGTTTTTACCCTTGTACCCATTGTTTTGTGAAGAGGCTCTGGGCCCACCCTCCTGTGCAGGTTTTTGGGGGCCTGTAGAAGACTCTTTACTATTTTTAGTTTTGGTTGTCTCATCACCCTTCCCCTGGGGAGTCTTTGTGACCCCTTTCTTTTGGTCACCCCCTGTTGAAGTCTTGGACACCCTTGTCTTGACCCAATGGTCCGCCTTCTTTCCCAATTCTTGGGGAGAAATTGGTCCTAGGTCTACCAGATGCTGATGCAGTTTATCATTGAAACAATTACTTAACAGGTGTTCTTTCACAAATAAATTGTACAGCCCATCATAATTACTTACACCACTGCCTTGAATCCAACCATCTAGTGTTTTCACTGAGTAGTCAACAAAGTCAACCCAGGTCTGGCTCGAGGATTTTTGAGCCCCCCTGAACCTAATCCTGTACTCCTCAGTGGAGAATCCAAAGCCCTCAATCAGGGTACCCTTCATGAGGTTATAAGATTCTGCATCTTTTCCAGAGAGTGTGAGGAGTCTATCCCTACACTTTCCAGTGAACATTTCCCAAAGGAGAGCACCCCAGTGAGACCTGTTCACTTTTCTGGTTACACAAGCCCTCTCAAAAGCTGTGAACCATTTGGTGATGTCATCACCATCTTCATATTTTGTCACAATCCCTTTGGGGATTTTTAACATGTCAGGAGAATCTCTAACCCTATTTATATTGCTGCCACCATTGATGGGTCCTAGGCCCATCTCTTGTCTTTCCCTTTCTATGGCTAGGAGCTGTCTCTCTAAAGCCAATCTTTTGGCCATCCTGGCTAACAGGTCATCTTCACTGAGAGCATCCTCAGTGATTTCAGAAATGTGGGACCCTCCTGTGAGGGACTCACTATTTCTGACTAACACAGTTGGAGACAGGACTTGAGGGGTCCTGTTCTCCCTATTTAGGACTGGAGGAGGGACATTTGCCTCCAAGTCACTAATTTCTTCCTCTGTGAGGTCATCATCAGAGGGGTTGGCTTTTTCAAACTCTGCCAACAGCTCCTGGAGCTGAATTTTGGTAGGTCTGGAGCCAATGGTTATTTTTTTGATATTACAGAGAGACCTTAGCTCCCTCATCTTAAGATGGAGGTAAGGTGTGGTGTCGAGTTCCACCACATTCATCTCTGTATCAGACATTATTTTGCTAAGAGTTGGAAGACTTTTTAAAGAATCTAAAACTGTTTCTAGAATCTAATTTCAAACTTTTAACAAACTTTTAAACTCTAAAAGACAATGCTAAACAGGGACTTAACACACAAGGCCCTAGCAGGACTTTTAAGAATTTAGAAAAATTTCAAATTGCAAAAATGAATTTCTAATGACAATTTTGGAATTTGTCGTGTGATCAGGTATAGGCTGAGTAGTCCAGCAAATGCAAAGTCTTGTACCCCACCGCTGATCCACCAATGTAGGAAGTTGGCTCTGTATGTGCTATTTCAAAGTAAGGAATAGCATGCACAGAGTCCAAGGGTTCCCCTTAGAGGTAAAATAGTGGTAAAAATAGATAATACTAAGGCTCTATTTTGTGGTAGTGTGGTCGAGCAGTAGGCTTATCCAAGGAGTAGTGTTAAGCATTTGTTGTACATACACATAGACAATAAATGAGGTATACACACTCAGAGACAAATCCAGCCAATAGGTTTTTATATAGAAAAATATATTTTCTTAGTTTATTTTAAGAACCACAGGTTCAAATTCTACATGTAATATCTCATTCGAAAGGTATTGCAGGTAAGTACTTTAGGAACTTCAAATCATCAAAATTGCATGTATACTTTTCAAGTTATTCACAAATAGCTGTTTTAAAAGTGGACACTTAGTGCAATTTTCACAGTTCCTAGGGGAGGTAAGTATTTGTTAGGTTAACCAGGTAAGTAAGACACTTACAGGGCTTAGTTCTTGGTCCAAGGTAGCCCACCGTTGGGGGTTCAGAGCAACCCCAAAGTCACCACACCAGCAGCTCAGGGCCGGTCAGGTGCAGAGTTCAAAGTGGTGCCCAAAACACATAGGCTAGAATGGAGAGAAGGGGGTGCCCCGGTTCCGGTCTGCTTGCAGGTAAGTACCCGTGTCTTCGGAGGGCAGACCAGGGGGGTTTTGTAGGGCACCGGGGGGGACACAAGCCCACACAGAAATTTCACCCTCAGCAGCGCAGGGGCGGCCGGGTGCAGTGTAGAAACAAGCGTCGGGTTTGTAATGGAAGTCAATGGGAGATCTAGGGATCTCTTCAGCGCTGCAGGCAGGCAAGGGGGGGGTTCCTCGGGGAAACCTCCACTTGGTCAAGGGAGAGGGACTCCTGGGGGTCACTCCTCCAGTGAAAGTCCGGTCCTTCAGGTCCTGGGGGCTGCGGGTGCAGGGTCTCTCCCAGGTGTCGGGACTTAGGATTCAAAGAGTCGCGGTCAGGGGAAGCCTCGGGATTCCCTCTGCAGGCGGCGCTGTGGGGACTCAGGGGGGACAGGTTTTTGTACTCACAGTCTTAGAGTAGTCCTGGGGTCCCTCCTGAGGTGTTGGATCGCCACCAGCCGAGTCGGGGTCGCCGGGTGCAGTGTTGCAAGTCTCACGCTTCTTGCGGGGAGCTTGCAGGGTTCTTTAAAGCTGCTGGAAACAAAGTTGCAGCTTTTCTTGGAGCAGGTCCGCTGTCCTCAGGAGTTTCTTGTCTTTTCGAAGCAGGGGCAGTCCTCAGAGGATGTCGAGGTCGCTGGTCCCTTTGGAAGGCGTCGCTGGAGCAGGATCTTTGGAAGGCAGGAGACAGGCCGGTGAGTTTCTGGAGCCAAGGCAGTTGTCGTCTTCTGGTCTTCCTCTGCAGGGGTTTTCAGCTAGGCAGTCCTTCTTCTTGTAGTTGCAGGAATCTAATTTTCTAGGGTTCAGGGTAGCCCTTAAATACTAAATTTAAGGGCGTGTTTTAGGTCTGGGGGGTTAGTAGCCAATGGCTACTAGCCCTGAGGGTGGGTACACCCTCTTTGTGCCTCCTCCCAAGGGGAGGGGGTCACAATCCTAACCCTATTGGGGGAATCCTCCATCTGCAAGATGGAGGATTTCTAAAAGTCAGAGTCACCTCAGCTCAGGACACCTTAGGGGCTGTCCTGACTGGCCAGTGACTCCTCCTTGTTGCTTTCTTTGTTTCCTCCAGCCTTGCCGCCAAAAGTGGGGGCCGTGGGCAACTCCACTAAGCTGGAGTGCCCTGCTGGGCTGTGACAAAGGGGTGAGCCTTTGAGGCTCACCGCCAGGTGTCACAGCTCCTGCCTGGGGGAGGTGTTAGCATCTCCACCCAGTGCAGGCTTTGTTACTGGCCTCAGAGTGACAAAGGCACTCTCCCCATGGGGCCAGCAACATGTCTCTGGTGTGGCAGGCTGCTGGAACTGGTCAGCCTACACAGACAGTCGGTTAAGTTTCAGGGGGCACCTCTAAGGTGCCCTCTGTGGTGTATTTTACAATAAAATGTACACTGGAATCAGTGTGCATTTATTGTGCTGAAAAGTTTGATACCAAACTTCCCAGTTTTCAGTGTAGCCATTATGGTGCTGTGGAGTTCGTGTTTGACAGACTCCCAGACCATATACTCTTATGGCTACCCTGCACTTACAATGTCTAAGGTTTTGTTTAGACACTGTAGGGGTACCATGCTCATGCACTGGTACCCTCACCTATGGTATAGTGCACCCTGCCTTAGGGCTGTAAGGCCTGCTAGAGGGGTGTCTTACCTATACTGCATAGGCAGTGAGAGGCTGGCATGGCACCCTGAGGGGAGTGCCATGTCGACTTACTCGTTTTGTCCTCACTAGCACACACAAGCTGGTAAGCAGTGTGTCTGTGCTGAGTGAGAGGTCTCCAGGGTGGCATAAGACATGCTGCAGCCCTTAGAGACCTTCCTGGGCATCAGGGCCCTTGGTACTAGAAGTACCAGTTACAAGGGACTTATCTGGATGCCAGGGTCTGCCAATTGTGGACACAAAAGTACAGGTTAGGGAAAGAACACTGGTGCTGGGGCCTGGTTAGCAGGCCTCAGCACACTTTCAATTGTAAACATAGCATCAGCAAAGGCAAAAAGTCAGGGGGCAACCATGCCAAGGAGGCATTTCCTTACATTCAGTTACTGCACCCTAGCAATAGCTCCAGGTTAGATTAACTGAATTCAGTAAGTTTTGTTACCACTTACTCAAACCAGGCCTTTAATATTAGACACATCTTGAACAAAAGCTAGCATACCCTGAAAACCGATCCATTATTGGATAAATATCTGCATGACACTCCACAGGTCACTTCCAGAAGAAGCAAAACCCTGAAAGACAATCTGAGCCATAATATGATCACACAACAGGACAAAGTGACTAAACATTGGGGGGCTGAACAACTGATTTTTTTGTTGTATAAAATGCAAGGTATGTGTAAACAGAGTCAATTGTACAAGTATGAAGGCTTGTAATACTGCAAGGGAATATGTCATCAAGGGAAACTACAGTTGTAATACGGAGTACTGTATTTACTGTTTGATTTGCTCCTATGAGAAGCTTAATTTGGGAAGCACTATACAAAGAGCTAGGAAATATAAGTGCTTCAGCAAAAGAGAGAAATCTGTCTAAATGATCAATACTGGGTTGCTAGGCACTTCAATTAACAACATTTTGGCAATGAATGGTGGCTAAGGCTTGTTGTAATTGATAGTGTGGAACCAGATTTGAGAGGTAGTAACAGGGAATGGAAGTTAAGAATTCTGGAATCAAGATATATTGTGGACTTTGATACCTTAGCCCCAAGGGGGCTGAACTGTAGCGAACAAATGGCTGTGCATTTGGGGTGAAATCAGAAATTAGTAGTCATATTTCTGCGTCTTATATTTAGCTTCTGGAGAATCACTGTTTTTAGAGTTCCTTTTCAATTTCACTGACACATATTATTTCTATTTTTTCACGGAGATGTGAGCACAGATTACGTATGAAAGTAGCCAGCCCAGCACCATTAGACAGCTTTGAGTTCCTCCGTCACTGCAGTTTGCCATTCACCGTCAGACAGAAAAGCCCACTTGGGTGGGATTGTGTTAGTTGATTTGGCCGATATCCTGGAAGCAATACTGTAGTTATGATCACTGCCAGGAGGATCAGTGGTATGAGAGACATTAAAATTTGGATGCATGAAGATTATCACTGCTTTGGGGGGTACTGGTACAACAATACAGCTGTGGTATGTAGTAGCAGAAGTTGTTGAACACCTGACTGGATAACATGCACATATGTTTAATTCTTTGCATGCATTAATTGGTTTTGCTCATGAGGAAATGCATGCTGATACTCCTGTGATGCACATGCAGATCATGGAATATAAACATGTTGCACTGGCATGTTTGCTCTGTCTGGGCTCCTCAGCACGCTTCGTTGATCCATTGATATTGACCCAAAAAGGGGGATACGTATAACACAGATCTATATAATGTACAACAGAATATTTAAAAAAATTACAGTGGGCTTGTAAAAGGTTAATTCTGATGAACAAGTATGTATTATGATAATGCAATATACCTTGAAACACTGTTACTGATTAAGAGAGACTGTGACTAAGCAGTGCCATACAGTCTAAGATGGCGGCTACCATTGGTTTTTAATCGAGCACTATTTGGTTAATGTAGGCCTTCATTTATGTTACACAAAGTATTTGTATGGGTATGTCGGTCTTACTCTATCCATGATGAAGGTGACAACTGAAACTCGCTGGGGAGAAGATTTATTGTCTCAATAAATCAGTTTTAAGCATCCAAGAGAGTCTGAGCGATCCTGTGGCTGGGGAGGATTATGGTACAACAATATATTGGGCATTCAGAGCCTGACTGCAACTGGCACATTTAAAGCCTCCGAACTGTGGGTTTGAGTGGTGAGGATAAGGAGGCGTCTTATTTCGCTGCAGTCATAAATAACAGGTCTCCGTCACAGCAATTTGTTGAAGTGAAGATTTAATGACCAAACAAACAAACCTAACGTGTTTCGGAAATGAAGTTTCCTTGAACCCGTTGGGTTTGTTTGTTATTTATGACTGCAGCGAGATGAGATGCCTCGCCCGGCCGGATAACATTGTTTGGATTTATAGAGGGTCGCGACCTTGGCTCTGTTTGCTGCGTTGTCGGCATCGGACATGGCGACTGTTTTCTGTTTTTTATATATATATATATATATATATATATATATGGAAAATGTCACTTACCCAGTGTACATCTGTTCGTGGCATTAGTCGCTGCAGATTCACATGCTGTGCACATCCCGCCATCTGGTGTTGGGCTCGGAGTGTTACAAGTTGTTTTTCTTCGAAGAAGTCTTTTCGAGTCACGAGACCGAGGGACTCCTCCCATTTCGACTCCATTGCGCATGGGCGTCGACTCCATCTTAGATTGTTTTCCCCGCAGAGGGTGAGGTAGGAGTTGTGTATGCTAGTAATAGTGCCCATGCAATGGAGTGAATGCGTATCTACATAATGAAGTTTCAAGTAATATATTTACAAATGTACAAATGTTTAAGATCTACTTCTAAACGGCTACAGGCTCCCGGGGAGGCGGGTGGGCGCATGTGAATCTGCAGCGACTAATGCCACGAACAGATGTACACTGGGTAAGTTCGATGGCATGTGTAGCTGCAGATACACATGCTGTGCATAGACTAGTAAGCAGTTATCTCCCCAAAAGCGGTGGTTCAGCCTGTAGGAGTTGAAGTAGTTTGAAATAATGTTCTTAGTACAGCTTGACCTACTGTTGCTTGTTGTGCAGTTAACACATCTACACAGTAGTGCTTGGTAAATGTATGAGGCGTAGACCATGTTGCTGCCTTACATATTTCGTTCATTGGAATATTTCCTAGAAAGGCCATGGTAGCACCCTTCTTTCTGGTTGAGTGTGCCTTTGGTGTAATAGGCAGTTCTCTTTTAGCTTTAAGATAGCAGGTTTGAATGCACTTAACTATCCATCTAGCAATGCCTTGTTTTGAAATTGGATTTCCTGTATGAGGTTTTTGAAAGGCGATAAATAGTTGTTTTGTCTTTCGAATTAGTTTTGTTCTGTCAATGTAGTACATTAGTGCTCTTTTGATGTCTAATGTATGTAGTGCTCTTTCAGCTACAGAATCTGGCTGTGGGAAGAACACTGGTAATTCTACCGTTTGATTCAAGTGGAACGGTGAGATTACTTTTGGTAAAAATTTAGGATTGGTCCGTAGAACAACTTTATTTTTGTGTATTTGAATAAATGGTTCTTGTAAGGAAATGCCTCCTTGGCATGGTTGCCCCCTGACTTTTTGCCTTTGCTGATGCTATGTTTACAATTGAAAGTGTGCTGAGGCCTGCTAACCAGGCCCCAGCACCAGTGTTCTTTCCCTAACCTGTACTTTTGTATCCACAATTGGCAGACCCTGGCATCCAGATAAGTCCCTTGTAACTGGTACTTCTAGTACCAAGGGCCCTGATGCCAAGGAAGGTCTCTAAGGGCTGCAGCATGTCTTATGCCACCCTGGAGACCTCTCACTCAGCACAGACACACTGCTTGCCAGCTTGTGTGTGCTAGTGAGGACAAAACGAGTAAGTCGACATGGCACTCCCCTCAGGGTGCCATGCCAGCCTCTCACTGCCTATGCAGTATAGGTAAGACACCCCTCTAGCAGGCCTTACAGCCCTAAGGCAGGGTGCACTATACCATAGGTGAGGGTACCAGTGCATGAGCATGGTACCCCTACAGTGTCTAAACAAAACCTTAGACATTGTAAGTGCAGGGTAGCCATAAGAGTATATGGTCTGGGAGTCTGTCAAACACGAACTCCACAGCACCATAATGGCTACACTGAAAACTGGGAAGTTTGGTATCAAACTTCTCAGCACAATAAATGCACACTGATGCCAGTGTACATTTTATTGTAAAATACACCACAGAGGGCACCTTAGAGGTGCCCCCTGAAACTTAACCGACTGTCTGTGTAGGCTGACTAGTTCCAGCAGCCTGCCACACCAGAGACATGTTGCTGGCCCCATGGGGAGAGTGCCTTTGTCACTCTGAGGCCAGTAACAAAGCCTGCACTGGGTGGAGATGCTAACACCTCCCCCAGGCAGGAGCTGTAACACCTGGCGGTGAGCCTCAAAGGCTCACCCCTTTGTCACAGCCCAGCAGGGCACTCCAGCTTAGTGGAGTTGCCCGCCCCCTCCGGCCACGGCCCCCACTTTTGGCGGCAAGGCTGGAGGGAACAAAGAAAGCAACAAGGAGGAGTCACTGGCCAGTCAGGACAGCCCCTAAGGTGTCCTGAGCTGAGGTGACTCTAACTTTTAGAAATCCTCCATCTTGCAGATGGAGGATTCCCCCAATAGGGTTAGGATTGTGACCCCCTCCCCTTGGGAGGAGGCACAAAGAGGGTGTACCCACCCTCAGGGCTAGTAGCCATTGGCTACTAACCCCCCAGACCTAAACACGCCCTTAAATTTAGTATTTAAGGGCTACCCTGAACCCTAGAAAATTAGATTCCTGCAACTACAAGAAGAAGGACTGCCTAGCTGAAAACCCCTGCAGAGGAAGACCAGAAGACGACAACTGCCTTGGCTCCAGAAACTCACCGGCCTGTCTCCTGCCTTCCAAAGATCCTGCTCCAGCGACGCCTTCCAAAGGGACCAGCGACCTCGACATCCTCTGAGGACTGCCCCTGCTTCGAAAAGACAAGAAACTCCCGAGGACAGCGGACCTGCTCCAAGAAAAGCTGCAACTTTGTTTCCAGCAGCTTTAAAGAACCCTGCAAGCTCCCCGCAAGAAGCGTGAGACTTGCAACACTGCACCCGGCGACCCCGACTAGGCTGGTGGAGATCCAACACCTCAGGAGGGACCCCAGGACTACTCTGATACTGTGAGTACCAAAACCTGTCCCCCCTGAGTCCCCACAGCGCCGCCTGCAGAGGGAATCCCGAGGCTTCCCCTGACCGCGACTCTTTGAATCCAAAGTCCCGACGCCTGGGAGAGACCCTGCACCCGCAGCCCCCAGGACCTGAAGGACCGGACTTTCACTGGAGAAGTGACCCCCAGGAGTCCCTCTCCCTTGCCCAAGTGGAGGTTTCCTCGAGGAACCCCCCCCTTGCCGGCCTGCAGCGCTGAAGAGATCCCGAGATCTCTCATAGACTAACATTGCGAACCCGACGCCTGTTCCTACACTGCACCCGGCCGCCCCCGCGCTGCTGAGGGTGAAATTTCTGTGTGGGCTTGTGTCCCCCCCGGTGCCCTACAAA
This sequence comes from Pleurodeles waltl, assembly GCF_031143425.1. Classification (NCBI taxonomy): domain Eukaryota; kingdom Metazoa; phylum Chordata; class Amphibia; order Caudata; family Salamandridae; genus Pleurodeles; species Pleurodeles waltl. The sequence continues at coordinate 316,777,232 of NC_090442.1, read as the reverse complement.
ACCCCCCTGGTCTGCCCTCCGAAGACGCGGGTACTTACCTGCAAGCAGACCGGAACCGGGGCACCCCCTTCTCTCCATTCTAGCCTATGTGTTTTGGGCACCACTTTGAACTCTGCACCTGACCGGCCCTGAGCTGTTGGTGTGGTGACTTTGGGGTTGCTCTGAACCCCCAACGGTGGGCTACCTTGGACCAAGAACTAAGCCCTGTAAGTGTCTTACTTACCTGGTTAACCTAACAAATACTTACCTCCCCTAGGAACTGTGAAAATTGCACTAAGTGTCCACTTTTAAAACAGCTATTTGTGAATAACTTGAAAAGTATACATGCAATTATGATGATTTGAAGTTCCTAAAGTACTTACCTGCAATACCTTTCGAATGAGATATTACATGTAGAATTTGAACCTGTGGTTCTTAAAATAAACTAAGAAAAGATATTTTTCTATACAAAAACCTATTGGCTGGATTTGTCTCTGAGTGTGTGTACCTCATTTATTGTCTATGTGTATGTACAACAAATGCTTAACACTACTCCTTGGATAAGCCTACTGCTCGACCACACTACCACAAAATAGAGCATTAGTATTATCTCTTTTTGCCACTATCTTACCTCTAAGGGGAACCCTTGGACTCTGTGCATGCTATTCCTTACTTTGAAATAGCACATACAGAGCCAACTTCCTACATTGGTGGATCAGCGGTGGGGTACAAGACTTTGCATTTGCTGGACTACTCAGCCAATACCTGATCACACGACAAATTCCAAAATTGTCATTAGAAATTCATTTTTGCAATTTGAAATTTTTCTAAATTCTTAAAAGTCCTGCTAGGGCCTTGTATGTTAAGTCCCTGTTTAGCATTGTCTTTTAGAGTTTAAAAGTTTGTTAAAAGTTTGAAATTAGATTCTAGAAACAGTTTTAGATTCTTTAAAAAGTATTCCAACTCTTAGCAGAATAATGTCTGATACAGAGATGCAGGTGGTGGAACTCGACACCACATCTTACCTCCATCTTAAGATGAGCGAGCTAAGGTCTCTCTGTAATATCAAAAAAATAACCATTGGCTCCAGACCTACCAAAATTCAGCTCCAGGAGCTGTTGGCAGAGTTTGAAAAAGCCAACCCCTCTGATGATGACCTCACAGAGGAAGAAATTAGTGACTTGGAGGCAAATGTCCCTCCTCCAGTCCTAAATAGGGAGAACAGGACCCCTCAAGTCCTGTCTCCAACTGTGTTAGTCAGAAATAGTGAGTCCCTCACAGGAGGGTCCCACATTTCTGAAATCACTGAGGATGCTCTCAGTGAAGATGACCTCCTGTTAGCCAGGATGGCCAGAAGATTGGCTTTAGAGAGACAGCTCCTAGCCATAGAAAGGGAAAGACAAGAGATGGGCCTAGGACCCATCAATGGTGGCAGCAATATAAATAGGGTCAGAGATTCTCCTGACATGTTAAAAATCCCCAAAGGGATTGTGACAAAATATGAAGATGGTGATGACATCACCAAGTGGTTCACAGCTTTTGAGAGGGCTTGTGTAACCAGAAAAGTGAACAGGTCTCACTGGGGTGCTCTCCTTTGGGAAATGTTCACTGGAAAGTGTAGGGATAGACTCCTCACACTCTCTGGAAAAGATGCAGAATCTTATGACCTCATGAAGGGTACCCTGATTGAGGGCTTTGGATTCTCCACTGAGGAGTACAGGATTAGGTTCAGGGGGGCTCAAAAATCCTCGAGCCAGACCTGGGTTGACTTTGTTGACTACTCAGTGAAAACACTAGATGGTTGGATTCAAGGCAGTGGTGTAAGTAATTATGATGGGCTGTACAATTTATTTGTGAAAGAACACCTATTGAGTAATTGTTTCAATGATAAACTGCATCAGCATCTGGTAGACCTAGGACCAATTTCTCCCCAAGAATTGGGAAAGAAGGCGGACCATTGGGTCAAGACAAGGGTGTCCAAGACTTCAACAGGGGGTGACCAAAAGAAAGGGGTTACAAAGACTCCCCAGGGGAAGGGTGATGAGACAACCAAAACTAAAAATAGTAAAGAGTCTTCTACAGGCCCCCAAAAACCTGCACAGGAGGGTGGGCCCAGAGCCTCTTCACAAAACAATGGGTACAAGGGTAAAAACTTTGATCCCAAAAAGGCCTGGTGTCATAGCTGTAAACAGCATGGACACCAAACGGGAGACAAGGCCTGTCCCAAGAAAGGTTCCACTCCAAACTCCCATCCAGGTAACACTGGTATGGCTAGTCTCCAAGTGGGATCAACAGTGTGCCCAGAGCAAATCAGGGTCCACACTGAAGCTACTCTAGTTTCTGAGGGTGGGGTGGATTTAGCCACACTAGCTGTCTGGCCGCCTAACATGCAAAAATACAGACAGCAACTCTTAATTAATGGGACTAGAATAGAGGGCCTGAGGGATACAGGTGCCAGTGTCACCATGGTGACAGAGAAACTGGTTTCCCCTGGCCAATACCTGACTGGAAAAACTTACACAGTCACCAACGCTGACAATCAGAGAAAAGTACATCCCATGGCAATGGTTACTTTAGAATGGGGAGGGGTCAATGGCCTGAAACAGGTGGTGGTCTCCTCAAATATCCCAGTGGACTGTCTGCTTGGAAATGACCTGGAGTCCTCAGCATGGGCTGAGGTAGAACTAAAAACCCATGCAGCAATGCTGGGTATCCCTGAACTGGTGTGTGTGAAAACAATAGCACAATGCAAGGCACAGGGTGAACAAGTAGAGCTGGAGTCTGGAAGAATGGCCCAGCCTACCAAGAGAACAGGAAAGTCAGTTGGGAAACCAACTGCAACACAGCAAAAGAAAGGGAACCTCTCTTCTCAGGAAGAAGTTCTGCCCTCTGAGGGAACTGAGCCTTTGGAGCTTGAACCTTACCAGGTTGAGCTCTTAGGCCCAGGGGGACCCTCAAGGGAGGAGCTGTGTAAGGGACAAGAAACCTGTCCCTCTCTTGAAGGCCTTAGGCAGCAAGCTGCTGAAGAGTCCAAAGGCAAGAAAAATGGAACACATAGGGTCTATTGGGAAGATGGGCTCCTGTACACTGAGGCCAGAGACCCCAAACCTGGTGCCACTAGGAGAGTGGTAGTGCCTCAGCTGTTCAGGAGGTTCATCCTAACATTGGCCCATGACATTCCCCTTGCTGGACATTTGGGACAAACCAAGACGTGGGAGAGGTTAGTCAACCACTTCTACTGGCCCAATATGTCCAACATGGTTAAGGAGTTTTGCCTCTCCTGCCCCACCTGTCAAGCCAGTGGTAAGACAGGTGGGCATCCAAAGGCCCCCCTCATTCCACTTCCAGTGGTGGGGGTTCCCTTTGAAAGAGTGGGTGTGGACATAGTTGGTCCACTAGAACCTCCCACAGCCTCAGGAAACATGTATATCCTGGTAGTAGTGGATCATGCTACCAGGTATCCTGAAGCTATTCCTCTTAGGTCGACTACTGCCCCTGCAGTAGCCAAGGCCCTCATTGGTATCTTTACCAGAGTGGGTTTCCCTAAGGAGGTGGTGTCTGACAGAGGTACCAACTTCATGTCAGCATACCTAAAGCACATGTGGAATGAGTGTGGAGTGACTTATAAATTCACTACACCATACCATCCACAAACTAATGGCTTGGTTGAGAGATTCAACAAGACATTAAAAGGCATGATCATGGGGCTCCCAGAAAAGCTCAAAAGGAGATGGGATGTCCTCTTGCCATGTCTGCTTTTCGCTTACAGAGAGGTGCCACAGAAGGGAGTAGGATTCTCACCCTTTGAATTTCTGTTTGGTCATCCTGTAAGGGGACCACTTGCCCTTGTTAAAGAAGGCTGGGAGAGACCTCTCCATGAGCCTAAACAGGACATAGTGGACTATGTACTTGGCCTTCGCTCTAGAATGGCAGAGTACATGGAAAAGGCAACCAAAAACCTTGAGGCCAGCCAACAGCTCCAGAAGTTTTGGTATGACCAAAAGGCTGCACTGGTTGAGTTCCAACCAGGGCAGAAAGTCTGGGTTCTGGAGCCTGTGGCTCCCAGGGCACTCCAGGACAAATGGAGTGGCCCTTACCCAGTGCTAGAAAGGAAGAGTCAGGTCACCTACCTGGTGGACCTGGGCACAAGCAGGAGCCCCAAGAGGGTGATCCATGTGAACCGCCTTAAGCTCTTCCATGACAGGGCTGATGTGAATCTGTTGATGGTAACAGATGAGGATCAGGAGGCAGAGAGTGAACCTCTCCCTGATCTTCTGTCATCAGACCCAAAAGATGGCACAGTAGATGGAGTGATCTACTCAGACACCCTCTCTGGCCAACAGCAAGCTGATTGTAGGAGAGTCCTACAACAGTTCCCTGAACTCTTCTCCTTAACCCCTGGTCAGACACACCTGTGTACCCATGATGTGGACACAGGAGACAGCATGCCTGTCAAAAACAAAATCTTTAGACAGTCTGACCATGTGAAGGAAAGCATCAAGGTGGAAGTCCACAAGATGCTGGAATTGGGAGTAATTGAGCGCTCTGACAGCCCCTGGGCTAGCCCAGTGGTCTTAGTCCCCAAACCTCACACCAAAGATGGAAAGAAAGAGATGAGGTTTTGTGTGGACTACAGAGGGCTCAATTCTGTCACCAAGACAGATGCTCATCCAATTCCAAGAGCTGATGAGCTCATAGATAAATTAGGTGCTGCCAAATTCTTAAGTACCTTTGACTTGACAGCAGGGTACTGGCAAATAAAAATGGCACCTGGAGCAAAAGAGAAAACAGCATTCTCCACACCTGATGGGCATTATCAGTTTACTGTTATGCCCTTTGGTTTAAAGAATGCCCCTGCCACCTTCCAAAGGTTGGTGAATCAAGTCCTTGCTGGCTTGGAGTCCTTTAGCACAGCTTATCTTGATGATATTGCTGTCTTTAGCTCCACCTGGCAGGACCACCTGGTCCACCTGAAGAAGGTTTTGAAGGCTCTGCAATCTGCAGGCCTCTCTATCAAGGCATCCAAATGCCAGATAGGGCAGGGAACTGTGGTTTACTTGGGCCACCTTGTAGGTGGAGGCCAAGTTCAGCCACTCCAACCCAAGATCCAGACTATTCTGGACTGGGTAGCTCCAAAAACCCAGACTCAAGTCAGGGCATTCCTTGGCTTGACTGGGTATTACAGGAGGTTTGTGAAGGGATATGGATCCATTGTGACAGCCCTCACTGAACTCACCTCCAAGAAAATGCCCAAGAAAGTGAACTGGACTGTGGAATGCCAACAGGCCTTTGACACCCTGAAACAGGCAATGTGCTCAGCACCAGTTCTAAAAGCTCCAGATTATTCTAAGCAGTTCATTGTGCAGACTGATGCCTCTGAACATGGGATAGGGGCAGTTTTGTCCCAAACAAATGATGATGGCCTTGACCAGCCTGTTGCTTTCATTAGCAGGAGGTTACTCCCCAGGGAGCAGCGTTGGAGTGCCATTGAGAGGGAGGCCTTTGCTGTGGTTTGGTCCCTGAAGAAGCTGAGACCATACCTCTTTGGGACTCACTTCCTAGTTCAAACTGACCACAGACCTCTCAAATGGCTGATGCAAATGAAAGGTGAAAATCCTAAACTGTTGAGGTGGTCCATCTCCCTACAGGGAATGGACTTTATAGTGGAACACAGACCTGGGACTGCCCATGCCAATGCAGATGGCCTTTCCAGGTTCTTCCACTTAGAAAATGAAGACTCTCTTGGGAAAGGTTAGTCTCATCCTCTTTCGTTTGGGGGGGGGTTGTGTAAGGAAATGCCTCCTTGGCATGGTTGCCCCCTGACTTTTTGCCTTTGCTGATGCTATGTTTACAATTGAAAGTGTGCTGAGGCCTGCTAACCAGGCCCCAGCACCAGTGTTCTTTCCCTAACCTGTACTTTTGTATCCACAATTGGCAGACCCTGGCATCCAGATAAGTCCCTTGTAACTGGTACTTCTAGTACCAAGGGCCCTGATGCCAAGGAAGGTCTCTAAGGGCTGCAGCATGTCTTATGCCACCCTGGAGACCTCTCACTCAGCACAGACACACTGCTTGCCAGCTTGTGTGTGCTAGTGAGGACAAAACGAGTAAGTCGACATGGCACTCCCCTCAGGGTGCCATGCCAGCCTCTCACTGCCTATGCAGTATAGGTAAGACACCCCTCTAGCAGGCCTTACAGCCCTAAGGCAGGGTGCACTATACCATAGGTGAGGGTACCAGTGCATGAGCATGGTACCCCTACAGTGTCTAAACAAAACCTTAGACATTGTAAGTGCAGGGTAGCCATAAGAGTATATGGTCTGGGAGTCTGTCAAACACGAACTCCACAGCACCATAATGGCTACACTGAAAACTGGGAAGTTTGGTATCAAACTTCTCAGCACAATAAATGCACACTGATGCCAGTGTACATTTTATTGTAAAATACACCACAGAGGGCACCTTAGAGGTGCCCCCTGAAACTTAACCGACTGTCTGTGTAGGCTGACTAGTTCCAGCAGCCTGCCACACCAGAGACATGTTGCTGGCCCCATGGGGAGAGTGCCTTTGTCACTCTGAGGCCAGTAACAAAGCCTGCACTGGGTGGAGATGCTAACACCTCCCCCAGGCAGGAGCTGTAACACCTGGCGGTGAGCCTCAAAGGCTCACCCCTTTGTCACAGCCCAGCAGGGCACTCCAGCTTAGTGGAGTTGCCCGCCCCCTCCGGCCACGGCCCCCACTTTTGGCGGCAAGGCTGGAGGGAACAAAGAAAGCAACAAGGAGGAGTCACTGGCCAGTCAGGACAGCCCCTAAGGTGTCCTGAGCTGAAGTGACTCTAACTTTTAGAAATCCTCCATCTTGCAGATGGAGGATTCCCCCAATAGGGTTAGGATTGTGACCCCCTCCCTTTGGGAGGAGGCACAAAGAGGGTGTACCCACCCTCAGGGCTAGTAGCCATTGGCTACTAACCCCCCAGACCTAAACACGCCCTTAAATTTAGTATTTAAGGGCTACCCTGAACCCTAGAAAATTAGATTCCTGCAACTACAAGAAGAAGGACTGCCTAGCTGAAAACCCCTGCAGAGGAAGACCAGAAGACGACAACTGCCTTGGCTCCAGAAACTCACCGGCCTGTCTCCTGCCTTCCAAAGATCCTGCTCCAGCGACGCCTTCCAAAGGGACCAGCGACCTCGACATCCTCTGAGGACTGCCCCTGCTTCGAAAAGACAAGAAACTCCCGAGGACAGCGGACCTGCTCCAAGAAAAGCTGCAACTTTGTTTCCAGCAGCTTTAAAGAACCCTGCAAGCTCCCCGCAAGAAGCGTGAGACTTGCAACACTGCACCCGGCGACCCGACTCGGCTGGTGGAGATCCAACACCTCAGGAGGGACCCCAGGACTACTCTGATACTGTGAGTACCAAAACCTGTCCCCCCTGAGTCCCCACAGCGCCGCCTGCAGAGGGAATCCCGAGGCTTCCCCTGACCGCGACTCTTTGAATCCAAAGTCCCGACGCCTGGGAGAGACCCTGCACCCGCAGCCCCCAGGACCTGAAGGACCGGACTTTCACTGGAGAAGTGACCCCCAGGAGTCCCTCTCCCTTGCCCAAGTGGAGGTTTCCCCGAGGAACCCCCCCCTTGCCGGCCTGCAGCGCTGAAGAGATCCCGAGATCTCTCATAGACTAACATTGCGAACCCGACGCCTGTTCCTACACTGCACCCGGCCGCCCCCGCGCTGCTGAGGGTGAAATTTCTGTGTGGGCTTGTGTCCCCCCCGGTGCCCTACAAAACCCCCCTGGTCTGCCCTCCGAAGACGCGGGTACTTACCTGCAAGCAGACCGGAACCGGGGCACCCCCTTCTCTCCATTCTAGCCTATGTGTTTTGGGCACCACTTTGAACTCTGCACCTGACCGGCCCTGAGCTGTTGGTGTGGTGACTTTGGGGTTGCTCTGAACCCCCAACGGTGGGCTACCTTGGACCAAGAACTAAGCCCTGTAAGTGTCTTACTTACCTGGTTAACCTAACAAATACTTACCTCCCCTAGGAACTGTGAAAATTGCACTAAGTGTCCACTTTTAAAACAGCTATTTGTGAATAACTTGAAAAGTATACATGCAATTATGATGATTTGAAGTTCCTAAAGTACTTACCTGCAATACCTTTCGAATGAGATATTACATGTAGAATTTGAACCTGTGGTTCTTAAAATAAACTAAGAAAAGATATTTTTCTATACAAAAACCTATTGGCTGGATTTGTCTCTGAGTGTGTGTACCTCATTTATTGTCTATGTGTATGTACAACAAATGCTTAACACTACTCCTTGGATAAGCCTACTGCTCGACCACACTACCACAAAATAGAGCATTAGTATTATCTCTTTTTGCCACTATCTTACCTCTAAGGGGAACCCTTGGACTCTGTGCATGCTATTCCTTACTTTGAAATAGCACATACAGAGCCAACTTCCTACAGTTCTTGAATGGTAAATGCTTGAATTTCACTCACTCTTCTTAGAGATGTGATGGCAATTAAAAATGCAACTTTCCACGTTAAGTATTGCATTTCACAAGAGTGCATGGGCTCAAAAGGTGGACCCATGAGTCGTGTTAAGACAATGTTGAGGTTCCATGAAGGAACTGGTGGTGTTCTTGGTGGTGTAATTCTCTTTAGGCCTTCCATAAACGCTTTTATGACTGGTATCTTAAACAATGAAGTTGAGTGCGTAATTTGCAGGTAAGCTGAAATTGCCGTAAGATGTATTTTAATGGAAGAGAAAGCTAGCTTAGATTTTTGCAAATGTAGTAAGTATCCTACTATCTCTTTTGCAGATGCGTGTAAAGGTTGAATTTGATTATTATGGCAGTAATAAACAAATCTTTTCCACTTATTTGCATAGCAGTGTCTAGTGGTAGGTTTTCTAGCTTGTTTTATGACCTCCATACATTCCTGTGTGAGGTCTAAGTGCCCGAATTCCAGGAGTTCAGGAGCCAAATTGCTAGATTCAGCGATGCTGGATTTGGATGTCTGATATGCTGTTTGTGTTGTGTTAACAGATCTGGTCTGTTTGGCAGTTTGACATGAGGTACTACTGAAAGGTCTAGTAGTGTTGTGTACCAAGGTTGCCTTGCCCATGTTGGTGCTATTAGTATGAGTTTGAGTTTGTTTTGACTCAACTTGTTTACTAGATATGGAAGAAGTGGGAGAGGGGGAAAAGCGTACGCAAATATCCCTGACCAGTTCATCCATAGTGCAATGCCCTGAGACTGATGTTGTGGGTACCTGGATGCGAAGTTTTGGCATTTTGAGTTTTCTTTTGTTGCAAATAGATCTATTTGTGGCGTTCCCCACATTTTGAAGTAAGTGTTCAGTATTTGGGGGTGAATTTCCCATTCATGGATCTGTTGGTGATCCCGAGAGAGATTGTCTGCTAACTGATTCTGAATCCCTGGAATAAATTGCGCTATTAGGCGAATGTGGTTGTGAATCGCCCAATGCCATATTTTTTGTGTTAGGAGACACAACTGTGTCGAGTGTGTTCCTCCCTGTTTGTTTAGGTAATACATTGTTGTCATGTTGTCTGTTTTGACAAGAGTGTATTTGTGGGTTATTATGGGTTGAAATGCTTTCAGCGCTAGAAACACAGCTAACAGTTCTAAGTGGTTTATATGAAACTGTCTTTGCTGAATGTCCCATTGTCCTTGGATGCTGTGCTGATTGAGGTGTGCTCCCCACCCTGTCATGGATGCATCTGTCGTTATTACGTATTGTGGCACTGGGTCTTGAAAAGGCCGCCCTTGGTTTAAATTTATACTGTTCCACCATTGAAGCGAGATGTATGTTTGGCGGTCCATCAACACCAGATCTAGAAGTTGACCCTGTGCCTGTGACCACTGTGATACTAGGCACTGTTGTAAGGGCCGCATGTGCAACCTTGCGTTTGGGACAATGGCTATGCATGAGGACATCATGCCTAGGAGTTTCATTACTAATTTGACCTGTATCTTTTGGTTTGGATACATGGCTTGTATTACATTGTGGAATGTTTGGACTCTTTGTGGACTTGGAGTGGCAATTCCTTTTACTGTGTTGATTGTTGCTCCTAGGTATTGCTGTGTTTGACACGGCAGAAGGTGTGACTTTGAGTAATTGATTGAGAAACCTAGTTTGTGTAGGGTTTCTATGACATAATTTGTGTGTTGTGAACACTGTATTTGCGTGTTGGTTTTGATTAACCAATCGTCTAGGTACGGGAACACATGTATTTGCTGCCTTCTGATATGTGCAGCTACTACTGCTAGACATTTTGTAAAAACTCTTGGCGCAGTCGTTATTCCGAATGGCAACACTTTGAATTGGTAATGTATCCCTTGGAATACAAACCTTAGGTACTTTCTGTGTGAAGGATGTATTGGTATATGGAAATATGCATCCTTTAGATCCAGTGTTGTCATGTAGTCTTGTTGTTTGAGCAGTGGGATTACTTCTTGTAATGTAACCATGTGAAAGTGGTCTGATTTGATGTATGTATTTAATATTCTGAGATCTAGTATAGGTCTTAGAGTTTTGTCTTTTTTGGGTATCAGAAAGTACAGTGAGTAAACTCCTGTGTTTAGTTCTTGTTTTGGTACTAATTATATTGCCTCTTTTTGGAGCAATGCTTGAACTTCTAATCCTAGAAGATTTATATGTTGTTTTGACATACTGTGTGTTTTCGGTGGGACTGTTGGAGGGAATTCGAGAAATTCTATGCAATAACCATGCTGGATAATTGCTAGTACCCAAGTATCTGTTGTTATCTCCTCCCAATGTTTGTAAAATTGGCTTAGTCTTCCCCCCCACAGGTGTATTGTGATGGGGATGTGTGACTTGTAAGTCACTGCTTATTTTGAGGACTTTTGGGGCTTTGGAATTTTCCTCTATTTTTTGGGAATTGTGCCCCTCTATATTGCCCCCGAAAACTTCCCCGCTGATATTGGCTTTGGTAAGTGGGCCTTGTTTGTGATGTTGTGGCTTCTGTAGGTTGTCCTCGAAACCCTCCCCTAAAAGGTGTTTTGCGAAATGTGCCTCTGCTCTGCGGGGAGTAGAGTGCACCCATGGCTTTTGCTGTATCAGTGTCTTTCTTGAGTTTATCAATAGCAGTGTCGACTTCCGGCCCAAACAACTGCTGTTCATTAAATGGCATATTTAGCACGGCTTGTTGAATTTCCGGCTTGAAACCGAACGTACGCAGCCATGCGTGCCTTCTTATTGTTATTGCAGTATTTACTGTCCCTGCAGCCGTATCTGCTGCATCCATTGAAGACCGTATCTGATTATTAGAGATACTTTGTCCTTCTTCCACCACTTGTTGTGCTCTTTTTTGGAACTCCTTGGGTAAGTGTTCTATCAAATGTTGCATCTCATCCCAGTGAGCGCTATCATATCTTGCCAAAAGTGCTTGTGAATTGGCAATGCGCCATTGGTTTGCTGCTTGTGCTGCAACCCTTTTGCCCGCAGCATCAAATTTGCGACTCTCTTTGTCTGGAGGTGGTGCGTCCCCCGAGGTATGAGAGTTTGCTCTCTTACGAGCTGCCCCGACAACTACTGAGTCTGGCGTTAACTGGGTTGTAATATAAAAAGGATCTGTTGGCGGTGGCTTGTACTTTTTCTCCACCCTTGGAGTTATGGCTCGGCCTTTAACAGGATCCTGAAAGATTTGTTTTGAATGTTTTAGCATTCCTGGGAGCATAGGTAGTCTTTGGTATTGGCTATGAGTGGAGGATAGCGTGTTAAGCAAAAAGTCATCCTCAATTGGTTCGGAATGCAAGGTGACGTTATGGAAAGCAGCTGCCCTTGCGATCACCTGTGTGTAAGATGTACTGTCCTCAGGAGGGGACGGCCTGGCAGGGTACGAGTCTGGGCTGTTGTCCGATACTGGAGCATCGTAAAGGTCCCATGCATCGGGATCATCTTGACTCATGGCAGTATGAGTCGGGGAGTGCATCAGTGGAGGAGTTGCTACTGGTGATGTGTGCACTGATGGTGGTGGAGACGGTGGTGGAGTTGTTTTCTTTGCCACCTTTGCCTGTGGCTCCTTGTCCTTTTTTTGAAAGGCAAGTTTTCTTTTTATTTTAATTGGGGGAAGAGTGGTTATCCTCCCTGTGTCTTGATGAATGTGGAGCCTCCTTTGAGTATAGTCTGGCTCTACAGCTTGAAGTTCCTCTCCAAATCTATGTTTTTGCATTTGGGAGGACAATCCTTGTTCCTCTGTATAGGAACCTGTTTTCGGCTCCGAGGCTGGATGTTTCGAAACCGAAACTTTTTTGGACGTCTTTTTAGGCTCCGAAGAAACCTTTGTAATTTTCGGCGTGGTGGTTTCTCTGTGCCGAATTTGTTCAGTGCCGCTGTCACGGTGGCGAAATTTCTCTGAGCCGATGTCTCGGGTCCGAGATTGCTGTGTGGCGGTATCTCGACCGGAGTCGGATGACTTCGACACCAGCGTGCCCTTTTTCGGTGCCTTGGCTCGGTCACCTATTTTTTGGGTTAAGCCATGGCCTGTTGGCGGTGGCGTCCCCTGGGCTTTTGTTGACTTCTCGTGAGTCTTATGTTTCGACGTCTTACTCACGGTTTTCGGCATTTCTTCGGCCTCGAGCTCTTCCGAGTCCGACTCGTGGATAGAGAAAGCTTCCTCTTCCTCCTCGAAAAGCTCTTATCCTGTCGGCGTCGACGCCATCTGCAGTCTTCTGGCTCTTCGGTCTCTAAACGTCTTTCTGGACCGAAACGCTCGACAGGCCTCACAAGTATCTTCCTTGTGCTCTGGGGACAAGCACAAGTTACAGACCAGATGCTGATCCGTATACGGATACTTGTTACGGCATTTTGGACAGAAGCGGAATGGAGTCCGTTCCATCAGCCTTGAAGTCACACGTGGCCGGGCCGACCAGGCCCCGAAGGGGGATCGAAAAAACCCTGAAGGGCCACTGGAGCTCTTCAAAATTAGGTGTCAATCTGTTGTAACTAACCCGATACCGAACGCAAACAATACCGACGTTTTTTCCGAGATTCTAACTAACTTTCCGACCCGAAACACGGAGCGAAAAGGAACACGTCCGAACCCGATGGCGGAAAAAAAACAATCTAAGATGGAGTCGACGCCCATGCGCAATGGAGTCGAAATGGGAGGAGTCCCTCGGTCTCGTGACTCGAAAAGACTTCTTCGAAGAAAAACAACTTGTAAGACTCCGAGCCCAACACCAGATGGCGGGATGTGCACAGCATGTGTATCTGCAGCTAAACATGCCATCGAACATATATATACACACACACACACACACACACACACACAAAAAACACATATACAAAGAGAGAAATACTTCTTATCCCATTTGTTTGGATGCAGTTTGGTACATGTGCAGATCACGTCTTTGTAGATTAAAAAAAAAAGACTTTGTGAAGACATTTTCTTTTAACAGTGAAATATTTCTCTGTGCTAAAACGATTTAAGGGATCCTGAACATAACCCCAGATTATCACCGATTATTAATTTTAGTGAGGATTTTAATGGTGATCTTAATCTAATATACATACACCATAAAGCTATACAGGATTTAGGAAAAAAAATATGGTTAGGCAGAATGACATGAGAAGGATAATAGTTTTTACACCTACCCGATCGATCTTATCTCGTGATGTCCATGGCTCAAAGGGATTCAATTCAAAAAACCTTGCAACTAAACTGTGAATTAAAGCAACATTGGACATTTGTAAAAATAATAAATCTGATTAGACAGTAACTAATACAAGATCTTATGTAATTTGTCTTCCTTTCACTGAAAACATAAAAGTGGGTGGGTGCATGGGTGGCATGATGACATCATAAAGAGTTTTTAGCTTTGTGAAAAGTTGTATATTTAGTTTTATCTTTAATTAAGCTGAATCTCCGTTTTATGTGAATGTTTTGGTATATAGTGTTGTTCTTAACCAGTTTTAAAATATAAAAGCACAATAAAGTTAAAAAAAAAAAAAAAAAAAGATTTTATTTCCTCCATTCAAAATGTAGCAGTACAGCCACAAGCTCTCAAAAACACACAATATCTAAGTTTTGCACTTACCAGAGTTATACAATGCTGCAGAGGGTTAGGACATACATCTTTCATATTGACCAGATTGACTAACATTGGTGATCTAATATGTGACTTAAAATGATGACCTTGTGCATAGAGACAAGTGCCCATGGAAACACAACTGCCACTGTTAGTGCTCAGAACAACAACATGGCGCAAATAACACATTCACCGGTGCTACTAAATAGGTCTACACAACCATTATCCCACAACTTACTCCAAGTTTCATGCTATTTCACAGTCATATGCAAGCAAGCTATCAAACATCTTCTATATGTTTGTCATCCACAGGCCTGCATGTAGACTTTCCTCCACTCTTTCTTGGTTTATGTGAGAAGTTCGAATACTTTGTGTCAACAGGCTTGAAGGAGTCGACTAGAACATTTACAGACGACAAGTATAAAAACCTGCTGGATCAATTGTTGTGTTTTTGAGGTGGTTTGATAATTATGACCTCAACTGCAGTGCTGCAGAATTCAATTATTTTACTTGACTAATTAAAGACCAAGAATTCACTTACTGATAAAGAGGACGGGGTATTGGATAAGCGATGAAAGGCCTGTGAGCAACAGCAAACAGATATTGGACCAAGTCATGAAGAAGATATCGGTTAGGCCTAAAAAATAAAACAATGCAAGTATTTAATGCACACATATTGGGGGACAGGACGAGATAGAACAGGGCAAAATCGGTACAAGATTTCAGATATAGAATTAGCACACAGGCACCATCCAATACAAAAAAAAGAATGTTACAGGAACTGTGAAAATACACAACAATTCTGCTGTTATTTCATTCTTTCATATTTTAAGCTATGTTCAAAACATAAGCTAATAATGGCCGTCTAGTTGGTTATCTGGCTTATGAAATGTTTACTGTGGAGAGAATGAAAATTGTGAACGAAATACCTCCATTCATAAAGGCCAGGTTAATTTCTTGTACTAGTAGCCTTAAGTCAACCTTCCACTAACTCCTCATGTATGAAAATTGGCGATTTAGAGGCCCAGAAGCATACACAGCCCCAGCTGCAGCTAGGCATTGCAGGCCACTAATTACAGCACCCTCCATTCCCATGGCGTTGGAGTGTGGGTCAACTGAGTAATGCCAACTTCGGCATAGCAAACAATTGTCACTATGGTGAACAACTTGTACTTGTTGGGATTTCTAGGCCTGCTCTATAATTTCTGAGAGTATTTCAACAGCACCCAAAGTTCGAATTTTTAGAAGGAGGCTGTAGGCATTACATTATGAAAAAGACGAATACTTCTAACCAAAAAAATTGGCAAAGTTGAAACAAACTGAGTCTCTCATCTTAAGCTGACATTTATGGCATGAGGCATGGTCAGTAGCTGAAGTGGTCACTTTATTCAATTCAATTCAGTTGTTTTTTTGTATAGCACATAGATACTCGACCGGTCCTCCCAGCGCTTATTACAACCACTCCTGCGGAATATCTAATGAACCTTTTGAGTCAAAGCCAGATTCAAAACCAGACTTCAGAAAAGGAAAGTTTTAAAAAGTTTTCTGAAGCAGCCTTCCGACTCCTGACTTCTGTGGGAAACAGGAAGGCTGTTCCAAAGCATGGGAGCCCGTTACGCAAAGGAGTGGCCACTGCTTCTCACTCTGTTGATCCTGGGCACCAGCAGGATTCTTAGACTACCGGAATGAAGAGACCTCCTAGGGACATACAAGGTAAGTGGGTTCTGGATGATGAGAGGGCCTTTCCCGTGAGGGCCTTTCCCGTGGACAGCCTGATGCGCGATGCATAGGGCCTTAAAATAGATTCCTTTTTTTAACGACAAGGCAGTGAAAGGCTGCTAGGGCTGTATTTTGTGACCAACTCTGGCTGCGGCATTCTGGACCACTTGGAGTCTTTTTGTCACAGATTTTTTAAACTCCCTAAATAGAGTCTAGATGTGTATTCATTAGGTACTGTACCACTACCCTCCTAGCAGGTTGTGGTAACGAATGTAAGAATTGTCGGAGGGATCTCAGGATGACAAAATAGGAACCTGTATGTTTTCTGAAATGTAATTCCATCATGAGATTGTCATCAACCCAGAAACCCAATTTTTTTACTGCTTGGGCAGCCTGAGGTAATTCATCTAGTTGTTCGGGCCATGATAGTTCCAGCCATCTTGACCTGTTGCTGCCTACCACAAGGACATCTGCTATGTCAGCATTGAGTTTTAGACTGCTTGTGGACATCCAGATTGTAACCTCTTTGAGGCACGACTGAAGATGATTGGAGGCTCGGCTGATATCTGGTGTAAGGGCCATGATAATCTGTGTATCATCTGTGTATGATACTAGGGCAAGACCATGTGACCGTACAATTTCTGCTCGGGGAAGTATATACAAATTAAAAAAAGTGGGGCTTAGTGAGAAGCCCTGTGGGACTCCATACTGTAGGGGATGAACAGCTGCGTATAGTGAATCTTCGCACACTTGGAAGCTCCTGTTGACCAAGAAGTCTTACAGCCACTTAATAGCTTCTACCATGATTCCAACTTCCATTATCCGCTGGATGAGGGTAGGATGTGACATAATATCAAAGGACGCACTTAGGTCAAACATAATCAATGTCGCTGAACACCTCTGGACTAGGATTGAGCGGAGTTCCTATGTGGCTACTAGCAGTGCGGTCTCTGTGCTACAGCCCGATCCGAAGCCTGTCTGTGTAGGGGTGAAGAATGTCATGAGATTCCAAACAATTGGACAAATGTTTTTTTATATTAGTAGATTGCTCACTGCTGGAAGCATGGGGATGGGTCTACAGCTCTCTGCAAGAATGTTTTGCATGTTTTCATTCTTGGGGTATGTTGCTCGTTTCCAAGGACTGGTTAAGAATATGCAAGAGGATGGCCAAGAGAACGGTGCCATCCTTTATTGAACCTCCATAGGAATACACTGAGCTGTAAGATAAATTAAGCTTTCTAGCTTAACGGCTGGGGTAAGCAAACAGTTCGACAGAGAAATCCCCTCACATATGTTATATTCCAGAATGCAGGAAAAGAGCTAGTCTGTTTTCCCGTAGGTATGTGAGAAAGAGGTATGAGAAGGAAGTACAGAGAAAGATATCCATGCAAGTGTAAATACATATACATACAAGCATCACGCCTTGCCCAGTCCAGAATGGGCACAACAGTTGCCCCCCCTCCCCACCACGCCACAGCCCACCCGCACCCCAGGACATCTGGCACTGAAAAAACTCACTGGTATTAGTGGGCTTTCCTACCCCAAAGGGTGGCAGATTGGTGGTATCTGCTCCCAGAGGAGGGGCGTGGGGCACAAAAACTGATGGCTTATTTTTGGGGGGCTCCCTGGTGTCTAGTGGGTTTTCTGAAACCCCCACACCTGGGGTCACATTGAAGGGGCCAGAAAGACTGCTGCAGGTGATTTAGGGAGCTGGGGATTAGGCCTGATGACTTTGCCCCTCCCATCTTTGTAAATTGAAAAACAAACTAGCATCCAGTGGGCTGTTTGCTTACCCCCACCCCACGAAAGAGGCGGAATGGAGGTAATAACCGTTATATTAAAGATATATTAAACACTGTGTGTAAGGAAAGGCCTCCTTGGCTTGGTTAGCCCCTAACTTGTTGACTTTGCTGATGCTAAATTATGATTTGAAAGTGTGCTGGGACCCTGCTAGGCAGGCCCCAGCACCAGTGTTCTTTCCCTAAACTGTATCTTTGTCTCCACAATTGGCACAACCCTGGCACTCAGGTAAGTCCCTTGTAACTGGTACCCCTGGTACCAAGGTCCCTGATGCCAGGGAAGGTCTCTAAGGGCTGCAGCTTCTCTTATGCCACCCTGGGGACCCCTCACTCAGCACATGCACACTGCCTTACAGCTTGTGTGTGCTGGTGGGGAGAAAATGACTAAGTCAACATGACACTCCCCTCAGAGTGCCATGCCAACCCCACACTGCCTGTGGCATAGGTAAGTCACCCCTCTGGCAGGCCTTACAGCCCTAAGGCAGGGTGCACTATACCACAGGTGAGGGCATATGTGCATGAGCACTATGCCCCTACAGTGTCTACGCAAAACCTTAGACATTGTAAGTGCAGGGTAGCCATAAGAGTATATGGTCTGGGAGTTTGTCAAACACGAACTCCATAGTTCCATAATGGCTACACCGAAGACTGGGAAGTTTGGTAACAAACTTCTCAGCACAATAAATGCACACTGATGCCAGTGTGCAATTTATTGTAAAATACACCCAGAGGGCATCTTAGAGATGCCCCCTGAATACATACCCGGCTTCTAGTGTAGGCTGTCCAGTTCCTGCCAGCCTGCCACACACCATGGGGAGAGTGCTTTTGTCATTCTGTGGCCAGGAACAAAGCCTGTACTGGGTGGAGGTGCTTCTCACCTCCCCCTGCAGGAACTGTAACACCTGGCGGTGAGCCTCAAAGGCTCACCCCTTTTGTTACAGCGCCCCAGGGCATCCCAGCTAGTGGAGATGCCCACCCCTCCGGCCACTGCCCCCACTTTTGGCGACAAGGCTAGAGGAGATAATGAGAAAAACAAGGAGGAGTCACCCACCAGTCAGGACAGCCCCTAAGGTGTCCTGAGCTGAGGTGACCCCTGCCTTGAGAAATCCTCCATCTTGAGTTTGGAGGATACCCCCAATAGGATTAGGGATGTGACCCCCTCCCCACAGGGAGGAGGCACAAATAGGGTGTAGCCACCCTCAAGGACAGCAGCCATTGGCTACTGTCCTCCCAGACCTAAACACACCCCTAAATCCAGTATTTAGGGGCTACCCAGATCCTAGGAAATCAGATTCCTGCAACCTGAAAAAACAAGAAGGACTGCTGGCCTACAAGCCTGCAAAGAAGGAAGTAGACGACAACTGCTTTGGCCCCAGCCCTACCGGCCTGTCTCCAACTTTAAAAACCTGCTCCAGCGACGCATCCGACAGAGACCAGCGACCTCTGAAGCCTCAGAGGACTGCCCTGGACTAAAGGACCAAGAAACTCCCGTGAACAGCGGCCCTGTTCAAAACCAGCTACTTCTTTGCAAAGACTGCACGTTTCCTGCCGGAAGCGAGAGACTTCACACTCTGCACCCGACGCCCCAGCTCGAGATCCAGAGAACAAACACCTCAGGGAGGACTCACCGGCGACTGCGAGCCCGTGAGTAACCAGAGATGACCCTCCTGAGCACCCACAGTGACGCCTGCAGAGAGAATTCAGAGGCTCCCCCTGACCGCGACTGCTTGTAACAAGGGACCCAACGTCTGGAACCAACACTGCACTCGCAGCCCCCAGGACCTGAAGGAACCGAACGTTGATGCAGGAGTGACCCCCAGACAACACTCTGCCTAGCCCAGGTGGTGGCTGCCCCAAGGTGCCCCCCGTGCCTGCCTGCATCACTAAAGTGACCCCCGGGTCCCTCCATTGTTTCCTACCCGAAACCAGACGCCTGCTTTGCTCACATTTAAAACGGCCCCCCTGTGCCGCTGCGGGTGTACTTTGTGTGCCTTCTCGTGTCCCCCCCATGCTCTACAAAACCCCCCTCGTAAGCCCCTGAGGACGCAGGTACTTACCTGCTGGCAGACTGGAACTGGAGAACTCCTGTTTCCCATAGGCGCCTATGTGTTTTGGGCACCTCTTTGACCTCTGCACCTGACCGGCCCTGAGCTGCTGGTGTGGTAACTTTGCGGTTGCATTGAATCCCCAACGGTGGGCTGCCTATGACCCCAAACTTGATACTTGTAAGTGTTTTACTTACCTCCAAAACTAACCTTTACTTAACTCCCCCAGGAACTGTTGATTTTTGCACTGTGTCCACTTTGAAAATAGCTTATTGCCATTTTTACAAAGACTGTATGTGATATTGCTTTCATTCAAAGTTCCTAAAATATCTAAGTGAAGTACCTTACATTTAAAGTATTAGCTGTAAATCTTGAACCTGTGGTTCTTAAAATAAACTAAGAAAATATATTTTTCAATATAAAAACCTATTGGCCTGGAGTAAGTCTTTGACTGTGTGTTCCTCATTTATTGCCTCTGTGTGTACAACAAATGCTTAACACTACTCTCTGATAAGCCTACTGCTCGACCACACTACCACAAAATAGAGCATTAGAATTATCTACTTTTGCCACTATCCTACCTCTAAGGGGAACCCTTGGACTCTGTGCACACTATTTCTTACTTTGAAATAGTATATACAGCGCCAACTTCCTACATTGGTGGATCAGCGGTGGGGTCTAAGACTTTGCATTTGCTGGACTACTCAGCCAATACCTGATCACATGACTAAATTCCAAAATTTGTCATTAGAAACAGATTTTTGCAATTTGAGCTATTTTTCTAAAAAAAATTAAGTCCCGCTAGGGCCTTGTGTAAGTCCCTGTTAGCATTTCTTTTAGAGTTTAAACGTTTTCTAAAAGTTTTAATTAAGTTCTAGAGATAGTTTTAGATTCTTAAAAAGTATCCCAACTTTTAGAGAAATAATGTCTAGCACAGAAGAGATGGTGGTGGAACTCAACCTCACCCCTTACCTGCATCCAAGGATGTCAAACTTAAAGACTCTCTGTAAAATAAAAAATATAAAAACTGGATCAAACCCTACCAAAGTACAGCTCCAGGAGCTTTTGGCAGAGTTTGCTAGAGACCACCCCTCTGAAGACAACCTTACAGAGTGGAAAACTAGTGACCTGGAGGATAACTCCCTCCTGTTCTAGTTAGGGAGACCAGGGTCCCTCAAACCCTGACTCCACAAGTGATAGTCAGAGATGCTGCTTCTCCCACAGGGGAGTCCAGAAACTCTGGAAGCATTCAGGGCAGCCTCAATGAAGATGACCTCCTGTTAGCCACAATGGCCAAAAGATTGGCTTTGGAGAGACAGCTGCTAGCCATAGAGGGGGAAGGACAAGAGATGGGCTTAGCTCCCAATCAATGGTGGCAGCAACTTAAATAGGGTCAGAGAGAATACTGACATGCTAAAAATCCCCAAAGGGATTGTAACTAAATATGAAGATTGTGATTACATCACCAAATGGTTCACAGCTTTTGAGAAGGCTTGTGCAACCAGAAAAGTAAACAGATCTCACTGGGTTGCTCTCCTTTGGGAAATGTTCACTGGAAAGTGTAGGGATAGACTCCTCACACTCTCTGGAAAAGATGCAGAATCCTATGACCTCATGAAGGCTACCCTGATTGAGAGCTTTGGATTCTCCACTGAGGAGTACAGGATTAGGTTCAGGGGGCTCAAAAATCCTCGAGCCAGACCTGGGTTGATTTTGTTGACTTCTCAGTCAAAACACTAGATGGTTGGATTAATGGCAGTGGTGTAAATGTTTATGAAGGGCTGTACAATCTGTTTATGAAAAAACACCTTTTAAGTAACTGTTTCAATGATAAACTGCATCAGCATCTGGTAGACCTAGGTCCAATTTCTTCCCAAGAATTGTGAAAGAAGGCAGACCAATGGGTCAAGACAAGGGTGACCAAGACTTCCACAGGGGGTGACCAAAAGAAAGGGGTCACAAAGCCTACCAGGGGAAGAGTGTTGAGACATCCAAGGGAAAAAGTAAAGAGTCTTCTACAGGGCCCCAAAAACCTGCACAGGAGGGTGGGTCCAAAGCCTCTTCACAATCCTCATTTGGGTACAAGGGTAAAAACTTTGATCCCAAAAAGGCCTGGTGTTGCAGCTGTAGTCAGCATGGACATCAAACTGGAGACAAGGCCTGTCCCAAGAAAGGTTCCACTTCAACTACTACTCCAGTTAGCACTGGAATAGCCAGTCTCCAGGTGGGATCAACAGTGTGCCTGAGCAAATCAGGGTCCACACAGAAGCTACATTAGTCTCTGAGGGTGGACTTAGTGACACTAGCTGCCTGGCCGCCTAACATGCACAAATACAGGCAGCAGCTCTTTATTAATGGGACTACAGTAGGGGCCCTGAGGGATACAGGTGCCAGTGTGTAAGGAAATGCCTCCCTGGCATGGTTACCCCCTGACTTTTTGCCTTTCTGATGCCAAGTTATGATTTGAAAGTGTGCTGAGGCCTGCTAACCAGGCCCCAGCACCAGTGTTCTTTCCCTAACCTGTACCTTTGTTTCCACAATTGGCACACCCTGGCATCCAGGTAAGTCCCTTGTAACTGGTACCCCTGGTACCAAGGGCCCTGATGCCAGGGAAGGTCTCTAAGGGCTGCAGCATGTCTTATGCCACCCTGGGGACCCCTCACTCAGCACATGCACACTGCTTGCCAGCTTGTGTGTGCTGGTGAGGAGAAAATGACTAAGTCGACACGACACTCCCCTCAGAGTGCCATGCCAACCCCACACTGCCTGTGGCATGGTAAGTCACCCCTCTAGCAGGCTTTACAGCCGTAAGGCAGGGTGCACTATACCATAGGTGAGGGCATATGTGCATGAGCACTATGCTCCTACAGTATCTAAGCAAAACTTTAGACATTGTAAGTGCAGGGTAGCCATAAGAGAATATGGTCTGGGAGTTTGTCAAACACGAACCTCACAGTTCCATAATGGCTACACTGAAAACTGGGAAGTTTGGTATCAAACTTCTCAGCACAATAAATGCACACTGATGCCAGTGTGCAATTTATTGTAAAATACACCCAGAGGGCATCTTAGAGATGCCCCTTGAATACATACCAGACTTCTAGTGTAGGCTGACCAGTTCCTGCCAGCCTGCCACACACCAGACATGTTGCTGGTCACATGAGGAGAGTGCCTTTGTCACTCTGTGGCCAGGAACAAAGACTGTACTGGGTGGAGGTGCTTCTTACCTCCCCCTGCAGGAACTGTAACACCTGGCGGTGAGCCTCAAAGGCTCACCCCTTTTGTTACAGCGCCCCAGGGCATCCCAGCTAGTGGAGATGCCCGCCCCTCCGGCCACTGCCCCCACTTTTGGCGGCAAAGCTGGAGGAGATAATGAGAAAAACAAGGAGTCAGGACAGCCTCTAAGGTGTCCTCAGCTGAGGCGACGCCTGCCTTGAGAAATCCACCATCTTGAGTTTGGAGGATTCCCCCAATACGATTAGGGATGTGTCTGCCTCCCCAAAGGGAGGAGGCACAAAGAGGGTGTAGCCACCCTCAAGGACAGTAGCCATTGGCTACTGCCCTCCCAGACCTAAACACACCCCTAAATTCAGTATTTAGGGGCTCCCCAGATGCCAGAAAATCAGACTCCTGCAACCTGAAGAAACTAGAAGGACTGCTGACCTACAAGCCTGCAGAGAAGGAGGAAGACGACAGCTGCTTTGGCCCCAGCCCTACCGCCTGTCATCAACTTCGAAAACCTGCTCCAGCGACGCATCGGACAGGGACCAGTGACCTCTGAAGCCTCAGAGGACTGCCCCGGACTAAAGGGCCGAGAAACTCCAGTGAACAGCGGCCCTGTTCAAAACTAGCTACTTCTTTGCAACAAAGAAGCAACTTTCAAAGACTGCTCGTTTCCCGCCGGAATCGTGAGACTTCACACTCTGCACCAGACGCCCCCAGCTCGAGATCCAGAGAACAAACACCACATGAAGGACTCCCCGGTGACTGCGAGCCCTTGAGTAACCAGAGACGACCCCCCTGAGTCCCCACAGCAACGCATGCAGAGAGAATC
Source organism: Pleurodeles waltl (assembly GCF_031143425.1). Taxonomy (NCBI): domain Eukaryota; kingdom Metazoa; phylum Chordata; class Amphibia; order Caudata; family Salamandridae; genus Pleurodeles; species Pleurodeles waltl. The sequence continues at coordinate 316,753,554 of NC_090442.1, read as the reverse complement.
CAGAGGCTCCCCCGACCGCAACTGCTTGTAACAAGAGACCTGACGCCTGGAACCAACACTGCACCCGCAGCCTCCAGGACCTGAAGGAACGGAACTTCGACGCAGGAGTGACCCCCAGGCGACCCTCTACCTAGCCCAGGGGGTGGCTGCCCCAAGGAGCCCCCCCCCTGCCTGCATCGCTAAAGTGACCACCCGGCTCCCTCTATTGTTTCATACCTGAAACCCGATGCCTGCTTTGCTCACTGCCCCCGGCTGCCCCTGTGCCGCTGAGGGTCTACTTTGTGTGCCTTCTTGTGTCCCCATCCCCCCCCAGGTGCTCTACAAAACCCCCATGGTCTGCCCCCGAAGACGCAGGTACTTACCTGCTGGCAGACTGGAACCGGAGCACCCCTGTTCCCCATAGGCGCGTATGTGTTTTGGGCACCTCTTTGACCTCTGCACCTGACCGGCACTGAGCTGCTGGTGTGGTAACTTTGGGGTTGCTTTGAACCCCCAACGGTGGACTGCCTATGCCCCAAACGTGAGACTTGTAAGTGTTTTACTTACCTCCAAAACTAACCTTTACTTACTTACCTCCCCCAGGAACTGTTGATTTTTGCACAGTGTCCACTTTTAAAATAGTTTAATGCAATTTTTGTCAAAACTGTACATGCTATTGTGATTATTCAAAGTTCCTAGAATACCTGTGTGAAATACCTTTCATTTGAAATATTACTTGTAAATCTTGAACCTGTGGTTCTTAAAATAAACTAAGAAAATATATTTTCAATATAAAAACCTATTGGCCTGGAGTAAGTCTTTGAGTGTGTGTTCTTCATTTATTGCCTGTGTGTGCACAACAAATGCTTAACACTACCCTCTGATAAGCCTACTGCTCGACCACACTACCACAAAATAGAGCATTAAAATTATCTACTTTTGCCACTATCTTACCTCTAAGGGGAACCCTTGGACTCTGTGCACACTATTTCTTACTTTTAAATAGTATATACAGAGCCAACTTCCTACACTGTGCTACACTTTTACAAATGAAAGTATTCATCTAATTGTTCTACATTTATATCAATAAATAAAATAAATTAAAGTTTATCTCATACAGGCAAATTGCTCCAGCAACAATACTGTGCTACCTATTTTGTTAATTAGCTCAGTGAAAAATGTAGGCAAGTCTTGGAAAACCTTAACATTTACACATGGAGACCAAGCTGGAAGATGGATAATATGAAAGAAAAACAAGCATAATTTTAAGTTGCTTCCTTACAAGTTGAGCCTTTTATGCGATTTTCATCCAGTAGAGCTGGCTGCAATGTTCATTGAATATCCATAACTAAGGAATTTTCTGGGTGGCTATGGTCCATTCACAGAGTGTCATGGAACCAAATTATCCCATTGGCCATTTCAAGAGCTCTAAGCATGCAGCTATTAAAGAGGCTATAGTTCCAAGAATATAATTCCATGAAAATGAAAAGGCTGTTCAGATGAATTTACTGCACTGGTGCCAAAGCAGTACTACCCACTCCAGAGGGATTGCCGATGTGTATGCCGTGATGGCAATATCAACATATGTGCCTACTATTGCCAGAATGTAAAACTAAATTCCAGCACCTAGGTGGGAGCTCTAAATCTGATCGTTCCTATGCATGTAAATGTGAAGCCCCTTACTACTTTTCTCTGATCCTCTCTTCTGCTTCTTGTGCTCACTACCTTCAGGAATGTCTTATTGCTTCAGTTTCATCAGCATTAAGAAATAGATAATGTGATAAAACAATTTCTGATCCAAGAGTACTACTACAAGTATTAAAAGTATATTAATAAAGACATACCCAACTAGCGCATATGTTTTTCCGTTTGAATCTGGATCCTTGACAGCACTTATGATTGCTTTTGCTACATCCACCACCTGCGGAAAATATGAACATTCAAGAACTCGATCTGCAAACTGTTAATTAGCTCAAATGCAAAATTTCTAAAGTGAACAGATACATACGTAAATAGGTTGTTTTGCAGTCTTCTTACCCAAGGAAATGAGTGGTTCACCACCAAACCATCGCATGTCTATGAAAGAAAAGAAGAGGAGGTTTAACATGCCTCAAAATGTTGAACAATGTGATGCTTTGAAAATAGTCAAGCCCCAAGGAAAATGCTTATTTATCTAGTCACAAACAGGCATCTTTCTTTCAGAGTTTTTAAATCCAAAAAGCAAACAAAGACAAAAAAGGAAAAATCACTTCACAGTCTACATGGGAGAGGAATTGAGATCCATTTAAATAGAAGGCAATGTACGTTTGCGACCCTGAATTATTTACCCTGATCCAACCAGAAGAAACATTTCTTCTTTAAGTTGTGCCACATGATTCACTTCTCTGTGGAGACATTCAAAGCTTACCTTAGGGGAATAATTATTTCAGATACTCCGTATTAAAAATAGGCTAGAGATAAATTTAAAGTAACACTCAAAGATTTCACAGGCTCCTTCCCATTACCAGTGTATGTACTCCTGCTCATGCCACGTAGTGGTAAAAACAGAAAGGCTTCTACATTTGATAAGATTGAAGCTTATGCACCTGCTAATACGCAGCCGGTGGTCTGTCACAAGCTCTCAAGTCCCTCTTTGTCTATTTGGATGGACAATCCTAGTATTTACTTCAAAAAACAAAAGGACACCACTTGGTGTTTTGTTCTGGCCAACGTTGAGGGATTCAAAGGAGGCGGTAACTAATGAATAAGAGCATACTGATGAGGAATACTAGTTACCATAAAAGTAACATTAATCTACACATAGGTCCTTCCTGTTGAAAGAAGCATTTTTACAACTTAGGCAGGCACACAACCTCCTGACCCATTTGTGCATAGGTGCAAATGGAATACATACAGGTGCAATGCCTGAAAAATGTTTGTGGCCGGTACATGTGCAACTTCACAAATATCCCTGGAACAGCTGATTGTCTGGTGTTTGACTTGTCAGACATAGGGTGGTCTTCCCCCAAACCTTTTGCCTTTATCCTCCAATTGTTGCTGAGATTCGGGTTTGATGGCTCTAGGACTCTGTGCTCTTAACTACTGATAACCAGTGCTTGAGCTCTCCCCTTTAAACATGGTATAATTGGCTTACCCCTCATCGGTATATTCAATTTACTTATATGTCCCTTGTAGAGTAGCATACCATACACCCAGGGCCTGTAAATTAAATGCTAATAGTGAGCCTGCAGAAATTATTGTGCCTCCCACTTAAAATAGCCTGTTAAAACATGTCCCACGTCTGCCATTTCAGCCTAATTGCAGTTTTAAGCTGTCAATTCGACTTCAGGATATAACCCCCCTTGTCAAGTCTTAAACTCCTCTTTTATTGCATACAACTCACACCTAAGGCAGGCCTCAGGTAGCCCATAGGGCAGGGTGCACTTTAATTAAAAGGTTGGACATGCACTTTTAAGTTCTACACGTCCTGGTACTGAAAAACGCCTAATTTCATTATTAATTACTGTGAACACTACCTCTCCCATAGGAGAGCAATGGGTTGGCTCTTTATGTTCAAACCACTTTATTAGAAAAAAAAAAGGAACGAAAGGATTGAACAACCATACAGTAAAGATCTGAGGGCACAAAGTAGGTTACAGTATAATGATGTGTCAGCTCATTTATGGCAGAGAGCATGTACAGACAATTAGATGGGTACAATAGAATAGCAGTATCCCAAGGTGCATCTTTTTGATGAGAAAAAAAGCTGTGGTAAACAAGTCCAGGGATGTAAAGTCTTGGGGTGAAATCACTGCTGAGGTTGATGTTGGAGGCCCTAGTAGTGTCCCTGGTGAAGAAGAATACAGTAAAAGGAAGAAAATAAAACAAATAAGAAAGAGATAAGAGATGATAGAGAAACATGAAAAAGGTAAGAAGGCGGGGAGGGGTGATGGGGAGGTTTAAAGTTGGTGGTATTAGAGACAGTTCCTCAATACTGATGAGAGTCTGTCATGTAGGCTTTGAATAATGACTGGAGCTCCGGGATTTCTATATGTGAGAATCTTGGTGAGTTTATGGTGGGTCAATTTTTATTTTAGTATAGGTCCAGTTTGTTTCATAAACCTCGTGTTTGGGTTGTGCTGTGCAGTCATGATATTATCTGCGTTTCTGGTGAAGCACATGAAATTCCACCATTTGTCAAATGAGGTAATAGCGGTTGATTTCTAATCAGATAGGATCGATTCTGAGCCCAGAGCAAGTAGGAGATCTAACAGGAGAGTCATGTAGAGGAAGATCTGAGCAAGCAGGGTGTGCTTCAGCTCCCAGACATGCAGTTACGATGGAAGGAGCGATTCTGATCTCGAAGATGTCATAAAAAGGGTGCAACCAACTTGCATGACAGGAACATGCGTTCAAGTGTACCTAAAAGTTCAACACAGCACCAGCAGACATCTGACTTTAACCGGTTCTGTGCCGCGGACGTAATGGTTACGTCCTGCGGCACAGTGCTGCTGTGCCGAGGACGTAACCATTACGTCCTCGGCACACAGCCCAGAGGGAGCGCTCTCGCTCCCTCTGTGTGCTTCCTCCCACCCCCCCAAAGGCAGGGATGGAAGGGGAAGCCCTTCCCCTTCCACCCCCGACACCCCCACCCCCCCATAATGACATCAGCGCGCGATCGCGCGCTGATTTCATTATAGGGTGCCCGTCGCACAGGAAGCCATTTGCTTCCTGTGGGGCGAGAAAGGAAGAGGTGAGTTTCTCTTCCCGGTGGGTGGGGGGGTTTGCAGAAAGAGGCACCAGGGGAAAGGAAAGGGGGCAGAAACCACTGGAACGCCAGGGATTTTTTTTTTGTGTTTTTATGTGGGGGGTGGTGCCCCCTTGGGCAAGGGGTGCCCCCCACCAACGGGGCAGAGAACTGTTGGCCTTTTCTGCCCCCCCTTGGGGGCAGATCGGCCAATTTTTTTTTAGGTCCAACTGCCCCCAAGGGGGGCAGAAGCCACTTAGGCACCAGCGATTGTGTGTGTAGTGGATGGGGGGGCGGCCCCTTGGGCAAGGGTCGCTCCCCTTTGGGGGGCATGTCTTTTAGGGCCATTTCAGCCTATTATTTTTAGACGAATGTGGACACATCAAAATGATATATTACAAAACTACCTGTGTTTGGGGGGGGGAGGGGGCACCTATGTTTTTGGTCCTGGGTGCGGCCTTCATCTAGGGAAACCTACCAAACCCAGAAATTTTTTAAAACTAGACACCCCAATGAGTCCAGGGAGGTGTGGCTTGCGTGGATGCCCCAACATTTTCTTACCCAGACTCCTCTGTAAACCTCAAAATATGCTTAAAAAAGCATATTTTCCTGACTATTCTTAGTAGGATCACCGCTCCAGCACAAAATTCCTACTTCCCAGTGTTCCCCTCAGTCTCCCTAGTAAAATGACACCTCACTTATGTGGGTCCCCAAAGCAGAATCAGCCTAAAGATGTATAAAAGAAGAATATGTCCTTATGAACTCGCTGTGCTATCCCCTCTATCTCTACAAGTTTTGGGCCTTATTCTGTTGCAGGCACCTGGCCCATCCACACAAGTGAGGTATCATTTTTACCGGGAGACTTTGGGGAACGCTTGGTGGAAGGATATTTATGGCTCCTCTCAGATTCCAGAACTTTCTGTCACCGAAATGTGAGGAAAATGTGTTTTTTTAGCCAAATTTTGAGGTTTGCAAAGGATTCTGGGTAACAGAACCTGGTCAGAGCCCCACAAGTCACCCCATCTTGGATTCCCCTAGGTCTCTAGTTTTCAAAAATGCACAGGTTTGGTAGGTTTCCTTAGGTGCCGGCTGAGATAGAGGCCAAAATCTACAGGTAGGCACTTTGCAAAAAAACAGCTCTGTTTTCTGTCAAAAAATAGGATGTGTCCACATTGTGCTTTGGGGCATTTCCTGTCGCGGGCGCTAGGCCTACCAACACAAGTGAGGTACCATTTCTATCGGGAGATTTGGGGGAACGCTGTGTGGAAGGAAATTTGTGGCTCCTCTCAGATTCCAGAACTTTCTATCACCGAAATGTGAGGAAAATTTGTTTTTTTAGCCAAATTTTGAGGTTCACAAAGGATTCTGGGTAACAGAACCTGGTCAGAGCCCCACAAGTCACCCCATCTTGGATTCCCCTAGGTCTCTAGTTTTCAAAAATGCACAGGTTTGGTAGGTTTCCCTAGGTGCCGGCTGAGCTAGAGGCCAAAATCTACAGGAAGGCACTTTGCAAAAAACAGCTCTGTTTTCTGTTAAAAAATGGGATGTGCCCACTTTGTGTTTTGGGACATTTCCTGTCGCGGGCGCAAGGACTACCCACACAAGTGAGGTATCATTTTTATCGGGAGACTTGGGGGAACGCCGGGTGGAAGGACATTTGTGGCTCCTCTCAGATTCCAGAACTTTCTGGCACCAAAATGTGAGAAAAATTTGTTTTTTTAGCCAAATTATGAGGATTGCAAAGGATTCTGGGTAACAGAACCTGGTCAGAGCCCCACAAATCACCCCATCTTGGATTCCCCTAGGTCTCTAGTTTTAAAAAATGCACAGGTTTGGTAGGTTTCCCTAGGTGCCGGCTGAGCTAGAGGCCAAAATCTACAGCTAGGCAATTTGCAAAAAACAGCTCTGTTTTCTGTCAAAAAATGGGATGTGCCCACTTTGTGTTTTTGGGCATATCCTGTCGCGGGTGCTAGGTCTACCCACACAAGTGAGGTACCATTTTTATCGGGAGACTTGGGGGAACGCTGGGTGGAAGGAAATTTATGGCTCCTCTCGGATTCCAGAACTTTCTGTCACCGAAATGACAGGAAAAAGTGTTTTTTTTGCCACATTTTGAGGTTTGCAAAGGATTCTGGGTAACAGAACCTGGTCAGAGCCCCACAAGTCACCCCATCTTGGATTCCCCTAGGTGTCTAGTTTAAAAAAATGCACAGGTTTGCTAGGATTCCCCAGGTGCCGGCTGAGCTAAAGGCCAAAATCCACAGCTAGGCACTTTGTAAAAAAACAGCTCTTTTTTCGTTCTGAAAATGTGATGTGTCCACGTTGTGTTTTGGGGCATATCCTGTCGTGGGCGCTAGGTCTACCCACACAAGTGAGGTATCATTTTTATCAGGAGACTTGGGGGAACATAGAATAGCAAAACAAGTGTTATTGCCCCTTGTCTTTCTCTACATTTTTCCCTTCCAAATGTAAGACAGTGTGTAAAAAACATGTGTATTTGAGAAATGCCCTGTAATTCACATGCTAGTATGGGCACCCCGGAATTCAGAGATGTGCAAATAACCACTGCTTCTCAACACCTTATCTTGTGCTCATTTTGGAAATACAAAGGTTTTCTTGATAGCTATTTTTTACTCTTTATATTTCAGCAAATTAATTGCTGTATACCAGGTATAGAATGAAAACCCACTGCAGGGTGCAGGTCCTTTATTGGCTCTGGGTACCTAGAGTTCTTGATGAACCTACAAGCCCTACATATCCCCGCAACCAGAAGAGTCCAGCAGATGTAACGGTAGATTGCTTTCGAAAATCTGACATTGCAGGAAAAAGTTACAGAGTAAAACGTAGAGAAAGATTTATGTTTTTTTCAATTAAATTTCAATATTTTTCTTTTTCAGTTGTTATTTTCTGTAGGAAACCCTTGTAGGATCTACACAAATTACCCCTTGCTGAATTCAGAATTTTGTCTACTTTTCAGAAATGTTGCGGTTTCTGGGATCCAGCGTTGGTTTCATGCCCATTTCTGTCACTGACTGGAAGGAGGCTGAAAGCACAAAAAATCGTAAAAATGGGTATGTCCCAGTAAAATGCCAAAATTGTGTTGAAAAATTGGGTTTTCTGATTCACGTCTGCCTGTTCCTGAAAGCTGGGAAGCTAGTGATTTTAGCACCGCAAGCCCTTTGTTGATGCCCTTTTCTGGGAAAAAAACACAAGCCTTCTTCTGCAGCCCCTTTTTCCCATTTTTTTTTTAAAAACGAAATTTGCACTGTATTTTGGCTAATTTCTTGGACTCCTTCTGGGGAACCCACAAAGTCCGGGTACCTCTAGAATCCCTAGGATGTTGGAAAAAAAGGACGCAAATTTGGCGTGGGTAGCTTATGTGAACAAAAAGTTATGATGGCCTAAGCGCGAACTGCCCCAAATAGCCCAAAAAAATGCTCGGCACAGGAGGGGGAAAAGGCCTGACAGCGAAGGGGTTAATAACCCTCGTATGAGTAACCAAGTGGGAGTCCTGTGCATTTTATGTATCGTCCAGAATCTCGACTGGGCAGTTGCCGGTGTGATTTTAGCCATAAAAGGTGAGTGCGATACTCTATTCCATGTGGCCGCTGCAAAATGAGGTAAGAGGTTTTCTGGTATGAGAGGAGACCATTTATTTTCTAACTTTTTTGTGAGATGTTGTAAAGAAATGGCTCCCTGTTGCAGTTACACCCCCCACTTTTTGCCTGATACTGATGCTGACTTGACTGAGAAGTGTGCTGGGACCCTGCTAACCAGGCCCCAGCACCAGTGTTCTTTCACCTAAAATGTACCATTGTTTCCACAATTGGCACAAACCTGGCACCTAGGTAAGTCCCTTGTAACTGGTACCCCTGGTACCAAGGGCCCTGATGCCAGGGAAGGTCTCTAAGGGCTGCAGCATGTCTTATGCCACCCTAGGGACCCCTCACTCAGCACAGACACACTGCTTGCCAGCTTGTGTGTGCTGATGGGGAGAAAATGACTAAGTCGACATGGCACTCCCCTCAGGGTGCCATGCCAACCTCCCACTGCCTGTGGCATAGGTAAGTCACCCCTCTAGTAGGCCTTACAGCCCTAAGGCAGGGTGCACTATGCCACAGGTGAGGGCATATGTGCATGAGCACTATGCCCCTACAGTGTCTAAGCAAAACCTTAGACATTGTAAGTGCAGGATAGCCATAAGAGTATATGGGCTGGGAGTCTGTCAAAAACGAACTCCACAGCTCCATAATGGCTACACTGAATACTGGGAAGTTTAGTATCAAACTTCTCAGAATAATAAACCCACACTGATGCCAGTGTTGGATTTATTAAAAAATGCACACAGAGGGCATCTTAGAGATAACCCCTGTATTTTACCCAATTGTTCAGTGCAGGACTGACTGGTCTGTGCCAGCCTGCTGCTGAGAGACGAGTGTCTGACCTCATGCGGTGAGACCCTTTGTGCTCTCTGAGGACAGAAACAAAGCCTGCTCTGGGTGGAGGTGCTTCACACCTCCCCCCTGCAGGAACTGTAACACCTAGCAGTGAGCTTCAAAGGCTCAAGCTTCGTGTTACAATGCCCCAGGGCACTCCAGCTAGTGGAGATGCCCGCCTCCTGGACCCAGCCCCCACTTTTGGTGGCAAGTCCAGGAGAGATAATGAGAAAAACAAGGAGGAGTCACTGGCCAGTCAGGACAGCCCCTAAGGTGTCCTGAGCTGAGGTGACTCTGACTTTTAGAAATCCTCCATCTTGTAGAAGGAGGATTCCCCCAATAGGGATAGGAATGTGACCCCCTCCCCTTGGGAGGAGGCACAAAGAGGGTGTACCCACCCTCAGGGCTAGTAGCCATTGGCTACTAACCCCCCAGACCTAAACACGCCCTGAAATTTAGTATTTAAGGGCTCTCCCTGAACCTAGAAATTAGATTCCTGCAACAACAAGAAGAAGGACTGCCTAGCTGAAAAACCCCTGCAGAGGAAGACCAGAAGACAACAACTGCCTTGGCTCCAGAAACTCACCGGCCTGTCTCCTGCCTTCCAAAGAACTCTGCTCCAGTGACGCCTTCCAAAGGGACCAGCGACCTCTGCATCCTCTGAGGACTGCCCTGCTTCGACGACGACAAGAAACTCCCGAGGACAGCGGACCTGCTCCAAAAAGACTGCAACTTTATCCAAAGGAGCAGCTTTAAAGAACCCTGCAATCTCCCCGCAAGAAGCGTGAGACTTGCAACACTGCACCCGGCGAGCCTGACTCGGCTGGTGGAGAACCAACACCTCAGGGAGGACCCCCGGACTACTCTATGACTGTGAGTACCAAAACCTGTCCCCCCTGAGCCCCCACAGCGCCGCCTGCAGAGGGAATCCCGAGGCTTCCCCTGACCGCGACTCTCTGAAACCTAAGTCCCGACGCCTGGAAAAGACCCTGCACCCGCAGCCCCCAGGACCTGAAGGACCGGACTTTCACTGCAGAAGTGACCCCCAGGAGTCCCTCTCCCTTGCCCAAGTGGAGGTTTCCCCGAGGAAGCCCCCCCTTGCCTGCCTGCAGCACTGAAGAGATCCCTTGATCTCTCATTGACTTCCATTGCGAACCCGACGCTTGTTCTAACACTGCACCCGGCCGCCCCCGCGCCGCTGAGGGTGAAATTTCTGTGTGGGCTTGTGTCCCCCCCGGTGCCCTACAAAACCCCCCTGGTCTGCCCTCCGAAGACGCGGGTACTTACCTGCAAGCAGACCGGAACCGGGGCACCCCCTTCTCTCCATTGAAGCCTATGCGTTTTGGGCACCACTTTGAACTCTGCACCTGACCGGCCCTGAGCTGCTGGTGTGGTAACTTTGGGGTTGCTCTGAACCCCCAACGGAGGGCTACCTTGGACCAAGAACTGAACCCTGTAAGTGTCCTACTTACCTGGAAAAACTAACAAAAACTTACCTCCCCCAGGAACTGTGAAAATTGCACCAAGTGTCCACTTTTAAAATAGCTATTTGTGAATAACTTGAAAAGTATACATGCAATTGAAATAATTCAAAGTTCCTAATGTACTTACCTGCAATACCTTTCAAACAAGATATTACATGTTAAATTTGAACCTGTGGTTCTTAAAATAAACTAAGAAAATATATTTTTCTATAACAAAACCTATTGGCTGGATTTGTCTCTGAGTGTGTGTACCTCATGTATTGTCTATGTGTATGTACAACAAATGCTTAACACTACTCCTTGGATAAGCCTACTGCTCGACCACACTACCACAAAATAGAGCATTAGTATTATCTCTTTTTACCACTATTTTACCTCTAAGGGGAACCCTTGGACTCTGTGCATGCTATTCCTTACTTTGAAATAGCACATACAGAGCCAACTTCCTACAGATGTGTTTTTGGTGGTCAAGCAATTTGTATATACGTGAGGCGGTGTGGCCAATTTTTTTTTTAGATTCCCTAATGGGTTGGGGAGATCTGGTTTGTGAGGTATCGGTAATGGCCTGGTGACGCTTTTAAGTTTCAAGAAATTGTAGAATTCAATTGGTGGGAGGTCATAACAGGAGCTTAACTCGGCAAAGGTAGATGGATAGTGGGTGAGAGTAGGTCACAAATGCAGTTTAAACCTCTTTTAGACTATTGGTCTCAGAACAAGGTCTTCCCATCCAGCTTAATTTTGTGGTTATACCAGAGAGAGGCTAAAATATAGTTGGCGAAGCAGTCTTTCAGCGTTTTGGCTACCCTTAGGTGGTATTGGATATTATGGGGAAGGAATGGGCCAAAGAGTTTCTGGAGCCCTCTAATGGTGAGGGTGGCCTATAGAGGTAGCAGCGATAAGAACTGTGATTCAATTTTGAGCCAAGCTGGGGAGAACTCATCTATCTCTCAAAACCACCAACTGCCCTGGGATGCCAGGAAAGCTCGTAGGCACCTTTGAAAATCTGGAATGTTTCTTCCTCCTCTATTCTTTTTTCATCTTAAGAATAGAACCAGCTATCCTGGTTTTCTTCCCATTCCAAAGAAATTCTGATATATTTTTTTCCACGGATTTGAAGAAAGAGGAGGATAGATATATGGGTAGCATACTTGTTAAACAGTTGTAGGAAGTTGGCTCTGTATGCACTATTTCAAAGTAAGGAATAGTATGCACAGAGTCCAAGGGTTCCCCTTAGAGGTAAGATAGTGGCAAAAAAGAGATAATACTAATGCTCTATTTTGTGGTAGTGTGGTCGAGCAGTAGGCTTATCAAAGGAGTAGTGTTAAGCATTTGTTGTACATACACACAGGCAATAAATGAGGAACACACACTCAGAGACAAATCCAGGCCAATAGGTTTTGTTATAGAAAAATATATTTTCTTAATTTATTTTAAGAACCACAGGTTCAAATTCTACATGTAATATCTCATTTGAAAGGTATTGCAGGTAAGTACTTTAGGAACTTTGAATAATCACAATAGCATAAATACTTTTTACATAAAACACATTTAGCTGTTTTAAAAGTGGACACAGTGCAATTGTCACAGTTCATGGGGGAGGTAAAGTAATGTTAGCTCTTGCAGTTAAGTAAACCACCTACGGGGTTCAAATTGGGGTCCAAGGTAGCCCACCGTTGGGGGTTCAGAGCAACCCCAAAGTCACCACACCAGCAGCTCAGGGACGGTCAGGTGCAGAGTTCAAAGTGGTGCCCAAAATGCATAGGCTTCAATGGAAAGGAGGGGGTGCCCCGGTTCCAGTCTGCCAGCAGGTAAGTACCCGCGTCTTCGGGGGGCAGACCAGGGGGGTTTTGTAGGGCACCGGGGGGGACACGAGCTCACACAAAAAGTACACCCTCAGCGGCACTGGGGCGGCCGGGTGCAGTGTGCAAACAAGCGTCGGGTTCGCAATGTAAATCAATGGGAGACCAAGGGGTCTCTTCAGCGGTGCAGGCAGGCAAGGGGGGGGGGGGGGGGGGCTCCTCGTGGTAGCCACCACCTGGGCAAGGGAGAGGGCCTCCTGGGGGTCACTCCTGCACTGAAGTTCCGATCCTTCAGGTGCTGGGGGCTGCGGGTGCAGGGTCTTTTCCAGCCGTCGGGATTTTAGAGTCAGGCAGTCGCGGTCAGGGGGAGCCTCGGGATTCCCTCTGCAGGCGTCGCTGTGGGGGTTCAGGGGGGACAACTTTGGTTACTCACGGTCTCGGAGTCGCCGGAGGGTCCTCCCTGAGGTGTTGGTTCTCCACCAGTCGAGTCGGGGTCGCCGGGTGCAGTGTGGCAAGTCTCCCGCTTCTTGCGGGGATTTGCAGGGGTCTTTAAATCTGCTCCTCTGAAACAAAGTTGCAGTCTTTTTGGAACAGGGCCGCTGTCCTCTGGAGTTTCTGGTTCCTCTTGAAGCAGGGCAGTCCTCTGAGGATTCAGAGGTCGCTGGTCCTGGGGAAAGCGTCGCTGGAGCAGGTTTCTTTAGAAGACAGGAGACAGGCCGGTAGGACTGGGGCCAAAGCAGTTGGTGTCTTCTTTCTTCTTCTGCAGGGGTTTTTCAGCTCAGCAGTCCTCTTCTTCTGTAAGTTGCAGGAATCTAAATTCTTAGATTCAGGGAAGCCCTTAAATACTAAATTTAAGGGCGTGTTTAGGTCTGGGGGGTTAGTAGCCAATGGCTACTAGCCCTGAGGGTGGGTACACCCTCTTTGTGCCTCCTCCCAAGGGGAGGGGGTCACATTCCTATCCCTATTGGGGGAATCCTCCATCTGCAAGATGGAGGATTTCTAAAAGTTAGAGTCCCTTCAGCTCAGGACACCTTAGGGGCTGTCCTGACTGGCCAGTGACTCCTCCTTGTTATTCTCATTATCTCCTCCGGCCTTGCTGCCAAAAGTGGGGCCGTGGCCGGAGGGGGCGGGCAACTCCACTAGCTGGAGTGCCCTGCGGTGCTGGAACAAAGGGGGTAAGCCTTTGAGGCTCACCGCCAGGTGTTACAGCTCCTGCCTGGGGGAGGTGATAGCATCTCCACCCAGTGCAGGCTTTGTTACAGGCCACAGAGTGACAAAGGCACTCTCCCAATGTGGCCAGCAACATGTCTCGAGTGTGGCAGGCTGCTAGAACCAGTCAGCCTACACGGGTAGTTGGATTAGGTTTCAGGGGGCACCTCTAAGGTGCCCTCTGGGGTGTATTTTACAATAAAATGTACACTGGCATCAGTGTGCATTTATTGTGATGAGAAGTTTGATACCAAACTTCCCAGTTTTCAGTGTAGCCATTATGGTGCTGTGGAGTCCGTGTTTGACAGACTCCCAGACCATATACTCTTATGGCTACCCTGCACTTACAATGTCTAAGGTTTGGCTTAGACAGTGTAGGGGCACAGTGCTCATGCACTGGTGCCCTCACCTATGGTATAGTGCACCCTGCCTTAGGGCTGTAAGGCCTACTAGAGGGGTGACTTATCTATACTGCATAGCATAGGCAGTGTGAGGTTGGCATAGCACCCTGAGGGGAGTGCCATGTCGACTTACTCGTTTTGTTCTCATCAGCACACACAAGCTGGCAAGCAGTGTGTCTGTGCTGAGTGAGGGATCCCTAGGGTGGCATAAGATATGCTGCAGCCCTTAGAAACCTTCCATGGCATCAGGGCCCTTGGTACCAGAGGTACCAGTTACAAGGGACTTACCTGGATGCCAGGGTGTGCCAATTGTGGAATCAAAAGTACAGGTTAGGGAAAGAACACTGGTGCTGGGGCCTGGTTAGCAGGCCTCAGCACACTTTCAATTCAAAACATAGCATCAGCAAAGGCAAAAAGTCAGGGGGTAACCATGCCAAGGAGGCATTTCCTTACAACAGTTTATTAATTGGCTATCATCATTTTCAAGGGTTTGATCTGCCCCCGCCACCCCAAGGTAATATTTTTGGGGACCAGGAGCCAAGGAGGTCTTTAATATTTGTTTGGGTTTTGTTTTCATTGATTGTTACTGATGTGTGAATGTCCCTTTCAAACCAGATGTCAATATATTCGAGTGCCTCAGATTGCCATTTTAGGCCATAGTTACCCAGGATCAAAGGTGAAAACAGTATGTTAATGGAGAAGACTTGTTTTTGAATGGTTCAGTGTTTAGCCGGAGACCCCGGTCTATTTCTCGATCTCGGTCATGATATGTGGGATAGCGGAATCTGCTTCCTCTGTGAAAATGAATGTCATCGGCTTAGGGCGCTACTAGTTGTCTACCCGATTGGAAGTGAATGCCTTTGATGTCATCATCTTGTGATAGTGAAGAAAGAAAGGGTTCAATTATAATTAGAAATAAGAGAGGTGAAAGAAGGCACCCTTGTCTCCTGCCTCGTTTCAGTGGAAAGGGGTCGGAGATATAGCCATTGATTCTGATCTTTGTTGCTGGACTCGCCTAAAGGGCCATGACCATGCGGGTGAAGGTTTCGCCTAAATAAAATTGATTTAGCACCTTGTTCAGAAGAAGCCAAGAGACTTTGCCAAAGGCTTTCTCAGCGGCAAGTGCGACTGACACAGTTGGGGATTTAGAGTGTTGGACCTTGTCCAGAGCATGGCAGAAGATGAGGATATTATCCACATTAAGGCGACCTTTCATGAATCCTGTTTGATGGAGCACAATAAGATTCGGGATAACCTTTTCAAGTCTTCTTGCTAGGACCTTAGTGTAAAGTTTGCAATTGATGTTAATTAGCGATATTGGTTGATAATTTTTAACATCTATGGTATCATTGTCCTCTTTCGGTATGACGACTATTGGAGCCTCGGAGTCCGTGCCAGTAACACGACCAGTGGAGCCAAACGATTTTAAAATGGCGAGGAGTGGATCAGTGAGCAGTGGTGAGAAAGTTCTGTTGAACACTGCGGAGTACCCGTCCAGGTCTGGAGCTTTCCCTGCTGGAAGAGATTTTATAGCTAGAGCGATTTCTTCCCTCAAGAAAGGAGCGTTCAGGAGTGCTCTCTCCTCTGGGGATGCCATTGAGAAAGGGCATGAGTTTAAATATGCTACACATTCTTCTGGGTTTATTGAGAAGTCGGAGTAGAAGTTAGAAAAAGCCTTCAGGATATCATGTGGTGATGCGAGCATGGCACCAGCTGTGTTCCTAATTGTGGCAATGGTAGACCTGTTATTGGTATAATTCAAATAGTTGGCCAGGGCCTTTCCTGCCTTGTTTTTATTAGTCCTTTTTCCTGCATTAGAGATTTCCACCCATTTCTGCGCTCTTTTGCTTAATACAGGGAGTGCAGAATTATTAGGCAAGTTGTATTTTTGAGGATTAATTTTATTATTGAACAACAACCATGTTCTCAATGAACCCAAAAAACTCATTAATATCAAAGCTGAATATTTTTGGAAGTAGTTTTTAGTTTGTTTTTAGTTTTAGCTATGTTAGGGGGATATCTGTGTGTGCAGGTGACTATTACTGTGCATAATTTTTAGGCAACTTAACAAAAAACAAATATATACCCATTTCAATTATTTATTATTACCAGTGAAACCAATATAACATCTCAACATTCACAAATATACATTTCTGACATTCAAAAACAAAACAAAAACAAATCAGTGACCAATATAGCCACCTTTCTTTGCAAGGACACTCAAAAGCCTGCCATCCATGGATTCTGTCAGTGTTTTGATCTGTTCACCATCAACATTGCGTGCAGCAGCAACCACAGCCTCCCAGACACTGTTCAGAGAGGTGTACTGTTTTCCCTCCTTTTAAATCTCACATTTGATGATGGACCACAGGTTCTCAATGGGGTTCAGATCAGGTGAACAAGGAGGCCATGTCATTAGATTTCCTTCTTTTATACCCTTTCTTGCCAGCCACGCTGTGGAGTACTTGGACGCGTGTGATGGAGCATTGCCCTGCATGAAAATCCAGTTTTTCTTGAAGGATGCAGACTTCTTCCTGTACCACTGCTTGAAGAAGGTGTCTTCCAGGAACTGGCAGTAGGACTGGGAGTTGAGCTTGACTCCATCCTCAACCCGAAAAGGCCCCACAAGCTCATCTTTGATGATACCAGCCCAAACCAGTACTCCACCTCCACCTTGCTGGCGTCTGAGTCGGACTGGAGCTCTCTGCCCTTTACCAATCCAGCCACGGGCCCATCCATCTGGCCCATCAAGACTCACTCTCATTTCATCAGTCCATAAAACCTTAGAAAAATCAGTCTTGAGATATTTCTTGACCCAGTCTTGACGTTTCAGCTTGTGTGTCTTGTTCAGTGGTGGTCGTCTTTCAGCCTTTCTTACCTGGGCCATGTCTCTGAGTATTGCACAACTTGTCCTTTTGGGCACTCCAGTGATGTTGCAGCTCTGAAATATGGCCAAACTGGTGGCAAGTGGCATCGTGGCAGCTGCACGCTTGACTTTTCTCAGTTCATGGGCAGTTATTTTGCGCCTTGGTTTTTCCACACGCTTCTTGCGACCCTGTTGACTATTTTGAATGAAACGCTTGATTGTTCGATGATCACGCTTCAGAAGCTTTGCAATTTTAAGAGTGCTGCATCCCTCTGCAAGATATCTCACTATTTTTGACTTTTCTGAGCCTGTCAAGTCCTTCTTTTGACCCATTTTGCCAAAGGAAAGGAAGTTGCCTAATAATTATGCACACCTGATATAGGGTGTTGATGTCATTAGACCACACCCCTTCTCATTACAGAGATGCACATCACCTAATATGCTTAATTGGTAGTAGGCTTTCGAGCCTATACAGCTTGGAGTAAGACAACATGCATAAAGAGGATGATGTGGTCAAAATACTGATTTGCCTAATAATTCTGCACTCCCTGTATTTGGTTATATTCACATTGCAGTCTACGCAGATTTGCAAGGTCCTGAGAACCCGGGGAGTGCTGTATGGATTTGTTTAAAGTTTTCATCTCTGTTTCCAACAAGTTGAGGCGATCGCTCATGTTTTTATTACTAATTGCCGCAAGATTCATTAGGGTACCTCGAAGGCATGTTTTAGGGTGCCCCATCTTATCAAGTCATACGTTTTTCCTGGTTTATTGCCAGATAGGAATTGGTGTTTTGCTGAATCAACCTGGGACTTGGATGTCTTGTCCACCAAGAATGCGTCGTTGAGGTGTCAGAGTTTTGGAGGGCCTTGGGGTGAAGTCTGATTGAGGTCTGGGGTGAAGTCTGATTGAGGTCCAGGGTGATGTGTGCATAGTCGCTAATTGGAATAGGTTCAATTTGGGGGTTTTGTGTGAAGGGTACGAGTGATTTGTCTACCAGTAAGTAATCAATTCTCGTGAAGGTGTTATGTGGGGACAAAAAAACATGTAGTCACTACCTTAAGGGTTGAATAATTACCAGATATCAATAAGATTGTTATTTTTGCAGAATGAATTAATTTATGTGTGTGATCTACTACCCCGGATTTTGTGCGCAGAGATCATATCTAGGTTACCGTTCATTGGAATATTGAAGCCTTTTCCTATTACAATACTAATATTCTTTGGAATGTTGGATATACGTTTGTCTAGGTCCTTCCACAATGCAACCAAATTGTTGTTCGGCGCACAGATATTTACAATGGTTAAGTCTTTATTTTTCCTTACAATTCTAGAGATCAGCCAGCGGCCCTGGTGGTCATGTGTGTGCAATAGTATTTTGGCTTCGGAGCTTCTAGCGAACAGGGCACTGATCCCATTCATTTTGTCTAGTGCGGGGGACAGTAAGGTATCAACTATCCATGGGGAATAGAATCTGGCATCTTTGATAGATCCTTTATGACTTTCCTGAAGCATGATTATGTCTTCTTTTAATCTTTTACAGTACTTTGCAATTTGTTTTCATTTCACTGGATGCGATAGTCATTTGGTGTTTAGTGAGACGATTCTGAGGTCAGCATTTCAGGGTTTTGTTATATGGTGTTGGAAATAGTTGGTGAACCGCTAGGAGGGTATAAGGAGATGATGTGGTGAACGCTCACTCTATTCAGCCCTGGCAGACATATGCCCTGAGGGATGGCTATCTGCTTGGAATTGTGATCTGCCATTGGGCCCGTTGGAGTGTGTGTAAAATAGCTTAGTTGGGTGAGTGGATACATTAGCCATCTGTGTGAGACGGATAGTTTGTACAGTATGGAGCACAAGGAACCACCAAAAGTGAATAATGGAACAGTAGAGGGGGGTGGGGAATGGAGAGAAGGTGAAGAAGAATAAAAAGGTGAAGAAACATGGAGCCCTTATAAACAACCATCCCACCACCCCAATGCCCGTAATGTGGGAACCCTGCATTGCCCCACCCAAAGTAAGCCATGAGAGAGGAAAGCTATGAGAGGCCAGGCCTTAGCAACAAGAGTTATGGATGGTAACCAGGTCCAGGTAACGAGGAATGATATAGTAAAGTTGAGGTCTAGAGTAAATGAAGCACAACATTGCACAAAGTCTGATCAAGGCTAAGGATAACAACAGATACAACTGCAGATCCGTTAATGGGAGCTAAATATGTTACTGGTTTACCAGCATGGTGGGAATATAGGAGTGGGATGTCAGTTTCCCCTTCTCGTTTGAGTTGATGTGTCAATGAATGCTGGGTCTGGTGAAAAACATCGCTTTACCCCTGTGGACGATACTGAACTTAGCTGGGCCAGTGTACCAAACCCTGGTCCCTCAGGGTTTAGTACAGTGAGAGGAAGTTGTTCCTTGTTGCGACGGTCTCTTTGCAGTAATCCTGTAATATAGAGATTTCTGAACCGTTCCACTGAATATGCTGTACTTTCCTCATATGGGCAAGAATTGCTTCAGTGTGACGACATTGCAGGGGGCAGAAGTTCATAGTGTATGGGTGGTTGGTGTTACCATTCTGAGAGCTTTGACTCTTGCCGGTTGTGACTCTGTGGGCCCGTTTGATCTCAAAGTTTTTCTCCAGGGTAATGCCCAAGGCGGGGGCGATCCATATTTCCATAAGTTTGGCACAGGAGTTGGCATAATTTTTTAGGAACATGAATATGCAAAAATTGTCTGCGTGGTTGCGGTTTTCAAGTCTTGAAATCTCCTTTCTTATCTTTTTTTGTTAATTGGTAGGAGTAGTCCAGGTGTTTCTGAGTTGAGGTGTTAGAGTCTTCTAATGAGCTAATCTGGTTTTCTGCCTCTGTGAGTCTGGCAGATGGACCTCTCACGTCCTCCCATATAGCTTGAATGTCGTGGTGCAGGACATCAGTATTGGCTTTGGTGTCTTGGGCTAGGTTGTGGAGAGCTACGAGACACTGTATGATGACTTCAGTGTTGGCTGACATATCGCCTTTGGATTTGATCGGAGAGTCCGGCGCAGATGCTTCTGGTTTGTGCGATGGTTCTGGTTTAGGGCATTTGTGCGATTGCTACCTTTGTGGTCGGCCATGGCGATGTGTAGTTGGATAGGCGTTTCCAAAGGCGGTGAGATGTAGACCAGTATATTTCGGTTTTACCGTCTGCATCAAGGATCTAGGTCAAGACTTATGCGCTCTTTTGAGTTCATAAATATATGTTGGCGCTGAGGTTGCACCACTGCTTAGACTGTGGTCAAATTAATGGAGAGGTAAGCTGAGTGACTGTGTGGCTCCCTTTCCGTGGAAATCTGGCAGGAGAGTGCCCTAGATTTTTTCCAAAGTTATATCACAGCAATCTTGCACAATATTCCACAATTAACCGTTTTATTCAGTATAAACCACAGTATTCCACAAAAGAAACTGCACAACACTCTTGCAGCAATGTTGGGTGGTAGTGATAATGGTAGTTGCAACAGTAGTAGGTAGAGATATGAGCTCCCCACAGTTTGCAACTTCCTGTTGTGGTTATCCGATTTAAACACTTGGTAGGCACAGGAAAGGGCTGATGAATGGTCACGCTAAAATTACTGCCATCTTAAGGTCAGGCTTCAGGCAATCACTGATCGGTAGCAGTGTCCAGACGAGTTTCATTTCCGTGAATAGATTTAGACAGATTGCCAATTAGCGAGGGGAGATAACTAACAGCGGTAAAATCACCACGCTGCTGGTAAGGGCGTGGTGAGCAAGCAATGTGGAGTAGGATGGGCTTGATCGCTGTAATGTATGATTGGAAAGGCCTTGCTGTGTGCCAATATCACTGTGGCATGGGGGGGGGCGCTCGGAGTGGATGCCACATGTAAGGAGGTGCGGGCAGGGAGTTGCATGAGACCCAGGGCTAGCGGTGGTGAGTTTATCTTTAGCGCACACTAGAAGGATCTGTGGATCCTAATAAAGCTCAGGTATTAGATCGCAGACAGTATGCAGGGCCAGGCCCAGGACTGCATTCAGCACCAACGCCGTTTCAATTCATGTTCATACCTTGGTGGTGCATGGGTTGTTGATCGGCACAAACAACGTCATGTATTGGCTCCCTGAGGTGGTGCATATAGGACTTAATAGGTGCGTGACGGGCAGATTGCGGCCATGAGGTGGGTTATTTCAAATCTGAGGAGTCCATTTTGGTGGGCCGCTGCGTTGGCAGGCCAAAGGTGTCAAATTGATTCATAAGGCAGATTGTAGTTGCGAAGTAGATTGATGTTGCGCTGCGAGATATTGCAAAAAGATGGTTGTCAATAGCTCACATATTCAGTCGGTACAGCGCCGTTGAATGTGAAGACTAGGTTGGATTGAGTGTGAAGATAGCAGCTCAGGTGGCCATTACTCTCGGGGCTGGCTTATTACATTTAATAAGTGCTAACGTTTGATTGGGATCAGATAAATAGTTCATGTTTCATGACTAAGAAACTGTAATTCAAAACCTCTTTAATAATAAAGTCAGATTTTAAGTTACAG
This sequence comes from Pleurodeles waltl, assembly GCF_031143425.1. Classification (NCBI taxonomy): domain Eukaryota; kingdom Metazoa; phylum Chordata; class Amphibia; order Caudata; family Salamandridae; genus Pleurodeles; species Pleurodeles waltl. The sequence goes on along the minus strand of NC_090442.1, from coordinate 316,732,123 downwards.
TTTTGAAAATGGCACTTTTAGAAAGTTGGCATTTTCCTGACGTAGCTATTTGGTGCCTGCAGCCTGTTATTGGGTCATATAACTGGGTGTAGTTGGCAGCTGGACTTTATTTATTCCAGACAGCCACACACTCAAGGGACAAGTTGTGCCTGGATGGGCCATCAAAAACTGGCAGGATGGGGAAGGGTGAAGTTGGGCATAGCACAACCTGCAGCTGAACAGGCAGTACTATACATTCACACAAAGGACTTGTCATCCCTGCACTGTTCATGCAGCCAGCCTTCAGCCAGGGCAGGGGAAGCAGGAAACTTCAAGCACCTCAAACAGAATTCTCTAGAAACATTTCCTACATCAAAGAAGTCACCTGGATTAAAAGTAGGACCTTCAGACCCCACTCTTCAGTTCACTTTCTGGACCTGTGGAAAGATTCTCAGAAACGGTCTGCTGCTCTGACCTGCTGTGTAATCCACAAGACATCGTTGCTGCACTGCAAGGACTGGTTTGCTGTCTGGTTCTTACCTTGAACCCAGAGAGGCCAACATGTTCCTTGAGGTCTGTTGCACTGCTCGAAGCCACAACTACAAGAGTGACTCCAAGGGTTAGTTGGCTGGCCTCATGATCAGAGTTTCAGGGACAGAGAGGGCTCTATCCATCATGAACCACACCTGGATGTGGTCCTAGACCTCCCCAAGTTGTGCCCCTCTAGTTCTGGACCCTTGGTTGTGATGTTAAAAGTGCCTAGACAGCCAAAATCCAAAACTTGGGACTTTTTGGCTATACCTTTTCTCCGAGAACCGAGGGGTGACCAGGACCAACCTGCTCATTTATCCACCCAAAGTGCATTGCTCGCCAGCCTGACTTTTCAGCAGCTCATGCTACGTTATTCTATGGAGCAGCAAATCCAGTTCAGCGGTCCTTCGCCAAAGGGGTATTCACCCTTGTAGAACTCTCATCTGCAACAGCCTCTTCCCACTGCAGATTTTATACCTTCAAAAAAGGATTCTAAGTCCGAACAAGGAAATCTCCACATCGTCGTCCAGTGGCTCCTCAATGACGACGCCTCATTCACCTGCAGTCTTCCCCGCTGAATTTCTACGTTCTCCGAGACTTTTGACAACATTTCATCTATGTCTGGAGGTAAGAGCCTATGAGGCCCAATCCACTTTTTGTATCCGATTCGCAGTCCATTGCTTTCTGCCATGTTTTTTGCTTTTGACAAAGTCTCACGCGACTAGATGTCCACAGTTGGCGCTCTGATCTTTTAGGTGCTTGTTTTTACCTTAAACTTGAAAATGTCATAATTCCAGTTCTACTGATGTACTCTATTTCTCTAAATGCAGTGGGATATTTCTTGTGTTGTGTTTTCACTTTATTGTTTGTGTGATGCATACATACTTTACACATTACCTGTAAGTTAAGCCTAACTGCTTTTGTGCCAAGCTACCAGTGGCTTAAGCACAGGCGATTAAATTACCTTTGTGGTTCACCTTGACAGGGATTGTGGCTAACATCCCACTAAACCAAAAACCCAGTTTTTCACACCTGGTGAAAGCCAATGAAACTGCCTGTGCTCTGGTGGGGTGTCTCTGGACACTTGGTAAAGGGTCAGGCCAAGGAGGTAGCAGCAGTGGGAGTTGCAGTAAGACAATGGTGGCCTTAGCTGCAGTTTGGAGAGTATCAATAGCACCAAATTTCCCAAACAGCTTAACGATCAAAGAGGGAGCCCTGTTTTCCTCTATAGAAATGAATAATACACAGATATCAAGGTTGAACAAGCTCTATTTACTTAAGAAAGCAACTGTGCACTGTTTGTACAAAATAGCCATAATTCACCGTAAAATCAGTCACCATCTAGGGAACAAAGAGAGAATGTGTCATCTAAACTATCCTGTCCTGGTGTAAGGCTATGTACAGTTCAGACTTATAGATCCCGTAGTTCTCGGATGAGTCAGATTAGTGGTGACTAGGAAGGAAATCCTCTAAAAAACAAACAATATGTCACTCAGAAAAAAGGGGTCAAGGTTTTATGCTTCACCCTAAGTTGAAAACCCTGTTAGGGGAAGGTCTTCCAAAAGGGGAAAAGATTAACATGGCTAGCCATATAATGGTTAAGCACCTCTTACAATATGGAGACATATTTCCACCATTTGCTCCTATAGATGGTGATGGCAGTGAATCTGAACACCCATTCTGCAAGATCTATGAGGGCATTTAATTATCTAAAGGGCATTTAATTCTTTAAAGAGCACCCGAGCTAGTTTATGGTCAGAGAAGAGTCCAATGGTACAGCCTCTAACTCAAGTGCTGTATTCTGATGTGACCTGCTAGGCACCAACGCGTGCAGGCTCTCTGAGGAAAGGTTTACATGACTAGTTCCTCAAGAACTAATTGCTCAAGATGACCAAGGCTGTCATGTGTCTATATGTTTTGCACACGTGGATTCTAGTATTATTCTAATAAAAGTCTCTAATAATATCACTACTCCAGTTTTGGAAGGTATTTGCTGACTCTAGGTGAAGGGCTAGGCGAACCAAGAAAATACATGCTGTCCCTAGCAAGTGTTGTCTGTTCCCAAAGTGAGTTCTTTCCAGTGATGGGAAAGGTTCACTTCTCTGTTTTCCCACCCCATTTGGTGAGCTGAAATACCTGTATTATCTATTGGAGCTAGGGCTAGAGGTACTGCCACAAGGCCACACCGCAGAATCCAGTATTAGTAATGTTGGTTTCTCGCCAAGAAACAAAAAGGATTTCTGCACACCCAATGCTGCCATTGTAACATTAGTCATTACTGTGTGTTTGTGTGGGATATACAGCTGAGAAGCCTGTGAGTTATTCTTTGTGAGTGATGTGCCTAGGCCGAGCTGCGGGCGGGTGCCACAGTTGCTCCATAGATAACAGTGTGCTGGGAAGCCAACAACGTACTTGCGGGCCTCCGCCCTCGGCCGTCTGTGTAGTGGAGCTTGCACCAGTTCCCCGCCCCAGCCAAGAAGCTAAAAGAGATGTTGGGTAGGGCCGGGCCTCCTATGTGAGCGACGGCTGCTTGCGTTCCACCCCGGCCCTGATGTGAGGCATCGGGTGGGACATGGTGCGGAGCCGACTCCTGAAAGAGAAGAGGACGCCCGGCCCATGTCGAACGGCAAGCGGAGCATCTGGCAGACCTGCACTAACCCCTCCCAGTCACACGTAAGGTGCACCTGAGGACCCAGGCCTATACAAGATTGCTCAAATTAGTATGCAGCCTAACCATTGGTCACTGTATTGATGTTGGCTACTACCTGGAGGCCCCCTACTCCTTAGACTTGCTATAATGCGATCCTGCAAAGCTGCCTGGACAGAAACTCCTGATTACAACATAAATCTGCTGGTTGGACTGCAGAACTTGTGCTCTGACTTTTCACTGCCCCCTAACACCATAGCACACTGCACTGCCCTCACAGACGCCATGGGGAAGGAGAAAGTGTTGAAAGGGGGGCAGTAACAAAATAGTGCACTACACGGTACCCAGATAGCCCCCCCACCCAGTGGACAGACAGGAGCCCTTGATGAAGCGAGACAGGGGAACTGTGTAAAAGGATACGGCTGAAATTCTTGCAGCGATACAAGGGTCGCTCTTGGCCCTCGTGGCAAAAATGAACTCCATGGCAATGGACAAACACTTAATGTTGAATCTCTGCAAGGTCTCTGAAAGGGTCACGTCAAGGGAGGGAGAAGTCACCCAGTTGCAGCATACGGTGAAGGAGCTACAGACCACTGCTGCAGAACTAAAATCCATGACAACGCAAATGGAGTGTCACCTTGAGTACACTGAAGGACAATCAAGTTGAAACAACTTTCGCTTTCTTGACTTTCCTAAAAAGGTGGAGTGCCACTCCACAGACTTCTTTCTGGAGGACTGGATTACTTCTGTACTTCACCCCAAGCGATCATCAAAATTCTTCTCAACTGAGTGGGCTCACAGGGTGCTTAGTGTTCCGCCTCTCCCGGGGCCCTCTGTGTGCCATCATTGCACGCTTCTTCAACTACAGGGACAGAGATGCTATTTTACAACATGTGAGTGCACGGCCCTCCTTGCGGCTAGTATTAGATCATACCCATTTTTTCAGACTACACAAAGGAGGTCCAAGACTTTCGGAAATTGTTCCTAAAATTAACTGCACCCTCAAAAATGCCAGTATTCAATATAGTTTGCTCTTCCCAGCTAGATTACTAATACGATATGCAGGAATGATCATCGTTCACGAATCACCCCAGGAGGCTGCTACGTGGCTGGAATCCATAGGTCTTACACACGATGAGGGATCAACAATCTGGCAGGAACAAAGACGGAGAGGCCCTGACGATCCAATAGAAAACAGGCGACAGATGACAAGACTCAGAGATGCAGGTCCACTCAGACTGAATCCTCGGCTGCCCGGATGTCACACTGCAAGCTGAGACCTCCCCCTTGATCACTCAAAACTCTTTTTCTCCCATGTGTTTGGTTAAGGATTCTGAAAACAGCGACTCTGGGACAGAGTGAACAGAATGTACATGGTATATTGCAGCAGTCTAGGACATGTCTTTGTCCGGGTAAGACCCATAGGGGGAACCCCCACAGACTCCTGAGCCTGTTTGTTGGACGGAAAACTTTGATAATCTTTAAGCTAACCTAGATTTCACATGCACTAAGCCCAAAGTTAGTGTGGCGGAGCCTGGGTTCATGGGGCCAACCTGGTGCAGGGCTTCAAGATCTCCTTATGTGGGACCTTGGAGCCTAGTGCCAGAACTGTAAACACATTGACTGGGTGATTATGTTTATAACAATTGCTCTTTAGGTGGGTTGCGACGGCCTTTGGGGTCGGGGTTTCCTGCTCTCTTTTGGTGACTGGTTATTCCGGGAGGGTTCGATGACTGCCCGAGTGTGGGATTGTTGAGGGGGGTACTATAGGGGATGTTTGCTATGTTCTATTGTTATTGCTCATCAGTTGATGCTCAATAAATGGGTAGAATTAGTCTCAAAGAATATGTTTTCTCCTGTAGTTATGGTTGCAACGGTCACACCATCACTCTCTCCCAGTGCGGCATGGGCGACAACACACTAACACTATGGTTACACAATATAAGTTTATGATCAGGAATATACGGGACATGAATAACCCCATGAAAAGGATGAGAGCGTATACCTACTTGTGCTGCTATAATGTGGCGATAGCCTTTTTACAGGAGACACATCTCTGGAGTGATTGTATTGGCCACCTCCGAAAGAGGTAGCAGGGAACCATCTACGCCACATCATAATCTAGATATGTGTGCGGGGCTCTCATCTAGGTGGCCCAGAGGGTTCAGTTTAAATGCTCATGCACTGTTATAGATGAGGAGGAGTGATACATAATACCAGAAGGTACCCTAAATGCACATGAATTTGGTTAATTAAAGGTCTATGCGCTCAATACAGATGACAGGGATTTTTTCAGCAGGATAATGGCTTCAGCACACATTTGACCTATGGCAGAGATACTCATGGCGGGTAACTTCAACTGTGACCTTGACGGACAATTGTACAGATCCACCCCCCACATAATGATATGCACCACTAGGAAATTCTCTTGCTGCTTTAACACTTGCCGATACTTGGCGCTCACAGCATCCACCTACACTTACCTACTCCTGTCACACACCGGCAATGGTAACCCAGAGCCAGCTGGACTACTTCTTTGAACACACCGGTAGGACACCGAGGGTGACGTACATACAATACTTGGCGTGCTACATCTGGGACCACTCCCCCATGCTGCTCACCTGGACTGACAGCACCTCCTAAATACCATTGTGGCGACTGAACACCGAGGCACTGATTGATCAGGCCTTTAGTCACATACTCTTGGAAGCTCTAACCCACTACTTTGAACACAACTGCTACACTGTGAGTAGCAGGGCCATAGAATGTGATGCAATTAAAGTGGTGGTTCGTGGTGAGTGTATGTCTGCAATGATAGGCAGACATCACACACTGACAAACCGAGAGGCACAGTTGACGAAGATTGAACAGGTCCTAGCAACTGACCCCAGTCAGAGGATCACATGGGTTAAGGAAAAGCAAGCTTTAAATACAGTCTGGGACCAACTTGAAAAATATAGCAAGAAAATGAGTCAGAGGGACTGGGCAGGGCGTATGCTGGCCAGACTAATAAAATCTGATAATATCCAACGGCCAATCTTGGCGATACGAACTCAACAAGGAGACAGTACATACCCAGAAAGCAATTAATGAGGCATTCACAGTTTACCTTCAAAAGCCGTATGCTAGGGCTCCAGTAGCTGCCCTACCTCTCCAACAACTATCAAAAGAAGACAGTGACTCCCTTAATGTCTCCATAACTAGGCAAGAAATCCTGGAAGCGATTGCTGCATTTGAAACAGGCAAATCCCCTGGAGGGGGTGGGCTACCTGCAGAAATTTACAAGGTTTTTCAGCCTCGCTTGCTGACAGGCTACCACCAATATTCAATGAGGCCCTCAGGGTTGGCAACCTGCCTAGCTCTATGAGGAAGGCCCTAATTGTTGTGGTCCCCAAACCGGAAAAGGATCCACTAGACCAGCGGTTCCAAACCTGTGGTCCGCGGACCTCCATGGGTCTGTGACACATTCCCAGGGGGTCCCTAGGTCTGGGCTGGCAGGAAGGCACTTCTCCAGCTGGGGTCTCTTGCTGCATGTTTTTTAATATTTATTACTTCATTTGTGCAGCAGTTTGAAAAGATTGGACAAAGTTCCATTTACATCCAGGAGCTTTCAAGGAAAAATAAAAGTGTCAAGATAACTGATGATTAATGCACCTGCTGGAGAGAGATGTCTAGTGGCAGTTTTGTCCAATCTAAGGTAGCGTAGTTGGTTAATATGCCTGCTGCAAAGAACCTGCATCATGCAAAGTACAGTATTTTATGTGCACAGCACAGTGGGTTCCTGCTTTTGTCACAGAGATTCTTTTGTTGCTAGCAGTTCATAAGTAATAATCGTCCTCTAGCACAGTAAGCTATGAACTGTCATCAAAGGGCTGCATGCAAACTGCATGGTACAAATTAGAAAGTTATGCTTCCCCCGTGCCCCCAGACTTTCACTATCCTTATGCTGCAAAAAAAGGTTTGCTTGAGAATGAATACATTCTTGTTATTAAAATCAGCGCTAACCACTGTGTGATGTTCTGAATCCTGAGTTTGTGCTTCTCCAGACCAACCACTCTTAGAAAATGCCTACCATATGGGTGACATGTGAATCCTACACCTTGTAGTCCCCTTTAAAAAGCTCCAACACCATACACTGGTATGAGAAGTGCTATAAAACAAATGAATTACATGTGAGAGAGTGGCTATAGGGAGATGAGAGGTCCTTATGGTTATACTTCCTTTCCCCACCACATATTTATGTGAAAAAGCTTTCTCAGATCTTCGGTACCTAAAAACAGAAATTGCTTGGGAAATGTAGAGTCTGACCTGAGGATTCAACTTTCCTAAATAAATCCAAACATTGAAAAGTTAGTCACCGAGATGCAGCCCCAACCTTTACATTAAAATTATTTCGATTTTTGAATCTTTGTTCAATATAAAATAATTATATCTTTAGTAATTTGAGTATTTGTTTGGTGTTTACTTGTTTGTGTATTTTTTGTGAATTATTGTTTTACTGTTCGAAATTTAAATCGTACAAACTGTGTGGGGGCCCCTGGCGTCCAGTAGTGATTCTGTGGGGGTCCTTAGGAGTCAAAAGTTTGGGAACCACTGCACTAGACTTATCTTCTTCAAGACCTCTCTCTATGCTAAATGTGGATCAGAAGATACTGAGTCACATCCTGGCACAAAGATTGCTCCAGCACCTCCTGAGCTTGATAAACACAGATCAATCAGGATTTATCCCATGACGCAATATACTGCAAAATCGGAGGTGACTCACTCATTTCCTACATGTCCTGAATTGCAAGAGGACCCTTACGCCTTAGCGTTCCACGATATCGAACAAGCGTTCGATTCGATCCACTGGGACTATTTATGGCAGGTAAAGGGGTTGGAAGTAAGTTTATTTGCTGGGTCCGCCTATTATACCAGTCCTCCAGAGCTAGGGTACGAACAGGCAGAAGTGTATTGGATGTTATTGAGCTACAGTGTGGCACCCAGCAAGGTTGCCCCTATCCCTATTACCTTTTGCCTTGTCAAAAGAGCCGCTGGCCTGCCAACTTTGGCAGGTACTCCAAGGGTGGGCCCTGATCATAGGCATAGACCGAACATATTGTCGTCTTGTATGTAGACGATGCCATGGTTTATCTTCTGCAACCAGATATTACAGTACCACTGTTACTCAATCTTATGTCTGAGTTCTGGGAGTACTCCGGGCTATGGCTCAACAAAACTAAGTCTCTCCTGTTCCCGGTGGGCTGCCTTGGGGTCTTTCAGCCCAGCAGCGACCCAGGTGGACAGTTGACTCAGTTAAATACCTGGGAGTCCACACAGCCCACACTGAGCATCAGGTCTTTGAACTAAACATAGGTAGGATACTCCTAAGTCTTCAATCCAATTTTGGAATACCCTCAAACTGTCCCCGATAGAGAAGACAGCCCTGACATAAATGGCGATCCTTCCAAGATGTCTATATGCCCTGCAAAGGGCGATGTACGAAATACCCAAAAAGTATTTCGGGAATTAGACTCATTGTTGGTTAATATCTTCAGGACTGCCAATAGACGCAGGGTTAGCTCTGTAGTATTCAAAAGCGAATGGTGTAAGGGCGGCACAAAGGTCCCAGACTTTGAATTATATTATTTTGCAGCATGCCATCTATTGGTTGGATGGATAGCTGAACTGGGAGCGATCCCTGTTTGAGGGTACATATGACAGTCACCAGTTGGGAGACCTGCTGTTCAGGGGTCGCCATATTCCTGAATCTTTGCAACGCCTAATACGTCAGATGGTGAGCCTCTGAGAGAGGATCTCTTGCCGGATAGTGGGACACGCCTCTTATGCACCGATCCCTGATATATGGATCTTACGTCCTTTTGCTGAAATAGTGACATATATGCGGTGAGCCGATGGCTTCAGGGAGGGTGCCTTATGCTCTCTAACCTATACCCAGAGTGGTGATTCATTTCTATACAGGATGCAATTGACTCGTTTGCACTGGGGAGAGGGCAATTCCTTCACTATGCCAAGATTGCCGCTACCGCCCAACAATTATGGCTCTCATTTACAGACGCACCAACCCCCTCCTTGACGATGGTGACCATGCTGAATATGGCAGGGGGTCACCACCTTACAAAGCATCTATAAAGGGCCCTTCGATCTGACAAATTAACACTTCTGTTACAGCTGGAGGAGAAATGGTAGGACATATACAATGACCCTGTACCACTGAAAGAATGGAGTAGAATCCATGAAAGAGTATCCACATGTGCAGATTTCAAACAAATTCAATATAACATAGTACATATGACTTATCTTTCTCCCAAACGCCTTCACATTATTTAGCCTGGCAGAAACCTCCAGTGCCCCTGTTGTGGGGTGCCTACAGTAGACTTCATGCACCTTCTCTAGTACTGACCTGGGGTGATCCCATTCTGGGACAAAACACTGACTTGTATTCAACACATCACAGGGTGGACAACGGCTCAGCAATCCGCTAAGTGTCTGTTTGGTCTACTCCCTGAGAACCCCAAGAAGGCTCTTAGTAGAAGGTATACGATCATGGGACTCATGGTGACCAAGCGTTGAACTGCAATACAATGGCTTAGGCCCCAGCTCCCGATGATGAAGGACTGGAAGAAAGACATATGAGAAGGACCAGAAGAGAAAATAAAGCAGTGCATGCACTACTGGCTTGGGGGGCAATGACACAGGCCTTAATTGAATATGATGGAGAGGGTGTAGTGGGTAAGACCGGTCGAAGTGTGCATGAGATGAGCCCCTAAATGTGCCAAACTGTAATCGCAAGAATTATAACAGCCGCTCTTTCTTCTGTAAGGGCGACGAGATGTGAGACGTGTGCTCTCTTTATACCTTCCTCGCTTGCTTAATATCTGTTCTTTGCTGACTATTGCCATAAGATAAAGTTCTTGCAAAACTAGGGGCGGAAGGGGGAGGTTTTGATGAGCATATTAAGCTGTTAACTGCCCACGATTTTTTAAATGACTTCTATTGACATTGTGCATTATTTCGGTTAATTATTTCTTGTTTTCTGCAAAAGGCCAAATGTATACTGCTGTAATGAGCAATTGCAATGCCTCTAATATGTCTTCACAAATAAAATATATATTTTTTTTAAACGGTAGGCTGACTTTAAAAAGTATGTTATTACATAATTGATTTAATGCCATAACTTCATTAAAATACCTTGTGTTAGGACCTAAGATGAATCAAGGAGCTTGTTTTAAATCCGGACCTTAACTGGGTTGGGATCGTCCAGGTCTAAGACTGAACTGTAATTAAAAATAGGCATGGAAAAGGGTCCCTACTGGGACATATATTCATGTCTGTAACTTTAAGGTCAAAATGATTGATCTATTTCTGAACAATCAATGTAAAAAACGTTCAGGAAAACCACACCAGCCATTTAATTCCTGTTTATTTTCAAAACATTGTATTGTCCTTCCCTTATTCAACTCTTGCTGCTTTGAACAACATAAGTTAATTCAATATATTCATCAAAGATAGGAACGAAAATATTATACTTAATAATGTATTTACAAGTTCTGATTCATATGTCACTTAAGAACTGGGAAAATCTGCTAGGAAAGCCAAATAGCTACATTCATAAGCTTAACGCTATGGGTGGTATTGTGGTCGCTGATATGAAGGATATCATATCCAGAAGGGGCATTTAGTTTTGTCTAAATAAGCAGTAAGCACCTTCTTACAATATGTACTATGCTAGTATTGCGGTGCGGCTGCTGACAGTTTAGCAAAGGAGGCAGACAACTGAACTGCCAAGTTTAAATAGAAAATGTTAAGTCAACTTGGGAAGAAAAGTCAAATTAACATGAAGAACAACCTCTGCAAGGATCTGAAGGTACACGAAGTCGGAATAACCCTCACAGCTGAAGTTATTGTTTCAAAAGTGGATAACCATCACTGTGCTTCATGCCAGACCTGTTTACGGGTTGCAAGAGAGGGCATGTTACCTTTTATGGGCAACATTATGCCCCCATGCAAAATATTCAGAATTGCCCTTTCTCCTTGAAATTTGGCGGGGGGGGAGAGCGAAGTGAGAGGGAAAATATCTAGAAGCCCAGCTCTTCCAGCAGAATCTGTTGGGGGGTGTGGCTTACTTAGAAAGACAATTCTATGTAACAGCCATCAGTGATTAATCTCAAAATATACTACTGTGCCTGAATATCCTCAGAACATTGTACCTGACTGACCAGGAGTGGAATTCTAAATTGCAATGACTGAACATTTAGGTGGTATCCTTCTAAAATCAATTTGTCTCCACTTCTCATGAGAATCTGTACTCTACACAGGTGGACCTCATGTATTTGTGACTTATGTACAACATTCCAGTCCTGTTCCACAAATACAAAAATAAGTAAAATAAATACATTTCTACATGAATGCTTCATACTTGCAAAATGATTGAAAAACCGGTCTTCTCTTCCAAATATCTCAGATGATTTCATAATGATGGTGTCTGGGAACTCCTCTCTAACAGCTAGTTCTCCAACAGCCTGCAGTACAAACACCAAAAGTGATTTAGACAGAAATGATTCAAGTTATAACTGAATAGAAATACTAAAGGTAATCTGTTTAAGTTATTATGGTAATATCAAAATAATTCACTTCACCTTGAACAGCGCTGAGAAGTAGTTGGTCAGAGACAAGATAAAGTTTATTCAACATTGTATTATATATAATGATCGTTCATATTTAGAGTTTCATGTTTTCAGTGTGTTTTTCCGGAGTTTATCCAACTTATCAAATTTAATATTGATCAGTGGGTGGAGTTTTTCAAGTTTTAACCAAGGTTTTGTGGCAATTATAGCAGAACCTACAGGAGGCTATTCGAAATTGTTGCACAATGGACGGTGGGCAGAGGCGTATAAATGGGACAGTACTAGAAACCACAGCGTACCTTTGCATTAAATATTTTTATCACATATTTTTATCACATCCACATCTACAAATTGAGGTATGTGTACATATAGTGATTAGCACAGAATAGTGTGCTTTTTGGTCATATTCAAAATAGAACCAAAAACCAGGCCAGCAGGTACCACCCACCTTAATGCTAAAAAGGGCTAAAATAAATAAAGGTAACTTAAGAAATAATCTTATAACCCATTACAGTTTATAAGCAATTTTGTTTTGCTGCTATTTTTTCCATGCTTACTAAGAGACTGCAATACAGTGGGCAGTCACTAAACACCTAGAAACTGGAGCCCACCATTGAAACATTCTGGATAACTAGTCTCAAATATAGCTAGACTCCAACTCACTTGTTTGATACAGATACTTTCACTCTAGAAAACTCAGCTGAGCTAACATCTCAATACAAAGGAAGTTGGAAGAACCAATCTCGTGTGACATGATGGTTCTTGGTATTGTCGCCAAGCAGAGGTACTAAGTAACCTTTCACCAAATGAAGGCACTGTGCACATGCTTGGCAGTGCAGCTCAACAACATTTTATGTACTCCAAGGTTGATTGTGCACCTCAAAGTAGGGTAGCACAATGGCGGTGTCTAAAAAGGTTTAAGTGGTGTTTTAAAAGAGACAAGATGAACGTAGCAAAAATCTATTTAGTAAACAAAGAATGAAATGTAATACTATTAGTCAACACAAAGTAACATCAGTGCCATGCAATGATACTTAGGACTGTCTACGTCAGTCTATTCAATACATCAATTGCAATGAAGTTACCACAGAGAAGCACTGATGCTCTAAAATGTTCTCTTCGTGGTATATTAGTTAATTTTTTTATTGCACGCATATAAGTTATATTACGTGGCATGTAAAGGCCATTGTCTTAGATTTTTGGTACATATATGATACCCCAAACCACTTCTGTGTGCCCTTTAACATATATCCTTAAAGCTTCACAACTCAAAGTTGGCATGACAATGAGCTGAGACAAGTAAAGGAATCCTTAATTTCTCTGAATGAATACTGGTTTTATAGCACTAAGCTTACATGATCCCAAATGTTCTGCAGAAACGAAGAAAAGGTCTCTCAAAAACGATGAACGGAGATAATTCAATATTACTCTCCCATTCCACTGATGGTGACCCTCCCCAAGATCATGGTTTAAACAGCTGCACAAGAGGCTGCAGACTGTGACAGCATATGGTACCCTACAGAGTTCTAATTACATACAGCAGAGCAATTAGTTATATTATTACTTACTCATTGTTCTTGAGTGAAGTCAATTACATTCAATTTCCTTGGAATGTACTATGTTTTGTAATGATCTTCAGAGGAACTTGCACACAAACCACTCGTACTTGATGTTCAACGTAGTTCCTTTTAAAACTAGCCATTTCTGTTAACTCTTGGGGCCTCTGTTTCAGGTACAGCATCATCATTAAATCCCCCTTTTTAATGACTTTTCAATATATGACATTTCCCTATATCAAAAGCTTAGAATGTATAAATGATTTCAAGTTTATATAACACTCATGTTTAATTTTTGGCAAACCATCTAAAAATTCTGCATGCATTTTAAAACCATTCTTCCACGATTCTATTTGTTAATAAAGGGGAAATTAGGTCACAAAAACGTTTCAGAAACTCTGCTTTACAAAACACAATTATATGCACCATCTTACCTTTGCTCTCAAGTACTTGGATGGACTCTTCATGTCTGCATTCAGGTGAGACATGTGGATGAACTTCTCAATGCCGGCTTCCCTGACTAACTTGGCAATATCTTTGGGAATATTCACATGCACATCCTCAAAGCGGAAGTTTCTTGAACAAAAGGATGACAGGTTACATTCTATTTATTTTGTTTATATTGCTACAGTAGTAAAAAGTGATAAAACAATGCTTAATAGGATGAAAGGGCACAGACATGGACAATAACATTCTTGAAATCGCAAACGTGATGGCTACAATAACCAATGACATGCTTGAGCCGGTTCATTGAGGTGTGTGTATGCCATGGAAGCTAAATAATGCAGCCTACCATGGAGTCGCGTGTTGGTCTTGGATGTATGTGAAAGAATGCTCATTTGCAGGTGGGTAAAGGATTTCAATGGGTCAGATAATTCCTTGAAATATGTTCCACAGATGAGGAGTATATCTGAGGATCACAAAGAGCATGGCTGTAGCTTTCCTAGCGAGTCAATTTGACTGAAAGGATTCTAATTTCCAACCAAATGTGTGGATTTTGTTTCAAATGAAATGATGTTTGGAAAACAAACATAAACGGAGTGAAGCTAATACAAATATAAAAGCTAAATACTTTTCTACTGATTATTCTTTACAAAGTGTAGCATTGCTTTACTGGAGTGCATTTTCAGGGCATCTGTAATCAACATATGGTGTTTACATAGATTATAATACACATTAAACCACTTTAATATAGTGAAATACAATAAAGCCAACACAACCTAAACCTAAACCAGGTCAAAAACAGGTGTGCAAGAACGTGTGTGATTCCAACATCTTTAACGGGTTAGGAGTTGTGCAGTGGAATTGCTGGATCATTTTCCTAGGTATTTATTTGGAGTATTTCAATAACATTAATAATAGCTTCTACACAGATCAGCATGGATTAGGTATTGAGCTGTTCACGCCAGCTATTTTAAGGGCATCCGCTTATGGATCTTGGTTAGCCAGCCAACAAATCTATGCGTTATTGTGTTCAATCCTACATGTAGGGGTACACGTTGCTAACGTACTGCAAAACAAGGAAGTTACTCGCTCCTAGATTGCCTCCCAGTCCAGAGACATTTTGCAAAAGGCAGCAGAGACAGGACAAAGATGTGGGTTATTTGAAGGTTCATGCAAGCTGTGTTGGGTCACGATCACACAGCTCGGAGCTGAGTCCTGCACTGCACACGCTGCCCATCATTCTCAGTGTACTGCTAATGGTGTAGAACACAGTAGCTGCCCAACACAACCAGACAACCAAGCAAAGAAGCTCATTTGAGATATTTAGCAATACTGCCTCTATTTGGTACAGATGGTATAGCAAGAGAAGTAAAGTACAGACAAAAGAGAGGGATAAAGATATGAAGGAGAGATGGGTGAGAGTGACAGAGAAAGGTGACAGAAAGAAAGATGCAAAGAGGTGGAAACAGGAGGAAAGCGTCAGAGAAAGGTCAAGAGTTAGGTAAAGATTTAATATGAGGTAGGAGTGGTAGAGACAGCTATAGATAGAAGGAAATGTAGAAAGACAGATAGAGGTCAGTGGGTTCACCAACGGGCAAGGTAGAGATGAATTCTAGAAAGGCAGAGAGAGGTACACCATTAAAGAGATGAGGTAGTGAGGTAAGTAAACAGAACTGTAAAGTAGAGGGAGCTGTGAGACAGACAGAGAAGTAAGATGAAGACAGATGTAGTCATAATGAATTGCGCATACAGATACATTGCACAACATTCAACAAGATAAAAGACACTGAGATAGAAATGTTTGAAGTACTTATAAGGTGAACATGACCTGTGGAGGGAAAGAAGCCACTGGGACGAGGGAGAGTGAAAACAGAAGCGTTTGTCTGGAGTGCTCAAAACCCCCCAAAATAAAGAACAAAGTAGTTATCTAACTGTTTTAAAATGCAGTGTTTCATGTAGTCAAGCGTTGCATCTACAACCCAAAGCAATCTGATTACCTTAAAAACATGAAAGTGCAGCACTGCTTGTGTTTTCCGGCCACTATAGTGTGGTTTCTGCGGTGTGGTATATATGGCACCCGTTTACCAACCATACAATTATGTACACATTTGTTTTAGTGAAGTGTTCGAATTAGTTACTGGGCGAACATTGACCGAATGGATGTCATAACATATTATGCATAAAGTTACACTGCACAATATTCAACAAGGTTGGAGACACTGAGATAAGAAGTGTTTGAAGTACTTATCGTACAAACATGACCTTTGGAGGGAGAGAAGCCGCTGGGATGGGGGCGGGTGGGAGGAGACAGATCGAGTGAAAACACTTGTGTGGAGTTCTCAAAAACAGGAAAAAAAGTAGCTCCCTAAACAGCAGCAGCCGATGGACACAAAAACTTGGTCTATGCTCTGGGGGAGGGCTAAACACAAGTCGAGGCATGATGCTTGCATGCCATGCACAAATGGGGAGAAAGGATATGAGAGCGATGATGGAGAGAGTGGAAAGCCTGTGGGCGAGCTACAGCTCACCGATTAAACACAACACATTTCTTAGTGACAGTGCATGAGCTGTCTAGCCAAGACATAAAAAAGGTGGAAATGGAGAAAAAGATAGTGAGAAATGAGTACGATAGATGTGAGGAAGAGGGAGCAGAGGCAGAACGAGAGGGAAGATGGAGAAGTGAGGTAGAGAACGAACAGTGATGTAAACAGAGTGAAAGAGGGCTGGGGTGGAGAGAGCAATGAGGTAGAGAGAGGGGAAATTAAAACAGAGAATGGTGATGTAGGAAGTTGGCTCTGTATGTGCTATTTCAAAGTAAGGAATAGCATGCACAGAGTCCAAGGGTTCCCCTTAGAGGTAAAATAGTGGTAAAAATAGATAATACTAATGCTCTATTTTGTGGTAGTGTGGTCGAGCAGTAGGCTTATCCAAGGAGTAGTGTTAAGCATTTGTTGTACATACACATAGACAATAAATGAGGTACACACACTCAGAGACAAATCCAGCCAATAGGTTTTGTTATAGAAAAATATCTTTTCTTAGTTTATTTTAAGAACCACAGGTTCAAATTTAACATGTAATATCTTGTTTGAAAGGTATTGCAGGTAAGTACATTAGGAACTTTGAATCATTTCAATTGCATGTATACTTTTCAAGTTATTCACAAATAGCTATTTTAAAAGAGGACACAGTGCAATTTTCACAGTTCCTGGGGGAGGTAAGTTTTTGTTAGTTTTACCAGGTAAGTAAGACACTTACAGGGTTCAGTTCTTGGTCCAAGGTAGCCCACCGTTGGGGGTTCAGAGCAACCCCAAAGTTACCACACCAGCAGCTCAGGGCCGGTCAGGTGCAGAGTTCAAAGTGGTGCCCAAAACGCATAGGCTTCAATGGAGAGAAGGGGGTGCCCCGGTTCCAGTCTGCCAGCAGGTAAGTACCCGCGTCTTCGGAGGGCAGACCAGGGGGGTTTTGTAGGGCACCGGGGGGGACACAAGCCCACACAGAAATATCACCCTCAGCGGCGCGGGGGCGGCCGGGTGCAGTGTTAGAACAAGCGTCGGGTTCGCAATGGAAGTCAATGAGAGATCAAGGGATCTCTTCAGCGCTGCAGGCAGGCAAGGGGGGGCTTCCTCGGGGAAACCTCCACTTGGGCAAGGGAGAGGGACTCCTGGGGGTCACTTCTGCAGTGAAAGTCCGGTCCTTCAGGTCCTGGGGGCTGCGGGTGCAGGGTCTTTTCCAGGCGTCGGGACTTAGGTTTCAGAGAGTCGCGGTCAGGGGAAGCCTCGGGATTCCCTCTGCAGGCGGCACTGTGGGGGCTCAGGGGGGACAGGTTTTGGTACTCACAGTCGTAGAGTAGTCCGGGGGTCCTCCCTGAGGTGTTGGTTCTCCACCAGCCGAGTCGGGGTCGCCGGGTGCAGTGTTGCAAGTCTCACGCTTCTTGCGGGGAGATTGCAGGGTTCTTTAAAGCTGCTCCTTTGGATAAAGTTGCAGTCTTTTTGGAGCAGGTCCGCTGTCCTCGGGAGTTTCTTGTCGTCGTCGAAGCAGGGCAGTCCTCAGAGGATTCAGAGGTCGCTGGTCCCTTTGGAAGGCGTCGCTGGAGCAGAGTTCTTTGGAAGGCAGGAGACAGGCCGGTGAGTTTCTGGAGCCAAGGCAGTTGTTGTCTTCTGGTCTTCCTCTGCAGGGGTTTTCAGCTAGGCAGTCCTTCTTCTTGTTGTTGCAGGAATCTAATTTTCTAGGGTTCAGGGTAGCCCTTAAATACTAAATGTAAGGGCGTGTTTAGGTCTGGGGGGTTAGTAGCCAATGGCTACTAGCCCTGAGGGTGGGTACACCCTCTTTGTGCCTCCTCCCAAGGGGAGGGGGTCACAATCCTAACCCTATTGGGGGAATCCTCCATCTGCAAGATGGAGGATTTCTAAAAGCTAGAGTCACCTCAGCTCAGGACACCTTAGGGGCTGTCCTGACTGGCCAGTGACTCCTCCTTGTTATTCTCATTATTTTCTCTGGCCTTGCCGCCAAAAGTGG
This sequence comes from Pleurodeles waltl, assembly GCF_031143425.1. Taxonomy (NCBI): domain Eukaryota; kingdom Metazoa; phylum Chordata; class Amphibia; order Caudata; family Salamandridae; genus Pleurodeles; species Pleurodeles waltl. The sequence continues at coordinate 316,713,821 of NC_090442.1, read as the reverse complement.
GGGCCGGGGCCGGAGGGGGCGGGCAACTCCACTAGCTGGAGTGTCCTGCGGTGCTGTGACAAAGGGGTGAGCCTTTGAGGCTCACCGCCAGGTGTTACAGCTCCTGCCTGGGGGAGGTGTTAGCATCTCCACCCAGTGCAGGCTTTGTTACTGGCCTCAGAGTGACAAAGGCACTCTCCCCATGGGGCCAGCAACATGTCTCTAGTGTGGCAGGCTGCTGGAACTAGTCAGCCTACACAGACAGTCGGTTAAGTTTCAGGGGGCACCTCTAAGGTGCCCTCTGGGGTGTATTTTGCAATAAAATGTACACTGGCATCAGTGTGCATTTATTGTGCTGAGAAGTTTGATACCAAACTTCTCAGTTTTCAGTGTAGCCATTATGGTGCTGTGGAGTTCGTGCAAAACAGACTCCCAGACCATATACTCTTATGGCTACCCTGCACTTACAATGTCTAAGGTTTTGTTTAGACACTGTAGGGGTACCATGCTCATGCACTGGTACCCTCACCTATGGTATAGTGCACCCTGCCTTAGGGCTGTAAGGCCTGCTAGAGGGGTGGCTGACCTATACTTGCATAGGCAGTGAGAGGCTGGCATGGCACCCTGAGGGGAGTGCCATGTCAACTTACTCGTTTTGTTCTCACTAGCACACACAAGCTGGCAAGCAGTGTGTCTGTGCTGAGTGAGAGGTCTCCAGGGTGGCATAAGACATGCTGCAGCCCTTAGAGACCTTCCTTGGCATCAGGGCCCTTGGTACTAGAAGTACCAGTTACAAGGGACTTATCTGGATGCCAGGGTCTGCCAATTGTGGATACAAAAGTACAGGTTAGGGAAAGAACACTGGTGCTGGGGCCTGGTTAGCAGGCCTCAGCACACTTTCAATTGTAAACATAGCATCAGCAAAGGCAAAAAGTCAGGGGGCAACCATGCCAAGGAGGCATTTCCTTACAGGTGAATTATGGAGAGGACTGAAGGTGGGCTAGCGAGAAATAGAGAGATGAGGTAAAAGAGAAAAGACTGGCAGAGGACAAAGGAGATTTACATAAAGGAATAATGTAAACAGCTGTTAGGTGAAAGGAAAGGGGTGATGTAGAGAGAAAGTAGAAATGGACATGTCAGATAATTAGAGGTGTAGAGGTAAGAACAGGGGATTGTGGAGACAGAGGGGAGGTTGTGAGAGAAAAAGTGAGATGAGTTAGAGAAAGATGTACTGAGACAGAGGTTAGGTTGGCAAAATTGAGGTATAGGAGTGAGATAGAGAAAGGGGAAACAGATACACAGATCTACTGATACAGAAAGACAGAGGCAAAGAGTAAGTGGTCAGACAGAAATGGAGTTAAGTATGGAGTGAACCATATGACAAAGATCACGGTTGAGCAAACAAAGCATTAACACTAAGCTTTGGTGAAGTATGCACACGATTTCTCATTGTTCAGATCACTTTACCAGGGTATCGCTAGTAAGCTGAGCGCCCTGGGCAATTGCCCACTTTGCTCAAGCCTTAAACGGCTTTGGTGGGGCATATAATTTTTGCCAAGTGTCTAAGTCTTTGAAGATCTCTGGTAGAAGAGTTGTCATAGCGTCTTTGATTAGCTATGTAGAACATGGGTCAACATCAACTGTGGTGGATTTCACAGAACACTATAATTTTCTACATGCTGTAAGGCAGTGAGGGAAACGTCTCTTAATTTTTTGCCAACAAGTGAGTGGTTGCTTTTAAAAATTAAAGTGTTTTAAAACTAGAAGTAAACAAATCACCTTGTTTCCCATTCTCTTCCAACAAGATTGATGACAACGTTCGAGTTCTCCAGGGCTCTTCGAGTGCTATCAAGATCCTTTGGATTCCATTCCTGTTACCGTAGAGACAACACAAAAATATAATTTCACATATAAATAAAAGTCAGCCTTGAGGAGAAAATGTGACAGCTCTTCTATGAAGCATGCCATTTCTCTCTGAGCTAACAGATCTGCAGAAATACAACTGATGACTAAGTATGTGATTAACAGCATTGGAAAGACATTGAGAAGTCTCACAAAGACCCATCTACAAATGTTGCAGCATTTATATCTATACTGCAAGTTCTGAGCAACAAAGTGAAAGAGCCAGAGGAATGAAAGTAACCTGGAACACTCTTTTTAAACCAGATTCCTGTTTTTTGAAGAGGCACAATATGTCTATAATATCAAAATGCAGCCACAAATTTGTAGTTTCCCCCCCCCCCACAAGGACTCATAAAAATCATTAAATCCATGCATCAAGCTGAAATGCAGCATCACTGATTCAAGGTGGAAAGCCCTGCGGACCAATCAAAAAACTAATTTATGAAAGGATTCTTACATTGGGATTACTTTCCGATATGTGTGCTACATGTAATGGCCCTAAACAGGATTGTACTAACCCTGGCATTTTACCCTCTGCAGCTGCAAGGAAAACCAAATCTAATTAAAGGAATGACAATACCTGGACAGGACTACAAGATTACGCTTTATGCTGACATGCTTCTTACTCTGACTGAAACCAGACCATATGTACTCTGCGTGATGTGTTTAACAGAGGATAGCTAGTTTTTTTCAGGATATAAGATCAACTCTACAGGCAGCTATAGAAGGATATATCTTCAAAGGGTTGACAGGTAAGCTTAAATACCTATGTTTATTTTTTAATAGACGTTTGTTCAAAATAGCATCATCTCATCTGAAAGTTGTGATAGTCAAGACTGGCAATGATTTCTCTAAGAGGTCTAGGCTGCACTGTCTTTCTGGAGTTGGGTGCAGATGGGTGCTAAAGATGTATTTAGCACCACTCTATAATTAACTAACAGGCATGCTAACAATCCCTATTGTTAACAGTCATATAAAAAAAAAAACTGACGGCTGAATTAAAGCTTTCACTTCTGTCGGAAGGGAACTTAGCCTCAAAATAAAGTTAAACGTATATTGTACCCCAGGAGGCCTCTAATTACCAAACATGGAATTATACCATTTAGCACATCAGTTATCATAGCTTGACTCTAACGCAGGTATTCAGGAAGTCTAGTATCATCTGAAGACCCCTCCTTCTATGTCTTTAAATCTGATGTCCCATGCCAGGGTGGTTTCATACATATCTTAACTTTGTCAAAACTGCAAGTCTTCTGTTTGGTAAATCCTCACTGCAAATTATTTTTAGCCAGCTATTGGTTCTCCATCAGTCTCTATTTTATCCACACACAAATGTGGCATCCTGTTTGATTGTTAGATAAGCTATGTTTTGCCTTGCAAATTAATGAAGTCCCAACATTTTGCATTCTTCTGTTAAGGATCCTTCACAAAGTTTTGCTCTTTCTTCCCTCTAACTGTTACATGTCAGTGGTCCAGTCACTCATTATGTCTCATCTGGACTACTATAATTATTTATGTCCATACCTCCCTGACCACACATTCCCTAAAATAATCCATTCAGAATTCAACTCCCAAACTGATTCTTAGTCTGAACCGACAATCTCAAATTTCTGCCCACCTAAAATCATTACTTTGACTACCTATGTAAAAATGCAGAATCTTTAAAACACTTCCTCCATGCCACAAAGCAGTCTCTGACCATGCCTCGACCTATCGAAAAAAAACAAAAAACGAACAATTTCTACAATCCCCCTCTTCCTTCGGTTAACAAAGGTCCAACTACTGATCATTCTGAAGATCATGCAGTCCACAGTAGAAAGCACTGTCTTCACTTTGGTTATATCGAAAGGATGCCATATAATTCCTTTATCAATGAGTTGTCTGGAAAATCCCTCCGCTTTCTGAAAACCTTTGGTAAAAGTACCTTTTCTCTGCTCCATAGTCCCTTATCCCTTCTGTTTCTTAGAGGTGGTACATCTTGTTACAGGTTATAGTTGTGCACTCTACAAATCTTCATTCATTCAAGAAATGAGGAGTGTGCAGATGTACTTATGCAGGTACACTTTAATAAAACAATGCAGGTTTTCTAATTGATGAGAAGCCCCTTTGTTGGCCTGAGCAGTCTAACAGGAGGTTAGGCATAGTGGAGGACTAATACTGGAGTATTAAAAACCTTTGTCAACTTACACACCAAATTTCAGATCTCTCCTTATAAATCTTGGGGTTACAGGCAATAAATACATTATGTTGGTGGCAGAGTGGGCCAGTCCCTTTTTCCACCCACACATCTCCTCAAATACATTGTGAGTTCAGTATAGGAAAGCGATATTTGGCATATATATATATATATATATATATGGAAAATGTCACTTACCCAGTGTACATCTGTTCATGGCATGAGACGCTGCAGATTCACATGCTGTGCATTATCCCGCCATCTAGTGTTGGTCTCGGAGTGTTACAAGTTGTTTTTCTTCGAAGAAGTCTTTTTGAGTCACGAGACAGAGGGACTCCTCCCTTTCGGCTCCATTGCGCATGGGCGTCGACTCCATCTTAAGATTGTTTTCCCCGCAGAGGGTGAGGTAGGAGTTGTGAATATACTAAAAGTGCCCATGCAATGGAGTAAGTATGTATGTACATAATGTGTATTAAAATAGTATTTATTTACAAATTTACAATTTTCATTCAACTTATAACGGCTACAGGCTCCCGGGGAGGCGGGAGGGCGCATGTGAATCTGCAGCGTCTCATGCCACGAACAGATGTACACTGGGTAAGTGACATTTTCCGTTCGATGGCATGTGTAGCTGAAGATACACATGCTGTGCATAGACTAATAAGCAGTAATCTCCACAAAAGCGGTGGCCTAGCCTGTAGGAGTTGAAGTTGTTTGAAATAATGTTCGTAATACAGCCTGTCCTACTGTGGCTTGTTGTGTTGTTAACACATCTACACAGTAATGTTTTGTGAATGTATGAGGCGTAGACCATGTTTCTGCCTTACAAATTTCTGTCATAGGTATATTTCCTAGAAAAGCCATTGTGGCGCCTTTTTTCCTAGTGGAATGCGCTCTTGGTGTAATAGGTAGATCTCTTTTTGCTTTAATATAGCAAGTTTGAATACATTTTACTATCAATCTGGCAATGCCTTGCTTGGATATAGGATTTCCTGCATGAGGTTTTTGGAAGGCTACAAACAATTGTTTTGTTGTGCGAAACTGTTTTGTTCTGTCAATGTAATACATTAGTGCTCTTTTTATGTCTAATGTATGTAAGGCTCTTTCGGCTACGGAGTCTGGTTGTGGAAAGAAGACTGGGAGTTCCACTGTTTGGTTTAGGTGGAATGGTGATATAACCTTTGGTAAGAATTTGGGATTTGTACGGAGAACCACTTTATGTTTATGTATTTGTATAAAGCGTTCTTGTATAGTGAATGCTTGTATCTCACTTACCCTTCTAAGAGATGTGATCGCTATTAGGAAATCTACCTTCCAAGTTAAGTATTGCATTTCACAAGAGTGCATGGGTTCAAATGGTGGTCCCATGAGTCGTGTTAATACAATATTAAGGTTCCACAAAGGTACTGGTGGTGTTCTCGGTGGTATGATTCTCTTTAATCCCTCCATAAATGCTTTGATAACTGGGATTCTAAAAAGCGATGTTGAATGTGTAATCTGCAGATAGGCAGATATTGCTGTGAGATGTATTTTAATAGAAGAGAATGCTAGTTTAGACTTTTGTAAGTGTAATAAGTAATTTACAATGTTCTTTGCGGAAGCATGTAGTGGTTGAATTTGATTATTGTGGCAGTAGTAAACAAATCTTTTCCATTTGTTTGCATAACAATGTCTTGTAGTAGGTTTCCTAGCTTGTTTAATGATGTCCATACATTCTTGTGTAAGGTCTAAGTGTCCAAATTCTAAGACTTCAGGAGCCAGATTGCTAGATTGAGCGATGCTGGATTCGGGTGTCTGATCTGTTGTTTGTGTTGAGTTAACAGATCTGGCCTGTTTGGTAATTTGACGTGAGGTACTACTGATAGGTTCAGCAGTGTTTGGTAGCACGGTTGGTGAGCCCAAGTTGGTGCTATGAGTATTAGTTTGAGTCTGTTTTGACTCAGTTTGTTTACCAGATAAGGAATGAGTGGGAGAGGGGGAAAAGCGTAAGCAAATATACCTGACCAACTGATCCACAACGCTTTGCCCTTGGACTGAGGGTGTGGGTACCTGGATGCAAAGTTTTGGCATTTTGCGTTTTCTTTTGTTGCGAATAGGTCTATTTTTGGTGTTCCCCAGCATAGAAAGTAATCTTGTAGGATCTGGGGATGAATTTCCCATTCGTATGTTTGTTGGTGATCTCGACTGAGATTGTCGGCTAACTGGTTTTGAATGCCTGGGATGTATTGTGCTATTAGGCGACTGTGAATTGCCCAATGCCAAATTTTCTGTGCTAAGAGACACAGTTGTGACAAGTGTGTCCCTCCTTGTTTGTTGAGGTAATACATTGTTGTCATGTTGTCGGTTTGACAAGAATGTGTTTGTGGGCTATTAGTGGTTGAAATGATTTCAATGCTAGAAACACTGCCAACAGTTCTAAATGATTTATGTGAAGTTGTTTCTGTTGATTGTCCCATTGTCCCTGTATGCTGTGCTTGTTGAGGTGTGCTCCCCACCCCATCATGGAAGCATCTGTTGTGATCACGTATTGAGGCACTGGGTCTTGGAATGGCCGCCCTTGGTTTAAATTTATAGGGTTCCACCATTGAAGCGAGAAGTGTGTCTGGCGGTCTACCAACACTAGATCTTGGAGTTGACCCTGTGCTTGTGTCCATTGTTTTGCTAGGCACTGTTGTAAGGGCCGCAGGTGTAATCTTGCGTTTGGGACAATGGCTATGCATGAAGACATCATGCCTAGAAGTTTCATTACAAACCTCACTTGGTAGTGTTGGTTTGGCTGTATGTTTAATGCTGTATTTTGGAACGCTTGTACCCTTTGCGGACTTTGAGTGGCAATCGCTTTGTGTGTGTTGAGTGTTGCTCCCGAGTATTGTTGTATCTGGGATGGATGCAGATGTGATTTCTGGTAATTTATAGAAAATCCTAGTTTGTGGAGAGTTTCTATAACATATTGCGTGTGAAGAAGACACTGTTGTTGAGTGCTGGTTTTTATTAGCCAGTCATCTAAGTAAGGGAATACGTGCATGTGCTGTCTCCTTATGTGAGCGGCTACTACTGCAAGGCATTTTGTAAATACCCTTGGGACTGTTGTTATCCTGAACGGTAACACTTTGAATTGATAGTGTATGCCGTGTATTACAAACCTTAAGTATTTTCTGTGGGAAGGATGTATGGGTATGTGAAAGTAGGCATCCTTGAGATCTAAAGTTGACATGTAGTCCTCTTTTTTTAATAAGGGAACCACGTCTTGAAGTGTTACCATGTGAAAGTGATCTGACTTGATGAAGAGATTCAGTGTTCTGAGATCTAATATAGGTCTTAACATTTTGTCCTTTTTTGGAATTAGGAAATATAGTGAGTAGACACCTGTTCCTTTCTGATGTTTGGGTACTAACTCTATTGCTTGTTTTTGTAATAATGCTTGGACCTCTAGTTGTAATAGGTCTAAGTGTTGTTTGGACATATTGTGTGTCCTTGGGGGCACATCTGGCGGAACATTTAAGAATTCTATGCAATAACCATGTTGGATAATGGCTAGGACCCATGCGTCCGTAGTTATGTGTGTCCAGTTTTGGTAGTATGTGGTAAGTCTCCCCCCCACTGGTGTTAAGTGTTGGGGTTTTGTGACATTGAAGTCACTGTTTGGGTTGACTTGTCTTAGGTGTTTGAAATTTTCCCCTTCCTCTTGGGAATTGTCCACCTCTGTATGAGCCACAAAACCCTCCTCTCTGGTACCGTCCCTGATAGGTAGGTCTGGTTTGTGAGGTGGAAGGCTCTGGTGTTTGCATTCGAAACCCCCCTCTCAACTGTGGCTTTCTAAATGCGCCTCTGTTCTGTGGGGAGTAGAGCGGGCCCATGGCTTTGGCCGTGTCCGTGTCCTTCTTTAATTTTTCAATTGCTGTGCCCACTTCCGGCCCAGACAATTGTTCTTGGTTAAAAGGCATGTTTAACACAGCTTGTTGAATTTCTGGTTTGAAGCCCGAGCGTCGTAACCATGCATACCTGCGAATGGTTACCGCAGTGTTGACTGTTCGTGCCGCTGTGTCTGCAGAGTCTAACGCTGACCTTATTTGGTTATTGGATATTGCTTGTCCTTCTTCCACAACCTGTTGGGCACGCTTTTGGTGTTCTTTGGACAAGTGCTGTATAATGTGTTGCATCTCGTCCCAGTGTGCCCTGTCGTAGCGAGCCAGCAGGGCTTGTGAGTTTGCGGTCCGCCATTGATTGGCTGCCTGCGCTGCCACACGTTTGCCCACTGCATCAAACTTCCTACTCTCTTTGTCAGGCGGTGGTGCGTCTCCTGACGATTGAGAGTTTGCCCTCTTTCTTGCTGCTCCTACAACCACCGAGTCTGGTGTAAGTTGCTGTGTTATAAACACAGGGTCCGTTGGGGGAGGTTTGTATTTTTTCTCCACCCTAGGCGTGATAGCCCTTCCTTTAACTGGGTCTTGGAAGACCTGTTTTGCGTGCTTGAGCATGCCGGGAGCATTGGCAGACTCTGGTATGAATTGTGGGTGGGTGCCAAGGTGTTGAATAGGAAATCATCTTCTATTGGCTCTGAATGCATTGCTACATTGTGGAATGTTGCTGCCCTTGATAGTACCTGCGTATATGCAGTACTGTCCTCTGGAGGTGGCGGACTTGTTGGGTAACAATCTGGGCTGTTGTCTGATACCGGAGCATCATATGAGTCCCATGCATCCGGGTCATCCTGTGTCATCCCTGTATTAATAGGTGACTGCATCGGAGGTGTTGTTACCGGGGACAGCTGTGGTGAGTGTAGTGGAGAAGGTTGTGGCGAAAACCTTGATAGTGGGGTTTTATCTCTTGCCACCTTTGCCTTCGGCTGCATTTCTGACTCATGAAATGCCAGCTTTCTCTTGGTTTTAATTGGAGGAAGAGTTTGTATTTTTCCAGCCTCTTTCTGGATATGCAACCTCCTTTGGGTATGGTCTGGTTCCACCATACTTATTTCCTGCTCAAATCCGTGTGTATGCATTTGGCTGGAAAGTCCGTGCTCTTCTGTGTAAGAGCTTCTTTTCGGTTGCGAAGCCGCTTTTTTCGGTACCGATGCTTCCGATAAAGTATTTTTCGGTTCCGACGTTACTTTTCTCACCTTGGGTGAGTCGAACTCTCGGTGCAGAGATCGTTCGGAGCCTTAATCTCGACCGGAGTCGGATGTCTTCGGCAATTCTTTGGCCTTTTTCGGTGCCGATGTTTGGTCACCTTCTTTTCGATGGGTTAAGCCCTGGTCTGTTGGCGGTGGCATCCCCTTGGCCTTAACGATCTTTGTGTGAGTAAGAACTTAAAAGGAAAATGTATACAAAACCTGCTTATATTATAATATTAGCATTTTTGAGGTGTTGCTTTGTAAGTTGTGCCATATTCCTCGAGGAAATATTAATGCCTGTTATATTGCCTACATCATCTCCTGTATTACAAGATGTCAATGATCACCATCATAAGGAATATAAAGACAATGCAGCTATACAGACTATGAATGCTTATCACAAGAAAATGAATGTTTCAGACTGTTGGATATGCTTGAAACTCCCAACAACAGTATAAAAAAAAAAATAAAAAAAAACATTTCTTACATCTTCCTTGGTTATACGAAGATTTATGTTTTATTATATATAAAATGGTTATTACTTGGGTTCTAAGAAGCAAACAAATTAACTTATGTAACCTATATTGAGAAAAGGTGATTACATCTGGTTGTAGTAATTATTTACAGAAGCCATTTGATAGTACAGTGGAGAATTCAGCACACAGAGGTTTGCTAAATTTTACTACCATGTCTAGGAGATGTAGGGATTTCTTTATGTGGCTAAATAACTCAGAAATAGAAGACACCAATCTTTCATATCTTATGATAGCAGCTAACACTCAAGGTAAATTATGTCTACATGCCAACAAGTCACAAACATTACAAAAGCCGGTCACAGTGGGGGGGCAGTGTATGTAAAACTACATTTTCACTTGGCAATAGTTAATGGCCTAGCATACCTTTATATGCAGGGGAAAATCTATTGGATATGTGGAGTGAAAATCTATACCTGGCTACCTTTAAACTGGGCAAGTACTTGCTACCTTGGAATTGTATTTCCTGTGTCAGACATCACAGTAGAGACAATATGAAATATTGAATGGTGGATCTTAAAAGAGTGAGGGGAGGAAGGGAAAAACAAAAGAAAATTCAGCAGGAGAAAGAGTTTCTGACCTTGTAAAGTGTTTCTTTTATCCTTTGAAGATCAAGAGAATGGGTAGATTGCTGAAGACAACAATTAACGAAACATCTGTGGGAATAGCTAATCTAAAAGTAGAAGAAGCTGCACTACGTTTTAGTAACTTTACAAAATAGGACTCTTATTTGGTTCGGTGGGGTGTGGTAGGCATTTCAGCTTGAATAGGTACTAATAATACTTGCCCTATTAGGTGGGAGTTGTCTGTTAATACATTTGTTGCCAAACTGTTTGTCAGCCCGTACATTTACATGTTGCCCTCAAATTACGAGGGTGATGATGGCAAGACCAGGGGCCATACAAGTTGATAATTGTGATGAAATATGATATGATGAAAATAGAAATAGATGAAAGTTGAACAAATAATTGAATATTAGTTCAAAAGGGAGGATTGAGTGCATGCAATTTCTCGGTTTCATGCAATTCATAATTATTTTGTGCCAGACAAGTTTTACTTATACCTGTTCACTAGTCTACTTCTGAGAAATGCTTCTCTGTTCACATACCGTTAACTGTCAACTGTCCCTGACACTCAGGAACATCCAAATAAAGTTACTCTTTCCTGTCTTGTAATAGCTCAAGGTCTGTCCTTCTAAGAGAGGACAGCTGAGGTCTACAAGAGTTGTGTTTTTTACCCTGGAAAGTCTCTGGTTAGGCCTTTTCTAAATTTGTGCTTGAAACTAGTGAGGGAAAGAGGAGAAGTCTAAAATGAAGAAGTCCAAAAGCAGTATATCTGTCCGGCACATGTACAGCCACATCCTTTCAAGGATGTGAGCACCCGTTGTGATATTTTTGTGTTTCATGACTCATGTGTTTCAATTATAGCCAACCATTTCTTGAACATATATATATCATGTGCATGTTTACATGCAGCAGAGTTGCTGGTCTGAAGTGTACCAGGCTCTCTGCAGAGCTGCAATTAAATGAACAACATTCTTTTCCACGTATGCATTCGGTCCTATTTGGGAGCAGTGACATTATTTACAGTCCTTAAAACAAGGTCTCATATGATGATAACAACTGAAAGGTTGACAGATTACAGAGTAACAGTGGTTAAGACAGTTTGGCACTTAATGCTGCCTCGTCTTACCATAAAACAGAGAATGTATATGTTGTGTAATATCTTAGACCTTTACTTCAAAGAATAAATCCTTACCAGAAAGATGATTTGGCCAAGGTCACCCATAGGACGAAGATACATAATATCATACTGGTCACAGCGATGGGGAATCACTATCTGGGATCCGACACGCCCTACATTTCGAACATGACAAAAATAAATGAGATTCATTTAATTACTGAACAAAATATTGTAACCACATTTTACGTTGTTTTTTTCTGGAACCAAACTATTTCCCTTGTTATTGGTATTAAGCAATATGGACCACTGAATTTCTATAAATTAAGCAACAATATATTTGGAAAGGCAATACTTTAGTTAAATTCCTTTTAGATGGTTTAATCCCACAAGTGCTGGGAGCATTCTCCTCCATGCTTAGCACTTTTTTGCCTTTTGAGGTGGGATCCTTCATTACTTTTTTCCACAAATGATGTACAGGCCAGACTTGTCCCCACATGCTGGGAATTGTGAAGGAACGTATTTACCCTAAAAGGGCCTGAGAACATAGCCAAGCTATGGCAAGCAAGCGTGTGGGTTTTCTTCTAAAAATACAACATTAACAAACTGTTGTGCTTAGGTTGGCCTTTCCCCAGCTTTTGGAAATAGTTTTAAAAAAAAATCATCACTTTTTCCAGTTTTGTAAATTGCAGTCAGTATTACCTAGTTTTGCAATTTCTACCCACTTACAAAGTGCAGGAGAGAGAGGTGAAAAAACTCATACCTGAACTCAAAACGCTTTATCATTCATAAAAGTAGATAAAGACAAATAAACTAGTACTGAATGACATGAAAGAAAAAACCTGTGAACAAACGTTCACAAAATGAAAAGAGCATTGTCAAAGCCTATAGATTTCTCCATTCTAAAGAATAAATTGCATTCACATGTTCATGTCTTTCAAATGCAACAACGAGCATGCCTCAATGCAGGCAGCAGTATATCTTGTGCTGTAACTATAGGCATTACTGGTCTTTTTTATCTGTTTATTTTACTAAATCAGCACCTCTGGGAAGGTGTAAGATGTATGCACTGTAGAAGAGGAGGGAGGTTTAATTATGATAGGTTAGGTGTGGAAGGTAAGTTTGGTATGCTAGGCTAACACTGTTGGGGGTGGCAGGTCAGATATGGTAGGTGCGGTATAGCAGGCAAGTTATGATATGTAATGCATTAAAGTTATGGTAGGTACGTATGTATAGTAGTTGTGGTAGGTGTGGGCTAGTAGACAGCTATCGTAGGTAAGTAGGTATGGTAGGTATTTTAAGTAGGTATGATATGCAGGTTTGGAAAGTAGAGGAGGTATGTTAGGTTGGGTATGGGAGGTAGGTTAAGTGTGATAAATTAGGTAAGATAGGTATGGTACGTTAGTAATGTCAGGTAAAGTAGGTTAAGTATGGTAGTCATGAGATATGATTGGTAGGTATGGTTGATAGATATGCATGGTAGTGATGTTAGAATGATAAGTTTGAGGCATAGTAGGTTAGGTACGATAGATTACGTATGGTTAGGTAAAGGATATTAGGTGTGGTAGGTATTAATGGCAGTAAGGCAGGAATATTAAATACAAGAGAGGGACTGGGAGATTACTGGTCCAGTGTACGGTCTCCCAAATAACCTGTTATATAGAAAAGTACACTGTTCCAAAAGACAACAAACCTATTTACTGTATAGGAAAGCAAGGGAGTCAGAGATATAACTGATATCAGGAGAGCCCTCAAGCACCCACTAGGGTGACAGGTTTCATCATTGGGCTATCTCCTCGTCAGACCGGTGCTGCAATGTCTGGTGGACCACCCACAAACTGGGATGGTAGTAAACCAGAGGCAATTTGCCAGGTAAAGGTCTGGAATGAAAAACTGACTAAAGAGATAGAGAAGGATGTGTGAGTGAAGGAGAGTGAGAATAAAAAAAAAACTGCCTCTGAGCCTAAAACATCACTTTAATGAATCAGAGGCAAGGTTCAGGCCAAGATTAAACTCATTCAGAGTATTAGCGGGAATAATGTCCCGCTGTGCTCTATAAAGAAGGAAGGGTAGTATGCCTAATCCTGTCTATTTGTGGTCAACATGTTTTGCGTCTTTTTTTGGTCAAAAAATGATCCCGTGACGCTTCGTCAGGACCCAGAAAACTACTTCTCCTATTCAAAAGATAATCATGAAGTGCTGGAGTGTCACTTACAAACTGAAGACAAATTGTCAAAGTCAGTTGGTCAATCAGTCGCCCTGCATGAAAGTAAAAGACAAGTACAAATTAGTGCCAACATGCAAATAAGCACTTAGAACAGTGCAATCACAATAAAACAACCCCAAAGTGCCACATATAAAAATAAATAAATAAAAGGGCTTACCATCCCATATTCGAGATAGAGCTCCCTAGGACCGCGCTAGCCTCAACCAAGGAGGTATTACTACGTATGAAAAACACAGTGACAAACAACTGCACGTCAATATGTACAAACTAGCTGGTCATAGAGGAGGCGCCAAAAAATATCAATTTGATATGATCACAACATTCATCAAATAAGACTAGTAATGACAAGAAATCAAACATCAGTCAATAGGAACTGTTAGCCTAAGAAAATCTTAATTCCTATATGGGTTCAATTTCAACATTAAATGCAGGTGCAAGGTCCCTGTACATAGAGGAGGACTTACTCATGAAGTAGCAAGATGGAGAAAGCCAAGCAGGGGAGGTAAAGTAAGAGGCTGAGAATAGCCTATGTATATATAGTTAGGTATAAGCAGTCTGCAAACAAAGTGCGTTCATCCGTCTAAATATTATGAAAGCAAAAACTGCAACCTAATGAACAAAAAGGGGGATGGGGGGTGAACTTAAGAGCCCCCAAACCTCCAAAGGACTTACTTCAACCGTTCCCGTGGTCCAGCAGATCACCTGCCCCGTGCTGCACGCCTGTAGACGCTTGAGCGGCGTCTTCAGGCTCTTTATATGTGATCGTAGAGACGCTTCTACTCGCGTCTCGATCCTGAAGCAACCAGCTGGTTGCTCTGGATCGGGGAAATAAAAGAAAGATCCTTATTCTAGCCCGCGAGCCATCTTTAAAAGGGCATGAATGTCCACGTAAATAACAAGGATAATGTCAAACCCCGTGAGAAAATCGACATCGTAGGGTAAATGTAAATTTTCAAACGAGCGCATCAGTGTTATCAGGTACATGTATACAAAAATATATGAGCAAATATAAACGGGCATTGAAGTCAGGCATGGGCACCTAGTACATTAAAGAGGCGGCCATCTTACCAAAGGTAATTTCTAGTCCAAAGCAAAACAAATTTGAAAAAAATTTGCAGTGTCAGGATCAACTTGGAATGCAAGCTGATGCAATCCACATGTAGTCACTCAACCAAGTGGGTGGCGTATAACTACACTTAAAAATATGGATATTAAGCTCCCATCCAGGTCCCACTATACAAACAAACTCAGAAAACAGTAGTCCCCACGGAGTGAGGATATTAAGGTATTTTAGTCTTGAGTCATAAAACTGAACATGAGTCATCTGAGAACCTAGAAAAGTAAGGAACCAAAGATAGATGGTGAACAAAAAATTTGTATATGTAGTCTTGAAACTGTAGTCACGGTCTAGAGTGTTAAAGAATTCCAAGGAATCTCATCGTTTAGACCTTCACTATAGGTCTTGAGTCTGAACACCCATCTTTGTTCAATTTTAAATAACACAATCCACCACATGTCATCAGGACCATGTTTAGCTTCTAGAAAGTGAGAGCTGAGTTTCGTTGTAATGCGGGAGCATCTGATGTTGCTCCGGTGTTCATTGATACGTTGTTTAACCGGGCGGGTTGTCATCCCAATATATTTAAAATCACAAGGACAAGAAATCAAGAAAATACATTGGCGTGTGTTACAATGGGTATGTTTATTCAAATGCCAGGTACCAAAATGGTCAAGGTCCACTCTATCAATGCGCTTAGTGAGAGGGCAGACATCACAAGAGCCACACGGGTGATGCCCAATGACCGGAGGTAAGTTCCATAGAGTAGTTTGTTTAGCTGAGTCAGGATGTAGGTGAGGGCGAGTGTGGACAACTAAATCTCGTATATTGGGAGATCTTTTAAAAGCAAACAAGGGCCTCGGGATCTGAATGCCGCCACTCTGTAGGATATTCCATTGTTTATTAATGAGTTTCTTAATAGAGTTGGACAACGGGGTGTACGTAGAAACACATGTCAGTCGAAGATATAGACAACTTTATACATTGGGTCAACACCTTGGACCCATTCTTGAGATTTACTGCCCATTCTTCATCTACACAAATCTCCTTTCTGGACCTTGTGATTAAGATAGATAATGGCAAACTTATCACCAGCACCTTCCACAAAAGTACAGATCGTAATAGTTTACTTTTGTATGATAGCCATCACCCTAAGGCCCTGCGTGACAACTTACCTGTTGGCCAATTCCTAAGGCTACGTCGCAACTGCAGCTCTATCCAAGCTTTTGACATCCAGTCCCTTGATCTTAAACAGAAACTCCTTGATCGTCGCTATCCTAAAAAGATCATTAATCCTGCTTACAAAAGAGCTCAGAATAATCACAAAGATGCCCAACTGGCACCTGTACTTAGAGAGCCGAGAAATCGAATGACATGTGTT
The DNA here is from genome assembly GCF_031143425.1 of Pleurodeles waltl. NCBI lineage: Eukaryota > Metazoa > Chordata > Amphibia > Caudata > Salamandridae > Pleurodeles > Pleurodeles waltl. The sequence continues at coordinate 316,697,776 of NC_090442.1, read as the reverse complement.
TCTACGTACACCCCGATGTCCAACTCTATTAAGAAACTCATTAATAAACAATGGAATATCCTACAGAGTGGCGGCATTCAGATCCCGAGGCCCTTGTTTGCTTTTAAAAGATCTCCCAATATACGAGATTTAGTTGCCCACACTCGCCCTCACCTACATTCTGACTCAGCTAAACAAAATACTCTATGGAACTTACCTCCGGTCACTGGGCATCACCCGTGTGGCTCTTGTAATGTCTGCCCTCTCACTAAGCGCATTGATAGAGTGGACCTTGACCATTTTGGTACCTGGCATTTGAATAAACATACCAATTGTAACACACGCCAATGTATTTACTTGATTTCTTGTCCTTGTGATTTTAAATATATTGGGATGACAACCCGCCCGGTTAAACAACGTATCAATGAACACCGGAGCAACATCAGATGCTCCCGCATTACAACGAAACTCAGCTCACACTTTCTAGAAGCTAAACATGGTCCTGATGACATGTGGTGGATTATGTTACAGGTGCCGAGAAACAATAGTAACGATCCCAACTTCTCATTTAAAATTGAACAACGATGGGTGTTCAGACTCAAGACCTATAGTGAAGGTCTAAACGATGAGATTCCTTGGAATTCTTTAACACTCTAGACCGTGACTACAGTTTCAAGACTACATATACAAATTTTTTGTTCACCATCTATCTTTGGTTCCTTACTTTTCTAGGTTCTCAGATGACTATTGTTCAGTTTTATGACTCAAGACTAAAATACCTTAATATCCTCACTCCGTGGGGACTACTGTTTTCTGAGTTTGTTTGTATAGTGGGACCTGGATGGGAGCTTAATATCCATATTTTTAAGTGTAGATATACGCCACCCACTTGGTTGAGTGACTACATGTGGATTGCATCAGCTTGCATTCCAAGTTGATCCTGATACTGCACATTTTTTTCAAATTTGTTTCGCTTTGGACTAGAAATTACCTTTGGTAAGATGGCCGCCTCTTTAATATACTAGGTGCCCATGCCTGACTTCAATGCCCGTTTATATTTGCTCATATATTTTTGTATACATGTACCCGATAACACTGATGCGCTCGTTTTTAAATTTACATTGACCCTACGATGTCGATTTTCTCACGGGGTTTGACATAATCCTTGTTATTTACATGGACATTCATGCCCTTTTAAAGATGGCCGACTGGCTAGAATAAGGATCCTTCTTTTATTTCCCCGATCCGGAGAAACCAGCTGGTTGCTTCCGGATCGAGACACGAGTAGAAGCGCCTCTACGATCATATATAAAGAGCCCGAAGACGCCGCTCGAGTGTCTACAGGTGCGCAGCACAGGGCAGGTGATCTGCTGGACCACGGGAATGGTTGAAGTTAGTCCTTTGGAGGTTTGGGGGCTCTGAAGTTCGCACCCCTACACCCCCTTTTTTTCATTAGGTTGCAGTTTTTGCTTTCATAATATTTAGACGGATGAACGCGCTTTGTTTGCAGACTGCTTATACCTAACTATATATACATAGGCTATTCTCAGCCTCTTACTTTACCTCCCCTGCTTGGCTTTCTCCATCTTGCTACTTCATGAGTAAGTCCTCCTCTATGTACAGGGACCTTGCACCTGCATTTAATGTTGAAATTGAACCCATATAGGAATTAAGATTTTCTTAGGCTAACAGTTCCTATTGACTGATGCTTGATTTCTGGTCATTACTAGTCTTATTTCATGACTGTTGTGACCATATCAAATTTATGTTTTTTGGCGTCTCCCCTATGACCAGCTAGCTTGTACATATTGACGTGCAGTTCTTTGTCACTGTGTTGTTTTCATACGTAGTAATACCTCCTTGGTTGAGGCTAGCGCGGTCCTAGAGAGCTCTAGCTCGAATATGGGATGGTAAGCCCTTTTATTTATTTATTTTTATATGTGGCACTTTGGGGGTAGTTTTATTGTGATTGCACTGTACTATACATTTGCACGTTGGCACTAATTTGCACTTGCCTTTTACTTTCATACAGGGCGACTGATTGACCAACTGAGTTTGACAATTTGTCTTCGGTTTGTAAGTGACACTCCAGCACTTCATGATTATCTTTTGAATAGGAGAAGTAGTTTTCTGGGTCCTGACGAAGCGTCACTGGATAATTTTTTGACCAAAAAAAGACGCGAAACATGTTGACCACAAATAAGAAGACCCTTCCTTCTTTATAGAGTACAGCGGGACATTATTACCGGTAAGACTCTGAGTGATTTTAATCTTTGCCTGAACCTTGCCTCTGATTCATTAAAGTGATGTTTTAGGCTCAGTGCCAATTTTATTTTATTCTCAATATCCTTCACTCACACATCCTTCTCTATCGCTTTAGTCAGTTTTTCATTCCAGACCTTCACCCTGGCAAATTGCCTCCGGTTTAGTACCATCCCAATTTGTGGGTGGTCCGCCAGACATTGCAGCACCGGTCTGACGAGGAGATAGCCCAATGATGAAACCTGTCACCCTAGTGGGTGCTTGAGGGCTCTCCTGATATCAGTTATATCTCTGACTCCCTACGCCCTTGCTTTCCTATAAAGTAAATAGGTTTGTTATCTTTTGGAACAGTGTATTTTTCTATACAACAGTAAGGCAGGAATGACAGGTTGCGTTTGCTAGGCTGGTATTGTAAGTTTTGCATAGTGGGTTATATATGGGTGGTAGGTTAGATATGCTAGGTTAGATATGGTAGGTACTGAAGGGATTTAGCTATGGTAGATAAAGTAGGTTAAGTATGGTGGGTTATGATAAGGTACGTAGGTATGGCTGGTAAATAGCTGTGGTAATAAGTTTGGTATGTACTATGGGTTACGAATGTTAGGTTTGGTAAGACAGGCAAGTTAGATACATTGGTAGGTATGGTTGGTTAGTTAAAGTTAGGTTAAGTAGGGCATTTAGATACTGAAGATAGATGCTATAGGTATGGCTGCAGATAGGTAAGCTAAGTTAGGTAAGCTACACAGTTTGCCTGAATTAAATATATGTGATTTTAAGCATTTTCTATTTTTCTTAAATAAATCATAGCATGGTTATTGAAAAGCACGTACAGTTATAAATCTGAGGTCAGTGTGAACCTATGAGTCATGCTGCTGCTGCAGTTTAATAAAGTGGCCACCTGAGCATCCTCAAAATGAAAGCCTTGATGGACAGCCTATCCAAGTAATTGCAAACATAAAAAAAAAATAAAAAAATAAATAATCACAGGAAAGTCAATAGCATAATAGAATTGAAGCAAAGCCCATTTTTCTCTGTATTTCTTTTTAATCTATTGCTAACAAGAGCTATGGCAATAGATCTATAGATATCTGTAACAAAACCTTAAAAGAGAAATTGTCTGTACGATTTTAATATCCAGCGTTTTCATTTGACAATAAATACAAAAATAGAACTTGAGAAACGATTCCCAATTTCCTCACACGTTTGTGAGGGAAAACTCTGGAATTTGAAGTGAACAGCTGTCCAACGATCTATACGTGCCCATTCTTCTCCCATTAAAGAGATAACTCACTTGTGCGGCTGAGACTATCACATGAAAAAGGGGAACAGAAAAGACCTTAAAAAAAAAAAAAAGGTAACAAAAAACAAAAAAGAAAGCAACCATGTCCAGAGAGAAAGCTATGGTGTCAAAGATTTGTTTTCGCCATTGTAGGAGGTTGCGATATTTGATCCTGGAAACCTACCAATCTTACTGGATACTGGTAAGTCCACATGGTATTGCTTATGTGAATGCTGCCATATTTTCATTGGCAGATTGTCCAGCAAACATCAAAGTTTGGGTGAAAATTCCTCCCATTCATGTGAGGAAAACAATGGTATTTGTAGGGAACAACTAAAGTTATGTTACGTCAATTAGTAGAGTGCCCTAATCACCCATGATAGTATCCTACTGCACAAGCGGGTGTGTAGGCATGTGGTTATTCGAAGAGTCAAGTTTTCAGACTCTTGCGAAAATCAAAAAGTGAGGAGGCTCTGATGTGTGTGGTGTGGGAAATTATACCATGCTTTGGGTGCGATGTCTGAAAACGAGCAACATCCTGCTCTATTTTCGTGAAAGCGGGAGGGGGGGTGGGTGTTGAAAGTGAGGCGAAGAGTAGGCCCTGGTGGTCCGGTCATAGTGTATGCAGCTGTTCAGGTCTGCTGGTTCAATGCTGTGCAAAGCTTTATTTGTGTGGGTGAGGAGTTTGAATTGGCTGCCTTTGCGAATGGGTAGCCAGTGGAGCTATCTGAGGTGGGATGAGATGTATGTCAGGCCTCAAAAATAATGCCAGACTTGCAGCTCAAGTGACTTGAATAATCTACTCGACCTAACTGTAATACACTTGACCCATAAACTCTTCTCAAATTGTGTGGTCCTAGGCAGATATTTTATTTCAGTCGTGTTTTTCTTCATTATAACATACAAGAGCACCTTCAAATATGAGAGTTCTGATGTCCGCTGTCCAAAAACTCTTTTGTTTGATTTAATAGACTAAACTTTTGCTCTGTGTGGAATAGAAATATAGCCCACACATGACCCCTGACTTGTCATCAGAAAGGAGGCAAGAATGTTTCTCAGTTCGTTTTTAAACTCTTACTTTAAATAAAGATATTACTAAAGCATGATGTGATAGCGGACTGTCATGTACAGAGGCATTTTCCATTGATATGCTCTCAAACTTTCCCAATGACATGCAGTTTTACTGATAAAACTACGTAGCGGACAAACAATGTGTGGATATCATGCTTCAGCAAATATTCAGAATTTGCACATCACCAAGTATTCTGATTTAGTTTGATCCTATTAAAATCTTTGCTTTCATCTAACTTCAGACTTAGAAAAAAAAGTGCTTAGACAAAAGTGCTTTCCCAATTACGTAAATATATTTTGAAATATCTGAACAGATCATTTATAAGCTATTTTAATGCTGTGTGCCCTGCATCACTAGCAATCAGTTCACGGTAAAAAATCCTCCAACTTTGCAGTCCAAGTCAGAAAAGTAAACACCAACCTTCCCAATAAAATAAGCAGCAATTTATAAGAAGACATAAGTTGACATTTGACCCCTGTCTGAATGAACAGCAAATATGGCAAAGTAAGGAAGATTTAAAGGCATTTTTATTGCTTGTTCAATTTCTTACTGTACATAACATCTGTTCTTTGCCTCAGCTGGTGCTCTCTTGCCAAACCGGGCTAGTAGGTACTAAAAATAGCTCACCCTGATAAAATCTCACTCGCCATAGCTCTGTGGACTGTGGGTGCAGCCTGGGAGGTAGAGCATTAGTCTTGCGACGGCATTCTGCATGGTCTGGAGTATGTGTAGGAGCTGCTTGGAAATTCTCGTGCAGACTATGTTGCCATAGTAGAGTCAGCTTGTGATGTGTGCTTGTGTGATGGTTCGTCTAATGTGGTGTGGCAGCCATTTGACGTCTTTCATAGCATACATAGGATGAGGAAGCAGGCAGGACTCACTGTGTTGACTTGTGCAGTCATGTCGAGTTTGTAGCCTGGGATGATCCTCAGATTTCTGGCATGGTCAGTGGGTGTTGGTCATAGTTCTGTCAGCCACCACATGGCATCCTATGAAGAGTTCTAGTTTCTGAAGACCAGTACTTCGGTTTTGCCAGAACAGAAGCGTTATTACACTTCTTCCAATAAAATAGTGTCCTACATGTGGGAAGGTCCAAATACGTGACCAGGAGAAGTGATGGAAAACTTATGTTAAGAACCCACCTTTGACATGCAGGATGACTGCAATATTTGAGCCTGTGATTGCCTGGTAAACAGGGACATCTGCCAACCCAAGACATGTTTGAAAACTAGAGAGACAGGAAGGCTGCAACGTTTCTTCTCATCAATGGAATGGAAAAATCTGGAATTAAAGGGCACTGTAAATGTCTGCAGATAACAACAAGCATTTGCAATGCAATAGGGTCTCGCATTTCTCTGAGTTACAGCTATTAGCAGTTGTAAACTCCCAACCGGATTTTTCTTGCCACATTGAATGGAAAAAAACAGTGCGATTGCGCTGCTACAGTTAACTCGTAGTGAAACCTATCTGCAAAAGTGCAATTATCTACGTAACCGGCAAAAGTGCAATTAACTATATAACGGGGTCGATGTTATGCAAAGCGCTCAACTTCTGCCAAGCAAGATAGCGCTGCGAACAAAAGATAAAAAGCAGTCCACAAACCTGATGGGAAACAGCGACCATTGCATGTTTTCAGTACTTGGTCGCTGCGCTGGAGGAGGGCTAACCACCGGAAAAGGCATGACGTATGCGTGCCTTCCACTAATGAAAGCAAGCAGATTTTAACAGGCAAGCCCACGAACCAATGAAAGACACTGACGTGACATGGACGGGTCTCCGAGCCCTTTTCTAACTCCTAAAGTGTCTTGCAAGCGAAGCACAAGTGCATGCATCGCCGGCTCAACCCTAAAAAGACACCGCACATATGCGGAGGGCCCTATTGCAACAGACAGAAACAGGCCAATATTGTGACCCTTTTAAATTTAAATCTTGTGGAATGGGCATCTAGCCCCTCCTGATATCTACCTGCCCACCCTATCTTCCAAGCCCTCAACCTCATTCAGCTGCCTTAGCCTCCACTTAAGCCTATAGAAGGCAATATACTTCCCCATAACATTTGTCATTCAGAGAAAATTCATATTGAATTCGGGCAGTTCGTGATAATTAGGTTTTCTTGTAGTCAGACGGCTTTTGCAGCTAGCTCCTATTTCACAGGTTATTAACTGGCTTTAAAAGTCAATCCAACATGTTTTGAAAAGTGCATTTCGAAAATAGGAAAGCACTTGAAGCCCCTACGAAGAGGGTCCAGCAGTAACTCTTACTACACTTGTTTAGCAGAAGATAATTGGTGTCAGAAAGGTTATACAGTTACGTCAGAGTCCACGTGCAGGGCTAGAAACACCCCTTCCTTTGCAGGGCTAGACTCCACCCCAACGTCCTCACAGATCAGCCTTTTATCGCTCAGGGTGAAGGTTAGATATGTGAATATTGTCCACATTTCTCCCACATCTAAGAACTAGAACTCGATTTATGTCAGGGGTGTTTTACTGATGTGGCAAGGCCTGTGCTTGTCTGACTTATATTAACATTTAACCCAAATTCTGTACAGAAAGCCAAGTTTTTTACTGATAAAAATTTCACATTTCCAGTCAATTATATTTTTTGGACCAGCACTCAGCACATTTCACTGTAGGCTTCTTTAGGAGGGTATATCCAAATATCTAAAAAAAATACATATCAACAACTTTTTCATTCTAGCCATCTCCAGATGTGTATCAAAATGCATATCTTCATAGCTTTACATTCTACCTAATTATACAAGACCCTAAAGACATAAACACATATCATTTTCCTTGTTAAATCTTTGATTACATTCTCATTTGGTCAGCAGTCTGGTTATATCTTTAAAGAAGTAACGATTTCTTTCCAATCTGCTGCGGGAATGCCATATACTGTGTAATATGTCCATATAAAGTCATCTTGAACTAATTAATTAACATCAATAACTCATAATCTGCACAAATCTTAACTAATACAGCACTAAAGCTGATGATACACGTAGTTATACATTTACAATGTCCAAATAAATTCTTATCAAGCAAATTTCTTCCTATTTTATGGTGCTGTGCTCAATCAAGGTAACAACACAATGTTGTGTATAATATTTGACACCTTTGTGATCGTATATATATATATATATATATATATACACACACACACACATATACATACACACATATACATATATACACACACACATATATACACATTACCTAGTGACGGCCCCCACTAGGTAATTACAGTAAGGACCTAGTAGTTTTTTTTGGTTTTTTTTAAGTGTTTTTTGTTTTGCTGATAAGTTTGGTGCCTTTTGATGAACCTTCACAAAATTTTCAAAACTTATACTTTGCCAGTCCAGCTTCTGTCTTGAAAGTTTAGGGGAGAGCTGTCAAGCTGGGCTGAGAAAAGGGGAGGAGGGGGCAAAACGTGTTTCTCCCACTTTTTCACAGAACATTTAGATACGCCTACAGCCTGAAAAAAAAAAAAAAAATCCCAAGGGGCCCAGCCTAAATATTATATAATGTTTTTCGGGAGAGGGTTGCCGCAAAGTCCCCCCTCCCTAGGCCGATCTCGGCCCCAAAGACCCCATACCCTGAGGCCCAGCCTAAATATGTTTTTATTTTTGGGGAAGGGGGCCGGCTCCCCACCTCGGCCTCGGAGGGGACCCCAGCTGGCTCCCCTGCTAAAGCAGCTCCCTCTCTTTGAGAGCAATGTTTCCTCTGTTTCCCAGCCTGCATCTCTGCAGACAGGGAAACAGAGGAAATCTCAGCTCGAAAGAAGTGAGAGCTGTTTGACAGCTCTCACTTCATCCAAGTGGCGTGTTTGCTCTGACTTTGAGGGAGCTGTCAGTTCCCAGCAAGTCAGAGCAACAGATATGTCCCAGGGGTGGGCACCCTGGGACATAGCAGGAGCCGGCCCTAGGGGGTGGCATTCCCCAGGGCCATTGTGGGTTTCCGAAGGGGGGGCCACATGGCCCCCCTCCAACATGCAAATAGCCCAAGGGAGGTTGTGGTCCCTAGGGTCCAAATTGCCTCACATCATTCTTTTTTTAAAGTCCCTGGCGGTGGTGGTCCCTTGATATGGTGATGTGGCATGGTGGCCCCCGCATTCTCATTCAGTAATGCCATGGGGAGATGGTGTGCAGTACGCCCCTGCGTTAGATTTACATTGGTGCCCTGGGGAGGTGGCAGTCTGTGGGGCTGCAGGGTTGAGGGTTCCCCACCATGCATTACTTTTGATTAGTGCCCCGGGGAAGTGGCGGTCCCTGAGGTTGCAGGGGGGCCAAATGGCCCCCTGCGTTACATTAACATTGGCACCCTGAATCAGTGGCCCACCCCGGGCTATGGGGGTGCCCCTGTGCCACCCCGCCCCCTGCATAGGAGATGCAAATGCCCCCTGGACCATCCGGGGGCTTGTAAATAAACAAGCGAGGGAGCTTGCACTTGTTTTTTCACCCACAAAAGCGACATTGATGCAAATTCACCAGAAAACGTTAAAAAAAAATGTGTTTTTCAGCTCTGGCGGCTGATGGATCCTGGTGACTCTACCCTGGCCCCTTGCCTTTTTTAAAAAAATTGTTTTTTTTTTGTTTTTTTAAAAACTTTTTTGTGGGTCTCGGCAGAGTCCCAAGATGGCTGCCAACGCTTCCTGGTTTGAAGCGCTGGCAGCCAATCAGAGCTGTGCATTTCCCAGCACAACCTTGTTAGTATTCAGAGATATACAAATTTGTTTCCCCTTTAATATCTCCAAAACTACTGGATGGATTTACACTAAATAATCGAAAGCATAATTTGCGTACGGCAAACTAGATTTTTTCTAAATTGTCAAACGGTGCTAAAGATATAGGCAAGTCAAAAAACGATTTTTCCAAGGAGACATGGTCCTAACCATACCTACCTGCTGGCGACTGCAAGCAGTTAATCCACATACACACACACAAAAAACTATATGCAGCACCGTGAAAGCAGCTGTGATTAACATAAAAGATACACTCCAGTCCATAAGCAATACAAGAAAAGTGCTTGGAGGGGAGAAAAAAAGAATGTACATAAATCATTGCAGAGTTCCTCTCTGTACTATGACAGGGCATGCTGGAGTGGAAGGTACCAAATGTCCCTATTAGATTCAGGACTGCCATAGGTGAGGAGATGCCAAAAAGATCTGTAATCCTTAGTTTTTCATGTTAGTGACCAATTCTGGTCAATAGGTCTCCATTGATCTCCTTTTGCTTACACTCAAATTTGATTTATATTCCTTCCTCGTTTCTTCTATCTTCACGCGGGTGCCCCTTTTGATTGTTAGTAGGAGTTTGGTTTTTGCCTTTCTATAGTTATTGTCATACCAAAACATTCCTCTTGGTTTAGAAGTCAAGGGATACATACTTTTCGCAAAGTAGCCTCCAAGTGCTATAACAATAATAAGATGGCTAGTAATTATTGGAATTTTTCTGACCAGACACCTTGAGTAAGGTTTAAGGACAACAGCCAGTGTACTATATTTTTTAGCAAGAACATCTGGCCTAGCCTTTATAGAAGGCTAGTTCACACTTCTCCTATTGCGACTAAGGAGAATAGCCTTAAATGACACTTTGATGACAGATCAACACCAAGCCAATTATTCACAAACAGTGTCAATGCATTGTGACCACAAACATTTCTATCCACCACTTCCCTATCCCACAGACTGGAAAAAGGTGGAGATCGAGCAAAATATAGTCTACTTTACTTCTACTTTTACCCCTCGTGAATGTATACATTGACTTCTTGTCTGAATCTGATCTATCAGTTTCTCAAAGGAGTGGCAGTGAGTGAAAGACTGCCCCAAGCTTCATTCTTGTCTTTCATAAGAGATTTTGGTAAAGTCATAGGTGCATAGGTCTCATTAAAGTCTCTAGCCATAAGTAGGGGATAATTTCCAATACTTTGTACCACATAATTACCCAATAATTGTAGAACAGGAGATTTTGCATTCCATCAGTAACTCCAATTATACACCTGTATTAACTTGAAATAAGGACCAAAAGTGAAGGAAACAAGGAGTCTCATAAGGTCAGTAGGCCTTATATCCAACAACTGGAGGTTAAACATGCTTTTTTCCAATTGAGTGGGATAGGCTCAGAGAAGGTGTTTTTAGTCAAGTGTACAATTGCAAAGGAAAGGGAGGCAAGGGCTGGGTGCTCAGAGCACAATGAGGAGGGAGCATAGTTTGTTCATAGCACCTTAGGAAGGCATAAGTTACAAGGGATGATGGGACTATACTGCTGACGATGTGCACCTAAGGACGGCTTGGGCTACAGATGGTTACAATATGCCGGAATGCAGAGGTTATGGATGTGCGTTAAAAGCATGGAAGGACTTGGTATGCTAAGGGCATGGGTTTTCCACACATAGAATGGGAGTAAATGAGCTTCTCAGAGAAATACACAACACAACTCATTCTGCCATCAAAATTGTGGCTGGGGTATCTTTCTGTGCAGGTTGTTTTCTCCCGTCCCTCCCCCCCTCCTCCAATCACCCCATTCTTTTCGCAGCCCTCTTCAAGACAGCACTCATCCAGCCTACCCTCATACACAACCTGGAGTTTCAAATGGGATTCACTGGCAATGTTCATCACTGTATCTCCTCCTACCTTTCCACCCAACACCAGTTTGTTCACATAGGCACCTCCAGATTCCAAAGATGCTCTATATGGAGCCACTTGGGGCTCTAAATACAGATAACAACATCAAGATTCATAAATATGCTGAAGATACACAAACTCTACTTGAAAGTCTCCTCTGCTTCAGATATTCAATGCCTCAAACACTATTTAAGCAGCAACTACATGAAACTCAAACTAACCAAGACAGAATTTCACAGACAGTTATTCACCAAGAACAAACAGTACAAACTACGTTTAATGACATGCACCTTGATGGCTTTGAACCCCAACCTTCACAAAAAAATCACTTGGATTCTCTTTGGACACCTACCTCACCCTCTTTGCCAAAAAACAAAGATGGCATGATACCAGCTTTCCCTTCTAAACAAAGTCAAACTGTTTTTTCCAGAAATCGACTTCAAACTGATGTTCAAGCCCTCGACTCTCAAAACGGATAGTGGTAATGTCCGGCTGTATGGCCTTCCGGAATCCACATTGCCACCCTTTGCGGTAATCCTACATGTGGCAGAACATCTCATCAAGGGCCTGAAGAAATATAATCACATCAGTCCCATCCTTATAGAATTCCATTGGCTCCCTTGACGGCCCATCTTCAAAACCAGCTGCATAATTTACAAAGTCACTTTGATCAGTATCATCGCTCATCTTGCAGACAAGCTCACCATCTTTGGTGGTTGTCAGCACACCCACAGCCAGGATACTATCAGACTGCAGTCTAAAACGTTAAAAGAGAAAAAACAACATCCCTGTATACATCAACACAAAACCAACACCACTCCAATTTACTAAAGAGTTGAAGACTATCCTCTTTAAAGAACACTACATCTCAATACATTAACTGTCCATCACCCAGCTAACTCTCTTATCACTTGTTGACTTTATGCTACTACTTGACCTCTCTTCAGCGCTTCACTGCCTTTTGGCTAACTCTGCACATTCCATATACAGATACAAATACAAACATACCACTACCTTATATTCTTCCCATTACTAAATCACCACACACAGCAGCCTCCATGCATTGTCAGCTCTCCCCTTCAGTTATGATGCATGCTTCTCGTTCTATTCCTTAGTGGTTGTCTCTCTCAAAGTCATCATAGTGCAGTACAACCAACAGGTCGCCACTAATTCTATGAAAAGCTAACCTATTAATTAACCATTCCCTCTGTGCTGACACTGACAAACAGGATGAAACTGACCAAGGAAAGATAATATTCTTGCCTACGGGCATTCTTGTGAGATTCACAAACAAGGCCTGGAACTTAGAATTGTCAGATTGGAGATGGACTGCTAAAGAAAGAGTGCAAGTGGAGAGTTGATTAATAGAGTCTACGTCTTTCCTTGCTTTGTGCAACCAAAATTACTTGTATCCTGGAAATAACAATTTAAAATGATATAAAAAGACTCCAAGATATTATTCTTCAGAAGGAAATCTTTTTCTGTGTTTCATGTAGCACGATAAATGATCATTCAAATTTGGAACAAATCACTTAAAAAAAAGAATATTTTTTGACTTTGCTGCAGTCATAATTCTTTGAATTAAGCTGCAGGTCTTTTGCTATTCACATGGGACACATCACATCTTATTGGTGTTCTGTGCTCTTGTTAACCAGAATCAAACACCGACAATGGGTGTCTTTCCTACTTTAAATCTGCAGTCAATACAGATGCCTCACTAAACATACTGACAACATTGAGATAAAAAAAGGACTATTTACTGCCAGTCTTAGCCTTTAGCACCTGTCAAGTGCCATCTCAAAGCAGGAGGGACATGTCTCTCTGACTACTCTCCCACATGCTTCGCCCTAGTCACTACTGAAGTGGACATGAGTGTCAGTCTGAATCCATCAGTGGCTTGAACGTGGTGACGGACCTCTGCACCCAAGCAGTAGCTGTTTCTCTAAAGGCATTGGGAACCTCTAGCTAAACTTCCTTTGACCCCATGCGTCATCATGCTTATATTGGTGACCATCTTGGATCCTGTAAACACCCTCATTAACCAATAAAGGAAGCTCTTTTTTTTTTACAAAAGCTTCCCTTTGCGCTCTAGAGACTGCTTCGATCAGTAATGGGGTGGTAACCTCAGGTGAAAAGATTATCTCTGTTTCAAACTGAAGCTATTAACGCTTCCTAACTCTATTCCACCCTAGGCAGACATGTGCAAAACAAAAAATACGGCTAAACGCCCTTTGCTGCCAAGCCTTCCCCCCCCCCCCCACCCCCCCCCCCCCCCCCCCCCCCCCGGTGGCAAGGCCTTTTTGGCTGTTTGAGGCAGTTTGCGGTTAGGCCCTCAGTAACATTTTGTCCACATAATCTACCCCAAGCCAAATTTGTGACCTTTTTTTCCAAAATCTAAGGATTCTAGAGGTACCAAGACCTTTGTGGGTTCCCTGAATGAGTCCAAGAATTAGCCACAGATACAGCGAAAAGTTCATTTTTTTCAAACAAATGAGAAAAAGGGGCTGCAGAAGAAGACTTGTGGGTTTTTCCCTGAAAATGGCATCAACAAAGGGTTTGTGGAGCTAAAATCACCATCTTCCCAGCTTTCAGGAACAGGCAGACTTGAATCAGAAAACCACACTTTTCAACACAATTGTGACATTTTACTGGGACGGGACATACCCCATTTTTACTATTATTTGTGCTTTCAGCCTCCTTCCGGTTAGTGACAGAAATGGGTGTGAAACCAATGCTGGATCCCGGAGAGCTAAACATTTCTGAGACATAGACAAAATTCTGAATTCAGCAAGGGGTAATTTGTGTAGATCTTACAAGGGTTTCCTACAGAAAATACCATTTGAAATAAAAATAATATTGAAATTGAGGTGAAAAAACTGCCATTTTTCCTCCACATTTTACTCTAACTTTTTCCTGCAATGTCAGATTTTTTAAAGCAATGTACCATTACGTCTGCTGGACTCTTCTGGTTGTGGGGATATATAGGGCTTGTAGGTTCATCAAGAACCCTAGGTACCCAGAGCCAATCAATGAGTTGCGCTTTGCAATGGGTTTTCATTCTATACCTGGTATACAGCAATTCATTTGCTGAAATATAAAGAGTGAAAAGTAGGTATCAAGAAAACCTTTGTATTTCCAAAATGGGCACAAGATAAGGTGTCGAGAAGCAGTGGTTATTTGCACATCTCTGAATTCCGGGGTGTCCATAGTAGCATGGGAATGACAGGGCATTTCTCAAATTGACGTCTTTTTTACACGCTGTCTTATATTTGGAAGGAAAAAAATGTAGAGAAAGACAAGGGGCAATAACACTTGTTGTGCTATTCTGTGTTCCCCCAAGTCTCACGATAAAAATGGTACCTCACTTGTGTGGGTATGCTCGCGACAGGAAACACAACATGGACACACCACATTTTTACATTGAAATCTGACATGTTTTTTGCAAAGTGCCTAGCTGTAGATTTTGGCCTCTAGCTCAGCCGGCACCTGGGAAACCTACCAAACATGCGCATTTTTTAAAACTAGACACCTAGGGGAGTCCAAGCTAGGGTGACTTCTGGGGCTGTAACTAGGTTCTGTTACCCCGAATCCTTCGCAAACCTCAAAATTTGGCCCAAAAACCACTTTCCTCACATTTCGGTGTTAGAAAGTTCTGGAATCTGAGAGGAGCCACAAATTTCCTTCCACCCAGCGTTCCCCAAGACTCCCCATAAAATGGTACCTCACTTGTGTGGGTAGCCTAGTGCCCGGGACAGGAAATGCCCCAAAACACAACATGGACACATCACATTTTCCCAAAGAAAACAGACCTGTTTTTTGCAAAGTGCCTACTGTGGATTTTGTCCTCTAGCTCAGCCGGCACCCAGGAAAACCTAGCAAACCTGTGCATTTTTTAAAACTAGACACCTAGGGGAATCCAAGATGGGGTGACTTGTGCGGCTCTCACCAGGTTCTGTTACCCAGAATTCTTTGCAAACCTCAAACTTTGGCCAAAAAAACTACTTTCTTCACATTTCGGTGTCAAAGTTCTGGAATCTGAGAGGAGCCACAAATTTCTTTCCACCCAGCGTTCCCCTAAGTCTCCCGATAAAAATGGTACCTCCCTTGTGTAGATAGGCCTAGTCCCCGCAAAAGGAAATGCCCCAAAACACTATGTGGACACATCACAATTATCAAATACAAAACTACCTGTTTTTTGCACTTGGGGGTGTGGAGGGGGGCGGGGGGGGGGGGGGAACACCTGCGTTGTTGGTCCTTGGGCTCAGCAGCCATCTATGAAAACCTACCAAACCCAGACATTTCTGAAAACTTGACACCCGAGGGAGTCCAGGGCGGTGTGACTTGCATGGATCCCCCAATGTTTTTTTACCCAGAATCTACAGCAAACCTCACATTTAGCTAAAAAAAACATTTTTCCCACATTTCTGTGTGGGATCACCGCACAAGGACAAATTTCCTACCACCCAATGTTCCCCTCAGTCTCCCAGTAAAAATGATACCTCACTTGTGTAGGTGGGCCAAGTGCCTGTGACAGGGAAGAGCCAAACACATTTCGAAATTGAGGGGGAACCAAAGCAGGTCCAAAAGGACAGTTTGAAAAAAAAAACATTTTTAGGCTGACAAGTGTAGCAGAAGTTTTATCGGTATAGATGAGACAATGCTGGGTGGAAGGAATTTTGTCAATTCCTGCAGATTCCAGAAGGTTCTATCACAAAAATGTGGGAAAAATGTGTGATTTCAAGCAAAGTTGGAGGTTTGCAGGGCAGTGAGGGTAAGAAAATGGTGCGTGTTACATGTGAAGCACACCACCCTGGAATCACCCAGATGTTTAGTTTTCAGAGGTGTCTAGGTCTTGTGGATTTTTCTACATGGCAGCGTCCCAAAGTCCAAAAAGTGCAGCCCTCGCCATTCCAAGTGGGACGATTTTGAGAGTTAGCCAAGCTCTCATGGCCCAAATGTAAAACCAAAACCCAGAATAATCAAATGACCTCTTGCTTGCCGTGGGATACGATGTTTTAGTGTGCGGGAGGAGAGCTGAAAGACTGTTACCCCCTTCGGTTGGGGTGGGGGCATAACCAGGCCCATACTGGTTGGGAGCCACCACCCCACAATTTTTTTTATTTTTTTATTCCCTGGCATCTAGTAGACTTTCTGCCCCCCTCCCGGGTTAATTGTCCCATCTGCCTATTAGTGGGCAGAACAACTTTGCCCCTTTTATTTGGGGTGGGGGTATGGCCAGGCCCCCACTCTCTTATTTCGGGAAAAAAATCTTCCCTGGTCTCTGCCTTCCAAAAATGGGCCTGTCTGCCCCCAAGGGGGACAGATATGGCCAGTAGTAATGTTCCCCCATGGGGACCCCCCCCCCCAAACAAAACACACACATACACACACCAATCCCTGGTGCCTAAGTGGTTTCTGCACCCCCCCCTCCCAACCCCCCCCCCCCGGAGGGCAGATCGACCTAATAGAAATAGGCCGATCTGCCCCCAAGGGGAGCAGAAATGGCCTAAAATAAATTTGCTCCCCCGGGGGAGCGACCCTTGCCTAAGGGGTCACTTCCCTTGCGTGAAATTGGTGCAAAAAAAAAAAATCCCTGGTGCCTAGTGGTTTCTGCCCTTATTAGGGGCAGATCGGCCTAATAAAAATAGGCCGATCTGCCTCCCAGGGGGGCAGAAATGGCCTAAAATAAATTTGCCTCCCAGGGGAACGACCCTTGCCTAAGTGGTTGCTCCCCTTGCGTGAAATTGATGCAAAAAATTAAAATCCTTGCCGTCTAGAGGTTTCTGCCCCTCCTTGGGGGCAGATTGGCCTAATAAAAATAGGCCCCTTAGGGGCACGACCCTTGCCTAAGGGGTCGCTCCCCATATATAAAAAACAAAAGTAAACAAAAAAATATATATATCCCCGGTGTCTATGGGTTTCTGCCCCCCCAGGGGCAGATCCGCCTAATTATAATAGGCTGATCTGCCCCAAGGGCGTCAGAAAAGGCCTAAAAATATTTCCCCCCCCTGGGGGTGGCCCTTGCCCAAGGGGCCACTCCCCTCATGCCAATAACAAAACAAACAAATTCCCTGGTGTCTAGGGGGTTTCTGCCCCCCTCCATCCCCCCTCCCCTTCCCGGGGGCAGATCGGCTTAATCATATTAGGGGGGCAGAAATGGCCTAAAAATAATTTGGCCCCCCGGGGAGCAGCCCTTGACCAAGGGCCCACTCCCCTCATGTCAAAACCAAAAAGAACCAAACTCCCTGGTGTCTAGTGGGCATTGCGATCGGGCAGCAGAAATGCTGAGAAAGACATCAAAGGAAAGGAAAGGCCTTTCCTTTCCTTTGATGCATTTCTCAGCCCCTCCACGTGATCGGAGGAAAAATGCAAAAGCATTTCTCCTCCCAGCCCGGAGGGGCAGGCCTCTGATTAGATCCGCATGCAATCCGTCATCAGACGCCACGGGGGCAGGAAGGGCGGGGTGGAAGGGGAGGAGACTCCCCTTCCATCCCTGCAGTGGGGGCACTGAGGCGAGGCTCATGAGGGGAGCTCTAGCACTCCCCCCAACCCCCATGAGCCGGTCCAAGGATGTAAGCGTTACGTCCGTGCCGCCTTAGCGACACAGCCAAGGACGTAACCGTTACGTCCTTAGCTGCGAAGGGTTTAAAAACAAAGAAAACATTAAAGAAAAACAATTTACTGCCACTGCAGCACATGGACACCTCACTATGAACGGAAGCTCTACCTAGAAAGGAAAAAACAATAGTTTGAGAATCTAATGCTCAGCTTCAATAACAAGGCTCATCAACAAAGGGGCTGATCCAATGCCCCTTTTTCAATGTTGTCTATATAAGAGGTAAGCTCTAGCAGACAGACCACGCTGCCTATCTAGATCAAAAAATGAGCCATATCATCAATTTAGACAAAACGTCTACAGCATCCTATATAAGCCATGTACTTCCTAGCTCTGATCTTTTCCACCTTCCCGATATAAAAATGCCAAAAATTAAGTAACTGAAACAACGCATAGACTAGGGACAGAACTTCGCAAAAGCCCAAATTTGCAGCAGAACAAAGGGAATAGTTTGTATTTTTACATTCAAATAATTAACAGATTAAACACAATCACTTCAGATAGACGAATGCTGCTAATTCTAAACAGAAAAAATAAATGTAAGTAGAACTGCACACAGCTCAAAACTTCAGTATTAGGTAGTTTCTAGTTAATTAGTGAAGCATGCAAGAGCTGTTTACTACGAAAAAACGGTTAAGAACCGCTCCATTACAACCTGGATGGGCACCAGAACGTTAGTCAGAGCTCCATAATAAATCCTTTTAAAAGAATTCGAGCGATACGGAGGAATACGCAGACAGTGTAGTCATCAAGACTGTGATAGGTGTTACCTAGCATCTTCACTGTAAAACTTTTTATTCCTCAACCACAACAGGCACCTAACTTGCACCAACCCAATAGTCCATGATGCACTTTCACTTGCAGTAACTGACCGTATGAACATTTTTTCTGTAACATTATTTCTGACAGGGGCATTTACGTTGAGGTGAAAATTGAGATAAAAATCAAACATGCTGAAGAGAATTCAATAATCAGTGGTATAAACTGTCCACTCTTTGTACTTCCAAGACACCATGTGCCAGGAAAGCATTTAGCATTTGTGTCCAGTTTGTACACAAGACGTAATAGAGGTAGGTATTCATCTTGCACTGTTCCCCGGGGTGCTCGTCACTGGTTGCAAACAAAAATAAATTAGACTGGGATTTAACTGTTTTAAGAGACTGAGAGAACAGAAAATTAAGCAACAATGCTTAATCTTTTTGTCTAATCAATTTCATTTTGTTAGAAAAATAACCAAAATTAAGTTCCACATTTGTTGTTATTGCAAGAGGGCTTTAGATTATACTTCTTCTCCCCGAACAATTATGATAAAATTAGGCTTGTCTTAAAGTGACCAAATGCTGCACATTCTGCTTTTGGAACTTGATAACTCTGAATCAGTGCTTACAATTTTTTTGCCTAGAATTTCCTCATTAACATCACATCCCTTGAAGTGGAGGTAGCACAGTAAACCACGGAGTACTAAATTTACAGAGACGTATAGGGGCCATTTTTCAGCAAGAGACAAAATGAGAGCATTACCAGATGCTAACTTTGATTTTTAAGATATTATAATTAGGTTCAAAGGATAGCCCCAAGTATGAATCGGGTCAATGAATTCTATGTAAAATAAATTTTGAAAACTCTAGCCATTACATATTTAGGATTATTCCAATGCATATATTAACTTATAATGCTGGTTGCCCTAAAAGTATATGAATTTGCCAGTTGCTTCACAAGCAGAGAAACCTACTTATATTTTACAAAGCAGTCAATGAACTTTAGGCGTATGTGTACTAGGGAGAAGACCATTAATGTTTCCAAGGAAGAACACGATGCAGCAATAGACTTGCAAGACTAGAATTTCTCACATATTACGGTGAACTCACCACCAGTTCTAACACTTATTAAAACAAAATATTCAGAATATCGGACACTGAAGGAGAAATGCAATAGAGCCAAATGTCAGCTTAACAGTATTAAAACAAGAGGTGTTGGAGCAGAGGGAAAACAGCGTAAGTGTGTCATCCATGCACAAGCTAAAAAGGTGTCATTAAAATGGAGTCCATGCAACCAAAAAATAAAACCAGGCAGGACACACAAAATCAGACTTTGCTTGCAAAGCACTGCATGTTTTTAAAGAGGAGAGAGAGAAGAGGCATGGTCTACTTGGGAATAAAAACCGAGAAATCAATTATATATTTTATTGTATAAAGGAGGAAATCTTACCAAGCCTGTTGACAACATATCGGCCCAAAAATCCTGTTGCTCCAAAGACTGTTGCAACTGTGCCACTGACTGAGGACCGACCACCTTTTCCTTTAGGCACAACGGCATGGTGAATCTTTCGCTGCTGCAATGCTATGGGAACGTATCTCACTGCAAGTGCACTTCCTGTCCCTAAATAAAGCAAAATCAATACTTTATGAATATGATCACAGAAGACAACTTAAAAGAATCCACATATTAATTGAGTACATTAAAAGGGCAAACCCTCAAACATCCCCCAGCCTCAATGTTTTAGAATTGACCAACAAGACACCCTCTACCTGTACACTTCATATTCCCTACGGTGTGTACTAAAGAGCTTTTATTGAAAGAAATGTTGTTTTCACAGAAAAAGAAACTATACCCCCTATGCATATATATGGAATGAGAAACCAAAATCAGTGAACCAAGCTAACTAGCTCCTTTCAGCATATTGGGTATTTTATCCACGTCGGGGACTCTGAAGGTACCCAGGGTTTTGTTAGAATCCATTTTGAATTGATTCGTTTCTTTTACACGTGTAAGTTTGAGCTTTTTTTGTCTCTGAACGCACTGTCTATCACATATGTTATCTTATGTATATTTGTTTAAGTAAAATAAGCCTGGTTCCACACCATAGGCTTGCAGCTGGTTTCTTTCCCTAACTGGGGCACTGTACTCATTATAATTATGTGTTCAAAATAACTAACTGACCTCGGCTGTTGTATTTTGGGGAGGGAAAGGCTGATATCTATACCTTTGAACCACGCAAACCTTTGAAGGGTCTCAAGAATGTGGGGAGTCAGGCAGCTGCAGAGGGGAGGCAAGGACAAAGCTGGGAATGGAACCGGTGTGTGGAAAACTGATTAACTCCTTAAAATATCTTTATGACGTATATCATTATTTACACACTTTATGTATCCTTTGATGTATGAGTATAAATATCACTGTTAAACGCTTCATGCTAGCACACTTTACTTCGGGCCTGGGATGCCAGTGGTAAACCTGTCCTCTTTGCTGCAGCAAAAATAAACAGACCTTTGGTCATTGATTTTTCACTCCGGCTCTCCGTGTCAAAAACTCCTTTGTAAATGCATTTGTAAGTATCTGCAAATATGTGCATTTGACAATTTGGCGCCCGAACAGGGACCTTCCAGTGGATATCTTCAGTAGCTCTGTCAATAGACGTGCTGCCAGTGGGGGGACGCCGTTCCGGAGGTGTAGATTCCAGGGGCCCCTGCACAAAGACTTAGTTTCAAAAGCAGCTGCATCTTATCCACCGGGCAGGCCTCTCCCCGCTTTCTCATGATGTCCCAGCGAAGTCCCTGAAACATCGGTTTTATCTTGACTGATTAGTCTGACACGGGCGGCCGGAGAGAAATCCAGGAAAAAGCAGATAGTCAGGTAAGACTGTTCCTCGCTGGCTATTTGTCTGCTTTAACTTGCATTTGAGAGAATAATTGTTTTTGGATAACTTATCGCTTTTTGGGAATGATTAGTTCTTGGTAAATTTGCATTTGTACAAGGTACCATTTGACAATTTGTATTACACATGTTTTTCTTGTTTGAGTAATTTGCCCAGGCCTGGAGCAATTTGTAAGTTGGTAAACATTTGAAAAAGGTTTTCTTTGGTGCACATTTGAAAAAGGGTTTCTTTGGTGCATGTTGCATTTTGAAGTTTGGTGCGTGTTGTATTTTGAAAAGTTAGATATGGGAAATAAGAAATGTTGGCAAGGGTTATGTCTTTGTTTTCGCCGAAATCATGTGCCACGTTTAGATAAAAAGCAACCGATCCCAAAAGAGGGAACACCAGGGTGGGACATGTTAAAGGATTATGGCTTAGAGAATAATTTGTATAATAGTATATGGCGCAGGTATACTAGACATTGTCCTGACCTCCAGTGGCCGGAGGATGGGTCTTTTGTTTTAAAGAAACTAACCTACCTACAGGAATGTTTATTTCATAAAAAGGCTAGACAACATATGTTTGAAGTATACAGAAAATGGGAAATGGAGGCTACTAAAAGAAAAAATAAGTCAGATAAACTGTTAGAGAGGGAAAACAGGAGAACCATCATGCAGAAGGCCGCCCTGTATCACCATTCCCAAACCCAGAAAAGGCTTGAATCTGAAGATAGAGTCCATAGGGCCCAGGTGGAGGGAAGTTATGTATCAAAGCCAACAGAAACCAAACATGCATTAGAGGAAGATGAGGTAATGCTACAGCTATTAGATAATAGCCCTACTGCACCTCCACCTTACACACCCCCTGCAGTAGCCCAACCTATCATGGGGGCACAGCAACAGCAGCAAGGGCAAGGGCACAATTTGGGAAATCCAGGTGCACCACTACAGCAGCATGTGCCACAACCACCACAGCCTCTAGCCCAAGCTACCCCAATAGCCCAAGTCCTAATCCCTCCGCCACCTGCCCCACCACTACCAGCCAGCACTGCAAGGTTACCAATAATGTCCCCTGCCCCTAATACCCCAAATGGACAACGCCGACAGTGCACAGCCACACACTCACTTTCACCCATATGGAGCACACCTATTAAGTCGATTTCGCCCCCTAGTACCCGTTCCACTATTGGGGAGGGGGAAAAACGGGTTATCAAAAATCAGTCAGAAAACTGGATGGCACATCCTATTTACACTCACACCGATATTATGGACACAATACAACAGATGTCACATTTTGGACAGCAGTTAGCACTACAGTACATGATTGAAAAATTGGAGAGGGATTGGAATTCTTGTATTACAGATTCTACCCCTCTCCCTTATGAACAAGAATTACACCAATTATGGCGGGACAGTGTGGCTTGTATTCTTGATAGTAACAGCATAAATGAGGGAGTACGCATTTGTGTCATAGCCAGGGAAGATGTTCTCAATACATATGACAAGGGGTACCCAATGAGGGAAGTACACCCTGATATGCCCACTGCAGCTGCAGTTGCAGCAGCAGCTGCCGCCGGACAACCAGCTCCCGTGCCGGTGGCCCAATTTGTCCATATACCATGGAAAAGGGAGGAGGTAATGGCTATAAAGAAAGACTTGCCAGACCCTCGAAAGAATCCAGCTGGATTCTATCGGAACCTTAGAATTGCCATTTCCACCACAACCATGACACTCAAAGACATTGACTATTTTTTTGGTGTTTTATTGGGTCCTGAAGTTTGGCATAAAATTAGAAGAGTAGATGATGCACCTACTTTGGGAAATACATGGGGGGGTTTAGAAGCACGGGAAGCACAAAGGGCACCAGGAACCCTGCCGCATCAGGATATTTTAAATTTACCTAACCGGATATTGACTAAGTTAGAAACTGTTATACCTCTTCAGACTGTGGATTGGGGAAAACTTGCCACTTATAAACAGAAAATAGGTGAAGATGTCCCAGATTATTTTACTAGAATTGAACAAGCTTTCATAGATTTTAGCGGTCAAGACCTCGCCACCGTAACAGGTGCCCCGCTATTTGTAGAACGCTTTGTTAATGGCCTTCTACCTGAAATATCACAAAAATTAAAAGCAACAGAGAGTTCGTGGATGACGAAGGGACAGGCAGAGATTTTACAGATGGCACAATACTATGAGAGCAGGTACAAGGAAGAATTAGAAAAGAATGAGAAGTCAGTAAAAGAATTGAAGAAAAAGGTACTATTACAGCAGGCATATCCCCAGCGGGATACAACCCCTCAGCAAAGGGGTGGCCCACCAAGGGGACGGGGAAGGGGTCGAGGCCGAGGTGCATCTGCACCACCCCAAGACCGCCGATTAAATATCAACCAATGTGCCTACTGTAAGCAGGATGGACATTGGCGTGATACTTGCCCATTACTGGAAGGAAGACAAAGTATGTCACTTCATAGAGGGAACACGGCAGGTAATGCACGAGGACGAGGAAGAGGTAGAACTGATCAGAATTCGCAGAATGAGAATCAGGTCCCGCGTAACACTAATATTTTTGATAATGCATTTGAACGACAATATTATGCTGATGATTCCTTTTCTGAATCCTACAATTATTAGGACAGCCACAGACAGGGCCAGGGGCGAGTAAGTATTCCTGTAGATCAGAATGGTCCCTACATTGATGTAAAAATCGAAGGAGAGGGCCATAAATTTCTTCTAGATACTGGTGCCACCAGAACATCTATTGCACATTCTGCAGTCCCCGGGGCTCCCCTGTCTGGGCTTCATACCACATCAATTGGGATTTCTGGGATCCCCGTGGTGAGCCCCATCTCAACACCTATGAGAGTAACTGTAGGCCCATTTACAGTACACACGCCACTCTCTTTAACATCAGGTTGCAATGAAAACTTGTTTGCATTAGATTTGTTAAAGAAATTAAATGCAGTTATTCACTATTCAATGGATGGTGTCTATGTAACTATGGATAGTGTTTCCCCAACTCGGTGCATGTTCTCACAGGAATACGACTTACCCCCAGAGCTAAAGGAAATAGACCCTTGCTTATGGGCCAAAGGCAAAAATGATGTAGGCATTATGGATATCGACCCTATTGTAATAAAAATCAAACCAGGTGCCCGGTTACCTCGGGTTCCTCAATACAAATTACCTAAATCAAGCGAAAAAGGGCTCAAGGTAGTCATATCTGATCTTGTGCATGCAGGTGTCATAAAGGAAATAGTGAGCAGCCCATGTAACAGTCCAATCCTTCCTGTTGTAAAGAAACAAAATGATGCTAATAGATTAGATGGTGAGCAATCAGTTAATGATAACACAGTATATCGATTAGTTATTGATCTCCGAGAAATAAATAAAATAGTAATTCCCCAGTTTCCCGTGGTCCCAGACATGAATAGTCTTTTCACCATGATTCCACCCTCTGCGTGTTTTTTCAGCGTAATCGATTTGAAGAATGCTTTCTTTAGCATTCCAATTGCCGAAGAATCTCAATATTTGTTTAGCTTCGCGATTTTTGGTAGATCATTCGCAATGACAAGAGTTCCTCAGGGATTTGTGGAGTCCCCGAGTATATATAGTCAATGTCTTAAACGTCAACTAGACCAATTCAATCCACCTTCAGGCTCTGCATTATTGCAGTACATTGATGATATTTTAATTGCCTCAGATTCCATGACACAATGTAAGACTGATACTGTTGCATTATTACATCATTTAGCACCTCTGGGCCATAAGGTGTCCCTCCCAAAATTGCAGTATTGTAGAGAGGAGGTCACCTATCTAGGACACCTCCTCTCTAAGGAGGGAAGGAGATTATATCCAGACAGAATTAAACTGGTTCATACAATGACTGCACCACGCACCCCTTCTGAAGTCCGAGCATTTTTGGGATTTACATCCTTTTGCAGACAGTGGATTCCAAATTTTTCACTTATAGCAAAACCATTGACTGCTCTAACACTTTCAGATGTGCCCTCTCCTGTACCTTGGACTGACAAATGTGAGGAGGCTTTGCAAGATTTAAAAAAGGCGATGTGCTCTGCTCCTGTATTGGGTAATCCGGATTACAGCAAACCATTTGTTTTATTTGTGCATGAAAAGCATGGCTGTACATTGTCTGTTTTGACACAGGATCAAGGTGGGAGACAACGCCCTTGTGCATACTTCTCTTCCACCTTGGACACTGTGGCTCAAGCTTTGCCTACTTGTCTTAGAGGAGTGGCTTCTGCAGCAGCTGCGGTGAAACAAAGTGAAGGGTTTGTTGGTGGCAATCCGCTCACTGTGATGGTTCCTCATGCCGTTGATATTTTGTTAAACAAGACCCAGACGTAGCACCTCACCAGTGCTCGTCTAACGGGTTACGAATTAACATTGTTCAGTCCAAATATTACTTTGAAGCGGTGCAATGTCTTGAACCCAGCTACGTTACTACCCCTCCCTCAGGACAATGTGGAATTTGATCATAATTGCATTTTTGCCACTGAGGAAGAAACCAAGGGACGGGTAGACTTAACAGACACTCCCCTATCTGACCCACAGGGAGAGCTGTTTGTAGATGGGTCTTGCTTCAAGTTACCAGATGGTACGACCACTGCAGCCTATGCCGTCACCACAGTAAAAACAGTGGTTGAATCTCATAGAATCCCGCAAAATTCGGCACAGGCTGCAGAATTAATTGCCCTCACCAGAGCTTGTGAAATAAGTGAACATCTTAGTGTTAACATCTACACTGATAGCCAATATGCGTTTGGAGTAGCTCATAATTTTGGGCGACTCTGGGCGAATAGAGGCTTTATCACGTCACATGGCACTACCATTCAGCATGGCAACTTGATTGTGACACTTTTGAATGCTCTCAGCCTGCCCCGTCAGGTCGCAATCATTAAGTGTAGTGCCCACAAAAAAATTACTGATGATATAGGACGAGGAAATGCTTTTGCAGATGCTACAGCGAAAGCAACAGCACGAGCACCATTTGACAATGCATATGTTGAGAGTAGCATCAAGGGAGAGCCCCAGAACGAAGTATTAGAAAATACCATGCAGTGTGTGAGAGATATTCAAGCAGAAGCAACAGCAGAGGAAAGGGAACAGTGGGAGAAGAACGGTAGACTAGACAGTGAGGGTTGTTACACAGATGACACAGACAGAAGAAGATGGATGTTACCTAATTGTTATGTACACGCTATGGTTACTATGGCCCAAAGTCCTGCACACATCAGTGCCCAAGGCATTAAGACAACTTTGGACCATGTTTGGAGTAATCCTCTGATATCCAAAGCTGCTAATAACCTGGTTAAAAGTTGTATGGTGTGTGCAGTATACAATGCAGGAAAAGGGACCCCTACGCCCCCTGGCCACTTTGCCCCTCCTGATCTCCCCTTTGAAGCTATACAGATGGATTTTATCCACATGGAACCGTGTAACAAACTGAAATACGTGTTAGTGGTAGTATGCATGTTTTCAAAATGGATAGAGGCCTACCCATTAAAAGACAATGGTGCCCTCTCTACCGCCAAAATATTACTAAAAGAATATTTTCCTAGATACGCATTGCCACGATTAGTCTGGAGTGACAATGGCAGTCATTTTGCTAATGAGGTAATGGAGAAGGTCTGTACCGCCCTTAACATCAAACATCGATTTCATGCTGCAAATCACCCACAATCAGCGGGCCTTGTAGAAAGGTATAATTACACCTTGAAGAGCAAAATAGCTAAGATTTGTGCTGAGACCAACTTAAAATGGCCAGATGCTTTGCCCCTAGCATTAATGTCCATCAGGATGACTGCCAGTAGCAAGTCACGATTATCCCCCTATGAAGTTGTCATGGGGAGGCCAGCCAATATCTGGGGGGTACCACGACCAAAGAAGCTTTCTGAAGTGCAATATCCTTTGTTTGTAGATTACTGTAAACAATTGACTAAAGATTTGCGTTTGATCCACCAACAGGTCAAGGCCAGCCTACCGACTCCTCTTGAAGGCCCTGGTCACCCTTTTAAGCCAGGGGATTGGCTTATGACAAAGAATTTTCAAAGAACCAACAGTCTTCAGCCCAGGTGGCGGGGGCCAGCCCAGGTACTGCTTGCAACACAGACAGCGGTGAAAGTGGAAGGAAGGAAAAACTGGATACATGCTAGCCACTGTAAGCGTGCACCAATTCCACTACAATATACTCCAACAGCAGAATTACCATTGTCTCCTGAGTACAGAGAAGTAGGGAGACAGGAAACACCTCCACAGGTTTCAAGTGCTACTTCTGCTCCTGAGGTGACACAGCAGCCCAGTGACGAAGGGTTGCTGTTTGAAGATCAACAAACTCATCGATACAATCTGCGTCCTCGCCCACCCAAATGAACAGAATTCTGAAGGTGCGTAAGGTGGTGACCCCTACGAAAAGCTACATTTACATCACCCTGATAGCTCCTAGCTTGGAACTGCAAACTGAGGTCTCTTCTGAATGGCCAAGGAATCCTTTGCTCAGCAGAATACGGCACGCCTGCCTTCATGAAATACAGTTCCCCGCTTTCACCGCCACCGGCATTTCCGATGCCATTGATGTACCAGCATTAAAACGAGCTATCCTCACTGTTGTTACGCACACTTTGGGCGACGAGGTTGTAAATGACTGTGATGACTAAATTTTCAGCATGAACAGGAACACGGGTGACTAGCCTGTGCAACGACACCAGAACATTGGTCAGAACAACTGTCTCAACGAGAACACAAGCATAGTGGGATGCAGCTTGTGCAACGCTATTATCTGTGTTAAAAGCAGTGGGTAAATGGAGTTAACAGTTCTGTGACTGGCGAGAAAAACCAAGTACCAGTTCTACGGAAGCGGCCAGTCATTAGGGTTGGTGCGGTTTGTAGTCCCATCGGGAAAGAAGGTGTTTTTTTTTCTGTTAAATACCCAAGCACATCACTGATCTGGTTGCAATTGCTGGCCTCTGCCCTCATTTTTGCTGAGACACTGAACGAAACTGACTAACTATACTGAAGACGAACTTTGAAGTATCGACAAGGGACCTAGGATCAAGCCAACATCTATTGTCCTGTATTTGAAAAAACTTGTTCATGGACCAACCAGTGCAGCCTAACTGCTAGAGTGGAAAGCACGGCGGTGCTGAACCCTAGTGGGTGTGAACATTGAAGGAAAATTCACTTATTCGTATCTATACGTATATGATTATTAGTATAGTGATATCAATATTTTGCATTTACATATTTGGTAATTGTGTGGGTATATTTTTGAACACACATAGGCGGTTGAGACGAGTAAAACGGTACCATAGAAAGGTTGTAGGACCAAGGAGGAGAGCACGATAAAATTATGAAAATATATCCATTTGGCAGGACAAATATCCCTCTAGAGAATAGAGAAGAGTGGCCTTATAACTATTTCTACAAAACAACAATGAAGTACCTAGTGACCTTCATGTTAATATGTATAATGTCCAGTGGTGTTGCATCATTGTTGCAAAATCCTACCTTACATCCATTGATAAAGGTTCATGGAAAGTTAGCTGAGACATTAAGTCTCACTGACTGCTGGATTTGCCGGCACTTGTCTAGACACCCTGAGGATCCTATAGGCCTTTATGAAGTACCAGTATCACCAAGCGAATATGAAAGAGGGGAAGTGTGTCTTGTACCAAATACCCCTTGGAGATGTGACCAACAAGAATATCAATGGTACCCTAGGTGTGCGGTGCTCCCTAATACCCAGGCAGAATACAAGCTCT
Organism: Pleurodeles waltl; assembly: GCF_031143425.1. Lineage (NCBI taxonomy): Eukaryota > Metazoa > Chordata > Amphibia > Caudata > Salamandridae > Pleurodeles > Pleurodeles waltl. The sequence goes on along the minus strand of NC_090442.1, from coordinate 316,668,539 downwards.
CCCCGATGCCCGGAGAAAATGCCACACTCAAAATGTTTCCCATATGTTTTGGTACCTATTTTTATGGACAAAACCCAGAGGCAAAATACATGGGGAAGATCCCTCCTGAACAATGTGTTTACACTTTGTTATTTGATATCAAAACAGGGAATTGGGATCTTGAAGGAGGAGAGAAAATAGTTAGAAATTGGACTGCGTTAATTAATGGGACTCAGAAAAATTACACGGTAAATTATTGGAACCTGACTGTAGAAGAAAATGAAATTCTGGTAGATCCAGAAGGATTGTTATATGATCCCTCCAGGGAACAAGATAGAAATGGAAAAAAATCACCTGTAATATTATCCCGGGTTTTCCTTGGCCCCCTCTGGACGGCTAGATGTTCATATGTTGCACCCTGGGCAAATGTATCATTGCTAAATACAATTTGGGAGGATTACAAGTATTGCAATAATTCTGAGCATGACACCCCAGAGGGTGTGGGTTTGCCCCGAATAAAATACAGTATTATAAATTCACAAATCCAGGGAGGCATGTACTTCGTATGTGGAAGAACTGCATATAAAGTACTACCTCTAAACTGGGAAGGGATATGTTCACTGGCATATTTGGCACCCAACATTACTGTGATATCAAATATATCATCTTCCCAGCCCCTTAACATGGGGAGTTTTGCACATAGGTACAAACGAGGGACACCCATACTGGAGGAGCGAAAGAACTGGGTATTTCAAGTACTACATGTTTTTATTCCAGGATTTTGAATTTTCGATTTACAACTGGCAATGATGAATATGTCAGCTGAATTAGCCATTGCATTTAATGCCACCAGGGAGGCCATAGGAAGTGTACAGATAGAGATAAACTCTGCAGCCCAATTGGCGATACAAAATCGGCTTGCCCTAGACTTGATTACAGTACAACAAGGAGGAGTATGTGTTTTAATCCAACATCAGTACCAGCAAAAGTGCTGTTATTTTGTCAACAAGTCATCAGAGATAGAATTGGATATTGGGAAAATAAAAGAAGCAGTACAGGTATTTGAAAAGGGGGGCCAATATGAAGGAGGCAATTTGAGTTTATCATGGTTATGGTCTTGGTTTGGGGGGTGGGGCTGGTTGTTCAAAGACATACTTTTTATAATAATAGCTATTATATTAAGTTGTTTGTTAGTACAGTGCTTACCTGCTTTCTGTTCCTGTTTAAAATTGTGTAAACTTCCGCCAGTGAAAATACTAGAAACCAATCGAGCTATGATGCAGAGAGAAGAGATAAATTCCCTAATGGCTATTGACCCCACTATCCTCACTACAGATACTGGTTGCTCATACCCATCGGTTGTTTATGTCCCCATGAATGCAAATTTCAAAGAAGTAGGAGTAAAATTCAACATATATGAGGAAATTTAGAACTGTTTAAACGTTGATTATGTTCAGAAGAAAAAAAAACTCAAAAAGGGTCGATTGTTAGAATCCATTTTGAATTGATTCGTTTCTTTTACACGTGTAAGTTTGAGCTTTTTTTGTCTCTGAACGCACTGTTTATCACATATGTTATCTTATGTATATTTGTTTAAGTAAAATAAGCCTGGTTCCACCCCATAGGCTTGCAGCTGGTTTCTTTCCCTAACTGGGGCACTGTACTCATTATAATTATGTGTTCAAAATAACTAACTGACCTCGGCTGTTGTATTTTGGGGAGGGAAAGGCTGATATCTATACCTTTGAACCACGCAAACCTTTGAAGGGTCTCAAGAATGTGGGGAGTCAGGCAGCTGCAGAGGGGAGGCAAGGACAAAGCTGGGAATGGAACCGGTGTGTGGAAAACTGATTAACTCCTTAAAATATCTGTATGACGTATATCATTATTTACACACTTTATGTATCCTTTGATGTACGAGTATAAATATCACTGTTAAACGCTTCATGCTAGCACACTTTACTTCGGGCCTGGGATGCCAGTGGTAAACCTGTCCTCTTTGCTGCAGCAAAAATAAACAGACCTTTGGTCATTGATTTTTCACTCCGGCTCTCCGTGTCAAAAACTCCTTTGTAAATGCATTTGTAAGTATCTGCAAATATGTGCATTTGACAGTTTGTTTGATTGCCCTGGAGGGATCCAACAATGTAGCATTTTGGGAGGAGGGGGGGTTGAGTTGGAGGGCAGTTTCAATGACAAAAGGGGAAAAGAGGAAAAGAGGAAATAAAGCTGAGCAAGAAAGGGTATGTTTTTTCTTAAAAAAAAAAAAAAAGCATCGACAATGGGCTTCCCGGGTTTCAGGAACAGGCAGGGTTGCAGTCTGTGGAAAGAAGCAGCCTGAACAACGACTGGCGTTGCCCACGAAAGCGGAACAACGCTTTCGTGAACAACGACCCTGTTTTCCTCAGCCTTAACCATGGATGTCTGAACAACGAACATGGGTGGTTAAGGTAGAGGAAAACAGACTTCGGATCGGAGAGGACACGGTCAGGTAAGGCGGGATGGGGTAGGGTTGGGGGGGTAGTTTTAGAGGTGGGGTGATTTTAGTTTTATGGGGCGGGGTGGTGGGGTTTGGGTAATTTTAGGTTTTTGGGGCGGGGTGGGGGTTGCAGTAGTTTTAGGTTCGTGGGTGGGGGGTTGGGGTAGTTTTAGGGGCGGGGTTGGGGTACTTTTAGGTTTTAGGGGTTGGGGGTTGCAGTAGTTTTAGGCACGGGGCGCATGCTGCAACCATCCATGCCATTCCACGCATGCCTTTACAACGAAAATTTGTTCCTAAGGCATTCGTGGGAAAGCCATTAGTGGTTCCAGCATGCGTTGTTCCGACATATATTCGTCTGTGGAATAAACTGTTGTGATACCCATGAAGAAACCCAGAAAACTATGTAATTCTGAAAAACAGACAACATTTGGAATTCAGAAAAAGGTGATTTATGTTGATTGCTGTGCTTTTCATATTCAATCGTTGCAATCAAAACCTAATGACCATAAGTAGAAAAAAGGGAAATAGGTGACGTTTTTATCTGTAATAGTTTGCCCCAAAACCCGATTTAATAAAGTAATTTGAGCTACGTCCGTCAGACTCTTCTGATTGCAGAGATATACAGATGCTGGGTCTGGTGGCTTAGTGAACTAATGCGTCCACTGCCGGGCCTGGGTTCAATCTCAGGTTCACAGTTTCAAATCCCTGCAGGTGCTCGCAGCCTTTCATCCTTCTGAGGTTGAGAAAATGGGTACCACCGAGTTGGGCAACTATAAACATCTATTACTCGGCACCTTGATACCTCCGGGTGATACGTGTGCTTTACAAATACACATTATGTTACATCTGTTGGTTGTCCAAAACATGCGATGCTTAGAGACACCAACATAGCTGCAATTTATAATAATTTGTCATTGTGTATTGCCTTTCTATCAATTCATATGGTCTAATGCAGATTTTACCTTTCACAAATACCATTAGTGGAGGTGCAAAGAAAGTGGAATGATGGAGATGTTTATTGAAATTCATTTGCTGTGTCAAAACCACTCATTTTGAGAATGTAAGAGGGAGATTGTGCAATCCTGTGTTTAAAACCTGTGTTTAAAACCATTCAATTCTTCACAGGGAAAGAATGTGGAATTAATGTGGAATCAAGCATCTGAGGTGTTGGAACAGCACTTGTTCAGAGTGGCATGGGAAGAGAGTGGTTGGTACTGTATGGACCAAGGACTTGGAAACCAGTGGAGCAAAATTATTCTATTATACAGAATTGCTTGCATGCGTTTGGGCAGCTGAGCATTTCAGAATGTTTTTATGGGAGGGGCAAGATTTACACTAAGACCACAAACCTCTGGTAAATATGATATATCCTGGTAGTGGGTGATCTCCGATAGTAGGACTGGTCAGACTTACGGCAAAGTTGCACGCTTTTCTGTATAGGGTTGAGTACATTCCGGGCAACAACAACATTAAAGCAAACTGTATGTTATGACTGTCTTTGTCAGGAGGAGTTGCTAAAGATCGTGTGGAGAAAAGTGAGGTAGTCTCAAATGTATCCATTTGCAGGGGAAACACTGAAGAATGGATCAATTAAAAAAGTGGATGACTGAGATGAGTAAGGATGAAACCATGACACCTGTGTTAAGTTACACCATTCATGGGTGGCCGGATCAGCATAGGGTAAAGAGGGAATTAAGTGGATATTCTAAAGTGCAGGCTGAGCTGGCCATAGAGAATAAAATATTGGTAAGCGGTGATAAAATAATATCTTTGCTGGATATACGGAATTAGTTGTTTAATTGTTTTCTTCGAGGGACAATTGATTATGTCGGACACCGAAATGTGGAACATGATTTCACCGATTGCCTTTGATGGATTCAATCTTAGATAAGTGAGACCTTGAGCATGATCCATGTAGAGGAAGAGACAAGTCTGAAGACTTACCAGTGGGGATGCCAAATGGACCCTGGAAGAAATTAAGCACTTATGTGACTGCTCCTTTTTCTGTTCTGAGACAGGGGCCTTTTGGGATTGTGCTCAACGTTATTTCACAAACTGACTAGAAGTGAACAAGATGGAAAGAGCATATCTGATGCTGTAGCAGAATTTTTAGATGATATTTTTTGCTGAGAGGGGATTGCAGATAATGGGCCGCAATTTATAAGTATGATTAAATAAGATTTTTTGCAAAGTGTGGCATTAATTGCTGGGCAATACGTGTACTCCATTCAGAATCCAATGGACAGGTGCAAAGGTTTAACATGGCTATTAAGGAATCCATATCATTGGCAGTGAAATGTAGAACTTACTGGAGTAAAGGTTTGCAGGCTATGCTGTTTACCAATAACTATAGTCAACAACATTTTGGGGATGTCACCGTTTGAGCTGTTGAGGGTACAGAAACCTAAGTGTAAACTGGTCACTGGTGGCTAAAGAAGAAATCTGGTGAAACTCCAAGAGATGACTTGCAGAAAATAAGTACAGTGCTAGTGTACAAAAAGATGAAGAGAAACAACATAAATGTCAAAACACGGAAATACATTAGTCAGCCTGATGGACAAAGGGAAGGGTACCCTACAGATCATATCCTGTTACTGAAATGTTGGACAATATTGTGGGTGGGAAGTTTTAGAACCTCTCAAGAGCGTCTTTGCTAAAAGGTGCTGTTGAGCCACTGGAAGGTGAAAACAATAATTTTCTGGTTGTTTCTGAAGAGAAGCTGGGCACAGTCTCCTGTCTGAGGTCGATTGTGGTGGAAATAGTCAGCACTGCAATCTGAAGGGTAGAGTTGGCTCTTGGTGGGAAAAGGGCTAGTCTAATAATTTAAATTGGTATTCTGTATGTGGGAAACAGAGAATTTGAATTTTATTTGCAGTGTTTTCAACCCACATGCAAATCACGACTGCATTTACACAAACAGAATAGTTAAGTCAAATTACTTTATTAAAATCACGATATGGCAATAAAAGGTGCTTAAATAAAATATACATAAAATGCATAACAATTTCAGAGTCAAATCCACAATAAAAACGAAATATAAAATACATTACAATTTCTGATGCACAACAATGTATAAAAAACAATTCAGTGGCCCTCTACAAGTCATCAGGAATAAAGATATCAGATTAAACCCTTATTTGAGTTCCTACATTTTACCGCTGGTTTTTGGAAAGGAGCAAATGCCACAAATTATATCATAATATTTTTAAAACTGGAGATATAAATAAATCCGATCATCCCTACGTTTCCTAACCCCCAAGGGTTTTAAAATTGGCTTGTTAAACAGTAATACAAAAGGTTTATAAAATTTGCAAAGAAACATAAAATGGCGCAAAGTCTGCTCTGAGAACCCATCACAGGGACATACTGAGGTTGGCACCCTCAATAGACCGTAAGTACCAGGGAAGCTTATTAATCACCACTCGGAAACAAAATAAAAGGGATCTCTCCCAGTGTGAAAATGCAGGGCTTAAATACAGCATGGCTCCCTGTGTACAAAATAAACACATGGTAATAATATTTAATGGGACCTTTGCATGTCTCTGACAGTAATATTTGCAGGTGACAAAACTATTAACTGCGCATCAAAAAAAGCCCAGTAGGCTCAAAGCTGTAAAGCTCTTACGAACATAAGCTAACCAGGGAACTGAGTTAGCATTATCCATTTTGATACAATCTAAAATGATGTATCTACTTTTACTGATCTCAGTGTTAATCCAGATGCTAATCCATAATAAAAGAGGGGCCATCTTCACCTTGTTGGAAATATACTGCAGATCTGTCTGGGAATGAATGATGAGATGAGAGCTAGAAGGAGGAAGGTGGAGGACATGCCTACAGATGAGGTTTGCACAGTCACTGCTTGTGCCATATAAGGCTTTACAAATGCTCATGAAAAGCAGGACAGTTCCCTGCCTGCAGTATACTAAATAAAGCTCCCACTGATCGATAACTTCAAGCGAGAACTGAGGATCTGAGGTTGCCAAGACCCTGCATTGTTAAACACAAACCCCAGATAGTTAAAATCATACACAGCGCCAACTGAGTTACCCGTCACCATTAATCTGGTAAGATTTTTCATGCCCAGCCCACATGCCATAACGTGAGACTTTCCAAAGTTGGTGACCAAGTCCAGTTCCCTCAAAAAGATATAACAGATTCCACCAGCACACACAACGCCCCCAGGGTCTGTGCCATTAAGTACCTCATTGTTTGAGTAAATCAGCACCGGGACAGGGACCTCCAAGTGCACTGGAACATCACTGGTTAGTTTGGTTAATGTGGGGAACTGTTTGATGATAAAAAATGATAAAGAGGAGTGGGGCCGAAATACATTCTTGGCGTACCCATCGGGTTAGCGGGAAAGAGTCTCACAATTCTTCTGCAGGACCAAACTGAACCCTCACTACTAGATTCTTGTGTAACTAATACAGGGAGTTCACTAACGCGGCCTCAACCCCAAAGTCCAACAACATCAGTAACATGAATAACCAGGACAGGTAGAGTGTATCGTATTCAAGGTTTCCTGAAAGGCAAATAATCATACTTTTCAACTGGATTTATCTAGTCCAGGTTAGTGATCTTGCCCTTTAGCCCCATTATATTCCAACTCAGCAGGGTAAAGGGGACTCCTTGGGCTGACTTCCAAAGGATCCTTTGTAAGAATGTCATTGTACCGGGTGTAACAGTGTTACAAACTGCGGTAAAATAACTTGGTTTTCAACATAAGTTTTTGGCTGGGAGTCAGTCCACAGTGAAGACAGCGTCAGTAATTCCAAAGAGGAATGGAAAACTGAGCTCCGCAGGTATGTGGGGGCTTACTGTTCTCCCCTGATGTAGATGCTGTGGTGGAGAGAATTAAGAGGCTGAGTTTTGAAGGTGCGTAAGTCGCATCTGGGTTACTACGGTTAATAAAAGAGCTGCTACTTCACGGTATGCGCTAGATTCATCAGATGGTGGAGGGTACTGTGCTGAAACAGAGCTACCCACACATACTGAAGATGTAAAGTTAATAGCAGGTCGGCTTGGAGGAGGCACTGCAGGCAACCCTGATGTAGGCAGCAATAGACAGTTGCCAAGTCAGAGAAAAATGGACTGTTTGGGTTTTACCCCCTGGCAAAGGGGGACGCCTAGACTGACTAAGCAAGAATGCAATTTGTGAATTAATGTTTTTTACACTCTCAATTAAGGGAGAAAGCTATGCATGCAGAAGTTCTTTCATTTTTACACTGCATGCTTCCATAAACCGATCGATCCAGATCTGATCCATTTTGGGAACCTCCCTCCTGAGATCAAGACAGAGAGGGTTCTGACTGGTCTGTCCATGAGAACTGAATCCACAAATAGGGTTAGGCTAGTCTGGGTCATCAAATTAAGATGCTTGGATGGCATTTTCTGCTTACTACGCATTACAAGCCTTGTACTCCTTTTAGGTAACGAGGGGGAGGTGATACTTTTGCTTAATGCTAAAGAGGGTAGACCAATGGTTCCCACTAAAACGGCATCTGAAGCCGGCATGGCGGTGGCTGAAAAAAAGCTGTGTGCAAAAGTCTTGCCTACTAAATTATCAAGGGCTGCTCTATCGGAAAGTGCTGTGGTTATTGTGCCGCATTCAGCGAGAGCCTATTCTTAGCAGAAATTCAGTGCTCACCACCTCCATAGCTCTTTCAAGTATACGATCAACAGAAGTATACTGGTGTAGCGGGAGCTGGAAAGTCCCCCAAAGTTTTTTTCTTTCACATCAGGCCGGCAAATTGACCAATGAAGAAACGCCAGCACAGGGTGATTAAAAAGGCACTTACGGACAGCTACACAGTTCTGTAATGTCAAAACCAAGACAGGTGGCCCAACCCGGGCTCTGACGGGTGTGGACAGGCCTGCCCTTGACCCAGGACTGCCTGGGCACATCCTATGCTGCGGGGCAAACAAAGGCGTTATAGAGAGCTTGCAGTTGTATCCCTCCTCCTCGCCCTGCCACCTTGGGCAAGTGTCATGGGCATAAGAAGTGTGGGGGATGCAGGGGATGTATCTTCCCAGATTTTGGAGTGGAGGGAGGAAGGGGGGGCATCAAAAGGATTTCCCTTTCTCTTATCTGATTTGCAGGACCATTAGCGTGCAAAAGTTTGACCTATACTGGCCCTGCACTTGACCTGTGACCTGCTTCTAGCTACCTGCGACCAATCTGATGGTCAGAGCATATGGGTGACGTCACAAAGGCCACTCGCCATCTCTGCCCTTTTGTTGTGCTGCAGCACACAAGGAATTCTTTCACACCCTGCCGCCAACAGCCCACAGCTGCCTGCAGTCTGCATTTCTGAAATCAAAGGGAGAGAGGCCATTTGTTGATTGCTGTCTGAAATCCGGTCCTGCGGCCCCTTAACCTGAAGACAGCAGCAAGATTTGAATACGGTAATGAGGTTGAGGGAACTAAATAAAGTATCTCCCTTTCTTTTTAAATACAGTGCTGTGTTGCCGAGCATCTCTCTTTTTAAATACAGTATTGTTAATTCACTATAAGATATGAGCGGGGCAGGCCTTAGCGTGCTGGTGGAACACTGTGCGACAATGTTTGTTAGGGCCCCGTTTCTGTTGCAGTCTGTCTCACTGCCACCAGGGTCTCAACTGCCCCAGTGGTAGTTAGTGTCCCCGAGGTGACATCCGTGCTTGAAAGTAGCTTTAAAAGCACCTGCTGGGTGTTCCTTGCCCCCATCAGTTTTCAGGCAACAATAAAAATCTCAATCCTGTGATTAATGGTCTTCCTGGAGAGAGATTGAAGTTTTGAACAGTGGAAGTTTTGAGTCATCATAAAACAGTACTAGTGCACAGGGTTAATATGCCTGCTGCAAAGAACTTCTACATGCAGGTCACAAAGTGCATATCATGTGAATAGGTCTGTGGGTTACTGCTTTGGTCAGAGAGATCCTTTTGTCCCTTGCAGTTTATAAGTTAAAACCTAATATAGAACAGTGTGCAATCGACTGCCATCAAAGAGCTGCATACAAACTGCAAGGTATAGATTAGAATGTTATGATTGTTCCCCAGTTTTTCATTAACTTAATGTTGCAAAACTGGTTCATTTGAGTGAAAATCTATTCTTATTATTAAAGAGAACCCCCAACCATGGCGCTATGTTTTAAATTCTGAGTTTGCGCTTCTCCAGACAGGGCACTCTTAAACTAGTATGGATGACCTATGACTCCTACACCTTGTAGTCCTCTGTCTTATCTAACTTTTCCTACACACTGATTTACACACATATGATGACTGTCTCTGTGTAACGTCTGTGTGATGTAAAGTGCTCTGACACCCTACACTGGTATGAGGGACATACATCACGCATGCCTTAACCACTTCTGTGCCAGGTACATAATGGTTACGTCCACCAGCACAGTGCTTCTGTGCCGAGGATGTAACTATTACGTCCTCGCACATGAGCTCTGAGTGAGCACTGGTGCTCCCTCCGTGGGCTTAATAGGCAGGGATGGAAGGGGAAGGCATTCCCCTTTCTTCCCCGACCCCCCCCCCCAGTGACGTCTGATGATGTCAGATGACCTCATCAAAGGCCACCTGCCCATTGTGCTGGAAGCTCAGCTTCCAGTGCGATAGGATTGCTTTGCATTTCTCTTCTGATCATGTGATGGGGGCCTGAGAGGCTTCAAAGAGAAGGAAAGGAATTTCCTTCCCTCGGATTCATCCTGGACCCGCTTCTCACCATGACCAAACAAGTCAACGCCGTATCGTCTTCCTGCTTCCTCACTCTCCGCATGCTCCGAAAGATCTTCTGCTGGATCCCTGCCGACACCAGAAAAACTGTGACCCACGCCCTCGTCACAAGCCGCCTGGACTACGGAAACACCCTATAGGCAGGAACCACCACAAAACTCCAGAAACGTCTTCAGCGAATACAAAACGCCTCCGCTCGCCTCATCCTCGACATACCCCGCAACAGCCACATCTCCGCCCACCTGAGACACCTGCACTGGCTACCCGTCAACAAAAGGATCACCTTTAGGCTCCTCACCCACGCACACAAAGCCCTCCACAACAAGGGACCCGAATACCTCAACCGTCGCCTCAGTTTCTACACGCCCACCCGTCAACTTCGCTCCGCCAACCTCGCACTCGCCGCCGTCCCTCGCATCCACCGCACAACGGCAGGTGGGAAATCCTTCTCCTACCTGGCGGCCAAGACATGAAACTCCCTCCCCGCCAACCTCAGGACCACCCAGGACCACCTCGCATTCCGGAGGCAGCTCAAGACCTGGCTCTTCGAGCAGCAGTAACCCCCTCCCCTAGCACCTTGAGACCCTCACGGGTGAGTAGCGCGCTTTATAAATATTATTGATTGATTGATTGATTGAAGTCTCTCAGAGCATTTCAGCAGCCAGATCGTAAAGCGATCTGGATGCTGAAATGCGCACTAGACACCAGGGATTATTTCAAATAAGGAAATTGGCATAAGTAGAGGGACCCCTTGGGCAAGGGTCATCAGAAACCACTAGACACCAGGGATTATTTTTTATTTTTTTTTTTTTAAGGGAAATTAATGCAAGGGTCACTCGGGGGGGGAATTCATTTTAGGACATTGTTATTAGGCCGATCTCCCCCGGAAAGGAGGGAGGGGGGTAGGGAAAGGCAGAAACCTCTAGGTACCAAGGATCATTTTTTTTTTGTTTTTTTAGAGGTGGGGAGTGACGCCTTAGGCAAGGGTCGCTCCCCTGGGGGGCAACTTGTATTTAGGCCATTTCTGCCACCACTTGGAGGCAGATCGGCCTATTTTTATTAGGCAAATCTGCCTCCAAGAGGGGCAGAAACCACTAGACACCAGGGATATATTTTTGTTTATGTTAACATTTCTTTTTTTTATGTATGGGGAGCGACCCCTTAGGCAAGGGTCGCTCCTGGTGGGGGGGGGGAGGGGGAGGGGGGGAATTGTATTTAGACCATTTCTGCTCCCCTCCCTCGGGGGCAGATTGGCCGATTTTTGTTAGGCCGGGCAGAAACCACTAGACACCAGGGATCTTTATTTTTTTGCATCAATTTCACGCAAGGGTCATTCCCCTGTGGGGACAAATTTATTTTAGGCCCCCCTCGGGGGCAGATCGGACTATTTTTATGAGGCCGATCTGGGCAGAAACCACTTAGCACACAGGATTTTGTTTTGCGCCAATTTCACGCAAGGGGAGTGAGCCCTTAGGCAAGGGTTGCCCTGGAGGGGCAAATTTATTTTAGGAGATTTCTGCTCCCCTTGGGGGCAGATCGGCCTATTTCTATTAGGCGATCTGCCCCGGGGGCAGAAACCACTTAGGCACCAGAGATTGGTGTGTGTTTTCTTTGGGGGGGGGGGGGGGGGGGGGCAGCCCCTTGGGTAAGGGTCGCTCCCCATGGGAGCACATTACTATTGGCCATATCTGTCCCCCTTGGGGCAGATTGCCCTATTTTTGGAAGACCCATCTGCCCCAAGAGGAGGCAGAAAGCCCACCCAAGTCCAGGGAAGATTATTTTTTTTCAAAATAAGAGGGTGGGGGTGTGGCCATACCCCCACCCCAAATAAATGTGGCCAAAGTTGTTCTGCCCAGATGGGGCAATTACCCTGATCCACACTAGATGCCAGGGAAATAAAAAAAATTGTGGGGTGGTGGCTACCAACCAGTATGGGCCTGGTTATGCCCCCACCCCAACTGAAGGGGGTAACAGTGTTTCAGCTCTCCCCGGCACACTAAAACATCTTATCCCACTGCAAGCAAGAGGACATTTGATTATTTTGGTTTTACATTTGGGCCATGAGAGCTTGGCTAACTCTCAAAATCGTCCCACTTGGAATGGTGAGGGCTGCACTTTATGGACTTTGGGACGCTGCCATGCAGAAAAATCCACAAGACCTAGACACATCTGAAAACTAAACATCTGGGTGATTCCAGGGTGGTGTGTTTCACATGCACCCCGCAGCATTTTCTTACCCACAATGCTCTGCAAACCTTCAACTTTGCTGAAAATCAGACATTTTTCCCACATTTTTTAGATGGAACCTTCCAGAATCTGCAGGAATTCATAAAATTCCTACCACCCAGCATTGTCTCATCTATACTGATAAAAATTCTGCTGCACTCGTCAGCCTAAAAATCTTTATTCTCAAACTGCCCTTTTGGAACCTCTTTGGTTCCCCCTCAATTTCGACATGTTTTTGGCTCTTTCCTGTCACAAGCACTTAGCCCACCTACACAAGTGAGGAATAATTTTTACCAGGAGACTGAGGAGAACGTTGGGTGGTATGTCCCGGTACGGTGAGCCCACACAGAAATGTGGGAAAAATTAGTTTTTTTAGGTAAATTTGAGGTTTGTGGAGGATTCTGGGTAAGAAAACATTGGGGGATCCACGCAAGTCATACCTTCCTGGACTCCCTCGGGTGTTTGGTTTTCAAAAACATCTGGGTTTGGTAGCTTTCCCTAGATGGCTGCTGAGCCCAGGACCAAAAACAAAGGTGCCCCCTCAATAACAGGTAGTTTTGTATTTGATAATTTTGATGTGTCCAGATAGTGTTTTGGGGAATTTCCTTTCACAGGCAGTAGGCCTACCCACAAAAGTAAGGTACCATTTTTATCGGGAGACTTGGGGGAACGCTGGTTGGAAGGAAATGTGTGGCTCCTCTCACATTCCAGAACTTTCTGTCACCGAAATGTGAGTAAAAGGTGATTTGGCCAAATTTTGAGGTTTGCAAAGGATTCTGGATAACAGAACTTGGTGAGAGCCCCACAAGTCACCCCATCTTGGATTCCCCTAGGTGTCTAGTTTTCAAAAATGCGCAGGTTTCCTAGGTTTCCCCAGGTGCTGGCTGAGCTAGAGGCCACAATCCACAGCTAGGCACTTTGCAAAAAACAGCTCTGTTTTCTTTGGGAAAATGTGATGTGTCCACATTGTGTTTTGGGGCATTTCCTGTCATGGGCGCTAGGCTTACAATTGAGGTACCATTTTTAATCGGGAGACTTGAGGGAATGCTGGGTGGAAGGAAATTTGTGGCTCCTCTCTGATTCCAGAACTTTTGGTCACCGAAATGAGAGGAAAAAGTGTTTTTTTTGGCCAAAATTTGAGGTTTGCAAAGGATTATGGGTAGCAAAACCTAGCCAGAGCCCCACAAGTCACCCCATTTTGGATTCCCCTAGGAGTCTTGTTTTAAAAGATGCGCAGGTTTGGTAGGTTTCCTTAGGTGTCGGCTGAGCTAGAGGCCAAACTCTACAGCTAGGCACTTTGCAAAAAACATGTCAGATTTCAATGTAAGTGTAATGTGTCCATGTTGTGTTTCCTGTTGCGAGCATTAGGCCTACCCACGCAAGTGAGGTACCATTTTTATCGGGAGACTTAGGGGAACACAGAATAGCAAAACAAGTGACATTGCCCCTTGTCTCTCTCTACAATTTTTCCTTCCAAATGTAACACCGTGTGTAAAAAAGACGTCTATTTGAGAAATACCCTGTAATTCACATGCTAGTATCGGCACCCCGGAATTCAGAGAAGTGCAAATAACCACTGCTTCTCACTACCTTATCTTCTGCCCTTTTTGGAAATACAAAGGTTTTCTTGATACCTATTTCTCACTTTTTATATTTCACCAAATTAATTGCTGTATGCCCAGTAAACAATGAAAACCCGTTGCAAGGTGCATCTCCTTTATTGGCTCTAGGTACCTAGAGTTCTTGATGAACTTACAAGCCCTGTATATCCCGCAACCAGAAGACTCTAGCGGACGTAACGGTATCGCAGGAAAAAGTTAGAGTAAAACGTGGAGAAAAATGGCTGTTTTTTTCACCTCAATTTCAATATTTTTTTATTTCAGCTGTTATTTTGGGAAGGAAACACTTGTAGGATCTACACAAATTACCCCTTGCTGAATTCAGAATTGGGTCTACTTTCCAGAGATGTTTAGATGTTTAGTGTTTCGCACCCATTTCTATCATTAACTGGAAGGAGTCTGAAAGAATAAAAAATTGTAAAAATGGGGTATGTCCCAGTAAAATGCCAGAATTTTATTGAAAAATATGGTTTTCTGATTCAAATCTGCCTGTTCCTGAAAGCTGGGAAGATGGTGATTTTAGCACTGCAAAACCTTTGTTGATGCAATTTTCAGGAAAAAAAACCACAAGCCTTCTTCTGCAGCCCTTTTTTCCCCATTATTTTTGTTAAAAACTACATTTTCGCTGTATTTTGGCTAATTTCTTGGTCTCCTCCAGGGGAAGCCACAAACTCTGGGTACCTCTAGAATCCCTAAGATGTTGGGAAAAAAGAAAGCAAATTTGGAGTGAATAGCTTATGTGGACAAAACGTTATGAGGGCCTAAGCGCAAACTGCCCCAAACAGCCAAAAAAGGCTTGGCACAGGAGGGAAAAAGGCCTGGCAGCGAAGGGGTTAACAATGCGGTCTCAACAATGACTGCATCTTTATCACGCATGCCTTTACATGCATGGTAAATTCTTCCCGCCCTGTCCTCTTAGACCTGATACCATACTCCACCCTGCCCAAGCACTTAAAACTGCCCGTTCCACCCTGACCTCTCCACTCCTGTCCTGAACACTAAAACCTACCCCGCCCTGCCCTAAAAACTACACGACACCCCTGCCCTGAATTCTAAAACCTACTGCCTGTCCTAAAAACCATCCTGACTCCCGCCCCTTCCCCAAACTTTAAAACCTACCCCGCCCTGTCCTAAAAACTACCTGAGCTCCCCGTACTGTACGCTAAAATCTACCCTGCACTGCCCTAAGATCTACCCTGACCCCCGTCCCTGCCCTGAACCCTAAAACCTACCCAGTGTCCTAAAAACTACCTGACCCCCTGCCCTGACACTAAACACATATCCCCCCTGCACTATAAACTACCTGATCTCAACGTCCTGTTCCCTAAAACCTATCCTGCACTGCCCCCAAAAACCACCCTGACCACTACCCCCGCCCTGAACCCTAAAACCTAACCCACCCTGTCCTACAAACTACCCACCCCCACCCTGTACACTAAAACCTACCCCACCCTGTTTAAAAAATCATCCCGACGCCCCCGGCCTGAATCATGAAACCTACACTGTCCTAAAAACTACCCGCCCCACCCTGAACCCTAAAACATGCCCTGCCCTGTCCTTAAAACTACCTGACCCCCTGCCATGAACCCTAAAACCTACTCCACTGTGTCCTAAAAACTACCTGAAACCCTGCCCTGAACCCTAAAACCTACAACGGCCTGCCCTAAAAACTACCTGACCTTCCCGTCCTGTACCCAAAAACCTACCCTGCACTGCCCTAAAAACTACCCTGACCCCCTGCCCTGAACCCTAAAACCTAACCCGCCCTGCCCTAAAAACTACCCGCTGTACCCTAAAACCTACCCCACCCTGTTCTAAAAATGAACCTGATGCCCCCGGCCTGAATCCTAAAACCTACCCTGTCCTAAAAATTACCCCGCCCTGAACCCTAAAACCTACTCCGTCCTGTCCTAAACACTACCTGACCCCCTGCCCTGAACCCTAAAACCTACCCCAGCCTGTCCTAAAAACTACCCGACCTCCCTGTCCTGTACCCAAAAACCTGCCCTGCACCACCCTAAAAACTACCCTGACCCCTTCCCCCACCCTGAACCCTAAAACCTACCCCACCCTGTCCTAAAACTACCCTAACCTTGCACCCCAAACACAGCCCCACTTACCTCTCTCCTCTGCCTTCTGCTCCTTCCGGTTCCACTGAGACAGCTAGACAGCTCTCTGCTGTAACCATGCATTTACAGTCAGTGGCAATGTGGCTGGTACACTGCCTTAGACCTTACACAAGTCCCAGCCCTCTCAGAAAGAACAGGGATTGATAAAAAAAAAAGAAAAAAAAAGGGGCACACAGACTCTGGCACAACAAAGGACTTCACCAGTGGCACAGGGTGCCTCTTGATGCATTCTTTTTTGAGTGATGCACAGTTAGTCTGGCTTGCCAGGGCTGTCACTAACCTCTCAACCCTCACCTCTCTCTAAATATATATGAAAATATGGCCAGGAACTGCTGAGGCCTCCCTCTTCTCTCCCACGTGTCTTTTTAGTCAATAGAACACACTTCTTGCGTTAGGGGGTTGTAAAACCCCAGCTGTATTTTATTTGCGAAGCAGCAAATTAAAATCAATCATCATTTAAAACATTTATACGCAGTCACCCCATCATATTTATAGCTTAATTTACATGTGTAGATGTCTAGCCTTAACAGAGGTGCTAATACATCTAATTTCCTAATATTATCTAAATTCAGTTGCTGCGTATTCACTTCAGTGACTGTGGATGAGATAATGACTGGTTCCGATGGTGAGTTCCAGGTCTGGATGCACTCCTCTGGCTATGTGGCCCTGGGGTAGGTCTCTCCATATGGGAGAACTCCCCTCGCAACCCTTTTTGATGCAAACTTTCTGCAGGGGGCACGCCTACCCACCAGGATTCCTACCCGGGTGCCCACTCCACCCCTCAGGCTTGCACCACCCAAGGGCAAATTCTAGCTTTGTGCCCACTGCGCAGGCGCTAGTGGTTGGCCCTAGAGGCCAAATGCCAGCGATCGTTTGCAACTCCCACGACCCTGGATGTTGCCTTCGATTCCCTGCCAGCACACCGTGGAGGGTTCTGTGAACTTGGTGTCCTGCTCGGGTAAGAAAGGTAAGCTGAATTGCCCCACCAATCATGATCTCACCCTATCTTAAAATACATAAAAATTAAAAATACAATAAAATACGACACAAAGCATACTTTCATCTCACCCGCACCCACCTCAGTGACTTCAGATGAGATAATGACTGGCCCCGATGGTGAGCTCCAGGCCTGGATCCACCCCTCTGGCTATGTGGCCCTGGGGTAGGTCCCTCCATATGGGAGAGCTCCCCCTGCAACCCTTTTGGGTGCAAACTTTGTGCAGGGGACCCTCCTGCCTGCCAGGATACTTATCTTAGGTGCCCCTCCACCCCTCAGACTCCCACCCCCCAAGGGCAAATGATATATTTGTGCCCACTGCGCATACACTAGTGTTTGGCCTTCTTTTCTGAAGTGTGCCACAATTTAATATCTGAGCAGGACCATCTTTGTGCCTCCCTTGAGTAACCAGCGCCTCTTCCAACTCCAAGTCCACAGACTGAGCTACGGCTCACCTGAACTATTACCTGGTGGTAAGTCTCCAGCGTCCCTGAGCAGAAGGAAACACAGTGTCGCCAGCCACCAAAACCCAGCATTCAGCCAGACCAACAACCTACAGTCAGTGAGTGGATCAAGATAAATTGCAAAAAGGCCCACTGCTACTACTACCGCTTCCAATAAGTAAGTGCACTACTGAGTTGTCTAGTGTAAAAAATGAATATTTTTTGCCCAATCTGTTTGGATACTTTTTTAGTCAAATTATGATGATACGCTTTTTTTTTCAGAATTTCCTCATTTGTGCATTTTCTCTTTCTATGCGGAGTACGGAACAATTCTATAGCACTATACTTGTATTACTGTGACCAAAATCAAACGCCTTACAATGTCATATGGTGTTCCCCAATAGATTCCTTTTTGCCACAAGTAGAAAAATACTTCACTTTTGGAGACCTGCTTGATCGCACTATTTGTCATGTTCAGCTAAAGGAACTTTCAGGTAAGGTCCTCTGCCATTGTTAAGTATATGCTGGAGTGTTATATGTATTATATGTATTGCTGAAACAATCTAGTCAGGTATATTGCTGAGTAGAATTGCTGTGAAAACCTAACGGTGTTTTAAAGCAGATGGATAGACCTTCTTGGAAGCCTTTGCACATTCTAGCATCACTTCCCCTCACTGTCGGGCAACACTGGGAGAGGATCCTTATGCTGGAGGCAGGCTTTGCTCCTAACAATTCCGGTGTTAATTACATGGACAGATACACACAAAAGTCTGTTTGCAATTTTTAAACTGCAGCTAATTAATCTGAATGTTCCCAAATTGCAACTACTACAAACATATCTTTTCTTTTTTTTCCTAGAACGGTCATCCGGAAATTCTTTGTAAAGAAACGGGCAAGTGAAGTGACCCTATATTCAGACTTCTCAGAAACTAATATAATTCATTGCAATGATATGCCGGATCTGCAGTCTACAAGTCAATATGGAGTTAGGGTGGCCGATTTAGATTAGTGATTACACCCCAGTCCAAGGAACATTTTGTGAAGTTGTCACTTCCTCGGATGAATCAAGCAATAGTTCTTCTGCAACAGCCACCAGTCTTCAGCATAATGAGGAAACACTTGGAAGCACAGTGGCACCAAACCAACCGCATGAGTGCACAATGCCTGTTCAAATAATTGAAACACAGTCACAGGCTAAGAAAAACCATATTCTGCATTTTCAAGGAAGGTGGTTCCAGGATTTCCCCTGGCTACATTACAGCGACAGAGTGGCAGGGGTACTTTGCTTTCACTGTGCAAAAGCTAAATCGCTGAAATTAACAGCACTTTCCAAGAACGCAGAGGAAGCATTCTGGAGCACTGTTTTTATCAACTGGAAGAAGGCCATAGAAAGGTTTAAAAAGCACCAGAGCAGTTATGCTCATTCTTATGCACTGAGCTAATTAGCACTCTATAGAGGGTGCCAATCAATCAATCAACAGTTATCACAGCAAATCCAACAACAACAAAAAGAAGCCTGGCTTTGTCTTAACAAAATCATTCATACCATTGCTTTTATCGCAAAGCAAGGCCATGCACTTCGAGGTCATGATGACAGCGATGGGAATTTCCGTCAGTTTCTTAGAGCACGAGCAGAGGATGTACCTTCTTTAAAACAGTAGATCACAGCAAATTGAGCACAATATCTCAGCCCGGACATCCAAAATGAGGTCCTCCGGTTATTATTCCAAGCAGTTTTGCATCAGATTCATAAGAGTATTGGTGACAATCCACATACAGTAATTGTTGATCACACAGGATATATCTGGTCAGGAAAAAGAAAGCTTTTGTTTTCGTTGCACTGACTAAGATCTGTACCCTCATAAGCATTTTATTGGACTGTATCAGGCAGATAATACCACTGGTACTGCAACAATTGTTAAAGATGTTTAATGCCGCCATGGTCTTTCTCTGTCAAAGTTGAAAGCAACACACGATGGTGCAGCAAATATGGCAGGGAAATACCATGGTGCACAAGCATTAATACACCAAGAACAACCTCTTGCTCTTTATGTTCATTGTGGGGCACATTGTACAAATCTGGATGCAGGCTACAGCACATAAATGTTCCACAATGGAAGATGCACTGCTTTATGTCCAAGAACTTGGATATCTGTTTGGTCAATCTTTGGAATGACGTACACTATTTTCAGACCTCATCAAGCACACCACTGAAGGCCCTACAAATGTGTTAAAAATAAAGCCACTGTGTCCAACACACCGGACGGTCCATGTAAAAGCTATACAAAAAGTAATGGATAATTATGAACCTATTCTGGAAAGCCTAGAACAATTATCAACATCCAAGTCCAGTGGTGATGTGTCTGCTCGTGGTTTGCTTGCGCACATTCAGAGAGGAACAAATGTCCTAGGTCTTCAGATTGCTCTCCAAGTACTGTAGCTTCTGGAATGTTTGAATATTGCCATGCAAGGCAGCCAGCAAACTATATCTGGGCTTCTGACTGCTGTGAATGTAGGAAAAAGTGCTATACCGAAGCTTCGTAGTGATGAGTCGTTCAACACTAACCACACGACTGCTAAGTTCCATCTTAATGCCATTGAAGTGCCACGACCGCTAAGAATCCCTAAACGAATAGATGGAGCAGCAGAAAGTTTTCATCCTTTAATCGTGGGGGACTACTATCGCCCTCAGTACTTTGAACTTCTGGATACATTTTCTGTTCATCTCACTCAGCATTTTGATCAGGAAGACATCCAAACATATGAAAAACTTGAACGGGTGCTTTTAACAGGCATAGACATGGACTCTATTGCCCAGTACAAAGAAATTGAACCTTTGCTGCTCAAAGATCAATTAAATATATTATCTAGTATGTTTAAGTACTCTTCAGGCCCAGAACTGGAAGACACACTCAGTAAAATGCTTCCAAGAGAAAGCTTTCCTTTCACAGGTTGAGAAGCTAATGCAGATTCTTTTAATCATTCCAGTATTTTCTTGTGAGGCTGAGAGAAGCTTCAGTGGGGTCCGCCGACTGAAAACTTGGCTAAGATCAACTATGTCCCAGAAAACACTGAATCAAGTTGCCATATGCAATATACATAAAGAGATGATCGACTTGATTGACCAACAGACAACAGTGAAACAATTTGTCCTCCACAGAGAACAGCACAAGAAATTATTTGGCTTTTCAAATTCAAGTTCAGAACTTTATTATAGATACCTGCCGCAAGAAAAAAATTATTTCTAATTAGGCCAATTGCATGTTGAGGTTTGGGAATCTCACCAAGAGCATTTAGTTGATTGTTCCTTTTTTTGTCCCACCTTTGTTTGCCTGGTGCATGAAGATGCGAGATTCATAAACATGTTTTTTTTTTGCATTTGGTCCAATTACTTTGTGAATGTAAATAACAATAAAGCATACTTGCAAACTGTGACTACATGCATGCCTTTCTCAATATTTCACTTCAAAACTATGCAATTGTATTAGTTTACCCAGGTGTTCTCACACAATGGGCGATTTGTATAGGGTCACTTGAAAGTCCTCAAGGTTGTCCCTGCCCCCTCCCCCCTGTTTTATGCTTTTTTTTGGTCTGTTTGCTACTTTAAACCTTGTTCGGGGAAAACTATGTGTGCTCGTGACATGCATGAGGTGCATATAATGCGCTTCATGGTAAGGTACAATGCGCACGAAAGACCGTTTGTTGTTCGGTTGTAGTGCTGTGTTGGGTGTGGCCTTTACTCCTTGAAGTCTCATTTGTGAACTTATTGGTGGAATAAATTGTTCGGATTCACTTGTGTGTGGTTTCTTTCCTCTTCTCACATAAACTCTACCCGGTACTGTTAACCTTGCCATTAAAGTACTTGCAGTTTTACATTCCTTGACATGAATTTACTACTTCAGGTACAATAACGCAAACGCTAAAACGAGGTATTGTGTAGAACTCTTAAGTGCCCTAGGTCCATGCGTTAAGAGCTCATATAGTCCAGAATTTTGCTTTACATTCGAGGATGTGTAGACGATCAGCACTACAAGTCCTGAAAAGCAGGAATGGATAACCTACTCACGCACTAACCTGAGAAGCTTCACAGCTCTGCTGATGGGCTTCTCACGCTCTGCAAATAACAAACGTGATCTCTTAATTGTAACTCATACCCGACACCCGATTTTAGGCGGCCTGGCCATTAACTCGCGAACAGAGAAGCAACACTAGTGGGAGCCGTGCCGCTGTTGTTCAGAGGTCAAGCGCGCTCCCAAACAGTGTTGTGTGAGTTATCTGAGAAAGTTCAATGGGGGATAGGAGGGTTAGCTTGCAGATCCTTGAAAACACCCAGTGACAGCAAAATGATCTAATTGTGCTTGCATCACTTTCGCGGAACATAGAACAGGTAACACGTTTAACTTCCGAGACTTGCAGCTCTCATCCTCCGTGACCTACCTGATATGTGTAGGGCACGGGTAGCCCTGAAGCGGACGGACACCAACGCCATCTTCCCCCGGCCCAGAATGCACTGCAAGGACTAGAGCGGACAGATTGATTGCTCTGCTAGTTTTACATTCGGAGACAGACCTTGTGCCTTTGTCGTCAGTAGCGGCCATGTTTGAGTGGCTAAAACGTACTAAATTCAAGCAGAAAAGTAATAGTAAGTGTCTTACTTCACTCAAAATCTTAATTTGTCTGGTTTCTTTCCTCATGTATTCAGAAGAAAAACACATTGTCAATTTAAAAGGACTAAAACTGATGTTTTTTATTCGACCTTCTGATAAATGTATGTTGCTGAAAGTCATCCATTTCTGTTTTGTGATGGGCCCAGTGTGAGCATACATATTTTTCTTCACACTAAACAGGTCAACACAAGGACTAACATCCATGTATAAGTGTCTCACCGCTCTTGTGCCCACTGCTCTAGCGTACCCGACGTCTTCCCCTACCTAGCCATCATACTTATCTTGCTTCAGTTGCATACTGGGTTCACCAACACTCGTATTTTTTTGGTTTGTCCCGCATTTGAGAATCCCCTCTGTTTTCTACCTTCACTGAGCCGGTGCAGGACTCCAAATATCTTAATTTTTGGTGTTCACGGTTAGCAAACATGACGCTTGAAATTGTCTGGCAATATTTCAGCCTTATGTGAGCTGCGAAAGGTAGAGGGCGAGCTAACAAATTAATAGGGGGAGCCGAGCCGTGCTCGAGCAGAGCCTTGAAAATGTTTGCTATATAAATTATCCAACGAACATCATGTAAACTATTATAAAGTCCATTCAAAACGAATTTTTTTTAATTTCTTTAGCGCCGAAGCTGTGTGTTTTTTACTTCAATTCATAAAGCTTTATTCGGCACATATAAATGACCATGAAAGCATGAACAAAGAAGAAAAAAAAGACAACAGTACATATTTACAAAGACATTGCAATTAAAACTTACAGTTATCAATTATAGTTAATGGCTCATTGAGTAATACATATGGTCATTCATAAATATATAAAATGAATAATAAAATACATTAAAAACTCATACTTTTCCTGGAATTGATGCACTGATTTAAAAAGGTGGCAGTATAAAAACAAATATCTGCCGATTGCAGATTAAAAATTAAAGCCATGGCATGTTTAACTGTACGTGTTCCGTATTTAACATACAGAGGTTTCAAAAATACTATACGAAAACATGTATACAGTTTACAGAACAGCAGAAGGTGCACAGTGCCCTGTGTAGATACATTATCGCACCTACATTTCCCAATCGGGTGTTTCTTAATATTTGGATGGGCTACTAAACAATGTGCCATCCCAAATCTTAGTCTGGTTAGCTCAAATTTATGACAATTCCTAGTCACCGTAGTTAGGTAAAAAGGAAAACCCTCCATTAGATTGTATCTATTATAAAAAATGACGGAGGACAATGATCCGGCTATGGTTGCTCGTTTCCTTTCTGCATAAATTAGAAATATACTTTTCATTTCTGCTTTGGAGATCGTGGTTGCTGCACTAGGATTATTTAAAATATTCAGATTAAAAATGTCTGAAAAACAGACAACAACATATTTAACCCAGGGAATATCTCGATATTTATCCAAACGTAAGCAATCCTCAACAATAGTTCTGTTAAGTAGCTTCTCATCGCCAAGCCAAAAAGACCGCCAGATCATCAATGGTCTAAGTGATATCAGATCAGTTAAATAATTAATGGCTAATTCGCGGTGGCTTAATTCAGTTGAGGCAGAGATGGGCAAAAACAGGAGCTTTTTAAAAAACATATTTTCCTCCAACTGTAAGTTATAGGTACAGCTATAACCCCATACTCCTGCCCCATACAGAGCAATAGTCACACATCTAGCTTGGTAAATCTTGAGCATATCCCTGGTTCGACGATCCCCAACTTTTGCAGCAAATCTATAAATACCATAAGCATTTTTTGCCATTTTATTCCGGATGTTATTAAATTCATTGTTCCATTTCCTGTCGTTAGAGAAGGTAATACCTAGGTAACAAAATTTATCCACCTGTTGCACCTTTTCGCCGTCTATAAAAAAGGCATTTAACGTTTTGGCTTTAGCTCCGCAGGTCATGGTATGCGTTTTTCCCTTATTAATTACTAGTTTTCTATCTTTAATAAAGGAGGAAAAACTATCCATTAGTCGTTGTAATCCGACAGGTGTTCGAGAGAGTAAAACAGCGTCGTCGGCATATAGTAACACCGGCACCGGGACACCGTTGATCTGAGGAGCATCAGCATTAACCTTTTTTAAAATATCATCAATTCCATTAATAAATAAAATAAATAAAAGAGGTGCCAAAACACAACCCTGTCTAATTCCTCGTGTAACACAGATTTTTGGAGTACATTCTCCTCTGGTTCCAAAGTGTACGTTGGTTTTCAATTTCTCGTATAACCTAGCGAGGAAAAAGATTATGCCTTCTGGGGCTCCTAAATTTAACAGAGTTGGCCATAAAATGGAATGATCTACCATATCGAATGCACTGCTCAGGTCAGCAAAACAAAGATACATGGAACCGGGTTTCGCTTCAGTATACTTCCCGATCAGTAGATCAAGATTGATGCACTGGTCGAGCGTACCTCGTCCCTTCCTAAAACCATACTGGCTATCAGCCAGTATGCTATCCTGCTCAGCCCATTCCTCTAATCTTACTAACATCACTCTACTCATAACCTTGACTGAGGAGACTGAGGAGACTGAGAGAGATCGGGCGATAATTCTTAGCGTCAGATCTACTTCCCTTGTTATGAATTGGCACAATGATTGATTCACCCCAAGTAACAGGGGCCTCGGCACACACGGCAGCATTAAAAACAATGGTTAAAAGGGGGCCCCAGACATCTGGCGCGGCTTTATAAACGTCTATAT
This sequence comes from Pleurodeles waltl, assembly GCF_031143425.1. Classification (NCBI taxonomy): domain Eukaryota; kingdom Metazoa; phylum Chordata; class Amphibia; order Caudata; family Salamandridae; genus Pleurodeles; species Pleurodeles waltl. Next base: position 316,643,579 of record NC_090442.1, on the reverse strand, counting down.
GTACCCCGTCCGGGCCCTGAGCTTTCCCTCCTTTGCTAGCCCGTATACCATATTTGACCTCACTAACGGATATATCCAAAGGCAGAGTAGGCCACTTATTGGGACTAGGATCATTGACTTTGTCAGAGTCAAAAATGCTGGAAAAATGTGCAATCCAACCCTCGCTAGAAACGTTAGAAGTCAACTGTGGTGTTTTTTCATCCCTTAGAAAAGGCGAGTTGACCGTGGCCCAAAATAATGTACAATTAGATAATTCAGCGGCTTGGTTGAGGGAATCCCAAGCCTGTTGCTGCAGTTCACCCTTCCTCTGTTTGAGCGCACATTTATATTCCATTCTTAATTTATTTACCAGTTTTTTGTCCCTGGGCCTCGCTGCTAAAGCCTGCTTGAGGCCAGTTAGTGCGGAAGTGCAAAGGTGATTAAACCATCTCAGTCCGTTCCTACTTTGTCTACTATTGCGACTGGTAAACTTAGCATCAATAGCTTTATTAATTTGGTTAAAACAATATAAAACCCTCTCAGAGTCAGAACTATTTTGTAAAATAGAAGCAATGTCCAGCAGGCTCTCATTAATTATGGAGCTAGTTAAATCATCGGCTCTTTCACCAATCCATCTTAGCCTTACACCGTTAGTCCTATGTGGTTCTACATTAGAAATAATAATTCCCACATCCACCGAACTACCTGCCCAAAGTGTAGTGTCCAGAATAATACGGTTGTGGTCACTTAGGGTAGTTACTTCAATTCTTGGTGGATCACAGTAAGAACTAATATTAGAAGATGTGATCACATGGTCAATGACTGAGCTGGTGTGCCAATTTTTAAAAGTGGGAATGGATAAACCATTAACATCTTTACAGCACTCCACTATTTCCAGGTCATAGCAGCCCATGAACTTATGCAGTGCTTCTCCATAACTGTTATGTCCAAAATGCGGGACATCCCAGCCGGCACTGTTAGTAACCCCGCAAACCCTTTGTGTAGACAAATCGCACAAAGTAGTATTGAAGTCCCCTACCCAGATGAAATCAAATACAACATTCTGTTCCAGACATAGATTTTCGACAGCGCCAGCTAAGTCTGTTACTACTTTGACCCGGGTAACATCAAAAATGTTATTATAATAGTTGATCAATAAAACATTATGGTCTTTGTCATCCACAAGCCAGAGGATCTGCACAAGGTCCCCTACAGGTATATACTTTTTAACCACACTAGGACGACAGATCGTTACAAGTATAAGGAGACCGCCTTTCGCTCTACCTATACCACCTCCCAACGCCGGTAAATTGTAAGAAACGAATCCCTCATAGTTAACTTCATCTTTACACCATGTTTCTTGAAGACATAAAATGTCATGGGCATTAACAAACGTTAACCATCCCGGATCCCTCTCCTTCGATTTCAGCCCTGCCACATTCCAACAAACAATAGTAATAGTATCCTTACCCCTAACACAATTACTATCAGGCACCATACCATTGTTTCGTCCCCAATTCGCATTCTGGTTTGAATTGCTTAAGTCCCCACAATCGGGCGGTGCCCTTATATCCACCGCCAATTCAATTTCTGTGTTGTTGGGCATCTCTTGGGCCATGGTATTGTCTATACCGATATCCACACAGGGAATAATAATCACCTGGGGTAAGAACTGCCCTCCCTCATTAAGTCAATCATTTGCATCCAGAGAACTTAGGGGTTGAAACCGGTTTTGCATTGAAATATCAGGGTATAGCCTGTGTGTAGCAGGGCATAATCTACTTCCTCTACTCCCATAAGGGGCATATTTATGATGGCTGTAAAAGAAAGCAAGCGAGCGGGCACACACATTATTATCAGTAATTGGTAATGAGGCAGCTCTTAATAATACAGTGGCAGCATGTTGAGGGTGTTTAAAGTTTATAATGACACAGTCACCACTTAAACTTTTCTCAGAGCTCCCTATCCAATTTACCCTTCTGGTAGTCAGAACTTGATCTGAGAGTTCAGTTGGGAATCCACAATGCCTGTGCATCCAGGAAACGGTTTTATTTTTTAAAGACTCGTGGGTTTCCTGATGATTCCCCTTTGCAACAGGGGGAACATTAGCTAAAACTACCACATATGGTGCGCAGTCAGGAGGGAGATTAATGGCGCGCCTTTGCCTTACCTCAGTCCAATCCTCTTTTCTATCAGGTATTAAAACAACCTGGCTATCATTACAGGCTAAGGACTGTGCTATCGGGTAGTTCTGTACAACACTCCTACTAATATCTAAACCTGTAACATCATCGGGAGGAGCAACCTGAGTATCATGATTGCTTATTGTTATTGGGGCTGACACACTATCTGCTTCCACCAGTGTTTTTTTGAGGAGATCGCCTAATCTATTAACCTCCGCGGTTAGCTGATCAATTTTTACCATAAGAGGTTTGACAATACCCTTAATCTTTAAGTCAATAATACTTACTAAGTTTTTTGTTTTTTCTGCATCTAGTTTAACGTCGTCGATATTTGCCATATTATCCTCATCCTTATCTGGATTCTTGAGGGGGCTAACTAATCTTTTTTTTGCGGGCCGAGCACCCCCACGTTTAGTCTGGGTCTTTCTACATGCTCTAACCACTCTAGGTAGTGGGGTGGGTGGATGTTGCACTATGGGATCAGTAGAAACCTCTAGATCGACTAAGGTAGAAGTAGTCTGCATAATCATTTCCCTATCAGGAACACCGGAATTGGTGCAGTCACTACTACTGTCATCCAGAGCCAATGGAGCAGGTGAAAGTTGCACATTAGATAATGAGGGGGGGCTGCTAAGTCCTAGGGATTGTCTCCTCTCGCAATTAATTTTACTAACAATCTTCACTAAATAATTATCCAATGTCTGGGGTATAGAGGGGACTTTTTGTTTTGACATGCTTAACAGTCACAAATTATCACTCCTGTAGTCCCGTATAGCGCCTCACCAGCTCTTTCCCAGCAGTCTCCAACAATCGCAGCCCCTCCAGGGGCTACGGCGACACAGGTATCGAGATGCCTCCAAAGCGCTCTGTCCTTTGCTGCCCACCTCGGCTACTTCCTCACTCTATGCGGCTGTCTCGACAGTACACAAACACCGACAGAGCCCGCTCTCGACGGCACACAAACACCAACCGAGCCCGTCGCACAGACACCGAAGGAGCCTGGTCCTGGCAGTATACAAACACCGACAGAGCCCCTTGCTCTGCTCCGTCTTTGCTTCGTCTTTGCCTCCACACCTCGTCACTGTCTCGCTTCTGTCTCTGTCACTGTCTCGGAGCCCGCGATCCTCGCAGCCTAAAGGAGACTCGGGCCGACGCCACTCATACTCAGGAATAATGTCATTACTTATTCACAATCGTCATCTGGGTTGCTGTTACCCACTTATATGCATGGAGCCTCTCTCTTCCCAGGCGCGACTCCCGACCGCCGGCTTTCCAAAATGCATACACTCCGAGAGGAACACTTCAGATCATAGAGCCCTCCGACTCCACTCGCCCTGCCTCTCACTTCTGTGCTAGGTTTGCCTATCCACCCGCTCTGTTATTATTCGGGGCAGGGTCTGGTACCCAGCAGTGTACCCAGCAGTGGGCGCGCAGTCAGCAGCCGATGGGTCTCCGCACTCCGGTCTTTTCTTGCACCGGTCCACCGCTCTGTTAAAAGTGCACAAAGAGCCGCTATCTGGGCTGCCAGAGGGTCCGTGCGTCCTCCCCCACGCTTCCTGTAGCGGAGATGTGGATGCGTCTCACATGCAGAACGTCGAGGTGCCTGCTTCCTGCAACCACGGCATCGCGCCTGCCGGATTCAGTGTCTGCCCCCGGCCGCCTCCTCTGCTGTGCGGTCCGATGCAGCCACGGCAGGTCGTGCCCTTCCGACGCAGGCCCGCTCTCTTCCTCCCGCGACCGGGATTTCCAGGGGGAGCCGGCCCCAGGGCTCGCACAGCTGCTGGTCCGAGCACGCCGGGTCCCCTGCAGTCCCGCCCTCTGTCACTCCTCGCTCTCGCTCTCGGGGCCTGAAGTCAAGCCGGAAGTTCTGACTGAACTGTGTGTTTTTTACTCATAAAGAAGGCAGGTGACATGGAATGCAGTGATGATATAACGTGCTTCACTGCTGAGATTCTCTAAGACGCAGTTGCGCTGTCAAAGGAATACGAAATTTCCTAGCTATCGTGAAGGAAAGTTTCAATTCTATTAAGGACACGGAGGCGAGGATTATGCAGATCTTTCTTCACTTTTTATTAAACAGCAGGTTCAAAGTTAAACAAAACATGAACAAAAAAACTACAAGTTCCATGAGTCCGCCGCCATGGTAACGAGTATCCAATGAGGTGCACTCCTTCATGTTGGTATAAATATCCCCAAATGCGTCACACTTCCTCGACTTCACTGCGGAAGGAATCCTGGTAGAGTCAATTGGTTGTAGTTTCGGAACCTACAAAAAAGGTATAATTAGATGCTAATCCGATAGAACAAAGAAAACATACCGAAGGCAATAAAGTCATGAACCTTAATATACATTTAAATATAAAATGCAAATATATCTGAATCAAGTGCTGCCTAATGTAAATCAGAATATGAGCAGAGATAACAATAAATAAAGGTAGAAACGCAAGTATACTACCTTGCTACGGAGATAGATGTAATCGGGAGGGAACATAATAGCGTATCGTATGTGGGTGGGATAATCCTCGCCTCCGTGTCCTTAATAGAATTGAAACTTTCCTTCACGATAGCTAGGAAATTTCGTATTCTATCACAGGACCGGAGGCGAGGATTATGCAAGTTCAAAGCTTACTCACCACTAGTGCGGCTGCTTCATGAATTGGTTTAAAGTAAAACTTCATAAAGGTAGAATCTGAAGACCAATCAGCAGCATGCATGATGTCCTCTAATCTGCCCCCCACTTGTATGGCTTTTGAAGCCATAGCTCCCCGAGTAGAATGGGCTCCAAAAACTTGAATATTTATTCCTGCCTCAGAGAGAATCCATCTAATCCATCTGGCAATGGAAGGAGAAGAAACCGCCTTAAACGGTCTCTTTATGGAAATCAACAATTGATTCTCACCTGGGGGTCTACAAGAACTGGTCACTTGTTCATATACTTTAAGGCATCTAACCACACATAGATTCGGGGAATAAGGAAAAGCTGGATAGGATACCGACCTGGTATTATTCTTAGTCCTCCTTGCAATAGTAAACGTGACCCCTTCTGGAGTAAAGACTCGAGCGGAAACATCCAGTGCTCTGATATCTGACACTCGCTTACAGGAAATGAGGCATAAAAGCATGGCCAATTTGGCCGACAATTCCTTCGTCGACAAATACTGGTTATCCCGCCAAGAGGATAAGAGATTAAGAACTATGTTCACATCCCAGAGTTCCGAATATCTGGGTTGTGGAGGTCTGGAGAGTCTAATACCCTCAAGAAGTTTACATATCCAGGGATGCTCCCCGATCGGGAGGTTGTTCAGGGGTGGGTGGCCCGCGGAGATGGCCGAACGAAAAGAATTGATTGTGCGATACGCCAAGCCGGATTCCGCTAATTCTGCAAGGAAATTGATGATGTCGGTAATACTGGCCCCCATGGGATCGCAGTGTTTGCCCACACACCAACGAGACCATCTATTCCATGCTGATCTATATCGTTTGCATGTACCAGGGGCCCAGGCCTGTGCAATGAAGTTATTAGCTTCCTGCGAAAGTCGGCCGTCTTGCCAACGATGCCGGAAATCTTCCAAGCTATGAGGGAAAGATGACCTTGAAGGACTAGAGGGTGACAGAATCCCGACGGATCCAGGAGTATCGAGGGAAAATCCGGGAGGCGAAGAGGACATTCGCACGAGAGTTCCAGCAGAGTTGGGAACCACGCCTGTGACCTCCACCAGGGGGTTATTAGAATCACCGTCGCCTCTTGGCGGCGAACTTGAGCAGCAACCCGCGGGATAAGAAGAAACGGGGGGAAAGCATAACCCTGAAGAGTACCCCAGTGTTGGAGAAACGCATCTACTGCCGCCGCTCCCGGATCCGGACGCCAGCTGAAGTATAGGGGAAGCTGAGCATTCCAACGAGACGCAAAGAGATCCACTGAGCAGGGACCCCAACGATCCATGATCGCCTGAAAAACCGAGTGATGTAGTCGCCAATCGCTGGGATCCTGGAGAAACCGAGAATTCCAGTCTGCCCAAATATTCTGGGTTCCTGGAAGATACTCTGCTGTGACCGAGATTTGGTGTTGAAGGCAAAAATGCCAAAAATCTTTCGCTAGTTCCGCTAGGGCTCTTGATCGTGTCCCCCCTAAACGATTTATGTATTGTACCGCCGATACATTGTCCATCCGTAGTAGAACTACACATGAGACTTTGTCTCTCGTGAGAGATTTGATCGCAAATGATCCCGCCAGGAGCTCCAGGCAGTTGATATGCATGGTTAGTTCCTGCGGGGTCCAGCGTCCCCCGAACAAGATGTCCCCGCAACGAGCCCCCCAACCCTGGCGACTGGCGTCTGACTCGATCACCAGATCTGGGGCTGCTCCAAAAATGGCCCTGCCATTCCATGCCTCCATGTGGTCCAGCCACCAAAACAACTCCGTCCTTGCCTCTTGAGACAGGGAGATCAGTTCGGAATACGTCACCCCTCGACGAAGGTGAAACGCTTTCAAGCGTTGCAGGGCCCTGTAGTGTAGGGGACCAGGAAAGATGGCCTGAATCGAAGAGGAAAGCAGGCCGACCACTCTGGCTAACTGGCGTAGCGAAATCTGGTCTCGCCAAAGGACTTTTCTCAGTTCCTTCGTTATCTTGGAAATCTTCGTCGTCGGGAGACTGAGAGACGCCGATCGGGAATCCACTAGAAACCCTAGGAAGATTAACGATTGGGTCGGAGTAAGTTCCGACTTCTGTTGGTTGATCACGAAACCCAGGTCCTGGAAAAGCACAATAGTTGTGTTCAGATTGTATATCAACTGAGACCTGGATTGATCCATTAAAAGGATGTCGTCCAGATAAATTAGGAGGCGTATGCCTTGTAACCTCAGTGTTTCCACTACTGGTTTGAGGAGTTTTGTGAAGCACCAAGGTGCCGATGACAGGCCGAAGGGGAGTGTGGTGAATTCGAACATCTGGTCGTTCCATAAGAATTGCAGGAATCTGCGATGGGGCGGAAAAATAGGGACTGTGAGGTATGCGTCTTTGAGATCCAGACGAACCATCCAGTCTCCTTGTAAGAGGAGGTCGCGGAGCATGTGAATACCCTCCATTTTGAAATGTCTGTAAACCACCCACTCGTTGAATGCACGAAGATTGATAACAGGACGAAACCCCTTGTCCTTCTTCTCCACCAAGAAGATGTTGCTTACGAAACGTGTGGGGTGAAGGGAAGTGAAGGAAATGGCTCCCTTGTGAAGAAGGGCCTGAACCTCTAAATCTATGAGCTCTGAGTCTGCTGCTGAGAACACTATGGGCGGAGGCAGTTTCTCCTGAAGTGGGGTACCCCAGAATTCTATCTGAAACCCTGAGACTGTTTGTAGAACCCATGCGTCGGAGGTAATGCGCCTCCAATTGTCCTTGAAAAACCTCAATCTCCCTCCAAAATATTTTGGGGAAAAAGGGATAAGCCTTACCAGAGGGACCTCCTGGGGCATTAGATGCTCCTCGCGTATTTCTGGACACTCTGCCTTTTCCCCTGCCTCTGTTGGGGAAGAAAGTTCCCTGTCTGCCGTCTCTCCAACCGTTGTTTCGGAAGGAACTGGGGCCTTGCTGGAAAGGGCGGCCGGAAGAGCGACCCCTGCCTCGCCCGGCCCCGCCAAAAACCTTATTGGGAAAAATCTTTTTGATGGAAGATTGTGCTTTATCCAAAGCTGAAAAAGTAGCCACAAATTTCCCTAACTCTTTCACAAAAGGGTCACCAAATAAATTGCCTTGGGCAACAGCCCCTGCCTCCGAGTTAGACAGTTCCCCTAACTTGGGGTCGATTTTGATCAATAAAGACCTGCGTCTTTCTGCAGAGATGGCACAGTTTGCGTTGCCCAGGAGACATACAGCTCTCTGTGCCCATCCTGCTATGATGTCTGTCTGAAGGGGAGTGTTTGCTTGTTTGGCACGCTCCGCTAATTGAATAATCTGTGTGAGGGGACCTAACACATCAAGAAGTTTATCTTGGCATGCCCTCCAGGAGCGATCAATCCCTTTTTTGGGATCCTTGGTATATTTGGCAAAAAACGTACACATTTTAGGGTCAATATCAGGCGTAAAAGCGACCTTATCCGATAAAGACGGGCGTAGACGAGCTCGCACCTCTTTGTCCAGAGGTTGCCTAATTTTGCTGGCGACATATTCAGCTACCTTGTGGTCTGGACGCCACTCCGAGGAACGCGGATGGTAGATGCCCTCCGGTTCAAACATATCGGAATCAGAATCCCCTTGATCAGAAGGATCTGGCAGGGTAGCACCAGGACGCCAAGGACGACCTGAGTCGTCATCCAAAGATGATGAGTCCTCGTCTGAACCTCCCATGAAGCCTTTAGGGGATCCCAAATCAGGGTTCCATAGGTGGTGAAGCATGTCACCCATAACCCCGGGCAAACGGCCCTCCCGGGAGGGTAAGCGCTTATGCGCGCGCGCACTCTTGGAATTGGATAAAAAATCACCATCCTCCAGGTGCCCCGCGTCGCGCTTGCGCATTTTCCTGGGAGCCGAAAGGGTAGAGGAATCACCCTCCGCTCCCGTCACACCAAACATGCCCGTACCCTTGGACACCTGTTCAGTAAGTTTAGCTACAGTATCCCTAAGAGGGGCTAAAGCGTGAGAAATGGCCTGCGAAAACAAAGCGTCCACCCCAGGGGGAAGGGTACGGTGAGAGGGACCCTCACCTGGGGACATGTTGGTAAAAGGCTCATTCTCTTGAGAGGATTGCATAATGAGGACTGGACAGAGTGTACACCCAACAAAAATATATATATATATAGGGTAATTCCCTACCCTCTCTGTCACTCTAGTAAAGCAAATGAATTAATGCCTTCCCAATGGGGTAATTCTTACCCAAAAAAAAAAAACGGGTGTCACAGGGTAGGGAAAAGCTGCACCAGAGGCACTAAACGTGCCACTGAGGCTCAATTTGTAAGGAATTGAAGAAAAAATGACGAGCGCGAGATGCGAGCCCTGAGCGCTGAGAGTTACGAGCTCTCAGACGCTGAAAAGCTGTCAAACACGCAGCGCGCGCGCGCCCTCTGGTGGGCCCGACGTGTATTCAAACACGCCGAGGCCGAAACAAAATGAAACACTCGAGCAGAAAAAAACGTCCGTACCTGCCAGAGCACGCTCGTAGCAACAGACGTTGCTATAAACAATGAAGTATACGCAACACAATTGAAAGCGGTAACGCGCCAAGCAAACAAACAAACTCCGTAACCGGAGGCAGAAAAAAGGCACTTATCTGACTCGCAAGCAGTGAAGAAAGAGGAAGTGTGACGCAGTTGGGGATATTTATACCAACATGAAGGAGTGCACCTCATTGGATACTCGTTACCATGGCGGCGGACTCATGGAACTTGTCGTTTTTTTGTTCATGTTTTGTTTAACTTTGAACCTGCTGTTTAATAAAAAGTGAAGAAAGATCTGCATAATCCTCGCCTCCGGTCCTGTGATAGAATTGAAGAGATCTGTTTCCTGATTGTACCTGACTTAATATAAAGAAGATTATTACCTGCCATTGCAGCAACGTGTTAAGGGTACCCACAACACTGTGACATTAATATGTCACTTTGTAACACTGCACTGAGAAGTAAAAGTGCAACTAAATGCCATTAAATAATTTAGAAATGAAAGTTCCTGGGAGTGCAGTGGTATCTGTTTGGTTATCAATAAATATATGTAAAACATTACAAAATATATTGTGTCACAGCTTTCAGAGATCTATTTCCAACACATGGTTGCCTCAACCACTCAAAGGCTTCTTTTGTTGTGGTTTTTGTAATGTATGTCAATTTGCTATGAAGAAGACTCACTGTTTTCAGTATAATACAAGCAAACAATATACTATCAATAGTTTTATTAACTGCAATACTAGGTTCGTAGTATATTGCATTGTTTGCCAATGTGTTTGTATTTACAGCAGCACCATACGACCATATAAGCATAAAAGCAATGCATTCAGGAACATCTTTGTGTCGTAAGAAACAATAATAACACCTATCCTCTTGCTGTCCATTAAAATACAATACATCAGCAGTGTGAAATTATCAGAATCAAATTCCATAGTTTGGATGTCTTGGAATCCCCTGCCGAAGGAGGGGATAGAACTTTGGCCTTGAAAGCAGGTGGATCATTGGACTCCGATCTTTTGACAAGTGACTGAATATTGATAAGGTATTATATGTATTTTTATGAACGTTACCTACTATACACTAGCTACATTACTGTCACTTGGGTGTAGTCTTTTTTTCTCAATAATGCAATGTGATTTTATGTTTTCTAACCATGGTATACCTCAGGGTGTGTTCGATATACTGATTTCTTCTGGGCAAATTTTTTCATCAATACTCTTTGATATCGACATCTCTTGCAGTCTATTTATGTTTCTTCCCCTCACCTTTTTTTGAAGACGCTCATAACACTTTATGCTCCATATTCATAAACTGCATTTATTGGTCTGTCATTATTATTGGGCCTTCTTGTTTTTGTCCTTTTTGCTTAACTCTCAGGTAGTTGTTTATATTTGTCCTGCGATTGTGAAATGTACACAACATAGAAATCATGGGTTCACACTTGCATGCCTTAACACAATACTCTACCATTGTCCCGCTTGGTTTACATTCTATATCTTTTTCTTGTGGGACATTTGATTTGGTTTTGCCTGCACTTTGCTGCCTATGCACTGACCTTCATCTTTCTTTCTTTACCATTTTACCATGCACTTTGGCCTGTTTTGCTGTACATATTGCTGCTGCATTATATATTACAGACACTTGTTACTTTTACTCCGATCATGTCAGTCTTTTCTCATTTCTCTTTTTAAGTTGCAGCCTACCATTTCTTCATTACACTTTTGGTTTTTTTTCTATTCTCTTTAGGACGTTTTAACCCATGCTACCCAGTTCGGTTTTAAAATAAGAACCTCTTAATACCTTTCGTTATTGCTCTATATCATCATTCTTCGCGATTATTTATCCTGACATTACTATCCTTAATGTGTAGTCCCTTGCTTTCTTGCACCTCATGCATATTGCATGCCTTATGCTTTTGCCATATACTGCTATATCAGCCACACAAGATTTACTGTGATATAAATAGTGTTCTCTTCATACAACCCATTAGTTATTATAATGCTTATTTAGATCAGATCATGTAAGGACTAATATCACACTCTGTTACTGCCTTAATTGACCGCTATTTCAAGCTAGCCACACCTTCTTTTACTGACTTATGGGCCCCTCTTGTCCTCTTTCTATTTTCACCTTTTTTAACACCGTGGCTCTCAACACATCGCACTCAGCTTCTCCGGTGTCTGACTAATGCTTCACCACTATGCGGTTATAAGGTAAGTTCTGTTCCCATTTCTCCCCAGGACATCTTGCTTTATTCTCCAGAGTGTAGTAGAAGTTTCGATGGTCACTCCACACATACATACGAGATGTAACACCGAAACAGTAGATTGTGTTGTTTCTTTACTTAATTTCATGAACCAGCTGAACCCACTGTTGGACTTTTTGCCTTACGCAGGGTCATCCCCAGTCTTTTTTCCTCCTTCCTCCTGATTTTTCTGACCTCTCGCTGTTGGCTCTAGGACTCTGAGCACTTTACCACTGCTGACCAGTGCTAAAGTGCAGGTGCTCTCCCATCTAAAGTTGGTATGATTGGCTTATACCTAATTGGCATACTTAATTTACCTATAAGTCCCTTGTACAGTGGTATCTCTATACCCAGGGACTGTAAATTAAATACTACTAGTGGGCCTGCAGCGCTGCTTGCGCCACCCACTGAAGTAGACTTTCAAAACCTGTCTTAGGCCTGCTAGCGCAGGGCCTGTGTGCGCAGTTTTCTGCCACAGGGACCTGGCGTCTAAACTTACTTGCCAGGCCCAGAACTCCCCTTTTACTACATGTAAGTCACCCCTAAGGTACACCCTAGCTAGCCCTATGGGCAGGGTGCCATGTATGTAGAAAGGCAGGACATGTTCCATATTGCATGGCCTGTCCTAGTAGTGACAAACAGCCTAACTTGGTGTCTTACTGCTGAGAGTGCTGCCTTCTCATAGGATTGCATTAGAAATGCCGTGCCTTATGTGTAAGGGGTATTGTCTGATTTATGAGGGGTAGCGTAGGCATGTTTGGTATGGTTGTGATGGTGATAATAAATGCTGCTTACTGGTGTGGGTGTATTTGTTATTACTATCACAGAAATGCCACTTCTAGAAAGTGCGCATTTATCTGTGCTTATGACTCTGGTGTTTTGCAGCTTGACTCTAATCCACGTCTGGGCAGAGTGACAGTTGGGGCTTTGTGCATACTTTTCAGACAGCCTGTACACAGGGAGGGTGGAGGTGTCACAGAGGTGCATCTGCATACTGAATAGTCTTCCTGGGCTGAGAGAAGGGAGAGGCAGGGCACACCTGCATTTGTAAAGACTGTGCCCTGGCCTCACACAATAGGGTAGTTAACCCCCCACTGATGTTTGGAGCCTGTGCTGAAAGGAGAGAGGGGGCACTCCCAGAACCAGTTGTAACTGGCTGGAACCTCCTCTCCCTACCATTGTAAAACACTGTAAGAACTGACTATGAGTACATGGGAATTTTCCCCACAATTTGGAGACTCTTGGAATCATCTTGGAACTGGACACCAAAGGCTGAAAGGACTCACCAGGAACCGCCATGGACTGCTGCTGCTGTGCTGACCTGTGACCTGCCTGGTCACTGTGAAGGACTTGCCACTTGCTGCCTTTCCCTTGTGCTGGCCTGTAGCTGGGCCCTCCACCTGAGGACCTTGTCTTAAGATTCTGCTCCCCAGGGGCAGGGTGCTGTGGCCCCTGACCCCTGCATCCATTTCTTCATGAGGGGTGCTTCTCCGTGGTTGCGGCTGCCATAGCGCTGATTGTAGCGTGCTTATGGAGCCTTGGGAGCTCGTAGGCTCCTTGCTGCATTGTGCCCCTTTAAATAAGATCACCGCAGCAGCCCCGGAAGCTGGAAGAACACTCGTGCACCGCATCGGGTGCAGGCGAGTGTCTGCTCGGGCCCCAGGAGGGGTCTGATCTTGTGGCTTCACGGCAGCGCCAGGGGAAGGCGCGGGGAGTGCCCCCTTCCCTCTGGCCTCTGCGTTAGGAGCAGGGCGCTCCTTTTCTGCTGTTAGGTAAAATGGGCATTTTTGTGCCCCCCCCCAGCTTGGTGGAAGGGCCAGTGGAGTCCCGGGGGGGCCCCCAGAGATCACGGGTCCCGGGAGGGGCCTGTCATTAAACCGGAGGGGGTGCGTGGTGCCCCCCCTCCTGCCCTAAGTTGTTTTTGCTGGGTTTGGCCCCCCTCGTGAGGGCCGGTTGAGGCCCTGGGGGCCCCCTAGTAATCACGGTCCCCAGAGGGGCCTGTCTATAAAAGAGAGGAGGTGCATGTCGCCCTCCTCTGACCCCAGAGTATAAGGGAGGCCCCCGTTTTGGCATAAGAGCACCGGGGGCCCCATTGTTCGCCTTCTAGGCACTGGAGGTGCCTTCATCCACCACCTCTTTCCTTGCAACAAAAGAGAAGATTTTGTCATTTTTTGCACTTTCACAGGAGGAGTACATTTTGATTCTCCTTTTAGTAGTTTGTTGGTTTTTTTTATTGAAACCCAATCATTTACCTAAATTTTAGTTTGACATACATTTTTCTTTTTATCATAATAACTTTTTTGTTTAGCTTATTTGGAAATTACATTTTTCCTAATTGCCTCATAGCTCATATTTCTTATTAAGTTCTGATTACTATTGCCAACCACCCTGGTATAAATTTGGTTCTAGCTTGTCAACCACGGAGACTTCTGAAAGGAGAAACATCTATAGTACTGTGTGGTGTTGTTAAATAAGTCCAAGTTTTATCTTCTAAAAATTTCACTACGTCAGTATTCAAAGAAATAGCTGTTTGAATATCTTCTTTGAAATTACAATTGATTCTTTCCACTAATTAATTTGAAGATGGACTATAAAGAGGAACTTGCAAGTGTCTTATGTCTAAATTTGTCATGAATGTAGTAATTTCTTTCAATACAAATTGCATGCCATTATCTGTAACAATGTAAGGTGGAACCCCTTCAATCAAGAACACTTTTTTCAAACATTCAGTGCCTGACTTCGTGTTGGGTGATTCTATAAAATCGTAATAGATCAATTTTGAGAAGTAATCGACCAAAACAATAAAATACTTTTGTTGTCTGGGCAAAATAAGAAAAGAACCAGAAAAATCCAGCGCAACCTTTACCCAAGGAGCTTTAGGCATTTGCACAGGACATAGAGGTTTGTTCGTAGATTTCCAATGTTTGTCTGATACAATGCATTGAGGACGTTGTTCAACTATTTGAGAAACTGTTCTGTCTATATCTGGCCACCAAAAAGTTTGTTCAGTTTCTTAACAGTTGCTGATATACCTAAGTGCCCAGCATGTGCTATTGTATAAAGACGTTTTCTCAATTCAACAGGTGGAACAATTAAATCACCAAGCACACATATCAGATTTTCACTAGACAGTTCAGATGCAGTTTGCTCGAAACATTTCACCTCCCCTGAAAGTGATTTGTCTGAAGGCCACCCAACGTTAATGTAATGAGGAACCTTTTTAAATATTTCATCCTTTTCCAAAGCAGCCATCCATTTCTTTTTCAGAAAGTATACCTTCACAATTGGAAATGGTGTCAATTACTGCTGCAACACATTAATTCTCATCAGTGTTTTCATAAACAGAATCATTTATAGGTAAGCGGGATAAAAAAATCCGCCCGGAAATGTTCACTTCCTTGAATATACTTGATTTGGAAATTGTACTCTTGCAGTTTGGACAGTATCCTAACTAATCTTGCTGAAGCTTTGCCTTGTCCATTGCCGTCTAATACATAGACCAGTGGTTTATGGTCAGTGAATATGTCAAAAGATGTACCCCAAATATAAGTTATATTTTTCTACTGCCCAGGCACATTCAAGAGCTTCCTGTACAATAGTACTGTAGTTCATTTCTGCTTCACTAAGAGTTCTACATGAAAAGGTTACTACGTTCTCTTTACCTTTAGCCCATTGTCCAAACACAACTCCCTTTAAACTGGCATCCAGAGAAATACAGAAATAAAAGATTTGTACTGTGGTTGGTTACGTTGCAACATAGGTGCATTAATAAGAAGCTCTTTCACTTCCTCAAAAGCCTGATTTACTTGAGTAGACCATTCACATTTGCTACCGTTTTTAAGTAGGGCTCTCAATAGTTGTACCAATATGGCATACCCAGGGACAAAACATGCATAATACTCACAAAGCCCTAAAAACAACTTAAGTGAGTCTTTGTCTGTGGGAGGACGAGCCTTTTTAATGGCTTCTAAGTTGCATGCCTTTGATTTGTTCCCTTTGTCAGTGATAGTGTGACCAAGGTATTCAAACTCTTGTAACATAAACTTACATTTGTTCAATTATACAGTCATACTACAATTCATCAAAATTTTGAAAACTGTTTGTAAAACAACAAAGTGTTCTTCAGCTGTTTCTGTGAATACCAAAATCTGATCCTGGAAAGCCTGGACTTGAGACTAATGGCTAAACAGTGTGTCCATGAGTTTTAAAAAAACGCTGGCCACCAGATGCAAGACCAAACGTCGGTCTCAAGTATTTGTATGCACCATTTGATGTGACAAAAATAGTTAAAGATTGTGTTTCCACAATCAACGAAATTTGGTAAGTGGAATGCAAATCTATAGTAGAAAAATATTTAGCATTCCCAGTATTAGCCACCATCTCCTGGATACGTGGTAGAGGGTGACAATCTACAAGCATGTTCTGATTCAATTATCTAAGGTCTACACATAACCTCAGATCACCTGAACATTTTTTCATTAAAACAATCGGAGAAACCAATTCAGAAGAGTCGGTGGGCAAGATAACTTTCTCATGCACTAATTTGTCTAAAAGGCCTTTCAATTCAGCTTTGACACTTAAAGGTAGAGGTCTTACTTTATTTATGATTGGCACAGCACTCTTCTTCAATTTTATCACGTGTTCGAATCCTTTCACAGTACCAATAGAATCCTTGAAAACAGTTGGAAATTTTTCTACCAACAATTCAATAGCATCTTTCTCTGTCATAATGTTGCATATAGGCATTTCCCTTAGGACAATAGGTTCATCATGCTCAGGACATAAATAGATGCCCAGTCTTGCTAATCCTTCCATCCTATGATTTCACGCCCTTAACAGCTACATATATCTTAGTAACGATTTTCCTCCCTAGACATTCCAGGGATAAAATAACCTAACAAGTCTACATCTTGTTCCCCAAATGCGTTGGGATGTATGTCAGGTGAAACAAGAACAGTGTTGTCAGACCACAACTTGTAAAATGTGTCATCAGCTAATATTGTTACTGGTAGCCCCTGAATCTGCCATGGTTGTGACTACCTTTCCATCAATAGTTGCGTGACAAAACGGTCCCTTGATTTTCTTATGTGATTGAAATTCAATAATTTGAGGTTCTACAGTTTCAATAGTCAACAATACATTCGAAAATATGTTAATGCAATCTTGAACATCTTCAGTTTTTTCAGTGATATTCACTTTGCATATCTTTACTTTGTCTGTACTACTCATTGCACTTTTACAAACAGCTTGAAAATGACCAATTTTTTGGCAACGTAAACATTTTTCCCAAGAGCTAGACATGAAGAATAATTTCCCATGTGATTCTTTGAACTACATCTATAACAGATGGTAGAACCCTTTCTCACTTTATTGTTTCTGCTAATTGCACAGATAGGTGAGTCTTCAACAATCAAATTTACTGGTGAGAGACCTTCCTGGTCACCCCCATGAGTTACACTCTGGTTGATTAGCACCTGCATTGTTAAAATAGATCTTTCTATTGCTCTTGCAGTGTCTACTGCCTCTGATAAAGTAGGATTTCTAAAGGTCAACAGTCGTTCTTGCACCTTTTTTGAGTAACAGCTAAATACGAATTGGTCTCTAATGTAGGTATCCACACTATTCTCAAACTCACACTTGGATACTAAAACTCTTAAAGTTGCAATATACCCTTCCACTGTCTCATCACTAGCTTGTTTACATTAAAAAATTGTGTCTAACAACACACTCAGTTCTTCTGAATATTGCTTGCACATTCAGATTTTTGCTTTTACATAAACATCCCACGAAACCCCCTCACCAATGGGCATAGGCATAACTAGCAAATTGCCGAATACTCTTGTCCAGTAACTCCTAAGTGATTAAACAACAATGCCATCTTTCTTGTAGGTGAATAGTCAATTGTATTTATAGCTGCTAATTAGTTTTCAAAGATACGCAGCCAATCCTTTCACTTGATTTCAGGTTTACCTGCTTTTTGTAGAAATGGTGGCAGCTGCATTGCTCCCTGGAATGTAGCCATAGTTAATAAAAGTAGTTGAAACAATAAAACGTGGAGAAACGTGTGATACCCACTCTCACCTGTAGTTTAGTAGAAGCAGATAGCTACCGGAATGTTAACTGCTGTAGCAATGCAGCGTGAGAAAACAAAAACAAAGAATAAAGTGTAAATTCAGTTCAGATTCCAAATGCGGCTAAAACTATCAATCCAATCCAAGAAGGCCACTGATATAAATACGTGCTACGTCTAAACTCGGGGTCTGCGTGCCAACGTAATACCCTTTTCTGAGTCAGTGCATTGCTAAGGAGCCGTCTGGACATGTGTGCCATCACGAACTGCAGTATGGAGCTCCTCGAGCGGACAAACACAGCAGAATGCAGAAATCAAAAGTAAGCTTTCAACGTTTCTTTCATTAGGCTCGTGCTCCAGAAATAATGTAGATAGCGGCAAAAACTGTTCAAAAAGACAAAATTATAGCCAAAAAAATCAATCATGAAGAGAATAATTTTCTCACTGCAGGGTGTGTATATTAGCGCAAGTGGTGTCGACAGAAAATGGCAACCATCAGTGGGTTCAGGGTGAGCGGATTCAGCGTCAGATAAGGCAGCAATAATTTCACCCCGCTCCTGGTACAAAATAATGTAGTAATGGGTGATCGATAGTCACTCCACACATACATACGAGATGTAACACCAAAACAGTAGATTGTGGTGTTTCTTTTCTTTATTTCATGAACCAGCTGAACCCATGACCAAGGAAGCATCCGGCTGGCAGCAGCTTTCTCTGGTTCTCCTGTTACCGAGATTCTAACTGCCTACTTAATGTTCCATGGAACATGGTGACATAAAAAATAACACAACAGTAAGAAAGGACAATAAATACATATTCACATACTACACAGAGCCCTTGTTAATGCCTCACATACACTCTTCTCGCAAGCTTATCAAGGCTCTTGGCGTTTTGTTTAATGAACATCGTTTTGTATGTTTTATTATTTGCTGCTGTGAGAAAGTCCGGAGGACGAAACGCATGTCGGTTGCCATATTGCTATGGACATTGTTAACTCTATCATCATTGGAATATATCTACGCTTTTACCAAATCTAGATTAATATTTTGGCTGGACTCAATCTGATACTCATTCAGTATGCGCTGGTGTTTTGTTCTAACCCTCGCGCCAGGAGCAGTGCAGTGATTGGCGGGCTGCAACCTGTGCAGAAAGTTGTGGCTGACATTTTCTAAACCGGTACCATGTCCAAAGGGGGTAGGTTTTGAGGCTAACAACTGTAAGGGGAACAGGATAGATGTACCCTAACCCCATGAGGACGTTTCTGGGATCTCTGAGGGACCCCTTATGAGTTTTAAAATGACCAAAACCATTTTCTTTCACATGCGTGGAGTAGTGACTCCATTGCAATGCTCTGCACGGCCCCCGTGTAACGCCGCAAAAGTCGCAAACCCTGCTGAAATTTAAAAAAATATATACATTCACACACAAATGCACGCGCTCACAGACCTACTCAGACTCTTGCACACCCACTCACAGACCCACTCAGACACTCACACACCCGCTTACAGCCCCACTCAGCAACCTATGCACCCACTCACACACCCACTCACAGACCCACACAGACACTCATACACCCACTCACAGACGCAATTTTTACATCCAGCGAGACAGGACCAGTGGCCAACCCCAGCCGTGCGTGGTGGTGGTTGGATTAACATATAGTAATGAAAATTACTTTAAGTTAAAAAAA
This sequence comes from Pleurodeles waltl, assembly GCF_031143425.1. NCBI lineage: Eukaryota > Metazoa > Chordata > Amphibia > Caudata > Salamandridae > Pleurodeles > Pleurodeles waltl. The sequence goes on along the minus strand of NC_090442.1, from coordinate 316,624,262 downwards.
ATAGAAATTCATTGAAAAAACAGAGGTTACAGGGACGTTATAGAAAACCATAGAAAATCTGCAGTTATCGTTAGAGTTATTTCAAGTAACTGTAACTTGCGCCCTAAGGTAACTGTAACTCACACCCTCACCATGCACTGCTAATTACCCCAGATATTACAGCACTCATGACAACTTTTATAGGATCATTAAAAATATCAATGAAACATTAGCATTCAAATTTGTGAAGAAAAAACTGCATGGTGGGGGCTCGAGGTATATTCACGTGAAATAACTCTAACTATAACTGCTGAATTTCTATGGTTTTGTACGTGTAAATTCAGAACCTAAATATAACGTCCCTGTAACCTTTATTTTTTCAGTGATTATGCATATATATGTTATGTATATATATAGGTTGAAGTCGTGACATCAGGGGTAGAGCTAAAATGTACACTGCAACAACATACATGCCAACATTTAAGAAGAGGAAATTGGGAGATTTAAAAAAAACGATCAGGAGAATGTATTTCCCCCACTGACTTCTATTTAAGCAGAGGCAATTTTAGGCGGGAGACAGTCAAAATAAAGCTATTTGTGGCTTTAAGTGTCAGGAGTCTCCTGCCTGAATCAGGTCTTTTGGCGTGTATGTTATGAGTGACATTCAAATGCCAAATGTGTGACACTTAAAGTGACAATTTTTTGCAAGTAAAACCAAACAATGAAGTTCATAAAAAGAAATCTGTAAAGGCTGGCATCTCGTAATAAACACCATAAGCCACCTTGTAGGAACTAGAAAAGTTTATTCCTAAATACAAATATCTCTTCCAACCGCTTCAACTGTCTCCAGCTTTCTGCATTCTCTCTAGATTACATTCCCACTATTCTATATGATGTCATTATATTCCAACAAAGAGTGAGATAAAGGTGCACAATGACAAAGAAGTCGATACCACAAGATCATTTCTGATATGTGCATTATTTTGAGCAATGCGGAGCTCTGAAAAAATCATGAAACTGCTTTAAAACCCCTGAAACAGGAAGTCATTAACCTACTGTCCGTATTTTAAAATAACAACTTTACTTATTGTATGTTTATTGTATGTATATATTTATTTGTAAAGTGTATAGTTAATTAAAACCAATGCACTATTAATAAGGTCACATGATTAATTACCAATAAATAGAACACATTTTTGAAATCAATCTTCATTTGCATAACAATTATCATTAAAAAAGCCTAATGTTACGATAAAAACCTAGAGGATTTATAAAAAATAAAATTCATTATATAATTTCACCAAATCGACAAGTTCCACATTTTAGAAACAGTCTGATCATTGCATGACTGTATCTCACTTGTGCCCCTTGACAGAAATCCTAACATAGTAAGAAAATGGTAGTCTCATGAAAGATAGTATTCACTGTACAATTGGACAAATTTATTAGAGTAATTGTGCTCTAAAGGGTGTCTGTCCTCCATCCCCGACAGACACCCTTTAATTATTCATGCACCTCTCCTTAGTAGCATATCAGAAAAGGGCTGTATATGGGTAGACAATGTTTTCTTCAGAGGACCCCATGCAGCCTTACCCTATTGGTCTGTGCTGTGGCTGCTACCTCCTTCTTGAAGATGTCAAGGAATTAGACTATGCGAATGTTCAGGATGAGGTTATATGGGCACAGCGATTCAATAAGCACATTCCTACCACTCTGAATTCCTAGTGCCCTTAGTTCTTTATGTAACAGGGCTCTTCAGTGTTTCAGCAAGCATGGACAGGTGCAAAAAACATGAATCAAGGTTTCATCAGCTGAGTTGCATATTCTGCATTTTTTGCTCATAGCAATCCCTGCTCCATGCACTTTGGGGTGTGGTCCAGGGTCGCAAAAGACCCTAGCCGCAAAACCATAAACATTTTCTTAATGTGAATTGAGTAGCTGGCCCCCAAATATAGTTGCTCCAGTATATTTCTATAGGAATTGATGACCAGCCACTCATGTGACTGCTTTGCAAGGTCGCTCTTGTCCTCTATTCGACCTGTCTTCTGCATACATTTATTCACGTTTTTTAAATTTCCTTTTTTTTTTAAATACAGCCTTGGTTATTGACAGTTGCCACAACTCCCCAAGTCCCAGGATTTCAATGGATTCCTCTAGATAGTTCCTAAAATGTAGTGTTCCTGTCTGCAAATTTATTTCAGCCCTAACGTAGTGGTCCAAGGATTTGTTTGTAGCAGAAAGAGCTTTATGACAGAATTTCAAGAAGGCGCCTTTCCTGGCCAGGGTTTGTTTTGCCAGGCAAACTCTAGCCTTACTTGAGCTGGGGAGGCTGTTCTTAAAAGGTGGAAAACAGACTTGCACGTTCTGACCTGAAGGGAATCCAGGAATTTTGCATCCGCCAAAGCATCAGTTCGCTGCCATATGCTATTGTTGGTAAAATTTTAGCTGTGATCAAGGCTAGAAGCTTCAAAGAGTGGCCCCACAACTCCTATGAAAGGATTATAAATGCGAAGTTCAAAGATGTGGCTTTTTCCTTGACCATTTCCTTCTGGAGGGGGAGAACGCCTGTGAATCTAGTTTAACTCACAAATATTTATGGGAGGCTACTTCTTCTATGGGTTGCCCATTAAACCGTCACCAACCCTGACCAGCAATGGCACTTTCTCAGTGACATCACTTCCGTCTTATTGAAATTGATTTCAAGGTGGTTGTCTGTTTTGTAACTGGAGAGCTTGTTAATTAATCTTTGCAGCCCCACTCGAGTTTGTCTCATCAGCAGTAAATCATCCGCATGGAGAATGTTCGATGTGGGGTGACTTCTCAAACTTGTGACGGGTGAATTTTAAAATAACAACTTGCATGTATATACTGATCTCCTTTGCATATAAACTGCTTTTTAGTCACGCTCTAGTGGTCGGAAGTGCGGGCTCATTTTTAGGATACAAGTAGGAGATGACGCGGATGTGCAGTGGTCTCCTTTGCATGTAAACAGCATTTTAACCTCGCCTAAACTGTTGTTTGAATCTGTTGAAAACTTTACATTTTGCACTTTAAAGTGTATGAATCTGAACTGGGGTACAGGTCTAGGGAGCAGCAAAAAAATATTTTTCCTAAACTTTGGGGCAGGTGCAATATTTACTGGTTTACTTCTGATTCCGCCACCACCGAGGCACCATTGTTATAGGTCAGATGATGGAGACGGCAAGCCCGCCTGCGCCCGTCCACGTCCGTCCAACCGGATCACGTCCAGTGCCACCCATACTGCCGGTGAGGTTTGTTTTTCGTTACCTAACAACAATAATAATAATAATAATAATAATTTGAATAAACTAACAAAGTTTATTCACAAGATGAGTTACTTGCTTTAAATCCACAGCCTACCTGGACTTGTTACTGTGAGAAGTTTAATTCAGAGGCCTTTTCAAATTGGCAGCTACAAAAATCTTGTTGAGCATGTGGTTTTGCTTTTAATGTATTAACTGAACAAAACCTATCCCCATCTCCTCCGTGATTCAGACCCTTTCTTCAGGTAATATTTTGGAAGGGTCGCTGTTCTAATCTGGGCTAATTAACTTCTGGTTCCCTCCCCAAGCACTCCTTCAAATCAGTGCGCGTCTGTCAGGAAACAAGTATGATTTGCTTTTCCTGACAGACACATGCCTCTTCAGGTCCTGACATTACCGCCTCGATTCCAGCACTTGGAATGGATAAGTACAGTAGGGGGCTGGCCATAATGTATAGAACCTCTTATCAATGTGCTATAACTGAACCCCTTCATTTGGGGGTCATATAGGGCCTATCCCTTAATCGCTCCTTCTCAATTGCAGGACTTCTAATGTATAGACCTCCCAGTTGTTCGTCCGAATCACTCAACATTTTAATGGATCTGGTAGGTCAGCTATTTGTCCTGCATTTACATTTCTTGTTGCTGGACGATTTTAATTTGCATACTGATGACCCTAACTACTCTTGGCGCTAGTTTCTTTGGATACCTTAGGGTTTCAATCTCACGCAACATGTGGCCGGGCCAACTCGTAATGCTGGGCATATCCTCGACCTGATCTTTTCACACTCTTTGAATATCCAAATGGGTTAGATTCTTAAAGTTGTATTTTCTAGACTATTTTCTAGGTCTGTTTAAATTGATCAGGGTTTGCTCTAAGAGTATCAACCTCTTTTGCAGAAAAATTCCAGACCTTGGATGCGAGTGTCAGAATCTTTGTTTTCGGAGGCAATTTACGACCTTTGCTTGAACTCACAGGGGCAATTTGTGATGATTTGGACAGGGTAGATAATTGACTAACCTATGCCCTTTCCCAAATCGCTCCCCTAAAAGCAGTTTCCCAATGGAGAGCTCATCCCTCTTCTCCGTGGTTTACTGATAAACTAAAAGTAGAAAGATCACATTGTAAAATCCTGGAGGGTAGGTGGACGACACCTTACGACCCTGTTGCAAAGGCTGTTTATAAAAAAGCCTTAAGCAATTTGCATAGGGCAGTGTGCAAAGGATGTAAAGAGTTTATCTCATCTTCTATCACTTCAGTTGCTAATAAACCTGTTCAGGGTTGTGAATTCCTTTTCGTCACCTGGTGCGTTTCAAAATGCCTTGATTCCATCAGCTACAATGTGTGAAGAACTCTCAGATTTCTTTGATAATAAAATACAAACATTTTATAATAAATTTCCCCTGCAAGGAGCTATAGTCTTGCTTACAATAGTATTTCTCATTCAGGCCCATTACTAACCAATTTTGATCATGTCACGTTTAAGCATGTATGTACCTCCTTGGCAAGTTGTAAATTGAGGTCTCCACTGGTCCTATGTCCCCCAGATATTCTGAAATGGGTTGCGCCAATAATTACCCCCATCTTTCTTAAGATGATGAATGCTTCACTGGAGGCAGCATTAGTGCCACAAAGCTGGAAGCAAGCCATGCTTCTTCCTTTAATGAAGAAAGTCAATGCAGACTCGAAGGAGCATAGTAACTTTCCCCCCATCTCCTTCCTTCTGGCTGGCATTAATATGCTGGAGAAGTGGGTGAACTGACAAATTTCCTGTTTTTTGGGAAACAACAACTACTTCATGACACCAAGTTGAGTTTCTGTGCAGGTTGTAGCACGGAATCTGCCCTCTTGGAGGTCACATACTTCATTAAGGACAATTTTGATCAGGGTTTGGTAACCATGTTTATCCTTCTTGATTTGTCAGCGGCCTTCAATACAGTCTTCCACTCTATTCTCCTGGACAGATTATGGGTATCTAAGATTCTGCCTGGGCTTGGTTGAAATCCTATCTGGAGGACTGCTCACAAAGAGTTTTTCTTCTCCCCTTTACATCCTCAGCCAAACTACTTGATTGTGGGGTCCTTTAGTGATCAGTTTTAAGCCCAGCACTTTTCAATATCTGTCTAGCCCCTCTGGCTAATTTAGTGGAAGCATGGGGCATAAGAGTTATCTCCTATGCAGACGATAATCAGTGGATGCTATCATTCCAGGAAAAACGGTTAGGTGCATTGACTGCGTTCAAGCAGGGCTGTTGGCGACTGGATGAGTGTGAATTAAGTTAAACTTGGACAAAAACAAGATTGTGTTTTTTTTAGTTTTTTTTTTAGTGCAAACATCCATTCGGATGCCTCCAACTGGTTGTACTTTGAGTTAGGGCTCCCTCCATCCCAGACCTCAGTTGGACAAAACCTGGGGGTCAGATTTGATGCCAATCAATCCTTTGAACCCCAGGTCAGAGCTGTGTCGGCCAGCTGTTTCCTGACATTGAAAGCTGTCAGGAAGATGATCCACTTGATTCCGGAGGAGTGCAACAAATCTGTTATCCATGATTTAATAACATTTAAATTAGACTATGCTAATAGTCTGTATTGGGTTTACCATCCTCCCTGCTCCATCCCTAACACATTACTCAGAATGTGTCAGCCGACTGGTTCAGAAGCTTGCAGCTCAGGCCTCGGTTATAGCGTCCCTGCGTAGGCTGCAGCTATCGTTAGCCATATCAAATTGAATTCCTCATCTTCGCTTACAGAGCTTGTGAACACAAGGGTCCTGGATACTTGAGGAAAAGATTACTTCCCTATCATCAGGAGAGAACCCTTCGGTCTAATGGAGAAAATGTTCTTTTTGTTCTGAGGGTAGCAGGACAAGGAGAGGTGGTCAGTATTTCTCTCATTTGACCACCATATTATGGAATGCTTTGCCTGCTTGCCTCCGTTTGGCGCCTTCTGAATTAGTCTTTCGGAAACTCCTGAAGACCTATCTATTTGATAACTAGTAATTGCCTTTAGTAGCGTTTCAGTTAGCTGTCCATTTTAAGGCAGCTAGCGCTGGGACACCACTCCGAAGGCAGCGGTGTGCTTTATAAATTTATTGTATTGTATTGTATTGTGTAGTGCTTTTAGTTGTAGGGTGGGATTTCCTATCATAAATACACAAGCCACTATTCATCACTACATCAAATAGGATTAAATTGTTTCATATTTAACACTAAGGGCCTGATTACGATTTAGTGGACTGAAAAGCCCATCCGTCAAAATCCAGATGGGGAAGTTGCCGCCATTGTGACTGCCTTCCAGCCAGGCCCATTATGAGTTTCCTGGTGGGTCAGCGGGCAGAAACCTTAGTTTCCACCTGGCCTAGCGGGAAACAGACTACAGCATAGTCACCCGCTTGTACTAGAGCCAGTGTCAATGCTGTAGTGTGCAGGGTGCACCAGCATCCTCGCAATGTTCACTGTCTGCAAAGCAGACAGTGAACATTACGACGGTGCTGGCCAGGGCAGCCCCTGCACTGTCCATGCCAAGTGCATGGGCAGTGCAGGGGCCCACATGAGGCCCCCTACACCCGTTCTCTGCCTGCCTTTTCATGGTGGTGAAACCGCCATGAAATCGCTGGCGGAGAACAAAGTCGTAATCCCCAGCAGCGCTGCCCTTGTGGATTAGGGCCGACACGACCGCCAGACTGCCGGGTTGTGTAATCCTCGTGGTGCTGGTGGTCCGACCGTGGCACGATTGCTGCAGTCAAAATATGGCACTCAGATGCAGCGGTCCGACCGCCAGCCGCAAACCAACAGTCTGAGACCACCAGGTTTGTAATCCGGCCCTAAATCTCTGCACATTGTGCGCTAGCCTATGTATACTTTGTTAAATACAGTTTTGAAATTACCTGCATATGCATTTGTGCTTTCAGTTGCAGTCTGGAACTATAAATACACAAATCAGTATCAGTCACTGTGCCAACTAGGATTCAATTCTGTTTCTCCCTGGTTATATATTAACGAATGAGGAATCATAATGTAAATTTCCCACTTATTACTTTTCTTGTGTTTATCTTTAACTTTTGCAGTGTGTACCTCGTTATTTTAAATACTGTTTGTAAAGAAATGGCTCCCTGTTGCAGTTACCCCCCACTTTTTGCCTGATACTGATGCTGACTTGACTGAGAAGTGTGCTTGGACCCTGCTAACCAGGCCCCAGCACCAGTGTTCTTTCACCTAAAATGTACCGTTGTCTCCACAATTGGCACAACCCTGGCACCCAGGTAAGTCCCTTGTAACTGGTACCCCTGGTACCCATGGTACCAAGGGCCCTGATGCCAGGGAAGGTCTCTAAGGGCTGCAGCATGTCTTATGCCACCCTAGGGACACCTCACACAGCACAGACACACTGCTTGCCAGCTTGTGTGTGCTGGTGGGGAGAAAATGACTAAGTCGACATGGCACTCCCCTCAGGGTGCCATGCCAACCCCACACTGCCTGTGGCATAGGTAAGTCACCCCTCTAACAGGCCTTACAACCCTAAGGCAGGGTGCACTATACCACAGGTGAGGGCATATGTGCATGAGCACTATGTCCCTACAGTGTCTAAGCAAAACCTTAGACATTGTAAGTGCAGGGTAGCCATAAGAGTATATGGCATGGGAGTCTGTCAAAAACGAACTCCACAGCTCCATAATGGCTACACTGAATACTGGGAAGTTTGGTACCAAACTTCTCAGAATAATAAACCCACACTGATGCCAGTGTTGGATTTATTAAAAAATGCACACAGAGGGCATCTTAGAGATGCCCCCTGTATTTTACCCAATTGTTCAGTGCAGGACTGACTGGTCTGTGCCAGCCTGCTGCTGAGACGAGTTTCTGACCCCATGTGGTGAGAGCCTTTGTGCTCTCTGAGGACAGAAACAAAGCCTGCTCTGGGTGGAGGTGCTTCAAACCTCCCCCCTGCAGGAACTGTAACACCCAGCAGAGAGCCTAAAAGGCTCAGGCTTCGTGTTACAAAGCCCCAGGGCACTCCAGCTAGTGGAGATGCCCGCCCCCTGGACACAGCCCCCACTTTTGGCGGCAAGTCCAGGAGAGATAATGAGAAAAACAGGTAGGAGCCACCGGCCAGTCAGGACAGCCCCTAAGGTGTCCTGAGCTGAGGTAACTCTGACTTTTAGAAATCCTCCATCTTGCAGATGGAGGATTCCCCCAATAGGATTAGGGATGTGTCCCCCTCCCCTCAGGGAGGAGGCACAAAGAGGGTGTAGCCGCCCTCAGGGCTAGTAGCCATTGGCTACTAACCCCCCAGACCTAAACACACCCCTAAATTCAGTATTTAGGGGCTCCCCAGAACCTAGGAACTCAGATTCCTGCAACCTAAGAAAAAGAGGTCTGCTAAGCTGAAAAACCCTGCAGAGAAGACGGAGACACCAACTGCTTTGGCCCCAGCTCTACCGGCCTGTCTCCCCACTTCTAAAGACACTGCTCCAGCGACGCTTTCCCCAGGGACCAGCGACCTCTGAATCCTCAGAGGACTGCCCTGCTCTAGAAGGACCAAGAACTCCCCAGGACAGCGGCTCTGTTCACCCAAGACTGCAACTTTGTTACAAAGGAGCAACTTTAAAACAACTTGCGTTTCCCGCCGGAAGCGTGAGACTTGCTACTCTGCACCCGACGCCCCCGGCTCGACTTGTGGAGAACAAACACTTCAGGGAGGACTCCCCGGCGACTGCGAGACCGTGAGTAGCCAGAGTTGCCCCCCTGAGCCCCCACAGCGACGCCTGCAGAGGGAATCCCGAGGCTCCCCCTGACCGCGACTGCCTGCTCCTCAGATCCCGATGCCTGGTAAAAACTCTGCACCCGCAGCCCCCAGGACCTGAAGGATCCGAACTCCAGTGCAGGAGTGACCCCCAGGAGGCCCTCTCCCTTGCCCAGATGGTGGCTACCCCGAGGAGCCCCCCCCTTGCCTGCCTGCATCGCTGAAGAGACCCCTTGGTCTCCCATTGAAACCTATTGAAAACCCGACGCATGTTTGCACACTGCACCCGGCTGCCCCCGTGCTGCGGAGGGTGTACTTTCTGTGCTGACTTGTGTACCCCCAGTGCCCTACAAAACCCCCTGGTCTGCCCTCCGAAGACGCGGGTACTTACCTGCTGGCAGACTGGAACCGGGGCACCCCCTTCACCATTGAAGCCTATGCGTTTTGGGCACCACTTTGACCTCTGCACCTGACCGGCCCTGAGCTGCTGCTGTAGTAACTTTGGGATTGCTCTGAACCCCCAATGGTGGGCTACCTTGGACCCAAACTTGAACCCCGTAGGTGGTTTACTTACCTACAAAAACTAACAAACTCTTACTCCCCCTAGGAACTGTGAAAATTGCACTGTGTCTAGTTTTAAAATAGCTATATGTGATTTATATGAAAACTGTGTATGCTATTTTGATTTTTCAAAGTTCCTAAAGTACCTACCTGCAATACCTTTCATTTGAAGTATTACATGTAAAATTTGAACCTGTGGTTCTTAAAATAAACTAAGAAAATATATTTTTCTATACAAAAACCTATTGGCCTGGAATTGTCTCTGAGTGTGTGTTCCTCATTTATTGCTTGTGTATGTACAACAAATGCTTAACACTACTCCTTTGATAAGCCTACTGCTCGACCACACTACCACAAAATAGAGCATTAGTATTATCTCTTTTTGCCACTATCTTACCTCTAAGGGGCACCCTTGGGCTCTGTGCATACTATTCCTTACTTTGAAATAGTGCATACAGAGCCAACTTCCTACACTGTTGCTTGAATTTGTAAGGCCAACAAAAACAGTGGCAGGATCAGTTTGAGTGCAGGTTAATTTAAGGAACATTGTAGGGCAGGCTGAACTAGCAAAGTATTTTTAACTTGCAGCCGAGCTTGAGGCCATGGGATGCAGACTGATTTGTGCTAGGTTGAGGCGCCTACCAGGAGCTTTGGAAGGTGATCTGACTACAGCAGGCCATTTTCTGGAGTTTGAAAGCTAGCACCTATGATACGCGTCAGATGCGGTTGTGTAGTCCCAGTCACACTGTGCCATTTGGAGGAGTTCAGTCACGGCAGCTGAGGACAAACCGGCATGCTGGCACTTTTGAAGTTTCAAGTATCAAGTAAAACATCCTTCAGTGCACTCAGTGTTCTGCTAGTGAGCAGCATAGCACCACCTTGTTTGGACACAGTGCTCACAGCAGGAAAAAACACACAGGCTGGTTGGAAGGGTCAGTAATGATTAGTCATTTATGCCAGGGGAAAAAAACTGTGTCTTATCTAATATTGTTTTCAGGGATGCATTGTGATGACACATTCATGTGTCCCAGAGAGGCCAAGCCAATTTGTTTAATCAGTGGTAGCTGATGTTGCCAAAGCTGTCTTTTCACACTTTGTAGCCCAGCAACAGTCGCCCCTCTCGGTCAGGTTTATGATGACATCGTGATGGTGCACACAGCCAGCAGCACAGAGCAACCACATCACACTTTTTAGGTCTCGGCTAGACAGCAATGGTGCTGTCTCTTTAAGGCATGTTGTATATACTTTGTGTGCTTTAACCTGCCCATATGCTTCCCATGTGCTGGCTTCATTGTCATTCTCATATTCTTTCTCCCCATTTGTCCATGATATGCATTTTTCAAGCCTCTTGCTGTGTTTAGCTGTTCCTGAGAGCGGGCACTAAGTATCCATCCACTGGTCACCATTTTAGCATCTGTTTCAAGAACTACTTTTTCATTTTTTTAAAAAGGAATCCACACTATCAGTCCTGTTTTCACTCACTCCAAGCTCCACTCCCTTTCTACAAGCAGGCCTGTAAATATTGTTCTTATCTTTTCACATTTGCTATGGTTTCAAAGATTGAGATCAAATGTAAAACACTGTTTTCTCAAGGGCGTGTTGCTTGTTTTGTTTCAGATCATCTGGTTCTATCGAGCTGTTCCTAAATAACCCAAAACAATCATTTAAGCAACATGCATTGCTTAACATAAACATTAAACTTCTATTGTTCTATTTTCTATGCCTTTTCAGAAAGATGCATTTTAATTCTATGTTCTAAAAATGTTTCAAAGATCCTGTTTTACAGGCATTTCAAAGTGACTGTTATTCAATCTTGGTCACAGGGCTTTCCACTGTCCCTTTCTCCCTGATAACATCGCATTCCGAGACGAGTATAGCACACTCATGTCCTCAGCCATCCTCGTTTCTTTTGCGAGAGCTTGGCAGCTCCCCAGACACTGGTCTTGTCCCTTGCTGCCGCTTGTTTCCTAATGCGTTCATAATGTATGGCTATTGACTCCATGCTAATCACTGCTGTTTACCTTCCCACCATAAAGGCCAGTAGCAACCTGCACACTGGTTCTTGTCTTGCTACTGCAACCTACCCTCCTCCTCTACTTGCTAAGGTACCTCAGTGTCTGTTGCGTTCTTTAAAGTCACATTTGCTGTGCATTCAAAGATGGAGAGGTTTTTTTCTAGCACACAGCAACATTTAAATGAAATTCAGGAACCATGCCAGCCAGGGACAGCAAATACATGGCATGGGACAATATGAGCTAATGACAACGAACACAGGGACAGTACATGCTAAGGACGGAACTCCACTCCACACTATGAAACTCCACACTACAATTATCATTCTTGTCCCTTTTACAGATCATGCTATGAGGTGTGTTTGTAGTGACTGTGCTGCGTGGTCTGTGTTCGGGCCCATGCAAGTGGGGCAGGAGGGACCAAAAGCCCATTGCTCCAAAGTGACTGAACTACAGCACCAATCGACAACTCTGCTGCATCGACCGGAGAATGTATGGACCTACCAGGCACAAAATGTGCTGAACAAGTCTGTTTTCTGCATGACAAATGTGAAAAGTACCATTGATGTCATTTCCACCTGCCTGGTGGCGATCCCAAATCCCACCAGTGTTCTAAAGCAAATATTCAATTACAACAATGCTGATGGAGCAGTGGAAGAAAGCAACCTACGTACTCATTTGTCCTGTTACAAGTACTGCCAGTTTTGCCAAGAGACAGCAGTCGAAAAATTAGATAACCTGAAACAGGCTACTAGTCCTGGGTCAGGCATGACTCACCAAATAACATTATCGGGTTCAACCAAGTTGTCAAATACCTGCCTCCTTAAGCACACTGAAAACTACAGATTAAAAAGTTAAAATCTTACAAGAGAAAAAGTCCTACCCACGTTCGTCCTTATGTTCACAATGGGATGCCTGGGTCATTGCGAAGATGTCTATGTGCCAGTTATGTGATGAAGTCATCGGAGACTAGACTGCAGTGTGTGTCTTCAGAAATGGGCCAAGCACATCTAAACTCTGGCTGCATATACCAAAAGTCCAATCATCGCTCAATCAAGTGAAATAAAGCAGACTTAACTGTAGAGTAAGCAGATCCATTTAAAAAACAATGCAATCAGGGCAAAAGACTCAAACCAAAAGAGGTTGCATATATCAATTCAAGGTATCAAAAAGGTGGTGGAAACGACCAACGGACCTAAAGTGGGAAAACGAAGGTCAGTTACTATATACTGTTTAAAGGCCGGTGAACATATACTGACCCCTCTCCCCTCCATAAAACCTCCAGTAAAAGGAACAAGACAAGTATCAAATAAAGGTGAGTAGACACATGCAAAGTCCAAGAAAACCCCTCAGTCAAAGTGAAAAAAGAACATAAGACAAAATGAAAAAGAGAGTCTCAGGAGCACACATATTTTCATAGATTGATCATGTATGACAATCTCTAAATGACCATAAGAAATACGTTGGCTCTATTAGTCTTGGCTGTTAAGGCCCTCCTCCATAGATTTTACTCACTGAATCCACCTACATTCCATCTGCAGAGGCCTTTTCTTCTAGTCGCCACCTCTGCTGTCCTGTTTAAGTGTTTGAACCACCTGCACCGAATGTCCATCCCGGTGTGTCCATATTCCAAATAGTGGTCCAGCAATGGTGCCCCAACAGTTTTACAGTTAATGCAACTTTTGTGTTGTAAAATGCGTACCTTCACTTTTTGAGTAGTCTGACCAACATAGATATTCTGACAAGGACACCAGATAGTGTACACAACATTTTTGGTGTAACAGTTTGAAAATTAATTCATATTATATGACACATCTTTATGAACATAAGTTTTTGTTTCAAAGCACATTTGACAAGCTAGACAATGACCAAACTTTTTAATCAGTAGTTTTTAGTGCGCTTCAGGAAGCAGATATTTGGCAACTTGGTTGAACCCAATGATTTTATTTGGTGAGTCATGCCTGACCCAGACTATAAGCCTGTTGAATCCTTGGCTTGTCATAGCTATGAGCTATTTTCATTACACACCATATCTTTGACTCCCATTTGATTGACGGATTTTCTTTTGATTATTTTATTTGACCGCTTGCTTTCTACAAACATTGTATATTGTTATTGTTTTGTATATGGTTCTTTGTTTTGGCACCATTTTGTATACTTTTTCACTGCATTCCTACTTGTATGTGTTTGTTTTTGGTTGTTTAGACAGATCTGCAGGGCCTTATACTTCAAATTGAAGGGTAGACCAACTGTATATAGATATAATTTAAAAGATTTATGCTTTGTGGATATAGAAGTAATCACACATGTCTGTTTTAAAAAATATTATAAAGGATTTGGTTCCTCAAATCATTTTACATCCACTTACAATACTAATTATATTGAAGTTCTTGGTCCCAGCAGAAGTGTTTTGTGTTTTGGTTTGCAGTAATGCTTGTGTTTAGTAAACTTTCTTGGGTGCTGGTGATTCTGGGCCTATGTTTACAGATATCCACATCGCCAAAATGGGACAATTTGAATGGGGAAAACTTGATGCTTCCATGTTGCATTTTGGGGAATACTGTGCTGCAGGCACTAGGCTCAGCTACACAAATGGGGTACAGTTTTTATCAGGAGAAGTGTGGAAATGCTGAGTGGTAGAAAATGTGTGGATCCCCGCATATTTCAGAACTTTCCCTAACAGAAATGTGAGGAAAATGTGTGATTAAAGCTAAAGTTTAAGATTTGAAGTGCATTCTATGTAATAAAACAAGTGAGGTTGATGCAAGACACTACCATGGACCCATCCCTGGGTGTCTTGTTTTCAGAAGTATTGAGTTTAGTAGGTTTCCCTAGGTGGCAGCGGATCCTGGACCCAAATACCTCTGCTACTCACATTGCCAAAATGGGTTAATTTTCCTGTTGAAATCAAGATTTCTTCATGTTGCGGTTTGAGGCCTCCTGTGTGGTAGGGCCAGGCCCATCCATAGAATTGGGGTACCATCTTTATTGGGAAAACTGAGGGTACACAAAACATTAGACAAACATGTATTACCACTGAATTTCTCTCTGACCTCTCTTCCAAATATAAGCCGATGTGCAAGAAATAACACATTTTGCAAAATGTCCTCTAAATATCACGATAGGAAGGGTGATCTGAAATTCATATTAGCACAAATTCTCACTATTTCTAAATTCAGTATCTAGGGCACATTTAAAAAATGCCTAGGATCCCTTCACACCCATTTTTCATCCATAACATTGTACTTTATGAATTGATGCATGGTTGATATATAATCATGTATCGTAATAAACTAAGGCACAGATGTTGGCTCTGGGTATCACTTGTTTTCGGACTGCCAGCAAGCACTACATGTGTTCCTAAAACCAAAAGCAACTGATGGACAGAAGGGTATTTTACTTTTGGAAACCACCCAGTAGGGCAAAGATGACAGATGAAAATATTGTCACCAATTGCTATTTTATCCATCTTATTTTTATTATTGCTCAAATTCAACAATTAGGTTTTTTGAGAAACACCTTGGCCAATCTACATGAACAGCAACTTGCTGTCTTCAGACTTTTACCTACATTTCAGAAATTAGTTAGGAAAAATTGGGTGGCAGTAGTATGTTGATTGCACCTCCTTAATGGGCTAGTTATGGGGATCCGTTCTGAGAGCAAAATAGTATGTGTTGGTACTCACATGGTGTCTACTACCCTACTACCCAGAGGTATGTATCTGATAACAAACACATAAGGTATAATATACTAGAAAGAAATATAAAGAGACACCAAAGCACCCCTACAGAAGTTAGAAAAAACATTTTGAAGGAATTTCTTCACAAAAAAAAAATCATAGTTAATCCAATGATCCTTGACATGAAAACAACAGCCGACACAGTTTTCATCACTCAAAATGACTTTTTCAAGGCTGTAAATGTACCCGAAGTGTATAACAAGTGTTAATAATTTTGTTTAGTATAAAGAAAAGTGTTAACATCCAAATAGGACAGCCAAAACACCAAGAAAACACCTGAAAGGTAGACTGGTCTTTGAGTAGGAATGGAGAGAGCAATGTACAAGATAAGTGTGATACCAAGTAAAAGCCTAGTATCATGGCAGTTGCCTCAGAATCCCAGAAAGTGTTGATAAGAGTATAGAAGTGACCGAAGACAAAGAAACATTATTGTACAACCATAAAGTTAAGTAAAAAGAGAAACTCAGTGCCCATAATGCAAACAGAAAGTTTGGAGTTGCGATCTACGAAAGAATATTCAAATACACTGTGTGCCAACACCTCCAAACAAGACACACAGGGACCCATAAAGGTCTTACCATATGGAGTAATCACTTGGTGATACATACAAGTATTCAATTTTTTTCCTTCTTCCTAGCCAACAAAGATGTAACTTTCGCAATAGGATAAATTGCGAACATGTTATAATTTGTGTCAGTAGATGTAATAAAGCTAATTGTCTCAAGTATTACCAAAAACTCACAAGTAGTTTTGTAATGTTTCCGTAAGTCAAAATGTAGTAATTTAGGGACATAGTTTGTCGAAGTCATCCCCTTAAAAATCAGAAGCTCCACCGGTAAGTAGAGCCCTCGTTCCTCTGAACTCCTGACCACTGTCAGGAGTTCGAGGCCCTTCTCCACCCACAGGCTTCTGCCTGCACCTCATCCCTGGTGTCTAGTGGGAGAACTCTGCTCTTCTACTAGGCTGCCTGCTGCCTCTTTCCTCCTTTTTCCTGCTTTGCTGTCTGTGTGCTTTTTTTCCTGTGTCTGTCCCTTTTGTGCTCCTGTTGCCTTTCGCTTCTGCGTTACACTTTCCTCGTTTCTCTCTCCTCTCACTCCACTCTCTCTCTCTCATTCTCGCTCTCCCCCACCGCTGCTGCCCCTGCGGCCCGCCCCCCTTCTTTCTCTCGCGCTGCATTTCCACTGCTGCTGCCCCTGATGCCCCCCCTTTTTTTGTGCTGTTTTCCACCCCGCCTCCCAGCTGTCCTCTCCTCCCCCCCTCCCTACAAGCCTGTCTGCGCCCATCCGTGCCCAGCGCCGGTACCCCTGGTTCTCGCCCCCCCACCGCCGCGACACACGACTCTGCTATGACACCACCACCCTCCACGCGCTCAACGCCAGTCACTCATCCACCTGCCATCAGGCCACCCTGCATATCACCCGTGGAGCCTTCTCCTGCCGCAACTGCACCTTCACCCGCCTCCACGCCAGCGACCCACCTGCCCAGGCAGGACGCAACCATCTCAGATGCATCCCACTCAACACCCGCTCCGTCCACAAACACGCCATCGAACTCTGGAACCTACTTGACTCAGCCTCCCCAGACGTCGCCTTCCTGACCGATACCTGGATGAACCCCTCCTCACCGCCCGACATCGCCGTAGCCATCGCGGATGGCTACAAGATCACCCGTAGGGACAGCACCAACAGACCAGGATGGGGCATCACCATCGTCCACAGGAATACCCTCAGAATCACGACTAGCACGGAAGACACCCTCAGTGCCGCCGAACACCTGCACTTCCAGATCCACACCGATCCAAACACCACCCTCAGAGGGACCCTCGTTTACAGACCCCCGGAGCCTGACTGCAGTTCAGCAACACCATCTCCGACGTCATCAGCATGCACGCCCTCGCATCCACAGACGACATACTCCTCGGGGACCTGAACTTCCACCTCGAGAACACCAACGACAACAACTCCACCACCCTGCTCGACAAGCTCGGCCTCAAGCAGCTCGTCACAACACCTACTCACTCCGCAGGACACACGCTCGACCTCATTTTCCCCGCCAGCAAACACGTCTCCTTCAGCCACACCACCGAACTCCACTGGACCAACCACCGCTGCATCCACTTCTCCTTCGAGAAACCCACAACACACCATCACCCATAGCGGATTCCCCATCGCAGATGGAACAAGGTCACCGAAGACCAGCTGATCACCACCCATTCCTGGAACCCACCAATCGACACCACCGACACAGCAGCCCACAACCTCAGGCAATGGATTGACGAGTGTGCCAACACTCTCGCCCTGATCAAGAAACCTTCAAACAGACGCACCGACAGAAAGGCCTTCTGGTTCACTGCAGAGCTCCAAGAATCCAAGCAAACATGGCAAAGACTCGAGAAAAAGTGGTGCCAAGAACAGACACAGGACAACCACACAGCCTTCAAGAATGCCATCCGCAGACACTACCACCTCATCCAGAACACCAAAAGAACAGCCTTAAAAAAACACATTGACAACTACGCACACAGCTATAAGGAGCTCTTCAACATCGTGAAGGGACTCTCCAACCCTAGCTCCAACATCAACGACATCCCGCCATTACAAGAGCTCTGTGATTCCATAGCCACCTTCTTCTACCGCAAGATCGCAGACATTCATGACAGCTTCAATACCCAGACCCCCCGCAAACCACCGACACCACAACTCACCACCCCCAGCCACACCAGCCTCCTGCTCTGCTGGACCCACGTCAACGACGACGACACCATCAAAATCATGAACACCATCCACTCTGGCTCACCATCCGACCCCCTGCTCTCACCACATCTTCAACAAAGCGAGCTCCATCATCGCACCCCAACTCTGGAAGATCATCAACAGTTCCTTCAAGCCAGCCACCTTCCCAGAGAGCTGGAAACACACCAAGATCAACACCCTCCTCTAGAAACCCCAGACGGACCCAAAGGACCTCAAGAACTTCTGGCCCATTTCCCTGCTCCCCTTCCCAGCTAAAGTCATCGAGAAAATTGTCAACAAACAACTGACCCACTTCCTTGAGGAGAACAACACTCTGGACCCGTCCCAATCCCGATTCTGCAGCAACCACAGCACTGAAACCGCCCTCATCGCCACCACCAATCAGGACCATACTTGACAATGGCAGAACCGCGGCCCTCATCCTCCTGGACCTCTCGGCTGTCTTCGACACCATCTGCCACCACACCCTGCGTACACACCTCAATGACGTAGGAATCCACGACAGAGCCCTGGACTGGATCACCTCATTCCTCACTGGCAGAATCCAGAGAGTCCGCCTCCGTCAATTCCGCTCTGAAGCCACCAATATCATCTGTGGCGTACACCAGGGGTCGTCCCTGAGCCCAACTCTATTTAGTGTTTACATGGCTCCGCTCGCAAACACTGTACGATCTCACAACCTCAACATTGTATAATACACCGATGCCACCCAGCTGATCCTCTCCCTCACCAAGGACCCCGCGAAAACCAACCTCCATGAAGGAAGAAGGCCATCACTGAATGGATGAAAAACAGATGCCTGAAAATTAATTCCAACAAGACTGAAGTCCTCATCCTTCGCTCCACCCCCTCCACCTGGGACAACTCCTAGTGGCATGCCACACTGGGAACCGCACCGACACCCACCGACCAAGCACGCAACCTGGTTTTCATCCTGGACTCATCGCTATCAATGACTCAGCAAGTCATAGCCGTCTCTTCCTCCTGCTTCAACACCCTCTGCATGCTTTGGAAGATTCACAAATGGATCCCTACCGGAACCAGAAGGACAGTCACCCAAGCCCTCGTAAGCAGCAGACTGGACTACGGCAACGCCCTCTACGCAGGAACCACGGCCAAGCTCCATAAAAGGCTTCAACGCATATAGAATGCCTCTGCACGCCTCATCCTGGACATCCCCTACCACAGCCACATCACAGCCCACCTGAGAGACCTGCACTGGCTCCCTGTCAACAAGAGAATCACGTTCTAACTCCTCACCCACGCCCACAAAGCACTGCACAACACTGGGCCAGAATACCTCAACAGCTGGCTCTCCTTCTACACCCGACCCGACAGCTTCGCTCCGCTGACCTTGCCCTTACCACCATCCCATGCATCCACAGAACGACCGCCGGTGGCAGATCGTTCTCCCACCTCACTGCCAAGACGTGGACCACTCTTCCTATCCACCTGCGACAGACACAGGACCAACTAACATTCAGGAGACACCTCAAGACATGGCTGTTCGAGCAGTAGCAGCAGCTCCCCCCCTCAGCACCTTGAGACCCTCATGGGTGAGTAGTGAACTTTACAAATGCTTTGATTGATTGATTGAATGTTGCTTTTATGGCTTACAGCCAAATCAAAGCTTATCAATATTATTATATTGTATTCTAAACAATCTGTTGCTGGTGTCACAAACAGTATCAGTCAAGCCATGTCTTCAGTCTGTCATAAAGGCACTCAGTTCTCTGTCTATGTATTTCTAGTTTGTCTGTCTGTGTTTAATCCAGTGTCCACAGCTCTTAGTTTAATGACCCGCTTAGTTTCCAATTTTCTGAGTGCTTATGTCCTGTCACTGCCTCTGGTAATAGCAATACCGTTGAATCTGATAGTTATCATTTCAGATTGAGGATGGTTTGCATTGGGATAGTGGGTACTTTTGTTTCTGATAGCGCTGATGTGCTCTTGTATCCGGTCTTTCAAAGGCCTGATTGTGCTACCTACATACATTTGATGGCACTGGCATACAATACAGCAAATAACATAGTTTGTATTGTAGTTAATGAAATGTTGCAAATAATACTTCCTCTCAGTATTATTCTGAAAAGATGTGATTTTATCTGCAGCATATTGACAGCTATTACATAATGTGTCCACATCTGAAGAAACCTTTTGGTCATTCAGGAAACCAAGTCCTTTTATCCATAAATGGACATGGAAACATGTAAGTCGGACATAGTATGTTGCATAAAGTCTGGCCCCCTACTTTGTGTTACCTTGATAGAGTGGTTTCTAGTTTCAGTAAATGCTAGTGTTTGTATAAGATTCTAAAAACAGACAGACGTTGACAGCTGTATTTAGTAATAAATGTGATCCTTTTGTCATGATTAATGACACATTCTTATTTAAGAGAAGTGTGTTGCATGGATTCTTCAAGATCTTACTTTTATCTTTCGTTAGAAGTATCTTCTATGGCTAAAGCTTTTCTCTAGTGAGCTAAGTTCTTGCTGAAAGATAAGATCATCACTGCAGTTGCACCTAAGGCATGTGATCTCACCTAACGAAATGGCTTTGATTTGTGAAAATATATGAGCACTCTGGGCATGAAGAACTGCATTACAAACTGTAGGTTCCCTATACAGTCTTGAAGCAATCTCAGTCCCTTTAATGTACAGATGACTATGACATCATCAATATATCTATACCAGTACAATAAATGTTCTTAAAAGTCTAAAGGGCAGAGTGACTACAGATCATGTTTTTCAAAATGGCCCTTATACAGGTTAGAGTAGGATAGAAATAATTTAGAACCCATTGCTACCCCTTGGGCTTATCTGTACCATTGTCCATTATGTAAAAAACACTAGGACCAATTTTGTTAAGTCGAGAATCATGTCCGTATGTCCTAATAATATTGCATACCGGAGGGATAGGATGTTTTCTAGTGCCTGTCGTCCTTTTTCCAACAGGATATAAGTATAGACTCAGCAGACATCCAAGGTAATAAACATAAATTCCCTGCACTATTGTATGTCTATGAGTTTAGTTAATAATCCTGGTGTCATGAATATATGATGGTAAGTTGTGTATCAATAGTTGTAAAAATATGTTTCTATATTGTGCTATATGTTCAGCGAGAGCACCTAGAACAGAGATGATAGGTCTTCCTGGTGGAAATGGACCTAGTTTATACATTTTGGGTAGAACATAAATGCACGGGGCACGTGGAGTTGGAGTGAACATGTATTTGAATTCTGTGTCAGAATAAAGACATAGATCTCGCCAATGAGCTAGTTTGGATTCAGTCTTGGTAGTGATGTCTTTCAGGGGGTTGTGAGGGAGTTTTCTATAAGCTTTACTGTCAGACAACTGTCTGTCAATTTCTCTGATGCAATCAATGACAGAGAACTGCATGTCTGTCTGACAGACTGAAGACCTGGGCCATATTTTTAAGGCCCTTGGCGCAAGACGGTGCAGCAAGTGCCTTGCTGTGCCCCCCTGCACCACTGGGAAAGGGCAGAACAGCAATTGATGCCACTCCCTGATGAAAGTAAAACAACCCAGCAACTTGTTTTGCCTTATTCCATATCTACATGGACATGTAAAGCCATGCAAAGTGGGTTTGCAAACCTTGTAGATATGGGTGTGCAGCCTGCGCACCACAAAAAAGTGACGCACCTGCGGCGCAGGCCGCTTGTAAATATGGGCCCTGGTTTGGTTCATACTGTGTGTGACAGCAACAACAGATTGTATAGAATCCATGGCATATTATGTATAACAGTTGTAATGTGTAACGCATTTAATGTAGAACACATAATGCTGTGTCTAAATGTGACCTCTGAATCAGCTTTCCATCACAACAAAAAACATCTCTTGCAACATTTTGTTTGAATAATACAC
Organism: Pleurodeles waltl; assembly: GCF_031143425.1. Lineage (NCBI taxonomy): Eukaryota > Metazoa > Chordata > Amphibia > Caudata > Salamandridae > Pleurodeles > Pleurodeles waltl. Next base: position 316,602,308 of record NC_090442.1, on the reverse strand, counting down.
ATAGGTCAGACCAAGTGCACACTTCCTGGCGTTCAATGAGAACTCTTCTTAAGTTTGGGATTGTGTAAAGTGGATTATACAATCATACCATCCTCTTTCCTTTTTTTCTCCATCTAACAGTCATACATTGGGTATGTACATGGTTTGACAAACTGTACAAATATGCTTTTACTATCAGGGATTCTTTTTGGAGACCATACAAACGCTTAGTTTGTTAACACTTGGGTCCTTTATGCTTATGCTGATGACTTTGGGTGAGTTTTTAGTTGTGACTTCTTTCTAGTTTCACACTTCTCTTGGAAAGGTCATATCTAGTGCACACTTTCTGGCATTCAGTCTGAACTATTTATATGTTTGTGACTGTGTACAGTGATCTATACTTCTATACTATCCTCTTTCCTTTTTCTCTCCATCCAACAGCTATACATTGGGTCATGTACATGGTTTTACAAACTGTACATATAGTATTTTACTATCAAGGATTCTTTTTGGATTTCAATCAAACTCTTCAATTCAATTCAAAGAAGCTTTATTGCGGCTACAAGAGCCAAAAAAGCGCGAGCAGTAATAAATACAAATAAATGCACATGATAAAATAAAATTGCAGGTAAATATGGTGATAAAAGGGAATAAAATATAAATAAAAATTAAAATGGAATAAAAATGAGATAGAATAAAATGGAATGAAATTAGATAAAATGAAATGAAGTGAAATGCACTCTGCAGGATGTTGGGACAGTCTTATTTGGAGTCTTTGTCCAGGAGAGTTTTCCCTCTAATAAGCCAACTAGCTCCGAGGAATTTGGCGATAGCGATCACTAGCGTTGGCCTGGTGTCTGATCTAAGGATTCGCAGAGCTAGCGCAGAGCAGCGTGCTCCCAGTAGTCTGCATGCCGGGGCCAGCCATTTCCTACGGGGGGCAGTATACGCGGGGCATGCAAAAAGGAGGTGAGGGAGATTCTCCACGGGGGCTTTGCAAGCAGGGCATGCGGTGGATTCGTTGTGTGACCAGCTGCTGGTGAAAAGTCTTAATGGGAGTGTTCCAATGCGGAGCTGGAAGTACAGTTTCCTTTCCCTTGGGGCCGTGATTAGGTCCCAAAAAGTTTCGTACTTGCATGACTCTTTTAGGTTGGCAAAGTCACAAGATAATGTAGTGTGGAGTGCAGCCCGAGTGTCTTCGTTGTTGGCCCTTTGCCAGTAAAGTTTCTTTAGTTCGCTTTTCGAGGGAAAGACTGACGTGGCTGGTGAGTTCCAGAGATCATCGAGCCCGATAGAGTGGAGTAAATCCTTGATGGATCGTAGCCAGGGGATTCTGTGCAGGTGGTCGGCTTTTAGGATGACCTGTAGAGCTTCGGTGAAGATGACAAGTTCCGGAGTGGTCCAGAGACGCCGCCAGTACAGCAGAGGTCGCAGGCGGGCTTTGTGACCAATGCGTTTGATGCCGAGGTCCTTGAAAAGAGGGAACAGTGGGGTGCTTAGCGGAAGGGACACAAGGTTTCTTAAGAAGTTGTTTTCAGCGGTGGTTAGGTCTTGGGTTTTGGTATAACCCCAAAGTTCAGCCCCGTAGAGCGCTGAGGAAACTGCCTGGGCTTCGTATAATTGTAATGCTGGGCGAATTGGTTTTGTGTGTGAGAGGTGGAAGTTTTTTAGTAGAGCCCCAGTTGTTTGTCTTAATTTAAGGGCTTGTTTTCCTATGTGTGGCTTCCAGGACATGTTGTCAGTGAGTGTTATGCCCAGGTAGCTGAAAATGCCCACCTTCTCGAGTGAGGAGCCCTCTAAAGTAAATTTCCCTTTGAAAGATCTGTGGGGATTAAGGGTCATTAGTTTGGTTTTCGTTGCGTTGATTTCGAGTCCCTGGGATGAACAGAAATGCTCGAAGCACGCAAGGAGTTTCCTTAGACCACGAGGGGTTTTAGATATCAAAAGAGTGTCATCGGCAAAGAGTAAGACTGGGATTTTTTGTGTGCCAAGTGAAGGTGCGTCAGCCTGCAGTCTGAGGAGGGAGGGGACAATTTCGTTGATGTACAGGGAAAAGAGGGTCGGGGCAAGTACGCAACCTTGCCGCACACCCCTAGAGACGTGGATTCTATCGGTAAGTTGGCCCTTGTTGCCCCACCTGACTTGTGCGTAGTTGTCCTCATGGAGTCGTATCAAAATGGCAAGGATGTGTTCCAGGATTCCCATCCGAGAGAGAGTGACCCACAGTTTGTTGCGAGGTACTAGGTCAAAAGCAGATTTGAGGTCCACGAAAGCTACATAAAGGCTGCCTTTACCGATGAACACTGTTTTCCAATATAGTAATAGGAATCTGAGGGCTTGATCAGTGGTGGAAATCTTCTTTCGGAAACCGGCTTGGAGGGGGCTAAGGATATCGTGGTCAATTATCCATTCTTCTATCTTCCCTAGGAGGCAGTGGCAGAAGACTTTTTGGACACAGTCAATTAGACTAATGGGTCTATAGTTACAGGGAAGAGATCTGTCGCCCTTTTTAAAGATTGGAATAACAATGGCCGCTTTCCAAGATTCGGGAATTGGCGCCCCAGATGCTATTGCGTTAGCTAGAATGGTGAGATATCTTGACCAGGATGCTAGGTCTGTTGAGAATAGGTCTGCTGGGACGCAGTCTGAACCAGGGGCCCTGCCGCGTTTTAGAGTGCTTAGAGAGTAAGTTATATCACTTTGGGAGAACAACAGGGGTGCTGCGGTGGTTGATGCTAACGAGTGAAATAGGAGGGGGCCCGTACAAACAGAGGTGGGGCTATCATGATCAGGGGAGTACAGACTACTAAAGTGGGCTATCCAGTCTCTTGGGGCAATATTGGTTGTGATGTCCAAACCACTGGTTTCTGGGCCTCGCGCTGCCAGGGACCAGAACAGACTATAATTTCTCTCGCGCACAGCGTCGCTGAGTGATGTCCACCATTTGCTATCTTGATCACGCTTGGCTATGCATATTGCAGATTTATAGGACTTCCTAGCTACGCGGATGGCGATGGGGTCCTTGGATTTAATGGCTTGAACTAGGCGCTTGTTTAGGGACCGGCACGTTTTGTTGAACCAGCGGTGCCTGGCTTTGGGTCGTTTGTCGTCGTGGGCTGGGGGTGCTGAGAAGTGGGTTGCGATATCCCTAAAGCAGGAGGTGTGGATTGAGCTAATTTCCTGGTGGGGTGTTGCAGAACCTGCCTCTAGGTCCCTTAGTGTGGATTTTAGGGTGTTGTTGGCAGCATTGATGAGTGCGGGCCGGGCCACAATATTGACCCATTTTAGGTGTCTTTTGTTGTTGGCCAGGTTAATACCCTCGGGTGCTACTGCTGCGGGGTTAGACATGGCTGGGAGGTTACCTAGGGCTAATGTGTGGACAGAAAGAGGGTTGTGATCACTTTCGGTCCGTTCGATGATTGTCATATCAATGACTAGAGGCCATAATCTTATATCGAATAGGCAATAATCGATTCTGCTGGTGTGGTTCGTTTTGTTGTATGTGTGACTACCGTTGGTGTCTGAATTAGTTCTGCCATTTAGCGCCCTGAGTCCAAACTTCATGGTCATTGATTTTACCTGAATCGCAACCGACGTCCACCTTTTGATGGGTGCAATGGACAGGGCGGGGATAGACCAGACTTGATCTTCCTCGCGGGTGGACCTGAGATCGTCCCAGTCGAGGGGTTCGAATGTGACGTTGAAGTCCCCAGCCACAATGGTTTTATGATGGCGGGGATAATTTTGTAAGAGGGCTACGAGGGCGCAGAGGGTTTTGGAGACTTGACCCCCCCTGACCCCTCGAGCGTAGATATTAAAGATGTTCACCACAGAGTCAGGCCCAAAGGATAGACGAAGGCCTAACAGGTCGGGAGAGGCGGTAGGTAGCTGTGATATATGGCAGCTAAGCGATGTTTTGATCCAGATGGTCAGACCCCCTGAGGGCCTGCCTCTCGTGCTGGCCACAGCGGGGATGTGGAAATTTGAGTAGCCTGTTCGGAAGAGTGGGTCGAGTGACCATGTTTCCTGTAGGAGACATATGTCATGTTCGTCAATAAATGAGGAGAAGGATGGAAGGGGAAGAATAGATTTCAGACCTGCCACGTTCCATGAGACAAGTCGTACCCCAGATTGTGACTGAGTTGTCCTACCTAAATGCCCGGGGTTTTTGAAGTTGGTTGTCAGGGGTTGGTTTGGCAGATGTGGCTGGGGGAGCAGGGATGGGTTGATGCCAATGTTTGCCCGTGAGGTTTGTAGTGGTTGGTGATGTTCCTCTGTTGGAACAGGCCTGGTCCTGATCAAGGAGATGCTTGCGGGCCTAGACAGCAGCTCTAGGTTTGGTGGGCAATGTGCCTGCAAGATGGGTGGAGCATCGTTGTCATGATTGCTCGGTGAGCCGGAAATGGTCGCGGTGTCATGGGTAGGGGGGTGAATACATGGACAGACAGTGGTGGGGTAAAAGGAGGATCTGGGGGTGATGGATGTTGGAAGGTTGCAAGGTTTGCCTGCATAGATTTTAGGGGGGGCTGTGAGTCAATCATGTTTACCAAGAGGGGATAGGTTTTCTGCCGGGTGGTAACTCGGGCGTTCCTCGTGGAGCGTGGGTGACCTGGGCTGTTTAAACTGGATGCGTGAGTGTGCAGGTGGGCTTGTTCTTGCGTCTAGGGCCACCAGATTGTTCGCCATGGTCCTGTTCTTGAGTGTCAGTTTTAGGATATCAAAGTGAGTTCCCGGGTCTGGCCGTCGTACTACGGTAATTAGGTCCTCACGTATTATGGATCGGCAGCCTCTAACATGGCGAATCCAGTGGATTTCCTTGTTTTTGATAGAGTCTACCCCTTCCTTGCGCGCCAATGTGGTTAACTTGGGAACGTTAACCATTAGAACTATATTACCTAAATGGGACTGGTCAGTGGCAGGTTGCGTAGAGTATTTTGAGGCGGTGTTGCTCATGGGTTTGAGGGTATTATGATAGATGTCTAGTGAATTTCCTATGCCTAAATTGTGGAAGAGGGGAGACTGGTGGGAGTTCATGGTCTTTTCTTTGGTAGGGTGAGGGCCAGCGTGGCTAGAAGCAGAGGAGTTGGGCGAGTTAGTTGTGATGCCTGATAGGATTGGATTTTGGGCAAGGTTAGTGGTGGTCGTGTTATTTGCGTGGGTTAGCTGTTTTACTATTGCAAGTAATGAGTTAACCATATGCTTGAGTTCTGTGACTTCCTTCCTTAGAGCTTGTATGTATTCGATATGCTGTGGGGTTACATGAGGAGAGTGCGTGTTGGTTGCTGCTGGCCCATCTGCCAGGGTGTCTGGGTTGATGTCGTCGCGTGATTCAGGGAGGTTGGTTAGGGGATTGAAGCGGTTACTGAGCTGGATGGAATCGTTGGTGGCAAGTGGTAGGTCTTCTGCTAGGGAGGGGGCCGCATGGGTGATAACGTTCCTACTTTCACCCGCCCCTGTAGTGTCAGTAACTTGTTGCCCACGTTTCATGAAAATCTCAGCGATTTTCATGGAACCTTCCTTCCTGCTAGTTGAAGTGGGCCCCTCCCCAGTTGCAATAGAAATGTTTCCCTGGGGGCTAGTTAGTATTCCGTTGCATTCGCCCAGGAGAGAGTCGATTCTATCCATAACGCAATTGCTAGCAGCATGCTTATGCCTTTTTCGCTTGGCTTTTAGTACTGCCCCGGCCCCTGCCTCTATTGCTTTCCTTTTGCCCATCTGGTGTTAGTGTAGGTGCAGGGTTAAATGATAAGGTGTCAGATTAAATGGAGCAGCTGACTGGGGAGACAGAGTAGGAAATAGCAAAAGGGACTGAGTACAATATGGCCTTCTTGGGAGATAGATGTTAGGGGGGTGGCCCAGCCCAGCCTCTGTCAGCCGCTGACGGGCGCAGGACGGGCCCGCCCTTGGCCCGGGCGCCGCCCGCGCGCGTCCCGCGCTGCGGGAGCGCGAACAAGTTTTAAAGGGCTCCTGCCCCGCCTCCAGAGATCACACAGCGCTTCCCGCGACGGCGGGAGCGCGAACAAGTTTTAAAGGGCTCCTGCCCCGCCTCCAGAGATCACACAGCGCTTCCCGCGACGGCGGGAGCGCGAACAAGTTTTAAAGGGCTCCTGCCCCGCCTCCAGAGATCACACAGCGCTTCCCGCGACGGCGGGAGCGCGAACAAGTTTTAAAGGGCTCCTGCCCCGCCTCCAGAGATCACACAGCGCTTCCCGCGACGGCGGGAGCGCGAACAAGATTTAAAGGGCTCCTGCCCCGCCTCCAGAGATCACACAGCCCTTCCCGCGACGGCGGGAGCGCGAACAAGTTTTAAAGGGCTCCTGCCCCGCCTCCAGAGATCACACAGCGCTTCCCGCGACGGCGGGAGCGCGAACAAGTTTTAAAGGGCTCCTGCCCCGCCTCCAGAGATCACACAGCGCTTCCCCCCTCTTCTTAAGTTTGGGATTGTGTAAAGTGGATTATACAATCATACCATCCTCTTTCCTTTTTTTCTCCATCTAACAGTCATACATTGGGTATGTACATGGTTTGACAAACTGTACAAATATGCTTTTACTATCAGGGATTCTTTTTGGAGACCATACAAACTCTTAGTTTGTGAACACTTGAGTCCCTTATACTTATGCTGATGACTTTTGTTGAGTTTTTAGTTGTGATTTTTTTTCTTGTTTCACACTTCTCTTGGAACGGACAACTGTCTTTTTACTACTTCCTTCAAAATGTACCACATTCCAATGTGGCTGCAATATACAGCGCACCGCAGCATGTTGATTATAGTTCAATTAAAACAGCCACATTAGTGCTATCATGTATGACTGAGCAATTACAAGAATTAAATTACTTAGATTGTTTCTAAGAATATTTTTTTGGATTCCTTACAATCTTCCAGCTTGTTTACATTCTTTGCCTACTTGTAATGGTGTAATTAAAATAACTTGTTATTTGAAGTTAATGACAGGTGCTTGTGCTGGTACACAAGCAGGAGTTTTGTAGAATTGTTTTGGTATGATTTATGGCCTATGGCTGCTGATTCACCCTGTGGGTTCTGAATGCTGCTGTGATTCAGTTGCGACTTGAAGCCACGTGACGTGGAAGCAACCTGTGGGCTTCTGTGAATTGAATAAACTTCTCACAAAAAGAAAAACACCTCCTGAGTGGAATCATTCATTACATTTGGAGATGTCTTGGACGGGATCACAGGAGCTCACCTTCATTTTCTGCAGTTTTGGACTCTTGCTGTTTGCTGCTTGATACTGTATAGTTCAAGGAATTGAATGTGTCATTGTGTCAAGGAGATGTTTAACTAATGTGATACCCAATACTGCAACAGTTAATGTATTACAAGATAAGGATTTTATTAAGGCTCTTCCTTTCAAAGACAGGTCTACTAGATCACTTAAAAAAGGCTAGTACAGCATGTTTTATATGTGGGTTATGTTCTCACGTAAGCAATAGTACTACGTTGTCAGCACTTGGGATGAAATGTCTTAAGCATTGCAAAACAGGACATTTCCAAAGTGTATGTAGAGGAAAGAATGTTATTCAAGTGAGTAATATACGCCTGGTTGGTGTACTAGATTGTATAAATGATCTTAACAAAAGGGTACTTACTGTTGATGCAAATATTCGAAAGGATCAGAAAATGAAAACCCCATTTTGTGAGGTAACAATTGGTGGTTTAACATTGAACACGATGGTTCATTCGAGTGCCCCTGTCACCATAATTTCAGATGCACTATATACACAATATTGGCCTAATGTAATCTCACTACTGATATATTACCAAAAGCTTATGGTGGCCAACACATTGGCATGCTGGGCTATTTCTTGTAAAACTTGTCATGTCTTTGCAGAAATGTCAAAACGAAAGTTTATGTTGCGATCAAAGGTAAAAGCATAGCGGGTTGGGAGTGATATACAGCACGTTAGTCTGTAACAGTCACAGTCTGTTTTCTATTTAAAAACAAACATGCTAATTTGGTGTCTGACTACTGTTTGCATACAGTGCTCTGACCGCACTTTGAGAATCCATCACACATGTAAGTGAGACTATAATTTGTTGCGTACATTACAATGCCTTCTACTGTATTGGACAGTGACAGCATTTATATTTTGTTTTCTTATGAGTGGAGCTTACTATGTACTCCAAGACTCTTTCACTTATTGCGACCATGCCTTCTCATTTCTGAGGGGATGCCTTTGCCAAACCGTGCCCCTAAAGTACTCAATTTTGAGTTCTGGACACATTTCCAATACCAGTAGTGCATTTTTTGTAATACTTGAGACAATTAGCTTTATTACAGCTGGTGACACAAAGTATGACATTTTTGCAACTTATACTTTAACATAGCTACCTATTGCAAAGGATGCATTTTTGTTGACTAGTAAGAAGGAAAAAGATTTTGAATACTCATAGGTATCACCAATTGACTACTCCATATGCCAAGACCTTTATGGGTCATTGTGTGTTTTGTTTGGTGGTGTTGGCATACAGTTTATTTGGATCTTCTTTGATAGATCATGTGATTACAGGAAGGGCAATACTAATTTACTTTAACCATCTAGAAATTTTCTGTTTGCATTATGGGCACTGAGTTTCTCTTTTTACTTAACCTTATGGCTCTACAATAATATGTGTTTGTCTTTGGTCACTTGTATACTCTTATCAACCCTTTCTTGCATTCTGTGGCAACTGCCATGATACTAGGCTTTTACTTGGTATCACACATATTGCACATTGCTATCACTATTCCTGCTCAAATACCAGTCTACTTTTCGGGTGCTGGCTATCCTATCTGGATTTTAACACTTTTTTTATAATGAACAAAATAATTAGCTCTTGTTATGCAAAATGTGTACATTTACAGTCTTGAAAAAGTCACTCTGAGTGACAAAACACGTCAGCTGTTATGTTGATGTCAAGGATCATTGGATTTACTACGAACTTTGTTTCTGTATATCCTACTTCGTGGACTTCAATTGGTGGACTTCTATAGGAGTGCTACGGTGCATCTTTATATTACTTTTCAGAAATGCACAGCGTTTCACACTTATTTTATCCACAAACTGAAAGTAGGTGGAAACCAAACGAAGAGCAAAACCATGACTATCACTTAGGAAATTGCAAAGGCTGTGGTAAAATGTTTTTAATACTCTACTTTCTCCTCAAAGGTGGGAAGATGGTGATATTTTTTGCAATATGTCTCTAGTAAAGATTTTCAGTATACAGTAAGAATACATGTGGAAGAGCATAAAAAAATAACAAGCCTTGGTGAAAAGGACACATTTTAAGATATGATTTCCAGTATATTGTGTTTTTGTCCTACATCATGAAGATATAATTTCCACTGTGGTCCCCAAAGAAATGAGGTACATATTGTGTGCAATTGTCTAATCTTCTGGCTTAACAGAAAGTAGTAGGCATGATAGGGGTAGCGGGGGCAGGGTTGGAGGAGATTGAGAATAATGCAGTCTAATTTTAGTTGTGTCCATCTAAATAGGATTATACAAGAAAAACATGATGTCATATAACAGTATGTCCCTGTAGAGTACCAAAGCATGTATTGAGGAGGCATAACAGTTTCCAGTCTTCTCATAGTGTGTTGGGTGAATATGGTAACAGGTATGAAATCAGGATTCAACATTAAAAATAAAAAATTGGATAACATGTTTGCTGCCACTGTACTACAAGTAGTGCTCAATCTCAGGAGAAAGCACAGTAGTTGCTATGAGAGGTCTGGTATCCAGAGCTAAGATGCATAATAAAACAATGGTGTGTCACAGTACTGGTTGCTATAGTAGTGCCTGTCATAAGGGGACTCAACGTGTCACCTGTGCCTTGGGAGTCATGTCATCTAGGCAGCACATCAAGACTATATCAGGAGAGCCATGTATTGTACTTAGTTGATACTGTGGCTGTACCCTGCATCTACAATGTGTCTACAAGAATGTTCAGGTCATGAGAGTGTGAAGGTACTTCATGGCATGGAGCCTTTAGTGTGTCTGCACATCTGCTAATTATGTAACAGAAAGGCTGTGTCTTTCTGTATTCTGAGTCTGTTACATACCTGGGAGTGAGGTAATATTTTTTCATTTCCCGTTGCCCTGCCCAGTCTCATGAAGAAATGTACCCCAAACTTGCTCAAACACAGTAATAATATAATTGATCTTGGATATTACTTATTCATTATCTACAATGCGTATTATTTATACAAGCCATTCATCCCTTGTCGGGACCCTCGGTTGTCTCTGATGTCAGAGGATACATAGCTTGGTTGCGATCAAGGATGTTGCTAACCATCTGTGGAAGGAAGGGTTAAGGTCTGATGTATCTCTTGTTTCATGTACTACTTCAAGAAATCTTAATGGGGTGATTTGTATTGAGTGTATTCTAGGCAGAGGTATTTTCTCAGCTGAAAGTATCACTAAAAGTTGGTATTTGTTAAACTGTGTTAAGACTTGAAAGTCTCTAAACTCTCTATTCAAGATTATTTGATCAATTAACCAAATCCATTTATCACCCCCCCCCCCTTCATCTGCCTATCTCAAACCAACAGCCCTTCATTCCCTCAGACTGGAGCAGCAAAATGGGTATAAAGATGAATCTTTACCGGGCAGTGATAGTAGTACCATATGCACAACATGCATGTAATCACAGGGTTAGAGTTTGTCCCCTGGGATGTATATTTATAATATATGGATAGTTGTAGTTCAGGACAGTAGAATATGTGCCTTTCTACATGTACCCAAGTGGTTTTGGGTGGAGACTGTGGGAAGGAGTAAGCCATGTGGGATACGTGTTGGGGATTGCAGTATATTCTTGTGTTAGGGCGTCTCAGCCCCTCTGATGTTTTGTGGGCCCACTGTATTTTTGGGTTGATCAAGGCTCTAGATTCTCCCAAATTAAACTTTTTGATGTTGACTTCAGTGCAACTCAGTATAGTAAATGTAAGCTTCAATTGCCTTATTCCCATTATATAGTTGTATTGAGGTGCCAAAGTCATTTTGATCATTTGGATCCTGCCCCACATGGACAGGATGCGGTCTTTATAGGAAATTAATCTTTGATTGGGATGTAAGGGATGCAAATTGTCTTCCACCATAGATTCAAACAATCTTTTAACCACGATGTCCAACTGTCCTTTAAGGATCTTTTTCATTGGTAACCCATGAATACATTGCGTGGCCTTGCATCTAGTGCATTTTATATGCAAAATATTGTAAAAAAGCTGATAATAGACATAGTAGTCCAAATAGAGACCTATTGGTCTGTCAAGGTCAATCAAATGTCATCACTGTTAAACCTGAGAGCCTTAGTATAGTCTTCTCTCCAAAATTTTGCTTACCTTCTCATCTTTTCTGACCTCACTTTTGCTGGCTTTAGAACTCTTGGCATTTTACCACTGCTAGCCAGTGCCAAAGTGCAGGTATTCTCTGCTTAAAACATGGTAACATTGGCTTATCCCCAATTGGCATATTTAAAGTCCCTAGTCCCACTACATGTGTCCAGGGCCTGTAAATGAAATAATTTAATGTACTACCCACTTTAGAAGCTTTTTAACCATGTCTCCGGCCTGCCATTGCAGAGCCTGTGTGCAGTTTACACTGTCATGTCGACCTAGTAAAGTAACCCTTTTGCCAGGCCCAAACCATCCCTTTATATATATATATATATAATATATATATATATATATATATATATTGATTGGACAACCCAGAGGGCAGGGTGCAATGTATTTAAAAGGGAGGACATGTACTTTTAAGTTTTATATGTCCTGGTAGTGAAAAACTCCCAAAGTTGTTTTTTACTACAGCAATGCCTATCGCTCTCATAGCATTACATTTGGTTTGCGTTATTACATCTTATAAGTGTAATTCACAATCTGAAAGAGATAAGGTTTTCCAGTTTGGTGTCTCTGGAATCACAATTTTAAATCACAACTTATGGAAAAGCCAGACTTTAAATTGTAATCCTGAAAATGACATTTTTAGAAAGTTGGCATTTTCTTACTTTAGCCATTTGGTGCCTGCTGTCTGTCTCTGATCCAGTAGCGTAACAAAGGCCCCTGCAGCCCCCGCCGTATGGGGGGGATCACGAGCTCCAGAGGGCCCCTTCAGCACAGTATTCTGGCTTGGGAGTTACTGAGTGAGTTTGGAGGTGGCCACTCCATGGGCCAGATGTAGCAAATTGCGAGTCTGAGCGACTCGCAATTTGCGAGTCACAAACCCGGATGCAGGATGGTGTCCCTGACACCATCTGCGAATCGCACGGGGGTCGCAAAGACCCACCTCATTAATATTAATGAGGTGGGTCGCAATTTGCGACCCCCTTGCGATTTGCAGCACTCACAGAGATGGTGGCCTGCTGGAGACAGCAGACCACAATGTCTGTGACTGCTTTTAAATAAAGCAGTTTTTTTTGTATTGCAGCCCGTTTTCCTTAAAGGAAAACGAGTTGCAATACAAATGAAAAAATGAAACATTTTTGTTTAATTTTTTCAGAGCAGGCAGTGGTCCATAGGACCACTGCCTGCTCTGAAAAACTGTTTTCAGGGCCATTCACAAAGGGGAAGGGGTCCCATGGGGACCCCTTCCCTTTTGCGAATGGGTTACCACCAGTGTGACACTGGTGGTAACTGCGAAATGCTTTGCGACCGCGTTCGCGGTCACAAAGCAATTCTGCATCGCGATGCGAATCACAAATAGGAAGGGGAACACCCCTTCCTATTTGCGATTTGCATTCCCATTTTGCAAGTCAGTAACCAGGTTACCGACTCACAAAATGGGAATGAGCATCGCGATGTGCTTTTTGCATGTCGCAAACAGTGAAATTTGCTGTTTGGCCATGCAAAAAGTTACGTACATCTGGCCCCATGTACTTTGCAGAGGGGCCCCCTCACATGTTGTTACACCACTGCTCTGATCACATGTCTGCGGTGGGTTTGTATATTCCTCCTAGATGTTGAGACAGGGCCACTCACCTGAAAAGCAGGATTTCTGCTGGGGCGATGGTATGCCCCCCGACCTTCTGGAACACCTCTCAGCACTTCCTGGTGGACACAGAAACCCCGGCAGGTGTCCCAAAAGGAAAGGGGAGTGGAAGAGAAAGAGACAAAACACTGCCACATCTTGCCGGTCCAGCCAGGCACCCTGTATCTTCGGGGGGCAGCTCGTTGTTGACAGAGTGATAGTAGAGTAAGTGCACTCAACTTCCTTAAAACTGAATCTCTCTTTCTGATATGGGCATGGGAGCGGTAGAAGAATACTGGGATGCTCCAGCACTTTTCTTGGATAATAATAAGTGTTGGCACAATTACTAACACTGCATTACCAAAAACCCGAACTGAGAACCATAACAATAAGTATTGCGACACTAGGGCTGGCTTCACAGAGATTCACTGTTGCACATTGCAAGACACATTATCATGCACAAGAAAGACAAACAAGGGCATTCATTATATCACATATAACTTTCCTGCATGTATACGGTTAAACTAAAAGGAACAAAAACAATCCAAGAAATACAAATGTCCACTCTGGGTTTAAACAGTTAGGGTGGCACAGTTTGGTTTGGTTTCACTGTGTGTGAAAAACCATTCAAAAGCAAATTCCTCAAACCTGAAACACAGGTATGAATGACACATTTTAAATCCAAGAGTTATGCTATTAGAGAAAGAAAAGTCACATAAATGCTCTTTTAAAATTGCACTGTCACTTTTTGTAGTACTTGAGCTCAAGCAGATTTCCTGAATCACATTTAGGCAAGTAACTACAATAATAATGTAGAATGTGCATAAATGCATTTGTCTCTTGAAGATAAGCACTCGGCTAAAATACGAGGTATGAAATATACCAGCTGTTCTAGGAAATCGTGGTGCTCAAAGAACAAACTCCCTGGAGAATACTAGTCACTTAGCTGCAGTGTTTTCCAGAGTGCTGGATGAATGCCTGGTGTCAGCTGGTACAGGAACAAAGAAAATAATTGCCTCAAAAGTCCTGAATACGAGGATGACAGCAGGGGCTGGACTGCTAAATTAGATGCTGGGATCAGGAAGCAAAACAAAGCCAAGCAGGGAGCCATGCTTCACTCTGCTATTTATAGCCAATCAGGAAAGCATTTGAGTTTCCACATGTGGATGAGTCACCACACCCAATTAGAAGCACATGTCTACACCTCTCACATTAGCAAACAAGCATTGGTAAAACAAGCATTGATAAACCAATTGTGTAACACAGCACATTATGTTTACTTAGAAACATGAAGGTTTAACCAAGAACAGAGATATGATTTAACCCTAATCCCTGGGGATGCTGACAGATAACGCAGGAGGCATCTTGGGGATTCTTAACACTAGACAGTGACACACAATGACAGCTTAGGCGTGGCTTGATGGGCCATCCACATGCTGATGGGCCATCATGGGCAGGATGAGAGGGAGAAGCAGGGCACAGCCTCACACTTACAGCTGAATAGGCTGTGTCCTGTCCACACATAAAGGGCTGCATAACCTCCTGTAGTGAGTCTGGAGTCAGGGCAGGATCTCTGTGCAGTTCAAAGGCCTGTCTTTGAAGTCTCCCCCACTTTAAAGGCCAAACTGGGCCTAGGTACTGGACCTCTGACACCACCAAGTCAACACACTTCTTGACCTGTAGATACTCTGCCGGGAAGAAGGACTGCTGCACTACTATGAGGACTGCCATTCTGCTGGACTGCTACTCTGCTGGACTCCTGCTTTGCTGTGCTGACCTGCTGCCCTCTTGCCTGGGAGTGAGAAGGACTGGACCTGCATCTCTCCAACCAAGCACCAAGAGTGACTCGAAGGGTCAGCTGTCTGGTGTGGTGATTGAAATTCCAGGGACAGTAAAGACATCCAACTCACCTACATCCACACCTGGACTCTGCCATCTGTGGGTCTACTCTGCCAAGTGGTGGCATCCCAGTACTGGGCCCTTGGAAGTGGATTTAAGGTGTTTGCTGCAACTGAAATGACCCATCGCTGCCGCTGCACAGATCACAACCAGAACATCGCCCCTGCTGCATGGATGGGAACCAACATATCATCCCCCTGCATGGATCGAAGATGACGCATTGCCTCTACAGTCCAGATCGAGCTTGGCGTCCCACATTCAGAACTGCCACATCTCTGGCCTGATGCATTGCCACTGTTGCATGGAGGAAATCAACAAATCCTTGCTACAACTGTGGGAAGGATTGGCACATCACAGCTACTGCGGTGATCAGCACCGATGCATCACTTCAGCCTGTTCCCTGCATCTTTAACGTCGACAACCAAGATTAAGGTACTTTCTGTTCAGCGGGCCCAACAGGGGCCCTGTTACCGGCCCACACTTCATCGAGGCTGGCCTGAACGTTTGACTTTCTCTTGGTGCAGAGCGACCAGGTATCACCTGTTACCGCTTCTTGTATCTAAGCGCTATTTTACAGTTCATAACTCAGATCTACTTATTTTATTTGTTAAATTACATTCTAACCAGGTGTGGAATTTCTTTGTGTGGTGTTTTCACTGTTTGAAGTGTTGCACAAATACTTTACACATTGCCTCTTAAGTGAAGCCTGACTGTTCTGTGCCACACTACCAGAGGGTGAGCACAGGTTAATTTGGAGAGTGTTTGCTAACGTCACACCACCCCTTCTACCACCCTATGCTCTTTATGTATGGAACTCCAACTTCCATCACCTTTCTAAATTAAGTAATCCAGTAGAGTTATAGGTGTCTCTTAAAATGTTGTGCTACCCTATTACTCTGACCTCCATTGCACAGCAAAGTAATCAGCAGATTTTGAAGCAAGTTGTAGTACCTTACTCAGTTACCCAGGTTAGAGTTTTACAAGACTGTGCTGTCACTAAACACTGTGGCATCAGAATCATTTATGGTGGTAAGTTATATTCCAGTGTCTTGATCACATCTGTGGACATAGCAGCTTTTCTTTTTGCCAGTGCTCCCTCGCCAGAGGGGCCCAATATGCATCTGGATGCGTTTCTCCTTCACTTGCTGCACTGCTGGACTTCTTGCTTGGTGTCTGCTCTAGGCTAGTTCTCTATCCAGTACAGTGCCTCCTTGGGGCTCGTAAAGAGACACACATTGTTAAAATCAAGGATTTCCAATTTATGAGGACTCAACAACATGTATTCAAGTCCCAGTTTATGAACCTTCATCTTGATCTGAAATGGACTGTGTTGCTGTTTACAGTGGCTGTGTAACCAGGAAAGAAATTTTTTTTCTTCTGTTTTCTCTTGGGAAGTGACTGGCCCTTTGCAAGAATAAACCATAATCCCTAGAATTTAGCAACCTTACTAATACAGACCTGGAAACAGCTCCCAGTTAGTGGGGTGTAGTAGGAAACCTGTGTGCACTTTCAAAAGTCAGACAGACATATTCGGTGCCATAGGTCTGCAAAGAACAATTCCATGTACTGTTACAAGCATGACAACCAGCAGTACCTTCTTATGCCATGATCTACTTCCTGCCTCGACAGTACAGTATTCTAGGTATCTGGATGTTTCTGCTACATAAGTGTGTATGTCTTCCACTCCATGTCTTATCCCTTTCAGCTTGTTCTTATTTTCCTTTTTTTGTTGTGCTGTTTGCCAGCTTTTCCTGATCTGCTCTCAATAATCCTAGGGCCACTCTATTTTGTGTTTTGAGCTTCTCACAGTTTCAATATGGTTAATAGTATGAAGATGCTTTTTCAGTCCCCATGTTCTTGGTCATCTTTGGTGAATGATTTTTGTAGGATGTCTTGTCTTGTTTGATGTTGCAACTACTGTGTGATATGTTTGGTGGTCTAGGTCGCTTTGGCTTGCCTGTGTTATGCTGAGAGGACCAGAGCTGTCACCATGCTTTTGGCAGGTTATGTTTCATCTTCCTCCTGTGCATGCAGCTCTTCCATAATCTACATCGGAATACAATAAACAGGGACTATGCTCAGATATTTGCTCTGGCAAAGTCATTTTCTACTGCCATTTCTCTTTTGGGAGTCTACTCATCTATTTGAGAACAATCCAATGTTTGTGCCCTTTAAATCACCTAGCTCAGTGCAGTATGCTAAGTTGTTGTTGCATTAACAATTAAACCTCATTGCCCTCCCTCAGACAGTTTTACTTTGTAGCAAGCCCCACAGCTGTTTGCAGTCACCAGTCACCAGCAGTCTGAACAATATCAACTTTTACTTGTGATCACATATCTTCCCCCTCCTAAGGTAGAGTGAGGGAATGGGAGGGAGGAGATGGGTTGGTGTTTGGGTGTCTCACTTTTCCTTGAGGGTCTCTATGTGTTTGTGGCTAAATCATTCACCGGCAGTCTCCTTGATGCCATATTTTACTTGTGATCCTCTGTCTTGGACTTTCTGTTTGTGTCATTCAGCTCAAAGCTCTTCCAGCTGTTGAGTGATCCACTCACTTTTCTGGGTGGCAAAGCCTGATTTTATGTCAAGACATAATGCATTATGCATAACCTTTTATTTACCACTTCTGAGGAGCATTTAAAAATTCTTATAGAATAACATGAAGTCATAGAACACTAGAACCTTCACACAATATATATACATACATTTAGGTAACCTTGATGTGTTATTTAAATGTTTTCTGAAAATTGATTGTATATTATTTCTTAATTTGTTAATGTTTCTGACCTAATTCCGGGGTAATTTGTAGATAATAGTTTATAATATTGTAGGATAGAGTTTAACAGATTCTGAGAGTATCACAATCGTATTGTAGTTAAATTAAGAAATCTAGAGAAGTATTTCATTTTGTAGATTCATTATTTATTGTTTCTTTACAAAATTATCATTAAAAATGAGGGTATAAACAGTTATCATTTAATTTCAAAGTGGGGCTCATGACTGCTTTTAGAGAAACACACGCTTCATGTGTGACGCGTAGTTTCCTGAGATTATGCTTAACAACATTATTGCAGCAATTAGTTTTCTTTCAGTGGTAGGTTAGGCAGGCAATAGGAGCGTGTAGGATGACGCTTCTCTTAAAGGGCAATTATACCCTTCTGAACGACAGGGGAAGACTCGCTGACGCATTGCCAGGCAACCTGGTACTGCAGGGCAATGCGCAAAGCAGCAGACAGTTGAACTCAGATGTCAGTTACTCGCTAATGTTAACAGCTAATATTTTGAAAAACTGGTTCAACATTTAACAAAAAGTGGTAAATAGGAAAAATAAGTACAATTAAATTATAATGAATTGGCATTTACTCAGGAAAATGGGGGAGTGGCTGAGGAAAATGAGATATCTCCACAGGATGTGCAGGAAGAGGTAATTAGATGGTTAATAAGTACATACATTGAAAATACTGTACAAGAAACCATAAAAATATATTGAACAAAGGAAAAACAAAATGAAAGTTGTTAGAGGAAGAAGAATTTTGGTTATTGTCCAAGGAAGATGCATCTCAGAATACAGGACCAGGAGGCAAATGTTTTAAAAAAACAGAAACACACACATGAAACTGAAAAAACTGAGAATAAAGCAGAAGTATCGAATTACTTACATTTGGGTGTCAAAAGCAGCACAAAAGAAAGGCAGGTAGACCCTGGAAAGGAGAAGGGCTTTCAGCCTGATTGGTTAGAGCATGATATGAATGCACATATCGATGAATACATCCTTGATTTAGAATATGATGATGGGTTAGATGAGCTTTCAGTTACGGATAGTACAAATAAGTTAATGAAGAAAGAGGTAAAGGATCCTTTGGGTCAAGCATTATTCAATCCATCTGAGATCAGGCAACCTTGTAGTTCTGAGTGGTGGCCTTTGGGACATTTTGCAGATTACACACACTGGATTAGGAGGCCATTAGAAAGAAATCAATATAACCTAATGAGGACAGAATGTTCTTGGGCTGTTATTGAGCTGAAGGAATCAATTACCCCAAATATAGACCCAGACCTGATAATAAATTTATTAAAGCTGGGTCGTTATCCTAGAAAGGGCCTAAAAAGGTCTTTGAAACAGTGAGAAGATAAACTTTGAGCAGTTTTAGGTACAGTTGCGAAAATCTTTTGATACAGTCAAAGAATCCTACTTGAATGGCACAGATTTAGATATCAATCTACTGAGAGGCTGGAGTCAAAGGGCTACATGCTTCCTAGGCATTGTAAACACGGGTCTCATTTTAGAGAGGTGTAAGGCATTATTATTTAGAATAAGTCCCAAACTAGGCAATTTGGCCACAAAAGAATCAAAGAAAGAGGCCAAGAGATGATTATTTGAAGAGGGGCTAGTGAAGTCTCTGAGAAGACATGTCCAGACTTTCACAAACCCTAGATAAAGCTCACAACTCAATGAGAAAGGTATTTGGAGAAGAGAGTTTATATGGTAGGGATGGAAAGCGTGGGTCAGACTTTCAGCCGTAGCTATTACAGAGGCCCATATACAAATGCACAAGGCAGAGGAAGTTTCAGGGGAAACTCCTACTCTGGGAATTTTTACTCACAAAGAGGGAGAGGTGGAAGGAGAAGGTCAATCCGTGGGAGATATCAAGGGCCCCAGGTGGGATCTTACTCAGGTCAAGTTGAGTATGAACTTTTGATCCTATCTAGAAAAACACAGGAGGCACATTAAAACATTTTTTCCACGCTTTGGAGGATCTAACAAGTGACACATGGGTGTTGGAAACAATAAAATTTCAGACAAGTCCATATCAGGGAAAATAACCCAAGGAAATTTTCATGAAGTATGAAAAATTGTGTTGAAAGAGTCAAAATGAATGTTAGAAATACAGGTTATAGTAATGATAACAGAGAAGCAAAAAGAGTTTGTGAGCACTCTTTATGCAGTGGAAAAAAAGGTCAAAGGATGTCGCCCAGTGATCAATTTAAGGGAATTAATTTTTTTTGTGGATTACAGACAGTTCACGATGAAGGGGATCTATCTTTTGAGAGATGTTTTAATATACAAATACTGGTTGGTGAAGATAGATTTAAAGGACGCTTACTTTTCAGTGCCTATGGCACAAGTAAGTCAGCAGTATCCACACTTCCGATGCAATGGTAAGTTTTACCATTTTACATGCCTTCCTTTTGGTCTTTCATCAGCACCATGGAGTTTTTCAAAGGTGTTAAAACCAGTAGTTAGTTTTCTTAGAGAACGTGGTGTGAGATTGATAATTTTCTTCAACAGCATTTTGATTGTGAATCAGTATGTAGAGATATTGAAAGAACAAAGGCGATCATTACAACATTGGCGGTAAAAGCCGCATACCGCCATGCAGAAGACCGCCAACACACCGTCGCGGCCGCGGAATTCCGCCACAGCTATTATGACCCACATCTCGGAATCCAACAAAATCCAGACACCCACACAAGTCCACCACACCAAAGGTCAGTGATAAACTGGTGAAAACAAATCCACCACCGTCACGCCAACAGAAATACGCCCACATTATCACGACACACAAATCCACGCGGCGGTCTTTCAACCGCGGTATTCTATTGGCGGTACACACCACCGCGCTCAAAATACACACACCCTTACAAAACACAGTCACATTGGACAATTCAAAATACACACACCTGATACACATACACACACCACTCCCACACACCCAATACAATATAAAACACACACCCACATCACCCACAAACCCCTATGACAAAAAATTCTGAAAGAAGCCCAGAGAGAGATACCACCAGCAAGAACAACAGTATCCACAGGCACACAACACCATCACCCACACAACTTCCACGCACCTCACACAACACACCACTACATATCACCACACTTATCACCACACACTCCACCCCACACATCACCTACACCACCCCATGGCACGGCAAAGACACCCCAGGTTCTAGGAGGAGGAGCTCAGGGTCATGGTGGAGGAAATTGTCCGGGTAGAACCACAGCTATTCGGATCACAGGTGCAGCACACCTCCATAGCTAGGAAGATGGAGCTATGGCGAAGAATAGTGGACAGGGTCAACGCTGTAGGACACCACCCAGGAAATCGGGAGGACATCCGGAAGAGGTGGAACGACCTACGGGGGAAGGTACGTTCCGTGGTCTCAAGACACCACCTGGCGGTTCAGCGGAATGGCGGCGGACCCCCACCTCCTCCCCCACAACTAACAACATGAGAGGAGCAGGTCTTGGCGATTCTGCATCCTGAGGGCCTCGCAGGAGTAGGTGGAGGAATGGACTCTGGTAAGTCAAAGCTTTCACTACTTCATCCCCCACTCTACCTGCATGCTATCACATACCCCCACCCTCACCCCCAGCACCCCAACTCCTCACATATGTCCCAACATCACTAACCACACATCCCAACACCAAGCCCTGCATACAACAACAAAGCATGGACACCCATCACCAAAGCATGCCCACTGCACAGACCCATACACCCCCCAAACCATCATCACACAAGGTCCTTCACAGGAATGCAAGCACTGGGGTACACAGTCACCCACCCATTGCAAACCATGGCACACACAGATTTAATAAACATCCTTTTATACCCCTGCAGGACCCCTACCCAACGTCACCGGACAGGAGGGTCCACACATGTCCACACCACCAACAGAAGAGGCCCACAGTGATGACAGCACCTCTGTCCAACTGGATCTAGATGGCCAGCCCGGACCATCAGGGACCTCGGGACAGTCGGTTCCCCTCACACAGGCACAGGCCACCACAGACCTTTCCCCCTCTGGAAACACCAGCACAGCACCCACCCAGCAGGCCCATACCTCCGTTCCCAGGACACGTCAATCAGCTGTGTGTCCACCACTACAGGGAACCCAGGTTAACCCACCACCCCAACAACAACAGGGACCTGGGGGCAGTGGTAGTGGGGACATGGTCCAGGGGACGGAGGCTCAGGAACACAGGGGAACTGGGAGGGCTGCTGTGCGACAGGGGGCGGACAGGCCAAGGGAACCCACTCTCCACGAGGCCCTCTCCTCCATCATGGGAGCCTACCACCACTCCCAGTAGACGATGGCAACGGTACTGGCCAAGTTTCAGGAGACCCAGCGCATGCAGGAGGAACAGTATATGGGCTTCAGGGAGGAACTCAGAACCATCAGCTCCACCCTGGGCAACATCGTAGGGGTGCTGAAGGAACTACTCAACACCAGGAGGGACACTGTGGCACTATAAGGGGCCCCTGACACTAGCATGGACGATGAACTGCCCACCACCTCCGCCGGTGCTAGTGGACAGGAGGCACCGCCACAGGACCACCACACCAGCACCCCACCCCCTGCAGAGGGAGAACCACCCCGCAAACGGTCCCTGAGATCCAGGACAAAGACAGAGCACGATGCCAAGACCCCCGCCAAAAATGAGACCACGCTGATTGTCATCCTACTGTCCCACTTTGTCACCCTGTCCATGAGTAAACTGCCCCAGCTCCACTTCCTATGCCCATATGGGCAATGCACCTGTGAGACTAATAGACTGGACTCTGCCATGGACATTCCTCCGCCATCACTCCTCACCATTTCACTACCCCCTCCAATATTGAGCATTTAAATAAACACACCTAAAGCCCAAAATGATCTGGAGTCTGTCTGTGATTTCAAAATATTGTATTAGCAATTACAGTGACAAAATTGTTTTTTAAATAGTAATGTCAACATGCCTATGTCACACAGCTCTAGTCCATGAGGAATCTAAGCAGATGTCACACAGTGGGACCCACTTCTGTGAAATCGTAAGGGAAAGTGACAACTCAGTGACCATACACTGGGTGAAAACGTCAGACAGGAGAGAGGTAGTGGTTTCAAAGTACATGTAGTAGGCAGGTTTGTATTCCTACCTGTGTCTCACTGGAAATATTGCAGGATCACTGAGTCCCTGTTGTGCATGTCTGCTTCCTCCTCATCACTGTCCACAGGCTCCACAGCTGCAACAACACCACCATCTGGACCATCCTCCTGCAGAAAAGGCACCTGTCGTCGCAAAGGCAAGTTGTGAAGCATACAGCAGGCCTCGATGATCTGACACACCTTCTTTGGTGAGTAGAATAGGGATCCACCTGTCATATGGAGGCACCTAAACCTGGCCTTCAGGAGGCCGAAGTTCCGCTCAATCACCCTTCTAGTTCGCCCATGGGCCTCATTGTAGCGTTCCTCTGTCCTTGTTCTGGGGTTCCTCACTGGGGTCAGTAGCCATGACAGGTTGGGGTAACCAGAGTCACCTGCAAATGGCGAGGGACAACTGTTAGACACACACTAACCTGTAGGGATATCCCCAGACCCAGACAACCATTCCCACTGTCTTGCTTCCAGGTGCTCACCTAATAGCCACACACAGTGCCTCTGGAGTTGTCCCATCACATAAGGGATGCTGCTATTCCGCAGGATTTAGGCGTCCTGCACTGAGCCAGGGAACATGGCATTCACATGGGAGATGTACTGGTCTGCCAAACATACCATCTCTACATTCATGGAATGATTACTCTTCCGGTTTCTGCACACCTGTTCACTCCTGTGGGGGGGGGACCAAAGCCACATGGGTCCCATCAATGGCACCTATGATGTTGGGGATATGTCCCAGGGCATAGAAATCACCTTTCACTGTAGGCAAATCCTCCACCTGAGGGAAAACGATGTAGCTCCGCATATGTTTCAGAAGAGCAGACAACACTCTTGACAATACGTTGGAAAACATAGGCTGGAACATCCCTGATGCCATAGCCACAGTTGTTTGAAATGACCCACTTGCAAGGAAATGGAGCACTGACAGCACCTGCACTTGAATGGGGATTCCCGTGGGGGATGGCAGATTGCTGACATCAGGTCTGGCTCCAACTGGGTACACAGTTCCTGAATCGTGGCACGGTCAAGCCTGTAGGTGATTATCAAATGTCACTCCTCCATTGTCGACAGGTCCACCAACGATCGGTACACCGGAGGATGCCGCCATCTCCTCACATGTCCCAGCGGACGGTGCCTATGAAGGACAACAGCGAGCACAGAGTCAAACAACTCAGAGGTACGTACCCACAGTTTACACAGAACACCATTCATACACAAAAGGTGGCCTGTATGTGTGTTGAATCTAGGCCTAGGTATGTGTGACGCAGTTGAAAATTAAGACATGTGGGCCCCTGAAATGGCAGCTGCCTGACCTGTAAAGTGGGACAATGGGATGTGAGGTAACTGCGCTGGCGTTGTACACCGTTGCGGTAGGCGGTCGAAGAACGCGGCGCAATGCTGCATTGGTTAACATTGGACCCTATGTGTCCCAGGAGCCAATGACGATATACGCCAGTGGTGACGGTACGCACCGCCGTGGACGTGACCGCCATTTTCTATCTCTTCAATCACTCGATACCTGATCTTCGACAGGAGAGGACCTACACTGCAAGTGCTGCTGTGACCTTGGTCTGGAAGAGACAATGGCTCGTGCGTCTGGGGAAAGGGCCCCTGCCTTCACATCGGAGGAGTTGGAGAAGCTCGTGGATGGGGTCCTCCCCCAGTACACGCTATTCTACGGTCCTCCAGACAAACAGGTAATTACACAAGGAGTATGTTGTATGGGCTATGCCTGTGTGGAGAGGGCTGGATGTAAGAAGGAAGGGGGCAGAGTGCTGCGTGCATGAAAGACGGTGAATGCATGTGCCACATGGCAAGGGTAGGGATGGGGGCCAATCACTTAGATGGTGCAGTTGGTAATGACTTCTCTTCTTCCCCTGTACATTTCATGTAGGTCAGCGCCCACCAGAAGAAAGATATTTGTCGTGCCATCGCCAAGGACATCCGGACCCTGGGGGTCTACCACAGACGGAGCACCCACTGCTGTAAAAGATGGGAGGACATTCGCCGCTGGAGCAAGAAGACGGCGGAGGCTCAGCTGGGGATGGCATCCCAACGTGGGAGGGGTGCCCTGTGCACCATGACCCCCTTGATGTTCAGGATCCTGGCGGTGGCCTACCCGGAGTTGGATGGGCGCTTGAGGGAATCACTGCGGACACAATGGGGTGAGTACACTCTCATTCTGCTGACTTTGCGCACAGTGGAGGTGTCTGGGTGGGAGAGGAGGTTTCCCTAGGCCAGGGCGAGTTCCGTAGGCAAGGCACCCTGTAAGGCAGGCCATGTGGCACCCCACCCTACCTCTGTAGAGTGCCAAGTACACCTAGTCATGCCCCTGTGTCATCTATGTGTGCAGATGTCGTCCATAGCCTTGTAGGCCATTTCCCAGGAATTGAACAATGGAGCCCAAGAGCGCGGCGTAGTGCAAGGGGCTTCTGTGTCTGTCGTGTCCGCCAACGGTAGCGGTAATCCATGCACTCAACATGTCTTTCTTCTGTTCCCCCCCCCCCTTTTTGTGGTGGTCTCCCTGTTCTTGTGTGCATTAGCATCATCAGGCGGAGGAGCAGTGGCACTGGAGCATGAGGGAGCTGCATCCCACATGGCCCTGGAGGGCGAGACTACGGACTCGGAATTCACCAGTGGGACGGAGGGCGAGGTGAGCGCCACGCCGGGGACAGGAGCTGACACCAGCGGCACGGACTCATCCTCTGATGGGTGCTCCCTTGTGGTGATGGCAACATCTGTGCCCCCCGCATCTACAGGTACAGCCGCCACCCCTCCTACCAGCACCGCCCTCCCAGCAGCCCCTAAGCCTTCGCCCCGTGCCTGCTCACCCAGGAGGGTGGGCATCACCTTCGCCCCAGGCACCTCAGGCCCTGCCCCAGTCACCCCTGCTGCCCTCAGTGAGGAGGCCATTGACCTCCTCAGGTCCCTCACTGTTGGGCAGTCTACCATTTTGAATGCCATCCAGGGTGTAAAAAGGCAGTTGCAACAAACTAATGCATTCCTGGAGGGCATTCATTCTGGTCAGGCGGCCCTTCACCAAGCTTTTCAAACTCTGGCTTCAGCACTGATGGCAGCCATTGTCCCCGTCTCTAGCCTCCCCCTCCAACTTCCTCCACCCAGACCCAATCCCCTGTAGCTCTGCCTATCCCAAGCACACCATCACACCAGCCTGCACACACCTCAACACACAAGGGAAGCTCAGGCAAACATAAGCACCACACATCCCACAGGCACTCACGCAAGCAGACACACCAACATCCACTGCCTCCACTGTGTCCCCCTCCTCCCTCCCAGTCACGTCTACACTCACAGCTGCATGCACTACCTCTACAGCCACTACGTCCCTCTCCAGCACACCCTCCACCACACCCCGCTCACGTGCAGTCACCACCCCACTACCATTCACACGTCCCCTGTGTCCTCTCCCAGTGTGTCTGTGACGCCCCCTCCCATGATACACAAACGCAGGCACACACCCACCCAACAGCCATCCACCTCATGACAGCCTCCAGCGCATGCACCTTCACCCAAAGTCAGCAAACAAACACCTCCTACAACCACCACCTCTTCCTCCACTCCCAAACCCCCTCCAGCTACCCGTCCCAGTGTGTCCCAAAAACTTTTCCTGTCCATCCTTGACCTTTTTCCCACACCTCCCCCACCCCGTCCATCTCATAGGTCCCGAAGTAGCACCTCAGCCAAAACATCTCCGGGACCAGTGGTGCCTGTAGTCACCGGTATGTGGAGTGCACCGGCCACCAGGACAGCCAGTGTGGCACGGAGCCACAGCACAGACAGTCCCCCACCTGTGAAGCATCAGAAGTTGGCCAGTGCTAGGTGGTAGAGGGGGAAGACTCCAGCCACCAAAGCTGCTCCCAGGGGTCCCGCTGGGAGTGTGGAGTCAGCTGTGACACCTTCCAAGGTGGGGAAGGGCCACAAGAAACCCGCCAAGTCTGGGAAGAGCTGCACGGCAGAGAAGACTGCCATCATCCCCGCTGGCCAGGAGGCCACCGCCAGCCCCAGCCCAGCTGCCCAGGAGGCCACCGACAGCCCCAGCCCAGCTGCCCAGGAGGCCACCGTCAGCTCCAGCCCAGCTGCCCAGGAGGCCACCACCAGCACAGCTGCCCAGGAGGCCACCGTCAGCACCAGCCCTGCTGGGCCATGAAGGACCGCCAGCAAAAGCCCCGCTGGGCCATGAAGGACCGCCAGCAAAAGCCCCGCTGGGCCATGAAGGACCGCCGTCTCAAGCACTGCTGAACAGGGCACCGCCAACTCAAGCACCGCTGAACAGGGCACCGCCAACTCAAGCACCGCTCAACAGGGCACCGCCAACTCAAGCACCGCTCAACAGGGCAACGCCAACACAAGCACCGCTCAACAGGGCACCGCCAACTCAAGCACCGCTCAACAGGGCACAGCCAACTCAAGCACCGCTAGCCCATGAGCGGCAGGGGCACTGACGCGACTGGGTCCGTCACGGGGTGAGTGATGCACTCTGGGCACGAGTCCCCCTCCAGAACCAGTGGAGAGATCCATCCACTACCTCTGTCCTTCACAGGATGAAGCACTCTGGGCACCAGTCACCCTCCAGAACCAGTGGAGACTGTTATCCACTTGAGAGACTGTGGCTTTGCACTCCCCAGGATGTAACAGTGGGCAACCCACCCACTGTAGAGACTTGAGAGACTGTGGCTTTGCACTCCCCAGGATGGAACAGTGGGCAACCCACCCACTGTAGAGACTTGAGAGAGTGTGGCTTTGCACTCCCCAGGATGGAACAGTGGGCAACCCACCCACTGTAGTGACTTGAGAGATTGTGGCTTTGCACTCCCCAGGATGGAACTGTGGGCATGTGGCCCCCTCGTAGATTTGGCGTCGTGCACTTAAGCGGCTGAGGTACCCCCCCTTTCCCTCCCCCGGAGGTGCCTGTTTAGTTGCTGTCGGATGCCCCTGCAGTGTTCTCCCCATCATGGTCGGGGATCTTGTGTGGGCCTGGCCCATACTGTGTGGTCCCAGTGTTCCACTGACTTTCTTTGTGCAGTACCTGGACTACCATGCCTGGTATATATTTTGTACATTGTGTATATATATATATTTCTGCCTACTTGTTTGTAATATATTCCGATGGTTACAGTCATTTTCTTTGGTCTTTGCATTCTTCCGGGGGTGTTTGGGTGGTGTAACTGTGATGTATTGATATGCATTAGTGTGTGTGTTGTAGTGGGTGAGGGTGGGGGTGTTGCGTGTGTGTGTCCCTGTTCTTTCCCTCCCCCTCCCCTGTGTAGTAGGTGCAGTACTCACCGTGGTCTTCGCCGCCGGCGTTCGTGCTCCTGGTAGAGGAGCAGGAAGACTATCGCAGGTAGGATTTGGAGTTCCGGTTCCATGGTGTCCTCTTTCCTCGTGGAGTGTGTAGAGGTGAGCTTTTTCCCTTCGAAACTCCTGTTTCCACTGTGTCGTGTTTTTATCCGCGGTGAATCTGCCCCGGAAAAGGTGGCGGATTGGCCTGTCATAATAGTGTGGGCGGTACTTTGTCCTCCGCCTCCTGTTGGCGGTGTCCGCCGCGCTGTTTGTTTGTACCGCTGTGGCGTTCTGAGTGTTAAAGTGGCTGTCTTTGTTAGCGGTTTCCGCCACGGTCGTAATTGCAATTTTTTTCACCGCCGGCCTGTTGGCGGTCTTACCGCCGCTTTAACACCGTCCGCCAGGGTTGTAATGACCACCAAAGTCTTCTGGTACAAACAACATTAGAAAGTTTGGGTTGTGTGATCAATCAGGAAAAGTTGATTCGCAAACCATTGCAAAGGATGGAGTTTTTAGGTTTTATAGTGAACACGGTGAAGGCACAATTACAGTTATCAGACAGGAAAATGTATTTAATAAAAAGGGAGTTGGTGAGGGTGATTGGCCTATTATCATCATCGGTTCAAGCAATATTTCCAGGGCCCCTGAATTACAGGGCTTTACAGCGCCTCAAAAAAATCAGGATTAAGCGGGAAACTGTGACTTTGGCAGCACAAAAATAATTGAATTAGTGTTTGGAAAACTTACAGGCATGGAATGGTTGAGCTCTTTTTGGAGCTACTCCAGATTTTGTTTTAGATACGGATGTGAGCAATTTTGGTTGGGGCGAAAGATTAGAAACTCAAGTGACAGGAGACAGATGGAGTGTATCAAAAAAAGGACAGATCATATAAACTGTTTAGAGATGAGAGCAGGGAAATTAGAGATTTGCAGTTTACTAAATCAAATTTAGGGTTACTCTGTTCAACTGGAAATGGACAATATCTCAGTGGTGGCTTACATAAACAAACTGGGATGAAGCACGTCGAGGAGACTTTCAGAAATAGCAAAGAAGTTTTGGGAGTATTGTATGGAACACAACATAAGGATAAGAGCACAATATTTCCCAAGGAAGGAGAATTTAGTAGCAGACTGGCATTCCAGGAATTTGAGGGATTACAGCATTTGGAAGCTGATGCTGAAAGTACTTCAGGATATTCAGATGTGAATGGGCCCATTGGAGGTGGATTTGTTTGCGTCTGGATTAACAAATCAATTGGAAAAAATGTCAGAGACCAGACCCAGGAGCTGAGGCAGTAGATGCATTCAGTCTAAATTGGCAGGAAGTAAGGGGTTATACGTTCCCTTCTTTCTCTATGATTCAGAGAGTTTTGGTGTAGGTGAGAAGACAGAAATGCAAGTTAGTGTTAGTGACTCCATTTTGGGATACAGAAGCTTGGTATCCATCACTTATGGAAACGGTAATAGAAGATACTCTATTGATAGAGTCTTGAAAAGGGCTTTTACAGAGTGTGGATGGAGAAGTATATCCACTAGCAGAATCAGGGTTGCTCAAGCTCCTAGTTTGGAAAGTTTCAGGAGATTAGAGAGATTCTCTCAGTTATCAGGAGGGGCTTCAGAACTATTATACGAGTCATGGACACAAGGACAAGATAAACGGGCCCACAGAATGTATGGGAACGCCGGTGTAGTGAAAGAACTATATATGAATGGATTGACTTATAGGACAGTTAATTATTATTGATTAGTGAGAGCAGCAGGTCACTCTCTTGTAGATGGATTATTAGTTGGGAGGAAACTGTTGATCTGTAGAATTATGGAGGGTACTAGGATAAAGAAACCCTGAGTGCAAGGTATACTACACTTTGGGATGTAGGTATGCTATATAATTTGTTTGAAAAATGTCCGGGAAGCAAATATTTGTCAAAGGAAATGTTATCATGTAAGCTGGCCACGTTGCTTTGTATGGTTTCATTCAAAAGGGTTTCAGACATAAGGGCACTAGGAGTAACAAGCATATTTTATCAGCCACAGGGGATGTTTAAAATTAGGAAAAGTACTTGTAGGAATGTAGCCTCTTTCTAGCCTTGTTACCCCCATTTTCAGCCTGTTTGTGAGTGTATATGTCAGGGTGTTTGTACTGTCTCACTGGAATCCTGCTAGCCAGGACCCCAATGCTCATAGTGAAAACCCTATTTGTCAGTGTATTTTATATGTCTCACTGGGACCCTGCTAGCCAGGACCCCAGTGCTCATAGTGTGTGGCCTGAATGTGTGTTCCCTGTGTAGTGCCTAACTGTGTCACTGAGGCTCTGCTAATCAGAACCTCAGTGCTTATGCTCTCTCTTCCTTTAAAATTGTCACTGCAGGCTAGTGACCATTTTTACCAATTCTTATTGGCACACTGGAACACCTTTATCATTCCCTAGTATATGGTAGGTACCTAGGTACCCAGGGTACTGGGGTTCCAGGAGATCTCTATGGGCTGCTGAATTTCTTTTGCCACCCAGAGGGAGCTCAGACATTTCTTACACAGGACTGCCACTGCAGCCTGGGTGAAATAACGTCCATGTTATTTCACGGTCATTTTGCACTGCACTTAAGTAACTTATAAGTCACCTCTATGTCTAACCCTCACTTAGTGAAGGTTAGGTGCAAAGTTACTAAGTGTGAGGGCACCCTGGCACTAGCCAAGGTGCCCCCACATAGTTGAGGGCAATTTCCACTGACTTTGTGAGTGCGGGGACACCATTACATGCGCGCACTACATATAGGTCAATACTTATATGTAGCTTCCCAATGGTAACTCCGAATATGGCCATGTAACATGTCTAAGATCATGGAATTGTCCCCCCCATGCCAAATCTGGTATTGAGATGTTAATCCCATGCATCCCCGGGGCTTCAGCATGGACCCCGGGTACTGCCAAACTAGCTCTCTAGGATTTTCACTGTAGCTACCGCTGCTGCCAACCCACAGACAGGCTTCTGCCCTCCTGGGGTCTGGGCAGCCCAGTCCCAGGAAGGCAGAACAAAGAATTTCCTCTGAGAGGGTGTTACACCCTCTCCCTTTGGAAATAGGTGTTAAGGGCTGGGGAGGAGTAGCCTCCCCCAGCCTCTGGAAATGCTTTGAAGGGCACAGATGGTGCCCTCCTTGCATAAGCCAGTCTACACCGGTTCAGAGATCCCCCAGCCCCTGCACTGGCGTGAAACTGGACAAAGAAAAGGGGAGTGACCACTCCCCTGTCCATCACCACCCCAGGGGTGGTGCCAGGGCTCCTCCAGTGTGTCCCAGACCTCAGCCATCTTGTATGCAGTGGTGTGAGGGCACAATGGGGGCCTCTGAGTGGCCAGTGCCAGCAGGTGACGTCAGAGACCCCTCCTGATAGGTGCTTACCTGACTAGGTAGCCAATCCACCTCTGAGGGCTATTTAGGGTCTCTCTTGTGGGCTTCTCTTCGGAGCACAATTGCAAGAGCTCACCAGAG
Source organism: Pleurodeles waltl (assembly GCF_031143425.1). Classification (NCBI taxonomy): domain Eukaryota; kingdom Metazoa; phylum Chordata; class Amphibia; order Caudata; family Salamandridae; genus Pleurodeles; species Pleurodeles waltl. Next base: position 316,570,752 of record NC_090442.1, on the reverse strand, counting down.
TTCCTCTGCATCTCCCTCTTCAACTTCTGCCAAGGATCGACCGCTGACTGATCCGGGATGCCTGCAAAACTGCAACAAAGTAGCAAGAAGACTACCAGCGACATTGTAGCTCCTAATCCTGCCAGCTTTCTCAACTGTTTCCTGGTGGTGCATGCTCTGGGGGCTGTCTGCCTTCAGCTTGCACTGGATGCCAAGAAGAAATCTACAGTGGGTCGACGGAATCTTCTCCTTGCTAATGCAGGCACCAAACTTCTACTTCACCCGTCCTCTGGGTCCCCTCTGATCGTGACGAGCGTGGTCCCTGGAACACAGGAGCTGGATCCAAGTGACCCTGACAGTCCATTGGTCCATCTGTCCAAATTTGGTGGAGGTAAGTCCTTGCCTCCCCACACCAAACAGCAATCCTGTGTATTGCATGAACTGCAGCTGCTAGGGCTTCTGTGCATTTTTGCAAGGAATCATTTATGCACAGCGCAGCCCAGCACTCCATCCTGCATTGCTCAACTCGCTGAGTTGACCACCAGCTTCGTGGGGCCCTCCTTTGTAGTGTTGAGACGACCGCCGTGCTCAGTTTTCCTGAACCTGTGTTCAAGTACTTCTGTGGGTGCTGCCTTCTTCTGCGGGGGCTCTCTGTGTTGCTGAGTGCCCCCTCTGTCTACTCCTCCAAGGGGCGACCTCCTGGTCCTTCCTGGACCCGTGCAGCACCCATTTTCTTCAACCGCAACCTTTGCAGCTAGCAAGGCTTGTTTGCGGTCTTTCTGCGTGGAAACAACTCTGCATCCTCCAGCACACCGTGGGACATCTTCTGTGCAAAGGAGAAGTTCCTGGCATCTTTCGTTGTTGCAGAATCTTCAGCTTCTTTCACCCGGAGGCAGCCATTTCACACCTTCATCCGGGGTTTAGTGGGCTCCTGCCCCCCCTGGACACTTTTGTGATTCTTGGACTTGGTCCCCTTCCTTTGAAGTTCCTCAGGTCCAGGAATCCGTCTTCAGTGCTTTGCAGTCGGTTGTGGTCTTTGCAGAATCTCCTATCATGACTTTAGTGTGTTTCTGGTGAAGTAGGGTAACTTTACTCCTACTTTTCAGGGTCTTGGGGTGGGGTATCTTGGACACCCTTAGTGTTTTCTTACCCTCCCAGCGACCCTCTACACACTACACTAGGCCTGGGGTCCCTAAGTGGTTCGCATTCCACTTTCTTAGTATATGGTTTGTGTTGCCCCTAGGCCTATTGCATCCTATTGTATTCTACAGTGTTTGCACTACTTTTCTAACTGTTTACTTACCTGATTTTGGTTTGTTTGTATATTTTGTGTATTTTACTTACCTCCTAATGGAGAATATCCTCTGAGATATTTCTGACACATTGTCACTAAAATAAAGTACCTTTATTTTTAGTAACTCTGAGTATTGTGATTCTTATGATATAGTGCTATATGATGTAAGTGGTATAGTAGGAGCTTTGCATGTCTCCTAGTTCAGCCTAAGCTGCTCTGTTATAGCTACCTCTATCAGTCTAAGCTGCTAGAACACTACTAATCTACTGATAAGGGATAAATGGACCTGGCACAAGGTGTAAGTACCATCAGGTACCCACTATAAACCAGGCCAGCCTCCTACAGCACTAAAACAATGACTTAATCAGTATTTTACCCAAGTTTTGACAAACATCCAAAGCTGTGTGTGATGAGATGCATTAAGGAATATGAGACAAGAATGAGTGAAAATAGATGTGCAGGAGTGGATAAAGTATTAATTTCCTATGTGATGCCATATGAGCCAGTATCTACAGCTTCAATTGCAAGATGGGTAAAGAGTTCTATGAGTGAGGCAGGAGTGAAACTCAAAATATTCAAAGCACATTAAATTTGAGGAGCAATGGCTTTAAAAGCATGCCATGCAGGTGGGAGTTTAGGTGAAATATTGAAAACAGCGAACTGGTCGAATGATAGAGTATTCAGAGACTTCTATTTTAGACAAGTAGAGCATGTTGCAGGCCTAGTGGTTAAGGACTTTAAACATGCATAATGCAAGCCTCCTGTCTTGAAATAAAATGGTGATTCTCAGAGGTTAACTTCATAGAGAATGGTGATTTAAAAAAAAAGAATACAGTGCATGGGTTATATATATTGTGTGAAGGTTCTAGTGTTCTGTGATTTCATGTTATTCTATATGGAACTTTTAAGTGCTGCTTAAAAGTGGTGAATAAAAGGTTATGCATAATGGTATCCTCCTTGTCTTTAATAGAATAATGATTATCTATGCAGTCAATCTTTGAGAATCCCATTCCCAGCAGTCTTCTAGGCAGCCTAGCCACTCCCCCAGACTGATCTCCACATACCGTCACTCCCTCTGAATGGGGGACAGCTCCCCTTTGGCACTGCTGTGCTGTTACCTTTATCAATCCTCTAATTAGGAGTAGCCAATCTCTGCAAAATCTGGTCTCCACCCTCCAGGTTTGACCTCAGTGGAGTGATACGGTTCTCAGGTCCTTGGCAGTAGCTATCTTGTTATTTGTTTTGCTACAAGCAGGTTGCTAGATCCTTCTCCAACATCCCTAATTAGTGGCAGCTGCTGGGACCAAGTTGTTTTACCGCGACCAAGAGGAGAAGCCTCTTCTGGTAGAGGGGTATTTTCAAGGACAAAATATGTAGATTCCTTAAGCCTCTTGTGGTAGAGGGGTATTTTCAAGGACAAAATATGTAGATTCCTTAAGTATATTTGTGACATAAGGTGACCAGCATAGGAGAAAAAAAAAAGATACATCTCACTCCACTCACCACTGGTATTGAAAAACTTAACATCATGTGTCTTGATGTCATAGGCTTTGATGTGGAGCATCATCAGTGCCTTGATGTGAATCTCCCTGACAAGCACTATGCGCTTTGGCACTGAATATGACAATGTGTTTGATGGAGATGGCGATAGAATGCAAGTACCTTGATGTTATTATGTAAGTCGTATAAGTGAGCATAATATTGGACCCTCTGATATCAGCTGTTAGTCATTTAGGTGGTCATTACAACCCTGGCAGACGGTGTTAAAGCGGTGGTAAGACCGCCAACAGGCCGGCGGTAAAATTTTTTGATTTACGACCGTGGCGGAAACCGCCAACAAAGACAGCCACTTTAACACTCCGACCGCCACGGCGGTACAAACAAACAGTGCGGCCGTCACCGCCAACAGACAGGCGGAGGACAATGTACCACCCACACTATTATGATAGGCCAATCCGCCACCTTTTCCGGGGCGGATTCACCGCGGATAAAAACACTGCGGAAACAGGAATTTCGAAGGGAAAATGCTCACCTCTACACACTCCACGAGGAAGGAGGGCACCATGGACCTGGAACTCCAAATCCTACCTGCGATAGTCTTCCTGCTCCTGTACCAGGAGCACCGGCGGCGAAGACCACGCTGAGTACTGCACCTACGACACAGGGGAGGCAAAAAACAGGGACACACACACGCAACACCCCCACCCCCACCCTCACCAACTACAACACACACACTAATACATATCTATACATTATAGTTACACCCCCCAAACCCCCCGGAAGAATGCAAAGACAAAAGGAAATGAGCGTAATCATTGTAATATATTAAAATGCAGTACGGAAAAATATACATATATACACCATTAACAAAATATACACCAAGAATGGTAGTCCAGGTATTGCACCATTCATAGTCCGTGGACTACTGGGCCCAAAATGCATGGGCGAGGCCCACACTCGATACCAGATCAAAAAAGAGAGAACACTGCAGGGGCATCAGATAGAAATACAACAGGCACCTCGGGGAAGGGAAGGGGGGGCACCTCAGCCGGATGAGTGCACAATGCCAGATCCACGAGGGGGCTCCATGCCCACTGCTGCATTCTGGGGAGTGCAAAGCCACAGTCTCTCAAGTCTCTACAGTGGGTGGTTTGCCCACTGCTGCATCCTGGGGAGTGCAAAGCCACAGTCTCTCAAGTCACTACAGTGGGTGGTTTGCCCACTGCTGCATCCTGGGGAGTGCAAAGCCACAGTCTCTCAAGTCACTACAGTGGGTGGTTTGCCCACTGCTGCATACTGGGGAGTGCAAAGCCACAGTCTCTCAAGTCACTACAGTGGGTGGTTTGCCCACTGCTGCATCCTGGGGAGTGCAAAGCCACAATCTCTCAAGTCACTACAGTGGGTGGTTTGCCCACTGCTGCATCCTGGAGAGTGCAACGCCACAGTCTCTCAAGTCTCTACAGTGGGTGGTTTGCCCACTGCTGCATCCTGGGGAGTGCAAAGCCACAGTCTCTCAAGTGGATAACAGTATCCACTGGTTCTGGAGGGGAACTAGTGCCAAGAGTGCTTCATCCTGTGAAGGACAGAGGTAGTGGATGCATGTCTCCACTGGTTCTGGAGGGGGACTGGTGCCCAGAGTGCTTCATCCTGTTAAGGACAGAGGTAGTGGATGCATGTCTCCACTGGTTCTGGAGGGGGACTGGTGCCCAGAGTGATTCATCCTGTTAAGGACAGAGATAGTGGATGCATGTCTCCACTGGTTCTGGAGGGGGACTGGTGCCCAGAGTGCTTCATCCTGTGAACGACAGAGGTAGTGGATTCATGTCTCCACTGGTTCTGGAGGGGGACTGGTGCCCAGAGTGCTTCATCCTGTTAAGGACAGAGGTAGTGGATGCATGTCTCCACTGGTTCTGGAGGGGGACTGGTTCCCAGAGTGCATCACTCACCCTGTGACTGTCCCAGTTGCGTCAGTGCCCCAGCCGCTTATGGGCTAGCGGTGCTTGATTTGGCGGTGCCCTGTTCAGCGGTGCTTGAGTTGGCGGTGCCCTGTTCAGCAGTGCTTGAGTTGGCGGTGCCCTGTTCAGCAGTGCTTGAGTTGGCGGTGCCCTGTTCAGCGGTGCTTGAGTAGGCGGTGCCCTGTTCAGCAGTGCTTGAGTTGGCGGTGCCCTGTTCAGCGGTGCTTGCCCTGTTCAGCGGTACTTACCTTTTCCCTGTTTCCTATCTAAAGAGAAACCCCAGAAATAACTTTGTACTTGCCGTGGCGTTCTTCTGTTTCTCTTGCCGGTACTGCCCTGGAGCCGCCCGAGTTCTCAGAATACACTGACCTAGGATACCGACATGGCTATAGACTTGGCCTGTGCGTACCACAGGTCCACCGATGTGAGATCACTACAACCCCGGCCCAACCTCAAAACCCTCACACCTCCACCAAAGCCCGTACCGAGATATCCTGTAGAAGACCCATATCCACGTAAACCAGGGGAGGGTCATCCAATGCAGGGACCCCAATGTTTTAACTGTGGAGAATGGGGCCATATAGCTCGCATGTGCCCCAGGAAAACAGAGGGGGTGGAACCTATGGAGATAGGAGTAACACGACGCAGAGTCCTATGTACTGGGAAAGGGGACACCAAATTTAAACAGACTCTAAAAATCAATGGTCACCTCCTCTCTGCCCTCATAGACTCTGGATGTAGTCAATCTGTCATCCGACAAGATCTAATAGACCCGGTGGATAAGAACACCAGCAATGGGTGGGTGACCATGTATCCCAATGCTGGCATTCCTGTGTGGGAGCTTGTGTGATGATGGTTTAGGGGGGTGTATGGGTATGTGCAGTGGGCATGCTTTAGTGATGGGTGTCCATGCGTTGTTGTTGCATGCAGGGCTTGGTGTTGGGATGTGTAGTTTGTGATATTGGTACATTTGTGAGGAGTTGGAGTGATAGGGGTGACGGCAAGGGTGTGGGTATGTGATAGCATGCAGGTAGGGTGGGGGATGTAATAGTTAAGATTTGACTTACCAGAGTCCATTCCTCCACCAACTCCTGCGAGGCCCTCAGGATGCAGAATCGCCAAGACCTGCTCCTCCCATGTTGTTAGTTGTGGGTGAGGAGGTGGGGGTCCGCCGCCAGTCCGCTGAACCGCCTGGTGGTGTCTTGAGAGCACGGAACACACCTTTCCCCGTAGGTCGTTCCACCTTTTCCTGATGTCCTCCCGATTTCTTGGGTGTTGTCCCACTGCGTTGACCCTGTCGACTATTCTTCGCTATAGCTCCATCTTCCTTGCAATTGAGGTGTGCTGCACCTGGGATCCAAATAGCTGTGGCTCTACCCGGACGATTTCCTCCACCATGACCCTGAGCTCCTCCCCTGAGAACCTGGGCTGTCTTTGCCGTGCCATGGGGTAGTGTAGGTGATGTGTGGGGTGGTGTGTGTGGTGATATGTAGTGGTGTGTTGTGTGAGGTGCGTGGAAGTTGTGTGGGTGATGGTGTTGTGTGCCTGTGGATGCTAGTTTGTTGATGGTGGTGTCTCTCTCTGGCCTTCGGTCGTGAATTTTGGTCGTAGGGGTTTGTGGGTGAGGTGGGTGTGTGTTTTATATTGTATTGGGTGTGTGGGAGTGGTGTGTGTATGTGTATCTGGTGTGTGTATTTCAAATTGTCCAATGTGGTTGTGTTTTGTAAAAGTGTGTGTATTTTGAGTGCGGCGGTGTGTACCGCCAATGGAATACCACGGTTGAAAGACCTCCGCGTGGATTCATGTGTCATGATAGTGTGGGCGTATTTCTGTTGGCGTGACGGTGGAGGTTTTGTTTTCGCCAGTTTATCACTGACCTTTGGTGTGGTGGACTTGTGTGGGTGTCTGAATTTTGGCGGATTCCGGGCAGTGGGTCATAATGACCGTGGCGGAATTCCGCAGCCGCGGCGGTGTGTTGGTGGTCTTCTGCACGGCGGTAAGCGGCTTTTACCGCCAATGTTGTAATGACCCCCTTAGTGTCCTCTTGAACATCTTCACACAAAAAGGACACTGCTTCTTGATGTGGTTATCTAGAAGGCACCTCGAAGTAGCTCGAAGGCACCTAAGATTTCGTTTTGCAGAATTGAGAGCATTTCACAAAAAGTAAAACATCTTTAGTAGCCATTTAAAAACGTGCACAGCTGCTGAAGATCGTAAGGGAAAAACTTTTCAGAAGAGGATAGAGAGTTGGTTGGAATGGAAAATAAATCTCATAAATTTCTAAATAAGGGTTCGACACTTCCCAGTGTTAAGTGATCCTCACAGCATAGTGCGGAAAGATGACCTGTCTTTCAGCTGTGGGGTATTTAAGTGAGCATGCTTGCTCGATCTTTACTTTGTGGGCTGAGTGAGTCATCCTACAGCCTTAAAAGCACAGAGCAATGTTTAGGTCCTTATGAGCCATTGTCCAATTATGCCAGCCTAGTCACATCACTTACATTTTTCTGTATTCAGGAAATTGGGTTTTAAAAAACTCTTTGGGGCTGATTGCGAGTTGCGGTGTTATTTTTCGCCCCGGATCAATAACTATTCAAAGGCATGTTATTTATCAGGTGTGATGAATAACACCTATTAAAAGTTTATAGGGAATTAACAAGCAGATTTTTATGTTTAACGCACCAAAATCCACATGATGTGGTAAAAACAGTATGTTTTTCCCTGATAGATGTCGGCAGGATTGACCTGCTGAAATTTAATGAAGATTAAATATCATATGCGTTAAATAACTTCAAACTCATAATTCCGACCCAAGCATAAATAGGGAATATGGGTCGGAATATTACGAGCAACTCAAAATCAGGCCCTTTGAGGGTTTAATTAGCATTTTTCAACTAATTGGAGTTTATTTGATTAAAAATAGGTAAAGGGTGTTATTACATAAAAGCACCATTGCTACTTTTGTTAATTACATTAGTTTAAAAAATAGAGTTTTCACTTGTAAAATAACGTGAAATAAAGAAGGCTGAGAAATGTAATGTTCATCAATATTAGCCGAGATCATACAAGGGAGACTCATCATTCTCCACTGACATATTTGTTTGAGGAGGAGGCTGGTATTGTCCATAGAATAGTAGAGTTGATCTTGTTGCTTGTAAGATGAATGGCCGCAATGGGGAAGGTCTGAAAAGACTGAAATACTGATGCTCACCTAAGGCCAGATGTATGACCCAGAGTTTTGCAACACGCAATTTGCTAGTCACAAATTGCAAGACGCAAAACTATATGGACAACAGTGTACTTCACACTGTTTGCGATTCCCAATGGGGTCGCAAATGCCCTACTTCATTAATATTCATGAGATAGTTCGCAATTTGTGAACCCATTGGGAATGGCTGCACTCACAGGGATGGTGGCCTGCTGGGGACAGCAGACCACCATGTCTGTGACTGCTTTTAAATAAAGCAATTTAGTTTTTTTGAAATGCAGCCCGTTATCCTTAAAGGAAAAGGGGCTGCATTTCAAAAACAAAATTGGAAAGTTTTCTTTTAATTTTTTCAGAGCAAGCAGTGATCCGTGGAACCACTGCCTGCACTGAAAAAATATTTTTGCTACCATTCACAAAGTGGAAGAGGTTCCGTGGGGACCCCTTCACATTTGCGAATGTGTTAGCACCAGTTTGAAATTGGTGCTAACTGCGATTGTTTTGTGTACGCATTCACGGTCACAAAACAATCATACGTCACACTGCGACTCGCAATTAGTAAGCTAACGCCCCTTCCTAAATGCGACTCGCAAACCTATTTTGCGATTCGGTAAATAGATTACCGAATCTCAAAGTAGGGTTTGTACATACCAAAATGTTTTTTTCTTGTTGCAAAGAATCGGGCCGTTTGCGACAAGAAAAAAGCTACGTACATGTAGCTCCTAGTGCTTTTCTCACCTGAACATTGTAACTCGCCAATTATTGAGTAGTTTTTAACTAAGGGCTTCCTTTAGAAGAACAGTCATTGACATGTTATAATGCAACTATTTTGTATGAACCAAAACAATGTTATCATATTACATTTATTTCACTTATCATGATGATATGCTTGTATGAAAAGTTAATAACAAGATACAAAGAGAAAACAGTGTATTTAATGGGACTTAATATAATGTTCCCGCTGTTACTGTCTGTACATGGTATATTTTGTGTTGCATAAAATCCAGAAAAAGCATTATACACCTACGAAATTGTATTTCCAATATCTGAATCACGTTTACATGAAAAACGAAATGTCCACCTAATATAAAGTTTGTCTTTGAAATACATACACGAGGTAAGGCAGTGAAAGAATCAATTACTGTGGTCAGCTATGGGATTGGTGGTAACATCTTTGCAGTACTCAAAAGATTTGTATTACTGTTGGGATCAGGCTGGTTCACTTTATCAAGAATGTTCGTGAGGCTAATATTTGCTTTTATTTGATTATTCCATTTGTTCGTGAGCTGTAAATTGATTTCACTCTGGGCATCAGCTGCATAGTCACTGGTAAAACTTGAACATCCTCTTGCAATATTCCTTGTATGATTTTCAGCGATATCTACGTAGGTTTCTTCAGGAGAAAAAAATAATACAATGAATCAGAAGCATTGTTAAAAACTGTGTTTTGAACATTGTTAACAAGCTGGGGTACAAAACTTTAGAATGACCATTTCAAATCAGAGTCTTGGTGATATCGCATCACGCAGTTGTATGCAGGTTATTTCAAAAGTTATTTATATATTTTGTGATGTTTACGAACCTAGTAAATTACTACCGTCAGATAGAAATACTTCAACAGTGTGATCTTAAACTATACACTGTTCAATTGTAGGTTAGACAGTTTTATCTTGATTTTTTTTAATTTTAACTTTTAGTGAATGGTTTGTGTATGCATTATTGATGCAACAAAATTATGCAAAATCAGCTGAATTGTGCAATTAAACAGCAACATGGATTATCTTTTTAAAGAGGAGCATCAGATCTCCAGCATTATTAGAGACCTGTGTTTCACACTAACACTCAGAGAGGTGTAGCAGATATGAGAAATGATCGTGTGACTTTTTTGTAGGCTCCTCAACTAGGGAACCTGAGTTTATACTACCTGGTGCTGCCATCGTCCAAACTGCTTGAGCATGTGCAAATCATTCTATCCCCTTCTGTCATAAAATAACTACATACATGCTTACATTTTATGTGAATTAGATCATGCTTAATTTAATATTAAGCTGTCATAAAAAATTGGAGTACACACTCACCATTGAGATCAATGATGACACCACTGCATATAATGCAAATCTTTTCGTATGTGTTATTCCCTGACAGTGTATTTCACCCACAGCTAAGCACTGTTGCCTAGCGCCAATGTGGACATAGCCCACTGCACAAGGAATTTAGCTGTGTGCAGCTGGGATTGTAGGCACGGCTTCAAGCAGGCCTTATACACAGATACCATAGGCAACCAGTCCTATTCTCACAGTCAAAAATAGGCTCTTACATCTGGATCTGTCTCCTGTAGCTCAGCTGCAGGACAGGTAATTGTCTTGATAGTTCATAGTGATGTCATTGATGATGCAAATGGTAAGAAGGCATGTAATGTCATCAGTGATGTAATCAATTATGTTGTTTGTGATGCCATCTGTACCATTACATGCAAGGTCATGAGCACAGCATTGAAGAATGAGTTACTGGTTGCACAGCTAAACACAGCTGATCAAACTCAATGGGTTTTCTTTTCTTCACCATGGCATCACTTAAACTGTCTTTTTTCTTGGAGATGTTTTGTTAACATACAAAAATGTCTTATGAGCAAAAGAAACCCTAGCCGAATCATTCACAAAGCTTTTCAGTGTTTTCTTTTTATCAAACCCCTTTGTATTTATAGTTTATTATTCCTAGCCCTCTGTTTGGCCTTTGGCAGGGCCCAGAGAGAGTTGACCGCTGTACTAAAGAACAAGTTACTTCCATCGGTAATGCATTATCTGGTCGAGACTCTATCTAGCTGCAGATTCCTTACCGTATAATTCCCTAGCGTCATCTTGGAATTTAGAACTTTTGCAGATCAATACCCTTGAGCGTGCCGTCGGGTGGCATCGTTCAGATCCGCGTAGTGTCGTTAGGCATCGTTGGAGCTGTTTGTGACATCACGGTTGCCTATAAAGGCACTACCTAGGCACATGTACGTCACTTCCTTTTACACAAACTTCCACGCCAGAAGCGCAGAGCCATGGAAAGAACCAACAGTTTGTCTGTGCAAAAACTAAGGCCCTGAAAGGGACAATCCCTGACCCTATTAGATGTGGGGAGGCATGGGTGGGTGTAAGGAATCTGCAGCTAGAAGGAGTCTCTACCGGATAATGCATTACCAAAGGTAAGTAGCTTGTTCATGTGCTAGAGACTTCTAGCTGCAGATTCCTTACCTTAGAATATATACCAAAGCAATAACCTCCTGGCCATAGGTTGCGGACAGATCTTCTTTACACTAAAAAGACCTGCAGGACCAAATGGGCAAAGTGTCTGTCTCTATGGACCTGATTGTCCAGGCAGTAATGTCTTGCAAATGTGTGCAATGATGCCCTCGTTTTTGCCTGATAGATATCTAGGACTGGAACACCTCATGCTAGCGCAGGGGTAGCAGCCTTGCACCTGTTGGCATGAGCCCTCAAGCCCTCAGGAGGCTGCTTCTTGGCCAGTGTGTAGGAGATCTTAATACAGAGAACAACCCAGTGTGAAATGGTTTGTTTCTGCATTGCCTAACCCTTCTTTGCTCCAACGTACCCCACAAAGAGTTGGTCATCTACCTGGAACTCTTTTGTGCGGTCAAGGTAGAACAACAATGCTCATTTTGGGTCCAGTCGGTGGAGTCGCTCCTCTTCCTTAAAGGGATGTGGTGGAGCAACGGAGGTAGGCAAGGTGATGTTCTGACCCAGGTGAAATGGTGCCACCACCTTGGGAAGGAAAGAGGCACACGTTCTGAATACCACCTTGTCTGGGAACATGGTGAGATACGTCAGCTTAGATGAGAGAGCCTGCATCTCACTCACCCTCCTGGCAGATATTACTGCCACGAAGAAAGCTGTCTTGATAGACAGCAGCCAGAGGGGACAGTTGTGCAGTGGCTCAAAGGGAGCACACATGAGAAAAGTGAGGACCAGATTTAAGTCCCAGTGAGGCATGACAAAGGGTGTAGGAGGATACATATGCACAACCCTTGAAGAAATCTAATTACAATTGGAGACTTGAATGCTGATTGGACAGTTGAAGAAGTGTCGACAGATTTCAAAGATAGCCTTTGAGAGTGCCCAAGGCAAAACCCTGTTGGGCAAGGATAAGATAAAGAGAAGGATGTCAGAGAGAGAAGCAGAAAGAGGATCAATAGATCTTTCTGTTAAAAAATACACAAAGTGTTTCCAATGGTAGGCATATACCGTCTTAGTGGAGGAGAATAACTTTACAGACTTCGGGGGAAGGTTGAAGGCTGTCAACTGTCACCACTCAATCTCCATGCATTAAGGCACAGAGTTGACAGGTTCCCGTGGAGAACCTTCTCCTACTGCTGCGACAGAAGATCTTCCCAAAGAGAAAGACTGATCGGAGGATTGATGCTCATTTTCAGAAGCTCGGGATACCATACTGTCCATGCCCAGTCCGGAGCCACCAGGATTACTTGGGTCCAGTCGTTCTTGATCTTCTTGAGAACTCTAGGCAGAAGTGGTTTGGGCAGAAAGCTGTACAGGAGTCCAAAAAGTAGCGGGAATAACAACCACTGCCTTCTTCTGACATCGGGACCCTTTCTGTGACTTCCTTGGCCAAGAGAGCCGTAACTTCCTCGCAGAGCAAGACTACATCCCTCCTTACAACTTTGGCTGTCTTTTGCCAAGACTGCTGCGGTGGCAGCTACCAAAAGACCGCGATGTTGGTGGCATTCCGACCTCCGTATTAAGAGTCACACACTGAAGACTTCCAAAAAACAGCCACAAATCTGATACCGCCAGGACTCAGGAGGCGATTCCACCACCTGCACTGTCATGCTGACAACTTTCCACCCACCATATTACAACCCACAAATTAGCACAGCGGTCCTTCCGTGGCGGAATATCACTGGTGGTCCAAACCTCCGTGCTCAGAACACACTCCTGTCAGAACATAATACCAACATTGGATAGGTAAAATACCCCACACCTGACACACATATATACACCAGACACACATACTCCCTGCACAACATAACAACTCCTCACACAACCCACAATCCTTTGTGACAAAAAACAACATATAGAGAGACGGGAGCAGGCACAATCACAATAGTTGCACCTGTACACTAGAGGCACATGAACACTGCACACTCAGCACACACCACACAACTGCACGAACAACACCATACAAACATCACAACTACACACAAACACCCTCACCCCACCTAGCACCCTACACTGCACCCTGCACACACAAGACCCAAAGACCCACCCACAACACAACCACTATGTCCTGTCAAAAGCACCCACGCTTCACTGAGCTGAGGGACATGGTCGATGAAATCATCAGGGTAGAGCCACAACTCTTGGGAGCACAGGTACAGCAAACAACCTGTGGTCTGGGGAACCCTGGGGGTCCGCAAAGCCTCTTCAGGTGGTCCGCGAATGCTTAGAAAATTAAATATTATTAATAGATTAGGTCCCCAGCTTTCACTAATGACTCAGTATGGGTCCCCGGTTTCCAATAATGATTTAGTGGGGGTCCCTGAGTTCCAGTAATGATAAAGTGGGAGTCCACAGAAGTCAAAAGGTTGGGAACCACTGCACTAGCCCATCTACATCAAAACCTGCAATGTGCACTTCACATCACACCTCTTGTATGTATGACTATTGCACTAGCTACAACAACTGGATGCTTTGACTGAGGATCAGTACATGGCAATGACAGCAATGCAATGGCACTACACAATACCAAACATACCCAAACACAGCTTCAGCACTGTCACCAATCCTAAGGGCCACTGATCCTTGCCCACTACCCTGAAATGGACTAATCATGCCCTTGAAAGTAAGAAAGTATACACCTTGCACAACAGGCACAGACAGGACAAACAACCTTGCATACACACATACCCATGTGGACACCTTGCTGCAATGTACAGCCATTCCCACTGACATTTACCAAGTCACAATGGCCACCAGCTAATAGGTTACACCTGTCATGTGAACCATAACACAGGAACAGAACCCACCCACTCAGCCAAAGTTACCAAGCCTGATTCGCAAAACCCCCCATGGAGCATGGTACACATGTCTGAATCCCCTATCCACAAACTGTGTTCGCAGTGCTGCACCTGTCTTTGCCGTTGATGAGAATCAAGTCAAGACACTGTATGATTCAGACAAACAGACAATCATTCACACCTCCACCATTTAACTCTCTCTCACTCCACCCACAGGTACCCCTACCACTGCCACCACACAGGCATTACCAGAGACAGCCAGCCCTCCTCAGGATGAAGGCCCCAGTGAGGAATACACCACTGGATGTCTGGACAGTGACGACCTACCTGGCCCATCTGGAACCCCTGGTCAGACTGCCACTCCCTGCCTCACCTTGCCCACTTCAACCCCCCCACCCTGTGGCACCAACATCTCAGCCAACCCTTCGTGCCCAAACCTGTGCCCTAAGGACTTTTCAATCACTCCACAGTGTGAGCCCCACAGTACAGGGACCTGAGCCGACCCCTCACACCAAAGACAATAGAGGCCCTGGTGGAACTGGAAGTGGGCACACTATGCTAGGGGCATGGGCAAATGGGGGCAGGGGCCTTGGGAGGCCTGTAGGCCAGAGGACGGGGCAGCCAAGGGGGGCATCTGGCCAGGAAGCCGTCTCCCAAGTCTTGGGAGCATATCAACTATCCCAGGACAGGGTGGGCCAGATCATATCCATGTTGGAGAAAAACCGGAGGCTGCTAGGGAATACCTCCAGGAAGTCATGAAGCAGTGGCAAGCTCACAATGCCACCATGGCCTCCATTGCAGGGATGCTCAGGGACATCAACACCACCATGCGTGCTTCCTCCACCCACCAGCAGGCCCCTTCCACTAGCCACATTAAATCTGAGACATCCACATCAGCAGCTGCTAGTGGAATGGAGGCCCTGCCAGGGGAGCCACAGACCTCAGGCACCCCTCCCACTGTAGCTGATGAACCCCCGCAATCGTGGACATCCATCTGGACATCCGGCTCGGGCAGAACCCAAGACCAAACCCACTGCCAGGAAGTGACCCTCTCCTGATTACACTCCCTTGTGTGCCACTGAAATACCCTGTTGACTGTTCATTAACATTTCTCTATTTTACAATGGCCCATGGAAACTGGACCTGTGCTACCTACAGTGCCGGCACCTACTCCAAGGATTCCATCTACCATGACCCCACTTATCACCTGTTTGATACTGTATGCACAATAGGCACTATAAATCACAGCTAGTACATATGTGTCTTTATTTGTACAAACACAATTGTTTGTTAACCTAATTGTTATGGGGGTATGGCCCCCAATCCAACAGGCAGTGTAATGAACTGCAGAGGGAGGCATCCTCTGTAGCAGACACAGTAGAACAGATATGTGCCAGGGTAGATGTAAGGGAGTCACTTGTACAATCACACACCAGAGTCTATCCACTGATCCAAACTGCAAAAAGACTATGACAGAGACTACCATCAGGCAAGTAGGCATGGTGCCACTCAAAGCACATGTGCGTCCATAGTTGTGGTGCCCAGTGTATTAGGCAACTAAACAGGGCACAACAGATAGCACTTCTACATCACCAGTCTCAGGAAATACATCACAAAACACTGTAGCTGGCACCTGTAATGTGCAAAGCTCTACTCTGTAACAGTAACCAAAGGCTATTGAACATGAATGCCTCACGCAATAGGTAGGAGTGAAAAAGATGAACAGTACACAGTCACTCGCCGGAATGACATGAGAACAGGGGAAGGTTGGACTCACTGCACAATACAGGCCTGTCCATAGGAGATGTGATTCTTGCAACCTAGTACACATGCTAGAGAAGAGACATTTTCCTACTGCACCTTACATGCAGTCACCTGCCACAACACACACATAGGAATAGAAACACATTACACCATCACTGATAATCCAAATCAGGAGGACCATTGATACCAAACTATGTTGAAATATTGCATGTGCAAATACACAGACAACATACCTGTATGTTACTGGAAGAACTGATTGATGAGCTCAGCCCTTGAGTCAGCTGCACCGTCCTCATCTGCCTCCTCACTTTCCATATCTGCATCACCAGCCACTGGTCGAGCTGCCACCACATCATCAGCTAGTAAGTGTATCTGAAGTCTCAGGACTAGATTGTCTGGCATGCAGCAGGCTACTATGAGCTGGCATACCTTTTGGGGAGTACAGAGGAGGGCACCTCCAGGGACATGCAGGCACATGAATCTGGCCTTCAGGAGGCCAAATGTCATTTCAGTTACACACCTCGTCCTGCCCTGGGCCTCATTGAAACAGTGTTCCCCTTCAGTGGCAGGGCACCTCACTGGTGTCAACAGCCAGGGAAGATTAGGATAGCCAGAGTCACCTGTGTGCGCATAGCTGGGACTTGTTACAAGACAGGTACAGCCACAGGGAACATTGTGATGACAGGTGCCATAACAGGGACACACATCCAAATGCAAACATACCAATGAGCCAAGCCCTCTCTCTGTGTAGACGTGCCATCATGTGTGGGACATTGCTGCTCCTCAGCACGTAGGGGTCATGCACAGATCCAGGAAACTTGGCTGTCACTTGGGAGATGTACTGTTCTCCATTGATGGAGTGGTAGTTTTTTCTGTTCCTATACACCTGTTCATTGGCACTGGGAGGGAGCAAGGCTATATGGGTGCCATCTATGGCCCCTATCACATGAGGGATGTGTCCCACATCATAGAAGTCTGCCTTCACATGGGCCAAATCCACTTGTTTGGGGAATCAGATGTAGCTGTCCAGGTGTATCAAGAAAGCACACAGTACATCCTTCAACACAAGACTGAAAATGGGCTGGGACATCCCTGCTGCCAAGTCCACTGTAATCTGAAAGAAGCCTGTGGCAAGAACGTGTAGCACTGACAGAACTTGAACTGTGGGAGGGATGGCATAGAGATTATGTATGGCAGGCAATAAATATGGCTCCAACTGGGTACATAGATACATGATGGTCTGATGATTCAGATGATAGGTCTGAATTATATGCCTCTCCTCCAGGGTTGCAAGGTCCACTAGCGGACGGTACACTGGTGCATGTCTCAACATCCTCCTGACAGGGTATGTAGGATAGAGAGGGGAAAATGTACAATGTGATATGCACTCAACACATGTTAGCAGAACATATCATAATCGGACACACCTAACATTGTTGACATGCTGTACACTGCTGACTCATACAATTTTGGGCATGCTGAAGTGGCATGCACTCCTTGCTGCCCCTCGCTGCCCCTGATCAACAGTTTCTGACATACATCACATGTGTCATGTTCCCTACGTGATATACTGAACTGTCCTGCACTTAGGATGTATTTAGTAATGCCATATACCTATTTGGTTACACCGCCAATCAGCTGACGAGTATATGGACATGCAGGTTATTTGACAACCAGCCACATAAGGTAACTGTGTCATGCATGTCACATGTATGAGTCAAATCATGATGGCAAAACATAGGCCTACTCCATATTCAACTGAAAAAAGTGTGTGGCACATTAATGCATGATATGTGCATAAAATGGCAGCCGTCTGTCCTGCATCACTGGACAGATGGAAGTGACTTAAGTTTGCCGGCGTATGTTGTCATGGCGGTGACGCAACCGCAGTGCAACTTCTCATTGGTTAACATTGCTGCCTACAGGGGACTGAGGCCAATGGCGAAAACTGCCGGCAGTTACAGTCCTGTAGGCGGTGGCCGTCACTGCCATTTTCTGCAGCCTTGCTCACTTGACTTCTGACACTCTAGCAAGCAAGACCTCCACGAGCTGAGCTGCTGTGTACTGTCTCTGGGAGCCATTGTGCCATATCCTGCAGGTGATAGGGCCCCCGCATTTACCCAAGAAAAGCTTGAGAAGCTGGTGGAAGGGGCCCTACCTCTGTATGGACAGCTGTATGTTGCACCAGAGGAGCAGGTGAGCCCAATGCCATAGTTATGTGTGATAGGTGCATATGTGAGGGTGAATGCCACAAATGTTCCGTTCAGGGAGTAAATGCATTCAGGAGGCATGGAGCATAGGTGTGTGAAGCGTGAGGATTGTTATGTGTGGGCATTTTGTGGGATTTATGTTTATAGTCCACTGCTCTTGGTATGGTGCCAGTCAAATAACTTTCGCCTGCGGTCTGTGTCACCCATGCAGGTAAACACCCATCCGAAGAAGGGGATCTGGTGTGCCATCGCCAAGCAAGTGCAGACCCTGGGGGTCCATGCATGTCGGAGCACCCATTGTCGCAAGTGGTGGGAGCACCTAAGGGGCTGGGCCCGGAAGACAACGGAGGCCCAGCTGGGGATGTCCTCCCACTGAGGGAGGGGTGCCCTTAGGACCCTGACCCCCTAATGGCCCGCATTTTGGTAGTGGCCTACCCTGAGGTGGATGGGCGTTTGAGGGAAGACACAGCAGCCACAAGGGGGTGAGTACTGACTGTATCTTTGGACCTGCCTGGTCTTTAATGGGATTGGGTGCCTCATTTCTGGCAGAGTGGTATTGTAGTTAATGCTGCATGTGTATCAACATTTGGAAGTGGTAAACAGGCACCCTGGAAGAGTATATTTTGTAGATGTGTCTCCATGCTTTACAGTCAGTGGATATACATCTCCCTGTTCCATACCTCTCCAAGTCTGTAATGTGGAGGTGCACTAGACACATGTGTGATTCCATCCTGGCCATCCAATGGATATGAATGTCTGTATCACCCTAAGCCTTGTGTGTGATCAGCTCCTGCCATCTATATTTGTGGCTCTGAGGTGTCAGTCCACTGCTATCTGTGTAGCCTACCTATATCTGTGATTGTGTGACTCTTCTTTATCACTGTGACTAAAGAAATCATGTACTGTTTCTGGTGTTGACAGATTGTGGGCCTGGCATTACAGTTCCACCACAGAACTGGCCTTCATGGGTCAGGTGTATTGGCCTGATGGCTGATTGGGCATATACAGGTGATCTGCTGACTTTAGGGTATGTGTAGGTAGGCAACGTGGTATACTGAAACATGTAGGGTTGATGAGGTCTGACTGCAAAGAAAATACATTCCTAGGAGCAATACTTGTGGGGATGTGGCCTTCCAAACTATGGTTTGGTACTGGAGGTGGTTAAGTGCCCTGGGAGATCCCTTATGTGTCACCATGGTGTGGATATGGCATGTATGACAAAGCCCTAGCTATTCCTATGCTGCATTGCTGACTGACTGCCTACATCATGTCGACATGGATAGATGGGGGCACTTCTGATGTCCTGTGACTCTTACTGTTTGCCTTGACTATTAGGTATTGGCAGATTAGGAGTGGTTTGGGTATTGCATGAAACATGCTGTGTTGAGGTGAAGGAAAATCTGTATTCTGTCTCCTTAGGCTGCTTATGTGGTAGTGGGATGTGTATTAGGTGTATTTGCAGTGGTGTTTGTCCATGTGTGCATGCCTAATGCATGCAAATATTTACCCCATGAGATGTGTGTTGTCTGGGCTCAGTGACAGGTTTCGCCATTTGTAGAATGGTGTATTTGAGGGTGGAGTTGTCATGGTGCCTATTCCAACTGGTGTACCTGCATGTATTATGGCGTGGAATGTGGACCACGATGTGTGTTCCAGAGGTACATCTGTTGTGACACTGCGCTCAGTGGATGTGGTAGGATGTTTAAAATGTGGTACATGGTCCATTTTATATGCACTTAGCAGTATGCTGAGTAGTGATATATGTGTGTTTCAGCAGCTCTGGCTCTGTGATAGGGTCTGACTACTCACATGGCTATACGAACATTCACATAGTACACAATTGATTTGAAGTGTTTGGGTGTCTGAGTGGTATTGGCTAAACAGAGTTGTCCTCCGTAATGGCATCAATATATTGAGTAATGTCTGAGGACAGGTAGGTGGTGTGTGGTCTGTGGTCTGTGAGTGGAGCTTGTCTTCACTGTAATGGACATTTTACAGAGGACATGAACTGTAGAGGTCTGCAGTTGTGTCAGCAGCACATCCAATGGGTGATAGGGGTATGGAGAGGTACGATGTGTATTCAGGCATAGTATTGATAGTGCATCCAGGGCAAGCTGTGCGAGCTTCAAAGGGCATTGGTTGGCATCTTGGCGATGAGTCAAGTAGTGCTGTCCTACGTAGGTATTGCTGTGTGAGGGTTGACAGATAAGTGTGGGTAGTAGTGACATGTCATAACATGATGTAGGTAATGTGTATTGGCAAATGTGATTGCCTAGCCCTGAAATGTACTGTGACAGATATACATGTTTAGCTGTGTGTCAATGGGAGGTATATGTTAACCATTTTGCACCCTACCTCTCTCTCTCTCCCCCTCCCTCTCTCTGTATTGTGTGCATCAGAATCATCTGGTCGAGGAGAGTGGGCACAAGTGAGTGGGGAACCAGCAGCCCATGGGACCCAGGAAGCTGGCACCAGCGACACTGAGGGACCCAGTAGGATGGAGGGTGAGGGGAGTACCACGGGGAAACCAGATCTGCCACCTCTTTATGGAACACTCCCTAGCTGTGGTGAACCCATCTGGGACCACTCCAGCATCAATCTTTATCCGCCACCCCCTTACTACCACTGTCCTCCCTGTAGCTCCCCACCCAGTTGCCTGTGCCCGCTCACCCAGGAGGGTAGGCGTCTCCTTCACCCCAGGCACCTCTACTCCTGCCCCAGTCAGTCCTGCTGTCCGCAGGCTATTGACCTGCTGAGGTCCATTTCAGTGGATCAGTCGACCATTGTGAATACCATCCAGGGACTGGTAGCTCAAGTCCAACAGAGCAATGCGTTCCCGGAGGGCATTCACAGTGCCATGACTGGCCTACAGAGATCTTTTCAGGCTCTGTCCTCCACACTGACGGCAGTCAGTGTTCCTTTGTCTACCGTTCCCCCCCTCCAGCTAAACCCAAACCCAAACCCCTCTCCCCATACCCATCCAAAGCACATGTACACACAGGCATGTATCCACCTCAGCAGACAAGGGTCTGACTACTCACATGGCTATACAAAAATTCACATAGTACACATTGGATTTGAAGTGTTTGGGTGTCTGAGTGGTATTGGCTAAACAGAATTGTCCTCCATAATGGCATCACTATACTGAGTAATGTCTGAGGACAGGTATGTGGTGTGTGGTCTATGAGTGGAGCTTGTCTTCACTGTAATGGACATTTTACAGAGGACATGAACTAATCAGGTGTTATCACTGTAGTGGCCTGCAGATGTGTCAGCAACACATCCAATGGGTGATAGGGGTATGGAGAGGCAAGATGTGTATTCAGGCATAGTATTGATAGTGCATCCAGGGCATGCTGTGCGAGCTTCAAAGGGCATTGGTTGGCATCTTGGGGATGAGTCTAGTAGTGCTGTCCTACGTAGGTATTGTTGTAGGTGTGAGGGTTGGCAGATAGGTGTGGGTAGTAGTGACATGTCATGACATGATGTAGTTAATGTGTATTGGCAAATGTGATTGCCTAGCCCTGAAATGTATTGTGACAGATATACATGTTTAGCTGTGTCAATGGGAGGTATATGTTAACCATTTTGCACCCTACCTCTCTCTCTCTCTCCCTCCCTCTCTATGTATTGTGTGCATCAGAATCATCTGGTGGAGGAGAGTGGGCACAAGTGAGTGGGGAACCAGCAGCCCATGGGACCCAGGAAGCTGGCACCAGCGACACTGAGGGACCCAGTAGGATGGAGGGCGAGGGGAGTGCCACGTGGGAAACCAGATCTGCCACCTCTTTATGGAACACTCCCTAGCTGTGGCGAACCCATCTGGGACCACTCCAGCACCAATCTTTGTCCGCCACCCCCTTACTACCACTGTCCTCCCTGTAGCTCCCCACCCAGTTGCCTGTGCCCGCTCACCCAGGAGGGTAGGCGTCTCTTTCACCCCAGGCACCTCTACCCCTACCCCAGTCAGTTCTGCTGTCCTCAGTGAGGAGGCTATTGACCTGCTGAGGTCCATTTCAGTGGATCAGTCGACCACTGTGAATGCCATCGAGGGACTGGTAGCTCAAGTCCAACAGAGCAATGCATTCCTGGAGGGCAGTCACAGTGCCATGACTGGCCTACAGAGATCTTTTCAGGCTCTGTCCTCCACACTGACGGCAGCCAGTGTTCCTTTGTCTACTGTCCCCCCTCCAGCTAAACCCAAACCCAAACCCCTCTCCCATACCCATCCAAAGCACATGTACACACAGGCATGTATCCACCTCAACAGACAAGGGTTCCACAGACAAACATACGCACCACAAGACCCACCACCAACATGCATATCAGACCCGCAGAGATCAAACTCAGTCACCACATCCGTACCCACCACAACCACTGACACCCCCATAAGCAGCACGTGTACTATACCTGCAGACACCACCCCAACAGCCAGTCACCCATCCACCATGGAATCTCCCAGCACCTCCTCCCCGCCTCCTCCCAAAACACCTCAACGCCCGCACTCACCCACCCAACAGACACCCAGCACCCACAAGCACTCCATGCACGCACCTGCACCCAAGACATCCACCAAGACACATCTCACAACCACTTCCTCTCCCTCCACTTCCAAACCCTTTTGCCATGACTGCCCCCATGTGTCACAGAAACATTTCCTCATGGAGTTTTCCCTGTTCTCTACCCCTCTTCCACCCCGTGAAACCCCCAAGTGCTCTGTGCCCCTCCCCAAGTCCAGCCCTTTCACCTCCAACTCCTCCCATTCCCCCCCCGGTAGTGCCCATGCCCCTGCCAAGTAGTCTGCCCCTCCCAAGCCCAGACCCAAACCCAAGGACCCCCCTCCTAAGACCAGACCTAAGCCCAAGGGCCCTCTTCCCAAGCCCAGACCCCCTCCAACACCACCCCCAATCCCTGAGGTACCTGCCTGCCCTCTTGATACCCCTACCTTATGGAGGTAATTTTGCAGTCAGGAGTCAAGTAGGGGCACAGTATGGTGCTGTTTGTGCCTTGGGCACCTGAGACTTTGGACTAGCCATTGGCCTTCAAATTGTATATAGTTTTAATATTTTTATTGCAGGACATATCTTAATACATCTGGGCCAAACTGCGGTTGGATTCGATGGCAACATGCTTGTCCTGCTGTTGTGTAGCCATTTTAGTTATAGCTTCCTGCACGTTAGTTTAACACACAATAACCAGTTTTACGGTCTTGTTTTATTTTCATCTATCTAACTGTTTTTGCTTAGCCCAGCACTGTGTTCTCAAACATAACATTCTTGATCACTTTGTGCTTCAGTCAAGGCTACAGTTTGGTACATTGCCGGTGAACATGGTAGAATATTAGTCTCCAACGTTCGCAGAAAATACACAGCCTCACGTAGGGACATTTTCTTAGAACATCAGTTGTGTTATCATAAAAACATTTCTTAGTCCCATTACACATTAAGATGGAGATTCCAGCCAGGGAACCACAACTGTATGCTGATTGCTGAATGCTTCGCTGCAGATGCTAACCCAGACAACAGGCCTTTGCCCAGGTATGAGAGTTGATGTCCTCCCAGGGGAACCTGAAAGGCAGAATTAGAGCTTAACATGCTGTGCTCAGATTATGACTTAGATAGGAAATAGTCCATAAATCTTAGTGACAATATGATAGCGTTATTCTTATGCTTCACTCTCCTTGTCACCATTTTAATATTGTCATGTTGTGTCGTCCTGGTTATTGCAGCTCACGCTTTGCTATCTTAAATGCAGTTGTTTTAGTAAACCAGTCATTAAAACTTATACTGCTTCTTATTGTCATTTATATATGAGACCGAAGTGTGAATGAGAGAACCACGACTTCCCTGAGAAGCCTAACATGTCATGCGCTCGGCTGCCCTGCTAGTTAGCCGGAGCAAAACCCGGATTTGGAGCGACCGGTGTCACCCACAGTGGGTTAGACTCAGTCTCCCACACCGTGGACGAGCGTGCTGCTCAAAATCCAGTAGTCTCATTAGAATAATGAGAGCCTACGCGACACTGCTTTTCTTTCAACATGGCTGTTTAGTGTTTGTGGGCTTTGGTTTGTGTGTGTGTGACGTGTGTGTGTGTGTGTTGGGTGTTGTGCCTGGGCTGCATGTGTGTGTGTGTTGCCCTGCCATTTGTTCTACTGCAGTCTTGTAATATGTCTGGCGGAAACATGGTCCCCGCCGGTCCGAAGGTGCCTACCTCCGTCTGTGGCGGCCTGACTGCACTGGTGGTACTGGCGGTAGTTTGGCTGTGTTCTGTTTGGAAGACTGCCATGGTCATTCACTGGCGGTCTTCACTGCCCGGCTGTCGGCGGTACGACCACCCCGCGAACATGGCGGTCCAGGTACCGCCAAACTCGTAATGACCACCTAAATGATCTTCCATCGGCCGTTCCTTTAATGGAGGCATAGAGGGAGGGAAAGACTGGTAGGTGAGGGAATAGCCCTTCTGTATGATCTGCAAGACCCATTTGTTTGATGTTATGGACCACCAGTGAGGGAGATGAAATTGAATCCTCCCTCCAAATGGATGCCTGTGGTCTTGCAGAATCACACTAGGAGGACTTCGGTGCTGTGGAGGAGGGGGGCTGGGTGGTGGATGACTTCTGTCCAGCCCCTCTGGGTACCACTACCTCATCCTCACACAGGATGCTGACCTGACGGAGGACGGTCGCTGGTCTGTGGATGGTATGGTATCCTGCCCCTTCCAAAGCCTTGAAAGGGGCGAAAGGCAGACTGTTGGCGAGGGGTCACCAAGAGGCCCTAGGACCTGGTCATAGCCTGAGAATCCATGAAACACTCCAACGCCGAGTCTGCCTTTTCACCAAATAGGCGGGACCCATCAAAGGGCATGTCCATAAGGTCTGCGTGGACGGCCCCCGAAAAGCCAGATGTACGAAGCCAGGCATAGCGACGAAGGACCACCATAGACGAAATCGCTCTACCCAGCGAGCCAGTCGTGTCCAAACCACACCTAACAGTAAAGTTGGCTGTATCTCTCCCATCTTTGACAGCTTGTAAGAAAGTGCCCTGCATGCCCTCCAGGACCTGAGGCAGCACCTGCGCCACTGTATCCCATAAAGTATGGGAAAAACGGCCCAATAGGCATGAGGTGTTTACTGACCTCAATGCCAGGCTGGAGGAAGAAAACCCCGAACAGGTCACCTCCCAACACCCACGACCCCAAGGAAACTCATTTCACTTCCCACCTGCCAAGCCAGGATCTGGAAGAGGGGGTTTGCATCCCTGCATTTCTGCTTGTGGCACCTGTGGACCCGAGACATTTTGCGTCATTGGCTGGTCAATGCCTGACAACAGCTTTCCCTCCTGGTAAAACCAGGGGAGGTATCGAAGGCTACAGGCTGTGCGTCAGACCGTGGGAGGGGCGAAGGCCCAAGGAGCGAGACACCTGATGGTAAGTGCCGAGGCATTAGGCAGGCTCTGTGTGTGACATTCTTGATCACTCTGTGCTTCTTCCAAGGCTACAACATGGTACATCGCCGGTGAACGTAGTAGAAGTTTAATCTCCAACATTCATAGAAAACACACATCCTTACGTAGGGACATTTTCCCAGAACACCAGCTGTGTTGTTATAAAAACACTTCCTTGTCCCTTACAATTTAGAGGGAGATTCCAGCCAGAGAACCACAACTGTATGCTGATTGCTGAATGCTTCGCTACAGATGTTAACGCAGACCGCAGGCCTTTGCTCAGGTATTGTGATGATGTCTTCCCAGGGGAACCTGAAGAGCAGAATTAGAGCTTAACATGCTGTGCTCTATCGTAGCTTAGGTAGGAGTTAGTCTATTGGCAAAAGCAGCAATATGATAGCGTTATTTTTATGCTTCACTCTTCTCGTCACAATTTTAATACTGTCATGTTGTGTCGTCCTGGTTATTGCAGCTCACGCTTTGCTATCTAAGATGCAGTCATTTTATTAAATTCATTACTAAAACATATACTGCTTCTGGTTGTCATTTATATATGAGACTAAATGTAACTGAAAGAAACGGATGAGACCTGAGTGACCGCGGCTTCCCTGAGAAACCAATTATGTCATGTGCTCGGCTGCCCAATCATCCCTATCCTTGGGTAGAGATGAGGCACTGCCAGTTAGCTGGGGCAATACGCGGATTGGAGCGACAGGTGTCACCCGCAGTGGGTTAGACAGTCTCCCACACCGCGGGCGATTCGGCAGCGCAAAATCCAGTAGTCTCATTAAAATAATGAGAGCCTACGCGACATGGCTGCCAGTATTATGCTGGTGTGGCTTGCTAACTTAGAGTGGCTTGCCAGTTGTACCAGCTACTCCTCGTTCCATCTGCCTTAATGCTTCACTGATATCTACAGAAGCTTTCACCCAATCTGGATTCTTTATGTCCTCACAGGATTTGCTTCTCATATGGTGAGCCCTTTCATGATGTATTGGAAAGAAAGGCAATTCTGGACAAAAATACATCCTGCGTTTATGATTTGGAAGTTACTGTCCCTCAAGTAGCGTGCTCCTGCTACCTCCCTCTGCACTTACAAAAGTATGACCCCCAGCGCCTAACTACACTGTTCAACTTTTGCGCAACCACACTCTACGACTACATGGTTGCGTAGAATACTTAGAATAAGACCTCTAAACAGTGTGGCACAGTGACAATTAAAAATAGATGTGCCAACGAGAAGCAGGTGGTGCCAAGATGCTCTCAGAGATTATGTAATAAACGTATTGTAGTATGCTGGCCTGGTGTGTGGTGGGTACCTAAGGTACTTACACTTTATACCAGGTCCAGGTATCACCTATTAGTGTAGTTTAGTCAGTGTCTAGAAGCCAGGCTGTCTAGAGGTAGCTGTGGGTAAGCAGCCAAGACTTATCTAGGAGACAGACAAAGCTCATGCAATACCACTGTAGTCACACAGCAGTCACACACATGAAAGAAAAGACTGAGGTGGTCATTACAACCCTGGCGGACGGTATTAAAGCGGTGGTAAGACCGCCAATAGGCCGGCGGTAAAAAAATCGGAATTATGACCGTGTTGGAAACCGCCAACAAAGACAGCCACTTTAACACTCAGACCGCCACGGCGGTACAGACAAACAGCTTGGCGGTCACCACCAACAGACAGGCGGAGGAAAATGTACCGCCCACAGTATCACAACCTACCAATCCGCCACCTTTTCTGGGGCGGATTCACCGCGGATAAAAACACGGCGGAATTTCGAAGGGAAAACGCTCACCTCTACACACTCCACGAGGACGGAGGGCACCATGGAGCCGGAACTCCATATTCTCCCTACGATAGTCTTCCTGCTCCTATACCAGGATCATCAACGCCGGCGGCGAAGACCACGGTGAGTACTGCACCTACGACATAGGGGAGGGGGGAGTCAAAAACACAGGGACACACACAACCAACATCCCAACCCCCGCCCCCACCCTCACCCACTACAACGCACACACCAATGCATATCTATACATTACACTAACAACCCCCAACCCCCCCGGAAGAATGCAAAGACAAAAGGAAATGAGTTGAACCATTGTAATATATCAAAATACAGTAAGCAAGTATATACATATATATATATATATATATATATATACACACAATAAACAAAATATACACCACGATTAGTAGTGCAGGTATTGCACCATTCATAGTCAGTGGACCACTGGGCCCAAAATGCATGGGCGAGGCCCACACAAGATACCGATCAAAACGGAGAGAACACTGCAGGGGCATCAGATCGAAATAAAACAGGCACCTCAGGGGGAAGGGAAGGGGGGCACCTCAGCCGGATGAGTGCACGACGCCAGATCCACGAGGGGGCTCCATGCCCATTGATGTATCCTGGGGAGTGCAAAGCCACAGTCTCTCAAGTCTCTACAGTGGGTGGGTTGCCCACTGTACCATCCTGGGGAGTGCAAAGCCACAGTCTCTCAAGTCTCTACAGTGGGTGGCTTGCCCACTGTACCATCCTGGGGAGTGCCAAGCCACAGTCTCTCAAGTCTCTGCAGTGGGTGGCTTGCCCACTGTACCACCCTGGGGAGTGCAAAGCCACAGTCTCTCAAGTCTCTACAGTGGGTGGCTTGCCCACTGTACCATCCTGGGGAGTGGAAAGCCACAGTCTCTCAAGTCTCTACAGTGGGTGGCTTGCCCACTGTGCCATCCTGGGGAGTGCAAAGCCACAGTCTCTCAAGTGGAAAACAGTCTCCACTGGTTCTGGAGGGGGCTTTGTGCCCAGAGTGCTTCATCCTGCCAAGGACAGAGGTAGTGGATGCCTTTCTCCACTGGTTCTGGAGGAGGCTTTGTGCCCAGAGTGCTTCATCCTGCCAAGGACAGAGGTAGTGGATGCCTTTCTCCACTGGTTCTGGAGGGGGCTTTGTGTCCAGAGTGCTTCATCCTGCCAAGGATAGAGGTAGTGGATGCCTTTCTCCACTGGTTCTGGAGGGGGCTTTGTGCCCAGAGTGCTTCATCCTGCCAAGGACAGATGGAGTGGATGCCTTTCTCCACTGGTTCTGGAGGGGGACTGGTGCCCAGAGTGCATCACACACCCAGTGACGGTCCCAGTTGCGTCACTGCCCCTGCCGCAAATGGGCTAGGGGTGCAATCCATGGCTGTCTTTGCCCTGTTCAGCGGTCCCTGGCCTGTTCAGCGGTGCTTGAGTTGCCAGTGTCAGACCTGTTCAGCTGTGCATTCCATGGTGGTCTTTGCCCTGTTCAGCGGTCCCTGGCCTGTTCAGCGGTGCTTGAGTTGCCAGTGTCAGACCTGTTCAGCAGTGCATTCCATGACGGTCTTTGCCCTGTTCAGCGGTCCCTGGCCTGTTCAGCGGTCCTTGCCAAGGCGGTCCTTCATTGCCCAGCAGGGCTGTGGCTGGCGGTCCTTCATGGGTCAGCTGGGCTGTGGCTTGCGGGGCCCTCCTGGCCAGCTGGGCTGTGGCTGGCGGTGGCCTCCTGGCCAGTGACGATGGGGCTGGCCTCCTGGGCAGTGACTCTGGCGGTGGCCTCCTGGCCAGTGACGATGGGGCTGGCCTCCTGGGCAGTGACTCTGGCGGTGGCCTCCTGGCCAGTGACGATGGGGCTGGCGGTGGCCCCCTGGGCAGCTGGGATGATGGCAGTCTTCACTGCCGTTGTGCTCTTCCCAGACTTTGGAGATTTCTTCTGCCCCTTCCCCACCTTGGGAGGAGTTAGAGCTGAGTCTACACTCCCCCCGGGACCCTTGTGAGCGGCTTTGCTGGCTGGAGTCTTCCCCCTCCACCGCCGGGCACTGTCCAACTTCTGGTGCTTCACAGGGGGGGACTGGCTGTGCTCTGGCTCCATGCCACACTGGCTGGCCTGGTGGCCGGTGCACTCCACATACCTGTAACAACAGGCACCACTGGTCCCGGAGATTATTTTGGTCAGGTGCTAGTACGGGACCTATGAGTTGGAGTGGGGGGGTGGTGGGAAATAGGTTAAGGGGGGACAGGAAAAGTTGTTTGGACACACTGGGACGGGTAGCTGGAGGGGGTTTGGGAGTGGAGGAAGAGGTGGTGGTTGTAGGAGGTGTAACGTTTGTGGATTTGGGTGCAGGTGCATGGGCTGGAGGCTGCTGTGAGGTGGATGGCTGTTGGGTGGGTGTGTGCCTGCGGTTGTGTATCTTGGGAGGGGGCGTCACAGACACACTGGGAGAGGACACTGGGGACGTGGAAATGGTAGTGGGGGTGGTGAGTGCACCTGAGCGGGGTGCGGTGGTGGGTGTGCTGGTGCGGGACGTAGTGGCTGTTGTGGTAGTGCATGCAGGTGTGAGTGTAGAAGAGACTGGGAGGGAGGAGGGAGACGAGGACGGGGACACAGTGGAGGCAATGGATGTTGGTGTGTCATGCTTGCGTGAGTGCCTGTGGGATGTGTAGTGCTTATGTTTGCCTGAGCTTCCCTTGTGTGTTGAGGTGTGTGCAGGCTGGTCTGATGGTGTGCTTGGGATAGGCTGGGGAACAGGGGATTGGGTCTGAGTGGAGGAAGTTGGAGGGGGGAGGCTAGACACAGGGACAATAGCTGCCATCAGGGCTGAGGCCAGAGTTTGCAGGGTTCGATGAAGGGCAGCCTGACCAGAATGAATGCCCTCCAGGAATGCATTTGTTTGTTGCAATTCCCTTTCTTCACCCTGGATGGCATTCAAAATGGTAGACTGCCCAACAGTGAGAGACCTGAGGAGGTCAATGGCCTCCTCACTGAGGGCAGCAGAGGTGACAGGGGCAGGGGCTGAGGTGCCTGGGGCGAAGGTGATGCCCACCCTCCTGGGTGAGCGGGCACGGGGCGAAGGCTGAGGGGCTGCTGGGAGGGCGGTGCTGGTAGGGGGGTGGCGGCTGTACCTGTAGAAGTGGGGGGGCACAGATTTTGCCGCCACCACCAGTGAGCTCCCATCGGAGGATGAGTCCGTGTTGCTGGTTGCAGATCCTGTGACCGCTGTGGTGCTCCCCTCGCCCTCCGTCCCACTGGTGTATTCTGAGTCCGTGGTGTGGCCCTCCATGGCCATGTGGGATGCAGCTCCCTCATGCTCCGGTGCCACTGTACCTCCGCCTGATGATGCTGATGCACACAAGAACAGGGAGACCACAAAAAGGGGGGACGACAGAAGAAAGACAGGTTGAGTGCATGGCTTACCGCTACCGTTGGCGGACAATGCAGACACAGCAGCCCCTGCACTACGTTGCGCTGTTGGGCTCTACAGATGCAATTCCTGGGATATGGCCTACATGGCTATGGACGACATCTGCACACATAGATGACACAGGGGCATGAATACCTGTACTTGGCACTCTACAGAGGTGGGGTGGGGTGCCACATGGCCTGCATTACGGAGGGGCCTAGCCTACGGAACTCGCCCTGGCCTACGGAAACCCACAGGCCTCCTCCCCCACCCAGACACCTTCACTGCGCGCAAAGTCCGCTGAATGATGTTGTACTCACCCCCTTGTGTCTGCTGTGATGCCCTCAAGCGCCCATCCAACTCAGGGTAGGCCACCGCCAGGATCCGGAACATCAGGGGGGTCATGTTTCGACGAGCACCCCTCCCACGTTGGGAGGCCATCCCCAGCTGACCCTCTGCCGTCTTCTTGCTCCAGTGGCGAATGGGTGCTCCGTCTGTGGTGGACCCCCAGGGTCCGGACGTCCTTCTTCTGGTGGGCGCTGACCTACATGACATGTACAGGGGAAGAAGAGTAGTCATTAACAACTGCACCGTCTAAGTGAGTGGCCCACATCCCTACCCTTGCCATGTGGCACATGCATTCACAGTCCTTCATGCACGCAGAACTGTGCCCCTTCATTCTTACAACCAGCCCTATCCACACAGGCATAGCCCATACAATGTGCTCCCTGTGTACTTACCTGTTGGTCTGGAGGACCGTAGAGTAGCGTGTACTGGGGAGGACCCCGTCCACGAGCTTCTCCAACTCCTCTGCAGTGAAGGCAGGGGCCCTTTCCCCAGACGCACGAGCCATTGTCTCTTCCAGACCGAGGTCACAGCAGCACTTGCAGTGTAGGTCCTCTCCTGTCGAAGATCAGGTATCGAGTGATTAAACAGCTAGAAAATGGCAGTCACGTCCGCGGCAGTCACGTCCGCAGCGGTGCGTACCATCACCGCCGGCGTACATCGTCTTTGGCTCCTGGGACCTATAGGGTCCAATGTTAACCAATGCAGCATTGCGCCGCGGTCTTCAACCGCCTACCGCAACGGTATACAACGCCAGCGCAGTTACCTCACATCCCATTGTCCCACTTGAGAGGTCAGGCAGCCACCATCTAAGGAGCCCACATGGCCTAATTACCAACTGAGTCACACATACCTAGGCCTTGTCTCACAACACAAATACAGGCCGCATTTTGTGTATGAATGGTGTTCTGTGTAGACTGTGGGTACATACCTCTGAGTTGTTTGACTCTGTGGTCGCTGTTGTCCTTCCTAGGCACCGTCCGCTGGGACATGTGAGGAGATGGCGGAATCCTCCGGTGTACTGACCGCTGGTGGACCTGTCGACAATGGAGGAAAGAAGTTTGATCATCACCTACAGGTTTGACCATGCCACAATCCAGGAACTGTGTGCCCAGTTGGAGCCTGACCTGATGTCACCAATCCGCCATCCCACAGGAATCCCCCCTCAAGTGCAGGTGCTATCAGTGCTCCATTTACTGGCAAGTGGGTCATTTCAAACAACAGTGGCCATAGCATCAGGGTTGTCCCAGCCTATGTTTTCCAACGTGTTGTCCAGAGTGTTGTCTGCCCTTCTGAAACACATGAAGAGCTACATCGTTTTCCCTCAGGCGGAGGACTTGCCTACAGTTAAAGGTGACTTCTATGCCCTTGGACATATCCCCAACATCATAGGTGCCATTGATGGGACCCATGTAGCTCTGGTCCCCCCCCCACAGGAATGAACAGGTGCACAGGAACCGGACAAGTTATCATTCCATTAATGTACATATGGTGTGTTTGGCAGACCAGTACATCTCCCAGGTAAATGCTATGTTCCCTGGCTCTGTGCATGACGCCTACATCCTGTGGAATAGCAGCATCCCTTATGTGATGGGTCAACTCCAGAGGCACCGGGTGTGGCTATTAGGGGACTCTGGTTACCCCAACCTTTCATGGCTACTGACCCAAGTGAGGAATCCCAGGGCAGAGGAACGCTACAATGAGGCCCATGGGCGGACTAGGAGGGTGATCGAACGCACCTTCAGCCTCCTGAAGGCCAGGTTCAGGTGCCTCCATATGA
This sequence comes from Pleurodeles waltl, assembly GCF_031143425.1. Taxonomy (NCBI): domain Eukaryota; kingdom Metazoa; phylum Chordata; class Amphibia; order Caudata; family Salamandridae; genus Pleurodeles; species Pleurodeles waltl. The sequence continues at coordinate 316,538,056 of NC_090442.1, read as the reverse complement.
CAGGTGGATCCCTATTCTACTCACCAAAGAAAGTGTGCCAGATTATCGTGGCCTGCTGTATGCTTCACAACTTGGCTTTGCGACGACAGGTGCCTTTTCTGCAGGAGGATGGTCCAGATGGCGGTGTTGTGGCAGCTGTGGAGCCTGTGGACAGTGATGAGGAGGAAGCAGAGGAAGAAGACATTGACAACAGGGACTCAGTTATCCAGCAATATTTCCAGTGACACACAGGTGAGAAAACATTCCTGCCTACTACAAGTACTTTCACACTTCTACCTCTATCCTGTCTGTCGATTTCAACCAGTATATGGTCACTGAGTTGTACATTTCCCTTACGGTTTCACAGGTGTGGTTTCCAACGTGTGTCATCTGCTTAGATTCCTCATGGACTTGAGATGTGTGACATAGGTATGTTGACATTACATTTGAAACAGCATTTTGTCACTGGGTGTTTATTGAAGTACTCAATATTGGGGGGGGGGTGTAAAATGGTGAGGGGTGATGGTGGAGGAATGCCCATGGCAGAGTCCACTCTATTAGTCTCACAGGTGCATTGCCCATATGGGCATAGGAAGTGGAGCTGGGGCAGTTCCAATGTGGACAGGGTTACAAAGTGGGACAGTGGTTTGACAATCATGGTGGTCTCATTTCTTGGCGGGGGTCTTGGCATCGTGCTCTATCTTGTTCCTGGATCTCAGGGACCGCTTGCGGGGTGGTTCTCCGTCTGTGGGGGGAGGGGTGCTGGTGTGGTGGTCCTGTGGCGGTGCCTCCTGTCCACTAGCGCCAGCGGAGGTGGTGGGCAGTTCATCGTCCATGCTAATGTCAGGGGCCCCTTGGAGTGCCACAGTGTCCCTCCTGGTGTTAAATATTTCCTTCAGCACCCCTACGATGGTGCCCAGGGCGGAGCTGATGGTTCTGAGTTCCTCCCTGAACCCCAAATACTGTTCCTCCTGCATGCGCTGGGTCTCCTGAAACTTGGCCAGGACTGTTGCCATCGTCTCCTGGGAGTGGTGGTATGCTCCCGTGATGGAGGAGAGGGCCTCGTGGAGAGTGGGTTCCCTTGGCCTGTCCGCCCCCTGTCGCACGGCAGCCCTCCCAGTTTCCCTGTGTTCCTGTGCCTCCGTCCCCTAGACCGTGTGCCCACTGCCCCCAGGTCCCTGTTGTTGTTGGGGTGGTGGGTTATCCTGGGTTCCCTGTAGTGGTGGACACACAGCTGATTGACGTGTCCTGGGGACGGAGGTATGGGCCCGCTGGGTGGGTGCTGTGCTGGTGTTACCAGAGGGTCGAAGGTCTGTGGTGGGCTCTGCCTGTGTGAGGGGAACCGACTGTCCCGAGGCCCACGATGGTCTGGGCTGGTCATCTGGATCCAGTTGGACAGAGCTGCTGTCATCACTGTGGGCCTCTTCTGTGGGTGGGGTGGAGTTGTCTGGACCCTCCTGTCTGGTGACGTTGGGTAGTGGTCCTGCAGGGGTGTAAAAGCATGATTATTGCATCTGTGTGTGTCATGGTGTGCAATGGATGGGTGACCGTGTACCCCAGTGCTAGCATTCCTGTGTGTGGGCTTGTGTGATGATGGTTGAGGGGGGTGTTATGGGTATGTGCAGTGGGCATGCTTTAGTGATGGGTGTCCATGCTTTGTTGTGTCATGCAGGGCTTGGTGTTGGGATGTGTGGTTTGTGTTATTAGTACATTTGTGAGGAGTTGGAGTGATAGGGGAGGGGGCGAGGGTGGGGGTCTGTGACAGCATGCAGGTAGGGTGAGGGATATAATAGTTAAAGGTTTGACTTAACAGAGTCCATTCCTCCACCAACTCCTGTGAGGCCCTCCAGATGCAGAATCGCCAAGACCTGCTCCTCCCATGTTGTTAGTTGTGGGTGAGGAGGTGGGGGTCTGCCGCCAGTCCGTTGAACCGCGATGTGGTGTCTTGAGACCACGGAACGCACCTTCCCCCGTAGGCCATTCCACCTCTTCCTGATGTCGTCCCTATTTCTTGGGTGCTGTTCCACTGCGTTGACACTGTCGACTATTCTTCGCCATAGCTCCATCTTCCTTGCAATTGAGGTGTTCTGCACCTGTGATCCAAATAGCTGTGGCTGTACCCGGAGGATTTCCTCCACCATGACGCTGAGCTCCTCCTCCGAGAACCTGGGGTGTCTTTGCCGTGCCATGGGGTGGTGTAGGTGATGTGTGGGGTGGTGTGTGTGGTGATAAGTGTGGTGATATGTAGTGGTGTGTGGTGTTTTGTGCGTGGAAGTTGTGTGGGTGATGGTGTTGAGTGCCTGTGGCTGCTAGTTTGTGGATGGTGGTGTCGGTCTCTGGCCTTCTTTCGGAAAATGTTTGGTTGTAGGGGTTTGTGGGTGATGTGGGTGTGTGTTTTATATTGTATTGGGTGTGTGGGTGTGGTGTGTGTATGTGCATCAGGTGTGTGTATTTCGAATCGTCCAATGTGGCGGTGTTTTGTATGTGTGTGTGTGTTTTGAGTGCGGCGGTGTGTACCGCCAATGGAATACCACGGTTGAGAGATCGCCGTGTGGATTCGTGGGTTGTGATAGCATGGGCGTATTTCTGTTGGCGTGACAGTGGAGGTTTCGTTTTCGCCAGTTTATCACTGACCTTTGGTGTGGCGGACTTGTGTGGGTGTCTGAATTTTGTCGGATTTCGAGATGTGGGTTGTATTAGCTGTGGCGGATTGCTGCGGCCACGGCGGTGTGTTGGCGGTCTTCTGCACGGCGGTAAGCGGCTTTTACTGCCAATGTTGTAATGACCCCCTCAGTGTTACAAATATAAAGGTACTTTATTTTAGTGACACAATACCAAAATGTACTAGAGAGGCAACCCTCCAATAGGAGGTAACTAACACACCAAATATATACACTAGTTACCAGAAATAGGCATAGAAAGTGATAGAAAACAGTGCAAATACAGTAATATAATAGTGACCTAGGTGGACCCTAAACCTTATACAAAAAAAATGGAATGTGAACACAGGACCCCTGCCTAGGTAAGTGGAATGTGTAAAGGGAAGCTGGAGGTGCTAGGAAACCCCAAGGGTAAGTACCACAGGGCCCCCTAGTGACCAGGAGAAAAGGAGTAAGTTAGTGGATTTTCCCCAAACCACCCAAAAGGAAGGAAAAGAAAACAATGCAACACCTAGACAAGACTGCAAGAAACCAGTGGTGGATTCCTGAAGAGGAAGACCTGCGGAAGAAAGGGACCAAGTCCAGAAGGCTCAGAAGAGTCCAGTAGGAGTAGGCGCTACTACCCACCAAGCTGTGGATGTAGGGGTTGGTCGACGGTGATGTGAAGAAGGTCAGCACTGCAGCCCTGGAGTCGGTGAAGAGTTCCTGACGGATGCTGATAATGTCCCACGCCAGAAGAAGTATTGCAGTCGGTGTTGATGCAGGAATTCCACCAACAAACCTTGGCAAAGGAAAGTGTCACGGTTGGCGAACAGTGGAGCTGCCGGAAATCAGCAAGGCCCATCAGGACTCAACCCAGGAGGGGGAGTCAGAGGGGACCCTCAGCGACACAGTAAGCCCACTGAAGCAAAGGCAGCACCCACAAGAGTCCCACAGGACGGGTACACAGGAGTCGCAGAAGAGCCCACGTAGCACAACTGAAGAAGAACCACGCAGAGGGTTGTGTATCACAGAAAGGTGTGCTGGGGACTGGAGCTACACACAGCCTGGAGGTCCCTTGGAGGAGATGCAAACAAGCCTTGGCAGCTGCAAGAGACGCAGTGCACTGGGTTAATGTCCTGCGTGGGAAGGCAAGGGCTTACCGCCACCAAAGTTAAGACAGCTGGCAGAGAGGACCTGTGATGCAGGATTCACGCAGCTCAGGATAAGAGATTCATGCAGCCAGTCGTCATTGCAGTAAGTTCCTGCTGATGCAGGGGAGTGACTCCTTCACTCCAAGGGAGATTCCTTATTCCTTCTCATGCAGACTATAGACCTGCCACCCTCAGAGGATGAACAGCCAGGGAAATGTTGCAGAAGCTAGAAGGAGCAGTGTAAACAATGTTGCAAGAAGAGTCTTCTTCGTGGATGCAGATTGTTCTGGATTCCTGGAGGGTACAGTCACGGTTTCAGTGGCTAGCAGTCGAAGTAAGGTTGCAGAGGAGTCCTGCTGGAATCTTGCAAGTCAAATCTGAGGACCCACCAAAGACAGAGACCCTAAATAGCCCTCAAAGGGGGATTGGTCACCTAGCCAGGTGACTACCTATGAGGAGGGGACTCTGATGTCACCTGCCAGGCCTGGCTACTCAGATGCTCCCAGAGGTCCCTGACAACCTTGGATTCAAGATGGCAGAATCCAGAGACCCTCTGGAGGAACCCTGGGCACCACTGCAAAAAATGGTGCAAGTCAGGTTTGAGGCAAAAATCAAGCCTCAAACCGGACTTGCGCCATTTTTTCACGCACAACCCCCATTGAAATGACTCCTGTCTTAGCAAAGACAGGAGTCATGCCCCCTTGCCCAATGACCATGCCCAGGGACTTCTGTCCCCTGGGCATGGTCATTGGGCATTGTGACATGTAGGGTGGCCCAAATTAGCCCCCCTATGCCACTTAAAAAAAATAAAATAAAATACTTACCTCAACTTACCTGTACTTACCTGGGATGGGTCCCCCCATCCATGGGTGTCCTCCAGGGGTGGGCGAGGGTGGCAGGGGGTGTCCTTGGGGGCAGGGAAGGGCACCTCTGGACTCCTTCCATGGTCAGAGACCATGGAAGTGAGCCCACAGGTCCCTTAACGCCTGCCCTGACCCTGGCGTTAAAAAACGGCGCATATCAGGCTGTGCGCCATTTTTTAAAGCCCGCCCTCTCCTGTGCTTCAAAAGGCAGTTTCCCGCATCCCCAAAATTACTCACACTGAGGAATTTTGACGTCCACGGGCTTGGAAATCAAAGTTTAAATATGGTGCACGGTTTGCACCGAATGTGCATCAAACTTTTTGACGCACATTCGGCGCAAACAGAGTATAAATATGCCCCTTAATTCTCTTGACCCAAATCATACATTTAGATTATTCCAAAAACATTTAATTTAATTCAGTTTCAGTTTTTGTATAAAAACATCCGAAAAACAAACCCCAAAATTGCTACATACATAATTAACACAAAACCAATTAAATACATACATATATGAAACAAAACAATGAATTGAAATTTTACAAAAAACAGGACTTGTAAATTGATTTGGTATAAGACTTGAAGTAAACATTTCTTTCCAGTGTTGACACAGGGACACAGAACTGTGTTGAATATATAAAATTTAAATTCATTCCTTAGTTTCACATATATACATATTGAATTGGTTTTGTGGTAATTATGTATGTAGCATTTTTTGGGTTTGTTTTTCTGATACAAAAACTGAAATTGAATGATGTGTTTTTGGAAAAAATGGCAAGTATTATTCAGGTCAAGAGGATTAAGTTTCTTGCTCGTGATTAGCAATATTGATCTGAATCAAACCCAGCTATAGTATCATTTATGTTTGTTTTGTTATTTGTGGCTTATCCTGACTGTATAAAGGGCCCAACCCCTTAGTAAATCACAAACCTTCTAAAAGTAGCATTTTCAAAACTGTGACTTAAAATCTGACTTTACCATTAGAGAATATTTTTAATTACAATTCCTGAGACACCAAATATGACTTTCCTACCTGCTCCCAATAAAACATTATCAATTATTAAACGTAATAAGGCAGTGTTATCCTATGGGACAGGTAGGCTTCACAGTACTAAAAAACGAATGTAGGAGTTTTTCACTATCAGAGCATGTAAAACTTTGCAATGACAATGCACCCTGCTCAATGGGCTACCTAGGGCCTACCTTAGAGGTGCCTCATATGCAGTAAAAGGGGAATTTAAGGCTTGGCAAAGGCGTTATATTGCCAAGTTGAATTGGCAGGTTAAAACTGAATTCAGGCTGCAACAGCAGGTCTCGGACATGTTTTAAGGTGCGACTTAAGTAGTTGGAACAATAGGGGCTGCAGGCCTACTAGTAGCATTTATTTTTCAAGCCCTGGGTATATTATATACCACCCTTTAAGGGACTTATACGTAAATTAAATATGCCAGTCAGGTGTAAGCTTATGAAACCATATTTAGGGGAGTGTGCACAAGCACTTCAGAACTAGGTAGCAGTGGTAAAGAGTCCTAAGGCAAAAATGTATGGGGGAAGACCACCCGAAGGCTGACAGATCTAACAGGTGTCCTACACAGCTAAACGTGGGTAGAACTACCCAACCTCCTGGGAGTTCTCATCACTAAGGTAGAAGAACCTGGATAGACCATCAGCAGTGGCATGGTCTATTACCTGTAGGGAGCTGGACCACCTCAGCATCTTTAGATTCCCCCCCCTCATTTCCATTAGCCACCTGAGGGGCCAGTCGTCTGTTTGAACCCGGAAGTGAGTCCCATGCAAGTATGGTCTCAGCTTCTTCAGTGTCCAGAGCACAGCAAAGGTTTTCCCCTCAATAGCACTTCACCTCTGTTCCCTGGGAAGTAACCTCCTAGAGATGAAAGCTACAGGTTGGTCTAGTCCCTCCTGATTGAGCTTATAGGACTGCTCTATGCCATGCACTGAGGCACCCTTGTAGACTATGAACTCTTTGGAAACATCAGGTGCCATGAACACGGGCTGTGCACATGGCCTGTTTGAGGGAGTCAAAGGCTTTCTAGCAAGCCACCATCCAGAATACCTTCTTGGGAATCAGCTCAGTCAAGGGGGCGACAATGAAGGCATTACCCTTGCAAAACCTCTTGTAACATCTAGTGAGGCCCAGGAAGGCCCTTCCTCAGTCTGAGTCTTTTGGGGGGGAGGGGGGGTCCCAAGCCACAGTAGTCTCAATTTTGGTTTGGTGGGGCGGCACCTTACCCCCATCCTGTCTGGCACTTGCTATCCTTGTGAGTCAGGCCTACGGGTGTGAGACTACGTGTGAAAGCATCTATGTTAGTGTGAGACTGACTGTGACAGTCTATGTCTGGGAGTCAGTTAAACCTGTTGTCTAAGGGTTATTGGGGTCTAAGGGCCCAACAATGCTAATGCCCACCCTTTCAAAGGGGTGCCAGCAACAGGTAAGGGATTCAGGGGAGCCTTAAGTTTCTTCCCTATTTTCTTACAGGCCTGGCAGGTAAGGCAAGTCCTGCAGAATGCATTGGAGGCTATCCTCACGTGGGGGTCAATAGAAATGGAAGACAAGCCTGGCAAAGGGCTTGTCCTGCCCCAGATGCCCTGCCAGAAGTATTTCATGAGCCAGCCCCAGTAGGATGCCCTATAACACTGGGGGACTACAAACACACGTGTTGCCCCATGCACAGGTGCCTTAGGCTCACTAAACAGGTGGTCACTCTCCCAATAGAGGAGGTGATTTCCAGAGGTATCATCAACTGTCTGGGCTCCAGTTTGCTGCTTTATGCCCTTCTGGGTTGGACTCTCCTTCTGTGACTTACAGAACTATCCCCTGGTGGGTCCTTCTTTCTATACAACAAGCTCAGGCAGGTCACCAAGGGAGGCAATGTCCTCCACGGTAGTCTCTGGGGTGGCCTCCTCGGCATCCCACCAAATTCTAGGGTGGGCCATTCAGGGGTTGGTTTCCCACTACCCTTGCCCTTCTCTCTCTTGGCAGATGTCTGAGCTATTTTTTCAGGTTCCTGACTTCCTTGACTCCCATCCTAGTCAGCTATGGGCCTGGTGGTCACACAGACCCACTTAGGCAACCCCAACATTTCCAGGAGTGACCTGAGTTCCACTTCATTCTAGTCAGTGTGTTACAGAGAATTCCCTAACAGACAGTCCACAGGCATTGCAGGGCTCACATCAAGTTTTAGAAGACATGAAACCACCACCCCCATTCAAAGGGAATCAGAGCCATAGGGTAGTGGTTCTCCTGTTGTCCGCTACTACAACCTAGTGGAATATATTGGGAACCACTTGCATTGAGGACACCAGATGACACCTGACAGTAGTTATACTGCCTCCTCTGTCCCTCAGAGCCTCTACCCTCTGTCCATTGATGGTGATCCACTGCCTATACTTGGAAGTATCTGAGGGCAAGCGGGCTTTAGTGGGCTGACCACCTCTTTGTCACCCAGGGACACTAGCGTAATGTAAGTTGTCTCCCTTATATTAACTGCAGTCATCTCATCCCCCAGCACTATGCTAGCCAACCCCGGGGCCTACCTATCTCTGGGGGTGGCGTTCCCTTGGGACAGTTCAGATAACCCTTAGTATGCCCATTCTGGTAACATTCTTAGCACTTGGCGTCAAACTTGCCAGTGTTCTCATCAAAGAAGCTTTTCTTTTTTAGTGGCCAGATTGGGATTGGAACTCTTTCACTTAGAAATGTTTTGTGTGCCTTAAGAAAACTCTTTCTTGTTTGTGGGGACCCCTTTTGGGAGTTCCCCCCCCAGATGCCTTCTTGGGCAGTCTGGTGCTGACCCAGAGGTCTGCCTTCTCAGCAAGCTTCCTGGAGTCAGTCAACTTGCTATCTACCAAGTTATGGCAAAGCTTTCTAAAACAGGTATTAAGCACATGCTCCCTCAGAATCAGGTTGTATAGCCAAACAAAATCATCACTTTGTCAAGCTGGCCTCTCCTTCCAGGTCAGGACCGTAGGATGGGTTATCCCTCCCTTCATCCTCTGTCAGTTTTTCTCCACAAAATTGTCATCACCATCATCCTTCCCTGAGGCAGGCACCTCCTCAAGGTTGTGAGAGCTACCCGGAGATCCAGTTTGGTAGCCCTCTTATCTGCTTTCAACCCCCTCAGTTTGCAGAGTTTTAGCAGTTCAGCTCTGCTGAGGGTGTGGAAGATGCACTCCTTTATCTCCATGGTGAGGGAAAACAAGGAAGGTGAATTAAGAATAGGGAGAAAACAGCCAATCGAAAACAATTAAGAATTTACAAAGAGGTTAGCTCTGGTGTCAAATTATTTATCTGGGATTTTTGTATAATACAAATCACTGTATGGTACTGCACAAACACAAGTCCTGATCCACATACCTGAGTACCAATGTAAGAAATTGGGTTGTTAGCATTTATGGAGTGTGTTATTCCAGGAGGCATCAAAGCGATAAACCGGAAAAGAACAGTGTGAAAGGTGAGGACACAAAGCACAGAAAACCTCAACAACTAGGCAACTCAAGGGAGGACTAATTAAAAAATAACCATGTTTTCACCTGCCTATGAAAGAGCAGGTATGAGTTTAAACTCCGGGAGGGAGTTGCACAAACTGACAGCTGCCTGTTCCCCTCACCTGGCTTTCCTACATCTAGGTACCACCACCTTACTACATTCAGCTGGTCTCCGAGGCCTAGTAGGGACATAAAAATTAAAGGCCGTCCTAAGATAAGTCAACCCCCTTAGATGCAGTGCCTTATCAGTCAAGCAAAGGGCTTTTAAAAGACAGCTGCTTCTGCACTTGTAACCAGTGAGGAGATCTTAATCCCTTCTTGACTAAGAATTGTTTGGCTGTCCCAAGACCAAATGTGCCACGTTTCGGATAATTTGGAGCTTATTTAATGAGTACTGGTTGATACTGTTAGCAACCTGACCAGAGAACTCTAGCATGTTCAAAATAACATCTAAGAGACTGGTCACCATTACTTACAATGAATAAATCAAAATGTCCCATGCAGTGTGCTGGTCAAGGACTCGGTTAACACGGGTCCAAAACAGGAGGAAGAGTCAGGGAAAGATAATGGCACAGGCATTGGTGCTTTTTTTTTTAAAACAAATTAAGCACTGTACATGGTTAAACCTTCTGCACACCCTGTGTCTGCTAGGTTTTGTTTAAAGATACGCATATTAAGATGTGGTAATTGAGCACAGCACAATGGGTGAATAGTAGATAATTGGCTGCTACGGTATCCAGTGGTAACTGAGCCAAACCTCTGCTACACACCTGTGTCCCTGGAGCCACTGCAAGTAACCCTAACAAGTAATGGGAGCAGTTGTGGCTCAGTGGCTACAGCTAAAGATTTTGGGCCTTGGGTTTAACATCTTGTGATTCTGGGCAAATTGCTTAATACGCCTGTGCCTAAAAATGTGAACTGTACTTATGTAATCCCCCCTTTATGTGCAGACATTATGTAGCTCACCTCCCAAACAAATCTCCCCAAATAACGTAAAGTGCACTTTTGCTTATAGCTAGGTTTGCACTATATAAATACCAATATATGCATACCGGGCTAGCATATCAATGTTAAAACTGTTGCCAAAGTGAAAAATGCATTAGCTATTAAAAAGCCTGTTTTATAAATTTAGGAACCTTCCACAAAGTGGATTACTTCATCGGGTTATAAAGATATTATGGCAATACAGGTTATAAAGATATTATGGCAATAGCAGAGGCCCGTATTATGCTTTCTAATTTTGCCACTTTCATTCTAACAGCTGCGAAAGGCAATGAACTACATCTCCCTCATAACCATGGTTTAAGACTGAGGTGAAAGATTCTTGGAGATGAACTTTGGCCCTGATATTCTGAAATTGTGTCATCATCTAACAAAATCACATCTGTATTCTACAGTCGCATGACAGAAGCTTGACCTAACAGCAGAGGTAAAGAACCCTAGCAGTTAGATGCTTTGTTTGGCTTCTCAAATCATAAATGTATTAATGTGGCAAAACCTTTTCCATCAAATATCAGAATAGCGCAAGGTCTCTCTTTACTTTGTTTATAGGGATTCGATGGGCCCTTTGCAGCTAAGAAACAAGGGCCCTCATTACAACATTGGCGGTAAAAGCCGCTTACCGCTGTGCAGAAGACCGCCAACACACCGCTGCGGCCGCGGAATTCCGCCACAGCAATTATGACCCACAGCTCGGATTCCGCCAAAATTCAGACACCCACACAAGTCCGCCACACCAAAGGTCAGTGATAAACTGGTGAAAACAAATCCTCCACCGTCACACCAACAGAAATACGCCCACACTATCACGACACACGAATCCACGCAGCGGTCTTTCAACCGCGGTATTTCATTGGCGGTACACACCGCCGCGCTCAAAATACACACACTCTTACAAAACACAGCCACATTGGACAATTTGAAATACACACACCTGATACACATACACACACCACTCCCACACACCCATTACAATATAAAACACACACCCACATCACCCACAAACCCCCACGACAGAAAATTCAGAAAGAAGGCCAGAGAGAGAGCACCAGCAAGAACCACAGCACCCACAGGCCCACAACACCATCACCCACAGAACTTCCACGCACCTCACACAACACACCACTGCATATCACCCCACATATCACCACACACTCCACCCCACACATCACCTACACCACTCCATGGCACCGCAAAGACACCCCAGGTTCTCGGAGGAGGAGCTCAGGGTCATGGTGGAGGAAATCGTCTGGGTAGAGCCACAGCTATTCGGAGCACAGGTGCAGCACACCTCCATAGCTAGGAAGATGGAGCTATGGCGAAGAATAGTGGACAGGGTTAACGCAGTGGGACAGCACCCAAGAAATCGGGAGGACATCAGGAAGCGGTGGAACGACCTACGGGGGAAGGTGCGTTCCGTGGTCTCAAGACACCACCTGGCGGTTCAGAGGACTGGCGGCGGACCCCCACCTCCTCCTCCACAACTAACAACATGGGAGGAGCAGGTCTAACCAGTGAGAGGATCTTAATCCCTCCTTGACTAAGAAGTATTTGGCAGTCCCAAGACCAAATGTGCCACGTTTCGGATAATTTGGAGCTTATTTAATGAGTACTGGTTGATATTTAAATAAAGGGCATTGCAGTAGTCTAAGTGAGATGTAATAAGCACAATGACTATTGACACCCTAAGCTCCTTTGGGAGGAAAGGCAAGATTTTCTTCAATGTTCCTAATGATCCAGAAGCAGGAGCTCACTCTTCTATTAACCTGGGTGGCGAAAGTCAAGATGTTATCAAAAATCACACCCAGATTTTTGGCCACAGCCTCTCGAACAGTTAAAGTGCCACACATTTCCAGCTACCATCAGTTGGTCTAGATCGAGCTATCCATTCCAATAACCAAGATCTCTGTTCAGTTTGAGTCAGTTCTCCCTTATCCACCTGCTGATTTCCATCGTGCAAGCCCGAAACCCCTCAGCCATCTCCTCCCAGCCATTGGAGATGAAAATGATGATCTGGGTGCCATCTGCACAGGACGACACGTGGAAACCGAAGGAATGCACCAGCTTCGTCAGAAGGGTGACATACAAATTAAATAGGGTAGTACTGAGGGCTGACTCTTGTGAACTCCCACAGGGGAGCTGGAAAGGTTTGGCTCTGAAATCCCTACGGCTGAGTTTAAGTGTCCTATTCAGCAGAAAGGAATCCAATAAATTAAGCGCTGCATCCTTCAGCCTTGCCTGTCAGAGCCTTTGCACCAACAAAGATGGAGATATAGTATCAAAGGCTAAGGACAGGTCTTACAGTACCAGAATAGCCATGCCTCCCTGGTCAACTTGCCTGCAAATGGAATCAGCAGTCATTGTAAACGCTGATTCAGTGCTATGTTTCCTCCTAAACCCATTTTGAGAAGGGTCTAGGAGTTCTTGATCCAAAAGATACTGGGCCAGTTCCTGGTTGATATGCTTCTCCAGGATTTGAGCTGGGACAGAGAGCTCTGGCGCAGATTTTTTAAACCGCCAGAATCCTCCTTAGGTTTTTTCTTCAGAAGAATAACTGCATCCTTCCAGCCATGCAGGTACACACCAGACTCCAAGACCTAAAAATAGACCTTCTCCAAGGCCTCCAGAATAAGGTCAGGGACCAACTACAGGACCCTGGGCAGACAAGGATCATTCAGTGAGCCCGAGGTGGGTCCTTCTAACAGAGTCTTAATTCTAGTCACAGACAAAGGGAAGAACCTTGGCTAAGCATCTGAGATTAGTTCTGGAGTAATACCTTCCCCACCAGGAGTAACGGACCTCTCCGTCTGTACTGCCATTCCAAAATCACTAGGACTATCAGTATGTACAGGAAAGTCTGCAAAGATATTCATGACCTTGTCTCTGAAGAACTCTATTACCTTGTTGCAGAAACCTTGGGAGTTTTCTACCACATGAAGAATAGGAGGTGAGAGGAGGGTGCCGTATTAAAGAGTTCTTTAGGAATGTTAATAGAAGATCTAATTCTCTATGAGGAGCACTTTTGTATTTGAGAATAAGCTCCCTAATTTTGGTTTTCTCTTCCAATTTAGGAATCAGTCTCCATCTTTGTTCCTGCCTCTTACACTGCATTTCAGGGTCCTTGAGCTCCTCTGAAAAACACAAGGCAGATGGTTTCCTTTTGACCTTAGGGTAGCTCTTGTCAGAGGGGCAACCTCCTCAATGGCCAACCTAACCGAATTGTTGAAATTCTCTGCCGGGGAACCCGGATGCCTTAGGTCCTTATTTTTTAATTTCATCCGTTAAATTGCCAACTGAGATTTTACTCCATTAGGGTTGTAGAGAGCTTTGGTCAAGCAACAGCTACAATCTCTTGTAAGGTGAACCACAATAAGTCACTAAATTAACCGGTGCTTAACCCTGGGTAGGTTGGCAAAAAAGCTATCAGGCTTAACTTAGAGGCAATGTGAAAAGTATTTATGCAGCACACAAACAGTAATAAAGTGAAAATACAGCACAAGAAAAATCCCATGCCATAGAGTAAATTTGAATAAATTATTTGACACCAAAACACCAAATCTCCACTCAGCAGAAAAGGAAAAGGAGTCATGAATTTTGACTAACTAGTGCCTAAAACAACAAAACGCCTACCGCAGACATCTAGTCACACGAGACTAGGTCAAAGTAAACAATATGGCCTACCGCGGTAGAGCACCATTCAGATATACGGAGTGGACTGGATCCAGTCAGTACTTACAATTGGAGAAATTTTGAGAAGAATGTTCTGATAATGTAAAGTTAAACGGGGCAAGGCAGCAGGCAGTGTCCAAGGAGGGAGCCTTAGGTCACAGCTGCAGTTAAGATTTCTAAATTCGGACTTAGGGCCTGATTACAACTTTGGAGGACGGTGTTAATCCGTCCCAAATGTGATGGATATACCACCTAACGTATTACGAGTTCCATAGGAAATAATGGACTCGTAATACGGTAGGTGGTATATCCATCACATTTGGGACGGACTAAAACCGTCCTCCAAAGTTGTAATCAGTCCCTTAGTCTCTTTTTTGGAAGTCGAAAATCTCTAGTGGAACAAACCAGGAGGCTGTAGCTGAAGACAATTCCAAGGGCTCAGATACTCCTTTGCTGAATGACTGCTGAACAGGAATTGCTGCTGTGGAGAAGAACGTAGTGGGAGAAGTCGCAAAATCAATCCAATTGGCGATTTATCTCAGGCAGATACTGTCTCAGAGCAGGTTTTGCCCAAAAACATTCTCTGTCATCAGTTTTGGATTTTGTCCATTTGGGTACTTTTATCACCACAAGCAAGGAATCAGGACTGGCGGGACACTGCTCGGGAGTGAAGGGCTCATTCAGGCTTGGCCCAAGTGCGGGTTCAAGACTGTGCAAGCCCCTTGTGTCCCAGTGGTTCTGAACAGGAGACCAGCAAACTAGCTCTTGGTGTCACTCTGATAGTCCTGGGTTCAGGTATAGATGCAGGGCTCAACAACAGGCTGGTCTCTGAGGGTTCAAGGCATGCTCCAGCCAGCAAAGCCGTCCTTCCAGGTACAGCAAATCAGTCTTACAGAGTTAACAGTGGGCCACAGCAGCAAACAGTCCTCTGAGAGCCCTTCTGCATGTCCAGAAAGTGAACTGAGTCTGATTTGTATGCATAGTGTCCTTCCTCTGGAAGTTAGGAAGGTAGGAAACACTTCAAGGAAGTATCTTTGTAGTGCATGGAATCTCCTAACTCCCCTAACCTGGCTCCGAGCTGGCTGCAGTGACAATGTGGTGGTGATAAATCCTTTGTGTGAAGCCAGAGCACAGCCTATTCAGTTGTAAGTGGGGCTGTGCTCAGCTCCACCCCTATCCCCCATCCTGTCAGCAGGTGGCCCATTTAGGCACCCCTAATCTCTCTATTGTGTGACTTTCTGGGAGGAATTCACAAACTCTAACTGCCGGTTGCACCCAGTCAAGTGACCCAACACAGGCTGCTGGCCCAAAAGGGCTAGGGGCAGGAAAATGACAAGTTTCTAATGTGGCATTTTCAAAATAGTAGCTAAAATTCCTACTTTACAATGAAAGAGGATTTTTCATTATAATTTGATAGATACCAAACATGAACTCGCTACCTGGTCCCAATCAAAAGTTACTACCTATGAAATGTAATAAGGCAACCCAATGTAATTCTATGGGACAGGTAGGCCTCACAGTAGTGAAAAACTAATTTAGGAGCCCAACCTTTTGACTACCATGCACCCTGCCCTATATGCTATCTTAAGGGAAATTTATGTGCTGTTATAGGGGAGTTTAAGGTTTTGCTAGGGGGCGGGGTTCTACTGCCACGTCAAATTGGCAGGTTAAAACTGCATTCAGGCTGCAATCGCAACTCTGGGACATGTTTTAAGGTGCTACTAAAGTGAGTGGCACAATAGGTGCTGCAGGCCCACTATCAGCATTTAATTTACTGGCTTTGGGTATATGTCTCCCACACTACAAGAGGTGTATAAGTAAATTAAATGTACCAATGAGACATAAGACAATTAAGCCAAGTTTAGGTGAGTGAGCACAAGCACCTTAGAACTGATTAGCAATGGTAAAATGCACAGAGTCCCAAGGCCAACAAAATGGAATTTTAGCAACAAGAATGGAAGTAAGCAGGCAAAATGTTTAAGGGAAGACCACCCTAACACTGACATATTTAACAGTGCGCCTTCCAGGTGCAGTCTATAGAGGGTGCAACTTCCAGTGCATAGATAGAAGGCAGAAGGAATTGGAAGAATGGAGAGAGGGGAGTAGGCTAATTGGAAATACAGGAAGAGAGGTGATAAACGAGGGATGATAACAGAAGGACAGAAGGAAGTGGAATGGCAAGAGGATAAACTGTATAGCATGTTAATGGTGATAGAGTGCAGAAATTAAAATGGCGGAAACGCCAATGGTGAAAGCAGGCCATGCCAGATGTGGAAGTGGGCAGCCGCCTGATTAGAAAAATAATAGGTATGAACATTGAAATTTATTTTTACAAATTAGCCACTGTACATTAGTTTAACCTTCTGCACATCCTGTGACAGCTAGGTTTTGCCTAAAGATATGCAAAGTTAGGTGTGGAAATTGGCACAGCAGAATGCATGCCCAATGAGCAGTGGGGAATGGACTGCAGCGGTGACCAGTGATTACTGAGCCAAACGTCTGGTGCACACCTGCATCCTCTGGCACCACTTCAAGGCAAGCATCACATGTAGTGCGAGGAGATTTGTGTTAGTGGTGAATGAGGAGCACCCAGTATTCCAAGGTACGTGGGTAATACAGCCATACAAGAACAATATTCTCTTAGGAATCATTTGAACACACTTTGCTGCTTAAACAAGGAACACCACTGTATGACAAACTTCTTCTAACTCCCAATAAATGTAATCCACACCAGTTCACCAGCAACATATGGCATATTCATATCATAAATCCATGCTAGAGAGTTCAACAAAAATGCAGGGGGTCTAAGTGACGGTGCAGCCCAATGAATAGTACAGAGGTGATGACCAATGGGACCAATGCTCCTTTTTTAAAAATTGACGATATGGATGTTTAGGTTTTTTTATTCTGGCATTGTATGGTATGGTTAAGACCCAAAAAGTAACTGTTTTCACCCCTCAGATCGATTTGTATGGGGGTTTTCCTCAGGACAGGAAAATACTGTTAGCAGCCTGACCAGAGAACTCTAGCATGTTCAAAATACCATCTAAGAGACCGGTCACCATGACTTACAATGAATTCATCAAAACAGCCCATGCAGTGTGCTGGTCAAGGACTCAGACAACGTGGGTCCAAAACAGGAGGAAGAGTCAGGGAAAGATAATGGGCACAGGCATTGGTGCTTTTTTTTTTTTTAAACAAATTAAGCACTGTACATGGTTAAACCTTCTGCACACCCTGTGTCAGCTAGGTTTTGTTTAAAGATACGCATATTAAGATATGGTAATTGGGCACAGCACAATGGGTTAATAGTAGAAAATTGGCTGTTACGGTATCCAGTGGTAACTGGGCCAAACCTCTGCTACACACCTGTGTCCCTGGCGCCACTGCAAGTAACCCTAACAAGTAATGGGAGCAGTTGTGGCTTAGTGGCTACAGCTAAAGATTTTGGGCCTTGGGTTTAACATCTTGTGATTCTGGGCAAATTGCTTAATATGCCTGTGCCTAAAAATGTGAACTGTACCTATGTAATCCCCACTTTATGTGCAGACATTATGTAGCTCACCTCCAAAACAAACCTCCCCAAATAATATAGAGTGCACTTTTGCTTATGGCTAGGTTTGCACTATATACATACCAATACCTTTGTCACCCTGTGCATACTTAAACTGCCCCAGCTCCACTTCCTATGCCCATTTGGGCAATGCACCTGTGAGACTAATAGACTGGACTCTGCCATGGACATTCCTCCACCATCACCCCTCACCATTTCACTACCCCCTCCAATATTGAGCACTTAAATAAACATCCTTAAAGCACAAAACAATCTGGAGTCTGTCTGTGATTTCGAAATAGTGTATTAGCAATTACAGTGACAAAATTCTCTTTCAAGTTTAATGTCAACATACCTATGTCACACAGCTCTAGTCCATGAGGAAACAAAGCAGATGCCACACAGTGGGACCCACATCTGTGAAATCGTAAGGGAAAGTGACAACTCAGTGACCATACACTGGGTGAAAAAGACACACAGTAGAGAGGTAGTAGTGTTAAAGTACATGTAGTAGGCAGGTCTGTACTTACCTGTGTCTCACTGGAAATATTGCTGGATCACTGAGTCCCTGTTGTGCATGTCTTCTTCCTCTGCTTCCTCCTTTTCACTGTCCACAGGCTCCACAGCTGCAACAACACCGCCATCTGGACCATCCTCCTGCAGAAAAGGCACCTTTCGTCGCAAAGCCAAGTTATGAAGCATACAGCAGGCCACGATGATCTGGCACACCTTCTTTGCTGAGTAGAATAGGGATCCACCTGTCATATGGAGGCACCTGAACCTGGCCTTCAGGAGGCCGAAGGTCCGCTCGATCACCCTTCTAGTTCGCCCATGGGCCTCATTGTAGCGTTCCTCTGCCCTTGTCCTGGGATTCCTCACTGGGGTCCGTAGCCATTACAGGTTGGGGTAACCAGAGTCACCTGCAAATGGTGAGGGACAACTGTTAGACATGCACTAACCTGGAAGGATATCCCCAGACCCAGGCGACCATTCCCACTGACTTGCTTCCAGGTGCTCACCTAATAGCCACACACGGTGCCTCTGGAGTTGACCCATGACATAAGGGATGCTGCTATTCCACAGGATGTAGGCGTCATGCACTGAGCCAGGGAACTTGGCATTCACATGGGAGATGTACTGGTCTGCCAAGCATACCATCTGTACATTCATAGAATGATAACTCTTCCGGTTTCTGTACACCTGTTCACTCCTGTGGGGGGGTACCAAAGCCACATGGTTCTCATCAATGGCACCTATGATGTTGGGGATGTGTCCCAGGCCATAGAAATCCCCTTTCACTGTAGGCAAATCCTCCACCCGAGGGAAAATGATGTAGCTCCGCATGTGTTTCAGAAGGGCAGACAACACTCTGGAAAATACGTTTGAAAACATAGGCTGGGACATCCCTGATGCTATGTCCACTGTTGTTTGAAATGACCCACCTGCAAGGAAATGGAGCACTGACAGCACCTGCACTTGAGGGGGGATTCCTGTGGGATGGCGGATTGCTGACATCAGGTCTGGCTCCAACTGGGTACACAGTTCCTGGATTGTGGGACGGTCAAGCCTGTATGTGATAATCAAATGTCGCTCCTCCATTGGCGACAGGTCCACCAAGGGTCGGTACACCGGAGGATGCCGCCATCTCCTCACATGTCCCAGCAGACAGTGCCTATGAAGTACAACAGCGAGCACAGAGTCAAACAACTCAGAGGTACGTACCCACAGTTTACACAGAACACCAATCAAACACAAAAGGTGGCCTGTATGTGTGTTGAGTCTAGGCCTAGGTATGTGTGACGCAGTTGGAAATGAAGCCATGTGGGGCCCTGAAATGGCGGCTGCCTGACCTGTAAAGTGGGACAATGGGATGTTAGGTAACTGCGCTGGCGTTGTACACGTCGCGGTAGGCGGTCGAAGACCGCGGCGCAATGCTGCAGTGGTTAACATTGGACCCTATGGGTCCCAGGAGCCAATAGCGATGTACGCCGGCGGTGGTGGTACGCACCGCCGCGGACGTGACTGCCATTTGGTCAGCGCCCACCAGAAGAAAGATATTTGGTGTGCCGTCCCCAAGGACGTCCGGGCCCTGGGGGTCTACCACAGACGGAGCACCCACTGCCGGAAAAGATGGGAGGACCTTCACCGCTGGAGCAAGAAGACGGCGGAGGCTCAGCTGGGGATGGCCTCCCAACGTGGGAGGGGTGCCCGTCGCACCATGACCCCCCTGATGTTCAGGATCCTGGCGATGGCCTACCCAGAGTTGGATGGATGCTTGAGGGCATCACAGCAGCCACAAGGGGGTGAGTACACTCTCATTCTGCTGACTTTGCGTGCAGTGGAGGGGTCTGGGTGGGGGAGGTGGGCTGTGGGTTTTGCTAGGCCAGGGCGAGTTTAGTAGGCAAGGTCCCTCCGTAAGGCAGGCCATGTGGCACCCCAGCCCACCTCTGTATAGTGCCAAGTACACCTAGTCATGCCCCTGTGTCATCTATGTGTGCAGATGCCGTCCATAGCGTTGTAGGCCATTTCCCAGGAATTGAACAGTGTAGCCCAAGAGCGCGGCGTAGTGCAGGGGGCTTCTGTGTCTGTCGTGTCCGCCAAAGGTAGCGGTAAAGCATGCACTTAACATGTCTTTCTTCTGTCTTCCCCCCCTTTTTTGTGGTCCCCCTGTTCTTGTGTGCATTAGCACCATCAGGCGGAGGAGCAGTGGCACCGGAGCACAAGGGAGCTGCATCCCACATGGCCCTTGAGGGAGACACTACAGAGTCTGAATTCACCAGTGGGACGGAGGGCGAGGGGAGCTCCACGGTGGGGACAGGAGCTGACACCAGCGACACGGACTCGTCCTCTGATGGGAGCTCCCTTGTGGTGGCGGCAACATCTGTGCCCCCCGCATCTACAGGTACAGCCGCCACCCCCCCTACCAGCACCGCCCTCCCAGCAGCCCCTCAGCCTTTGCCCCGTGTCCGCTCACCCAGGAGGGTGGGCATCACCTTCGCCCCAGGCACCTCACGCCCTGCCCCAGTCACCCCTGCTGCCCTCAGTGAGGAGGCCATTGACCTCCTCAGGTCCCTCACCGTTGGGCAGTCTACCATTTTGAATGCCATCCAGGGTGTAGAGAGGTAGTTGCAACAAACAAATGCATTCCTGGAGGGCATTCATTCTGGTCAGGCGGCCCTTCAGCGAGCTTTTTAGACTCTGTCCTCAGCACTGATGGCAGCCATTGTCCCCGTCTCTAGCCTACCCCCTCCAACTTCCTCCACCCAGACCCAATCCCCTGTACCTCAGCCTATCCCAAGCACACCTACAGACCAACATGCACACACCTCAACACCCAAGGGGAGCTCAGGCAAACATAAGCACCACACATCCCACAGGCACTCACGCAAGCATCACACACATGCAGACACACCAACATCCACTGCCTCCACTGTGTCCCCCTCCTTCTCGTCTCCCTCCTCCCTCCCTTTCTCGTCTACACTCACACCTGCATGCACTACCTCTACAGCCACTACGTCCCTGTCCAGCACACCCACCACCACACCCCGCTCACATGCAGTCACCACCCCCACTACCATTCACACGTCCCCTGTGTCCTCTCCCAGTGTGTCTGTGACGCCCCCTCCCAAGATACACAAACGCAGGCACACACCCATCCAACAGTCATCCACCTCAAAACAGCCTCCAGCGCATGCACCTTCACCCAAAGTCACCAAACGTACACCTCCTACAGCCACCACCTCTTCCTCCACTCCCAAACCCCCTTCAGCTACCCGTCCCAGTGTGTCCAAAAAACTTTTCCTGTCCAACCTTGACCTCTTTCCTACACCTCCCCCACCCCGTCCATCTCATAGGTCCCGAAGTAGCACCTCAGCCACAACATCTCCGGGACCATTGGTGCCTGTAGTCACCGGAATCTGGAGTGTACCGGCCACCAGGGCAGCCAGTGTGGCACGGAGCCACAGCACAGACAGTCCTCCACCTGTGAAGCATCAGAAGTTGGCCAATGCCCGGCAGGAGAGGGAGAAGACTCCAGCCACCAAAGCTGCTCCCAGGGGTCCCGTTGGGAGTGTGGAGTCAGCTGTGACACCTTCCAAGGTGGGGAAGGGCCACTAGAAACCCGGCAAGTCTGGGAAGGGCAGCACGGCGGAGAAGACCACCATCAGACCAGCTGCCAAGGAGGCCACCGCCAGCACCAGCCCAGCTGGGCCATGAAGGACCGCCAGCACCAGCCCCGCTGGGCCATGAAGAACCGCCAGCACCAGCCCCGCTGGGCCATGAAGGACCACCAGCAGCTGAGACCCTGCAGTGGAGGCTGCCATCTCAAGCACCGCTGAACAGGTCACCGCCATCTCAAGCACTGCTGAACAGGGCACCTCCATCTCAAGCACCACTGAACAGGGCACCGCCATCTCAAGCACCGCTGAACAGGGCACCGCCATCTCAAACACCGCTGAACAGGGCACCGCCATCTCAAGCACCGCTAGCCCATGAGCGGCAGGGGCACTGACGCAACTGAGTCTGTCACGGGGTGAATGATGCACTCTGGGCACCATACCCCCTCCAGAACCAGCGGAGACTGTCATCCACAACCTCTGTCCTTAACAGGATGAAGCACTCTGGACACCATGCCCCCTCCAGAACCAGTGGAGACTGTCATCCACAACCTCTGTCCTTAACAGGATGAAGCACTCTGGGCACCATGCCCCCTCCAGAACCAGTGGAGACTGTCATCCACTACCTCTGTCCTTAACAGGATGAAGCACTCTGGGCACCATGCCCCCTCCAGAACCAGTGGAGACTGCCATCCACTTGTGAGACTGTGGCTTTGCACTCCCCAGGATTGAACAGTGGGCAACCCACCCACTGTAGAGACTTGTGAGACTGTGGCTTTGCACTCCCCAGGATGGAACAGTGGGCAAACCACGACTGTAGAGACTTGTGAGACTGTGGCTTTGCACTCCCCACGATGGAACAGTGGGCAACCCACCCACTGTAGGGACTTGAGAGACTGTGGCTTTGCACTCCCCAGGATGGAACAGTGGGCATGTGGCCCCCTCGTGGATTTGGGCACTCAAGCGGCTGAGGTCCCCCCCTTTCCCTCCCCCTGAGGTGCCTGTTTTATTGGTATCTGATGCCCCTGCAGTGTTCTCTCCGTCATGGTTGGGGATCTTGTGTGGGCCTCGCCTATACCGTGTGGTCCCAGTGTTCCACGGACTTTCTTAGTGCACTTCCTGAACTACTATGCTTGGTATATATTTTGTACATGGTGTATGTATATATTTCTGCCTCCTTGTTTTTAATATATTACAATGGTTACACTCATTTTCTATTGTCTTTGCATTCTTCCGGGGGGTTTGGGGGGTGTAACTTTGATGTATTGATATGCATTTGTGTGTGTTGTAGTGGGTGAGGGTGGGGGTGTTGCGTGTGTGTGTCCCTGTTTTTTCCCTCCCCCCTGCCCTGTGTCGTAGGTGCAGTACTCACCGTGGTCATCGTCACTGGCGTTTGTGCTCCTGGTAGAGGAGCAGGAAGACTATCGCAGGTAGAATTTGGAGTTCCGGGTCCATGATGTCCTCGTTCCTCGTGGGGTGTGTAGAGGTGAGCGTTTTCCCTTCGAAATTCCTGTTTCCGCCGTGTTTTTATCCGCGGTGAATCCGCCCCGGAAAAGGTGGCGGACTGGCCCGTCACAATAGTGTGGGCGGTACATTGTCTCCCGTCTGTCTGTTGGCGGTGACCGCCGCGTTGTTTGTTTGTACCGCTGTGGCGGTCAGAGTGTTAAAGTGGCTTTGTTGACGGTTTCCGCCACGGTCGTAATTACAATTTTTTTTTTTTACTGCTGGCCTGTTGGCGGTCTTACCGCCGCTTTAACACTGACCGCCAGGGTTGTAATGACCACCAAAATACCAGTCAGCTAAGATTGCGATAGCTTCTGTAAATGTCTCACTATAAAAGCCTACACATCATTGCCATCAGACCCTTGGTGTAAAATTTCCTAGCTCGAGATGCAAAGAAAAGTCATGATTTTGTTAAAGACACTGAAGCTAATATTATCCATCTGCTATCTACCTAGTTATTTAATTTTTTAACTCCTTATTTCTTGTATAATTATGTTCATTGTAATTATAAGTGCATTTTCAAAACTATAATATATTTAAAAATGCACAGAAAATATGAACATTAATGTATGAACTTTAAAAAAGCTTCTTAAGAATACATACAACTTAAAAATAACTTTACCAAGTAATACAAAATTAAATACAATTATGCGAATAAAAAATAAAATATCATTAATGGATATTAATTAATAAAACCTAATATCCATGATAAGCGTGCATACCTATAATAATTTAATGCATAAATAAACATATTTATATTTTATTAAACTACTATAAATATCTTTTGAAAATGTGTAACAAAAATTCATATTTTTTAAATAAAATCCGTAACTAAAATAGAAAATATTAAAAACAAGACACAATAGAAAACTAATTCAAAGAAATAAAATTATTGTTAAAATGTATACTTTTAAAATTTTATGTATTCGATGTATGTTGAAAATAGCTTTAAAATGAACTAACATTTAGTAACCTAATTCCAACCAGATTTACTATTCTGGTTTTTAAACACTGTTTTTTTCCAGGCCTTTCCTCCCAGGTGACACACTATTCTCGTGCCCTTGAGAGATGCCTCTGCGACCCTGACTGACCGGCTAAACTCTTTTCTTGGATCACATCTTTCAGGCTGATATTGTAAGTAAAACCTTTCTCCCGCTATGATATGCCCTTCAACATACTTGGACACACACCAGTGCTGCTCCCTTTATACATTTACCCCTAGACGGCATTTAAACCCTATTGGGGATTACTTTATTCCTTCACATTTTGGACAATTCCTTCGCCTTCTTCTGGTATTACCTACTGGCCGTAAGCACCTTTATTTTTCAATGGGCTACCCTGTTTTTAAATTGCTCTCATACTATTTTCTATGATTCAGGCTCTTTCATAACATTACTCCTTCTTGCTGTGCTACAGAATAAATTTGTACCCACAGGCTTATTGCACCCTTTACTTAGTATTAGTACTATTTTTTCAATTCAGTGTGACTCTGGCTCATCACGCATGCCTCTCCTACATTCCCTTACTACTCGTGCCTTAGTGTAGCTTAGGCTATTCAATTCTTAGAATGCCATGGCAGAAATTCTAAGTTTCAAGTTCTGTCCCAATTTTTGTGGCTTTTGATCTAAATCATCTCCTCTATGTGGCCCATTTATGCCATTCCACAAGTGTCTGCTTTATTGCATTGATTATTCCTACGGGACACACGTATGGGCATACCCTTCCAACTTGGGGCAACAAATGCAAAAAGAACAGTTGATGGATGGAAATGCCTAACAAATCAAACATTCACCCCCAATGACGTGGGTTCTGGGCTCACTGTGCCACTGAATTCAAGCTAGCCTGGCTGATGAAGGGTTATACCCTGAAACCTGTCCCAGGAGGCTTGTTTCCAGTCCAAGGACGACCTGGCAGTTCGGGCTGGACTGTTCCCAAGGGGAACAGGGTCAAGACTGATTTGCATATGGCTAGGTTAAACTGGGGTGGCATGGTGAGCAAAAAAATTGATGGATTAAACCCAGATCTGTGACTGAGGGTGAAAGTTCTGCATTCCATCTATCATTTGTGTTTGTTTGCTTTAGAATGACAGCAGGCACCACTGCAGTGCGCTCTTAAGTGAATTGTATCTACTTGGGTCCCTTAACCTACCATATGCTAGAGACTTACAGGCAGGTTGTCAGAGCCAATTGTAATTATGCCTAATTACCATATACCTTTTAAATAGAGCACTGGCCCTGGGCCTGGTTAGCAGTGCCTAGGGCACAATCAGAGTCAGTACAGATGGATAACTAACCTACATCCTGGTGGAAGTCCTAATCAGCTAAGTGGAAAACCCTGGAAAGTCCATCTGCATTTGCATGGGCAGTCCCAGGTCTGTGTTCCACTGTAAAATCCATCCCCTGTCGGGAAATGGACCACCTCAACATTTTTGGATTCTCACCCCTCATCTTCTCAAGCCATCTAAGAGGCCGGTGTTCATTTTGAACACAGAAGTGTGTGTGTCAAACAGGTATGGCCTCAGCTTCTTCACAGAACAGACCACAGCAAAGGATTCCCTCCCAATGGTGCTCCATCTTTGCTCTCTGGGGAGTAGTCACCTGCTAATGAAAGCAACTGGATGAGCCTGACACTCTTCATTTACCTTTACCAATATTGCCCTAACCCCTTGCTCTGAAGTATCTCTATGAGCAATAAACACCTTTTTGTAGACAGGGGCCAACAGGACCGGTGCTGAACACATATCATCCTCTAGAGTGTCAAAGGCTTTCTGACACTTTCGGTCCAAATTACTTTTTGGGCTGTTTCTTTGCGGTGAGTTCTGTCAGGATGCCAACAATGGCCCCATTAAAAAATCTCCTATAGTACCAGTCAGGCCAAAAAAATTCCGGACCTGAATCTGGGTTTTAGGGGCCTCCCAATCCAGGATGGCCTGGATCTTGGGCTGGAGAGGTTGTACATGGCCTCCACCAACAGGATGGCCCAAGTACACCACTGAACTCTGCCCTATCTGGCATTTTCTTGCCCTGATATTCAGGCCTGCTTGTTGCTGGGCCTGAAGCACTTCCATCAGGTGGACCAGGTGATCCTACCAGGTGGAATGGAATACAACTATATATTCAAGATAACCTGTACTAAAAGATTCCAACCCAGCCAGGACTCTGTTCATCAACCTTTGGAAGGTGGCAGGGACATTCTTCAATCCAAGGGGCATCACTTTGAATTGAAAGTGACCCTCTGGAGGGGAAAATGCTGACCTCTCCTTTGCTCCTGGACTTAGGGCAATCTGCCAGTATTCTGAGGTCAGATCAAATGTACTCAGGTACTTTGCAGCCCCCAACCTATCAATGAGCTTGTCAGCTCTAGGTATGGGATGAGTGTCAATCTTGGTGACTGCATTCAAACCTCTGTAGTCCCCGCAAAACCTTAATTCCTTCTTTCCTTCTTGGGGATTATGTTTAGGTTCCAGTACCACTGGATTGGCCAATGGACTGTCTGAGGTCTCAATTACCCCCAACTCCAGCATCTTAGCTGATTCAGCCTTAATGCTGGCTCTGACCCTGTCAGAAAACATGTGCTGCTTGTCCTTGACAGGTAGGCTGTCATCAGAGTCAACATCATGTGCACACCAACCAGTGATACCTGGGTCAAGGAGAACAGCCCAGCAAACTGCTCCAACACATGTCTGCAGTCTTCTTGCTGCTGGTCTGTCACCTTGGGAGAGTACAGCACCCTCCACTGACCCATCTTGCACATTGGTGGAGAGGAGATTTGGCTGAAGCTCACTCTCCTCTTCTCCCCCTTAACCTGTGACCATCTGCATGGTCATGTCTGCCCTGTCTTGGTGGGGTTTCAGTCTATTGACATGCAGAATCCTGTGGGGGCTCCTGTGGGTGCCAATATCCACAAAATAGGTGATCTCACACTTTTTCTCCAAAACTGGGTAGGGCCTGTCCATTTCTCCTGGAAGGCCTGGGTAGCCACAGGCTCCAACATCCGCACCAATTGTCCAGGGTGGTACTCCGGCATAGTAGCCTTCTGGTCATGGCTGAGCTTCATGAGCTCTTGGCTCCAGGTTGCTGCTTGCTCAGCTCAGGTACTCTTCCATGCAAGACCTCATGCCTAGTACATAATCCATCACATTCTGCTTGGCTTCCTTAAGAGGCTTCTCCCAAGATTCTCTCATCAAACACAATGGCCCTCTTCAGAGTGACCAAACCGTAACTTAACCCCCCTGCATTTACAATACCTCTACCCCCCCTTTCAATGACAGCACCCACCTCCCCCACCCCCTTCCATTTCCATGACAGCAGCCCCTTCCATAACAGCATCCCCCTCCCCGCATACACGCACACACACCCACACTCACTCCGCATACACTCATTCACCAACATTTACATACACTCATTCACCAACATTTCCATATATGCATTCACTCACGCGTATATACACAAATTCACACACACGCATACATACACTCATTCACTCACATGCATACGTACACTCATTCACCCACATGCATACATACAGTCATTCACTCACAATCATACATAGTCATTCACTCACAAGCATACATACACTCAATAACTCACACGCATACATATGCACATTCACACACATATACATACATTTATTCACTCACATGCATATTTACACTCATTCACTCACACGCATACATACATTCATTCACTCACACGCATACATACACTCGATCCAACATGCACTCACTTCAACAATTATACATGCATTCAAACACCCATACCCACACACATACACACTTACATTCACACATGCAGACAACACCCCCTACCCTCCTATCCTGCTCTCCTGCCGAACGATTGACTTACCTTGTCCGGCGAGAAGGTCGTCCTCCAGGTAATGGGAACAGGTGCTTCCACCACCGGCAGAGCCCCGCCATCAGGACACTGCCACGCCATATTACTGCTCGTAACACGGCGGGCGGAGTCCTTTTGGCGTGGCGATGATGTCGATGGAACTGCCTCTGCGCCTCCGACTGCCGAGATGACTACTGGAGAATTTCCGCCTAAATTGTGTCAGAAATCCTTCAGTACTCGTAATATGGCAGCCACAAGACCGCCAGCACTGTGGGTCTTCTAGTGTTCGTGGCTTCGGCGGTCTTAGGAAAAGACCACCAAAGTCATAATGAGGGCCTAAGGACCTCATTTAGGGCCAGATGTAGCAAGCCGTTTGCATGTCGCAAACTGTGAAAAACGCAGTTTGCGCCATGCAAACGGCCTCCCGCGATGCTCATTCCCAAATTGCGAGTCGGTACCGACTCGCAGTTTGGGAATGCGACTCGCAAATAGGAAGGGGTGTTCCCTCTTTTATTTGCGACTCGCATCGCAATTCAGACTTGCTTTGTGACCGCGAATGCGGTCGCAAAGCAACTCGCAGTTACCACCAGTGTCACACTGGTGGTAACTCATTCGCAAAAGGGAAGGGTTCCCCATGGGACCTCTACCCCTTTGTGAATGTCGACAAAATATTTTTTCAGAGCAGGCAGTGCTCCTATGGACCACTGCCTTCTCTGAAAAACCAAAACCAAATGGTTTCGGTATTTTTTTCATTTTGCAACTCGTTTTCCTTTAAGGAAAACAGGCTGCAAAATGAAAAAAAAAACTGCTTTATTTAAAAAGCAGTCACAGACATGGAGGTCTGCTGACTTCAGCATGCCACCATCCCTGTGAGTGCAGGGACTCGCTATGGGGTCGCAAAAAGCGACCCACGTCATTAATATTAATGAGGTGGGTCTTTGCGACCCCATAGCAAGTCGCAGAAGGTGTCTGAGACACCATTCTGCATATGCTTTTGTGAGTCTGAAATTGCGAGTCGCACCGACTCACAATTTCAGACTCGCAAAAGCATATTTTGCTACATCTGGCCCTTAGTGTTTTGCAGACGGGTTACTCTGTCACAAACGTGACGGATATCCTGTCCACCGTATTACAATTTCCATAGGATATTATGGAATCATAATGCGGTGGACGGGATATCCGTCACATTTGTGACAGAGTAATCCCATCTGCCAAACTCTAAATCAGGCCCTAAGCGTCTAGCACTTTCCTGATGTGCAGTCTGTGATCTAGTCACATCACAGACCTACTCAGAGAGGTCCAGCATATGCATATGACCTTCCTTTCCACCCCTGACAATTCAGAAGCTTCAAGATCATTTCCCAGTAGACACTATACTGGGAGGGCAGGAGACACAACTACCTTCTGACGGCCAATTATACCTCCCCATTCCAAGTATATCATTGCTATGGGATGGAGCTTGGCTCTGCTGTCTGCATAGGTTACCTTGTGAAATACCCCAAGTAGGATCTGCTCTGGAGAAAACAGTTTGTCCATAACCGTGGTCATATTGGCTCCTGTGTCTCTCAGAGCCTCAACCTCAGTACTGTTGATTTTAGGCCCCTGCCTGTACTTCTCCATGCTTGGAGGTAGGGCTGCCTGGCCTACAGCTTCCACCCCACACACAGAAACTAAAGTTACCTCTGTGTATCCCTTCCCCATCTCTTAGCCAACTTCCACCTCCACACCTACACTACCAATCCCATGGGGCCTCCCAACAGTGGGGGACTTACTTGTGCAGACAGCATCTCCTCTCTAGTCCTGACTAAAGACAATCAAAACACTTCCCTGCCTTTTTAGGGTCAAAGAATTTCCCTACCTTTGCAGGATCAAACGTCTTCCCCTGATACCTTCTCCCCTTGGAAGTGGGATGGCTCTGCCCTCCAACCCCACCTTGTGTAGGTATTTGTGAATCTTAAGAGGATTCTGTTGCTTTTTTATCTTGATTACTCAGGGATTTCCCCTGGGAGGTGACCTTTCCTCCTTTCTTCTGATCATTCCCCTGGTTTTTCTTGGAAACCTTGTTTCTACCCCACTCATCAGCTGTCTCCTCAAGTTCCCTGGGACTAGACAGTTTAGAGTCAACTAGATATTGGTGTAACTTCTCTGAGGTACAGTTACTCAAAATGTGCTCCTTCATGAACACATTGTATAGCCCTTAATAAGTACTTACCTTGTTACCCTGTATCCAGCCCTCTAGTGCCTTCACTGAGATGTCTACAAAGTCAACCCAGGACTGGGTAATGACTTTCCTGGTGTCCCTAAACTTCATGCTGTACTTTCTGATCAGACACTATTTCATGTGGGAGGAAGATTCTTCTTCCTCCCCCTTTAGGACCACATGCCTAGCTCTCCTAGCTACTGGAACCAACTCCCTTCAAAGTGAACCTCTATATTGAGCGTTAACCCTCCTCATCCTAAGGGCCCATAAAATGCTGTCAGCCATTTATCAATATCATTTCCTTCTTTGTACTTAGGGACAATCCCCTTAGGTAGCCCTGAGTTAAACCTACCACCCCTAGACATCTTTACCTCTTCTTTGCTGCTGCCATCTGTTCTCTCTTCATATACCTACCTCTTCTTAGCCAGAGCCAACTTTTCTGTTTCTAGTGTTGCGTAGGCTCTCATTATTTTAATGAGACTTCTGGATTTCGAGTGGCAGAATCGCCTGCGGTGTGGGAGACTGAGTCGGACCCACTACAGGTGACACCTGTGGCTCCAATCCGGGTTCTGCTCTGGCTAACTAGCAGTGCCTCACCTCTACCCTAGGGCCCTAGGGCAGGGGTGATTGGGAGGCGAGTTTCTCTGGGAAGCCGTGGTCACTCAGGTCTCATCCGTTTCTCTCAGTTACATTAGTCTCACATACACAATGACAAACAAAGGCAGTGTATTTTTCAATAATGCTTTAATAAAGCGACTGCATCTTAGATAGCAAAGTGTGGACTGCAATAAGCAGGACGATACAGCATGACAAGATTAGGATTGTGACAAGGAGAGTAATCCCATCTGCCAAACTCTAAATCAGGCCCTAAGCGTCTAGCACTTTCCTGATGTGCAGTCTTTGATCTAGTCACATCACAGACCTACTCAGAGAGGTCCAGCATATGCATATGGACCTTCCTTTCCACCCCTGACAATTCAGAAGCTTCAAGATCATTTCCCAGTAGACACTATACTGGGAGGGCAGGAGACACAACTACCTTCTGACGGCCAATTATACCTCCCCATTCCAAGTATATCATTGCTATGGGATGGAGCTTGGCTCTGCTGTCTGCATAGGTTACCTTGTGAAATACCCCAAGTAGGATCTGCTCTGGAGAAAACAGTTTGTCCATAACCGTGGTCATATTGGCTCCTGTGTCTCTCAGAGCCTCAACCTCAGTACTGTTGATTTTAGGCCCCTGCCTGTACTTCTCCATGCTTGGAGGTAGGGCTGCCTGGCCTACAGCTTCCACCCCACCCACAGAAACTAAAGTTACCTCTGTGTATCCCTTCCCCATCTCTTAGCCAACTTCCACCTCCACACCTACACTACCAATCCCATGGGGCTTCTCAACAGTGGTGGACTTACTTGTGCAGACAGCATCTCCTCTCTAGTCCTGACTAAAGACAATCATAACACTTCCCTGCCTTTTTAGGGTCAAAGAATTTCCCTACCTTTGCAGGATCAAACGTCTTCCCCTGATACCTTCTCCCCTTGGAAGTGGGATGGCTCTGCCCTCCAACCCCACCTTGTGTAGGTATTTGTGGATCTTAAGAGGATTCTTTTGCTTTTTTATCTTGGTTACTCAGGGATTTCCCCTGGGAGGTGACATTTCCTCCTTTCTTCTGATCATTCCCCTGGTGTTTCTTGGAAACCCTGTTTCTACCCCTTTCATCAGCTGTCTCCTCAAGTTCCCTGGGACTAGACAGTTTAGAGTCAACTAGATATTGGTGTAACGTCTCTGAGGTACAGTTACTCAAAATGTGCTCCTTCATGAACAAATTGTATAGCCCTTAATAAGTACTTACCTTGTTACACTGTATCCAGCCCTCTAGTGCCTTCACTGAGATGTCTACAAAGTCAACCCAGGACTGGGTAATGGCTTTCCTGGTGTCCCTAAACTTCATGCTGTACTTTCCGATCAGACACTATTTCATGTGGGAGGAAGATTCTTCTTCCTCCCCCTTTAGGACCACAAAGCTATCTCTCCTAGCTACTGGAATCAACTCCCTTCAAAGTGAATCTCTATATTGAGCGTTAACCCTCCTCATCCTAAGGGCCCATAAAATGCTGTCAGCCATTGATCAATATCATTTCCTTCTTGGTACTTAGGGACAATCCCCTTAGGTAGCCCTGAGTTAAACCTACCACCCCTAGACATCTTTACCTCTTATTTGCTGCTGCCATCTCTTCTCTCTTCATATACCTACCTCTTCTTAGCCAGAGCCAACTTTTCTGCTTCTAGTGTCACGTAGGCTCTCATTATTTTAATGAGACTTCTGGATTTCGAGTGGCAGAATCGCCTGCGGTGTGGGAGACTGAGTCGGACCCACTACATTTGACACCTGTCGCTCCAGTCCGGGTTCTGCTCCGGCTATCTAGCAGTGCCTCACCTCTACCCTAGGGCCCTAGGGCAGGTGTGATTGGGAGGCAAGTTTCTCTGGGAAGCCGTGGTCACTCAGGTCTCATCCGTTTCTCTCAGTTACATTAGTCTCACATACACAATGACAAACAGAGGCAGTGTATTTTTCAATAATGCTTTAATAAAGTGACTGCATCTTAGATAGCAAAGCGTGGACTGCAATAAGCAGGACGATACAGCATGACAAGATTAAGAATGTGACAAGGAGAGTAAAACATAAAAGTAATGCTACCATATTGTCACTAGAGACTAATTCCTACATAAGCTATGACAGAGCACGGCATGTTAAGCTCTAATTCTGCCCTTCAGGTTCCCCTGTGAAGACATCATCCCCCATGCCTGAGCAAAGGCCTGAAGTCTGTAAAGACAGCTGTAGCGAAGCATTCGGCAATCAGCATACAGTTGTGGTTCTCTGGCTGGAATCTCCCTCTAGCGTGTAAGGGACAGGGAAGTGTTTTTATAATAAAACAACTGATGTTCTGAGAAAATGTCCCTATGTAATAATGTGTATTTTCTATGAATGTCAGAGATTAAACTTACACCACGTTCACCGGCAACCTATCTTGCTGGAGCCTTGGAAGAAGCACTGAGTGAGCAGAATGTCTTGTTTGAGAACAGAGTGCAGGCCCAGGCAAAAAAAGTTCGATAGAGAGAAATAAAACAGGACTGTAAAAGCTGCTATTATAACAATAATAAAGCAAAGCCGAATAAAATATATCTAGGTTAAAGTGCATAGCGGCAGGCCTAGTATGTTAAAATAACGTGCATGAAGCTATAACTAAAATGGCTAAACAACACCCTCCCCTTGCCGGTTGAAGGTGGTTCAGAAGCCTAACTATACTTAAAAGCTACTAAGCTCAGCCTAGGATATATGTGTAAAAATGTCAATAATGACAAGTTAAAAGGATACATGAGCGTATAAAAGGATAATTTAAAACTGTTAACATGTGGCATGAAAAGGACCAAATTTCAAGAGTCAAAGTTAGTTTTAGAATTTCCATTCGATTCCGGGACAATGGAGTACAGGAAATCTTCCACTTCAGCAGGTGTTAAAGTTGGAAAGGCATTGCCGAGAAGGACCAAAGAGCAGTTGTGTTCCATAGCCTGAGCCTTAGCCAAGGCGGCATTCCGTGGTGTGCCCAGTGAAGATTTAAGAGCCACATCCTCCAGGAAGGGCAACTCATATGTAGCTTCCCGTAGCAAACGCACCCTCAATGCGCATGTCTGGTAATGAGCCCTCAGCGAGAACATCAACAGATCAGCGTCCAAAGAAAGCAAGCGCTGCGTAGAAAGACAAACTTCCAGTGCATGTTCCAAAGAGCACCAGAGGCACCGAAACATGGCTGCACACAATGTAAAAGCAGTCTGAATGACAGAGACCAGTCACACTCCAATTGCTCTAGGAGTGTTGCTCCAAAATACTGCATCATGCGTTCACCACACAGCTGCGCTGATGGGATCGCTTTCGTTCTTTCTTGTTACGGTGGGACAGCCATCGCGCATAAAAAATAGTAACAGCAAAGCGCCAACTATTATAGCCATAGTTATTGGAAATCCCTCGAAAATACTGGAGAATATTGAGTGGATATCTCATGGTATTAAACCGAATATGGAGGATAAGGTGTGAATGAAACCAGAACCAACAGCCTTAAAGAAATTTGCGATTCCAGTAGTACTGGCCGCATTAAATATCCATCCCACAAGTTCACCAAAGTGTCTCGGAAAGTTGGTACTTAAAATGGACTGTATCTCTGCTGACGACCTTGCCACCTGAAGTGCGTAGGTCTCGCACGCAGATGTAACAGCCACATGTTTTTGAAACAATAAAGCCTTGAGTCTGCTCAACTTGTCAAAATTCACATTAGAAGTAGCAACATGAGGCCAAATGTCCGCTACCTCTTTTATTTGAGTGGGAGGAAAAAGTCAGTTCCCGCATCATGTAACAATCTCAGAGACCGAAACAACATAATCTATTCCGGCTCGCATCCCACAACAGTCTTCACCATTGAGGAGAACATAGCTGCCGTTTGAAAGCACCTGGATCGTAGGTCTAATCAAGGGGACTGGAACTCCCTTCAGATAACAAGGCAAGTTCACTGCAGATGCATTACACGCCCCATGCAAGGACAGCTGTTCACAAACCATTGAATGGCTGACAGAAGTCTTGCATTCATTACCGCTAAGAAAGACTTCTTTCATGCCACTGAGTCATTTGTATGTGAAGGGTAGCTCCCACACCTCATGGATGTAACTATCTCACAGTTTTTCGTATCTGCCTACCAGAATGTGTTTTAAAAAGGATGTGAATTGTAATGTGAAAATAGGCAGCTTAATAACCCCGTGTACAGCAGAAGGTATTTCAGCCACAGTAAAAGGCAACTTTTCAAATTTTTCGATATTTAGCATGACGTAAGTCGCTTCTTTCTTAGCCATTAGTTGTTGTTGTCATGTTAAATTAAAAGAAGAAAATATTTCTCTCGCGCTGACATATTGCCAGGGAACGCGACCCGCCTTCAGTGTTTGAAGTGTCCAACCCAACTGCATAATGGACCTTAGCTGACTCTGTCCATGATGTAAGGAAGACATATCTGTTTGTATAATGTCTATAGCAGAAGAGACAATGTTATTTAAGGTATATATCCGGTCGGACAGGGTATTAATCCCATTATCTACAACTGCTAATGCCTTCTTTACATTTTCCTGGTCTATTTGCCTTAATCGGGCAGCAGCTTGTTGTTGTGAAAGCTTCCAAATTTCATTATATACCTCATATAAGAAGCGTTTTCTATGTTGTTTTCTGGGGCCTAACAGGAAGTCCTGCAAGTCGGTGTTATTAGACAGGAGACTGAGGTGTTCTCTAACCGCGTCTAGTGAGGAACTCTTTAACCATTGCTGGCATAGTTTCCCTACACTGTTTGTTGTTACATGTTCGGACGATATAAAGCGAGGGTCCGGCCTACTTGTTCTAAAACCCCCTGAGGAGTGGATAAAACGTTTGTGACACCCTCCAGGACGTGTCAGTGAAACATTAAATGTGCCATTAAGGAACCTTTCATCGAGCTGATCTCCAGTTGCATTCATATATTTTTGCCAATTATAAAATTTTGCAGGGGCAGGTATACTGGCCATGTTTAATTCCTTAATCTTTGCTAAGCCTAGAAAACTCATTTGTTGTACAGTTTCATTTAAAAACATCATTTGAACTGGTATCAGGCATGCCCTAAATAAAGCTTCCTTCCCCCGTATTTGCCAATGTTTAGTTCCCCACACACTTTTTAAGTCAAACGACTTTAGCCAATATTCATAGCCTTCTATAGTCAGCTGTGAAACAATAGAATCTGAATATATACATTTCGTATTTGTCAATAGTATGCGTATGTTTTCTATAGGTAGCAATTCAAAATAATACGACTCAGCATTTTTAACATTGTGCCCAGAAAAATATGTAAACTTTTCAGAATACATTTTAGAACTCCCTTGTGGTGGAGTCGGACAATGTTCCCATTGTGTATAGTTAAAAACAGTCTTTGGGCTGCTTGCTCTGTGGATGAAATGGTGCCCATAATAATTATAGCAAAACATATCACCATAATTCTCTTTAGATTGATAAACATCTTCGTTTTCAAATACAGTATAACACTGCAATTCAGTCATCATAGGATCAACTGTTTTCACATCCCAATCATCAGAAACAACCCTGGGCATTATTATATAGTTCATTGAAAGTTTAAACACATATGGTATTTGAATGACCTCCGTAGGACCATATATATCAAATGGTACTTTATCCCAAACAATCCCATCAGGAATTGGTTTAGCGGAAATGTTCACAAAAGACAGGTCTCTGCGGACCTTGTGAGAAGGAACATGCGGTTTTAGGACCTCATCCACCAGTTCAACTGTTGATTTTTCAGGAAGAAAAGGACCATGTATTAACAAAAAGAGTGTGACTGTAAACCCATTCCAAATCACTATGGCTAGTACAGTCAAGGAAAGTCACAGATAGTTCCATGGAAGAATGAAGTAAGTTACTTTAAGCCAATTTATCAGCTTACGTGGTTTTGACAGTTCAGGTGTCAAAAAGGCGAATTAGTCCAAAAATTCATCTTTGATGTCGGCAAAGTATCCAGAAGCAGTTTGTGCAAAAACGGGAGCCGTGTTTGTTGGTGTAGTTGGTGTTTCCCATGGTGACACAGAATAAATAGCACCATCCGTCTGTGTCGAAGTTCTGTCAAATTGATCAGTAATTTCCATATTATTTGATGTCAGTGGAACCAATGCAAGATCATTTTCCACCCTCCCCAAGCCCAGAGAGGTATCAGTGTTGGTGCATACAACTTGTAGAGGAACTTCTTGACCAGTAGTGAGAGGGATTCGGGTACTACTGGCTGTTCCTTTTGCTCGGCTGTGCAGGATCGCCACATGGTGCAGTTTGACATTGTCGATGGAGACAAAACTATTTTCTTTGGCACCAGCCAACGGTGGTAGAATGATAGTTCTGGTACCGTGTATTTCCAAAACTGAGACCGGTGCACGATAAGAAAGGCCATATTCCTTTTTCACAGCAACTTTTTTACATACCAGATCCCCCACTCTAGGAATCCAGCCGGTAGGAGTTACAGGTGCATCCTTAAGTCCTATGGAGGCAGCATTGGCAGAAGAGTTGTCGTCACAGAACTGTTGTAATTCCTCTAAGACAGTGACACATTCATTTATGTCAAAAGGTGTTTCTGCCGCCTCCACACCAGGACCATCAAGATCAGGAACATACATTTGAGTTCTGAACAGGCACTCATATGATGTACAACCCCAGGGACCTTCTAGGCAGATTGTTAAGGGCTCCATACAGGTGATTAAGCCAACTACGACCTGTAGCTAAGACTCTGGCTTTTAAGGATTGCTTTAATGCACGGTTTAATCGCTCCACAACACTATGGGGGTCATTACAACATTGGCGGTAAAAGCCGCTTACCGCCGCGCAGAAGGCCATCAATGCACCGCCGCGGCAGCGGAATTCCGCCACAGTCATTATGACCCACAGCGCGGAATCCGCTAAAATCTAGACACCCACACAAGTCCGCCACACCAAAGGTCAGTGATAAACTGGCGATAACAAAACATCCACCATCACGCCAACAGGAATACGCCCACACTATCACGACCCACGAATCCACGCGGCGGTCTTTCAACCGCGGTGTTCCATTGGCGGTACACACCGCCGCGCTCAAAATACACACACATTTACAAAACACATTGGACAAATCAAAATACACACACCTGATACACATACACACACCACTCCCACACACCCAATACAATATAAAACACACACCCACAAACCCCTACGACAACAACTGCGACAGAAGGCCAGAGAGAGATACCACCAGAAACAACACTAGCATCCACAGGCACGCAACACCATCACTCACACAACATCCATATACCTCACATAACACACCTCTAAATATCCCCCGACACATCACAACACACCCCACCCCACACATCACCCACACCACCCCATGGCACCGCAAAGACACCCCAGGTTTTCTGAGGAGGAGCTCAGGGTCATGGTGGAGGAAATCATCCGGGTTAGAACTACAGCTATTCGGATCACAGGTGCAGCACACCACCATAGCTAGGAAGATGGAGCTATGGCGAAGAATCGTGGACAGGGTCAACGCAGTGGAACAGCACCCAAGAACTAGGGATGACATCAGGAAGAGGTGGATCGACCTACGGGGAAAGGTGCGTTTCGTGGTCTCAAGACACCAGATTGCGTTTCAGAGAACTGGCAGCGGACCCCCGCCTCCTACCCCAGAACTTACAACATGGGAGGAGCAGGTCTTGGCTATACTGCATCCTGAGGGCCTCGCAGGAGTAGCTGGAGGAAAGGACTCTTAAAAGTCAAACCTTAAACTACCATATCCCCCACCCTACCTGCATGCTATCACCTACCCCCACCCACGCCCTCACCCCCAACACTCCAACTCCTCACACATGTCCCACTATCACAATCCACACATCCCAAGCCCTGCATGCAACACCAAAGCATGGACACCCATCACCAAAGCATGGCCACTGTACATACCCATACACTCCCCATAACCATTATTACAGAAGGTCCCACACAAGAATGCAAGCACTGGGATACAGGGTCACTCACCCATTGCACATACAGATACAATAATCATGCCTTTACACCCCTGCAGGACCCCTACCCAATGTCACCAGGCAGGAGGGTCCAGACATGTCCACTCACCCCACAGAAGAGGCCCACAGTGATGACAGCAGCTCTGTCCAACTGGATCTAGATGACCAGCCCGGCCCATCTGGGACCTTGGGACAGTCGGTTCCCCTCACACTGGCACAGGTCACTACAGAGCTTACCCCCTCTGGAAACACCTGCACAGCACCCATACCTCTGTCCCCAGGACACGTCAAGCAGCAGTGTGTCCACCACTACAGGGAACCCAGGCTAACCCACCACCCCAACAACACCAGGGGCCTGGGGGCAGTGGTAGTGGGCACACGGTTCAGGGGACAGAGGCCCAGGAACACAGGGGAACTGGGAGGGCTACTGTGCGCCAGGGGGAGGACAGGCCCCGGGAACCCACTCTCCACGAGGCCCACTCCAACATCATGGGATACTACCACCATTCCCAGGAGATTATGGCAACGGTACTGGCCAAGTTTCAGGAGACCCAGCGGCTGCAGGAGGAACAGTATTTGGGGTTCAGGGAGGAACTCAAATCCATCAGTTCCACCCTGGGCACCATTGTAGGGGTGCTGAAGGAACTCATCAATACCAGGAGGGACACTGTGGCACAACAAGGGGCCCCTGACACTAGCCTGGACGATGAACTGCCCACCACCTCTGCCGGCGCTAGTGGACAGGAGGCCCCGCCACAGGACACAACACCAGCACCCCACCCCCTGCAGATGGAGAACCAACCCCGCAAGCGGTCCCTGAGATCCAGGACAAAGACAGAGAACAGTGCCAAGACCCCCGCCAAGAAATGAGACCACCCTGATTGTCATCCTTCTGTCCCACTTTGTCACCCTGTCCATACTTAAACTGCCCTAGCTCCACTTCCTATGCCCCTTTGGACAATGCACCTGTGAGACTAATAGAGTGGACTCTGCCTTGGACATTCCTCCACCATCACCCCTGACCATTTTACAACCTCCTCCACTATTAGGCACTTAAATAAACACCCTTAAATCACAAAACAATCTGGAGTCAGTCTGTGCTTTCGAAAATGTATATTTGCAATAACTGTGTAAAAATGCTATATCCAATGTAATGTCAACATACCTATGTCACACAGCTCTAGTCCATGCGGAAACAAAGCAGAGGTCACACAGAGGGACCCACATCTGTGAAATCAAAAGGGAAAGTGACAACTCAGTGTCAATACACTGGGTGAAAATGACAGACAGATGAGAGGTAGAACAATTAAATCAGATGTAGCAGGCAGTGTTGTCTTCTTACCTGTGTCTCACTGGAAGTATTGTTGGATCACCGTGTTCCTGTTGCCTATGTCCTCTTCTTCTGCTTCCTCGTCTTCACTGTCCACAGGCTCCACAGCTGCCACAACACCTCCATCTGGACCATCCTCCTGCAGAAAAGGCACCTGTCGTTGCAAAGCCAAGTTGTGAAGCATACAGCAGGCCACGATGATCTGGCACACCGTCTTTGGTGAGTAGAATAGGGAACCACCTGTCATATGGAGGCACCTGAACCTGGCCTTCAGGAGGCCGAAGGCCCTCTCTAAAATCCTCCTAGTTCGCCCATGGGCCTCATTGTAGCGTTCTTCTGCCCTTGTCC
This sequence comes from Pleurodeles waltl, assembly GCF_031143425.1. Classification (NCBI taxonomy): domain Eukaryota; kingdom Metazoa; phylum Chordata; class Amphibia; order Caudata; family Salamandridae; genus Pleurodeles; species Pleurodeles waltl. The sequence continues at coordinate 316,497,755 of NC_090442.1, read as the reverse complement.
TGGGATTCCTCACTGGGGTAAGTAGCCATGACAGGTTGGGGTAACCAGAGTCACCTGCAAATGTCGAGGTCCATGTCCTCACCTAATAGCCACACACGGTGCCTCTGGAGTTGCCCCATCACATAAGGGATGCTGCTATTCCGCAGAATGTAAGCGTCATGCACTGAGCCAGGCTCCAACTGGGCACACAGTTCCAGGATTGTGGTATGATCAAGTCTGTAGGTGACAATTACATGTCGCTCCTCCATTGTCGACAGGTCCACCAGCCGTCTGTACACCAGAGGATGCCGCCATCTCCTCACCTGCCCCAGCAGACGTGCTCTATGGATGCGAACAGCGATCAGAGGGTCAGCCAACACTGAGGTACCTAAAACACAACTTAATAGGAAAATGTTTGAAAATCCACATATGGCTGTATTAGTGTTTAAGCAAGGCCTAGATATGTGTGACGCAGTCAAAATTAATGCCATGTGGCCCCCTGAAATGGCGGCTGCCTGACCTGTAATGTGGGACAAGGGGATATGAGGTAACTGCGCTGGCGTTGTACACCGTCGTGGTAGGTGGTTCGAAGACCGCGGCGCAATCCTGCATTGGTTAACATTGGACCCTATGGGTCCCAGGAGCCAATGACGATGTACGCCGGCGGTGACGGTATGCACCGCCGCGGACGTCACCACCATTTTCTCTCTCTTCAATCACTTGATACCTGATCTTCAACAGGAGAGGACCTACACTGCAAGTGCTGCTATGACCTCAGTCTGGAAGAGACAATGGATCGTGTGTCTGGGGAAAGGGCCCCTGCCTTCAGCACGGAGGAGTTGGAGAAACTAGTGGATGGGGTCCTCCCCCAGTACACACTACTCTACGGTCCTCCAGACAAACAGGTGAGTACACTGTGAGCATGCTGTATGGGCAATGCCTGTTTGGAGTGGTGTTGATGAAAGATAGGGGGGGGGAGAATGAGGCGTGCATGATACGACGGTGAGTGCATGTGCGTCATGGCAAGGGCAGGGATGCGGGCCAATGACTGTGACGGTGCGGACAGTTATATCTTCTTCCTGTACTATTCCTGTAGGTCAGCGCCCACCAGAAGAATGATATTTGGCATGCCATCGCCAAGGAAGTCCGGACCCTGGGGGTCCACCACAGACGGAGCACCCACTGCTGGAAAAGATGGGAGGACATTCGCCGCTGGAGCAAAAAGACGGCGGAGGCCCAGCTGGGGATGGCCTCCCAACGTGGGCGGGGTGCCCGTCGCACCATGACCCCCCTGATGTTCCAGATCCTGGTGGTGGCATATCCGGAGTTGGATGGGCGCTTGAGGGCATCACAGCATCCACAAGGGGTTGAGTATACTCTCATTCTGCTGATTCAGCGCGCATTGTAGGTGTCTGGGTGGGGGAGGTGGGCTGTGGGTTCCCCTAGGCCAGGGCGAGGTTAGTAGGCAAGGTCCCTTCTTAAGGCAGGCCCTGTGGCACCCCACCCCACCTGTGTTCAGAGCCAACTACACCTAGTCAGACTTCCATGTGTGCAGGCCTTGTAACCCATGTCCCTGTGATTAATTAGGGAACTCTAAGTGCATGGCGTAGAGCAGGGGGCTTCTGTGTCTGTAGTGTCCGCCAACGTTAGCGGGATTGGATGCACTCAACATGTCTTTCTTCTGTCTTCCCCCCCTTTTTGTGGTCTCCCTCTTCTTGTGTGCATTAGCATCATCAGGCGGAGGAGCAGTGCCACCGGAGCAGGAGGGAGCTGCATCCCACATGGCCCTGGAGGGCGACACAACAGAGTCAGAAGCCACCAGTGGGACGGAGGGCGAGGGGAGCTCCACGGCAGGGACAGGAGCTGATACCAGCGAGACGGACTCCTCCTCTGATGGGAGCTCCCTTGCGGTGGCGGGCCCCTCTGTGTCCCCCGCATCAACAGGTACAGCCGCCACCCCCCCTACCAGCACCGCCCTCCCAGCAGCCCCTCAGCGTGTGCCCCGTGGCCGCTCACCCAGGAGGGTGGGCATCTCCTTCACCCCAGGCACCTCAGCCCCTAGCCCAGTCAGCCCTGCTGCCCTCAATGAGGAGGCCATTGACCTCCTCAGATCCCTCACTGTTGGGCAGTCTACCATTTTGAATGCCACCCAGGGTGTAGAGAGGCAGTTGCAACAGACCAATGCATACCTGGAGGGCATTCATTCTGGTCAGGCAGCCCAACAGCGAGCTTTTCAGACTCTTGCCTCAGCACTGATGGAAGCCATTGTCCCTGTCTCTAGCCTCCCCCCTCCAACTTCCTCCACCCAGACCCAAACCCCTGTACCTCAGCCTATCCCAAGCACAACATCAGACCAGCATGCACACACGTCAACACACAAGGGAAGCTCAGGCAAACATAAGCACCACACATCCCACAGGCACTCACACAAGCATCATACACATGCAGACATACCAACAGCCACTGCCTCCACTGTGTCCCCCTCCTCCACGTCTCCCTCCTCCCTCCCAGACTTGTCTCCACTCACACCTGCATGTACTACACCTTCAGCCACTACCCCATCACCAGCACACCCACCACCACACCCCGCTCATGTGCAGTCACCACCCCCTCTACCATTCACACATCCCCTGTGTCTTCTCCCAGTGTGTCTGTGAGCCCACCTCCCAAGGTACACAAACGCAGCCACACACCCACCCAACAGCCATCAACCTCAGGACAGCCTCCAGCCCATGCACCTTCACCCAAAGTCAGCAAACGCACACCTCCTACAACCACTACCTCTTCCTCCACTCCCAAACGCCCTCCATCTACCCGTCTCAGTGTGTCCAAAAAACTTTTCCTGTCCAACCTTGACCTCTTCCCCTCACCTTCCCCACCCCTTCAGTCTCCTAGGGCCCGCCTTTCCAGGTCCCAACACAGCACCTCAGCCACAACATCTGCGGGAACAGTGGTGCCAGTAGTAACCGGCTTCTGGAGTGCGCCAGGCAGCAGGGCAGCCAGTGTGCCAAGGAGCCACACCACGGACAGTCCCCCACCTCAAAAGCACAAAAAGTTGGCCAGTGCCCGGCGGGAGAGAGGCAAAACATCTACCACCAAAGCCTCTCCTAGGGGTACAGTTGGGAGTGTGAAGACAGCTGCGCCACCATCCAAGGTGGGGAAGGGGCACAGAAAAACAGGCAAGTCTGTGAATACCTGCACGGCGGACAAGACCGCACCAGCACCGCTGAACAGGACACTGCCGCCACAATCACCGCTGCCAAGGACACCGCCGCCACCAGCACCGCTGAATAGGACACCGCCACCACAAGCACCGCTAAACAGGACACCGTGGCCACAAGCACCGCTGCCAAGGACACCACCGCCACAAGCACCGCTTGTGAGAAGGTAGCCTCTTTCTAGCCTTGTTACCCCCACTTTTGGCCTGTTTGTGAGTGTATGTCAGGGTGTTTGTCACTGTTTTCACTGTCTCACTGGGATCCTGATAGCCAGGCCTCAGTGCTCATAGTGAAAACACCATGTTTTCAGTATGGTTGTTATGTGTCACTGGGATCCTGCTAGTCAGGACCCCAGTGCTCATAGGTTTGTGGCCTATATGTATGTGTCACTGGGACCCTGTCACACAGGGCCCCAGTGCTCATAGGTGTGCATGTATATGTTCCCTGTGTGGTGCCTAACTGTCTCACTGAGGCTCTGCTAATCAGAACCTCAGTGGTTATGCTCTCTCATTTCTTTCCAAATTGTCACTGACAGGCTAGTGACCATTTTTACCAATTTACATTGGCTTACTGGAACACCCTTATAATCCCCTAGTATATGGTACTGAGGTACCCAGGGTATTGGGGTTCCAGGAGATCCCTATGGGCTGCAGCATTTCTTTTGCCACCCATAGGGAGCTCTGACAATTCTTACACAGGCCTGCCACTGCAGCCTGAGTGAAATAACGTCCACGTTATTTCACAGCCATTTTACACTGCACTTAAGTAACTTATAAGTCACCTATATGTCTAACCTTTACCTGGTAAAGGTTAGGTGCAAAGTTACTTAGTGTGAGGGCACCCTGGCACTAGCCAAGGTGCCCCCACATTGTTCAGAGCCAATTCACTGAACTTTGTGAGTGCGGGGACACCATTACACGCGTGCACTACATATAGGTCACTACCTATATGTAGCTTCACCATGGTAACTCCGAATATGGCCATGTAACATGTCTATGATCATGGAATTGCCCCCTCTATGCCATCCTGGCATTGTTGGTACAATTCCATGATCCCAGTGGTCTGTAGCACAGACCCTGGTACTGCCAGACTGCCCTTCCTGGGGTTTCTCTGCAGCTGCTGCTGCTGCCAACCCCTCAGACAGGCATCTGCCCTCCTGGGGTCCAGCCAGGCCTGGCCCAGGATGGCAGAACAAAGAACTTCCTCTGAGAGAGGGTGTGACACCCTCTCCCTTTGGAAAATGGTGTGAAGGCAGGGGAGGAGTAGCCTCCCCCAGCCTCTGGAAATGCTTTGTTGGGCACAGAGGTGCCCAATTCTGCATAAGCCAGTCTACACCGGTTCAGGGACCCCTTAGCCCCTGCTCTGGCGCGAAACTGGACAAAGGAAAGGGGAGTGACCACTCCCCTGACCTGCACCTCCCCTGGGAGGTGTCCAGAGCTCCTCCAGTGTGCTCCAGACCTCTGCCATCTTGGAAACAGAGGTGCTGCTGGCACACTGGACTGCTCTGAGTGGCCAGTGCCACCAGGTGACGTCAGAGACTCCTTGTGATAGGCTCCTTCAGGTGTTAGTAGCCTTTCCTCTCTCCTAGGTAGCCAAACCCTCTTTTCTGGCTATTTAGGGTCTCTGTCTCTGGGGAAACGTTAGATAACGAATGCATGAGCTCAGCCGAGTTCCTCTGCATCTCCCTCTTCACCTTCTGATAAGGAATCGACCGCTGACCGCGCTGGAAGCCTGCAAACCTGCAACATAGTAGCAAAGACGACTACTGCAACTCTGTAACGCTGATCCTGCCGCCTTCTCGACTGTTTTCCTGCTTGTGCATGCTGTGGGGGTAGTCTGCCTCCTCTCTGCACCAGAAGCTCCGAAGAAATCTCCCGTGGGTCGACGGAATCTTCCCCCTGCAACCGCAGGCACCAAAAAGCTGCATCTCCGGTCCCTTGGGTCTCCTCTCAGCACGACGAGCGAGGTCCCTCGAATCCAGCGACACCGTCCAAGTGACCCCCACAGTCCAGTGACTCTTCAGCCCAAGTTTGGTGGAGGTAAGTCCTTGCCTCACCTCGCTGGGCTGCATTGCTGGGAACCGCGACTTTGCAAGCTTCTCCGGCCCCTGTGCACTTCCGGCGGAAATCCTTCGTGCACAGCCAAGCCTGGGTCCACGGCACTCTAACCTGCATTGCACGACTTTCTAAGTTGGTCTCCGGCGACGTGGGACTCCTTTGTGCAACTTCGGCGAGCACCGTTTCACGCATCCTCGTAGTGCCTGTTTCTGGCACTTCTCCGGGTGCTACCTGCTTCAGTGAGGGCTCCTTGTCTTGCTCGACGTCCCCTCTCTCTGCAGGTCCAATTTGCGACCTCCTGGTCCCTCCTGGGCCCCAGCAGCGTCCAAAAACGCCAAACGCACGATTTGCGTGTAGCAAGGCTTGTTGGCGTCCATCCGGCGGGAAAACACTTCTGCACGACTCTCCAAGGCGTGGGGGATCCATCCTCCAAAGGGGAAGTCTCTAGCCCTTGTCGTTCCTGCAGTATTCACAGTTCTTCAGCCTAGAAAGAGCTTCTTTGCACCAACCGCTGGCATTTCTTGGGCATCTGCCCATCTCCGAGCTGCTTGTGACTTTTGGACTTGGTCCCCTTGTTCCACAGGTACCTTCAGACAGGAATCCATCGTTGTTGCATTGCTGATTTGTGTTTTCCTTGCATTCTCCCTCTAACACGACTATTTTGTCCTTAGGGGAACTTTGGTGCACTTTGCACTCACTTTTCAGGGTCTTGGGGAGGGTTATTTTTCTAACTCTCACTATTTTCTAATAGTCCCAGCGACCCTCTACAAGGTCACATAGGTTTGGGGTCCATTCGTGGTTCACATTCCACTTTTGGAGTATATGGTTTGTGTTGCCCCTATCCCTATGTTTCCCCATTGCATCCTATTGTAACTATACATTGTTTGCACTGTTTTCTAAGACTATACTGCATATTTTTGCTATTGTGTATATATATCTTGTGTATATTTCCTATCCTCTTACTGAGGGTACACTCTAAGATACTTTGGCATATTGTCATAAAAATAAAGTACCTTTATTTTTAGTATAACTGTGTATTGTGTTTTCTTATGATATTGTGCATATGACACTAAGTGGTACTGTAGTAGCTTCACACGTCTCCTAGTTCAGCCTGAGCTGCTTTGCTAAGCTACCATTATCTATCAGCCTAAGCTGCTAGACACCCTATACACTAATAAGGGATAACTGGGCCTGGTGCAAGGTGCAAGTACCCCTTGGTACTCACTACAAGCCAGTCCAGCCTCCTACATTGGTTGTGCAGTGGTGGGATAAGTGCTTTGAGACTACTTACCACTCTTGTCATTGTACTTTTCATAAGAGAAAAATATACAAAACAAGGTCAGTGTATATACACATAGCCAAAAAGTTTTGCATTTCCTCTTTTCACTCTTTTCTAAGTGCTGAAAAGTACTTCTAAACTTTCAAAAAGTTCTTAAAAGTTTAAAAAGTTTTTTCTGTCTTTCCAAAAAGTTCTGAAAACTTTTTTCTCTTTTGCTATCACTTTAACTCTCTCTAAAAAATGTCTGGCACAGGCCAAAAAGTTGAACGGTCCAAACTTGCATATGATCACCTTAGCTGGAAAGGAGCAAGGAGTCTCTGCATAGAGAGAGGTTTGAGTGTAGGGAAGAATCCTTCCTTAGAACTGTTAATTAATATGCTTAGAGTACAGGATAAGGCCATAAGTGCCCAATCTGTAGAAAAAGTAGCTAATGGTTCTCAATCTGATCCAGGGACCCCCCCAGGAAAAGGTTCAGGAAAGAAACTTCTCAGCCTGCCCATTACTAGACAGTCTAGCATAGTTGGTACAGAGGTTGAATCACACCATACTGATGGTGTGCTCTCACATTATGCTGGTAGCCAAGCTGTTAGGGTGCCCTCTGTAAGGGACAGGTCTCCTTCTGTTCATTCCCATCATACCTCTGTATCTAGAAATGTCCCTCCCACCCACCCTGATGACAGATTGTTAGAAAGGGAGCTCAATAGATTGAGAGTGGAACAAACCAGACTGAAGCTCAAGAAGCAACAGCTGGATTTGGATAGACAGTCTTTAGAAATAGAGAGGGAAAGACAGAAGTTGGGTTTAGATACCCATGGTGGCAGCAGCAGTATTCCCCATAGTCATCCTGCAAAAGAGCATGATTCCAGGAATCTGCACAAGATAGTTCCCCCTTATAAGGAGGGGGATGACATTAACAAGTGGTTTGCTGCACTTGAGAGGGCCTGTGTTGTACAGGATGTCCCTCAAAGGCAGTGGGCTGCTATCCTATGGCTATCATTTAGTGGAAAAGGTAGGGATAGGCTCCTTACTGTGAAAGAAAATGATGCCAATAATTTTACAGTTCTTAAGAATGCACTCCTGGATGGTTATGGCTTAACCACTGAACAGTACAGGATAAAGTTCAGAGAGACCAAAAAGGAGTCTTCACAAGACTGGGTTGATTTCATTGACCATTCAGTGAAGGCCTTGGAGGGGTGGTTACATGGCAGTAAAGTTACTGATTATGAAAGCCTGTATAACACAATCCTGAGAGAGCATATACTTAATAATTGTGTGTCTGATTTGTTGCACCAGTACCTGGTAGACTCTGATCTGACCTCTCCCCAAGAATTGGGAAAGAAGGCAGACAAATGGGTCAGAACAAGGGTGAACAGAAAAGTTCATACAGGGGGTGACAAAGATGGCAATAAGAAGAAAGATGGTGAAAAATCTCAAGATAAGCATGGGGATAAGGGTAAAACCAAAGATCCCACTTCAAATCTTAAACACTCTTCAGAGGGTGGGGATAAAACAAATTCTTCCTCTTCTTCCCAACCTGCACACATTAAAAAGCCTTGGTGCTTTGTGTGTAAAAACAGAGGCCATAGGCCAGGGGATAAGTCCTGTCCAGGTAAACCCCCTGAGCCTACCACCACTAATACATCAAGCTCTAGTGCCCCTAGCAGTAGTGGTACTAGTGGTGGGACTGCTGGCAACAGTCAAGCAAAGGGTGTAGTTGGGTTCACTTATGGGTCCATAGTGGAAACTGATGTCATCAGTCCCAAGACAGTTTCTGTCACACCTAGTGGCATTGGCCTTGCCACACTGGCTGCTTGTCCCCTTACAATGGATAAGTACAGGCAGACAGTTTCAATAAATGGTGTTGAGGCCTTGGCCTACAGGGACACAGGTGCCAGTTTCACTTTGGTGACTGAAAACCTAGTGCCTCCTGAACAACACATCATTGGACAACAGTATAAGATTATTGATGTCCATAACTCCACTAAGTTTCTTCCCTTAGCTATAATTCAGTTTAGTTGGGGTGGAGTTACTGGCCCTAAGCAGGTGGTGGTATCACCTAGCTTACCTGTAGACTGTCTCTTAGGTAATGACCTAGAGGCCTCAGGTTGGGCTGATGTAGAGTTTTATGCCCATGCAGCCATGCTGGGCATCCCTGAGGAATTGTTCCCTCTCATTTCAAGTGAAATGAAAAAGCAAAGGAGAGAAGGCCTGAAAACTCAGGATCCCTCTCCATCAACAGGTAAAAAGGGTATCACAGTATCCCCTAACCACTCTACCATTCAGGATACCATTCCTGTGGTGGGAGAAACCTCTCCTGGGGTGGCACCTGTTCCAAGGGAATCATCAGCTGGCATAGCTGGACTCCCTGAGGTAGAAGTACCTCTCTGTGGGATAACTAACATTGGTGACAAAAAGAGCACCATTTTAGTTAACATGGAGCATCCCTCCAACCCTCCCAGAGAAACTTTAGTGCAGAAACCCTGTACTGCCTCACAACACTTAGGACAGCATCCCTGCCCTAGTGTGGAGCTCATAGGACAGCATCCCTGCCCTGCTCCAACTCAAGAGAAACAGCATCCCTGTTCTCTCTTCCAGCCAAATGGACAAACTTTTTGCCCAGCTATGGCTTTTCTGAGACAGCATCCCTGTCTGGCATTTCCATCACTACAAATAGGTTCAGTGGACAATTCCCACTGCTCTAAACTAAAACTTACTGATAGAAACTCTGAAAATACATCTTCACATTGTTGCTTAGCTAAAAAACTTCAAACAGGGTGGTTTACATCCCCACAGGGAAGTAACCATATAGTGGATGATAAAGGGAGTAACCAGTCTATTGCAGAGCTACTCTCTACTTATCACCACTTAGACAATAAAGTCTCAACTGGCCAAGGTTAGCCTTATTGTCCTTCGTTTGGGGGGGGGTTGTGTGAGAAGGTAGCCTCTTTCTAGCCTTGTTACCCCCACTTTTGGCCTGTTTGTGAGTGTATGTCAGGGTGTTTGTCACTGTTTTCACTGTCTCACTGGGATCCTGATAGCCAGGCCTCAGTGCTCATAGTGAAAACACCATGTTTTCAGTATGGTTGTTATGTGTCACTGGGATCCTGCTAGTCAGGACCCCAGTGCTCATAGGTTTGTGGCCTATATGTATGTGTCACTGGGACCCTGTCACACAGGGCCCCAGTGCTCATAGGTGTGCATGTATATGTTCCCTGTGTGGTGCCTAACTGTCTCACTGAGGCTCTGCTAATCAGAACCTCAGTGGTTATGCTCTCTCATTTCTTTCCAAATTGTCACTGACAGGCTAGTGACCATTTTTACCAATTTACATTGGCTTACTGGAACACCCTTATAATCCCCTAGTATATGGTACTGAGGTACCCAGGGTATTGGGGTTCCAGGAGATCCCTATGGGCTGCAGCATTTCTTTTGCCACCCATAGGGAGCTCTGACAATTCTTACACAGGCCTGCCACTGCAGCCTGAGTGAAATAACGTCCACGTTATTTCACAGCCATTTTACACTGCACTTAAGTAACTTATAAGTCACCTATATGTCTAACCTTTACCTGGTAAAGGTTAGGTGCAAAGTTACTTAGTGTGAGGGCACCCTGGCACTAGCCAAGGTGCCCCCACATTGTTCAGAGCCAATTCACTGAACTTTGTGAGTGCGGGGACACCATTACACGCGTGCACTACATATAGGTCACTACCTATATGTAGCTTCACCATGGTAACTCCGAATATGGCCATGTAACATGTCTATGATCATGGAATTGCCCCCTCTATGCCATCCTGGCATTGTTGGTACAATTCCATGATCCCAGTGGTCTGTAGCACAGACCCTGGTACTGCCAGACTGCCCTTCCTGGGGTTTCTCTGCAGCTGCTGCTGCTGCCAACCCCTCAGACAGGCATCTGCCCTCCTGGGGTCCAGCCAGGCCTGGCCCAGGATGGCAGAACAAAGAACTTCCTCTGAGAGAGGGTGTGACACCCTCTCCCTTTGGAAAATGGTGTGAAGGCAGGGGAGGAGTAGCCTCCCCCAGCCTCTGGAAATGCTTTGTTGGGCACAGAGGTGCCCAATTCTGCATAAGCCAGTCTACACCGGTTCAGGGACCCCTTAGCCCCTGCTCTGGCGCGAAACTGGACAAAGGAAAGGGGAGTGACCACTCCCCTGACCTGCACCTCCCCTGGGAGGTGTCCAGAGCTCCTCCAGTGTGCTCCAGACCTCTGCCATCTTGGAAACAGAGGTGCTGCTGGCACACTGGACTGCTCTGAGTGGCCAGTGCCACCAGGTGACGTCAGAGACTCCTTGTGATAGGCTCCTTCAGGTGTTAGTAGCCTTTCCTCTCTCCTAGGTAGCCAAACCCTCTTTTCTGGCTATTTAGGGTCTCTGTCTCTGGGGAAACGTTAGATAACGAATGCATGAGCTCAGCCGAGTTCCTCTGCATCTCCCTCTTCACCTTCTGATAAGGAATCGACCGCTGACCGCGCTGGAAGCCTGCAAACCTGCAACATAGTAGCAAAGACGACTACTGCAACTCTGTAACGCTGATCCTGCCGCCTTCTCGACTGTTTTCCTGCTTGTGCATGCTGTGGGGGTAGTCTGCCTCCTCTCTGCACCAGAAGCTCCGAAGAAATCTCCCGTGGGTCGACGGAATCTTCCCCCTGCAACCGCAGGCACCAAAAAGCTGCATCTCCGGTCCCTTGGGTCTCCTCTCAGCACGACGAGCGAGGTCCCTCGAATCCAGCGACACCGTCCAAGTGACCCCCACAGTCCAGTGACTCTTCAGCCCAAGTTTGGTGGAGGTAAGTCCTTGCCTCACCTCGCTGGGCTGCATTGCTGGGAACCGCGACTTTGCAAGCTTCTCCGGCCCCTGTGCACTTCCGGCGGAAATCCTTCGTGCACAGCCAAGCCTGGGTCCACGGCACTCTAACCTGCATTGCACGACTTTCTAAGTTGGTCTCCGGCGACGTGGGACTCCTTTGTGCAACTTCGGCGAGCACCGTTTCACGCATCCTCGTAGTGCCTGTTTCTGGCACTTCTCCGGGTGCTACCTGCTTCAGTGAGGGCTCCTTGTCTTGCTCGACGTCCCCTCTCTCTGCAGGTCCAATTTGCGACCTCCTGGTCCCTCCTGGGCCCCAGCAGCGTCCAAAAACGCCAAACGCACGATTTGCGTGTAGCAAGGCTTGTTGGCGTCCATCCGGCGGGAAAACACTTCTGCACGACTCTCCAAGGCGTGGGGGATCCATCCTCCAAAGGGGAAGTCTCTAGCCCTTGTCGTTCCTGCAGTATTCACAGTTCTTCAGCCTAGAAAGAGCTTCTTTGCACCAACCGCTGGCATTTCTTGGGCATCTGCCCATCTCCGAGCTGCTTGTGACTTTTGGACTTGGTCCCCTTGTTCCACAGGTACCTTCAGACAGGAATCCATCGTTGTTGCATTGCTGATTTGTGTTTTCCTTGCATTCTCCCTCTAACACGACTATTTTGTCCTTAGGGGAACTTTGGTGCACTTTGCACTCACTTTTCAGGGTCTTGGGGAGGGTTATTTTTCTAACTCTCACTATTTTCTAATAGTCCCAGCGACCCTCTACAAGGTCACATAGGTTTGGGGTCCATTCGTGGTTCACATTCCACTTTTGGAGTATATGGTTTGTGTTGCCCCTATCCCTATGTTTCCCCATTGCATCCTATTGTAACTATACATTGTTTGCACTGTTTTCTAAGACTATACTGCATATTTTTGCTATTGTGTATATATATCTTGTGTATATTTCCTATCCTCTTACTGAGGGTACACTCTAAGATACTTTGGCATATTGTCATAAAAATAAAGTACCTTTATTTTTAGTATAACTGTGTATTGTGTTTTCTTATGATATTGTGCATATGACACTAAGTGGTACTGTAGTAGCTTCACACGTCTCCTAGTTCAGCCTGAGCTGCTTTGCTAAGCTACCATTATCTATCAGCCTAAGCTGCTAGACACCCTATACACTAATAAGGGATAACTGGGCCTGGTGCAAGGTGCAAGTACCCCTTGGTACTCACTACAAGCCAGTCCAGCCTCCTACACCGCTGAACAGGACACCGCCGCCACAAGCACCGCTGCCAAGGACACCACCGCCACCCACACCACTGAACAGGACACCATCGCCACAAGCACCGCTGCCAAGGACACCGCCGCCACAAGCACAGCTGAACAGGACAACGCCGCCACAAGCACTGCTAAACAGGACACCACCGCCACCAGCACTGCTGCCAAGGTCACCACCGCCACCAGCACCGCTGAACAGGACACCGCTGCCACAAGCACCGCTGAACAGGACACCGCCGCCACGAGCACCGCTGCCAAGGACACCGCCGCCACAAGCCCCGCTGAACAGGACACCGCCGCCACCAGCACCGCTGCCAAGGACGCCGCCGCCACCAGCACCGCTGAACAGGACACCGCCGCCACAAGCACCTCTGCCAAGGACACCGCCGCCACAAGCACCTCTGCCAAGGACACCGCCACCACCAGCACCGCAGGCCAATGAGCGCCAAAGCTTCCGATGCTACTGAGGCCGCCACGAGCAGGATGAATCACTCTGGGCACAAAGCCCCCTCCAGAACCAGTGGAGATTTACATCCACTACCTCTGTCCTTGGCAGGATGAAGCACTCTGGGCACAAAGCCCCCTCCAGAACCAGTGGAGTAAGGCATCCACTACCTCTGTCCTTGGCAGGATGAAGCACTCTGGGCACAAAGCCCCCTCCAGAACCAGTGGAGATTTACATCCACTACCTCTGTCCTTGGCAGTATGAAGCACTCTGGGCACAAAGCCCCCTCCAGAACCAGTGGAGTAAGGCATCCACTTGAGAGACTGTGGCTTTGCACTCCCCAGGATAAAGCAGTGGGCAAACCACCCACTGGAGAGACTTGAGAGACTGTGGCTTTGCACTCCCCAGGATAAAGCAGTGGGAAGACCACCCACTGCAGATACTTGAGAGACTGTGGCTTTGCACTCCCCAGGATGCAGCAGTGGGCAACCCACCCACTGGAGAGACTTGAGAGACTGTGGCTTTGCACTCCCCAGGATGCAGCAGTGGGCATGGAGCCCTGTTGTGGATCTGGCGTCGTGCACTCATCCGGCTGAGGTGCCCCTTCTTTCCTTTCCCCTGAGGGGCCTGTTGTATTTCTATCTGATGCCCCATCAGTGTTTGATCGGGTATTGCGTGTGGGCCTCGCCCATGCATTTTGGGCCCAGTGGTCCACGGACTATGATGGTGGAGTACCTTGGACTTGTATTCTTGGTGTATATATTTGTTTATAGTGTAAATATATATATATATATGTATATATATATATATATATATATATTTATATTTTTATTTTTTATTACTGTATTTGAATAGATTACAAACGTTCAACTAATTTCCTTTTGTCCTTGCATTCTTCCGGGGGGGTTGGGGGTTGTAAATGTAATGTATCAACATGTACTTGTGTGTGTGTTGTAGTGGGTGAAGGTAGGAGTGTTGTGTGTTGCGTGTGTGTCACTCTTTTTTCCCTCCCCCTCCCCTGTGTCATAGGTGCAGTACTCACCGTGGTCTTCGTCGATGTCTTTGGGGGTCATTCCGACCCTGGCGGTTGACTACCGCCAGGGCCGGGGACTGCGGATGCACCGCCAACAGGCTGGCGGTGCATCCATGGGCGACCGCGGCGGTACAGCCGTGGTCAGAAACAGAAAACCGTTGGTGTCCCGCCGGTTTCCCGCTGCCCTAGGGAATCCTCCACGGCGGCGCTGCTTGCAGCGCCGCCATGGGGATTCCGACCCCCTTACCGCCATCCTGTTCCTGGCGGTTTTTCCCGCCAGGAACAGGATGGCGGTAACGGGTGTCGTGGGGCCCCTGGGGGCCCCTGCAGTGCCCATGCCAATGGCATAGGCACTGCAGGGGCCCCCTAACAGGGCCCCACTAAGATTTTCAGTGTCTGCCAAGCAGACACTGCTGAAAATCGCGACGGGTGCCACTGCACCCGTCGCACGCCTTCAACTCCGCCGGCTCCATTCGGAGCCGGCTTCCTCGTTGAAGGCGCTTTCCCGCTGGGCTGGCGGGCGGCCTACTGGCAGTCGCCCGCCAGCCCAGCGGGAAAGCCAGAATGGCCGCCGCGGTCATTTGACCGCAGTGCGGTCATTCGGCGGCTCCCGCCGGCCCTGCGGTTACCGCGGCCGGCGGGAGTCAGAATGACCCCCTTTGTCTTTGTTGTCTTTGTTGTTCCTGGAAGAGGAGCAGGAAGATAAAGGCTGGGAGTATCTGGAGCTCGGGTTCCATGGCGTCCTGTTTTCTCGTGGGGTGTGTAGAGGTGAGCGTTTTCCCTTCCAAGTCCTGTTTCTGCTGTGTTTTTGTTCGTGGTGAATCCGCCCCAGAAAAAGTGTCGGATTGGACTGTTGTAATACAGTGGGCGGAACCTTGTCTTCCGCCTGTCTGTTGGCGGTTACCGCCGCAGTGTTTGTTTGTACCGCTGTGGCGGTTGGAGTGTTAATGCGGCTGTCAATGTTGGCGGTTTCTGCCACGGTCGTAATTCCATTTTTTTTACCGCCGGCCTGTTGGCGGTTTTACCGCCGCTTTAACACCAACCGCCAGGGTTGTAAAGACCCCCTATGTCCCTCGGGATGAAATGGAGACGAGTACTGGAGTTGGACTCCCAACGAAGCCATGGCGTCACTGAAAGCCTTTGAGGCAAAAGCAGGGCCCTGGTCCGAATGGAAAGCCGGAACTGCATATGTACTGATCAAGACTTGTAAATCTTTAATAACAGACCGAGTGTCAGCTGAGTGTTGTGGCCACACCCATAGAAATCTGGAGCAGGAGTCAACAGCGACTAGGATGTATCTGTATGCACTGTCTGGTGGTAGGGGACTGAAATGGTCCAAGTACACACATTGTAAAGGTTTGTTAGAAATTAGGAGGGGTGTCTGCGGTGGGCGCTTAGCAGTGGAAACTTTGATTTGTTGGCAGATTTCACAGCAAAGGACATACTGCTTGCCCTCCTTGTATAGGCCTGGCCACCAAAAACGGGCTTGTAGCAATGATATTGTAGCCGCCACACCAGCATGGGCAGATGCTGCCCCCTCATGCGTTGCTTTAATCAACTCTGATCTTATATCTTTATTGGGAATTTCTCGAACCCCTACGCCTGGTATCTTAACTTCAGCGTTTAGGCAGCCTCCCATTCGGTAGGAATATTTAACAGGAAATGCTTTTGGATAGGGCACACCCTCAGCCGTAGCTTTCACAGCAGCCCATATGTCTGCGTCCAGTTTAGCTCCTGAGCGGGCTACTGTAGCAACAGTGGCCATAGCAACTGCTGACTTTGCGGCTTCATCAGCCAGTGTATTCCTAGCCACGTGTATTCCAACATGCTGGTGTCCAAGTGTATGTACAATATGGACATTTGGTAGCGTTTCCCTCAGATACGCTACTTTCCCCCACAGTAATCTGTGTTTAATGGTGTTGCCTTTAGAATCTCTGAACCCATTCTGGTGCCAGTAATGCAGGTATTCATTGAAGGACTGGACACAATAATACGAATCACAAACAATCAGTGTTAATTGTGCAGGATCTGTATGTTCCAGTGCCATCACAAGAGCCTTTAGCTCTGCTAGTTGTGCTATGCAATACCCTAGGGTTTGCATGTATGTATGTTGGGGACAAAATGTATAATCCTCCATGTAGCCACTCACAATTGTGCAAGCAGTGGAGTTTTCGTGTTTTGTGCCAATTGCAGGTTGTGCAGAGCCATCGGTGTACATGACTCTATGATATTGATCAATAGGCAGTGTGTTTGCCGGAACTGGGTATTCTAGTTCATATTGCAAAAAGTCTTGAGTTTGTAATTTTGGGTCAAAAATGTAATCTACATCAGTGGCTGTCAAAGACGTGGCCCATTGGATCCAACGTGGATGTAATGCTTTTGCATTCGGAACGCTGGCTTTTGTGACAGCCTCTAGGGCTGGGATGGGAGAAATTACAATAATGCGTTTGCCCTTGGCTAGAGGTCTTTCTTTAATGACAGCCGCCTGAATAGCAGTGAGAATTTTCTCAGTGGGAGCAAAGCGTTGTTCTGCTGCTGAGTATAAATGTGATTTGAATGCTATGGGGACCGTCTCACCCTCAATAAAGGTTACATAGGAGAAACCAATGGTACCAGCAATTACTTTGAAGACCAAGTGTGTTTTGTTGTCCCTTATGTGTAAATGTTGTACTGCAAGCATGTCTGTCTGCAAGTCTCTGAGAATGCGTGTGTGTTCGACTGTCCAAAACTTACTTGAAAAGTCAGGACGTATTAAGTCATATAAGGGTTTTATGCGTGACGCATAATCCAGAATGTAAGTTCTGCCAAAATTTAGGAAATGCAAAAGAGATTGGAGTTTTTTAATCGTATTTGGAGGTTGTAATTGTGCGTATTTTTCTAAAAATTGTGGAGCTAGGCTCTTCCCTGCACTCGATAGCTCATATTCCAGAAACAGGACGCTGAGAAAGCTATTTTAGTTTTTTTGACGTTGAATTTGTAGCCAAATTCAGCAAATCCCACAACAATACGGGCTACCCGTCTTAAATGTTGTAATTCATCATCCGTAAAATAGATATCATCTACATAGGACAATGCTTAAGGGTCAATGTTATACAAAATTGCAGTCACACGAGCTGCGAACAGTCCTGGGCTGTTCTTGTACCCCTGAGGTAAACGACATAATTGTTTCTGAGAGCCCAGTGTGCTGAAGCTTGTTAAGTCTCTACTAGGCGCTATATTCTGGCAGAAGAAACCATTGGAAATGTCCAGTGTTGTTTTATATGTTTTGCGCACTATGTTGTTCATTAGTGCTGTGCTATGTGAGTTTTGTATAGCGTATGTGCGAGTATGACTGTTTAATTATCTGTAGTCTAAGACTGTTCTGTACGAATGTTCCGGTTTAGCTACTGGAAAAAAAGAATTATTCATTGAGGAGACACAGGGTTCAATTACGCCCTGGTACTCTAGTTGTGTGAGGATTTCTCTCACAGGTGCTTTCACATCATGTTTTATTGAATACTGAGGTTTTTTAATAGGTATTACGTGGTATGGGGATTCTTTATCCCATCCTACATGGTTGCGATATAACACGGGTACCTGCGCCAATGCCCAATCAATGGCGTAGGATTCAGCGAGTTCCTCTGGAACAAGGGGTGAGAAAGAAGGTTTAATAACCTCTTCCCCATAAGGGCAGGTTCGGACAAATTCAGGTGGCCAATCTTGTTCGGCCAACAATATATCATATATATTTACCACGCGATCCCAAAAGATTGCGTCTATTGTGCATTCAATGTCTCCTTCTAACTGTAGTCTTACTTTATACACCCTATCAGGCGTGGAGACTCGCATGTCCGCAGTTCGTGCTTGTAGATAGTCATAAGTTGCTTTCACCTCCAGATGCTCTAGAAGACTCCGGCGAACTATTGTGACCTCTGCCACACTGTCTAGTAGCGCTAGTGCCCACTTCCTGTTCTTCAAGAGGACCCTCTTCTTGAGCGGCATGTCGTATTGCAACTGCTACCACCTTTTTCTTTTTAAATTCGGGCTTTTGTTGGGGAGGTTTCTCTTCCATTTTTACAGAAACCTCTTGTGAGTGTTGTGATTCCTGTCTCAGTTTCACGTACTCTGTTCTTTGCTCTGATCGCCCACCTCTCTCACTGCGTTTTTCCGATGAGTCCTGAAAGGAACAAGATTGTCAAGTATCAGTATATTGATATCTATCAGGCATTTTTATATTATCTTTATTTTGGAGATTATGGCCCTCATTCTGACCTTGGCGGGCGGCGGAGGCCGCCCGCCAAAGTCCCGCCGTCAGGTTACCGTTCCGCGGTCGAAAGACCGCGGCGGTAATTCTGACTTTCCCGCTGGGCTGGCGGGCGGTCTCCTTCAGACCGCCAGCCAGCCCAGCGGGAAAGAGGCTTCCACGATGAAGCCGGCTCGGAATCGAGCCGGCGGAGTGGAAGCTGTGCGACGGGTGCAGTTGCACCCGTCGCGTATTTCACTGTCTGCGCAGCAGACAGTGAAATACATGTAGGGGCCCTCTTACGGGGGCCCCTGCAATGCCCATGCCAGTGGCATGGGCACTGCAGGGGCCCCCAGGGGCCCCGCGACCCCCCCTACCGCCATCCGGATCTCGGCGGTCCGACCGCCGGGATCTGGATGGCGGTAGGGGGGGTCAGAATCCCCGCGGCGGTGCAGCAAGCTGCGCCGCCGCGGAGGATTCAATGGGGCCGCGGTACACTGGCGGGACCCCGCCAGTGGTGCCGGTCCGACCGCGGCTTTACCGCCGCGGTCGGAATCCCCATTGGAGCACCGCCGGCTTGTCGGCGGTGCTCCCGCGGTCCTCCGCCCTGGCGGTCAAAGACCGCCAGGGTCAGAATGAGGGCCTATATCTATTCTGCGGAGTCTCCATATGCGGACATTCTCCTCTCTCTTTCTTAGGAGTTTGTTGTTTTTTATCCCAGCGTTTCTTGTTACCCTCAGGAACTTGCTTGGAAATATCTTTGTTTGGTTTTCCCTAAAACTGTAGTTTAGTTGGTCTGGCCCCTAGACTATCTAGTCCAATACTAGAATAGGTCTCTGCGATAATCTTTGGCAGCTCGCGTTCCTGATCCTGAACATCACGGAGCAGCAGGCGCACTGCTAGTGCAACCGCTTCCCCTTTACTTAAAATAATGGAGGATACTGTGGCTAAATTGCCCTTTAATTACATCCCCAAGTCCAGGGCCGGGGCAGCCCTGTATTCATCTTGAATTTGCTTCAACACTTCTGGTAAATTGGCAAGTGTCGGGATAACGTGTGCGGTAGTATACAGAGCTGCAAATACTGTGCCCCAGGTATTACAGTTATCTACTGTGGGGACCATCCCAAATGGCAAGCACATTGTTAAAATTCTATGTTTCTCTTGAGGTCCGGTATGGGGAAATACCGCTTCCAGTGCATTTATTTTTTGAGCTAACCAAAATGGAGTTTCCTCTCATTTGGCGGGTACTTTACCCATAATCAAATGTACAGTTGCAGGGTTAATACCTGGCGTCACTGCATGTGGTTGCGCTGGAGCAGCACGTGCTGCGTTTGTATTCAATGTTTGCATTACAAACTGTACTAATCGCCTGTATATCGCTGTCAGTTCAGTATATACGTGACGAACCTCAGCTACTGCTAAATTTGCTACTGCAGGGTAAGGTGTATAAGTGGGCAATAAAGGCCAGGTAGGACCTTCATTACTTAGAGGACCTAACCTAACTGGTAAAATCGTGTGGGTAGGGTGCCATCAAGCCAATTAGTATGTTCTTAATAAGATATGGTTATTTCTAAATATGCATATGCTCTACATTGTCCAGGTACGTTTGCAAGTGAATAGTGATGAAATGTATTTGTGTTCCCATCAACTGCTGGAAATGTGACCCTAGAATAGAAAAGTTCTGTTCTATAAGCTACACTGCCTCAATAACAAATGTGACTGGACCCCCCTGGGCCGTTAGGCTATTTGCCAATAAATGTGCAGTCAGGGGTTGTCGCATATTTACTGCAATTGCTACCTGGTGCGGATTCACCATAGTAGATGGTAAAGTTGTTCAGAGGTAAGCACACCAAATGGGGATTTTCCTTTTTAAAGTTCAAGCTTGAGCAACCTCCAGCATCAGATAGGGTGCCCTACTTAGCTGAGTAGAAATCCTCAATACCACGGATGTCTCCGTATATAGAGTACTGAGGTGTCTTTGTATATAGTGAGACAGAGATACTCAGGAGGACCCGAAAATTAGAACCTGACCAAACGTTGGCGGCGCCATGTCGCGAAGGCTCTCATTATTCTAATGAGACTACTGGATTTCGAGTGGCAGAATCACCTGCAGTGTGGGAGACTGAGTCTGACCCACTACAGGTGACACCTGTCGCTCCAATCCGAGTTCTGCTCCGGCTAACTAGCAGTGCCTCACCTCTACCTAGGGCAGGGGTGATTGGGCAGCCGAGCGCATGACATAACTGGTTTCTCAGGGAAGCCGTGGTCACTCAGGTCTCATCCGTTTCTCTCAGTTACATTAGTCTCACATGCACGACAGAGGCAGTATATTTTTCAATAATGCTTTAATAAAGCGACTGCATCTTAGATAGCAAAGCGTGGACTGCAATAACCAGGACGATATAGCATGACAAGATTAAGATTGTGACAAGGAGAGTAAAATATACAAATAATGCTACCATATTGTCACTAGAGTCAAAACCTAATTCCTACCTAAGCTATGATAGAGCACAGCATGTTAAGCTCTAATTCTGCCCTTCAGGTTCCCCTGGGAAGACATCATCCCCCATACCTGAGCAAAGGCCTGAATTCTATAAAGACAGCTGTAGCGAAGCATTCGGCAATCAGCATACAGTTGTGGTTCTCTGGCTGGAATCTCCCTCTAATGTGTAAGGGACAGGGAAGTGTTTTTATAATAAAACAGCTGATGTTCTGAGAAAATGTCCCTACGTAAGAATGTGTTTTTTTTATGAATGTCAGAGACAAAACTTATACCACGTTCACCAGCATCCTATCTTGCTGCAGCCTTGGAAGAAGCACAGAGTGAGCAAGAATGTCTTGTTTGAGAACAGAGTGCTGACCTAGGCAAAAACAGTTAGAAAGAGAGAAATAAAACAAGACCGTAAAAGTTGCTAATATAACAATAATAAAGCGAAGCCGAATAAAATATATCTAGGTTAAAGTGCACAGCGGCAAGCCTAGTATGTTAAAATAACGTGCATGAAGCTATTAACTAAAATGGCTACACAACAATAGTGCTATGTAGGTTAACTGGGCCTAAAGTTCTCTCTCTCTGCGGGACAGTTCTGCATTTCTCCTGTGGCAGATCCCCTCCCCCCCCACTAGCTCTAGATAAGGCCTGGACACTGTGTGTGTGGACAGGCATTCTGTTTTCTCATCATGGAGGTCTAAAGGGTCTTCCTCCCCCTCTCCTTCTCTCTCTGGAGCTTCCTTTGTGGCTTCTACCTGGGACCAAATGTGGGAAGGTGGTTTATTAGTAGGTGCAGTTAGGTACCTACAACTGGTAGTAACACCACAATCACAAATAAGGTTTAGTCAAGTCTCAATAAATTAATCCTTGCTCAACTCTTGGTAGCTTAGCTGATGAGCAGTCAGGCTTAACTTAGGAGACGTGTGTTAAGCATTTAATAACACCAAAACATTGAATACGTACAACACAACACACAATAACAATCTGACACCTATTTATAAAAATAGAGAATATGTATATCTTTAAAATGACACCAAAGCAAGAAACAACCGGAGATATGTATTTTTGAAGATTAAATGTAAAATGTGTTTTCTAGCGCCAAAAAAGTGGAAAGCACCAACCACGGTTATCTAGTCATGCTGGATCGGGACAAAGCCAAAGCCAAAGTTTTAAGCCAACTGGAATGAAGCGTGGGTTGGATACAAGTGGTTGGGGCCGGGGTCGAGCAAGTTTCCTCTGCAGGTTGAGTTGGGGTTCAACAATGCAGTCTGTAGACCGCTACACTCGTAATGAGGGCCTAGGCCTTATGAGATAGTCCTTCTGATGCACAGGCAATCACAACCAGATAAAATAGGAAGGGACACATATTAAAAGGATAAAAATCATTCTACAAAATATTTTAAATGCAAACAAACACAGAGAGTAATGAATCCATATCTTATTTTAGACTTTCTATTAGCAAAGTCTTTCTAAGTGAGCAATTGACTTCTGTTTTTTGATCGTGGACTTAATGTATGAAAAAAATGTATGAACATAATCCAGGTTGCATTAGAATCTAAAAGCATCTTGATAATAAATATGGTTCTTTGATAAGAACAATGGATGCAAATCACGTATTCTAATGTCCTTATAAAACTCACAAAACAGCATAAATTGTATTGTGGTTTGGCTGGATTTCCCATTGTCTGGGCATTTAGGTAGTTTTCTGCTTATGCCTCCATTTTAGGGAATGCAACTAGATGATGAAGCATAGCTAAGCACAATGTAATTAAATAAAATCTATCCTGGGCATACATTACAAAAATCAGGTACTTTTGTGTTTCCTGTATAAATCCTGAACAGTATCTATTTACAGTAGACTTCACTCACTCTTGTGATTCTCTTTCAGCCTCCTTTCTTCCCATTCTTAACTCTATTTTCGTACATTACAAGACACTAGTAGGGGCCTTAATACTAATATTATCATCTATTTCCTGTGTTAACCTATTCACAAGTTCTAACCATGGGATTATGCCATAGTGTTCAAGTTTTAGGCAATCTCTTATTATGTCATTGGTAAGATGCTATGCCAATTAACCACCGACTTAGATTAATTGAATCTTCTAGATGTGACAGATCTAATTCTTTGTGTGTGATAAAAGTTGATGGGCAGAATAGGACTGCCAGAAGTATATATAAAAAGGAATTCTCCTGGGTCTGCAAAATAGTGCTGTTAGTCATACCCCAGACTGGTGCTCCATAAGTGGCAGCTGGTAGACATTTACTCTTATATTGTTTCAGGAGTTCTCCAATTGGTTTGTTGTCTAACTTTTGGGCAAATCTGAGCACTACTTCAAATGTTCTTATAAATTTGAGTTTTGCAGTTTTCATATGTGGTTCACAGTGACCTCCCTGTGAGAACAATATGCTCAGGTAGCTAAAAGTTTGTACTTGTGTTAGTGTGTGCCCCACCACATAATGGGGGTCATTCTGACCTCGGCGGTAAAAGGCCCTTACCGCTGGTCAGAAGTCCGCCATTCTACGGCCGCGGCCGCGGTAAACCGCCACGGTCATTCTGACCACCAACTGTGAAACCGCCAAAAACCCGACATCCAAGGAAGGCCGCCTCATCAGCGGGCCGCGGAAAACTGGAGATGACCAAACCTCCACCGTCACGCCAACACAAACACGCCCATGCCATTCTGACCCACGAATCCACGCGGCGGTCTTTCAACCGCGGTATTCCATTGGCGGTACACACCGCTGCGCTCAAAATACACACACAGCTCCAAAACACAGCCACATTGGACAATTTGAAATACACACACCTGAGACACATACAAACAACACTCCCACACATCCAATCAACTATAAAACACACACCCACATCACCCACAAACCCCCACTAGTTGGAAATCGGAGAGAAGGCGATAGAGATAGAGAGAGCGAGCACAGCAATCCAAAACCCCAACACACACAGGAACCCAACTTCATCACCCACACCACATTTACGCACACATCACCACACATCACCACGCACATCACCACAAACACCACCCCACACCTCATCCACACCACCCCATGGCACCCCAAAGACACCCCAGGTTCTCGGACCAAGAACTCAGGGTCATGGTGGAGGAAATTATAAGGGTTGAGCCCCAGCTCTTCGGCACACAGGTGCAGCACACCACTATAGCAAGGAAGGCTGAGCTATGGCAAAGGATCGTAGACAGGGTCAACGCTGTGTGACAGCATCCCAGAAATCGGGAAGATATCCGAAAGCGATGGAACGACCTACGGGGGAAGGTGCGCTCGATGGTGTCGCGACACAACATCGCTGTGCAGAAGACTGGCGGCGGACCCCCACCCACTCCACCCCAATTCACAGCATGGGAGCAAGAGGTAGTAAACATCCTGCATCCTGATGGCCTCGCTGGAGTACACGGAGGAATGGACTCTGGTAAGTCGAATCTCAACTACTTCACCCCCCCCAACCACCAGCATGCCAACCCCCCCCACCCCCAATCTCAACCCCCCAGCACACAACCTCCCTGCCAATGTCTCACCAGCACAACCCACCCTAAACAACACCAACCCCTGAATGCCAACACAAACCATAGACAGCCACCACCAAAGCATGACCATTGCACATACCCATACACCCCCCCCCCCCACCACCCTCACAACACCTCCCACAAGGGAATGCCAGCACTGGGGGACAAGGGCACTCAAAATGCACGCCATGGCACACACAGAAACAATAACCATACTCTTTTACCCCTGCAGGGCCCGAACGCCAACACACCGCCACGGAGGGTCCAGATTTGTCCATCCCACCCCAGAACAGGCCCCCAGCGAGGACAGCAGCTCTGTCGACCTAGAACCTGATGACCAGCCCGGACCATCAGGGACCTCTGGACAGTCGGTTCCCCACACACAGACACAGGCCACAGCAGACCCAACCCCCTCTGGGAACACCAGCACAGCTCCCACCCAGCGGGCCCATGCCTCTGTCTCCAGGACGCGTCAAGCAGCAGTGTGTCCGCCACTACAGGGCACCCAGGCTGACCCAACACCCCCACAACAACAGGGACCTGGGGGCAGTGGTAGTGGGCACACCGTCCAGGGGACAGAGGCCCGGGGAAACAGGGCAACTGGGAGGGCTGCTGTGCGACAGGGGGGGGAGGACAGGCCCAGGGAACCGACTCTCCAAGAGGCCCTCACCACCATCATGGGAGCATACCATCACTCCCAGGAGACGATGGCGACGGTACTGGCCAGGTTCACCGAGATCCAGGCACAGCAGGAGGAACGGTACATGGGGTTCAGCAATGAACTCAGGAACATCGCTACCGCTATGGGGACCATAGACCAGGCCCTCAACCGGATAGAAACCACATTGCGGGACCATGTGGCACCACAAAGGGCCCCTGTCACTAGCCAGGACCACGAACAGCCTACCACCTCCGCCGGCGCTAGTGGTCAGGAGGCCCCCACAGAACGACAGGCCACCAGAACCCCACCTCCTGCTGAAGAACAACCACCCCGCAAGAGGAACCTGAGATCTCACAGGAAGACAGAGTAGGATGCCAAGACCCCCGCCAGCATAAGATACCCCCTGATGTCATCCCACTGTCCCACATTGTCACCCTGTCCAACCTTGAACTGCCCCTGCTCCATCCTTCCACAGGCATATGGAAAATGCACCTGTGAAACTGAGAACTGGACTCTGCCATGGACATAACTCCACCCTCACCCATCACCGTTTTAATATCATGTACCAATATCTAGCACTAAAAATAAATCACTCATTGCACTGAAATCATTCAGGAGTCAGCCTGTATTATTTACAAATGTATAACACATTACTGATCAATAATGTTCAGTTATTTTTGTGATGACAACATACCGATGTCAATAAGCATTAGTCCATGGGCTAACCAAGCAGAAGTCACACAGCACTGAAAAGGGAAGGGAAAATCAAACATCAGTTTAAAAGAACTGGGGGGAAATACACAAAGTAAAGATGCAGGGGGCTTTCAGTAAATGTTAAATGGCGTGGGTGATTCTTACCTGTGTGCTACTGAAAATACTGTTGGATAACTCTGTCCCTGTTGTCTGTGTCGTCCTCTTCGTCTTCCTCCTCTTCACTCTCCGCAGGCTCCACAGCTGCCACAACACCACCATCTGGACCATCCTCCTGCAGGAAAGGCACCTGACGTCGCAATGCCAGATTGTGAAGCATACAGCAGGCCACGATGATCTGGCACACCTTCTTTGGTGAGTACATCAGGGATCCCCCTGTCATATGCAGGCACCTAAACCTGGCCTTCAGGAGGCCAAAGGTTCTTTCTATGATCCTCCTAGTTCGCCCATGGGCCTCATTGTACCGTTCCTCTGCCCTGGTCCGGGGATTCCTCACTGGGGTCAATAGCCAAGGCAGGTTGGGGTAACCAGAGTCACCAATTAGCCACACACGTTGTCTCTGTAGCTGTTCCATCACATAAGGGATGCTGCTATTACGCATCACATATGCGTCATGCACTGACCCAGGGAACTTGGCATTCACATGGGAGATGTACTGGTCAGCCAAACAGACCACCTGGACGTTCATAGAATGGTAACTTTTCCTGCTCATCGTCTTTTGGGGGTACTAAAGCCACATGGGTCCCATCAATGGCACCAATTATGTTGGGGATATGTCCAAGGGCATAAAAATCACCCTTCACAGTGGCCAAATCAACCTCCTCAGGGAATACAATGTAGCTCTGCATGTGTTTCGTCAGGGCAGACAACACTCTAGACAAAATTTTTGAAAACATAGGCTGAGACATTCCAGATGACATGGCCACTGTTGTCTGGAATGAGCCACTTGCCAAAAAATGGAGGACTGACAGAACCTGCACTAAAGGGGGAATTCCTGTGGGTTGGCGGATGGGGGACATCAGGGCTGGCTCCAGCTGGGCACACAGTTCATGTATAGTGGCTCGGTCAAGTCGGTATCGTAGTATGATATGGCGTTCTTCCATTGTCGACAGGTCCACCAGCGGTCGGTACACGCGAGGATTCATCCTTCTCCTCGCAAGTCCCAGCGGACGGTGCCTAGGAAGGACAACATGGAGCACAGAGTCAAGCAAATCACAGGTACGTTCACCACAGCATGCCTAGCACACGATTATCTATGTATTGAAAGGCGTGTATGTGTGGCAATGCAAGGCCTAGGCCTGTGTGACGCAGTACAAATTATGCCATGTGGGCCCTTGAAATGGCGGCTGCCTGACCTGTGAAGTGGGACAATGGGATGTGAGGTCAATGCGCTGGCGTGGCACACTGTGGCGGTAGGCGGTCGAAGACCGCTATACGAAGCCGCATTGGTTAACATTGAAGCCTATGGGTTTCTGGAGCCAATGACGAGGTGCGCCGGCGGTCGCGGTACGCACCGCCGCGGGCGTGACCGCCATTTTCTATCTGCTTAATCACTCGAGACCTGATCATCCACAGGAGAGGACCTATACTGCAAGTGCTGCTGTGACCTCGGTCTGGAAGATACAATGGCTGCTGCGACTGGGGAAAGGGCCCCTGCCTTCACGTCTGAAGAGTTGGAGAAACTAGTGGATGGGGTCCTCCCCCAGTATGCGTTACTCTACGGTCCTCCAGACCAACAGGTAAGTACACTGGGTGCACATGGAATGGGCTATGCCTGTGTTGAGTGGGGTGGATGTATGATGGTGGGGTGGGGAGCGAATGAGGAGTGCAACGCACGACAGATGAGAGCATGTGCCACATGGCAAATTTGGGGAGTGGGGGGCAATCACATCTAACATGCAGATAAATGATGAATTTTCCTTTCCCACCCTGTACATGTCAAATAGGTCAGCGCCCATCAGAAAGTCGACATTTGGCATGCCATCGCCAAGGAAGTCCGGGCCCTGGGGGTCCACTTCAGACGGGGCACCCACTGCCGCAAGAGGTGGGAGGACATCCGCCGCGGGACCAGGAAGACCGCCGAGTCACTGCTGGGGATGGCCTCCCAACCTAGGAGGGGTGCCAGTCGTACCCTGACCCCCCTAATGTCCCGGATCCTGGCGGTGGCCTACCCTGATTTGGATGGGCGCTTGAGGACATCACAGCAGACACAAGGGGGTGAGTATCAGCACATTCTGCTATCTTTCTGCGCAGTGGAGGCATCTGGGTGGGGGAGGAGGGTTGTGGGTGACATTAGGCCAGGGCGTTTTCTGTAGTGTAGTCCTCTCCTTTAGGCATGGCCCTGTGCCCCCGCCCCCCACCTCTGTAGGGTGCCAAGTACAGCTATCCATGGTCCTGCATCATCCATGTGTGTATTTGTTGTGCATAGACCTGTAGGCCTGGTCACAAGTACTGAGTAGTATACCCCGATTGCGCAGCGTAGTGCATGAGGCCCCTGAGTCTGTCCTCTCCGCCAACGGTGTTGACATTGCATGCACTCAACCTGTTTTATTATTTCTCCCCCCACCCTTTTTCTTGATCATCTTGTGCATGTGTGTATTAGCATCATCAGGCGGAGGAGATTTGGCATCGGAGCACGAGGGAGCTGCAAGTCACAAGGCTCCGGTGGGCCGTGGTACAGACACCGAGGGCACCAGTGATCCGGAGGGCGAGGGGAGCACCACAACGGGGACCGGTGGTGACACCAGCGACACCGACACGTCCTCGGATGGGAGCTCCCTAGCGGTGGCAGCAACATCCGGGCCCCCCGCCTCTACAGGTACAGCCGCCACCCAGCGCACCAGCCCCGCCCTCCCAGCAGCCCCTCAGCCTACGCTCCGTGCCCGCTCGCCCAAGAAGGCGGGCATCTCCTTCGCCCCAGGCACCTCAGGCCCTGCCCCTGTCACCCCTGCTGCCCTCAGTGAGGAGGTCATTGACCTCCTTCAGACCATCATTGTTGGGCAGACTACCCTTTTGAATGCCATCCAGGGGGTAGAAAGGGAGGTGCATCGGAGCAATGCCTACCTGGAGGGCATTCATTCGGGTCAGGCTGCCCATCAACGATCGTTCAATGCTCTGGCCTCAGCACTGACGGCAGCCATTGTCCCTGTTTCCAGCCTCCCTCTTCTAACTGCCTCCAGCCTGTCTCTGTCTCCTGTTCCTCTGCCTATCCCATCCACACCATCAGACCAGCCTGCACACACGTCAACACCCAAGGCCAGCTCATCCAGACACAAGCACCACAGATCCCACAAACACTCACCCAAGCAACATCCAGATGCAGACATGCCAACAGTCACTACCACCTCTGTGTCCCCCTCCTCCTCGTCTCCCTCCTCCCTCCCTGTGACGTCTACACTCACACCTGCATGCACACCACCATCAGCCAGTGCTTCCATCACCAGCACACCCTCCAGTACAGTCCGCACACGTGCAGTCACCACCCCCACTGCCATTTACACGTCCCCTGTGTCCTCTCCCACTGTGTCTGTCACCCCCTCTTCCAAGACACACAAACGCAGGCAGCCACCCACCCAACAGCCATCCACCTCACGACAGCCTACGTCACAATCACCTGCACCCAAAGACAGCACACCTGACTCTCCTACAACCACATCCTCTTCCTCCACTCCCATCACCACTACTCCCACCCTTTACCTTGGTCCTAAAAAAGTTTACCTCTCCAATCTTAACCTCTTTCCCTCCCCTGACCCACCACCTCCATCTGCTAAGAGTTCCAAGAGCACCTCAGCCACCACCAGCCCAGCTTCGAGTGTCACTGTGGTGCATGGGTTCTGGAGTCCACCCTTTGGCAGCAGTGACACTTCTATCAGCAGCAAGGCGACAGCCAGCTCCCCCCCAGGCAAGAGGACCCGGAAACTCAAGAGCCGCCGTGAGAGGACTGACACGGCTGCCCCCAAGGACCAGAGTTCGCCCACTTCACCTGCCACAACATCCAGGGGAGGCAAGGGCCAGAGAGCCTCTTCTAAGGAGCGAAAGGGCAGCAGGGCGGAGAAGTCAGCCAGCAGGAGCGCGGAGCAGGAGGGCCCCACAAGCCCCATCCCGGCTGTAAGGAAGGACACCAAAGGGCCCAGGACTCCGTCACCGAAGGGTCCTGCGACTGCACGGTCGGAGGGCGACTGAGCAGGGAGTCCAAGCCAGGTCTGGCTCCCTTGAATTACTGGACAAGCACCGCTGAACAGGGCCCCGCCGCGCAGAAGAGCACCGCTGAACCGGGCCCCGCCGCACAGAAGAGCACCGCTGAACCGGGCCCCGCCGCACAGAAGAGCACCGCTGAACAGGGCCCCGCCGTGCAGAAGAGCACCGCTGAACAGGGCCCCGCCGTGCAGAAGAGCACCGCTGAACAGGGCCCCGCCGCGCAGAAGAGCACCGCTGAACAGGGCCCCGCCGTCTCAAGCACCGCTCCGCTGGGCCCCGCCGTCTCAAGCACCGCTCCGCTGGGCCCCGCCGTCTCAGGCACCGCTCCGCTGGGCCCTTCCTGTCAAGCACCGCTCCGCTGGGCCCTTCCTGTCAAGCACCGCTGGGCCCTTCCTGTCAAGCACCGCTCCGCTGGGCCCTTCCTGTCAAGCACCGCTCCGCTGGGCCCCGCCGTCTCATGCACCGCTCCGCTGGGCCCCGCCGTCTCAGGCACCGCTCCGCTGGGCCCCGCCGTCTCAGGCACCGCTCCGCTGGGCCCCGTCGTCTCAGGCACCGCTCCGCTGGGCCCTTCCTGTCAAGCACCGCTCCGCTGGGCCCCGCCGTCTCAGGCACCGCTCCGCTGGGCCCTTCCTGTCAAGCACCGCTCCGCTGAGCCCCGCCGTCTCATGCACCGCTCCGCTGGGCCCTTCCTGTCAAGCACCGCTCCGCTGGGCCCCGCCGTCTCAAGCACCGCTCCGCTGGGCCCCGCCGTCTCAAGCACCACTGGCACAATGACAGTGCCGGATCTGTCTCAAGCTACTGTTCACGGTTCACTGTGCCCACCATGCCTCCTCCTTGACCGGTGGAGACTGTTATCCACCTGATGGACTGTGGCTTTGCACTCCCAAGGATGGCACAGTGGGCAAGCCACCCACTGTAGAGACTTGAGAGACTGTGGCTTTGCACTCCCCAGGATGGTACAGTGGGCAAGCCACCCACTGTAGAGACTTGAGAGACTGTGGCTTCGCACTCCCCAGGATGGCACAGTGGGCATGGTGGCCCCTTCGTGGATCTGGCTTCGTGGACTCATGTGGCTGTGGTGCCCCCCCTTCCCTTCCCCCTGAGGTGCCTGTAGTTTTGTCATCAGATGCCCCTGCAGTGTTCTCTCCAAAGGACTCAGGTCTCCTGTGTGGGCTTTGCCCTTGTGTTGATACACTTTGGCCCACGGACACTTGGAATTTCGTTAGATGTGCAGGACTAATTGCCTCGGTTTATCCTATGCACTAAATATTGAATTGATTTTTTAAAATTGTTATTGCTATTTGACCATGACTTATCAGTGGCTTTTTATTTCCATAAATTTCGATTCACAATTTAATTATGTCCTTGCTTTTTTCACGGGGGTTTGGGTGGTGTCACTGTGACTTGTTGCTCTGCATTGGTGTGTACATAGTTTGGAGGGGGGGGTGGGGGTCGCATATGTGTGTGCCGTAACCTTTCGTCCTCCCCCCTCCCCTGTGTCGTAGGTGCAGTACTCACCGTTGTCGTCTGCGCCGGCGTTCGTACTCGTGGTAGATGAGCAGGTAGACGAGAGCAGGTAGGATGTTTAATTCGGGTTCCATGCTGTCCTCCTTCCTCGTGGGGTGCGTAGAGGTGCGCGTTTTCCCGTTCGTAGTCTGTTTCCGCCGTGTTTTTATCGGCGGTGCTCCCGCCCCGGAAAAGGTGGCGGATTGGTGAGTTGTGATAGTGTGGGCGGTACATTGTCTGCCGCCTGTCTGTTGGCGGTGACCGCCGCGCTGTTTGTTTGTACCGCCGTGGCGGGCGGAGTGTTAATGTGGCGGGCTGTGTTGGCGATTCCCGCCAGGGTCAGAATTCCATTTTTTGGACCGCCGGCCTGTTGGCGGGTTGGCCGCCGCTTTATCACCGACCGCCAGGGTTAGAATCACCCCCAATGTGTCTTCCTCCTCTTTCTCCCACTTCCACGGACCATTGTATACATTTTAGTTAACGGATGTCCCGTCCGCCGTATTACTATCCCATTATATCCTATGGGGATTGTAATACAGCTGATGGGATATCCGTCACGTTTGTGACAGAGTATTCCCCCCTCCAGGACCGAGGTTAGGAATGGTCAGCCAGGGCTCCCAGCTCAACCAGGGTCTACCACCGTTTTTTGGGATTAACTAAGTCAAACACACTGCTTGGATTGGCAAAGCAGAGGTGGATATGTCCTTGACTTGCTATGGTGTATTTACTGATTTTTTTAAAATAAACTTTATTGAGTTTCATAGAATCAATACATTACAGCTAAGTTACTTTGCAGTAGGATGTACTCAGCAATATCACAACAAAAACACAACATACTCAAAACATTTCCAACTTCCCCAGCACCCTTAGCTACATACAGTTTAACATAAGGGTATGTCCTGCATCTACAGGTGGTCTAACTAGAAGCAGTTGATCTAGACGTTAAGCACTGCTAGTGCATCCTGCAAGTCCATTGTTCTTAAAGTTCGTCTCATCTTCTCCATGTCGGACCTATCAGAAAACACAACCTGCGAGGGCATCAGTCGAAATACAGACCGTTCCATGTGTGCGCTTTCTTGTTTTAGGCTAGTCCCCTGCATCTGCAGACAAGCCATTGGCAGCATGCAGATCTGACACCATGTGATCCCAGGCGGCAAAATCATTCGCAAGGCGTTCATCCCTTCTCACATGTTTCATTCTTACTATTTTAGCCCAGCCCATCGGGAGATATCTCGCATCCACTCAGCTTAACTTGGGGGTCGAGATCCCATTCATCTAATACCAATGCGTTGCTTTGCCAATACCAAGCCTAGAAACAAGAATCTGCAACTGAGTTTCTTAGCAGCTGGGACAGGCAGCAATCCCAACAATATCTCTTGTGGGGCATATAGAACCTCCCAGCAAGTTGCAAAGTACAAGGTGTGCACTTTTACCTCCAGTAGGGGGTCAGTAATGGACAACTCCACACAACATGTCCGAAGTCTGCACAAGGGACCCCACACCTAGTACACTGATCAGAGTGCATGGGGTAAATAGCATGTAATGTCTTGCACACAAGATAGGCCTGATACACATATTTATACTGTATACGTTTAAAACGGGCATTTGAGTTTATGGTATCCACACCCATATGGATCTTTTCCTAACCTTTTTCAGTAAGTGGTTCATCCAGCACCTTCGCCCATCTCCTCTGTGCAGCTGGGAGTTTCTTCAGTTGGTCGTCATGCAGTGCACAAATCAGATGAGATATTAGTCTACGGCCCCCAGCTGGCACGAGCAGTGCTGTCAGCATCTGAGAAGGCAATGATTCCGTTGGAAAACAAGGCCATATCGCAATGGCTGTTGCCAAGAGCTTGGCGTACTGTAAATATTGCCCTGCTATAAGTGCAAACGAGGCCATCGCCTCCTCCCGTGTAGTAAACTGGCCACCTAGGTATAAGTCCCCTAATATATTACAGGCACCCTCCTGACAGTTTTTCATGGACATCACCACCGCTAGGACTGCAGATGGTTTCAGGGCCCAGAGCAGCAAATTACATGCATATGGTGCACAATGCAGGACCTTCATCACCGCAGGTTCCCACACTCGACCCACATGTATCAGGGCTGAAATTTCTGCTGGTATCCAAGCACCATACATGCACAATTCAGGGGGCATGCGCTTTCCATGAGTGCCCCTTAGAAGTCTCTTCTCCCAGTTATCTTCCTCATCTAGCCCAATGCACCACGTGTTGTAGCTGAGCTGCTAGATAGTAGAGCTTAATGTTAGGGATTTGCAATACCTCTGCGGGTCCCAGGACTGTTTCAGCAAAGAAAGGCTTATCTGTTTTCTTTTTGTGGACGAGAGCAATTCAACAATTAATTTATTCAGGTCAATGAAAAATTTCCTGGGAATTTCATTAAGGTCCCATGTAGGGTATACAGACACAGCGGTAACATCACCATTTTAGCCAGTGAGACTCTACCCATTAATGAGGCAGATCCTTCCAAAATCGTATTGATTTTTTGAGTCGTCTAAGAATTTTGCTCAGACTCAGCTTCAACAACACCTGCTCAGTGTAGGTAATCCTGATGCCCAAATAGTGTATCCCCTCTAACCCCTATGGGAGTCCCACCACCAGAAGCGCCTCAGGACTCACTAGGGGCAGTGTCTAAATGGCAGTAGATGGGACTTCTTACCGTTCACACAAAAACCTGATACTTCCCTGAACTTCTTTAAAACACATAAAAGCACCAGTATGGATTATTCAGGATTTCGCGAATATAATAATGCATCATCATTATATAAAGATACAACATGGGTTGTCTCCTACACCAGAATCCCCCAAGGCCCTATTGTGTGGCACAACAGCTCCACCACTGACTCCATAGCCAGGGCACAGAGCAGGGGGGCATCCTTGGTGTGTACTCCAGCATAACTGAAAGGAGGGAGAGACCATACCATGCATTCGCACTCTAGCACTCAGGTCAGCATAAAGCAATTTTATCCAGGTTATGAATTTTGCTTCCAGATCTTCCCTTTCTAGAATGCCCCAGAGGAAGTGCCGTGCCACAAAGTTGAATACTTGTTCGATGTCTAGAAACAACAGCACATAGGAATTTTCATTCAAGTGTGGGGTATGGATCACATGGGACAGTCTGCGAGGATTATACATAGTGCTTCATTGTGTGATAAAGCTGTATTGATCTTTGTATACGAGTGAACGAAGACACAGTAGCAGTTTGCTCAATATTTTAATGTCCTCAGTAAGTGCCAAGAGTGGTCTGTATGAGGAGGCTTCATTCAGGCCTTTGCCCGGCTTTGGTCCTAGCACTATGAGTGCCTCGCTCATGGACGCTGGGAAGCATCCACGCTGCAGTGCCCCCTGAAACACCTCAAGCAATCTATCTGTGATGACCTCAGCATATTTGTGATAGAATTCGGGCAGGAGGCGTTCACCTCCAAGGATCTCAGCTATTTTATGCTGCTGTATCATTGCTAGGAGTTCCTCTCTTGTAAGATGAGCCTCCAAAGCACCGCCTTCTTCTGCTCCCAGGCTGAATATCAGCATTGCGTCTTGGCCAGGTTGTATTAATATACATCACGGTTGTTAATATCAACCTACAATTATATCCAGTTCAATACATTGTCTACCACCATGTTGTAAGCAGCCGCAGCCCGTCCTTTGGGGCTAAGGGGCCACGCCCCCTCACCTTTTGCCCCTCATGAAGAGTGCATGTCAAGTTGAGCAAAGGTCAGCCTGACAGACACTCTTAATTTTCAGATCAGGCAGCCAGGAGCTAGACATGCGCGATTTGCGAAGGCTCCTGGTTGCCTGAGCTGAACTTTGTTGGATGAAGAGGTCACAGCTCCTATGGGCATGACCTCCTCAGCTCAGCAGAGATGCCTTGAGGCCCTCCCCCTCGGTGACGAGGGAAGTTTCACCCATTGACTCTGACCTTGGCACTTTAGGTTTAAGCCCTGAAGCGCCCAGGGCAAGTGTCAATCAGTGACACCTTGTAACAGAGTGGGGTGGAGTCAGCTTTCTCACTGACCCCATCCCACTCTGTGACGAAGTTGGGACTGATGCCTTCCCTCACTGGCTGACTTTCAGCCAATGAGGGAAGGCAGCAGTCCCAACCCTCCTGGGACCTTAGACGCTGAGTTGAAGGTAAGTGTGTGTGGGTGGGAGGGGAACATGGCGGCCGGCTGAATAGTCCGGTCGCAAGCTCACAGAGCCCGGGTGGCCTGAACTGAACAGAATTCGAGGTGACTGGAAAAAAATTACCTGGTGCATCCCGGAGAGGTTCCCGGCAAATGTGGGCACCATACGCGGATGAGAAGGTGGACGGCTGCCTTGGCGCTTGCGTGTGGGTGGACGCAGTTTGGGGCCTGAATCGAGGGAGGCGTTTCCTGGTCCGGGTTGATTTCCGGAGTGCTGAAGGTGCCGTTGGAGGAAACTCCAGGTTTTGGAAAACGAGGCCTGGGCTTCTGGAGGCGCTGCACGCTGTCTGGTTGGAGGGTGCCTGGTAAATGACCCCGGCTCGGTTGTGTGCACGGGCCCTTTTGGCACCCCCGACCTACTCAGCCCAAGCAGGCAAATAGTTCAAAGGTACAGAGGGGTATCAGAATACTCTGGTGAGGGGGTTGGCAAGGCGAGGCACCCCTTTGGAACAGCAGGGAGCTGCCCTGCAGAGAATACGATTAAAAAAGGGGGGGAGTAATGTTAGGGGGAAACACTTCGACAAAGAGCATAGCACGGACAGCTCTATTTCTCCCAGGCCAATAAAAACGGTTAGAATAAAACCGAGGGAAAGTAGCTGCAAGCTTTTCCCTAATTTGTGGAGAGGTCCCTATAGGGGATTCTAAGACCCCCCCCCCTTATTGCATTCTTTTTTTAAGTTTCTCCCCCGGGAGGCTGAAGATTTTGTGGATAGCTCCTCTCTACACGGTACTGGGGGGCCCAACACATAAAATGCAGGTCTCAGTGACCTTAAAGGAAAGTTGCCACATCAACAAGGGGTTATGACGGTATTAGATCCTATTGAACCTGTGCCTTGCTTACTACACAGGCTGGAGAGGAGCAGGCATCTCTGTCCCTGGCATCTCCACCTCTGAGCCAGACGGGTGGACATGAAGAGCCTCCTGTTGTCATTAAAAGAGGACATTAGGGGGAAATTTGAGATGTCTGAGCACAACCAGTAAAAAATTAAAGAAACCTGTGAGATATTGGAAAATAAGATAGAAATTTTGATGGAGAGGATGGGTAATATGGAAGTTGTGCTCGAAGAGCTGGATAAATTGGTGGTCTCAAATAAGCAAGAAATACAGCAATTAAAAACAGGAGAGAAGGCCATATATGAGAAGCCTGAGACTTTGGAGAGCAATATGAGGAGGAATAATATCAGGTAGTTAAATGTTCCGGAGGGTGTAGAAGGGGATGGCATTAAAGGTTTTGTAGTAGCAGTGATAAAGGAGTCAATCCCGGTGGCGGACGCTTGAATTTGGAGGAAGATATTCAGAGAGTGAATCGGGACCCCTTTATGAAAAATCCAGCTAGGAAAACTCAAAGAAAAAGTTTGGTCAACTTTGGCTCCTACTCTATTAAGGAGAAGATCCTATTAGAGGCTTTAAGGTGAACGGCTTCTCTAAAGGAGATTGGTCCTTCCATATTAGATCTGACATCTCTAGGGCAACACAAGACAGGCAGTGGGAGTTAGGGGGATACATGCAGGAGCTCAGGTCCATGGGGGCAACTGTACAGCTCCACTTTCCAGCTGCACTTAAAATTATGTGGGACAATAAGATGTATAATAACAGGGACCCAAACGAAGTCTGCGCCTTTTTGAGGCAAATGAAAGCATCTTGTTAGACACTCTCTTCTTTTGATGTTAGCTGCCCGGAGCCGAGTGAGCTCACTAGGGCTAATCCTTCAGATTATCCTAATGAGCATAGGGAAGGTTACCTGGAGAGGTAAAGGGATTGGGGTACAGAGGGTATTTTTTGGGATCACAGGGTTTGGGAGCATGTGGGAGAAAATAAAAAAAAATAGTCCTCATTATGTTTAGTTCTCAATATAATCTATATAGGGGGCTAGTGTACAGGAGTTGGAGATGCCTAAAATTGGTTTAACTCAGTTGAAGGTTTTATCCTGGAATGTGAACGGTCTCAGGGTCAGGGGACGTAGACAGAAGATTTTTGATTTTTTTAGGCTGGGGGACGAGGAGGTGGTGATCCTCCAGGAGACTCATCTGATGCAAGAGGAATGGGGTAGTATTTTAAAGCAGCTATCATGGGTGGACCATTGTGTGAGCACTAACCAGCCCTATACAGTTAAGGGCGTTGCGATTTTAAAGGCAGTGTTGGGTAAGATTACTGTAGACCCTAAAGGGTGGTGGTTGGTGGTAGAAGCAAACATACACGGGTTTTGGTTAACAATAGTAGGGTATTATGGCCCCAATATAGATGATCCAGCCCCTTCTCAGGCTCTTCGCAACAAGTTATTAGATTTTAACTACCCAATTTTGCTGGAGGAGGACTTCAATGTCATCATAGATCCTATTTTGGATAAATCAACCATGAGAAATACAGCAAATACCCCTAAGACAACAGCTTTGGTGAAGCAGGTAATGGAGGGTCTGGATATGGTTGGCATTTGGAGATGGAAAGGTAGTAATGGATCAAGATTCACTTTTCACAATAAAAAAATATGGGCACTACTGAAGGATTGATTTCTTTTTAGTGGGTAGGAGTCTCTGTGGAAAAGTGAAGTATGTAGAACATGCCCCGGAGCATTTGTCTGATCACTTGGCGGTGAGGCTTCATCTTTTGCTAGACAAACCAGTTGTAAGTTCCAGATGGATGGTGAACCGTGTTCTGTTTTCAGAGGAGTGGGCTACTGATCAATTAAAACAGGATACTAAGATTTTTTTTTGCCGTGAACTATGGGTCTACTACTATCCACATGGTTTGGGATGCTTATAAAACTTATATAAGGGGTCAGCTGATTAGTATGGAAATTCACAGGCACAGAAAAGAGAAAAAGAAGATAAAGCATTTGGAGTCGGTGATACAGAACTTACAATATAAGGCACATGGGCTAGCAGATCAGCAGATGTTAATACTGGAGGATCAGATAAGGAGGGCTAAAGCTGATTTAGATATGCTATTGGAGATAAAGACCAGAAAGAAATAAAGAAATGGGTGAATAGTAGGTATGCACAATATGAATACGGGGAAGGGTGTGGTAAGCTGTTGGCCTGGAAAGCAAAAGTAGAGCAGGCTAGAAACAGAATTACATCAATTATATTAAAGATACAGGCTTTAGTTATGTAAGGGATGACGAAATAGAACATGCCTTTACCTCCTTCTTTCAGGAGTTATATACAGATTCATGGGCCGCAGGGGAGCAAATTGAAGATTTTCTGGACAAAAGTGTGATTCCCTGCTTAGATGAAGATTTAAGATAAAATCTGGAAGTTAAGATAGATATAAGGGAATTGAATGAGGGTATTCAGAGTTTTAAAAGGGGAAGGCATCTGGACCCGATAGCTTACCTAACGAGCTTTATATTCTACTTAAGGAGGAGTTAGCCTCAGTCTTGTGGGAATTAGTTAATAATCTCTTTGTTGAGGGTGGAGACCTGTCAAAGTCTTGGGACAAGGCTATTATTACTTTAATTTTGAAACCAGAGAAGAACCCATCCTATTGTGAGTCTTACACACCCATTTTCCTATTAAACTCGGACTATAAGATCTATACACACATATTATCTAAAAGATTAGAGACGTGGTTGCTTCATTGGTCAATGAGGACCAGAAAGGTTTTATTAAAGGTAGACTGCTCTTCAAGTTAACGCATGAGTTATTAGGCGGTATTGATTTGGTCACCCAGGAGAAGTTACCATTGGCAGTGCTCACTTTTGACGCCGCCAAAGCATTTGATCGGGTGAGCTGGCCTTTTCTGTACATGGTTATTGACTGATATAAGTTTGGAGACACCTTTTCTAGAGCAATTAAGTTGTTATATAAGAACCCTGTGGCTAAAGTGCTGATTAATGGTAATCTCTCCCAGCAAGTTAGAATTGGACGGGGCACTCACCAAGGCTGTCCACTTTCTCCTTTGTTGCTTGATTTGTATATTGAGCCTTTGGCGAGTGGGATTAGACAGAATACAAGCATTTTACCTGAGAAGAAAGTTGCACTTTATGCAGATAACCTAATGATATATACAAGAGACTTAGGTGTCTCATTACCAAACATTTTACTATCTCTGAAGGAGTTCGGAAGGGTGTCAGGGTATCTAGTAAACCAACAAAAAACTGAGATAATGTGCTGGAATACTATTTATAGCAGTCTGTTGATTAAAAAAGAAATAAGGTATTTGGTGGTGCAGGTTATGGCCAACTTGTATGACGTTCCCTGGGTTAATTTTAATAAGGCATTTGTCGCCACTAGGAAACTTTTGAGGATGTGGGCAGGTTTTCCCCTGTCTCCTATCGGGAGGTCGAACATTTTGCAGATGATTATTTTACCCAAGTTCATGTTTTTGTTTAACGCAATCCCCTTAGAACTTAGACAGGTCTGGTTTTAAAAGCTACAAGGGGAACTAACTTAATTTGTTTGGGCATCTAAAGGGGCTCGCATTGTATGGAAGAAATTATGTAAGAGGAAGAGATATGGAGGAATAGCGAGTCCTGACTTTTATAAGTATTATTTAGCTTTTCAGGTGAAGAATATGAGAAGATTATTTAATGAATGCTCTAGTTTTACCTCTATGTTTAAAGCTATGACCAGCTACCTCCAGGAAGCAGGGGAGTATTTTCTTTTTAAATTTGGCCACCAGCAGTACTTTAAGAAGATATGGCTGAAGTGTCTGGGGGCGGCCTGCAAGGTATGGTTTCAGGTTTGGAAGATATTAGGGATACCCTACTATAGTGACCTGGCCCCTGTTTGGGGGTCACTGGGTACCCCGGAATGTCTCCAAGACAAACTATCTCTTCCCTTAAAAGAGATGGGGCTGGTGAACTGGGGTCAACTTTTAGAGAACCATGCATTGCTGCCTTGGTCAGCTCTTAGTGAGCAATTGTGAGGTGCCTTTTCAAAATTCAAATATTATCAAATGGTAGGTTGGGTAAGTGCGCTTCCGAAGGAAGGGCGTGGGCAGGAGGACAACATCTGGGAAGAGAGATTGGTACAGAGGCATATCCCTTGCAAAGAGGTCGCTTTATGGTACTGGATGCTGATAGAAGCTGGGGAGGAATCCCCACGTTTCCAGAGAAGAAGTGGGGAAAGTACTTGCTATCAAAGAATGTTCCTACTCTCGGGCAAGTATCACTGTCTACGCTTTGGGGTTTGGTGAAATCTGCCCCTTTAAAGAAACATCATTTGTTCACTTTGCACATGGTGTATTGGATGCCGAAGAAGTTGACTGCTTTGGGAAGACTTAAGAAGAATTGTCCCCATTGCAGTGAGGAGGGAGCAGATGACATCCATATGTTTTGGCAGAGCCCAATGCTTCATTAGTTTAGGCAGGGTGTGGGTAAGAAAATCACACAGGCAATAAGTGCTGAAGTTAAGGTAAGCCTGCCATTGGTAATATTTGGGGTGGTCGAAGGAGTAGAGTTGAGTCGAAAGTTACAGTACAATAAAAAATCCCTGTTATTTGTGCTAATTCTTTTGGCGCGCCGGGAGATTTGCCTAAAGTGGATCCTCCCCTTGGCCCGACAGTACATGACTGGAAGAGATCAGTTATGAACTTGTGTTGTCTTGAACAAAGTACTTCCTTGAAGAAAAGAGATAGATTCTGGACACTCTGGGAAAAGAGGCACGCAATTCCAGATGGGCTTATGTAAGGGTTGTCCAATGATTAAGAGCTCTACAAGGCCTTCCTCTGGTGGTATGCTGAGTTAGGTGGCTACCTGACCGCTTGCAGAGGATTGGAAAAACTGGATATTTCTTTGCCTTGTGTGGCTTGGGAGCAGAGGAGTCGGTCTCTAATGGATCTGCCCTAGCTGCACTCTTAGCCGATGCAAACTCACAATGAGGACAAAAAAAAAAAAAATTGCGTGTGTGTGTTTTTAAATGAATGGTGCGTAAATGTATGTTTGATAATGAGTGTTGTGAATGGATGTGCAAGTGCGCGCTTCTGTGAATAAATGAGTGAGTGTAGGTGCGTCCCGTCCACCCCCCTCCCTCCTAAAATCACCAGCCACCACTGGTTGTAAGGTAAGTATATAATCACTACTCTTACCTTCTCCTACACCAGACTTTTCAACACTTATGCAGCATTAAAAACTGAAGTAAAGACACAAGCATCTGAATCACAGGGAATTTATACAGTCCTTCATCGTCTGTTTGGCAGTGTAAGAGCTTTGATCACACTCAAAATGTAAAGTTAACATTTAGGAATTTAAATCATAAGGACCGAGGTCCCAGTTAGTATCATAGCAGCAAAGAAGCTGTATTTGTGTTGACGTGTTTCAACCGTTCCCATGAAAAGTAAATTTGAAGCAAACATATGGCAGGGGAAAAACTATGTGAAGGCAAAGATACTGATAATGGAAGAAATAACAGATACTTACTTGCAGCACAACAGAGCTTAGGGCTTTATCACTTCACCCAAATGCAAGCATGAATGTATGTTCTCTTGTTTAATCATTTTTTATTATCTTTATGAGGGTTTGCAGACATACAGCGACAGGCAGCCTTAAATTTTTAGTAAGATATTACATTCTTTGATTACTCACAAAGTCAACTTCTGAGATGTGCCTGCTAAGCAAGCCTTCCATGCTCAACTCTTTCTCTAAATTAGAGATCCAATTGCTTCAACTCAAGAAGCAAACATTAGAGTGCATCGCCTTATCTCTGGAACAGTCCTTCCGTCCTTTCTCCGTGATGTGTCATGTAACCTCCTTCCGCAGATATGTTTAAGTGGAGCCAGACTGCTTGCACGGACACTCAAACTGCTGGAGTGATCTCCGGCGAGGCGGAAAATCCCTCAGCTGAACCATAGCAGAGTATACTTTTATGTTCAATAGTAAATCACAGTTAGCTATGATTTTACCATGACAATCACAGGCATTTATATGGGTTTTGCATTATCACGTCGCTGCTGTAAACTGCAGTGTCCTGCTGGACACGTTCTAGTGTTTTGCCAGCCTCTCTGCTGAGGGCTGGCCTCCCACATACACCCCACACCCACCCAACATAGGCGTCACCGGTCAGGTGACCCTGGCAATAAAAAGGGCCGGGCGCACGTGCCCAGGGCCAGTTATACCTACTAAGCAAATGTGTCTGTGTCGTCCATTTTAGTAGTATGGGGGCCTAGGGTCCCAACACAACATTGGCGACGAGGGTCGACGATTCTACGTGGGCACTGGCAGCAACTTTGACGTTGCTCAAAGGGGGAAGAGTTGCCTGTGCCCGAGGCAGCTCTGCATGAATTTCCAGCATGAATGCTACCAATTGGAAGGAGGGGAACAGGAGTGCCATCCCCCACACACCGAGCATGAGGTGAGCCCGGGGGTATGAAGAAAGCCCCTCTGACAGTGACCAACGCGGCCCGCAGCTCTGAGAAAACGGCTGCGGCCGCGAACAGAGAAGCGCTACAGTGCTAAGAAGCACCCACCAGGCGGTATGGCGGCCACAGCACTGCCAGGACGGCTGTGGTCGTCATGAACATGAAGGTGCTAGTTCGCACCGAAAGAAGATGTCATTAATGCCCAAGGCCACCTCCTGTCTCAGCAAGAATGGCCCGCAGCGTCAGAGAAAGCTGCCGTGGCCGAGACAAAGAATGCGCGATGGCGCTGTTGCGCCCCGAAAGAAAATGCCCAGGGGCCGCCCCCCCCTTCAACATGCATATGGCAAAAGCGCGGCCCATGGCGTGAGAAACGCTGCTGTGGGTGCGCAAGAAGAAAGTGCTGCCGTGCGCAGAGGTGCTCGTCTGCACCAAAGCCAAAGGAAGAAATGCCAAGGGCCGCCCCCACCTCCCAACAGTAATGCGACAAAAGGCCCAAAAAAGCTGTGACATGGGCCGCAGCGAAACAAGACTGCCGCGGCCACAAGAAACCAGGAAAGTGCGATGGTGCAGACACGCACCGCACTGAAGAAAATAAAAGTGCCCGGGGACCGCCCCCCACCTAAAACCACGTCGGATGCCAAGTGAGTGCTTGCGGCACAGGCCTGCGACGGCCTGCACCAATGCAGCTGACCCCCACCACGGTATTCCTGCCTTCACACCCGAGGCTCGAAAATTAACTTGAACTGCCCAGGGGGTCTCCACACAAAAAATGTCTGTCTCTTCCCACGAGGCTGTCTCTCTTGTTGGAAAAAGAACAGTGCAAAGGAGAAAGCAGTTAAAAAAAAAAAAAAAGAAGAAAATGGCACTTACCTGTCGCCCCCACCAGCCTGACAACTCCTCCTGGCAGCATGCCCTCCTCACCGGTGTCTGCTTCAAACAATCGAGGCCCGGTGGGGAGAAAGATTGTCTTCAACCTGAAGAAAGAAGTGCACTAGTGGCATCCAATGGCCAAAGTCAGTACTGCACCCTATTTCTATTTTAAAGGGGACAAACCAGCTTTGTTGAAAGAAAGTCTACAGCACCACCCCAGAGAGTGACTGCACAAGACCAAGAGCGCGCCCGCAGAGGAAAATGGCGCAGGAGACGGAAACGGCGAAGGAGACGGAAGCGACGCGGACAACCCTGCACAGGGAAGGAGAATACTGCAGCTGCCCCAACCAAGCTGCATCCGTGAGAAATGGGCGTAAGTGCCACGTGAGGCACGAGGAGAACGCGCATGGACTGCGCAGCCCCTGGCAGCCATCCATCGCCGAAAGAACGCCACATGTCCCAGCAGTGATGGACATCACGGCAGGACAAGAAAGGGACATGCCAGGCGTTACCATAGGACGCCCAGAGAAAAAAAAAAGAGACTATGTCACATGCGCAGAGAGCTGCGCCAGAGAACGTGATGACTAAGGCAACGCCTGCGAAGATAGAGAGAGCACCCGAGAGCGTGACGTAACGCACGGGACAAGAGGCCGTGCCAGCCGGCCTTTCTGCAACACAAGATGGCCACCGTTGGCACATCACAAAGGAGGTGGAGAGAAGCGACCAACCCCTACAAAGCACACCCAGGTTCAAGCAGGACCCAGTGCCAAGAAAGCTCTGCCTTGAGGCGCAAGCACTGCGCCCTCAAGTGAAGAGGAAGCGGAAAAGAAAGTGACCCTATGTCACTGCCCTGCAACGGGCCAGAGACTCAGCAAGGAGTGTCCTCCCCCACACTGCCTCAAGACGGAGTCGGCAGTGACTCGCAACAGGCAAGAGGAGAGTCGCACAAGGAGTGTCCTCCCCCACACTGCCTCAAGACGGAGTCAGCAGTGACTCGCAACAGGCAAGAGGAGAGTCGCACATCCCAAGTGGCACGATGCCACCCAGCAACACTGAGAAACGCCTAGTCCTTGGACAGGACAGGACTGGACCTTCTAAAGGTCCACACAACAAAGGAGAAGAAAGCGTGGCGCAGCACCACGCTATGAAGAAGGAAGAAAGGAGATTGT
Source organism: Pleurodeles waltl (assembly GCF_031143425.1). NCBI lineage: Eukaryota > Metazoa > Chordata > Amphibia > Caudata > Salamandridae > Pleurodeles > Pleurodeles waltl. The sequence goes on along the minus strand of NC_090442.1, from coordinate 316,452,788 downwards.
GTGACATCAACTGTCACACTGCAACACCTGACAACCACAGAAGAATAAGAACGGAAGATCAACATGGTGGAGAGATAGAGGACTCCTGCCACAAAGGAAGAGTGCACCCACAGACAAGACAGCCACCGGGGTGCGGTGACGTCACTGGAGACAGCTCAGCGGGAGTACCAAATGTAAGACGCCATGCGCAAACCGCGTAATTGCCCCACGCTTCACAGTGTGACCGTCCAAGCCACCTGTCACCGGCTGCTTAAAGCAGATGGTATCACAGCTAGCATCTGCACATGAGGAAAAGAAAGACTGCACTAGCTATGGCGAAGTCCCTCCAATCACCCCCACTCCAGCAACATCACTTGTCGTCCAGGTCTCCGAATGGAAAGCACCATCATTGCCATGTGCATCACGGTATTCATCAAAGGAGAAGTTAAACAACCAGACTGGAGTCCTACACCTCTGCTTTAATGCTCTGAAGAACCAGTCAGCCAATGACCAACTGCTCGCCCTGTCTGTATCCTGCTCTCAGTGACAAGAGCAAGTCGTGACCTAGACCCGTCTACCCCTGTAATTGCACGAGCGACCAGGCAGTGGCTCCTAGGAGGTCTTGCAGCTGCCCTATGTGGCACACAAGCAGCCCCAGTGCGGACCACAAGCAGTCCCGTGACAACCCAGACAAGGGGCCTCTCAAGCTTGAGAGAGGACTGGAAATTGCCCCACCGATGAAGTGAAAGAGACAAACAGGGCTGTGCAATGGAGACTCCCAACAGGTCACAGCACACCAAGAATGTCTTCAGTGAATTAACATGGACCGTCTGAAAGCCCGCATGCACCTGATCCATGTCGGCAAGCGCCCTGACCACGGAACAGCCACCCTTGTGTTTACACGAATGATTTGACCATGGCTCCTGTCGGAGAGCCTGCAGCGGCCGGCAGATGGCCCACACGCAGCCCAGCACAGTCCATGCCAATCCTGTGGCAAACCCATCGAAAAGGCTTCGAGGAAGTTCCCTAGTGAAGAATCCACAAACAAGAGGTGGTCTGGAAGCAGCTCTGCCATCAGAGTGTCAGGATGTACAAAGGTTTCAGAGGAGGACTTCACGCCATCACAGATGTCATCCGTCTTCGAGGGATTGGCCTTCGTGAAGCCAGGATGTCTCGGCAAGCAGATTCACAGTGGACTCCACCAACGCTCGTGATGCACCCAATTCGAAAGATACGCCCTATTCGAACAAATTGAACTGTAAACACCACCAGCCTTCCCACGAGTGCCCACAGGACTGAACCACAGTGCATCAGTGGGGCATTTAACCAACCATCTGACTGTCAGAGTCCAGACTTCTTCCACACAGTGTTCGTGCCCGGCTGTGCCTGGTTAAATCATGAACTTGTGCAGAAGGATCCGTGTGCTCCCAGCTGCATCTGCCCACTGCAATCTTGCGGTCTGCCTTCTCGAGGCCGAGAGACTGATGGTGGTGTTTTTGTTACTGTGTTCTTTTTTGCAGGTTGGGCTTTGTTTTTGTTCCTCAAAGTTTTGGAGGAATGTAATGTCCTGCTGGACACGTTCTAGTGTTTTGCCAGCCTCTCTGCTGAGGGCTGGCCTCCCACATACACCCCACACCCACCCAACACAGGCGTCACCAGTCAGGTGACCCTGGCAATAAAAAGGGCCGGGCGCACGTGCCCAGGGCCAGTTATACCTACTAAGCAACTGTGTCTGTGTCGTCCATTTTAGTAGCATGGGGGCCTAGGGCCCCAACACAACATAAACTACATACATGCGTTTAGAATTTGGAATGTATTGGTGTTTGACATTCATTTTCAAATATAATAGTTTTACCAAAAGTAGTACATGAGATTATAGGACGTGGATTGGCTCAATAGATCAGTAGTAGAGAAGAAGTACTGAACAATCAATGGCGGGAAAAACATATATATTACAATTCACTCTCCTCAACATGTTCGATGGCTCCCACCTCACTGTACATTCCTGATAAGGCTAACAAAAAACATACATTCTCACAGACTTTCTCGTTATAGACCAAGACGCTGGAGTGCCCTCTTCTTGCAGCGCAGACTCCTTGGTACATTGTTGGTGCAATTCAGGAAAGGTCTCACCGCCCAATTCTTCAAAACATTCCTCCTATCCTTGACTGTATCCCTTTTCTCTCCTGTCCCACCGAATTATGATACTATGGCCCATATTTATACTTTTTTAGTGCCGCATTTGCATCATTTTTTGACGCAAAAGTGAAGCAAGTTTGCGCCGCTTTTGCGCCAAAAAATGACGCAAATGCGGCACTAAAAAAGTATCAATATGGGCCTGTATGTTTTTCTTATAGCATTTATATGTACATATTGTGCTACGTTCACATTGTCAATGTACCTGAAAGTTTCAGTTTGGCTAGTTCGGCTACATGTCCTGCTATGTTTAATGATCCACTGTCTTTGTGCCTAGATTCATGCTCTTTAAATATCCAGAATATATAAAAAGCTAAATTAACACATTTTATTTTTTACAAATTCAGGCACACAGATATGACATAATTTGCCTGCAATTTCACAATTTAAGGTGCAGTGCCGACACCAGAATTAGAACCCAGATCTCCAGGCTCCATTGTTAGCACTCAACCTCTTCACTGTATTTGCTTCTTAGTGAGCACCCTTCCATATACCCATATCTTACGTGTATCCATATTTTTACTGCATCCTTTTTTAATTATAAGGTACTCTGTTACCCTAGAGGTTGTATATGTAGGGTACATCTACTGCAGTACTGCAGAAAAAGTTAACTTATGGGATGACCATGAATACCAATTTTTACAGAGTATTTGTTTTCCAGCACATTCCTCCCTCTCCAATGCTAGGACAGTGAAGTGCCCTTATATTTCACTCTCGGCACCCACTCAGACTAAGTCCAGATGTGTGTTAGAGATGGTTGGAGGCTTTTCTGTCACTGAGGCTCTAATCACAAGACCAGCCACCTTGCCCTTGGAATCACTGGTAGTCCTAGGTTGAAGCAGTGGAATAGGAGTCAAGCAGCAAGGCAGGCCTCTAAGGGGACAGGGAATTCCCAAGGCAGTAAAACATTCCTTCCATGTATAGGAAAACAGTCTTGTGAAGTAAACAGTAAACAGGTCACAGAAGAGAGCAGTCTTCCGACTGTCTTTCCACTGGTCCAGAAAATGAAATGAAGAGAGGGTCTGAGGGTCCTATGTTTATATCTTCTTTGAAGTAGGAGACATTTATAGAGAATTCCTTGAAGAGAAGTGCTTAAAGTATCCTGGTTACTCTACCCTGGCTCCTGGCTGCCTGCATGCCGGCCTAGCGCAACCTATTGAGTTGCAAGTGGGGATATTCCCAGCTCCATTCCCATCCTTCCAGTTGATGATCCATCCAGGCACACCTAATCCCTCTATTGTGTAGCCGTCTCAGAGGAATAAGCAAAGCCCAAGTGCCAACTACACCCAGACACGTGACCCAGGAACAGGCACCCAATAGTTAGAGCAGGAAAATCCCAACTTTCTTAAAATGGCATTTCCAAAATTGTAACATGAAATCCAACTTTACCATTAATGAAGATTTTTAATTACCATTTCTCAGACACCATAATTAAATCTTTACTTGTTCCCAATCAAAGGTTAGCACTTATTAAATGTAATAAGGTGACCCAATCTTATCCTATGGGGAAGTAGACCTCACAGTAGTGAAAAACAAATTTAGGACAGGACATGGAAAACTTAAAAGTACATGTCCAGCCTTTTAATTACAAAGCACCCTGCCCTATGTGTTACCTTGGGGGTACCTTAAGGGGTGACGAATATGCAATGAAAGGGTAGTTTAAGGTTAACTTGTCAAGTTGAATTGGCGGTTTAAAACTGCATTCAGGCTGTAATGCCAGATCTGGAGTGTGTTCTAAGGGGCCACTGAAGTGGGTGGCATAGCAAGTGCTGCAGGGCCACTAGTAGCATTTAATTTACAGGCCTATGGTATACCACTCTACCAGGGACTTATAGGTAAATTAAATATGCCGATCAGGTGTAAGCCACTTTTACTATGCTTAAGGGAGAGAGCACAAGCACTTTAGCACGGATTAGCAGTGGTAAAGTTCACAGAGTCCTAGAGCCAACAAAATGGATTTCAGAAAAATGTTTGGGGGAAGACCACCCTTAAGCTGACAGGTATAACGTGTCCTGTCTCAGCTGAAAGTGGGGCCTACTACCCAACCTCCTTGGAGTTCTCATAATTAAGGGAAAATAACCTGGAGTGGTCTGAACAGGAGGTTGTTCCAGTGGTCTGACACAGGAGGTTGTTCCACCATGAAGGCCACTCCCTGAAGGGAGATAGACCACTCCAGCAGCTATGGATTCTCACCTCTCATCTAAATGAGCCTTCTAAGGCACCTGTGATCTGTCTGAACCCAGGAGTGAATTCTAAACAGGTATGATATCGGCTTCTTCAGTTCCCTGACCACAACAAAGCTTATCTTCCTGGGGAGTAGCCTCCTAGAGAGGAAAGCAACAGGTTAATCTAGGCCCTCCTCATTTAGCTGTGATAAGACTACCCCTATGCCATCCTCTGATTTAGTCTGCAGAATTAGATCCTGTGAAAAGTCAGGGGCCTTGAGCACAAAGGCTGTGCACATGGCCTGTTTGAGGGTATCCCAGGCTTTCTGACAGGCTTCTGTCCAGATCACCATCTTGGGCTTCTTCTTGGAAGTCAGCTTAATCAAGAAGGCAAAAATAGTGTTAAATCCCTTGACAAACCTCCTGTAGTAACTAGTGAGACCTAGAAAAGCCCTTACTTCTGTTTGGGTTATGGTGGGCTCCCAGGCCACAATAGTCACTAATTCTGATTTGGAGGGGATGCACCTTTACCAGCTCGCAAGGTGCCCCAAGTACACCACAGATTCCTGCCCCCATACTAAATAGCGCTTACTGTCCTTGATAGTCAGGCCTGCTTGTAGCAGGGCCTGAAGCACTTCCTGGAGGTAAAACAGATGGTCCACCCAGCTACTACTAAAGACAGTTATGTCATCCATATAAGCAGCACTGAAGACCTCCATCCCATGCACGACCTGGATCACCAACCTCAGGAAGGTGGCATGGACATTCTTCAATCCAAAGGCATCACTCTAAATTGAAAGTGACTCTCTGGGGAAGAGAATGCTAGCCTCTCTGGCCCCCTCCGTTAGGGCAATTTGCCAGTATCCTGAAGTAAGGTCAAAGATACTCAGGAACTAGCCAGCGCCTAATCTGTCAATGAGATCATTAGCTCTGGGGATGGGTGGAGCATCAGTCTTGGTGACTGAGTTGAGACCCCTGGAATCCACACAAAACTGGAGTTCAGAGGCAGCACCCAGTGGGGCAGCTGTGGGGACCAGCACCAATGGGCTGGACCAAGAACTACTGGAGTGCTCAATCACTCCCATTCCCAGCATTTTGGAGTCCTCCTCTTTGATACCGGCCCTCACTTTGACAGACAGCCTGCAGATTTTATTCTTGATAGGCAGTCTGGTCTCCAATATCAAATCATGGGTACAATAATGTGTAAGCTCAGAAGTAGGGAAAACAGGGAGGCACACTGTCCATCAACTGTAGACAGTCTCTCTGCTGTTCAGGGATCAGGGTAGGAAACAGGTTGACACCTTCCACTGACCCATCTTTTTCATTGGATGAATGGAGGTTAGGGAGAGGTTTGCTCTCCTCCTCCTCTCCATCATCTTTCACCAACAGCATAGTGATCAAACCTCTCATTCTAGGGCTTGGGACAATTGAATTGAGCCCCCGAAAGTGGTTTCTGGGAGTCTTAAGGTTCACCAGGAAGTGGCCTCCCCCTCCACTCAATCACCTCATAGGGCCCTGTCTAACAGCCCTGTTGGGCCCTGGGCTCTACTGGCTCCATCGCCCACATTTTCTGGCCAGGTTGAAACTCCACCAGAGTGGTAAAACAAGAGTTTCATGAGTTCCTGGCTTGCCTCCAAGTTCTCAGAAGCTTTCTTACAAAAGTTGACAATCTGGTTTCTGAGGGGTAGCATGCAGCTAACTACATCCTGAGGGGACTTCTTGGGAGATTGATCCCACTCGTCTTTCACCAGACTGAGAGGTCCCCTAACAGAGTGACCATACAGAAGTTAGAATGGGATGCACCAGACTCTCTTTTATGGCACCTCCCTGTGGGTATCTAGTGGTATGGTCCACAAAGACCAGGATAAACTTGTTGCTACCTAAGGCAGTCTTGGGATCCAAGGGTCCAACAATGTTAATGCCCAACCTTTCAAGGGGGTGACAGTGACAGGTGAGGGATTAAGGGAAGCCTTTGGCTTTTTCCTTGTTTTCGCACTGGCCTGGCATGTGAGACAGGTCTTACAGTAAGTATTTGAGACTATCATCCTCCGGGGTCCATAAAAGTGGGGGACAAACCTGCTAAAAGCCTTTCTTGCCCCTGATGACCAGCCAGGGGAATGTCATGAGAGAGCCCCAGTAGCAGGACCTGAAGCATTGGGGGACCACCAACATACATGCTGTCCCATACACAGGTGCCTTAGGCTCAGTATACTGGAGATCATTCTCCCAATAAATGAGGTGATCTCCGCAGGTATCACAGCAGCGTGTGCTTCAGACTGGCACCTCATGCCCTCCAGGGTTGGGTACTCCTTCTGTGTCTTATAGAACTCCTCTCTGTTGGGCCCATCCTCAGCTTGCCGTTTAATAATCTCAGGTATGTCTCCAGTGGAGGCAATGTCCTCCCCGGTAGTCTCCGGGGTAGCCTCCTCTGGGATCACTTCCACATGTACTGCGAAAGTTTCAGGGAAGTTTCCCATGCATCTGCCCTTCCCATTCTTGGAAGATGCCTGGGCCATACTGCCAGGCTCGAGGCTTCCTTGACTACCCTCCTGGGCAGCCATGGACCTCGTAGTCACACAGACCCGCTCAGGTAACCTCAACATTTCCTGGTGTGACCTGAGCTCCACTACCTTCCAGGTAGTGTTCTCCAGGTCATTTCCAAGCAAACAGTCCATTGGCATGACAGGGCTCACAGCTACCCTAAGAGAATCTGAGGCCGCCTCCGCTACTTAAAGGGAATCAGAGCCACAGGGTAATGGCTATCCAGGTTGTCTACTTCTACAGCTCGGTGGAATGTATTTAGCGGTGTGTCTTTAGCTCGTTCCTAAACAGGGGTTGTGAGGCCCTGATAAAGACAGGAATGTTGTTTCAGAATGGTTCCCTGTTTGTTCATCGTGGAACCTTAGTGCGCCGTCAAAACTAGCCCGGAGTGCCATGCACCAAAGGTATCCTGCTCTTGTGTGATGCTTCTTGCTTTGTGTAGCTCAGGTGCATGTCTCCTTCTATGAGAAATGTGTATGTTATCATACATATGCATGTGCCAATGCACCCAGCTAAATGACAAATCTACGTGCCTTTAGTTTATCTTTCAAAGAAAGATTAGCAGCCGATAAAGATCTCTGAAACCGAACAACAAATGAAGAGTCAGAAAACATTTCAAGTAAAAAAAAGCAACATGGTCTAATCCACTTTATACATTTAGGGGGTCATTACGACCCTGGCGGCTGGCAGAACACCAACAGGCTGGCGGTGTTCCGGCAGTGTATTATGATCGTGGCGCATTAGCCATGGCCATACCACCAGCCTCTCCACTATACCGGCAGGCTTCCACCAGGCGGTCATAATCCCCAGGGCAGTGCTGCCCTGGGGATTATGAGTCCCCAACTGCCAGCCTGTCCATGGCGGTGAACACCGCCATGGAAAGGCTGGTGGTAAGAGGATGGTAAGGGGACTCGGGGTGCCCCTGGGGGCCCCTGCACTGCCCATGCACCTGGCATGGGCAGTGCAGGGGCCCCCAGCACAGCCCGATCGCACATTTCACTGCCTGAATTTCTCGCACTGAAATGCGCGACAGGTGCTGCTGCACCCCTGGCACATCAACATTGCCGCCGGCTCTATTATGAGGCGGGCTTCAATGTTGATGTGACTTTTCCTCTGGGCCAGCGAATGGAAACGCTGTTTCCGTCCGCTGGCCCAGCGGAAATGTCAAAATAGGGTGCCACACATACCGCCAGCACTGGCGGTATTGTGGCGCCCGTGGCTGCGGCGGTCTTTTTGCAAGACTGCCAAAGTCGTTATGAGGGCCTTAGTTTCTCTACCAAACTTGCCTGTTCCTGTGCCTTCTTGTGTGCAGGACTTTAGAATTGCTACATGACTTGTGGCATAGCTCTGTGCTTGTTATACGGCTGCTGTGGCATCTTTCTCTTCTTGTTGTGTGATTGCTGTAGCTTCTCTCAGTATTTGTACCATGATTGTTGTGGCATGTATGTCATCTCAGTAGTTGTAACATGTCTGCTGTAGCATGTTGTTGGCCTCGTGTACAGTGGGTTCCTGGATCCCCATCTTGTTTCTTGATGTATAAACACATTTGAAGCCAGTCTTCTCAATTTTGTGTTGCTCTTTTGCTCACATGGATCACATTCTATGTCCGATTGGGTGGAGTTAGAAATAATATGGATTTTTTTGTGCCCATTATACGCTGAGCTGCAGGTGCCAGCGACCTCCTCGCACTCCTATGCACTGAACAGCATTGACAGTACTCTGCTTAGGGCCCAAACTGCTGACTGCAAAGCTAAATTGAGCACTGAGCAGTAATTGTGTATATCCTGTTGAGGCACCGCCTGCAAGCACAAGGGTTGTTTCGAGGCAATCCAGTCTTGTGGCAGGAGCAGTGACAGCCCCCTCATTCCAATCTTTGCTTGCACATTAGTCAACAATGCTTTTTACTCTGAAGATCAAAGACAGAGCGCACCCTCTTAGCTTTCAATTATGCCCATATGAGAGCGTGTCAAAGAAAGATCCCTGTATTAAATGTTTTCAACAACACAGATACAGCTCATATATTTTCTGCAGTTTGACGCCCCCTCCAAAAAAGTGCCAGTCACAAACTGTAATGTTAGTTGCGCTGCTGCAGCCCCTGAATAAGTGGCGTCATTGTACACGTCTTTTCCCCAGGCTAGAGTACGTATTTACCCTCACTGGAGATGAAAGCAAGAATGTGTGATGTACTGAAGTTTCTTAAGTACATACCTAGAGTCCTGTTCTTGCATTTTCCTTCTGTGCTCTCATCCCGTTGGGGTCTGCTGGATTCGGTAGAGGTCAAAGTGCAGCTGGGCAGGTATTTTCATAGTGCTTATATCACTCTTTGCTTTGCAACGTTATCTTGCCTGGTTGGTCAGCAGAAGAGTTTAATGTGATTTCAAAAATATTTGAGCAGTCTCAGAACTTCCCAAAAGAAATGTCTAAACAAGTTTGAGAACTGGTCAACTCTCAATACGCTACTAAATAATTGGTACTAAAGTAATGCAGGTAGTGATGGGTTGTGTTACATGCAGTGGTTCCCAAACTGTGTGCATGGGACATGGCACCCCAGGCTAGTTCTGATGGCGGCGCACAGATTAGGAACCATTGCTCTAGAAGCTTGGCACAAAAGCATTCCGGCTTAACTCAGAGGCAATGTGTAAAGTATTTAGGGAGCACACAAACAGAGATACATTGAAAACATAACAATAATTAATTCCAATTCCAATTTAGAGAAAATAGAGTAAATTTAAATACATTATTTGACACCAAAATGACAGAAAATCAAATCAGTAGAACAGGAGCAATTCATTTTTAAAGTTGAAAGTAAAAATGAGTGCCTAACAGATCAAAGCACCAACCACAGCCATCAAATCATGCAAGACCAGGTCAAAGTCGAAAAGTATGGCTGACCACAAAGGAACATAAGTGGGATACAAAAAAGTAGATTGGGCCCCTGCGGCGCTTCCCTTTGGACTTAGAAGTAATTTCAACAAAACGTCTCTGAGAATATAGAAGTTCAGTGAGACAAGGCTGCAGACGTTGCCGAAGAAGTGGCGTCATCGTCAGGGAGCCAAAGGACGAAGTTGCGGTGAAAATTTCTACGTTCGGACAAAGGGCCTCATAACGACTTTGGGAGTCTTTTCGGAAGACCGCTGCGGTAGCGGCTGCCAAAAGAACGCTATGTTGGCGATAATCCGACTGCTGCATTACGACTCACACCGTGAAGACCGCCTAAAAACAGCCATAAATCTGACACTGGCAGGGTACTAAGGGATGGGAAAGAGGCGGTTCCACCACCAGCACCACCAGCTGACACTATTCCACCCACCAGATTACGAGCAACAAATCAGTGCAGCGGTTCTTTCATGGCGGAAAACCATTGGCGGTGCAAACTGCCGTGCTCAAAATCCACCACATTCAGAACACACCACCACATTGGGTAGTTTGAATAGTCCAGAACTGACACACATATACACACCAGACATACCTACTCACAGCACTATATTACACACCCTCACGCAACTCACAATCCTTTGCTACAAATTTATTTGACTTACATATACACAAAAAGTAGGCAAATACTCACATATACCACCGTTACACCATAGACACTGATACACATCCCACCCAGCACACACAACACAACTGTACTACCAACAAAAAACACACATAACGACCAAACACACAAACAAACGTCCATCACCCACTATGCACCACCCACACACCATCAATCACCACACATTGCACCCTTACACAAACACCCCCCTTTCACCCACAACACAACCACCAACATGTCCCACAAAAGTACACACGGTTCACAGACGATGAGTTGAGGGACATGGTGGATGAAATCATCAGGGCAGAGCCACAACTGTTTGGAGCACAGGTCCAGCAAACCTCAATTGGCAGGAAAATGGAGCTGTGGCAGAGAATAGTCGAAAGGGTCAACTCAGTAGGCAACCATCCATGCACAAGGGCGGACATCAGGAATAGGTGGAACGAACTTAGAGGGAAGGCACGTTCCATGGCATCACAACACCAGATCGCCGTGCACAAGACTGGCGGTGGACTCCCACCTCCTCCCCCACAGTTCACATCTTGGGAAGAGAAGGTTCTGAACATCCTGCACACCGAGGGCCTGACTGGAATACCTGGCGGACTGGACTCTGGTAAGTGCACACAACCTCCATGTCACACAACTGTTGTGTACTGCATGCTTCCTCACCACCCAAATACTCCCAATGTACTGCATGCCTCACTACACATTCCATCTATCCACCTTATGCCCCCTTCTGCATACCACACCTCCACCCAGCTCAAATGTCCACACAACCCTTGGCAAAGGCAAGCCTAGCATGTGCTAAAACTAACACTATGACTCCCACAAAGCGCAAGCCCTTCTATCTGAATACCTGGAATTTGCACATCACATCACATCCCTTGCATGAATGCCTATTGGACTAGCCATACCAACTAGATGTTATGACAGAGGACCACGACATGGCAATGACAGCAATGCAATGGAACAACACAATGCCAAACAACGCTAAACACAGCTGCAGCACTGAGACTAATCCTAATGGCCACTAATCAGGATCCACAACCCAGAAAGTCAGCCACCAGATGGCAGACTCCATGCACCTGCACAGCATGCACAGACAGTTGAGTTACCTTGCATACACCCATACCCTCCATCCACTGGGACACCATGCTGTTATGCCCAGCCTTCTACCACTCACAGCTGCCAGTGCTGAATAGTCACTAGCTAACAGTACAGAACATTCATGTGAACTACCAGTCTGCATCAGCACCACAGCCAGAGGTACTAAACCAGAGTGACACCTACCTAAATGGAGTATGGAACACATGTTACACACCTTTACCTAGCACCAATGGTATGCTGTGCAGCATCTGTCATTGTCATTGCTGGTAATCATGTCAAGCCAATTTATGTATATGATAAAGAGTGAACCAAACACTTCTTCAATATGTAATTCCCTCTCTCACTCCATCCACAGGTACCTCTGCCAGGGCCACCACGGAGAGGATACCAGAGACTGCCAGCCCACCAGAGGTTGAAGGCCCTAGTGAGGACAGCATGCCTGGATGTCTGGACACTGACGACCTACCTGGCCCATCTGGGAAACCTGGGCAGACTACTACTCCCTGCCTCACCCTGCCCACAACAGTGCCTCCAAATCCTGTGGCCTCGACATCACAGCCTACCCTTCGTCCCCAAACCTGTGTCCCAAGGACAGATCAAACTATTGTGTGCCCCACAGTACAGTGACCTGAGTCGACTCATCACACCTCAGACAATGAAGGACGTACAAACACTAGGAGTGGTCACACTGTGCCAGGGGCAAAGGCACATGGGAAGGAAGCTGTGGGCCAGAGGATGGGACCCCCAAGGGACTCTACTGCCCAGCCTACCATCTCCCAAGTCCTGGGAGCATACCAACAATCCCAGGACATGATGGGCCAGATCATAACCATGTTGGGGGAAAACCAAAGGCTGCAGAGGGAATACCACCAGGAGGTCCTGCAGCAGTGGCAGACCCACAATGCCACCATGGCCTCCATTGCAGGGGTATTGAGGGATATCAACACCACCCTGCGTGCTTCATCCACCCACCAGCAGGCCCCTTATACCACCAACAGAACATCAGACCCATCCACATCAGCGTTAGCCAGCAGAATGGAGGCGCTGCCAGGGGAACCACAAGCCTTAGACACCCCTCCCTCTATAGCTGATGTCCCCCCCCAACACACAAACATGGACGTCCATCCAGATATCCGGATGGAGCAGATGGCAAGACCACACTCACTGCCAGGAAGTGACCCTCACCTGATTTTTCTCCCTTGTGTGCCACTGAGACACTGTGTTGACTGTTCAATGACATAGCTCCATATCCTCATAGGCAATTGGACAATGGACCTGTGCAACCAACAGCTGTACCACCTACACTGTTGAGTCCGTCTACCATGACCCCACTCATCACCTCTTGGACAATGTTTGCATCATGTAAGTTTGATACCATTTCAATACTTGCACAATAAACTCCAATGGAACACAGTTACTGTATATGTGTCTTCAGTACAACATCAACAAAAGCCATGATAGCCATATGTGAGATGGCATGCACACCTACAACTAACAGGCAGAGTAATTGACAGGAGAGGGAGGCATCCTCCGCAGGAGACACATTACATAAGATATGTTCCAGGACAGATGTCAGACAGTCCATAATCCTGAGCAACATAAGAGTATAGTCAGCATGAAAACCTGCAAAAGGACAATTAGAGGCAGTACCATAAGGATGGAGGCATCGGGCCACACAAAGCACATATACAGCATGTAGAGGTTATCCCCTGTGTAGATTGCCACCTAACCAGCCCCCCCCCAGAGATTACTTATACAAAACCAGTCACAGAATATTCATCATGTAGCACTGTAGCTGGCATCAGTCATTTAGAACTCTCAATTCTCTAATCATTCAGCAATGGCTAGTGACTATAAAAGTCCAAGCCATAGGTAGCAGGGGCACATGTATCCTTACCACAGTCAGTAGGTGGAATGACATGACTACAAGAGAATGCAGCACACATGGCTCATTACTGGTCTGTACATTGGAGATTAAATTCAAGGAAACTTCAATGGGTACACTTGTTAAATGTGAGAAATTGTTAGTGTGCACATGACATAAAGTCTGCTCTACCAACACACACATAGGGATAGGACCACATTACACCACCACTGATGAGTCAGCTCTGGAGGACTATTGTCAGCATATCATGTGGACATACAACACTTGCCAAACCAAAATCACCATACCTGTATGTCACTGGAAATGCTGATTGATTAGGTAATTCCTAGAGTCAGCTCCACCTTCCTCTTCTGCCTCCTCATCACTTGCCATGTCAGCATTACCAGCCACTGGTCCATCTGTCTCACCCTCATCAGCTAGCAATGGTATCTGGCATCTCAGGCTAGATTGTGGAGCATGCAGCAGGCTACTACTAGCTGGCATACCTTTTGGGGTGAGTAGAGGAGGGCACCTCCAGATAGGTCCAGACACATGAATCTGGCATTCAGGGGGCCAAATGTCCTCTTGATTACACGTCTCGTCCTCCCGTAGGCCTCATTGAAACAGACTTCCCCATCCGTGTCAGGGTACCTCACTGGTGTCAGCAAACAATGAGGTAAGGTTAGAATAGCCAGAGTCACCAGTGTGCAAAAACGCAGGACCAGTGACATGACAGGCATAGCGACAGGGAAGAATATGATGGCAGATGCAACTACAGTGAACCATATTCAAATGGATACATACCAAGGAGCCAGGCCCTCTTTGTGTATAGTCGTGCCATCATGGATGGGACATTGCCGTTACTCAAAATGAAGGAGTCATGTACAGATTCAGGAAACTTGGCTGTGACCTGTGATATGTACTAGCCTGTCAGACACACCAGCTGAACATTAAGAGACTGGTAGGTCTCCCTGCTCCTATACATCTGTTCATTGACACTAGGACCCAGAGCTATATGGGTGCCCTCAACGGCCCCTATCACATGAGGGATGTGTCCCATATCACAAAAGTCTTATTTCATATAGGCCAAATCCACACGTTGGAGGAACATGATGTAGCTGTCCATTTGTTTCAACAATGCACACAGTACATCCTTCAACACTAGACTGAACATTGGCTGTGACATCCCTGCTGCCAAGCCCACTGTATTCTGAAAGGAGCCTGTGGCAAGAAAGTGTAGCACTGACAGGATTTGTACTGTGGGAGGGATGGAATAGGGATTGCGAACAGATCATGCTCCAACTGTGTACATGGATCCATGATGGTCTGATGATTCAGACAATAGGTTTTTATGATATGGCTGTCCTCCAGGGTTGCAAGGTCAACTAGTGGACAGAACACTGGTGGTTGTCCTAATCTCCTCATGGTATCAAATCTAGGTAGAGAAGAGAGAATGTACATTGAGAAATAAACTTTACACAAGTAAGCTCAACATTTCAAAATTAGCACACACCTAACATTGTCGGACATGCGTAGCACTGCAGACATATACAAAAATGGCCATGCAGATGCTCTTTGGACAGCAGCCTTGCAGCACAATGCTGAACGTGTAAGTTGTTTAAGACACATGCCACATGTGTCTTCACTACCATGATGGCACAATATGGGGTTATTCCTTAATTTGTTCTAATATGCATATGCCACACATAAATTGGCACATTAATGCATGAGATGTGCACAAAATGGCAGCTGTCTGTCCTGCAGCACTGGACAGATGGAAGTGACCTGAATCCGGCAGCGTATGTCGTCATGGCGGTAGGTGGTTGCTACCGCCATGCATCTTGTCAATGGTTAACATTGATGCCTATGGGGGATTGGGGACAATGTCGATGACCGCCGGCGGTGACGGTCCTATATGGGCAGGCACGACTGCCATTTGCTGCAGCCTTGCTCACTTGACTCCTGACACTGTTGCCAGCAAGACATCCACAAGCTGAGCTGCTGAGTACTGCCTCTGGGAGCCATGTCCTGCAGGTGATAGGGCCCCAGCCTTCACACCAGAAGACCTGGAGGAGCTTGTGGACGGGGTCTACCACTGTATGGACAGCTGTATTGGGTAACAGAGGAACAGGTGAGCCCAATCCCATGGTCATGTGTGATAAGGGTGCGTTTGACGGTGAACTGGGCAAGTGTACCGGTGAGGAAGTGTAGATGCCTACAGAGGGCATGAAGGGAAGGCATGTGGGCAGTGTGGATGGGTATGTGTGGGCACTTGGTGAGTCTGATGTGAATGTGCCCCTCCTGTTAGTATGGTACCAGTGTACATGACTTTCTCCTTTTGTTTGTGTCATCCATGCAGGTGAATGCCTATCAGAAGAAAGGGATCTTGCGTGCCATTGCCAAGGAAGTGCGGACCCTGAGGGTCCATAGCCAGAGGAGCACCCATTGTCACAAGCAGTGGGAGGACCTGAGATGCTGGGCCCTGAAGACCGCAGAAGCCCAGCTGGGGATGTCCTCCCAACAATCAGATTGGCACATGTTTGACTCTGTCCTGCCTTTACTATGAATGTGAGGTTGTGGACCACACTACCCATTGACTACCTGCTCCGTCCTCGGCAGTTGGGCATTTGTGGCTCTTAGGTGTCAGTCCACTCCCATCTGTACAGCACACCCACATATGCAACTGTGTGACTCAGCTTTTATCATTGGGCCTTTATACATCAGGTATTGGTTATGGTGTTGACTCTTTGTGAGGCAGCCATTACATTTCTGCCACAGATATGGAATGTATAGGACTAGACTGATGGCTTGATAGTTGTATCCCCGTATATTGGTAATCTGCTTTCTACTTGTTATGTGAAGGTTGCTCAAGCAGGATCATTTGAAATGTACCATTGATTTGGTTGATTGCAATCATCATGCATTTCTAAGTGCTAAACTTGTGGGGATGAAACCGTTAATCCAATAGGATAGTACTAGAGGTGGTAAGTGCCTAGGCAGACCACGCCATTGACAATTTGTAATGTTAATGCCGTGTATGCCAATGCCCTAGTAATTACAGTGGAACATAGCTTATTACCTGCCTACATCATGTCTCAATGAATACTTGGGGGCACATCTGATGGACTGGGAAAATATCTGCTACCCTTGGCCTAGCTGAATTTAGTGATTAGGAGTGGATTGGGTATTTTATGACTTATGAGATGTTGATGTGAAATGAATGTTGTATTTTCTCTTCTGAGGCTGCCCTGTGTAGTAGTGTGATGTGTTGTTAGCGCACAGGCAGTGGTGTTGGTCCATGTGCTTACATTTATTTACTGTCGGAGATGTGTGTTGTCTGGGCTTAGGTTGAGATATTCCCAAATCTGGACTGGTTTGAGTGAGGGTGGTGAAATGATGTTGTGAAGTCCTACTAGTTTCACTGCATGTGTGGTGGTAATGTATGTGGACCATGATGTCATATGTGTGTCCCTGCAGTGAATGGGCATAGATGTGTTATATGTGCAATATGTGCCACTGTATGTATGATTAGTTGCGAAAGATATGTATTTGGTGTCTGGAGATATTCCTCTGTGAATGGTTTAGACCAATCACATGCCTGTACCCATTACTTGTAATGTACACATCACATGTCACCTGTACGGTTTAACTTGTAGTGGCTTGATCAGTCATTGAGAAAGTGCCATTATTGTACAGAGTGTTATGTCAGCCATGTAACGTGACAGGCAGATGCTGTTTGGTGTGTGAGCATAGTAGTATTCACTGTTATGGATATCTCACAAAGGAAATGGACTGACCAGCTCTTGTAACTGTGCAGGCCTGATGTGTTGCGTTCAATCAGCTGCACTTCCAAAAGGTGATAGTAGTATGGAGAGGTCTTATGTGAATTCAGGTAGACATCTGTACTTCATCCAGAGCATGATGTCCATACAGACATGGCTATGGTGGTGATCATGTGGATGACTCCAGTGGTGCAGACTTACTTGGATGTTGATGCGGATGTGAGGGTTGGCATACAGGGGTGGGTATTGGTGACATGATGTAGGACATGTGTATTGGCACCTGAGATTGCCTAGGCAGGATATGTATAGTCTCAGATGTGCATGCTTACAAGTCAGTGAATGAGAGGTATGTGTTAACCCTCTCACTCCCTATCTCTCTCCCTCCATCCTTCTTTCTCTATTTGTGTGCATCAGCATCGGCAGGTGAAGGAGTAGGGGACACAGGCGAGTGGGGATGCTGCAGGCCACGCAAGCCAGAGTGCTGCTACCAGCTACAGTGAGGGACCCAGTGGCATGGAGGGCAAGGGGAGTGCCACGGGCGAGACCAGATCATCAACATCATCTTCGGAATCCTCCAATGGACACTCCCTGGCGGTGGCGGACAATTCTGGGACCACCCCAGGACCATCATTGTCCGCCACTCCCCTTACTTCTGCCGCTCTCCCCATAGCTTCCCACCCAGTTGCCCATGCCTGCTTACCCGGAAGGGTGGACTTCTCCTTCACCGCAGGCACATCTGCCCTTGCCCCAGTCAGCTCTGCTGCCCTGCGGAGGTTATTGACCTCCTGAGGTCGATCTCTGTGGGTAGTCAACCATCGTGAATACCATCCAGGGACTGGCAGCTCAAGTCCAGCAGAGCAATGCATTCCTGGAGGGCAGTGGTGTGCTGGCTCACCTAGAGAGATGCTTTCAGGCTCTGGCCTCCACACTGATGTCAGCCAGTCACCCTTTGTCTACTGTACCCTTTCACCTACCCAAACCCCTCTTCCCAAACCCACCCAAAGCACAGAGAAACACAAGCATGCATCCACCTCAACAGCCAAAAGTACCACTGACGGACACAAGCACCACAAGACCCACCACCGCCAATCAGGCAAACAACAACCACCTGCAGACACACCAACATCCACTACCTGTACTGACCCACCACCCCTCCTTCACAGACACTACACCAGACACACCAGAAGCCACCACACCACCGTTAACAGATCCAGCCACACCTTCTATCTTACCGGCAGTCAGCACAATAGCAGACCCACAGACATCCACCCAAGTCACCACATCAGCACCCACCACAACCACCAACACACCCACATGCAGCACATCTACCATACATGCAGCCACCACCCCAACAGACAGTCACACATCCAGCATGGCATCTCCCAGCACTTCCTCCCCTTTTCACCCACCAGACACCCACCACCCACAAGCATTCATTGCACGCACTTGCACCCAAGACATCCACATCAACACTTCCTACTACCACCCCATCTACCTCCACTCTAAAACCTTTTTGCCATGGCCACCCCATGTGTCTAAAAAGCATTTCCTCTCAGAGTTTTCCCTGTCTCCTACTCCTCTCCCACCCCGTGATACCCTCAAACATTCTATGTCCTTGCCCAAGGCCAGCCCTTCCACTGCCTAGTCCTCCCTGCTAATACCCATGTCCCTCCCCCTGACAAGAAGTTGATCCCTCCCAAGCCCAAGGACTCCCCTCCCAAACCCAAACACAAATGCCCCTACCCTCTCTCCCCTAAACCCTAAGATGCCTGCCTGCCTCCTTGATGCCCCTACCCTGTGGAGGTCGTTTGGTAGTCTGGAGTCAAGTAAGGGCACACAGAGGTGCCATTTGTGCCCTTGGCATTGTGGACACTGGACTGCCCAATGGGCTGATATATATATATTTGTATTTATTTTCTTCCCAAACAAATGATCTTAATACATCTGGACCAACCTGTTATTGGCTTCGATGGTAACATACTTGTCTTGCATTTCTTTCCACATCGCTTTATTGTATTTGGCGCCTTTGTGTGTGACGTGTGTGTGTGTGTGGGTTGTGCTAGCTGTAGTGTCTGGCCTGCATGTGTGTGTGGCCCTGGCTTTTGTCCCGCTGTGATGGCTGTGTACTGTGTGTAGAAAATGTTTGTGTTTGGTACATGCATGTATGTAGATAAGTTGTGTTCTGTTTGTGTTGAGATGTGTAATGGTGGTGTTGTGTGTCCTTGTGGGCTTGTTGTGTGTGTGTGCGTGTGTGTGGTGATGGATATGTCAGATGTATTGTGTGTTGTGTTTGCGTGGTATGACGTATGTTTCGTTGTATTGCTGTGTGATTGTGTACATTGTATGTTACGCGTTGTTATGTGTTGTAGTATGTATGTGGTGTCAATGTGGAGGTTTGTGCTGAAATCACTTGACAAAACGTTTGTGTAGTTACGGTTGTGGTGTCATTGTGTGAATCAGTGCTGTTGTGTATTGTGGTGTTCGACTGTGCCAGTGCTCTGTATCTGCGAGTTGCTATATGTCTTGCACGTGTGTGTTGGCCGTGGTGTGTGTATGTGCGGATGGGTGTGTGGTTATGTGTGTGTGTCACCGTTGCCTGCCGCCCTGGATGTGTATGTTGTGTGTGCATGTGTACGTTGGGTTTTCCCTACATGGAATGACAGTGGCATGACCGCATTGGTGGTACTGGTGGTAGGTTGATTGTCTTCTGTCGGGAAGACCGCCATGGTCAGAATTTGGCGGTCACAGTGTCAGGTAGGTGTGTGTGCTCACAGTTGTTGTCTTCGTCGCTGGCTCCGGATTCGTCGTGCAAGCAGGAGCAGTGGAAGGACTTCTAGTTTGGGTTCCATGGCGGCACCAGATTGGTATGTGTTCCTGAAGGTGAGTGTCTCCTTTTATGCAGTTAGTTTCCGCCAGGGTTTTAATGGTGGCTCTACTGCTGCATAAACCTTGGCAGTGTGCAGCCTCATAAGGTGACAGGGGGGAACATGGTGTCTGCCGGTGTGAAGGTGTCTACTGCTCTCTGTGGTGGCATGACCGCACTGGCGGTACTGATGGTAGTTTGCCTGTCTTTTGTTGTGAAGACCGCTATGGTCATCATTTGGTGGTACGACGACATGGCGTAATGGAATCGTCAAACTCGTAATTACCCCCTTAGCCTCTTTTTTGGAAGTCAAAACCTCCAATGGAGCTTAGCTGGAGGCTGGAGCCAACAAGAATCCCAGGAGGCTGGATATCCCTTTGGTGAAGGATTGCTGAAAAGTATTTGCTGTTGTGGAGAACAACGTAGTGGGAGCCACTGCAAAATCAGGTGGACTCGCTATGCACCTTGAGGTTGATAGAAGAGCGTTGGGTCCCAGTCTTCGGTTGGTTCTCAAAACAGTTTTTAGCCAAAAATATTCTATGTCCCTAGTTTGGGATTTTGGCCCTCTGGGCACCTTTAACACCAGAACCAACGATCCACGGTTGGAGGGACACCACTTGGGCTGGGAGTACTCACTCAGGCTGGGTCCAGGTGTGGGTTCAAGATGGTTGGAGCCTTTTATGCCCCTGAGGCTCTGATCAGGTAGCTGGGGAACTAGCCCTTGGGGTTATTATGGTAGCTCTGGGCTCAAGCAGTGAAACAGGGCTCAAGCAGCAGGACAGACCTCTGTGGGTTCAGTGCAGGATTCAGGCAGCAAAGTAGTCCTTCCAGGTGCAGCAAAGCAGTCTTGTGGGATACACAGCAAGCCACAGCAGCAGAGTCCTTCTGCAGATTTCCAGAAAGTGAACTGAAAAGTGAGTCTTGGGGTCCTATTTTTATACATGGTATCTCTTTTGAAGTAGGCGAAGTTTCTAAAAAGTTCCGTGTGAAGTGCTTGAAGTTTCCTGCTTTCACTGCCCTTGCTGCCTGCATGAACAATGCAGGGGTGACAAGTCCTTTGTGTGAAGGCAAAGGACAGCCTATTCAGTTTCAAGTGGGGGTGTGCCCAGCTCAGTTCCTCCCTCTTGCCAGTTGATGGCTGTTGGAAATGGCCCTTCTGGCTGGCTTCTCAACTGTCATTAAGATCTGCTGAACTGGGAATGTATATGGACATATCACTTCCTAACAAAGAAGACATACAGCTCAACTGAGAAGAACTGCTGCTATAAGACTCTTATGTTTTCATGCCAAATTCTCTGACAAGAAATGTCTAGCTAGCACAATATGTTCACCAGGGAATGGTCAAGACATAAGTGCGGATTAGAGAAAAGGTGTGGGTGCTAGAATGAAATAAGAAAATGTCAGGTATCTGATGTGTGAAGTTGCCTGACCAAGGAGAAAGACTAAAACCCAATGCCTTTGAAAAACTCCATCAAGTATTATGACAAAAATCGGTGTGAACTTCTGCAGCACTCCCTATGGATTCCAGTGTTACACCATAGGGATTAATTTTGTTGCTGCCCTCGTACAAAAGTAGCCAAAATACCATCAGTGAAAAAATAATGCCAAAATGTAGAAAATTTCGACTATCAATATTAAATGCCCCATAATGCAAAAACAGACAACGATCGATCCTCACTAATTATAGCTATACATCTTCAACATCAACCACTGCTGTATCACTATAGTGAAGACAAAAACGAGCAGCTAGAGAACCTCATGCAAATGATGTAAAACACTTTGCATCAAACAGTGCAAATGGCAGACACAATGCTAGCTATCTTTAGGGTTTTGAATTAATACAGAAACAACCCAAACATGTCAGTGAGATGTTCCTTAGCCATCCTTTCACTCATTCATCCATCGATTTATCCATCCACCTTTTCACTCACTCACTCACCCATCCATCCACACTTTTACTCACACACCCATCCATCCATACTTTCATTCACTCATGCACCCATCCACTCTTTCACGTTACTTATGATCCTTTTTCTGCCGAGTTGCAGACTGAAGAGGTCCATTAAGAACTCCCTTCTCATTCCATATTCAGAATTTGGCAGTCACAGTGTCAGGTAGGTGTGTATGCTCACAGTTGTTGTCTTCGTCGCTGGTCCCGGAGTTGTTGTGCAAGCAGGAGCAGTGGAAGGACTTCCAGTTCGGGTTCCTTGGCGGCACCAGACTGGTATGTGTTCCTGAAGGTGAGTGTCTCCTTTTATGCAGTTAGTTTCCCCCAGGGTTTTCAAGGTGGCTCTACCGCTGCATAAACCTTGGCAGTGTGCAGCCTCGTAAGGTGACGGGGGGAACATGGTGTTCGCCGATGTGAAGGTGCCTACCGCTGTCTGTGGTGGCATGACCGCACTGGCAGTACTGGCAGTAGTTTGCCTGTCTTCTGTTGTGAAGACCGCCACGGTCATCATTTGGTGGTACAACGGCCGCCGCCGACATGGAATAATGGAACCGCCAAACTCGTAATTACCCCCTTTGTCTCTTGTTTGGAAATCAAAAACCTCCAATGGAACGTAGCTGGAGGCTGTACCAACAAGAATTCCAGGAGGCTGGATATCCTTTTGGTGAAGGATTGCTGAAAAGTATTTGCTGATGTGGAGAAGAACGTAGTGGGACCTGCTGCAAAATCAGGAGGACTCGCTTTGCACCTTGAGGTTGATAGAAGAGCAGTTGGGTCCCAGTCTTCGGTTGGTTCTCAAAACAGTTTTTAGCCAAAAATATTCTATGTTCCTAGTTTTGGATTTTGGCCCTCTGGGCACCTTTAACACCAGAACCAAGGATCCACGGTTGTAGGGACACCACTTGGGGCATTAGTACTCACTCAGGCTGGGTCCAGGTGTGGGTTCAAGATGGTTGGAGCCTTTTATGCCCCTGAGACTCTGATCATGTAGCTGGGCAACTAGCCCTTGGGGTTATTATGGTAGCTCTGGGCTTAAGCAGTGAAACAGGGCTGAAGCAGCAGGACAGACCTCTGTGGGTTCAGTGCAGGCTTCAGGCAGCAAAGTAGTCCTTCCAGGTGCAGCAAAGCAGTCTTGTGGGATACACAGCAAGCCACAGCAGCAGCCAGTCTTCTGAGAGTCCTTCTGCAGGTCCAGAAAGTGAACTGAAAAGTGAGTCTTGGGGTCCTATTTTTATACATGGTATCTCTTTTGAAGTAGGAGAAGTTTCTAAAGAATTCCATGTGAAGTCCCTGAAGTTTCCTGCTTTCCCTACCCTTGCTGCCTGCATGAACAATGCAGGGGTGACAAGCCCTTTGTGTGAAGGCAAAGGACAGCCTATTCAGTTGCAGTCCCCCCCTCTTGCCAGTTTATGGCTGTTGGAAATGGCCCTTCTGGCAGGTTGACCCCAAACTCTTCGCCTTACTCCTCTTCTTTTTCTGACCTTTTTTTTGTTGGCTTTAGGACTCTGAACACTTTACCACTGCTAACCAGTGCTATAGTGCATGTGCTCTCTTCTCCAAATATGGTACCATTGGTTTACACCTGTTTGGCATATTTAATTGACTTGTAAATCCCTTGTAAAGTGGTATACCATATACCCAGGGCCTGTGCAATACATGGTACTAGTGGGCCTGCAGCACTGATTGTGCCACACACTTCAGTAGCTCATAAACATGTCTATTGCCTGCCCTTGCACAGCCTGTGTGTGCAGTTTCACTGCCACTTCGACATGGCATTTAAAACCCTTTGCCATGCCTTAAACTCCCCTTTTGTTACATATAAGTCACCTCTAAGGTCGGCCCTAGGGAGCCTATAGGGCAGGATTGCTAAATAATTAAAAAGAAGGGCATGGACTTTTGTGTTTTACATGTCCTGGTATTAAAAACTTTCCAAAGTCGTTTTTCAGTACTGTGAGGCCTACTCCTCTCATAGGCCAGCATTGGGAATTCCTTAATATACTTTTAATCTTTAATTCCTGATCAGAAAGGAGTAGCATTGTCATGTTTCATACCTTTGGAATGGTAATGATAAATCCTCTTTACTATTAAAGTCAATTTAACATTACTATTTAGAAGTGTCACTTTTAGGAATCGGGCATTTTTATGCCCTTACTGCACTGTGTGCTTTGCAGCCTGTCTCCAATACACGTCTGGGGTAGGTGATAGCTGACTTTGTGAATTCTTCTACTGTAGACAGCTAAAAACACAGGCAGGTTAGGTGTGTCTGAGCACTCATCTGCATTCATCTGCATCTTGATAGGCCTTCCTGGGTAGGATGGGTGGAGGGGAGCTGACACACATGAATATGGAAGTGCCTGTCCCCACACAAAGGGCTGATTACTCCCTACTGATAGTCTGGAGCTAGGGCTGAGATGAAAGGGGGACCTGTGTGCTTCAGGGAGCTGCTTTGAAATCATTTTTACTTCAAAGGCACATTTGGGTAGAAGTTCTGGGGTTCCGACCCTACCAAATGAGTACACTACTGGACCTGGGAAGAACTCTGCTGGAGTAAGGACTCCTGTGCTACAAGGATTGCCACTCTGCTTGAGGAACTGCTTCACTGCTTTGCTGAGCTGCCCCTGCTGCCTGCTATTCTCTGCCCTACTGAGGATAAGGACTGGATCCATCTCACTTGAATCCAAAGTTACTCCGAAGGCGTGCTGCCTTGCTTCCTATGTTCTGAAGTTTCAGGGACACAATAGACTTCTTCCAACTCACCTGCTACAGATCCTGGATCTGTCTTCAATCAGCTCCTGACCCCCAAGAGGCGATTTTCCAGTCCTAGGCCCTTGGAAGTGTTTTTTCTGCTCTTTTTACTCTTAAAATCAAGCTTTTGGGCTCTTTGTGAATGCAAACTGGCCTGTTTGCACTGGTACCACGATGCTCTTCGCACCCCCGAATGGACTCTTGGCACCAAACTGGGAAGGTAAAACGTCAGTGGGACTACCTGGAACTGTATTCAACCTGTGGTTCATCGCGGTCGACCTGAACTTTGGATTTGCACCGGTCTCTAACGATCTCAAGTAACCTTTTGACCACTAATGACTTCTAAGCACTATTTTTAGTTTATTCTTTAAAAATTAATATCAAGACTTTTACTGGTTGAATTTTTGTTCTTAGTCTTGTTTTACTCAAATAAATATTCTCTATTTTTCTAAACCTGCATGGAGTATTTTTGTGGTGTTTTCATTGTGTTGTTGGGTGGGTGTGTTACACAAATACTTTACACATTGCTTCTTCAGATAAGCCTGACTGATGTGTGCCAAGCTACCAGAGGGTGAGCACAGGGTATCTTTTAGTGTGTATCTGACTTACCCTGGCTAGTATTGTGGTTCTTGCTTGTACAGGGTGCATACTCTGACAACCAGAAACCCAATTTCTAACAATAGCAGGTACACCTAATTCCTCTTGTGCGTGGCTGTCTGTGAGGAATAAACAAAGTTCAACTGCCAATTACACCCAGTCATGTGACCCAGGAACAGGCTGCAGGAATCAAATAGTTAGGGCCGTAAAAACCCAATGTCCTAAAAGTGGCATTTTCAATATTGTAATTTAAAATCCGACTTTATCATAAAAGAGGGTTTTTAATGGCAATTTCTCAGCCACCATAATGAAATGTTTACCCGTTCCCAATCAAAGGTTAGTACTTAATAAATGTAATAAGGCAACCAAATGCTATTATATGGGAGACGTAGGCCTCACAGAAGTGAAAAACAAATTTAGGAGTTTTTCACTAACAGGACATGGAAAACTTAAAGGTACATGTCCAACCTTTTAATTACAAAGCACCCTGTCCTATGGGCTACCTAGTCGGTATCTTAGGCGTGACATATACAATAAAAGGGGAGTTTAAGGCTTGGCAAGGGGGATATATTGCTAAGTCGAACTGGCAACTTAAAACTGCAATCAGGCTGCAATGGCAGGCCTGGGACATGTTTTAAGGGGCTACTTACGTCAACAGTACAATAGGGGCTGTAGGTCAATAGTAGCTTTTAATTTACAGACCCTGGGTATATGTAAACTTCTCTACAAGGAACTTATAGGTAAATTAAATATGCCAATCAGGCGCAAACCAATTTTACCATGTTTAGTGGTGGTTTACAGTGGTAAAGTGTACATAGTCCCAGAGCCAACAAAAACTAATTTGCGTAAAGAAGGCAGGGTCAAGGCAAACAATTTGTAGGAAGACCACTCTAAGGCTGACAGGTCTAACACCAATGATATTGTAAATATAGTTATGAGAAATGTAAAGCTTAGAAACACAATGAAAGGGAGAATTCATGTAAGACTCTGTCCTGGATGGGAAGGGGTCATCACAAATACTTCAGTTATCGTCACTTGATATAGCATCTCCAATGATGCTTCAGATATCTATGATACATTTCATTCTATCAATAGCTTGACATCGTTAATCCAGGTAAAGATCATTTGCATATGGGCAGAATACTTTAGAATGTAAATTTATTAGTTTGAGTCTGAATGAAGCAATGGGAGTGGAACACTGAAACACTGGTAGCACTGAAGAACATGGCTAGAGGAATCATAGCGAACCGTAATGGCATTGGGATGGAACCCTACTGAAATCTTTTACTTCCACACCGCCTTTCACTCCAGTGTTCCTTCGACACAATGTCAAAAGCTTTGGGATGCCTCTCGTTGAGGTCTAAGTAGCGCCACTAGATAAATCTCAAACATAACATACACTTTACACAGAGGGTTTAGCCACTGCACTATTCCTATCACACCGAGAAGCCACAATCATGAATGCTGTAATGTGCTCCTCATAAATAGGTTTTTCATTATTAAACTGTTGTGTGAAAATCCAGGGCAAGGCAATTTAAAAGAGATAACAGATGTGTTCTGGAGCTTCTCACACTGTGCATCCTGAGCAGGGACAACATTCAGGCACTCATATATATCCTTCTCTGGCCAATATTGTCTCCCTGCACATGGACAAGGCTGGTGGCTCCATTAGCTGCGAGCTGCTAAGCAAAGTGCTTTGTCATGTAAATACAGACCTGCACTTGAGATCTTGATTAGCAATTTGTAAAATTGTACTGTTGCAGATATAAAGACTTTCTACTTTTCAGAGGCTTATGACAAGGTAGTAACTTGTGCTCTAAGGTGGCAAAAGTATGCATTCACCTCTATGAAACATTCACATATTCTTTTACATGCCAGTGCCTAAGCAGCAGAGGCGAAGAAGTACCTCACAGCTGCAGATGTAATAGATAGAGTAAACAGTTCAATACTTGGGCTTCTCAACTGTCATTAAGATCTGCTGAGCTGGGAATGCATATGGACATATCACTTCCTAACAAAGAAGACATACAGCTCAACTGAGAAGAACTGCTGCTATAAGACTCTTATGCTTTCATGCCAAATTCTCTGACAAGAAATGTCTATCTAACACACTAGGTACAGCAGGGAATGGTCAAGATATAAGTGCGGATTAGAGAAAAGCTGTGGTTGCTAGAACAAAATAAGAAAATGTCAGGTATCTGATGTGTGAAGTTGCCTGACCAAGGAGAAAGACTAAAACCCAAAGCCTTTGAAAAACTCCATCAAGTATTATGGCAAAAATCGGTGTGAACTTCTGCAGCACTCCCTATGGATTCCAGTGTTTCACCATAGGGATTAATTTTGTTGCTGCCCTCATATAAAAGTAGACAAAATAACATCAGTGAAAAAATAATGCCAAAATGTAGAAAATTTCGACCATCAATTAAATGCCCCATATTGCAAAAACAGACAATGGTCGATTCTTACTTCTAATTATAGCTACACATCTTCAACATCAAGCACTGCTGTATCACTATAGTGAAGACAAAAACGAGCAGCTAGAGAAGCTCATGCAAATGATGTAAAACACTTTGCATCAAACAGTGCAAATGGCAGACACAATGCTAGCTATATTTAGATTTTTGAATTAATGCACAAACAACCCAAACATGTCAGTGAGATGTTCCTTGGTCATCCTTTCACTCATTCATCCATACATCTACCCACCCACCTTTTCACTCACTCACCCATCTATCCACACTTTTATTCACACACCCATCCATCCATCCATACTTTCACTCACTCATGCACTCATCCACCCTTTCACATTACTTATGATCCTTTTTTAGCAGAGATGCAGACTGAAGAGGTCCATTAAGAACTCCCTTCTCATTGTAGCTATTAACGCGGGGGTTCACAACACTCCTTGTTGATGGCATTGCATTTTTCTATGCCCTCTGGCAGAGGGAGGATGCAGTGCTTGATTGTCTTGAACAGCTTTCTGGTTCTGTTGGTGTATTCATTGATAATGTTGGTATAGTACTTCACTTTGGCTGATGTGATGAATCATCTGCATGTTGCACTAAGGACCTTCAGTATCAGAAGGCTCACTGAAGTTATGTTTTTCTTCAATTTTTCCATCTCTTTCTGTGGCTTTCAATATCTTGCACAGTCCCATGTCATGGTTCATAAACTCCTCTTTGTGCGGAGATTAACAGAAAAAGAAAGAGAAACAACAACATAGGGAGATACCGAAGAGTTTATTAATCAGACATACAGGTGGGTGGCTGGCTTTGTTCTGGACCGGCATCTTGTATAAAGTCCAAAATGCCCTTCGCAGTGTGTCCCTTCACAGTGATGGAAAGAAATGGCACCATGGAAATGAACTCATGAAGAAACACTTTCTGTTACGTGCAATCATTTCCTGTTCAAATAAGAAACAACAGGCCTGTCACACAATGGTTGAAGTAGAAGAGATGTCGGAGAAAAACTAGCTCCAATGGCTCCAGAGAAAGGAGATAGGAAAGCCCCTTCTAGTCAACAGAAAAGAACATCATAAAACATGGGCAATGGTAGCCAAATGTATGAAACCAATGAACCTCAAAAAGCCACAGGTTTATACTATCGCCTCAGTCAATTGGAAGGCCGAATAACTATTTTTCCTGGACTAAATCCACAAGCAGGAATAAGTTCCATTGTTCTAAGAACACTTCGTCCTACTTGCTTTTTGGAGATATTATGTGTATATGGTATACTTGATAGCAGATTAAATAGGTCAGGGCTAACACTCAAGCCTGTGCACCACACACTAACCATGCCAAGTTTGGCGGAGCAGGAAACTAAAAGGTTGTTTCCGCATTCAGTTGGGCACTAGAGGGATCATAGCGAACCGTAATGGCATTGGGATGGAACCCTACTGAAATCTTTTACTTCCACACCGCCTTTCACTCCAGTGTTCCTTCGACACAATGTCAAAAGCTCTGGGATGCCTCTCGTTGAGGTCTAAGTAGCGCCACTAGATAAATCTCAAACATAACATACACTTTACACAGAGTGTTTAGCCACTGTACTATTCCTATCACACCGAGAAGCCACAATCATGAATGCTGTAATGTGCTCCTCATAAATAGGTTTTTCATTATTAAACTGTTGTGTGAAAATCCAGGGCAAGGCAATGTAAAAGAGATAACAGATGTGTTCTGGAGCTTCTCACACTGTGCATCCTGAGCAGGGACAACATTCAGGCACTCATATATATCCTTCTCTGGCCAATATTGTCTCCCTGCACATGGACAAGGCTGGTGGCTTCATTAGCTGCGAGCTGCTAAGCAAAGTGCTTTGTCATATAAATACAGACCTGCACTTGAGATCTTGCATTAGCAATTTGTAAAATTGTACTGTTGCAGATATAAAGACTTTCTACTTTTCAGAGGCTTATGACAAGGTAGTAACTTGTGCTCTACGGTGGCAAAAGTGTGCATTCACCTCTATGAAACATTCACATATTCTTTTACATGCCAGTGCCTAAGCAGCAGAGGCGAAGAAGTACCTCACAGCTGCAGATGTAATAGATAGAGTAAACAGTTCAATACTTGGGCTTCTCAACTGTCATTAAGATCTGCTGAGATGGGAATGCATATGGACATATCACTTCCTAACAAAGAAGACATACAGCTCAACTGAGAAGAACTGCTGCTATAAGACTCTTATGCTTTCATGCCAAATTCTCTGACAAGAAATGTCTATCTAACACACTAGGTACAGCAGGGAATGGTCAAGATATAAGTGCGGATTAGAGAAAAGCTGTGGTTGCTAGAACAAAATAAGAAAATGTCAGGTATCTGATGTGTGAAGTTGCCTGACCAAGGAGAAAGACTAAAACCCAAAGCCTTTGAAAAACTCCATCAAGTATTATGACAAAAATCGGTGTGAACTTCTGCAGCACTCCCTATGGATTCCTGTGTTTCACCATAGGGATTAATTTTGTTGCTGCCCTCATATAAAAGTAGACAAAATAACATCAGTGAAAAAATAATGCCAAAATGTAGAAAATTTCGACCATCAATTAAATGCCCCATAATGCAAAAACAGACAACGGTCGATTCTTACTTCTAATTATAGCTACACATCTTCAACATCAAGCACTGCTGTATCACTATAGTGAAGACAAAAACGAGCAGCTAGAGAAGCTCATGCAAATGATGTAAAACACTTTGCATCAAACAGTGCAAATGGCAGACACAATGCTAGCTATATTTAGATTTTTTAATTAATACACAAACAACCCAAACATGTCAGTGAGATGTTCCTTGGTCATCCTTTCACTCATTCATCCATACATCTACCCACCCACCTTTTCACTCACTCACCCATCTATCCACACTTTTATTCACACACCCATCCATCCATCCATACTTTCACTCACTCATGCACTCATCCACTCTTTCACATTACTTATGATCCTTTTTCAGCAGAGATGCAGACCGAAGAGGTCCATTAAGAACTCCCTTCTCATTGTAGCTATTAACGCGGGGGTTCACAACACTCCTTGTTGATGGCATTGCATTTTTCTATGCCCTCTGGCAGAGGGAGGATGCAGTGCTTGATTGTCTTGAACAGCTTTCTGGTTCTGTTGGTGTATTCATTGATAATGTTGGTATAGTACTTCACTTTGGCTGATGTGATGAATCATCTGCATGTTGCACTAAGGACCTTCAGTATCAGAAGGCTCACTGAAGTTATGTTTTTCTTCAATTTTTCCATCTGTTTCTGTGGCTTTCAATATCTTGCACAGTCCCATGTCATGGTTCATAAACTCCTCTTTGTGCGGAGATTAACAGAAAAAGAAAGAGAAACAACAACATAGGGAGATACCGAAGAGTTTATTAATCAGACATACAGGTGGGTGGCTGGCTTTGTTCTGGACCGGCATCTTGTATAAAGTCCAAAATGCCCTTCGCAGTGTGTCCCTTCACAGTGATGGAAAGAAATGGCACCATGGAAATGAACTCATGAAGAAACACTTTCTGTTACGTGCAATCATTTCCTGTTCAAATAAGAAACAACAGGCCTGTCACACAATGGTTGAAATAGAAGAGATGTCGGAGAAAAACTAGCTCCAATGGCTCCAGAGAAAGGAGATAGGAAAGCCCCTTCTAGTCAACAGAAAAGAACATCATAAAACATGGGCAATGGTAGCCAAATGTATGATCCCAATGACCCTCAAAAAGCCACAGGTTTATACTATCGCCTCAGTCAATTGGAAGGCCGAATAACTATTTTTCCTGGACTAAATCCACAAGCAGGAATAAGTTCCATTGTTCTAAGAACACTTCGTCCTACTTGCTTTTTGGAGATATTATGTGTATATGGTATACTTGATAGCAGATTAAATAGGTCAGGGCTAACACTCAAGCCTGTGCACCACACACTAACCATGCCAAGTTTGGTGGAGCAGGAAACTAAAAGGTTGTTTCCGCATTCAGTTGGGCACTAGAGTCCAGGGCATCAGTTTACCAGGCTCAATCAGTGGACACCTGGGGCTGTATTACGGAAGTGCCTTGGGTGACGCAACGGGCGTTTGCACCCACTTTGCATGTCCACGAGTCATTTTGGTATTACATAAGGAGCCACAATGCTAATGCATCCCTTTCTGTAATACTGATAAGTGCTGGGGCAAATAAAGCGCCAGCGCTATAATCAGAGGGCATTCCCTCATCTGCAAGGGGGCGTGGCAAATGAGGGAATCCTTTTGTTTCTGTGCCCGCACCGTATTATAGACGCAAGTGCAGAGGCAAAGAAGCTGTCAGGTGGCTCACTGTCAGTGCGCCCCCTTATGGCAGCTCTCTGGAGGAGGGAAAGGGAGTCCCATGGACCCCTCAGACATTCCCTTGCAGGCTGGTGCAGTCACTCACTGCACCCACCTGCAAGGGGATCGCTAATCCCCCCTAAAAGTGCAAGCAGGTTCCTGCTTGCACTGTGAAACATGGAGAGCCTTCAAAGCAGCCACTTCATTTTTCACATGAATGTGCTGTCCCCAGGGCAGAGCGAGTTTGCAGCTGCCCTGGGAGCAGCGCATTCATCCTAATATGGCGCATTTTCCTTGTTTGAACCGAGAGCATCTTTTAAAAGGTGACCCCTGTTGCAAACAAGGAAAATGTGCTCTACCTGTGATACAGGCCCTGGTCGTATTACAGTTTAAGGTGCATTTTCCTTGTTTCCGCCTGGTGTACCTTTCAAAAGGTGTGTCTGGCGCAAACAAGGAGAGTTTGCCGTATTATACTGAATGCGCTGTCCCAGGGCAGCCGCAAACTTGTGCTGCCCTCGAGGCAGTGCATTCAAGAGAAATAAGGAGCAGCTGTTTAAAAGCTGCTCTGTGTTTCTCTGTGGCGGCGGCACATCACCTGTACTTTTAAGAGGGATTAGAGATCCCCTAGTAAATTGGTCAGTGATTGACTGCATCCACATGCAAGGGGATGTCTGAGGAGTCCATGGGACCCCTTCCTCCCCCTCCAGAGGGCTGCCACCTTTTAGTGGCGCACTTTCAGTGCATCTTCTAATGCCATGTTTGCCTCTGCGCCCATGTCGGTAATATGGCACGAGGGCAAAGTCAATTGATTCTCTGATTAAAATGGGTCCACGCCCCCATGCAAATGAGGGAGCGGCCTCTGATGATAGCACTGGTGCTATATGTGCACCAGCACTATCAATATTACAGAATGGGCTACACAAGCATCTGCAGCCCCTTCTGTAATACCAAAGTTCATGGGGGTGCCAAAGCGGGCATAAACATATTTTTTGCCACGGGCGCTTTACGTAATATGGCCTTGGTGTCTCCACACATCATTGTATCCATGGGGCTTTTACACATAACATTCAATTTACTATTTTTGTGCGAAGACACAGTTCAGCCATGGGCGTCCCCAGAACGTTTTTCAGGGGGAAAGGGTCGCAGATTGTTTTTGGCAGCCAAAGTAGTGCAGGCAGTGTAACACTACGGTGGCCGTAGTGTTATGCTACACTGTGAGGCTGCACGGCACGCCCCCCCAATCCCCTCCCACCCCTACTCCCTCAGGCACCCATGAATGCATCTTCTGTCACCCTGTCTTTTAAAAAACAGACATGACCATAACTGTACAAATGGCTCCCTGTACTCAGTAGTGTGCTTAGGCCAATATGAATAAGCTAATCATTTTGTTGTTGCTATTTTGTAATATAAAAACAACTATAATTGACACACTTATCTTTTGAAAAATAGTATCTAATTGTTGCACAGTTCACAATCCGTTCAAGTTGCATAACAAAGTAACATTCATATTTTAACATATTTAGGAGTCTGCAAAAAAACTCAAAACCATGATTTCATGCCATGCTCACAAACAGCATTATTCTAAAGGCCACATTTATTAAAAGGCTTCTGCAACACTGCTACATGTAGTCTTACCTCCTTTGCCAATACTATATGTACTTAATCTCGTTAATGATGTGCACATATAATTACCTACAATCGTATGCATAATAGTTGCATAACCAATACACCGTTAAATCCATAAGAACTGCCTCCTTCAGAAGCACTGTAGATAACAACACTATGGTGATGCCCCATTGTCTTTAGACCGTAATCTAAAATTATTGAAAACATGTAAAATCACATTGTACGAATATATCGTGCCTCTTCCACAACAAGTATAGACAAAAACATGTTATTTGCAACTTGTGCAAGCCGAATTTGCATCCAGGTGGTGACAAGCAATGGTGAAGCCAATAGGTTTTACTATTTTTATAGAAACAATGACATTTACATTTTCATAACCCTCCCAAGCTGCAAGTGGCACTTTCATAATGTAGGTTGCACTACCTCTTTTACTATGTGAAGATAGACATAGGCCCTTATTACGAGTCTGGTGGTCTACTGACCACAACACTCGCAGTGACGGGGCCACCTCCAACGGGCTGGCGGTGGGACTGCCATATTATGACTGTGGCAGAGCCGCCACGGTCGGACCCTCGACGGCAGCAGCTGGCGGTTGTAATCAGCCAGGTCAGTGCTGCCATAGGGATTACGAGTCACCATACCTCCAGCCTTTCCATGGCAGTTACACTGCCATGGAAAGGCTGGCGGAATGGCAGTATCAGGGGGCCCCTGTGGGCCCCGGCGCTGTCCTTGCACTTGGCATGGGCAGTGCAGGGGCCCACATGCACAGCCCCATCGCGCATTCCACTGCCCGAATTATGGGCAGTGGAATGCGCGACGGGTGCTGCTGCACCCGTTACACCACCACATTGCCCCTAGCTCCATTACGAGCCGGCTACAATGTCTTGTTCACCTAGTGAACCTGTAATAGGCCCGACGCTGTTCTGCCCCCACTGGCGGGCAGGTGGCGGGCGAGTTTGGGGGGCAGCTAAGGCCACCCGCCAAACTCATAATGAAGGCCATAGGGTTCTGATTGTGAGTTTTGAATTTCTGAGCATGGTAGATGTGGGAGGGGATTTCGATAACAAATGTAACAATTAATATTACCCTGTCAGAGAACTGGGGTATGGCGTATGTGTATATAACTGGTTATGCTCCTATTTTCTACTTTAAATAACATTGGAATTGTTTGTAGTTCAAATTAATGGAATTGAGGAAGAAAAAAAGTGTTGGAGTTCCTGACATGACTGCAGAGCTGGTATGCGTTGAGTCTCCTGTATTTTTTCACTGAGGAAGAGGCTGATAGCAAGGGAGTAGCCAGAAAATTAAAATACCCCCCCACTTCGAACTAAAGCTCTCATGGCATCAAGCAAATGAAGCAAGTCATCACAACCCTCCCCAGAAGAGCTCCTGTGTCTCTTTCATCCAAGCATTTTTCTGGCCCAGATTTATGTTAAAGTGGCGCAGCACGGTGCTGTGCTAAAAATAGCAGCGCCACGCTGTGCCACTTTAGAAATGCAGAGGTGGACGTATTTTGAGGAATACGGCGCACCCCTGCATTTCCCCCACGCATTTCCCCTGTGCAGCACACATAGAAGTACCAAAGCGTAATTTGAATGATTGTTTATGTGCAGGAAGACAATCTATAATGGCGATTTGGCACTTCTACGTGTGCTGCAAAATGCAGCACACATAGAAATACCAAAGCATCATTTTGAATGATTGTTTATGTGCAGGAATCTATCCCTTCCTGTATGTAAACAATGGTCCATGGCATTTTGCTTCTTCTATGTGTGCTGCAGAATGCAGCACACATAGAAAAAACTAAAAAACGTGGAGGAATAAAAGCATTCCTCCTCGTTCTGCCATGCTAACGCCATCCCAGCGGTGGTGTTAGCTTTTGGCGCTGCCTCAGGTTTATGACATTATGATAACTCGTAAATCTGAGGCAGCATCAAAAGCAATGGGTGTTGCGGTGGAACCCCCACTGCAAAACCCATTACACGCCCCTCTGACGCAGAAAAATGCATCAGAGGGGCCCATATTTACAAGGAGGAGTAACGACATAAAAAAGTGGCATTACACCTCCTTGTAAATATGGAGCAGTGCTTAGCGCCACCATAGTATCACAAAAAAAGACACTAAGGTGGCGCTAGGGGCTCTTAAATATGCCCCTCCTTCTTTTCTCCTTCCAACCACCTTCTGATAAAGTGCCATTATATCTTTACATCTGTCATCCATTCAGACTTTCATCCATCATTTAGTCTCTCACCATTCTGTCTATCCATCCATACCCAAACCTATCCATCCATCTCTACAGCTATCCATTACATGTACCCTTCCATCCATGTATCTATACATCCATCCAACCTTTCAGCTATCCATCTCTCCATCCATTCTTTACCTCATCCATCCTTTCAGTCATTCGTCCATCCCTTTGCTCATCCATTCATCCACCCTTTCACTCCAGCCATCCACCTGTTCACTCCATCCATCCTCACTTTCACTCATACATCCATCGAACTTTTCATTCAGCCATCCACTCATCCATCCATTCATTTACCCTTTCACTCATTCATCCATCCTTTCACTCACTCATTCTTCCACTCTTTTACTCATCTGTCCATCCATTCTCCCTCCCTTTCACTCATCCATCATTCTTTCACTCATCCTTCCATCCAACCTTTTATCCAGCCATCCACCTTCCCTCCCTTTCACTCATCCATCCATTCTTTCACTGATTTATCCACCCTTTTATCTACCCTACACTCCATCTCCCTTTCACTCATCCATCCATTCTTTCAGTC
Source organism: Pleurodeles waltl (assembly GCF_031143425.1). Taxonomy (NCBI): domain Eukaryota; kingdom Metazoa; phylum Chordata; class Amphibia; order Caudata; family Salamandridae; genus Pleurodeles; species Pleurodeles waltl. The sequence goes on along the minus strand of NC_090442.1, from coordinate 316,416,264 downwards.
ATCCACCCTTTCTCTCATCCATTCATCCTTTCACAAATCCATCCATCCTTACACTCATGCATCTATTCTTTCAGTCATCCATCCATCCTTTCACTCATCCATCCAACTTTTCTCTCATCCATCCATTCACCCTTTCACTCCATCCCTCCATCCATCCACTCTCCGTTACACTCATCCAGCTATTCTTTCTCTTTCTCTGATCCCCATCAACCCTTTTATCCATCTATCCACCCTCCTTTCCACTCATCTATCCATTCTTCACTCATCCATCCTTACACCCATCCTTTCATTGATTCATCCATCTATCCACCCTTCCTTTTACTCACCCATACACCTTTTCACTCTCATCCTTGACTGCCAAGTTGCAGACATAAGAGGCCCATCAAGAACTTCACCACTGCCGTAGCTGCTACGGTTGGGGGTTCATGACACCCTAGCATTAATCTTTTTTACTCATCCATCCATCTTGTTACTCCATCCATCCTTTTATTCAATCATGCATCCATACCTTCCTTCATCATCCATTCACCATTTCACTCATCCATCAATCCTTACATCCATCTATCCATTCTTTCACTTATCCATCTACACTTTTATCCATCCACCCTCTCTTTCACTAATCCATCAATTCTTTCACTCATCCATCCATTGATCCATCCACCCTTTCACTCACCCATCTATCCACCCTTTCACTCACAACCCATCCATACTTTCACTCACTCATGCACCCACCCATCCTTTCACGTTATTTATGAGCTTTTGTCTGAAGCGTTGCAGAGAGAAGAGGCCCATCAAGAACTTCATCCCGCAGTAGCTGCTACAGAGGTGGGGTTCATGACGCCACTGGTTGATGGCATTGCATTTTTCTGTGGAGTGAGGAATATGTGGGTCTGGCAGAGGGATGATGCTGTGCTTGATTGTCCTGAACAGCTTTCTGGTTCTGTTGGTACAGTACTTTGCTTTGGCTGGTGTGATGAGGTCTCTGCGTGTTGCACAAAGGGCCTTCAGTATCAAGAGGTTCTCCAGAGTTATGTTTTTCCTCCATTTTCTTTCATGTGTGTGGATGGATCATTTATTGTTATCAAGGTCTTTAAAATACCAGGAGTACCATAGTGCAGATGGCTTTGGCTTACATGTTCTAATTGGGGTGACGATGTTCACATAGCTTTCCCAAAAATGTTGAAGCTGTTTGGAAGGCTGCTGGCATTAGATGTGGAGTGAGATCAGTTCAAGCATTAAGTTGTTTACAAAGAAGTCTTTAACAGGTCTGAAGGTTTAGTCTTCCCTTTTATATCGACCTTGATTTGATGGTAAGAAACTGAGCAGAGAGCTAGGGTTGGTAAAGTGGCCTGTTCAGTCTAGGGGTATGGGTGGTTTGCATTCAATTGTTGGTGATGCTTAGAAGACAAGGTTGCGTATGTGGCCTTTGGAGTGTGTTGGTTGTGTGACAATTCTGTACCACCTTGAGGGTATGTATATGAGGATGAAGAGGTTGCCTTGCTCTGCTAACCACGTCCCCTGAAAACGCACATTGCCAGGCTCACACAGAACGCCTGTCTCATGGCCATTTGGGAATAGTCCTCAAAGTTCTGTTGCTGATCTTCTTAATTAAAACGCACGGGAAAAATTCACCCACTACAAAAACAGGAAAAGGACCATCTTTATGTGTATGGGGGCCAAGGGGCGTGCGGGTGTTCTTGCTGCCTCAGTGGCATTCTAAAATATGTTTGGCGTCAATGCCATTCTGAAAAGGTGCCGCACAGACTGCAAAAGACTTTGGGCTTGCTGGCGTGACTCAAGCTGATGCACTGACCTTGCAGCATGAACATTCTAAAATGACCACCAGGCATGCACATTGCTACGGTCATATATCACACTTGTATGGTGGCCAATTTAGAGTGGGCACATAGCTGTGTTGACGCCAGTGCTTAATTTGTAAATAAAAAGGTGCCGGTGCCCAAGGCCCTCCTCTTAAACACGCAGCTCCTGCAATTAAATGTGGGAACACGGAATACTGAGGCAGCGTAATCCTGAAGCCATCTCGGGCCTCTTCAATCCATTAAAGCCACTCCCTGCCCCTTCAGCTTGTGACGCTTTTTCGTTTTTCCCTTTATCCGTCTTACCATATGTGCCTTTTGCTCGCAGCAAATGCTTGAGGCTCCGCACCGGAAACAACAATCACAAATTAAGCACTGGTTGCCGCGCTTGTGAAATGGTTGCATGTGGGCGAGCTTGATCCACCATACAAACGGACGCATCAGTATATGATGGCGGATGAGTTCTTGTGGCCTCAGAGCTGTGATAAAATATGCTTTACTTCAAAGCCACTCGAAAAGGGCCACATCCTCAACCTTTTTACACAGGGAAAACTTTGCTTCACCTACAGCACAATGGCCATGAGGCAAATGCTAGGGAGCTATCCAACACAGAAGGACAGTCCATCACGCACATGTCTGAAGGCGGCCTATACGAAAAAGGAAATGGCTGAAGATGTATCACCCAAAGCCCCTCTTTGTACGTAGTTTGGTGTACACATTGTAAGGGTCTTGTATGTTTGTGTGTTAGTGTCAGGTGTTTGCGGGTTTTGAGAGATAGCTAAAACAGTCTGCAGTGAAACCCAAAAAGAGGCATATCAGAATTCACAAAGTGATTCTGGTTGGTGTGTGAAAGCTAAACTTGTTCCCATATGCATCTCATGCGTAAAAACTGGTCGGATGTCCAGCCTAACGCATATTCTGTGCACCCCGGATTCACATTGTGCTGATCACCTGGCCTGGACTAATCCTTTGCCAGTTAGGACACGAGTCACTGCTGTGGACAATCCTGATCTCTTTGTGCATCGACATAGACCACCACCACTATTGCACTATTAGTATGGAAATGAACGAGAACATGATTTCAGATGAAAGTCCTCTGAAATCGACAAGGTAAAGGCCTGGGAACTAGCTTGCATCATTCTATCCACTTCCGAGGTGGGAGCCAATGCTAACGAAATTACAAATCACACACCCTGTACTTCGTCCTGCACGGAGCGCTGAACTCGCAGCCCTGCAATGCTAATACATCACATAAAGACGGGTGTTTATCTCTTCGTGACTTTGGCACCTTAATAATAACTCTGCTGTCATACCATCGTCCACACACGCACATTTTGAATAGACCACCATGTCTCCCAATTCTAAATATTTACCAGAATCATTTCAAGATGTGCTTTACTTATATTTCAAAATCTCTTACAAATATAAGTTACTTGAACATCCAAAACAAAACCACACTACCTGCCTTTACTGTGTGAAGTCCAATATCTTTGTTTTTTGCTGCCGATTGAAAAGATGCATCTTTTAATGTTTTTGTCGCATTTGTCTTTGGTTTTATCTTCCGCACCTTGGCGCTCTGTATCCATGCATGCTGCAGTGCTTCATCTGGAGTAATGCGTTCTTCAGGATTCCACCTGAGACCCAAACAAATACCAAACAATTGAGCAGAGAATCTAGCTGAGATAAACGTATATATGACTGACATGGTGTTAGATTATTTACATCACAATGCATTACAATAAAAACATTACAATACATAAAGAAACAGAATTAGTTTAAAACATAGGATGGGAAAAGAAGGGAAAAACAATCAAAAATCATGTGTGTAACTTACAAAAAAACTGAACCTTGTGTAGCCATATTTATAGTAAGAAACTGGGTTATTGATTGAGATGTTTGATTAGTCCTAGCTCCAACAAAAACACATTTCAGAAAACAGGAGGAGTGTAGGAAAAACGTTTTGTGGAAGACCACACCAAGAATGTCAGGTTTCCCTCCCAACTGAAAGTAGGAAGAACTACCCACCCTTATGGGAGTGCTCATCACTAAGGCGAAAGACCCTGAAAAGACCATCAGCAATGGAGTGGTCATTCCCAGGATGGCGTTCCACTGTAAAAGTCCATTAGGGAAGACGGACCACCTCAACATTTTGGAATTCTCACCCCTCATTTGCATTTGCCATCTCAGTGCTCTGTGGTCTGTATGAATCCGGAAATATGTCCCAAACAAGTATAGTCTCAACTTCTTCAGTATCCAGACCACAGCAAAAGCCTCCCTCTCAATTGCACTCCACCTCTTGTTCTCTCAACTGTACCCTCCTGCTGATGACGGCTACTGTTTGGTCTAGGCCCTCTTCATTTAGCTGTGAGAGCACAGCTCTTATGGTGTGCTCTGAGGTGTCTGTCTGGACAGTAAACTTCTGGACAGGTATGGCCCTTGAGTACTGATGCTATACAGAAGGTCTCCCTCAGGATGTCAAAGACTTCCCGCCAGGTCTTGGTCCAGATCACCTTCATGAGCTGCTTTCTTGAAGTCAGCTCAGTCAAGGGGGCACCAATTGTGCCCTAGCCCATGACAAACCTGCTGTAGTATCCGGTAAGGCTTAGGAAAACCTAACCTCAGTGTGTGTCCTGGGGGTGGGTGTTTCCAAGCCAGGAGAGTATAAATCCTGGCTTGGAATGGCTGCACCTTGTTCCCACCCAATTGGTGTCCCAGGTAGACCACAGATCCCTGCCCTATCTCACACTTGCTGGTCATGACAGTCAAGCCTGCCTGCTGCAGGACCTGAAGCACCTCCTGGAGGTGGATAGGTGTTCCTACCAACTGGGCCAAAGACTGCAATGTCATCCAGGCTGGCAGGACTGAAAGCCTCCATCTCAGCCTGGACCCTGTTAATTAACCTCTGGAAGGTGGCAAGGGTATACTTTAACCCAAAGGACCTCACCCTGAATTGAAAGTAACCCTCTGGGGTGGACAATGCAGACCTTTCCTTAGCCCACTCAAGTTAAAGGCAATCTGCCAATACCAAAAGTTTAAATCAAAGGTACCTAGGAGCTTGGCAGCTTCCAACTTATCTATGAGCTCATCACCTCTAGAGATGGGGTGAGCATCAGTCTTTGTGTGTCCACACAGTACCTGATTTCAGAGACGGGGCCTGCTGGGGCGGCTTTGGGGACCAGCACCACTGGCCTAGACCAAAGACTATTGGAATGCTCAATCACCCCTAACTCCAGCATCTTGGAGACTTCCTCCTTGTCTGATAGCCTGTAAATCATATTATTCACCGGCATGCTGACCTCAGTATCAATATTATGGGTAGATAGATGAGTGAGGCCCGGAGCTAGTGAGAATAGGAAGGCAAACTGCCCCAGAAAGTGATGGCAGTCTCTCTGCTGCTCTTGGGCCATGATAGAGGACTGACTGACACCTCCCACAGACCCATCCTGCTCCTTACAAGATAGGAAGTCAAGATGAGGTTCACTCTCCTCTGCTTCATCATCTGTCACCAGGAGCATGGTGACCTCAGACTCTTATAGTGGGGCTGAGGTGATTGACAAGCAAGACCCTTAAAGGGCTCCTGGGGGTCTTGAGGTCCACCATGTAGGTAAACTTCACCTTTCTCTCTTTCACCTCATAAGCCCCAGACAAGCAGTCTTGTAGGGCCCTGGGCTTCACTGATTCAATCACTGAACCTTTTTGTGCCAGGTTGAAACTCCACTAGATTGGCCTTTGGGTCATGCCAATAGCTTTATTACCTCCTGCCTGACTTCCAGGTTCTCAGTAGCCATCTTACAGAAGCTCTTCATCTAAGTCATGAGAGCTAACATGAAGAACTACATTCTGGTTGGGATTCTTGGGCGCTTATTCTCATCCCTCCTTTACAAGACTGAGAGAACCCTAAGAGGGTGGGATACAGGAATTAAAAGGAACTGAACCCAACTCCTTTCTGTGGCACATCCCTATAGGCAAGAAGAAGGTATGCAAGAGGATGTACCACTTCTGCCTCATAGGCTCTGAAAAATCTGTAATTATGCCTTTGAGGATCTTGTTTACCCTGTATACAAGCCCATTGGTCTGAGGGTAATAGGATGTGGAGAACTTATTTGTTACCCAACACTCTTCCCACATTGATTTTATGCATGCAAACATGAAGTTGGTGCCCCTCTCAGACACATAGGCCCTCATTCTGACCTTGGCGGTCGGCGGAGAGGCGGCGGTCGGACCGCGAACAGACCGGCGGTATTAAAAATGGCATTCTGACCGCGGCGGTCCCCGCCGCGACCGACTGCCACTTCCCCACTCCGACAGCCACGGCGGTCATGACCGACGGGCTGGAGTCTGCGCACTCCGGTCCGGCGGTCGACCCAAGACCGCCAACGCTATCATGACCCTGCTTACCGCCGCGGTTTCTTGCGTTCGGGAACCGCCATGCGAACCATGGCGGTAGGCACTATCGGGGCCAGGGAATTCCTTCCCTGGCACTGATAGGGGTCTCCCCCACCCCCCACTGCCCCCCCGAGTCCTCCCCCCACACCCTCCACCCCCCTGCCACCCCCCAGAGGTGGTACGAACCCCCTCCCCACCCCCACCCCGACATGCACATACACGCACCCCGACATGCACACACCCCCAACATGCACATATTCACACCCCCTACACACACACATACACAACGGGGACACATACCCGCACACATACATGCCGACATGCGCACCCGCCGAACTACACACATTGCCCATAGGCACAGCAGCAATCCCCGCCCGCATGCACGCACTCACACACCCCCTCTACACACTCACACGCACACCCCCATGCACGCACACATCACACAACACCCCCCCACCCCCTCCCCTCACGGACGATCAACTTACCTTGTGCGTTGGTCCTCCGGGAGGCGACGGGAGCCATAGGGACGTGACCGCCAACAGAAGACCGCCAACAGAAGACCGCCACACAGAAATGTGGGTCGTAATTCTGGGGGCGGTGTTCTGCTGGCGTGGCGGTGGAGGTTGACCAGTCTCCACTTTCCCGCCGACCGCCAGTGTGGCTGCTGGCGGTATTCCGGCGGAACGCTCCCAGCGGTCGGAATACGCGCAGCGGCATACCGCCGCGGTCGGCGGTCTTTACCGCGGCGGTAACTCGGCGGTCTTGCGAAAAGACTGCCAAGGTCAGAATGAGGGCCATAATCTTTGGGCAACCAACTTGGGTAAAAATCCCCATTGGGCCCTGCTCACTACAAGTTCAGTCTCAGTCCTTAGAGGTAAGTCCTCTGGGTACCTAGTGGCTGGGTCCACTAAGATCAGGATAAACCTGTTGCCTAGGAAGGGGAAGGGCGCCATCTCCTTGCCACTAGGGTAACCTCTGCACTACCCCCATGCTAACAGGGACAACGTCTTCCCCAAGTGCTACACTGCCTAACTCTGGTGTCTGCCCACCAGTAAGTAGGGGCCTCTGCTGTTGGGCATTTGGGGCATTTGGTGTATCCCTTGATTTGTCCATATCTATCGCATTTGGGATTTAGCTTCCCTGGCTTATTTTCAGAGAACCCATTCTTCTTGTAGTCAGGTTGGTATGGGGTGTCCTTCCCGAGAACTGTTTTAGAGAACTCTTTATTTTTATTTTTGTCTCCCCCCTTCTTTTTTCTGTCAAGGACCTTGCCCACCCTTTTTTGTCCAACCTTTTAGGGATCCCAGATTTATGGACACGGTGATGCTAACCAAGAGTTCTGCCTCCTAGGCAAGCTCCCTAGGTGAAGTGAGCTGGATGTCAGTTAATTGTTAGTGCAACTCTGTGAAGCAAGTACTGAGCATGTGCTCCTCCGAATTCAGGTCCATTGAAGTCAGTCACCTTACTGCCCTCACCCGACCACTCAGTGCCTTACTGGAAAAATCACAGAAATCCACCCAGGACTTGTTTGGCAGCTTCTGGCTGCCCTAAATTTAATGCAGTACATCTCTAGGTGAGCCCAAACTTACTAAAAAGAAAGGCTTTCGTGGGGCTGTACCTCATCCAGTGCCATACCTTTAATGTGAGCAGTGTATCACTACCCACTGTAGGCATGTGTTTCCAGGGACTTGGGCCCCAATCCTCCCCCCGGATCCTGTGCATCCTCAGGGCCATCTCATAGGTTGAAAACTATTTGATTTGACATTATCATCCTGTCATAACCCAAGAACAACATCTGATGAGTAGCACTAACCTGTGGTATCTGGTCCAGCGGGTGTGATGCACAATGAGAGACATACAGTGCCCCTCAGTGGTCCATGGAGTAGCCAACAAGTCACTCAGGGCAGAGGGCCAACCCCTAGAAGCCGTGAGAAGCGGGCTGGGCTGCAGAGCCTTTTTTCTATCTAGGCCCTGAGGCAACCCCTCCTCTATGAGTGGCCAATACTCGCTAGACACAGCCTTCTGTGTGCAGCAGAAGGTTAGCTGCAGGGCCTGGCCTCTGAACAGGCTCTTTGCCCAACCCACCATGGGTGGCCAACCTCTTGTTGCACAAGGCCAAAGGCCTACGCCTGTGTGCAGCCCTAGGCCCAGCCCTGCTGCACCCTTCCCCTGTGGAACCGATCCCTTACGGATGCCCAATGTCACCAACCCCTCTTGTGCCCTCTGTTCTCTGGGGTTTGCACTCAGGGCTCATGTTGCCTTTTCCCACTGGCACCTTAGGGCTTCCTACAAACCCATGTGTCCCTTCCAGAGCTCTTCACCCCCTTCAATCTCCTGTACTGTTGCTTTTCCTGGTAACAAGCCTGCTTGAGTATCACATGCTTCCTATTAATAGCCCCATCTGCCTTTACCTGTTGCATCTGACCATTAAAGGTATTTTTCCACAGGCTTGGTTATTTGCGCCAACTAGTGTGACCTTTTGACTTTTGGGCCTTGCCGTTGGTTAATTGATTTCCAACCTTTGTTTGCACCTGCACCTGCAAGGGGTAACATCAGTTAGATTGACACATGTTTTCTCCCAGGTTTCCATTGGAACTTTCCAGCTTCTCCACATAAGCCACATGCCTTTTTGGAACAGTCTTCCCATCAGGTATATAAACTCATCAAAACGCAGAGTTGGTGTTTGGCCTCATTCCAGTCTTGCATAAGCATCTTCCCTGCACTCACCTTCTGAGTCACCCAGAATCTCCAGTGCTTTAGTCTTCCAAGCCTTTCTGTGATCCCATGATCCTGTCTTTGTCCACATCTCCAGTGCTTTCACATCCTGAGCTACGATTCAACCTCCTCTTGTAACTCCTTGCTCATTCAGCCGTTGGCCTTCCTCCGGATTCCTGTAGAAGAACCTACTTCTAGGATAAGTACTGCATCCCAGGTTAGTGCGCACTAATTTAAAGTTCAGTTTGAGTGTTGTCTATAATCGAGTTCTTTTAAGGAGATTCAACCCGTTCTTGGAATATGGACTTAATGTGTGTCAACGGTTTGAAAATCCTAGCGCTCCCAACACAATACCTCATGAGTGCTCCAAACTTAATTTGACTCTGATCTAAAGCCTTCATGTTTGTATTTTCGACAAGATCCTTGTATTCAGAACTTGAAAAGGCTCTGAGCAAATTATTGTGATTCTTGAACCTTTGTACTTAACTTTGGTATATCTGAACAGTCTATGGTGTGCCAGAAAACTCTGGCGTTACCTTTTGAATTTGTTTGTGCTCTCAAGTCTAACTCTATGATGAAACATGTAAGTGTTATTGATGTTAATAACTGTTACGAACCCTATGCTAAAGTCTGTTAGTAAACTACTTTTGTTGTTTCAGGTGCACCGCACCCGCATCCACACACTAAGGTCCAGGAAGCACAGATCCTCTTCTGCAGTGTCACAAGCCAGCAGAGCAGATCCTGTGATGCAAGTCCATCTTTTTTCCTTGTCTTATCCCAACCCTCCTTCCCCTCCAAAGCAGCGGGTGAATTTAAGTTGTTATTACTTGTTACATTTGCTCCTCCAGGTGGAATCAGAGGTCTAGCATCATCTCTGTGATTGGAATCAGGTGACTGTGTGACACCCAACCCACACTGTGATATTTCTTTTTTGTTTGTTTAATTCTTATGCATGAATCATTGTTCTCCCGCTGTACCCGCCGCTCAAGCTCCAACCCCCAAAGTGCTGCAGTACCATGCAATCTTCTTCAGGGCAAAGGCAGTCTCTTCCTCTCTACCCCAGTGAAATGTAACCCCTGTCTTTGTAAGTTCAACAATGGGTTTCACAATCGTAGAAACGTCTTGAATAAATTGTCTTTAGAAATTGGCAAAACCAATAAATCTTTGTCAATCTAGGATGGCTTGCACTTTGGAGTCATCTATACTCATACTGTCAGCTAAAATTCAGAACCCCAAGAAGCTAATTTCAGAAACTTTAAAAACGCATTTTTTCAAGTTTCACATATAGTAGCTGCTGTCCTAGTCTAGAAAGCATCTCCTTTACATGGCTTCTGTAATGCTGAATGCTATCCAAATAAATGAGGATGTGATCGAGCCATACTACTATAAAAGTCTCTAGGAGGTTCTTGGAAGATGTCAATCCTGAAATAGTGACATGCCGGGGAGGCATTACTAAATACTCATAGTGGGACAACTGTGTATTGAAAGTGGTTTTCCATTTGTCTCACTCTCAATTCACATTACATTGTACTCTCCTCTTAGGTCTAATGTAAAAAAGACTTTAGCTCATTATGTTTGGTCCAAAATCAGGGATTGGGAAATTATGCCAAACTGTTCTAGAATTGAGTCTATACACAGCTAGTAGTCTCCTTTTGCTTTTGGAATGAAGAAGAAGTGCTCCCTGTGGATAACGTTGAATGACTGATGAACCTGTTGATGAGATTTTCTTCTAGGTACTGTTTCAGAACTCCATCCTTGTTGATTGTTAGGTGGTGCATTCTTCCATGAGGAACTGAGGTGGCAGGAATTAAGTTAACTGCACAATCATACTCCAAGTGGGGTGGAAGTGTTTCTGCTGTTTCTAGCCAAACACATTGGCAAAGTCGAAATATGCAGCAGTAAGGAGTTCCTCTATGTCCTTCTCCTTTTCGTATCCGTTCTCCTGAGAGATTTTGTAATGCAAAGCAAGTGCACTCATGTCTCCATGGGTCTTGGATAACATTTCTGCCAACAATACTTTATGACAAGAGAGACACTGTGAGTCTTTCAATCATTAACTGGGCTATGGCATCATAACCACGGTGTACCAGAGCCGCAGGAGAGGAAGGCAAGTTAATAAAATTGAAAGAATTTAAATACACAAAGGCTACTCATCACTGCTGATAATGTCCGTGTAAGAAAGTCACTCTTTTTGGCATGGTTCCCCCACTTTTTGCCTGCTATCAGTGTGCTTAAACTGTCTTCACTGGGATCCTGCTAACCAGGACCCCAGTGATTGTGCTCTCTCCCTCCAAAGGTGGTCCCCTTAGACCTTTGTGCACTTCACAATTGGCATACTGGTGTCCAGTTATAAGTCCCTAGTATATGGTACTTGGGACCCTCACACACAGGGACCTGCACCCTGCCCTTTGGGCTGGAAGGGCCTACCACAGGGGTAACTTAGAGTGACCTGGTGTACTGACCTGTGGTGAAAGGGTGCATGCACCTTTTCATGCAGGCTGCAATGGCAGGCCTGCAGTCAAATGTTGCACGGGCGGCATAATACATGATGCAGCCCCTGGGGGAGCCCCGGGTGTCCCAATTCCCTGGGTACCTAAGTACCATATACTAGGGACTTATAACTGGACACCAGTATGCCAATTGTGAAGTGCACAAAGGTCCAAGGGGACCACATTTGGAGGGAAAGAGCACAATCACTGTGGTCCTGGTTAGAAGGATCCCAGTGAAGACAGTTTACATTATGTTTACTTTACATTATGTTTCTAGGGAGCATACCTAGCTCCCTAGACACTGCCTTCATTCACTAATAGGGGTTGCCTGGACCTGGTATAAGGTGCCAACACCATGGGTGTCCACCACACACCAAGCCAGCTTCCTACAGTCCCTTCTTCAACTGGGCCTGAAGTCAGGGAGGTGCCATCTATGCCCTTATCTTCCATGGATATGTTTTTCGGTCAACATGGTATATGATGCTGGACTTGAAATGTTGGATCTAAGAAGAAACTTGATGCTCCTGAGTTTACCAGAGCATTCAACATCAGCAGTCCTGCAGGAGTCTCCAACAGGATCTGTAGGAAAAATTGTGATTAGTCAGTGATTGACTGAATTATTCGTTCAGCTTGCGTTAGATCTGCCTCCTAAGGAAAATATTATTTGTTTCCCTGCAAACTAGGACACTAATGATAAAATGGCCATAGTTCTACAGTACATAGGTTATTCTTTTGACGACTTTCCATTGCTTTCACTGAAAGGTCTTTTCTTGCTGAGCCCACTTGTATGGTTGTCTCTTCTTTTACATCCTTAACATATTCCGATGGACCCCTGTAACTGAGTGTCCACCTGAAGCATTTAATCTATCAGGGCGGAGGTATTGGTCTATTGATTAACCATAGATGGGAAAGCATATTTCAGTTTTTCTCTCAAGCCTTCATAAAAGGCAGCCACCACTGCTTTATCCACCCCTACAGCCTCTGCTGTCTGTTGTTGGAAGTGATGTCTATACAGACCCACATTTAAATTCTCTTGTTTCAAAGTGAGTAGGCTGGCGTGTGCTGATTGCACTGCAATTTACTTTAAAAAAAACTCTAAAAAATTCATCATATTTAGAAATTGGATTGATAATTTGGGTGGCTGACCACCCGCCAGAAGGAGCAATCCAGGTCATGGTAATCCCTCAAACTTTTTAAGGTAGCAATGGCAATGAACAGACAGGCTTAACTTAGGGCAATGTCCCGCATTACCGCAGTGCCTGAAATTGTTCCGTAAGGGCTACACTTGGCCGAGCTTACAAAGCTGATCTAATTAAGCTGTGCATTGAACTGTTTCCTGAAGTGGGTTGCTACACCCAACACCCTGTCCGCTCTCTTCCTCTGTTAAAAACAGTGACACATGGCTGATCAACACAGCCAATTTGAGGTGATGGGCAGCCTTTATTAAATGCTTATCTGGAGTGGCTGATCCCTCCCTCTCCTTGCAGCTAAAGAATTCACAGCTTCAGCACTCAATTATATGTACTTCTTTCCAGTTCCAGCACAGCGTGTTGAGAGGCCGGTTCCTGCCCTCATCCTGATGGTGTCTGAAGCACAGGCTTGGCACCAGATCGTAAATCAGTTTTAGATGACTAAGGGCCGGATTTAGAATTTGGCGGATGGGATTACTCCGCCACAAATGTGACAGATATCCTGTCTGCCATATCACAATTCCATTCTATCCTATTCACATCGCAATATGCAGACAGGATATATGTCACGTTTGTGCCCCAGTAACCCCATCCGCCAAACTATAAACCAGGCCCTAAGTCTATCTGAGGACATATCAGTCCTTGCCATTGAATCCTCTCTTCTGCAAGTGGCCAAGCCAGGCCTTCAGCTATAGATTGCATGGCCATGGGCGTAGCTTCAGAGAGGGGTGTTTGGGGTGTGACACTCCCCAAATTCTTAGATTGGTCTTCAGCAAGTGGCCGATCCAGGTCTTCATCTATAGCTTGCATGGCCATGGGCGTAGCTTCAGAGAGGGGTGTCCAGGGTGTGACACTCCCCAAATAAAGGAATTCTTGGATTGGTAGTTGGTTCTGGGGGTCCTGAGTTGGGGCTGCTGTCTCTTTGTTATTTTTCTCATGTGAGCCAAGAAGGAAAGAAAATAGTCACATTTAAAGTAAATGGCAGAAGGACAGACTGGTGGCTGAATTTCAAAATGTGAAACCAGATAACCTGGGATAAATACTAGCTTCCTTGCGTGTCCCAACTGCATGATCCTAGGTAAATATTTTATTTCACAGAGCCTCTTTCTTTAATATCACATATGGCCACACTTTTAAATACTTGAGTGCTGAATAAGCGCAGTACATGCATCTCTTATGTTTGAATTAATAGACTATAATGTTGCTCTATCTATAGTAAGAATCTAGGCCATGTGTAGGGTGTGCATGACTGCAGACTTGCCTTTTAGTTCACTAATGACGTTGTTTGTTAAATGTCTCTTGATGAAGTCGTAATATGATGTATTTAGGTCAAACACACTTCAGCAGGTTAATGAAATACAGTTTGTTTAATTTGAAGAGATTCATATCATATAATATACTTTACATTATGTTTCTTGCACAAAATACATGTTAAATGTTTGCATGCTCGGCTTGTACACTGACTCTTACAGAAAAACCATTGGCATGATTTGCCATATTAATTTGCCTGTGCACCCTGTTCTATTTGTAACTCGGGCTTAGTACGTGTGACCGACAGTCACGTGATAAAATGATTTGTAAAAGGGCAGGACTAGAAACATGGAGACCTGCACTCATCTGACAGCTCTACCATCAAGGCTTCTTGTATCACATACAAAGAAGTGTGTGTGTGTGTGCAGTGAAAATACTTATCAAACTCATTCCCAAGGCAGGCGCCACAGGCCTTTGTATTGTACATGATCGTGGTCATGAGTTCCCAGGGAGAACTACAGGCCAAGTTGGGACAGGTAGGGTTGTAGCTTTGGGGGGGGGGGGCGGGGTTTGGCATGTGATGCCCCTCAAATGCATTCCTATTTTGGCAGTTGAGTTTGGGGGCACTGAGTCAAGTCTGCTATGCCTGTTGTTTTTCTCAATGTTCTCATTCCATTAAAAGATTTTAACTTGTTCATTTTTTTGCATCAGAACTTAAATATATAGTGTGATTGGTTTACCAAAAAGCTGCACCCACTGACGCACTTCTTGAATGGGTGCAAATTTACTAATTCTTGGAATTCACAAACATAGGCAGAAATAAGCCAGGTAAGCTGTGCCATTCACAAATTTTCCAGGCATACTACTGACATGCGAACACCCAAAAGGTGATGGAATTAATGCCTGTACATAGTCCAACCAGTGGCAATTGCTCGGGTAGCATTCAAACCCATAATTGTTCTCCCACTGTGCTACTCTAGACAGAGGCCCACTTACAGCAAATCAGTACTGATGCTCTACCTCATGGAAACAGTATATCCGTAATCTGGGTCATCTCACCACTCTACCCTGTAGCCCACAGTTTTTTTGCTGGGAAATTTGAGATTCACTCCCCCTAAATCTAACTAAGTTACACCCCTGTGCAAGGCCTATGGAGACATGGCACTGAGCATGTGCCTACCTCTCCAGCACAAGGTAAATAGGCTCCTGTTCAGGGCCACCTAATGAAATGTTTTGCATAAGATTTCAGCTTGCTGTATGTGACTTTTAAGAATAGAAAAGTTGGTATTCTGCAACCTAAATATCGAGTTCTGAAAGCTCATGGTTTGGTAGCACTTAATCGCGCTCATGCTCTCATTTCACATCATGCTCGCAGCTGTACCTGAACTCGGCAGGTGCTTAGCAGAAATCACTGTGAAACTGTGCAAACAAACTGGGGATGCTTTACACTTGTAGTAAACAGAGAAGCTCAGGAATCATGCACACCTGTTTTTCCCCATCCCATGCTATCACAAGAACCCAAGCTGCCCCACCACACCAACGAAGTGTATTTTTCTCACCACCCCACAGATTTGCTGCAGGGAGCTCGGCTTTCTGCTGGCTCAGAGTCAGACTGGTCATAGCACTGTTATTGTTATGCCTCTGCTCTTCATCTTTCAGACTCTGGCCTCTATTTGGTGTCTTCTGGTAGTGCTTAGAAGCAGGCACTCTAGGTCATGTGCATTCTCCATGCTGCTCAGTCTTTCCACTGGGGAGATCAAACGTCTCTCTGCCACTTAGCATGCCCCTTGCCACCCCTTCACTTCCTACTCTGTGGAGCTGGTTTCATGAGCATATCCTAACGGGTAGTACCTCATCAGAGCTGGTCTGTTACTGTCAACATATGCAAGGAGACCCAGGAAGGGTGTCACAAATGCATAGGTAAGGAGTTATTAGATCTTTGGAATGTTGGGAGCACCGTTGAAAACAATGGATTGCTCCGGGTTTCTAATGGCCAGTAGAAGCCCGGAGCTTCAACATTCTAGTGTTGGTCACAGCTGTTGCTGTGAACAAAGGCCCCCACAGAGCTCAAGAGGATTTTAATCCCCTCTAGATCAATGACGCCTTTGTTTTATTTAATCGAACATTCTGCTTTCTAGTGGCAGAATGTTCTAATAGCCTTATAGCCCTCCATAGGTGGGCTATACCAGCATTAAAGTCCAGCTCTCTTGTTAAAGGTCCTCGCCTGGGGAATCGATCTGAAGAAGATCAGGCAAGACCGGGCCCAAGTAATACTGGTGGCTCTGGACTAGGCACAGAGAGTCTGGTATCCCGAGCTCTTGAACATGCCCATAGCTCCTCCGATCAGACTGCCTCTTCGGGAGGATCTTCTGTCGCAGCAGCAAGGGAAGGTCCTCCACCCGAACCTGTCAACTCTGCGACTTCTTGCATGGAGATCGAGTGGTGACAGTTGACGTCTTTCGACTTGCCACCCGAAGTCTGTGACGTTATCTGGGCAGCCAGGCATCCCTCAACCAAAACTGTATATGCCTGTCGTTGGAAGAAATTTGTGGTATGGTACATCAGCAATTCTGTCAATCCTCTATCTGCTCCTTTCTCTCAGGTCCCTCCCTTTATTCTTTCCTTTGCCCAGCAGGGTTCCACCTTGGGATATCTCTCTGCTATATCTGCCTTCTTCAGGTTACCCGATCAGCCTTCCTTATTTAAATCTCCCATAGTTATGAGGTTTCTTCAAGGCCTCACACATCTTTTTCTTCCTATCCCATTCATCATGCCCCAATGGGATCTCAACCTGGTCTTAACCTACCTTATGTGTACCCCGTTTGAACCGCTTCACAACTGTCCCCTAAGACTGTCTTTCTAGTTGCCATTACTTCTGCCCGCAGAGTTAGTGAACTCCAGGCTCTGTCATCTAAGTCACCTTTTCTTGCCATACACCCTGACAAAGTGATGCTTCGCACAAGGGCTTCTTTTCTACCCAAGGTAGTGACACTCTTCCATGTCGGACAGTCCATCACATTGCCTACCTTTTATGCACCCCACATCCCTCTCATGAAGAGGAGAGACTCCATTGTCTGGACCCAAAACGAGCAGTGCCGTTCCATTTTGGTCGTACCAAAGACTTCCGGGTGGACGATCAACTCTTTGTGGGATATGTGGGTGCTAAGAAGGGGAAGGCGGTGCAGAAGAGGACCATTTCAAGATGGGTACTCTTATGCATCAAAATGTGCTACGCTCTGGCTAAAAAGCAACCCCCTGAAGGTTTGCAAGCTCACTCCACCAGAGATACTGCTGCTACTATAGCATTAGCTGGATATTTGTCAGGCAGCAACGTGGGCATCTCTGCACACTTTTACCAAGCACTACTGCCTGGACAATCAGGTCTGAAGGGACGGCTACTTTGGCTGTTCGGTCCTACAGGACTTTTTGGTTTGATCTTAGTTCGCAGGCCCACCACCAGAGATGGTATTGCTCGGGTATCTATTCAAAGGTAAGGAATCTGCAAATAGAAGTCTATCAGATGTACAAGTTACTTACCTTCGGTAACAAAATATCTGGTAGAGACATATTCTAGTTGCAGATTCCTTACTGACCTGCCCATCCTCCCCGCACTGCAAACTGATTTCTAGGGACAAGCACTTTCCCTAGCGGGCCCTAGTTTTGGTGCACCACTCTTAGTGTTCTTCATGGCTCTGCGCTACTGGAGTGGAAATTCGTGAAAAGAAACTGACGTCAGCACGCTGGGGTGGCACATATATACGACTGCTACGTCATCATGGCGAGCACGACGTCAATGGTGCCCGCAGAGTCAACCGATGCCAGCTGACGGCGCGCAGAGGTACTGCTCGAAGAAAAATTCTCCGGGTTCAGTCTAACACCTGGGGAAATTCAAGGGTAAGGAATCTGCAATTAGAAGTCTCTATCAGATATCTACACATTAAATAACAGAAAGCCTTTTAGAACAAACAGAGGCAGGAGTACTAAATATAAACAGGAAACAACCACAACATGGGAGAGAGGAGAGAAAGGAGAAAAGTGGTGCAAGGAGAGTAAAAAGGGGCAAAAGAAAGAAAATGAGAGGAGAGACCGAGGGTGAGACTAGGCGAGAGAAAGGAGAGTGGTAGAAGAGACAAAGGGTAGTGGAAGAGAGCTGAGAGAGGAAAAAAGTGATGACAGAAAGAGTTAGAGGGAAAGAAATAGAAAGTCTGTAGACTAGAGTTAGAAGGGTGGAAGGAGAAACAACTGGAGGAGAGAGGCGTAAATGTTGGAGGCTGGTAGGTGAGGCAATACAAAAAGAAGGGAATACTGAATGGGGGAAATTGGCAGGCCCATAAAGCAAGGGGCAGGAAAGGAGAGGGAAAGCGAGTCAGAGATTGAGGGGAGGAGCAAGAGAGACTAGGAGGACATTAGGCAGAGGGCAGAGAAAAATAAAGAATGATGAACGGGATTAGAGAGAAGGGAGCAAAGACAATAAGAGGGAGAAAAGAGAGGAAAGAACAGGAGTAAATATGAGGTTTGGATGAAGAAAGAAGAGAAAGGCAGAAAAAGGATAAAGAGATGAGGGAGAAGATAGAGGATAAAAAAGGATAGAAAGTAGAAAGGATGGGAACAAAAAAACAATTGTGACAGAGGTCAAGAAACGGAGGGGATGAAGCAAAGGTGGAGAGTAAGGTAAAAGGAGAGAGAGGGATAAGTGAAAGACAAAGCAAAGAACAGAAACGAGGAAAGAGAAGGGGTGCTAGGGACTTCCTGGTCTACAAAAAGGGAAGGACAGATCATCCCAAGCACTACCTTAGCTTACTTGTTGTCTAGCTACCTCTGGACTTGATTAAGAGGTAGGTGCTGATGGATAATTCCCCATTTCCAGGAGGAAATGCTAAATCTGAAACAGAATCCACAAGGATTACCATAGTATTAGTACCACCAGTGTACTTTCACTATCACACTCTCAGTGTATTCACTGATGGTCCTTTTTGAGCAGGAGCCAAGATGTCGAGCCCGCTGCTCTAAGCTGCGTCTTCCCCTATGCTTACCTCGACAGACTGAGATGCAACACAAAAGGTTCCCAGTTTCCGTTTATGATCCTCACATGATCTGGTCTACGCCACTATCCATCTAGCCTGTGCCTAATGGTTTTAGGCTGTTACGGCTCCTTCATAGTCCCATTTAAGACCATTGCATATGAGAAAAGGGTGTAATTTCTAAAAACGATCTCTTGACAAGGAGGCAACACTCTTATTTTACTCATGATAAAGTGTCACTCAAAGTGGCACAATTAAGGACCTGAAATGTCACACAAACATACTGCTGCACACATGGAAATGTCACATATAAGCTAACTGAAAATGTGGCAGCTATAAAAATGACAAAATCGAATAAAGGACACCAAAGACATGAACTTTATATAGCTTTAGGTAGGAAAAGCATTGAGGAACACAAACTGCCAGTGATAGTCAATGGTCATGGCAGACCGCACATGTGTAGCGGAGAGTGGGTCAGATACACCACCCAGGTTCACCCTGGAAAAGATTTTACCTTCTGTCCTTAGTCCTTTAAGTTCGAATCCACCATAGGAGTACACTGTCAAAGCACTTCAGGGCGGCAAGGGAGGCATTTTGAAACTCCCAGGTGCCAGGCAGAGGCCAACAACAGGGTCCAGTGTGGGTCCAGTTTCCATTGATCAGCTCAGCAATTACAGGAGTTTGTTGTTTCCTTGCACCCACTCTGGAGGCCAGCCAACCAAACCTTGAAGTACACTTCTGTGCTCTGGGTACAAGATAGAGCAGGTCAAATCCTTAATGGCTTCCTCACCAGGTCACAGACAGTAGGTCTAGTCCCCTTCTGATCTTCCACAAGCCAATAAAGTGTTCTGAGGTGGATGCCTTGAGGTGTCACATTTATCTATTTCACATGGTTGTTGGTGGTAATGGCTATGGTGCATACCGTAACCAATGGGGTAAAGGTTCCCAGGTCCTAGCCTACCCATTTTGGGCATTTTCAACATTGCAAAAGTCTTTGATCACAATAAACTTGGGTTTGGTGTACTGGGGTTTTGTGTGGTAAGTGTTCCATGGTACCCCTAGTGTCCTACCACATCTAACACCATACTCCACTTTCAAGTAGCCTCTTTACCCCTAATAAACCTAGTGACAGAAGTCTGGTAGGGCAATAGCAGGGTTTTAAAGCAACCAGACAATGACTGCACAAGAATCATTTTGGCATCCTGTTTCCTTCCTTTCAAGTACACCCCAAGTATTATATTTAAACTCAGCAGACCTACCTGTCAAGCAGGTTTTGATATTGTAATATCAAAGGGGATGCTGATTGCCCCACTATTTTGATGAGCTGAAAGTTGTCATCCCTGCCCATTCAGATTGACCTGTGAACAGTGACCTATGTGTAGCTCCAAGGAGGCATTTCCCACCTTTTCCCACCTATTCAAATTCTAATTGCTGGCTAAAAGTTAGAGAGCAAATGCCATTTCGCCTCTCAAAGCTTCAGACAGGGAGAAGAAAACTTTCTAAAAGTTACTTTTCCTTAATATATATATAAAAGATCCGACATCATCAATGAATTGGATTTGAATTTTGTTCACCTTTCTCTCTTTTGCACCCTCCATTCTTGCCTTTCCTCTGGAACCTTTTTAGTTAATTCAGACCAGCACCAGAATCATTTGTTGTTTCTGCCCCTGGTTAGCTATTCTGCTTTAGACTCTGAGGGCCAGATTTACAAGGCCATAGCTTCACCAGAGTGTCACTTTTTGCAGTGCTCCAGTGGCGCTAACCACTTCTCCATATTTACAAGGAGGTGTAATGGCACGTTTTGTGACTTCATGCCTCCTTGTGCTTATGGGCCCTCCGACGCAGTTTTCTGCATCAGAGGGGCGTGCAATGGGTGTTGCCGTGGGTGTTACACCGCAACACCCATTGCTTCTGACACTGCCCCAGGTTTACAAGAAAATGTAAATCCGAGGCAGCGCCAAAATCTAACGCCACCCAAGTGGTGGCGTTAGCATGTCGCAATGAGGAGGAATACTTTTATTCCTCCTCGTTTTTTGCTTTTCCTATGTGTGCTGCATTTTGCAGCACACATAGAGGAAGCAAAATGCCATGGATGATTGTTTATGGGAAGGAAGGGACACCTTCCTGCGCATAAACAATTGCACCCCTCAACACAGACACCCTTGCACAATAGTGCAAGGATGCCTGCGTTGGTGCAGGCTGCTTACTTTAGCGCCGGCACAGGGGGACACACAAGGATGCACTGTATTCTTGTAAATACGCTGCATCCCTGCATTTTTAAACTGTTGCAGAATGGCGTTGACAATTTTGGCACAGCACCGAGCAGTGCCAGTTTCTTGTAAATCTGGCCCAGAGGTTCTCAAAAAAAGAAATAAAAAATCCAAAATAAAGCACTAAATATCACCCCAAATCAAACAAATAAAAATTATTTAATACCGTCTGCATAAGGCCGTCACCCTGGGTTTCAGGTTAAGGGGCCCCTGGCACTCTTCTGTGAATCATGGGGGCCTTCTTAAAATTCTGGGGCAGAAGGGGGTGGCACCCCCCCCCTCTATACTGCTGATGGGCCCCTCTGGGGGACCGTGATTGCTGGGGGTCCCCCCAGGGTCTCCACCGGCCCTCACAAGGGGGGGCACAACAATGCTTCCAAAGGACGATACTGGGGCCCGGCGGTGCGGGGAACCTCTGATGAAGCTTCCACCCTGCCCACTGACCAGGTATCACAAAGGGCTTCTTCTGGGGCCTCGGCTGATTCTCCCAAGGGTATGCGGGGGCTGAAGCCAGCAATCGGGATGGGCGACCCCCTCCTAACTTGGGGGCCGTCCCGCTGTTCTTTGCTCCTCATCCGGGTGGGGCACACACGGTGCGCGGTCTCCGGGCGTCCTTAGGAGACCGCTTGTCACTTCGGCAGACTCAGGGCTCCTGTGGACCTGGGCTTCCTCATCCCAGGCCCTGCCCCACTCCTCCACCAGCTTGGAAGGGACTCACCAGTCGCACCCGACGCGGTGCGTGGTCACTCAGCAATCCCGGGCTGCGGCGGTAAGGTCCTGGCACGCTGTAGGTCCTTCTGGTGCCCCGGGGGCACCAATCCCAGTACACTCGG
Organism: Pleurodeles waltl; assembly: GCF_031143425.1. Lineage (NCBI taxonomy): Eukaryota > Metazoa > Chordata > Amphibia > Caudata > Salamandridae > Pleurodeles > Pleurodeles waltl. Next base: position 316,394,292 of record NC_090442.1, on the reverse strand, counting down.
GACACAAAGCTCTCCTAAGCCCCGGGGGCACACTGGGTGGCGCGTTTTGACGCGCTCGATGTTCTCTTCTCACTCGGGTTGCGGTGGTGACTAATAATGGCAGAAGCACTCGCAGGGTGCTAAATCTGATATTACAGCAGCGCTCTCCAGTCGCTTGATGCCACTTCAACAGAGCGCTCCCCGGGCACTTATGCAGGGCAAAAAACTAGCCCTCTCCAGGCGCTTGAGGGCCAGAGGCAGGACAACAGCAGCCCTACTCATGCTAAAAATGGATGCAGGGGTCAGGGGCCACAACACCCCCCCTAAGGGACAGTGTCCTGGGAAAAGGCCCTCATGTGAAGGGGCCCAGCAACAGGCCAGCACAGAGAGGATGAAAGCAGGTGGCAAGTCCTTTCAGCGATCAAGCAGGTCATAGGTCATCAAAGCAGCAGCAGTCCATGGCGGTTCCTGGTGAGTCCTTCCAACCTTTTGTGTCCAGTTCCAAGATGATTCCAAGAGTCTCCGAATTGTGGGGATTTTCCCCTGTACTTATACTCAGTCCTTACAGTGTTTTACAATGGTGGGGAGAGGACGTTCCAACCAGTTACAACTGGCTCTGGGAGTGCCCCCTCTCTCCTCCAGCACAGGCTGCAAACATCAGTAGGGGGTAAACAACCCTATTGTGTGAGGCCAGGGCACAGCCTTTACAACTGTAGGTGTGCCCCGCCTCTCCCTTCTCTCAACCCAGGAAGACTATTCAAGATGCAGATGCACCTCTGTGACACCTCCACCGTCCCTGTGTACAGGCTGTCTAAAAAGTATGCACAAAGCCCCAACTATCACTCTGCCCAGATGTGGATTAGAGTCAAGCTGCAAAACACCAGAGTCATAAGCACAGAGAAATGCGCACTTTCTAGAAGTGGCATTTCTGTAATAGTAATAAAAAATACACCTACACCAGCAAGCAGCATTTATTATCACCATCACAACCATACCAAACATGCCTACGCTACCCCTCATAAATCAGACAATACCCCTTACATATAAGGCAGGGCATTTCTAATGCAATCCTATGAGAAGGCAGCACTCACAGCAGTGAGACACCAAGTTAGGTTATTTGTCACTATCAGGTCAGGCCATGCGACCTGGCACATGCCCTGCCTTCTACATACATGGCACCCTGCCAATAGGGTTAGCTAGGGCGTACCTTAGGGGTGACATACATGTAGTAAAAGGGGAGTTCTGGCCCTAGCAAGTAAATGTAGATGCCAGGTCCCTGTGGCAGAAAACTGCGCACACAGGCCTGGTGCTAGCAGGCCTGAGACATGTTTTAAAGTCTACTTCAGTGGGTGGCGCAAGCAGCGCTGCAGGCCCACTATTAGCATTTAATTTACAGGTCCTGGGTATAGATCTACCACTATACAAGGGACTTACAGGTAAATTAAATATGCCAATTAGGTATAAGCAAATCATACCAACTTTAGATGGGAAAGCACCTGCACTTTAGCACTGGTCAGCAGTGATAAAGTGCTCAGAGTTCTAGAGCCAACAGCGACAGGTCAGAAAAAATAGGATGAACTAGGCAAAAAGTCAGGGGGTGAACCTGCTATAAGGGCCAGGTCAAACAACTGTGAGCTATTGGGTTGTTGTGTGGTGGGGGGGGGGTGAAACCCTACTCAAGTAACAGCCACAATCCTTGTTAGAATGAACTACAAAAAGTCTCTAAATTACCTGATGCTTAACACTCTGGTAGCTTAGCACAAAAGCAGTCAGGCTTAACTTAGAGCCAATGTATAAAGTATTTATGCAGTAAAGAAACAGCAATAAAGTGAAAACACAACACAAGAAAAAAATAATCCAACACCAATTTAGAACAATAGAGTAAAATGTAATAAATTATTTGACACCAAAATGACATACATCTAAGCAGATATGCAATTGTAAGAGTTTCAGGTAAATATAATGCCTGAAAACACAAAGCCCGTTTGCAGCAATCTGGACGTTTGAGACCAGCTGAAAGTTACAAGTTCATGCAAACCTAGATGAAGCCCAGGCCGGATAGAGCTCCAAGGTTACTCCCACTGAAAACGTTCTTCTAAAGTCCAGCATAAAGAGTTCCATTCGGAATGGAGGAGTCTGCGAGGAGCAGGAAGAGCATCATGGATGATTGTCGCTGTAGCACGAAGAGCAGGCTGGATGACTCAGAGGATCATCACTGTAGTGGATGGTCATTGCTGGGGATTCACGTTGGTGGTCACTGTGACTGTCTATTTGGTAGCCTGAAGTGCAGATCTTGCATTGCCAGTCGTCAGTGACCATCACTATAGCATGAATTGTTGGGTTTACCAGAGCTGCATTGCTGGTCAGCGTGGGCGGCACAATTTTGGTGCAAACTGGCCTGTTTTCAATGGCAAAGAGCCCAAAACTTCAGGATTTCTCCTTTTTGGGTCAGAGGAGTGCACGCTGATGTCAGCCAAGGATCCTGGACCTGGGTAGGCATCTCTCAGGGATTCACTATTGCAGAGGCCAGAAGGGCTCAGGCAGTTCCAGTTACAGGTCCAGCTGTAGGTCCAAGCAGCAGGTCAGCTGAGCAGATGCTGGGAGGCCTCTGGTGCTTGTTATGTCTCTGTAGCTCAGAGCAGAAGTCAGCTAACCCTTAGATTCACTCATCTTGCTTCTCAGCAAGCAGAGCACACCTTTTTTTCTCCACCAGCAATCACGTCTCTTTCAGCCAAACCACCAAACTCCACTGGACAGACCACCGTTGCATCCACTTCTCCTTCAAGAAATCCACAACACACTACCACCCACAACGGATCCCCCACTGCAGTTGGAACAAGGTCACTGAAGACCAACTTATCGCGACCCTCTCCCAGAACCCACCCATCGACACCACCGACACTGATGCAGCTGCCCGCAACTTCAGGCAAAGGGTCAACACCTGTGCCAATACTCTCGCCCCAGTCAAGAATCCCTCCAATAGATGCATCGACAGAAAGGCCTTCTGGTTTACCACTGACCTCCATGAATCTAAGCAAACTGCCAAAGACTTGAAAAAAAGTGGCGCCAAGATCAGACTCTGGACAACCACACAGCCTTCAAAAACGCCATCCGCAGACAACAGCAACTCACCCGAACCACTGCCACATCACTGACCACCTAAAAATCCTGTACTGGCTCCCAGTGAACAAGAGAAATCACCTTCAAACTCCTCACCCACGCTCACAAAGCACTGCACAACACCGGACCAGAATACCTCAACAAACCACTCTCCTTCTACAACCCGGCATCTCCGCTCCGCTGACCTCGCCCTCGCAACTGTCCCACGCATCTGCAGAACTACAACCGGCGGTAGATCATTTTTACACCTTGCTGCCAAAATATGGAACACTCTTCCCACCCACCTGCACCAGACTAAAGACCTCCTTACCTTCAGGAAACTTCTCAAGACCTGGCTGTTCGAGCAGTAGCAGCAACTCCCCCCACCTCCTCCTTCCCCTCCCCTCCTCAGCGCCTTGAGACCCTCATGCGTGAGTAGTGTGCTTTACAAATCCCTGATTGATTGACCTCAAGCAGCAGGGCGCCCTTCATCTGCAGCATCCACAGGTCGAGGAGTTAATCTGAGGGTCCCCTTTTTCTATACCTCGTGCTCACTTTGAATTGAGAGAAGCTTCTGGAGTTTCCTCTGCAGAGGTGTCTGGAATGTCCTACCTCTGTGCCCTAATCCCAGTCAGTCTGGGGGCACTATAGGCTTGTGTGAAGTTCTTTGTGTTTGAGCTGAGTCAGTACCTTTGAAGTGCAATTGTAGAAGGTGACAGCTGTGCCGCCCCAACCTGCCAGGGACTGCCCATCCCGCCAACAACTTTAGGAGGCTGCCCTTGTTTGCAGTGGGTACCTAAGTTACTTATACCTTATACCAGGTCCAGTTATCCCTTATTAGTGAAATGTAGGCAGTGTCTAGAATCCAGCCCCTCTAGCGGTAGCTGTAGCTGAGCAGCCAAGGCTTATCTAGGAGACATGCAAAGCTCATGCAATACCACTGTAGTCACACAGTACTCACACACATGAAAGAAAATACTCAGTGTTACAAAAATAAGGTACTTTATTTTGGTGACTCAAATACCAAAAATACTATAGAGACTATACTCCCTTATGAGGTAATACACAAATTATATACACTAGTATGCAGAAATAGGCATAAAAACTGTTAGTGCAAATAGTGAAAATCACAATAGTTAGAATTGGACCCGGGGGAACACAAACCATATATTAAGAAAGTAGAATGTGAATGTTGGTTTCCCACTTAGGCAAGTGTAGTGTGTAGAGGGGCGCTCTACACCGAAGGTAAGTTATAGAACCCACCCCAGAGCCCAGGAAAGCAGGAGTAAATCACAGTAACTTTCCTAGAACACACAAGAACACGAGAAAGAAGATTATGCAATAACCAGAGGAGACAGCAGGACACCAACTATGGATTCCTGGACCTGAAGACCTGTGGAATAAGGGGACCAAGTACAAGAAGCACTGAAGAGTCCAGGGAGAACAGGAGCCCCTGCTAACCCAGATGAGGGTGCAAAAGAAGAACCACCGGTGAAGAACAACAGTCAGTACTGCTCCCAAAAAGATGGAGGTGTGTTCCTGGTTGGTGCAGATGATGTCCCATACCAGATGGATGATTGCAGTCTGATTTGCGTCGCTGGATTCCACCAACAACTCTTGACACAGGCAAAGCTTGTGGTTAGCAGAAAATGGCACTGCCCAGGAGCAGGAGGGACCTGGTGAACTCTACCCAGGAGGTGGAGTCAGAGGGGGCTGTTAGCAACTCAGAGAACCCACAGAAAACCAGGCAGCATGCACAGGAGTCCCACAGCACGGGGACGAAGAAGGTGCAAAAGGAGGCCAAGCAGCACGACAACAAAGGATCCCATGCTGCCGGAGAACCACTCAGGAAGCTGTGCATCACAGAAAGGAGTGTTGGGGGCCGGAGCTGCACGGTGCACGAAGAACTTCGTGGAAGGATGCCAACACGCCTTGTCAACTGCAAAATACGTGGTGCAAGGGGTACTGTCTTGCGTGGGGAGGCAAGCTTTTACCTCTAACAAGTTCAGACAGTAGGACATCAGGACCGTCAGGACCACTTCAGTCCACCACCTGTGATGCAGGATCCACCCAACTCATCAGGAGAGGGGACCCACGCAGCCGGTCGTTGTTGCAGAGGGGTGCCTGCTGAAGCAGGGGAGTGACTCCTTCACTCCAAGGGAGATTCCTTTGTTCTTCTGGAGCAGGCTGAAGACAGGCTGTCCTCTGAGGATGCACGAGCGGGAAACAGTTGCAGTTGCTGGCAGGAGCTGAAGATACAATGTTGAAGAAGTCAACTTTGCTTCTTTGTTGCAGTTTGTAGAATTCCTGGAGGGTCCAGATGCAGTTTCTTCAGTGAGAAGGTGAAGTAAAGGATGCAGAGGATTCCTGCTGGAGTCTTGCAATCCGAATCTGAAGAACCACTCAAGAGAGAGACCCTAAATAGCCCTGAAAGGGGAATTGGTCAGCTACACAGGTAAGCACCTATCAGAGGGGGGCTCTGATGTAACCTGCTGGCACTGGCCACTCAGATGCTCCCAGAGTTCCCCGCCAACTTGGAATCCAAGATGGCAAAACCCAGGGACCCTCTGGAGAAGCTCTGAGCACCACCCCTGGGGTGGTGATGGACTGGGGAGTGGTCGCTCCCCTTTCCTTTGTCCAGTTTGGTGCCAGAGCAGGGACTGGGGTCCCTGAACTGGTGTAGACTGGATTATGCAAGGAAGGCACCAAATGTGCCCTTCAAAGCATTTCCAGTGGCTTGGTGAGGCTACCACTCACAAGCCTGCAACACCTATTATCAAAGGGAGAGGGTATAACACCCCTCTCCCAAAGGAAATCCTTTGTTATGCCTTCCTGGACTTGAGCTGCTCAAGCAACAGGAGGGCAGAAACCTGTCTAGGAGGTGGCAGCAGCTGGGGCTGCCTGGAAAACTTCAGAAGGCTGGAATGGCAATACTGTGGGTCCTCTAAGGAGCACACAGAGTGCATGGAATCATACAACCAATGCTTGCAAAAGCATTGGGGTATGATTCCAACATGTTTGATACCAAACATGCCTATGTTCAAAGTTACCATTATGTAGCTGGACATAGGTAGTGACCTATGTCCAGTACACGCGTAAAGTGGCGTCCCTGCAATCACGAAGTCTGGGTAAATGGTCCTGGAAGTCGTGCGGGCACCTCTGCTAGTGTAGGGGTGCCCTCACACACATGTACTCTTCACCCTGTCCTCAAGGCTGGAGGGCCTGCTATAGGGGGGTGTATAAGTGACCTGGTGCAGTGTAAATGTCAGTGAAAGGGTGCATGCAGCTTTTAACACAGATTGCAATGGCAGTCCTGTAGAAACCTTTGCATGGGCTCCCTATGGGTATCAAAAGAAATGCTGCAGCCCATAGGGATCCCCTGGAACCCCAATGCCCTGGGTACCAAGGTACCATATACTAGGGACTTATAAGGGGGCACCAGTATGCCATTTCCGGGTGAAATACTGGGTTACCAGTATGCAACAACATAATTTAGAGGAGAGAGAGCATAATCAATTGGGTCCTGGTTAGCAGGATCCCAGTGAACACAGTCAAGCACACTGACATCAGGCAGAAAATGGAGGTAACCATGGCAAAAAGAAGGTACTTTCCTACAACAACGAATTCCCCTATTGTGATACTGTCTGGTAGGAACACACAAAGACCAACTGCCAACTACATCTAGTCGGGTGACCCAGGAACAGGCTGCAGGTACCAAATGGTAAGGAAAAAAACGCCAACTTTCTAAAAGTGCTATATTCAGAACCGTGACTTAAAATACAGCTTTACTACTAAAGAGGGTTTTAAATTACAATTCCTCAGACACCAAACGTGAATTTCATACTTGCTCCCAGACAAACATTATCACCTATTAAACGTAATAAGGTAACCCAATGTTATCCTTTGGGAGAGGTAGGCCTCACAGTAGTGAAAAAATAATATGAGAGTTTTTCACTATCAAGGCATGTAAAACGTAAAAGTATATGTTCAACTTTTTTAATAAAATGCACCTTGCCCTATGGTATATCTTAAGGATGGCACATGATTTTTAAAAAGGATGGTTTACACCTGCCAAAAGGTTTACTTTGGCATAGTAAGAATCTAGGCCATGTGTAGTGTGTACATGACTGCTGACTTGCCACATAGTTCACTAATGACATTGTCATTTGGGAAGCGAGCCATGAACGTTTTTAAAAACTATCACCATTATTAAATGTCTCTCTATGCAGTCATGTAATATGATGTACTAAGGTGAAACACTTCAGCAGGTTAAAGAAATGCATTTTGTTTAATTTTGAAGAGATTCATTTAATATCATACATTTTACATTTTGTTTCTTGCACAATATACATGTTAAATGTTTGCATGGCTTTTCTTGTGCACTAACTCTTACAGAAAAAACATTGGCCTGATTTCTGGGTGTACAGGCTGCAATGGCATACCCAAGACATGTTTAAAAAGGCCACTTAAGTGGGTGGCACAGCAAGTGCTGCATGCCCACCACTAGCATGTAATTTAAAGCCCCTGGGTACCTTTACTACCACTTTACTAGGGACTTACAAATAAATTAAATGTGCCAATTGGGTTTAAGCCAATTGTATCACGTTTAAAGGAAAGAGTACAGCAGTGGTTAATTTGTGCTTGTTGTTTCCGGTGCGGAGCACCAGCACTTATTTTTGAGGGCCGGAGCTTATTCTTCGGTCTCAAGCATTTGCTGCGAGCAAAAGACATGGGAAAGACGGATGGAGGGAAAAACGAAAAAGCGTCACAAAGGGAGAAAGTAGAAAGCTGCAAGAGTGAGCTGAAGGGGCAGGGAGTGGCTTTATATGGATTGGAGAGGCCCGAGCTGGTTTTAGGATTACGCTGCCTCAGTATTCCGTGTTCCCACATTTAATTGCAGGAGCCGCATGTTTAAGAGGAGGGCCTTGGGCACCGGCACCGGCACCTTTTTATTTACAAATTAAGCACTGGAGTATAGAGTCCTAAAAGCCAACAAAAATGGGACTGTATATTTATAGTTGTACGCCGATGTGCAAACTGGAGCAAGATGACCTGTATCACTATAAATCAAACCTGAACATTGTGACAGGATCGCTATCACTTTTGCTGACTTGTGGATGCAATGACACTGAAAGGAGATTTTCATTAGTCAAAGGGTTGATCATTTGTAAGTAGGAATGAAATTATGTTTTTATCTGAGGTGATCTCCGAAAGCCTTATTTGCACAGGACGATTGTAAGAGTGGGGCAGCATGTGCAGGGGTGTGGGGGATGAATTAATAAAAAAGAAAAACACTTCCCTTTTTTGCCACCACCACGCCCTAACTCTTACAGTCACGGGCTCCCAGCTTGCACTGCGGCCAATGTGAACACTGCTGTCATGCTGCTGGCAGCATGGCAGCAGCGTTCGGATTGGCCGGAGCACCCAGCCCGGGCGCTCCAAGGCAGAGTGAAAGTCTCTTCCTGCTCTATCCAACCCGGCAACACAGTGCCGGGTTGGAAAGAGCCCAGTGCACATGTGTGTTTGGCTGGCCAAACATACATGCACACTGATGGGGAGTGCTGAGCACTCCCCCTCTGTCCCCATCATAGCCCATGGCCCCATCCCTTTTACTGCAAAACGATAATAAACATAGTTTATTATTGTTTTATAGTAAAAGGTTTGCAGCTGCTGATGCTGGTGGGGGGGTGACGCTCCTTCGCCATAGTGGAAGAGCCATGCCTGATGATTACTCTGTGTAGTGTTGCAGCAACCTCAAGAGACGTGAATAAGTGAAGACATCTCAGGTTAGCCCGGGTCAGGCATCAATAGTTCACAAAGTCCTATATTTTTTTATTTGCATTCTGACACTTGCAATTTTGGATACATGCTGTTAAAAAATCTGCAAGTAGCAACATGGCAATAGAGTAGATAAAAAATAGGGCTGAAAGAGGTACTTGTTGAGATAGATTCCAGATGGAATGAGACTCAACGCGACTCAATCCTTAATAAGCTTATTCTGCATACTTGAGTCCTCCAGCAGTGCAGACTGTAGCTTGTGCTGCCTGCATCAACCGTCATCTCACAACATTCCCCCTTATGTGTACACTCTACCTTCTATGTTCTCCATTTTAAGAATGCTTTATCATAGCATGGTGACAAGTAATATAATGACACAAATCATCCAACCCTTCAAATAAAAAATTAAAAAATAAAAAAATAACCAAAAAACACATAGGCATACAATGCAAATATTGGCCCTGATTCCCAAACATAAACTTAGAAGTTTGGTCTAAAATTAGACCAAATGTCTACATTTACGACTTTGGAAATTCACAAAGGACACTTACAAGTGCTATCTTTAGATCCACACTCAGGTCGGAGATTCGCCCTGAGCGTGGCTGTAAAGGTAGACCAAACGTCTAAGTTTAGCTTTGTGAAGCGGGCCCAATAACGCAAATCAGTACTATTAACTGGAACTACATTTGTAAACTCATACTAAATCATAACATGCAAAATGTATGGGTGACAATCCTATAACCGATGTACAACAGAGGTACATTTATAATTAAATGTCTTTTGTTACAAAATCATTGTAGCTAATAGGTCTAACAACAGCCCATCCACATTTTGAAATTAATCTCTTGTTGCCAAACATGGCCCATTCAAATTAGCTGCATGCTTTTCTTCTGAGCCATTTGTGTCTCCTGAACCCTTGACTGTGTAGCGACATCTGCATGGACACTTTGCTTACCTGTCATAATTTCATCCTCCAACCAATCATACTTCATTACTTCTAGTGCATCATCCTTTTTTCCTTCCTTTACACAAAGACAACATACTGGCATGCCAAACGCTATTATCACTCAACAATGCTGAATTGCATATAACTCTTTTTGACACAAAGTGGTCTCGAAAACATGTTCTCCCCTTTCTTCACCAATCTTCCTTTCTTTATTTTAACAAAATCTCTCAGCTTGAGCTGTACTTTTTTTCACTCCCTGTAATGAATCATAGTTAGCTTCATACGTCTCCTTTGCATTTTCCTTTAATTTTCTATTTTGTCTGTTAGCACTCTAGGTGACTAATCAAACTTACTAGTACATGACAACCAACCCATGTTAGCCTGTGTCATCCTGCCCCTCTTCAACTGAAAGGGGCTGTGCCATGTAACCTCACACAGAGTGATAGTGTTCCATGATTTATTTTTTGCACGCCAAATTGTTACACAAAGACAACTCAAATTTCATCACCCGGTTAAGCCGCCTGAGGCGGTTCCTCCATGAGAGTGGAGGAGCATTGCCCGCTTGAAAAATGCCCCAGAGCAGTTGACAAAAAAAATTGTAATAAAGTTTATTTATTACCATTTTATTTTACAGCATCCATCTTGAACTGAGTGTCAGGACGGGGCTGGGCAATTGCTGCTAAGTGGCAGCAGGGAGCTGTGCACTATGTTTAAAGTGCGCATGTCCTTTTTGCCATCTGTCTTGGGACGGCCAACCTGACATGCACACTTCAAAACTTCTCTAACCCAGCTGTCTTGAGATAGTATCTGGTGACTCAGTATCAGCCCACTCATTTGCTTCGATCTTCTTCGTAGTCCTTCTGTAAGTGCCAAGAATTCACCAAGCACGGATGGGTGGCCTTTCAGTTTCCAATCAAGGCCCTAAGTTGTGGAATGATTTGCCAGAGACCCTGGAAATAGTCTGTCTTTGATGGCCTTTCGCAAGGAAAGAGAGACCTGGCTTTTCTAAAGGATTAGTGTGGAGGTGTTTCACTTTGTATGATTAAGCTCTGGGAAACCCATTTGTGTAGCTGCGCACTTTAGAAGATTAAAATAATAATAGTAATAATAATCCTCTTCCAGCCACTCTTCCTCCGCAATACATTTCACAGACTTAGAATTACGAAACACCTTCCCAAAATGCCCTTTAAGTCCACATTTAGAATATTTCTGGTTCATTGTTGGGCACCTTTGATCATGGGCTCAGTGACCAGAACTGCCACACACCAGCCTTTGAGGTGTTCTCTTTGTTGTTTTAATTGTAATTCTTAAATGTCTTTGCCTTGTCACCTGCATAGTTTACCTTAGTATTAAGTTTCTTAGGGCCACATGTAGCAAAGGGTTTTACCCATTTTGTGTCTATGGGAAAATGTGTTCGTACATATGGCCCTTAGTGACTACCTTTACTACATCACCTGCATTATCAGTCTTTCCTGAGGAAACAACAGCCTTTGCACACTTAGAAATGAGCTCCGCTTTGCTAACAATAGACATATTTTCATGTAACGTTGACTCTCCATGAATCCATACCCTATCTTGCAGAGTGGAATTGTTGCAATGCATTATTATCTGGTCCCCCATTAGTTCACCATGTAATGAACCAAATCTACAAAATGTGGAACAAGTTACTTGCCTTCGGTAACGCATTAACTGGTAGAGACAAGATCTAGCTGCAGATTCCTTACTTTAGAAACTTCCCCAGGTGTGAGCCTGAATCTGGATCGCATAGCACATCTGCGCGTCAGAAGAGGACGTTGCGCGACTCTGTATCAATGTCACCCACCGGATGTAATGTCAGCCGAGTCAGCTTCTTCCGTGACTATGTTTCGTGCTTCAAATGGGGATCCACATCTAGAAACTGCCTATTAAAACAGTGTGCTAGAAGAAAAGACACTCCTTGTGTCAAAAAATCACTAAATTCTTAATTGACGGTGTAGATTTCCAGAACAAAATCTCTGAGACCAAAGAGGACTCAGTTTGCAGAGCGGGGAGGATGGGAGAGTCGTTAAGGAATCTGTGCTTAGATCCTGTCTCTACCAGAAAATGCGTTACCGAAGGTAAGTAACTTGTTTATCTGATAGAGACATCTAGCCACAGATTCCTTACTTTAGAATCAGATACCAAAGTCATAGTAACCCGGAGGAGAGAATGCAAACTGAGACCTTCAAAGAAGCCTCTAAGTATCACAAAATCAGCCTGGAAAAAGAGAAAAAGACTGGACAATCATAATAATTAAGGTGAGTAATAAAATACTCTATGACTTCAAAACTTGTGGAAGGAACCACAGGTAAAACCATAGGACATGAAAAACATGGGATAAGCTCATCCATGTTAGGATGTCAAATGTGTGTCAGAAGTGACCCAACAATACAGAGAGTCTCTAGCCAGAAGAAAACCAGTCTAGAACAAAAGAAATAGACCATGCATTCATAAGAATACGTATGAGGAAACACATAGGCGGTCATTCTGATCGCAGCGGGCGGCGGTCGCCGCCAGCCATGCGGTTACCGCCGAATGACCGCACCGCGGTCAAAAGACCGCGGCGGTCATTCCAACTTTCCCGCTGGGCCGGGGGCGACCGCCAAAAGGCCGCCCGCCGGCCCAGCGGGAAAGCCCCTGCAACGAGGAAGCCTGCTCCGAATGGAGCTGGCGGAGTTGCAGGGGTGCGACGGGTGCAGTGGCACCCGTTGCGATTTTCACTGTCTGCAAAGCAGACAGTGAAAATCTTTGTGGGGTCCTGTTAGGGGGCCCCTGCACTGCCCATGCCAGTGGCATGGGCAGTGCAGGGGCCCCCAGGGGCCCCACGGCACCCGTTCCCGCCATCCTGGTTCTGGCGGTGGACACCGCCAGAAACAGGCTGGCGGGAAGGGGGTCGGAATCCCCATGGTGGTGCTGCAAGCAGCGCCGCCATGGCGGATTCCCTGGGCCAGGGGAAAACCGTCAGGAAACCGCCGGTTCCCCTTTTCTGACCGCGGCTTTACCGCCGCGGTCAGAATAGCCCAGGAAGCACCGCCAGCCTGTTGGCGGTGCTTCCGCCGCCCTCCGCCATGGCGGTCATGGACCGCCAGGGTCAGAATGACCCCCATAATCTTTACTAAAAGAACTGTGTAAAGGACCACAGTAAGAAAAGTCATAAAAGAGTTAAGAGAATGGACATAACATCACCCATAATTGAGACCATTAAAAATCTGTCCCTAGAACAAAACCAGTCTAGAACAAATCAAAAAGACTGGGCATTCATAATAATGTAGATGAGTCCTAACATATTTCAGTGTAAAACTCATGGGAGGAACTATGGATAAAAAGTCATAAACATCCAAAAAAGATGGAATAAAGAAAGCGCATGTTAATATGACCAATCAGTGTTAGAGGGGTACAAAAACAGTGAATATTAAGCTACTTGCTCTCTTAATGGATTTCAAATCCATGCACAAACACCCCATCAATACAGCAGAAAGGACCACAGCAATGACATCATAAAGGCAAAGAAAACATGGGTAAGAAACACTATCCATGACCGCAGGACAGTATTGCCAAATGAGCTAGTGAAGATAAATCTATTTGTTCTTATTTGTAGACAGAAACTGCATGTTCTATCCTGTTAGAACACAGAGTATCATAACATGCCATTGTGAAATACCTCTTTCCATCCAAAAGAATATTCTAACTAGACCTACACTATAAGACACACATAGAATGTTTATCTCTTGCAGAGAAAACATACAATTGCCCTCTTTAAAAAAAACAGATTGTTGAAGACAATGATAGCAACCAATTGGCATAAAAATAGCGGTGATAAGAACATCTTCGAGATAATCTCAATATATATATATATATATACACACTGACATAGGAGTATAATAAACAAATGCCTGTGTAGTAACTAACTAAATGTATGTACATTGCTCTTTATTTATTTCACATATATTTTCAAGTGGCAGTTGCCACTAGGTAGTTATAGTTAGGACCTAGGTTCTATAGAAAAAGCATTTTTTGTTTTGCTAATAACCTTTGATGAATTTTCACAAAATTTTCCAAAAAACAACAGACATCATTTTTGTTGCTGTCTGGAAAGTTTCAGGGTGATCATCAAGCGGGGGCCGAGAAAAAGGGGGGGTCCCAAAACACGCTTTTCCCATTAATTTTTCCATGGGGATTTTGAACAGCGACAGCCCGAAACCACTGGACTGAAATCCTTTCAGTGGTTTTAGAGACATAAAGGAAATTTAAATTTGTATATATCGGGACGCTAAGGATTCGCAACCCCTCCCGATCTTGTGCTGAGATTTGATTGGCTGACATCACTTCAACAAGGAAGTGTTCTCAGCCATTGGGACTGTGCTTCAGTCGTACCCCACAAAAAAGGTTAAAAATAAAGAAAAGGGGCAAGGTTCGAGTCGCAGCGGTTGTATTAACGCATAGTAATGAAAATTACTACATGTTAAAAAAACATAAAAATGCAATGAAAAAAACTAAGTTACATGAACATTATAGTTAGGAAATAGAATTACCCAACAAATTACAACACTCATGACATCTTTGATAACATCATTGATAATGTCACTGTAACATTTGCAGTAAAATTATTGATCAGATAACTGTGCATAGCGGGGGAGCGAGTTATAGGGCCAGATGTAGCAAGCATTTTGCATGGTGCAAACTGCAAAAATTGCAGTTTGCGCCATGCAAAATGCTCACTACGTCGGTACCGACTCGCAAAATGTGAATGCGACTCGCAAATAGGAAGGGGTGTCCCCTTCCTATTTGCGACTCGCATCACAATGCCAAATTGCTTTGTGACCGCGGTCGCAAAGCAATTCGCAGTTACCACCAGTGTCACACTGGTGGTAACCCATTCGCAAAAGGTAAGGGGTCCCATGGGACCCCTTCCCCTTTGTAAATGTTGCTAAAAAGGTTTTTTCAGAGCAGGCAGTGGTCCAATGGACCAATGGACCACTGCCTACTCTGAAAAAACGAAACCAAATGGTTTCGTTATTTTTTTTATTTTGCAACTCGTTTTCCTTTAAGGAAAACGGGCTGCAAAATAAATAAAAAACTGCTTTATTTAAAAAGCAGTCACAGACATGGAGGTCTGCTGTCTTCAGCAGGCCACCATCCATGTGAGTGCAGGGATTCGCTATGGGGTGCAAAATGCAACCCACCTCATTAATATTAATGAGGTGGGTCTTTGCGACCCCATAGCGAATCGCAGACGTTGTCTGAGACACCATTCTGCATCCACTTTTGTGAATTGGAACTTGCTACATCTGGCCATAGTTACTTGAGATAACTCTGTAACTGGTGAATTTCTATGGTTTGATATGTTTAAAATGTGAGCCTAACTGTAATGTCCCTCCAACCTTTGTTTTTTTTAAGTGAATTGCATTGCAACAATATATATATTTATTTATTTATTTATATATATTTATATTATAAAAAAGGAACCTTAGTAGTGAGGCAGAAACCAAGGTGAGTATGTGACTCTTATAATAAATAAGACTCATCCACAGATGAACTAGAAAAGGTGTCAATGACGCAAAAACTGAAAATTTACAAGAATCTATCTGATTTTGTTTATTCCATCTTATGACAACACTTCTCAAACTGTAAGCCCAACCTACAACAACTAGAGTCAGGTACCTAGATGAGGCAAACACCTAACCACCTCATGCAGAACAGATATGAACATCTTCATAGAGAATAAAAAGTACCCCTGAAGAAAGTAAACCCCTTCAAAAAAGAAAGAAGTCAACTACAAACGCAAAAGCACAGAACAACTCCAGATGAATCAATAATATTAATTATTCTGTACAACAGAACCTACAGAGAGATATGTCTCAATGAAGACCAATGATAACCTGATAAGCTAGAAAAAAGAAAGAATAATGTTCAAACACCATACAAATGTCTAAACCAAAGTATAGAAAATGCATCAAACTATGATGGCTATCTGATATAAATCCTTTAAGACCTAAACAAAGAAAGTCTTAAGGTCCCCAAGATGACACTTTCTGACTCCTAATGTATCCAATCTACCAAAAGTAGAAACACTGATACTACCATTGCATAGGTAAAAGTAGAACATGCACAATACTTAGTGTAGAACAAGAGCTACCTTGTTTGACAGTACAAGAAGGACTTAGTAAACAGATAGCGTTAGTGATGTATAATCCTTATAAAGAAACCTAGGTAAACAGAGATTAAACAATATGGTGACACTCCCAAGGAGCTGGTAATATTACAAGTTTCCTATAAGGGATACTAGTATAAATTCATGATCTCACAACAAGTTAGAAAAATAACTCTCTGAAGAGAGAGCAACTCTGTACCCCCAAACGAAGGTGTAAAAGCCCACAAGCTAAGAAATGCTGACTGTGCATATACACATATATGTATATATATATATATATATATATATATATATATATATATATATATATATATATGTTTGTACACCGTGCATACAAGCAAATACTACACTTAGAGTATGGTACATGCTATGAAGGTATCAACTCTTAAGCACAAGTTCTTCTTCAGAGTAACAAAATCACCTTTATATTAGGTATATTAAAAAGAGATAACCCTCTAAGAGGCTGGTATTGACAAGTTTGAAGTGGAAAGTCATCACTCTGAACCAAGTGATGACAATAATGAAAGTATTTTTGAAACATCAGGCATGGAAAGCACAATAAGGTTCCAGGGCACTATAGACCCCAACAACAATTTAAGGAAAAATAAAATCTACTGAAACAGGTACACCCACCAGGTGCCATCATTAGGTGGAACGGACATAGAACTTAAAAAGCCTCATGGTCCTGCTGAAGCATAGCTCATCCATGAAATAAGTAAAGACAAATACCCCTATGGCAGGAGTTTTCAACTAGGCCAAACGGTAGAGCGGTACTAAGCTAATTCACTGATCCACCCCTACTATCATGAAAATGTCTGAAAGCTGAACGTGCCTCTGCACCAAATAAATAGACACCGTCAAACGGCATGTCAATCAATGTGGCTTGGACTGGCTCTGAAAATTCATACTCACGTACCCAGGCACTGCAAACTATAGCCACTGAGGAAACCATAGCTTGGCTCACAGAATAAGTAGTATCCATACCACAGCAAATGTTTAGCTTAGCTCCTTTCTGGCCATCTTTAAGGATAGACAAAAGAGTGCTCCTGATATCTTCTAGAAACTTAGTCAAGATGTTTTCCAATGAGTCCCATTATGAATCAGACAAACATCCAAGAATGCAAGATGTATTTACAAGGCATAGAGCAGAAGTTGTGGAGGAAAGAAATATGCATACTGCAGACGTCTAGACTCCTGGAATCTCTATCAGATGGGACATGTGGCGGAGACTCAATATCATGGGAGGCCAAAGTGGCCTGTACCACCAAACTTCGATGAGTTGGAAGTCTTAGGCGATAAGCTGCATCACCAGGGGCAGGCTGGTGTCGGTGAGATATAGCACGATCAACAGGAGCCCCTGTATCAGGCTTAGCCCAAGCTCCCAACAAAATGTCATAGGGCTTTGCTGTAAGGAAGCACTGCTTCAACCCCTGTTTGGCCTTGATGGAGGACAACAATTTCACTGAAGGAAGTGTTAGATCTAAAACTACAGCAACCCTGCTCAGCATGTCAACAAGAGGGGAGCTTGCCTCAATAGCAAGTCCAGGTGGGGAAAGTAGACCTGAGGCTGGGGAAGAATCCAAGCCACTAGCTGCAGCTAGGTGAGCTAGCCAGCTGTGCTCTCTATGAGGTTGATAAATATCCAACTCCTCTACCGCCTCTCCACCATGTCCCTCAGAAGAATAAACATGAGGGGAATCTCTAGAATGTGGAGGAAGATCAGGGATAATCAGCATGACTGGTGCTGTACCCGATGTTGACCCGCTTTGAAAAGGTGATTCCTGGACGTCGATTTCAACTTCAGATGGAGAGAGGGATTCAACTTCAATCTACGCCACCAGTGGAGTCGCCGGAGTCGGCTGATCGAATACAGTCACCGAAGGTGGAAACCCCAAAGGGCTGTGCACCGGCGCCGTAAGGGCTTCGTCAATTGAAGCTGGAGGCCTAACTGAGGCTGAGGGCGAACCCGCCAGCGTGGACATAGCTAATGCACTCTGCACCTCCTTGGGACCCACAGGAGCTCCAGAGGAAGGTGATTTACCAAAGATAGTATGAGTGGAAATGTAATACTCATGCATCTGGTTTAGCGATGCCCCGGACACTGGAAAGGGATGTTATTTTAGCACACTAGGCCTACTGCTGTGCACTTGAACCTAGATATATTTTATTCAGCTTTGTTTATTATTTTAACAATAGCCACATTTGCAGTCTTGTTTTTATTTCTTTCTATCTAGCTATTCTTTGCTTAGGCCAGCACTGTGTTCTTAAACAAGCACTCAGTGCTCCTCTCAAGGCTGCAGTGAGATAGGTTGCCAGTAAAACGTGGTAACGCTTTGTCTCTGGTATTCATAGAAATATACACATCCTTACGTAGGGACATTTTCTCAGAACATCAGTTTTTTTATTATGAAAACACTTCCCTGTCCCATACACATTAGAGGGAGATTCCAGCCAGATGACCATGTCTGGATGCTGATTGCTGAACGCTTTGCTATAGCTGCTTATGCAGACTTCAGGCCTTTGTTCAGGTATGGGGGATGATGTCTTCCCAGGTGAACCTGAAGGGCAGAACTAGAGCTTAACATGCTGTGCTCTAATATAGCCTAAGTAGGAATTAGTCTGTTGACTCTAGTGACAATATGCTAGTGTTATTTCTATGCTTCACTCTCCTTGTCACAATTTTTATCCTGTCATGCGTTATCGTCCTGGTTATTGCAGTACATGCTTTAGTACCTAAGATGCAGTTGCTTCATTAAAAAACTTATTGAAACCTATACTGCCTCTGCTTGTCTTTGTATATGTGAGACTAATGTAACTGAGAGAAACGGATGAGATCTGCGTGACAACGATTTCCCTGAGGAGTCAATTGTGTGATGCGCTCGGCTACCCAATCATCCCTGCTTTAGGTGGAGATGAGGCACTGCTAGTTAGCTGGAGCAAAACCCAGATTAGGGCAACAGGTGTCACCTGTAGTGGGTTAGACTCAGTCCCCCACAAAGCAGGCAATTCTGCCGCTCAAATCCAGTAGTCTCGTTAGAATAATGCAAGCCTATGCGACATGGCACCGCTAACGTTTGGTCAGGCTCTAATTTTTGGGTCCTCCTAAGTATCTCTGTCTCACTACATACAAAGACACCTCAGTACTATATATGAAGACGTCCGTGGTATTGAGGATTTTCCTCCTAAGCTAAGTAGGGAGTACCTAACTAACGCTGTATGTTGTTCAAGCTTGAACTCTAAAAGGATAATCCCTATTTGGTGTGCTTATCTCTGAACAAAATTTACAATTCATTATGGCAAATCCACAACAGGTAGCAATCGCAGTCACTATGAGACCACCACTTACTGCACATTTACTGGCACATGGCCTAACGGCCCAGGGGGGTCCAGTCACATTTGTTGTTGATGCTCACCCAGCCTATAGAACAGAACTTTTTATTCCTGGGTCACATTTCCAGCAGTTGATGGGAACACAAATACAGTTAATCATTTTACACCTGTAAACGTACCTGCACAATACAGAGCATATGCATATTTAGAAATACCTCCATCTTATCAAGAACATAATCATTGGCTTGATGGCGCCCTACCCCACACAATTTTACACGTTAGGTTAGGTCCTCTTAGTAATGATTGGCTTAACTGCCTTTTCTTGGCCACTTATACACCTCACCCTGCTGCAGCAAACCTAACGGTAGCTAAGGTCTGTCGGCTATACGCTGAGCTGATGGTAATATACAGACAATTAGTACAGTTTGTAATGCAAACATTAAACACAAATAGCATGTGCCGCACCAGCGCAACCACATGCAGTAACACCAGGCATTAATCTTGAGACTGTACATTCGATCATGGGTAAAGTACCCGCCAAACGAGAAGAAATTCTGTTTTGGTTAGCTCAAAAAATAAACTTGCTGGAAGCAGTATTTCCCCATACGGGACCTCAGGATAAACATAGAATATTAACAATGTGCTTGCCATTTGGAATGGTTCCCACAGTAGATAACGGTATTTGCCACGCTCTATACTACTGCACGCGGTACACCGACACTTGCCAATTTACCAGAAGTGTTGAAACAAATTCAAGATGAATAGAGGGCTGCCCCGGCCCTGGACTTGGGGATGCAATTAATGGGCAATTGTGCCACAGTATCCTCAATTATATTAAGTAATCTTAAAGGGGAAGCGGTCACACTAACAGTGCGCATGTGGCTCTGGGACGTTCCTCCACAGGATCAAGAACGCGAGCTGCCAAAGATTATCGCAGAGACCTACTCTAGCATTGGTCGAGATAGTCTGGGGGCCAGACCAACAAAACCACAATTTCAGGGTAAAACTAATAAAGATTCTACCAAGCAAGCTCCTGAGGGTAATAAGAAACGCTGGGATAAAAAGCAACAAACACCCAAAAAAGAAAGGGAAGAATCTCCGCTTCCGGAGATGCCACAGAATAGATATAATCTCAGAAATAGAGGTAATTTAAAAACTGTATCAATATACTGATACACGCCAATCTCGTTCCTTTCAAGACTCATCGGAAAACACAGTGAGAGAGGTGCGCGGTCAGAGCGAAGAACTGAGTATGTGAAACCGACACAGGAATCACATCCTCAACAGAAATTTCTGTTAAAAAAAAAAGAGAAACTTCCCCAACAAAAACCCCAATTCAAAAAAAAAAAGTGGCAGCAGTTGCAGTCCGACATGCCATTCAAGAAGAGGGCTCTCTTGAAGAACAAGAAGTGGGCACTAACACTATTAGACAGCACGGCAGAGGTCACAATGGTTCGCCGGACTCTTCTAGAGCATCTGGAGTTGACAGCAACTGATGACTTCCTACAAGTAGAAGCTGCGGATATGCGAGTCTCCACGCCTGATAGGGTGAACAAAGTAACGCTACAGTTAGAAGGAGACATAGAGCGCATAATAGACGCAATCATTTGGGACTGCGTTGTAAATGTATATGATATTTTGCTGGCCAAAAAGGAATGGGCACCTGAATTTGTCCGTACCTCCCCATATGGGGAAGATGATATCAAACCTTCTTTCTTGCCCCTTGTTCCTGAGGAGCTCGCAGAATCCAACGCCATCGATTGGACATTGGCGCCGCCACCTGCGTTATATCTCAACCACGTAGGGTGGGATAAAGATTCCCCCATCATATAATCCCTATTAAAAATCAACCCCAACCTCAACCCCAGTATCCAATTAAACATGATGCAAAAGCACCCGTTTAGGAATCCTCACACAACTGGAGTACCAGGGAGTAATCGAACCCTGTGTCTCACCAATGAATAATCCATTATTTCCAATAGCTAAACCGGACCATTTGTACAGAATAATCTTAGACTACAGACATTTAAACAGTCATACATTCACATATGCTATACAAACCTCACACAGCACAGCACTCATGAACAACATAGTGTGCAAAAAATACAAAACAACACAGGACATTTCCAATGGTTTCTTCTACCAAAATATAGTGCCTGAGAGTAGAGACTTAACCAGTTTCAGCACACTAGGCTCTCATAAAAAAATTCTGTTGTTTACCCCAGGGGTACAAGAACAGTCCAGGACTGTTCGCAGCTCGTGTGACTTCAATATTGCACAACATTGACCCTGAAGCATTTTCCTATGTAGATGATATCTATCTCAAGGATGATGAATTACAGCAACATTTAAGACAGGTAGCCCGCATTGTTGTAGGATTTGCCGAGCTTGGCTACAAATTCAATAAAAAAAACAAAACAAAGATAGCCTTCCTTAGTGTCCTGTTTCTGGGATATGAGCTATCAAGTGAAGGAAAGAGACTAGCGCCACAATTCTTGGAAAAATGTGCACAGTTACAACCTCCAAATACCATTAGAAATCTCCAATCTCTATTGGGTTTCCTAAATTTTGGCAGAATTTACATTCCTGATTATGCAACACGCATAAAACCATTATATGACTTAATACGTCCTGACTTTTCAAGTACATTTTGGAGTGTCGAACACACATGCATTCTCGGAGCTTTGCAAACAGACATGCTTGCAGCAAACACTTACACACACGGGACAACAAAACACAACTGGTCATCAGAGTAATTGCTGGTGCCATTGGTTTCACCTATGTAACTTTCAATCGGGGTGAGACAGTCCCAATTGTATACAAATCACATTTGTATTCAGCAGCAGAACAAAGCTTTGCTCCGACTGAGACAATTCTCACTGCTGTTCAGATGGCCGTAATCAAAGAAAGACCTCTAGCCCAAGGCTAACGCATTATTGTCATCTCTCTAATCCCAGCCCTTGAGGCTGTTACCAAAGCCAGAGTTCCAAATGCTAAAGCATTACATCCACGTTGGATTCAATGGGCAACGTCTTTGACAGCCACTAATGTAGACTACATTTTTGACCCAAAATTACAAACTCAAGAATTTTTGCAATATGAACTAGAATACCCAGTTCCAGCAAATACACTGCCTATTGATCAATATCAAAGAGTCATGTTCATGTGATGGCTCATCACAACCCTCAGTAGGTACAAAACATCAGTACTCCGCTGCTTGCGCAGTCGTAAGTGGCTACATAGAGGATAATAAATGTTGTCCCTAGCATACGTTCACGCAAACCGTAGGGGATTGCACAGCACAGCTAGCAGAGCTAAAGGCTCTGGAACACACGAATCCTGCACAGCTAACACTGAGTGTTTGTGATTCGTACTATTGTGTCCAGTCCTTCAATGAATACCAGCATTACTGGTGCCAGAATGGGCTCAGAGACTCTAAAAGCAACACCATCAAACACAGACTTCTGTGGGGGAAGTAGCGGATCTGAAGGAAACACTACCAAACGTACATGTTGTACACTTGGACACCAGCGCATTGGAATACATGTTGCTGGAAATACACTGGATGATGAAGCCGCTAAATCAGCAGTGGCTATGGCTACTGTTTCTGCAGTAACCCGCTCTTGAGCGAAACCGGATGATGACATATGGGCTGCAGTGAAAGCTACGGCTGAAGGCACACCTTATCCAAAAGCATTTCCTGCTTAATATTCCTACCGAATGGGAGGCTTCCTAGATGCCGAGGTAGTAATACCAGGGATGGGGGTTCGAGAAATTCCCAACAAAGACATAAGATCAGAGTTGATTAAAGCAGTGCATGAGGGGGTAGCATCTGCCCATGCTTGTGTGGCGGCTACAATATCATTGTTGCAAGCACGTTATTGGTGGCCAGGTCTATACAAACAGGCCAAGCAGTATGTCCTTTGTTGTGACATCTGCCAACAAATTAAGGGTTCCACCGCCAAACGCCCACCGCAGACACCCCTCCTAATTTCCAACAAACCATTGCAATGTGTGTAGTTGGACCACTGTAGTCCCCTAACACCGGATAGTGTATACAAATACATTTTAGTCAATGTCGACTCCTGCTCCAGATTTCTATGGGGATGGCCGCAACGCTCGGCTGATGCTCGGACAGTTATTAAAGATTTGCAAGTCTTTATCTGTACATATGCAGTTGCGGCTTTCCACTCAGACCAGGGCCCGGCTTTCGCCTCAAGGGCATTCAGGGAAGCCAGAGCTTCGTTAGGGGTCCAACTCCATTACTCGTCTCCATTTCATCCCGAGGGAATTAGTGTTGTGGAGCGATGAAACCGTGATTTAAAGCAGTTGTTAAAAGCCAGAGTCTTAGGTACTGGTCGTAGTTGGCTTAACCACCTCTATGGAGTCCAGAGAGCACTTAACAATCTGCCGAGAAGGTCCCTGGGGGGTCGTACTTCATATGAGTGCCTGTTCAGAACTCAAATGTATGTTCCAGATCTTGATGGTCCTGGCGTGGAGGTGGCAGAAACACCCTTTGACACCAATGAACGTATCACTGTCTTACAGGAATTACAAAAGTTCAGTGACGACAATGCTTCTACCAGTGCTGCCTCCACAGGCATTAAGGATGTACCAGTAACACCTACCGGCTGGATTCCTAAAATTGGGGACCTAGTACGTGAAAAGTTTCCTGTGAAAAAGGAGTTTGGTCCTTCTTATGGTGCACCGGTCCCAGTCTTGAGAATACACGCGACTAGAACTGTCATTCCACCACCGTTGGCTGGTGCTAAGGAAAACCGATTTTCGACAATGTCAAGATACACCATGTGGCTGATCCTTCACAGCAGACCAAGAGGAACAGCCAGTAGTTCCCGAATCCCTCTCACTACTGGTCAAGAAGTCCCTCTACAAGTTGTGAGCAGCAACACTGACAACTCCCCGAGCTTGGGGAGGGTGGAAAATGATCTTGCATTAGTTCCACTGACATCTGTTTCAACGAATAATACAGAAATAACTGATCAATTTGACACAACTTCAACACAGACGGATGGCATAATTTATTCTGAATCACCGCCGGAAACCCCCACCGGTTCTCTACCTACAGACACAGCTCCAGCTTTTGCACAAACTGCTTCTGGATACTTTGCCGATGTCAACAACACCTTTTCAGACTCATTTGCCTCTTCTACATCTGAACTGTCAAAAACACGTAAGCTGAGAAACTGGCTTAAAACAACGTAATTTATTCTCCGATGGAACTATCTGTGGCTTTATTTGACTATATTAACATTCCTCCTTTGGATTGTTTTTTTTATAACATTCTTTTTATTAATACATGGTCATTTTCTTCCTGAAAGATCAACAGTTGAACTGGGGATGAGGTCCTAAAACCACATTTTTCTTCTCACAAGGTCTGCAGAGACTTATCTTTTGTGAACATTTCCGCTATACCAATTCCTGATGGGATTGTTTGGGATAAAGTATCATTTGATGTATATGGCCCGACAGAGGTCATTCAAATATCATACGTGTTTAAACTTTCGATGAACGATGTAATAATACCCGGAGTTGTTTCTGATGACTAGGGTGTGAAAACAGTTGATTTCATGATGACTGAATTGCAGTATTATAATGTATTTGAAAATGAAGATGTTTATCAAGCTAAAGAAAATTATGGTGATATGTTTTGCTATAATTATTATGGGCACCATTTCATTCATAGAGCAAGTACCCCAAAGACTATTTTTAATTATACACAATGAGAACATTGTCCAAATCCACCACAAGGAAGTTTAAAACGTATTCTGAAAAGTTTGCATATTTTTCTGGGCACAATGTTAAAAATGCTGACTCATATTATTTTAAATTGCCATCAATGGAAAATGTACATATATTATTGACAGATACGAAATGTATTTATTCTAATTCCTACGTTTCCCGTTGGCTATAGAAGGTTATGAGTATTGGTTAAAGTCGATTGACCTAAAAAGTGTGTGGTGAACACGAAATTGGAAAATAAGGGAGAAGGAAGCTTTGTTTAGCGCATGCCTCATACCTGTTCAAATGATATTTTTAAATGAAACTGTACAACAAACAAGTTGTTTAGGCTTCCTGCCCCTGCAAATTGTTACAAATGGCAGAAATATATAAATGCAACTGTAGATCAGCTCGATGAATGGGTCCACAATGGCACGTTTAATGCTTCACTGTCACATCATGGCGGGTGGTTATTGTAGCCAATAGATACCAAAAGACATAAACGTTTTATAAACTCCACGGGGGTTTTAGAACTAATAGGCCAGACACTTGCTATGTATCATCTGAACATACAGGTATAGTAACAACATACAGTGTAGGGAAACTATGCCAGCAATGGTTGAAGAGTTCCTCACTAGATGCTGTTAGAGAACACCTCAGTCTCCTTTATAATAACACTGACTTACAGGACTTCCTGTTAGGCCCCAGAAAACAATGCAGAAAGCGCTTCTTATCTGAAGTATATAATGAAATTTGGAAGCTTTCCCAACAAGAAGCTGCTGCCCGGTTAAGGCAAAAAGACCAGGAAAATTTACAGAAGGCATTAGCTGTTGTAGATAAGGGCATTAATACCCTATCCGACAAAATATACACATTAAACAACATTGTCTCCTCTGCAAAAGACATAATAAAAAGTGATATGTCTTCCTTACAACATGGACAAAGTCAGCTAAGGTTCATTATGCAGTTGGGTTGGACACTTCAAACATTGAAGGCAGGTCACGTTCCCTGGCAACACGTTAGCGCAAGGGACATATTTTCTACATTTAACTTAACACAACAACAACAACTAATGGCTAAGAAAGAAGCGATTTATGTTAGGTTAAACATCGAAAAGTTGCCTTTTACTGTGGCTGAAATATCATCTGCTGAATGGTTAATACACAGGGTCATTAATCTGCCTATTTTAACACTTCAATTCACATCTTGTTTAAAACACATTCCGGTAGACAGATATGAAAGGCTGGGAGATAGTTTCATCCATGAGGTGTGGGAGCTGCCCTTCTCGTACAAATGTCTCAGTGGCATGAAAGAAGTCTTTCTTAGTGGTAGTGAATGCGAGACTTCTGTCAGCCATTCGATGGTTTGCAAACAGCTGTCCTTGCACGGGGTGTAACACTTTGGCAGCAAACTTGGCATGTTATCTGAAGGGAATTCCAGTCCCCTTGTTTAGACCTGCGTTCTAGGTGCTTTTAAATGGCAGCTATGTGCTCCTCAATAGTGAAGACTGTTGTGGCATGCAAGCCAGAATAGTTTATGTTGTTTCGGTCTCTAAGATTGTTACATGCTGCAGAACGTACTCTTTCCTCCCACAAGACAAAGAGAAGTAGCTGACATTTGGCCCCATATTGCTACTTCTAATGTAAATTTTCACAGGTTGATCAGACTCAAGACTTTATTGTTCCAAAAACATATGGCGCTCACATCTGCATGCAAGACCTATGCACTTCAGGTGGCAAAGTCATCAGCAGTCCCTTTTAAGTACCAACTTTCTGAGACACTTTGGTGAGCTCATTGGACGAATATTGAATGTGTCCAGTACTACTGGAATCACAAATTTCATTAAGGCTGTTGGTTCTAGTTTCGTTTACACCTTCTCCTCTATATTTGGTTTAATACCATCAGCCACCCACTCAATATTCTCTAGTATTTTAGGGGGGATTTCAAGTAACTTAGGCTATAGTAGGTGGCATTTTGCTATTGCTACTTTTTCTGCGCAATGGCTGTCCCGCCGCACCAAGGAAGAATGAAAGCCCTTCCACCAACGTAGCTGTGTCGTGAACGCATGATGCAGTACTTCGGAGCAACACTCCTGGAGCAATTGGATTGTGTGTAGCCCATGTTTCGGTGCCTCTGGTGCTCATTCGAACATGCACTGAAGCTTTGTCTTTCTACGCAGAGCTTGCTTTCATTAGACGCTGATCTGTTGATGTTCTTGCTGAGGGCTCATTACCAGACATGCGCGTTGAGGGTGTGTTTGCTATGGGAAGCTGCTTATGAGTTGCCCTTCATGGAGGATGTTGCTTTGAACTCATTATTGGGCACACCACGGAATGCTGCTGCCTTGGCTGAAGCTCAGGCTATGGAACACGAATGCTCCTTGATTCTTCTTGGCAATGAGTTTTCTACTTTACTACCTGCCGAAGTGGAAGATTTCCTGTCTTCAATTGTCTCGGAATCTATTAGCAACTTCCACAATGACTCTGACTCTTGAAATTCGGCCTTTTTACACCACAAGTTAACATTTTTAAATGGTCCTTTTATATACGCTGGAGTGTCCTTTTTAACTTGTCATTATTGACATTATATATATATATATCTTGGTTTGAGTTTTAGTAGCTATACATAATTAGGCTTTGAACCACCTTTGAACCGGTAAGGGGAGGGTGTTGTGTAGCCACTTTAGCTATAGCTCCATGCATGTTATTTTAGCACACTAGGCCTGCAGCTGTGCACTTTAACTGAGATATATTTTATCCAGCTTTGTTTATTATTTTAACAATAGCCACATTTACTGTCTTGTTTTATTTATTTCTATCTAGCTGTTCTTTGCTTAGGCCAGCACTGTGTTCTTAAACAAGCACTCTGTGCCTTTCTCAAGGCTACAGTGAGATAGGTTGCCGGTAAAACATGGTAACGCTTTGTCTCTGGTATTCACAGAAACATACGCATCCTTACATAGGGACATTTTCTCAGAACATCAGTTTTTTTATTATGAAAACACTTCCCTGTCCTATATACGTTAGAGGGAGATTCCAGCCAGATGACCACGACTGTATGCTGATTGCTGAACGCTTCACTACAGCTGCTTATGCAGACTTCAGGCCTTTGCTCAGGTATTGGGGATGATGTCTTCCCAGGTGAACCTGAAGGGCAGACCTAGAGCTTAACATGTTGTGCTCTAATATAGCCTACGTAGGAATTAGTCTATTGATTCTAGTGACAATATGGTAGCGTTATTTCTATGCTTCATTCTCCTTGTCACACTTTTAATCCTGTCATGCTTTATCGTCCTGGTTATTGCAGTACATGCTTTAGTATCTAAGATGCAGTTACTTCATTAAAAACCTTATTGAAACCTTTTCTGCCTCTGCTTGTCCTTGTATATGTGAGACTAATGTAACTGAGAGAAACGGATGAGATCTGAGTGACCACGATTTCACTAAGGAGACAATCGTGTCATGCACTCGGCTGCCCAATCATCCCTGCTCTTGGTTGAAGATGGGGCACTTCAAGTTAGCCGGAGCAAAACCCGGATTAGGGCGACAGGTGTCACCTGTGTGGGTTAGACTCAGTCCCCCACACCACAGGCGATTCTGCCGCTGAAATCTAGTAGTCTTATTAGAATAATGAGAGCCTACATGACAATATAATACTCCAGCAGAGCTTTCAGACAAAGTGACGACAGGAGTCACACTCTTCGGCGTCATGGTGCTCGCCCAGACACCACATACAAATCAAGTGGGGGTCCGTAACCGATATTGTTGCCCACAAGACCCACAGGGTTTCGAACCCAGAGGACATGGACAGGAAAAAACACACTGTTCCAATGACAAAAATGTCAAAGGAGACCGAAAACTGCATGACTAACCATTACCGCATGTACTTTGCAAACTAATCCCTACAAGGAATATTACAGTAGACCAATCCAATGTTTAGTAGTACGTGCAGCCAATGAGAAACACAGACATTGGCTACAGCCAGCTGGGAAACCAGATGGAGGAGCTAATGGGCATGCTTGCACTCAAATGTCTGCAATGGAAGAACCACGCACCTCAGTCCTTAATGTGCTCAATCTAGTCTTCAAATGCCAGTGAGTTTGACTCCGTTCAGTAGAACCTGCTTATGCAGTAATTGTTCATGCACACTTCCTGCTGAAGTGAAAAGTAGTTGGTTGTCCAATGCTCAGAGGAGTGCCACAAGCAAAGGAGTCAATCAATATCTCAAATTGCTCTGCATCCAGCAATGTGCAATAAGGTGTATCCTCCAGTCTGCAAATTCGCCTTTTTTTAAGGGCTGACATCCATTTGTTGTCCACAGCAGACCACCACGTGATCAAGCACTCGGCTGCCATATAACACAGCGTGGGTTCAGTGCTTGAGTAGCTTGTTGCCAATTTTGTTGTGTTAGATTCCATCTGGAATGGGACTCCACACGTAAGGTCAGATTTAAGAAAAGTGGCGCTGCACCCAGTGCAGCACCACTTTTCTTGGGCCCCTTTGCCCCCCATAACGCCACCATGTGTACCTCTTATTTAAGATACAGTGGACCATTGAGGTAGATAGGGAACTAGCATCAGAATTTTTGATTCTAGTTTGGAGCTTTGCAGGATTAGTGTAAAAAATGTTGACGCTAATCCTACAAAGCCCACTGCAGCCCATCGTAAACAATGGTGTGCCTCCTTTTAACGCCTGCTCTGAGTAGGCGTTAAAAGTGCCGAAAAAAATGATGCAAAGAAATGTCCTAGATTTCTTTGCGCCATTTGCTCAGCCCCCTAATGGGGATCGCCCCCTTTGCATAGATTATGTCTGGCGCAGGCATAATGTAGCACAAAGGGTTACAAAGTGGCACAATGCATGCATTGCTCCACTTTGTAACTTTGGTGCTGCGATTTTGGCCTCGTTGGGCCACATCAGCATAAAAAAATGCTACTTTGGCGCAAGGAGGCGCTAGGGGCTCTTAAATCTGCTCCATAGTTTAATTAATATTTTATTCCACTGACTCAAGCTCTCCAGCAGTGCGGACTCCAGCTCATCCTGTCTGCTGCAACCGTCATCTCACAACATTCCTCCTTACATGCAGATTCTACCTTCTTTGTTCTCTATTCTAGGAATGCATAGTCATAACATGGTGACAAGTAATACAATGGCACAACAGTACTCACATCTGACAAAGGATAAGTTTGCATTAACTAAAGCGCAGCTTAATGTCAGGCTGTCCCTCGAAGTTCCCAACTTAACGAATGTGGAAAATCCTTGCCATTCTCACTACCTATCAATTGTGCACCACTAGACTATGCCCTCTCCTTTTGCTGGGCTTTCAGGTATCTCATTATCCCTGACCTGTTTCAAAAAAGCTTGTGTACAGAATTTCAGAAGTGCAGCCCAATTTATGGAAAACTGAACTTGAGAACTTTTCTCTGCCATGATTTGAAACAGTGTATGGCGGAATCAACGGAGTAAAAATAATAAATAAATGCCACCTATTTTCACCCAGATCTAGAATCTAAGCAAGCCAGTCTCTCGCAAGGAGGGCTAGGGGGTTTCTCCTGAGATTCCTTTTTACAAACGAGGCCCAACCTTCCCACTATGCACGTATGTACTCTATACTGAAATAATTTGGACCAGGGAGGACAATGAGTGACAGTGGCAGTCAGTGACTGCTTGCTCTGACATGCGACATGTGGAACATTCCTTTCAGAGGCTTGTGATCCTTGTATTGTGAGTACCTTGATATCCACATTTGTCATACGGTGAGCAAGAGAAGAGAAGTGGTCTTCTTGGCCGCTTGCCATGTGCCGGCCTAGTGCTTGTTTTACATATCCTTCTACTTCTAGAGAACCACTAAAGTTGAAGAACAATCTGCAAGTGATATTTCCTTCACCAAACTTTCACTGTCCTATGGTAAAGGAAATGTCACTGGTGAGTCTCTTCCAAATTTAGGGGCATATTTATACTCTGTTTGCGCCGGAATTGCGTCGTTTTTTTTACGCAATTCCGACGCAAAACTAACTCCATATTTATACTTTGGCGTTAGACCCGTCTAGTGCCAAAGATCTTGGAGTTTGCGTCATTTTTTTGTGTGGACACCTACCTTGCGTTAATGATATGCAAGGTAGGCGTTCCCGTCTAAAAAACTGACTCCAAGGCATGTGCGTTGTATTTATACTCCCGGGCAAAAATGACGCCCGGGAGTGGGTGGGTCAAAAAAAATGACGTACAGACGCTTTTGGGCCGTTTTTTAGCGCCTGGTCAGGGCAGGCGTTAAGGGACCTGTGGGCTCAGAAGGAGCCCAGAGGTGCCCTCCCATGCCCCCAGGGACACCCCCTGTCACCCTTGCCCACCCCAGGAGGACACCCAAGGATGGAGGGACCCACCCCTGGGACATTAAGGTAAGTTCAGGTAAGTTTTTATTTTTTATTTTTTTGTGGCATAGGGGGGCCTGATTTTTGCCCCCCTACATGCCACTATGCCCAATGACCATACCCAGGGGACAGAAGTCCCCTGGGCAGGGCCATTGGGCAAGGGGGCATGACTCCTGTCTTTGCTAAGACAGGAGTCATGTCAATGGGGGTTGGGAGTCAAAACAAAATGGCGCAAATCGGGTTGAGGCGAAAATTTTGCCTCAGCCTGACTTGCCCCATTTTTTGGCGCCCAAGCTCCATTTTCCCCTACGCCGGCGCTGCCTGGTGTACGTCATTTTTTTTAACGCACACCAGACAGCGCCGGCGGCTAACGCCGGCTAACGTCATTGAATAAATACGGCGCCCGCATGGCGCTTCAGAATGGCGTTAGCCGGCGCTAATTCTTTTGACGCAAAACTGCGTTAGCGCAGTTTTGCGTCAAAAAGTATAAATATGGCCCTTAGTGCTTCTAGAAATCTGGAGATTTTCTTATACTATCCACAACTAACTCAGGACACTACATTGTTCAACTGTAGAGTAACAGATATTGTGCACACTGATATAAGGCAAGGAGGCAAGGACCCAGATCATTCAGACAATAGGATTCCATTATGGTGCACTCAGAATTTCTAACAAAATGGATTGCTATTCTCCTCTCATGTATTGAAAACCCACCCACTCTTAGACTTGTCACTAATAATTTTTAAAACATATCACCAACAACTTCCAAGAAGATGGGAAAATGAGCACCTTCAGTATACACATAATAGCAGTATTGAAGAAAGTGATTGCATTTAAGGCAAGGCCCAAGATAGATTATGAAGAGATGAGGGTGAAAAGCAGATCTTTGAAGCGCACCACATTTTCAGAGGAATAAGAGGAAAGGCTAACAAACTTTGAAGATAGAAGTGTTAAACAACGAAGCCAGAGGGAGGCAGAATAAAGCAAGCCACTGGCTTCAGAACCTTTAAGTAGGAATGAGCAATCAAACTCTACTGACGAATTCAGCAATATCAGGCCACTGGAACTGCTAAAATCTACCAATGCTCAAAAAATTATCAAGGATAGGTAGCCAGACTGACATCCTGATTTGGCCATGCAAAAGCAAATGTGGAAAGAATCCAAATCCCCCAAAGTTTTGTCAAATTCACTGAGCTAGTTAGTCACATGGGCTTCCAAAAACCAAGGCCAAATGCAATTGTATTTTGCAAGTTTGCGCCACTTTTGCGTAAAAAAATGACACAAATGCGGTGCTAAAAAAGTATAAATATGGGCCCAAGTTCAACCAGGGAAAGGAGGACAGAGGCAAAATATTTGAAAATTCTTCTGCATTAGCATCAGGTTTTCTAGAGAATGGCTATTACCTCTGCTATTTTGATATGTCCCCTGGGCATGGCCATTGGGCCCAGTGCCATGTAGGGAGGCCCAAGTTAGGCCCTCCTATGGTATTTAAAAAAAAAGAAACTATTCACCTGTACTTACCTCACTTACCTGGGATGAGGTCCCCCCTTCCTCAGGCATCCCTCTGGTGTGGGTGGGGGTGTCCCTGGGGCTAGGGAAGGGCACTTGTGGGCCCACTCCATGGTCTCTGACCATGGAAATAGGCCCACAGGTCCCCTAACGCTTGCCCTGACCCAGGCGTTAAATAATGGCACTAAGCAAGCTTAGCGCCATTATTTAAGGCCTCCGTGCTTGATTTTAGCACGGGAAGATAAATATGTAGCTAAGGCCATATCGTCATTTTTTGCACAGGAACGCATACCTTGCATCTCATTGACGCTGAGTAGTTTCCAGCAAGCAAAAAATGACTTTAACTCCAAAACTCTGGCGCTAGACGGGTCTAGCGCCAAATT
Organism: Pleurodeles waltl; assembly: GCF_031143425.1. NCBI lineage: Eukaryota > Metazoa > Chordata > Amphibia > Caudata > Salamandridae > Pleurodeles > Pleurodeles waltl. Next base: position 316,360,996 of record NC_090442.1, on the reverse strand, counting down.
ATAAACATGGAGTTAGGTTTGCGCTGAATTTGCATTAAAAAATGAGGCAAATTTGGCGCAGAGTATAAATCTTGGCCATAGTACCTACTTCCTCTCTCCCTTTCTTTTAAAAAGATTTGTAGGATGTTTCTTGTTGCTATTTATTTCAGTGACTACTTTTTTGAATGTAAAGTTGATTTCTTTTTTTAAAGAAAATAAGCAAAAATCGGTCAATATAGTCTTTTTATTGGCTATTAAAAACAGAGCTTGGAGGGCTGTGTTAGTACCAAGGGTACTCCTCCAGCCAAATTTAGAGATATTCACCAGCCCAGAGGACATCTCATGAATTTACAGAAACTACTGTCACAACAGTTCCTGTACATGCATTAAAAGTGTTAATATGATGGGGCTACAACTTTCATTTTCATTTTTTATTTTCAAAAACAAAATCCCTAAGCAGGATTTGGCATGGAGGTCCCTGAAACATTTCTACTTTTACACACTCAACCCTATTCTGGGAGGTGGTTTGTGAAGGTAAAATTTGGCGATATCTCCGCCCATTTTAAATCAGGTTGGTATGTAGGGGGCGGAGACGGAGTAGTCTACACTGTCTACATACTAAAGCTCGGCCCACCTGTAAATTCAGTTTGTCGGACAGAGTACTCCATCACCCTTGCCCCTTTCTTTCATTGGCTATTCAAAACAAAAGCATAATATATCTATATTTGTGAAAATAGAATAGCCAGCCCCTATGAAATGCAAAGAAAAAAGTGAAAAGAAAATACAGTGCTTTACTAACCAAATGCATTTCTCAGAGAAGCTTGATGATGTTCAAACGCCTGTTTTAAACAGGATGAATGGTCTGACATAAATTGACCAATGGCCCAATATATTACAGGTTGTCAGTTAATGGCATGCACCAGAGTCAGCAGAGGCTCCGCTAGCTGCAAGACGGTGGTTTGTGCAACTCGTAATAGAGGGCAAATCAATAGTTTTGAGGACAGGGTACTCTGACAAAAACATAGCAGAGCACCATCTCTACCAAGCTCTACATGAGGTGATCAGATGCACTTTATGATCACTTTATTTATATGGAATATTGTGTTACATTCATGGGAGAATAGAGGATGCATCTAACGAACCCTACATGTAGAGGTGATTGATGCCAGAAAAGCAACTTTCCATGATACATGTTGAAGGGAAGGGAAAGTTTATTAATCAGGGAAACAACTTAGTTCCCTCTAGTAAGTCCTTTACTACTCAGGTCCAGAAGAAATGTGGTTTGTGAAGGACATTTTCTGTAAGCCTAAATGGCTATAAGATGTACCTTAATAGAGGAGAACTGTTCCCAAATAAAACAGTTAAGGCAATATTATTTTTGTGATTGTTTTTTTTGGGTGGATAGTTCTCTACAGACCCTTTTCCATTAAAAATAATATAATGCCCGGTGGAAGGGAGTTTGATCTCTCTTGGACTATCCATGCAATCTTGTGGAAGTCTCAAACGACTGCTCTGGATGAGTTCAGGAGCCAAGCTGCCCAGCTCAATAATAGTGAGGAGAGATGCAGAATATGTTTCTTGAACATGTGAAGAATATCTGTTCTCAACAGCAGCCTTCTGTGTGATTACACTGACTAGTGAAGAAAATCTGTGAACGATCCCTGTCTTAGCCGTTCTGGTGTCATGAGGACCATCCTGATCTTGGAATAAGTCAGTCTGACAATGACTTTCAAAATCAGCGATATTGGAGGAAATGCACAAGGAAATTTTCCTGACTAGTCTATCAAAAGCGCACACTCCTTCTTCAATGGTTGGTTGTAACTTTGAAACAAAGTTGTGGTATTTCTTATTTTTGGCATTTGCAAAGAAGCAGAATTTCAGAAAATCACATTTGCAGAAGATGACTTTTAAGCCTTTGCCATTTATGACCATTTGTAATTCTCCTGACAAATTCTGCTGAGAGGACCTACCTCTGCATTGAGTTCCCTCTGTAGATAAACTGCAGTAATTTGGAGATTCCTGGCTAGCAGTCACATCCAAATTGCTTAAGACTCCAAAGAAAGAACTCTCCATCTTGAGTCTCTCTTCTGGTTTAAGCAATATATCATTGTTGTGGTTTAGAAAAAAACAAAACAGGAATGGAAGTGGTCTTGAAAGCCAAGATAAAAGAGATAGTTGAACCACTCTGAATTCCTGGGGGTTGGTGTGGCAGGACATTTCTCTCTGAGACCACATGGCTTGAATTTGAACATGTTAAATATGTGCATCCAATCGTGCCAGGTAAACATCTGTTACTATCAATCGATTGGGAACATCCTGGTGGAAAACAGCTCCCTTCAAGAGATTGATTGGATTATATCATAATGTAAATGACTGCCAGACTGCTACAGTAAGCTTTACCATGTCCACCAATTTGCCTGAGAATAGGGAGCAGGGTTCTTCGAGTTGTTGTTGGAGGAGTCTCATGTGCAGGCGGCATTGAGAACCAGGATGCTGCATGATAAAATCAACCACAGAAGACAGTAGACTCGTCTGCCTGCTGGATACTTTAGCCTCTGAAGATTCAGACTGCCTTTCCTCTGAAGAAAACACTTTTGCGCTTTATTTGCCGAGCACACCCCCTAGATCATGGATGGAACAGGAGTTGGGTCTGACTTGGCATGATTGATTGGTAAACCTAAGCACTGAAGCGTGTTCCTCAACAGGTTGAAATAAAGACAGGCTTGTTGAGGACAAGAAGCTTTTATACTCCTCAAATGTGCTTTCACCACTGTCATGTACTTTGAGCTTTAGCCCAAACCAGGACTTTATATTGAAAATAGTCTTTTCCCACCGAAAGCCTCACACATATTCAATGGTTCGCAGCAACAGGGATACAAAAATAGTGGTCCTAAATTGCTGTGCTACACATCCAGTCACCTCAAAGTAGTTGAGGGTAGATATGGTAGAGGTCAAGCATCCTTAATTTGCCTTTTGTATTCCTCTGTTTGCTAATTTAAAGTTGAGAGTAGTACTAAATTCATGTTTGTGTCCTTTTTGTCAAACCAGCAACTAACAGGAATGAATTACATTTCCCTTTTAAGATATGAGGACCTTCTCCATCATTTGCATTTGCAGCAAGATGTACACCTTCTGCCATAGCTGTTGGTGGAAATGATCCGACTTCTGAAGGACTGCAGGTAAAAGGTCTTGGAACCTACAATTACTGCTATTTTGCACCATATTCAACAATCATCTAGTGAAATCTTTTGCATATGTTTAATGATACTTCCCTGTACTGGAGTGACAGAAGAGGGAGGAGGAAGGTGTGAGAGTTGCTGCTGAAGGTGTCCCTGAGGCCACAGATAGTTGTTGACTTCCTTTTACCTGGCACAGTAGTTGGCATTGTTGTCTTTCCTTGTGTTGGTACTGAGGTCACTGAGGGGTTTGAACTCCCTGTTGAGTATAGCAAGAGTCCTGCTATCTAAACTGATGCTTTCTGTAATCCTTTCTACTCCAAAAGCTTTTAGCATCTCCTTTAATTTAATCGTGTGCATTCTGTACTCTTCATGGGGTCTTAAGACAGAGTTGTTTGAGAAAGGAAGGTTGAGAATGCATGTCAGGATTCAGATCGGTTAGATGCAGTCATGGGAATGGCTCATTTCAATACCTCTGTGTCCCCAAGTTGGATGAGTCTACAGCCAAACTGATTTTTAAATGTGATCCCATAATTCCCTTCACAATTATTTCATTATAGTGTTCTCTCCTCTCTCTGTGAAGGTCATTATTGAATCCCTGCAAGGAGTCGAAGAGAGCTTGGAAATACCTCTGAAGTGGAGCAGTTGCACTTGCTGTTTACACTGAGTTAGCTGGTATGCCACACACTTTTCAGAAATTCAGTAGTTTGCTCTCTTTGTGTGAAGGTACTGTTGGGAAAGGGTCAGTGGCATGAACTCTTCTTCCTGTTGAGACAATGGCCCTCATTATGACATTGGCTGTAAATCCCGCTTAGTGCCACGGTGACAGCCATCAACATACCGCCGCCGTGGCAAATATCCGTTGCCCATATTATGACACGAACACACCAATCCGACAGAATATTGCCACATACACAAAACCGCCAGCCCAAAGGTCAGTGCTAAAGTGGCAGTACCAACACCCATACCGTTACGCCAATAGAACAACACCCACCACATTATGACCAACGAATCACCACAGCGGGCATTTAATGAGGTTAAGCCATTGGCAGTACCTACCGCCGCGCTCAGAATGGACACCCACATACAAAACAACACTACATTGGCCAGTACTAAAAACACACACCTGACACTCATAGACACACCACACCCACAGCCCTATAAAACACACACCCAAATTACCCACAACCCTTTACAAACAACAATTACTGCCAGGAGATTGACACGAACAGCACAGAGACAACTAGACATACACCACATACACCCATACATCCCTTACACACTCCACACCACACATCTTACCACATTACTCAACACACTCTCACCAATACACACCACACAACACCCATGTCCTCACAAAGGCACCCCTGTTTCACTGATGAGGAGTGAAGGGTCATGGTGGAGGAAATTGTCCGGGTAGAGCCACAGATGTTTGGAGCACATGTACAGCAAATACCCATTGCCAGGAAGATGGAGCTATGACAGACAATCATGGACAGGGTGAATGCCGTGGGACAGCACCCAAGAACAAGGGATGAAATCAGGAAGAGGTGGAATGACCTACGGGGTAAGGTATGTTCTGTGGCAGCAACGCACCAGCTCGCCATACAGAGGACTGGCGGTGGACACCCACCTCCTCCCCTACAGCTCACAGCATGGGAGGAGCACGTCTTGGCATTACTGCATCCTGAGGGACTCTCTGGATTAGCCGGAGGACTGGACACCGCTGAGTCAACATTTACTAGTTATCACCCCCCCCCATTCCTGCGTACCATCACACTCACTCACCCTCATTCCCATCACTCCACTCCATCCCACTTACTGAACCTCTGAACCTACACATATGACTAACCCCAATGCCTAGCCCTCCGTGCTATATTGATGCATAGACAGCGCTCCCAGCCCTGCATGGACACCAATCACTGAAGAATGTATAGCATAGGGAAACCAACGATCATGCAATACAGCACCATACACAAACAAAGGTGGCAGGGCAACAGCAACAATAGAGTGGAAGCCAGGGATGTACAATATGTCAAACACATGAAGCATAATACATCACTTACATCCCTACAGGTGCCCCAGCCAATGTCAGCGGAGAGGAGGTGCCACAACTATCCAGTCCCCCAACAGAAGATGCCCCCAGTGATGACAGTAACTCAGGACTCCTGGATCTGGACCAACAACCTGGTCCATCAGGGACCACTAGGCAATCGTTCACCCCAGCCCACTCACAGTCCACCACAGAACCTCCCCCATCATTATCCTACACCACAGTACCCACCCAGCGTACCCACACCTCTGTCCCCAGGACACGTCAGTCAGCAGGGTTCCCACCTGTACAGAGACCCCAGGCCACACCTCGCCTCCAAAACAATCAGGGACCTTGGGTCAGTGGCAGTGGGCACACCGTTCAGGGGACAGAGGCACAGGCCAACAGGGACACTGGGAGGACTGCTGTGTGCCAGGGAGAGGACAGGCCCAGGGAACCGACTCTCCAGGAGGCACTCACAGAGATCTTGGGAACCTATCAACATTCCCAGGACACAATGTTCCAGAGCCTTGACAACGTGCAGGAGAACAGGCGACTATAGGAGGAACAGTATCAGGGGATCATGGAGGACTTGCAGGCCATCAGCACCACATTGATCTCCATAGCAGGGGTGCTGGCAGACATGGCCAACATCATGAGGGAAGCAACAGCACAGCAGCGGGCCCCTACCACTAGCCAGTCCATTGACCAACCCTCCACTTCTGCTGCAGCTAGTGCCCAGGAGGGGCAGGCCACTAGCACCCCTCCCCCTGCAGAAGGTGAACCCCCCTGTAAAGGTTCCCTGCAACCCAGACAGAAGCCAGAGACACTTGCCAAGACCACCACCAGGAAATGAGTCTCTCCTGATTGTTCCCCTTATGTCCCACACTGTCACCTTGTCCACTTTGAACTACCTTTGCTTCCCTTTCTATGGCCCCTTGGACACTGCACCTGTGCTACAAACAGACTGGAACAATACCTTGGACTTTCCTCCATCATCACCCCATTCCATTGTACTTTTCCCTCAATTTCATAGCAGTACAATAAACACCCTTGAACACAACTTGACTACTAGTATTTTATGTGTTGAAAATGTGCATTTATGGAAACAGTCACATCTAGTGCAAATGATATGAACACTGTGAGAGCATAGAAATAATGACCTGTAGCTGTCTGGACTCATCACATCAGTACACAGTTGTGATCTCACCATCTGTAAAATGACAAGCCATAGGTGACAGTAAGTTGAGATGCAATGGAAGTTAATGCCATCATGCTACAGCGGCACAGAAAACATCAATAGTCATAGGAATGGTCAGTTGCACTGTCTCACCTGTGTTTCATTGGAAGTATTGACGTATAACTGAAGTTCTGTTGTCCTTATCCTCATCCTCTGCCTCCTCATCCTCACTGTCCTCAGGGTCCACTGGTGCCACAGGGGCATCTCCAGTCTCCTCCTCTTGCAGAAAAGGTACATGCCATCTGAGGGCCAGTTTGTGCAACATGCAGCATGCCATTACAATCTGGCAGACCTTCCCAGGTGAGTAGCACAGGGATCCACCTGTCAGATGGAGGCACCTGAACCTGGCCTTCAGGAGCCCGAAGGTCTTCTCGATGATCCTTCTGGTTCGCCCATGTGCCTCATTATAACGTTCCTCAGCCCCTGTCCTGGCATTCCTCACAGGGGTCAGCAGCTATGATACGTCTGGGTAGCCAGGATCACCTACAAGTATTGAGGGACAACATTTAACCTCACACAATGATTTGGGGATGACACCTGAAGGCATACACTAACATGCAGTGGGTGTGAACCATTGCTCACCTATTAGCCACACACTGTGCCTCTGTAGTTGGCCATCACATTTGGGATGCTGCTATTGCTCAGAACAAAGGCGTCATGCACCGACCCAGGATACTTAGTATTGACGTGGGAGATGTACTGGTCCACCAGGCACACCATTTGCACATTGAGTGAGTGGAAACTCTTCCTATTGCAGAACACCTGTTCATTCTGGTGGGGGGACTAATGCAATATGTGTCCCGTCAATGGCCCCAACAATATTGGGTATATGTCCCATTGCATAGAATCCGGCCTTCACAGCGGCAAGATCTTCTACCTGCGGGAAAGCTATGTAGCTGCACATGTGTTTCACCGGGGCAGACAAAACTCTTGCCAGCACGATTGAGAACATTGGCTGTGACATTCCTGCTGCCAAGCCCACTGTCACTTGGAAAGAACCAGTGGCCAGGAAATGGAGCACTAATAGCACTTGCACAAGAGGGGGGATCCCAGTCGGATGACGGATAGCAGATATCAGGTCAGGCTCAAACTGGGCACACAGCTCTGTGATTGTGGCCCTGCCCAGTCTATAAGTGAGTATAATGTGCCTGTCCTCCAGTGTATCCAATTCCACAATGGGTCTGTACACAGGGGAATGTCTCTTCCTCCTATTTATCTGCAGTGGTAGGTACCTAAGGGACACAAAAGTGATTAGGCTGTCAGAATTTGAACAATGGATCCCCAACCTCAGTGTACATAGTGCATTTATGTGATGGGACAGTGGGAATGGCGAGGTATGTGCTAATCTAGGCTGTGACACAGTTGAGGTTGATATGACCGTTGTCCGCCACCATAAAATTGTGACCGCCTGTCCTGTATTTAGGGACAGGTGGAAGTGAGGTAACTCCTCCGACCTTGGGCATCGTGGCAGAAGGCGGTCTTGCACCACCGTGCAATTTCTCGTTGGATAATATGGGACTCTATGGAGTAGAGTGGCCAATGGGGATCTGCGCCGGTGGTGATGGTGTACACCGCGGCAGACGGGACCGCCATTTTCTATCTGATACCTCACTTGTTTCCTGACCTTCAACAGGAGAACACCTACACTGCGTGTGCTGCTGTGACCTGTGTCTGGAACCTACCATGGCCCGTGTGACCGGGGAAAGGGCCCCTGCCTTCACTTTGGAGGAGTTGGAGCATTTGGTGGATGGGGTCCTACCCCAGTATGGACTGCTGTATGGGCCTCCAGACCAACAGGTTGATATGACCGTTGTCCCCCACGATAAAATTGTGACCGCCTCTCCTGTATGTAGGGACAGGTGGAAGTGAGGTAACTCCTCCGACGTTGGGCATCGCGGCGGAAGGCAGTTTTGCACCACCGTGCAATTCCTCGTTGGATAATATGGGGCTCTATGGAGTAGAGTGGCCAATGGGGATCTGTGCCAGTGGTGATGGTGTACACTGCCGCAGGCGTGACCGCCATTTTCTATCTGATGCCTCACTTGTTTCCTGACCTTCAACAGGAGAACACCTACACTGCGTGTGCTGCTGTGACCTGTGTCTGGAACCTACCATGGCCCGTGTGACCGGGGAAAGGGCCCCTGCCTTCACTTTGGAGGAGTTGGAGCGTTTGGTAGATGGGGTCCTACCCCAGTACGGACTGCTGTATGGGCCTCCAGACTAACAGGTGAGTACACCTTGGGCACGATGCATGTGGGAAGGATGCATGGAGATGTGTGTGCAAGCATCATGTCAATTGGGGGGTTGTCTTGTGGTGGTGTACATGGTGTGCGCCGGCTGATGTGTGTGCCAATGGTGGCGGAAACAGGACTGGTGGGCCATATGTGCAACAGGCTGGATTGTGTGTGTAATGTTGTCCTCCTGTCTGTATTACCTCTGCAGGTCAGCGCTCATCAAAAGAAGGGATTATAGCGTGCCATCGCCAAGGACGTGCAGACCCTGGAGGTCTATGGCAGGCAGAGCACCCACTGTCGGAAACGGTAGGAAGACCTGAGATGCTGGGGACGGAAGACCCCGGAGGCCCAGCTGCGGATGACCTCCCAACAAGGAAGGGGTGCCTGTCGGAACTTGACCCCCCTGATGGCCCGCATACTGGAAGGGGCCTACCCAGAGCTGGATGGGCACTTGAAGGCATCACAGCAGCCACAAGGAGGTGAGTACAGTGGGCATTACTACAATAATTGGCAGGTGGCATGGGATCCAGAGGGTGGGTGTGAGTTAGTGGGTGCCCCTAAGGCCTGACCAGACATTGCAGCATGATCCAGCTCAAGGGTAATGGGTGTATGGGAAATGCAAGTAACCTAGCTTGTTAGCATTCCATGTCAGTCAGGGATTTGTGGGTCCCAGGAGGGGTGCGGTTGGTGGTGTGTGGCCCACATCTTGCCCTGGCATCTAGCCACATCACTGGCAGTGCAATGCATAGTTCTCAAGCCCGATCCCTGTTGTGACGGTGCTGTGTATGCCAACTGTGGTGTTGGTGCAGTAATTGACCCACTTTTTCCTTTCTCCCTTGCCCCCCCTTTTTTCTTCTGACATCCTGTCCATGTGCGTATTAGCATCATCTGGCGGAGGAGAAGGGGCACCAACGACACAGGGAGCTGCATCCCACAGGACCCTGGAGTCAGAGTCCAACGATGCTGAGGGAACCAGTGGGATGGAGGGTGAGGGGAGCACCACGGCGGATACAGGAAAACACAGACTCAGATACCTCCTCCGATGGAAGCTCCCTGGTGATGGAAGACACCTCTGTGACCACCCCAGCTGCAGGTACAGCTGCCACCCCATACCAGCACTGCCCTCCCAGAAGCCGCTCAGCGAGTTGCCCATGCCTGCTCACCCAGGAGGGTGGGCATCTTCTTCGCCCCAGGGCACCTCAGGCTCTGCCCCAGTGAGACCTGCTGCCCTGAGTGAGGAGGCTATTGACCTCCAGAAATCCATCTCTGTAGGGCAGTCAATCATTGTGAATGCCATCCAGGGGCTGGCATCCCAGATGCAGCAATGCAATGCAATGGAGGGCATCCACAGTGGATTGGCGGCCCAACAGAGATCGATTCAGGCTCTGACCTCCTCTCTGATGGCAGCCATTGTCCCTGTTGCTACCGTCCCCCCTCCAACTACCACCTCCCAGTCCCAGTCTCTTTAACCCCAACCCATCCCATGCACACATACAGACAAGCATGCACACAAGACAACACACAAAAGCGGCACAGTCAAACACAGGCACACCACCTCATCCCACAAGCACTCACGCAAACACCAGACAGTTGCAGACATAACCACATCCACTGCCTCCACTGTCTCCCCCTCCTCCTCCTCTTCCACCTCTCTCACAGTCACATCCACACTCACACCTGCATGCACTGCATCAACATTCACCACCAGCATCACCACACTAAGCAGCACACACACCTCACTAGTAGACACCTCCACAACATCTATGCACGCGTCCCCTCTGTCCTGTTCCACCCTGTCTGTCCCCCCCAAAGGACACAAACGCAAGCACTCACACACCCAACAGCCATCCACCTCACATCAGCACACTGCCTATGCACCTGCACCCAAGTCCAGAAGACATACACCTCCAACAAGCACTCCCTTAACCTCTACTCCCATCCCTCCTCCCTCATCCCGTCGCTCTGTTCCTAAGAAGCTTTTCCTTGCCCCACCTGACCTCTTTCCTCACCCTCCCCGCAAGAGCAGGGTCCCAACGACCCAGCCCAGCACCTCAGCCAAGCAGTCCACGCAGACAGTGGTGTCACCACCTAGTCGTGGTGGCAAGTCAGTGAAGGATCCCACTCCACCAGCCAGGAAGGTTAAGGATCCCGCACTTCCTGCCATGAAGGGGAAGGAGCCTGCACTGCCTGCCATAAAGGGGAAGAAGCCCTCGACTCCTGCCAGGAAGGATAAGGAGCCCGCACATCCTGCCATGAAGGTGAAAAAGTCCTCAACCCCTGCCAGGAAGGGTAAGGATCCAACGCCTCCTGCCATGAAGTGGAATAAGCCCTCAACGCCAGTGGGGTGACACCACCACCACCAGTGGTCACAGGGCCCTCACTGCCAGAGGAAGTGCATCCCTCACCTCCAGCAGAGGCTGCCCAGGAGGCACCTCCACCTGACAACTCAGTGCATTCCCTCACCTCCAGTAGGGGTTGCCCCAGAGGTCTCTCCACCTGCCAACACAGTTCAGCCCTCACCTCCAGCGGAGGCTGTCAAGGTAACACTACCACCGCCACCACCAGTGGTCACGGGCCCTCACCACCGCTGAGGAAGTGCATCTCTCACCTCCGGCAGAGGTCGCCCAGGAGGCACCTCCACAGTGCAGCCCTCACCTCCAGCAGAGGCTGCCCAGGAGGCACCTTCACCTGCTGACACTGTGCAGCCCTCACCTCCAGATGACACAGTGCAGCCATCACCACCAGCGGAAGCCACGTAGGCCACCCTCCGGCGACTGCTGTACATGGGGCCCCCTCCAGGAGCAGTGGGCATGTTCCCCACTTCAGAGACAGTGGCCTTGCACTCCTCAGCAAAGAGAAATGGGCATCGAGCCCCCTCCAGAACCAGTGGGAAAGTCACCCACCTGAGAGACTGTGGCCTTGCACTCCCCAGCAAAGAGAAATGGGCATGGAGCCCCCTCCAGAACCAGTGGGCTTGTTCCCGTATTCGGGTGAGGTGCCCCCCACCCAAACCTCCTGAGGTGCCTGCCCACTTGCAAATTGATGCCCATGCAGAGTTCTATTCGGATGAATTCAGGATTCGAGTTGGGCCTTGGACTGTGCCCTGTGGCCATCTGGGTTCTTAGGGCCAGATGTAGCACAGATTTTTACCCATTCTGTGTCTATGGGAAAAAGTGTTCGTACATATGGTCCTTAGTACTTTGGACTGGGCATTGGCCCTTTGTGTACATTTGTACATATCTGTTTTTCATACAATTAGTTCATTTGTTAGCTGTTTATATCAATACATTCTCATTACTGCATTATTGTTGCCCTTGCATTATTCTACCGTGTATGGTGTGCCACTGGTTGTGTGAATGGTGTGTGTGTCGAAAGTGTGTCGTGCGTATGTGTGTCACTCGTTTTCCTCCCTCCCTCCCTTGTGTGCTAGGCGGCTGCACTCATCGTCGTCGTCTTCGTCGGCGTTCCAGGTCGAGCATGACGTAGATGAGCATTGGGAAGACTTGCAGTTCCGGGTCAATGGCGGCGTTGTTCTTCCCTGTATCTCTGATGGTGAGTCTTTGCTCTTCCATGATGGGTTTCTGCCAGGCTCTTAATGGCGTTGGTACCGCCCCAGAACTCCTGGCGGATTGCAGGGTCAAAATATGGTGGGCAGTACTTTCTCTTCCGCCTGGCTGATGTTGGCTGCCGCCATGGTCAGTGGTGTTAACGCCCTGGCAGTCGGTGTGGTATATTGGCTGTCTATGGGAGTTTTCTCCACCATGGTCATAATTTGATGGTAATTACCGCCAGCCTGTTGGCGGTATTACCGCTACTTTATCACTCACCGCCAATGCCACAATGAGGGCCAATGTCTTAATGCATTGGAGGATCAGTTTTTAAAAAAACAGTAGCCTGTTCAAGCAGCCTCTATTTATTGAAAAGATGTGCTGGGGTAGCTTTTCTTAATGATGGAGCAATGAAGAGGTACCTGGCAGGTTCTTGCACATGTGGCACTAAAGGAAGCACAATCCAAGATGGGACTTTTAGGAAAGTGTTTAAAAAATGACTGAGGTCTTCACTAGTGTTGTAGATATGGGTGTATTACATTTAGGTTCTCCTCTGACTAAGAGTTCAAGGAAGGTGCTTATGTCATTGACTGGTGATTCTCTGGCTAGAGGACAGCATAGGCAATCATCTCATGATGAAGGATGTCATGGATGAAGTTCTTAAAGTCCAAGAGTCATGAGTAGAGTGAGATCTTCATATACAGGCAGAGCTGTGATTTCTAGGAGTATGTAATTTTCCATGAGATCATCGCCTTGAAGGAGCTCTGTGGGATCTATGTCTACAAGGAGAACAATGCCTTCTTAGAGGTGGGCCCACAGGATCCATATGATTTGGGAGAATAATCAGGCCACTCTGGTGGGGGAGTAGAAGGAGTTGCTGGAAGACTAGTTATCAGAGAAAGAGAAGAAACCATTCACTGCAGAGGCGTAGTTTACGGGGTGGTAGTGTGATCCCTTGGTGATGGAGAGTGCCTCAAAAGGGAGTGTCTTTGATGAGGCAATCACTGAGCTTAATTGCAGGACAGCTTTCTCTAGATGGAGAGTGTGCCCTTAAGTTTTAAGTATTCAGATTAAAAGGATGGGGGGCAGTCTTCTGAGCATGAGTTTTTCTATCCAAGAAGAAGACAGATGCTTGATGATTGCAGTCTTGGCCTCTTTGGTGTTGAGGTCGGAGCTTTCAATGGGAAAAAGACATCAACTCTACCTGAACTTAATGTCAATATTAATATCAATGCTAATTAGAAGCAACAATGACTCTGGTGCCTGGATTGCTTTCTAAATCTATCTGTGGGGGAGTAATGCAAAGGCAGTAGTTTAGGCTATGGTAGCAGAAGCTCCTTCGCGATGCTGACTGGACCTGCCCTTTTTTGTGTTCCTCTTTGCATTGAGGTCTGATTTTCTGTCTGTCCCTTGGGCTTCTTCTTGACCTCTGCTTGTACAATTTGAACTTGCTTGAAAGATGAATGTCTGAAACACACATTATAAACACGTGGTGTGGGTCTGTTCTAGTATTTTTGTTCACAGGACGAGCACCTGTCAAATAGAGAGGTCATTCTGAGGGAAAAAATAAAATGTCTAAAAAGCACGTTCTGTCTGAAAAGGCGCCAAATGTCAAGCACTAACCTGTTCGTTCCACGGAGACACAAGGCTGACCCAAGTTGCTTGTTCCCAACACCTCCCTGGCGTTGTGTGCCACCCACTTACTTGTAGGTGATCGGCACAGGAACCTTCTAGGGGAAAGGGAATGGATGAGAGAGAGAGAGAAACACAGACATCGCCTGGCAGGATCAGGATGGCTAGCGTTGGTCTATGAAGGGCAGATATCTTCTATGATGACTAAATATTTGTCAAATGAAACTTTTCATGTGACCAATATACTAAAACTACTCTCTGCCAATTCCCACAAACTAGGTGTACTTGTCAGTGTCCCCTTTCCCGCTTTTGATGGTTCTCCCCTCTGTCTAGGGATATTCAAGAAACAGTATGGAACCTGCAACCAGATACAATGTTCAGCCTTCTATGCTATCTACATGTATTCCTACCTTGTTCTCAAGTCAATGTGGTCCCATTGGAAGACCTACCTAAAGTGTTCCAGAAATTCAATGTACGTCTTGCTTGTTGGGTCTTAACGAGAATTTCTAAAACACAGTCATACTCACAATTATAGATGTATAACAGGCGATAAAGATTGAAAATAAGTTCTTAAGTATTTAGATTTCTCAGATATTCAGGGATTAATCAGCACAGAGTGTTAGTATCAGAAAAGAACCCGGTTCAGTGTATTAACCACACTGAGAGCATAGGGTAAATATACTAAAGCTCACTTTCGCATGTAATTGCGGTTTCAGCACTGTTAGTTCACAGTGACAATTGAACATAGAAATAACAGACCTTTGATTCACGTTTTGAAATTAGCGTGCGCCAAGCACTGAGTGTTCCTTATCATAGGCATTGATTAGAATTGCGAAAATGCTACATAAAACTCAATTAAAACAAACATGTTCATAGTACATCGTTAAAATAACAACTGTCCAACACGCACTCAAATCTGTAATGTCATAACAAGCTAACAACAATAAGCGTTATTTGGCAGACGGCAAGTATTCAAGTAACCAAAGACACTGATAAAATTCCATTCTAGTGCGTGCTGCCCATCTGAATATCCGGCAATCAACTATCAAAGTTAACCGGTAAGAAGCCTTTCATGCACGTGCATAGCATTACAGCCTTTTATGATGCTAACTTTTCTAGGATCCACATTCGCAATGCTTCGCTGTGGAGTAGGCTATCCAGGAACAAGTGCGGAGAAGCAAAGAATTTCACTCTGCATCTGAAGACTTCTGACAGCAAGCAATCCCCTCAAGACCGGTGTGGCTTTAAATACCTGCTGCACCTGGCCATACCCTGTCTGAGTCATGAGACTGCTGTACCTCGCCACACCCATTCTGAGTCATGAGGATGCCACAAGCTCAGGCAACAACTTAACACATTCTCTAGCTTTCTGCACAAGTTCTAAAACAAGCATTGGCTCAAGTAAACATTTCTCAAAAGGCAACACAAATCATTGGCCCATGCAAGGGAAGGTGATTTGGTTTAGGGGCACACTTTACTAAAAGCCAGATGTGGGTTCTGGAGCATATTGAGATTTGAAGGCCGACACCAAATGCTGTCAAGAATGAGAGGCTTTGAAAGATTTTTTCTGAGGAAAAGAAGCAAAAAAGGCTTAGTCATGTGCTCTAGGATGCTGGTCACAGAACTGGGTCAGCTGCCACTGCCAGGGTACGATGGGATACAGGTGAAGTGTCCCTCCTTAAAGGAATAGTGTCGGTTTTCCCAGTTCTCTATGTTGCAGCCTAAATAGCTAAATTGCCCTGTTTTCTTACGGCTGAACCCACATATGTCACATTGGGTACCCCAAATGATATAGATATTCCAAGACCACACCTACTCTTCAGCGCTCTGGGCCTCGTAGTCACAAAATGTGATGTGGTACGGAGGTGGGGGGTGGCAAAAGTTCGAACCATTCACGACTGGTGGAGTGAAATTGACTTTTTCATGGCGGAGGAGAAAGTAACATATGCCAGTAGGGGCTGACCCGAAAGTTCAATAAAATATGGGGCCAGTGTATCAGCTATTATGTGCTTGATCTTGTAGATGATAGTCAGAACAGCACACCAGACCCTTGAGTGCATGAGCATCATGAAGGACCCCGGGGCTGAGTGGCCAGTACAGAAGACTGTGGCATTAGAGGGCCTTTCGGGGAGAATATGCCTGTCTGTATTGTAACGCTGTGACTCCTGTGTACTGCCTATTGCATGTGAACTTACTGTACTATGATTCCTGCAATCTATGTATGTGTCCTCTACACCACTGTTTTTAATGTTTGTTTTTCAATGTGAATATGTTGACAATTGCAAAACCAAAAAGATATATTTTTTAAAGTCCCTGTTTTTCAATCACTTTTGTCTTTAAAAATTGTTTGTTAAAGAGTGTGTATTATAATGTTTATACATTTACTAACTGTTGTGATTTACAATTGACTTACTTATTTGAAGTAAAATATGAAAAACTGGCCAATATAGCCTATAAGAGGTTAATAATTGCTTTCTCTTTTTTTGCAAATTGATTGTTTTTTTTAAAGAAAGGTTTATGTGCATTTTTTGCACGGTGAGCCCTGGCACCCCATACATGGGTGGGAGTAAAAGAAACAATCTGAAATGAAACAAGCATTGGCAAAGCCAATAGGTCTCTGCAATCCGAGAGCTATTGGCGCAGTCATTGTCTTTAACCCACGTTATCACATTGCCGCTGCAGCATGTGCCTGTTGCCACCAGATGGCGGTGTTGTCCACTCTTTACCAGAAATGATTCCTACTGAAAGAGTAATGAGTCCCACAAACTTAATGTAGCTGCATGCTTTCTCAACACAGAGCACTCAGCTGGTAAAGACCGGGAGAGTTCTCGGGCCATATCACAGATACAGCGATTTTTCCTTGTTTGCACCTGGCGTACCTTTTAAAGGGTGCACCTGGCGTAAGCAAGGAAAATGTGCACTATTAGGATGAATCTCTCACTGTCCTGGGGACAGCTCATTCATTGAGAAACGAAGCTGCTCCTATGAAGCCTCTCTGTGTTTCACTGTGCAGGCGGCAACCCGCTTGCACTTTTAGGGGGGATTAGATATTCCCTGCAAGCAGGTGCAGTGAGTGACTGCACCCTTCTGCAAGGCGATGTCTGGGGGGTCCATGAGCCCAGAGGGCTGCCATCAGGTGGCGCACTGACAGTGCACAATCTGATAGCTTCTTTGCCTCTACTCCCGTGTGTATGATATGGTGCGGACGCAGAGACAAAGGGATCCCCTCATTTGCATTGGGTCACACACCCAAATAAATGAGGGAACATCCTTTGATGATAGTGCACACATTTTATGTGTATCAGCGCTATCGGTATTACAGAAGGGGCTGCACATGCGTCTGTGGCCCCTTCTGTAATACCAAAGTGATCCGGGGGCACGCAAAGTAAGTGCAAATACCCATTGTGCCTCAGAGTCTCACCCGTGAGATGCCTTTTGAATTTTTAAAGTTTGTATACCCAGGATTGCTAACATGCTGCACAGGGCGCAGAAGTGGTACTTCACGTCAGTTGATCTATTTTTTTTTGCTGTTTTATATAGAGGAAACTCGAGCCGAACGTTATCTGTGCAAATAAACAGCTATGTAGGGTTAGTAAAAGTATGAAAACACCTCACTCCATCAATATTCAGTACAAGTTTTCAAATGCACACTAAGGAACTCATTGTCTGTGGCCTATTACTGTGTTAGTAACTCAAGCATCAGGAATAATGGGCCCCACATAATGTGTTCAATGAAGGTTCGGAATGTGGCCTAGATTTTCTAAAACCTGTTCACTTTGTCATGCACTATGATATATAATTTTTCCTTTGCATAATGCATCCATAATTTGCTGCTGGTGGAGATGTAGGTAGTTTATCTGAGCAATTGCAAGTAGACTGTGACAAATGGGTCAAAAGTCTGAGATTTCCCCTGTTTGGCTGACCACCAGAATAAGGGTGTGAATCTTTAATTCTAGCCTTATGATTTATTTGATGCGAGAGAAAACTTCTTTCTAAAAGATTTCAACATCTCTTTGAGTCCGGGCATTTTGTACCGTGAAGAGTCAAACATTTCCATGAGCATCAGTTACACTGCACAAGGACACGTTCATTTTTGTAGGCACAGGAAGTGGAGGTATTCACCCAGAATCACAGGATGTTAAGCCCCCTCAAGACTCAAACCTGGCTCCCCAGATCCAAGGTCAGCAGCTCTATTCATTTAGCCACATCCTCTCTACAGCCATAAGTATATTAAAAGTCGGTGAAAAGCCGAACACGATCAACAGGTGAGGTGAAAGAGAAAAGCCTGTAAGACGGTGAACAGCCGATCACGATCAACAGATGGCGTGAAGGAGAAAAGCAGCAACACGGATAGGGGAGACAGACAGAAAACACAAGTACTCCTATCCTATGGAGTGCTTGACTACAAATAAAAAAATACCTCCAAAAACCTGGAGCAGAGGAAGGAGACATATACTTGGTCCATACTCTATGGAAGGGCCACACACAAGAAGAGGACATGATGCCCACATGCCATGATGAATGGCAATAGGGCAAATGAGAGGGACACTGAACCTTACCAGTGGTAGGCTATGGGCGGGCTCTAAGCCCACAGATAGAAGACAACACGTCTTGAAGAGACAGTGCATGTGCTGTCTAGCCGAGACCTAAAAAGCAATGATGTGCTCGGGAGAGAGGATGTGGTGTAATGGCCGTAGCTGCCCACTTTGAAGCTGGAGAACCAGGTTTGAGTCTTGACGTTGGCTCCCTATTCTGTGACTTTGGCCAAATCACTTAATCTCCCCCCACCTACAAGAAACAAATGTGTCCTTGTGTAACGTAACTGGTCCTTTGAGTCAAGTTTGCGCTATATCAAACTGCAAAATAAATAAAAACAGCTGACTCCTATTCAGTCAATGCTGGCATTTTTGGAAGCAATTTGTATAAACTTGGTAAGGCGTAGCACTATGGCATTGCCTGTGGGAAGTGATGAAGCAAAGGGGAAGGAGTCTACAGAACCTGCGGTGCCTGCTGTCCATCAGCAAGACATAATACCAGACCCATGCTTTCTGTGGTTCCTGAATCTTCTGCTCTTCATGGGGGACTTCTTGCTTATTCATAGGTGTGGGAAGTTTCCCTACCTGCAAAGATTGTGGAAAGTCAACTGGCTGAGCCTGTGACTGGTGACTAGCATGTGCGTTATCTCTTGGTGACAACTACGTATGGCCATTAATACATAGAACATATACATGTAAAATAAACTAATTCAATTGGCTTTTAGTATTGTAGGGTAAGGTGGGAATGAAGCCGGGCCTTGTAATGTGTTGTGTGAGGCAAAAACCTTGCAGTGGTTTAAAACTAAACTATTAGGCTGATAGGAATGCTAATAAGTTAGAGAATAAATGCCTCAAACAGAAAAGTAGGTTTGATGCAGGGATTTTGAAAAAATATCAGGTCTGGTCTGTCCTTAAATATAAGATTGGAAATATTTTGAGACAAAAATTGAAAGTGTAGCTACTTGAAATTGAGTTCTCTACTCACCTCATTATCTGCAATGGCAGTAAAATCTAATAGAGATGTGCCACATTTATATAAGTTGATTCAAGATCATTGCATAGCTGTTACACTAATTACAAAATCAATTGCAAACAGTGTTTGATCATGGATGATAAATTACATGTTTGGGAGAAATTAATGGAAAATCTTAATAACAATATCATAAGAGGTGCAATCATGTTTGTAGCTCAATTATTAGCAGTGGCGTTGTACTAAACCATGGGTACATTCAACAAAGAGCGTGTTTGGCATATATTGGGCACCTGAACAAATATATAAGTTGTTGTTGAGTACTTTGGCTATGTGTTCAGATATGATAAAGCTGTGGGTGCCCAGAGCCCAGAGCCCAGACTGTAGAAGACTATCAGGGTTGACTCTTTCTGGCTGGTAGTAGGAAAAGCAGTACACCCTTCATTCACCATTTATAACCATCTTGAATTATTTAACAAGCAGTTTGAACTAGAAGAACATGTTACTTACCTTGGTAATGCATTATCTGGTAGAGACAATATCTAGCTGCAGATTCCTTACCTCTGAATTTCCCAGGTGTCAGACTGGATCCGGCAGATGCCGTCA
Organism: Pleurodeles waltl; assembly: GCF_031143425.1. Lineage (NCBI taxonomy): Eukaryota > Metazoa > Chordata > Amphibia > Caudata > Salamandridae > Pleurodeles > Pleurodeles waltl. The sequence continues at coordinate 316,341,044 of NC_090442.1, read as the reverse complement.
GGTGGCTTCATTCAGTTCCACGTGTTGGTGTTGTTGGTGCCAGGAATGACATCACAGTCATCTATATAGATGCCACCCAGATGCACTGACGTAATTTACTTTTCATGACTTTCTACTCCAGAAGCACAGAGCCATGAGGTGAACAGACAAATGTGTGTCCAAACTAGGGCCCTTAAAAGGGAGAAACGCTAGCCCTAGAAATCTGTCCACAGAACGGGGAGTCATGGGTGGGTCTGTGAGGAATCTGCAGCTAGATATTGTTTCTACCAGATAATGCGCTAATAAAGGGAAGTAACATGTTCACCTGATAGAGACATCTAGCGGCAGATTCCTTACCTTTGAATATATACCCAAGCAATACCATCCTGGTAGTGGGCTGGCAACAAATATTCTATACTAAGAAGCCCTGCAGTATTAAACAGGCTAAATGCCCATCCCTACAGACCTGATTTTCCAGGCAGTAGTGTTTCACAAATATGTGCAGAGGCACCCATATTCCTGCCTGGCAAATATTCAGGACCTGGACTTTCTGAGCCAACACTGTGGTCACAGCTTTTTCCGTTGGTGGAATGGGCCCATAAGCCCTTGGGAGGATGCTTTTTATCCGAGGAGTAGCAGACCTTGATTCAGAGAATGACCCAGCATGAAATGGTTTGTTTCTGTACTGCCCGACCTTTTTCAGCTCCGACATAGCCCACAAAGAGTTGGACAACCTCCCAGAACTCTTTTGTGCAGTCAAGATAGAACGGCAACCCTCTTTTTGGGTCCAAATATTGGAGTTGTTCCTCTTCCTTAGAGGGATGTGGAGGAGCGTAAAAGGTGGGCAGGGTGACAAACTGCTCCAAATTAAATAAGGTCACCATTTCTGGCAGTAAAGAGGCCCTGGTGTGAAGCACCACTTTGTCTAGGAACAGAGAGAGATAAGGAGGCTTGGATGACAAAGCCTGCTGCTCACTCACCCTCTGGGCAGATGTTACTGCCACTAGAAAGGCTGTCTTGATAGTAAGCAGCCGGAGGCGACAATTGTGCAGCAGCTCAAAGGGAGCACACAAGAGGTAAGTGAGAACCAGAGTTAAGGCCCACTGAGGCATAATGAAGGGTGAGGGGAGAAATATATGCACACGCCCTTTGAGAAACCTGGGCAAGGGTAAGATTGAAGAGAAGAGTATCAGAAAGAGAGGCAGAAAGAGGGTCAATAGACTTTTCTGTACAATATGCTACAAATTTTTGCCATCAGTAAGCATATACCATTTTGATGGAGGGACACCTGGCTGCCAGAATAATGTTACAGAGTTTGAAAAGAAGGTCAAAAGCTATCAACTGTTGTTGCTCAATCTCAACGCAAGGAGGCAGAGAGATGACAGGTGCAGGTGGAGAACTCTCCCCTGCTGCTTGCAACAGAAGATTCTCTTGAAGGGGCAGCCTGATCGGAGGATCGGTGCTCATTTTCAGAAGCTCAGGATACCAGAATTTCTGCGGCCAGTCCAGAGCCACAAGTATGGGCCCGGTCATTCTAGATCTTCTTGAGAACTCTCGGCAGAAGTGGTATGGCCCGAAAGGCGTACAGGAGGCCTGAACTCCACTGGAGACAAAAAGCGTCTCCAACGCGCAAAACTGCTGACATTACGCGTTCTATTAGGAGGTGAACAGATCTAACCAAAGCTCTCCCTTTGGTCCTTGTGCTACCTCCGAATGCAGACGCCGCTCGTGATCTGCTAGGCATCGATAGGCGAGTTTGTCTGCCCTGGCGTTCAGAGGACCTGCCAGGTGTTGAACTTCCAGGGTTATGCTCTGTTGTTTCAGCCATGTGTCGAGGGTTGCAGGGCTTCTTGAGAATGGGTCCACAATCCCACTCCGCCCTGCTTGTTGCAGTACCACATGTCTGTGGTGTTGTCCATGAACACCTCCACTAACTTCCCCTTGACAGAGGGAAGAAATGCCTTCAAGGCTAGCCGAAGCTCCAGCAAGTTGATGTGGAGTCCGGATTCCTGTGATCTCCACCTCTCACAGATAGCCTCTGATCTCCACCTCTCCCAGATGGTCACCCCGTCTCAGGAGTGACGTACTTGTCAATACTGTCAGATCTGGTTGGGGAGAGGAGTCTGCCTGTGACCCTATCGCAGTTCGTCAGCCACCACTGCAAGTCTTTTGCAGTTCCCTTCAAGATCTGGATTGGAATGGGCTGGAATGGATTGGACTCGACAGGACTGGACTGGAATGTCAGAGAGATTCCCCTGATGCTGCACCCACTGGAAATTCAGGTTCCACTGCAGAGCCCACATATGCCATCTGGCATGATTCACCAGCAGGATGCAGGAGGCCATGAGGCCCAGCAGCCTCAGTGTCATTCTCAACAAAATCCAGGATAGAGGCTGAAACATTGGTATCCTACCCTGAGTATCCAGGACTAACTGCTCTGGAGATTAATCCTGAAACTGTACTGTGTCCAAAACAGCTGAGATGAAAGGGAGCAGCTGAGAAGGGAGTCAGGTGTGGCTTTGGCACATTTATAGTGTACCCAAGCAAATGTGGAAGATCCAAGTACTCGCACAGCTTGGGGAGCTTGTGCAGGACGGTGGCTGTCATAGGGCTGGCATGGTGGCATGCCCCTTCTGTAGCCACGAAAGGGGCGAAAGGCAGACTGGGGGCGAGGTGTCACTTACAGACTCGAGGACTTGGCCGTAGCCCACAAGTCTTTAAAGCGCTCCAGTGCCAAGTCTGTCTTCTTTCTGAAGAGAAGAGTTGCGTCAAAGGGCATGTCCATGAGGTTAGCCTGGAGATCCCATGAAAAGCCAGATGGCCACTGTCGACGAAACTGCTCTTCCAAGCGAGTCAGTTGTGTCCAAACCACACCTGATGGCGAACTTTGCTGCATCCCTCCCATCTTTCACTGCTTGGGAGAGGACAGCCAAGGCCTCCTCCTGTACCTGTGGCAGCACTTGCGCAACTGTTTCCCACAGGGTATGTGAATAATGGCCCAAAAGGCATGAGGTGTTCACCAGCCGCAATGCTAAGATGGTGGAAGAAAACATTTTCTTACCTAAGGTGTCCAGCCTCTTAGAGTCCCTGTCAGGGGTGGCAGGGAATGCGTCATGGGAAGTTGAGGCTTGGACTACCAAGCTCTCAGGGGTGGGGTGTTGGGTGGGGAAACTAGGATCACTTAGGGCAGAGCCATGGTGGAGGTGAATTGTCCTGTTCACAGGAGCCCCTGTGCTGGGCTTAAACTAAGTTCCCAGCAGGACATCAGTCAGTGCTTCACTGAAGGGCAATAGGGGTTCGGATGAGGAAGCTCCATGCTGAAGCACTTCCATCAAGAGGTTAGTCTTGAACAACACAGAGGGAAGTTCGAGGTCAAGGACCTGCGCTGGCTTCTTCACCACCATTGCGTAAGATGCTTCATTCTCTGTAGCCACAGGAGGTAGAGAGAGCAAGCCACTATCTGAAGAGGTATCCAGTCCACTGGCATCTGCTAGTTCATCATACATGTCCAATGAAATTGGGGTCTCTCGCCGGTATTCTAAGGGGTCCAGTGACCCCTCCCACTCTTCCCCATTCCTGGCTGTTTCCAGAAAATGCTCAGACAACAACCTAGGACCAATGGGTCTTGCCGGTGCCGTAACTGACATCAAGCTATGCTGTTCAACTGCATGTCGGCCGGGATGAGAATGGGGCTGGCACCACCATCAGTGTCGGGACCGGTGCTGGAGAAGGTCAGGTTGGCATGTCCGACTATGATGTGGATTCTATATCCAATCCACGAGACCACATTGGAGCCCAGGCCAGAGCTGTCAGTGCGGAATCTTATGGGGCCTCCTCTGACCCCGAGGGGCCTTAAAGTGCTCCAGAGGGGTTAGTTAGCTCAAATACATGGCACATGGCCTTGTAAAAGTTCTTTACTTGAGCAGAGGTCACTCTGGCTCCTGGAAATAGGAGGAAGGTTCATTGTCGGACCTGGCAATGGCTCTGCAGAACTGTGCTTGGAACGCCAATGTTCTAAGCTCATCGCGTCGGCCGACGGACGAGGAGAAGTCAAACACCTCTTCAACTTCTTTTGTTTCTTGTGCCTCTACCCTGAATGTCCTGAGGACTTTGAGTGAGAGGAAGATGACTTGGGGCTCCTGGAGCAGTCCCATGACCACCTTTTCGATCAGGACCGAGACCCTCTAAGAGTCACGCTAAATGGCGTTGACTGCCGGGCTGCAAGCAGCTTTAGGGACTACTCCCTCAAAGCTTTTGGCGTCATGGCCCGGCAGTCTAAGCATAACTTTGAGTTACGGTCGTGCTTGAGACACTATAAACATACCAGGTGAGGGTCCGTAACCAGCATGGTGCAGTGACAGGTGCCACAAGGCTTAAACCCTACTTTCCTAGATAACATTCCTACTGCACATTTCCAAAAATACTTGGCAAAATGTAAAAAAAAACTGTCAAAAAGAAGAGATACCTCTTCTCCGGATCAGCACTAACAGGTGCGGAAAGAAAAGAACTGACGTATGCGTGCCTGTGTGGCGTCTATATAGATGACCCCAACATCACTTCCAGTGTCAACAAAGCTGCGTGGAACCAAACGAAACCACCTGACAACACACAGGGATACTTCTGGATCCAGTCTGACGCCTGGGAAATTCAAAGGTAAGGATCCCGCAGCTAGATATTAGGCTTAAAGCAATGGTTGTTTTGCATCTTAGTTGTGGCAGAGTCACTATCATACACACTATTAGGAATAACCAGCATCACAAACATACTGGCTGTAGTAGATGTAACTGATAGGAAAGCAACAATTTTCCTTAACTCATTTGTGCTCCAGACATTGGGTGTCCACAACCCTTCAGAAAACTTTACAGATGCCACTTCTAAAGAACAGACTTTGTTCTCGACATTGGTGACAACTACACCAAAAGCAAACTTACCATAGGGAATAGTTTTGCTACATGCACCATTTAATCAAAGGTGACAGAAAGGATACCTTTGTACGTTTAAGTGCGAAAAAGCACCAATAGAATTGTGATTTTAAAGAACTACAATAGTCAAGGAGTTTCAAGGAGTGACTAATTGAACCGTTTCTCTTGCCTTTTCTCCTACACTTGTAGTCAGGATTCAGAATGATGACTTGTTCGACATATAATGCAAGATCATTACAGCACATATTGTGCAAGCAAATGGAATAGTAACACACATAATACATTAATAAAGACATCATATTGAAACACCTTGGAAAAGAAATCAGTTGGGGTGCCTACCTTAGACAACTGTTAAGAAAGTCCAAGAAACCTGTATCACTGCTGTGCACCATCACAGCTAGATCTTTGCTGTTCGGGCGTCTTTTCTTCCCCTTGCTGTTTGTAATACTCTTAGGAGCACCTTTTGCATCTTTAAAATATAAGCAACAAAATAATTGTAAAGGGTATAAGGGCCAACTCTTTATTTACTCTAGTGTTTAAACTGCAATTTGTAGATTAACCAACCAATTTTTAAAGCTATATTCATGAATCACCTTCTTGGGATGTGGCACCCTCCTTTTAATCTCCTAACAATAAATGAACATGAACACCTATATATTGCAGCTCTCTGGACTTAACATGCACTAACTAGGCACCTTTATACCTTAAGTGGAGCTTGTAGGAAGTTGGCTCTGTATATACTATCTCAAAGTGAGAGATAGTGCGCACAGAGTCCAAGGGTTCCCCTTAGAGGTTGAAAGTGGCAAAATTAGATAATAATAATGCTCTATTTTGTGGCAGTGTGGTCGAGCAGTAGGCTTATCAGAGGTTAGTGTTAAGCACTTGTTGCACACACACAGGCAATAAATGAGGAACACACACTCAAACACTTAACACCAGGCCAAAAGGTTTTATGTAGAAAACTATATTTTCTTAATTTATTTTAGAACCACAAGATTCAAGATTTGAGGTAAGTACATAAAATGCAAGGTACTTCACACAGGTAAGTATAGAACTTCGATTTAAAACAGTAGTACACACAGTTTTGGTTAAAATGGCAATAAACTATTTTAAAAGTGGACACTGCAAAAATCAACAGTTCATGGGGGAGGTAAGTTTGGTTAGGTTTCTCAGTTAAGTAAAGCACTTACACAGTCAGTCTCCTGGGTATAGGCAGCCCACCGTTGGGGGTTTAAGGCAACCCGAAAGCCACAGTACCAGCAACACAGGGCCGGTCAGGTGCAGAGGTCAAAGGAGGGCCCAAAACACATAGCCGCCTATGAAGAACAGGGGTGCTCCGGTCCTAGTCTGCTTACAGGTAAGTACCTGCGACCTCAGGGAGCAGACCAGTGGGGGTTTGTAGAGCACTGGGGGGGGCACACAAGCCAACAAAACACACCCTCAGCAGCACAGGGGCAGCCAGGTGTAATAGGCAAAGTAGGCATCGGGTTTGCTATAGAAAGCAAAGGAGGGACCCGGGGGTCACTTAGGCGATGCAGGCAGGGCACAGGGGGGTTTCTTGGGCAAGCCACAGACTGGGCTAGAAGGAGAGCCACCTGCTGGTCACTCCTGCGCTGGTAGGTGGTTCCTCTCCATCCTGGGGGCTGCGGGTGCAGTGCTTGGTTCAGGCATCAGGTTCCTTTGTTAACCGGCAGTCGCGGTCAGGGGGAGCCTCTGGATCCTTTCTGCAGCCGTTGCTGCGGGTGTGCAGGGGGGTCGACTAAGGGGGTCCACGTCATTGGAGTTGCCTGAGAGTCATCTCTGCGGTGTTTGTTGTCCTGGACTTGAGCCGGGGGCGTCGGGTGCAGAGTGTGAAGACTCACGCTTCTGGTGGGAAGTGAGAGTCTCTTTAAAGTTGTTTCAAAGTTACAAAGTTGTTGCAGTTTCTGAACAGTGACGCTGTTCTCTGGAGTTTCTTGGTCCTTTAGGTGCAGGGCAGCCCTCTGAGTTCTCAGAGGTCGCCGGTCCCGCTGGATGCGTCACTGTGCACGTTCTTTGAGTCTGGAGACAGGCTGGTAGGGCTTGGGCCAAGTCAGTTGATGTCTCCATCGTCTCTGCGGGCCCTTCAGGTCAGCAGTCCCTCTTTCTTCAGCTTGCATAAATCTGTTTTCCTGGGTTCAGGGTCGCCCCTAAATACTAAATTTAGGGGTGTGTTTAGGTCTGTGGGGCAGTAGCCAATGGCTACTGTTCTTGAGGGTGGCTACACCCTCTTTGTACCTCCTCCCTAAGTGGAGGATGGCACATCCCTATCCCTATTGGGGGAATGCTCCAAACTCAAGATGGAGGATTTCTAAAGGCAGGGATCACCTCAGCTCAGGGCACCTTAGGGGCTGTCCTGACTGGTAGGTGACTCCTCCTTGTTTTTCTCATTATCTCCTGCGGACTCGCCGCCAAAAGTGGGGGCTGTATTCAGAGGGGCAGGCATCTCCACTACCTGGGATGTCCTGGGATGCTGTAACAACAGGCAGGAGCCTTTGAGCCTCACCACTGGGTGTTATAGTTCCTGCAGGGGGAAGTGGGAAGCACCTTCACCTAGTACAGGCTTTGTTCCTGGCCACAGAGTGGCAAAGGCACTCACCCCATGTGGCCAGAAACTCGTCTGGTTGTGGCAGGCTGGCAGAAACTGGTCAGCCTCGCACTAGGAGTCAGACTGGTATTCAGGGGACATCTCTAAGATGCCCTCTGGGTGTATTTTACAATAAATTCCACACTGACATCAGTGTGCATTTATTGTGCTGAGACATTTGATACCAAACTTCCCAGATTTCAGTGTAGCCATTATGGAACTGTGGAGTTCGTAAACTGACAGACTCCCAAACCATATACTCTTTATGGCCACCCTGCAAGGTTTTGCTTAGACACTGTAGGGGCATAGTGCTCATGCAACTATGCCCTCACCTGTGGTATAGTGCACCCTGCCTCCGGGCTGTAAGACCTGCTAGAGGGGTGACTTACCTATGCCACAGGCAGTGGGTTGTGGGCATGGCACTCTGAGGGGAGTGGCATGTCGACTTAGTCTTTTTTCTCCCCAACAGTACACACAAGCTGTGAGGCAGTGTGCATGTGCTGAGTGATGGGTCCCCAGGGTGGCATAATACATGCTGCAGCCCTTAGAGACCTTCCCTGGCCACAGGACCCTTGGTACCAGGGGTACCATTTATAAGGGACTTATCTGTGTGCCAGAGCTGTGCCAATAGTGGGAACAAAGGTACAGTTTAGAGAAAGATCACTGGTGCTGGGGCATGATTAGCAGGGTCCCAGCACACTTTCAATCATAACTGGAATCAACAAAAGGCAAAAAGTTAGGGGTTAACCATGCCAAGGAAGGCATTTCCTTACACCCCCCCCCACCCAAACGAAAGAGGATGAGGCTAACCTTTCCGAAGAGAGTCTTCATTTTCTAAGTGGAAGAACCTGGAAAGGCCATCAGCATTGGCCTGGGCAGTCCCAGGTCTGTGTTCCACTACAAAGTCCATTCCCTGTAGGGATATAGACCACCTCAATAGTTTAGGGTTTTCTCCTTTCATTTGCATCAGCCATCTGAGAGGTCTGGGGTCAGTTTGAACTGTGAAGTGAGTACCAAAAAGGTATGGTCTCTACTTCTTCAGGGACCAAAACACAGCAAAGGCCTCCCTCTCAATGGCACTCCAACGCTGCTCCCTGGGGAGAAACCTCCAGCTAATAAAAGCAACAGGCTGGTCAAGGCCATCATCATTTGTTTGGGGCAGGACTGCTCCTTTCCCATGCTCAGAGGCATCAGTCTGCACAATTGTCCACATCAGGACAGTGCGCGCTCTACGGGGAACAAAAATGCAAAAACCCAGCCTTTATGCAAGGACATAATTCATGCATTGTATTTATATGCAGTATGTTAACCTTTTGCATTGCAGACTTTAACCTTGAAAAACACTATTAATGATGTTTGCAATAACTGTTCATGTGCAATGTATTGCTGTAGGCTTACTGAGTGTGTTAGAATGTTGTCCTTTTCTAGGGCATTCTAGAAGCTTTCCCTGCAGCATGACTGGGTGTGGTTCGTGGGCTGGGCCAGACTCTATATAAGGGAGCCAGCCCAGCTCCATGTACTCACTATTCAGAGGTCCCAGTGCAGAGCAGCAGCAACTTCCTGAGTTCCTGTTCTGGAGGCCTACCTTGATGTTCCAGGCCTGCCCCGCATTATATTGGTGATCCTTGAGCACGGTGGTAAGGCGGAAGTAGGGATGGGCCCCCGACCCCGTTCTCAGAGATTCTTGAGTTTTGGGCCAACTCATGGAACTTTCAGAGTACGCGAGTCATTGCTCTCATATAAACCTTGGTGTTCGGATCGGCAAAGGCTTGCGCGATTGTTTCATGGCATTTGCATATTCTTTTTGGAATCGGCAGTGTGCGCGATTCATTTTCCGCATGTAAACCTTGATGTTCGGATCGGCAAAGGCTTGCGCGATCATTTTATGGCATTTGCATATTCTTGTTAGAATCGGCAGTGTGCGCGATTCATTTCCCGCATGTAAACCTTGATGTTCGGATCGGCAAAGGCTTGCGCGATAATTTCATGGCACTTGCATATTCTTGTTGGAATCAGCAGTGTGCACAATTCATTTCCCGTTTGTAAGCCTTGATGTTGGGATCGGCAAAGGCTTGCGCGATCATTTAATGGAATTTGCATATTCTTGTTAGAATTGGCAGTGTGCGTGATTCATTTCCTGCATGTAAACCTTGGTGTTCAGATCGGCAAAACCTTGCGCGATCATTTCTTGGAAGTTAAAACTTTGATATGTAGTGTTTGTTGAAGTGCACACATTTATCCTGGGCATCTGGATTTTCTGCATAGACGCTAAACTCAAAATGTGACATTCTTTGTGCGAATTAAGTTCCTAGTACAATTCCTATTGTTTTCCTGGGAATGTTTCAGATTGCCTTAGTCCTCATGTTTGAAATGCAATGTTTGTTCTGAAACATTATTCTAGAAGGTTCTTGTATTCCTAGACAGTATGTGACATTTCATGAAAAGCCCATAAGAAACATTGTATTAACTATTCTTGATTTTTTTTCCAGGTACCCAGAGTTCTTGAGGTCTAGTGATAGTAATTTCTTAGGTTATCCTTGATTACAGTATGAAAACGCTTAGAGCCATCGTCTAGTGAAAGTAACTGTGATTATATCTTGATATTGTGTTGTTTAACCTTTTGCTTCCTACAGGTCTCCTTCCCAGCTGTTCCCTACCTAATCCCCTTTTCCCCCACTTGGACTCTCTCAGGCTCTGTGATATTTCTATCAGAGTTTTGGAGCTGTCTAGTGGTGGGCATGTTGGGAACATGCACAGGCCCAAGGATCTGGTCTCCCTGACAACAATGAACTGCTTTGAATAATATGGAGCTTTCAAAACTGGTGCTGTACACATAGCTTGCTTCAGGGTGTCAAATGCCTTTTGACAGTCCAAGGTCCAGTTAACTTCCTTGGGCATTTTCTTAGAGGTCAGTTCTGTGAGGGGTGTCACTATGGATCCATATCCCTTCATAAATCTCCTGTAGTACCCAGTCAAGTCAAGGAATTCCCTGACTTGAGTCTGGGTTTTTGGGGCGTCCCAGTCCAGAATAGTCTGGGTCTTGGGTTGGAGTGGCTGAGCCTGGCCTCCACCTACAAGGTGTTCCAAGTAAACCGCAGTTCCCTGCCCTATCTGACATTTAGATGCCTTGATAGAAAGGGCTGCTGCGTGCAGGGCCTGCAAAACCTTACTCAGATGAACCAGGTGATCCTGCCAGGTGGAGCTAAAGACAGCAATATCATCTAGATATGCTGCACTAAGGGACTCCAAGCCAGCAAGGACTTGATTCATCAACCTTTGGAAGGTGGCAGGGGCATTCTTTAAGTGAAAGGGCATAACAGTAAACTGATAATGACCATCAGGTGTAGAGAATGCTGTCTTTTCTTTTGCTCCAGGTGCCATTTTGATTTGCCAGTACCCTACTGTCAAGTCAAAGGTACTTCAGAATTTGGCTGCACCTTGTATGTATATTAGCTCATCTGCCCTTGAAATGGGCTGAGAATCTGTTTTAGTGACAAGAGTTGTGCCCTCTGTAGTCCACACAAAACCTCATCTCTTTCTTGCCATCTTTGGTGTGAGGTTTGGGGACCAAGACCACTGGGCTAGCCCAGAGACTGTCAGAGTGCTCAATCACTCCGAACTCCAGCATCTTGTGGACTTCGACCTTGAGGCTTTCTTTGACTTGGTCAGACTGTCTGAATATTTTATTCTTGTCAGGCATTCTGTCTCCTGTGTCCACATCATGGGTACACAGGTGTGTCTGACCAGGGGTCAAGGAAAAGAGCTCAGTAACTGCTGGAGGACCTTCCTGCAGTCAGCTTGCTGTTGGCCAGAGAGGGTGTCTGAATAGAGCACTCCATCTACTGAGACATCCTTAGGATCAGTGGAGAGGAGATCAGGGAGAGGTTCACTCTCTGCTTCCTGGTCCTCATCTGTAACCATTAACATGGTTACATCTGCCCTGTCATGATAGAGTTTAAGGCGGTTAACATGGCTCACCCTCTTGGGGGTCCTGCTAGTGCTCAGGTCTACCAGGTAGGTGACCAGGCTCTTTTTCTCTAGCACTGGGTAAGGGCCACTCCATCTGTCCTGGAGTGCCCTGGGAGCTACTGGCTCCAGAACCCAGACTTTCTGCCCTGGCTGAAACTCAACCATAGCAGCCTTTTGGTCATACCACAACGTCTGGAGTTGTTGGCTGGCCTCAAGGTTTTTGCTTGCCTTTTCCATGTACTCTGCCATCCTTGAACATAGGCCTAGTACATAGTCCACCACATCTTGTTTAGGCTCATGGAGAGGTCTCTCCCTGCCTTCTTTTACAAGTGCCAGTAGTCCCCTTACAGGATGGCCAAACAGAAGCTCAAAGGGGGAAAACCCTACTCCTTTCTGTGGCACCTCTCTGTAGGCGAAAAGCTGGCATGGCAAGAGGACATCCCATCTTTTTTTGAGTTTTTCCGGGAGCCCCATGATGATACCTTTCAATGTCTTGTTAAATCTTTCTACAAGACCATTGGTTTGTGGATGATATGGTGTGGTGAATTTGTAAGTCACCCGACACTCATTTCACATGTGTTTTAGGTAAGCTGACATGAAGTTAGCACCTCTGTAAGAAACCACCTCCTTAAGAAATCCCACTCTGGTAAAAATACCTATGACTGCTTTAGCTACTGCAAGAGCAGTAGTGGACCAAAGGGGAATTGCCTCAGGGTTCCTGGTAGCATGATCCACTACTACCAAGATATATTGGTTCCCTGATGCTGTGGGAGGTTCAAGTGGACACACTATGTCCACTCCCACTCTCTCAAAGGGGACCCCCACCACTGGAAGTGGAATGAGGGGGGTCTTTGGATGGCCACCCGTCTTACCACTGGCTTGACAGGTGACACAGGAGGTGCAAAACTTCTTAACCTTCTGGGACATATTGGGCCAATTGCAATGGTTGACTAATCTCTTCCAAGTCTTGGTTTGTCCCAAATGCCCAGCAAGGGGAATGTCATGGGCTAAGGTCAGAATGAACTCCCTAAACTCCTGAGGCACTACCATTCTCCTAGTGGCACCAGGTTTGGGATCTCTTGCCTCAGTGTAAAGGAGTCCATCTTCCCAATAGACCCTGTGGGTTCCACTGACAGTTCATTTTTCTTGCTCAGCTGCTTGCTGTCTTAGGCTTTCAAGAGAGGGACAAATCTTTTGTCCCTTACACAGCACTTTCCTTGAGGGTCCCCCTGGGCCCAAGAGCTCAGCGTGATACGGCTCCAGCTCCATGGACTCAGTTCCCTCAGGGGATAGAACATCTTCCTGGGAAGAGAGGTTCTGTTTCTGTTGCTGTGTAGAAGCTGGTTCCCCAGTCTTATTTATTTTTCTCTTGGAAGGTTGGGCCATTGTTCCAGACTCCAACATTTCTTTTTCACCCTGAGCCCTGCTCTGTGCCCTTGTCTTGACACACACCAGTTCAGGGATACCCAGCAGTGCTGCATACGTCTTGAGCTCTACCTCAGCCCATGCTGAGGACTCCAGATCATTCCCCAGCAGACATTCTACTGGGATTGCAGAGGAGACTACCACCTGTTTCAGGCCAGTGACCCCTCCCCATTCTAAAGTTACCATTGCCATGGGATGGACTTTAGTTTGATTGTCAGCATTAGTGACTGGATATGTCTGTCCAGCCAGGAACCTTCCTGGGGAAACCAGTTTGTCTGTCACCATTGTGACACTGGCACCTGTATCCCTCAGGGCTTCTACTCTAGTCCCATTGATTAAGAGCTGCTGCCTGTATTTTTGCATGTTGGGCGGCCAGGCAGCAAGTGTGGCTAAATCCACCCCACACTCAGAGACTAATGTAGTTTCAGTGTGGACCCTGATTTGCTCTGGGCACACTGTTGATCCCACCTGGAGACTGGCTATTTCAGTACTTAGCTGTGGTAGTATTAGCTGTGGGACTTTTCTTTGGACAGGCCTTGTCTCCAGTTTGGTGTCCATGCTGTCTACAGTTTTGACACCAGGCCTTCTTGGGATCACAGTTTTTACCCTTATACCTATTTGTGGACTGCGAAGGGGCTCGGGCCCACCCTCCTGAGCAGGTTTTTGGGGCCCTGTAGAAGACTCATTAATTTTGCCCTTAGATGTCTCACCAACCTTCTCCTGGGGAGGCTTTGTAACCCCTTTCTTTTGGGCACCCCCTGTGGAAGTCTTGGTCACCCTAGTCTTGACCCAGTGATCTGCCTTCTTTCCTAATTCTTGGGGAGAAATTCAGATGTTGATGCAGTTTGTCATTGAAGCAATTACTTCACAGATGTTCTTTCATAAACAAGCTATACAGCCCATCATAGGCCCTCATTATGACCCTGGCGGTTGGCGGAGAAGTGGCGGTCTTACCGCCAACAGGCTGGCGGTAAAAAAAATTGAATTATGACGGTCATCCGCCACTTCTCCGTTCCGATCGCCAGGGCTGAGACGACTGCTGGGCTGGAGACTTGGGTCTCCAGCCCGGCGGCCGTCACAAGACCGCCGGCGGTATCACGACCCGGCTGACCGCCATGGATTTAATGGGGTTGGGAACTGCCATGAAATCCATGGCGTTAAGCACTATCAGTGCCAGGGAATTCCTTAGAACGTGATTCGGTGGGCGGTGTTCTGTTGACGGGGCGGTGGAGGTGGAGCAACCTCCACTTCCCCTCCGACCACCAGTATGGCTGCTGGCGGCTCTCCGTCCGGAAAAGGATGGAGGGCTGCCAGCAGTCATAATTCGCCGAGCGGAAAACCGCCTGCACTGGCGGTCTTCAGCACGGCAGTCCCTCAGCGGTCTTGCAAAAAGACCGCCGAGGTTGTAATGACCACCATAATCACTTACACCACTGCCAGTTATCCAACCATCTAGTGTTTTGACTAAGAAGTCAACAAATTCAACCCAGATCTGGCTCGAGGATTTTTGAGCCCCCCCAAACCTAATCCTGTACTCCTCAGTTGATCATCCAAAGCCCTCAATCAGGGTAGCCTTCCCAGTGAACATTTCCAAAAGGAGAGCTTCCCAGTGAGATCTGCTTACTTTTCTGGTTGCACAAGCCCTCTCAAAAGCTGTGAACCACTTGGTGATGTCATCACCATCTTTATATTTAGTTACAATCCCTTTGGGGATTTTTAGGATGTCGGTATTCTCTCTGACCCTATTTAAGCTGCTGCCACCATTTATGGGAGTTGAACCCATCTCTTCTCTTTCCCTTTCTATGGCTAGGAGCTGCTTCTCCAAAGCCAGTCTTTTGGAAATCCGCCTAACAGGGTGTCCTCTTCATTGAGGCTGTCCTCAATGCTTACAATGGCACTGGTCTCCCCTGTGGAAGAACCAGGCTCTCTGACTATGATTTGTGGAGTCAGGGTTCTGGGAACCCTGTTCTCCCCAATTAGGACAGGAGGGGTGAGTTCTTCCTGTTCACTCATTTCCCCATCTGAAGGAGCACCCTCCACATCAGAGGGGTGGTCCCTTGTGAACTCTGCCAAGAGCTCCTGGAACTTTGCCTTGGTAGGGTTGGACCCAGTCTTTATCTTTTTTAGTTTACAGAGAGACCTTAACTCTGATATCACTAGATGCAGGTAAGGGGTGCGGTTCAGTTCCATCACCATCTCATCTGTCTGACTCATTATGACTCTAAAAGTTGGGATTACTTTTTAAGAATCTAAAAACTACTTCTAGAACTTAAATCAAAACTTTTGCAAACTTTTAAACTCTAAAAGAAATGATAACAGGGACTTACACAAGGCCCTAGCAAAAATCTATTTCTAATGATAATTTTTGGAATTTTAGTCGTGTGATCAGGTATTGGCTGAGTAGTCCAGCAAATACAAAGTCTTAGACCCCACCGCTGATCCACCAAAGTAGGAAATTGGCTCTGTATATACTATCTCAAAGTGCGAGCTAGTGTGCACAGAGTCCAAAGTTTCCCCTTAGAGGTTGATAGTGGAAAAATTAGATAATACTAATGCTCTATTTTGTGGTAGTGTGGTCGAGCAGTAGGCTTATCAGAGGGTAGTGTTAAACACTTGTTGTACACACACAGGCAATAAATGAGGAACACATACTCATAGACTGAACTCCATGCCAAAAGGTTTTATATAGAAAAATATATTTTCCTAATTTATTTTATAACCACATGATTCAAGATTTGATGTAAGTACATAAAATGCAAGGTACTTCACACAGGTAAGTATAGAACTTTGATGTAAAACAGTAGTACACACGGGGGGTGATTCTAACCCTGGCGGTCGGTGATAAAGCGGCGGCCAAACCGCCAACAGGCCGGCGGTCGAAAAAATGGAATTCTGACCCTGGCGGGAACCGCCAACACAGCCCGCCACATTAACACTCCGCCCCCCACGGCGGTACAGACAAACAGCGCGGCGGTCACCGCCAAGAGGCAGGCGGCAGACAATGTACCGCCCACAGTATCACAACTCACCAATCCGCCACCTTTTCCGGGGCGGGAGCCCCGCCGATAAAAACACGGCGGAAACAGACTACGAACGGGAAAACGCTCACCAAAACACACTCCACGAGTACGGAGGACAGCATGGAACCCGAATTAAACATCCTACCTGCTCTCGTCTACCTGCTCATCTACCACGAGTACGAACGCCGGCGCATACGACAACGGTGAGGACTGCACCTACGACACACAGGAGGGGGGAGGACGAAAGGTTACGGGAACACACATATGCGACCCCCACCCCCCCAAACAATGTACACACCAATGCAGAGCTACAATGCACAGTGACACCACCCAAACCCCCCTGAAAAATGCAAAGACATAATTAAATTGTGAAGAAAAATGTATATAAAAAATAGACTCTGATAAATATAGGTCAACTATGCAAAATATCCATACCAAAATAATACTATATACACTGCCATGGAGAACCGAGGCAATTAGTCCTCTACATCAAAATTAAATAGAACAGTCCGTGGGCCACAGTGTAGCGACACAAGGGCAAAGCCCACACAGGAGACCTGAGTCCTTTGGAGAGAACACTGCAGGGGCATCTGATGAAAAAACTACAGGCACCTCAGGGGGAAGGGGAGGGGGGGGCACCACAGCCACATGAGTCCACGACGCCAGATCCACGAAGGGGCCACCATGCCCATTGATGTATCCTGGGGAGTGCAAAGCCACAGTCTCTCAAGTCCCTACAGTGGGTGGATTGCCCACTGTGCCATCCTGGGGAGTGCAAAGCCACAGTGTCTCAAGTCCCTACAGTGGGTGGCTTGCCCACTGTGCCATCCTGGGGAGTGCAAAGCCACAGTCTCTCAAGTCCCTACAGTGGGTGGATTGCCCACTGTGCCATCCTGGGGAGTGCAAAGCCACAGTCTCTCAAGTCCCTACAGTGGGTGGCTTGCCCACTGTGCCATCCTGGGGAGTGCAAAGCCACAGTCTCTCAAGTCCCTACAGTGGGTGGATTGCCCACTGTGCCATCCTGGGGAGTGCAAAGCCACAGTCTCTCAAGTCCCTACAGTGGGTGGCTTGCCCACTGTGCCATCCTGGGGAGTGCAAAGCCACAGTCTCTCAAGTCCCTACAGTGGGTGGCTTGCCCACTGTGCCATCCTGGGGAGTGCAAAGCCACAGTCTCTCAAGTCCCTACAGTGGGTGGATTGCCCACTGTGCCATCCTGGGGAGTGCAAAGCCACAGTCTCTCAAGTCTCTACAGTGGGTGGCTTGCCCACTGTACCATCCTGGGGAGTGCAAAGCCACAGTCTCTCAAGTCTCTACAGTGGGTGGCTTGCCCACTGTTCAATCCTGGGGAGTGCAAAGCCACAGTCTCTCAAGTTGATAACAGTCTCCACTGGTTCTGGAGGGGGACTGGTGCCCAGAGTGCTTCATCCTGTTAAGGACTGAGGTAGTGGATGCTGTTCTCCACTGGTTCTGGAGGGGGACTAGTGCCCAGAGTGCTTCATCCTGTTAAGGACTGAGGTAGTGGATGCTGTTCTCCACTGGTTCTGGAGGGGGACTGGTGCCCAGAGTGCATCACTCTCCCTGTGACGGTCCCAGTTCCGTCACTGCCCCTGCCGCATATGGGCTAGCGGTGCTTGAGTCGGCGGTGCTTGCCCTGTTCATTGGTGCATGCCATGGCGGTCTTTGCCCTGTTCAGCGGTGCTTGCCCTGTTCAGCGGTGCTTGACTTTGCTGTCTCTGACCTGTTCAGCGGTGCTTACCATGGCGGTCTTTGCCCTGTTCAGCAGTGCATGCCATGGCGGTCTTTGCCCTGTTCAGCAGGGCTTGCCCTGTTCAGCGGTGCTTGACTTTGCTGTCTCTGACCTGTTCAGCGGTGCATGCCATGGCGGTCTTTGCCCTGTTCAGTGGTGCATGCCATGTTCAGCTGTGCTTGACTTTGCTGTCTCTGACCTGTTCAGCGGTGCATGCCTTGGTGGTCTTTGCCCTGTTCAGCGGTGCATGCCATGGCGGTCTTTGCCCTGTTCAGCGGTGCTTGCCCTGTTCAGCGGTGCTTGACTTTGCTGTCTCTGACCTGTACAGCGGTGTTTGCCATGGCGGTCCATCATTGCCCAGCGCGGCTGTGGCTGCCGGGGCCCTCCTGGGCACTGACTCTGGCGGTGGCCTCCTGGCCAGTGACAATGGGACTGCCCTCCTGGGCACTGACTCTGGCGGTGGCCTCCTGGCCAGTAACGATGGGACTGCCCTCCTGGGCACTGACTCTGGCGGTGGCCTCCTGGCCAGTGACGATTGGGCTGGCGGTGGCCTCCTGGGCAGCGGGGATGATGGCGGGCTTCTCCGCTGTGCTGCTCTTCCCAGACTTTGGCGCTGTCTTCTGCCTCTTCCCCACCTTGGGAGGAGTCACAGCTGAGTGGACAGTACCCCCGGGACCCTTGTGAGCGGCTTTGCCGGCTGGAGTCTTCCCCCTATCCCGTCGGGCACTGTCCAACTTCTGGTGCTTCACAGGGGGGGGGGGGACTGGCTGTGCTGTGGCTCTGTGTCACACTGGCTGACCTGGTGCCCGGTGCACTCCACATACCTCTAACAGGCACCACTGGTACCGGAGATGTTTTGGCTGAGGTGCTAGTACGGGACCTATGAATTGGAGGGGAGGAGGTGGTGGGAAAGAGGTCAAGGTTGCTCAGGAAAGGTTTCTGACGAACACTGGGACGGGTAGCTGGAGGGGGTCTGGGAGTGGATGAAGAGGAGGTGGTTGTAGGAGGTGTAACTTTTGTTGATTTGGGTGCAGGTGCATGCGCTGGAGGCTGTTGTGAGGTGGATGGCTGTTGGGTGGGTGTGTGCCTGCGTTTGTGTACTTTGGGAGGGGGCGTCACAGACACACTGGGAAAGGACACGGGATGTGTAAATGGTAGTGGGGATGGTGAGTGCAGGTGAGCGGGTGTGGTGGTGGGTGTGCTGGTGCGGGACGTAGTGGCTGTAGTGGTAGTGCATGCAGGTGAGAGTGTAGACGATACTGGGAGGGAGGAGGGAGACGACGACGAGGGGGACACAGTGGAGGCAGTGGATGTTGCTGTGTCTGTATGTGGGTGATGCTTGCGTGAGTGCCTGTGGGATGTGTGGTGCTTATGTTTGCCTGAGCTTCCCTTGTGTGTTGACGTGTGTGCAGGCTGGTCTGATGGTGTGCTTGGGATAGGCTGGGGTACAGGGGATTGGGTCTGGGTGGAGGAAGTTGGAGGGGGGAGGCTAGAGACAGGGACAATGGCTGCCATCAGTGCTGAGGCCAGAGATTGCAGGGTTCGATGATGGGCAGCCTGACCAGAATGAATGCCCTCCAGGAATGCATTAGTGTGTTGCAACTCCCTTTCTACACCCTGGATGGCATTCACAATGGTAGACTGCCCAACAGTGAGTGACCTGAGGAGGTCAATGGCCTCCTCACTGAGGGCAGCAGAGGTGACAAGGGCAGGGGCTGAGGTGCCTGGGGCGAAGGTGATGCCCACCCTCCTGGGTGAGCGGGCACGGGGCGAAGGCTGAGGGGCTGCTAGGAGGGCGGTGCTGGTAGGGGGGTGGCGGCTGTACCTGTAGAAGTGGGGGGCACAGATTTTGCAGCCACCACAAGGGAGCTCCCATTGGAGGACGAGTCCGTGTCACTGGTTGCTGATCCTGTGACCGCCGTGAAGCTCCCCTCGCCCTCCGTCCCACTGGTGTATTCAGAGTCTGTGGTGTGGCCCTCCATGGCCATGTGGGATGCAGCTCCCTCGTGCTCCGGTGCCACTGTACCTGCACCTGAAGATGCTGATGCACAAAAGAATAGGGAGAGCACAAAAGGGGGGGTGGGGATGACAGAAGAAAGACAGGTTGAGTGCATGGCTTACCGCTACCGTTGGCGGACAATACAGACACAGCAGCCCCCTGCACTACACCGCACTGTTGGGCTCTACTGATGCAGTTCCTGGGATATGGCCTACATGGCTATGGTGGACATCAGCACACATAGATGACACAGGGGCATTTATACCTGTACCTGGCACTCTACAGAAGTGGGGTGGAGTGCCACATGGCCTGCATTACGGAGGGGCATAGCCTACGGAACTCGCCCTGGCCTAGGGAAACCCACAGCCCTCCTCCCCCACCCAGACACCTTCACCGCGCGCAAGGTCCGCTGCATGAGAGTGTACTCACCCCCTTGTGTCTGGTGTGATGCCCTCAAGCGCCCATCCAACTCAGGGTATGCCACCGCCAGGATCCGGAACATCAGGGGGGTCATGGTGCAACGGGCATCCCTCCCACGTTGGGAGGCCATCCCCAGCTGAGCCTCCGCCGTCTTCTTGCTCCAGCGGCGAATGTCCTCCCATCTTTTACGGCAGTGGGTGCTCCGTCTCTGGTGGACCCCCCAGGGTCCGGACGTCCTTGGCGATGGCACGCCAAATCTCCTTCTTCTGGTGGGCGCTGACCTAAATGAAAAGTACAGGGGAAGAAGAGAAGTCATTACCAACTGCACCGTCGAAGTGAGTGGCCCACATCCCTACCCTTGCCATGTGGCACATGCATTCACAGTCCTTCATGCTCGCAGAACTCTTCCCCCTTCCTTCTTACAACCAGCCCTCTCCACCCAGGCATAGCCCATACAACTTGCTCCCTGTGTACTCACCTGTTGGTCTGGAGGACCGTAGAGTAGCGTGTACTTGGGGAGGACCCCGTCCACGAGCTTCTCCAACTCCTGTGCAGTGAAGGCAGGGGCCCTTTCCCCAGACGCACAAGCCATTGTCTCTTCCAGACCGAGGTCACAGCAGCACTTGCAGTATAGGTCCTCTCCTGTCGAAGATCAGGTATCGAGTGATTCAACAGATAGAAAATGGCGGTGACGTCCGCGGCGGTGACGTCCGTGGCGGTGCGTACCATCACCGCCGGCGCACTTCGTCATTGGCTTCTGGGACCCATAGGGTCCAATGCTAACCAATGCAGCATTGCGCTGCGGTCTTCGACCGCCTACCGCGATGGTGTACAACGCCAGCGCAGTTACCTCACATCCCATTGTCCCAGTTTAGAGGTCAGGCAGCCGCCATTTCAGGGGCCCACATGGCTTCATTTTCAACTGCGTCACACATACCTAGGCCTGGACTCAACACACATACAGACAACTTTTTGGATTATGTTTCGTGTTCTGTGTAGCTGTGGGTATATACCTCTGAGTTGTTTGACTCTGTGGTCGCTGTTGTCCTTCCTAGGCACCGTCAGCTGGGACATGTGAGGAGATGGCGGAATCCTCCGGTGTACCGACCGCTGGTGGACCTGTTGACAATGGAGGAGCGACATTTAATCATCACCTACAGGTTTGACCGTGCCACAATCCAGGAACTGTGTACCCAGTTGGAGCCTGACCTGATGTCAGCAATCCGCCATCCCACAGGAATCCCCCCTCAAGTGCAGGTGCTATCAGTGCTCCATTTCCTTGCAAGTGGGTCATTTCAAACAACAGTGGCCATTGCACCAGGAATGTCCCAGCCTATGTTTTCCAACGTGTTGTCCAGAGTATTGTCTGCCCTGCTGAAACACATGAGGAGCTACATCGTTTTCCCTCAGGTGTAGTATTTGGCTACTGTTAAAGGTGACTTCTATGCCCTTGGACATATCCCTAACATCATAGGTGCCATTGATGGGACCCATGTGGCTTTGGTCCCCCCCCACAGGAGTGAACAGGTGTACAGGAACCGGAAGAGTTATCATTCCATGAATGTACAGATGGCATGTTTGGCAGACCAGTACATCTCCCAGGTAAATGCTATGTTCCCTGGCTCAGTGCATGACGCCTACATCCTGCGGAATAGCAGCATCCCTTATGTGATGGGTCAACTCCAGAGGCACCGTGTGTGGCTATTGGGTGACTCTGGTTACCCCAACCTGTTATGGCTACTGAACCCAGTGAGGAATCCCAGGACCAGGGCAGAGGAACGCTACAATGAGGCCCATGGGCGGACTAGGAGGGTGATCGAACGCACCTTCGGCCTCCTGAAGGCCAGGTTCAGGTGCCTCCATATGACAGGTGGTTCCCTATTCTACTCACCAAGGAAGGTGTGCCAGATCATCATCGCCTGCTGTATGCTTCACAATCTTGCTTTGCGACGCCAGGTGCCTTTTCTGCAGGAGGATGGTCCAGATGACGGTGTTGTGGCAGCTGTGGAGCCTGTGGACAGTGGTGAGGAGGAAGCAGAGGAAGAAGACATTGACAACAGGGACTCAGTCATCCAGCAATATTTCCAGTGACACACAGGTGAGAACACTTTCTTGCCTACTACAAGTACTTTCACACTTCTACCTCTATCCTGTCTGTCAATTTCAAGCAGTATTTGGTAACTGAGTTGTACATTTCCATTACGGTTTCACAGGTGTGGTTACCAACGTGTGTCATCTGCTTGCATTCTTCATGGACTTGTGATATGTGACATAGGTATGTTAACATTACATTTGAGTACGGATTTTTTCACTGTCATAGCTAATACACATTTTCGAAATCACAGACTGACTCCAGATTGTTTTGTGCTTCAAGGGTGTTTATTGAAGTGCTAATTATTGGAGGGGGTGGTAAAATGGTGAGGGGTGATGGTGGAGGAATGTCCATGGCAGAGTCCAGTCTATTAGTCTCACAGGTGCACTGCCCATATGGGCATAGGAAGTGGAGCTGGGGCAGTTCCAATATGGACAGGGTTACAAAGGGGGACAGTGGGATGACAATCAGGGTGGTCTCATTTCTTGGCTGGGGTCTTGGCATCGTGCTCTGTCCTGTTCCTGGATCTCAGGGACCGCTTGCGGGGTGGTTCTCCATCTGCAGGGGGTGGGGTGCTGGTGTGGTGGTCTTGTGGCGGGGCATCCTGTCCACTAGCACCGGCGGAGGTGGTGGGCAGTTCATCGTCCATGCTAGTGTCAGGGGCCCCTTGGAGTGCTACGGTGTCCCTCATGGTGTTCTGTATGTCTTTCAGCACCCCTACGATGGTGCCCAGGGCGGAGCTGATGGTTCTGAGTTCCTCCCTGAACCCCAAAGACTGGTCCTCCTGCAGGCACTGGGTCTCCAGAAACTTGGCCAGGACCGTAGCCATCGTCTCCTGGGAGTGGTACTATGCTCCCAATGATAGAGGAGAGGGCCTCGTGGAGAGTGGGTTCCCTTGGCCTGTCCGCCCCCTGTCGCACAGCAGCCCTCCCAGTTCCCCTGTGTTCCTGTGCCTCCGTCCCCTGGACTGTGTGCCCACTACCACTGCCCCAAGGTCCCTGTTGTTGTTGGGGTGGTGGGTTATCCTGGGTTCCCTGTAGTGGTGGACACACAGCTGATTGACGTGTCCTGGGTACGGAGGTATGGGCCTGCTGGGTGGATGCTGTGCTGGTGTTTCCAGAGGGTGGACGGTCTGTGTTGGGCTGTGCCTGTGCGAGGGGAACCGACTGTCCCGAGGCCCACGATGGTCCGGGCTGGTCATCTGGATCCAGTTGGCCAGAGCTGCTGTCATCACTGTGGGCCTCTTCTGTGGGTGAGGTAGAGATGTCTGGACCCTCCTGTCTGGTGACGTTGGGTAGTGGTCCTGCAGGGGTGTAAAAGCATGATTATTGCATCTGTGTGTGTCATGGTGTGCAATGGGTGGGTGAGCGTGTACCCCAGTGCTAGCATTCCTGTGTGGGGGCTTGTGTGATGATGGTTGAGGGGGTGTTATGGGTATGTGCAGTGGGCATGCTTTGGTGAGGGGTGTCCATGCTTTGTTGTGTCATGCAGGGCTTGGTGTTGGGATGGGTGGTTTGTGTTATTAGTACATTAGTGAGGAGTTGGAGTGATAGGGGAAGGGGTGAGGGTGAGGGTCTGTGATAGCATGCAGGTAGGGTGGGGGATATGATAGTTAAGATTTGACTTACCAGAGTCCATTCCTCCACCAACTCCTCCGAGGCCCTCAGGATGCATATTGGTCAAGACCTGCTCCTCCCATGTTGTTAGTTGTGGGGGAGGAGGTGGGAGTCTGCCGCCAGACCGCTGTACCGCGATGTTGTGTCTGGAGACCACGGAACGCACCTTCCCCCGTAGGTCGTTCCACCTCTTCCTGATGTCCTCCCGATTTCTTGGGTGCTGTCCCACTGCGTTGACCATGTCGACTATTCTTCGCCATAGCTCCATCTTCCTAGCTATGGAGGTGTGCTGCACCTGTGATCCAAATAGCTGTGGCTCTACCCGTACGATTTCCTCCACCATGACCCTGAGCTCCTCCTCAGAGAACCTGGGGTGTCTTTGCCGTGCCATGGGGTGGTGTAGGTGATGTGTGGGGTGGTGTATGTGGTGATGAGTGTGGTGATGTGTAGTGGTGTGTGGTGTTTTGTGCGTGGATATTGTGTGGGTGATGGTGTTGTGTGCCTCTGTGTGGTGGGGTGGTCTATGCTGTGCTGTCTCTCTGGCCTTCGTCTACATTTTTGGTCGTAGGAGTTTGTGGGTGATGTGGGTGTGTGTTTTATATAGTATTGATTGTATGGGAGTGGTGTGTGTATGTGTATCAGGTGTGTGTATTTGGAATTGTCCAATGTGGCGGTGTTTTGGAGATGTGTGTGTATTTTAAGCGCGGCTGCGTGTACCGCCAATGGAATACCGCGGTTGAAAGACCACTGTGTGGATTCATGGGTCGTGATAGCATGGGCGTGTTTCTGTTGGCGTGACGGTGGAGGTTTTGTTTTCGCCAGTTTATCACTGACCTTTGGTGTGGCGGACTTGTGTGGGTGTCTGTATTTCGGCGGATTCCGAGATGTGGGTCATAATAGCTGTGGCGGATTTCCGCGGCGGTGTATTGGCGGTCTTCTGCACAGCGGTAAGCGGCTTTTACCGCCAATGTTGTAATGACCCCCTATGTATGTGTTTCTTCAAACTTAGGTGCCCCTAACTGCAGTTCATTCATTTTGAATTACATGAGTGTAAACATTGAAGTCTTCTTATTGTGTGAGCCATCAAACTGAAAAAGGCTGAGTATTGAAAGCATGGGTTTCATAGGGCATTTATAGGACTGTGATGGAACTCTCAAAAACACACGGTGCATATTGATGAATTATTTTACCTTTTGATGCATTCTTCTTGAAATGTCAGTAGTATTTGAGGGATGGTTAAATGATAGAAATGGGGTCTCTGGTTGGTAGTCAGTTTGCACTCTGTCCAAGCAGGGATCCTCACTCTAGTCAGGGTAAGAGAGATACACACCTAGGATAACCCCTGTTCACCCCCTTGGTAGCTTGGCACAAGCAGTCAGGCTTATCTCAGAGGCAACGTGTAATGTATTTGTACCAATACACACAGTAATACAGTGACAATACTACAGTATGGACACCAGACCAGTTTATAAAAATAGCCAATATTTTTCTAAATCAAACCAAAATGACAAAAATCCCACATACATAAGTAAAGTTATGAATTTTTAAAATAAAGAGTCTTACTCCATAGAAAACAATGGATGCGCTGATGTTGCCCAAAGTACCTGGTTTGCATCAAAAATAAAGCCGCACGGGCGAGTGTGCATCGGAAAAGTCAGAGGTGCATCGATTCCTTACTCACAAATGAGGCCTTGCGTCGTTTCTTCTCTGATCGAGTAGGCGATGCGTCATTTTTCTCTCCTGCGAGAGAGCAATGCGTTGATTTCTGGATGGGCAGTTCAGATCTGGGCAGGTTCACGTCGATTTTGATGCCCAGCGACGATGCGTGCGCAATCCGGCCACACAAGAGGAGGAACCGTGCTGTGTGTGGCTTGTGTCGATTTCAGCAGTCGCAAGCAGGTGTTGAGTTGTTTCTCCAGCCACGATGCAGATGATGCATCGATTTCCCAGCCGCGATGCAGGTGGTGCGTTAATTTCTCAGCTGCGATGTAAGTGATGCACCGTTTTTATAACCACGTTGCAAGTGGTGCTTCAAATTTTTCCCTGCACGTCTCCTGTACATGGATTTCTGCCTTGGTTCCACCAGCTTCACCTCTCAAGGGCACAGGGACTGGAGTGGGCACGACTTGGCAGGGTAGGAGTCTCAGCAGAGAGTCCAGGTGCTGGCATAGGAAGTCTTTGATGGCCCTGAGATTTCAAAACAGGAGGCAAGCTCAGTCCAAGACCATGGAGTCACTTCACAAGCAGGAATATACCATAAAGTCCAGTCTTTGTCCTCTTTGAGGCAGAAGTAGCAACAGCAGGCCAAACCAGCAAGGCACAGTCACAGGCAAAGGGGCAGTGCTCCTCCTCCAGCTCTTCAGCTCTTCTCCTTGGCAGAGGTTCCTCTTGGTTCCAGGGGTAATCGAACAATTGGGGGTTTTAGGTCCACTACGTATACCCCTTCTGTCTTTGAAATTGGCAAAATTCAAAGGAAATTCTCTGTTGTTCACAAGATCCTGCGATGCCCAGGCCTGGCTCCAGACACACACCAGGGGGTTAGAGACTGCATTGTATGAGGACAGGCACAGCCCTTTCAGGTTTCAGCTCCTTCCTTCCCACTTTAGCCCAGATGACCCATCAGGATATGCAGGCTACAACCCAGCTCCCTTTGTGTCACTGTCTAGCGGACATTTAAAAACAGCCCAACTGTCAGTGTGATCCAGACAGGGAATACACAAGCAGTCAGAGGCACAGAATGGTTAAGCAACAAAATGCCCACTTTCTAAAAGTGGCATTTTCAAACTAACAATCTCAAAACCAACTTTACCAAAAGATGTATTTTTAAATTGTGAGTTCAGAGACCCCAAACTCCATCTGCTCCCTTTGGGAACCTGCACTTAAAGGATATTTAAAGACAGTCCCCATGCTAACCTACGAGAGAGAAAGGCCTTGCAACAGTGAAAACTGCATTTGGCAGTATTTCACTGTCAGGACATGTAAAACACATCGGTAGATGTCCTACCTTTAACATGCGCTGTACCTTGCCATGGGGCTACCTAGGACCTGCATAAAAAGGAAAGATTTGGGCCTGGCAAGTGGGTACAATTGCCAGTTTGAATTTGCAGTTTAAAACTGCACACATACACTGTGGTGGCAGGTCTGAGACATGTTTACATGGCTACTCGTGTGGGTGGCACAATCAGTGCTGCAGGCCCACTAGTAGCATTTGATTTACAGGCCCTGGGCACCTCTAGTGCACTTTACTAGGGAGTTACTAGTACATCAAATTAGCTGATCATGGAAAAGCCAATTACACATACAGTTTACACAGAGAGCATATGCATTTTAGCACAGGTTAGCAGTGGTAAAGTGCCAAGAGTCCTAAAGCCAATAAAAACTGGTCAGAAAAAGTAGGAGGAAGGAGGCTAGAAGTGTGGGGATGACCCTAAAAAAAGGGCCAGGTCCAACACTAATATACTAAACACTTAGGACAAAAAGAACATATTCAGATCTCCATTGTTCAATACAATACATAGATTTTACCAGATGGAGAGAAATGCTGTTCCCATCTCCAGGGCTACACAGGGCCATCTGCTAATCTGGCATTTTCCTGGTAGGCTACAGTCTGGTTTCAGAGAAGAATGTGCTGCCATAACCAGTCATGCCCCCAGAGCTATGCTAACCATAGCTTTCTACAATCAGGATCTGGTTTGAAATTATTCCATGGGTTCTCAGTCCTGCCGATGTAGGTGGGAGCAGATGGGAGCCATATTAAATAAGACAAAGGGTGTGACGCCTTAGTGATTGTAGTCGATTCTTCCAAAAACGTGTCTAGCCTTT
This sequence comes from Pleurodeles waltl, assembly GCF_031143425.1. NCBI lineage: Eukaryota > Metazoa > Chordata > Amphibia > Caudata > Salamandridae > Pleurodeles > Pleurodeles waltl. The sequence continues at coordinate 316,313,428 of NC_090442.1, read as the reverse complement.
ATTAATAGTTTTGAGAATGGCAACATATTTCTATACTTAGATAGAATGAGCAAAAATGCATTTGGGAAGGATTTAAGTTGTGAGTCTGATCGAGGTATACTAGAACGACATGGTGTTAGGGATGTCTGTAAGACTGAAGTATACCAAATTTGTAATTTATATATTTAAAAAAGATGGTTTGATTTGGGTAAGAGACAACTTATTGAAACTGATGTAATTTGAAAGTTCGGTATGTGATAGCAATCTTACCCACTTACCACTCTGCCTGATTTTGGAAGGAAGTTGTGGAGAGTGAGAGAAAAGAGGAGATGGAAGAAGAAATATTTGTAAAATAAATGTTTAGCGAAGGAAAACAAAAACATAATATTGCTCAGACTATTTCATACACAATAGATTCATGTGACATCAGTCCTTTCTTTTTGCATTTTTAGAGGTGAAATTGTGGCTTTGAACACATATTATATTGTATTACTTCACCCACCCATTATACAGTATTAAGCAAGGACCAGGATCACCTAGTTCGTTTTTACAATTTTTTTTAAAGATGTTATGTTTTTAATTTCCTACGTTAAATTTTTTTTTTCTAAATATACATTTGCACTGGTGACAGACTGCTGATTACTACTATCAAAGAATTCCATACATTACATGAAAGTATTGTCTGTGTTGATTATGATTCTGAAGTGATCAAAAGTATAGATGTGCTTACAGTACTCTTGTGTTCAGATGGGTTGATATAAAAGAAACATATCATGGTATCACAAATTTTAAAAACGTGCATAGTATTTATAATTTTCACATTCGGATATTTAGCACGGGTTATGGAAATATTAGCGCTATTACAATAAGCTTTTATACCTTCAGGTGGAGGTCTTTTAGCCAAGGAGTATCAGATCTTAATACAGAGAATAAACCATCTGCAAATCGGGGTTTTTTGTACCGCTTTTCCTTTTTTTGGATCATGTTTAACCAATGAACAGTTGGTCATCTGACCTAAAGTGCTTAGTATGGTTTATGTCATAATTTGCAGTCCATCCGGGTTCTGATTTGTGTTATCTCTCTTAAAAGATATGAAGGATGATAAAACTTCAGCAGTGTAATGGATTGTCTTAGATGAAATGAGGACACCACATTAGGGTGTTAAGCAGCCTGAGTTCGCAGCACAAACTTGTCTGGAAAGTAGCAGGTAAAGGGCGGACTAACAGTAAAGGCTTGAAGCTTGCTAACACATCAAGCTGAAGTGGTGGCTACTCAGAAAACAGTTTTAAAGTTAGTAATCTCAATTGTCAGTTGTGTAAGGGGTTCAAAACACGTTTTCAAAAGAACATTCTGAACTATATTTCACGATCCCCTTGTGGCATAATGAAAGGTATTTGCATTGGATACATACAGACATTTGAACAGGGAATGCTGATAAGGTTGAAAGATAACCCTTCACCGTGGCGAGTGCGTAGACTTATTTAGCTAAGGACAGCACAAATTGTAGTACATTGAAGATGGGTGCTTTCAGAGGATTTATTCCTAAAGCAGTACACCAGGAAACAAATTATTTCCATCTCCACGAGTATACAGATTTCGTAGAAGGGTAACAGGTAAAGGCATCACATCCATCACTTCTGGTGGTAGCTGAAAAGTGTGCAGATTGCTACACTTAATCTCCATGCATGAAGGTGTACACTCTGACGATTGGGGTGCAGAATATGTCCTCCAAATTGAGATTACAGATTATTTTTGAGTGGTAGATGAAGAGGCCCTGTTACCAGGTGGTGGTGGAGGTCTGGGTACCGCACCCTTCTCGGAAAATCTCGGGTGATTAGAGTAACTTGATACCAGTATACTGGTGAATCTGATATTGACTGTTGTAACCTTGTGAACACTCAATCTGCCGAAGTCAACCCAAAAGTAAGTGCTATAAATTGGAAATGGATAGTACCCATTACAGGATCGGAATATGAAAGTACTCATCCTACGGGTGCATTAGCATCATCCAGTCTTTTGCGTCTAATGCGATTCATGCCTGAGCTAGAGACAGAATCCTGAATTTGTCCTTTCATAGAAACCAATTCAGGAACCTAAGGTCTAGCATTGAATGAAGACCTCCGTTGTTTTTGGTGTTCATGGAGTACAGAGAATAGGATCCCATTCCATAAATATAGTGCCCAGCTGGTGCTAAAAAATGGTGCAAGCCGGTGCAAAACTTTTTGGGGCAAAACTGCCTTAGTGCAGTTTAGCACCAAAAAGTATAAATAAGGCCCTTAGTGTCAACATGGGACCCACTTTTGCAATACCTAATGGAGGGGATGCCTTTGATATCATACTCTTCAAGGTTGAAAACCTCCGGTACTAGTCAGTATGGGGACAGTTCCTGCACATGCTTACCAAGGAATAGGGGCGTAATTGGGTGGGGATAATTGTGTCAGTTAAATATTCAACTACAAACTACATTGACTAGACCTGGCTTTTTTTCTTTTAAGGGTTTTTAAAGTACACATTTTTAAAAAGGCAGCCTGTTTTCCTTAAAGAAAATAAGACTGCATTTAAAATAAAAATAAAAAAGTTTGTTTGAGAGTTGGAATAATCCCTAGACCACTGTCTACTCCCCACCAAACTTTATTGTAATTTTTAAATAGAGGACCACTTCCCTTTTGCAATGTGTTACCACCCCATCTCAAGTCTGTAACTTTTCAATGTTTTGCCATAGGATTTGAGTTGCAAAACACTGAGAAAACAAATAACAAATCTCTATTTAGAAAAGAAGTCCTAAAATAACAATTTGTATGCCTTTCTATCTCATTTTATGACTAAGGCCCTCATGTGTGAAGATATTTTAAGGTTGGTAAGGCTCTGATTCTTAAAATAGGAGCCTTTCCGACCACGAAATGGCATTTTTCAATTGCAAATAGTAATTTAGTAACAGATTAACAAATATTACCAAATTGCTCAATGGGTTTGGGAATTTGGAAGGGGCGTGTTAAGGTGGTCCTTTCCAGATATAGAATCTTTATGCTGTTTATAATTTTTTTGCAACTGAAATCCAGTCGCACAACATTAATATTTTACCACCTCTTCAAAGGAGCTTGTAAGTCATTTGCAAATAGGAAGGGGCTCCTATGGGACCCCTTCCCGAATGTTCACTAAAAGTTTTTATTAGCAGGCAGTGTTCTGTGAGACCGCTATCTGCTAAAAAAAAAAAGATATGTATATATTATTTTTTCCTTCAAAAAAATTCATCCTTTAAGGAAAACAAGTTGCATTAGAAAAATATTGCTTTATTTAAAAGCACTCACAGACTTAGTTGTCTGCTGACCCCAGAAGGCCACCGTGCCTGTCGTCAATTGTAGTGGGCAATTTGCGACTTAACTTATGCATAATAATGAGGTAGGTCAAATTGTGATCTTCTACAAATCAGTATTTAGAGAACTGCCCTATTAACACATAGGTCCGGTCTCAAAATACCAATGGATTAGTTAAAAGTCAGTACGCACATTGCGGCACTTCTAACCAATCCATTTTTGTACATTCCATTCAAGGAATCATTACTTATCGCAATTTCTCTTTCCGTGGATGGAATGTTTGTACATGAGGGCCTTAGTAACCTGTGATTAAAAAGACAGTTAACATTCACAAGCCTGGTGATTTTGCGAATCGCAAACTTTGGGTCCACAAAGTGGTTTTGTACATCAAGCCTTTGTTCTGTAAACTTTATAGCGTTACTTTTATCCCCAAAAACTCAGGTGCTCCTGTCTCAGGATCCAAATGATCACAAATTCTTGCATGAAAATACAAATTCTTGCTAGCTGTAACTGCTGTATTGTTACAGCTATGATTGTTCTCTTCAGATTCTCTTCATACAAATTATAGTTTTTCCTGCAGCTGCTAATCTTTCACTTCATAAAGGCCTAGGTCCAGCAAATGTAAACTTGACCTCGTTTCTATCGCTAAACGCTTAAGAAAAAATCACAAACAACTGAGTTGAGCACTGTGCACTACACAAAGAAATAAACATAAGGAAGGAAGCAGGGCAGAAAATCATGTATCGCAGTAGGTCGTGTCAGGGCAAAGATTGCACAAATGCTCTCCTATGCTCCGCAAGGACTGGAAACATAAAGGGCCATATTTATACTTTTTGATGCAAAACTGCGCTAACGCAGTTTTGCGCCAAAAAATTTAGCGCCGGCTAACGCCATTCTGAAGCGCCATGCGGGCGCCGTATTTATTCAATGACGTTAGCCGGCGTTAGCCGCCGGCACTGTCTGGTGTGCGTTAAAAAAAAACGACGTACACCAGGCAGCGCCGGCATAGGGGGAAAATGGCGTATGGGCGTCCACAAATGGTGCAAGTCAGACTGAGGCAAAAAAATCGCCTCAACCCGATTTGCGCCATTTTTTTACGACGCCCAACCCCCATTGAAATGACTCCTGTCTTAGGAAAGACAGGAGTCATGCCCCCTTGCCCAATGGCCATGCCCAGGGGACTTCTGTCCCCTGGGCATGGTCATTGGGCATAGTGGCATGTAGGGAGGCACAAATCAGGCCCCCCTATGCCACAAAAAAATAAAAAAAAAATACTTACCTGAACTTACCTTAATGTCCCTGGGGTGGGTCGCTCCATCCTTGGGTGTCCTCCTGGGGTGGGCAAGGGTGGCAGGGGGTGTCCCTGGGGGCAGGGGAGGGCACCTCTGGGCTCATTCTGAGCCCACAGGTCCCTTAACGCCTGCCCTGACCCAGGCGCTAAAATCCGGCGCTAATGCGGGTTTTTTAGACCCGCCCACTCCCGGGCGTCATTTTTGCCCGGGAGTATAAATACGACGTATATGCATCGGAGTCATTTTTTAAGACGGGAACGCCTACCTTGCATATCATTAACGCAAGGAAGGTGTTCACGCAAAAAAATGACGCTAACTCCATGAACTTTGGCGCTAGACGCGTCTAACGCCAAAGTATAAATATGGAGTTAGTTTTGCTTCTAATTTGCGTCGAAAAAAACAACGCAAATTTGGCGCAAACGGAGTATAAATATGCCCCAAAGTAAGCACCAGAACAGGAACGCGCCTATGCAACCTAATAGGATAATAAAGACAACGAGTAAGGTAAATTACAAAAATTATTTGCAAACATTGTTTGAGCAGTACATACCAAAGAATGCTTTTCTTCTTGGTGCAGCTTTGAGAAAACTGATGGGTGGGAGTCCCAAAACCTGAAATATAAATATATATGTGCATTTAAATAAATGGTAAACAATGATATAAACGTACAAAACTTTAATTTACAATAACAAAGTAGGAAAAAGCACTGAGAAAGCCAACAGGCCTCGGAGCTAAAATGCCAAGCTATTGGCTTTGTGTGCAGGCGCACACATGTCTGCAAACTTTGCAATGGGATTTCTGCTAAAGAAAACCCATTCCAAGATAGATGCCAATGCACAGGCATGCAAAACAATGCATGCATAGGTGTGCGTCACAACCTGTGCGTGCTAGTGCATTAATTTACCATGCCACAGATGAAAGATGGCCTTCTTAGGATGGCAGACTAAAATGAAAAAAGGCAAAAGTGTACAGGAAGCGCAAAGCCATTGTAAAAAAAAAATTATCTTAACACATATAGCATGATGAGGTGTGGGGCATGCGTTACTGGAGAATGGAGTAGTGATAAAAAGAGTGTGTGTGAAGGTAAAAAAAGATCGATAAAACAGGAAAAGTGATGCGGTGGGGTGGAGGGAGATGAAAACTGAGTTTGTAAGGGGAAAACATACACTATGGGGCTGAATATGAATTCAGCAGACAGTTTACACCATCCGAAATTCCAACGGGGAGGTTGCTGCCATACTGGCTACCTCCCCGCCGACCCCATTAAGAGTTTCCCGCTAGGTCAGGGGGCAGAAACCTGAGTTTCAACCCGCTGGCGTAGCAGGAAGCAGCCTACAGAACTGTCTCTGGCTCATAATCGAGCCAGCAGTAATGCTGTAGAGCGCAGGGTGCGGCCCCTGAACACTGATGGTGCTGGCAGCGGGGCCCTGCACTGCCCTTGCCAAGTGCATGGGCAGTGCAAGGCCACCCTGGGGCCCCCTGCACCCATTCTCCTCCAGCATTTTCATGGTGGTGGTACCGCCATGAAACCGCTGGTGGAGAAGGGGGTCATAATCCCCAGGGTAGCACTGCCTGCAGCGCTGCTCTGGCAGATTAGTTGCACCGCCACCTCCAAACCGCCGGAGCTTGCAGTTCCCTGGCATACCGACGCCAGGGTTGTAATGTGGCAGTCAGACCGCTGCATTGGCGGCAGTCCGACCGCCATCCACAAGCCGCCAGACTCGTAATGAGGCCTATATCTAAGATTTAAAAAAAAAAGTGTTCTCATGTTTGTAGTGGAACAATACAACTCATCCAATCGGAATGCAGTGAGACTGAAATGTTCTTGGGCAGGACAAACACAAGAATAGGGAGGAAAGCCCTTGAACAAGAAGCAGACAACTTTGACAGACAACAAAGATATTCAGTTATGAGCAACGAGTTAACCCAAATCTCTCTTTATCTATATGTTTTGTGTTGACAACAATAGGCCTGCCTAAATAAAGCTGAAGCTGTCATTAGCCAAGACCTAAAAACAGAATAGGTTACTTACCCCAATTGACAAATTGTAGGAATTTGAAAATGGTGACAACTAAAGGATGGTGCTGAAAACAATTTCAAACTTAATAAATTGTGAGGTTAAACAGTGCTTCTCAAGTCCTGTTCCCCATAAGTTCTTAGGATGCCTCACAATTTAGGGATTCTACAGCCATAAACCTTTTTCAGGAAGGTAGAGCAAGAAGCAATGGTGATGGTTATTCTAAATAGAAAGGGTTTTCGCCCCAGTTTAGACAAGATAATAATGCGGGTGGGTAACATTTTTTGCCTTTATGTTTAGCTAGCCCAGGTATGATAATATTTTAAAGAAGGTGACGAGGAAGTTGGCAACAACTATGTCCAGAACAGATCAAGCAAACGTGTTGCATGACTATTTGACTTATTATCATACCAGTCATAAATCTAGCTTTCAGTAATAGTGCTTGAAGCGTCTGGAAGACCTCATACGGCCATCCTACATATAAAACACACTGAAGCCATTTGAACTGGAAAATATCAAACTTCCGGTGCAAGGATTGCCCCATATATTAGGATTTAATCCCACTACTTTCATCTATGAATATCATTCAGTGTAAAACCATAAGCCTACCATGGGCTATCTATGATTTCTCAACAGACAGTAGGTGTTGGTGTCTTCCTGTTGGTTATATGTTGGGCAGAGGCTGAAACTGCTTCAGAGGCCTATTATGTATTATCATGTGTTAGCACACACTTTCAAATTGCGTTCTAGCAACTCTTATATCTGCGTCTTTAGGGGCCACTTTTTGTGGTCAAAAGATTGCCGCAAATAGGTTCCCCAATGTCTACATTTTCACAATGGTGGGCTTTTTGAACGATGTGTACGTGACTAAAAGAAGCATGCAATGAATTTTAGAGGGAGGGGTGTATTCGTGGTGTACAAGGGCACTGACAAAGTTTGAGCACTGACTTTAATTATGGGAGTTTGACCCCATGACAGGCTTTAGGGTGTAGTCAATGTATGAGCATCATTACGCCTGCGCGTCTGTACTGCTGATCATGTCAATATTTTCAGTACTCTGACTAAGGCTGAAGACATATTTGTTCTGCAGCCTTATAAAAGAGCCTGTGCATTAACATTTTACTCTATTCCCAGAAACCAGGTACATATCAGATCACTCGTTCACTGTATCCTTTGTTGTGTTTCCCCGCGGTAGTGGTTACGCGAGAAACACTTGTAATGTAATGAGCCAGCACACTGGTATCGGTTGTGGACTGGCGCGAAAACCTCGCCGTCCCCTTTTATTTCCTTGCCCCTTACGTTTAGTTTAGTTTAGTTTATAGATTTGTAGAGCGCATGGCTACGTCAGGGGCATCCCATTTTTACTCCGCACGCAGGGGTAATAGCGGCCTGGACGGGGGAGGATCTACTCCCAATTGGACCCGTCCATGCCGCAAATAACATCATTGTCTTTGACACTGTACAGTGGTCCCCTTCCTTTTAGCTACGTTTGCGCTATACAGATACTGCATAAATACATGTTGTTTTGCAATTGAGCACTAGGACCTTACATGCTTGCATGTGACGCTTTGGAGATGTTCAAGGTGAGGCTGAGGGCATGCAGAGAATGATGACCTGCACTCTCAGTACAGATAAGCGATTTATATTGGCAAGGTGTAATCATCCAGTGTGGGTTTCCATATAAGCACGGCATATTAAAAGCCACTTTGACTGAACGAAATGCACATGCTTATTGGGATCTTGTGAACGTGCATTAGGCGACCAACTATTACTTTGGAACGTCCACTATGCATTTTTGGGAAAAGCCCCTAAGTGAACTGATCCATCGGTAGGACATACCCATAAAAAAGGTTTGAGAGTACGAAATCAGCCACCACAGCCTAGCAAGCTAATCATTTATATAAGGGCACAACAGGTCTTGACAGAATAGAAACAGGAGTGGTGTGGCGTCGCTTGTTGGTTCATAACTTTCACATTCATGCGTTGGTATATTTTTTACTTTTTTATGTGTAAATACTTCCTTGTGGAAATATTTATGCCAGGATTCCTGACTCTAGGCAGTAGCAGCCACAGTTATTGGCAGAGGCCGAATTAAACAGGATCTGATTTCAGGTAGCATACAAACAGTGCCATTTAGACCATGAAGGGCGGTATGCCGGCCACCCAGGTCAGCAGAGGCTATCGCCTCTGCTTCCCCAGCTAGAGAACCGCCCACCATATTTATAGATCCCCTCAAGTAGGCAGGTATCTCAGTACCACCAATGGAGCTGCTGGTGCGGGGATCCACTGAAAGCACTGAACTTTGCACAGTGGGCACCATGTTGTTTGCATAAGGGATTTTTATTTAAAAAAAACAAGCACTAACTAGAGTTTGTTTTTTGAACACAAAATATTGTCCTGATGTGCTTGGGGTTTCTCCCTGCGCCTCAGGGCTATCGTTTGATTTCCATGCCCAGGGCTACTACTGCCACACCATGCATGGTGGTCCGTGGCCCCAGTGATAGATAGACTGCCACGTCAGAGATTTACACCAGTGGAGCCATCTGCCTTAATGAGGCAGGAGACCCATAATTTTGAGGAGCAAGGGCGCCACAAGCTTAACTCTGCAAAACACCAGAAGACCAAAGGGCCAGATGTACGAAAATGCAATTTTGCATGTTTTATATAGTGACTTCATAGAAATCGCAATTTAAGAAATGCAAAATGCTATGTACAAAGATACCGATTTTCTCATAGCTATGCCTTCAAAGTAGGAGTAGCTTTTAGGAAATCGTTATTAAGAAATCCCTTTGCGTGTTATTCAATAGGCTGGTTTTGCATTTCCTAAACAGCGATTTCTTAGGAAACGCAAAACAAGGGATGGCAATGGGAAAAAGGCCCCCCTTGGTGTTCCCCCCAAAATAGGGGTGCACCTGTAGAGCACACATTTGTCTAAGGGGCATATGTGTGTTCTACTGTAATTAAAAAAAAAACTCCTTGGGGTGCTTTTTTTAAATTGCACCTGGATACCGCTGAATTTAAGTCAGTGGTAATTGCATCCCCAAAATGCCCAAATCGTATTTTGGAAATGCGTGGTACATCAGAATAGGAAATGCTAATAGGAAATCCCTGTTTGCATTTCCTATTCTGGGAATCGCAAATTGCGATTTCTACAGGGTAAAAATCACAATTTATGATTCCTTAAAGGGCTTTGTACATTAGGAAAGCCCAGTTTGCCTTTCTTAACGTCCCAAAATACCGATTTGGACCGTTAAGAAATGCAAACAGGATTCATACATCATGGAAATTCAGCAGTTATAGTTATCTCAGGTAACAATAACTCGTGCCCTTAGGTAACTATAACTTGTACCTACGCCAGGCAGTTTTCTCCTCCATAATTTTACTGCATATGTTACGTTGATATTGTAAAATATGTTAAGAAAGGTGTTATTAGTGATGTAATAGCAGTGCATGGCGAGGGCAGAAGTTATATTTATCATAGGCCACTAACAAAAAATACAAATAAATAATAACTTAGGAAACTAAACCTAATAAAACACTGCAAAAACCGTAATAAAAGAAAAATATTTGTACCTTTTTACCTGACAGTTGATGTTCCATAAGAAGATAGGAAGAGTCTTTTTTAGTTTCCTTATAACCTTGGCGGCCGTTTGATGAATCTTCATGAAACTTTCCAAAAAACAATATCATCCACCTCAGCTCCCCTCTAGGTAATCTGTCAAACATGGGGCTGAGAAACGCATTTTCCACCTTTATTTTTCCATTAGAATAATTGATCGTCAATACCACAAAAACTGCAGAACCGAACTGCACCACATTTGGCAGAAATAAAGATCTTCCAGAAAGTGTGCTCTTTGTGATTTAATGTAAATCTGTTCAGCAGTTTTTGAGATATGAAGGTGCCAAAACTTTGTATATTTCATGCCGTGTATCCACTGCAGACTTTTGCTGCTGGGTCCACAAATCCATAAGCCAAACTGTGTAGTCTGATTGGCTGGCTGTAACTTGAACTGCAAGTTGCGGCCACCATTTTAGGACTGAGGGACTCGATTCCCATGTCCTCAAAAATCAAATAAAAATGGTGTCAGGGGGCACAGTAGAGGTACACTTGCAGCCTGGATGAGGTGTGTTAGAAATGGGGTTTTTGGTTGGCAGTCAGGTTGCCCTCTGACCAAGCAAGAACCCTCACTCTAGTCAGGGTAAGTCACACACAATCCAAAATCAGCCTGTGCCCACCCTCTGGTAGCTTGGCACGAGCAGTCAGGCTTAACTTAGAAGGCAATGCGTAAAGTATTTGTGCAATAAATCATACAATACCACCATATAGCACCACAAAAATACACCACACAGTGTTTAGAAAAATATAGAATATTTATCAGGATAATTGTAGGTCAAAAGAATAAAGTTGCAATGGGAAATTGTAGAGATATCACTGAAAAGTGATATAAAGTGTCTTAAGTCTTTAGAATATAAACAAAGTCTCTTTCAAGCACAAGTACCTGGTTTGGAGTGGAAAAATCTCCTCAGAGGGCCACAAAGGAAGAGGTGCGTGGAAAAAGGGTGTGTGCGTCGATTTCTCCCCAGCACACACGGACTTGCGTCGTTATTTTCCACGCGGGGAAGTCGTGCGTCGTTTTCCGGCGCGTGGACAGTCTCTTTCTGTGGGTCACGGGGATTACCAGATGTCCCGGGTCTGTGCGTGGATTTTCCTGCTTGTTTTCTGGCTGTGCGTCGTTCTGCGTGGCTGCGCGTTGAAATTACGATCTCACGGCAGGCGTCGCGTCTATTTCTCCTCTAGAGGTCGGGCGGCGTTGTCCTTGCGAAGCCGTGCGTCGGATTTCCGGTCGTCCCCCGAGCGTCGCGTTGCTCAGCGTCGGTGTGCGGCGTTGTTCTCGCCGCGGAACAAGCTGTGCGTCGAAATTTTCGGCGCACGGAGCGTCCAAGTGAAAAAGGGAAGTCTTTTTGGTCCTGAGACTTCAGGGAACAGGAGGCAAGCTCTATCCAAGCCCTTGGAGAGCACCTTCACAGCCAGACAAGAGTTCAGCAAGGCAGCAGGCCAACAGCAAGGCAGCAGTCCTTTGTAGAAAGCAGTCAGGTGAGTCCTTTGAGCAGCCAGGCAGTTCTTCTTGGCAGGATGTAGTTTCTGGTTCAGGTTTCTTCTCCAGCAAGTGTCTGCTGAGGTAGGGCAGAGGCCCTGTTTTATACCCAAATGTGCCTTTGAAGTGGGGGAGACTTCAAGGAGTGGCTAAGAAGTGCACCAGGTCCCCTTTCAGTTCAATCCTGTCTGCAAGGGTCCCAGTAGGGGGTGTGGCAGTCCTTTGTGTGAGAGCAGGCCCTCCACCCTCCCAGCCCAGGAAGACCCATTCAAAATGCAGATGTATGCAAGTGAGGCTGAGTACCCTGTGTTTGGGGTGTGTCTGAGTGAATGCACAAGGAGCTGTCAACCAAGCCCAGCCAGATGTGGATTGTAAGGCACAGAAAGATTTAAGTGCAAAGAAATGCTCACTTTCTAAAAGTGGCATTTCTAGAATAGTAATATTAAATCCGACTTCACCAGTCAGCAGGATTTTGTATTACCATTCTGGCCATACTAAATATGACCTTCCTGCTCCTTTCAGATCAGCAGCTGCCACTTCAACAGTGTATGATGGCAGCCCCAATGTTAGCCTATGAAGGGAGCAGGCCTCACAGTAGTGCAAAACGAATTTAGGCGTTTTACACTACCAGGACATGTAAACTTCACAGGTACATGTCCTGTCTTTCACCCACACAGCACTCTGCTCTAGGGGTTACCTAGGGCACACATTAGAGGTGACTTATATGTGGAGAAAGGGGAGGTTTAGGCTTGGCAAGTACTTTTAAATGCCAAGTCGAGGTGACAGTGAAACTGCACACACAGGTCTTGCAATGGCAGGCCTGAGACAAGGAAAAGGGGCTACTTAAGTGGGTGGCACAACCAGTGCTGCAGGCCCACTAGTAGCATTTAATCTACCAGCCCTATGCACACAGGGTGCACCTTACTAGGGACTTATAAGTAAATTAATAGTCCAATCAGGTATGATTCAAGGTTACCATGTTTTAAGGGAGAGAGCATATGTACTTTAGCACTGGTTAGCAGTGGTAAAGTGCGCAGAGTCTAAAAACCAACAACAACTGAGGTCAGAAAAAGAAAAGGAGGAAGGCAAAAAGTTTGGGGATGACCCTGTCAAAAAGCCAGGTCCAACATGACCCCCTCCCAGCCTAAAGCCAGGGTAGACTAATCAACACTCTGATGGACTTCCCTGCTTAAGGCGATAGAACATGGACAATGGCCCACTACTGCAGGGGCACTCGCCAGTTCTACGCCTTTCTGAACTCAGTGAGGCTTCTTTGTCTATACTCTCTGGGGCCACTGATCTGGCCCATGGGGAACCCTTCTCATCACCTGAGGACCCCATCTGTACAGCTCCTAACTTTAATTTGCTTACAGATGCATCCCAGTATGCAGACAGTATCACCATGGCCAACAAAGTGATGTGGCCCATTCCATTCCTTGGGTCTGACTTCTGTCCCCAACCCAGGGAAAACTCTGCCCACAAGGACAGAAACCAACAGATGCCACTGACAGCTGTCAGTGTTATGAGCCAGGCCCCTGACCATCCACTGCTAGGTGGAGACCCTGAGGGGGGCCGTTGGCTGAGCTTCTCCTCCAACTGGGGGGCTGGTAGGGAGCTCCCAAGGGATTCCTGTAGCATCTCAGAATGGGGGGTAGTAACCCCAGGGGTCTTACACCCCTTCTCCACTCTCACCAGGTCAGGGGTGGGTCCTTGATACTGGTCCCTCAGCCCAGGGTCTGTACTCTGAGGCTGAACAGAGGACAGGGGTGAGTCTTTCCTCCCCGTGCCTCCCCATCGGGGCTTACATACCCTCCTCTGGGGAGTGGTACTGCCAGACATCTGAACTGTTAGGGCACCCTTGGGGGTTGGCCCTCTCAGCTCTCCTGACACTAAGGGAAACTCATTCCCCAGAATGCAGTCAATGGGCAGCTGGGGACTAACTATGACCCGCCTCTGGGTCACCTCCCCACCCCACTCTAGGGACACCCGGGCCATGGGGCGGAAGAAATCTTCCCCAATGGCTGGAGTCACTCTACACACCTGTCCGGTGTACTGCTCTGGTGACACTAGTCTCTCCACAATCATGGTAAGACTAGCCCCTGTGTCTCTCAGAGCTGTGACTGGGATCCCATTCACTCCCACCTGGTGGAAGTGACGGCTCCCACCCTCAGGGATCACCAGTTTACCCTCTGAGTCCACCTCCCAACTAAAGGAGATGAAGGCATGGTCTACGACCTGCCCCTGGGGACTACATTCCCCTAAGGCCACATGGGCCACCCCTGTAGAGGTCCCAATATTGGGTGAGTTCTTTGGACAGACAGAGTCCCCCTTCCTGTGTCCTATCTGGGAACACTCAAAGCAGCGGGGTTGGGAATGGGATGCTTTGGGCCACTGCCCACCAGAACCCCCACCCTGTTTCTCAGATGAGGTATGGGAACCCTTTCTTCCCCCCTTACTCTGGGACTCGTCTGGGTCATTTCTAACCTCCCCCTCACTTTGTTGGGGGGAACCGGAACTACCCTTCTCAGGGTCACTCCCAGATACCTTTTTGGACACTCTGGTGCTTGCCCAGAGGTCCGCCTCCTCAGCAAGCTTCCTGGGATCAGTCAGCCTACTATCTACCAAGTGCTGGCGCAACTCTGTAAAAGTAGTATTAAGCATATGCTCTCTCAGAATCAAGTCATATAACCCTTTATAGTAATTTACTTTGTTGCCCCGCACCCATCCATTCAGTGCCTTACTGGAAAAGTCAAAGAAATCTACCCATGTTTGTGTGTTTTGTTTGGTGCTGTCCCTGAACCTCTGACGGTATCCCTCAGGGGTCAGCCCAAACTTGGCAAGTAAAGTGGCTTTCTGAAGTGGGTATGTGTTTTGATCCGGTTGATCCAATGTGAGAAGTGTGTCCCTCCCCAATGGCAGGACATAACCCCACATAGCTACCCCCCATTGCCCTTCAGGAACCTCATGAGGCCTTAGTGCAACTTCATAAGCAGCTAACCATTTATCTATGTCATCTCCCACCACAAAACTGGGCACCACATTTTTGGGTATACAAACCTTCTTTTCTCCAGCAGGTCCTGTCTGTATGCTGCCACCATTATTGCTGGATTCAGACTGTCTCGCCTTGATCTCCAGCTCCTTGAGACTCAGTTCATGAGCCAACAATAGTTTATTTTCAGCCAAAGCTCTTTCAGCTTCCACCTGTTTGGCTGCTCTTTCAGCTTCCGCTTGTTTGGCTGCCCTTTCAGCTTCTGCTTGAATCTGTTTGGCTGTTCTTTCAGCTTCAATCTGTTTGGCTGCTCTTTCAGCCTCAGCTTGTTTGGCTTCTCTCTCTGCCCTTCTCTCCTCCTGTTGAGCCTCAATTTTCAGTTTTGCCATTTGCAATTGGAACTCCCTTTCCTCTCTCCTTTCCTCTGCGGTCAGGCTTTGCATAGAGACACTGCTCCCTGGTCTGGAAGGGGGCACAATTGCAGTGGTAACACCATCCACAGATAGTGAAAATTCCTCTGAGGTGCCATTTTCTGGCTCCTCTTCCTCATCATCCTCTAAATGGGCTTCTGCCCAGGCCCTCAGCGCCACTTGAAAGTCCTCCTTTCTTGAGGCCCCTTGGGTGGGTACCCATGCCAATGGCATGGGCACGGCAGGGGCCCCCGTAAGAGGGCCCCGCAAAGTATTTCAGTGTCTGCCTTGCAGACACTGAAATACGCGACGGGTGCCACTGCACCCGTCGCACCTTCCCACTCCGCCGGCTCGATTACGAGCCGGCATCCTCGTGGGAAGGTCGTTTTCCCCTGGGCTGGCGGGCGGTTTTTCAGCAACCGCCCGCCAGCCCAGGGGAAAACTCGTAATACCCGCCGCGGTCTTTTGACCGCGGCGCGGTATTTTGGACGGCGGCATCCTGGCGGGCGGCCTCCGCCGCCCGCCAGGATCATAATGAGGCCCAAAGTGTCTTAAGTCTTTATAATATAAACAAAGTCTCTTTCAAGCACAAGTACCTGGTTTGGAGTGGAAAAATCTCCTCAGAGGGCCACAAAGGAAGAGGTGCGTGGAAAAAGGGTGTGTGCGTCGATTTCTCCCCAGCACACACGGACTTGCGTCGTTATTTTCCACGCGGGGAAGTCGTGCGTCGTTTTCCGGCGCGCGGACAGTCTCTTTCTGTGGGTCGCGGGGATTACCAGATGTCCCGGGTCTGTGCGTGGATTTTCCTGCTTGTTTTTCGGCTGCGCGTCGTTCTGCGGGGCTGCGCATTGAAATTACGATCTCACGGCAGGCGTCGTGTCGATTTCTCCTCTAGAGGTCGGGTGGCGTTGTCCTTGCGAAGCCGTGCTTCGGATTTCCGGTCGTCCCCCGAGCGTCTCGTTGCTCAGCGTTGGTGTGCGGCATTTTTCTCGCCGCGGAACAAGCTGTGCGTCGAAATTTTCGGCGCACGGAGCGTCCAAGTGAAAAAGGGAAGTCTTTTTGGTCCTGAGACTTCAGGGAACAGGAGGCAAGCTCTATCCAAGCCCTTGGAGAGCACTTCCACAGCCAGACAAGAGTTCAGCAAGGCAGCAGGCCAACAGCAAGGCAGCAGTCCTTTGTAGAAAGCAGACAGGCGAGTCCTTTGAGCAGCCAGGCAGTTCTTCTTGGCAGGATGTAGTTTCTGGTTCAGGTTTCTTCACCAGCAAGTGTCTGCTGAGGTAGGGCAGAGGCCCTGTTTTATACCCAAATGTGCCTTTGAAGTGGGGGAGACTTCAAGGAGTGGCTAAGAAGTGCACCTGGTCCCCTTTCAGTTCAATCCTGTCTGCCAGGGTCCCAGTAGGGGGTGTGGCAGTCCTTTGTGTGAGATCAGGCCCTCCACCCTCCCAGCCCAGGAAGACCCATTCAAAATGCAGATGTATGCAAGTGAGGCTGAGTACCCTGTGTTTGGGGTGTGTCTGAGTGAATGCACAAGGAGCTGTCAACCAAGCCCAGCCAGACGTGGATTGTAAGGCACAGAAAGATTTAAGTGCAAAGAAATGCTCACTTTCTAAAAGTGGCATTTCTAGAATAGTAATATTAAATCCGACTTCACCAGTCAGCAGGATTTTGTATTACCATTCTGGCCATACTAAATATGACCTTCCTGCTCCTTTCAGATCAGCAGCTGCCACTTCAACAGTGTATGAGGGCAGCCCCAATGTTAGCCTATGAAGGGAGCAGGCCTCACAGTAGTGCAAAACGAATTTAGGCGTTTTACACTACCAGGACATGTAAACTTCACAGGTACATGTCCTGTCTTTCACCCACACAGCACTCTGCTCTAGGGGTTACCTAGGGCACACATTAGAGGTGACTTATATGTGGAGAAAGGGGAGGTTTAGGCTTGGCAAGTACTTTTAAATGCCAAGTCGAGGTGACAGTGAAACTGCACACACAGGTCTTGCAATGGCAGGCCTGAGACAAGGAAAAGGGGCTACTTAAGTGGGTGGCACAACCAGTGCTGCAGGCCCACTAGTAGCATTTAATCTACCAGCCCTATGCACACAGGGTGCACCTTACTAGGGACTTATAAGTAAATTAATAGTCCAATCAGGTATGATTCAAGGTTACCATGTTTTAAGGGAGAGAGCATATGTACTTTAGCACTGGTTAGCAGTGGTAAAGTGCGCAGAGTCTAAAAACCAGCAAAACTGAGGTCAGAAAAAGAAAAGGAGGAAGGCAAAAAGTTTGGGGATGACCCTGTCAAAAAGCCAGGTCCAACAAGGTGGGAGGGATAGCAAAGGTAACACCCTGGGAGTCAACATTAAAAGTATGTTTTTTTGGCCATACAGAGGTTCCACAGATCCATTGTGGCACTCAGCGAAGCCCCTTTGTAGGAAAATGCCTCTGTTGGTATGGTTACCCCCTACCTTTTTGCCTTTTGTTGATGCTAGTTATGATTGAAAGTGTGCTGGGACCCTGCTAACAAGTCCCCAGCACCAGTGTTCTTTCCCTAAAACTGTACCTTTGTTTCCACAATTGGCACAGCCCTGGCACACAGATATGTCCCTTGTAAATAGTACCCCTGGTGTGGCCAGGGAAGGTCTCTAAGGACTGCAGCATGTATTATGCCACCCTGGGGACCCCTCACTCAGTACATGCACACTGCTTGTGTGTGCTGGTGGTGAGAAAAAGATTAAGTTAACATGGCACTCCCCTCAGAGTGCCATGCCCACAACCCACTGCCTGTGCCATAGGTAAGTCACCCTTCTTGCAGGCCTTACAGCCCTAAGGCAGGGTGCACTATACCAAAGGTGAGGGCATAGCTACATGAGGACTATGCTCCTACAGTGTCTAAACAAATTCTTAGACATTGTAAGTAGGGTAGCCATAAAGAGTGCATGGTCTGGGAGTTTGTCAAACACAAACTCCACAGCAAACTCCACATTTCCATAATGGCTACACTGAATACTGGGATGTTTGGTATCAAACTTCTCAGCACAATAAATCCACACTGATGCCAGTGTGGGATTTATTTAGAAATACAAACAGAGAGCATCTTAGAGATGCCCCCTGTATACTAGTCTGACTACTAGTGCTACTAGTGATACGCTGAGCAGTTTCTGCCAGCTTGCCACATCCAGACGGGTTTCTGGCCACATGAGGTGAGTGCCTTTGTGCACTCTGTGGCCAGGAACAAAGCCTGTACTGGGTGGAGGTGCTTCACACCTCCCCCTGCAGGAACTGTAACACCTGCCAGTGAGCCTCAAAGGCTCAAGTCTAATGTTACAGGGCCCCAGGGCACTCCAACTAGTGGAGATGCTCGCCCCCAGACACAGCCCCCACTTTTGGCAGCAAGCCTGGAGGAGATAATGAGAAAAACAAGGAGGAGTCACCCTCCAGCCAGGACTGCCCCTAAGGTGTCCTGAGCTAAGGTGACCCCTGCCTTAGGAAATCCTCCATCTTGCTTTGGAGGATTCCCCCAATAGGATTAGGGATGTGCGCCCTCCCCACAGGGAGGAGGCACAAAGAGGGTCTCTCCAGGACAGTAGACATTGACTACTGCCCCCCAGACCTAAACACACCCCTAAATTGAGTATTTAGGGGTGACCCTGCACCCAGGACCCAGATTCCAGGACTGCTGACCTGAAATCCCAGCAGAGACGACAGAGACAACAATTGACTTGGTCCCATCCCTACTGGCCTGTCTCCAGAATCAAAGAACCTGCAGCCTCACTCCGGAAGGGTGAGACCCCAACACTCCAGACCCGACGCCCCCGGCTCGTGTCCAGAAGAACCAACACTGCAGAGAGGACCTCCAGGCGACTCTAACGATGTGGAAGCCCTGAGACAACCTCCCACCACCCCCACAGTGATGCCTGCAGAGAGAATCCAGAGGCTCCCTCTGACTGCGACTGCCTGGTAACAAAGGAATCCAACGCCTGGAAGAAGCACTGCACCGCAGCCCCCAGGCCGCAGAGAAACCAACTACCGATGCAAGAGTGACCAGCAGGCGGCCCTCATCCTTGTCCAGTTGGTGGCTGGCCCGAAAAGCCCCCCTGTGCCCTGCCTGCATCACCAGACCCCCAGGTCTCTCCATTGATTTCAACCAACACCTACTTCACACACTGCACCCGGCCACCCCTGTGCCACTGAGGGTGTATTTTGTGTGCCTGTTTGTGACCCCCCCCAGTGCTCTACAAAACCCCCCTGGTCTGCTCCCCGAGGACGCAGGTACTTACCTGCTAGCAGACTGGGACCGGAGCACCCCTGGTCTCCATAGGCGCCTGTGCTATTTGGGCCCTACTTTGACCTCTGCACCTGACCGGCCCTGTGTTACTGGTGCTAGATGTTTGGGGTTGACCTGAACCCCCAACGGTGGGCTGCCTATGCCCCGAAAGGTGAACTTGTAAGTGCTTTACTTATCTGAAAAACTAACCAATACTTACCTCCCCCAGGAATTGTTGATTTTTGCAGTGTCCACTTTTAAAATAGCTGATTGCCATTTTTGCCAAAACTGTGTAATTACTGTTTTAATTAAAGGTTCCATATTTACCTATGCCAAGTCCCTTACAATCTATGTACTTAGTTGAATTCTAAATCATGTGGTTCTAAAATAAATTCAGAAAATAATATTTTTCTATATAAAAACCTATTGGCCTAGAGTTAAGTCTTTGAGTGATTGTTCTCATTTATTGTCTGTGTGTGTACAACAAATGCTTAACACTACCCTCTGATAAACCTACACTACCACAGAATAGAGCATAAATATTATCTAATTTTGCCACTATCAATCTCTAAGGGGAACCTTTGGACTCTGTGTATACTATCTCTCACTTTGAGATAGTATATACAGAGCCAACTTCCTATACCGCTAAAGCTTTGCAATGGATCCACAGATCGGGAAAACTGTTTTTAACCCCCCACACACCTCAACACACACTGAGACACACACCCACACACACAGTCTTATACACACATACTTACACAACCCCACACTCAAAAACTCACACACACATCTACAAAGCCCTACACACATGTACACTGACACAGACCCACCCCACCCCATACACACCCACACAATCCCACATATATACACTCCTACACAGCTCCACACAACTACACACACACACACACACACACACTGACATACACAACTGCACACAGACACAGATATAGCCCCACACCCATCCCCAAACTGCTGTACACACATATACTCATACACACACCCACTATACACACACACCCACAACCCAAGAGACACAGTTACATTCACAATTACAAAACCCCACACATACAAACACATACTCACACAATTACCCATACACACCAACACAACCCCATACACAGTAACACACACATAAACTTCACACAGCACCCCACATACATATACACCACCCCACACACACATACACTGACACACATCCACATCACTCCTCAGAGACACACAATCACACCCACACAACCCCCACTCACTAAAACACAAACACATAAAGCCACACACATTGACACATACACAGCCACACACAACCGTACACATACACACTCACACCCATACCCACAGAACCCACCCACATACTCACATGCACACCTGCACAACCCAACACACAATCGCAAAGAAACACAGTCACACACACAATCAGACAACCCCACACATATACTCACACAGTACACCCACCCAATCCCCCACACACACTGAGTGGCACACCCAAAAAACTCTACACACACACATTGAGATGCACACCCACAACCCTACACAGTCACCCACACACTCACCCAACCTTTCACACTTGCACTCCTACGCTCATATACACAACCCCACACACACGTACACTGGAATACACCCACAATACCCCACAAAGACACACAATAAGACAGACACCCACCCAAATCTAGCCATACACTGTCACACACACACCAACCTACATAGACACTTACACACTGAAACACACACACTCACGCAGGTGCACACTCACAGTCACACATACACACACAACACCCTACCCACACAATCACAACTTTATCCACACAACCCCCACACAATCACATACAGACCTGCACAATCCAACACAATATGCATGATCCAAGAGACACAGTCACACACAACCACACACAGACTCACACACTCATATATACACAATCTCACAAAAATGTAAACTGACACACACAACCACACCATCTCAGATGAACAAGTTACTTACCTTCGGTAATGAATTATCTGGTAGAGACTCTATTTAGCTGCAAATTCCGTACCTTAGAATTCCCTGGCGTCACAGTATCGAATCCGGAATTTTCATGCTGAGCAGTACCCTGCACGTGCCGTCGGGTGGCGTTGTTTAGATCCATGTGCACCGTCTGGCTCCACGTGGTGTCGTCAGCGTCATTGGAGCCATCTGTGATGTCACAGCCTTCTCTATAGGCACCACTCCGCCACGCGTACGTCAGTTCTTTTCCACAACTTCCCACACCAGAAGCGCAGGGTAATGGAAGAACCAACTTTGTTTTTTTTTCTCCTTATTGTCTGAGAAAAATGACATGCCCTGGAGAAACGGTAAAAATCTGAAAAAACATATATCCACAGAGCGGGGAGGCCTGGGTGGGTGTAAGGAGTCTGTAGCTAGATAGAGTCTCTACCAGATAATTTGTTACCAAAGGTTAGTTACTTGTTCATCTGATAGAGACTTCTAGCTGCAGATTCCTTACCTTAGAATAGATACCCAAGCTATAACTTCTGGTGGTGGGCTGCAAAGATATACTTCACATAAGGAAGTCCTGTAGGACTGAGCAAGCAAAATGCCCCTCTCTTCTCACTTGGTTGTCCAGGCAATAGTGTCTTGCGAACGTGTCCAAGGAAGCCCGCTTTGCCGCCTGGCAGATGTCTAGTACCGGCACACCTCTAGCTAACGCCGTGGTAGCAGCTTTCCCTCTTGTTGAGTGAGCTCTCAAGCCCTCAGGAGGCTGCTTCTTATCCAGTGCATAGCACATTTTAATACACAGAAAGACTCAGCGTGAATTAGTTAGTTTCTGGACTGCCCGACCCTTTTTTGCTCCAACGTACCCCACAAAGAGTTGGTCGTCCACCCGGAACTCTTTTGTACGGTCAAGGTAGAAAGACAACGCTCTTTTGGGTCCAGACAGTGGAGACACTCCTCTTCTTTAGAGGGATGCGGTGGAGCAAAGAAGGTGGGCAGCGTGGTATTCTGACCCAGATGGAAAGGGGTCACTACCTTGGGGAGGAAAGAGGCACGAGTTCTGAGGAATACCTTATCAGGATATATTTTGAGTAACAGTGGTATTGATGATGAAGCCTGCATCTCACTTACTCTCCCGGCAGATGTGATCGCCACTAAGAAGGCTGTTTTGATAGTGAGCAGCCGGAGAGGACAATTATGTAAAGGCTCAAAAGGAGCACACATAAGAACAGTAAGCACTAGATTAAGGTCCCACTGGGGCATAACAAAAGGCATAGATTTAAGAATCTCTGTACAATGGGAGACTTAAACAAAGACTGTTGAATAGGCAAGAGAAGAAAAGCCGATAAGCAGAAAGACAACCCTTAAGAGTCCCTAAGGAGGAACATTGTAGGGTGAGTGTCAGACTGAAAAGAAGGATATTAGAAAGAGAAGAAAAAGAGGATCAATAAACCTCTCTGTACAATATAATACAAAATGTTTACAACAGCAGGCATAAACCGTCTTAGTAGAGGGACGCCTGGCTGCCAGAATGACATTACAGACTTTGGGAGGGAGGTCATGAACCATCAACTGCTGCCGCTCAATCTCCACGCATGAAGCTGCAGAGTTGACAGGTTCGGGTGGAGAACCGTCCACTGCTGCTGTGACAGAAGATCCTCCCAAAGAGGCAACATGATTGGAGGATTGATGCTCATTTTGAGAAGCTCTGGATGCCAGACTCTTCATGCCCAATCTGGAGCCACTAGGATTACTTGGGCCCAATCGTTCTTGATTTTCTTGAGAACTCTGGGCAGAAGTGGTATGGGCGGAAAGGTGTACAGGAGGCCTGAGCTCCACTTGTGATGAAAAGCGTTGCCTAGTGATAGACGCCTTGGAAACTCCAATTCGCAATACTGCTGACATTGTGCGTTCTCTTCGGAGGCGAACAGATCTAACCAGGGCTCTCCCCACTGCTGAAACAGTCCTTGGGCCACCTCTGAATGAAGACATCATTCATGATCCACTAAGCATCGCCGGCTGCCAGGTGTTGAACCACCAGTGTTATGCCCTGCTGTTCCAGCCATGTCCAGAGACGTAGAGCCTCTTGACAAAGGGTCCATTACCCCACACCGCCCTGCTTGTTGCAGTACCACATTGTGGTAGTGTTTTTCATGATCACCTGCACTATCTGCCCTTTCACAACAGGAGGAACTTCCTTTAATGCTAGCCAGATCGCCTGGAGCTCCAATAAGTTGATATGGAGCCCGGATTCCACCGGAGACCAGAGGCCCCTGATCTCCACCTCTCCCAGATGGTCGCCCCATCCCAGAAGTGACACATCTGTTACTACTGTAAGATAAGGTAGGGGAAGGGAGAGGAGTCTGCCTTTGACCCAATCGCAGTTCACTAACCACCACTGCAGATCCTTTGCAGTTCCCTGTGAGATCTGAACCATGTCGGTAAGATTTCCTTGATTCTGTGCCCATTGGAACTTCTGGTCCCACTGCAGAGCCCTCATATGCCATCTGGCATGTTTGACTAATAGGATGCAGGATGCCATGAGTCCCAACAGTCTCAGAGTCTGTCTCACCGAAATCCAGGATAGAGGCTGAAACATCGGTATCATAACCTGAATATCCTGGACTCGATGCTCAGGATGATAGGCCCGAAACTACACTGTGTCCAGAACAGCTCTGATGAAAGGGAGCTTCTGAGAGGGAGTCAGGTGTGACTTCGGGCACGTTTATAGTGAACCCCAGCGAATGCAGGATGTCCGCCGTAGTCTGAAGGTGGGTGATGAGAGCCTGGGGCATCGGAGCCTTCAAGAGCCAGTCGTCCAGGTAGGGGAAGACTGAAATCCCTAACCTGCGCAGATGAGCTGCCACCACCGCCATCACTTTGGTGAACACCCGAGGGGCGCTGGTGAGAAGGGGAGCACGGTAAACTGAAAGTGCTCGTGGCCCACCTTGACCGGCAAGTAACGCCTGTGGGCGGGCAGAATGGGGATGTGAAAATATGCATCCTGCAAGTCCAATGCTACCATCCAGTCCCCTTGGTCTAGGGCAGTGTATTGAAATTAAGTAGGTTTGACCACTGACTTTTGTGTTTCACCACTGTGCATATTAGTTGTTCAATGTTCACCAGTAGCATGTTACATTTTGTATTCAGTTTAACTGCCTATTGGCTTTAACGTGGCATTAGACATTACATTCTGTATTCAGTTTAGCTGCCTATTGGTTTTAACGTGGGATTAGACATTACATATTCAGTTTAGCTACCTATTGGCTTTATCGTGGCGTTAGACATTGCAGTTAAGACATTGCAGATGAGTTGTGTTTTTCCACATGGTAAACCAAGCTTGTGTTTTTCGTATTTTCTCTCACCGAACACTAGCATGATGAGGAAGCGCATATTTTGTGTTTTCCTCTAGTGTAGGGAAGGACTCAGTCTTGGGAAAGACAGCTTTGAAAACTTGGCCAACTTTCAACGCTTGTTTCTTCCAACTCTGACCTACAGTAGCCAGCATGTTTTGATTATTAGCGGGAAGAGCCTTTCAGCAGGCTTTTTCATTATTTAATCTATAAAAGGTGTCCCTGGGCAGCAGCAAGGGGAATTTTCCCAGACTTCAGTCAGGAGTGGACGAAAGCTGCCTGACCTGTCCCGTAAGGGTGGAAAATCTCTTTCTCGCAGTTGAACAGGGGTCATCAACTTGCTGGCAGGAGAAAGATGACGAGCAGTGATAGGCCCTACGGTGTTGAATTTTGACTTTTATTCTTTGCTTTGAAGTTATGCTATAATATAATCATATATATTTGCTGTGTACATTGCAGTTGAGAATCACTTTAATATATTTTCCTTTCATTGCTGTGACTTTTTTAAACGTGTGCCTCCAACCTAGTAATCTCCTCTCTCAGGAACCCCGTGGTGAACTAATAATAAATGTCTTCTTTAAACTAAGAAATGCATTCTAGAGATTGTTGTCAGCTCGGTCATTACTGAAAGCAAAACATTTTGGTGAGTCGCCAGTCTGGGAGTCGAATTGGAGATTGGAAGTGCACAATTTAAAAGTGTAATTGTTTTTGTTGTTTAGAGAATTGAAGGAAGCACCGCAGACCATGTTTGAAAATTCATGTGAAGTTAAACTGCCTTATGGTGCTGTGACAAACATGTTTTCTTGTTTATCAGTACTTTCTAAGTTTTAGGATGAGTGCTTGGATAAAGCAAGAGTGTTTTCATATTTAGAAAAGGTGCTTTTTGAAAGAAATTATGTCCCTTTTGTTCTTGACAGAAGGGTTTGGATACTTTTGTCTGCTTACAGAAAAATGCATGAGAGATGTAAGCAGTTAGAACATGAAAATAAGAATTTATGTGAGCAAATTAGCCAGAACAAATTATTGCAAGATAAAACTGAAATCTACAAAGTTGTTGCAGGAGAATCTGGCTTTTCACATTCCAGTAATGAGGAGGTTAAAAAAGGTGGGGGCCAGTGTGAGCCTCATGAGCAGAGCGTAGATCTCCATGTGCAGAGCAGCCCACAGTTTTTTGCAGGAGTTGAAGTGCATTCTTTAACCCCTTCGCTGCCAGGCCTTTTCCCCCTCCTGTGCCAGGCCTTTTTTTGCCTATTTGGGGCAGTTCGCGCTTAGGCCCTCATAACTTTTTGTCCACATAAGCTAACCAAGCCAAATTTGCGTCCTTTTTTTCCAACATCCTAGGGATTCTAGAGGTACCCAGACATTGTGGGTTCCCTTGAAGGAGGCCAAGAAATTGGCCAAAATACAGTGAAAATTTCATTTTTTTCAAAAAAATTGGAAAAAGTGGCTGCAGAAGAAGGCTTGTGGATTTCCCCCTGAAAATGGCATCAACAAAGGGTTTGCAGTGCTAAACTCAGCAGCTTCCTAGCTTTCAGGAACAGGCAGACTTGAATCAGAAAACCCAATTTTTCAACACAATTTTGGCATTTTACTGGGGCATACCCCATTTTTGCAATTTTTTGTGCTTTCAGCCTCCTTCCAGTCAGTGACAGGAATGGGCATGAAACCAATGCTGGATCCCAGCAACCTAACCATTTCTGAAAAGTAGACAAAATTCTGAATTCAGCAAGGGGTCATTTGTGTAGATCCTACAAGGGTTTCCTACAGAAAATAACAACTGAAAAAGAAAAATATTGAAATTGAGGTGAAAAAAACATAAATGTTTCTCTACGTTTTACTTAACTTTTCCCTGCAATGTCAGATTATCGAAAGCAATATACCGTTACGTCTGCTGGACTCCTATGGTTGCGGGGATATATAGGGCTAGTAGGTTCATCAAGAACCCAAGGAACCCAGAGCCAATAAATGAGCTGCACCCTGACGTGCGTTTTCATTCTATACCGGGTATACAGCAATTCATTTGCTGAAATATAAAGAGTAAAAAATTGCTATCAAGAAAACCTTTGCATTTCCAAAAAGGGCACAAGATAAGGTGCTGAGGAGCAGTGGTTATTTGCACATCTCTGAATTCCGGGGTGACCATACAAGCATGTGAATTATAGGGAATTTCTCAAATAGATGTCTTTTTTACACACTCTCCTATATTTGGAAGGAAAAAATGTAGAGAAAGACAAGGGGCAATAGCACTTGTTTTGCTAATCTATGTTCCCCCAAGTCTCCCGATAAAAATGATACCTCACTTGCGTGGGTAGGCCTAGCGCCGGCGACAGGAAACACCCCAAAGCGCAACGTGGACACATCCTAAATTTTGGGAAAAAACAGAGGTGTTTTTTGCGAAGTGCCTACCTGTAGATTTTGGCCTCTAGCTCAGCCGGCACCTAGGGAAACCTACCAAACCTGTGCATTTCTGAAAACTAGAGACCTAGGGGAATCCAAGGAGGGGTTACTTGCGGGGCTCGGACCAGGTTCTGTTACCCAGAATCCTTTGCAAACCTCAAAAGTTGGCTAAAAAAACACATGTTCCTCACATTTCTGTGGCAGAAAGTTCTGGAATCTGAGAGGAGCTACAAATTTCCTTCCACCCAGCGTTCCCCCAAGTCTCCCGATAAAAATGATACCTCACTTGCGTGGGTAGGCCTAGCGCCGGCGACAGGAAACACCCCAAAGCGCAACGTGGACACATCCTAAATTTTGGAAAAAAACAGAGGTGTTTTTTGCGAAGTGCCTACCTGTAGATTTTGGCCTCTAGCTTAGCCGGCACCTAGGGAAACCTACCAAACCTGTGCATTTCTGAAAACTAGAGACCTAGGGGAATCCAAGGAGGGGTGACTTGCGGGGCTCGGACCAGGTTCTGTTACCCAGAATCCTTTGCAAACCTCAAAATTTGGCTAAAAAAACACATGTTCCTCACATTTCTGTGGCAGAAAGTTCTGGAATCTG
Source organism: Pleurodeles waltl (assembly GCF_031143425.1). NCBI lineage: Eukaryota > Metazoa > Chordata > Amphibia > Caudata > Salamandridae > Pleurodeles > Pleurodeles waltl. The sequence goes on along the minus strand of NC_090442.1, from coordinate 316,285,748 downwards.
AGAGGAGCTACAAATTTCCTTCCACCCAGCGTTCCCCCAAGTCTCCCGATAAAAATGATACCTCACTTGCGTGGGTAGGCCTAGCGCCGGCGACAGGAAACACCCCAAAGCGCAACGTGGACACATCCTAAATTTTGGAAAAAAACAGAGGTGTTTTTTGCGAAGTGCCTACCTGTAGATTTTGGTCTCTAGCTCAGCCGGCACCTAGGGAAACCTACCAAACCTGTGCAGTTCTGAAAACTAGAGACCTAGGGGAATCCAAGGAGGGGTGACTTGCGGGGCTCGGACCAGGTTCTGTTACCCAGAATCCTTTGCAAACCTCAAAATTTGGCTAAAAAAACACATGTTCCTCACATTTTTGTGGCAGAAAGTTCTGGATTCTGAGAGGAGCTACAAATTTCCTTCCACCCAGCGTTCCCCCAAGTCTCCCGATAAAAATGATACCTCACTTGCGTGGGTAGGCCTAGCGCCGGCGACAGGAAACACCCCAAAGCGCAACGTGGACACATCCTAAATTTTGGAAAAAAACAGAGGTGTTTTTTGCGAAGTGCCTACCTGTAGATTTTGGCCTCTAGCTCAGCCGGCACCTAGGGAAACCTACCAAACCTGTGCATTTCTGAAAACTAGAGACCTAGGGGAATCCAAGGAGGGGTGACTTGCGGGGCTAGGAGCAGGTTCTGTTACCCAGAATCCTTTGCAAACCTCAAAATTTTGCTAAAAAAACACATGTCCCTCACATTTTTGTGGCAGAAAGTTCTGGAATCTGAGAGGAGCTACAAATTTCCTTCCATCCAGCGTTCCCCCAAGTCTCCCGATAAAAATGATACCTCACTTGCGTGGGTAGGCCTAGCGCTGGCGACAGGAAACACCCCAAAGCGCAACGCGGACACATCCTAAATTTTGGAAAAAAACAGAGGTGTTTTTTGCGAAGTGCCTACCTGTAGATTTTGGCCTCTAGCTCAGCCGGCACCTAGGGAAACCTACCAAACCTGTGCATTTCTGAAAACTAGAGACCTAGGGGAATCCAAGGAGGGGTGACTTGCGGGGCTCGGACCAGGTTCTGTTACCCAGAATCCTTTGCAAACCTCAAAATTTGACTAAAAAAACACATGTTCCTCACATTTCTGTGGCAGAAAGTTCTGGATTCTGAGAGGAGCTACAAATTTCCTTCCACCCAGCGTTCCCCCAAGTCTCCCGATAAAAATGATACCTCACTTGCGTGGGTAGGCCTAGCGCCGGCGACAGGAAACACCCCAAAGCGCAACGTGGACACATCCTAAATTTTGGAAAAAAACAGAGGTGTTTTTTGCGAAGTGCCTACCTGTAGATTTTGGCCTCTAGCTCAGCCGGCACCTAGGGAAACCTACCAAACCTGTGCATTTCTGAAAACTAGAGACCTAGGGGAATCCAAGGAGGGGTGACTTGCGGGGCTCGGACCAGGTTCTGTTACCCAGAATCCTTTGCAAACCTCAAAATTTGGCTAAAAAAACACATGTTCCTCACATTTCTGTGGCAGAAAGTTCTGAAATCTGAGAGGAGCTACAAATTTCCTTCCACCCAGCGTTCCCCCAAGTCTCCCGATAAAAATGATACCTCACTTGCGTGGGTAGGCCTAGCGCCGGCGACAGGAAACACCCCAAAGCGCAACGTGGACACATCCTAAATTTTGGAAAAAGACAGAGGTGTTTTTTGCGAAGTGCCTACCTGTAGATTTTGGCCTCTAGCTCAGCCGGCACCTAGGGAAACCTACCAAACCTGTGCATTTCTGAAAACTAGAGACCTAGGGGAATCCAAGGAGGGGTGACTTGCGGGGCTCGGACCAGGTTCTGTTACCCAGAATCCTTTGCAAACCTCAAAATTTGGCTAAAAAAACACATGTTCCTCACATTTCTGTGGCAGAAAGTTCTGGAATCTGAGAGGAGCTACAAATTTCCTTCCACCCAGCGTTCCCCCAAGTCTCCCGATAAAAATGATACCTCACTTGCGTGGGTAGGCCTAGCGCCCGCAACAGGAAACGCCCCAAAACGCAACGTGGACACATCCCATTTTTTGAAAGAAAACAGTGCCTACCTGTGGATTTTGGCCTGTAGCTCACCCGGCACCTAGGGAAACCTACCAAACCTGTGCATTTCTGAAAACTAGAGACCTAGGGGAATCCAAAATGGGGTGACTTGCGGGGCTCGGACCAGGTTCTGTTACCCAGAATCCTTTGCAAACCTCAAAATGTGGCTAAAAAAACACATGTTCCTCACATTTCTGTGGCAGAAAGTTCTGGAATCTGATAGGAGCCACAAATTTCCTTCCACCCAGCGTTCCCCTAAGTCTCTCAATAAAAATGGTACCTCACTTCTGTGGGTAGGCCTAGCGCCCACGAAAGGAAATGGCCCAAAACACAACGTGGACAGAACATATTTTTTCACAGAAAACAGAGGTGTTTTTTGCAAAGTGCCTACCTGTGGAGTTTGGCCTCTAGCTCAGCCGGCCCCGGGAGGGGGGGGGGGGGCAGAAATGGCCTAAAATAAATTTGCCCCCCCCAGCCCCCACCCCCCCGGGAGCGACCCTTGCCTACGGGGTCGCTCCCCCTGCGTGACATTGGCGCCAAAAAACAAATCCCCGGTGCCTAGTGGTTTCTGCCCCCTTGGGGGCAGATTGACCTAAAATCGGCCAATCTGCCCCCAAGGGGGGCAGAAATGGCCTAAATACAATTTGCCCCCCAGGGGAGAGACCCTTGCCTGATGGGTCGCTCCCCATCTCGAAAAAAAAAAACAAACAAAAAAAAAAACACAACAAAAAAATTTGCCCTGGTGCCCTGAGGGTTCTGCCCCCCCCTGGGGGCAGTTCGGCCTAATAATAGGCCGATCTGCCCCCAGGGGGGGCAGAAATGGCCTAAAATAAATGTGCCCCCCCCCCAGCCCCCACCCCCCCCCCGGGAGCGACCCTTTCCTACGGGGTCGCTCCCCCTGCGTGACATTGGCGCCAAAAAACAAATCCCCGGTGCCTAGTGGTTTCTGCCCCCTTGGGGGCAGATTGACCTAAAATCGGCCAATCTGCCCCCAAGGGGGGCAGAAATGGCCTAAATACAATTTGCCCCCCAGGGGAGCGACCCTTGCCTGATGGGTCGCTCCCCATCTCGAAAAAAAAAAACACAACAAAAAAATTTGCCCTTAGGGTTCTGCCCCCCCCTGGGGGCAGTTCGGCCTAGTAATAGGCCGATCTGCCCTCAGGGGGGGCAGAAATGGCCTAAAATAAATTTGTCTCCCCCCCGGGAGCGACCCTTGCCTACGGGGTCGCTCCCCCTGCGTGACAGAGCTTCCAGCGCGACTAGGGAGGCCCCTGTGACAAATCAGCGCGCGCTCGCGCGCTGACGTCACAGGGGGGGTGGGGGGCGTCGGGGGTGGAAGGGGAAGGTCTTCCCCTTCCATCCCGACTTGGGGGGGAAGGGGGGTGCACGGGGGGCGCGCTAGCGCGCCCCCAAGTTCCCCTGTGCCTAGGACGAGATGATCTCGTCCAAGGCACAGGGGAACTGTAGCCTTGGACGAGATCATCTCGTCCAAGGCACAGAAGGGGTTAAAAGATTACACTGAGCAAGAAGTTGAGGATGTTATGTTCAGACCACTTTTGCAAAGTACGATGTGTTAAATTAATTCAGCCAAGACAGAGGTACTGTCACAAAATATGCAGTTTCTGGGAATTCAGTGGAATCCAGAACATAGAGAGATATTGTTACAGGGAAAACAAATGATTTTAGAGTTTCTTACTATTTGCACTAAGCAAGAGACACCGAGTTTCATAAGCTTGTTTGATTTTTGGAAACAGTGTAGCCCTCATCTGAGTAAAATCTTAACACTTTGGTACAAAGTAACAAGGAAAAAAAATGAGTTTGAATGGAGTGAGAGGCAGCTTCATGCTTTTGATTTGGCAAATGAAATAATTCAATAGACTTTAGATTTGTGCGCAGTGCAAGAGGGAAACACTGATGTAAACTTGAGTATGTGGCAGAAAGAAGGGAGGACAAGGGTGCCCCTGGGGCTTTGGATTAGAGAATTATCTGACTTTGAGGAGCGCTATACTCCTTTTGAAAAACAGCGTTTGACTTGTTATTGGGCTCTAGTGAATACTGAGCAAATTACATTAAATGATAATGTAATTCTGAAACCTGAAATATCAGTCATGCAGTAGGTGATGAGTTCACCTAAATCTCACAGTATAGGACAGGCACAAGAGGCTAGTATCATACTTTGGATCTGGTACATATAAAACAGGTCTCAAGTAGGACCGACAGGCACTGCAGCCCTACATGAACAGGTGTCACAAGCCCCTTTACAGGATGAGGAGAGGGTGCAGGGAGTCCCACGGGTAAAAGAGTTACCAGTGACATTGAGTGCACCATTTGAATTCTTGTCCCCTGAGGACAGAAAGCGTGTTTGTTTGACTAATAATTCATTGAAATACGTGAGTACTAAAAGACAATGGAAAGCAGTGTTATACAATTCAGTTACTGAAAAATTATTGTCTACCACAGGAGAAGGAAAAAGTAACCAATATGCAGAGTTGTACTTTGCGTGTCAGACATTAAAGCAGGAGATGCTTGAGACGTGTCCTTTTTACACTGATTCTTGGTTCACTGCCAATGGATTAGCCGTTTGGTTTTCCACATGGTTTGTACATAACTGGTTCAAAGAGTTGTGGCAGGAAATTTGGGAAAAGTTAAAACAGAGTTAAGTCATACATGCTCATTGTCCCATTGACTCATTTGAATACTGGTTCAATTCCCTTGCAGACATCAAAGACAAAAGTGCAGAGGCAGAAGGGTCAACCCAGAATTCTGACTTGGTAGGGATGGCTAAGTTGGTGCACCAGAAATGTGGACATCTGGGAGAAAGAGCGACTTACAGGTGGGCAGAGATTAAAGAGATGCACATTCCCCTAGATTTGATAAAAACTGTGATTTTGCAATGTCCTATTTGTCAGTACACACAACAGAGATCTGTTCCTCAAACACTCAAAGATCAGTTGGGGAAAGGAAAGTTACCAGGACAGATATGGCAAATTGATCAGGTTTTAGGGGGAGTGATTGCTGCAGATTACCAAGTCAAAATCAAAGTTATTCTGATTAATAGTGGGGAATCTGATTTATTCATACAGATTGGAGACATAATTGCCCAATTTGTCATAAGTGCAGTGAATGGAGGTTTGGTAAGGAAGGAGTCTGCCCCAGCCCTGTGCCTCCCCAGGCAGTGCAAGGAAAGAGAAGCTATGTTGCCGCAGATAATAACCTCACTGCTAAGGTGTGGATTGAACCCCCAAATGGCCCTCCAGGACCTGCAGAAATGATAGCAAAGGGCCCCAATAACATCCTACTGATTATAAAACAAGGAAAGGAAAAAGGAGAGAACATTTCAGATGACAAATGTTATTTGCAAGAAAAGTCATACTTTTTTCTTTTGCAGATCCTACTACGACTTGCCACTGACCATGAGTGTGCTGTGTGGTCTCCCTTTGGGCGTTTGTGTGTGGGGTCGGGGGAGGGACCTCACCCCCAACCTGAACCTGATTGATTAAAGTACAAAACCTATGGATCCATTTTGCACATCTGGCGCCTCCGGTTCAAGTTCTACATGGGATCAATACAGAGTACCATTGCAACTTGTTTGATGACATTCTTCCACACGAACTAACTCATGGCTTATTATCTGATGACTGCTGCCAGTCTCATTAAGCAACATTGCCAGTTAGCTGTCTGTTTTTTCATGTGGAAACCTGACTTTCACTTACATTCCAGCAAACCTTTCAGGTGGACCGTGTACCTTTACATGAGTAGAACTCACGCTACATCAACTTGCTATTTTAGAGACACTATTCAATCAGTTATTATCCCAATCAGAGTATACCAGCTTCAGTCTCTTCATTGTAGGTGTATCTGATTTGAAAGTTTATGAGATCAATACGTTAATCCACTTCCATTGCTTTACAGTGATTACTTTTATCATTCAAACCTGATTTGCTTATAATGTTTTTGTTTTTTTGTTTGAAACAAAAGAAAAGTAAACAAAAGTCATTGGTCAGAGAGTGGAGATGTATTGAAATTAAGTATCTTTGACCACTGACTTTGTGTTTCACCACTGTGCATATTAGTTGTTCAAAGTTCACCAGTAGCACATTACATTTTATATTCAGTTTAGCTGCCTATTGGCTTTAACGTGGCATTAGGCATTACATTCTGTATTCAGTTTAGCTGCCTATTGGCTTTAACATAGCATTAGACATTACATTTTGTAGTCAGTTTAGCTGCCTATTAGCTTTATCGTGGCGTTAGACATTGCAGTTGAGGCATTGCAGATGAGCTGTGTTTTTCCACATGGTAAACCAAGCTTGTGTTTTTCGTATTTTCTCTCACCGAACACTAGCATGATAAGGATGCACGTATTTTGTGTTTTTCTCTAGTGCAGGGAAGGACTCAGCCTTGGGAAAGACAGCCTTGAAAACCTGGCTAACTTTCAACGCTTGTTTCTTCCAACTCTGACCTACAGTAGCCAGCATGTTTTGACTATTAGAGGGAAGGGCCTTTCAGCAGGCTTTTTTATTATTTAATCTATAAAAGGTGTCCCTGGGCAGCAGCGAGGGGAATTTGCCGAGACTTCAGTCAGGAGTGGATGTCAGCTGCTGACCTGTCCCGTAAGGGTAGAAAATCTCTTTCTCGCAGTTGAACAGGGGTCATCAACTTGCTGGCAGGAGAAAGATGACGAGCAGTGACAGGCCCTACGGTGCTGAATTTTGACTTTTATTCTTTGCTTTGAAGTTATGCTATAATATAATCATATGTATTTGCTGTGTACATTGCAGTTGAGAATCACTTTAATATATGTTCCTTTCTTTGCTGTGGCTATTTTTAAACGTGTGCCTCCAACCTACTAATCTCCTCTCTTAAGAACCTCGTGGTGAAGTAATAATAAATGTCTTCTTTAAACTAAGAAATGCATTCCAGAGATTGTTGTCAGCTCGGTCATTAGTGAAAGCAAAACAGGCAGACAAGACCAGAGCAAGAGTGAGCATCTTGAATTTCTCCTTCTTGAGGAAGAGATTGACGTCCCTTAAATCCAGGATAGGGCGAAGGTCCTTGTTCATTTTGGAAATCAGAAAGTAGCGAGAATAACAATCACTGCCTACTTCTGACATCGGGACCCTTTCTATGGCTCCTTTGGCCAAGAGAGCCATAAGCCGTTCTTTTACTGGAGGGATAGAGGGAGGGAAAGACCGGAAGGGGAGGGAATAGCCCTTCTGTATGATCTGCAAGACCCATTTGTACGATGTTATGGACCGCCAGTTAAGGAGATGAAATTGAATCCCCCCTCCAACTGGACGGACATGGTCTTGCAGAACCATACTAGGAGGGCTCGGGCGCTGCGGAAGAGGAGGGATGGGTGGTGGCCAACCTCTGGCCAGACCCTCTGGGTCTGACGGTACCACAACCTCGTCCTCTCAAGAGATGCTGTGAAGCCGCAGGACAGTGGCTAACCTATGGCTGGCATGGTACCACGCCCCTTCCAAAGCCTCGAAAGGGACGATAAACAGACTGCTGATGAGCCAGCGCTGAAAGGCCCAAGAATCTGGCTGTAGCTCGAGAATCGATGAACCTCTCAAGCGCAGAGTCTGCCTTCTCACCAAAAAGGCGAGAGACATCAAAAGGCATGTCCATCAAACTCGACTGGACATCCGCCGAAAAGCCAGGAGAATGTAGCCAGGCGTGGCGACGGAGGTCCACTGACAGCTTGGATGAGAGTGTCCCATACACCCTCCAGGACCTGGGGCAGCACCTGTGCCACTGTATCCCATAAAGTATGGGAAAAACAGCCCAATAGGCAAGAGGTATTTACCAACCTCAATGACAGGCTGGACAAAGAAAACAACTTCTTTCCAAGTTGGTCCAGCCTCTTGGATTCCCTATCCGGAGGAGCAGAAGGGAAGGCACCACGGGGAGTGGAGGCTTGGACCACCAAGCTCTCAGGGGTAGGGTGTTGGGTGAGGAAACTGGGGTCATTTGGAGCAGGTCGATGGCGGCGTCCAATTGCCCTATTCACAGGAGCCCCTGGGCTGGGTTTGGACCATGTTCCCAGAAGGACATTTGTGAGGGCTTCACTGAAGGGTAACATCAGCTCTGATGTAGCAACCCCTGGCTGAAGCACCTCTGTCAGGAGATTAGTCCTGACTGGCACCATAGGCAAGTCTAGGTCCAAGACCTCAGCTGCCCTACGCACCACCATGGCATAAGATGCGCCCTCCTGTGTAGCCACAGCGAGAGGAGACAGCATGCCAGCATCTGGAGAAGTATCCAGTCCACTGGCTTCCCCTAGATCCTCATACCAGTCCTGTTCATGCTCCAATCCATATTCTAAAGGGTCCTCAGACCCCTCTCACTCCTGTGCCTAGCTGTTCTGAATAAGCCTCAGGCATTGATTTGAGCCTAATCAGTGCCGTCAAAGTTGGAATTGGCGTGTTACGACATTGTTACAGCTCTGAATCATCTGGAATGAGGATGGGGCTACCACCACCAGTAGGTGTCGGTGGTGGAGGGAGCGTCGACATTGGGCCCGGCGCCAGAGGAGATCGACTGTGAGAAAGCGATGTCGGTCCAGATCCGCTATCGGATCCCAGGGTCCCCAACGGTGCTGAGGCCAAAGCCGCCGACGTCGAATCTGATGGAGTCCGTGCTGACCCCGTGGAGCCCGAACACCTACCGGAGGTTGCAGCACGCTCAAAAACAAGGTGAGTAGCCTTGTAAAATTCTTTGACTTGAGCGAGGGTCACTCTGGTCGCCAGGAAAAGGGGAAGACTCCGAATCGGCCCTGGCGACGGCTCCGCTGAGCCGCTCTCAGATCGTCGATGCTTCCTGGATGCATTGTCGCCCAACGTGCATGGCGTAGTCGAAGTCAGCTTGGACTTCTTCTTCTTTTTGTGCCTCTTACCTGAATGCCCCGAAGACCTTGAATGCGAGGAAGATGACTTGGGGCTTCTGAAGTGGTGCCGCGACCTAATCCTAGAGCAGGACCGTGATCTCCTCAGAGTCACGCTAACCGAAGATGGCTGCCAGGCCGCTAGAAGCTTGAGAGATCTCTCTCTCAAGGCCTGCTGAGCCATGGCCCAATAGTCAGAACACGACTTCGAATCGTGGTCCTTCTCAAGACACCAGAGAGACAACTGGTGTGGATCCGTAACCGACATGGTGCGATGACATGCACCACACAGTTTAAATCCAGCTGTTCTCGAAGACATCACTCAGACAATCAAAAAAAATATTCGACAAAAACGTGGAAGAAAGGATAGCTCTTTCCAGATCTGCGCTTAACCGGTGCAGAAGGAAAAGAACTGACATACGCACGCTGGGGTGGTGCCTATATAGAAGGCCGTGACATCACAGACGGCTCCAACTACGCTGACGATGCCACGCAGAGCTGTACGTTGCACGTGGATCCGAACGAAACCACCCGACGGCGCGCACAGGGTACTGCTCAGCAGAAAAATTCCAGATTCGAAGCTGAAGGAAAGGTAAGGAATCTGCAGCTTGAAGTCTCTATCAGATTAGGCGGATTATACAAGTATAATTTAAAATATTTAACATAGAGTTTTTATTTATTTCAGAACAACAATCAACATAAAAGAAAAATAAATCTATCTTAAGAAGCCAAAAGAAATTCAAAACTAGACTACAAATTCAGACCAAAGAACAGTTCTCCAGCCTACCCTCTTCACATTTCCTACAGAAGAAAACATGAATGAATTTTTCTAATAAGAACAGGAAAATAACTACCCTTTTAATTTTCACAGCAACAGAATTCAAACCACTAACAGTTTTACTTTTATTAGAAGAGATAAAAATTTAAAATTTTGTTTCATTTAACAGGATTAAGCACAACACATAAGACATTTTCTAAATATGTTTACATGATGATTTCCTTTTTCAAACATAGAGAATCAACGCGAGGCACAATTTTATCAAACCCAAAAGAGGAAACAGGTTACTAAAATATGTAGATACCTTTATTGTAATATAAGCCTTACTTAGCCAAGGAGTTATTAGAGATGTGAGAACTTCTTCTCAACCTGTTGCAAAGGCAGATATGTTGCAATGATGATATTGTGGAAAAAATTACTGAGCATAACCATTCTGCGCCTTTGTAATGGAGTTGGGAATGAGAAAAAATCTCCGCCATGTTAAAATACTTGGTGCCACCTCCAATGAATCCTGTGGATCTTTACTGAGGGAGGTAGCCCAGAACATCTTCATGCATGTTTCTGGTAGTATGCACACAAACCCTAATTTAAGAAGAATGGTGCAAAGACAAAAACAGACGAGTAAACCCCAACTAACACCCCCTCATACCTATTCTAATATTAACATTCACCCATCCAGCATCTTTTAACCATGAACCGTTCCTTCCCTATGTTAACAAAACATTCTCAAAAGTGTATGCTAATCTTTGTTACCTTTCATGACACCACAATGTTTGAAAATAGTGAAATCTGAATGATGGATGGCACCATTAAATCCACACCATATTTACCCTTATTTACACTCTACAATAATAATTGACTTTGAATTACAAATGATAAACATGAATATTAAAATGTATCAAAAGACCCTAAGTCAAGGAAGTTTTTTTTCTCCATTTTTCCAAGGCTTATTGGAAAAATAATAAAAAAACATCCTTAGTTTAGGACTGCATGTCAAGCAGTAAACAACAATTCAAACTTAGAAAACTCACAGCTTTGTGTTTTGTACCTCCTAATTATGTGGATTACTTCTACACATCAGTTAAACATTCTGAATTATTTCCACAAAATGCAGAACAATTGGCACCCCTTCTAAATTATTTTGAAGATAAGTGGATAGGCCATTTTAGTAGGTCAGATCACAGGAGGAAACTATGCTTCCAACTGAATGTTGAAAACGCTACTCAACCTTTTAGCGGCAGCTGCAAAGATGAACAATGCCATTGAGGATTGGCATAATTCTTTTAACAGTTCTAGTGGTAAATGTCACCCAAACCTGTATCATTTCTTAGAAATGGAACAAAGGTTTTAGGAAATTAGACAGGCACAATCATTAACAGTTCGGCTGAATCCTTGAGCTTCCAAAAAACGTGAAGCAATGTCAGAAAGGTTACTGGCCAAAATCCAACAGTTTTCTATTTTGGGAGGTGCAGACTACCCAGAGAATATTGCGTTCATTTCACACTATTAATCTCTTAAAACATTAACTTCCTTTATTCTCCTGTTTTGGTAAAATGTGATAAAACTTTATATCTCAGTATATAGTCATTTAAAAAAATATGTTTAGAAAGTATTTCATTTTTTAACTCCTCCTGTCATCTTTCTTCAATTCTTGATGATTTCTTAATGAACCACTCACCAAGTATCTCAGGTAATCCAGTAGTGCACAAAATGTAATCACTATTCAAAACTGCCATAGTAGCTACCTCCCTGAGTTACCGTCCACTGGCCTAGCGGGAAACAGCCGACAGCATGGTCTCCAGCTTGTAATCGAGCTGGCGGCAATGCTGTAGATCGCAGGGTGCACAAGCACCATCACAATGTTCACTGTCTGCAAACAGTGAACATTGCGAAGGTGCTGGCCAAGAGGGCCCCTGCACTGCCTATGCCAATTGCATGGGCAGTGCAGGGCCACCCCTGGGGCACCCTGCACCCGTTCTCTGCCAGCATTTTCATGGCGGTACTACTGCCTTGAAACCACTGGTGGAGAAGAGGGTCGTAATCCCCAGGGCAGCACTGCTTTCAGCACTGCCCTGGCAGAGTAGGACCGCCACAACTACTAGTGGAGAAATTACTTTAATTTAATATTATTTTAACTGTATATATTTATAGTACCCACCCACTAACTCTGAATCCCTTTCATCCAACAAAAAATACACTAAAAAAAATCATACTTACTTATATTTACCATTATTCATGGTAATGGTGTGCAAGCTTAAGACATGTGTGATAAAGGCATGTGTGGTAAAGGCATATGCGAGGTAAAGACTGCGTGATAAAGGCTATTTCCCGTGCAGCACACATGAAATGTCAGAAAAGTTTTGGCAAAATGAGCATTTCTCCTTTTTTAAAGCCAGTCTCAAAGAGGCACTATTGTTTGGTGCAAAGCCATGTCTACAAATGTTAGCAGATACGATTTAGTGTGAAAAACCATTGGTGGCTGCATAGGAATGCCCATATACCACCCATGGTACACCTCCCTTATTAAAGCAATGCAAAGCAGTGCTAGTGCTGCTTTGCAACACTTTAAGGATATTTTTCAGCACAAAGAAAGTTTTGCACTACAAAGTAAACTCAAGTAAACATTTTGTGCCAGTTTCTGTCACTTTTGTGATGCAAAACCAACACAAAATGGTAGTATATTTGTTCCAAATAATTCAGTTTGTTTTACATAGGAGCATGTGAAGTTGTGAAGTATGGCAAATAACCACTTTTCAATTCGTTTTGTAAATCTTTGTGAAGTTTGCAAAGTGTAAAGATTGCATTTGTTTCATAAAAAGAAGGACACCATTGGCAGCTTTTTTGACAGCAGAAAACTGTTCTCATTGTAATGATGGGTTTCAAGGAGCAGTGGCAGAAGGAGAGAGAAACCTTTTGCCACCAATGGAACCTTGACTACTGATCAATCCTCAGCTACACACGCACCACACATTCATCAAACTTTTATAAATCCAGATATTAATGCTCTCAATCACTCCTTCATTAATTAACGCTATATTTGGCTTAGTCTACCTTCAAATCAAATCAAATCATCAAATCATAAATATTTATAAAGCGCGCTACTCACCCGTGCGGGTCTCAAGGCGCTAGGGGGAAGGGGTTACTGCTGCTCGAAGAGCCAGGTCTTGAGTAGTCTCCGGAAAGCGGAGTGGTCCTGGGTGGTCCTGAGGGTGGTCCTGAGGATGGTGGGGAGGGAGTTCCATGTCTTGGCCGCCAGGTAGGAGAAGGACCTCCCACCCGCCGTGGTGCGGCGGATGCGAGGGACGGCGGCGAGAGCGAGGTTGGCGGAGCGAAGAGGACAGGTGGGAGTGTAGAAGCTGAGTCAGCGGTTGAGGAGTTCGGGTCCCTTGTTGTGGAGGGCTTTGTGTGCGTGGGTGAGGAGTCGGAAGGTGATCCTTTTGTTGACGGGAAGCCAGTGCAGATGTCTCAGGTGGGCGGAGATGTGGCTGTTGCGGGGTATGTTGAGGATGAGGCGGGCGGAGGCGTTTTGAATTCGTTGCAGACGTTTCTGGAGTTTAGCGGTGGTTCCTGCGTATAGTGTGTTGCCGTAGTCCAGGCGGCTCGTGACGAGGGCATGGGTCACGGTCTTTCTGGTGTCGGCGGGGATCCAACAGAAGATCTTTCGGAGCATGCGGAGGGTGAGGAAGCAGGAGGATGATACGGCGTTGACTTGTTTGGTCATGGTGAGTAGTGGGTCCAAGATGAAACAGAGGTTGCGTGCGTGGTCTGAGGGGGTCGGTTCGGTGCCAAGGGCCGTGGGCCACCAGGAGTCGTCCCAGGCAGTCGGGGTGTTTCCGAGGATGAGGACTTCTGTTTTGTCTGAGTTCAGTTTCAGACGGCTGAGTTTCATCCAATCTGCGACGTCTTTCATTCCATCTTGCAGGTTGGTCTTGGCGCTGGTGGGGTCCTTGGTGAGGGAAAGTATCAGTTAAGTGTCGTCAGCGTAAGAGGTGATGATGATGCTGTGTTTGCGTACGATGTCGGCGAGGGGGCTCATGTAGACATTGAAGAGTGTCGGGCTGAGCGAGGAGCCTTGTGGGACGCCGCAGATGATCTTGGTGGGGTCTGAGCGAAAAGGTGGGAGGTAGACTCTTTGGGAGCGGTTGGAGAGGAAGGAGGTGATCCAGTCCAGGGCCTGTCCTTGGATCCCGGTGGAGCGGAGGCGGGATATTAGGGTTCGGTGGCAGACGGTGTTGAAGGCAGCCGAGAGGTCGAGGAGGATGAGGGCGACTGTTTCTCCGTTGTCCATCAGGGTTCTGATGTCGTTTGTGACTGAGATGAGGGCGGTTTCTGTGCTGTGATTGGCTCGGAATCCGGACTGAGAGGGGTCGAGTAGGCTGTTGTCTTCAAGGAAGTTGGTAAGTTGCTTGTTGACGGTCTTCTCTATGACTTTGGCGGGGAATGGGAGGAGCGAGATGGGGCGGAAGTTCTTCAGGTCGCTTGGGTCCGCCGTAGGTTTTTTCAGTAGGGCGTTGACTTCAGCGTGTTTCCAGCTCTCGGGGAAGGTAGCAGACGAAAACGAGCTGTTGATGATGGTCTGGAGGTGCGGGCGATGATGTCGTCGGCTTTGTTGAAGATGAAGTGTGGGCAGGGGTCCGAGGGGGCACCGGAGTGGATGGAGTTCATGGTGGCTTTGGTCTCTTCCATGTTGATGTGAGTCCAGGCGTTGAGGGTGATGGCTGGGGTTGTAGGTTCTGTGGTGGTTGGCTGGGTGCGGTGTCCGAAGCTGTCGTGTAGGTCGGTGATCTTACGATGGAAGAAGGTGGCGAGGGAGTTGCAGAGGTCTTGTGAGGGCGTGATGGTGTTGGCGTTGGCGTTAGGGTTCACCTAACACCTAACCATTCACCAATGCACAGATACAAAATCACCAATCGATTATGTACTTTTTAGAAAAGTGTTTTAATGGATTTGCCAATGTATATTTGTGTGAAGGAGTGCAATAGTGGCAGGTAATCTTTAAATGTGGTGGGGCACTACCAAGAGTTCACCCCACTTTTTTTCAAAATTTGCCTTGCGAGTTTCTCATATGTTAATATGTTCATTGTGTCAATGCTAGCATTTTGTTAATGGGTCTCCCTTATGACAATAAATACATACAATATTCAAGTATCAGAATTTTGCCAGTGATATTGTCTCTATATCATGGGTGGCCCGTTTGGCAAAAATACCTCTAGTATTCTAGCTCCAGCATTTATCATGGTTTGCTCACTCCAACCTGCCCGCTCAGCTACAATATGCCATGGCTGCCCACTCTGAGGAGAAGAATTATCTACAGTATGCCAGCACCAGCATTTTGTCATAGGTGTTCCCTTATTTCAAGTATTACTTTCAGTATTTCAGGGTCTGTATTTTTTCTTGGGTGCCCCTGTTATGCCATCCACTACCTGCAAATGTTCTAGCACCAGCATTTTGCCGGGGGTGTGCTCATGCCAAGAATTTCCTCCAGTATGCAAGTAACGGAATTTTATCAGGGATACTCTTTCTCATACTAAAAATCACTTCCAGTATGCCAGTGGCAGCATATTACTTTGGGAGCCGCCATAAGCTCTGCATTATATTGAGTGTGCCATGGCCAGAAGCAAACTCTCAAACATAAAACATGCAAATAAACATATTCTTACACACTCATCACACTCTCATATTCTCACTCATAGTTCCTCCATCCCACATTCACTCTCTTTCCCCTCACTTTCTCACATGCTCATTCTCACTCACTCACACTCACTCCCACTCATCACTACTCACACACAAACATACTCATACTCATTGGTTGTCCCTCACAAACACACTTACAGACACCCACCCTTTCAACTAACTGGCTATGGGCCTTGGTGCAGCTGCACCCGATGTGCCTTTCATAGCTTTACACCCTGACTCACATCCACTCCTTCTCATTATCTCCAGCCATTCACTCCTTCTAAAACACTCACATGCGTCCACTCACTACCTCACACTCACTTTCACTTATTCATAACACTCTCAAGGTCAGATTGTGACTCACTTTCACTTTCAAACAAACTCACACACACTTTCACTTAATACTATTCACTCTTAATCACTTACAAACACATCCGCAAGCAAACACACACATGCACAGAGAGACTGCATTGTTTTTACTTACCTAGCTTCTTTTGCTGCCAACTTGGAGGCTCCATGGCAGCAGAAGAGCAAATGACGCTGGACTTTTGAATCCGCAACCCATGATTCTGAAGGAGGAGCCAGGCAGAACAGCAGGTTTGAAAAGGGGAAGATCCACCTCAATCTCTCTGCCTGCTTCTTGAATAGACTGGCAGCACAGACATATAAGAAGCTTGGACAGTGTTGGAGATTCTGATCCTGCTGCTCTGTGCGGCTTCCCATTGCCTCAAGGATGCACTGATGTGCACCATGGCAGACACATTTGGTACAGATACTGTGCTGGCTGAGGCATGGCCAGGATATCAGCTAAATGCAATTCATTGTGCCTCTGTGAGTAGTTAAACTCTACCTCTGAGATACGCAATCTAGATATCCACCTACATAGTACAGTGTACTGTGTTTTTGAGCAACACTTTGTAAGTGGATTGTCGCTCAGCCCTCTCTTCTTCACCTGTCATCAGGAGCCTGGATATGAGGCAGAGAGGATTTACCTGCACACTGGAAGTGTTTATGAGAACACAAACATTGTGTTTTGATGAACACTGATAAATTAAATAATGTGCAGTGTCGGGAGAGGCAAGAGGCAAAATGTGAGACCTCACAGGAGGCAGGGCTGCACCCTGAAGCCCCTGATAAGGAGCCGCCACTGAGTGAATGTGACTTACCCCTGGAAATTCAGAAGTAGGCCATGGCTGAGTAACACCCATTCACAGAAGAAATGTGAATCAACTTTCAATTAGCAGTCTAGGCTTGTGGATCAGAATATGGGTAAGAAACTATTAGCGTTGGCTCAGTGGGATTAGTATGAACTGTCTCCAAAATCATTAAGAACAACAAGAAAGAAGAAGTGTAATTGAAAGCTATACCTCTGATTGTTTTTAAGAGAAATGTCACACAATATAATTATTGATATGCAGGTCTCATAACTGGAAGTATCTCTTGTGCTGTTTTAGAACTCTCATATGTGTAAGAGTGCACCTCATAGCCTTACACCTTACAGCAGACAGCACATTTTATTGTAAGTCTCACAAAGATACTATTATGTCTTGCTGTGGAAGGTGAGAAAGTGAGAAACAACAACAAAAGCAATCAGGTACTGCTATTTGCACAATCTTACCTCCATAATGCAAGCAAGTTGATCCACTTCATTCTCTCCCGGAAAGAGAGGAAAACCAGTGTGCAACTCAGCTATGATACATCCAAGGCTCCACATATCGATTGCAAGACCATAGGGATAGCCAAGAATCACCTCTGGTGAGCGATAGAATCGGCTCTGAACATATGTGTACACTACATTAACAAAAACAAACAAAAAATACGGCTTTATTGCAAAATTTACAGTGATATAAAGGGGTCAAGCCAAAGTCTACTCTATGAATAGTTCAAAGAATTGGTAAAACTATGGCTTGTAGACAGCTGCTCTGGCAAGCCAAACCTAGAAATAGATGGTGTATTGCCCCTAATTGTTGCTATACAAATCACATGGTATCAAAATAGTCATATTCTTCAAAATGTGTGTTTCACCATACTTTAACCATTTTTAAAACTTGCATCTTTTTTGCTATCCCATATTTATGTTTTTACACCACCTGCTAGATGTTGAAACCTATCAATGGCAAGCCCGTCTGTTCCCATCTATGCATCCGCTGGACATGAGCACAAGACCCTGCTCTTGTTAAAGTAATCTTGACTCTACCTGTCTGAAAGAGATAACATAAGAACAGTCCATGCCCACTGCATGGACCCTCAATTTTTCTTCAAACTTAAAACAGTGAGCATTCATGCTATCAAGTTCTTTGAGAACCACTGTACTCCTCAGGTCACCTCCTTCAACGGAGATCAACTAATTTTCAGTCCCCCATAAACACTCTCAAGAAATGTATAACCTTCTTTTAGACGATCACTCAATCAATAAAACATTTATAGAGCGCCGCAAATCACTCATGAGGGTTTCGAGGAGCTGGCACCGACAACCACTCCCGTAAATCTTTTCACATCTTTTGCCCCCTCGATTTAAATTAGCCGTTCCAAGCCATTTTGATGAATTCTCCTTTAGAGCCATCTCTTGATTAAAAAGGTTATCCCTCTGGTAAAAGAAGTGATGATGGACTCTTACAACTCCTCCCTTATATCTAATCAAGCCCCTTTTGACAGAAAAGACTTCCCTAAATTACATCAAACTACCACCCAATCTCTCTTATTTCTCTTTTGTCCAATATCCCAGAGGCAAAAGTGAAACACTAACTCTTCTACTAACTAGAACCTCGCTCTACACTGGATCAAACGCATACAGGCTTCTATCTGCCCTTTCTCCAGTACACAATATGTACTAAGAATGGCCCTAGATGACATCTGTTTTCTTCTGAACTAATGGAAGGCTGTCTTGACTTTTTTGTAGCCTTTGACTCCTTCCTTCACCCCATGCCTCTTGATCACCTAAAGGGGTTACAGATGTGGTGCTCCCTTGGTTTGCCTTTTTTCTTAAATATAACACTTAGGCCATTGCTCTCTCAATGTTTCAATCAACTTTCTTGGTGCCCCATATGGAGTGCCCCCAGGCTCAATCCCTCTGTTGGAAATCCCCATCTTTTGCATAGTATGTCTCAGATGTTTGCCTTCACCATGCTATTTTTTGCAGAACCCCCTTTTTTTGTCATTAGAACTCCGCACACTTGTCTCTTGCTAATCAGCAGTAAAGTGTTTGTGCTCTCACTTCCACACATTGTAAAACTGGAATACACCTAATTAGCAAATCGTATTTTCTTATACACCCCTACAAATGGTACTACCAGTATCCAGGGCCTGTAAATTAAATGCTACTAGTGGGCTAGAGCACTCATTGTGTCACTCACTAAAATAGCACTGTGAAACATCCCACACCTACCACTGCAGCCTGTAGTGCAGTTTTAAACTGCCTTTTTGACCTGGCAAATTGAACCTTTTTACAGGTCTAAACCTTCCTTTGTAATCCATACAAGCCACCCCTAAGGTAGACCCTAAAGGCTCATAGGTCAGGGTGCATGGCATTTAAAAATTAGGACTTGTGTACTTATGTTGTACATGTCCTGATAATGAAAACATACTAAAATCATTCTCCATTGTAGTAAAACTAACTCTCCCACGGACTAACAATGGGTTACGTCAGTGGTTCCCAAACTGTGCGCCGCGGCTCCTTGGTGCGCCGTCAAAATTAGCCAGGGGCGCCGCACACAGTCTGGAAACCACTCGGAGGTGCTTTTAATCCGTAGCTTTTCACCGTGGTTTTGGAAACAAAACCCCCTGCATTAATTATTGTGACCAGCGGAGGGCGCCAGAGTACCATTAATAATATCCCTATGACAAAAGAAAATAAATAGTTTAAAATAAATGGTTTTCAGGAACCTGAACGAGAGAATTAAGAAGTCAAACTGTAAATAGTGTAGGTACAGGTACAGGCAGGGATTACGTTCCCCCACCCGCCAAAAAAAAGTAACATAATGGGGAGCCGTGGCCAACACGGCCAATAGGTCAAAGGAGCCGGGGATCGAAAAAGTTTGGGAACCACTGGGTTACGTTATTACACCTCAATAGGTGATAACTTCAGTTTGGGAGCAGAAAGAGAAATGCTACTTCCACTCATTTGAATTGTAATTTAAAACCCTCTTTAATGGTAAAGTCAGATTATACATTACTATTCTGAAAACAATACTTTTCGAAAGTTGCCATTTTTCTACCTAAACCACACATGCTTTTCTGCTAGAGTCTAGGGTCATGACTGGTGAAGGCTCTCCTGTGGTGTGATGTGTATTCCCTCCAGACAGGGGACAATAGGGTATTAGGTGTGGGAAGCGTTGTTCCTTTCCTGAGCAGGATGACCTGGGTAGTTGTACTTAGCCCTTCCTGAGATTCAAAGGGTAATCTGAGGCCAGTGCCCCCACCCCCCTTCTGTAGCTGGCTGTCCTGTCAGTAGCAAATTCAGTTCTCACCTTTGTTACCCTTGACAGCTTGGAGCCAAACCCACAGTAAGGGGAAGTACTGATATGAACCAGATCAGGATTAAACAAAGAAAGTGACTCCCACACTCTGACACTGACCTCCTCCTGGCTCCCACCAACAGGTAGCTCTGGTTCAGGCTCCTGGACTGTGTGAGAAGGTAACTTCTCACCGGCATGAACCTGGTCTCTGTATCTGACCTGCGCTTCACTGCGGTCAGCCTGAATGTTTGACTTTGACCTAGTCCAGCCAGACTGATAACCGAGATTGGTGCTTTGTGCTACTACTACTTTTACCTGAAATTAAAAAAAAAAATCATAATATCTGTGTGGCATATGCATTCCTAATCAACATGGAGTCCATACAAGTATGTGCAAAGTCTGAACACAATTGAGTCAGAACTAATTTCTTATCCAGTATTGGATCTTTCATAGATTCACATGCTTGAATCAGAATAACAAGCAGTATAATAAATTAAAGTGGATGGTGCGCATGAAAGAATTTTGTATCACCTATATCATTAGTTATACCTAGCAGTCAAAGTGACACAATACTGTATGCAGAGATGTTTAACTTGTAACAACAATAACAATAACAGTAATAATGATAATACAATTACAAGAACAATAAATAGAATTACCAGAAAAATAAATACAATTCTTTATTACCATAGAGGCTCACCTTACTGGAACAGGTGTTGTGGAACTGCTCGGTCCACGGCCGCATCCGTCCTATTGCATGGACTGAAGACAGTAATGCTTTGTGAAGGAGCGGGTACCATTCCAAGTAGCAGCATGGCATATTTGTTCTAATGGAACTCCAGCAAACAGAGCCGAGGTGGTAGAAATTGCCCTTGTTGAATGGGCTCTAGGCTGCCTTTCTAGGGGTTTTCCTGCTGCAGAATGGCAGAACTGAATGGTTGCCGATAGCCACCTTGCTATCGTTGTCTTTATTACTGCAGAATCCAGTCGCCCAGGTCCGTAGGATAGTAGCAATTGATCCAACTTATGAAACGTTTTAGTTCATTGAAGATAGAACTTAAGACGCCTCTTCACATCCAATGTGTGGAGGGATTTTTCTGCTGGCGATGCTGGCTTGGGAAATTAAGTTCGGAGAAAAACTGGTTGAGATGAAATTGAGAAGGCACCTTAGGTATGAAATGACAAAATCCTCAGTAAAACGCAAACAGGGTTTTTGTGTAGTGAAGGCTTGGATTTCACTGACCCTTCTAGTGGAAGTGATTGCTAGGAGAAAAGCTACCTTCCACGTAAGGAACCTGAGGTCTGCTTTATGTACAGGTTCAAACGAGGATTTCATTAACTGTGCGAGTACCACATTAAGGTGCCAGTCAGGAGGAGGCAAAATTACTGGAGGAAAGACCCTGAAAAAACCTCTCATGAATTGCTTAATTAATCGTGATGAATAAAGGGAGCCTGTGTCTGAAGAGCATCTGTATGTGGAGATCGCTGCCAAATGCACTTTCACTGAGGAATGCTCAATCCCAGATTTAACTAGCATTAACAGGTAAGGTAAGATTTATTCCAGACAGGCCTCATACGGATGTAAGTTATGTTTCTGACACCAACAACAAAATCGCTTCAATTTAAGTCGATATGTTTTGTTTGTGCTGTCTGCTCTCACTTTAGAGAGTATGCTTCTACACTCTGGGGTAATCCTGAGATGCTGGAACTCGTGGAATTCAGGAGCCATGCATGCAAGTGCAGTGACGTTGGGTCTGGATGTAAGATCTCCCCTTGACGCACTGATAGTAGCGTTGGAGTTGGAAGGAGATGTATCAGCGTGGTTTCTGGCATCAGAAGAAGCTCCGTGTACCAGTATTGCCTGGGCCATCTGGGAGCTATTAGTATTAGGTGACAGGACTCAGTCTTTATCTTGCCTATGACTTTGGTAATTAATGGGATGGGGGGAAAAGCATACGCATAAATCCCAGTCCATCGCATCAAAAGGGCATTCCCCCAAGACCCTGGGAGGGGATACCGACGTGCAAAATTGGCATTTGGCATTGCAGTTCGTTGCAAAAAGATCCAGAGCTGGCCTTCCCCATGTTGCAAATATTTTGTCTAGTTGGGCTTGATCCAGCTCCCATTCGTGACAATCGCTGTTGGTCCTGCTGAGTGCATCCACTAACGTATTGCACATTCCCGGAACATGTTCGGCCTTCGGGGAGATGTTGTGTTTTGTTAGCCAGTCCCATAGTACCTGAGTTTCCTTCAAAAGCGTTAAGGAGCTCGTCCCTCCCTGCTGTTTATAAAATACATGCTGGTTGTGTTGTCTGCCCGCACCAGCACTCAAGACCCTTGTATCGTCGGGAGGAACACCTGTAACGTGAGGAAAATAGCTTTGAGTTCTAAGTTGGTGATATGCATCAGCTTTTGGTGGCTTGGCCAGTTCCTATGGATCTGCAGATCTTGGAGATGACCTCCTGTATGAAGTTGGCTCTGCATATACTATCTCAAAGTGAGAGATAGTGTGCACAGATTCCAAGGGTTCCCTTAGAGGTTGACAGTGGCAAAATTAGATAATACTAATGCTCTATTTTGTGGTAGTGTGGTCGAGCAGTAGGCTTATCAGAGCATTTGTTATACACACACAGGCAATAAATGAGAACACACACTCAAAGACGTAACTCCAGGCCAATAGGTTTTTATATAGTAAAATAGTATTTTCTTAATTTATTTTAGAACCACAAGATTCAAAATTTAGGTACATACAGAAATCGTAAGGTACTTGGCATAGGTAAATATGAAACTTTGAATGAAAACAGTAATGTACACATTTTGGCAAAAATGGCAATAAGCTATTTTAAAAGTGGACACAGTGCAACAATCAACAGTTCCTGGGGGAGGTAAGTATTGGTTAGTTTTTCAGGTAAGTAAACATTTACAAGTTCAATCTCCGGGACATAGGCAGCCCACCATTGGGGGTTCAAGTTAACCCCAAACAGCCAGCACCAGCAACACAGGGCCGGGTAGTTGCAGAGGTCAAAGTAGTGCCCAAATAGCATAGGTGTCTGTGGAGAATAGGGGTGCTCCGGTTCCAGTCTGGTAGCAAATAAGTACCTGTGTCCTCGGGGAGCAGACCAGGGGGGTTTTGTAGAGCACTGGGGGGGTCACAAACAGGCACACAAAATACACCCTCAGCGGCACAGGGGCGGCCGGGTACATTGTGTGAAGTAGGTGTCGGGATTCAGATAGGCATCAATGGAGAGACTCATGGGTAACTCTGGCGATGCAGGCAGGGCTCAGGGGGGCTTCTCGGGCCAGCCACAACCTGGGCAAGGAAGAGGGCTGCCTGCTGGTCACTCCTGCACCGGTAGTTGGTTTCTCTCTGGCCTGGGGGCTGCGGGTGCCGTGCTTCTTCCAGGCGTTGGGTGCAGAGTGTTGGGGACTCACGCTTCCGGAGTGGATTTCTTGGACAGAGCAGCTGTCCACGGATGTTTCTTGGTCCTTTGGGTGCAGTGCAGTCCTCTGAGTCCTCAGAGGTCACTGGTCCCGCTGGATGTGTCACTGTGCAGGTTCTTTGAGTCTGGAGACAGGCCGGTAGGGCTGGGGCCAAGTCAGTTGTCGTCTCCGTCGTCTCTGCGGGGCTTTCAGGTCACCAGTCCTTCTTCTTGTTTCAGGTTGCAGGAATCTGGTTTCCTGAGTTCAGGGCCGCCCCTAAATACTCAATTTAGGGGTGTGTTTATGTCTGGGGGCAGTAGCCAATGGCTACTGTCCTTGAGGGTGACTACACCCTATTTGTGCCTCCTCTCTGTGGGGAGGGGGCACATCCCTAATCCTACTGGGGGGAATCCTCCGAAACAAGATGGAGGATTTCCTAAGGCAGGGGTCACCTTAGCTCAGGACACCTTAGGGGCTGTCCTGGCTGGAGGGTGACGCCTCCTTGTTTTCCTCATTAACTCCTCCGGACTTGCCGCCAAAAGTGGGGGTTGTGCCCGGGGGTGGGCATCTCCACTAGCTGGAGTGCCCTGGGGCATTGTAACACGAAGCCTGAGCCTTTAAGGCTCACTGCTAGGTGGTACAGTTCCTGCAGGGGGAAGGTGAGAAGCACCTCCACCCAGTGCAGGCTTTGTTTCTGGCCCCGGACACCACAAAGGCTCTCACCCCAGGGGGACAGAAACTTGTCTCAGTGGCAGGCTGGCACAGACCAGTCAGTCCTGAACTGAAGGGTTAGGTAAAATACAGGTGGCATCTATAAGATGCCCTCTGTGTGCATTTTTTTATAAATCCAGCACTGGCATCAGTGTGGGTTTATTATTCTGAGAAGTTTGGTACCAAACTTCCCAGTATTCAGTGTAGCCGTTATGGAACTGTAGAGTTCGTTTTGACAAACTCCCAGACCATATACTTAATATGGCCACACTGCACTTACAATGTCTAAGAATGGACTAGGACATTGTAGGAGCATATTGCTCATGCAGCTATGCCCTCACCTGTGGTATAGTGCACCCTGCCTTAGGGCTGTAAGGCATGCTAGAGGGGTGACATACCTATGCCACAGGCAGTATTTTGTTGCCATGGCACCCTGAGGGGGATGCCATGTTGACTTAGCCTTTTTCTCCCCACCAACACACACAATCTGCAATGGCAGTGTGCATGTGTTAGGTGAGGGGTCCCTAAGGGTGGCACAACACATGCTGCAGTCCTTAGGGACCTTCCCTGGTCACAGGGCCCTTGGTACCACTAGTACCTTTTACAAGGGATGTATCTGTGTGCCAGGGGTGTGCCAATTGGGAAAACAAAGGTACATTTTTAGTGAAAGAACAAAGGTGCTGGGGCCTGGTTAGCAGGATCCCAACACACTTCTCAGTCAAGTCAGCATCAATATCAGGCAAGACGTGTGTGTGTGGGGGTAACTGCAACAATGAGCCATTTTCCTACACCTCCCCATCCTTCCATTAAAGCATCCATCGTAATTATAAACTGTGGGACTAACGGAATGTGCGTGAGGCCTTGAGAAAGATTACACTGGTGGGCCCACCAGTCTAAAGCCTGTATCATTTTTGGCGTAGCAAGAATGCGATCCTCGAACAACCCTTGTGATTGGTCCCACTGAACCTGTAACTCTTCCTACAACTGTCTCATTTTGAGATGAGCTTTTAGTACCAGATTGATTGTGTAAGATATCATACCTCGGAGCAATTTGTAGAACCTCACTGAAATTAACTTTCATTTTGATATTATTTGGGCTGAGGATGCTAGACGATTTTGACTTTTCAGTGTAAGGAAAGCCTTGTTTTGCTGCGTGTCCAGGATAGCTCAGAAAAAGGTCATTCTCTGAGTTGGTACCGTGAGGGATTTCCTCTTGTTGATTGTGAGACCTAGTTTTTGAAAGAGTACAGTGCAGTCTTTTGTCACTGCTAGTGTTCTTTGTGGAGTTGACGCTTTAAGTAGCCAGTCGTCTAGGTATGGAAAGACCTGGTGACCTTGCTTCCTGAGAACGGCTGCTACTGGGGCTAGACACTTGGTGAATATGAGTGGAGAGGCTATGAGTCCAAGGAAGGACTCGAAACTGATAGTGAGTACCAGCCACTGGGAATCAAAGATATTTGTGATGCTTCGGATGAACGGGGATATGGAAATAAGCATCCTCCAAGTCTAGAGATATCATATAGTCTCCGTGGTTTAGGAGATGTAATATGTCTGAAAGAGTGATCATTCTGAAAGTTTATTTGCGGAGGAACTGGTAGAGATGTCGGAGATCTAGAATAGGTCTCCAATCCCCTGTATTCATCCGCATGAGGAAAAAACAGGAATAGAATCCTTTACCTCTTTGGGCCATCGGAACTTCTTCTATTGCTCCCTTGAGAAACATCACTTTGCTCTCTTCTTTCAGTAAGTGAAGATTCGGGAAATGTGTCCCTTTCGGGGGAGTATTTGGTGGTTTTACTGTGAATTCTAAGGTGTGCCCATAAGCCACGATGTCCAATACCCATTGATCCGAGGTGATAGTCTTCCAGTTGTGGAGATAATTGGATACGTTTGCCCCTACTTGATGCTGGGAAGGTTGAGCAGCTGGTACTTTGGCTAGGTCATTGTTTACACCCTGTGTCTCTGGGTTGATGTGTGATTCTGTGACCGCCTCCCTGCTTAGAGAAACCAGCTGTAGTTGGTTGGCGATAAGATTGTGATGCTATGAATTGTTGGTAGGGCTGAAACTGCTGAGAGCGAATTAATAGTATCAACCTCTATAGGAAGAAGAAGAAACATGTCCTCTTGCCCCCCTGAAAGGCAATCAAAATGCAGTCCCTGAATGGCAGGCAAAGCGCCTAAGGATCTAGCCGTGTCAGTGTCTGCCTTAATGGCAAGAAGGGCTTCATCTATGTGCTTGCCAAAAAGCATATACCCGTCGTATGCCATATCTAATATCTTTGTTTGCACCTCAGGTTGAAATGAAGTGGCTTTGAGTCAACCCTGGCACCTCAGAACAGTGGCACCTGCCAACTGTCTAAACCCTGTCGAGACTATGTCCATGGCAGTGTCAATGATCTCAGAAGAGGCTCATTCTCATTCTTGCAAGATCTTTTTTGCATCCTGCCTTTGCTCCTCAGGAATGAGATCGATCATAGGTTTTATGTCGGACCACATCTGCCTATCATAACGTGCCAGGATGGCGAAAGCATTAGCAGCTCTCACTGTAACGGCCAACATGAGGGAAAATCTTTTGCCTATAGTGTCAACGTGTTGACCGTCTCTATCTGGTGGTACTGAAATGGGAGCTGCTGGATTCTTAGATTGTCTCTGCGCAGCTTGTGAGATTACAGAATCTGGCCTAGGATGCCCCGTGAGGCATGCAGGAGAATCATCAAGAGCCCTGTATTTCTTGTCAATATGTGGCAGGACCGCAGGTACCGTAGTGGGGTTCTTCATAATCCTGACACCTGCCATAAGTGGTCAATGATGGGAATGGACCTTATTGCTTTCCGAGCCTGATCTTTGAAATTGTAGAAGAATCAATCATAATGCTTCACTGTGATGGCCAGATGAAACCTTTCCACCGCCCTCTCCATAACAGAATGAAACGCTCCAATGTCTTCCGGAGGGGAATCTGTTGGAGGGTGTTGAGGTGGAGATGGAGTAGGAATGATGTAATCTTCCCAGTCATCTGGTTGAGATGGTAATTTGCCTTCTTCTCTGGCGTCATCCCCTGAGGTGGAAGGATCATCTCTAGGGGAGGAGACAGCACGTGATGGCGGTGTCATCCTAGGTGTAATTGGAGGAGGAATACTTGATGCTGGAACAGAAACTACACATGGCGGGATGGATGGCGGTACCCCTGTTTGCAGAGAAAAGCGCCGTCTATAGTCTGATAGCATGTCTTGGAGATCCTCTATTAATGTACGAGGCATAAATGCGTGTTCCTGTGGACGATGCAACTCTGGGTAGTACTGTTGTTCAGTGTACTTCTGAGTAGAAGGTGTACAATAGCATCCCTCAAAGTCCTGACCTTGGTCACCCTCATAGTATTCTTCCTCCTGTTCCTGATATTTTACATGGAGTTCCGAAGGACTGTAAGCCAGCCCAAAAGGTCCTTCATCCTCTGACTCTCCCATGTCTAGAAGGTGACTTGGAAGAAGGGGTGGGATGTTTTTTGTGTATCCCAGAGTTGATTTATGGCAAGTTGTAATTTTAATTTTTTGCCTCTTCGACGGTGATGTCGTCTGTGGTACCGGCGATGGTGGGTTGACGAAATTGGAACCTGCATGGAAGATGTTGTCGCCGTCGTCAACGCAGATGGTCTTGTCAACGATACAGTGGTGACGGTGGTCATCGACGATGTTGCCGTCGACGGTGATTTTGCCATCAATGGAATGAAGAGAGATTTTTGTCTTTTTTGCTGTAATGGCTTACAGGGGGTAGCTGGAGCAGACAAAGCCACCTCTGTAGAGGAGTGTTTTTCTTTCTCTCTCTTTTTAGAATCCTTTGACTGGTGATGAATTTTGAGGGATTTTCTGCTCTCCTCAGACGTTCCCTCCAGAGATCTAGCCCTTTTATGAGACTTAGGGACAGAGTCACTTACTTCATCAGAAGATGTTTTTTGGTCTTTAGTTCTCTGTAGCCACAGCAATAATCCACCAATGTCTCTCAAAGTTTTTGGTGGGAAGGTTCAACAGAATATGCACTCTTTTGCCTTGTGAGGAGGATGAAGGCAGTAGATACAATCTTTATGTGGATCATCCACATGAACTCTCTTTTTCTCACTGGTCTTGCAGGGACAAAAGAGGCCTTTAGAATCAGACATAATTGGATTTAAATGAAAGTCCAAACCTTATCTGAAGTTATCTGTGGAAACAAATGGAGCAGAGCTCAGGGAGACTCCTTTCACACTCGACGTGTGATGAAAATCTAAGGAAGGGAGCTTCTCTTGGGAGTGTTCTAGAGGGTGTGTCGCCTGATTAGTTATGGTTCAAGTTTGGTCCATTTAAAACAATGATATAGATAGGTTAGCAAATTCAGGCCTATTTGCATCATAGACTCTATGGTTATTATTATTTACTGCTTTATAGGATACCATGGGACTCCCAGGTCGACGACGGGGAAGATTCAAGCATGTGAATCTATGAAAGATCCAATACTGGATAAAATACTTTTCGGCTTTACACCCCTCTCGCACTAGTGTGTCCTCAAATGAAAACATGGCATACTTTGACTTTACAGCTATGGCATGGCTAGAAGGCCCTCAAAGTCAGTTCCTGGATGCCTCCCTTACTCTGGAAGAGATCAATGTAATCATCTCAGGACTCCTGACTTGCAAGCCAGCTGGGACCGATGGCTTCCATGTGGAGTTCTATAAAGCCCACACCCATCAGCTGGCCACTGAACTACTGAAAGTCTATATTGAGGTGCTGGCAAAGGACATAATTCCTCCCTCCTTCAGAAAAGCCACACATATTACCCTTTTAAAGCCTGAAAAGCCTGCAGCATAAGGCAAGTTTTTACAGCCCCTTTCTTATAAATGTTGACTCAAAGATTCTTTCCAAAGTCATGGCAAATCAGCTGATGCTCCAACTGCAGGATCTCATCCTTCCTGACTAGGCAGGATTCATACCTGGCATTTCCACCTACCAAAACCTTTGTAACCTATTTGGCATAATGCGCCAGCTAAGTCCCCAGCTAGTGCAGTGGCTGTCTTCTTTGAAATTACAATGGCATTTAACTCCCTGAGTAGCTGTTCCTGGTTCCCATTCTCTCCCAGGATGGGATTCCCTGCCAGTTATGTTCACTGGGTGCAGCTGCTATTTACTGATATATATAGAGAGGCATTTACCTCTCTTGCTGATGTACCGGCTGGCCTTGATGAAAATGGTCATCACACCGCAGCTAGAGTATTTGTTTATTTATTTATTTACTGTTTATTAAATGTGTGATTACCTAGCAGGTGTCCTGACGCTAAGCCAAAAATGCCTACTACACATCAACCAGGGTATCTATAATAAAAGTAAAAATATACGTGTTCACACCTTCAGGAAATTTCAGGAGACTGGATTCAAGGCAAAGGTGTAAAGGCAATTTATTCGGGTCTTCAGCCGTAATCACAGCAAAAGGCTTGACCCCCCAGGAGTGCTCTGCGAGCTTTAGGCATATTAAGCAGTTCAGCCGATGTAGAGCATAGCAGCCTAGATGGACTGTATCTTTTAAACATGTCCGAGATATAAGAACCATGAGTTGCTGGATAAAGAGATTCATGGGCCGTACACTGGGCTTTACACTGGCATTACTTCTTAATGGACAGCCAGTGAAGTGTTCTAATAAGTGGAGAGATAACATAAATTTTTTTCTTCCCGAAAATCAACCTGGCTTCTTCATTTTGTATGCACTGCAACCTCTGAATTAGGTACTCAGACATCACAATAATTAGGCCATTGCAGTAGTCCAGTCTACTAAGTACCAACGTTTGTACCAACAGCTGCCTATAAACAGGAAGGATAAGCTGTTCAATCTTCTCAAGATGTCTAA
Organism: Pleurodeles waltl; assembly: GCF_031143425.1. Lineage (NCBI taxonomy): Eukaryota > Metazoa > Chordata > Amphibia > Caudata > Salamandridae > Pleurodeles > Pleurodeles waltl. The sequence goes on along the minus strand of NC_090442.1, from coordinate 316,255,893 downwards.
AAAGCAAAAATACATTTGGACATCAAGTTGTTGCTCTGTAACTCAAAGGAGAGTCTACTATCAAATCACTCCCAAAGTCCGAACTTATGTGGTGGGTACTGGTCATTTGCCCAACGAATTAGGCCACCACATATGGGAGCAAGTAGAAGGGTTCCCAAAACCAGGACTTCTGTCTTTTCTGAGATAAGGCAAAGTGAGTTGTTATTTATCCAATGAGTCAACTTATTCACACAGCTCCTGAATTGTTTCTTAAGTAATGAAATATCGCCCTCCCCATGGATGAATATTTGAATATCATCGGCGTACCCAGAAAATTGAAATCCTGAAGATACACTGAAATGTGCAAGAGTGTATCTACTCTACAATTTCCCAATTTGCCTGAACACGCACGTTTTCACAACACTATGCTCCCAGATGATTTATCTGGTACTGGCAAACAAGCAGCCACGGATTCATTAAGAAATACTTGCATTGCCCTATGAATAGGGTGGTCTCACAGCGCCGGATTTCAAACTCCACTATAACCACAGACAGGCCCATTTTGAATATTACTGTATGCATCCCCCCCCCCCCACACACCCTACATGGCACATGTAGCATAAGCGCATGATACAACCTCACTTAATTTGCCAGGGGTGATGACTGGCCAAAAAGCAGCATACGGACCAATCCAAACCAGCACAGTGGTGTGTACCCAAAGAGTTTGATACAATATTTTCTGCACATTAAAAATCCCCATGCTTTATGGACCAGCGCAGTCACTCATGCATTATTGACCGGGCTGATGCTTTCTACTTTAATGAAAATTGAAGAATAAAAATAAATTATATATTTTGATTAGTGACGCTTGTTCCCGTTATATGGATTCCACATTTATACAACATCTTCGACAGTGGAAACTTTATTATATTGAACAGGTGAACTGGTGGACATGGGCCTCAAATCACTATAGGGTCCTACCCTCATTTGATTATTGGATTTATGTGTATTTATGAGGGTTGTGAGGCAGATCAACCCGAGGGATAGGGCACCAGAACTGTATATTCTAACATAAACTGTTGCAGTAACCATTTCTGCCCAGAAAGTGTGATTTGAAACTCACATATTATTTGTTGATCCAACATCCCTAGGAGCCGATGGTCCTCAGATGGCTCAGAAACTGGGTAATGCGCACAATGGGAGATGTCTACCCTTATGGGCACTTTATTGACCATGACTCAATCACTTCTACTGTTAAATGCATCGCACTTGATCTGTTAACATATCTCGAACTGAGATGACTCTGCAAAAATCATAGGCCCTCATTACAACCCTGGCAGTAAATCCTGCTTTCCGCCGTGCTTAAGACCGCCAACATACCGTGCGGCGGTGGAATTCCGCTACAGGTATTACGACCCACATCTCGGAATCCGCCACCCTACAGACACCCACACAAGTCCGCCACACCAATGGTCAGTGATAAACTGGTGATACCAAAACCTACACCGTCACGCCAACAAAAATACACCCACACTATCACGACCCACGAATCAACGCGGCGGTCTTTCAACCGCGGTAATCTATTGGCGGTACACACGGCCACGCTCAAAATACACACACATTTACAAAACACAACCACATTGGACAATTCAAAATACACACACCTGATACACATACACACACCACACCCACAACACTATAAAACACACACCCACAATACCCACAAACCCTTACAACGAACAAATTTGGAAGAAGCCCAGAGAGAGAGATTAGCAAACACAACACCAGCATCCACAGAAACACAACACCATCACTCATACAACATCCACGCACCTCAAACAACACACACCAACACATCCCCCCACACATCACAACAGACAGCACCTCACACATCATGGCATCTCAAAGACACCCCAGGTTTTCTGAGGAGGAGCTCAGGGTCATGGTGTGTTCTGCTTTCCTTCTCTTATCTCATGACCAAGCTTACAAAACCTCTCTTGAATACACTTCTGAGTTTAAAGAAGACATTTATTGTTATTATTACTTCACCACAAGGTTCCTAAAAGATGAAATTAGTAGATTGGAAGCACACGTTCAAAAGTAGTTGCAGCAATGAAAGCAAAATATATCAAAGTACTTCTCAGTTGCAATGCACACAGCAAATACATGTGATTATATTATAGCATAACTTCAAAGCAAAGCATAAAAGTCAAAATTGCATCACCGTAGTGCCTATCACTGCTTCATCTTTCTGGGGCTTCAAGTTGATGACTCCGGTTCAACTGCGAGAAAGAGATTTTCTACCCAAACAGGGACAGGCAACTGACGTCTGTTCCTGTCTGAAGTCAAGAAGAATATATCTAACTCTGTTGTCCAGAGCCACCCCTTAAAAGCTAACTCAGTGTGAGAACCAAAGAAACCTGGAGAGTGGCCAATTCTCCAAGCCTCACTCGTTTTCAGACTGGATTGAGAGGTAAGCACAAAATCTATGCGCTCTTATCAGCTAGGGTCTGGTGTGAAAAACACAGCCTGATCTATCATGTGGAAAAACACAGCTTGGAAAAACACAGCTCATCTGCAATGTCTCAACTGCAATGTCTAACTCCACGTTAAAGTCAATAGGCAGCTAACCTAAATACCAAATGTAATGTCTAATGCCATGTTAAAGCCAATAGGCAGCTGACCTGAATACAGAATGTAATGGCTAACTCCATGTTAAAGCCAATAGGCAGCTAAACTGAACACAACATGTAATGTGCTACTGGTGAACATTGAGCAACTAATATGCGCAGTGGTGAACAGAAAGTCATTGGTCAAACGCAATTAATAGCATCACATGGTGGAGGAAATCTTCTGAGTCGAACCACAGCTTTCCGGATCACAGGTGCAGCACGCCTCCATTGCAAGGAAGATGGAGCTATGGCGGAGAATCATCGATAGGGTCAACGCAGTGGGACAGCATCCAAGAACACGGGATGACATCAGGAAGAGGTGGAACGACCTATGGGGGAAGGTGCATTCCGTGGTATCAAGACACCAGATTGCTGTACAGAGGACTGGCGATGTACCCCCACCTCCTCCCCCACAACTAACAACATGGGAGGAGCAAGTCTTGGCAATACTGCATCCTGAGGGCCTCGCAGGAGTAGCAGGAGGACTGGACTCTGGTAAGTCATATCTTTATTACCATATCTCCCCCACCCCACCTGCATGCCATCACATACCTGCACCCTTACCCTCACTCCCATCACTCCATCATCTCACATATGTCCCACTACCACAACCCACACACCTCAATACCAAGGCCCTGCATGCAACACCTATGCATGGACCACCGTCACCAAAGCATGTCCAGTACAGATACCCACACAGACCCCAAACCAACTAGCACAAAACAGCAAACACAATTATGCAAGCACAGGAATAGAGGGTACCTCACCCAATGCACATGATGGCACACACAGATACTAAAACTATGCATTTACATCCCAACAGGTCCCATACCCAACGTCACCGGACAGGAGGTGCCAGACATATCCAGTCCCCCCACAGAAGAGGCCCACAGTGATGACAGCAGCTCTGCATGCCTGGATCAAGATGACCAGCCCGGCCCATCAGGGACCTCTGGACAGTCGGTTCCCCTGCCACTGGCACAAGCCACCACAGACCCTCCACCTTCAGGAAACGCCACCACAGCACCCACCCAGCGGTCCCATCCCTCTGCCCCCTGGACACGTCAATCAGCAGTGTGTCCACCACTACAGGGAACCCAGGCAAACCCAGCAACTTAAGAAAATCATGGACCTGGGGTCAGTGTCAGTGGGCACACGGTTCAGGGTACAGAGGCACAGGATAACAGGGAAGCTGGGAGGAGTGCTGTGCGACAGGGAGAGGACAGGCTCCGGGAACCGACACTCCACAAGGCACTCTCCAACATCATGGAAGCATACCACCATTCCCAGGAGACCATGGGCACGGTACTGGTCAAGTTTCAGGAGACCCAGCGGCTGCAGAAGGAACACTACCTGGGGATCAGGGAGGACTTGAAGTCCATTAACACCACCCTGGTCACCATTGCAGGGGTGCTGGCAGACCTTGTCAACACGAGGGACACAGTGGGACACAAACGGGCCCCTGACACTAGCCTGGACGATAAACAGCCCTCCACCTCTGCCGGCGCTAGTAGACAGGAGGCACCACTACAGGACCAACAGGTCACCAGCACCCAACCCCCTGCAGAAGGAGAACCACCTCGCAAATGGTCCCTGAGATCCAGGAACAAGACAGAGAACATTGCAGAGACCCTGCCAGGAAATAAGACCCTCCTGAATGTCACCCTTCTGTCCCACTTTGTCACCCTGTCCACCTTAAACTGCCATTGCTCCCCTTCCTATGCCCCATTGGACAATGCACCTGTGAGACCAAGAGACTGGACTCTGCCATGGACATTCCTCCACCATCACCCCAGCCCATTGCACACCCCCTTCACGTATTAGCACATAAACACCCTTGAATCATAAAACAATCTGGAGTCAATCTGTGCTTTCACAAATGTGTAATTGCAACATCTCTGAAATATAGCAATGTCAATGTACTTGTTCACATACCAATGTTACACAGCTGTAGGCCAGCAGTAAACATAGCAGAGGGCACAAATTGGGACCCAGATCTGTGAAGTGGAAAGCCAAAGTGACAAGTCAGGGTCCATACACAGAGGTAAAAAGACAGATGTATGCTAGGTCCTACAATAGTATGAGATGTGGGAAGCAGTTCCATCCTCTTACCTGTGGCTCACTGGAAGTATTGCATGATGATGTTGTTTCGGTTGTCTACATCTTCTTCTTCTGCCTCCTCTTCCTCACTGTCCACAGGCTCCACAGCTGCCACAAGACCACCATCAGGCCCATCCTCTTGCATAAAAGGCCCCTGGCGTCATGAAGCCAGGTTGTGCAATATACAGCAGGCCACGATGATCTAGCACACCTTCTTCTGTGAGTAGTATAGGGATCCACCTGTCAGATGGAGGCACCGGAAGGCCGAAGGTGCACTCTATTATCCTCCTAGTTCGCCTAGTTGACTCATTGTAGTGTTCCTCTGCCTTTGTCCTGGGATTCCTCACTGGGGTCAGTACCCATGACGGGTTGAGTTAACCAGAGTCACCTGCAAATATCGAGGGACAACTGTTAGACAACCTCCAAACATTAGGGAATCTCCCATACCCAGACACCAAATGAAACTGTGTAGGGACTTTAGGCACACCTATTAGCCATACACGGTGCCTCTGGAGTTGCCCCATCACATAAGGGATGCTGCTATTCCTCCAAATGTAAGCATCATTCACTGAGCCAGGATACTTGGCATTCACATGGGAGATGTACTGGTCTGCCAAACACATCAGCTGCACATTCATTGAATGGTAGCTTTTCCAGTTTCTGTACACCTGTTCATTCCTGCGGGGGGGACACATGTCACATGTGTACCATTAATGGCACCAATGATGTTGGGGATATGTCCCAGGGCATAAAAGTAACCTTTAACTGTGGGCAAATCCTCCACCTGAGGGAAAATGATATAGCTGCACATGTGTTTCAGCAGGGCAGATAACACTCTGGACAGCACATTAGAGAACATTGGCTGGGACATCCCTGATGCCATGGCTACTGTTGTTTGAAAAGACCCACTTGCCAGGAAATGGAGTACTGACAGGACCTGCACTAGAGGGGGTATTACTGTGGGATGGCAGATAGCTAACATCAGGTCAGGCTCCAACTAGGCACACAGTTCCTGGATTGTTGCACGATCAAGTCTGTAAGTGATAATTATGTGTCTGTCTTCCGTGTCGACAGGTCCATCAGGGTTCTGTACACTGGAGGATGCCGCCATCTCATCACCTGCCCCAGGTCCGTATTCCTGGCCTAAATAGGTGTGACACAGTTATTTGGCCTGCTATGTGTCCTCTGAAATGGCGGCTGCCTGACCTCTAAGGTGGGACAAGGGGAAATGAGGTAACTGCGCTGGCGTTGAACACCGTCGCTGTAGGCGGTCAAAGACCGCAGCGCAATTCAGCATTGGTTATCATTGGGCCCTATGGATTCCAGGAGCCAATGACGATGTACGCCGGCGGTGACGGTATGCACCGCCGCGGACGTGACAGCCATTTTCTATCAGTTCCCTCACTTGATACCTGACCTTCAACAGGAGAGGACCTACACTGCAAATGCTGCTGTGACCTGTGTCTGGAAGCGACAATGGCTACAGTGTCTGGGGAAAAGGCCCCTGCCTTCACTGCGGAGGAGTTGGAGAAACTGGTGGATGGGGTCCTCCGCCAGTACACACAACTGTACGGTCCTCCAGACAAACAAGGAAGTAAACTGTGTGCATGGTGGATGGCACATGATTGTATGGAGTGTTGTAAGGAAATGCCTCCTTGGCATGGTTACCCCCTAACATTTTGCCTTTGCTGATGCTAAGTTATGATTTGAAAGTGTGGTGGGACCATGCTAACCAGGCCCCAGCACCAGTGTTCTTTCCCTAAACTGTACCTTTGTCTCCACAATTGGCACAACCCTGGCACTCAGGTAAGTCCCTTGTAACTGGTACCCCTGGTACCAAGGGCCCTGCCAGGGAAGGTCTCTAAGGGCTGCAGCTTGTCTTATGCCACCTTGGGGCCCACTCCCTCAGCACATGCACACTGCTTTACTGCTTGTGTGTGCTGGTGGGGAGAAAAAGACTAAGTCGATATGGCACTCCCCTCAGAGTGCCATGCCAACCTCACACTGCCTGTGTCATAGGTAAGTCACCCCTCTAGCAGGCCTTACAGCCCTAAGGCAGGGTGCATTATACCACAGGCGAGGGCATATGTGCATGAGCACTATGCCCCTACAATGTCTAAGCAAAACCTTAGACATTGTAAGTGCAGGGTAGCCATAAGAGTATATGGTCTGGGAGTTTTTCAAACACAACCTCCACAGTTCCATAATGGCTACACTGAAAACTGGGAAGTTTAGTATCACACTTCTCAGCACAATAAATGCACACTGATGCCAGTGTGCAATGTATTGTAACATACACCCAGAGGGCATCTTAGAGATGCCCCCTGAATACCTACCCGACTCCTAGTGTAAGCTGACCAGTTTCTGCCAACCTGCAACACACCAGACATGTTGCTTGTCACATGGGGAGAGTGCCTTTGTCACTCTGTGGCCAGGAACAAAGCCTGTACTGGGTGTAGGTGCTTCTAACCTTCCCCTGCAGGAACTGTAACACCTGGTGGTCACCCCATTTGTTACAGCGCCCCAGGGCATCCCAGCTAGTGGAGATGCCCGCCCCTCCGGCCACTGCCCCCACTTTTGGCGGCAAGGCTGGAGGAGATAATGAGAAAAACAAGGAGTCACCAACCAGTCAGAAGAGCCCCTAAGGTGTCCTGAGCTGAGGTGACCCCTGCCTTGAGAAATCCTCCATCTTGAGTTTGGAGGATTCCCCCAATAGGATTAGGGATGCGCCCCCCCCCCTCCCAACACTCCCAACAGGGAGGAGGCACAAAGAGGGTGTAGCCACCCTCAGGGACAGTAGTCATTGGCTACTGCCCTCCCAGATGTAAGCACACCCCTGAATTCAGTACTTAGGGGCAGCCCAGATCCCAGGAAATCAGATTCCTGCAACCTGAAGAAACAAGAAGGGCTGCTGACCTACAAGCCTGCAGAGAAGGAGGAGGACAACTGCTTTGTCCCCAGCCCTACCGAGCTGTCTCCAACTTCGAAAACCTGCTCCAGCGACGCATCCGACAGGGACCAGCGACCACTGAAGCCTCAGAGTTCTGACCTGGACTAAAGGAGAAGAAAATCCCGAGAACAGCGGCCCTGTTGAAAACCAGCTACTTCTTTACAACAAAGAAGCAACTTTCAAAGACTGCACGTTTCCTGCCGGAAGCATGAGACTTCACAATCTGCACCCGACGCCCCCAGCTTGAGATCCAGAGAACAAACACCTCAGGGAGGACTCCCCGGCGACTGCAAGCCCGTGAGTAACCAGAGACGACCCCCCTGAGCCCCAACAGCTACGCCTGCAGAGAGAATCCAGAGGCTCCCCCTGACCGCGACTGCCTGTAACAAGGGACCCGACGCCTGGAACCAACACTGCACCCACAGCCTCCAGGACCTGAAGGAACCGAACTTCGATGCAGGAGTGACCCCGAGGCGACCCTCTGCCTAGCCCAGGTGGTGGCTGTCCTGAGAAGCACCCCCTGTGACTGCCTGCACCGCTAGAGTGACCCCCGGGTCCCTCCATTGTTTCCCACCTGAAACCCAACACCTGCTTTGAACACTGCACCCGGCCGCCCCTGTGCCGCTGAGGGTGTGTTTTGTGTGCCTACTTGTGTCCCCCCCCCAGTGCTCTACAAAACCCCCTTGGCCTGCCCCCCGAGGATGCAGGTACTTACCTGCTGGCAGACTGGAACCGGAGCCCCCCTGTTCTCTATAGGCACCTATGTGTTTTGGGTACCTCTTTGACCTCTGCACCTGACCGATCCTGAGCGGCTGCTGTGGTAACTTTGCGGTTGCCTTGAACCGCCAACGGTGGGCTGCCTATGCCCCAGTACTGAGACTTGTAAGTGTTTTACTTACCTCCTAATCTAACCTTTACTTACCTCCCCCAGGAACTGTTCATTTTTCCACTGTTCCACTTCGAAAATAGCTTATTGCCATTTTTACAAAGACTGTATATGACATCGCTTTTATTCAAAGTTCCTAAAGTATCTAAGTGAAGTACCTTACATTTAAAGTGTTTAATGTAAACCTTGAACCTGTGGTTCTTAAAATAAAGTAAGACAATATATTTTTTTATATAAAAACCTATTGGCCTGGAGTAAGTCTTTGAGTGTGTGTTCCTCATTTATTGCCAGTGTGTGTACAACAAATGCTTAACACTACCCTCTGATAAGCCCACTGCTCAACCACACTACCACAAAATAGAGCACCCCTTACCTGCATCTAGGGATGTCAGAGTTAAGGACTCTATGTAAGCTAAAAAATATAAAGACTGGGTCAAACCCTACCAAAGTGAAGCTCCAGGAGCTTTTGGCAGAGTTTGCAAGAGACCACCTCTCTGAGGATAACCCTACAGAGGGGGAAACTAGTGAGCAGAAGGATGATTCCCTTCCTCCTGCCCTAGTTAGGGAGGCCAGGGTCCCTCAAACCCTGACTCAACAAGTGATAGTCAGAGATACTGGTTCTTCCACAGGGGAGTCCTGTAACTCTGGAAGCATTGAGGGAAGCCTCAATGAAGATGACCTCCTATTAGCCAGGATGGCCAAAATATTTGTTTTGGAGAGACAGCTCCTAGCCATAGAGAGGGGAAGACAAGAGATGGGTTTAGCTCCCATCAATGGTGGCAGCAACTTAAATAAGGTCAGGGAAAGTACTGACATGCTAAAAATCCCCAAAGGGATTGTAACAACATATGAAGATGGTGATGACATCACCAAATGGTTCACAGCTTTTGGGAGGGCTTGTGCAACCAGAAAAGTAAACAGATCTCACTGGGGTGCTCTCCTTTGGGAAATGTTCACTGGAAAGTGTAGGAATAGACTCCTCACACTCTCTGGTAAAGATGTAGAATCCTATGACCTCATGAAGGCTACCCTGATTGAGGGCTTTGGATTCTCAACTGAGGAGTACAGGATTAGTTTCAGGGGGGCTAAAAAATCCTCTAGCCAGACCTGGGTGGATTTTGTTGAATTCTCAGTCAAAACACTAGAAGGTTAAATTAACTGTAGTGGCGTAAATGATTATGAAGGGCTGCATAACTTGTTTATAAAGGAATACCTTTTAAGTAATTGTTTTAATGATAATGACTTCATGAAGGCTGGATTGATTTTGTTGACTTGTCAGTCAAAACACTAGATGGTTGGATTAATGGCAGTGGTGTAAATGATTATGATGGGATGTATAACCTGTTTACGAAAGAACATCTTTTAAGTAATTGTTTCAGTGATAAACTGCATCACCATCTGGTAGACCTAGGTCCAAGGTCCAATTTCTCCCCAAGAAATGGGAAAGAAGGCAGACCACTGGGTCAAGACAAGGGTGACCAAGACTCCCACAGGGGTGACCAAAAGAAAGGGGTCACAAAGCCTCCCCAGGGAAAGAGTGTTGAGACATCCAAGGGAAAAAGTAAAGAGTCTTCTACAGGGCCCCTAAAACCTGCACAGGATGGTGGGTCCAAAGCCTCTTCACAATCCTCATTTGGGTACAAGGGTAAAAACTTTGATCCCGAAAAGGCCTGGTGGCGCAGCTGTAGTCAGCATGGACACCAAACTGGAGACAAGGCCTGTTCCAAGAAAGGTTCCACTTCAACTACTACTCCAGTTAGCACTGGAATAGCCAGTCTTCAGGTGGGATCAACAGTGTGCCCGAGCAAATCAGGGTCCACACTGAAGCTACATCAGTCTCTGAGGGTGGGGTGGACTTAGCCACACTAGCTGCCTGGCCGCCTAACATGCAAAAATACAGCAGCAGCTCTTAATTAATGGTACTAGAGTAGAGGCCCTGAGGGATACAGGTGCCGGTGTCACTATGGTGACAGACAAACTGGTTTCCCCAGGACAATACCTGACTCAACAAACTTATCCAGTCACCAATGCTGACAATCAGACAAAAGTACATCCCATGGCTATGGTAACTTTAGAATGGGGTGGGGTCACTGGCCTAAAACAGGTGGTAGTCTCTTCTACTATACCAGTAGAATGTCTGCTTGGAAATGATCTGGAGTCCTCAGCATGGGCTGAGGTAGAACTCAAAACCCATGCAGCCATGCTGGGTATCCCTGAACTGGTGTGTGTCAAGGCTAGGGCACAGTGCAGAGCTCAGGGTGAAAAGGAAGTCTTGGGGTCTGGAATAATAGCCCAACCCTCCAAGAGAAAAGGAAAGAAGACTGGGGAACCAGCTTCAGTACATAAAAAGAAACAGAACGTATCTTCTCAGGAAGAAGTTCTATCCTCTGAGGGAACTGAGCCTATGGAGTTAGAACCTTACCAGGTTGAGCTCTTGGTCCCAGGGGGACCCTCAAGGGAACAGCTGTGCAAGGGGCAAGAAACTTGTCCCTCTCTTGAAGGCCTAAGAACAAGAAAAAGGAATTGTTAGTGGAACACACAGGGGCCCTCATTCTGACCCTGGCGGTCTTTGACCGCCAGGGCGGAGGACCGCGGGAGCACCGCCGACAGGCCGGCGGTGCTCCAATGGGGATTCCGACCGCGGCGGTAAAGCCGCGGTCGGACCGGCACCACTGGCGGGCTCCCGCCAGTGTACCGCCGCCCCATTGAATCCTCCACGGCGGCGCAGCTTGCTGCACCGCCGCGGGGATTCCGACCCCCCCTACCGCCATCCAGATCCCGGCGGTCGGACCGCCGGGATCCGGATGGCGGTAGGGGGGGTTGCGGGGCCCCTGGGGGCCCCTGCAGTGCCCATGCCACTGGCATGGGCATTGCAGGGGCCCCCGTAAGAGGGCCCCTACATGTATTTCACTGTCTGCTGCGCAGACAGTGAAATACGCGACGGGTGCAACTGCACCCGTCGCACAGCTTCCACTCCGCCGGCTCGATTCCGAGCCGGCTTCATCGTGGAAGCCTCTTTCCCGCTGGGCTGGCTGGCGGTCTGAAGGCGACCGCCCGCCAGCCCAGCGGGAAAGTCAGAATGACCGCCGCGGTCTTTCGACCGCGGAACGGTAATCTGACGGCGGGACTTTGGCGGGCGGCCTCCGCCGCCCGCCAAGGTCAGAATGAGGGCCAGGGTCTATTGGGAGATGGACTCCTTTACACTGAAGCAAGAGATCCCAAACCTGGTGCCACTAGGATAGTGGTAGTGCCTCAGGAGTTTAGGGAGTTCATTCTGACCTTAGCCCATGACATTCCACTTGCTGGGCATTTGGGACAAACCAAGACATGGGAGAGGTTAGTCAACCATTTCTATTGGCCCAATATGTCCCAGAAGGTAAAGGAGTTTTGTGCCTCCTGTACCACCTGTCAAGCCAGTGGTAAGACAGATGGCCATCCAAAGGCCCCCCTCATTCCACTTCCAGTGGTGGGGGTCCCCTTTGAAAGAGTGGGAGTAGATATAGTGGGTCCTCTTGAACCTCCCACAGCATCAGAGAATCAGTATATCCTAGTAGTAGTGGATCATGCTACTAGGTACCCTGAAGCAATTCCCCTTAGGTCCACTACTGCCCCTGCAGTAGCCAAAGCACTCTTTGGTATTTTTACCAGAGTGGGATTTCCTATGGAGGTGGTTTCTGACAGAGGTACCAACTTCATGTCAGCTTACCTGAAACATGTGGAATGAGTGTGGGGTGACTTACAAATTCACCACACCATACCATCCACAAACCAATGGTCTTCTTGAGAGATTTAACAAGACACTGAAGGGCATGATCATGGGGCTCCCTGATAAACTCAAAAGGAAATGGGATGTCCTCCTGCCATGCCTGCTTTTCGCCTACAGAGAGGTGCCTCAGAAGGGAGTGGGGTTTTCCCCCTTTGAACTTCTGTTTGGCCATCCTGTTAGAAGACCACTAGCTCTTGTGAAGGAAGGCTGGGAGAGACCTCTCCATGACCTAAGCAAGATATAGTGGACTATGTACTAGGCCTATGTTCAAGGATGGTAGAGTACATGGAAAAGGAAAGCAAAAACCTTGAGGCCAGCCAACAACTCCATAGGATGTGGTATGACCAAAAGGCTGCTATGGTTGAGTTTCAGCCAGGGCAGAAAGTCTGGGTTCTAGAGCCTGTGGCTCCCAGGGCAATTCAGGACAAATGGAGTGGCCCTTACCCAGTGCTAGAGAAAAAGAGTCAGGTCACCTACCTGGTGGACCTAGGCACTAGCAGGACCCCCAAGAGGGTGATCCATGTTAACTGCCTAAAACTCTTCTGTTGGACCTGTTTTTTTTTGACAGGGTCATCCCCAAACTTTTTGCCTCCTTCTTCCTATTTTTTCTGACCTGTTGATGTTGGCATTTGAACTCTGGGCACTTTACCACTGCTAACCAGTGCTAAACTGCATATGCTCTCTGTGTAAATTGTACGGTTGATTGGTTTATCCATGATTGGCTATTTGATTTACTTGTAAGACCCTAGTAGAGTGCACTATATGTGCATAGGGCCTGTAGATTAAATGCTACTAGTAGGCCTGCAGCACTGATTGTGCCACCCACTTAAGTAGCCCCTTAACTTTGTCTCAGGCCTGCCATTGCAAGGCCTGTGTGTGCAGTTTCACTGCCACTTCGACTTGCCATTTAAAAGTATTTGCGAAGCCCAAAACTCCCCTTTTTCTACATATAAGTCACCCCTAATGTGTGCCCTAGGTAACCCCTAGAGCAGGGTGCTGTGTGGGTAAAAGGCAGGACATGCACCTGTGTAGTTTATATGTCCTGGTAGTGTAAAACTCCTAAATTCGTTTTTACACTACTGTGAGGCCTGCTCCCTTCATAGGCTAACATTGGGGCTGCCGCAGCTGCTGATCTGAAAAGAGCAGGAAGGTCATATTTAGTATGGCCAGAATGGTAATACAAAATCCTGCTGACTGGTGAAGTCGGATTTAATATTACTATTCTAGAAATGCCACTTTTAGAAAGTGAGCATTTCTTTGCACTTAAATCTTTCTGTGCTTTACAATCCACGTCTGGCTAGGTTTAGTTGACATCTCCTTGTGCATTCACTCAGGCACACCCCAAACACAGGGTTCTCAGCCTCACTTGCATACATCTGCATTTTGAATGGGTCTTCCTGGGCTGGGAGGGTAGAGGGCCTGCCCTCACACGAAGGACTGCCACAACCCCTACTGGGACCCTGGCAGACAGGATTGAACTGAAAGGGGACCTGGTGCACTTCTTAGCCACTCTTTGAAGTCACCCCCACTTCAAAGGCACAATTTAGTATAAAACAGGGCCTCTGCCCTACAACCTCAGACACTTGCTGGAGAAGAAACCTGAACCAGAAACAACATCCTGCCAAGAAGAACTGCCTGGCTGCTCAAAGGACTCACCTGAACTCTTGTCTGGCTGTAAAAGTGCTCTCCAAGGGCTTGGATAGAGCTTGCCTCCTGTTCCCTGAAGTCTCAGGACCAAAAAGACTTCTCTTTTTCATTTGGACTCTTTCTGCGATGAAAATTTCGACGCACAGCTTGCTCCGCGGCGAGAAAATCGCCGCACGCCGAAGCTGCTCGACGCGACGCCTACGGGGCGACAGGAACTTCGACGCACGGCCTCACATGGACAACGCCACCCGACTTCCAAAGGGGAAATCGACGCAACACCTGCCGTGAGAAAGAAAATTCCAAGTACAGCCTCCCGTAATGACGCGCAGCCGGAAAACAAGCCGAAGAATCCACGCACAGACCCTGGGACATCTGGTAATCCCGCGATCCATAGAAGGAGACGGTCCGCGTCCCAGAAACGACACACGTCTTCCCCGAGTGAAAAATAACGATGCAAGTCTGTGTGTGAAGGAGCGCAACTGACGCACACACCATTTTTCCTCCCGTAGAACGACGCACGTCTCCCGCGTGAAAAATAACGACGCAAGTCCGTGTGTGAAGGGGCGTAACCGACGCACACACCATTTTTCCACGCATCTACTCTTCTGCGGCCCTCTGCAGAGATTTTCAACTCCAAACCAGGTACTTTGTGCTTGAAAGAGACTTTGGGGGTCATTCTGACCCTGGCGGTCATGGACCGCCAGGGCCAACGACCGCGGAAGCAGCGCCAACAGGCTGGCAGTGCTTCCGGGGGCATTCCGACCGCGGCGGTAAAGCCGCGGTCAGAAAAGGGAAGCCAGCGGTTTCCCGCCGGCTTCCCGCTGCCCCAGGGAATCCTCCACGGCAGCGCTGCAAGCAGCGCCGCCATGGGGATTCTGACCCCCTTCCCGCCAGCCTGGTTCTGGCGGTTTTCACCGCCAGAACCTGGCTGGCGGGAACGGGTGTCAAGGGGCCCCCTAACAGGGCCCCACATAGATTTTCAGTGTCTGCGTGGCAGACACTGAAAATCGCGACGGGTGCAACTGCACCCGTCGCACCCCTTCCACTCCGCCGGCTCCATTCGGAGCCAGCATCCTCGTGGAAGGGGGTTTCCCGCTGGGCGGGTGGACTTCTGGCGGTCGCCCGCCAGCCCAGCGGGAAACTCAGAATGACCGCGGTACGGTCTTCTGGCAGTTCCCGCCAGGCCGGCGGCATCTGCCGCCAGCGGGGGTCAGAATGACCCCCTTTGTTTGCTTTTTAAAGACTTAAGACACTTCATATCACTTTTCAGTGATATCTGTACAAATTCATATTGCATCTTTGATTGTTTTGACCTGCAAATACCCAGATAAATATTATATATTTTTCTAAACACTGTGTGCTGTATTTTTGTGGCATTGTATGATTTATTGCACAAACGCTTTACAAATTGCCTTCTAAGTTAAGCCTGACTGCTCGTGCCAAGCTACCAGAGGGTGGGCACAGGATAATTTGGATTGTGTGTGACTTACCCTGACTAGAGTGAGGGTTCTTGCTTGGACAGAGGGTAACCTGACTGCCAACCAAAAACCACATTTCTAACATTGGTGATCAGCGGTGAGGATAGGACTTCTATTTGTGCAGTGACATACAGTAGCTAAGTATTTCACTACCTACCCACAGTTGAAGGTCAACTTGATTTTTCATCTTTTTGCTTTTGGTTCTCTGATGTCCTCCTGGATATATTATTGATATTTTGGACTTTGGATTTTGGTTTTTGCCTGTGATGCCTTATCAGATTGAGAATGGGTATCTACCGTGTGCCATTCTTTGTGCCTACTGAATCCCTTACTAAGGCTGACCTAAGGAGGCTTTGCAGAAAATGGGGACTTCCTATGTCAAGGAGATCTACTAAGATGGAACTACTAGATACCTACATAACCTGGGGGGAAGAAAGATGGGCAGAAGAAGAGGCAGCAAAAAACCAAATGACTAAAGACTCCTCAGATGAGGAGGAGGACTGCTCAGATGAGGAGGAAGACTACTCAGATGAGGAAACAGAACCAATGAAAAATGAATGGCTCCTAGAGGCAGAGCGGTGGAGAGAGGAGCTAGATGACTTTATTGAAAGGGCTGAGGCAGCAAGAGCCTTAGCCCTAGAAAAAGAAAGGATTGCAGCTCAGGAGCTGAGCTGTGAAGAGCTGAAACTGGAAGCCGGAAGGGCTAAGTCCAGTTCAGATGGTGGCAGCAAAAATCTTGCATCCAGAACTGCTGAAGAAGGGCACAAGCCCAGAGATGTGGTGCCCAACTTGAAGAAGGGAGTTGACACACCCCAGGCGGTTCAAGAGTATGAGGTAGTTCCCGTTAGGCACAGGGTCCCTGAGAAGGATTGGGGAACTGGCACAGGGAGTCATATTCCTACTGGGGGGAGGGACACTTTACTGGCTCTAGAAGAGAGTGACAGGGAAAAGGGTTCCCCCCTGGTGGACATCCTGGATATAGAGTGTGGAGACATCCCAGAAGAGTATGGGTTGAGTGTCAGGGACAGTTAGATACTGTCTCACCAGTCTCAGGAGAGTGATGTGGAGTGCTTTTTCACGGCTGAGTCACTGGATGGGTGGGTGAAGGGTACTGTGGTTAATACATGTGAAGGGCAGAGTGATGTAATTGCTGGAGAGCATATGTCTGGTCCTTATTTTCCAGAGCTACGCCAACACCAGGTGGAGTGTGAGTGCTCTGACCCCAGGCAGCTTACAATGGAGGCAGACTTCTGGGTGAATACCAGAGAGTCTGAAGAGGCATTTGGGGGTGCTCCTGAAGGGAGTGGTCTAGGTGTTTCCCAACCAAGTGAGGTGGGAGAGGATTGTAGTGTCCCAGGTAGGTCCCAGGTCCTAGAGGGTTCCATGAGGGAACGCCAGGAGGGAAGCCTAACCTGTGCCGTAGGGCCACCTGTTGAGGGAGGCTCCGCAGTGTCAGATGAACTTGGGGGGGTGACTGTAGCCAGCATCCCACCAGTTCTGGTGTCTGGCAGTACCACTCCTAATGAGGGGGTGCAGAAGTCCAGACAGAGGGTTGAGAGTGGGTTGTGGACCCCAGTGGAGGTCCTGGAGAGTCAGGGGTCAGCTCTGAGAGCAGAGCCCCCCAGGAATGACCCAGGTGAAACCGTTTCTGGTTTGGGGGAGATCCAGACTCTGCCGGATGGGCAGAAGTCAGGAGACCTGCACCAACCAGACTCTTGTGTGGCCTTGAGGATGGTGTGTCCCTTGTGGGGGGTGAGTGTGCCCCCCAGGAAGTCCTGGTATACCAGACAATGGTTCAACCTCAGGGTGGTGACTCTGGGTTGGATGGACAGGTTCAGAGGTTAAACTCTGACCTGGTGGGGGGTAGGTGTGCCCCCCAGAGAGTCCTGGTGTGCCAGGCAATTGTTCAACCTCGGGGTGGTGACTCTGGGTTGGATGGCCAGGTTCAGAGGTTAAACTCTGACCTGGTGGGTGGTAGGTGGCCCCCCAGAAAATCCTGGTTTGCCAGGCAGTGATCCAGTCTGAGGGTACAGACCCTGGGCTGGAAGACCAGGTTCAGGGTGTCCCACCGGACCTGGAGGGAGGGGCTACTGATAACAGTGCCCCTACCATGTTGTCTTCTGAGGAGGCCACTCCTAGTTGGAGGGTGCTGGACCCCAGAAGGGAGGGCAGGGGGAGGGAAGCCTCACCCCGGGCCCTAGTCCACCCTGAAGGTACAGACCCCAGGTTGGAGGGCCAGTTGCAGGTTAACAGCCTTGCACTGGTGGAGGAATGGTACAGGGTGGCTTCTATAAGCACCCTGACCATGTTGGACCCTGGGGGTACCGCTCCAGGAGAGAGGGTACGGAGCCCCATAGGGGAGGACCAGGTTCAGGCTGTCATCCCTGACCTGGTGGAAGGGAGAGAGGCTAAAGGGTGCCCAGCACCTGGAGATACCTCCCCCCCACTCTCCACAGCCACATAGGTTAGAGAGCTTTGAGAGGCCTGGGGCTTGCTCTCATCCCTGACAGCTGTCAGTAACCACTGTGGCTTGCTGTCCAGGTGGACAGAGTTATCCCTGGGGAGGGGACAAGTGTCACACCCCGGGGGTAGAGTGGGCAAAACCACTGTGTTGGTCCTGGTGGTACTACCCTGCTCCTGGGATATGTCTGAGAGCAAAGTAAGGTTAAGTGCTGCACAGATGGTATCCGCAGGTAAGGAGACAGGTTCCCCATGGGTTGGCTTAGTGGGCCCTGAGAGTATGGACAGAGGGATCCAATTGGAGTCAGGAAGGCGAAGAACGGGAGCATGCCCCTGCTGTTGTGGGCCTGGGTCCTTGTTCTATCGCCTCAAACAGGGAAGTACATCAGAATAGTGATTGTTCTCCACTGGCTTTAGGCTGGTGGGGGGTCATGTTGGACCTGGTTTTGTTTGACAGGGTCATCCCCAAACTTTTTGCCTCTTTACTCCTATTTTTTCTGACCTGTTGTTGTTGGCATTTGAACTCTGGGCACTTTACCACTGCTAACCAGTGCTAAACTGCATATGCTCTCTGTGTAAATTGTACGGTTGATTGGTTTATCCATGATTGGCTATTTGATTTACTTGTAAGACCCTAGTAGAGTGCACTATATGTGCATAGGGCCTGTAGATTAAATGCTACTAGTGGGCCTGCAGCACTGATTGTGCCACCCACTTAAGTAGCCCCTTAACCTTGTCTCAGGCCTGCCATTGCAAGGCCTGTGTGTGCAGTTTCAGTGCCACTTCAACTTGGCATTTAAAAGTACTTGCCAAGCCTAAAACTCCCCTTTTTCTACATATAAGTCACCCCTAATGTGTGCCCTAGGTAACCCCTAGAGCAGGGTGCTGTGTGGGTAAAAGGCAGGACATGCACCTGCGTAGTTTATATGTCCTGGTAGTGTAAAACTCCTAAATTCGTTTTTACACTACTGTGAGGCCTGCTCCCTTCATAGGCTAACATTGGGGCTGCCGCAGCTGCTGATCTGAAAAGAGCAGGAAGGTCATATTTAGTATGGCCAGAATGGTAATACAAAATCCTGCTGACTGGTGAAGTCGGATTTAATATTACTATTCTAGAAATGCCACTTTTAGAAAGTGAGCATTTCTTTGCACTTAAATCTTTCTGTGCTTTACAATCCACGTCTGGCTAGGTTTAGTTGACAGCTCCTTGTGCATTCACTCAGGCACACCCCAAACACAGGGTTCTCAGCCTCACTTGCATACATCTGCATTTTGAATGGGTCTTCCTGGGCTGGGAGGGTGGAGGGCCTGCCCTCACACAAAGGACTGCCATACCCCCTACTGGGACCCTGGCAGACAGGATTGAACTGAAAGGGGACCTGGTGCACTTCTTAGCCACTCTTTGAAGTCACCCCCACTTCAAAGGCACAATTTAGTATAAAACAGGGACTCTGCCCTACCACCTCAGACACTTGCTGGAGAAGAAACCTGAACCAAAAACTACATCCTGCTAAGAAGAACTGCCTGGCTGCTCAAAGGACTCACCTGAACTCTTGTCTGGCTGTAAAAGTGCTCTCCAAGGGCATGGATAGAGCTTGCCTCCTGTTCCTTGAAGTCTCAGGACCAAAAAGACTTCTCTTTTTCATTTGGACTCTTCGTGCGACGAAAATTTCGACGCACAGCTTGCTCCGTGGCAAGAAAATCGCCGCACGCCGAAGCTGCTCGACGCGACGCCTACGGGGCGACAGGAACTTCGACGCACGGCCTCACATGGACAACGCCACCCGACTTCCAAAGGGGAAATCGACGCAACAGCTGCCGTGAGAAAGAAAATTCCAAGCACAGCCTCCCGTAACGACGCGCAGCCGCAAAACAAGCCGAAGAATCCACGCACAGACCCTGTGACATCTGGTAATCCCGCGATCCATAGAAGGAGACGGTCCGCGTGCCAGAAAACGACACACGTCTTCCCTGAGTGAAAAATAACGACGCAAGTCTGTGTGTGAAGGAGCGCAACCGACGCACACACCATTTTTCCTCCCGTAGAACGACGCACGTCTCCCCGCGTGAAAAAGAACGACGCTAGTCCGTGTGTGAAGGGGCGTAACTGATGCACACACCATTTTTCCACGCATCTACTCTTCTGCGGCCCTCTGCGGAGATTTTCCACTCCAAACCAGGTACTTTGTGCTTGAAAGAGACTTTGGGGGTCATTCTGACCCTGGCGGTCATGGACCGCCAGGGCCAACGACCGCGGAAGCACCGGCAACAGGCTGGCGGTGCTTCCGGGGGCATTCTGACCGCGGCGGTAAAGCCGCGGTCAGAAAAGGGAAGCCGGCGGTTTCCCGCCGGCTTCCCGCTGCCCCAGGGAATCCTCCACGGCGGCGCTGAAAGCTGCGCCGCCATGGGGATTCCGACCCCCTTCCTGCCAGCCTGGTTCTGGCGGTTTTCACCTCCAGAACCTGGCTAGCGGGAACGGGTGTCGTGGGGCCCCCTAACAGGGCCCCACATAGATTTTCAGTGTCTGCGTGGAAGACACTGAAAATCGCGACGGGTGCAACTGCACCCGTCGCACCCCTTCCACTCCGCCGGCTCCATTCGGAGCCGGCATCCTCGTGGAAGGGGGTTTCCCGCTGGGCGGATGGGCGGCCTTCTGGCGGTCGCCCGCTAGCCCAGCGGGAAACTCAGAATGACCGCCGCGGTCTTTTGACCGCGGTACGGTCTTCTGGCGGTTCCCGCCAGGCCGGCGGCATCCGCCGCCGGCGCGGGTCAGAATGACCCCCTTTGTTTGCTTTTTAAAGACTTAAGACACTTCATATCACTTTTCAGTGATATCTGTACACATTCATATTGCATCTTTGATTGTTTTGACCTGAAAATACCCAGATAAATATTATATATTTTTCTAAACACTGTGTGCTGTATTTTTGTGGTATTGTATGATTTATTGCACAAACGCTTTACAAATTGCCTTCTAAGTTAAGCCTGACTGCTCGTGCCAAGCTACCAGAGGGTGGGCACAGGATAATTTGGATTGTGTGTGACTTACCCTGACTAGAGTGAGGGTTCTTGCTTGGACAGAGGGTAACCTGACTGCCAACCAAAAACCACATTTCTAACATTGGTGATCAGCGGTGAGGATAGGACTTGTATTTGTGCAGTGACATACAGTAGCTAAGTATTTCACTACCTACCCACAGTTGAAGGTCAACTTGATTTTTCATCTTTTTGCTTTTGGTTCTCTGATGTCCTCCTGGATATATTATTGATATTTTGGACTTTGGATTTTGGTTTTTGCCTGTGATGCCTTATCAGATTGAGAATGGGTATCTACCGTGTGCCATTCTTTATGCCTACTGAATCCCTTACTAAGGCTGACCTAAGGAGGCTTTGCAGAAAATGGGGACTTCCTATGTCAAGGAGATCTACTAAGATGGAACTACTAGATACCTACATAACCTGGGGGGAAGAAAGATGGGCAGAAGAAGAGGCAGCAAAAAAACAAATGACTAAAGACTCCTCAGATGAGGAGGAGGACTGCTCAGATGAGGAGGAAGACTATTCAGATGAGGAAAGAGAACCAATGAAAAATTAATGGCTCCTAGAGGCAGAGCGGTGGAGAGAGGAGCTAGATGACTTTATTGAAAGGGCTGAGGCAGCAAGAGCCTTAGCCCTAGAAAAAGAAAGGATTGCAGCTCAGGAGCTGAGCTGTGAAGAGCTGAAACTGGAAACCGGAAGGGCTAAGTCCAGTTCAGATGGTGGCAGCCAAAATCTTGCATCCAGTACTGCTGAAGAAGGGCACAAGCCCAGAGATGTGGTGCCCAACTTGAAGAAGGGAGTTGACACAACCCAGGCGGTTCAAGAGTATGAGGTAGTTCCCGTTAGGCACAGCGTCCCTGAGAAGGATTGGGGAACTGGCACAGGGAGTCATATTCCTACTGGGGGGAGGGACACTTTACTGGCTCTAGAAGAGAGTGACAGGGAAAAGGGTCCCCCCCTGGTGGACATCCTGGATATAGAGTGTGAAGACATCCCAGAAGAGTATGGGTTGAGTGTCAGGGACAGTCAGATACTGTCTCACCAGTCTCAGGAGAGTGATGTAGAGTGCTTTTTCACGGCTGAGTCACTGGATGGGTGGGTGAAGGGTACTGTGGTTAATACATGTGAAGGGCAGAGTGATGTAATTGCTGGAGAGCATATGTCTGGTCCTTATTTTCCAGAGCTACGCCAACACCAGGTGGAGTGTGAGTTCTCTGACCCCAG
This sequence comes from Pleurodeles waltl, assembly GCF_031143425.1. Lineage (NCBI taxonomy): Eukaryota > Metazoa > Chordata > Amphibia > Caudata > Salamandridae > Pleurodeles > Pleurodeles waltl. The sequence goes on along the minus strand of NC_090442.1, from coordinate 316,233,692 downwards.
GGAGCTTACAATGGAGGCAGACTTCAGTGTGAATACCAGAGAGTCTGAAGAGGCATTTGGGGGTGCTCCTGAAGGGAGTGGTCTAGGTGTTTCCCAACCAAGTGAGGTGGGAGAGGACTGTAGTGTCCCAGGTAGGTTCCAGGTCCTAGAGGGTTCCATGAGGGAACGCCAGGAGGGAAGCCTAACCTGTGCCGTAGGGCCACCTGTTGAGGGAGGCTCCGCAGTGTCAGATGAACTTGGGGGGGTGACTGTAGCCAGCATCCCACCAGTTCTGGTGTCTGGCAGTACCACTCCTAATGAGGGGGTGCAGAAGTCCAGTCAGAGGGTTGAGAGTGGGTTGCGGACCCCAGTGGAGGTCCTGGAGAGTCAGGGGTCAGCTCTGAGAGCAGAGCCCCCCAGGAATGACCCAGGTGAAACCGTTTCTGGTTTGGGGGAGATCCAGACTCTGCCGGATGGGCAGAAATCAGGAGACCTGCACCAACCAGACTCTTGTGTGGCCCTTGGGGATGGTGTGTCCCTTGTGGGGGGTGAGTGTGCACCCCAGGAAGTTCTGGCATACCAGGCAATGGTTCAACCTCAGGGTGGTGACTCTGGGTTGGATGGACAGGTTCAGAGGTTAAACTCTGACCTGGTGGGGGGTAGGTGTGCCCCCCAGAGAGTCCTGGTGTGCCAGGCAATTGTTCAACCTCTGGGTGGTGACTCTGGGTTGGATGGCCAGGTTCAGAGGTTAAACTCTGACCTGGTGGGTGGTAGGTGGCCCCCCAGAAAGTCCTGGTTTGCCAGGCAGTGATCCAGTCTGAGGGTACAGACCCTGGGCTGGAAGACCAGGTTCAGGGTGTCCCACCGGACCTGGAGGGAGGGGCTACTGATAACAGTGCCCCTACCATGTTGTCTTCTGAGGAGGCCACTCCTAGTTGGAGGGTGCTGGACCCCAGAAGGGAGGGCAGGGGGAGGGAAGCCTCACCCCGGGCCCTAGTCCACCCTGAAGGTACAGACCCCAGGTTGGAGGGCCAGTTGCAGGTTAACAGCCTTGCACTGGTGGAGGAATGGTACAGGGCGGCTTCTATAAGCACCCTGGCCATGTTGGACCCTGGGGGTACCGCTCCAGGAGAGAGGGTACGGAGCCCCATAGGGGAGGACCAGGTTCAGGCTGTCATCCCTGACCTGGTGGAAGGGAGAGAGGCTAAAGGGTGCCCAGCACCTGGAGATACCACCCCCCCCACTCTCCACAGCCACAGTGGTTAGAGAGCTTTGAGAGGCCTGGGGCCTGGCTCTCGTCCCTGACAGCTGTCAGTAACCACTGTGGCTTGCTGTCCAGGTGGACAGAGTTATCCCTGGGGAGGGGACAAGTGTCACACCCCGGGGGTAGAGTGGGCAAAACCACTGTGTTGGTCCTGGTGGTACTACCCTGCTCCTGGGATATGTCTGAGAGCAAAGTAAGGTTAAGTGCTGCACAGATGGTATCCGCAGGTAAGGAGACAGGTTCCCCATGGGTTGGCTTAGTGGGCCCTGAGAGTATGGACAGAGGGATCCAATTGGAGTCAGGAAGGCGAAGAACGGGAGCATGCCCCTGCTGTTGTGGGCCTGGGTCCTTGTTCTATCGCCTCAAACTGGGAAGTACATCAGAATAGTGATTGTTCTCCCCTGGCTTTAGGCTGGTGGGGGGTCATGTTGGACCTGGTTTTGTTTGACAGGGTCTTCCCCAAACTTTTTGCCTCTTTCCTACTATTTTTTCTGACCTGTTGATGTTGGCATTTGAACTCTGGGCACTTTACCACTGCTAACCAGTGCTAAACTGCATATGCTCTCTGTGTAAATTGTACGGTTGATTGGTTTATCCATGATTGGCTATTTGATTTACTTGTAAGACCCTAGTAGAGTGCACTATATGTGCATAGGGCCTGTAGATTAAATGCTACTAGTGGGCCTGCAGCACTGATTGTGCCATCCACTTAAGTAGCCCCTTAACCTTGTCTCAGGCCTGCCATTGCAAGGCCTGTGTGTGCAGTTTCAGTGCCACTTCAACCTGGCATTTAAAAGTACTTGCCAAGCCTAAAACTCCCCTTTTTCTACATATAAGTCACCCCTAATGTGTGCCCTCGGTAACCCCTAGAGCAGGGTGCTGTGTGGGTAAAAGGCAGGACATGTACCTGTGTAGTTTATATGTCCTGGTAGTGTAAAACTCCTAAATTCGTTTTTACACTACTGTGAGGCCTGCTCCCTTCATAAGCTAACATTGGGGCTGCCCTCATACATTGTTGAAGTGGCAGCTGCTGATCTGAAAGGAGCAGGAAGGTCATATTTAGTATGGCCAGAATGGTAATACAAAATCCTGCTGTCTGGTGAAGTCTGATTTAATATTACTATTCTAGAAATGCCACTTTTAGAAAGTGAGCATTTCTTTGCACTTAAACCTTTCTGTGCTTTACAATCCACGTCTGGCTAGGTTTAGTTGACAGCTCCTTGTGCATTCACCCAGACACACCCCACACACAGGGTACTCAGCCTCACTTGCATACATCTGCATTTTGAATGGGTCTTCCTGGGCTGGGAGGTTGGAGGGCCTGCCCTCACACAAAGGACTGCCACACCCTCTACTGGGACCCTGGCAGACAGGGTTGAACTGAAAGGGGACCTGGTGCACTTCTTAGCCACTCTTTGAAGTCACCCCCACTTCAAAGGCACAATTTAGTATAAAACAGGGCCTCTGCCCTACCACCTCAGACACTTGCTGGAGAAGAAACCTGAACCAGAAACTACATCCTGCCAAGAAGAACTGCCTGGCTGCTCAAAGGACTCACCTGTCTGCTTTCTACAAAGGACTGCTGCCTTGCTGTTGGCCTGCTGCCTTGTTGAACTCTTGTCTGGCTGTAAAAGTGCTCTCCAAGGGCTTGGATAGAGCTTGCCGCCTGTTCCCTGAAGTCTCAGGACCAAAAAGACTTCTCTCTTTCATTTGGACTCTTCGTGCGCTGACAATTTCGATGCACAGCTTGCTCCGTGGCGGGAAAATCACTGCACGCCGACGCTGCTCGATGCGACGCCTACGGGGCGACCGGAACTTCGACGCACGGCCTTGCATGGACAACGCCGCCCGACTTCCAAAGGGGAAATCGACGCAATGCCTGCCTTGAGAAAGAAAATTCCACGCACAACCTCCCAGAACGACGCGCAGCCGGAAAACAAGCCGAAGAATCCACGCACAGACCCTGGGGCATCTGGTAATCCCGTGATCCATAGAAGGCGACGGTCCGCATGCCAGAAAACGATGCACGTCTTAACTGAGTGAAAAATAACGACCCAAGTCCGTGTATGAAGGGGCGCAACCGACGCACACACCATTTTTCCTCCCGTAGAACGATGCACATCTCCCAGAGTGAAAAATAATGACGCAAGTTTGTGTGTGAAGGGGCGTAACCGACGCACACACCATTTTTCCACGCATCTCCTCTTCTGCGGCCCTCTGTGGAGATTTTCCACTCCAAACCAGGTACTTTGTGCTTGAGACTTTGTTTGCTTTTTAAAGACTTAAGACACTTCGGGGGTCTGCGGGAGCACCGCCAACAGGCTGGCGGTGCCCCGCAGGGCATTCTGACCGCGGCGGTTTGGCCGCGGTCAGAACAGGAAAACCGGCGGTCTCCCGCCGGTTTTCCGCTGCCCTTATGAATCCTCCATGGCGGCGCGGCTTGCTGCGCCGCCATGGGGATTCCGACACCCCATACCGCCATCCTGTTCCTGGCGGTTCGCCCGCCAGGAACAGGATGGCGGTATGGGGTGTCGTGGGGTCCCTGGGGGCCCCTGCAGTGCCCATGCCAATGGCATGGGCACTGCAGGGGCCCCCGTAAGAGGGCCCCACAAAGAATTTCAGTGTCTGCTTAGCAGACACTGAAATTCGCGACGGGTGCAACTGCACCCGTCGCACCTTCCCACTCCGCCGGCTCCATTCGGAGCCGACTTCCTCGTGGGAAGGGGTTTCCCGCAGGGCTGGCGGGCGGCCTTCTGGCGGTCGCCCGCCAGCCCAGCGGGAAAGCCAGAATGGCCTCTGCGGTCTTTCGACCGCGGAGCGGCCATACGGCGGTTCCCGCCAGGCGGGCGGCTACCGCCGCCCGCCAGCCTCAGAATGAGGCCCTTCATGTCACTTTTCAGTGATATCTGTACAAATTCATATTGCATCTTTGATCGTTTTGACCTGCAAATACCCAGATAAATATTATATATTTTTCTAAACACTGTGTGCTGTATTTTTGTGGTGCTATAATGTATGATTTATTGCACAAACGCTTTACACATTGCCTTCTAAGTTAAGCCTGACTGCTCGTGCCAAGCTACCAGAGGGTGGGCACAGGATCATTTGGATTGTGTGTGACTTGAGTGAGGGTTCTTGCTTGGACAGAGGGTAACCTGACTGCCAACCAAAAACCCAATTTCTAACATCTTCCATGACAGGGCAGATGTAAACATGTTAATGGTTACAAATGAGGATCAGGAAGCAGAGAGTGAACCTCTCCTTGATCTCCTCTCCACTGACCCTTAAGATGGCACAGTAGATGGGGTGATCTATTCAGACACCCTCTCTGGCCAACAGCAAGCTGAATGCAGGCAAGTCCTCCAGCAGTTTGCTGAGCTCTTTTCCCTAACCCCTGGTCAGACACAACTGTCAAAAACTAAATATTCAGACAGTCTGATCAAGTTAGGGAAAGCATCAAAGTGGAAGTCCACAAGATGCTGGAGTTGGGAGTGATTGAGCACTCTGACAGTCCCTGGGCTATCCCAGTGGTCTTGGTCCCCAAATCTCACACCAAATATGGCAAGAGAGAGATGAGGTTCTGTGTGGACTACAGAGGGCTTACTTCTGCCACAAAGACAGATGCTCACCCCATCCCAAGGGCAGATGAGCTGATTGATAAATTGGGTGCTGCCAAATACCTGAGTACCTTTGACTTGACAGCAGGGTACTGGCAAATAAGAATGGCACCAGGAGCAAAAGAGAAAACAGCATTCTCTACACCTGATGGGCACTACCAGTTTACTGTGATGCCCTTTGGCTTAAAGAATGCCCCTGCCACCTTCCAGAGGTTCGTGAATCAAGTCCTTGCTGGCTTGGAGTCCTTTAGTGCAGCTCATCTTGATGATATTGCTGTCTTTAGCTCCAGCTGGCAGGATCACCTGGTCCACCTGAAGAAGGTTTTGCAGGCCCTGCAAGCAGCAGGTCTCTCTATCAAGGCATCCAAATGTCAGATAGGGCAGGGTACTGTGGTTTACTTGGGACACCTTGTAGTTTGAGGCCAAGTTCAGCCACTCCAACCCAAGATTCAGACTATTCTGGACTGGGTAGCTCCAAAAACCCAGACTCAAGTCAGGGCATTCCTTGGCTTGACTGGTTACTATATAGGAGGTTTGTGAAGGATTATGGATCAATAGTGACACCCCTCACAGAACTTACCTCCAAGAAAATGACCAAGAAAGTTAGCTGGACCGTGGACTGTCAAAAGGCCTTTGACACCCTGAAGCAAGCAATGTGCACAGCACCAGTTTTGAAAGCTCCAGATTACCCTAAGTAGTTCATTGTGCAGACAGATGCCTCTGAACATGGGATAGGAGCAGTCCTGTCCCAAAGAAATAATGATGTCCTTGACCAGCCTGTTGCTTTTATTAGCAGGAGGTTACTCCCCAGGGAGCAGCATTGGAGTGCCATTGAGAGGGAGGCCCTTGCTGTGGTCTGGTCCCTGAAGAGGTTGAGACCATACCTTTTTGGTACTCACTTCATAGTTCAAACCGACCACAGACCTCTCAGATGGCTCCCTAAACTGTTGAGGTGGTCCATATCCCTACAGGGAATGGACTTTATAGTGGAACAAAGACCTGGGACTGCCCATGCCAATGCAGATGGCTTTTCCTGGTTCTTCCACTTAGAAAATGAAGATTCTCATGGGAAAGGTTAGTCTCATCCTTTTTCATTTGGGGGGGGAGGTTGTGTGAGGAAATGCCTCCTTGGCATGATTACCCCCTAACTTTTTGCCTTTGCTGATGCTAAGTTATGATTTGAAAGTGTGCTGGGACCCTGCTAACCAGGCCCCAGCACCAGTGTTCTTTCCCTAAACTGTACCTTTGTCTCCACAATTGGCACAACCCTGGCACTCAGGTAAGTCCCTTGTAACTGGTACCCCTGGTACCAAGGGCCCTGATGCCAGGGAAGGTCTCTAAGGGCTGCAGCATGTCTTATGCCACCCTGTGGACCCCTCACTCAGCACATGCACACTGCTTTACAGCTTGTGTGTGCTGGTGGGGAGAAAAAGACTAAGTCGAAATGGTACTCCCTCAGAGTGCCATGCCAACCTCACACTGCCTGTGGCATAGGTAAGTCACCCCTATAGCAGGCCTTACAGCCCTAAGGCAGGGTGCACTATACCACAGGTGAGGGCATATGTGTATGAGCACTATGCCCCTACAGTGTCTAGGCAAAACCTTAGACATTGTAAGTGCAGGGTAGCCATAAGAGTATATGGTCTGGGAGTTTGTCAAACACGAACTCCACAGTTCCATAATGGCTACACTGAAAACTGGGAAGTTTGGAACTGATGCCATTGTGCAATTTATTGTAACATACACCCAGATGGCATCTTACAGATGCCCGCTGAATACCTACACAACTCCTAGTGTAGGCTGACGAGTTTCTGCCAGCCTGCCATACACCAGACATGTTGCTGGCCACATGGGGAGAGTGCCTTTGTCACTCTGTGGCTAGGAACAAAGCCTGTACTGGGTGGAGGTGCTTCTCACCTCCCCCTGCAGGAACTGTAATATCTGGCTGTGAGCCAGGCTCACCCCTTTTGTTACAGTGCCCCAGGGCATCCCAGCTAGTGGAGATGCCCACCCCTCTGGCCACTGTCCCCACTTTTGGCGGCAAGGCTGGAGGAGATAATGAGACAAACAAGGAGGAGGCATGCGTCAGTCAGGACAGCCCCTAAGGTGTCCTGAGCTGAGGTGACCCCTTCTTGAGAAATCCTCCATCTTGAGTTTGGAGGATTCCCCCAATAGGATTAGGGATGTCCCCCCCTCCCCACAGGGAGGAGGCACAAAGAGGGTGTAGCCACCCTCAGGGACAGTAGCCATTGGCTACTGCCCTCCCAGATGTAAACACACCCCTAAATCCAGTATTTAGGGGCACCCCAGATCCCAGGAAATCAGATTCCTGCAACCTGAAGGAATAAGAAGGTCTGCTGACCTACAAGCCTGCAGAGAAGGAGGAAGACGACAACTGCTTTGGCCCCAGCCCTACCGGCCTGTCTCCAACCTCCAAAACCTGCTCCAGCGATGCATCCGACAGGGACCAGTGACCTCTGAAGCCTCAGAGGACTGCCCTGGACTAAAGGACCAAGAAAATCCTGTGAACAGCGGCCCTGTTGAAAACCAGCTACTTCTTTGCAACAAAGAAGCAACTTTCAAAGACTGCACATTTCCCGCCGGAAGCATGAGACTTCACACTCTGCACCCGACACCCCCGGCTCGAGATCCAGAGAACAAACACCTCAGGGAGGACTCCCCGGCGACTGCGAGCCCGTGAGTAACAAGGGACCTGACGCCTGGAACCAACACTGCACCTGCAGCCCCCAGGACCTGAAGGAACTGAATTTCGACACAAGAGTGACCCCCAGGCGACCCTCTGCCTTGCCCAGGTGGTGGCTGTCCCGAGAAGCACCCCCTGTGCCTGCCTGCGCTGCTAAAGTGACCCCCGGGTCCTTCCATTGTTTCCTACCTGAAACCCGACGCCTGCTTTGCACACTGCACCCGGCCGCCCCAGTGCCGCTGAGGGTGTGTTTTGTATGCCTACTTGTGTCCCCCCCAGTGCTCTACAAAACCCCCCTGGCCTGCCCCCCGAGGACGCGGGTACTTACCTGCTGGCAGACTGGACCCGGAGCACCCCTGTTCTCCATAGGCACCTTTGTGTTTTGGGCACCTCTTTGACCTCTGCACCTGACTGGTCCTGAGCGGCTGCTGTGGTAACTTTGGGGTTGCCTTGAACCCCCAACGGTGGGCTGCCAATGCCCCAGGACTGTGACTTGTAAGTGTTTTACTTACCTCCTAATCTAACCTTTACTTACCTCCCCCAGGAACTGTTGATTTTTCCACTGTTTCCACTTCGAAAATAGCTATTGCCATTTTTACAAAGACTGTATATGATATTGCTTTTATTCAAAGTTCCTAAAGTATCTAAGTGAATTACCTTACATTTCAAGTGTTTAATGTAAATCTTGAACCTGTGGTTCTTAAAGTAAAGTAAGAAAATATATTTTTCAATATAAAAACCAAGTGGCCTGGAGTAAGTCTTTGAGTGTGTGTTCCTCATTTATTGCCTGTGTGTGTACAACAAATGCTTAACACTACCCTCTGATAAGCCTACTGCTCGACCACACTACCACAAAATAGAGCATTGGAATGATCTAATTATGCCACTATCTTACCACTAAGCGGAACCCTTGGACTCTGTGCACACTATTTCTTACTTTGAAATAGTACATGCAGAGCCAACTTCCTACAAGTGTCGTGGATGGAAGAGACGGGGGGGACAAGCCAGCATGTGAGGATAGTGTGTGTATGTATTTCTGGGACAGGGTGGGAGGTTTGTGGCCAATGTGTGAGAAGAACTGTGCGGGAGAGTAATATCCATTTTAACTTAATTTTTCCTCTAGGTCAGCGCCCACAAGAAGAAGGGGATTTGGCGTGCCATCGCCAAGGAAGTGCGGACCCTGGGGGCCTACCATAGACGTAGCACCCACTGCCAGAAAAGATGGGAGGATCTACGCCACTGGAGCAAGAAGACGGCGGAGGCCCAGCTGGGGATGGCCTCCCAACGCGGAAGGGGTGCCCGTCTCACCATGACCCCCCTGATGTACCGGATCCTGGCGGTGACATATCCGGAGTTGGATGGGCGCTTGAGGGCATCACAGCAGCCACAAGGGGGTGAGTACACTCTCATTCAGCTGACTCTACATGCATTACGAGGTGTCTGGGTGAGGGAGGTGGGCTGTGGGTTCCCCTAGGCCAGGGCCGAGGCGCAAAGGTAGATCCATTGATTTTTAGCCTCATTCCCTGTCCAACCCCACAGGTGATATTTGCCTCTACACCTAGTCAGGCTACTATGGTTCTCGACAAAGTCCCCTATGAGCATGTGCTTTTCCCCTGCCCTGTCAGTGCATGACTTAGTGCATAGGGCTGCTCCCTGTGTGTTGTGTCCGCCAACGGTAGTGGTGTTGCAGGCATTGACCATGTGTCTCTTCTGTCTCCCTCCCCTTTTTGTTTTGTCACCCTGTCCTTGTGTGCATTAGCATCATCTGGCGGATGAGCAGTGGCACGGGAGCAGGAGGGAGCTGCATCCCACATGGCCCTGGAGGGTGAAGTAACGGAGTCCGAAGGCACCAGTGGGACGGAGGGCGAGGGGAGCTCCGCGACGGGGACAGGAGCAGACACCAGCAACAGAGACTCCTCCTCTGATGGGAGCTCCCTTGTGGTGGCGGGCACCTCTGTGCCCACTGCATCAACAGGTACAGCCGCCACCCCCACCAGCACCGTCCTCCCAGCAGCCCATTGAGTTTCCCGTGCCCGCTTACCCACAAGGGTGGCATCTCCTTCGCCCCAGGCACCTCAGCCCCTGCCCCAGTCAGCCCTGCTGCCCTCAGTGAGGAGGCTATTGACCTCCTGGGATCCCTCACTGTTGGGCAATCAACCACTTTGAAGGGCATCCAGGGTGTTGAGAGGTATTTGCAGCAAACAAATGTATACCTGGAGGGCATTCATTCTGGTGTGGCAGCCCAACAGAGAGTATTTCAGGCTCTGGCCTCAGCACTGATGGCAGCCATTGTCCCTGTGTCCAGCCTCCCCTCTCCAGCTTTCTCAAACCAGACCCAATCCCCTCTACCTCAGCCTATCCCAAGCACACCATCAGACCAGCATGCACACTCATCAACACACAAGAGTGAACATGGCAAACATAAGCACCACACATCCCACAGGCACTAACACAAGCACCATCCCCATGCAGACACACCAACACCCTCTGCCTCCACTGTGTCTCCCTCCTCCACATCCTCCTCTTTCCTCCCTGTCTCGTCTCCACTCACACCTGCATGCACTACATCTTCATCGCCTACCTCCATCACCAGCACGCCCATCACCACACACCGCTCATGTGCACTCACCACCCCCACTACCATTCACACATCCCCTGTGCTCTCTCTCAGTGTGTCTGTGAGCCCTCCTCCCAAACTACATAAATGCAGGCACACACCCACCCAACAGCCATCCACCTCACAACAGCCTCCGGCCCATGCACCTTCACCCAAATTCAACAGACGTACACCTCCTACAACTACTACCTCTTCCTCCACTCCTAAACCCCTTCCATCTTCCCGTCCCAGTGTGTCTAAGAAACTCTTCCTCGCAAACTTTGACCTCTTCCCTACACCTCCTCCCCATCCTTCCCCTAGGGCCAGGCTGTCCAGGTCCCAGCCCAGCACCTCAGGCACCAAATCCTCCAGCACAGTGGTCTCAGCAACTCCGGTCACATCGCGGGCGGCACCCATCAGGGCTGCCAGTGTGCCACCTAGCGAGGCCAAGGAGCAGGCCATTCCACCACCTGCCAAGGTGAAGAAGGTGCCCACATGCCAGAGGGAGAAGCCACACCTACCAGCAAGCAAGGGCTCCTCCAAGCCAAAAGGGGACAGTGGCAAGGCACCAGCAGCGACATCAAAGGTGGGGAAGGGAGGAAGGGACACAAGCCGAAGAGCATGTCAGGACAGGGCACGGAGGCTCTGGCTGAGGGACCAGACTCACACCTTCTGTCAACCACAACATCAACCAGTATGGCGGTGGACACCGTCACCTGCATTGCCACCTGCACCGCCACCAGCACCAGCCCGCCACCTGCACGTCTGCTGCCTCAGCAACAGTCCCCAGCATCATCCCCAGGGGCCAGCCATCCGAGGCTGCAGGAGACGTGCTGCTGTGTCCCTCAACAGGTGCAGACACATGCACCACTACCAGCACCTCCGCCACAGACAACGCCGCAATCACCGCCACCAGCCCCGCGACGTGCTCAGACAGTGCCACCACAGCTGACATGGCAATCATCCCCAGTGGCCAGACGTCCGAGGCTGCAGGAGACGTCCTGGACCCTGCCGGCGAAGTCACAGCAGGGTGGAGTGTGTCTCTGCCTCCATAGAGTATCATGCTACCTGTTCCCAGACAATCTTGTAGCACACACACCCAGGTGAGGGAATGGAACCTGCCACACTGCATGTGAAGCACTCTGGGCACAAATCCCCCTCCAGAACCAATGGAGATTCACATCCACTATCTCTGTCCTTGGCAGGATGAAGCACTCTGGGCACGAGGCCCCCTCCAGAACCAGTGGACAGTCACATCCACTACCTCAGTCCTTGGCAGGATGAAGCACTCTGGGCACAAAGCCCCCTCCAGAACCAGTGGAGATTCACATCCACTACCTCTGTCCTTGGCAGGATGAAGCACTCTGGGCACAAGGCCCCTCCAGAACCAGTGGAGATTCACATCCACTACCTCAGTCCTTGGCAGGATGAAGCACTCTGGGCACAAAGCCCCCTTCAGAACCAGTGGAGACTGTTATCCCCTTGTGAGACTGAGGCTTAGCACTCCCCAGGATAAAGCAGTGGGCAAAATACCCACTTGAGAGACTTGAGGCTTTCCACTCCCCAGGTAAGGCAGTGGGCAAACCACCCACTTGAGAGACTGTGGCTTTGCACTCCCCAGGATAAAGCAGTGGGCAAACCACCCACTTGAAAGACTTGAGAGACTGTGGCTTTGCACTCCCCAGGATAAGGCAGTGGGAAAACCACCCACTTGAGAGACTTGAGAGACTGTGGCTTTGCACTCCCCAGGATAAGGCAGTGGGCAAACCACCCACTTGAGAGACTTGTGAGACTGTGGCTTTGCACACCCCAGGATAAGGCAGTGGGCAAACCACCCACTTGAGAGACTTGTGAGACTGTGGCTTTGCACTCCTCAGGATAAAGCAGTGGGAATGGAGCCTCCTCGTGGAGCAGTGGTATCGTCCGTTCATCCGGCTGAGGTGCCCCCCCCCCCCAAGGTGCCTGTTTATTTTCCATCTGATGCCCCTGCAGTGTTGGCTCTGTTTCGAGTCAGGTATCTTGTGTAGGCTTCGCCCATGCATTTTGGGACACTGATCCACGGACAATGACTTCATTAATATCCGGACTTGTGTAGTTGGTGTACATATTTCTATATACTGATTTTTGAATTTGGCCTATCTGGTACTTAATTGATTACGCTCCTTACAATCATTTCCTTTTGTCCTTGCATTCTTCCAGGGGGTGACGGGTGTATATGTAATGTTGCTGTATGTATTTGTGTGTATGGTGTTGTGGGTGAGGGTGGGGGTGTTGCGTGTGTGTGTGTCACTCTCTTTTCCCTCCCCCCCTCCCCTGTGTGCTAGGTGCAGTACTCACTGTGGTCGTCGCCGGCGTCTTTGCTGCTCCTGATACAAGAGGAGGCAGACCAGCAAGGGCAGGACCTTTAGTTTGGGCTCCATGGCGTCCTGGTTGTTCGTAAAGTGTCGAAAGGTGAGTGGTTTCCGTTCCAAGTCCTGTTTCTGCTGTGCTTTTGATGGCGTTGGTACCGCCCTGGAAAAGGTGGCGGATAAGCGTGTTGTTTTACAGTGGGCAGAACCTTGTGTTCTGCCTGTCAGTTGACGGTTACCGCCGCAGTGTTTGTTTCTACCGCCGTGGCATCGGAGTGTTGAAGTGGCTGTCTATGTTGGCGGTTTCCGCCATGGTCGTGATTCCTTTTTTTTTTCCGACGGCCTGTTGTCGGTATTACCGCTGTTTTAACACCGACTGCCAGGGTTGTAATGAGGGCCATAATCCTGAATTCCCTCAGGTCCCTCAGACCCCTAATAACTACGCTACATGCCATCATGCAGGCTGACACCCTTGAAGAGGCTCAGCGGGCCAAATTCGGCCATGAGGTGGAAAGTAGGGTGTCTATTAAAAAGAATGGACATAATGTTGCAGGCAAAGGGCACCCTATCCCCTAATGGCAGACATTGCTTTTACCGTTCACCTCTTGGCCTTTTAAAACTCTCAGTGCACTTGGACTCCCGCTACATGAGGTGTAGGACAGTGGATGCAGATTTCATACACTTAGCTTGGTACTGCCCAACCATACATGACTACTGGACCACGATCTTTGATACCCTTTTGAAGATGATCACTCTACCTGTTAGACCTGACAACCTTAAGGTGGTCACCCCTAACTTTTTGCCTGCCTCCCTCCACTTTTGAAATACTGTTTTTGCTGGATTTTAGACTCTGCGCACTTTACCTGGTGCTAAAGTGCATATGCTCTCTCCCTTTAAACATGGTAACATTGGATCACACCCAATTGGGCTATTTAATTTACTTATAAGTCCCGAGTAGAATGCACTATATGTGCCCAGGGCCTGTAGATTAAAGGCTATTAGTGGGCCTGCAGCACTGATTGTGCCACCCACTTAAGTAGCCCATGAACCTTGTCTCAGGCCTGCCATTGCAAGGCCTGTGTGTGCAGTTTCACTGCCAATTCGACTTGGCATTTAAAAGTACTTGCCAAGCCTAAAACTCCCCTTTTTCTACATATAAGTCACCCCTAAGGTGTGCCCTAGGTGACCTCTAGGGCAGGGTGCTGTGTAGGTAAAAGGCAGGACATGTACCTGTGTAGTTTACATGTCCTGGTAATGTAAAACTCCTAAATTCATTTTTACACTACTGTGAGGTCTGCTCCCTTCATAAGCTAACATTGGGCTGCCCTCATACATTGTTTGAGTGGCAGCTGCTGATCTGAAAGGAGTAGGAAGGTCATTTTTAGTATGGCCAGAATGGTAATACAAAATCCTGCTGACTGGTGAAGTTGGATTTAATATTACTATTTTAGAAATGCCACTTTTAGAAAGTGAGCATTTCTCTGCACTTAAATCTTTCTGTGCCTTACAATCAACGTTTGGCTGGGTTTAGTTGACAGCTCCTTGCGAATTCACTCAGACATCCCCCAAACACAGGATACTCAGCCTTACTTGCATACATCTGCATTTTGAATGGGTCTTCCTGGGCTGGGAGGGTGTCGGGCCTTCTCTCACACAAAGGACTGTCACACCCCCCTACTGGGACCCTGGCAGACAGGATTGAACTGAAAGGGGACCTGGTTCACTTCTAAGCCACTCTTAGAAGTCTCCCCCACTTCAAAGGAAGATTTGGGTATAAAAACAGGGCCTCTGCCCTACCAACTCAGAGACTTCCCGGAGAAGATACCTCAACCAGAACCTGCACCCTGACAAGAGGAACTGCCTGGCTGCCCAAAGGACTCACCTGACTGTTTTCTGTAGAGGACTGCTGCCTTGCTATTGCCCTGCAGTCTTGCTGCTCTCCTGCTGTGCTGCAGAAGTGCTCTCCAAGGGCTATGATAGAGCTTGCCTTCTGTTCCCTGAATTCTCAGGACCAAAAAAGACTTCTCTCCTGCAGCTGAAGTCCCCGTGCGATGAAAATTCGACGCACCGCCTGCCGAGAACAACGCACAGCCTTTTCGCAGTGAAAATTTCACTGCACACCATGACCGGAACTACGCAGCCCCCGACTTCATGACAGAAGAGCAACGCAGCGCCAGCGACGCGACCGGAACTTTGACGCACGGCCCTACTGGATAGCTGCAAGCCAACTCAGAACAATGCTGCCAAACTTCCTGAGAGGAATCGACGCAGCGCCTGCTGGGCAGAAGAAAATTCCACGCATCGCCTACCGGAATCAACGCAGCCCCTGTGACTTCGCTCTGCAACCCAGGATTCCACGCATCGTCCCCGGGGCATCTGAAAAGCCCGCAACTCGAAGAGGATCTCTGTCTGCGCGCCGGAAATTGACCAGGAACCAGCCTGGAGGACCCAGACAAGACCCAGGAGAGGGAGAAGAAGAAAAGGAACTGTTGTTTCAGTGCAGAGGAGCAGGAAATACTGGTCAGAGAGGTGACAGAACATCAGCATCAACTTTTTGTCACCTCAAAATTGCCAATTGGGAGGAGAGAGGCAATTTGGCAACAAATTGTCGACAAGATCAACAGTGTGGCAGAGGTCCAGAGAACAGTCACGGAGTGCAAGAAACGTTGGCATGACTGCAAGCGCAGGACCAAGGGAAAAATGGCAAGGAACAGGAAGGCAGCACTGCAGACTGGAGGTGGGAGTCCGGCACCGCAGAAGGCCTTGGATCAGATGGAGGAGATGGTGGCAGCCGTCATCCCAGACTAATTGTCACAGGAACTCAAGGGCAGGACAGCGCAGACTACCAGGAAACAACACAGATGCAGGGTAAGTTGCATGGGGGGACAAAAATGCCTAAATGTTAACCGCAAGCAGGGGGAGGAACATACCTACTACATAATGCATGTTAGCCATGGAAATCAGGCAGTGGAAAGGGCAAAGGGGCACAGGACGGGTGCATGGGCTGTGCAGTGGAAACCAGGGGCACAGCACAACACTACACCAACAACTTTTGCATGAGGGTACTCTGCCATAAACATCATGTATTGTTACTTACATTATGAAGTACACAGCAGTAATGTCATACCCATGCAGTCCATTCCAGGGTCCACCCTGTGCCTGTGTTACAATGGCTGCAATGCCACCTTGAAACATCTCAACTGTCATACTGCTAAGACAACAGCATTGTGGGGGAGGACATATGTGTCTAGGTGGTGAAACACACCTGCACAGTCATAAGAGGAAATGGAACACTGTCAGGCCCATCAGTGCAATGCAATGTAGCACACATTGTCAAACATCAACATGACACACTACCAATGCTGACACCTGTATTGTGCCATGCCAATGCTATACATAGTATGTGCTTGGTCTCAGCAAGGTATAGGTGTATGTGAAATATCAGAGACTGTGTCAGTCCCATTTTGTTAAGTGTGGTGCAAGTGGCATCACAACACCCACAGCCATTGCAAGGCCTCACCATGCTAATGGAAGTAGAGGGAGGGTTGAGTAGGACAAGAAGTTGGCAACACACAATTTGGACAGAACCTACACCTAGAGGATGTGACGCAGACAATTCCCCAAACTGCCCACACTACATGTGACATGCAGGTGGGGCATAGGCCTGTGCGAAAGCTAATATTAATGACAGGAACAATGAACAGGAACCGAGATTACAATGTCTCACTAATAGGAAGTCAGTGACGTCACATTACAACTGCCACAACACAGACACACTAATTGTACACTATCTCATTGCAGAGGACGATGGCTCTCCTGTGGATATGCCTGTCCTGGACTTCCCTGA
The DNA here is from genome assembly GCF_031143425.1 of Pleurodeles waltl. Lineage (NCBI taxonomy): Eukaryota > Metazoa > Chordata > Amphibia > Caudata > Salamandridae > Pleurodeles > Pleurodeles waltl. The sequence goes on along the minus strand of NC_090442.1, from coordinate 316,217,337 downwards.
TGATATGGATGACGAGCTGACAACCATTAGCCAGCAAACCCTCCAAGATGTCCTTGGAACCCTCCAGACCCCACCTTCAGTCACAAGGAGGAGCACAGATGTAGCAGCCATCACAGAGGAACCCCAATAGTACGACCTGCCAGCTCCAACCCAGCTGAGGACTCTGATGACACTGGTACCACCTTTGAGAGGACCGTAGTGGGAGTACAGCGGGAGCTGGCCAAGATGGTACGGGTGGAATGCAAAATATGGCAGCCAGCCTTGAGGGGATGCGCATGTGCATGATGTCATCTGCAGAACAGTCAGCAGCCATGCAAGTGCAACAATCCCTACTGCAAGGACTACAACAGTGTGTGAGGGATTTCACCACAGCGGTTAGGGAGCTGCCACAACACCTGGCATCCCAAACATTTCACTGTGGGCACGACTGCAATCATGACCCCCTCAGGGCCGACCTTGCTGCCTGCCACAGCGATGTAGCTGCTATACTCAAGAACCAGCAGCTCCTCCTTGCTGCAGTAATGCCCTTAATAGCCCCACAGTTGGCAGCTACCGGGAATTCTAGGTCCATGTCTTCAAACACTGAAGTGTGTGTTGCCCCTTCAAACCCACCACCAGCAAGGGCAGAAGAGACGACACACGCATCAGAAGATGAAGACGTGGAACAGATCACCTTCACCCCTAGGAGTACCCAGTAACACCAGTCCATGCCACATGGGCACTGATTTCCTATGTCCTGTGCTTGTTAACATGCTAGTCTTGCTACAGTTGGTAACATGCACTGTTCTCCAGCACACTGTTTACCTTACCACTATGTACTGAAATTGTCTCTCACTACCTCATTGGCAATTTATGTTCCTCTGAACTGAATGACACTTCACCACAGCATGTCCAATGACATGTCTCTCACCATTGCACTTGTGTTGCATCACAATAGAAGGCGTCACACTAATGGACTTACAATCCTGGACTATGTAAATTTTGCACTACAGCACTTTAAAATAATTAGCACTTACACAACCACTTTGTCTCTGTGTAATGTGACACATCAACTGTGTAGGAGATTTGTGATGCATGTAACATGTCAATGGCCACAGAATGTCAATACAACAGTGTAGAAATAATGTGGGCTGATAACTATGCACAAGGGTCTGGATTTTATCATCATCTGTACTTCCTTAGGCTTATTTCTGAAGTTAAAAGATCACAAACAGTATAATGCTGTGTAGAACTGAACATGTCAGGTCCAAAGTATGTACAAGATGAAACTCAATGTGGCCCACATTCCCTTCAAGACAATCATTATGTATGTGACATCTGACTCTAAACTTTAATCACACACACACCATACATCAGGAATGGATGTGTACGAGTGTGTGGACAATTACGTAACCTGGGAGTACAATTTAAGAAATCATAGGTGTGAGTTATGTATACTGAACTTCATAAGATCATGACATCACTCAGCTTATCAGGGTTCACATGAGCATCAGGCTGCAGGCAGATGCCCCACAGTGCCCAAGATTCCAACACAGGACTCAAACGATGACAAATTTTAAATCACACCAACCTTTACAACATATTGGGAACCATAGTTACTTTGAGTGGTGGGTGCAATGGATGGCAGCTGCATAGAGAAGTAGCTTTGTTGTAGCTGCCAATGTGACAGCTCATTTGGAAGTGGGAATAACCATGTCAAGAATGAGATTTGGATGCAGGATGGAACCCAAATGCAAATACAAAAATGACACTGTACACTCATGCAAAGGCCCTGATCCCCAAGCATATGACATACTGTAAAGGAGTACATAAAACTTTATTATATCAGTATGAAAGGAAACTTAAACTATGGGAAAGACCTAAACTAACCTAACCTATCCTAACTATACATTATCCACAACAGGCCCTAACTAAGCTAAGCTAAACTTACTCACCACATGTAACTAAACACTCTAAACATCACCCCTCCAGCCCCCTTATCCCCTTATATGACAGGACACGTGTAGGACAACACATACTAACCTAAACACATACTAACTTATCCTAAACAAATATATATTTTTTTGTATTTTTTATTATATATATTTTTTTGTTTGTTTGTTATGCACATAAACCCCAACATCATCCCCCACCCACCCACCCACAAGCAAACATGTAATAATATAACACCCTCCACCCCAACCCACTTTTCCTAACTAAACTAACAGCCTACTCTAACCTAACACTAAGCCCCCTAAACCCATTAAAGAAAAGAACGAGGAAAGAGGAGGGAGGAGACGGAATTACGGGTGAGGATCAACAAGTCACATATTGGCCCTCCTGAGGATCTTCTTAATCCCCCGCAGTCTCCTGCTATTGCCGGCCACCTCCTGCTGCAGCCTGTCCATCCGGCGCAACATACGTTGCATGTCACGTTGTAGTGTCCTGAATTCACTCATGTCTAATGCTACTACAGCTGGGGTCGTCTGGGTAGCACTTGTTGAACTGGTGCTGGTGCCGTGGTTGGAGCGGGAGGTGCAGAAGGTGCTGCTTGTGGGCCTTGGGCTGACGAGGTCGAGGGACCTGCTGGAGTGGCTGTCATCCCTGGGACCCCTGTGGTCTGAGCTGTGGTGGTGGTGGCAGTTGTGGGTAATGCTGCCCCCCTTGGCTAAATGCCCTCCATACCTCTGTGGCTCTCTCATGACAATATCTCCATGCCATATTGCGGAACCCAGCCTCCACATCGAGTATGTGGCGGAATGACATGCCAACGAAGCCTACCCATCAACTATCTAATAGCACAGCAATGCACAACAAGGTGTGTACTTAATTAAATGATCTGTGCATATTTGCTGCTATTAGTCACATAACAAATGCTGCTAGTACTCAACATGTTCCAGGCCGGGTAATCACTATCTTCTGGATCAAATTCAAGGCACACAAGATCTGTGATTTGTATATGGAACTGCCAGGACAGTATGCAGTTTGTCATCATGAGGGGGCATTGTAGTTTGGAACACATGAATGCTTGAATTACATGTCTGTCATCTATGCTGGGGTCATCACACCTAGCTACACATATTTTCTACCCCTAACCCTGTGCCTCAGGGGGGGATGCACATGCAACACATACTTTCAAACATCAAGGACAACCACGAAGCTTTGGACAGCTGTCCATGGGTTTAGTCAGTCCACCACAGGTAAGGAGGCCTGCCAACTAGGATTGAGTCAACCATTGGACAATCACATCTACATTCATTTTTCTATTTGCGGACAACTGTCAACATCATTAGATCTCACTGACGCATTTCCAAAATAAAGCACATTGATGCAAGCACCCATCTGGCCTTGACCTGCACGTACGCCTATGACATTTCACTCAAGTGCCACGTAAATGGAGTACAACATGTGGAGCTAGGTGCTGTGGGACAGTCACCCATACAGTCCTACAAGTTCATTACTTAACAGGGATGCACAAGTCTGTGTGTAAAACCGGTGCATCACTGTTCTGTGTGAATTAGGGTATGACTTGCTGACTAAATTATGACACTGGCCACCTCCAAATACATTTTTGGCATACATGTAGCAACAAATCACCTTGTTCATCTGCTCATGCCTATTGCGCAGCACTCGACTCCCAATATATGACTCTCTACGCCGCTGAATGTCTAACACTTCCATGGAACAATATGTCAATCCCCAGTCAAGTAACATATCAGATCCCGTGCCAGCACATCATATCTTGCAATGAGTCCAACACACAGGAGTCAATCACATAACAGCTGCAAGCACAACACTGGACAAACATATTAACACTTATTGGATAGGTCTGGGTCTGCAAATCGAGCCACTTCACCAATTGTGTAGGGGGCTGGTCCACCTGTAAAACTTGGAAGGGTGATATGTGCTCAATGTCTGCTCATTGTACAAAAGTTTGAACAACAAATCACTGTGTGTGACATTTTATATGATAGAGCTTCACCTCAGGCATGTGGACACCCCAACAGACATACCACTGCAAACATGCATTGACACTGTCACTCCAGTGAGTGATAGACATACTTATGCATACATGCACTGTCCCTAACAATCATGTGGTGCCAAACATGATTACTCAATTTTGTGCTTAATTCATTCCAGAGGGTACTCCATTTCATCATTTGTAATTGAGAGACACATGCAATGCCACATTCCTGGTGCACTGCAATCCCAGTGACTCAGGTATTGTGGCTTGTGCATCAAGGGACAATGAGTAACTGTGTGATGCTCATGTGGGTTGATTTGCGTTCAGGAATAATTGTGCTTTCAGTGGTCCAATATAGGTGTGCCAGTGTTGTATGTAGGTTACATTTGCCACATTGACAGTGTACCCAGAGGCGTATATACCCCCTATGACAACATGATGGCAGGAATCCTGTGTGTTACTTGATGACAATGTTACGCTAAACATGGATTGGCCACTTTTCTGATTCAAAACAACAAAAATATGTATGCTGACAGTGTCTTATTTGATCATCCTTGACAGAATGCATGGGCACAGGTGTAGTCATTGCACCTGAAATGTGTTACTCTGGGCCCTGTGTATCTATATCAGGTATTGTAAATCACACTTTGCCAGAATCAGCAACTTAGAATTGCCAAGTTGGGTGATCAGTGGTAGTACAACCGAACTGACACTCTCGGCTAATAAAAACATGGGTTAGCAAATGTCCTACTTCTGCAATCCTGATGAGGTAGGTCACTATTTGAAAGCACCTTTGGAATGGCGGCACTCACAGGAATGCTGGCCTGCTGATCTTAGCGTACCACCATGTCTCTGAAAGCCTTAATACTGAGAAGTTAACATTTGTACAAATGCTGCACTAAATCAGCAGGGGTGTACCAAACGTAAAATAACAACCTATTTCGTCACTAAAATGGTATAATGTAAGCAGTCAGTAAACCCTTGCACAACATCATGCTAAAAAATAGTTTGTGACCATGCATTCACAAGGACCAGGGATCCCATGATGACCCATTCACTTTACAAAATAGTTTGGCTAAAAAGTGACACAGATGGTAACTGCACTAGCTCAGTACCAGCAATTGTACCCAAGCCAAAAATGTTGTTGGGCCCTGCTACTCAATGATTGGATTTCAACGCCTACTCCGAAAAGCCACGAGATGAACCTGTTTTGTGCTACTGCAATCTGGTAGCATCCTGGCACATTTGGGTTTGGCCATGTGAAAGATTATCTGTCCAGACGTAAACACACAGAAACAATGAACTTAGGGCCAGATGTGTCATTTTTTTGTGTTGCATTTGCTTCATTTGTTTAAGCTACAGCTATGGAAATTAGCAAAATAAATTTGATTGTAGCCTGTGTGCTATACTTTTGCGTTCAGAAATAACGCAAATGCAGCACAAACAAAGTAGAAATATGGGCCTAAAAAACTGTGGACTACATTGGTTCCTTATATTACCATGTGAAATACATCCCATTCCTGGTACACTCACAGGCCCTGATTCATAATTTTGTTTGTGCCGCATTACCATCATCTATTGACGTAAAAGCGGCACTAAATTACAAGATAAATTTGTCTTTTGTAAGTTTGCGTAGCTTTTTTGTCAACAAATGACAGTAATGCATTGCAAAAATTTTATAAATCAGGGCCACAGTTTGTTCAACTTGCATTCCACATGTCCAAAAACATTGCATGCAGCATGTCACAAAATTTGCTACTGTCACTCCAGAGCATTTTACTGTACACATTAGTCAATTTTGTACTGACCAACAGGGCCACCAATCACCACACCCAGGGGGTCCAGCAGGTCCTGCTCTTGGGCCACCAGGTCAGCCCAGCGATGCTTCAGCTGGTGGTCGTTGTGCTGGCTGTTGAATATGCACCGCAGGTGGAACAGCACCTTTGCCCACCTGAGCCTTCTTGCCTCTGTGTGATACCCATGTTTCACCCGGCCCCCAGCCTCCAGCATCAGGGGAAGGAGGTGGCACACCAGCCACACAAATGCCCCTAGCTCCTCCTCACCCATTCACCCCAGACGTGGCCTTCTGAACATCTCAACAAAATTAGGAGAGAAAAAAGGTAAAGAGGGAAAAACAGGGAAAGGAGGTAGGAAAAGGAAACTTAACTAACCCACAGACAGCCCAAAAATACCCCAACTAGCAATACCCACAAACAGACTCCCAACAGTACAAAGACAAATCTAATTACAATAAATGACAAAAAAACACTTACTACAGACACTTACAAAACACCAAAATTCAATATCAATAGCACACAGGAGACAAATTCACAATATTCACAGAGACAACTAAAGACACAGAATAATCACAGACTGCAAAGTGAAAGTTAAAGTACACCCATTGTACTATTTCTGCAAACAGGACATCCTATTACATCATTTCCTGTCTCAATTGCGGGCCGTTTTTTTTGGATTGAGTGTCATTTTATGACGCTTACGGGGTTAGCGGATATACCACCAGCCGTATTACGAGTTCCATAGGATATAATGGACTCATTATACGGCTGGTGGTATATTCGTCACTTTACCGTCACTTTTGGGACGGATTAACACCTCCTCCAAAGTTGTAATAACCCCCAGAGTCTCAAATCCAATCCTAAAATTGTTATGTACACCACAGTTTGAGTCATGTAAATGACCTGTTTCTCCTTTGGCTGTGGAAGACCAGCAGACCATGCTGCATATGTTCACATATTTCCAGTGTTTCATTGCACAAAGGTGTCCAGTTCAAGTGTGTGGCCATGTGTACCCTGTGTCAGTATTGGCCTCCATGTTGTCACAGTTACGTGCAGGTCTAGTCATGAGTCTGTGGAACCAACCCTTGAATTAACAGAGTATCCTTCAAAGCAGATTTGACCAAAAGCCAAAGATCAACTAACGACACACATGAGGATAGTCCAGCTATGGCACAGCAGAACTTTTAGAAGGCTGACGACAGAGCAATCTTGGTGTGCTCAAATACGTTATGTATCAGTAACAGAAACAGGCAGGTTTCATCACAACATTTGTACACAGGTTGGGCTCTAAAATTCCCACTGCAACGGGGAACATCAGTGCCTCTGTGCTGATTAATCTCACAGCTAGTCACCACGTAAGCCCCATCAAAACATGGCGGCAGAAGTGAATCTGTGTCTGGACCGTTAGGATGCAAACATTTTTTGTCCTTACATACACATTAGAAACCCTTGTTTGTTGTGCTGGAGGCACAGTACCAAATCCATGCATACAGCCATAGAACACTGTCACTGTTTGGCACTAATGAATACATGCAAAACCAGACAAGGGATGGGGGCTGGATTAGGCTATTTGAATACATGTCCCAGAACAGAATACAATAAGTAAACTGATAAAACAATACTACACATTTGAGTACTCATCGTAGACCTACCAGACACAATACCCCAGGAGGACACAGAGGGCATGGAAAGAAACTATGAGACAAATGTAGCCACAGGGAACCTCTATGGTTAACGCAAAGACTGGAACCAGTCTGGCTAACAGGATGCACGCTCTGTCAGGAACAAACATGAACAAGGCAAATACACAGTGAGCAGACTCTGACTGGGACAAGCAGGAACAACACTGCGGGAACAAAAAACAGTTTATGCTGTGGTCTGCACTGTTACACAATCCCCCAAGAACTCTGGTACACAAGTGATTTGTACGCCAATGCACAACAAGGAGATTCAGAAAATGGCAGCTTCTAAGCAGTTCCAGGCAGCAGCAAGGCCAGGGCAGGTTCAAATGGCTGGTCTGCATGGAAGTGCTCACAGGTGTGTACACCTTCAGTCTACAACAAGTCCTGGAGTTGAGAATCAACTTCAAAGGGCTAACTGGACCTTTCACATGGGAAGCAATGGACAGCTGATTACAGGTCTTACCAACTACCAGGCAGTGCATTATCGGACCTGAAGTCCATGCAGACTAATGAACTAGGACTATGGCATTCCATACTGAAGAGGGAAGCACACAGGAGTCAGAATGGGAGCCTGGCTGAGTGTAGATGAAGCTTCTCAGGGTACAGATAGTCAATTTACAACGCCCCCTAGAGAAGGGGGGGAGACTTAAAACATGGCAGTGGCAGGACTTATTACCTGGGATGGACTGCAGAGGGCATGTCTTGTGAGCAATGCTTGTCATACCTGGGCCACTTGTGCTATCCATTTTCAGGTTTGATGCACGTCTTGTCACACATGCTCCTTGCAGAGATAGCTGATGTCACACTTATTGCTGTCAAGGGTCTGGTCATACATTCCTGTTACCAATGCAATTGCACATCCACTGCCTCATGTACGAAACACTTTTTTACCTTATGATTGATGGTGTCTTAGTTGGGTGTCATATGCTGAAATGGACCATGTTGGCAACATGGATGAGTTTCATAGCTGTGGTCCTCTGATATGTGAAATAGACAGGATATATGTCATTAACACTTTGTGTGATGTTTGCTGTACATTCATACCCATCACATGTGATGTGGCTTTTTCAGTATGCAAATTTGTATTTCTGCTATGCTCCATGAGGCAAAACTCTGATTATGAATCCTAGAGATTGTGTGATGCATAAATAATTACCCAGAGCATGATTGAGTGATGAAGTGAGGTGTTTAATTACATATGATAACAAAGTGGTGATGGTGACTATAGTTAGAAGTTTTGTACGATGTGTTGTCTCCGATGCAATCCTGCAGCTGTGTTTGGATGTTCCCCCTCATTTTCACGGACAGCATCCTCCTCTTCCTCCTTTTCAGGCATTTGTTGATCCGGTTCATAGAGGGGAATGTTCCTACTCACACAAATGTTGTGCAGGATGGCATAGGTCAAAATGATCTTGCAGACCATTTCAGGAGAATATAGGAGGCTGCCTCCGGTGATGTCCAGGCACCTGAATCTGGACTTCAGGATGCTAAAAGTCTGCTCAACTATGGTGCGTGTCCTACGATGTACCTCATTATAGGCACGCTCTGCAGCTGTGCTTGGGTTGGCAATTGAGGTCATGATCCATGGCTGGATCCCGTAAATCTGATCAGCTGAAAGAGAAATGAGGGTAAGTATTTTGTTGTTAGTTGCATCGTGATTGTCACTTTGCATGGCAGTTGTTATCTTGTGTCGTCTGACTCATCTGTGTTTGTGGTATTGTGTGGGATCCTAGGCTTCTGTGATGTTCTTTCTACATTGGGTTGTTTGACTAACAAAACTGGTGTTTGGCTGATTGACATGATATCAGTGGTATATTTAGAAACTTCCTGTTCAGTTTGTATCTCCCATGCATTATGCAATGTGAAAAAAGTGTCTGTGTGCCTTCACTGGAGGTGACATGATACTTCCACACACACAATCGATTCCACTGTGGTGGTAACATGGTTGCACTATATGGCCTGAACATCCCATCCAGTTCGACATATATAATTGCAGTTGAAATGCAACAGTGAGGCCCTTTGATTTGGTTAGGTGACAATGCACAACACATCTCCATAAGTTGGCAACACTGAAGTGTTCACAATTGACAATGCACAATTATCCCATGTGTGACAAGTTCTATGCAAACCTATTTTTGTGCCCTCACCGGGTTGGCTCATGTGCAAAGGTGTACCTACACTACTGAACTTGCTCCAGGTAAGCTGGCTATCTTGGTTGTGGGCTGAAGGTTTTAGTGTAGGAAGGGCCATCTGCCTGTACATCTGTTATGTATATGGGGAATTGTCTCAATCCGTATTTGTAGCAGTGTGCACTTTGCATTAGTGTCACATCCACATGTTTTCAGAGCACAGTCCACTTCCTTAGTGCTAGCTGGCAATGTCACCCCAGGAGTGATGTGAGATGTTGGTACTGCCTCATTAGAGTCAGTGTCATCATGCTATGTGTCTCATGGTCTTTGACCTGCAGCAACACACATTACACACCCTTTACACAGGATGTATTGCTTGGAAGGGTGTGGGACTGAGTGTTATTGGTGTGATTTTGAAAGCTTCATCTTCCAAATTGTTTTAAATTGGTCCTGTGCGGCTCTCGAGTGGCATCTCTTGTTATTTGCATCTGTCATTTGTCCATAGGTGTGTATCCCATTGGGTCAGGATATCAAACATGACTACCAGTGTCATACCTCAGTGTCTTCCTGGCCACGTGTCAATGTAGTGGTGTATGTGTTGGGTGTCCTACAGGGTTGCTGTGCTGTGTGTAAATTACTAGGTTTTTGTACTTACGAACAAGTAGGCCATTGCCATCTCGTCCATCCTGGAAGTGCTGATTGATGGTGCTATGGTGGAAGATGAATGAATCATGTACACTCCCAGGATACTTTGCCATGATGTTGGTGAACAATCCACGGTGATCCACAATGGCCTGCACTTTGATGGAGTGTGTGTGCTTCCTGTTGCGGTACAGGTGCTCAGTTGCAGCAGGTGGCACAATCCGGTTATGTGTGCAGTCAATGGCACCAAGCACGTGCAGGGAGCCATGAATTTGATAAAACTCCTTTTTGGTCTCCTGCTGCTTCTGCTGTGTGTTGGGGAAGCTGATGTGGTAGGTGTGAGGGAGATGATGGCATCAAGTACCTTGGGAAAGAAGGCAGAGAATGAGGGCTGTGAGATCACAGCAACCAGGGCACCAGTGGTTTGAAAAGAGCCACTTGCCAACATGTGCAGGACAGCTAGCAGCTTGGTCTCCGATGGAATGATGTGGGATGTCTGCAAGCTGGCTGCCAACTGCGGCTCAATGTGGCGCAGCTGCTGTATGGCTTGCCAGTTTGATCTGTACCTCTGGATGATGTCATGTTCCCTGAGGCCCTGATGGGTTGTCCTGGCCCTGAATATCCTCTCCTGCCTTTGGGGTCCATGTTGGTGTGGTGGTAGCTGCTGCTGTTGGTCCTGTGCTCTGCGTCTTCGAGCATGCTGCATGAGTATCACCTCCATGTCTTCCTTTTTGAGCAATGATGTTGCTTGTGTGAGTTTTCCTTAAGTAGTGGTGTGTTTGCCCCATTTTAACGCCTGCCCTGACCCAGGCATTAAAATTTGGCGCATATCGGGATATGCGCCATTTTCTGGCTCGGCCTACCAGATGTGCGCCATTTTTGTGCGTTGGATAAATATGGCGCATGGGTGTTTAAGTAATATTTTGGACAGGAACGCCTACCTTGCATCTCATTGACGCAAGGCGGTTTCACGTATCCAGAAAATGGCGCACACCAGGATATTTTGACGTTAGACGGGTCTAGCGTCAAAGTATAAATATGGTGTTAAGTTTGCGCCGGATTACCGTGAAAAAAAAGGAAGTATAAATATGGGCCTTGATATCACTTTCAGAGGTATCCCTACATTTGCTTGTTTCATCTCGAATCGTTTTGACCTGCATTTATCCAGATAAATATGATATATTTTTCTCAACACTATGTGGTGTATTTTTGTGATGTTAAATTGTGGTATTGTATAGTTTATTGCACAAATACTTTACACATTGCCTTTTAAGTTAAGCCTGACTGCTCAGTGCCAAGCTACCAGAGGGTGGGCACAGGATAATTTGGATTGTGTGTGACTTACCCTGACTAGAGTGAGGGTCCTTGCTTGGACAGGGGGTAACCTGGCTGCCAACCAAAGACCCCATTTCTAACATTGGTGATTAACGGTGAGGATAAGACTTGTATTTGTGCAGTGGTATAAAGTAGCTAAGTATTTCACTACCTACCCACAGTTGAAGGTCAACTTGATTTTATCTCTTTTTGCAAATTCTTCTTTCCTGAAAATTTTCTAAACTTAAATCCTCACTCAACATGTCTCAGGCTGGGTCTCAAGCAGGAGATTTTGACCTAGCCCTGTTGGAGACATATACTGTCAAACAACTAAAAGGGTTCTGCAAGGAGATGTGTGTACCCACCCAAGGGGCTGCAAGAAAGGAGGACTTTCAAGTGGCGCTCAGGACCTGGGCAGAAGCCCATTTAGAGGATGATGCTGAGGATGAGGAGCCAGAAGATGGCCCCTCAGAGGATTTTTTGCCATCAGTGGATGATGTTACCACTGCAATTGTGCCCCCTGCCAGACCAGGGAGCAGTGTCTCTGATCAAGGCCTGACCACAGAGGAAAGGAGAGAGGAGAGGGAGTTCCAATTGCAAATGGCAAGACTGAAAATTGAAGCTCAACAGGAGGAAAGGAGGGCAGAGAGAGAAGCGCAAGCAGCTGAGAGAGCCTTGGCTGAAAAGAAACTATTGTTGCCTCATGAACTGAGTCTCAAGGAGCTGTATCTTAAGGCGAAGCAGTCTGAGTCCAGCAGTAATGGTGGCAGCATACAGGCAGGACCTGCTGGAGAAAAGAAGGTTTGTATACCCAAAAATGTGGTGCCCAGTTTTGTGGTGGGAGATGACATAGATAAATGGCTAACTGCTTATGAAGTTGCACTAAGGGCTCATGAGGTTCCTGAAGGGAAATGTGGTACAGCTATGTGGGGTTATGTGCCAGCAATTGGGAGGGACACACTTCTCACATTGGACCCAAAGGATCAAAACGCATACCCAATTATGAAAGCCATTTGACTTGCCAAGTTTGGGCTGACCCCTGAGAAATACTGTCAGAGGTTCAGGGACAGCACCAAACAGTCCACACAGAGATGGGTAGATTTCTTTGACTTTTTCAGTAAGACACTGAATGGATGGGTGCGGGGCTGCAAAGTAGATGATTACATAGGATTGTATAATTTGATTCTGAGAGAGCATATGCTCAGTATTTGTTTTACAGAGTTGCGCCAGCACCTAGTAGACAGTAAGCTGACTGATCCCAGGAAGCTTGCAGAGGAGGCGGACCTCTCGACTAGCACCAGAGTGTCCAGAAAGGCATCTGGGCGGGACACCCACAAATGTGGTCAGGGTTCCCATCAGAGGAAAGAAGGGGGAGAAAAACTTAAACCAAGGAGTTCTCAAGGGCGTCTGGAACAATTGCCCAGACAACTGCCAATAGGAGGGGCAAGGGGCGCGGTGGTTGACAGGGTTCCTGAGGAGGAAGCCCCCGAGCCAACTGGGGACCTACCTGAGCTTGCTGGCTGGCAAGTTGAGGATGAGCCCACCAGGGAGCAATTCTGCAAGGCGCAGAAAGAATGTCCCACTCTAGGGGGCATGAGGAAGCAATCCTCAGCCCAGGAAGCAGGTGAAGCCTCTGGAGATCACCACATATATTGGGAGAATGATCTCCTCTACAGTGAGCCTTTTCCGGCCACTGGATCAGCGCGTGCGCTGGTGGTCCCCGACATTACCTACTGGGTCTGTCTCATGACATTTCCCTGGCAGGACATTTGGGGCAACACAAGACCTTTGCCAGGCTTGTCACCCACTTCTATTGGCCCCGAATGAGGACAAACTCAGATGCGTTCTGTAGGTCCTATCCTACCTGCCAGGCCACTGGTAAAACAGGAAAAAGGGTTAAGGCCCCCCGATCCCACTTCCTGCCATTGGCACCCCTTTGAAAGGGTGGGCATCGACATTGGACCCCAAAACTGCCCTAAGCAACAGGTTCATCCTGGTTTTGGTGGACCATGCCACCCGTTACCCAGAGGCAATCCCTCTGAGGACTGTAACTGCACCGGTGGTGACTAGGACTCTAATGGGGATATTTACCCGTGTGGGATTCCCAAAGGAGATAGTGTCTGACAGAGGCAATAACTTCATGTCTGCATACATGAAGTCCATGTGGGATGCGTGTGGTGTAACCTAGAAGTTCACCACACCATATCACCCCCAATCGAATGGTCTTGTGGAGAGATTCAACAAGACCTTGAAAAGCATGATCACAGTCCTCCCTGAGGCGTAAGTGGGACGTCCTCTTACCACGTCTTCTCTTTGCTTACAGAGAGGTACCGCAGAATGGGGTGGGGTTCAGTCCCTTTGAGCTTCTCTATGGGTACCCTGTCATTGGACCCTTAAGCATTGTCAAAGAGGGATTGGAGAAAGCTCCAAAGGCACCCCCTCAGGATATGGTCAGCTACATATTTCTAGGGCACCCTTTCTGCATAATGTTTCCGTGGCAAGGTAAAAGAGTGCAGATAATGCAAATACGCTTTATCTCTCGGGAAAAAGACCTAGACATTGAAGATCAGGGTGAATGAGCAACACTGGACCAAGCATCCCCACCTCGGTCAGCCCCAACACCCCAGAGAGAAAAGTGGAAAAAAGGAGGAAGACAGGTACCAGACCCTTACCGGAGGACACAGCTAAGGAGTGGTGTTTGAAACTAATAACTTTTGCCTGTTGTATCTTCAGATTTTTTGACTTGGCTGTTTTTGTTAGATGTATAACTAAGTGCACTTTACCCATGCTAACTAGAGGTAAAGTGCCTGGGCTCCCTTTTCAACATGATGAAATTGGCATACCTTTAATTGGTATTATTAACGTACCTGGACGTCCCTAGCATGTGGTGCACAGTGGATGCATGGCCTGTAAGATACATGCCACTAGTAAACTGCAGTACCCATTGTGACTCCCACTGCAGTGACGATGCAAACATGACTGCAGGACTACCATTATAGCTTGGCTGTGGAGTTTTAAACTGTAAATTTTACTTGACAAAATAACCCCCTTTGACATGTCAAAATCGTCCTTTCAAATATTAATGTTACCCCAAAGTAGGCATTATTACCCATAAGGCAGAGTGCATGATATTTAAAAGGACAACAATTAAAATGTTTTAATATTACACATCCTTACAGTGAAAAAGTCCCAAAAGCTATTTTCACTGCAGCAGGGTTAAATATCGAATAGGAAAGAATTAGGATGCAATACTCATTTTAATCTTGTTATCTCTGGTTAGGAAAGTAAAAATGTAATGCTTGGACTCTGAAATATTTATTGAAAGCCCAATTCATTGCTGAGTAGCTATGTCCTCTGGAGCCCACCCCTGGCGAAACCTGTGTTTGCTGTTGCTTAGCAGGAGCATTTTTTAATCTGCCAAATGGGAGCAGGCTTTGGATCTGTTGGCAGGCAGGGAGACAGATCAAAATATTGCTCCCGCCCACAGGGAGCAGCATTAGTAGCTGCTACTGGCAAGCGGGACCAATGCTGGCACCCGCTACATATGGGGAGCTGGCTGGAGCCATGGGGGCACTGGGCTCCCCCTGCAGCCTTCAACAAGTAATTGGTGGGTATCCTCGGTGGGCACCAGGGCACCAATCTTCCAGAGTGCAGGCCCCAGAAGATGGGGCCTCAGGGTCAAAAAAAGCAGCCTGGGGAGGAGGGGCCCTGTACACTGTCTCCCTGAAAAATTAACCAGGCCCTGGGAATGGTGTCTCTGGGTCGGCAATATAAAGTCTCCCCTTTACAATACATATGGCCCTGAGGAATGGGATCTCCAGGGCCAAAATAAGTTCAGGCAGGATGTCCATGTGCCCCCTCTCCTTTAAAATAATAAGGCCCTGCAGGATGGTGTCCTCAGGACCAGGCTTTATGACCAACCCTCTGTCACACATGGCCAAGGCCATGTGCATTGTGGGATTAGCTACCTTTGGGGTGGGCTTGGCCACACACACACACCTGGCTAACCTCCAATTCCTAAAAGGTACCTTCTGCAGGAAATATACCTGCTAATTTGGGACTATTGTGGTCACCAGGGTCATGGTGGAGGAAATCATCCGGGTAGAGCCACAGCTTTTCGGATCACAGGTGTAGCACACTTCCATTGATAGGAAGATGGAGGTATAGCGGAGAATCATCGACAGGGTCAACGCAGTGGGACAGCATCCAAGAACATGACATCAGGAAGAGGTGGAACGACCTACAGGGGACGTTGCGTTCCGTGGTATCCAGACACCAGATTGCTGTACAGAGGACTGGCGGTGGACCCCCACCTCCTCCCCAACAAATAACAACATGGGAAAAGTAAGTATTGGCAATACTGCATCCTGAGGGCCTCGCAGGAGTAGCACCTATGGTTGACGTTGCAGGAGTACAGTTATACAGCTGGGAGGCATTTATTTCTGGATTACCTAATCTAGGGGCTATAATGTGTCCCTGATAAACATGTTGTAGGAAGTTGGCTCTGTATATACTATTTCAAAGTAAGAAATAGTGTGCACAGAGTCCAAGGGTTCCCCTTAGAGGTAAGATAGTGGCAAAAAGAGATCATTCTAATGCTCTATTTTGTGGTAGTGTGGTCGAGCAGTAGGCTTATCAGAGGGTAGTGTTAAGCATTTGTTGTACACACACAGGCAATAAATGAGGGACACACACTCAAAAACTTACTCCAGGCCAATAGGTTTTTATATAGAAAAATATATTTTCTTAGTTTATTTTAAGAACCACAGGTTCAAGATTTACAAGTAATACTTCAAAGGAAAGGGATTTCACGCAGGTATTCTAGGAACTTTGAATAATCACAATAGCATGTACAGTTTTGACAAAAATGGCAATAAGCTATTTTAAAAGTGGACACTGCAAAAATCAGCAGTTGCTGGGGGAGGTAAGTAATTGTTAGGTTCACAGGTAAGTAAAACACTTACAGGGTTCAAAGTTGGGTCCAAGGTAGCCCACCATTGGGGGTTCAAGGCAACCCCAAAGTTACCACACCAGCAGCTCAGGGCCGGTCAGGTGCAGAGGTCAAAGAGGTGCCCAAAACACATAGGCTTCAATGGAAACAGGGGTGCTCCGGTTACAGTCTGCCAGCAGGTAAGTACCTGCGTCCTTGGAGGGCAGACCAGGGGGGTTTTGTAGGGTACCGGGGGGGACACAAGCAGGCACAGAAAGTACACCCTCAGCGGCACAGGGGCGGCCGGTGCAGAGTGCAAACAGGCGTCGGGTTTTGTGTAGAAAGCAATGGGGAGACCTGGGGGTCTCTTCAACGATGCAGGCAGGCACACCTGCCTGCATCCACCTGGGCTAGGCAGAGGGTCGCCTGGGGGTCGCTCCTGCACTGGAGTTCGGTTCCTTCAGGTCCTTGGGACTGTGGGTGCAGTGTTGGTTCCAGGCGTTGGATCCCTTGTTACAGGCAGTTGCGGTCAGGGAGAGCATCTGGATTTCCTCTGCAGGCGTCGCTGTGGGAGCTCAGTGGGGTCAACTCTGGCTACTCACGGGCTCGCAGTCGCCGGGGAGTCCTCCCTGAGGGGTTTGTTTTCCGCAGGTGGAGCCAGGGGTGTCGGGTGCAGAGTGGAAAGTCTCACGCTTCCAGTGGGAAACGTGGGGTCTTTAAAGTTGCTTCTTTGTTGCAGAAAGTTGCAGTTTGTTGAACAGAGCCGCTGTTCTCGGGAGCTTCTTGGTCCTTTAGATGCAGGGCAGTCCTCTGAGACTTCAGAGGTCGCTGGTCCCTGTTGGATGCAAGGCTGTTGAAGTAGGGAGACAGGCCGGTGAGGCTGGGGCCAAATCAGTTGTCGTCTCCGTCTTAACTGCAGGGCTTCAGGTCAGCAGTCCTTCTTCTTCTTTAGGTTGCAGGAATCGAGTTTCCTATATTCTGGGGAGCCCCTAAATACTGAATTTAGGGGTGTGTTTAGGTCTGGGAGGGCAGTAGCCAATGGCTACTGTCCTTGAGGGTGGCTACACCATCTTTGTGCCTCCTCCCTGAGGGGAGGGGGGAACATCCCTATTCCTATTAGGGGAATCCTCCAAAATCAAGATGGGGATTTTTAAAGGCAGTGGTCACCTCAGCTTAGGACACCTTAGGGGCTGTCCTGACTGGTGTGTGACTCCTCCTTGTTTTTCTCATCATCTCCCCTGGACTTGCCGCCAAAAGTGGGGGCTGTGTCCAGGGGGCGGGCATCTCCACTAGCTGGAGTGCCCTTGGGCATTATAACACCAAGCCTGAGCCTTTGAGGCTCACTGCTAGGTGTTACAGTTCCTGCAGGGGGGAGGTGGGAAGCACCTCCACCCAGAACAGGCTTTTGTTTCTGTCCTCAGAGAGCACAAAGGCCCTCACCACATGGGGTCAGAAACTTGTCTCTCAGCAGCAGGCTGGCACAGACCAGTCAGTCCTGCACTGAACAATTGGGTAAAATACAGGGGGCATCTCTAAGATGCCCTCTGTGTGCATTTTTTAATAAATCCAACACTGGCATCAGTGTGAGTTTATGATTCTGAGAAGTTTGATACCAAACTTCCCAGTATTCAGTGTAGCCATTATGGAGCTGTGGAGTTTGTTTTTGACTAACTAACAGACCATATACTTAATATGGCCACAACTGTACTTACAATGTCTAAGAATAGACTTAGACCGGTAGGGGCATATTGCTCATGCAGCTATGCCCTCACCTGTGGTATAGTGCACCATGCCTTAGGTCTGTAAGGCCTGCTAGAGGGGTGACTTACCAATGCCACAGGCAGTATTTTGTGTGCATGGCATCCTGAGGGGGATGCCATGTCGACTTTGCCTTTTTCTCCCCACCAACACACACAATCTGCAATGGGAGTGTGCATGTGTTAGGTGAGGGGTCCCTTAGGGTGGCACAACATATGTTGCAGCCCTTAGGGACCTTCCCTGGTCACAGGGCCCTTGGTACTACTGGTACCTTTTACAAGGGACTTAACTGTGTTCCAGGGGTGTGCCAATTGTGGAAACAATGGTACATTTTAGGTGAAAGAACACTGGTGCTGGGGCCTGGTTAGCAGGGTCCCAGCACACTTCTCAGTCAAGTCAGCATCAGTATCAGGCAAAAAGTGGGGGGTAACTGCAACAGGGAGCCATTTCCTTACACATATACAAACCAGATTCCAGTCAGAATGCATTTCTTAAAAGCACAATGTTTGAGACCCTCAATGTAGGATACAGGGATGTAACAATGGATGGCGAACTTAAGGCAGCCCAGACAGTTATTAAGAGGAGATGTATCCAGGACGCTCACCACCAACACACAGGAGTGACCAGATTGTTGATATCTTGTGAGTTGGTAGCCATGATCAGACTTTCCACTCACTGCCACACAAAACCTATTCCAGACTAGATTACTTGCTGATCCCTACCCCTCTCAAGGAAGACGACCCTCAAATGAAGATAACCTGTAATACATTATGGCCCTCATTACAACCCTGGCGGTAAATCCCGCTTTCCGCTGTGCTGAAGACTGCCAACATACCGTTGCGGCGGAATTCCGCTACAGGGATTTTGACCCACATCTCGGAATCCACCACAATACAGACACCCACACAAGTCCGCCACACCAAAGGTCAGTGATAAACTGGGGTTACCAAAACCTACACCGTCATGCCAACAAGAATACGCCCACAAAATCACGACCCACGAATCAACACATTGGTCTTTCAACTGCGGTAATCCATTGCCGGTACACACCGCCGCGATCAAAATACACACACACTTACAAAACACAACTACATTGGACAATTCAAAATACACACACCTGATACACATACATACACCACACCCGCACACCCACAATACTATAAACACACACCCACATTACCCACAAACCCTTACAACTATTTTTTGGAAGAAGCCCAGATAGAGAGATTAGCAAACACAACACCAGCATCCACAGACACACAACACCATCACCCATACAACATCCACGCACCCCAAACAACACACACCAACACATCCCCCCACACATCACAACAGACAGCACCTCACACATCACCCACACCACATCATGGCACCTCAAAGACACCCCAAGTTTTCAGAGGAGGAGCTCAGGGTCATGGTGGAGGAAATCATCCGGGTAGAGCCACAGCTTTTCGGATCACAGGTGCAGCACACTTCCATTGATAGGAAGATGGAGGTATGGCGAAGAATCATCGACAGGGTCAACGCAGTGGGACAGCATCCAAGAACATGACATCAGGAAGAGGTGGAACGACCTACGGGGGACGTTGCGTTCCGTGGTATCCAGACACCAGATTGTTGTACAGAGGACTGGCGGTGGACCCCCACCTCCTCCCCAACAAATAACAACATGGGAAAAGTAAGTATTGGCAATACTGCATCCTGAGGGCCTCGCAGGAGTAGCAGGAGGACTGGACTCAGGTAAGTCATATCTTAACTATGATATCCCCCCTACCTGCATGCCATCACATACCCCCATTCTTACCCTCACTCCCATCACTCCATCATCTCACATATGTCCCACTATCACAACCCACAAATCTCAATACCAAGGCCCTGCATGCAACACCAATGCATGGTCCACCGTTACCAAAGCATGTCCAGTACAGATACCCATAGAGACCCCAAACCAACTATCACAAAAGGGCAAACACAATGATGCAAGCACAGGAATAGAGGGTACCCCACCCAATGCACAAGATGGCACACACAGATACTAAAACTATGCACTAACGCCCCGTCAGGACCCATACCCAACGTCACCGTACAGGAGGTGCCAGACATATCCAGTCCCCCCACAGAAGAGGCCCACAGTGATGACAGCAGCTCTGCATGCCTGGATCAAGATGACCAGCCCGGCCCATCAGGGACCTCTGGACAGTCGGTTCCCCTGCTACTGTCACAAGCCACCACAGACCCTACCCCCTCAGGAAACATCAGCACAGCACCCACCCAGCGGGCCCATCCCTCTGTCCCCAGGACATGTCAAGCAGTGTGTCCACCACTACAGGGAACCCAGGCAAACTTACCAACCCAAGAAAATCAGGGACCTGGGGTCAGTGGCAGTGGGCTCACGGTTCAGGGGAAAGAGGCAAAGGATAACAGGGAAGCTGGGAGGAGTGCTGTGCAGGACAGGGGAGGACAGGCCCAGGGAACCGACACTCCACGAGGCACTCTCCAACATCATGGGAGCATACCACCATTCCCAGGAGACCATGGGCACAGTACTGGCCAAGTTTCAGGAGACCCAGCGGCTGCAGGAGGAACACTACCTGGAGTTCAGAGAGGACTTGAAGTCTATTAACAACAACCTGGTCACCATTGCAGGGGTGCTGGCAGACCTTGTCAACACCATGAGGGACACAGTGGGACACAAACGGGCCCCTGATACTAGCCTGGACAATGAACAGCCCTTCACCTCCGCCCGAGCTACTGGACAGGAGGCACCACCACAGGACCAACAGGCCACCCGCACCCCACCCCCTGCAGAAGGAGAACCATCCTGCAAACGGTCCCTGAGATCCAGGAACAAGACAGAGAACATTGCCAAGACCCCAACCAGGAAATAAGACCTTCCTGAATGTCACCCTTCTGTCCCACTTTGTCACCCTGTCCACCTTAAACTGTTATTGCTCCCCTTCCTATGCCCCATTGGACAATACACCTGTGAGACCAAGAGACTGTACTCTGCCATGGACATTCCTCCACCATCACCCCAGCCCCTTTCACACCCCCCTCCACTTATTAGCACAGAAATAAACACCCTTGAATCACCAAACAATCTGGAATCAGTCAGTGCTTTCACAAATGTGTAATTGCACCATCTCTGAAATATAGCAATGTCAATGTACTTGTTCACATACCAATGTTACACAGCTGTAGGCCAGGAGTAAACATAGCAGAGGGCACAAATTGGGACCCGGATCTGTGAAATGGAAAGCCAAAGTGACAAGTCAGGGTTTATACACAGAGGAAAAAAGGCAGACTTATGCTAGGTCCTACAATAGTATGAGATGTGGGAAACAGTTCCATCCTCTTACCTGTGTCTCACTGAAAGTATTGCATGATGATGTTGTTACGGTTGTCTACATCTTCTTCTTCTGCCTCCTCTTCTTCACTGTCCACAGATTCCACAGCTGCCACAAGACCACCATCAGGCCCATCCTCTTGCAGAAAAGGCACCTGGCGTCGCAAAGCCAGGTTGTGCAACATACAGCAGGCCACGATGATCTGGCACACCTTCTTCGGTGAGTAGTATATGGATCCACCTGTCAGATGGAGGCACCGGAATCTGGCCTTCAGGAGGCTGAAGGTACACTCTATTATCCTCCTAGTTCACCCATGTGCCTCATTGTAGCGTTCCT
This sequence comes from Pleurodeles waltl, assembly GCF_031143425.1. Taxonomy (NCBI): domain Eukaryota; kingdom Metazoa; phylum Chordata; class Amphibia; order Caudata; family Salamandridae; genus Pleurodeles; species Pleurodeles waltl. The sequence continues at coordinate 316,195,460 of NC_090442.1, read as the reverse complement.
CTGCCCTTGTCCTGGGATTCCTCACTGGGGTCAGTAGCCATGACAGGTTGGGGTAACCAGAGTCACCTGCAAATATCGAGGGACAACTGTTAGACATCCTCCAAACATTAGGGAATCTCCCATACCCAGACAGCAAATGAAACTGTGTGGAGACTATAGGCTCACCTATTAGCCACACACAGTGCCTCTGGAGTTGCCCCAACACATAAGGGATGCTGCTATTCCTCAAAATGTAAGCGGCATGCACTGAGCCAGGATACTTGGCATTCACATGGGAGATGTACTGGTCTGCCAAACACACCATCTGCACATTCATTGAATAGTAGCTTTTCCGGTTTCTGTACACCTGTTCATTCCTGCGGGGGTGGGAGGGAACAAATGCCACATGTGTACCATCAATGGCACCAATGATGTTGGGGATATGTCCCAGGGCATAGAAGTCACCTTTCACTGTGGGCAAATCCTCCACCTGAGGGAAAACGATGTAGCTGTGCATGTGTTTCAGCAGGGAAGATAACACTCTGGACAACACGTTAGAGAACATTGGCTGGGACATCCCTGATGCCATGGCTACTGTTGTTTGAAAAGACCCACTGGCCATGAAATGGAGTACTGACAAGACCTGCACTAGAGTGGGTATTCCTGTGGGATGGAGGATAGCTGACATCAGGTCAGGCTTCAACTGGACACACAGTTCCTGGATTGTTGCACGATCAAGTCTGTAAGTGATAATTATGTGTCTGTCTTCCATTGTCGACAGGTCCACCAGGGGACTGTACACCGGAGGATGCCGCCATCTCATCAGCTGCCCCAGCAGATGTGCCCTATGGAGGAGAACGGTGAGCAGAGGGTCATACAACACAGAGGTTTCACAAGGCTGTTTAGCACAAATGTTAAAATGTCTGTCCGTATTCATGGCCTAAATAGGTGTGATGCTGTTATTTGGCCCGCCATGTGGCACTCTGAAATGGCGGCTGCCAGACCTGTAAGGTGAGACAAGGAGAAATGAGGTAAATGCGCTGGCAATGTACACCGTCGCAGTAGGCGGTTGAAGACCGCGGCGCAATTCAGCATTGGTTATCATTGGGCCCTATGGGTTCCAGGAGCCAATGACGATGTACGCCGGCGGTGACAGTACGCACTGCCGCAGACGTGACCACCATTTTATATCAGTTCCCTCACTTGATACCTGACCTTCAACAGGAGAGGACCTACACTGCAAGTGCTGCTGTGACCTGTGTCTTGAAGTGACAATGGCTACAGTGTCTGGGGAAAGGGCCCCTGCCTTCACTGCAGAGGATTGGAGAAACTGGTGGATGGGGTCCTCCCCCAGTACACGCAACTGTACAGTCCTCCAGACAAACAGGTGAGTCAACTGTGTGCATGGTGGATGGCGCATGATTGCATGGAGTGTTGTGGATGGAAGAGACAGGGTGGGGGGACAGGCCAGCATGTGATGATGGTGTGTGTATGTATGTCTGGGCCATGGTGGGAGGTTTGTGGGCAATGTGTGAGAAGAACTGTACGGGAGAGTAACATCCATTATAACTTCACTTTTCCTCTAGGTCAGCGCCCACCAAAAGAAGGGGATTTGGCGTGCCATCAAGGGAGTGCGGACCCTGGGGTCTACCATAGACGGAGCACCCACTGCCGGAAAAGATGGGAGGACCTGCGCCACTGGAGCAAGAAGACGGCGTAGGCCCAGCTGGGGATGGCCTCCCAATGCGGAAGGGGTGCCCGTCGCACCATGACCCGCCTGATGTACCAGATCCTGGCGGTGGCATAATCCGGAGTTGGATGGGCGCTTCAGGGCATCACAGCAGCCACAAGGAGGTGAGTACACTCTCCTTCAGCTTAGTCTGCGTGCAGCCTCATTCCCTGCCCAACCCCAAAGGTGGTATTTTCCCTCTACACCTAGTCAGGCTCCTATGGCTTCCAGCTGTGCATAAAATGGTTCTCGACAGAGTCACCTATGGGCATGTGCTTTTCCCCTGCCCTGTCAGTGCATGGCTTAGTGCATAGGGCTGCTCCCTGTGTGTTGTGTCCACCAACGGTGTTGCATGCATTGACCATGTGTCCCCTCTGTCTCCACCCCCTTTTGTTTTGTCACCCTATCCTTGCGCACATTAGCATCATCTGGCAGAGGAGCAGTGGCACAAGAGCAGGAGGGAGCTGCATCCCAAATGGCCCTGGAGGGTGCAATAACGGAGTCAGAAGGCACCAGTGGGATGGAGGGAGAGGGGAGCTCCACGACGGGGACAGGAGCAGACACCAGCAACAGCGACTCCTCCTCTGATGGGAGCTCCCTTGTGGTGGCGGGCACCTCTGTGCCCACCGCATCAACAGGTACAGCTGCCACCCCCCCTACCAGCACCGCCCTCCCAGCAGCCCCTCATCGAGTTTCCCGTGCCCGCTCACCCAGGAGGGTGGGCATCTCTTTCGCCGCAGGCACCTCAGCCCATGCCCCAGTCAGCCCTGCTGCCCTCAGTGAGGAGGCTATTTACCTCCTGAGATCCCTCACTGTTGGGCAATCTACCATTTTGAATGCCATCCAGGGTGTTGAGAGGCATTTGCAGCAAACAAATGCATACCTGAAGGGCATTAATTCTGGCCCGACGGCCCAACAGAAAGCATTTCAGGGTCTGGCCTCAGCACTGATGGCAGCCATTGTCCCTGTGACCAGCCTCCCCCCTCCAACTTCCTCCACCCAGCCCCAGTCCCCTGTACCTCAGCCTATCCCAAGCACACCATCAGACCAGCATGCACACTCATCAACACACAAGAGTGGACATGGCACACATAAGCACCACACATCCCACCGGCACTCACACAAGCACCATCCCCATGCAGACACACCAACATTCACTGCCTCCACTGTGTCCCCCTCCTCCACGTCCTCCTACTCCCTCTGTCTCGTCTCCACTCACACATGCATGCACTACATCTTCATCCATTACCGCCATCACCAGCACGCCCATCACCACACACTGCTCGCGTGCACTCACCACCCCACTACCATTCACACATCCCCTGTGTCCTCTCCCAGTGTGTCTGTGAGCCCTCCTCCCAAAGTACACAAACGCAGGCACACACCCACCCAACAGCCATCAACCTCACAACAGCCTCCGGTCCATGCATCTTCACCCAAATTCAGAAAACGTAAACCTCCTACAACCACTACCTCTTCCTCCACTCCCAAAACCCCTCCATCTTCCCATCCCAGTGTGTCTAAGAAACTTTTCCTGGCTAACATTGACCTCTTCCCTACACCTCCCCCCCATCCTTCCCCCAGGGCCAGGCTGTGCAGGTCCCAGCCCAGCACCTCAGCCACCAAATCCTCCAGCACAGTGGTCTCAGCAAGTCCGGTCTCATCGCGGGTGCCACCCATCAGGGCTGCCAGTGTGCCACCTAGCGAGGCCAAGGAGCAGGCCACTCCGCCACCTGCCAAGGTGAAGAAGGTGCCCACATGCCGGAGGGAGAAGCCGCACCTACCAGCAAGCAAGGGCTCCTCCAAGCCAAAAGGGGACAGTGGCAAGGCACCAGCAGCGACATCAAAGGTGGGGAAGGGACACAAGCCGAAGAGCAGGTCAGGACAGGGCACGGTGGCTCCAGATGAGGGACCAGAGTCACACCTTCTGTCAACCACAACATCAACCTGTACGGTGGTGGACACCGCCACCTGCACCACCACCAGCACCGCCACCTGCACGTCTGCTGCCTCAGAAACAGTCCCCAACATCATCCCCAGTGGGCAGCCATCCAAGGATGCAGGAGACGTCCTACTGTGTCCCTCAACAGGTGCAGACACATGCCCCAGCGCCACCACCTCCACCACAGACACCGCCGCAAGCACCGCCACCAGCCCCGCGACGTGCTCAGACAGGGCCACCACAGCTGACATGGCAATCATCCCCAGTGGGCAGCCATCCGAGGCTGCAGGAGACTTCCTGGACCCTGCCCAGCGTACATGAGGCATGACTCATAGCACTGTTTGTACCTGCAGGTGGCAGGTGAAGTCACAGCAGGGTGGAGTGTGTCTCTGTCTCCATGGAGTATCATGCTACCAGTTCCCAGGCAATCTCGTGGCACACACACCCAGGTGAGGGAATGGGACCTGCCACACTGCCTGTGAAGCACTCTGGGCACAATGCTCCCTCCAGAACCAGTGGAGATTCACATCTACTACCTCAGTCCTTGGCAGGATGAAGCACTCTGGGCACAATACCCCCTCCAGAACCAGTGGAGATTCACATCCACTATCTCAGTCCTTGGCAGGATGAAGCACTCTGGGCACAATGCCACCTCCAGAACCAGTGGAGATTCACATCCACTACCTCAGTCCTTGGCAGGATGAAGCAGTCTGGGCACACTGCCCCCTCCAGAACCAGTGGAGACTGTTATCCACTTGAGAGACTGTGACTTTGCACTCCCCACGATAGAGCAGTGGGCAAACCACCCACTGGAGAGACTTGAGAGACTGTGGCTTTGCACTCCCCAGGATAAAGCAGTGGGCAAACCACCCACTGGAGAGACTTGAGAGACTGTGGCTTTGCACCCCCCAGGATAGAGCAGTGGGCAAACCACCCACTTGAGAAACTAGAGAGACTGTGACTTTGCACTCCCCAGGATAGAGCAGTGGGCAACCCACCCACTGGAAAGACTTGAGAGACTGTGGCTTTCCACTCCCCAGGATCAATCAGTGGGCATTGAGCCCCTAAGTGGAGCAGTGGCGTCGTCTGTTCATCCAGCTGAGGTGCCATCCTCCCCCTGAGGTGCCTGTTTATTTTCCATCTGATGCCCCTGCAGTGTTCTCTCCGTTTCGAGTCAGGTATCTTGTGTGGGCTTCGCCCATGCATTTTGGGACACTGATCCACGGAAAATGATCTAATTAATATCCGGACTTGTGTAGTTGGTATACATATTTGTATATACTGATTTTTGAATTTGGCCTATCTGATATTTAATTGATTACACTTGTTACAATAATTTCCTTTTGTCCTTGCGTTTTTCCAGAGGGTTACGAGGTGTATATGTAATGTTGCTGCATGTATTCGTGTGTATGGGGTTGTAGGTGAGGGTGGGGGTGTTGCATGTTGTGTGTGTGTGTCACTCTCTTTTCCCTACCCCCTCCCCTGTGTGCTAGGTGCAGTACTCATTGTGGTCGTCGCCGGCGTCTTTCCTGTTCCTGATACAAGAGGAGGTAGACCAGCGTGGGCAGGACCTGTAGTTCGTGCTCCATGGCATCCTGGTTGTTCGTAAAGTGTCGAAAGTTGAGTGGTTTGCATTCCAAGTCCTGTTTCTGCCATGCTTTTGATGTCATTGGTACCGCCCCGAAAAAGGTGGCGGATAGGCGTGTTGTAATACAGTGGGCGGAACCTTGTGTTCCACCTGTCTGTTGGCGGTTACCGCCGCAGTGTTTGTTTCTACCGCCATGGCGGTCGGAGTGTTAGTGGTTGTCTATGTTGGTGGTTTCCGCCATGGTCGTGATTCCATTTTTTTTTCTGCCGGCCTGTTGGCCGTATTACCGCTGCTTTAACACCGACCGCCAGGGTTGTAATGAGGGCCTAAGAGTTAATGCTCCAACCACACAAACTCAGGTCAGGGAACTGCACAAAATGTACAAAAGAAGGTGTGCTGGGAAAGTGAGGGTTCAAGGCAGGCCCCAGGCAGCAAAGCACTCCTTTCGGATACAGCACAGTCTGGGAGAGTACACAGCAAGTCGAAGCAGCAGGCAGCCCTCTAAGAGTCCTTACACAAGTCCAATAGTGATTCAAAGAAAGGATCTACATGTCCTTTTTTTTATACCCTGGTGTCGTTCTTCTGGAGGGTGGGAGAAGCTTCTGGAAAAGTTATTTGAAGTGCATGGAATTCCCTGACTTACCTGCTTTGGTTCCAAGCTGGCTGCAAGGACAATACAGGATCATTAGGCCTATTGTGAGGAGACAGAACAAAACCTATTCAGGTAGAAGTAGGGCTGTGCTCAGCTCTGCCCGCATCCTGCCAGTTGATGGCCCATTGAGGCACACCTAACTCCACTTTTGTGTGTCTGTCTTGAGGAATCCACAAAGTCTGTCAGCTTCACCCAGTCATGTGACCGAAGACAGGCTACAGGCACAAAGGGCTATGGGCAGGAAAATGGCAACTTTCTAAAAGTGTTTTTTTGAGCATTGTAATTAAAAATCCGAGTTTACAGTTGAAGAGGGGATTTATCATTACAATTCCATAAGTCCCAAACATGACATCTCCACCTCCTTTCAATTAGGAATTACAGTGTATTGGATGTAATAAGGGATCCCGAATGTTATCCTATGAGAGGGGTAGGCCTCACAGTAGGGAAAAACAAATGTAATAGTTTTTCACTACCAGGACATGTAAAATGTAAAAGTACATGTCCTACATTTTAATTACACAACTAGGGCCTACCTTAGGGGCAACTTAAATGTAATAAAAAGAGAGTTTAAGCCTCCTCATTGGGGTTTAAATATCATGTCGACATGGCAGTGTGAGAGCATTCAGGCTGCAATGGCAGGCCTAGGACAGGTTTTAGAGGGCTACTTGGGGAGTGGCACAATAGGTGCTTCAGGCCTACTGGTAGCTTTTAATTTACAAGCCCTGGGTATATTGTATGCCACTCTACAGGGGACTTATAGGTAAAGTAAATAGTCAATTAGGTATATGCAATTTAAACTATGTTTATGGGACTGAGTACAAACACTTTAACACTGGTTAGCAGTGATAAAGTGCAGAGTCCTAAGGCCAACAGAAGCAAAAAATGGAGTCAGGTAGGCAAAAGGTTTGGGGGGGAGATTGCAATAAGGCTGCTAGGTCTAACATGTGTCCCTCCAACTGAAAGTGTGGAGAACTGCCCAATCTCCTGGGACTTCTCAACACTAGGCAGAAGAACCTGGAGAGACTATCAGCATTGGCGTGGTCTGACCTAGGTCTATGTTCCACCATAAAGTCCATTCCCTGTAGGGAGATGGACTATCTCAACAATTTCGGATTCTCACCACTCCTTTGTAATAGCCACCTGAGGGGCCTATGGTCTGTTTAAATCTGTTTAAATCTGGAAGTAAGTCCCAAACAAGTGTGGTCTTAGCTTCTTCAGTGCCCAGACCGCAGCATAGGCTTTGCTTTCAATATCACTCCATTACTGTTCCCTTGAAAGTAACGTCCTGGAGATGAAAGTTACAGGTTGGTCTCATTGTAGGAAGCTGGCCCTTTATGTGGTATGTGAATACCGTGTAAAGGACCCAGGGTTTCCCCAGTAAGTGGACAGGGCTTACTATGCAATCCTAACATGCTCTGTTTAGGGGTAGTGTGGTTGAGCAGCTTTAGGCTTAACAGAGAGGAGCACTAGACATCTACAAATGCACACAATAGTCAATAAATGAGAAACACGACTCAAAAAAGGAGATTCACACCAATTTATGAAAATAGCAAGTATCTTTATATATGTTTAGGCATCAGAAAAAAATCATTCAGGTAAGTATGTTTTTAAATAGGAATTATTTGCATTTTCAAAAGTGGACAGAGTTCAATTTCTGAGTTCTGCAGTGTTATGCTATGGGAAAACATTTCTGCAAACTGGTAAAATACAGCAGTTTACAAGACGAATCACCAGGAGTTAAGGTGAGTAGTGGGCAAAGCAGCACAAGCAGTATACCACCAGTGGCACGGGGTGGCTGGGTGCAGGGTGCAAAACAGCACCGGGTGCCCAATGCATTTCAATGGAGACTGGTCACTTCAAAAAGAGGCTGCCGGCTATGGCCAGGAGCCCATTCGGACTAAACCAACAAAGGGGATCACTCCTCACGATGCTCAGGCACAGATAGGCACCTTTGGTCCTCTTCTTCATGGCTCAGGGGCAATGGGTGCAGAGGTATCCTTAGGTGCCAGGATGCCCTTACCAGAGCAGTCACTGTAGAGGGGTGCGAGCAGAGGCTGCAGGAGTCCTCGGGGAGTGGACTCAGACTCTGGACTGCTAGAGAACCTTGTTGGTACCTGTGGCCCACTTCAACTCGGGTTGGAGACAGCGGATGCAGTAGTGAATTCAGGTGTCAGGTTTTAATGATTCCAGAGGCTTCAGACTCCCTTCTTTGTGGTTTACTGGAGAACAGGTCACTGCGCACGGAAGATCTTAAGTCTTTCTCGTAAGCAAGAGTTAGAGCTGTAGGATGAGTCAACTATGGTGCAGATTTCGTCGAGGGATGCGGACAGGCTTGCGGGGCTGGTACCAGGTCAGCTGCTTCTTTTCTCCTCTTCTGCTTTTGTAGCTCTTCTGTGCCTGTGGTCTTTCAAGGTCATCAGGATCTGTGTTTCTGGTGCTAGGGTCTCCCCTAAATACTGAATTTCGGGTGTTAGGAGTGTGTAGGATAGTGGCCCATGGGCTACTAACCATTGGCATTACCCTGTCCCAGAATTCCTAGATATGCCATCTCAAAGATGGCTACTTCTGAAAAATCATCTCTACCTCACAGTAGCCCACCTTAGGGGTGGTACTAGCCTGGAGATAGCACACCTACCTGACTAGCTAATTTTCCCACCTGTCCTGGTGCCAAAGGGGCTCTGGGCAAACAGGTGGCTTTCTCTCCTATGGGGGAAGCCAGATGCGTGTTTCAAAGGTGGCATCCCTTTCAGGCTTGCCATCTTAGAAAGGCTAATCAGCAGGTCATCCCATGGGAGGGGGTGTTACATCCTCTTCCCAGACAGGCTTTTGTTCTGGGCCTCCAGAGAGCAGAAGTTCTCACCCTAGGGGCCAGAACAGCGTCTCGGGTGGCAGGTTGGCAGAAACGAGACAGTAAGCACACTAGAGGCTTGTAGGTTTTCAGGGGACACCTCTAAAGTGCCCTCAGGGTGCATGTATTGGTAAATTCAACACTGGCATCAGTGTGGGTTCACCAATATGAGATGTTTGATACCAAACATCCCTATCTTCAGTGAAGCCATCATGCAGCTGGGGAACTCATATTGATCAGTGTCCAGCACATGCATTTACACTGGCTTCCCTGGCCACTTACTATGTCGGAAAATTGGCAAAGACATAGCGGGGGCATATCTGCTCTTGCAGATATGCCCTCATATGTAATATGATGCATCCTGCCTTGGTACTTTAAGGCCTGCTGTAGGGCTGACTTCCATATATTGCATGTGGTGTTAGGAAGCATGGCACACAAGCTGTGTGTCATGTTGTGTTTTCACTTTTGTCTGTACCAAGACATGCATCCTGGAATGGTAGCCTGTCATGTGCATGGTGAGGGGTCTCTTAGGGTGGCACAGTTTGAGCTGCAGCTCTTAAGGACCCTCTTTAGCACCTTAACCCTATGGTGCCATTTACTAGGGCCTTACAGAGGGTGCTGAAGGTTTTCACAATTGGACTGTTTTGGGGGAGAGAACACTTGGAACCTGGTTGACAGGGACTTACTGGACTTCAGTCAAAGTTGCATCACCTACCAGACAAAAATTGTGGGGGTACTGCAACAAAGTGTAGGGATGAGTTCCCTACACTCATCATTAAGCTGTGAAAGGACTGCCCCAGTGCCATGCTCTGAGGCATCTGTTTGTACTATTACTTACTTACAAGGGCTATGCATATTGCCTGTTTTAGGGAGTCTTGGAAGGCAGCTCAGTGAGGGGACAACAATGGTGCCATATCCCTTGAACAACCTCCTGTAATATCCTGTGAGGCAGAGGAAGGCCCTCACTTCAGTTTGAGTTTTTGAGGGCACCAAGGCTAGAATATTCTATGTCTTGGCCAAGAGTGGCTACAGTTCACCTCCGCCTACCAGTTGTGCCAAGTACACCATAGACCCCTGCCCTATCTGGCACATATTTACCTTGGTAGTCAGGCCTGCACTTTGCAGGGACTGAAGCACTTCCTGCAGGTGAAAAAAGGTGGTCCTTCCAGCTGCTACTGAAGACAGCTATGTCATCCAAATAAGCAGAACTTATGGCCTCCATACCAGCCGAAGACCGGTTCACCAGCCTCTGGAATGTGGCAGGAGCATTTTGCAACCCACAGGACATCACTTTGAACTAAAAGTTGACCTCTTGTTTGGCTGGCCTCCCCTTAACCCCTTCAGTTAGGGCAATCTACCAATATCCTGAAGTTAAATCAAAAGTGCTCAGGAACTTGGCAGCCCTTAACCTATCCATGAGCGCATCAGTTCAGGGGATGTAGTGAGCATCCATTTTAGTGACTGCATTGAGCTCCCTGTGTCCCACAGAAACAGAGTTCTGGGGCGGTGCCCAATCGGGCAGCTTTTGGTACCAGCACAACAGGGCTGGACCAGGGGCTACTGGAGGGCTCAATCTCCCCCAACTATAACATCTTAGAGACTTCCTCCTTGATGCTGGCCCTCACTTTATCAACCAGCCTGTACATTTTGTTTTTGACAGGGGCTGTCTGGAGTATCAATGCCATGGTTACACAGATGCGTAAGCCCAGGAGTAAGGGAAACAGGGAGGAAAACTGTCCCAGCAATTGGCAACAGTGTCTCTGGCATCAGGGTAGAGGAGATGGTAACACCCTCCAGTGACTCATTTATTCTCTTTTGATGACAGGAGGTCGGGGAAAGATTCACTCTCCTACTCCTCCCCATCATCTGTCACTAACTGCATGGTGCCCTCAGATCTCTCAGAATGGGGTTTTGAGGCAGTTGATATAGACGACCCTAAAGTGGTGCCTGTGGGGCTTGAGATCCACCAAGTAAGTGGTCTTCACCTTCCTCTCAACTATCACATAAGACCCTGTTCAATGGTCTTGGATGGCCTTGGGCTCCACTGGCTCCTTCTCCCATACTTTCTGCCTAGGCTGGAATTCCAAAGGGGTAGCTGTTTGGTCATACTAGTGCTTAATCACCACCTGGCTGCAGGGGCGGCTTGGTCCCTCTTAAAAGTGGTGTGGCGCGTGAAGTGCCCCACCACTTCCCAAAAAAAACACCCCTTCCACCAAAAGCCCATAGTAAACCACCCCTTTCACCAAAAGCCCAAATAAAACCATAACACCAAGTACAAAACAAACACAAACACTACACTACATGCATTACAAACTTACATGTATTACACAATTGAAATTTAAAAATGGCACTTACCAACAGGCTGTGCATCCTCCTCAGTGCTTATCTCCTTCTCCAGTGCCGGAAAAGCTGCCCTAACCAAACCAGATGCTGCTCTAATGCTGTTAACTAGCATGAGAAAAGCACCTGGATTGGATCAATTGGCCTGGCTGGATGCTCCTTCATGCCCTAGAGGCCTGTGCTTGGTCTCCACCCAGCTGTCTTAAGACAGCTTAGTGCAGAGCTTCAAAGTGCACATGTCACTTTGGCTGGCGTTTAACAGCTGGCTAAAAGTGACATGCACACTTTGGAGCGTCCAGTCAGCCACTGCTCCTGTCCTCTGCTGTCAATCAGCGACAGAGGACATGCCCACCATGTCTCTGGGCTGGTGCACGCTGCGCAGGTAAAAATAAAATGACAATGAAATCTTTTCATTGCCATTTTATTTTTGCCTGCATGGTTCGCCTCAAGAATAAACAGCCAGTGCCTTGCTGTCCTGCAAGTTCTCAGAAGCCTTTTTCCAGCACTTGGCCATCTGGTTCCGGAAGGCTAGCACGTAGCCTGTGGAGGCTTATTGGGAGCTTGCTCCAACCCTTCCCTATCCAGGTTGAGAAGTCCCCATACAGGGTGACCGTACAGAAGTTCAAAGGGGCTTAATGCAATCCCCTTCTGTGGTACCTGCTGGTAAGCAAAGAGCAGGCATGGTAAAAGGACAGCACACTTCCCCCTCATGGGCTCAGGTAGGCCAATAATCATTCCCTTCAGAGTCTTGCTAAACTTCTCAATAAGCCAATGTGTTTGTGGATGGTAGGGTGTGGAATACCTGTAAGTAACCCCACACTCCTTCCACATTCCTTGTGTTGTGGGCCACCCCCCTTGGCTGCTACATAGCTATGTGAGTTCTAAGATGATGCTTTAGTACCAGCTCTTGCGCCCTCCATATTCGGTCCTGGCTGCAGCTTGCTCTGGCCCATTTTTATTGGTAATTTTTATTACTGTGTTTGTGACTCATTTTAGTAGCAAATTCTTAATTTCATTTGTTTGTGGCTCAGGCCACTCTGGTTCATTTCTGGGTAGGTTTAGATTGTTTTCCTTGTTATTGGGCAGTTGAGGTTTTCAGCCCAGCCTGCTATTTTTCCTGCTCCTGCTTTCTTGCTGGATCTTGCCCCCCTGCCTCCCTGCTTGCCCCTCCCATCTCCTAGGACTACATATGGCGGTCCCATCTCAGATGTGCGGAGCGGGCACACTGCTTGTGTGCCAACGGCGAACCAAAGGCAAACCCATCTTCCCACGTCTGGATCTCGCCCCGCTTCAGGACCCCAGCCCACCTGCCATTTGCCCCTACACCACCGGGAGCTCATGCCTGGGACCCTGGACACTGGAACAGCAGATGCTGCACAACCTATGTAAGGAAATGTCTTCCTTGGCATGGTTAGCCCCTGACTTTTTGCCTTCTGTTGATGCCAGTTATGATTGAAAGTGTGCTGGGACCCTGCTAACCAGGCCCCAGCACCAGTGTTCTTTGCCTAAACTGTACCTTTGTTCCCACAATTGGCACAGCCCTGGCACACAGGTACGTCCCTTGTAAATGGTACCCCCGGTACCAAGGGCCCTGTGGCCAGGGAAGGTCTCTAAGGGTTGCAGCATGTATTATGCCACCCTTGGGACCTCTCACTCAGCACATGCACACTGCCTCACAGCTTGTGTGTGCTGGTGGGAAGAAAATGACTTAGTTAACATGGCACTCCCCTCAGGGTGCCATGCCCACATCCCACTGCCTGTGGCATATGTAAGTCACCCCTCTAGCAGGCCTTACAGCCCTAAGGCAGGGTGCACTATACCACAGGTGAGGGCATAGTTGCACGAGCACTATGCCCATACAGTGTCTAAGCAAAACCTTAGACATTGTAAGTGCAGGGTAGCCATAAAGCGCATATGGTCTGGGAGTCTGTCAATTAGGAACTCCACAGTTCCATAATGGCTACACTGAAATCTGGGAAGTTTAGTATCAAACTTCTCAGCACAATAAATGCACACTGATGCCAGCATAGGCTGAGGTAGAGCCCAAGACCCATGCAGCCATACAGGGTATCCCTGAACTGGTGTGTGTCAAGACAAGGGCACAGAGCAGGGCTCAGGGTGAAAAAGAAGTGTTGGAGTATGGAATAATGGCCCAACCTTCCAAGAGAAAAGGAAAGAAGACTGGGGAACAAGCTTCAACACAGCAAAAGAAACAGAACCTCTCTTCCCAGAAAGATGTTCTATCCCCTGAGGGAACGGAGTCCATGGACCTGGAGCCTTATCAGGTTGAGCTCTTGGGCCCAGGGGAACCCTCAAGGGAACAGCTGTGTAAGGGGCAAAAGACTTGTCCCTCTCTTGAAGACCTAAGACGGCAAGCAGCTGAGCAACAAAAAGAAACTGTCAGTGGAACCCACAGGGTCTATTGGGAAGATGGACTCCTTTATACTGAGGCAAGAGATCACAAACCTGGTGCCACTAGGAGAGTGGTAGTCCCTCAGGAGTTTAGGGAGTTCATAATGACCTTAGCCCATGAGATTCCCCTTGCTGGGCATTTGGGACAAACAAAGACTTGGGAGAGATTAGTCAACCATTTCTACTGGCCCAATATGTCCCAGAAGGAAAAGGGATTTTGAACCTCCTGTGTCACCTGTCACACCAGTGGTAAGACAGGTGGCCACCCAAAGCCCCCCTCATTCCACTTGCAGAGGTGGGGGTCCCCTCTGAGAGAGTGGGAGTGGACATAGTGGGTCCAGTTGAACCTCCCACAGCATCAGGGAACCAATGTATCTTGGTAGTAATGGATCATGCTACCAGGTACCCTGAGGCAATTCCCCTTGGGTCCACTACTGCTCCTGCAGTAGCCAAAGCACTCATTGGTATTTTTACCAGAGTGGGATTTCCTTAAGGAGGTGGATTCTGACAGAGGTACCAACTTCTTGTCAGTTTACCTGAAACTCATGTGGAATGAGTGTAGGGTGACCTATAAATTCACCACACCATACCATCCACAAACCAATGGTCTTGTGGAGAGATTTAACAAGACATTGAAGGGCATGATCACGGGGCTCCCTGAAAAACCAAAAAGGAGATGGGATGTCCTCTTGCCTTGCCTGCTTTTCACCTACAGAGAGGTACCACAGAAGGGAGTAGGGTTTTCCCCCTTTGAGCTTCTGTTTGGGCATCCTGTTAGGGGACCACTGGCACTTGTAAAAGAAGGCTTGGAGAGACCTCTCCATGAGCCTAAACAAGATGTGGTGGACTATGTACTAGGCCTACGTTCAAGGATGGCAGAGTACATAGAAAAGGCAAGCAAAAACCTTGAGGCCCGCCAACAACTCCAGAAGTTGTGGTATGACCAAAAGGCTGCTATGGTTGAGTTTTAGCCAGGGCAGAAAGTCTGGGTTCTGGAGCCTGTGGCTCCCAGGGCACTTCAGGACAAATGAAGTGGCCCTTACCCGGTGCTAAAAAAAAAGTCAGGTCACCTACCTGGTGGACCTGGGCACTAGCAGGACCCCCAAGAGGGTGATCCATGTTAACCGCTTCAAACTCTTTCATGACAGGGCAGATGTAAACATGTTAATGGTTCCAGATGAGGACCAGTAAGCAGAGAGTGAACCTCTCCCTGATCTCCTCTCCACTGACCCTGAGGATGGCTCAGTAGATGGAGTGACCTATTCAGACACCCTCTCTGGCCAACATCAGGCTGACTGCAGGGCAGCCCTCCAGCAGTTTGCTGAGCTCTTCTCCTTGACTCCTGGTCAGACACACTTGTGTACACATGATGTGGGCACAGGAGACAGTGTGCCTGTCAAGAATAAAATATTCAGACAGTCTGACCAAGTCAAAGAAAGCATCAAGGTGGAAGTCCACAAGATGGTGGAGTTGGGAGTGATTGAGCACTCTGACAGTCCCTGGGCTAGCCCAGTTGTCTTGGTCCCCAAACCTCACACCAAAGATGGCAAGAAAGAGATGAGGTTTTGTGTGGACTACAGAGGGCTCAACTCTGTCACCAAGACAGATGCTCACCCCATCCCAAGGGCAGATGAGCACATAGACAAATTAGATGCAGCCAATTACTTAAGTACCTTTGACTTGACAGCAGGGTACTGGCAAATCCAAATGACACCTGGTGCAAAAGAGAAAACAGCATTCTGTATACCTGATGGGCACTATCAGTTTATTGTGATGCCCTTTGGCTTAAAGAATGCCCCTGCCACCTTCCAAATGTTGGTGAATCAAGTCCTTGCTGGCTTGGAGTCCTTTAGTGCAGCTTATCTTGATGATATTGCTGTCTTTAGCTCCAACTGGCAGGATCAACTGGTCCACCTGAAGAAGGTTTTGCAGGCCCTGAAAGCAGCAGGCCTCTCTACAAAAGGGAATCAGAATGTGAGATAAGGCAGGGAACTGTGGCTTACCTGGGACACCTTGTAGGTGGAGGCCAAGTTCAGCCACTCCAACCCAAGATCCAAACTATTCTGGACTGGCTAGCTCCAAAAACCCAGGCTCAAGTCATGGCATTCCTTGGCTTGACTGGGTACCATAGGAGGTTTGTGAAGGGATGTGGATCAATAGTGACACCCCTCACAGAGCTGACCTCTACGAAAATGCCCAAGAAAGTTGACTGGACCTTAGACTGCCAAAATGCCTTTGACACCCTGAAGCAAGATATGTGTACAGCACCAGTTTTGAAAGCTCCAGACTATTCTAAGCAGTTCATTGTGCAGACTGATGCCTCTGAGCATGGGATAGGAGCAGTCCTGTCCCAAACAAATGATGATGGCCTTGACCAGCCTGTTGCTTTAGTTAGCAGGAGGTTACTCCCAAGGGAGCAGCATTGGAGTACCACTGAGAGGGAGGCCTTTGCCGTGGTTTGGTCCCTGAAGAAGTTGAGACCATACCTTTTTGGTACTCACTTCACAGTTCAAACTGACCACAGACCTCTCAGATGGCTGATGCAAATGAAAGGAGAAAACCCTAAACTTTTGAGGTGGTCCATATCCCTACAGGGAATGGACTTTGTAGTGGAACACAGACCTGGGACTGCACATGCCAATGCTGATGGCCTTTCCAGGTTCTTCCACTTAGAAAATGAAGGCTCTCTTGGGAAAGGTTAGTCTCATCCTCTTTCATTTGGGGGGGATTGTGTAAGGAAATGCCTTCTTTGGCATGGTTACCCCCTGACTTTTTGCCTTTTCTTGATGCCAGTTATGACTGAAAGTGTACTGGGACCCTGCTAACCAGGCCCCATTACCAGTGTACTGTCCCTAAACTGTACCTTTGTTCCCACAATTGCCACAGCCCTGGCACACAGATAAGTCCCTTGTAAATGGTACCCCTGGTACCAAGGGCCCTGTGGCCAGGGAAGGTCTCTAAGGGCTGCAGC
The DNA here is from genome assembly GCF_031143425.1 of Pleurodeles waltl. Classification (NCBI taxonomy): domain Eukaryota; kingdom Metazoa; phylum Chordata; class Amphibia; order Caudata; family Salamandridae; genus Pleurodeles; species Pleurodeles waltl. The sequence continues at coordinate 316,178,999 of NC_090442.1, read as the reverse complement.
ATGTATAATGCCATCCTGGGGACTCCTCACTCAGCACATGCACACTGCCTCACAGCTTGTGTGTGCTGGTGGGGAGAAATCTCAGGGTGCCATGCCCACATCCCACTGCCTGTGGCATAGGTAAGTCACCCCTCTAGCAGACCTTACAGCCCTAAGGCAGGGTGCACTATACCACAGGTGAGGGCATAGTTGCATGAGCACTATGCCCCTATAGTGTCTAAGCAAAACCTTAGGCATTGTAAGTGCAGGGTAGCCATAAAGCGCATATGGTCTGGGAGTCTGTCAATTAGGAACTCCACAGTTCCATAATGGCTACACTGAAATCTGGGAAGTTTGGAATCAAACTTCTCAGCACAATAAATGCACACTGATGCCAGTGTGGGATTTATTGTAAAATACACCCAGAGGGCATCTTAGAGATGCCCCCTGAATACCAGTCCAACTCCTAGTGCTAGGCTGACCAGTTTCTGCTAGCCTGCCACACCCAGATGAGTTTCTGGCCACATGGGGTGAGTGCCTTTGTCACTCTGTGGCCAGGAACAAAGCCTGTACTGGGTGGAGGTTCTTCTCACCTCCCCCTGCAGGTACTGTAACACCTTGCGGTGAGCCTCAAAGGCTCATGCCTTTTGTTACAGCACCCAGGGCATCCCAGCTAGTGGAGATGCCCACCCCTCTGGCCACAGCCCCCACCTTTGGCGGCAAGGCTGGAGGAGATAATGAGAAAAACAAGGAGGAGTCAACTACAAGTCAGGTAGCCCCTAAGGTGCCCTGAGCTGAGGTGACCCCTGCCTTTAGAAATCCTCCATCTTGATTTTGGAGGATTCCGCCAATAGGAATAGGGAGGTGCCCCTCTCCTCTCTGGGAGGAGGCACAAAGAGGGTGTAGACGCACTCAAAGACAGTAGCCATTGGCTACTGCCCCCTGACCTAAACACCCCCCTAAATTTAGTATTTAGCGGCAACCCGGAACCCAGGAAATGCGATTCCTGCAACCTGAAGAAAGAAGAAGGACTGCTGACCTGAAAGACCCGCAGAGACGACGGAGACACAAACTGACTTGGCCCCAGCCCTACTGGCCTGTCTCCAGATGCAAAGAACCTGCACAGTGACACATCCGACGGGACCAGCGACCTCTGAGGACTCAGAGGACTGCCCTGCACCTAAAGGACCAAGAAACTCCTGAGAACAGCGGCACTGTTCAGAAACTGCAACAACTTTGCAACTTTGAAGCAACTTTTAAAGAGACTCCCCTTCCCGCCATAAGCGTGTCTTCACACTCTGCACCCGACACCTCCGGCTCGAATTCGGGACAACCAACACCACAGAGAGAACTCTGAGGCGACTCCAACGTTGTGGACACCCTGAGACGATCCCCCTGCACCCACACAGCGCTGCCTGCAGAGAGGATCCAGAGCCTCCCCCTGACCACGACTGCCTGGTAACAAAGGAACCCAACGCCTGGACCAAGCACTGCACCCGCAGCCCCCAGGACTGAGAAGAACCACCTACCAGTGCAAGAGCGACCTGCAGGCAGTCCTCATCCTAGCCCAGTCGGTGGCTGGCCGAGAAGCCCCCTGTGCCCTGCCTGCATCACTTAAGTGACTGTAGGAGGCTGGACTGGCTTGTAGTGAGTACCAAGGGGTACTTGCACCTTGCACCAGGCCCAGTTATCCCTTATTAGTGTATAGGGTGTCTAGCAGCTTAGGCTGATAGATAATGGTAGCTTAGCAAAGCAGCTTAGGCTGAACTAGGAGACGTGTGAAGCTACTACAGTACCACTTAGTGTCATATGCACAATATCATAAGAAAACACAATACACAGTTATACTAAAAATAAAGGTACTTTATTTTTATGACAATATGCCAAAGTATCTTAGAGTGTACCCTCAGTGAGAGGATAGGGAATATACACAAGATATATATACACAATAGCAAAAATATGCAGTATAGTCTTAGAAAACAGTGCAAACAATGTATAGTTACAATAGGATGCAATGGGGAAACATAGGGATAGGGGCAACACAAACCATATACTCCAAAAGTGGAATGCGAACCACGAATGGACCCCAAACCTATGTGACCTTGTAGAGGGTCGCTGGGACTATTAGAAAATAGTGAGAGTTAGAAAAATAACCCTCCCCAAGACCCTGAAAAGTGAGTGCAAAGTGCACTAAAGTTCCCCTAAGGACAAAATAGTCGTGTTAGAGGAATAATGCAGGAAAGACACAAACCAGCAATGCAACAACTGTGGATTTCCAATCTAGGGTACCTGTGGAACAAGGGGACCAAGTCCAAAAGTCACAAGCAAGTCGGAGATGGGCAGATGCCCAGGAAATGCCAGCTGCGGGTGCAAAGAAGCTTCGACTGGACAGAAGAAGCTGAGGTTTCTGCAGGAACGAAAAGGGCTAGAGACTTCCCCTTTGGTGGACGGATCCCTCTCGCCTTGGAGAGTCGTGCAGAAGTGTTTTCCCGCCGGAAGGATGCCAACAAGCCTTGCTAGACGCAAATCGTGCGTTTGGCGTTTTTGGAGGCTGCTGGGGCCCAGGAGGGACCAGGAGGTCGCAAATTGGACCTGAAGAGAGAGGGGATGTCGAGCAAGACAAAGAGCCCTCACTGAAGCAGGTAGCACCCGGAGACGTGCCAGAAACAGGCACTACGAGGATGCGTGAAACAGTGCTCGCCGAAGTTGCACAAAGGAGTCCCACGTCGCCGGAGACCAACTTAGAAAGTCGTGCAATGCAGGTTAGAGTGCCGTGGACCCAGGCTTGGGTGTGCACGAAGGATTTCCGCCGGAAGTGCACAGGGGCCGGAGTAACTGCAAAGTCGCGGTTCCCAGCAATGCAGCCCAGCGAGGTAAGGCAAGGACTTACCTCCACCAAACTTGGGCTGAAGAGTCACTGGACTGTGGGGGTCACTTGGACAGAGTCGCTGGATTCGAGGGACCTCGCTCGTCATGCTGAGAGGAGACCCAAGGGACCGGTGATGCAGCTTTTTGGTGCCTGCGGTTGCAGGGGGAAGATTCCGTCGACCCACGGGAGATTTCTTCGGAGCTTCTGGTGCAGAGAGGAGGCAGGCTACCCCCACAGCATGCACAAGCAGGAAAACAGTCGAGAAGGCGGCAGGATCAGCGTTACAGAGTTGCAGTAGTCGTCTTTGCTACTATGTTGCAGGTTTGCAGGCTTCCAGCGCGGTCAGCGGTCGTTTCCTTATCAGAAGGTGAAGAGGGAGATGCAGAGGAACTCGGCTGAGCTCATGCATTCGTTATCTAAAGTTTCCCCAGAGACAGAGACCCTAAATAGCCAGAAAAGAGGGTTTGGCTACCTAGGAGAGAGGAAAGGCTACTAACACCTGAAGGAGCCTATCAGCAGGAGTCTCTGACGTCACCTGGTGGCACTGGCCACTCAGAGCAGTCCAGTGTGCCAGCAGCACCTCTGTTTCCAAGATGGCAGAGGTCTGGAGCACACTGGAGGAGCTCTGGACACCTCCCAGGGGAGGTGCAGGTCAGGGGAGTGGTCACTCCCCTTTCCTTTGTCCAGTTTCGCGCCAGAGCAGGGGCTAAGGGGTCGCTGAACCGGTGTAGACTGGCTTATGCCGAATTGGGCACATCTGTGCCCAACAAAGCATTTCCAGAGGCTGGGGGAGGCTACTCCTCCCCTGCCTTCACACCATTTTCCAAAGGGAGAGGGTGTCACACCCTCTCTCAGAGGAAGTTCTTTGTTCTGCCATCCTGGGCCAGGCCTGGCTGGACCCCAGGAGGGCAGCTGCCTGTCTGAGGGGTTGGCAGCAGCAGCAGCTGCAGTGAAACCCCAGGAAGGGCAGTTTGGCAGTACCAGGGTCTGTGCTACAGACCACTGGGATCATGGGATTGTGCCAACTATGCCAGGATGGCATAGAGGGGGCAATTCCATGATCATAGACATGTTACATGGCCATATTCGGAGTTACCATTGTGAAGCTACATATAGGTAGTGACCTATATGTAGTGCACGCGTGTAATGGTGTCCCCGCACTCACAAAGTTCAGGGAATTGGCTCTGAACAATGTGGGGGCACCTTGGCTAGTGCCAGGGTGCCCTCACACTAAGTAACTTTGCACCTAACCTTTACCAGGTAAGGGTTAGACATATAGGTGACTTATAAGTTACTTAAGTGCAGTGTAAAATGGCTGTGAAATAACGTGGACGTTATTTCACTCAGGCTGCAGTGGCAGGCCTGTGTAAGAATTGTCAGAGCTCCCTATGGGTGGCAAAAGAAATGCTGCAGCCCATAGGGATCTCCTGGAACCCCAATACCCTGGGTACCTCAGTACCATATACTAGGGAATTATAAGGGTGTTCCAGTAAGCCAATGTAAATTGGTAAAATTGGTCACTAGCCTGTTAGTGACAATTTGGAAAGAAATGAGAGAGCATAACCACTGAGGTTCTGATTAGCAGAGCCTCAGTGAGACAGTTAGTCACTACACAGGTAACACATTCAGGCACACTTATGAGCACTGGGGCCCTGGGTTACCAGGGTCCCAGTGACACATACAACTAAAACAACATATATACAGTGAAAAAATGGGGGTAACATGCCAGGCAAGATGGTACTTTCCTACACAACCCCCCCCCCAAACGAAGGACAATAAGACTAGCCATGACCTGATGAGTCTTCATTGTCTAAGTGGAAATATCTGGAGAGTCCATCTGCATTGGAGTGGCTACTCCCAGGTCTATGTTCCACTGTATAGTCCATTCCCTGTAGGGATATGGACCACCTCAACAATTTAGGATTTTCACCTTTCATTTGTTTTAGCCAAAGTAGAGGTTTGTGGTCTGTCTGAACAATGAAGTGAGTGCCAAACAGGTATGGCCTCAACTTCTTCAGAGCCCAGACCACAGCAAAGGCCTCCCTCTCAATGGCAGACCAACGCTTTTCTCTAGGGGTCAACCTTCTACTAATAAAAGCAACAGGTTGATCCTGGCCCTCAGAATTAAGTTGTGATAGGACTGCCCCTACTCCTAATTCAGATGCATCAGTTTGGACATAGAATTTTTTAGAGTAACAAGGGCTTTTCAGGACAGGTGCAGAGCACATGGCCTGCTTCAGCTCCTCAAAAGCTTTCTGACAGTTTGCTGTCCATAATACCTTTTTAGGCATTTTCTTGGATGTGAGGTCATTAAGAGGGGCTGCAATGGAGCCATAGTTCTTAATGAACCTCCTGTAATACCCAGTGAGGCCTAGGAAGGCTCTCACCTGAGTCTGAGTGGTAGGGGGAACCCAATCAATAATAGTTTGGATTTTCCCCTGAAGTGGTGCAATCTGTTCCCCACCAACAAGGTGTCCCAGATAAACCACCTTACCCTGCCCTATCTGGCACTTTGAAGCCTTGATAGTGAGGCCTGCCTTTTGCAGAGCCTCCAAAACTTTCCATAGGTGGACCAGGTGATCATCCCAGCTGGAGCTAAAGACAGCTATATCGTCCAAATATGCTGCACTGAAAGCTTCCAGCCCTTGCAGGACTGTGTTCACCAACCTCTGAAAAGTGGCAGGTGCATTTTTCAAACCAAAAGGCATTACATTAAACTGGTAATGTCCTCCAATGGTAGAAAATGCAGTCTTAGGTTTAGCATCTTCTGACAATTTGATCTGCCAATACCCTGCAGTCAAATCAAAAGTGCTTAGATACTTGGCAGATGCCAGTGTATCTATGAGCTCATCTGCCCTGGGTATAGGGTGAGCATCAGTTTTGGTTACCAAGTTGAGACCTCTATAGTCTACACAAAACCGCATTTCCTTCTTTCCATCTTTAGAATTGGGTTTTGGTACCAGTACCACAGGAGAAGCCCATGGACTGTCAGAGTGCTCAACCACTCCTAGTTCCAACATTTTCTGAACTTCTTGCTTTATGCAGTCCCTGACATGGTCAGGCTGCCTATAGATCTTACTTTTGACAGGTAAACTGTCTCCAGTATCTGTAGTGTGCTCACACCAAGAAGTGGTGCCTGGCACAGTAGAGAAGAGTTCTGAAAATTGTCCCAGGAGATTTATGCAATTGTCTTTCTGCTCAGCAGTAAGACAATCAGCCAAAACTACACCTTCCACCAGAGCATCTTGATCTGTGGAAGAGAAGAGATCAGGTAGAGGATCACTGTCTTCTTCCTGTCCCTCATCTGTTGCCATGAGCAGGGTGAGATCAGCCCTGTCATAGTAGGGTTTCAGGCGGTTGACATGGAGCACCCTAAGGGGACTCCTGGCAGTGCCTAAGTCAACCAAGTAGGTGACTTCACCCTTCTTTTCAACAATTGTGTGGGGTCCACTCCATTTATCTTGGAGTGCTCTTGGGGCCACAGGCTCCAAGACCCACACTTTCTGCCCTGGTTGGTACTGAACCAAAACAGCCTTCTGATCATGCCATTGCTTCTGGAGCTCTTGGCTGGCCTGAAGGTTTTTACTGGCCTTTTTCATGTACTCAGCCATCCTTGATCTGAGGCCAAGTACATAATCCACAATATCCTGCTTAGGAGCTTTTAAAGGTTGTTCCCAACCCTCCTTTACAAGTGTGAGTGGACCCCTAACAGGGTGTCCAAAAAGAAGTTCAAAGGGGCTGAAGCCCACTCCTTTCTGGGGTACCTCCCTGTAGGCAAAAAGGAGGCATGGTAGAAGGATATCCCATCTCCTGCAGAGTTTTTCAGGGAGACCCATAATCATGCCTTTGAGAGTTTTATTAAATCTCTCCACCAGTCCATTTGTTTGTGGATGATAGGGTGTTGTGAACTTGTACGTTACACCACACTCCTTCCACATGGCCTTTAAGTATGCAGACATGAAATTGCTTCCTCTGTCTGATACTACTTCCTTTGGGAAGCCCACCCTGGAAAATATTCCCAGGAGGGCCTTTGCCACTGCAGGAGCTGTAGTGGTCCTTAAAGGAATAGCTTCAGGATATCTTGTGGCATGGTCCACTACCACCAAGATAAACCTATTGCCTGAAGCAGTAGGAGGGTCAAGGGGGCCAACTATGTCAACCCCTACCCTTTCAAAGGGAACCCCAACCACAGTCAGTGGGATAAGGGGTGCCTTTGGAGTGCCACCTGTCTTGCCACTGGCTTGACAGGTTTCACAGGACTTACAAAATTCCTTTGTGTCCTCAGACATCCTAGGCCAATGAAACAATGGAACCAATCTGTCCCAAGTTTTCATTTGACCCAGGTGCCCAGCTAGGGGAATGTCATGTGCCAGTGTTAGGAGGAACTTTCTGTACCCTTGAGGAATCACTAATCTCCTGGCAGCTCCAGGTTTAGGATCCCTATGCTCAGTGTACAAGAGGTTGTCCTCCCAGTAAACTCTGTGAGAGTCACTGACATCCCCATTAGCCTGTTTGACAGCTTGCTGTCTGAGACCCTCTAATGTGGGACAGGTTTGCTGTGCCACGCTCAGCTCCTCTCTGGCAGGCCCCCCTTCACCCAAAAGCTCAGCAGTGTCTGCTTCCAGCTCCTCTGGTGTAGGTTCTGCACAGGGAGGGAATTCTTCTTCCTCAGAAGTAGAATCCACTGTAGAGGGAGGGATAGTAGGAAGTGGTTTGCTTCTACTAGCCCTAGCTTTAGGGAGCACTTGGTCCATTGTTCCAGGATCCAAGCTTCCCTGTCCTTTTTGCTTTTTGGCCTGAGCCCTTGTCAAAGCAAAAATATGCCCTGGGATGCCCAGCATTGCTGCATGGGCCTCCAACTCCACATCTGACCAAGCTGATGTCTCCAAATCATTCCCTAATAGACAGTCTACAGGTAAATCTGAAGCTACCACAACTTTCTTTGGACCAGTTACCCCCCCCCCAGTTGAGATTTACAACAGCCATGGGGTGGCTTTGTGTTATGTTGTGAGCATCGGTTACTTGGTACTGGTGTCCAAGTATGTGTTGTTCAGGGTGCACCAGTTTCTCAATCACCATTGTGACACTGGCACCTGTGTCCCTGTAGGCCTGGACCTCAACACCATTTATTAGGGTTAGTTGCTTGTACTTCTCCAAGTTATGGGGGCAAGCAACCAAAGTGGCTAAATCAATAGCCCCTTCAGAGACTAAAGTAGCCTCTGTGGTCTCCCTAATTAGACCAACCCCAACTAAATTACCAAAAGTGAGCCCAGCTACTCCCTTGGATTGGCTATTAGTAGGTTTGCTCCCACCACCACTGCTATTAGTAGGGACACTAGGTGTAGCAGTAGGGGTTGTAGTGGTAGGAGCTGTGGTGCCTTTCTTTGGACAACTGGGATCTGTTGTCCAATGGCCTTTTATTTTACATAAATAGCACCATGGTTTCTTTTCCTTGTTCTGATTAAAGGAGGATTTGGACCCACCACCTCCACCAGAGTGTTTTTGTGGGCCTGATGAAGACTCATTTTTAGATTTGTATCCACCCTTGTCAGAAGACTTACCATCCTTCTTTTTGTTGCCATCTTTGTCACCCCCTGTATGAACTTTTCTGTTCACTCTTGTTCTGACCCATTTGTCTGCCTTCTTTCCCAATTCTTGGGGAGAGGTCAGATCAGAGTCCACCAAGTACTGGTGCAACAAATCAGACACACAATTATTAAGAATATGCTCTCTCAGGATCAAGTTATACAGGCTGTCATAATCAGTAACTTTACTGCCATGTAACCACCCCTCCAAGGCCTTCACTGCCTGGTCAATGAAATCAACCCAGTCTTGTGAAGACTCCTTTTTGGTCTCTCTGAACTTTATCCTGTACTGTTCAGTGGTTAAGCCATAACCATCCAGGAGTGCATTCTTAAGAACTTGGAAATTATTGGCATCATTTTCTTTCACAGTAAGGAGCCTATCCCTACCTTTTCCACTAAATGATAGCCATAGGATAGCAGCCCACTGCCTTTGAGGGACATCCTGTACAACACAGGCCCTCTCAAGTGCAGCAAACCACTTGTTAATGTCATCCCCCTCCTTATAAGGGGGAACTATCTTGTGCAGATTCCTGGAATCATGCTCTTTTGCAGGATGACTATGGGGAATACTGCTGCTGCCACCATGGGTATCTAAACCCAACTTCTGTCTTTCCTTCTCTAATTCAAAAGACTGTCTATCCAAATCCAGCTGTTGCTTTTTAAGCTTCAGTCTGGTTTGTTCTACCCTCAACTTATTGAGTTCCCTCTCTAACATTCTGTCATCAGGGTTGGTGGGAGGGACATTTCTAGAAACAGAGCTATGATGGGAATGAACAGAAGGAGACCTGTCCCTTACAGAAGCCAACTTAACAGCTTGGTTTACAGAAACATTACTACCAGTATGGTGAGAATAAATGCTTTTGCTATGATGTGAGATAACACTATTTCTTTGGTGTGGCTCATCATCATTACCATCTATGCTAGATTGTCTAGTAATGGGCAGGCTAGGAAGTTTCTTTCCTGAGTCTTTTCCTGGGGGAGTCCCTGAATCAGATTGGGAACTATTAGGTACTTTTTCAACAGATGGGCCACCTCTGGCCTTATCCTGTTCTCTAAGCATGTTAATTAACAGTTCCAAGGCAGTATTCTTCCCTACACTCAAACCTCTCTCTATACAGAGACTCCTTGCTCTTTTCCAGCTAAGGTTGTCATATGCAAGTTTGGACAGATCAACACTTTGGCCTGTGCCAGACATTTTTTTGAGAGAGTTAAAGTGATAGAGAAAGAGACAAAAGTTTTCAGAACTTTTTGGAAAGACAGAAAAAAAACTTTTTAAACTTTTAAGAACTTTTTGAAAGTTTAGGAGTACTTTTCAGCACTTAGAAAAGAGTGAAAAGAGGAAATGCAAAACTTTTTGGCTATGTGTATATACACTGACCTTGTTTTGTATATTTTTCTCTTATGAAAAGTACAATGACAAGAGTGGTAAGCAGTCTCAAGCACTTATCCCACCACTGCACAACCAATGTAGGAGGCTGGACTGGCTTGTAGTGAGTACCAAGGGGTACTTGCACCTTGCACCAGGCCCAGTTATCCCTTATTAGTGTATAGGGTGTCTAGCAGCTTAGGCTGATAGATAATGGTAGCTTAGCAGAGCAGCTTAGGCTGAACTAGGAGACGTGTGAAGCTACTACAGTACCACTTAGTGTCATATGCACAATATCATAAGAAAACACAATACACAGTTATACTAAAAATAAAGGTACTTTATTTTTATGACAATATGCCAAAGTATCTTAGAGTGTACCCTCAGTGAGAGGATAGGGAATATACACAAGATATATATACACAATAGCAAAAATATGCAGTATAGTCTTAGAAAACAGTGCAAACAATGTATAGTTACAATAGGATGCAATGGGGAAACATAGGGATAGGGGCAACACAAACCATATACTCCAAAAGTGGAATGCGAACCACGAATGGACCCCAAACCTATGTGACCTTGTAGAGGGTCGCTGGGACTATTAGAAAATAGTGAGAGTTAGACAAATAACCCTCCCCAAGACCCTGAAAAGTGAGTGCAAAGTGCACTAAAGTTCCCCTAAGGACAAAATAGTCGTGTTAGAGGAATAATGCAGGAAAGACACAAACCAGCAATGCAACAACTGTGGATTTCCAATCTAGGGTACCTGTGGAACAAGGGGACCAAGTCCAAAAGTCACAAGCAAGTCGGAGATGGGCAGATGCCCAGGGAATGCCAGCTGCGGGTGCAAAGAAGCTTCGACTGGACAGAAGAAGCTGAGGTTTCTGCAGGAACGAAAAGGGCTAGAGACTTCCCCTTTGGTGGACGGATCCCTCTTGCCTTGGAGAGTCGTGCAGAAGTGTTTTCCCGCCGGAAGGACGCCAACAAGCCTTGCTAGACGCAAATCATGCGTTTGGCGTTTTTGGACGCTGCTGGGGCCCAGGAGGGACCAGGAGGTCGCAAATTGGACCTGAAGAGAGAGGGGACATCGAGCAAGACAAAGAGCCCTCACTGAAGCAGGTAGCACCCGGAGACGTGCCAGAAACAGGCACTACGAGGATGCGTGAAACGGTGCTCGCCGAAGTTGCACAAAGGAGTCCCACGTCGCCGGAGACCAACTTAGAAAGTCGTGCAATGCAGGTTAGAGTGCCGTGGACCCAGGCTTGGCTGTGCACAAAGGATTTCCGCCGGAAGTGCACAGGGGCCGGAGTAGCTGCAAAGTCGCGGTTCCCAGCAATGCAGCCCAGCGAGGTGAGGCAAGGACTTACCTCCACCAAACTTGGGCTGAAGAGTCACTGGACTGTGGGGGTCACTTGGACAGAGTTGCTGGATTCGAGGGACCTCGCTCGTCGTGCTGAGAGGAGACCCAAGGGACCGGTGATGCAGCTTTTTGGTGCCTGCGGTTGCAGGGGGAAGATTCCGTCGACCCACGGGAGATTTCTTCGGAGCTTCTGGTGCAGAGAGGAGGCAGGCTACCCCCACAGCATGCACAAGCAGGAAAACAGTCGAGAAGGCGGCAGGATCAGCGTTACAGAGTTGCAGTAGTCGTCTTTGCTACTATGTTGCAGGTTTGCAGGCTTCCAGCGCGGTCAGCGGTCGTTTCCTTATCAGAAGGTGAAGAGGGAGATGCAGAGGAACTCGGCTGAGCTCATGCATTCGTTATCTAAAGTTTCCCCAGAGACAGAGACCCTAAATAGCCAGAAAAGAGGGTTTGGCTACCTAGGAGAGAGGAAAGGCTACTAACACCTGAAGGAGCCTATCAGCAGGAGTCTCTGACGTCACCTGGTGGCACTGGCCACTCAGAGCAGTCCAGTGTGCCAGCAGCACCTCTGTTTCCAAGATGGCAGAGGTCTGGAGCACACTGGAGGAGCTCTGGACACCTCCCAGGGGAGGTGCAGGTCAGGGGAGTGGTCACTCCCCTTTCCTTTGTCCAGTTTCGCGCCAGAGCAGGGGCTAAGGGGTCCCTGAACCGGTGTAGACTGGCTTATGCAGAATTGGGCACATCTGTGCCCAACAAAGCATTTCCAGAGGGTGGGGGAGGCTACTCCTCCCCTGCCTTCACACCATTTTCCAAAGGGAGAGGGTGTCACACCCTCTCTCAGAGGAAGTTCTTTGTTCTGCCATCCTGGGCCAGGCCTGGCTGGACCCCAGGAGGGCAGCTGCGTGTCTGAGGGGTTGGCAGCAGCAGCAGCTGCAGTGAAACCCCAGGAAGGGCAGTTTGGCAGTACCAGGGTCTGTGCTACAGACCACTGGGATCATGGGATTGTGCCAACTATGCCAGGATGGCATAGAGGGGGCAATTCCATGATCATAGACATGTTACATGGCCATATTCGGAGTTACCATTGTGAAGCTACATATAGGTAGTGACCTATATGTAGTGCACACGTGTAATGGTGTCCCCGCACTCACAAAGTTCAGGGAATTGGCTCTGAACAATGTGGGGGCACCTTGGCTAGTGCCAGGGTGTCCTCACACTAAGTAACTTTGCACCTAACCTTTACCAGGTAAGGGTTAGACATATAGGTGACTTATAAGTTACTTAAGTGCAGTGTAAAATGGCTGTGAAATAACGTGGACGTTATTTCACTCAGGCTGCAGTGGCAGGCCTGTGTAAGAATTGTCAGAGCTCCCTATGGGTGGCAAAAGAAATGCTGCAGCCTATAGGGATCTCCTGGAACCCCAATACCCTGGGTACCTCAGTACCATATACTAGGGAATTATAAGGGTGTTCCAGTAAGCCAATGTAAATTGGTAAAATTGGTCACTAGCCTGTTAGTGACAATTTGGAAAGAAATGAGAGAGCATAACCACTGAGGTTCTGATTAGCAGAGCCTCAGTGAGACAGTTAGTCACTACACAGGTAACACATTCAGGCACACTTATGAGCACTGGGGCCCTGGGTTACCAGGGTCCCAGTGACACATACAACTAAAACAACATATATACAGTGAAAAAATGGGGGTAACATGCCAGGCAAGATGGTACTTTCCTACAGTGACCCCCGGGTCCCTCCATTGCTTTCAATAGCAAACCCGATGCCTACTTTGCCTACTGCACCCGTCCGCCCCTGTGGCACTGAGGGTGTGTTTTGTGTGCGTGTGTGTGTGGCCCCCTGCGCTCTACAAAATCCCTCTGGTCTGCTCTCCGAGGACCTGTAAGCAGACTAGGACCGGAGCACCCCTATTCTTCATAGACACCTATGTGTTTTGGGCCCTCCTGCACCTGACCGGCCCTGTGTTGCAGGTGCTGTGGCTTAGGGGTTGCCTTGAACCCCCAATGGTGAGCTGCCTATGCCCAGGAGAATGACTGTGTAACTGCTTTACTTACCTGAGAAACCTAACCAAACTTACCCCCGCCCCCGCCAGGAACTATTGATTTTTGCACTGTGTCCACTTTTAAAATAGCTATTTGCCATTTTAACCAAAACTGTGTGCACTACTGGTTTAAATCAAAGTTCTATACTTACCTGTGTGAAGTACCCTGCATTTTATGCACTTACCTCAAATCTTGAATCTTGCGGATCTAAAATAAATTAAGAAAATATTTTTTTCTATATAAAACCCATTGGCCTGGAGTTAAGCCTTTGAGTGTGTGTTCCTCATTTATTGCCTGGGTGTGTACACCAAATGCCTAACACTACACTCTGATAAGCCTACTGCTCGACCACACTACCACAAAATAGAGCATTAGTATTATCTAATTTTGCCACTATCAACCTCTAAGAGGAACCCTTGGACTCTGTGCACACTATCTCTCACTTTTAGATAGTATATACAGAGCCAACTTCCTACACCCTACATGTCACTAACCAAAACACTCTTCACCTGCTGCCACTGCCGCATCTCATGCAACACAGTACTGCCAGCCCGCACTGCATCTCGCACTGCTTCTACCCAGTAGACCACAAACAATCTGGAACGTATCCAATGTACCCTGCTTAACGCCCATTCCCTCTGCAAATATGCCAAGGAAATCTTGGACACCATTACCACCCCCCCACTGAACACTGCCTTCATCACAGAAACATGGCTGAACCGCTCCTCAAACCCCAACATCACCACCGCATATCCCAACAGCCTGAAGGTGATACACCAAGACCGCACCAACAAATATGGTGGAGCATCACCATCATCTTTGAGGAAACCATCCGATGCACCGCCAACAACGATAAACTCACTCCTTTCATGGAACACCTCAGCTTCTAACTACAGACTGACGCCAATACTACAATAAGAGGTATCCTCATTTACAAACCCACGAACCCTGACCAACTTTCTACGATGCCATCTCCAACCTCATTGCCCCCTAGCCGGGATTCCTACCACTATGTCCTACTCGGCGACCACAATTTCCATGTCAACGACCCCAATGCCGGCAACTACATCACCCTCCTGAAGAACCTGAACAACATTGGCCTCACCCAACTGGTCACCGAACCTACGCACAAAGCCACTCAATGCCATCTTCACCTCCAGTGACAGCCACATCACAGAACTCACCTGGACCGACCATGCCATTAATCACTTCACCATCTCCAACGCTCAGCAAACCATCACCAAGCATCACAGCTCCTCCCACTGCAACTGGTGCAAGGTAACCCGAGACACAATGAATACAGACCCTCAGCACAACCCAACCTGAAGCTTCATCGGATCTTGACCAGGCCCTCCAAAACGTCTCTGCATGCATCACCAAACACGCTGCCAGAATCGGCCAACCGAAGCAGCAAAAACCAACAAAAACTAAAAACAAGCTGCGGATACACCCCAGAACTCAGAACCACCAAGCACAACTGCTACCAACTCAAGAAATATGGCTCCCCAAAAGGAGCCCCTCCGACAGATCCGCTCACAAAGCAGCCCTCAGCAATTACCTCCTGCACATCTAGGAAGCCAGAAAAGCAGCCATCATAGTTCACATGACACTGTGGCCAACCACATGAAGGAACACTTCAAAATAGTGAAGGAATTTAGAGTGAAGATGTGGTGTAATGGCCAGAGCTGCCGACTTTAGAGCTGAGGAACCAGGTTCGAGTCTCGGCATTGGCTCAACCTCCTGTGTTTCTGGGCAAATCAATTAATCTCCCCATGTCTACCAAAAATTAATGTGTCCTTGTGTAATGTAACTGGCGCTCATGTAAAGAGCTCCAATACCTTTGGGTCGGATTTGCACTATATAAAAAGGCAACAAAAAAAACAATTCCAACCCAACAGCCACAGAGAACACGATTCACCCTGCCCAAGAACTCTGAGACACCCTCTCTGACTACTTCCACAGGAAGATCGCCACCTTCTACAACAACTTCGGCCCCCAACCCTCTGCTCTCAACCTCAAGCAACCAGCGCACACCAGCCAACTGATTACCGCCTGCTCTTCTCTCACCACTTAGACCACCATGGTCATCATGTTTCCATCCACTCCGGAGCACCCACCAACTCCTGCACCCACCATCTCTTCAACCTCGGAACCAACCCAGTCAGCACCGAATTCACTAGCATCATCCACACATAATTCTCTACAGCAGACTTCCCAGACAGATGGACACACGCAGAGAACAACCCCTTTCTAAAGAAACCCTCTGCCAACCCCAGCGATCTCAAAAATTATCAACTGATTTCCCAGCTCCCCTTCTCAGCCAAAGAACTTGTGAAAGCCATCATTCAATCAATAAATCAATCACTATAATTGTAAAGTGCTGCTAGTCACCCGCTAGGGTCTCAAGGCGCTGGGGGGGGGCAGTAAGTTAGTAGTTGTCAATGAACAGGGATCAGACGAAGAGCCAGGTTTTTAGGTCTTTTCTGAATTGCAATAGAGTGGGAGATCTGAAGTGGATGGGAAGGAAGTTCCAGGTCTTGGCGGCGTGGTAAGAGAAGGAACTTCCTCTGGCTGTGGCTTTCCGAACACGTGGGATGGCGGCGAGGTCGGTGGAGCTGTCTGGTGGGCGTGTATAAGTGGAGTTTGTGGTTGAGGAATTCTGGTCTGGCATTGTGAAGAGCTTTGTAGGCGTGAGTCAGAAATTTGAATGTAATTCTATTGTCTATTGGGAGCCAGTGCAGGTCCCTCAGTAGGGCGGAGGTGTGGCTGTGTCTGGGGGTGTTCTTTATGAGACGGGCAGAGGCGTTCTGGATGCATTGCAGTCTTTTCCGTACCTTGGTGGTGGTTCTGGAATAGAGTGCGTTGCCGTAGTCCAGGCAGCTGCTGACGAGGGCCTGTGCGACTTTTCTTTTGGATTCGGTTGGGATTGATTTGAAGATCTTCCGGAGCATGCGCATGGTGTTGCAGGAGAGAGAGAAGACTGCGCTGACTTGATTGTTCATCGAGAGTGCTGAGTCCAGGATAAATCCGAGGTTGCGGGCGAGGTCGGTGGGGGCCGCAGAGCTTCCGAGGGCAGTGGGCCACCAAGAGATGTCCCAGGCTGACGGGTTGTTGCCGATGATGAGGACTTCTGTTTTTTCAAGGACTTCTGTTTGTTCAACGGCTCACTGAATACCTGGAACAAAACCCCTACTTGATGCCTCACAATCAGGATTCCTTGGCAACCACAGCACTGAGACTGGGCTGATTGCTGCCAAAGACAACATCAGAACTCTCCTCGACCTCGGAGAAACTGTGGCCCTGAACCTCCTCGACTTCGCTGCTACTTTCAACAAAGTCTCCCACCACATCCCCATTGACAGTCTCTACAACATCTGCATATAGCAAAATGCCCTCATGTGGATCGCCTGCTTTCTTACAGGACGTACATAGAGCATCCGGCTACCTCCCATCACCTCCTAACCCAAGGACATCATATGCAGCGTACCCCCAGGATCATCCCTCAGCCCCACCCTGTTCAACACCTACATGACTCCCCTCAGAGACATCCTCAAATCCTACGGCCTATGCAGACTACACTCAACTAATCCTCCCTCACTGAGAACCACTCCAATACCAAAACCAACTTTTGTGATGCCATGATTAGAGTAGCCAACTGAATGAGAGAAAATTGCCTCAAACTGAACTCCGACAAGACAGGAGAACTCATCTTCAGGAAGAATACCTCCCTTTCTAGGTGGCTAGCAGAACTCAGATCAACACCCACACCAATAGACCATGCATGCAACCTAGGCATCATCCTCCACAGCAAACTGACCATGAAACGTCAAATCAACGGGGTCATTTCCTTCTGCTTCCATTCCCTCTTCATGGTCTGCAGAATCTTCAGATGGATCCTAGTCAACACCAGAAAGACTGTCTCTTAGGCCCTCACCACCAGCTGCCTCAAGTACAGCAACTCTCTTTATGCCGGCATCTCCACCCAGCTCCTCAAAAGGCTCCAGACCATACAGAACTCCGCAGCCAGACTCATCCTGGACCTCCACAAATGGATCCACATCAACCCTCAGCTCAGAAACCTCCACTGGCTCCCCATCCAGAAGGGATGCCAGTTCAAGGTCCTCACGCACGCCTACAAACTCTACATGATCAAGCACCACCCTGCATCAACCATGGACTGAATTTCCATCTACCTAAAAGATATCTACCCTCCTCCTCACTTGCCTGTATGTACAACCCCCACATCTGTGGAAGCCGCAGTGGGAGTCACTCCTTCTCCTACATCACTTCCAAGACCTGGAATGGCCTGCTCCTACACCCCCGAACAGCACCCTCTGTGGCGGACTTCAGAAAGAAACTCAAACCTGACTTTTCAATGGAGACACAGCCACCTCATTTCCCAGTTATGCCAGGGGTGACAGTGCCATGCTATAGAAATGCCAATTGACTGATTTACATTGAACACAGACTTAAAGTTGATGCCCCTGTTTGACACCATTTCCTTGGGAAAACTCACCCAGGTAAAAATCCCCATCAGGACCTTAGCCACTGCAGGTGCAATTGCAGTCCTCGGAGGACCTTGGTGTATCATATGGCATGGTTCACCAAGAGCAGGATAAATCTGTTGCCAGAGGCTGCCTGGTAGTAGGGGGCCTATATTGTTGATGCCAAGCCTTTTAAAGACAGGCAAGGGATTTAGGGGAGCTTTCAGTTTTTTTTCTTTTCTTCTAACTGGCCTGGCAGGTTAAGCAAGAATATATCTGAGGAAATATGTATCCTGGGCCAGTAAACGTGGGGGACATGCCTGGCAAAGGTCTTCACCTGCCCCAGATGTTCTGCCAGGGGTATCTCACGAGCCAGCCCAAGTAGAAAGGCCCTGTAGCATTGGGAGACTTCCAGTGCCTGCCTTGCCCCATACACAGATGCCTTAGGCTCACTATAGCGGAGGCCTCTCTCCCAATCGATGCAGTGATCTCCAGAGGTATCAGAAACTGCCTGGGTTTCAGCCTGTTGCCTAATGCCCACCAGGGCTGGGCACTCTCTCTGTGCCTTACAGAACTCCTCCCTGGCGGGTCCCCTTTCTTCTTGCCACCCAGCAAGCTCAGGCAGGTCACCAAGGGAAGCAACGTCTCCCCATTAGGCACCCGGGTGGCCTCCTACAGTGCCCCATCCACCTCTTCTGTGGGACATTCAGGGGCTGGTTTCCAATGCCTTTGCCCTTGCCTCTCTTGGCAGCTGTCTGGGCCATTTTCCCAGGCTCCAGACCGCCTTGACTCCCTTTCTGGGAAGCCATGGACCTGGTGGTCACACTGACCTACAAAGGCAAACTCAACATTTCCAGGTGTCACCTGAGCTACACTTCCTTCCTGACAGTGTGCTCAAGATCATTCAACTCAGCAAACAACCTACAGCAGGGCTCACAGCAACTCTCAGAAGGCCTCAAAGGGATTTAGAGTCACAGGGTTGTAGCTATGCCGACTGTCTGCTACTAAACCTGGTGGAATGTATATGGAATCACTTCCTCTGAGGACAGCAGATGACACTTTACCATGGTCATACTGGCTCCTGTATCCCCGAGTGCCTCCACCCTTTGCCCACTGATGGTGACCCGCTGTCAATACTTTGCATTATTGGAAGGCAAGTGGGCTTTGGGCACCACCTCCTTGCCACCCAGGGACACTAGGGTAACCTCACTGACCCCTCCCGTCTCCCCCACTAATTAGGGCCATCTTCTCTCCAGGTAGTACACTAGCAAACCAGGGGGTTTTCCTTTAGGGGGAGGCTGTTCCCTCTCTCGGCACTTGGGATCACCCTTGTTAATGCCCATATTCATAATATTCTTAGCACCTGGGGTAAGACTTGCTGTGAATCTTGTCAGAGAAGTTTTTCATTTGGTGGCCAGATTGGGATTGGGACCCTTTCCTTTGAGAACTATTTTGGGGGCCTTGAGAGACTCATTCTTTTTGTCTCCCCCCTCTTTCTTCTGGTGGGAACACTGGCTACTGGCAGCCCTAAAATGCACCAAGTACTAAGACCAACAGAAGCAAAAACCCAGAAAAGATTGGAGGTAAGTAGGTAAAACGTTTAGGTAGAAGACCACCATAAGGCTGACAGGTCTAACGCTTGGAATGTATGTAAGAGGCAGTAGAGATGCATGATAATTTGTAAGCAAAGTAGGATCATCCCTAACTGTTGTAGATTTAACCAGGAGCATATATCTTCTAGAGATTGCATGCGGTTGGTAGGGGTAGGTGCAGCCCCTGGACAGTCTGGCCGCAAAGCCAATATCAGAGTTTGAAGTTCTGACAAGGAGCTCTGTATTGCTTTGGTTAAGTCACAGGATAATGTATGCCATATTTTTTTAATGGCGTCAAACATTCGCCCTTCTGTCGACTCATTCACTTTTCAGCCTCCTGGGGACAGCACTTCTTCACATGCAGGCTTAACTGCTACTGTTTTGAAAACAGACTAGGGGTAGTGTTAAATTTTATGATGTTTTCAAAACAGCAGCAATGTTCAGCTTCAGTCTGCTGTTTGGTTTGCTTTGCTAACAGGGCTGTCAATCTGGAGCGCATGAGATACTAATGACAGCCCTGGTATTAACTACACTGCCTGCCCCTGCACTCCTCGCCTTCCTGTGTGCCTCGCCTTGTCACCGCATGACGTCACGTCATGCGGCCTCACCGTCTTCATCATGCAGCAGGGTAGACAGTGGTAACCAGGTCCAGGCAGCAGCAGCCGAGAGACTAGTAGTAGCAGACTAGTAGTCCACCACCAGCAGTCATTAGTGTGCCATTGCTACTACAGCAGCCGAGCAGCAACTTGGTAAGTGGCTATGAGACATTGAGAGTCACTGTATCATTATATTTGCGATTGCGAGCAATAAATCCCCTTACAGTGTCCCTATCCCAATAAAATGTCCAGCATCGCAGAGAAGTCACTGCGGATAGCATTAACCACTAAAATATTTCACAGTCAATGTAAGATTGGTGTAGGCGGGCGGAGCTCTAGTTCACTAAGTCACAGCTTTTTGGTGTCTACTGGGAAATGATGAAGGCCTAGCCCCTGGTAATAAAGATAACTAGATGCCGTGATAACAGGCAAAGGGGGGCAATTGTTATTTCTTTATTTATGACTTACGTTTATCGCCACAAAGAAGACAAGGTGCTCTGACTTATAAAGCACCTAATTATTGATTCATTATGAACATGAGAGTCTGGGAGTGCACTGTGCATAAAATGAGAAATCGCTGTATTTAAAAAAGAACATATTTAAACTGTGGACAACATATGCTATATTTTTCTTTGCAGGCCTTTGCTGTCAAATACATCTTCTGCCTTGTTTACTCCTTTTGAAAAACTATACAATATGTACATAAGCCTTGCTTAATTCCAAAAAAATGGTTTTAGATTAGTTGATTGTGCCTGAGGGTTGTCTGGTTATGCCGAGAAATTGCATATAACAAAGAAAAGTTTTAGTAATGGGAATGTTCTTATTCTGTGAGGTAACCGAAAGCATACACACTATCTCACAATAAACTAAGCTCTAGACTGGGCGTCTGTCCTGGTGCACGGGGCAAGGCTGCAGCAGGCACCGTGGAATGTTCCTTAATAGTCTAATATTAGAACATTTCATGTAGGAGCCCATGGTTCAGTACTCCGCCTCATCAGCTGTCAGCCCCATACATCATGGTAGGGATTTTGCATTCTGCAAAGTACCTTTCAGCAGGATGACTCACCGAGTAGCATTGAAATAAAGGATACAATTACTTAAACTGGCAAGGCCATCTCAGCCTTTCATCTACCGAAGTCGGTGAATACAGCACTATTATATAGAGTAATAGAAATCTTTGCTATTTACAGCGCTTACAAACTCCAGAAGTATGCCATAAAGTTTAATGTAAAAATAAGTTATTATCATTGCAAGTAGTATAAGATCATAACTTGGAGACTGGATATTGAAATGGTTGAGATGATTACCCACTGGGGCTGCAGTCAGCAGTGGGTCTAAGCCCCAAGACCACAATTGAGATGAAAACTCTAACAAGATTTTACAGAATTAGCTGTAGGCAGAGTAAACCACTAACTGGGGTTTATTGGTCACTATCAGGACACACACAATTGGCTTGATGAAAAGGCACATATTTGTGAAGGTGCTGCAAGTCATGCTACTGTGAGTGGTGGGGGACCGTAAGGATGTTTTAGACTGAGACTCGTCACTTTGTAATGTCTATTTTACGTACCTGAGAGCCCTCTGCACATTTAAACCGCGCATTATATCAATACAGCCCTCACCACAGGTGAAGTTTTATCTCAGATCTTTCGGTAATGGATGTAAATTTCATCCAGCCTGTGACATATGCTTGTTTCATTCACTTTAAAAGGATGAATGACTGAATCGTCTTTGGGACTAAAATGCATTAACACGCAATTGATACATATGTTTCTGCAAGAGGTGCATTAAACTGTTGGGCTCTATTTCTGTCACGTAAAGCAAATGTCCACCAGGTTGCACAGGTCTCTGCAGCAGGCACATTAACCCAACACTGCCTGGGAAATAGTTGTTGTCCAATAGTCTTAGGGGAGACTGTTATCCGTTACCGCTTCTGCATTGAAGAAGGGACTACTGCTCACTGACTCCAACCCCGATGCCTCTGCACCACTCATAGGTTTTGCACTGCGCATAGGGAGGATATCTTCTAGGACCTTAACCCAATGGTCTGTTGGTAGTATCACTCAAATTG
The DNA here is from genome assembly GCF_031143425.1 of Pleurodeles waltl. NCBI lineage: Eukaryota > Metazoa > Chordata > Amphibia > Caudata > Salamandridae > Pleurodeles > Pleurodeles waltl. Next base: position 316,157,040 of record NC_090442.1, on the reverse strand, counting down.
CAAAATTATATAACACCGGCACTCTGATGAGCTTCCAAGAGCTCCGCAAGCAATATGGCTTAAACGGAGGGCGATTCTTAACATCTGGACGCATAAAAGCGGCACTGCGTGCCCAAAAGCAGGTGGTTCAACAAGAACCACCATCATATACGTTCTTACAGACCTTACACACATTCGGACTCGGCTGTTAGCTCGATAATTTGCTGCACCGCACCCAACTTTGACGCAACCTGTTGATGCAGAGATGGCCTCGTTTCCGGACCAGTGGGAAACTGACATGGGCAGAGTATTTAATAACAAGCAATGGCAAAGGGCGTTGCAATATCCCCATAAAGTATCACATAACCCCGGATTTCATGTAATACCGTTTTAAATCCTACGCACAGCATAATTTACCCAGTCTAGAACAGGGAAAAATGTCCCTTATGATTCTACAGATTGCCCCCTGATGCATGACCTCGGATGCTGATTTCTTCCACATGTTGTGGTAATGCATGTGTCTCACCCACTGCTGGAGTCAGGTGGTGGCCACACTAGCTATTGCCATTGGGAAGCCCAGCTGAGACCTTGGGCTTCTTTAAGAGAACTGGGTCAGACAGGGCATGGACTTGACTGGTGGATCTAGCTTAACCTCTCCCATTTGTGCGATAAACCATTCATCTCACAGCCATCCTGTGTACCCCATTCCCCAAACACAACTCTGGAGGAACTGTTGAATAATACATGGCTGCAGTTTATTACAAATCATACGTGGCTCAAAACACACGTGGTCGGCAGTCAATAATATGACCCATGCAAAAGATCTGTTATCTGCTCTTGTCTGTTATGACTATCGGGGTCCCAGCATGCTCCGGCGGCTAGGCTTCCCTTTCTGCCAAGTTCTTGTGGGCAGCTTCTGACCTTGTCTGGGCCGTAAGTGCTGTGCCCTCCCACTTCCTCCACCCCTGCTGTCAGGCATCCAAACGGCGCTATTAGGGTCCTCCTTCATCTTTGAGCATTGTGTTTCAAGGCCAATTGACCTTCTGTCGTGCTGCTCGTGGTTTCACGACCGCAGGCAGCTCCCCCTCTTTTCTTCATGAGTAACCGAGGCGCTCCAATTCCCCAACTATGTTAAGTAAACACGTCACTACCAACTCCTGACAGATGCACCCCATCTGCTGCTCGATACCCTGGTGACCTTAGATTAATGAGACCATGCCTGACAAAACCCCATGAGTTAGCCCTGCAGAGTTTGTATATGGAAATATTTAGTTTCCTCCTAAACCGCTCAACCGCCAAAGTATCCCGTGCCCCCTGCCATACCTCTCTGGCTATGATTCCTGACCATATTATCTTGTCCGGGCACATAAGCCTTGCTATCGCTGTATGTCCTGCTGTCATGGCCCTAATCTCCCTCCTACCCACGTAGGCAAGGTCATTCCCGCCCAGATGTATACCTACTGCATCATGGGGCTTTCCCTTTTGATCGTGCCTGGCTGGCCTAGCCAAATCACTTTTGTGTTGTGCAACCATAGCCCCCAGTATGCGTTCCAAGCTTCCACCCATTGCTGTGCTCTGGATATGAATGAGTGGCCCCAGATCCAAACGGTGCGCTGTCCCTTGCCAGGGTCTGTCAGGAGAGGAATAACATTTTAGGAGCTTGAAGGCCTTACGTAAGCCTTGTAAGCCCCGGAATTTCAATGTCCTATGTAAGTGGTTCCCAAACATTTTCGACCCACGGCTCCCTTGATCTATTGGCCACTGGCTGCGGCTCCCCATTATGTTACTTTTTGTTGGCGGGTGGGGGATGTAAGCCTGGCCTAGGGAGTACATCCATTTTTCTCCCTGAAAAGAATTGGGATGACGCCAATGAAGGTATTGTAATTCTATATATAACTGTAAAAAATAAAAATGTAACAGTTGTTTAATTACAGCATGCATAGGGTTTTTTAGTAAGGGGAAAATATTGGTTGACGGTAACCCTAGTAAAATGGGCAGGTCTCATTTTTATGTAGTTATAACATAACTGTTTAAATATTGTGAAATGTAGAATCCCTTTAGTTGTGTTTAACCACCAGAGGGCGCTCAAGGACAAAATTAAAAAAGAGCTGCTACAACTGAGTAGTTTTATTTTGTACGAACTGGCCCAAGGGCTATAAATAGCTCAGTGGTTCCCAAACTGTGTGCGGCGCCCCTGGCTAGTTTTGATGGCGCACCAGCGAGCCGCGGCGCACAGATTGGGAACCACTGTCCTATGTGCTTGATGCGCTTTTCGTCAAGCCTGTGCACTGCTGCTGTAGTTGCAGCACCTATTCTAAATGAGTGGGAACCAAAGCTGATAGGGTTGAGGCCCTCATTCTCTAGTGTCATTTTCATGACTGCAGTAGTTTGGAACTGGCTTGGGTACAAACCATCTTTGAGCCTGAACAAAGGTTTTCCTGGCGGGGCGCCACTACCCACATATGTGCACAACACACATACTGGGCAAACATCGCTATTCTCAAGATAATTCAGCCATGACCATTTTCCCTTGCCTAACTGATCAGTTTTTGACTTTCTGAGGTGGGCCACCACCCAGTCTTGTCCAAACGGTATGTCTTTGCCCAGAAGGCATTTTGTTCTCATGTTCGCTTTCAATAGAGCTACAAGCTTGCCCACTCTGTATGCCCCAAAGAAGGCTTACCAAAACAGCAGTCTTTCAAATTCATCTATGCAAACCTCAGTGAGAGTTGCCAATAATTGTTTTAGAATGCTAAACTCAATTGAGCACCTTTGGTCCTGTGGCTTGGGCTGCAGTCTACCCCAGCCTTCATGGCAGTCCTGCATATAAAAGCGTTGGTAGGGTCCCTCCCCCTGCCAGCTTAGCGTGAAAGGCTACTGCGCTCAGGCGTGTCTGTGCCCAAATTCTGCTCTGGCCATTTGCGTATGCCTTTGCTGTGAACCCTTGTGCATCTTGCACAGACACTGCACTCTGCTCCGGCACCCCTGTTGCCCAACTAAATGTCTCCCAGCACTTACAATATCTTGCTTTGGTTTTCAGGGCTAGGGCATTCGCTACTAACATTGTCAGCTCAGGTCCACTAACTCCCAAAGGTGGCCAGGTATTTGCATTATCTTCTTGTCTGTATCTGGTGCCAGCTCTCTGAATCTCTGCTATTGGAAACAAGATAAGGCATCAGCAATGTTGTTCTCACAGCCCAGGATATGCCTTGCCCTGAGTCCTATATTCCCTTTCAACTGGCAGCTCACCAAGTGCCATAACAGGCACATCATTGGTGGGTTCTGCACTGTACCCAAGTTAATAGCCTGCACCACTGCGTGGTTGTCTGACCACAAGGTGACCTGCTCGCTGAGTAACCAGGAACCCCAGATCCCAAAAGCCACCATAAAGGGGAACAATTCCAACGAGATAATGTTACGCACCCTGCCCTTCTGTTCCCAGCTGAGGGACCACCGCACCACCATCCAGGCTGAACCCAGCATCATGCCGAAGCCTTCCTCTCCAGCTGTGTCTTTAAACAGTTCCATTTGACTGGCAGGCACCCAGGGTTCTCGCCACAGCAGACTCCCATTAAAGCTGTCCAATAATTCTACCCACTGCTCCAGATCCTATTTCACCCCACTGGTCAACCTGACCCTATGATGTGCTTTCATCATCCATCTGGTCAGCCACGCTAGGCGCCTGGCAAATGGCCTGCCCGCTGGGATAACCCTGTTGGCAAAGTTAAGCATCCCAAGTCACTGTTGCAGCTTCACCAGATTTGCTTTTTTCTTCCTGCTGAGTGTCTCAATCCAGTTTCTCAATTCCACCAATTTCGTCTCAAGGAGCCGGCACACACCTTCCACTGTGTCCAGATCTATGCCCAGGAATACCAGTGTCATCACAGGATCTTCTGTCTTTTTGCTCACCTGTGGCACCACCAGCTCCTTTGCTAGCCCGCTAAAGGATTGCAGTAGGGTCTCATAATATGTTGTGCCCTTTGCCTCTATTAAAAGGAAATCATCCGGATAGTGGGTACACCCACCCTCTGTGAATGCGCGACCTCCATGCGCATTCCAAGAAACTGCTGAATGCCTCAAAATAAATGCAGGAGATGGCGCACCCCATCGGGAGGCATTTGTCGTAAAATAAGTTGTCCTCTAGTTTGATAGCTGTCTGGGTGGACTGGAAGGAGGCAAAATGCTGATTCTATATCCACCTTTGAAAATAAGGCCCCTCTGGCCGCTGCTTTGATCAGCTCAACTGCGTCATCTACTGTTGCGTGGGAAACTAAACTCTTGTCTTGCTCCAAGCCACCATTTACTGATGGTGTATCAATCTGAAGTTACCTTGCTCTTTTTTTGGGACTAGGCCCAAAGGGGAGATCACAAAATTATCTAAAGGGGGTTCCAGAAATGGGCCTGCCACTCTACCCAGTGAATCTTCCCTGTCAATCTTCAGCTTAGCCAACTCCAAGTTGTCCCTGAATGACTTCAGGTTTCTCAACTCTCGAGGTTCGGGGAGGACATGGGGAGGTATGATAAAATCTACACTAAATCTTTCAGCTAGCGGTTGCATGTCATTCTTCTTTGGATATTCTGCAAGAAATTGTAGCAGTCTGCCGACCAAAATGGGAGTTCAGAGCTGCTTGACCTCTCATGCCTTCTTCACTGTTGGTTGGTCTGCTGTTCTCTGGCCTCTTCGTGTTCCCCTGCCCCTTTCTGTTTCTTGCAGTCCAATAGTGGGTGGGCCCCCCTGCAGCTGCTGCAGCAATGCCTAAATGTAAAGGCCAGCCCCCACCTGCACTTGTCCCTGTCAAACTTCTAGCAATTTGTTGGCCCAATCTTCAACCCCCTGTTAGCTGCTGTGGGCCTACTTTCCGTGGTACGCTGTGGTTCAAATCTCCATTTCCCCCCTTTGCGGACGAAAATGAAATTCCCGATTAGAGCCCCTTTCCCTAGCAGCTACCATGTTATTTGTGTAGCCCTCGACATCTTGCTGATTCCATTCAATGACCGGCCATGTCTGTATCTTTTCCCAAAACACTTCATCGTAATGCAGCCATACCTCCCCCTGGTATTTTTTTTGGGCTGCATGCACTCACTGCTCATGCAGAAACAATCCTGCCGCACTCCCTGGGAACTTTTGCACAAAGACACTAGCCAGAATCCTAAAGGTCTTGAGCCAATTCTCAAATGTTTTTTTGAACTCTAGGCTTACACCTGTCCCTTCTGTCTTCCTCCTTCTTATCCTGCGTTGTCAGATCTAGCCCTGCTTTTTGCATCTCCAGGAGTGAAAATATATTGATAAACTCCTTCCACCATATCCTCTCCTTCACTGCTAGTGGGATGAGACTGGCTAGGCCTGTCTCTCTTGCCATTATTGGCAGATCCCCAGGGGAAGGCCAGCTATATGCATTTGCTAGTTTATTTTGCTCTACTGCTTGGTTTGGCTCTTTAGCTCATACCTTACTGGCGCCTTCTTTCTCTTTGGCCACCCCTGTTTCTGCTTCCTTGCCACTGCCCAGATTCTTTTCTGGCTCCTTTTTGGCCCCAGTGCCCTTGCACCAGGGGCCCGTGCCATCTTCAGTACCGCTTCATGCTCCTGAGCTTCTCCCATTTTCTTTCCGTGTAGAGGTAGGTGCCATCCCGATGCCCCCTGTGGGCCCTTGTGTGCAGCCTGACCATGGTGTCATGCCTTGCCAAAAGAAAAGAGGAAACCCATTGGAAAACTACTTCCTTGCCCCAGCCAAGGCCACCAATTAGGAGCCACCTGCATCTGACTCCCATGTCCCAGACTAGGACAGGGAGCCCAGTCCCCTGTCCAAGGTCCAGCCTGTTGGTTTGGAAGTCAGTTCTGTGCCTCACCATCTGCTTGCTTCCCCTGCTGTATTGTGTTTACTACCCCAACCTGTGTCCCCAGGTTTGTGATTGCTCCATTAGCCCTCCCCATGCTTGCTTGACTGCCCGCTTTGCGCTGCACTAGTGGCTCAGCATACCCACTAGGCTGCTGGCTTCCTCCTTGTTCTGCCACTGTGCAGGCTACAGGTGATGCAGTTCACTACTCCTCCTCACCCCAGCTGCTCTCTTCACCGCTGCTGCTCTCCAGAGTTTCCACTGTGGGAGGATCTGGCAACTCGCTCCTGTTTGACGCCAGGCACCACTTTGCCTTACCATGACCCCTGTGCCCCTTGCAGTGCTTTGCTCTTGTTAGAGGCCACTGTTTTGGCTGCAAGCCCTTTTTGCGCCAGGCTGAGTGGGGGCCTGTTACTCACTTGTAGAGGCTTTCTTGCAGTGTGCCTGGACTTCCCTGGGCGCTGCTCAAGCACCCCTGGTTTCGACACTTGTGCATCAACCCACGCTTTTCCTTTCTTAGCCACCAGCCACCTAGCTGCCATAAACATCACTTGCAAGTTGTCGTCTAGGTCAGGCCATGAGGTCACCCCTGCTTTTGTTTGGGGTTTCTGTTTTGTGCAGGCTCGCCGTCATTATCTGCCAGCTTGGCAGGGTACTTCCTTTCACGCTTTGCCATGATCACTACTCCTGTTCCTGCTTGAAAAAAACATCTCCTACCTTAAGCTGCCTCTTCCTCTGCTCAGCTGAAGCTTCACTTCTAGTCACTTGCGCCACCGCTAATATTTTGCAGCTTAAAAGCACTTGACACTTTTCAGCCCTACTATGGCCAAACCTGTGCGTACATCCCTGGTGTCCCTTTACACATTCCGCAGACTGAGAGAATGCGTCTGTTCCGATTGCCACCATTTAGCACTTTTAAGAAGCCATAGGACGTCCTCAAGCTTTTGTGTGTTGTGTACCTTGACAATCGCCGGGGCTCGGCCGCCGCCCCGCCAAATGCCTCCATGCCCCACTCATCTGAAGGCCACCTGCTGCCACACAACGGAGCTGCCTGCCCCGTGCCTTGCTCCTCGCGGGCTCCGACCATCCCACTGGAGAGTCTCCTCACTCCACAAGGTTACAAGGCAGCCTGCTGCCATGTGACCGAGCCACCTTCTCCGTGCCCTTTGCTTAACTCTGTGCTTGATCTCTCACGGGACGCTCAGCCGCAGGTTCCCTCCATCCCTTCGATGAGCCTCCTCGCTCTTAAGGCTGAATCCAGGTAGCCTTCTGCAACACGACGGGGCAACTTGCTCCACGCCCCGTTCTCAAACCAGTGTTTTTGGTTCCTTCAAGCTGGCCGCTGCCTCGCCACACACCAGTCAGATGGCACTCAACGTCCTTGACGCAGAGATAAGAAGACCCTTCGGTGCTTCCAAAGCGGCGCTGTCCGGAAATCCCCACGGTGGGCGGTCTTCTATCCTCATGTAGGGCAGTCCTCTTGTTGTCTAGATTTCCTGCAATGTTCCCTATGGCCATTGGCCCCCTTTTGCCCTGAGGCTCACTCAACCACATTCACTCTGATTGGTGGGTTCGAATCCCGCCAGCAACCTCGATTAAGCCCGTTCTCAGGTGCCTTTTTTCATGGGTTTTCAGACCTCCTGCCTCCTATTCTCGCAGCCGAAAGGCATTCACCGCAGGCATCTCGGCCTGCACTCTTTTTGCCAGGCACACTATAACAATGGCATACAAGACTGCTGTGCCCCCTCCTTTTGTTAAACAGCAGAGTGTACTAATACACTAAGGGCCATGCAAATAAATACCCGTAGCACATAGATAAGGGAAGCTCAATGGAAAAGTGCAGACCCACATAAAAATGCCACCAATCCCCACAAGGCCCACAGTACATCAATCACCATAGAGAAATCACTAGATGAAGAAAGCTGCCCTAAAATGTGCAGAGACTGCAACAGGGAGGGTCGACAACTATGTTGATTGCACAGGAGACGTGGGTGGAATGAAGGGATTACCTGCATGACACACAGGGAGTGGGGGGCCTGCTCACCGAGATTACATGCCAGTTCTCTTTTAGCATTCCTTTCATTTGTTCCCCTTATTCCTGTTCCGTGATCCTGGTGTCAGCCCTCTGGCAACACATTCCTACTCTTGGTCTGTAAGGGTGTGGGCAGAGGAGGTGTTTTATGATTGTTATCTCACTACAGAGTTGGGATACATAGTTTATTGTAATGTTTGTGGCACGTTCCAACAATAATGTTAATTAGATCTCTGAAGAAACAACAAGCGAGTATTTGAATGCGCAGCTATGAAAATGCATTGTACTATTGTAAATATTGCACCTTTGAACTTTATTACATGTAGATTAGTATTGATAAGTGTTCTAACCATGACTGACTTGTGCATGCTGATGCCATTAAAAAATGCTTTACAAAAAAAGAAATGATGTTTCCATCATCTAAGGACCCTTATAAAAACTTTAGAAAAACAATAAAAATTATTTTACAAAAAAAAGTGCTTCCACCAACTAAGGAACCTATCTTAACAAGAGCAATGAGACAGGCTGAATTTGTCCACTAGCCAGTCGCGGCTGGTGACTCAGCATGTTGGCAGGGTGGGAGGGAATATATATATCTATAAACATTTTTTTTTAAACATACTTACCTCGTCGCCGCGCTGCTCCCGTGTCACTGCCATCGCACTCCAGACACAGGCTCCCAGCCTTGCGGCAATAAGCAGCATCATGATTGGCTGCAGCACCCCGGCTGGGCCCTCCAGCGCAGACTGGGAGCCTGTGCAGGCTCTCTCCAACTCGGCACCACAGTGCTGGGTTGAAGAGTGCCCTTGTGCGCATGTGTGTTTGGCTGGCACGAGACGGCCGGCCAAACATACATGCGCACTGAAGGGAGTGCTCTGTGTACTCCCCTCACGCTCGTCACCCCCATGGACCCCGCTGGATTATAGTAATTTTGTTTTTAAAGGTTGCAGCTACAGCTGCTGCTTGCAGGAGGGTGACGTTCCTCCACCCTAATGGAGGAACCACACCTGCCTCTAGCCAGAGTGAAAGCCCCATTGGAAGATACCAAGGGCGTCAGGTCTTTCTTTGAAGTTCATTTGTTGCCTTTTCACCAGCATATCTTCTACTTTAGACAACGCCAGAGTGTTGTGGCGCATTAATAGTGTACTAGAAACAGCCAATGCCATGCAGCATTGACCCAGGGTCCAGATAGGACCTCTGCAAAGGCTAAGTGGCTTAATTCGGTCTTGCTTAAGGGTACAGATTTGCGAGACAACACCAGAGCTTGCCATCCTCATGCCTCTGCATTGGTGGCACCTGGCAGGAACATGACAAGCTCTAGCACCACTTTGCTCTTTATGGATCGGAAGGCAACGTCCAATAAAATGGCCTTACAACAGTGCAAAGGCAATAATCGATATGTCACGAATGTAAGCTATAAAACCAATGTGGACTGACTTATGTAAAACAACCAAACACTGATCAATTTCCTCTTTACCCTTTCTCTGTGTTTGATTGTATATCTGCTGCCTCTAACTAGATTTAAAATAAGCATTTGTAATACAATGGGTCTCGCTTAGTTCGAACAAGTTGTCATCTTTTGACAACAGCGCCCACGAGCAAGAGCAAAAAAAATACATGAGTGGAAACTGAGAAAACAGGACTTAACAAAATTAAATAAAGGTAGCTTTAAATAATAAAACTTTGCAATGTTTTTTGTTCTGCTGGGCAGGTTTTTGCCAGTGACAAGCCTTCTGTTTGAGGGGACCTGGAAGTTAGAACAAAGTAGTACCTCGATCACGTCGGGAGCAGCAGACGGGCACTAATTGAGTTGAAATCAATTAGTGCTTGATCCTTGCTCCATACAGAGGAAAGGGAATGATACCAGACATGCCTTGACCAACTAGGAGGCTGCAAAGAATAGTGCCATGCAAACCAACAAATGGTGAGCAACGAGTGGGCTCCAAGCCCTTTACTGACCACATGACCACATCATTGTCTTGCATGTGAGACGCATGCGCTGGTGCATGCACTAGCATGCTCGACCCTAAAAAAGGGCAATATGTACATACTTTATATTTTTAACTGGTCTAAAACACCTCAAGTGAGGAAGGTCCCAAGGATCAGTAGGCTGTTTGTTTCTCCAAAATCAACCAGAAAGGTTTTTATAAGGAGTTTTCCAATCAGCTACTTCTGCGTCAAACAAGATCACAACCAAGAGAAGGCATGCATGCAAGCAATTTGATCAATCAGTTTATCTAGTTTGTGTTGCTCAACAATTTATTTAGTAGAATGAGAACACTGAAAGTTTTGAACTTTTACAGACCTCGCTGGTGTTCATAGCAGCTTGATCCAAAGTCAATAACTTTGATTGCAGCTTGGCCTTTCTTGCAGAGTAAAATGTTCTCCTAACAGAAGGAAAAAATCAGTGGTCAATCACTGCAAATATATGTGGAGCAGAGCAAACAGCTTGTGAATGTTTAAATTAACCAATCCAATCTCACTCATATTTGAAACTGTGGAGAAGGAATGTAATTAATGAAGGTAGAGGGTAGCTTGAAGTATTTGCTTGAAATGGTTTTTCATTTAAAACATTTTACAATTTTAAGGAGAGCATTACTTGATCCTATTTTGGACTTACGCCCAAACATTAAAATAGTCAACAAAGATCCTCATTACAAGTGTTGCAGATCTAGGTGCAGGCATCAGTTGTTGGGAGTGATATCAAATGCATTATGCAATTACAAGTCCAGTGAGGTCGGAGTGAAGAATAGCATGCATACTCGTTTTTAGCAGATCCTTTTGTGTTAATTCTCAATTACGTCAACATTAGTAGCTCATTCTCAACTATCATATGCTATTTGTTTGGAGAAGAAATAAATGGTACCAGGATAATCTAAGCAGGTAGGTCCTGTAGCGGGTTATCATGGTCAAAAATATTATTTCTGACCCCTTGATATACATCCGTAAAAAATTGTTGTCCATAGATTTTCATTTTTGATTTGTGTTTTTGTATCATTAGAGAAGTAATTTATCTTGGGTAGACATTGCCAATGTGGGCTGATTTTTTCTGGATGACATTTTTAAAAATGGCGGATGTGTTGCAGTGATGATGTAATATTTCAGGAACCATTAGATTTAGATACTTAATTTTGGTGTTAAAACATAGGTTTTGGGTGGTCAAGCAGTCTTATAGAAACAGAAAATAGCTCCTCAGAGCAACCCTTCTGCCATTTTCCAAATTGGTGGCTCTATAATGATGGGTTTTAGCCATCTTATCGGTAATTTATTTTAGTGTTGTTTTGTTTCAGGTTTTCCTTTGATTCAAATTCGTATACATGAGTGAAGAAGGTGGTAGCAGAGGATCATTACCTCCTGACTGTCAGGAATCCCCAAGGTGCCTCCTGCATTATCTGTCAGCATCCCCAGGGATTAGGGTTAAATCATATCTCTGTTCTTGGTTAAACCTTCATGTTGCTAAGTAAACATAATGTGCTGTGTTACATAATTCGTTTTTATCAATGCCTGTTTTTACCAATGTTTGTTTGCTAATGTGAGCAGGTGTAGACATGTGCTTCTAATTGGGCATGGTGACTCATCTCAACTGCTTTCCTGATTGGCTATAAATAGCAGAGAGAAGCATGCCTCCCTGCTTGGCTTTGTTTTGCTTCCTGATCTCAGCATCTGACCTGGCAGTCCAGCCCCTGCTTTCATCCTCGTATTTAGGACTTTTGAGGCAATTATTTTCTTCATTTCTGTACCAGCTGACACCAGGCATTCGTCCAGCACACCCGAAAAGACCTCAGCTAAGTGACTAGTATTCTCCAGGGAGTTTGTTCTTTGTGCGCTGCGCTTTCCTAGAACAGTTGGTGTATTTCAGACCTCATATTTTGGCAGAGTGCTTATCTTGAAGAGACAAATGCATTTCTGAACATTCTACATTATTATTGTAGTTACTTGCCTAAATGTGCTTCAGGAAATCTGCTTGAGCTCAAGTACTACAAAAAGTGACAGCGCAATTTTAAGAGACCATTTACGTGACTTTTCTTTCTCTAATAGCATAAGTCTTTTATTTAAATTGTGTCATTCATGCCTGTGTTTCAGGTTTAAGGAATTTGCTTTTTGAAGGGTTTTTCACACACAGAGTGAAACCAAACCAATCTGTGCCACCCTAACTGTTTGACCCCAGAGTTGACATTTGTATTTCTTGCATTGTTTTTGTTCCTTTTAGTTTTTCCCTATGCATGCAGGAAAGTTATATGTGATATAATTAATGCCCTTGTTTGTCTTTCTTGTGCATGATAAGTGCAACCACAGTTCTAATTGTAGTGTGCAACAGTGAATCTCTGTGAAGCCAGCCCTAGTGTTGCAGTACTTATTGTTATGGTACTCAATCATCAATCAATCAATCCTGACTATTTCGGTAAGTAAAAAACATGCCATTAAAGTACAATACACAACAAAGAAAATAAAAAGCTTTTTAAGAGCAGGAAGGTGCTAAAAAAAATAAAAACACGGTTAAAAAGAACAAAACAAGTTTAAAAATCAAACAGAATAAACAGCCAGATGAGCATCACTTAGTGTAAAAAAAGGTCTACTCAACAAGGAAACTGGTTTCGTGAATCAGTGATGGTTGAAAATATAATACGCCAATATCTATATCCTGAAGAGTAAAGACCAAAATCATGCATCCGATTTAATAAATATACATAAATAAATCTAAAAATTAGTTCCCCAATCTTACTCCTTAAAATTGCTAATCTCAACTGTCAGAATAATACAAAAGATTTTACCACTAATAAAACTATCTGGGTGGATGAATCATATTTTAAAATTCTCACAATGTAAGATGAGGGATCAGTTCCATAGATCTATAAATAATCAATAATATACCGAACCAATATCTATATCCTATAAATCAAAAAGACTGCAATCATACATCCAAGTTTAATAAATATACATAGATAAAACTAAGAATTAACTACACAGTTTTATTCCTTAAAATTGCTAGTCTCAACCGCCAGATTGACTCGAGAAATCTTGCCACTGGTAGAACAATCTGAATGGACGGGTCGCATTTTAAAATTCTCTCAAAAGGAAGACAGGATCTAACCCCTAATTGTTTGCAAAGCGGGATGAGCCAAAGTGCTCTTTGTTTATGATACGCTTGACAGTGGAAAAAAACATGTGGAACGGTTTCTTCACTTTTACAACCCATCGGGCAATATTTGGATCTATTAATTGAGCCGGACCATTTGTACGTTAAACAGCACAAAGGAAGAGACCCGATCCTAAACCTAATAAAAAGGGCACGACCAAATGGAGATAACGCTGCGTCCATAAAAGGCTCGAATTCATAATGACATTTAACAAGTAAGAAATTGTCGGACATAGACAATGGGATGGAACTAACAAATTGGCCAACCTGAACATTATGCCAGAAAGCATCCTTTAACAGCTGTGCAGCATCTTTAGGAATAGAAATAGATCCTGCCAATAGGACCCTAAGCCAAGCTGGTAAAAAGATTTTTCAACAAAGACACACCATTTAATTGTAATAGTAGAATCGCGGCCCACCAAATTACAAAGGCCACAACGAAAAGGGGTTAGGGCATCTGTTGTCCATAACCGAATCCAAAACAGCAGAGGCCTTAAGGCAGCAATCTGTGAAATTGAGAAAAGATTTAGATCCAGGCGAATGGGCAAGGATGGAGTACTCGATGGGACCCTTAGCAACATTATAGTACTTATTGTTATGGTACTCAGTTTGGGTTTTTGGTAATGTAGTGTTAGTAATTGTGCCAACAGTTATTATTATCCAAGAAAAGTGCTGGAGCATCCTGGTGTTCTTCTACCACTCCTGTGCCCATATCAGAAAGAGAGATTCAGTTTCAAGGAAGTTGAGTGCACTAACTCTACTATCACTCTGTCAACAACAACCTGCCCCCCAAGATACAGGGTGCCTGGCTGGACCGGCAGGACGTGGCAGTGTTTTGTCTCTTTCTCTTCCACTCCCCCTTTCCTTCTGGGACACCTGCCTGGGTTTCTGTGTCCACCAGGAAGTGCTGAGAGGTGTTCCAGGAGGTCGGGGCATGCCATCGCCCCTGCAGACATCCTGCTTTTCAGGTGAGTGGCCCCATCTTGACACTGACAGACAGTTGTTAACTACAACATTTTAGGACTCCTTCAACAAAGAAAAATGAGTCATATACCAAACTAATCAGAAAGAAAAGCTATAATCAACTGCAGCTGGAGAGAAGAGAGTTCAAGATGCTGCAGAAATACAGCAAGACGAAGTTCACAAAAGATTGAAAATGATGGGTGAAGAGGATCACATATTTTATCATTGTAACAAGAGGTGCTACAACTTTTATACAATGGAAAAAGCCTGAAAAATATTGTCAAAAAATAGCAAAAACCAGTATCCAAGTCTTCAGAGAAAGCAATCACATTTACATATCTTCTGATCAAGTAGAATGCTCTATTAATGTGTCCATGCACAGAATATGATGTCAGTGGAAGGTGACTTAGAGGGACTGATCTCTTGAACTCACTGTACCGAAGATTGTCAAACGTGTGACAGTCAGAACTTAATTTCCACACAAGCACAAGGTATTTTTCCTTGTCTTTAAAATCACATTATTTTTCATTAAACTTCAAAGGGTCAGTAGTTAAAACTCCAAGCCTTTTTCCAATTTTGCTCAAAGTGTCATCACCCGTAAGAATATGTGCCTTGGACCCAACTTTGAACCCTGTAAGTGTTTTACTTACCTGTGAACTTAACATTTACTTACCTCCCCCAGGAACTGTTGATTTTTGCAGTGTCTACTTTTAAAATAGCTTATTGCCATTTTTGTCAAAACTGTACATGCTATTGTGATTATTCAAAGTTCCTAGAATACCTGAGTGAAACACCTTTCATTTGAAGTATTACTTGTTAATCTTGAACCTTTGGTTCTTAAAATAAACTAAGAAAATATATTATTCTATATAAAAAACCTATTGGCCTGGAGTAAGTCTTTGAGTGAGTGTGTGTTCCTCATTTATTGCCTGTGTGTGTACAACAAATGCTTAACACTACCCTCTGATAAGCCTACTGCTCGACCACACTACCACAAAATAGAGCATTAGAATTATCTCTTTTTGCCACTATCTTACCTCTAAGGGGAACCCTTTGACTCTGTGCACGCTATTTCTTACTTTGAAATAGTGTATACAGAGCCAACTTCCTACATTGGTGGATCAGCGGTGGGGTACAAGATTTTGCATTTGCTGGACTACTCAGCCAATACCTGATCACACAACTAAATTCCAAAAATTGTCATTAGAAACTGATTTTTGAAATTTGAGCTATTTTTCTAAATGTTTAAAAGTCCTGCTAGGGCCTTGTGTTAGTCCCTGATAGCATTTCTTTTAGAGTTTAAAAGTTTTGTAAAAGTTTGGATTACGTTCTAGAGATAGTTTTAGATTCTTAAAAAGTATCCCAACTTTTAGAGAAATAATGTCTAGTACAGATGAGATGGTGGTGGAGCTCAACCTCACCCCTTACCTGCATCTTAGGATGTCAGAGTTAAGGATTCTCTGTCAAATTAAAAAGATAAAAACTGGATCAAACCCTACCAAAGTACAGCTCCAGGAGCTTTTGGCAGAGTTTGCTAGAGACAACCCAGCTGAAGACAACCTTACAGAGGGGGAAGCTAGTGACCTGGAGGATAATTTCCCACCTCCTGTCCTAGTTAGGGAAACCAGGGTTTCTCCGACCCTGACTGCTCAAGTGATAGTCAGAGATGCTGCTTCTCCCACAGGGGAGTCCAGCAACACTGAAGGCATTGAGGGCAGCCTCAATGAAGATGACCTCGTGTTATCCAGGATGGCCAAAAGATTGGCTATGGAGAAACAGTTCCTAGATATAGAAAGGGAAAGATAAGAGATGGGCTTAGCTCCCATCAATGGTGGCAGTACTTAAATAGGGTCAGAGAAACTACTGACATGCTAAAAATCCCCAAAGGGATTGTAACAAAATATGAAGATGGTGATGATATCACAAAATGGTTCACAGCTTTTGAGAGGGCTTGTGCAACCAGAAAAGTAAGCAGATCTCAATGGGGAGCTCTCCTTTGAGAAATGGTCACTGGAAAGTGTAGGGATAGACTCCTCACACTCTCTGGAAAAGATACAGAATCCTATGACCTCACAGAGGCTACCCTGATTGATGGATTTGGATTCTGAACTGAGGAGTACAGGATTGGGTTCAAGGGGGATCAAAAATCCTCAAGCCAGACCTGGGTTGATTTTGTTGACTTCTCAGTCAAAACACTGGATGGTTGGATTAATGGCAGTGGTATAAATGATTATGAAGGGCTGTACAATCTGTTTATGAAAAAACACCTTTTAAGTAATTGTTTCAATGATAAACTGCATCAGCATCTGATAGACCTAGGTCCAATTTCTCCCCAAGAATTGGGAAAGAAGGCAGACCATTGGGTCAAGACTAGGGTGACCAAAACTTCCTCAGGGGGTGACCAAAAGAAAGGGGTCACCAAGACTCCCCAGGGGAAGAATGTTGAGACATCCAAGGGATGTCTTCTACAGGGCCCCAAAAACCTGCTCAGGAGGGAGGGTCCAAAGCCTCTTCACAGTCCTCAGTTGGGTACAAGGGTAAAAACTTTGATCCCAAAAAGGCCTGGAGTCGTAGCTGTAATCAGCAGGGACACCAAACTGGAGACAAGGCCTGTCCCAAGAAAGGTTCCACTTCTACTACTACTCCAGTTAGCACTGGAATAGGCAGTCTCCAGGTGGGATCAACAGTGTGCCCAGAGCAAATCAGGGTCCACACTGAAGCTACATTAGTCTCTGAGGGTGGGGTGGACGTAGCCACAGTAGCTGCCTGGCCCCCTAATATGCAAAAATACAGGCAGCAACTCTTTATTAATGGGACTAGTGTAGAAGCCCTGAGGGATACAGGTGCCAGTGTCACAATGGTGACAGACAAACTGGTTTCCCCAGGACAATACCTGACTGGACAAACTTATCCAGTCACCAACGCTGACAATCAGACTAAAGTACATCCCATGGCTATGGTAACTTTAGAATGGGGAGGGGTCACTGGCCTGAAACAGGTGGTAGTCTCCTCTGCTATCCCAGTAGACTGTTTGCTTGGAAATGACCTGGAGTCCTCAGCATGGGCTGAGGTAGAACTCAAAACCCATGCAGCCATGCTGGGTATCCCTGAACTGGTGTGTATCAAGACAAGGGCACAGTACAAGGCTCAGGGTGAAAGAGAGGTGTTGGAGCCTGGAATAATGGCCCAACCCTCCAAGAGAAAAGGAAAGAAGACTGGGGAACCAGCTTCAACACAGCAAAAGAAAAAGAACCTCTCTTCTCAGGAAGAAGTTCTATACCCTTAGGGAACTGAGCCTATGGAGTTGGAACCTTATCAGGTTGAACTCTTGGGCCCAGGGGGACCCACAAGGGAACAGCTGTGTAAGGGGCAAGAAATCTGTACCTCTCTTGAAGGCCTTAGGCAGCAAGCTGCTGAGGAAACAAAAGGAAATGTCATTGGAACCCCCAGGGTCTATTGGGAAGATGGACTCCTTTACACTGAGACAAGAGATCCCAAAACTGGTGCCACTAGGAGAGTGGTAGTGCCTCAGGAGTTTAGGGAGTTCATTCTGACTTTAGCCCATGCCATTCCACTTGCTGGGCATTTGGGACAAACCAAGGCATGGGAGAGGTTAGTCAACCATTTCTATTGGCCCAACATGTCACAGAAAGTAAAGGAGTTTTGTGCCTCCTGTGCCACCTGTCAAGCCAGTGGTAAGACAGGTGGACACCCAAAGGCCCCCCTCATTCCACTTCCAGTGGTGGGGGTTCCCTTTGAAAGAGTGGGAGTGGACATAGTGGTTCCACTTGAACCTCCCACAGCCTCAGGGAATCAGTATATCCTAGTAGTAGTGGATCATTCTACTAGGTATCCTGAAGCAATTCCCCTTAGGTCCACTACTGCCCCTGCAGTAGCCAAAGGACTCATTGGGATCTTTACCAGAGTGGGATTTCCTAAGGAGGTGGTTTCTGACAGAGGTACCAACTTCATGTCAGCTTACCCTAAACACATGTGGAAAAAGTGTGGGGTGACTTACAAGTTTACCACACCATACCATCCACAAACCAATGGCCTTGTTGAAAGGTTTAACAAGACATTGAAGGGCATGATCATGGGGCTCCCTGAAAAGCTCAAAAGGAGATGGAATGTCCTCTTGCCTTGTCTTGCTTTTCGCCTACAGAGAGGTGCCTCAGAAGGGAGTAGGGTTTTCCCCCTTTAAACTTCTGTTTGGCCATCCTGTTAGGGGACCACTAGCTCTTGTGAAAGAAGGCTGGGAGAGACCTCGTCATGAGCCTAAGCAAGATATAGTGGACTATGTACTAGGCCTATGTTCCAGGATGGCAGAGTACATGGAAAAGGCAAGTAAAAACCTTGAGGCCAGCAAGCAACTCCAGAAGATGTGGTATGACCAAAAGGCTGCTATGGTTGAGTTTCAGCCAGGGCAGAAAGTCTGGGTTCTGGAGCCTGTGGCTCACAGGGCACTCCAGGACAGATGGAGTGGCCCTTACCCAGTGCTAGAGAGAAAGAGTCAGGTCACCTACCTGGTAGACCTAGGCACTAGCAGGACCCCCAAAAGGGTGATCCATGTGAACCGCCTCTAACTCTTTCACAACAGGGCAGATGTCCACATGTTAATGGTTACAGATGAGGACCAGGACACTGAGAGTGAACCTCCCCCTGATCTCCTCTCCTCTGACCCTAAAGATGGCTCAGTAGATGGAGTGGTCTACTCAGACACCCTCTCTGGCCAACAGCAAGCTGACTGTAGGAAAGTCCTACAACAGTTTGCTGAGCTTTTTTTCCCTAACCCCTGGTCAGACACACCTGTGTACCCATGATCTGGACACAGAAGACAGCATGCCTGTCAAAAACAAAATTTTTAGACAGTCTGACCAAGTTAAGGAAAGCATCAAAGTGGAGGTCCACATGATGCTGGAGTTGGGAGTCATTGAGCACTCTGACAGCCCCTGGGCTAACCCAGTGGTCTTAAACCCCCAATCTCACACAAAAGATGGCAAGAGAGATATGCGGTTCTGTGTGGACTACAGAGGGCTTAATTCTGTCACCAAGACAGATGCTCATCCCATTCCAAGAGCAGATGAGTTAATTGACAAATTGGGTGCTGCCAGATACTTAAGTACCTTTGACTTAACAGCAGGGTACTGGCAAATAAAAATGGCACCAGGAGCAAAAGAGAATTCTCTACACCTGATGGGCACTATCAGTTTACTGTGATGCAATTTGGCTTAAAGAATGCAACTGCCACCTTCCAAAGGTTGGTGAATCAAGTCCTTGCTGACTTGGAGTCCTTTAGTGCAGCTTATCTTGATGATATTGCTGTCTTTAGCTCCAGCTGACAGGATCACCTGGTCCACCTGAAGAAGTTTTTGCAGGCCCTGCAAGCAGCAGGCCTCTCTATCAAGGCATCTAAATGTCAGATAGGGCAGGGTACTGTGGTTTACTTGGGACACCTTGTAGGTGGAGGCCAAGTTCAGCCACGCCAACCCAAGATCCAGACTATTCTGGGCTGGGTAGCTCCAAAAACCCAGACTCAAGTCATGGCATTCCTTGGCTTGACTGGTTACTATAGGAGGTTTGTGAAGGGATATGGATCCATAGTGACACCCCTCACAGAACTTACCTCTAAGAAAATGCCCAAGAAGGTAAACTGGACTGTAGAATGCCAACAGGCCTTTGACACCCTGAAGCAAGCTATGTGCACAGCACCAGTTCTAAAAGCTCCAGATTACTCCAAGCACTTCATTGTGCAGACTGATGCCTCTGAACATGGGATAGGAGCAGTCCTGTCCCAAACAAATGATGATGGCCTTGACCAGCCTGTTGCTTTCAATAGCAGGAGGTTACTCCCCAGGGAGCAGCGTTGGAGTGCCATTGAGAGGGAGGCCTTTGCTGTGGTTTGGTCCCTGAAGAAGTTGAGACCATACCCCTTTGGTATTCACTTTGCAGTTCAGACTGACCACAGACCTCTCAGATGGCTGATGCAAATGAAAGGTGAAAATTCTAAACTGTTGAGGTGGTCCATGTCCCTACAGGGAAAGGGACTTTATAGTGGAACACAGATCTGGGACTGCCCATGCCAATGCTGATGGCCTTTCCAGGTTCTTCCACTTAGAAAATGAAGACTCTGTTGGGAAAGGTTAGTCTCATCCTCTTTCGTTTGGGGGGGGTTGTGTAAGTAAATGTCTCCTTGGCATGGTTACCCCCTGACTTTTTGCCTTTGCTGATGCTAAGTTATGATTTGAAAGCGTGCTGGGACCCTGCTAACCAGGCCCCAGTACCAGTGTTCTTTCCCTAAACTGTACCTTTGTCTCCACAATTGGCACAACCCTGGCACCCAGGTAAGTCCCTTGTAACTGGTACTCCTGGTACCAAGGTCCCTGATGCCAGGGAAGGTCCCTAAGGGCTGCAGCATGTCTTATGCCACCCTGGGGACCCCTCACTCAGCACGTGCACACTGCTTCACAGCTTGTGTGTGCTGATGGGGAGAAAATGACTAAGTCGACACTGCAGTCCCCTCAGAGTGCATGCCAACCTCACACTGCCTGTGGCATAGGTAAGTCACCCCTCTAGCAGGCCTTACAGCCCTAAGGCAGGGTGCACTATACCACAGGTGAGGGCATAAGTGCATGAGCACTATGCCCCTACAGTGTATAAGCCAAACCTTAGACATTGTAAGTGCAGGGTAGCCATAAGAGTATATGGTCTGGGAGTCTGTCAAACACGAACTCCACAGCACCATAATGGCTACACTGAAAACTGGGAAGTTTGGTATCAAACGTCTCAGCACAATAAATGCACACTGATGCCAGTGTGCAATTTATTGTAAAATACACCCAGAAGGCATCTTAGAGATGCCCCCTGAAAACATACCCGACTTCACGTGTAGGCTCACTAGTTTTTACCAGCATGCCACACACCAGACATGTTGCTGGCCACACGGGGAGAGTGCCTTTGTCACTCTGTGGCCAGGAACAAAGCCTGTACTGGGTGGAGGTGCTTCTCACCTCCCCCTGCAGGAACTAACACCTGGCGGTGAGCCTCAAAGGCTCACCCCCTTTGTTACAGCACCACAGGGCATCCCAGCTAGTGGAGATGCCCGCCCCTCCGGCCACTGCCTCCACTTTTGGCGTCAATGCTGGAGGAGATAATGATAAAAACAAAGAGGAGTCACCCACCAGTCAGGACAGCCCCTAAGATGTCCTGAGCTGAGGTGACCCTTACTTTTAGAGATCCTCCATCTTGTAGAAGGAGGATTCCCCCAATAGGATTAGGGATGTGCCCCCCCTCCCCACAAGGAGGAGGCACCAAGAGGGTGTAGCCACCCTCAAGGACAGTAGCCATTGGCTACTGCCCTCCCAGACCTAAAAACACCCCTAAATTCAGTATTTAGGGCTTCCCAGATCCTAGGAAACTAGATTCCTGCAACCTAAAGAAGAAGAAGGACTGCTGACCTGAAGCCCTGCAGTGAAGACGGAGACGACAACTGATTTGGCCCCAGCCCCACCGGCCTGTCTCCCTACTTCGATGAAAACTGCAACAGCAACGCATCCAACAGGGACCAGCGACCTCTGAAGCCTCAGAGGAATGCCCTGCACCCAAAGGACCAAGAAGCTCCCGTGAACAGCGGCTCTGTTCAACCATCTGCAACTTTCTGCAACGAAGAAGCAACTTTAAAGACTCCGGGGGTCATTCTGACCCCGGCGCTCAAGGACCGCCGGGGCCGGGGTCGGCGGTAGCACCGCCAACAGGCTGGTGGTGCTCCGCCGGGCATTCGCCGCGGCCAGAAGCGGAAAGTCGTCGGTGTACCGCCGACTTTCCGCTGCCCATGGGAATCCGCCATGGGGATTCCGACCCCCTCACCGCCATCCTGTTCCTGGCGGTTCCGCCCGCCAGGAACAGGATGGCGGTGAGGGGTGTCGTGGGGCCCCTGGGGGCCCCTGCAGTGCCCATGCCAATGGCATGGGCACTGCAGGGGCCCCCGTAAGAGGGCCCCACTTTGAATTTCAGTGTCTGCTCAGCAGACACTGAAATTCGCGACGGGTGCTACTGCACCCGTCGCACATCCTCCACTCCGCCGGCTCCATTCGGAGCCGGCATCCTCATGGAGGGGTGTTTCCCACTGGGCTGGCGGGCGGCCTTTTGGCGGTCGCCCGCCAGCCCAGTGGGAAACCCAGAATACCCGCGGCGGTCTTTTGACCGCGCAGCAGTATTCTGGCGGTTCCCTCCAGGCGGGCGGCTCCTGCCACCCGCCGGGGTCAGAATGACCCCCTCCATGTTTCCAGCCGGAAGCGTGAGACTTTCCACTCTGCACCCGACGCCCCCGGCTCGACCTGCGCGAAACAAACACCTCAGGGAGGACTCCCCGGCGACTGTGAGCCAGTGAGTAACCAGAGACGACCCCGTGAGCCCCTACAGCAACGCCTGCAGAGGAAATCCAGAGGCTCCCCCTGACCGCGACTGCCTGTAACAAGGGACCCAACGCCAGGAACCAACACTGTACCCACAGCCCCCAGGACCTGAAGGAACCGAACTCCAGTGCAGGAGAAACTACCAGGCAACCCTCTGCCTAGCCCAGGTGGTGGCTACCCCAAGGAGCCCCCCCTGTGCCTGCCTGCATTGTTGAAGAGACCCCCGGGTCTCCCCATTGATTCCAATACAAAACCCGACACCTGTTTGCACTCTGCACCGGCTGCCCCTGTGCCGCTGAGGTGGTGGTTTCTGTGCCTGCTTGTGTCCCCACTGGTGCCCTACAAAATCCCCCTGGTCTGTCCTCCGAGGATGCGAGTACTTACCTGCTGGCAGACTGGAACCGGGCACCCCTGTTTCCATTGAAGCCTATGTGTTTTGGGCACCTCTTTGACCTCTGCACCTGACCGGCCCTGAGCTGCTGGTGTGGTAACTTTGGGGTTGCCTTGAACCCCCAACAGTGGGCTACGTTGGACCCAACTTTGAACTCTGTAAGTGTTTTACTTACTTGCGAACTTAACATTTACTTACCTCCCCCAGGAACTGTTGATTTTTGCAGTGTCCACTTTTAAAATAGCTTATTGCCATTTTTGTCAAAACTGTACATGCTATTGTGATTATTCAAAGTTCCTGGAATACCCGAGTGAAATACCTTTCATTTGAAGTATTACTTGTAAATTTTGAACCTGTGGTTCTTAAAGTTAACTAAGAAAATATATTTTTCTATATAAAAAAACAATTGGCCTGGAGTAAGTATTTGAGTGTGTGTTCCTCATTTATTGCCTGTGTGTGTACAACAAATGCTTAACACTACCGTCTGATAAGCCTACTGCTCGACCACACTACCACAAAATAGAGCATTAGAATTATCTCTTTTTGCCACTATCTTACCTCTAAGGGGAACCCTTGGACTCTGTGCATGCTATTTCTTACTTTGAAATAGTATATACAGAGCCAGCTTCCTACAGTTCCCATGGAAGTAAAGCTCCTGTGGGAGTGAGCACACTAATCGGCTACCTGGATCATGAGAAGAAGTGTTGCAGGTGGCCATTACACATCTCTGGGACATAGTCCCCCCTCCTGAGTGCATGTAAAAAAAAAAATACAAGAGAGCAGGGTAGAGATGCCCTGCCCTACTAGCCATTGTGCCCCTCCAGGGCCAAAATAAAAAAATGTTTTTTTAAAGCCCCTTTCCAGCGGGACTCCAGCGCAATCACAACATTTTTTTAAAAAAACCAGCTGGAGCAATTTGACACCCAGGTGGGCCATGGCCAGGGAGCCGTTATTTTAATATATGTGGGGCAGGGGAGAGAGTGAGCAGGGCCCTTCTCCCTGAACCACTCCAGGCCCTATACACCCCATCTCCTGGGGCCAAATGCACATTTAAGGGGTGGGGGCATGCAACCTTCCCAAGTCTCTGTTGGGCCCCAGGGACCCAAATACTAGATATCGGGGAGCGGGGCACGGAGCACTCTCCCTGAGCCACTAACAGTCCCCAGGGACCTCAACTCTGGAGCTGGGCACTAAAAAAAAGGGGGGTTGCAACCCCAATCCCGCAAGCCTCTGTTGAGTTCCTGAGTCAACGTTCCTGAAGTCCAAAATTAAAAAAAAACAAAAAAAAAAGGCAAGGGAGCCTCACACTTCCCTCCCCATGCTGGTATCTGCTCTGGGAACCCCAACCTGCAGGGTGTGATGTTATACAGTGTCCAGAGAAGCCCACCTTCTGGACACTGTGGTTTCCTGCCCAGGAATGTGTGGGCATACCCTGCCCGGACTCTGCTGGCAGATGACTCCACATTCCTCTCGCCTGGTGGGAGCAGTAAAAAATGCTGATCCTGCTCAGGCAAGTGCAAAGAAAAGGTGCTGAATCCTTCTAGCACCCAATATGATGCCATTTGGGAAGCCAGCTAGGGCTGCAAAGACCCTGGCGCTCACCTCATAGCTCCAAACATAGGGCCTGATTACGAGACTGACGGTCCGAAAACCACCAGCCTTGCTGTGGCGTCTGACCTCCACATTACATTACAAGGTTGGCGGGCAGACACGCCAACCCACCGCCGTCCCCACCAGGATCTCAGATCCTGACTGACTGACGGTGATCCAGGTTGTAATCAGCCAGGGTGGCACTGAACTCAACGCTGCCCTGCTGATTAAACCTTGTTCTCCGCCAGCCTCTTCATGGCATTCTGACTTCCATGAAAAGGCTGGTGGAGAGCAAGTGCAGGGGGCTGTGGCACCGGCAATGCAGGAGCACCCCTGCCCAGCACACTCAAAATGCGCACTGTCTGCTGTGCATACAGTGTGCATTTTGAGGGTGCTGTTGCCCTCTCTATGCAGCAGCACTGCCGCCAGCCCCATTATGAGCCAGCAACAATGCTACTGCACCTTTCCCACTGGGCTGACCAGCACAGTGGAAAAGTCGTAATGGGGGCCGGCAAGAAGGTTGCCAGCATGGCAGCAACCACCCTGTCGGGAGTTTGGCAGACGGGTGTTTCCATCCACCAAACTCCTAATCAGCCCCACAGTGTTTTGTGGGTGCTCCAGGTGGGTACCGGTGCAACCACCTGAGTCCCTGGAGAATATGGATCCCCAGGCCTTAAAGGCCCTTCTCCTTCATTAAAAACAAGGCCCGAGGATGGGGTCTCTGGGACCTAGTAGTGAGTGGGTGAGGGGGATTGTGCACCCCTCCTGTTAATTAAAAAAAAGGTCACTTGGGATGGGTAATCCTGGGGACCCCTAATGCCTCAGGGAGGGCGGGCGCATGCCCTGTCCCCTTAATTAAAACATACAGCCCTAGGGGATGGAGTCTTTGTTAATGTTGTGTTATTTAAAGCGATCTTGCTGAAGCTCTATGCTCTTCAGCTGGGTTGCAAGGTTTTGTGGTTGTTTTTATGATTGCATTTCTGGGCTGAAAATGTTAGCAGAATGACTCAGAGATGTTGGTTTAATTTTTTTTTTTGTCTCGGACTACTTATTTGAAAATTTTTCACCTACAAAATGTAATAATAATAACAAAATTAAAAGAAATGTATACTTTTTAAATTAAAATTTAATTAAATATTTTTTATAATACTTAGGGGGTTATTACAACTTTGGAGGAGGTGTTATTCCGTCCCAAAAGTGGCGGTAAAGTGACGGATATACCACCAGCCATATTACGAGTTCCATAGGATATAATGGACTCGTAATACGGCTGGTGGTATATCCGTCACTTTACCTCCACTTTTGGGACGGATTAACACCTCCTCCAAAGTTGTAATAACCCCCTTAATATCAATAAACATTGCATTGTGTGAATTACTGAAATGTACAGAAATATACAGTAGGTTCAAAATATTGTTGAAGATAATATATATATATATATATATAGAGCAACCAAACAGGCTCGACTTCAGCGCCAAAAAGGAGCACTCTCCGGATTCTCAGCCACATTCATTATACCCAGCATGACACGTTTCTGCAGATTGCCTTTCTCAAATGCCAGTAGAGAAATATAAATTTACTCACAGGTGCTTTAAATAGTTTTCCTTCATTGTTATTTCATGATACTCTTAACCAAAAAAGGACCACACAGTCTCCATAAATCACACAGCTAGCAGCGCCGCCATGATCCCTTGTACTTTTAGATGTTGCTTAATCCCAGTTATAACTTTTCTTTAGTAGAGTTAAATACCCAAATGGTTCTGGGCACATTGCTGTTCACATTATAAATGGCGCGCATTTAGCTGTAATCTTTCATCTTTCCTGTTCTTATTAAAGCAAGCAAATGTCTCTTAGCACAATAAATCAGCTGAGCCTTTTCATGTGCCATCATGCATGAGTGACCAACAGAATGCAAGAAGCAAACAGACTGAGCAGACGTAAGACCTTGAGGACTGGAACAACCGCTCCATTTTGAAACATTGGAATCAACGCCTGGATGTCCTGAATCCACTGAGGCGGAAGATAGGCCTGATTCAATGTAGTATCCAGTACTGCCCCTATGAACAGGAGGCGTTGAGAGGGCTCCAGGTGAGACACTTATCATAAAACCCAGACTGAACAACAACTGAGTTGTTGTAAGGAAATGCCTCCTTGGCATGGTTACCCCCTGACTTTTTTGCCTTTGCTGATGCCAAGTTATGATTTGAAAGTGTGCTGAGGCCTGTTAACCAGGCCCCAGCACCAGTGTTCTTTCCCTAACCTGTACCTTTGTTTCCACAATTGGCACACCCTGGCATCTAGGTAAGTCCCTTGTCACTGGTACCCCTGGTAGCAAGGGCCCTGATGCCAGGGAAGGTCTCTAAGTGCTGCAGCATGTCTTATGCCACCCTGGGGACCCCTCACTCAGCACAGACACACTGCTTGCCAGCTTGTGTGTGCTAGTGGGGATAAAACGACTAAGTCGACATGGCACTCCCCTCAGGGTGCCATGCCAACCTTACACTGCCTACAGGTATAGATAAGTCACCCCTCTAGCAGGCCTTACAGCCCTAAGGCAGGGTGCATTATACCATAGGTGAGGTAATAAGTGCCTGAGCACTATGCCCCTACAGTGTCTAAGCAAACCCTTAGACATTGTAAGTGCAGGGTAGCCATAAGAGTATATGGTCTGGGAGTCTGTCATGCACGAACTCCACAGCACCATAATTGCTACACTGAAAACTGTGAAGTTTGGTAGCAAACTTCTCAGCACAATAAATGCACACTGATGCCAGTGTACATTTTATTGTAACATACACCCCAGAGGGCACCTTAGAGGTGCCCCCTGAAACCTTAACCGACTACCATGTGTAGGCTTACTAGTTTTAGCAGCCTGCCACACACCAGACATGTTGCTGGCCACATGGGGAGAGTGCCTTTGTCACTCTGTGGCTAGTAACAAAGCCTGTACTGGGTTGAGGTGCTTCTCACCTCCCCCTGCAGGAACTGTAACACCTGGCGGTGAGCCTCAAAGGCTCACCCCCTTTGTTACAGCACCCCAGGGCACTTCAGCTAGTGGAGTTGCCTGCCCCCTGGGGCCCCACTTTTGGCGGCAAGGCCGGAGGAGATAATGAGAAAAACAAGGAGGAGTCATTGGCCAGTCAGGACAGCCCCTAAGGTGTCCTGAGCTGAGGTGACTCTGACTTTTAGAAATCCTCCATCTTGCAGATGGAGGATTCCCCCAATAGGATTAGGGATGTGCCCCCCTCCCCTCAGGGAAGAGGCACAAAGAGGGTGTAGCCACCCTGTAAACTTCGTACTTGTATAGCGCACTACTCACCCATTAGGGTCTCAAGGCGCTGTACACATACCATTGTGGAACCCCTCCTGCCTTTTCCCTGTGAGGTGCCCACTCCTGGGCAACCTCCAAGGTGAAGCCAGGCATCCCAGTGTTGTGGGGGCCGTTGTGGAGATTAAGCAAGCTATTGCCCAGAGTTACAGAGTGGGACCCATGAACCAGATTAGGCACCAATGCGAGAATTATCAGGTCCGAGGAAATTGAGCCCAAGACCCGGCAAGGCGGGAATTGAACCCTGGTCCCGGGCCAGATTTTTGCATCAAGGTCTGCCACTCTAACCATTGAGCCACACTTCTCCATTGGCTACTAACCCCCCAGACCTAAACACACCCCTAAATCAAGTATTTAGGGGCTCCCAGAACACAGCAAGATAGATTCCTGCAACCTAAGAAGAAGAGGACTGCTGAACTGAAAAACCTGCAGAGAAGACGTAGACACCAACTGCTTTGGCCCCAGCTCTACCGGCCTGTCTCCCCACTTCTAAAGACACTGCTCCAGCGACGCGTTCCCAGGGTCCAGCAACCTCTGAAGCCTCAGAGGACTACCCTGCATCTAGAAGGACCAAGAACTCCAGAGGACAGCGGCTCTGTTCCCCAAAGACTGCAACTTTGCAACAAAGAAGCAACTTTGAAACAACACACGTTTCCCGCCGGAAGCGCAAGACTTTGCACTCTGCACCCGACGCCCCCGGCTCAACTTGTGGAGAACAAACACCACAGGGAGGACTCCCCGGCGACTACGAGACCGTGAGTAGCCAGAGTTGACCCCCTTGAGCCCCCACAGCGATGCCTGCAGAAGGAATCCCGAGGCTCCCCCTGATCGCGACTGCCTGCTTGAAAGACCCGACGCCTAGTAAAGACACTGCACCCGCAGCCCCCAGGACCTGAAGGATCCGACCTCCAGTGCAGGAGCGACCCCCAGGTGGCCCTCTCCCTTGCCCAGGTGGTGGCTACCCCGAGGAGCCCCCCCCCTTGCCTGCCTGCATCGCTGAAGAGACACCTTGGTCTCCCATTGAAACCTATTGCGAACCTGATGCCTGTTTGCACACTGCACCCGGCCGCCGCGTGCTGCTGAGGGTGTACTTTTTGTGTTGACTTGTGTCCCCCCCGATGCCCTACAAAACCCCCCTGGTCTGCCCTTCGAAGACGCGGGTACTTACCTGCTGGCAGACTGGAACCGGGGCACCCCCTTCTCCATTGAAGCCTATGTGTTTTGGGCACCACTTTGACCTCTGCACCTGACCGGCCCTGAGCTGCTGGTGTGGTAACTTTGGGGTTGCTCTGAACCCCCAACGGTGGGCTACCTTGGACCCAAACTTGAACCCCGTAGGTGGTTTACTTACCTGCAAAAACTAACAAACACTTATCTCCCCCAGGAACTGTTGAAAATTGAACTGTGTCTAGTTTTAAAATAGATATATGTCATGTATGTGAAAACTGTATATGCTATTTTGCTAATTCAAAGTTCCTAAAGTTCCTACATGAAATACCTTTCATTTGAAGTATTATTACTTGTAAATCTTGAACCTGTGGTTCTTAAAATAAACTAAGAAAATATATTTTTCTATACAAAAACCTATTGGCCTGGAACTGTCTCTGAGTGTGTGTTCCTCATTTATTGCCTGTGTGTGTACAACAAATGCTTAACACTACTCCTCTGATAGGCCTACTGCTCGACCACACTACCACAAAATAGAGCATTAGAATGATCTCTTTTTGCCACTATCTTACCTCTAAGGGGAACCCCTGGACTCTGTGCATGCTATTTCTTACTTTAAAATAGTACATACAGAGCCAACTTCCTACATTGGTGGCAGCGGTGGGATACAAGACTTTGCATTTGCTGGACTACTCAGCCAATACCTGATCACACGACTAAATTCAAAAAATTGTCATTAGAAACTGATTTTTTAAATTTGAGCTATTTTTCTAAATTTTTTAAAGTCCTGCTAGGGCCTTTTGTTAGTCCCTGTTAGCATTTCTTTTAGAGTTTAAAAGTTTTGTAAAAGTTTGGATTAAGTTCTAGAGATAGTTTTAGATTCTTAAAAAGTATTCCAACTTTTAGAAACATAGGCGGTCATTCTGACCGCCGCCCGCCATGCGGTCACCGCCGAATGACGGCCCCGCGGTCAAAAGACCGTGGCGGCCATTCCAACTTTCCCGCTGGGCCGGCGGGCGCCCTCCAAAAGAGGGCCCAGCGGGAAAGCCCCTGCAACAATGAAGCCGGCTCCGAATGGAGCCGGCGGAGTTGCAGGGGTGCGACAGGTGCAGTGGCACCCATCGCGATTTTCACTGTCTGCTGAGCAGACAGTGAAAATCTTTGTGGGGCCCTGTTAGGGGGCCCCTGCACTTCCCATGCCAGTGGCATGGGCAGAGCAGGGGCCCCCAGGGGCCCCACGACACCCGTTCCCGCCAGCCTGGTTCTGGCGGTGAAAACCACCAGAAACAGGCTGGCGGGAAGGGGGTCGGAATCCCCATGGCGGCGCTGCAAGCAGCGCATCCATGGAGGATTCCCTAGGCCAGGGGAAAACCGGCGGGAAACCGCCGGTTCCCCTTTTCTGACCGCGGCGGTAGCCCAGGAAACACCGACAGCCTGTTGGAAGTGCTTCCGCTGCCCTCCGCCTTGGCGGTCAGAGACCACCAGGGTTGGAATGAGGGCCATAATGTCTAATGCAGATGAGAATGTGATGGAACTCGACATCACCCCTTACCTGAATCTTAGGATGAAAGAGTTAAGGTCTCTCTGCAAAATAAAAAAGATTAGAACTGGTTCAACCCCTACCAAATTACAGCTCCAGGAGCTGTTGGCAGAGTTTGCCAAGAACAACCCCTCTGAGGATGACCTCACAGAGGAGGAAACTAGTGATGTGCAGGAAGTCCCACCTCCAGTCCTAGTTAGGGAGACCAGGGCTTTTCATTTATTGCCTGTGTGTGTACAACAAATGCTTAACACTACCCTCTGATAAGCCTACTGCTCAACCACACTACCACAAAATAGAGCATTAGAATTATCTCTTTTTGCCACTATCTTACCTCTAAGGGGAACCCTTGGACTCTATTATGGTGCTGTGGAGTCCGTGTTCGACAGACTCCTAGACCATATACTCTTATGGCTACCCTGCACTTACAATGTCTAAGGTTTTCCTTAGACACTGTAGGGGCATAGTGCTCATGCACATATACCCTCACCTGTGGTATAGTGCACCCTGCCTTAGGGCTGTAAGGCCTGCTAGAGTGGTGACTTACCTATGCCAGGCAGTGTGAGGTTGGCATGGCACTCTGAGGGGAGTGCCATGTCGACTTAGTCATTTTCTCCCCACCAGCACACACAAGCTGTGAAGCAGTGTGCACATGCTGAGTGAGGGGTCCCCAGGGTGGCATAAGTCATGCTGCAGCCCTTAGAGACCTTCCCTGGCATAAGGGCCCTTGGTACCAGGAGTACCAGTTACCAGGGACTTACCTGGGTGCCAGGGTTGTGCCAATTGTGGAGACAAAGGTACAGTTTAGGGAAAGAACACTGGTGCTGGGGCCTGGTTAGCACGGTCCCAGCACACTTTCAAATCATAACTTAGCATCAGCAGAGGCAAAAAGTCAGGGGGTAACCATGCCAAGGAGCCATTTCCTTACAATACTTAACACTTGGTTTCTGGCCACAGCCATGAAAAGTATGCAGACGACAACCTGTTGCCATGTAGGCGACAGGGCAGTACAGTTTGCTCCTACGTGATGAAGGGCACTGAATAATCTTCAAGAACCGCTGGTGGGCATATGGATTATTGCCAAGGCTGTCTGGTATTCGGAGCCTGCCCAGAATGCATATGTATCTCGTTTCTTGCTGTGTTACACTTAGAAAGGGATTTAGTAAATGGCATTTTAAGGGACATGTGTTAAAGAGTGTTACGGGATTTTGCATTTTATGTTAATCAGTTTGACTGGTTCCTGTGTGTTTTGTTTTGGCTCTTAAGAAAGGTTACCAGTCTAATGGGATGCATTTTTCGTTTAAACAGAGTATTCCTGAGAAATAGGATCTCTTGAAAATGCATTTATTGAACATTCAAAGGGGAAAAGAAATTGACAGAAACGTTGTTGACTGAAGCCAGTTGTCCTTAGTGAACTGTCGGCCCGCATTGCAAATCAATAACATCCACGTCAATGACGGAATAGAACTGCAGACAAGTCCCCTATAAGCCCCACCATTTTTTACAGCTACCAGCCGCCACTGATAAAGTCAGTCCCCACTGATCCATATCTCTCACAATTAGATGCCCTACCCGAAAAAAATAGTGCACATTTTTTAGGGGTGATGTAGGTTTTATGTACACAGTGAAGAGGAATCACTTTAAACCGTGCATTTTAATTCACTTGCTTGACTTGCTCAGAGACTTTCTTCCAGACAGAATCTTTCAAGGAGTATGGGGACACGTGTGCCCCAGTAAGCTTCATCGTGTCCTGTATTAGTGCCAAAAAGAGGTTCAAAATTATTTCCTGCCACCCGCCAGATTCACTATTCAAGCATTATATTAGGTTCTAGAGACACTTCCGGGAAAGTGATGGAGATTACTCTAGCAGTACATGCCAGCCTGGCATTCTGAATAAATTGCACAGGGCCTATCCTGAAGGTTTAGAGTGGGAAACATCCTTTATGCCGAATTTTTTATAACGAAGTCCTGGTTAACGAAAGCGGAACAACGCTTTCTTTAACCACGACTTCGTTATTTTGTGCCTTAACCACGCATGTCCTGAACAACGAACATGCATGGTTAAGGTACAAACAAGGGAGTCGGCTGAGGAGGACGACGCAGATGACAAGGTGACGACTCAGGTAAGTGGGGGGTTTTAGGTTTTGGGGAGGGGGTGGGGGGTCAGGGGGTTTTAGGTTTTGGGGTGGGGTTGGGGGGTGGGACGTTTTTGGTTTTGGGGAGGGGGTGGGGGTCGGGGGTTTTAGGTTTTGGGGTGGGGTTGGGGGGGTGGGGTGTTTTTGGTTTTGGGGAGGGGGTGGGGGGTCGGGGGTTTTAGGTTTTAGGGTGGGGTTGGGGGGGTGGGGGGTTTTTGGTTTTGGGGAGGGGGTGGGGGGTCGGGGTTTTAGGTTTTACGGTGGGGTTGGGGGGGTGGGGTGTTTTTGGTTTTGGGGAGTGGGTGGGGGGTCAGGGGGTTTTAGGTTTTGGGGTGGGGTTGGGGGGGTGGGGTGAGGGATGTAGGGTGAATGGTGCCTATTGCTAATGATTTTATCAGGAATGTCTTTACAACGAAATATCGTTGTAAAGGCATTCGTGGTAAAATCATTAGTAGTAAAGACGAGGTCGGTGTTCTGACCTCGTTGTTAAGGTTAGTAGTAGTTTAAAATTCGGTGTTCCATCATATAACCGTTTAGAGTGCTTGATCAAAGGTCAGGAATCTATAGTTTTGGAATAATTCTCCCATATTTTCACAGCCCCCTTCCCTCCATCTTCCCTTAGATATATCCCTAGATATGTATTTAAAAGGCTTAGTGGGCAATAAAGGAATGTCAACGAAAATGTGGATTTCTAAGCGATTGATTTGACTACCTTTTCCGAGACCCTTCCCAGTAGTCTAATCAAATATGGGTAAAAGTTTGGTCATTGTTCCCCAAGATAAAGGCCCAAGGCCGAGCATTCGGTGGGCAGATCTCAACACGGAGCCTCTTCTTCCAGCTGTCTCTGTCAGCAACGCAATTCACTGCATGTTGCAGCTGAGCAGCCACATAGGAAACGCATCACTCTTTCTAGATGTCGGGACAGGCCGAGCGGCACATGGAATTTTGCAGGGCATAAATACACATCGGAAGGAAGATCATCTTAAAAATATTTTCCCCATAATTGACAGCAGTAACATTAATATTCTTCACATGAAGAAAGCTACATTGAGCTTTTTCATCTGTATCCACAGATATTGAAAGTGGCTTGTCTCCAAAACTCTCCCTATTTGAGAGCCTGAGCCCACCCAGGGAAACAGCCTGAACTTGACTCTATTTGTTTTTTAAGCCTAAGACCTTCCTGATGCTCTTCAGTTCAGCAAGGAGGCATAGATTAGAGTGGTCTCTAAATACACCAAAGTGTTGTCCACATAGAGTAACACAATATTCTTAGTCAGTCATGCCCAAATACTCCAAAGTACCAAAGCCACTAACAAGGTCACAAGGCAAGGTCAACCACTGCAGGCATGACTTTGGAGTCAATTAAAGCCCACTCACAAACGTTGTAACTGCAGGAGCTTCAGCCCCTGCAGGACATTGTAGGCCAAGTGCACCATCTGCCTGCCTGCTCACTTAGCGCCCCTCAATGCTCACCTGAGCAGGCTATGCACAAGGCAGACTGGCCCACGACCTGGGATCCTGGCACTCACCTACACAGCATGAAATTCCAATTCCCCTGAGCAAAGTCTGCCTTGTGCCATCACTGTAGTGGGAGCAGCATGTTAATAAACATTGTCCAGCGCAGCATGTAGCTGGATAGTGTGAAATATTAATGAGGGGATCAAAGTTGTTCACTGAGACGTCCTGTCATTAATGTTGGCAGAACACACCCCACTGGTTAGTTTTAAGCACCCTTATACTGACAAGCTAATGTAATATTTGAAACACATACATTGATGAATCTGTATACAACATTAAAAAGCATCTCCTACAGAAAATATCAGCAACAATAAGCAGTCCCTCTGAAAAGGACAGAAGCTCAATAGAAGGTAGATCAAACCAATCAGACAAACTATGGGGGTTATTACAACTTTGGAGGAGGTGTTAATCCGTCCCAAATGTGACGGATATACCACCAGCCATATTACGAGTTCCATAGGATATAATGGACTCGTAATACGGCTGGTGGTAAATCCGCCACTTTACCGTCACTTTTGGGATGGATTAACACTTCCTCCAAAGTTGTAATAACCCCCTATGTTCTGATTTTCTTTAGAAAACAAATAAAACAATTGCTCTTGTAGAAAAAAAGAGACATCATGAATGAGAGGAGATAAGAAAAACCATGAAAAACACATGTAAAGAAAGCATCAAAGAACAAAAGAACACACATAAGAAAGAGACATGTATGGAGGAGAAAAGACTTAGGGGGTCATTCTGACCTTGGCGGTCGGCGGTCACCGCCCGCCAAGCGGTTCCCGCCAAAAGACCGCACCGCGGTCATTCCGGCTTTCCCGCTTGGCCGGCGGGCGACCGCCAGAAGACCGCCGGCCGGCCCAGCGGGACAGCCCCTTCAACAATGAAGCCGGCTCGGAATGGAGCTGGCGGAGTTGAAGGGGTGCGACGGGTGCAGTGGCACCCGTCGCGATTTTCACTGTCTGCTAAGCAGACAGTGAAAATCTTTGTGGGGCCCTGTTAGGGGGCCCCTGCACTGCCCATGCTAGTGGCATGGGCAGTGCAGGGGCCCCCAGGGGCCCCACAGCACCCGTTCCCGCCATCCTGGTTCCGGCGGTGGACACCGCCAGGAACAGGCTGGCGGTAAGGGGGTCGGAATCCCCAAGGCGGTGCTGCAAGCAGCGCCGCCATGGCGGGTTCCCTGGGCCAGCGAGAAACCGGCGGGAGACCGCCGGCTCCCCTTTTCCGACCGCGGCTTTACCGCCGCGGTCAGAATCGCCCAGGAAGCACCGCCAGCCTGTTGGCGGTGCTTCCGCCGCACTCCGCCATGGCGGTCATGGACCGCCAAGGTCAGAATGACCCCCTTAAGCCCAAGTGAGATGGGAACAGAAAAAGTAAAGAAAACTGTCCTTATTCATTTGAGAACTGACGCAGTCTGAAATTCAGTTTCTAAAAAAGGTCTGTCTTTTTAATCTAATATGCATTTTAATAGTATGGACACTAAGGTGACATGGACACTAATTAGACAATTGAATTTCAAAATATTTTCTCTCAGAACCCACACAGACACAAAACCATTGAGATAAAATCCAATATCTCTAATGTTACTATTTAAGATATTGAAGATATGTCAATAGTACTGCAACAGGTTAACATTCAGATTTGGAACGAATTGCACATTTTCTAGAGATACATAAATGCAATAGTTGGAGAAAGTATTGTCAAAGAAAATGCTGATTTAAATCCTCATCGAACAAATGATAACTTAACTGATGTGTTTCATACTTTTGTGGGTAATGAATTTAACAACATCTGTTACTAGAACTATCATGATAATGAGAAAAGGTTTCATTATAATATCTTAAGAAAGACCTCCCTATTATTGTATGAGAGGCATATGGGAGGAACAGGGGTTATGGGTTATGGTGTATACAATGAAGCAGCATTAAGACAACTAAAGGTTATGAATAACAAGTTACTTACCTTCGGTAATGCTTTTTCTGGTGGATACAATAGCTACCTGTGGATTCCTCACCTTATGAATTCTCCCATGCACCAGCATCCGATGGAAAATCTTCTTCCCAGCTCTCCACGTCGACGAGGATGTCACAATTGCACGGCTCCACGCGACTCCGTCTGACGTCACTGTGCCAATAAGAGGTCCTTGTCGGCGTGCTGACGTCAGCTTCACCCATTTTTTACATGCCTTTGAGGTGAACAGGTGAAAACCGCCCTCACAATAGCTCAATGAATACATATATACATAAAACCACAATGATGCAATAGAATCAAAGCCATCATTTATATATACACATAAACACCAAAATGTATATACACTTGTAAAACAAACATCTTAGTGTAACCAAACAGGCAACGGGGAGGCGGGTGGGACTGTGATGAATCCACAGGTAGCTATTGTATCCACCAGAAAAAGCATTACTGAAGGTAAGTAACTTGTTCTTCTGGTGGATACAACTACCTGTGGATTCCTCACCTTATGAATAGAGTCCCAAAGCAGTACCACACTCTGAGGTGGGTGCCTGACTGGTTAAACCAAGAAATCCTGCTATAAAGATTGTGCAAAATGGCCATCCCTCCTAACCTCCGAGTCAAAACAGTAATGCTTTGCGAAGGTGTGGAGGGACGCCCAAGTTGCTGCCTTGCAAATATCCACCACCGGAACCCCCCTCGCCAGGGCTTAAGTGGCAGACTTAGCCCTGGTGAAATGGGCTCTAATGCCCTCAGGGGGCACCTTCTTTGCCAACGAGTAGCAAACCTTGATACAGAGGATAACCCACCTGGACATCGTTCTTTTATGGACTGCTCTGCCCTTCCTCTGTCCAATACACCCCACAAACAGCTGGTCCTCCAGACGAGAGTCTTTTGTCCTGTCAATATAAAAACTGAGAGCCCTTTTGGGGTTCAAACGGTGAAGCCTCTCTTCTTCCTTTGAGGGATGAGGAGGAGGGTAGAAAGATGGAAGGGTAATGGTTTGCCCCATATAAAATGGAGTGACAACTTTTGGTAGGAAAGCCGTCCTGGTCTTCAGCACCAATGTATCTGGAAAGAATAAGGTAAATGGGAGTTTTACAGAAAGAGCCTGAAGCTCACCAACCCGACTAGCTGAGGTTATAGCAATGAGAAAAACCGTCTTAAGAACTAGAAACCTTAGTGGGCAAGAATGCATGGGTTTGAACGGTGACCCCATTAAAAAAGTTAAAACGAGATTCAGATACAACTGAGGCATATGAAAAGGAGTGGGAGGAAACCTATTAATTAAACCTTTTAGGAACCTAATAACAATAGGCGATTTAAACAAGGAGGGCTGAACCGGGAGGCAAAGAAAGGCTGACGGTGCCGCCAAATAGCCCTTAACAGTAGTCACTGCACAACTCTTCTGTGCTAAATCTAAAGCAAATAACAACATTTTGGAGAGGTGGGCTGTCAAAGGATCAATTTGCTTCTCTCCACACCAAGCCATTCATTTTTCCTATCTGCCGGCATAAACGGTCTTAGTGGAGTGTCGCCTGGGCGATAGAATAACATCCACTACATCTGGTGGGAGAGAAAAATAACTCAGGTTGCCCTGTTCAATCTCCAGGCATGAAGGTGCAGGCTCTGGAGGTGGGGGTGTAGAACCTGCCCCTGCGACAGCGAGAGGAGGACTGCCCTGAGAGGGAGATGGAGCAGAGGGCACAGCGAGAGTTGAAGAAGGTCCGTGTACCACACCCTTCTTGGCCAATCCGGTGTTATTAAAATGACCTGAGCCTGATCTTAGCGAATCTTCCTCTGAACCTGAAGAATCAAGGGTATGGGGGGAAATGCGTAAAGCAAGTGGTCGCACCAAGAGATCTGAAGCGCATCCCCCAAAGCTCCTTGCACCGGATACTGGAGACTGTAGAATGACGGGCAGTGCATGTTCTCCTGAGTGGCAAACAGATCTATCCTTGGAGGACCCCACATCTGAAAGATGTGTAGGACCAGATCCGGATGGAGATGCACTCGTGATCGGACGAAAAATGTAGACTGAGAGTGTCCACATGTACGTTGAGCACTCCGGCCAGATGATTCGCTGCCAAGCAAATCTGATGGTCCAGAAGCCAGGACCAGAGTCTCAGAGCTTCTCTGCAGAGAAGATACGACCCCACTCCTCCCTGCTTGTTTATATACCACATCACAGTAGTGTTGTCCATCAGGACCTTAATTGACTGACCGCGAAGGGACGGGAGGAAGGCCTTGAGAGCCAGACGTATCGCCCACAATTCTAACAGATTGATATGAAAAGTCTGTTCCACTGGAGACCAATGACCCTTGACCTCCAGGTCCCCCAGATGAGCTCCCCACCCTAGAGTGGAGTATCCGTCATGGGAGGGGGAAACTCCTGAAAAGGGAGAGCATATCCTTTCCTCACAATGTTCAGATCCCAGGAGTCTGATGTAATTAACTCCCACTCTTGGAGAAAAAGACGTAATCTTCCCCCTACAGGAGAAGTGTGGTTGAAAATGGGCATAAAACTAGGGCTGCTTCCCTTGCTGTTGTCCTCCAGAGGAAGAGGATGATGCAGGGGGCTGCTGGGTGTCCCCTCTTCTCCGAACCCTCCCCCACCTCTGAAGGATCTATAAGGGAGGCTGGTAGGCTGTTGGACTGTGGATTGGGGTCTCACACGGTAAACGGCTCCACGCCCAAACCCCCTAAACCTCCGAAAGGGCCTGAAAGGGGTAGCAGAGGAGGCTTGCAGACCCAAAGACTTTGCTGTGGCCCGACTGTCTTTAAAGCGCTCTGGAGCAGAGTCCGATTTATAACCAAAAAGTTTTTCCCCATCAAAGGGCAAGTCCAGGACAGCAGTCTGTACATCAGAGGATAAACCAGAGGACCTCAACCATGCGTGCCTCTGGGTAGCAATAGAGGTACCCATTGATCTGGCCCGGGAGTCTGTGAAATCCAGTCCAGACTGGATTATCTGTTTTGCTGCATCCTGGGCATCCAATAGAAGTTCTCCAAATTGCCCCTGCACCTCCTGCAGCAGGTCAGGAATCATAGCCCTAGCTGAATCCATCAGGGCGTGGATGTATCTGCTGAGAACACAGGTAGCATTTGCTGCCTTAAGGGCCATACTGCAGGAAGAAAAAGTTTTCTTCACCAACTGCTCCATCTTTCTGGATTCCCTTCTCTGACGGAATCACAGGGAAGGAGCCTGGTGAAGACCATGTGGAACAAGAGGCCTGAACAACCAGACTCTCCGGGGTAGGATGTTTTGACAAGAACCCCAGCTCCCCAGGTGCCACTCTGTACCTCCTTGCCACAGACCTATTGACAGCAGGTGATGATACAGGCTTCCTCCATAGCTCTAAGATGGGCCCCGTGAGAGCATCATTAAATGGAAGCAATGGATGTGCCAAAGTAGAAGAAGGGTGCAGGACCTCAGTCAGAATATTTTGTTTTGATCTCTGCAGCAGGCAACAGAAGATCCAAAACATTTTCCGCCTTCCTAATCAAAGTATGAAATGAGGCTGCCTCTTCCGTAAACTACCCTGGCGAAGAAAGGTCCCATTCGGGGAAGTGTCAAGCCCACTGGCTAAATCGAGCCCTTGATATTCTCCCAATCTCTCCTTATTCCAACAACTGCCGCTGGTACTCTTCCTCTTCCAAAAGTCTCAAAGCCTTCCTACACGACCTCAGTCTGGCCTCTAACCTCGGCGTCGACATAGAATTAGCCGACGTCGATGACACCGGCTTCAAAACTGTAAGGCGCGGAACAGGAGAAGAAGGCTGACTTCGGTCTAATCCGGCACCCGGATTCAGCGCTGGAGCGGATCCCAACGGCGCTGTGGACACCTGAGGCTCCATCATCGGTGTCGACTGACCGGGCGATGAGATCGGCGCCATAGGTCTAGAAGGCTACGTCATCGGAACCACAGGACCTCGAGGCGACGTCATCGGTGCCAAACCGGCAACCTCAGCTGGATAGAAGGGCATAAACGGCGCCGCCTTGTAAGGAGCCACGGAGCCCTACGAAAATGCTAACGGACCTGTGGGACCAGCCGGCGCACCAGCAGGTGTCATACCATTTAACATCAAAAACATGGCATTTAAAAATGCCGCTGGATCCGCTCCCAGAGCTGGGAAGGGAGGATACGGTTGGTCTCCATGTTGCACCTGCACTTGCTGAACATCCGAATCCTGTGCAGCCGGTGAAAACTGAGGACTCTCCGGAGGTGGAACTACCTTGAAGACTGACGGTGCCGGAGAAGCCTGAGGGCTCTAAGGTTGTGGAGTCACAGTCGGACTAACCTCCCACGTCGTACGGCGCCGCCGAGATGGAGACCTTGATCTTGAACGGCTACGAGCCGAACAACGCCGAGAGTCATGATGACGTAGTTTCTTGTGTCTCTTCAACGAAGTATGGGAAGAGGACCTGTGATGACTCTTATGCCCCTTCTTCGCCTTGGCCAAAAAGAGTTTGGCCTCCCTCTCCTTCAGAGCCTTAGGATTCATGCTCTGGCAGGATACACACTCCTTGACGTCATGCACGGAGCTCAAACACCAAAGGCAATCCTCATGAGGGTCAGTAACCGACATGCGACCCCCGCACTCTTGACATGGCTTAAATCCCGACTTCCTA
The DNA here is from genome assembly GCF_031143425.1 of Pleurodeles waltl. Taxonomy (NCBI): domain Eukaryota; kingdom Metazoa; phylum Chordata; class Amphibia; order Caudata; family Salamandridae; genus Pleurodeles; species Pleurodeles waltl. Next base: position 316,116,416 of record NC_090442.1, on the reverse strand, counting down.
GGAGGAGACATTGTAACCAGAAACAGGATTGTAACTACAGTAGTAACAAGATGGAACACCTTCAACAGTACCGAGAGCTAGGAGAAAACCGTTAGCATCGAAGGAACGGAAAAAATGGATCTGACGTCAGCACGCTGGCGAGGACCTCTTATTGGCACGGTGACATCAGACGGAGTCGCATGGAGCCATACAATTGTGACGTCCTTGTCGACGTGGAGAGCTGGGATGAATATTTTCCATCGGATTCTAGCGCGTGGGAGAATTCTTAAGGTGAGAAACCCACAGGTAGTTGTATCCATCAGAACAACGTTTTAAAACCCGAAAAATGACATCATATGCTAGTTAAATGATTTTCCTTAGAGATATTGTGCTTTGATGATTATACATGCTTAGATGTCAAAATGACATCATCCTCGTTATCTGCTTTTAACCCAAAGTGTAGGAACCCACAATGCTGACTCATTATATTGGGAATTGGTTCCTTGACTGAAAGATAATCTGAATATAGTGATATCTACTTAGCACTGATTGTAATTAAACTATCATCTGTGCCCTTCCCCCTCCTAACCAGTACTAAAGTACTTGTACTCCCCCTTTAACCATGGTTAAAGTGGCATATTCCTGGTTGGCACATTTAATTTCCCTGTGAGCCATAGGGTGCAAAACGTGCACAAAGGGCTTGAAAGTTAATTGCCACTTATGACTACAGAACCTATTGCGCCATCCAATGCAGTGGCAGTGCAAACATGGCTTAAGGCTTACCCTGTGTAGCTTCGCTGTTACAGTGTAAACCTGCAGAGCGACCTGTTAAAATGACTGTTTTTGACAGGTAAATACCTCCCTTTTAAATATTATGGGGGTCATTCCGACCCTGGCGGTAAAAACTGCCAGTGCCGTGACCGACGGAAAGCACCGCCAACAGGCTGGCGGTGCTTTCCTGCCCATTCTGACCGCGGCGGTAAAGCCGCGGTCAGAAAAGGGGATCCGGTGGTTTCCCGCCGGATTACCCCTGGCTGGGCAGCGCCGCCATGGAGATTCTGACCCCCTTCCCGCCATCCTGTTTCTGGCGGTTTTTACCGCCAGGAACAGGATGGCGGGAACGGGTGTCGTGGGGCCCCTGGGGGCCCCTGCACTGCCCATGCCACTGGCATGGGCAGTGCAGGGGCCCCCTAACAGGGCCCCAGCATGATTTTTACTGTCTGCTTAGCAGACAGTGAAAATCGCGACGGGTGCAACTGCACCTGTCGCACCCCTGCAACACCGCCGGCTCCATTCGGAGCCGGCTCCTGTGTTGCAGGGCCTTTCCCGCTGGGCCGGCGGGCGCTCCCTTGGCGGGCGCCCGCCGGCCCAGCGGGAAAGTCGAAATGGCCCCCGCGGTCTTCTGACAGCGGAGCGGTCTTTTGACGGGGGAAGTTTGGCGGGCGGCAACCGCCACCCGCCAAACTTGGAATGACCCCCTATGTATGTAGTAGGTGTGTGCATATAGGTCTCGTAGCCCACAAGGCAGGGTGCATGTAGAAAATTAATGTAACCATGTCAATACAGTGGCAAAGCCCTGCAGTTTATTTTCACTGTGACAGGCCTAGCTGTCCTATCTAGAAAACCAGAATACAGACTAAAATACTAATACTGATGACTAGAGAAAGGGGTCAGCTAGAAAAATAATTAAACCACTACTTTTAATTGTTATTGAAAATCTATTTACGAAGTTGGCTTTTAAATAAATATTAATCAAAAGTAATATGTAGAAGGTTACTCTTTACTGTTTGAAATGTCCCAAGACTAGTTATCATAAGCCTTTTGCGGCTCTCATCCTCTGCTTAGCCTTGAATAGGTGTGAAAACTACCTGACACATGGCATGTCTGGTGTGTTTGGAGTAAGGTAAACAGGAAATACTCCAAACGTAGGTCGATTAGGACCTAAGAACCTTTACACCCATTTGCCATGGAGGCGCCAAGAGTCACTCTCATTCACTATATAGTGCTAGGCAAAATTGTGGCATCCCCAGTCACCCTCTTCAGAATACTTTCTGGACTTGCAAAAGATCAGAAGACAACTGGGCCTGCGGTCTGTGATCTGAGAGGAGACCTGGATGACTGGACCTGCTCCCTGTTGTACCCAGGACAAAGAAGTGGACTATCTGACCTCGTGTGTGGCTACAGGAAGACAACAAGCTCCAATAGGACATTTCCTGGCGATACCTAGCTGTTCTGTGGTACCCGGACTGGGACTGGAACCTGTTGCTGGCCTCTACCTAATATCCTGTGACTCTCTAAGTGTCTCCCCTAATGTCCTGTGGTCTTTAAGAGTGTACTCCTGTGGTTGGTTGGGACATAGGACTTTGGGTCTAATTTGGAGCTCCATCAGAAACCTGACATATATCCTGCCTGCCATATTACAAGGGCATTATATCCTATTACACTTGGAATACGCAGATGGGATATACGTCACATTTGTGGCCACCAAAATCTAAATCAGGGCCTAAGTCAGAAGGTACGTCTTGGACCAGGATGAACCTGGTTGGTACATTCGACCTGTGCTCCACTCGGGTCAGCCTCAAATAGCGCCTAGGTTCCAGTCTACCTAAACCATTGACTATAATTGGTGCTTTGTGCTTTTTGGTGCTATTTCTAATGAAACTATTTTATATCTGGTTTCCCCATTTTTATGTCTTTGTGTTTAATACAGTTCAGATCTATTTTTTAAATTTTGTTTGGGATGTTTGTTGTTTTGCATTTTGACTCTATTACTGTTTTGGTACTGCATACGTGCTGTACATGAAGCCTTAAGGTGAGTCTGTCTACTCTGTGCCATAGTTACAGCAGAGTTAAGCTCAGGTTGATTTAGTGACTTGTAGGGTTCACTGTGACAAGATTTGTGATTACTCCTAGAAGTGGACAGACTCCCACCCCAAAAGATAATCCAATTTCTTACACCATAGATCTGCCATGGGCATTCATTTTTCTACCTCTTATGCCAACATTTTCATTGGTTGGGTATGGGAGGGAGCATGCGTGGAGTGATACCATAGATGAGGAATGTAACCATGTCACTCTGTGGGTCGGCTTTATTGATGACATTTTATTAATCTGGACTAGCTCTATTGATAAACTAATTATATACTATAGTTTCCTAAAGAACGAGTTACTTACCTTCGGTAACGACTTTTCTGGTGGATACATTAGCTACCTGTGGATTCCTCACCTAATGAATACTCCCATTGCGCCAGCATTCGACGGAAATCTTCTTCCTAGCTTCTGCACGTCGACGAGGACGTCACAATTGCCCACGCGACGCCATCTGACGTCATACAGGCAATAAGAGGTCCTCACCGACGTGCCGACGTCAGTACCAACATTTTTTACATGCCTGAGAATAATAGGCCATTGGGATAAAAGAACAAATAGCAATATTTAATGATATTCCAAATAAATACATAATTCTAAGAACTTAATTCTTCTTTTTTTTTTTTTACAAATAAATAAATATATGAGCAATATATATACATATGAACATATAAACAGAATATATACAAGTCCTCAAAACCAAGAGGAGCACACTCAAGAATTACTTGGTTAGACCAGACAGGCAACGGGAAGGCGGGTGGGACCGTGAGGAATCCACAGGTAGCTAATGTATCCACCAGAAAAGTCGTTACCGAAGGTAAGTAACTCGTTCTTCTGATGGATACAACTACCTGTGGATTCCTCACCTAATGAATAGAGTCCCAAAGCAGTACCGCACTCGGTGGTGGGTGCCTGAATGGTCAAACCAAGAAATCCTGCAGCACCGACCATGCAAAATGGCCATCCCTTCTGACCTCAGAGTCCAAGCAGTAATGCTTCGCAAAAGTATGAAGGGACGACCAAGTTGCGGCCTTGCAGATGTCAACCACAGGAACACCCCTAGCCAAGGCCGAAGAGGCCGACTTAGTTCTGGTGGAATGAGCTCTTCTACCATCAGGGGGTTCTTTCTTTGCTAAAGAGTAACACATTTTTATGCAAAGACCAACCCACCTGGAGAGTTTTCTCTTGTGGACTGCCTTTCCTCTCCTCTTTCCCACGTACCCGATGAAGAGCTGATCCTCCAGCCTGAAATCCTTCGTTCTATCCATATAAAAGCTTAACGCCCTCCTTGGATCTAAGCGGGGAAGTCTCTCTTCTTCCTTTGAAGGATGAGGCGGAGGATAAAACGTGGAAAGAGTTATCGTCTGGGCCATATGAAAGGGTGAAACAACCTTCGGTAGGAAAGCAGCCTTGGTCCTCAACACCACCTTATCCCCATAAAAAGATGAATAAGGGTGTTTTACAGATAGAGCTTGCAACTCACTCACTCTCCTTGCAGAAGTAATTGCAACCAGAAAAAAACATCTTTAGGACCAATAACCTCATGGGGCAAGAATGCATAGGCTCAAAAGCGAACCCCATAAGGAAAGTTAGAACCAAGTTTAAATCCCACTGAGGCATAATGAAAGGAGTAGGAGGGAATCTATTAATAAGACCTTTCAAGAATCTAAGTAGTATAGGGGATTTGAATAAAGAAGGCTGGTCTGGAAGACAAAGAAAGGCTGATAGGGCAGACAAGTATCCCTTAACCGTAGCCACTGCACAACCCCTCTGTGCCAGAGACAATGCAAAAGATAAAATATCTGACAAGTGAGCACGTAAAGGATCAATCTGCCTCTCTCCACACCAAACCACAAATTTAGACCACCTATTAGCGTAGATAGATTTAGTGGAGTGTCGCCTGGCCGCTAAGATAACATCCACTACATAAGGCGGGAGAGAGAAGGAACTCAGGTTGCCCCGTTCAATCTCCAGGCATGAAGGTGCAGGCTCTGGAGGTGGGGTTGTAAAACCTGCCCCTGCGACTGCAAGAGGAGGTCTGCCCTGAGAGAGAGACGGAGCGGAGGGCATAGTGAGAGTTGGAGAAGGTCCGTGTACCGTACCCTCCTCGGCCAATCCGGAGCTATTAAGATGACTTGGGCCCGGTCTTGGTGAATTTTCCTCAATACTCGAGGAATCAAGGGTATGGGAGGAAACGCGTAAAGCAACTGGTCGCACCAGGTCATCTGAAACGCGTCCCCCAATGTTCCTTGTCCCGGATACTGGAGGCTGCAGAATAACGGGCAGTGCCAGTTCTCCCGAGTGGCAAACAGATCTATCCTTGGAAACCCCCACATCTGGAAGATTAGACGGACTTGATCCGGATGGAGACGCCACTCGTGATCGGCCGAGAAATGGCGACTGAGACTGTCCGCACGTACGTTCAAGACTCCGCCCAGATGATTTGCTACCAAGCCAATCTGATGGTCCTTTGCCCAGGACCATAGCCGAAGAGCTTCTCTGCAGAGAAGGTACGACCCTACCCCTCCCTGTTTGTTTATACTGTATACCACATCGCGGTAGTATGTCCGTCAGGACCTGAACCGACTGACCGCGAAGGGATGGGAGGAAGGCCTTGAGAGCCAGACGTACAGCCCGTAACTCCAACAGATTTATATGAAACATCTGTTCTACTGGAGACCAAAGACCTTTGATCTCCAGGTCCCCCAGATGAGCTCCCCACCCTAGAGTGGAAGCATCCGTTATCACTGTGGCCACAGGTGGAGCTTGCGAGAACGGCCTTCCTCGGGAAAGATTGTCGTCCGCAATCCACCATTTCAAATCCGTGGCAGCAACTCTGGAGATCCTTACCGAACCTTTGAGATCTCCTTTGTGTTGAGACCACTGCCTTCGGAGGCACCACTGAAGAGCCCTCATGTGCCAGCGAGCATGCGTGACCAACAGTATGCAAGAAGCAAACAGACCGAGCAGACGTAGAACCTTGAGGACCGGAATAACCGCTCCAATTCGAAACATTGGAACCAACGCCTGAATGTCCTGAATCCACTGAGGCGGAGGAAAGGCTCGATTCAATGTTGTATCCAGTACTGCCCCTATGAACAGGAGGCGCTGATAGGGCTCTAGGTGAGATTTGGTCACGTTCACCGAAAAACCCAGGTCGAACAACAACTGGGTTGTCGACTGTAGGTGATGCAACACGAGCTCCGGAGACTTGGCTTTGATCAACAAGTTGTCCAGATAAGGAAATACTGCTATCCCCTTCCTTCTGATCTCCGCTGCAACCACCGACATCACCTTTGTGAAGACTCGAGGTGCTGAAGTAACACCAAACGGGAGGACCGCAAACTGATAGTGCTGCGACCCCACCACAAACCGGAGATACTTCCTGTGCGACTTGAGTATCGGGATATGAAAGTAAGCATCCTGCAAGTCGACAGACACCATCCAATCTCCATTGTTCAGCACCAAAAGCACCTGAGCAAGGGTCAGCATCTTGAACTTTTCCTGTTTGAGAAACCAATTCAAGATCCTCAGGTCCAGGATTGGCCTCAACCGACCATCCGTCTTGGGAATCAGGAAGTATCTTGAGTAATAACCTTGACCCCTTTCCTGCTCTGGAACCAACTCCACTGCACCCTTTAAAAGGAGGACTTGAACCTCCTGTTCTAGCAACAGGAGGTGTTCTTCTGAGCAATAAGATGGGCGGGCGGGATGGGGGGCGGAAACTCCCGAAAGGGTAGGGTATAGCCTTTTCTCACAATGCTGGTAACCCAGGAGTATGTTGTTATGACCTCCCACTTGTGGAGAAAATTCAGTAACCTCCCCCCTACAGCAGTGGAGTAAGAAGGAATTGGCGGAAGCCTAAGGCTGCTTCCCATGCTGCACCCCTCCGGAGGATGAGGAAGAGGCAGAGTGCTGCTGAGTGGCTCCCCTGGTACGGACCCTACCCCTCCCTCTGAAAGATCTATAGGAGAGAGCAGAGGTGGGTTGCTGGAATTTTCCTCGAAAGGAAGAGGAGGAACCACGACCAAATCCTCAAAACCTCCTAAAAAGGAGGAAGCAGAAGAAGAGGCTTGCAAGCCCAACGACTTGGCAGTGGCTCTACTCTCCTTGAACCGAATCCGCCTTGGCGCCGAAAAGCTTGTCACCATAAAAAGGAAGGTCTAATAGGGTTGATTGCACACAAGAGGAAAAACCAGAGCTACGAAGCCAGGCCTGCCTACTCCTAGCCACAGCAGTGCCCATTGCTCTAGCAACCGAGTCAGATGTATCCAACCCAGATTGAATAACCTGGGTTGCAGCTGCCTGAGCATCAGAGACCTCAATAATTCCTGAGGAACCTCTGTGTGCGTCGATTTAATCTCATCCATCAGGGCGTTAATGTATCTCCCTAAGATGCATGTAGCATTGGTGGACTTCAAAGCCATGCTACAAGACGAGAAAACCTTCTTGGATGACATGTCCATCTTTTTAGAGTCTCTATCCGAGGGTACAGCTGAAAAGGACCCAGGAGCAGATCGAGCTGAACATGAAGCCTGGACCACCAGGCTTTCAGGTGTTGGATGCCTGGAAAGAAAGCCTGGGTCAGCCGGTGCAACCCGATACCTCCGAGCCACAGATCTATTGACAGCCGAAGAAGACATCGGCTTCTTCCAGACCTCCATAATGGGGTCCAGTAGTGCTTCATTGAAAGGCAAAAGTGGCTCTGCAGATGTAGAGGCAGGGTGCAACACTTCCGTCAAGATGTTCTGCTTGGCCTCAGTCACTGGCAAAGGGAGGTCCAGAAAATCAGCCGCCTTTCTAATAACTGAGTGAAAAGTAGCTGCCTCCTCTGTGTACTCCCCAGGAGATGACAAGTCCCATTCAGGGGAGGTATCCAGACCACTAGCAGTGTCCAGGCCATGGAGACCCTCACAAGAGTCCTCAATCTCACCTTCCTCCAAAGCTTGTCTCCGGTATTCCTGATCTTCAAGGAGGCGAAGAGCAAGCCTCCTCGAATGCAGCCTCTCCTCTATCCTCGGCGTCGACATGGCGTCAGCGGACATCGAAGATTGACGCCGATCCTCGGATCCGTCAGACACCGGGTCTAAAGGCACCATGGTTTTCTTCGGCGCCGAACGTGGAGCCGGACGGAGTGAAGACTGTCCCTGTTCTAGTCGGCGTCGCTGGCTGAGACGTCGAAGCCGCAGGAGCCGAAGCCGTAGGAGCTGAAGCCACAGGAGCCAAAGCCACCGGAGCCGATACCGGCGCCGAGCCCACGTTTCCCAGGGGAAGAAAGGGCATAAAATGTGCTGGTCGAAGTGGAGCCGGAGCACCCATGTTGAAGGCCAAAGGGCCTGAAGGACCAGCCGGTCCACCACCTGGAGCCATCTGTTGGAAGATGGAGAAAATCGCATTCAGGAATGCGGTACTATCAGCTCCAGGGGCCGGGAAAGCCGGGTACTGAGGTGCCTGGTTCGAAGGCGACATCGATGCCGGTCTCGACGTCTGCATAGACGGAGAAAACACCTGAGGCTGTGGAACCTCGAATACTGAAGGAGGATTAACCGATGACATGGGTGAAGTCGGTGAAGCCGGAGAAGGTAATGGTGTCGTCGGCTGGGGAGAAACAGTGGGACTAACTTCCCAAGTCTTCCGACGTCGAGTCGATGGTGACCTCAATCGAGACCTCTCCCTATTCGACCGGCGCCGAGATTTTCGATGACGCCGGGAGTCCCGATGACGCCGATGTGACTTCGGTGACAACGACTTTCGGTGACGTCTCTTCTTCTTCTTTTTCGATTTCGCAAGAAAAAGTTTGGCCTCCCGTTCTTTCAGGGCCTTAGGATTCATATCTTGACAAGAATCGCACTTGTCAACATCGTGGTCGGAACTAAGACACCACAAACAGTCAGAATGTGGGTCCGTTACCGACATTTTGCCTCCACACTCTCGGCAGGGCTTGAATCCTGACTTTCTTTGCGACATTGTAATGTCTCAAAGTAAAAACAGCCAAAAACACACTGTAACTGTCGATACAGCAACAGTAGCTCCCTCGAAGATAACCGTTTCGAATGGCATGGAAAAAAGGGACCTGACGTCGGCACGTCGGCGAGGACCTCTTATTGCCTGTATGACGTCAAACGGCGTCGCATGTGCAATTGTGACGTCCTCGTCGACGTGCAGAAGCTAGGAAGAAGATTTCCGTCGAATGCTGGCGCAATGGGAGTATTCATTAGGTGACGATTCCACAGGTAGTTGTGTCCATCAGAAAAGAACCAACTATGTTGTGGAACTTAATTTCGAACTCACCGAAAACAGCTTAATTTTCTTGATTTAGAGATTTATGTTTCTGACAAAACAATTAAATGTCGCTCTTTCAGAAAATTGACAGCCACAAAGAATCAGTCAGACTACACCTTGTAACGCCCTATGCTACAGAAAAATAATATTCCTTGTGGTGAGAAGTTACGGCTGACAAGGAATTTTAGCGATCTGATGATATATAAGAAAGAGAAACTTAATGCAACTGACCATTTTTTGGCAAGGGGATACCTTAAGAAAGTTAGACAAGAATCTGCTGAACAGGCCAGTTCAATGTGGCCTTTTGAGAACAACTTTGATGGTACAAAACCAAAAAGACAAACTATTTGATGAAAACTTCAGATTTATAATGTAATATAGTGTTGAAAAATGTATCTATAAGATTCTAATAAAATTGTAACAAACTAAAATCTGATAAAGATATTTCCAAATTTACTGGAAAGACACCCAAATATTATTTAGGCATTCATGCACAATGCTAAGAATATTTAGTCACAGTTACGCTATCAAATTTGCTGTCAATATTTCTGAATAAAAAAAAGAGTAATAGAGGTGAACTTGCTCCTCAGGATGGTTCAGATTTAACTTGTGTATATGCTGTAAGCATGTCCAGAAGGGTTTAAGCCATATCAAGTCCATGGACTCTAAGTAGGAATTCAGAATTAGCAGTTTTATGAAAAGTAAATCTATTTACTGTGTACACATTGTTCAATGTGTGTGTTTTATAAACTACATTGGATCATCAATAAGGATGCTAAAAATCAGGTGGCAAAAGCATATGTGAGTAATCGGAATTAATACTATTAAGTAGCCCATTCCAGCCCAATTTATTTGGGTGCACAAAACTGATCAAGTAAAAGAACTTCTACCAACAGTTTGATTCTCATTCAATCTGAAGCTTCTATAGCATAAACAGAGTTTCAGATCCTATATAGAAGAGATATCAAGGTTTGAGTACTAGGTATGTGAAAGTTTTTTGCTTGACTTATTTCCACAAATGTTGTTGGATGATCATATTATTTTTAGGCAAATTCTTATTTTTCTTTGTCTTCGATTAGTTATCCGCTTATAGAATTGAACTTTCAAACAGAATTATTTCCGATAACCTACACTTGAGGCCCTACTCACATGTTTGCTTCCTCCTTAAGCTTACTTTCAATTATGGTTTAATACAATTTAGGTTTTCTATATGTCCCAATTACTTTCAAACTGCCTAATCCATAGTCTTCCTATTGTGACGTCACCCACTGTCTCTAAACACATCCAGGTAGATATAAGCCACACATAATAGATGTGTTAACCACTTAAAATGTTAAGAAGTACCTGGAGGTCATTAGGCTTACAACATTTCTTCTCTTTGGTAAGTTTTGATCTATGATTTGAATCTGTTTTGAACAACTAGTTAAATGCCTGGGCTTTATGATCCACCTGCTTCTTTCTTCTAAATTCTTCTCCATTGTTTAGACTAGGCAAACTAAGGGGTTGTTTTGAAACAGAAGTATGAAATGAAACAAACGCCCTTCATATATTTTTCACATTTCAAATAATTTGGCAGCTAAAAAACATGGGTAATGCTAAAGCTGAGATCTCATTCTTTTGATACTGTTCAGATTTTAACCTTTAGTTACATTATAAACTCTGGAACATATCTATAAAGTGTTAATTATCCTTTTCTTGTGAATTAAAAAAAATCAGAGTATGAAGTGCTTAACTTATTAGGGTGTAGTCCTAAATTTTTCACTGTGCATGTAGAATGTACATTAGCAGCTCGTAAGGGTTACCGAATTCTTAAGGATGACCCATACAGTGTAACTCTTTCTGTTCTTTTTTGATGCTGTATTATATTTGCTTTCAAGAAAGATGTTCTAATGAAGCTAACTAACTCAGTGAATATAAATGGTACATATGGAGTAACTCCTCAATGAGTATCAATGGGCAAAGCCAATTTTATCCTGTAGGATACTGCTTAGATTAGATATTTTCTAGACGTTGAAAATTATTTATAACGAGTTAAGAAGGTTCACACTAGAATGCATTCAATCCATTAGGTTCTAGACCTTATTTTATTGTGTGAGCATAACCATGGAACCATTTTTGAATTTATTACCCACAGAAATTCTCTGTTTTTGACCATATTTATATTTTGTGTTACACCCTAACAATTAGCACCATTTTGAAATATTTTCGCCTTTAGGCAAATCCACCTGCTTTCTACTATCTAATTAGTTCCACATACTTTGGCACCTTCTCTCCAAAGTCTGGTACAATTATATTTATCTTCTTTAAGTATCTGTGAGATATGTCTTCTTTGAATCACTCACTTGCACATTAGAATACCTTCTTTAATAATTGCCTTGGGCAAAACACATCCTTATGAGATTATCCCATATATATATATATATATATATATATATATATATATATATATATATATATATATATATATTTTTTTTTTAAATGTTTTAAAATAATTGTGAACTTTGTATTACAATATTATTCCCTTTGCTCAGACCATTTACTATGTGATTACTCCAAATATTTCTTAATCCGTAGAAGAAAGAGATCTTGATCTGTTATTTATTTACACTCAAGAATTGGAGAAACGTTACTGATACAACCACTGATGTTCCCTTTTATATTTAATGAAATAGATTTTAAATATTATGTGTAATAAAATAGAGGTAAATTAGAATGTTTCACTTATCCTTTAGTAGTATACTAAGAACAAAAACACGTATGAGGCCTTGTGGAGAAGTTGAAGGCCAAACAAGGGAGCACCGTTGGAAAGGCCCATCAAGACTTGCCAGCCACGCTAAGGAGAAATGAAGGTGCTTCACCACAATACTGAGCCATCAGTCATACAAAGGAAACACTAAAGACAGTGACAACCAGGTACAATACAGGCAGCCACAACCAGATATAATGCAAGAAGGCAGCAACAACCAGGTACGAGAAATAAGAGACCTTCTGGAGAGGTTGATCCATGCAAAGTAGCAAGTAACATCCATTACATCCCGAATCTCGCCTGGAGCGAGGCAGCTCGAACACAAGGTAGACCACTATCAAAATCACAAGTTGGACCCAAAAGAGAAAGATGACGAAGTAGCATGAAGAAATGACTCAAACGAAACAAGAAGACGAAAGCAAAGACCAGAGCATGCAAGAAACAGAAAATACACTCACGGTCAAAATAGAAGAATGTGCCACACAGCCACTGGGAGGTCTGGCATCCCAAGCTCAGGTACGGTACTTGTACTTCCAGAAGGGGCAGATTCAGTTGCACAACAAACACTGCCTGTACTCTCAATGTTAGAAGAAAAAAAGATGAAATACATGGCAGTTGCTTTTCTGAAACCTCCACCACCATTCGGTACCACCCAAAACAGAATATTTTCGCCAAACGGACCACGTGGATCAAGACTTTCGATGATTTCATAGATGCATGATGAGGAAATACCTAAAGAATCTTGTCAGTGACAGAGTGAAAGAAGTAATAAAGAAACTCTCGCAGACTGAAGCATTGTCTTACTTTCAAACCAAAGATGCGCTAGAAGTCAAGTTCAAACCAATACCAAACGTCAACTATAAAAGGTACATTTTCAATCAAACCACACAACAAGTGGGTGAAACTATAGATGAGTTTGTTGAAAGACTTGATTTGCTCATCAAACATTGCAAATTTAGTAAATGTAATGAAGAAACCATGTGACAGTCATTGATGGTTGTTTGTCGGCCACATTTAAAAACTGCATGTTGCGAAAGACACTCAGGCCCTCATTACAACCCTGGCGGTCAAAGACCGCCAGGGCTGTTTTGTCGGTAGCCCCGCCAACAGGCTGGCGGTGCTTTCCTTGGAATTAAGACCGCGGCGGAAGAGCAGCAGTCGCACCGCTGCGACCGGCGGTTTCCCGCCACTTTGGTCCCGGCGGCTGTAATCCCCCCAGAGCAGCGCTGCCCAGGGGATTACGAATCCCCCTCCTGACAGCCTTTTCATGGTGGTATCAACCGCCATGAAAAGGCTGGCAGAAAGGCGAGTCGCGGGGCCCCTATCTGTCAACTCCTCATTCCACTGCAGGCTAGAATCCTGCTACTCTGACGTTTGGGAGAGCTATGAGAACCAAACTACCACACTGGATCCCTGAGCGAAATATACATGATGAAGCACCAGATGAAGACATATGCTGATCGATGTTGTCAAACTCGAGAGATCGCGTTCAATGAGGGTGATGTGGTATTCATCAAACAAAAGAGAAAGACAGATCCTCCATTTGGTGATGAAGGTTGCAACACGAAAGGGACATATGGTTACGGCACTTCGTCCCGTCGAATCTCTCAGAAGGGACTCATCCCACTTCAGATAGCTTTCTCATCGGTCATCATTCCCTAGAGGTTCAGAGGAAACTGGCCCACCTGAAGACTTTGATCAGAAATTAGACCTTATACCCTGAGGTTCCACCCCTTGTACAGCTCAACTACCTCATACCTCATGGTTTGGCCAACATGTACAAGCACCTAGATGGCTGATTGAAGAAAAATAATGCTGTTTTTGTTCATATCTTTTGTTTATGTCTTTTTATTTAACAAGGAGGGAGATATAGGCCCTCATTCCGACCCTGGCGGTGGAGGGCAACGGAAGCACCGCCAACAGGGTGTCGGTGCTTCCAGGGCTATTCTGACCGCGGCGGTAAAGCCGCGGTCAGAAAAGGGGAACCGGCGGTTTCCCGCCGGTTTTCCCCTGGCCCAGGGAATCCTCCATGCCATGGGGATTCCGACCCCCTTCCCGCCAGCCTGTTCCTGGCGGTAAAACCCGCCAGGAACAGGATGGCGGGAACGGGTGTCATGGGGCCCCTGGGGGCCCCTGCACTGCCCATGCCACCGGCATGGGCAGTGCAGGGGCCCCCTAACAGGGCCCCACCATGATTTTCACTGTCTGCTATGCAGACAGTGAAAATCGCGACGGGTGCTACTGCACCCGTCGCACCCCTGCAACTCCGCCAGCTCCATTCGGAGCCGGCTTCCTCGTTGCAGGGGCTTTCCCGCTGGGCCGGCGGGCGATCTTCTGGAGATCGCCCGCCGGCCCAGCGGGAAAGTCAAAATGACCCCCGCGGTCATTTGACCGCGGTGCGGTCTTTGGGCGGTTTCCGCCCGGCAGGTGGCACCCGCCGCCCAACCGACTCGGAATGAGCCCCATAATGTCTTAGAACTACAAGTGTTAGGACCCCATGACTAGAGGCAGACTTATGAAGGAAATTGTAAAATTGATCTGAGAGGTGCCGAAGTGTATTCTTCAACAGTTATTGAGATATTGAAAGTTCAGTTGAATGTTGTACGCTAATGAGTAAAGACGTTCCTATGAGCTTCATTGGTTTGTTCTTGTGCATGCTACCAGGCTGGGAAGGACGCAAAACCAATCTCACTCATCTCTCATACACCTTTAAAAATAGGTGCTTTGCTCCACATCACTTTACAGCTAACACTCACAAAGCCAAATTCTTATTAATCTCCTTTATAGTATTTGTTCTTCATTTCTAATCCTGCCTGAAAAAATTCACACATGATTTGAAACTGCTTTTGCTAGAATCATTAATGCCGAATTCTTGAGCTTTGATCTGGACAAAAAATATGCAACAATAGATAGGTTAGCCACAGCTTTCCAATGGCTGCCAAGTACCATATTAGCTTGCATTTATATGTTAAAGTGGGAAAGATCCCACTCACTGTGTATCCTATGAAATGTAGTTTTTTTGTTTTTGAGGCTTCTGCCATTGCTCCTTATAATTTTTCATGTGGCTCCACATTTTCTAGTGCTCATCCACGTGCATTGAATTGTGTTCTACAATTATCCAGAGGATCGGCAGCTCAGTTTAATAATAGTGAGCATGTAAATGTCATCTATTGATCGTCCAGCATCCTTGAATTATTGGTCACCAATTTACCATTAGAGAACACCTATGTTAAGGAAATTAAGGACTGAAGATTATACAAATATTAGACAACTATATAAACACAGAAGGTGCAAACGTTCCGATGAAACTATTAGCATGTCATACCCATCTTTCTTAAAGGTTGTAGCACCGGAAGCACTGAGACAACATTTCCCTGCCTCTTCAAATACACATTTTTGTTAAAAGAAAGTTCCCTTTAAAATGCATTGTTTTAAAGAAATACTTACAGGTTTCAGGTCACAGTGTATGATCCTCTCCTTTTTGAGCATTTGTAGACACTTCAGTATTGATGTAGTAAATTTACGAACCAATGATAAAGAGAAACCTTGAAAGTTGTTCTTCTTGATTAGTTCATACAAATTTACTCTGTGGGCAAATCAGCAAAAATCAAAATTGTCACTTAATAAAGCTTTTTGTAGAAACCAGTGTCAAGCAAACCCTAACAGTTAAATATTGTATTTTCTTCAATCTACTTAGTGTAATTTCTGTGGGGAAAGGTGGTTATCAGCAACTCATTCATCATAAATGTAGTCATAACTTATAAGAGATGGATTCTGGACCTCATTTATTAGTTTTTGCTTCAGGGCAGCACAGCTAGTCACTTTGCTGTGCTGCCCTGCGTCAAAAGAAAAGGGCAGGAATGTGGCATATTAATGAAATATGGCGCATTCCTGTCAATTCTGCTTATGCCGGTGCACAAATTGCCCCAATGCAGGCACCCTTGCACCGCGGTGCAAGGGTGTCTGCATTGTTGGCGTGCTTGTTTTGTACAGGAAGGGACACCTTCCTGCACAAAAACAATAAATGGAGGCGTTTTCCTCTTTCTATGTGTGCTGCAGAATAAAGAATGCAGCACACATAGAAAGAGGTAAAAACGGGGAGAACTAAAATTATTTATCCTCCATCTGCCTCCCTAGGGAGGCGTACAGTTTTGACGTATTCCCACCTTTGGGAATGTGTCAAAACCCATGGGTGCTGCATGGGAAACCCACAGCAACGACCATGGAATGCTTCCTTGGTGTAAAGTAAGGCAACGCAGCACTTTGCGCTGCCTTACCTTACTCCATATCTATGAGGCCATGCAAAGCCACACAAGGTGGCTTTGTGTAGCCTCATAGATATTACTGAGAGTCCTGTGCCACCGAAGAGTCATAAAAAGTGAAGCCCGGGCGGCATATGCCGCTTGTAAATGAAGCCCTCTGTGTTTTCCAATACCACAGAACTAGAACAGAAACCATTCCAATCATCATTCTACCCAGCCTAAGCCCCCTCAAACCACACTAATGAGTACCTGTGACAAGGTGAAAGGGTAAGAAGAGTGTACAAACGATAACTGACATGATACAGCTGAATTGGGTAGTAGCAGGGAATGCAATGTATACAACTGATAGCCTACACGTCTAAACCTTATGTAAATCTGGAATAGGAAGACTAGACTGAAACTCCACAGGCAGAATCATATTTTTCCAGTATCTTTGAGCATAACATTAACTGTTTTCCATGCATGAATGTCAAACCTATGTTTTCCTCCCAAAGCAGTTTGCACAGCAATAAATATACAAGTGTAGTTTGATCCACATCTCTCTTTAGGACCTTAGGATGAATCAGGGATGGAAACACACTATCAGGTTGGGAGGCGAACTATATTGTACAATTCATGCAGCTGAGCACCGGAAACAACTAATTATCGCGGTAACACTTTCAAAATGAATTGTAGCACTGAGGCTGTTCTTGTTTATATATTAATATGGTAAAGTGGAATCTCATGAAGTACTCATGTAATATGTAATCTTGAACTATTGGAAATAGCCCTTTCTGCAGTGTCCCCCCCTAAACTTTTTGCCATCCTTCTCCCCTTTTCGCTGAATTTATTTTTGTTGGCTTAAGTACTGTAGGCACTTAACCACTGCTAACTAGTGCTAAAGTGTGTGTGCTCACTCCCTTAAAACTTGGTAACATTGGTGTATTCACAATTGGCATATTTAATTTACATATACGGCCCTAGAAAAGTGAACTATAAGTGCCCAGGGCCCTTAAATGAAATGCTACTAGTGGGCCTGCAGCACTGATTGTGCCACCCACTTAAGTAGCCCTTTAACCATGGATCAGGCCTACCACTGTAGAGTTTTTATGTGCATTTTCAGTGCCATGTTGATTTGGCATTTAAACCCCTTGCCAAGCCTTAAACTCCCCTTGTATTACACATGACACCCCCTAGCATAGGCCCTAGGAAGCCCATAGGGCATGGCGCTGTGTAAATAAATAAAAGGTAGGGCATATACATTTTAGTTTTATACGTACTAGTAGTGAAAAACACTCAAATTCATTTTTCACTACTGTACGGCCTACCCCTCTCATAGGATAACATTAGGGATTCCTTAATACATTTGGGGGGTCATTCTGACCCCGGCGGGCGGCGGGAGCCGCCCGCATGGAGGGAACCGCCAGAAGACCGTACCGCGGTCAAAAGACCGCGGCGGTCATTCTGGGTTTCCAACTGGGCTGGCGGGCGACCGCCAAAAGGCCGCCCGCCAGCCCAGTGGGAAACAGCCCTCCATGAGGATGCCGGCTCCGAATGGAGCCGGCGGAGTGGAGGAAGTGCGACGGGTGCAGTGGCACCCGTCGCGTATTTCAGTGTCTGCAATGCAGACACTGAAATACGAGGTGGGGCCCTCTTACGGGGGCCCCGCGGCACCCCATACCGCCATCCTGTTCCTGGCGGGAGACCTGCCAGGAACAGGATGGCGGTATGGGGTGTCAGAATCCCCATGGCGGCGGAGCGCGCTCCGCCGCCATAGTGGATTCACATGGGCAGCGGAAAACCGGCGGGAGACTGCCGGTTTTCCGCATCTGACCGTGGCTGAACCGCCGCGGTCAGAATGCCCTGCGGGGCACCGCCGGCCTGTCGGCGGTGCTCCCGCCGACCCTGGCCCCGGCGGTCGCTTAGTGTAACTCATGATTGCAAGGACATATATCTATCAAGTTTAGTACCTATGGAATTGTAGTGATAAATCCTCTTTTATGGTAAAGTCAAATTTATCATTTCAATTTAAAAAAAATTCTGCTCTTAGCCCTGTGTGCCTGTTGCCTGTTGCCTGTCTCCAATAAATGTCTGGGGTGGGTGACAGCTGGGCGTTGTGCATTTTCTCTAGACCAGAGGTCTTCAAACTGGGGGGCGGGCCCCCCTAGGGGGGCCCCAAGTGGTCCTAGTGGGGGCGCCAGACTCTGGCCAAAAGAAGCATTATTCAGATAACAGGCCTTTGTTTTAAGCAGAATCATGTTATTGCATTTAAAAAAAAGGTAACAGTACTTAACTGCAATGTTTAAATAGGGCTAGACATATTTAAAAATTGCCATCTTTATAAAATAATTGTGAAAAATTCTGAGGGGGGCCCAAGGATTTTTATTTTCCAACTGGGGGGGCGGGGCATTAAAAAGTTTGGAGACCACTGCTCTAGACAGTCACACACAAGGGGAGATTGGGTGCAACTTGATGGGTCTTAATGGGCCATGAACTGGCTTGATGCAGGGGCAGAGCTTAGCCCTGCCTCATTTACACCTGAAAAGGCTTGTTCTGTCCACATACAATAGGGCTTAGCGACCCTTCATTAACACTCCAGCCTGCTTCGATCAAGGATAGGGGAGGCAGGACATCTGTGCTCTTCAAAGGCATGACTCTAGAAGCCTCTCCGACCTTACAGAACCCTGGCAGCATAAATAATGAACCGCAGACAACACCACTTCAGTACACTTCAGGACCTGTGGATACTCTGCCAGGAAGAAGGATTGCTGTGTTGCTGAAAGGGCTGCCACTCTGCTGGACTCCTGCTCTGCTGTGCTGACCTAATGCCTGTTGCCCTCCTTGCCTGGTAGTGAGAAGGACTGGACCTGCATCTCTCCAACCCAGAACAAAAATGACTCCAAGGGCTTGCTGGCGTGCCTCCCATTTTCTGAAGTCTCAGGGACACAAAAGACTTCCAACTCATGTGCAACAGCACCTGGACTCTACCATCTATGAGTCCACCCTGCAAAGTGGTGCCATCCCAGTCCTGGACCCTTGGAAGTGGACCTAAAGAACTCAAAATATTAAGCTTATTTTTCTAACCACTTTTGTTGTTTATTTGTGGTGTTTTCACTGTGTTATTTTTTGAAGTGTGGCACAAATACTTTACACATTGCCTCTTAAGTTAAGCCTGAATGATCTGTGCCAAGCCACCAGAGCATCAGCACAGGTTAATTTAGGGTGCAAGGATTGTGTCCCTACTTAGACAGGGTGCATACCTCTGCCAACTAGTGACCCTATTTCTACCAGCCATGTTACACAGTATCTAGAATAATTCAATTGAATTGCACATTGTTTGGACAAGATTTCACTATAAGGAGATGGGAGTTCCAGAGGATGGTTCCAACTATTGAGCATTGACAACCACCTTTGGTCCACAGGCAGAATGAAGGGGTCTCTGAAACAAGAAAGGATGGTAATCGTCAACCTGTTTTGTGTTCCTAGAATTGCATTTATTTTGGAAAAGACTCAGATTGATTGTAAGAAATTAGGTTGTTGGTTGACTGGGGTGTGAGCCCTGGTTAAGCAGCAACCACAATCCTTGTCATTGTAAAGCACAAACCCCATATTAATCTGTGATGATCCATGGTCGCTTTGCACAGAGCAGTCAGGCTTAACTTAGAAGCAATGTGTAAAGAGTTTGTGCAGCACTTCAAACAGTAACACAGTGAAAACACCACTGAAAAAGGATCCCATACTAGGTTAGAAAATTAGAATAAACTGTAAAATAGAGCCTAAAGACAGAAAGTGCCAACTGCAGCTATCTCTTCGTGCTGGAACATGTCAATGATTGAGGCCGACAGCATTGAAGCCCAGGCCCCCCAGATTAATCCAGCTGAAGTTTTACCTTTTCAGGTTTTGTGCAAGATTCTCATCCGCATTGGAGATGGTCACAGGGAGCAAGGAGGGCATCATGGGGGTTGGTTGGCATGGGGCGAACAGCAGGCCAGGCGTTGTGGATTGGTGACCTGAAGCTTGGTGATGGCAGTCCTCTTAGGATGATAGATGCTTGCCCTGCAAAGAGACAGGCTGTCAGAAGCTTGCTTTGAAGTTTGGTGCAAGCAGCTCGGTTCCAGGGTAAACAGGCACATTTACAGTCATGAAGAGCCCAAAAGCATGATTTAAAGAGCCTGTGAGCCACACCAAAGGTACAGGACGTGAGAGGCACCACTTGGAGGTCAGGAACTCACTGTAGATGGGTCCAGGAGCTGGTCGGGGAGTTTTTTTGTCCCTGAGACTCAGGGCAAGTATACTATGCTATACTAGTTTGTTTGGCCTGCCTTTGGTGTAAGCACAAAGAAACTGATTTCCAACACATGCTATGGGAGTGTATGGTAGAAACGAACTACTGTGCTACAATAGTAGAAAATATTGATTAAATCACTAGGAGAAAAAAAGAAGTAAAACATTGAGTGTAGATTATGGGGGATTCAGAAGAGGCTCAAGAACGACAGTGTGGCCTTACAATTGATAGACCTGGTGTTTTGTTGACCAAAAGGGCCATCACGATGAAATGGAAGGCAAATATACCCCGTGTTCGATAGTAGAAAGTGAGAGGTGCTAAGTAGAGCACTTTGGAGGAAAGAAAGAGGAGACTCGTGTAAACAAAACAATAGCAGAACTCTTGATGATATAACCGAAATATACAAAGTGGTCAGAAACAACAATGATAGACCACCTTGAGGCTGTGGTAAAACAGGGCCCTCTTAGAGCCTCGATTTTAGTTTGCACATTTTAACTTAGCTGTGGTGACTTTTTACTCAACGTTTCTTTCATGCGATAATGTTCTGGGAAGTCACTGTACATGCAGCATGTTTCTCATATGCGTTGCTGCCATCCAGTCAGTACACTCAATCCAAGGCTAGGCACACAGAATGGGATGCCCTAGTATTATGATTATCCATGGAGGCAGCTCCTCACTTGCAGAAATATCATCAAATTGACTTTGCAACTTTGACAAAGTGTGATATGAACAGTGCTTATATTATAAAAACTGCCTCTGAGCTACATTCAGAAGAGGAGCACTTTTGCTAGGATTATCCTGGATGCAGTGCACTGTGGCTGAGATGCAGCCCTGCTGACTCTGACCTCTACCCTGCTAGGTATGACAGACTGTACTACACCAGACTGGCTTCCGAGTACATCTGACCAAGGTATGGAGGGGGTTAGACTATCCCAATTGATCTGACAGAGGGTACACCAACTATGCTTTCGATAGTGTAGGTAGTAGCACATAGGAGTGTGCCAACATAAACCATAATCATGGTTAAACTGGTTATCTTTTTCATCATTTTCATACTGCTGCTTACCATGCTGCGTTTCATTTACCTAAAAATTGCAGGTCATGATTTTCATGCAAGAATATAATACTTGCAATAAATGTTTCAAACAACAGTTTTACATCTTTCTTGTGTCTCATGTTAGGTGCACAGAGTGACAGCAGAAGGGTAGTTCTGTTTCATGATTTCCTTGGGAATCCGAGTAATCATGTTTGAGGTTGCAGGCAACATCTGGAACCTCCTAGAGGGCTCTGCTTTTGGGACCCCACTAACTTCAGTAGCAGTGGATTAAAAAATGCCCAGTACATCTGATTGGGTGGCTGTGGTGGTTCAGGAAGGTGGAGCCAACCAATAAAAGGGGGTGGCTGGTACGGCTCATCTAGGCCCAGCTGTTCATGAGCCTCTACTAAAGTCTTCAACCCTCTCAGGGCAGGGCGCAGAACTGGCGCCAGCCACACTATCAGCACCACCGGCACTACCGGCACCACAGGGAGTGGAGTGGCTGGCAACTCACAAGAGACATTTTTCTCCTTATTAAACTTGTCTGATAGCCACCTAGAGGATGAGGTAGACTTAGCGACACAACCACTTCTTGCTACAAATACTTTGTAACCGATAGTGAAGCCCTCTTCAGATACCGGCTCTGCTACCATCCAGCTATCTAGGTCTACGAGGGCGACAGTTACCAAGGGAAGATAGATTTGGAAATGTGTTGACATCTGTCTTCGACCAAGGCATCATAGACCCTACCCTCAACATTGCGGAGAAAGAGTGGGATCTTGTTGGCAGGGAACTAACTCACCCCGACCACAATACTGTCAGCAGTGTTGTCTATCCAAGATTCATCTCAAGTCCATCCCCAATCTGTCAATTCGATCCCTCAATTGACGTTTTCATTGGAAGGCCAGTGACAGGCAGGACCCAGGCCATCATCAGAGGCTCCAACATTGGCTGCAACATCTTCTGCTGCTGTATTGTGAGGAGTATAAGAAAGACTCACTGGCACTTAAAGTGGCCCACTTGAAAACTCAAGTGATCCTTTGGAAGCTTTCTAAGAACATGGTCACTGGGCTATTGGAGGAGGGCACAAAGGGCAGGGAGATGGGGGTTCACACATGCACAAGGGGTACAGTCAGTTCTGGCTAGGTTGGTTGGGGCGAGGTAGCAGGGGTGGGGGGTAGCCAATGGCTTGTTCCTTTTCTTTCTCAAAAGAGGGGGGTCATCTGGCTCTTACTGCTTTCATGGGCCAGCCCCACAAGCCTCTCTGCTATAAGGGCTTGCAACTACAATGACTATATGGGAAGGAGGGCCCTTAGGTGGCTTGGGCGTAATTCGGGGGGGGGGGGCATGGGGGGGAAGGGCATTTCTGGGTTTGGGGTGGGGTTGGTGGATGAGGGGGGCAGTGAGAATTGGTGGGTGGTTTCTTTTTTTTTCACTCGGATTATCTATGTGGCCTGGTTGTGGGGTGGGGGTTCGCAAAAAGAAAATTAGATTCAAGTATATTCTCCTTATAATGTCAAGGTGACCGCAAATGTGATTTCTCCCTGTTTAATAGGATGTGCTGGATGTATATCTAAGTATGCCTGGGGTTAGCCAGTGGGGTGGCCATTACCAGCACATGCATCTTCTCTCATGGAACATCAACAGGCTAAAATCACTTCATAAGCGTAAACTCTTGAAAGAGAAGTTACAGTATTTACATCCGCATTTAGTAGGGCTACAGGAAACCCATCTCCACCCTACACAGAATTCCCTTCTAGATGACTTGGGGTATCAGGTCTTGGCCTAGGCTTGCTATACCTCCTCACAGAGGTGGGTGGTCTTATCGACAAGAGATAAGAGCTGGACACTGATAGATCATCGGATTGATGTCTGTGGAAGATGGCTTATTGCTAATATTTGTAGGGGACATCTTAGTTTAACTCTTTGTGTCTTGTATGGGGCTAATAAAGATGATCCTGGGGTCATCAACAGCTTATTGTTGGAACTACATGCTTGGCCTGAGCCACCGATATGTGGCAATTTTTAACCTTACATTAAATCCAAGAGTAGACTCCTCTTGTGAATGTATGTGGAACATTTACCATCCAACAAATTTTTACAGGTCCAAGAAAATGGCTACAGAGGCCCTTTCTCAACTAATGGAATCCTATGCATTGGTCGATGTTTGGCGTTATCATCGCATAAGGGAGCATGGCTTCACGTATTACTTTGCCTCTTGTAAGACTTTTTCTCGGATCAACATGTTTCTTGTTAGTTGCATGTTGTTGTCTTATTTAAGCTTTTGTTTGAATCCAAGGGTGGTTTCAGATCATAATTCTCTGTCCCTGTTTATCCGGGTCGAGGGGGTACAACTAAATTCTAAATCTTGATTGTGGACATTCTATCGGAAACTCCTCCTGGATGAAGAATACATGCATTCTATTACTCAGGAGGCTTATTATTTCGAACTTAATAAGTGGTCAGCTTATACCCCTATGCTGTGGTATGCATTTAAGGCCTACTGTAGGGGCCACACCTTAAACTTTGCCACCTTCCAACTGAAACAGGCATCATTGATAGTAAATAATATTCTTCTCACTGTTAGAAATGGGGTCTTTGGTTGGCAGTCAGGTTACCCCCGGTCCAAGCAGGGACGCTCACTCTAGTCAGGGTAAAGGAGAATCACCCTCAGTTAAGCCCCACTCACCCCCTTGGTAGCTTGGCACAAGCAGGCAGGCTTAACTTCAAAGTCTAGGTGTAAAGTATTTGTACCAACACACACAGTAACTCAGTGAAAACACTAAAAAATTACACTACACAGGTTTAGAAAAATAGGTAATATTTATCTAAACAAAACAAGACCAAAATGACAAACATCCACCATAAGCAAGTCAAGTTATAAATTAAAAAGCAAGAAGAGTCTTCAATCCTTAGAAAACAGTGCTAACACTGTTAGCGTGAACAAGTACCTGGGTTGTGTCAAAATAACACAGCACGGGCGAGTGTGCGTCAGAAAAGGCCAGCAATGCGTTGATTTCTCACTCGCAAGCAAGACCGTGCGTCGTTCTTCCTCCGGTCGGGTCAGCGTACATCGTTTTCCCTCTCCGCAGGAGAGTGATGCATAGAGCCGGACAGGCACCTCGGGTCCGGGCAGGCTTTGCGTTGGTTTTCCGCACCCAGTGAGGTTTGTGTCGAAAATCCGGTTGCACTGTATCAGAAAACTGTGCTGTGTGGGGTTGCGACGTTAACAACCTCCATCAGCGGGTGTTGCGTGCCGTTTCTCCAGCAGCGTGTGTCGATCTTCCAGCCGCAATGCAAGTCCTTTTTGTGGGACCTCCCTATAAGCGAACAGAACGCAAGACAAGGGGACGTCCCACTTCCGCCTCAAGGGCTCTGACAGGCCCTTTATCATGCCCTTCAAGATGCGGTTGAATTTCTCAACCAGACTATTGCTTTAGGGGTGGTAAAGTGTGGTGAACTTATACGTTACCCGACACACCTTTCACAGAGACTTCATATAAGTATATATGAAGCTGGTACCCCTATCAGATACCACTTCCTTGGGGAACCACATGCGGGTAAAAACCCCCATCAATGCACGACCCACTACAAGGGAAGTGAATAACCTCAGAAGAATGGCTTCTGGGTATCGGGTGGCATGGTCCACCAAGACCAAGATGAACTTGTTGCCCATGGCTGTCTTGGGATCCAGAGGTCCCACAAAGTCAATACCAACCCTTTCAAAGGGGGGAAAACGCATCCAATGCAGACGAGGATTTCTGGAGGTGTAATTGTTTTCAGACGGCGTCTGATGCTGTGTTTGGAACACATTTTTGTGCCAAAGCTTGTCACGAGATTCTTCATCACAAGCCAAGTACTGTTTAGAGCAGACCCATTGCAGAATGAGAAAAATGGTGTACCTTCATTTTTTCTCCATGTTATGAGGGACATTTGTACCAAACATGCATAATTTCAGTATTGGGTCAGGTGTGAGTAGGTAATGTAGGCGATATTATTGGTGTCATAGCATAGTAAGCACTTGTGAGACAGTTGCAGTTTCAGACTTTACATTGGTAAGTTGGTATAATGAAAATATGAGCAACTGCACTAAAAGGACTGGAAACATGCATTCAGTGGCATCATTCCTTATCTGATATCTGTTTGAGAAATGTTTCAACAGCAAAAATCAATTCATTTCATGAAGATAGCAGCAGGTTGTCATGAAGCCTCAGTCCTTCCTAAATGTGCATGTGAGTCAGTCTATGTTAACCAGCATGACTTTTCATGCCAGAATGCATTGATTGAAACATACAGGAATGTGTACACATTGGTGACAGAGTTACACGTAGCCCAAATTACATGTAAGTGTCCTTAATTATGTCCAGATGGGAAAGCAATGATAGTGAGCAAAGTGATACTTGAAATGACAATTGCAGATGAAAGGTTCCATTACACAGACTGTGGAGTATCCCATCTTGATGAGGCAACATCCGGCCCAAAACATGCCTCTTTTGGATATGTTGAAAGGTTTTTGCTCTGTCCTGCAGTCGTTTAGGACTGTATCAAGGCCTATGTATTTACTATTTCTGTCAAAGCCATTTGTCATGCAGAGAAATAAAATTGAATAAGGGACAAAAGGCATACATGGTATGGGTGCTAGCATGGGGAACTTCTAGACTGTGAACAGATGATTTGTGGGATTCTTCCCACATTACTTTCACATTAGTTACTTGAATCTGTTGTAATCTGTAGACTTGGCAAATGTTTTCTGAGCAAAGTTCATATTAAACTCCATTTACAGAGATACCCTCAAACTGTTGTATCTGCTTTTACAGCATCATCTGGGCAAGGCGAAGGTCATAGCGACCATGTTGGCAGGGAAGGAGCTGTGCACTGTGGCCCTGGTGCAGACACCACCGACACCGAGGGACCCAGTGCCACAGAGGGTGAGGGGACTGGCATGGAGTCTACGAGTGACTCATCATATTCTTGGAGGCCTCCACAGATGACCAGTCCCTAGTGGTGGCGGACCCTAGTGAGACTACTTCATCTGCATTGTCGCCTCCACCCACATTCCAATCTCCACCCTCACTCCTGCATCCCCCCAGTTGGCCGTATGCGCTTGCCGTAAAAAGCTAATGTCACCTTTGCTGCAGGCACCTCCCCCTTCCTCTGGTTTCCCATGCTGTACTCAATCAGGAGGCTATTGATCCTTTGAGGACTACTGCTGTAGGCTAGACCACACTATTAAATGCCATCCAGGGGCATCCGTCTCACCAGGATGGCATTCACGATGCCCTGTCTGCCCTACAGTGGTCATTCTAGGGTCTGGCCTCCTCATTGACAACAGCCTCCCACCCACCCCAACCTTGTGACCGACCCTTTCCCCATCCCAAATCCCTCTTCCCACCCCTATCAAGAGCAGAAGCAAACCTTTGCATGCACCCACTCCAATACACACAAGCAGGACATCCTCATACCAACACAAGAAACACAGACACACACATGCAGACACCACGCACCCACCACAAGTATACCCACAGACACTACACCCACCATGACACAAACACCCACATTTACCACAAGCACATCAGTGGACACCACACCCACTACGACACTGACATCCACACACACCACCAGTACACCTGCAGTCACCACACCCACCATGACACACACATGCACCAGCACAGCCACAGACACCACAACCATACACATCACCTCCACAGCACACATCCACACACACACATGCTAGCACAAACTCCCACACTCACCCACACAACACACACCCATAAGAAAAACACAGAGCAAAACATGAACCACATACACCAGACTCTCAGACACCCACACCATTAATAGACACATGCACAACAGCCACTGACACTCCCTCTACCTCCCAACCCCAACTCCCTCTAGGCTAATCTACCTTTTTCCCCCAAAGAGGACCTTATATTTGGCCTGTCTCTGATCCCTTCCTCAACCCAGACCACACCTCCCAAACCTCAGACCACCCCACCCAAACATCTTCCCCATCCCAGACCACTCCTCCCAAACCTCAGACCACCCCATCCAAACATATTCATACTCCTTCCACACCCCAACCCACCCTTTCCAAATCCCAACCCACTCCTTCAAAATCACATCCCACCCCTTGCAATTCCAAACCCACCCCTTCCAAATCCAAACCCACTCAACCCAAAACCACCCCTCCCACACCCAAAACTACCCCTCCCAAACCCAAGGAACCACACCCCCAAGTAAGATCACTGAGGTGCCTGCTTTCTGCCCCATAGATGTCCTGCCTTTATCCTGGAAATGCAATTAGGAGGCAGGTTATGGGCATACAACCCATACTATGGATTACAGCCTTTTTTGTTTGTTTTTTAAACAAATCTGTGATCATTTATATAACATATTTTTATTTTGAGAATACTTTTATCCTGGCCTTATTTTTTGATTGTTACTAATTGTTTGCTGATGATGGTATGTCTGCTAATATGTGTGCCATGCACTTATTTTCATTTGTGACAGTGACAAGCACAGGGTGAATATTTTAGTTATGCTTTTCAAAAGCATACATTAGTGTTGTACAATTGTGATGGACATATTAATTTTGGTGCAAGCACTCATCATGTTATTGGACACTTACCCCAAAATTGTATATGTTTCTTGTATTGTGACTGAAAAACACGTGTTTATTTTGACATGCTGTGTCAATAATATGCACATATGCATTACACGGGGAACATAACAATTTACAGTTAAATGGCATTTCATGTTTGTCATATATGCACAAACCAGAGGGACATGTGATCTTCATACATCTTTATCATTTTTTCAGTTTATAGGTAAGATTGGTTGTACATTCTGTGTACACCCACTTGTAGCATTTTGTAGTGCAATTGCTATAGTATCATGGATTTGAGTAGTTCCTACTGGGTATACTGTTAATGTATGTAATATGGTAGTTTATGGGACATTATAGCACAGACCTGCATGGACACATTTCTATTTGGGATTGCTGTGACTTTTGGTATAGGTGTCCATTGCTATGCAGACAGTTAGTACTGGATTGGTGGGTGCTACTAATTTCTTGTGGTGTGTTTATAGACATTTTTCCAAGTACAACATTACAGACATATGCATTGCACATCATTGTACTGTTGTTTGCAAACATTTGATAAACAAGCTCGAGTCCAGTGCTACTGTACAGTGACAATTCCGAGGATGACAAGTAACACATTGACTTACCTTCTGTTCCGGCAACCACAAGGTTGATTTTCATCTTGGTCCAGGAGCAGCAGCAATGGCAGAACTTGTATGACCAGGTTCATGGCCGCAGCAAATGGAAAAAGTGGAAAAAAGTTGAGTTTCGTCCTTTCATCCCTCCTAATCCGCCAAGTCAGGTGTGGAGATTTAGCCACTTCAGTTGTGCCGCCACAAATGAACGTCATGATTGGCTCAGCAGCAAAAGGGGCTGGAGTCCAGCCGCTTTTGCCTATCATATAGTCGATGCGGGTGGAGATTCTTGGCAGTGAAGTCGGACCATCCTAAGTTTTACGCATATGCTCCCGCTAACATCTAAATAGGGCAGGGGGACCGTCATGACGGCAGTCGGGTTTTCAGACAGAAAATTGACGGCTGAACCATTTCTGCCAAGATCTAAATGAGGCCCTAAATTTCATTGTATAGCGTAAAAAGGCTGCTGTCCATTCCATGAGATGTTTTAATAAACCTTTGTATCCAGATCTAAATAAAGTCATTACACATTGCTGTCATGAATTGCATAATAGTGAGCACAACTAAGCGTAAAAATAAACATATTTAGGACAAGTAAGAAGGGATTTATCCAAGAACCAAAGATTCTAAGGGCCTTGCTAACTCATACAAAAGCTGAATTTAACTGCAAGGCTCAATAAATATACAAAATGTGCCTACCTGTGAAATAGATCCTCTGTCTCTTTAAATACCTCAGCTTGAGAGGTCACCAGCAGATTTCATATATAATCAACTTTCTCATGTTTGAGTTAATACAGGAAATTCTAAAATTGAGAAGAAAACAGGTTACTTACCTGTAACTACAGTTATCCAGTATTGGTATCTTTCATAAATTCACATACTTGAATCATCCCCGTCGTCGGAGTGGGAGTCCCACAGTACATAAAATAGCAATAATTAACAAATAACATTTTTTGCCATAGGCTATAATGGAAATACCAGTCACTCCTATGGCCTATCCAGGTCCTTTTGTGAAAAGGAACCAAACTTGCCTGCTGGCCAATCAGGCACCAGCACCCTCTAGAACACTCTCCAGAGAAGCTCCTTCCCTCAGATTTTCCAGCACGAGAGTGAAATGATTATAACCTGAGAGGAAATGCGAGCGTCTAAAGGAGGAGGGTGGGTCGCATGTGAATTTATGAAAGATACCAATACTGGATAACTGTAGTTACAGGTAAGTAACTTGTTTTCTTATCCAGTATTGGATCTTTCATAAGTTCACATGCTTGAATCTGAATAGCCAGCAGTACTGTTGATAAACATTATACTCGCAGTGGATGGAGGGTGCGAGCATGGAAATCCTGTACCACCTATATGAAATAGTTAGCTCATAAATCTTGTATTATGAACTTCAAACAAGTATAGATAAAGATATAAGTAGATATACACATATACTGAACATCAATGTATAGAAATATATATATATATATATATATATATATATATATATATATATACATAACCACATACATACTTATATAGAAGTATGTCAAAGTATATTGCATAGCAATCATGGGCTATTTGCATATCAAATAGTTTCTATATAACCAAGGAAAGGTCTCACCTGAATGAAAGAGATGACGTAGAACAGCTTGTCCAACTAGAGAGTCAGTTCTCTGCGAGGACTCCAAACAATAGTGCTGCGTAAAGGAGTGCGTAGTCTTTCATGTCGCAGCTGGACATATCTTATCCAGAACAATACCCTGAAACAAAGCAGACAATGTGGAGACTGCTCTCGTGGAGTGGGCTCTCGGGAGCCTAGTCAACGGTTTTCCTGCTTTGGTGTGACAGAACTGAATTGTAGAGGAAATCCACTGGGTTATAGTGGCCTTGGTGACCCCTGTTCCTTGTTGTCCAAGAGAATAAGATACCAAGAGTTGATCTGATTTCCTGATTTGTTTGGTACTTCGAATGTAAAATTTGAGGCATTGTTTGATGTCCAAAGAATGTAGAGTTTTTTCTGCGATTGTAGTTGGATTTGGAAAAAAGATTTGTAGTTTCACGGGCTCATTGAGATGGAATGAAGATGGCAACTTGGGAATGTATCTGGGGTTGGTCCTGAGCATGACAAAATCATCAGAAGAAACCAGAAAAGCTTCTTTAGTAGTAAAAGCCTGTATATCACTGACTCTCCTGGTGGAAGTGAGAGCAAGCAGGGTTGCCACTTTCCATGTGATGTACTTGAGTTCCGCCCTGTGAATAGGTTCGAAAGGAGCTTTCATGGGCTGAGACAGGACTATATTGAGGTGCCACTCTGGCAGAGGTAGCCGCACCAGACGGGAAAGTGCGGAAGAGTCCTTTCATGAATTGCTTAATGATTCTGGATGAGCCGATTGAGGGCATCTCAGATGATCGCCTATAGGAGGGTATGACTGCTAGGTGAATCTTGACTGATGCATGGCAAAGACCAGCCTTAGAGAGTGTGAGAAGGTACGAAAGAATTTGTTCAGGCTTAATTTGTAACGGGTGGAAATTGTTCTGAGAGCACCAAACACAAAATCTCTTCCACTTGAGTTTGTACGTATTATTTGTGCTCTCTGCTCGTGCCCTAGATAATATCAGTCTGCATTCCTGATCGATGTTCATACCGTGAAACTCTCTGAACTCATGAGCCAAGCATGCAATTGAAGAGAAGTTGGATCGGGATGAAGGATTAGACCCTGATTCTTCGGGAGAAGGTCGTGGTTGCAAGGAAGGCGGACTGGATTGGCCACGGACCGGAGTAGGAGCTCCGTGTACCAGTACTGTCTGGGCCTCTGGGGGCTATGAGAATGATTTTGCAGCATTCTGACTTCATTTTCCTGAGGAGCCTGGGTATCAACGGGATGGGGGGGAAAGCGTAGGCAAAGATCCTGGACCATCTCATCAAAAGGGCATTTCCCCACAACCCCGGGAGTGGGTATCGACTGGCGTAGAACTGGCATTCAGGTTGGTGGCAAACAAGTCTAGGATCGGCTGACCCCATCGTTGGAAGATGCCGTCGAGTATGTTCTGGTTGAGTTCCCACTCGTGGCAGTTGTCGTCCGTCCTGCTGAGAGAGTCCGGTAGGACGTTGTTGACCCATGGCAGGTGCTCCATCCCTGAGGCGAATATTGTGCAGTGTGAGCTAGTCCCAAAGAGACGGAGCTTCCCTTGAGAGGGAGAGAGATCTTGTTCCTCCCTGCTTGTTGATGTAAAACAGGCTTGTTGTGTTGTCCGTCCTGACCAACACTGAGGACCCTGCGATGCGTAGAAGAAAAGCCTTGAGCGTGAGGTGGATCGCCTTCAATTCCAGCAGGTTTATGTGCATTCCTTTCTGGAGATAGGACCATCTTCCCTGAATGCGCATGTCTTGTAAATGGCCTCCCCAGCCTTCCAAGGAAGCGTCTGTGGTGATGACAAAGTCTGTCATTGGTGTTAGAAACGTAAGACCTTGGGAGAGATGGCTGGTCTGAGACCACCACTTCAGCGCCTGCCAAATTTTTGGTGTGACAGTTAGTAAGTCGTCGAAGGACCCTTGCGACTGGGTCCATTGGAATGTAGTTCTTCTTGTAACGGTCTCATTCTCAGCCTTGCCAGTTGAACTAGGACGATGGCTGAGGAAATCATGCTCAAAAGCGACTTGAACAGTCGCACTGAAACAAACTCTTTTGTGGAAATTCTGACAGCTAAGTTGGTTAGCTTCTGCTGCCGTGCCGGAGTGAGATATGCTTTGTTCTGGATGGTGTCTAATTCTGCACCCAGAAAGACTCTTCTGCATGAGGGAAGTGTGACCAACTTCTGTAGATTTACTGTTAGTCCCAAACTGTGGAATAATTTCAAGCAAGCGTTTGTAGCCTTGGAGGCTAGTAGCGGAGACAGAGTTTTTATGAGCCAGTCGTCCAGGTATGGAAACACCTGGAAGCCCTTGCTGCGGAGGAAACCTGCGACTGGGTCAAGGCATTTTGTGAAGATTCTTGGAGCTGACCTCAGCCCGAATGGTAGAACTTTGAACTGATAACGGGCACCGGCTACAGTAAAGTGGAGATATTTGCGATGTTTCTGATGTATTGGTATGTGGAAATAAGCATCCTGGAGAGCTAATGTTGTCATAAAATCTCCAGGATTGAGAAGGTGCAGGATATCCGACAGCATGATCATCCGAGAAGATTGCTTCCGAAGGAACTTGTTGAGTTTCCTGAGATCTAGTATCGGACGCCATTCCCCTGACTTTTGTCCTTATCAAGAAGAAATAGGAGTAGAATCCGAGACCTTGTTGCTCGTTGCAATGGAATACCTCCTGTTGAAGCAGACAAAGATGGAGCGGTCTGCCTCTTCTTGGTGGATGATGCAGTGGTTTTTGTATGAATTCCAGGGTATGACCTCTTGTCACTATATCCAGCACCCATTTGCCTGATGTTATTTTCTTCCAATCCTGGATGTAGTTGGAGATGTTTTCTCCTATTTGTTGATGGTGTGAACATTGGGGAAGCATAGCCGGTGCCTGGAGAAGATCATTGCTTTCTGGGTTGATCTCTGTTTTGTGAACCCTGTCTTCTCTTTCCTCCCTGTCTGGCGTAAGAAGCCGTAGATGGCTGCCTATACTGTTGTTGATATGACGGCCTATATTGGGGTTGCTGGTACTGCCTGTGAAAGGAACCTGGAAATGGGGTAAATCCTCTTCCTCTAGCACCCCGAAAGGGCTGTTTCCGGTACTGTAGGGTACCTAGGGACTTGGCAGTGTCTGTGTCAGTCTTGATGGCCTGGAGCGCATCATCTAGGTGCTTGCCAAAGAGAGATTCGCCATCGTAGGGAATGTCGAGGATTCTGGACTACACTTCTGGCCTGAAAGATGTGGCTTTGAGCCAACCTTGGCGGCGTAAGACCGCGGCACCAGCCAGCTGACAAAAGCCGGTGGAGGCTATATCTAGAGCGCAGTTGATTATCTCCTCCGACGTACGCTCACCTTCTTGGAGGATCTTCCGTGCCTCTGCTTGCTTGCTTTCAGAGAGGAGATCAATGAAAGGTTGCATATCCGACCACATTTGTCAGTCATAACGACCCAGGATTGCCAATGAATTTGCTGCTCTGACAGTGATTGCTGACATGGAGGAGAATCTTTTGCCCACATTATCCAATCTTCTTCCTTCTCTGTCTGGAGAAGTAGAGATAGGCGTTGATGGGTTCTTAGAATGCCTTTGAGCCGCTTGCGAAATAACAGAGTCGGGCTTTGGGTGGCCAGTGAGACATGCCGGAGAGTCTTGGGCTGCCTTGTATTTCTTTTCCAATTTTTGCGGCACTGGTGGGACTGTTGCCGGGTTGTGCATAATTTTTGTGCCCTCGCTCCATATAAAGTCAATAATGGGAATGGACTGTACAGATTCACTTGACTGCTCCTTAAAATCATGCAGGAAACATTCCGACTGAGAGACAGATGTTGGAAGGTGGAAGCGTGTGGCAGCCCTGTTCATTAGATTGTGGAAACCACCTATATCCTCGGGTGGAGAATCAGAAGGGCGAGGAGGTGGTGCAGAAGGAGTGGGGGCTAAGTAGTCATCCCATTCCTCAGTGGGATGTTGTGGGTTAGAAATCTCTCCTTCTTCCTATTCTTCCCCTGAAGTGGAACCTTCATCTCCAGGGGGTGCAGCTAAAACAGAGTGAGGTGTCATCCTGGGAGTAGCTGGAGGTGGAGGAACGTTTCTTGGTGTAGCAGGAGAAGCTGGCGGTGGTGGTTGATCTTCTCCTGCAACTGGGAACCTCCTCCTATAATCCTGCAGCATTGATTGTGAGTCCTGGATTAAGGAGGAAGGCATCTGTATAGAGTCTCTTGGCTGAGGCTCTCTTGGTTGGTAATAGTGTTCTTGATGTGAGTAATATGGTTGGTATTGGTCATACTCATCATCGTCGTCCTCTTCCTGGTATTTAACGTGGAGTTGTGATGGGCTGTGTGCATCTCCGAACGGACCCTCATTGGATTCCTCCCAGTCAAGTAGATGACTGGGTACTAAAGGTGACACCTTGCTTGGAGACGTGTCTGTGGGATAAAAGTCTGATCTGGGCAGAGATGTGATCCTGACCATGGCTCGAAGATCCGGAGACCTGGAAGAGGTAGGAGTAGCCTCTATCTGTCTGACAGGTACCAGTGACACAGTAGATGGTGTCAATGTTGAAGATGCCGTTGACGGTACTGGCATCAGGGATGATTTTTCCATCGACGACGGTCTCGTCGACGATGGTGTGGACGATGGTCTCTTCGACGGTGTTCTCTTCGATGACGGCTTCTTCGCCGGTGTCCTCGTCGACGGTGAGACAGCCGACGACGCTGTCGTTGGTGATGTTATAGTCGGCGGGGCTTTCATCGACGGTGTTATCAGCGACGATGTTGTCGTCGACTACAGAGTCGATGTTGTTAACGACGCACTCCGTTCTGGTATCCTCGTTGACGGAGGTTTGATTGAGGGGATAGGAGCCCTTACCATTGACGTCAATGTAGTCGTCGCTGACGATGGTCTCGTCGACGAGGTAGTGGAGACGGTAGCTGTAAACACCGTCGTCGTCGTCACGGTTGTCGACGGTGGTGTCGTCGTTGACTTAATTTTTATGGTTACCTTTCTAGAGGTAGAAGGCTCTGAGGAAGGAGAAAGACAGTAGGACTCCTTCTTTTGAAGAGGAGAGGATGGCTCAGAGTAAATTGAAGTCTGTAAGCCTTTTCCATGATGTAATTTCTGCCTCTTTCTAGATTTTTCTGTCTGGCCCAGGTCCTCAGATTTGGACCGTTTGTGTGGCCTCTCTAACCCACTTTCCTCACCTGAAGTACAGGATTTTGCCTGTAACCATGTCAGGAGTCTACCCTCACGGTCTCTGAGGGTTTTTGTGGAGAAAGTACGACATATCTTGCAGTCCTTCACCTGGTGTTGTGGGTAGAGGCAATACAAGCAGTCTTTATGTGGATCATCCACATGGAACCTTTTCTTTCCACAGGTCTTACAAGGGCGGAAAAGGCCTTTTCTAGAATAATCCGACATTTTTAAAGTTCTCTGAGAGAAAAAAGCTTCTGAAGAAGTAGGAAACTGAGCAGAGCTCAGGGAGACTCCCTTCACACGACGTGCGGTAGAAAATCTGAGGGAAGGAGCTTCTCTGGAGAGTGTTCTAGAGGGTGCTGTTGCCTGATTGGCCAGCAGGCAAGTTTGGGTCCTTTTCACAAAAGGTCCTGGATAGGCTATAGGAGTGACGGGTATGTCCATTATAGCCTATGGCAAAAAAAGTTATTTGTTCATTATTGCTATTTTATGTACCGTGGGACTCCCACTTCGACGACGGGAATGATTCAAGCATGTGAATTTATGAAAGATCCTATACTGTATAACTAGATTAAACCATATGTCTGGTATAGTAACTGCCTCAAACCTGAGGCAAAATAGCAGACACTGCTAGTGTCTGCTCAATAGAAAATGAACACTAGAACACAAAATAATGAATTGCGCTCTACTTGTAAAATTGAGCCTCCTTTATAAGACCTGTGATGATGCAAAATCTTTGCTAGTATATTAGAAATGGGGTCTCTGGTTGGCTGTCAGTTTCCACTCTGTCCAAACAGGAACCCTCACTCTAGTCAGGGCAATGAAGATACACACTTAAGATAACCCCAGTTCACCCCCCTGGTAGCTTTGCACAAGCAGTCAGACTTATCTCAAAGACGATGTGTAAAGTATTTGTACCAACACACAGTAATACAGTGAAAACACTACAAAATGAACACCATATCATTTCAGAAAAATAGGCAATATTTATCAAAATCAAACAAGACCAAAACAATAAAAATTCAACATACACAAGTCAAGATATGAACTTTCAAAAGAATAGGAGTCTTACTCCATAGCATACAATGGAAACGTTGATTTCACACAAAGTACCTGGTTTGCATAAAAAATAAAGCCACACGGGCGAGCGTGCGTCAAAAAGTCAGCGATGCGTCAATTCCTCACTCGCAACTGAAGCCGTGCATCGTTCACTATGACTTTGACACCCAGCGGTGATTCGTTAGAAATCTGGTCGCACGGTGTAAGAAAACGCCACTGCGTGGGGTTTCGTTTTTAACAGCAGCTGCAAGCGGGTGTTGTGTCGTTTCTACAGCCACCTTGTGTTGATCTCCCAACCGCAATGCAGGTGGAGCTTTGATTCTAGCCGTGAGGTGGGTGGCACGTCTTTTCCATCCGTGTTGCGGGTGGTGCGTCAAAAAGTTCCCTGCACGGTGTTCTCTGTGTGGATTTCAGTCCTTGTTATGCCAACTTCACCTTCCAAGGGCTTAGGAATTGGATGGGGCACCACTTGGCAGGGCAGGAGTCTCAGCAGAGAGTCCAGGTGCTGGCAAAGGAAGACTTTGACAGCCCTGAGACTTCAAAACAGGTGGCAAGCTCAGCCCAATCCCATGGGGATTCTTCTCAAGCAGGAATGCACAACAGTATCCAGTCTCTGTTCCCTTTCACAGACAGAAGCAGCAACTGCAGGATAGCCCAATAAAGCACAGGCAGGGGCAGCACTTCTCCTGAGCTCTTCTCCTTGGCAGAGGTTTCTCTTGAATCCAGAAGTGATCTAAAAATCTGGGGGTTTGGGTCCACTACTTATACCCCTTTCTGCCTTTGAAGTAGGCAAACTTCAAAGGAAAGTCTCTGTTGTTCCCAATATCCTGCCTTACCCAGGCTTGGCTTCAGAATCACACCAGGGGGTTGGAGACTGCACTGTGTGGGGGCAGGCATTGCCCATTCAGATGTAAGTGACCACTCTTCCCTTTGTGTCACTGTCTAGAGGGGATTCACAAACAGCCCAACTGTCAGTCTGATCCAGACAGGGAATACACAAACAGATAGAGTCACAGAATGGTTTAAGCAAGAAAATGCTGACTTTTTTAAAAGTGGCATTTTCAAACTGACAATTTAAAAACCAACTTTGCCAAAAGATGTATTTTTAAATTGTGAGTTCAGAGACACCAGACTCCTATTTCTATCTGCTCACAAAGGAAAACTGCACCTAAATGATATTTGAAGGCAACCCCCATGTAGGCCTATGAGAGAGATAGGCTTTGGAACAGTGAAAAACAAATTTGGCAGCATTTCACTGTTAGAACATGTAAAACACATCAGCACATGTCCCACTTTTAACATACACTGCACCCTGCCCATGGGGGCCCTAGATCCTAACATAGGGGTGTCTTACATGCAAAAAAAGGGAAGGTTTAGGCATGGCAAGTAGGTACACTTGCCAGGTCAAATTGGCAGTTTGAAACTGCACACACAGACACTTTAGTGACAGCTCTGAGCCATGTTTACAGGACTGCTCATGTGGATGGCACAACCAGTGCTGCAGGCCCACGAGTAGCATTTGTTTTACAGGCCCGAGGCATTTCTAGTGCACTTTACTAGGGACTTATTGCTAAATCAAATATGCCAATCATGGAAAAGCCAATCACACATATAATTTACGCAGGGAGCACTTGCACTTTAGCACTGGTCAGCAGTGGTAAAGTGCCCAGAGTACCAAAAACAGCAAAAACAGAGTCCAGCACACAGTCAAAACGTGGGAAACAAAGGCAAAAAAGACAGGGGAGACCACATCAAGAATGCCAGGTCTAACATAGTAAATATGTCTTTCTTAGATGTGACTATTGCTTTGGGACTTTTTAAAATTCGTATTCATTAATTTTATTTGTGTGATTTTATTTTGTCAAATGTGCCGACTAAAGGTGAGAGGTATGCAGAGATTGTATGCATCATTTTAAGACTTTTAGGCCCTCATTTTAATATCCGCCTACCGCCATGGCGACGGCCTTCAAAAGACCATCGCCATGGCTACCTACCGTCCACTATGTTATGACGTAGCCGGAATTCCGCCAGAAGGCTGGCGAAATTGCGGCTACGGTCGTGGTGGCAGACGCAGTAAGGTGGCCACGCCAGGAGAATGCTGCCGACCGCATCATGACCTATGATACGGCCTGGCGGTGTTCCGCTGGCAGACGCTGTTGCTGGCAGCAGTGCTGCATTACGTGTCTGGTCGGAGGCCCCCCTGCAAGCAGGAAAGTCAGGTTCTCCAACAGGGGAAGTGGGTGAGGGTGTTGTGTGTGTGTGTGGGGGTGTGTGTGATTGTTTTTGTATGCGTGCATGCGGGTATGTGTCGTGTGGAATGCGTGTGTGAATGAATGAATGTGAGTGTATGTGTATGTTGTGAATGCGTGTGTGCTTCAATGTATGTTAGTGTGAGTTGCGGTGTGTGTGTATGTATGTATGCATGCATGGGTGGATGTGGGTATGTGTGTGTGAATGAATGTGTTTGTGTGCGCGTGTAGGTGTTTGGATGTCGAGGGGGGATGGAAGGGGGAAAGAGGGTGGGGGAGAACTCTGTGGAGTGGGAAGGGGGCGGGGAGACCCCTACCAGTGTCAGGGAAGGAATTCCTTGGCACTGATAGTGCCTACCGCCATGGTTTTTGTGGCGGTAAGATTGCCACGAAAACCATGGTGGTAGGTGGGGTCATAATCCCGAGGGTGGGATTGTGACGGCCACCTGGCTGGAAACCGAAGTCTCCAGCCCGGCAGCTGTTACCACCCTAGCGGACGGCGTGGTACATTGGCGGTTTGGCTTGGGCCAAACCGCCAATATCATATTTTGGGGAAAGATACCACCAGTCTATTGGCAGTACCTTTCCCCAAAATACCGCCGTCCGCCAGGGTCGTAATGACCCCCTTATTGTTTTTCATTTCCACATGTTGGCTGTTCATAGTGTGTGTTAACAAACTTATTTGTGACTGACTGACGAATTAGCACATATAGTAAATAATAAAAGATGGAATTGTGAAGCTAATCCAGTCCAGTTAACATGCCCTAGAACAGACTTTAAAGAAAACTGAAGTCGAATAACACTAATACATGGACTGTCTGTGGGGCTACTTTAAAGGCCATGCTTTCTTCATGTCTGTAGAGACTGGCCTATACAGCTAGACACTGAGATTTCCCCTTTTGTCTACATCCATAACACCATGCAAGTCTTCTATCGCAGTCAATAAAAGAATTTCACACAATATTGCAGTTGATTTGCTTGGAAATAACATTACAGTTTATATTTAAATGTGATATACATGTTAAATGCAAATTAAACTGGTCTTTACATGTACAAGCCTTAACATTTAAATATAATTATAGTACTTTATATCTGAACAAGTTTGTATAACTTATTTTATTGAAAATGTGTCTTGCTAACTCAAAATACATTTCAGGGCATTTTTCTGCTGTTGCTGAGATGTCACCTCTATGCTGCACATACCAATGACACTTTCCACTTTACATTTAGCTGTACATTGTAGCAATTGTTCACTCATCTTATTGACTGTTACAGTACAAAATCCATATGTAGTTGTAAGAACGTGTAAATTTGGACAACAAATGTTAAGTCATAAAAATGGTACTTACAGCAGAACATGGGAGGGACTATTTTATCGTCAGAGTGAGCTTATCAGTTATATGGACAGCCATGGAACAGATGGAGTCTGTTAAACTGAAGGCCATTTATCCTCTGGTACAAACGTCTTTCCCAGAAGTCTGTCTTAAAGCTTTAAAATGTGCTTAATAGAAGAACCTTACACAAATTAAGGTAATGACATTTCTTTAACAGTCCTCGCATATAATATCTATGATCAAGATCTAAAGGAACATGGAAATATTCTTCTTTATTGCAGAGTGCATGCAACTTATTGATGTCAACTAAAGCTGTAAAAATAAGGGTAAAGTGATACGGAGGCGTAGGTGGCATATAAACACCTTGATGACCAAAACCACAGCCCCCAATGATTTCAATAGACTTTTATCACTGATGCTGGGAATTTGTAATGGATTTTCAGTTCCCTTGCTGATTTGCCCTAACTTTAAGAGTCATATTCTTAGCACACACTGGACATTATATTATACTATACTCTGCAAATTTAAAAAGTTGCATTTCTTCATATGAGAAAAACAAAAAAAATAGTGAAATGCTACCAAGTGTACCAAGAGTTACTGCAAGAATTCCCCCTCCCATACTTTGTCTTTTCTCGTTATTGCTTAATGCAGCCAACTTCGAGCTCTGTGCCTTTATTTCAAACAGATGATGCAAATGAACAGCTGACCAGTTTTAGAAGGGACTGTTAAATCTTACCAAATGGGTAAGATTCCCCACCCCTAGAACCAAGTGAAAGATCTCATTTACAAGGATGGCACTTAATGACTCTGTAATGAGGGCACTTAGAAGAGATATTTCGGGTGTCATTGGTATTATACACAGCCGTCGCTATGGGGGAGAGGGTCATGTGAGGGCCAGGCCAGCCTATTTTGCAGGTGGCCCCCAAACTACCTTGTCAGCGGCAAATTCTGGCAGGTAAAATAAAAGCTGCAATAAACTCTGACTATCAATGGTGTGGAAGCTGCAGAGCCATAGCTGCTCTTCACTGCAAAACCAACATTTCTAGTAAAGTAAAGCAAAGTTTACCTTTCCTTAAAATGACAAGGGACAAAAAAGCTGTTTCTTCACAGCCAACTATGAGAAAGGTATTGAGATAAGAAACCCAATATGGTAAGAGAATAATATGAAATACATATGTAATGTATTCATCCTGAGTCATATTTACCTAGGATATTTAAGACTGACTTATGTCTGTAAAATATGCAACCTATTTAAATTTTAGAATGAGTTTTGCAAATTAATCACTCTAATTCCTACGTTACACACCTTTTGGACCATATTTACTAACACTTTGCGCTGGGTTTGTATCACAAAAAGTGAACTGGCAGAACGTGAAGAATGAAGTGGTATTTACTTACCAGAAAAAACACGTATTGTGCTTGAAAGTGGCCCTAGGGTAACACAAAGTAGCACTATACATTACTTGTGTAACTGTGTGTCAAAGGGGCATACTCAGGGTGGTACTTTGATGTTCCCATGCAACCATCAATGGATTTTGACACAAATCCCAATCTACAAAAGAGCTAAACAGGGATTTGAAAATAAAATAAAATTCGTACCTCCTCAAGTCAGGTTTAACAAAGGTTTTCTTTCCTCAAAACCTTTCCAACTTTGCATTTGTGTTGTACTTATGGAACATATACACACTTAAAATGTATTAAACTATGTTGAAGCCTAGTATTTTGTACTGGAAGGGCATTCTTCTAGCCATGATGCAGATACCATTGCACTATGGTGAAAGGGAGTGTGGGTGATGCAAGGTAGCCAAAAGGGTGCCAGCACAGAGAGAAACAGCACCAGGCCTTAGCTCCCCACTTACCTGGCACTGGTTCTCTGTCCAGTCTAAGGCCCTTTTAGACCACAGAGCCTGCCTTTGCTCTCCCCACTGCCACAGCTCTCTGTGCCTCTCTGTGCTTTCTCTGACTTTTTGCCTTTGCTTTGTGCATCATTCTCTCACAATTTGCCTTTCCTTAGAGCCCCGTTTGCTTATGCTTTGCTTCTTTCTCCTATTTGTTTCTATCGCTAATGCCTCTATCTCTCATGCTTTGCCTGTGTGCCCCTTTATAACATGCTATACCTTTGCTTGTGCCTCTTTCTCTCACTCCTTGCCTTTGCTTTCTGCCTCTTTCTTTCACACATTGCCTTTGCTTGTGCCTCTTTCTCCCACTCGTTTCCATTGCTTGTTCCTCTTTTTCTCACACTTTTACTTAGTTTTTTGCTTGCTTCTCTCACACTCTGCCTTTGCGTGTCTTTTTTTCTCACTTGTTTCCTTTGCTTGCGCCTCTTTCTCTCGCTCTTTGCCTTTACTTTGTGCCTTCTTTACTCTTGGTCCCCTTTATTTTGTGTCTCTTTCTGTTGTTCCTCCATCTTTCCCCCAACCCCCTCCCCCACTTGCCTCCTCCTGCTCCTTACCTGCTCTCCTGAGCCTTCCTCCAATGTCTTCTTCCCACATCCCCTTAGCCCTGCAAATGCCTCTTGTGCTCCTCCCAATCCCTCTTCCAGGACCTACTTACTGGTGGTCACTGTGCAGCAGCACAGCCTGTGCACCACTGGCCCACCAAAGGAGCACCAAAAGCAAGGTTGTCTGCGCCCATCCGAGCCTAGACCGTGCTCAGTGCCACAACTCCAGGTGGGGTCACCCACCACCCCTATTCTGCAATGACCATCCATGAACTCGAACCTGGACACCCCTCCATCCGCTGCTATTGCACCGCATCTCACAGCACAGTAGGACCTTTCTCTTGCTCCGTGATTTTACCTGCAGAAACTCAGCACCATACACACTCCTTACTCAGACTCCCACGTCACCCTCTCATAACCTCACCTCACCCAAAATCACGCCTGACCTCCAGCATACCCTCACATACATGCTCCCGAAACACACACTCACTCAAAAAACAAAGCAGCAAAATTTGGGACATCCTCAACAATAGCACACTGGGCCCTCTCTTCCTAACGGAAATATGGATGAACCCCACCTCAGCTCCTAAAATCGCTGTGGCTGTCCCAGCAGGATACAAAAATGCATGCCAGGACTGCCTCAACAAACCCGGTGGAGGACTCATCATCATCTACAAAGACATACTCAATAGCACAACCACCACTGACCCAGACAACCCATTCATGGAACACATACACCTCAACCTACAAGTGAGCAACAGCCCCACCATGAAGGGCACCCCAGCTTACAGACCACCAGGTCAATGAAGAAACTTCAGCAACCATATCACAGACCTCACCGCCCCCCTCACCATCAACTGAAAGAACTTCCTACATTAACTTCCACCTGGAAGACCACTCTGACCACTACTCCTCTGACCTCCACCACAGTCTAAACAACATAGGATTTCCCCAGATTGTCAAGGAACCTAAACACAATGTAGGGCACAGTTTAGACACAATCTTCACCTCCAGCAACAGCATCAGCTACCTCTCTACCTCACCACTCACATAGGCCGACCACTACATTATCCATTTCAATATCTCCACACAAGCCAAAGCTCCCATCAGCACCAACCAATCCAGCCAGAACTGGAACACAATATCGGAAATAGACTCGTGCTTCACTCTAGAAACAAACCAACCCGACACCACCAACAACCTAGCTGAGGACATGGCCAACTTCAACCAGTGGAACTCCAACTACGCTGATGCTGTTGCATTCATCAAAACTCATAAACATGGGGGGGGGTGGCCACATAGGCCAACATGGTGGCCGTGTTTTACGAAGGCTCTGCGGCCCACCTATATTCTGAAACAATCCTGCCTGATAGCACAGTTCACGGTGGACTCCGGGGACGCTGAGACGACCATGGTGAATGAGGCAAGGCTTGGAGCCAAGCATCTCGGGCCGAGAGGCCACTGAACTGGCGCAGCATGCCTGCCTGCACTGCCTGCCTGACCTCAAGAGGGCGGGCACCGCGTAAGGAGAGACCGAGCTTGTGGCGATCCCTGGAGCCAAGGGCTCCGCTGTGTGCGTGGCATCTTGCCTGTCCCTTGGTAACCCGGGCTGGGTGACCCCAGGCCTTGATCCTGTGGCCTTGAGGCAGCGGAGACGGACGCAGAGGCAGAACATCAAAGGTGTGGGGGGGCAGCTGGATGGGGCCTGCAGCTCAGATGGGGCCTCACCGCTGCTACGTCGGAGCACACCAACCCCTGTAGGTGTTGTCTGCTGGCCCCTGTCCCCCCCGGGGGCTATGTGATGCCCAGTGGGGACCTGCAATCACTGGGGCTGGCAAAGGAGACTGTCTAGGCCGTCCACAGAAGGGTGGCCCCCCGACAGAACTCTGGAATTCTGATCTTTCCAGATTACTCTATGGCAGTGCAGCAAAAGTGTAAATCCATCAAGGCTGTTAAGCAGAAACCGTGGGCGCTGAATCTCCGATGCTGCTCTTCCCAACCCGTTTAAAGTAATTTTTCAATCCAACACATCTTTTTTTGAGTCTCTAAAGCAGGCATGGGAATGGGTGGCAGAAAAGTGCCCCTTGCGGAGCCTGGAGCGGAAAGAGGGCTAGCGAGAGGATCTGGAGACCCTGGGGGGGACCTCCTAACCGGTCCAAGTGCGGAAGGAGTGCTCTCACTCGTAGAAGTTGCAAGCTTATCAAGGGGCCCAGAGCGGACAGAGGCCTCTCCGTTGCATGAGGCGCGGTGGAAATGGGCCTAGATGCTGCCTTGGTGGTCCCCCCCACCCTCTTTGGCTTGACGGAGGAGATGGCGATTCCCTCAGATTGATCATAGGCACTGTGTGCTGGACCGACAAGGGCAGGGACAGCTCCTTCGCTATGGTGATAGTTTTCTATTTTT
The DNA here is from genome assembly GCF_031143425.1 of Pleurodeles waltl. NCBI lineage: Eukaryota > Metazoa > Chordata > Amphibia > Caudata > Salamandridae > Pleurodeles > Pleurodeles waltl. The sequence goes on along the minus strand of NC_090442.1, from coordinate 316,071,479 downwards.
TTATTTTTCTGCTTCTGGCACAGCAGTGCAGGACGGGGTGGGAGTCTGGGCCACGGGAGGTGGGAGAGGGAATAATGTGAGAGTGCATTAAGTGCGCATGTGTGTTTGGCCAGCCGTCTCAGGCTGGCCAAACACATATGCGCAGTTGGATTTCTCCAACCCGGCTGCATACACAGCCGGTCTGAAGAAACTGCACAGACCCCAGGCTTATGTCTGAGCAGCAGTGACTACCGCGTAGACCAATCCTGACGCTGCTTACATACTATGTATGGCACGTAAGCAGTGCCAGGATTGCTGGGGAGCCTGTGATGGTGTTCCAGCAGTGAATGCTGGGACACCAGAAGATGATCAAGGTGGCAGGTGGCAGCAGCGGCGACTGAAAAATGATTTTTTATTCCCTCCCAGCCCCCCAGCCCTATCCCTTGCCCCCACCTCTCCCCTTTAGATTTGCGGCAGCCGCTACTGGACAAGTGATGGTCCGGTGACTGGGGCCCAGTCCGAACTATAGGGCGGCCGCTGGGACTGCTGGGCCTGGGTTAGCTTTCATGACCCGGGTGACCAGAATTGTTTTTGCTGCTCAATCTGCTGCTGTCAGGAGACATATCTGTGTCTAAGGCATGATTTGGACACGAGGAACTCCAAACTGAGTTGTTTTAGTTTGCTGGTGATTGCGAGCTGCATTGGGTAGGAATGACAGATGCTTCAAGGGTAGATGTATGGGGTGGGAGGGTTTTGGGGGCTTAAAGGGAGTTGTGTTATGTTGGTATGTTTGTTTTAACTGTTTATTTTCCAGGTTAGCTGTGTTCACAGTGAGTACCTTATCTGGCGAAATGTTGACCCTGTCTTACCAAGGTGGCCCACGTGCATAGTGGCCTCGGTCTCATGAAGAGCCTCGGCCGAGCCTAACGCTCATATGCAACCCAACGTTATGCTTACGATACTCTGTTGGAATGTCAACGGTCTACTAGACTGCATTAAGAGATCAGCCGCCCTGCAATATATCAAGAGATATTGCCCTAGTGTTGTTCTCCTACAGGAGACCCATCTGGCGGGCACCCAGTGTGCTTTTCTGGGTTGTTTTGGCTACGATCTGGTGTACCATGCTGGATTCTCCGGAGGCTCGTTTGGGGTAGCGCTTATGCTCCATAAATCCTTGCGCATGTTGGTGGCCAGGATCCATGCGGACCCCCAAGGAAGGTACATTGGCATATAAGGTTGCATGGCCAGTAAGCAGGTCACCCTGGTTTCTTGTTATGTGCTTCCGCAGATTCTACGTCCAACTCTGGCAAGACTGCACACCCTACTGTTGACCCTCCCACAGGGTACTATGGTAATAGGGGGTGACATTAATGCAGGCCCTATACGAGGCACCTCTACTGATCCTCGCCCTGGCCGGTGGTCTGGATCAACATGCTTGTCATCATGGGCAGACTCCATGGGCCTCTGCGATGCGTGGCGTTCTTGGCATCCACAATTGAGAGCGTTCACCCACCAATCCGTGGCTCATCACACAGAAGCGCAAGACCTGCTATGGCTCCCAGCGGTAGACCTCCTAGCCTTGACTTCGGCCCCGATTCTGGCCCACAATATCTCTGACCACACTCCTATCCTTATGAGATGGGGCACCCCCTCACATAACCAGCACCCGATGTATCATTAGCGCATTGTACTTAAAAGATGCTGATTGCATAGGCTTCTTAGACCAAGAACTAAGAAATTATATCACGAAGAACTCTGGGTCAGTATCATCGGCAATGGTTCTTTGGGAGGCCGGAAAACCCTCTCTGAGGGGAATCAATAAAGGATATGTCAGACTGCGACAAGCCCGGCAATCTTAACGTGTAACTGGGTTGGAGAGCAGAATAGCAGACCGGAAGCATCGGGTTCAGTGGTTCGATGGGGGAGAGCTGGGGATACAGCTGGTGCTCTAGCACACGGAGTTTCAGCAGGTGTCCCTTGCAGAAGCTAGGCAATGCTGGAAGACTTAAACCAGAAAGTGTATGAGTTAGGTGATAAGTCCGGGAGGCTATTGTATTGGTTGGCGATGTGCCAGTCCGGGTGATACCGCTCATCAGGGACTGGGCGAGTTCTGGGCAGGAGGAGCTGCAGGCTTTTGTCCACATCTTTGCCTCCTATAACAAAGATCTTTATACACACGTTCCCCAACCTCCGGAGGAACAAGAGAACACCTTTCTTGGGGGCATTCCACTGCCCTCCATGCCATCCTCTTTGGCTAACGAACAAGATCTACCCCTGACAAAGGAGGAGGTGGATGACACCAACTCAGACCTTCAGTCAGGGAAATCCTCTGGCCCCAAAGGGTATCCCATTGACTATTACAAGACGTTTCACTCACACCTGGGGCCCCGTATGTTGGATGCCTATAAAAAAGCACTCCAATGCTGTTCCTTCTCCCTGGGCCTTGACTGTGCCACCATCATGGTCATATCCAAAGGTGACCCGCCCCAAGGCCAATGTTCATCTTATTGCCCCATTTCACTGATCAATCCAGATTTAAAAATATATGCGAAGATTCTGGCAACCATACTGGACCGCACGTTGCCCTATTTGATCCACCCTGATCAAAGCGGGTTTATGCCGGGTAGGAGCACGTGTCACTGCATCCGACGGGTCCAGGTGGCACTCTTGCAGAAGCAGAAACTGGAGGGCAGGTTGCCACTCTTGCTAGTGGACATCCACAAGGCTTTTAACACGTTTGCCTGGAACTTCCTAGAGGATGCCCTGGTACAAATGGGCTTTGCCCCCACATATCGGAAAATGCCCCATCTTCTTTACCACAACCCAACAGCTCAGGTTCTGGTCCATGGAATTATGTCAGACCCCTTTCCGATTCAACGTGGGATGCATCAGGGATGTCCCCTCTCCCCTCTGCTATTCGCCCTGGCCACTAAACCGTTGGCCTGCCTTCTACATTGTGACCCGCTGATCAGTGGCTGGAGATGGGGGATCGGCCAGGAGGATCATGTGTCTTTATATGCTAACAACATCCTGGTATTCCTTGGGGGGCTCCAGAGCTCCAGACTCTGTTGTCTTGAGTTCCTGACCCTATACGGTGAGGCTTTGGGTCTGCGGTTGAATCCCAAGAAGTCGCTACTAGTGGAGGTGAGGGGACAGTATCTGGTGTCCGGATATACCAGTGAGGCGAAAGGCATTTAAATATTTGAGAATACACCTTTCCCCACTCCAGATCTGACCTGGCAGCTGAATTTTCAGCCCCCTTTCCCAGCCCCTGGTTTGGGATCTGGCTTACTGGTGTTGCCTGCCGCTGAATCCACTGGGCCACAATGCATTCTTCAAAAAGATCTGTTTCCTTTCGCTTCCGGTGAACTTTCCATATTCGGTGCCTCGTGCCTAGTTCAGGTCCCTCACCTCCAAAATCACCTCCTTTATATGGGCAGGGTGGCTTTTTGCTCTGCAAGGAAATCTCCTTACCAAGGTGGATTGGGGATACCAGACATCTACATTTAATATATGGCTGTCTAATTAGTACTGATCAATGAATGGTTCATTGGAGGGTGGGATGACCGGGCTTATCACCTGGAACTCTACCACCTGGGATTCAATGGCCTGATGGGTCTACTGTATGGTGGTCTACCCCCGCAGGCCATCCGACAGGTGTCTCAGTTGGTGGGCTTTAGGCAGTGGGACAATATTGGGATTACCTACCTGGGGGATGTGTAGGATGGTGACTACCTGATGCCTTTCCACCAGCTGAAGGACCAATACTCTCTGGACAATATCCAGTTCTTCCGTTTCATCCAACTGCGCCATGCCCTACAGACCCACCTGCTGTATGACTTATCAGAGGCTAAACTGCTCATAAGCCGTATGGGGAAGGGAACCATTACTCAGATTTAACATTTATTGCTTACTAATGCACCTGACAGCTTTCCCAGGCTGCAAAACAGGTGGACGGCTTGGGTGGGAGAGCTGGTTTAGGACGACTGGAGGGAAGCATACCTTGCACCTAGAAATGGGGTCATCCAGGGCGCACATTCTGCATGCAGGTTGGGAATGACTGGGTGTGCTCCCCCTCTGTAAGGCGGTGGAGCAGGACATTTCTAGGGTTCTGGGGAATCCAGTTGAGTTGACTGTTAAGGTGGTGCTGCTGGGACTTCTGGAGGAGCTGGGTGGGCCAAGGGCAGCCCGAACCTCTGTGGAGGTTGCATGCCTAGTGGCTGAAAGAGATATAGCTCAACTGTGGCAAAGCCCTGGGGCACCATTGATATCTAAATGGTGAGCTGGGGTTCTCAACTAGAAAAGCTGATATATGAAGCATGAGGCTGCCTTCGGAAGTATTAGAAAATCAAGGAGAAATGGCGGGCCTATCATGGGTTGCCCTACTAAGTGGAATTATTTTGTTATTGTGGGGGAAGAGGGGTTGTTGTCAAATGTAGTTATATGTTTTTACTGACTGAACAGATATGTGCTCACTGTCTTGTTCTACTATTAAGATAAATAAAATTGGCTATAAAAAAAACCTCATAAACATCACATAACCAACAGCCAGGCCTCCTGGTACAACAGTAGAACTCCAGGACTCCAAAAGATCCTGCAAACTGCTGTAAAGGAAGTGGAAAACTAACCACAATGCAGATGCCAGATCAACCCACAAGGCTGCCTTCAGGCACTACTACTACCTCCTGAGAGTTACCAGGAAAAGATCCCTCACCGATTAGATTGAAGCCAGTTCCAACATCAGCAAAGAGATATTTACCATCATCAAGGAATTCATCACTCCAGATGCTTCAGCCAACTCTGTCACCCTCTCCCAGGAATTCTGAAAAGGTCTTTCAAACTGCTTCAACAGCAAAATTGAGAAGATCTACAATAAGTTTGAAAAGCAACCAAACCCTGAGGACATGTTCAGCATACTACATACCTACTACTAGGGCAGGCACCAACCCACTTGGATAACACTCACAAAGGAAGACACAACACCTCAATCATGAAGACCCTACAGACCTATGGCCGCACGGTATCTACATCCTAGGGGGACCCGTGTTCAGTAAATTCCTCACTCACACCATCAATTTCTCCATTCAGTCTGCAACTTTCTTCAATGAGTGGGAGCATGCTCCAGTCACAGCCCTCCTTAAAAAACATCGGCTGACCTCAATGAACTAGGTAACTTCCAACCCATCTGCCTACTGCCATACCCAGTGAAGGTGATAGAGAATCCTATCAACCTGCAACTCACCAGCCGCCTGGAACTCCACAATCCTCTCGACCAGTTCCAATCTGGCTTCCGCAGCAATCACAGTACAGAGACAGCAATCAACACGACCACAGATGAGATCTGCACCTTTCTAGACTGAGGAGAAACCACTGCCCTCATACTGCTGGACCACCGAGCAGCTTTCGCCACTCTAGCCTTATCAAAAATGACATGCTACAGGCATCCATGGTCCAGCTCTCAAATGTATGTGCTCCTTCCACATAAGGAGAACACAAAGTCAGACTCCCCTCCCCACACCAGTGCCCAAGGACCTGATCTGCGGAGTCCCTCAAGGACCATCCCTTAGTCCCACTTTGTTTAACATTTACATGACACCACTTGCTGACATCATTGGATCTCATGGCATCTCCATCATCAACTATGCCGATGACACCCAGCTCATCATCATTACGTCAGGCAAGTCCCCCACAACCAGAATCAATTCCACCAAATGCATGATCCGCGTAGCAGAATAGATGAGAGCCAATTGCCTGAAATGCAACACGGACAAGACTAAACTGCTGATCTTTGGGAACATGGCCTCCCCCTGGGAGTCTTTCTGGTGGCTTCTGGGCACGGTCCAACACAATCATCCTATAACCACGCAAGTAACATGCGTATCATATTAAATGACAATCTCAACATGGCCGCACAGGTGAACACAGATAGCCCCTCCTTCTTCCATATGCACTGCATCCTCAAAAACAATCCTCAGATGGATTCCCAAGAGCCCCAGACCTACAGTCACTCAAGCCCTAGTCACCATATTACTTGACTATGGCTACGCACTCTATGCCAGAATCCCCAACCACCTCCTCCACCGTCTTCAGAACATCCATAACGCCACTTTCTAGACTTGTCCTGGACCTTCCAGAGCGCACCCACATTACACCTCATCTCAGAGATCTCCACTGACAACCATTAGACAAACACTTCTAATTCAGACTCCTCACACACGCATACTAGTCACTGCACATCTTTGGATCAGCTTACCTCAACTGCTGCCTCCCCTTCCTCCGGCCTACCAGATACTTATGCTTTGCTTTGCTCTCTCTGTCACACACACCCTGCATCTGCAAAAGCAGAACAGGAGACCTAGCCTTCTTCTCCCTCGCACCCAAAATACATTGCCTCTAGATATAAGGGCCTCCTCCTCACTTCTGGAATCCACAAGAAGCTGAAGACCTGGCTTTTCGACTAACACCCAGCAGACGACCTGCACACTTGCTCAAGCGCCTGGATATTCATGAGTTGACAAGTCACGCTTTACAAATCCTGATAGCACAACATAACACCATATCTACTAAGATATCATTGTAGATACAGTGCTTTACTGATCTCTTTCTTTGATACAACACAGCTTAGCAACATTGGTTGCTGTGGTGCTTTAAATGTTATTAAATCTGCTCCTTCAAGTACATTTCCTAGACAACTGTTAAACTTGACATCCTTGGAAATGAACTCCCCTAGACATTTTGCCTTCCCTCCCCAGTTTAGCTGTACTAGTTTTTATTGGCATTAGGACTTTATGCACTTTACCCCTGCTAGACAGGGGTAAAGTGCTTGTGCTCACTCCCTAAAACATGGTAAAATGGGTTTTCACCTAAATTTACATCAAAGTCCTTAGTAAATGGTACTACATGTACCCAAGGCCTGTAAAGTAAATGCTGCTAGTTAGCAGTAGCACCCATCATATAAGCCAATAAAGTAGCCTGCAAAATGGGTCTCAGGCTTGCCACTTCAGTCAGTAGTGAAGTTTTAAAACATACATTTCAACTTTTCACAATAAACCTTTTGGATCTTAGGGAACATAGGGCAGAGTATATGCTATTTGAGAAGTAACCCCCACCCTGACTTCTAAAGGCTGCTTGCCCTGCCACTAACAAATGCAACTCACACTTTTGACTGCCTGCCCTTTGTTACCATAGAGTTTGGAGCCAAACCCAGGAAATGGGGAATGTTAGACAGAGAGAACATCACCCAACCACAGGCTCAAACTGGGGATAAAAGTGGCACCTTCAGTACCTCTCATCAGAAGATTCAGAAGAAAAACTGCCCTACTGTCTGATGAAGGAAGACTCGACCTACTTGCCTTGAACCCAGGCTTCAGAGAAGTGGCTCCAAAGGTCACTTGGCTGACCTTGAGCTAGAGGGACACAAAGAACTTCTAGAGGCCTCCCTGAAACTGCCCAGCTGACCAGCATCTACTGGAGCAGCCTGCATCTGCATGAGCTCTGTTGCTGGCCTCTGCTGGAGTGAGTCTAATCCCCAAGAAGTCCTCCCATAGTCCTGGAACCTTAATAGCATCAGAGTGCACTGATCTTGAATTCAAAGTGAAAATCTAGATGTTTTGGATTCATTGCGGCCACAAAGTGGACCTTTTGTGATGAATGACGACCGTCTGCGACACTCACCAACAAAAATATCCAGTGATGACTTGCTTTTCACATCAGCTCAGAGAACTAGCACCAACAGTGACAGTCACGACAACCGTCAACACAAAGCTCCAGCAATGATGATTGTTCCCTCCAAGCATTGATTGCCCACGACACCTGACCTGCTCTTCGCTCCGGCAATGGAATCCTCGCAGCCCCTACAAACGCAAACCTCCACCTGCAGTTCTCCAGGTGGACTCGGACTCGAGAAAGTAAACTCTTCAGCGGGATGAACAAGGTCCGTGTATCTGACCGATGCTCCATTGCGGTCAGTCTGAACTTGTGGGTTTACCACAGCCCAACAAAACTAGATAACTGTGATTACCACTTTGTGCCTTTTGGCACTATTTTCACCTGAAACTTTAAAAATTCATAACTCCAGTTTAACTGATTTGATTTTTGGAATTTTGTGTCATTTTATTTACTAATATTAATTATAATGTGCTAATTTGGTTTGAATTTTTTGTTGTATTGTGTTTTTACGTTATTGCTGTTTGAGTATTACATACATTGTTTAAGCATTGCCTCTAAGTTAAGAATGACTGCTTTGGTACTAAGCTACCAGAGGGTTAAGAATAGCTTTATTTAATTTTATTGACTTGTAGTTTAGCCTGACAAGGATTGTATTGATTATCTGAGTAGGGCTTCTATCCCTCTCAACTAACAACCCAGTTTCTTATAGCAACCAGACCTTATTGAAAAGGAGTTTTTTTCAGGACCTGGTACTGTGGTTTTGTCATATAGATGTTGTGATATTTAATTATTGTCTGATGTATATTATTATTAATGCATGATTTATACAACTGACTGTAAGGCAGTACTTATATGGTAAATGATAACCAAAGAGGGAAATATCCATAAAATGTAATTCTGATAGAGAAAGGTGACAAGGAAGGGGAGAGATATTAAAAAAATAACCCAGACAATTACCATAATGGCAACTGTTCCCCATAGGTCAACAGGATTTGTCCATGAATTTTGCCTAGTAGGAAATATCCTTAAAGGGACATTCCGATAGGGACTTAAGCTTATAAAAACACTAACTGACAATGGGAAAGGTATTTTAGGAAAAGTAAACTACAAATACAATCAAAATCACTAACGGTCCCTTAAATATCAATAGGATAAGTTTGTGGGTTTTTCTGGACAGTAGCTATCTCTTAATTCAGGATTTTTGCATTATGTATTTAGAATAAAATCAATTTAGGGTGAATAATACACAATAAAACTGAAAATAAAACATAAAACCATCAATATAAAGGCAGCTTGAATTTTTGGGTTTCATGATAGATACCAACAGAACCATACTTCAAGTACCTCAATCGAAGATAGACCTCATAAAAAAGGAAATTCATTATGCTCTATCTCTTCCTATCTGTTTTCTCAGATCGATAGCTTGTCTAGTCAGTCTCCTTTCTTTCTCGATTCAAGCTATCTTCCTAGGTCCTCTTTATTACAGAGTGGTCCGGAGATTTAAAATTTCTCATCTACGCAAATGTCTAGCTTATTCAGACCCAGTGTCTTTGGATTCAGAAACCAAAGAAGAACTCGCCTAGTGGCTGTCTCCTTACCTATATGAGTAATCAGCGCTATAAACTAGAGAGTAAGACATCAATACCCAAAATGTGTGGTGAATATAACCTGGTTGGAATTAACTCACTGGAACTTTATGATAGATGGACCATGCTAATATGATGGCCGCTATTGAGAACATTAATCATTATATCCCACTTTCAACAATAAACATAAAAAAATACTTTCTCTTAACCAACAACATAGAAATAATGGAATAAGATCTATATATGATGAGGGATGTGGAATAATAAGCGTAACTGTAGGATTCACTAAATGGAATTTGATTCAATTAAAGGTGAACATTACGATGGATTCATCATGAAAACATGGCGCATGTATCATAATGATGATGGTAAACACAGATGATGGGCCCCTGCCTTTCCATGAAGTTAAAATGGGGTTGATCGCAGACACCATTGAGCCGACAGAGAACGGTACTCCTGGCAACCAGACGAACCGCAGAAACTGAATTGGAGATTTTATTACAAGACCGGAGGCTCATATTATGCTTTCTATTCTTGCTTTAATCAAATAGCAGCCAACAAACAACAGCCCCCAGAAAACCGTGGGAAAAAACGACAGTATTACATCAAAATGAGAACACCAATCATACGTCGAATACGAGCATAACTACCCTGGCTGGAAGCAACAAGTCCTCTTTTCTTGCTTTCCCAGCAGTCAAGATAAGTACACTGCTCATTATTTACTCATATATAATTATTTGCTAAATTTATATTATTATAATGTGGTTACATTTGGTTTTATTCCCATTTTAAAAGTGCTGCACGCAGAAATGCTATTTCATTTTTCTTCCCACGAGAGCTTTCCTGTCCGTTGGAACGCTTGCAACGTATTTTCTCTGGATGACGCGTTCTCACCATCAATTACCTTCTTCACTGCTGCAGCCCGTGGTTCCTTGCAGTTACCTCAGCGCTCTTACCTGACGCTTTGAAGTTTGGGAAGTTCCTTCACTCGTTTCTCAAGTGTTTCTGACGCACGTCCTCTGTGCGCTCCGTCCCAGAAAACACCTCAGAGTGGGCATTTTTTCCTCGTTTGCCCTTCTCTCCACCAGCCTTTGGCAGATCATGCATCCAGGCTCAGCTTTACTCCCCTCTATTTGTTAACTCCTGAGAGTTGGGTTTTCTCCTTGGTTTCGCTAGTTTTCATAGTTTTTCCTGTGATATTTAATTTGCAATAATTTTCTTTTATATAAATTCATTATAAATTACAAATTATTTTTCATATATTTTATTTTAAATTCTAAATAAATTTAAATGTCATAATGACTGATAGTGATCAATCCCAAATTCTAAAGGACAACTTAAACTCTTTTATCAAGGATTCAGTCCAGCATGCAGTGTCTATCTCAATGCAGGGTGTATCAGAAACTTTAGAGGCCTCTATTTCTAAGATGTTACAAAACCTCTCTGATGTTCCTTATAAAAAAGGAAAGAAACATGCTGCTTCTTTGGAGTTTCATAAAGGCATTTCTATAAAGTTTGGGCCTCCCGCCCAAAAGGTGAATAATTTTAGGAGCTACCCTCTTCTCCTCTTAATATTGTTGAACTCTATGATACAGATAGTGATGGGAATGATGTTGTGGATGATACCTAATCCCATTTTGATTTGAATAATGACAGTATTCATGGTAGGCCTTTGGAGAAAAGGCAAAAAATGTCTACTTCAGAGATTTCTTCCCACACTAACCCTTTTGCCTTTGGTTGACCGTACTGGAGTTCCTCTGTTTGACCATACCTCCCTTCATCACCCTAACTTATCTGAATGGTTCCCTTCCAACCACAGGTCGGATTACATTTCTTTTTATTTGAGACATTCTCTAGACACATCAACTACAAATAAGCTGAAGTCCAAATGTCCTTGTTCCTCCCTTCCCTCCAAGGTGGCTGATAACCCCTTAATTGACCCTAAGATGCTTTTATTTTTTACTAAATTTGTGAATGATCACAAAAGAGGAGTTGACAGAGCCTGGTCTATTTCTAAGATGTTACAAAACCTCTCTGATGTTCCTTATAAAAAAGGAAAGAAACATGCTGCTTCTTTGGAGTTTCATAAAGGCGTTTCTATAAAGTTTGGGCCTCCAGCCCAAAAGGTGAATAATTTTAAGAGCTACCCTCTTCTTCTCTTAATATTGTTGAACTCTATGATACAGATAGTGATGGGAATGATGTTGTGGATGATCTCTCATCCCATGTTGATTTGAATAATGACAGTATTCATGGTAGGCCTTTGGAGAAAAGGCAAAAAATGTCTACTTCAGAGATTTCTTCCCACACTAACCCTTTTGCGTTTGGTTGACCTTACTGGAGTTCCTCTGTTTGACCATACCTCCATTCATAACCCTATCTTATCTGAATGGTTCCCTTCCAACCACGGGTCGGATTACATTTCTTTTTATTTGAGACATTCTCTAGACACATCAACTACAAATAAGCTGAAGTCCAAATGTCCTTGTCCCTCCCTACCCTCCAAGGTGGCTGATAACCCCATAATTGACCCTAAGATGCTGTTATTTTTTACTAAATTTGGGAATGATCACAAAAGAGGAGTTGACAAAGCCTGGTCCAACTGCCAAGACAGATTGTTGGATTTGATTGGTCCTTTAACCAGGATTTTGGACTTGGCCGAAGAAGCCAAAATGGAGTGTTAATACGTGGACCCCGACACACTTTAGAAATGGGCACAACGTGCAATTTGTATGTTAGGTAATGCCAATTCCTACATATCCCAGAAGCAACGTAAGAGCCTTCTGCTCAAAATAGCCCCAAAACTGAGCAGTCAAGCGACCAAAGAGGGTCCTGAGGCCCAAGGACTACTTTTTGATATTCTTTAATAAAAGAAATGGGCAAGTACGTGTCTACTTTCACTGCAATAGATAAGGCACAGGTCTCCATAAAAATATATTTTCCAATCAGGTTTTTGGCAGGGCCGGCAAAGGAAGGGGCCGTTTTGCCAGTCACTACTCTTAGAAGAGGTCAATACCTCAACAGAGGCTCCTACAGTCAAGGCTACTAACATGATTTCTGCCAGGGATATAAACCCCAGGTCTACCCCCAACACTCACTTGGATTTCGCAACAGGGGTTTCAGACCCAAAAGAGAACAACTCTCAGGTAAGAGTTTCCAGTTCTGGACTTCCTCCTGTTGGGGCCAGGGTGAGAAATGTTCTAGATGTTAGGTTATCTCTGACTTCAGATCCTTGAGTGATTCAAATTATTCAAGGTTATTGTATAGATCTTTACCAGATCCCTTTCCATAGAACAATTTATTTTGGTTCAGGAACAAATTCAATCTCTCCTTGCAAAAAAGGCTGTAAAACCAACCCCCTTCAATACCTTGGGTTTTCTCAGTACCATATTCTTAGTTCTAAAAAACACCAAGAACCTTCACCCTGTCATAACTCTCGAGCTCTTCAACAATTTTATTGTGTTATCATCTTTCAAAATGGAAACCATTCTCCATCTCAGAGATATCTCACTCCAGAACTTTTGGCTAGCCCAGTGGGATCTACAGGATGCTTATATGACAGTTTCCATTCATCATTCTTACAGTAAGTTCCTTCAATTTCAATGGGAACATTCCTCTACCAGTTCAAGACCCTTTCTTTCAGTTTGTCCTCAGCCCTTTGGTGTTTCACCAAGATTCTAAAGCCAATGCTTGCTCTCCTCAGAAGTAAAGGGGTGAGACTTATCGTCTATCTGGACAATTTTCTAATAATGGCCCAAAACAAAAATCGTTTTTATCTTCATCTCTCTCTTTCTCAAGACATACTAACAAGTCTAGGTTTTCTAAAAAAAAATTAAAAATCTTTCCTCATTACTTCAGAAGCTTGAATTTTTGGGTTTCATGATAGATACTAACAGAACCATATTTCAATTACCTCAAATGAAGGTAGACCTCATAAAAAAGGAAATTCATCATGCTCTATCTCTTCCTATCTGTTTCCTCAGATCGATAGCTCGTCTTGTCAGTCTCCTTTCTTTGTCGATTCAAGCTATCTTCATAGGTCCTATTTATTACAGAGCGCCCAAGAGATTAAAATTTTCTCATCTACGCAAATGTCTAGCTTATTCATACCCAGTGTCTTTGGATTCAGAATCCAAAGAGGAACTCACCTAGTGGCTGACTCATTTAGGCACCTTGAACGGGAGAACAATTTTCTCTATTGCTACAGATCTTGTCTTAGAATCAGATGCAAGTCGGACAGGATGGGGCGCAAGGTATGGTCATATCTCGACTGGAGGTTCATGGTCTGCACAGGAGTCATCACTGCACATCAATTGTTTAGAGATGCTTGCAAGTTCCTTTGCCATCCAGTCCTTTACCAAAGACAAAGTGAAATGCGCAGTTCTTCTTCGCATGGACAGTTTTTCAGCAGTCAGATACATAAATCGTCTGGGAGGTACAAGATCCAACCATCTGGTGACGTAAGCCGTAGTCTTTGGGAATTTTGCCTTCCCAGAAACATTTCAGTCAGGGCAGAGTATCTCCCTGGCCAATTGAACAGAGTAGCAGACTGGTTTTCCAGACACCTATACGAAACAAGCGATTGGAAGCTTTTTCCTTCAGTCTTCAATCTTCTTTCTTCAACCTTTGGCATCAAGTCAACAGATCTATTTGCTTCCTGCACCAATACCCAACTTCCCTCCTTTTTCAGTTGGAGACCAGATCCTTTGGCTATGGTCACAGATGCATTTCTCCAGACATGGCCTCAGTCCCTTTTGTATGCTTTCCCTCCTTTCCTCTTCATTGCCCGAGTTCTAACACATGCCTGCAGACAACCGTCATCCCTAGTTCCCATTACTCCTTTCTGCCAATCCCAACCTTGGTCCCAACTCTACTGGAACTAACCTCGGACTTCCCGATCCTCATCCCTCATTTTCGCCACTTACTCCTCCATCTGCAGGGACTCATACACAATCTTATTATGGAGGGCTCTCTATATCTAGTTGCTTGGAGGATTTTGGGGCTTCCTGGAGAACTCCAGGAATTTTGGAGGATGCTATCCAGCTCATTCAACAATCCTGGGCTCCTGGAATGCAAAAGTTTACAAATCAGCCTGGTTGGCATGGCATAGCTGGTGTTTGGAGACAGATTCAGATCCCATTTCGGCAAATGTCACTCTGGTTGTAAACTTTCTGGCTTCTCTTGCTAACCATGGCAAAGCCTATAGAACAGTCAACACTTATACATCTGCAATCTCTTCAGAGCACATAAGAGTGGACGGAAGAACCATTGGAGAACATCCTTTGGTGTGTCACCTTTTAAAGGGAGTACATTTTTCCAACTCTCCTATTCCTAAATACAGTGTTATGTGGGAAGTTAATCTTGTGTTATGCCTGTTTCTCTCATGGCCAGATAATGATGAATTATCTCTTAAACACTTATCTTCAAAGCTAACCATGTTGTTATGTTGGGTTTCTATCAAACGTGTATCTGATGTAAAACTCTTGACATCTCTTCTTTCCATTACTCCTCTCTGGGTGTCTATTTTCAAGTTAATAGATGTACCAAAACGAATCTGTCAACTGTACACAATCTTTTTTTCCCTTCTAAACCCAAATTATGCATTGACAATTGCTTAAAATGTTACATTTCACAAACCTTAGATCTCAGAAGTCACTCCTCTTCCCAACTCCTGATCTCCTTTCAGAAACCACACAGACCTGTTTTTGCCCCTACCTTAGCCAGTTGGGTTAAATGTGTCATGTCTCTAGTGGGAATTTCCAACCCTTCCTTTGGGGCCCATTCAATTAGGAGAGCCATGGCTTCCAGGGCCTTTTGGGCAGGTGCCAATTTACAAGATATTCTAAGATCTGCAGATTGGTCAAATGCTAATACTTTTAGAACCTTTAATGTAAACTAGTTAATCATCCATCTCAAACGGTGATCTCTCTGCTTTAAACAAGCAACATATGAGCCTCCGGCTTTGTAATAAAATTTAGATTTTCCTAGCCTTGGTGTCTGAAAGGCTAGATTTTATTAAAGACACAGAGGCGAGTATTATCCCACCACAGTTCTTTAACCCACCCTATTTTCTTTATTGCTGTAGTTCCTATGCCTTCAACCAGCTTAGCTGCATCCAACTAATGCAAGAGGCTCATCTCATCTACCAGAATCATCAAGTTGGATGTCCTTTCTGGATCTACCAAGACTGGTCTCCCCTACTATCCTATTTATGGACACCTTTTAACACTTGTTATATGCTTTTTTGACTCCTTGTTTTTTCTTCATTTTATTTCATTTTTCTCATATTGACTGGCTCTCACAAGAAAAAAGGACTTGTTGCTTCTAGTCAAGATAGTTATGCTCGTATTCAACGTATGATTGTTATTCCTATTGTGAAATAATCCTGTCGTTTTTTTTCCCAGGGTTTTCACAATATTGTTGTTTCTTGGCTGCTATTTGATTAAATCAAGAAAAGAAAGTATAATTCTCACCTCCGTGTCTTTAATAAAATCTAGCCTTTCAGACACCAAGGCTAAGAAAATCTCAATTTAACCTAGGCATAGACTGGTAAAAGGTCTTGTTAAGAGCTCCTCTAAGTGAAACGAGCCTGTAAAAAGAGTATAAAGTTGTGTGGGCCAATGAGTGATCAGTACGAACCAAACTATAGTTGGTGGCAAATCATTGTGAGCCTAAACTAATTAACAAATGTATTAAATATATCTTTAAAAAAGTTAAAATGTTACACTAACATGTGCAGAATAACAGATCTATAATAATATAATGCTTCTATCACAGGACGTTCTTCCAAAAAAGGAGAGTATTTAAACTCAGCGGAGGTAAATCCATGTAAAATATTAACAATAATTACCCATTTTGATGAAATATTATGTCCACATGAGTAGGAATGCATGATTAGTAATAATCCAATAAAGAAGCTAATTATTTTAAGAGCATGCCAGTGCACTAATGGTAATGTTCTGTGATAAAAGAATATATTGCAAATCTAATTCCCTTGTCTCTACTGAAAAGTAGGATGGGGAATATGGTTTTTATAATCGCTGATTGACTTTAGAACAGACAGGTTTTAAGGGGAACAAAAGGTGAAATTTATTGGGACTTGTGTTTGTTTTTGGGCTCACAAGTGGTGATCTCACATACAGATTATACGGAAGGGAACAATTGTGTGATTAGCTATTTGTTTGAAATGACAGCCTTCAAAGAATTGCAGGCGAGCCAGCCTTGAAATGGGCAAAAAACGTGTTGACTGATCTTGTTTAACTGAAGAGGTGGCAAATGATCAGTAGCATTATTTGCAAGCATAAATAATCATTTGATGATTTAACTTCCTGTAAAAAAGAGGATAATTTAACATATGGATGCTATGCCTTAAATTGTGTAAATTTTGGCACAAACCTAAATGAAAGGATACAAGGCCAGATTTAACAGAAAATGATGGTGTGCAGTGCCATATTTGGCAGCAACACACACCGTCATTTTCAAAATGCAGGGATGAGCTGTATTTACTAGAATATGGCACACATCTGTGTTTCCCCCTTTGCTAAATTTGCTGCCGTGGGCCAATGCAGCAACCCTTGCACCATAGTGCAAGATGGCTGCGTTGAGGGGGAGACTGTTTTTGTGCAGAAAGGAACACCTTCCTGCACAAAAACAATCTTAAATGGCGATTTGGTCTTTCTATGTGTGCTACAGAATGCAACAGACATAGAAAGAGCAAGAAACAAGGAGAAATTAAAGCATTTCTCCTCATTGCGCCATGCTAACACACCTGGGGTGATGTTAGATTTTGGCGCTGCCTCAGGTTTACGAAAACTTATAAAGCTGAGGCAGTGTCAAAATACAACAGGTGTCGCTGTGGCACACCCACAGCAACACCCATTGCATGCCCGTTCCACGCCAAGTGCTGCCTGTGAGAAGGGGCCGTATTTACAACGTGGCGTTAAGCAACAAAAAGTGGCTTAACAGCATTTTGTAAATATGGCACAGGGCATTGCGCCACTGGAGCGTCACAAAAAGTAACACTTCGATGGTGCAAGTGGCTCCTAAATATGCCCACTAGTATATTAAACTTTGGCTTGACAAGATGCTAATCATAAAGTTTCTGAATTTCACGAGATTGTAAGTGGATATGCAAATATGTAAAGGAACGAATACATGAAAG
Organism: Pleurodeles waltl; assembly: GCF_031143425.1. Lineage (NCBI taxonomy): Eukaryota > Metazoa > Chordata > Amphibia > Caudata > Salamandridae > Pleurodeles > Pleurodeles waltl. The sequence continues at coordinate 316,054,085 of NC_090442.1, read as the reverse complement.
TTTAAAGTGAATAAATATTGTGATGTTTTTAGATACACCAGAAACAACTAGGGGGAACATTCCAGTCTGAGGCATTGAACCTGAACCCAGGACTCACAGAGTGACTCCAAGGGCTAGTCTGCTGGCCTCTTGTGCAGAGCCTCAAGGACATAGCAGGCTCCAAACCATCCAAAGCAGCACCCGGATACAGCTGGAGCCATGCCCTGACAGTCCAGTGGTGCCCCTCAGGTCCTGGACCCATGGTGTGGCCTCAGAGATGTTCTTTATGACTGTAACCAGGCCTTTTGGTGCACAAAGTCTGTCACTTGCGCAGTCCGCCAGTGTGACTTCCATCAACCTGACTCTTCACTCTACAGCATCGACCACTTGTGGGGAGGGCTACTGTGCAGCTTCGACCGGCCTGCTCATGACCACAACAGGATCCTTGAGCTACAGTGATGACTGTCTGCGATGCCAGCCCTGGTCTTTGAGCTACAAGTACAACCGTCCATAACTCAACTCTGCTCATCGCGGCCCTCTCCACATGCGAATGAGACTTTGCGCTGAACTGAGAAGGTAACCTTTCAGCGGAACTAACAGGGTCCCTGTACTCCACCTGAGCTCCATCATCATCGGCCTGAAATTGTGACTTTACCCTGGTCTTGCATTGCCAGATAGCTGTGAGTGGCACTTTGGGCTTTGAGCGCTATTTTTATGTACATTTTTTAAATTGCATATCTCCTGTTCTACAGGTTGAATTTTTGTTACTTTGGTCTTTATTTTTTTGTTTTGCCCTATTACTGTTTGAGGTGCTGCTTAAATACTTTACACATTGCCTCTAAGTTAAGCCTGTCTGCTCTGTGCTAAGCTACCGGAGGACTGAGCACAGGTTAATTTGGGGTTGCTTGCGCCTCACCAGAAAAAGATTGTGGTTGTTGCATGAGTATGGTTTCACCCCCTCAACCAGTATCCTAATTTCTCACAATATTGTTTGCAGCACTTGCAATAAATAATTCCACCTAGAGTATAAAAGGCTTTTTACATGCCAATTGAGGTCACCACTGAATCAAGGATATCTCCAGAGACCCCATCTAAAATAAGAAATAACCTTCATATGTTTGAAGATGTGCTTCTACCTGGAACAAATCTGTTTTGGTCTGGGTGAACAAACTATGGTAGTTCCTTAGAAATGTGTTCACCTGCACCATACTCACAAATTTACAATTTAAGTGTAGCATCGTCAGAGACCTGTATGTTATGCTGACTAACAGATTGTCCCTAGGTTTTGGAAGTAATACAACTACATCCTCACTAGTCTTGTGTGGTGCCCCTCCTCCTTGTCAAAAGGTTCAAACCACCCCCACAGTGAATCAGACTGAGACTAGTATGGGGATGTGTGGGCTTTCATGTTTGGGTCATGACAGCTCTCAAAGTTGTCCTCTAGCCTGTTGCCCACCAGAGAAATGCCAGACTGGCAGTATGGTCAGCCCAACAGGATCTGTGCTCCTTAGCTGCACCCTACTGACAGACAGCTCTAATCTCAGCTGCTTCCAATCTGTGGAACCTATGCTGCCCACCCTTTTTCAGGGTCAGACCATCATCATTATGTATCTTCTTTCCCCACCAGAAACATTGAGCATTAGGATCCCCACAAAAGCCTTGCATCAGCACTCGCAGTCCACTTGCAATTTTTGGGCAGTGTTCAGTAGACTTGGATCACCATCACCTCTTTCAAGAAGAAACTGGAAGAGGTAAACTAGACAGTTTCAAAAGTTAAGGAGTTCTAACTAACTCCAAGAAACAGAAATTCCAGAAGTTCTCTCACATAAAGTTTACCCCTATTCAAGAGAAGATTTTGAATGGGAGACCTCATCCCAGAATAATAAGTCCGCCGACTCAGACAGTATTGATAAAGGGAAATATAGACCAAGAGGAAGTCAAGGCCCACAAAGGGGTGCTCCTCAATGAAGACCTTGCCCAGACGTGTTTCAAGATCCATACTGGGGCTGGTCAAACACCTATGGCTATCTGCATCCCATCAGCCAACCTTTCTTCCCCTGACAAATTGAAGCACAACAGACTTTTTTTAAGGAAAAAGCAGGGAATAGGAAGAAAAAAGCAGAAAGTGGCTTGGGAAGATGCAGAGCAGATACCAACACCTGCAAGAAGTGATGAAAGATAACAATAGGGTACTCAAGTTGACCAGAAAAAGTTGACAGACACTGATCAACATACTTAACAAGGGCTTTGGGTTTGTACCGACCGAGAAAGGTGACCTTTTTAGGTTACACATTAAAATTGCATAATTTTTTTGAAAGATACGTTATACGTTTTCTTCGAGGGTAAGGTGACTATTAATGAGGTTGAAGAGAACACTAGTCTTGAGAGAAAATCAACTTTCACACTTCCTACTGCAACTCCAACTGGGGTGTTGGCTTTTGAGGGCACAGTTGGTAGTGACCTAAATAAATTGAGGACAAAGCAATACAAACAAGGTATGGTAGTTCCTGTAGAAATCTGCTCACCTGCACCATACTCACAATTTTACTATTTAGGTGTAGCATCATCAGAGGCCTGTATGTTACGCTGACTAACAGATAGCCCTTAGGTTTTGGAAGTACTACAACTATAGCCTCAATAGTCTTGTGTGGTGCCCCTCCTCCTTGCCAAAAAGTTCAAACCAGCCCCACAGTGAATCAGATTGAGACTAGTATGGGGATGTGTGAGCTTTCATGTTCAGGACATGGCAGCTCTCAAAGTTGTCCTCTGGCCTGTTGCCCATCAGAAAAATGTCAGGAAGGCATCTCTACAAAATTACAAAAGCTGAATGGCAAGGTATTACTGAACTCTCAGAGGCTAGATACATCGTTAATAAGGCCAGCAGACAAGGGTGCTGCAATAGTCATTCTCCTTAGGAAGAATGATTATTGTCACTGCTAGATATTGAAAGGAATTCACAAGAGGCTGGCAAGGGATCCCACAATGGATGCTAGAGGAGGTACATTTTCTGATGGATATGGGATTAGAGAAAGAGTGGGTCACAAAAGTAGAAGCTGGATTCCTTTACATGCCACAACCTCAATTCCTATATTTTTACATCCTCCCAAATGTTCACAAAGGGGTTCTTTCGACAACACCCTTTTTCATAGGCAGACAATATTGCATGGTGCAGGGAGGTCCATAAGTTATAATACAGTTAGCACCAATGAATATATGTCCCTCTTCCAATTACATTGATCTCTAGTTTCTCTCACAAACAGCTAACTATCTCCTATGCGCAGGTATGTAACTATTTTTATGGAAACCATTTCAGTCAACTCTGTCCTACCTGAGACCATGGAATATCGTTGTTCAATCCCTGGGAGTCTATTTGCAGTCAACTGACCCATCACTGTTCGAATCTAAGCACGGTCATTGATCCTGGGATTTCATTTTTCCCATTCAAACCAACTGAAATCGTTCTCATTATGGCCTTTTTCCAGGAAATGGTGCATTATTTACGTGACTGTTTTCTTATATCTAAACTTGTTCCGAAGCTCATTGATGGGTGTTCTTACTTTTCCAGAGGTAATCTCTATGTATTTTAACCTGCATTTGCAGATCATAATATAGACCACATTACGTGCATTACAGTTACTCTATTGTTCAATGATCCTTGGAGTTGGTAATCCTATGTATATCCGTATACATTGGCCGTATGGAAAATGACCTGTCACAGTAGGCATACCCTACAGGGTTCTTTGTTTTGGGATTATGTTTTGGTTCTTAGGTCTTGTGAGTACTACTAAGTTCTTTGTGATTCTAGCCCTCCTAAAAGAGAGCATGGGTTTTTCCAAACTTAATAGTCCTGAATGTAGGCACCCACAGTGTTTGTTATTCAGTTCTCTTCCAGGGGATCCTCATCAATAGTCATAATCACTGAATGTTCCCGCCCACGTGCGGGGAGACCGGAGCATATATAAACACACATGCATATATCTTAAATGTATATGCAAGAGTGAAAATCGCAAAGAGAATTTTAGTCCATATATATTATGTGGCCCATGATGTGAAAGGAAATGAGGGAATACATTCTCCATGGACACTATCCATATCTATGGGTGACATTTGATGTTTGACTGCATTACCCTTGAAGAGCTAAGGTGTGAGGGGCTTGGTAGTGCAAACACAGAATTGGACCACAACCGTGCTGATCTGTTTCTGAACTTTTTCTTTGATGATGAAAAGAAGCTTAGTGTGCCTGTGTGTTTGCTGTGCTGGTTAGACTAAGTTTTACCCACAATCAGCATTATTACTGAATCTGGCATGCTTGGAAAAATGAACTTATACTGGGTACTTAGTACAATGCAATCAGTGCTATTATATGTGTTTTTACCCGGATTCCCGGTTCTATAAAAGGGACATTTTAACTTACTGCCACCAATGATACAGCTTTCTCATGAAAAGAACTTGTCTGGAAGGAATCTTCATTGTTAGGTTTAATGTGTGAGTAAAAACGACAACATGAATATTGGGAATGTACTGCTTGGATGTCTGTATAAAAAAAGACACCAGCAAGGGTGTTATGACAACGTATAAAATGGGTAAAATGCAATAACCATGAAGATATGTGACTGATTCCATGTCTAGATGGAACATTCTTTGAATGTTTAAGTGCTAGAACCTAGCAGACATTGGTTATGGAGCTGGGAGTGTCTGGTGGACTAGCATTTCACGATAACGTCGGTGAGGCTTGTCTGCCCAAATCTGTCTTTTGGTTCTCATGGGACAAGATTTTTAATTTTAGTGAGAATAAAGAGAAGACACCCTGCCATACTTTTTTACGGGCGAGCGTAAAGCACTCCATCCCGTGTTGTAATCGCTCTTTGGGCTTCAAACCACGCCCATGTCACGTCAGTTTCTTTCATCAGTTCGTGAGCTTGCCTTTTAAAATCTGCTTGGTTTCATTTGTGAAAGGCCTGCATACATCATGCCTTTTCTGGTGTTTAACCCTCCTTGAGCGCAGCGACCAAGTACCAAAAATATACGAGGCTCCATGTTTTCCATCCGGTTTCTGGACTACTTTTTCTCTTTTTTCGCAGCGCGATCTCGCTGGGCAGAAGTCGAGCGCTTTGCATGACATCAACCATGTTACATAGATAATTTCACTTTTGCCGGTTACATGGATAATTGCACTTTTGCAGACAGGTTTCACTACGAGTGAACTTTTATTTTCCTTTGTGTGTCAGCTTTGCACTGATGGTGGCCGTCAGCTCGCTTTTGTGAAACTTTTACTTTTCAGTTTATATGGCAAAAAAAGTTCAGTTAGTTATGTGAAACTGTTTTATTTTCATTTTCAATTTATGTGGCAAGAAAAGTCTGGTTAGGAGTTTACAATGCTAATTGCTCTAGCTCAAGAAAACGCGAGACCGGTTGCATTGCAAATACTTGTTTGTGTTCAGCACTTACTAAGCTCATCACTCTCCATGACCCTGAATATCCTTCCCTCATCAGTGGCTGAATGTGGTGAGTTCAGGGGCTCCTCTAGTGTTGCAGTCTGCCAATGCCTTAAGCGCTCTCAGCCCAGCAACCTGAAAACACAGACTTTGGGCCAGATGTAGGAAACTTTTTGCATGGCTCAAACAGCGAATTTCATTGTTTGCGACATGCAAAAAGCACATCGCGATGCCTATTCCCATTTTGCGACTTGGTATTTCGCATTGCGTTGCAGAATTGCTTTGTGACCGCTAAAGGGTTACCACCAGTGTGACACAAATTAGGATTGGGAAAGCTAGTAATACAAAATATGTCACTGACATGTAGCATGATACATCACTTACAGCCCCCCAGGTGCCCGAGCCAATGTCAGCAGCGAGGTGATGCCACAGCTACCCAGTCCCCCACTTTATGACTGATCCAGAGCTGCCTGAGGAGGCAGGAAGAACATACCCTGCAGCTTGTGACTGTGACATCAGGGGTAACAATTGAACTAAATAATTTAATCTATTACAATTTTTATAGTTCTGCTTTTACTCCAATATTTACTTATTTTATGAGTGAGCAATCTTGTTCTGAGTAAATTTCTCTAGCACCACACAGCTATTCTCATTAACTTCATTAGGAATGTGTAAATAGATGCTTATAAAATAGGCTCCTGAAATGCACTTATGGGGTTGTGGTGGCATGGCATTGTACCATGTGGCCATTTAACAGTAGTATATTTTTAATAACACATGTTATTGCATTTAGTGGCGTTCACCATATAGCAGTAGCAGTAATTAAGAACTGTAAAAAAAAGCAGCAATAAATTCTAAGTACAGATAGCCATAGCCCTGTCATTTCCCACCCACCTGTCCATCTCCCATCATTGTATTAATGTAACTACCGACCATCTCAGGAAGTCTGTGGCTGTCAAAGATCATTATCCAGCCGTTGGGAATTAGGTTGTATTGGGGGGGGCTATACCTTGGTAATCAGCCCACCTCAAATATAGCATGTTTTTGAGGGCATCCTCTAGTTTGGTACACCAGTATTTCCAGTCCCATACAATAATCCATACCCCGTTTCCATGCAGAAATAGAAGGAGCGGTGGTTGATTTCAATGCCCTCTCTATATCTCTTTTAGCAAGTGTGATTCCAAGGAAGAGAAGAGTTTGTTTGTACCTATTGCCCCCCATGTCATCATATCTATGTAAAAGTATCAGTCACGGGTCTAATGGAATGGACCATGTGGGAACCTCCCCAAGGCATCATGTTACCCGGAGCCAAACTTGGATAAGTTTATGGCAGTCCTATGCTATATGCAAAAACATACCCTCTGCGGCCTAACATCAAAGACAAGAGGGGTTGGTGATTACTCCAATATGCCAAACCGGCGCCTAGTATAGTACACTCTGTGAAGGTATTTCAGGTGTATCAGGTGTAGCTGTGCTGACACCGCCGACTCCCTGGGCGCCCTCACAGCCTCCGCTCAGTCATCATCCTCCATCGCGTTGAGATCAGCTTCCCATTTTTGTCGTAGGGTTATCAAAGTAGATGGACTATTAATGAGCAGTATAGAGTAGTAATTTTGTGGTCCTCCATGTCCCCACAGAGATTACCCTCCAAAGGATTGTAGTCAGGAATTGTGTCTAGATTCCTAATATAGGGGGTAGGAGCATGGCAAAATTGTAGATTTCTATGGAATTGGTGGCTGTGTAGTTGAAAATGGCTTTGCAGGTCTTGGAAGGTTTTGAGTGTGGTGCTCTCCAGTACATCCCCCAGGAGGGAAATCCCGATCATGTCCCACTTCTGGAAGCCTGCTAGCTGATTCACGTGTGGCATAGCCGAGCCATGCTAGAGGGGTGCTGTTAGAAATGGGGTCTTTGACTGGCAGTCAGATTACCCCCTATCCAAGCAAGGACCCTCACTCTAGTCAGGGTAAGTCACACACAATCCAACTTATCCTGTGCCCACCCTCTGGTAGTTAGGCACTGAGCAGTCAGGCTTAACTTAGAACGCAATGTGTAAAGTATTTGTGCAATAAATCATACAATAACACCATATAGCACCCAAAAAGTACACCACACAGTGTTTAGAAAAATGTATAATATTTATCTGGATAAATGCAGGTCAAAACGATTAAAATACAATAAGTAGATGTTGAGATATTACTGTAAAAGTGATATAAAGGCGGTCATTCTGACCCTGGTGGTTGAAAACCGCCAGGGCAGAATGCCGCGGAATCACCGCCAACAGGCTGGCGGTGCTTCATGGGCAATTCTGACCGCGGCGGTAAAGCCGCGGTCAGAAAAGGGCAACCGGCGGTTTCCCGCCGGTTTACCCCTGCCCCAAAGAATCCTCCATGGCGGCGCTGCTCGCAGCACCGCCATGGGGATTCCGACCCCCTTCCTGCCATCCTGGTCCTGGCGGTAAAAACCGCCAGGAACAGGATGGCGGGAACGGGTGTCGTGGGGCCCCCTAACAGGGCCCCATAATGATTTTCAGTGTCTGCCTAGCAGACGCTGAAAATCGTGACGGGTGCCACTGCACCCGTCGCACACCAGCAACTCCGCCGGCTCCATTCAGAGCCGGCTTCATCGTTGCTGGGGCTTTCCCGCTGGGCGGGTGGGCGGCCTTTTGGCGGTCGCCCACCCAGCGGGAAAGTCAGAATGACCGCCGCGGTCATTTGACCGTGGTGCGGTCTTCTGGCGGTCTCCGCCTGGCGCGCGGTGCCCGCCGCCCGCCGGGGTCGGAATGACCCCCAAAATGTCTTAAGTCTTTGAAAAATAAATAGATGTCTCATAAAAACAATAAAAGTCTCTTGCAAGCACAAAGTACCTGGTTAGCGTTCAAAATCTCCGAAAGGGACTGCAGAGGACACCTTCTGGTGGCCAACCACGCTGGGAGCAGCACCAACGCCCACCAACCATGCATGCAACTTGGGTTTCATCCTTGACTCATCGCTCTCCATGACCCAACAAGTCAATGCCGTCTCATCCTCCTGCTTCAACACCCTCCACATGTTCTGCAAAATCTACAGGTGGATCCCTACCGAACCCAGAAGGACGGTCACTCAGGCCCTCGTCAGCAGCAGACTAGACTACGGCAACGCTCTCTATGCGGGAACCACGGCCGTTCTCTAGAAAATACAGCAACGGATACAGAACGCCTCTGCATGCCTCATCCTCGACATCCACCACCACAGCCACATCACAGTTCACCTGAGAGACCTACACTGGCTCCAGTCAACAAAAGGATCACATTCAAACTCCTCATCCACGCCCACAAAGCACTCCACAACACCGGACCAACATACCTCAATGATCAACTCGCCTTCTACACCGTCAGCTCCGCTCTGCCGATCTCACCCTCGCAAACGTTCCACGTATCCACAGGACAACAACCGGTGGCAGATCATTCTCCTACCTCGCTGCCAAGACCTGGAAGACCCTCCCCATCCACCTACGTCAGACCAAGGACCTACTGACCTTCAGGAGACACCTCAAGACCTGGCTGTTTGAGCAGTAGCAGCTCCTCCCATCAAGCGCCTTGAGACCCTCACGAGTAAGTAGCATGTTCTACAAATGTACTGATTGATTGATTGATTGATGCGTGAAAAACGGGGAGGTGTGGGTCGGTTTCACCCCTTTGTTGTTATTTTCCACAAAGGGGAAGGCTTTGCGTCAATTTCGAGCATGCAGACTTGGTTCCTCTTCGGGTTGCGTGGTTTCTGCCACCTCGGGGATGGTGCGTGGAATCCTTGGCTTGCGGAGCGAAGTCACAAGCAATGCGTCGATTCAGTGGGCGTTGCGCAGAAATTTCTCCTGCACGGCAGGCGCTTCGTCGATTCCTCTCAGGGAGTCGGGCTGCGTCATTCCAGGTCCGATGTGCGTCAATCCGGTGGGCTGTGTGTCGAAGTTCTGGTTGCAGCGCAGGTGCTGCGTTGATCTTCTCCTTGCAAAATCGGGCTGCGTCGTTCCGGTTCGGCGTGCAGTGAATTTCTCACCGCAGGGCAGGCTGTGCGTCATTTTTAGCAAGCTGTGCATCTAATTTTCACCACAAAAGGAGTCCTTTGGCAAGAGTGTAGTCTTTTTGGTCCTGAGACTTCAGGGAACAGGAGGCAAGCTCTATCCAAGCCCTTGGAGAGCACTTCTCAGCACAACCAGGGAGCAGCAAGGCAGCAGGACAACAGTAAGGCAGCAGTCCTTGTCAGAAAAGCAGTCCCAGTGAGTCCTTTGGACAGCCAGGCAGTTCCTCTTGGTAGGTCTGGTTCAGGGATTTTTCACCAGCAGGTTTCTTGTCCAGAAGTGTCTCTGAGGTAGAGTGTCTAGCCCAAGAAGTGTCTAAAGTCTGTGGTTTTGGGTGCTCTTCTTATACCTATTTTGGCTTTTGAAGTAGGCTTACTTCAAAGGAAAGTCTTGCTTGTTTGTGAAATCCTGCATTACCCAGGAAAGGCCTCAGACACACACCATGGTGTTGGAGTCTGCATTGTGTGAGGGCAGGCACAGCCCTTTCAGGTGCGAGTAACCACTTCTCCCCTCCCTCCTAGGACAGATGGCTCATCAGAATATGCAGGTTACACCCCAGCCCCCTTTGTGTCACTGTCTGGAGTGAGGTGCAAACAGCCAAACTGTCAAACTAACCCAGACAGGGAATCCACAAACAGGCAGAGTCACAAAAATGGTTCAAGCAAGAAAATGCCCACTTTCTAAAAGTGGCGTTTTCAAACACACAATCTTAAAATCAACTTTACAAAAAATTTATTTTTAAACTGTGAGCTCAGAGGTCCCAAACTCCCCATGTCTATCTGCTCCCAAAGGGAAGCTACGCTTTAATCATGTTTAAAGGCAGCCCCTAGGTTAACCTATCAGAGAGCTAGGCCTCACAACAGCAAAAACCGAATTTGGCAGTATTTCACTGTCAGGACATATAAAACACATTAGTATATGTCCTACCTTAACCATACACTGAACCCTGCCAATGGGGCTACCTAGGGCCTACCCCTAGGGGTGTCTTATATGTAGGAAAAGGGAAGGTTTAGGCCTGACAAGTGGGTACCCTTGCCAAGTCGAATTTACAGTTTAAAACTGCTCACACATACATTTCAGTGGCAGGTCCGAGACATGATTACAGGGCTACTTATGTGGGTGGCACAATCCGTGCTGCAGACCCACTAGTAGCATTTGATTTACAGACCATGGGCACCTCTAGTGCACGTTACTAGGGACTTACTAGTAAATCAAATATGCCAATCATGGGTAAACCACTTAACAGTACAATTTACACAGAGAGCATATGCACTTTAGCACTGGTTAGCAGTGGAAAGTGCTCAGAGTTCAAAAGCCAACAAAAACAGGTCAGGAGAAATAGGAGGAAGGAGGCAAAACATTTGGGAATGACCCTGCAAAAAGGGCCAGGTCCAACAGGTGTTATCTCCATAAGTCTGTTCCACCAACCCGTGCACCTCAAGGTTTTACGCAAGAGGGTAATGACCACTTGGGCTGCAGGGGGAAGACCGTCTAGTTTCCTGGTGCTATACAGGTATTAGAGTAGAGCAGTGTCACCCACTGCCCATCTGTTAGTCATGCAGGGCAGAGTCGTCGTGTGGGAGGCAACACCAATTGCTTATGACCAATAAATGTGCTGCAACGTAACAGAAGAATATGTCAACTGTGGCTATACCCCTGGAATGGGTGGACTGAAAGCATGTGGTGAGGGCTATGTGAGGGGTCCCCCCATTCCAGAGAAAACCATGAAGGGCTAAGTTGATCTGATGGAACCACCCATGTGGTATAGGGAATGGATAGTTTTGGAGTGGGTATGGAAGTCGTCGAAGGAAAACCATGTTAAAGATAGCTGAGTGTTCCAATAACTATAGGGGAAGGGTGACAACATTTTGATTTCTTCCTGGGTCTGGTCAGCGACTGATTCAATGTTCCTAGTCCAGGATAATTCTTGGTTGTGAGTCAGGAAGACACCCAGATACTTAAAACCTTAATTAGTCACCTGTAGGCCCGAAGCCTACACAAGTGGGGTCATTGCGGGAGGCAGCACGGAGGACCTGGTGGCCTTGCAAAGACGATGTAGGAGTTCGCTGGATGTATTCCCCCATTGGTATATTCAGCTCTGGGTGGCCCTCCAGGTCAATTTTGCCTCCTCTATAATGAATTGTCCATACTTCTGTTGTAGGAGACCTAGTTGTCATTGGGATGTCTATCCCCTCACTCCACTGCCCAGGGCTTCTAAGGCTTGAATTTGCGCAGTTAGATAGGCCACTGCACTAGCTTCCGTCTCTTCTCACCAGCACAAAAGCTTTTTTCTATTCCATGGAGGACTGGCTTGAGGGCCTCCCAGAAGATCGTGGCATCCGGTACAAATCCCATATTATGGGGGTCATTCTGACCCTGGCGGTCATGGACCGCCAGGGCCAACGACCGCGGGAGCACCGCCAACAGGCTGGCGGTGCTCCCATGGGCATTCTGACCGCGGCGGTACAGCTGCGGTCAGAAACGGAAAACCGGCGGTGTCCCGCCGGTTTCCCGCTGCCCTGGGGAATTGTCCATGGCGGCGCTGCAGGCAGTGCCGCCATGGGGATTCCGACCCCCTTACCGCCAGCCTGGCTCTGGCGGTTTCGACCGCCAGAACCTGGCTGGCGGTAACGGGTGTCGCGGGGCCCCTGGGGGCTCCTGAAGTGCCCATGCCACTGGCATGGGCACTGCAGGGGCCCCCTAACAGGGCCCCACCAAGGTTTTCAGTGTCTGCCAAGCAGACACTGAAAATCGCGACGGGTGCAACTGCACCCGTCGCACCCCTTCCACTCCGCCGGCTCCATTCGGAGCCGGCATCCTCATGGAAGGGGGTTTCCCGCTGGGCTGGCGGGCGGCCTTCTGGCGGTCGCCCGCCAGCCCAGCGGGAAACTCAGAATAACCGCAGCGGTATTCTGGCGGTTCCCGCTTGGCGGGCGGCTCCCGCCGCCCGTCAAGCTCAGAATGAGCCCCTATGTGTCTAATAGTCATAAATGCCCTGAGAGGGCTGCCTGATAAACCAGTGATGTAAGTTCCATGGGGAGAGATGCCTCCGAAGGGGGAGCCCTAATGGCCCCCACTTGAAACCCATGAGCAAGGGGGAGTGATCTGAAAGCCCTTGTGTCAGTATTGTAATGTCCAAGGTTCTGTGGGATTGTGGAGTGGGAACCAGGAAGTAATCTAAACGAGATAGGGAGTTGTGAGCCATGGAGAGGTATGCGTATACGGGAGTTGTCGGGTGATAGACCCTGCAAATATCCACCAGGCCCAACATGTTCGACATATTCACTAATTTAGATCTGTCGGCAGTAAGCAATGTGGCTTCCGAGTGAAAGTGATCAAACTGGTAGTTCATGACTGCATTCCTTTCACGGCAATGTATTTGCCTAGCCGATCAGTTCAGATACGTGTCTGTTGGAAGGGCACAGCTTATTGTAGCAGAATGCTGACATCGCTGGAACACCTTGTCAATCCTGCGTGATGAAGCTGGCTGTAGCCACACCTAGACAAGCAGGGGGTCTTTGTACCAGCAAGATGTGTTTCCTGTAAGAGTAAGATTTGGGCACCCAATCTTGGTATATTTCAATAAGGCTCCCCGTTTGATCTTGTCCAGCACCCCCTCAATTGCCATGTCATAATTTGAAGACGTCCAGGTGGCATGTCCGATCCCCCAGAGGTCGTCATTGTGTAATATGTGTACGTGTGCTGGATCGCGAGCTACTGAGAGTAGCTTCAAGGGCTGGCAATGTACACAGAAACAACTAAATAACCCCGCAATTCAAACCCCAACCATGACCACCTCCTACCCCACCCCCACCCCAATACTTCACAGAAATGGAAGCATCTGTCACAGAACATAAGATAGAGACCATCCAAACAAAGACGAACTCCACTCATGTCTAATGAATCCCTAAATTCCATATGAACAAACCACACAAAGGCTTCTGAGGACAGAAGTGTAACTGGGCGGCCAACATCTAAACGTAGCATTCCTCACTGCATTTAGCATATATGCGGAGGGCCATCGGACAATGGGCCGGGCCCCACTGGGGCCCAGGAGCCATTCCCCCACCGGGGACCCCAGCACTCATGGAGCATTGTGCAACACGGTGGCAAGTTTTGTCGAGATCCACGCCATGAGGACTGAGATCTGTTGCATTTTTTCTTGTTTTGAGAATCTTGCCTGCCCTCCCTTCCCGTATGTTGTGAGGAGTCTGAATTAACAGTAGTATTTTAAAATATTATTTAAATACCTCCAACATAGTGCCCTTTATGTCAATGTATTGATTTGTCCTGTCCAATCTCACATATGATTCTAAAGTCATTGATTATGCATTGGATGAGTTGTACTGTCACTCGCTGATGAATGATTTAAATGTTTAGTATTACCATCTGTCTGTAGAACTTATGTAGCGCTGGAGAAAATGTTAGCAGGTCTTGTGGCATCTGTCCTAAAGTTACTGAAGAATGAGTGCAAATCACACCATGAATGATGTTGGGGAAATCCAGCACATCTCAAAGTTTGAAGGCAAGTATGCTGCTTGCACTTGTATTTCACACTGTCTTATTGCACTACTGGTGAATAGGTTTCGTGGACATTTGCAGATTTGGTGTCTCTATAGGGCTGGGGCAGAATACATTGTATGAAGGAACTGTTTACAAAACACATTTTCTGTGATCCTGTTTTGTGATTAAAGATTGTGGAATATGATTAAGAAATAATTGGAAGGCTGTGCCAAGTTACATGAAAATAAAGAACTCTTTGATGGAAAGTCCACTATAGAGCTACATTGTGATTTCATTTTGGAGTGCTTGAAATTCTTAATTATTTTGTGGACATAGTGGTAGCTTTCCTTCATTTTGAGCGTCCATTATATTCTGGACTTGTTCACTTTGCTAAGTTAAATAACCGGATACTCTGGGTGTGTGCTCCACACTCTCAGCCACCAATTGCTATTTTTTATGTCTACAAGCCTGGACTGACTCGACTCCAGCTCTACTGGCCTTTCCAAAATAACAGCATGTGGTGAAAAACCTCGAGATTTCCATAAACGTCAGTCCTCCTTGGATGAAATTGGTCTCTCTGATACTAATTCCAAGGCCTTTCCCTGTCGAATGTTCCATGTTTCATGATTTCTTTCACCCTCGGGCCTCTCACTGGTACATTGCCCAATGGCCTCACGCCTATAAAGCAGGTAGCCAGGAGAATAGTAGTCCTTAAGAGCGTTGTTAGGTTTCTAAAAAAGTTGCAGTTAGAGAGCAAGGCTACCTGTGTGTCCTGCATGTTTATCCTACAGGCTTAGCTTCTGTCGTGTTTGAGATTTGATACAGGTAGGCTGTTAATTCTTGTGTCTTATCATCTTGTTTCCCATGCTTCATTCCCGACAGGTTCATTTTGTCTGAAATCCACATTGTACACATGTAGCCCAGATGGGAAAAGGGCTTTGTCTCCTCCCAGGTGTTGTTGTTTCTTTACAGTGTGGAGCAGTGGTGTAGCAAGGGTGTCATGTTAAGATCTAATGCAAGCAACGCTTCGTAGACTTTCCCTTTCTTTCCAGTCGCTCTTTCATTCAAATAGTTTTTCTCTCCCACCCAGTTGCCAACTTTTCATCATGCTTTTCTGATCACATTGGCCCTATTTCTTGTGCTCTCCCCTTATGCAATCTCGTTCGAATCCCCTTGGTTTATTTTCTCACTTTCTTCGTTCCTTTCTTACTTTTTTCACTCCTTTTTATCCCCGCCGTCTCTTCTCCATCACCTTTCCAGCTGCCTTCACCCTAATAGCACCTCGTTACCTCTTTCCTTCTGCATGTATTTGCTTCATACCTTTTGGATGTTTTCATTTTCTTTTCCAACGCTGCTTCCTTCTTTACTCTTCATTCATCCTCGATTCTCCTTCCTTACTCTATAAAAAAAGATTGTTTTGCTGTCTTTTTCATGGCGATCTCCATGCTTAAAGACTCTGAATGTCTGCTCATCTCCGCTCCATTTTCTGACTTTTCTAGTGGTTTTGTGGGTCCGTATCTGTCTTGCTGTCCCTAACTATTTTCCACTTGCCCCACCGGAAAGAGTCAACAGAGCCAAGCAGGAGACAGTCACAATGAAAAAGCATTCTGAATGGGAAGAATGGTCTCTTACATGAATTACAATTAGTGCAATGCACTGTGCCCCCTACTAGCCCTCTAGCCCACTGCAGCAGCTGCTCTACTGATAGATATGTGATCCCAGGGCTTTCTCATCTAGCACTATGCTCTCGCTTCATCTGCCACAGGCCAGGTCTCTAAAGGCCTCCTTATGGCCTTGGCAGCCAGCGGTACACCGGAGGTAACACCGCCAACAGGCTGGCGGTGTACCAGCAATCAGTGCTTTAAATGGAAAAATAGAAGTGCAGGTACTCTGTGATAGAGTACCTGCTTGTTTCCGAGAAGTGCCGGTACTCTCCAATTAAAAGCATTACGTTTATCTTGAGATATGCCGGTACTCTCCCTCTTCAAATAAAAAAGTGCTGGTACTCAGTACCGGAGAGTACCGGCCCATTTAAAGCACTGCCAGCAATGTATTATGACTGTGGCAGATTAGCCACGGGCAAACCGCCGATCCCTCCGACTGACTGACAGGCGGTCATAACAAGCACCGCTGCCCTGGGGATTACGAGTCCCCAGCCGCCAGCCTGTCCATGGTGGTAAACACCAAGAGGGACTCGGGTTGCCCATGGGGGGCCCTGCACTGCCCCTGTACTTGGCATGGGCAGTGCAGGGGCCCCCAGGCACAGCCTCATCGCGCATTTCACTGCCCGAATTGTGGGCAGTGAAATGCACAACGGTTGCTACTGCACCCGTTGCACATCAACATTGCCAATGTTTTTAGGAGGCTGGCCTGGCTTATAGTGGGTACCTGGTGGTACTTACACCTTGTGCCAGGTCCAGTTATCCCTTATTAGTAGATTAGTAGTGTTCTAGCAGCTTAGGCTGATAGAGGTAGCTATAGCAGAACAGCTTAGGCTGAACTAGGAGATATGCAAAGCTCCTACTATACCACTTATGTCATATAGCACTATATCATAAGAATCACAATACGCAGAGTTACTAAAAATCAAAATACTTTATTTTAGTGACAATGTGCCAAAAATATCTCAGAGGATATTCTCCCTTAGGAGGTAAGTAAAATACACAAAATATACACACAAACCAAAATCAGGTAAGTAAACGGAAAAGTAGTGCAAACACTGTAGAATACAATAGGATACAATAGGCCTAGGGGCAACACAAACCATATACTAAGAAAGTGGAATGCGAACCACTTAGGGACCCCAGGCCTAGTGTAGTGTGTAGAGGGTAGCTGGGAGTGTAAGAAAACACTAAGGGTGTCCAAGATACCCCACCCAAGAACCTGAAAAGTAGGAGTAAATTTACCCTACTTCCCCAGAAACACATTAAAGTTGTGATAGGAGATTCTGCAAAGACCACATCTGACTGCAAAGCACTGAAGACGGATTCCTGGACCTGAGGACCTGTAAAGGAAGGGGACCAAGTCCAAGAGTCACGAAAGTGTCCAGGGGGGCAGGGGCCCACTAAACCCCGGATGAAGGTGCAAAATGGCTGCCTTTGGGTGGGAGAAGCTGAAGATTCTGCACCAATGGAAGATGCAAGGAACTTCTCCTTTGCACAGAAGATGGCCCACAGCTTGCTGGAGGTTGCAGAGTTGTTTCCACACAGAAAGACTGCAAACAAGCCTTGCTAGCTGCAAAGGTCATGGTTGAAAAAAATGGGTGCTGCCCGGGCCCAGGAAGGACCAGATGATCGCCCCTTGGAGGAGGAGACGGGGGTGGGGGGGGGGCGCACAGCAACACAGAGATCCCATGCAGAAGCAGGCAGCACCCGCAGAAGCACTTGAACATGTGTTTAAGAAAACTGAGCACAGCGGTCGTCTCAACACTACAAAAGAGGGTCCCACGAAGCTGGTGGTCAACTCAGCAAGTTGAGCAATGCAGGACAGAGTGCTGGGAACCTGGGCTGTGCTGTGCACAAAGGATTCCTTGCAAAAGTGCACAGAAGCCCTAGCAGCTGCAGTTCACACAGTAAACAGGATTACTGTCTGGGGTGGGGAGGCAAGGACTTACCTCCACCAAATTTGGACAGATGGACCAATGGACTGTTGGGGTCACTTGGATCCAGCTCCTGTGTTCCAGGGACCACGCTCGTCATGATGAGAGGGGACCCAGAGGACCGGTGAAGCAGAAGTTTGGTGCCTGCGTTAGAAGGGGGAAGATTCCGTCGACCCACGGGAGATTTCTTCTTGGCTTCCAGTGCGGGGTGAAGGCAGACAGCACCCAGAGCATGCACCACCAGGAAACAGTTGAGAAAGCTGGCAGGATTAGGCGCTACAATGTCGCTGGTAGCCTTCTTGCTACTTTGTTGCAGTTTTGCAGGCCTCCAGGAGCAGTCAGAGGTCGATCCCTGGCATAAGTCAAAGAGGGAGATGCAGAGGAACTCTGGTGAGCTCTTGCATTCATTATCTCAAGAGAGGCCACCTAACCAGGTAAGCATCTATCAGGAGGGGTCTCTGACCTCACCTGCTGGCACTGGCTACTCAGAGGCCTCCGTTGTGCCCTCACACCTCTGCATTCAAGATGGCAGAGGTCTGGGAAACACTGGAGGAGCTCTGGGCACCACCCATGGGGTGGTGATGGACAGGGGAGTGGTCACTCCCCTTTCCTTTGTCCAGTTTCCCACCAGAGCAAGAGCTGGTGGATCCCTGAACCGGTGTAGACTGGCTTATTCAAGAAGGGCACCATTTGTGCCCTTCAAAGCATTTCCAGAGGCTGGGGGAGACTACTCCTCCCCAGCCCTTAACACCTATTTCCAAAGGGAGAGGGTGTAACACACCCTCTCAGAGGAAATTCTTTGTTCTGCCTTCCTGGGACTGGGCTGCCCAGACCCCAGGAGGGCAGAAGCCTGTCTGTGGGTTGGCAGCAGCGGTAGCTGCAGTGAAAACCCCAGAGAGCTAGTTTGGCAGTGCCCAGGGTCCATGCTGGAGCCCCGAGGATGCATGGGATTGGCACTCCAATACCAGATTTGGCATGGGGGGACAATTCCATGATTGTAGACATGTTACATGGCCATATTCGGAGTTACCATTGTGAAGCTACATATAGGTATTGACCTATATGTAGTGCACGCGTGTAATGGTGTCCACGCACTCAGTCTGGGGAAATTGCCCTGAACTATGTGGGGGCACTTTGGCTAGTGCCAGGGTGCCCTCACACTTAGTAACTTTGCACCTAACCTTCACTAAGTGAGGGTTAGACATATAGGTGACTTATAAGTTACTTAAGTGCAGTGTAAAATGGCTGTGAAATAACGTGGATGTTAATTCACTCAGGCTGCAGTGGCATAGGGATCTCCTGGAACCCCAATACCCTGGGTACCTAGGTACCACATACTAGGGAATTATAAGGGTGTTCCAGTGTGGCAATCAGAATTGGTAAAAATTATCACTAGCCTGCAGTGACAATTTTAAGGACAAAGAGAGCATAAGCACTGAGGTTCTGGTTAGGAGAGCCTCAGTGACACAGGTAGGCACCCCACAGGGAACACATTCAGGCCCCAACTATGAACACTGGGGTCCTGGCTAGCAGGATCCCAGTGAGACAGGCAAAAACAAACTGACTCACAAGTAAAAATGGGGGTAACATGCCAGGCAAGATGGTACTTTCCTACACTGTTGATGTGACTTTTCCGCTGACCCAGCAGAAAAGTCATAATAGGGAGCCACATATACCGCCAGCACTGGCGGTATATTGGTGCCCGCAGCTTCGGCGTTCTTCTAGTAAGACCGCCAAAGTCGTAATGAGGGCCTAAGTCTCCTCATTCAGGGGGGCCAGATAGGGTCTGAACCCCAGTGCTATTTTTCCTGCCCTGTGCCTCACCACCACAGCTACTGAACATACCAGGAGATGCCACAAAAAAGCAAACAGTGCACCTTGGCACACACATTAATTTGTCTAACTACAATTCACTGCAAAGCAGTTTTGCTTGGTTAAAATGTTTAAATCAAACTTTGTATGTGTGTATTGATATCTAAATATACATGTATTAACATATATATGTATATATATATATATATATATATATATATATATATATATATATATATATATATACACACAAAGATTAAAACATTTTCCTGCCCTCTGGACAGCTTTAAAGATTGGCAGAAACTGCTGTGATAGTGGTTCCTGCCATTGTTGCAAAAATTTGATAGACAGCTCAGTCAAAGAGGATGGAAGTCCAGCAAACTTTTACAAAGTTTTACATTTTTTCAGAAGCTCACAAATAAAGTAAAACGTATGCCTCCCTACACAAGAGGTGTGTTCTCCCATGGTTTGGGAGGTCTTTTTTAGGATGGCTACCCTCCAACAGCCCATACCCGTCAGGAAGTTGGAGGAGTATGTCAGTGTCATCAACATACTTTTGGTTCACCCACGATTAAATGTGGACGCGCAGAACGACAGTTTGGCAGAAAGGGTACCCTGCCGCCATTGTGACTGACTACACAATCCCTCAAACTTTAACTGAACCCTTCTGTCATCACTTGGAGCAGCTGGTGTTCGACACAAAGTGCCCTTTCTATGCCTACAAACCACAAATTTAGCCCATGGTAGTCGTTAGATAAGAAAGCTGCTAGGCTGTAGAGCTTTCAAATCACAACATGTATCAGAAGGATGTCAATCAGGATTAATCGTACCCCAAAATGTCTATAAAATGTTTGTTATTGTTTTAATTATGATGTCTCTATGACTACCATTTTATGCAAAAGCAAAACAAATCTGTTTTATTTTCATATTAGCTCATTGTCTTGTTAAGCCAAAACACTATTCGCCCAAATGAAGAAGGCATTGTCTTCTGTAGAAATACGATAAAGACAGCGTTGCTTACCCCAGTAGTTCAAAGGAAATGCAGAGATGATCACGGAAGTAAAAGTATTCTTTCATGCGTATAATGTTGTGACTGGCATCCTTGTCCTTTCTTCGTAGCACTTCTAAAATTTTAAGTTCCATTAAAGCCTGGTGATGAAACCTGTATAATTAACAAAAACATTAATTTATTGAAACTAAGGAAGTTAGGTTATTGTTATTCAGCATTTGTTCAAATACAAGTTGCAATGTTTATTTAAAAAACATGTTTGAGGGTCTTTTTTTTTGGTTTGAACATGGTTCAAACCTGTGAAACCTGATGAAACCTGCCATTACTCTGCAAACATTCAAATGTTTTTATAAACATTTTTAGATACAAATCATTCATTTGGTGGCAATACGTGGACAGTATACCAAAATATCTTAAATGAACGGGGTTAGAAAGTTAAGCCAGAAAATAGCTTACTTCTGAATGCTTTCCTAACTAGAAAAAACATCCATATGAATTATCATGCAAGGAGAGGTCGAGCAGAGCCATAATGGAGATACAGGTCATGTTTCAATTTGACTGGGAGTCTGGCGTGCTATGAATATTTGGATTTACACTTCTGTAAAAATTCCCTCTGAGTTGCATATGTTGAATACGTACAGCAAAGAGCTATGGGTAAGAGTATTGTGAGAAGTAATTTATAAAATGATTTAATCTCCATGACAGCTCTGGAGAAAATGTTCTTTAGGAATCAATCATGCTTGCTTTCAACAACTCATTTTAGGAATTTTGGCCCTCATTATGACATTGGCGGTAAATCCCACTTACTGCCACGCTGACTGCCGCCAACTTGCTGCCGTGGATATCCATTCACCATATTATGACAGACACACCAATCCGTCACTATTCAGACACAAAGCCGCCACGCCAAAAGTCAGTGATAAACTGGCAGCATCAAACCCACACCGTTACGCCAACAGAACAATGCCCACTACATTATAATCCACGAATCACCACGGCGGACCTTTAATGGAGGTAAACCATTGGCGCTACATACAGCTGCGTCCAAAATACACACACACATACAAAACAACACCACATTGGACAATTCAAACAACACACACCTGACACCCATATACACACCACACCCATACACCCACATCACTATAAAACACACACCCACATTACCCACAACCCTTTACGACTACAAAGCATTGGCACAAGACAGACACCAAGACCACAGACAAAACCAGAGCCACACACTACTTACACCTATACACCACTCAGTTATTCAGTCAAAGAACTTTATTCGGCAGTTGCCATAAAAGTGCATACAAAAACACATATTACAAATCTATAAATAGTATAAACCACAATAAAATACCATAAAAACAATTTCTAAAAACACCATGTAAACATACGATCCAAAAAACCCTTAACATATGACAAATAAGTATACTGAACATAATTAAAAATCTCAAAATTTGCAGATGTTATCTCAGAACAGAAACTACCTTGTAATATTATACAGAAGTCTCTCACAAACATATAGGGATTAAAATGGAATAGACCTTTTCCTAATACTTAAAGAAGCTGTAACAAAATTTTGGTCATGATGACAAGTTTGAATATCTGGCAGTCTCTGGAAATATAGTAGAGCTTCCTTATAATGGATAGGTCTAAGATGACATAAAATGGGTAAAATGAAAACCTTTCTAGGAGCAGCATATAAAGAACAAAAAAGAAATAAATGTGAAGTACTCTGCTTTGATTTGGAATCACAGGGGCAGGGTGGTAAATCCTTTTGCCAAAAACATGGTTTAGGAAAGGCTACCTTAAAATGAATCAAATTAAATCTAAAAAAATGTTAAAAGAGAGCTTATTTTAGAACTTGAAAACCAGATCAAGTAAGGTTCAAGACATGGGACAGTTACAATCCGGATATAGGGGTCGAAGGATTTCAATTTCAGGGAGCTATAAAATCTCAATTCTGATATGTACTCAAAATAAGTTGACTTCAAGACAGACCTAAAGTTTGTAGTTAACAGTTGGTGTTCTTCAAACATGTACCTGAGCCCTAGCTTCTCAAAGGAATTTCGCAGAAACACAAGCCAGGGAATCCTATTTGAGTTGTCCAACTGTAAACAATCAGAAATGCAGTCTTGAACAAGTTTTGCCGCAGGGTTCAGCCAACATCTAAACCAGAGCAATAAAGGAGCAATAGAAACCCTGTCCTCCAAAAAACGTTGACCAATTTCCTCATGACTGATGATGTTTGCTATACACTTTGGTACCGTCATTAATCTACGCAGGAATTCAGTTTCAGCACTTTGGAGGGAGGGTACTTCGTTATAGCCCCAAACACCTGCCCCATATAAGACTGCTGCAGCACACTTGGAGTTATAAAGTGTTTTCATATGTGCAAGGGGTCTGTGACCTAATTTACGAGTAAAGCGGAAAAAAAAAACACTCACACACCCCACATCACAAATCTCAACACATTACCCTACACACCCTCACCTACACACCTCACACAACACCCCTGGCACCACAAAGACACCCCCAATTCACAGAGGAGGAGCTAAGGGTCATGGTGGAGGAAATCATCAGGGTAGAGCCACAGCTATTTGGAGCACAGGAGCAGCAGGTATCGATAGCTAGGAAGATGGAGCTATGGCGGAGAATCATAGACAGGGTCAACGCCGTGGGACAGAACCCCTGAACTAGGGATGACATCAGGAAGAGGTGGAACAACCTACGGGGGGAAGGTACGTTCCATTGCAGCAAGACACCAGCTCGCTGTATAGAGGACTGGCAAGGGACTACCGCCTCCTCCCGCACAACTAACAACATGGGAGGAGAAATTCCTGGCAATCATGCATCCTGAGGGCCTGGCTGGAGTAGAAGGAGGACTGGACTATGGTAAGTCAACTCTATACTACTACTACCCCCCTACCTGCGTGCCATCACATATCCCCACCCTCACTGCCATCACTCCACCACTACCCACACACCCCACCATCACATCTCACTTATCTCAAAGCCCAGCTCTGCATGCCATACCAATGCATGGACGCCACTCACAGACCTGCATAGACACCTATCAATAAAGCATGCACACTAGAGACAATCAGCTAACCCACCATATACCAACTTACACAAGTGAAAGCTGCCAGGGCAAATACAACCAAAAAGGCAAGCCACGGACGCACAATATGTCAGACACAGAAACAATAACACAGCATTTACCTCCCCAAAGGTACCTCACAGCCAATGTCAGCGGAGAGGAGGTGCCAGCAATATCCAGTCCCCAAACAGAAGAGGCCCACAGTGATGACAGCAACTCTGGTCTTCAGGATCTGGATGACCAACCTGGCCCATCAGGGACCTCTGGACAGTCGGATACCCAGGCCCAGTCACACACCACCACAAAGCCTCCCCCATCAGGAAACACCATCACAGCACCCACCCAGCGTACCCACACCTCTGTCCCCAGGACACGTCAATCAGCAGTGTGTCCACCGCTACAGGGACCCCAGGCCACATCTCATACCTAAGACAGTCAGGGACCTGGCGTCAGTGGCAGTGGGCACACAGTTCAGGGGACCGACTCTCCAGGAGGCACTTGCAGAGATCCTGGGAGCATATCAACAGTCCCAGGACACGATGGGCCAGATCCTGGACAATGTGCAGGAGAACAGGTGACTGCGGGAGGGACAGTACCAGGGGGTCTAGGAGGACTTGCAGGCCATCAACAACACCCTGATCTCCATAGCAGGGGTGCCAGCAGTCATGGCCGATATTATGAGGGAGACAGTCTCACACCAGCGGGCCCCTGCCACTAGCCAGATATCTGAACAGCCTTCCACCTCTGCTGCCGCTAGTGGCCAGGAGGCCCCCGCCACAGGACCAACAGGCCACCAGCACCCCTCTCCTTAAGGAAGGTGAACCACCCCGCAAACGTTCCCTGCTATCCAGACAGAAGCCAGAGACACTTGCGAAGACCCCCACCAGGAAATTAGATTCTCCTGATTGTCACCCTTGTGTCCCACTCTGTGACCCTGTCCACCTTGAACTGCCATTGCGCCCCTTCCTAAGTCCCCTTGGACAATGCACCTGTGCTACAAATAGACTGGAACTATACCCTGGACTTTCCTCCATCATCACCCCATACCATTGCACTTGCCCCTCCATATTTTAGCACTTCAATAAACACCCTTGGAAAAAAAAAAGAATTTTGGAGTATGTTAAATTTTTAAAGTATGTATTCATTTGAACAGGTACAGACATTTCAATTCAACTGTACAGAAAATAAGCATAGGTATATGACCTGTAGCTAGCTGTAGTGATCACACCAGGAGCATATGTGAGGTCACCAACATCTGTAAAATGAATTGCCAAAGGGTTCAGTAAGTGGGCATAGAAATGGGAAATAACAGCTGCTAGTGCCACAGACATTCCCAAAATTTGAATTGAACTGTGAAGTAACACTGTCATTGGAAGTACTGTTTGATGACTGATTTTCTGTTATCCTCATCCTCATCCTCATCCTAATCCTCTGCCTCCTCATCCTCACTGTCCACAGCGTCCACTGCTGGCACGCGGGCATCTCCAGTCTCCTCCTCCTGCAGAAAAGGCACATGGCGTCTCAAGGCAAGGTTGTGCAACATGCAGCATGCAACTATTATCTGGCAGACCTTCTTGGGTGAGTACCACAGGAATCCACCTGTTAGATGGAGGCACCTGAACCTGGCCTTCAGGAGGCCAAAGGTCCTTTCGATTATCCTTCTGGTACACCCATGTGCCTCATTATAACATTCTTCTGCCCTTGTCCTGGCATTCCTCGAAGGGGTCAGCAGCCAGGAGAGCACACCATCCTTACTTGGATTTCTGAACACCTGTTCATTTTGACGGGGGGAGGACAAATGCAAACCCATCAATCGCCCTAGTTATGTTGGGGATATGTCACACTGCACAGAACTCAGCCTTCACTGCGGCCAAATCTTCAACCTGAGGGAAAACAATGTAGCTGCACATGTGTTTAATCCGGGAAGACAACACTCTGGTCATCACGTTTGAGAACACTGGCTGTGACACTTCTGCTGCCAAGCCCACTGTCACTTGAAAAGAACCAGTTGCCAGGTAATGGAGCACTGATAGAACTTGCACAAGATGGGGATCCCAGTGGGGTGCCTGCCCTCCATTGTTGCCAAGTCCACCAGGGGTCTGTACACGGGGGTATGTCTCCATCTCCTATGCATTTGCAGCAGTAGCAATCTATGGGGCAAAAGAGTGAGGAGCCGGTCACAAACTGAACAATGGGGTTACAACAGAACTTTGCATGCTGTTAACTTGTAATGGGTAAGTGTGATTTGTAAAGTATGTCCAATTTTCAACAGTGACGCAGCAAATATCCAGGGCCTGAACCCCACCCATCCTGAAATGGCATCCGCCTGTCCTGTGTGGAGGGACAGGTGGAAGTTAGGTAATTCCGCTGATGTTGTGCACCGCTGCGGGAGGCGGTTGGGAACCGCCATGCAACTCCTCATTGGGCCCTATGGGGTACAGTGGCCAATGGTGATCTACGCCGGAGGTGACGGTATGCACCGCCGTGGATGTGACCGCTATTTTCTATCATATTCCTCACCTGCTACTTGATCATCCACAGGAGAGGACCTACACTGCATGTGCTGCTGTGACCTGTGTCTGGAACCTACCATGGCCCGTGTGACTGGGGAAAGGGCCCCTGCCTTCACTTCGGCGAGAGACTGGTGGATGGGGTCCTACCCCAGTACGGACTGCTGTATGGGCCTCCAGACAAACAGGTGAGTACATATTGGGCACAATGCATGTGGCATGAATGCATGGAGTTGTATGTGAAAGCCTCGGGTAAGGTAGTGGGTGGATGTCCTCTGTGCGGCTTATTGGTTGTGTGCTGGGCCATGTGAGTGTAAATGGTGATGTGAAGGGATATGGTGGGCCATAAGTGTAACAGGCAGACAGGCAGGACTGTTTGACTAATACTATTTTTCTGTGTGTATGTCCTCTGCAGGTCAGCGCCCATCAAAAGAATGGTATATGGCGTGCCATCGCCAAGGACATGTGGACCCTGGGGGTCTATGGCAGGCAGATCACCCCACTGTGGGAAACGGTGGGAGGACCTGAGACGCTGGGCACGGAAGACGGCAGAGGCCCAGCTGGGGACGGCCTCCCAATGAGGAAGGGGTGCTCATCAAACCCTGACCCCCCTGATGGCCCACATACTGGAGGTGGCATATCCTGATCTGGATGGCCGCTTGAGGGAATCACAGCTGCCACAAGGGGGTGAGTACAGTGCCCATCATTACAACTTACGCATGGTAAGGTGGTATCCGGTGGGGGCTGTGTGCCAGTGGGTGCCCCTAGGCCAGGCCTGACATTGCAGCGTAGGTCCCCTGGTGACTAGGGTTCTGAGTAGATAATCCTGCTACCTAGCTTGCAAGAATCCACTACTGGTCACGGCTGCGTGGGTCCCAGGTGTGCTGCATTTGGCGGTGTGTGCCCCTCCCCATGCCTTGGATGCTAACATTTTCTCTGGTAGTGCTATGGCATATTGCATAGGCCTGTTTCCTGTGTGTGATGGTGCTGTGTACGCCAACAGTGGTGTTGGTGCAGCCAGTGACCAAGTGTATCCTTTTTCTCCTCCCCCCCTTATTGTTTTGTCATCCTGTCCTTATGTGCATTAGCATCATCTGGTGGAGGAGAAGACACAGGCGACGGAGGGAGCTGCATCCCACAGGACCCAGGAGGCAGAGTCTACTGACGTTGAAGGCACCAGTAGGACGGAGGACAAGGGGAGCACCACGGCAGAGACTGGAGGGGACAGTTCTGACTCTGATATCTCCTCTGATGGAAGCTCCCTGGTGGTGGCGGACACCTCTGTGACCACCCCAGCTACAGGTACAGCTGCCACCCGCGTACCAGCACTGCCCTCTCAGCAGCCCCTCATCGAGTTGCCCGTGCCTGCTCACCCAGGAGGGTGGGCATCTCCTTCGCCCCAGCCACCTCAGGCCCTGCCCCAGTGAGCCCTGCTGCCCTGAATGAGAAGGCTATTGACCTCCTGATATCCATCTCTGTAGGGCAGTCAACCATTATGAATGCTATCCAGGGGCTGGCAGCCCTGATGCAACAGACTAATGCATTCCTGGAGGGCATTCACACTGAATTGGCGGCCCAACAGAGATCGATCCAGGCTGTGGCCTCCTCTCTGATGGCAGACAATGTCCCTGTTTCTACCCTCTCCCCTCCAACTTCCACTTCCCATTCTTCTCAACCCTGACCCATCCCAAGCACACAGGCAGACGAGCATGCACACAAGACAACACACAAGAGTGGTACAGGTAAACACAAGCACCACACTTCATCTCACAGGAACTCACACAAACACCATCTAGATGCAGACATACCAACATCCACTATTTCCACTGACTCCCCTTCCTCCTCCTCCTCCATCTCCCTCCCAGTTCCGTCTACACTCACACCTGCATGCACTACATCATCATCCACTACCAGCATCATCACCACACCAAGCAGAACACACACCTCACTGGCAGACACCTCCACAACAGCCATGTACACGTCCCCTGTGTCCTCTCCCACTGTGTCTGTCCTCCCCCAAGGTATACAAACGCAAGCACTCAGACACCCAACAGCCACTGAGTTGCAACCACACCCACTTGTGGTGGAAAATGATTCAGGGCACATGTGCTGAGGGTGAAGGAGCCTGCAGAAGCTGCTGGCAAGAAGGGAAATGAGCCTGTCAAGCTGCTGCCAAGAAGGGAAAGGAGCCTGCCCAAGTTGCTGCCAATAAGGGAAAGGAGCCTGTCCAAGCTGCTGCCAAGAAGGGAAAGGAACCTGCCCAAGCTGCAAGAGCAAGGGACCTGGGGCAGGAACTGTGATGGAGCCCCCACCACCAACCATGGTTGTGCAGCCGTCTGTGGTTTTAGGGGATGGGCAGGAGCCTCCACCCACCAGCAGCACTACCACCACCTTCAGTGAGCAGCCATCCGAGGTTGCAGGGGATGGGCAGAAGCCTTCCTCCACCAGCAGCACCACCACCATTACCTCCAGCGAGCAGCCGTCCAAGGTTGCAGGGGATGGACAGGAGCTTTCCCCCACAAGCAGCACCAACACCGCCTGCAGTGAGCTGCTGTCACTGCCGGTGGACAGTATGTAATCCTGCCTCCATGGGCTGCTGTGCGGCCTGCCCCCTGCCAATCCAGTGGGTATGAGACCCACCTGAGAGACTGTGACCTTGCACTCCCCAGGATTAAGAGCACAGGGCACGATGCCCCCTCCAGAACCAGTGGGTAAGACACCTACCTACCCCAGACGAGCCAGGATCAAGAGCACAGGGTACAATTCCCCCTCCACAACCAGTGGGAAAGACACCCACCTACCCCAGACTCACCAGGATCAAGAGCACAGGGCACAATGACCCCACCAGAACCAGTGGGTAAGACACCCACCTGCCCCAGACTCACCAGGATCAAGAGCAGAGGGCATGATGCCCCCTCCAGAACCAGTGAGCAAGTCACCCACTCGAGAGACTGTGGCCTTGCACTCTCCAGGACCAAGCACAGGGCATGTTGCCCCCTCCAGAAACAGTGGGCAAGACACCCACTTGAGAGACTGTGGCTTTGCACTCCCCAGGACCAAGCACAGGGCATGTTGCCCCTGCAGAAGCAGTGGGCAAGTCACCCACTTGAGAGACTGTGGCCTTGCACTCCCCAGGACCAAGCACAGGGCAAGTTGCCCCCTCCAGAACCAGTGGGGAAGACACCCACTCGAGAAACTGTGGCCTTGCGCTCTCCAGGACCAAGGACAGGGAATGTTGCCCCCTCAGAACCAGTGGTTTTGTTCCATCTCCCGGCGGAGGTGGCCCCCTCCTCCTTGAGGTGCCTGCCTATTTACCAACAGATGCCATGCAGTGTTCTCTCCGTGTTGAGAGCCATGTGGACTACATACATTGTGGGCTTGACTGTGTCAATTCTTTTGTGTACATATATATATATATATATTTGTGTATAAATAAGTGTCTTGCCTCACTTATTTATCTTGATGTGTTTCTCTCATTGCATTCACTTTCTCAAAATCGTTTTGCCCTTGCATTTTTCATCCGAGGTATGGGGTACAATTGGTTTGGTAATGCAGCTGAATGTGTGTATGGTGTTGGTGGTGTGTGGTGCGTGTCACTCTCTTTTTCCTCCCCCTCCCTTGTGTGTTAGGCGTCTGTACCCACTGTCATCTTCTTCGCCAGCATTGGTGTTCGTGGTGGAGCAGCATGTAGAAAATCATGGGGAAGACATGCAGCTCGGGCTCCATGGCGGCATGGTTGTACCCTGTGTCTCCAATGATGAGTCCTTTCACTTCTGTGCAGTGTTTCCTCCAGGCTTTTGATGTCGTTGGTACCGGCCAGGAAAAGATGGCGGAATATGGTGTCATAATATGGTGGGCTGAACATTGACTTCCACCTGGCTATAGGTGGCTATCGCCGTGGGGGCTGTTGTTTCCGCCCTGGAGATAATCGGAGATAACACCGCCATGGTCATAATTTGGCGGTAATTACCGCCACTTTAACACCAACTGCCAGGGTTGTAATGAGGACCTTTAACTTAAAATAGTGGAGGATCACTATTCGAAGTACTGCCAAGAATATTTCTGTGATTGGTTATTCCTCTTAGGCTTCTTCACAAATACAGTATTTACAGGTATTTTTTGTTAAGTTTCTTTCTTTTAAGCTAATACCGTGTAAGCACACATACTGGTTTTTGGGTGCTGAAAGTACTCAAGGCGCATTTACCTTCAACAAACAATGAGGCTCACCCCCTTATTTATATACACTGCCTATCAAACCTGTAGTAAAGAGTAAGATCAAGTGGGCACTGCAGTTTGAGAGCTACATTCTACTGGTATTTACAGTTTGAGAGGGCACGTTGTATGTTAACTTACAGGGATTATAGATTCAGAATCTGCAAAGCAGCAGAGAACTGATAGCTGTAGCGAATTCTTTCCCGACCCAACTGAAACAGACTGAATAGTTAACATTTCTGATTTACCGTTACAAAGATTGGGACAATCACAAGTTGTTTAATTTTTAACACATTAGAAAGCACTTGTAAGCCATTTATTTCTAAACCCTAAATGAGTGGGTGAGACAAGACAATATTTTTGTATTCCAATGTATAGAATGGGTGTAGTATAGCCAGAAACTGGGTAGAAAGGTTTGCAATAAATAACAAGGGGCATTCAGATAGTAGCAGAGAAAATTAATGACAAAACCAAAACAATTTAGTTCAAAGGGTATGGAAAAAAACATTTGAAGATAAAGATTTGCCTGGAGATATGTCCTAGCAGCAAATTTGGACAAAAAGGGCCTGATTAAGAGTTTAGGGGACAGGGTAGTCTGCCGCAAACGTGGAGTACCCCGTATGCCAAACTCTCAATCCTCCCACCCTATTTAGAGTCAGGCGGACCATCAGCTGTCCATCGGCGTTGTCTCATTGGCTCTATCGCAGGAAAAACTGTTTTGAAGGCCTGACCCAGTGTTGGCTGTCAGAATTAGAGCATCAGACTGTCCACCACTTTTAGGGCACACAGAGTGATGTCCCTTTTAATGTTGCAGCCTGCCAGACAGCGCAGCTTTCTGGTTCGCTAAAGGCATCTTGGAGACTTTCATTAAGTTGACTTAGGAATGCATTCCACCAGTTATTTACTATTGGGTTTGTTGTTTGTAACTCACATTTTCTGGCACTATTTGCTGGCTTTATTTGCTTTAGGCTTTCCAAGTTCAGTTTGTCCCCCAGTCTTTACCTAAACCAAGTTTACTGTGTTCTTTCACAAACTCCATTTCTGTCAACATGCCTTTAAATCGTGTTCTTATCTTGTCATATTTGCTGTGCATTCAAAGACCAAGGTCAAATGTCAGGCTCTGTCTTCCAAAGGCACTTGTTTACTTTTCTCTCTCTGACTTCAAAGTGAAAGGATTTATGTGACAATTTTGCTGAATACTGGGGGTAGGAAAGAGTTTTTTTTCCAATCATACACCATTTAAATGAACTGTACAAATAGTTCAGAATATGTTAGAATTAGGACACAAATGAAGCACGTTTTTGTTATTTCTGAAGTGTGGTCAAATACTTGAATATGATCAAAACAAATCATTACACCAGGTGATGCAATTTCCACACATTTTCAATTGTGCACTGCTCTCTATGCCACTCTACTCCACTCTTCACCACTGTACTCTGACACTACACTCTGCAGCACTGCACTCTATGGCACTGAACTCTACGTCACTCTACTCTGCACTGCTCCTCTCTCTGTAATTCCATTCTACGCGTTGCACTCTATGGCACAATGCCCTACTTTGCACCACTCTATGCTACTCTCCTCTGCACCACTCCAATCCACTGCACTCTATGCCACTCAGCTCTATTCTGCACTAATGTACTCTGTCACTCAACTCTACTCTGCATCACTGCCGTCTACATCACTCAACTCAACGCTACTCCACTCTGCACTACTCTGCGCTACTGCACAGTGCACCACTCTACTCTACACTGCTGCATTGTATGCCACTATACTCTGCAACGCTCTGTGCCAATGCACTCTACCCCAGTCCACTCTACTCTGTGCACTCCAGGTTATGCCACTCTAAGCAGCTCCACACTGTACCACTCCAATACATGGCACTGTCTGCCACTCCACTCTACAACGTTCTCCAACACGCTTTGCCATTCCACTCTACGAAACTCTCCATGGCTCTCCTCTACACCTCTAACTTTTAGCCAGGCTGACCAGCAGCCACGCTGCTTACAACGTGGTTAAAACACATTGGCACAGGCAGTAGCTCTTGCATAGGTGAGACCTATTGGATTTGCCAATGCTTGTTTCTTTCCATCACTTCCAGAGAAAACCTGACAATGACAAACCTAAAATGTAAATAATTCCCTCACACCTAGGGGAAAAAAATCTGGGGTTGTGGATCATTATTTATTTGCTTTCAAAAAACATACTCACACTTTGGAAGTTTGTTCTTCTAAAAGAAAATGTTTGGTGGATACTGGCAAAACCAACAGCAGCTGTCCACCAAACTTGTAGCCCTGAAGGAACCATCACAACTGTGTTGATCTCTAAAAATGGCACTCGGTCAAGGTGGTGGATGTAATGTCCTCCAACACCTTGACAGACAGTTGAAAGACCTTCATAGTCTATATCAGGCCCTAATGGAACACAATTGTGAAAAATATCTCTGAAACAGAGATAACAGACATACCCTTCAACATAATTTCCAAATAGTTCTTCATCCACAGACTTCTGGCACAGGCTTGATCCTGGTTCTGAAACATATCACGTCTATCCTTGATGATGGGAAGAGATAATTGATGATCCTATAAGATCTCTCCAACACCTTCAACACCATGCACCTTGAGATTTGCATCAGGGGAACAGTGTTGGAGTTATTTGGGTAATTTGTTTTTGAGCTCTTTCCCTAAGCTCTTTCTGATTCTGTCACTTCCCTTTTCAGTCCTGGGAAAATGGCATTTAGTGTAGTGTGCCAAATAGCCCTTCCTTGTTTCCAGTAACTGTAAACCTCTAAGTCTGACATCAGTTAGATCTGATTAGATCTGGTGAATGCAGGGCCCTCCTATTTCAATGATATTCAGCTTATCATTGAGCTTGACAGGCAGCGTAATATGTCTGTTTTGAGACTGAGAGATTGTTTGGAGGCTCTCCAGCTCTAGATTGGTCCACAACTTCCTTAAATTCAACCCTGAAAAAAGCCATCTGTTTCTCCAGATACCAGCCCTAATCAGTTGGGACAGGGCCATATGGTCCCCAAATATGGGAATGCCTCCTAGCTTTGTCTGAAACCTAATTCACTGGATGCCCTGTTCGGTCAGGAGGCATCTCTGAAGACAATGATGAACTCAGTTGTTTCACCTTGCTTCCATGTGCTGTGCCTGTTGTGAAATATTCTTCCCTTTCTTACTAAGGACAACCATACCTCAGTGGAGATGGCATGTGCTTTGTCCAGAATGCATTACTGCAATAGTTTATACCTTGGCATGCCTGTTCATTTAGTGTCAAACTTACAGCATTTGTAGGACACTTGTCCCTTTTTACATTCAGAAAATCATCTTCGGTGTGTGCTACATTTAAAAAGGGCGCAGCAAGGTAGAGGTCGCTCCTAGTGGCACTTGGCCCCAAGTAGTAAAAGTGTGGAAATAAAATGATAGCAACACATATTAATGACAATAAAATAAAGTTTTCTACTGTTTAAGAGCTGTGAGAATAGTCTGGAGCAAAATTATAGTTCCCAAAAAGGAAACAAAGTGTTGGTGTTTTTGTCATACATGTAGTGAAGATTGGCACGTAGGTGAATTCTGGAAAAAAGCAATTGACTGCAAGAATGTTTGAGCTCTAGCAGAAAATTACACATGCTGAGTGTGGGGTGTCAAAAAGGAGCACCTTAAATCCTAGAATTTACTTATTTATTTGTAGCACACATATACCATGCAGGCTTCATGGCACTTAGACAAAGACACAGAAAAAGACCACAAGAGTACAAACCTAGGGGTGGTGATAGAGGGAAACTAGAAAGAATTAGAGAGCCTTACTAAAAGGCAAATAGTTCTGACTTCTCCTATGTTCCATAGGCAAGAGATCCATAGGCAAGAGATCAGAGATGAACATTGACCAACACTTTCTAGATCTTAGGCACCCACAAATAGAGAGAATGCACTGATCGCAAAGAGTGGCCTGAAGCGTTGTATTATAGACAAGACATTTCAGACTTCTTCCCATAAAAGATTTCATGCATTGCTGAGAAGTATCTGAAGTGAACCCTGCTCAGTGGCTAAACAGTGCACAGGTGAACAGCCAAGAAATGATAGAACTGGCACTCATTTCTCACTGCCCTCAGAGCTAAACACTGCACACGTTGAAGACCAATCAGCAGATAAAAAATGAATTATAAATAAACATTCCTGCATTAGTAATGTGTTGAATATGTATGAGGAAACCACAGAGGTGTGATGGATTTTAGGAGGGAAAATTACAGTAGACCCCTGTACCTATAACTGCTTTGACATGCAGAAACCTCCCTGTTAAGTATTACTCCTAAAAAATGTATGGTAACAGGTGGGGTAAGTGTCCCCATCATACGGTCTGGCCACAGAGCTATAGCCCAACTTTTGATATCATTACCTATAGCAGACAGTCAAACTTGCTCCCACTGAGTCGCTGTAAATTTTGCCACACCCATTGACTGATGAAGAATGTGAAATCCAAGAACTGTTATCAGCTGTCATCAAGAACTTGGATCCATTCAAGATAGGATTCCATATAGATTTACAAGACAAAAGATGAATGCACCTCTATTTGTTGAGCTTTATTAGAGGGAGTAACTGAAACATGTACACTTCAGGCTATTGAACGGATTGTCTTTACACATGATGGTGACGCTTTGAATTCCTTAGGAAGTTAAGGGAGTGTAAGCAGACCCATACACTTACTTTCAGTAGAATGACCAGTAATGATGGAACACTCACCTCATGAGTAATGGAGGTCATTTCTATAATAATTTGAACATTTACTAACATATGCTGAGACATGGCTAGACCAAACTACGCTCACACTTTAAACATTCATCCTTGTTTACATGAGACATTTCTAAGGAAGAAGAAATTCTAATCAAATTAAATTTTTCAGTAAACATCTTATGAAGATACCACCAAAGACCTGGATGATGTTATTGATGAAAGCTTTTATTTCAGAACATTTAACATCAAGTCCTTTGTGATGGATGCTCGTAAAAGAGATAGTGGTCCAGAATTGCTTGGGATGCACATGTTTTTTTATTTCCAAAAAAGGAATGAGAGGGAACCATGTTATGTTTCATAGGCACATGTTTCTAACCAATACATCATGCTGGTTAGAGTAACCACAATAGAAAGATTCCATATGACCTCCACAATTGCACAAACACAAGTCACCTGTATTCAGAAAGTTTTCCCCAAAGTAAATTTAGCTAAGCTAAATGTTGGAGATTTACTATTATCTGTGTGAGCAAAGGAGAAAATAAAGGCTAAGGGGGTCATAATGACCTTGGCATTTACACCGCCATGGAAAGGCTGGTGGAATGGGGGACTCGGGCCCCTGCACTGCCCATGCTCTTGGCATGGGTGGTGCAGGGGCCCCCATGCACAGCCCCATAGTGCATTCCATTGCCCAAATTACTGCTGCACTGCCACATTGCCACCAGCTCCATTAGGAGCCGGCGGCAATATTAAGACTCTGTTCTCCACTGGGCCGGCGGGCAGAAGCAATATTTCCCCAGTGGGTAACTCGAATTAGGGCCAGCGGGGTTCAGGCCCCCGTGTGGTCTGATGCTATCTTTCTCAATTGTTGGATGCAGCAAGAACAGTGATGTGAGTTTTCAGACTTTACCTCAGACTGAATCAACAAATTCAATTGTATGCCTCAAGGTATATCCATAGCCTCAGACACAATCAAGCACTTGATGGAAGAAAAAAACTGTCAGTTACGTGAATTTTTTGGAGGTGCTGGTTTATCTTGATGGCATAACAGTGTTTAGAAGTACTCTGAAAATGCACTCACGGATTGTTGACTGTTATATCAGATGAAAGCACAAGCTCTAAAGTTATCCTTAGGTAAATGCCAATTTAGCCAAAGCAGGGTCAAGTACATTGGACAAATGGTATCAGCAAATGGAATATCTCTTAATCCCGCTAGATCAGAAACTCACACTAAACACATGGCCAAACTAAGGGGGTCATTCTAAGTCTGGCGGGCGGCGGAGGCCGCCCGCCAGACTTCCCCCACCAAAATACCGCTCCGCGGTCGAAAGACCGCTGAGGGTATTTTGGGATTTGCCCTGGGCTGGCGGGCGACCGCCAAAAGGCCGCCCGCCAGCCCAGGGCAAATCAACCTTCCCACGAGGACGCCGGCTCAGAATTGAGCCGGCGTAGTGGGAAGGTGCGACGGGTGCAGTGGCACCCGTCGCGTATTTCAGTGTCTGCAAAGCAGACACTGAAATACAAAGTGGGGCCCTCTTACGGGGGCCCCTGCAGTGCCCATGCCATTGGCATGGGCACTGCAGGGGCCCCCAGGGGCCCCGCGGCACCCCCTACCGCCATCCTGTTCCTGGCGGGAGACCCGCCAGGAACAGGATGGCGGTAGGGGGTGTCAGAATCCCCATGGCGGCGGAGCGCGCTCCGCCGCCATGGAGGATTCACATGGGCAGCAGAAAACCGGCGGGAGACCGCCGGTTTTCCTTGTCTGACCGCGGCCGAACCGCCGCGGTCAGAATGCCCTGCGGGGCACCGCCGGTCTGTCGGCGGTGCTCCCGCCGACCCTGGCCCCGGCGGTCTCTGACCGCCGGGGTCAGAATGACCCCCTAAATCCTTTGACAAAGTTACAAAGTTTCTGCAGTTTTTGTGGGTACTACTGAATAGGTGAAACAGGATTTTTGAGATATTCAAAAGAAGTTGAAATGTGAGAAAAAATCTGAAAAACGTTATTGCAGAGGGTAAGATGTTTTAAGGTATAATGTCAGCAAATATTCATTATGCTAATCAAGAAGATTAGCGCAACCTACTTGGAAAACGCCCTGCTATTAACTTATGGTGATCCACATCTACCATGCAATGTTATATATTTGATGCAGTTTGCAATGGTCAAAACATCACGACTGTAAGAGTCACCAAGTTCTCTTATATATTGTTTACCAGTTACATTACAGAGTTGGGCATAAGGGGCTCTAAATGGCAGAGGAACTTTTTCCCTGGAGATTTCAATTAAATGGTTGAACTTCTTTTTAGTTGGTTTTTGGCAGACTTCCCAAAATGTATTTCAATAATGCATTCTTTTTTGCCAAAAATAGGAAATGAGCATATTTTGTGTTTAATGTATGATGGTGACCTGATTTTTATAAACCTACAATGAAACATAAATGCCTGAAGTGCCTATTGTTCTGCTGGTAAATTAGCCATTAATGTCTCATAAACTAAAACTTTGAGAGACCTAAAAGGTTTCAATAGTATCTCAATAAAACCCCTTCCGAAGAGGAAGGAAATCATACATACCTCAATTTGTGTTTTGCTGACAATCTAAGTTGGAGCCTACATTTGTCCATCTTAAATATTGCACTTTTAGCCACAAGTAATAAGGTAAATTTCACAAATGAATTCTGCGAAGATTCCTGCAGCGCAGAACCAGAATACAAGTAAGTAAGCATTTTTGTGCATCATAGGATATTCATTGACAATCATAAATATCAGACAAGACTAGCAAGCTACAAACCAACACCTTTCTGCAGTTACTGGGTAGAAGACACAGAGGGGGTCATTCTGACCCCGGCGGTCAGAGACCGCCGGGGCCAGGGTCGGCGGGAGCACCGCCGACAGACCGGCGGTGCCCCGCAGGGCATTCTGACCGCGGCGGTTCGGCCGAGGTCAGACAAGGAAAACCGGCGGTCTCCCGCCGGTTTTCCGCTGCCCGTGTGAATCCTCCATGGCGGCGGAGCGCGCTCCGCCACCATGGGGATTCTGACACCCCCTACCGCCATCCTGTTCCTGGCGGGTCTCCCGCCAGGAACAGGGTGGCGGTAGGGGGTGCCGCTGGGCCCCTGGGGGCCCCTGCAGTGCCCATGCCAATGGCATGGGCACTGCAGGGGCCCCCGTAAGAGGGCCCCACTTTGTATTTCAGTGTCTGCTTTGCAGACACTGAAATACGCGACGGGTGCCACTGCACCCGTCACACCTTCCCACTGCGCCGGCTCAATTCTGAGCCAGCGTCCTCGTGGGAAGGTTGATTTGCCCTGGGCTGGCGGGCGGCCTTTTGGCGGTCGCCCGCCAGCCCAGGGCAAATCCCAAAATACCCTCAGCGGTCTTTCGACCGCGGAGCGGTATTTTGGTGGGGGAAGTCTGGCGGGCGGCCTCTGCCGCCCGCCAGACTTAGAATGACCCCCAGAATCTGTGAAAACCTGATCATTGCTCAGAATGTTTTGAGAAGCGATCTGGTTACCCAAACACATTTCTCAGAGTGGCTTGACCAAACTTAGGCCCTCATTACAACCCTGGCAGTCGGTGATAAAGCGGCGGTAATACCGCCAACAGGCCGGCGGTAACAAAAATGGAATTATGACCACGATGGAAACCACTCAGACAGACAGCCACTTTAACACACCGACCGCCACGGTAGTAGCAACAAGCACTGTGGCGGTAACCGCCAACATCCAGGCGGAGGACAATGTACCGCCCACTCTATTATAACAGGCCTATCCGCCACCTTTTCCGGGGCGGTACCAACAACATCAAAAGCATGGTGGAAACAGTACACAGAAGGCAAAGGACTCACCCCTGGAGACACAAGGAAGAACCACACCGCCATAGAGCCCGAGTTGCAGGTGTTCCCCATCCTTGTTTATCTCCCTCTTCACTATGAACACCAACACCGGTGAAGACGACCACTGTAAGTACTGCCACCTAGCACACAGGGGAGAGGAAGGAGGAAAACGAGAGTGACATACACATGCAACACCCCCACCCCCAACACCATACACATAACCAGATGCAGTCACATTACATATTCACCCCGTACCCCTCAGGAATAATGCAAGGACAACAGGGGTTCATTAAAGTGAGTGTAATAAGATAAAATACTAGAAAATCTTGCTCCAAAATCAAAACATATATACAAATGGAGGGACACTGCCCAGTCCACGAAGTCCGTGGGCTACAGGGCCACATCACATAGGCCAAGGCCCCACTTGACTCCTGCAACAACACGGAGAGAACACCGCAGGGGCATCAGGTCGAAAATACACAGGCATCCCATGGAGAGGGGGAACTGGGGGCCACCTCAGACAGAAGATGGTAGAACACCACTGATCCTGGAGGGGGCTACATGCCCTGTGCAATGTCCTGGGGAGTGCAAGGCCACAGTCTCCCAAGTGGGTGGTTTGCCCACTGCTTGGTCCTGGGGAGTGCAAAGCCACAGTCTCTCAAGAGGGTGGTTTGCCCGCTGCTTGGTCCTGGGGAGTGCAAGGCCACAGTGTCTCAAGTGGGTGGTTTGCCAAATGCTTGGTCCTGGGGAATGCAAAGCCACCGTCTCCCAAGTGGTTGGTTTGCCCACTGCTTGGTCCTGGGGAGTGCAAGGCCACAGTCTCTCAAGTGGATGGCTTCTCCACTGGTTCTGGAGGGGGCCATGTGCCCAGTGTGCTTCATCCTGGCAAGGATGGGGTGAGTGGATGGCTTCTTCCACTGGTTATGGAGGGGGCCTGGTGCCCAGTGTGCTTCATCCTGGCAAGGATGGGGTGAGTTGATGGCTTCTTCCACTGGTTCTGGAGGGGGCCTGGAGCCCAGTGTGCTTCATCCTGGCAAGGATGGGGTGAGTGGATGGCTCCTTCCACTGGTTCTGGAGGGGGCCTGAAGCCCAGTGTGACTCATCCTGGCAAGGATGGGGTGAGTGGATGGCCTCTTCCACTGGTTCTGGAGGGGGCCTTGTGCCCAGTGTGCTTCATCCTGGCAAGGATGGGGTGAGTTGATGGCTTCTTCCACTGGTTCTGGAGGGGGCCATGTGCCCAGTGTGCTTCATCCTGGCAAGGATGGGGTGAGTGGATGGCTTCTTCCACTGGTTCTGGAGGGGGCCTGGTGCCCAGTGCGCTTCATCCTGGCAAGGATGGGGTGAGTTGATGGCTTCTTCCACTGGTTCTGGAGGGGGCCTGGAGCCCAGTGTGCTTCATCCTGGCAAGGATGGGGTGAGTGGATGGCTCCTTCCACTGGTTCTGGAGGGGGCCTGGAGCCCAGTGTGACTCATCCTGGCAAGGATGGGGTGAGTGGATGGCTTCTTCCACTGGTTCTGGAGGGGGCCTTGTGCCCAGTGTGCTTCATCCTGGCAAGGATGGGGTGAGTGGATGGTTCCTTCCACATTGGTTCTGGGGGCAACATGCCCTGTGATGCAGATCTTGGGGAGTGCAAGCTCACAGTCTCTCACCTGGGTGTCACACCCACAGGATTTGCAGGGTCCAAGATGCACTGCAGTCCATGGAGGCAGGACTACATGCTGCCTGCCGGCGGTGACAGCTGCTCAGTGGTGGCAGTGGTGGTGCTGGTGTCAGTGCTGGCAGTGGTGGTGGGAGGCTCCAGCCCTTCCCCTGCAGCCACGGATGGCTACCCACTAGGGCTGCTGCTGCTGGCAGTGGTGCTGGTGGCGGTGCTGGCAGTGGTGCTGGTGTCGGTGCTGGCAGTGGTGGTAGGAGGCTCCAGCCCTTCCCCTGCAGCCTCAGATGGCCGCCCACTGGGGCTGCTGCTGCTGGCAGTGGTGCTTGCAGTGGTGCTGGTGGTGGTGCTGGTGACGGGAATGCCAGTGGTGGGAGGAGGATCCAGCCAATCCCCTGCAGCCTCAGACGGCTGCCCACTCGGGCTGCTGCTGCTGGCAGTGGTGCTGGTGGTGGTGCTGGTGTCGGGAATGGGGGTGGTGGGGGGAGGCTACAGCCCTTCCCCTGCAGCCTCGGACGGCTGAACGGCCATGGTTGGTGTTGGGGGCTCAGAATCAGTCCCAGCACCGGGCCTCCTGTCCTTTCTGCCTGCAGGGGCAGGCCCCTTGCCCTTGCCCTTGGCAGCTGGTGGTGCCTCCTTGCCCTTGCCCTTGGCAGCTGGTGGTTCCTCCTTGCCCTTGGCAGCTGGTGGTGCCTCCTTGCCTTTTCCATTGGCAGCTGGTGCAGGCACACAGTCAGTGCTGATGACTGGTTCCCTGGAGCCTCTTCCACCTGCAGTAGCTGCCGACACTACTGTGGCCGTGGACTGGGTGGCTGAGGTGCTCGGCTGGGTTCTGACCACCCTGGCCCGACATGAAAGACGGGGGGGAGTGGTAGGGACGGGGTCAACGGTGGCGAGGAAAAGCTTCCTATGGACACTGGGGCGCAAAGAGGGTGAAGGTTTGGGAGTGGAGGAAGAGGGAGTGGTTGTCGGAGGTGTCTGTCTGTTGTGTTTGGGTGCAAGTGCATTGGCTGGATGCTGTTGTGAGGTGGATGGCTGTTGGGTGTCTGAGTGCTTGCGTTTTTATACCTTGGGAGGAGGGGGCACAGACACAGTGGGAAAGGACACAGGGGATGTGTGCATGGATGTGGGGGTGGTGACTGCCAGTGAGGGGTGTGTAGTGATAGGCGTGATGGTGATGGGGGAAGTGGATGAGGATGTAGTGCATGCAGGTGTGAGTGGAGATGCTACGGAGAGGGTGGTGGACGAGGAGGAGGAGGGGGACACAGTGGAGGCAGTGGATGTTGGTGTGTCTGCATCTGGATGGTGTTTGTGTGAGTGCCTGTGGGATGATGTGTGGTGCTTGTGTTTTTCTGAGCCACTCTTGTGTGTTGTCTTGGGTGCATGCTGGTCGGAATGTGTGCTTGGGATAGGTTGGGGATGAAGGGAATGGGACTGGGTAGAGGAAGTTGCAGGGGGAGGCTAGAGACAGGGACAATGGCTGCCATCAGTGAGGAGGCCAGAGCCTGGATTGATCTCTGTTGGGCCGCCATGCCAGAGTGAATGCCCTCCAGGAATGCATTTGTTTGTTGCAAATGGCCTGCGAGCCCCAGGGGCACCCACAGGCCCATATCCCTCACCCATAGACCACCCCACCATGTGCAAGTAGTAGATTTGGAAACTGTACACACCCCTTGTGGCTGTTGTGATGGCCTCAAGCATCATTCCAGCGCTGGATAGGCCACCGCCAGTATGCAGAACATCAGGGGGGTCAGGGTTCGACGGGCACCCCTTCCTTGTGGGAGGCCATCCCCAGCTGGGCCTCTGCCATCTTCCGTGCCCAGCGTCTCAGGTCCTCCCACTGTTTGCGACACTGGGTGCTCCACCTGCTGTAGACCCCCAGGGTCTGCACGTCCTTGGCGATAGCACACCATATACCCTTTTTTTGATGGGCACTGACCTGCAGAAGAATACACATAGAAAAAGGTATCAGCCATACTGTCCAGCCTGTTACACTCATGGCCCACCATAGCCCTCCCATCCCCTTACGCACAGACATTGCCCACCATACATGAGGCACGCTGCCCAGGACCCTTACACCCACCCACCCCTTACACGAGGCCCTCACACACAGCACTACATTCATTCATGCCCCATGCATCGTGCTCACAGTGTACTCACCTGTTGGTCTGGAGGCCCAGACAGTATTCAGTACTGGGACAGGACCCCATCCACCAGTCACTCCAACTCCGCAGCGGCGAAGGCAGGGGCCCTTTCCCCAGTGACTCGAGCCATGGTCGGTTCCAGACACAGGTCACAGCAGCACTTGCAGTGTAGGTCCTCTCCTGTTGAATGTCAGGTAGCAAGTGAGAGAACAATTAGAAAGTGGCAGTCACATCCACGGCAGTGAGTACCGTCATCGCCGGCGTACATCACCGCTGGCCACTGTAACCCATAAGGCCCAATGACAACCAATGAGGAGTTGCACAGCGGTACTCGCCCGCCTCCCACAACGGCGCACAATGTCAGTGGCAATACCTCATTTCCACATGTCCATCCACACAGGACAGGCGGGCGCCATTTCGGGGGGGCAGGCCATGGCACCTAACTGTGTCACAGTACACATAGGCATCATTTGGGCCTATCCAAAAACATACTGTTACTATCACAATATGCAATACAGTGCACAGTTTTGAAATGTGGAATACTAGCCAGCTGCTCACTCTTTTGCCCCCTAGAGTACAACTGCTGCAGATGACTACCCTGTATCTGCTATCCGTCACCCCACTGGGATCCCCCCTCTTGTGCAAGTCCTATCTGTGCTCTATTTCTTGGCAACTGGTTCTTTCCAAGTGACAGTGGGCTTGGCTGCAGGAATGTCTCAGACAATGTTCTCAATAGTGCTGACCAGAGTGTTGTCTGCCATGATTAAACACATGTGCAGCTACATCGTTTTCCCCCAGGTGGAGAATTTGGCCATAGTGAAAGCTGATTTCTATGCAATGGGACATATCCCCAACATTATAGGGGCTATTGATGGTACACATATTGCATTTATCCCCTCCCCGTAGAAATGAACAGGTGTTCAGAAATCGAAAGAGCTTTCACTCCATGAATGTGCAGATAGTGTGCCTGGCGGACCAGTACATCTCCCATGTCAATGCTAAGTATCCTGGGTCTGTGCATGATGCCTTTATCCTGAGAAATAGCAGCATCCCATATTTAATGGTTCATCTCCAGAGGCACCGGGTGTGGCTAATAGGTGAGCCTATGGTTACAACCCAGCATATGTTGGTGTATGGGTATGGTGTTGGTCCTAAGGGTTAGTGTTTGGCTAACAGGCATCCATCAATATTTGCATGTGACTCTGCTTATCCCATCCTCATGGCTACTGACCCCAGTGAGGAATCCCAGGACAAGGGCAGAGGAACGTTACAATGAGGCACATTGGCGAACAAGAAGAATAATCGAGAGGACATTCGGCCTCCTGAAGCCCAAGTTTCGTTGCCTCTATCTGCCAGGTGGTTCCCTGTGCTACTCACCCAAGAAGGTGTGCCAGATCATTGTGGCATGCTGTTTGTTGCATAACCTTGCCTTGAGACGCCAGGTGCCCTTTCTGCAGGAGGATGAGGCTGGAGATGGGCGTGTGGCAGCAGTGGACCCTGTGGTCCCTGTGGACCCTGTGGACAGTGACAAAGAGGAGGCAGAGGATGAGGATGAGGACAACAGAACATCAATCATATGACAGTACTTCCAGTGACACACAGGTAAAACACTGTAACTTCACCTTCCATTTACAGTTTTGTGTTGGACATTGTACATGGCAGGCTGATTTTCCCACTACTATGGCCACTTACTGTACCCTTTGGCATCTCTATTTTCAGATAGCTGTGCCCCACTCTGGCTCCTGGTGTGTTGACTGCTGCCAACTACAGGACATACCTATGTATACATTACACTACAGTTGAATTGCAATGTTTACAGCTTGTAAAATGAATACATATTTCAATCAATTGACAGACTCCATACTTGTATTTGTTCCAAGGGTGTTTATTTAGGTGCTAATAAGTGCAGGGGGTATGGCAATGGGCTGGGTTGCTGAGGGCGGAAAGTCGAGGCTCGAGTCCAGTCTATTGGTATCACAGGTGCATTGTCCAAGGGGCCATAGGAAGTGGAGCAATGACAGTTCAAGGTGGACAGGGTGACAGAGTGGGACAGTAGGGTGACATTCAGATGAGTCTTATTTCCTGGTGGGGGTCTTGGCAATGTTCTCTGG
Organism: Pleurodeles waltl; assembly: GCF_031143425.1. Classification (NCBI taxonomy): domain Eukaryota; kingdom Metazoa; phylum Chordata; class Amphibia; order Caudata; family Salamandridae; genus Pleurodeles; species Pleurodeles waltl. The sequence goes on along the minus strand of NC_090442.1, from coordinate 316,009,396 downwards.
CTTCTGCCTGGATCACAGGAACCATTTGCTGGGTATTTCTCCTTCTGCAGGGGGAGGGGTGCTGGTGGTCTGTTGTTCCTGTGGTGGGCCCTCCTGTCCACAGCAGCAGAGGTGGAAGGCTGTTCATCGTTTTGGCTAGTGTCAGGGGCCCATTGGTGTGCCACTGGTTCCCTCATGGTGTTGGCCATGTCTGCCAGCACCCCTGCAATGGTGACCAGGGTGGTGTGGATGTCCTTCAAGTCCTCCCTGATCCCCAGGTACTATCCCTCCTGCAGCCGCTGAGTCTCCGCAACTTGTCCAGTATCTGGCCCATCATCTCCTGCGAATGGTGGTATGCTCCCAGGATGTTGGTGAGTGCCTCATGGAGAGTCGGTTCCCTGGGCCTGTCCTCCCCTGTCGCACAGCAGTCCTCCCAGCTTCCCTGTTGTCCTGTGCCTCTGTGCCCTGAACCAGGTGCCCACTACCACTGACCCCAGGTCCCTGATTGTCCTGTGTGTGTGGGGTGGCCTAGGCTCCCTGTAGTGGTGAACACACTGCTGATTCACATGTCCTGGGGACGGTGTTATGAGCCCGCTGAGCAGGTGCTGTGGGGTTTCCTGAGGGGGGAGGATCTGTGGTGGTATGGGACTGTGCCTGGGTTACCGACTGTCTGGAGGTCCCTGATGGGCCAGGTTGGTCATCCAGATTTAGGCGTCCAGAGCTGCTGTTATCACTGTGGGCCTCTTCTGGGGGGACTAGATGTTGCTGGCACCTCCTCTCCGGTGACGTTGGATGGGGGACCTGTGGGGATGTAAATGCAGTGTTATTGTTTCTGTGTGTCACATCTTTAGCGTGGGTGTGTTGCCCTCTATGGTTGTTAATGCCCTGGCAGCTTAACCTTGTGTGAGTAGTGATTTGGTGGGCTAGTGTGCATGCTTTAGTGATGTGTGCCCATGCAGGTCTTTGATGGGGTTACGTGGATTGGTGTTACGTGCAGGGCTTGGCATTGGGATGTGTGGGTTGTGATGGTGGGGTGTATGTGAGGTGGTGGGGTGATGGGGGTGAGGGCAGGGGTGGGGGTATGTGATGGTATGCAGGTAGGGGGGGTGATAGTAATAGAGAGTTGACTTACAAGAGTCCAGTCCTCCTGCTACTCCTGCCAGGCCCTCAGGATGCATGATTGCCAAGACTTTTTCCTCCCATGTTGTTAGGTGTGGGGGAAACGGTGGGGGTCCACCGCCAGTCCTCTGAACGCACCTCCCCCGTATGTCTTTCCACCTCTTCCTGATGTCATCACTTGTTCTTGGGTGCTGTCCCACGGCGTTGACCCTGTCCACAATCCTCTGCCATAGCTCCATCTTCCTAGCAATGGATGTCTGCTGCACCTGTGATCCGAATAGCTGTGGCTCTACCCAGATGATTTCCTCCATCCATGGTGCCATGGGTGTAGTGTGTGTGGTGTGTGTGAGGGTGTGTGGGGCGATGTGTTGGGGTGTGTGCTGTAAGGTGTGTGGATGGTGTATGGGTGATGGTGTTTAATGGCTCTGGTTCTGTGGGTGCTCTTGGTCTGTCTCTCTCAGTTGGCAATATTTTTTCATTGTAAGGGTTTGTGCATGTGGTGTGTGTATGTGTGTCAGGAGTGTGTAGTTTGAATTGTCCAATGTGGTGTTGTTTCGTTAGGTTGTGTGTATTTTGAGCGCTGCGGTATGTACCGCCAATGGTTTAGCACCGTTGAATGTCCACCGCAGTGATTTGTGGGTCATAATGCTGTGGGCGTAATTCTATTGGCATAACAGTGTGGGTTTTGGTACCGCCAATTTATCACTGACCTTTGGTTTGGCGGACTTGTGTGTGTGTCTGTATAGTGACGGATTGGTATGTGTGTGTCATAATATGGGTAGCGGTAATCCGCGCAGCGCTGGTATGTTGGCGGTGGTCGGCATGGCAGTAAGCGGAACTTACCGCCAATGTCATAATGAGGGCCTTATTGTCAGACTTTGTACCAGAACTAAGGCAGTAACTGTTTACATATCTTGTGAAGGGCTGTGCAGACCTTCAGGTGGCTTCTTTGCATATGTCTGCAAGTGGGACATTAACAATCCAAGCATTAGTGGCTGACTTTCCCCCTGTGTAATGTGCCTGATTTTACCACAATAGGATTAAGCTAATTGGTAACACATAGATATGCTGGCGGCAATCCATCTGAACATAGGTTATTTGGATGCGCTAGACTGAATATGCCCATGGCTGATAAATGTGTGCATTCCGAAATGTCTTACTTTTATGTAGATAAAAGGGCAGTACACTTCTTATATCCTAAGAGTGAAAGGAGTAGATGGATTGGGGGTAAAAAGTCAGGAAAGTTATTGGTTTGGTGTAATTCTGACACGACCATGGAGAAAAACGATGGATGGAGTTTATGATGTTGAGGGTTTCCTCGTCTGAGATGTTGGCCCAGCATAGTAGGTGGTGGGGGTTTGAAGGAGCTTAGGTGGAGACTATGATGGTGTTGGGCATGGGATGGTCCTGGGTCGGAAAACTGTTGTGGATGTCTGATATCTTGTGGTGGAAGTAGGTGAAGAGGTGGTTGCACAGTTCTTGTGAGGGGAGGATGTACGTGGGGTTCGCTCTGGGGTTGGTCAGTTCGCTGATGATCGTGAAGAGTTCTTTGCTGTTGAGTGCGTTGTTGTTGATGCATTCCTGGAAGGCATTTCTCTTGGTGGTCCTGATGAGTTGGGGGTGTGTGTTTAAGGCTTTTTGAAGGCTTTGTGGTTTGTGGGGGTCTTGTCGGTGTGCCATTTCCTTTCGAGGCATTTGCAGTTTTGTTTGGACTCCTCGAGGGCTGGGGTGAACCAGTTGGCTCTCATAAATGAGCATCTGTTGGAGGGTTTAATTATGGAGCTAAAGTGTCGGCGCAGTCTGAGATCCATTTGATGAGGTCCTGGGCAGCTGTGTTAGTGTCGAGGTTGTGTAGGGGTGGTGAATTGTGAGGCTGGTGACTAGCTGGGCCTTGGTGATCTTGTCCCAGCTCCTGCGGGGTGGTAGGTGAGCGAGGTGTCGGCCAGGGGATTTGCTGAAGGTAAATTGGATACAGAGGTGGTCGGTCCATTGGAGTTTGGTGATGTGGCTAATGGAGATGTGGTTGCTCTCTGTGAAGATAAGGTCGAATGTGTGTCCGGCGGAGTGGGTCGGCAAGGTGATGAGTTGCTTGAGTCCGAGGTTGGTGCGGTTTTCGAGCTGCGTTGTGGAGTTGTTGTCATTGGCATTCTCCAGAAGGAAGTTGAGGTCCCCGAGGACTACGTAGTGCTTGGAAGCGAGTGCGTGGGTCGTAGCGATGTCAGCGATAGTGTCGCAGAATGGGGGGCGGGCCGGCAGCCTGTAGATGTTGGCTGTTTCTTTGCCATGTTATGCCTTTCCTAACATGTGGACGTGATTATCATTGAGCAGATATTGGAATTTTCCAGTACAAAGGATTAAAGCATTTCCTGCGATTTTACGTATCTCGGACTGATTATTTTGGAGTGCCCTGGTTGCTCTTTTCTCTTACATATTTGTTATGCACTAATTCATTTTATCATAATTGCTCTCAAGATTATGATACAATACTGCGCATCGTAAAATGTACTGTATAATGAATATTTTTTAATTTTAAGTAACTTAAACGTTTAAAATAATTCATGGCATTAAGACAGTGTCTTTAGGTTTTTAATGTTTTCTGATTTTATATTTTGAGTTAAATTTATTTGAAAATTTTATGGTTTGTAGCCCAATACAGATTTATGTCTGACTGACTGATAAAGCACCTGAACTGGTAGGGAAATGCTGGTAAAAATGGATGTGAAAGTATACGATAAAAACGGTACTCACAACATTGTTTTAAAAACAGTGCACAGGCCAGCTTTACCTATGAGACACTTGAAAAGTGTCTCAAAGCGTGTACTGTTTTTCTCTCCTTGAAGAATTAGAAAGAAAAAAATGATTATGGTCATCACCAATCATGTCACAAACTTACCCTAACCAACAATTATTACGCTTCCACATTTGCCAAAATCCGACGGGAAATGCACTTTGCACATTATGAATGGCCTTCCAGAATAAAGTCTTACCGTGGAGCAAACATTGTATCCAAACTCGTGAGCACATTCTGAAGTTAGAATGTATAACTAAAAGAAGAACCAGAAAATATCATTCTCCAGCAGTTGTTCAGTTTGAAAATGTCAACAAAACCTTACATGTTAAGCAAGTACCTCTATAAGAACAAAATCAAATATCACGACAGTAGGTAACACAACATTGCTCCATTCTTATACCTACAATAATTGCAGAATTTGTTCACAATTATCAATTTTTTGGAAGAGATGTTCATTTATCAGATGACGTTTTGGAACTAGTCCAGATAGGGAATATGCAGAATAACTGTGAGGTATGAGCATAACGTGAAACCACATGAACTGTATCAAATGAAATACCTTATTAAATAAAACATATATTCAATATATAGTTGAACAGTTCGGAAAAGATTAATTTACAGTTTTGCATTTGGTGTACGGTTCTTGAACTGGGATTCAGGCAGCATTCCATCACAAAATGGAAGGACCATCATGGACAGTTTGTGTGGCATAGGAGGTTCACCAGTATAATGAAACTGAGTTGAAGAAAAAAATCATGTAAAAAATGAGTGGGGTGTGAGGGATCAAATCATGGATGAATAGAGACCCATGATTGAAGGGCCCATATAGATCTCTCATATCAAAAATGCTCTTAATCGTATACCTATAAACAAAATACCAGGCCAAGTTTAGATTCACTTGGCTTTCTATAAACTATTTTTACCCAAGTGAGCAGCTAATTGGCTGGCTTATACTCAAGCAAGAAGAGTCACCGGAATAATTTCATAAGCGGGCATTATAATGGGAAATAGGAGAGTGTAATTGGAAATCAGGAGATGAATGTGTAGCTTATAGATCCATCAACTTTCTCAACAATGATTTCAAACTATTTACAAAAATATTAGCTAAAAGTCTAGAAACAATTCTGCCCACTGTAACTGGCTCATACTAAGTCGTGTTCATACAAACTGGCAGGAGTGTGATAATAATCAGGAGGTTGCCCCACCATATGGAGAAAATCCAAAAATTAACTCTCCCTGTGATCCAGGCATCCCTAGATGAACAAAAAGCACTTGATGAGGTAAGCTGGTGATGTGAGACGGTCCTAGAGGAAATAGCTTCAGGGGAAAACATGAGGAGCTGGATATTAGCAGGCTTTAAGGCTCAAAGGTCAATAATCAAGATTAGCGTAGAGAAAACGCTTGACTTCCATCCACAGGGGAACTAGTCAGGGGTGCCTGCTGTCACTTCTCCTTTTTGTCCTAGTAGCGGAGCCTCTAGCAATAAAATCGGAGCCCTGGAAACCATCAGGTTATTCCCTTTGCAGGAAAAGAGCTTAAGCTCTATATTTTCAAATGATACATTGATATCACTAGCTAGCCCTCAAAACACGATCCCTGAGGCTTGAGCATTTGAAAGGGTCTCAATCTTCAGGATTAACACAGAAAAATCAGTCATCCTTAATCTAACAATCCCACAAAATGAAGTAGCTGCATTACAGACCCCATCAGACAGGAGTCATAATTAAGAGTGCACTCAAGAAAGACAGAAAAGGGATGGAAAAGCTTTAACTGACCCAAACTACTGAAACACATCCAAATAGATCTGAAATTCAGGGACCCATTAGATCTCATGGGTGGGATGGATAAATATACTAAAAGTGAAGGTCTCACCTCATGAACTACTGTATACACATTCTAATATCTATTTCTACTCCTATACCAACTACTTCCAGCTACCATTCCACTACAGAAATACAGGTGCTACAAAATCAGCTCCTACTATTCATGTGTGCGGGAAAGAAGATGCATATAGAAACAAGAATTTGCAATGCAATGGGTCTTGCATTTGTTCGAGTTACAACTATTAACTTTGTAAACTCCTAACCAGACTTTTCTTGCCACATAAACTGAAAATTAAAAGTAAAATAGTTTCACATAAGCGAGTTGATTCACAGCGCCACGGCCGCCATGAGCATCAGCGTGAAGAGACACACAAAAGGAAAAAGAAGTTCCCTCACAGTCAAACTTATAGGCAAAAGTGCAATTAGCCATGTAACAGGGGCGATGGCCACGGCGGTAAGAAAACCTCCCCAAAGAGTGACAAACGTAAACCATCTACCAATGTCATCAAAGGAGTTTTGAATGGCAAGCCCATAAATGAGTGGTAGTGATGGGTGTTAGGTGGGCGTTGTTAAAAGCCCAGATACATACCAACACGTCAGAAAAGCAGCGCTTGAGCTATGCTCAACCTAAAAAGAATGACTTGATGGCCCATAACCAAAACCTAATGGGAGCAGAAATGGGACAATGTTGCCACCTTCAAAATGGACAGTTCATCCAGGCAATGGCAACCCATGAAAAACACATGCAAGCTAGGGGCTGAAGTGGGGGGTGACCCAAGGACTACACTCTCTGTATTTCTTGATGCAGTGGTTCCTAACCTGCTGTCTGGAGACTCCTGGGGGTCCTCAAAGCCTACTGGTGTGGTCAGCGAATCCTTGGAAAATTACTAACTAATTAATAAAGTGTACATACATAAAGAAGCATAAATAAATAAATAAAGTTGAAAATTTAAAAACATCTGTAAACATGAAGGAATTTGAAAACGGAATCTAAAAATTAAAGTAGTATCCTCAGATTGATTCATGGGAGCAGTGCTGGGTGCAAAAAAGAATTATGAACAGTAAGTGGCCTCAAAGGAGTTTAGAAAAGCTTTAACCTTCCTATTCAAATTTAGATTTTGTTATATTTGTTCGTGAAGTAAACAAACTATTTAAACATTTGTATATTTGTTTGATGAATGCTAGTTTCTGTATTTTTTATGTATTGTTTTGTGGTTCAAATTACGGAAAATGCTTTGGCCGGGGAAACTGGCTTCCACAACTACTGAGTGGAGCTCCCAGATTACAAGAATAATTCAGTGGAGGTACCTGGTTCCAGTGATGATTAATTGGTGGGGGAGGGGGGCACTGAAGTCAAAGGGTTAAGAACCACTGGCGTAATGTATTTTTTGTGATGCCACATGGTCTTTTGAACAACTAAAGCTGTCTCTAGCCATTCATTAAAAAATTCCATTGCAATGTGTGCAATGAGTGCGCCAGAGACTTAAGCTAAAAGTGACTAGATATTAAAGTAAGTTGGCCAGGGTCACACAATTTGAGAACGTGGGAATGTCTGAATTAAAATTTGTAGTCATGAAATTACACAGCCAGTAGTTCAACCAACGAGCCACATCTATGTCTGAAAAATGTGTTTGTATTTGTGAATTCTAAGTTCTTTGTTTGTTGTTACAAAATGTAAACTAATTGTAAAAATATCATTTATCAGTATTTCATGTTACAAAATGTAATTTTTACATTAATCTCAGAAAGAAAAAATAATGTTTTTTTTCTGCTGAAAAAATGAAATATAGCTGTTCTATGTGTTTTCACTTGTCGTCGTGGGGTGGAACGTTACGGTTGTGCGTATATGCAGGCGTATTAAAATCTGCAGAGGTTTGGCCCTTATTTAGGCCATGTCGTATGGACATGATTGATCCTGACATCTATTTTGGTGATTACCATAAAAGTTATAAACATACAAGCCCTGAAGAACTCCTGTGTTGAGGATGAAATGCGTTGGCTGATGTTTTTATGATTATGTTTCAAGAAAAGTTGAATAAAATGAAGACAACAATGTGATGTTACATAATGGCTGGACTTTTGTGATACATCTAAACAAGTGGTGTGCTATCAAAATATTGTTCAGCTGTCCCATGTGTGTTAGTTTTGGCATTTCACCCTGCCTGACGATGTTTCACATTGTACCTTGCCTCAGATTACAAGGGAAGGAGGGGTTACAGAGGTTGAAATCTATAACCTGCTTGGAGTTCGATTGAGGCTCCCGCCCAATGTGGCACTCCTGCTGCAAACACAGAAATATAAGAGGCTAGAGTAGAGTCACAAACGTTGTTTGTACGTGTAGTCCGAATTTACATATGCAAACTACTTTTTTGCGATGATAAAGCCACGTTTGTGAGTCACAAAACTTGATTTCACACTTGTAAAAAAAATGCACTTGTCAGTAAATCGCAAAACATTTCTTGGAACAGTTCTACTGTAAAAAAAGGCAGATCGTATGGGAAGCCGTTTCTTCACATGCAGTTTTTTTCCTGGTGGAGTAAAAAAAACGAACACGATTGTGCTATGTAAAACTCAGCGGGATCGCTGAAATTGAAAACAAAAAAAACGAGAGCAATCACGCTATGTAAAACCCAGCGCAATCACGCTGCATGAAAAATAAAAAGATAAAGTAGTGCAGAAACCAGGCTGAAAACATGGAGCCTTGTATGTTTTCAGTAGTTGGCCAGTGCGCTAGAGGAGGGATAAACATCGGAAAAGGCATGAAGTATGCATGCCTTTCACTAATGAAATCAAGCAGATTTCAAAATGCAAGCCCACAAACCATTTGAAAGTGACAGACGTGACATGGGCATGGTTAAATTCCGAAAGAGTAATTACAACAGGGACGTAGAGCTTGTGTGCTCGACCCTAAAAAGACTATTGCCTCATTATGACATTGGCGGTAAATCCCACTTACCGCCATGCTGACTTCCGCCAACATACCGCCGCTGCAGCGGCTATCCGTTCACCATATTTTGACACACACACAGCAATCCGTCACTATTCAGCCACAGACACAAGTCCGCCACACCAAAGGTCAGTGATAAACTGGCGGTATCCAAACCCACACCGTTACACCAACAGAACTACGCCCATCACATAATGACCCACGAATCACCACAGCAGACATTCAATGGCGGTAAACCATTGGCGGTACATACTGCTGCAATCAAAATACACACACACATACAAAACAATATTACATCGGTCAATTAAATAACATACACCTGACAGCCATACACACACCACACCCACCCCCTCACACCACTATAAAACACACACCCACATTACCCCTAACCCTTTACGACTACAAATAATTGCCACCAGAGAGAGATAGCAAGACCACTGACACAACCAGAGCCACATATCACTCACACCTATACACCACTCACGCACCCCACAACACACACCCCAACACATTAACGTACACACTCTCACCTACACACCTTACACAACAACCATGGCACCACAAAGACACCCCCGATCTCAGAGGAGTAGCTAAGGGTCATGGTGGAGGAAATCATCAGGGTAGAGCCTCAGCTATTTGGAGCACAGGTGCAGCAGATATCTATAGCTAGGAAATGGAGCTATGGCGGAGAATCGTGGACAGGGTCAATGCTGTGGGACGGCACCCAAGAACTAGGGATGAAATCAGGAAGAGGTGGAACGACCTACGAGGGAAGGTACGTTCCATTGCAGCAAGACACCAGCTCGCTGTACGGAGGACTGGCAGTGGACCCCCACCTCGTCCCCCACAACTAGCAACATGGGAGGAGCAAGTCTTGGCAATCATGCATCCTGAGGGCCTGGCCAGAGTAGGAGGAGGACTGGACTCTGGTAAGTCAACTCTCTACTACTACTACCTCCTTACCTGCATGCCATCACATACCCTCACCCAAATTCCCATCACTCCACCATCTTCCACACACCCCACCATCACATCCCACTCATTCCAATGCCAAGCCCTGCATGCACTACCAATGCATGGACATCACTCACAGCCCTGCATGGACACTTATCACCAAAGCATGCACAACAGAGAGAATCAGCTAGCCTACCATATACCAACTTACACAAGTGAAAGCTGCCAGGGCAAATACAACCAAATAGGCAACCCACTGATGCACAATATGCCACACACAGAAACAATAACACATCATTTACATCCCCACAGGTATCCCAGCCAATGTCATCGGAGAAGAGGTGCCAGCACTATCCAGTCCCTCAACTGAAGAGGCCCACAGTGAGGACAGAAACTCCGCTCGCCTGGATGACCAACCTGGCCTATCAGGACCGCTGGACAGTCGGTTATCCAGGCCCAGTCACACACCACCACAGAGCCTCCCCCATCTGGAAACACTACCACAGCACCCTCCCAGCGTACCCACACCTCTGTCCCCAGGACGTCAATCAGCAGTGTGTCCACCTCTACAGGGGTCCCAGGGCACACCTCATACCCAAGACAATGAGGGACCTGGGGTCAGTGGCAGTGGGCACACGGTTCAGGGGACAGAAGTGCAGAACAACAGGGACACTGGGAGGAGTGCTGTGCGCCAGGGGGAGGATAGGCCCAGGGAACTGACTCTCCAGGAGGTACTCACCAAGATCCTGGGAGCATATCAACGTTCCCAGGACACAATGGGCCAGATCCTGGACAACGTGCAGGAGAACAGGCAGCTGCAGGAGGGACAGTACCAGGGGATCAGGGAGGACTTGCAGGCATTTAACACCACCCTGGTCTCCATTGCAGGGGTGCTGGCAGACATGGCCAACATTATGAGGGAGGAAGTCTCACAATAGCGGGCCCCTGCCACTAGCCAGAAATCTGAACTGCCTTCCACCTCAGTTGCCGCTAGTGGACAGGAGGCCCCACCACAGGACTCACAGGCCACCAGCACCCGTCCCCCTGCAGAAGGAGAACCACCCCGTAAACAAGACTATTGCCAAGACCCCCGCCAGGAAATGAGACTCTCCTGATTGTCACCCTTCTGTCCCACTCTGTCACCCTGTCCACCTTGAACTGCCATTGCTCCCCTTTCTATGACCCCTTGAACACCTGTGCTACAAATAGACTGGAACAATACCCTGGACTTTCCTCCATCATCACCCTATCCCAATGCACTTGCCCCTCTTCTTCTTAACACTTCAATAAACACCCTTGGAAATGAAACACGTTTGGAGTATGTTACATTTTTAAAGTATGTATTCGCTTAAGCAGGTTCAAACATTGCAAATCAACTGTACAGTAATTGTGCACATAGGAAAGGCCTGTATTTGGCTGCAGTGATCACACCAGGAGCAGCAGTGGGGCACCAACATCTGTAAAATGAATTACCAAAGGGTACAGTAAGTGGGCATAGAAGTGGGAAATAACAGCATGCCTGTGCCAAAGATATACAAAATAATGACAATGAAATGGAAAGTAACACTGTCTGACCTATGTGTCATTGGAAGTATTGTATCACTGCTGTTCTGTTGTCCTCATCCTCATCCTCTGCCTCCTCATCCTCACTGTCTACAGGGTCCACTGCTGCCACACAGGCATCTCCAGCCTCCTCCTCCTGCAGAAAAGGCACATGGCCTCTCAAGGCAAGGTTGTGCAACATGCAGCATGCCACGATTATCTGGCAGATCTTCTTGGGTGAATAGCACAGGGATCCACCTGTTAGATGGAAGCACCTGAACCTGGCCTTCAGGAGGCAAAAGGTTCTTTCGATTATCCTTCTTGTTGCCTATGTGCCTCATTGTAATGTTCTTCTGCCCTTGTCCTGGCATTCCTCACAGGTGGTCAGTAGCTATGATAGGTTGGGGTAACCAGAGTCACCTGCAAATATCGAGGGACAACATTTAACCACCCACTATCCCATATGGCACACAACATACCCATAAACCAACACCTACTGGGTGGGAACCAGGGCTTACCTATTAGCCACACCCTGTGTCTCTGTAGTTGGCCCATCACATTTGGGATGCTGCTATTCCTCAGGATAAAGGCATTGTGCACCGACTCAGGATACTTAGCATTGACATGGGGATGCACTGGTCCGCCAAGCAAACCATCTGTACATTCATGGAGTGGAAACTCTTACGATTTCTGAACACCTGTTCATTGTGACGGGCTGTGACAAATGCAATATGAGTTCCAACAATCACCCCAATTATGTTGGGGATATGTCCCATTGCATAGAAGTCAGCCTTCACTGTGGCCAAATCCTCCACCTGGGGAAAAACAATGTAGCTGCACATGTGTTTAATCAGGGCAGACAACACTTTTGTCAGCACTATTGAGAACATTGGCTGTGACATTCCTGCTGCCAAGCCCACTGTCACTTGGAAAGAACCAGTTGTCAGGAAATGGAGCACTGATAGAACTTGCACAAGAGGGGGGATACCAGTGGGGTGAGGGATAGCAGATATCAGGTCAGGCTCCAATTGGGCACACAGCTCTGTGATTATGGCCCTGTCAAGTCCATAGGTGAGAATGATGTGCTGTCCTCCAGTGTTGCCAAGTCCACCAGGGGTCTGTACACGGGGGTATGTCTCCATCTCCTATTCATCCACAGCGGTAGCAATCTAAGGGACAAAAGAGTGAGGAGCCGGTCACAAAATGAACACTGGAGCCACAACAGTACAATGTATGATGTCAGTTTGTAATGGGTAAGTGGGATTTTCCCTGTATGTCCAAATTTTAACTGTGACACAGTTACTATCCAGGGCCTGCACCCCCCACAAAATGGCATCCGCCTGTCCTGTGTGGAGGGACAGGTACAAGTGAGGTAATTCCACTGACGTTGTGCGCCATTACAGGAGGCGGTCGGGAACCGCCGTGCAACTCCTCATTGGTTAACATTGGGTGCTATGGGGTACAGTGCACATTTTCAACACATAAAATAGTGTCACTCAAATAGTGTTCAAGGGTATTATTGTAGTGCAAATACGTGGCTGAAAAGTGCAATGGAATGAGGTGATGGTGGAGGAAAGTCCAGGGTATTGTTCCAGTCTTTTTGTAGCACAGGTCCAGTGTCCAACGGGCCATAGGAAGGGGAGAAAAGGCAGTTTAAAGTGGACAAGCTGACAGGGTGGCACACAAGGGGAACAATCAGGAGAGTCTCATTTCCTGGCAGTGGTCTTAGTCTTGGCAAGTGTCTCTGGCTTCTGTCTGGGTCGAAGGGAATGTTTGCGGGGTGGTTCACCTTCTGCAGGGGGAGGGTGCCTGTGGCCTGCGGGTACTGTGGTGGGGCCTCCTGTCCAATAGCTGCAGCGGATGTGGTGGGCTGGTCAATAGACTGGCTAGTGGTAGGGGCCCTCTGCTGTGCAGTCCATTCCCTCACGATGTTGGCCATGTCTGCCAGCACCCCTACTATGGAGATCATGGTGGTGTTGAGGGCCTGCAAGTCCTCCATGATCTCCTTATGATGTTCCTCCTGCAGCCGCTTGTTCTCCTGCATGTTGTTCAGCATCTGGCCCATCGTGTCCTGGGATTGTTGGTAGAATATAGAATGAGGGGTAAAGACTGTGGAATAACGGATGAAGAGTGATGGAAGAGGGTGAGTTACTGTGGGATTAGGAGAGAAGACTAAGGAGCGAGGATAGAGTTGTGAAGATGAGGAGTCAGGGAGGCACAGCAGACAATGAGCACTGCGAGGGTGCTGGGCAGGGTGACCCTGCCCTGCCTCATGCCAAATGCATGGGCAGTGCATGGGTCCCCCCTTTGCACCTTTTCTCCGACAGCCTTTTCATGGTAGTAAAACCACCATGAAAAGGCTGGTGGAGAACAAGGTTGTAATCAGCAGGGCGGTGCTACATGCAGTGCTACCCTGGATGATTCTGACCTGCACCTGCCGTCAACCCGTCGGGATCACGATTCCAGCTGAGACGCGGAACACCAGCGGTCTGACAGCCAGGGTCATATTGTGGTGGTCGGATTGCCACAGCAGCAGGGGTCCTGACTGCTACCGTGTGTCTGGCAGTCTCTGTCCTCAAGGCCAACCTGTCTGCAAAACCAAAAGAGCAGCCCTTTGCCTGTGTCCATATTAGAACTGCTGAGTTCTCAACGTGAAGCTTTGTACTTGCCAAAGGAGCTAATAGCCTTTGCACAGTAAAAATTCAAATGTGGGATTGTTACTGGCAGGATACATAAACGTTAGAGAACACATGTTTAATATAATGCACCCTACATTTAAGGCTCAATTTCTGCCTTAAGGATGACTTACAAATATTGAGAGGGAAGGTTTGGGCTTTGCCATTACTCTAAATGACAAAGTCGAGTTAGCAATGTAACAATTGCTCTGTCAGCCAGCAGTGGCACATGGGAGTCATGCTTTTGCTTTGTCACAATTGTGATGACACCAATAAGTGCCTCAGTCCATGACCCTTGTAGGCCCTGAGTACCCCTGGTACCAAATAACAAGGAACCTATAAGTGAGTTTACTTATGTCAATGTGGGTGAACCAATCAGAAATGCACCATTTTCAGGTCGGAGCATTGGCACTGAGGTCTGTTTAGCAGGCATCAGTGAACCTACTGAGTTGAGCAATCAGCAGCATCTGTCTTAAACATGGGGGTTAATCACGTATAAGAAGGCATTTCCTTACACATGAAGTCAATGTTAACGAGGAGGAAGGAGCTCATTTGACTTATATAATGACGTTAGCATTCCATAAAGAGTAGACCCTCCTGCAGAAATGAGGGAAGATTAGTGCAGCAAGTGCTTCTTTAGCACCATGGAGGCACCAAGAAAAAATAATGGCCACTTTTTTGCTGGTATTTGTGTATTAATTGTACCAGTCAGAAAAGTGAAATTACATGTGCTAGTGAAATAATGGTCAATTGGCAACCCTATCCCTCACTCATTTATCTTCACTCCTAATCTCTGTCTTGTACCACTGCCCCAATCCTCCCTCCTAATCCCACACTCATCACTCCAATATGTTATGCGTTTCTCCTTGTACTTTAATACTCACTCATTAATCTTCGTCTCTCACTTTTCTTATGTTATCCCTAACTCTTCAACCTAATTTCCTCATTACTCATATTTTACTCATTTGTCATCTCTCACTCCTCAATAGTCATCTCTTACTCCTTATGCCTCACTAGCCATTTATTGTCCTTCACTCCTCATTCCACACTTCTCATCCCCCCAGTCCCTTGATCATCATGCCTCATTCCTAAATTCCTCATTTATCATCCATTGATTATATCTTCAATTCTTATGCCTCTCTCGTCATGCCACAATATTTATACCTCATGTCTCATACCTCTTTTTGAATCTTACATCTTATTCTGCACTCATCACTCACTACTCATTTTTAGTTTCTTGCTACTAAATCTTTACTCATTTTACCCTTCATCTTTCTTCCCTCATTCCTTATCACTCATTCATCAGTCTTCAGCTCTCACTTATAATTTCTTGCATCTCACTTCTTTCCCTTCTCTCCCCTTTCATTACTTTCATGGTTAACTCATGTCTCACCTTATTTCTTATCCGTCAGCGCTCATCCCTCATGTTTCTCTCCCCATACCTCATCTCTCCACACCCTTTACTCCTCATGTATCGCCTACCTCACCTGTGGCTTCTCAGCCCTTCCCGTCTTCACTCCTCATTCTTTACTTCTCTTCTATCATACTTAATGCTCCAATTGTGGTTTGTTGGTTTTTATCCTCATTCCTGACCATCCGTCAGCCATCCTCTAATTCCGTACATAATTCATCCCTCAGCTCTCATCCCCAATCATCCCTTCACATCCCTTACTCTGCATCACTCAATCTATATTTTATGTTTCATCCCTCATTCCTCAGTTGTCCCTCCACACTCCATCCTTTATTCCTTCTCTCTCTCTCACACTCTCTCCACTCACTCGTTATCACTTATTTGTCACACTTCACTCTTCACCTCTTTTTATTTCCTCATCCCTCACTGCTCATGCCTCCCACTCGGCTTCTCCTTCACACCTCACCATCACCACTCAATCCTCATCCCTGATTCCCTAAAATGTCCACCTGAACCCTCTCTCCTCATTACACACTTTTCTCCTTGGGCTTCATTCCTTGTTTCCTGTTCCTCAGTCCTCACTTCTCATTTTCACTTCTAATTCCTCATTCTTCACTTCTCATATTTCTTCCCTCATCCATCAGGCCCCACTCCTCACTTCTCATACCTCATTTTTTGTCCCTTATTCTTCATGTTTTTCACTGCTCAGTACTCAGCCCATGGTCCTCATCCCTCACCTTTCATACCTCATGCCTCAAACTTTACCTCTCACTGCTCACTCCTTGTCCTATACTTCTCTCCTGCTGTTCATTTTTCACTCCTCACTTATTACCCCTTATCCTGCAATACCCTTTCACATTTCACTGTTAATCACTCAATCCCCATACCTTACTCTTTAATTCTCATCCCCTACTCCTCATTCCTTACTCCTCTTCCCTCACCCTTAATATTTGGTTCTGTGTTTTTACTCTTCAGTCTTCATTCCTCAGCCTTCACTCAAATATGTATGTGTGTGGGTATGTGTTTTCTTTTTTACTTTTTTGAGGGGAACCCTCTCTTTTTTATTCTTTTACCTCTACCCTAACCTAAACCCTAAAATGATCTGTACATCCCTCTACCTCTAACCGAACCTAAAAAAAAGTTAGTTGAAAAAATTAAATGTGTGTTATATTTATTTTATTTATTTTTATCAGTTCATACCCTTTCAGACTATGTGACATTCATTTCATTATGTCATATTAATTTTAAAGCAAATCACCAAATGTTCAGTGCCCACCATATTCATTTAAAGGTAAGTCACATTCATTTAAACATGGTTCGTGCTAATTTAAATATGTGCTTTATTCATATCAATGCATGCTATTTTTACCTCACCGTTTCATATTCATACAAAAACGTGTCACACTCATTTTCATAAATGTCATATTAATTTTGGTCAGGGTCATTTTAATTTCACCAGAAGTAATATTCATTTCAAAGTGGTTCATATTTATCTTAATGTGTCATATTACTTTTAATGAACATCATTTTCATTTAACTAGATGTCATAATCACATTAATGCTTAATTTTAACATGGGTCATATCCATATCAACATGTCACATTAATTTCAATGCATGATATTTATTTTGATGTTTACTATGTTCATTTCAAAGCATGCTATTTTCATGTAGGCAATTGTCACTGTAATTTCAGCATTTGTCATTAATTTTAAGACATGCTGAATTAATTTTAAATGGGCTCATTCATTTCAATGGATGTCATAATCATGTTAGCATGTCATATTCTTTAAAATGTCAAATTCAAATCAACAATGATTATAAAAATGCTAGCATGAGTCATATACATGTCAACACATAATAATATTAATTTAAATGTGTGTCGCACTACTTCTAATGAAAGTCATAGTCATTTTGATAAACCACTTCATTTCAAGATTACTCATATTCACTTTAAAGCACGTCAAATTCATTTCAATGAAGATCATATACATATTAACACACCTTATTCATTTTAACCTGTGTTGTATCCCTTTCAATCAGCTATATTTGTTTTAATGGTTGTCATATTCATATTAACACGTCATATTCATTTTAAGATGCCATATCTGTTTTAACATGTCATTGATTTTAATATGTATCATATTAACTTCAATGCATGCCATATTCAGTTTGACAAATGCCATGAACATTTCTGCATTGGGGATATTCTTTTCAAGGCATGTCAAATTAATTTCAATGGGGCATATATTAATTTCAATACATATTTATTTTAAGTCATCCTATCTTCATTTTCGTATATGTCATAGTCATTGCAATCTGAGTAATATTCGTTTAACGCAATTCACATTCATTGCAACATATCTAATGTTCATTTCAGTGTATGTCATCTTATTTTCAATGTGCACTATATTATTTTCAGAATATAATATATTCACTTCAGTAACTTATATTTGGTTTAATTTGTCAATTCATCATGTCATATTCCTCTTGGCATATGTCAAACATTTCAAGAAATGTCCCATTACTTTTGATGCACATTGTATTAATTTCAGTGCTTGCTGCATTATTTATGGTGGGGGTCTTGAATCTGTATCTGTATCTTATCAGTAAGCATATGCACATCTAACTCTATTAGCAAGGTTTCAGATCTGCAATAGATTGCACTCAATAAGTCCCAACTTCACCCCCTAATCATACATCATCTGTCCCTATTTCATCTTCTGCATAGCTCCAGTTCTGATGCTGCTCTATGAGCCAAATGGGCAAGGAATACTTCTTGATCTGAGTGGCATGAATTCCAAATAACTTTCAAGCTGTTATTGACTGTACACAATTTCTTGTTTCCAGCACTTTGTCTGAGGAGAGAGTCGTCTACCCATGGATCTCCAACACATATATGTCTGTAGACTATAAATGATGTAATGGGCAAGGGGCCTCCAAAGCAAAACAAAATCATGTTCTGGGTTGCTCACAAATCTGATCAATTAGAGGCAGTCTGTTCTCATACAATACTCCATGATAAACATAGAATACTGGTTAGGTGCATTACCTTTAGAATGGTGCCAGTCACTAAAGACTCTGGTACCTGGGAGACCATATTTGCTAGCACATATACCATTATGAATGGTACACTCTCTGTTGAGGTATTACCAGAATTCTTCAATCAATACAAAATAAATATGGTGTCTCTGCAGCACTTACTTTGAGCTTAAAATTGATGGGTAACTTTGTTGTGGTCTCTTCAACAGTTGTCAGTAATGTTAGAGAGGTAGTGCCATTGGTGGCAATTTGCCATGCTGGCAACCATACCACTACCTCAGGAACAGCAGAAGACTAAATAGAAAAAAGCAGACAGAATCTGCACCCAAGCAGGAGTCCAGTAGGGGCAATTATGATTTGATGGACCATAAATAAGTAAGAGGGGCGGATCAGTATCATAATACTCCAGGACTCTAGAGACTTGGTGCTCAGAGAAATACTCTGCAGATAAAATGAGCAGTCAAGCTGAGTATTGTGGAAAAGGCGAGAAAGCTGAGGGCAGTCTGTGAATTTAGGGAACAATGTGAACAAAGAGGAGAAAGGTTTGGTTTCAAAAGCTGATTATAAATAGAAGAAAGTGGCAGGTTGACCACAAAAAGAATAAAAATGCCCAAAGAATAAAAGTGCTTCTGGGGACTTAGGCATAGCCAGCAGTACCTCTAGACAGCGCAGAGGAAGTAGCAATGGTTTGTTTGACTCTCAAGGAGCATCTAGTCACCATTCATGAAAAAAATATTCAAATAGAAACACCAGATGGACATGTAAATTCTTCCTGTAGAGTTTATAATGTAGAAATACAAATTGAGGGTGACATATTATGCATTGTAAAAGTAGTTTTCTAGTCACACTTGCCCTATGCTTATATGATTGTTCTAGCTGAGGACGAAGGTCCTTCATTCTTGTTAAGGGACAAGCCTCATGGGACAGTTGTAATACTTGAAGCGCTTCCCTAGTGCCTTGGATTTAACAAACAAATATGCACATAAATGGTCTGTGAATCAAACTCCAGCCTTGTTTAGAAAGGGTGGGTGGGACAAAGAACCCATGTCACATATGATTCCTCCTCAAAGTGAGGAGCAGGTACATGCTCAATATCTCTTGAAGGCAGAGGCGAAGCACAACATGAAAATGATTCTGACACAAATGCAGTATCATGGATTGATAATACCCTATCATTTAACTATGAACACACCTTTCTTTTCAGTGATTAATCCAGCAAATTTCTATTGTATTTTACTAGACTGTGAACATGTGATTTCTCTATTACACACATACCCAGTGTGCAATGATCATAGTACTGGACTAATAACAAATGTGGTCAGGAAAAGAAATAACATGACTCTTTACATTGCAAACAAATTCTTTAGTCAGAACATCCTGGATGAATCACAATACCTAACCATGTTCACATTTGGTATTGATGTATATGAGATTACCACAGGGCTATAACAACAATCCAGATATATTTGCAATGAGAACAGTGGAGATTCTGCAAGACAATCCTAAGTAGTCCTACATTGATGACATATGTTACTGACAATGACTTAGGTGAAAATTTAAAAAGGGCAGACTGAATTGTAACTATTTGAGCCCAACATTGATATACAAATAACTTATGTAAACAAAAGCTTGCCTTCCTTAGTGTGACTGTATTGGAACATGAACTATCCAGTAACTGGGTCCAGGACTGAGTCCAGAGAAATGTGCTACTTTGTAACTCACAGAAAAAATTATACACACACATGAGGTTCTTCAGTTGTAGAATGGCTTATCTACTCCATTATGCTGAGCGGATGAAGCCTTTATATGATTTAATTTAGCCCACCTTTTGTTAAAGGAACTGAACAGCTGTGAATATGGCTATGTTATGTGGGCTAAAAACAGATATGTTAGAGATGAAACATTTGCAAACGTACCAATACCAACATCTAGTAATTAGGATTATTATACTAGGCTATACATGTGTTTTATTTGATGAGACAAATAGCCCGCAGCCAGAGTTGACTGAATGTGTGTGAATTATGTCAGTGGTGGGTACAAAGGGCCTCTAGACAAAATTCAAGTGATCGAAAATTTGAGTGTGATCCCTGTAAGGAAATGGATTACTATTTAGGGAGGGGTCACCCACCTAAAGGTTTAATAACACTAACTTGTCAGGGTGAACCCTAAAAGTCACTAAATTAACCTGAGCACAATCCCCTGCTAACATGGGCAACAGCAGATATAGGCTTAACTTAGGTTAATGTGCTAAGAATTTATGCAGTACAACAATGGAAATAAAGTACAAACGGCAAACAATAAAAATCCGAACAACAATACAAATCCCACTCAACACCCATCTAGAGCCCTTCTTTCCTCTTATGTCAGCTTACTCTTGGTGCCAATGATAAAAAGAGAAATGGGCATGGGCATCATTCTTCTGTCTTGCAGCTCAAGTAAGGAACTACCTCCTGCCTCAGCACCTCAAGATTGGGAGGAATATCTCTGTGAAAACTTGGCTATTCGATCAAGCCTTTTGAGGGCTTTACCTGTGGATGTGGTGAATGGTTGCAGATTTTTTAGTGCTGGGACACTGATGAGTAGTTGTTCGTGCTTTATAAATTATTGATTTAAATTCTTGATTGATTTAATTTAGAACACAATGAGTGAAATGTGATAGACAAAATGATACCAAAATGACAAAAATCCAATAAGGGGAACCAGAGATATGAGTTTTTATAGTTTTATCTGTAATTAGCGCATACAAGAGATGCCATATGCAATGATACTCTATCACTGCAGTAGTTAACAACTTGGGCGCACTTATGGGCTGGCAGGGATGGATTCCGAGGTTGGATACACCAAGTGGAATGACTCAGTCAAGGATTTTTTTCATGGAACTTAGGGCCACAATTACAAGAATCTGGCACATCAGCCTGTGCGTCAGATTTCTTGTGCTGCCCTACGATCCCCAAACGACGCCATTGATGCACTGTATTTACAATACAGAGCTCCATGGCGCACATTTTCACACATGCTTCAGAAATTCTGACACATCTATTGGCACTAAACTCATGCATTGCTGGACTAGCGTAAAAAAAAATGAGGCTATGCCAGAAATGTGAGGAGACACCCATTGAAAAAAGCCCTGCATCCATTTTATGCCTGCTCTGAGCAGACGGTAAAATTCTGATGCAGTGAAGTCGCAGAATGACTCAGTGAAAAGTTGTATACTTAACTGCGTCAGTTCTGAATGGTTCTTCCCTTGGGAATGCCTACCCTGCATACATTATACCTGGTCCAGGTATAATGTGACGCAAGGGTTTAGAAACTGATGCATTAGGCCCAATGGGTCACTTTGTAAATCTGGAGCAGTGTAGAGCACTGCTAGCTCCACTGCTGCGTTGAAAAAAAGTGGTGCAACCGTGGTACAAAGGCCTTGTAAATGAGGCCACAAGTCTGCAAAATGGAGGAAAAAGTCTTCCAGTGGGGCAAGGTAGCACACTGCATCTGGTGAATACAACGCAAAGTCAGACAGTTGTTGGGCGACAGCTCATTGGTGCTGCTGGTTTAGGCGGGAAAAGCTCAGAGCATTTTAGTATCTCACCCGCCAAAGTTTCCAACTGTCATCAAGATACTTTTCACACCTTCTGCTGCTCAAGTTTTTCTTGTTGGGGCTTGTGGGCAGATTTGCCATTCTTTGACACAATGCAAAGCAGCAATGTGACTTGACGTATTGTGTTGTGTGAAAGCGAGAGGGCAGAAATTATCCTTATTTAAAAAATGTGGAGCATTTCTGCTTCCTTCAGGTGCTAGCACACTGTGTGCTGGCTAACGCAAGTGCAGGCACCCTTTCTTCCCATAGTGCAAGGGTGTCCAGTTACAGACTGTATTGTTTTTCGTAGGAAGGAACAACGTATTGAACAAAAGCAATCCTTGGAGGCATGCTTCTCTTTCTGTGTGTGCTGCAAAATGCAGCACGAGTGGCAAGAGGAAATAACCAGGAGAAATAAAGCTATTCCACCTTGTTACGCCTCTGTCAGGTAGGCCCAACATTTTGGCCCAAACGCAGGTTTACAAGTCTCTGTAAATCTGGGTTTGCCTCCAAATACATTGGTGGATGCATGGGAGCACCCATGATCCACCCATGTAACGACTACCTGACTAAACCATGCAAAGTCACATTATGTGGCTTAGTAAATCCCAGTCAAGGACTTGCATTGTCTAGCACTGACTTCCGTCACGCAAGGACAATTCAGGACCTTAGTAAATCTGCCCCTTAGTCTCTACTGAGAAAGCAGGCTATAGCTGATGAGGGCTCAATATAGGATTCCTTCTTGCTGAGAGTAGGCTGAAGTAGATTTGCTGCTCCGGAGAAGTCCCAACTAGGAGACCTTTGCCGGATTGGCTCAGGTTGTTGGTCCTGGTCTTCCAGTGGCTAGAAGTCAGAAGTTATTCCAAGTTCCAAAACTTTAAAGGGTACATCCCTTTTTCCTCAGCTCATAACCTAAGGCTTCCAGATTCGAGGAGAGACACTTAGGACTTGGGCTTGATCCAGCAATGGCTTGAGTAGGGTCCATTGCAGGTCAAGTTTTGACTGTGCAACTGAGAATCAACCTATTCATGCATTTGTCTGTTGCACTGTAATTAACTGCAAGCAGGTGTCAGTCAAAACTCAAGAAAGCATACATACGACCACTCTGGAGGATAATTAACCTTGGCCCAGAAGTTCCACAACCACTACTGTTGTGTAGCCATTTTAGTTATAGCTCCATGCACGTTAGTTTAACACACTAGGCCGCTGTGCACTTTGACCTGGATATATTTTATGCGGCTTCTCATTGTTATTTTCAGAATAACCAGTTTTACTGTCTTGTTTTATTTTCATCTATCTAACTGTTTTTGCTTAGCCCAGCACTGTGTTCTCAAACAAGACATTCTTGATCACTTTATGCTTCAGTCAAGGCTACAGTTTGGTACATTTCCGGTGAACGTGGTAGAAGTTTAGTCTCCAACATTCTTAGAAAATACACATCCTTACGTAGGGACATTTTATTAGAACATCAGCTGTGTTATTATAAAAATACTTCCTAGTCCCATTACACGTTAAGAGGGAGATTCCAGCCAGGGAACCACAACTGTATGCTGATTGCTGAACGCTTTGCTGCAGATGCTAACGCAGACTACAGGCCTTTTCTCAGGTATGAGGGTTGATGTCCTTCCGGGGGAACCTGAAAGGCAGAATTAGAGCTTAATATGCTGTGCTCAGATCATGGTTTAGGTAGGAAGTAGTCCATAAATCCTAGTGACAATACGATAGCGTTATTCTTATGCTTCACTCTCCTTGTCACCATTTTAATATTGTCATGTTGTGTCGTCCTGGTTATTGCAGCTCACGCTTTGCTATCTAAAATGCCGCCATTTTATTTTAACCAGTCATTAAAACTTATACTGCTTCTTATTGTCACTTATATATGAGACTGAATTGTGAATGAGAGAACCGGATGCGACCTGAGTGACTACGACTTCCCTGAGAAGTCTAATATGTCATGCGCTCGACTGCCCAATCATCCCTATCTTCTGGTAGAGATGAGGCACTGCTAGTTAGCTGGAGCAAAACCCGGATTTAGAGTGACAGGTGTCACCCACAGTGGGTCAGACTTAGTCTCCCACACCGTGGCCGATCTTGCTGCTCAAAATCCAGTAGTCTCATTAGAATAATGAGAGCCGACGCAACACTACTATAGCATTAAGTACCTACAAGTTGCTAAACTATGGAACTATCTTCCGACAAGAATATGAGCTGTTCATAACCACCTCGAATTTAGGAGAATGGTCAATAGCTCATCAATGTGAAAGGGCCCATGCGATTGTATTTACCAGAAGTCAACCCTTTATTACCCACAGCACAGGACAGAAGAGAATGCAAGAAAAAAAGCAAACCTGTTCAAAAATACTATTTAGTTTTCGACTATATATTTGCTTTCACCTGCACAATACGGTATGATTATCAAATAATTCTTGTTTGTATGGCCCCCATGAATGTGCAATGTACAATTCGTTTAGCAGAATACAAGGCCTTGGCACCTCCTTGCACCACATTAATGTAAATTGTTTTTATGCTAATGTGGCTCAACGAGGCAAAAATCACCGACCATATTTACAATGTGGTGCAATGCGCCACTTTGCAACCCCTAGCGCCACATTATGCCTGTGCCAGGCATAATGTGTGCAAGGGGGGATGTTCCAGCGTTAGGTGGCCTGCAAAAATCTACAAGATTTCATTGTGCCATTTTTAGAGTAATTTTTAATGCCTGCTCAAGGCAAATGTTAAAAGAACGCACCCATTGAAATCAATGGCCCTCCTTACACTTTGCTCCACTAACGTCAAAACTTTTGATTCTAGTGGAGCAAAGCGCCATAATAGCCTAACATTTTTTTATGCTATTGGCCTAACGTGCGCCAAGGTGCGCTGTATTGTAATGCAGCATGTTGTTAGGTGGAGGTGGGGAGGCTACACGAAATCTGGCACATCAGTACTGATGCGCTAAATATTTGTAAATCTGGGCTAAAGAATGAAACAAACAACTCCTCTTTTTCGGTGTCAGACCTACAGCTGAACATGTGTCTTCACTGTAGTTTGGATTAACAAATCTATTCCCACAAATATTAGTATGAAGGTGTGACAACTAGACATATGTAGTATGCATATGAATAATAATGTAACTAATGGTGTGACGTATCCTACACAACTCCAGTACAAGAAAGCACAATATCTAAGCATCTAATTTTTCAGCACATTCTCATGATAAGATAATAAAAAAATGCATGAGATTGCATCAAATCAAAGGAATACTAGAAATTGCACGAGACTTCATGGAAACACCATGATAAACCACTACCTGTATTTACAGTCACGGCTCGCAGTGGATACAGGGGGCAGGGCGGTGTGCGGGAGGTGGGGATATTGATAAGATTTAAAAATACATTTTAAAAAATGTACTTGCACGCCGCCGCTCCCCTGCCTCATCAGCAGCAGCAGACACAGGCTCCCATCCTGCCCTGCGGCCAATCATGACGCTGCTCAGATCAGCATTAGGATTGGCTGGGAGCATCCAGCCAGGGCACCCCCATGCAGACTGGGAGCATGTGTCTGCTCTCTTCAGCTGGCAACGCAGCGCTGGGCTGGAGAGATCACAGTGCGCATATGTGTTTGCTGGGCCGAGACGGCGGGGCAAACACACATGTGAACCGAGGGGAGTGCACATTGCACTCACCTCAGTGCTCATCGTCCCCAATGCCCTGCCCCTTTAAAGAATTTGCAGCGGTTGCTGCTGGTGGAGGGCGACCCTCTTCCACCACTACGTATTTGCGACCAAACAGTTGATACTGTGCTCGGAGAGAGTAGTGTTACCCCTCCATATCAACACTTCTCTTCAGGGGCCATAAGCGCAGCAAAATACTTATGTCGCACAAAATCATGTCTTCAATGTCCATTGTCAGTATTGCCACTTCATGTGATTGTATTGATTCACTTGTGCACGGTCATGTTTGAATCGCAGTAACGTGTTTCTCACCTTTTGACTCGGCCCTCACTAATCCTTTCTCAGCTAATGGGTACACTTCTATAATAAGGTAGGCTGCTTGTACTACTTGAATTGAATCATCGATTTGATGTTTGTACCAAGTACACTTACGTTTTTAAGAAAGTAATACATAGTGTTTCCTAATTAAATATTACAATGAAAAAACAGAACTTTCAAATATGTTTCTTAGAAATTTAATTAAGAGCACATTAAATGATTTATGATTAACTTGGAGAAATACATTTGTTGATAAAAAGGAAAGGAAATAATTCTCATGACAAGAGATTGGACCCTCGGTGGCAGGAATGATTTAAACAGCTTCTCTGGCATCATACACACATTTATACCATTCTACTTAATTTTCATTAAACACATATTGAACTGAAAGTAGAAAAATCACATCCAGACGTCTCTCATCATACTGCATCAACGTTTTTATGCCCTGTGAATTCATTACCAACAAAGGGTATATTTTATATCCACAACTACTGAACACGACATTCTTATGAGTTATCCAAACAAACAATATACCTTTTTTTGTTTCGTATTATTTTAACTGCCACAAATTCATTGTTCTTATGGTCCAAACACGTTACCACTTGTCCAAATGACCCTTTGCCTGTTAAATTGAGTGCTTCGAATCGGTATGCCAGATGGTCATGTAGCACCTAAAATGCAAGCAAAACATTATGAATAGAAAACATTTACCATATAATTTCAAACAATGGTTGGTCAATGAAACATTCTTTATGATCAGGCTTGATAGCGCAGCTGTAGCCAGATAATTATGTGAGAATCACCAGATAGCCTTTAGCTCCGCCCAAATGTTGGGATTATAGAATACATTTTTAGATTTGGCAGACATTGTGCTTCCACAAAAAAGTGCTTGCTCTCCAGCAGCTGTAGCCATTTTGTTTACTTAGAAGACTGCTTGACCTTGAACCTTCAGGGTCACACACGTGACATTATTATGCTATTAAAGTGGGGCTGATAACTTATTGTGTTTCTCTTTCTCTGACACCAGCACAAATGGGAGCAACAAGGAATGTATTGAAGTCCCATCACACTCCCCTTCCACCATTAACTTTAGACTTCATAGTGCAGATTGGTGTTTGTGACCAGTATGAGATTCATAGAGCTACATTAATCTACATGGATTTTAGGTCTGGCTTGACAGTGCAACTGTCACCTAAACTTATCAACAAAAAATAACTTTCAGAGTACTACTGAGAGAGGGGGTTAGGCTCCACCCACATTTTGGTTCCCCTGAGTACAGGACCTGATTGGGTCATACTTGTGTGCTTTCACAAAAAATACTGCATGTAGTGTACTTTTTGGCTTGTGGTAAAACTTGTACTCGATGCAGGCTGAGTTGGTTATGGTGGTAAGTCAATGATCATGGCAGTAGGCCTGATCTGTGTATGAAAAGTTATGATAAATATACTAGGCCTTACATATTTATTGTGAAATGCATGTGTTAAAGTCAAAAGACATTTAATTGTGGATTGTTATTATTCTATAATAAAATCTACAGATAGCTATTTTGTTACATGGAATCTCACAGATTTCCATAAGGGTTTTGATATTGGTTGCTCTGTGTGACAAATCATGGATATAAAAGGTTTGAGCGGTGAAAATCCTTGTTAGGCTGTTTTTGCTTAGCCAACTTTAATTTTGTATTATTTTCTAATTTTATGACTGAGTGTACATTGGTTGAGTTGTGAAAAAGCTTATGCTTAAAACTTCAGGCTTGAGTTGGTTATGGTGACAAGCTATAGGCCTGATTGGTGCACTTTGAAACTGTATATCCAATGCCCTAGGTCTGGTCTGCTTATCATGAACCACTGTCACAAAGGCATTTTGGGCCAGATGTATGAAGAATTTCCCTTGCGAGTCCCTAGTAGCGAATTATAAGAAATCGCTATTTTCGGCACGCAACATGTGATGTAACAAAATTGTGAGTCAGAAATAGCGATTTCTTAAAAATCGCGAATGCAATTTGCAACGTCCAAATACCGAATCGCAAAAACAATTGCGATTCGGCATTTGAAAATCGCAAATTACGAAAACGGTCACCTGGCACAGCCTGATGACATCACAAGCAGGAAGTGAGTCAGCCCATGCTGTTTCCAGGTACCACACCCACAGGAGCAGACAGACAGTCAGAGACCAGCCCCAGGGAGCAAGTTTATGAGAAAGCTAGGACCTAACACCAACATGGCCAATGCTGGTAATGGAAAGGAGAAGGGAGAGAGGAAAAGGAAGCTGAAATTCAGTGAGCAAGAATTGGAGGTGCTCACTGAGGAGGTGGTCAGGAGCCATGACCAGCTCTTTGGGAAGTGCTCACTCCAGGTACCAGAGAGTGAGAAGTGGAAACTTTGGGCTGACATCCAGACCAAAATCTGTGCAGTGGGGGTTGCGCAGCGCGCAGTGGAAAAGATACGCAAGAGGTGGTACGACCTGCGTTCCTGTGCCAAGGAGAGGGTGGCCAGCAGGCTAATGGAGGCAAGGAACACAGGAGGAGGACCATCCACCCAGACACCCTCCACCCCCATGGAAGACCTGGTGGAGTCCCACTGCTTCCAGAAGCTGTCAGTGGGGTCACTGACATTGACACTTCCGGCACACCCAGCACCAGTAAAGGTAAGTCCAATTATGATATGTAACCCCATATGTGCATGTACAAATGCCCCTTAGGAAATAGCAAGTAGTGCAAAGCATTGTGATAAGTAGTCCATTCCACATCTTACATGCGGCACAACAATGCCTTATGGGAGTGGTAGTCCACAACCCAGAGCGGAAAATAGAACATGGATAGCAATTAAGTATGCCAACACACAGTAGAACAAAACACACAGTTCATAGTGATACGATGTAAGTGTACATTTATTACCATTGTGCCACATTTGGTGATACATACATAAATGACATGCTGCACATTGTCGTTGCAGATGGCTCAGGCCCAGCAGCAGCAGAATGTGCCAATGTGGGGGATGCAGAAACACAGCCTCTGTCCGACTCTAACACCAGCGAGTCATTGTGTATAGCACCAATCAGACGCAGGGCAAGGGTGTTACCTCTCCACGATTTGAACCAGGACTCCGATGACATGCGGGATGAAGGCCACACACCACCCCCAGAAGCTGGATCCACAGGAAGGCAGCAGTCCCTGCCCCAGCGTCACTCAACTCCCCGCAGTGAAGATATCCTTCAACAAATTCCTCAGCTAGCAGTCTTGTGTGAATCCCGCTGTGGCGAAAGATGTACGAATCATGTGTGCTCCCTGGGTACCTGGCCACCAGATCAGTTATGATGTACGAGGCATTGCATATCACCTGTATGTTCATTGAATGTTGGTATTTACGGTTGCGGTACACATGCTCTGTGGTCGATGGTGGACAGATTGCAACATGTGTCCCATCTATGGCACCTAGGACGTGGGGAACTGTGCTATCTGGTAGAAATCTATTTTTGTCTGCTGTATTTACTGTGGGGTGTGGGGGAATCTGATGAACTGTTGTATCGTGCTCACCATGGCATTTAGAAATGCATTAAAAAATCTGGAGAGAGCACTCTGTGATACCCCTCCAGCTGCTGCTATGACCCCTTGATAGCTCCCTGAGGCAAGTAGGTGAAGGGAGCATAATACCTGCACATGGGTGGGTATGCTATTGGTCCTGTGTGTTGTGCACTGCAGTACGGGTTGTAGCTCAGCTATCAGGTAAAGTATCATGGCTGAGCTCAACCTGTACTTCTCAAAAATGTCCTCCTCAGTCTGGTCAAAAAGGGTAATGCGCACTCTGAAAATGCGCTCCTGTCTCCTCCTCCCTCTCCTCAAACCTGCCAAGATCCTCATTCTCCTCGCCATGACGTAGAGTGCAGCCATTGTGGAAAAGAGGCTGAGGCATTCTGGGCCTCTTTTTATAGGTTGCACCTGGTTACCACCTGGTTTCAATCCATAGTAAATTGCATGTGCAGAAGGCCATTCTGCGAATATTCGCAAATTGCGATTTTTTGATGCATCAAATTGCAACATGGTTTAACGTGTCGCAATCTGCGTATCGCAATTTGCAACACAAAATACTGAATCTGTATTTGCGAGTCGCTATTCGGGCTCGCAAATTTGGGATATCCAAATAGCGATTCGGTATTTCATGTCCCAAATTGAGATACGCAGATTGCGACACGCTAAATCATGTTGCTTCGCAAAAAATAGAAATTTTTGCGATTCCTTGTTTTTGGCCTGCGAATGCCTTTCATACATCGCAAAACACGTTTTTGCATTCGCAAACGGCCAATTTCTGCGAATTGCACTGTTTGCGAATGCAAAAACGTTTGATACATCTGGCCCTTAGTGAGAAATTGAGTTTTCGGTTGGGGGAGAGGTGGTTACCCGTTTTCAGGAATCAAACATAATCCTTGTCAAGGTGAACTACCAAAGTCACTAAATTAACTTGTGCTTAAACCTCTGGTAGCTTGGTGCAAAAGCGGTGTGGCTTAACTTAGGGGAAAGTGTAAACTATTTGTGCACCACATCAGCAGTTATAAAGTGAAAACGCAACACAATAAAAATCCTAACCTAATTTAGGAAAATAGATCGTGATTTAATAAATAACTTGAGACCCACACAACAAAAATCCAATCTGTGGAACTGGAGATATTGAATTTTAAATGTTTAGATAAAGGCTAAAAGTCTCAAAGTGACAACTGAGGGTGTCTGTTTACACTGGACCAGAATGTGGGTCCAGATGTATGAAAAAAAAAAAAACACATTAAGGAGTACGGGGTTCTCTTATACATCAAGGGATGGACACCGAGGGTACCAATTGTGCTCATGGTTCCTCGTGGTCCTCTATTAGAGGAAAAGGGTCAGTATGAGATTGGTGAGCATTTATGAGGAAAAAAAAGGGGGAATTTCCTTTACGGACTAGGTGGTCTCACACACTATATAGTGTCATGCTACATCATTTTACCACCTAGCCCCACCCAGGTAGGTCAGTGCCACCTGGGCGGTCTCAACCTCACTGTTAAAAGAACAGGCGGGAGTGCGTAAATAAATTCTAGGTCTGGAAAGATCGGGATCCAGCTAATCTAGGGAATAAAAACACCTAAACAGGCCCCTGTGTAAAGTTACAATTTAATAATAGGGTCTGTTTGGTGTGGTTAAAAGCGTAGAGTGGGACACCTCTCTGAGAACAAGGACTCACAGGGTCACCTATCTAAAGAGTCATAGCCAACATGTTTCTGCCCTCAGTAGTGAGCCTAGGAAGGTTTCAGGGCATTCATCAGGGCATCGGATCCCTAAGACTCATATTAGGAGTTGAGAAGACACTGCTCAGTTGGTAACAGGTATGAGAAATAAAGTAATAAAGTAAACGGCCTACCTTACCAAGGAACTACCTTGAGGTGGCCTGCAGGGTATAAAACAGACAGACAATGAAGGCAACAGTGGAACACAACACTGCACAGCAAACCAACCCCACACGTGACAAGGAAAATTACTCATGCACAGAATAGATGCACTTATTGTAGGCAATATCCATGCACAGAGTAAGCATATACATATAGTAGGTACTACTACTACTGGGGGCAAGTGGAAAATCTTACCCTATCCCTAGAGGCTAGTGGCCTCTGGTATCCAGGAGGGGGAATGTCCCCTTATTGTCAAACACTAAGGTTCAAGTAAAAAAAGAAGAAAAGAGACATAAAATGAAAAGGTGAGGGGGTACACATATATAGAGAGGGAGGGTAACCCATTAAATGGTAGCATCTGTGGAAGACATTACACAGAGGGGAGGTCCAGCAGGGTACCTAAATTATCTAGTAAGGGGGGCTGGTTAGGAGATATCAGCCTGAAGAAAGTAAAAATGGAACAACCAAAAAAAGCACTTGTAATCTTAAATAAAATATATATATATATATATATGTATAGCGTAGGATTAGGTACAGAAAAGTAGGAGCAGAAGATTCTTATCTGTGTCTCCAGGGCGCCGTACAATCACTCACTGCATCAAAGGGGGCGCTCGCTGTGCTCCTATGCCATCCTCTCCTTGGACCGCTTGAATGAAACGGTCAAGGGGAGACGGTCTTTTAATGCAGTAAAACCGCGTCATTAACAGGATTGGGCCAAGTGTGTGTAATCACCGCCGCGGCCCGCGGTACAATCGTCAGGCAGACGTGGGGACCGGAAGCATGTCTCCCGCATCTGAACCGGCGCAGCTGACTCTCCATTGACGCGCTTCCGGGGCAGCCCGAGGTCGGAGATATCAATTTTTAAAGAATACACTGAAGTGTACTGCTTAACAGTATAAAGTGCCAACCATGGCTATCTGCTCGCACTAGACCAGGTTAAACCTGAAAGTTCAGGCCGACTGCGATGGAGCGCAGGTTAGATGCAAGAACTGCACTTAACTCACCGAAAAAGTACCCTTTTTGCATCAATGGAGATACAAGGAGCAGTCGATCCTCACTATGCAAGTGATGCATGGGTTCCGAGCCGTGCAAAGTCAGATATGACAGAAATTTAGGTGATGCGCTGTGCCATTGGCAATGCGATGTCCACAATCCTCGCAGCAGTGGTGACGTATTAGCATTGATGGAGATGTGCCGGTTCCAATTACTGCAATGCCATTCATACGTTGATTTTGGCTGGAGAAGCACTTTATACCCACTTCCAAGGGGCCAGGACTGAATTGGCACCACTTGGCAGGGCAAGACTCACAGCTAGCAGAGCATGCTTGCTGTAGCAGGTGAGTTGGAAATCTTTTACGTCCCTGACACTTCAATCAAGAGGCAAGCCAGCAAGCCATTGGAGTCACTTTGGTTCTGGGTTGGAGAGGTGCAGGTCCAGTGTAAGAAATGCCTCCTTGGCATGTTTACCCCCTGACTTTATGCCTTTGCTGATGCTAAGTTGTGACTTGAAAGTGTGCTGGGACCCTGCTAACCAGGCCCCAGCACCAGTGTTCTTTCCCTAAACTGTAACTTTGTCTCCACAATTGGCACAACCTTGGCACCCAGGTAAGTCCCTTGTAACTGGTACCCCTGGTACCAAGGGCCCTGATGCCAGGGAAGGTCTCTAAGGGCGGCAGCATGTCTTATGCCACCCTAGGGACCCCTCACTCAGCACATGCACACTGCTTCACAGCTTGTGTGTGCTGGTGGGGAGAAAAAGACTAAGTTGACATGGCACTCCCCTCAGAGTGCCATGCCAACCTCCCACTGCCTGTGGCATAGGTATGTCACCCCTCTATCAGGCCTTACAGCCCTAAGGCAGGGTGCACTATAGCACAGGTGAGGGCATATGTGCATGAGCACTATGCCCCTACACTGTCTAAGCAAAACCTTGGACATTGTAAGTGCAGGGTAGCCATAAGAGTATATGGTCTGGGAGTTTGCAAACACGAACTCCACAGCACTATAATGGCCACACTGAAAACTGGGAAGTTTGGTACCAAACTTCTCAGCACAATAAATGCACACTGATGCCAGTGTGCAATTTATTGTAAAATACACCGAGAGGGCATCTTAGAGATGCCCCCTAAAAACATACCTGACTTCCAGTGTGGGCTGACTAGTTTTTGCCAGCCTGCCACACACCAGACATGTTGCTGGCCACATGGGGAGAGTGCCTTTGTCACTCTGTGGCCAGGAACAAAGCCTGTACTGAATGGAGGTGATCCTCACCTCCCCCTGCAGGAACTGTAACACCTGGCGGTGAGCCTCAAAGGTCCGCCTTTGTTACAGCGCCACAGGGCATCCGAGCTAGTGGAGATGCCCGCCCCTCCGGCCACTGCCCCCACTTTTGGCAGCAAGAATGGAGGAGATAATGAGGAAAACAAGGAGGAGTCACCCCCCAGTCAGGACAGCCCCTAAGGTGTCCTGAGATGAGGGGACTCTTACTTTTAGAAATCCTCCATCTTGTAGAAGGACGATTCCCCCAATAGGATTAGGGATGCGCCCCCCTCCCCACAGGGAGAAGGCACAAAGAGGGTGTAGCCACCCTCAAGGACAGTAGCCATTGGCTACTGCCCTCCCAGACCTAAACACCCCCCTAAATTCAGTATCTAGGGGGCTCCCAGAACCGAGGAAGACAAATTCCTGCAACCTAAAGAAGAAGAAGGACTGCTGACCTGAAGCCCTGCAGTGAAGACGGAGACGACAACTGATTTTGCCCCAGCCCCACCGGCCTGTCTCCCTACTTCGAAGAAAACTGCAACAGCAACGAGTCCAACAGGGTTCAGCGACCTCTGAAGCCTCAGAGGACTACCCTGCATCTAAAGGTCCAAGAAGCACCCGAGAACAGTGGCCCTGTTCAAGAAACTGCAACTTTCTGTAACAAAGAAGTAACTTTAAAGACCCCACGTTTCCTGCCGGAAGCGTGAGACTTTCCACTCTGCACCCAATGCCCCTGGCTCGACCTGTGGAAAACTAACACTACAGGGAGGACTCGCCGGCGACTGTGAGCCCGTGAGTAGCCAGAGTTGACCCCCCTGAGGCCCCACAGCGACGCCTGCAGAGGAAATCCAGAGGCTCCCCCTGACAGCAACTGCCTGTAACAAGGAACCCAACACCTGGAACCAGCACTGCACCCGCAGCCCCAGGACCTGAAGGAACTGAACTCCAGTGCAGGATTGACCCCCAGGTGACCCTCTGCCTAGCCCAGGTGGTGGCTACCCTGAGGAGCCCCCCGTGCCTGCCTGCATCGTTGAAGAGACCCCCGGGTCTCCCCATTGATTCCTATCTGGAACCTGACGCCTGTTTGCACTCTGCACCCGGCCGCCCTGTGCCGCTGAGGGTGTACTTTCTGTGCCTGCTTGTGTCCCGCATGGTGCCCTACAAAACCCCCCTGGTCTGCCCTCCAAGGACACGGGTACTTACCTGCTGGCAGACTGGAACCGGGGCACCCCTGTTTCCATTGAAGCCTATGTGTTTTGGGCACCTCTTTGACCTCTGCACCTGACCGGCCCTGAGCTGCTGGTGTGGTAATTTTGGGGTTGCCTTGAACCCCCAACGGTGGGCTACCTTGGACCCAACTTTGAACCCTGTAAGTGTTTTACTTACCTGTGAACTTAACATTTACTTACCTCTCCCAGGAACTGTTGATTTTTGCACTGTGTCTCCTTTTAAAATAGCTTATTGCCATTTTTTGCCAAAACTGTATATGCTATTGTGATTATTCAAAGTTCCTAAAGTACCTAAGTGAAATACCTTTCATTTGAAGTATTACTTGTAAATCTTGAACCTGTGGTTCTTAAAATAAACTAAGAAAATATATTTTTCTATATAAAAACCTATTGGCCTGGAATCAGTCTTTGAGTGTGTGTTCCTCATTTATTGCCTGTGTGTGTACAACAAATGCTTAACACTACCCACTGATAAGCCTACTGCTCGACCACACTACCACAAAATAGAGCATTAGAATTATCTCTTTTTGCCACCATCTTACCTCTAAGGGGAACCCTTGGACTCTGTGCACACTATTTCCTACTTTGAAATAGTATACACAGAGCCAACTTCCTACATCCAGTCCTTCGCACTCCCACGCAGGGAGGGCAGCAGGTAGCACAGCAGGGCAAGAGTCCAGCAGAGTAGCAGTCCAACAGAGTGGCAGTCCTTTCAGCAGCACAGCAGTCCTTCTTCCTGGAAGAGTTTCCACAGATCAAGAAGTGTACCGATTTGGTGGAATCTAAGGTCCAGTACTTATACCTAGTTGTGCCTTTGAAGTGGGGGAGACTTCAGTGAGATGCCTCTGAAGTGCACAGAGTCCCTGCTCTTCTGTCCTGGCTATAGAGCCCTCTGTGTGGGTTCAGGACATAGCCTGTTCAGGTGTATGGGCTCTCTCTTCCATTCCACCCTGACCAAGGGGGTCATTCTGACTTTGGCGGGCGGCGGAGGCCGCCCGCCAAAGTACCGCCGTCAGAATACCGCTGCGCGGTCAAAAGACCGCCGCGGTAATTCTGATTTTCCCGCTGGGCTGGCGGGCGACCGCCAGAAGGCCGCCCGCCAGCCCAGCGGGAAACCCCCTTCCATGAGGATGCCGGCTCCGAAAGGAGCCGGCGGAGTGGAAGGGGTGAGACGGGTGCAGTTGCACCCGTCGCGATTTTCAGTGTCTGCTTAGCAGACACTGAAAATCTTGGTGGGGCCCTGTTAGGGGGCCCCTGCAGTGCCCATGCCAGTGGCATGGGCACTGCAGGGGCCCCCAGGGGCCCCATGACACCCGTTACCGCAAGAGCCAGGCTGGCGGTACGGGGGTCGGAATCCCCATGGCGGCGCTGCCTGCAGCGCTGCCATGGAGGATTCCCCAGGGCAGCAGGAAACCGGCGGGACACCGCCGGTTTTCCGTTTCTGACCGCGGCGGTACCGCCGCGGTTAGAATGCCCATGGATGCACCGCCAGCCTGTTGGCGGTGCATCCGCGGTCGTTGGCCTGGCGGTAGTCTACCGCCAGGGTCGGAATGACCCCCCAAATGTCTTAAGTAAGAAAATGCCAACTTTCTAAACGTTCAACAAAAGAAGTGGGGTTGGGCCTGTTTTATGTCAGCAAGGCTAGGCCACTAGAAACTAATAACAATGTGTGCCAGTGCCAAAACTACTTTAAAATAAAATTATTTAATCTCCATGATCACAAAAATTACTGTGATCACCTTTTATTTTACTTACACAATATGCTAGATGCTCATCTTTTTTAGAGTACACCTTTTTACAGTCATATACCAGAGGAACACACACAAAGAAAACAATGTCAATATGTCAAAATTAGGTGACTCGCTTAACAAACATAAACAACATACCAAATTTATAAACAGTTACATTACAAGACAATTGTGCCTCATTGCCACAACCTTAAACCAATAATGCAGTTTTCAGTTCCTGAAATTCCTTGCTCAAAAGAAGGGCTCCTATGGTTTATCAGTTAGTACATGACCCTGATCGGATCGAGCCGGAATGTGATTGACGGCATTTTGTGATCACATGAGTAAATCTACGTGTGCTTCAGTATCGGGCTGGTTGGCCAGTTCTTTAGCTTTCAATTTTCTCCTTTAATAGTTTATTTTTCATTTCTTTGCTATTCCTCTTTTTATGTTGATATTTCGTAAGACGATAGTAGAGCTCTCCAGGCAGTAATTAAGTTACTTTATTGATTGATTAGTTAAAATTGTTTCAATAGAAAATACTGTATAAATAGAATTCACTAAACATAGTAAAACATCTTGGCATATAGCAGCAGGAGCGACTCAATGCACATCGGTCAGTGACGCAACCAAAAAGTTACGTCCTGATTAGGCAACAGTGCAAAAGGCGCCTAAAATGTACGTGGAAAGTGCTCTGCGGGGAAAAGAAACGTGCAAAAATGGACTAAAATACATTAAAGCGAGCCAGGAGTTCAGGACCGCTACTGTCAATAGCTGGAACGATACTTTCTCCCTGTCCCAGCTGAAAACCAAAGGTCACAGCTGGGGGAGGTATGCTGACTGACAGAGAACTTCCTCTAAGACCTGCTTGACCCTTTGTAGATATTTTACCATTCGGGAGATTGCTCAAGTGTCCTCAGAGTTTATGCGTGCTGTTATTGCTTGTCTGCAGGAATGCACCCCCACCCCACCTGGATCCAGAATGTCCTGAGCCAGCAAGGCCGCAGATTTAGGGGAAATCTGCAAATACAGAAAGCATGGTTCGGGTCTTCTTTTGAGTGGCCACACAACCTACAGGGTTTCTCCTACTACTTTTTGCCAGGGTGCTGCATGTGCATTTGTGGGGAGGCTCCAAGGCAATATGTTAGAAAGTTTCCCCTGGTCCTGCTGCTGAAGGCTTCACCCTAGGATGGGTGTGGTTTTAACTGAGTGAACTATTTAGTATCATGCATGCATGGGCGCGATTCTCAAGGGACGCCGTGCCATTTAATGATGAGATTGTCTTGACATTTTGGCAGTTGTCTTTCTAAAATACTCAAGGGTGGGCATAGCAGGCCATAGCTGAGCCAGTCCTAGCTGGTCGATGGAGTCTTTGCTGTGTTTTCCGGCTGCTGAGTGGGGTTTACTGATTTCCAGGCAAACTTTAGCACATGATGACAAATGCTGCACGTAAGGTAACAAATTCCAGCCTAATCTGGTCTGCTGAGGTGTAACTTGGTAGATAAAATATTTCCCTATAGATTTTGATGACAGTGCTTTCCAGAGTGGTTGAAGCCATAAAAGGGCCTCACTTCTGTATGCCAAAGTTTGGACTATCTTAGCCCTCGTTATTTCGAACATGGGGCTGTAGGATAGTCCATTCAGGTTCCTAAAGAGTGCCCTGAGCCCTGCGGCCAGGACAAGCCCTTTTCCTCTTCATTTCCTCCCTATCTGGCTTAAAATGACCTTTGCTGTCAAATGTGAGGCTGAGGTATTTGTAATCAATGACTTCTTTGACATTTGAGTCTAGGGACCAGGTGATTTTACTACTCGATCTTCTGCAACAAATCATAATTTTAGTTTTCTTGGTATTGTCAGTCGGTTTCTTAACGAGTAGTCATATTTGGCATTCAAAAGACCCTGCATTCCCACCTTTGTATGGCTGATCAGCACTGGATCATCAATGTGTAGCAGATTTGATAGTGAGATGGTGCCAAACTTCGGGCATGAGAAATTACCGCTGCCAACAATGAAGTGAAGTCAGCAAGAAATAGATTAAAGAGCGTTGGCGCCAGATTACACCCCTGCTTTAGCCCTCATGATGTTGGGAGGGCCTTGAAGAGGCTGTCCCAGTGCCCAGCTTTATTCTGAACCAAGGGTAGGTATATAGATTTTCAATTGCTCTTAGAAGTGTTGGAGGTGCGCCCCAGTCCTTTAGCTTATTCCAGAACTGGTTTCTAGGAACACTGTTGAAAGCTGCTTTGTAATCTATGTAACATAGATACAGTGGTTGTTTGGTTGATTCTGAGACTTCTAGCAGGTCAGTGCCATGATGTTTGTCAGAGTCCCAGTTTTCTTTTGTGAACCTCGTCCGATTGACCGGGATAATTGATATGGTCCTAGCCCAGTCGAGGAGCCATTTCGATAAGACGTCCGCATAATACTTCGCCTCAATATCAATGAGGGCTATCAGCCTCTAATTTTCGGGTTTTGACTTGACGCCATCCTTGAAGATTGGTGAAATGATAGACCCTTTCCAGGAGGCTGGGTTTGTGGTGCCAAACAGCATTGATGAATAAAGGAGCCATATGCCCTGCCCATTTTGTTGGGTTGATCTTATTGATTGCTCAGGGAAGTCCATTCAGACCAAAATCGCCTGTGAATCTGCCTTTAATGATCTGACGTTTTATCATTTCCTCATTTAGGATTCACTCCTCCTCTGGAATGATGGGCGATGGATCTGAGTGGCATTGCTCACCTGTCGTGCCCACCCCTGGGCTACCCAGTAAGTCTGCTGCCTTTAAAGGGTTGTTTTTAAAGTGAGCAGGAAGGAATGAGGCCTAGGCTTCTTCAGGAAGATTTGATCTAGAGGGTATCGGTGCTCTGTCTTTTAGAAAGTTGACAGAACTCCAAAAGGCATTTGAGTTGTGGTGCGTAATGTCCCAAATGAGTGTCTCCCAGCAGATGACCGCTGTTTCCCTCCTTTTGGTCCAGATGGACCTTTTTAACTATTTTTTCTTTCTTGCGCCTGAGGTCAGATATGAAAACGTCATTCTGAAGGAGCCGCTGTGCTGCTCTCAGAGCTTTGTCGACCTCCCTTTTAAGTGTTACTATTTTTCTGCTTGTGGACATGTTCCGGTTGATGTTTGAGCTGTATGGGAGTTGACTTTTGAGGCATGTAATTGGGAAAAATACATTGTGAATGTTTCCCACTTGTTTCATGAAGAACTCCTATTGCTATGAGCCAGCTTGTAGTGGTTTTCACCTTCCTCTTCCTAGGAAGCTATGTTAGTTGCTGACCATTTTACCTTTCTTATGTCAGGTAAATATATTGATCCCAGAGGGTCTCCAGTTGGTATGTTCTTGGGCAACATGAGATCAGGTGCGTGCTCTCTGGTCTGTCTTCCTTTTTAAATGAACATACATGTTGTAATAGAGAAGAGGAAATAAATGTATAATTAATCAGGGAATTCCTATTGGCAGAGAGCAAGGGCATTGCAGATGGAAAGTCGTTTTGGAAGTGGCCATTTAACGCCCATAGGTCCAGATATTCTAATTTGCCAAGCACAATTGTGCCCCTTTTGTCTCTCCTCTCCATCTCTATGTCTACCTAAACTGGAATTTCCCATTGGTGCACTTTTGCCTCAATGATCTCGCTCGTTAGTGAAGAGTCTAGTAAGTGGGCATTGAAATCGCCTGTTACTATGGTCAGGGGGTACCGATGAAATGCCCCTAGTCTGATGAGACAGTCGCACATCTTCTTCAACGGGTCCACGGGTTCTTTATGGTTTGGCAGTGCATAAAGATTTACTAATTTCACTGAAAGGCCGCTGGTTACTGCTCGTATTTTCTGCATGACTAAATGCAATATTTGGTTGTTGTCTGAGTCTGTTTTTTGCTCCTTTGCGCTAATATTGATAGTTGTGGACAGGTAGATTGCAAGACCCCATTTACTGCATCCAAATTTAGATTTTTTTGGTCGCAGAAATTGCAAAATGTTAGAAGCCTGGGATGGCAATCGGTTCTTGAGCCCAGGTCTCCTGCAAGGAGTACCAAAAATTGTTGAAGGTAAAAGACAAGGGACCATATTTATACTTTTTTAGCACCGCATTTGCGTCATTTTTTTACGCAAAAGCAGCGCAAACTTACAAAATACAATTGAAAAATGACGCAAATGCGGCTCTAAAAAAGTCTAAATATGGGCCAAGGTCTTTGTCGTAAAGTTTGCTTTCTAAGCTGTGGATTTTCCGGGAGCACTGTCAGAGAGTTGTGTTACAAGTTCCGAAGAATCTTCTTCAGCTGCCACCGGTCCCTTTGCTGATAGTGGCTTGTTTAGTGCTCTTGCTATCCACTCTCACTCATTGGTATATGGCCCTTTCCAGTGCTGGCTCAAGTCGTAATGTGCTGAGTTTAATTTGCTAACTTTTTCCTTACTCTGTGGGCTTGCCCCTAGGGCATTTTTAAGCACCAAGGACGGTTTTGACAGGCTACTAACTTATCCTGCCTTGCTGCCTTCTTTCCCTCTGAGTGGATGTGGGAACCCTGGTTCAAGATATTTTTCTACAGTTATGCCCCAAGCTAAAATGTGATTACTTTCATGTTGCACCTTATCTGCCATGTCCGCTGAGCTCCAGATGACCTTTGTGGAGTCTCCCTTTTGACCATGGTTTATGTTTACAAATTTAACATATGTCAGCAGAGGTGGCCCCTCTGCTGAAATCCCATAGGTCTGGGATTTGTTTCAGCAACATTTTTCCTTGATTGAGGATGTCATCATTTCCTAATGAGCAGTAAAGTGGGCGAAAAAGAGTTGCGCTATGGACTCTTCGCTCCCAGGTCTCACATGGTGTGTTCTTGGATGACAGCCTAGGGTTAGTAGAGCCAGTGAGACCTATACATGTTTGTGCCACCAAAAGTACCACCGGTTTGATTTGAATGGTTCTCTTCAAGGCCAGGCTAGTGTTTTTGGGGCTTCCGAGATGGATGTCAGGAATTGTTTTTTCTGGGGGAGGCAGGCCGCCTACAAACTCGTCCTGAGATTCTTTAGCCAGGTTTGGTGGAGATGTGTTGCCAGCTGGAGGTGCATTAGTTGTTAAATTGTGGGCCGTTGGGATGGCATTATGGCCCTCATT
Source organism: Pleurodeles waltl (assembly GCF_031143425.1). NCBI lineage: Eukaryota > Metazoa > Chordata > Amphibia > Caudata > Salamandridae > Pleurodeles > Pleurodeles waltl. The sequence goes on along the minus strand of NC_090442.1, from coordinate 315,967,809 downwards.
CCGACCCTGGCGGTTTCAAACCGCCAGGGTGGAGGGCAGAGGAAGCACCGCCAACAGGCTGGCGGTGCTTCCCGGGCCATTCTGACCTCAGCAGTAAAGCCGCGGTCAGAAAAGGGGAACTGGTGGTTTCCCACCGGTTTTCCCCTGGCCCAGGGAATCCTCCATGGTGGCGCTGCTTCCGACCCCCTTCCCGCCAGCCTGTTCCTGGTGGTTTACACCGCCAGGAAGAGGCTGGTGGGAACGGGTGTCGTGGGGCCCCTGGGGGCCCCCCAAAGATTTTCACTGTCTGCTTAGCAGACAGAGAAAATCGCGACGGGTGCCACTGCACCCGTCGCACCCCTGCAAATCCGCCGGCTCCATTCGGAGCCGTCTTCCTCTTTGCAGGGGCTTTCCCGCTGGGCCGGCGGCCGATCTTTTGGAGATCGCCCACCGGCCCAGCGGGAAAGTTGAAATGACCCCCGCGGTCATTTGACCGCGGTGCAGTCTTTGGGCGGTTTCCGCCCGGCGGGCGGCGCCCGCCGCCCGCCAGGGTCGGAATGACCCCCTATATGTTGTGGATGGAGTTAATGGCCTGCAAGACTCTTCCTTTGCGTTTTCCTTGGCTGGTATGGCAGGTGGAAGATTAGGGGTAGGTAGAGGCCCTGTTCAGACCCCCTTGGCTTCTGCCAGGTTTTGGCCTTTGGTTTTTAATACTGTTTCTTTTCAGGGAACTTTATCTTCAGTTGAGTCAGCCATTCTCTCCCATCCCTCATTAGGAAGATTTGCCACATTCATATCTGGCGTTGGGAGTGGATTTCCCAAAGATGGCTTACTTCCTCACCCAGTTAGTTTTATGGAAAAATGTATTCCTTGACTTTCTTTTTTGTCGTCTTTTTTAGGGTCTTGCGCCACAGACTACATCCAGTTGCCAGTTGTGTGTCTTGGGGTGGGCTAATGGGCCAAGGCTGGTTTGAGTTTGTCCTGCTGCTAGAATCACTGTTGGGTATATCTTCCTTTATGTCACAATTTACAGCTACACCTGTTTCTATTACTAGAGGCTCTCGGGTGAGGTTTGTGAACTATTCTGGGCTCGAAAAAAGATCAACTGCTAAGAGAGGGCTAAGTGTGTTTGAGCTAGTCGTTGTGGTTTCAGATTGTGTCAGCACTTGGCTGCCTCCTTTATCCATTGTCTCTTCTGAAGCTAGGTTAGCCCTGTTAACCAACTGAGGCCTCAGAAAGGCCTTTAGCTCATCAAGCAAGCTGGCTAGAGTGGCTAGTAGTGTGCTCCATTTTTCCATTATCGGAGAACAATCAACAAATCAATCAGTACATTTGTAGAGTGTGCTAATCACCCATGAGGGTCTCAAGGCACTTGGGATGGTTGGGGGGAAGCTGCTACTGCTCGAACAGCCAGGTCTTGAGGTGTCTCCTGAAGGTCAGTAGGTCCTTGGTCTGTCGTAGGTGGGTGGGGAGGGTGTTCCAGGTCTTGGCAGCGAGGTAGGAGAATGATCTGCCACCGGTTGTCATCCTGTGGATGCGTGGAACGTTGGCGAGGGTGAGATCGGCAGAGCGGAGCTGACGGTTCGGGTGTAGAAGGTGAGTTGATCATTGAGGTATGCTGGTCCGGCGTTGTGGACTGCTTTGTGGGCGTGGGTTAGGAGCTTGAAAGTGACTCTTTTGTTGACGGGAAGCCAGTGTAAGTCTCTCAGGTGGGCTGTGATGTGGATGCGGGGGGGGTGTCGAGGATGAGGCGTGCCGAGGCATTCTGTATTCGTTGCAGGCTTTTCTGGAGATTGGCCATGGTTCCCGCGTAGAGAGCGTTGCCATAGTCCAGTATGCTGCTGACAAGGGCCTGGGTGACCGTCCTTCTGGCTTTGGTAGGGATCCACCTGTAGATCTTGCGGAGCATGCAGAGGGTGTTGAAGCAGAAGGATGAGACAGCGTTGACTTGTTCGGTCATGGAGAGCGATGAATCACGGATGAAACCGAGGTTGCGTGTATGGTTGGTGGGCGTCGGTGCGGCTCCCAGTGTGGTCGGCCACAAGGAGGCGTCCCAGGCGGAGGGGGTGGGGCCAAGGGTGAGGACCTCTGTCTTGTCCGAGTTCAGTTTTAGGCAACTGTTCTCCATCCATTTGGCGATGGCCTTCATACTTTCGTGGAGGTTGGTTTTGGTGGTGACGGGGTCCTTGGTGAGGGAGAGGATCAGCTGGGTGTCGTCAGCGTATGAGACGATGTTGAGGTTGTGAGATCGGACGATGTTGGCGAGCGGTGCCATATAGACGTTGAAGAGGGTCGGGCTGAGGGAAGAGCCTTGTGGTACGCCACAGATGGTCTTGGTGACTTCAGATCGGAATGGAGGGAGGCGGACTCTCTGGGTTCTGCTGGTGAGGGAGGAGGTGATCCCGTCCAGGGCTTTGTCGCAGATCCCTGCATTGTAGAGGCATGTGCGCAGGGTGTGGTGGCAGATGGTGTCAGAGGTGGCCGAGAGGTCAAGGAGGATGAGGGCTGTGGTTTCGCCTTTGTCCAGGAAGGTCCTAATGTTGTCGGTGGCAGCAGTGAGGGTGGTCTTGGTGCTGTGGTTGCTGCGAAAACCAGATTGGGACAGGTCCAGAGTGTTGTTTTCCTCAAGGTGGTGAGTCAGTTGCCTGTTGACGATCTTCTCATTGATCTTTACCGGGAACAGGAGCAGGGACATGGGCCCGTAGTTTTTTAGGTCCTTTAGCTCCACCTTGAGTTTCTTAGGTAAGGCGTTGATCTCGGCGTGCTTGCAGCTATCCGGGAAGGTGGCGGTCTCGAAGGAGCTGTTGATGATCATCTGGAGTTGGGGGGGCGATGATGATGATGGTGAACCGGAGTAAATGGTTTTCATTACTTTGGTGGTGTCATTGTCGCTGACGTGGGTCCAGGAGAGCAGGAGGTTGGTGTGGCTGGGGGGCGGTCAGTCGGAGGTGTTGGCGACTGCGGTGGGGTCTTGGTGTTGAAGCTGTTGTGGATGTCTGCGATATTGCAGTGAAAGAAGGTGGCAAGGGTGTCACAGAGGTCTTGCAAAGGTGGGATGTCGTTGGTGCTGGAGCTGGGGTTGGAGAGTTCCTTCACGATGTTGAAGAGCTCTTTGCTGTTGTGCAAATGTACCTTGGGGTTAGCTCTCTTGCATCTTTTTGGGCCCTTCTGATGAACTTGCTTAATTCAGTGATCTTCCTATCAATCACGGCCAAATGAGTGGCTGCAGTATTCAATATCTCTATTTGAATGTCCATTTTTGCAGAGTGATAGTCCATGGCATTGACCATGGATTGTATGATCCTCAGGATAGATGGCCCGACTCCTGCGTCCGGGGAAAGAGTTGTTGGTTTTTGTAGTGGCTGTAATTTAGGTGTCCCTACTATTGGGTTCAACTCACCTGATTTATCCTCCTGCTCGAGGTCGGTAGTGTAGGAGGGTAGCATCTCATCCCACTCTTCCTGTGTAAGATAGGTCTCTGCGCATTCTGTGTGTGCCTGTGATCCCTCATATTGTGAGTTTTTTTGTCTTGAATCTTTTCCATGTGATACCGTTGACATTTGATTGCTAGCTCCATCCTGTTGAGGTAGAGCTCATGTAGGAATTGCTGCTTTGAGTTCTTCAGCTAGGTCCTCTTAAGATGACGGTGTCCGTAAATGATACATGTGTGAGATGGGTGAAAATGCACTGCCATTCTCTGGAGCTAATGTTCTCACTGCTGTAAAGGCAAAGATTGGGTTTATTTGACCTAAATGGTCCACCTCCTGGCCGGTTGAACTAATGGTAGCGACACCAGATGCCTTCAAGTCTATTGCCCTGTTTGCTGTGCTTGTTGATCTTGCTGTGCTTGCAGGGCACCCTTCTTTGGCATTTTCTGTTAGACCTTGCTGGCCTAAGGTTGAGAGTTGGAGAGAAGGTTGGCCTGCTGTCGCATGAGCATGCATGTGTGGGACTGGTTGATCGAACTGGCACTCGGCAGGTAGTTAAGTCGGTAAACTGCTCGAGCATGCTGTGGAGGCGGGTATGTGGCATGGGTGGTGCAGGTGGTGAAATGTAGATGAGAGGGTACCCCCAAGACCCTCAGTCATCTGGTGCTAGCAGCTGAGAAGATGAAAAGATGAAAAACAGCATTCGACCACAAGCCGCACCCGAGCCTAGTCGGACTGCTTCCTTGGGCCAGGGCTCAACCGTAGTGCAGCATCACCTACCCCACCACATCCTTTCCACCACCTTGCACTGCCATGAGAAACCTTGCAGGAGTGGCCACCTTCTCTTATTAGAGTTTACTAAACTGCTGTGGCTCCTGCGGTTGCCAGGCAGCACTTAAAAGGTAATTTGCTTGCCTCTCATTTCATCTGCAGTCTGCCGCATCCCATGTCACCACATCCTGTAAACCAGGAGACCACGATTGAATGCTGTTGTCTATAGTGTATCATGGTTTTATCATTCCAACATGGCCAACACATTGGTTCTAATTGTGGCGAGCATGCTAGAACTTTAAAACAATGATAGACTATTTACAATACCTCTGCAAGACGGACACCCCCAGCAATGTTTAGCTTTTTTATTGCAAGTACATTTCCACTGCAGCAGGTGTCCTGTTTTTCTGCTTATATTCTTTTACTTTATTGTGCATATGTTGTTGAATTTTTGTCCGTTTTAATGCAATTGTTTCAGAGGATGAATGCAAAAAGGAATCAGTGGATGGATGAATTAATACATAAATTCAAATATGAGTGACAGAGTACATGTATGATGTCCTATGCGTGCCTAAAGCCATCAGTGACACAAGAGGCACTTACATTTATAAGCCAGAACTTTTGGCATTGCTACTGCTTGTTTTGGAAGCATAACATGTGGCTTTGTTTGCGAGCCTTTTAAAGTTCTTCACCTCATTATACATACATGGTGAAATCTACTGCCTCAAGATCCGCAGTGCTAGGCAGATACTCCAACCAGTTGCTATGCCATGCTGGCAGAAGTATCCTCTATTACCTCCAATGGATGGATTGTTAGGATTAATTTGCTCGCATCTTCTTGCAAATGAGGGCTGTCACCCTGAAAATAAATGTAGATTATATCCCAAACTTTCAGAAACAAGGGCAGAGAAAAACAGCTGACAGCTCTAGCTGCCTGGCATCATCCAGCCAAATAGTACCAAAATACATCTAAACAAAAATTGGTAGAAAAGTTCATCCTGCGCTTGGATATAGATTTATTTTGTCTTGCAACACTAATTGACAGATAAGTCAGTGTCTAACCAGACGCTTCCTCCTTCAGTAGGAAAGATGCAGTAAGTGTGACATGGTTACTGTTTTGTGGAATTTTGAGTAACATAAAAGTAATACATCTGCATATGATGCTTGAAATTGTATCTTTAATCAGCATATATTCGTACTCAAATAAATCACCCTTCACTGTTGCAGTGAAAATCAAACCAGTGCTCATAGGATTTGCTCTATTTCCCTGAATTAGCCCTACTTTTCTCTTTCTATGTGTACTCTTGCATGGCTAGAGAGTGACCTCCGACTGGACACTGGAAAGATCTTATCACAATAACACCCGGTTTTCAGACGTAAACATTCATGTAAGCCAGAATGTAATGAAGGGATCAACATATTCGCAGTGACTGCGGAAGCAATGTTAACATTTAAAACACCACAATAGTGCTGTAGGATCATTGTGGGAAATGGTTTAGAGAAAGGGATCAATTCTTCGACTGTGAGGGAGGGTAGTAATAGAAAAACGTGTGATGTTAGCGTAGTGGTTCACACTATTACGCCAGGTGATGGTAGATGTATCATTTTTTTGTTTAACATATACAAATTAAACCAAGAACATCCGTGGCTGATATTGTTTTGATTAAAAGGAAATAATTATTGTCTTGTTTCGATACATAGAGTTTGCCATTGGGGCGTTTCTCAACATTTCATCCCTCCGAAATATGGAACATTAGTTCACAATGAGGCACAGCAAGCTATTACTAGCCGCAAGAGGAATCTGTGCACAGGGACTATTTTCCCTCCTTTGTTGTGAACTCATTTTCACAGTTTCCTGTGATATCTTTTAAACTCGCCCTTAGTCGGCCGCCAATGTACAAACAGCTTTTGCCATGTACTGATCAATTCCGCGTTTAACTTAGCTAGTGGAATTCCGGATTCCTCTTTAGAATTATTTGTTCGGAATCAAACTGTAGTGTCCTCAATTGCATTAACTGACCTGATAATAACTCGCAGATAGATGGCACATGGTCAATCTATGTTCCCGCAGGAATACAAAACAGCCCTATATTTGAGGGCCCATTGCTACCTTTGGTTTAAATGAGTTATGCAGTCACTCAGATGATTTAATAGAAGTAGTATAAAATACAAATACAAATATAGACTTGTGAAGCATCCCATAAAAACAAGGGTATATTTAAAATTTGTTACTTTGCCTTTCACTTCCACATTGAACCAGCCACATTTGTAGGAGGGCCATGGGAACATGACATGTGGCCTCACACTCCATTGTGAATGTGGGCTGTGCACATGTGATGGATTCAATAATCAATGGATTTGCACTATCAGCCAAATTGTGCCCAAGTGTTTCTGCTAAAGTTAAGAGATCGCCTGAAAAGGCATAGAGAGGCAGCGGATTTGTGTTTCTAGTGGAAATGTAGGGGCCATTAGACAAAGGAAGGCAAATTTTGAACCTGAAATGCACTTCTAAGCTGAGGTTGAGAGGAATGGTGTGTCAACCTATAGAGACCATTTTCAGTTTAGAAACACTAAATTAAACAGCTGAAAAGTGTAGTACTTAAACACTTAGGCCCTCATTACAACCCTGGCAGTAAATGCTGCCTACCGCCTTGCTGGTGGCCGCCAACATACCGTGACCGTGGCAGTATTCCGCTACGGGTATTATGACCCACACTGAGAAATCCACCACTATACAGACACCCACACAAGTCCCCCAGACCAAAGGTCAGTGATAAACTGGTGGTACCAAAACCCACACCGTTATGCCAACAGTATCACGACCCACGAATCACCGTGGCGGTTTTTCAACTGCGGTGAATCATTGGTGGTACACACTGCCGCGCTCAAAATACACACACACTTACAAAATTACACCACATTGGACAATTCAAACTACACACACCTGACACACATACACACACCACACCTACATGCCCACAACACTATAAAACACACGCTCACATTACCCATAACTCCTAACAGCACAAAAAAAAGGTAGCACACAGAGAGAGACAAGCCAGGAGCACCCACTCAATCAGAGCCACAAAACACCATCACCCATACACCATCCACGCACACCACACACCCCAACACATCACCCCATACATCACCCCACACATCCTCACACATCCATGGCACCCTAAAGACACCCCAGGTTTCCAGAGGAGGAGCTAAGGGTCATGGTGGAGGAATTCATCTGGGTAGAGCCACAGCTATTCAGATCACAGGTGCAGCAGACGTCCATTGCTAGGAAGATGGAGCTATGGCAGAGAATCGTGGTCAGGGTCAACTCTGTGGGACAGCACCCCAGAACAAGGGATGACATCAGGAAGAGGTGGAACGACCTACGCGGGAAGGTGCATTCCATGGTTGCAAGACACCAGGTAGCAGTACAGAGGACTGGTGGTGGACCCCCACCTCCTCCCCCACAACTAACAACATGAGAGGAGCAAGTCTTGGTGATCATGCATCCCGAAGCGCCTCGCAGGAGTATCAGGAGGACTTAACTCTGGTAAGTCAAATCTTTACTACTATATCCCCCACCCTACCTGCATGCCATCACAAACTCCCACCCTTACCCTCACCCCCATCACTCCACCACCTCACATATACCCCACTATCACAACCCACCCATCACAATACCAAGCCCTGCATGTAACACCAATGCATGGACACCCATCATAGACCTGTATGGACACCCATCACCACAGCATGCACACTAGTGACAATCATTTAGCCAAGCCAAGCACAACTCACTCAAGCCAAAGCTGCCTTGCTAATAACAACCATAGAGGGAAACATACTTGTTGTAGTTTAGCAGCGATTAGATTAAGCATTAGCAGAAGACATCTTGTATTTGTAACTATTGTGAACATTTCGCGGAATCCATTTTGTATTCATGGCAGCCATTTTCTTTGCCATGTGCTCACCATGTGCTCTGTCCTACCTTTCTGTTAACTACTCTTGAAATCTGCCTAGTGACAAGTTATATTTAGCATCTCCCACTTTCGCACATGCTCAGTAAGGTCTGCAGCTGTTAGTCCTTGAAAACTGTTAGCTCCTCCTACCTGTCGACTGTGCATTTTCCACATGACCTTACATGTATAAAAGTCTTGCTTCTATAATTGTACCACCTCCTTTTAGCCCCTGCGTGGGTATAAAAGGACCATGCTCTCACAGTTCAGTGCGCTACTTCAGACATTACCTAAGGGTGCTGTTTGAACTGTAGTACCACCTCATGAGGTTAATAAACTTTGTCTTTTATTTCAGTTCCTGTGCCAACTTCTTCCTACATGGTCTGAGGACTTTGTGCAGAGAAAGGTGAACCCCTTGCACTAGTAGGCCTTGCTGAGGCTTACTTCAACAAATTGGCGCCCGAACAGGGACTCATCGATGACTCGGATGCCCAACGGATTGGTCGCGACGAAGGATTGGGATCTCGCTGCGGACGATCAATGCCTGAGGAGACCCGAGTCTTGGCAAACACAGCGTTTTTCCCTTCTTTCTGATTTGACCATCCAGGTGGCGCCGGTCCTCGACTGAGATCCTTTTTGTTCATTCGTCATGCAGTGACCATTTGGTCGATTTTAGAACATGGCAGTTGGAACCTGGACACCCTGTGATTGGTTTTACGGCACTTGCTGTGGGTTTTGATGCCTTTGTTTGGTAATGTAGTGTAGCACTATTTACTGTGGCTCTCGTGTTTTGGGTGACTAGTCCATTTGTGTCCTTTGAATTGATATATAAATTGCAATTTATATAGGCAGGTAATGAGGAGAATTTTCTCCAATTTAATTTTGATTTGAACGGCACCTTAAGTGCTACTTTGATTATAATATTGCATATTTTGCACTATATTTGGCATGCCTGTTTTTAGCGCACTTCGTAGGATGTGTTGCTTTTGTAATGGTACCAATTTGAGACTGGAAGAATCGCAACCGGCACCCCCAGAGGGGACGCCAAATAGAGATATGTATGTTAAACATGGTCTTTCTTCTATAATGTACAGCACATTATGGAATAAATACACTCGTGCGGACCCTGAGTTACGTTGGCCTATGCATGGGTCATTTGATTTGCGAAAGATTGAGTATGTGGAACAATGTATGTGTAAGCGAAAGTCTAGGCAAGATATGTTTGACTGTGTACGAATGTGGGAGAAAGAAGTGCGTGGACGAGTGAAGCGTGAGCAAGCCTTGCTTGAAAAAGAGCAGCGGAAGAATGTATATGTGAAAGCATTGGAAATGAGAAAGAAATAAATAAATGACTTAAAGGAGCTAGAAGAGAAAGAACGTAAATTACAGGTAACTGGCCAATACACCGTTAGGCAACCTCTCTATCCTATCCTTAATAAACCACCTGATGATTTATTGTTACTAGATCGCCCTCCACCTCCGTATGTCGTCCCTTCTGCCCCTCATGAGTTAGCTAAGGCCTCCAGTTCAGAGCAACAGAAGATGCGAGACAGTCGCTCTATGTTGCCTGCTGACCGTGCGTCTGAGCTTAGATCTATTGCTCGTAAAACAATTCGTAGCGTTGTCTCTGCTTCTGAACTTTTAGACAACATGAAAGGGTGGACGGAAAAGGAGCAGCTATATTTTACTGAGGCATTTGGCTCAGAAGTTATTGAACTATATCGGAAATATTCTGATGAGTTAGAACCCGATGATGTAGCAGCTGATCATAAGCAAATGCGTGATGGTCTTTTTGTTTTCTCCCAGGTGGCTGATGCAATCAGGCGTTTAATGAAATTATGTGTTACGGCAGTCCGTTTGCAAGAGGAGAAAAGGGCTGTGGACGTAGTTGCACGGACATCTCAGACCGGTGGGGTGCAAGCTTCCATCTTCGGAACAGATAAGACTATGATAGTTCACGCGAAACCAATGCGGGAGGCCGCGCCTTTGTATGTTCCTCGTAAAGGATTAGGTACAAGTGATGATAAAACTTCTGTTGATGCTAAGGGTTATTTTATTTATAATTGGGTGTACACTCCTTGGAATAGGGCAGATGTAATGGCACTTAAAACAGCATTACCTGACCCGCAGAAAAATCCAGCCGCCTCTTATGAGGAAGTTGAGGGAGCAATTAGTTCTTGTACTATGACTTTGGCTGACATTGATTTATTTTTCGGATTGATATTACTGCCAGATATGTGGAGAACTGTTCATAAAATTGATGATCGTGCAGTTTTTGGGGCGTCATGGAAAGAATTAGAACAGATGGATGGGGATAGGGAACCTGCAGAAAAGCCATATCAGTTGATTCTAGATCTTCCTGCAGCCATATTAGTTAAGTTAAAAATGATTATTCCCCCTAAAAAGATAGATTGGACTGTTTTAGCATCTTGTAAGCAAAAGGCAGATGAATCGGTCTCTGATTTCTTTACACGCTTTGAAGAAGCATTTCATGATTTTAGCGGTCAGTTATTGTCAGATGATACGGGCAGACATTTATTTGTCGATAAATATGTCGCAAATCTGTTACCAGGAATAGCTAGTCGTCTAAAAGCTAGTGAAAGTTCATGGACTACCTCCACTCCGGTTTCTCTTTTGACTATGGCTCAGTATTATGAACGTCAGGAACTAGAAGCAAAAGGTAGCGAGGACAAAAAGATTAAAGAATTAAAGACGAAGGTTATGTTGGCTCAAGCTTATGGTCCGCCTTTTAGAGGTAGTGATGGAGGTGGACGTGGATCTTATGGTTCTTCTTACACTCGTTCGAATTTGTCTGTTGATCAGTGTGCGTATTGTAAGAAATTTGGGCATTGGGCTGCCGATTGTCCAGTACTACGTGTTCAGCAGTGTTCACGTGGTCGGGACAAATGAGAAATCGCTCTGGATATTCAGGACCTAGAAGAGGCACGAATGATCATGCTAGGGTTGATGCTAATGTACGAGGGCAGGATGGGTCTAACACTTTTGACAGACGGAACCAATACCAGATGTCTAACTATGTGCAGCCTGATTTCCAAGACTCTGCTTATGCATAGGATTGCCTAGGATGGGGTAAGGTATCAGTTGAAGTTCCAGTAGATCAGAGGGGTCCCTATGTTACAGCACATGTTTTGGGTTCTACTGATCAGTTTCTGGTTGATACAGGAGCTACTCGTAGCGCCTTGTCTAAACAATTGATTCCAAGGGCTCCCCTGTCTGGCTTAACCATTACATCGATAGGTTTCGATGGAACACCTTCCCCTAGCCCATTGTCACAACCACTTGCATTCCATGTTGATAAATTTACTGCTCCATGTCCATTTTTGCTTTCTCCAAATACACCAAACAATATTGTGGGTCTTGATATGCTCAAGTATTTCAGGGCTACAATACGATGCTCTCCTGAAGGGGTGCGTGTTATTTTAAATGATAATCATCCTGTGATGGAAAGAGTTTGTCTTGTTAAAGAGGATATTGCATTAGCTTCACTCCCTAGTACTTTGTGGGCTACTTCAGATACTGATGTGGGGCAAATGATTATTTCACCGGTACATATTAGTGTCAAGGAGGGAGCTGTATTGCCACGTTTGCCTCAATACAAAATTTCACAGGAGGGCGAAGAAGCACTCACACGAATTGTGCATGATCTTATTGCAGTTGGAGTTGTTGAGGAAGTTCTGTATAATGTTTGTAACAGTCCGATTCTTCCTATTCTGAAAAAGGATACTGATACTAGGATTTACCGATTCATTATTGATGTACGGGAAGTCAATAAGATTGTGATACCACAATATCCTGTGGTATCTGACATCACGACACTCCTTACTTTGGTTCCCCCGACAGCAACTACGTTCTCTGTGATAGACTTAAAGAATGCTTTCTTTTCGATCCCTATTCATCCTGGCAGACGATATTTGTTTGGTTTTACTTTGAATAAACGATCATATAGATTTTGCAGAGTTCCTCAAGGCTATACGGAGAGTCCAAGTATTTATAGTCAAGCGTTAAAACGACAACTTGATTCTTTTGTTTTGCCTGAAGGTGTGGCTCTCAAACAATATGTCGATGATATTTTGTTGGCGGCTGATACCCCTGAGCAATGTGAAAAGTGCACTTTGTCCTTCCTTTCTTTACTTGCTTCACACCATCATAAAGTGTCAAGAAAGAAATTGCAATATTGTAGACCAAAGGTAACCTATTTAGGTCACCTTTTGTCTAAGGAGGGCCGTGCACTTACATCAGATCGTATTCAAGCAATTTTAGACACACCAGTACCCTCTACTCAGAAAGATGTTCGGGCATTCCTTGGTCTTACTTCTTTTTGTAGGCAATGGATATTAGGGTTTTCACACATTGTCAAACCTTTGCTAGCACTTTTGACTAAAGATACTCCAATGCCCCTCCCATGGACAGATGAATGTGAGACTGCTTTCAGGCAGCTGCGACAAGCCCTTTGTTCCGCACCAGTGTTAGGTACTCCAGATTACATGAAGCCTTTTGCACTTTACGTACATGAGAAAGATGGATGTGCATTGTCAGTTTTAGTACAGACACATGGCGATAAGCAGCGTCCCTGTGCATATTTTTCAGCAGTACTTGATCCTGTCGCTCAAGCGTTGCCTGGGTGTTTTCATTCAGTTGCCGCAACAGCTGTGTCAATACGTCAGAGTGAAGGGATAGTTTTGTCACATAAGCTGTTGGTGTTAGTACCCCATGCGGTTGATGCTCTTTTAAATCAAACAAAGACACAACATTTAACTAGCGCCCGTATCACAGGATATGAGTTGACATTGCTGGCTCCTCACATTACACTGAAGAGATGTACAACACTAAATCCAGCCACTTTGTTGCCATATTCGGTCACTCAGCCTCAGTCACATGAAACACATGATTGTATATTCCTTACCGAAGAACAGACAAAGGGTCGTATTGATTTACAAGATACGCCCCTTTTAGATGTAGACGGGGAATTGTGGGTTGATGGGTCTTGTTTGAAGTTGCCAGATGGTACGACCTCAGCTGCATATGCAATCACCACAATACACACGGTGGTGGAGACAGCTCGTATACCACAGAAGTCAGCTCAAGCAGCTGAACTCATATCTTTGACATGAGCATGTGAGCTTGGTACTGACTTACGTGTGAACATTTATACAGACAGCCGCTATGCTTTTGGAGTGGCTCATGATTTTGGTTTGCTTTGGAAGGAGAGAGGCTTTCTCACATCCCACAGGATGCAGATAATGCACGGAGAATTAGTGCATAACCTCTTGACTGCATTGACATATCCAAAGAAACTAGCTATTGTGAAATGTAGTGCACATAAGAAAGTTACCGATAAGATAGGGCAAGGTAATGCTCTTGCGGACCGCGTTGCACGTGAGACTGCGATGCAGCGAAGTACTACTTCTATGTATGTAGTGAAGTCACAAGCTGAACGTTGGCATAATGCTAGACAAGACATATTAGATATACAGAAATCTGCTTCTGTGAAAGAACATGAGCAATGGTCTGAAGATGGAGAATTGGATGATGAGGGCTGTTAGCGGAATAAGCAGATGGATAAATGGAAATTGCCTATAGCTTTTGTGCAACCTATGGTTCAGATGGCACATGGGCTGGCACATGTTGGAGCTTCAACAATAACGAAGTTACTTACGCAAGTTTGGGAGCATCCAGAAATTTACAGTACAGCTAAGAGAGTAGTACAGTCTTGGTTGATCTGTTTACAATACAATCCTGGAAAAGGGACACGTACTCCTGTGGGAGGGTTTGCTACACCAACTGCACCTTTTGAAGTTCTACAAATGGATTATATTCAGCTTGAACTCTGCAACAATTTAAAGTATGTCTTGGTGGGGGTTTGTGCCTTCAGTAAATGGATAGAGGCGTACCCCACAAAGGATAATACTGCCATTACCACAGCGAAGGTGCTTTTGAAAGAATTTTTCCCTAGGTTTGGTGTTTGCAGACTTTTATGGAGTGATAACGGACCTCATTTTGTTGGGGAAGTTATTAAGTATGTCCTGAAAGGATTAGGGATCAAACAGAAGTTCCATGCGGTTTTCCACCCACAATCAGCAGGGTTGGTGGAAAGGTGTAATGCTACTTTGAAGTTGAAGTTAGCGAAGATACAGGCTTCCACATCCTTAACTAGGCTGGATGCATTACCGTTGGCATTATTGTCTATTAGGTCAGTGCCACACTCCCGACTCGGCCTTAGTCCTTATGAGGTGGTATTTGGGAGGCCAATGAATATTTGGGGAGTTCCTAAGCCAAAATCTGTATATGATGTACCTTGTGTCCTGATGAACGATTATTTGGCACAGTTAACCGACAATTTGGTTTCTATTCATCAACAGGTTCGAGAAGCACTTCCTGACAGATCTACATGTGAAGGCCATGAACTCCGACCTGGTGACCAGGTGATGATTAAGTCTTTTGAAAGATCAAACAGCTTGGAACCAAGGTGGCGAGGCCCAGAACAGGTGCTCCTTGCGACAAGGACAGCAGTTCGAGTGACGAACCGAAAGAATTGGGTCCATAGTACTCACTGTAAGAGAGTGCTACCTACCTTGGTGGAACCTGCTGTGCCTACCGATCATCAAGAGATTTTGACTACGGAGAAAGGCCGTGCTATATCACCTGACGAATCTGCAGAGGTCTTCCCGGACCATACGACTTCTGGAGTGTCGCGATATAATTTGAGACCGAGGAAAGAATCTGATTTTTTTTTTAAACAAACTGGTTGAGTTACCGCCCTGGGTTAGTGAAACGGAGAGCCAATGTGGCAAGGGGGGGGGATCAGCCATGCATTAGAGTAGTGACACCCGTCTTGGCCCGTGGTAAAGAAATCAGCGGTTGCCCAGGGATAAGAGCTCCAACGATTGTTTTTAATCCATTTCTGAAAGGGTCGATTATCACTGTTGCTAAAATGAATAACAAACTGATCATTAGTACTATGGGGTTTGTTATTGTTTTGGTGGTTACAGCAACAATCACCTGGTTTGTTGAAAAGAAGGCTCCTGCTCGTGAGTTTTTTGTTGCCACTACTCCAGTACCAGAGGATCACTATTACTTTACACTTCCCTATCAGGAGCAGAAGCACCGTCAATCGTATTTCAATAATACTTTCATTCAGATGTTGCATCATACTCATAATGCTACAAATACTACTAACTGTTGGGTATGTGGAATGATACCTGCGCATCAAAAGAAAGGAGGAACACCTTTCATTCCTCTTCCTTTTTCACACAATGGTTCTTGTCAAGCTTGGTACACGCTTTTGTTTGCATCTGGAAAACGTACAGAGGGCGGACTTCTTTTTCGCCTTAATAAAGTATGCTACCAAGACAAAGATGGGTATCCCCAAGCCAAAGGAACTAAATGGGAATGGGAAGAGTATCAACCGGACAATGTTTCAGTACCATATGTCTTCACAAATATAAGAGACTCTGACAAGAAAGAGCAATTTGTGATTTCTGTTACAAAAATTAAAGCAGATTTATGTATACGTAGCATTGGGCGAATTCCAGTAGGGATAAGCGATTGTACCTTGATTTTAATTATTGAGGGTGTAAATAATAGTAGTTTTACAGCTTCACATAATACATATTTTGTTTGTGGTAACTATGGATATTACCAACTACCTGTTGGGTGGTCAGGTGTGTGTTATGTATCTTTTCTATTACCCCCTGTGTTTTTGGCCCCTGCATCATATCACCGAGATTTAAAACTGTTCAATTACATCATCAACAATAGATATAAAAGGGAAATAAGTACAAATGAGGTAGACCAAACGGACACTAGCCTGCAAAAATATGTTGATTTTAATTTAGGATTGTTCCCCTTTGTGGGTGCTGCGTTAAACAGTAGGAAAGTGAGACGATTGACTAGGGTTGTGGAAGCTGTTACCAATCAGGCAGCTCTGGCACTTGGTAATATTACTGAGGAGCTCCAAATTGCGAGGATTGTAGCGCTCCAAAATCGTATGGTACTAGATGTGATATTAGCTGACCGAGGTGGTGCATGTCGCATCATCGGTAGTAGTTGCTGTGTTTTTATTCCTGATCACTCACCTTCAGTATATGATGCAATATCTAAATTGCATAAAATTGCTGCAGAAATCCACACAGAGACTGGTACTTGGACTTTTTCTGGATGGTTTTGGGCTCTTGTTTCCACCTGGGGCTGGAAACTACTGACTATCCTGTGTGTAATGATTGCAATATTTTTCACATGCTGTATCTGTATTCAGTGTGGTCCAATGTTCTGCTCCATGTGTATTACTGCTTGTATGCCTACCAAAAGAAATATTACAGAAATGAAAGCACAACATATGTTAGATAAAGAAATAGCTGTAATGATGAGCATAAATATACAAGATGAATATTTAGATTATCCCAGAAAGACGAATGTCTTCAGCTAATGATGAAAGGGTCGTCTGTTGTAGTTTAGCAGTGATTAGATTAAGCATTAGCAGAAGACATCTTGTATTTGTAACTATTGTGAACATTTCGCGGAATCCATTTTGTATTCATGGCAGCCATTTTCTTTGCCATGTGCTCACCATGTGCTCTGTCCTACCTTTCTGTTAACTACTCTTGAAATCTGCCTAGTGACAAGTTATATTTAGCATCTCCCACTTTCGCACATGCTCAGTAAGGTCTGCAGCTGTTAGTCCTTGAAAACTGTTAGCTCCTCCTACCTGTCGACTGTGCATTTTCCACATGACCATACATGTATACAAGTCTTGCTTCTATAATTGTACCACCTCCTTTTAGCCCCTGCGTGGGTATAAAAGGACCATGCTCTCTCAGTTCAGTGTGCTACTTCAGACATTACCTAAGAGTGCTGTTTGAACTGTAGTACCACCTCATGAGGTTAATAAACTTTGTCTTTTATTTCAGTTTCTGTGCCAACTTCTTCCTACATGGTCTAAGGACTTTGTGCAGAGAAAGGTGAACCCCTTGCACTAGTAGGCCTTGCTGAGGCTTACTTCAACATACTCATGCACAAGATGGCACACGCAGACAAGATAACACTGCATTTGCATCCCCACAGGACCCCTACTCAACGTCATCGGAGAGGAGTTGCCACCAACATCCAGTCCCTCCCCAGAAGAGGCCCACTGTGATGACAGCAGCTATGCACGCCTGGATCACGATGACCAACCTGACCCATCAGGGACCTCCGGACAGTCGGTTACCCTGCCACAGTCCCATACCACCACAGAGCCTCCCCCTCAGGAAACACCAGCACAGCATCCACCCAGCGGGCCCATGACACTGTCCCCAGGACACTTCAATCAGCAGTGTGTCCACCACTACAGGGACCCCAGGCAACGGCACAAACACAGGACGATCAGGGACCTGGGGTCAGTGGCAGTGGGTACACGGTTCAGGGGACAGAGGCACAGGACAACCGGGAAGCTGGGAGGACCGCTGTTCGACGGGGAAAGAGAGGCCCAGGGAACCATCTCACCAGGAGGCAATCACCAACATCCTAGGAGCATACCACCATTCCCAGGAGACCATGGGCCAGATACTGGCCAAGTAGCAGGAGACCCAGCGGCTGTAGGAGGGACAGTACCTGGGGATCAGGGAGGGCCTCAAACTCATCTACACCATCCTGGTCACCATTGCAGCGGTGCTGGGTGACATGGCCAACACCATGAGGGAGGCAGTGGAATACCAACAGGCCCCTGACACTAGCCACAGCGAAGAACAGCCCTCCACCTCCGCCAGCGCTAGTGGTCAGGAGGCCCCACCACAGAAACAACAGGCCACTGGCACCCCACCCCCTGCAGAAGGAGAACCACCCTGCAAACGGTCCCTGAGATCCAGGCAGAAGCTAGAGAACATTGCCAAGACCCCCGCCATGAAATAAGACTCTCCTGATTGTCACCCTTCTGTCCCACTCTGTCACCCTGTCCACCTTAAACTGCCATTGCTCCACTTCCTATGCCCCCTTACACAATGCACCTGTGATACCAAGAGACTGGACTCTACGCTAAACTTTCCTCCACCATCACCCCAGCCCATTGCACATCCCCCTCTACTTATGAGCACTTAAATAAACACCCTTGGAACAAATACAAATCTGAAGTCTGTCAAATGTTTCAAATATGTATTAATACAACATTATCAAAGCATTGCAAGTCATATGTACAGTTACATTTACATTGGAATGACCTTTAGTGGGCAGCAGTAAACACATCAGGAGCCAGAGTGGGCCACAGGGATCTGAAAATAGAGATGCCAAAGGGTACAGTAAGTGGCCATAGACATAGGGAAATCATGCTGCCATGTAAAAATGTCCAAGAGAAAAATGAAAAGTAAAGTGAAGTTACAGTGTCTTAACTGTGTGTCACTAGAAGTACTACTGTATTATATTACTTCTGTTGTCCACATCTTCTTCCTCTACCTCCTCTTCCTCACTGTCCACAGGCTCCATTGCTGCCACAAGACCATCTCCAGGCTCATCCCCCTGAAGAAAAGGCACCTGGCATCTCAAGGCCAGGTTGTGCAACATGCAACATGCAACGATGATCTGGCACACCTTCTTGGGTGAGTAGTACAGGGATCCACCTGTCAGATGGAGGCACCTGAACCTGGCCTTCAGAAGGCCGAAGGTTCTTTCAATTATCCACCTTGTTCGCCCATGTGCCTCACTGTAACGTTCCTCTGCCCTTGTCCTGGCATTCCTCACTGGGGTCAGTAGCCAGGAGAGGTTGGGGTAACCAGAGTCACCTGCAAATATTCGAGGGATAACTGTTAGCCACACACTAACCCTTAGGGACAAACCCATACCCATACACCAATTTAGACTCGGTGGGGATCGTGGGCTCACCTATTAGCCACACCCGGTGCCTCTGGAGCTGAGCCATCACATATTGGATGCTGCTATTCCTCAAGATAAAGGAGTCATGCACAGAGCCAGGATACTTGGCATTTACATGGGAGATGTACTGGTCAACCAACCACACCATCTGCACATTCATAGATTGCTAGCTTTTTCTATTCCTGAAAACTTGTTCATTTCTCCTGAGGGGTACAAATGCAACATGTATTCCATCAATGCCTCCAATGATGTTGGGGATATGTCCCAGGGCATAGAATTCAGCCCTCACTGTGGCCAAATCCTCCAGCTGGGACAATATGATGTAGCTGCGCATGTGTTTCAGCAGGGCAGACAACACTCTGGCCAAAATGTTTGAGAACATTGGCTGTGACATCCCTGATGCCATGGCCACTGTAGTTTGGAAGGAACCACTTGCCAGGCAATGGAGCACTGACAGGACCTGCACTAGAGGGGCATACCTGTGGGCTGGCGGATAGCTGACATCAGATCTGGCTCCAACTGGGCACACAGTTCTTGGATTGTGGCCCGATCAAGTCTGTATGTAATGATAATGTGTCTGTCCTCCATTGTCGCAAGGTCCGCCAGTGGTCTGTACACTGGAGGATGTCTCCATCTCATGTTCATCCTCAGCGGTCGAAGCCTATGGAGGAAAATGGTGGGCAGAGGGTCATAATCACACATCTATTGCAGTAATTATGCATTTCTACATTTACAGAACCAGCATGTGAATCCGAGAGTCAGTCGCTGTGCCAATGTCTGCTGTGACGCAATTAGGTGCCATGCCCTGTGCCCCCCTGAAATGGCGGCTGCCTGACCTGTGAGGAAGGACAAGTGTAAATGAGGTAATTCCGCTGGCGTTGTGCGCAGCTGCGGTAGGCGGTCGATGACCGCCGCGCAACTTCACATTGGTTATCATTGGGCCCTATGGCTTCCAGGAGCCAATGGCGATGTATGCCGGCGGTGACGGTACGCACCGCCACGGACGTGGCCACCATTTTGTATCTATTCACTCACTTGCTACCTGACCTTCAACAGGAGGGAACCTACACTGCAAGTGCTGCTGTGACCTGTATCTGGAACCGACCATGGCTCATGTGTCTGGGGAAAGGGCCCCTGCCTTTACTGCAGAAGAGTTGGAGAAACTGGTGGATGGGGTCCTACCCCAGTACACGTTACTCTACAGTCCTCCAGACAAGCAGGTGAGTACACTGTGAGCATGATGCGTGGGCCATGAATGCATGGAGTGTTGTGTGTGTAAGCCACATGTAGGGAGGGGCTGAGGCGTCCTGGCCAGTGTGCTGCATGTATGGCGGTAAATGTATGTGCGTCAGGGGATGGGAGGGATCTGGTGGGCCATGAGTGTGACGATCCGGACGGTTGACTAATTCCCTTTTCTGCTGTCTTTTCCATGCAGGTCAGCTCTCACTAGAAAAAGGGTATTTGGCGTGCAATCGCCAAGGAGGTGCGGACCCTGGAGGTCTTTGACAAGCAGAGCACCCACTGCCGCAAACGGTGGGAGGACCTGCGCCGCTGGGCAAGGAAGACAGCGGAGGCCCAGCTGGGGCTGACCTCCCAACGAGGAAGGGGTGCCCGTCGTACCCTGACCCCCCTGATGTTCCGCATCCTGGCAGTTACCTATCCGGAGTTGGATGGGTGCTTGAAGGCATCACAGCAGCCACAAGGGGGTGAGTACAGATTCAGAATCATGACTTTGCACGCGTTAAGGTTGTACCTGGGTGGGGAATGTGGGCTGTGGGTGCCCCTAGGCCAGGGCGAACTGGCAGGGTAAGTCTCTTGTTGGGCAGGCTATGAAGCACTCCTACCCCAATAGTGTTAGTGGGCATCTACTACTGGGCAGGGTCCTTTTGCGTTTCAGGTGTGCAGCTAATGGTGTTAGACATTGTACCCCATGGGCTGGTGACTATCTTAGTAACTGGTAGTGCATGGCCTAGTGCATAGGGCTGCTTCCTGTGTGTCGTGTACGCAAACAGTGGTGGTGTTTCTGACAATGACCAAGTGTATCCTCTGTCTCTCCCCTGCCTTTTTGTTTTGTCACCCTGTCCTTGTGTGCATTAGCATCATCTGGCGGAGGAGCAGAGGCACCGGCGACAGACAGAGCTGCATCCCACATGGGCCTGGAGGCCGAATCCACAGACGGTGAGGGCACCAGTGGGACAGAGGGTGAGGGGAGCACCACGACAGTGACAGGAGGGGAGACCACAGACAGCAACTCCTCCTCCGATGGAAGCTCCCAGGCGGTTGCAGACATGTCTGGGCCCACCCCAACAACAGGTAGCGCCATCATCCCCCCTACCGGCACCGCCCCCCCCAGCAGTCCCTCAGCATGTTTCCCGTGCCCGCTCACCCAAGAGGGTGGGCATCTCCTTCGCCCCAGGCACCTCAGGCCCTGCCCCAGTCAGCCCTGCTGCCCTCAGTGAGGAGGCTATTGTCCTCCTGAGATCCCTCACTGTTGGACAGTCAACCATTCTGAATGCCATCCAGGGTGTTGAGAGGCATTTGCAACAAATAAATGCATACCTTGAGGGCATTCACTCTAGCATGGCGGCCCAACAGAGAGCATTTCAGGCTCTGGCCCCAGCACTGATGGCAGCCCTTATCTCTCTCTCCAGCCTCCCCCCTCCAACTTCCTCTACCCAGTCCCAATCCCCTCAACTCCAGCCTATCCCAAGCACACCTTCATACCAGCATTCATCCAAATCAACACACAAAAGTGGCTCAGGCAAACACAAGCACCACACTACATCTCACAGGCACTCACATAAGCACCATCCCCATGCAGACACACCAACATCCACTGTCTCCACTGTGTCCCCCTCCTCCTTGTCTTCCACCTCCCTCCCAGTAGGGTCTCCACTCACACCTGCATGCACTAAATCCTCATCCACTACCTCCATCACCAGCACGCCCATCACAACACACCCCTCACTGGCAGTCACCACCCCCACATCCATGCACATGTCACCTGTGTCCTCTCCCAGTGTGTCTGTGACCCCTCCTCCCAAAGTACACAAACACAAGCACCCACCCACCGAACAGCCAGCCACCTCACAACAGCATACAGCCCATGCACCTGCACCCAAACTCAGCTGACAGACACCGCCTACAACCACTCCCTCTTCCTCCACTCCCAAATCCTCTCCCCGCACTAGTGTCCCTAAGAAGCTTTTCCTGGCCAACTTTGACCTCTTCCCTACGCCTCCACCCCCCACTCAGCCTTCCCCTCGGGCCAGTGTGGCCAGAACCCAGCCCAGCACCTCAGCCATCAAATTGTCGTCTGCTGTGGTTCCTGCAGCTATCAAAGGCTCAAAGGGGGCACCCGTCAGCCCAGCCAGTGTGCCACCAACCCCTGCAAAGGCCAAAACCATTCCGACACCTGGCAAGGTGAAGAGGGGGACAGGATCCAGCAAGGGGGACGGAGCCACAACCACTCAGCAAGGCCATCTCAATGACTCCAGCTGCCAGACCCAAGGTGACACCACCATCTGCCAAGGGGAGGAAGGGGCAGAAAACACCAGGCAAGGCACTTCAGCCGTTCGAGGCTGCAAGTGAAGGCCTGGTGGTTACCAGCACAACCGGCAGTACCACCACCTGCACCGCGGGCAGCACCAGCAGCAGCCCCGCCGTTAGCACTGCCATCTGCACTGCCACCTGTCCTGCAGTAAGCACCACTACTGTCATCAGCAGCAGCCCCAGTGGACAGCCGTCCGAGGCTGCAGGAGCTCACCACCGGTAGCACCGGCACATGCACCGCGGCCAGCACCACCACCTGCAGCGCCGCAAGCACCGCCGCAAGCCCCACCGCAAGCCCCACCTCAGGCACCGCCACCTGCACCGCTGACAGTAGCACCACTGCCAGCAGCAGCAGCCCCAGTGGGCAGCCGTCCAAGGCTGCAGGAGACAGGCTGGAGCCTCCCTCCACCACTGGCAGCACCCCTACCAGCCCCGGCACTACCACCAGTTTGCAGCCGTAGCCGCCACCGGATTGAGTCTTGCCCTGCCTCCATGAACTATCATGCAACCTGGTCCCTGCAAATCTTGTGCCTCACACACCCAGGTGAGGGACTGTGAACTACCACACCCCAAGTGGTGCATCACTGGGCACATAGCCCCCTCCAGAACCAGTGGAGAAAGGCATCCACTCACCCTATCCTTGGTAGGATGAAGCAGACTGGGCACAAAGCCCCCTCCATAACCAGTGGAGAAAGACCTCCACTCACCCTATCCTTGGCAGGATGAAGCAGACTGGGCACAAAGCCCCCTCCAGAACCTGTGGAGAAGCCATCTACTTGAGAGACTGTGGCCTTGCACTCCCCAGAACCAAGCAGTGGGCAACCCACCCACTTGAGAGACTTGAGAGACTGTGGCTTTTCACTCCCCAGGACCAAGCAGTGGGTAACCCACCCACTTGAAAGACTGTGGCTTTGCACCCCCCAGGGGTTACGGGGTGTAAATGTAATGTTGAGGCATGTGTTTGTGTGTATGGTGTTGTGGGTGAGGGTGGGGGTGTTGCATGTTGCGTATGTATGTCACTCTCTTTTTTCTCCACCCCTCCCCTGGGTTCTAGATACAGTACTCAGCGTGGTCGTTGCCCCAGGCGTTCGTACTACTGGTAGATGAGGAGGTAGACCAGCATGGGCAGGACCTGCAGCTCAGGTTCCATTGCGTCCTGGTTCTTCGTTGAGTGTCGAGAGGTGAGTGGTTTCCCTTCCACATACTGTTTCCGCTGTGCTTTTGATGGCATTGGTACCGCCGCAGAAAAGATGGCGAATGGGCGGGTTGTGATGGGGTGGGCGGTACATTGTCTTCCGTCTGGCTGTTGGCGGTTACCGCTGCGGTGTTTGTTGCTACCGCTGTGGCGGTCGGAGTGTTAAAGTGGCTGTCTGTGTTGGCGGTTTCCACTGTGGTCCTGATCCCATTTTTTTTACAGCCGGCCTGTTGGCGGTATTACCGCCTCTTTAACACCGACCACCAGGGTTGTAATGAGGGCCTTAATCATTCCAGATTTTCGCAGAAAGTTGGGCTGAGATGGTTCAGCATATGTAGTTGGATCATAAATTATTAAAACATATCATAATACAAAGCTGATACTCATAAGTGAAAATACATTAAGACACATATCCTCCAACTTCATTTTGTTTATTTTTACTGATAAAACATTGACAAGTAGGTGAAAGTGCCTTCTGTAGCAACATTAATTTGGCAGCGTGAAGGTGGCAACCCTGCTCACAGGGCTAAATGGAGGAAGATTGGACTGAATGTGAAATGTGTGTCGCCATTCTTTGAAGCAAACAAACTCTCAATGAGGGCTGCATAAATTCAGTTTGATTTTCAGGAAATCTGTGAGCAAATGATTCATCAGAAGCATATATAGCTAACAGGTAATTAAGGACCTCAAGAGTATATACTTCTTTGGGATTTGATAAATTATTTATTGAAAGCAAACTTAGAGAAAAATGGTCCAGAGATGCTGACTAGACAATGGAAATAAAGATAACATTTTCAAACAACAAACACCGACAACTGTGAACCTTAATATAAAAACAAAATGTTCATTGAAAGTATGTACACTCATAATAACTAGTTTAGATCGCTACTCAAGGTTGCAATCACTATATAACAGTAACATGTCTGGTGGCTCACTGGACTAATGTAACCACTCCAAGGATCTTTGTTTACCCTCATGATTCCAATCTAGAATCTGGAGGGTTAACTCAGTCTTTCAATCTTTGGAGGCCAATAAAAAGAGTACTATTGAGTAGGGTAAAAAGAAACATCTGTTACGTCAGCACCAAGAGCCCCAAGGGTGAACGTGCACTTCACAAATACACATCATGTCATCTTGGAATTGGTAACATGGAAATGAACATATTACTTACCAATAATCTTTACTACTCTGAATCAGAAGCTTCTTTTCGCAAATATAACAAATGAAGCTCAGTCCTTTCCACGTCTGTCTGGTGTGTAGATAGTCCTATTTCTATTTAGGACATTACAATTAAGCCCCTTCAACCTATATAAACATAAACGTAGCAGGGCCTTACACAAGAGGGAGGGTAGGAATGCAGACTGAGATGAGGTGCTTTTGGTTCCGAGTAATGAAGACTACATATAAGTGATCCATTGACTACCTCCTCCTCATCCTCGCTCCTCATCCCAGTCCTCACACCTGAAGATATAGAAAGAGCACCAAAGGCACTGATCATTCTTCATAGCTTTTTATTTATGAATTTTTCTCTTTTTTTTAATCTGCATACAATTACACCATTGCAACTTTTAACACTACAGCAAAGTTTCTTTAACCCAGCCTATAGTGCAATACAAACGTTATGAGTGGACCAAGTGGCTATCGTACATATCCCCTGTGGGGAAACCCCTGCTGGTTAAGCTCAGGAGGTGGATACTGCTGTAGTAAAGTGACCCTGTAAATTATCTGGGACCACATACTCTGCTGAGGGATAGTCTTGTGCGATGGCCTGTTTTATCTACCTACTCAGGGTCGCTGTTGTGAACTTCATTCCCTTATTTTAGGCACCATTTGCAATAAATAAAGCGTTAAAAGAATGCATATCTATCGTATTCAAAGATTCAAATGATTTCTTCTGCAAACCCTTGCGCAGCACAGACAAGTCATAGATTGTGACTGGAGTAGGAGACTACTACCCTTGGTAATCTGAGGCTTTGCAACAGCTTGAAAACAAGTGGAATTAACTTAAAAGATCCAAGCATGCTTCTCTAAAACGTCTAACGGCTGTCCATTAAGCTGAAAATGTACAGGGGGATAATCCTAACAAACCATCCCTTAAGAAGTGTAATATGTGGAACTGAACACATGACCTTGCCTCAAATCCTTTATCTTGACAGAATTTTTAAACTGTCTTCAATGCTTAGGGTAAGTCGCAAGGGCTGAAGGTTTTCTATTGACCTGAACGTCAATTGCCACTTCTTTTGGGCAGCCTAACTCCTGGATGGCAAGCCATTCAAATTCCATTCCATGTGTCTCAAATTTCTTAGTTGACTTAGGGTCAGATTTATATTCAACCAGATTTAAAGCATTGCCAGGAACTGGCATCACAGTGGTTCCTGTCAGTGCTTCTTGCAGTTTGGTACAGGGCTGCAATCAACTGTTTTCTTTTTTATTTTCAGAAAGAAAATCCCAAAGCAAGATTTTAATTTTAAAAATAAAAAATGAAACGCCCCCCTCACCATGAGTGTCATCTCCTGTCGCAAGGAGGGCATTTAGTTTTCGCTTATCCAAGCTGTGATGGGGAATGAAAATGACCTCTGATTCAACCCATCTAAACGAGGTGGGCAGAATTATAGGCCTTCCTTTTGATAGCTCTCACATCACACGGCCATCGATGGGGTTTATCTTCATGGCAGAGTCAGAGTAATCTCCATGATTGACCCAAAGTTCTGCCTGCATCTAATTTCAGTGAGCAGATCATTATGTTAGCGGTAAGCATAATCCTTCATGATGGAGTTTGCTTACCACCAACATATAAATTTGGCCCTAAAGTTAGGCTTGGAAATCAAAGGGGCTGAGCAAGTAATGGAAGCTGAAGATACTAATTGTTCACTAACTGATTCAGCTGAAACCACAGTCGACATGGCTAGTATAGGGCAACCAGTATGACTTCCACCCACTCACTTTGTAGGACTTTCATGGCTAAACATGGAACAACAATCTCATTTATTTTTCTCCGGTCCTGGACTATGCAGTACTTTCCAATGGACGTCCTAGAATGGAAGAAATACATGGACTTCCCATTATCTCTTTCAGGATAACTTGTTCAATTAAACTATTTATAAGGGGAGTTATTCCTGCAATATTATATGGAGGAGTTTTTGGATTCACTGCATTTGGCTTCACTGTTGCATATACAGGCTCAACTCCTTTAATGAGCCCTATTTCTTCTCCTGAAAAATCTCAAACTCAGGTGTCACTGTGTTTTTGGAATCTTTTGGCAAATCATTACATGTCAGCATTGGGTACAATGTGACACTCTGATACTGCTTCACAATTTTACAGGGCACATCTTCCTCATTTGTTTGGATTGCAATTCTTTGGGGTGTGCAGCTAATGGAACAATTTAGCTTACACAGTAGGGCACACAGTAGGGCACAAGCGAGCTTACAGCACTTGAATCACAGACCACAAATTGGTGCTTATCTTCAAATGAACCTATTTTTATAGGGACATATTCTGTTACAAGATTGATCAATTGTTTATTTGTGACTCCTACAACCTGGATTCTCTTTCCTACAAGAGGCAAATTTGGCACATCTGCTGTTCTGACACTGCAACATGTATCCCCATTGCACACCAGAAATGACAAATTGTGACCCATTTCATTAGCATTTATATAAGTACCATGTTGATCTACTTCTAAGGATGCACCTAGCTTGCAATCTTCATCATCTGAGTTATCTGTTTGAAGAAGGTCTGAAAACTCCTCATCACTCAGGTCCATTAGGAGAAACTCTGGTGTTATCCGATTCACATTTGCATTTGAAATTTGATTTAGATTATGTTGGGGAACAATTGTTTGCTGCTGAGTCATTGGGTCTTGCAGTACTTGCATCTGTTGTCCTTGGGACACATTTACATTTTGCACTTGGGGTCTTTGAACTCTCTGAATTTGAACTTGATTATTGCCTTGTACTTGGGCAACTCCAGTATTCTGTACCTGATTATTCACATTATTAAGGGGACACTCCCTTTGCCACGTCCTCTTCCCCTAGGTTAAATGACATTTGTTGCCTGCTGTTGCACTCTTTGCATAGCAACTGTGTTTA
Source organism: Pleurodeles waltl (assembly GCF_031143425.1). Classification (NCBI taxonomy): domain Eukaryota; kingdom Metazoa; phylum Chordata; class Amphibia; order Caudata; family Salamandridae; genus Pleurodeles; species Pleurodeles waltl. The sequence goes on along the minus strand of NC_090442.1, from coordinate 315,939,977 downwards.
CTATCATCTGTGGGCTTTGACTAACTTTCTGTGCAGCCTTCAATTGCATGACCATAATCACTTCCTTTAACTTTTTCTGCTTCAATTTCAATTCATCACTACAGTACTTAACATAGCGCAGGATCTTGTCAGTTGGTTTATTCTGCCAACAAATCAAATGCTGCTAAATCATTCCACTTATGTCTGGTTTCAATCCCTGCACAAATTTGAACACAAAATTACCCATATATTTAGTTTATATTGTTTCTGTACCACTGAAATGTTCGAAAGGCTGCAACAGTCTCTCATAATAGGTATAAATCGACTCCTCCTATTCCTGTGTCATCCTGGCAATCCTCTGCCAATCAATATTTTTTGGAGACACCTTGTTTTTAAAAAAGTCAATCACCTTGTAATACCTTTTTATCACATCTTCCAATAATGCGCCCATTACTGGATGTCTTTGGGGTTCATGATCTGGCCAATCAACATTAACTTTACATTCATTCCACAAATCACTCGGAACCACAGTGCAAACAGCGTATTCAAATCCTTCCACAGGCGTTTTGAAAGCTTCAAAAATCTCTCTGTCTGCTTGTACCATTACACTGGTTTCTCTCTCAACCTCAGGCAGTCATTGATGAATGACAGAATATCACTCCTACTCCATGGTACATGCACATAACCTCCACCTGGTATATCTCTCATGGGCAGCATCTTTACATTGTCCTTGGCATGATTTTCTCCTGCCGGAGGCACAATTGACTTTACTTTGTTCTAATCTCCTTTGTTAGCCCAACTACCTTCCCACATATCTATAGCTCCCCATTTCTATATGTTTGTAATCAATTATTTAATGTACGTTTTCATTCCAGGGGATCTCATGTTGAATATATCTTTTGAACTATACTCCAATCTGCAACTTCTCTTCAAGGGTTTTGATTTTTCCAAATCCACATCATATGTTTTGGCTATTTCAGCTAATCCTTTATAAGCCTGTCCTCCACGTTGAGCAATGTCTTTGCACATCAACCACAGTTTGTCTTCTGTGTAAGTTTCCAATTGATATGTGTCTGTGAAATATAATTTGTTTAATTCCAATTTCAGTATGGTCACATCCAGTGATCTGTCTCTCTCTGGGGTCTCTTCTGTTTTTGCATTGCACTTTGCTATACCTGTTGCACCTTCAGGACTCAAATTATTTAACCAGACATTTAATTGTTGTGCAATTAAACCTCTTAAACTTACAGGATTATACTGCAATACTTCTCCTCTTAGCGATCCTACAGTCAGCTGACTCAGAGTATTAAAATTAGACATGTTTTGTGGCATGTTAAAGGGTAATCCTTCTTGCGGAGTGCTGCAATTAATGTTCGAGATCAGATCTGTTCTGGGCACAAAATAAGGTGTGACCTTCTGAGGAAACCTTGCATCAGGAATAAATCCTCTCTGACTTGTCATTGGATTTGGATCTGCAATTTGTTCAGGAGCTAACGGTCTAACAAGAGAACCTGTTCTCTCTATCTCTGAGTTGTTAGAATATACTGATCTCTGCATGCCAATTGGTGACATCCCAGCAGATGTAACTGGTGTATCAGGAACTGTCGGGACATTTTATTAGTTTGCATTGCTTCCAGATGTACCTGGAGCATACAAGGGAACAACAGGACCTATAGTCACCGGAACTGTTAATGCAATATGCACCAATATGATTTGCCTGATTCTAATGAATTGTCATTCCAACACTCTGTCATGTTAAGACAATACTAAAACTCTGTCCTGTTTGGGACGGCAAAAATGTTGGTATTGACTGACGTGGACTAAAGATTTGCACAGATTGATTCGGAATAAAATTTGGCACGGGCGGATTCACATAAAGTGACTGCATGAATGGTTCATATTAGAATTTGGCACAATCTGATTCACAATAGGGCTCTGTAAAGGCTGAACTGTGTTAAAGCCCTGAACTGGTTGATTTACTTCAGGAATCTGTATCACTGAACATGCGGGTGTACCTGGTACTATCTGATTCTGGTCGTGCAACTGGAGAAGTAGTCACATTAAGCGTTACATTTTGTGCAGCTTCACCTCTTGCTCCTACCTCAACTGAATGATACACAGGCTGACGATTCAACAAGATCTGAATTATAAACTCATTATCTGAATCACTTTCATATGCAACTGCCTTACTATCCTCAGTATCTGTTGTCTGCTTTCTTTCCTGTCTTTCTTAGTCTGGGGTTTAGTGCTTTCTCTACCTTCACTTGAAATAGCTGGATACACTCCCTCAATTATGTCTGCTCTCCAAGTTTTCTGTTCTGCATCTTATCTAGCTTCAGCAAGTGTCTTTATTGCTTTCTGTATTCTGTTCTCATATTTAGTAGTCATTTTCTGATGTGCTATGAGTTCCCAAATACTACGGACTTCAAATGGTACTGGTCTTGGAAGCGGTTTCATCAAATGAAGCACTCACCTCAGAGTATCTAGAATACTTAAATTAAACATTCCATAATGGGGAAATGCTAATGCACCTTCTTTCCCAGTAATCTTGCATCATTGTTCAAGCCACAGGCATGCATGAAATCCTTTTTCAGATTATACATAATGACCTGGAGTACCTTCGGGTGGGGTCTCTATAGCCTCTCTATCTGGAATGAAAACAACAGGCACCACAGCGGTAGCCACCTACAGCCAGGTGGAAGTCAATGTCCACCCACCCTATTAAGACCCTGCAATCTGTCACCTTTGCCGGGGCGGTACCAACGACATCAAAAGCCTGGCGGAAACACTGTACAGAAGGGAAACAACTCATCTGTGGAGACTCAGGGAAGAACCACGCCACCATGGAGCCCGAACTGCATATATTCCCAGTGCTGTTCTACGTCCTGCTCCACCACGAACACTAACGACGGCAAAGATGACCACGGTGAGTACAGCCACCTAGCACACAGGGGAGGGGTGGAGGTAATAGAGAGTGACACACACACAAGCAACACCCCCACCCCCAACACCATACACACAAGCAGATGCAGTAACAGAACACATACACCCCATAACTCTCTGGAAAAAACAAGGACAACACGAATAGATAAAAGTGAGTGTAATAAGATAAATAAAGTAGTAATACGTGCATCCACTCTAAAAGTGTATACATATTTACAAATCAAGGGACACTGCCCAGTCCTCAATGTTAGTGGGCCACAGGGCCACATCACAAAGTCCAAGGCCCCACTTGACTCCTGCAACAACACGGAGAGAACACTGCGGTGGCATCAGTTCTAAAATAGGCAGGCACCTCAGGGGGACAGGGAATGGGGAGGGCACCTCAGCCGGCAGATGGAACAACACCACTGGTCCTGGAGGGGGAAACATGCCCTGTGCTTGGTCCTGGGGAGTGCAAGGCCACGGTCTCTTGAGTGGGTGACTTGCCCACATGATCTGCAGGGGCAACATGCCATGTTCTTGGTCCTGGGGAGTGCAAGGCCACAGTCTCTCGAGTGGGTGACTTGTCCACTGGATCTGGAAGGTGCAACATGCCCTGTGCTCTTCATCCTGGGGATGTTGGGGTGAGTGGATGGCTTCTCCACTGGTTCTGGAGGGCGGCATCGTGCAGTGGGACATATCCCCAACGTCATTGGTGCGATTGATGGAACACATATTGCATTTGTGCCCCCCCCCCCGCCAGAATGAACAGGTCTTCAGAAATCGTAAACATTTTCACTTGATGAATGTGCAGATGGCGTGTTTGGCAGACCAGTACATCTCCCATCTCAATGCTAAGTATCCAGGCTTGGTGCATGATGCTTTTATCCTGAGGAATAGCAGCATCCCAAATGTGATGGTCTAACTTCAGAGGCACAAGGTGTGGCTAATAGGTGAGCCCTGGTTCCCACCCAATGGATGTTGGTGTATGGTGTGGGCCATATGGGATAGTGTGCGGCTAACAGTTGTCCCTCGATATTTGCAGGTGACTCTGGTTACCCCAGCCTCTCATGGCTACTGAACCCTGTGAGGAATCCCAGGCCCAGGGCAGGGAAACATTATAATGAGGCACGTGGGCAAACAAGAAGGATAATAGAAGGTACCTTTGGCCTCCTGAAGGCCATGTTTCGGTGCCTCCATCTAACAGGTGGATCCCTGTGCTAATCACCCAAGAAGGTCTGCCAGATAATCGTGGCATGCTGCATGTTGCACAACCTTGCCTTGAGACGCCATGTGCCTTTTCTGCAGGAGGAGGAGGCTGGAGATGGCCGTCTGGCAGCAGTGGACCCTGTGGACAGTGAAGATGAGGAGGCAGAGGATGAGGATGAGGACAACAGAACTGCAGTGAAACATCAATACTTCCAATGACACACAGGTAAGACAGTGTAACTTCATATTTCATTGACATTGTCACTGGCAGGCTGTGAATTCCTACTTCTACGGCCACTGACTGTACCCTTTGGCAACTCTTTTGGTAGATGTTGGTGCCCCACTATCACTCCTGGTGTGTTCACTGCAGCCAACTACAGGTCTGTCCTATGTATACATTACTGTACAGTTGAATTGCAATGTTTATACCTTGTTAAACAAATACATACTTAAAACATTTGACATACTCTATACTTGTATTTTTTCAAAGTGTGTTTATTGCACTGCTCTGAAGAAAAGTGGGAAGTTCAGTGGGCTGGGGTGATGACGGAGGAAAGTCCAGGGTAGAGTCCAGTCTATTTGTAGCACAGGTGCATTGTCCAAGGGGCATAGGAAGGGGAGCAATGGCAGTTCAAGGTGGACAGGGTGACAAAGTGGGACACAAGGGTGACATTCAGGAGAGTCTTATTTCCTGGCGAGGTACTTGGCAGTAGTCTCTGGCTTCTGCCTGGATCGCAGGGAATGTTTTTGGGGGGGTTCTCCTTCTGCAGGGGGAGAGGTGCTGGTGGCCTGTTGGTCCTGTGGTGGGGCTTCCTGTCCACAAGCGGCAGCAGAGGTGGGGGGCTGTTCAGTAGTCTGACTAGTGCCAGGGGCCCACTGGTGTGACACTGCCTCTCTCATAATGTTGGCCATGTCTGTCAGCACTCCTGCAATGGAGACCAGGGTGGTGTTAATGGACTTCATGTTCTCCCTGATCCCCTGGTACTGTCCCTCCTGCAGCTGCTTGTTCACCTGCAACTTGTCCATGATCTGGCCCAGCGTATCCTGGGAATGTTGGTATGCTACCAGGATCACGGCGAGTGCCTCCTGGACAGTAATTTCCCTGGGCCTGTTCTCCCCCTGGTGCACAGCAGTCCTCCCAGCTTCCCTGTTTTCCTGTGCCTCTGTCCCCTGAACCGTGTGCCCACTGCCACTGACCCCAGGTCCTTGATTGCCTTGGGTATGGGGGGTTCCCTGGGGTCCCTGTAGTGGTGGACAAACTGCTGATTGACGTGTCCTGGGGACAGAGGTATGAGCATGCTGGGTGTGTGCTGTGGTGGTGTTCCCTGAGGGGGTAGGCTCTGTGGTGGTGTGGGACTGTGCCTGGGTAACCAACTGTCTGGAGGTTCCTGATGGGCCAGGTTGGTCATCCGGATCCAGGCGAGCAGAGTCACTGTCATCACTGTGGGCCTCTTCTGTGGGGGGACTGGATGTTGCTGGCACCTCTTCTCCTGTGACATTGGCTAGTATACCTGTGGGGATGTATATGCCGTGTTATTATTTCTGTGTGTGACATATTGTGCATGAGTGGGTTGCCCTTTACGGTAGTTATAGCCCTGGCAGCTTTTCCTTGTGTGAGTTGTTATGTGGTGGGCTAGGTGATTCTCTAGTGTGCATGCTTTAGTGATAGGTATCCATGCAGGGCTGTGAGTGGTGTCCATGCATTGGTATGGCATGCAGGGCTTGGTATTGGGATGAGTGGGTTGTGATGGTGGGGTGTGTGGGAGGTGGTGGAGTGATGGGAGTGAGGGTGGGGTGGGGGTATGTGATGGCTTGCAGGTAGGGGGGTGAAAGTAGTGAAGAGTTTACTTACCAGAGTCCAGTCCTCCTGCTACTCCTGCCAGGCCCTCAGGATGCATGATTGCCAGGACTTGCTCCTCCCATGTTGTTAGTTGTGGCGAAGGAGGTGGGGGTCCACAGCCAGTCCACTGTACTGCGAGCTGGTGTCTTGCTGCAATGGAACGCACCTTTCCCCGTAGGTCATTCCACCTCTCCCTGATGTCATCCCTTGTTCTTGGGTGCTATCTCACGGTGTTGACCCTGTCCACAGTCCTCCGTAATAGCTCCATCTCCCTAGCAATGGATATCTTCTGCACCTGTGCTCCAAATAGCTGTGGCTCTACCCGGATGATTTCCTCCACCATGACCCTTAGCTCCTCCTCAGAGAATCAGGGCTTTCGTGGTGGTGCCATGGGTGTTGTGTGGGTGGTGCAGGTGAGGGTGTGTAGGGTGATGTATTGGGGTGTGTGATGTAAGGTGCGTGGGTTGTGTAAAGGTGATGTGGTATGTGGCTCTGGTTGTGTGAGTGCTCTTGCTGTCTCTCTCTGGTGGCAATAGCTTGTATTCGTAAAGGGTTGTGGGTAGGGTGGGTGTGTGTTTTATAGTGGTGTGGGTGTGGTGTGTGTATGTGTGTCAGGTGTGTGTTGTTTGAATTGTCCAATGTTGTGTTGTTTTGTTTGAGTTTGTGTATTTTTAGCACAGCGGTATGTACCGCCAATGGTTTACCGTCGCTGAATGTCCGCCATGGTGATTCGTGGGTCATAATGTTGTGGGCATTGTTCTGTTGGTGTAATGGTGTGGGTTTGGATACCGCCAGTTTATCACAGACCTTTGGTGTGGCAGACTTGTGTGTGTGGCTGTATAGTGACGGATTGGTGTGTGTGTGTCATAATATGGTGAACGGATATCCGCCATGGCGGCGGTATGTTGGCGGCAGTCAGTATGGCGGTAAGTGGAATTTACCACCAATGTCATAATGAGGGCCTAATTTTTAATCAAATTCAATGTTATAAGCTAACAGCAACGCAGCACTGGTCACCAATACCAGAAGAGCTTCACACCAACCGACCTATACCAGCGTGGCACACAATGACGTCACGCTCACTTCTTTCAGCACTGCAGGCACTTCACAACTGCCTCTCACTCAATTGCTCACACACCTAATGCAAAATATTGCTAGCAAAATCCAACAACCTGTTTGCACACTACAGGATAGGAACTCAAACACCTCAAAGCTGTACAGAGATATGCTTTCCGGCTGTAGCTTTCACAATCGCACAACAAGTGAAACTTGGCCAGAAAACCTCATTCCGGTTGATATATATCTTCCATGTGCACTCAGGAATCATTAATACCAAATAAAACTCACACTCATTCAAGGAAAACTATTGATACTGTCAACAATGTCTCTTGACAAGCACCTCACTGCAGACAATAAATTAACCAAGTGTCTCCTGCACTTGTGCATTATCCTGGGATCTTAGGCCACAACAGACCTATCAAAAACAAGTGGCACAATCAAACGTGTATGATGACTCTGCAAAACACTTCACAACATCACACTTTACCACAACCTTCAGGCCAAAAGCACTGCAAGTGCAAAACTCTGTTAATACTCACACATCCGTCTCTCAAAGCAACGACAATGGAACGTCATCAGTCTTCGGAATGTACCATGGGATAGAATTCAGGGTGGGTAAAATTGAAATATCATGGGACCAATCCTATCTCTCTAGCACCACGAGTAAATTGTTCTCCCTCCTTGTCGCACAAACCATACCTCTGCTTCCAGATCTGCTGCAGCATTTTCTTCCTTCGCAGGAATCAATGCCCGATGAGGTCAAAAGATCTTTGGACCCTGCAAAGGGTAGATACAAACTACAAAATTTCAGTACAAACCAATTACATTACCAGTATGACCAATGTGACTATAGAAGGAAAACTCCAGTTGAGAATAAAAGTTAAGGAGTTTTATTACAAACTTAAGCTCAAAGTCAAGAAGACCATTCTCAAGACAAAGTTAGGGATACAGTATCACCAAAAGTTGACAAAGACAACAAAATAAGTTCAGGCAAACTAACATTAAGAGAACTAGGCATTCAACAAAGACAATACAGAACATCAGTAAAATGATCTGATGTATAGAAAATAAGCGTTTCTCAGTTTTAGTAAGCATTAAGGCAATTCAAATAATCAATATTCAACTAACTTGGACAAAGAAAAATCCTTCAGTTTCACCAGTCAGGGGACAGGGGACATGTGGGCAAAAGACAAAAAGGTCAAAAAGAATTTGGAAAAAGGTAATCTTGGGAAACAGGTTACTAACTAAGACAGGCAAAAAGCAAGTAAAAAGGGAAAGTGTCAGCATGTCCGAAGCTTGGTCAAGATTCTTCTTGTTTGTGTTAGGGAGATATGTCTAGGTCTTATCAAAGCATTTCAAAGGGGCATGGGCAGAGAGTGGAATACCTCTTGGAGTCCAAGGGGCACAGCAAGCAATGGAAGGAGAGACATTATTCTCTTCAGTGATTCTTCATCTGACTAAAATCGAACTGGGATTCGGTATATTAAAGTTCATAGGGCAAGCTAATTAGTCAGTGCAACAGTCTATTTGACATTGAAGGGATACCATTCAATAGAAATTGGTCATGCGACTCCAACTTGAAACATCCACATGGTTTCCCAGGTTTGTCATGAGAATGGTGTCCATCTGTACTCTTCCACGCAAGATTGAAACAAATTTTTAAATTGCCAGTCCACAGTCCAGGATGTTCTATCCTCAAGGAGGTTTTCACAGACTCTCTCTGTGTAGAGCAATAGACGTCTATTACCAAGTTAGCCTTCTCATGGGAACAAAGGGCCAGATGTAGCAAGCGTTTTGCATGGTGCAAACAGCGAGTTTCGTTGTTTGCGCCATGCAAAACGCACATCGCACTACTCATTCCCATTTTGCGAGTCGGTAACCTGGTTACCGACTCGCAAAACGGGAATGCGACTCGCAAATAGGAAGGGGTGTTTCCCTTCCTATTTGCGATTCGCATCGCAATTCGTAGTTAGCACCCATTTCAAATTGTAGTAGTTAGCAGCCATTTGTGAATGGCTCTGAAAAAATGAAAAAAAAAGTTTAATTTTTTTGTGTGTATTGCAACTCATTTTCCTTCAAGGAAAACGGGCTGCAATACAAAAAAAAATCAGCTTTATTTAAAAGCAGTCACAGACATGGTGGTCTTGTGTCTCCAGCAGGCCACCATCCCCGTGAGTGCTGCAAATCGCAAGGGGGTCGCAAATTGCGACCCACCTCATTAATATTAATGAGGTGGGTCTTTGCGACCCACTTGTGATTCGCAGATGGTGTCAGGGACACCATCCTGCATCTGGGTTTGCGAATTGCAGATTGTGAGTCGCTCAGACTCGCAATTTGCAAGTCACAACCTCGGACTTACCTACTTCTGGCCCCTAGTGTGAAAGAAAGGTACAAGTTAGCAACAATGACTTTACATTTTCTGCACAGTCATGAACACAGAGCCTAGCAGGCCTAACTGAGGCTAATGCGAGTGAATTTAAACAGCACATTAATCATTCAAATAATACACATTTTAATACGCAACCTATAAAATAAATCTTGCTCAGCGTTTATGTAACAGTAAAGTTAAAACAAAATAACTTTGTCAATACATTTCAATTAGTGTGGTGGAGAACTGCATTCCTCTACGTTTGCATATGAGTTTAAAACACTTGTCCTAAAAAATTCAATGTTGTTTCAACGTGGACTATTAGTTTAGACTCTAAAATATACTATAATGACAGATTAATTCTTTCAACATGTAATTTAATCTTGATACCACAGAAGTTTCAGTAATTAGTCAGAGACGAATGCACACTAACGTGGATGTATGACGGAATACCGAATGCCATTAGCATGAATGGCTTTATAATGCAAGCTTGGTAAGGAAAATGCCTTTACACCGAAAGTCTTTTACAATGAGATTTTTTACAATGAATATGCCTTAGAAAGAAAGCCTTTACCACGAAATGTAAGTATTTAACAAGTATAAATCCTTTATATAGATATATATGTACACACATATAAATTATTTTATGTCTATAAATACATTATATAGATATAAAAATAAATCTTTCCCACACCAAGATTCCCTTACCACCCACAAAAACTGATGACCACCTTAAGCCCTAAAAATCCCCTTGCTACCCAAAAACCTAAAAATTCCCTTACTCCCAAAAACCTACGTACTCCCTAAACCCTAAAAATCCCTTCACCACCCAAAAAACAATACACACCCTAAACCCTAAAAATCCAGTTACCGCCCAAAAACATATACCCACTCAAAACCCTAAAACTACCCTTACCACCCAAAAACCCATAACCACCCTAAAACCTAAAGGTTCTCTTACCACCCAAAAACACATATCAACCATAGAACCTAAAACTTCCCTTACTACCCAAAAACCCATAACCACCCTAAAACCTAAAAGTTCCCTTACCATCCAAAACCTATATCCACCCTAAAACCCAGAAGTCTCCTTAGTCCCAAAAATCCATAACTACCCTAAAAGCTAAGAAATCCCTTACCACTCAAAAGACTATACCCACCGTAAACCCTAAAAATCCCCTTACCACCCAAAAACCTAAACGCACTTTAATCCCTAAAAATCCCCTTACAGCCCAAAAACCTATACCCACCTAAACCCAAAAAATTCCCTTACCACCCAAAAAGCCATACCCACTCTAAAACCTAAATTTCCTCTTCTCACCCAAAAAGCCATACCCACTTTAAACCCTAAAGTTTCCCTTACCACCCAAAAACCCATACCCACCCTAAGCCCTAAAAGTTCCCCTACCACCCAAAAACCTATACCCACCCTAAGCCCTAAAAATTCCCTTACCACCCAAAAACCAAGCCCCACCCTAAAACCTAAAAATAATCTATTTATTTTAAAAATTATATATATATATATATAGAGAGATAGATAGATAGATAGATAGATAGATAGATAGATAGATAGATAGATAGATAGATAGATAGATAGACATACACACACATAAAAAATAGTTCTAAAAGCCTTATAGAGGCATTTTCGTTATAAAGTCTTTGTTGTAAAGGCTTCTCGTTCTTTAGCCTTTGTGATAAAGGCTGTTTCCCCACTAACATGGCTTCTCAGAGCATATTCATTAGCACTTGGATTAACATAATGTATACACTATCATGTCTAGATGGTCACTGTGACATTGAGGGACAGTACTAAAATTTCTGCTAAATGACTACTATCTCTTGAAACTGGTATAGTCTTGGAAGATTGTGGCTCTGTCTGCCCCCAGAATTTATTTTGCCTTCCCAGTTAAAGGTGACTTTTTATCCATGAAAATATCTCTGTGGTAATCATGGCCAGGACCCTCCTTGCCTGTTCAGGTAAACCTTGGTTACCTGACTGTTGGCTCTCATCAACACAGAGGCATTTTCCAAGTACAGCACCAACCTTTGAAGGGCTTAGCATAAGTCATTAACTCCTTTTAATTCGAGGAGTACAACAACTCTGATGTGGACTACTTCCCCTTTCCTTTGAACCTCTTTAGAGTCGCTTCCCACCCCAGGTGCTTGCATCTTATAAGATTATGGAAGGGTTTAATACAGGGAACGTATTCCCTTTTTAGGTTGCATGTTAGTGTTTGACCTTCTGTATACTTTTAGTATACTTCTTATGGCTTAAAGCAATTTCATTTGTTGGTTGCAGTTTTTTTTATTTTATTATTGCTCACTAGTGGTCAGTTCTGCCTTTTTCTCCCTACTTTTTCTGTTTCAGAGCAGTGACCAACTACGGTATTTTTCCACTTTGCTTTCTTTATCTGTTGCTGTGACAGACTTATTTTGGTATTTTGGTTGCTGCCTTTTAACTGTGGGTGTTTTAGGCAGGTAGCTGCCTGAGTTTTAGTGCAGCATTCTGTTCCTCCTATCTCCTCCCATGTCGCTGACATTTGTTTTGGCTTTATTACAGTGTTGTCCTCGTTTACCTCTGGCTCCTAAAATAAACTTATTTTACAAAATAAACAAAAGTCGTTTAGCTCACTGCTCACGAAAGCCACAATATGCCCTTTAAGGTAGAATATAGCTGAACCTAGAAGCAATGATGTGAAGCTTGCTTGGCCTTGCAGAATTTCTTTCTCCAGGGGCCCTTCCTGCTAGCACCCAGGACATGACACAAAGGGCATTGCTTATCTCCTTTATTAGAGCCATACATCTTCTCAGGCTGCTCGGTTATTGTTAACTTCATTAGAGCTTTGTCGAAATGCAAGGCAAGAACTCTTGCAAGACTTTTAATTCTGTTAAAATAAAAATAAAATACTTTTTCAGCCTTACTTTCCAATTTCTGTTCAGTCGTTTCTGATGTCAGTAGCTGTCAGTAACCACCAAAACATGGCAGAAAAAGGCAAAATTATGACACAGGTTGACCAATTTCTATGGCAAGAAAAGTCAAGTTCTGGAGTTACAATGCCAATTGCTCTAACTCAAGAAAATGCAAGACCTATTGCATTGCAAATGCTTGTTTATATTTGCTTCACCTAAGAACCACTGTAGAAGGGCTCTTGGTTTCCCTCATACCAGGATAAATCTCTTGTAGCTCTGTGTCAGAGCTGTCTAACCAATGTTATTGGTTTCAGGTGGTAAAGTGCACAAGTAACTAGTGAAATGGTTGATGAAATTAGTCCCTAACAACTCCTCAACTAATGTTGGGCTGTTGCCTTCTACAAAGATAACACTTGTGACATCTGATTTTGCCAGGATTGAATCCTGCTCTCTGGGAGGGACACCAGTGTGTATAAATGCATTCTGCTTGGGTGAAGACTAGAGTTTCGATCATTTATGATGCATCGCAGCAGTTCCAGGCAGGGACATTCCTTCACCACGCTGGACACCACCTTTAAAAATAGAAGAGTCAGATATAAGCCAGTCATCCAAGAATGGAAACAACTGAACACTCTGCAATTATAGGAAAGCCAGGACTGGTGTTAATACCTTTATAAATACTCTTAGTGATGAGGTCATACTGAAGGGGAGTAGCTTGAAATAAAAATGTTCCATATGTATCACAAACCTAACTGGTTCCCTTTATCAGCACTTGCAAATAGCTATCTTGCTAATTTAAGGTTACCTAAAAGTCTTGTTTCAACAGCATTGAGATCACCATTTGTACAGTCAACATTCTGAAGGGTGTAGAACATATAAACCTGTTGAGCCATTTCAGGTCCAGTACAGGTCTGTACCTTCTTCCAGTCTTTGGTACTAGAAATATGACCGAACACACTCCATACCTTCTCTGCCAACCTGGTACAGGATTTATGGCACCCTCCTGCTACAAAGTTTGTATACATAACTCCATTGCTTGCCTGTTGTCTGGATCTGTGGGTACCAGAGGAGTTTGAAAGTGACACTCAAGAGGATGACTTAAAAATTCTATGGAATAACTATTTCCTTTGGCTTCAGAAAACCCATTGATCTGCCATGATGCAAGCCCATAATGGGTAGTATTTTATAGACTGGCTCCCACCGAACCTTCTGAATAGTCAGGGTTTATTGGCTTGTTGCGTGTCAGATTATGGTTTGGAATTGGAGAAGAATGCAGTCACCGGACCTCACTTGCCTATGAAGCGTATACCAGGTAAATGTTAGCTCTCAAACCAAAATATGATTCTGAATGTGCTCATTTAAAAGAATTCTCCACCTTTCTTTCCATAGTGTCTAGAAGAGATGATTCTCTGATGCCAAGAAAGATGTAGAAGTGATATTGGCCAAAATGCTTCTTAATTTTGGATCCTGGGGAAAATTGCCATCAAATGAGGGGCAGTGCGCTGCGCAGAAAACTGTTTCTTCTGTTGGGAATTTTGTTGAAATGTTAACATATTTCTTATCTGGGAGGTCACTTTCATCAGCTGCCATCCTTAGATGTATTTCCCTTTTGGACCCTCAGCCATATATAATTTCTCTGTCATTTGTCATGCTGTTCCACCAATGCTGTATTTGACACTTTCTCTTTCAGAGTTTCCAATGATGAATGATTTATTTTCTGTGACCTCTTCTTAGGCCCCAAACTGTCACCAGGAACTAGAGCCATTTCTTCCAATAAGGAAGCCGTCTGTGAACACCCAGTTATCGAATTTTCTCCCAACCCAGCGCATGAGGGGGGAACGTGACAGGCTCCATTTTGCAAGAGATGATGCTAGCCTACTAAGTCATGTTCAACATGTAAAAGTAAAAAATAAAAAACAAAACATTTCAATTTTCCCTACTGGTAGTCCATTCTGGACGTCGTCAGAAGGAGGATGCGCTGGCATGAGGAAGGGGACCTTATTTGGATGTCAGGAGTATGACATCCCAATAATTACAAGTAGAAGTAGCAAAGGGCCTGTCTGAGGGCAGAGCCTCAATTGTGATGACTGGGACGAGAAGCGATAATGCGGCAGTACTGAATGCTCTAGACATAATTCAATCAGCTGTATGACCTAATTGGTATTTTAGTACCCTTAATTTTTCAAAATTAGAAAAGGGGAGCTTATTGGAGAAGTGGTTGCATATTATGAGCTTTGCACCCACCGCCACTAAATTGGCATTGGCTTCTATATAAATATAAGATAGGAAGGGTATATTTTATGACAGCATTTTATCCCTCCAGGATGTTACAATAAGAGGCAAATAGGGTGGAGCGAGGATCTCAGCTGAATGTGTGTAATATGCAGGGAGGAAATAGACCACTATGTAGAACTGATATATAAGTGACATAGGCAATAGTCTGACATGCTTATTGGTGAGGTTTCTGAATTGGGAGACAGATGTGCCTGGTGTTCTGTAAATTATTTAGGAGAGCTCGGAAAACCTACAATTTTAAAACAAAACAGATAGGTAGTGCTCTTTCCTTGCACACCTAGCCACAAATAATGCTATGGATCACTTTGGAACAATGGGGAGTTTTTTTAAATATACAGATGTGAGGCAACCAACTTGTAGTTATTTTAATGACCGACTCTCTGTGAACAAAGGTGAATCACATTATTTAACTTTCTCCATAGCTGTAAATTGGAAATCGGGAGGCGCGAACCTACGGCATTGAGAGGAGGGGCTGCCCTGTGAGCCTGGGACCATAAATTGATTCCTCGCGCTCCCGCTCCACGGGAGTAGCGAACCTACGGCATTGAGAGGAGGGGCTGCCCTGTGAGCCCGGGACCATAAATTGATTCCTCGCGCTCCCGTCCACGGGAGTAGCGAACCTACAGCATTGAGAGGAGGGGCTGCCCTGTGAGCCCGGGACCATAAATTGATTCCTCGCGCTCCCGTCCATGGGAGGCGCGAACCTACGGCATTGAGAGGAGGGGCTGCCCTGTGAGCCCGGGTCCATAAATTGATTCCTCGCGCTCCCGCTCGCGGGACGCTCCCTGGCGAAGCCCGGGTCAAGGGCGGGCCCGTCATTGCCAGGAAGAGGCAGGGCAGGGACCCCCCCCGATATCTCTCTCAAGGCCTCCTGGATTTTCGGTGATGTATAGTCATTTGGCCAGCAGGGGATTTTCTTTTTTTCCCTAGCGCTTTTTTGCTTCCCTTTATTGTCTGTTGTTTACATATCTGAGTCTAATTTTTACAACCAGGATGGGGAAAAGGAAAGCCAGCGGTAATCACATTGGGCTGGGGGGGCAAAGAAGGTACCTCGACATGCAGCTGAAAATTGTACATTGACCCAAATAGATGATCTAATAGAGGAGGTAGAAAGTTTGTTAGCTGTCAAGCCCTCTAAGCCCCATAGAAAAGGGGTTGCTGCTGTCACCAATGATATAAAATCCTTTTTCACTCCTGCAAATAGAGAACTTCCACTACCTTCACTGCAAGGACTAAATTTAGAAAATACACCACTAGAAGTTTCAACAAATACAACAGAGAGCCCCAAACTGAGCTTGCCAAGTCAGCAGGGCAATGTATCACCTCTTATAAATTGTGATAACCGTTTTGTACCGCTTGCCTCTTTGGCGACCTCTGATTTAGAGAGAAGTGCTTCAAGGGAAACTGAGGAGCCACTAACACATCTAGCTACTAAGAGGGAACATCCTGTTGAGGTCCAGCTAGTACAAATAAGAGCTGAAATTCTGAGCCTCAGGAAGTACCTTACTTCTTTTAGCCATATGATACATGAAAAATTGGATGGCATATCTGCCGTAATTGGGGGCATAAGGAAAGCCCCGTTTAAACCTGAGAGCAACTCTGTACCTAGACAAACCCAGCAAGTCGAGTCATTTATAATGGGAATGCACAGAGAAAGCAGGGCTGGAGCGGTAACACAAAATTACCATGGAGAAGAAAGTGTACCTCCTGTCTTGGTTGATTTTAAAAATTGTGACACAAGACAGGAAAAAGGGATTAATCCGGAGGTGCACAGAAACAAATCCCCAGACGGAAGTTCCACAGGTCCCTCGCGAAGCACCCCAGCAAGTCAGGCCAATTACAACCAGTACGACGTATATATGACAAACGTCCCCAAGCTAAATTACGGTAAAAAAGAACGAGGAGATTCCCTGAAGAATAAAGTAACCCACTGGATAAGGGGGGTAAAGAAGTGTAGGTCTATCATAAGGGATGACATAGTCGCTGTCTACTCAAGTGAATGGTCAGAAACAGACCTTTTAGGGCTGAAATTCAGCACCCAGAGTCTAGTAAAGGGTCTTTTGGCCCTTGACGAAAGATCGAGACCTGCCACTTCATCCCAAGTGTCACTTGTCCAGAGAATTCCCCAGTCCTTGCTTAATCTGTTATTTAAAGAGAGACATAAAACTCCAACGTCCCCTAGCACACATACACCAAGAAGGGACCATACTAGCAGTCCAACCTCGACTATTGATTGACGTGAAGCCCCCATAGTGAAGGGCAGGAGAGATGGTATATCCAGCAAAATGCCCTCAAATCCCTGTACAATAAGCAATCAGATATTGGGCACATCGAAGATAGAGCCAAGAGCACATTGTAGCGATCAAGCAGAGGAAATGTACTGTGGAGATATGTCTTATCCAAGCGAAAATAGAGAGTACTTGCAAAAGATGGGGGATGGAACTGTTTCATCAGTCAAGCTTCTATCATGGAACGTGGCAGGTTTGCTTAAAAAAACAGCCAACCCTGATTGGTGTGGCCTCATGGACCAACACCACATTATCTTATTTCAGGAGACATGGGTCCCTGCCGTGATTAATAGAGCAGGCTACTGGACTTTCCAGAAGCCTGCACTTCCATCCCTATCTGGCAGGGCGTCAGGGGGCCTGATAACCTGGCTAAAACATGATTTGTTCCCAAAGGCGAGGGAGCTAACAACCCATACCAGGGATATACTAGCTGTCGAGGTCGAATTTAGCAGCCCAAGGGGACCCGTCTGTATAGTATTCGTAAACATATATGTTAGACCTGGCCCCCAAAAGGCTCAGATCGCTTTGATAAGTATGTTAGAAGACTTCTTGAATTGCTTACCGGGAGGGCAGGGTTTAATTGTTGCAGGAGATTATAATATGCAACTGAATTGCAGAGATGATTACCATCAAAAAGGGACCCAGCTCGCTGATCCGTGGGATAGATCTTGGCCGGTTCAGACTACAACTAAGAAAGCAGGGGGACCATTAGATTTGTTAGAGGATCTAATAAAAGTAAAGGGGTTAAGAGTAGTAAATGGGAACACTAAGTCAGACACTCCGCCGCTGCCTACATACAGACGAGGCCTATACTCGAGCCACCTAGATTATGTCTTACTAGATGACGTGCTTTGGAAATCTCTCAGTTATATGGTCGTCCTTTCACGTAATGATAGCGACCATCAAGCTCTGAGTACTACCTTCTCCACTACCTTGTTTAGCTGTAAAACACTGACAAAGTGGGTCAAGGGCAATGCCCTAGTAATGACGAATGACTACAAAAATGTGAAATGGGAACTGGTGGAAGTTGATGTAAATTTCCAGCTATTAATTTACGAAATAGTTATATCCACACTTATTCCCTTGAAACATACTGACTTTGTACAGGTGGATTTGATTAACTTGCATAGCATTCTGACCAATCGGTTAAAATCACATTTCCAGGTAGTAAGGAAGCGGACAGAAACTGGGGCCAGAACATTGAGGTGGTTTTCCAACTCCAGCCGTCAGGCTAAAATACAGTTACTGGGAGCACTGAAGATAGGGAACGGCTAAGAGATAAGAGAATCAAGGGTCATGTACAAAGTAGCACTAAAAACCGCTAAAAAAGACTGGGAAACTAAATACTGGAATGGGTTGGTAGTTGCACTTCATGTGAAGAATCTCAAATTATTCTGGAAATTAGTGACAGGTAAAGGCAGCTCCCGAACTGTGGAGAATTATCCTGTAATACAGCCAGAAACTTGGGTGTCACATTTTAAACACTTATACAGAATGGCTCCAATTAGCAGCACTACCGCCCCTTTATTAAAACCTAATGGGTCTCTTTCCTCCCACATACCAACTGGTGAGATAGTGACACCACCAACATTTGATTTAGATCTCTTTTTCCTAAAAGAAACAGCTTTGACCCTTCAATCAGTACGTAAAGGGAAGGCTCCTGGGCTAGATGGTATTCCAGGAGACTTATACTTGTCTCGACCAACAACTTGGGCTCTATATCTAAATGCGCTCAGTAATGAGATACTGAAGGGTGGAGGACTCCCCCCTACGTGGCAGGGAGCAATCATAGTCCCTATCTTTAAGAAAGGGCCTAGGGAAGAACCAACTAATTATAGGCCAATAAGTCTAATTGATGTTAACCAAAAAATATTTTGTAAGCAGGTACTGAACAGATTACAGACATGGATAGAGGATTCCCACATCCTCTCCGACTTCCAGGCAGGATTTAGGAAGGGAGTGAGCACAATAGACCAAGTATTTAGATTTAACCTTCTTTGCTGGAAATATCTATCACTTAATAAGAGCCACTTGTATGTGGCTTTTATTGACCTAAAAGACGCTTTTGATATGGTTCCACTGGACTTGCTGTGGAATGCCCTGGAGAGCTATCAAATTGATAGAAAATTATTAAGATTGATCAGGTTTCTACATGAGGGGACCTATGCTCAGGTACGCTGGTCTCAAAGTGGTGATCTAACACAAGCTATACCGGTCAACAGGGGGGTTAGGCAGGGGTGTGTCTTGGCCCCTACATTGTTTAATCTCCTTATTAATGGTGCGGTGGACCAGCTGTTACACTGCAACCATGATGCTCCAAAGCTAGCAGGAACCCCCGTCCCCACCTTAATGTTCGCCAACGACATTCTTTTAATTTCAATGGGCTTACAAAATGAACTGGATGCTTTTTACAACTTTTGCTCCAGTAGAGGACTTGAAATAAACCCAACTAAATCAAAATGTATGGCTTTTAATCCACACAAATCATTGAGGGGGACAATGACTATTGCAGGCCACTTGGTAGAGAGAGTTAGTCAATTTGACTATCTGGGGCTTAGGCTAGCAGACAACCAACAGTGGTCGGCGCAGATTGAGAAGAGCCTCTCAGTCCTTAGACAGAGGTCAGTAGTGATAGGGAAGGAAATCGCCAACATCTCGGAAGGGGAAATCTCACCTACCATCACAGTCTACAAAGCAGCGGCAGTGGCAGCTTCAATCTATGGTGCCGAGCTTTGGGGGCACTTTAATTCCAGGTGTTTGACGATGGTAGAAAACCGTTTTATACGCAATTTTTTACGGCTCCCGATGAGCACTCCTCTTACACCCCTTAGATTTGATTTAGCCCTAAACGAGGTTCACAATGAAATCGCGTTAAGACCTCTTATGTACTGGGTCCGCCTTTGGTCTTCTGAGCACCTGTCCACCTTTCAAACAGCAACAGACGAGCTCCTTATGGATGATCGTGCATTAAAAATCCCCTGGTTTAGATATATCAGAGACATGTGTAAAATTCTTAAAATGGAGGAGGTGTGGAAAGATCCTCACAACTTGACCAAGGAAGTAAAAGTGTGCATAAGTAGGTGCTACTGGGAGAACATTTTGGTGCAGATCTGGTCCAAAAAAACTCAAGGTAGTCGGACTGTGCAGTTCTTGGACCATAAATGTAGCCCTAAATTCGAGGCCTATATGGATAATGTAAATCCTCCATACACTAAAACTCTCTTTATCAAATTCAGATTAGGGATACTCCCGCTCAAGACATTTACCGCGAGATGGAGCGTGGAGGATCGCAACCTGATTTTTTGTCATCATTGTCAGGAGAAACCAGAGACACTTGCACATTTTATGTTTTTTTGCCCTAGATACTTGGTCCCCAGGAAGAAGTGGATTATTCCGCTATGTAGGTTAATGGGGATAAGGGAATACAAGACATCATTACGTATCTTGACAACCAATACAACTGATAAGGTAGTCTTCTCAGTTGCGAGATACCTGCAAAACGCATGGGCCATAAGAACTAGAGAACTGTTATAATTGTGTATTTTAACAAATGGATTTTAGAATTATTTAACATAACAGCTGGTAAATGATTGGTCTTAAGATATAGTGGCACATTATGGGGGTCATTCCAACCCTGGCGGTCGGTGTTAAAGTGGCGGCCAACCCGCCAACAGGCAGGCGGTAAAAAAAATGGAATTCTGACACTGGCGGGAGCCGCCAACACAGGCCGCCACTTTAACACTCCGACCGCCACGCCGGGTTAAACAAACAGCGCGGCGGTCACCGCCAACAGACAGGCGGCAGACAATGTACCGCCCACCCTATCACGACCCACCAATCCGCCACCTTTTCCGGGGCGGGAGCCCCGCCGATAAAAACACGGCGGAAACAGACCACGAACGGGAAAATGCTCACCTCTATACACTCCACGAGGAATCTGGACAGCATGGAACCCGAATTAAACATCCTACCAGCGATTGTCTACCTGCTCCTCTACCAGGAGCACGAACGCCGCCGCAGGAGACAATGGTGAGTACTGCACCTACGACACAGGGGAGGGGGGAGGAGAAAAGATTACGGGCACACACATACGCGACCCCCCCCCCAAATCCCCACACACCAATGCAGAGCAACAAGTCAGATTTACACCCCCCAAGCCCCCTGGAATAATTCAAAGACAAAATAAAATGATCATTAAAATAGAAGTATATTAAAGCATATTTGAACTTAAGTGAAATATGAGATTTTTAAAATAAATAAATCACAACATGAACAATGTATACATAGTCCAAAAGTCCGGCACATATTGGCTACATGCCATTGTTCGTGGGCCAATGTGCATAAACACATGGGCAAAGCCCACACACGAGACCCGATTCCATTGGAGAGAACACTGCTGGGGCATCAGATAATTAAACCACAGGCACCTCAGGGGGAAGGGAAGGGGGAGTACCTCAGCCACATGAGTCCACGACGCCAGATCCACGAGGGGCCTCCATGCCCACTGTACCATCCTGTGGAGTGCAAAGCCACAGTCTCTCAAGTCTCTACAGTGGGTGGATTACCCACTGTACCATCCTGGGGAGTGCAAAGCCACAGTCTCACAAGTCTTTTCAGTGGGTGGATTGCCCACTGTACCATCCTGGGGAGTGCAAAGCCACAGTCCATCTGGTGGATTACAGACTCCACTGGCTATGGAGGAGGCATGGTGCCCAGAGTGCTTCGTGAAGCCCTGCCCGACACAGATCCGGCCCTGCCAATGGGCCAGCGGTGCTTGAGATGAAGGGCCCAGCGGAGCGGTGCTTGACAGGAGGGGCCCAGCGGAGCGGTGCAGAGACGGCGGGGCCCAGCGGAGCGTTGCTTGACAGGAAGGGCCCAGCGGAGCGGTGCTTGACAAGAAGGGCCCAGCGGAGCGGTGCTTGACAGGAAGGGCCCAGCGGAGCGGTGCAGAGACGGCGGGGCCCAGCGGAGCGGTGCTTGAGATGAAGGGCCCAGCGGAGCGGTGCTTGACAGGAGGGGCCCAGCGGAGCGGTGCTTGACAGGAAGGGCCCAGCGGAGCGGTGCTTGACAGGAAGTGCCCAGCGGAGCGGTGCTTGAGATGAAGGGCCCAGCGGAGCGGTGCTTGACAGGAAGGGCCCAGCGGAGCGGTGCAGAGACGGCGGGGCCCAGCGGAGCAGTGCTTGACAGGAAGGACGCAGCGGAGCGGTGCTTGAGATGAAGGGCCCAGCGGAGCGGTGCCTGACAGGAGGGGCCCAGCAGAGCGGTGCAGAGATGGCGGGGCCCTGTTCAGCGGTGCTTGAGATGAAGGGCCCAGCGGAGCGGTGCCTGACAGGAGGGGCCCAGCGGAGCGGTGCAGAGACGGTGGGGCCCAGCGGAGCGGTGCTTGAGATGAAGGGCCCAGCGGAGCGGTGCTTGAGATGAAGGGCCCAGCGGAGCGGTGCTTGAGATGAAGGGCGGAGCGGTGCCTGACAGGAGGGGCCCAGCGGAGCGGTGCAGAGACGGCGGGGCCCAGCGGAGCGGTGCTTGAGATGAAGGGCCCAGCGGAGCGGTGCTTGAGATGAAGGGCCCAGCGGTGCTTGACAGGAAGGGCCCAGCGGAGCGGTGCAGAGACGGTGGGGCCCTGTTCAGCGGTGCTTCTCACGGCGGGGCCCTGTTCAGCGGTGCTTCTCACGGCGGGCCCTGTTCAGCGGTGCTTCTCACGGCGGGGCCCTGTTCAGCGGTGCTTCTCACGGCGGGCCCTGTTCAGCGGTGCTTGTCTTGTGTTCCTAGGGAACCAGATCTGGGTAATCATTCCCGCTCAGTCGCCATCCGACCTATCGCTTGCGGGGCCCTCCTGTGCTGGACTCCTGGGAACGTGGGTGTCCTCCGTCACACCCCAAATGGGGCTGGTGGGGCCCTCCTGGGCAGCTCGCCTGCTGCCGGACTTGTCCGCCCTGCTGCCCTTGCCCCCCTTGGCCGAATCTCTGGGGCCCTTGCCTCCCTTTGTGGATGGGCCAGGTGACGGTGCAAGGGTGGTGTCCTTGGGGGCAGCCGTCTCAGGCCTGTCGCGCCGGCCCTTCCCTTTTTTGGTTCTTTTCCCAGGGGGTGGGCTGGCTGTCCCCTTGCTGCTGGCCGATGTTCCTGCCCTAGGAGCTGGTGGACTCCAATAGCCCTGAACGATGGTCCTAGTAGGTGCAGGGCTTGTGGTGGCTGAGGTGCTGTTTGGACTCTTACGAGATGGAGGGGGTGGGTCAGGTGATGCAAAGATGTTAATTTTGGAGAGGAACAACTTTTTAGGAGCAATGGGAAGGGTAGGTTCAGTGGGTATGGGAGTGGAGGGAGAGGATGTGGTTGTAGGAGAGTCAAGTGTGCTGTCTTTGGGTGCAGGTGCTTGTGCTGGAGGCTGTCGTGAGGTGGATGGCTGTTGGGTGGGTGGCTGCCGGCGTTTGTGTGGCTTGGAAGAGGGAGTGATAGACACACTGGGAGAGGACACAGGGGACGTGTAAACGGCAGTGGGGGTGGTGACTGCACGTGTGTGGACTGCTCTGGTGGGTGTGGTGTGATGGATGTAGTGGCTGATGGTGGTGTGCATGCAGGTGTGAGTGGAGACGTCACAGGGAGGGAGGAGGGAGACGAGGAGGAGGGGGGCACAGAGGAGGCAGTGGCTGTTGGCATGTCTGCATGTGGATGTTGCTTGGGTGAATGCTTGTGTGATCTGTGGTGCTTATGTCTGGATGAGCTGCCCTTGGGTGTTGAGGTGTGTGCAGGCTGGTCTGTAGGTGTGTCTGGGATAGGCAAAGGAACAGGGGAGTGGGACTGGGTTGAGGAAGTTGGAGGGGGGAGGCTAGAGACAGGGACAATTGCTGCCGTCAGTGCTGAGGCCAGAGCGTTGAACGATCGCTGATGGGCAGCCTGACCCGAATGAATGCCCTCCAGATATGCATTGCTCCGATGCACCTCCCTTTCTACCCCCTGGATGGCATTCAAAAGGGTAGACTGCCCAACGATGAGCGTCTGCAGGAGGTCAATGATCTCCGCACTGAGGGCAGCAGGGGTAACTGGGGCAGGACCTGAGGTGCCAGGGGCGAAGGAGATGGCCGGCTTCCTGCCCGAGCGGGCACGGGGCGGAAGCTGAGGGGCTGCTGGGAGGGCGGAGCTGGTGCGCTGGGTGGCGGCTGTACCTGTTGTTGCTGTGGGCACGGATGTTGCCGCCACCACAAGGGAGCTCCCTTCCGAGGACGTGTCGGTGTCGCTGACGTCTCCAGGTGTCCCCGTTGTGGAGCCCCCCTCGCCCTCCATGAACAGGAAAACCAAACAAAAAGGGGGGGAGAAGAAAGAAAGACATGTTGAGTGCATGCATTGGCGGCACCGTTGGCGGAGAGGACAGACACAGAAGCCCCCTGCACTACGCCGCGCACTCGGGGTACACTACTCAATTATAGTGACTTGGCCTACAATTCTATGGACGACAAATGCACACATAGGTGAGCCCGGGCCATGGATAGCTGTACTTAGCACCCTACAGAGGTGGGGGACGGGGGCACAGGGCCATGTCTAACGGAGGGGCCTGGCCTACAGAAACCGCCCTGGCCTAGATATAGCCACAGCCCTCCTCCCCCACCCAGACGCCTCCACTGTGCGCTAATATAGCAGAATGTGCTGATACTCACCCCCTTGTGTCTGCTGTGATGTCCTCACGTGCCCATCCAAATCGGGGTAGGCCACCGCCAGGATCCGGGACATCAGGGGGGTCAATTGATGACTGGCACCCCTCCTACGTTGGGAGGCCATCCCCAGCAGAGCCTCGGCGGTCTTTCTGCTCCCGCGGCGGGTGTCCTCCCACCTCTTGCGGCAGTGGGTGCCCCGTCTGTTGTGGACCCCCAGGGCCCGGACGTCGTTGGCGATGGCACGCCAAATGTCGATCTTCTGATGGGCGCTGACCTATGTGACATGTACAGGGTTGAAAAATAAATATCATCACTTTTCTGCATGGTCGATGTGCGCAGCCCCCCCTCCCCAACCTTGCCTTGTGGCACATGCTCTCATCTGTCGTGCGTTGCACTCCTCATTCGCTCCCCTCCCCACCATCTTACATCCACCCCACTCAACACAGGCATAGCCCATACTACGTGCTCCCAGTGTACTTACCTGTTGGTCTGAAGGACCGTAGAGTAGCGCATACTGGGGGAGGACCCCATCAACAAGTTTATCCAATTCCTCAGATGTGAAGGCAGGGGCCCTTTCCCCAGTCGCAGCAGCCATTGTCTCTTCCAGACCGAGTTCACAGCAGCACTTGCAGTATAGGTCCTCTCCTGTGGATGATCAGGTCTCGAGTGATTAAGCAAGTAGAAAATGGCGGTCACGCCCGCGGCGGTGCGTACCGCGGCAGTGCGTACCGCGACCGCCGGCGCACATCGTCATTGGCTCCTGAGACCCATAGGGTTCAATGTTAACCAATGCTGCTTTGCACCGCGGTCTTCGACCGCCTACCGCCACGGTAGGCCACGCCAGCGCATTGACCTCACATCCCATTGTCACACTTCACAGGTCAGGCAGCCGCCATTTCAAGGGCCCACATGGCTGAATTTCTACGGCGTCACACAGGCCTAGGTCTTGCATTGCCACTCATACAAGCCATTAAATGCATAGCTAATCGTGTACTGTGCAAGCTGTGGTTACGTACCTGTGGGTTGCTTGACTCTGTGCTCCATGTTGTCCTTCCTAGGCACCGTCCGCTGGGACTTGCGAGGAGATGGAGGAATCCTCCCGTGTACAGACCACTGGTGGACCTGTCGACAATGGAAGAAAGACATGTCATACTTACATACAGACTTGACCGAGCCACTATACAGGAACTGTGTGCCCAGCTGGAGCCAGACCGGATGTCCCCCATTCGCCAACCCACAGGGATTCCCCCTCTGGTGCAGGTTCTGTCAGTACTCCGTTTTTTGGCAAGTGGATCATTCCAAACAACAGTGGCCATATCATCAGGGATGTCTCAGCCTATGTTTTCTAAGGTTTTGTCCAGAGTGTTGTCTGCCCTGATGAAATACATGCGGAGCTACATTGTTTTCCATGAGGTGGCCGATTTGGCTACAGTGAAGGGTGATTTCTATGCCCTTGGACATATCCCCAACATCATTGGTGCCATTGATGGGACCCATGTGGCCTTGGTTCCCCCCAGTGGAAGTGAGCAGGTGTACAGGAACAGAAAAAGTTATCATTCTATGAATGTCCAGGTGGTCTGTTTGGCTGACCAGTACATCTCCCATGTAAATGCCAAGTTCCCTGGGTCAGTGCATGACGCGTACATCATGCGAAATAGCAGCATCCCTTATGTGATGGAACAGCTACAGAGACACCGTGTGTGGCTAATAGGTGACTCTGGTTACCCCAACCTGTCGTGGCTACTTACCCCAGTGAGGAATCCCAGGACAAGGGCAGAGGAACGCTACAATGAGGCCCATGGGCGAACTAGGAGGATTATAGAAAGATCCTTCGGCCTCCTGAAGGCCAGGTTTAGGTGCCTGCATATGACAGGGGGATCCCTAATGTACTCACCAAAGAAGGTGTGCCATATCATCGTGGCCTGCTGTATGCTTCACAACCTGGCTTTGCGACGCCAGGTGCCTTTCCTGCAGGAGGATGGTCCAGATGGTGGTGTTGTAGCAGCTGTGGAGCCTGTGGAGAGTGAAGAGGAGGAGGACGACGGGGACGACACAGACAACAGGGACATAGTGATACAACAGTATGTTCAGTAGCACACAGGTACGAATCAACGACGCCATTTTACATTTACTTAAAGTCTCCTGCCTCTCTACTGTCTGAGTTCCCCCCCAGTTCCTGTTAACTGAGTTGTGACTTTCCCTTCCGTTTTCAGAGCTGTGGGCCCCACTGCGTGATCTCTGCTTTGTTTGCCCATGGACTACAGCTGTGTGACAGTGTTATGTTGTCATCACAATGTAACTGAACATTTTGGCACCGTTATGTCTAATACATTTGTTCAAAATACAAGCAGACTCCAGATTTTTTTAGTGCAAGAAGTGATTTATTTCAAGTGCTAAATTTAAGGAACATGATTGTAAAACGGGGATGGGTGATGGTGGAGTAATGTCCATGGCAGAGTCCAGTTCTCAGTCGCACAGGTGCATTGTCCATATGCCTGTGGAAGGATGGAGCAGGGGCAGTTCAAGGTTGGACAGGGTGACAATGTGGGACAGTGGGATGACATCAAGGGGTATCGTTTGCTGGCGGGGGTCTTGCAATCCTACTCTGTCTTCTTGTGAGATCTCAGGTTCCGCTTGCGGGGTGGTTCTTCTTCTGCGGAAGGTGGGGTTCTGGTGGCCTGTCGTTGTGTTGGGGCCTCCTGTCCACTAGCGCCGGCGGAGGTGGTAGGCTGTTCCTGGTCCAGGCTAGTGACAGGGGCCCTTTGTGGTGCCACATGGTCCCGCAATGTGGTGACTATCTGGGTTAGGGCCACGACGATGGTCCCCATTGCGGAACTAATGTTCCTCAGTTCCTCTCTGAACCCCATGTACTGCTGCTCCTGCAGGACCTGGATCTCCTGGAACCTGGCCAGTACCGTAGCCATCGTCTCCTGGGAGTGGTGGTATGCTCCCATGATGGAGGAGAGGGCCTCTTGGAGAGTCGGTTCCCTGGGCCTGTCCCCCCCCTGTCGCACAGCAGCCCTCCCAGTTCCCCTGTTTCCCTGGGCCTCTGTCCCCTGGACAGTGTGCCCACTACCACTGCCCCCAGGTCCCTGTTGTTGTTGGGGTGGTGGGTCAACCTGGGTGCCCTGTAGTGGTGGACACACCGCTGATTGACGTGTCCTGGGGACAGAGGCATGGGCCCGCTGGGTGGGAGCTGTGCTGGTGTTCCCAGAGGGGGTTAGGTCTGGTGTAGCCTGTGGCTGTCTGTGGGGAACCGACTGTCCCGAGGTCCCCGATGGGCCGGGCTGGTCATCAGGGTCCAGGGAGACAGAGCTGCTGTCATCACTGGGGGCCTCTTCTGGGGGTGGGATGGACATCTCTGGACCCTCCGTGGCGGTGTCGTGGCGTTCGGGTCCTGCAGGGGTATAAGAGTATGGTTATTGCTTCTGTGTGTGGCATTTCGTGTAATGGGTGGGTGGCCGTGTCCAACAGTGCTGGCATTCCCTTGTGGGGGCTTTTGTGACGGTGGCTTGTGGGGGTGATGGGTGTGTGCAGTGGGCATGCTTTGGGGATGGGTGTCTATGCTTTGGGGACGCACGCAGGGCTAGGTTTTGGGATGGGTGGGATGTGATGGTGAGCCATTTGCAAGGAGTTGGTGTGATGGGGGTGGGGGTGAGGGTGGGGGTATGATTTGTCATGCAGGTGGGGTGGGGGGAATGGAGTAGTGAAGATTTGACTTACCAGAGTCCATTCCTCCGCCTACTCCTGCGAGGCCCTCAGGATGCAGGATGTGCAAGACTTCCTCCTCCCATGCTGTGAATTCTGGGGGAGTAGGTGGGGGTCCGCCGCCAGTCTTCTGCACCGCAATGTTGTGCCTTGATACCATGGAACGCACCTTCCCTCGTAGGTCGTTCCACCGCTTCCTGATGTCGTCCCGATTGCGTGGATGCTGTCCCACAGCGTTGACCCTGTCCACTATTCTTTGCCATAGCTCCATCTTCCTGGCAATGGTGGTGTGCTGCACCTGTGCCCCGTAGAGCTGGGGCTCTACACAAACTATTTCCTCCACCATGACCCTGAGTTCTGCGTCAGAGAACCTGGGGTGTCTTTGGGGTGCCATGGGGTGGTGTGGATGAGGTGAGGGGTGGTGTATGCATTGTAGAGTGTGGTGAGTGTGGTGGTGTATGGTGTTTTGTGCGTGGAAATTGTGTGGGTGATGTTGTGATTTGCCTCTGTGTGATGGTGTACTCTATGCTGTGCTCTCTCTCTCTGTCCTTCACTCGCAATTGTGGTCATAGGGGTTTGTGGGTGATGTGGGTGTGTGTTTTATATTTAATTGGGTGTGTGGGAGTGGTGTGTGTATGTGTCTCAGGTGTGTGTATTTTGAATTATCCAATGTGGTAGTGTTTTGTAAAGGTGTGTGTATTTTGACCGCGGCGGTGTGTACCGCCAATGGAATACCGCGGTTGAAAGACCGCTGCAGGGATTTGTGGGTCGGAATGGTATGGGTGTATTTCTGTTGGCGTGACGGTGGAGGTTTGGTCATCGCCAGTTTCCCGCTGACCTTTGGTGTGGCGGACTTTTGTGGATGTCGGGTTTTTGGTGGTTTGCCAGTTGCGGGTCAGAATGACCGTGGCGGTTTACCGCGGCCGCAGCGGTGTTATGGCGGCCTTCTGGCCGGCTGTAAGCGACTTTTACCGCCGAGGTCAGAATGACCCCCTATATGTTAATATTTTAACATTTCAGGATTTTAAGATTTTTTTAAAGAATTCATGTTTGCTTATGTCGTTTTAACAAAATTCGCGATTTTATAACTTATTCGGGGTCTCTTAATTCATTATCTGGCACAGTTTGTTTATTTCCTCCCTGTAATATGGTATTGTCTAATTATGATATTGTGCTCTTTGCATACTTTTATGTTTTTTTAGCCAAAATAAAGTTATTGGATTGGATTGGATTGGATGTGCCTAACAGATTTCTAGATGTCTGGAAATTATTTTTTAGTTCAATGAGATTGTTTTCAGTAGTTCCTAAATTTACCATGTCAAATGTTGCATTTGGATTTTTTCTGTACTTGAGGGTTAATGTTGGGTTCATACGTTTGCCAATTAAAAGTATGTTTATCAAAATTTATTAATTAAATGTATTGCTTTCATTCATTTGTGTTATTCTAAGTGAGGCCTGTTAGTTTTGTATTTCGTGACCTTATGGGAAATGCTAAATCTTTTTTTTTCATAACTTGAGTATTGTTTCAGACTTCGTTCCCATGAGAAGACTAGCTGCGGTAACATGCCCTATTGTTGAGACATAGAGAGAAAGTGTGACTGTGTCCTTGAGATCAGAGCATCCTCAATAGATGGACTAAAATTATACAAACATTTCAATGCTGTGTGGAGCTGCATGGATAAGTGAGGTTCCCATGGTTCCTATGGCAGACCCGGAATGGAAGTTGATGTTTCAACCTGGAGTTGTGTGATCGATCACTATTGGATGATGCCCTTTCAACGTAATATGCACTGCTTTTCAGAGCAAATCAAATTGCTTTAGGAACTTTATTGTTCTGTTGACTTTAGTGAGATCTCCAGAATTCCTGAACCCTTGCTGTTGAAGAATCTCTGAATACTGAGCCCCTGGGAGAGATTTCTTCCTCTCTGATTTGCCCCTTTGAGATGCCCAGCTGAGACTTAGAGGTTTTCTCCCTAACTCTTTCAGAAAGCTCATGATCCAGCTTCTGACATGCTGACACTTTCCCTTTTTACGTATCTTTTGCCCACCTTAGTTAGTATCTTGTTGCCTGAGATTTCCTTTTTCCAAAGTCTTTTTGTCATTTTTGTCTTTTGCCCACATGTGTCTGCCCCACACATGTTAATCCTTAATTTGGCCATGGTAGGGCTTTGCGCAGCTGAAATTATAATCTTAATGATTTGAAACTGACTGATGCTTGCTAAACCTAAGCAACATTTACTTTCTACATTCCAGTTGATCTTGTTAATGTTTTGTGTTTTTCTTACTGAATGCTTAGTCTTATTCATGTTAGTCTGCCTGAATCTATTTCTTTACCTTGGGCAACGCTTTGGTGATACTGTACCTTTTTAATTTTGTCTTGAGAGTAATGTACATGACTTTGAGATTTGTAATAAATCCCCTAACTTTATTCCTGACTGGAGTTTTCCTTGTATGGCCAAATGGGTCCTACTCTTTAATTTAATTGGTCTGTATTGAAATGAATTGAATAGTTCTACCACACCCTTTTGCAGGGTCCAAACAGTGGAGCAAAATTACTGAAAAACAAGGTGCTGTAGCATGTCCCCATTATGGAACCTTTCATTTGAAAATTTTAAACAATTTAAGGTGAATAATGGATGGATTGAAGCCACCTCCAAGACCTGCACAGTTTCAAACCCTTAGCATTTGAGAACTCATAGCAAAAGGGAAAATGGCAACTTAATATGAGAACAGGCTGCAGAAAGCGATTAAGACTCTTACAGAGGATAGATGGGATCCAGAGCAAAAAATGTGGAGATCAGACATAATGGAGGGAGACAGAATGGTTACAGCTATTGCAAATGAAGGTGAAAACACAAAACCTAAGACTAAGAAAAAGACAGGAAAGGCAGAACAGACAACAGAAGCTGAGGATAAAAAGACAGTAATGTATGAGAGTGATTCAGCTGACGAATTCATAAATCAACATTTGATGAATCGTCCGACTCCTTATCATTCAGGTGAGACAAGAACCACAAGTGGAGCAGCACAAAATGTAACCCCGAATGTGCCAACTGCCTTAGTTGCACAGACTCCGATTCAGATACTATCAGCTACACCTGCAAATTCAGTGACCCACATTTCTGTAGTATATCCATCAGTTCAGACCATCAATACAGTTCAGCCTGTACCAAGCCCAGTGGTAAACCAAGTGGTGCCAAATTCTAATCTGAGCCAAATAGTACAATCACCTTGTGTGAATCCGCCTGTGCAAAATGGTATCCCGAATCAACCCATGCTAATGTTTAGTTCAGTTCAGACAATACCAAATGTTACCCTAAGTCAAACAGGACAAAGCTACAGCAAAGTCTTGATAGAACAGATTGTAGGAATTACAATTCCTTGGAACCAGAGTCTCCAGATGCAATCACAGTTCCAGTGCCCATAGGTCCCATTGTCCCTTTATGTGCTTCAAGTACGTCTGGAAGCTATCCCCATTCAATGAATGTTCCAACAGTTCCCGAGACACCAGCTAATTTAACTGGGATATCATCAACTGGTATGCAGAGATCAATATAGTCTAATAATTCAGAAATGGAGAGAAGTGCTTCTCTTATCTAATCGTTAACCCCAACCCAAATTGTAGATCCAAATCTAACGACAAGTCAGGCAGGATTTACTCCTTTCCTCTGGGAAATCCACTTCCATTTATGCCAGACCTGATCAGATTCAAAATGTACATTGGAGCACTCCACAAGGAGGAGTACTTTTTAACACGCCTGAAAGCATGTCACATTTTAGCAGATTCAGCAGAGTACCCCAAATAAGTATCAGTTTGCAGTATTTACTGCCTAGCAGTTAAAAGATTGGTTAAATAATTTGAGTCCACAAGGTGCAATTGGTGCAACGAATAGCAATACGAGGATATAGGCAACCCCAGAGAAAGAGATAGATCAGTGTATGTTTCCAGATTAAAATTAGAATTGAATGAATTAATTTTTGGTATGTTGGACACCTACACAGAAGACAAACTGATGTTCATGTGCAAAGATATCACACAAAGTGCAGGGCAGGCATATAAAAGATTAGCAGAAATAGCAGAGAAATATGAAGTCGATTTAGAGAAATCAAAACCCTTAAAGAGAAGTTACAGAGTGGAATTTAGTACACAAGATATAGTTAACATGAGGTCCCTTGGAATAAATTTGCATAGTAAAGAATTAATTACATACATTCAGACATGGGAAGCTGTAGAGAAGTGGTAAGTCAGATGGACAAAGAAACGAGCTCAGAAGAAATCAAAGGGATATGTGCTTACAGCAAGAGCAAATTGACCCAAGGACAATGTGAAAATGATGCGTGCGAGAGAAATACCAGATGGAGGTTATGTTTGTGTACCATGGAGTATGACTGATATTTTCTCATTCACAGATGATTACCAGAGGTTGAGAGAGAAACCAGTGAAGTGATACAAGCAGACAGAGAGGCTCATGAAACTTTAAAAATATCTGAGGGAGTAATTGAATATATTGTTTGACAGTGGTGTTCCAACTTATTTGTGGACTGCGTGTAAAGTGCATGTTGATTGGCCTGATTGTAAACCTCAGAGAGATCCAGTTACAGGTGCGCCATCTGAAAAGGTGATGAAAAATGTATTATAAGGTAATTCAATTCCTGAAAAATAAAGGGGGTCATTATGACCCTGGCGGTCGGTGGTAAAGCGGCGGTAAGACCACAAACAGGCCGGTGAATTTTTTTTTTTAATTATGACCGGGGCGGTGTCATGTGCCACTTCACCATTCCGTCCTCCATGGCGGTGATGACCGCTGGGCTGGAGATTTTAGTCTCCAGCCCGTCGGCTGTCACTAGACCGCCAACGGTATCAGGACCCGGCATACCGCCATGGATTTCGGGTGATTGGGAACCGCCATGAGATCCATGGCGGTAGGCACTATCAGTGCCAGGGATGGAATTCCCTGGCACTGATAGGGGTCTCCCCCACCCCCGCTACCCTCCACGAGTCCTCCCCTTAAACCCCCTGCCCCCTGCCAAAGGTGGCACAACCCCCCTCACCACCCTCACCCCAACATGCACATATACAGATATACACACCCCTACACGCACACCCCCCCAACATGCACATACATGCACCCCTACACGCACACATACATCACGACAACACACACCCGCACACATACAAACAGACATGCACACCGACCGACCCGCACACATTTCCCATACACACAGTACCCCGCACGCATACGCCCACTCACACACCCCCTCTACACACTCACACGCATACCCCCATGCACGCACACAACACACATCACCACCCCACCCCACTCCCCTAACGGACGATCAACTTACCTTGTCCGTTGGCCCTCCGGGAGGGGACCGGATCCATGGGAGCAGCTCCACAACCAGCACACGTCACCAGAACACCGCCACAACGAATCATGGGACGTGATTCTGTGGGCGGTGTTCTGTTGATGTGGCGGTGGAGGTTGAGCTGCCTCCACTTTCCCGCCGACCGCCAGTATGGCTGCTGGTGGCTTTCCATACAGAAAAGGACGGAGGGCTGCCAGCGGTCATAATACGCGGCGCGGAAGACCGCCACCACTGGCGGTCTTCAGCACGGCGATACCTCGGCGGTCTTGCGAAAAGACCGCCGAGGTCATAATGAGGGCCAACGTGTCCCTGAAAGATATAGATTGGCAGAAAATTGACAGGACAGCCTAGTAGACAAGAGTCGATTCATGCATATTGGTTGAAAGATTGTTGCAGGCTTTCAAACAGCATTGTTGTACAGAAACAATCAAAACTAAATATATTGGTCATTTTGTGTTCAGGTTTATGCGGGGATTAAAGGCAGACATTAGTGAGATGATTCAGCAGCACCAGATTTGTTGGCAGAACAAACTGATTGATGAGATCCTGCTGTATGCAAAAACAACTGCAGCAATGACCTGGACCTGAAGCACAACAAGCTAGAGGAAAAGGTAATGGTGATGCAATTGAAGGCTGCACAGAAAGTTAGTCGGAGCCTGGAGATGATGGAGAATACTGGTGGAATGCAAGGTGTGCCACAGTAAGTGACAAATGTTGTTCAGCCCAGAGGTTGAGGATATGGTGTTCATGTAGTTCAGAGTGGAAATGTTGTTAATGTTCAGACTTTGAGAGAACTAATCCTTGTCATGCTTGCAGAAATTTGAACACTGGCGCAGGGAGTGTCTCTATAATATTGTGAATAATTAAATGCAGCATGTTGGAGTTGCAATGCACAGTGCAATATTCAGGCTCAAATCCAGAGAGTTCAAAGACCCAACAAAATGTGAATGTGTCCCAGGACCGCATATACAGGTACAACAAGGCAACAACAAATGGTTGCACCCCAACAGAATATGAACAAGACCGCAAATACAAATGTTAATCGGATAGCATCACAGTTTCTCCTGATAGATCTCAGTGAGGAAGAACTTTCAGAGGTCCTTCAAACTGATAGCTCAGATGATGAGGATTGTATGTTAGCCCTATCCTTAGAAGTAGATCATCATAGGCCCTATGTAAATGCAAACGTTACAGGACATGATGTGTCATTCTTGGTTGATACTGGAGCTACCAGTTCCACTGTCAGAACAGAAGTGCCGAATTTGCCCCTTTCAGAAAAAATAATTCTGGTTGTAGGAGTTGCCAATAAGAAGTTAACCAACCCAGTAACAGAACATGTTCCTCTAAAAATAGGTTAATTTGAAGATGAGTACCAATTTGTGGTTTTCGATTCAAGTCCTGTAAGCTTACTTGGACGTGACCCATTTTGTAAACTGGACTGCTCTATTAGTTGCATACCCAGAGTAATTAAAATTCAAACAAATGAAGATATGCCTTGTAAAATAGTGAAAGCCAGAGTGTCACATTGTACCTAATGCTGACATAATGGTTTTCCCGAAGAATTACAAGACACAGTGGCACCAGAGGCTTGGGATTTTTCAGGAAAAGATATAGGACTCATTAAAGGAGTTGAGCCATTTATAATAACAGTGAAGCAAAATGCATTACATCCAAAGATACCCCCATATAATATGACACCTGAGCCAATTGCTGGAATTACACCGCAATA
Source organism: Pleurodeles waltl (assembly GCF_031143425.1). Classification (NCBI taxonomy): domain Eukaryota; kingdom Metazoa; phylum Chordata; class Amphibia; order Caudata; family Salamandridae; genus Pleurodeles; species Pleurodeles waltl. The sequence goes on along the minus strand of NC_090442.1, from coordinate 315,904,657 downwards.
GTCTAATTGAAAAAGGTATCCTGAAAGAGATTTTGGGACTTTTGTGAAACTCTCCCATTTTAGGATTGTGAAAGCCCAATGGAAAGTATTGCATAGTTCAAGACCTGAGAAAAGATTGTCGTTTCATGTTGTCCGGTAGTACTGATTCCTGCAGTGATTTTATTCCAGATTCCCTATGAAACAGAATCATTTACTGTAATTGGCCTTTATGAGGCCTTTTTCCCTATTCCCCTGCACGAGGAAAGTTAATTCCCTTTTGTGTTCAAATTCAGCAGTTGTGTTTTGGCATAGTGCCGAATTCCTCAAGGGTAAACCGAGTCATTATGTATTTTCAACCAGATCTTGAAAAAGAATCTGGAGTCCCTTAAGATGCCCTATCATTCAGTCTCAGTGCAGTACATGGGCAATTTGTTAGTTGCCTCAAACACATGCAAAGCATGCAGGAGAAATACAATAGCTCTCTTGAATCACTAGGGGTAAATTGACATAAGGTTTTCCCTGCAAAATTACAGTATTGCAACAAAGAAGTCCTATACTTAGGTCACCATACTGAGAAAAGTGTGAAGGTGTCACAAGAAAGAATCTCAGTAATCATGCAAATGAATCCCCCTGCCACACGGAAAGTAATCCGAATGTTCTTGGGAATGGTTGGTTGCTGTTGCCAGTGGATTGCAAACTATTCCCTTTTGGGCAAGCCTCTACAGAGACTGACGCACAAGGATAAGTCTGATCCAGTTCCATTTGATGACAATTGCATGCGTGCCTTCACAGAGATGAGAGAAAACTTATGCCAAGCCCCAGTTCTGGGAATGCCTGATCATAACAAATGTTTTTCTTTGTTTTGCTGTGAGAGGGATGGATGTGCTCTCTGTTTTGACACAGCTGTATGGAAATGCCAACAAGCCTGTGGCTTAATTTTCTACTGTACTTGATCCTGTAGCATCAGCGCTGCCTGGTTGTTCAAAGGCTGTTGCTGCCCTCAGCATCAGCGATGAAAGTGAGAAGGCATTGTTATTGGCCATCCTCTGAATGTTTTTATTCCCCAGTACCCCACACCTGATACACATACACACACATGACAACAGCACTACAAAACACCCCTCCCTCACATACCCAGAACCCTTTGCACCCAGAAAGTTTGACAGAGCGAGGCAAGAGCATATTGAAAGACAGCCCTGCACCTAGATGTCACAGGCACCATCACACTGAAATGCATTACACAACACACAAAATCAAGAGAAACACAACAGGCACATCACCACTGCACATAAACACCACAAACCACACACACATCCTATCACCAAAACTCACACCAATAAACAGCACACTCACCATCACTGCACAACACACACCCCACCACCCACAACACAACCACCATGGCACCACGAAAACAAAACACGATTCACAGACGAGGAGCTGAGGGTCATGGTCGACGAAATCGTCAGAGTGGAGCTGCAACTGTTTGGAGCACAGGTCCAGCAGACATCCATAGAATGGAAAAACAACTTATGGCAGAGAATCATCATCAGGTTGACGTGAACCATCCACGCACAAGGGAGGACATTAGGAAGAGGTGGAACTACCTACGGGGGAAGGTACGAGCCATGGCTTCCAGGCACCAAATCAGCATCATGAGGACTGATGGTGGGATCCTGCCACCTCCCCCAGAATTATCATTGTGGGAGGAGAAGGCCCTCGCCATCCTACATCCAGAGGAACTGACAGGAACACCTAGTGTACTGGACACTGGTAAGTCAACTACACTCCCCAGCCAACATGTCCCCGTGCACAGCATGTACCCCCACCACCCCATCGCACCACCCTAACGTGCACAAACCCACTATGGACCCTATACCCACCCTTGCATACCACAGCTCCCAAAATTCCCTCACAGGTCCACCTAGTGCATGGATACCCCACACAGCAGCAAGTACTACAACTACAACAATGCAACACTCACTACCCTTGCATAACTGCTACATCCACTTCACATCTCTGCACATGCGCATTAAACCATGTCACTCCCCTTCACCAACAAGTAATTGGAATGAACATCAGTACATGGCAATGACATTAGCAAGACAAATACAAAATGCTCCCCAAAATAGGACCATTGCAACATTCCACTGATGGAAACACAACGAGTAGTCTAGTAACTATCAATGCCATTACAGCTCTGCAAGTCCAGTCAATGATGGCATACAACCATGTGTTTTACATGTACAACACCATCATGTGACACAATACCTCTCATTCCACAGGTCTCCTATGTACTGCCACGCAGCAGAGGATGCCAGTGACAGAAAGCCCAGGCCTGGAAGCAGGTCCAATAGTGGAGGATTCCCTTAGATGTCTGGTTATGGATGACAAACCTGGCCCATCAGGCATGAGTGGTCAGTCCACTACCACCAGCCTCACCCTGCCCACAACTGAAACCACCTACCCGGTGGCATCCATTTTACAGCAGAGCCCACCTTCCCAAACCTGTTTCCCAAGGTCACATCAAACATCAGTGTGCCCCAAAGGACAGGGGTATGAGTCAACAGTGCAATCCCAAGACAATGATGGTCCTGGTGTCATTGGGAGAAGGCACACTGCACAGGGGCACAGGCACAGGGGGCAAGAGCCAGTGGCAGGGCAATCGTGGGCCAAGGGAAGAGGCAGCAACAGGACACGACTGGGCAGGACAAGACGGGCCAGATACTCACGACCTTGCAGGAGACCCAAAGGCTGCAGGGGGAATACCACCAGGAGGCAATGCAGAAGTGGCAGGTACTCAATGCCACCATAGTCTCCATGTTAGGGGAGGTGAAGGAACTCAACAGCATCCTGCGGACATCCACCACCCAACAGCAGGGCCCATCCAGTAGTCAGACAAAAGACTGCCCTCTACATCAGAACATGCTACTGGAATGGAGGCCCAGCAAGAGGACCTATAGGCCACCAGCACACCTACCCCTGCAGCTGAGCCCCCCGTAAAGAGGTCAGCCATCCAGACATCTTGCAGGACCTGAGGCAAAGACCAATCCCCCCACCATGAAGTGATCTCTCTCCTGAACTGTCACCCCTGTGTGCCATTGTTATACCCTGTTGGCTGTCCAATGCCAAGTTCACATCATCCCAAAGCTAATGGATACAAGACCTGTGAAACAAACAGCTGTACCACCCACTCTGATCTTCAGCTAAACCATGTCCCCACTCCTCTGGACTGTGATGTAAAACACTCAATAAACACCAATTTGTACAAGTCATGGTGCAGGTGTCTTTATTGTTTAAAGTGGCAATTCTGTTTACAAGCAACAATCATATACAAATGTCGACACCACAATAATGTCAAAGTGACAGATGTAGTAGGAATCTGCAGCAAGTATGTAAGTACATCCATATTGTAGTAACATCAAGTGTCAACGATGCCAACAGGCAAATCAGTAAGCAGCTTGCAAACAGACTTGTGACCTGAAGAGGGAAAATTACATGGAATTAGGCACAATGTTTTAAGGCATGTCCTCCATAGTCATACATCAACAGCAGTTGAACACAACCAGCTATTATACCACATATGTAAGGGCCTGCATTGTCACTCACACACATGTGTAGGAAAGTAAAGATATTGCATAGGTAACATCCTTTACTGTTCACCTCCCTGAGTAGTCAGGAACAAGTAGTTGCCACACAGCAGCTGACAATGCAGCATGATAGGCCTACACAGCAGGACAAGACTAATAAGCCCCCATACATTTACCCAAACAGGCAGACTGAGGATTCAAAACCTTTGGTATAACCATAAGGATTGCCGTTATGGCACCAGCATTTCACACGCTATTAGCAGCAATGCATTTCCACTATCCCTCATGGCAAGTCAGCTACCTTTCAGGCTCGAAACATAGATGGAAGGCAGTAGTCCCCACACACACCTTGATGCATGCAATATCCGGGTACAGACTGGCTTTACCAATATAAAGTCCAAGTGCAGATGACATACAAATCACACATACCTGTTCATCATTGAAAGTAATGATGAATCAGGTCAGTCCTGTTGTCATGTGCCTCACCCTTGTATGCCTCCTCCTCAGCATCAGAGTCACCAGTCCCAAACACTGCTCCAGCATCAATGTTCCCCTCCTCCAATAGTGGAATGTGCCTTCTGAGGGCCAAATAATGGAGCATGCAGCATACAATAAAGATCTTGCAGACTTTCCCTGGTCGGTATTGTAGGGCACCACAGGACACATGGAGGCAATGAAATCTAGCTTTCAATAGGCCGAAGGTCCTCTCAATCACTTGCCGCGTCCGGCCATGTGCCTAATTGTACCTGTTCTCTCCTCCTGTAGTTGGATGTTTAACAGGTGTCAGGAGCCAGGGCAGGTTGGGGTATCCGGAGTCACCTTTGTGGAAAAGGAGATATGACGATAGGTAACAATGGTAGACAGAGTGCAGACTATGTAGGGAGGATATCCAACGTCTGACATGGAGAGCAGTACACATACCTATTTGCCAGGCCCTTTCTCCCTGTAGATGTAACATCAATGCAGGTACACTGTGTAGGAGGCTGGCCTGGCATATAGTAGGTACCTTGTGGTACTTACACCTTGTGCCAGATCCAGCTATCCCTTATTATTAGAATAGAGGTGTTTCTAGCAGCTTATGCTGTTAGAATGTAGCTGTGGCAAAGCAGCTTAGACTGAACTAGGAGACATGCAAAGCTTCTACTATACCACTTATATCATATAGGACAAAATCATAAGAAAACGCAATACTCAGAGTTACTAAAAATAAAGGTACTTTATTTTCGTGACAATATACCAAAAGTATCTCAGAAGATACCCTCATTTAGGAGGTAAGTAATATACACAAATTATATGTACACAAACTCGAGAAAGACAGAATAGTCATGATAGGGGTTCTGCAAGAACCACAAGCACCAACAAAACACTGAAGATGGATTCCTGGACCTGAGGACCTGTACATCAAGGGGACCAATTCCAAGAGTCACGCAACTGTCCGGGGGGGGCAGGAGCCCACAAAACCCCAGATGAAGGTGCAAAAGGGCTGCCTCTGGGTGGAAGACCGCACCAACCGCATCGGAGGAGGCATCGCCATCGCACACAAAAACTCCATCCGCATGTCAACCGACACCGACAACTCACTCCCCGACGCCGAACATCTCCACTTCACGATCCACAGCGACCCCAAGACCACCCTCAGAGGCACCCTCATGTACAGACCACCAGGACCCCGCACCAAGTTCAGCGAAGACATCGCAGACTTCGTCAACCCTCCCGCACTCTCGTCCACCGACTACATCCTCCTAGGAGACCTCAACTTTCACCTGGAGAACCTCACCGACAACAACACCACCGCCTTACTGGACAATCTCACCAACCTGGGACTGAATCAGCTAGTCAACACCCCCACCTACTACGCCGGACACATGCTCGACCCCATCTTCTCCTCCAGCAAACACATCACCTTCAGCCACACCACCGAACTCACCTGGTCGGACCACAGCTGCGTCCACTTCATCTTCAAGAAGACCACTGTGCACCACCACACCCAGCAACCACCAAGAAGACACTGGAATCGTATCACCACGGATCAGCTCGCATCAACCTTCTCCCAGAACAGACCCACCAGCACCACCGACCCAAACGAAGCCGCCAACAACCTCACCAACTGGATCTCCGACTGCGCCAACCTCCTGGCCCCCCTGAAAACTCAAGCCAGCACCAACAACCACAAGAAAAACTCCTGGTTCACCCCCGACCTCAAGGACTCCAAGAAAGAATGCCGCGCCCGCGAGAAGACGTGGCGCCTCAACCAGACCGAAGAGAACATGTCAGCTCTCAAGGACGCCACCCGCCAACACCACCAACGCCTCCGCGCCGCACGAAAAACAGCCTACCGGATCAGACTTGACAACAACGCCCACAACAGCAAGGAACTATTTGGCATCGTCAAAGAGCTCTCCAACCCGGACGCAGAAAACAACTCCATCCCTCCATCACAGGACCTCTGCGACTCCCTCTCGACCTTCTTCCACCACAAGATCACCGACATATACAACAGCTTCCCGACCACCGACGCGAACCCCCCCCCGGAACCCGCTACCGACATCGCCACCATCCTCACCTGGAGCCCAACCACCACCGAGGAGACCACCCGCGTCATGAACTCGATCCACTCTGGATCCCCATCGGACCCCTGCCCGCACCACATCTACAACAAAGCCGACGACATCATCGCACCGCACCTCCGAGATGTCATCAACGCCTCCCTCACCACCGCCACCTTCCCGGAGAGCTGGAAACACGCAGAGCTCAACGCCCTCTTAAAGAAACCCACAGCAGACCCCACTGAACTCAAAAACTTCCGGCCCATCTCTCTCCTGCCGTTCCCCGCCAAAGTGATTGAGAAAATTGTCAACACTCAACTCACCAACGCCCTGGAAACCAACGACTCCCTCGACCCCACACAGTTCGGTTTCAGGACCAACCACAGCACCGAAACCGCCCTCATCGCAGCCACGGACAACATCAGAGCCCTGACCGACAAGGGTGAGACCGTGGCCCTCGTACTCCTGGACCTCTCCGCAGCCTTCGACACGGTCTGCCACCGCACCCTGATACGACGCCTCAGCAACACCGGCATCAGAGGCAAGGCCCTCGAATGGATCATCTCCTTCCTCTCCGGAAGGACTCAGAGAGTCCGCCTGCCCCCCTTCAGATCCACAGCCACGGAGATCATCTGCGGCGTACCTCAAGGATCCTCCCTCAGCCCCACTCTCTTCAACATCTACATGACCCCCCTGGCGAACATCGCACGCAAACACGGACTCGACCTAATATCATACGCCGACGACACCCAGCTCATCTTATCCCTCACAAACAACCCCACCTCAGCTAGGACCAGATTTCATGAAGGAATGAAGGAAGTGGCGAACTGGATGACAGACAGCTGCCTGAAACTGAATGCCGACAAGACGGAGGTCCTCATCCTCGGCCCCACCCCCACCGCATGGGACGACTCCTGGTGGCCCCCCGCCCTAGGCAGCACTCCCCAACCCACCGACCACGCACGCAACCTCGGCTTCATCCTGGACTCATCCCTCACCATGACCAGACAGGTGAACTCGGTGACCTCAGCATGCTTCAACACCCTACGCATGCTCCGCAAGATCTTCCGCTGGATCCCCACCGACACCAGGAAGACTGTCACCCACGCCCTCGTCACCAGTCGCTTGGACTACAGGAACACCCTGTACGCGGGCATCACCACCAAGCTGCTGAGGAAACTCCAACGGATCCAAAACGCTGCCGCAAGACTCATCCTGGACATCCCTCGCCACCACCACATCTCAGGACACTTGAAAAAACTCCATTGGCTCCCCGTCAACAAGAGGATCACCTTCCGACTCCTCACCCACGCACACAAAGCCCTTCACAACCTCGGACCCAAACTCATCAACAACCGCGTCTCCTTCTACACTCCTCTGCGCACTCTACGATCCGCCGGACAGGCCCTGGCAGCCGTACCCCGCATACGCAAAGCCACAGCCGGAGGAAGATCCTTCTCTTTCCTGGCAGCGAAGATCTGGAACTCTCTGCCCAGCCACCTTCGCGCCATACCTGAACACCTCTCCTTCAGAAGGCAGCTCAAGACCTGGCTCTTCAAGCACTGACCCCCCCACCCCCCAGCGCCTTGAGACCCTTTATGGGTGAGTAGCGCGCTTTATAAATGCGAATGATTGATTGATTGAAGAAGCCGAAGATTCTGCAACAACGAAAAGAGCTAGGAACTTCTCCTTTGGATGGAATATGTCCCACGGCGTGCTGGAGATTGAAGAAGTGTTTCCAGGCAGAAATACTGCAAACAAGCCTTGCTTGCTGCAAGAGTTGAGGTTGAGGATTTTGGGTGCTGCTGGGGCCCAGGAAGGACCAGGATGTCGCCCCTTGGAGGAGGAGACAGAGGGGGCGCTCAGCAACTCAGAGAGCCCCCGCAAAGCAGGCAGCACCCGCAGAAGTACCGGAGCAGGCACTTAGAAGATCTGAGGACGGCGGTCGACTCAGAGTCACAAAGGAGGGTCCCACGACGTTGAGCGGGTCAGGCAATGCTGGACGGAGTGCTGGGGACCTAGGATAGGCCGTGCACAAAGGAATCCTTGGAGAAGTGCACAGAAGCCGGAGCAGCTGCAAATCACCCTGTACACACGTTTGCTGTCTGGCGTGGGGAGGCAAGGACTTACCTCCACCAACTTTGGACGGAAGGGCCACTGGACTGTGGAAGACACTTGGACTGAGCTCCTGTGTTCCAGGGACCACACTCGTCAGGATGAGAGGGGACCCAGAGGACCGGTGATGCAGAAGTTTGGTGCCTGAGTTGGCAGGGGGAAGATTCCGTCGACCCACAGGAGATTTCTTCTTGGCTTCCAGTGCAGGGTGAAGGCAGACAGCCATCAGAGCATGCACCACCAGGAAACAGTTGAGAAAGCCGGCAGGATGAGGCGCTACAATGTTGCTGGTAGTAGTCTTGATACTTTGTTGTGGTTTTACAGGTGTCCTGGAGCAGTCGGCAGTTGATCCTTGGCAGAAGTCGAAGAGGGAAGTGCAAAGGAACTCTGGTGAGCTCTTGCATTCGATATCTGAGGAATAGCCCAGAGGAGAGACCCTAAATAGCCAGAAAAGGAGGTTTGGCTACTAAGAAAGGAGGCTTGGCTACTGAAAGAGGTAAGCACCTATCAGGAGGGGTCTCTGACGTCACCTGCTGGCACTGGCCACTCAGAGCAGTCCATTGTGCCCCAACACCTCTGAATCCAAGATGGCAGAGGTCTGGGACACACTGGAGGAGCTCTGGGCACCTCCCCTGGGAGGTGCAGGTCAGGGGAGTGGTCACTCCCCTTTCCTTTGCCCAGTTTCGCGTCAGAGCAGGGCTGGGGGATCCCTGAACCGGTGTATACTGGCTTATGCAGAGATGGGCACCATCTGTGCCCATCAAAGCGCTTCCAGAGGCTGGGGGAGGCTACTCCTCCCCAGCCCTTCACGCCTATTTCCAAAGGGAGAGGGTGTAACACCCTCTCTCAGAGGAAATCCTTTGTTCTGCCTTCCTGGGACTTGGCTGCCCAGACCCCAGGGGGGCAGAATCCTGTCTGAGGGGTTGGCAGCAGCTGAAGTGGAGACCCCGGAAAGGCAGTTTGGCAGTACCTGGGTTCTGTGCTAGAGACCCGGGGATGCATGGAATTGTCCCCCCAATACCAGAATGGTATTGGGATGACAATTCTATGATCCTAGACATGTTACATGGCCATGTTTCCGAGTTACCATTGTGACGCTACATATAGGTAGTGGCCTATATGTAGTGCACGCGTGTAATGGTGTCCCCGCACTCACAAAGTTTGGGGAATTTGCCCTGAACAAGGTGGGGTACCTTGGCTAGTGCCAGGGTGCCCACACACTATGTAACTTGGCACCTAACCTTCACCAAGTGAGGGTTAGACATATAGGTGGCTTATAAGTTACTTATGTGCAGTGAAAATGGCTGTGAAATAACGTGGACGTTATTTCACTCAGGCTGCAGTGGCAGTCCTGTGTAAGAATTTGTCTGAGCTCCCTATGGGTGGCAAAAGAAATGCTGCAGCCCATAGGGATCTCCTGGAACCCCAATACCCTGGGTACCTAGGTACCATATACAAGGGAATTATAAGGGTGTTCCAGTGTGCCAATGAGAATTGGTGGAGATAGTCACTAGCATGCAGTGACAATTGTGAAAAGCAGGGAGAGCATAAACACTGAGGTTCAAGTTATCAGAGCCTCAGTGATACAGTTAGGCACCACACAGGGAACACACACAGGGCATACATTATGAGCAGTGGGGTCCTGCCTGGCAGGATCCCAGTGACACATGGTCAAACACAAACATACATACAGTGAAAATGGGGGTAACATGCCAGGCAAGATGGTACTTTGCTACACACTGCTGTTCCTCAGGACATAGGAATCATGTAACGATCCAGGGAATTTTGCGTTTACATGTGTTATGTACTTGTCTGCAAGGCACACCACTTGTCCATTGAGCTAATATGTGCTCTTCCACTTTCTGTAGACCTGTTTATTGGCCCTCGGAGGTACCAAGGCGATGTGAGCCCCATCAATGGCCCCTATTACATGTAATATATTGTAGAAGGCTGCTTTAACAGTGGGCAATTCAGCACGTTAAACCATTGGGACCTAATGTACCTGTTCACATGCTTGAGTAGAGCATCGAGCACATCCTGTAACACCTTACTGAGTCTGGGCTGTGACATCCCTGCAGCCAGTCCCACGGTCACCTGAAAAGGGCCACTCGCCAGAAAATGCAGGACTGCCAACACCTGGACTGCTGTAGGGATGGCATGGGGATTTCTCAAAGCCGGCAGGAGGTCCAGCTCCAACTGGGCGACGAGTTCCCTGATGGAACACACGGTTCACTCAATAGGTCAGGATGATGTGGCGCTCTTCCTTTTTTTTACTAGATCTACTAGTGGCCGGTAAATTGGTGCCTTCCTCATGATAGGCAGGGAGACAAACAACAATCTGGGCACCTCACACAATATTGTGCACCAAGTATGACATATGACAATCATGAAGTATTGGTCATGTAAGTTGGCTGTCATGTTGTGGAAAGACACATTACTCCACACTCCATTCCTAGCCAGATAATGCCACATAATCCCTGTGACAAGGGACGTGTACAGGACATGTAAACATAAACCTTCCATGTGTTCCACAATGCAGACATATGTAGTGACAAGTGTGTGGTGATGTCACCTGACACTCACTACATATGTGATTAGCCACAAAATGTAACCTAAATGAATCGATTTGTGACGATATGCAGGTAATGATGCAATGTGAACCCAGGACAGTCATGTGACATACTGAAATAGCATCCGCCTGTCCTGCATGCACTGGACAGATGGAAGTGACCTCATTCCACCAGCGGCAGTCGTCATGGCGGAAGGCAGTCGGAACCGTTGTGCAACTCCTCATTGAATAACATTGACGTCTATGGGAAACTGGGACCAATGAAAGTCATCGCTAGAGCTAACGGTAATAACTGCTGCAGTTGTGACTGCCATTTTGTATGGGCAAGCTCACTTGACTCCTGGCATTCAGGCAAAGAAGCCCTCCACTTCATGTGCTGCTGTGTCCTGAATCTTGGAGCAATGATGGCACGCACTGCAGGGGATAAGGCCCCAGCCTTCACAGCTGAGGAGCTGGAGGAACTGGTGGAAGGGGTCCTACCCCTGTATGGAAAGTTGTAAGGGGCTCATGGGCAACAGGTCCGTGCAACGTCCTTTGTTACAAATTTCGGGTGGTGTTTGACAATGAATCTGTGTGCTCATTGACGTAATGACTGATTTGGGGTTTTGCATGCACATGATGTGTGTGGTATATTAGCAGTATGCATGGTCTGTGTATGTTGTGTCGCCAAAGGTTGCAGCTGTATTGGTATCATTTACATCATGTCCCCCATTTTCGGAATGTTTCCCATGTAGGTCAGCGCCCACCAGAAAAAAGGATTGTGGAGAGCCATAGCTAAGGTAGTGCGGACCCTGGGGGTCCATAGCCAGCAGAGCTCCCACTGCCGGAAGCGGTGGGAGGACCTTAGATGCTGGGCCCGGAAGACTGCAGAGGCCCAGCTAGGGATGGCCTCCCAACGTGGAAGGGGTGCCCGCCGGACCCTGACCCCCCTAATGGCCTGCATACTGGTGGTGGCCTACCCAGAGTTTGATGGGCAGCAGCCACAAGGGGGTAAGTGTAGACTGTTAGGTGACTTCTGCATGGCTGTGTACTATGACGCTCACTGGACTTGGGATTTATCATGGTCAGATGAAATTTGGGGAGTTTACAGTCCTGATTGTCACACCAATCATGTTGGAGTGTGACACCTTAGCTATATAGAGCCATGCAGGAACAGAAGTGGTGGTACTGTAACACACATTCTACTGTACATATGGGTTGCTCAAATGTTCAGGCATTTCACTGGTTGAATACTCCATCTCTGCGTATACTGTAGTAGTACAAGGTGATCTTATTGCAACTGTATTTGGGTAATGACAGGTATGTTTTGTTAACATTGCAATTGCTTCAATTGCAACATCAAGGACCTCAAAATGTACTCCACACATTCCTGTCATTTAGTTTGTGTGAACAGTTCCTCTGAGGTCAGATTTGTTTAATCTTTTCATGACTGACATGTGGTTGGGTATGTTAATTGGTTGAATTGTTGGATCAGTCATTTAGCCAGTTGACAGGCATGTAGGACTTTTCAATCAGGTATCTAGGCTGCAGGGATGAGGTGATCGGTGATAAGTTTGGGTATTGCTTGCAGGACTCTATTGTTCATGACTGCAAAATGGTCTCTTGTTTTCCTGACAGGGGCACATGTATGCATTGCTTGTATATGAAGTGGATGTGTGGGTTATTACCATTTCCTCCCTTTCAGTTTCTCCCACCCTCTACTCTCTCCACCTCTGTCTATGTGTGCATTAGCATCATCAGGTGAAGGAGGAAGGGCACCGGCGAGTGGGGATGCAGCAGCCCAAGGGCCCAGGAGACTGGCAGCAGTGAAGCCGAGTGGACCAGTAGGACTGAGGGCGAGGGGAGCACCACGGGGGAGACTGGAGTTACCACCAAATCTGATTCAGATTCCTCCTTCGATGGTGGCTCTGTGGCAGTGGCAGACCCATCTGGGACCACCCCAGCACCATCCTTGTCCGCCACCCTCCTTACCAGCACCGCCCTCCCTGTAGCTCCGCACCCAGTTGTCCGTGCCCGCTCACCCAGGAGGGTGGGCATCTCCTTCGCTGCAGGCCCCTGAGCCCTACTGCCTTCAGTGAGGAGGCTATTGACCTCCTGAGGTCCATCTCTGTGGGGCAGACAACCATTGTGAATGCCATCCAGGGACTGGCATCCCAGATGCAGCAGTCCAATGCCTACCTGGAAGGCATTCATTGTGCCTTGCCTGGCCTACAGAGATCATTTCAGGCTCTGGCCTCCTCGTTGATGGCAGCCAGTGTCCTTTCCTCTTCCGTCCCCCCTCGAGCTACCTGTTCCCAATTCACAACCCCTCTCCCTACACCCGCCCAGGGTACACCTACAGACCAGCATAAACCCACTACAACGGACAAGGTGCGCAAAGACAAACATAAGCATCACAAATGAACCGACAGGCATACACACAGACAACACACATCTGCATACACAACAACAGACACTTCCCACACTGCCTCCCTTACAGTCACATCACCACTCACACCTGCCAGCACAGCATCATCACACACTGGTCCTGCTACCATTCCTGTCATACCCTCAATCACCACAACAGCAGGCTCACAGACACCCACTCCACACACCACATCCGCACTCACTACTACCAGCTTCTATGCCACCTGCAGCACAACCTCCTCTCTTGCACAAATCACCCCAACATTCACACATCTTCCATTCCCTCTCCCTGCATCTCTACCCCCCTCCTCCCAAGATATGCACATGCACCCACCCAACATACACCCACCACAGGCATGCACAAATTGCACACACCAGCATCCACATAGAGCACACCAACATGTCACACAAGCACTCCCTCTACCTTCACTCCCATCCCTCATTCATTTAACCGCCCTGTGTACCTAAAAAAGTCTTCCTTGCCGCACTTGACCTCTTCCCTACTCCTCTCCCCCATGTGCCCCCTAAACGTTGTATTCCCCTGCCCCTCCCAGGCCCTTCCACCCCCTATTCCTTTGGTGCCCCCTCTGGTCTTTCCCCTGTTCCTCCACCCAGCAAAAAATCCATCCCTCACAAAGCCAAAGTCCCTCCTCCCAAGCCCAAACAGAGGCCAGCCCCTTCCAAATCCAAGCCACCCCCATCACCCCAAACCCCTGAGGAGCCGGTATTACCAATTGATGCCCCTATGATGTGGAGGCCTATTTGCTGTCAGGAGTCAAGTTGGGACCATGATGTCTGGACAATGTGTCCTGCATTTCTGAACATTGGACTTGCCATTTAGAACATTTTGTATATAGTTTATTTTATTGTCATGGTTCCAAATACATCAACCCATATTGCTTTGCTTGGCAAGTTGAGATGCTTGTCCTGGTTTCCTTCTACATTGTGGTGTGACATCTGTGTGCAACGGTGAGTGTGGTCGGTGTATGGGTTGTGTCTGTGTTGTTGCATGCACTGGGTAGATGGGTTGTGCCATGTGCATCTTCATATGTGTCTGACTGCTTGCTTGTGGAATTGTATGGGGTGTTATGTCCGTCCATGTGTATGGTGCTGCATCGGTGGATTTCCTTGTATGTTGGTTGTACGTGATGTGTCACCTGTGTCATTGTTTGGATGTGTGTTCCTTGCTATTGATTTTGTGTCATTGCTACATACAGTTTGTGTGTGTATAAGTGGTGTTTCACAACGTGCCTGTCTATGCCTGCATTGAGGTGTTTGTGGTCTAGTTGTTGTGTGGTTATGGGGTGTTGTGTTTGGACGTGTATGACTGTGTTGTTGGTGTTTGTGTGTGTTGTGCTATATGTTTGTGACTTATCTGCTTGGCTTTGTGTGTGTATCAGGTACTTGGCTTTTATGTATTTTGATTGTGCGTGTGTGGATGTGTGTGCTGTTATGGTACGTTTGTTTGCATGTATATGACCTTCGCTGTCTGTGCGGGGAATGTGTGTTATGTGTGGGTCCACTCTGTGCTAGGCGTCCTTACGGTTGTCATCTTCGTCTTTGTCACTGGCTCTGAAGGTACAATGCTGGGAAGACTAGCACTTTGTTTGCCAAGGCAGCCGCATACACTGATGTGTGCCTGGAGGTTGGTGTCTCCTTTTGTACTTTCTGTTTCCCCCAAGATTTTCATCGCGGCCAGCCCACCGGGATATCCTGGCAGTCTGGTGACTCATAATATAATGGGCGGGACATTGGTTCCCACCCACTCTGAAGTTGGCCACTGTTGCCGGATGCTGCTCGTCGGCCGTGGCAGTGCTGGCAGTGAGTTGTCTGTGTTGTGTTGGGGTCACCGCCTTACTCATTATGTGGCGGTCTGCACAGCCACCCAGTCACAATACCGCCACCGGCGTGGCAGTCAGGTTACTGCCAAACTCGGAATGACCACCTCAGTATCTAACAACTGCACGCTTTACTCTCTATTAGCAGGTTATACTTGCCTCCCAGAACGTTAATCTCACTATAAAAATGCTATACTCTTTTGAATCCCTCCACTCTTTTACCCAAGCCAGTTGAAAATGTTGATGACAATGATGAATAGATTGAGCATGACTGTCTCAATGTGACTGAACTGTGCACCAAACCAAGATCTGACTTTCAAGATTTCCCCTTAGATGAAAATTACTGTCTCGTTTGTTGATGGCTCCTGTTGAAGAGGTAAAGATGGTACCTTGAGAATTGGTTATGCCATTTGCACGTTCTCAGGTGTGATAGAAACCTTCTGGCTTCAATGAGTCATTTGTGCTCAGGTAGCTGAATTGGTTGCTCTTACCAGAGCCTGCTGCGTTTCTGAACTGCATAAAGTGACCATCTTCACTGATAGTATTGTTTTAGTATTGGTCATAAGTTCAGACAAATGTGGTCCCAGAGAGGAACAGTGATAAGAGTTGCAAGTTGTTGAATGCATTACAGTTCCCTGCAAACATTACTGTCGTGAAATATGCTGCACATCGAAAATCTACTGACTCTGTAACCTTAGGAAATACATATGGCAATGACGTGGCAAGATTTTGTGCCCTTAGTTGCACTTCCTTGAATGGGGAGTAGAGCAATGAAACAAGTGATGAGAAAAGTCAAAATTACTATTAACCACTTGCGAAGGAGCTAAGAGATTGCAGGAAGAAGTGACAGAGGAAGAACAGCAAAGTTGGGTCACAGCAGGATGTGTTAAAGGAAATGAGGATGTTGTTTAGGTTTCAAGTGATTGAAAAGCATTGTTGCCAAATAGCTTTTTGCCCCATATGATTAGACATTACCATAGACAGGCATATATTTGTAGGGATGCAATGGTTAGGACATTCAAACAGACATGTCTTAACCCCAGGTTCAGACTGATGGCAGAATCTGTTTGCCACAGATGTGTCACATGCCAGTAGATGAATGTAGGGAAATGCACAGTTGTTGCATTCAGCCATATAGGCAGATCAGAAGGACCGTTCAACAGAACGCAGCTTGATTTTATAGAATTACCTGTGTGCAGTGGACTGAGATACATCTTAGTCGTTCTTTGCATCTTTTTCACATTGTATTGAAGTTTACCGGACCAGGAGGAATGAGTAGCAAACCTGTTACTCAGGGAGTTGATACCGCATTTCGGCTTCCCGACTTCTCTGGAATCACACCGAGGGACTCATTTCAACTGTGAGATCTTTAAATTGTTGTGTATAGCATTACATGTTGAATTTCAGCTACAGATCTGAGGCTTCAGGACTTGAAGAACAGATTAATTGAAGTCCAGATTGGCGAAAGGATGTGCATCCACCACTTTGCAATGGCCACCCAACAGAAAGACAGGGTTGTCCCCTTATTAGATTATTATGGGGAAAGCCACAAGATTGCCAGCAGTGCCTGGAGGTGCACTTGTGAACATTGCAGATTACTTGGTACTGGATTGGCTGTTGTGGTTCGTTCTTTGTCTCATCAGGTTGGGGAAGCCACTGCACAGCTGCAGCAAGAGCTTTGTCATGACCTATGTCCAGGCAGCCAGGTTATGATTAAGAAGCATATGAGGAAAAAGTGCTTGTAACTGCATTCAGGTGGTCCTAGTAATCACTACAGCAGTAAAGTGTGCTGGTCTCACATACTGAGTGCATGTGAGCCATACTCACAAAGTTCCAGGTCCCCTTGATGATCCAGCAACTGTTCCAGAAGAGCTGGTTACAGGGAGTGAGAGGAATCAGGTTTTCCAAGCTGTTGGGACTGGAAGAGTAGCTGCTACAGCACAGATTTGGTCTGATGGAGTTCTTCGCGAGTCAACAACAGTGGATACAGAAGGGTCAAGACAAAATCTTTGAGTTGACTCATGTTAACTCAGATGCTGACGAGGGACCAATTGTGCTAGATAAGAGTTGTACAATTGCCCACATCAGTGATTGAGGGAATCACATATCATAGTTTGCCCAAACCTATGAAATTTCCTGTAATCTGTTATTAACACTGTTAGATCAGCAGGAGTATTATCAGTACTTCTATTCCAATTATGACCTAGGCCCTCATTATAACATTAGTAGTAAAAGCCGCTTACCGCCGTGCAGAAGACCGCCAACACACCTCGGCGGGCGACGAATTCCACCATAGCAATTACGACCCACTGCTCGGAATCCGCCAAAATTGAGACACCCACAGAAGTCCGCCACACCAAAGGTCAGTGATAAACTGGCGAAAACAAAACCTCCACCGTCACGCCAACAGAAATACGCCCACACTATCACGACCCACGAATCCACGTGGCGGTCTTTAAACCGCGTTATTCCATTGTTCAATTGAGAACGAAGCACAGTGAAAGACGCTACAAACTACTACCAAGCATCCACAGGCACACAAAACCATCACCCACATAACTTCCACGCACTTCCCACAACACACCACTAAATATCACCCCACTTATCACAACACACACCACCCCACACATCACCCACACCACCCCATGGCACGGCAAAGACGCCCCAGGTTCTCTGAGGAGGAGCTCAGGGTCATGGTGGAGGAAATCATCCGGGTAGAGCCACAGCTATTCGGATCACAGGTGCAGCACACCTCCATAGCTAGGAAGATGGAGCTATGGCGAAGATTAGTGGACAGGGTCAACGCAGAGGGACAGCACCCAAGAAATAGGGATGACATCAGGAAGAGGTGGAACAACCTACGGGGGAAGGTGTGTTCTGTGGTCTCAAGACACCACTTTGCGGTTCAGCGGACTGGCGGCGGACTCCCACCTCCTCCCCCACAACTAACAACATGGGAGGAGCAAGTCTTGGCGATTCTACATCCTGAGGGCCTCACAGGAGTAGATGGAGGAATGGACTCTGGTAAGTCAAATCTTAACTATTACATCCCCCACCCTACCTGCATGCCATCACATACCCCCGCCCTCGCCCTCACCCCCATCACTCCAACTCCTCACAAATGTCCCAATATCACAAACCATACACCCTGACACCAAGCCCTGCATGCAACACCAAAGCATGGACACCCATCACCAATGCATGGCCAGTGCACATACCCATACACCCCCCTAAACCACCATCACACAAGGTCCCACACAGGAATCAAAGCACTGGGCTACACGGTCACCCACCCATTGCACACCATGGCACACACAGATGCAATAAACATCCTTTTATACCCCTGCAGGACCCCTACCCAATGTCACCGGACAGGAGGGTCCACACATGTCCACACCACCAACAGAAGAGGCCCACAGTGATGACAGCAGCTCTGTCCAACTGGATCTAGATGACCAGCCCGGCCCATCTGTTACCTCGGACAGTCGGTTCCCCACACACTGGCACAGGACACCACAGAGCTCCCCCCCTCTGGAAACACCAGCACAGCACCCACCCAGCGGGCACATACCTCTGTCCCCAGAACACATCAATCAGCAGTGTGTCCACCACTACAGGGAACCCAGGCTAACCCACCACCCCAACAACAACAGGGACCTGGGGGCAGTGGCAGTGGGCACATGGTCCAGGGGACAGAGGCCCAGGAACACAAGGGAACTGGGAGGGCTGCTGTGCGACAGGGGGAGGACAGGCCCAGGGAACCCACTCTCCACGAGGCCCTCTCCAACATCATGGAAGCCTACCATAATTCCCAGGAGACGATGGCAACTGTACTGGCCAAGTTTCAGGTGACCCAGCGGCTGCAGGAGGAACAGTATTTGGGCTTCAGGGAGGAACTCAGATCCATCAACTCCACCCTGGGCACCATCGTAGGGGTGCTGTAGGAAGTCCTCAACAACAGGAGGGACACTGTGGCACAACAAGGGGCCCCTGACACTAGCCTGGACGAGGAACTGCCCACCCCCGCCGGCGGCGCTAGTGGACAGGAGGCACCACCACAGGACCACCACACCAGCACCCCACCCCCTGCAGATGGAGAACCACCCCACAAACGGTCCCTGAGATCCAGGACAAATACAGAGAACGATGCCAAGACCCCCGCCAAGAAATGAGACCGCCCTGATTGTCATCCTTTTGTCCCACCTTGTCACCCTGTCCATCCTTAAATTGCCTCAGCTCCACTTCCTATGCTCCTTCGGACAATGCACCTGTGAGACTAATAGACTGGACTCTGCCATGGACATTCCTCTACCATCACCCCTCACCATTTTACAACCCCCTCCACTATTTAGCACTTAAATAAACACCCTTAAAGCACAAAACAATCTGGAGTCTGTCTGTGATTTCGAATTAATGTATTAGCAATTACTGTGTCAAAATGCTCTTTCAATTGTAATTTCAACATACCTATGTCACACAGCTCTAGTCCATGAGGAAACAAAGCAGATGTCACACAGTGGGACCCACATCTGTGAAATCGTAAGGGAAAGTGACAACTCAGTGACCATATACTGGGTGAAAACGACAGACAGTAGAGAGGTAGTAGTGTTAAAGTACATGTAATAGGCAGGTTTGTATTCTTACCTGTGTCTCACTGGAAGTATTGCAGGATCACCGAGTTCCTGTTGTCGATGTCCTCTTCTTCTGCTTCCTCGTCTTCACTGTCCACAGGCTCCACAGCTGCCACAACACCGCCATCTGGACCATCCTCCTGCAGAAAAAGCTAAGTTGTGAAGCATACAGCAGGCCGCGATGATCTGGCACACCTTCTTTGGTGAGTAGAATAGGGAACCACCTGTCATATGGAGGCACCGGAACCTGGCCTTCAGGAGGCCGAAGGTCCACTCTATAATCCTCCTAGTTCGCCCATGGGCCTCATTGTAGCATTCCTCTGCCCTTGTCCTGGGATTCCTCACTGGGATCAGTAGCCATGACAGGTTGGAGTAGCCAGAGTCACCTGCAATTGGCGAGGGACAACTGTTAGACACACACTAATCTGTAGGGATATCCCCAGACCCAGACAACTATTCCCACTGATTTGGTTCCAGGTGCTCACCTAATAGCCACACAGGGTGCCTCTGGAGTTGCCCCATCACATGAGGGATGCTGCTATTCCGCAGGATGTAAGCGTCATGCACTGAGGCAGGGTATTTTGCATTAACATGGGAGATGTACTGGTCTGCCAAACACACCATCTGCACATTCATTGAATGGTAACTCTTCCAGTTTCTGTACACCTGTTCACTCCTGCAGGGGGAGACCAAGGCCATATGTGTCCCATCAATGACTCCTATGATGTTGGGGATATGTCCCAGGGCATAGAAGTCACCTTTCACTGTGGGCAAATCCTCCACCTGAGGGAAAACGATGTAGCTCCGCATGTGTTTCAGCAGGGCAGACAACACTCTGGACAACACGTTGGAAAACATAGGCTGGGACACCCCTGATGCTATGGCACTGTAGTTTGAAAAGACCCACTTGCAAGGAAATGGAGTACCGACAGCACCTGCACTTGAGGGAGGATTCCTGTAGGATGGCGGATAGCTGACATCAGGTCTGGCTCCAATTGGGCACACAGTTCCAGGATTGTGGCACAATCAAGCCTGTAGGTGATGATTACAGGTACGTAAACACAGCTTACTCAGAAAACCATTCATAACCCTAATTTTGCCTGTATGAGTGTTGAGGCAATGCCTATGTATGTGTGACGCAGTTAAAAATTAAAGCCATGTAGGCCCCTGAAATGGCAGCTGCCTGACCTGTAATGTGGGACAAGGGGATATGAGGTAACTGCGCTGGCGTTGTACACCGTCGCGGTAGGCGTTCGAAGACCGCGGCGCAATTCTGCATTGGTTAACATTGGACCCTATGGGTCCCAGGAGCCAAAGACGATGTTCGCCGGCAGTGACGGTACGCACCGCCGCGGACGTGACTGCCATTTTCTCTCTGTGCAATCACTCGATACCTGATCTTCGACAGGTGAGGACCTACACTGCAAGTGCTGCTGTGACCTCAGTCTGGAAGAGACAATGGGTTGTGTGTCTGGGGAAAGGGCCCCTGCCTTCAGCACGGAGGAGTTGGAGAAACTCGTGGATGAGGTACTCCCCCAGTACACACTACTCTACGATCCTCCAGACAAACAGGTAAGTACACTGGGAGCATGCTGTATGGGCAATGCCTGTGTGGAATGGTGTGGATGAAAGATAGGGGGGGAATGATGCGGGCATGAAACGAGTGAGTGCATGTGCCACATGGCAAGGATCGAGATGCGGGCCAATAACTGTGAAGGTGCAGTTGGTAATTACTTCTGGGGGTCTATCACAGACGGAGCACCCACTGCCGTAAGAGATGGGAGGACATTCGCCGCTGGAGCAAGAAGACGGCGGAGGCCCAGCTGGGGATGGCCTCCCAACGTGGGAGGGGTGCCCATCGCACCATGACCCCCCTGATGTTCAGGATCCTGGCGGTGGCGTACCCGGAGTTGGATGGGCACCTGAGGGCATCACAGCAGCCACAAGGGGGTGAGTACACTCCCATTTAGCTGATTCAGCGTGCAGTGGAGGTGTCTGGGTTGGGGAGGTGGGCTGTGGGTTTCTCTAGGCCAGGGCGAGTGTGCTAGTTAGGTCGGTCCCCTTCTTCTGGCAGACCCTGTGGCACCCAACCCCACCTGGGTACAGTGCCAACTACACCTAGTCAGGCTCCTGTGACATCCATGTGTGCAGATGTCGGCCCTTGCCTTGTAGGCCATGTCCCAGGGATTGAACAGTGGACCCCAAGTGCGCGGTGTGGTGCAGGGGGCTTCTGTGTCTGTCGTGTCCCCCAACGGTAGCGGTAATGCATGCACTCAACATGTCTTTCTTCTGTCGCCCCCCCGCCTTTTTGTGGTCTCCCTGTTCTTGTGTGCATTAGCATCATCAGGCGGAGGAGCAGTGGCACCGCAGCTGGAGGGAGCTGCATACCACATTGCCCTGGAGGGCGAGACTACAGATTCGGAATTCACCAGTGGGACGGAGGGTGAGGGAAGCACCACGGCGGGGACCGGAGCTGAGACCAGTGATACAGACTGGTTCTCTGATGGGAGCCACCACTCCTACCAGCACCGCCCTCCCAGCAGCCCCTCAGCCTTTGCCCCGTACCCGCTCACCCAGGAGGGTGGGCATCACCTTCGCCCCAGGCACCTCATGCCCTGCCCCAGTCACCCCTGCTGCCCTCAGGGAGGAGGCCATTGACCTCCTCAGGTCCCTCACTGTTGGGCAGTCTACCATTTTGAATGCCATCCAGGGTGTAGCGAGACAGTTGCAACAATCAAATGCATTCCTGGAGGGCATTCATTCTGGTCAGGCAGCCCTTCAGCAAGCTTTTCAGACTCTGGCCTCAGCACTGATGGCAGCTATTGTCCCTGTCTCTAGCCTCTCCCCTCCAACTACCTCCACCCAGACCCACACCCCTGTACCTCAGCCTACCCCAAGCACACCATCAGACCAGCAGGCACACACGTCAACACACAAGGGAAGCTTTGGCAAACATAAGCACCACACATCCCACAGGCACTCACGCAAGCATCACATACATTCAGACACACCAACATCCACTGCCTCCACTGTGTCCCCATCCTCCTCGTCTCCCTCCCAGTCTTGTCTCCACTCACACCTGCATGGACTACATCTACAGCCACTACTTCCATCACCAGCACACACACCACCACACCCCGCTCACGAGCAGTCACCACCCCCACTACCATTCACACATCCCCTGTGTCCTCTCCCAGTGTGTCTGTGACGCCACCTCCCAAGATACACAAACGCAGGCACACACCCACCCAACAGCCATCCACCTCAGGACAGCCTCTAGCGCATGCACCTTCACCCATAGTCACCAAACGAACACCTCCTACAACCACAAACTCTTCCTCCACTCTCTAACCCCCTCCAGCTACCCGTCCCAATGTTCCCAAGAAACTTTTCCTGTCCACCCTTGACCTCTTTACCTCACCTCCCCCACCCCGTCAGTCTCCTAGGGCCCAACTCTCCAGGTCCCAACCTAGCACCTCAGCCACAACATCTCCGGGACCAGTGGTGCCTGTAGTCACCGGATTCTGGAGTGCACCAGGCAGCAGGGCAGACAGTGTGGCAAGGAGCCACAGCACAGACAGTCCCCCACCTGTCAAGCATCAAAAGTTGGCCGGAGCCCGGCGGGAGAGGGGGAAGACTCCAGCCACCAAAGCTGCTCCCAGGGGTACAGGTGGGAGTGTGGATTCAGCTGCGACACCTTCCAAGGTGGGGAAGGGGCACAAGAAACTCAGCAAGTTTGGGAAGAGCAGCACGGCGGAGAAGACCGCCATCATCCCCTCTGCCCAGGAGTCCACCGCCATCATCCCCGCTGCCCAGGAGGCCACCGCCATCATCCCCGCAGCCCAGGAGGCCACCGCCGTCATCCCTGCTGCCTAGGAGGCCACCACCATCAGAAAGGATCGCCAGCACCAGCCCCGCAGGGCCAGAAAGGACCGCCAGCACCAGCCCCGCAGGGCCAGAAAGGACCACCAGCACTGGCCCCGCAGGGCCAGAAAGGACCGCCAGCACCAGCCCCACAGGGCCAGAAAGGACCTCCAGCACCAGCCCCGCAGGGCCAGGCAGGACCGCCAGCAGCTGAGTCCCTGGGCCAGACTGGACCGCCAGCAGCCGAGTCGCTGGGCCAGACAGGACCGCCAGCAGCTGAGTTGCTGCCAAGGACCCCCCGCAACAAGCACTGCTGAACAAGACACCGCCGCCACAAGCACCGCTGAACAGGACACCGCCGCCACAAGCACCGCTGAACAGGACACCGCCGCCACAAGCACCGCTGGCCCATGAGCGCCAAGGGCACTGATGCTACTGTGTCCACCACAAGCAGGATGAAGCACTCTGGGCACAAGGCCCCGACCAGAACCAGTGGAGATTCACATCCACTACCTCAGTCCTTGGCAAGAAGAAGCACTCTGGGCACAAAGCCCCCTCCAGAACCTATGGAGATTCACATCCATTATCTCAGTCCTTGGCAGGATGAAGCACTCTGGGCACAAAGCCCCCTCCAGAACCAGTGGAGAAAGGCATCCACTACCTCTGTCCTTGGCAGGATGAAGCACTCTGGGCACAAAGCCCCCTCCAGAACCTGTGGATATTCACATCCACTACCTCTGTCCTTGGCAGGATGAAGCACTCTGGGCACAAAGCCCCCTCCAGAACCAGTTGGAGACTGTTATCCACAAACCACCCACTGTATAGACTCGAGAGACTGTGGCTTTGCACTCCCCAGGATTGAACAGTGGGCAAACCACCCACTGTAGAGACTTGAGAGACTGTGGCTTTGCACTCCCCAGGATTGAACAATGGGCAAACCACCCACTGTAGAGACTTGAGAGACTGTGGCTTTGCACTCCCCAGGATTGCACAGTGGGCATGTGGCCCCCTCGTGGATTTGGCGTCGTGCACTCAACCGGCTGAGGTGCCCCCCCTTTCCCTTCCCCCTGAGGTGCCTGTTTTATTTCTATCTGATGCCCCTGCAGTGTTCTCTCCGTCATGTTCGGGTATTGGGAGTGGGCCTCGCCCATGCCGTGTGGGCCCAGTGTTCCACAGACTTTAATGGAGCAATACCTGGACTACTATTCTTGGTGTATATATTTGTTAATAGTGTATATATATATTTGCGTACTGGATTTTAATATATTACAATGTTACACTCATTTCCTTTTGTCTTTGCATTCTTCCAGTGGGTTTGGGGGGTGTAACTGTAATGTATCATGCTGTATTAGTGTGTGTGTTGTAGTGGGTGAGGGTGGGGGTGAGGGTGTTGCATATTGCGTGTGTGTGTCCCTGTTTTTTCCCTCCCCCCTCCCCTGTGTCGTAGGTGCAGTACCCAACGGTGTTCGTGCTCCTGGTAGAGGAGCAAGAAGATAAGGGCAGGGAAAATGTGCAGCTCTGGTTCCATGGCGTCCTGGTTCCTCGTGGGGTGTGTAGAGGTGAGCGTTTTCCCTTTGAAGTCCTGTTTCTGCCGTGTTTTTGTTCACGATGAATCCGCCCCGGAAAAGGTAGCGGATTGGTAGGTTGTGATACTGTGGGCGGTACATTGTCCTCCGCCTGTCTGCTGGCGGTGACCGCCATGCTGTTTGTTTGTACCGCCATGGCGGTCGGAGTGTTAAAGTGGCTGTCTTTGTTGGCGGTTTCCACCACGGTCGGAATTCAATTTTTTTCCGCTGGCCTGTTGGCGGTCTTACCGCCGCTTTAACACCGTCCGCCAGGGTTGTAATGACCACCCTAGTGTTTTCAGTTGTCCCTATTATAAAACATTTGAGAAGCGTTGCAAAGAGGAAGAACATTGACATAGTGGGAGGTTTCTTTGAATCTACATTGAAATTTGGAACAGTTTATACCAATAAGAATTGTAGGAAACTAGCCTCTTTTTAGCATGGTTACCCCCACTTTTCGTCTGGTTGTCAGTGTGTTTGACTGTGTTCACAGGGATCCTGCTAACCAGGACCCCAGTGATTCTGCTGTCTCCCTTAAAACTTGGTTACTTGAACCTCTTACACCCCACATTTGGCATACTGTTGGCCCCATGTAAGTCCCTAGTATATGGTACCCAGGTACCCAGGCATTAGGGTACCAGGGGATCCCCATTGGATGCAGCATGTATTATGCCACCCATGGGGATCCCATGCAAGTGTATCTGTAGGCCTGCCATTGCAGCCTGCGTGAAAGGGTGCATGCACCCTTTTCTCTACAGGTCACTGCACCAGGTAAGTCACCCTTATAGTAGGTCCTCCTAGCCCTGAGGGCAGGGTACAAGTACCTGCGTGTCCTGTTCAGCGGGGATGATGGCAGTGGCCTCCTGTGCAGCGGGGGATGATGGCGGTGGCCTCCTGGGCAGCAGGGATGATGGTGGTGGCCTCCTGGGCAGTGGGGATGATGGTGGTCTTCTCCGCCATGCTGCTCTTCCCAGACTTGCTGACTTTCTTGTGGCCCTTCCCCACCTTGGATGGTGTCGCAGCTGACTCCACACTCCCACCTGTACCCCTGGGAGCGGCTTTGGTGGCTGGAGTCTTCCCCCTCTCCCGCCGGGCACTGGCCAACTTTTGATGCTTCACAAGTGGGGGACTGTCTGTGCTGTGGCTCCGTGCCACACTGGCTGCCATGGTGGCCGGTGCACTCCAGATTCCGGTGACTACAGGCACCACTGGTCCCGGAGATGTTGTGGCTGAGGTCCTAGGTTGGGACCTTGAGAGTCGAGCCCTAGGAGACTGACGGGGTGGGGGAGGTGAGGGAAAGAGGTCAAGGTTGGACAGTAAAAGTTTCTTGAGAATACTGGGACGGGTAGCTGGAGGGGGTTTGGGAGTGGAGGAAGAGGTTGTGGTTGTAGGAGGTGTTCGTTTGGTGACTTTGGGTGAAGGTGCATGCGCTGGAGGCTGTCGTGAGGTGGATGGCTGTTGGGTGGGTGTGTGCCTGCATTTGTGTATCTTGGGAGGTGGCGTCACAGACACACTGGGACAGGACACAGGGGACGTGTGAATGGCAGTGGGGATGGTGACTGCACGTGAGCGGGGTGTGGTGGTGTGTGTGCTGGTGATGGAAGTAGTGGCTGTAGATGTAGTGCATGCAGGTGTGACTGTAGACGAGAGTGGGAGGGAGGAGGGAGACGAGGAGGAGGGGGACACAGTGGAGGCAGTGGATGTTGGTGTGTCTGCATGTGTTTGATGCTTGCGTGAGTGCCTGTGGGATGTGTGGTGCTTATGTTTGCCAGAGCTTCCCTTGTGTGTTGACGTGTGTGCATGCTGGTCTGAAGGTGTGCTTGGGATAGGCTGAGGTAGAGGGGATTGAGTCTGAGTGGAGGAATTTGGAGGGGGGAGGCTAGATACAGGGGCAATAGCTGCCATCAGTGCTGAGGCCAGAGTCTGAAAAGCTCGCTGAAGGACCTCCTGACCAGAATGAATGCCCTCCAGGAATGCATTTGTTTGTTGCAACTGCCTTTCTACCCCCTGGATGGCATTCAAAATGGTAGACTGCCCAACAGTGAGGGACCCGAGGAGGTCAATGGCCTCCTCACGGAGGGCAGCAGGAGTGACTGGGCAGAGCCTGAGGTGCCTGGGGCGAAGGTGATGCACACCCTCCTGGGTGAGCGGGCACAGGGCAAATGCTGAGGGGCTGCCGGGAGGGCGGTGCTGGTGGGGGGGCTGGCAGCTGTACCTGTAAATGCGGGGGCACAGATGTGGCCGCCACCACTTGGGAGCTCCCATCAGAGGACGAGTCCGTATCACTGGTTTCAGCTCCTGTCCCCGCCGTGGAGCTCCCCTCGCCCTCCGTCCCACTGGTGAACTCTGAGTCCATGGTCTCGCCCTCCAGGGCCATGTGGGATGCAGCTCCCTCCTGCTCTGGTGCCACTGCTCCTCCGCCTGATGATGCTAATCCACACAAGAACAGGGAGACAACAAAAAGGGGGGGGACAACAGAAGAAAGACATGTTGAGTGCATGCATTACCGCTACCTTTGGCGGGCACGACAGACACAGAAGACCCCTGCACTACGCCGCACACTTGGGCTCCACTGTTCAATCCCTGGGACATGGCCTACAAGGCTATGGCCGACATCTGCACACATGGATGTCACAGGAGCCTGACTAGGTGTACTTGGCACTGTACACAGTTGGGGTGGGGTGCCACAGGGTCTGCTAGAACAAGGGGACCTAACTAGCACACTCGCCCTGGCGTAGGGAAACCCACAGCCCACCTCCCCCACCCAGACACCTCCACTGCGCGCAAAATCAGCAGAATGAGAGTGTACTCACCCCCTTGTGGCTGCTGTGATTCCCTCAAGCGCCCATCCAACTCCGGGTACGCCACCACCAGGATCCTGAACATCAAGAGGGTCATGGTGCGATGGGCACCCCTCCCACGTTGGGAGGCCATCCCCAGCTGGGCCTCCGCCGTCTTCGTGCTCCAGCGGCGAATGTCCTCCCATCTCTTACAGCAGTGGGTGCTCCATCTGTGGTAGACCCCCAGGGTCCCGACGTCCTTGGCGATGGCACGCCAAATATCCTTTTTTCCGGTGGGCGCTGACCTACATGAATTGTACAAGGGAAAAAGAAAAGTTATTACCAACTGCATCGTCACAGTCATTGGCCCCCATCCCTACCCTTGCCATGTGGCACATGCACTCACCGTCGTTTCATGCACGCCTCAATCCCCCCCCCCCATCTTTCATCCAACCCACTCCACACAGGCATAGCCCATACAGCATGCTCCCAGTGTACTTACCTGCTTGTCTGGAGGACCGTAGAGTAGCGTGTACTGGGGGAAGACCCCATCCACTAGTTTCTCCAACTCCTCCGATGTGAAGGCAGGGGCCCTTTCCCCAGACGCACGAGCCATTGTTTCTCCAGACCGAGGTCACAGCAGCACTTGCAGTGTAGGTCCTCACCTGTCGAAGATCAGGTATAGAGTGATTGAACAGATAGAAAATGGCGGTCACGTCCGCAGCGGTGCGTACCGTCACCGCCGGCGTACAGCGTCATTGGCTCCTGGGACCCATAGGTTCCAATGTTAACCAGTGCAGAATTGCGCTGCGGTCTTCGACCGCCTACTGCGACGCAGTGTTGTCTGCCCTGCTGAAACACATGCGCAGCTACATCGTTTTTCCTCAGGTGGATGATTTGCCTACAGTGAAAGGTGATTTCTATGCCCTGGGACATATCCCCAACATCATAGGTGCCATTGATGGGACACATGTTGCTTTGGTACCCCCCGCAGAAGTGAACAGGTGTACAGAAACCGGAAGAGTTATCATTCCATGAATGTGCAGATGGTGTGTTTGGACGACCAGTACATCTCCCATGTTAATGCCAAATTCCCTGGCTCAGTGCATGACGCTTATATCCTGCGGAATAGCAGCATCCCTTATGTGATGGGGCAACTTCAAAGGCACCGTGTGTGGCTATTAGGTGAGCACCTGGAAGCAAGTCAGTGGGAATGGTTGTCTGGGTCTAGGGATATCCCTACAGGTTAGTGTGTGTCTAACAGTTGTGGTTAGTGTGTGTCTAACAGTTGTCCCTCGCCATTTGCAGGTGACTCTGGTTATCCCAACCTGTCATGGCTACTGACCCCAGTGAGGAATCCCAGGACAAGGGCAGAGGAACGCTACAATGAGGCCCATGGGCGAACTCGGCAGATTATAGAGCGGACCTTCGGCCTCCTGAAGGCCAGGTTCAGGTGCCTCCATATGACAGGTGGATCCCTATTCTACTCACCAAAGGAGGTGTGCCAGATCATCGTGGTCTGCAGCATGCTTCACAACTTAGCTTTGCGACAACAGGTGCCTTTTCTGCAGGAGGATGGTCCAGATGCCGGTGTTGTTGCAGCTGTGGAGCCTGTGGACAGTGAAGACGAGGAAGCAGAAGAAGAAGACATCGACAACAGGAACTCAGTGATCCTGCAATATTTCCAGTGAGACACAAGTAAGGATACAAACCTGCCTACTACATGTACTTTAACACTACTACCTCTCTACTGTCTGTCGTTTTCACCCAGTGTATGGTCACTGAGTTGTCACTTTCCCTTACGATTTCACAGATGTGGGTCCCACTGTGTGACATCTGCTTTGTTTCCTCATGGACTAGAGTTGTGTGACATAGGTATGTTGACATTACATTAGAAAGAGCATTTTGGCACTGTAATTGCTAATATACTATTTCGAAATCACAGACTGACTACAGATTGTTTTGTGCTTCAAGGGTGTTTATTTAAGTGCTCAATAGTGGAGGGGGTTGTAAAATGGTGAGAGGTGATGGTGGAGGAATGTCCATGGCAGAGTCCAGTCTAATGGTCTCACAGGTGCATTGTCCAAAGGGACATAGGAAGTGGAGCTGGGGCAGTTTCAGGATGGACAGGGTGATAAAGTGGTACAGAAGGATGACATTCAGGGTGGTCTCATTTCTTGGCGGGGGCTTGGCATCGTTCTCTGTCTTTGTCCTGGATCGCAGGGACCGTTTGCGGGGTGGTTCAACCTCTGCAGGGGGTGGGGTGCTGGTGTGGTGGTCCTGTGGTGGTGCCTCCTGTCCACTAGCGGAGGTGGTGGGCAGTTCATCGTCCAGGCTAGTGTCAGGGGCCCCTTGTTGTGCCACAGTGTCCCTCCTGGTGTTGAGGACTTCCTTCAGCACCCCTACGATAATGTCCAGGGTGGAATTGATGCATCTGAGTTCCTCCCTGAAGCCCAAATACTGTTCCTCCTGCAGCCGCTGGGTCTCCTGAAACTTGGCCAGTACCATTGCCATCGTCTCCTGGGAGTGGTTGTATGCTCCCATGATGGAGGAGAGGGCCTCGTGGAGAGTGGGTTCCCTTGGCCTGTCCGCTGCTGTCGCACAGCAGCCCTCCCAGTTCCCCTGTGTTCCTGGGCCTCCGTCCCCTGGACCGTGTGCCCACTGCCACTGCCCCCATGTCCCTGTTGTTGTTGGGGTGGTGGGTTAGCCTGGGTTCCCTGTAGTGGTGGACACACTGCTGATTGACGTGTCCTGGGGACAGAGGTATAGACCCGCTGGGTGGGTGCTGTGCTGGTGTTTCCAGAGGGGGGAAGCTCTGTAGTGGCTTGTGCCACTGTGAGGGGAACCAACTGTCCAGAGGTCCCAGATGGGCCGGGCTGGTCATCTAGATCCAGCTGGACAGAGCTGCTGTCATCACTGTGGGCCTCTTCTGTTGGTGGTGTGGACATGTGTGGACCCTCCTGTCCGGTGACAATGGGTAGGGGTCCTGCAGGGGTATAAAAGGATGTTTATTACATCTGTGTGTGCCATGGTGTGCAATGGATGGGTGACCGTGTACCCCAGTGCTTGCATTCCTGTGTGGGTCCTTGTGTGATGGTGGTTTAGGGGGTGTATGGGTATGTGCAGTGGCCATGCTTTGGTGATGGGTGTCCATGCTTTGTTGTTGCATGCAAGGCTTGGTGTTAGGATGTGTGGTTTGTAATGTTGGGACATTTGTGAGGAGTTGGAGTGATGGGGGTGAGGGTGGGGGTATGTGATAGCATGCAAGTAGGGTGGGAGATGTATTAGTTAAGATTTGACTTACCAGAGTCCATTCCTCCATCTACTCCTGCGAGGCCCTCAGGATGCAGAATCGCCAAGACCAGCTCCTCCCATGTTGTTAGTTGTGGGGGAGGAGGTGGGGGTCCGTCGCCAGTCCTCTGAACCGCAAGGTGGTGTCTTGAGACCACAGAACGCACCTTCCCCCGTAGGTTGTTCCACCTCTTCCTGATGTCATCCCTATTTCTTGAGTGCTGTCCCACTGCGTTGACCCTGTCCACTATTCTGCACCATAGCTCCATCTTCCTAGCTATAGATGTGTGCTGCACCTGTGATCCGAATAGCTGTGGCTCTACCAGGACAATTTCCTCCACCGGTTGAAAGACCGCCGCGTGGATTCGTGTGTCATGATAGTGTGGGCGTATTTCTGTTGGCGTGACGGTGGAGGTTTTGTTTGCAGCAGTTTATCACTGACCTTTGGTGTGGCGGACTTGTGTGGGTGTCTGAATTTTGGCGGATTCCGAGCAGTGGGTCATAATGACCGTGGCGGAATTCCGCTGCTGCTGCGGTGTGTTGGCGGTCTTCTGCACGGCGGTAAGCGGCTTTTACCGCCAACGTTGTAATGAGGGCCTAAGTGAAGTATATACTATTTCAAAACATAAGCAGTTAAAGGATTGCAGAAGACCTTATCAGAATAAGCCTCCAAAATGTTGAGCTGTCTCATTAAAACTAGAGTTGGAGTATTTTATGATGGCTAAATTCACCATCAGACGGGGTACTGATATAGTCAAAATTCTAGTGCTGTCCTTCATGTCACAAGAGTCAACAATATGTGACTCTAAATACATTACTATAGCCAAAGTACTAATAGTTTTAATGTAGAAAATGCAGTGGAAAATCATTATAATTGTGCATTTGTTTAAACTAGTGTTAGAAAACCTGAAGGTATCGCTTATAAAGTAAATGTTTGCAAGATTTAGATTTAATTGACATGATGTAATGAACAAGTTACTTACCTTTGGTAACTCATTATGTGGAAGAGACTCTATCTAGCTGCAAATTCCTTATGTTAGAATTTCCTAGCATCAGCTTGGAATCCAGAACTTCTACTGAGCAACACCCTTGCGCGTGCCATCGAGTGGTGTAGTTCGGATCTGCATGCCGTTGTCGCGTGGGCTCTCATTATCCTGAATGAGACTACTGGATTTCTAGGTAGCAGGGTTGTTCCTGGTGTGGGAGACTAAGTCTTACCCACTTGGAAGGACCACTGTCACCCCAAATCCGGTTTTGCTCCGATTACTAGCAGTGCCTCATTTCTCCCAAGTGGAAGAGATGATTGGGCAGCCGAGCGCATGACATCTTTGGAACTTCTCAGGGAAGTCGTGGTCACTCAGATCCAAACCAGCTCTCTCATTTACAGTCTGATCTCATATACAAATGACAAAGGCAGTTTTGAGTTTCATAGATTTTTTTAATAAAACAACTGCATTTTAGATATTAAGGCCATACAACACAGTAGGATTGAAATAGTCACGAGGAGAGTGAAACATAAGAATAACGCTATCATGGTGTTAATAATTTCTACTCTCTCTCAGCTAGTTCTATTTCGAGCACAGCATGTTAAGCTTCTAACTTGCCTTTCAGATTCCCTGGGAAGCCATCAACCCTCATACCTGAGCAAAAGCCTGTGATCTGGTTCAGCATCTGCAATGAGGCAGTCAGCATCTAGTTGTGGTTCCCTGGTCGGAATCTCCCCCTCGCTGTGTTAGGACAAGGAAGTGTTTTTATAACTAACATGTCAGTGTGATCACAAAATGTCCCTACGCAAGAATGCCAAAGACTAAACTCCTACCACGTCTATCGGAAATGTACCAGACTGTATCCTTGACTGAAGCACAGAGTGAACAAGAATGTGTTATTGAGAACTCCAGTGCTGAAGTAGGCTAAACAGTGTGATATAAAAAATAAAACAAGACTGTAGAACTGGTTATTTGAAAAATAACAGTACGAAGCCGAATAAAAAGCATTTAGAGCAAAGTGCACAAAGGCTCTAAGCTGCGAGCAAAGGAATAAAATACATCCAGGGCAAAGTGCACAAAGGCCTAAAGCCTGAAGCTAACGAACAAAGGATACATAAAACTAACCAGACTACACCGTCGTTGGAGCCATCTGTGATGTTATGGTCACCTATAAAGGCACTACCCAGGCACTCATATGTCAGTTCCTTTTCCACTAATTTCCACACCAGACGCCCAGAGCCAAGGAAAGTACTAACAACTTGTATGTGCAAAAAACTAGGGCTCTGACCCTATTCAATGTGTCTGCAGAGCGGGGAGGCATGGGTGGGTGGTGTATTGAATCTGCAGCTAGATAGAGGCTCTACCAGATAATGGCTGCAGATTCCTTACCTTAGAATAGACTGCCAGTTAATCACCTGGCGGTGGGTTGCAGACAGATCTTCTCACACTAAAATGTCCTGCAGGACCGAACGGGCAAAGTGCCCGTCCCTGCCGACCTGATTCTCCAGGCCGTAATGTCTTGAGAACATGTGCAAGGACTCCCACTCCGCTGCCTGACAGAATTCCAGGACTGGAATACCTTTTGCTAACACAATGGTAGCAGCCTTTCCCCTGGTGGAATTAGCTCTCAAGCACTCAAGAGGCTGCTTCCTGGCCAGTGCATTGCAGATCTTCATGCAGAGAACAACCCAGAATGAAATGGCTTACTTCTGCACTGCCCGACCTTTCTTTGCTCCCACATACCCCACAAAGAGTTGGTCATCCACCCGGAACTCTTTTGTGCGGTCAAGGTAAAAAAGACAACGTTCTTGTTGGGTCCAGCCGGTGGAGTCGTTCCTCTTCTTTAGAGGGATGTGGTAAAGCAAAGAAGGTGGGAAGGGTGATGTTCTGACCCTGGTTAAATGGGGTCACCACCTTGGGGAGGAAGTGGCATGAGTCCGAAGTACCACCTTGTCTGCT
The DNA here is from genome assembly GCF_031143425.1 of Pleurodeles waltl. Lineage (NCBI taxonomy): Eukaryota > Metazoa > Chordata > Amphibia > Caudata > Salamandridae > Pleurodeles > Pleurodeles waltl. Next base: position 315,870,541 of record NC_090442.1, on the reverse strand, counting down.
ACGGTGGCTAAGATGAGAGAGCCTGCATCTCACTCACCCTCCTGGCAGAACTTATTGCCACTAAGAAGGCTGCCGTGATGGTGAGCAGCCTGAGGGGAGAGTTATGCAGTGGCTCAAAGGGAGCACAAATAAGAAATGTGAAAACCAGATTCAAGTCCCACTAAGGCATGACAAAGGGCGTAGGGGGAAACATATGTAAAAGCCCTCTGACAAATCTATGTACAATAGGTGATTTGAATAATGAAGGCTGATCAGGAAGCTGAAGGAATGCTGATAAGGTGGAAAGATAGCCTTTGAAAGTGCCCAAGGCAGAAACCTGCTAGGCAAGGGATATAATAAAGAGAAGAATGTCAGAGAGAGAAGCAGAAAGAGAATCTTTCTGTACAGTAATTTACAAAATGATTCCAATGGTCGGCATATACCGTCTTGATGGAGGGACGCCTGGCTGCTAGAATAACTTTACAGATTTTGAGAGGAAGGTCAAAGGCTGTCAACTGCCCCTGCTTGATCTTCACACATGAAGGCATAGAGTTAACAGGTTCAGGTGTAGAAACCCCCCTGCTGCTGCAACAAAAGATCTTCGCAAAGTGGCCGCCTGATCGGACGATCAGTGTTCATTTTCAGAAGCTCAGGACACCAGGCTCTCCATGCCTAGTTTGGAGCCAGCAGGATTACTTGGGCCCAGTCGTTCTTGATCTTCTTGAGAACTCTGGGCAGAAGTGGTATGGGCGAAAAGGCATACAGGAGGCCTGAGCTCCACTCGCGATGAAAAGCTTTGCCAAGCAAGTGCCACCTTGGAAATTCCAATGTGCAATACTGCTGACATTGCGCGTTCTCTGCGGAAGGCAAACAACATAACCAAGGCTCTCCCCAATGCTGAAAGATTCCTTGTGCCACCTCTGAGTGGAGACACCACTCGTGATCTGCTAGGTATCAATGGCTGAGGTCATCTGCTCTGACGTTCAGAGAACCTGCCAGGTGTTGAACCACCAGGTTTATGTCCTGCTATTCCAGCCATGTCCAGAGGTGCAGAGCCTCTTGACAAAGTGACCCACAACCCCACACTGCCCTGCTTGTTGCAGTACCACATTGCAGTGGTGTTGTCTGTGAACACCTGCACTATATTCCCTTTTACAACAGGAAGAAATGCTTTCAATGCCAGTCGGATCATCCGCAGCTCCAGAAAATTGATATGGAGTCTGGATTCCGCCAGAGACCAGAGGCGTCTGATCTTCACCTCTCCCAGATGGCCTACCTATCCCAGAAGTGACGCATCTTTCACTATTGTAAACTCTGGTTGGGGAAGGGAGAGGAGTTTGCCTCTGACCCAATCGCAGTTTATTAACCACCACTGCAGATCTTTTGCAGTTCTCTCTGAGATCTGAACTGTGTCGGTGAGATTCCCCTGATGCTGTGCCCACTGGAACTTCAGGTCCCACTTTAGAGCCCTCATATGCCATCTGGCATATTTGAGTTAACAGGAGGCCATGAGGTCCAACAACCTAAGAGTCTGTCTCACCAAAATCCAGGATAGAGGAATCATAATCTAAATATCCTGGACTCGCTGCTCAGGATGATAAGTCCGAAACTGAACTGTGTCCAGAACAGTTCCGATGAAAGGGAGTGTCTGAGATGGAGCCAGGTGTGACTTCAGCACATCTATAGTGAACCCCTGCGAATGCAGGAGGTTTGCCACAGTCTGACGGTGGGTGACCACAGCCTGGGGAAAAGGAGCCTTCAACAGCCATTCGTTGAGGTAGGGGAAGCCTGAAACCCCTAACCTGCGCAGATGTGCTGCTACCACCGCAATCACTTTGGTGAACACCCAATGGGCACTGTTGAGACCAAAGGGGAGGACAGTAAACTGAAAGTGCTCATGGCCCACCTTGTGTGCAGGCAGGATGGTGATGTGAAAATACATATCCTTCAAGTCCAATGCTACCATCCATTCTCCTTGGTCTAGGGCATACGAGATCTGAGCCAGAGTGAGCATTTTGAATTTTTTCTTTTCAAGGAAGAGACTGACGTCCTGCAAATACAGAACAGGGCGAAGACCCTTGTTATTTCTTGCAGCACAAAACTAAGTGATCCTCCATCAGCCGTTCTTTTGACAGAGTCATAGGGTGAGTAAAAGACTGGAAGGGAATGAAATAGCCCTTTTGTATGATCTGCAAGACACATTTGTCCAATGCTATGGATCGCCAGTGAGGGAGATGAAATTGAATCCTACATCCAACTGGACGTATACGTCTTGCAGAATCACACTAGGAGGGCTTGGATGTTGTGGAGGTGGGGGCTAGGTGGTGGACGACTTCAGGCCAGACCCTCTGGGTCTGAAGGCACCACCACTGCATTTCTATGCAAGATGTTGGCCTGACGGAGGACGGTGGCTGAGGTGCCCCCAAAAGGCCCAAGGACTTGGCTGTAGCCCGGTAGTCATTGAAGCGCTCCAGCCTTTTGCTAAATAGGCGGGACCCAATAAAGGGCATGTCCATGATGTTTGCCTGGACATCCCCTGAAAGGCCAGACGTATGAAGCCAGGCGTGGCGTCAAAGGGCCATCCTCGACGAAATTGCTCTAGTCAGTGAGTCAGTCAGTCGTGTCCGATCCACACCTGGTAGTAAACTTGGCTGCATCTCTCCCATCTTTGACTGCTTGTGAGAGAGTGGCCCGTACGTCCTTCAGGACCTGAGGCGCCACCATATCCCATAAAGTATGGCAAAAACAGCCCACAGGCATGAGGTGTTTACCTACCTCAATGCCAGGCTGGAGGAAGAAAACATTTTCTTCCTAAGCTGGTCCAACCTCTTGGATTCCCTATCCGGGGGAATGGAAGGAAAGGTGCAGTGGGAGGTGGAGGCTTAGACCACCAAGCTCTCTGGGGTGGGATGTTGTGTGAGGAAGCTAGGATCACCCAGAGCTGGGGGATGGCAGCAGCCAACTGTCTTATTTCCAGGAGCCTCTGTGCTGGGTTTGGACCACGTCCCTAGCTGTAGGTCCGGGAGGGCTGCATTAAAGGGTCACATGTGGGATCCCTTGGTTGAAGTACCTCAGTCAGGAGATTAGTCCTGACTGGCACCGTAGGTGGACCTAGGTCGAAGACCTCACCTGCCCTACACACCACCATAGCATATGATGCTCCCTCCTCCATAGCCACAGTAGGAAGTGAGAGCATGCCAGTATCTGGGGAGGTATCCAGTCCACTGGCCTCTCCTAACTCCTCATACCAGTCCATTTGCTCCAATTGGGTCTCCAGAGGGTCCTGAGCACCCCCCATTCCTCACCAATGCCTTGCTGATCCCAGAAAGGCTCATGCAACGATCTTGTACCTATTGGTGCCTTTGGCACCGGAATCGGCGCAGTGCGACACCGTTCCGGCTCTGGATCATTGCATATTAGAATGGTGCTCGCACCACAGGTGGGCGCTGGTGGTGCCGGGAGTGTCAACGTTGCGAGCAACACCAGAGGAGGTCGACTGTGTGGACTTGGCATCGTTCCAGATCCAATATGGGATACAAGACACCCTATCGGCACCGAGACTAAAGCCACTGGCGGGAACCTGATGGGGTCTCTGCTGACCCCACGGGGCCCAAAGGCACACCGACGGGGCCAGCCCGCTCAAATACGAGACACATGGCCTCGTGAGTTGAGGTCTGGCTTCTGGAAAGGGGGGGTGGCTCGGATTTAGCCCTGGCAATGGTACCGCAGAACCATGCATGGAGCATCAACGTTACCAACTCGCCTTGTGAGTTGACGGACAAGTCGAAGTTGAAGTCCGATTGGACTTCTCCTTCTTCATGTGCCTCTTCCCTGATTTCCCGGAGGACCTCGAGTGGGACGAAGAGGACTTGGGGTTCCTGGAGCAGTCCTGTGACCTCCAACTCGAACAGGACTGTGACCGATGTCGACTGCCAGGCTGCTATGAGCTTCAGGGACCGTTCCCTCAAAGCATTCGGAGCCATAGTCTGTCAGTCAGAAACAACTTTGAGTTGTGGTCTTGGTCCAAGCACCAAAAACATACCTTGTAGTGGTTCATCACTGACATGGCGCAGTGGCAGGTGCTGCTCGGCTTGAACCCCCTCTTTCTAGATGTCATCCTCGCACAGGCAACAAAAAGTATTCGACAAAAGGTAAAAAAAAGGCCTGTCAAAAAAGAGAGAGGGTAGCTCGATTCCAGATCTGTGCTTTAACAGTTGCGGAAGGAAAAGAACTGATGTATGCATGCCTGTGTGGTGCCTTTACAGGCGACCGTGATGTCACAGACGGCTCCAACTATGCCACGTGGATCTGAACCAGTCCACCCAATGGCTCGCTTAAGGGTATTTCTCAGCAAAAGTTCTGGATTTCAAGCTGACGCCAGGAAATTCTAAGGTAAAGAATCTGCACCTAGACGTCTCTATCAGATTTAGACCATAGACTAACACAATATATTGAAAACATTTGAATTCCTAATGATTAATGAATTAAAAATCACCCAAAATAGAGAAAGACAGTTCCACATTATAGTAATTGAAATGTGTTAGTATAGTCTTTTGTCGTTAAAAATTAATATAACATACATATTTTTAAAGCATTATTAATCTTGAATTCATAAGTTTGGATATTAAAAGTGTGCTTAATAAAATGGATTAATTAAACGTATTGCTTTAATTCATTTGAGTTAGGCTAACTGAGGCCTGTTTTGTATTTCGGGACTGTGCCGTAAATGCTGGTTCATGAGTTTTCTTTCAGGCTTTGTTCCCATGAGAAGACTAGCTTTGTTTATAGACCCTATTGTTTAAACATGGAGAGAAAATGTAACTGTGTTCTTGAGATTGGAGCATCCTGAATAGATGGACTAATAAATTATAAAAATGTTTCAATCTTGTCTGGAGCTACATAGATGGATGAGGTTCTCATGACAGACCTGGGAATGAAAGTCAGTGTTTCAACCTGGAGAAGTGTGATCGATCACTATTGGATGATGTCCCTTCAGTGTAATATGGACTGCTTTTTGGAGTGAATCAAATTGCTTTATGAATTTTATTATGCTGTTGACCAGTTGGACTTTAGTGAGATCTCAGGAGTACCTGAATCCTTGCTGTTGGAAAATTCCTGACTGCTGAGCCCCGTGGAGAGGTATCTTCCTCTCTGCTTTGCCCCTTTGAGATGCTCAGCTGAGCCTTAGATATTTTCTTCCTAACCCGTTCAGAAGTCTCTTGATAGAGTTTCTGACATGCTGAATCTTTACTTTTTTACCTATCTTTTGCCCACCTTAGTTAGTATCTTGTTGCCATAGATTTCCTTTTTCCAAATTCTTTATGCCTTTTTTATCCACCCCACACATTAAGCCTTAATTTGGCCCTGGTAGGGTTTTCCCTTTGCTCAACTGAAATTATAATCTTAATGATTTGAAACTGACTGATGCTTGTTAAGGCTGAGCAAGTTTACTTTTTATATCGCAATTGATCTTGTTAATGTTTTATGTTTTTCTTAATGCTTAGTCTTATTAATGTTAGTTTTCCTGAATCTATTTTGTTGCCTTGGGTAACCCTTGGTGATATTGTGCCTTTATAATTTTGTCTTGAGAGTCATTCACATGATTTTGAGCTTGAAGTTGTAATAAATCTCTTAACTTTACTCCTGACAGGAGTTTTCCTGGTAAGCCAAATTTGTAATACTGTTTAATCTAATTGCTCTTATTCAAATTGAGTTGACTGGCTCTACCACACCCTGTTGCAGGGTGCAAAGGTCTATTGCCTCGATGAGCACTGATTCCTGCGAAGGACAAAAATGCTCCAGCTGAACCCTACAGCTAAAGTGTGCTTAACCATACATGTCAACATTTTAGAAGAGGAAAGTGGGAGACTTGTTTAAAATAATCGGGAGAATGCATTTTTCGCATTGAGTTCTATTGAAAGAGAGGCAATTTCAGCTGAGAGACAGCCAAAATAAAGCCATTTTTGGCATCACAAATCAGGAGTCTCCCACCTGAATCCAGACCATTGGCATGCATGGCTTAACCATTGCCCCATGCGCCATGCTTCAAGCTGTGGTGGGCAGAGGTAAAATATGAATGGCAGTTGAATAGACCAATGACTGAAGAGGGCGGACAAACATCCACTGTACATGTGTACAGATGTATGCGTATTTTATCTATGACTTTTTCTGATTACATGATGTTGTCAGGACAGCTGCAGCTGCCTCTTGGCTGTAAGGTTTTAGGGGTTTAGAAGAACAGAAGCTCAGGTATATTGCCATAGGGGAAAACACTATGTACTGCAGGGGTTTTGGAGAGTTTCTAAAAATCCAACATGGAGCCTGTGGAGGACCGTAAGTGAATCAGTATTGTTCATTCCAAAACCAAGCAGGGAATAAAAACAGGGTACTGATAATTTAGAACTTAATGTTATAATGATTTTCAACAGTTATCCTGTGCATTTTTGTTCAGTTCTGTTGGACCAGATGAAATCTGTTACAGATCATGTAATGAACTGTATGGTGTGCACAAGCCAAAGCTTCAAATCTTAAACCTCAAGATCTTCTGCAACCCTTACCCACTCTGAGAAAATATGGACTGTAATATCAATGAATTTCCAAGTAGACTTATCTGACTTCCTAGGACATACCACCAAAATATAAACCATTGAATCCACGCTGGAAATGGTTTTCCTCAAAGAGAGATTCAATATGCAGGAGCACTCAAATCAGGCATATTGGATGGAGGGACATAGTTCAGAGCCAAATTGTGGACTGGTCACTTGAGGTGTTTATGAACAGTGAACCATCACTCTAAAAGTTACCACATAAAAACTGATAATCAAACAGGACTCAGCAATGCTTCTTAGTGTCACAAGAAGAAAACTGGGTACAGCAGTTCACAATTGCAGAGTTTGTAAACAACTCATTACATAGTGGTTTGGGTTGTTCCCTTGTTTCCCCTTACTGAAGTGCACCCAATGATGCTTCTCAAGTCATTGACAGTGTCTCCGCCCGCTGCCCTGGCATGGAACACGGCCGTAACATTGAGGGCATCTCCTTTAGGAGACGCCACCAATGTTGGTGTGCGGCGGGTGCAGCAGCACCAATCGCGCATGTCACTGCCTGTAAATTGGGCAGTGACATGCGTGACGGGGGTCTGCACGGGGGCCCCTGTACTGCCCATGCAAAGTGCATGGGCAGTGCAGGGGCCCCCAGGAGTGCCCCGGGGCACCCCCTCCGCCAGCCTTTGAAAAGGCTAGCGGCATATGAAACATTATCCGCAGGGTAGCTCAGCTTCCATCCTGCCGCCAGGCAGTGGGTGAAGGCTGCCGCTGGCGGCCATCAACCAGTTCATTATGTGGCGGTTTGGCCCGCCATGCCGGCTGGCGGCTTCAGCCGCCACTGCCGGCATGGCGGGCCGAACCGCCAGGTTCATAATGACCGCCTATGTATGCCACATGTTGACACCAATATCTGTGCCCCACATTCTGACAGGTACTCAACGTTTCAAACTCAACAAGCATTTGCAATGCAATAGGTCTCTCATTTTCTTGAGGTAGAGCTACTGGCATTGTAAATTCATAACTTGACTTTTCTCGCCACATAAATTGGTCAACCCTGCCTCATAGTTTCATTTTTTCTTGCCATATAATTCCAGTGGCCCTGCATAAAACTAAAGCACTTCCATGTACCTTCTTCCTCTATCTGCAGCAAAAAATGAAAATGTTGCTATTTAGCAGCATTTGATTGGCAAAGCTTAATTGAAGCACGCTAACGTTGTGTTTACTGAAGGAAAATATGCACTTACAAAATACACGATTTCCACACTCTGGCAGTTCAGGCTGGATTGTTACCATGGTGATCAGGGTCAAGAATGATTTGCATATGGCTGGGTCCAAACTGGGGGGGCATGGTGAGCAAAATAATTGATGGATTAAACCCAGATCTGTGTCTGGGTTGAATGTTTGATTGGTTCTGCATTCCGTCCATCATTTGCGTTTGTTTGGAATTATTATAAGACAGTGCAGAGGGTTAATGTGGCTGCTGTAAAGAACTTGTTGTAGGCAGATCTCAGAATGCATTTAACCTTCAAATGTGAAAATAACCCTGGTGATTAATGTTATTTCTGGAGAGATAATGTACATTTCTCTAGTGGAAGCTTGGACTAATTATAAGGTAGCGCAGAAGGTTAATGTGCTTGCTGCAAGGAACATGAACTAGGCAGATCAGAACTAGCAACTAATGTAACAAGCTCACACAAAAGGCGATATTTATGGGCTGCTGGCAAGCAGCTGAAACTTCACTGGAAGGACAGATGGGGATTTTTTTGTTAAAGCTCTTTTCCCCTTCTGAGTTGTTTCTGAAAGCGATTGAAACCAGGGGCCGGCTCAGCTCCTTCGCTCATGATATCCGGGGAGGATTTTGGTTTGTGCACTGTTTCTAAGCAGTACTGTAGTACTCCCATAGGGAAAAATAAAAACATGAGCTGCTCAGAATGAAATATTCCAAAAATACAGGCTGATCGGCCTGTGTCATTAAAACTGAGGCTGTTGTGGGAAGATGAAAGGGATAAAAGAGAAATAAGTACAACGCACAGGAAAGACATGATCAGTAAACAACTAATAAAAAAAGAAAGTAATTCAGTTTCACATAAGCGATCCCACGGCCACCATGAGCATCAGCGTGGAGAGATACAAAAGGTAAAAGAAGTTCGCTCGCAGTCAAAGATATTGGCAAAAGTGCACTTAGACAAGTAACAGGGGCCTTGGCCAAGGCGGTAACAAAACTGCCCTAAAGAGGGACAAACGTAAAGCATTTACCAATGAAAAGAAAGGATTTTTGAAAGGCAAGCCCATGAACGAGTGATAGTGATGGGCATGGGGTGGATGTGGTTAAAAGCCCAGATACATACCAACACCTTGGAAAAGCCGCAGTTGCCCCCTGCTATGCTCAACCTAAAAATGAGACTGTTTTGATCCATCACGTCCAGTTCAAACTACTTCACTGGATTGCCAGTAATAGCAGCCATATTTAACCATGAATCAGACACTGACACATTGCCTGTTCTCATCGCACATGCTTCTTGAGAACCGAATACATCCAAATATATGTTTGGCTATATTGAACAATATTTAGGAAAGCGCTTTTCAGTTTTCACTGTCCTCTGGGGAACGCTCTAATGGTATTGGAGATGCAAAGGGATCTCCAGGACTTGGATCTTAAATCAACACTTAGAGAGAGTGCAGTATGGCCTTATCCTTACCCTTATCTGTTGTGTTCCTATATGAAACCGAGAGGGAAGCTTGTCAGACTGATGATGCCATTAGTGGTGAGAATTGTGTTTTTCTATCCCTTCCAGTTTGAAGATTTTAAGGCTAGTTAAGCATCCTATCATTATTTATGATAGAACCCCAAAGGAAATCAGAGCAGATTGTAGCTTCACTGAGTAATATAACTAAATGCTAACATTCCTTTTAAATTTAAAGTTAGTTCAGTGTCATGTTTGTCGTTTTTTAGCAATTCTCATTTGAAAATACTTGATGTCAGCAGCATAATTTGTGGGGTTAGCTTTCAATATTTGCTCAGATATTACATCGATTTAATTCTTGTATGGCCTCTTTAGAGTAAAAGACACGGGGAGAATGTTTGTTAGCTATAACTTGTTGAGAGCAGGTATTCTAATTCTCCAGGTTTTTAGCAAGTCTCCAAAGACTTACAGAAGTTTGATTCTTATTTAATATCACGTAGAGAAACATTTTGACATTTTACTTTACTTTCCCTATTTTAAGATGTTTCAAGGAGATTCTAACTTTTATGCACCAATTGTTTTAAAACAACAAAACAGAATTTCCATTGTTTTTCTGTGGAATTCAACTACTCTCTCCAATTACCTGAGTGTTTGAGGACATTTGTGGGCTGTATCACCTAATGTTTGTGTCTGCAGTATTTGCATTAATCAGAAGTGCAGGTCTTTATCTGCCTTCAACATTTAATTATTTTGGATTCTCCATATATAATGCGATCATGTCATAAGTACACAAACTGCCCATGAAACTAAATATTTCATTTAGATAATTACTTTGATTTAGCTGGAATATGCAATTAGTCATTACTCATCCCTCATCGCAGGGTGGACACATGCAAGGAAAAATGCACAAGTAGGGATGAGGGATGAGGGCTGACGGATGAGGAATGATGGATGAGAGCTGATGGGTGAAGGATGAAGGATGAGAAGTTAGGAAAGATGGATAGCCAGTGAGGGATGAGAAATGACAAACAAGGTTGTCCTAAATGAATGCCGTACTAAAATTGATTTTGTATTCGTAGAAGGTGAGATTTGAAAGACTCACTAACAGCTGAGTCTCAATTTCATGGAGGTTTAAAACGCGTGATTTAAAATAAGCTCTCTTCATACCGTAATGTACGTTCCTTGCTCATCGTCATAAGAACTGCTGTTTTCTGTACCAGGAACACCATCAATTTTTCTAGCATCCAGCCCAAGAAACCATATTTCTGAATAGCCCAAAATCTCGCTTTGTTCATATGACGTTAGGAGGTTTTTGAAATGCTTCAAGGCATCTAAGTTAAAAAAAAACACGTAGAAACAATTTAGTGTAAAATGTATTGGCAAAACAGTTCAAGAAATACTTTCACATAATACACCTAACGCGTCAATCTAGCCACACATTTCTACTGTGGAGCTACAAAAAAAGCACAGTAGAAGATTGAAGAAATAGATCCAAGCAACTGAGCATGTGCATCACAGAAACATGTTCCTGATGTGTGAAAGATTCTCCTGACTTATGGTAGTCTGAAAACTTCTTTAAACCAGAAAGTTAGTCCTACTTTTTGATGGTTTAGCCCTGGTATAATGCAGTCATAAGACAACCAGGCCTCATTTACAAGATCTGTGTTTCTTGGCTTAGGACAGTCTTATGCATGGAAAACATCCTGATTAATCAAGTCTAGAAAGATTAGTTTAATAAACTTAAGCATCATGACCATTAAAATATAGGTTAGCTTTCACCGTACAAGGTGCAGTTTGCATGGAACAGTATCCCTCGGGGAAACGCATTTTCCTACACCAGTATTCAGATAGGTATTTCCTGCCTTCACATTAAAAGGCAAATAAGAACCATTATTAAAGATCTATGCAATAATCATAGAATACGTAACTGCAAAGAGGCTATGGCATTATTCATAATAAAACGATTAATTGGTGTGTCCTCTGGTGCGTAATGCTAAGGTAAGGGACATTTACTACAATCAGTTTCTAATATGAAAGGGCATGAATCTTATGATGGCAACGTGGCAACTGCTTCTAATTCTCCACCCTTCTCAAAGCCACTGAAACATCAGCAGAAGGCACTACTTACATAAATTCTGAAAGATCTGACCATAGGGATCTCTTCTATCGTATATGCAAAGTTCTTGTATTTAAAGTCCTTTAAATAGCACTTTCATGTTTTTTCTCTCAAAGTGCTATGTTAAACCAGCATAAGTGCTATCACTGCTGCAAGTTTAACAGAAGAATGTTATTTCTTTATTCATTAAGGGCCATGTTTATACTTTTTGACGCAAAACTGCGCTAACGCAGTTTTGCGTCAAAAAAATTAGCGCCGGCTAACGCCATTCTGAAGCACCATGCGGGCGCCGTATTTAATCAATGACGTTAGCCGGCGTTAGCCGGCGGAGCTGCCTGGTGTGCGTGGAAAAAAACCACCAGGCAGCGGCATAGTGGCATGTAGGGGGGCACAAATCAGGCCCCCCTATACCACAAAAAAAAAAAAAAAAAACACTTACCTGAACTTACCTTAATGTCCCTGGGATGGGTCCCTCCAGCCTTGGGTGTCCTCCTGGGGTGGGCAAGGGTGACAGGGGGTGTCCCTGGGGGCATGGGAGGGCACCTCTGGGCTCCTTCAGAGCCCACAGGTCCCTTAACGCCTGCCTTTTGCAGGCGCTAAAAAACAGCGCAAAAGCGGCCGTACGTCATTTTATTTGACCCGCCCACTCCCGGGCGTGAATTTTGCCCGGGAGTATAAATACGACGCACATGCCTCAGAGTCATTTTTTTAGACGTGAACGCCTACCTTGCATCTCATTAACGCAAAGTAGGTGTCCACGCTAAAAAATGACGCAAACTCCATGGACTTTGGCGCTAGACGCGTCTAACGCCAAAGTATAAATATGGAGTTAGTTTTGCGTCGGAATTGCGTCAAAAAAAACGACGCAATTCCGGCACAAACGGAGTATAAATATGCCCCTAAACATTTTTACTACTCATTAGCAATGTTTCTCTCTGGCTACTGAAGACCATGTCCGAGCCTAAGATCAATTGATCTTTATGTAGGTTCCCACAAATATGTTCTCTGTACTTAAGTCAAACATCACATTCAATTATTTTCTTGGATCCCATGGCAGTTGTGTTGTTTGAGGGATGGGGATTTTTTAGACTTGTAATACCAAGGGACATAACAATGAGTAAGATGATCTGTATGCCATCTATCCTTTGGGTCACTTGACGGGTCCCATCAATTGTGAAGAGACTACGAGGGTAGGTGGCTGGGCAAACAATCACCATTACTAACAGGATTGTTCCAGCAACAGTTCCAGGCATAGGGTAGTAGGAATGTTTTCGACAATCTTAGATTGGAACATCTCTAGAGTTATGATTCATGTGTTGTAAGATATTTTTTCCATTTTACAAATTAGCTGACAATAAGATCAGAGAAGATTTTCTTTATATAGTTTCCTTACCCTAGAGCATAGCTTTGCTGCATAATTCTGTATTCTCAGAAATGTAATGGCCTATTTTTTGGAGAGACCTGTGGCATATTTAAAATGAAGAGGCGCACGGCAGCGCAGCAAGCGGCCATGCTGTGCTGACCTGCACCACAGGGAAAGGGCAGAAATGCACTGTATTTACAAAATACGGTGCAGTTCTGTCCTCTCCCCCTGAGCTGGTGCCCTTTTGGCTGCCTAGTGCTAATGCAAGCACCCCTGCACCATGGTGCAAGGGTTTACAAAATACGGTGCATTTCTGTCTTCTCTCCCTGTGCTGGCACCCTTTTGGCTGCCTAGCGCCAACACAGGTACTCCACATGTAGAAAGAGAAAAAAACGAGGAGAAATAGAGAAATAGAGAGTCTCCTGATGAGGCGTATGGTTTTGAAGTGTAACTTTGACCGTGTCCGACACTTACCATGAGACGCTGATAGAGGCACACAGGAACAGCTCCTGGAGCATTTGCGCGGATGGATCTTGGATGAAGAAGGAGTCTGACACCTCTGAGAGTCCTTAGAAGACTGCGCCAACTTGAGCCTACAAGAGCTTCATCCACCGCTCCCTCACGCTTTCGGCTTCAGCTGTTGACAGGTGTCCCAATCCTCAGAGTCACCACATAGAGACAGAATGGGGGTCCACAACCGATATTTGCCGAGCAAAGGACCCACAAGGTATAGCACACTGTTCCAACTGACGGAAAACTGACAAAAAAAGGGGGCCAAAAAATAGCCAGATAAACCACTTCTCTGGATCCGCATTGTAGCGTGGAAAAGAAGAAACTGACGTCATTTTGTCGGAGGAGAAATAATATGGACTCCGCCGATGTCCTATCCGGTGGATGACGTTAATACGGAGTCGATTGGCACCCTCTACCGATGCGCAGAGGTACTGCTGAAAAGTTTATCTGGATCCAGGCTAGCGCCTGTGGAGAATTCTAAGGTAAGGAATCTGGGGCTAGTTGTCTCTATCAGATAGACATAGCTAAGCACTAGAGCATGTTAACAGCATGTACATTTCACTACAGAAACTATGCACACTAATGGACTACTTCAAAAATACCTGGGTTGACAGACTGCATTACTGAGGACATAGACGCAGTCCCAAATTCCAAATATGATGGTGGATCTCCAAGCACACCTGTCGGAAGCTGGAGAAGAAATGGCTCCACGACCGAACACCAGACAACCACACAGCCCTCAAGAGCGCCACCCGCAGACATCACCAACTCATCAGGACCGCCAAGAAGACCGCCTTCAAGGACCGCCTAGACAACAACGCACACAACACCAAAGAGCTCTTCAGCATCGTGAAAGAACTCTCCAACCCCAGCTCCATCACCAACGACATCCCGCCATCTCAAGACCTGTGCGACTCCCTGGCCACCTTCTGCCACCGCAAGATCACCGACATCCACGACAGCTTCAATCCGACCCCCCCGCACCCACCACCGAGTCCACCACCCCTGCGACTACCACTCGCACCAGTCGCCTGACCGTCTGGTCCAGCGTCAGCGACGAAGACACCATCAAAACCATGAACTCCATCCACTCCGGATCCCCATCGGACCCCTGCCCTCACCACGTCTTCAACAAAGCCAGCGCAGCCATCGCGCCCCACCTCCGGAAAACAATCAACTGTTCCTTCGAGACAGCAACCTTCCCAGAAAGCTGGAAGCACGCCGAGATCAATGCCCTTCTGAAGAAGCCCAAGGCGGACCCCAAGGACCTCAAGAACTTCCGGCCCATCTCCCTGCTCCCTTTCCCGGCAAAAGTGACCGAGAAGATTGTCAACAAACAGCTGACCCGCTACCTCGAAGTCAACAACATCCTGGACCCTTCCCACTCCGGTTTTTGCAGCAACCACAGCACCGAGACCGCCCTCATCGCCGCCACTGACGACATCCGGACCCTGATGGACAAAGGAGAAACAGCCGCCCTCATCCTCCTGGACCTATCAGCAGCCTTTGACACGGTCTGCCACCGCACCCTATCAGCACGCCTCCATGACGCCGGTATCCAAGAGAAGGCCCTGTCCTGGACCACATCCTTCCTCTCCGGCAGAACCCAGAGCGTCCGCCTCCCACCCTTCCGCTCCAAAACCACTGAGATCATCTGCGGCGTCCCATAGGGATCCTCCCTCAGCCCGACACTGTTCAATATCTACATAGCCCCCCTCGCCCACGTCGCACGACAACACGACCTCAACATCATCTCCTACGCCGACGACACCCAGCTGATCATATCCCTCACCGAAGATCCCCACACCGCCAAAGCTAACCTCCACCGAGGAATGAAGGCCGTAGCCGACTGGATGAAGGACAGCAGACTGAAGCTGAACTCAGACAAGACGGAGGTCCTCATTCTCGGACCCACCCCATCAGCCTGGGACGACTCTTGGTGGCCCACGTCACTAGGCACAGCCCCGGAACCCACGGACCAAGCACGCAACCTGGGGGTCATCCTCGACTCCACTCTCTCCATGACCAGGCAAGTCAACGCCGTCTCCGCGTCCTGCTTCAACACCCTCCGTATGCTCCGCAGGATCTTCAAATGGATCCCCCTCGACACGAGAAAAACCGTTACCCAGGCCCTCATCACCGACAGACTCGACTACGGGAACGCCCTCTACTCAGGAATTACAAACAAGCTCCTGAGACGACTCCAACGCATCCAGAACACCTCAGCCCGACTCATCCTCGATGTCCCCCGCCGCAGCCACATCACACTCCACCTGAGAGGCTTGCACTGGCTACCTGTCAACAAAAGGATCACCTTCAAGCTCCTGATCCACGCACACAAAGCACTGCACAACACCGGACCCACCTACCTCAACAACCGACTCAGCTTCCACACCCCCACCCGAAGCCTCCGCTCTGCCAACCTCGCTCTCGCCACAGTCCCCCGCATCCGAAAAACCACCGCCGGCGTCAGATCCTTCTCCTACCTCGCCGCCAAGACCTGGAACACTCTCCCCACCATCCTACGACAGACCCAGGACCTGCTGGCCTTCAGAAGACTCCTCAAGACCTGGCTCTTCGACCAGTAGCACCCACCCCCTCCCCAGCACCTTGAGACCCTCGCGGGTATGTAGCGCGCTTTACAAATGCAGTGATTGATTGATTGATTGATTGAATGTCTATTACAGCACCATTGAAAAACACAAAACCAACTTAGCAGTGGAAAGATGACACAATGCCTTCCAAGACATAAAAGGAAGAACCCAACCAACACTCTACAAATTCATATAAGCCCTCCAAACACAACAAAGCTACCAACAACTAAGGATAGAATAATAAAGAAACCAAACAAAATCTAAAATAACTAAAGCAGACTGTAACAAAATCATGCCGGAAACACTAATTTATACCACCTATCTACCAATATACTCACAACTAACATAAAACAAAAACTTACACCCCATAGCATAAACCGTTCTCAATAAATATTAGAATTATGTTCTACTTTATTGTTATATTTTTGCTATAATCTGATTTATAAAAATAAGACTGATAAATAAAAATATTGCTTGTATTATTTAATTTAAAATATTCCTAGGAACACAAACATAATATGTAAAGAAGCTCACAAACTGAAGCACAAACATCCAAAATTACAGTTTTCAATTTTAGCAAATTCATATTACTTACAAACATTAAACTATAAAATGTTCCCCTAAACATAAACAATAATCCACAAAAAAGTACTAAATAAAAACTAAGAAACCAGTAAAAATGCAAAAACTAAGGTGGTCATTACAACCCTGGCGGTGGGTGTTAAAGCGGCAGAAAGACCGCCAACAGGCCGGTGGAAAAAAAAGGTAATTACGACCGTGGCGGAAACCGCCAACAAAGACAGCCACTTTAACACTCCGATCGCCACGGCGGTACAAACAAACAGCGCAGCGGTCACCGCCAACAGACAGACGGGAGACAATGTACCACCCACAGTATCACAACCTACCAATCCGCCACCTTTTCCGGGGCGGATTCACCGCGAACAAAAACACAACGGAAACAGGACTTCGAAGGGAAAACGCTCACCTCTGCACACCCCACGAGGAACCAGGATGCCATGGAACCCGAGCTCCAAATTCTGCCAGCCTTTATCTTCCTGGTCCTCTACAAGGAGCACGAACGCCGGTGGCGAAGACTACGGTGAGTACTGCTCCTACGACACAGGGGAGGGGGGAGGGAAAAAACAGTGACACACACACACACAACACGCAACACACCCACCCCCACCCCCACCCTCACCCACGACAACACACACACTATAACAGCATGATACATTACAGTTACACCCCCTAACCCCTCCCCCCGGAAGAATGCAAAGACAAAAGGAAATTATTTGAATTTTTGTAATCTATTAAAATTCAGTAGTCAAATAATATACATACACTATTTACAAATATATACACCATGAATATTAGTCCAGTGTATTCCACCCTTAAAGTCCGTGGACCACTGGGCCCACACTGCATGGGTGAGGCCCACACAAGATACCCGAACATGACGGAGAGAACACTGCAGGGGCATCAGATAGAAGTAAAACAGGCACCTCAGAGAGAAGGGAGAGGGGGGGCACCTCAGCCGGTTGAGTGCACAACGCCAAATTCACGAGGGGGCCCCATGCCCACTGTTCAATCCTGGGGAGTGCAAAGCCACAGTCTCACAAGTCTCTACAGTGGGTGGGTTGCCCACTGCTATATCCTGGGGAGTGGAAAGCCACAGTTTCACAAGTCTCTACAGTGGGTAGGTTGCCCACTGTTCAATCCTGGGGAGTGCAAACCCACAGTCTCACAAGTGGACAACATTCTCCACTGGTTCTGGATGGGACTTGGTGCCCAGAGTGCTTCATCCTGCCAAGGACTGAGGAAGTGGATGTCTTTCTCCACTGGTTCTGGAGGGGGCTTGGTGCCCAGAGTGCTTCATCCTGCCAAGGAATGAGGTAGTGGATGTATCTCTCCACTGGTTCTGGAGGGGGCTTTGTGCCCAGAGTGCTTCATCCTGGCAAGGACTGAGGAAGTGGATGTAAATCTCCACTGGTTCTGGAGGGGGCTTGGTGCCCAGAGTGCTTCATCCTTCCAAGGACTGAGGTAGTGGATGTAAATCTCCACTGGTTCTGGAGGGGCCTCGGTGCCCAGAGTGTTTCATCCTGCCAAGGACTAAGGAAGTGGATGTAAAACTGGTTCTGGAGGTGGCTCGGTGCCCAGAGTGCTTCATCCTGCCAAGGACTGAGGTAGTGGATGTATCTCTCCACTGGTTCTGGAGGGGGCTTGGTGCCCATAGTGCTTCATCCTGCCAAGGACTGAGGAAGTGGATGTAAATCTCCACTGGTTCTGGAGGGGGCTTGGTGCCCAGAGTGCTTCATCCTGCCAAGGACTGAGGAAGTGGATGTAAATCTCCACTGGTTCTGGAGGGGCTTGGTGCCCAGAGTACTTCATCCTGCCAAGGACTTAGGTAGTGGATGTATCTCTCCACTGGTTCTGGAGGAGGTTTTGTGCCCAGAGTGCTTCATCCTGCCAAGGACTGAAGTAGTTGATGCCTTTCTCCACTGGTTCTGGAGGGGGCTTGGTGCCCAGAGTGCCTCATCCTGCCAAGGACTGAGGTAGTGGATGTAAATCTCCACTGGTTCTGGAGGGGGCTTGGTGCCCAGAGTGCTTCATCCTGCCAAGGACTGAGGTAATGGATGTATCTCTCCACTAGTTCTGGAGGGGGCTTGGTGCCCAGAGTGCTTCATCCTGCCAAGGACTGAGGAAGTGGATGTAAATCTCCACTGGTTCTGGAGGGGGCTTGGTGCCCAGAGTGCTTCATCCTGCCAAGGACTGAGGAAGTGGATGTAAATCTCCACTGGTTCTGGAGGGGCTTGGTGCCCAGAGTGCTTCATCCTGCCAAGGACTTAGGTAGTGGATGTATCTCTCCACTGGTTCTGGAGGGGGTTTTGTGCCCAGAGTGCTTCATCCTGCCAAGGACTGAAGTAGTTGATGCCTTTCTCCACTGGTTCTGGAGGGGGCTTGGTGCCCAGAGTGCTTCATCCTGCCAAGGACTGAAGTAGTGGATGCCTTTCTCCACTGGTTCTGGAGGGGGCTTGGTGCCCAGAGTGCCTCATCCTGCCAAGGACTGAGGTAGTGGATGTAAATCTCCACTGGTTCTGGAGGGGGCTTGGTGCCCAGAGTGCTTCATCCTGCCAAGGACTGAGGTAATGGATGTATCTCTCCACTAGTTCTGGAGGGGGCTTGGTGCCCAGAGAGCTTCATCATTCCAAGGACTGAGGTAGTGGATGTATCTCTCCACTGGTTCTGGAGGGGGCTTGGTGCCCAGAGTGCTTCATCCTGCTCGTGGCGGCCTCAGTAGCATCAGTGCTTTTGGTGCTCATGGGCCTGCGGTGCTTGTGGTGGCGGTTTCCTTGGCAGCGGTGCCTGTGGCGGCGGTGTCTTTGGCAGCGGTGCTTGTGGCGGCGGTATCCTTGGCAGCGGTGCTTGTGACGGCGGTGTCCTTGGCAGCAGTGCTTGTGGCGGCGGTTGGCGGCGGTGTCTTTGGCAGCGGTGCTTGTGGCGGCGGTCTCCTTGGCAGCGGTGCTTGTGGCGGCAGTGTCCTTGCCAGCGGTGCTTGGGGCGGCGGTGTCCTTGGCAGCGGTGCTTGTGGCGGCGGTGTCCTTGCCAGCGGTGCTTGGGGCGGCGGTGTCCTTGGCAGCGCTTCAGCTGCTGGCGGTCCTGTCTGGGCCAGCGGGGCTGCTGGCGGTCGCCTCCTGGACAGCGGGACTGCTGGCGGTCACCTCCTGGACAGTGGGGCTGCTGCCAGTCGCCTCCTGGACAGCGGGGCTGCTGGCAGTCGCCTCCTGGGCAGCGGGGCTGATGCAGGCGGTCCTGTCTGGGCCAGCGGGGCTGCTGGCGGTCGTCTTCTGGGCAGCGGGGCTGATGCTGGCGGTCCTGTCTGGGCCAGCGGGGCTGCTGGCGGTCACCTCATGGGCAGCGGGGCTGATGGCGGTCTTCTCCGCCGTGCTGATCTTACCAGACTTGCTGCGTTTCTTGTGCCCCTTCCCCACCTTGGAAGGTGTTGCAGCTGACTCCACACTTCCACTTGTACCCCTGGGAGCGGCTTTGGTGGCCGGTATCTTCCCCCTCTCCCGCTGGGCACTGCCCAACTTTTGATGCTTGACAGGTGGGGGACTGTCTGTGCTGTGGCTCCTTGCCACACTGGCTGCCCTGCTGCCTGGCGCACTCCAGAATCCAGTGACTACTGGCACCACTGGTCCTGCCGATGTTGTGGCTGAGGTGCTAGGTTGGGACCTGGAGAGTTGGGCCCTAGGAGACTGACGGGGTGGGGGAGGTGAGGGAAAGAGGTCAAGGGTGGCCAGGAAAAGTTTCTTAGGAACACTGGGACGGGTAGATGGAGGGGGTTTGGGAGTGGAGGAAGAGGTTGTGGTTGTAGGAGGCGTACGTTTGGTGACTTTGGGTGAAGGTGCATGGAGGCTGTTGTGAGGTGGATGGCTGTTGGGTGGGTGAGTGCCTGCGTTTGTGTACCTTGGGAGGTGGCGTCACAGACACACTGGGAGAGGACACAGGGGATGTGTGAATGGTAGTGGGGGTGGTGACTGCACGTGAGTGGGGTGTGGTGGTGTGTGTGCTGGTGATGGAAGTAGTGGCTGTAGATGTAGTGCATGCAGGTGTGAGTGGAGACGAGACTGGGAGGGAGGAGGGAGACGAGGAGGAGGGGGACACAGTGGAGGCAGTGGATGTTGCTATGTCTGCATGTGTGTGATGCTTGCGTGAGTGCCTGTGGGATGTGTGGTGCTTATGTTTGCCAGAGCTTCCCTTGTGTGTTGAGGTGTGTGCATGCTGGTCTGATGGTGTGCTTGGGGTATGCTGATGTACAGGGGATTGGGTCTGGGTGGAGGAAGTTGGAGGGGGGAGGCTAGAGACAGGGAAAATGGCTGCCATCAGTGCTGAGGCCAGAGTCTGAAAAGCTCGCTGAAGGGCTGCCTGACCAGAATGAATGCCCTCCAGGAATGCATCGGTTTGTTGCAACTGTCTCTCTACACCCTGGATGGCATTCAAAATGGTAGACTGCCCAACAGTGAGGGACCAGAGGAGGTCAATGGCCTCCTCAATGAGGGCAGCAGGGATTGACAGGGGCAGGGGCTGAGGTGCTGTATGCTTCACAACTTAGCTTTGCGATGACAGGTGCCTTTTCTGCAGGAGGATGGTCCAGATGGAGGTGTTGTGGCAGCTGTGGAGCCTGTGGACAGCGAAGACGAGGAAGCAGAAGAAGAGGACATCGACAACAGGAACTCCATGATCCTGCAATACTTCCAGTGAGACACAGGTAAGAATACAAACCTGCCTACTACATGTACTTTAACACTACTACCTCTCTACTGTCTGTCCTTTTCACCCAGTGTATGGTCACTGAGTTGTCACTTTCCCTTACGATTTCACAGATGTGGGTCCCACTGTGTGACAACTGCTTTGTTTCCTCATGGACTAGAGCTGTGTGACATAGGTTTGTTGACATTACATTTGAAAGAGCATTTTGCCACTGTAATTGCTAATACACTATTTCAAAATCACAGACAGACTCCAGATTGTTTTGTGCTTTAAAGGTGTTTATTTAAGTGCTCAGTATTGGAGGGGGTTGTAAAATAGTGAGGGGTGATGGTGGAGGAATGTCCATGGCAGAGTCCAGTCTATTGGTCTCACAGGTGCATTGTCCAAAGGGGCATAGGAAGTGGAGCTGGGGCAGTTTGAGGATGGACAGGGTGACAAGGTGGGACAAAAGGATGACATTCAGGGTGGTCTCATTTCTTGGCGGGGGTCTTGGCATCATTCTCTGTCTTTGTCCTGGATCTCAGGGATCGTTTGCGGGGTGGTTCTCCCTCTGCAGGGGGTGGGGTGCTGGTGTGGTGGTCCTGTGACGGTGCCTCCTGTCCACTAGTGCAGGCGGAGGTGGTGGGCAGTTCATTGTCCAGGCTAGTGTCAGGGGCCCCTTGTTGTGCCACAGTGTCCCTCCTGGTGTTGAGGACTTCCTTCAGCACCCCTACGATGGTGCCCAGGGTGGAATTGATGGATCTGAGTTCCTCCCTGAAGCCCAAATACTGTTCCTCCTGCAGCCGCTGGGTCTCCTGAAACTTGGCCAGTACCGTTGCCATAATCTCCTGGGAATGATGGTAGGCTCCCATGATGTTGGAGAGGGCCTCATGAAGAGTGGGTTCCCTGGGCCTGTCCTCCCCCTGTCGCACAGCAGCCCTTTCAGTTCCCCTGTGTTCCTGGGCCTCTGTCCCCTGAACGGCGTGCCCACTGCCACTGCCCCCCGGTCCCTGTTGTTGTTGGGGTGGTGGGTTAGCCTGGGTTCCCTGTAGTAGTGGACACACTGCTGATTGACGGGTCCTGGGGACAGAGGTATGGGCCCGCTAGGTGGGTGCTGTGCTGGTGTTTCCAGAGGGGGCAAGCTCTGTAGTGGCCTGTGCCAGTGTGAGGGGAACCGATTGTCCCGAGGTCCCAGGTGGGTCGGGCTGGTCATCTAGATCCAGTTGGACAGAGCTGCTGTCATCACTGTGGGCCTCCTCTGTTGGTGGTGTGGACATGTGTGGACCCTCCTGTGCAGTGACGTTGGGTAGGGGTCCTGCAGGGGTGTAAAAGCAATATTATTGCATCTGGGTGTACCATGGTGTGCAATGGGTGGGTTGACCGTGTACCCCACTGCTTGCATTCCTGTGTGGGACCTTGTGTGATGATGGGTTAGGGGGGTGTATGGGTATGTGCAGTGGCCATGCATTGGTAATGGGCGTCCATGCTTTGTTGTTGCATGCAGGGCTTGGTGTCGGATTGTGTGGTTTGTGATATTGGGACATTTGTGAAGAGTTGGAGTGATGGGGGTGAGGGTGGGGGTATGTGATGGCATGAAGGTAGGGTGGGGGATATAGTAGTTAAGGTTTGACTTACCAGAGTCCATTCCTCCAGTTACTCCTTCGAGGCCCTCAGGTTGCAGAATAGCCAAGACTTGCTCCTCCCATGTTGTTAGTTGTGGGGGAGGAGGTGGGGGTCTTGAGACCACGGACCGCACCTTCCCCAGTAGATCGTTCCACCTCTTCCTGATGTCATCCCTATTTCTTGGGTGCTGTCCCACTGCGTTGACCCTGTCCACTATTCTTCGCCATAGCTCCATCTTCCTAGCTATGGAGGTGTGCTGCACCTGTGATCCGAATAGCTGTGGCTCTACCCGGATGATTTCCTCCACCATGACCCTGAGCTCCTCCTCAGAGAACCTGGGGTGTCTTTGCCGTGCCATGGGGTGGTGTGGGGTGGGGTGTGTTGTGATATGTGGGGTGATATTTAGTGGTGTTTTGTGTGAGGTGCGTGGATGTTATGTGGGTGATGGTATTGTGTGCCTGTGGATGCCTGGTTGTAGATTGTAGTGTCTCTCTCTGGCCTTCAGTCGCAATTGTGGTCTTAAGGGTTTGTGGGTGATGTGGGCGTGTGCTTTATATTGTATTGGGTGTGTGGTAGTGGTGTGTGTATGTGTATCAGGTGTGTGTATTTCGATTTGTCCAATGTGGTAGTGTTTTGTAAGAGTGTGAGTATTTTGAGCGCTGCGGTGTGTACTGCCAATGGAATACCGTGGTTGAAAGACCGCCGCGTGGATTTGTGGGTCGTGATAGTGTGGGCGTATTCCTGTTGGCGAGACGGTGGAGGTTTTGTTTTCGCCAGTTTATCACTGACCTTTGGTGTGGCGGATTTGTGTGGTTGTCTAAATTTTGGTGGATTCCGAGCTGTGGGTCATAATGACCGTTGCGGAATTCCGCAGCCGCGGTGGTGTGGTGGCGGTCTTCTGCATGGCGGTAAGCAGCTTTTACCGCCAATGTTGTAATGACCCCCTAAATGTCCACATTTTAAACCATAAAAACAAACTATTGAAAGTACAGAATGCTCTAGAAATCCAAGAAATTAAAAAATAATGTTGGGTTGAATGATACCAAATACATTTAAAAAGATACATTAAAATAGCTGCAAACGTTGCACTCCAAATACCTAACCAGTAAAAAAAAAAAAAAATACCCATTCTCACAATACATATATCCCAAATATAATACAAACATAACATGACAGCTCTATAGTTACATCACATTACATCACAGTGCAACACAAACTACTACTAAACAACCTTACCAACTACAGCTAACACCTTAACACAAACTAATCTCCACACCCCTCACCTCTAAAACCATAAATGAAAGCGTAAAAAAGCTCTTACCTTGCTCGTCAAACAGCAACAGGGAACTGCAGCCTAGAGGAACAAAATCAACCTCAAAAAGGCACTAATAGTGTAAAAATACAGGTAGCCGTAAAGATGGCTGCTAAAGGAAAATTAGACAAAGACTATCTCCATATAGAAAGCAATAGAAATGTTACAAAAACTTATTATAATGTGTTTAAACATTTATGTAAAAGAGGGCATAGTCTGGCAGCACAAGATGGTGGCTGCCATCCCGTAACCTGCTCGCACCGAGCATCCTATTGTATTTGGTGCTGCAGGATTAGACAGGTGCCTCCTGGCATGAGGAGACACTCCAAGGCCCCAGAGAGTGGCGCGGCGGGCACCAAAACTTGAGTGTGAGGCTTCTGGAATGGTTGAAGACTTGATCCCCAGAGTGTGGGGAATCCAAAATGGTGGCCATATGGCTGCTGCGGCAAAACAGCCAACTGCAGAAGAACAGAGGAGATAAAAAGGTGGCCCTGGATGACAGAGCAGACCTGCCCCTGGCCAGCCCCACCCAAAGGAGGCTGCAGTGCTGAGGAGAGTGATTCTTGACATGACTGAACCAAAAGGTATACCTCATTCTTCCCAGAGAGAGAGTCGTGGCCCAATAGGGGAGTCCCAGGAGGGGAGACTATGGAGCGGAGGGCGTGGCCTGCCTCCCAGTGGAACAGCCAGATGTACTGACACCACCACCAAAGTGAAAAGCGGCAGGGACAACAGGAGGCTGCGACACGCCAGGGGAGAGAAATAGGTGAGCAGGCACGGTGCTGCTATTTGGCTGTGAGGCAGAAGGGGGTCCGAGACCGAATGACAATAGGGGAGGCACGTTCTAGTTCTTTGCTGGTCCTCCTCCCAGGAAGAGAAACACAAGGCAGGGGCAACAGCAACGAGGAGTGAACAAGGAGATAGCCCCTAGAAATAAGCCATAGATAGGGCCATACAAGGGAAATCGAAGCCGGACCCTGCCTGGAACAGCCACAGCCGTGGCTGCTCGTGATGCCCACCTCAAGGAGTAGGGGCAGGGCCCTGGCAGGCTGTCCAAGATACCAACCCAAGCTGGATGCCAGGCCAACAGCTGGCAGGGCCAAATATAAAGTCCAGCCAAAACAGGGAAAGCTGGACAAATTTGCTAAACCACTGGCGCAGCCGCCCTAAGGAGGGGTGGCCAGAAAGCCTACAACTGAACACACTGACTGGGCTGGAGGAGAGCTCCACCTAGGAACAAACACAATCCTGTGTGCAAATTAGCCCTTCTATCATGCCTTGGAGACCAAATTTGGAGAGGTTGGTGCTGACATAGCACTACTCTGACAGGACTTGAGGAAAACCATGAGATGCGGAGAGAGGCCAAAACACAAATAGCGAAACTGGAGGGCATGGCGGAAGAATTGAACAAGACTGTCCAGAAGCTGAGGGGCCTTTCTGTCAAACTAGCAGCCCCCATCAAGGCTGCATAATGGCGCTCTAGTTGCAACAGCCTACAGTTCTTAGGGTTCCCAGATGGAGTGGAGAACTCCCACCCGCAGCAATTTGTCAAAAGGTGGCTGCGCTCCTTGCTCCTCGTAGACCACCTCTGGTTGTGTTTTCTGATAGAAAGGGTGCATCATGTCCAGGCAATGAAACCTCAACTGGGGGCAACCTCAAGACTAATGATTGTTTGTTTCCTGAACTACTGAGACAGACAAGGACCTGGTGCTACATATGGTCAGCGGGCTAGGAGAGGTCAAGTATGAATCCAGGCTGAACCTCAAATCTCCAGACTATACAAAAACGGTCCAGCGACAGAGTAAAACATAATAACCAGTGAAGAAGAAATTGTGAAGCCTTGATATAAACTATATGTTGCTTTACCCAGCCAAACTAAAAGTGATTTTCCAGAGCAAGACTTTCTTATTTGACTATCCCAACTGGGTGTTGGAGTGAATTGAAGAATGCCTCCTGCGACAACTGAAGAGATTGAACTTTTCTCTCCAGGACTCACCAACCATGGATGGGCAGTGTACTAGGGGCTCAGTACAGGAGACAGCACGAGGTTGTTGTGGAAGGTGGCAACCTTGGGGCCAGGAGGAAAATCTGGTCTCCACAAGATGCTAACACATGATCAAAAAGACATTGGCCACAAACTAACTAACCAGTATCGGATGGAGCCCCGCAAGGAGGTCTCGGACACAAATGACTAGGCAGGGCCCAACAAAAGCATGTTTTTGAACTTGAGTTGAATATGTGTTGAGGGGAAAAGGAAAGGAGTGTTTGAACTCAGTTGAGGAAGTGGAACAATTAAATAGATTTTAAGGGGGTACGGTGAGTGACAGACTTTTTCCAGGTCGGAGAAGTGGGTAGTTAAAAACTTAATTCAGGGAAAAGTGAGGTGGGGGAACATTTGGGGTTGAAAGTTCAAGTTGTTAACAGTTGGATACAGCAAGGTACACAGTTGTGCAGGCACACCATGGCACGTGTTGGAGCAAGAGAACTGAATTCACTAGTTAGAGCTCACAGTGGCAGTGCAGACAAAATCATGGATGAGTATGCAATGCCGTGACTCATTGACAGTCCTCTTGTGGAACATTAATGAACTGGGGTGTGAAATTAAGAAAAGGGTCATAAGACAATATATTTATAGACATTCCCCCAACCTGGTGCTCTCGCAGGAGAAACACTTGATGCCCGCAAAGGGGTAAATATGCTGCTAATGCAAGTTTCACAAGGGATTCCTGAGGAGTAGTAATCTTATCCAAGAAGACCCTATTCTTTTAAGTAGAAAAGCAATGGGTGTATCCTGAGGGCTATTATGGGGCAGTGAAGAGAAGGAGGCACACGGGAAATGTCCTGATTATCAATGTATTCACCCTCCGAGACTGCAGAAACGATCACTGGAAGAATTCAACTCCATTCTTATAGATTCACACAGTGCTTTCCACATACTGGCCATGGATTTCACTGAGGTTATGGACTGGGAATTTGACAGAAACATTCCTCGGCCAACACAACCTAGAGCATCTACAGAGCTAACGTGTTTTTCCCATGCAATGGATCTTAGTGATGTCTGGCGGTTCCTCCACCCATAAGATAGACTACACTTGTTTCTATCCCGGGCTCATGGGACCTTGCCCTGATTAGGCTACATGTTCATCCTAGCAACATAGATTGCCTGGGTGAGGCAAGCATAAGATTAGGCTTGAGGAATATCAGACCACTCACCTTTGTCACCTTTTTTCACTGCAACAGAAAATACACCTGGAAGCCAGATGCCTGGGCCCTGAAAGACCCAGACATAGCAGAGTACCTACAGGTTGACACACAAATATACTTTGAGGCATACAAGACTGTACTCAGGGATAAAGCCCAGACCATAATCGCTCTAAAAACAAAATACATAGAAAGAGAAGGATGCAACAACTGGAGTGCTATCTCCTCCAATTGGAGTGGACCTGGGTGGATATTCAACATCCTATCTACTCCTGGGGCGACAATAGAACAATATCACAACTACATGGCACAGGCAGCTCACCAACACTACCTGGGGGTTCAGCGGAAACCGTATGATACAGGGGACTATAAGCTAGGGAAGAGAGAAAAGGAGCAACGTAGGTGGCCAAAGGCCTAAGTTTCTCGTAAAGACCCATCCCATTGTTGAGCACCGAGATCAAGATTCAAGTCAAGATCCTAGCAAAAAGACTGGCTGGAGTGATATCCGACATGGTCTATGCTGACCAGATGGGTTTCATGCTGAGACTGGCAACAAGATTTAACCTTGGATGATTACAGTTATGGCTGGATAGAATTAAGACTGATAGCCAACCCAGGGTGATAATGTTATTAGATGCTGTGAAAGCATTCAACTTCATAGACTGGTACTACCTAGGGCCTACGTTCTGTAACTCAGTGGCCCTCCTCTATAAAGCACCTACCCCCACCACAGTGGTGAGGGTGGACAAAATGGTCTCAGAAACAGTTGCCTTGGGAAGAAGCACAAGACAAAGGTCTTCACTATCACCCCTCCTGTTTGCATTGTGCCTGGAGCCCCTCGTGTGTTGGGTACACTGCAAAGCGGATATAGTAGGATTCCCCCACATATCAGAGGACCAAGGAAAAATACTGTTGTATGCTAATGATGCTCGGGTGGACCTGGCAGATCCAGAGTTGTCAATTCCTGCAGTACTGTTCCATAATTACAAGACCTACTCTGGGTACTGTATAAACTGGGAAAAATCAATCCTCTACCAACTGGGAAACTGGTAGGGCCTGAAGGGTGTGAGAGACAACTTTAAACTGATGTGGATAGGCTTCAAATACCTAGGTATGGACATAACGACAGACAATGAGCGGTTCCTTGAACTCATTCCAGATGGAGTTTTGCAGAGTTCTGCAAAGACATGTTACAATGGCGTAAGCTCCCCTTGACGATTATGGAAGACTCGCCCTTTACAACATTATCACCCTACCCAAACAGCTCTACGTACTACAAAACACCCTGTTTTACATATCTAATGAATACTTTGACAAATGAAATAAAATGCTCTGTACATTGCTTTGGGATGGTGGAATCCTGGAAATAGCCCTGCAGACAATGTATAGATAGATCAGTCTACAACCGTACCATAGCCAATGCTCAAAAGTTAAAATGTTTGCAACTGACATATGCCCAGAGGAAAGAAGGGCTCCTGAAAATGGACCTCTCAGAACATAGCCAGCTTAAGAGAGGGTCTCTGAGAGTGCGATCACCCACAAGGCAGTGTACCAGTTATATCACACAGCAATGCAGCAAATAACCCAGGGAAACTACAGGAAAAGTGGGAGCTGATGTGTACAACCTAGAAGATATTGACTGGGAGGTGAGCCTGGTGCCCCCCAAGGAGGTTGATGTTAAAGCTAGACTGAGACTGATTGAATTTAACATCTTCAACAGGTGCTTATGCAAGAGGTCATGCCTACACAAAATAGGGAAAGCAGAGGGATCCACATGCCTCCGATGCAGCATGCAAAGGGCTCATTCCTGCACATGATTTGTAGCTGCCCAAGAGTGAGTGTGTGTTTAGGAAAAACTGTCACCAAACTAGAAGATGTGGTGGGGGTAGCCATCCCTAAGACACCCCAACTATGGAGAAGGCAATAAAACAGACTGTGCTACAAGAGGCACCCAAGGTGTCCATAAACTGTGATTCAAACTGTTGTGCTGGCTCTCATTGTACCAATGAGACTGCTGGATTTGGGCGGCAGCCCCATCAGGTTCTGGGGAACTGAGTCCAATTCCCTACAGTGTGACAACTGTCGGCCTAACCCTTTCAGCCAGCTAGTAGTACTTCGCCAGCACCAAAAAGTGGCAGTGATTTGTGGCAGCCATGCACATGACATTCTGATTTCCCTGGGAAATTGTGGTGTAACAGATCTCATCCTTTTCTCTAGTTACATTTGTCTCACACAAGCAAAGACAAACAGAAGCAAGAGTTGGTTCAATACATTGTATTGAATCAACTGTGTGCTAGCTAAAATAACATGTACTGCAATGATTACAATAATAAAACATAATAATAGCGATGCAGTGACAAGGAAATTGAAACATAAGAAAAGTCCCACCATAGTGTCATAATATTATGGGTTGGAATGCCTACCTATGCCACTAAGGTACTTCTAGAGCACAGCAGTGTTAGCCATAATCTGCCCTTCAAGATCCCTAGGAAGACACCATTCCCATACCTGAATAAGGTAGTAGCGAAGAGGGCTGTTGGTCTACTGAGAGACCTCTCCCAGGCAGGCAGAAAGACATTAAGGGGGTCATTCCGACCCTGGCGGTCATGGACCGCCAGGGCCGGGGACGGAGGAAGCACCGCCAACAGGCTGGCGGTGCTTCAGGGGCAATTCTGACCGCGGCAGTAAAGCCGCGGTCAGAAAAGGGGAACCGGCTGTTTCCCGCCGGTTTTCCCCTGCCCCAGAGAATCCTCCACGGCGGCGCTGCAAGCAGCGCCGCCATGGGGATTCCGACCCCCTTCCTGCCATCCTGGTCCTGGCGGTAAAAACCGCCAGGAACAGGATGGCGGGAACGGGTATCGTGGGGCCCCCTAACAGGGCCCCATAATGATTTTCAGTGTCTGCCTAGCAGACACTGAAAATCACGACGGGTGCCACTGCACCCGTCGCACCCCTTCAACTCCGTTGATTGTTGAAGGGGCTTTCCCGCTGGGCCGGCGGGCGGCCTTCTGGCGGTCGCCCGCCGGCCCAGCGGGAAAGTCAGAATGACCGCCGCGGTCATTTGACCGCGGTACGGTCTTCTGGCGGTTCCCGCCAGGCGGGCGGCTTCCGCCGCCCGCCGGGGTCTGAATGAGGGCCTAAGTCTCAGCAGACAGCTGTAGTGAAGTGACAGCATGCAGTGGCAGTTTTCTGGCTGGAACTCTCCCTCTAACGTATAGGGGGCAGAGGGATGTTTTATAATGAAACAGCTAGTGTTCCAAGAATACTGTCCAAACGTAAAAACACATGTTTCCTATGAAGTGGCAAAGATTGTGGTGTTCCTACTTTGCACTGACAACAAATTTGAGTACAGCTTGAGCAGGGTACAGAACGAGAATGTCCTACTAAAAAGAATGAAAATGGTTCCTAGGCTAAAAGTGTATGAGATAAAAGAAATAAAAACATCACAGCAGAATGAAGCTTCTGCTCAGAAAATAAAATGAATAAAATAAATCGTTATCAGGCTAAAAGGCAAAAGCAGCAGGCCCATGGCCAAAATAACGTGGCTATAAAAAGCTGACTAAAATAACCTCTCGCCAGAACCAGCAGGGGCGAGAGACAGAGCAGGAGAAATCTCGGGAGGGAACATTTGTATACTTGCGTGCTTACTGCATGTGCATTTTTCAGTGCTTATGCAATATTGATACAAAAAAAATAGTATTACAATTTTCAGAAACGTTAAAAAAAGTATTAAACATATACAAATGTATATGTAGAGTATTATTAAATAATTACTATCAAAATATAAACACACTGTTAAAATACATTGTACTATGTATAAACAAAAATGTACAAAAATAATTATGTAACCTTTTGTGTATGAAGGTTTAAAAATATGCATCTTAAAAGTGTGCTAAAATTCAGCACATGTGACTATACCAAAAAAGTATAGAAAATGTACCATGGTAATGTCTGAAAAGTATGTATTTGTTTTCTTTGAAAAAAATGCATGGATTAACAATAAAAACTAAAAATTACATTAAAAAGTACATCAAATACATAAAAAAGTAAAAATCTCAACATGTATTGTTTATTATTCTAAAAAAACTACACACTATACAAAAGTACAAACTGCAAACTCTTTTGAGGAAGGTGTTTGACACTAAAAGGGTAACATTTTCCATACCAACTCAAACGCAAAATATTTTGGGGAAGATGTCGGACACTTAAGAGGTATGATTTACTAGTCCCACTCCAATCTAAACCAATTTGAGGAAGGTATTGCAAACTAAAGAAGTCCAAGTACTATTCCCACTCCAGTAAACCATTTGGGGAAGGCGTTGGACACTAAAGGAGTTAGATTTATTATAATCACTCCAGTCTAAACTATTTTGGGAAGGTGTTGGACAACAAAAGGATAAGATTTACTAGTCCCACTCATGGATGTCAATTAGTGGTTGGCAGAGGTCACAACTGTGTCCCTTAGGCCACCCGTTGCGACCCATGACCCCTTGCTTGCAACCTTTGGCTGTTTGTCAGCCTTGGCAAGCGCTCTGGTGCCATAAAATCAACTGCAGTGTGAGCAGTGCTTGATTGCACTATTTTGCTGAAGCTCTGCCTGCATAGACATCATGATGGCATGCAAGCTGGGCCTGGGTGGGGGAAAAAACTAATCTCACTCAATTCTATGGTGACCCCGGGCGGCGCAGTCCTTAATTTGATACATTGTATGTATCTGCTGTAGGCCTGGGCCAGGAAGCTGAGCCAATGAGCACGAAGCATGTAAAGCATGGCTGAGAACGATTGGACAGTGACTAACTACATGTGCTGCAGCTAGTGGCACATGTGTGTAAGAGCAAGCACACACCTGCTGCCCCCTACCCTAGCTGAGGACTCGTGCCTGGTGCGATATATGTACCATCATGTTTGGGACTGCCGGCTGAGTCCCAGGGCCGTCAATCTGGTTGTGCGAAAGCGCTACCAATGACAACGGCCCTGACAAAAAATATTAGCCAGCCCCCGCGCGGCAGTAAAAGCCACGCTGACGCGGCGCAGCCTAGGAGCCTGCTGCATGGTTTCTGGGTGTCAAGACTCTGGAGTGACTGACTGGAATCAACACAAGTTTGAGTCTAGGCCGTGAGTGACTTGCTTCACTTAATTGTCACTCTGACGGAGTTGGACAGGTAGACTTCAGACGGGCCACGGGGTCGTTGAAGTTGTGTGAGAATGAGACTGATTGAGTCATTACATCGAATCGACTAGATTCTCGACTCTCTGACATCCTCCCTAGGGAAACCCCTAACAGAAGCAACAAGTAATGTAAGATAAGATTTTCTATTTCTGGAGTTGACACAAAGTTTTCAGATGCCCTGCAAACACCCATTTCAGCACAGCACATAACCCTTCTAGAGGTCTAGTCATCGTTTAGGTAATGTGAACAACACATTAATTGCCTTTGCTTTACATCAAACTCTGCATCCATGTAGTTACAGCATGCACACGCCTGTCAGTAAGTACTTGTCGACTGACCAACAAGACATCTGTTTTGTACACCACCAAGGCCGGAATGCCCATACCAGGCATCGGACAATGAACAAGTGTTTCCTCAGGAGGCTAGAAGCGTGGGGGGCATGTTTTATTAGCTGATCTGGTTTTATAGCAGTGCAGCAGTTTTGAAAGCACTGCACAGTTCCTTGTATATTCAGCAGTTGTCGGGCAACAATAAAAGTGTCAAGTTAACTCTGGTGCTTTAATAATGTACCTGCTGGACAGAGAGGGGAGTTTTGTCTAGTGGCAGTTTTCACTTATCTAAGGTAGCACAGAGGGTTAATACGCCTGCTGCAAAGAACATGTACCACGCATATCAAAGAACAATATTTTATGTGTGTTACTGCTTTTATCACAGAGATTCTGTTGTTACTGTGCAGTTCACAAGTTACATTTGTAATCTA
Source organism: Pleurodeles waltl (assembly GCF_031143425.1). NCBI lineage: Eukaryota > Metazoa > Chordata > Amphibia > Caudata > Salamandridae > Pleurodeles > Pleurodeles waltl. Next base: position 315,837,428 of record NC_090442.1, on the reverse strand, counting down.
GCAAAGTGAGCCATGAACCGCCATCTAAGAGCTGCGTTGCAAACTGAATGGTACAGGTTAAAAAGCTATGTTTTTCCCAGTCTTTCTATCCTGATGTTGCTAAGAAAGTGTTGTTTGGGTAGAAATAAATTATTATTAATATTAAAGTCAATCTTAAGCACTGTGTTATGTTCTGACTCCTGAGTTTGTGCTTCTCCAGACCAAGCACTCTTAAAAAGTGCCTACCAGTTTCTATGACATGTGAATTATACACCTTGTAGTCTCTTTTGCCCTATGTAACATTTTCTATACACTGAATTACACACATATGATTCATTGTCTGTGTGTGTGTGTGTGTGTGATGGATTTTTAAATTGTGGGAAGGTTTGCTTTAGGAGCAGTGGTTAATGGACCATTCATGCCTTTAGCGAAATCTGGCTCTTTGATGATAGTAAGGTATGTTCTACATTAGATTCACTATTAGGCACACTATGTTATAATGCCTTTAATTGTGATCTGCTTTTGAGGCTTTTGTTGAAGATACTTAAGGACAGATGTATGACAAAGTCAATTTGTGATTTCCTAATTGCACATTTTTGCGATTCACAATTAGATCACAAACACCTGTGTACCATGTACATGTGTTTTTATCACATTGTGCGAGTCGCATTAGGTCGGCAATAGACCTACCTCATTATTATTCATGAGGTAGGTCTTGTTTAGCGACCTATTGTGAATCATATGACTCACAGGGATAGTGGCCTGCTGGGGTCAGCAGACCACCATATCTGTGACTGATTTTTCAATAAAGCAATTCTTTTTTAAATGCAGCCCCTTTTCCTTAAAGGATAACAGGATGTGTTTCAAAAAGAAAACTGAAAAGTTTCCTTTGTATTTTTTAGGAGTAGGCAGTGGGCTGTGGGACCATTGCCATTCACAAAGGGGAAGGAGCCCCTTACGGACCCCTTTCCATTTGCAAATGAGTTGCCACCTTATTCAAGGAGTCGATAAAATGTCATGCATACCACTGAGATTCAGTATGAGGAAGGGATGCCCTGAACTTGCCCCTTCCTAATACCGACTCACAAACCCTATATTGGATCTGGTAATAGGTTACCGAATCACAAGTACATATAAAAATGCTTTTTCATGCGAATCGAACTGTTTACAACTGCTAGAAGGTTTTGTGCATCTGGCCTAAGCGTGGTGGGACAGCATGTAGGAAAGTACCATCTTGCCTGGCATGTTACCCCCATTTTTCACTGTATATATGTTGTTTTAGTTGTATGTGTCACTGGTACCCTGTTCACCAGGGCCCCAGTGCTCATAAGTGTGCCTGAATGTGTTACCTGTGTAGTGACTAACTGTCTCACTGAGGCTCTGCTAATCAGAACCTCAGTGGTTATGCTCTCTCATTTCTTTCCAAATTGTCACTAACAGGCTAGTGACCAATTTTACCAATTTACATTGGCTTACTGGAACACCCTTATAATTCCCTAGTATATGGTACTGAGGTACCCAGGGTATTGGGGTTCCACGAGATCCCTATGGGCTGCAGCATTTCTTTTGCCACCCATAGGGAGCTCTGACAATTCTTACACAGGCCTGCCACTGCAGCCTGAGTGAAATAACGTCCACGTTATTTCACAGCCATTTTACACTGCACTTAAGTAACTTATAAGTCACCTATATGTCTAACCTTTACCTGGTAAAGGTTAGGTGCAAAGTTACTTAGTGTGAGGGCACCCTGGCACTAGCCAAGGTGCCCCCACATTGTTCAGGGCCAATTCCCTGAACTTTGTGAGTGCGGGGACACCATTACACGCGTGCACTACATATAGGTCACTACCTATATGTAGCTTCACAATGGTAACTCCGAATATGGCCATGTAACATGTCTAAGATCATGGAATTGCCCCCTCTATGCCATCCTGGCATTGTTGGCACAATTCGATGATCCCAGTGGTCTGTAGCACAGACCCTGGTACTGCCAAACTGCCTTTCCTGGGGTTTCACTGCAGCTGCTGCTGCTGCCAACCCCTCAGACAGGTTTCTGCCCTCCTGGGGTCAAGCCAGGCTTGTCCCAGGATGGCAGAACAAAGGACTTCCTCTGAGAGAGGGTGTTACACCCTCTCCCTTTGGAAAATGGTGTGAAGGCAGGGGAGGAGTAGCCTCCCCCAGCCTCTGGAAATGCTTTCTTGGGCACAGATGTGCCCAATTCTGCATAAGCCAGTCTACACCGGTTCAGGGACCCCTTAGCCCCTGCTCTGGCGCGAAACTGGACTAAGGAAAGGGGAGTGACCACTCCCCTGACCTGCACCTCCCCTGGGAGGTGTCCAGAGCTCCTCCAGTGTGCTCCAGACCTCTGCCATCTTGGAAACAGAGGTGCTGCTGGCACACTGGACTGCTCTGAGTGGCCAGTGCCACCAGGTGACGTCAGAGACTCCTTGTGATAGGCTCCTTCAGGTGTTGCTAGCCTATCCTCTCTCCTAAGTAGCCAACCCCTCTTTTCTGGCTATTTAGGGTCTTTGTCTCTGGGGAAACTTTAGATAACGAATGCAAGAGCTCATCCGAGTTCCTCTGCATCTCTCTCTTCACCTTCTGCCAAGGAATCGACTGCTGACCGCGCTGGAAGCCTGCAACACTGCAACAAAGTAGCAAAGACGACTACTGCAACTCTGTAACGCTGATCCTGCCGCCTTCTCGACTGTTTTCCTGGTGGTGCATGCTGTGGGGGTAGTCTGCCTCCTCTCTGCACTAGAAGCTCCGAAGAAATCTCCCGTGGGTCGACGGAATCTTCCCCCTGCAACCGCAGGCACCAAAAAGCTACATTACCGGTCCCTTGGGTCTCCTCTCAGCACGACGAGCAAGGTACCTCGAATCCAGCAACTCTGTCCAAGTGACTCCCACAGTCCAGTGACTCTTCAGTCCAAGTTTGGTGGAGGTAAGTCCTTGCCTCACCTCGCTGGGCTGCATTGCTGGGAACCGCGACTTTTGCAGCTACTCCGGCCCCTGTGCACTTCCGGCGGAAATCCTTTGTGCACAGCCAAGCCTGGGTCCACGGCACTCTAACCTGCATTGCACGACTTTCTAAGTTGGTCTCCAGCGACGTGGGACTCCTTTGTGTAACTTCGGGTGAGCACCATTTCACGCATCCTCGTAGTGCCTGTTTCTGGCACTTCTCCGGGTGCTACCTGCTGCTAAGAGGACTCCTTGTCTTGCTCGACGTCTCCTCTACCTCCTGGTCCAATTTGCGACCTCCTGGTCCCTCCTGGGCCACAGCAGCGTCCAAAAACGCTAACCGCACGATTTGCAGCTAGCAAGGCTTGTTGGCGTTCTTTCGGCGGGAAAACACTTCTGCACGACTCTCCACGGCGAGAGGGATCCGTCCACCAAAGGGGAAGTCTCTAGCCCTTTTCATTCCTGCAGAAACCTCAGCTTCTTCTGTCCAGTAGAAGCTTCTTTGCACCCACAGCTGGCATTTCCTGGGCATATGCCCATCTCCGACTTGCTTGTGACTTTTGGACTTGGTCCCCTTGTTCCACAGGTACCCTAGATTGGAAATCCACAGTTGTTGCATTGTTGGTTTGTGTCTTTCCTGCATTATTCCTCTATCACAACTTCTTTGTCTTTGGGGGAACTTTAGTGCACTTTGCACTCACTTTTCAGGGTCTTGGGGAGGGCTAATTTTCTAACTCTCACTATTTTCTAATAGTCCCAGCGACCCTCTACAAAGTCACATAGGTTTGGGGTCCATTTGTGGTTCGCATTCCACTTTTGGAGTATATGGTTTGTGTTGCCCCTATCCCTATGTGTCCCCATTGCATCCTATTGTAACTATACATTGTTTGCACTGTTTTCTAAGACTATACTGCATATTTTTGCTATTGTGTATATATATCTTGTGTATATTTCCTATCCTCTCACTGAGGGTACACTCTAAGATACTTTGGCATATTGTCATAAAAATAAAGTACCTTTATTTTTAATATAACTGTGTATTGTGTTTTCTTATGATATTGTGCAAGTGACACTTGTGGTACTGTAGTAGCTTCACACGTCTCCTAGTTCAGCCTAAGCTGCTCTGCTAAGCTACCATTATCTATCAGCCTAAGCTGCTAGACACCCTATACACTAATAAGGGATAACTGGGCCTGGTGCAAGGTGCAAGTACCCCTTGGTACTCACTACAAGCCAGTCCAGCCTCCTACACAGCACATACAAAGAAGGTGGGGCAGTGTCTATTTTGGAAATTGGGCTATTAGTTATTAAAGTCAACCTTAAGCACTGTGTTATGTTCTGAATCCTGAGTTTGTGCTTCTCCAGACCAAGCACTCTTAAAAAGTGCCTACCAGTATGTATGACATGTGAATTAGTTATCTGTTGTTTTTGCATTTGTTGCCCCAAGTGGGAAGGGTATGCCCAGACATGGGTCCTGTGTTTGCTATGCCACCAGATTCAAGCTAGCCTGGGTGATGAAGAGTGATACCCTGAAACCGGTCCCAGGATGCTTGTTTCTGGTCCAGAGAGGTCCTGGCCTGGCAGTTCGGGCTGGACTGTTCCCATGGGGAACAGGGTCAAGACTGATATGTATATGGCTGGGTCCAAACTGGAATGGCATGGCAAGCAAAAAAAACAACTGATGGATTAAACCCAGATCTGTGACAAGGATTGAATGTTTGATTTGTTCTGCATTCCGTCCATCATCTGTTGTTTTTGCATTTATTAGTTGTGTGGCAGCACAAGTAATACATCCTCAAGCGCCCTCAGTGGGAACCAAATACCCCATTGTAGCGCTTGACTCACACAGGGTAGTGAGGCAGAGCAGTCCAAGGCCTACTCAAGGGAGGTGGTATGGAATAGTAATCACCAATCACTGGCACACAATAATGACACTCAATAAATGATTGTTCAGTCAATACATTTTCTTCAGAAAAAGGAAAAGTACATTTATTATGCAACCACTACTAAATAGTACTCTATAATTTACAAATATGCATTGGCAGATGGGAAATGCCGTAGATGACATTGTGTAATCACTGGTGATCCCCTAGAAGGGACACCCATACATATCAAGCAAGTTTCAACAGTCATTGTGTAATAACCATATTACTTTGGCATGAATCCTTGTCATAATTGTGACTGGCTCCTGAGTAGGGGTCAAGGGGTTCCTCATTCCAGTTCTCCATTGCAGTCCCAGGAACCCAGCAGTGAAGTAGGTAGAAATCTGCAGGCAAGAGAGAGTCTTCCTCTTGTGCAAGAGTTTATAAAGGGGAGAGGAAGGTTCCAGAAGACAGGCACCCCTAACCAATCCTGGGGTGCCAAATCACCTCTCCACCCCCGCCCCATCCCTCCTGCCCAGTATCTTGGGACAACCCAAAATATAATCATCCAGGAGCCATTGGTCAGATCCTCTTCACCTCTCGCTTCTATCACTGCCAGGTACTTGCACAATAAAAATTCAAAGGGAGCCCCCCGGTGGGTTGGTTCCAGTTGTCTCGGCACTCTCCTTTGTTCAGTGGGCTTGGGTAAGCCCATCCCTAATGCAATGTGACAGCTGGGTGACTGATACAGAGCATTCCACCCTACCCCTTTCCTCCTCAGGAGCTGGAATAAGTGCTGCTAATTGCTCCTTTTTTTTGTGGGGGCAGCCTTTGGACCTGCTGCTGGAGAAAATATAATTACTGGGCATAGCAGGGTGACAAAAGGCATGGGCTCTGATCCTGAGCTAAGCAAGGAAAACATGGAAAATCTGAATGACCTGTAAGATGTAGTTAGCATTTTGGTAGTTACAAATTTGGTTTACTCACACAAGTGAGACTCAAATTCAAGATGTCAAACGTCTCTGTAGGCCAAGCGGAAGGGACACTACACTCTAAAGCAGTTCTCTCCCTGTGTAGAATGGAGTGTCACTGTAGTTAAAACAGTAAAACACACTGACTTTCTCTAATAGTGTACACTACCGACATGAGGCCTTTCCCAGGTGAATACCAAATCCTGCAGAGTCCCTATTGCACCAAGCTACCTGTGTGCTGTTACTGTGCTGTGCACGACAGTGATCTCCCATGCGCAGCCCACACTTGTAACCAGCCAAGTGCCCCTTACCGTAGCTGTGTCGCAATGGCCTTATTTGAAAAGGCAGACACTGGCGGTAAACAGGTACAATCCGTTAACCATGTGATTACCATGAGTGAGACACTGGTAGTGAGGCTCACACACAGTAAAATGTCCAAAAAAACAGGCGATCAGAAAAGCAAAAAAACCTAGGTGTACTGCTGGGCAAAACCCAGTGCAAATGTCTGACAAAGAATAGGGGGTTGAAAATGCCAGAGATGGGGAATTTGTATCTCCAGACGCCCGAGAGGCTTTAATTTCTATTTTGTCAGAAGGATAAGTGGACAAAGAATTACGGTAATCCGATACACAGCTATTCAACCCTGTTGGTCACAGCCAGTTAATAAGTAGCTCTGAGCATTTTAATGGCAGTGAAAGGGTCATTGAAAAAGTTGGGGCCTGCAAAAGAACATGATGGAGCGGAGCTTGAAGTTGCAGCTCCGTATAGAACATCTACAGCACTGTCAGGTAAGAGGCTTTTTGCTTTTTCCCTGAGGTCCTACTTTAGCTCCCCTGATTCTTTCATTTACTTCAAGCAGGAGGTGAACATCGAGCTTCTGCTTCTCCAGAACACCCACAGCACTGGCATGTAAGACGATGGCTTATATGCCTGTTGGCCCCTGCTCTGATTTGAACCCTATGATACTGGCCTGTTATTCTGTGCTCCACTCTTGGGCCTCATACGGCCCCAAGACCCCTCCTCACCCTCGCCTCCGGGGCCTACACTAAATCACCTTGCTTTCCCTTCTCATGCAGCTCGCGCCCTTTCCACGTTGCCTTTCCTGTACATCTTATGTCTCACCCGGTGGCTGTGACTGCCCTGAGCCGCTCATCTTGGCCTCTCATATTTTATCTCATCCAGGGCTTATATTAAAGCTCCTTACCTTCCCCACATGGCTTTCATGCAGGACTCAGGCCCACTCCTATTTCTGTACTTGCATTGGGCCCATCGTGTCTCTCTTTGTCCCCGCAACAGGGGCATTGTTAACACTCTGCTGTAGCAGCTACAGCAGCTCCAGGGTTCGTGGTGTGCCTCTTTCTCTGTAGGCCTGCATACAAAGGCTCATAATTAAAATGAAAGGGTGGGTGAGTGAAAGGTTGGATGAATAGATGCATGGATGAATGAGTGAACGGATGAATGTAAGGATGGATGAGTGAAAGGGTGGATGGGTGGATGGCTGCAAGGGCGAATGGATGGATGAGTGGATGGATAGAGTGAAAGTGGAGGGATGAGTGAAAGGATGGATGGCTGAATTAAAGGGTGGATTGATGGCTGAATGAAAGAGTAGATGCATTGGTGGATGGCTGGATGGGTGGATAGATATGTGGGTGGATGGATAGATCAGTGGGTGGATGGCTGGGTGGGGTTGATAGATGGGTGGAAGGGTGGATGGATAGATGGGTGGAAGGGATAGATTGATAGGTGGATAGTTGAGCAAAAAGGTGGATGGATGGATGAGTGAAAGGGTGGATTGATACATGAGTGAAAAGGAGGATCGATGTAGTGAAAGGGTGGATGGATGAGCGAAAAGATGGATGGAGGTTTGGGTGAGTGAAATGATGGAGGATTGGATAAGTCTGATGGATGGATATGGAGATGGAAGGATAGGTTTGGACAGGAGTATTGTGAACCTTCCTGCTTTAGCAGCTACAGGCCCTCATTCTGACCTTGGCGGGCGGCGGAGGCCGACCGCCAAAGTCCCGCCGTCAGGTTACAGTTCCGCGGTCGAAAGACCGCGGCGGTAATTCTGACTTTCCCGCTGGGCTGGCGGGCGGTCGCCTTCAGACCGCCAGCCAGCCCAGCGGGAAAGAGGCTTCCACGATGAAGCCGGCTCGGAATCGAGCCGGCGGAGTGGAAGCTGTGCGACGGGTGCAGTTGCACCCGTCGCGTATTTCACTGTCTGCGCAGCAGACAGTGAAATACATTTAGGGGCCCTCTTACGGGGGCCCCTGCAATGCCCATGCCAGTGGCATGGGCACTGCAGGGGCCCCCAGGGGCCCCGCGACCCCCCCTACCGCCATCCGGATCTCGGCGGTCCGACCGCCGGGATCTGGATGGCGGTAGGGGGGGTCGGAATCCCCGCAGCGGTGCAGCAAGCTGCGCCGCCGCGGAGGATTCTATGGGGCCGCGGTACACTGGCGGGACCCCGCCAGTGGTGCCGGTCCGACCGCGGCTTTACCGCCGCGGTCGGAATCCCCATTGGAGCACCGCCGGCCTGTCGGCGGTGCTCCCGCGGTCCTCCGCCCTGGCGGTCAAAGACCGCCAGGGTCAGAATGACCACCACAGTGTTTATGGGGCTCGTGATGTGCCTCTTCTGTCTGCATCTGTCAAACAAAGGCTTATAACTAATGTTAGTGCGTGAGTAAGTGAAAGGATGGATGTGTGAATGAAAGGGTGGAAGGATGAGTGAGTGTAAATGTGGTTGGCTAGATGGATGGATGAGTGAAAGGATGGGTATAAGGATGGATGAGTGAAAGGGATGGTGAATAGACAATGGATTGATGAAGAAAAGGGTGAATAGATGTATGGGGTACAGGGTGGATGTATTAGTGAGCAAAAAGGTGGATGAGTGAAAGGGTAAATGGATGGGCAGGAGAAAGGATGGATGGGTGGAAGGGTGCATGGATGAAAGGATGGGTGAGTGAAAGGATGGATTGGTGAAAGGGAGGATGGATAGATAAATGGATGGAGTGAAAGAGTGGGTGGATGGGTGAGTCGAAGGATGGATGGTTGTCTGGACGGATAGGTGAAGTGGATGGATGGGTTTGAAGATGGGTAGGTTTGGATGAAAGAATGAATGGATGACAATGTAGAGGTGAAATGGTAGATATGAGTGGGGGAATGAAAGTATGAATGGATAGATGCTTGGATGGAAGGGACAAGAGAGCTCTTCTGGGGAGGGTTGCAGTGACATTCTTCATTTGATTGGTGGCATAAGAGATTGGTTCTAAGTGAGGGGCATTTTAATTTTGTGGCTAGTCACTTGGCCCGCACTATGCTCCTTTCCCTACCTGAAGCTTATCAAGTGGGTGTAGTGCTGTTTTCCAGTGCATTCTTCCTGGACAGTCAGTATTTTTTGGGCTCAAAAAGCCTACATTGCCATAGTAGTTCCTGGCACTACACAAAAATACTTTGTGTGACAATATGTTACTTGTAAAAGACCAGGATGCTGTCACGCACAGTGAAGCCAGGCAATAGATAGATAGAGATAGCATTTAATAAAAACAAAAGGTCTTAGTTAATGACCGCCTTTAGGGGCACAATTGTTAAAGAAAGTCACAAAAGTGAGCCCAAGAAATTGTGCCAGATAATTGTGGAATTTTGATGCTAATTGGGAGGAAAAGGTGAACATTCTTTGAAGAGGACTGCCTACATGACCACACTTAATCAAGAATTAAATCCAAGGGAGTGAGATTCCAGCATCAAAATTCAATAATTATCTGGCACAATTTCTTGGCTGTAAGAATTCTAGTGGGCCCGATGAAGTCTCTATATAGAGTCGAAAGGTGTTGGCTGGGTCTAGTATAACTGGAAAATTGACAGTAAGGTCTGAAAGTACTTGAATGATGGGGAGAACCTTTTTTTGGAATACGATGGGTTTGGATATATTGGTTGATGACTGTGATATTATCATCGATCCATTTGCGACATTTTTGTATGCCCCATGGAGGTTTGAAATAACACATAATACTGGTTGCCCTCCCTAGGAGTTGATCTTATTGAAGTGAGTTTTGTGGGCAGTCAGAACAGCTGGAATGAGGAGCCAGAGGATGTATGGACTGGAAAACGAACTTGTGCAGTCATACTTAGTACTTCTTCCAGTGGTTTGGGTATAGTATTCAAATCCTTCTATACTATGAGCCTGACATAATCAGAGAGGCTATTATGAGAGCTTATATAATCAGATTGCTGCCTTTATTTGTCGTTGCACTACATGGCACCAAAGGGACAAGTGTATTTTGTAACAGGACAAGTAGATTTATGAAGCTACCTGTCCCATAAACAAATAAGTATTTTAGTAAATTCCACACCCCTGAAATGCACTGGAGAAAGTTTAATATCATGCATTTCGAATTAATGCATGATGATGCAAAAAGCACAATAACGTATGAGAACTATAAAACAGTGGTGGGGTGATGGTCAATGGATTAAATGCCTGATTTACAACTTGGTGGATGGAGTAATCCGTCACGACGGTGACAGATATCCTATCTGTCGAAACCTAAATCCCATAGGCTATAATGGGATTTAGATTTCGGCACCCACTAAGTTTTAAATCATGCCCTAAGTATGGAACGTTATGTGGGGTGCATGTTGGCAACTTGCTATATGTTAGATCAAAATGTTGTACTTTCACTGAAAAGGAATGTGTATTATGCAACAAAAGGGTACACACTTCTTTTGAATGAAATTGTATTTTCTAGTATTAATGGTTTAACAACTCTCAGAGAATACAAAAAATGTAATCTGCCTTATTTTGCTTGTATTTTCAATGTTTAGGCTAGGATTCATTTTGTGGTCTGTATTGGATGAATAAAAGAGCATGGAGAAGGCAGATCAACAGATGCGCTGCATCAACAAAAGTGAAAAGTGCAATGATGTATTTTACTGCAGGGCCCTGTTGATCCCCAAAGCCCAGGGCAGAGGTAGCCCACGGGTTTACAGGTCCTGAGTGCTTCAGTACAGCTGATCTGCTGCCCCTTTACTTCAAAGTCATGAAAGTAGAACAGCAGTAAAACAGGCTACAAGTATACATTGGGAATGCGAGATGGGCACTTCCAGTTCACCTTTATTTAGCATTCACAGTGAGTGTCCATCTGAAAGGCAGTAAAAAGAGCAGGTTGTGCTTTCAATCAATTAGGAAGGGCTGTTGAATATCATAGGTTAATGATGGAGCTAATGTAGCAAATGTTATCTCTGCATATTGTCACTGATATAATATTGGGATTAACAGGACTTCTAGTGTAAATACAAAGAGAGAAACAAGATTAGGTCTGCTTTCCACAAACTTGAGCCCAGCATGAAAAGTTGAGTAAATATGAGGGGTAGTCCATCACCATGTATTCATTTTATTGCTGAAATCAGTAACCTGTTATTGCTTTATTATAAAAACAGTTTTAAAGCTTGAGTATACCTCTTAATTCACCCTGAATACGAGGAAATCGCAACTCTTTGGCTCTTTCTCCATTTCAAAACATGACACATCCCACTGAAAGATTCAGTTGTGTTTGCCCTTAAAAGAAGTGCTTGGCGGTGTGCCCCAAAATAAGGAAATGACACTCTAGGATGCTTAAAAAAATAGAGGTTTGTTATAGTAACCATTTACAGTCGTCATGGTTGTGTATACAATAATATACAACGCTAACATACAGAAAATAATATATGCAATAAACCATCTCTTGCACACTGTTTATTAACAACAAGGCCTTTAAACAAAATCACAAACATGTGTGTGAAACGCTCTTTGTGTTTCCTCCCTGTTATGAGCAGTGCACCATGCCCTAACCCATATTTCTGTATTTTTTACATTTTAGCAGTAGAATTGCTGAGCTAAGCTGCAAACAAAGGAACTAAGTAAAATATGTCTTTCCCTACTAGAAAACACAAAGATCCAAAACAAAAATCAATATTGGATTTGTTCTCTAAAAAAATGAGTATAAGTACTGAAGACCTTCCTACAGGTTCTAATGGAGGCAAGAGAATGAAAGAGTTGTCTGATGCTGCTCTATCTAGCAGTGAATGCATATGTTCACATTCTTATGACATTCCTGAAACAAAGTCTGATGCTATTGCAGCTGCTTCTCCCTGTGCTGATAACAGTTCCGCCACTGTTGAAATCAGCAATATTTTTTCACATGCTGACAGAGCTTAGTGTTCATTTCACAATGAGGTGGAAGATTCATCTTCTTACGTTAGCAGCTTGGACAGTACTTCTTTTGCTGATTATGTCATAATACAGCCAGCTCTGTTTTGGGGAGTGACATAAAAGAGGCACCTTGCATCAAAGAAACCAGTCAGACCGTAACATCAAAATCCCACCTGGCAAGTGAATTCTTGGCTGACAGTTTGTCACAGAACAATTATAGTGACCCAATGCAACCAAAACTTCAAACATTCTCCTTAACTGAATACAGAAATGTAATGGAGATTACAAAACCCACCCTTGGGTAGGGTATTCAGTCCTTAAAGATGCTGTTTAATGTTTTGCATGCAGGCATTTTAGGGCTGTTACTGGGGGAGGAGGAGGACGTGAACCGGTCAATGTTGCATTTCTTTGATATTGGCTTCAGTAAGTGGTAAAAGTGTACTTGTTCTTTGTTCAAACATTCACAATCAAAGAAGCATAAATTGACAGTGATTGCTTTGGCCAACTTTGAAAGATCACAAGATTACAGCAGACTACAAACCATCAGCAGTCAGTTATTTTCATACTGGTGAGAGGTGTGGAGCGAGAAATTGAGAATAGACAACATGTGGAGCAGCTGCTTAAGGTAGTAAGTTTCTTAGGATTCTCACCATAGGGGAAATGTCATTGAATTGTTAGAGATGATTCTTATAAAGATGAGAGGATAAAAGCAAAATGTTTTGGAGGTATGGGCACTATACCTCTCCTGATTACCAAAATGACATGATACTTGTGGTGGCAGTGCTTGTCTGTGAGCGCATTGTCAAAAAAGTACAAATATTTTGCAGTTCTGGTTGACGAAAACAAATATGTTTCACATAAAGAGCAGCAGAGGTTTATTATTCTCTTTGTTGATGGTGATGAAAAGGTTCAGGAGAATGCCCTAGGGTGTGTTACCATATGGAGAAGTTAGGGGCCATATTTATACTTTTTGACGCAAAACTGCGCTAACGCAGTTTTGCGCCAAAAAAATTTGCGCCGGCTAACGCCATTCTGAAGCGCCATGCGGGCGCCGTATTTATTCAATGATGTTATCCGGCGTTAGCCGCCGGCGCTGTCTGGTGTGCGCTAAAAAAAACAACGTACACCAGGCAGCGCCGGCGTAGGGGGAAAATGGCGTACGGGCGTCCACAAATGGTGCAAGTCAGGCTGAGGCAAAAAAATCGCCACAACCCGATTTGCGCCATTTTTTTACGACGCCCATCCCCCAGTGAAATGATTCCTGTCTTAGCAAAGACAGGAGTCATGCCCCCTTGCCCAATGGCCATGCCCAGGGGACTTCTATCCCCTGGGCATGGTCATTGGGCATAGTGGCATGTAGGGGGGCACAAATCAGGCCCCCCTATGCCACAAAAAAAAATTAAAAAAAATACTTACCTTAATGTCCCTGGGGTGGGTCCCTCCATCCTTGGGTGTCCTCCTGGGGTGGGCAAGGGTGGCAGGGGGTGTCCCTGGGGGCAGGGGAGGGCACCTCTGGACTCATTCTGAGCCCACAGGTCCCTTAACGCCTGCCCTGACCCAGGCGCTAAAATCCGGCGCTAATGCGGGTTTTTTAGACCCGCCCACTCCCGGGCGTCATTTTTGCCCAGGAGTATAAATACGACGCATATGCATCGGAGTCATTTTTTAAGATGGGAACGCCTACCTTGCATATCATTAACGCAAGGAAGGTGTTCACGCAAAAAAATGACGCTAACTCCATGAACTTTGGCGCTAGACGCGTCTAACGCCAAAGTATAAATATGGAGTTAGTTTTGCGTCTAATTTGCGTCGAAAAAAACGACACAAATTCGGCGCAAACGGAGTATAAATATGCGCCTAGATGCCTCCAGCTTCACTTTAGCTATTGGTGAAGCAGTACAGAAAGCTGGACTTAACTAAGAAATATGTTGCACAGTTCTATGACCGAGGATCCGTTATGAGTGGCAGTTTCAATGGTGTCCATGGTAAAATAAGAAAACCACATCACAGGCAATTTATATACACTCGCATGCCCATCACCTAAACCTTGTGTTAGTGCAAACAGTAACTAACATACAACCAGTAAAACATTTCTTTTCTACTTTGCAAGCAGTTTGTTTTTCTTTCCTAAAGTTTACCAAGGCATGAGCTCTTTGTGAAAGCTCAGAAAGAGAGTAATCTGATGTAATGAAGCTAGAAGGACTCTCACGTACAAGGTGGTTTTACTGGTACTCCTGTGTTAGAAAAGTACAGATGCGATCTGAGTCTATTATCATTGTTCTCTGTGTAATAGGATCACAACAACGTGACAAGGAGGCTAGTTCAAAAACCAAGGAATTCTTAACAACACTGAAAACTTTGGTTTCTTACTTACATTGCATTGTATTGAACTCATTCTCCTGAAAGATTCAGTCTATCTGAAGAACTACAGAGAAAAGACCTTGGCTTGCTGAGAGTATGTGACCTAATTAAGTCAACGAGACGCGATCTAGTGAAACTCCGTTAAGACAGTCAGTGGACAGAATTGTTAAATCAGGCTAAGGACTTAGAAGAGCAGTGTGTAGTTGAGATTCAAGAACAATCCAATCTTAGGGCTCTACCTGTGAGACACCAGTAATTGAGTTACAAATGTACAGATTATTTTGTCAGTACCTCTCTAGGGAAAAGATCCAGCCATTTTGATGTCTCAGAAAGGCGAACTCCACTGTCTGAGCGATAAAGCAGGAAGTTTATTTCTATACTTCTATACTTCTATACCTCTGTCCCTGTTTACCAGGCAGGTCGCTCCCCTCACCGCCACGCAGCCCCCTGTGTGACCGCTGACCGCTGTTGTATTCTTCTGCCTGCGTCAAGTGCCAGTGCCCTCCTTCTCTTCTGTTCCCTCGAGTGAGTGCCTGTATTTCGCCCCCATTATACCTGTGTCCTTGCTGCCTTGAATTGTTCCCCTCTCCTTTTTTTGCCCAGATTGTGGTCCTTATTTTCTGTTTCCCTGCTCACCGCGTCTCCCCCTCGCCGCCCGTTTCCCGCCGCCGCGTCCCGTAGCTCAGCCCCCCTCGCACCCCATTGGCCGCCCCGCTCCCACCTCCCAGCTGCTCCTCCCTCCCTCTCCCACTAATATGGAGGCCGCGCAGCGGTGGAGAGAGCGACCTCTGTCCCTGTTTACCAGGCAGGTTGCTCCCCTCACCGCCACGCAGCCCCCTGTGTGACCGCTGACCGCTGCTGTATTCTTCTGCCTGCGTCGAGTGCCAGTGCCCTCCTTCTCTTCTGTTCCCACGAGTGAGTGCCTGTATTTCGCCTCCATTATACCTGTGTCCTTGCTGCCTTGAATTGTTCCCCTCTCCTTTTTTTGCCCAGATTGTGGTCCTTATTTTCTGTTTCCCTGCTCACCGCGTCTCCCCCTCGCCGCCCGTTTCCCGCCGCCGCGTCCCGTAGCTCCGCCCCCCTCGCACCCCATTGGCCGCCCCGCTCCCACCTCCCAGATGCTCCTCCCTCCCTCTCCCACTCATATGGAGGCCGCGCAGCGGTAGAGAGAGCGACCTCTGTCCCTGTTTACCAGGCAGGTCGCTCCCCTCACTGCCACGCAGCCCCCTGTGTGACCGCTGACCGCTGCTGTATTCTTCTGCCTGCGTCGAGTGCCAGTGCCCTCCTTCTCTTCTGTTCCCACGAGTGAGTGCCTGTATTTCGCCCCCATTATACCTGTGTCCTTGCTGCCTTGAATTGTTCCCCTCTCCTTTTTTTGCCCAGATTGTGGTCCTTATTTTCTGTTTCCCTGCTCACCGCGTCTCCCCCTCGCCGCCGCCACATCCCATAGCTCCGCCCCCCTCGCACCCTATTGGCCGCCCCGCTCCCACCTCCCAGCTGCTCCTCCCTCCCTCTACCACTCATATGGAGGCCGCGCAGCGGCCGCGCCTAAGGCAAGCCCGTCTGTGCCCGTCCGCGCCTGGCCCGCGCCCAGCGCCAGACCCCTGGCCCCCGCAGAGGCCAGCCCACCCGCAAGACCTACAACGCCGCCACTCTCATCGCAATCAACACCGGCCGGATCCCCGGCTGCTGCAGAGCCACCTCTAGACGCACCCACGGGCCCTTCACTTGCCAATCCTGCAAGTTCTCCTGCATCCGGACCCGGACCGCACCCGCTAAGCCAAGCACCAGCAGCAACCACCTGAAGTGCATCCTGCTCAACACCCGCTCCGTCCACAGACATGCAGTGGAACTCTGGAACCTGCTCGACACCAGCGCCCGACATCGCCATCGCCATCCCGGACGGATACAAGATCACCCAGAGGGACCGCGCCAACCAGACAGGAGGAGGCATCGCCATCGTCCACAAGAACACCATCCGCATCACGACCAGCTCCGACGACACCCTCACAGCTGCCGAACATCTTCATTTCCAGATCCACACCGACCCCAAGACCACACTCAGAGGCACCCTCATCTACAGACCCCCGGGACCCCGCACACAATTCAGCGAAGACATCGCAGACTTCATCAGCCCACACGCCCTCCCCTCCGCTGACTACATCCTCCTAGGGGACCTCAACTTCCACCTGGAGAGCAACAGCGATATCAACACCACCACCCTGCTAGACAACCTCGCCAACCTCGGACTCAAGCAACTGGTGAACACCCCCACCCACTATGCTGGACACACGCTTGACCCAGTCTTCTCCTCCAGCAAGCACATCTCCTTCAGCCACTCCACAGGACTCCACTGGACAGACCACAGCTGCGTCCACTTCAGCTTCAGAAAAACCACAACTCACCACCACCAGCAACAGGTTCCCCGCAGGAGCTGGAACAAGGTAACCATCGACATGCTTTCCACAGCACTGCCCCAGAACCCTCCCGCCAACTCAACGGACCCCAACCAAGCAGCCAACACCCTCACACAGTGGATCACCAACTGCGCCAACGACCTCGCACCCCTGAAAAACCATCCCAACAGGCCCAAAAGCAATACAGCCCCCTGGTTCAACGACGACCTCAAACACTCCAAAAAGAACTGCCGCACCCTCGAGAAAGCCTGGCGAAAAAACCCGACAACAGACAACATGAACGCCCTCAAAAATGCCTCCCGCAAACACCACCAGCTGATCCACACCACCAAGAGGACAGCATTCAAGGAACGACTAGACAACAACACACACAACAGCAAGGAACTCTTCAGCATCGTCAAAGAGCTCTCCAACCCCAGCGCCGGAAACAACGACATCACTCCCTCACAAGAACTCTGCGACTCACTCGCCTCGTTCTTTCACCGCAAGATAGCCGACATACACAACAGCTTCGGCGCACAGACCACGCACCCAACCACCGAACAGATGCCCCCCACCACCACCCTCCGCGCCTGGACCCCAGTCAGCACCGAAGACACCACCCACACGATGAACACCATCCACTCCGGATCACCATCCGATCCATGCCCTCACCACGTCTTCAACAAGGCTGACTCCGTCATCGCACCCCAACTCCGGGACATCATTAACTGCTCCTTCAACACCGCCACCTTCCCGGAAAGCTGGAAGCATGCCGAACTCAGCGCCCTCCTGAAGAAACCATCAGCAGACCCCACCGACCTCAAGAACTACCGCCCCATCTCGCTCCTCCCGTTTCCAGCCAAAGTCATCGAGAAGACCGTCAACAGACAGCTCGCTGCCTTCCTCGAGACGAACGGATCCCTCGACCACTCGCAATCCGGCTTCCGAGCAAACCACAGCACCGAGACCGCCCTCATCGCAGCCACTGACGACATCCGAGCCCTGCTCGACAACGGGGAAACAGCGGCCCTCATCCTCCTAGACCTCTCCGTAGCGTTCGACACGGTCTGCCACCACACCCTAGTACAGCGCCTCAGCAACATCGGAATCCAAGAGAAGGCCCTAGATTGGATAATTTCATTCCTCGCCGGAAGAACCCAGAGAGTCCGCCTCCCCCCGTTCAGATCCGAGGCCACCGGAGTCATCTGCGGCGTACCACAAGGATCATCACTCAGCCCCACCCTCTTCAACGTCTACATGAGCCCCCTCGCAGCCATCGCACGCCAACACAACCTCAACATCATCTCCTACGCCGATGACACCCAGCTGATCCTCTCCCTCACCAACGACCCAGCCACCGCCAGAACCAACCTCCACGAAGGGATGAAAGACGAGGCCGAGTGGATGATGAACAGCCGCCTGAAACTGAACTCAGACAAGACGGAAGTCCTCATCCTTGGACCATCTCCCTCTGCTTGGGACGACTCCTGGTGGCCCCCCGCCCTGGGCAGCGCGCCCAAACCAACAGACCACGCACGCAACCTGGGCTTCATCCTGGACTCCTCCCTTTCGATGACCAGACAAGTCAACGCCGTCTCATCATCATGCTTCAACATCCTACGCATGCTCCAAAAGATCTTCCGATGGATCCCCACCGAAACCAGGAAAACGGTCACCCAGGCACTGGTCACCAGCCGTTTGGACTACGGTAACACCCTCTACACCGGAACCACAGTCAAACTACAGAAAAGACTCCAACGCATCCAGAACGCCTCCGCACGACTCATCCCCCGTCACAGCCACATCTCCGGACACCTGAAAGACCTGCACTGGCTCCCCGTCAGCAAAAGAATTACGTTCCGACTCCTCACCCACGCACACAAAGCCCTCCACGACCTGGGCCCCAGGTACCTCAAGAACCGCCTGACCTTCTACACTCCCACCCGCCAGCTACGTTCTTCCAGCCACGCCCTCGCCGCTGTTCCACGCATTCGAAGAGCCACCATGGGAGGAAGATCCTTCTCCTACCTGGCAGCCAAGACATGGAACTCCCTCCCCATCCACCTCCGTCTTACCCAAGATCACCTCTCCTTCAGGAAGCATCTCAAGACCTGGCTATTCGAGCAGTAGCGGTCCCCCCTTCCCCTAGCGCCTTGAGACCCTCCGGGTGAGTAGCGCGCTTTACAAATATACTGATTGATTAATTGATTGATACTTTGGATAGATTTGTGAATGAGTTTGCTTGATTTACAGACATTATGAGTCTCATTTCTGCTGTCAGAATGTTCAATCCAAAAGCTGAAATTACCTTTTCCTCCGCACTAGTTATTGTTGACAACTTTCCAGAGCTTTCAGCTTTGAACTTGATTGTATACAGTTAATTAAAAGTTTTACAGTATTTGCAATGGAAAAGCAAAGCACAATTATTTGGCAGAGGTGAGTCTCAAAGCATTGTAAAAACATAACAGGTGTTGACAAAAATATACAAAAAAATAGCTCCGTTCAAAGACACAAGATTAAGAACAGTGCTGTTATCAAGGTGCAGGAGCATTAAGATAGGAGCAATTTTGCATCATGAATTTACATCATTTGAAAGCAACAAGCTAATTAAAACGTGCACTTTAATAAAGTGCATGTGCATGGTGATAGCAGCTGCTTTGTTGTTGCAACTGGAGATGTTAACAAGTGTAAAATACCAAAATTTAAAAACTGACTAAAAGTCAAGGCATACCGAAGGATGTTTCACAAGTTCATACCAATTAAAAGCAACAGACTGATCAGGACCTACCCCTTTAATTCCATAGAAGTGCAAGAGACTAACAATAGTTTAGGCATTGAAATGGAGAAGAACAAGTTACTTATCCTCGGTAACACCTTTTCTGGTGGATACACTAACTACCTGTGGATTCCTCACCTAATGAATTCTCCCAATGCACCAGCATTCGACAGAAATCTTCTTCCCAGCTCTGCACGTCGACGAGGACATCACAATTGCCCGACTTCACGTCTGACGTCATCGAGGCAATAAGAGGTCCTCGCCGGCGTGCTTACGTCAGTTTTCACCATTTTTTACGTGCCTTCAAGGCGAACAGGTGACTACCGACTACACATACCTGACACAAATACATCAATAAAATATAAAACAAAATCTTTAATAAAATAGAAACATCTAAATATCAACTCTACTTAAAAAGCACATATATGTACACATAAAGCAAATATATGTACACGCACCTACAAATAACATCAAATATATATATATATACATACATATATATACACATATATATATACACCTCTTCATATATACACACCATAGGATATCTTGGTAAGACCAACCAGGCAACGGGGAGGCAGGTGGGACCGTGAGGAATCCACAGGTAGCTAGTGTATCCACCAGAAAAGGCGTTACCAAAGGTAAGTAACTTGTTCTTCTGACAGATACAACTACCTGTGGATTCCTCATCTAATGAATAGAGTCCCAAAGCAGTAGCGCACTCGGAGGCGGGTGTCTGAATGGTCACACCAAGAAATCCTGCAGCACGGACCGTGCGAAACGACCGTCCCTCCTAACCTCTGAGTACAAGCAATAATGCTTCGCAAAAGTATGGAGGGAATACCAAGTTGCGGCCTAACAAATCTCAGCCACAGGGACACCTCTAGCCAAAGCCAAAGAGGCCGACTTAGCCCTGGTGGAATTGGCTCTAATTCCAGCAGGAAGAACCTTCTTTGCCAAAGAATAACACATTTTAATGCAAAGAATGACCCACCTGGATAGTGTTCTCTTGTGGACCGCCTTGCCCTTCCTCTTCCCCACTTAGCCGATGAAGAGCTGATCTTCCACTCGGAACTCTTTTGTTCTGTCAACGTAGAAGCTCAAAGCTGTTTTAGAGTCAAGCCGATGAAGTCTCTCCTCCTCTTTCGATTGATGGGGAGGAGGATAAAAGGATGAGAGCGGCATCGACTGCCCTAAATGGAAGGTTGTAACAACCTTCAGAAGGAAAGCCGCCCTGGTCCTCAGCACCACTTTGTCCGCATGGAAGGAAGTGAAAGGGGGTTTTATGGTAAACGCTTGCAGTTCACTCACCCGCCTAGCTGATGTGATGGCAACAAGAAAAACTGTTTTTAACACCGAAAACCTTAAGGGGCATGAATGTAGAGGTTCAAACGGTGAACCCATCAAGAATGTGAGTACCAATTTCAGATCCCATTGAGGCATAATAAAGGGAGAGGGAGGGAACTTATTAGTAAGACCTTTGAAGAACCTTACAACTATAGGGGATTTAAACAAGGAGGGTTGATCAGGAAAGCACAGAATGGCCGACAGCACCGACAAATAACCCTTAACAGTCGCAACTGCACAACCCCTCTGCGCCAGGGACAACGCAAATAACAAAATGTCTGACAAATGGGCACGTAAGGGATGAATTTGGTTCTCTCCACACCTAGCCACATATTTTGCCAATCTGCCAGCACAGATTGATTTGGTGGAGTGTCGACTGGCTGATAAAATAACATCCACCACCTCTGGTGGGAGAGAAAAGGAACTCAGATTTCCCCGTTCAATCTCCAGGCATGCAGGTGCAGAGTTGGAGCGGAGGGCACTGTGAGAGTTGGGGAAGGTCTGTGTACCACACACTTTGCGGCCAATCTGGAGCTATCAGAATAACTTGCGCCCAGTCTTGGCGAATCTTCCTCAAGACCCGAGGAATCAAGGGTATGGGGGGAAACGCATAAAGCATCTGGCCGTGCCAGGACATCTGAAATGCGTCCCTCAACGCCCCTCGTACTGGATACTGGAGGCTGCAGAACGACGGACAGTGCGCATTCTCCCGAGTGGCAAACAGATCTACCTGAAGAAATCCCCAACTCCTGAAGATGTAATGAATCAGGTCCGGATGGAGGCGCCACTCTTGATTGGCTGAGAAGTGCCGACTGAGACTGTCCGCACGTACGTTTTGAACTCCGGCCAGATGATTTGCTACTACGCAAATCTGATGGTTCTGAGCCCAGGACCAAAGCCATAGAGCTTCTCTGCAGAGAAGGTATGACCCTACTCATCCCTGCTTGTTGATGTACCACGTCGCAGTAGTGTTGTCCGTCAGGACCTGTATCAACTGACCGCAAAGGGAGGGGAGGAAGACCTTAAGAGCCAAACGTATTGCCCGCAATTCCAACAGAGTGATGTGAAACATCTGTTCCACTGAAGACCAACAATCTTTGATCTCCATGTCCCCCAGATGAGCTCCCCACCCTAAAGTGGAAGCATCCGTTATCACCGTGGTCACAGGAGCTGGCAGTGAGAACGGCCTTCCTTAGGAAAGGTTGCCGTCCACAGCCCACCATCGCAAATCCGCTGCAGTGTCGCCGGAGATCGGTATCTACTCCTGGGGATCCCCTTTGTGTTGAAACCACTGCCTGCGGAGGCACCACTGAAGAGCCCTCATGTGCCAGCGTGCATGAGTGACCAACAGAATGCATGAGGCGAACATACCAAGCAGACAAAAGACCTTGAGGACTGGAACAACCGCTCCACTTTGAAACATTGGAATCAATGCCTGGATGTCCTGCATCCGCTGAGGCGGGGGAAAGGCCCGATTCAACATAGTGTCCAGTACAGCCCCTATGAACAGGAGGCGTTGAGAGGGCTCCAGGTAAGATTTGGACACGTTTAACAAAAAGCTCAGATCGAACAACACCTGGGTTGTCATCTGCAGGTGATGCAACACAAGCTCTGGAGACCTGGCCTTGATCAACCAATCGTCCAGGTACGGGAATACCGCTACTCCCTTCCTCCTGAGATGCAACCACTGCCATCACCTTCGTGAAAACTCGAGGCGCAGAAGTAAGACCAAAAGGAACGACTGCAAACTGATAGTGTTGCGTCCCCACCACAAACCGGAGATACTTCCTGTGCGATGTGAGAATAGGGATATGAAGTAAGCATCCTGCAAGTCGACAGACACCATCCAGTCTTCTTCGTTCAACGCCAAAAGCACCTGCGCTAGGGTTAGCATTTTGAACTTCTCCTGCTTGAGGAACCAGTTCAAAACCCTCAGGTCCAGGATAGGCCTCAACCGACCATGAAATATCTTGAATAACAACCCTGACCCCTTTCCCGCTCTGGAACCAACTCCACTGCACCTTTTGATAATAGGGTCTGAACTTCCTGTTGGAACAAAAGGAGATGTTCCTCCGTGCAAAGGGAGGGACGGAGAGGGATGGCAGGAGGAAACTCCCGAAAGGGAAGTGCATAACCTTTCCCACAATATTGATAACCCAGGAATCCGATGTGATCAGCTTCCACATGCAAAGAAAATTAAACAATCTTCCCCCTACAGGAGAAATATGGGAAGGAATGGATAGAGGACTAAGGCTGCTTTCCCTGTTGCACCCCCTCAGAGGAAAAGGAAGAGGCAGGGTGCTGCTGGGGGGGCTCCTCTGGTTCAGACTCTACCCCTCCCTCTAAATGACCTATTGGGAAGAGTAGATGGTTGTTGGCCTGCAGACTGGAGTCTCCACCGAAAGGAAGAGCCTCGACCAAACCCCCTGAACCTTCTAAATGACCTGAACGGGGTCGTGGCAGAAGCTTGCAAACCTAGGGACTTAGCCGTAGCCCTACTCTCTCTGAAGCACTCTAAGGCAGAGTCAGCTTTCGAACCAAATAGTTTATCTCCATCAAATGGTAAGTCTAAAAGAGTTGTTTGCACATCCGAGGAAAAAACAGAAGACCTCAGCTAAGCATGTCTCCTGGTTACAATGGATGTCCCCATTGCTCTGGCCACTGAATCTGCAGTATCTAACCCTGACTGAATGACCTGAGCCGCTGCCGCCTGAGAATCAGCCAAAAGACCCCACATGTCCTGGGGCAAACCTGGCATCTCAGCCTTAGCAGAGTCCATCAAGGCATGAATGCATCTTCCCAACACACAAGTTGCATTAGCGACTTCAGGGCCATACTGCAGGATGAAAAGACATTCTTGGCCAACTACTCCATTCTTTTTGACTTCCTGTCTGAAGGAATCCCAGGGAACAAACCAGGAGCTGAACGTGAGGAGCAGGAAGCCTGAACCACCAGACTCTCCGGAGTCGGATGCTTAGAGACGAAGCCCGGATTCCCAGGGGCCACTCTGTACCGTCTCGCCACTGATCTACTAACTGCCATTGAAGATACTGATTTCCTCCAAACATCCATAATCGGTTCAGTGAGAGCCTCATTAAACGGCAAGAGTGGCTCTGCAGCAGCTAAAGCCGGATGTAAAACTTCTGTGAGAATATCGGTTTTCATCTCAGCGGCAGGCAACGGGAAATCTAAAAAGTCAGCTGCCTTTCTTACCACGGAGTAAAATGAAGCAGCCTTCTCAGTGAATTCACCTGGAGAAGCCAAGTCACACTCTGGGGAAGTATCATGACCGCTGGTAGAGTCCAAGGCCTGAAAATCCGCCAGGGGCTCTGTGATCTCGCCTTCCTCTAGGAGCTGCCTCTGATATTCTTGCTCCTCGAAAAGTCTGAGGGCCTTCCTCCTCGAGCGCAACCTAGCCTCTATCCTCGGCATCGATAAAGAATTAGCCGACGACCCCGGCTGACGCTGAACTTCCGATTCTTCCAACGCCGGATCCCTCGGCGCCATGGAAAGACAAGCTCTCATCACCGGTGTCGATTGGAGTTGTGGCGAAGTCGATGGCGCCACCGGAACAGCCGAAAACACCGGCGTCGAAGGTTTCCTCGGAGACATCAAAGGCACCGGTGCCGGACCAGCCCCTTCTACTGGGCAGTGGCTGATGTTGTGCAGGATTTCTTCAGTTACTGAGCCACTTAGTTGGCAGGTCTTTGCCCCTGCTATCCTTTGCCTGAGCATGCTGTGCGTGAAAGATGGCAGGATCCTTAGGCAGTAGGTGAGATATCTGCTCATGACCCTCAAATGTAGTGCTATTTTCAGATATTCCTGCAGTCTTAGGGCTTTGTAGCTGTTTAGTATGGCCCAGGCACGCCTGTGATGTTCTAAGGTGGCTCTGTCCTCCAGTGAGGAAATTATTTTCATTATTTTATGGACAGCTTTTTAAAAAACTTCAGGCCTTCGGCCAGCTCAAATTGATTTATTATTATTATTCTCAATTGAGGTATTCACATCCAGCAAGCAGTGGTGTGGTACGTGGTGACAGAGAGATGCCACGGAGAGGCGGAGCACAAGCAGGCAGCAGGAAGGCAGCGCGGTAGCGTGACAGTGTGCTCCTTTCCTCACTCCTCATTTCCGGCTGGGAAGAGCTGGGAAGAACCGGGAAGAACTGGATGCCGTGGGGAGTGGAGAGATGCCGTGAGAGAGGCAGAGCTACCGTGCAGGCAGGTAACAGGAAGGGAGCACGGTAGCGCAGCAGAGTGCCCTCCTTTCCTCACACCCGGCCGGGAAGAACCGGGAAGCACCGGACTCCGCGGAGAGACACTGCGAGAGAGGCGGAGCGACTGTGCAGGCTGCATGGTAGCATGGCAGAGTGTGCTCCTTTCCCCACGGCCGGCAAGGGAGAGGCTCCTGTTGGGTCCCAGCAGGGGCCCGTGGTGCGGAGAGGCGGAGCCTCGTAAGGCAGCACGATCAGGCGCACTCCTCCCCCTGAAGCTGGGGCCCAGTGGGTCAAATTGGGCAGAATTGGGCAGTCTGCCTGAGGAAGTCATCGATAACAAAGTAAAAGGTCAGCGGGCCCGTGCAGCTGAGACAGTTAGGACAAGGCTGCAGCTGTCACTTGAGACAGTAAGATAACCACCGGCAGAGGGGGAAAGAGGAAGAGACCCCCATTGCGGATCATTCGAGCAGCACTGAGGAAGAACTAAAGAGCCAGCCTGCGCAGAGTTTACAGGTTAGCAGAACGTGGTGTGCAGTGGGCGGAAGAGAGCTGGGTGAACCGGGAGTTGAGGGGAACTTGTATTCCAGACATTGAGACACTGTGGCTTGTTGCTGTTTCCTAGTTTATCACTCTTTTCCTTACTCATTTTCACCTGGGCCTGCTTTGCTCTAGAGACAGCAGCAGGGTGCAGCAGGAAAAGCCACATTGAGTTCTGTACTAGGTCCTGGTGGAACGGCAAATAAAATTCTTGAAAGCAATTATTGGTCTGCTTGGAGAGTGCACTTAGGAGCAAAGTAGAATAAAAAGGAGTAAAGGATCAGAATTAATAAAATGACTTCTAAACGCATGAGAAGGAGCAGGTCTTTCCTCAGTCGGGCCTGTAAAAAAACTAAATAGAACCCCTTTAGAATAAGGGTATTCAGAATTTGAACGTAAAATATTTGAACTCTATCCTCCCATTTGTCCAAAAGGACCCATGTGAGATTTTGGTTGGCAAGGGGGAAAATTATCTCGGTACCAACAATAACATCTCCCAAGGTTCCAACCATGATAATGATTTAAATCTCTTGATAGATCAGGGTGCTGCTGACAAAGGGAGGGGGGGTTAGTTGATGTCATCGCCTCCCCTCTCTTTATTGGGGCCCACCAAGCTGAAGTTCGGGAATTTACCCTCCCCGACATTGACCCGGATGAGGTGCCAGGACCTAGAATTGTTCCTCCATCCCAGCGACGCCCGTAGTAGTTCAATCTAATTCTTGCACGACCATTTTAAAACATTTTAGTACTACTCCTTCGGACCACTTCCTTTGGGATTTAAGGACTTCAAAAACCCCGGATTTGGTCTGTACAGGGAACTTTTCTAATTGTCTGCCGGATCAACACATAGGGGGTCATTCCAACCCTGGCGGTCGGTGTTAAAGCGGCGGCTAACCCGCCAACAGGCTGGCGGTTAAAAAAATGGAATTCTGACCCTGGCGGAAACCGCCAACAGAAACCGCCAACAGACAGGCGGGAGTCAATGTACCGCCCACCCTATCACAACCCACCAATCCGCCACCTTTTCCGGGGCGGTAGCCCCGCCGATAAAAACACGGCGGAAACAGACATTTCAAACGGAAAACGCTCACTTCCATACACCCCACGAGGAATCTGGACAGCATGGAACCCGAACTACACATCCTACTAGCTATTGTATTCCTGCTCCTCTACCAGGAGCACAAACGCCGGCGCAGAAGACTACGGTGAGTACTGCACCTACGACACTGGGGAGGGGGGAGGAGAAAATATTACGGGCACACATACGCTACACACCCACCACCACCCTCACCCACTACAACACACACATCAATGCATAGCAATACATCACTGTTACAACCCCCACCCCCCGGAAGAATGCAAAGACGAAATGAAATGATCATAAACAGTCGAATATATTGTATTATTGGCATATAAAAATATCACACATTTAAAACTAATATATACATAAATATTAAAAGTCCGATACTTTTAGCAGTCATTGTCCGTGGACCACTGGGCCCAAATCACATGGGCAAGGCCCACACAGGATACCTGACACCAACGGAGAGAACACTGCAGGGGCATCAGATAGAAAAACTACAGGCACCTCAGGGGGAAGGGAATGGGGGGCACCTCAGCCACATGAGTACACGACGCCAGATCCACGAGGGGCCTCCATGGCCACTGTCCCATCCTGGGGAGTGCAAAGCCACAGTCTCTCAAGTCCATACAGTGGGTGGCTTGCCCACTGTATCATCCTGGGGAGTGCAAAGCCACAGTCTCTCAAGTCCATACAGTGGGTGGCTTGCCCACTGTACCATCTTGGGGAGTGCAAAGCCACAGTCTCTCAAGTGGATGACAGTGTCCACTGGTTCAGGAGGGGGACTGGTGCCCAGAGTGCTTCGTGCAGCCCTGCCCGACACAGATGGGGCACTGCCCCTTCCGCCAATGGGCCAGCGGTGCTTGAGATGAAGGGCCCAGTTGAGCGGTGCTTGAGATGAAGGGCCCAGTGCAGCGGTGCTTGAGATGAAGGGCCCAGTGCAGCGGTGCTTGAGATGAAGGGCCCAGTGCAGCGGTGCTTGAGATGAAGGGCCCAGTGCAGCGGTGCTTGAGACGGCGGTGCCCAGCGGAGCGGTGCTTGAGATGAAGGGCCCAGTGCAGCGGTGCTTGAGACGGCAGTGCCCTGTTCAGCGGTGCTTGAGATGAAGGGCCCAGTTCAGCGGTGCTTGAGATGAAGGGCCCAGTGCAGCGGTGCTTGAGACGGCGGTGCCCTGTTCAGCGGTGCTTGAGATGAAGGGCCCAGTGCAGCGGTGCTTGAGATGAAGGGCCCAGTGCAGCGGTGCTTGAGACGGCGGTGCCCAGCGGAGCGTTGCTTGAGATGAAGGGCCCAGTGCAGCGGTGCTTGAGATGAAGGGCTCAGTGCAGCGGTGCTTGAGATGAAGGGCCCAGTGCAGCGGTGCTTGAGACGGCGGTGCCCAGCGGAGCGGTGCTTGAGATGAAGGGCCCTGTTCAGCGGTGCTTGAGACGGCAGTGCCCTGTTCAGCGGTGCTTGAGCTGAAGGGCCCAGTGCAGCGGTGCTTGAGATGGCTGGCCTGCTGCCGGACTTGTCGGGCGTGCTGCCCTTCACACCCTTCCCTGGTCGTCTGTGGCCCTTTCCCACCTTTGGCGGTGTGCCAGGTGGCACCCCACTTCCAGCCGGAGCCAGGGTAGGGATTTTGGTCCCTGGTGTCCTTGGCCTCTCGCGCCGGGCACTGTAATCTTTGGGTGTTTTTCCGGGGGTGGGCTGGCCGTGCCTTGGCTCCTAGCAGAACTAGTTGCCCTTGAGGGCGGGGGACTCCACAGTCCTTGGACAACAGTCTTGATAGGTCCTGGTTTGGTGGTGGCTGAGGTGCTGATTGCAGTCTTATTCGATGGACGGGGTGGGGGAGTTGTTGGAAAGAGGTCAAGTTTGGAAAGGAAAATCAATTTGGAAAGAGAGGGACGGCTAGGTGTAGTGGGTATGGGAGTGGAGGAAGAGGATGTGGTTGTAGGAGTGTGAAGTCTGGTGTCTTTGGGTGCAGGTGCTTAGGCTGGAGGCTGTCGTGAGGTGGATGGCTGTTGGGTGGGTGGCTGCCTGCGTTTGTGTGGTTTGGAAGAGGGGGTGACAGACACACTGGGACAGGACACAGGGGACGTGTAAATGGTAGTGGGGGTGGTGCTTCACGTGTGCGGAGTGTTCTGGTGGGTGTGCTGGTGATGGACGTAGTGGCTGAAGATGTTGTGCATGCAAGTGTGAGTGGAGACGTCACAGGGAGGGAGGAGGGAGACGAGGAGGAGGGGGACACAGTGGAGGCAGTGGGTGTTGGTGTGTCTGCATGTGGATGTTGCTTGTGTGAATGCTTGTGTGATGTGTGGTGCTTATGTCTGGATGAGCTTCCCTTGGGTGTTGAGGTGTGTGCAGGCTGGTCTTTAGGTGTGTCTGGGATAGGCTGAGGTACAGGGGATTGGGTCTGGGTGGAGGAAGTTGGAGGGGGGAGGCTAGAGACAGGGACAATTGCTGCCGTCAGTGCTGAGGCCAGAGCGTTGAACGATCGCTGATGGGCAGCCTGACCCGAATGAATGTCCTCCAGGTATGCATTACTCCGGTGCACCTCCCTTTCTACACCCTGGATGGCATTCAAAAGGGTAGACTGCCCAACAATGATGGTCCTCAGGAGGTCAATGACCTCCTCACTGAGAGCAGCAGGGGTGACAGGGGCAGGGCCTGAGGTGCCTGGGGCGAAGGAGATGCCCCCCTTCCTGGGTGAGCGGGCACAGGGCAAACGCTGAGGGGCTGCTGGGAGGGCAGTGCTGGTGCGCTGGGTGCCGGCTGTACCTGTTGTTGCGGGGGGCACAGATGTTGCCGCCAACACAAGGGAGCTCCCTTCAGAGGACGAGTCGCTGCCACTGACATCAGCACGAGTCCCCGCTGTGGAGCTCCCCTCGCCCTCCGTCCCACTGGTGTACTCAGAGTCCGTTGCATGGCCCTCCAGGGCCATGTGGGATGCAGCTCCCTCGTGCTCCGATGCCACTTCTCCTCCGCCTGATAATGCTAATGCACACATGAACAGGAAGACCACAAAAAAGGGGGGGGGAGAAAGAAAGACATGTTGAGTGCATGCATAGGCGACACCGTTGGCGGAGAGGACAGACACAGAAGCCCCCTGCACTACGCGGCGCACTTGGGGTCCACTACTCAATCAGTGGGACATGGCCTACAAGCCTATGGACGACAACTGCACACATAGATGACACAGGGCCATGAATAGCTGTACTTGGCACCCTACAGAGGTGGGGGGCGGGGGCACAGGGCCATGCCTTACGGAGGGGCCTAGCCTACAGAAATCACCCTGGCCTAGGGATACCCACAGCCCACCTCCCCCACCCAGACACCTCCACTGCGCGCAAAGTCACCAGAATGAGAGTGTACTCACCCCCTTGTGTCTGCTGTGATGTCCTCGCGCGCCCATCCAAATCGGGGTAGGCCACTGCCAGGATCCGGGACATCAGGGGGGGTCAAAGTACGACTGGCACCCCTCCTACGTTGGGAGGCCATCCCCAGCTGAGCCTCCGCCGTCTTCCTGCTCCAGCGTCGGATGTCCTCCCACCTCTTCCGGCAGTGGGTGCCCTGTCTGTTGTGGACCCCCAGGGTCCGGACGTCCTTGGCGATGGCACGCCAAATAGCGACTTACTGGTGGGCGCTGACCAATGTGACATGTACAGGGGGAGAAAAAAAATCATCACCTTCTGCATGCTTGATGTGAGTGCCACCCCCACCCCCATCCCCACCCTTGCCATGTGGCCAATGCTCTCATATGTCGTCTGATGCATGCCTCAATTGCTCCCCTCCCCACCATCTTTCATCCACCCGACTCAACCCAGGCATTGCCCACAAAGCATGGTCCCAGTGTACTTACCTGTTGGTCTGGAGGACCGTAGAGTGGCGCATACTGGGGGAGGACCCCATCCACGAGTTTCTCCAATTCTTCAGAAGTGAAGGCAGGGGCCCTTTCCCCAGTCGCAGCAGCCATTGTCTCTTCCAGACCGAGGTCACAGCAGCACTTGCAGTGTAGGTCCTCTCCTGTGGAAGATCAGGTATCGAGGGATTAAGTAGATAGAAAATGGCGGTCACGCCCGCGGCGGTGCGTACCGCGGCGGTGCGTACCGCGACCGCCGGCGCACATCATCATTGGCTCGTGAAACCCATAGGGTTCAATGTTAACCAATGCGGCTTTGCACCGCGGTCTTCGACCGCCTACCGCCACGGTGTGCCACGCCAGCGCATTGACCTCACATCCCATTGTCACACTTCACAGGTCAGGCAGCCGCCATTTCAAGGGCCCACATGGCTTAATTTCTACTGCGTCACACATACCTAGGCCTTTCCTCAACACTCATACAAACCATTCAATGCATAGTGAATCGTGTTATGTGCAAGCTGTGGGAACGTACCTGTGGGTTGATTGACTCTGTGCTCGCTGTTGTCCTTCCTAGGCACCGTCCGCTGGGCAATGCGAGGAGATGGAGGAATCTTCCTGTGTACAGACCGCTGGTGGACCTGTCGACAATGGAGGAACGACATGTCATTCTGACATACAGGCTTGACCGAGCCACTATACATGAACTGTGTGCATAGCTGGAGGCAGACCTGAAGTCACCCATCCACCAACCGACAGGGATCCCCCCTCTAGTGCAGGTGCTGTCAGTACTCCATTTCTTCGCAAGTGGGTCATTTCAAACAACAGTGGCAATATCATCAGGGAAGTCTCAACCTATGTTTTCCAAGGTGTTGTCCAGAGTGTTGTCTGCCCTGCTCAAACACATGCAGAGCTACATCGTTTTCCCTGAGGTGGGGGATTTGCCTACAGTGAAGGGTGATTTCTATGCCCTTGGACATATCCCCAACATCATAGGTGCCATTGATGGGACACATGTGGCTTTGGTACCCCCCAGCAGGAGTGAACAGGTGTACAGGAACAGGAAAAGTTATCATTCAATGAATGTACAGATGGTCTGTTTGGCAGACCAGTACATCTCCCATGTTAATGCCAAGTTCCCTGGCTCAGTGCATGACGCCTACATCCTGCGGAATAGCAGCATCCCATATGTGATGGGTCAACTCCAGAGGCACTGGGTGTGGCTATTAGGGGACTCTGGTTACCCCAACCTGTCCTGGCTACTGACCCCAGTGAGGAATCCCAGGACCAGGGCAGAGGAACGGTACAATGAGGCCCATGGGCGGACCAGGAGGGTGATCGAACGCACCTTTGGCCTCCTGAAGGCCAGGTTCGGGTGCCTCCATATGACAGGTGGATCCCTAATGTACTCACCAAAGAAGGTGTGCCAGATCATCGTGGCCTGCTGTATGCTTCACAACCTGGCTTTGCACCGCCAGGTGCCTTTTCTGCAGGAGGATGGTCCAGATGGTGGTGTTGTAGCAGCTGTGGAGCCTGTGGAGAGTGAAGAAGAGGAAGCCGAAGAGGACGACATAGACAACAGGAACACAGTAATAGAGCAATATTTTCAGTGACACACAGGTAAGAGTGCACACCGGCATATTACATTTACTTGAAGACTCCTACCTCTCTACTGTCTGACTTTTTCCTCCAGTGTATGGTAACTGTGTTGTGACTTTCCCTTCCGTTTTCAGAGATGTGGGCCCCACTGCGTGACATCTGCTTTGTTTCCCCATGGACTACAGCTGTGTGACAGCGGTTTGTTGGCATCACAATGTGAATAAAAATGTTGGCACTGTCATGTCTAATACATTTGTTAAAATCACAGACAGACTCCAGATTGTTTATGTGCAATAAGTGTGTTTATTCAAGTGCTCCAATTTGGATGGGTGGTTGCAAATCGGTGAGGGGTGATGGTGGAGGATTGTCCATGGCAGAGTCCAGACTATCAGGTTCACAGGTGCATTGTCCAAATGCCTGTGGGAAGTGGAGCAGGGGCAGTTTAAGGTTGGACAGGGTGACAATGTGGGACAGTGGGATGACAATCAGGGCGGTATCCTTTGCTGGCGGGGGTCTTGACATGTTACTCTGTCTTCTTCCTGGATCTCTGGGCCCGCTTGCGGGGTGGTTCTCCTTCTGCAGGGGGTGGGGTTCTGGTGGCCTGTTGGTCTTGTGTCGGGGCCTCCTGTCCACTAGCGCCGGCGGAGGTGGTAGCCAGTTCTTGGTCCATGCTAGTGACAGGGGCCCTTTGAGGTGCCACAGTGTTCCGCAATGTGGTGATTAACTCATTCAGGGCCACTACGATGGTACCCATGGCGGAACTGATGTTTCTCAGTTCCTCCCTGAACCCCATATACTGTTGCTCCTGCAGAAGCTGGATCTCCTGAAACCTGGCCAGGACCGTCGCCATCGTCTCCTGGGAGCGGTGGTATGCTCCCATGATGGAGGAGAGGGCCTCGTGGAGAGTGGGTTCCCTTGGCCTGTTCCCCCCCTGTCGCACAGCAGCCCTCCCAGTTCCCCTGTTTCCCTGGGCCTCTGTCCCCTGGACCGTGTACCCACTACCACTGCCCCCAGGTCACTGTTGTTGTTGGGGTGGTGGATTAGCCTGGGTTCCCTGTAGTGGTGGACACACCGCTGATTGACGTGTCCTGGGGACAGAGGTATGGGCCAGCTGGGTGGGTGCTGTGCTGGTGTTCCCAGAGGGGAGAAGGTCTGCTGTGGCCTGTGACTGTCTGAGGGGAACCGACTGTCCCGAGCTCCCCGATGGACCGGGCTGGTCATCTAGATCCAGGGAGACAGAGCTGCTGTCATCACTGTGGGCCTCTTCTGGGGGTGGAGTGGACATTTGTGGACCCTCCTGCGCGGTGACCTGGCGTTCGGGTCCTGCAGGGGTATAAAAGTATGGTTATTGCTTCTGTGTGTGCCAATGGCGTGCAATGGGTGGGTGCCCGTGTACCCCAGTGCTGGCATTCCTTTGTGGGGGCTGTTGTGAAGGTGTTTTGGAGGGGAGGGGGGTGATGGGGATGTGCATTGGGCATGCTTT
Source organism: Pleurodeles waltl (assembly GCF_031143425.1). Classification (NCBI taxonomy): domain Eukaryota; kingdom Metazoa; phylum Chordata; class Amphibia; order Caudata; family Salamandridae; genus Pleurodeles; species Pleurodeles waltl. Next base: position 315,803,837 of record NC_090442.1, on the reverse strand, counting down.
GGTGTTGGGTGGCCATGCTTTGGGGTCGCATGCAGGGCTAAGTTTTGGGATGGGTGGGTTGTGATGGTGAGACATTTGCAAGGGGTAGTTGTGATGGGGTGGGGGTATGAGTTGGCATGCAGGTGGGGTGGGGGGGATGAAGTAGTGAAGATGAGACTTGCCAGAGTCCATTCCTCCGCCTACTCCTGCGAGGCCCTCAGGATGCAGGATGTTCAAGACCTGCTCCTCCCATGTTGTAAATTGTGGGGGAGTAGGTGGAGGTCCGCCGCCAGTCCGCTGCACCGCAATGTTGTGCCTTGATACCATGGAACGCACCTTCCCCCGTAGGTCGTTTCACCTCTTCCTGATGTCGTCCCGATTTCTTGGGTGCTGTCCCACAGCGTTGACCCTGTCGACTATTCTGCTCCATAGCTCCATCTTCCTGGCAATGGTGGTGTGCTGCACCTGTGTCCCGAACAGCTGTGGCTCTACTCGTACAATTTCCTTCACCATGACCCTGAGTTCATCATCTGAGAACCTGGGGTGTCTTTGAGGTGCCATGGGGTGGTGTGGGTGGTGTGTGGGATGGATTGTGTGGTGCTAAGTGTGGTGATGTGTATTGTTGTGTTGTGTGAAGTGCGTGCTAATATTGCAGGGTGACAGTGACTTGGGCGTCTGGGTGCTCGGATGTCTTTTCTTGGTGCGTGTTCACGAATCTCTAGGAGTGGAAGTTTGTGGGTGATGTGGGTGGGTGTTTTATATTGTATTGGGTGTGTGGGAGTGGTGTGTGTATGTGTATCAGGTATGGGTATTTCGAATTGTCCAATGTGGTAGTGTTTTGTACGAGTATGTGTATTTCGACTGCGGCGGTGTGTACCGCCAATAGAATACCGCGGTTGAAAGACTTCCGCATGGATTTGTGGGTCGTAATGGCATGGGCGTATTTCTGTTGGCGTGACGGTGGAGGTTTGGTCATCGCCAGTTTATCGCTGACCTTTGGTGTGGCGGACTTTTGTGGCTGTCGGTATTTTGGCGGTTTGCCTGTTGTGGGTCAGAATGACCGTGGCGGTTTACCGCGACCGCGGCTGTGTTATGGCGGTCTTCTGTCTGGCGGTAAGCGCCTTTTACCGCCGAGGTTGGAATGACCACCATAGTCCTTTCTGAATCCTTTAAGTGCCTCGAAAGAATCCTCTTGTCGATTCTGGAACTCCTTGAAAAATCTATAAAAAATTCTGATCACACCGAAAACATCCTAGTATCCATATTGAAGGTTTTATTAGCAAAATAAAATGTGAGCCATCTTTCTGACGAGTCGGCGAAGATGACTGTAAAGGATATAAGTCAATTATTGGGACTAAACATAAATGGTACTTGTTTGCATTCCTCAATTGTTGGGGATTTGGCGAACATAGGTGATATGTCCACCCATTCCAATAAAGGAACCCAAGCGGGAAAATCACAACTGGATAAAGCAGTTCCAACAAAAGCAAATCCTGCTTCCCAAGAGAGTGTGGTATATTCTCTGGATAACCTCTTTTCCAGCACAAGTTCAGTGTGTAATACTCCACTTGTGGACCAAGATGTTCAGAAAAAGGAATTCGCTCTAAATTCTCGGGCGGCTCCATTCCCAATTTTCCTTCCTAAAGTTTACTCCTCCTTAAAGTCGATTGAACTGAATGGAAATAAGATTAAAAAAGCCAGTAAACCAATTAAGATAAGAGGGAAAAAGGCGGGGAAAAAAGGAATCGGCGAATCACTAAAAAGAAGGCGAAGAAGGTTATGTTTGAGGAAAGGGAGTATGTGGGATCTCCTGATGTGCAGGATCAGGTCCCCATAATGGAGAACTCCAAGAATGTCACTGAGGAGGCATTTCCAGTTTTACAGCAAGTTCCAGATATGGATTCATTGTGAGATCACCGACAGATTACCCGTCGTGTTTTCTGAAAATAGAGGAACTCAAATTAATTGAGAGTAGCAATATTGTGAGGGTATTTCTTGACCACAGTATAGGTGAGTGTAAGGCAGAGGTTTGCTTCACCTCTAAAACAGTTTTGAAATTAATTTTGGTCAATTGTGCTTAACTTCAACGCAGAGGTATAGATGTTATCCCAGTTTGGGATAAGGTAACATACTTCGGTGGGCAGTATTCTATTCATGGTCTAGGCTCCTTGAATAGTAATTCGAACTGGGGGGTGGGGGGGAAATGCCCATCATCCTCTGGCGAAATTGTGCAAGTTTCTTTATTCCAGGGTGCAAGGGTGGTGAAGGTTTTGAAAAGTCCCCTACATCAGGTCACCAGTCTTAAACATAAAAATTGGATTTGGTTGGCGTGGGCTTTGAATAGGTCTCAGACGAAAGGTAAGTTGATACAGTCGAGTTACTAACCCTGACCTCTCATTGATCTCTTGGAAGTCTGCAGGATCGGGGAAACATCTAGGAAAATTAAATGTAATTTGTTCATTGAAGATTAATTTGATATGCATTCAAGAGACCTGGTGTTTAAATGATTTTCCATGCCCTGGTTACACGGTTTTAAGCAAAAAAGCACTACCCTCAAAAAAAGGGTGCGCCAAAGGGGGGTATAGCTGTGCTTTTAAGCTATACTGTAGATATATTTGGGAATTCGTCAGTCTTCCAACACTACAAATCTCTTTCAAATAGTGAGAATCCATGTTTGTGGGAAGAAGGGTATAAAATTCCCCTTGACCATCGTAAATGCATATATTCCTCCTGAAAAGGAATTTGACATTATCCTTCAACAGATGCTTAACCAAATTTTTGCCTTAGGAAATTCTTTTGACTTAATTATATTGGGGGATTTAAACTGCAAAATTTCAAATGCCTCCCTCCACATCCATTGTGACCCAGAAAGGGAAAAAGCGTTGAATAGCCCGCCCATCCTATTTCCTCCCAGAATCAGGACAGATAAAAGGGGACATATCTTTTGAAAGGTCTGAGGTCCTTTAGTGGTATTATACTGAGTGGGCGTTTCTGTTCAGACTTTCCCGTAGCCTATTCGCATAAGTCCCCTGTGAGTAGTTCTATTATTGACTATATCTGCACCTCGTATAATATCGCTCAAATAGTCTAGGATATGGTAATAATAGATACCACGTACAGCGACCACATGATTCTAAAACTCACCTTAAAAAATCAGCTAGTTGCGGTAGATCCTTGGTCTATAAAAGGCGTAAAACCTATCATTAATGGGAAAAACAAGAGAATGTATTGTTCTACAGCTAAAATAACATTGTTGAAGCCACTGTTGGAAAATATTGTGGAAAATATGGAGGTTTGGGGGAAGGACCCCTTAATATATTTTCTAAATTAATGAGACATAATATTACGTGTAATCAGCCTGAGTGCAGCATACCTGAAAAAAAAGCTCAGTTACCAATTGTGAATCTGAACAGAGAAATTAACAAACTGGTAATGTGACAGCTTGAGTGCAAGACTATGGAAAGGAGTAGGAAAGTATCACTCCTTAAGAGAAGAAGATCGTGGGTGAAATTGGCCATCTGAAGGAAATAAGCGGATCATAGGTGGATCGCATTGAGGGAAGCAGCTGCAATGAGAAACCCTAGTAAATTTTGGGCTATTATTTCCGAGGGGTGCAGAAATCGCAAAACTCTTTTTGCCCCCTCGATAGCAGAGGATGACTGGATGCTGTATAGTCAGGCCCTTTATGCTGAGAACCGGGTCGTGGACCCTGGAAAAGTGGAGACAGCATTAAACTGGGAGGGGGAAGTGGTCAATACGGGCTCACCCTCCATGTCTGAGCTATAGGGGATTATAAATTCAATGCGCTCATCGGGTGCCATGGGTCCCGATGAGGTTCTGATGACACTAATTAAAAGGGAGCCTTCGCTTTGGGCAAGGCTTCTTCACCCAGTATTTTGCGCATGCTACTCTCAAGGTAATATCCCGAAATCTTGGACGGATAGTATCATACTCCCCTTATACAAAAAGGGAGAAAGAACAGCACCTTTAAACTATCAACAAATTGCCTTGTTAGACGCAACGGGCAAGATATTTGCGAAAAGTATCCTAACACAATTAACTGAGTGGGAAGAGGAAAATGATATTCTTCCGGTGGAAAAGCCAGGCTTTAGAAAGGCCCACAATACCTTAGATAACATCTTAATAATGCAAACAATAATTGACAAATATGTCCAGACAAGGGGGGGAGTAGTGTATGCAGCATTTATTGACTACTCCACCGCATTTGATATGGTGGATATAGGAAGTTGGCTCTGTATGTACTATTTCAAAGTAAGAAATAGCATGCACAGAGTCCAAGGGTTCCCCTTAGAGGTAAGATAGTGTCAGAAAGAGATAATTCTAATGCTCTATTTTGTGGTAGTGTGGTAGAGCAGTAGGCTTATCAGAGGGTAGTGTTAAGCATTTGTTGTACACACACAGGCAATAAATGAGGAACACACATTCAAAGACAATTCTAATAGGTTTTTATATAGAAAAATATATTTTCTTAGTTTATTTTAAGAACCACAGGCTCAAGATTTACAAGTAATACTTCAAATGAAAGTTATTTCACTCAGGTATCTTAGGAACTTTGAATCAACACAATATCATGTACAGTTTTTGGAAAAATTGCAATAAGCTATTTTAAAACTAGACAGTGCAATTTTCAACAGTTCCTGGGGGAGGTAAGTTTTGGTTAGTTTTTGCAGGTAAGTAAAGCACTTACAGGGTTCAAAGTTGGGTCCAAGGTAGCCCACCGTTGGGGCTTCAGGGCAACCCCAAAGGTACTACACCAGAAGCTCAGGGCCGGTCAGGTGCAGAGGTCCAAGTGGTGCCAAAACGGATAGGCTTCAATGGAAATAGGGGTGCCCCGGTTCCAGTCTGCCAGCAGGTAAGTACCCGCGACTTCGGAGGGCAGACCAGGGGGGTTTTGTAGGGCACTGGGGGGGACACAAGTCAGCACAGAAAGTACACCCTCAGTGGCACGGGGGCGGCCGGGTGCAGTGTGCAGACAGGCGTCGGGTTCGCAATAGGTTTCAATGGGAGACCAGGGGTCTCTTCAGCGATGCAGGCAGGCAAGGGGGGGGCTCCTCGGGGAAACCACCACCTGGGCTAGGGAGAGGGCCACCTGGGGGTTGCTCCTGCACTGGAGGTCGGATCCTTCAGGTCCTGGGGGCTGCAGGTGCAGTGTGTTTCCCAGGCGTCGGGTTCTTTGAAGCAGGCAGTCACGGTCAGGGGGAGCCTCTGGATTCCCTCTGCAGGCATCGCTGGGAGGACTCAGGGGGGTCAACTCTGGCTACTCACAGGGTCGCAGTCGCTGGGGAGTCCTCCTTGAAGTGTTGATTCTCTGCAGGTCGAGCCGGGGGCGTTGGTGCAGAGTGGAAAGTCTCACGCTTCCGGCGGGAAACGTGTGGTCTTTAAAAGTTGCTTCTTTGTTGCAAAGTTGCAGTCTTTGTGGAACAGGGCCGCTGTCCTCGGGAGTTCTTGGTCCTTTTAGATGCAGGGTAGTCCTCTGAGGCTTCAGAGGTCGCTGGACCCTGGAGGACGCGTCGCAGTTGCAGTTTTTCTCGAAGTGGGGAGACAGGCCGGTAGGGCTGGGGCCAAAGCAGTTGGTGTCTCCGTCTTCTCTGCAGGGCTTCAGGTCAGCAGTCCTTCTTCGTCTTCAAGTTGCAGGAATCTCTCTTCCTCGGTTCTGGGGACCCCTAAGTACTCAATTTAGGGGTGTGTTTAGGTCTGGGGGGTTAGTAGCCAATGGCTACTAGCCCTGAGGGTGGCTACACCCTCTTTGTGCCTCCTCCCTGAGGGGAGGGGTGCACATTCCTCATCCTATTGGAGGAATCCTCCATCTGCAAGATGGAGGATTTCTAAAAGTCAGAGTCCCCTCATCTCAGGACACCTTAGGGGTTGTCCTGACTGGCCAGTGACTCCTCCTTCTTTTTCTTAATATCTCCTCCGGCCTTGCCGCCAAAAGTGGGGCCGTGGCCGGAGGGGGCGGGCATCTCCACTAGCTGGGATGCCCTGTGGTGCTGTAACAAAGGGGGTGAGCCTTTGAGGCTCACCGCCAGGTGTTACAGTTCCTGCAGGGGGAGGTGGGGAGCTCCTCCACCCAGTACAGGCTTTGTTACTAGCCACAGAGTGACGAACGCACTCTCCCTATGTGGCCAGCAACATGTCTGGGGTGTGGCAGGCTGGCAAAACTAGTCAGCCCACACTGGAAGTCGGGTATGTTTTCAGGGGGCATCTCTAAGATGCCCTCTGGGTGTATTTCCCAATAAAATGTACACTGTCATCAGTGTGCATTTATTGTGCTGAGAAGTTTGATACCAAACTTCCCAGTTTTCAGTGTAGCCATTATGGTGCTGTGGAGTTCGTGTATGACAGAAACCCAGACCATATACTCTTATGGCTACCCTGCACTTACAATCTCTAAGGTTTTGCTTAGACACTGTAGGGGCATAGTGCTCATGTACCTATGCCCTCACCTATGGTATAGTGCACCCTGCCTTAGGGTTGTAAGGCCTGCTAGAGGGGTGGCGTATCTATGCCATAGACAATGTGAGGTTGGCATGGCACCCTGAGGGGAGTGCCATGTCGACTTAGTCGTTTTCTCCCCACCAGCACACAGAAGCTGGCAAGCAGTGTGTCTGTGCTGAGTGAGTGGTCCGCAGGGTGGCATAAGACATGCTGCAGCCCTTCCCTGGCATCAGGGCCCTTGGTACCAGGGGTACCAGTTACAAGGGACTTATCTGGATGCCAGGGTGTGCCAATTGTGGAGACAAAGGTACAGTTTTAGGGAAAGAACACTGGTGCTGGGGCCTGGTTAGCAGGCCTCAGCACACTTTCAAATCATAACTTGGCATCAGCAAAGGCAAAAAGTCAGGGGGTAACCATGCCAAGGAGTCATTTCCTTACACAACCCCCCCCCCCAAACGAAAGAGGATGAGACTAACCTTTCCCAAGAGAGTCTTCATTTTCTAAGTGGAAGAACCTGGAAAGGCCATCTCCATTGGCATGGGCAGTCCCAGGTCTGTGTTCCACTATAAAGTCCATTCCCTGTAGGGAGATTGACCACCTCAACAGTTTTGGATTTTCACCTTTCATTTGCATTAGCCATCTGAGAGGTCTGTGGTCAGTTTGAACAACAAAGTGAGTACCAAAGAGGTATGGTCTCAGCTTCTTCAGGGACCAAACCACAGCAAAGGCCTCCCTCTCAATGGCACTCCAACGCTGCTCCCTGGGGAGTAACTTCCTGCTAATGAAAGCAACAGGCTGGTCAAGGCCATCATCATTTGTTTGGGACAAAACTGCCCCTATCCCATGTTCAGAGGCATCAGTCTGCACAATGAACTCCTTCGAGTAATCTGGAGCTTTTAGAACTGGTGCTGTGCACATAGCTTGTTTCAGGGTGTCAAAGGCCTGTTGGCATTCTATAGTCCAGTTTACCTTCTTAGGCATTTTCTTGGAGGTAAGTTCTGTAAGGGGTGTCACTATTGATCCATATCCCTTCACAAACCTCCTGTAGTAGCCAGTCAAGCCAAGGAATGCCCTGACTTGAGTCTGGGTTTTTGGAGCTACCCAGTCCAGAATAGTCTGGATCTTGGGTTGGAGTGGCTGAACTTGGCCTCCACCTACAAGGTGTCCCAAGTAAACCACAGTTCCCTGCCCTATCTGACATTTGGATGCCTTGATAGAGAGGCCTGCTGCTTGCAGGGCCTTCAAAACCTTCTTCAGGTGGACCAGGTGATCCTGCCAGCTGGAGCTAAAGACAGCAATATCGTCAAGATAAGCTGCACTAAAGGACTCCAAGCCAGCAAGGACTTGATTCACCAACATTTGGAAGGTGGCAGGGGCATTCTTTAAGCCAAAGGTCGTAACAGTAAACTGATAATGCCCATCAGGTGTGGAGAATGCTGTCTTTTCTTTTGCTCCTGTTGCCATTTTGATTTGCCAGTACCCTGCTGTCAAGTCTAAGGTACTTAAGTATCTGGCAGCACCTAGTTTGTCAATTAATTCATCTGCCCTTGGAATGGGATGGGCATCTGTCTTGGTGACAGAATTAAGTCCTCTGTAGTCCACACAAAACCTCATCTCTCTCTTACCATCCTTGGTGTGAGGTTTGGGGACTAAGACCACTGGGCTAGCCCAGGGGCTGTCAGAGTGCTCAATGACTCCAAATTCCAGCATCTTGTGGACTTCCACTTTGATGCTTTCCTTAACTTGGTCAGATTGTCTGCAAATTTTGTTTTTGACAGGCATGCTGTGTCCTGTGTCCACATCATGGGTACACAGGTGTGTCTGACCAGGGGTTAGGGAAAAGATCTCAGCAAACTGCTGTAAGACTTTCCTACATTCAGATTGCTGTTGGTCAGAGAGGGTGTCTGAATTGATCACTCCATCTACTGAGCCATCTTTAGGGTCTGTGGAGAGGAGATCAGGGAGAGGTTCACTCTCAGCTTCCTGGTCCTCATATGTTACCATCAACAGATTCACATCTGCCCTGTCATGAAAGAGTTTGAGGTGGTTCACATTGATCACCCTTTTGAGGGTACTGCTAGTGCCTAGGTCTACCAGGTAGGTGGCCTGACTCTTTCTCTCTAGCACTGGGTAAGGGCCACTCCATCTGTCTGAAACTCAACCATAGCAGCCTTTTGGTCATGCCACATCCTCTGGAGTTGCTGGCTGGCCTCAAGGTTTTTGCTTGCCTTTTCCATGTACTCTGCCATCCTGGAACGTAGGCCTAGTACATAGTCCACTATATCTTGTTTAGGCTCAGGAAGAGGTCTCTCCCAGCTTTCTTTTACAAGAGCTAGTGGTCCCCTTACAGGATGGCCAAACAGAAGTTCAAGGGGGGAAAACCCTACTCCCTTCTGAGGCACCTCTCTGTAGGCGAAAAGCAGACATGGCAAGAGGACATCCCATCTCCTTTTGAGCTTTTCAGGAAGCCCCATGATCATGCCTTTCAATGTCTTGTTGAATCTTTCTACGAGACCATTGGTTTGTGGATGGTATGGTGTGGTGAATTTGTAAGTAACCCCACACTCAGTCCACATATGCTTCCGGTATGCTGACATGAAGTTGGTACCCCTGTCAGACAGCACCTCCTTAGGAAATCCCACTCTGGTAAAGATACCAATGAGTGCTTTAGCTACTGCAGGGGCAGTAGTGGACCTAAGGGGAATTGCTTCAGGGTATCTAGTAGGATGATCCACTACTACTAGTATGTATTGGTTCCCTGAGGCAGTGGGAGGTTCAAGTGGACCCACTATGTCCACACCCACTCTTTCAAAGGGGACCCCCACTACTGGAAGTGGAATGAGGGGGGCCTTTGGGTGTCCACATGTCTTACCACTGGCTTGACAGGTGGCACAGGAGACACAAAACTCCATTACCTTCTGGGACATGTTGGGCCAATAGAAATGGTTGACTAACCTCTCCCATGTCTTGGTTTGTCCCAAATGCCCAGCAAGTGGAATATCATGAACTAAGGTGCAGAATGAACTTCCTAAACTCCTGAGGCACTACCACTCTCCTAGTGGCACCCTGTTTGGGATCTCTTGCCTCAGTGTAGAGGAGTCCATCTTCCCAATAGACTCTATGTGTTCCAGTGATTTTTCCTCGGTCTCTTCAGCAGCTTGTTGCCTAAGGCCTTCAAGACAGGGACATGTTTCTAGCCCCTTACACAACTGTTACCTTGTGGGTCCCCCTGGGCCTAGGAGCTCAACCTGGTAAGGTTCTAACTCCATGGGTTCAGTTCCCTCAGAAGGCAGAACTTCTTCCAGGGAAGAGAGGTTCCCTTTCTTTTGTTGTGTTGAAGCTGGTTTCCCAGTCTTCTTTCCTTTTCTCTTGGAGGGTTGGGCCATTATTCTAGGCTCCAACACCACTTTTTCACCCAGAGCCTTGCACTGTGCCCTTGTCTTGACACACACCAGTTCAGGAATTCCCAGCATGGATGCATGGGTTTTGAGTTCTACCTCAGCCCATCAGGGGTGTGGAATTTATTAAAATATCTACTTGTCCAGGGGACAGGTTGCTTCTCAAATCTACTTGTCCTGTAAAAAGATCTACTTGTCCCTTTGGTGCCATGTAGTGTGGCGACAATTTATGGCAGCAATCTCATTATGTAAGAGCTCTGATAATAGCGTCTCTGATTATGCCAGGGCTACTACCTTAGTAGGGCTTGAATACTTGCAGTTTCAATCCCTACTGTAGCAATTTCCTTATTTTTCCACCATTCTGCAGATCTGCATACTGGGGCTGGAGGAAGCAGTAAGCAATAGTTCCAGGGCTGGAATGCCTTTGAGTCTGCAAACCTACTAACCTCCATGTTTTAAAGATTTTCACCAGCTTCTCTCTAATATTTTCCCATAATAAGAAAGGTTGGACATTTACTCCTGACAATGGCAGAATTAGAACTTCTTCCAGGGTTGGGAAGAAAGTGGCTGGAGGGAAAATTAACTTGCAAATGCTCAATAGATTTTCACATGAGCAAATCTACACATCGTATTTACCCATGCTAAAATACAGTTCACAAATATTTTATAGGGGTACGACATATACCATGGGTGCACTTTTGTGACTTTCTTTAAGAATTTGGGGCCACATGTCAGTAGGTTCAGATTTGCGACCCGCAAATTGCGAGTCAGAGAGACTCGCAATTTGCGAGTCGCAAATCCGAATGTAGGATGGTGTCCCTGACACCATCTGTGATTCGCAAGGGCTTCGCAAATGCCCACCTCATGAATAATCATGAGGTGGGTCGCAATTTGCGACCCCCTTGCGAATGGCGGCCCTCACAGGGATGGTGGCCTGCTGGAGACAGCAGACCACCATGTCTGTGACTGCTTTTTAATAAAGCAGTTTTTTTGTTTTTTTTGTAATGCAGTCCGTTTTCCTTAAAGGAAAACGAGATGCATTACAAAAACGAAAAATGAAATGTTTTCGTTTCATTTTTTCAGAGCAGGCAGTGTTCCGCAGGACCACTGCCTGCTCTGAAAAAATGTTTACAGTGACATTCACAATGGGGAAGGGGTCCCATGGGGACCCCTTCCCTTTAGCGAAAGTGTTAGCACCCATTTGAAATGGGTGCAAACTGCGATTGGTTTGCGCCCGCGTTCGCGGTCACAAAACAATCCTACATTGCACTGCGAGTCGCAATTAGGAAGGGAACACCCCTTCCTAATTGCGAGTCGCAAACCTGTTTTGCGATTCGGTAACCAGGTTACCGAATCGCAAAACTGGGTTTGTGCATCGCAATGTGCTTTTTGCACGCCACAAACAGCGAAAGTCGCTGTTTGCCACATGCAAAAAGCTACCTACATGTGGGTCTTGGTCCCTAATTAGGTCTGGTGTTAACAAAACATTTTGTTTTTTATTAAACTTCTATTTCTCTCTCTTTCGGCTGGCTTTACTGTGAGCGATCACATTCTGCTCTTCCACAAGGAGCATATTGGCACACAAAGTAGTTTTGTTCAGTGTCAGGAACTACAGTGGCAATCAGTGACGTAACAAAACTGGAGGGTGCCCCTTTGAAAAGAACATGGAGGAGCCCCCTCTCCAGACTCACTCAGGCCAGGTGCTGAAGGGGCCCCCAGGAGGGCGGCTGCGGGGCCTTTGTTATGCCACTGGTGGCAACGTGTGCTTTTAGAGTTAAAACATTTTTTGGTTTTTTTTTTGCCAGTGTTTGTTACAGTGTTGAGGGCCTGATAGCTCCCACAACAATAAAGTGTTACAAAAGCCATGTCAAAACAAGACACGCATTGATGAAACTAAAAGACTTATAAAAATATGTCAGATCAGTTGGCTTTGTCAGTGTTTGTTTATTTTCATGCTTCCCATAATCGTGTTGAAAATGATTACACTGATTCTCCATTAGAAATATTTTTGGGAAATACTAGCATGCACCAACACATTTTACTAAATGACACTTCATTTGCATCTAATCAGAGAGCATTCTGGGAGCATTATACTTAGCCTCCTAGCCTAAACTTTTCAAACATGTGCATACACGTTTTTTTTTTTTGCACTGGAACCAACGTCAGTAGTGAAGTGTGACCTTAAAACATTTATTTACAGCACTCACCCTAATAATGAAGGATTTCAAATAATGAACCATAAATACAAGTTCGAACAGCATTATCTTTTGGAAACATATTACCTCAACTGCAGAGAGTTCCACTCTCTGTAAACAGGCAGCCAAAGGGTTTGTGCTGCAGAGGGTTGGGCCTACTTGTCCCAAGGACAAAGTAAACATAAAAACTTGTTGCCCTTGACCCCAAACAAGATGTCCCGGGCGTCGGGCGATAGGAATTCCACATCCCTGGCCCATGCTGAGGACTCCAGGTCATTTCCAAGCAAACAGTCTACAGGGATATTTGAGGAGACCACTACCTGTTTCAGGCCATTGACCCCTCCCCACTCTAAAGTTACCATAGCCATGGGATGTACTTTAGTCTGATTGTCAGCGTTGGTGACTGGATAAGTTTGTCCAGCCAGGTATAGACCTTGGGAAACCAGTTTTTCTGTCACCATGGTGACACTGGCACCTGTATCCCTCAGGCCTTCTACACTAGTCCCATTAATTAAGAGTTGCTGCCTGTATTTTGCATATTAGGGGGCCAGGCAGCCAGTGTGGGTAAGTCCACCCCACCCTCAGAAACTAATGTAGCTTCAGTGTGAACCCTGATTTGCTCTGGGCACACTGTTGATCCCACCTGAAGACTGGCTATTCCAGTGCTAACTGGAGTAGAGTTTGAAGTGGAACCTTTCTTGGGACAGGCCTTGTCTCCAGTTTGGTGTCCCTGCTGATTACAGCTACGACACCAGGCCTTTTTGGGATCAAAGTTTTTATCCTTGTACCCAAAATTGGATTGTGAAGAGGCTTTGGACCCTCCCTCCTGAGCAGGTTTTTGGGGCCCTGTAGAAGACTCTTTACTTTTACCCTTGGATGTCTCAACCCTCTTCCCCTGGGGAGTCTTTGTGACCCCTTTCTTTTGGTCACCCCCTGTGGAAGTCTTGGTCACCCTAGTCTTGACCCAATGGTCCGCCTTCTTTCCCAATTCTTGGGGTGAAATTGGTCCTAGGTATATCAGATGCTGATGCAGTTTATCATTGAAACAATTACTTAATAGGTGTTATTTCATAAACAGATTGTACAGCCCATCATAATTACTTACACTACTGCCATTAATCCAACCATCCAGTGTTTTGACTGAGAAGTCAACAAAATCAACCCAGGTCTGGCTCGAGGATTTTTTAGCCCCCCTGAACCTAATCCTGTACTCCTCAATTGAGAATCCAAAGCCCTCAATCAGGGTATCTTTCATGAGGTCATAGGATTCTGCATCTTTTCCAGAGAGTGTGAGGAATCTATCCCTACACTTTCCAGTGAACATTTCCCAAAGGAGAGCACCCCAGTGAGATTTGTTTACTTTTCTGGTTGCACAAGCCCTTTCAAAAGCTGTGAACCATTTGGTGATGTCATCACCATCTTCATATATAGTTACAATCCCTGTAGGGATTTTTAGCATGTCAGGAGAATCTCTGACCCTATTTATATTGTTGCCACCATTGATGGGACCTAAGCCCATCTCTTGTCTTTCCCTTTCTATGGCTAGGATCTGTCTTTCCAAAGCCAATCTTTTGGCCAACCTGGCTAGCAGGAGGTCATCTTCATTGAGGCTGTCCTCAATGCTTCCAGAGTTGCTGGACTCTCCTGTGAGAGAAGCAGCATCTCTGACTATCACATTTGGAGTCAGGGTTTGAAGAACCCTGGTCTCCCTATATAGGGTTGGAGGTGGGAGTTCCTCCAACTCACTAGTGTCCCCCTCTGTGAGGCCATCATTAGAGGGGTTGTTTTTTAGCAAACTCTGCCAAGAGCTCCTGGAGCTGTACTTTGGTAGGGTTTGAACCAGTTTTTATCTTTTAGATTTTACAGAGAGACCTTAACTCTGACATCCTAAGATGCAGGTAAGGGGTGATGTTGAGTTCCATCACTATCTCTTCTGTGGTAGACATTTTGGGGGTCATTCTGACCTCGGCGGTAAAAGCCGCTTACCGCCGGTCAGAAGACCGCCACAATACCGCCGCGGCCGCGGTCAGCCGCTACGGACATTCTGAGCCACAACTGCCAAACCTCCAAAAATCCGACCTCCATTGCAGTCCGCCACATCAGCGGCCAGCGATAAACTGGAGATGACTAACCCTCCACCGCCACGCCAACAGAAATACGCCCATGCCATTACGATCCACAAATCCACGCGGCGGTCTTTCAAACGCGGTAGTCTATTGGCGGTACACACCGCCGCGGTCAAAATACACACACCTTTACAAAACACTACCACATTGGACAATTTGAAATACACACACCTGATACACATACAAACAACACTCCCACACATCCAATACAATATAAAACACACACCCACATCACCCACAAACCCCTCCAACCAAAAATCAGAGACGAAGGAGAGAGAGACACATCAGAGAATAGAGAGCCAGACACACAGAGGCACACTACAACATCACACACACCACATAGTAGCACAAAGCACCACACACCAACACACTCATCACCACATACACCACCCCACACCTCATCCACACCACCCCATGGCACCACAAAGACACCCACGCTTTACGGACCAAGAACTCAGGGTGATGGTGGAGGAAATCCTAAGAGTGGAACCCCAGCTCTTCGGCTCACAGGTGCAGCACACCACCATAGCAAGGAAGGCGGAGCTATGGCAGCGGATCGTGGACAGGGTCAACGCGGTGGGACAGCATCCCAGAAATAGGGACGACATCCGCAAACGATGGAACGACCTACGGGGGAAGGTGCGCTCGATGGTGTCGCGACACAACATCGTGGTGCAGAAGACTGGCGGAGGACCCCCACCCACCCCACCAGAATTCACAGCATGGGAGCAAGAAGTATTAAACATCCTGCACCCTGAGGGCCTCGCTGGAGTACCCAGAGGAATGGACTCTGGTAAGTCCTATCTCATATACTCCATCCCCCCCACCCCACCAGCATGCCAACCCACACCCCCACCCTCACCCCCAACCCCCCATCACACATTATCCCTGAGAATGTTTCCCTAGCACAACCCACCCAACCCATCACCAACCCTTGCATGCCACCACAAACATTGGACACCCATTACCTAAGCATGACCACTGCACATACCCATCCCCCCCACAAACCACCCTCACAACACCACCCACAAGGGAATGCCTGCACTGGGGGACAAGGGCACCCATAAATCACACGCTATTTCACACACAGAAACAATAACCATACTCTCTCACCCCATGCAGGACCCGAACGCCAAAACACCGGTCAGGAGGGTCCTCAAATGTCCATCCCACCCCCGGAACAGGCACCCAGTGATGACAGCAGCTCTGTCGACCTGGAAGCTGATGACCAGCCCGGACCATCGGGGACCTCTGGGCAGTGGGTTCCCCAAACACAGACACAGGCCACAGCAGACCCAAACCCCCCTGGGAACAACAGCACAGCTCCCACCCAGCGGGCCCATACCTCTGTCTCTAGGACAGGTCAAGCAGCGGTGTGTCTGCCACTACAGGGCACCCAGGCTAACCCAACACCCCAACAACAACAGGGACCTGGGGGCAGTGGGAGTGGGCACACCGTCCAGGGGACAGAGGCCCAGGCAAACAGGGCAACTCGGAGGGCTGCCGTGCGACAGGGGGGGGAGGAGAGGCCCAGGGAGCCCACTCTCCAAGAGACCCTCACTACCATCATGGGAGCATACCACCACTCCCAAGAGACGATGGCGATGGTACTGGCCAGGTTCACCGAGATACAGGCACAGCAGGAAGAACGCTACATGGGGTTCAGCAACCAACTCACAACCATCGCTACCGCCATGGGGAGCATGGTCCAGGCCCTCAACAGGATAGAAGACACGTTGCGGGACCATGTGGCACCACACAGGGCCACTGTCACTAGCCAGGAACAGCCTACCACCTCCGCCGGCGCTAGTGGACAGGAGGCCCACACACAACGACAGGCCACAAGAACCCCACCTCCTGCTGAAGAACAACCACCCCGCAAGAGGAGCCTAAGACCCATAAAAAAACCAGAGTAGCATGCCAAGACTACCGCCAGCATGAGATACCCCCAGAAGTCATCCCACTGTCCCACATTGCCACCCTGTCCAAACTCAAACAGCCCCTGCTCCATCCTTCCACAGGCATATGGACAATACACCTGTCAGACTGAGAACTGGACTCTGCCATGGACATTACTCCACCCCCACCCATCACTGTTTTCATATAATGTACCATTATCTAAGCACACAAAATAAAACAATTATTGCACAGAAAACTGTTTGGAGTCATGCTGTATTCTCAAAAAATTGTACAACACATAACAGTTCACAATATGTGATGTCAGTTAGTGATGACAACATACCAATGTCAATAAGCTGTAGTACATGGCCAAACCAAGCAGAAGTCGGGCTAAGAGTCATTAAGCACTGAGAAGGGAAGGGAAAAAGAATATGTTATTTAAAAGAGCTGGGGGGAAATACATAAAGTTGAGATGCATGAGGCTCTAAGTAAATGGGAAATGGCGTGGCTGAACCTTACCAGTGTGCTACTGAAAATACTGTTGTATGACAGCTTCCCTGTTGTCTGTTTCCTCACCGTCGTCTTCCTCCTCTTCACTCTCCACAGGCTCCACGGCTTCTACGACACCACCATCTGGACCATCCTCCTGCAGGAAAGGCACCTGGCGTCGCAAAGCCAGGTTGTGAAGCATACAGCAGGCCACGATGATGTGGCACACCTTCTTTGGCGAGTACATTAGGGATCCACCTGTCATATGCAGGCACCTAAACCTGGCCTTCAGGAGGCCGAAGGTCCTTTCTATGACCCTCCTAGTACGCCCATGGGCCTCATTGTACCGTTCCTCTGCCCTGGTCCTGGGATTCCTCACTGGGGTCAATAGCCACGGCAGGTTGGGGTAACCAGAGTCACCTATTAGCCACACACGCTGTCTCTGTAGCTGTTCCATCACATAGGCGACGCTGCTATTACGCATAACATACGCGTCATGCACTGACCCAGGGAACATGGCATTAACATGGGAGATGTACTGGTCTGCCAAACAGACAACCTGCACATTCATAGAATGGTAGTTTTTCCTATTTCTGTACACCTGTTCATCGTCATTTGGGGGTACTAATGCCACATGGGTCCCATCAATGGCACCAATGATGTTGGGGATATGTCCAAGGGCATAGAAATCACCCTTCACTGTGGCCAAATCAGCCTCTTCTGGGAATATGATGTAGCTCCTCATGAGTTTCATCAGGGCAGACAACACTCTGGACAGAATCTTTGAAAACATAGGCTGAGACATTCCAGATGACATGGCCACTGTTGTCTGGAATGAGCCACTTGCAAAAAAATGGAGGACTGATAGAACCTGCACTAGAGGGGGAATTCCTGTGGGTTGGCAGATGGGTGACATCAGGTCTGGCTCCAGCTGGGCACACAGTTCATGTATAGTGGCTCGGTCAAGTCGGTATCGGAGTATTATATGGCGTTCTTCCATTGTCGACAGGTCAACCAGCGGCCGGTACACGGGAGGATTCCTTCTTCTCCTCGCAAGTCCCTGCGTACGGTGCCTAGGAAGGACAACCTGGAGCACTGAGTCAATCAACTCACAGGTACGTACAACACAGCTTGCACAGTACACGAAAATGTATTGATTGCTATGTTTGTATGTGTGCAAAAGCAAGGCCTAGGCCTGTGTGACGCAGTAGAATTTAAGCCATGTGGGCCCTTGAAATGGCGGCTGCCTGACCTGTGAAGTGGGACAATGGGATGTGAGGTCAATGCGCTGCGTGGCACACCGTGGCGGTAGGCGGTCGAAGACCGCTGTACGAAGTCGCATTGGTTAACATTGAACCCTATGGGATTCAGGAGCCAATGACGATGTGCGCGGCGGTACGCACCGCCGCGGGCGTGACCGCCATTTTCTATCTGATTAATCACTCGAGACCTGATCATCCACAGGAGAGGACCTATACTGCAAGTGCTGCTGTGAACTCGGTCTGGAAGTGACAATGGCTGCTGCGACTGGGGAAAGGGCCCCTGCCTTCACGTCTGAAGAGTTGGAGAAATTTGTGGACGGGGTCCTCCCCCAGTATGCGCTACTCTACGGTCCTTCAGACCAACAGGTGAGTACACTGAGTGCACATTGAATGGGTAATGCCTGTGTGGAGTGGGGTGGCTGTCAGTTGGTGGGGTGGGGAGAAAATGAGGAATGCAACGCACGACTGATGAGAGTATGGGCCACATGGGAAGGGTGGGGAGGGGGGCATGTACTCCAAAATGCAGAAATGTGACGTTTTCTCTTTCCCACCCTGTACATGTCAAACAGGTGAGCGCCCATCAGAAAATCGATATTTGGCGTGCCATCGCCAAGGAAGTCCGGGCCCTGGGGGTCTACACCAGACGGGGCACCCACTGTCGAAAGAGGTGGGAGGACATCCGCCGCGGAACCCGAAAGACCGCTGAGTCACTGCTGGGGATGGCCTCCCGACCTAGGAGGGGTGCCAGTCGTACCCTGACCCCCCTGATGTCCCGGATCCTGGTGGTGGCCTACCCTGATTTGGATGGGCGCTTGAGGACATCACAGCAGACACAAGGGGGTGAGTATCAGCACATTCTCCTATCTATACGCGCAGTGGAGGCGTCTGGGTGGGGGAGGAGGGCTGTGGGTGACAGTAGGCCAGGGCGCTTTCTGTAGTGTAGTCCCCTCCCTTAGACATGGCCCTGTGCCCCCGCCCACCACCTCTGTAGGGTGCCAAGTGCAGCTATCCATGGTCCAACATCACCCATGAGCGCGTCTGTTGTCCCTAGACCTGTTGGCCTAGTCAGAAGTACAGAGTAGTGTACCCCAAGTTCGCGGCTTAGTGCATGAGGCACCTGTGTCTGTCCTCTCCGCCAAGGCTATTGACAAGGCATGCACTCAACTTTGTTTTCTTTCTCCCCCCACCCTTATTCTTTGTTTCTTGTGCATTAGCATCATCAGGCGGAGGAGAATTGGCGTCGGAGCACGAGGGAGCTGCAGGTCACCAAGCCCCGGTGGGCACTGACACAGACACCGAGGGCACCAGTGATCCGGAGGGCGAGGGGAGCACCACAACTGGGGCCGGTGGAGACACCAGCGACACGGACACGTCCTCGTTTGGGAGCTCCCTAGCGGGGGCGGCAACATCTGTGCCCCCCGCAACAACAGGTACAGCCGCCACCCAGCGCACCAGCACCGCCCTCCCAGCAGCCCCTCAGTCTTCGCTCCGTGCCCGTTCGCCCAGGAAGGCGCGCATCTCCTTCGCCCCAGGCACCTCAGCCCCTGCCTCTGTTACCCCTGCTGCCCTCAGTGCGGAGCTCATTGACCTCGTGAGGACGCTCATTGTTGGGCAGACTACCCTTTTGAATGCCATCCATGGGGTGCAAAGGGAGGTGCAACAGAGCAATGCCTACCTGGAGGGCATTCATTCGGGTCAGGCTGCCCATCAACGAGCGTTCACTTCTCTGGCCTCAGCACTGACGGCAGCCATTGTCCCTGTCTCCAGTCTCCCTCTTCTAACTGCCTCCAGCCTTTCTCTGTCTCCTGTTCCTCAGCCTATCCCATCCACACCATCAGACCAGCCTGCACACACCTCAACACCCAAGGCCAGCTCATCCAAACATAAGTACCACAGAACACACAAGCATTCACCCAAGCAACACCCAGATGCAGACATACCAACAGTCACTACCACCTCTGTGTCCCCCTCCTCCTCGTCTCCCTCCTCCCTCCCTGTGACGTCTACACTCACACCTGCATGCACACCAACATCAGCCAGTTCTTCCATCACCAGCACACCCTCCACTACAGTCCTCACACGTGCAGTCACCACCCCCACTGCCATGTACACGTCCCCTGTGTCCTCTCCCACTGTGTCTGTCACCCCCTCTTCCAAGACACATAAACGCAGGCAGACACCCAAACAACAGCCAACCACCTCACGACAGCCTACGTCTCAGTCACCTGCACCCAAAGACAGCACACCTGACTCTCCTACAACCACATCCTCTTCCTCCACTTCTATCTCCACTACTCCTACCCTTTACCTTGGTCCAAAGAAATATTACCTCTCAAATGTTAACCTCTTTCCCTCCCCTGACCAACCCCCTCCATCTGGGAAAAGTCCCAAAGGCACCTCAGCCACCACCAGCCCAGCTTCTAAGGTACAAGTGGTGCATGGAATATGGAGTCCACCCTTTGGCGGCAGTGACAGTTCACTGAGCAGCAAGGGGACTGGCAGCCCCCCCCCCCAGGCAAGAGGACCCAGAAAGTGAAGGGCCGCCGTGAGCGGACTGAGACGGCTGCCCCCAAGGAGGTGACTCCGGCCACTTCACCTGCCACAACAGCCAGGGGAGGCAAGGGCCCGAGAGCCCCATCTAAGGAGCGGAAGGGCAGCAGGGCGGAGAGGCCAGTCAGCAGGAGCGCGGAGCAGGAGGGCCCCACACGCCCCATCCCGGCTGCAAGGGACGACACCAAAGGGCCCAGGACTCCGTCTCCAAAGGGGCCTGACACTGCACGTTCGGAGGGCGAGTGAGCAGGTTGTCCAGGCCAGGTCTGACTCCCTACACTGACTGGAAGAGCACCGCTGATCAGGGCCCCGCCATGAAGACAAGCACCGCTGAACAGGGCCCCGCGTGCAGAAGAGCACCGCTGAACAGGGCCCCGCCGTGAAGACAAGCACCGCTGAACAGGGCCCCGCCGTGAAGATAGGCACCGCTGAAGAGGGCCCCGCCGTGAAGACAAGCACTGCTGAACAGGGCCCCGCCGTGAAGATAGGCACCGCTGAAGAGGGCCCCGCCGTGCAGAGGAGCACCGCTGAACAGGGCACCGCCGTCTCAAGCACCGCTCCGCTGGGCCCTTCATCTCAAGCACCGCTCCGCTGGGCCCTTCATCTCAAGCACTGCTCCGCTGGGCCCTTCATCACAAGCACCGCTCCGCTGGGCCCTTCATCACAAGCACCGCTCCGCTGGGCCCTTCATCACAAGCACCGCTCCGCTGGGCCCTTCATCACAAGCACCGCTCTGCTGGGCCCTTCATCTCAAGCACCGCTCCGGTGGGCCCTTCATCACAAGCACCGCTCCGCTGGGCCCTTCATCTCAAGCACCGCTCCGCTGGGCACCGCCGTCTCGAGCACCGCTCCGCTGGGCCCTTCATCTCGAGCACCGCTCCGCTGGGCCCTTCATCACAAGCACCGCTCCGCTGGGCCCTTCCTGTCAGGCACTGTTCAGGGTTCACTGTGCCCACCATGCATCCTCCTTGTCCAGTGGGGACATTTATCCACCTGATGGACTGTGGCTTTGCACACCCCAGGATGGCACAGTGGGCAATCCACCCACTGTAGAGACTTTGCGAGACTGTGGCTTTGCACTCCCCAGGATATGGCAGTGGGCATGGTGGGCCCTTCGTGGATCTGGCGTCGTGGACTCATGTGGCTGTGGTACCCCCCCTTCCCTTCCCCCTGAGGTGCCTGTAGTTTTGTCACCAGATGCCCCTGCAGTGTTCTCTCCAAAGGACTCAGGTCTCCTGTGTGGGCTTTGCCCTTGTTTCGCTACACTTTGGCCCACGGACATGATGGATTCGTAAGATGTGCAGGACTACTTGCTTCAGTTATCCACTGCTGTGTAAATAATTTGTTTATCAGAAAAAAAATTTGATGGTTGAAAAATACTTTTCTGAAACTATTTTGTTCATAAATATTTTTTCTCAATTTGGTTATGTGATTGTATTTTTTACGGGTGTTTGGGTGGTGTCACTGTGACTTGTTGCTCTGCATTGGTGTGTACATCTTGGGGGGGTGGTGGGGGTCGCATATGTGTGTGCCCGTAACCTTTCCTCCTCCCCCCCTCCCGTGTGTCGTAGGTGCAGTACTCACCGTTGACGTCTGCAGCGGAGTTCGTACTCGTGGTAGATGAGCACGTAGACGAGAGCAGGTAGGATGTTCAATTCGGGTTCCATGCTGTCCTCCGTCCTCGTGGAGTGCGTAGAGGTGAGCGTTTTCCCGTTCGTAGTCTGTTTCCGCCATGTCTTTATCGGCGGGGCTCCCGCCCCGGAAAAGGTGGCGGATTGGTGAGTTGTGATAGGGTGGGCGGTACATTGTCTGCCGCCTGCCTGTTGGCGGTGACCGCCGCGCTGTTTGTTTGTCCCGCCGTGGCGGTCGGAGTGTTAAAGTGGCGGTCTCTGTTGGCGGTTCCCGCCAGGGTCAGAATTCCATTTTTCAGACCGCCAGCCTGTTGGCGGGTTGGCCGCCGCTTTATCACCGACCGCCAGGGTTGGAATCACCCCCTTTGTTTCTAAAAGTTGGAATACTTTTTAAGAATCTAATACTATCTCTAGAACTTAATTCAAACTTTTACAAAACTTTTAAACTCTAAAAGAAATGCTAACAGGGACTAACATAAGGCCCTAGCAGGACTTTAAAAAATTTAGAAAAATTGTTCAAATTTAAAAAATCAGTTTCTAATGACAATTTTTGGAATTTAGTTGTGTGATCAGGCATTGGCTGAGTAGTCCAGCAAATGCAAAGTTTTGTATCCCACCACTGCCACCAATGTAGGACGTTGGCTCTGTATGCACTATTTCAAAGTAAGAAATAGCATGCACAGAGTCCAAGGGTTCCCCTTAGAGGTAAGATAGTGGCAAAAAGAGATAATTCTAATGCTCTATTTTGTGGTAGTGTGGTCGAGCAGTAGGCTTATCAGAGGGTAGTGTTAAGCATTTGTTGTACACACACAGGCAATAAATGAGGAACACACACTCAAAGACAATTCCAGGCCAATAGGTTTTTATGTAGAAAAATATATTTTCTTAGTTTATTTTAAGAACCACAGGTTCAAGATTTACACGTAATACTTCAAATTAAAGGTATTTCACTCAGGTATCTTAGGAACTTTGAATCAACACAATATCATGTACAGTTTTAGCAAAAATGGCAATAAGCTATTTTAAAACACGACACTGCAATTTTCAACAGTTCCTGGGGAGGTAAGTTTTGGTTAGTTTTTGCAGGTAGGTAAAGCACTTACAGGGTTCAAAGTTGGGTCCAAGGTAGCCCACCATTGGGGGTTCAGGGCAACCCCAAAGTCACTACACCAGCAGCTCAGGGCCGGTCACGTGCAGAGGTCAAAGTGGTGCCCAAAACGCATAGGCTTCAATGGAAATAGGGGTGCCCCGGTTCCAGTCTGCCAGCAGGTAAGTACCCGTGACCAGGGGGGTTTTGTAGGGTACCGGGGGGGACACAAGTCAGCACAGAAAGTACACCCTCAGTGGCACAGGGGCAGCCGGGTGCAGAGTGCAAACAGGCGTCAGTTTCGCAATAGCTTTCAATGCGAGACCCAGGAGTCTCTTCAGCGATGCAGGCAGACAAGGGGGGGGGGCTCCTCGGGATAGCCACCACCTGGGCTAGGGAAAGTGCCACCTGGGGTCGCTCCTGCACTGGAGGTCGGATCCTTCAGGTCCTGGGGGCTGCGGGTGCAGTGTGTTTCCAGGCGTCGGGATTTTTGAAGCAGGCAGTCGCATCAGGGGGAGCCTCTGGATTCCCTCTGCAGGCGTCGCTGGGGGGGAGCAGGGAGGTCAACTCTGGCTACTCACAGGGTCGCAGTCGCAGGGGAGTCCTCCCTGTAGTGTTGGTTCTCCGCTGGTCGAGCCGGGGGCATCGGGTGCAGAGTGGAAAGTCTCACGCTTCCGGCGGGAAACGTGTGGTCTTTAAAAGTTGCTTCTTTGTTGAAAAGTTGCAGTCTTTGTGGAACAGGGCCGCTGTCCTCGGGTGTTCTTGGTCCTTTTAGATGCAGGGTAGTCCTCTGAGGCTTCAGAGGTCGCTGGACCCTGCGGGATGCGTCGCTGTTACAGTTTTTCTTGAAGTGGGGAGACAGGCCGGTAGGGCTGGGGCCAAAGCAGTTGGTGTCTCCGTCTTCTCTGCAGGGCTTCAGGTCAGCAGTCCTTCTTTGTCTTCAGATTGCAGGAATCTCTCTTCCTCGGTTCTGGGGGGCCCTAAATACTCAATTTAGGGGTGTGTTTAGGTCTGGGGGGGTAGTAGCCAATGGCTACTAGCCCTGAGGGTGGCTACACCTTCTTTGTGCCTCCTCCCTGAGGGAGGGGGGCACATCCCTCATCCTATTGGGGAATCCTCCATCTGCAAGATGGAGGATTTCTAAAAGTCAGAGTCACCTCAGCTCAGGACACCTTAGGGGTTGTCCTGACTGGCCAGTGACTCCTCCTTGTTTCTCTCACTATCTCCTCCGTCCTTGCCGCCAAAAGTGGGGCCGTGGACAGAGGGGGCGGGCATCTCCACTAGCTGGGATGCCCTGTGGCGCTGTAACAAAGGGGATGAGCCTTTGAGGCTCACCGCCAGGTGTTATAGTTCCTGCAGGGGGAGGTGAGAAGCACCTCCACCCAGTACAGGCTTTGTTACTAGCCACAGAGTGACAAAGGCACTCTCTCCATGTGGCCAGCAACATGTCTGGGGTGTGGCAGGCTGGCAAAACTAGTCAGCCCACACTGGAAGTCGGGTATGTTTTTAGGGGGCATCTCTAAGATGCCCTCTGGGTGTATTTCACAATAAAATTGCACACTGGCATCAGTGTGCATTTATTGTGCTGAGAAGTTTGAGACCAAACTTCCCAGTTTTCAGTGTAGCCATTATGGAACTGTGGAGTTCGTGTTTGGCAAACTCCCAGACCATATACTCTTATGGCTACCCTGCACTTACAATGTCTAAGGTTTTGCTTAGACACTGTAGGGGCGTAGTGCTCATGCACATATGCCCTCACCTGTGGTATAGTGCACCCAGTCTTAGGGCTGTAAGGCCTGCTAGAGGGGTGACTTACCTATGCCAGAGGCAGTGTGAGGTTGGCATGGCACCCTGAGGGGAGTACCATGTTGACTTAGTCATTTTTCTCCCCACCAGCACACACAAGCTGTGAGGCAGTGTGCATGTGCATAGTGAGGGGTCCCCAGGGTGGCATAAGACATGCTGCAGCCCTTAGAGACCTTCCCTGGCATCACGGCCCTTGGTACCAGGGGTACCAGTTACAAGGGACTTACCTGAGTGCCAGGGTTGTGCCAATTGTGGAGACAAAGGTACAGTTTAGGGAAAGAACACTGGTGCTGGGGCCTGGTTAGCAGGGTCCCAGGACACTTTCTAATCCTAACTTGGCATCAGCAAAGGCAAAAAGTTAGGGGGTAACCATGCCAAGGAGGCATTTCCTTACACACATGTAATACTCTGCCAGTGATCGCAGAAGTCAGTTACCTATGCAGGGGCACACAGACATCCGTTACTGTGCTGTCAAGCATATCCACCTCCACAATGTTGCAAGACAATCTCTTCAGTCAAGCTCTCCAGTCAACCTGTATTCACCTTGAACCATTTGCTGTCCAAAATCAGCCAGTGATCACAGAAGAAATTATCTGCTGCAGCGGCAAGAAGACAGCATCTACCACACTGGCATGCAGTATCTGCCTTCTCCTGATGGCCAGGGAAGCAACAGTTACTCCTTAATCAGACCCTATTCCCTTTGAGGCCCATGCCACCTGAAGATATCTGCCAGTGATCATAGAAGTAGGTAACCTGTGCAGGGACAAGAAGAGAGCAGCCACCATTAAGTTGGCATTATCGGCAGAGCAACTCGCTGCCCATTTCGTTTCTTCCTGTCACAGTGGATATGCAGCCTTATCACATCAACTTGTCACGTGAAGAAATATGGGAGCAGTATTATAAAGCACCGTTAACCACCTTGATGTCCTGCAGCCAAGCACTTGCTGTCCACCTATTTGTTCTCTCATCAAAACTGGCAATTATCAATACAGCAGCTATTCTTTATACCAGTCAGTCTCGTATTCAGAGGTCTGTATACCGTATCTGTGGCAGTCATCTGATTCTGGATTTTATATTACCTGAATATCAACTTACCCACAAGTCAGTCTCTACATAGGAGTATGCCCCAATCATCAATAGAACCAACTGCTGCTCATACCAGCAGATAGAATTCTAGATGGGTATGTGTCACTGTTGGCTGTTTTCTATCTGCCCAGTCATCCCCTTCTTCTTTTCAAGGAAACTGAGCAGCAGCATCTCTTCTTATAAGTAATGTAGTATCAACATGACAGCCAGTATCGTCGCCCATGTGAGTAAAACCTTCCCAAATGTTTTTAACATTCTCTAAACATGCTAATGCAGAATAAGCATATTATTGATCAACACAAGTACTGTACCAGTGATGTGCATGTTTTCTGTAAAAGATAGTAAACCTGAAAAGGTTTAATGGGTCCATGGGTTTAGAAGTATGTATACCAGGTCATGGAAAGAAAGGTTGCTGGGAGAACTTGACCTGCATTAAATAGCACTGTTATCTACCTTCTGAGACAGAGATTTAATTACATGGTACTCTTACGCCCTCTCCGCCGCCCAACAAACTCTTTGGGCTGGAAAACCGCCATTCTGGTTTTCCTCCCACTGGCCCTATTATGAGTTTCCTGCTGGGCCAGCGGGCAGAAACAGTGTTTCTGCCCACTGGCAAAGCAGGAAACAGGTCACAACATTGATGTTGGCTCGTAATCGAGCCGGCAGCAAAGTTGAGGTGCGTCGGGTGTAACAGCACCGTTGCGCTTTTTTTTGACTGCCTATAATTCATGCCAAGTGCATGGAACTGCAGGGGCCCCATGGGGTCCCAGGACCCCATCTCCGCCAACCTTTGCGTGGCGTTGGAACTGCCATGCAAAAGCCGGCGGGGAGGGGACTTGTAATCCCCAGGGCAGCGCTGCCCGGTCGGAATAAGACTGCCGGCACTGCCAGGCTGTCGACCGGCGGCAACTTGTCGGTGCCGGCAGTCGGCCCATGGCGGCTCCATAATGGTCATAGTGTGGAGGCCAGTCCGCTGCTGGAGTCTAACGATCTCAGGACCACCAGACTCGTAATACGGGCCTTAGTTTCTGAAAAAAACGATAAAGTGAACTTGTTTTGAACATTATAGGCCCATCAACCTTCCCATTTTGTAAGTTATTTGATATTGATAATGGCTGATTTCAACTTGACTAGCGTATTTTCCATTGTTGTACACTATTTGATAGGTTTTTAATCAATGCTACATTATTTTAATTGTATATGTGAAGATATTACCTGAAACAATGTGCATAGCTGCATTTTCAATAGCATTTGAAGTATGGCTGTTTATAGGGTACTTCTTTTGTATCTGTAGAGATTTTCCAGCTTCTGTGTGTGAGGTAACCAAACGTTGGATGCATCACTTCCTGTGATGGCACCAAGCCAAAGGTCATGCAAGGTCCTTCCTTTGATTTCATGGAGTCCAGAAATCATGTGATGTCACTTCCTGTGATGTCACCAGCTCAAAGTTTGTGGGGGGTCACATTGCATGTGATGTCACTTCCGCTACTCCTGGCATTTTGATGAATCGACGTCCATAGTCCCACTACAAAGTAAACCTTCTGAGGAAGGGGTTAGACACCAATGGGTAAAATGTACTATTCCCACTCCAATTTAAACCGTTTTTGGGAAGATGTGGGACACTAAAGGGGCAACATTTAGTATTCCAACAAGATGATCCACTATTTTTCAAATTCATAAATTACAGTAAAAGCTAAATATATTTCACAATACACATTAAGAATTTGAATAAAAACGAAAAAAATCCATAAAACAATATAAAAGCAAACACAAAAAATGAAGAATATTTAAAAATAAATAAAACAAATGACTAAAAATTACATATAATTAAAATTATAAAAGAAATATATACATAGTAGGATAAGTGAAATCTTTATCAACTACAATTTCTGAAACAACTTGACTTGCAATATAAATATTACAAGCTATTCATAACATTTTAATTTACGGGTTTATAACTTAAAAAATATAATTTTTAAAAAGACATTAATACATTAAGATTTAAATAAAATACAACACAAAATATACATAGAAGGAATATACATATACATAAAAGTGAAGTTTTAAACTCATATAAAGTTACAACTTCATTAAATATGAATAATTATTGAATATTTTGTTTAGAATTACAATTAACATTTTAAAAAACAATATTAAATTGTATATTTCATAATGTAATATTTTCTGAACAATGTAAAAAGAAAATACTTTAAATGTAAAGCAATAAATAAAAGATAAATCCAAAAAACATTTCCCCACTCGGTTCCCCTAAATTCACAAGATTCCATTGATAAAATATTATTAATCATTTTTTTGTTAAACAAACAAAAACAAAAACAATAAATTAATACACATAAATCAACATCTGAATGTAATGTAAATATGTAGAAAATACACATTTTCATCAACAAAACCAATTCAAATAAAAATATATTTCCATCAAAAACAAATGAAGTTAGAATTTAAAAGAAAATGTAACTAAATATTACAATAATAAATATATATTTAACAAATTACTTTTTATTAATCATAAACAAAAAATATACATAAAATAACTTGTGAAACACAACATGAAATACATAACTACATTTATAAAATTGTAGGAGTAACATTTAAAACATATCTATAACTTACATGAAATACATTTTAAAATTAAAACAGTATGAAAAACAGCAAAAAAAACTTTAACAATTACTCATACATATTTTATCATTTAAAATGTCTAAAATATATTACTAATTGAATAATTAAACTTGTAATTATTTTTTTTTTTACACAAACATACTTTAAGAACCCCACTTTTTCACCTATATACCCAATATCCTTCTCCTAAAAAGTCTATTAAATTTGACATTTTATTGAAAATATTACTATAAATACATTTAAAATTAAATACAATAAACATTGCAATAACATTTTAAAATAAATGGATAACATTATTCTATTTAAAAAATAAATATATAAAACATATTTCAAAACTAACCCAACTATTTAACAAGAATACCGTAAAACATTATATACAAAGTTATTTAAGTAAATTATATATTTTACAATAACATTAAAAACAAGACTAAAAATGATATACTCACTTTGATATTTATGTCCATAATATTTTCGACATTACTAGATTTCTACAACATTTTTGTATCACAATATTTTTATTGTTAGTCTGTCCAAACACCCTGGACTTCACTGAGGCTATTTGTATCTGTTTGAGATTGTCTCTCAGGGAGTCTTTGATCTGTTATTTGGATATATTAGATAATCCCATCTACACATGTAGTGGTGATAGCAATATTTTGTGATTAACTTTGTTCCACACTAGTGATAGGCACCTGAGGAGCAGGACATCAGTTGTTTCTCATCTGTAGTATTGAGTAACCTCTGATGTCTGCTAAAATGGATTTGACAGGCCCAAAAACATAATGTACATTGTTTAGTAAATTGTTCCAGATGAACTCCTGAAGTGGGTAGTTAACCTTCCTTTGATCATCTTGTATGTAAGTATTGTAGGTGGTGTGTGGAGTAAATGTTAGGGTTTCTGGGGTACTAGAGTCCGTTTACCACATTTTGAAACATTTTAGATAAAGAATTGTGGATGCTTAATTTATCCTACACAACTGGAGAGTCCATCAAGATTTCAGCGAGATTGTGGTAGATTGTGGCACTTCATTTGTTGTTTTTTGCAATAGTTCCTTGCCAACTTCATGAGCAAAGGTAGTCTTTGATATCTTGCATTGTCTTTTTTGAGTGATTCCAATTTGTTTTGTCAAAATTTCCGTTCAGGTTTGTCTGTAGTTGTTTTGCAAAGAAGTTGGAGTACAACAATTTCAGAAACTGATCATAGTTTACTCCAGTTCTACCTCAAGTTGAAATCTTTCAGTATTTCATAAAACAATATCAGGCACAAATTATTGTAAGGTCTCATTTTGGTTGAGCTTGAATCTTTAAGTTGTCTACCTGGATGGCTGTGGGCTGGTAGTGACTGCATTTGCAACAATTTGCACGTGGTCAGGTCATAAGTCATGTTGCATGTTAAGGTTGGTGTGTTCAATTTGTGTTAAAACTCCAGAGCTGTCATATTCTCCTAGAATGTGCTTGGTTGTTTGCTGATTGTGCCATCTGTCCATAAGGGGAAATCTCCCAGGATCATCAAATTCTTTATTCTGAATTGGGAATGACTGGGCATGACTGGGAATTTTTCAACTAATGATGCAGTCTTACCCATTTCACTGCAGAGGATTATCAGGCATACACCGAATATCTTACATTGGCATGCTGGACTAAGGTACAGGTAGGCCTCTTGCTGTTAGTGCATTGGGGTACACTAATAAAGCAGTTGAAAACCAGACCACCTCTGTTAGTGCATGTTCTTGTGAATGAGATCTAGGAGTTTTGGAAAGCAGGTCACCTGACACTACGAGCAACTATTCTGCGACACAAGATTCAATTGTGCCCTAAAGGTAGAATTGATTTGTTTCACTTAGGTCTATGATTTTAAGGGGAAGGAGAGTTCCATAACTGATTGGGCATTAATAAGTCCTATTTTGATTTATGTTTTACCATGTGTTGGTCATCTGTTTAACAAGCATATATTTATGGAATTATTTTGATTTGAGTTTCTCTTATTAGATTTTTTCTAGTGAATGCAAAATCAATTGTAGAGGCTAGTTCTGTCAAGTTATGTTTGTTTAGAAGATGGTACTTGATAGGTTAGACATGTTGATGTTTGGTAGGGTATAGACTGTAATTTTTTCAGCACCTCATATTCTTTTGCAGGTGGAGAGCCATGCGATGCAGCATGGTTCTCATGATGGAGAGACAAATTTGCCCAGATGGCCAGACAATTGTTTCTTGGCTAGGTGTTGAGGCTGAATGTTCCACCAGCACTGGCTGACGATGGTGTTTGGCCCACCCTTTTGGAATTAAAAATGTAGAGGTGTTTTAGAATCTTCCACCAGATGCATTGAGTTAGGGACATTGTATGGCTTGTACATGAATGTTGAAAAGGTGGTGGCATTTGCAAGCTGTTGCATTGAGTCTATCTTGAAGACAACCATCCTGCTCAGTGGCCCTTGAGTGATGCAGACTGGTTTTGGAGAATTCATATTGCTGATGTGGGAAATAGATACTGCAGAATATTTTCTGCCATGTATATTGTATCATCCATATAATTTACAAACATACTTCCTAACTGGAGTTAATAATGAACAAGCTACCCCAGTGGGCAGTGGGACAGCATATAGACCAGGTCAGAAAAGGCAAACAAATCAGTAATGTGTGATATAGCTAATACACACTGTCAGACAGATTCCATTGCAAACTCTGTACTGAGTGCGACAATACGTTTGAAAACAATATTAAACACACAATATTGTTGTCAGTATATTTCTGTAGGCAAAATTCTGACATACAGCCATTGAGGTAGCATATATTAAGGGTCCTGGGACTTTGTGTCACAAGGACTTTCTGAATCCTCTGGCTAGATCTATTTCTTAAAAACAAACATGGAACCTAACCTTTGTGCCTTTTTTGTATCTGGAAGCATAACATTTCTTTCTTCAATGTATTTTTTTTTATGTAAACGCATGGTTCCACACTGAATTGTTCCTACTACCTTCATTTGTTGCTGCATATACAATTAATCATCTAAAAGTATATCCTTTTGATAACAAACTCTAACAGCATATTGGAGTACCTGCTATGTTTACTATTGAATAATACAAGACTATAAGAACAAGTTACTTTCCTTCGGTAACGCTTTTTCTGGTGGATACATTAGCTACCTCTGGATTCCTCACCTTATGAATTCTCCCAATGCGCCAGCATTCAACGGAAAATCTTCTTCCCAGCTCTCCACGTCGATGAGGACGTCACCATTGCATGGCTCCACGCAACTCCGTCTGACGTCACCGTGCCAATAAGAGGTCCTTGCTGGCGTGCTGATGTCAGTTTCACCCATTTTTTACGTGCCTTTGAGGCAACAGGTGAAAACCGACCTCACAATAGTTCAAACGAATACACACATAAAACCATAATGATGTAATACAATTATAACCATCATTTATATATACATAAAATTACCAAAACATATATAAACTTGTAAAACAAAAGCCTTGATATGACCAGACAGGCAATGGGGAGGCGGGTGGGACTGTGAGGAATCCACAGGTAGCTAACGTATCCAACAGAAAAAGCGATACCGAAGGTAATTAGCATGTTCTTCTGATGGATACAACTACCTGTGGATTCCTCACCTTATGAATAGAGTCCCAAAGCAGTACCGCACTCGGAGGTGGGTGCCTGACTGGTCACACCAAAAATCCTGCAATACAGAATGTGCAAAATGGCCGTCCCTCCTAACCTTCGAGTCCAAGCAATAACGCTTTGCAAAGGTGTGGAGGGACACCCAAGTTGCTGCCTTGCAAGCATCCACCACCAGAACCCCTCTAGCCAGGGCCGAAGTGGCAGACTTAGCCCTGGCCGAATGGGCTGGTATACCCTCAGGGGGAACCTTCTTTGCCAACGGGTAACAGACCTTGATACAAAGAATGACCCACCTGGATATAGTTATTTTATGGACCGCTCTGCCCTTCCTCTTTCCTACATATCCCATGAATAGCTGGTCTTCGAACCGAAAGTCGTTTGTCCTCTCAATATAAAAACTGAGAGCCCTTCTGGGGTCCAAACGATGGAGTCTCTCTTCCACCTTTGAGGGATGAGGAGGAGGGTAGAAAAATGGAAGGGTAATGGTCTGCCCCATATGGAAAGGAGTGACAACTTTAGGTAGGAAAGCCACCCTGGTTTTCAGCACCACTTTGTCAGGAAAGAATAAAGTAAAGCGGGGTTTAACACTAAGGGCCTAATGCTCACCGACACGCCTAGCTGATGTAATAGCTATCAGGGAAACCATCTTAAGAACTAAGGACCATATTTATACTTTTTCACGCAAAACTGCGGCAGCGCAGTTTTGCGTCAAAAATATTACCGCCGGCTAACGCCATTTTGGTGCGCTGTGCAGGCGTCAAATTTATACTTTGATGAACGGCGGCGCAAACCACAGGTGGGAGTCATTTATTTTGAGGCATACCGCAGTGTCAAGTCGTAAAGCAAAACGACGTTAAAGTGGCGGAAATGACTGTGGGTCGATTTACGACCCCACAAACCGGAAATGCGCAGTTTTTTGACTCAATAGCGTAAAAAAAAACGCGAACACTGCCATTTCGCCAGAGGAGAGGCAAAATGTACCCCAGATGACACTACAGACCCCAGGAAGATGACAACAGACCAGGCACCAGCCAGGAGGACCCACACAAGAACCAGGACACTTATAAGAAGAAAATAAAGTGTCGCTTCAGTGCAGAGGAGCAGGAAATTCTGGTTAAACAGGTGACGGAACACCAGCACCAACTGTTTGTCACCTCAAAGTTGCCAATCAGTAAGAGAGAGGCAATATGGCAACAAATTGTTGACAAGATTAACAGTGTGGAAGAAGTAGGCAGAACTGTCATCGAGTGCAAGAAACGCTGGCATGACTGCAAGCGCAGGACAAAGGAAAAGATGGCCAGGAACAGGAAGGCAGCACTGCAGACTGGAGGTGGGAGTCCAGCACACCAGGAGGCCCTAGACCACATGGAGGAGATGGTCGCAGCCGTCGTCCCTGAGGAGATCGTCACAGGGATTCAAGGACAGGACAGCTCAGACTACCAGGAGACAACGCACATGCAGGGTAAGTCGCATGGGGAATTAAAATGCACTAACGTCAACTAAAC
Source organism: Pleurodeles waltl (assembly GCF_031143425.1). NCBI lineage: Eukaryota > Metazoa > Chordata > Amphibia > Caudata > Salamandridae > Pleurodeles > Pleurodeles waltl. The sequence goes on along the minus strand of NC_090442.1, from coordinate 315,770,101 downwards.
CAGGGGTGGGATACCGACCACAAAATGCATGGAAGTCATCTTATACATGGAGTGGCATGGGGAAAGGGGTATGGCATGGGTGCATAGCCTGTACAGAGAGAAGCTGGGGCACACCATAACACAACACCAACAACAGTTCCATGGGTGTATGCTGCCATGCCAACGATGTAGCAAAGGTAAAGCCACGCCAGGAGGGAAGGGCACAACGTCAAACTGACATCCCGTCACAAGTCAGCCACTGTACCCCCGACATTAACTAGGGCCCAATTAACAACCTCTAGCCATACCGACAACTGGAATGTAACAGTGACAACAGTTGCCACTACCACCTGCGCTGTATGTGCAGCTCAAGTAGCCAATGGTAGTAACGTCCCCATGGATCATACACACCTAAATTTGTGGGTTGAGGATGACAACTTTAACAATCCGCTGAAACAAGACAAATGTTCCAGTCCTGTCAAATGTGAATGCCCATAGTTCCCGCAAACATCAGCCAATGTCATCAACAGTAGGAGCTACACAGCACTAAGGTCACACCCATGCAGCATATGCCAGGGTCCATCCTGTGCCTGGGTCACAGTGCAACATCCCAAATGTCATACTGCTCAGGCAACAGCATTGAGGGGGAGGACACATGTAACTGGTCACTGAAATACACCTGCACAGTCAGAGGAGGAAATAGGACACTGCTACGACTATCAGGGCAATCCAATGTCCACACATTCCCCTACATCAGCTGTACACATTACCAATGCTAACACCCATATCGTGCCATAACAATGCTATGCATAGTATACGCTGCATTTCAACTACATATAAGTGGATGTGAAAGATCAGAGACTGGGGCAGGTCCAGATTGTTAAGTGTGCTGCTAGTGCCATCAGAGCACCCACAGCCAGTGAAAGGTCTCACCATGAGAATGGATGTAGACGGAAGGTTGTGTAGGACAAGAAGGTGGCAAATCACTATTTGGCCCAAACCAACACCTAGAGGAGATGATGCCGACAAGTCAAAAAACTTACCACAATACATGTGACGTGCAGGTGGGGCATAGGCCTGGGAGAATGCCCAGCTGAAAGACTGGAGCAATAAACACGAAACAAGATCACAATGTGAATTCATCACAAGGCAGGCATATCACATCACTCATGCCACAACACAGACACACTAATTCTACCCCAGAGGAAGATGGATCTCCTGCGGATATGCCTGTCCCAGATTACCCTGATGACATGGATGACCAGCTAAACATTCCCCAGGAGACCATCCAAAAGGTCCTTAAAACCCTCCAGACCCCACCTTCAGTCACAAGGAGGAGCACAGAACAAGCAGCCATTGCAGAGGATCTACCCACCACCCCAATTGTAAGACCTGCCAGCTCCAATACAGCTGAGGACTCAGACAACACAGGCACCAGCTTTGAGAGAACTGTAGTTGGGGTACAGCGGGAGCTGGCCAAGGAGGTGCGGGTGGGGATGCAAACTATGGCAGCCAGCCTAGAGGGGGTGTGCTCGTGCATGATGTCATCTGCAGATCAGGCAGCAGCTATGCAAGCCCTAACATCTATCTTGCAGGAACAGCAAAAAACCCAGAAGGAAATCAGCACAGCTGTAATACAATTGACCCAACACCTACAACAGCAATCCTGTCAATGTGTGCACGAATGCAACATTGAACCCGTCAGGGCTGACCTGGCTGCCTACCATCGTGATGTGGCTGCTATTCTCAAGAACCAGCAGATCCTCCTTGCTGCAGTACTGCCCTTAAGACCTTCACAGGTAGCAGCGAACGGGATGTCTGACTTCACGTCTTCTAACAATGAGGTGTGTATTGCCCCTTCACAACCACCACCACCAAGAACAGAGGAGGCAACACACACATCAGAAGAAGAAGACATGGAACAGATCACCTTCACATGGAAAAGTACCCGGAAGCACTAGTCCCTGCCACATGGCCAACTATTACCAAGGTCCTGCGCTTTGTAACATGCCAGTCTTGCAACAACTCTACTTAATGACTGTTCTGCTTACCACTGTATATCTTGTCAGCCTGCCCAGTGTTTGTCTCTCTCCTACTCATTGGCAAATCCTGTCCCTCTGCACTGTCTGAAACATCACCCCAGCATGTCAAAAGCATTTCCGTAACCCCTTGTGTAGGATCACAATGTAAGATGTCGCTCTAATGGACTCACAATCATGGACAATGTACAAATAGCACTATAGCACTTTTCAATAAATAGCACTTACACAACAAATCTGTCCCTGGGTAATGTGACATATCAACTGTGCAGTAGATAACTGAAATGTGCCTACTGTCAAATTACGTAGCTTGTCAATACAACTGTCCTGATATTATGTAGTCAGATAAATTTGCACAGTGCCCATGATTGCATCATACTCTGCCCATCCTGAGGGACATATCTGATGAAGTGAGAAACCATACACCATCATGCTGTGCTGGACAGAATAATGCTTCCTCAAGGGATATCTAAGTCATCAAATAGTGGCTGCAAAATGTTGTCACCATGCAATACTAACACATATAAAAGTACACACTAATCTAAGCAAACACTACAAAAACTGCATGAATTAAGCTATCAGAGTTTACATACAAATAGATAATCATGCTGAACTGTGTCACAAATGATGTATGTGAGTCATGAAGACAAGAATACTAGAGTGCCTACGAGAACTCATCTTATAAGGGTGTCCTTGATCCTCACACTGCAGTCAGACCTAAAACTGTTCCCCCAATACCAAGTCTGGAAGCACTGTTTGTGACGTACAAAACACGCTTATCGACAGAAACGCATTGTGATCCATATTAACTGTGATTGGTGGTTGCAACGAAGGGTAGAAACTTTGCAAGGTAGCTCTGGGGTATCTGCCAATCTTACAGCTCAGTTGGGATTTGTTTGTAGCATAGGACACAAATGTAATAGAAAAACATTCAGGGACACTGATTCCAAGCCTAGGATCAAGTACCATTTAACACATACTGTTAAGGGTTAACCAAGTATTTATTAAATGCTAATCACAGAAGAGGAAACTGAGGGAAAAGTCTTACCTACCCTAATCTACCCTGACTACTCATTACCCACAACTGTCCCTAACTAACCTAAGCTACACTTACTTATCACATGTAACGAAAGATTCTAAACATCCACCCTCCCCCACACCTCCCTTGAGATGGGACACACGGAGGACAATACATACTAACCTAAATACATACTATCCTATACTAAACAAATATATATTTTTTTGTAAAGGTTTTTTTTTAATATATTTTTTTATATATTTTTCAAACACACAAGAACCCCAACATAGCCTACCACCCACCCACCCACACATGTAATAAGTAAAAATAGAAACAATCAGGACCCCCCCACCCACTAACACTAACTAAACTAACAGCCTACACTAACCTAACACTAAGCCCCCTAAGCCCACTAAGAATAAGAACAAGGAAAGAGGAGGGAGGGGAGGGAATCATGTCCATAATAAAAACAGTCTAGAAGTTGGCCCTGTGCAGCGTCCTCTTGATCGACTTCACACGCCAGTTAATGTGGCGCACATCCTGGCTCAGATGGCTTAACTTACGCAGCACACGGTCCATCTTCCGTTCCATGTTGTGGAAGGCTGCAGGGTCAACAGATGGAGCTGGGGCAGTCTGGGTAGCGGTGGAGGAGGTCTGTGTGTGTGTGTGTGGAGCCAAGGCCAGTGGGCTGTCCTGCACCTGTAGCAATGCTGGGGCCTGGAAGTCCGGCAGATGTAGGCACAACAGTCCCAGCTGTGGGTGGGGTGCCTGGCTTGAAGTGGTGGTTGTGCTGGTGGTGGCTGTGGTGGGCAAAGTAGGGCCACCCTGTGGGAAAGCCCTCCATGCCCCGGAAGCCCGTTCATGGCGATATCGACGGGCCATCTTCCTGAACCCCGACTCCACCAGCAGGATGTGCTGGTATCTCATGGCCCGCCGCTGGAACTCATGGACCTGGTCTGGAATCATGTTTGCAGCTGTGAAGACAAATGCAAATAATCTACATTAGGAACTGCATTGTGTGAAATGGCACAAGAAGTCAATCAGACAATACATGTACTGTACTTGTAACAGCTCATATCACAATACGGATCATTGAATGTCCCTGAGGAAGTACATGGCAGGCCAGCCTACAAAGGTCACATCACACATAGCACATCCATAACCTACAAGAAGGCTTTGACTTGCCATCTGAGTTCTGCCAGTTATCCGCTAACAATCATGCTGCATATCCTCCGCCAAGACCTGAACTACAAATTTGAGTGTACGGAATGCAAAACTATAGCCACATGGTCTGCAAGTTGTAACAGGACTTGCCAGTATAGTACCCATGTGCCAAACCTGAGTGTGTATACTAGGTTCCAACCAAACAGTCACTTTTTCACATATATGTGTAACATACTGGTAGCATCAGTCCTAGGTACCCCATTCACAAACCCATGCCTGTGTTTGAGGGTGGGGGGGTGGACAAACAACTATCAATTTCAAACATTATGGACACCGAGGAGTGTATAGAAAACTCCACACATGTTTGGCTCTACACACACACCACAGGTAAGGTCTATCAACAATTAGGAGTCTGCAAACCCTAGACCAATCATAGGGCCACACATTTCAGGAAATGCAGAGCTTGGTACACAACATATACTTCCAGTAAGGCCTGATTTACATCAGACACAGAGTTGCAAGAACAGCCATGATCATGATTAGCATGCACACCTATGCCATTGCACTCAAGTTCCACATACTTGTAGCACTACATGTGGAAGTACATGCTGCTAGGAGGTTCTACCTACAGTTTAATAAGTACCTTGGTAAATAGGGAAGCAGAAGTCTATTGGAAAGCAATTTGCTGTACCAATTTTGGAGAATGTGGGTCTGACAGGCTGACTAAATCTGAGCTGACTTGCAGTGCGACTCTTGTTGATACAAGTGTCATCCACATGACTTACCCCAGTACTCACTGTGGTGCCTACAGGAATGGCTTACAATCCTTAGATAATACCATAGGATACGCATTGGCCAACTCAAAACATTTGAGAAACTGAAAACCCACTCATGGAACAAGACAAATGATTGCCCAACGCATCACGAGTCCGTAACCAACAAACACAACACATAACAGACATATCAACACTTACTGGAGTGGTCGGGGTCCTCAAATGTAGCCACCTCTCCCACAGTGTAGGGTGCCAGTCCACCTGTAATGCATGGAAGGAAGAAATGTGCTCAAAATCTGTGCACAGACCAACAATTTCATAAACATATGCAATGTGTAGGCTGAATAAGGAAATGGCAGCCATTCAGACATGATGATACTGCATCTGATATATCATGACCAACTTGTACATAGCATGGGTCTCCTGTGACAGTTGCACACATATCTGCACACATGCATTGGCCCTAACTATCATGTGGTGGCAAACATGCCCTGTAATTGGTGACCAGAAACAAATATGGAGTGTAATCGTCTCATCATGTGCATCCAAGAGAGACATCCAAAGCCTGGTTACTTGAGGACTGCATTACCAGTCAAACAGACTATGTGGCCATGACACATTTATTACACATAGGTACAATGTACAGAGGGACAGGGACTTTTGTAAGCCCTCATGTTGTTACAGTTTATTCATTTGATGTGGCCCAGCTATGGTGATTTCACCAACCATGGAGATGTGAACCCATGTGCATACCTTTGGACTGCCATCCCTAATTGGAATGTGGCACAACTAACTCCAACAAACATTCTAAGATGTTAGCTGAGGGCACCTTACACCTTTTCACAATGTTTCCAAATCCAGATCTGACATGTATCCAAAAAGATAAAGGAACACAATAATCCCTAACATTCATAGTACTTCCGTGAACGCTTTCCTTCCACACTCACCAGACTCACCAGACTCACATGAGACATATTTCTGAGCCACTTTGCTATAATCAATTGACGTGAAGCCAGCACTCATTTTCTGCATCATGTAGTGATTCTAAAGTCAGTCTAGCTATTGCGTCAACAAAGTTAGCCAATATGTTGGTACATCTTTACTTCTCTGGCAAAAGTGCCCTATATAGACATGATTGGCTCCTATTTTGTTTGCTGGCTGACACAAAGGCAGCACCAATTTACTTCACGGAAAAGTATCCTGTAGGTTTGCTGAGCATGTGCTACCTGACAGCTAGCAATTGTGATCCTTCCCATAGTGCATCAATTATCCCAGTAAGTTTCCCCAGCATTACACACAGTCAGCAACTTAGCTGGCAGACATAGTACAAATCATCTGATGTCACTACAGAGCATTTAATCGTGCACATTTACATGATTAGTACTCACCAACAGGGCCACCAATCACGAGTCGTAGGTGGTCCAAGAGATACTGCTCACTGGTGATGAGGTCAGCCCACCGGTGCTTCAGCTGGTGGTCACTCCTCTGGCTGGCATATACGCGCTGCAGGTGATGCAGCACCTTTCCCCACCGGATTCTGTGCACCTCTGTGTGATACCCCTGTATCACCCTGCCCCCTGCCTCGATCATCAGTGGCAAGAAATGGCACACAAGCCATATGAAGCCCCCCAACTGCTCTTCACCCATCCTGCCAAGACGTGGCCTACCAGACATTGTAGAAATGTGAAAGGGAATAGGGGTTAAAGAAATAGAAAGGGGAAAAGCGGGAAAGTAGGGGTACAAAACAGAAGAAAAGTAAACTTAACCACTAAAAGAGCCCAACTATCCCCAAACTACCACTACCCACAAAAGACTCCCACAAACAACAAAAACACTAGATAGATGGACAATTGTATACAAAACACAGTAGGACAGTATACACCAACAATATTTATTTCACAAATTGACAATAGAGACAGCACACAGGACACAAAAGCACAAAATCTAAGGACACCACTCTATACAGCCACACAGTCTAGAAGAATCATAGACTGCAAAGTGAAAGTGAAAGTACACCCACTGTACATGATCTGTAAACAGGATATCCTATTACATCACTTCCTGTATAAAATGTCCGCCCTTTTTGCATTATGCGTCATTTTTTGTACACCAATACTGTATTTGCGTCATTTTTTTTGACGCGCAGGAGTGAAAATTAGCTCGCATCCAAATAATAGTACATGGCCTGTACAATTATCTGGATGCGGCCTAATGTTCACTCCTGTGCGTCCCAAAAAATGACGCAAATACAGTACATGTAGCAACATCCGTAATGTGGACTTCCAAGATTTAGGGTAACGTAGACACCACATATGACAAAGCATGCACCAGATAGATGGTAGACGCTTGTTCATGTCAATGGTCCACATTTGCAACATCCTATGTCCTAGAGTTTTGGTAACAGCTTCCTAGGCACTAGTTGGTGAATCCCACAGTGAGTCATACACATGCATTGAGGAAGTGGGTACCATGTTGTTTGCCCAGACAGACAAAGGTGAATCACAAATGTATGATGACACCACAGTTGAGGTCATAGAAGTGAGCCACAACTCTCAAGAGGCTGTGGTGGACCAGCAGACGAGGCAGCACGTGTCCACATATTTCCAGTGATCAATTGCACATAGGTGTCTTGTTCATGTGTGTGGTCCAATGATGATCCTGTATATTTTTTGGAGTGTAATTTGTCACAGTTCGGTCCAGGACCCATCATGAGTCAGTGGCAGCTATTCCCGTATCTACTGGGTATCCTTTGTTGATCAATGTGAGTAAAGTGGATGTGGACATGAGAACCTACATGGGGATGGTCCCACCCTGTCACTAAAGACGTGTAATGAGACAGTCAACAGGGCAACCTTGGTGTGCTGAGTGAGATAATGCCTTAGGTGTCATGTTCCGGCAGGTGTCATTACAACATTTGTACACAGGTTAGCCTCTGCAATTCCCACTGCATCTGGGAACATCATAGCCTCTGTGCTAATTATTCTGGCAGCTATTCACCACACACAGCCCATCAATATGTTGTGAGCAATGTAACTTTGTGTGTGAACTGTCAGGGCCCTGACGTGTGGATTTTTCATGGACATTTTCAGAGGTTGCTGGTTCTGCTGAAGGCCCCATACCCAATCCCTGCATATGGCCCTGGGACACTGTCACACTTTGTCATTCATGCATAAATGAGATCCAGACAAGGGATGGGCCATGGATTTTGGTTTTCACATAGGATTTAACTCATATGGTACAGTTAAAAGGCAGATGATGCTACACAATGTATTTGGGTATGCATTGAAGAAGCAAATGCCCCAAAAAACCCTCATGAATGAGAGGTTTGCTAACGCAAGTGTGGTACATATGTAGACACAGGGATACTTTAGTGTGACGCACAGACAGATACCAGTCAGGCTGACAGAATGCAGGGTGAATTAGGATACAGCAATATGACAAGTTACATAATCAGTGGTCTGACTAAGACTGTTGACATGTCTAAATGTGTATGTCCTGTGTTTTTGAAGGTGACAAATGAACCCAAGGGCTGTATTACACGGCTTAACTAGTATCAATGCTTAACAGTGTATTTGACAAAATGGCAACTCCTATGCTGTTCCAGACATCAGCAGGGGCAGTGCTTGTTGTAATGGGTGGGGTGCATGGAGGTGATCACAGGTGTGGGCTGCATCTGTTTATCACAAGTCTGGTAGGTGAGATTTGCATTCTAAATGGCCAACAGACATTTTCACACGGAAAGCAATCTACAGGTGATAACAGGGCTTGGAAACTAGAAGCCAGTGTATTAATTGACCTGATGTCCATGCAGTCAGATGTTCTATGACAATGGCATGCCATAGGAAAGGGTGTAGCACACTGGATTGCTATTGACAGGCTGTGTGTGTAGAGGAGGGAATATCAGGGTACACATCTTAGTATTCCAGGGAACTTTTTAGACAGGTGGGTTGTGACCAGGTGCATAGGTGTGTCAGGAGTTAGGAAATGGGCTGACATGTACATGGAATGTCATGTGCGCAATGCTGCTCATATGTGTGGCACTTGTGCTGTCTATGTACTGCTTCTATGGAACTCTGGTCACAGATAGTCCTTGAAAATATTGGATGCAGTTGGATTTACTGCTGTCAAGGGTCTGGTCAGACATTCCTGTTACTGATGCAAAAGCACATCAACTGCCTCATGTATGAGGCTTGTTTTCCACTTATTGAGTGGTGTCTTAGTTGTGTGCCATATGCTGCGTTGGACCTTGATTTCAACATGTATGTGTGAAATAGGTGTGGTCCTCTGCTATTGCCCTTCAAAGGAGAAATCTACTTGATATATGTCATTTGCAGTGTGTGTGTGTATGTGACCATTGTATGTTACGCATCACATTAGCTCTGGGATTTTCAGTGTCCTAATCGGTATATCTGCAATGCTCCATGAGGCAACACTCTTATTCTGATAGTTAGAGATGAAGTTGTGCAAAAATGATTAGCCAGACCATGATATGGTGATTATTATAGGTGTTTAAAATTAGTTCATTAAAGTGGTGATTATATTTAAAAGAAATTGTTCTTGATATGTTGCCGCCTGCGAATACCAGCGGCCGTGTTCTGTAGTTCCCCCTTATGTTGCAGGCCAGCATCCTCCTCTTCCTCCTCTTGAGGCATGTGTGGCTCTGGTTCCAGGAGGGGAATGTTCCTTTTGATGCAAATATTGAGCAGAATAGCACATGTTAGGATGATCTTACAGACCATCACTGGGGAATATAGGAGGCTACCACCAGTGATGTCGAGGCACCGGAACCTTGACTTGAGGATGCCGAATGTCCTCTCGACTATGGTGCGTGTCCTCCTATGTGCGTCATTGTAGGCACGCTCTTCTGCAGAACTCGGGTTGCCAATAGGTGGCATTATCCATGGCTGGATGCCATACCCCTGATCAGCTGCAAGAGAAAATGAATGGGATCATGTTGATGTAGCTAGCCCCATTGAAATCACCTTTCTTGGCAGTAGTTGTCTTGTGTTGTCTGTGACTCTTTTGTGTTATTATGTCGCATCCTAGGCTTGTAGGATGTACCATCTGCATTGTGTTGTTTCCTTGGCTGAACAAGTGTTTGGCTGCTGACCGTTTGTCAGCAGTATGTTTTGGGATCTGCAGTACAGTGTGCCCTCCCTAGCATTGAGACTTGTGATACAGGAGTCCGTATGTCTTCACTGGGGGTGAGATGATAGTTCCATACACAGATTCATTTTGACAGTGTTGTTAACACGTTCATATCAATGTAACCTGGACATCCCACACCTTTAGACTTATGCAATGGATTAATGTAAACGTCACTGGGACACTTACAATTTGCATGGTGACATTTAGGCAACCCACTCCACACGTTGTGATCTTTGACGTCTTAACATTAGACTGTACACTAATTCCCGATGTGTGACAGGTTCAATGGTGACCTAAGAAACATGGCTAGCGATGTCACGACCTCAGTGTGTTCCTGTTCACATGTTGCTGTTGTGGTGTATGTGTTGTGTGTCCTAGAGGGTTGCTGTGCAGTGTGTATATAAGTAGGTTTTTGTACTTACCAACAAGTAGTCCATTGCCATACCGTCCATCCTGGAAGTGTTCATTGATGGTGCAGTGACAGAAGATGAATGAGTCATGGACACTTCCAGGATATTTAGCCACGATGTTGGTGATCAATCCTTGGTGATCGACAATGGCCTGCACATTGATGGAATGTGTGTGCTTCCTGTTGCGGTAGGGGTGTTCAGTTGCAGCAGGTGGCACAAGGCGTACATGTCTGCAGTCGATGGCACCAAGGACGTGTGGGAAGCCACTAATGAGGTAGAAGCCCTGTTTTGTTTCCTACTGCTTCTGCAGTGTGTTAGGGAAGCAGATGTGGCGGGGTGTAAGTCCAATGACATCCAGTACTTTGGGCAAAAAGGCAGAGAATGATGGTTGTGATATTCCGGCAACCAGGGCACCAGTTGTTTGAAAACAGCCACTTGCCAGCATGTGAAGTACGGCAAGCAGCTTGGTTTCTGTGGGGATGGTGCGGGGTGTCAGCAAAGTGGGTGCCAACTGCAGCTCAATGTTTCGCAGCAGCTGCTGAATGGCCTGCCAGTTCAACCTGTACCTCTGGATGATGTCGTGTTCCCAGAGGCCATGAAGGGTTGTTATGGGGTGGAATATCCTCCCCAGCCTTCTGCCCTACCTTTAGGGTCCCTGCTGGTGTTGTGGTAGCTGCTGTTGTAGCTGCTGGGCTCTGTGTCTGCTTGCACGCTGGATCAGAATCACGTCTCCCTTTTGCTGCTCTGCTGCTCTGCTGTTGCTTCTGTGTGTTCTGATTAAATACAGGTGTGTTTGCCCCATTTTAACGCCTGCCCTGACCCAGGCGTTAAATTTTGACGCAAATCGGGCTGTGCGTCATTTTCCGGCTCCGCCTCCCGGCCGAGTGTCATATTTGGCCGAAAGCATAAATACGACGCACGCCCGTTTAAGTCATTTTTTGGACAGGAACGCCTACGTTGCATATCATTAACGCAAGGCAGGTTGCCGCATCCAAAAAATGACACACACAGCAGACTTTTGTTGTCCGCAGGCGTCAAAGTTTAAATATGGGGCAACGTTTGTGCTGAATGTGCGTCAAATTTTTTGACGCACATTCGCCGCAGACGGAGTATAAATATGCCCTTAAAAATCTTAACAGACAAGAATGCATGGGTTCAAATGGTGAACCCATTAAAAAAGTTAAAACCAGATTCAAATCCCACTGAGGCATAAGAAAGGGAGTGGGAGGAAATGTATTGGTTAAACCCTTTAAGAACCTAATAACAATAGGTGATCTAAACAAGGAGGGTTGATCAGGAAGGCAAAGAAAGGCTGATAGTGCTGCCAAATAGCCTTTAACAGTAGCAACTGCACAACCCTTCTGTGCTAAAGCTAATGCAAACAACAGAACATCAGACAGATGGGCCCTCAAGGGATCAATTTGTTTCTCTCCACACCAAGCCACGAACTGTGCCCACCTCCCGGCATAAACAGTCGTAGTGGAGTGTCGCCTGGCTGATAAATTAACATCCACTACCTCTGGTGGGAGAGAGAAAGCACTCAGATTGCCCCGTTCAATCTCCAGGCATCTAGGTGCAGGCTCTGGAGGTGGGGGTGTAGAATCTGCCCCTGCGACTGCTAGAGGAGATCTGCCATGAGAGGGAAACAGAGCGGAGGGCACAGTGAGAGTTGGAGAAGGTCCGTGTACCACACCCTTCTCGGCCAATCCGGACCTATTAAAATGACTTGAGCCCGATCTTGGCGATTCGTCCTCAGAAACCGATGAATCAAGAGTGTGGGGGAAACGCGTAAAGCAACTGGTCGCACCAAGACATCTGAAACGCGTACCCCAAAGCTCCTTGCACTGGATACTGAACGCTGCAGAACAACGGGCAGTGAGCGTTCTCCCGAGTGGCAAACAGATCTATCCGGGGAGAACCCCACATCAAAAGATGTGACGGACCAGATCCGGATGGAGACGCCACTCTTGATTGGCCGAGAAATGTCAACTGAGAGTGTACGCACGTACGTTGAGAACTCTGACCAGATGATTCGCTACCAAGCAAATCCGATGGTCCTGAACCCAGGACCAGAGCTGTAGAGCCTCTCTGCAGAGAAGGTACGACCCTACTCCTCCCTGCCTGTTGATGTACCACATCGCGGTAGTGTTGTCCGTCAAGACTTGAACTGACTGACCGTGAAGGGACAGGAGGAAGGCCTTGAGAGCCAGACATATAGCCTGCAATTATAACAGATTGATATGAAAAGTCTGTTCCACTGGAGACCAAAGACCTTTGATCTCCCAGTCCCCCAGATGAGCTCCCCACCCTAGAGTGGAAGCATCTGTTATGACTGTGGCCACCGGAGGAGGCAGTGAAAAAGAGAGATTGCCGTCCACAACCCACCATCGTAGATTCGCTGCGCATCTCTGGAGATCGATATCGACTCCTTGAGATCCCCTTTGTGTTGAAACCACTGCCTGCGGAGGCACCAGTGGAGAGCCCTCATGTGCCAACGTGCATGAGTGACCAAGAGAATGTAAGAAGCTGAACAGACCGAGCAGGCATAGGACCTTGAGGACTGGAACAACCGCTCCATTTTGAAACATTGGAATTAACGCCTGGATGTCCTGAATCCGCTAAGGTGGAGGATAGGCCCAATTCAATGCTGTATCCAGTACTGCCCCTACGAACAGGAGGTGCTGCGATGGCTCCAGGATAGACTTGGGCACGTTTATCGAAAAACCAAGACTGAACAATAACTGAGTTGTCATCTGCAAGTGATGCAGCACAAGCTCCGGAGACTTGGCTTTGATCAACCAATCGTCCAGGTAAGGGAATACCAATATTCCCTTCCTTCTGAGACTTGCTGCAACCACCGCCATCCCCTTCATGAAGACTTGAGGTGATGAAGTAAGACCAAATGGAAGGACCGCAAACTGGTAGTGTTGCGACCCCTGCACAAACCGGAGATACCTCCTGTGCGACTTGAGAATAGGAATATGAAAGTAAGCATCCTGCAAGTCGTCAGACACCATCCAATCCCTCTTTGTTCAACGCCAGAAGTACCTGCGCTAGAGTCAGCATCTTGAATTTCTCGTGTTTGAGGAACCAATTCAAAATCCTGAGGTCCAGGATTGGTCGCTATCGACCATCCTTCTTGGGAATCAGGAAATATCTTGAGTAACAACCCTGACCCATTTCCTGCTCTGGAACCAACTCCACTGCACCTTTTGATAACAGGATTTGAACCTCCTGCTGCAACAACAGGAGATGGTCTTCGAAAAAAACGAGGGACGGGGAAGGATGTGAGAGGGGAACTCCTGAAAAGGAAGAGCATATCCTTTCCTCACAATATTTAGAACCCAGGCGTCTGATGTGATTAACTCTCGTGGATAAAAAGACGTAATCTTCCCCCTACATGAGAAGTATGGCTGAAAATGGCCAGAAAACTAGGGCTGCTTCCCTTGTTGTTGTCCTCCAGAGGAAGAGGATGATGCAGGGGGCTGCTGGGTGTCCCCTCTTGTCTAAACCCTCCCCCTCCCTCTAAAGGATCTATATGGGAGGCTGGTAGGCTGTTGGACTGTGGACTGGGGCCTCCCATGGTAAATGGCTCCACGCCCAAACCCCCTAAACCTCCGAAGGACCTGAAAGGGTAGTAGTGGAAGCCTGCAGACCCAAAGACTTTGCTGTGGTCCTACAGTCCTTAAAGCGCTCTAAGGCAGACCCAGCTTTAGCACCAAAAGCTTTTCCCAATCAAAAGGCAAGTCCAAGAGAGTAGTCTGGACATCCGAAGAAAAGCGTGAGGACCTCAGCCACGCATGCCTCCTGGTAGCGATAGACGTACCCATCACCCTGGCCACCAAATCTGTAGAATCCCGACCAGACTGGATAATCTGTTTAGCCGCACCTGAACATCTGACAGGAGTTCACCAAATTGTCCTTGCATCTCATGCGGCAGGTCTGGAACCATACCCTTAGCTGTGTCCATCAGGGCGTGCACATATCTACCCAATACACAGGTAGCATTTGCTGCTTTGAGCGCCATACAACCGGAAGAAAAAGTCTTCTTTGCCAACTGCTCCATTCTCTTGGACTCCCTGGCTGAAGGAACCACAGGGAAGGAGCCTGGTGCAGACCGAGTGGAACATGAGGCTTAAACAACTAGACTTTCTGAGGTGGGGTGTTTCAACAAAAATCCCAGATCTCCAGGAGCCACCCTATACCTTCTTGCCACAGATCTGTTGACAGCTGGGGATGACACAGGCTTCCTCCATACCTCTAAAATAGGCTCTGTAAGAGCATCATTAAATGGGAGCAATGGTTCTGCTGAAACCGAAGAAGGATGCAGGGCCTCAGTTAGAATATTAGTTTTCACCTCCGCAGCCGGCAACAGAAGATCCAAAAAATGTGCTGCCTTCCTGACCACAGTATGGAAGGAGGCTGCTTCCTCCGTAAACTCCCCTGGAGAAGAAAGGTCCCACTCCGGGGAAGCTGAGTCAAGTCCTTGATATTCCCCCAAGGGCTCCACAATCTCTCCTTCCTCCAACAGCTGCCTTTGGTACTCCTGCTCCGCTCCTGCTCCTCCAAAAGCCTTAAAGCTTTTCTGCGCGACCTCAGCCTGGCCTCTAACCTTGGCATCAACATAGAATTAGCCAATGTCGATGACACCGGCTTCAGGACTGAAAGATGCAGACCAGGAGAAGAAGGCTGACTACGGTCCAATCCGGAGCCATCCGGCGCCAGAGCGGATCCCATCGGCGCTGTGGTCACCTGAGGCTCCGTCATCGGCGTCGACTGATAAGGTGATGTCATCGGCGCTGTAGGTCTATAAGGCGATGTAATCAGCGCTGCAGGTCTTTGAGGCGACGTCTTCGGTGCCAAACCTGCACCCTCAGCTGGATAAAAGGGCATAAACGGTGCCGCCTTATAAGGAGCCTGGGAGCCCAACGTAAATGCCAAAGGACCCGTGGGACCAGCCGGTGCACCAGCAGAGGCCATAGTATTAAACATACTAAACATGGCATTTAAAAATCCCGCCGGATCCGCTCCCAGAGACCTGGACAGTCACAAGTTCAGGCTGACCACGATGGAGTGCAGGCCGGATGACAGGTTAGCCTCACTGAAAAAGTTACCTCTTGGTGATCAGGAACACATTCCAGAAGAGGTCAGCAGCGCTCTGGCAAGTTTCAGTTGCAAGTCCAGAAAGGCCCATGCAGGATCAGTTGCAGCAGGTCAGCTGGGTAGTTGCAGGAAGGACTCTGGAGCTTGTTGTGTACCTGTAGTTCAAAACAGGAATTTAGCCAATTGACCCTGGGAGTCATTCAGGTTAGCCTGGGACGAAGGGAGCAGGTTCAGTCTACCTTCTCAGAGAGCAGGGCAAGCCTCCAGAAGCAGAGAAGTCTTCTGAAGTACAAGGCAGGCCTCAGGCAGCAGGGCATTCCTAAGGCATCAGCAGATCAATCCTCTGAAGAACAAAGCAGGCATTAAGCAGCAGAGCAGTCCTAAAAATAACAAGGCAGGCCTTCTTCTGTAATGTCCACAGGTCCACGACTGTGCTAAATAGTTGGTTCAAAGGTCCAACAATTATACCGGGTGCCAGTCACTTAATGATGTTGTCTTCGATGGGTTTTCAACTTTTTGCACGATCAGCACAAAAGAAGGTAAAGGAAGGCTAAAGGGTGACCTGGAAATCTGAGTTTCAATAAACATCTGTACAAACAGATTAGAACAACACAAAGTTAATACAAACATTGTGCATGTAAGGATTACCAGTGATGTGTCAACAATTGATATTATCAACATCTATTGAGCCATCAAGAGCTAGATTGCCAACATCATTAATCTGTAGCTGGACATTACTAATTTAATGAATTAGACTCTCAGCGCAAAGTCCCCTTGCAGTTAAAGTGTCAGACCTCACACCCATAATCACCTGGGGCTTGGTAAGTGAAACTAGCTTTCGCCAGTAGTCTCCATAGTTAAAATGTGAGTCACCCTTGTAACAAAAAAAACAATAAAAAGGAAAATGCAGCTAAGTTGACCTTAAAAAATAATTCATGAATTAATTTTATTTGTTGCTTCGAAATTCGATATACTTAGAATAAAAAGAGGGACTGAAATGTACACTGCAGAGTTTAAAAAATTGCAGAAGGGACAACATACACAATGAGTTTCAACGTTGTGTCCCTTGTAAAGCGACGGACAGCTGAAAGTCAGGCAAAGGGTTCCAGATTAAGGTACAAGTGGAGGGCAGAGTTCAGGGGAGGAGAGGAAAGGTGTGGATTGTAAGTGTGAACAGCCGGTGATGGACCATATGACTTTGCTAATGAAACAAGCCACAAAACGAAAATTGGGAAGGAGCAGCAAAAGAAACAAAGCTGCATGCAGGAGCTACTGGATAAAAAAAGTAGTCCCAAAACAATGCAATAAAATGGTCGCTGCATATGTTTAGCGGTACTAGGTCACTGCGCTCGGGGACTACTAAAGTCAGGAAGAGGCATGACGCACAGATGCCATAGACAAATGATGACAAGGAATAACGGAGTGACGTGGGACCCAGCAAATGGCAAGCCTGTTGGCAGGCTGAAGCCCACAACAGTAGTTACAGCATGTCTCGGTTTGAGAGAGCTCATGTGCGCTGTCTAGTGTTGAGACCTAAAAACAAGGAGGAGTCACCCCCTCAGCCAGGACCACCCCTAAGGTGTCCAGAGCTGACGTGACCCCCTCCTTGAGAAATCCTCCATCTTGCTTTGGAGGATTAGGACCAATAGGGATAGGGATGTGCCCCCCTCCCAAAGGCTACTGCCCTCTAACCCTAAAAACACCCCTAAATGTTGTATTTAAGGGCTCCTTGAACCAAGAGATTTGGATTCCTGATGACCTACAAAGAAGAAGGACTGCCTCTCTGAAAAAAACCCACAAAGAAGAAGGAAGACGACAACTGCTTTGGCCCTAGCCCTACCCGCCTGATTCCAACTTCAAAGAACCTGCACTAGCGATGCATCCTGTGGGCCCAGCTACCTCTGATGACTCAGAGGACTGCCCTGCAACTACAAAGGACCAAGAAACTCCTGTGGACAGTGGACGAATCCAACCAAGCAAGAAGAAACCATCTTTAAAGGGACTCTCACCTCACTCCAGAAGCGTGAGTCCCATCACACTGCACCCAATGCCCCTGGCCCGTGTCCAGAGAAACGAACAACCCAGACAAGATCCCCAGATGACTCTGACGACCTGTCTACCCTGGGCTAACCTTTCTGCACCCCCACGACGACGCGTGCAGAGGGAATCCCGAGGACCCACCTGACCGCTACTGCCTGGGACGAAGATATCCGATGCCTGGAGAAGCACTGCACCCGCAGCCCCCAGGCCTGTGAGAAACCAACCACGGGTGCAGCAGTGACCAGCAGGCAGCCCTCACCCTTGCCCAGTTGTTGCTGGCCCGATAAGCCCCCCCGTGCCCTGCCTGCAACGTTTGAGTGACCCCGGTCCTTCCATTTAAATCTATTGCAAACCTGATGCCCTGTTTGCCCACTGCACCCGGCTGCCCCTGTGCTGCTGAGGGTGTGTTTTGTGTGCCTACTTGGGACCCCCCCTAGTGCTCTACTAAACCCCCTTGGTATGCTCCCCAAGGACACAGGTACTTACCTGCCAGCAGAGTAGAACCGGAGCACCACCTGTCTCTGTAAGTGCCCATGTTATTTGGGCTCCTCTTTGACCTCTGTACCTGACCGGCCCTGTGTCCCTGGTGCTGGGTGTTTGGGGTTGACTTGAACCCCCAATTGTGGGCTGCCTATTCCCCTGAGATTGAACTTGTAAGTGCTTTACTTACCACATTAACCTAACTGTACTTACCTCCCCCAGGAACTATTGAATTTTGCACAGTGCCCACTTTTAAAATAGCTTATTGCCATTTTATGAAAAACTGTGTACATTACTGTTTTGGTTCAAAGTCCTATTTATACCTATGCAAATTACCTTACATTTAATGTACTTACCTGCAATTTGAATATTGTGGTTCTAAAATAAATTAAGAAAATAATATTTTTCTATATAAAACCTATTGGCCTGGAGTTAAGTCATTGAGTATGTTTTCTCGTTTATTGCTTGTGTGTGTGTACAACAAATGCTTAACACTACCCTCTGATAAGCCTAACTGCTCGACCACACTACCACAAATAGAGCATTAGTATTATCTATTTGTGCCCCTGTCAAGCCTTTTGGGGAACCCCTGGACTCTGTGCACACTATCTCTCATTTTGTGATAGTATATACTTCCTACAGGGGAATATAGATGCTTGGTGCCTACAGCAGGCTGGGCTGAACCATCAGTATTTATGGTGTACTAATCTCTCATAAAGAAGCAAATGTTAGTGGGCAAGGGGTATTCTTGTTTATACTGAATAGATTCTTGAGATAATAGAGTAAGGTCAAAACCGTAGTCTACATCAGTAGCCGAAGTGGCACACTGTATCCATCTAGGATACAGTATAAGATTTTCGCATTAGGAATGCTAGTTTTTGTAACAGCCTCTTGAGCCAGTGGTCTTTCCTTTAGGACAGCCAACTGAACTGCAGTCAATATTTTTTCAGTGGATGCAAAATGCATTTCAGCAGTAGAATATACATGTGATTTATATGCAATGGGCACTGTGTTACTGTTAGAAATGGGGTTTCTGGTTGGCTAGGGTACGCACCTAAGCCAGGCAGTACCTACCATTCGAGTCAGGGCAAGTAAGTTATACAACAAATATAATCTATGCTTACCCTTTGGTAGCTTGACGCAGAGCAGGCTTACCATCAGAGGCAATACGTAAAACATTTTCGCAACACACTCACACCAGTAGCACAATGAATACACCACAAAGGAGACTCCACACATGATTATATTAAAATATCTTTATAACTATATAAATATATATATATATATATATATATATATATATATATATCACAAGACCAAAACATCATGAATCATAACTATTGTGCATATTATGTAAATATTAAATCAATCAATCAATCAGAGTATTTGAAAAGCGCACTACTCACCCGTGAGGGTCTCAAGGCGTGGGTGGGGGGAGGCTACTGCTCGAACAGCCATGTCTTGAGATGTCTCCTGAAGGTAAGTAGGTCCTGTGTCTGACGCAGGTGGGTGGGAAGAGTGTTCCATGTCTTGGTGGCGAGGTGGTCGTTCTGTGGATGCGTGGGGCAGTGGCGAGGGCAAGGGTGGCAGAGCAAAGTTGTCAGGTTGGGGTGTAGAAGGAGAGCCGTCTGTTGAGGTATTGTGGTCCGGTGTTGTGCAGTGCCTTGTGAGCGTGGGTGAGGAGTTTGAACGTGATTCTCTTGTTGATGGGGAGCCAGTGTAAGTCTTTCAGGTGGGCTGTGATGTGGCAGTGGCAGGAATGTCCAGGATGAGGCGTGCAGAGGCATTCTGTACGCGTTGCATTTTTTTCTGGTGCTTGGCTGTGGTTCCTGCGTAGAGGGCATTGCCATAGTCCAATTTGCTGCTTACAAGGGCTTGGGTGACCGTCTGTTCGGTTTCAGTGGGATCCATTTGTAGATCTTCCGAAGCATGCAGAGGGTGTTGAAGCAGGTGGAAGAGATGGCGTTTACTTGCTGGGTCATTGATAGTGATGAGTCCAGGATGAATCCCAGGTTGCGCGTGTGGTCGGTGTGGTTCCCAGTGTGGCAGGCCACCAGGAGTCGTCCCATGCGGAGGGGGTGGAGCCAAAGATGAGGACCTGTGTCTTGTCGAAATTCCGTTTCAGGCAGCTGTTCTTCATCCAGTCGACGATGGCCTTCATTCCTTGTTGGAGGTTGGTCTTGGCAATGGCGGGGTTCTTGGTGAGGGAGAGGATCAGCTGGGTGTCATCGGCATATGAGACGATAGTGAGGTTGTGAGATCGGGTGATGTTAGTGAGTGGATACATGTAGACGTTAAAGAGGGTCGGGCTGAGGGATGATCCCTGGGGTATGCCGCAGATGATTTTGGTGGCTTCAGAGCGGAATGGAGGGAGGCGGACTCTCTGAGTTCTGCCGGTGAGGAAGGAGGTAATCCAATCCAGTGCTCTGTCACGGATTCCTGCATCATTGAGGTGTGTGGTAGGGTGTGGTGGCAGACGGTGTCGAACGCGGCTGAGAGGTCCAGGAGGATGAGGGCCGCGGCTTCGTCATTGTCAAGTATGGTCCTGATATCGTTGGTGGAGGTGATGAGGGTGGTTTCGGTGCTGTGGTTGCTGCCGAATCCGGATTGGGATGGGTCCAGAGTGTTGTTCTCCTCGAGGAAACGGGTCAGTTGTTTGTTGACAATTTTCTCTATGGCTTTTGCCTGGAAGGGGAGCAGGGAGATGGGCCGGGTGTTTTTGAGATCCGTTGGGTCCACCTTGGGTTTCTTGAAGAGGGCATTGATCTTGGTGTGTTTCCAGCTCTCCGGGAAGGTGGCGGTCTTGAAGGAACTGTTTATGATCTTCTGGAGTTGGGGTGCGATGACCGAGCTTGCTTTGTTCAAGATGTGGTGAAGGCAGGGGTTGGATGGTGAGCCAGAGTAGATGGTGTTCATGAGTTCGATGGTGTTGTTGTCGTTGACGTGGGTCCAGGAGAGCAGGCGGCTGGTGGGTGGTGAGTCTGTGGTGTCGGTGGTTGACGGGAGGTCTGAGTATTGAAGCTGTCATGGATGTCTGCGATCTTGCGGTAGAAGAAGGTGGCTAGGGAGTCGCAGAGGTCTTGTGATGGCGGAATGTCATTGACGTTAGAGCCGGGGTTGGAGAGCTTCTTCACAATGTTGAAGAGCTCCTTGTAGGTGTGTGCGTTGTTGTCAATGCGTTCTTTGAAGACGGTTCTCTTGGCGGTTCAGATGAGTTGGTGGTGTCTGCGGATGGCGTTCTTGAAGGCTGTGTGGTTGTCCAGTGTCTGATCTTGGCGCCACTTCTTTTTGATTCTTCGACATGTTTGCTTGGATTCTTGGAGGTCGCCGGTAAACCAGATGGCCTTTCTGTCAGTGCGTCTGTTAGAAGGTTTCTTGATCGGGTGAGAGTGTTGGCACAGTCGTCTATCCATTGCTTGAGTTTGCGGGATGCAGTGTCAGTGTCTGTGGTGTCGATAGGTGAGTTTTCTGGGAGGGGTAGTGATCAGTTGGTCTTCAGTGACCTTGTTCCATCTGCGGTGGGGATTCCGTTGCAGGTGATGGTGCGTTGTGGGTTTCTCGGAAGGAGAAGTGGATGCAGCGGTGGCCGGTCCAGTGGAGTTCGGTGGTGTGGCTGAAGAAGACATGTTTGCTGGCAGAGAAAATGGGGTTGAGCGTGTGTCCTGCCGAGTGGGTGGGTGTCGTAACGAACTGCTTGAGGCCGAGATTGTCAAGGTTGTCGAGCAGGGTGGTAGAGTTGTTGTCGTTGGTGTTCTCGAGCTGGAAGTTCAAGTCCCCGAGGAGCATGTAGTCTGTGGATGCGAGAGCATGCGTGCTGATCACATCGGTGATGGAGTCGCTGAACTGCTGTCAGGGCCTGGGGGGTCTGTAAAAAGGGCCCCTCTGAGGGTGGTGTTTGGGTCGGTGTGGATCTGGTTGTGTTATATTGAAGTAGTACTCGTTTTCCTGGACTTTAGGAGACCCAAAATTACATACATTAGCAATATTCAAGGCATAAAATGCAGCAGCTTGCCACGTCACCATAAGTACTGGGTAAAAAATGCAATACCATTTTGAACACACACAAATCCCCATATACAATAATAGGGAGCAGGGACACCTGCGCTCATATTAGGTTAAATACAGTATGTAGGAAGTTGGATCTGTATATACTATTTCAAAGTAAGAAATAGTGTGCACAGAGTCCAAGGGTTCCCCTTAGAGGTAAGATAGTGGCAAAAAGAGATAATTCTAATGCTCTATTTTGTGGTAGTGTGGTCGAGCAGTTGGCTTATCAGAGGGTAGTGTTAAGCATTTGTTGTACACACACAAGCAATAAATGAGGAACACACACTCAAAGACTTACTCCAGGCCAATAGGTTTTTATATAGAAAAATATATTTTCTTAGTTTATTTTAAGAACCACAGGTTCAAGATTTACAAGTAATACTTCAAATGAAAGGTATTTCACTCAGGTATTCTAGGAACGTTGAATAATCACAATAGCATGTACAGTTTTGACAAAAATGGCAATAAGCTATTTTAAAAGTGGACACAGTGCAAAAATCAACAGTTCCTGGGTGGAGGTAAGTAAATGTTAAGTTCACAGGTAAGTAAAACACTTACAGGGTTCAAAGTTGGGTCCAAAGTAGCCCACCGTTGGGGGTTCAAGGCAATCCCAAAGTTACCACACCAGCAGCTCAGGGCCGGTCAGGTGCAGAGGTCAAAGAGGTGCCCAAAACACAGAGGCTTCAATGGAAACAGGGGTGCCCCGGTTCCAGTCTGCCAGCAGGTAAGTACCCGCGTCCTCGGAGGGCAGACCTGCGGGGTTTTGTAGGGCATTGGGGGGGACACAAGCAGGCACAGAAAGTACACCCTCATCGGCACAGAGGCGGCCGGGTGCAGAGTGCAAACAGGCGTCAGGTTTTGTATTGAAAACAATGGGGAGACCCAGGGGTCTCTTCAACAATGCAGGCAGGCACAGGGGGGGGCTCCTCGGGCTAGCCACCACCTGGGCTAGGCAGAGGGTCACCTGGGGGTCGCCTCTGCACTGGAGTTCGGTTCCTTCAGGAGCTGGGGGCTACGGGTGCAGTGTTGATTCCAGGCGTCGAGTCCCTTGTTACAGGCAGTCGCGGTCAGGGGGAGCCTCTGGATTTCCTCTGCAGGTATCGCGGTGGGGGCTCAGGGGGTTCAACTCTGGCTACTCACGGGCTCGCAGTCACCGGGGAGTCCTCCCTGTAGTGTTAGTTTTCTGCAGGTCGAGCCGGGGGCGTCGGGTGCAGAGTGGAAAGTCTCACGCTTCCGGCGGGAAACGTGAAGTCTTTAAAGTTGCTTCTTTGTTGCAGAAAGTTGCAGTTTGTTGATCAGGGCTGCTTTTCTCGGGAGCTTCTTGGTCCTTTGGATGCAGGGCAGTCCTCTGAGGCTTCAGAGGTTGCTGGTCCCTGTTGGATGCGTCGCTGTAGCAGTTTTTCGTCGAAGTAGGGAGACAGGCTGATGGGGCTGGGGCCAAATCAGTTGTCGTCTCCGTCTTCACTGCAGAGCTTCAGGTCAGCAGTCCTCCTTCTTCTTTAGGTTGCAGGAATCTGTCGTCTTTGGTTCTGTGAGCCCCTAAATACTGAATTTATGGGTGTGTTTAGGTCTGGGAGGGCAGTAGCCAATGGCTACTGTCCTTGAGGGTGGCTACACCCTCTTTGTGCCTCCTCCCTGTGGGGAGGGGGGCACATCACTAATCCTATTGGGGGAATCCTCCTTCTACAAGATGGAAGATTTCTAAAAGTAAGAGTCACCTTAGCTCAGGACACCTTATGGGCTGTCCTGACTGGGGGGTGACTCCTCCTTGTTTTTCTCATTATCTCCTCCAGCCTTGCTGCCAAAAGTGGGGGCAGTGGCCGGAGGGGCACGCACCTCCACTATCTGGGATGCCCTGTGGCGCTGTAACAAAGGGGGTGAGCCTTTGAGGCTCACCGCCAGGTGTTACAGTTCCTGCAGGGGGAGGTGAGAAGCACCTCCACCCAGTACAGGCTTTGTTCCTGGCCACAGAGTGACAAAGGCACTCTCCCCATGTGGCCAGCAACATGTCTGGTGTGTGGCAGGCTGGCAAAAACTAGTCATCCCACACTGGAAATCGGGTATGTTTTCAGGGGGCATCTCTAAGATGCCCTCTGGGTGTATTTTACAATAAAGTGCACACTGGCGTCAGTGTGCATTTATTGTGCTGAGAAGTTTGATACCAAACTTCCCAGTTTTCAGTGTAGCCATTATGGTGCTGTGGAGTTTGTGTTTGACAGACTCCCAGACCATATACTCTTATGGCTACCCTGCACTTACAATGTCTAAGGTTTTGCTTAGACACTGTAGGGGCATAGTGCTCATGCACATATGCCCTCACCTGTGGTATAGTGCACCCTGCCTTAGGGCTGTAAGGCCTGCGAGAGGGGTGACTTACCTATGCCATAGGCAGTGTGAGGTTGGCATGGAACTCTGAAGGGAGTGCCACGTCGACTTAGTCTTTTTCTCCCCACCAGCACACACAAGCTGTGAAGCAATGTGTATGTGCTGAGTGAGGGGTCCCCAGGGTGGCATAAGACATGCTGCAGCCCTTAGAGACCTTCCCTGGCATCAGGGCCTTTGGTACCAGGGGTACCAGTTACAAGGGACTTATCTGAGTGCCAGGGTTGTGCCAATTGTGGAGACAAAGGTACAGTTTAGGGAAAGAACACTGGTGCTGGGGCCTGGTTATCAGGGTCCCAGCACACTTTCAAATCATAACTTAGCATCAGCAAAGGCAAAAAGTCAGGGGGTAACCATGCCAAGGAGGCATTTCCTTACACAGTAGATTTCCTGCCCTGTTGAAAGGAAGTTTCTTAGGTTCTAAGGCGGCGGGCGCAGGCGGGCCTCTGGTGCAGGGTTCTTGCAAGGCTTTGATGGAAGCCTCAGTTGAGGACTCATCCCACAAGGCAAAAAACTAAGGAACAAATGCCACATTGTGCGTCCTGCCGAGGGCACACACACCATAAGTATTAGCAAGAAGACTTTTACCAGTCTCCCGGTGTGCAGGATTCCAAGGGCAGCTGCCCGCAAGCGTGATATGGAGTTGCTGAGAAACAGCCCCGTTCTAAAAGGCCAGGCCACCCGCGAAGGGGCGCGGGATGGCGATCTCTCCTAAGACACAGGCCCATGTTAGCAAATCCTGGCTGTCCTTGGGGGTGGGGCCCAATAGTGCTGGCGTCAATGGGGGCCTTCTCGTTGCCTTGGTAATGCATCTGGAGCAGAGTGAGACTCCGGAATCGGTCTGCACGACTGACAAGCTGCAGGGACACGTCATGTCTTTGGGCAGCCCTCGCTCCTTCCCCCACAATGGACGCTCATTGTACTGGGTGCCTCTCGGAGGCCAGCCATGCTCTGAAAGGGAAAGCTCTTCAGTGTGCTGGTTGGATGAAGGTGCAGAGTTTGGCACCAGCTGGCAAAGGAGCGCACAACCTGGGCTGTTTTAGAAGAAAACAAACAAAGACTTGGGTGGCCGGACCTGGGAGTCTAATGGTTGCGTTCTAGGAGGGTCAAAATAAACCTTCCAAATTCTTGAACTTCCACAAGAAGGGCACAAGAGCAGAGGGCAGGCAGCAGACCAGCACATAAAGATGATTTGCAAAGTGACAGTTCCTCCAGCAGCCTAACAGGCAAGCAGGCCACACAACAAAGCAAGTAGTCCCAAATGGCAGTTCCTCCTGGCCGCACAGCAGTTCTCTGGCAATGTGCAGCATGTACAAGCAGCATCTGGTTACAAGTCTCATGCAGTATCTAAAATCATGGGGTCAGATCCCCTGTACTTATACTAAAAATGCCTTTAACTGACTCTTTCAAGTGCACAACAATCCCCTTTCAACCCAGCCCTGGCTCCAGACATCAGTAGGGGGTAAATCAGCCCTTTGTGTGAGGGCAGGACACAACCTATACAATTGTAAATTGTGAATGACTCAGCCCTAGATGTGGATTCTAGTCCAGCTGCCAAGCACACAGAGTTAGAAGCAGAGAGGAATGCCCACTTTCTGAAAGTGGCATTTCTAAAATAGTAATGTATAAACCAACTACAGCAGTAGACAGGATTTCTCACTGCCATTCCAAACATACCAAACATGGCAACGCTACTCCTTTCTGATAAGACATTACCACTTAAAAGTATATAAGGGAATTCCCAATGCTAACCTAGGAGAGAAGTAGCTCTAAGTAGTGAAATACAAAATAGGCTGTTTGTCACTCCTAGGATATTCAAAACATAAGAGTAGATGTTCCACCTTTTAATTACACAGCACCGTGCCCATAGGGCTACCTAGGGCCTACATTAGGGGTGACTTAAGTATAATAAAAGGAGAAATGAATGCTTGGCAAGTAGTTTTAAATGGCAAGTCGAAGTGGCAGTAAACTGTATAGACAGGCATTGCAGGGGTAGCCCTGAAACGGGTTTGAAAGGCTACTTCTGTGGGTGGTGTAATCAGGCCCACTGATAGCATTTACTTAACAGGCCCTGAGGATATGGTATACCACTTTACAAGGGACTTACAGGTAAATCAAATATGCCATACAGTTGTAAGCCAGTCATACCATGTTTTAGAGGAGAGAGCACATGCACTTTTGCACTGATCGGCAGTGGTAAAGTGCCCTAGAGTCCTAAAGGCAACAAAACGTAGGAAAGAAAACCAGACGGAGGACGATGAAATGTTTGGGGTAACCTTGCAGAAAGAGCCATCTCCAAGAGCCACCCTCATATGTGTAGTCAACAGCACCCACTATTATAAGAATGACCAAATGTGTTTTGTTTACACATGTGTAGGTGTTTAGATGCAGGCATGTCATTTTGTAATTATTTTAAAATCTATGCATCTTCTGGTATGTATGTTCTGCCAAACTTTATAAATAGTGACAAAAATTTCAATTTTTATGATGGTGTTTGGTGGGTATCAGGCTCTTTTCCTCTTTTGATAACTCATATCCTAAAGATAGGACACTGAGAAAATAAATTTTAGTTTTCTTGAAATTAAATGTGTAGCCATGTTCAGCAAATCCCAAAACAATGTGATCTACTCTGGCTAGATGTGTGTTTAAGTCATCATCCATGTGATATATATCATCAACATAGAACAATGCTTCTGGGTCAATATCATGCAATATTGATGTTACGAGGGCCGCAAATAGCCCGGGATTGTTCTTATACCCTGAGGGAGCCAACGAAAATGGCATTGTGACCCTAACGCAGAGAAGGCAGTTGAATCTCTGCTTTCTGGTGCCATATTTTGGCAGAAAAAACAGTTGGAGATATCTAAGGCTGTATCTTATTTTTAATGGAAAGACTTGTTCATTAAAGCCGTACTGTGTGAGTTCTGAATCACTGTGGATGGAAGAGCTGCGCTGACTTCCTGGGCTTTGGGATTTCTCTCACTTTCTTTCATCCAAATGCCGACAGACTCTTTTGCAAATGGTGAAAGGGATATTAAGAACAAAAGGGTTGCCCTCTCATTGAAACAGCAGTGGAAATGCACCCAATCAGTTGAAGTATGCGGGTTACCGCATACTTCTACCATGGAAGCCGAATTTCAATAAAAACACAGAAGTTATATACATCGTGGCTGTAAAAAGTGGTGGAGACAT
The DNA here is from genome assembly GCF_031143425.1 of Pleurodeles waltl. Classification (NCBI taxonomy): domain Eukaryota; kingdom Metazoa; phylum Chordata; class Amphibia; order Caudata; family Salamandridae; genus Pleurodeles; species Pleurodeles waltl. The sequence continues at coordinate 315,742,326 of NC_090442.1, read as the reverse complement.
ACAGAATAAGTGACTGGTAGTTTCATTACAGTGAGGTATTGCTTATGTTTTACGCTAGAACATGAACACTGCTTACGCCAGTTGGTGATGTAAGAGACGCTGTTTGTAGCACCCATTTCTAAATTAAGGACACTTTCCTATTTATTGCAGCAGTGATGCATTCAGAGAACCCATGACTTATTGGCCGCAGAAGTTAAAGTGTTAGACATAAACATGCCAGCATACAGAGCACTGATCAAGCTTACCATGTTGAATTTGATTTTGCATGTATTTCCAGAGGTTAAACAAATCAGAAGGATTCTTACTGCTTATAGCTTGTTAATATAGAATTTATTTTTCTAATTTAAATGTTTCTTTGCTTAACATTTGAAAACCTGTGAAACCTGATCGTTTGGCCCACTCTTAACACAATGATGGCCTCTTGTGCTTTTGTAGGCTTTCACTGCTAGAAGCCCTCCAGATCAGATTCTTTCAGAAGGAGGTGGGCTAGGATGGAGTATGCTCAGACAGCACACATGTTTTTACAGCATCAAGCTGTTCTAGACATACATGTTGTGCATCATCGCATCATCCTATGGGTGGGTCCACAAGTCTATCTTTAATTGCAAAGAGATTGGACAACGACATGTGCACTCAGGATGACTCACTGTGACATCAACTGTAAGCTGCCAGGGCCCCAATATCTTACTGGGGGCTGTCACGATGTTCACTGGTCGTAAGAACGACAAGGTTGTGGTGTGACAGCATTCCCTATCTGGTTTCATTAAAGGGAGTCAGGGTAGTGCACTTATTGTCATGTTCCAAGAATATGAAGGTTTAAAAGGCACACAGAAGAGAGAAGTTTTGCTTCTGGAATCCTTTTGCCTGCATACATCTTTGTGGGGTAAACACGTCGCCATCCTACCGGGCAATCACATTTTTTTGTTCATGTTCTGGCTAGCGTTTTGATTGCCCAGCTCTGGTTTACTATTTGCTTGTTCAGTTTTCTAACCAGACCTTCTTGGCATTAAATGTGACAACTAGGATCCATGCTCACTAAACGGGTTATCTTTTATTCGGTCCGCCTTTTGTCTGCCCCTATTGTAGCGGGATCCACAGACCTCTTACATTCGCTCCTATAGTAAGACACCCACGAGACAGGTCTGTGCATCCTGCTGATGTGCTCTCTATTCCCACTCCATGCACACTACATCATTTCCATCACCTATATCCACTCGCTGTTAGTGCTACCCTCTTTTACAGTTTCAAAATTGGTTTATTAGAAGTATAAGAAGTACAACATATAAGGTATTTAAACCAATGAAGAAAGTATAGCTGAAGGTGGAGAAGGGAGATGTCCACAACTGACTCATGCTTTGTTGCAAGATAAGTGGCACATTCCCCAGAGGGACACTTACTTCAATACGTCTTTTGAAACAAACAGATTAACTATTGGCCATAGAGAGCCTCTGTATTTTTGTGAGATGTTGAGGTCTGCATAACCTACCTTTGTGATCCATATTGCGTCCACCAACCACAGTGGTTAATAGAAGTGCATTGGTGATTGTTTCCAGAACAACCACTTTGTGATTTTTCACCTCTGATTGTCCCCATTTTTTATCTCTGACCCACTAAACAGCACTACATTATCTGCGTGCAATTCTGTCCTGATGATGACCTTAAGTAACTGGGGTCGAAACGCTGTAGATATTTGAAATAGCGAATTCCAGCTCATAAATCTTTTTTTATCATCAAGTTAATGTACTAAAATACTACAAGTATTGCCTGTATGCTGTTTTTAGGCTGAGCGCGCAACCGCTCTGGCCTGCGGTAGCCACGCTCGCCGCACGCCCATCTCTATCACTCATTCATGGGCTTAACTTTAAAAAATCCTTTGTTTTCAATGGTAAATGCTTTACGTTTGTCCCTCCTTGGGGCAGTTTTGTTACCGTCTTGGCCATCAACCTGTTACATGGACAATTGCGCTTTTGCCGATACGTTTAAGTGCAAGCTAACTTCTATTTCCTTTTGTGTCTCTCCTTTGCGCTCATGCTCATAGCGGCCATGATGCTTTGAACTGGCTTCCCCATGTCACCTGTTTTACTTTTCATTTTCAATACATGTGGCAAGAAAAGTCCAGGTAGGAATTTACAACGCTAATAGCTCTAACTCGAGCAAACATGAGACGCACTACATTGCGAATGCTTGTTTATGATGATGTCAGACGAGCTTTGAGTCCTTTTTTAGTTTCACATACTCTTCTTGTATGCCCTCTGAACGCCTCACTCTCTAAGACCGCTTGTCATATGAGTGCTGAAAGGAACGAGAAGGGTGTGTATCGGTATACTTATACAAATCAGGCTGTTTTGATGTATCATGGTTACATAAATTATAACGTTTGTCAGAGTTGCGGAGTTCCACCCTGTGATTAAATTTTTTCTTTGTTTTGTTTAACCCAGCGTTGTTTAGAAAACTCAGGTGTTTGGTATGGTCCTTTTCAGAACTACCTTTAAGCTGTCGCTTATTTGGTCTGGCCCCCAAATGATCTTCACCTGTAGATGTGTAGATGTCAGCAATAATTTTGGTAGTCCGAGCTCCTGATCTGCAATCGCAACCTGTGCGAGGCGTTGGCAGATTGCTAGGGCTGCTGCTTCCCCTTTAATATTACCTGATAGAACTGAAGATACCGTGACAAAGTTGCCAATTAATTTCATCCCCAAATCCAGGGCAGGGGCAGCCCGGTATTCGTTCTAAATCTCTTTTTGCACTTCAGGCAAAACAGCATGTGATTTGTTATGGCACATATTGCAGTGAAGACTGTACCCCAAGTTGCAGTCTTCTACGGGGGAACCTTCCCAAGTTGAACGCACCTAGTGACAACTCCGTTTAAAATAGGGTCCCATATGGGGAAACACTGCTTCAAGCTGGTTTAGCGTTAATAGTTACAGGACTAATTGCAGGCACAGCTTGAACAGCCCTCACTGGAGCCGTTGTTATTGTACATCAAATAAACTGCATTAGACGCCTGTATAGTTTCACTAGACCATTGTACAGTTATCATAACTTAACCACATTTAGTTGTTGTATATTAGGATATAGTGTACAGTGGGCTAGGACTGGCCATGTAGCTCCATCATTGCTGAGGAAACCCAATCTATTGTTTTAAAAAACAGGTGCTAGGGCACCTAAGAACCAATATGGATGTTCCTGAAATGTTAATGGGATTTCTAAATAATTGTAAGCTCTGTATTGGCCTGGTTGTGCAGATTTAGTGCATGTATAAAATGTGTTTTTATTTGCATTGACTGCAAGAAAGATGACCCATGAGTAAAATACTTCAGTTTTATAAGCATTGTGAGCCTCAACCACGAAGGTAACATCTCCACCCTCATTAGGTAGCCCATATAAAGTTAAATGTGCTGTAACAGCAGGTCTGCAATTAGTGGGAAAATTTTTTACAGTCACCATTTTAAAGAATGGAATTCAGAGAGGGAACATACTATAATGGGATATTCTTTTAAATGTTCAAGCTTGAACAACCTACAGATAAATATAGGTGCTTCCTATAATGCTACAGAGGATTAATCCCTAACATTAATGTCTCAGTTTTAAGGTGAACAGGGGACCTCGGGCACACATTAGAACTACTGAGGAGACTAGTTAAATAAGTACCTGACCTGTAAAAGTTGGTGGCCCTATGTTCTATGGTTCACACAAAAAAGGAAAGACTGCATATTAAGGCTGAACAACTTCAGGACGAGAGAACTGAGTCCATCTTCACTATCAGGAACTGCCAACCCAATTCCTAGCTAGCTCACAGTGCCTTACCTGAACCTCCACCCTTCCCAAGGTAACAGATGATTACAGCAACCTTGAACACAATACTTTGACTCCCAAAGAAGTAGTAGAAATAGATCTTACCCCTTTCAATGTTTACTCATGCATGCCCCAGGTAAACACAAGAAAAATACAAATAAAGGTTTTCAAACACTTAATGAAACAATTGTATTTTTATTAGGCAGATGAAACAAAGCACTGTAACCAGCATTACTAACATGGTGAAAATAATAAACAGTCCAGCCATGTTAATCTTTAATCGATATCTTCATACCTAGCACTATCTCCAATCTGAGAGCATGGCCGGTGTATCCTCTGCCCGACCTAAGGATAGCCTGAGAACCCCCTATTGGAAGAGCTGAGCCAGGGAGCCGGTCTAGAGTGAGGTTGGCAACCCTTCTATGCAAGATGGAGGATCAGCATCAGCAGAGCTGCAGATCGAACACAGACTATGTTGCAGGACAGTAGTGGCTAGGAGTGCTCCTCTGACCCTCCTGTGGTAGTTCACCTTTTATATAATCAAAGCTGCACTGTACTAGAAGCATGGCTCCGATGCAATTATATGTATAGATGTTAGAAGCTGTCTCCAAACAGGCAACACAAGCACTAGGATATTTTGCTCTATGTTCTTAGCCTTGAACAGAGTGTACAGATTACATGTTGAGAAAGGCTAACTAAAACAAGCAGCATGTACGATGCATTCTCAGAAAATATTGTGCAAGCAGAAAGTGTTTGAATGTCATTGCAAAAAAGGGATGTCAGCCTAAAATGTATCAAATATGAAACTAAGCTAAGATGAAGAACCAGAGTGGGCCCAAGAAAGCCTCACAACAAAATCACACAAATTGTTTTGGTATTTGATTAGGTGGGGTTGTGAAGGTGCCCCAAGAAATCTGAAGTCTGTTGTAATGGCACAGGTCTGGATTGACCATTTTACTTAAGTATATAGTCCAACATTGTGTAGCCAGCCAAACAAAGAAGGGGCCTGGCCTTCGGACTTTGTGGAAGACCTAGCACTGATCAACACTTTAATGCCACCTGTGGTTAGAAAATTATTACCATACTTTCTTCTTTCCTTTGGAACAAAATACCTACCTCATATATGTTGGACATACTTTTCAGAACATGGGGATTTATAACATTTACTCTTCACAAGCCCCGTTGTTTATAATTTTAGATGATAGGTGTGGGTACAGATAAACACAATTTTCCATTGTACACCTTTCTCCATCATCATTGTTTTCTTAGGCAGTTTAACTGATGACTGTGGCACAACATCTCTCAACCTACAATTATTAGATTTACTTTTAATGGATGCATTCCAACAAATTACAAAAAACTGGAAAGATCTCACAAAAGTATCCTTTCAGGCATGGTGGTATGCAGTATTATATAATCGTAAATTGGATACTGCCTACATGCACCCTATGTCCCTCGTTTTAAAACGATCTAGTCTGTGGCCTCCTGTTTCAAACCTCTTAGACAAACATGCAAACAGAGCTAGTACACGTACTCCAGAACAACAAGAAGTCTCCCAACCTCCTTGACTTCCCTATTGGTAATAATAATATTTCTTTACCTCATTCAACATTGTTCTATTGTAAATCAGTAGTCTTTTTGTATAATTACCAGACTAGTGATAGTATATACCATGTATACCCCCTCCCCTCCCTTCTATGCCTAATACTTTATCTTACTGTTTTAATTGAATGTTTGTTTTCAATTATAATCCATAATTTATTTGTATTGTAATTCAACATTATTTTAAAACTGAAAAAATGATGTTGTTACTCTACATTTCACCTAACTATAATGTTACTTTAATCTTAGTTTTTTTCAGTGAATTTCTAGTTTTTTGTTTTTAAATATAATGTAGTAATGTATTACTATACATAAATCAACCCCCCCACTGTGTCTGCTGCCCCCTCCCCAAGCCTCATCAGTCCCTGAGGACCCAAAACCCCAGGGCTGTTTTTTTAAAAGAGAGGGGTGCCATGTAGTCCCCCTCCTTCGGCCTCATCAGGCCCTGGGGGCCCCATCTCCCAGGGACATATCTATTTTAAAGGGGGTGCATGTGACCACCTCCCCAAGCCTTAATAGGCATGGGGACCCAATCCCCAGGACCTTTTTTTGTTAAAGGGAGGGGGGCATGTTACTTACCACCCCTAGCCTCTTCGTCTCCCAGGGCTTTTTTTATTTTAAAGGGGAGGAGAGACATGTGGCCCTCCTTCCTAAGCCTATTACGGCCCTGGGAACCCCATCCCCCAGAGCCCTACATATATATTAAGAGGGGCTATGCAGGGCCATTGGGCTCTACTGCCCAAGCCTAATTAAGCCCTGATGGCCCCATCCTTTAGGGCTGTATATAAAAATTCAAAGGGGTGGGGTGGCACGTGACCCTCCCCGAGCCTTATAAGTGTCTAGGGACCTTATCGCGCCAGGCTGTTTCTTTCATTAAGGGGGAGCCTCAAACGGCCGTGGTGATCCATCCCCCAGCCATTTTCTAAATTCAAGGGAAGGGAGGCCATGTGGCCCCCCTCCCAAGCCTTATCAAGCCCTAGGGAGCCTATACCCCAGAACCACTACTTAAAATAAAGCAAAGGGAGTTGCATGCCCCATTCCAGTGCTGTGTTTGGCCACGGGAACCCCATCCCCTGAGACCCTGACTATTTCAAATTGGGTGCCCTGATGCCTACCTAGGGTACCCACAATACGCATTTTGGGTTACGGGGGGGGCCTCAGGGCTTGCATGCTGTGGGACCTGGCATTGCTCCCGCTGGCAGGGGGCAGCTACTTATGCTGCTCCCTCCAGGTGGGAGCAATCCCTTCATCTGTTTCCCTAGCTGCATCAGTGCAGGCAGGGAAACCAGATTTCAAGTTTAGTCCATGCCGGTGGGAGCATTTTTAAAGTTCCCACTCACTGGGAGCAGATTTGGGCCCAAATTAGATCTTGGCGGTCTTACTGCCAGTCCGCCATAGCGGCCTCTCCGAGAACACCGTCAAGTCGACGGTGTTCCGCCCGCCTTATTTAGATGTACTGCAGCTGAGACACAGACGGCTGCGACATAGTGCTCTTCATAGCCTTCAGGCGGGTGGGTTCCCGACGACCATATTTAGATGTTACAGTCCTGCAGGTGGTGTACTGTTGGCGGATTGCTGATGGAGGAAGACCATCACTGGACCCAATGGTCATCAGACAATTGCAGTGGCTATGGAATACAGGTAAGCCACACACACACCCTTTACCTAGCCCGTATGTGTAAACGTGCATCACACTCAACACAACACACCATATACACACTCATATCCATTGCCATTCCATCATAACACAAGTACATGCCTCAAATACACATTGACCTACAACCATGACACAACATATACACACTTTTGACATTGCACCCACACACAACACAACCACAACAACCAACACAACTACACACCCATCTACACAAACACACTCACAAAAAGGCACAACTAGACACATCACAACAACGACTGCCACACAACACTCACATGAATGTTGCACACAGCATTATACTAAATGGGACTGCTGGATTCGGATGGCAGCACCATAAGGCTGTTGGGAATTTCCATGCCGCGTGACAACTGTCTGCCTAACCCTTCTAGCCAGCTAGCAGTACCTCACCAGCACCTAAAAGTGGCAGTGATTTGTGGCAGCTGTACACATGACATTCTGATTTCGCTGGGAAATCATGATGCAACAGATCTCATCCCTTTCTGTCAGTGACATTCATCTCACATGGAACGACAAACAAAAGCAGAAATCGGTTCAATATTGTTTTTTTCTAATCAACTGTATTCTAGATGAAATAGCATGCACTGCAATGATTTGAATGATAAAACAGAATAATAGCTATCTGGTGACAAGGAAAGTGAAACGCAAGAAAAGTCCTGCCATAGAGTCAGAGTGCTAGGAGTCCTCTAGGAGTCCGCTAGGAGTCAGGAGTCCTCCCTACGCCACTAAGGTACTTCTAGAACATAGCAGTGTAAGCCAGCCCCCATGCCTGAATGTGGTAGTAGTGAAGAGGGCTGTTGGTCTACTGAGAATCCTCTCTCATGTAAATGGAAAGACGCCAAGTCTCAGCAGACAGCTGCAGTGAAGTAACAGCATGCTGTGGCAATTTTCTCTCTGGAACTCACCCTCTAACGTATAGGGGGCAGAGGGATGTTTTATAATAAAACAGCTGGTGTCCTGAGAAAACTGCCCTAATGTAAGAGTACGTATGTTTCTTGTGAAGTGACTAAGATTGCAAAGCTCCACTTTGTACTGACAACATTATCAAGTACAGCCTTGAGCAGGGTACAGAATGAGAATGTCTGAGTTGAAGGAATGAAAACAATTTCTGTGCTAAAAGCGTATGAAATAAAGGAAAATAAAACATCACCACAGAAGAGACCTTCTGCTCAGAAAATAAAATGAATTGTTACTAGGCGAAAGGGCACAAGCTGCAGTCCTATTGGTTAAAATAACATACCCATAAAAGCTTACTAAAATAAACTCACAACACCCTCCTCTTGTTGGTTCAAAGTGTTAGAGGAAGACCCAATCTAAACTATATTAAAATGAATAAAAAAAATATATATATCCATGTTGAAACGTAAGCATACTCAAAGCAGACCATATTAAAAAAACTGTCAATTTAAAATATAATAATGTTATTGTTAAAAGCTGAATCTCATCTTAAAAAGTCATTGTCATTTTGAAAAGTCACAATTATATCCAGTACAATCGAATCAAGGAACAATCCCACTTCAGCAGGTGTTAAAGCAAACAAATAGGTGCCAAGGAAAACCAAAGAGCATTTGTGTGCCAAAACCTCAGCTCCAGCTGAGGCGGCAGAACTCCGTGCAGTGCCAGATGTTATAGTGCCCAGAGCCACTTGATCCACAAAGAGCGGCTCATAGGAGTCTTCCAGTAGCAAACCCACCCTCATCAGGCATGTGAGCGCAGCGTAGAAAGACACATTTGTAGTAGTGCACATTTGAAAAGGCATCAAAGGCAACAAATTGCTGGTTGCACACAGCTCAGTACCAGTCTCAATGACAGAAACCAGCTGCACTCCAGTTCTTCAAGGAGTGGTGCTCCGAAATACTGCATCATGCGTTCCCAACACAGTTGCGCTGATGGAAGCTCCATCAGTCCTCCTTGTTGAGATGGGGCAGCCATTGTGTATGAAAAACAACAACAGCAAAATGGCACCAATTAAAGCCAAAATAATTGGGAATCCCCCCAAAAACCCGAACAGAAGGTATTATGCCACATACAGATGTGAAGGTGCTGACAATCCCAGAACCAACAACCTTAAAAAAGTGTACAATCCCAGCAGTATTGGACGCATTAAATATTTGTCCCACAAGTTCACCAAAGTGTCTTAGAAAGTTTGTATTTAAACAGCAAAGTATTTCTGTGGTGACTTTGCTACTTGGAGCACGTAGCTCTTGCGTACAGATATCAGCGCTACATGTTTCTGAAACAATAGAGCTTTTAGTCTGCTCATCTTGTCAAAATTTACATTATAAGTAGCAATACGAGGCCAGATGTCTGTTACTTTCATCTGTTGCATAGGGGGGAAAAGAACATTACCGCAACCACTTACAATTTGGAAGACCGAAACTACGTAGGCAATTCCGGCTCACATTCCACAACAGCTCTCGCTGTTTAGAAGTACCTAACTTCCATTTCAGAGCACCTGGAACGATTGTCGAATCAAGGGGACAGGAACTCCCTTGAGATAATAGACTAAATTTATTGCTGAAACACTACCTGTTCCGTGCAAGGAAAGCTGTTTGCAAACCATTGAATGGCTCACAGAAGTCTCACATTTGCTACTGCTAAGAAGGACCTCTTTCATGGAATTGAAACATTTGTACAAAAAGGGCAGCCTTCACATCTCTTGAATGTAACAATCTCCCAGCCTTTCATATCTGCCTATAGGAATATGTTTCAAGCAAGATGTGAATTGAAGTGTTGAAACAGGAAGATTAATAACCCCATGAATTAGACAGACAGCAGATGGTATTTCCGCCACAGTAAAAGGCAAGTTTTTTAATTTTTCCATGTTCAGCATAATATAAGTAGCCTCTTTCTTAGACAATATTTGTTGTTGTCATGTCAAATTAAATGCGGCAAACAGGTCCTTAGCCTTGACATAATGCCATGGAAAGCGATCATTTTTCAGCGTTTGTATTGTGCAACCTAACTGCATAATGGACCTAAGTTGAGTCTATCCAGGTTGTAGAGATGACATGTCAGTTTTCATAATTTCAACTGCAGAAGAAATGATGTTGTTGAGAGTGTAGATGTGGCCAGACAAAGTGTTAATCCCATTATTTGCAAAGGCTAATGCTTTCTGTAAGTTTTCTTGATCTATTTACCTTAATAGGCAATTGTAAATTGCATATAAGCAGCACTTTTTACATTGTCTTCTGGGGCCTAACAGAAAGTCTTCTACGTCTGTGTTATTAGACAGGAGACTGAGGTGTTCTTTTACAGCATCTAGTGAGGAACTTTTTAACCATTGCTGGCATAATTTTCCCACACAGTATGTTGGCACAATACCAGAATGTTTTGATGACTGTAGGAAGCTGGCCTGGTGTGTGGTGGGTACCTAAGGTACTTACACCTTATACCAAGTCCAGGTATCTCCTATTAGGGAAGTGTAGGCAGTGTCTAGAAGCCAGAATCTCTAGGGGTAGCTGTAGATGAGCAGCCGAGGCTTATCTAGGAGACATGCAAAGCTCATGCAAAACCACCATAGTCACACATCACTTACATACATGAAAGAAAACACTCAGTTGTACAAAGATAAAGGTACTTACTACAAAGTACTAGAAGGGCAACCCTCCAGTGGGAGGTAAGTAATACCCTAATAAAATACACTAGTAAACAGCAATAGGCGTAGAAAGGGTTAGAAAACAGTGCAAATGCAGATAACCAATGGTGACCATAGGAGGAGCCCAAACCGAATACTAAAAAAATTGGAATGCAAACACAGGACCCACACCTTGGTAAGTGGAATGTGTAGAGGGGAGCTGGGAGTACTAGAAAACCACAGAGGTAAGTAACACAGTACCCCCCAGGGACCTGGAAAGCAGGAGAAAATCACTGGAATTTCTCCAAACCACCCAAAAGGAAGGAAAAGAAGACAACCAGACAAGACTGCAGGAAACCAGCATTGGATTCCTGGAGAGGAAAACCTTTGGAGAGAGGGGACCAAGTCCAAGAGTCACAAAGGAGTCCAGGAGGAGTAGGAGCTACTACGCACCCAGCTGTACTTGCAGAAGTTGGTCGAGGGAGATGAAGGAGAAGGTCAGTACTACAGCCCTGGAGCACGAGAAGAGTTCCTGAGGGATCTAGCCCCATGCTAGAATGGAAGATTGCAGACGGGTGTTGGTACAGGAATTTCACCAACAAGCCTTAGCAAAGGCAAATATCACGGATGGTGGATAGTGGTGCTGCCGGGGACCAGCAAGGCCAGGAGAACTCAACCCAGCAAGGGAAGTCAGAGGGGACCCTCAGTGACCCAGAGAGCCAACAGGAGCAGAGGCAGAGCCCACAGGAGTCTCACAGGATGAGGACACAGAAGTTGCAGAAGGAGCCCACACAGCACAAAGAATAATGGCCACATGCCGCAGGAGAACCACGCAGAGGGCTGTGCGTTGCAGGAAGGAGTGCTGAGAGCTGGAACTGCACGTAGCAAGAAGTTCCCTTGGAGGAAATGCAAACAAGCCTTGACAGCTACAAGAGACGCAGTGCACAGGGGTACTGTCCTGCGTGGGAAGGCAAGGGCTTGCTTCCACCAAAGTTGGACAGTTGGCAGAGAGGACCAAGAGGACTACCACCCATGATGCTGGATCCATGCAGTCAGTTACCAGCAGACTCGTACCAAATTGATCTGTCCTGGACCCTGCTGGTGCCCTCTGCTGGAGTGAGATTTAGCCCCCACAAATGCTGTTCCTTAGCTCCTGTAATCTTTGGCTGTATTCATCTGGACATCTACTAAAATCTCTGGAAACGTAGGACTTGGAACATTGTGGTATTTCAGGACCTCTGGAGGACCGATACAGTGCTGTCAAGCCATTTCGCCTAAGGAGCAACCTCGCTAGGATGCACAGCTGGGGGAATATTGCAGAAGCTGGACGGAGCCGTGGAAACAGTGTTGCAAGAAGAGTCTTCTTCATGGATGCAGATTGTCGGTTCCTGGAGGTCCAGTCGTGGTTCCAGTGGCTAGAAGTCAAAATAAGGTTGCAGAGGAGTCCTGCTAGAATCTTGCAAGCTGAATCTGAGGACCCACCCAAGAGAGAGACCCTAAATAGCCCTGAATTTAGTCTGGTGATTACTTGTGGCTTATGAAACTCAGGTTTTACAGCATTGTGCGTTCTTCCGATCCCCCACCTGTCTCACTACGCTTATCTGGTGAGTCCTGAAAGGAACGAGATTGGCGTGTGTCAGTATATTGATAACTATCAGGAGTTTTTATATTATCCCTACTTCTTAAATTGTTTCTCAGGAGTCTCTGATTGAGACTCCTGAGAAAGCTTCTTCCCCGTCTTTTTTTTAATGTTTGTTTTTGTTTATCCCAGCTCTCAGTCGCTTGCTTGGTAGAATCATTATTGGATGTAACAGTGGTTTACTTGGTCTGGCTCCCAAATTAGCCCGACCTATACTCAAATAGGTTTCGACAATAATTTTAGGCAGCTTGCGTTCTTGATCCTGTACAAGAATATCCCAGAGCCACATGGGCACTGGTAGTGCTACTGTTTCCCCTTTGAGGTTACTTAATATTATTGAGGACATTGTAGCAAAATTGCCCATTAATTGCATCCAGGGCCGAGGCAGCCCCGTATTCATCTTGAATTTGTTTTAACACTTCCGGAAGATTGGAAGTGTTGGTGTAGCTTGTGAGGTAGTGTAGAGCTTGGCAAATACCAGGCCCCAAGTGTTGCAGTTATCCACTGCGGGAACCATTCCAAATGGCAAGCACATAGTGAGAGTTCTGTGTTTATCCTGAGGTCCCGTATGGGGAAACACAGCTTCCAGCGCAAATTTATTTTTTGAGCTGACCAAAACAAAATTTAACATTTGGCATATGCCGTACCCATAATTGAATGCATCATTGCAAGGTTAATGCCTGGTGTGACTGCATGCAGTTGTGCTGGAGCAACACGTGCTGGGTTAGTATTTAATGTTTGCATTGCAAACTGTACTAAAAGTCTATATATTGTTACAAGCTCAATGTATAAGCAGCGAACCTCGGTTGCCACCAAGATGCCTGCATCAGGATGCAGTGTATATTTGGCCAACTGAGGCCAGGTAGGCCCATCACTACTCAGATAACCCAGCCTAACATGTAGTGTTATATTGGGTAGGGTGACATCAAGCCTGTTTTGTTGGTCTTAAAAAGATAGAGGTATGCGTATGCTCTATATTGTGCAGGTGCATTAGCATGTGCAGGGTAATTAAATTTATTAGTATTCCCATCAACCGCCGGAAGAGTGACCCAAGAGTAGGAAATGTCTCTTCTATAAGCTGGATGAGCCTCAACCACAAATGTAACAGCACCCCCCTGGGCTGTAAGGCCATTATTTAATAAATGATTAGTGAGGGGGGTTTCACGTTTTCTGCAATTAGCACCCATTGTGGGTTTGCCATGGTAATTATACTGGTTCAACGATAAGGACACCAATTGGGGAGTAATCCTTTTAAGGTTTAAGCTTGAACAACCTTCAGTCTAAAATAGGTGCTATCTATCTAGCTGAAGAGGAAATCCTCGATACCACAGACATCTCTGTATATAGTACTGGGGTGCCATAAGCACGTAATGCGACAGAGATACTCAGTAAGATCCGTAATTCAGTGTCTGGCCCACGTTGGACCACCATGCTGTGTCTGGCTCTCATTATACTAAATGAGACTGCTGGATTCGGGTGGCAGCACCACCAGTCTGTGGGGAACTAAGTTGAATTCCACTCCATGTGACAACTGAAGCAGAAAACGGTTCAATATATTTTATTGACTCAGCTGCGTTCTACATAAAATAGCATGTACTGCAATGATTAGGATGATAAAACAGGATAACAGCAATGTGGTGGCAAGGAAAGTGAAACATAAGAAAAGTCCCACCATAGTGGCAGAGTGTTAAGTGTCAGGATTCCTACCTACGCCATTAAGGTACTACTAGACAGCAGTGTTATTCCTAATCAGCCCTTCAGGATCCCTAGGAAGACACCATTCCCCATCCCTGAATGTGGTAGCTGCAATGAGGGCTATTGGCCTACTGAGAATCCTCTCTCATGAAAATGGAAACACACCAAGGGGGTGATTCTGACCGCGGCGGACGGGGGTCGCCGCCCGCCACGCGGTTCCCGCCGAAAGACCGCTCCGCGGTCAAAAGACCGCGGCGGTCATTCTGGCTTTCCCACTGGGCTGGCGGGCGAACGCCGAAAGTCCGCCCGCCAGCCCAGCGGGAAACACCCTTCCCACGAGGACGCCGGCTCAGAATTGAGCCGGCGGTGTGAGAAGGTGCGACGGGTGCAGTTGCACCCGTCGCGAATTTCAGTGTCTGCTAGGCAGACACTGAAATTCTTTTTGGGGCCCTCTTACGGGGGCCCCTGCAGTGCCCATGCGATTGGCATGGGCACTGCAGGGGCCCCCAGGGGCCCCGCGGCACCCCCTACTGCCATCCTGTTCCCGGCGGGAGAACCGGGAGGGTGGAGTTTCTTATTAAAAAAACCTTCAGGCCCTGGGGAATGGAGTTCTCAAGGTGAAAATGGCCTGGGTGGGGAGCCATGTCCCTCCCTTCACCCAAACAATAACTGCAGGCCCCGGTGCATGGGGTCCCTGGGACTGAAAGTGGCCAGAGGAAGGGGGGTGCTCCCCTCCTACCCATTAAAAATAATAATTCTGTTTCTTCCCTAGGCCCTAGCCCACTCTAGGGGGTTTTAAAAAAGAAAAGCGGGAGCTTTTCGTTTGCCACTGATTTACTGTCATAAATTTACAACACAATTAAAAAAATATATATTTGGCCCCAGGTGGGGACCCTCTGGTACCACACCATGAGGCCTTTGTGGTCAGAATATCCCTACTGTACCCACTAATGTCTTTTTTGTGTGTTTTTTAGGACTGAGTCCTGAGTACCAAGACGGCTCCCACCACTTCTTGTGGTGGCAGCTAATGAGATCTCAGCAGGAAATATTTCAGATTAGCGGAGGCTCCACATCCCTAGATATAAAAATTCTTTGAATATTAACTGCTTGAAAAGGACTGAGCGGATTCACACTAAATTACAAAAAGCACTTTTTCTGGACCCAGATCTAGCTTTCTGCAGTATTTGGTGTAAATCCGTTCAGCTGTTTGGGCTGTAGCTGTGTCTAATGTTCCTATGTAAAAATTATTGGGATAAAAAGCATTTTGGGACCCCCTTTTTCTCGGCTCCTGCTTGACGGATCACCGCGAAACATTCCATGCGTAAACTAGTCAAAAAGTTGCACTTCTTTAGAAAATGTCAAATAGATTTGTTTAATGAGGCCAACGTTATCAACACAAAAGATGCATTTCCTATGGAAACACAATCCTATATATACACATTATTATATATATATATATATATATATATATATATATATATATATATATATATATATATATATGGCTTTTTTTGTTTTTTTACAGTGGCAGACACCATTGTGTAGTTATACTTAGGTCAGAGTTTCCATAGGAAGAGTGTTTTTTTGTTTTGCTAATAACTTTGGTGCACTCTGACAATCTTGAAAATTTTGGAAAAAAGTACATCCACCACAGCTCCTTCCTCGAAAGTTTCAGAGTGATTCATCAAGTGGGGGGCCGAGAAAAATAGGGGTAGCAAAACTTTTCTCCAAGCAAGATCCCATTAGAATTTTAAGACATAATACAGATAAAACGAATGAATGAAGAAGATTCGACCAAATTTGGCAGAAATCTAGATCTTTACTGATTTGGTGCAAACCCATTCAGCTGTTTTTGAGAATTTAGCTTTCAAATTATAGTGATATCTGAACTGCTAGTATATGATTTGCCACTTTAAAGGGACTAGTGAATCCTGACAGGTTGGTCAGAACCTGAACAATATGTTGTGGCAGCCATTACAGGACTCAGGGACAGGGTTGCCATGTCCTCAAAATGAATTACAAAATTATATAAGTGGGCAGAGTGAGCACACCCAGACCCCATACCAAAGGGGCAGTGCCTTCATTGGCTGACCACAACATGGACAACGTGTTATTGCAGCCATTACAGGACTCTGGTGCATGGTGCCCAATGAAATGCATTGCAGTACAGTGAATGCCTGTTTATGAGGGTCATAAAAAGAAGCACATATAATGGGTGATAACAGATGTTAGTCATGATATAAAACATTAGTTGGTGGTATCATGCTAATTTTATTAATTATGGTATAGTCTAAGGTGATTTTACCCTGTGTAAAATTATGATCCTATGCAGGGATTTGATGTACCATGATTGAGAGAAAACTGTTTTATCTCTGGATTTTCTTGTAGAGATTATCAGAGGTGCTCCAGAAACCAAAAAGAGAGATTATTTTGAATACTTTCACACTTTCTTCCTCAGCCATGTGAGAATAAAGTGTGGCATACTGAGGAAAACATGTACTTCCAACATCAGCAGCAGCATGTCAGGTGACATCCCAGTATTCTACTGTAGCCTCCCACAACTACTTGACCTCTCAGTGGCATTCGACACAATCTCCCACCACACCTTACTCACCAGATCAGCATCATAGGCGACGCCCTCAAACGGATCGCATCTTTCCTCTACAGCAGAACTCAGAGAGTCCACCTCCCTCCTTTCATCTCAAACCCCAAGGCCATCATCTGCGGTGTTCCCCAGGGATCATCCCTCAGCCCCACCTTCTTCAACACTTACATGATCCCCTTGGCCAACATCGTCAGAAACAACGGACTAAACATCATCTACTACACAGACGATACACAGCTCATCCTCTCGCTATCTAAAGACCTCTCCACTGTGAAGGGCAACTGGCTGGATGAAGGACAACTGGCTGGATAAAGGACAACTGCCTCAGACTCAACACCGACAAAATAGAAGTCATGATATTCAGAAACACCACCTCACTGTGGGGTGACTCCTAGTGGCCTGCCACCCTAGGTCCACTCCCACGCCTGAATCCTCAGTATCATCACCAAAACCAAACTCAACATGAAGAACAAGATCTGTCTGCTTCCTCACCCTCCGCATGCTCAGTAAGATTCACAAGTGGCTCCCCACAGCCACCAGATGAACTGTTACACAGGCCCTCATCATCAGCCAATTGAACTATGGTAACACTCTCTATGCAGAACTCACGATACAACTCAAAAAAAGACTTCAAATCAATCAGAACTCAGCAGCCAGACTCAATCTGGGCCTTCCAAATTGGACTCACATCACCTCATTCTAGGGAACCTACACTGCCTTCCCATACACAAACGATTGCAACTGAAGCTGACACTTGCCTGTAAATCCCTCCACAACCAAGGATCAGCATGCCTTAACCACCACCTGTATTTCCACCTCGCCACTAGACACCTGCCCACCAGACACCTGCACTTTGCCTCTCTCTCACTTGCGATCACCTACTGCATCCACCGCAGCAACAGTGGAGGCCACTCCTTCTCCTATCTGGCAGCAAAATCCTGGAACAGCCTCTTTACCACCTAAGGACTTTCCCCTCCATCCAGGAATTCAGAAGGGGTCTAAAGACCTGGCTGTTCGGCTAAGGCCCCATGCAGCAGATCTCAGCACCTGGACACCCTTCCCGTGATAAGTGCACTCTACAAATCCTGATTGATCGATTGACAATGTTCTAATGATCTAGAGCACTAACCTTCTCATTTGTGATAAAAGTGGTGCACACTTTAACCATCCTGAATGAATCAAAGCTGTAAAACTTTAAAAATGAAAAAAATGACGGGGTTCATTTTGTCGTAGAAATTATGGTTTGTGTACTAGAAAGCAAAATGAGCACACATTTTCCAAAAGTTCACAAATACCTTACTCATCCATTTCAGTAAAACATTCTGACGTGCAGACTGAAACATGTACTTTCAACACCAGCAGCAGCATGCCATTTAACATCCTGGTGATCAACTGACGCTTTACCACAGTATTCTAATGAGGAACTTGTGTGCTAACATTATGTATTCATGGCAAAAGTGTAGTACAGTTGAATGCCATCTTGAAATCAAAGCTGTAAAATTTAAAGAATTACAGAGGATATTGCAGTAAATGAATGGATAAAGTGGCTTTATAATAAGGTATAGAAATAAGAAATAACATATTAGATTATGGCGAGAAAAAAAACTCTAGAACTTAACTGTAAAAAAAGTTAAAGGAATGTTATGGTTAATTGTTGAAATGAAATAAAAACTAATGTTCACATGCAAATAAACCACTGAAATCCACCAGTTATAGTTCAGCTAACAATAACTTGCTCCCCCGCCATGCACTGCCTATGACGTCACACAATGAATATATATATATATATATATATATATATATATATGTATATATATATATTTCACAAACAGCAAGTTATGGCATACCAGGCTGCATCCACCATGACGGGACGGTACGATATGCGGAAGCCAGCTGCCACTTCAAAACTAACAACAAAAGTACCGTAGTCACAGGTACTAAAAAATCGCACTCCAAGGCTTGTAATATGCAAAGACAAAAAATGTAATGGCGATGCATTTCGATCCCAAAGAGATCTTTCTCACAGCCAATGTTGCCATTAAACCTTTTTCTTTGCATATTACAAGCCTTGGAATGCGATTTTTTAGTACCTGTAATGGCGGTACTTATATATATATATATATATATATATATATATATATATATATATATATATATATACAAATATATGTATATTTATATGAATAGGTATATTTGTATATATTCTGGTATGGTGTGTGCTGAAATGCACTGGGTGTCCTCATCTGTTTGCTGCGTGACACTTGTTGGTTGATGAAGATCACAAAAGAAATAACTGCTTTACTGCACACTGCTGGGGTGCACGTAATTTTCTCTGGCATTTACCTATTGGGAACCTGAGAAGGTGTTTTTGAGATATGTGGAGAGCCTGACCGGTACGTGCATCATTACCGCTGGGCACGATCCGCAACGAGGGTCTGGAACGGTGTGATATATATAGGTATGTATAGTTAGGACCTAGATCCATAGAAAAAAACATTTTATGACTTTCCTATATCTTCGACAACTTTGAAGAATCTTGACGAACGTTTCCAAAAAAAAGAAAAAGTGTCCTAAAGGATTTTGTTGCACATGGAACGTTTTGGGGTGATTCATTAAATGAGGGCCGAAAAAAGGGGGGGCAAAAAAGTGTGTTTCCCATGTTAATTCTAGGGTCTTTAGACACGCCTACGGGCCGAACTGCTGAATGGAATTACACCAGATTTGGCAGGAAGCTAGATCTTGGTGCACAGACTGTGCTTCTTTGATTTGATGTAAATCTGTTCAGTAGTTTCTGAGATATTCAAGAGGAGAAATATAGATATCTAGAAACGCGGATCCTTCGCAGATCCAACTGTCCCTGTGCTGATATCTAATTGGCTGCCAACACTTAACTAGGAAAGGTTGTCAGACATTTTTGGACTTAGTTTCACCCGAGTCCCACAAAAAAAAGAAAAAAAAAAGAAAAGGGCTCAGGGTAGGGATACCCTGAGTCCTAGCCTTGGTGCAGGGGTCCCCAGGGACCCCGCATGGGCTAGAAAGTATTTTTTTAAAGTCTCAGAAAAAAACGCAGATGGATCAATTGATTTTTCAAAAATGTTCTTTTTTTAAAGTGCAGTCTCCAGTTCCAGGGGTATTAGGAGGTAAAAATAGGAGGGGGGCACACATGACCTCCCTTCTAGGGCTTAAAGGAGCCCCAGGGTCCACCCCCTTTCCGGGACTATATTAATAAAATATGCGGAGGGCCACATGGACCCCATGCCTTGGGGACCGCCACTTCCCCAGGGCAATTACTATAATGTGGGGGCTGCGTGGCTCCTCATAGCGCCGGGGACCCCCACTTCCCCAGGGCAATAAACATAATGTGTTGGGGGCTGTGTGGCTCCCTGTGCCCCGGGGACCGCCACCTCCTTGGGGCAATTAGTATACTGAATGTATATGTTACTTACCTACGGTAATGAAATATCTGGTAGAGATATATTCTAGTGGCAGATTCCTTACCTTAGAATTTTCCCCAGGCGTCAGACCAGATCCAGAGATTTTTCTTCAAGCAATACCCTTGCGCGTCGGTAGGTGGCGGCGGTCGACTCCACGGGCGTCGTTGGCATCGTAGTCGCTGTGATGAGGTCGGGAGTAGTACATAGACGCCGCCTCAGCACAGTGACGGCAGGTTCTTTTAACAACTTTCCACACCAAAGCGCAGAGCCGCAAAGAACACTGAGATTGGTGCACCAGAGCTAAGGACCTGAAGGGGAAATCCCTGTCCCTAGAAATCAGTTCGCAAGTGGGGATGATGGGTGGGTCAGTAAGGAATCTGCAACTAGAATAAGTCTCTAACAGATATTTTGTTATCAAAGGTAAGTAACTCGTACATCTGATAGAGACTTCTAGTTGCAGATTCCTTACCTTTGAATAGATATCCAACCAATTCCATCCTCGGAGGTGGGCTGCCTACCGCCGGACCTGATTGACTAGGCAGTAGTGTTTAGCAAACGTGTGCAGGAACATCCACGTAGCTGTCTGGAAGATATCCAGGAGAGGAAATCTGCGTGCAAAAAGTCAGGGGGTAACCATGACAAGGAGGCATTTCCTTACAAAGAGGCTTGAGGAACAATTACATGGACAAAGTTAAAGACACACAAGGCAATTGGAGACATTACCTTGGCATCCTTTACGCAGCTGTAGTGTAGGTGATGCACTATACATTTAACCAACGAGGTAGCACTTACTAGCTAGCCCGTAGAAAGTATTCCCTTTGGGTAGACATTTTGCACAAAACGGTGGGCTCTTCTTAGATAAATACGCAGGGCAGGATTCATTCTGGCACAGTACTCATTTCACTGAAGTTAGTCTTCAACAGGAAGCACTTACAGATGTAAAAAAAGCAGATGCTGAAGTTGACGCTCCACTTTTTTTAAGTACTAATCATCCTAATTTCTTGCACTTAGTCAAAGCCAATGAAGTGTTTTTAATCTACATTTCCACCTTGAAACATTATCAGTAACCCTTGATGGAGGTGTTTGCATCCTTGCCTTTATCAAGTGCAACATCTCATGTAGTTACTGTGATGAGTGGGTTATTTCTTGAGAACTGCTGCTGAGACCTGACCCTGGCTGTACGCGACGGGCGGTTGGGTGGTTAGAGGGGGTTGGTCGTAGGGATAGCAGCAGGCCAGGCTGTGCGGTCAACCCCCACCACTGAAGGCCATGCGTGACGCTCGGATGGGTGAATATAGGGGGTTGGCTGCAGGGAATGGACGCAGGTCAGGCCCTGCAGCCAAGCCTCACCGTGCACGACTTAAGGCTGTGCGCAGTGGTGGCTGAATTAATTTATAGTAACTCAGATTACTTTACGTTTGAAATAAAACACAGACATTCACTGAAAAAACAACAGTTACAGGGACGTTATAGTTAGTTAGGAAATAGAATTTAAAAAAACATAGAAATTTACTTAAAAAAACAAAGGTTACAGGGACGTTATAGGAAGGCTCATAGTTTAAAAATAAATCCTACACATGTTTTATAACTAAAAATGGACTGCACTACTGCCTTAAAATCAGTAGATGACAAATAACTCTTAATAGGTCTATCTAAAATGTGTGCTTATTTACAACATCCAGCAAGCACATTAAACATTAACAAATAACAGGGTCACAATGTTTAGTACTAATAGTCTACTGTGAAATGCACCAAACTGTAGACAAATACATATTGAATAAACATCTATTCAACTATTTTTAACCCAATGAAAATGCAATTGTGAAAAAACATCATGAGACTACATTTAATCATGTTCAGTGAAATGAAAGGCAAGGGATCATGATCTAAGCGATGTAGCAAATGCTAGTTAAACAATACCAAACAAAAGACTTTGCCAGTACAAGAACGTTAATTAAACATTAGTCTTCCCAATAACAAAAATGTCTGTCCCTGTTTTATCTAAACGTAATTTTAATGCATGTAACTGATTTAACATAGCGAATTCTTAACTTTATATTACCCGTACTGATTAAGGGCCTGATTTAGAGTGTGGTGGATGGCGTTACTCCGTCACACATATGGCAGATATCTAGTCCGCAGTATTACGATTCCATTATTCCCCATGGAAATTGTAATACAGCAGACAGGGTATCCGTCACATTTGTGACGGAGTTACCTGTCCTCCAAACTCCAAATCAGGCCCATAAATTCCTATCGGATTTATATTTCTGTGGATGAAATATCCGTCACCATTGTGACGGAGTAACCCATCCTCCAAAATCTAAATCAGGCCCTATGTAACCTTTCTTGAATTGTACATATTGTCCTTAACTTTTTGATAACTATTTTGTAAGTGTTTCATAATGTCGGATCCACACCTACTGGCAGTCAGAAAGGTTTCCGTTTGGATAGTGCTTCTTTTTCCATTCTTCTACCAAGGCCAAAAAAACTCACATTGTCACCAAAGAACAAGTTACTTACCTTCGGTAACGCCTTTTCTGGTGGATACACTAGCTACCTGTGGATTCCTCACTCATTGAATTTTCCCCATGCGCCAGCATCCGACGGAAATTTTCTCCTAGCTTCAGCACGTCGATGAGGACGTCACAATTGCCCGACTCCCACGCGACGCCGCCTGACATCATACAGGCAATAAGAGGTCCTCGCCGGCATGCTGACGTCAGTTATCAACATTTTTTACGTGCCTTTGAGGCGAACAGGTAAATATCAACAAAACATATCTGGTACGAACACATCAAATAAAATCTTATACCATAATATTTAATCAAATTAAATAGAAAAACATTTGTATAAATATGTATATATATAAAAATATATACATACAAAACAATCTATAAATATACAATAATAAATATATATACATATATAGAAGAACAAAATATATATATAAACACATGCATGTATAACATCTGCATCAGTATAAACATATCAATAACATACAGGTGCTCACCCAAGGAAATCTTGGCAAGACCAGACAGGCAACGGGCAGGCCGGTGGGACCGTGAGGAATCCACAGGTAGCTAGAGCATCCACCAGAAAAGGCGTTACCGAAGATAAGTAACTTGTTTTTCTGATGGATACAACGACCTGTGGATTCCTCACTCATTGAATAGAGTCCCAAAGCAGTACCACACTCGGTGGAGGGTGCCTGAATGATCAGACCAAGAAATCCTGCAGCACCGACCGTGCAAAATGGCCATCCCTCCTCACCTCCGAATCAAGCAATAATGCTTTTCAAAAGTGTATCGGGATGCCGAAGTTGCGGATTTGCAAATGTCAACCACAGGAACACCTCTAGCCAGGGCCGAAGACGCCGACTTAGCTCTGGTGGAATGAGCTCTTATTCCAACAGGGGGTTCCTTCTTTGCCAGAGAGTAACACAGCTTAATGCAAAGAATTACCCACCTGGAGAGTGTTCTCTTGTGGACTGCCTTTCCTTTCCTCTTTCCCACGTACCCGATGAAGACCTGATCTTCCAATCTGAACTCCCTCGTCCTGTCAACGAAGAAGCTCAGTGCTCTTCTTGGGTCTAAACGATGCAGTCTTTCTTCCTCTTTCGAAGGATGAGGTGGAGGATAAAAAGAGGAGAGTGTAATAGACTGACCCATATGGAAGGGTGAAACAACCTTCGGCAAGAAAGCAGCCTTGGTCCTCAACACCACCTTATCCGCATTAAAGGACGTGTACGGGGGCTTAACAGAAAGAGCCTGTAGCTCACTCACCCTTCTAGCCAAAGTAATGGCAACAAGGAAAACAGTTTTAAGAACCAATAGCCTTAAGGGGCAAGAATGCATCGGCTCAAACGGTGAGCCCATAAGAAATGTTAAAACTAGGTTCAAATCCCACTGAGGCATAATGAAAGGAGTGGGAGGATATCTATTAGTCAGGCCCTTTATGAACCTCAAAACGAATGGGGATTTAAATAAAGAGGGTTGGTCGGGCAGACACAGAAAGGCTGACAGAGCCGACAAGTAGCCCTTAACTGTCGCAACTGCACAACCCCTCTGTGCCAAGGATACCGCAAAAGACAAAATATCTGATAAGTGGGCACGTAAAGGATCAATTTGCTTCTCTCCACACCAATTCACAAATTTAGCCCACCTGCTAGCGTAGATAGATTTGGTGGAGTGTCGCCTGGCCGATAAATTAACATCCACCACCTCGGGTGGGAGAGAAACAGAACTCAAGTTGCCCCGTTCAATCTCCAGGCATGAAGGTGCAGGCTCTGGAGGTGGGGGTGTAAAACCTGCCCTGCGATTGTGAGAGGAGGTCTGCCCTGTGAGGGAGACGGAGCGGGGGGCACAGTGAGAGTTGGAGAAGATCTGAATACCACACCCTGCTAGGCCAATCCGGAGCTATTAAGATGACTTGGGCCCGGTCTTGGCGAATCTTCCTCAGAACCCGAGGAATCAAGGGTATGGGGGGGAAACGCGTAAAAGCAACTGGCCGTCCCAGGACATCTGAAACGCGTCCCCCAACGTTCCTTGCACCGGATACTGGAGGCTGCAGAACAACAGACAGTGCGCGTTCTCCCGAGTGGCAAACAGATCTACCCGAGGGAATCCCCACATTTGGAAGATGCACAGGGTTAGATCTGGATGAAGACGCCACTTGTGATCGGTCGAAATGTGCCGACTGAGACCGTCTGCACGCAAGTTCAAGACTCCGGCCAGATGGTTTGCTACCAAGCAAATCCAATGGTCCTTTGCCCAGGACCATAGCCGAAGAGCTTCTCTGCAGAGAAGGTACGACCCCCCCCTGCTTGTTGATGTACCACATCGCGGTAGTGTGGTCTGTCAGGACCTGGACTGACTGACCGCGAAGGGAAGGGAGGAAGGCCTTGAGAGCCAGGCGTATCGCCCGCAATTCTAACAGATTTCTGTGAAACATCTGTTCCACTGGAGACCAATGACCTTTGACCTCCAGGTCCCCCAGATGAGCTCCCCACCCTAGAGTGGAAGCATCCGTTATCACTGTGGCCACTGGAGGAGGCAGCGAGAACGGCCTTCCTTGGGAAAGGTTGCCGTCTGCAGCCCACCATCGAAGATCCGCTGCAGCGTCTCTGAAAATCTTTACCGATTCCTCGAGATCCCCTTTGTGTTGAAACCACTGCCTTCGGAGGCACCACTGAAGAGCCCTCATGTGCCAGCGTGCATGAGTGACCAAGAGAATACAAGAAGCAAACAGACCGAGCAGACGAAGGACCTTGAGGACTGGAATGACCGCTCCACTTTGAAACATTGGAACCAACACCTGAATGTCCTGAATCCGCTGGGGCAGAGGAAAGGCACGATTCAATGTTGTGTCCAGTACTGCCCCTATGAACAGGAGACGTTGAGAGGGCTCCAGGTGAGATTTGGGCACGTTCACCGAAAAGCCCAGATCAAACAACAACTGGGTTGTCGACTGCAGGTGACGAAGCACGAGCTACGGAGACTTGGCCTTTCAACCAATTGTCTAGGTAAGGGAATACCACTATCCCCTTCCTCCTGAGCTCTGCCGCAACCACCGCCATCACCTTCGTGAAGACTCGCAGTGCTGAAGTAAGACCAAACGGAAGGACCGCAAACTGATAGTGTTGCGATCCCACCACAAACCCGAGATACTTCCTGTGTGACTTGAGTATCGGGATATGAAAGTAAGCATCCTGCAAAGTCGACAGACACCATCCAATCTCCTTCGTTCAACGCCAAAAGCACCTGTGCTAGGGTCAGCATCTTGAACTTTTCCTGTTTGAGGAACTAATTCAAAATCCTCAGGTCCAGGATTGGTCTCAACCGACCATCCTTCTTGGGGATCAGGAAATATCTTGAATAACAACCCTGACCCCTCTCCTGCTCTGGAACCAACTCTACTGCACCTTTTGAAAGGAGGACTAGAACCTCCTGTTCTAACAACAGGAGATGTTCTTCTGAACAGAAGGATGGACGGGGCGGGATGGGGGGTGGAAACTGCCGAAAGGGAAGGGCTTAGCCTTTCCCCACAATACTGGTGACCCTGGAGTCCGATGTTATTGCCTCCCACATGTGGAGAAAGCACATTAACCTCCCCCCTACAGGAATAGTATGCAAGGGAATTGGTGGATGACTAAGGCTGCTTTCCGTGGCGGCGAGGACCTCTTATTGCCTGTATGTCGTCAGACAGCGTCGCATGGGAGTCGGGAGTCGGGCAATTGTGAAGTCCTCGTCGACGTGCTGAAGCTAGGAGAAAATTTCAGTCGGATTCTGGCGCATGGGGAAAATTCAATGAGTGAAGAATCCACAGGAAGTTGTATCCATCAGAAATACTATTTAACAAACAAATCAAATATTCAATGTGAGGATTATTCATACAACATTTGTTGCAAAAGACTACAAGAGTAGCATGAGCCTCTTCCAACATTTGGAAATATGGAAACTGATATCAGAATGGAAAAAAACTACACATATGTTAAAATAATTTGCACATTTGCTGACTTCTTTTAGTGGCAACAAAAGCAACACATTTGGAGACTGGTATTTGTAAGTCAGACTGATGTTCCCTACTCAGAGTGGTATGGGGCAGGAAAGTGAAATCCCATTGATTTCGCTTAGCTCCCTGTTGACTAGAGACATTACTTTATTTGGCAAATGGGTCGCAAATGGGTGTTACAAGGTAACATTGTAAACAGTAAAATTATAAATATTAAGACCATTTTCTTACCAGCAGGAGTTAAAGGAAGTTTGTGACCCTGAATAGTCTTTTCAGAGTTAACTGGCAAAATCTTGTTACTGGTTTCCCCTAATCGTTCAGCAGCGGGTAATTGGATTCCATGGGTGCCCTGAGGTCTATTATCCTGAAATGAAAATTTTATTTGTCCTCTTTAAATATTTAAATTGATTTCACTTCTGTTTCACAACAAAATTGTATAGATTCAAACTAGATGTGTACTAGCACGTGGCATCAAAACATTTCTGTCACCATAGTTGGATGATTTAAAGCTCACAACAAAATGTTAGTGGTGACAATGATTTGTCATTGGCCTTTCAAATCTTGGACCGCAACAAAAGTTAACAATAACAATAACAGTGAAAGTAGCAACTGCCATTCCAGTAAAATCCTTAGAGCCTGATTTAGAGCGGTGAACAGGGTACTCTGGCACAAACGTGGCAGAGTACCCTGTCCACGAAAGTGTCTGTCCGTCCACATAGTTTAGAGTCCAGTGGACATTCAGGCCAAAATTTATACTTTTTTAGCGCCGCATTTGTGTCATTTTTTTACACAAAATCGGCGCAAACTTACAAAATACAATTATATTTTGTAGGTTTGAGCCACTTTTGCGTGAAAAAATTACGCAAATACGGCACTATAAAAGTATGAATATGGGCCTCAGTTTCTAATGGAGGGCGGAACAGCAGATTTAGGTAACCCTTTCTTGATGAGGTTATTATGGCTAAAGGTGGCAACATTTGTTAAATACATTTGTGTGCGTATGTTGGAAGTAGTTTTCAGTACTGAACCCTTTAGACAGAACCGGACTACCTCAATCACCAGCTGCCATACATATGAAGGATCAGACTTGAGAACTCAGCATTGCAACTGAACTATTCTGATCACAGAGTGAAGAACTTCATGGGTGGAATTGACTACAGGATTATATTGTATGGTTAATAATGAACATCTGTTGAGTTTTTATCTTTGGGAAGTCTTCTTTGAAGAACAACCTAGAGCCACAGCTGCTCCAATGTGTCTGAACCACAGAAGAAGTCAACAAAGATCATAAGCATCAGAGATCAAGACAGAAAATTGTGTAAATATTTATTTCCAGTTCATTAAGAGGGGCAGATTCTCTGGGTGTTATAAATATACAACAAAAAATGTAAACGTTAACGAAAATGTTTTTGATGACCATTGTAATATTGCACCTTGTAAGAAAATATTTTACTGAAATCCTCATCAGTAAACGGCTGAAGTCAGATATTAAATACTCTGACAAGTAACATAGGTCAGATAATATGTAAAAAACTACAATCATATTCTAACAACTGATTTTAGGACTGGTCTTCTACAAGGCAGAAAAGGGCATCTGTGAACTTTTGTAACAATATTGTTATGGATTTTAGAGTTTTGGTAAATTGCTAACTAGTTTTCTGCACTCACTTTTGTCTGATTATTCTCACTATTCATTCACACGTTAAGAAACTGCGAATAGCAGTAGTTGTGGTTACCAAGTAATGTGGCGCTGTCCTTGATAGGTAAACGTCAAGGGCAAGATAACGTATTGGCCAACGACACCAAATGCTGTTCTGATTCATTAGCAACTTCCTTGATTTAAGATAATGTCTCTGAATCTAAGGCAAGTAAGATTTTCCCACCCACAGAGTCTCTGGGAACATGTACTGCTTACACAACCAAGCTATTTTAGGTTCCGCTAAACATGCACATGTTCAACCATGATAGAGCAGGATTTGTTAGTCATAGAAGCTATTGGCACTTGCAGTTTTAAAGCACGTTTAATTATCCAGAGTCCAGAAAGTTCTTAATACCACAAAGTGATCCCTGGTTTCAAGGGAGATAATCAATCACTCTGCCTGCTGTGCTTAGGAGCGAGACAAGGAAAAGGGAATGGGGAACTGATGTGGAGGCTATGAACCCATCACATTATTTTATAGCACTACATGAGTGCACAGGGACTTTCACTTTCCATGCTACGTGACAAGAAGCCCACCTCCCACCCTGGTACATGGCAGGGCAAGAGGTGGACAGCAGATTAGGTGAGGGTCTTTGTTGTAAGAATGCATTTAACTGGGAGTAAGTGAAGTGATGGCTCAAAGAACACAAATTGGGAGCTGGCAAAAGGAATGAACTGAATATGAGAGAGAAGAAAAGGTCCTTTCAACAGTGAGACTGATCTCAGGGCTGGCAGTGTTGGACCTGGCCATCCCTGCAGGGTCACCCCCAATTTTTGCTGAGTTTGTTTTTATTGGCTTTAGGACTCTGCACACTTTACCACTGCTAATCAGTGCAAAAGTGCGTATGCTCTTCCCTAAAACATGGTTACACTGGCTTATACCCAATTGGCATATTTAATTTATTTATATGCCCCTTGTAGAGCGGTATATTTAATGCTACCAGTGGGCCTGCAGCACTTTTTATGCCACTCACTTAGGCAGCACCTTAAACCATGCCCCAGTGCACTTTTAAACTGCTATGTCGATGTGGTTGGCCGGGTTCAAGGACGACACGAAGAGCTATGATTGGTTTCGGATGTGTTTTATTGGATAATGTTTTGGAGTCAATAGTGTGTCTTCTTCGTCTTTCTTGTACTGTTTTCTTTATAGGTTCGTTGTCCTTTTCCCTGGGTTTTCACCTCTTCCGTGGTCTTTTCCTCTCTTTCAGGGCTCCCAGGAAGCGCATGTGTGGGGAAGAACAAGAGAAGTATCCGTAAGTTCCTTTTCTCTTTGTGTCCTTTTTCCCTTTTCCTACACCTTCTTTTCCTTTCTTCTCTGTCGTATCATATGTGTCTCTCTCTCTCTCTGATCCTATTATAAACTTTTAGTCTCTCTTTCTCTCTTTCTGATGTCTCTTCTATCTATAGTGTTCTATGTCTCTCTTTTCCCTGGTAGTGTCTCCTGATATACGGTCCTTTTCTTTGGCTTCTTAGTCTCCACTGTCTCTTCACTGGACCTCTCTTTCTTTATTGTTTCTTATACGTATAACTCCTTCTCCTTCTTTCCTTTTTATCCTGTTGCCTATGTTGTTCTCCTCTGACAGCTTTTCTCAAAGTGGTGAAACTACTGAGGTGCTCCTTTCTGAAGCCTTTTCTTAATCCTGGGTTTTTACCTCTGTATTGTTATTTGTCGGGTGTAAGATTTTTATATTGGTTTTATTCCCTTCTCCCTTCCTTTCCCGACTGCCCACTCCCCCTTGCTCCCTCTTCCCTTCTCCCTTCCTTTCCCGACCGCCCACTCCCCCTTGCTCCTTATTCCCTTCTCCTCCCAAACCCTCTGGTGCCCTTTAGTCGGTTAATTGAACGCACCTGAGAGTGCCACACTTCTCCAGAAGCGTGGTTGGGGGGTTCTCGTTACGCCTCCTGGGCTGCCGAGATGTCCGTTCCGCCGCCCGCCTCCTCCTCGTCCTCTTGCTTCCTTCGGGTTTCGCCGTTCACTCCGTCAGCGCCGCTGTCCTCTGCTCCTCTGTTGCGCGCCGCTGTCCTCTGCTCCTCTGTTGCGCGCCCCTCGTCTCTCGACTGCCGGCTTTTCTTTGCGTCGGGTCCCGTGTTTCCAGTTCCTGGTCCCTCCTTCAGTGTCGGAAGGGGCCTCTGATTGGCTTCCTCCACAGGAAGAACCAGAGTACTTGGGGCAGCGGCAGCACCACTTGGTCTTGTGTACGGGTCGCCTTGGGTCGGCCCGTCAAAGTCGACTTGGTATTAAAACTTGCTTTGATAAGCCTTAAACTTCCCTTTTACTACATATATGTCACTGCTAAGGTAGGCACTAGCAGCCCATAGGGCAGGGTGCTGTGTAGTTAAATGGTTGGACATGGTACTTTTAAGTTTTGCATGTCCTGGTAGTGAAAAACTCCTAAATGTGTTTCTCACTAAGGCCTACATCCCTCCCCCATAGGATAACATGGGGGATACCTCATTACATTTATAAGCTGCACTTTGCAATTGGGAGCTGGGAGCTATATTTGGTGTCTTTGGAATTGTGGTGAAAAGCACTATTTAATGGTAAAGTTGGGTTTTTGATCACAATTTTAAAAATGCCACTTTTAGAAAGTTGCCATTTTTCTACCCTTAATCCTGTTGAACCTGTAGCCTGCCTTGGGTCAGATGACTGAGTGTAACTGTCAGTTAAACTTTGTGAATTCCTCCCAGATAGTCACAATAAAGAGATTAGGTGTGTCTGAATTGACCATCCGCTGGCAGGGTGGGGCTGCAGCTGATCACAGCCCCACTTACAAATGAATAGCCTGTGCTCTGCCATCACACAAAGAGTCTAACAACCCTGCATTGTCACTGCAGCCAGCTGGAGCCAGGACAGGAGAGGCAGGACATCTCATGCACATCAGAGTCAAAGCTTCTACCACCATCCAGAACCAGGGTACCAGGGTATAATAATAGGACCTCAGATACCACCTCTTCAGTACACTTCTGGACCTTTGGTACTCTGCCAGAAAGAAGGACTGCTGTGCAGCTCAAAGGACTGCAACTCTGCTGGACTGCTGCTCTGCAACACTGCTGGCCTGCCTTGGTTGCTGGCATGTTTGTCCTGCTTCTCTGGTACCTTCTGCCTGAGGGCAAGGACTGGATATTCAACTGTCCCATGACCTCCAGATTGACTCACAAGGGCTAGAGCCACAGGGACACAAAAGGCTTCCTCCAACTTGAACTGGCACCGGTACCCAGCCTGAGTGAGTCCTGGCCCTCCAAGTGGTGCCCCTCCAGTCCTGGACCCTTGAAACTGGTACTAAATGTGCTCAGCTAGCCAAAATTCAAATCTTTTTGGGATAAAGACTGCTCTGCTATGTTGTTTTGTACAGCAGCAAATTTGTTTCAATGGTCCTTTGCCAAAGTGGTATCTGACCATGTGGAACTGTCTTCAGCTACAGCACTCTGCCTCGTACTACTGGAGTTTTTCAACATCAATTTGAAAGACTAAGTCGGAACACAGAAATCTTCACCACAGCTTTGACCCAAAGCAATTCAACTACAAAACTCTCTTGTTGGACACTTCCTGCAGCCTTGCCCCGCTGAATGTTACTTTCTCAGCCACTTGTTCTCAGAAGGTAAGTGCTGACTTGGTCCAATCCACTTCTTGTATTTGAAACACGCTCCATCGCGGTCAGCCATGTTTTTTCACTTTGTCCCTGTCTTGCACGACTAGACGACCGCAGTTGGCGCTTTGATCTTTTAGGTGCTAGTTTTTGCTAAAAGCTTTAAAATTTCATAACTCTGGTTCTACTGATTGACTTTTTGACGTTTTTGGTATCAAATAATTTATTAAAATTTACTCTATTTTTCCAAATCAGTTCAGGTTTTTTCTTGTAGTGTTTCCACTTTATTACTGTTTGTGTGCTGCATAAATACTTTACACATTACCTCTAAGTTAAGTCTCACGGATTTGTGTGCCAAGCTACCCAGGGTTAAGGTTAATTTAGTGACTTTTTGTGGTACACCCTGAAAGGGACTGTGGCTGTTGCTTGTCCAGGGCTCTCACTTCACTCACCCAACAACTCAATTTCTAACAGCCAGGATGCACAACAAAATGAAGCAGATGATCAACTGCTTGTGCATCCTTTCATACACCCCCCTAGAGGGTACAACAATAAATATAGCAGTTGGAAGGAACATGGGGCCAGGTGTAGCAAGCAGTTTTGCCCATTCTGTGTGTATGGGAAAATGTGTTCGTACATATGGCCCATGGTCATTTAACCATATAGTTAGCCCCTAGAGGGCATAACCACATGAAAAGAGAAGGGCAGGGAACATTGCAATGTAACCATGTACTCAGTCCCTAGAGGGCATAGTGCATTACACATCTTCAGGCCTTCTACATCATTACAAACAAGGCCCTTAGAACACAAACTACTCCCAGATGTAAAGCAAAAGCTCCAGCCATGAGAGAGCTTAAAAAGACATTGAATTGTGAGAGAGGTTATAGTGTGGGGACCCAGAAGAGAGCTGGACAGAAAGAGCATGTTGAGCTGAACGGTTTGATGCTGGTCCCATTGTCCTAGGACCATCACAGGCTGAGTTATGGGCCAAAATGGATTGTAGAAGGAATGCCTCGCAATTCATTATGGAGCGAGTTTCCCTAATGCAGTGAATATTGTAGTTTCGGCTATCCCGCTTTGCTGGGAAAAGCCTTGTTGGAGGTTTCCCTTGTGTTTTTTCTATTTAAAAGGTGCCAGTTTGTATAGTTTTCCGGTGCTCATGTAAAAGCCTCCAATCTTCCGGTCGAGTTCGTACTATGTAAATAAATGAAAAAGAATCCCCCTCCAGCTTGCAGCCTTTGTTGGGTGCAGACACCGCAAAGAAGCAACGAGATGCCACGCCATGAACCCGGAGAGACAAAAGAAAAAAAATAGTGCGCCAATCACACAATATTACATTTAACAGGGTCAGTCTCCAAGACCGGACAAACCTAATGCATTTACCTAACAAACCAAAGGAATTTCGAAAGGCAGGCCAAGGAACGAATAAAAGTGATGGGTGTATGAGGAGTGTGATGAAAGCCCACAGAAGTAGATTACAGCATGTCGAGAGAACGCATGTGTGCTACCTGGGCTCTTCCCAAAAATGTTCCACATTTGCAAATCTTAATTTGTCACTTTTAGTGATGCACTGTTTAATTTCTACCTAGTGGCTAAGGTTGTCCACTGGTATTTTAATGTCCTGGATGGTGTAAAAATAAGGAAAATTGCCTAAAGCTGGTACTGTTAGCCCTTATCTGTGCATACTTCAACAGCAACTATAAACAGAAAGCACTTTTAAATGTGTTCTAGAGGTGCGTTAATAATCCCAACTAATAATTAAGGTAAAGAAAGGCAGAAAAGTCATGTTACAAATGAATACATACAATTTTGTTTATTGACCTAATTAGTATATCCTGGCCTTTGCAGACTCTTCAGACAACAACAAATGGCCACTGTTTTTCTCTTGGAAAGGTGGCAGCACAATTAGCAGCGCATCTTCAGAAGAAACAGTGACACATATACAAATATAATTGTATTTTGTAAGTTTGCGCCACTTTTGTGTTAAAATATGGTGCAAATGCGGCGCAAAAAATGTATAGATCTGGGCCATACTGCATTCAAACTACTCTGGTTAGCAGCACTGTGTAAAACAACTGAATATGATTTTTCATCATTATTTGAGGATTTCCTTCTGTCAATAATTGATTATGTTATTAAAGAAATAAATGCCTACCTTAACAAGCTACAATGCACTTAAAAAAAAAAAACAGGAATGTCAAAACAATAAATACCTAAACATATCTGCAGTGAAATCAGCTGCCGATCACGTGACCATAGGCATAATGAAAAAAGATAACCACAACACTATAGTCTTAGAAGAAAATGACCCCCAACAAAGCCACAACAAAGACCCCAGGCAAGTTAGGTCCAGAATTATCAAAACAATGGATCAACACGACAGCTCTATCCCACTGGCCAATTTGGGGTAACCCATCAAGCTTATAATTATGTATTAACAGTTCTTTTCATACTCCTTACTTCCTAGGCGCATAGGTTTTGGAATATAAGGCATCATGAGGCATCATATCACCGTGCTATGACTTCTTATACCATTTCTGTATAATCCTAGCTGCTTTGCAATGCCATACAAATTGCAACTCATTTCTCTGCTTCTTTAAATATCTTTGGTAAATTAGCTATTGCCATCGAGCATGTGATTGAACTAAGTGAATTCATCAAACCATTGAGCAGTATGCGTATGTGTTTTCTCATCAATAGGCAAGATTGGAGAGCAAGGTTAGCATTGGCAGAATTCTGTTATAATAACTCCATTGATCACTTTGAGTCTGATAAATGTTCTGCTCCTATGGCATTCATCCATGCCTATTTCCCATCAAGGTGTTCCTATCTAGTGTACCCTTTGTTGCATATCTGTTATAACATATGCAGACTACACAAAAAGGTTGTTGATACTCATTGAAATAAGTCTCCTACTTAAAACAAGATGACAAGGCCTGGTTATCCACTAAATATCTAATCATACCCAGTTAACGAGATTTGCAGGTCCCTTTAAAGTATAGAGCATGCAGGAAATTCAACAATACATTAATTCGTACCTAAATACTGGCAAAGCTACCCAGTGGTTTACATTTCTTGATTCAAACTTACAGAATCAGTAGCAAGCCTGGAGACGTAGAAAGACAGTGTAGTTGAGTTTTCAGGAATAAAGAAGTGACACAACTCTGGTAGCAACATAGTATTTATCAATATATCTTTATCTTTATCTTTATATATATATTATCTTTCATATATTTGTATATGCTTTCTTATCATATTTCCAATTAACACAGGAGCTCAATATAATGTTATCTACCTTAATTCTTGGCACAAGCAATAATTC
Source organism: Pleurodeles waltl (assembly GCF_031143425.1). Lineage (NCBI taxonomy): Eukaryota > Metazoa > Chordata > Amphibia > Caudata > Salamandridae > Pleurodeles > Pleurodeles waltl. The sequence continues at coordinate 315,707,183 of NC_090442.1, read as the reverse complement.
TCAAAAAACGCATCTGACTACTTGTTACTAATAATGCAGCTGTAGCGCATCCTCTAACGAGCACAGTTTCTTTTGATCTCACCCTTGGAATTCTATCTGTGTTTCCTCCCTACACTGTTTCCGTACTTCAGTGTTTCCCAAAGTGTGCATCGTGGCTCCCTGGTGCGCCATTAGAACTCACCAGGGGCGCTGCATACTTCTAGGGAACACTGAAATGCTTTCATTTTCATACTACCGTAGGGTCCCATTCTAAAAATGCATCACATTTAGAATGGAGCTTTACAGGAGTATGAAAACGAAAGAATCACAGTGGAAATAAATCAAACTTGTTAGGGTTTTGCATTGTTATCTTGTAAGTTGTAAAACCTATCAAGTTTGATTTGTTTCCACTGCGAGTCTCTCTTTCATACTATGGTACAGCTAACAAAGCTGCATGGTAGTATGACAGAGAAATACTTGCAGTGGAAACAAACCAAACTTGATGGATTTTACAATAGACATCATAACATTGCAAAAACCTAACAAGTTTGATTTATCTGCACTGCAATTCTTTCTATTTCATACTACTGTACGGTTCCATTCTAAAGACAAGTTACGTTTAGAATGGAGCCCAACAGTAGTATGAAAAAGAAAGAATCACAGTGGAAATAAATTAAACGTGTTAGGGTTTTGCAGTGTTACATAGTAAGTTGTAAAACCCATCAAGTTTGATTTGTTTCCACTCAGTGTTTAAGTATTTATCAATAAAAACATACCTGAAAGCTCTGCTCTGAAACAGGTGGCTGCTGCAGTTAAATATGCATGCACAGAACATTGAGGTAGCAGTAATCCTAAAGCCATCTTGGGCCTCTTCAATCCATTTCCAGCCTCTCCTTGCCCCTTCAGTTCACTCTGGCATCTTTCTCCCAATGTGTAGCTTTTCCGTCCTTCTCTTCCTTCATCTTTCCCATATGTGCCTTTGCTCACAGTAAATGCCTGATGCAGAAAACTAAGGCCCATATTTATGAAAAGTTTGTGCTGCATTTGCGTCATTTTTTTATGAAAAAGCAGCACAAACTCACAAAATATAATTATATTTTGTAAGTTTACGCTGCTTTTGCGTCACAAAATAATGCAAACGTGGCACAAACTTTTCATAAATACGGGCCTAAGTGCCAGTCCTTAAAAATAAGTGCCGTACCCCCCACTGGAAACCCAGTGCTTAATTTGTAGCTAAAAATGTGATGGTGCTCAAAGCTCTCTTTTGAAACAGGCGGATGCTGCATTTAAATGTGCGAGCCTTCTCTGGCTTCTTTAATCCATTTACAGCCACTTCCTACTACTTCAGCTCACTCATGCAGCTTTCTACTTTCTCCCTTTGTGATGCTTTTTAGTTTTTCTCTTCCTCCACGTTTCCCATATGTATCTTTTGCTCTTACTAAATGTCTGATGCAGAAAACCGGAAACCACCTGCTCAAATTAAGCCCTGCGGAAAGCACTGGCTCAAATTAGGCACTGTTAGCACTGCGATTCTTTCTCTTTCATACCACCATATGGCTCCATTCTAAAGATGAGATGTTTGGAACAGAGCCGTACGGTAGTATGAAAAAGAAAGAATCACAGTGCAAAAATCAAACTTGTTAGGGTTTTGTAATGCACATTTGCAGCCCTGAGAAACCCATGTGGGAATGCCATGTGGGGATGTTATGGAAGCCACAGCTGTCAGCATCTGGAGTGGTTTGGACCAGCACATGACATCTTGCCTAATAAATAAAGAGCATGTCCATTTAGGCAGGGTCAGGCCCAATCAGGACAATGATAGAGTGTTACTTCTGTCCGTGTTCTGCAGCTACTCAAGAAAAGAGGGTAATCATGAAATTTCTAAAATGTCAACATTTAAGAGGAAAGCGGGAGATAAAAAAAAAAGAATCAGGAGAATGTTCTTCTCCCCTTGAGGCCTGAATCAGGTCTATTGTCATATATGGGACTTTCAAGTGTTGTGCTGGAGGATCTGAGATAAAAAATGCTAATGTGCTTTTTTTTCTTTTTTAACTTGCCAGGAACAAGGAGAAAGCACTATGGCAGGCAGAAAGAGCGTGACAAAAATGTTGTGCACTGGCCTGCAGCAACAGATTACTGGCAGTGCATTCTCCAAGTCACTAAAGACAAGTCCCTATCGCAGAAGCCCTTTATCGGCTTCATGCCAATTATTTTTTAGGAAGTAAAATGGAAGTGCTCCCGCATCCTGGCTTACATCCCTCCACCCGTCAAAAAAAGTGACATAACAGGGAGCCACAGCCAATGGCCAATAGGTGAAGGGAAAGTTTGGGAACCACTGCCGTACTCTGAAGTTTTACGGCCTATCCTCCTCCCTCCACCAGCCTTGGCACTCACAATAATCCCATGTCTTCCTTTCAGGTCTGTCATGATGTACTCCTCCTCCTTACACTTGTATCAGGAAGTGGCTCTGGCTCTCGTGTGTGCGGCCTTCTAAATTATCTGTGGTATTCGAGGACCGGCTGAAACAGCTTTGCCCTGCACCTGGCCTGTTCCTTTGTTTTCCTTTCTGCCCCTGTATTCCATTTTAACATGGTACCCTGGTTTAGGCCTGTATTTGTCTCGCACTGTGCATGCTCCTGCACATTTCCCTCTTAAGCCATGTGTTGACCAGAGTGGGCCTTCTTTCTTTCTTTTGAGGCCTATTACAACAGGGAGATCGAAAGTTACCAATCATCTCAGAGTTTAGACCGTTAACTTTCCCAGAGTTACAGTTCAGGGTTACTGGATAAACGTCAAAGGTAATATGTGTAGTTGTAGCAAAACAGGTTATTTCACCATGAATTATTTGCCTGGTGATGTTTTAGCGATTCTCTATTGCTACTGTCCGTTTCTTCCTTCCGTTCTTTCCATGTTTGTTTTGTTTCTACCTTTTTGTTCCTTCAGTACCTTTCTTACAGTTCCGTATATCAAGAATGTCCTATTTTCAGTGTTTATGCTCATGAATTCAAGTGGGTATTTTTCAGTGTTTTCAAAGCTTCCAAAAACCAGTGGTTATCAGTGTTTATACCTTTCTGTGTCACACAAATTTGCCAGAGACTGTCTTCCTAGTGTTTACATAATACATCAGCCAATAACATTTTTAGCAATCCCTCGAGCAAGCCCACCTTGCAGCAAAATCTCCCTTGATCTGAAAGATGAACCTAGGTCCAGTGTGGCACACTGCAGAGGAAGAGAGTCCATACTCAAGCCTTCTGTGCACAACCCCTTCACCCATTTAATACTTCTCCTTGCCCAACAACATGCACAAGTTACCTATCACCCTCAGTTCTGCCAATCATAACAAGTTCTAAGCAGATTGAGGGTGCTTGTGACATATAGGAGGTGGTTCTATAGACAACAAGATATATGAGGGCATATGTAGTTCACTTTGTAAGCACCACTGGTGTACACTGGATCAAATGCAATGTTACATAGAGGACCTTTTTGGAGCAATTCAACAGAATTACAGATTATTTTGCAAAAAGATGAGATGCGTGCATTGGTAAATTGCACCCTGTTGTAATATTGCGCCCAGTGACATGAGCTGGAGCGCGGGCGTTACCATCAAGACCTGTTAGAAAGGGGGAGTTTCACCCTTTTGACCCGTTTCACCCTTTTTACAATGGGAAGTTGTTATAGCCCAGTGAGTGATGTGGAGTACTAATAAATATAGATGGGCAAGCAGACGGGGCAAAAAGGTAGAGATGAGCACTCATGGAAAGTCCTGCTCGCAGCCCTCTTTTCACCACATACGGCCTCCGAGTTATTATTCAGCATGGCACGCTCAGCAGGCTTGGGGGTTAGCAGCGACCCCTCACTGGTGACGAGGGACGCCCCCCCTTGACCTCTCCTGCAGATCGAGCACCACAGGAGTTTTTCTCTGCACAGTACCGTGATTTACTCGGCTTTCAGTACTACAAGACAGCTTGTAGCAGTGATGTAGCATACAAGTCAGAGGACACTCGACCCCAGCAGTTGTAGACACTGGTGCCTTGATTAATATCATTTCATTTGACACATACGAGGAGATGAAACCACCCCCAGGCTTGACTCCGACAACCATCAGGGTATTTGTCTATGACCTGTCTTCCCCACTTGCCATGAGGGTAAAATTCAAAACGACACTTGCATATGGACCCCGCTCAATTGAACGACTGGTATATGTGGCAAAGGACGGCCAGGGCATGGTGCTGGGATGTGGAGCCGCCAAATCTCTAGGCATGGCGTCTTTCACTTTTGGAGTATATGAAGAGTCCATCGCAGATATGTTGAAAGATTTCACTGGCATCTTTGAGGGTATTGGCTGCCTGAAGAGTAAGGAAATCAAACTGCATATTGACAAAAACATCCAGCCAGTAGCCCTTCACCATCGCCGCATTGCATTTCAATTAAGGCCACAGGTCGAAAGAGAACTAGACAACCTCGAAGCAGCAGGCATAACTGAAAGGGTAACTGGTCCTACACCATGGGTATCCACAATCATGATTACCAGGAAGCCCAAACAGACGGGAGAGGTGAGGATCTGTGTTGACATGAGGCTACCCAACGCAGCCATCAAGAGAGAACGACACCTCATCTCCACCATAGATGATCTTATTAGCAAAATCGGCGGAGCCTGCTGGTTCTCTAAGCTGGATTTGAGGTCTGGATACCACCAGCTGGTTCTTGCCAAGGAGTCCTGGTACATAACAACTTTCTCGACACACGTAGGGCTCCGTCGCTATTGCCGGCTCAATTTTGGAATCTCTAGTGCTGCCGAGGTGTACCAAAATACAATACACAAACTCCTGGCTGTGCTCCCTGGTGTCCTAAACATCAGTGATGACATTCTTGTGCACGCTCGCACCATATCCAAACACCATATTCACCTAAGGAAAGTACTTCTGAGGATCCAGGAGTCAGGCTTGACTCTCCGTCGCAATAAGTGTGAATTCCTCAAGAGGAAGTTGTGCTTCTTCGGCTTTGTCTTCTCATCAGAAGGTGTTGCTCTTGATCCGGCCAAAGTCCATGACATCAAAGACACCCCTTCAACGACAGTAACAGAAATGCGCAGCTTCCTTGGAATGGTTAACTATTGTGGCAGTTTCATCAAAGGCCTCACCCTTCTAACACAACTGCTACAACACCTCACCAAATCAGCAACACCATGGGAGTGGGGACAGCCCAATACACTACATTTCAAGCTACCAAAGATGCACTGTCTGCAGATACCATCCTGAGGTACTTCAACCCTTCCAAGGACACCACAATAGCTGTAGATGCTGGCCCTAAAGGACTAGGAGCCGTGTTACTGCAAAGAACAGACCAGAAAGACTGGTCTCCTGTTGCCTATGCCAGTTATCAGTCGCTCTCTCACCTTGACCGAACAGAGATAGTCGCAGATAGAAAAGGAGGCTATTGCGATACATTGGGGCTGTAGGCACTTCCACCTCTATGTGTAGGGGCATCCATCCACAGTTATGACGTATCACAAGCCCTTGCTTCCCCTTTTTAAAGGGATGGTGTTTAACCCACCTCCTCAAATCGAGAAATGGATGCTCCAACTCCAGTAGTACAACTGTCAAATAGAGTATCGGCCCGGCTCAAACAATCCTGCAGATTACCTTTTTACGCCACACACGATCAGCTACCGAAGAAGAAGAGAAAGAGGCATAGGAAACAGATGAGTACGTGAGATTTGTCGCAAAATGATCTCACCCTTGACCCATCTCCAATGAAGAGATCCACCAAGCCACCCTACAAGATGGCCGTCTCCAAAACGCACTTGCTGCTGTCAGGAGTGGTCAGTGGCACTTTCTCAAACGACAGTGGTGCCAACTCACGATGCACTCCAGGCGCATCAACGAGAGCTTAAACCATGTTCAAGAAGCACTCACAGTGGATCCTGAAGGGTGCCTCCTCCGTGGTCATCGTCTCGTCATCGTCTCCAGTCTAACAGCTCAAGCCATTCAGTTAGCCCATGCAGGTCATCAGGGCATGGTGAAAACGAAGAACTGATTGAGGGCCATAGTGTGTTTTCCCGTGATGGATGAGAAGGTGGAAACCATGATCCGATCGTGTGAGTGGTGCCAGGCAGCAGGGAGCCCCAGTCTTCCAGCCCCCATCACCACAGAAAGCAGACCTAACCAGCCGTGGGGGGTAGCGAGTATAGACTCTGGAAGTCTGCCAGATGATCAACACACATTAGTCCTAATTGATGATTATTCAAAGTATCCAGAGGTAGAGATCCTCCAGTCCTTAACAGCCAGTGATGTGATCCCTAAAATAGAAAAGATTATAGCTACTCACAGCCTCATTAAGGAGTTGAGAACTGACAACAGGCCACCGTTTCAGGGGCGAGAGATTGCATCCTACCTAGCGTCCATGGGAATCCTCCACAAGAAGATAACGCCCTGCTGGTCGCAAGTGAACGGCAAAGTTGAGAGGTTCATGAGCACTCTCTACAAGGTTGTCAGGATTGCCAGTGCGTCTTATCAACCCTTTGAACTGGCCATCTACTTGTTCCTACGGAACTATCGCCTGACTCCCCATGCCATGACTAGATGCTCCCCAGCTCACCTTTCCATGGGGCGAGTAGTGCAAGACACTATACCCCATCACCCAGGCTGGGCACCGGGCTCCCTTAATGAGGACCAGACTTATGAGAGGCGAAGAGTCATGAATGATCGAGCTAGCCATCACCGCGGAACCAAGACATCGGGCCTCCGAGTAGGCAACCAAGTGCCAACCTGGTAGCAAGTTCAGGCTACCATTTAACCCTCACCCCTGGACAATTGTGCGGCGTCAGGACATCCTATTAGTCGCCCGCCGAGGGACAAAAGAACTAACCCGCAACATCTCTGTTTTCAAAAGTTTTCGTCCCCCAGCTCAGTCATCGGGCCAACTCCCACAATTACATCACCATTGAGCGTGCCATTCAGCGCCCTCACAGAAAGCAGCCTCCCCGCCACTCCTGGGGACAATACGAACCAATCTCCTGCTCTGGCATCCCATCGCCTGATATCTGAGACCAAACCATCTCAGCCCAAAGCTGACTGGATCACAGACTGGTTTGCCCGCACGAGGTAGAGTTTGAGGCGCAGCCCACTGCCATCTGTTAAGCTCCATGACTTTGTAGCCTAAACAATGGGAGGTCCATTCATTTGATGATCCCACCTCTGTTGTGACTGAACTGAATCCGTACTAGTTTGTATTCTGTTATGTTTTTATTTTTTGGGAGAAATGTAATGTCGCACCCAGTGACGTGAACTGGAGCACGGGCTTTACCATCAAGACCTGTTAGAAAGGGGAGTTTCACTCTTTTGGCCCGTTTTCCCCCTTTTACCACGGGCAGTTGTTATAGCCCAGTGAGTGACTCGGAGTACTAATAAATACAGATGGGCGAGCAGGCGGTGCAAAAAGGTATAGATGAGCACTCACGGAAAGCCCTGCTCGCAGCCCTCTTTTGAACACATATGGCCTCCGAGTTATTATTCAGCGCGCCGCACGCAGCAGGCTTAGGAGTTAGCAGCGACCCCCACACCTGCAAGCTTCAGATATATACTAAGAACTTCAGTGGCGGCCAGCAGCTTTAGGAGGGAGGGGGGTGGGCGGGGCACACACACACACACACACTCATTCTTTCACACACAGACACGCACGCACGCACATCCATTAACAACACTCATACCATTCAAACATGCACGCACCAAACATTCATTTTAAAACATCACACACACTCATTTGTTCACACACGCACGCACGCACGCAGATCCATTAACAACATTCATACCATTCAAACATGCACGCATGCACCAAACATTCAATTTGAAACATCACACACATACACACACACACTTACCTTCGGCCTCCAGGTCCCAGGAGGGTTCTCTGTTTTCAAAAGTTTTCGTCCCCCAGCTCAGTTATCGGGCCAACTCCCACGATTACATCACCATTGAGCGTGCCATTCAGCGCCCTCACAGAAAGCAGCCTCCCGCCACTCCTGGGGACAATACGAACCAATCTCCTGCCCTGGCATCCCATCGCCTGATATCTGAGACCAAACCATCTCAGCCCAAAGCTGACTGGATCACAGACTGGTTTGCCCGCACGAGGTACAGTTTGAGGCGCAGCCCACTGCCATCTGTTAAGCTCCATGACTTTGTAGCCTAAACAATGGGAGGTCCATTCATTTGATGATCCCACCTCTGTTGTGACTGAACTGAATCCGTACTAGTTTGTATTCTGTCATGTTTTGATTTTTTGGGAGAAATGTAATGTCGCACCCAGTGACGTGACCTGGAGCACGGGCGTTACCATCAAGACCTGTTAGAAAGGGGAGTTTCACTCTTTTGGCCCGTTTTCCCCCTTTTACCACGGGCAGTTGTTATAGCCCGGTGAATGACTCGGAGTACTAATAAATACAGATGGGCGAGCAGGCGGTGCAAAAAGGTATAGATGAGCACTCACGGAAAGCCCTGCTCGCAGCCCTCTTTTGAACACATATGGCCTCCGAGTTATTATTCAGCGCGCCGCACGCAGCAGGCTTAGGAGTTAGCAGCGACCCCCACACCTGCAAGCTTAATGGTATGTACTAAGAACTTCAGTGGCGGCCAGCAGCTTTAGGAGGGAGGGGGGTGGGCGGGGCACACACACACACACACACACTCATTCTTTCACACACAGACACGCACGCACATCCATTAACAACACTCATACCATTCAAACATGCACGCACCAAACATTCATTTTAAAACATCACACACACTCATTTTTTCACACACGCACGCACGCACGCAGATCCATTAACAACATTCATACCATTCAAACATGCACGCATGCACCAAACATTCAATTTGAAACATCACACACATACACATACACACACACACTTACCTTCGGCCTCCAGGTCCCAGGAGGGTTGGGACTGCTGGCGTCCCTCATTGGCTGACCTTAGGTCAGCCAATGAGGGAAGGCAGCAGTCCCAGCCTCGTCACAGAGTGGGATGGGGTCAGTGAGACTGCTGACCCCACCCCACTCTGTGACAAAGTGTCACTGATTGACACTCGCCCTGGGCACTTCAGGGCTTAAACTGAAGCGCCAAGGGAGAGTGTCAATTGATGACGCTTTCTTCATCACCCAGGGGAGGTCCTCGAGGCCCCTTTGCTGGGCTGAGGAGGTCACGCCCATAGGAGCTGTGATCTCCTCAGCCCAGCAAAGTTCAGCTCAGGCAGCCAGGAGTCTGCGCGCATGTCTTCTCCTGGCTGCCTGACCTGAACATGAAGAGTGTCTGTCAGGCTAACCTTTGTTCAGCCTGACAGACACTCTTTATGAGGGGCAAAAGGTGGGGGGGCGTGGCCCCTCCGCCCTAAAGGACGGGCCGCCACTGAACTTCCTAAAAGCAGGATATATTGTCAGTGTACTGAGTCAACAGCATTCACCCCCTTCTTACCCTTCAGGACTGATGAAGCTGATGATGCAAACTCAGACCAGCCCCATACAATTCCCAAAACGTTTCAATACATACTCTCGAATAGATCAAAATAAGACAATTTAGATTGAAAGTGTGGCAAACAGAGAAGGAGATGACACGGAATTTGCATTCTAGCATCACTTCGCTTAACTCACTTACTGGAAAGTGCTTTTTAGCAATCTGTTTTGCTTCATGGCTGCAGTGTCTTGCACAACTATAATTTCCAAACTCGTCCAGCCTTTTCTGTTTTTACAAGGAATACCTGCAGTTACACAGTGTTAATTTGCACAAAGGAAACACTTTGAGGATGGTGCAATGCTGCCATCTAGTGGGCAAAATTCAACAGTTTTCGGCTACAATCGAAACTGCAGATTTGAGTCTAATTTTAACCTGTTGAATCGATTGAGACTGAAACCCGGGCACCAAACCTATACCTTACTGGTTGCTAACATTTTGTTTAGAGCATTTACTCCTTTCGCTGTGCTTAGCATCTTTTTCTGCTGCCTATCATATTTCAGCGGATGATTGAAAAATAATTATTACTTTCAACGTGAGGAGACTAATAAAATGTATTCCAAATGCCTTTCAGCTGTTCCATCTAATGCCACTGTTCCGTTAGTATTAGATTACATTTACTTTTGTGTGAAGACCTGCTTTCCATAACACTGATGTCATCCTGTCCTGTGAGAGAGAGAGCGACCTGTAACTGTAACAACACAGGAGAACATAGTCTCTCCTTCTTAACCCCCGCTTCCCCCAGGTCTCTCTTACCTGCATTAGGTCCCTCTTTAACCTGTTAGGGACTGGGGGAGAGGGGGGATGATCATTGGTTTCACAGCTTGGAGTCTCGAAAACCTGACCCAGCGGTTTGTATGAAAGTATGAACTTCCTCTAGTGCTTCCATCATCAAATCGCAGGATCCAACAGAAACACCTCTATCATTCAAAGATGGTACAATGATATTCTTTAACATCTTCTAAATGATTTCTTAGCTTTAATATCGTGTAAATCTAAAATTATCTTTAAAACGTTTTGAACCTGGGATAGTTTTAGGTGGATCTGCACAGATTGTAAGGCAAATTAATTCATGGAAAACCCCATTGAGTAAACACTGCATAATTTAACATTCTCATTTTTCAACTTCTCTGTAGTAAATGCTCACACTCAGAGTACAGAAGCTACAGAAAATGTGCCCAAGATGTAGCTCACTAAATACCATCCAGTGTTAGAAGTGTTTAGCAAACTGCCACACTCATTGGATAATGTAATCAGTGATGCCATCAATGATGTCATTTGAGATGTCATCAGTGATGCATCAAAGATATTATTGAACATGTCATTAGTGATGTGCTATGTGAGGCCATAAGCACTGCATAGCAGGGGTGCACACACCCTTTCATGCAGGCTGCAATGGCAGGCCTGCAGACACTTTTTGTATGGGCTCCCATGGGTGGCACAATACATGCTACAGCACATGGGTAACCCTGGTGCCCCAATGCCCTGGAGTACCATATACTAGGAACTTACATGGAAGCACCAGTATGCCAATTGTGGGGTGTGCAAAGTCCTAAGCAACCAAATCTAAAGGGAGAGAGCCCAGTCACTGGGGTCCTGATAAGCAGGATCCCAGTGAAAACAGTCAAAGCATACTGACAGCAGGCAAAAAGTGGGGGTAACCATGCCAAAAAGAGGGTACTTTCCTACAGACACCACACTGGTTTTAGAAAAATAGCCAATATTTATCTGTGTAAACAAGACCAAAATGAGAAAAATCCAAAATACAGAAATAAAGATATGAATTTTGCAAGAATTACTTAAAAATACAGGGCCAGATGTATCAAACGTTTTTGCATTTGCAAAAAGTGTGAATCGCAAAATTTGGCCGTTTGCGAATTCAAAAATGCCTTCCACGATGTATGGAAGGCATTCGCAGTGTGAAAATAATTTTTGCGACTGTGACATGGTTTTGCGTGTTGCAAACAGCGTATCACAAATAGCTACATGATTTACCGACGTAAACTGCGATAAAGATTTGCGATTTGCAGATAGCGATCCACAAAATCCTGACACAATTTGCAATACACTGATTGCGACACGCAAAACCGTGTCGCAATATGATGCATCAAAAATTAGCAAATTGTGAATATTCGTAGAATGGCCTTTTGCACATGCAATTAACTACGAACTGAAATCAGGTGGTAACTAGGCGCAAACTATATAAAGAGGCCCAGAATGACTCAGCCTCTTTTCCACAATGGCTGCACTCTACGTGATGGCGAGGAGAATGATGATCTTGGTAGGTTTGATGAGAGGGAGGAGAAGACAGGAGCGCATTTTCAGAGTGCGCATAACTCTTTTTGACCAAATAGAGGAGGAAATTTATGAGAAGTACAGGTTAAGCTCAGCCATGATACTTGACCTGATAGCTGACTTACAACCCATACTGCAGCGCACCACACACCCACCCATGTGCAGGTATTATGCTCCCTGCACCTATTAGTCTCAGGGAGCTATCAAGGGGTCATAGCAGCAGCAGGAGGGGTCTCACAGAGTGCTCTCTCACACTTCTTCAATGCATTTCTTAATGCCATGCTGAGCAAAATACAAGAGCACATAAGATTCCCCAACACCCCACAGGAATTAAAACAGACTAAAATATATTTCTATCAGATTGCACAATCCCCACATGTCATAGGTGCCATCGATGGGACACATGTAGCAATCTGTCCACCATCGGCCACTGAGTATGTGTATCGCAACCATAAGAACCATCATTCCATGAATATACAAGTGATTAGCAATGCCTCCAACCTCCATTACCGATCTCGTGGCCAGATACCCAGGTAGCACATGACTCGCACATCTTTCGCCACATCAGGATTCACACAAGACTGGTAGCTGGGGAGTTTGGCGAAGGATACCTACTGGGTAAAGTAATAGTTGACAATGTTGCATTGATGTTATTGTGACATCTGATATCAACCGTACTCATTTTACTCTCTGTTCATTCCAGGAGACAGCGCCTACGCAGTGAGGACCTATAAACTGACACCCTACCTGAGCCCTACAATGCCAGCAGAGAGGAGGTACAATGCGGCATACATGGCAACCCGCAGTGTGGTGGAGCGGGTTCACAGGCAGTACTGTGTCTGGTACTGCGACACCTAGGATCCATCACAGGAGCTGTAAGACTGCGGAGGCTAGAGAACTCCTCACTATCCCCACCGCCCAGTTCGCTACTTTTTGCACTGCATGCTGTCTGCATTGCATCCAGGACATTGGTTATTTGCACCAATCAGTGTGCAACGTCCCAACTGCAATGTGCCATCTCAACCTGTATGCCCACAGCAAGTCGTAAAATCAAGGCAGTTGAGCTAGTGAGCCAATGGGCTTATCTGCAGAACCCATCAAACCTTCCCATGAATTGGTGATGGTGCTTACAGTGGCTGACACGCTCCTGCTGAATCTCAGTGCAGAGGTCCCTAATGGCATTTGTCAAATTTTTTGTGTTTTCTGCTGCTGTTTGTTGTCCCTCATTCAGAGACTTCAACTGCGTGAGAACTGATCCAATGTTTTCACTGAGTGCATCCATCTGCTTGTGCAGTACTCCCATATTGTCATTGTGAGACTCAAACTGCCTGTGCATTGTGCCCATGTTATGATCGATTGACCCCAACTGCCTGTGCATTTACCTCATGTGTTTGCATTGCAGGTGCTGCACTTTCAGCATGGAAGCTTCAAGGCCGCCAAAGATTGATGGGCCCTCTCCTTCATCTGTGCACTCTCTGCCTGCTTTGTGACGCCTCCTGAGGGGAGTTGACTGATGCTGGGGCAGGGAGTGCTGTCTTCCTGTGGATCTAACCTCTGGAGGTGGTGTGGGGACTTCATCTGGCATTTCATCTGAGTCCAGGTTATACTCTGGGAGAGGTAACACCCTTGCCCTGCATCTAGTTGGTGCAATACTGAAAGACTCACTTGTGTTTGAGTTGGACTGTGGCTGTGTTTCGACATCCCCCACATCTCCACATTCTGCTGCAGTAGGGCCCGGGACATCTGCAACGACAATGTGCAGCATGTCATTTATGAATAAATCACAAGATGCTGCATAATAGTAATAAATGTACACTGACATCGTATCACTATAAGTCGGTTGGGTTTTTTCTCTATGTGGCTGAACACTAACTTGCTATTTATGTGGTATTTTTAGGGTTGTGGACTACCATCCCCATAAGGCATAGTTGATTTGTATGTAAGATATGGCATGGACTACTTATCACAATGCATCTAACTAATAGCTATCTTCTAAGGGGCATTTGTACATGCACCTATTGAGATACACATAATTGCTGGTACTGGGTGTCCCTGAGGTGTCAATGTCAGTGACACCACTGACAGCTCCAGGAAGCAGTGTGGACTCCACCATGTCTGCCAATGGTGTGGACGGTGTCTGTGTGGGTGGTCCTCTTCCGGTGCTCCTTGCCTCCTTTAGCCTGCTGCCTACCCTCTCTTTGGCACAGGAACGCAAGTCATACCATCGCTTGCGTATCTCCTCAACATAGCGCTGCCCAACACCCACTGCGCATATTTTGGTCTGGATTTCTGACGACAGTTTCCTCTTCTCACTTTCAGGTACCTAGAGTGAGTTCTTCCCAGACAGTTTGTCATAGTTCCTGACCACCTCTTCAGTGAGCACCTCCAATACCTGCAAACTGAATTTGAGTTTGAGCTTCCTGTCTCCTTTCTCCTTCACATTCCCATCATTGGCCATGTTGCAGTTTGGTCCTGGATGGTTCACAAAGCTGGCTCCCTGGTTCTGGACTTTGTCTCTCTGCCTGCTCCTGTGGGTGTGACTCCTGGAAACAGCATGGCTGACTTACTTCCTGGTTGTGATGTCATTAGGCTGTTCCGGTTTGCAGTCTTCGTAATTTGAGATTTTCAAATACCGACTCACTATTTTTTTGCAATTCGGTATTTACTAATCGCAAATCGCGTTTGCAATTTTAAAGAAATCGCTATTACCGACTCGCAATTTTGATACATCCAATTTTGCATTTCTAAAATAGCGATCTCTTAAAATTCACCATTTAAGAAATGCAAACCGGGAGCTTGATACATCTGGCCCACAGTTCCTTGAAGTCAATAGCTCTGTCCGGGGCTGCGGCGTTGGTGATACCAGGGCTGTGGTGTGAAGCGGGGTGGTGCGACGTGTGGTGTCTCTAGGTCACTGTGCAGGCAGAGGCACCGTCATCACTGAAATGCTGTTGTCGGTAGGCTCAAGTCTGCAGAACGACATGGGGTGGGCTCCGTGCGGTGATGCTGGAGTCCAAGGTGCTGGCGTCGCTGGATCGGGGCTGCAGTGCGTGATGGGATGGTGCTTCGTGCACCTCACGAGCAGTGTCCCCAGGCCACAGTGCAGGCAGCAGTGTCAGCGTACAGTGGTGGCCTCAGGGATACCGAGGCTACAGTGTTAAGCCAGGCAATGCAACATGCGGGTCCCAAAGGTCACGGTACAAGCAGCGGCTCGGTGACGGCATCAGGCGGTGTTGTGAGACCAGGGTCAGTGCAAAGCAGGGCATGGCTCTGTGTGGCGCCATCACATCACGGTGCAGGCAGTGGCATCGTTGATGGGATTATGGTGGTTTTTCCTCTGTTGTAGCACAAAACACTCTGTTCCCAGTGCTGTGGGCAGATGAATTTGAAGTCCTTGATATCTCTGAGACTTCTAACAGGAGGCAAGCTCTACTTCAAGCTCTTGGAGAAACTCCACAAGCAGGATGTACAGCAAAGTCCAGTCTTTGTCCTCTCCACAGCAGAAGCAGCAATTGCAGGCTAACCCAGCAAAGCACACACAGCATAGGGGCAGTACCACTCCTCACAGCTCTATAGCTCTTCTCCTTGGCAGAGGTAACTCTCCCCCATCCAGAAGTGTTCTGAAAGTCTGGGGTTTTACTACTACTTATACTAATTTCTGCCTTTGAAGTAGGCAAACTTCAAAGGAAAGTGTCTGTTGTTCACAAGATCCTGTGTTGCCCAGACCTGGCTCCAAACACACTCCAGGGGGTCGGGGACTGCAATGTTGATGAGTTTGTGACACAAAACGTGGCTAATTGATTGCAACCTGCACAAGCAGCATATTCACAGACTCACTCATCTACCATCCTGTCAATGCCTGGCAACCAATTGTATTCTCTGAATCTTCTTTTAGTACATGACATTACCAAGTGCCCCTCATATCCAAGTACAAAAAATAATTTCCTTATCCCTAAAGGAGCAACAATCTTATCAACTTTTATTAAAATTGTGTTACCATCCATCAACTCTTTTTTCACTTTGGAAAAATGCATTAAGATCATCTTTCAGCTTGGGTTCTTTGGGCTAACCTTTAACCAAGTATTACACTAAAGAGAATAATTTCTTACCATCACTCCAGGCATTCATATATTCCACAATGGAAGCTACTTTTTGTTCTTCACCTGCTTCAGAAGAACGGCAACACTCAAGAGGCAATCGTCACTTGGGGTTAGCATGCACATAAGCTCTTACCGGATCATGCTCAAATACACATTTACATAATTTTTGTTGATGAAATTGTCATAAAGGGAGCGCCCCCTTGGGCAAGGGTCGCTCCCCAGGGGGGCAATTATTTTCAAGGCCTTTTCTGCCCCCCCCCCGGGGCAGATCAGCTTATTGTTATTAGGCCGATCTGCCCCGGGTCACTCCCCAGGGGGGCAATTATTTTCAAGGCCTTTTCTGCCCCCCAGCGGCAGATCAGCCTATTGTTATTAGGCCGATCAGCCCCCAGGGGGTGCAGAAACCTCTAGGCACCAGGGATCTTTTTTTGGTTTGTTTTTCAGACGTGGGGAGCGACCCCTTAGACAAGGGTCGCTCCCCTGGGGGGGAAATTTTATTTTAGGCCATCTCTGCCCCCTTTGAGGACAGATCAGCCTATTTTTATTAGGATAATCTGCCCCCCAGGGGGGCAGAAACCACTAGACATGAGGGATTTTATTTTTGAAGGTCAATTTCATGCAAGGGGAACAACCCCTTAGGCAAGGGTCGCTCCCCTGGGGGGGGATTTTATTTAGCCCATTTCTGCCCCCCCTTTGTGGCAGATCTGCCTATTTTTATAAGGCCAATCTGCCCCCAAGGGGTGCAGAAACCACTAGGCACCAGGGATATATTTTTTTATTGTTTTACAGACCGGGAGCGACTCCTTAGGCAATGATTGCTCCCCTGGGGGGAAATTTTATTTTAGGCCATTTCTGCTCCCCTTAGGGGCAGATCGGCCTATTTTTCTTAGGCCAATCTGCTAAACACAAGGGATTTTTTTTTTTGAAGGTCTATTTTATGCAAGGGGAGCAACCCTTTAGGCAAGCGTCGCTCCCCTGGGGGGCAAATTATATTTAGGCCATTTCTGCCCCCTTTGGGGACAGATCGGCCTATTTTTATTAGGATAATCTGCCCCCCAGGGGGGCAGAAACCACTAGACACAATGGATTTTATTTTTGAAGGTCAATATCATGCAAGGGGAGCGACCCCTTAAGGCAAGGGTCGCTCCCCTGGGGGGGGGGGCACATTTTATTTAGGCTATTTCTGTCCCACTTGGGTGCAGATTTGCCTATTTTTATTAGGCCAATCTGCCCACAAGGGGGTCAGAAACCACTAGACACCAGGGATTTATTTTTTTATGTGACAATTTCACACAAGGGGAGTGATCCCCAGGGAGGCAATTATTTTCAAGGCCTTTTCTGCCCCCGTGGCAGATCAGCCTATTGTTATTAGGTCGATCTGCCCCCAGGGGGTACAGAAACCTCTAGGTGGCAGGGATCTTTTTTTTTTGGTTTGTTTTTCAGATGTGGGGAGCGACCCCTCAGGCAAGCGTCACTCCCCTTGGGGGCAAATTATATTCAGGCCATTTCTGCACCCCTTGGGGGCAGATCGGCCTATTTTTATTAGGATAATCTGAGATTTATTTTTTATGTGACAATTTCACACAATGGGAGTGACTCCTTAGGTAAGGGTTGCTCACCTGGGGGGCAAATTTATTTTAGGCCATTTCTGCCCCCCCCCCCCCATTGGAGGCAGATCAGCCTATTTCTCTTAGGCCAATCTGCCCCCAAGTGGGGCAGAAACCACTAGGCCCTGGGGAATTATTATTTTTTGTGCCAATTTCACGCAAGGGGAGCGACCCCATAGGCAAGGTTTGCTTCCGGGGGGGGGGCAAAATTATTTGAGGCTATTTCTGCCCCACTTGGGGGAAGATCCGCCTATACCACTTAGGCCCCAGGGATTGGGTCGCTCCCCACGGGGGCACATTACTGTTGGCCATATTTGCTAATTTTTGAAAGGGAAACCAGGGAAGATTTTTTTTCAAAATAATAGGGTAGGGGGTATATCCATGCCCCCACTCCAAATAAATGGGGCCAAAGTCATTCTGCCCACCAGTGGGCAGATGGGGCATTTAAACCTGATTCACACCCCGGGGGCAGACAGTCTACTACAGTCCAGGGAATTTAAAACAAAAAAAGTGGGGTGGTGGCTACCAACCAGTATGGACATGGTTATGCCCCCACCCCAACTGAAGGGGGTAACAGTCTTTCAGCTCTCCCCCAGCACACTAAAACATCTTATCCCATAGCAAGCAAGAGGACATTAGATTATTTTGGGTTTTGGTTTTACATCTGGGCCATGAGAGCTTGGCTAACTCTCAAAATTGTCCCACTTGGAATGGTGAGGGCTGCACTTTTTAGACTTTGGGATGCTGCCATGTAGAAAAATCTACAAGACCTAGACACTTCTGAAAACTAAATATCTGGGTGAGTCCAGGGTGGTGTGCTTCACATGCACCCCGCACCATTTTCTTACTCACAATGCCCTGCAAACCTCCAACGTTGCTGGAAATCATACATTTTTTCCACATTTTTGTGATGGAACCTTCCAGAATCTGCAGGAATCCACAAAATTCCTACCACCCAGCATTGTCTCATCTATACCGATACATTTTTTGCTCCACTTGTCAGCCTAAAAGTGTTTTTTTTGCAAACTGCCCTTTTGGACCCGCTTTGGTTCCCCCACAATTTCGACTTGTTTTTGGCTGTTCACTGTCAGAGGCACGTGGCCCACCTACACAAGTGAGGTATCATTTTTACTGGGAGACCAAGAGGAACATTGGGGGGTAGGAAATTTGTCTCAGTGCGGTGATCCCTCACAGAAATGTGGGAAAAATATGATTTTTTTAGCTAAATTTGAAGTTTGCTGAGGATTCTGGGTAAGAAAACACTGGGGGATCCACGCAAGTCACACCTCCCTAGACTCCCTGGGGTGTCTAGTTTGGCTGTTGAGCCCAGGACCAAAAACGCAGGTGACCACCCACCCCCCACAAAAACAGGTAGTTTTGCATTTGATAATTTTGATGTGTCCAGATAGTGTTTTGAGGCATTTCCTTTCACGGACACTAGGTCTACCCACACAAGTGAGGTACCATTTTTATCCGGAGACTTAGGGGAACGCAGGATGGATGGAAATTTGTGGCTCCTCTCTGATTCCAGAACTTTCTGTCACCGAAATGTGAGGAAACAGTGTTTTTTTGGCCAAATTTGAGGTTGCAAAGGATTCTGGGTAACAGAACCTGGTGAGAGCCCCACAAGTCACCCCATCCTGGATTCCTCTAGTTGTCTAGTTTTAAAAAATGAGCAGGTTTGGTAGCTTTCCCTAGGTGGCGGCTGAGCTAGAGGCCAACATCCACAGGTAGGCACTTTGCAAAAAACAGCTCTGTTTTCTATGGGAAAATGTGATGTGTCCACATTGTGTTCTGGGCCATTTCCTGTCACGGGCGCTAGGCTTACCCACACAAGTAAGGTACCATTTTTATCGGGAGACTTGGGGAAGCTGAGTGGATTGAAATTTGTGGCTCCTCTCAGATTCCAGAACTTTCTGTCACCGAAATGTGAGGAAAACGTGTTTTTTTTGGCCAAATGTTGAGGTTTGCAAAGGATTCTGGGTAACAAAACCTGGTGGGTGCCCTACAAGTCACCCCTTCCTGGATTCCCCTAGTTGTCTAGTTTTAAAAAATGCACAGGTTTGGTAGGTTTTCCTACTGAACTAGAGATCAAAATCCACAGGTAGGCACTTTCGAAAAAAACACCTCCGTTTTCAATGTAAAAATGTGATGTGTCCATGTTGCATTTTCTGTCGCGGGCGTTAGGCCTACCCATGCAAGTGAAGTACCATTTTTATCAGGAGACTTGGGGGAACACAGAATAGGAGTACAAGTGTTAATGCCCCTTGTCTTTCTCTACATTTTGTTCCTTCCAAATTTAAGACAGTGTGTAAAAAATACATCTATTTGAGAAACGCCCTCTAATTCACATGTTAGTATGGGGACCCCAGAATTCAGAGGTGTGCAAATAACCACTGCTTCTCAACACCTTATCTTGTGCCCATTTTAGAAATACAAAGGTCTTCTTATACCTATTTTTCACTCTTTATATTTCACCAAATGAATTGCTGTATACCCGGCAAGGTGCAGTTCATTTATTGGCTCTGGGTACCTAGGGTTCTTGATGAACCTACAATCCCTATATATACCCACAACCAGAAAAGTCCAGCAGATGTAACGGTATATTGCTTTTAAAAATCTGACATTGCAGGAAAAAGTTACAGAGTAAAACGTGGAGAGAAATGGCTGTTTCTTTACCTCAATTTTAATATTTTTTATTTTAGATGTTATTTTCTGTAGAAAAACCTTGTAGGATCTACACAAATGGCCCCTTGCTGAATTCAGAATTGTGTCAACTTTTCAGGAATGTTTAGCTTTCCGGGATCCAGCATTGGTTTCTGACCCAACTGTCACTAACTGGAAGGAGGATAAAAGCACAAAAAATTGTAAAAATGGGGTATGTCCCAGTAAAATGCCAAAATTGTGTTGAAACATGTGGTTTTCTGATTCAAGTCTTCCTGTTCCTGAACGCTGGGAAGATGGTAATTTTGCCACCCCAAACCCTTTGTTGATGCCATTTTCAGGGGAAAAACCACAAGCCTTCTTCTGCAGCCCTTTTTCCAATTGTTTGAGAAAAAACAAAATGTTCGCTGTATTTTGGCTAATTTCTTGGTCTCCTCCAAGGGAACCCACAAACTCTGGGTACAGCTAGAATCCCTAGGATGTTGGGAAAAAGGACACAAATCTGGCATGGATAGCTTATGCTTACAAAACGTTATGAGGGCGTAAGCGTGAATTGCCCCAAATAGCCAAAAAAAGGCCTGGCACCTGAGGGGGAAAAGGCCTGGCAGTGAAGGGGTTAAAATAAGTACTTATTATGTTCTGTATAGTAATATACAAAACTAAAATATTGTTGTTGGATGCCACTGTGCCAGTTGCTCCTTTTAAAGTTTCCTTCATCAAGCACTGAACAACTGGTACAGAGCTCATCCAAACCAAGGTAATTCTGCAATACTGAAACATCCCATCAGAAAAGCAGTTACATATCTGGATGTCTCTTCTAGTCCAGCTTGATGATAAGCACTAGTAGAAATCAAGACTAAAGAATACTGTAGCACCAGAAAGAGTTAACATTATCTTGTAGAGATTTAGAAGAGAATATATATTTATCCATATTTCCTCATTTGGACTTTGCAGATCAATACACACCCTTGTGTCACCAGAACTGTTTAAAATATATCACAACAGTTGATGCCCTGGGTGGGGACTCAATAGGATGAATGATATTTTCCTACATAAATCCATGAGCATTTTTCCATGTCTGACTAGTAAGGATTAAAATGAAAATGTGCCTAAAGCCCTCACATGAGTGCAACTCCTCTCTGAACACTTCACAAAGTTTCAATAAATCTTTAAACTGTCTGTTCTCTTTGTTGTCACATATAGAATAGTCTTGAGGAACAGTACTGGGGGTCAGATGTATTCCCATTTCCTTTTGGTGTGGCCAAAAATAGGATCCCTCTTCTCATCTTCAACTTTTTCTTTTACTTTTCCTACCCTTAAATTCTATTTCCACCAAGAAAAAAAACAACAATCAATCTTATGCCCTTTATAACCACCTGGCTGAACATCATGTGGTAATAACGCCATTTCATCCCATGTATGAAGGATGTACGACGCTCCCAGGATACTAACCCAAGCGCAAGAGTGAACCAACCATCATTTGTAAATCATTTCTGTCTACCTGTACCATGCATTTAGGAAAACCCTTACAGTTAACCTCGTTCACACACATGGGGATTGAAACACAAAACAGACTCACTGTAATCCATAACCACCTTACCTCCACTGCTGAAACCAGCTTTACATACTTTTGCAAAATGTAATTTTGCCTTACAGAAACTACACATGTTGTCCATTGATGGACACCAATTTAATTTTCCAACATGATAACAACTACCACACCTATGACGCATTACAAATGAAGTTTTTCTCTATCCGTTTAAAGTCATCATCCCTTTTGCTTCTGATGTTGAATTGACATTTTAAAATACTAATATTGGAAGGTGTTTTGTCTTTCTTCACAACATTTACATTTGACCCAGCTTGTCCCCTGATTTCGCAGACAAATGTTTCTGATTATTTGAGGACTGTTACAATGTTAAAAGCGGCATTCAAATTTATTTCAGTATCCACACAAAGCCTTTCTTTGCCTTTCTTGCTTTTCATCTTCATTAAAATTTTATCCCTCAGATGTAAGCTTATGTTATGGTTTAAAAGTCATAAGAAACTGCTACGCCTGTGAGCCCTGTAATATATTCTTCTAGTAGGTTTATACTCTCTTTGCAGTCCTGAACAAATGTGAACCTTTCCATCCCTGTATTAACCTTTTTTATCAAATCCTAAATTCAATTGTTTTACAGCAATATGCTGATATTTCCAGAGTTCTCCAAGGTTGGTAAGTATCTATACTCCTTTAGACCAGATTCTCTCAAGGCAATGATTTAAAACAGGCAATTCTCTTTGAGGGGCACCCTTGTAACATTCCACAATTTTCATATTACCAAGAAATATGGAATACTAAAGTTCTCATTCCATTTTAGCTTCATCATCTTAGAGGTGCTGAAAAACTGGCCAGTGATAATGATGACAGAGATCAAGTAAGGAAAAATTACCTGTAATCCTAGTTATCTTCCAGGGCAATCGTCATCAAAGTCATAACCATGAATTATCCCACTCATGTGCCAGATTCTGGAGCACTTTGTCAAATATATAGAACATATTTACATTTGTGAAAACCTTTTTGGGAGAAAAGTGTTCTACGTAGGAAAAAAACAATTAATTTTTCAGCCTACTAGAGGCAAAAATAGCCAAATATAATTTAATTTTCATTTACAAAAGGCCTCCCATTAAATAGTCGCTACAGCAAGAAAGTGACCAGAAAACATCTTTCACAAACCTTTTTGAAAGTAAAAATAAAGGGAATGAAGGTAGGTGCCACCAGACAGGCTGCACTAAGCAAGAAATAAAAAATCACTGTGCCTCTAAGGGCATCACCTTTCCTGCAGCGTCCCGTTATGCCTTGGAGGTGACAGTTAGGTCAGTTCATCTTTACCAATTTAATAATGTCTTGAATGAAAGGAATAAACATTGCATTCTCTGTTGTATGGGGATAAGCAAGAGGATTACTTATGACTTTGATGAGGATTCCCTTAGAAGAGAACTAGGATTACAGGTAAGTAACTTCTCCCTCTGTTCCGTAAGTACTGAATAGAGTAGCAAGCCTATCCCTATAAACACTATGGACAAAGAAAAAACCCTATTTAGTGTCATTCAAATAGATTTCTCAACTAGGCCTGACCCATTGGAGCATCTGCCCTGGACTCTAAATCCAAACAATAATGACTGGTAAATGAATGTATGGATCTTCTAGTAGCAGCTTCACATATCTCTGAAAGAAGGACATTTTTTAAGAGAGCTGTGGTGGCTGCTTTTCTCCTTGTTGAGAGTGCCTTGGGCCAACGAGGGAGGATTATATAACTGGTAACATAGGGCCAGATGTATATCTTGTCAGACAAGGTACTACATCGCAATGGCAATGGAGTTCCCTCCCCGCCAAGACTATGATCTGTCTGCCCTATTTAAACAGACAACAGCAGAGACTACTCTGACATTTGGCTATATTTCCAGCCACCTAATATAGATGGGCAGATATCTAGCCGTTTGTCAATACCTGTCACCGCCAAGAAAACCCTGGTGTTAAGGGGAATTGAAAAGTGCGTAATGCCCTACTCGCCATTAAAGGAAACTCCTATGGCAAGAGGGGCATTGCTTTTTTCTGTTTTAAAAACATATATAAATATTGCTTTATAATTTTCTTTTTGAAACAAAAAAAAATTTGTAAGTTTGATGTATGGCTCAGTCATTGACAGGAATCGCCTTGACCGTGGTTGCCAATGCTTGAACTGTCCACTGGGCAGCAGACATTTAAAAAATTGGCTGGTGGCATCTTCTTCAGGGCAATAGAGTAATTTGGTCCCTCACCCTGGTGGAGGACGGGATGTCCACCAAAAAATAAATAAATCGGACCCATAGTCTTATGCAACAAAATATCCATATTTAAATTGATTGTTTCATTGCAGACCAGCCAGTTCCTACCAGAGCATAGTTTACAAATAATTAATCAAATTATCTGATAAAATGTGTCTTATCTAGATAGAACTTTAAAAACTCTTTTGATATCTAGAGAATGAAATGCTCTCTTTGCTGGATTAAAAGTGTTCGTAAAGAAAGTTGATAAAGAAATGGTATGATTTACATGGAAATCATATCACTTTTTGGAGGAAACTCAGCGGAATTCTCATTACCGCCCTGTTCCTATATTAAACTATATACTGTTCCTGTAAACAGAGAAACTGAAATGTGCTTAGTCTATGGACAGAAGTGATAACAACTAAGATAGCAACTGCCATAGTAAATGTATCAGAGCAGCCTTGTGTATTGACTTAAAAGATGGTTCCATTAATTTTAAAAGAAGAATATATTAACCTCCAAGTTATAATAGGAAGAAATATCTTCTTAATACCCTCCAAGAAATCTTTCACTGTTGGCATTCTAAATGAAGAGGTCTGTGAAGATTTTCTATATGCAGTGGTTGCTGAAAGGTGCACCTTTATTGTTGTAAAACAGAGTTTAGACCTTGGAAGACATAGGAGATATGGAATCACCACATCTTTCAGTATCAGGATAGATATAAATTATTGTGTATACACCAGATGCAAAGCCTTTTTCACTAAAATGTATATGATGTCTTGGAACACCATTTTCCCTCTTGGAAATTGTTCATAGAGTCTTGATTAAGATTTAGATAACCATGTTATAGGACTTTATGAGACAGACTGCTAAATTCAGTGATGGTAGACTGGGAGGTTGAATCTGGACCTCAAACTTGCACAGGTGATACAGTCTGCAGGGCGGCCTCCTGTTCGATCTCTCAGACAGTTATAAGAGATCTGTGAATCACCAGTAATTTGGCCATTTCAGGGCTAGCAGTCTCAATCTCATCTTGCAACAGCATAGTTTGATCAGCACCATTAGTGCTAGATGATTGGTGGGGGTAGGGGGGAATAGAGGACTTTCCCTGCCAGTCTATTGGAAGGGCATTCCCCACTAAGATTATTTGATAGTACCTAATGTAAATCTTGGGCATATTTTGCTGTTTGTGTCTGCAAATAAGTCTATCTGAGGACAGCACCATTACTTAAAGATACTTTGCAGCGCTTCTTCATTGAAAATCCAGTCATGGTGTTCTTCTATTGACAGACTGAGCAAGTATTTCTGTCTATTCTGGATCCCAGATAGATGGACTGCAGTGATGGTTAGATCCCTCCCTAATAGCCATTTCCAAATGGTTTGATCTTCCAGAAAAAGTGGTCTTGAGTGGGTTCCCCTCTGCTTGTTCATTGTCTATCTGAACAATCAGGGTTCTCAGTCTGATTGCTGGAACGAATTACTTCAGAACCAGATAAATAGCTCTCAACTCCAAAAGGTTGATATTACATGATTGTTTCTTAACTGACCATGCCTCTTGTATTTGCAGATGGTCCATGTTAGAGCTTAAACATAAGAGGGAAGCATCTGCCATTATGATCTGTGTTGGAATGCCCTATATAAGGGACTCCTGTCATAGATTGGCTGATTAACACCACAAGCGGTACAATCATCACTTTTTGAGTTAACTTACATTTGTTCTCCCAGCTGCCTGAAGCCTGGTTCAATTGGTCTTGGCAATGCTGTAAAGGCCTCATGAAAAGTCTGCTGTTTGGATCTAGAAAGATGTATGGTGTCATTGACCCCAGTAATGATATAATCTGTTGAGCAATTGGGTGGAGTGTGGGTGTTGGTTAGACACAATATCAAGTTATATATATCAGGAGACACAAAATAAAACAAATAAAAAAATACTGTGACACAAAAAGATTGTGATGCAAAAATATCTTTGTCAAGAATATTGTTGTTTAGGCAAGTAATATTGTTTTTAAGAATATTGTTGTTTTTAATATTGTTTTTAAGAATATAGTTGTATAAATATAGTTGTATTAACTATTTGAATGTGTTTTTGTTAAAATATATACAATTGTAAATGTTACTATTGTTTGTGCAATTTTTATTACTTTTTTAATAATGTATAGTGTTGTAGCGGGTTTTTGGGTTAGGGTGATAGGGTGGGAAGTTAATTAAGAAAAAATCAATTATGAATAATTAATACTTTATAATTTATGCAATTGGTATTAATTATGTAAATTATTTTATTATTTATTTCAGTTATCTTTTAGGTGGGGATTGCTAGGTTTGTAGGGGTATAGGGTGCGAAGCTATTTAAGTAATAATTAATAGTTAATTATTATTTTTGATAAATATTTAATTGGTTATGTAAATTGTGTAATAATTATATATTTTGATATGTTTTAGGTGAGGGCTGATGGGGGTGTAACGGTATGGGTGGGAAGTTAATTAAGTAATAATACATTATCAATTAATTGTTTATTTAATTAATTAGCAATTATTTAAAATGTGCACAGTTATTAATTTGAGTTACATTTTAGTTGCAAGATGCTGGCTTTGTATGAGTCTAGGACGGGAAGTTAATTAAGTAATAAACAGTTGTGAAAAAACTGGGCTGATTGCAGAAGACCCCTACATTTTTGCCCCCATTTTTCACTTTTTGCTAGTGTTTTCATGACTCTGATGGTGTCCTGGGTATTGCTAACCAGTCCCAGGGTCTGTGCCGAATAAAATGAGTATGCAAATTAGGCTAATTATAATTGGCAGTATCAACCTACCTTTAAGTCCCTAATATATGGTCAGGCAGGTAGGTTTAGGGACCCCATAGGTGCACTGCTTAGGTGCCCAGGGTCATTTAAAATGCAGGCCTGCCTTCCTGGCTGCTTTTAAATTAAAGTTACGTGCAAATTCAACTTTGGAATTAAAAGTACTTCCAAATTTTTAAACTACCTTATTTGTACATATAAGTCACCCCTAACGTGTGCTTTTGGTGCCCCCAGGGTTGAGTACAGTGTACCTGTAAAATATGTTTTATAGGCCCTGGTGAGGAAAAATAGCCAAATGTGTTTTTCCCTCATTGTAGTTAATAGGCTCCATAGGCTAAAATGTGGAGACTTTATTTTAATTAATAATGTCTCCAAAGGAGCTAGATATGGCACGTTTGGTCTCACACAGATTGTTATAATAAATGCAACAACTTGCCATTGTTGGATCAATATAACTACTTCAGGGAAAAAGTTTTAGAACGCTTCCTAAAAGTTACCAGTTTCAGCTCCTGATGAGGTGTGAAGTGGCCTGGGCTGAACACAAAGGAAGTGTTTGGGGGAGGAGATCTGCCTCAGCAGATGGTGAAACAGGATGGGGGAGAGCAGCCAAACTGGTCTTCAAAAGGAGGGAAGGACATTTGGAGCAGCTCAGGACCTCCCTCATTTCCTGCAAACCCAGACACGCTGGTGACCTCTTGATTAGATTAGGAGAGGGGTGTGCTAAGAATTTGTAGCCACACCAGTGGGTGGTCTCAGCCAGACCTAACCTCCAAAATTCAGTTTCTGCCATTTTGGATTATTAAGGAATGTTCCTCCCTGGGCTGGATTTTTGCCACACTTGCCAGGAAGTTGTCATCCAAGAGGGTAGTGGCCTGCCTATGATTGGATAGTTGCCCCTCCCTGCTTTTCACCCCAGGCCCTCAGATCCCAACAAGGAAAAACAACAGAAGAAGAAGGACTGCCCTGCTGGACCTCAACCTACACCTGGACTCTGCACTCTGAAGGACTGCACAAGGTGCACACTTAGGCTTCACCACAAAAAGACTTTGTATGTCTTCAACTGGTTCAAGAAGGTACTCCCTGCTTGCTACAGGTAGAAAACAGCTAACCAGAGTCCTCTGCATCAAAACCTGAAGGAGCATACCAGCTGACCAGTGGCTAGTGGTCATTTTTGGATTTGAAACAGGTGCATTCTGGGAGTTAGAGTCCTAAACTCAAGGAGCAACTCAGAGCGTCTGGAACCTTGGGGTGTGCTGTGGACTCATAAAGGACCTTTAAAGACCTTCTCGAAGATCCATAAGTTTGGAGAACTTTGGGGAAAAAAGCTCCTTAAAAGTACCAACCCACCGTGGTGAATCAAGCTGCCATACTTCAACCATGACCCGGCCTGACTTGCAGGTTCGTCCCGCCAAAAAGCTCCAGAGCCCCAGACTTCCAGGATTTCACCAGGGGCTCCTGGAAAGGTGATCTGATGATCTTGCATAAAAATCGGCTTGCTAAGGAGGGAACACCCCCGTCGGAAGGAAAAAGCTCCAAAAAAATAAAACGTTGACCAGGAATTCCTGCGCAGTGTATCCAAGGAGGGCTCTAGGGACGTTGGATCAAGATTTGGCCCGGACGAAGATTTCTGTCCTGAAAAATCATCTAAGTCCAAAGGTAGAATTCTTCACCGAGGTCTCCTGTGACACATATCCGAAGTTGGCTCCAGGGAGGTCAGATCAGATTAGTGACTCATCATGCTGAAGAAAGTCTTCAAAAAAAGACTAAGGGGCATATTTATACTCCGTTTGCGCCGGAATTGCGTCGTTTTTTTTTTTTACGCAATTTCGACGCAAAACGAACTCCATATTTATACTGTGGCGTTAGATGCGTCTAGCGCCAAAGTCCATGGAGTTAGCGTAATTTTTTTGCATGGACACCTACTTTGCGTTATTTATATGCAAGGTAGGCGTTCCCGTCTAAAAAATCGACTCCGAGGCATGTGCGTCGGATTTATACTCCCGGGCAAAAATCACGCCCGGGAGTGGGCGGGTCAAAAAAAATGACGTACGGCCGCTTTTGCGCCGTTTTTTAGCGCCTGCAAAAGGCAGGCGTTAAGGGACCTGTGGGCTCTGAAGGAGCCTAGAGGTGCCCTCCCATGCCCCCAGGGACCCCCCCTGTCACCCTTGCCCACCCCAGGAGGACACCCAAGGCTGGAGGGACCCATCCCAGAGACATTAAGGTAAGTTCAGGTAAGTTTTTTTTTTTTTTTAATTTGTGGCATGGGGGGCCTGATTTGTGCCCCCCTACATGCCACTATGCCCAATGACCATGCCCAGGGGACAGAAGTCATGGGGACAGGGGCATGACTCCTGTCTTTGCTAAGACAGGAGTCATTTCTATGGGGGTTGGGAGTCGTAAAAAATGGCGCAAATCGGGTTGAGGCGAAAAAATTGCCTCAACCTGACTTGCCCCATTTCTTGACGCCCAAGCCCCATATCCCCCTACGCCGACGCTGCCTGGTGTACGTCGTTTTTTTTAACGCACACCAGACGGCGCCGGCGGCTAACACCGGCTAACGTCATTCAATAAATACGGCGCCCGCATGGCGCTTCAGAATGGCGTTAGCCGGCGCTAATTTTTTTGACGCAAAACTGAGTTGGCGCAGTTTTGCGTCAAAAAGTATAAATATGGGCCCAAGAGACTGATTATGAGTCTGGTAGCCACTAGACCACCAGACTCGCAGATGGTGGTCAGACCACCACCAATGCAGCGGTCCAAGTGCCTCATCACACCCCTGCCGGTCGGGCTAGCAGGGAACTGCCAGCTCTGCCAGGATCATAAATCCCAGCGGTCTGGAGGTGGTGGTGGTCCTAATCTACCAGGGAAGCGCTGCAAGCAGCACTGTCCTGGAGATTACGACCCCTTTCTCTGCCAGTGGTTTCATGTCAGTACCACTGCCATGAAAAGGCTGGCGGAGAACGGGGGCACGGAGCCCATGCACTTGGCATGGGCAGTGCAGGGGCCCATCTGGATAGCACCATCGCAGTGTTCACAGTATGCTTGGCAGACAGTGAACATTGCCAGGCTGCTAGTGCACCCTGCGCTACATCGCTGCATCCAGCCCGATTACAAGCCAGAGACAATACTGTAGGCTGGTTCCCGCTAGCCCAGCGAGCAGAAACTCAGGTTTGCGTTTGAAGGCCTAGCAGGAAACTCTTAATGGGGCCAGAGGGAGGTAGCCTGTGTGGCGGCAACCTGCCCGTCGGAGGTTCGGCAGATAGTGAAAACCGTCTGCCAAACTCATAATGAGCTCCTAAGCCTGAAGGTAAACTTTTCACTGAGGCCCCCTGCTTGCTGTAGCCGAGCAGGACTCCATCACGGTTGGCCTCAAACTTTGACTTTGCCCCGGTCTAGTGCGACCAGATGACCAGATTGGCACTTTTAGTTTCTCTGCGCTAGAAAACATTAACCTTTAAATATTCATCTCCAGTTCCCATTATCCGATTTTAATTGTTTTGGTGTCATTTTAAAGATAAACATATATTCTACTATTATACATTTGTGTTTGATTTTTATTGTGTTTTGTGTTTTACTTATTTACTGTTTTGTGATTTTTAAATGCTTTCTACACCTGTCTCCTAAGTTAACCGCTTAGCTGCTGGGCTTTTCCCCAAGTGCTGAGCCCTTTTTTGGCTATTTGGGGTAGTTTGCGCTTAAGCCTTCAGAACTTTTTGTCCACATAAGCTATCCACGCCAAATTTGCGTCCTTTTTTTTCAACATCCTAGGGATTCTAATGGTACACAGAGTTTGTGGTTTACCCCAGAGGAGACCAAGAAATTAGCCAAAATACAGTGAATTTTTTTTTTTTTTTTTTTAAATGGGAAAAAAGGGCTGCCGAAGAAGGCTTGTGGTTTTTTCCCTGAAAATGGCATCAACAAAGGGTTTCTGGTGCTAAAATCACCATCTTCCCACCATTCAGGAACGGGCAGACTTGAATCAGAAAACCACATTTTTCAACACAATTTTGGCATTTTACTGGGACATACCCCATTTGTACTATTTTTGGTGCTTTCAGCCTCCGTCCAGTTAGTGACAGGAATGGGTGTGAAACCTATGCTGGATCCCAGAAAGCTAAACATTTCTGAAAAGTAGACAAAATTCTGAATTCAGCAAGGGGTCATTTGTGTACATCCTACAAGGTTTTCCTACAGAAAATAACAGCTGAAATAAAAAAATATTGAAAGTAAGCTGAAAAAAAACAGCAATTTTTCTCCACGTTTTACTCTGTAACTTTTTCCTGAAATGTCAGATTTTTAAAAGCAATATACCGTTACATCTGCTGGACTCCTCTGGTTGCGAGGATATATAGGGCTTGTAGGTTCATCAAGATCCCTAGGTACGCAGAGCCAAAAAATGAGGTGCACTTTGCAATGGGTTTTCATTCTCGACCGGGTATACAGCAATTCATTTGCTGAAATATAAAGAGTGAAAAATAGGTATCAAGAAAACCTTTGTATTTCCGAAATGGGCATAAGATAAGGTTTTGAGAAGCAGTGGTTATTTGCACATCTCTGAATTCCGGGGTGCCCATACTAGCATGTGAATTACAGGCCATTTCTCAAATAGACGTTTTTTTTACACACTGTCTTACATTTGGAAGGAAAAAAATTAGAGAAAGACACGGGGCAATAACACTTGTTTTGCTATTCTGTGTTCTCCCAAGTCTCCCGATAAAAATGGTACCTCACTTGCGTGGGTAGGCCTAATGCTCACGACAGGAAACGCAACATGGACACATCACATTTTTACATTGAAATTTGATGTGTTTTTTGCAAAGTGCCTAGCTGTAGATTTTGGCCTCTAGCTCAGCCGGCACCTAGGGAAGCCTACCAAACCTGTGCATTTTTTTAAACTAGACACCGAGGGGAATCCAGGGTGACTTGTGGGACTCTCACCAGGTTCTGTTACCCAGAATCCTTTGCAAACCTCAAAATTTGGCCAAAAAAACACTTTTTCCTCACATTTCGGTAACAGAAAGTTCTGGAATCTGAGAAGAGCCACAAATTTCCTTCCACCCAGCGTTCCCCCAAGTCTCCCGATAAAAATGGTACCGCACTTGTGTGGGTAGGCATAGCGCCCGCGACAGGTTATGCCCCAAAACACAACTTGGACACATCACATTTTCCCAAAGAAAACAGAACAGTTTTTTGCAAAGACCCTAGCTGTGGATTTTGGCCTATAGCTCAGCCGGCACATAGGGAAACCTAGCAAACCTTGGCATTTTTTAAAACTAAACACCTAAGGGAATCCACGATGCGGTGACTTGTGGGGCTCTGACCAGGTTCTGTTACCCAGAATCCTTTGCAAACCTCAAAATGTGGCTAAAAAAAACACCTTTTTGTCACATTTCAGTGACAGAAAGTTCTGGAATCTGAGAGGAGCCACAAATGTCCTTCCACCCAGCGTTCCCCCAAGTCTCCCAATAAAAATGGTATCTCACTTGTGTGGGTAGGCCTAGCGCCCGCAACAGATTATGCCCCAAAACACAACGTGGACACATCACATTTTCACAAAGAAAACAGACCTGTTTTTTGCAAAGTGCCTAGCTGTGGATTTTGGCCTCTAGCTCAGCCGGCACCTAGGGAAACCTAGCAAACCTTGGCATTTTTAAAAACTAGACACCTAGGGGAATCCAAGATGGGGGTGACTTGTGGGGCTCTGACTAGGTTCTGTTACCCAGAATCCTCTGCAAACCTTAAAATTTGGCCAAAAAAACACGTTTTCCTTTTATTTCGGTGACAAAAAGTTCTGGAATCTGAGAGGAGCCACAAATTTCCTTCCACCCAGCGTTCCCCCAAGTCTCCCGATATAAATGGTACCTCACTTGTGTGGGTAGGCCTAGCGCCCGCGACAGGTGATGGCCCAAAACATAAAGTGGACACATCACATTTTCCCAAAGAAAACAGACCTGTTTTTTGCAAAGTGTCTAGCTGTGGATTTTGGCCTCTAGCTCAGCCGGCACCTAGGGAAACCTAGCAAACCTTGGCATTTTTTAAAACTAGACACCTAGGGGAATCCAAGATGGGGTGACTTGTGGGGCTCTGACCAGGTTCTGTTACCCAGAATCCTTTGCAAACCTCAAAATGTGGCTAAAAAAACACTTTTTCCTCACATTTCGCTGACAGAAAGTTCTGGAATCTGAGAGGAGCCACAAATTTCCTTTCACCCAGCGTTTCCCAAAGTCTCCCGATAAAAATGGTACCTCACTTGTGTGGGTAGGCCTGGTGTCCGTGACAGGAATAGATCACACAACGGTCAATGTTGGTCCTTACATGAGGCAGCTGTTGACCCTGGGGTGATCCATTCCTGACGCAGGCACGAGGTATAGGCACTCAAGTGGGGTAGTGTTTTTATCAGGACAGGTGAGGAATCACTGGGTGGTAGGAATTTTGTGGATCCCAGCATATTCCTGTAGTTTGTGTGACAGAAATGCGAGAAAAATAGAGTTTTATTCAACATTTCTGCTTTACAAGGTATTCTGGGTAAGAAAACTTTGGGGAATCCACACATGTCACACCTCTGTGGACTCCCCGGATGTCTAGTTTCCAGAAATGTGTGGGTTTAGTATGTTTCTCTATATGGCCGCCGAACCGAGGGACAAAAACACAGGTGCCTGCCTTACAAAACCAGTTTGTTTTGTGATAGATAATTTTGATGTCTCCACAATACGATTTGGGCGGTGGAATTTGTGGCTGAACTAAATTGGGGAGCTCCCAGGAGAGCACTTTCTCTCTCTGCTTGCCGCCGCATTCACCTGCTCTCTGGGTTGGGCTAACCCACTATTACCCCGTTGCACAGACTGTGCTTGCGAAGGGACAGCAGGACTGTCCTCATCACCTCCCTCATAATTTACTGGAAGAGGAGTTATCGAATGGGACTCCTCCGACTTAAAAATCACTCCCAGAGTCTGCGCCATTGTCCTATTCCTCAGATGCTGTCTCAGTATCTGATGTCTCAGTCTCTGATCCTATGTCAGAGCTGTCCTCTATAACCCGAGTGACGGCAGCAGTCATCCATCAAGATGCCATCTCTGCTATTAGCTAAACTGTTGCTCTAAAACACTAGCCTACGTAGACAGTCACAAAATCGATGGTGTGTGTGAGATACGTGCATCAGTAGAGGCCACCTTACCTGTGCTTCTTCCCTCAATCAGCACGTTCTTTCAAGACACTCAAAAAACACCTTGTCACATACCATTCGTCACAGTCTTTAGCACCTCCTGCGCCCAGTCCAACAATCATTATTGGTGCTCCCACTCCCTCCTCCTCGGATTCCCTCATTACCACCCAGCAAAAGTGCCCTTCATCTATCCATAGCCGCCCCCCACCCCGCACATACATTTCATTTGTATTATAGCGCAGGTAATGGCTGACTTTACTAATGTACTCAGCTATTTACATAAAATACAGATTTGCTCTTTGCAGTAGGCATATAAACCTTCTGTGCTTCTTTATGGCACTTCTTTATTTAAATTACACTGGGACTCGTTTTAGGCCAATGAACCTTTTGACCCTGATTGGAGACTCCTTAGGACGAGATATCTATTTAACGTTTCAATCAATAGCTCAATAACCTCATCAATGTTCACAATAGCTAATGAATCAAACTAATCAATAACATGTGATAACAGTCAAACACACCATGACCTTTCAGCCATGAATAACCACACAAATTTAGTAAGAGTTAAGATATTTATTCCCTATTAGTTACAATCTAATTAATAGCATGTGTATTAATCACAATATCAGTAAGCACATCAAAACCACTACAATATGGCAACTTGAGTAAGATTGTATCAAAGCATAGGTCATGAACATTAGAACAAAACACAACGTTAACATGAATCAACTTTAGCAGAGTATTATTAACACGTTATTCAACAAAGCAAGAATTCAGTCATTTGTCTATTTGCATCCGGGTCTAGTGAACTCCTCAACTAACCTCGAATTAGCATCAGCATGTTGGGCTTCATGCAAAACAATTTAGCAACACGAATTTGGAAAACATCTAACTATGGCCTCTATCAAAAGAGCAGTTGGTACCTAGAAAGAAAAGGCAAACAGACAATTACAATTTCATCATCATTTAGTTACCCATCCAAATGGGGTAGCACACAGCGTCAATCTTCGTCCTCAGGACATCAGTCGATTCGCCAGGATGGACAGGTCAGTCTCAGCAAGGTATAGCAAGAAATAACTCTTCCCTCATAAGGAGGAGAAGTAAGTATCGGGCAAGGAAGAAGGTGAGGATGGTTTAAAGTATCAACCAGCTGAAGACAAAGTCTCTCAGAGTAGCTAAGAAGAATAAGGGATTCGAGAGTGGCAGGGTAAAGGCGAGTAATGGCTAGGTAATGGCTGATTTCTTCTCGGGTCACGCCGTTATATTAATCTTGTAGAACAATTCCCTAATTTCCAATTGGGCAATATTTGGTGCATCCTTATCTCCGTCCAATGATCCATCACACACCTTACTAGAATTTTCACCTAAGACAGTTCTCACAAAGTTTATTGGCTCTTGTGATTGACGTCTTCAACGGGTAGAATGTCAGGTAAGAAAAGTTACACTTGTCGCTCCGGTCCGTAGTTCCATCAAACTCTCCTAGTACAGGCGACCTTGCACCTGTTGCGAATTACACTGTTGCATTCGGCAAGAATGTCTCCTTGAGCAAGTTGGGTCCCATGAAAAATAATTTACTACGGTTACACACATATCTCTAGCTTCTGGAAAAGTACAGCTTCATGTCCTTCAGGAAGACAGCACATAGCACGTTAGAAAAACACATTTAATTTGAGACCAGGCAGCTAGGCCCAGACCCTTGCTAACTAAGGCCTAGTGATTAATTTATCAAAACCGTAATACATAGCTCATATTGCTAATATAAGCCACACATTAGTACATGGTCAATTCATTATTAGTCAATTTCATTAATCATCATATACAGTGGTGGCCACTCCCCGTGGGCACTTTTCAAACGAGTGCATTAGTACTGTATTAATATTTTCTATGCAGCTTTATTATACATTATTTTGCAAGCTTTTCATGTTAATATTAATTATAAAGGTCACACTCCAACACCACAATGTGAGCACGCACTTCAGGGCACGTCAATGTCTGACCTCTGATGTTTAACTTAAAGCACGTGTGATGAGATCACCATTCACCCTATGAAATAGCAGACTTTATCTGCTATGATGGCCACAATCTTGAGAGAATGGGTAATTGGTCCGTCGGTACTTCAAATCCCTAAGCTGAGAGCTGAACATCACAGCGTGACAGCATTGCTCCAGTCTGATCCTGTTCCGCCCACCCATTCCAGTTTGAAGGAACAAAGGCAGTCCGGTGAGCGGAAGTGAGGAGTTTATTGCCAAATACAGGGAGCAGGCAGCCGTCAAGTGATCAGTACATGCAAAACAAAACCATTTCAAAGGAAGAATACAGTAACAATCCCAAATTGTAATATCATTCTACATACAACGCACCATAAACCGTGCTACCAAGGACCACAACACCTTCTCCCCTAGTAATAGACAGCTGATTTTGGAATCTTACTTATGAATACGATGAGTACGATACGGAGGCGCCTTACAAGAAAACGTACTGACTGACCAGCATTAAATATCT
Organism: Pleurodeles waltl; assembly: GCF_031143425.1. Lineage (NCBI taxonomy): Eukaryota > Metazoa > Chordata > Amphibia > Caudata > Salamandridae > Pleurodeles > Pleurodeles waltl. The sequence goes on along the minus strand of NC_090442.1, from coordinate 315,670,782 downwards.
AAAACCCATGCCTGGTTGTAGGGTCGTATTGTGTTTCTTTTGACTTGTATGATTAGGGCGAGCAATGCCACGCAAACCATTAGAAGAATATCTATGCCCAAATAATGCACAATCAGGCATAAAACATGCAGAGCACGAGCACACATAGAGCTACATCATGCTTCCAATGCAACAAATACTCATTCTTCGTCTCACGCACATCAGCTAATCGTATGTTTCTTCATTTCAGCCCTTTCCTCCATTCATCTCAAACGTCTTCTTCCTATGCAAAAACACGCTCTCGAATACAAGGTCTTTTACCAGAAACACAGTTGCTGCCTTCAGATACACTGAGTTTTTGTGGGTCTAAAGGTGAAGTAGTCCAAGCTCCCTCGCTGTCTCGCTGTGGCAGTTATCACAACTGCCAAAATCAGCCCTTGCTATTCTCCCACATTCATGAATAAATACATCCAGTGATAAAAGACGCACTACTACTAAACTCTTAAAAAAACAGCTCTTACCATTCAGATACATTGCCATGCCCCGTATGTAGTAAATGTGTTTTATTCAAATGCAGGGGTTCGTTCCTGAAATATTCTAAATACGGCGAACCCATGTGATTTATACACATAATTACATTTAAATTAATACAATCCTTGTACGTTTGGTGTAGTCTTCTTGGATTTTTTATTGTTCCACGTTGCCTCATCTAGTAAATTTGACTTGGAAACGCACCCGACCACTTTAACTATTCTGCTACACATCAGGCATGTATTCCTTCAGTTGCTTACCTGTTTGCTTTGCTTAAGACGGCTTGAGATGTTTCGATGGTCCCTGGTAGAAAGAAGAACTTGGCAGCTCAAAGGTGGCCACAGATTCATTGAGAAATGAGAAATAAAGTTCAGCCTTCTCGAAAGTAGGCAATGTCCACATCCAGAAAGCTCCCTCCTGGTAGTTCTAATCAATTGTTGGCTGTCGTCAAGGAAACCATTCCAAAGAACATTTGGCCCCTGTCTAGTGTTCTACTATATCAGATATTTCAATTCTCTCTGTCACCTTTTGGAGACGTGACGTGGGTGTGTCACTCATATTTAAGCACCATGCCATACGTCTCTATATGTAGTAGAAGTTTCTTTTATACGTTGGTATATATATATATATATTTACCTAGTGGCGTTTGCCACTAGGTAGTTATAGTTAGGACCATGTTTCCATTGAAAAAGCGTTTTTTTGGCTTGCTTATATTTGTGGCACCGTTTGACAAATCTTCATTAATTTTTCTAAAAAAGAGTGTGCTGGTGAATCTTGTTGCACGTGGAATGTTTTGGGGTGATCTGTCAAGTGGGAGCCGAGAAAAAGGGGGTGTCAAAAAAGTTGCATTTCCCATTTTAATTTCCATAGGACTTTTGAATACGAACGCAGCCAGAACCACTTTACACGGAATTACACCGAAAGCTAACTTTCTGTACGCAGATTACACTTTTGGTTATTTGGTGTAAATCTGTTAAGTAGTTTGTGAGATATTAAAGGGTAAATACATTTAGATATCTGAGGTCGCAAACTCTTTGCGATGACTTCACGAAGAATAAGAGCTTGTGCACGGAGCTGCAGAGCTCTGATTGGCTGCCAACACTTTAAACCAGGAAGTGTTGGCAGCCATTTTGGGACTAGGCTTCAGCCGAGTCCCAACAACAAATGCAACAAAAAGGAAAAGGGGCCAGGGTAGAGACACCCTGACACCTTAGCTCTGGTGCTGGAATCCCAGGGGGACCCCACCAGGGCAAAAAAAGCACTTTTTTAATGGAAGAGAATGCGGGCGGGACAGGCAGCCCCTCTGCAGCCCTGGGGACTGCAACCTCCCTGGGGCTTTATTGAAATACTGCGTGGCCCCCTGAGGCTTCAATAAAAGAATCAGTGGGATCCATTTCGGACCCCCACAGCCCTGGGGCTCTAGTTAAATACAGTATGGGGGCCTCGTGCCCCCCGCAGCCCTAGGGACTACCACCTCAACGGGGCTCTAGTTAAATACAGTGCAGGGGCTGCGTGGCCCCCTGAGGCTTCAATAAAAGAATGAGGGGGATCCATTTCGGACCCCTGCAGCCCGGGGACCGCCATCTCCCAGGGGTTCTAGTTAAATGCAGTGTAGGGGGAACACGTGCGCCCCTGAAGCCCAGGGACCACCACCTCCCCAGGGCTCTAGTTAAATACAGTGTCAGGGGGCCGCGTAACCACACACAGGCCCAGGGACCACCACCTCCCTGGGGCTCTAGTTAAATACAGTGTGGGGGGCCAGGGCCTCAGGGACCGCCACCTCTCTAGGGCTTTAATAAAAGAATGAGGGTAGTCCGTTTTGTACCCTCGCAGAACTGGGGACAGCCACCTCCCTGGGGCTAAATTCACAGTTGGAGGAGGGCCCCCTCACAGAGCTACTTATGGCCCTAGGGGCCATCACCCCCAAGGGCCAGCTCCTGCTATGTCCCGGAGTGCCCCCCCAGGACATAGCTGTTTGCTTTTTGTTTGGTGGGAGCTGACAGCCCCCACCAAGCAAAAGCAAACAAAGTCCACTTTCTGACAGCAGGAACTGTCAAACAGCTCCCGCTGGCAGAAAGTGGAGTTCTCATTTGTCTTCCCTGCAAGCAAATATGCCTGCGGGGAAGACAGATGAAAACATTGCTCCCGCAAGCAGGAAGCTGCTATTAAAAGCAGCTCCCTGCTTGTGGAAGCAATGCCGGCTCCCAGGCCCTGTGGCCAACACCAGCCGCGCACAGCCAAAGGACATGCGCAGCACGAGGTTTGGTGGCTATAGGGGGTTGGTCACAGCGCCTGGCCGTAGGCAAAGCCCTGCAGGCGGTGGTTGGATAAACATATAGTAATTAAAATTATTTATATTAAAAAAGACCCATAGAAATTGATTGAAAAAAACAAAGGTTGCAGGGATGTTATAGTTAGGTTCTGAATTTACTCATTCAAAACCTTAGAAATTCAGCAGTAGTAGTTAGAGGTATTTCAGGAAACTATAACTTGCGCCCTAAGGTAACTATAATTCACGCCATTGCCATGCACAGCTTACTACCCCAGGTATTACAGCACTCATGACAACGTCTATAAATTATTAATAATATAAATGAAGAATTAGCAGTCAAATTAAGGAAGAAAAAATTGTGCATGGTGGGGGCGCTATAATTACCTTAGGGTGCGAGTTATAGTTACTTGAAGTAACTAACTATAACTGCTGAATTTCTAAGGTTTTGTACGAGTAAATTCAGAAACTAGCTACAATGTAATTGTAACCTTTGTTTTTTTCCAGTAAAATGTATAATATACATATATATATATATATATATATATATATATATATATATATATATATATATATATATATATATATATATATACATATACATATACATATATTTTTTTTTTTCTCCAAATGACCCCAATCAAAGCACGTTCCATTAAGTCGATGCTCGTGTCAGGGACGGGCCAACCCTGTAATTACTTTCTCTACCAAATGACACAAGGTCAAACATGGCACACACAGGAAACCTTGTGTTTGAAGAATTGATTCTTCCAAAAGAGAAAAGAAACCCAAACTTCACCAACGCGTTTCAACCACCAAAGGTCTTGATCATGGATCTCCAAGGATAGCTATAGTTTTCCAGTTTGTGTTTCCGCAGGAAATATTACCCAGTGGTGGTTGCCACTGGGTAGTTATAGTTAGGATCGTGTTTCCACAGGAAATGCTATTTTTGTGTTGCTAATAACTTAGTTTGGGCGCCATTTGACAAATCTCCATGAAACGTACCATAAAAGTGCTACTTTTTGACCTGTTTGTGCATGGAAAGTTTTGGCATGGTCCATCAAGTGGGAGCAGAGAAAAAAGAGGGGTCCCAAAACACATTTTCCTTATTCAGTATTTCCATAGGAACTCTAGAGACAGCTTCATCCCAAACCGCTGTACGGATTTACGCCAAATTAGGCAGAAAGATAGATCTCGGTACATAATGAGTGTTATTTTTGTGATTTGGTTAAATCAGTTTAGTATTATTTGAGCTATTATACAAAAAAACTTTGTATATTTCACACCACTGAGGATCCATGGACCCAACAGATTTTTGGCGAGATTTGATTGACTGCCACCACATTAACAATGATGTGGCAGTGGCTATCTTAGGAATCAGAAGTCAGTACAGAGTCCTAAAAAAAAAGGTGAAAAAAGACATGGGGGCAGGGTAGGGATACCCTGAACCCCTAGGCCTGGGGCCAAATTGATTTAAAAAAAAAAATTGCCATAAATTCACAGAAGATCCACCTATACACAGCAAAAAAAAGAGCTGCTCCTGCATGTCTTTTGAAAAAACAACAGGGTGGGGAAGCAGCACAGATAGATTTTTGGGGCAGAGGGAGCGGAGCCCACCTCGCCAAGCCTCAGTGACGCCCCGGAGACTCTATCCCCTGAGGCTGAGGTAGAATATGAAGGGAGGGTGGAGTGCTGAACACCTCTCTGAGTCTTATTGGGCCCCAGGGACCCCATCCCCGCCCAGGGGCTGAAATATGTAAAAAAGGCATGGGGGGCTGCACGACCCCACTCTCTGAGCCTCTAAGTTTGGTTTAGGAGTTTGTGTAGTGCATGGCTAACCAAAGGCCTCCCAGTGCTAGAGTGGAAGCAGATCTGCAGTAGACAACTTATGCTGTGAACAAGAGGGTCTTCAAATTCTTATGAAAGGAAGTTTTTTGGCTTTCTTGGTAGAGCTCCAAGGGGAGGGAATTCCAGAGATTAGAGGCTCTAAATGCAAAAGGTCAACCTCCCCATCTTGCTTTCTTAATCTGTAGGACATTAATTAGGGAGGCCGTGGAGGATCTAAGAGCCCTTTGAGGGTTATAGGGTGTTGTAATCTGTTTAAGGAAAGCCGGACCCTTGTTATGCAGAGCTTTGTGCAAGGTGCAGAGGGCCTTAAAATTGATCAGTTGTTCCACAGGCAGCCAGTGAAGGGAAGCTAAAGCAGGCTTTGTGGACAAATGTCTGGGAATTTTCAAGAGTAGGTGTGCAGCGGCGTTCTGCACCACCTGAACATAGTATATAGTACATAACAAAGTGAACTCAAATAAAGGATATTTCCATATTCCAGGCATGAGCTTATGAGAGCCTGAGTAGTTAGTCTTTGGCTTGAAATGGAAGTATCTTAAAGACTTTTCTAAGAAGTCTTAATAGACTAAAACAGGTGGCTGCCAGCTTTTTAGATTGATGCTCCATAGTAAGGTGGGAGTCTAGCCAGACACATAAGGACTTTATGTTGTCTCTTGGCGGAGGCAGGTCTTCCAATCCATCAGGGATAAAAGAAGGAGATTTGAGTGGACCGTAATTACCCACCAGCGTGACTTCGGCTTTTTCTTCAATCAACCTAAATTTACAGCTAGCCATCCATCTAGCTAGTGCTTGAAGGCACTGTGACAGATTAGGCTGATCAGTTTTAGAGGTGGTTGAAAATGAGAAGACCAGCTGTGTATCGTCTGCATTGGAAACCAGAGACAAGCTGTAACGTTCCACAATCTCAGCCAGAGGGGACATATAACTATTAAACAGTGACGGGCTGAGAGAGGAGCCCTGGGGCATGCCACAACTAAGGGAAGGCTTTTGGAAATAAAAGGAGTGATCAGGAACTTGGAAGGTTCTATCCCTCAAAAAAGAAGGAGACCCATTTAAAGGCACGCCCCTTGATACCTGCATGAGAAATTCTTTGCAGCAGAATGTTATGATCTACAGTGTCGAAGGCAGCACTTAGGTCCAATAAAATGATGGTGGCAGTGCCCCCTGCATCCAGCCGTCGTTGAACATCTTCAACTACTGCCAGAAGAGCAGTCTCTGTACTAAGTTGGGGTCTGAAGCCCATTTGAGTACGATGGAGGATCTTGTGATCTTCAAGAAAGCCTGACAGATGTCTATTGACATGTTTTTCAAGCAGTTTAGTTGCTATAGCCAAGAGAGGAATTGGCCTATAGTTACGCAATAGGGCTGTATCTAAATGACGCTTTATAAGTAGAGGTTTAATGATAGCATGTTTCCAGTGAGACGGAATGAGGCCTGTTATTAGAGACTCATTAAGGGCCTTACTTAGGACAGGAGCAATAATGTCTGAACCTAATGCCAAATGTGAGGAGGGGCAGGGTCCGGTGGTGATCCGGATTTAATAATGTGCAATAGGTTAATTACTGATTCCCCCATAAGGGGTCGGGAAATCTGATAGAGGATCTCTGGAGTTAAGAACCTGGCCTTGGACATCAGGATCGTTCTTCTCGATATTCATGTCTGGGAAAGATATCAAGAATTGTCTTTTGAAAAAATGGACCAGATTATTGCTATGCTCCTTAGAAGCTTCAATAAGATCGGTGTGAGAGGGTACTTGAATGATTTCTTTAAATATTGAGAAGATTTGATTTATTTGGGAGAGTTGGAGGACTGATATATTTTCAATGCATAATAGGATGACTGTTTAGCTTTCATTTCTGTATGGAAGTGTCTAATTGCTTTCTTATATTCGTTTTTTTGCGGACATATCATAAGTTTTCCTCCACTTTCTTTCAAGGCATTTACACTCCTTTTTTAACAGCAGTAGTTGAGAAGTGAACCATGGTGATTTTTTATGACCTGCACCTCGGGTTTTTGTTGGTAGTACGGAATCTAAGGATGTGGAGATCCATTCATTGAATTTGTCCGCTAAGCTTAAGGTGGAATTAAGGAGAGTAGCTCTGGTGTTCTCAAGGGCTGAGGTCCATTCCTTGCAGTTTAGCTTAGACCAATGCCGTCCAGATAACTTGTTTGCTGACCGACCTGTGTCAGCGCCGGAATTGGGTATCATGAGCCTAGGTAAATAATGGTCGGAGCATGACAGAGGAAGGGGTGTCTGAGCTGAAAGTTCTGAGATGTTGCTGAACACGAGGTCAATCATATGATCTTTAATATGTGTGGGGCTATTAATCATCTGCATGAGACTTAACGCCTCAGGGTCTGTGAGTAGTGTTTTGGCCGCAGTATTATTTGGCTCGCCCGTGTGAATGTTAAAATCGCTGAGAATAGTGAAGTTAGTTTTACTTCCAACTAAATCAGCAACTTGTTCAGGAAGAGCTTGAATAAACCTATCTTGGGGGCTGAGGGGAGGTAAATCAGAGCTACAGAGAGTGTGAATGTAGAGTTCATTGCTAAGGAGAAAGACATGCATTCACAGTCAGGAATTGTCTAAGGCTGCGAGTGACATTTAATGAAGTCCTTAAAGATAATGGCAATTCCCCCACCCCTTGTATGTGCCCTAACTGGTTTATTGAGTACCCATGTGGCAGGGCCAGGGTGGCATCCGGAGCAGATTCCTCCTGGAGCCAAGTATCTGTCAAAAATAAAACTTCTGGAGCAGCAAGAGAATATCAATTTTGTTGGGTAGGGATTGGCAACTGACTAATAGAAACCTACTGACTGTAATTCCTTCGGGGCTGCATGACTACACTCTGAGGAGTCCATAAGCAGATGTTGCAGACCCAGTGTGGAAGGCCAGGGTCAAAAGAGGGCTGGCAGCAGTCCGAAACAGGCGTTCTGAGGGCAAGGAGTTGGCTGGCAGAAAATGTTATTACATCTAGGCCGGAAAGGCAGCATCCCTGGCCCCTGGTCCCGGCCGGGTGCAGACGGGCTTGCCTGTGGCATGCCTTGGCGTGTCCGCTGACTTATGACCTTTATAAAGGGGTCGGAGAGGCAGCAGTCCGAGCAGCTAGACCAGCACCCAAGATGGCGTCCCCTCGAGGCACAGAAGCCTGGAGGATAAATGGCGCCCTTAAAATGCTAAATAGTATATTAAAAAACTTAAACATGCTCCTGTCAGGTGGGACCAGGCTTCTGTTTTCCTGCCCGGACTACTGCAGGCAGGGAAATAGCAATTGCTCTAGCCCTGAGGGAGCATGAAAAAAGCAGCTGCTCTCTACGAGCAGAAGCAATGTCAGCTCCTGTAGTATGAAGGGAGCTGGTTAGGGCTGCAGGGAATCTGGGGCTCCCCCACCACCCCAAACCTAGTGTTTAGTGGGTGCCCCAGGTAGGCCTCGGGCAGCACCAGGGCACCCACCCATAATTTAGAGAAGCCCCAGGGGATGGATTCTCCGGGACCACAAAAGGCTTGATGACAGGGGCCTCCTCTTTGAAATGAAATGGAGTTCCAGGAGGAGAAGCGCATGCCCGCTACTTTTATAATGAGATGTGGCCCAGGTATGGGAGGGGGGCACGCGCACCCTTCTCCTTTTTTTAATGGATTTCAACAAGGAGGGATGGGGTCCCCGGCGCCTATTCCTCCTCTCTTTTACATATATGGTTTTGTCCTGAGGGTTGGGAAGCCTGGGGACACTATTGGCTAGGGCATGTGCCTTCCTCAACCTTACTAATAGAAGGGGTTGTTTGCCCATGGGAAAGTTGGTCACAGGGACTGGTGGCAGGCCAAGCCATAAGTTGCCAGCTGGCCTCTGCGCAGCATGAGGTTGGTTACCTGCGGGGAGGGGGAGAGTTGGATGCAGGGACCCTGTGGCTAACTGGTTGATACCCCTGACAAAAGGCAGTGCACAGCATAGGTTGGCCACCCCCTAGTGCCAACCCCCCAGGTGGCCAAAGGCTGTGTGCAGTGTGGAGGTGGCTGCTTGTAGGGGGGTTTGGACACAAAGCCTGGCAGCAGGCCAGGCCCTGTGGCCATTCCTCCATTGCGCAGCATGGGGTTGGCTGCCTCTGTGTGGGTTGGTGACATGGCCTGGCTGCTGGCCAGGCCCTGTGGCCAATCCCCCTCGGGAAGGGCAAAAGGTAGTGTGCTCCTTTGGGTAGGCTGCCTACAGGGGAGTTGGACGCAGGACCTGACCAACCTACCATCGCGCATGGCCATAGGGCATGCCAGCAGGGGGTTGGCTTTACATATGGTAACAAAGTATTACTTTACTGTAAAAAAGAAATTCAATGACTAAACTAAAGGTTAAAATAACATTATAGCTAAGTGAGTATTTCAGTGGCAAAGTAACATTTTAAATGTACAAAACTATTGAAATTCAACAGTTACAGTTAGCTTTGGTAACTGTAACTCGCACCCTAGGGTAACTATAACGCATGCCATCGCCGTGCACTGCTAATTACCCCACATATTACAAAACTCATGACATCTTGTATGATGATAATATCACTGCTTGTCTAGCAGGCAGTAGATCATTTTGGAAGATAGTTAACCATCCCTTGTTTGCACTCCCGGAGAGACCACAGCTCTGCTCTCATAGCACAGCTGACAGGTAGGCTGGTCATTTTTCTGAAATGTATTCCTCCTCCACTCCTCTAATGAAGGAGAGCTCCTTAGCCCCCTTAAAACTGGGTATGCCAACCCTGAATTTCTCAGTAGAAATCAAGGTCAGAATTTTTAGTTTTTCAAGAAAAAAATGTCCCTGGACCAGACATGATCCTCGTGGATTTATACCTGAGCAAACCAGAGATGTTTGTCCCTGAATGTGGCTATCAGGGGGACAATGAGGACCCAAAATGTTACCGGCCAATCTCTTTAATAGACTTCATAGTGAAGGTGCTCAGCAAGGTAGTCCCTAATAGACTACTGACTTGGGCAGAAGAGAACCACATTTTATCAGATCTGCAGTATGGTTTTAGGACAGGCTGAGAACAATTGATCATTGTCTGAATTTGCAACTTGTGATCTCTAAATATACAATTGCTAAGCCAGGTACCATTTACATGGCTTTCAGGGATTTCACTTAAGCTTTTGATAGATTTAACTTAGATAAACTATGGGCCTTGCTTTTAACTATGAGGTCGATCCTAACACTGTTGTCCTCAGAGACTTGTACAAAGACATGTCAGTGGCTGTTATAACATTGATGGATCCTGCTCCATTCCCTTTAAGGTGCACAGTGGGGTCCAACAGGGGAGCATTTTGGCACCTTTCTTGTTTACATTATGTATTAATGGCATTGACTGTCATTTGTTAAAAGATGGTAAGGAGCTTTCATTGATGGGTACACTGTCTCTACTGGACCTATTATATGCAGATGATGATGCTCTTTTAGTCAGAAAAAGCATGGACATGCAAAATTTAATTGATTCCTTTGTTTTGTGAGGTCTTTGGATTTGTCAACAAATTATAGTGAGTCCTTTGTGAGGGTCACAGAAGTTGGGCAGTCGAGTCCACTCCCTCCAGAGACATAAGCCCCATTAGGCGGGCAAGCCCCTACTAAGCACAGTCTTCACTCAGTGTGCAAGCTATGCATAAACCCCAATCCTTCTAGACATGCAAGTGCTATTAGGTCAGCAAGCTCCTAATGTGCACAGTCAGCATTTAGTATGTAGACTCCTTCGCTTCAGAGACACAAGCCACATTAGGTGGACAAGATCCTCCTAAGCACAGCCTCTGCTCAGTGTGCAGGCTGTGCGTGGCATCCACTCCCTGCAGAAACCCAAGCCCCATTAGATGAGCAAGCCCCTATTACACACAGATTGCAGTCAGTGTGCAGACTGTGCCAACAGCCCACTCCCTCCAGACACATAAGCATTATTAGGTGGGCAAGCCCCTAAAACACAGGCTTTGCTGAATGCGCAGACTGTATGTATGGAACACTCCCTGCAAAGACACAAGTTCCATTAGGTGGGCAATCCCCTAATATGCACCGTCAGCGCTCAGTGTACAGACGGTGTGTACATCCCACTCCCTGCAGAGACCCAAGCCCCATTAGGTGGGCATGCCCCTACTAAGCAGAGTCTGTGATCAGTGCCCAGACTGGTTGTAGACCCCATTCCCTCCAGACATACAAGTGCTATTATTTGGGGAAGCTCCTACTAAGCACAGTCTGTGCTCAAGGCACAGACTGTGCATAGAGCCCACACTTTGCAGAGACCCAAGCCCCATTAGGTGACAAGCCCCTATTATACACAGATTGCACTCAGTATGCAAACTGTGCGTAGACCCCTCTTCCTCCAGACATGCAAGTGCTATTAGGTGGGCAAGCGCCTATTAGGCATAGTTTGTGTTCATTGCACAGACCCTCCACATACTCAAGCCTCCTTAGATAGCCAGAACCTCCTACTCACAGCTAAGTATGTTCATTATATTTTACTTGACGATAATAAAACCCTAGAAATTTACTGGACAAACTATTAGATTAATTATTTGTTATTTTAAATTGTTTTTCTATTTTGTATTGATAGTAATGTGTCTTTTTATTTGATTATTTAGTAATCAAATTATTTGCTTTACTTGATGTATTTATAAATAGAGGTTTTTAATATTAAGATTTGTAAGATTTAATTTTCAATTTTGTTTTAATTTTCTTTTATTTAAGAAATATTTTCATTTAATGTTTTGGGTGTTCATGGTTTCTTTGGGTAGTATGGAAGGATGTGAATTTAACTTTAATTACTTTTTTAATTGTTTTGTATTTGTTGGTTTTTAATATATATTTTTAATGTATATCTTTTGTATTTTTTGTAAATGTATTATTTAATAACTTATTATTAGTAGGTATTTTATTTTTTTCTACAAAATAACTATGGGTTGGAATGATATAAATAATAAAGAGGTTTAACACTTTTTTGTTCCTAACATCCTGGGGATTCGAAACGTACCCAGGGGTTTGTGGATTACCTTTGTGGAGAAAATAGTCAAAATGTAGCTAGATTTGTAGTTATTTGGGAAAAATATGAAAACGTGTTCTGGATAGGTGTCTGTTTTTTTCATAAAAATAGCATCAACAAATGTTTTGCTGTGCTAAAGTCACCATCTTCCGGGCTTTCAGGAACACGCTGAGCTAAATAAAAAAAAACATTTTTTACCACAGTTTTGGCATTTTTCAAAGAGGTAGTCCATTTTTCCCTTTTGTGTGCTTTCTTTGTGGTGGAAACCAGTGTAAAATCCATGGGTCATCCAGGAAAGCTATATAATTCTGGTACGTGGACAACATTTTGAATTCTCAAGGCTTTCCTAGATAAACTAAGTGTGCAAATAAATAATGAAAACATGTAGGAAAAAACAGCCATTTGTTACAATGTTTTCATCTGTAACTTTTTGTCACAATGGCCAATTTACAAAAGCAATGTACCATTACATTCTCTAGAACCTTTTGGTTGGTGGGATGTATAGGAAGTGTAGGTTCTCCAAGAGCCGAGGTACCCAAAGCCAACTGAGCTGCATTGTACATGGTCCATTTGTGACAATGTTTTCAACTGTAACTTTTTGTCACGATGGCCAATTTACAAAAGCAATGCATGGTATTACCTTCACTACCTTTTGGTTGTCGGGATATATAGAGTTTGTAGGTTCTCCAAGAACCTGAGGTACCAAGAGCCAAAAACTTTGCTGGAATGTGCAATGTTTTTTTATTGTGTACGGAGTATAGACCAATTCATATGGAAAAATATGTAGAATGAAATTAAGGTATAACGATAACCTATGCATTTCTAAAATGGGCAAAAGATATAGAGTGTAGGAGCAGTGGTTATTTGTACATCTCTGAAGCTGTTGGCACCTGTAGAATCATGTGATTTGGAGGGTATTTTTCAAAATCTCTTCTTTCTTATACACTAGCTTACATTTGGAAGGCACAAATGCAGTGAAATCAGATTGGTAATAACAAATATCCTACCATGCTATGCTCACACTTATATGCTGATAAAAATGATATCTCACTTGTGTGAGTAGGCCTAGTGCCTGCAACAGGAACCCAACATGGATACACCACATGTTTCCAATGAGAACTGACCCTTTTTTTTGCAAAGCAGTTAGCTGTGGAATTTTGGTTGTAGCTCAGCTGACACCTTGGGAAACATAGCAAACCTGTACATTTTTGAAAACTCAACACTAAGGGGAATCTAGAATGGGGTGGCTTGCATGGCTCTCACCAGGTTGTTTTATAGAGAATCCCTTGCAAACCTCAAACTTCGTCGGAAATTATGTATTTTGTTTACATTTCTGTGACTTCCGGAATCACCAGGAATCCACACAATTCCTACCACTCAGCATTGCCCCACTTGTGCTCTGAAAAGTGCTGGCCCACTTGTGCATGATTTCAGGAAAAGCTTGAGGTTTGCAGGGCACTGCGGGTAAGAAAACCTCATGGGATTCACACAAACCCTGGCTGTCTAGTTTTCAAAAATGTCTGTGGTAGGTAGGTTTCCATGGGTGCAGCTGAGCATGACTCCAAATCCCGTGGCTTCCCTTACTGCTGATCCCGCCACGTAGCACTATAGGGCTTTTATGTCAAGGTCTCTTGGACCACCCACACAAGTGAGGTACCATTTTTATTGGGAAACTTGGAGGAATACTGTGTGTTAGGAAATGTGTGCCTCCCCTGAGATTCCAGAAGTTTTCTCACAGAAACGTTGAGGTTTGCAGGGCATTGTGGGCAAGTAAATGGTGTGGGATGCATGAGAAGCATACCACCCTGGACTCTCCTAGATGACCCAGAACTGTCTGGGTCTGGTAGGTTTTTCCAAATGGCAGCCTACCCAAGCCCATAAAGTGCAGCTGTTCACCATTGCAAGTGGAATGATACTGTGAGTTAGCCAAACTCCTATGGCCCATATGTAAAATCAACACCCAAGAAAATCAAATGTCCTCTAGCTTGCCATTGGGATAAGATGCTTTAGTCTGCAGAGGAGCAGAAAAAATGTTGAGGTTTTATGCTTGAGGGGGGCCTGATGTTAGGATGGGAAGGACCCATCACATTATTTTATTAAAAATAGATATTGCCACCTTACAGTGGGTGTAATTACCCCAATCTGACCCCCAGGGGACAGAAAGACTGCTGCCCTCTTCAGTAGTGGGCAGCACCTGCCCTTCTCTTTTAATTAAACAAAATCCTGTTGTCTAGTAGACTTTCTGCTCCCCGGTGGGTAGATCAGGGGTAATTACTCCCATCTGCCCCCAAGGCATGGCAGAAAGACTATGTCCCAATTTCTTTGCCATTGTGTGCAGCCCCCACCCCTCTTTGTTATTAAAAAAAAAATCCTGAAGTCTAGTGGGATTTCTGCCCACCTTGAGGGAGATCGGGGGTAATTACACCTATCTGCCCCCTGGAGGGGAGGGGTGGCAGAAAGACTGTGTCACAATTTATTTGTGGTGGGGGCATTGCCATGCCCATGGTGGGCAAAAAAAATAATAATAATAATTCCCTGATGTCTAGTGGGCTTTCTGCTCCACTAGGGGCAGATTGGGGTAATTGTCCCATCTACCGCCTAGGAGAGGCAGAAAGTCTGAAAAAAATCATTTGTGAAGGGGGAGAAAAACCTCTTGCCCAAGGGCCCACTCTCCTTCTCTATGGTGGGTGGATCCCTTCTTGGGGATCGTTCTTCAGTGACGATCTCCAAACAGTGATCCACTAGGCAGAGGTACCATTGCAAAGGGGAGATTGTCCCCTTTCCAGCGGTATCTTTCCATAAGAATCAATGATCGGGACTGAGATATCCCTCTTAGCACTGATTCAGTGAAAGTGAAACAAGCCCTTTGGGTTGTTTTGCTTTCACTTTTGCATGTAATGACATCAGTATGCTCTGTGCGCTGCTTGTCATTACCTACCTAAAAAAAAGCTCAAGCTAGTCATTAAACTCTTCCTGAGCAGCCTGAGCCTCGAGGATTGAAAATAAAACGCTCTAGTGAAGCGCACCAGAGGGCCCTTTTTAACCCTCCCCAGTGTCGGTCAATGGCTGACACCAGCACTGTGAAAGGTGTGTGCGGATTTAGGCCATTGGCCGACATCCCCACCTATAGGGTTAACCCATCCAAAATCCAACATTTTCCATACTGTTGTTTAGATTGGAGTGGCAATAATCAATTTAACCCCTCCAAAGTCCAACACTTTCCCTACTGTTGCTTACACTGCAATGGAAGTAGCAAATGTAACCCCTCTAAAGTTGAACGTTTTCCCTACTGTTGCTCCAGCTGGAGTGGGATTAGTAAATGTAACCCTTCTGAAGTCCAACACTTTCCCTACTGTTGCTTAAACTGGAGTGTGAATACTATTTCTAACATTTCTGGAGTGCAACATTTGTTTTAATTGTTGGTCAAACAGAATTTATATTATAATTTCTTAATTCTTTATAGTTGAAATTGTTTTTTAAATTTCCTTTAATGTTTATATTATTTTTAGTAAATTAGTTTTTTGAGATTTTAATATTTTACTATTTTTTATTTTGCTGAAATTAATAATATACTTGGTTATTGAATTGTTTATATATTTTGATTTTGTTTAGGGTCGAGCATGCAAGTGGTCTGGCCTCTGGTGTAGTCTTTCTGTGGACTTTTAACCACGCCCATGTCACGCCCATCGCTTTTATTGATTTGTGGGCTTGCTTTTAAAAAATTCACTTGATTTCATTAGTGAAAGGCATGCATATGCCATGCCTTTTCTGGTGTTTATCCCGCCTCGAGAGCACCGGTAAACTACTGGAAACATATGAGGCTTCATGTTTTCCGCATGGCTTCTGGACTACTTTGTCTTTTTATTTTCTTCCACAGCGCGATCTCGCTGGGCAGTAGTCGAGCGCTTTGCATGACATCAACCCTGTTACATGGATAACTGCATAACTGCGGATATGTTTGACTGCAAGTGAACTTCTGTTTCCTTTTGTGTGGCCTTCATGCTCATGGTGTGGCCCTTTAAATCATCTCGTTTGATTTGCCAGGGTAGTCACACACCATTCACTGTAGGAATCTGACCTCCTGCACCTTCAATCTTTGGCCTTGCATGGGCTGCTATATCCCTGCACCTCAATGCCCCCCACCCCCAACACACACAGAGAACCTAGATTTTCCCAACTAGCTGCCCTCACCCTAAATTGTGTTCGCAATTACTTAGCAATCTATTACATGGGACTTCCTGACACTTGCTAAGCTGTAGGGCATCCAGGTTTGCCACTACTGCCTTGATGGTTGCATCTCTGCATTCTCTGCCTTTTTCTTGCCAGTCGCCCACATCCCAAGCTTGTCCTGACATTCACCCCCATGCATACCCCAGAAGGACACTGTCCTGCCTGTTTCCTCTGGCACCTTCATTCCTCGATCCTGTCCTGAAAATTCACCCTCCTGTACTTATAATATCCAGCTTTGCCCTGCCACTTGCCCCTCATACACCCCCATGTCCGGGCCTTGCCCTGGCAGCCACCCTCTTGCTGTCCAGCCACAGTGTCTCCTCAAATAACCCACGCTGGCCTGGCTTTTTTTAATTACACACACAGCAGGAACCGAGAAGTCTGTTTGTCCACAAACAACACCATCTCAGCTTGGCAAACACTGTGGTATTATGCAAGCAAAAGCACCACCAACGGAGCCAAGTCTGGCAGAAAGTAGGCCGAAGCCACTGGAACGTTCTCCATCTTTGGCCCGGTATGCCCACCCAATGCTTTGTTCGTCCAACAGTCACTCCTTAGTGGTGTCTGTTCCTCTGCCTGTTCAAAGCGCCATTCTGTACGTAGTGGGCAACGCCAGATTGCCCCCAGACCGAATAAATCTTTTTTATGCTCCCTCTGTCATACAGGGTGCCAACCTCTGTCCTCAGATTAGTATGGCTGTCCCCGGGTCTCCCGACGCATACCAGTCCCATCTGCCCATCTCAGACTTAGCTACCCACCCTGCACTGTCAGTCTGTTTCACCATTCTGCGACTGCCTTTGCCAGATGATGTAACAAGGGCAGACCTCAGCAGTGGTACCGCCCTGTGCGACAATGTTTGTTATCGCTCCCCCCAATTACCACTTCCCCATAGATTGCCTCACTACTGCCCTTTAACAGTGGCCCTCAAAACTACGATCTCTCTCCAGGCAAAAGATTAATCACTAGAGTAATCTTGACATTTTTCTTGTTGCTTCAGAATGGCTGGAGGCAACGAACGCTGGAGCATGTGCTTTTAAAATGATAATATATTTGCAAACAGGGCACCCCCAGCCCCCCCACGGCAACACCGCCCTAGTTTTTACTTGTGTTTCAGTCAGTCAGTTTTTGTAAAGCGCATCTACTCACCCGTGAGGATTCTCAAGGTGTGGGGGAGGAGGTGGGGTCCTCATCCGAATAGCCACGTGTTGAGGTTCTTCCTGCAGATGGTGAGCGATGGACTTTATCTGAAGTGCAGGAGGAGGTTGTTCCAGCTCTTTGCTGCAATGTAGGTGCAATGTAGGTTTGTATTTATAGATACATATATATCATGACAATACCCATTCAGGCTTAGAGTTCTGCATAAATTATGTAAAATGGGAAGCAAGGACCTCTGAATAGCTCCCAGGTTTAGGCGAAGAGCAGCTCCTTTATATTGAGCACCCTACAACATCAGCGACACTCTAAATCTACTCATCTCAATTATCTGTTTCACTGACAGAGTTTTTAAGCTTAGGATTAGCACAGTGCCATCCATGCCGAGCTAGAAAGGGACAAAGCCTTTTGCCATTTTTACAACATAGTCTTTAAGCATAGGATTAGTATTCATCCATACGTTATACTTTTGTTTTATTGTTATATCTAGTGGGAGGATATATAACATGCCCCTATTAAAGCTCCCGCCAAGCAACAGCAGACATCTATGTCCCGAGGTTGGTCTCATCAGGACATAGGGAGCTGGCCCTAGGGGGTGGCGATCCCCTGGGCCATTAATGGCACACGACTCCTCCTCCTTTGCACTTACAGGCCCTGCTCGGGAACTTTGTGGTATCCGGGCCAAAATCAGTCCAGAAGTGGGGTCATGCAGCCTCTCCTTTTAGTATACTGGACTAGCCCCAGGAAGGTTGTGGTCTCTGGGGCTGAAAATGGCCCAAGAGGGGGGACCATGTGGCCCCCTCCCCCCTTCTGTAAATTGGCTTGGCCCCAGGGAGGTTGCGGTCCCTGGGGAGGTCCCGTTAAGCTTTCAGAGGGGAGTCAAGTGCCTCCCTCACACTTATTACTGGCTGCCCTGGAAAGGTGGCGATACCTAGGGCTAAATTCTGGCATGGGGAGGGGGCTGCATGTGGCCCCATATTCATTAAATTTCTCATATCATGCCCCCGGGCCTCGGCCCATCTGGGGCTGAGGTTGAAACAAGAGTGTGAGACTGAGCTTGTTTTTTTGTTTTTTTCATTTTTGCTGAGATTCTCGGATTCTCTGCAATTACTGTGGCATTCTTTTTTAAATGCTTATTGACCCTGGTGAATTTTGAATGGGTGGGTTGAGATATGGAAGGGGTGGGTCAGGATGTGGAGGGGTGGGTTGTGGTTTGGAAGGGGTGGGTTGGGGTGTGGAAAGTGTACCTCCATATTTGAGTGGGGTGGGGTTGTCTTGGATGGGGAGGGGTTCAGGGCAAGGGCAAATAGGTAGGGTGTTCAGAAGGGATTTGGGCTTGGGAGGTAGAGAGAGTGGCAGTGTCTGTTGTGCATGTGTCTGCTTGATGTTCGGGGTGCCTGAAGGACGGGTGATTGTGGTGTATGTTTTGGTTTGTGTTTTTTACTGGGTGTGTGTTGTGCGGGGATTTGTGTACAGTTTGTGTATGTGTAGATGTGGATGTTCTGTGTGTGGTTGTGGTGGCTGTGGATGTGCTGGTGTATATACTCCAAATTACATTTAGGTGTTCTTATTTATGTCCAGATGAGAAAGCAATGATGGTGCTGGTACATGTGTGTGTCATGGTGGGTGTGGTGTTTGTGGGTGTGGTGGTGGGTGTGGATGTTTGTGTTGTGGTGGGTGTGGTGTCTGCGGGTGTGCTGGTGGTGAGTGTGGATGTCTATCATGGTGGGTGTAGTGTCTGCAGTTGTGCTGATGGTGAGTGTGAACATGTGTTTTGGGGTTGGTATGGTGTCTGTGGGTATGCTTGTAAAAGTGTGTGTTGGCTCTGGATAGGGCTGGGACGTGGGATTTGGGACGGGGAAGTGGTGGGGATTGTGGAATGAGGTTGGGGTGGATTGGATTCTGTGGTCAAAGAGTAGGCTATCCTCTGGAATGACCATGTCATAGTTTGGACTCTTGCTCTAGGCAAGACTGCTGGTTTAAGGATGACAGTACTTATGTTTGTAGATAACTATGCCTATCCTACAACAAGTTGAAGCTGTCGTCCCAACCATTCCGGCTCACAAGCAGCACTTCACCAAAAACCCAAACAGTAAAAGGTGATTTGTGGCAGCCTTTGCGCATGGACTCGAGAGTATGACATCTCAGGGAGTTTTGTGGTTCAACGGAGATTACCACTTTCTCACAGATATATCATGTCTCATCCAAACACAGGCAATAACGAAGATGCAGTAAAGTTTCAATAGTTTTTATTTAACACAACTGCATTCTGCAATAAGTTGCATGGGCTGCAATGATTAGGATAATCAACAGTGCAAGGGACAGAATTGTAAAGACAAGAGTCATTAGTACAAAGACCCCCACCATCTTGCAATAACATGAAAAGACATAAAGGGGGTCATTACAACATTGACGGTAAAAGCTGCTTACCGCCGTGCAGAAGACCGCCAACACATCGCCACGGCCGCGGAATTCCGCCACAGCTATTATGACCCACATCTCGAAATCCGCCAAAATTCAGACACCCACACAAGTCCGCCACACCAAAGGTCAGTGATAAACTGGCAAAAACAAAACCGACACCGTCACGCCAACAGAAATACGCCCATGCTATCACGACCCACGAATCCACGCGGCGGTCTTTCAACCGCAGTATTCCATTGGCGGTACACACACACCGCCGCGCTCAAAATACACACACGTCTACAAAACACTACCACATTGGACAATTCGAAATACACACACCTGATACACATACACACACCACACCCCCAATACAATATAAAACACATACCCACATCACCCACAAACCCCTATGACCATAAATTCAGAAAGAAGGCCAGAGAGAGACACCACCATCCACAAACTAGCAGCCACAGGCACTCAACACCATCACCCACACAACTTCCACGCACAAAACACCACACACCGCTACATATCACCACACTTATCACCAAACACACCACCCCACACATCACCCACACCACCCCATGGCACGGCAAAGACACCCCAGGTTCTTGGAGGAGGAGATCAGGGTCATGGTGGATGAAATCGTTCGGGTAGTGCCACAGCTATCTGGATCCCAGGTGCAGCACACCTCCATAGCTAGGAAGATGAAGCTATGGCGAAGGATAGTCGACAGGGTCAACGCAGTGGGACAGCACCCAAGAAATCGGGACGACATCAGGAAGAAGTGGAACGACCTACGGGGGAAGGTGCATTCTGTGGTCTCAAGACACCACATTGCGGTACAGCGGACTGGCGGCGGACCCCCACCTCCTCACCCACAACTAACAACATGGGAGGAGCAGGTCTTGGCGATTCTGCATCCTGAGGGCCTCGCAGGAGTCGGTGGAGTAATGGACTCTGGTAAGTCAAATCTTAACTATCATATCCCCCACCCTACCTGCATGATATCACACACCCCCACCCTCACACCCTCCCCTATCACTCCAACTCCTCACAAATGTAATAATAACACAAACCACACATCCCAACACCAAGCCCTGCATGACACAACAATGCATGGACACCCATTACTAAAGCATGCCCACTGCACATACCCATAACACCCCCCTCAACCATCATCACACAAGCCCCCGCACAGGAATGCTAGCACTGGGGTATACGGTCACCCACCCATTGCACACCATGACACACACATATGCAATAATCATGCTTTTACACCCCTGCAGGACCACTACCCAACGTCACCAGACAGGAGGGTCCAGACATCTCCACCCCACCCACAGAAGAGGCCCACAGTGATGACAGCACCTCTGTCCAACTGGATCTAGATGACCAGCCCGGACCATTGTGGGCCTCGGGATAGTCGGTTCCCCTCACACAGGCACAGCCCTCCACAGACCTCCCACCCTCTGGTAACACCAGCACAGCACCAACCCAGCGGGCCCATACCTCCGTCCCCAGGACACGTCAATCAGCTGTGTGTCCACCACTACAGGGAACCCAGGATAACCCACCACCCCAACAACAACAGGGACCTGGGGGCAGTGGCAGTGGGCACACGGTCCAGGGGACGGAGGCACAGGAATACAGGGGAACTGGGAGGGCTGCCGTGCGACAGGGGGCAGACAAGCCAAGGGAACCCACTCTCTACGAGGCCCTCTATTCCATAATGGGAGCATACCACCACTCCCAGGAGACGATGGCAACGGTGCTGGCCAAGTTTCAGGAGACCCAGCGCTTGCAGGAGGAACAGTATTTGGGGTTCAGGGAGGAACTCAGAACCATCAGCTCCACCCTGGGCACCATCGTAGGGGTGCTGAAGGAAATACTTAACATCAGGAGGGACACTGTGGCACTCCATGGGCCCCTGACACTAGCATGGACGATGAACTGCCCACCACCTCCGCCGGTGCTAGTGGACAGGAGGCACTGCCACAGGACCACCACACCAGCACCCCCCCCCCTGCAGATGGAGGACCACCCCGCAAGCGGTCCCTGAGATCCAGGAACAAGACAGAGCACGATGCCAAGACCCCGCCAAGAAATTAGACCATCCTGATTGTCAAACCACTGTCCCACTTTGTAACCCTGTCTATATTGGAACTGCCCCAACTCCACTTCCTATGCCCATATGGGCAATGCACCTGTGAGGCTAATAGACTGGACTCTGCCATGGACATTCCTCCACCATCCCCCCTCACCATTTTACTACCCCCTCCAATTTTGAGCACTTCAATAAACACCCTTGAAGCACAAAACAATCTGGAGTCAGTCTGTGATTTTGAAATTGTGTATTAGCAATGACAGTGACAAAATGCTTTTTCAAATGTAATGTCAACATACCTATGTCACAAATCTCAAGTCCATGAGGAATCTAAGCAGATGACACACGTTGGAAACCACACCTGTGAAACGGTAAGGGAAAATGACAACTCAGTGACCATACACTGGTTGAAATCGACAGACAGGATAGAGGTAGAAGTGTTAAAGTACTTGTAGTAGGCAGGAATGTTTTCTCACCTGTGTGTCACTGGAAATATTGCTGGATGACTGAGTCCCTGTTGTCAATGTCTTCTTCCTCTGCTTCCTTCTCATCACTGTCCACAGGCTCCACAGCTGCCACAACACCGCCATCTGGACCATCCTCCTGCAGAAAGGGCACCTGTCGTCGCAAAGCCAAGTTGTGAAGCATACAGCAGGCCACAATGATCTGGCACACCTTCTTTGGTGAGTAGAATAGGGATCCACCTGTCATATGGAGGCACCGGAACCTGGCCCTCAGGAGGCCGAAGGTGCGTTCGGTCACCCTCCTAGTCCGCCCATGGGCCTCATTGTAGCGTTCCTCTGCCCTGGTCTTGGGATTCCTCACTGGGGTCAGTAGCCTTGACAGGTTGGGGTAACCAGAGTCCCCTAATAGCCACACCCGGTGGCTCTGGAGTTGACCCATCACATAAGGGATGCTGCTATTCCGCAGGATGTAGGCGTCATGCACAGAACCAGGGAACATAGCATTTACCTGGGAGATGTACTGGTCTGCCAAACATACCATCTGTACATTCATGGAATGATAACTCTTACGGTTCCTGTACACCTGTTCACTCCTGTGGGGAGGACCAAAGCTACATGGGTCCCAACAATGGCACCGATGATGTTGGGGATATGTCCAAGGGCATAGAAGTCACCTTTCACTGTAGGCAAGTCCTCCACCTGAGGGAAAACGATATAGCTCCGCATGTGTTTCAGAAGGGCAGACAACACTCTGGACAACACGTTGGAAAACATAGGCTGGGACATCCCTGATGCCATGGCCACTGTTGTTTGAAATGACCCACTTGCAAGGAAATGGAGCACTGATAGCACCTGCACTTGAGGGGGGATTCCTGTGGGATGGTGGATTGCTGACATCAGGTCAGGCTCCAACTGGGTACACAGTTCCTGGATTGTGCCACGGTCAAACCTGTAGGTGATGATCAAACTTCTTTCCTACATTGTCGACAGGTCCACCAGCGGTCGGTACACCGGAGGATGCCGCCATCTCCTCACATGTCCCAGCGGATGGTGCCTATGAAGGACAACAGTGACCACAGAGTCAAACAACTCAGAGGTATGTGCCCACAGTCTACCCAGAACACCGTTCATACACAAAATGTGGCGGGACAATGGGATGTGAGGTAACTGCGCTGGCGTTGTACACCATCGCGGTAGGCGGTCGGAGACCGCAGCGCAATGCTGCATTGGTTAACATTGGTCCCTATGGGTCCCAGGAGCCAATGACGATGTACGCCGGCGGTGATGGTACGCACCGCCGTAGACGTGACCGCTGTGGACGTCACCGCCATTTTCTAGCTGTTGAATCACTCAATACCTGATCTTCGACAGGAGAGGACCTACACTGCAAGTGCTGCTGTGACCTCGGTCTGGAAGAGACAATTGCTTGTGCGTCTGGGGAAAGGGCCCCTGCCTTCACTGCAGAGGAGTTGGAGAAGCTCGTCGACGGGTTCGTCCCCCAGTACACGCTACTCTACGGTCCTCCAGACCAACAGGTAAGTACACAGGGAACATGTTGTATGGGCTATGCCTGTGTGGAGAGGGCTGGTTGTAAGAAGGAAGGGGGCACAGTTCTGCGTGCATGAAGGACTGTGAATGCATGTGCCACATGGCAAGGGTAGGGATGTGGGCCACTCACTTCGATGGTGCAGTTGGTAATGACTTATCTTCTTCCCCTGTACATGTCATGTAGGTCAGCGCCCACCAGAAGAAGGATATTTGGCGTGCCATCGCCAAGGACATCCGGACCCTGGGGATCCACCACAGACGGAGCACCCACTGCCGAAAAAGATGGGAGGACATTCGCCGCTGGAGCAAGAAGACGGCAGAGGCTCAGCTGGGGATGGCCTCCCAACGAGGGAGGGGTGCCCGTCGAACCATGACCCCCCTGATGTTCCAGATCCTGGCGGTGGCCTACCCTGAGTTGGATGGGCGCTTGAGGGCATCACAGCAGACACAAGGGGGTGAGTACACTATCATTCAGCGGACTTTGCGCGCAGTGAAGGTGTCTGGGTGGGGGAGGAGGGCTGTGGGTTTCCCTAGGCCAGGGCGAGTTCCGTAGGCTAGGCCCCTCCGTAAGGCAGGCCATGTGGCACCCCACCCCACCTCTGTAGAGTGCCAAGTACAGGTATTCATGCCCCTGTGTCATCTATGTGTGCAGATGTCGTCCATAGCCTTGTAGGTCATTTCCCAGGAATTGCATCTGTAGAGCCCAACAGCGCAACGTAGTGCAGGAGGCTGCTGTGTCTGTATTCTCCGCCAATGGTAGCGGTAAGCCATGCACTCAACCTGTCTTTCTTCTGTCGTCCCCCCCCTTTTTGTGGTCTCCCTGTTCTTGTGTGCATTAGCATCATCAGGCGGAGGTACAGTGGCACTTGAGCACGAGGGAGCTGCATCCCACATGGCCATGGAGGGCCACACTAAGGACTCAGAATACACCAGTGGGACGGTGGGCGAGGGGAGCACCACGGCGGTCACAGGATCTGCAACCAACGACACGTACTCATCCTCCGATGTGAGCTCCCTTGTGGTGGCGGCAACATCTGTGCCCCTCACTTCTACAGTTACAGCCACCACCCCCCCTACCAGCACCACCCTCCCAGCAGCCCCTCAGCCTTCGCCCCGTGCCCGCTCACCCAGGAGGGTGGGCATCACCTTTGCCCCAGGCACCTCAGCCCCTGCCCCTGTCACCCCTGCTGCCCTCAGTGAGGAGGCCATTGACCTCCTCAGGTCCCTCACTGTTGGGCAGTTTTGAATGCCATCCGGGGTGTAGAAAGGGAGTTGCAACACACAAATACATTCCTGGAGGCCATTCATTCTGGTCAGGCTGCCCTTCATCGAACCCTTCAAACTCTGGCCTCAGCACTGACGGCAGCCATTGTTCCTGTGTCTAGCCTTCCCCCTCCAACTTCCTCCACCCAGACCCAATCCCCTGTACCTCTGCTTATCCCAAGCACACCATCAGACCAGCCTGCACACACCTCACCACACAAGGGAAGCTCAGGCAAACATAAGCACCACACATCCCACAGGCACTCATGCAAGCATCACACACATGCAGACACACCAACATCCACTGCCTCCACTGTGTCCCCCTCCTCCTCGTCTCCCTCCTCCCTCCCAGTCTCATCTACACTCACACCTGCATGCACTACCACTACAGCCACTATGTCCCGCACCAGCACACCCACCACCTCACCCCGCTCACGTGCTCTCACCACCCCCACTACCATTTCCACATCCCCTGTGTCCTCTCCCAGTGTGTCTGTAACGCCCCCTCCGAAGATACACAAACGCAGGCACATACCCACCCAACAGCCATCCACCTCACAACAGCCTCCAGCCCATGCACCTGCACCCAAATCCACAAAAGTTACACCTCCTACAACCACCACCTTTTCCTCCACTCCCAAACCCCCTCCAGCTACCCGTCCCACTGTCTCCAAAAAACCTTTCCTGTCCACCCTTAACCTATTCCCCCCCCCCCGTCCAACTCATAGGTCCCGTACTAGCACCTCAGCCAAAAAATCTCCGGGACCAGTGGTGCCTGTTGTTACAGGTATGTGGAGTGCACCGGCCACCAGGCCAGCCAGTGTATCACGGAGCCACAGCACAGCCAGTCCCCCCCCTGTGAAGCACCAGAAGTTGGACAGTGCCTGGCGGGAGAAGGGGAAGCCTCCAGCCAGCAAAGCCGCTCACAGGGGTCCCAAGGTGGGGAAGGGGCAGAAGAAATCTCCAAAGTCTGGGAGGAGCAGCACGGCGGAGAAGAACACCATCATCCCCGCTGGCCAGGAGGCCTCCGCCAGCCCCATCGTCAATGCCCAGGAGGCCACCGCCTGAGTCACTGCCCAGGTGGCCACCGCCAGCCCCATCGTCACTGCCCAGGAGGCCACCGCCAGAGTCACTGCCCAGGAGGCCACCGCCAGAGTCACTGCCCAGGAGGCCAGCCCCATCGTCACTGCCCAGGAGGCCTCTGCCAGCCCCATCGTCACTGCCCAAGAGGCCACCGCCAGAGTCACTGCCCAGGAGGCCAGCCCCATCGTCACTGCCCAGGATGCTTCCTCCAGCCCCATCGTCACTGCCCAGGAGGCCTCCGCCAGCCCCATCGTCACTGCCCAGGAGGCCACCGCCAGCCTCATCGTCACTGCCCTGGAGGCCACCGCCAGAGTCACTGCCCAGGAGGCCACCGCCAGAGTCACTGCCCAGGAGGCCACCGCCAGCCCCATCGTCAATGCCCAGGAGGCCACCGCCTGAGTCACTGCCTAGGAGGCCACCACCAGCCCCATCGTCAATGCCCTGGAGGCCACCGCCAGAGTCACTGCCCAGGAGGCCACCGCCAGAGTCACTGCCCAGGAGGCCAGCCCCATGTCACTGCCCAGGAGGCCTCTGCCAGCCCCATCGTCACTGCCCAGGAGGCCACCGCCAGAGTCACTGCCCAGGAGGCCAGCCCCATCGTCACTGCCCAGGAGGCCTCCTCCAGCCCCATCGTCACTGCCCAGGAGGCCTCCGCCAGCCCCATCGTCACTGCCCAGGAGGCCACCGCCAGCCTCATCGTCACTGCCCTGGAGGCCACCGCCAGAGTCACTGCCCAGGAGGCCACCGCCAGAGTCACTGCCCAGGAGGCCACCGCCAGCCACAGCCCAGCTGGCCAGGAGGGCCCCGCAAGCCACAGCCCAGCTGACCCATGAAGGACCGCCAGCCACAGCCCTGCTGGGCAATGAAGGACTGCCTGGCAAGGACCGCTGAACAGGGCAAAGACTGCCATGGAAAGCATCGCTGAACAGGTCTGACACTGGCAACTCAAGCACCGCTGAAAGGCCAAGGACTGCTGAACAGGGCAAAGACCGCCATGGAAAGCACAGCTGAACAGGTCTGACACTGGCAACTCAAGCACCGCTGAACAGGTCTGACACTGGCAACTCAAGCACTGCTGAACAGGCCAAGAACTGCTGAACAGGGCAAAGACCACCATGGAAAGCACTGCTAGCCCATTTGCAGCTGGGCCAGTGACGCTACTGGGATCGTCACGGTGTGTGTGTGCTGCACGCTGGGCACCAGTCCCCCTCCAGAACCAGTAAAGAACAGCATCCACTCCGTCTGTCCTGCACAGGATGAAGCACTCTGGCCACCAGTCCCCCTCCAGAACCAGTGGAGAACAGCATCCACTCCGTCTCTCCTGCACAGGATGAAGCACTCTGGGCACCAGTCCCCCTCCAGAACCAGTGGAGAACAGCATCCACCCCGTCTGTCGTGCACAGGATGAAGCACTCTGTGCACCAGTCCCCCTCCAGAACCAGTGGAGAACAGCATCCACTTGAGAGACTGTGGCTTTGCACTCCCCAGGATGGTACAGTGGGCAAGCCACCCACTGTATAGACTTGAGAGACTGTGGCTTTGTACTCCCCACGATTGAAAAGTGGGCAAGCCACCCACTGTAGAGACTTGAGAGACTGTGGCTTTGCACTCCCCAGGATGTAACAGTGGGCAACCCACCCACTGTAGAGACTTGTGAGACTGTGGCTTTGCACTCCCCAGGATTGAACAGTGGGCAAGCCACCCACTGTAGAGACTTGAGAGACTGTGGCTTTCCACTCCCCAGGATTGAACAGTGTGCAACCCACCCACTGTAGAGACTTGAGAGACTGTGGCTTTGCACTCCCCAGGATACATCAATGGGCATGGAGCCCCCTTGTGGATCTGGCGTGGTGCACTCATCCGGCTGAGGTGCCCCCCCTTTCCTTCCCCCTGAGGTGGCTGTTGTATTTCGATCTGATGCCCCTGCAGTGTTCTCTCCGTTTGGATCGGGTATCTTGTGTGGGCCTCGCCCATGCATTTTGGGCCCAGAGGTCCATGGACTATGAATGGTGCAATACCTGCACTACTAATCGTGGTGTATATTTTGTTTATTGTGTATATATATATATGTATATATTTGCTTACTGTATTTTGATATATTACAATGGTTCCACTCATTTCCTTTTGTCTTTGCATTCTTCCGGGGGGGTTGAGGGGTGTTACTGTAATGTATAGATATACATTGGTGTGTTTGTTGTAGTGGGTGAGGGTCGGGGTGGGGGTTGGGGTGTTGAGTGTGTGTGTCCCTGTGTTTTTGCCTCCCCCCTCCCCTATGTCGAAGGTGCAGTACTCACCGTGGTCTTCGCCGCCGGCGTTGATGATCCTCGTAGAGGAGCAGGAAGACTAGCGTTGGCAGGATATGGAGTTCCGGCTCCATGGTGCCCTCCTTCCTCGTGGAGTGTGTAGAGGTGAGCGTTTTCCCTTTGAAATGGCTGTTTCCGCCATGTTTTTATCTGTGGTGAATCCGCCCTGGAAAAGGTGGCGGATTGGTAGGTTGTGATATTGTTGGTGGTACATTGTCTTCCGCCTGTCTGTTGCCGGTGACCGCGTAGGTGTGTTCCCAAACAATAGATAACGGTATGCTTGGGGCGGCAATTAATATAAACAATTCCCTCGAAAGCATGAAGAGGGAAAGTCCCTAAATGTGAACATCTACAGTTTGTTTGTCTTTGTCACTTGATTTTGATGCCTTAACGCGGTGGCACTGATAATGCAAATCATAACAAGTGGCCTAACTATAAATAAGGCAGCCATCTTAGAAGAATTAAATAATTAAATGGGCTAAGACAGACCAAGCTAAGTAGGTTAAAAGTCACTAGGTGACGGGGGCACGAGTCTGCAAGCCAATGGCTAAGATAACTCCTGTTATCCCATTAAAACAAACTAGAATTCACTACAACCGCTGTAGACTAGACATGGCAGCGTGAATGCTATCTAGGAAAACTAGCATCTGGGTCATCTGACCACTAAGGCCCTGGATGGCATACAGTAGTACGGTCTGGCCTATAGCGATAGTCCACCATAGATCAATAGCCTCCTCATTGAGCACAGCCTGGGAGACAGGGGCCGAGGGGAGGTGCCTGCAGCAAAGGTCAATGGAGGACCACACACAATCTGACAATACATATTGGTCATTGTTAAATAGCTTGTAATGACCATGATGTTACAAATTAGGATAACGCAAAACATTCTGAACAGCTAAGTTGAGGGCAATGACTCAATTTGTCATTAGTGAGATATACATAGGTGTAACTTACCACTTGTGCCCTAAGGTAACAATAACTAGCTCCCTCGCCATGAATTTTCTCATTAATAGTTTCACTACAAATGTTGCAGTGATATAAACAATATGTCATAGAACATGTCATGAGTAATGTAATATTTTAGGTAATTAGCAGTGCACTGCGAGGACGTGAGTTATATTTACCTATATTTACTTGAGATAACTATAACTGGTGAATGTCAGTGTTTTTTTAGAGTTCAAAACATTATGGTGTTACTGGAATTTTTCCTTATCTATAATGTTTTTTTTATGTAGGTTTTTTTTTAATGTAAAGCAATATTTAATTACCATTCGTAAATCCACATAGATATATATAAATATAAAAATATATAAAAATGTATTATTTTGAGAGGGCTTGGCAGCTGCAATTTGCTACCAGGCCACTCCTTTTTTCTTTCATGTGCTTTTACACATTTGTATTCATTAGCCACTCCAAAATTAGTGTCTGCCAACTTGGAATAGTAAATTGAAAGTGTTTAAAAAACGGTCACTGCATCATACCACTTTCATACACGTACAGTCTGATGCATGCATGAGTATATGTTAAAGCGCAGCTAGTTTTTTTATTTTGCCAATACTAGTCTGCATCAGCAAACAAACATTTTTTCTTTTTACTAATGCAAAAATGCATAGACAAAAAGTGCTGACAAAGCCATTAGTGTGGATAACATCATTTCACAGGCACGAGCCATTGGATTTGTCAATGTCTTTTTAACAGTTCTGAATCTATGTGGGTTCTTGCTTAGAGGTGTATCCCATGCTTTTTGTTGTGGTGAAGACCTGTAGGAGTTGCTCACAGGAGTGGCTCCTTCGCTATGGCGAAGGAGCATCACCCCCCGGCCAAGAGCCAGGAGATGAAAAATGAAACAATAGCTTTCTATTGTTTCATTTTTCATCTGCTGGCTCAGCCAGCAGTGCAGGGGCAGTGACTGCCGCTCAGACCAATCCTGATGCTGCTTACATGCTTTTGAGCATGAAAGCAGTGCCAGAATTGCTGGGGAGCCTGTGCTGGCGTCCCAGTGAATGCTGGGACACCACATGGAAGGAAGAGAAGTACGAGGTGGCAGGAGACGGAGACGGTGGTAAAGTATTTTTTTTAAAATGTATTTTCCCCCCTCAGTCTCCGTCCCCCTACCCCCTTCTCCCACTGTCGCTCACCCCTCCCCTTGGGATTTGCGGCAGTGGCTGCTGGTTGCTCAACCACTGCTCAGTAACCAATTGTCACCTTAGCACTAAGTTACATTTCAGGATGTGTCACTTTTTTCTAATTTAATAGCTTTCAATATATAGGCCTTGGAAGGATGAATGTCTGAGTTAGCCCAGTTAAGATCTGAATTTGAAACTTGCAGATCAGACTAGTGCTATCAAATGGAAAGGACTTGATGCTGGCACTGGGCACAAATCATGTACATTCTAGGTAGATTTCTATCTTGCCAGCTTTCAGTAAAATTATGACTGTAGATTTCTATCTTGCCAGCTTTCAGTAAAATTATGACTGTGGGTTGCGGACCACTAAGGCCCTGGATGGCATACAGTAGTACGGTCTGGCCTACAGCGATAGTCCACCATAGATCAATAGCCTCCTCATTGAGCGCAGCCTGGGAGACAGGGGCCAAGGGGAGGTGCCTGCAGCAAAGGTCAATGATGGAGGACAACACACAATCTGACAATACATATTGGTCATTGTTAAATAGCTTGTAATGACCATGATGTTACAAATTAGGATAACGCAAAACATTCTGAACAGCTAAGTTGAGGGCAATGACTCAATTTGTCATTAGTGAGACATACATAGGTGTAACTTACCACCTGTGCCCTAAGGTAACAATAACTCGCTCCCTCGCCATGAGTTTTCTCATTAATAGTTTCACTGCAAATGTTGCAGTGATATTAACAATATGTCATAGAACATGTCATGAGTTATGTAATATTTGAGGTAATTAGCAGTGCACTGCGAGGACGTGAGTTATATTTACCTATATTTAGTTGAGATAACTATAACTGGTGAATGTCAGTGTTTTTTTTAGAGTTCAAAACATTACGGTGTTACTGAATTTTTTCCTTATATATGTTTTTTTTATGTAGGTTTTTTTAATGTAAATTAATATTTAATTACCATTCGTAAATCCACATATATATATATAAATAAATATAAAAATATATAAAAAAATATTATTTTGGGAGGGCTTGGCAGCTGCAATTTGCTACCAGGCCACTCCTTTTTTCTTTCATGTGCTTTTACACATTTGTATTCATTAGCCACTCCAAAATTAGTGTCTGCCAACTGGGAATAGTAAATTGAAAGTGTTTAAAAAACGGTCACTGCATCATACCACTTTCATACGCGTACAGTCTGATGCATGCATGAGTATATGTCAAAGCGGAGCTAGTTTTTTTATTTTGCCAATACTAGTCTGCATCAGCAAACAAACAATTTTTATTTTTACTAATGCAAAAATGCATAGGCAAAAAGTGCTGACAAAGCCAATAGTGTGGATAACATCATTTCACAGGCACGAGCCGTTGGATTTGTCAATGTCTTTTTAACAGTTCTGAATCTATGTGGGTTCTTGCTTAGAGGTGTATCCCATGCTTATTTCTTGTGGTGAAGACCTGCAGGAGTTGCTCACAGGAGTGGCTCCTTTGCTATGCGAAGGAGCATCACCCCCGGCCAAGAGCCAGGAGATGAAAAATGAAGCAATAGCTTTCAATTGTTTCATTTTTCATCTGCTGGCTCAGCCAGCAGTGCAGGGGCAGTGACTGCCGCTCAGACCAATCCTGATGCTGCTTACATGCTTTTCAGCATGAAAGCAGTGCCAGAATTGCTGGGGAGCCTGCGCTGGCGTCCCAGTGAATGCTGGGACACCACATGGAAGGAAGAGAAGTACGAGGTGGCAGGAGACGGAGACGGTGGTAAATTATTTTTTTTTAAATGTATTTCCCCCCCCTCCCTCTCCGTCCCCCTACCCACTTCTCCCACTGTCCCTCACCCTTCCCCTTGGGATTTGCGGCAGTGGCCGCTGGTTGCTCAACCACTGCTCAGTAACCAATTGTCACCTTAGCACTAAGTTACATTTCAGGATGTGTCACTTTTTTCTAATTTAATAGCCTTCAATATATAGGCCTTGGAAGGATGAATGGCTGAGTTAGCCCAGTTAAGATCTGAATTTGAAACTTGCAGATCAGACTAGTGCTATGAAATGGAAAGGACTTGATGCTGGCACTGGACACAAATCATGTACATTCTAGGTAGATTTCTATCTTGCCAGCTTTCAGTAAAATTATGACTATGGGTTGCGGTATCATACTTTAT
This sequence comes from Pleurodeles waltl, assembly GCF_031143425.1. Lineage (NCBI taxonomy): Eukaryota > Metazoa > Chordata > Amphibia > Caudata > Salamandridae > Pleurodeles > Pleurodeles waltl. Next base: position 315,638,316 of record NC_090442.1, on the reverse strand, counting down.
TGGTCACCCATGCTCTGCAGGACCCAGAGCGAGATTTCTGGTTTGCACAACATGTTAACTGCAAATACCTAATACCTATAATAATAACAATAAAAAGCCAACACAAAAATTCGAAAACAAACATTTTTTGCCCCAGGTGGGGTCCCTTTAAGTCCCCACCACCAGGCCTTTGAGTTCATGGTATTTCTATCCTGTCCCCTTGTGTCTTTTTTTGTGTTTATTTTTTAGACTTTGGGACCAAGCCCCAAGTCCTAAGATGGCTGTCACCACTTCCTAGTTGAAGTGGTGGCAGCTAATCAGATCTCAGTTTGAGATCTGTTGGCTTTGTGGACCTTCTGTGTTTCTAGATGTACATAAATCTTTTTTTCTTTAATCACTCCAAAACTACTGAACAGTGTTGCACCAATTTAGAAGAGATCTTTCTGGATGAAGATCTAGCTTTCTGTCAAATTTAGTGTAATTCTATTCAGTGGTTTGGGCTGTAGCCGTGTTTAAAATGCATACAGTAAAATGCACTGGGAAAACGTGTTTTATCACACACGCACCTGTTTCTCAGCCTCTGCTTCAAGAATCACCCCAAAACATTCCGGACTGCAGCTGAAGTGAGTGGCAAACTAGTTTTGACAATTTAGTGAAGATTCATCAAACAGCTCCAAAGATATTAGCAACACATGTAAAACAAGTAAGGCTTCCATAGAGTTTCTAGATGTATTGGTGTACATAGAAAAGAACGTATTACAGACAACATTACATAGAAAGCCTAGAGCAACCAATAGTATCCTACATGGATCGAGTTTTCACCCAAGGTCACTTATAAAAAGTATTCCATATGGGGAATTTGTTCAAATCAAAAGAAATTGCTCAAATGAACAAGATATGGACACCAAATTTAGGGAAACAAAACAGAGATTTTTAAAGAGAGGATACAAATTGAGAGAGGAGAACCAAGGAGAGGCAAAGGCAAGAGTAAAAACACGAGCACAGGTATTGGTGAAAAACAAAAAAGTGTCACATGAGACAGTGATATAAACTGATGAGATAACACTTATCTTAGATTAAAGCAAAGATAATCAACAGATATTGAATATTCTAAACAGGCATTGGTATATGATCAAAAGGGATGGTGATATTGGACAGAAAGTTGGTACTCGTCCATCAGTCACATACAGGAAAGTGCCATCATTGAAGGACATATTAGTGAGAAGTCATTTTGAGACCCCAATAATTTCTAATTGGTTAGTAGATGGCAATAAGGTTTTCTATTGTTGCAACAAGTGCAAAGCATGAAAAACTGGTTGCAATAAAAAGACAGTGACAGACATTCGGGGTAATGAGATCCCGATTAAAGATAGAATTACATGTGAAACAACTTTTGTTGTATATGTCATAGAATGCTTGTGTGGTCTAAGATACGTTGGCAGTACCTTCTTCCCCCTGAAGAAGCGTATTTTGTAGCACATTAGGGCAGTACAAAATGATAATAATAACTATGCCATGGCCAAACATTTAAAAAGTCATCCAGAATCAGATTGGTTATATATGAGATAATATGGCATTGCAACAATAAAAAAACAAGAATGTGGAGGGGACAGAGTTCAGAAATTGAGACGTTTAGAATCCAGGTACATCATTAGATTAAAAATGAAGACTCCATTTGGGATTAACGGCGATGAGGAATTATATTGTCACCCGTTGTGCTGCCATTTGATGGAGTTTGTTTTGACCAATGACTTTGTGTTTCACCACTGCGCATATTAGTTGCTCAATGTTCACCAGTAGCACATGGTATGTTTTGTTCAGTTTAGCCGCCTATGGGCTTTGACATGGCATTAGCCATTACTTTCTGTATTCAGTTTAGCCGCCTATGGGCTTTGACATTGCATTAGTCATTACATTCTGTATTCTGCCTATTGGCTTTCACATTGCATTAGCCATTACATTCTGTATTCTGCCTATTGGCTTTGACATGCTGTATCCAGTCTAGCCGCCTATTGGCTTTGACATTGCATTCCTATTGGCTTTGACATGATGTATTCAGTTTAGCTGCCTATTGACTTTGACATGCTATTAGATATTCTGCCTATGGGCTTTGACATGATATTATATATTGCATTTTGTATTCATCTCAGCTGCCTATTGGCTTTGACATGATATTATACATTGCATTTTGTATTCAGCTCAGCTGCCTATGGGCTTTGACATGATATAAGACATTGCATTTTGTATTCAGCTTAGATGCTTATTGGCTTTGACATGACACTAGACATTGCATTTGATATTTAGGTTAGCTGCCCATTGCCTTTAACGTGGAGTTAGACATTGCAGTTGAGAATCCAAGCTGTATTTTTCCAAGCTGTGTTTTTGCACAAGATGAACCAAGATGTTTTGTTCTCACAGTAGACTAGACATGATAAGAGAGAGTACATGGGTGTTGTTTTTTCTTCGCTTGAGCTTGGGAACAGGAGTAGTCTTGGAGACCTGGCCAGTCTCCAAAAGGCTTGCTCAGTTTCCCAGGTCGGAGAGGAGGGGGCACACCTTTGTAACGAATGTAACAGGCTGCAGAGGGTCAGATTCGAATCTGCCGGACCTCGTGCTGGAGCTTGGCGCCAGCTGCCAGCAATCCCGTGTGGGTAGATGAATCTCTTTCTCGCGGCTGACAGGGGTCATCAGCTTGCAGACCTTAGAAAGATGAAGCTGTAGATAGTTCCCACACGGTGAAGTATTTGTTTTGCTTTGCATTCAATATCTTATAAATATAACCTGCTGTGTATATTGCAAACTGATATATTTTGTTTGATTAACGCGGACTTGAAAGCTACTAATTCGTCATTCATAAATATTGTGGTTGGGGAAGAATTAACAACAATAAAAGTCTTCTTTGACCTCAGAAGTGCATTTCTGTTGTGTTATGTTAGTGCTTAGAAACTAAATAAGAGGAAAGCACTACAATTGGTACCAGGAGTCGTGGGGTCGGTCATTAAGAGGTGATTAAGAGGGTGTTGACGAGTTGGTAGATTTCTAAGTGCACACTTTAAAAGTGTAATTGTTTTTGTTGTTTGGAGAATTACAGAAATTGTTTTTTTTTTAGAATCACAGTAGCACGGCAGACCATGTCTGGGAATGCATGTATTGGTAAACTGCCTGATGGTGCTACGAAAAACTGTGAATTGTTTTCTGTTTGGGGAATTACAGAAGAAAATGCATGTGTAGCTAAAATGCCTGATGGTGTTTTGAGAAATAATTTCCGTTGTACATATGTAGAAAAAGTGTCTTTTGGAAGTAATGATGACAGAAAGGTCTGGATACCTTTATCTGCTTACAGAGAAATGCAGGAGAAATGTAGGAAGTTGGAACATGAAAATAGGAATTTACGTGAGCAAATTAGCCCGACTGAAAGTTATAGAAAGGCTGTTTTTGAAGAATCTTTCTTGTCCCATTCCAGTAATGAGGGGGTTAAGACAGCTCCGAGCTGCACTGAGTTTTCGTGTGAGCCAGGGTTTTTGGCAGACAAAATGCATTCCTTAACTGATAACACGGACGAGAGACCAGAATGTGATTTACGAGTTACCGTTGCAAAATGCACAAGTAAAACGAAGGATTTTAGACACCCCGAGTTTCATTAGCTTGTTTGATTTTTGGAAACAGAAAAGCCCTCATTTGAGTGAAATCCTAACACTTTTGTATATGGTCACTGTGAAAAATTATATGCAGCTGCGCGCTTGTGATTTGGCAAATGAAATAATGCAGACTTCAGGTTTCTGCGCAGTGCAAGAAGGAAATACTTATGTACATGTAAATCAAGAACAAGGAAAGAAAATAGTGCCCCTAGCTAGAATCATACAATGGATCTGGTACTTGCAAGACAGGGCTAGAGTACCACAGATAAAAGAGTCCCCAATGAAGTTGAGTGCACCATTTGAATTCGTGTCCACTGAAGATAAAAAGCATGTTTGTTTTACTAATGATTCATTGACTGAAATGTTGTTTTCTGGCACAGTAGAAGGAACAGCGTTGTATAATGTGTGTCAGATTTTAAAGCAAGAGCTACGTGAGATGTGTCATTTTTACGCTGATTTTTGGTCCATTGCTAATGTTTTAGCACCTAACTGGTTCAATTACCTTGCAGATGTTAATGAGAAAAATTCAGAGAGAGAAGTGTACACCCAGAATTCTGCCTTAGTGGGGATGGCTAAGTGGGTGCCCCAGAAATGTGAACAGCTGAGAGAAAAAGCCACTTACAGGTGGGCAGAGATGAGAGAGATGCACATTCCCCTAGATTTAATAAAAACTGTGCAGCACGCACAAAAGCAATCTGTCATGCAAGCAGTCACAGAGCAGTTGGGGAGAGGAAAGTTACCAGAACAGAAATGGCAAATTGATCAGGTTTTAGGGAGAGTGATTGTTGCAAATTACCAAGGAAAAATCGAAATTATGCTGATACCTAGAAAAGAATCTGATTTATTCATACAAATTGGAGACAGAATGGCCCAAATTGGCAAAAGTGCAGTGAATGGAGGTTTGTTAAAGAAGGAGTCTGCCCCAGCCCTTCTGACAGTGCAAGAAAAGGGAAGCTGTGGTGCAGCAGATAAAAACCTAAGTGCTGATGTGTGGGCTGAAGCCCCAAGTGATCCTCCAGAACCTGCAGAAAATATAACAAAGGGCCCCAAAAACGTCCTGCTGATTATAAAACAGGGAAAGAAAGAGGAAGGGTGCAGTTTAAATGAAAAATGTTATTTGCAAGAAAAGTCATACTTGTTTCTTTTGCAGATCCTACCACGTTTCACCACTGTCCCTGAGTGTGCTGTGTGGTCCCCCTTCCGGTGTTTGCGTGTGGGGTCGGGGAAGGGACCGAATCCCCAACCTGAACCTGGCTGAGTAAAGTGCCAGCACCATGGATCCATTTTGCGCAAACTGCGCCTTCAGTTCAAGTTCAACTTGTTTGATTGCATTCTTCCACTGGAACTAAGCTGTGTTTTTTTTTTTTCCCCTCTCGTATGGAACTCTGACTTTTGCTTATCTTCCAGCAAACCTTTCAGGTGGACCGTGCACCTTTACATGAGCAGAACTCATGCCACATCAAATTGCTAACACTGTTGAACTAGAGACTCATTCAGAGTACAAATTGCCCAGTCTTTTCTGTATAGATGTATCTGATGTGAAAGGTTATGAGATCAATGTGTTAATTCACTTCTATTGCTTTACAGGGATTGCTTTGGACATTCAAATGTGACTTGCTGATAATGTTTTTTTTTTTTGTGCTGATGTTTTTTTTGTTTTTTGTTTGAAACAAGAGATATGTGAAACAAAAATTCATTGGTCAAAGGGCGGAATGTACTGCCATTTGATGGAGTTTGTTTTGACCAATGACTTTGTGTTTCACCACTGCACATATTAGTTGCTCAATGTTCACCAGTAGCACATGGTATGTTTTGTTCAGTTTAGCCGCCTATGGGCTTTGACATGGCATTAGCCATTACTTTCTGTATTCAGTTTAGCCGCCTATCGGCTTTGACATTGCATTAGTCATTACATTCTGTATTCTGCCTATTGGCTTTGACATTGCATTAGCCATTACATTCTGTATTCTGCCTATTGGCTTTGACATGCTGTATCCAGTCTAGCCGCCTATTGGCTTTGACATTGCATTCCTATTGGCTTTGACATGATGTATTCAGTTTAGCTGCCTATTGACTTTGACATGCTATTAGATATTCTGCCTATGGGCTTTGACATGATATTATATATTGCATTTTGTATTCAGCTCAGCTGCCTATTGGCTTTGACATGATATTATACATTGCATTTTGTATTCAGCTCAGCTGCCTATGGGCTTTGACATGATATAAGACATTGCATTTTGTATTCAGCTTAGATGCTTATTGGCTTTGACATGATACTAGACATTGCATTTGATATTTAGGTTAGCTGCCCATTGCCTTTAACGTGGAGTTAGACATTGCAGTTGAGAATCCAAGCTGTATTTTTCCAAGCTGTGTTTTTGCACAAGATGAACCAAGATGTTTTGTTCTCACAGTAGACTAGACATGATAAGAGAGAGTACATGGGTGTTGTTTTTTCTTCGCTTGAGCTTGGGAACAGGAGTAGTCTTGGAGACCTGGCCAGTCTCCAAAAGGCTTGCTCAGTTTCCCAGGTCGGAGAGGAGGGGGCACACCTTTGTAACGAATGTAACAGGCTGCAGAGGGTCAGATTCGAATCTGCCGGACCTCATGCTGGAGCTTGGCGCCAGCTGGCAGCAATCCCGTGTGGGTAGATGAATCTCTTTCTCGCGGCTGACAGGGGTCATCAGCTTGCAGACCTTAGAAAGATGAAGCTGTAGATAGTTCCCACACGGTGAAGTATTTGTTTTGCTTTGCATTCAATATCTTATAAATATAACCTGCTGTGTATATTGCAAACTGATATATTTTGTTTGATTAACTCGGACTTGAAAGCTACTAATTCGTCATTCATAAATATTGTGGTTGGGGAAGAATTAACAACAATAAAAGTCTTCTTTGACCTCAGAAGTGCATTTCTGTTGTGTTATGTTAGTGCTTAGAAACTAAATAAGAGGAAAGCACTACACCCGTAAATATAAATGGCACATAGAAAGAGACATTTTCATACAAAGGATTAATTGCACCATTGGTTAAGAATAGTGTTGTTACTAACTACAACATAGGAGAAATTAAATTGATGTATGTTGATGGAGTACTAGACCCATAAATTTAATTGGACCAAGAAATGTAATAGCAACATAATGGGCATGAAATAAGAATGATGTGATAAATGGTATAATGTTATTGTGGATACATATGTGTTGTCAATAGATGTAGTGACATATAAGAATAGAGGCTGTGGCTAGAATAAGCAAAAAGTAGTTTTTTTTATCTTTTTATTTTTCCTTATATTATTTACTTTTTTAGAAAAATGTATATAAGAATGATGTAATTGCACTTAAGTTTTTGTTATGACTTGGGGTTTTTTAACCTTTTTTTCATAAGTTTAACTTTGTTAACTACATATCCCAGAATGCCATATAAAGGCAGGTTGAGATAAACAGTATATATAGCTCAAAATGGACTGATGTATCACCGTGATCAAGACCTTGTAGGTTGAAACGCGTAGGTGGTTGTTGGGGGTATCACTTTGCACATTAAAAGAAGAATTGACAATCCTGTGAGTGCTGCATCGTTGAACGAGTGTCAAAGTTGTGTGGTGAATATATATCTATATATATATATACATATATATATATATATATAGACATAAATTACCTAGTGGCGATCACCACTAGGTAGTTATAGTTAAGACCTAGCCTCTATAGAAAAAGCATTTTTTTTGCTAATAACTTTTGGGCCGTTTGAATAATCTTGACAAAATTTTCCAAGAAATTAGGATGCTCTGTTGTCTGGAAAGTTTTGGGGTGATCCATCACGCTGGGGCCGAGAAAAAGGGGTGGTCCCAAAATGTGTTTTTCCCATTGAGATTTTGAACAGCAATAGTGTCCAAAATACTTAACGGAATTACACCAAAGAAAGGTAACTCTTGCTCCAAAAAGAGCTGTGTTTGATATCTGGTGTAAATCCGTTCAGTAGTTTTTGAGAAATTAGAGAAAACCTAAATTTGTATATATATATATAAAGGGACACAAAGGCTTCGCAAACGCTCCATATCCATATCTAACAAAGAAGTGTTGGCAGCCATGTTGTGACTCGGTTTCGGCCAAGTCCCAGAAAACGATGAAAAAAAACAAAAGGGGCCAGGGTAGGGATCCCTTTAACCTTTTACGTGCGGGCGTCGGCCACTGGCCGACGCCCACACTCCCTCCCTGGTGCGGGTCACGACCAGTGGCCGACACCAGGGAGGGGGTTAAAAATCCTCCGGTGCAATGCATTTTTTTATTTTTTATTTTTTATTTTTCCCGTGGGAGATGCGGAAGAACTTCCGCGTCTCCATCCCGTCCCCCTCCCGCCCCCTTATGACGTCAGCGCGCCGCGAGGCGTGCTGACGTCACAGTTTTTCCCCACCGGAGAAGAAGAGAAGCAGGTAAGCATTCTCTTTTTCTCCGGTGGGGAAAAAAAGGCCAAAACGGCCTCCCCAGATGCCAGGGAGGCATCGATGGAAAGGGGAGGCTCTCCCCTTTCCATCAATGCCTCCCTGGCACCGTTTCCTGGCCATGGATCGCAGCCGCGCATGGCCAGGAAACGCCCCTAGGCACCAGGGATCTTCTTTGAGGGGGTCGGCCCCCTAGTAAAAGGGCCGCCCCCCCCGGGGGCAATATTATTAGATTTTTACTGTTTTGGGGGGCGATCGCGCCCCCCACAAGTTAAAAAAAAATATATAAAATGTTTTCAAAAAAGAAAACAAAATGGCGGGGTCGGCCCTTAGAACACGGGCCGACCCCAGGGGCAAAAATAAACGTGTAGTTTTGCCTGGGGGGGGGAGATCGCCCCCCCAGGGTAAAAAAAACAGAAAAAAAAACACATTGTTGGTGGTCAGCCCTTAGGGTGACCATCAATGGGGCCATTTCTTTTTTTATACGTGTGCTTTGCCAAGGGCAAGCACACATGTATAAAAAAAAAAAGGTTTGTGACATGAGTGTCTTGTTTTTTCTCTCTCTCTCTCTCATATATATTAATGATCATATAGAGACCCATCCGTCCATAACATTTCGTAAAGCACGTTCTTTGGGAGACTATCTAACCAGAAGCTATTTTTCAGTAAAAACTAATACATCTTGGTTGAGCCAAAAAAGTTTGGGATTTTGGAAATGTGGCCATTGTAAGGCCTGTAAGTATGCTCAAAATACACATAAATACCAAACTTTTGATGGCCGTCAGTGCGAGATCAAAGACCGGATCACATGTGACACTGAATTTGTGATTTATGTCATTGAATGTGGATGCCAAAAAAAATATATTGGAAGTACCATTCATAAGTTAAAAGTTAGGTTCTTTCAACACTTTAGAGCCATAAAAAATCAAGATAAAACCTATCCTCTGGCCAAACATTTTTGGGAAGCACACAAAGGAGAATGTGGTACTCTAGCTTTTTATGGTATCAAACATATTAAAAACAATCCCAGAGGCGGCAATAGAACGCTTGAGCTCAGACAAATGGAATCCAAGATGATTTTACTATTGGGCTCTGAGTCCCCATTGGGGCACAATCTTGATGCTGAGCTCCATGTTCATCTTAGATGAGAATACTTTGTTTATTGCTTTTAGTTATACCTTAAAAAGAGACTCCCTATGTTTTCTAACTTTAAAAACAGTAGTGCTATTTTAGCAGTATGTTACTTACATTCCCCTTTTGGGAAGATGGGTGAGAAGATCATAATTAACTTAGATGAACATGCCATGATGGAATTTGTAAAGTGGATATGACTGATTAACTTTTCTTATTTTGAGTTCATACTACAGTCTGATGAAATTTAGATGGAATAAGTTCGTATACACATCTGCTCTGTGCCATTGATGATGGCTGTTTGATTTTATTCCCCTGTAACTTGGCGAATGTAGAATATTAAATATCATCTATAGAGATATATAAATATATATAGATTATAATATGGACCAAGAGATTAATAGAACTGGTTGCTTTAATTGGAGTTTTTGCAACACTTTAATGCACTTTATATGCTCTTTTGCACTTATTATTAGTTTACATTTTCAGCACTTTGCACTTTTTGCTAAGGCCCTTTTTTTAAATACAACCTATCCACATGAGTGTCTATGGAATCACCTATTATACAGATAAGGATAGTGAGGAATCAGATTTGATTATATAGGCATTAGATGTACACTATAGCATTACAATACAATCATTGTTATTGTCAAACATAATTTTAATACAGGATATTAATTAGTTATTAATAACTATTTATACATATAACGAATGATAATTTAAATATTGAAAAATTGAAAAATATGATATTATAGTTCCTTCGTTTATATTTATACGGGCATTTTTCCTGCTATTTGAGTATTGTTCTTATATGATCAAACATTATGAATTATTGGAAGCTAATGTCTTTTTGCCTATTATATTTATTATTTAATATTTATTATTTAGGACTTTCTAATCTCAATTCTGATCTTATCTGTGAAAATTAATATTAATGTAGGTTCATCCTTTGATTAAGCGTTGTATTTAAATAATCATTATTACATACTTCAAGATGGCCGCCGCTTTTTTAGTACACTATAGTGTTATGGAAACAAATGAAGGACTTAAAAGTTGTATGAAATTGATGTCGGCTGAGTAGCCAAACTGTCCAGTAGAAGGCGTTTTGCCGAAACGCGTTGACAGACATTTTACTTGGGACTCTGGATTACCTGTACAAGAAAATAAACTCATGAACTAAATACGAGCGCTCTGGAATTAATTGATTTCGAGATTTGGGAGATACGTGATGGGATCGGTGCAGCCGTCAGATGGCTAACAGTCCATCTGTTGAAGAAATAATATGTATATATTTTTTTTTCAGGACAAGCATTGCAGCGCCCATGCACCGCTTTTCTGACTTGTTGGTGTGTTTCTGGGCTTCTAACAACGCCCACCTCACGCCCATCACTACCACTCGTTCGTGGGCTTGCCCTTCAAAAATCCTTTGATTACATTGGAAAATGGTTTACCTTTGTCCCTCCTTGCGGAGGTTTTGTTACCGCCTTGGCCATCGCCCCTGGTACATGGCTAATTGCACTTTTGCTGTTACGTTTAACTGCGAGCGAACTTCTTTTCCTTTTGTGTATCTCTTCACATGATGCTCATGGTGGCCGTGGCGCTGTGAATCGGCTCTCTTATGTGAAAGAGTTTAACTTTCAATTATCAATTTATGTGGCAAGAAAAGTTGGGTTAGGAGTTTATAACGCTAATAGCTCTAACTCGAGCAGATGCGAGACCCATTGCATTGTAAATGCTTGTTTTTCTTTTGTGTGTTGTTTTATAATGGTGAACAATTTCACCGCACTCCACGAGGACCGTGATCAAGACTCCTTGGTGAGTTGAAACACGTTGGTGGTTATTGACTGCAATAAAATACACGTTTATTTGTACCTCGTGGAGTGCGGTGAAATTTTTCGGCACTACATAATTTCTAGATTGGTCTTCTCTGTCACTGGGCACCGGCAGTGGAGTGTGCCACCCAGCAACCCTTCAACCACTTTGTTTCTAAACATATATATATATATATATATATATATATATATATATATATATATATATATATATATATATTATTTTATATATATATATATATATATATATATATATATATATATATATATATATATATATATATATATATATATATATGCAACACAAATTGGTTAAAAAGATTGTTGCGCAGCGCACTCCACTGCCGGTGCTCAGTGATGGAGGAGAGCAACCTTGAAAATATTTTGTGAACAAGAATCTCACCGCACTCCACGAGGTTCAAATTTACATGTTTTATTGCAAGTATAAACAATGAAAGAAAAGAGGGACTCATTTACTGTGATCAAGACTCCTTGAGAGTAGAAACGCATACGTGTCTGTTGCTTGCAATAAAAGATGTCAATTTGAACCTCGTGGAGTGGGGTGAGATTCTTGTTCACACAATATATATATATATATATATATATATATATATATATATATATATATATATATATGCATGCATGCATGTCTTTTCTGTAGTGGCAGTTGCCATAAAGTAGCTGAGTGGATTAGTAAAGGCAAGCGTTACCTGCACTTTAAAACAAATGTAATGCCAGGGGGACTATGGAGATATGAGTGGCACTTTTGCTGGGTAGTACTGAGGGAATTAGAAGAAGAGGTAATGGGAGGCAGAGCACCAAAAATGACTGTTGCACAGGTTGTGTGGTAAGGTGAAGTAATACATTCTTTTTTTGTTTTTTTCAGTGTTTTCAGAGAATCTGCAGAATTGGAGAAGAAGCGAAGGTAAGGTGACGAGATTTCCTGTTGTACACAACAAACATACCCACAAGCAATTTTGTGACTATCTGCCTTCTACGTAGGCTAGTAATTTAGAGGGACAGTTTAGCCAGTTGCAGAGATGGCGTCTCGTTGGATGACTGCTGATCAAGCCCTAGCTCGGGTTATGGAGGACAGTTCTGATGTAGGCTCAGAGACTGAGACAGCAGACACTGAGACAGCATCTGAGGGAGAGGACAATGGGGCAGATTCTGGGAGTAATTTTTCAGTCGGCGGAGTCCCATCCGACGACACCTCTTCCAGTGAGTCTGAAGGAGACAATGACGACATCCGTGCTGTCCCTTCGCAAGCACATTCTGGGCAGCGGGACCACATTGGGTTAGCCGAACCCAGAGAGCATGTGCTTGCTGCCGCAAGCACAGAGAGTATGCTCTCTTGGCAGCCCCCCTGTTTGGTTCAGCCCCAAATTCCACCTTTTACTGGTGACGCTGGATGTAAAGTCGATACAGCTAACTTTTTGCCAGTCGACTACATCTATCTGTTTTTGGATGTTGACTTTCTTCAGAAAGTTGTGCAGCAAACAAATTTGCGTGCAGACCAATTTCTGAGGGAGTGCGGAGGCACTCTAGGGCCCCGTTCTAGGGCACGCCAGTGGACTCCCACTTCGCTGGCGGAGTTGAAGATATTTTTGGGCCTTACGCTCAAAATGGGGTTAGTGCAGAAACCCACCTTGCAGTCCTACTGGACGAGTCGCACGGTTTGGGTAACTCCCATCTTCGCACCATACATGAGCAGAGATCGTTTTTTGCTACTGCAGCGCATGCTGCATTTCAATGACAATTCTGCTGCATTGCCCCGGGACCATCCAGATCATGACAGGATGTTCAAAATTCGGCCTGTCGTGGAACATTTGTCTGCCAGGTTTCCAGAGATCTATGCTCCTGGAAAGAATATAGCAGTCGATGAGTCCTTGATCATGTACAAAGGACGGCTGCTTTTCAGACAGTACATTGCGAGCAAAAGAGCTCGCTATGGCATAAAGCTGTACATGCTGTGTGAGAGCTCTACTGGCTATGTGTACAGCTTGAGAGTGTATACAGGGAAGGATTCTACCCTAAACCCTGTAGGTTGCCCTCCCGTGTTAGGGGTCACAGGTAAGATTGGATGGGAACTTGTCCAGCCACTTCTTCACAAAGGTTATAACCTTTATGTGGACAATTTCTATACAGGAGTAGAGCTGTTCAGTGAGCTCTACAAAGCTGGCACTGTGCCCTGTGGTACAGTTCGTTGTAACTGCAAAGGATTCCCGCGGGAGCTTGTTTGCAAGAAGCTCCAGAAATCACAGAGTTCTGCATTGCGTTCTAACGAACTGCTCGCAGTCAAGTTCCTAGATAGGCGTGATGTATACGTGCTCACTACAATTCATGATGAGAGCACTTCTCCCATCACGGTTTGGGGTCAGATGGCCGAAGTCCACAAGCCCATCTGTATACTCGATTACAATAAGTACATGGGTGGAGTGGACAAGAACGACCAGGTTCTTCAACCATACAATGCGTGTCGTAAAACTCGCACTTGGTACAAGAAACTGTTTACCCACCTGATTCAGATGGCAACATATAATGCGTATGTTGTTTAACGTCAGACAACCACAGGAAGACTCATGACTTTCCTTGACTTCCAGTTGTCTGTAATTGAAAGCCTCACTGCTGTTACAGAAGAAGCAGCAGCCTCCACCTCATATGTTCTGGAGGATGTGGTAAGGCTGCAGGAGCGACACATTGCTGATCGCATACCTAAACACCCAAAAAGGATCGTCCATGTAGTCGCTGTAAAGTGTGCTCAAAGCATGGAAAGCGGCAGGAGAGTCGGTATTACTGTCCCCAGTGTCCATCACAACCAGGCCTCTGTATCCCTACTTGCTTTACGTTGTATCATACTAAAGCAAAGTTCTGGGAAATCGACTGAGGTTGAGCTGCTGTTGGGTAATCCTTTCAGTGGCAGTGCATGGATACCGAACGTCCATGGGCCACTGCTTCGTTAGGCAAGGAACCACAGAATTTTACTTCATCATGGACTTCCTTTTGGCGTGGTCGGTGTTCTGTTCAATTAACATGCATTATATTCCCCCTACTGCATATACTAGTGGACAGGACATATGCCACATTGACACGGAGTACCCTTTCTTCACCTGCATGTCTACCTTACTTTCAACTTTAGATATGCTCTCTCAGTTCGAGGAATCACTTTGTACGGCATACTTGGAAACCCCCAACTTGCTTCCACAAACTAGTATAGGTTCACTTGGCTATTATACAGGATTAGCCAGGACTCTGATGAGAACAGAGACATGGATGGGTAAGGAAAGCTTATGGTAGGAGTGCCTTCACAGGGTTATTGCACAGGTAGAAGGCAGATTGTAAAGGTAGTACAGATGTACATCATCTACACCTATGGATTCAAACCCATTGGTGCCATCCCAGCACTGAAGGAGAATGACTTGTATAGGTCAGTGTTTGACCTGCTTTTCATGTTCATCCTCCATCAGAACTTAGTAGATGTTCAGTTTGCTGTATAAGTGCATTATAGTCACATCACTGCACATAATGTTGGCTGGGACATATGCTACGTTCTCATGGACTCCCCTATGTACCAAACACTACCCTTTTTCATAGCCTATGACCTTCTCTTTAGGGAACATCATGAGAAATCCCCAGCATGTCTCCCTTAGTTTCAAAGGTAGATATGCTCACTCAGTTCGAGGAATCGCTTTGTACGGCATACTCGGACACCCCCAACTTGCATCCACAAACTGGAAGGAGTTGGATTTAGCACAGAGAGTGCGTTAAAGGCGCATGAAAAACATGTCTTCCTGAGCCTCAGGTGGCTGTCACAGGAGTCATTAGTAAAGGTTTGTTACGCATGCATTTGGTAATGTTAAGGAAGAAGGAGGCAGTTAGCCTATGACCTTCTCTTTAGGTAACAGCATGAGAAATCCCCAGCATGTCTCCCTTAGTTTCAAAGGTAGATATGCTCACTCAGTTCGAGGAATCGCTTTGTACGGCATACTCGGACACCCCCAACTTGCATCCACAAACTGGAAGGAGTTGGATTTAGCACAGAGAGTGCATTAAAGGCGCATGAAAAACATGTCTTCCTGAACCTCAGGTGGCTGTCACAGGAGTCATTAGTAAAGGTTTGTTACGCATGCATTTGGTAATGGTAAGGAAGATGGAGGCAGTTACTTGACAGGTGGTAAAATGTAGTCAAACTTATTCCGTTCTGTGGCGTGTGAATGTGATGGGCCCTTGTCTGGCAGCGGTAAGTTAATGTGAGTGCAGTGATTGGTTGGATTGGGCCCGTGGCTGGCGATATGAAAGGGTTGTTTGTTGTGAGTGAATGGCATGTGAATGGACCATAAAGAGGTTGGTGCCTGGACGCGGCTTTATGGCCCACCTTCAGAAGGCTTGGTTTCAATATTCAGATACTTTGATAAGTAATCATGCTTTGAAACCATAATTTCTGGAGGTGCTAAAACCAACCAGTGTGAGTGGTGGGTTAACTTTAACAAACTAGTACCAGGGGAGTCCAAGGGTGCAGGACTTGCGTGGCTCTCACCAGTTTTCCTTCACCCAGAATCCCCTTGAAATCACAAAATGTGCTTAAAAAACAAATTTTCCTTGCATTCCAATGAGCAGAAGTCCAGGGATCTGCAGGGATCCTCAAAATTCCTACCACCCAGTGTTTCCCCACTTGTCCTGATAAAAACACAACCCTGCTTGTGTGCCTGCGCCTAGTGCCTGCTTCAGGAATGAATCACTCCAGGGTTAACAGTAGACCTCAAGCAAGGACTACCATTGACCCTTGTGTGATCTATTCATGTGGCGGGCGCTAGGCCTACCCACACAAGTGAGGTATCATTTTTATCGGGAGACTTGGGGGAACGCTGGGTGGAAGGAAATTTGTGGCTCCTCTCAGATTCCAGAACTTTCTGTCACCGAAATGTGAGGAAACCTTTTTTTTTTAGCCACTTTTTGAGGTTTGCAAAGGATTCTGGGTAACAGAACCTGGTCAGAGCCCCGCAAGTCACCCCATCTTGGATTCCCCTAGGTCTCTAGTTTTCAAAAATGCACAGGTTTGGTAGGTTTCCCTAGGTGCCGGCTGAGCTAGAGGCCAAAATCTACAGGTAGGCACTTTGCAAAAAACACCTCTGTTTTCTTTCAAAACATTTGATGTGTCCACGTTGCGTTTTGGGGCATTTCCTGTCGCGGGCGCTAGGCCTACCCACACAAGTGAGGTATCATTTTTATCGGGAGACTTGGGGGAACGCTGGGTGGAAGGACATTTGTGGCTCCTCTCAGATTCCAGAACTTTCTGTCACCGAAATGTGAGGAAAACTTGTTTTTTTAGCCACTTTTTGAGGTTTGCAAAGGATTCTGGGTAACAGAACCTGGTCAGAGCCCCGCAAGTCACCCAATCTTGGATTCCACTAGGTCTCTAGTTTTAAAAAATGCACAAGTTTGGTAGGTTTCCCTAGGTGCCGGCTGAGCTAGAGGCCAAAATCTACAGGTAGGCACTTTGCAAAAAACACCTCTGTTTTCTTTCAAAAAATGTGATGTGTCCACGTTGCGTTTTGGGGCATTTCCTGTCGCAGGCGCTAGGCCTACCCACACAAGTGAGGTATCATTTTTATCAGGAGACTTGGGGGAACGCTGGGTGGAAGGAAATTTGTGGCTCCTCTCAGATTCCAGAACTTTCTGTCACCGAAATGTGAGGAAAACTTGTTTTTTTAGCCACTTTTTGAGGTTTGCAAAGGGTTCTGGGTAACAGCACCTGGTCAGAGCCACGCAAGTCACCCCATCTTGGATTCCCCTAGGTCTCTAGTTTTCAAAAATGCACAGGTTTGGTAGGTTTCCCTAGGTGCCGGCTGAGCTAGAGGCCAAAACATACAGGTAGGCACTTTGCAAAAAACACCTCTGTTTTCTTTCCAAAAATTTGATGTGTCCACGTTGCGTTTTGGGGCATTTCCTGTCACGGGCGCTAGGCCTACCCACACAAGTGAGGTATCATTTTTATCGGGAGACTTGGGGGAACGCTGGGTGGAAGGAAATTTGTGGCTCCTCTCAGATTCCAGAACTTTCTGTCACCGAAATGTGAGGAAAACTTGTTTTTTTAGCCACTTTTTGAGGTTTGCAAAGGATTCTGGGTAACAGAACCTGGTCAGAGCCCCGCAAGTCACCCAATCTTGGATTCCACTAGGTCTCTAGTTTTAAAAAATGCACAAGTTTGGTAGGTTTCCCTAGGTGCCGGCTGAGCTAGAGGCCAAAATCTACAGGTAGGCACTTTGCAAAAAACACCTCTGTTTTCTTTCAAAAAATTTGATGTGTCCACGTTGCGTTTTGGGGCATTTCCTGTCGCATGCGCTAGGCCCACCCACACAAGTGAGGTATCATTTTTATCAGGAGACTTGGGGGAACGCTGGGTGGAAGGAAATTTGTGGCTCCTCTCAGATTCCAGAACTTTCTGTCACCGAAATGTGAGGAAAACTTGTTTTTTTAGCCACTTTTTGAGGTTTGCAAAGGGTTCTGGGTAACAGCACCTGGTCAGAGCCACGCAAGTCACCCCATCTTGGATTCCCCTAGGTCTCTAGTTTTCAAAAATGCACAGGTTTGGTAGGTTTCCCTAGCTGCCGGCTGAGCTAGAGGCCAAAACCTACAGGTAGGCACTTTGCAAAAAACACCTCTGTTTTCTTTCCAAAAATTTGATGTGTCCACGTTGCGTTTTGGGGCATTTCCTGTCACGGGCGCTAGGCCTACCCACACAAGTGAGGTATCATTTTTATCGGGAGACTTGGGGGAACGCTGGGTGGAAGGACATTTGTGGCTCCTCTCAGATTCCAGAACTTTCTGTCACCGAAATGTGAGGAAAACTTGTTTTTTTTAGCCACTTTTTGAGGTTTGCAAAGGATTCTGGGTAACAGAACTTGGTCAGAGCCCCGCATGTCACCCCATCTTGGATTCCCCTAGGTCTCTAGTTTTCAAAAATGCACAGGTTTGGTAGGTTTCCCTAGGTGCCGGCTGAGCTAGAGGCCAAAATCTACAGGTAGGCACTTTGCAAAAAACACCTCTGTTTTCTTTCAAAACATTTGATGTGTCCACGTTGCGTTTTGGGGCATTTCCTGTCGCGGGCGCTAGGCCTACCCACACAAGTGAGGTATAATTTTTATCGGGAGACTTGGGGGAACGCTGGGTGGAAGGAAATTTGTGGCTCCTCTCAGATTCCAGAACTTTCTGTCACCGAATTGTGAGGAAAACTTGTTTTTTTAGCCACTTTTTGAGGTTTGCAAAGGATTCTGGGTAACAGAACCTGGTCAGAGCCCCGCAAGTCACCCCATCTTGGATTCCCCTAGGTCTCTAGTTTTCAAAAATGCACAGGTGTGGTAGGTTTCCCTAGGTGCCGGCTGAGCTAGAGGCCAAAACCTACAGGTAGGCACTTTGCAAAAAACACCTCTGTTTTCTTTCCAAAAATTTGATGTGTCCACGTTGCGTTTTGGGGCATTTCCTGTCACGGGCGCTAGGCCTACCCACACAAGTGAGGTATCATTTTTATCGGGAGACTTGGGGGAACGCTGGGTGGAAGGAAATTTGTGGCCCCTCTCAGATTCCAGAACTTTCTGTCACCGAAATGTGAGGAAACCTTTTTTTTTTAGCCACTTTTTGAGGTTTGCAAAGGATTCTGGGTAACAGAACCTGGTCAGAGCCCCGCAAGTCACCCCATCTTGGATTGCCCTAGGTCTCTAGTTTTCAAAAATGCACAGGTTTGGTAGGTTTCCCTAGGTGCCGGCTGAGCTAGAGGCCAAAATCTACAGGTAGGCACTTTGCAAAAAACACCTCTGTTTTCTTTCAAAAAATTTGATGTGTCCACGTTGCGTTTTGGGGCATTTCCTGTCACGGGCGCTAGGCCTACCCACACAAGTGAGGTATCATTTTTATCGGGAGACTTGGGGGAACGCTGGGTGGAAGGACATTTGTGGCTCCTCTCAGATTCCAGAACTTTCTGTCACCGAAATGTGAGGAAAACTTGTTTTTTTAGCCACTTTTTGAGGTTTGCAAAGGATTCTGGGTAACAGAACCTGGTCAGAGCCCCGCATGTCACCCCATCTTGGATTCCCCTAGGTCTCTAGTTTTCAAAAATGCACAGGTTTGGTAGGTTTCCCTAGGTGCCGGCTGAGCTAGAGGCCAAAATCTACAGGTAGGCACTTTGCAAAAAACACCTCTGTTTTCTTTCAAAACATTTGATGTGTCCACGTTGCGTTTTGGGGCATTTCCTGTCGCGGGCGCTAGGCCTACCCACACAAGTGAGGTATCATTTTTATCGGGAGACTTGGGGGAACGCTGGGTGGAAGGAAATTTGTGGCTCCTCTCAGATTCCAGAACTTTCTGTCACCGAAATGTGAGGAAAACTTGTTTTTTTAGCCACTTTTTGAGGTTTGCAAAGGATTCTGGGTAACAGAACCTGGTCAGAGCCCCGCAAGTCACCCCATCTTGGATTCCCCTAGGTCTCTAGTTTTCAAAAATGCACAGGTGTGGTAGGTTTCCCTAGGTGCCGGCTGAGCTAGAGGCCAAAATCTACAGGTAGGCACTTTGCAAAAAACACCTCTGTTTTCTTTCAAAACATTTGATGTGTCCACGTTGCGTTTTGGGGCATTTCCTGTCGCGGGCGCTAGGCCTACCCACACAAGTGAGGTATAATTTTTATCGGGAGACTTGGGGGAACGCTGGGTGGAAGGAAATTTGTGGCTCCTCTCAGATTCCAGAACTTTCTGTCACCGAATTGTGAGGAAAACTTGTTTTTTTAGCCACTTTTTGAGGTTTGCAAAGGATTCTGGGTAACAGAACCTGGTCAGAGCCCCGCAAGTCACCCCATCTTGGATTCCCCTAGGTCTCTAGTTTTCAAAAATGCACAGGTTTGGTAGGTTTCCCTAGGTGCCGGCTGAGCTAGAGGCCAAAATCTACAGGTAGGCACTTTGCAAAAAACACCTCTGTTTTCTTTCAAAACATTTGATGTGTCCACGTTGCGTTTTGGGGCATTTCCTGTCGCGGGCGCTAGGCCTACCCACACAAGTGAGGTATAATTTTTATCGGGAGACTTGGGGGAACGCTGGGTGGAAGGAAATTTGTGGCTCCTCTCAGATTCCAGAACTTTCTGTCACCGAATTGTGAGGAAAACTTGTTTTTTTAGCCACTTTTTGAGGTTTGCAAAGGATTCTGGGTAACAGAACCTGGTCAGAGCCCCGCAAGTCACCCCATCTTGGATTCCCCTAGGTCTCTAGTTTTCAAAAATGCACAGGTGTGGTAGGTTTCCCTAGGTGCCGGCTGAGCTAGAGGCCAAAACCTACAGGTAGGCACTTTGCAAAAAACACCTCTGTTTTCTTTCCAAAAATTTGATGTGTCCACGTTGCGTTTTGGGGCATTTCCTGTCACGGGCGCTAGGCCTACCCACACAAGTGAGGTATCATTTTTATCGGGAGACTTGGGGGAACGCTGGGTGGAAGGAAATTTGTGGCCCCTCTCAGATTCCAGAACTTTCTGTCACCGAAATGTGAGGAAACCTTTTTTTTTTAGCCACTTTTTGAGGTTTGCAAAGGATTCTGGGTAACAGAACCTGGTCAGAGCCCCGCAAGTCACCCCATCTTGGATTGCCCTAGGTCTCTAGTTTTCAAAAATGCACAGGTTTGGTAGGTTTCCCTAGGTGCCGGCTGAGCTAGAGGCCAAAATCTACAGGTAGGCACTTTGCAAAAAACACCTCTGTTTTCTTTCAAAAAATTTGATGTGTCCACGTTGCGTTTTGGGGCATTTCCTGTCACGGGCGCTAGGCCTACCCACACAAGTGAGGTATCATTTTTATCGGGAGACTTGGGGGAACGCTGGGTGGAAGGACATTTGTGGCTCCTCTCAGATTCCAGAACTTTCTGTCACCGAAATGTGAGGAAAACTTGTTTTTTTAGCCACTTTTTGAGGTTTGCAAAGGATTCTGGGTAACAGAACCTGGTCAGAGCCCCGCATGTCACCCCATCTTGGATTCCCCTAGGTCTCTAGTTTTCAAAAATGCACAGGTTTGGTAGGTTTCCCTAGGTGCCGGCTGAGCTAGAGGCCAAAATCTACAGGTAGGCACTTTGCAAAAAACACCTCTGTTTTCTTTCAAAACATTTGATGTGTCCACGTTGCGTTTTGGGGCATTTCCTGTCGCGGGCGCTAGGCCTACCCACACAAGTGAGGTATCATTTTTATCGGGAGACTTGGGGGAACGCTGGGTGGAAGGAAATTTGTGGCTCCTCTCAGATTCCAGAACTTTCTGTCACCGAAATGTGAGGAAAACTTGTTTTTTTAGCCACTTTTTGAGGTTTGCAAAGGATTCTGGGAAACAGAACCTGGTCAGAGCCCCGCAAGTCACGCCATCTTGGATTCCCCTAGGTCTCTAGTTTTCAAAAATGCACAGGTGTGGTAGGTTTCCCTAGGTGCCGGCTGAGCTAGAGGCCAAAACCTACAGGTAGGCACTTTGCAAAAAACACCTCTGTTTTCTTTCCAAAAATTTGATGTGTCCACGTTGCGTTTTGGGGCATTTCCTGTCACGGGCGCTAGGCCTACCCACACAAGTGAGGTATCATTTTTATCGGGAGACTTGGGGGAACGCTGGGTGGAAGGAAATTTGTGGCTCCTCTCAGATTCCAGAACTTTCTGTCACCGAAATGTGAGGAAACCTTTTTTTTTTAGCCACTTTTTGAGGTTTGCAAAGGATTCTGGGTAACAGAACCTGGTCAGAGCCCCGCAAGTCACCCCATCTTGGATTCCCCTAGGTCTCTAGTTTTCAAAAATGCACAGGTTTGGTAGGTTTCCCTAGGTGCCGGCTGAGCTAGAGGCCAAAATCTACAGGTAGACACTTTGCAAAAAACACCTGTTTTCTTTCAAAAAATTTGATGTGTCCACGTTGAGTTTTGGGGCATTTCCTGTCGCGGGCGCTAGGCCTACCCACACAAGTGAGGTATCATTTTTATCGGGAGACTTGGGGGAACGCTGGGTGGAAGGAAATTTGCGGCGCCTCTCAGATTCCAGAACTTTCTGTCACCGAAATGTGAGGAAAACTTGTTTTTTTAGCCACTTTTTGAGGTTTGCAAAGGATTCTGGGTAACAGAACCTGGTCAGAGCCCCGCAAGTCAACCCATCTTGGATTCCCCTAGGTCTCTAGTTTTCAAAAATGCACAGGTTTGGTAGGTTTCCCTAGGTGCCTGCTGAGCTAGAGGCCAAAATCTACAGGTAGGCACTTTGCAAAAAACACCTCTGTTTTCTTTCAAAAAATTTGATGTGTCCACGTTGCATTTTGGGGCATTTCCTGTCGCGGGCGCTAGGCCTACCCACACAAGTGAGGTATCATTTTTATCGGGAGACTTGGGGGAACGCTGGGTGGAAGGACATTTGTGGCTCCTCTCAGATTCCAGAACTTTCTGTCACCGAAATGTGAGGAAAACTTGTTTTTTTAGCCACTTTTTGAGGTTTGCAAAGGATTCTGGGTAACAGAACCTGGTCAGAGCCCCGCAAGTCACCCAATCTTGGATTCCACTAGGTCTCTAGTTTTAAAAAATGCACAAGTTTGGTAAGTTTCCCTAGGTGCCGGCTGAGCTAGAGGCCAAAATCTACAGGTAGGCACTTTGCAAAAAACACCTCTGTTTTCTTTCAAAAAATTTGATGTGTCCACGTTGCGTTTTGGGGCATTTCCTGTCGCAGGCGCTAGGCCTACCCACACAAGTGAGGTATCATTTTTATCAGGAGACTTGGGGGAACGCTGGGTGGAAGGAAATTTGTGGCTCCTCTCAGATTCCAGAACTTTCTGTCACCGAAATGTGAGGAAAACTTGTTTTTTTAGCCACTTTTTGAGGTTTGCAAAGGGTTCTGGGTAACAGCACCTGGTCAGAGCCACGCAAGTCACCCCATCTTGGATTCCCCTAGGTCTCTAGTTTTCAAAAATGCACAGGTTTGGTAGGTTTCCCTAGGTGCCGGCTGAGCTAGAGGCCAAAACCTACAGGTAGGCACTTTGCAAAAAACACCTCTGTTTTCTTTCCAAAAATTTGATGTGTCCACGTTGCGTTTTGGGGCATTTCCTGTCACGGGCGCTAGGCCTACCCACACAAGTGAGGTATCATTTTTATCGGGAGACTTGGGGGAACGCTGGGTGGAAGGAAATTTGTGGCTCCTCTCAGATTCCAGAACTTTCTGTCACCGAAATGTGAGGAAAACTTGTTTTTTTAGCCACTTTTTGAGGTTTGCAAAGGATTCTGGGTAACAGAACCTGGTCAGAGCCCCGCAAGTCACCCAATCTTGGATTTCACTAGGTCTCTAGTTTTAAAAAATGCACAAGTTTGGTAGGTTTCCCTAGGTGCCGGCTGAGCTAGAGGCCAAAATCTACAGGTAGGCACTTTGCAAAAAACACCTCTGTTTTCTTTCAAAAAATTTGATGTGTCCACGTTGCGTTTTGGGGCATTTCCTGTCGCAGGCGCTAGGCCTACCCACACAAGTGAGGTATCATTTTTATCAGGAGACTTGGGGGAACGCTGGGTGGAAGGAAATTTGTGGCTCCTCTCAGATTCCAGAACTTTCTGTCACCGAAATGTGAGGAAAACTTGTTTTTTTAGCCACTTTTTGAGGTTTGCAAAGGGTTCTGGGTAACAGCACCTGGTCAGAGCCACGCAAGTCACCCCATCTTGGATTCCCCTAGGTCTCTAGTTTTCAAAAATGCACAGGTTTGGTAGGTTTCCCTAGGTGCCGGCTGAGCTAGAGGCCAAAACCTACAGGTAGGCACTTTGCAAAAAACACCTCTGTTTTCTTTCCAAAAATTTGATGTGTCCACGTTGCGTTTTGGGGCATTTCCTGTCACGGGCGCTAGGCCTACCCACACAAGTGAGGTATCATTTTTATCGGGAGACTTGGGGGAACGCTGGGTGGAAGGAAATTTGTGGCCCCTCTCAGATTCCAGAACTTTCTGTCACCGAAATGTGAGGAAACCTTTTTTTTTTAGCCACTTTTTGAGGTTTGCAAAGGATTCTGGGTAACAGAACCTGGTCAGAGCCCCGCAAGTCACCCCATCTTGGATTGCCCTAGGTCTCTAGTTTTCAAAAATGCACAGGTTTGGTAGGTTTCCCTAGGTGCCGGCTGAGCTAGAGGCCAAAATCTACAGGTAGGCACTTTGCAAAAAACACCTCTGTTTTCTTTCAAAAAATTTGATGTGTCCACGTTGCGTTTTGGGGCATTTCCTGTCGCGGGCGCTAGGCCTACCCACACAAGTGAGGTATCATTTTTATCGGGAGACTTGGGGGAACGCTGGGTGGAAGGACATTTGTGGCTCCTCTCAGATTCCAGAACTTTCTGTCACCGAAATGTGAGGAAAACTTGTTTTTTTAGCCACTTTTTGAGGTTTGCAAAGGATTCTGGGTAACAGAACCTGGTCAGAGCCCCGCATGTCACCCCATCTTGGATTCCCCTAGGTCTCTAGTTTTCAAAAATGCACAGGTTTGGTAGGTTTCCCTAGGTGCCGGCTGAGCTAGAGGCCAAAATCTACAGGTAGGCACTTTGCAAAAAACACCTCTGTTTTCTTTCAAAACATTTGATGTGTCCACGTTGCGTTTTGGGGCATTTCCTGTCGCGGGCACTAGGCCTACCCACACAAGTGAGGTATCATTTTTATCGGGAGACTTGGGGGAACGCTGGGTGGAAGGAAATTTGTGGCTCCTCTCAGATTCCAGAACTTTCTGTCACCGAAATGTGAGGAAAACTTGTTTTTTTAGCCACTTTTTGAGGTTTGCAAAGGATTCTGGGTAACAGAACCTGGTCAGAGCCCCGCAAGTCACCCCATCTTGGATTCCCCTAGGTCTCTAGTTTTCAAAAATGCACAGGTGTGGTAGGTTTCCCTAGGTGCCGGCTGAGCTAGAGGCCAAAACCTACAGGTAGGCACTTTGCAAAAAACACCTCTGTTTTCTTTCCAAAAAATTGATGTGTCCACGTTGCGTTTTGGGGCATTTCCTGTCACGGGCGCTAGGCCTACCCACACAAGTGAGGTATCATTTTTATCGGGAGACTTGGGGGAACGCTGGGTGGAAGGAAATTTGTGGCTCCTCTCAGATTCCAGAACTTTCTGTCACCGAAATGTGAGGAAACCTTTTTTTTTAGCCACTTTTTGAGGTTTGCAAAGGATTCTGGGTAACAGAACCTGGTCAGAGCCCCGCAAGTCACCCCATCTTGGATAACCCTAGGTCTCTAGTTTTCAAAAATGCACAGGTTTGGTAGGTTTCCCTAGGTGCCGGCTGAGCTAGAGGCCAAAATCTACAGGTAGACACTTTGCAAAAAACACCTGTTTTCTTTCAAAAAATTTGATGTGTCCACGTTGAGTTTTGGGGCATTTCCTGTCGCGGGCGCTAGGCCTACCCACACAAGTGAGGTATCATTTTTATCGGGAGACTTGGGGGAACGCTGGGTGGAAGGAAATTTGCGGCGCCTCTCAGATTCCAGAACTTTCTGTCACCGAAATGTGAGGAAAACTTGTTTTTTTAGCCACTTTTTGAGGTTTGCAAAGGATTCTGGGTAACAGAACCTGGTCAGAGCCCCGCAAGTCACCCCATCTTGGATTCCCCTAGGTCTCTAGTTTTCAAAAATGCACAGGTTTGGTAGGTTTCCCTAGGTGCCTGCTGAGCTAGAGGCCAAAATCTACAGGTAGGCACTTTGCAAAAAACACCTCTGTTTTCTTTCAAAAAATTTGATGTGTCCACGTTGCGTTTTGGGGCATTTCCTGTCGCGGGCGCTAGGCCTACCCACACAAGTGAGGTATCATTTTTATCGGGAGACTTGGGGGAACGCTGGGTGGAAGGAAATTTGTGGCTCCTCTCAGATTCCAGAACTTTCTGTCACCGAAATGTGAGGAAAACTTGTTTTTTTAGCCACTTTTTAAGGTTTGCAAAGGATTCTGGGTAACAGAACCTGGTCAGAGCCCCGCATGTCACCCCATCTTGGATTCCTCTAGGTCTCTAGTTTTCAAAAATGCACAGGTTTGGTAGGTTTCCCTAGGTGCCGGCTGAGCTAGAGGCCAAAATCTACAGGTAGGCACTTTGCAAAAAACACCTCTGTTTTCTTTCAAAAAATTTGATGTGTCCATGTTGCGTTTTGGGGCATTTCCTGTCGCGGGCGCTAGACCTACCCACACAAGTGAGGTATCATTTTTATCGGGAGACTTGGGGGAACGCTGGGTGGAAGGAAATTTGTGGCTCCTCTCAGATTCCAGAACTTTCTGTCACCGAAATGTGAGGAAAACTTGTTTTTTTAGCCACTTTTTGAGGTTTGCAAATGATTCTGGGTAACAGAACCTGGTCAGAGCCCCGCATGTCACCCCATCTTGGATTCCCCTAGGTCTCTAGTTTTAAAAAATGCACAGGTTTGGTAGGGTTCCCTAGGTGCCGGCTGAGCTAGAGGCCAAAATCTACAGGTAGGCACTTTGCAAAAAACACCTCTGTTTTCTTTCAAAAAATTTGATGTGTCCACGTTGCGTTTTGGGGCATTTCCTGTTGCGGGCGCTAGGCCTACCCACACAAGTGAGGTATCATTTTTATCAGGAGACTTGGGGGAACGCTGGGTGGAAGGAAATTTGTGGCTCCTCTCAGATTCCAGAACTTTCTGTCACCGAAATGTGAGGAAAACTTGTTTTTTTAGCCACTTTTTGAGGTTTGCAAAGGATTCTGGGTAACAGCACCTGGTCAGAGCCCTGCAAGTCACCCCCTCTTGGATTCCCCTAGGTCTCTAGTTTTCAAAAATGCACAGGTTTGGTAGGTTTCCTTAGGTGCCGGCTGAGCTAGAGGCCAAAACCTACAGGTAGGCACTTTGCAATAAACACCTCTGTTTTCTTTCCAAAAATTTGATGTGTCCACGTTGCGTTTTGGGGCATTTCCTGTCACGGGCGCTAGGCCTACCCACACAAGTGAGGTATCATTTTTATCGGGAGACTTGGGGGAACGCTGGGTGGAAGGAAGTTTGTGGCTCCTCTCAGATTCCAGAACTTTCTGTCACCGAAATGTGAGGAAAACTTGTTTTTTTAGCCGCTTTTTGAGGTTTGCAAAGGATTCTGGGTAACAGAACCTGGACAGAGACCCGCATGTCACCCCATCTTGGATTCCCCTAGGTCTCTAGTTTTAAAAAATGCACAGGTTTGGTAGGTTTCCCTAGGTGCTGGCTGAGCTAGAGGCCAAAATCTACAGGTAGGCACTTTGCAAAAAACACCTCTGTTTTCTTTCAAAAAATTTGATGTGTCCACGTTGCGTTTTGGGGCATTTCCTGTCGCGGGCGCTAGGCCTACCCACACAAGTGAGGTATCATTTTTATCAGGAGACTTGGGGGAACGCTGGGTGCAAGGAAATTTGTGGCTCCTCTCAGATTCCAGAACTTTCTGTCACCGAAATGTGAGGAAAACTTGTTTTTTTAGCCACTTTTTGAGGTTTGCAAAGGATTCTGGGTAACAGCACCTGGTCAGAGCCCCGCAAGTCACCCCATCTTGGATTCCCCTAGGTCTCTAGTTTTCAAAAATGCACAGGTTTGATAGGTTTCCCTAGGTGCCGGCTGAGCTAGAGGCCAAAACCTACCGGTAGGCACTTTGCAAAAAACACCTCTGTTTTCTCTCCAAAAATTTGATGTGTCCACGTTGCGTTTTGGGGCATTTCCTGTCACGGGCGCTAGGCCTACCCACACAAGTGAGGTATAATTTTTATCGGGAGACTTGGGGGAACGCTGGGTGGAAGGAAATTTGTGGCTCCTCTCGGATTCCAGAACTTTCTGTCACCGAAATGTGAGGAAAACTTGTTTTTTTAGCTACTTTTTGAGGTTTGCAAAGGATTCTGGGTAACAGAACCTGGTCAGAGCCCCGCATGTCACCCCATCTTGGAATCCCCTAGGTCTCTAGTTTTCAAAAATGCACAGGTTTGGTAGGTTTCCCTAGGTGCCGGCTGAGCTAGAGGCCAAAATCTACAGGTAGGCACTTTGCAAAAAACACCTCTGTTTTCTTTCAAAAAATTGTATGTGTCCACGTTGCGTTTTGGGGCATTTCCTGTCGCGGGCGCTAGGCCTACCCACACAAGTGAGGTATCATTTTTATCAGGAGACTTGGGGGAACGCTGGGTGGAAGGAAATTTGTGGCTCCTCTCAGATTCCAGAACTTTCTGTCACCGAAATGTGAGGAAAACTTGTTTTTTTAGCCACTTTTTGAGGTTTGCAAAGGATTCTGGGTAACAGCACCTGGTCAGAGCCCCGCAAGTCACCCCATCTTGGATTCCCCTAGGTCTCTAGTTTTCAAAAATGCACAGGTTTTGGTAGGTTTCGCTAGGTGCCGGCTGAGCTAGAGGCCAAAACCTACAGGTAGGCACTTTGCAAAAAACACCTCTGTTTTCTTTCAAAAAATTTGATGTGTCCACGTTGCGTTTTGGGGCATTTCCTGTCACGGGCGCTAGGCCTACCCACACAAGTGAGGTATCATTTTTATCGGGAGACTTGGGGGAACGCCGGGTGGAAGGAAATTTGTTGCTCCTCTCAGATTCCACAACTTTCTGTCACCGAAATGTGAGGAAAACTTTTTTTTTTAGCCACTTTTTGAGGTTTGCAAAGGATTCTGGGTAACAGAACCTGGTCAGAGCCCCGCATGTCACCCCATCTTGGATTCCCCTAGGTCTCTAGTTTTCAAAAATGCACAGGTTTGGTAGGTTTCCCTAGGTGCCGGCTGAGCTAGAGGCCAAAACCTACAGGTAGGCACTTTGCAAAAAACACCTCTGTTTTCTTTCCAAAAATTTGATGTGTCCACGTTGCGTTTTGGGGCATTTCCTGTCACGGGCGCTAGGCCTACCCACACAAGTGAGGTATCATTTTCATCGGGAGACTTGGGGGAACGCTGGGTGGAAGGAAATTCGTGGCTCCTCTCAGATTCCAGAACTTTCTGTCACCGAAATGTCAGGAAAACTTGTTTTTTTAGCCACTTTTTGAGGTTTGCAAAGGATTCTGGGTAACAGAACCTGGTCAGAGCCCCGCATGTCACCCCATCTTGGAATCCCCTAGGTCTCTAGTTTTCAAAAATGCACAGGTTTGGTAGGTTTCCCTAGTTGCCGGCTGAGCTAGAGGCCAAAATCTACAGGTAGGCACTTTGCAAAAAACACCTCTGTTTTCTTTCAAAAAATTTGATGTGTCCATGTTGCGTTTTGGGGCATTTCCTGTCGCGGGCGCTATGCCTACCCACACAAGTGAGGTATCATTTTTATCTGGAGACTTGGGGGAACGTTGGGTGGAAGGAAATTTGTGGCTCGTCTCAGATTCCAGAACTTTCTGTCACCGAAATGTGAGGAAAACTTTTTTTTTTAGCCACTTTTTGAGGTTTGCAAAGGATTCTGGGTAACAGCACCTGGTCAGAGCCCTGCAAGTCACCCCATCTTGGATTCCCCTAGGTCTCTAGTTTTCAAAAATGCACAGGTTTGGTAGGTTTCCCTAGGTGCCGGCTGAGCTAGAGGCCAAAACCTACAGGTAGGCACTTTGCAAAAAACACCTCTGTTTTCTTTCCAAAAATTTGATGTGTCCACGTTGCGTTTTGGGGCATTTCCTGTCACGGGCGCTAGGCCTACCCACACAAGTGAGGTATCATTTTTATCGGGAGACTTGGGGGAACGCTGGGTGGAAGGAAATTCGTGGCTCCTCTCAGATTCCAGAACTTTCTGTCACCGAAATGTGAGGAAAACTTGTTTTTTTAGCCACTTTTTGAGGTTTGCAAAGGATTCTGGGTAACAGAACCTGGTCAGAGCCCCACATGTCACCCCATCTTGGAATCCCCTAGGTCTCTAGTTTTCAAAAATGCACAGGTTTGGTAGGTTTCCCTAGTTGCCGGCTGAGCTAGAGGCCAAAATCTACAGGTAGGCACTTTGCAAAAAACACCTCTGTTTTCTTTAAAAAAATTTGATGTGTCCACGTTGCGTTTTGGGGCATTTCCTGTCGCGGGCGCTAGGCCTACCCACACAAGTGAGGTATCATTTTTATCAGGAGACTTGGGGGAACGCTGGGTGGAAGGAAATTTGTGGCTCCTCTCAGATTCCAGAACTTTCTGTCACCGAAATGTGAGGAAAACTTGTTTTTTTAGCCACTTTTTGAAATTTGCAAAGGATTCTGGGTAACAGAACCTGGTCAGAGCCCCGCAAGTCACCCCATCTTGGATTCCCCTAGGTCTCTAGTTTAAAAAAATGCACAGGTTTGGTAGGTTTCCCTAGGTGCCGGCTGAGCTAGAGGCCAAAATCTACAGGTAGGCACTTTGCAAAAAACACCTCAGTTTTCTTTCAAAAAATTTGATGTGTCCACGTTGCGTTTTGGGGCATTTCCTGTCGCGGGCGCTAGGCCTACCCACACAAGTGAGGTATCATTTTTATCAGGAGACTTGGGGGAACGCTGGGTGGATGGAAATTTGTGGCTCCTCTCAGATTCCAGAACTTTCTGTCACCGAAATGTGAGGAAAACTTGTTTTTTTAGCCACTTTTTGAGGTTTGCAAAGGATTCTGGGTAACAGCACCTGGTCAGAGCCCTGCAAGTCACCCCATCTTGGATTCCCCTAGGTCTCTAGTTTTCAAAAATGCACAGGTTTGGTAGGTTTCCCTAGGTGCCGGCTGAGCTAGAGGCCAAAACCTACAGGTAGGCACTTTGCAAAAAACACCTCTGTTTTCTTTCCAAAAATGTGATGTGTCCACGTTGCGTTTTGGGGCTTTTCCTGTCGCGGGCGCTAGGCCTACCCACACAAGTGAGGTATCATTTTTATCAGGAGACTTGGGGGAACGCTGGGTGGAAGGAAATTTGTGGCTCCTCTCAGATTCCAGAACTTTCTGTCACCGAAATGTGAGGAAAACTTTTTTTTTTTGCCACTTTTTGAGGTTTGCAAAGGATTCTGGGTAACAGAACCTGGTCAGAGCCCCGCAAGTCACCCCATCTTGGATTCCCCTAGGTCTCTAGTTTTCAAAAATGCACAGGTTTGGTAGGTTTCCCTAGGTGCCGGCTGAGCTAGAGGCCAAAACCTACAGGTAGGCACTTTGCAAAAAACACCTCTGTTTTCTTTCCAAAAATTTGATGTGTCCACGTTGCGTTTTGGGGCATTTCCTGTCACGGGCGCTAGGCCTACCCACACAAGTGAGGTATAATTTTTATCGGGAGACTTGGGGGAACGCTGGGTGGAAGGAAATTTGTGGCTCCTCTCAGATTCCAGAACTTTCTGTCACCGAAATGTGAGGAAAACTTGTTTTTTTAGCCACTTTTTGAGGTTTGCAAAGGATTCTGGGTAACAGCACCTGGTCAGAGCCCTGCAAGTCACCCCATCTTGGATTCCCCTAGGTCTCTAGTTTTCAAAAATGCACAGGTTTGGTAGGTTTCCCTAGGTGCCGGCTGAGCTAGAGGCCAAAACCTACAGGTAGGCACTTTGCAAAAAACACCTCTGTTTTCTTTCCAAAAATGTGATGTGTCCACGTTTCGTTTTGGGGCTTTTCCTGTCACGGGCGCTAGGCCTACCCACACAAGTGAGGTATCATTTTTATCGGGAGACTTGGGGGAACGCTGGGTGGAAGGAAATTTGTTGCTCCTCTCAGATTCCACAACTTTCTGTCACCGAAATGTGAGGAAAACTTTTTTTTTTAGCCACTTTTTGAGGTTTGCAAAGGATTCTGGGTAACAGAACCTGGTCAGAGCCCCGCATGTCACCCCATCTTGGATTCCCCTAGGTCTCTAGTTTTCAAAAATGCACAGGTTTGGTAGGTTTCCCTAGGTGCCGGCTGAGCTAGAGGCCAAAACCTACAGGTAGGCACTTTGCAAAAAACACCTCTGTTTTCTTTCCAAAAATTTGATGTGTCCACGTTGCGTTTTGGGGCATTTCCTGTCACGGGCGCTAGGCCTACCCACACAAGTGAGGTATCATTTTCATCGGGAGACTTGGGGGAACGCTGGGTGGAAGGAAATTCGTGGCTCCTCTCAGATTCCAGAACTTTCTGTCACCGAAATGTGAGGAAAACTTGTTTTTTTAGCCACTTTTTGAGGTTTGCAAAGGATTCTGGGTAACAGAACCTGGTCAGAGCCCCGCATGTCACCCCATCTTGGAATCCCCTAGGTCTCTAGTTTTCAAAAATGCACAGGTTTGGTAGGTTTCCCTAGTTGCCGGCTGAGCTAGAGGCCAAAATCTACAGGTAGGCACTTTGCAAAAAACACCTCTGTTTTCTTTCAAAAAATTTGATGTGTCCATGTTGCGTTTTGGGGCATTTCCTGTCGCGGGCGCTATGCCTACCCACACAAGTGAGGTATCATTTTTATCGGGAGACTTGGGGGAACGTTGGGTGGAAGGAAATTTGTGGCTCGTCTCAGATTCCAGAACTTTCTGTCACCGAAATGTGAGGAAAACTTTTTTTTTTAGCCACTTTTTGAGGTTTGCAAAGGATTCTGGGTAACAGCACCTGGTCAGAGCCCTGCAAGTCACCCCATCTTGGATTCCCCTAGGTCTCTAGTTTTCAAAAATGCACAGGTTTGGTAGGTTTCCCTAGGTGCCGGCTGAGCTAGAGGCCAAAACCTACAGGTAGGCACTTTGCAAAAAACACCTCTGTTTTCTTTCCAAAAATTTGATGTGTCCACGTTGCGTTTTGGGGCATTTCCTGTCACGGGCGCTAGGCCTACCCACACAAGTGAGGTATCATTTTTATCGGGAGACTTGGGGGAACGCTGGGTGGAAGGAAATTCGTGGCTCCTCTCAGATTCCAGAACTTTCTGTCACCGAAATGTGAGGAAAACTTGTTTTTTTAGCCACTTTTTGAGGTTTGCAAAGGATTCTGGGTAACAGAACCTGGTCAGAGCCCCGCATGTCACCCCATCTTGGAATCCCCTAGGTCTCTAGTTTTCAAAAATGCACAGGTTTGGTAGGTTTCCCTAGTTGCCGGCTGAGCTAGAGGCCAAAATCTACAGGTAGGCACTTTGCAAAAAACACCTCTGTTTTCTTTAAAAAAATTTGATGTGTCCACGTTGCGTTTTGGGGCATTTCCTGTCGCGGGCGCTAGGCCTACCCACACAAGTGAGGTATCATTTTTATCAGGAGACTTGGGGGAACGCTGGGTGGAAGGAAATTTGTGGCTCCTCTCAGATTCCAGAACTTTCTGTCACCGAAATGTGAGGAAAACTTGTTTTTTTAGCCACTTTTTGAAATTTGCAAAGGATTCTGGGTAACAGAACCTGGTCAGAGCCCCGCAAGTCACCCCATCTTGGATTCCCCTAGGTCTCTAGTTTAAAAAAATGCACAGGTTTGGTAGGTTTCCCTAGGTGCCGGCTGAGCTAGAGGCCAAAATCTACAGGTAGGCACTTTGCAAAAAACACCTCAGTTTTCTTTCAAAAAATTTGATGTGTCCACGTTGCGTTTTGGGGCATTTCCTGTCGCGGGCGCTAGGCCTACCCACACAAGTGAGGTATCATTTTTATCAGGAGACTTGGGGGAACGCTGGGTGGATGGAAATTTGTGGCTCCTCTCAGATTCCAGAACTTTCTGTCACCGAAATGTGAGGAAAACTTGTTTTTTTAGCCACTTTTTGAGGTTTGCAAAGGATTCTGGGTAACAGCACCTGGTCAGAGCCCTGCAAGTCACCCCATCTTGGATTCCCCTAGGTCTCTAGTTTTCAAAAATGCACAGGTTTGGTAGGTTTCCCTAGGTGCCGGCTGAGCTAGAGGCCAAAACCTACAGGTAGGCACTTTGCAAAAAACACCTCTGTTTTCTTTCCAAAAATGTGATGTGTCCACGTTGCGTTTTGGGGCTTTTCCTGTCGCGGGCGCTAGGCCTACCCACACAAGTGAGGTATCATTTTTATCAGGAGACTTGGGGGAACGCTGGGTGGAAGGAAATTTGTGGCTCCTCTCAGATTCCAGAACTTTCTGTCACCGAAATGTGAGGAAAACTTTTTTTTTTTGCCACTTTTTGAGGTTTGCAAAGGATTCTGGGTAACAGAACCTGGTCAGAGCCCCGCAAGTCACCCCATCTTGGATTCCCCTAGGTCTCTAGTTTTCAAAAATGCACAGGTTTGGTAGGTTTCCCTAGGTGCCGGCTGAGCTAGAGGCCAAAACCTACAGGTAGGCACTTTGCAAAAAACACCTCTGTTTTCTTTCCAAAAATTTGATGTGTCCACGTTGCGTTTTGGGGCATTTCCTGTCACGGGCGCTAGGCCTACCCACACAAGTGAGGTATAATTTTTATCGGGAGACTTGGGGGAACGCTGGGTGGAAGGAAATTTGTGGCTCCTCTCAGATTCCAGAACTTTCTGTCACCGAAATGTGAGGAAAACTTGTTTTTTTAGCCACTTTTTGAGGTTTGCAAAGGATTCTGGGTAACAGCACCTGGTCAGAGCCCTGCAAGTCACCCCATCTTGGATTCCCCTAGGTCTCTAGTTTTCAAAAATGCACAGGTTTGGTAGGTTTCCCTAGGTGCCGGCTGAGCTAGAGGCCAAAACCTACAGGTAGGCACTTTGCAAAAAACACCTCTGTTTTCTTTCCAAAAATGTGATGTGTCCACGTTTCGTTTTGGGGCTTTTCCTGTCACGGGCGCTAGGCCTACCCACACAAGTGAGGTATCATTTTTATCGGGAGACTTGGGGGAACGCTGGGTGGAAGGAAATTTGTTGCTCCTCTCAGATTCCACAACTTTCTGTCACCGAAATGTGAGGAAAACTTTTTTTTTTGCCACTTTTTGAGGTTTGCAAAGGATTCTGGGTAACAGAACCTGGTCAGAGCCCCGCATGTCACCCCATCTTGGATTCCCCTAGGTCTCTAGTTTTCAAAAATGCACAGGTTTGGTAGGTTTCCCTAGGTGCCGGCTGAGCTAGAGGCCAAAACCTACAGGTAGGCACTTTGCAAAAAACACCTCTGTTTTCTTTCCAAAAATTTGATGTGTCCACGTTGCGTTTTGGGGCATTTCCTGTCACGGGCGCTAGGCCTACCCACACAAGTGAGGTATCATTTTCATCGGGAGACTTGGGGGAACGCTGGGTGGAAGGAAATTCGTGGCTCCTCTCAGATTCCAGAACTTTCTGTCACCGAAATGTGAGGAAAACTTGTTTTTTTAGCCACTTTTTGAGGTTTGCAAAGGATTCTGGGTAACAGAACCTGGTCAGAGCCCCGCATGTCACCCCATCTTGGAATCCCCTAGGTCTCTAGTTTTCAAAAATGCACAGGTTTGGTAGGTTTCCCTAGTCGCCGGCTGAGCTAGAGGCGAAAATCTACAGGTAGGTTCTTTGCAAAAAACACCTCTGTTTTCTTTCAAAAAATTTGATGTGTCCATGTTGCGTTTTGGGGCATTTCCTGTCGCGGGCGCTATGCCTACCCACACAAGTGAGGTATCATTTTTATCGGGAGACTTGGGGGAACGTTGGGTGGAAGGAAATTTGTGGCTCGTCTCAGATTCCAGAACTTTCTGTCACCGAAATGTGAGGAAAACTTTTTTTTTTAGCCACTTTTTGAGGTTTGCAAAGGATTCTGGGTAACAGCACCTGGTCAGAGCCCTGCAAGTCACCCCATCTTGGATTCCCCTAGGTCTCTAGTTTTCAAAAATGCACAGGTTTGGTAGGTTTCCCTAGGTGCCGGCTGAGCTAGAGGCCAAAACCTACAGGTAGGCACTTTGCAAAAAACACCTCTGTTTTCTTTCCAAAAATTTGATGTGTCCACGTTGCGTTTTGGGGCATTTCCTGTCACGGGCGCTAGGCCTACCCACACAAGTGAGGTATCATTTTTATCGGGAGACTTGGGGGAACGCTGGGTGGAAGGAAATTCGTGGCTCCTCTCAGATTCCAGAACTTTCTGTCACCGAAATGTGAGGAAAACTTGTTTTTTTAGCCACTTTTTGAGGTTTGCAAAGGATTCTGGGTAACAGAACCTGGTCAGAGCCCCGCATGTCACCCCATCTTGGAATCCCCTAGGTCTCTAGTTTTCAAAAATGCACAGGTTTGGTAGGTTTCCCTAGTTGCCGGCTGAGCTAGAGGCCAAAATCTACAGGTAGGCACTTTGCAAAAAACACCTCTGTTTTCTTTAAAAAAATTTGATGTGTCCACGTTGCGTTTTGGGGCATTTCCTGTCGCGGGCGCTAGGCCTACCCACACAAGTGAGGTATCATTTTTATCAGGAGACTTGGGGGAACGCTGGGTGGAAGGAAATTTGTGGCTCCTCTCAGATTCCAGAACTTTCTGTCACCGAAATGTGAGGAAAACTTGTTTTTTTAGCCACTTTTTGAAATTTGCAAAGGATTCTGGGTAACAGAACCTGGTCAGAGCCCCGCAAGTCACCCCATCTTGGATTCCCCTAGGTCTCTAGTTTAAAAAAATGCACAGGTTTGGTAGGTTTCCCTAGGTGCCGGCTGAGCTAGAGGCCAAAATCTACAGGTAGGCACTTTGCAAAAAACACCTCAGTTTTCTTTCAAAAAATTTGATGTGTCCACGTTGCGTTTTGGGGCATTTCCTGTCGCGGGCGCTAGGCCTACCCACACAAGTGAGGTATCATTTTTATCAGGAGACTTGGGGGAACGCTGGGTGGATGGAAATTTGTGGCTCCTCTCAGATTCCAGAACTTTCTGTCACCGAAATGTGAGGAAAACTTGTTTTTTTAGCCACTTTTTGAGGTTTGCAAAGGATTCTGGGTAACAGCACCTGGTCAGAGCCCTGCAAGTCACCCCATCTTGGATTCCCCTAGGTCTCTAGTTTTCAAAAATGCACAGGTTTGGTAGGTTTCCCTAGGTGCCGGCTGAGCTAGAGGCCAAAACCTACAGGTAGGCACTTTGCAAAAAACACCTCTGTTTTCTTTCCAAAAATGTGATGTGTCCACGTTGCGTTTTGGGGCTTTTCCTGTCGCGGGCGCTAGGCCTACCCACACAAGTGAGGTATCATTTTTATCAGGAGACTTGGGGGAACGCTGGGTGGAAGGAAATTTGTGGCTCCTCTCAGATTCCAGAACTTTCTGTCACCGAAATGTGAGGAAAACTTTTTTTTTTTGCCACTTTTTGAGGTTTGCAAAGGATTCTGGGTAACAGAACCTGGTCAGAGCCCCGCAAGTCACCCCATCTTGGATTCCCCTAGGTCTCTAGTTTTCAAAAATGCACAGGTTTGGTAGGTTTCCCTAGGTGCCGGCTGAGCTAGAGGCCAAAACCTACAGGTAGGCACTTTGCAAAAAACACCTCTGTTTTCTTTCCAAAAATTTGATGTGTCCACGTTGCGTTTTGGGGCATTTCCTGTCACGGGCGCTAGGCCTACCCACACAAGTGAGGTATAATTTTTATCGGGAGACTTGGGGGAACGCTGGGTGGAAGGAAATTTGTGGCTCCTCTCAGATTCCAGAACTTTCTGTCACCGAAATGTGAGGAAAACTTGTTTTTTTAGCCACTTTTTGAGGTTTGCAAAGGATTCTGGGTAACAGCACCTGGTCAGAGCCCTGCAAGTCACCCCATCTTGGATTCCCCTAGGTCTCTAGTTTTCAAAAATGCACAGGTTTGGTAGGTTTCCCTAGGTGCCGGCTGAGCTAGAGGCCAAAACCTACAGGTAGGCACTTTGCAAAAAACACCTCTGTTTTCTTTCCAAAAATGTGATGTGTCCACGTTTCGTTTTGGGGCTTTTCCTGTCGCGGGCGCTAGGCCTACCCACACAAGTGAGGTATCATTTTTATCAGGAGACTTGGGGGAACGCTGGGTGGAAGGAAATTTGTGGCTCCTCTCAGATTCCAGAACTTTCTGTCACCGAAATGTGAGGAAAACTTTTTTTTTTGCCACTTTTTGAGGTTTGCAAAGGATTCTGGGTAACAGAACCTGGTCAGAGCCCCGCAAGTCACCCCATCTTGGGTTCCCCTAGGTCTCTAGTTTTCAAAAATGCACAGGTTTGGTAGGTTTCCCTAGGTGCCGGCTGAGCTAGAGGCCAAAACCTACAGGTAGGCACTTTGCAAAAAACACCTCTGTTTTCTTTCCAAAAATTTGATGTGTCCACGTTGCGTTTTGGGGCATTTCCTGTCACGGGCGCTAGGCCTACCCACACAAGTGAGGTATAATTTTTATCGGGAGACTTGGGGGAACGCTGGGTGGAAGGAAATTTGTGGCTCCTCTCAGATTCCAGAACTTTCTGTCACCGAAATGTGAGGAAAACTTGTTTTTTTAGCCACTTTTTGAGGTTTGCAAAGGATTCTGGGTAACAGAACCTGGTCAGAGCCCCGCATGTCACCCCATCTTGGAATCCCCTAGGTCTCTAGTTTTCAAAAATGCACAGGTTTGGTAGGTTTCCCTAGGTGCCGGCTGAGCTAGAGGCCAAAATCTACAGGTAGGCACTTTGCAAAAAACACCTCTGTTTTCTTTCCAAAAATGTGATGTGTCCACGTTGCGTTTTGGGGCATTTCCTGTCACGGGCGCTAGGCCTACCCACACAAGTGAGGTATCATTTTTATCAGGAGACTTGGGGGAACGCTGGGTGGAAGGAAATTTGTGGCTCCTCTCAGATTCCAGAACTTTCTGTCACCGAAATGTGAGGAAAACTTGTTTTTTTAGCCACTTTTTGAGGTTTGCAAAGGATTCTGGGTAACAGCACCTGGTCAGAGCCCCGCAAGTCACCCCATCTTGGATTCCCCTAGGTCTCTAGTTTTAAAAAATGCACAGGTTTTGGTAGGTTTCCCTAGGTGCCGGCTGAGCTAGAGGCCAAAACCTACAGGTAGGCACTTTGCAAAAAACACCTCTGTTTTCTTTCCAAAAATGTGATGTGTCCACGTTGCGTTTTGGGGCATTTCCTGTCACGGGCGCTAGGCCTACCCACACAAGTGAGGTATCATTTTTATCGGAAGACTTGGGGGAACGCTGGGTGGAAGGAAATTTGTGGCTCCTCTCAGATTCCACAACTTTCTGTCACCGAAATGTGAGGAAAACTTGTTTTTTTAGCCACTTTTTGAGGTTTGCAAAGGATTCTGGGTAACAGAACCTGGTCAGAGCCCCGCAAGGCACCCCATCTTGGATTCCCCTAGGTCTCTAATTTTAAAAAATGCACAGGTTTGGTAGGTTCCCTAGGTGCCGGCTGAGCTAGAGGCCAAAATCTACAGGTAGGCACTTTGCAAAAAACACCTCTGTTTTCTTTCAAAAAATTTGATGTGTCCACGTTGCGTTTTGGGGCATTTCCTGTCGCGGGCGCTAGGCCTACCCACACAAGTGAGGTATCATTTTTATCAGGAGACTTGGGGGAACGCTGGGTGGAAGGAAATTTGTGGCTCCTCTCAGATTCCAGAACTTTCTGTCACCGAAATGTGAGGAAAACTTTTTTTTTTTGCCACTTTTTGAGGTTTGCAAAGGATTCTGGGTAACAGAACCTGGTCAGAGCCCCGCAAGTCACCCCATCTTGGATTCCCCTAGGTCTCTAGTTTTCAAAAATGCACAGGTTTGGTAGGTTTCCCTAGGTGCCGGCTGAGCTAGAGGCCAAAACCTACAGGTAGGCACTTTGCAAAAAACACCTCTGTTTTCTTTCCAAAAATTTGATGTGTCCACGTTGCGTTTTGGGGCATTTCCTGTCACGGGCGCTAGGCCTACCCACACAAGTGAGGTATAATTTTTATCGGGAGACTTGGGGGAACGCTGGGTGGAAGGAAATTTGTGGCTCCTCTCAGATTCCAGAACTTTCTGTCACCGAAATGTGAGGAAAACTTGTTTTTTTAGCCACTTTTTGAGGTTTGCAAAGGATTCTGGGTAACAGAACCTGGTCAGAGCCCCGCATGTCACCCCATCTTGGAATCCCCTAGGTCTCTAGTTTTCAAAAATGCACAGATTTGGTAGGTTTCCCTAGGTGCCGGCTGAGCTAGAGGCCAAAATCTACAGGTAGGCACTTTGCAAAAAACACCTCTGTTTTCTTTCAAAAAATTTGATGTGTCCACGTTGCGTTTTGCGGCATTTCCTGTCACGGGCGCTAGGCCTACCCACACAAGTGAGGTATCATTTTTATCAGGAGACTTGGGGGAACGCTGGGTGGAAGGAAATTTGTGGCTCCTCTCAGATTCCAGAACTTTCTGTCACCGAAATGTGAGGAAAACTTGTTTTTTTAGCCACTTTTTGAGGTTTGCAAAGGATTCTGGGTAACAGCACCTGGTCAGAGCCCCGCAAGTCACCCCATCTTGGATTCCCCTAGGTCTCTAGTTTTCAAAAATGCACAGGTTTTGGTAGGTTTCCCTAGGTGCCGGCTGAGCTAGACGCCAAAACCTACAGGTAGGCACTTTGCAAAAAACACCTCTGTTTTCTTTCCAAAAATGTGATGTGTCCACGTTGCGTTTTGGGGCATTTCCTGTCACGGGCGCTAGGCCTACCCACACAAGTGAGGTATCATTTTTATCGGGAGACTTGGGGGAACGCTGGGTGGAAGGAAATTTGTGGCTCCTCTCAGATTCCACAACTTTCTGTCACCGAAATGTGAGGAAAACTTGTTTTTTTAGCCACTTTTTGAGGTTTGCAAAGGATTCTGGGTAACAGAACCTGGTCAGAGCCCCGCATGTCACCCCATCTTGGATTCCCCTAGGTCTCTAGTTTTCAAAAATGCACAGGTTTGGTAGGTTTCCCTAGGTGCCGGCTGAGCTAGAGGCCAAAATCTACAGGTAGGCACTTTGCAAAAAACACCTCTGTTTTCTTTCAAAAAATTTGATGTGTCCACGTTGCGTTTTGGGGCATTTCCTGTCGCGGGCGCTATGCCTACCCACACAAGTGAGGTATCATTTTTATCGGGAGACTTGGGGGAACGCTGGGTGGAAGGAAATTTGTGGCTCGTCTCAGATTCCAGAACTTTCTGTCACCGAAATGTGAGGAAAACTTGTTTTTTTAGCCACTTTTTGAGGTTTGCAAAGGATTCTGGGTAACAGCACCTGGTCAGAGCCCTGCAAGTCACCCCATCTTGGATTCCCCTAGGTCTCTAGTTTTCAAAAATGCACAGGTTTGGTAGGTTTCCCTAGGTGCCGGCTGAGCTAGAGGCCAAAACCTACAGGTCGGCACTTTGCAAAAAACACCTCTGTTTTCTTTCCAAAAATTTGATGTGTCCACGTTGCGTTTTGGGGCATTTCCTGTCACGGGCGCTAGGCCTACCCACACAAGTGAGGTATCATTTTTATCGGGAGACTTGGGGGAACGCTGGGTGGAAGGAAATTTGTGGCTCCTCTCAGATTCCAGAACTTTCTGTCACCGAAATGTGAGGAAAACTTGTTTTTTTAGCCACTTTTTGAGGTTTGCAAAGGATTCTGGGTAACAGAACCTGGTCAGAGCCCCGCATGTCACCCCATCTTGGAATCCCCTAGGTCTCTAGTTTTCAAAAATGCACAGGTTTGGTAGGTTTCCCCTAGTTGCCGGCTGAGCTAGAGGCCAAAATCGACAGGTAGGCACTTTGCAAAAAACACCTCTGTTTTCTTTCAAAAAATTTGATGTGTCCACGTTGCGTTTTGGGGCATTTCCTGTCGCGGGCGCTAGGCCTACCCACACAAGTGAGGTATCATTTTTATCAGGAGACTTGGGGGAACGCTGGGTGGAAGGAAATTTGTGGCTCCTCTCAGATTCCAGAACTTTCTGTCACCGAAAT
Source organism: Pleurodeles waltl (assembly GCF_031143425.1). Classification (NCBI taxonomy): domain Eukaryota; kingdom Metazoa; phylum Chordata; class Amphibia; order Caudata; family Salamandridae; genus Pleurodeles; species Pleurodeles waltl. The sequence goes on along the minus strand of NC_090442.1, from coordinate 315,596,714 downwards.
GTGAGGAAAACTTGTTTTTTTAGCCACTTTGTGAGGTTTGCAAAGGATTCTGGGTAACAGCACCTGGTCAGAGCCCCGCAAGTCACCCCATCTTGGATTTCCCTAGGTCTCTAGTTTTCGAAAATGCACAGGTTTGGTAGGTTTCCCTAGGTGCCGGCTGAGCTAGAGGCCAAAACCTACAGGTAGGCACTTTGCAAAAAACACCTCTGTTTTCTTTCCAAAAATGTGATGTGTCCACGTTGCGTTTTGGGGCATTTCCTGTCACGGGCGCTAGGCCTACCCACACAAGTGAGGTATCATTTTTATCGGGAGACTTGGGGGAACGCTGGGTGGAAGGAAATTTGTGGCTCCTCTCAGATTCCAGAACTTTCTGTCACCGAAATGTGAGGAAAACTTGTTTTTTTAGCCACTTTTTGAGGTTTGCAAAGGATTCTGGGTAACAGAACCTGGTCAGAGACCCGCATGTCACCCCATCTTGGATTCCCCTAGGTCTCTAGTTTTCAAAAATGCACAGGTTTGGTAGGTTTCCCTAGGTGCCGGCTGAGCTAGAGGCCAAAATCTACAGGTAGGCACTTTGCAAAAAACACCTCTGTTTTCTTTCAAAAAATTTGATGGGTCCACGTTGCGTTTTGGGGCATTTCCTGTCGCGGGCGCTAGGCCTACCCACACAAGTGAGGTATCATTTTTATCGGGAGACTTGGGGGAACGCTGGGTGGAAGGAAATTGGTGGCTCGTCTCAGATTCAGGAACTTTCTGTCACCGAAATGTGAGGAAAACTTTTTTTTTTAGCCACTTTTTGAAGTTTGCAAAGGATTCTGGGTAACAGAACCTGGTCAGAGCCCCGCAAGTCACCCCATCTTGGATTCCCCTAGGTCTCTAGTTTTAAAAAATGCAAAGGTTTGGTAGGTTTCCCTAGGTGCCGGCTGAGCTAGAGGCCAAAATCTACAGGTAGGCACTTTGCAAAAAACACCTCTGTTTTCTTTCAAAAAATTTGATGTGTCCATGTTGGGTTTTGGGGCATTTCCTGTCGCGGGCGCTAGGCCTACCCACACAAGTGAGGTATCATTTTTATCAGGAGACTTGGGGGAACGCTGGGTGGATGGAAATTTGTGGCTCCTCTCAGATTCCAGAACTTTCTGTCACCGAAATGTGAGGAAAACTTGTTTTTTTAGCCACTTTTTGAGGTTTGCAAAGGATTCTGGGTAACAGAACCTGGTCAGAGCCCCGCAAGTCACCCCATCTTGGATTCCCCTAGGTCTCTAGTTTTAAAAAATGCACAGGTTTGGTAGGTTTCCCTAGGTGCCGGCTGAGCTAGAGGCCAAAATCTACAGGTAGGCACTTTGCAAAAAACACCTCTGTTTTCTTTCAAAAAATTTGATGTGTCCACGTTGCGTTTTGGGGCATTTCCTGTCGCGGGCGCTAAGCCTACCCACACAAGTGAGGTATCATTTTTATCAGGAGACTTGGGGGAACGCTGGGTGGAAGGAAATTTGTGGCTCCTCTCAGATTCCAGAACTTTCTGTCACCGAAATGTGAGGAAAACTTGTTTTTTTAGCCACTTTTTGAGGTTTGCAAAGGATTCTGGGTAACAGCACCTGGTCAGAGCCCTGCAAGTCACCCCATCTTGGATTCCCCTAGGTCTCTAGTTTAAAAAAATGCACAGGTTTGGTAGGTTTTCCTAGGTGCCGGCTGAGCTAGAGGCCAAAACCTACAGGTAGGCACTTTGCAAAAAACACCTCTGTTTTCTTTCCAAAAATGTGATGTGTCCACGTTGCGTTTTGGGGCATTTCCTGTCGCGGGCGCTAGGCCTACCCACACAAGTGAGGTATCATTTTTATCAGGAGACTTGGGGGAACGCTGGGTGGAAGGAAATTTGTGGCTCCTCTCAGATTCCAGAACTTTCTGTCACCGAAATGTGAGGGAAACTTGTTTTTTTAGCCACTTTTTGAGGTTTGCAAAGGATTCTGGGTAACAGCACCTGGTCAGAGCCCCGCAAGTCACCCCATCTTGGATTCCCCTAGGTCTCTAGTTTTCAAAAATGCACAGGTGTGGTAGGTTTCCCTAGGTGCCGGCTGAGCTAGAGGCCAAAACCTACAGGTAGGCACTTTGCAAAAAACACCTCTGTTTTCTTTCCAAAAATTTGATGTGTCCACGTTGCGTTTTGGGGCATTTCCTGTCACGGGCGCTAGGCCTACCCACACAAGTGAGGTATCATTTTTATCGGGAGACTTGGGGACCGCTGGGTGGAAGGAAATTTGTGGCTCCTCTCAGATTCCAGAACTTTCTGTCACCGAAATGTGAGGAAGACTTGTTTTTTTAGCCACTTTTTGAGGTTTGCAAAGGATTCTGGGTAACAGAACCTGGTCAGAGCCCCGCATGTCACCCCATCTTTGATTCCCCTAGGTCTCTAGTTTTCAAAAATGCACAGTTCTGGTACGTTTCCCTAGGTGCCGGCTGAGCTAGAGGCCAAAATCTACAGGTAGGCACTTTGCAAAAAACACCTCTGTTTTCTTTCAAAAAATTTGATGTGTCCACGTTGCGTTTTGGGGCATTTCCTGTCGCGGGCGCTAGGCCTACCCACACAAGTGAGGTATAATTTTTATCGGGAGACTTGGGGGAACGCTGGGTGGAAGGAAATTTGTGGTTCGTCTCAGATTCCAGAACTTTCTGTCACCGAAATGTGAGGAAAACTTTTTTTTTTTGCCACTTTTTGAGGTTTGCAAAGGATTCTGGGTAACAGAACCTGGTCAGAGCCCCGCAAGTCACCCCATCTTGGATTCCCCTAGGTCTCTAGTTTTCAAAAATGCACAGGTTTGGTAGGTTTCCCTAAGTGCCGACTGAGCTAGTGGCCAAAATGTACAGGCAGGCACTTTGCAAAAAACAGCTGTGTTTTCTGTCAAAAAATGGGATGTGTCCATGTTGTGTTTTGGGGCATCTCCTGTCGCGGGCGCTAGGCCTACCCACACAAGTGAGGTATCATTTTTATCGGGAGACCTGGGGGAACATAGAATAGCAAAACAGTTGTTATTGCCCCTTATCTTTCTCTGCATTTTTTCATTCCAAATATACGAGAGTGTGTAAAAAAATGTCTATTTGAGAAATGCCCTGCAATTCACATGCTAGTATGGGCACCCCGAAATTCAGAGATGTGCAAAAAACCACTGCTCCTCAAAACCTTATCTTGAGCCAATTTTGGAAATGCAAAGGTTTTCTTGATACCTATTTTTCACTCTTCATATTTCAGCAAATGAATTGCTGTATACCCAGTATAGAATGAAAACCAACTGCAGGGTGCAGCTCATTTATTGGCTCTGATGAACCTACAAGCCCTTTATATCCCCGCAACCAGAAGAGTCCAGCAGACATAACGGTATATTGCTTTAAAAAATCTGACATCGCAGGACAAAATTACAGAGTAAAACAGAAAGAAAAATGGCTGTTGTTTTCAGCTCAATTTCAATATTCTTTTATTTCAGCTGTTATTTTCTGTAGGAAAACCTTGTAGGATCTACACAAATGACCCCTTGCTGAATTTAGAATTTTGTCTAGTTTTCAGAAATGTTTAGCTTTCCAGGATCCAGCATTGGTTTCATACCCATTCCTGTCACTAACTGGAAGGAGGCTGAAAGCACCCAAAATAGTAAAAATGGGGTATGTCCCAGTAAAATGCCAAATTTGTGTTGAAAATGTGGTTTTCTGATTCAAGTCTGCCCGTTCCTGAAAGGTGGGAAGATGGTGATTTCAGCACCAGAAACCCTTTGTTGATGGCATTTTCAGGGAAAAAACCACAAGCCTTCTTCGGCGGCCCTTTCTTCCCATTTTTTTGGAAAAAAACGAAATTTTCGCTGTATTTTGGCTAATTTCTTGGTCTCCTCCAGGGGAAACCACAAACACTGGGTACCATTAGAATCCCTAGGATGTTGGAAAAAAAGGACGCAAATTTGGCGTGGATAGCTTATGTGCACAAAAAGTTATGAAGGCCTAAGCGCGAACTACCCCAAATACCCAAAAAAGGACTCAGCACTGGGGAGGCGAAACGGCCCAGCAGCTAAGGGTTTAAACAATTGTTACAGGGACCAGCGTGGGATAGGGTTGTTATAGGGATTGACTATTGGGCCTGGCCTGAGGCCAGCCTCTGCGACCAATCGCCACTGCGCACTGCCAAAGCCCATACACGGGGTGGTTGGATTAACGTATAATAATGAAAATTAGTTTACGTTAAAAAAAACATAGAAATTCACTGAAAAAAAACAAAGGTTACAGGGACATTATAGTTAGGAAATAGAATTAAAGCAAACATAGAAATTCACTTAAAAAAACAAAGGTTACAGGGACATTATAGTTAGCCTCACATTTTAAATGCACCACACCATAGAAATTCACCTGTGATAGTTAGAGTTATCTCAAGTAAATATAACCCGTGCCCTACGGTAACTATAACGCATGCCCTCACCATGCAATGCTAATTATCACACAAATTACAGCACTCATGACATCTTTGATAACATAATTGATAATGTGACTGCAACATCTGCAGTAAAATTATTGATCCAATAACTGCATGGCGGGGGCATGAGTTATACTTACTTGAGACAACTCTAACAATAACTGTTGAATTTCCATGGTTTGGTACGTTTAAAATGAAAGCCTAACTATACAATCCCTGCAACCTTTGATTTTTTAAGTGACTATATATGGATATTTACATAGAAATATATAGCTTCTAAATAGACACACAGCACGCCAAAAGACTTGATATACATATTTCAATGATCACCGGAGCAAACCATCAACAACACGTTTCAAGGTGAGGGGAAGTTTGTGGTAACCACGGAGGTAGGACAAACCATGGCGCACCTCAGACAGGGTCATAGGAACGTTGACGCGGCACACTGGGCCCCTTTGGCGGGCCTACCCTGGATGTACCTGGACGAACTGAATCGTAGGAAGGCCTGAGACTCGGGGTGGCTGGAAAGGTACAGGCTGAGCCCAAGTGGTTACGATTGGGGCCCCAACATCATGGGCAGTGCTGGGCCCGCGGGCTGGCCAGGACTAGCGAACTAGACGGGGCTTGCCCTCCTGGCTGCGGATTGGCGGTCCCCCTCACCTGAGTTGGAGGTCCAGGCCGGGGGGTTGGAGGTGCTGCTGTGGGGCCGCTGGCAGAAATGGAGGGGTCGAGCCCTGGTCGCCCTCTTGGCCCTGAACATCGCCTGCCACACAGGGAACCCTCTGAATGGAAAAGGCCACAGCCTGGGTGAAGGCGGGACACTGGCCTGGGACTAAACAAATGACTGTGCGAGGTGGGTCATTGCCTGGGACAGGAATTTGGGGTTGTGCGGTGTGGGTCAATGGCGGCGAGCGATAGTCCTGTTCACAGAAGCCTCTGTGTTGGGTTTGGATCATGTACCCAAAAGGACATCAGTGAGGGTCTCATTGAATGGGAGAAGGGGTTCTGAAGTAGAAGCCCAGGCTGAAGCACCTCTGTCAGGAGATTAGACCTGACTTCCACAGTAGGTAGCTCAAGGTCAAGGACCTCAGCTGCCCTACTGACCACCATACTGTAAGTTGCTCCCTCCGCCGTAGCCACGGTAGGAGGAGACAGCATGCCAGCATCAGGAGAAGTATCCAGACCCCTGGCTTTGCCCAAATCCTGTGCCCAGCCCATCAGGATCATCCTGGTATTCATAAGGGTCCAGGGACCCCTCCAATCCTTCCCCGTATTTGTACCCATAGGAAAAAGGGTCCAAATCCGACCTCGGGTGAATAGGGCCGACCGAAGCCGATGGCGGCGTCGGCCGATGCCGCTCCGACTCTGAGTCGTCGGGGATAAGTATTGGGTCGACATCAACAGTGGGCACTACCTACGTCGGGAGCGTCGAGAATCGACCCAGCGCCGGGGAAGGTCTCCAAGGTGCGACCGGCGTCGGGAGGCGACCTCGGTGGCCGGGGCTGAAGCCGCTGGCGCGGAACCCGAAGGCCCCTCAGCTGAACCCCTTGAGCCCGAAGGCACCGTAACGGGGTCAGCCCGCCCAAAGATGAGGCACATGGCCTTGTTAAACTACTTTAGTTGGGCGGGGGTCACTCTGGCTCCGGGAAACTCGGGGAAGCACGGAGTTGACCCAGGCACAGGCTCCGAGGACGGAGGCCTAGTGCGTGGACGCTCGTCCCACGTTGCGTCGGCCAAGCAACGGGGTGAAGTCGGAGAGCGATGGGACTTCTTTGACTTCTTCTTCTTCTTACCTTGACCCGAGGACTTCGAAGAAGACAAGTGGTGATGACTCCGCGACCGATCTCGAGACCTTCCTCTCGAGCGAGACCGGGACCTGTGCAGAGTCGAGAGCCGGGCCGCCATTAGCTTTAGGGACCGCTCCCTCAAAGCTTTTGGGTGCATGGCCCGACACCCAGAGCACGACTTTGGGTCGTGGTCGCGCTCGAGGCACCACAGACAAACGCGATGAGGATCTGTCACCAACATCGACCAATGGCAGTCCTCACAAGGCTTGAACCCGGTCTTCGGGGACATCTCTACACACCAAAGTCATACACAAAAAACTTCGACAAAACGGTCGAATTCGGCCAAAAAATTGCCAGGGTAGCTCTCTCCAGATCAGCGCGTGGCACGGAAAGAAAAGAACTGACGTCACTGCATGAGAGCGGCATCTATGTACTACTGCCATCATCACAGCGACCACGATGCCTACGACGCCTGTAGAGTCGACCGACGCCACCTACCGACACGCAAGGGTATTGCTCGAAGAAAAATCTCCGGATCCAGTCTGATGCCTGGGGAAAAATTCTAAGGTAAGGAATCTGCAACTTGAAGTCTCTATCAGATAAATATTGTAATGGACTCTCACAGAGTGCAGATCTTGCGTTGTAGGTTGTCATTGGCTGTTGCTGTACTGTGAAGGCCAGGTCTCATTAGAGCTTCATGTTGGCAGTCGTCACGGCTGGCAGAGTTTCAGTACAAAGGGGCCTGTTCGTGGTCACGAAGAGTACAAACTTCAGGACGTCACATTTTCTTCTTTGGAGAAGCTCAAACTGATGCCAGCCAAGGGTCCAGGGCCTGGGAGGGCCCTTCTTTGAGATCAGGTACTCACTTCAGCAAAGGCCACCAGTGCACAGATGAATAAGTTACTTACCTTCGGTAACGTTTTTTCTGGTAAATACATTAACTACCTGTGGATTCCTCACCTAAAGAATAATCCCCTCGCGCCAGCTTCGACTGAAATTTCTTCTAGCTCTGTACGTCGACGATGACGTCACAATAGCCCGACTCCACGCGACGCCGTATGACGTCATCTAGGCGATAAGAAGCCCTCGTCGACGTGTAGACGTCAGTTATCACCATTTTTTACGTGCCTTAGAGGCGAACAGGAGAAAATTGACCTTGAAGAGAACATAATCACATCAAAAGAAGTGAAAACGCAACAGTTATTACACCAAAAATAATAAGGAACATAAATATATCAGTCAAATTCAATCATGTGTATTTGAAATATCAAAACCAGAGAAATAAATACATATATACATGCCATAACTATATACATAAAGCAGGCATACATATATATATATATATATATATATATATATATATATATATATATATATACACAAGACAATTGGTGCTCACCCACGGATTTCGTGGAACAACCATTCAGGCAACGGAGAGGCGGGTGGGACCGTGAGGAATCCACAGGTAGTTAATGTATCCACCAGAAAAAGCGTTACTGAAGGTAAGTAACTTATTCTTCGGATGGATACACCTACCTGTGGATTCCTCACCTAAAGAATAGAGTCCCAAAGCAGTACTACCTCCAGAGGTGGGTGCCCGAATGGTCAAACCAAGAAATCCTGCAGCACCGAGCATGCAAAATGGCCATCCCTCCTAACCTCAGAATCCAAACAATAATGTTTGACGAAAGTATGGAGGGATGCCCAAGTTGTCGCCTTGCAGATGTCAACCACAGGAACACCCCTAGCTAAAGCCGAAGAAGCAGCCTTAGCTCTGGTGGAATGAGCACGAAGCCCCACAGGTGGTTCTTTGTTAGCTAAAGAAAAACAAAGCTTAATACAGAGAATGGCCCACCTGGATAGCGTTCTCTTGTGGACTGCTCTGCCTTTCCTCTTCCCTACGTATCCAACGAACAGCTGATCATCTTGCCTGAACTCCCTCGTCCTGTCGACAAAGAAGCTCAATGCTCTTCGTGGATCCAGTCGGTGGAGCCTCTCTTCCTCCTTGGATGGATGAGGGGGAGTGTAAAAGGAAGAGAGAGTAACAGACTGCCCCAAGTGAAAGGGTGTAACAACCTTCAGGAGGAAAGCTGCCTTGGTCCTTAACACCACTTTGTCCCTATAGAAGGAGAGATATGGAGACTCTACACTAAGAGCCTGAAGCTCACTGACTCTTCTGGCCGATGTTATGGCTACCAGAAATACAGTCTTAAGAACCAGCAAACGCAAAGCACAAGAATGCATTGGTTCAAATGGCGATCCCATCAGAAATGGTAATACCAAGTTAAGGTCTCACTGAGGCATAACAAATGGTGTGGGCGGAAACTTATTAGTGAGCCCCTTAACGAACCTCAAAACAAGCAGAGATTTAAACAAGGAAGGTTGATCTGGGAGGCACAGAAAAGCCGACAGTGCTGATAAATAGCCCTTAACTGTGGCAACTGCACAACCTTTCTGTGCCAAGGAAAGAGCAAATAATAATATATCAGACAAGTGAGCCTTTAAGGGATCAACTCGGTTCTCTCCACACCAACGTAAAAATTTAGTCCATCGACTTGCATAGATCGATTTGGTGGAGTGTCACCTGGCCGATAAAATAACATCCACCACTTCCGGTGGGAGAGAAAAAGCACTCAGATTGCCCCGTTCAATCTCCAGGCATTTAAGGTGCAGACTCTAGAGGTGGGGGTGTAGAATCTGCCCCTGCGACTGTGAGAGGAGGTCCACCCTGTAAGGGAGACGGAGGGGAGGGCACAGAGAGAGTTAGAGGAGGTCTGTGTACCACATGCGTTCTCCTGAGTAGCAAACAGATCTATCTGCGACACCCCCACATCTGGAAGATGTAAAGAACCAGATCTGGATGAAGACGCCACTCGTGATCGACCGAGCCGCGTCGACTGAGAACATCCGCACGTACATTCAGAACTCCGGCCAAATGATTTGCTACCAAGCAAATCTTGTGGTCCTGAAGCCAGGACCAGAGTCGAAGAGCTTCTCTGCAAAGAAGATACGATCCCACTCCTCCCTGCTTGTTTATATACCACATCGCGGTAGTGTTGTTCGTCAGGACCTGAACCGACTGACCGCAAATGCAAGCGAGAAAGGCCTTGAGAGCCAGACGTACTGCCCGCAATTCCAACAGATTGATGTGAAACTTCTGTTCCACTGGAGACCAAAGGCCTTTGACCTCCAGGTCCCCCAGATGTGCTCCCCACCCTAGAGTGGAAGCATCCGTTACAACTGTGGCCACCGGCGGAGGCAGCGAGAACGGTCTCCCTTGCAACAGGTTGCCGATCGCAGCCCACCACTGAAGATCCACTGCAGTGTCTCTGGTGATCGTGATCGAATCTTTGAGATACCCTTTGTGCTGAAACCACTGCCTGCGGACGCACCACTGAAGAGCCCTCATGTGCCAGCGTGCATGAGTGACCAGCAGTATGCAAGAAGCAAACAGACCAAGCAGACGAAGGACCTTGAGGACTGGAACTTCCGTTCCATTTCGGAACATTGGAATCAATGCCTGAATGTCCTGAACCCGCTGGGGCGGAGGAAAGGCCCGATTCAATGTCGTGTCCAGTACTGCCCCTATGAACAGGAGGCACTGAGAGGGAACCAGGTGAGATTTGGGCACATTGATTGAAAAACCCAGGTCGAACAACAACTGAGTTGTCGACTGCAGGTGACGCCGCACGAGCTCCGGAGTCTTGGCTTTGATCAACCAATCGTCCAGATAGGGAAACACCGCTATCCCTCTTCTTCTGAGCTATACCGCTACCACCGCCATCACCTTTGTGAAGACTCGAGGTGCTGAAGTAAGACCAAACGGGAGGACCACAAACTGATAATGCTGCGATCCCACCACAAACGGAGATACTTCCTGTGCGATTTGAGGATCGGAATATGGAAGTACGCATCCTGCAAATCGACAGACACCATCCAATCTCCTTCGTTCAACGCCAAAAGAACCTGTGAAAGGGTCAGCATTTTGAACTTTTCCTGCCTGAGGAACCAATTCAAAATCCTCAAGTCCAGAATTGGTCTCAACCGACCATCCTTTTTGGGGATCAGGAAGTATATTGAATAACAGCCCTGACCCCTCTCCTGCTCGGGAACCAACTCTACTGTGCCTTTTGACAATAGGGATAACAACTCCTGTTGCAGTAACAGAAGATGGTCTTCCGAACAGAAGGATGGGTGGGGAGGGAACTCCCGAAAGGGAAGAGCGTACTCCCTCTTCACAATGTCAATGACCCAAGAGTCTGATGTCATAAACTCCCACATTGGAAGAAATTGGGCAAGTCTCCCCCCTACCGGAGACAAGTGAACAGGGAGTGGTGGGGGACTAAGGCTGCTTCCCTTGCTGCACCCCTCCAGAGGAAGAGGCAGAGTGCTGTTGGGTGGCTCCTCTTGTACGTACTTTGCCCCTGCCCCTGAAGGATCTGTAAGGCAGGGAGTTTGCAGAATGTTGTGGTACCTGGAACCTGCCACGAAAGGAGGAGCCACGTCCAAAACCCCTAAACTTCCTATATGACCTAAAGGTAGAGGAAGTGGCTGCCTGAAGTCCTAACGACCTCGCTGTGGCTCTGCTCTCTTTGAAACGTTCAAGAGCAGAATCTGCCTTTGTACCAAAGAGTTTTTCCCCATCAAAAGGCAGATCCAGAAGAGTTGCCTGTACATCCGAAGAGAAGCCTGATGAGCGCAGCCAAGCCTGACGCCTCGACACTATGGATGTACCCATAGCCCTTGCCACAGAGTCTGAGGTGTCCAACCCAGAATGGATCACCTGGGTCGCCGCCGCCTGAGCGTCCGTTAGCAAATGCAACACCTCTTGTGGCAAGTTTGGATGACCTTTTGCTTCCTCCATAAGGGCATGAATATAACGTCCCAAAATGCAGGTTGCATTGGTCGACTTCAAGGCCATACTGCATGACGAAAAGGCCTTCTTTGCTGCGTGGTCCATTTTCTTTGACTCCCTGTACACAGGGGTCCCCGGGAACAAACCAGGGGATGACCTGGAGGAACACGATGCCTGAACAACCAAACTCTCCGGAGTTGGATGTTTGGAGAGGAAGTTGGGGTCACCTGGAGCCGAACGATAGCGCCTTGCTACCGCCCTATTGACAGCTGTAGAAGTCACAGGTGTTTTCCAAATGTCCTTGATGGGGTCCAGGAGAGCCTCATTGAAGGGCAAGAGAGGCTCCGCCACCACTGAAGCCGGATGCAGCACTTCCGTCAAAAGGTTCCTTTTCACCTCAGCAGCCGGAAGAGGAAAATCTAAAGTCTGCAGCCTTCCTTATTAATGCATGAAAATATGCAGCCTCTTCGGTATACTCCCCAGGGGAAGCCAAATCCCATTCAGGGGAAGTGTCAATACCACTCGCAGTGTCTAGGCCCTGAAAATCACCTGAAGGCTCCAAGATTTGGCCTTCCTCCAGATGTTGTCTGCTATATTCCTCCTCCTCCAGGAGGCGCAAAGCTAGTCTTCTAGACCGGAGCCTGGATTCGAGTCCCGCCGTCGATAAGGCGTCGGCCGACGCCGAAGATCTTCGCCGACGCCGCTCTTCGGATCCATCCGACGCCGGACCCTCCGGCGCCACAGGCACCTTGACTGTGGACTGGATCCGTGGAGAATCCACCGGCGCCAGAATAGCAGACGTTGTAGGCGTCACAGGTCTCCTGGGCGACGCCAAGGGCATCGGCACCGCAGCGGCTCCAGAAGGCAAAAATGGCATGAAGGGTGTCGGTTTGTAAGGAGCCGGAGCACCCAAATTAAAAGCCTAAGGACCTGACGGACCCGCATGCCCTCCACCAGGCGCCATGGTGGAAAAGATATTGAACATGGCATTTAAAAATACCGCAGGATCCGTACCCGGCGCCGGGAAAGCTGGATATGCTTGGGTGTCATCGCCGGCATAGAAGCCGATGATGGACCAGGCATCTCCTGCTCCGGAGAAGCCGCCGGCTCTTGAAGAGGCTCGACTTCAAACACCGACAAAGGTGAAGCCGGAGAAGCTGGAATCGTAGGAGGCGGAGGAGTGACGGTCAGGCTAATCTCCCAGGTCGGACGGCGCCGAGCTGATGGAGATGCGGATCTGGAACTGGACCGACCTCTACTCGATCGCGCCGAGAGTCGTGATGACGCCGAGAGTCTCCATGGCGACGATGAGTCCTCGAAGATTTTGAAGAGGACTCTCTATGATGCCGCCTTTCCTTCCTCTTCTTGGAAAGGGCTAGGAACAATTTAGCCTCTCTTTCCTTAAGCGCCTTAGGGTTCATGCGTTAGCAAGAACCGCATGACTCAACCTCATGGTCAGAACTAAGGCACCATAAACAATTTTCATGGGGGTCAGTGACCGACATCCGACCCCCACACTGGCTACAAAGCTTAAAGCCAGATTTTCTTGGCTGCAACATAGTAACTACAGATGCGCAACTGTAGCTCCCTGTTAGCCTCGAAGAAAAACCGTTATTCGAAGGCACGGAAAAAAGGGAACTGACGTCTGCACGTCGACGAGGGCTTCTTATTGCCTAGATGACGTCATACGGCGTCGCGTGGAGTCGGGCTATTGTGACGTCATCGTCAACGTGCAGAGCTAGAAGAAATTTCCGTTGAAGCTGGCGCGAGGGGAGAATTCTTTAGGTGAGGAATCCACAGGTAGGTGTATCCATCAGAAATGTCCAGTTTCAGGTACAGGCAGGTCCAGTGCAGCAGGTTAGCCTGGGAGTTGCAGTGAAGCCTCTGGAACTTGTTATGTCCCCGTTGCTCACACAGGAGGTCAGCCAACGGACCTTTGAAGTCACTCAGTTTAGGGGAGTCAGGGGAGAAGTGTGGCACAATGGTTAGAGCGGCAGACCCTGAAGCAGAGATCTGGCTCAAGACCAGGGTTCAAGTCCTGCTTCGGCAGGTCTTGGGCTCAATTTCCCTTGGACCAGATAATTCTCGCCTCGGTGCCTAATCTAATTAATGGGTCCCACTCTGCAACTCTGGGCAATAGCTTGCTTAATCTCCACAACGGCCCCACCAGCGCTTGGATGCCTGGCTTCACCCTGGGGGTGCCCAGGAGTGGGCACCTCACAGGGAAAAGCCAGGAGGGGTTCCATAGTGGTATGAGTACAGCGCCTTGAGACCCTAACGGGTGAGTAGTGCGCTATACAAGTGCAAAGTTTACAGTTTACAGCCTGGAATGAAGATAACCAGGTCCGGTCTTCCTTTTCCAGCAGCAAGACAGTCCTCAAGCAGCAGGGCAGTTCCCTGATAGCAGGGAAGCCCTTCTTCTGTAACGTACACAAGTTCAGGAGGGTTCTGAAGACTGGCGCTGGAAGTACAATTTTTATACCTGAAGTGTAAGTGAGGCAAGGCAGGGCCATTCAAAGTCATGTGACCCAGGACACTGGCAGAAGGCACGGATGGTTAGGACAAGAAAATGCAGACTTTCTAAAAGTGCCATTTTCAGACTTGTGACTTAAAATCTGACATTACAATTAAAAGAGTTGTAATTTGCAGTTTGTTTAAATGTAAACTGCATATATCTCTGAACTGTCCAAAACTAGCGCCTATTCAATTTAATGAGGTAACTAAGTGTTAGTCAATGAGAGAGGCAGGCCTTCCAACGGTGAAAAACAACTTTAGTTTATCACTTCCAGAGCCCATAAAACGTAAGTACACACATCCTACTTTTTTAAATACAATGCACCATGCCTTAAGAGCCTACCTTAGGGGTGACCTATATGGATTACACAGGAAGGTTTAGGCCTGGCAAAATGATTACTTTGCCAGGTCAAAATGGTGTTTTAAAACCACACTTGAGGCTGCAGTGAGACATGTTTAAAAAGGCTACTGTAATGGGTGTCACAAAGAGTGATGTAGGCCCATTAGTGGCATTTAATCACAGGTATTGGGTACATGTACTAGCAATTTACAAGTAAATTAAATGTACAATCAGGTAGGATCTATTTATACCATGATTTAGGGAGATAGTACAAGCACTTTGTCACTGTTTAGTTGGAAAAATTGCAGAGTCCCAATGCCAACAAAATCAGGTTTCGCAAGAGAAGGCAGAAATCTGGAAGAGACCTTGCAAAAAGGGCCAGGTCCAACAGCTGTCAATTAATCTATTGCTGACAGAGGTGTCAATGAGGTAGTAGGCATCATTCCTGGGTTAGCCATCGGCAGTGAAAGATGGGTTGTAGTCGGCAGGGTGGCTATTGATGTTGGAAGGAGAGACATCCTTTGGAGCAGTCCTCAAAGCTGTAGTAATTGATGATGGTCTTGCTGCCAAAAGAAATCTCATTCTTGATGCCAAGCGCTTGGTCTCTTAAGATGACCTCCTCACAGTTATCGAAGAGGGTGGTCACATATATCTCAATAGGGATGTCGTTGTTGATGAGGTGTTGTTGGCAAATATGGCTTTTTCTTTGTCATCAGCAAGGATGACTGAGATGTCACCGGTAAGAAAGGTAGTTCTGACTTTTCCTGGAAGGAGGTGGCTGTATTCAGTTCAGGTTGTAAGGCCAGTGATTCTACACGGCACAGAAAATTAAGTTTTTCCACAAAATGACCGTCAAAAAATCTTAAAGTAAGCTGATTATATGCTGGTTCATATTCAGGATAAGTAATAGAATAAAGTCACAGAGGGTTTAGAAAGGTGCTCTTCTCGGGGATGCATTCACTTGGAAATCTGAGCTCTAGTGAAGAGGAGAACTTAGCATTTTCACTTCATCACCTGAAATTGGGATTGCTGTAAATGAAGGCGACGGGCTTCTAAACAAACTTTAACTTAACTGTTTACTTCTATTTAAAGTTAAAGGTATTCCAAGCTTGACAACGGGAAATGAGTCAAGTATGTGAAAAAATAAGTAAGAGCCAATGCTGGAGAGGCTGGAGGTCCGCAAGGGGGTGCCCTGCAAACACAATCACAGCTGCTTCTGAGTTTCCTCCTTAAATGCACTTTGCACAGAGAAGAAAAAGAGCAAAGGGTTGCCTTTTTGCTCTGCCAGAACTGAAGGCCCTGCGCACCCTGGTTGCCATGGGACACAAGGAGGCAGAATGTGAGCCGCAGGCCAAATAAACAGCGAGACACACTGCAGAGAGAGGGGGCTGGACATAAAAGATCTGCTCCTTTTCTGGATTCGAACTGTATTTTTTGGTGGCAGAGTAAACCATCTCTAGACACATGCAGGCTAAGCAAACAAAGAGTGGGAAAGGGGAGTGTGATCACATGATTCCAGTTAGCAATAGCGTCCTGCAGGAAATTGAAGCATCAGTACCCAAAGCATCCATTCAAAAACTTTGGATCTCTGTCTAGAACCTCTGTGGCGACACCTTTTTCTGACTAACTGTAGCAACGCAAATGTGACTTATATACTTCAGTGTCCATGTGGACCTACACATGACCAAAATACCAAATTGGTTGATAAAATTCACATAACGTGTCAATTAAGATGGACTTTTTTTGAAGAAATAGATTTCTCAACTTGAACTACAAACACATTTTTAGGAGGGTTTCAATTATGATGTGGTGTGGAATTCTCTCACACAAGAACATTTAAATCATAAGAATCCCAATGTTGCATTACATTGTACATGGCACCATGGGTGTTGACACATCTCAAACATAGATAACATTAACAGCTCAGGCAAGTGGATGAGAACTCTGAATAGGAACATTAGCATGGGGAGAACAAAAGTACACAGTACTTCACTTCATACTTTGCTTGTCTAGTTAACTACCCTTGATTATTGTAAAATAAATCAGTTCTGTTACCCTGCCATAGGGATTAGCCGGTTTAATACCTATGTAATTTTGCCGCTGGATGCTATGAAAGAGCCTCCGTAAACAATTTCTGGCATTTGAATACGAACCCCGTATTTTACATGACTAAAATGTGCACTTCTTGGATGTTTTGTTCTTTCCATGTCCTATAAGTAGTAGGAAGGGATACCTTTAATCACCATATTAAAAGTGACAGTTGTCCCGCCCCGGAAATGACGTCATATCCGGTGGCTGGGACTTCCGGTGTCCCAGAAAGCCCTCCCCGGAAGTGACGTGCATGGGGGTGTCACGTGGTTTGTGAACACGTGGTGTCACGTGTTAGCCCTGTGTCTGGGTCCTAGCCCCTGGGTTTTGGCCTATGAGCTGTGTAAAAAAGTATGACTTAGTGTTGTGCAAGTGGTTTCAGAGCCTGAGAGGGACAGGTCTGGACATGTCAGACATTCATGCCCAAGTGCCAGTTAGGGGGCCTCTGCACAGGGCTGCAAAGTGGGCGGTCTGGTCAAACCTCCACACTGTTGGCTAATCCAAAAAATAAATAAAGTGGGAATGGTCAAATGCTGCTTATGTTAGAGCCAGCCTATCAATGTAGAGAGGTAAATCTAAAACAGAGGTGGGCCTGCATTCTTTCATGGGTTCCCCGATGGTTTAAATTAGAAACTGACCCTGTAATTAAAAGTTTGAAACACCCCAGAGGTTGTTGTGGCATGGCTAATCTAAAACAGAGATGTGCCTGCATTCTTTCAGGGGGTCACAGATGGTTTAAATTAGAAAACTGACCATGTAATTAAAAGTTTGAAACACCCCAGAGTTTGTTGTGACATGGCTAATCTAAAACCCGGATGTGCCTGCATTCTTTCAGGGGGTCCCAGAACTGACCCAGTAATTAAAAGTTTGAAACACCCCAGAGGTTGTTGTGACATGGCTAATCTAAAACAGAGATGTGCCTGCATTCTTTCCAGGGGTGACAGAGGTGGGGTTAAATTAGAAAACTGACACGGTAATTAAAAGTTTGAAACACAACAGAGGTTGAGGGGCATGGCTGATCTAAAACAGAGATGGGCCTACATTCTTTCCAGGGGTGACAGAGGTGGGGTTAAATTAGAAACTGACCCTGTAATTAAAAGTTTGAAACACAACAGAGGTTGTTGTGGCATGGCTAATCTAAAACAGAGATGGGCTTACATTCTTTCCAGGGGTGACAGAGGTGGGGTTAAATTATAAAACAGACCCAGTAATTAAAAGTTGAAACACAACAAAGGACAAGTATTGCTAACCTATAACAGATGCCTATTTTCAAGTCCCACCAATCACAGAGCCCAGGCATAATTACCACTGTGATCCTAGTATAAGAACCCCCCAACTTCACAGGCCTCTTTTTTTCTGAACTACATACTGACATTTGTGGCAAGCAGGGACGCATCAGGACATAATGGCTGGAAACATGAAGGGCAGAGCTCAGACTGGTGATGCTGAACATCTTCTACTTAAGGTCTGTAACAGTGTGATGTGTGTATGTGTTTTACTAAAGTTTAACAATGACATTAGCACCAATCTGTTTAACTATACATAGAGATGTAAAATGCCTGCTTTTAAAAAATAAATAAAAAATAAAAAAAATGTAAAAGCTGCTATTAGTGTATTTTTGAGATACTGTAATTACTTTGTGGGGTGATTTTGTTTAAATGGTACTAGTAGGGTCTTGTGCTATGTATTTGTCTGTATTTTTATGGGGGCGCAATTATTTTGGGGATTGTATTGGTACTGCTTAACTTGTACCTGCTGGTTCTGGACCTGTGTATGGGCATGTATTTTTGAAAATCTGCACTCATTTTGTGGGATGGTGTTCTTTTAATGTGTACTTGCTGATTCTGGGGCTGTGTATCTGTCGGTATTTTTTAAAGTCTGCACTTGTTTTGTGGGGCGGGGTTGTTTAATTGGTACTTGTGGGTTAATGTGCAATGTATAGGCATGTATTTCAGGGCGAGTGCACTTACGATGTGGGGTGTATTTGGACTGCTTAATATGTACATATTGGTTCTGGGACTATGTAGGGGCCTGTATTTTTGTGGGGTTGCACTTATTTTGATGGCAGTATGGTGGGCTTATTGTGTACGTCATGGTTCAGGGGTTGTGTAGCTAATGGTATTAGTGGTGGGGCTGTATTTAATTTGTACAGGAAATGTTATGGGGCTCTTTATGTATTTTTTTATGTGTATTTTATGGTATGGGCCAGTATTATATGGCCGCAATAGTGTGTTTAAGTGGTGAGCTTTTGGGGGTGGCCTAGTTGTTAATTTTAGAGCTCAGCGCAATGAGTTCCGGGGTGCAGAGCTCTAAAATTAATAACTACGCTCCAAGGGGTCAACCATAGCTCTGGGGTGCCCAGGTTATGAACTTTTGCGGCGTGGCTCTCAAGAGACCGCGAGGCCTCTTGAGAGCAGCGCCAAAATGTTCATAGCAAGGGCCCCCCAGAGCAGGCCTGAGCTCTGGGGCCCTTGTGATTAACTTAGCAAAACTGGTCTCAGAGGCCACTAGGTCTCTGAAAGCTGCTTTGTTAAGTTAATCACTAGGTTCCCAGAGCCATACTGCGCTCTGGGGCTCGAGTAATTAACTCAGCAAAACTGCTCCCAGAGACCTGCAGGTCTCTGCAGGTCTCTGAAAGCAGCTTTGCTAGGTTAATAACTCGTGGTCCCCAGAGCCGGTCTGTGCTCTGGGGACCGGTGTTATTAACCTAGCACAACTGCTTTCAGAGACCTGCTGGTCTCTGAAAGCAGCTGTGCTAGGCTAATAACGCAGGTCCCCAAAGCCGTCCTGGGCTCTGGGGACCGGTGTTATTAACTTAGCAAAACTGGTCCCGGAGACCTGCAGGTCTCTGAAAGCCGCTTTGTTAAGTTAATAACGCGGGTCCCCAAAGCCGTCCTGGGCTCTGGGGACCCGCGTTATTAACTTAACAAAACTGCTCCCAGAGACCTGCAGGTCTCTGAAAGCCGCTTTGTTAAGTTAATAACGCGGGTCCCCAAAGCCGTCCTGGGCTCTGGGGACCCGCGTTATTAACTTAACAAAACTGCTCCCAGAGACCGGGCTGTCTCTGAAAGCAGCTCGGGTTAAGTTAATAACGCGTGTCTCCAGAGGCTGTAAACGCCCGGAGACAGCGTTATCAAGTTAGGAGATCTCTTCTCGGAGGTCGCGCTGCCTCCGTGAAGAGATCTCCTAACTTGATAACGAGGTCTCCGAGCGTTTACAGCCTCGGAGACCTCTACCGGCAGTTTTTTTTTTTTTTTTTTTAAATGGGATTATTAACAACGCGGCTCTCAGAAGCCGCTGGGGAACACCCCTGCGGCTTCTGAGAGCCGCGTTGAAAGTTTAATTAGAGAGAATGCCGTGCGTGTTTCAGCGCGGTATTCTCTCTAATTAAACCATCCGATCGGATCCCCAAGACCTCGTGGGGTTCCCAAGGTCTCGGGGATCCGATCGCTTGCCGCCAGAGTGCGGCATTTGCTTGTTTTAAAAAAAAAAATATATAGTAATGGCGCGAGGCCCGGGTCTGTGGGGCCCTGACCTCGCGCGCTAGGGCCCTAGGGCCCATACAAATATAAAAAAGAAATAAAAATGAATAGCGTTTTGGGGGCCTTGGGATTGGGGCCCCCAAGGCCCCATAGGGCAGCATTTAAAAAAAAAAAATACAAATACAAATATGAGGGCCCTGAGCACAGGGCTCAGAGACCCCCAGGCCGCCATGTGGCAGCCTTTTAAAAAAAAAATATATATATATAGCAAGTGTGACCAGGGGTTTAGGGGCCTACAAGGTCGTTTTTCTAAAGCATATAAATAAAAAAAATATTTAAATAAATTAAAATAATAATGATTAAAAAATAACTATCCCTGCTAAAAGCTTTTCAGACCCCTCAAGTACCCCAGCCCACTCACCTTAGTTCAGGATGGCATTGGATCTGATTTTGTTGCCTTGAAAAAACCCAGGACCTCACACATGTTGCATCCACATCCGGCCATTTTCTTTTTTTTTTTAAAACAAAGACTGTGTGGTGTTGGAATTGGCTCAGCTAGGAGTTTAGACTGAGCTCCGCCCCTCACACATGGTTCACAGCCTTGTTCAGCTAAGGTGAAAACCAGGCCTGGCTCCTAGGATCCAGTTTCCTGGCTATGTCTTATAGAGACAATCTTTGAGCTCGTATTATGCAAGAGCGCCACCATGTGGAATTTGTTTATTAAACCGTGTATAGTTTTTGAGAAAAGTTTTACAGTTGTCAATATGTATTTATACTTACAGAACATAGGGATTCAACAATTTGAATCTTGATATATATATGTATATATATATAAATGTTTTTAATTATTAATTTTTTTTTTTCTCAAATTAAAAAAAAAAAAAAAAAAAAAAAAAAAAAAAAAAAAGGTTAACACTCAGTGTGCTTTTATGAAGGGTTCTGCCCTAGAAGATGAATTGTGGGGTGCTTAAAGGTAAATCTGTCTCTCTTGTACACAGGACTGTCAAGAGTCTGGGGAACCCCCTGTGCAGATGGAGACCGTGCAGCAAGGTGAGTTACAGGCCCTTGGTCGTTCTGAACGACGTTGTCAGGAATGTTATTTTTATTTTACTGCTAATGGGAACCCATGTGCTTGCATAGGTTATGATGCTGAACTCAGGTGTGCGCTTGCCTCTCTCCAACAAATCCTTCATGTTCAAGATGGGTCAAACACCTTGTCACAGGCTAACGTTACTGCAGGTAAATATTAGGGTTCTTTTTGTAACCCTCTCTGAAAACCTAACAAGCCCTACAATCAGACCTATATTTGGTCATCATAGTGAGTTCGTATAGTCTATGTATTATCTTGTATGTGTAACATTATTTTTTATGTTTTTTATCCCGAGGGGTCCCTGTGGATGAAGCGATCCGGAATTTGGATGCAAAGCTTAAAAGCCAGCCCCGCAAAAGGAAGTCCCCTGGTTCTAAGGACGGCCCGCCCATTAAGAAGGGCCCCTCAAGCCGAAAAACCAAAGGTGATTTTTTAGAAAATGTAGAGGCTGATGTATACTGTCCTTAGTGTGTCTAAACGTCTTTCACACCCACAGGTATACCGGCTATAACTAACCCTAATATGTATTTTGCTATCTTTACATCCTAGAATCATCACCCCAGAGCTCCGGAGACGTCGGCCCTCAGCCTAAGCAGCGGCTGTCGTCTTTAAAGGTCTGCACTGGGACTGCTCAAAACCCCACCGCGTCATCGGTACACGTGAACCAACCCGAACATCAAGACCCACCTTGCAACATCTCCACATCCGTCGCTCCTGGACCAGGTACAACTCTTAACGGCCCCACACCAACCGTCATAAAGGGAATGCCTAGTACAGCGAACACTTCTGCAACAGATATCCCGGGGATGGGGCATGGACAAACGGACAGTATCAATCGTACAACACCAAACGCCCAACTGTTTGTACCGTGTGAGGTCTCTGGAGGGTCCCCAAAACAGTGCAACAGTCCTAAAATAAATCGGTTGTCCTTAAAGAGTCGTAGGAAGAAGTTCCAGACCCCAGAGCTGCAATCTGGACCTTTAGACCTGTCTTTTAAAAATGTTGTTAAGGTACAACCGGATCCCCCTAGGGCCCAGAGTTCTAATACCGGGGTGTCTGGCCACACCCCAACCCCTACAGGGTGTACAACTAGCCCCTCTGTGCTATGTGACCCCTCCATGGAAAATGATCACCCTGCAGAGGATCCCTACTCCCACTGTATAGAGCTTCTTAAGGCTCTAGCTGGTACTACCCAAAGTTCTGAAGCCACGGCATCCCCATGTCTGATGTCCCCCGATACACCCCCGGGGGCATACGACCCCACCAGTCCTGCGCCAAGTGCCCGTGCGCAATGGTCTTCACCATCCTCATCAATATACCCCGACAGCAGTATAGGGTGTAGCGGAACGCAAAATCAGAGTTTTGGAACACCCTCGAGCGATGATCAGGACTCTCAAACTCCTGGGTGTTCACACTGGAACCCTGTTTTTACGTCCCGCTCTGATCCCTCAGCCGTGATTGGGGGTGATAACACCGGCCGCTGTCCTATAACTGGGGATGCTCAGGGAGTTGGCAATCACCCCTCTAGTGTCACAAGTACTGGCCTTGAAACAAACCTTTCAAGCCAGGCTAGAGTTCTAGACAACTACGTTAAAGAAATCCATAATTCGTTCAGACAGTTAAAATGCCAACTCCGTCTAAAAACTTTAAAACTATGTAAGAACGACGGTAATAGAGGGGCATCCAGAGCTAGCATAAAGGCTTTAAAACAGCTGATGGCTCGGTGTAGAAACACAATGGCCCAAACTTGCGCTTCAACAATTGTGGCCATGGGTAACATACCATCATGACTAGGCGCGCGTACATACACGGGGAATGTTAGAGGTACCTTTACCAGTACAATGGGCCATAGGTCTAAATATGAAAAGAAGCCCCAGCACCTGCTTAGTAGAGCTCTAAGAGTTTTACGAGCGCTCAATAGTCAGAGGTCATGTCAACCCCCAAGCCCTGCACCCATAAGACCTCAAAATATAGAGTTAGGAGGTGCTGCTGGTCTTTACAGGCCCTCTGGGGGTGATGGTCCGAGGTGTCTCAGCCTTAAACAGTCTGTAGGAGCCCTGTCCGAAGTCGGTGTAGTGTCAGTGTCACCATTTGTAAACAAGCCAGACATTGTTCAGATCGGCGGGGGTCGTTTACCAAAAACCAGATGGGCCCATAAGAAGCCAGAGTGGCTTGGTAGCTCTAGAAAACGCAAGCTGGTAATAAAAAAGTTAAAGAAAGCCAGACTCTGCGTTACCAGAAGGTCTAAAAACACACCTACATCTAACCACACCCCTGGGAGCTCTCCAACAACCAGTAATTCTCAAACTGAGGCTTCAGAACCAGTTTTTATGGAAAGTGTGAGACGGTATAGTCGTGTTGTAGAGCGGTTTAACGCTACAGAACACTATGAGGAGTTTAGGTTCGTTAACCTAGATCGCCTACACTCCTCAGATCATGGCATTATAGCTATACATCAGGCTGTGCAAACGCTGATCGAACGATTGTTACACGATGTGGGTCCTAATGATTTCTTTCAGATGCGTTTTCAGGGACAGGGTCTCAATAGTCCCCTGTTCACCAGACGGTCATCTCGGGATGTGTTTGACGCTGTAACGTTTTTAGAAAACCTATCTAAACTTTTACAGAGCAAGGCTGAATTACTGGCGTACGGGTCCTTTAGAATCATCTCCCTCGTTGTTAGGGGGCGCGAGGGGGGTGCTTCCAGAGCCTTAAAGAGCGTTATGTACAGTAAAATCATTGACAAGAAATCACGATGGTTGCTCGATTTTAATACCGGAGCTACCAACATGTGTCTGGCCGCAAGCATTGCAGGCTTATTGATGGACCGCTCTACCCCAGACGCCGTCATTATGGCGATGGCTGTAGCAGCACATGAGGCGCTTCAGATACCGACTGACAAAATGGTCGGTTTTGGGGATCTGGGACTTTTTGAGAATCACTTCGCCGTGACGGTTAAAGTTCTATACCATGCCGGTTCTTGGAAGTACTTCACTACCAATGAAGGTGTGAAAAACAAGACCGTGTATGTGCTACACCATGAAAACCACTTTTACGGTGTCTTGAACCTGAAGGGTTTTCTAGGCGCCAAGTATGTGTGTGAGCATTGCGATCACATATACAACAACCGGACCAAACACCAGTGTGAATTACACTGTAAAATGTGTCAGAGGGATGGTTGTGTCAATGACAATGCTCTGAAAGTGAACTGTCCAACGTGCAAGCTGTTTTGTCGGTCGCAAGACTGCTTAAACACGCACATAGGCCTCGCCCAATGTGTTCTTAAAGCCGACTGTGGGACTTGCGGCCGTTATAAACCTGTCGATCACAAATGTGAAGGTATGCAGTGCCCTAGGTGTACAGCTCCTTTTATAGCTGGAACAACCCATGAGTGTTACATGCTCAGAAGTCACTACCAGAAAAAAACAGAAGACTATATCGTATTTGACATAGAGTGTACGCAAGAGACGGGGGTGCACCAACCAAACTATATTTACGCCCACCATCTAACCGGTGATGGGAGCTGGGAGTTTGAAGGTCGGGCTTGCGTGAATGATTTCCTCCTCACATTTATGCAACCCCGATACCAGGATTATACATTTCTGGCTCACAACTCCAAAGCATATGATTCTTTTTTCATTATCAGGGACCTGATACATGAAAAGCTTCCCGTTAGTCTCATAACCCAAGGTTCCAAACTAATGCTGCTTAAGGTTGTGCCTTTTGACATTAGGTTCATAGACACCTTGAATTTTCTGCCCATGAAGTTGAGCAAACTGCCAAAAGCCTTTGGGTTTGAAGGCTGTAAAGGTTATTTCCCACACTTTTTTAACACATGGGCTAATCAGAATTACTTCGGGCCTATGCCTCCGCCCGACAGTTATGGTTGCGATTATATGATGCCCTCTGAAAAAGAGAGTTTTCTACAGTGGTACGATGAAAACCGTGAAAAACGGTTTCATTTCCAAACTGAATTGAGAGCATACTGTCAGGCGGACGTTATGATATTGCGAAAAGCATGCAACCTATTCAGAGATGTTGTGGTGGCGATGACGAAGCGGGTCGTGTTTATTGAAACCGATCCGTGCGAGCGCGAAAAAAAAATAACTGTATACCTGGACCCATTTCAAAACATTACTCTGGCTTCAATGTGCATGTCTATTTATAAACACATGTTTTTAATGTCTGAAACTATCGCCTTAATACCCCCTGACCTCTATAACGGCAAGCAGAAGCGTTACTCCACACCTTCTATTCAGTGGCTCATGTACGTCTCTGCGAATGAGAGCATCTTCATTCAGCACGCTTTGCAGGGCGGCGAATACCGTCTAAGCCGCTACTATCTAGACGGGTATGCATTAATTAACGGTGTTCCAACGGCCTTTGAGTTCAACGGGTGTTTTTACCATGGTTGCCCTCAGTGTTACAAACCCCATGAATTTAATAGACTGCAGGGCACCACGTTTGAACATCTGTACCGCCGGACTCTGGCAAAGGCGCAGTATATTGAGAGTTGTGGGTTTGTTCTGAGAACTCTCTGGGAACATGATTGGGTAACTGAGCTATCGAAAGATGGCGCACTGAGCACTTTTATTAAGAGCCAGCAGCTACCTTCACCGCTGGAGCCCCGTGACGCCTTATTCGGCGGCCGTACAAACGCCATTCAATTGTACCGTGTAGCTGGCCCTGGTGAGAAAATACATTACTACGACTTCACTAGTCTGTATCCATTTGTGAACAAGGTGAAGTTGTACCCTGTGGGCCACCCTACAATTGTATACAGGAACTTTAAACCTCTCAAAGAGTACTTTGGAATCATTAAGTGTCAGATTCACCCTCCGCGGAAACTTTACTTTCCGGTGCTCCCTTATAGAGTCGACGGTAAGCTAATGTTCCCCCTATGCCGTACCTGCGCTGAAAGTAAACAGCTTAGCGAATGTCGGCATAGTGATGAGCAGAGGCTGCTGGAAGGGACTTGGTGTACCATTGAGGTGCAGACGGCCCTAGAGAAAGGGTATCGTCTTGGTAAAATCCTGGAAGTCTGGCACTTTCCAAATACAACAACACAGCTCTTTTCTGAGTACATAAACTTGTTTCTTAGAGACAAGCAGGAGGCCTCGGGGTATCCAGAATGGTGTGTCGATGAGCCCTCAAAGAAAAAGTATATCGCTGATTACAAAGCTCGCGAGGGTATTAAACTGAGACCTGCGTTCATTAAGGTTAACCCCGCCCGCCGGCAGTTAGCTAAGCTCTGTCTCAACTCCTTGTGGGGAAAGTTCGCACAGCGGACCAATTTGTCAAACACATCCATCGTCACAGATCCGGAAGAGCTTTTTAAGTATATATTCACACCTGTTTATGACGTATCCAGTTGTGAATTTATTGACGACGAGACGGCCGTTCTATGCTGGAAATACGCCAAAGAGTACCCCACGACGTGTAACAATATAAACATCTTTATAGCATGCTTCACAACCGCTCACGCCAGGTTAGAGCTTTACAGGTTGTTGGACCAACTTCAGGAACGGTGTTTGTACCATGACACTGACTCTGTTATCTTTGTGAGTAAAGAGGGTGATGAAGATCCTCAGCTGGGTGATTATCTAGGGGATTTGACCAGCGAGCTCGAAAAGGGGGAGTATATACAGGAATTTACCTCATCAGGCCCTAAGACGTACAGTTATAAGACCTCAAGCAACAAGGTTTGCATGAAAGTCAAAGGTATCACTTTAAACGTCAACAATACGATTAAAATAAACTTTGACAGTCTGAAGGGCCTGGTGCACGAATACTCTGCATCGAGCGATCACAAAAATAGCAAAGCCATTGTTGTAAACCATCCGAGCATAGTCAGGTCCAAGAAAAAATGGGAAATTACAACACAGCCTATGTTTAAAACCTTAAGAGTAGTGTTTGACAAACGGGTCCTCACAACGGACTACAAAACACTGCCTTACGGTTACTAAAAGCCATTAGAGGTTTGAACATCACCCAGATATGGACACCAGACTGCAGCACCCATTCTCCTGCGTTTTAGCGGGGCCCTCCAATAGCGGTAAAAGTTTTTTTATAAAGAAACTGTTAGAAAACGCTCCCGGTGTTTTATCTCAGACCCCTAACAACATCGTGTGGCTTTATTCATGCTGGCAGGATCTTTACACTGAGCTCACCCTAAAATTTCCCCACATTCGATTTATAGAGGGTATCCCCGATAATCTCAACGACGATGACTTGCTACCAAAACACCTTGTAAACATTGTCGTGGTGGATGACCTCATGCGTGAAGGAGGGGACCACCCCGAGCTTGAGCAGGCTTTTACGCAATATTCACACCACCGCAATCTGAGCATATGCCATATAGTGCAGAACCTGTTTTACAAGGGCAAGAGCAGCCGGTCCATAACTCTCAACGCCTCATACCTGGTCTTATTTAAAAACCCTAGAGACAAACTTCAAATCTCAATTATAGCTAAACAAATGTACCCCGGCAACACCCAGTTTTTCATGGATGCCTTTAACGATGCTACAGCAAAACCCCACGGCTACTTACTGGTGGATTTGAAACCCAACACTTTTGAAGACTACAGACTACGAGCCGGCATAATACCCCCGGACTTCCCAGTCGCCTACACGCCTAAAACAGTGTCCAAAAACTATAAAAAGAACAAGTAAAAAGCTGCTTATAACATTTACACTCTAAACCTTGTAATATAAGGTCCCCACAATGTCTGCGCGGTTACGACGTAATTTAGGACTTCTAAAAATGTTGATAACGGCCAGCCCCGCGAGAAGAAAAGCCATCCTCTGCGCTGCCACGGATGATTTAGTGGCCGCCATTTCAGAAATAGCCCTAAACACCCTAAAAGGTAATGTCCCTATATCAACGCGCCAGTTCCGGGTTCTGAAGAAGAAACGCCACATTATTAAGAAGCTCAGCAATAAGAGGGCTTCACTCCTTTCCAAAAGAAAACTGTTCAAACAGTCAGGAGGCTTTATAGGGTCGTTGTTAGGTATAGCTATACCCCTAATCACAGGGCTACTGTCGCGATCCTGATGGAGCACGCCCACAAAATGTACCTCGTGCCCCGGCAACAGGTGGAACATCTGGCCCCTTCTAACACGGATGTCTGGGACATACGCAAAAACGAAACACATCGTCTCGATGCGGAAATCAAAGCCATTTTGAACCGGACTGATTTAAAACCCCACGACAAGGCAGGGCTTTACTCAGGAGCCCTTCAAAACTTTCTACAATACTACAAGCAACTCACCTCTGAAAAAACCAAACTGACGCTGTACACCCCAGATGCTGAACAGCCGCCTGGACCCTCTACGCAGGCTCATGACATAGGTCCCACACCCACAACTGATGCCTTTGTCTTAGACCTTTTAAAAAATATCAGTCAGAAATATAGAGGGGCTGCGCAAATGTTACTCAGTAAAATGAGTACTACTAAAGATTTGACCACTTGGAACGCCCGGGGTGAATTCGTTTACAAAGGGCAGCCGGTTGCTGGTTCCCATATGTATGATCTGGTCCGGGGTCTCACACACGGTAAAACCCTAACAACACGAGAAGCTCCTAGAGGCTGGGAACAGTTCCTAAATGCAGCTGCGGAACTCAACATTCCCTCCACGATCATCGGAAATGCCGAGAATCGCCGTAAGCTTGAAAGTTTAAAAGACCCGGCCCCCGCTATTTTTACAAGGAGCCCCGATATATTGACATCGCCTTTCTTTCCACAACTAACACCCGCTCGGGACCGTGCTGATCTTCCTATGGGGCCTAAAAAGAGACTATTCAAAATGAACACATGGCTACCGATCTAATTTTGCACACATGTACAGTTTTTTTTGTTAAAAGTTTTTACGGTTCGAAAAAATGTGCTTCATTTTATATGTTTAACCATGTAAATGTTCGTGTTGAAACATGCTTGTAATAAACACTTTTAAATTTTCAGCCGGAGTATGCCATCTTTTTATTTATGAATGGTTTGAAAATGTACACAGTACGGATTAAAAAAAAAAATGCCTAGGATGAAAGCTTGTTTAAGATGTTTTTTATTTTAGACACTCACAAGTACAAATAACAGCTATACAAGACCTTACACTTTTGACAGAGACCAGAGTCTGTTTTAACAACGTGTGACATTGTCCTGTAGTTTTCATTCACATATTTCATAACAACACCGTCGTTGTTTACTAAATCATCTGAGTATAGATTTAAAAAATTTCTAAACGTTATACCTTCAGACATTTTACTAATAAAGTATATACAGTGTTCCCCACATGTGATGGCAAAAGGATCCTGTACCCGTAGTTTATTATACACAACCGTGGGTGATGCTTTTTTTTACATATTTGAATATCGGCTTTGTATAAATACTATGCTTAGGGAATTCAGCTAAACTATCAAACACTATAACCTTGTCCACATCCAGAAACAGTGCCGCCCAATGTGCCCCACCCTTGTAATGGGGATCGGTGTTAAAGACGAGGGTACGTGGCCTTTCCGGACCTATCTTTTCAGGTAGTCCATCGCTAGGGTATACCCCTAGAAAGTATTTCTTAGCATATTTATGTCTACTTAAGAAGTCACGTATCTCAGTAGTGTCCATTTTATATATTTTTTTAAAAAATAAAAAAAAAATTAAATTTTTATTTTACACTTTTTCAATGGTAGTCAAACATAAGCTGACGGGCGTGGTTGATCTGAATAACGCTGTCGAATACAGAGAACACAACCATGTTCACATTGGCCGCCAGTGCCTGTGTAAAACGTATTTCTGCTTTTAGATTTCCGTTTTTGATCAGGTTGTAATGGTCTCCATCTTCCATGTCAGGTGTCAGGTCGAACGCAAACAGCGTGTAGCCTGCAGCATACCCTTCCCTTGAAACAACTACTCCTGAGTCCCGCAGCTGTTTCCCCGTTATCGAGACCAGTCCTAGATATTCCCGGACAAAATTTGATGTTCCAAAATTCGGCGTGAAAGGTTTTGCGGGGATCACAGCACCCTCGTGAACCAGAGCGGCATAGTTGATATCATAGTGTTTGAAGTTGAAAGGGTTTGAGTTGTAGAGGCCACTAAAAGCAGTGTTGTCCACAAACCCTATGATGATGAGTTTCGGTAATTGCCCCAGAAATAGATTCTGCTGCTGCGTTAACCGGGTTCCGGCGGGGATGCTGAATATCTTCAGAGCGACTCTTTCAATGGCGTACTTGGCGTTCGATAATTGTAAAGCTTCAGCATGGGCCAGTCTGACACTTGGGGACACTTTCACTCTCTTTACAAACAGGCTCGCTGACAATATAACCAGTTTATACTGCTCTGCATCACCGCTGATGAGACAGAAAGAGTCCTTGTTACGATTGAGTTTGATCTTAAGATCAATACCGTTGACTAACAGTTTGTCTTGGAAGAAAAGGTCTGAATGTACGCGCCCCAGGAGGTCAAACTGCCTACTGCCGGCGACGAAGCTGGCTCTTTTTTTAAAACCCTCGTTGTCTCCGTCCAAAGCTGTGTTCTCCAAATGCGCTTCGGTATCTCGGTAGAAGAGCCCCGCTGAAAGATGTGTGTCCAGCGCATCACGACTATAATTTAGAATACTCTCTATGTAGGCCCTGTAGGCATACATGTTATCACTCTGTGTGACGAGGCGATCGCCTAGGTTAATGTCCACTTGATTAAACATTGTTGCGATGGGGTATGCTATCGGGGCCACTCTAGCATCAGCCTCGATGTTGTCACCGTTCGCTTTGGTTATTTTACAGACGAGGTGCAGGAGAGTATTGTTGAGATCAAGGTACATATCCGTGGATCCCGACACATAAAACTCTATCGGTGCAAGGGGTGTCAGAGCAGCCATTGGTGACACTTCCATGAAAAAACTGTTTTCAATGCTTGTCTGTGTGGGTTTGAGAGAAAACAGATCTAACTCAGATTTGGCGCATTCACCCGATGCACAGTGTACGAAGGCCATGGTCGTTGCTTTAAAAAAAATTCGCACTAGAACGAGTTCTCTTCTTCTTGGTTGATCTCTTCCGTCTTATGACTCTTCTTTTGTGAGGGCCTTTTGAAGTAGTCCGGCGCTTCTTATAGGGCCTTGGCGGCCCCCTACGCTGCGATGCCCTTCGCTTCCTTTTAACAAAACCATGCGCTTTATACAGCAACCCCGCTCCTTCTTGGGGCTGTCTATTCATGCGCTCTGCTACCGCAGACGTTACACTGCCCACAACGTCCTGGGCTATGTTTGTAGCTGCCGCTTTAACATGAGGTTTTGCAATTTCGAACCCTCTTCTCAAAAAGGGCATGGCACGCCTAAACATGCTCCGGAAGAAACCCCCCAATCCCGCCCCATACATAACCGGAGCCCCTTGAAAGTAGGGTTGGGGACCGCCATACCCTGCCTGAACTCTATAATAGTCCCTGTACATCGAGGGATCCCCGTAGGTTTTCATGGTGACCATTGCAGCTGTCTAATAGTCACCTTCGCGCCGTGGCCTTAAATGAAGCTTAACAATAACTTTCCCGTATTTAAAGGCGACCGGCTCCGACTGATCGTTGTACACCATGATGGTTATAGTGTCAAAATGGTTTTTAGAAATTGCAACATAGTCGAGTTTGTGATGTTGTATATTAACCATTGTGTTATTTTCACCCTGCACCGGGACCCACCTCAACAAAGGGGAATAACTATCCCCGACCCTCTGCGGCTCTACAATGTCGCTATAAACGTAGAGTGTATAAAAACCGCCGTTAATATCGGGGCATGTAGGGTCTGGATCCATCTGCCTTTGGTGATGCTGTACGGTCCCTAAAACCCTTTGTAATTTACCACTACATTTAAACACTGTACTGAACTCTGGGGCTTTAAGAACCACCTTTCTTCTAACGTGATCCAATACCAGATATATATTCGCATACGCTTCAGTGCTGGCTATAGACTTGTTGATGGCATCGACCACCGTTGCGACGGTAGGGTAATAGCCGTGCGGGAAAGACAAGTTATAGGTCAGTGCATCCTGAGGTCGCTTTATATGAAATTTAACATCGGCCTTTGTAAAGGTATTCCAAGTTCTAGGGTACTGTATTTCCGTGAGTGCCACCTCCCACGGGCCTTTCAAATCCACTGGCTTTGCAAGTTTCACTGTATAACTCGAAATCTGATTGTCTGGGAACATGTCCTTCGAAGCGTTGGATGGCAGCGTGATATAAAAAGGGGAGTTCTCCATCATAGCGTTTACAGCTATACCTCACACACCGTGCAACGAGCTGGCCAGAACCCAACTGTTAAATTTCTCGGGCCACCCGCGCCATTTGACCAACGCCTGTCGCCGGGCTCCGCGCCCTTTTCTTTTCAGAACCTTTTCAACCCTGTACACCCTGTTCGGGTCGTAGGGCACCTCTTGTAACTCTTCTGTGTAAAAGACACCCGATACCTCTTCCCCAGCGTAGTCCTTTAACCTGTAAATATATACCCCTTCTTTAAACTGCACACTTTCCACTATGAATATCTCATCGCTGAATGTTTGCTGGTAGCCTTTGGTGAAGACACCCTTCAAGTTTGAAACCCTGACATGAGCCC
Organism: Pleurodeles waltl; assembly: GCF_031143425.1. Lineage (NCBI taxonomy): Eukaryota > Metazoa > Chordata > Amphibia > Caudata > Salamandridae > Pleurodeles > Pleurodeles waltl. The sequence continues at coordinate 315,564,525 of NC_090442.1, read as the reverse complement.
CTTCTTTTAAATCCGGTTTCTTGACCTTCTGTGTGAGACGCCCACCGTACACCGTTCTCCACACCGTTAACGAATTATCCCTTGTAACCTTAACAGGGGCCATTTTGATTGTCCGATGGTAGGTGGCGTTATAAACATCTATAAAAGCCTTTAGAACATCCACGTATCTGTAGGTGTTGTTGGCGGTGAAGTATCGCCACATCTTCGACTTTAAAGTACGGTTAAAACGCTCTACAACAGCGGCCTTTACCTCGGTGTGCGTTACAAAATGTTGAACAGCGTTCTGGTCTAATAATTTTTGGAAATGTTTGTTTAAAAATTCCTTTCCGGCGTCTGTTTGTAGTTTCTGGGGCACGCGCCCGCTAGCGAAGATGTCTTTAAAAGCAGCTGTAACGCTGGTACCACTTTTATCGTTTAACGCCGCTGCATATGCGTACTTGGACAAGACGTCTATGACGGTTAATATATACATGGCACCATCGTTATGTTGTGCCAGATCTTGAAGACTGATTATGTCGGCCTGCCACTGATAATCGAGCTGTGCGTTAACAACTGTGGACCGCCTCTTAAAGCGTCTCCTGACAGGTTTGTGTAGCGAATAAGCCTCTTCCCCAGCTAACCATGTCTTCACACTGGCACGTTTTACAGATTCATTTTCAGCTCGAGCCCTTCTAAATAGAGCTTCGGAGCCTCCGAAACTTCCAACCCCCTGTTTATCGTAATAAAGCTTCCTTAAATCAGCATCCGTCATGCTGTCTCACATCAACACCCCGAAATGAAAGACACCTGTTTTGTGTAAGGTCATTTTATTAAACATAAAAAACATACATGTGCGGCTGGGGTATACAACCAGCGTGTATTTGACATTTTGTGCTACATAGCTTATAAATGTCAAAACACGGATCCAATGTGGCCTTTTTTACAAACGTATACATAGTACAACATCCACTACACATGTTACTCAGAGCATGTTCCTTTACAAACCCTAAGCGACACAAACATTGATATTTTTATAGCTATACTCTCAATAGCTCTAGACATGACTTCCCGTTCCCCACGTCTATAACTCTGAACGCTCAGGATACTGATATAATTCAACAGTTCATACAGTTCTAGATAGGACAATGCAGAACCTTTATTTGTGAGATAATCTACAGTCATGTTCTCCAAAGCCTCATGCACCCCCGTCTCAGGTGAAAGTCTTAACTTGCGCTTGTGGTCTTTGTCCAAGGCCCAGCATTTAACAGATGCGTTTAGCCGGCCATTGATACACCACTTGGCGATACACTCATGGCAGTTACATTGCAACAAGGCCGAAGGTTCCGAAATGTTCAGACATCGCAGAGTCACAGGCTGTATTTCAGCTATTCTTTCTTTAACCAGCACAAAAATCAATCTCCCGATACAGATGTAGCCCGGTTGTAACTCATAGACATCTTGCACCTCGATACCCGGAATCCCCTCCTAAAAGTGAGTAAGTATGGAGCGTTAAGTAACATATTTATGGTCTACTTTTTTTTTTTTTTATTTATTTATTTTTTATTTATTTCTTTATTTATTTATTTAAAACAGTTTTCGAGGGGCTAAAGACAACATTCTTCTGTTTTTATAATAAATGTCACACATTCGTCTTTCTATAACCCGTTCTACCATACGTTTGTCAAAGGGGGGACACATCCCGTGCATGCGGTCGAGTTTTGAGCATGGCTCTGCAGCGTATCGGATCTCAAGGACAGCCGCAGCCAAGACCTTCATCATGTCACAGTGGACACTTTTCTTCACAGCAGACAGCCCATACACAACCCTTAACAGCTTATATACCCGATAAGTGTCTATCCGGTTACAAACGTGACGAATTGTTCTTGCAGTGTATGCATCGTATAGACATTCGTGAGCCTCCTGTTGAGGGTCATTAATTTTATGCCCGTAGCAAAGGTCATAATAATCCCTTTTAACACATGCGTTCACAACGGCAGCTGCAAAGCCTTTAACCGGCCATATGGTGTCACAGGGTACGCCCGGAGCTTCCTTTTCAAGATCGTGGCTAGTGTAGGTGCAAACACATTTCTTACGAGGCTCTTTGTTCTGGCTTGTAATACTTTCAGACTGTCTGGAGCAGCATAAGCAGAAAAAATTTACGGTGTTAACCTTTGGAGCTGACCCTTCTAGAGGCTCTCTTTCTTCTGTTATGTTCTAGGGTTCAAACAGAAAGCACAAGACACATTATTAGTTAAAAGTATAACATTAGAGTATACAGGCTTAAAAAAATAAAATAAAAAATGTCTTTACTAACCTCAGCATTCGCTTCACACTCAGAGGCTCCTCTGAAATCTTGGGAGTCGCAGAGGTCCATTGGGGCAGAAACAGCGCCTGAACTTACACCTGATGGTTGTAAAATAACGGCCTCTGCCTCGGGGTCCTCCTGGAAGCCCATGTCTTCATAGATGGGCGAATTCGGGGGTGGTACACATTCTTCAACTTCAATGTCTACGACGTTAGATGCCCCGCTTAATCCATCTTTCGAGACATAGCTGTCACTGCCGGCCCCCTTAATAGGGGATATCAAGGGCGACACATCCTTGAGGTCAAGCTTTTCAAGCCGATGGCAAAGTTCCTCTTGAAAACCTGTAACATCGGTATCCCGGGTGTCTGGGACACCCTGTTGTGCATTCTCATCCATCGTACGAGGGGCGAGGGTCCGGTAATATCTACCAATAGTGTTCAGGGCCCCTGAGGAGACGGCTTTTCTGGCGATCGGATTGTATCTCTTCATAGCGCCTTGGCAAACTGATTCAGCCCTGGTTTGCGGTTTGACAGCCGGTTCTAACCAGCTCCTTATATGCAGCATTTAAAAAAAAAAAAAAAAAAAAAAAAAAGGGTGGCTCTACCAGCCAACAACACGTGTTCACAAACCACGTGACACCCCCATGCACGTCACTTCCGGGGTGGGCTTTCTGGGACACCGGAAGTCCCAGCCACCGGATATGACGTCATTTCCGGGGCGGGACAACTGTCACTTTTAATATGGTGATTAAAGGTATCCCTTCCTACTACTCCTATAAAAAAAAATCTAGGTTATCATTCTCTTGAAAATAATTTACAGTTGTTTTGAGATCTATGGCACTGATCATAATATCAGGCCATGTTCTAAACAAAAATCATAGTTACCCCAATAATGAGCAAGTTAGTGGTTTAATTAAACAAAAGCAATGATCCCACATCACGTGCTGATGTTACACCATGTCACATGCTGAAGCCGTGTTACAATGTTCCGGAATGGAAGTCTCCGGCCTACGAATACAGTGGGTCGTTTGCTAGTCTTCAGCACAAGCCAAGACCGAGAGGGTCCTACTATGTTCTACCAAAGAAATACACCGTACCACAGAAGGCGCACTGTATTAGGAATTAACTAAGTCCCTGATAACAACTTGCAACTGACTCTTCACGTTTTTTTCACAATAGCCACTGACAAGTGGTTTCTTGAATCTAAATGTTTGCAAAGACAGCATGTAACAACGCCTTAAAGTAATTGTGAGAGATGGCATCTTATTTTAGAAATGAATTTACCCCTTAAAAATGTATGCACCAGATGTGCCCCGACTCTGATTCCTTAATGTCCTGATTTTTCATAATAACCTTTGGGCCGATCCCTAACGGTAATAAATGTACACACATAAACTGTAGCACTACCTGAAATTAATTAAGCCTTCAAGAGTACCACACATTCAGCACATCACTTGCCTCTCCTTCTTTGGAGTGCTTTTTAACAGGTGAGTGGTGGTATAAGACTTTGAATGATGCTACCAAGGAAAGATTTTTCCTTCTTTACAATTTTAATGTTGCATGGTGCGTTGTTGTGTTACAGTCTGCATGTGTTCTGTTCAGTATTCTTTTTATTCAAATTGTGTATATATTATGCTTAGTAGTATAGTGCTACCCTCGCGCATTATGATTTAGGAGGATTTTAGGTTGGAATCTCCGGGGAGGGCTTGGCAGTTGGAGATGATGAGATTGGTTGTGGAGGCTTGCTGTCTGATAGACTCCTTTACAAGTGTATTTACTTGTAATTAATAAAAAGTCCCTGTTCTGAGTTAACCGCAGCGTATCCGAAGTCGTCATTATGAATCTCAACATGTTGCTTATCATTGTAACAAATATTTCTATTCCCTGCTATATCTTTACAGGACAGGATCCATTTCACAGGATTACCTTTACAGGTAGGTAATTTTTACATATTCACCTCCCCCGTATAAGAAATGAAAGGGTAAGTTGATGCACTTAAGGCTCACCAAGGTCCTGAAGAAAGCCCAGTGATGTTGTAACACACTGGGAAGGGTAGAAAGAGAGTAACTGTTTAATGGATAAGAACGAGGTATCCTAAAAACTACTGTTAACCCCATTCTCTTTTTGCAGTGTTTAACCTTGTCGAAAATAGGATTCACCCTTAATAAAATTACATTACTTATCCTACTCATAAAACATTTTAACTCACTCATGACCCTTTACATATCCATATACACTTGGTCTCAATGACAGCTCTGGATACGCCCCACTAGTACCAGTTGGTGCTAGCAAAGGAATACCCATATGATGAAATACACCACCTGGTGTGTGTGAGGAGTTCACATGCCTTAAAAAAACATTTTTAACATTGTACTAAATCAGAGATATATAAGTAACTCTAGTTAGTTAACTCCAGAGTATCATGATTCATGTAATTTTACTGAGGCCGAATCTTATCTTATCAAAGTTAAAAACTGCAAAAGGAGAATTAGGTGAAATGTAGCAAACATAGGAAGGCAAAGGAGAACATTGCAGCATGGGCTGAAATGGCAGAAAGGCTCTCAGATCCCTCATAAATTGGGGTGTCAAGGCTGTCTTCCCCAATCCCTCTCTGGGTGCAGTTGAGAAAAACTACATAAATCTGTGACACAATGGGATCTCATAAACTAACTCTAGGGAGAACCAGCAGGGGACTGGGTTGAAGTAAAAGCCGGAAAGTAACAAGAGATCGCTTCAAGGGCCAAGATATTGACAATACATGAGAGAAGTTGAGGAATGGGATTATGTTATTGAACACCCCCATTGAGGCATGTTGACATAATGTGTGTGTGTAGGGGGGGCGAGATTTCTTCTAGATTCAAGCTAAAAGTGGGAAAACTGGGGAACGCAGAAATAAATGAACTCATGTTTTAAATGGAACACCTCCGCAAAGCACAAGAGTGCTGGAGGGCGGGCTGCCTGGAGAAGTTAACCTATTACAACTGGAAAAAACTTAATAGCAGGTCTGGTGGGTGGCCCCCGATTCTATGTTCAAGCTGGTACACTTTTGTTATGTTCATAGAACCTATCTAATACCTGCTAAGCTAACTAGAATACACCTGGCTACCCCAGCAATGTGAGAAAGATTACTGCAGTTGACTTTCTTCATATAACATGGAACTGCCTCAAGATAGCAGACCTTTGGAGGAAAGTGATGTTGGTACTATCCAGAGTGGTTAGAGTGGTGCTAGAGGGGTCAATTTAGAAGTGCCTCCTGGGGGTGCTGTTAGGACCTAAATATTTGAAAGGTTTAGCACAAATATTAGCATTGGGCTTGGCCTTAGCAAAGAGCTGGGTTGCGATACACTGGGATTCGGTCATAGCCCTTGGGGAGGCAGATTGGAAACAAGATCTCCTTGAGTGGGCTATAGTAGACTAGCACCATGTTTAACACACAATGAGGAATGATGAAGTGAACGAAGACCTGGTATTGTGGGGTGTTAGACTTTTCATCCTTGGCGTGGTTTCCCTTAACTTTTTGCCTCTGTTCCCCAAGTTGTTGATGTGTGCTGGACTCTGATTTTACTGTTTTTGTTACTCTGGGCACTTTAGCACTGCTAACCAGTGCTAAAGTGCAAGTGCTCCTTTACAAAATGTGTATGTAATTGGCTTATCCATGATTGGCATATTTGAGTTACTAGTAAGTCCCTAGTAAAGTGCACTAGAGGTGCCAGGGCCTGTAAATCAAATGCTACGAGTGGGCCTGCAGCACTGGTTGCACCACCCACATAAGTAGCTCTGTAATCATGTCTCAGACCTGCCACTGCAGTGTCTGTGTGCGCGGTTTTAACTGTAAATTCGACTTGGCAAGTGTACACACTTGCCAGGCCTAAACCTTCCCTTTTCCTACATGTCGGACACCCCTAAGGTAGGCCCTAGGTAGCCCCAAGGGCAGGGTGCACTGTATGGTTAAGGTAGGACATATAGTAATGTGTTTTTTATGTCCTGACAGTGAAATATTGCTAAATTTGTTTTTCACTGTTGCAAGGCATGCCCCTATCATAGGTTAACATGGGGACTACCTTTAAATCTGATTAAAGTGTAGATTCTCTTTGGGAGCGGATGGACATGTGGAATTTGGGGTTTCTGAGCTTTAATGTTGTGCGTTTGAAAATACAACTTTTAGAAAGTGAGCATTTTCTTGCTTATACTATTTCTGTGACTGTGCCTGATGGTGGATTCCCTGTTTGAGTCAGTTTGACAGTTGGGCTGGTTGCACCTCACACTAGACAGTGACACAAAGGGAGCTGGGGTGTAGCCTGCATATCCTGATGAGCCATCTGTGCTAGGAGGGAGGGGAGGAGTGGTCACTTACACCTGAAAGGGCTGTGCCTGCCCTCACAAAATGCAGTCTCCAGCCCCCTGGTGAGTGTCTGGAACCTGGCCTGGGCAAGGCAGAATTTCACATTCAAAAGAGACTTTACTTTGAAGTAGGCCTACTTCAAAGGAGAAAGTGGGTATGAGAAGGGCACCCAAAACCACAGACTTTAGAACAGTTCTGGAAACATGAGGAGCCTCTGCCTGGAGAAGAGCTGGAGAGCTGAGGAAAAAGAGCTGCCCTGCCTGTGACTGTGCTTTGTGGAGCTATCCTGCAGTTGCTGCTTCTGCCAGAGTAAGAGGGCAAAGGCTGGACTTTGTGTGCCTTCCATCTTGAGAAGTACTCTCCAAGGGCTTGATTTAGAGCTTGCCTCCTCTTGTTTGAAGTCTCAGGGACAGCAAAGACTTCTCTCTGCCAGCACCTGGAGTCTCTGGAGAGACCCCTACTCTGCCCTGTGGTGCCAATCCAGTTCCTGGGACCCTGAAAGGAGAAGCTGGCAGCCTAAGAGGAGGAAATCCACGCACAGAGCACCGTGCGGGGAAAAGATCAACGCAACTTTGATCTGCGGCTGAAGAAATGGCGCACCGCCGGCTCTGTGGCTGAAAATCGATGCTCACCGGAAACGCAACCGAAGAATCGACGCACAGAGCTGGAGAAACGACGCGCAGCATCGCTGACTGAGGCTGGGAGATCGCAACCCACGCTGCGTGGTTTTCAGATCATCGTGCGGCTGGATTTCAACACAAGCACCACTGGGCGTGTAAAAACAACGCAAGGCCTGCCCGGACCCAAGAGTGCTGACCAGATCGACGCATCGCTCTCCTGCGTAGAGAAGAAACGACGCGCCCTGACCCGACGAAAGGAGAAACGACGCAAGGTCCTGCTCGTGAGTGGAATTGACGCATCGCAAGCCCTTTTTGACGCACACTCGCTCGTGCAGGGTTATTTTTTACGCACCCAAGGTACATTTTCAAGCTGACAGTGTTAGCGTGTGTTTAAAACTACTTAAAGACTCTTTTTGATTTTTAATTGATAACTTGACTTGTGTATTGTGGATTTTTGTCATTTTGGTTTTGTTTAGATAAATATTTCCTGTTTTTCTAAACCTGTGTTGTGTCATTTATTTTGTAGTGTTTTCATTAAGTTACTGTGTGTGTTGGTACAAATACTTTACACCTAGCACTCTGAAGTTAAGCCTACTGCTCTGCCAAGCTACCAAGGGGGTAAGCAGGGGTTAGCTGAGGATGATTCTCTTTTACCCTGACTAGAGTGGGGGTCCTTGCTTGAACAGGGGGTAACCTGACTGTCAACCAAAGACCCCATTTCTAACATGGGGTGACATGGTTAGTAAAATACCGAACCCGCCATGGAATGGGACACTCTGAGGGCTGGTGGCCCAGTTCCTAGACCTGAACTGCAAGGTAGAACTGGACGCCCTTGGATCGGGAGGCCCCGAGCTATGCTATGAATGTACTACTGTGTTTATCCATGATGCTTACAGATACATATTTAGTCTACCACTACTAAAAATGTGCAAATGTGTAAACGGTTTGAGGTTAAACTGAAGAAAAATCAATAAACATATTTAAAAAAATGTCCCCCCTTGACATGTGTACTCTTGTAGGAGAAAGACTTCATGAAGTGCTCCCTCCTTGTGAAAGAGATATACATAATCTCCTAGGCAAAGATGATCCATTAGTGCCAATGGTCTTTTTTTTTTTTGCTACGTTACGAAAAATCACATATAAAGTATTTTAATATAAGAAACTCTATAGGTAGGGAGGACATATTGATGTTGATTTTATAATATGCTCTTTCCCCATTACATGTAGTTCGCCCTAACTAGTCAGTAGCTGAAGAGAGTTGACCAAACCTCTATGTGTATGTCTGTGTTGTGGGCTGTGTTTTCTTCAGGTTGTGCAGCAGTGACATTAGGTCTTGCCAAACAACTGTGGCTGTGTGTTGTGAGAACTAAAAAGGACCCAGGAATTGTGGTCCACAGACTACGGCAAATAAATGTCTGGAAAAACACAGAAAAGGAGAAAGTCTGGATTTGGGTACAAGGCAAGAAAACAAATATTAAAACACAATATAAAAGCTCACTTAAAATGAGTCCCAAAGAAATACACTAGAAGCTAACTTAGGTACATAAGAGATTGTGAATGCTGGTTAGGGAACTGATGCATGGTCTGGTGCCAAATTAATGTAACTAATTTTGTGAGCTACTGAAAAATAAATCAATATCTGCCATTATATGCCCACAATAATGAACAGCTCCATCTTAACCTTTCTCTTCAGCTAGACTGGAATTTTGAAGGTGTCACAACGTTTTTAGGACTACAAACATTGTCACTAAAATAAAACGTTTACGCTACTATATTTTTCTTTTCCTGCAACAGGATTTTGATATCAAAGTTGCTATGTGCATGGGCAATACATGCTTGTTACACATATAATAAAACTATAATTATGAAGGGCAGTGAATAAGTATGTACCGATTTTCTTACCTGCGAATTTTGCGCATTTTTATTGTATATCAGTGGGAAAATACTGCCATGCTGATGCGACTTTGTATTTAAAAACAAACCCTGTTTGTCTTGGGAGTCCAGAAGAGGAAGGGTTTTAAGACTGGAATTGAATTTCTGAAATTAAAAAATAAAATAAAAAAACAGTGATGTGCACCTTCACAATTTCACGTTTTATGGTGACAAACGCTAAAGACGTGTACATAGTAATAAAGGAAGCACCCCAATAATTGTTGGTGGTCCACACTCTTGGAGAATCACCACACCAGCCTGATAGAAACAATCCTTACGTTTAATTACAAAATAGTGAAGAACTGGTACTCAGTCCCAAACGTACTTAATTAACAAAGTGGGCCCTTCATGTCCCATTGGCAATGGTGGTGTCCGCTTCTCACAATGTTAAAAAAGTTTGCATTTTAAGGTACTGGAGATCACCAATGCACCAACATGTGGCCAATCAATGGTTGAACTCTTGCACATGTCACATACGAAAGGGTTTTTTATATGTCGCAGAATCCAATGGATATGTATGATAACACATGGCCTATTTTGTGAGACATGGAAACTTCAGACTGGTGTAGATTAATTATTTTAATTGGTCTCTTTTGGACATAATTATATCACGGTTAATACAACTGCTTAGACAACGTCCTGATTGATGCTACGGTTTTTTGCGGTCCTCCACTGCCACCCTCACCTCCCACCTTCATCTAGTCCCATCACCACTTCTTCTCAGCCCCACCCCATTTCTAGGGAACTTACAACTATAATAGGGCGCATTCAAATTCAAAAGAAGTGTATTGTTGATTGTATCGCTTTAAGGTGTGTCACTGAGCTGGGAGCCACGGCCGGGACTTAGAGGGGGCAGACGTAGTGGCCCGATGTACTGTCAACGCTGGCAAAATAGGGGTGTGCAGATTTCACATAAACTATTTTGGGTTGGGGTTGCAATCTACCATGCAACATGTATAGTAAATAAGGTGTCAGAAACAAGAGTAACCCAGTATGCTAGAGGGGAAACTCTGCATGAATACTAAATATATACCAACGTTCCTTCCGGACTCATATTGTTGTTTTTCTGTCCTAATGTATGATGTATCTATAAATGTATGACTACATTGATCACACAAGTGTGGAGATGTCACCCACAGCATAACCCATATATATTTTTCTGAATGATTTCAGGTTTATTTATTATGTTACTAATAGCAGTGCAAATTGCTCATTGCAGGAGAGTCACAAAATGACCTGCCTACTGAATAATAACTAGGCAGGTCATATTTTTTGATCCACCGTCCAAGATGTTAATGTAGGGATGGTGGCCTGCATGGTACATCAGATTTCTATGCCTGTATTTGCTTTCCCAACTGGGTAACATTCTTTTAAAGCAGCGGTTATGGGTGTACAAGTGCTGCTTAAAAAAAATGTTTCCCATTTAGGAAACCATTAGGGGGGAGAAGGCAGTAGTCCCCTGGACCACTGCCTGCTCCCCAAAGGCCCTTGGATAAGAGTTCCATATTTTGAATCAGTTACTGTCCAACTTGAACGGTCACAAAATATTGATAGATTCCTTTGCCACTCGCAGAGGGGAACGCCTCTTCACGGTGCCTCCTTTTCGTGTTGTGTAAAGGGTAGCAACACCAGTAGTATGAAGCAAATAGATATTTCCAATTTTCAAAGGGGTTTTGTACATTTTAAAAAGGTGGTTTGGAGTCATAAAGGCTGATGCAAAGGACTGGCGACCACAAAAGGTTGAGTACTTAAGGCCTTAGATTCTGGTGCAAGACTAGAAGTTGCTGAGAGCAGGACGGGCACCCTTCTGCCCTGGAAACAACACATATTACAAGCAACTACAATAAAGAACACCTTACAAGGTCGCTAATCACTAGCCTTAATGTAGATGAATGACAAAACCTGGTTGAGATATATGACCATCTTGAAGTCAAATACACTGTATGGGATGATTTTTCCAGGTATACGTCACCTTTGGGTAAGATTCAAAACAAATAGGCTTGTTCCTCATTTTCAATATATACATAATTGAATGATTGCCTTGCTTTCATTTTACGTACATATTTATCTAGTTCTTGACAAATAAGCGAAAAAGTTGCTTAGTAAAAAATCACATTTGTGTCTCATGAGTGTTCGGTATGCACTTTGATTTATTCTCAGGGGGTGCACACTTAGTTTACATATTGCTTATATTTTTCAGTCCGCCCCTCCAGATCATGTTACAAGGTTGAGGGTAAACTTTTCACTAACAATCTCCCACATATTACTAGAGCAAGTTGGCCTAGTTTTTATTTAGTAACCATTTTGTTTGTTTTCATTTAGCCCTATTCTCTAGAGCTGCTACATGCAAGTGTTACAGCCTTTCTGTTTTGATGATGGCTCGTTACAGAAGTCTGTGGGGTCGAGATGTGGTTGGTCTGTATAACAAAATCGTAGAAAGCTAGCAATAGCTAGGTATGCTGGCTAGCAATGCTGCAAACTGCTTAGTTGCTACCTTCGATTTACTCATAATTTACAGTCGAACGTTTTATGCTTCTGCGGTCACTTCACCAAACATGGGCCATACTGTTAATGCACCACTTGAGCACTGTGCCGTCATTTCATCAAATTGTGTGGCATTACTGAAATATACAGTATAATTGAAAACAAAACGTATACAGATAGTGAATGATTTGTTTCAAAAGAAAAATTACAGGAAATACACAGAACAAAGTGACGAGATTCTTAAAGAAACATCCCTTGATCGAGCCAATCCAAAATGTTTGTAAAAGTTACCTAAAGTACAAATAATCTTGTGTAAATAAAACTGGTGCTCAGACAATGCGTCACCTTGAGAGTGACTAGAGACCTATTCACACGGCTATTTTTGAGAATGTAAAGAACTACTCCTGGATTGCTATTTTGTGTCCTCGTACACGCCTTAGTGAATTGGCTCCATAACATGTAAATTGGTATAAAATGGGAGTATTCAGGGAATAGTCATATGCAAGTAGTATAAATAGAAAAGACTGAGCCATTTGTGCACTTTTACTGACAGAAATTTGGGCGTTTCAGGCCGATTCACAAAGACATTTAAGAGTAGGTAAAAGAGTACACCTATGGTACTACTTCCCACTGTCATGAAAGCTTTTATGAACAGGCACATAAGCATTTATTAAATTAATTAAAAAAAACACACACCCTTTTGGTTTTAGTATTGCATTGCACTGGTTGACATGTTTTGCATGGCAGGCCCGTTACATTAGCATCAGTTTCTTTTCTTCCATTGTGTCAAAAGTTGGAAATTATAAGTAGTGTGGTGGGTGGGTAGAGTGTTGATATGTTGACTACACTGAAGTTCAGGGAGATTTTTGATGAAGTTCAGGGACAAACATGTCTTAAAATGTATAAAAGATCTTGCTTTTCAGTTCAGAGCCCGGTGGATTTTTTGAGCCTTTTTGCATGTTTTGTTGCCATATGACATCCTTTCCTTAGACCACTCAGGAAGATCTAGTTAATTTCTGATAAACATTGCCATATGTGATCCAGATCGAAACTTTGCCTTTTCAATCTTCAGATCACTTTTGTACATTTTAATTATAGATTTAAATACAGGAGGCTAATTTGTTCATAGCATGCACTAGCTTGTCATGGAAAGAGGTGAGTAAAACGTCCAGAAACAGAGCAGAAAGAGACAATGGGAAGACCATTGTCTCTAGTATGATATGTGGGTGTAGATGATTTCGGAAATTGACTAAAAGGAGCGTGAATAAAGGATGATCAGGCCAGAGTTGTAGATGTTCAGTTAGAGATTCATTTTCAATGTTAAGAGTGAATTCAAGATCCAGGGTGGAATGAGTAACTTTACAACACATGCAAATTAGATGCATGACTTTTCCAAGCAGCTTTAACCACGCAGGTGCCGTTATCACATATGGTAAGTATATGCAAGGTAAAGAAATATGTTTCATTTTTTGAAAAACCTTAATATTTTCTTTTTCTTTTGGAGGGGAGGGCAATTTCCACCCTAGTAATGGTCATATATCTCTCCTCTTTAAAACTAGGCATCCAGTTCCCAGTCCTGAGGAAATCCTCAAAGTAGATAGGGTAGAAATGGACGGATAGTTACCCTAAGCATTTATAATTGGCTTTGCATCTCTGGATCAAGAAAACAGACTAAACTTAACACCATGAACGAACCAGCACTGTTCTTCCTGGGTAATACGCCTAAACAGCCTACCTTGGTTGTTTATATCTCAAAGCAGAACTAGTTTCCTTGAACCAAAAATATAACTTCCTAGAGACTAATTCTGGAAGCCTTTAGCCCATGGTCCCCTTCCCTACATTCAAAAGTTGTGTTACTGCCCGATTCTGTTCTGAAAAAAGTTCACACTTTGATTCACTGGTGATGGGTCACATGAACAATGAAGCACATAATGTTGTATGTTCTTAAGTCTTCTCTCGGTACATATGAAACAAGTTTTCAAATCTATATCTATTCATTTGAATTGTAAAAAGATTACGTGAATGCATGATGATCAACTGATTGAGTGTTCCTTTGATCTGTGTTGGCCATATGTAAATATATATGTAAAAAACAGTAGTGATTGCCACGCAAGGTGCTTTATTTATTTATTTATTTAAATATCATGGTTCAACCACTTGCGAGTAAATGACCCACCCCTCCCAAAAAGGGTATCTTCTTGGCTCACAAAGTGAACAGTCAAAGTGATAGTTTAAGACATGCTCCTTGCCACAGCTCTTGGGGGTGAATGGTTTCTTAAACAGTGTCAGAGCTGGAGCAGCAGTATTTTAACAACATAGGTGGTGGCAAATGGTTATTTGTCATTGGAATTTTCAAGGAATGTATTGTATGTGCTTGGAAATGTAGCAGCATTTATTGAAATCTCCAAAGAACTTTCAGAGCATAACAGAACACAAGACAATAATATAACACTAGGAAAAATAAAAACACAACAAAATGAGAACTTGGCATAACACAACTAAGCAGTCAAAACAGAATGCAACATAACAAGCACACTACAATACAACATTAACACAATGTATTAATGTAGCACAGAAACGCAGCAGCACAAAAGACAATGCACCACCTAATCACAACAACAAAATGCAACACAGAATAAGCAAAATTATTCTTGCACGCATTCCCACCACCACAAATCTGATTTTATGGGACATTAATAAGTTATGTTTGCACCCAGCACCACAGACATATAATAGGACAAGTGAAAACATTCCTATCATGGAGAGTCATTGATCCTGCTTTCCATCACACCAACCTTGGTATATAGACTTGCTATTGATCTAGGCTTACATTTTCATAGCTTTTCAAAACACTTCACTTGTATCTTTTCATACGTTATGTGTTCTGGATTCTCCTGGCTTAGCCCACGCATAACATGGGGAGATAAAAGCAAATATAGAAGCTTCTGAGGCAAGCTATTAAGCAAGAAGGACATTACTTACTTGTGATCCCACTTCTGCATTGTGAGAATCCTCACAGAAGTCATAAATTTGTTTTGTGTAAAACAACTCCTCAAATAAAGCAGTAAGACAACACAGAAGTGCCTAGCTAAAAGAAGAGTGCTGTGTTAGCCCAAGATAACCTCTAACCATCACTCACTAAAACTGAGAAGTGAAGGAAAAGGTGCCTATAAGGTCAAACATGCAAAAGCTGTAGATAACATACACTGTTCCATTAGGAAGCAAGTAGCCTCTATTTATCAGCATGCACTAGACTGCCAGGTTGCCCTACAGCCCCAGTTATTTTTGAACATCAACTTGTAATGTGTGATAAATGAAAATGCTTACAGTAACATTGACAACCAGAGAGGAGGTAGAGTTGTTTATAATTTCGGTGCGCATTTCTAGGATGCAGAACTAGGATTAAAATTAAATAGCACTTCCTTCTGAATTTTATAATACCCACTGATACGCATAAGCGCAGAATAGAACAGCAAATCCCTCAATAAACTACAAACAACAGTTCCTCACTCCACATAGATGGAGAAGTATCAGTGCAAAGCAATGTTAACAAAATGATTTTTTTGATGCTTCCTAACTTATTAAAGTGTCAACTCTTAAATCGTCATCCAAGCAACAATTCTTGGAAAAAAGCACTGATGTCCAAGTGACTGCCTTACCTAGGCAGCAGATGCTGCATTATCGTGTAAGTGTGCTTTAGGTTTCCAGGGAGAAGCGTATTAGTTAATTGATAGAAACAAGAAATCCATGAAACTATTCCACTGTCTATACTCTGCATTCAGGGCCCCATCCTGAGTGGGACATAATTAACAAACAACCGGTTTGTCTTACAGACATACTTATTTCTGTCCATATAAAATCTGAGGACTCTCCTGACATCTAAGGAATGAAGTTCCTCTGTAGAAAAAGCATTGCAAAAGATACTAGTATTGGTTGGTTTATATGAAAGTTTTAAATTACTTTAGGTAAAAAAGAGGAATGTGTCCTTATTACTACTCTATTGTTGAGAAACACTGTATGTGTCTATTGAAGAAAGAGCTTGAAGTGCATTAGCTCTTTTTGTAGAAGTGACAGGAGCTAACTTTCAATAAAGGTGCTGCAATGAGTCCTTATGTACAGACTCAAATTCAGGACCTACTGATTTGGATAAAATAAAATTGAACTCCGATTGAGGAGAATGACGTCTAATTGTTGGAAAAGTCTTATTTAATCCTTCAAAAAAGTATTTTATGACAAGAATCTTGAAAAAATATCTTTTTTGCAAGACCCTTTCTGTATACTGTAATAGCTGTAAGATGGACTTTGATTTAAGTGTATTGTGGTCTTGATTGGCCAAATGGATGAGTTAAGTAATGATTAGATCCTCTCAACAGTTTATCGGATCATGGTTAATGTTCAAGCACCATATGACAAACATCTTCCAAATATATTCCTAAGACACCCTTGTGAAAGGATGGCTAGCCTCTTTAAAAATGTTCATACACTCTGGTGGCATATTCAAAAGTCCATACTGAATGACATCTGGAGATATGCTACCAAACTCAAGGACTAAACATTGGGGTGAAGAATGCTGCCGTGTGTTTTTGGTAGAGAGTTCTGTTTGCACAGCAACTTCTTGTGGGGTCTCGTGGAGAGGTGAAGTAGATCTAGATATTACCACTGTCTCAGCCATTCTGGAACTATAAGAATCATTTTGGCATTGGAAAGTTTCAATTTGTTTAACACTGACATAATTATCAGAATCAGAGGTAAAACACAGAGGAAATGTTTTGATCAACTGATCCAAAGGGTATTGTCCAATGCCTGTGGTTCCCACGTTCTCCGTGCAGAGCTTGGGCATTTTGTGTGTTGCGTGGACACAAATAAATCTACGTCGGTAAACCCCACTCCTGAAAAATGTCTAGCAGGATCCCATCATCCAGTTCCCAATTGGAGTTGTCAATAAAGCATCTGCTTAGCAGATCGGCTTGGCAGTTTTGTAGACCTGGCAGGTGAACTGCTTGAAATGAAAAGTTTCTTGCCAATGTCAAAATTGCTTGAGACTCTAGCCACAAGGTTCCCAGTCTTGTACCCCCTTGCATGTCGAGAAAGTGTACTTTCCTTTTGTATTAAAATCCTTTTCATAGTTGGGGATGAAACAAACACTTTCAAAGCTAGCTGGACTGCCTTCAATTCTAGGGCATTTATGTGGTACAGTTGGTCTCTCAGCTCAGTCCTTGCACAGTTGAATCTTACAAATGATCACCACATCTTGATAGTGAAGAGCCAGCCACAACCGCGTGACACAGCTTGGTGGATAGGAACTCCCTTTAATAGATTGCTTTTCTTGCACCATGAGTGACTGCTTGACTTGAGTTATGAGAACTACCTTGTCCTCCTAGTGATCTTTCCATTGGGACCACTGATACTCTAGTGTTAAGTGCTGTAAATAGCATATTTATCCCCCTTTTAAGGTTTGAATTTCTCCCCTGTCAATGACGTCCGAACGAATTGATCAAAAGTGAATACGTATGATTAAATCAAGTGCACATTCTTTTCATATGTTTCTGTTCTTGCAAATAAGATGATCAAGCTTATATGAATAGATTAGTGGTATTTAATCGTTGCTGTTGATCATTTCAGGTTTAATTATTGTTGTGAAATGACAGAGTTTTTAGAAGGTAGATAACTGCATCTTGCATTTTGTTGTCCTTTCAAAAGACAACTGCCCAACAGAACAAAAGTAGCTGAAAGAGCTTTGACTATTCATTGCTGAATTTTATCCTGGAACTCTTCAACAGACATGAGAGTTATCTTTAAAAAAATGTGCCTAGAGAGCTATATGTCAAAGAGAATATCTGCCCCAGGTGACAGAAGGACGGACACACACTCACCTTAACTGAGGTGCAAGGCAGTTGGCCTTCACTAGCTGTTTTAGCTGGTCATGTTGCTTTCTGTGCTTATCAGAGCAACGATTCTGAAGTGAAAATAGACCTTATTGTTATGGAATCAGGTACGTGGTTGTGGCCCATCTTTGAAACTCAGAATGGGCTTTTTAGTTACTAATGTGCTACTATTGGGCTGGAACTAGATCACCGGCATAATATTGATGCATACGAAATTGAAACTCAAAAATATCAGAAATTAAATATTGATAACAAAAATATCAGCTTCCTATACTTAATCAGTAAAACCACAAATATCGAGAACACAAATATTGTTGTTAAAATTATCAATTTTTACTTATATTGAAAACACAAATACCGAAAACAAAAATATTGTTACCTTTAAATAAACATATGATATGTCAAAAATATTGATTCTCACAATACCGACTACATGAATGTCACCAAAATAATTAAATGATCATTAATAAATATTTAACTATCCCTTTTTGCACAAAACAATTATTTGAAACAAAGCTAAAACATTTTATACACATTTTTAAATACAAATATATTACATCACCAAAATACATCACCGAATGGACGTGCTGGATGAACATGGCGCACTTTGTTCCTTGGTGGTGCCACCTTTTCGGCAGGTCCTTCACGTAACAAAAGTAAGTCACATTCACAGGCCTAGATCCTTCATCAATATTTATTTAATCAATCAATCAGTGCTTGTAAAGTGCAACTACTCACCCATTAGGGTCTCAAGGCACTGGGGGGGAGAGTAGCGTATACTGGTGAGGTGGTTATTGATTCAGTGCAACAGTTACGGCAAACAAACCCTATATGTTTTGGTCCCCCTGGACCTTGTTCAAGGGTAAATTGTCTAGTCCCAGAACACTGTTTATCTCCCTTGTTCTCCATCTAATTACCGGTCTCACCACCCTGTTAACATGGGAGTTGTAGTGTATATTATTTATGCAGGGTTCCTTAATTTCTCAATAACTCATAAAATGAGCCTTAAGTGCAAATTGTGCAAAGTATTAGTGTAAAGAGCAGTTAGTGCAAAGTGCTGTGCAAAGTTCTAAATCTAAAAACATTATGATTCCCAAGAGGAGCCCCATTTTTTCTATTCAAATGGAAATGTCTCTATTTTCAGATTAATTAGTTCACACATCATTCATGCTCTTTAGGTGGTTAATAGAGTCTTATTGTTCCTTACATTTTGGTTTCATTAGGAGAATTGCCTGTAACTACGTCAGCGATATATGTGTGTATATTTCCCTTTTGTTTACTCCTTTTGTTTTTCTACCGTCGAAATGCATTCTAAACTTAGTAGCTTTTTTCCCATTCAAAAACTGTTTTCAATAAAACTGTATTAGCATTCTCCCATTGATCAGTCATTACATAATCATTATTCTCTCATTTTTTATAGAGTTTTCCAATTTTGAATGTAGTGTTTCTTATTCTGTCCCTCCATTTATGTTGAGATGTTACCTGTAACAAGTTTCCTTTTCATTTTCTTTTCTCTTTGGCAGCACTGTATATTTTCATTGAGTTGCAATGCATGCTCCATTTCGTGGTTTGTCAAGATTTCCTTTTCTCAACTTACATATTTGACTCTGTTGGACCTCACATCAGATCATACCATCAATTTGTTTGTCATTTGTTTATCTTATGTATTCTCTTTGTGAAATGTTGGATATTCACCTTTTCTACCCCTTTAGTGGGCAAACTCTGACATTATTTTTTTCTTCTGATTTCCAGTAATGTAATCTTTGAATATGTTTACTATTGTCGTTTTCACAAGGGATATTCTTGGCCAAGGCTATCAATCTCTTTTAATGACTGGAATTAATTTCATGATTTGAATTTATTTCATGATTCCCTAGTTCTATCTGTATGATCAATGATATCGAGTATGGGCAACGTGACGAGTTAATGAACAGTAAAGTGCAAATTGATGCCATGTTATAACCTAACTATGGGTAAATAATTATTTTATTTATTGTTTCAGTTTTCTTACAATTAAGGTGTTTTTCAGTGATGCACATATAGGGCCTGATTACGTACCCGCAGCAGTGGTCCGACCGTTGCATCCTTGGTGGTCTGACCGCCAGATTAGGATGCTGGCAGTCGGACCGCCACAAGACCTCTGCCACTGCCAGGATTATGGATCTCAATGGGTTGGCAGCAGTGCAAGTCATGGTCAAGCATGGCAGTGCTGATGTCGATCACGGCTTGCCTTTCCACCAGCCTTTCCATGGCGGGGACCCTGCCATGAAAAGGCTGATGTAAAGGCAGAGATAGGGGCGACAGGAGGGCCCCTGCACTACCCAGGCCCATGTCGTAGGCAGTGCAGAGGCCCCCCCCCCTCGTCAGCACACTCGCATTCTGAGTGCGCTGAAAGCGCTGACATTGGCCTCGGCTCTCCCTGCACTATGTTTAGAGCAGCCAATTTGCCTTTGACATAAAAAATGATACTACTAGCCTATGTCCCTGTCACAGAGGTACCTATCCATTACAATTTACTAATAGAAAGCCCTTTCTACCAACTAAATGAAGAAGTCGCCAAATGGATTATTTCGAAGAGACCTGGGTTGTCAGACTACATCACTTCAGACAGACGCCAACCAAATTCCAGGTACCATGGTGGAATGTCTATGACAGCACCTTGGCACAGGAAGCCAAAAACAAGCAACGCAGTGGAAGGATGGCACATTGCCTTCCAAACCACAATAGCCAGTCCCCAATCTACACTCCATAAAGTTGTAGAAGTACTACAAAAAGAGTAAAGCTATTACCAACTATGTATTGAGCAATCTGTTTACCCACCTTGCCCCTAAACGTAGCAAACAAACCAAAAGAATGTACAGCATAATATAATTTAAAGTCAAACTCTTCATAAATAACAAAGGGGTAGATTACTCAGAAATGATAGCCAAGAACATATTATAAAATGAATGGTAACGTACCAAAATCCCAAAACACTATCACAAAATTTGGACCAACATGACAAATAATTTTATACAGAATAAATATATTATTTGATTACATCAGTCTAAAAATAAGTAAAAGTCCAAGGTTAATGAACAGAGATCTAATAAAATGATATAGAAATTATTTAAACAACAAATGCAATCATCACCTTCAAAGAAAGTAAAAAACAAACTCGATTGATCACATAAATTGATTACAATACACAAACTACACAATTCCAAATAACAATCATACAATAGTTGCACAAACAATGTAATGTCACAATTCCCGCCAAACAGAAACGAAGTAAATAAAATGGATTGGTCTATAGCTGTAGATCTTTCTCTCTACCCAGGTAGTCAAAAATAATAATCAGGGATGTGGAATTCCTATTGCTTGATGCCTGTGACATATTGTTTGGGGTCGACGGTAACAAGTTTCCATGTTTATTTTGACCTTGGGACAACAAGGCCCAACCGCCTGCAGCACAAATCCTTTGGCTGCCAATTTACAGTGATCAGGAGCTGTCTGCAGTTGAGGTAATATGTGTGCCCATATGATAATGCTGTTCAAACTTGTATTTATGGTTCAATAATGAAAAGTCTTCATTATTAGGGTGAGCGCTTTAAATAAATGTTTTAAGGTCACACTGCATTACTGACAGTGGTTCAAGTAAAAAAAAAGTGTACACACATATTTGAAACGTTTAGCAGTATGAGGCTAAGTATAATTCTCCGAGAATGCTCTCTGATAAGATGTACATGTTTGCAGAAGCTTGTAAGCAAGAGTGATGAATTTTTGCTTTCCAAATAAAATGTTCAGGAAAAACTGTAAGTAGGAAAAAAAGAGTTTCACTACTATGAAATTGTTGGTGCTATTTCTTTGAAGTGTCATTTAGTAAAATTTGTTGGTGCATGCTAGTATTTCCAAAACATATTCCTAATGGAAAATCAGTGTAATCATTTTCAACAAGATTATGGGAAGCATGAAAATAAGCAAGCACTGACAAAGCCAACATATCCGACATTTTTTGTGAGTCTTTTGGTTTTGTCAATACGTGTCTTGTTTTGACATGGCTTTTGTAACACTTTATTGTTGTGGGAGCTGCCAAGCACTCACCGTTGTAACAAACAGCGGCAAAAAAAAAAAAAAACATATTTGGTCTCAAAAAGCACACATTGCCACCAGTGGCGTAACAAAAGTCCTATAGCTCCCCTCCAGGAGGTCCCTAAGCACAGCACCTGCCCTGAGTGTGTCTGGAGGGGGGGCCCTGCATGTTCTTTGCAGAGGGGGTCCCATCAAGTTTTGTTATGCCACTGAATACCACAGTAGTTCCTGGCACTGAACAAAACTACTTTGTGTGCCAATATGCTCCTTGTGGAAGAGCAGAATGCAATCACTCACAGTAAAGCCAGCCGATAGAAAGAGAAATAGAGAAATAGAAGATTAGTAAAAAACAGATGTCTTTGTTAACACCAGACCTACGTAGGGACCCAATTCTTAAAGAAAGTCCCGAAAGTGCACCCATGGTATATGTCTTTATATTAGTGGCTTTCATTAATTCATAAGAACTTACAGAAGTAGACCAGGACATCATACTCCTAGAAAATATTTGTGAACTGTATTTTAGCACAAGCAAATAAGCATGTGTAGATTTGCTCATGTGAAAATCTATTGAGCGTTTACAAGTTAACTTTCCCTTCAGCCACTTTTTCTCAACCCTGGAAGAACTTCTACTTCTGCCATTGTCAGGAGTAAATGTCCAACCTTTCTCATTATGGAAAAAAATTAGAGAAGTGCTGGTGAAAATCCTTAAAACATGCAAGTTAGTAGGTTTGCAGACTCAAAAGCATTCCAGTCCTGGAACGATTGCTTACTGCTTCATCCAGCCCAGTATGTAGATCTGAAGAAGGGTGACAAAATGAGGAAATTGCTATAGTAGGGATTGAAATGGCAAGTATTCAAGCCCTGCTTTAGTAGTAGACCTGGCATAATCAGAGAGGGTCTCATCAGAGCTCTTACATAATCAGATTGCTGCCAAAATGTATCGCCCCACTACATGGCACCAAAGGGACAAGTAGATTTTTTTACAGAACAAGTAGATTTAAGAAGCAATCTGTCCCGTGGGCAAGTAGATATTTTATTAAATTCCACACCCCGGAGTAATCCACCAAAAATGGGAACAATATTGCCCAAAAAGCTGAAAAAATTTGGAAATAAAATAAATCCAATAGGTAACCCTTGAATGAATCCAAAGTATCTAGGTGCCATAAAAAACCTGAAAAGTGCTAAAAAAGGAAATGCTCCAGGAAACCTGAAAAAAAAGAAAAACAAATTAAAAAGCATTGGTTTATTATACCCCAAAAACAGATTTCCTTTAAAAACAAAAAAAAACAGATACTCCCAAAGCCCATAGGACATTTTCGTAGATAAAAACCTGTAAAGTCAGTGAGAAAACCAACCTGCAATACACATTGCACATTGCATCCCCCAAAAATATATATCATACTTAATCATCAAAATATAAGTAACATAACACAATTTAACATAACATAACAATTCAGATGAAAACCTAAAACTAGGTTTTAGTGAAAAACAATACTATTGATACATCTAAATATACAAAGAAAACATAAACAACACTATAACTAACATCTAGCCCTCTCCCCAAATGCCCATACCCTCAAACCCTTAAAAAATCCTTTAAAAAGTCTTCCCTGTTCTGATGAAAAGTAGCACCTTACAGCAAACTAGTTCGGGAAAATAGACTAAAAATAACACACATAGAGTACAATAGCAGGCATTTCAAGCATCCCCACAGACTTTGGCTGCTCTCTGCTGATGACGGGCTAAACCTAGAAACACGTGTCCAGAGATACACAGCACTTGCTGCACCTACTTAGGTGAAAGACTTTTGATTACTTTTTCAATACAAAACAAAGTGACTGCATTTACCATGATGCATTGGGGCTAACTTTTTGCTGGAGTGTGAGGCAGTGTGCTCCCTTTTTTCTTTTTGTCCAATGACTGCTCCCTTGAGCTAACGAGCTGACGAGCTCTGGTGAGGCACCTGTGCGCCAGTGAGTGGTACATAAACCTGAGAAGACTTTTGGCGGCATTTCAAGCATCCCCACAGACTTTGGCTGCTCTCTGCTGATGACGGGCTAAACCTAGAAACACGTGTCCAGAGATACACAGCACTTGCTGCACCTACTTAGGTGAAAGACTTTTGATTACTTTTTCAATACAAAACAAAGTGACTGCATTTACCATGATGCATTGGGGCTAACTTTTTGCTGGAGTGTGAGGCAGTGTGCTCCCTTTTTTCTTTTTGTCCAATGACTGCTCCCTTGAGCTAACGAGCTGACGAGCTCTGGTGAGGCACCTGTGCGCCAGTGAGTGGTACATAAACCTGAGAAGACTTTTGGCGGCATTTCAAGCATCCCCACAGACTTTGGCTGCTCTCTGCTGATGACGGGCTAAACCTAGAAACACGTGTCCAGAGATACACAGCACTTGCTGCACCTACTTAGGTGAAAGACTTTTGATTACTTTTTCAATACAAAACAAAGTGACTGCATTTACCATGATGCATTGGGGCTAACTTTTTGCTGGAGTGTGAGGCAGTGTGCTCCCTTTTTTCTTTTTGTCCAATGACTGCTCCCTTGAGCTAACGAGCTGACGAGCTCTGGTGAGGCACCTGTGCGCCAGCGAGTGGTACATAAACCTGAGAAGACTTTTGGCGGCATTTCAAGCATCCCCACAGACTTTGGCTGCTCTCTGCTGATGACGGGCTAAACCTAGAAACACGTGTCCAGAGATACACAGCACTTGCTGCACCTACTTAGGTGAAAGACTTTTGATTACTTTTTCAATACAAAACAAAGTGACTGCATTTACCATGATGCATTGGGGCTAACTTTTTGCTGGAGTGTGAGGCAGTGTGCTCCCTTTTTTCTTTTTGTCCAATGACTGCTCCCTTGAGCTAACGAGCTGACGAGCTCTGGTGAGGCACCTGTGCGCCAGTGAGTGGTACATAAACCTGAGAAGACTTTTGGCGGCATTTCAAGCATCCCCACAGACTTTGGCTGCTCTCTGCTGATGACGGGCTAAACCTAGAAACACGTGTCCAGAGATACACAGCACTTGCTGCACCTACTTAGGTGAAAGACTTTTGATTACTTTTTCAATACAAAACAAAGTGACTGCATTTACCATGATGCATTGGGGCTAACTTTTTGCTGGAGTGTGAGGCAGTGTGCTCCCTTTTTTCTTTTTGTCCAATGACTGCTCCCTTGAGCTAACGAGCTGACGAGCTCTGGTGAGGCACCTGTGCGCCAGTGAGTGGTACATAAACCTGAGAAGACTTTTGGCGGCATTTCAAGCATCCCCACAGACTTTGGCTGCTCTCTGCTGATGACGGGCTAAACCTAGAAACACGTGTCCAGAGATACACAGCACTTGCTGCACCTACTTAGGTGAAAGACTTTTGATTACTTTTTCAATACAAAACAAAGTGACTGCATTTACCATGATGCATTGGGGCTAACTTTTTGCTGGAGTGTGAGGCAGTGTGCTCCCTTTTTTCTTTTTGTCCAATGACTGCTCCCTTGAGCTAACGAGCTGACGAGCTCTGGTGAGGCACCTGTGCGCCAGTGAGTGGTACATAAACCTGAGAAGACTTTTGGCGGCATTTCAAGCATCCCCACAGACTTTGGCTGCTCTCTGCTGATGACGGGCTAAACCTAGAAACACGTGTCCAGAGATACACAGCACTTGCTGCACCTACTTAGGTGAAAGACTTTTGATTACTTTTTCAATACAAAACAAAGTGACTGCATTTACCATGATGCATTGGGGCTAACTTTTTGCTGGAGTGTAAGGCAGTGTGCTCCCTTTTTTCTTTTTGTCCAATGACTGCTCCCTTGAGCTAACGAGCTGACGAGCTCTGGTGAGGCACCTGTGCGCCAGTGAGTGGTACATAAACCTGAGAAGACTTTTGGCGGCATTTCAAGCATCCCCACAGACTTTGGCTGCTCTCTGCTGATGACGGGCTAAACCTAGAAACACGTGTCCAGAGATACACAGCACTTGCTGCACCTACTTAGGTGAAAGACTTTTGATTACTTTTTCAATACAAAACAAAGTGACTGCATTTACCATGATGCATTGGGGCTAACTTTTTGCTGGAGTGTGAGGCAGTGTGCTCCCTTTTTTCTTTTTGTCCAATGACTGCTCCCTTGAGCTAACGAGCTGACGAGCTCTGGTGAGGCACCTGTGCGCCAGTGAGTGGTACATAAACCTGAGAAGACTTTTGGCGGCATTTCAAGCATCCCCACAGACTTTGGCTGCTCTCTGCTGATGATGGGCTAAACCTAGAAACACGTGTCCAGAGATACACAGCACTTGCTGCACCTACTTAGGTGAAAGACTTTTGATTACTTTTTCAATACAAAACAAAGTGACTGCATTTACCATGATGCATTGGGGCTAACTTTTTGCTGGAGTGTGAGGCAGTGTGCTCCCTTTTTTCTTTTTGTCCAATGACTGCTCCCTTGAGCTAACGAGCTGACGAGCTCTGGTGAGGCACCTGTGCGCCAGTGAGTGGTACATAAACCTGAGAAGACTTTTGGCGGCATTTCAAGCATCCCCACAGACTTTGGCTGCTCTCTGCTGATGACGGGCTAAACCTAGAAACACGTGTCCAGAGATACACAGCACTTGCTGCACCTACTTAGGTGAAAGACTTTTGATTACTTTTTCAATACAAAACAAAGTGACTGCATTTACCATGATGCATTGGGGCTAACTTTTTGCTGGAGTGTGAGGCAGTGTGCTCCCTTTTTTCTTTTTGTCCAATGACTGCTCCCTTGAGCTAACGAGCTGACGAGCTCTGGTGAGGCACCTGTGCGCCAGTGAGTGGTACATAAACCTGAGAAGACTTTTGGCGGCATTTCAAGCATCCCCACAGACTTTGGCTGCTCTCTGCTGATGACGGGCTAAACCTAGAAACACGTGTCCAGAGATACACAGCACTTGCTGCACCTACTTAGGTGAAAGACTTTTGATTACTTTTTCAATACAAAACAAAGTGACTGCATTTACCATGATGCATTGGGGCTAACTTTTTGCTGGAGTGTGAGGCAGTGTGCTCCCTTTTTTCTTTTTGTCCAATGACTGCTCCCTTGAGCTAACGAGCTGACGAGCTCTGGTGAGGCACCTGTGCGCCAGTGAGTGGTACATAAACCTGAGAAGACTTTTGGCGGCATTTCAAGCATCCCCACAGACTTTGGCTGCTCTCTGCTGATGACGGGCTAAACCTAGAAACACGTGTCCAGAGATACACAGCACTTGCTGCACCTACTTAGGTGAAAGACTTTTGATTACTTTTTCAATACAAAACAAAGTGACTGCATTTACCATGATGCATTGGGGCTAACTTTTTGCTGGAGTGTGAGGCAGTGTGCTCCCTTTTTTCTTTTTGTCCAATGACTGCTCCCTTGAGCTAACGATCTGACGAGCTCTGGTGAGGCACCTGTGCGCCAGTGAGTGGTACATAAACCTGAGAAGACTTTTGGCGGCATTTCAAGCATCCCCACAGACTTTGGCTGCTCTCTGCTGATGACGGGCTAAACCTAGAAACACGTGTCCAGAGATACACAGCACTTGCTGCACCTACTTAGGTGAAAGACTTTTGATTACTTTTTCAATACAAAACAAAGTGACTGCATTTACCATGATGCATTGGGGCTAACTTTTTGCTGGAGTGTAAGGCAGTGTGCTCCCTTTTTTCTTTTTGTCCAATGACTGCTCCCTTGAGCTAACGAGCTGACGAGCTCTGGTGAGGCACCTGTGCGCCAGTGAGTGGTACATAAACCTGAGAAGACTTTTGGCGGCATTTCAAGCATCCCCACAGACTTTGGCTGCTCTCTGCTGATGACGGGCTAAACCTAGAAACACGTGTCCAGAGATACACAGCACTTGCTGCACCTACTTAGGTGAAAGACTTTTGATTACTTTTTCAATACAAAACAAAGTGACTGCATTTACCATGATGCATTGGGGCTAACTTTTTGCTGGAGTGTGAGGCAGTGTGCTCCCTTTTTTCTTTTTGTACAATAGAAGGTAGTGGTAAAAAAGGCAGCTAAATGAAACAAAAAAAAGACTATCTCCCATGAGAAATGAGTAGGAAAAGTGTACAAATGTTGAAAAAATGTATGAGAAAATGTAAAAATAAAATGATTAACCATGTAAAACATATCAAAAATGTTGTAAAAAATGTTTAAAATTGTAAAGGATAAGTTAAATAATAGAATAAAATCCATACAGTTATTTGGGGAAGGTGTTCAACACTGAGGGCCTGATTACGAGTATGGTGGTCCTCGGTTCACCACACTTGTGGTGGCTATCGAACCGCCACATTACAAGGTTGGCAGCCAGCCCTGCCAACTTACCACCGTCTCCGCTGGGATCTTTGATCCCAACGGGCTGTCAGTGGCGCAGGTCAGAATTAGCCAGGGCGGCGCTGAAGTCAGAGCCGCCCTGCTGATTACGACCTGGTTCTCTGCGAGACTTTTCATTGCGGTTTCACCACCATGAAAAGGATGGCGGAGAACAGGTGCAGGGGGTCACAGGGGCACCCCTGCACTGCCCATGCACTTGGCATGGGCAATGCAGGGGTCCTCCTGCCCCGCACCCTCACAATGCTCACTGTGCAGACAGTGAGAATTGGGAGGGTGCTGGTGTACCCTGCAGGCAGCAGCATTTCCGCTGGCTTGATCCTGCCACCACTTTCCTGCTGGGTTGATGGGCGGAAACCCTGGTTTCCACCCAATAGCCCAGCTGGAAAGTCATAATAGGCCCAGCGGGGAGGTAGCCAGTAAGGCAGCAGCCTCCTCGTCGGAAGTTCGGTGGATGGGTCATCCTGTCCCCTGAACTCATAATAAAGCCCTAAAAGGGTGACATTCACTATTCCCACGCCAATCTATATCAATCTGAAGAAGGTGTGAGACACTAAAGGGGTGCAAAATGCTATTCATACTCCAATCTAAACCAATTTGGGGACAGTGTTGAACACTTAAGGGGTGACATATACTATTCTCACTCCAGTCTAAACCAATTTGGGTAAAGTGTGGGATACTAAAAGGTTGACATTTCGAATTCCCACTCCAATTTAAACATATTGAGAGAAGGTGTTGGACACTAAAGGGGTTGCATTTACTATTCCCACTCCAAGTTAACCATATTGGTGGAAGGTGTTGGACACTAAAGGGGTGGCATTCACTATTTCCATTATATCTAACCATATTGGGGGAAGTGTTGGACACTAAAGTGGTTACATGTACTATTCCCACTTCAGTCTATCCATATTGAGGGAAGGTGTTGGACACTAAAAAGGTGACACTTACTATTTCCACCTCAATCTAACAATATTGAAGGAAGGTATTGGACACTAAAAGTGTGAGATTTACTGTTCTCACTACAATCTGACCATACGGGGTAAACTGTTGGACACTAAAAGGGTGACAAATAGTATTACTAATCCAATCTAACCATATTGGGAGAAGGTGTTGGACACTAAAGGGGTTATATTTACAATGCCCAATCCAATTTAAGGCTATTTGAAGAAGGCGCTGAATGATAAAGAGGGAAGATGTACTGCTTCCACTGCAATCTAATGCATTTTAAACAGGGTGATACAAATTAAACATTTTATATACACAATCAACACTCCTTAACTATAAAATATACTGTCATTTAATCTAAAAACGCAACTACCCAAAACGACAAGCCTATATAATCATCTTTAAACATAAACATATAAAAAATGATTGTTATAACTATTAATAATTATTATATTTATACTTTAAACCACAAAATAGAATCATAACCCAAGATTAACAGTCATAAAATCAAGAATTATATAAAGCCAATTGTTATTTTTTTTAAAAAAACAATCTTTGTAATAAAAGATTATAATTTTGAAACAAAAAAGTAAAATATTTTTATTATTTAAAATATTTTTTTCACAAAAAGTATAACATTCAAAACATTCATATAAAAATTATAATTATTTTCCTTTAGTAAAATTATTTTTTAGATTGCTTCAATTTTTTAAGTATCTTGATAATTTAAAAATGTTTTTAATATTTCATTCTTTAAATTAATACTATTAATCTATATTGCAATTATAGTTAAATTAAAATGTATTCAAAATAATAATGTGACAAAAGACATTTTAAAATTGTGAAATATTTACATATCAATAAAATACCTAAAATAAAATTCACTTTAAAATATACATCTTTTCAAAATCTCCCCACCCTATCCCCTACAACCCTAATATTGCGCTACAAAAAACAGATAAAACCATTTGTTATATACATAATGCAACTGAAAATACAAATTTCAACAATTACATAACTGATAAATTCCCTTGCTAAAAAAAACGAAATAATAGAAGGCAATAAACATATACAATCAAACACACTACAATAAATTACATACTAATTAACACACATGATATTACATACAACAATATTCTCTACATCAACATTTTACAATATTAAAGACAACACTAAAAACACATTTTAACGCTGACATTCGTGTGAACAATATTTTTAACATTCCAATATTTTTGACAGAATATTTTTGTATCGCAATATTTTTTTTTCCAATAGTTTGTCCAAACACTGCTGAAACTATTTTATCACTTATAGGTAGGAATACAAAGCAATAATCACAGTATTTTTCTTTACTGTTTTACATTACTTATAACTTTCTGGTTGTCTTAATGTTTGTTTTCAGAGTACTAACTCATATTGTGTGCACTAGATTAGGATTTTAGCATTAAAATAGATATTTCAAAATGTAGTCTATTTCCAGTGATTCTTCAATGTTATTCATTTATGAAAGAGGAGCTAGTGTTCCCCTAACTGTCCCTGTAAGGCCTCATTGGACTGAACTTCACCACAAACAGTGGGTTGTTTATAGGATGCAGTTCAACTGATTTTCTGATTCAGATTGGCACACTGACATAGGGGGTCAAAAAGCCAAACCCTATGATTTGAGAAAATCCTAGTGAACCTTACTCTGAGCACTGTTGTAATGGCCTCATATGAAGAAGTGCACTGGGAACTAGAAGAAATGCACAATGTCACGGAACACGATAGGGATGAAATCTGTTGTGCCACTGGATGTAACGTTTGAAGCAAGTTTTGACATTTCGGCAAAATGGAAGACACTGTTTACTCCAAAGGACACACTTTTCCCTTACGGGTTTCCACAGTTGCACCTAGGTAGTTGAAAAAAGGTACCCAAGTCCCTGGATACCCACACGGGTGACAAATGCGATCAACAAATCAACTTAACATACTGTGGACAACATTGATTTCTTGAGGTGGATATGCAAACCTAGGCATCATAATAAGTTGGCCATGGTGTTAAGTTAAACTGTGCCTGATGAGAAGAGAGTGCCTGCATCAACCAGTCCCTGAAGTAGAGATAGATGTAAATATTTTTCCGTCAGAAGAGAGCCACAACCACAGCCATGCATTTTGAGAATATCCTCAGACCAGATTTAAGTCTGAAGGGTAGAACTCTGTACTTTACATGGGGTTAGCCCAATATGAATCTTAGAAACACTCTGTACTTCACTGACATTGGTATGTGAAACTAAGCATCTTGTAGATCCACAACAGACATCCAGTCTCCCTTCATAATGTGGTGAAGGTATAGCATCCTGCACGTTTTATTCCTCATCCACTTCTTGGCCTGTCTTAGATGGAGGATCGGACTGAATTCCTCTGCCAGGTCTTTTGATACACTCTCTTCGACTGGAGTGGTGAATAGAGTACAGGGAACGCATCATTGACTGTTCAGATTGTGTGCATGATTTTGATGTACATAAACGCTGCTGCTGTTGTTGCTAAACACTGATTGACTGATTAATTGATTGGAGATCATCTGTCTCCTAAACTATATCCAAAAAATCTTACTGGCTCTCCCTTGGAAGATCATTTCCAAAAGCAGGAGACTCCACTCTGCTCTAGAATATCTCCAGAAAAATGCCAACATACTTGCTGTTTCAAAAACTTCAGCTGCAGAACCACAGACCTTTCTTTCCACTGCATAAAGCCTCTTGCTTTTTTCTGGTGGGACTAATGTTTCCAGTGCACAATTGTGTCTTTTTCTGACACTGAGACTATAATCGAGCCTGACTCTGGTTCTTATCTTAATCAGACAGGGATTTGGTTGGATTCTTTTTTTCTTTCAGATGCTGTGGACTAGGTGACTTGATTGTAGCTGGTCTTCAGGATCTTTTCCTCAGCTAACTCCTGAAATCCTGGGACCAATGGTAATACGGGTTTTGAAAAGCTCTTTCTCCAGTGTTCCGGAACCTGCAGTTAAATGTTTAGATGTTTTGTGGACACTTGTGTCAATATGTCTTGGAATGTGAAAATGTCATCCACTGAAATGTCCTCAAGGGTGATGCCTCTGGAAATGTTTCAGTAGAGGATATGTAGGAACCTGATGAATGACTCCTGGAAGTAGAAGGTGAGATGGAAGGACTTGTTTATGTCTCTCTAGATTTTCCTGTTTTGGAGATGCCACTGAGGTGCCATTAGAAGTGTGGAAAGCATCAAAGTGCATCTTGGCACCGTCACCAAAACTTATGACTGGATTAGTAAATGTGGAACAGAAAGACAGGAAAGAACTGCAGGTCTTAGGGGCAAACCTAATGGCTCCAGAGGTGCCTGCACAGGTTCTATCCCAGAATAACCAGTCTTGGCACAGGTAGTGGAACTGACCTGTCATCAGAGTAGACATCAAGCTATGCTTCTGAAGAAAAAGAAAAAACATGCTCTAGTGTGTCAAAATGTAATTCTGCTTGGCATCAATCCTCTTAACTGCGACTTCGACATTATGAAAATAGGTCTCCTACATGATAAACACCAACATCCTCTCAGCATCAAGTGTTGTAGAATGTCTTGCTCTAGTCGGCACAGGTAGCAACATCTATAGGGATTAATTCAGAGGAAGATTTGACTGTACCGACTGTCTTGGTGTCAACATCACTGGTGCCTTTAAACTCCTCAATGGCCAACAAGTTAGAGCAAACCCCTGTCTTGATTTTGGCTGGTTCTCTCAGGTGTGATGGAAGAGTCCATCATGATGATGAAGTTTTCTCCATCCTTTCTCCCTAAAGCTCCCTCTATTGGAGTTCTTTTCTCAAGAGGTCATGGTCTCAATAGAGCGAACTCCCTCTCTCAACTGTTTCTTCTGCTTTTTGCTCTTCTTTTGAACTTGTATGTCTTTGAGCTTCCCTCTGAGGCAAATGCCTTCCTTGACCATAAGGGCTCTCTTTGTCTTTTCTTGAAAGAAATCAGCACTCTTTCCCATAATGTATGGCAGGTAGACATGCCACAAAAATTGAAAGGGTCTGAAGAAATGTTTTCACTTCACATGAAGGACATTTCACAAAGACAGATAGTATTTTGTGTGAAAATGCTTCTTCTTAGATGACAAAGTAGTAGAACAAATGACATTAAAAACAACAAATGAAAGTCACAAATCTTCAATCCAAAGTGATATTTTTGTAAGAATGAGCTGGAAAAAATCTGAGAAATCTTGAGACCCGCACGGGTGAGTAGCGCGCTTTATAAATGTTAATGATTTGATTTGGGGCTGTGAGGCGAACTGTCAGTACAGTGCATGATTGGAAATGAAAGTTGCTGGCTCCTTAACCCCTTCACTGCCAGGCCTTTTCCCCCTCAGGTTCCAGGCCTTTTTTGGCCATTTGGGGCAGTTCGTGCTTTTCCCCCAAAAATGGGAAAAAAGTGCTGCAGAAGAAGGCTTGTTCTTTTTTCCCTGAAAATGGCATCAACAAAGGGTATGCAGTGCTAAAATCACCATCTTCCCAGCTTTCAGGGACAGGAAGACTTGACTAAGAAATCCACATTTTTCAACACAATTGTGGCATTTTACTGGGACATATCCCATTTTAACTATTTTTTGAGCTTTTAGCCTCCTTCCAGTTAGTGGCAGAAATGGGTGTGAAAACAATGCTGGATCCCAGAAAGCTAAACATTTCTGAAAAGTAGACAACATTTTGAATTTAGCAAGAGGTCATCTGTGTAGATTCTACAAGGTTTTCCTACAGAAAATAACAGCTAAAATAAAAATAAATATTGAAATTGAGGTAAAAAAACGGCCAATTCTCGACACGTTTTACTCTGTAACTTTTTCCTGCGACGTCAGATTTTTTAAAGCAATATACCGTTACGTCTGCTGGACTCTTCTGGTTGTAGGGATACATGGGGCTTGTAGGTTCATCAAGAACCCCAGGTACCCAGAGCCAATAAATGAGCTGTACCTTGCAATGGGTTTTCATTTTATACCGGGTATACAGCAATTCATTTGGTGAAATATAAAGAGTAAAAAATGGGTATCAAGAAAACCTTTGTATTTCCAAAATGGGCACAAGATAAGGTGTTGAGACGCAGTGGTTATTTGCACATCTCTGAATTCTGGGGTCCCCATACTAGCATGTGAATTACAAGGCATTTCTGAAATAGAGCTATTTTTTACACACTGTCTTACATTTGGAAGGAATAAATGTAAAAAAAGACAAAGGGCAATAGCACTTGTTCTGCTATTATGTGTTCCCCCAAGTCTCCCGATAAAAATGGTACCTCACTGGCGTGGGTAGGCCTAATGCCCGCAACAGAAAACGCAACATGGACACATCGCATTTTTACATTGAAAACTGACGTGTTTTTTTGGAAAGTGCCTAGCTGCGGATTTGGTCTCTAGCTCAGCCGGCACCTAGGAAAACCTACCAAACCTGTGAATGTTTTAAAACTAGACACCTAGAGGAATCCAGGATGGGGTGACATGTGGGGTTCTCACCAGGTTCTGTTACCCAGAATCCTTTGCAAACCTTAACATTTGGCACAACACTTTTTCCTCACATTTCAATGAGAGAAAGTTCTGGAATCTGAGGGGAGCCACAAATTTCCTTCCACCCAGCATTTTCCCGAGTCTCCCGATAAAAATGGTATCTCACCTGTGTGGGTAGGCCTAGTACCTTCGACAGGAAATGCCCTGAAACACAACGTGGACACATCACATTTTCCCAAAGAAAACTGAAGTGTTTTTAGAAAAGTGCCAAGCTCTGGATTTTGGCCTCTAGCTCAGCCGGCACCTAAGGAAACCTACCAAACCTGTGCATTTTTTAAAAGTGGACACCTAGGGGAATCCACAATGGGGTGACTTGTGGGGCTCTCACCAGGTTCGGTTACCCAGAATCCTTTGCAAACCGCAAAATTTGGCGAAAAAAACACTTTTTCCTCACATTTCGGTGACAGAAAGTTCTGGAATCTGGGAGGAGCCACAAATTTCCTCCCACCCAGCATTCCCTCAAGTCTCCCAATAAAAGTGGTATCTCACTTGTGTGTGTATAGGCCTAGCGCCCACGACAGGAAATGCCCCAAAACACAACATGGACACATCACATTTTCCCAAAGAAAACAGAGCTGTTTTTTGCAAAGTGCCTAGCTGTGGATTTAAGCCTCTAGCTTAGCCGCCACCTAGGGAATCCTACTAAACCTGTGCATTTTTTAAAACGAGACACCTAGGGGAATCCTAGATGGGGTAACTTGTGGGGCTCTCACCAGGTTCTGTTACCCAGAATCCTTTGCAAACCTCAAAATTTGGCCAAATAACACTTTTCCTCACATTTCAGTGACAGAAAGTTCTGGAATCTGAGAGGAGCCACAAATTTCCTTCCACCCAGTGTTCCCCCAAGCCTCCCAATAAAAATGGTACCTCACTTCTGTGGGTAGTCCTAGTGCTCGCAAAAGGAAATGCCTCAAAAAAGTATCTGGACACATCCAAATTATCAACCACAAAACTACAGGTTTGTGCCGGGGGCACCTGCGTTTTTGGTCTTGGGCTCAGCATCCATACAGGGAAACCTACCAAACCCAGACATTTCTGAAAACTAGACACTCGAAGGAGTCAAGGGAGGTCTGACTTGTGTGGATCCCCCAGTGTTTTCGTACCCAGAATCCTCAGCAAACCTCAAATTTAGCTAAAAAAATTAAATTTTTCCCACATTTCTGCGTGGGATCACTGCACTGGGACAAATTTCCTACCACCCAAAGTTCCCCTCAGTCTCTCAGTAAAAATTATACCTCACTTGTGTAGGTGGGCTAAGTGCCTGTGACAGGGAAGAGCTAAAAACATGTTGAAATTGAAGGGGAACCAAAGCGGGTCCAAAACGGCAGTTTGAAAAAAAACATTTTTAGGCTGACAAGTGGGGCAGAATTGTATAGATGAAACAATGCTAGGTGGTAGGAATTTTGTGGATTCCTGCAGATTCCGTAAGGTTCCATCACAAAAATGTATAAAAAAGCGTGATTTCCAGCAAAGTTGGAGGTTTGCAGGGCATTGTGGGTAAGAACATGGTGCGGGGTGCATGTGCAGCACACCACCCTAGACTCACCCAGATGTTTAGTTTTCAGATGTGTCTAGCTCTTGTTGATTTTTCTACATGGCAGCGTCCCAAAAAGTGCAGCCCTCACCATTCCAAGTGGGACGATTTTGAGAGTTAGCCAAGCTCTCATGGCCGAAATGTAAAACCAAGACCCAAACTAATCAAATCCCCTCTTGCTTGCCATGGGAGAAGATGTTTTAGTGTGCAGGGGAGAGTTGAAAGACTTTTTGTTACTCCCTTCAGTTGGGGTGGGGCATAACCATGCCTATACTGGTTGGTAGGCACCTCCCTACTGTATTGTTTTTTTTTTTTACATTCCCTGGTACCTAGTAGACTTTCTGCCCCCGGAGTGTGCATCGGGGGTAATTGCCCCATCTGCCCACTGGTGGGCAGTACAACTTTGGCCCCCTTTATTTGGAGTGGGAGTACGGCCATAATCCACCCTCTTATTTTGAAAAAAAATCTTCCCTGCTCTTTGGTGGGCTTCCTGCCTCCCTGGGGGGCAGATGGGCCTACCATAAATAGGCCAATATGCCCCCAAGGGGGGCAGATATGGCCAACAGTAATGTGCCCCCATGGGGAGCGACACATGCCCAAGGGGCTGCCCCCCAAACAAAACACACTCATACACACACACCAATCCCTGGTGTCTAAGTGGTTTCTGCCCCCCCCCCAGGGGCAGATCGGCCTAATAGAAATAGGCCAATTTGCCTCCAAGGGGGGCAGAAATGGACTAAAATAAATATGCCCCCCAGGGGAGCGACCCTTCCCTAGGGGGTCGCTCCCATTGCATGAATTTTTCACACAAAAAAAATCCCTGGTGTCTAGTGGTTTCTGCCCCCCTTGGGGGCAAATTGGCCTAAGAAAAATAGGCCGATCTGCCCCTAAGGGGGACAGAAATGGCCTAAAATAAAATTGCACCCCAGGGGAGCGACCTGTGCCTAAGGGGTTCCTCCCTGTTTGTAAAACAAGAAGAAAAAAAAAAAAATCTCTGGTGCGTATCGGCCTAATTACAATGGGCCGAAAGGCCTTGAAAATAATTGCCCCCGTGGGGAGCGACCCTTGCCCAAGGGGTCACTCCCCTTATGACAATTTCAGCAACAAAAATTATCCCTGGTGTCTAGTGGGCATTTCAGCAACAGGATCGTTTCACAATCCGGCTGCTGAAATGCTTTAAGAGACATCAAATGGAAGGAAATTCCTTTCCTTCCCTCTGAAGCCTCTAAGGGCTCCCATCACATGATCGGAAGAGAAATGCTTTTGCATTTTGCTTCCAGCACGGTGGGGCAGCCTCTGATGAGGTCAGTGCGCGATCGCGAGCTAACGTCATCAGACGTCACGGGGGGTTGGGATGGAAGGGGAAGTGATTCCTCTTCCAGCCCTGCCATGGGGGAGTAAGGGCACGGCACTAGGGGGGAGCGCTAGCGCTTCCCCCGAGAGCCAGTACTAGGATGTACTTGTTACGTCCTTGGCGCCTCAGCGCTGCAGCCACGGACATAACCATTAGGTCCTTGACACCCAAGGGGTTAAAGGAACAGTAAATGTTAACTGTAGCTTCTGCACTTTTAACCTGACATGCATCTTTTCCTTCATTTTTATCTTTCACTGAGAGAAGGATAGAGGTTATTTTTTGATAATGTAGCAGTTGATCTTACTACTACATAGGAGTGCTCAGGGCCTCTACGCTTACTGATTATCCAGACCTGGGTCTTCTGCTGTCCAACGTAAGGGCTACTGTTTCCACAATATAACTACACACTGGAATATGGAGGATGCAAGTGCCTTGAGAAGCTTCCACCTTCCCAGGAGATAAAAAGCCAAAGGCGTAAAAAAGCTCTTTGCTGATGAAGTCTTCAAAGGGTTAAAACCAGAAGTTAGGAATCCATGTGAGGAAGTCCCAGGAGTAAAGAATTGGGATTAGCAAGTGGAAAGAGCAAGGAAATAAATGGAAAAACACAGCTTTGTTGCCTTGAACTCTCCTACCAGACTGAGGCCCTTAAATAGTAAATGAACAGTAAATGGAAAAAACATAAAATGCCACATGATAGGAAACATAATAGATTGGGGAAGTAAAAAAACTAGGGGGAAACAGGGAAGGAAGGAAGAAAAGAAACATAAAGTGGACTACCTGCAGAGTCATCATGAAAATTAGCTGGAAACCCCCTGGCAAGTGATTGCCATTTTGGAGCTGAAGAAAGAAAGAGCAGCAGCCAGGAGCCCAAGAAAACAAGAGGAAACAGGCCGAGGTGAGAAACCCTTACAAGCCACAGCTGCAGCTTCATATGGAGACTTCTGGGTCCTGTGAACTGTGATTCTCAGGCTCCCTGGCAGCCAAGAAACAGTGCACGCAACAGTATACCCCCTCTCAAGGCCCCAGGTTTGTCAGGAAAGGCCAGAAACAAATGACAAATTAGCCTTGGGGAAAGGACTGAAGAGGCAGTAACCCATGAATGCTCACTAGCAACCTTTCTAGTGAATGAAGAACTGCAACCAACCTCTGAATATGTGGGTGTCACAAATCTAACTGACCTCATATTCTGGAGTCCCAACTACCGTAATGAGAGGAGGAGGAGAGATCAGGGTTAAAAGGCTTTAACTGGAAGACATGAAAGGTAGTATGAATTTTCCAAGAGTTAGGAAGATGGAGCCTAAAGACTACTGGATTGATTTATTTACTTATAACAAAGGACAAACCTGACTGGAAACTTTTGAGTGTACAAAAACCTGGAAGACAATCAAACCTCTCCCACAGCAAAGTTTAGAACCAGTGTTCCTAACTTGTCAGTCCAGGCATTCATAGCGGCCTTAGAATCCTGAAGAATCTGAGCAATTACTCTCTTATCAGAGTCAAATTTCTCTAGAAAATCAGTGGCAGCAGACACAAGAGTAGTAGACAGAGTAGGAGAGGCAAAGGAATGAACATGAATCCCTAGTCACAATAGAATGGAGAGACTTTAGCAGAAGAGAGAACAGAGCTATCATAAGAGAACTGCTAAAGATAGGTATTTTGCCCGGTTGTTTAACTGCATTACGGAAACACCTCAGATATTGCTCAAGGCTCTTCCTTTCCATCTGACTGTTTGACAGTAGATGGTAACCTGACGACAGAGCTTGATGGATAGCCAGACAGAGCAGATTGAGCGCCTGAACCTAGAATGTATTGAGAAGCCCTGACAGACGTTATAGTGTCTGGGAGCCAATGCAGGAGATATACATCAGTCATGAATTTCCTAGCCATCATGATGACAGTTGGAAGCCACTGAAATAGGGAAAAGTGAGCCAGTTTAGAAAACTGGTCTACAGTGACCTTGATTATTCAGTTTCCATCTGATAATGATGAGAGCACAAAACATTAAGTGAATTTTGTGTGCCAAGGATGTAGAGGAATGGGCAAAGGCTGAAGAAATCCAAATGGCCTATTATGGATGCCTTTGTCTGTGCGTAGATAGGACAAGACTCAGCATACAGCTCTACATTCTGGTGATAAATTGGCCACCAAAAGGAATGCAAGACAAGATTGGTTTAAATCCACGATGGTCTGCTACTGCAGAGTTGTGACGTATTTCTAGTACATTTGCTTAAATACTCTTAGTTGAAATTAACAAGGTCAGCTGGAAACATAGAGATTCTAGCAGTAGACCAAGGGCCCTTGATTCTACAGAGTATCAAGATCATTCGGAGAGATCTCCGCATGAGCATTCCTCACACACTGTAATAAAGTCCATGCCAGACAGATAACTTTGTCAGGGAGCAAAAGGATGTGTCCCATCTAGACAACACATCAGGAAGAATGTTGTGAGTGTCAGGATGTGAGTTACAAGAACTCATATTGTGAAAAAAAATAGACCTAGCAAGCATGCCTGCTATTTCTACACTACATGCTTAGCAGAAACCGGACATTTTGATGGTCTATCTCAATCGCAAAAGGTTCAACTGCTCCTATTAAAAGAAGCAGCACTCCATAGGGGCATTTGTAGGGCCAAGAGCTTGTGTTCCAGAATAGAACACTTTTGTTCACAAGGGTTCAAGACATGAGAGGGATGAGAGATGGGGTGCTCCAGATTGTCCTTCTCTTGGAGCTGAAGCACAACTGTTTCTATGGCAAAATTAAATGCATCTGTTACCTGTAGGAAGTTGGCCTGGTGTGTGGTGAGTACCTATGGAATTATCACCTTATACCAGGTCCAGGTATTCCCTTGTTAGTGAAGTGTAGGCAGTGTCTAGAAGCCAGGGTCTCTAGAGGCAACTGTGGATGAGCAGCCAAGACTTATCTAGGAGACATGCAACGCTTATGCATTACCACTGTAGTCACACAGCACTCACACACATGAAAGAACTTACAGTGTTACAAAAATAAAGGTACTTTATTTTAGTGACACAAGTACTAACATACAAGTTAGGCAACAGAGCACTCACACACATGAAAGAACCACAGAGTGTTACAAAATAAAGGTACTTTATTTTAGTGACACAAGTACTAAAATACTAGTTAGGCAACTCTCCAACACGCTATATATGCACAATAACAATCAGGAATAGGCATAAAAAGCAATAGAAAACAGTGAAAAGCAAAAGGCGACACGGAAGGCCTAGGAGGAGACCAAACCCAAACCATATACTAAGAAAGTGGAATGTGAAGGTCGGGTCCCCTCCCAAGGAATTGGAACTGGTAGAGGGGAACTGGAGGAACTAGGAAACCCAAAAGGAAAGAACCAGAGTGCCCCCGAGTGACTAGGAGGAAAGAGGTAAGTTACTGGTTTTACCCAAACCAACCCACAGGACTTCAGAGAAGGATATTGCAAGACCCAGACAAGACTGCAGGAAACCAAAGGTGGATCCTGGAAGAGGAAGACCTGAAAAAGAAGGGGATAAAGTCCAATTCCAGTTGGAGTGTCCGGTGGTGGCAGAAGCCACTACCCACCCATCTGTGGCTGCAGGAGTTGGTCGACGGGGAGACAAAGACAGTCAGCAATGCAGCACTGGAGCAGATGAAGAGTTCCTGTGTGATGCAGTTGACGTCCCACATCAGAGGAAGGATTACAGTCAGTCTGTGGTATGGAAACCCCACCAATAAGCCTTGGCAAAGTCAAATGTTACGGTTGGAGGAAAACTGGAGCTGCCGGGGACCAGCAAGGTCCAAGGGGG
This sequence comes from Pleurodeles waltl, assembly GCF_031143425.1. Classification (NCBI taxonomy): domain Eukaryota; kingdom Metazoa; phylum Chordata; class Amphibia; order Caudata; family Salamandridae; genus Pleurodeles; species Pleurodeles waltl. The sequence continues at coordinate 315,523,371 of NC_090442.1, read as the reverse complement.
ACTCAATCCATGGGGAGAGTTCAAGGCGACCCTCAGCAGTGCAGAGAGTCCAAAGACAAAGAGTCAGCACCTACAGAAGACCCACAGGCAAGGAGCCCAGGAGTCACAGAGGCCCATGCAGCACACCTGAGGAGAGGTCCCACGTCGCAGGAGAAGCACGCAGAGGGCTGTGCATTGCAGGGATGACGGCTGGGGGTTGGGGCTACACAGAGCCTGAAGATCCCTTGGAGGAGACGTCAACAAACCTAGATAGCTGCAAGAGACACAATGCATGGGGGTACTGTCTTGCGTGGGAAGGCAAGGGCTTACCTTTACCAAATTTGGACAGCTGGTAGAAAGGACCAAGGGGACCACTCCAGACAATCACCCATGATGCAGGATCCATGCAGCTCAGGATGAGAGGAGATCCATGCAGCCGGTTGTCATTGGAGTTAGTGCTTGCGGATGCAGGGAGGTGACTCCTTCACTCCAAGGGAGATCCCTTCTTTCTTCTTGTGCAGACTAAAGACTTGCCACCCTCAGAGAGTGCAGAGCTGGGGAAATGTTGCAGTTGCTGGAAGGAGTCAGAGAAACAATGTTGCAGAGCAGAGCCGTTGCTGTTGCTGCAGATTGTAGGTTCCTGTGGAGGCCAGTTGTGTTTCCAGTGGACAGAAGTCAAAGTAAACATTGCAGTGAATTCCTGCTGGAGTCTTGCAAGTCGAATCTGAGTTCCCACCCAAGAGGGAGACCCTAAATAGCCCTGGAAGGGAGATTGGTCACCTAGCCAGGTGACATCTATCAGGAGGTGGTGATGGACAGGGGAGTGGTCACTCCCCTTTCCATTGTCCAGTTTCGTGCCAGAGAAGGGACTGGAGGTCCCTTAACCGGTGCAGGCAGGTTTTTTGTAAGGAGGGCACCAAATGTTCTCCTCAAAGCATACCAGTGGCTTGGGGAGGCTACCCCTCCCAAGCCATGTAACACCTATTTCCCAGGGTAGAGGGTGTTGCCTCCCTCTCCTAAAGGAAATCCTTTGTTCTGCCTTCCTGGGCTTGAGCTGTTCAAGCAGCAGGAGGGCAGAAACGTGTCTGAAAGGGGGAGCAACAGCGTGGGCTGCCTGGAAAATCCCAGAAAGCTAGAAGGAGCAATGCTGGGGGTCCTCTCAGGAGGCCCCAAAGTGCATGGACTCATACAACCAATACTGGCAACAGTATTGGGGTATGATTCCGACATGTTTGATACCAAACATGCCCAGGTTCAGAGTTACCATTATGTAGCTGGACAGAGATAGTGGCCTATGTCCAGTACTTGGGAAAAATGGCTTCCCAGCACTCACAAAGTCCAGGAAAATGAAGCTGGAGTTCATGGGGGCACCTCTTCTCATGCAGGGGTGCCTTCACACACAGGTATTTGCACCCTGCCCTCCAGGCTAGGAGCGCCTACCATAGGGGTGACTTATAGTGACCTGGTGCAGTGATCTGAAGTGAAAAGGTGCATGCACCTTTTCACGCAGGATGCAATGGCAGGCATGCAGACACATTTTACATGGGCTCCCATGGGTGGCATAATACATGCTGCAGCCCATGTGGAACACCTGATGCCCCAAAGCCCTGGGTACCTGGGTACCATATACTATGGACTTATAAAGGGGCACCAGTAGTCCAAATGTGGGGTGTTTGTGGTCCAAGCAACCAAGTTTAAAGGGAGAGAGCACAGTTACTAGCGTCCTAGTTAGCAGGATCCCAGTAAACACAGTCAAAACACACTGACATCAGGCAAAAAGTGAGGGTAACATGCTAAAAATAGGCCACTTTTCTACATTTCCACAACAAATTTCTTGGATGGATCTGGGTAACTAAGAACAGGGGTCTGGGTAACAGCCTTCTTGAGTTTGATAAAGGCTTCCTGGGCCTTTGGATTTCAAGAAAAACTAAAATGGGTTCTTTCTTCATTGTGGCAGAATTTTTTTTGGTCATTTTAGCAATGTTTTTAATAAGCTATCTCTAAAAGTTAGCCACTCCAAAAACTCTGGGTTTCCTTGATATACTTCAGGGATGGCCAGTCTGAAATGGTAGGGATCTTAAGAGTCCATAGATAATCCACCTTCTGAGAGATGATACTACAAATACTCTACTTCTCTTTTCTCATTTCACACTTCTCCACCTTACAGAATAGATGGTTTTCCCTAAGACGAAGAAGGACTGAATGAATATGAACTTGATGCTTTAAAAGGGAAGCAGAGACCATTAGAATATCATCCAAGTATTCTTTGACAATTCAGGATGTCGGAGAATATGCTATTGATGAACTTCTGAAAAACTGCTGGAGCATTTATAATGTCAAAGGGCCTGATTCAATATTCGTAGTGTCCAAAGGGTATCCAAAAGTTGTAAACACCATGATAATCTCTATTAAAGTTAGCCTATTTCTGCTTCAAGCCTGCTTGTAGCCTGTTATCTGTAGCAGTTGTGGCTTTCCTAACAGCGCGCAAAAAATGCTGAATTCATTATGGCTGAACATGTCGATATATCTGATATAACCAGATCCATAATCCTCAGGCAGGTGATTGGCATTTTGGTCTTGGACAGAGAAGGAGCACCAGCCAGGAGTTTGGGAGCTCGACAGGAAACATGCCCAGGTGAGAGAATTTCTCAGCCCACAGCTTCATATGGTGTCTTCTGCGCCTCAGGAACTGCAGGACCCTGCAACGTACTGTTGTTCTCGGGCACCCAGCCACTTGAGAAGCCATGAACGAAACAAGGAGGACATTTTTTACACATACAAAATGCATTAGGAGCCAGTCTGTCATGGTTTTCAAGGAGATGTCAGCAGACTGGAAACATTAAGGGGCCTACTTCCTACTACAGATTGACTCTGTGATAGTCAGAAAGCAATGTTTCAGTGTCTGTCCCTGCATGTAGCTTGCAATTTTCTACTTTAGGACTATCAATGAAGATGCAGAAATATTGTTTTCATGTTATGTTTTCCTGAAGGAAAGTTATATGTCTCTGGGCGCTCACTCCTTGCTGTCCACCTCATCTGTATCTCCTGCACCATCTACTATTCTTCCCATCAAACATTCTTTGCCAAATGAGTAAAAAAAATCTTGGCTTCTGGAGCACCCTGGCCTTAAAGCTGAAGTCGCCTCATTGTTTCCGTAGTACGTTTTCAAACTCTGACTGCTCTTCCAAGTTTGGTTTTTCACTGATTTCATGGGTTTGTCATCCCTTATGTTACCCAGATGCCCACATATTCTCTTACCCAACTATAAGCCCGCTTAGATGTCCAGATGTCCATATGAGTATCTGCTACAAATATTCAACTACTAGTTCATTTAAAAAACAGGACAGCATTTCTCTCTGCTACCATTCAAACTCTGTGATGCTTTGATACTGGCTACACAGCACTGGCCTACGTGTATGTCCTTCATTACTACATTATCTTTGGTGGTGCACTTTCACTAATATTTGACTTCATGTTTAAATGTAATTGAGTATGTGGTGTAATGCATAGTAAGGTACATGAAAATAAATATACCCCTCAAAAGGTTTTAGCATTATTAACTACAAATATGAAACAACATTCTTTGGCTCATAAAGTACAGATACATACAGTATGTATCCCTTATCCTGAGCTATTTGCTTATAAACCTGCCTGTGTTACATAAATGTTTAGTTAAACGATATTCATCACTTTTTATTCAAGAATCTTTTGCAAGCAACATCTCCTTTAAAACTATATTTATCTCTAAGCAACGAGCAGATTGAACATTTTGCCACCCCCTCACTTACCCACACACTGTTTCCAATAATTTCATTCATTGGCTTTGCCAATTCTTAACTTTTTTGTTAGCAAATGCCCAATATAATTGAGAATGATAAGCAGCGAAATACCACTAGACGTCTTACTATTTATCATCCTGTCTCTAACTGCAGACATATACTTTTTAGACAATTTAGCAATACGAGGTAATTTCATACCGTATATGTATTAAATCTTTCAAGACAACCATGTAGGAAAGAAAAAGATTTTTAAAAAGTACTTTTAAGGTTATATTTTTTGCTGGATACTCCATTCAAGTATAATGGCAAAACAAATACTGAGGTTGACTCGTACATCACACGATGTACTTACATCACTCACTCAGCTGTGCATGTACTGACCACATTAACCAGAACAGATCACCTCTAGTGGTTAGCGTAATTTGCTGTCTTTCTTCGGGCTGCTTCATTGTACGACCACTTTGTGAGTTGTGATGGTATGTATTATTTGCTCAAAACTTCATCTGAATCCTTGCTGCTACGGGAAGTCTTCACTTCAGCCAAAGACAGAACCCAGGCTAATACAGTAGTGAATAATGTATTCCACTTGCCCTTTAATTGCAATTGTGTGCATATCATGCACGTTGTACCAGGGACAATTGTGGCATTGTAGCTCAGCCTTTACTATGAATGAATCTGATTTCAGTGACAGAACAATCACACAAATCTACCACTATTACACGTTCCTCAGCAAAGCAGAAAAACCACAACCAAGAAACACCCTAGAACACACAGGGTGGAACACAATACTGGCTACAACATAGGGGCTCTAGCAGTTAATGTATTCTCATTATCTTAATCACCTTGAACCATTCTGAGATGGTTATATTGTATACAGTATGAGAGGACCTGTTGTAACTCAGAGTAAAGAGGGGCGAAATATTCTACTGGAATCCTCTACATTGCTAGCTGAAGGAAAATGAATCGATGCAATCCTAATTGGCAACTTTACAGCTAATACAGGAAGTAGAGCCAGGCTCTACTTCATGAGGAAACATTGGAGTTTAAGAAACACTAATCTTTATCCCGTGACACACAGTGTATGAATCCCTAGCACTGAAAGACTGTGCGTGCGCCATTAGTTTCATTGTTAATAACCCGGAACGCAACAAAGTGAGCATTTATCACAAGTTCCTTCTTAATGTGTTGCATTTTGTTTGCGTGGACTAGGCCTTTCATGAACAACCGCATAGGTCATTTCTAGTAACCAGCTTTGTTAATATGAGAGTTCTTATGTGAGATGTATTAATCTGACCAACGTCGCATTGATTTGCAATCCTTGTAATCCTGATAGTAGCCACAAACAATGCAGAGCATCCACAGGTATTCCTCGGGCTGTGGTACCATGCCACCAGACTGTATGTTATATGATGCGGGACGGTTGACTCATTTGGAACACAAGAAGGAAGGGACCAAAAATATTAACATTAACGGAACATGTGAAAAACTGGTTTGAAGGATCCGAGGGCAATCAGAAGTTACGCAGACCCAACTGTATCCATTGAGGCCTTTTACTTCTGGTGTCCTGGGGTCTCCATACTGTGAACCCTCAGAATGGAGGCCCAGTAATCCTTTAGCACGTAACTCTTAGGGTGGAGGAACAGAGCAATCAAAGATTGACGTGAGCTACTATGGGCTATAAACTCAGAATTCAGCACTGCACATCTATAACTCTAAATAAATCAATGTCCAGCCAGAGCATTTACTTAAGAAATATAGAGTACTCTAACATTCACATAATACTAGATACAAATATATATCCACATTTGCAATGGAAATAACAGTTTGGAAATCTTCCGGAAGACCCTTCAAAGAACAACCAGGGTGCAAAATCAGCAACCCTAATGATCCACACAGGGAGAAACAAACTCAGTGTACTTTACATGTTTCTGTATCTCTAAGATTCTCTGCAAAAACGTATGCACAGTCATGCTTCAACTTGCTAAAGTGGCAACCCCTCTTAGAGCCCCATCGCCTTGACATATAGCTTTCACTATCAAAAAGGAAGAATGAATAAATATATATTCACAAATAACAAAAAAAATTGTGGCTATGTGATAATGGTGCGCACATCCAGGCATGAGCTAACGTATATGTACAAAGTCCATAGTAGTAGAGTCTATGTTGTGGGAAGGAGTGCCCAAGTGGTTTCGGACCCAGCCACAGGGTGCATAGGCTGTCACCTCAAGAGGGCACAGTCAATTTGTAAAGAGAAGAAGAACCACGGCACATTGTAGATGAATTTCAATGAATTCCTCTGTGTTATCTCAGGAAACACATCGCCAGAACCAGTAATACACAGTGGGCATGGTGTCAAAAGGCCAGTATCAATCTCGTGTTCAAAGAAGACAAACAGCAGACACGTGTTTCGTCAGAATTGACTTTTTCAAGGCGCCAACTTGTGGAAGTATCGAGTTGTACTGTAAAGTTCCAAAGGTCAATGATGATAGGCGAAATCTTTTAGATGCGACGCCGCTAACCGTCCGAAGTGATATTCGTTGCCTCACAGCCGAGGCTTATCATGGTCGTTGGCTATTCTCTATAATACATGCTATGCATTTCGCCTATCATCACTGACCTTTGGAACTTTACAGTACAACTCGATACTTCCACAAGTTGGAGCCTTGAAAAAGTCAATGAATAAATATAGTTATTAACTCCACTCACAAGGCATATCAAAGGACAAGTTTATTTACCGACTGACAGCAAAATATTATTTATACTAATTTATTAGACACTTCAGCCATTTTAAAGAATTTGCCCATTTTTTAAAAGGGTTACAGATTCTACCCCCGATGGCAGAAGGACTTAAGAATGTAGATACTTTGGCCTACATTAATCAAAATTTCACGAAGCGCACACAGCAAGCCATGTTGCTGAGCTGCATGAGCGGGAAAGTGCAGGAATGTGCCATATTTAAGATTATATGGCGTATTCCTGTCCTTTCCTTGCGCTGGGGCACTTTTGACTCCCTAGCACCAACACAGGCACTCTTACATCATGGTACAAGGGTGACTGTGTTGGAGGAAGGATTACTGTTGTGCAGGAAGGGATACCTTCCATGCACAAAAACAATCTTCAGAGGCACTTTTCCCTTTCTGTCTGTGCGGCAGAATGCAGCACATGTAGAAAGAGGAAAAAATTAGGAGAAATAAAGATAATTCTCCTCGCTACAGGAGCATTTTGACGCATTCCCAGGTCTACCAGTAGTGGTAAATCTGGGAATGCAGCAAAAACTATGGGTGGATGCATGTGAACACCCACTCTCCATCCATGGAATGCCTCCCTGGGAAAGAGTAACACAAGGCAGCGATTTGCTCTGCCTTGGGCTACTATGGATTTATCAAGCCATTTAGGGCCATGGAAGGTGACCTTGCGTGACGGCCACATTGGCAGGGCAAACAGAGTTCTTGACCCAACAGAAAATCACAAAGTTACAGAAAGACATCTCAAGGTTTAGCTGTGAAAAAGTCTACCCTTACATTACAGATGACTTTACCACTGAAGTACACTCTTTTTCCTCAGATGAGCCTTCTGCATCAACGAAGAAACCACGGAAATACAGCAACAGCTCTTCATCCGATGGGTGGAGTACGGATGAGGGTGGCACCAATCCATTCTACCACTACCCTCAGTACCCTCCTGGACAACCCTTAGCATGGCAGAAACCTTTCCCGTTTTACCAACCTCGCCCCATGCTACAATATCTGCCTTTTTTAGGCCGGGGCAGGGGAAGAGGCAGAAGGAGAGGAAGAGGCAGAAGGGTACACTGGGCCCAGGACGAACCACAAATGGTAACCCGCAGCCAGGGGAAGAATCCACTGAATCGGATTTAGTGGTCAATCTTTCATCTAGACCACTTTCCCCTACTGAACTACTGGTTCTGAACAAAGGACTAGGTTTCGTACCTACACCTAGAGAGGACCCTTTTCGCCTCCACTGTGAGATGTCCCACCTTTTCAGGAAAATTAGACTACAATTTTTCTTTAGTGACAGACCAAACATTGATCAGCCCACAGACACGGGCCTTAGGAAACCATCAAAATGTATGCCCCCCGCCTCCTCCATGCCTTGCGAGGTATTAGCATTTGAGAAAGCAGTATCAAGTGACTTGGCCTCTTTACAACCTAAACGTAGTTTCTCCAACATCTCCACTGTTGAAAGAAATGCTCTCAAAACATTGGCATCTGATACAAGTATTGTCATTAAACCTGCAGACAAAGGTGGAGCCACAGTTACAATAAATTCCACTGACTACAGACAGGAATGCCTTCGTCTACTGGGGGACTCTACCTACTATACCCAGATCAATACCGACCCAACTGAGAGACTACAAACCGAAATACGTGGTATGATAGAGGAGGCTGTAGGGAACCTATGGATTTCCCGCAAAGAGGCAGAATTCCCGGATACCATAAACCCACGTACTCCCTACTTCTACTGCCTCCCAAAGATTCACAAGGGCAAGGTACCCCCACCAGGCCGTCCGATAGTTTCAGGAATAGGTTCCATTCTGGAACCTCTATCTACCTTTTGTGACAAGTTCTTACAACCTATTGTCCAGACATCTACAACTTATCTAAAGGATACTAAAGACGTCCTTAATTTGATAGAAACTATCAATTCAACTGTTCAGGTTCATGCTCTAATTACTCTGGATGTCGAAGCTTTGTATACAAACATCCCACAAGAGGCCACTCTGCAAGTAGTGGAAACTGCCCTTCTGTCTGTCAATCAACCACTTACCACTCCGGTACACTTTATCATGCATTGTGAGGCCCTCGCTTTGAAAGAAAACTTCTTTCAATTCGAGGATCTTCTTTTTCATCAGATTCGCGGGATATCAATGGGTAGTACCTTTGCCCCTAGTCTCGCTTGCCTCTATATGTTTGATTTTGAATCACGGTTCATACTGCCAAACACAAACCCTTTCCATGACAATATCAAACTTTGGCGAAGTTATATTGACGACATCTTGATCGTGTGGTAGGGCACTCTTTCGGAGGTGCAATCATTTACGACTTGGATTAACACATTGAATCCTTTTTTTAAATTCACATCCTCCGTCTCTGACACTCAGATACCTTTTCTGGACCTTATGATCTGTATAGAGGGTGGGAAACTGTACACTCATACTTGCCAAAAAAACACGGACCGTAACAGTCTCCTATTGTATGAGAGTCACCACCCTAAGGCACTAAGAGACAATTTACCCTACGGTCAGTTTCTCCGACTACGACGGAACTGTAGCACCACACATATGTTCAAATCCCAAGCCAAAGATCTGTCCAACAAACTTGGCAGCCGCCACTATCCATACCCGGTGGTGAAGGCAGCATACAAGCGGGCTAAATCTTGTAACAGAGATAATTTGCTATCTACCACCCCACATACTACAGACACTAAACTTACTTGTGTATCGACTTTTACCCCTCTTTCCAATTCCATTAAAAAAATTGTGAATAAGAGATGGTCAATCCTATGCAGTGGTGGTGAACAGATTCCTAAACCTCTATTTGCTTTCCAACGTACCACGAATGTCAAGGATCTATTAGTCCACACTAGACCTCGGCCTGCCCCTTTACCACCCGACAACATTCACTATGGGGTATCCTGCCCGTGGCTGGCCATTTCCCATGCGGTACCTGCAATGCTTGCGCCTTCACCAAACGGTTAAAATCCATTGACTTTGAATCTATAGGCATTTGGCAACTGTTCAAACACACTAACTGTAACACTAGGAACTGTGTATATATGATCACCTGCCCATGTGGTTTACAATACATAGGAATGACCACAAGAGCAGTGAAACTGAGAATCAACGAACATCATAGCAATATTAGATGTGGTCGTGCCACAACAAAATTGGCTCTTCACTTCCTTGAGATTAGACATAGCCCTGATGACATGTGGTGGGTTGTTCTTCAAACCAACTCACGCAACACAACTAACTCTCTATTTGAGCTAGAACAACGATGGGTGTTTAAACTGCGTACTCATGTTAGGGTATTGAATGATGATATTCCTTGGATGAGTTTAATTAATTGACTCCACCATCTGTCTTTAGTTGTGTTCCGACATCATTATCTTCACAGTCCCTTGTTTTATATTGTTGGCTCCATGACCATATGTTTGAGTCTATATACATATCTCGTTGTTTTTACACTTATACTGAAATGGCTCAGACAGAGGTGGCTTAACTGTATTATTATTCTATTTCTCTCCTATGGCATGTTGTTCTAGAGGTTGCTTCCTCTGTGGACTCTATAATTGTTACAAGTCCGTTTTTTACTTTCATCTATGTTTTCCTTCCCCCGGGGCGCCAGCTTGTTGGAGCCCTTTGTCTCTTTCTGTTTTTTCCTTAATTGCGCTCGGGCGCCGCACAGCTGTGTGACCCCGCGTACACCGGAAACACTAATTTGTGATTTCCGGGACGCAGGGTTTAACACCGGCGCGTTCGTGGTTCCTTTCATTTTTCAGGAACCACGGACCCGGGTAGGTTCCCGACCGGCAGCGGCAGCAATCTCAAGTAAGTGCATGACTGTCTGTACGCGTGTGGCCCGCGCCCACTATTTCGGGACCCGGCCTATTGCTTTCCATTATTGTTCACTTCTTCTATTTACTTTCTGTGACTCTACAGGATGTCTTTCTGGTAGATCCGGTTACTCCCCCTATGAATTAAAACATTTTTTTTACCTACTTGGACTCAGCAAATTCATGATAAAATGAGCCATCGTTTTTCTTAAGGGCTGTTTGTGATCTGCACTGGTCTTTATTGTAGTCCACTATCTATGGATTTATTCACCAAAACCTTACCTCCATTACTCGCTGGATCTATCTTTTTAGGCATACCAGCAGTTTGAGTTCTTTATTTATCATAGCACACACTCCATCTACCCTGATAATAGGAACTATAATGTTACTCTTACAGCAGGTCTACTTTTCCATGATATTCTGAACGTAATTTACCTTGACAACTAATTGGTGTTCCTTTCTCTTTTAACCTTCTTACACCTCTTCCTTAGACTTAATTTGCGCCTGATCATTGGTCTCTGTGTTCCTAGGAAGCTCGTTCTCTAAATTGGGACGGTAAGCCAAGACGATGTATAAATGCATGCGTTTTTTTCACCAGTTGACACTTTCACTGTGTAGCACGGTTGCCTTCTTTCCCACTATATATATTTTTTACCTATAGTAACTTGGTTTGATTCGCCCTTGCTTTTGATTGACCTGTGTAATTTCATTTGCAGGGCGACAGTTAGGAATTATTGGTTCCATACTGATGTAAGTGACTAGTTACTTTTTCCTGAAAATCTCTGGTTACTAGTAATCAAAACACCTTTATGATTAAGGAGACACACTTTGCCCTTATAATTAGGAGATACACATAGTCATCTAGGTCCTGACGAAGCATCACTGGATCCGTATGGAACACCAGTGTGAGAAACATGTTGACCCATGATAGGGCTGGTTTTGGAAATTCTCCAATCCCCCCATTGTTACCTTTGATATAGAGTGATTGATCATTATCTCTGTTTCACTCTCATGACTATACTTTTTAACCTTGGTCCCGACCTTCCATCTGGTCCAATAAATTAGTTGACCCGTTGGAGGTTCTGAGAGCCAATTTTAACCACTATTCCTTTGATCTCCTCTGTCACTTATTCACTCTTGGGGTCACGGCACCATCATTGAAAAAGATCTCCGGCAAAGAGCCCCCCCACCTGGGGTGGTGCCCGTCAGACATCGCAGTGCCGGTCTGACGAGGAGCAGCTCCGATGATGAAGCATGACATTCTCATGGATGTGTGAGGTTTCTTGCTCCTAAATTTTAGGACCCCTGCCATAGTTCTCTTTCTCTCCGTCTGAAACAGTGTATCATATATTTTTGACAAACAGAAGTACAGGCGAGGGTCTACAATACTTTGCACATACCTACACCCTTTTAGCATGAGTTAAGAACATGCTTTAAAGACATACAGGCTAGATATGGACACCATCAACCACCTCCTTTGATAGGGAAGGCATTCAAACCAAATACAGTTACGAGAACAGCCGTGCATGCCCTCATGAAACTGCTGGCTGGCCTGTATTTCTTTGCAACGGAAGTAAAACATACCATACAAGGCCATCTACCTGGCATTTCATAGCTACCTTTTGTAAGGTTTTCAGGCGGAAGAGGGGTTCTCTGCTCGCATTAGTGCTGCAACACCTAATTTTCCCCAGAAGCCCCTTGCCAGTCAGTGCCACTAACCCAAAAATGTATCCCATTGTTTTTTTTATGTTTTAGGGGCAATAGATTATACACATATAAGCCTCATATCACCAAAGATAAATTAACCAATATACTGAAACTGAAAGCAGCAACGCACCAAAAATGTACAGATGGTATGTGATGCAAATCTAATTTTCATACATAGCAGTGTATGATTTCCTAGAGCAATCCACAATTCCATGCTCTTTAAGCAAAGCAGGATCCCATACACCATGGACACATACCACCGAAGAAGGGCATAGCTACTGGGTCAGTACATTCTCTTACACCTCCACTCCCCTCCAACAGCCCTGACAGTAACAGCACATACATTATAAAGCAATGCACATTACTTCTCCTTAGTGTTTAACATTTTGTTGTTTAACAAGTGCCATAAATGAACATAATAATCATAAGAATAATGCATGATGGTACTTTTAAAAATATATCTAAAAAACAACATACACGAAGATGGTAAAGTGCATTCAACACATGAATATATTTCACATTGCATTATCATCTACCCTAACCATATGCTACATACCATTTAAGTGACTTTGGATATCCACTTAGGCCATGGCTTATGACACCACTCCATCAGCGTGAAAAGGGAATGCATAATGAAACACACAGCCACACTCACAATACCATTCAGTATACATTTGGACTACTTAAATCATGTCTTGGATGCCTCCAATGATCAGGCTGTGCATTAACATACACAACAGAAATGGTGTGCGCTGTTACTCTTCTGTGTTGCATTCTCCATAACATTTGTATCAGACAATATGTGCTTAATTTGCTGATTCGGTTGAAGAAACAGGAGATAACAATGAAGATTCGCTGGCATATATAGAAAGGGGATAACAGTCAAAGGTTGACAATGAAATTGGACTAATATACAAATCATTATTTTTGAATTACTACTAAAAATAATAATTTGTTTATGAATATAACTTTTACAGAATGTTTGTGTTCGAAGATTTTTATTCCTGGAAAGCTGTAGAAACAAAAAAGAGCTTCTCCCATAAATGCGATAATATAATTAAGACTCCCAGTGTTCCCTTTGTACTTATCTTTATAGATATACACAGACAAAAAACATGTATTTTTCTCTCTGTATTGACATATTTATTTTAAATATGAATTAAAATGGAAACTACATTATTTGAAAGGATTTTATATACTTGTGCTAGCGCTTTTTAGCATTAAAAGCACTGATTGGACTGACAGGGCCATGTGCGAGTTCTAATATACTAGTTTCACATCACAAGAAAATCCAGAGAACCCACACAGGAAAATCCACACAAGAAAAAACACACTGTAAAATCCACATGTGACAAAGTTCAAGTATTTAAACTTTAGAATCATAACAGAAGGCAAAAAGGCAAATGGTTAGTCAGTTTAATTCAAAATGCCTGCAATACTAACAAATGTAAATTCGCATACCTAAAGAAACTGAATCCTATTCTACTTAATAGCTAGAACCAAATACAGTAAAGCACAAGGCAAATCATGTGTCAAAGAGCAAATTATTACAGTGTCTGCTCAGAAGGCAAGAGAGGATCATGAAAAATCTCTAAATATAACGTCAAAGAGCAGTTAGTCATAAGGTCAAGCTCGACAGGAACCCCAGAAAAATCCGTTTTAAATCTCTAAATGTAAATTTAATATGATCGACATGGAGTTTCCTTGAAAGAAAGCAAGGGAAAGACCCTCAGTACAGAGTAAATAAGCAGACTAACGTGAAGTCTGCTCACTTAGGGAAGCCAAGAAGGATATAGCTCACTACCCAAAAACAGTATGGCATATAGCTTTTCAAATAGTGAAATCGTCCTGCCACTGTGGTTGAAACAAATGATACATCAAAACATCCAATGGTAAAATAGAAAACATATCACATGAAAAATAAGAACACCATTCTGCATGAATAATACATTTTGACTTTTACCCTAAAATCTAGTGAATAACAAGCAATGGTATATTTGAAATTACATACGCAACCTCAGTTTGCCAGATGACGTGGCATTCTAAAGATACAATCAAGCTCTGCTCCTTCCATCAGAAACATCAAGAACACAATATATGTTACTACAGACTGGACCTGAAACTGTCTGAATTAAGAATATTTATCACAAAACATTTTAAGGCATATTTTAACTCGAGCTGCACAGAGAAATTAGAAACCACATTTTAACTGTGTACAGTACAACACACTTAAATGGATTTGAGGGCTAGTTATGTCAACTTCAAAAGATTTGTTATGTCAAATACAGTACATTTATATTATTTTCAATTCATTCATGATAATTAAACACACACCGTTTGTAACTTTTTAATTCTTTCCATTACTGTCAGACATGGCTACCAGGCCAATAGCTGTTAACAGCTGTAGATATGCCTAAGGTGTATACTTAAATTAGCAAATTTTATATGAATGTTTTGATTTATCATCTATGGGTATTTATAGCATTAATACGTATCAGGCATTCAAGTATAAGTAAATATTTACTGGTTAAATGACAAAATATACTAGTTTCACAAAACCCAAAGTTTATGTGGATAATCTCAGATAAACTTAACAAAAAATAAATCTGGATATGTTATGTTATGCTTTGTCGATAGCTTAGCTTATCAACCTTGAGGGTCTCCAGGTGCTGAGGCAGGATCGTAGGCTGGGCGGTTTTCCTAGTTGAACAGCCTGGTCTTCAGTTTCTTGGGGAAATTGGGAAGTGATGTAGCAGTCCTGCTGTGTTGAGGAAGTTCATTCCAGTTCTTAGCGGCAATGAAGGAGAAAGTTATTCTTTTTAACTCGCTTTTGCGAATGCAGGGAAGTCATGCGAGGGAGAGAGAGGTGGATCATAGCTGTCTAGAAGGATGGTAGAGTTGAAGTCCGTCGTTGAGATATGCTGATCCGGTTTTGTGGAGGGCTTTGTAGACGTGAATGAGCAGCTTGAATTTACAACATTTCTGGATGGATAGCCTGTAGTTCAGTGAGGTAAGGAGTGATGTGAGTGTTTCTTGAGATGTCTAGGATGAGCCTGGCGGTGGTGTTCTGGATGGTCTGGAGTCTTTCTTGCGAGCTGGTTGGAGATACCGACATAGATTGTGCTGCCATTGTCGAGTCTACTGGTTATGAAGGCGTGAGTGACAATGTGGCTTGTGTACATGGGAAGCCATTTGACAATCTTGCAAAGCATTCTGAGGATAAGGCTGCAGGATGCGATTACACAGTTGACCTGTTTGTTCACTGTGAATGTGTCATCAGGGATAATGTTGAGGTTTCTGGTATGGTCTGTGAGGGTGGGCATGGGACCTAAATCAAGTGTCCACGAGGAGGAGTCATAGTGGGAGCTCTTGTTTCCAAACATCAGGATTTCCATTTTGTATGTGTTTAGTTTAAGGCAGCTGTTGGGCATCCAGCTGGCCGTGTTGGACATGCAGGAGGTGAAATTGGTCCTGGTGGTGTTGTTCATGTTGGTGAGGGAGAGGATGGGCTGAGTGTCATCAATGTAGGAGACAATGTTGATGCTGTGTGCTCTTATGATGTGGGTGAGGGGTGCCATGTATATGTTGAACAGGGTTGGGCTGAGAGAAGAGCCCTGGGGGACTCTGGAGATGAGCTTCTTTTGTTCTTTTGTTCAATGAATGAAGGGATAGACATATGCCATAAATGAAGGGATAGACATATGCCATAACTACCCGACTGTCAAGGATGATATCTTTTAAGACAACATTTTTATCCAACATGACTCAAACCATCTTGACATATTCTGTCAGGGAATATGCCAATTTCCATCAAACTCTATGCGCCTCATTATGAGTTTGGCGGTCTTTTAAATGGTGTCAGGCCGACGGTCCAAAGAACGCAAGATTACGAGTTCCCCACGGAGCTGGCATTACTGGCAGGGGGAGGCAGGGGTCAGTATAATGGAGCTACTGCCAGACATGCTTTCCTACCTGTCGGCACAATGGACGGACTGTGCCCATGCACCATGTCATGCATGGACCCCTGAACCCCAAATTTTCACTCTCCATCGGGCAGTATTCCCTGTAGCCACCCGTTTTGAGACCCTTACCTGCCTGACCACCAAGCTTTCCATGGCGGTGGGATCACTATTAGCAACACAAAAGATGATGGACAGAGTGCTGAAACTTTTCAAACACTCAACCCCAGTCACAGATCTGGGTTTAATCTATCCTTCTTGTGCCCACCATGCCACCAAAGTTTGGACCGAGCAATATGCAAATCAGTCTTGACCCTGCTCCCAATGGGAACAGTCCAGCCCGATCTGCCAGGCCAGGTCCTACCTGGACCAGACACAAGCATCCTGGGACCGGTATCAGGGTATCACTCTTCATCAGCCAGGCTAGCTTGAATCCAGTGGCACAGTGAGAATGGGACCCATGTCTGGGCATGCCCTTCCCACTTATGGCAACTTTAGCAACACAAAAGGATGATGGACAGAGTGCTGATACTTTTCAAACACTTACCCCCAGTCACTGATCTGGGTTTAATCCATCGTTCTTTTGTTCAGTGTTAGAAATGGGGTCTTTGGTTGGCTGTCAGGTTACTCCCTGTCCAAGCAAGGACCTTCACTCTAGTAAAGGCAAAGATGAAACACACCCGGTTAATCCCCGCTCACCCCCTTGGTAGCTTGGCATGAGGAGAAAGGCTTAACCCAGAGACAATGTGTAAAGTATTTGTACCAACACACACAGTAATACAGTGAGAACACTACAAAATGACTTAACACCAGGTTAGAAAAATAGCCAATATTTATTTGAACAAAACAAGACCAAAACAACAAACATCTGACATTCACAACCAAAGTAATGAATTTTTAAAAGATTAAACTTCAATATAGAGCTTAGAAACACAAATGCTTTGATTAGGTGATATCACAGCGGCATGACGGAGTTGTTCCCAACAATCTGACGCCAATGGCGCTTGTCACGGAGTCACACAGACACCCAGGTACAGTACATTGTGAAAATGAGGAAACAAGCCGGTGCATGGAGTTACGGATCTAGGCAGCGCAAGATCCGAGGCTGCACCGGTTCTGGTGCTGCGGAACAAAGGCGTCACAAAGAGGCGTCAGGTCCTTGCTGAGGAGCGGTGGAGGTGAATTAGCGTCGGCGCGAAGCGTTGGATCAGGGCACTTTCGGCGGAGTCGATATTTGGCGATCATGATGTGGTGCGGTGCTTCACAGAGGCTGCGGCGGCGTCAGGCCTGGTGGGTCGTCACACTCCAGCAAGGACCACATCTTCCGTTGCAGGCAGCGTCACGGGATTCTGCAGCAGGGTAACTCCGGAGTCATCTGAAGTCAGTTTCCTTAGATCTTCTTCATTTTCCACCAGCTTCTCCTTTCAAGGGCCCAGGGACTGGATTAGGCGTCACTTGGCAGGGCAGGAGTCTCAGCAGAGAGTCCAGGTACTAGCAAAGTCTTTGATGGCCCTGAGGCTTCAGAACAGGGGACAAGCTCAGTCCAAGCCCTTGGAGATTCTTCTCAAACTGGAATATACCACAAAGTCCAGTCTTTTTCCCCTTCCTCAGGCAGAAGCAGCAACTGCAGGATAGCCTAACAAAGCACAGTCGCAGGCAGCACTTCTCCCAGCTCTTTAGCTCTTCTACTTGGCAGAGGTTGCTCTTGGTTCCAGAAGTGAATCTTGAAGTAATCTAAAGTCTGGGGTTTTGTGTCCCATACTTATGCCCTTTTCTGCCTTTGATGTTGCCCAACTTCAAGGAAAAGTCTCTGTTGTTTACTGTTGTGCCCAGGTCAGGCCCCAGACACACACAAGGCGGTTGGAGACTGCATTGTGTGAGGGCAGGCACAGCCCATTTAGGTGTAAGTGGCCACTCCTCCCTCCACTCTAGCCCTGATGGATCATCAGGAAAATCAGGCTACACACCAGCTCCCTTTGTGTCACTGTCTAGAGGAGATTCAGAAACAGCCCAACTGTCAGTCTGACCCAGATAGGGAATCCACAAACAGGCATAATCACAGAATGGTTAAATCAAGAACATGCCTACTTTCTAAAAGTGACATTTTCAAACTAACAATCTAAAAACCACCTTCACTAAAATATGTACTTTTAATTTTGGAGTTCAGAGACCCCAAATTCCAAATCTCTATCTGCTCTCAAAGAGAAACTACACTTTCAGAATATTTAAAGGCAACCCCACATGTTAACCTATGAAAGAGATAGGCCTTGCAACAGTGAAAACCGAATTTGGCAGTAATTCACTGTTAGGACATATAAAACACAGCAGTACATGTCCCACCTTTCTACATACACTGCACCCTGCCCCTGGGGCTACCTAAGGCCTACCTTAGGGGTGCCTTACATGTATAAAGAGGGAAGGTTTAGGCCTGGCAAGTGGGTACACTTGCCAAGTTGAATTAGCAGTTTAAAACTGCACATACAGACAACTGCAGTGGCAGGTCAGAACAATATTTACAGGGCAACTCATGTGGGTGGCACAATCAGTGCTGCAGGCCCACTAGTAGCATTTAACTTACAAGCTCTAGGCACCTATAGTGCACTTTACTAGGGACTTACTAGTAGATCAAATATACCAATTATGGAAAAACCAATTACACATACAATTTCACATAGGGAGCACTTGCACTTTAGGACTGGTCAGGAGTGGTAAAGTGGCCAGAGGATCAAAAGCAGCAAAAGCAGAGTCCGCACACAGCAACAACCTGGGAAGCAGAGGCAAAAAGTTAGAGGAGACCAGGCCAAGGATGCCCGGTCTAACGCTCACTGTTGGACCTGGCTTTTTGACAGGGTCATCCCCAAACTTTTTGCCTCCTTCCTCCTATTTCTTCTGACCTGTTCTTGTTGGCTTTTGAACTCTGGGCACTTTACCACTGCTAACCAGTGCTAAAGTGCATATCCTCTCTGTATAAATTGTACTGTTGATTGGTTGATCCATGATTGGCTATTTGATTTACTTGTAAGACCCTAGTAGAGTGCACTATATGTGCCTAGGGCCTATAGATTAAATGCTACTAGTGGGCCTGCAGCACTGGTTGTACCACCCACTTAAGTAGCCCCTTCACCTTGTCTCAGGCCTGCCATTGCAAGGCCTGTGTGTGCAGCTTCACTGCCACTTCGACTTGGCATTTAAAAGTACTTGCCAAGCCTAGAACTCCCCTTTTTCTACATATAAGTCACCCCTAATGTGTGCCCTAGGTAACCCCTAGAGCAGGGTGCTGTGTGGGTAAAAGGCAGGACATGTACCAGTGTAGTTTATATGTCCTGGTAGTGTAAAACTCCTAAATTCGTTTTTACACTACTGTGAAGCCTGCTCCCTTCATAGGCTAACATTGGGGCTGCCCTCATACATTGTTGAAGTGGCAGCTGCTTATCTGAAAGGAGCAGGAAAGTCATATTTAGTATGGCCAGAACGGTAATACAAAATCCTGCTGACTGGTGAAGTCGGATTTAATATTACTATTCTAGAAATGCCACTTTTAGAAAGTGAGCATTTCTTTGCACTTACATCTTTCTGTGCCTTTCAATCCACGTCTGGCTAGGTCTAGATGACAGCTCCTTGTGCATTCACTCAGACACACCCCAAACACAGGGTGCTCAGCCTCACTTGCATACATCTGCATTTTGAATGGGTCTTCCTGGGCTCGGAGGGTGGAGGGCCTGCCCTCACACAAAGGACTGCCACACCCCCTACTGGGACCCTGGCAGACAGGATTGAACTGAAAGGGGACCTGGTGCATTTCTTAGCCACTCTTTGAAGTCACCCCCACTTCAAAGGCACAATTTAGTATAAAACAGGGCCTCTGCCCTACCTCATCAGACACTTGCTGGAGAAGAAACCTGAACCAGTACCTACATCCTGCCAAGAAAAACTGCCTGGCTGCTCAAAGGACTCACCTGTCGGCTTTCTACAAAGGACTGATGCCTTGCTGTTGGCCTGCTGCCTTGCTGAACTCTTGTCTGGCTGTAAAAGTGGCCAAGGGCTTGGATAGAGCTTGCCTCCTGTTCCCTGAAGTCTCAGGACCAAAAAGGCTTCTCTTTTTCATTTGGACTCTTCGTGCGCTGAACATTTAGATGCACAGCTTGTTCCGCAGTGAAACATTCACTGCACGCCGATCCAGAAAGACGCCGCTCGACTCGACACCTGCGGTGCGACCGGAACTTCGACGCACTGCCTCGCATGGACAACTCCGCCCGACTTCCAGAGGGGAAATCGACGCGACACCTGCAGTGAGAAAGAAAATTCCACGCACAGCCTCCCGGAATGACGCGCAGCTGGATAACAAGCCGAAGAATCCACGCACAGACCCTGGGACATCTGGTAACCCTGCGATCCATAGAAGGAGACGGTCCGCGTGCCAGAAAACGATGCACGTCTTCCCCGAGTGAAAAATAACGACGCAAGTCCGTGTGTGAAGGGGTGCAACCGACGCACACATCATGTTTTTCCTCCCGTAGAACGATGCATGTCTCCCAGCGTGAAAAATAACGACGCACGTCCGTGTGTGAAGGGTCATAACCAACGCACACACCATTTTTCCACGCATCTCCTCTTCTGCGGCCCTCTGCAGAGTTTTTCACTCCAAACCAGGTACTTTGTGCTTTAAAGAGACTTTGTTTACTTTTTAAAGACTTAAGACACTTCATATCACATTTTAGTGATATCTTTACAAATTCATATTGCATCTTTGATCGTTTTGACCTGCAAATACCCAGATAAATATTATATATTTTTCTAAACACTGTGTGGTGTATTTTTGTGGTGCTATATTATGTTATTGTATGATTTATTGCACAAATGCTTTACACATTGCCTTCTAAGTTAAGCCTGACTGCTCGTGCCAAGCTACCAGAGGGTGGGCACAGGATCATTTGGATTGTGTTTGACTTACCCTGACTAGAGTGAGGGTTCTTGCTTGGAAAGATGGTAACCTGACTGCCAACCAAAAACCCCATTTCTAACACTCACCATGCCACCCTTGTTTAGACCCACCCATACGCAAATCAGTCTTGACCCTGTTCCCCATGGAAAGCTTGGCAGTCCTGTCCCGCAGGTCACAATGGCCATGGCGGTCCCAATGCCGGAATCTCCAACAGTGGCAGCCGCGGTCCCCGCCATACTGACTATGGCGGTGCAGGCAGTCTTCTGGTGGTCTGACAGCCAAAGTTGCGGCGGTGGGACTGCCACCCCTACCATGGCGGTCCACGCACTGAAAAACTCGTAATGAGCCCCTGTCTATGATATGGGTGCAAGGACAAGCCTATTGCATTGATATCTGTCACTT
Organism: Pleurodeles waltl; assembly: GCF_031143425.1. Taxonomy (NCBI): domain Eukaryota; kingdom Metazoa; phylum Chordata; class Amphibia; order Caudata; family Salamandridae; genus Pleurodeles; species Pleurodeles waltl. The sequence goes on along the minus strand of NC_090442.1, from coordinate 315,502,030 downwards.
ACCTGAATCATGAACACTTCCAGCTTCACCTCTACACACTATTCCTTCTATACAGGTGATATTTATTATGCTTCAGATCTGCGCCTCCCAGCTGGTCAACCTATGTTCTGGTACAGGTACTGCCCTAGTAGTAAAACATTCTCATTTCTATCTTGCAAGGAAATCATGGATCCACAGTTATCCAATGCCTTGGGATGTGAAGAGACTGCATTCATCTTGTCAGTTATTATCTGCCAAATCTCTGCCCTGGTGTTGGCAGACGTTTTTTGGAAGTAAATGGCCTATTAGCCTAGGTTCCTTTTTGCCAACTCCTCTACCAGTACCTGCAATTCATGCTTCCTTAATTTCCAGTTTTGCTCAGGAGCCCTGGTCATCTGCTGGATGGCAGTGGGCGGAAATCCCCAACATGACTGCCATGAGGCACTTGGAAGTGAGGTGATGATCAAAATGGCGTTTAGCTGTATTCTGATGCTGTAATCCAAAGAGGATCAAGTAGGAGTTCTCTTCGCTCCTGAAACGAATTTGTCTTGACACCAGGAAATTACATTTGTTCTGTTTTCGTATGCAATATTCTGTCGACACAGTGCATGCATTTTTTTCTGGTTGATTTTGGTGGCTGGTAAAAGCACATGCAGAAAAATTGCATGTGCTAAAATCAGGAACGGAAAAATCAAACCTGGTATTTCTGAATTCTCCGGTCATGGAAACAGAGTCATAATTGAACGATCCGGATCCAGTGGACGGATTTAACAGCTTGTAATGGTGAATCTGGATGCGATTTTACTTCACCCAATTACCTCTTCACTCATAATTGGGGCCTCACTAGGAAATATCAACAAAGATAGGTTACATTAGGCAACAAAATAATAAAATAAATAGCAAGGGGGGTGCTGCATATTAAATACCGAAAACAGGAACTGACCTTGGGAGAACAGACTACCAAATCTTGCAGTTGTTAGCTTTCGTGATTCTTAGTGGAGAGACCACCATCTTGGATTGGACACTACATGGTTAAGCTTAGTCTTTCATCGGGAACTCATGATGAATGTGATAACACAAAGAATAAGTTAAAGTTAGACCTTTAGGATGTCATGTAGTAAACTAGAAAACTGCTGCTGGCTGTACTCCTCAGTTTTCGCTACCTGCGCTAATCTTCTCTGTACTCTTGCAGGTGCAAATACTCCAAAGGTACTGTGACAACAGGAGTGCAACCAGGACCTCTTCTTCTCTGAAAGCTGCAACAACTTGAAACATTTCATTGTTTAACTCTGGGCAAAAATGTGACCCATGCTACTCTCAATCGCCCATAAAACATAGGTGCAGGACAAGCAAATACCAGCCCACAAGAGAAGCACAGAACTAGGACAATGTGATTATTGATAGGGACGAGCCCCTCACCACACAATGCACAAGAAAGATGCGTATATTTGCAAACATTCATGCTGCTACATACTTCTTGGCTAGGGCTGATATACCAGACTTTTTAAAGCAAACACAAGAGGAGTGAAGGTCATCTCCCGCTATGCACTTTATGATGCAGTTAATTAGCAATTATGAGACAGTTTCTGGAATTATATCAAGAAACATAAAAGTGAAGAAGCTATCCAAGCCATATACCGGCTGCAGTGGTGCCAGCTGAAAGGGAAGCAGAGCAAAGTAGTTGACAGTCTCCGAGGTCTATAATTTTATTGGAAGGGACCCTTAGGCCTCAGGTTACATTTAAGGAATAAGCAGAAGGGATATTTATGGAGAAAATACATTTTCAGAAAAAAATAATGGGAAAACTAGAAACAGGAATCCCAAACAAGTTAACATAACATATCTGTAAATCACATGTTTACATAGAAGGGGATATTGAAACTGAATAACAGTTGCTTATTGTTAGCAAAGTCAATGGTATTCATTTTATTGACCTGAAAAGGATGAGTAGGACTGCCAGGATGTGAACCTTTGATAATGAGATCAAAGGCAATTAGCTGCAGTTGATGCATTATTCCATTGAGCCACCATGAAGCTGAAGAGCATGAAAGCTACGGGTTAAGGGATCACAGAACAACTAGTAGACCAGGAAGATATTGCACATTCGGATAAATGCAATCATCAATAGTCAAAGGATAAAGGGCAGACAGGTAGGCAGATATTTTGAAACGACGATACCACCTTCCACAAAAAGAACGATCTTTCTGGAAATAAAGCCACTGATAGGGGGGTAGTGAGAAACGGGTCCTGCTAGTAAAAGAGAAGATAAAGGCTCAGACCAAAAGACCCATTTTACCAAGAGGAAATAGCGGGTCTGGAAACTAAAAAGAAATGTGCCTCAGAAAAAGAAATTATCTTGGCAGATGAAAAATGGGGGTTGTCACTGTTGCAAATCAGAATGGTGTTTCAGGATCACTAGCACCACCGACAAGACTTCAGATGGACAAGTAAATATTTGGAATAAAAATAGAGGAATACATAAAGAGAGCCATAAAAAGATATTCTGGCCCCAGAAGGAGCGCCAGGACCAAAAGTGCTGCATTTCCAAAACTCTGGGGTCTCATTCACGAGACCCTACGGCACACTACGCCACCAGAGCGTCATTTTTTACGCTATGTGACGCAGTGTGCCAGCTCATACTTACAAGGCCACACAAAGCCACCTTGCATGGCTTTTCATGGCCTTGTAAATTTGGACCCCTTTCAAGCATAACACTTTGAAAGGGGCGTTCCATGAGGGTTGCTTGGAGTGTTCCTATGCAATACCCATGGAACTCGAAGGAATCTGGTGTAAGAATGATGCAACATGGAGAAATATCTTTATTTCTCCCCGTTTTTTCCTCTTTCTATGTGTGCTGCATTTTGCACCCCTCCTGCATAAAATCAATGATCCCCACAATGCAGGCATCTTTACTCCATGGTGCAAGCGTGCCTGCGTTGGTGCTAGGCAGCACCTTGTGCACCAGTGCAAGGGGAGAGGACAGAAATGTGCCATATCTTGTAGATACGTCACACTTCTGCCCTGTCCAGGTGACGCAAGGCAGCGCAGCAAGCCACTTTCTGCACAGCCCTGTGCCAGGGTTCTGGTAAACGAGGTTCCGGGAGTCTGTACTTCCCAGCAAGCAGTGATTGCATGTTTTAACTGGGCACATACAAGTTTAAATGCACAGACGATCACATTTTTCTCCTTCGTTGCAAAATCATTCACTACGTAAAAGACAGACACAGGAGTTAACTCATCTAGACAAAGTCAACAACACTAATGTGACTGCTCCTCGGACGAATTTTATAGGCAATCATCCACTTTCTGTACACTGCCTCTCACTTGCCCCTTGACATTGAGAATGTCCATTCACATGATTGACCCAATTAATTTTATTTACTCTTTAATACCTTTTATAAGTGTACTTTATGCAATGGCTTCTATTAACCAAGCATACAATAAGTACATTGTGAGTCTGTTATTCTGGCCCCATCTCTCAAAACGTTAGGATATTATCTGAACATGTTGGCAACCACAACTCCAATATTGACAACTACTGAACAGCTGGCTAGTTTAGCTGTAATATTACCCCTCTTCCCTTTCAGAGCATGTTTTTTAATGCTCAATTACCTTACGCCGCGATCATCTTTTGGAGTGAGTTGGCATGCTATAACCTTATTTAACATAATATCATAAATACATCTAAAGGAGAAAATGTTATAGTTACATCATTTTCACCTGAGGTCCCTGAAGTACTTAAGTATACATATGCTATAATATGCAAGTGAAGGGGCCAAGAAGGAAGACCAGTACACTACATAAATTCTACAGGATCGGCCAAAGAGCCAAGCCAAGTGTTAGTCATTGAAGAGATGAGCCACAAGTTCAGGAACGATTCCTACTTAAACCAGAGGCTAAAAGAAATGTAAAAGTGATACTAATTGAACTTCAGTGTCAATTAGTAATACTTCCATGTCATTCATACATGATTACTACAATGCTTCAATGTTTGAAGAACAAAGACACTTCAAAGGTGACACTAGATCCTGTGCTGTACAAAATGCATCTAGCAGTGGAATCTCCCACAAGGGTGCAAGAATCGGCCATGAGTGTTTTCTGCAAGAACAATTTAACTTTTGCTGAAAAATCCAGGAGCTGCTTCGTTTACATAGCAGATGATGAAATATCGAAAGACGTGCAGAAGATGTATAGCAAATTTGCCATTCTCACTGTCAGAACCCTGTTCTGAGGCCACAGGGCAAGCAAGAGCTTTTGTTCGGGAGTCCAATCTATTAAGGATCCTGAGCAATTGAGCCAGGTACACCTTTGGCACTTGACTCTCAGTGGTAGTGGGGGTCAAGCAGTCCAGGGCTTCTCGGTAGGAGGACGACACATGGGTGGGGCGAGTGAGGGGGGGCAGCGTTTGAACCCCAGCTCACAACTCAAAATCTGCTCAGCAGCAGCAGTGACTGACCAGCCAAATGTTAGCTTTTAGGAGAAAATGAGTATTTATAAACAAACACAAAGTGAAGTATGACTTTCACAAACAATACACACAGTCCCCTGTGGTCAGGGCTCTAGTGTTTCATAGGAGGGTCCATGAAACCCACCTCCCTCTCTCTGGTGGCAGTGATTATTCCCCATTCACTATAGGCGACATTCAGGTTAAGCCTCACTAGTAGGCCGGCTCTCAGGAGTCCCATTCACACTCTTTATTAAAGCCAAAAGTGTTCCAGCACCGAAATGCTATCTGATAAGTAACTTCTTCAAGTTTGTGGCCCAGGAGAGCTGCAGTGGGTAGTTCTTGAGTTCCTCAAATATGGTCCTGCAGCAGCAGCAGCAGCTAGTGGTATTTGATGTTCCTCCAATGCTGGTAAATTTCTTGATTTACTCACCTCTGGTGTAGGAGTCGAGGGTGCGGCGCTTCAGGTCAGGGGCCTCAGTCACAACTTGGACTTGCTTGGGACACCACAGAGGCCTTCTTCCTTTGATGGAGGACGGTCTAAGCTAGACCACACTCATTGCCTGGTCCCAGTGACCACCCTTCCCCTACAGGGTCTAATCTCCTCCTCTGCACACTGGCTCTGGGCTAATCGACACAGCAGTAATTTAATCACAGCCATTCCTGGCATGCTGGGTTGCCGACCTGGTGCCACACACAGAAGTGGCCTGATTAGTACAGCAGCAATCTTCATGGCAGCCCCATCTGGCATACTGCATCACCGCATTAGTACCTGCAAACAGGCAACAACCCGATCAGTGCAGTGACGGTCTGTAAGGAAATGCCTCCTTGGCATGGTTGCCCCCTGACTTTTTGCCTTTGCTGATGCTATGTTTACAATTGAAAGTGTGCTGAGGCCTGCTAACCAGGCCCCAGCACCAGTGTTCTTTCCCTAACCTGTACTTTTGTATCCACAATTGGCAGACCCTGGCATCCAGATAAGTCCCTTGTAACTGGTACTTCTAGTACCAAGGGCCCTGATGCCAAGGAAGGTCTCTAAGGGCTGCAGCATGTCTTATGCCACCCTGGAGACCTCTCACTCAGCACAGACACACTGCTTGCCAGCTTGTGTGTGCTAGTGAGGACAAAACGAGTAAGTCGACATGGCACTCCCCTCAGGGTGCCATGCCAGCCTCTCACTGCCTATGCAGTATAGGTAAGCCACCCCTCTAGCAGGCCTTACAGCCCTAAGGCAGGGTGCACTATACCATAGGTGAGGGTACCAGTGCATGAGCATGGTACCCCTACAGTGTCTAAACAAAACCTTAGACATTGTAAGTGCAGGGTAGCCATAAGAGTATATGGTCTGGGAGTCTGTCAAACACGAACTCCCCAGCACCATAATGGCTACACTGAAAACTGGGAAGTTTGGTATCAAACTTCTCAGCACAATAAATGCACACTGATGCCAGTGTACATTTTATTGTAAAATACACCACAGAGGGCACCTTAGAGGTGCCCCCTGAAACTTAACCGACTATCTGTGTAGGCTGACTAGTTTTAGCAGCCTGCCACAAACCGAGACATGTTGCTGGCCCCATGGGGAGAGTGCCTTTGTCACTCTGAGGCCAGTAACAAAGCCTGCACTGGGTGGAGATGCTAACACCTCTCCCAGGCAGGAATTGTCACACCTGGCGGTGAGCCTCAAAGGCTCACCTCCTTTGTGCCAACCCAGCAGGACACTCCAGCTAGTGGAGTTGCCCGCCCCCTCCGGCCAGGCCCCACTTTTGGCGGCAAGGCCGGAGAAAATAATGAGAAAAACAAGGAGGAGTCACTGGCCAGTCAGGACAGCCCCTAAGGTGTCCTGAGCTGAGGTGACTCTAACTTTTAGAAATCCTCCATCTTGCAGATGGAGGATTCCCCCAATAGGGTTAGGATTGTGACCCCCTCCCCTTGGGAGGAGGCACAAAGAGGGTGTACCCACCCTCAGGGCTAGTAGCCATTGGCTACTAACCCCCCAGACCTAAACACGCCCTTAAATTGAGTATTTAAGGGCTACCCTGAACCCTAGAAAATTAGATTCCTGCAACTACAAGAAGAAGGACTGCCTAGCTGAAAAACCCCTGCAGAGGAAGACCAGAAGACGACAACTGCCTTGGCTCCAGAAACTCACCGGCCTGTCTCCTGCCTTCCAAAGATCCTGTTCCAGCGACGCCTTCCAAAGGGACCAGCGACCTCGACATCCTCTGAGGACTGCCCCTGCTTCGAAAAGACAAGAAACTCCCGAGGACAGCGGACCTGCTCCAAGAAAAGCTGCAACTTTGTTTCCAGCAGCTTTAAAGAACCCTGCAAGCTCCCCGCAAGAAGCGTGAGACTTGCAACACTGCACCCGGCGACCCCGACTCGGCTGGTGGAGATCCAACACCTCAGGAGGGACCCCAGGACTACTCTGATACTGTGAGTACCAAAACCTGTCCCCCCTGAGCCCCCACAGCGCCGCCTGCAGAGGGAATCCCGAGGCTTCCCCTGACCACGACTCTTTGAATCCTAAGTCCCGACACCTGGGAGAGACCCTGCACCCGCAGCCCCCAGGACCTGAAGGACCGGACTTTCACTGGAGGAGTGACCCCCAGGAGTCCCTCTCCCTTGACCAAGTGGAGGTTTCCCCGAGGAACCCCCCCCTTGCCTGCCTGCAGCGCTGAAGAGATCCCTAGATCTCCCATTGACTTCCATTACAAACCCGACGCTTGTTTCTACACTGCACCCGGCCGCCCCCGCGCTGCTGAGGGTGAAATTTCTGTGTGGACTTGTGTCCCCCCCGGTGCCCTACAAAACCCCCCTGGTCTGCCCTCCGAAGACGCGGGTACTTACCTGCAAGCAGACCGGAACCGGGGCACCCCCTTCTCTCCATTCTAGCCTATGTGTTTTGGGCACCACTTTGAACTCTGCACCTGACCGGCCCTGAGCTGCTGGTGTGGTGACTTTGGGGTTGCTCTGAACCCCCAACGGTGGGCTACCTTGGACCAAGAACTGAACCCTGTAAGTGTCTTACTTACCTGGTTAACCTAACAAAAACTTACCTCCCCTAGGAACTGTGAAAATTGAACTGTGTCCACTTTTAAAACAGCTATTTGTCAATAACTTGAAAAGTATACATGCAATTTTTATGATTTAAAGTTCCTAAAGTACTTACCTGCAATACCTTTCGAATGAGATATTACATGTAGAATTTGAACCTGTGGTTCTTAAAATAAACTAAGAAAAGATATTTTTCTATATAAAAACCTATTGGCTGGATTTGTCTCTGAGTGTGTGTACCTCATTTATTGTCTATGTGTATGTACAACAAATGCTTAACACTACTCCTTGGATAAGCCTACTGCTCGACCACACTACCACAAAATAGAGCATTAGTATTATCTATTTTTACCACTATTTTACCTCTAAGGGGAACCCTTGGACTCTGTGCATGCTATTCCTTACTTTGAAATAGCACATACAGAGCCAACTTCCTACATTGGTGGATCAGCGGTGGGGTACAAGACTTTGCATTTGCTGGACTACTCAGCCAATACCTGATCACACGACAAATTCCAAAATTGTCATTAGAAATTGATTTTTGCAATTTGAAAAGTTTTCTAAATTCTTAAAAGACCTGCTAGGGCCTTGTGTTAGATCCTGTTTAGCATTTCTTTTAGAGTTTAAAAGTTTGTAAAAGTTTGAATTAGATTCTAGAACCAGTTGTAGATTCTTAAAAAGTATTCCAACTTTTAGAAGCAAAATGTCTAGCACAGATGTGACTGTGGTGGAACTCGACACCACACCTTACCTCCATCTTAAGATGAGGGAGCTAAGGTCACTCTGTAAAATAAAGAAAATAACAATGGGCCCCAAACCTACCAAAATACAGCTCCAGGAGCTTTTGGCAGAGTTTGAAAAGGCCAACCCCTCTGAGGGTGGCAACTCAGAGGAAGAGGATAGTGACTTGGAGGACAATTCCCCCCTACCAGTCCTATCTAAGGAGAACAGGGTCCCTCAAACCCTGACTCCAAAAATAATAGTCAGAGATGCTGGTTCCCTCACAGGAGAGACCAACACCTCTGAAATCACTGAGGATAGCCCCAGTGAAGAGGACATCCAGTTAGCCAGGATGGCCAAAAGATTGGCTTTGGAAAGACAGATCCTAGCCATAGAGAGGGAAAGACAAGAGATGGGCCTAGGACCCATCAATGGTGGCAGCAACATAAATAGGGTCAGAGATTCTCCTGACATGTTGAAAATCCCTAAAGGGATTGTAACTAAATATGAAGACGGTGATGACATCACCAAATGGTTCACAGCTTTTGAGAGGGCTTGTGTAACCAGAAAAGTGAACAGATCTCACTGGGGTGCTCTCCTTTGGGAAATGTTCACAGGAAAGTGTAGGGATAGACTCCTCACACTCTCTGGACAAGATGCAGAATCTTATGACCTCATGAAGGGTACCCTGATTGAGGGCTTTGGATTCTCCACTGAGGAGTATAGGATTAGATTCAGGGGGGCACAAAAATCCTCGAGCCAGACCTGGGTTGACTTTGTAGACTACTCAGTGAAAACACTAGATGGTTGGATTCAAGGCAGTGGTGTGAGTAATTATGATGGGCTGTACAATTTATTTGTGAAAGAACACCTGTTAAGTAATTGTTTCAATGATAAACTGCATCAGCATCTGGTAGACCTAGGACCAATTTCTCCCCAAGAATTGGGAAAGAAGGCGGACCATTGGGTCAAGACAAGGGTGTCCAAGACTTCAACAGGGGGTGACCAAAAGAAAGGGGTCACAAAGACTCCCCAGGGGAAGGGTGATGAGACAACCAAAACTAAAAATAGTAAAGAGTCTTCTACAGGCCCCCAAAAACCTGCACAGGAGGGTGGGCCCAGAGCCTCTTCACAAAACAATGGGTACAAGGGTAAAAACTTTGATCCCAAAAAGGCCTGGTGTCATAGCTGTAAACAGCATGGACACCAAACTGGAGACAAGGCCTGTCCCAAGAAAGGTTCCACTCCAAACTCCCATCCAGGTAACACTGGTATGGCTAGTCTTCAAGTGGGATCAACAGTGTGCCCAGAGCAAATCAGGGTCCACACTGAAGCTACTCTAGTTTCTGAGGGTGGGGTGGATTTAGCCACACTAGCTGTCTGGCCGCCTAACATGCAAAAATACAGACAGCAACTCTTAATTAATGGGACTAGAATAGAGGGCCTGAGGGATACAGGTGCCAGTGTCACCATGGTGACAGAGAAACTGGTTTCCCCTGGCCAATACCTGACTGGAAAAACTTACACAGTCACCAACGCTGACAATCAGAGAAAAGTACATCCCATGGCAATGGTTACTTTAGAATGGGGAGGGGTCAATGGCCTGAAACAGGTGGTGGTCTCCTCAAATATCCCAGTGGACTGTCTGCTTGGAAATGACCTGGAGTCCTCAGCATGGGCTGAGGTAGAACTAAAAACCCATGCAGCAATGCTGGGTATCCCTGAACTGGTGTGTGTGAAAACAAGAGCACAATGCAAGGCACAGGGTGAACAAGTAGAGCTGGAGTCTGGAAAAATGGCCCAGCCTACCAAGAGAACAGGAAAGTCAGTTGGGAAACCAACTGCAACACAGCAAAAGAAAGGGAACCTCTCTTCTCAGGAAGAAGTTCTGCCCTCTGAGGGAACTGAGCCTTTGGAGCTTGAACCTTATCAGGTTGAGCTCTTAGGCCCAGGGGGACCCTCAAGGGAGGAGCTGTGTAAGGGACAAGAAACCTGTCCCTCTCTTGAAGGCCTTAGGCAGCAAGCTGCTGAAGAGTCCAAAGGCAAGAAAAATGGAACGCATAGGGTCTATTGGGAAGATGGACTCCTGTACACTGAGGCCAGAGACCCCAAACCTGGTGCCACTAGGAGAGTGGTAGTGCCTCAGCTGTTCAGGAAGTTCATCCTAACATTGGCCCATGACATTCCCCTTGCTGGACATTTGGGACAAACCAAGACGTGGGAGAGGTTAGTCAACCACTTCTACTGGCCCAATATGTCCAACATGGTTAAGGAGTTTTGCCTCTCCTGCCCCACCTGTCAAGCCAGTGGTAAGACAGGTGGGCATCCAAAGGCCCCCCTCATTCCACTTCCAGTGGTGGGGGTTCCCTTTGAAAGAGTGGGTGTGGACATAGTTGGTCCACTAGAACCTCCCACAGCCTCAGGAAATATGTACATCCTGGTAGTAGTGGATCATGCTACCAGGTATCCTGAAGCTATTCCCCTTAGGTCGACTACTGCCCCTGCAGTAGCCAAGGCCCTCATTGGTATTTTTACCAGAGTGGGTTTCCCTAAGGAGGTGGTGTCTGACAGAGGTACCAACTTCATGTCAGCATACCTAAAACACATGTGGAATGAGTGTGGAGTGACTTATAAATTCACTACACCCTACCATCCCCAAACTAATGGCTTAGTTGAGAGATTCAACAAGACATTAAAAGGCATGATCATGGGGCTCCCAGAAAAACTCAAAAGGAGATGGGATGTCCTCTTACCATGTCTGCTTTTCGCTTACAGAGAGGTGCCACAGAAGGGAGTAGGATTCTCACCCTTTGAACTTCTGTTTGGTCATCCTGTAAGAGGACCACTTGCTCTTGTTAGAGAAGGCTGGGAGAGACCTCTCCATGAGCCTAAGCAAGACGTAGTGGACTATGTACTTGGCCTTCGCTCTAGAATGGCAGAGTACATGGAAAAGGCAACCAAAAACCTTGAGGCCAGCCAACAGCTCCAGAAGTTTTGGTATGACCAAAAGGCTGCACTGGTTGAGTTCCAACCAGGGCAGAAAGTCTGGGTTCTGGAGCCTGTGGCTCCCAGGGCACTCCAGGACAAATGGAGTGGCCCTTACCCAGTACTAGAAAGGAAGAGTCAGGTCACCTACCTGGTGGACCTGGGCACAAGCAGGAGCCCCAAGAGGGTGATCCATGTAAACCGCCTTAAGCTCTTCCACGACAGGGCTGATGTCAATCTGTTGATGGTAACAGATGAGGATCAGGAGGCAGAGAGTGAACCTCTCCCTGATCTTCTGTCATCAGACCCAAAAGATGGCACAGTAGATGGAGTGATCTACTCAGACACCCTCTCTGGCCAACAGCAAGCTGATTGTAGGAGAGTCCTACAACAGTTTCCTGAACTCTTCTCCTTAACCCCTGGTCAGACACACCTGTGTACCCATGATGTGGACACAGGAGACAGCATGCCTGTCAAGAACAAAATCTTTAGACAATCTGACCATGTTAAAGAAAGCATCAAGGTGGAAGTCCACAAGATGCTGGAATTGGGAGTAATTGAGCGCTCTGACAGCCCCTGGGCTAGCCCAGTGGTCTTAGTCCCCAAACCTCACACCAAAGATGGAAAGAAAGAGATGAGGTTTTGTGTGGACTACAGAGGGCTCAATTCTGTCACTAAGACAGATGCTCATCCAATTCCAAGAGCTGATGAGCTCATAGACAAATTAGGTGCTGCCAAATTCTTAAGTACCTTTGACTTGACAGCAGGGTACTGGCAAATAAAAATGGCACCTGGAGCAAAAGAGAAAACAGCATTCTCCACACCTGATGGGCATTATCAGTTTACTGTTATGCCCTTTGGTTTAAAGAATGCCCCTGCCACCTTCCAAAGGTTGGTGAATCAAGTCCTTGCTGGCTTGGAGTCCTTTAGCACAGCTTATCTTGATGATATTGCTGTCTTTAGCTCCACCTGGCAGGATCACCTGGTCCACCTGAAGAAGGTTTTGAAGGCTCTGCAATCTGCAGGCCTCTCTATCAAGGCATCCAAATGCCAGATAGGGCAGGGAACTGTGGTTTACTTGGGCCACCTTGTAGGTGGAGGCCAAGTTCAGCCACTCCAACCCAAGATCCAGACTATTCTGGACTGGGTAGCTCCAAAAACCCAGACTCAAGTCAGGGCATTCCTTGGCTTGACTGGGTACTATAGGAGGTTTGTGAAGGGATATGGATCCATTGTGACAGCCCTCACTGAACTCACCTCCAAGAAAATGCCCAAGAAAGTGAACTGGACTGTGGAATGCCAACAGGCCTTTGACACCCTGAAACAAGCAATGTGCTCAGCACCAGTTCTAAAAGCTCCAGATTATTCTAAGCAGTTCATTGTGCAGACTGATGCCTCTGAACATGGGATAGGGGCAGTTTTGTCCCAAACAAATGATGATGGCCTTGACCAGCCTGTTGCTTTCATTAGCAGGAGGTTACTCCCCAGGGAGCAGCGTTGGAGTGCCATTGAGAGGGAGGCCTTTGCTGTGGTTTGGTCCCTGAAGAAGCTGAGACCATACCACTTTGGGACTCACTTCCTAGTTCAAACTGACCACAGACCTCTCAAATGGCTGATGCAAATGAAAGGTGAAAATCCTAAACTGTTGAGGTGGTCCATCTCCCTACAGGGAATGGACTTTATAGTGGAACACAGACCTGGGACTGCCCATGCCAATGCAGATGGCCTTTCCAGGTTCTTCCACTTAGAAAATGAAGACTCTCTTGGGAAAGGTTAGTCTCATCCTCTTTCGTTTGGGGGGGGGTTGTGTAAGGAAATGCCTCCTTGGCATGGTTGCCCCCTGACTTTTTGCCTTTGCTGATGCTATGTTTACAATTGAAAGTGTGCTGAGGCCTGCTAACCAGGCCCCAGCACCAGTGTTCTTTCCCTAACCTGTACTTTTGTATCCACAATTGGCAGACCCTGGCATCCAGATAAGTCCCTTGTAACTGGTACTTCTAGTACCAAGGGCCCTGATGCCAAGGAAGGTCTCTAAGGGCTGCAGCATGTCTTATGCCACCCTGGAGACCTCTCACTCAGCACAGACACACTGCTTGCCAGCTTGTGTGTGCTAGTGAGGACAAAACGAGTAAGTCGACATGGCACTCCCCTCAGGGTGCCATGCCAGCCTCTCACTGCCTATGCAGTATAGGTAAGCCACCCCTCTAGCAGGCCTTACAGCCCTAAGGCAGGGTGCACTATACCATAGGTGAGGGTACCAGTGCATGAGCATGGTACCCCTACAGTGTCTAAACAAAACCTTAGACATTGTAAGTGCAGGGTAGCCATAAGAGTATATGGTCTGGGAGTCTGTCAAACACGAACTCCCCAGCACCATAATGGCTACACTGAAAACTGGGAAGTTTGGTATCAAACTTCTCAGCACAATAAATGCACACTGATGCCAGTGTACATTTTATTGTAAAATACACCACAGAGGGCACCTTAGAGGTGCCCCCTGAAACTTAACCGACTATCTGTGTAGGCTGACTAGTTTTAGCAGCCTGCCACAAACCGAGACATGTTGCTGGCCCCATGGGGAGAGTGCCTTTGTCACTCTGAGGCCAGTAACAAAGCCTGCACTGGGTGGAGATGCTAACACCTCTCCCAGGCAGGAATTGTCACACCTGGCAGTGAGCCTCAAAGGCTCACCTCCTTTGTGCCAACCCAGCAGGACACTCCAGCTAGTGGAGTTGCCCGCCCCCTCCGGCCAGGCCCCACTTTTGGCGGCAAGGCCGGAGAAAATAATGAGAAAAACAAGGAGGAGTCACTGGCCAGTCAGGACAGCCCCTAAGGTGTCCTGAGCTGAGGTGACTCTAACTTTTAGAAATCCTCCATCTTGCAGATGGAGGATTCCCCCAATAGGGTTAGGATTGTGACCCCCTCCCCTTGGGAGGAGGCACAAAGAGGGTGTACCCACCCTCAGGGCTAGTAGCCATTGGCTACTAACCCCCCAGACCTAAACACGCCCTTAAATTTAGTATTTAAGGGCTACCCTGAACCCTAGAAAATTAGATTCCTGCAACTACAAGAAGAAGGACTGCCTAGCTGAAAAACCCCTGCAGAGGAAGACCAGAAGACGACAACTGCCTTGGCTCCAGAAACTCACCGGCCTGTCTCCTGCCTTCCAAAGATCCTGTTCCAGCGACGCCTTCCAAAGGGACCAGCGACCTCGACATCCTCTGAGGACTGCCCCTGCTTCGAAAAGACAAGAAACTCCCGAGGACAGCGGACCTGCTCCAAGAAAAGCTGCAACTTTGTTTCCAGCAGCTTTAAAGAACCCTGCAAGCTCCCCGCAAGAAGCGTGAGACTTGCAACACTGCACCCGGCGACCCCGACTCGGCTGGTGGAGATCCAACACCTCAGGAGGGACCCCAGGACTACTCTGATACTGTGAGTACCAAAACCTGTCCCCCCTGAGCCCCCACAGCGCCGCCTGCAGAGGGAATCCCGAGGCTTCCCCTGACCACGACTCTTTGAATCCTAAGTCCCGACACCTGGGAGAGACCCTGCACCCGCAGCCCCCAGGACCTGAAGGACCGGACTTTCACTGGAGGAGTGACCCCCAGGAGTCCCTCTCCCTTGACCAAGTGGAGGTTTCCCCGAGGAACCCCCCCCTTGCCTGCCTGCAGCGCTGAAGAGATCCCTAGATCTCCCATTGACTTCCATTACAAACCCGACGCTTGTTTCTACACTGCACCCGGCCGCCCCCGCGCTGCTGAGGGTGAAATTTCTGTGTGGACTTGTGTCCCCCCCGGTGCCCTACAAAACCCCCCTGGTCTGCCCTCCGAAGACGCGGGTACTTACCTGCAAGCAGACCGGAACCGGGGCACCCCCTTCTCTCCATTCTAGCCTATGTGTTTTGGGCACCACTTTGAACTCTGCACCTGACCGGCCCTGAGCTGCTGGTGTGGTGACTTTGGGGTTGCTCTGAACCCCCAACGGTGGGCTACCTTGGACCAAGAACTGAACCCTGTAAGTGTCTTACTTACCTGGTTAACCTAACAAAAACTTACCTCCCCTAGGAACTGTGAAAATTGAACTGTGTCCACTTTTAAAACAGCTATTTGTCAATAACTTGAAAAGTATACATGCAATTTTTATGATTTAAAGTTCCTAAAGTACTTACCTGCAATACCTTTCGAATGAGATATTACATGTAGAATTTGAACCTGTGGTTCTTAAAATAAACTAAGAAAAGATATTTTTCTATATAAAAACCTATTGGCTGGATTTGTCTCTGAGTGTGTGTACCTCATTTATTGTCTATGTGTATGTACAACAAATGCTTAACACTACTCCTTGGATAAGCCTACTGCTCGACCACACTACCACAAAATAGAGCATTAGTATTATCTATTTTTACCACTATTTTACCTCTAAGGGGAACCCTTGGACTCTGTGCATGCTATTCCTTACTTTGAAATAGCACATACAGAGCCAACTTCCTACATTGGTGGATCAGCGGTGGGGTACAAGACTTTGCATTTGCTGGACTACTCAGCCAATACCTGATCACACGACAAATTCCAAAATTGTCATTAGAAATTGATTTTTGCAATTTGAAAAGTTTTCTAAATTCTTAAAAGACCTGCTAGGGCCTTGTGTTAGATCCTGTTTAGCATTTCTTTTAGAGTTTAAAAGTTTGTAAAAGTTTGAATTAGATTCTAGAACCAGTTGTAGATTCTTAAAAAGTATTCCAACTTTTAGAAGCAAAATGTCTAGCACAGATGTGACTGTGGTGGAACTCGACACCACACCTTACCTCCATCTTAAGATGAGGGAGCTAAGGTCACTCTGTAAAATAAAGAAAATAACAATGGGCCCCAAACCTACCAAAATACAGCTCCAGGAGCTTTTGGCAGAGTTTGAAAAGGCCAACCCCTCTGAGGGTGGCAACTCAGAGGAAGAGGATAGTGACTTGGAGGACAATTCCCCCCTACCAGTCCTATCTAAGGAGAACAGGGTCCCTCAAACCCTGACTCCAAAAATAATAGTCAGAGATGCTGGTTCCCTCACAGGAGAGACCAACACCTCTGAAATCACTGAGGATAGCCCCAGTGAAGAGGACATCCAGTTAGCCAGGATGGCCAAAAGATTGGCTTTGGAAAGACAGATCCTAGCCATAGAGAGGGAAAGACAAGAGATGGGCCTAGGACCCATCAATGGTGGCAGCAACATAAATAGGGTCAGAGATTCTCCTGACATGTTGAAAATCCCTAAAGGGATTGTAACTAAATATGAAGACGGTGATGACATCACCAAATGGTTCACAGCTTTTGAGAGGGCTTGTGTAACCAGAAAAGTGAACAGATCTCACTGGGGTGCTCTCCTTTGGGAAATGTTCACAGGAAAGTGTAGGGATAGACTCCTCACACTCTCTGGACAAGATGCAGAATCTTATGACCTCATGAAGGGTACCCTGATTGAGGGCTTTGGATTCTCCACTGAGGAGTATAGGATTAGATTCAGGGGGGCACAAAAATCCTCGAGCCAGACCTGGGTTGACTTTGTAGACTACTCAGTGAAAACACTAGATGGTTGGATTCAAGGCAGTGGTGTGAGTAATTATGATGGGCTGTACAATTTATTTGTGAAAGAACACCTGTTAAGTAATTGTTTCAATGATAAACTGCATCAGCATCTGGTAGACCTAGGACCAATTTCTCCCCAAGAATTGGGAAAGAAGGCGGACCATTGGGTCAAGACAAGGGTGTCCAAGACTTCAACAGGGGGTGACCAAAAGAAAGGGGTCACAAAGACTCCCCAGGGGAAGGGTGATGAGACAACCAAAACTAAAAATAGTAAAGAGTCTTCTACAGGCCCCCAAAAACCTGCACAGGAGGGTGGGCCCAGAGCCTCTTCACAAAACAATGGGTACAAGGGTAAAAACTTTGATCCCAAAAAGGCCTGGTGTCATAGCTGTAAACAGCATGGACACCAAACTGGAGACAAGGCCTGTCCCAAGAAAGGTTCCACTCCAAACTCCCATCCAGGTAACACTGGTATGGCTAGTCTTCAAGTGGGATCAACAGTGTGCCCAGAGCAAATCAGGGTCCACACTGAAGCTACTCTAGTTTCTGAGGGTGGGGTGGATTTAGCCACACTAGCTGTCTGGCCGCCTAACATGCAAAAATACAGACAGCAACTCTTAATTAATGGGACTAGAATAGAGGGCCTGAGGGATACAGGTGCCAGTGTCACCATGGTGACAGAGAAACTGGTTTAGATCTCCCATTGACTTCCATTACAAACCCGACACTTGTTTCTACACTGCACCCGGCCGCCCCCGCGCTGCTGAGGGTGAAATTTCTGTGTGGACTTGTGTCCCCCCCGGTGCCCTACAAAACCCCCCTGGTCTGCCCTCCGAAGACGCGGGTACTTACCTGCAAGCAGACCGGAACCGGGGCACCCCCTTCTCTCCATTCTAGCCTATGTGTTTTGGGCACCACTTTGAACTCTGCACCTGACCGGCCCTGAGCTGCTGGTGTGGTGACTTTGGGGTTGCTCTGAACCCCCAACGGTGGGCTACCTTGGACCAAGAACTGAACCCTGTAAGTGTCTTACTTACCTGGTTAACCTAACAAAAACTTACCTCCCCTAGGAACTGTGAAAATTGCACTGTGTCCACTTTTAAAACAGCTATTTGTCAATAACTTGAAAAGTATACATGCAATTTTTATGATTTAAAGTTCCTAAAGTACTTACCTGCAATACCTTTCGAATGAGATATTACATGTAGAATTTGAACCTGTGGTTCTTAAAATAAACTAAGAAAAGATATTTTTCTATATAAAAACCTATTGGCTGGATTTGTCTCTGAGTGTGTGTACCTCATTTATTGTCTATGTGTATGTACAACAAATGCTTAACACTACTCCTTGGATAAGCCTACTGCTCGACCACACTACCACAAAATAGAGCATTAGTATTATCTATTTTTACCACTATTTTACCTCTAAGGGGAACCCTTGGACTCTGTGCATGCTATTCCTTACTTTGAAATAGCACATACAGAGCCAACTTCCTACACGGTCACAGCTCGTTTCATGATGTCCCTCTTCTGGCATATAAGGGTTTGTGACTTTTACCTGCACACAGGCAATAACCTGATCGGTGCAGCAGCTACCTCCTCACACCTTGCTATGGAGATCCAATTGTCAGCATCCTCACTGGACCTCATTTCCTCCAACCTTCTCCTCTCCCTCACAGGGCACACTGGTCAAGCTGGTGCTGGTGCTCAAGGCTGTAAGGTTAGGTTGTCTTTGATTCTCTGGGTGATGTCCCATCACCCAGCTGGGAGAATAGCAGGTTTTGCCCAGAGCCCTGGCCACTGGCAGAGGTTTTGCAGAGCTTCTCCTTGCACAGCCCAACTTGCTGCTTGACAGTTGACAATTTTGGGGGCCTGGGGCGACACTTCTTATAGTCCATTTCGAGACCCCAAAAGTGATTTAAAGTCTGTATCTTTGAAGTTTATATTCAGGGCCTTTTTCCTTTTGAAGTGCCCTCTCCTCTGCCCCTCCCCTCCTCCAGCAAGCAGTGTGTCACAACAGGAGCAACTTCAAATCTGATAGCCCCACAACCCAAGACCTAGGAGTTGCTAGAGGTTCACACCTGGATGTTAGCCACAGTGAGATGTGTATCAAAAGATTACCCCTGGGCCTCATCCCTACTCTTTATGATCTCCCTTCCTCCAGTGTGCCCCACCTAGATCACAGGAATGTATAATACACAAATTGGTCTGTAGGGTTTCTTCTACCTTCTCTCCTCATATTTCTCCAGTCAACCCTGGGTCTCCCAGTATGGAACCCCGAGGCTGCCATATATTGTGCTCTTCATGCACACATACACCCAGCACATGCATAAAGCCTAAATAAACTACACACCACTGCATCCTTCATGTATTGTACCACTCACAGGCAAACATACACCTAGAACATGCACATAATACATGTACACTGCACAGCACTGAATATTCCCTCTGTTGTAGCAGGCACACATACACTGAGCGCATGCATATAATATACCCACACTGCACAGCACTGCATTTTTCCTGTATTGTACCATTCACAGGCATTCATACATCAAGCACATGTGTAACACACATTGTGCAGCACTAAACACCAAGCTGATGTAGGCCAAAGGTGAGTTAAGTACACAGCAGTGGAACTTTAGATGGGGGAGTCGGTAGGCCTCACTCCAGAGACACCAGTGAAGAGGACCTGTTCACTCCTACTGATCACTACACGGCATGCTGCCACTACTGCACTCTGCCTGATTAGCTCCTGGTAAAGGTAGTAGCTTTTCACCATTATCAGAGTAGCACTTTGGGCACCTCTCCCAGTCCAAACAGCCCCCAATCCGAGAGACAGGCCTATCTCGTTGATCACATGCATGATCTGTGTTCACCCATGACAAGACAAATCAGCATTAGGCATCCAGACATCCATTACAGTTGTGGCATTTAGGACAGGGGTACATTATCATCACCATGCAAGCAACTTTTCAATCCCAGCACTTAACAAGACAGGCTAAAAGAACAATTTCTAAAAGTCAAATATTGTGGGGATGTGGCTACAAAGCCAACAAGGTGGATACTAATTCTTGAGCTTCAGCACCACCCAACCGGGAAACAATGCAAGAAGGTCCCATCTACAGGTAAAAAGTTGCTAGAGAGCAGCTGCTGCCTCTCCTCAGCCCATGCCAATGGAATTCAGATGTGGTAGCAGGCGTCTGACTTCTAAAGACTCAAGGAGAAGAGTGATAGCACAAAGTAAAATGGTGACAGCTGCAAAGATCGATGTGGCATGCTGCCTAAAATAATCGTGGACAGTGGAGAGATGATCATCACAACATGGAAGGTCAGTGTGAGAGGATGGATGGGATGGTATCACTGAGGCCAGCATGAAGAGAGGAGAATGATGATCCTGGACCTCACAAGTCACTGCAGTGATGCTGTTTCCTTTGGGGGCTAAGTCCATTAAACAACACTTAGTCCAACATCAAAAGATTTTACACTTATTTATTATGTGATGTTTAAAGTCATATATAGATTTAATAAAACAAAATACCCTCTACCCACACACACAATTATTAATTAAAAATAAGAACATACATAATAAGAATGGCATAATTGAGAGGGCACCCATCACACCATTCAAGAAACACGGTATGTATTGACCTGATACAGATAGATCTGATACATATAGATCTGAGAGATAAAAAGGGGATACTCATAGAGATATATGCAAGTCTTTTTCAGGCTCTGGCCGACAGAGCATCCTAAGGCAACACTATTTGTATGTAACTGCCTTATCTGAAGGAGTGAAAACACACATTAATTAGAGGTGACCAACTATATGTTTCTGTAGGGGCATTGACAGAGACCACTAACTCATATAAATCTTTATATTACAAGCACTTGTCCACCCTCTTGACTGGGGTCTTGAATGCCTCAGATGCCACCACAAACCTCAAACAACAAGGGATTGAACTCTTTTTGGAGCACCAGAAAAGGAAGCCTGGAACTGGCTCAGTCAGGAAACCCACATAACTCCTAAGAAGGTGACAGCTTCTTACACTAAATAGCCACTGGTGGGGATGCACCAATTCTCAAGAAAAACAATATTAAGGCAAGCCTGCTAGAGCTAAAGGGAGAATGGATGGCGGATCTGAAACACATATTAGAAAACGCTGAGTACCAAAATACAATCTTGGTACCAAGCAAGGACATTGACCACATTGGCACCAGGGTGGGAGACTTAGAGACCGAACTGCAGAACCTATCACAAGAAAAACTGGAGAATTATGACAAGCTTTGAAAACTTAAAACACAAGTGGAAGTTTAGACGCTTAGCCGTTGTTCAGGTCTTCCACTGTCCTATAAATGGACGACTGTTTCCCAAACCGATGATGTGACCACATACTGGCAAAGGTAGCAGGCAAGTGCCTTCAAGAAGCTATCACCTTCCCAGGAGTTAAAAGCCAAATTAATTAAAAAAGCCTCCTTTCTGGATTGAAGAAAACCAGGAATCCTGTATCCAATAGTGGAAATCTTCAGGAGTGAAAAGTCATGATCATCAAGTTGTGGGAGTAAAGAAAGAAATGAAGGAAAAAAGTTTTGTAGTACAGCCCCATCCAACTAGATTGAAAGTTCCAACCTATAAAGTCTTGTATGTTTCAGGCAATCACTTTTCTTTCAGAGTCAAGCCTCTATAGGAAATCATTAGCAGTAAGCAACAGAGAAGTAGACAACACAGTTGTTGGAAAGGAATTAATTTGGAAACCCTGGGTACAAATGAATAGAGAAACTTCGATAGCAGACAAAGTTGTTATGTGAGAACTCTGCTATGGGGAAGAATTCTGCCTCGTTGTTTTGAGTGGCATTGTAGAAACACTTCAAATACTTTTCAATATTCTGGTAGTCCCTGTCAGCCTGTCTTTTGGACTGTGTAGGATAACCTGAGGACAGAGGTTGGTGGGTACCCAGGGTAGAACAAATTGAGCTTCAGAACCTAAAAAAATACTGAGGGCCCCTGTGTGAAATTATATTGTCCGGGATCTCATGCAGGTGGAATCTATCAGCCAGAAATTTCCTTGTCACCATGCTAGCAGCAAAACAAAGAAAAGTTAGATATTTTAGAAAAGAGGTCTCCTGTAGCATGATCACTCAATTTCCTGTCAAACTCCTGGAGCTGAAGTAAGTCTACTGAAAAAGAAACATTTGAAGTGTCAGTAACCACAGTACACTTTTTGGATGGCTCTGGGTGTCTGAGAATAGGAGCCTGGGTGAAAGTCTTCTTGAGATTGACAAAGGCTTCCTGGTTTAATAGTTCAAAAATATTTAGTTAGGTTCTCTTCAAAGTTGATTTGATTATGCAATTATGATGCTACTCGTGTCAGTAAGGTTCTTTATGAACTGACTATTAAGGTTATCAAGTCCTAAGAGACTCTGAGTCTCTTTGCTGGACTTAGGAGTTGGCCAGTTCAAGGTGGCAGAGATCCTAAAAGGATCCACAGAGAATCCACCTCAGTTAAGCAGTACCTCAAATACTCCACTTCTATTCTTTTGAATTTGCACTTCTTGGCTGCACAGGTGGATGGTTTTAAACTAAACACTGAGAACTCATACTGTATCATTTCACCATTAATATGCCCAATAAACAATCTACAACACCAATTGTTTAACAAATTTGAAGATATGGCATTTATTTTTCAATTGTCCATAAAGTATTTTTACTTAAAATCTAATATTTTATTTAGAAATCCTTCATTTTCCTAAACATGTATAAACACTAGAAATCACTTAATGAATGTAAGGTATAAGTTGCCTTAGGGTAGCAGTGACACAGCTGTTAAAATGGATAAAGAAATGATCAAGGTTATCAGCAGCACAATCTACGCTATTTAAGAGCTATAATTGTCCCCCAGTTCTTGGTCAATAAGTTAAAATTGCAGTGTGTTGGACTCCCTTTCTAAAATGGGCGCTATAGTCTTCATCTTGGGCCTGGACCTGTTTGTTCCAAGAAACAGAAAAGGGAAATAAAGTGACAGTCTTGCCACTGAGTGTACGCAATGGCTTATTTTAAGACACTAAGGCGGTCATTCTGACCCTGGCGGTCAAAGACCGCCAGGGCGGAGGACCGCGGGAGCACCGCCGACAGGCCGGCGGTGCTCCAATGGGGATTCCGACCGCGGCGGTAAAGCCGCGGTCGGACCGGCAACACTGGCGGGCTCCCGCCAGTGTACCGCCGCCCCATTGAATCCTCCAAGGCGGCGCAGCTTGCTGCGCCGCCGAGGGGATTCCGACCCCCCCTACCGCCATCCAGATCCCGGCGGTCCGACCGCCGGGATCCGGATGGCGGTAGGGGGGGTTGCGGGGCCCCTGGGGGCCCCTGCAGTGCCCATGCCACTGGCATGGGTATTGCAGGGGCCCCCGTAAGAGGGCCCCTAAATGTATTTCACTGTCTGCTGCGCAGACAGTGAAATACGCGACGGGTGCAACTGCACCCGTCGCACAGCTTCCACTCCGCCGGCTCGATTCCGAGCCGGCTTCATCGTGGAAGCCTCTTTCCCGCTGGGCTGGCGGGCGGCCTGAAGGCGACCGTCAGGCCGCCCGCCCGCCCGCCCGCCAGCCCAGCGGGAAAGTCAGAATTACCGCCGCGGTCTTTCGACCGCGGAACGGTAACCTGACGGCGGGACTTTGGCGGGCGGCCTCCGCCGCCCGCCAAGGTCAGAATGAGGGCCTAAGGGCCATATTTACAAGAAAGTGGCGCATCACTAGTGATGCACCACTTTTCTTATGTCCCCCTAGCATTCCCTAATACCACCTAGGTAGCACCATATTTATGCACGTTAGGGGCAATAGCGTCATTTTCTTGATGCAATTGTAACTATATAGTGGTTTAGCATAAAGAAATGACGCTAGTCCAGTATAGTGTTAAGAAGCCCACTGAAATCAATAGGAGTCTCATTTTAACGACTGCTTAAGTAGGCGTTAGAAATAACTCTAGAAATTGCACAATGGAATCTTGTAGATTCCATTGCACCATTTTTAGAGACCCTCTAACGAGGAAACGCCCCTTTTGCATATATCATACATATATTATGCATGATGTGGCTCATAGGGTTTAAAAGGTGACGCATACCTTGTTTGCACCACCTTGTAATTATGGCGCTATGGTTGTGGCCCGTTAGCGTCACATCTGCGGCAAAACATTTGCCGCAAATGTGGCGTTAAGAGGCGCAAGGGCCTTGTAAATCTGGCCCTGAGTTGAGTGTGAGCTATTAAATCAAGCAAGGCAAGCGTGGTACATGTAGTTTGAGGACAGAGAGGGTTTCATAAGGAGTTTAGGCATATGATCGCTGATTGGAAGTGACCCATTTAACCATTCTTTTAGTACATTGGAAACCTTTTAAAGATGGCTATCATCTTTGTTGCGAGCCTGGACCTGGATGTTGTGAGAAATGGAAGAACTCCATACATGGACCGTCTGGCTTTTGGGTGTAGACAGAAGATTTATTTCTCAAAAAATGACGCAATTAGATTTAGTCAGGCAGGTGCAATTATGTGTAACTGGAAAACAGAGAACATATCTGAAAGAAGTAAAACGTTATCACAGATTTTTATTTTGGGTATTGTACTGTGGAGAGGCCAGAGGTGATGCGTATTGAAGTAAGTGATATAGGCGGTCATTCTGACCACGGCCGCCATGCGGTCACTGCCATTTGGCCGCTCCGCGGTCAGAAGACCGCGGAGGCCATTCTGGCTTTCCCGCTGGGCCGGCGGGCGCCCGCCAAAGGAGCGCCCGCCGGCCCAGCGGGAAAGGCCCTGCAACATAGAAGCCGGCTCCGAATGGAGCCGGCGGTGTTGCAGGGGTGCGACAGGTGCAGTTGCACCCGTCGCGATTTTCACTGTCTGCTATGCAGACAGTGAAAATCATGCTGGGGCCTGTTAGGGGGATGGGCAGTGCAGGGGCCCCCAGGGGCCCCACGACTCCCGTTCCCGCCATCCTGTTCCTGTAGGTAAAAACCGCCAGAAACAGGGTGGCGGGAAGGGGGTCGGAATCTCCATGGCGGCGCTGCTTGCAGCGCCGCCATGGAGATTCAGCCCAGACAGGGGAAATCCGGCGGGAAACCGCCGGATCCCCTTTTCTGACCGCGGCTTTACCGCCGGGGTCAGAATGGGCAGGGAAGCACCGCCAGCCTGTTGACGGTGCTTCCGTGGTCATCCACCCTGGCGGTCGATGACCGCCAGGGTTGGAATGACCCCCATAGTCTGCAAGGAGGAGCACGGGGAAGGCAGCCCCATGTGAGTGAAACTTTCAACCCACAGCTGCAGGCTTCACACAGTGTTGCCTGATGTGAGAAACTGGGCTGGTAGTTGACTGGGTTGTGAGCCCTGGTCAAGCAACAGCCTCAATCCCTTACAGGGTGAACCAAAAAAAGTCTCTAATTTAACCTGTGCTTAGCCCTGGGTAGCTTAGAACAAAAAAAGCAGGCAGGCTAAAGTTAGGGGCAATGTGTTAAGTATTCATGTGGTACACAAACAGCAAACCAGTGAGCACACAGCACAATAAAAATCCCAAACCAGTTTAGGAAAATAGAGAAAATGTTACTCAATTATTTGGCACCAAAACCATCAAATTCCAATTAGAAGAACCAGAGTTATGAATTTTGAACATTTTAAGTGTGAAATGTTGCTTAAAAATTAAAAGTGCCAACCCCAGACATCTGATGACACTAGACTGGTGCAAAGTAAAAAGTTAAGGCCGACTGCAATGGAGCGCGGGTCGGATACAGGAAGTGGATTGGGCCCTGTCAACGCTTACCTTTGGACTTAAAAACATTTTTAACAAAAAGTCTCTGAGAAGGTAGAAGTTCAGCAGGGCAAGGCTGTAGGAGTGTCTGAGGAGGGAGCAGCATTGTCAGGTAGCTGAGGAACAAAGCTGCTGTGAAGATCTTTACCTTCGGGCTTAGCTGTCGAGATGGAAGTCAAAAATCTCCAGCGTGACGAGGCAGAAGGCTGTAGCTGAAGAAGACAGTTCCACAGGGTTGCATACACCTTTCGCAAAGAGTTGCTGAAGAGGATTTGTTGCTGCTGAGAAAAACGTAGTGGGAGAAGCTACAAAGTCAATCCGACTGGCAATGCACATCGGGCGATAGGCGAGCAGGTTGGTCCCGATCTCCTTCTGGTTCTCAGATGACTTTTGAGCAAAATCTTTTCGAAGTCCTCACATTTGAAAATTGGTCACCTGGCTACCTTTAACACCACAACCAAGGGTCCAGTAGCGGATGCAGACC
The DNA here is from genome assembly GCF_031143425.1 of Pleurodeles waltl. Taxonomy (NCBI): domain Eukaryota; kingdom Metazoa; phylum Chordata; class Amphibia; order Caudata; family Salamandridae; genus Pleurodeles; species Pleurodeles waltl. Next base: position 315,476,004 of record NC_090442.1, on the reverse strand, counting down.
TCTTGAGGGTTCAGGACTCACACAGGCTGGGTCCAGGTGCAGGTTTTTTTTAAAACCTGTGTTCTATTGATTTTATGCAATGGAAGAAATACTGAACAAAACATACAGTTTGTTTTGACAGTGTCATCCACAGACATATATGTAAAATACACATTAGAGGCAGTGGCTGACAAGTTATATACATCACCCTACAGCTGGCAGATCTACCAGCCCAGCTTGAGTTAAGGTGCAGCATGTATGTAACCAAGGATATGTAAGAGTCAGGTTGCAGGGAACCATCATGCACACTTGGTTCTCAGAAAATGACATAACCATCAGTTCAGCTCGCATTTAATCCTCAGTGTCAGATTCACACTCAGTGCTTGAATCGCTATCCTCCTGGAACCTAGCCAACAATTATGCCCACATCAGTACCGCATCTGCTGCTCTTTCATCAGTGCGAGAGACCCTCATATGGTGTTCCTCTGCCACACCCAATTTTATTGGTCTCTCAGCCAATTTTCCAGCAGAGTAACCCTTGTGCCGATCCATCAAATGGCTACCCATCACTTTGCCAATAATAAAGCCAGCCTAGGGAGTCTATAAGAGATTTTACAGCCTTTAGGGCGTGATACCACTCTCAACAAACAATCCAGTAGTGAGACTGGTATTCTGATCCCACTGGCCGCCTCCATGAGTGGCACCACCTGTCCTAAACAATTCAGGACTACATTCCCACACTAGATGGAGAAAAGTGGTCCCAACTGTCCGCACCTTATACTCTTCGCTCCCCTGGCGGGATCTATTTTGTTCAGGCTATAAGGTGTGAGATATGTTCAATGTACAAAATGAAAGTGCAATAACTAAAATCTGTAGTTGCAAGACACTGTCCTCACCAGACCCAACGCACTTTCCCAGTCTGAACCTGAGATCTGCAGTCTCATGTCTTTCTCCCAGGCTCCACGTGGTGGGATCTGTTCAAAATGCATATCACCCATGAGAGCTTTGTAGAAATGGGCAATCAGATGACACCCTTCCGACATCCAATAAGGCTGTCCAGTACCCCTGAGGATTAAGGTGCTGTGGGGAAGTCCATCCAGAGCTCCCTCGCAACACTCTTCAAACTGGCATTATGCAAGAAATAGGTCAGTCCAAAGCCAAAAGAGTCCTAGGCCTCTGGAAATGGAATTAATGTGTTTCTGGGTATATTTCCCCCAATACCGCCCCCCCTCCCTCAAGCGCTCCATAGACATATATACATCTATATTCCTAAATGCGGCCAGATCCCATAGCTGTAGTTCCCTGCTGAAGGCCCCCCTGCAAAGTATCTTCTGGACTACCTTCTCCTAAAGTCCCACCGTGTTTTGTATTAAATATAGAATCAGGTGATTCAATCTGCCCCCTTGCATCAGTAATTGTGGCACAGTGTTGCCACCAAATTCAGGTCAGAGGAGCCGTTTCTCCCAGTTTTCAGACTCAGTGAGCCACCTGGCAGTGTGTTTCAGGTGTGTGGCATAATAGCAAAGCATATATCCGGAACTGCTAATTCCTCATCATCCAAGTCCTTATTGAGTGTAGACAGCACCACTCTGCTGCGTTTACCTGCCCATATGAGATTCACCAACAGGCTGTCCAGTCTGCAAAAAACAGTCCTGCAGAGTAAACAGAGAGTTTTGGATGAGATATAGGCATCGTGGAAGGAAAACCATCTTAGCTACTGCCACACGCCCATCAATGAGAGAGGAGCTTGTTCCAGAACTTAATGTAGTTCTCTAAACCCATTAGCACCCTGTCTACGTTTTTATAGTGATGCTGTGCCTCCGTGTGAGTGACCCAATTCCCTAGATATTGAAAACGGCCCATATCCCACCGGAGTCCTACCTCGGGCAGTTGATCTAGTTGTCTCCAAAATCAAGCTACCCGGGGGGAACAGGAGTGACTTACAGACATTCATCCTGAGACCCTTAACCTCTCAAAAAGAATCTAGCAACTGCATCTGGATTGGAACCAACTGTACGGGTGTTTGTACGTACACCAATGTGTTGTCCACATATAACGAGACAACGTGTGTAACATTTCCGACCATCATTCCGCAGGGTTCCATTTCAGTTCTCAGCAACAGTGCAAGTGTCTCAGTCACTAAGGTGGATAAAAGAGGTGAGAGAGGACACCCTTATCGTGTACCCCTGCCCACCAGCCAGGCCTCCGAAAGTTCACCACCCACCCTGGTACATATGGAAGGATCAGCGTATAAGAGTTATATCCAGGTACAGAAACTGGAGCCAAACCCCATTGCCCTCAGGACTGCCATCAGATATGCCCACCCCATTGTGTCAAGTGCATTTTCAAAGTGTAGGGAGACCAAAGCCATCTCCCTCTCCTTGTCCAGGGCATCATGTAACACATGGGTTAGCCTACGGAGGTTATGCATGGTGCTACTTGCCGGCATAAAGCCACATTAATCCTTGTGGACTAATTCCTGAACAACCCCTCTCAACCTAACCGCAAGTATTTTGCACAATATTTTGAGCTCTGTATTGAGCATGGTTAGGGGCCTGTACGATGAGGGGTCCTCAGAGGCCCCACCAGGTATCAACATTAGGCACAGTATCTCTTCCCGCAGAGTCGGAGGGAGAAGGTGTCTCTGCTTCGCCTCCATATAGACATCTAGTAGTTTCTCCCTAAGAGCAGAAGAGAAGACTAGATAGAATTCCACGGGGAATCCATCTCCACCTAGAGCTTTGGACCTATTAAGCACTGTGATTGCTGCCTCTAATTTATTCCAGTGTTGGGTCCCCTTCCAAATCCTGCATGACCTCCCTTGGTACTTGAGGCAGTCTTACTCAAGCCAGGAACCTGTCTATCCATCCAGCCTCGTCCTGTGGTCCAGCTCTATACACCAGCTTAAAGTGTTCCATTAAGACCGATAAGACTTCCTGCCGCTGTGTATGCAAATGCGTCCCTTATAGGTAGAACAGGGGGTATCTCTGTTTCCTATCGAAGAATCCATGCCAGAAGTTTCTCAGATTTGTCCATCTCCCTGTGTAGTAGCTGATGATATGATCTCAATGTGTTTTTGTCTAATGTGTCCCAGAGGGAGTGTATCTCCCGGTGTACCTCTAGAGTCATTGTGCAGACATCTGATGCATCTATTTACTTATTCTGGAGGGCATCTAGCCAGTCCTCTTGTTTTTTCGGGTCCACTGTGAGACACCTACAGACTTTGCAGACTATCCCAATACACCCCCGCCCCGCACTACAGCCTTTAAGGCCTCCCACTCAATTGTTCTTGTGTCCATTGTCCCCCAGTTCCCAGTAAGATAATTTGTTATAGCAGTCTGCAAGTCCTCCCTATAAGTCACATCCGTGAAAAGGTCAGAAGGCACACGCAATGCCTTTGCCCTACTCTGCTTGTCACCTCAGATCAGTGTCAGTAATGTTGGGGTATGATCATACAGGAACTGCGCAATTTGCGTCACCTCGCCTATTTGCATAATACCTAGACCTCCCCACCAAAAACCAGTCCAACCGGCTGTAAGTGTTGTGTGTTCGAGAGTGACGTGTACTCATCACCACCTCAGTGTAGCGAGCGCCATCAATCCAGTACACCCAAATTGTGCAAAACCCTCCGCAACACTTTAACCATTAATGGTTTAGTTTCCTCTTTTGGTGTGTACCAATCTTCTAGCCCATCCAGGACACAGTTAAAGTCTCCTGCCAAGATTATAGGAGCATTTACACTATCCACCACCAGGTCTTGCAAACCCTCACAGTAAGTCCTATCTTCCACATTTGAAGTATATGAGTTTAGGAGTGTAATCTCCCTACCATCCAGTGTGCCCTGGATCAGGACATACCGCCCCTCTACATCTACCTCAATATAGGTGTGCTTAAAGGGAACCCCCGGGGCCACCCAGATGGCCACCCCCCTGGCATATGAAGAATAAGAAGCAGAAAACAATTGACCCCTCCACAAGCGATTTGGATCTTGTGGCGTTGAAGGTATGAGTGAACCCTGTATTGCTTAGAATACCCTTGCAGCCCTCAGATATTCTATGTAATGATTTTAAGTTAATCAGCCATAGTCATAGTAGAGTCTAAAACCAAACTTCATTCCCGTCCCTGCCACCCAGCATATCCAACCCCAGCCCTACCCCACAAGTAATTGTTTACACCATGGGTAGATCCACACTGTTACAACTTACAACAAAAAAAATTCTCACGCAACGGGATCCCCCACCCCAGAACTGTACTCTCGTTCTCAGGACCCACAGCCTAACCCTTTCCTCCCCAACCATGGCCTACCACTATTGTGAAGAAGCAACCGTCTACGACATACATATTATGCCTAAAAAGGCATTGGAGTATCCCCAAACAAAAGCTCATGCCTTCTGGTAAAATAAATCATTGTGTGTGCCTCAGTAGTTACTATTCAACTTAACAGACCAGGTATGTGATTCCCCCACCTTTCGGTCCCGCTGCTATTAAAACCTGAATGACCCGGAGCTCTGTCTATAAGAGAGAAAAGAAAAGAATAAAAAGAGGATGAACATTATAGAGCAGTACAAAGACTCTGGCTACTTCAAGTATCCCCCTCTGTTGCGCTCTCATGTGGCATCGAACTCTACTCCTGCACTAGAGATGCAACTTCTGACTCCAGTCGAGGAGCCGGTCAGGTTAGGGCCGTGGTTTCAACTTCCTGTATCTCAACCCCATGGAGGTCCCCTGTTGCAGGAGTCTGTTGGAGATCGGGTGCATATTCCCTAGTCGCCCTGCAGTCAGAGCTCTCCACTTCGGCCAGTCTCCTAGTGCCAGTTTTCCAGTATCCAGTACGCTCTATGGGCACCATATCCCACATTTCCGGCCAGTACCACACGTCACGAGGATGATCGAAGAAATGCGACTTGCCGTCCAAGATTACTCTTAGTCTGGCCGGGTGCAACAACAAATAACGGAGTCCCATTGCACAAAGCTTGGCTTTAACCTCTAAAAATGTTTTCCGTGTGGCCTGCACTTCGTTGGTGTAATCTGGATCAATAGAGATCCTCTGATTCTCATAGGTGGCAGCATCGGAGTCCCTGGTGGCCCTGAGAATACAGTCCCTGTCCTTATAATTTAAGATGCGGGAAATGATGGCACGCGGGGGGCTCAAGGGTGGGGCAGTGCCACCAGTGCATAGCGTGCCCTCTCAACGATGAACAGGGGTGATGGCCAGGGGGTGCTATGGGATGCCCCGTATCGAGGACTCAACAAATTGTTCAGTGTTCAAACCCTCTGCCTGCTCTGGGAACCTAAATAGGCTTATGTTGTTGCAACAAAACCCACTTTCTGCATCCTTTATCCTAGCCTTCGGAGCCCCTGACCGAGATGTGGCCATCTCCAACTGCTTCTTCAAGGCCATCCCTTCAGTTTGAAGGTCAGGAATGTATCCCTCAGCCTGTCGGACTTTCTCTGAAACCTTGCGGAGATCAGTGAACAAAAGGTTTATTTCCCCATTTCTATCTTGTTCTCTAGGGCCATCCTAGAACACTGAATGGCCTCCAATAGTTCAGGTCTGGAGGATTCCCCCCCAGATGAGCACTAATCTTGATCACCCCAGCCAAAGGCAAGTCTTGTGCACTGTGTGGCGGGGGCCGGAATCAGGTAGTGCTCCATTGTGTTCCCCTGGGAGGCCCGCCTGCTTCTTAATCCCCATAACCACTGAGGGTGACAGTCCCAGTGTGCACCACACCTCAGAGCCCCACCAGCAGCAGCCTCGGAGGCCCACCCCATGCCTCTGGAGGGCTGTCCCCACGTCACCAGCTTCAATCAGGTAATGTCACCAGCCTCCAAGGCACCAACAGTCCAGGGCGCAGGCAAGTACATCAAGCCTAACTAACAGTGGTCAGGCCTTGCTTATTCATACACAACTTTAATGGGTTCAGGGCTGCTTTCGTGCTTTCCCCAGTTTTCTCACCGCCTGTGCCCAGGTTCTCACCAGTCTCAGCAGCAGGATTTCAGGTTCATTTACTCCCTCCCACTGCTAGGTGGGCCATTCATCACCAGAATGCCCTCTGGGGCCCAACCCACTAGACAATTGTGTCCTCTCCTGTGCCTCATCCGTCAGCGTCCCCAGGGCAGGCAGAGGGACCAGATTCATCCAGGCCTGCGCCGTTCTGGCACCAGGATTGTGTGCTACTGGAGACTGTAGGCCCAGCACAGCTCTGCTGCCTTGATATGACATACAGCTGCCCCAGGCAGACAGGAGGAGATCTCCCAGCGTATACAGCACCAGCCACCTCCTCTGATGCACGGGCACAGCTGGGCCCTCAAGGCATTTTTCCCCAGGGCTCTAAAAGGGGCATCCTCTGCCTAGTCCACCGCTTCTTTGGTCCAGAAAGGCGCGCCCCGATCTTGGCGATGCCACACCAGCCATGCGGCAGACACTGAGGCCTCTGGGCCGTCACAGTTCTCCTCACTGCGGGCCTCAGGAGCACTCCCTGCAACAATATGGGGCATAAGGGCACCTCCAATCAATACCCTGGCAAATTGACTAGCAGGGCACCCCAGTATTAGGCAGGATTCCACAGGATAACTGGGTTGGGTCAGGAGCTCATCAGAGGCGCGTCCTGTTGGATGGTGGGAGCCTGTTATGTCCCTGTGGCTCAGAATAGGAGACCAGCTTAACTAACCATTGGAGTCACTTCTGAAGTCTTGGATCCAGGTGGTGTGCAAGGCTGTATGGCAGGGCTGGCCTCTGAAGGTTCCAAGCAGGCTCCAGGCAACAAAGCAATCCATCCAGGTACAGCAGCAGTCTGACATAGTGTCCACAGGTCAGAGCAGCAGGCAGTCCTCAGATTTCTTCTGCAGGTCCAGTAGTGAACTGAGGATCAGTTGGGTGAAGTTTCCAGAAGGTTTCTATGAAGGGCCAGAAATGTCCTGCCTCCCTTGCCCTGGCTTCCACACTAACAATGCGGGGTTGTTAAGCCTACTGTGTGGCAGCAGAGCTCATTCCATTCAGATGTGAGTTGGGCTATGCTCAGCTTCTCCCCACCCCCACACCCCATCCTGCCAGTGGAAAGGCCTTTCAGGTCTGGCTAATACCACTATTGTGTGACTGTCTGGGGTGAATCCACAAAGTCTCAACTGTCAGTTACACACAGTCATGTGGCCTAGGCAAGCTGCAGGCACAGAGGGGTAAGGGCAGGAAAGTGCCAACTTTCTAAAAGTGGCATTTTCAAATATGTAATGATACATTTTAATAAGGAATCCCCAATGTTAACCTATGGGAGAGGTAGGCCTCTCAGTAGTTAGAAAACAAATGTAGGAGTTTTTTACTACTAGGACATGTAAAACTAAAATGTGCATGTCCAACCTTTTATCTACAGAGCACCCTGTCCTATGGGCTACCTAGGGCCTACCTTAGAGGTGACGTATATGTAATAAAAGGGGGAGTTTAAGGCTTGGCAAGGGTTTTAAATGCCAAGTCAACATGTAAATAGGACACTGCCTTCATGCTGCAATGGCGGACCTGGAACAAGTTTTAAGGGGCTACTTAACTGGGTGGCACAATAAGTGTTGTAGGCCTACTAGTAGCATTTAATTTACAGGCCATGGGTACATGGTATACTGCTCTACAAGGGACTTACATGTAAATTAAATATGCCAAATATGCCAATTAGGTAAATGGCAATCAAACCATGTTTAAGGGAGTGAGCACATGCACTTTAGCACTGGTTAGTAGCGGTAACGTGCACAAAGTCCTAAGGTCAACAAGCACAAATCCAGCAAAAAGTAGGAGGATGAAGGCAAGAAGTTTGGGGGTCACCCTGTAGAGAGAGTCATTTCCAAAATCTGTGAACCTGTAACTGCAGTAGAAAGCCAGGTGCCACGGTGGCAACAGTGGGCACTCTTCAATTAAAGTGTGAAGTCTTACAGAACAGAGCTCATAGAGGCAATATTAGAATCAGAAATGTAACAGAAGAAGCAGAAGGCAACAACCTATTGGTGTATGCTCACTCAGCTTTTGGTTGAATACTATGAATGGCAGAAGGAGAGACTGTTGGCATGGAGGAAGTGCATAGAATGAGAACTAGACTATCTCTACTACCAATAATAAAACAAGAAAAATAGTGGTGACGTTTTCTTCATTCCAACAAAAGGAGTCAGTGTTGAGAGAAGTATGGAAATCTTTGCAGCTCCACCATGACGGTGACAAAATCATATTATTACAAGACCATTCCCAGTCCGTCCTTGAGAAACGCCTGCAACTGAAACCACTCCCCCATGACCTGAACAAAAATAAGTTCAGATTCATATGAACATTCCTGTGCATATCTCTTAGGCTGATGGTAGAACTAATCATGTCAACACAGTGGAGGAAGGCCTTAAGCTCCTCAGAGAGAACGACACAGTAGGAGACTACACACAACAGACAAAAACAAATGAAATGAGAACCAGGGTGTGATTGCCCTCTGATGTGAAAATCTAAGCCGGACACCCGGCAAAAAGAGGAAAAAAAAAACTGAAAGAAATGCCTACCAAAAGTAACTGACCATAGTCCTCCCTTAGACCATCCGTGAATATGAAACCAAGAGAGAACTCCAGTTTCTTTTAATAGAATATCTTCTAGTACAAAGACACTACCAAGAAAACACTCGGACAATGGACTGGTAATCGTACCCAATAAGGGTCCTAATTTTTCATCCTTACTCCAGTTTTTTGGTTGGTACCCCAATCTGTTGTGTTGTGTTTAGTAGAATTATTTGGTTAACAAGGAATAAGAGGTCTGGGGGACATCAGGGGAGGATATGAACAGACAAACAACAAGAAGGTATTGGGCATGCCAAATCCAGAGATGGAGACAACCCACCTGTGAGTGGATGATTGTTGCTCAGGAGTTTCTCTTCAATAAGAAGGATGAGGCATATATTTTTAGGGTTCACACTCGTCTTTAGTTGTCACAGTTTTTCTTTTCATAAGTTATTATGTTCATCACCTTTTTTATCTCTGGGTTCTTCTCCGGTTCCTATTCCTTTACACCGTCTTGTTTTCTGTCTTTCAGGTGGAGCTGCTGGTGCTTTTTTTGGATGCCCTTGTACCACGGTCAAAATAGTGCAGAAAAGAATCAGGTAAGTGTTCTTTCCCCTTTGGATTAGGGTTAGGGTTTGGTATAGTGCTTGTGAGGGAAGAAGGATGGTGGATGGTAAGGAGTTATCACCAGTGTATAATTTAGGCTCTCCTGTGCTCCCCAATTATTAATTCCTCTTAGGGTGCAGTATCTCAGTGCCCCTTCTCTGCAACCTCCCTTATTTTCATTCTCCTAACCCTTCCTACTGTCACAGCACATCTGTAAGTTTTGCCAGATGGCCTCTCCCAAATATGGACTGTACCTTGGTAAGCGACGTCCCTCCTGGAATGTGGCCAGGAGCGTGAGCCTTTTGTCCACCTCTCTCGTCCTGGGGAACTTTGTCTCTCTGTGCCACACACGTTCCTTCATCCGTGCCGTCCTCCTCGCCTCCATCATCGACTTCCCGGTGTTGTCTCCGCCGCCGACTGTTTGTGGTCGCTTTGTCGGTTCCTTGCCGTTCTTTCTCCTCTCCTTTTTCTCGGTCAACATCAATACGGCCTCCTTTAACACAGAAATCATATTGACTTCCGGGTGACAGCCTGTCTTTAGTCCCCCTGGGGGATCGAGGAAGCGGTCCTTTGACAGCCAAGACTCCTTCCTCATTGTGCTTCACAGTGGCAGCCACCATAATCTATATTCTGAGCTTTATTGATAAATGTAAAGGGGCCTAATTCCCCTTCCAAAATAAAGAAAAGAAACACTCTTCTAACATGTGAGGAGGCAGAAGTTGTGAATCTCCAATAGATGCACCTGAAGAGGGGTGATTCAGCTTGCTTCCACTTGAAACATTACACTCATTAGTACCATTAAAATGCACCTAGAAAGACTGGAGAAGGTTGTTATTTGTCAAGATCATTAGCTGAGTGGGTGCAAGAAGGGCTGGTACACAGAGAAGGAAGGCAACTGCAAAAGGGGCATAATCATGATAGTGAGCCTATATGCATTAGCCAGGAGCAAGATAGATTTCTGGGAAAGGTGTAGCATAAGGTGGCTGGCACAAGCATTCCATCCATCATTTGTGTTGGTTTGCTTTTGCTGCCCTAAGTGCCATGGGTATGCCCAGACTTAGGTCCCCAGCTCACTATGCCACTGGATTCAAGCTAGCCTGGCTGATGAAGGGTGATACCCTGAAACCGGTCTAGGATGCTTGTTTCTGGTCCAGGGAGGACCTGGCCGGGCAGTTCAGGCTGGATAGTGCCCATGGGGAACGGGGTCAAGATTGATTTGCATACGGCTGGCTCCAAACTGGGATGGCTTGGTGAACAAAGGAACTGATGGATGAAATCCAAATCTTTGACTTGGAGTGAATGTTTGATTGGTTCCGCATACCGTTCATCATTTGTGTTTGTTCACTTTCTAAAAGTGGCATTTCTAAAATAGTAATATTAAATCCAATTTCACCAGTAAGGAGGATTTTCATTTGCCATTCTGGCCATACTAAACATGACAGGGCTACTCCTTCCAGATCAGAATCTAACCCTTGAAAGTATATGACGGCAGCCCTAATTCTAGTCTATGAGAGGAGCAGGCCTCACAGTAGTGGAAAACAAATGTGTGAGCTTTTCACTACCAGGACACGTAAAAACATATAGGTACATGCAGTGCCTTTTACTTACATGGCACCCTGCCCTATAGGTTACCTAGGGCCTACCTTAGGGGTGACCTATAAGTAGAAAAGGGGGAGTTTAAGGCTTAGAAAGTAGTCTTAAATGCTAAGTCGAAGTGGCAGTGAAACTGCACGCACAGGCCTTGCAATGGCAGGCCTGAGACAAGGTTAGGGGGCTACTTTTGTGGGTGGCACAATCATTGCTCCAGGCCCACTAGTAGCATTTATTTACAGGCCCTGGGCACATGTAGTGCACTTTACTAGGGGCTTACAAGTAAATTAAGTATGCCCACTGGGTATGAGCCAATGTTACCATTTTTTTAGGGAGAGAGCACATGCACGTTAGCACTGGTTAGTGGTGGTAAAATGTCCAGAGACCTAAAGCCAACAAAAATGTTGTCAGAAAAAGAGGTGAAGGAAGGCAAAATGTTTGGGGTGACCCTTCAGAGAGGACCATTTTCCAACAACAGCTCTATACCTACCTGGTCCATAAAAAGAGAAATATCCAGGGAGATTCAGGAACAAATCAAAGAATAAGGAATTATCACTATCTGGAGTGTGAGGCACCCTCAAGATCGAGATTACATATCTTATTCTTCTGTCCACCATTCCATCTCCAGATCTAAAGTGATTTTCATCTCTGGTGAGACAATGATCCACACCAACGTACAAATCTAGCCCACCTACTTGCATAGATCGATTTGGTGGAGTGTCGCCTGGCCGATAAAATAACATCCACCACTTCCCACGGGAGAGAAAAAGCACTCAGATTGCCCCGTTCAATCTCCAGACATGAAGGTGCAACTTTGGAGGTGGGGATGTAGAATCTGCCCCTGCGACTGCGAGAGGAGGTCCACCCTGTAAGGGAGGCGGAGCGGAGGGCACAGAGAGAGTTGGAGAAGGTCTGTGTACCACACCCTTCTTGGCCAATCCGGGGCTATCAAGATGACCTGGGCCCGGTCTTGGTGGATCTTCCTCAGAACTCGAGGAATCAGGGGTATGGGAGGAAACGCGTAAAGCAACTGACCCTTCCAGGACATCTGAAACGCGTCCCCAAAAGCTACTTGCACCGGATACTGGAGGCTGCAAAATAACGGGCACTGCGCGTTCTCCTGAGTAGCAAACAGATCTATCTGCAGACACCCCCACATCTGGAAGATGTAAAGAACCAGATCCGGATGAAGACACCACTCGTGGTCGACCGAGCTGCGTCGACTGAGAACATCCGCGCGTACATTCAGAACCCCAGCCAAATAATTTGCTACCAAGCAAATCTTGTGGTCCTGAAGCCAGGACCAGAGTCGAAGAGCTTCTCTGCAAAGAAGGTACGACCCCACTCCTCCCTCCTTGTTTATATACCACATCGCGGTAGTGTTGTCCGTCAGGACCTATACTGGCTGACCGCGAATGGAAGGGAGAAAGGCCTTGAGAGCCAGACGTACTGCCCGCAATTCCAACAGATTGATGTGAAACCTCTGTTCCACTGGAGACCAAAGGCCTTTGACCTCCAGGTCCCCCAGATGAGCTCCCCACCCTAGAGTGGAAGCATCCGTTACAACTGTGGCCACTGGCAGAGGCAGTGAGAATGGCCTTCCTTGCGACAGGTTTCCGACTGCAGCCCACCACTGAAGATCCACCGCAGTGTCTCTGGAGATCGTGATCGAATCCTCGAGATCCCCTTTGTGCTGAAACCACTGCCTGCGGACGCACCACCTAGGAGCCCTCATGTGCCAGCGTGCATGAGTGACCAGAAGTATGCAAGAAGCAAACAGACCGAGCAAACGAAGGACCTTGAGGACTGGAACTACCGCTCCATTTCGAAACATTGGAATCAACGCCTGAATGTCCTGAACCCACTGGGGCGGAGGAAAGGCCTGATTCAATGTTGTGTCCAGTACTTCCCCTATGAACAGGAGGCGTTGCGAGGGCTCCAGGTGAGATTTGGGCACATTGATCGTAAAACCCAGGTCAAACAACAACTGAGTTGCCGACTGCAGGTGACTCCGCACGAGCCCTGGAGCCTTCGCTTTGATCAACCAATCGTCCAGATAGGGAAACACCGCTATCCCTCTTCTTCTGAGCTCTGCCGCAACCACCGCCATCAACTTTGTGAAGACTCGAGGTGCTGAAGTAAGACCAAACGGAAGGACCGCAAACTGATAATGCTGCGACCCCACCACAAACCGGAGATACTTCCTGTGCGATTTTAAGATCGGAATATGGAAGTACACATCCTGCAAATCGACAGACACCATCCAATCTCCTTCGTTCAACGCCAAAAGAACCTGTGAAAGGGTCAGCATTTTACACTTTTCCTGCTTGAGGAACCAATTCAAAATCCTCAGGTCTAGAATTGGTCTCAACCGACCATCTTTTTGGGGGATCAGGAAGTATCTTGAATAACAGCCCTGACTCCTCTCCTGCTCCGGAACCAACTCCACTGCGCCTTTTGACAATAGGGATAACACCTCCTGCTGCAGTAACAGAAGATGGTCTTCCGAACAGAAGGATGGGTGGGGAGGGAAGGGAGGAGGGAACTCCCGAAAGGGAAGAGGGTACCCCTTCTTCACAATGCCGATGACCCAGGACTCTGATGTTATAAACTCCCATATGGGAAGAAATTAGGCAAGTCTCCCCCCTACCGGAGACACGTGAACAGGGAGTGGTGGAGGACTAAGGCTGCTTTCCCTGCTGCACCCCTCCTGAGGAAGAGGCAGAGTGCTGCTGGGTGGCTCCTCTTGTACGTACTCTGCCCCTGCCTCTGAAGGATCTGTAAGGCAGGGGATTTTGGTGGCGCCTGGAACCTGCCACAAAAGGAGGAGCCACGTCCAAAACCTCTAAACTTCCTATATGATCTAAAGGTAGAGGAAGTGACTGCCTGAAGTCCCAACGACCTCGCTGTGGCTCTGCTCTCTTTGAAACATTCAAGGGCAGAATCTGCTTTTGTCCCAAAGTGTTTTTCCCCATCAAAAGGCAGGTCCAGCAGAGCAGATTGCACATCCGAGGAGAAGCCTGATGAACACAGCCAAGCCTGACGCCTCGACACTATGGATGTACCCATAGCCCTTGCCACGGAGTCTGAGGTGTCCAACCCAGACTGAATCACCTGAGTCGCCGCCGCCTGAGCGTCCGTTAACAGATGCAACACCTCTTGTGGCAAGTCAGGATGACCTTTCGCCTCTTCCATAAGGGCATGAATGTAACGTACCAAAATGCAAGTTGCATTGGTCGACTTCAAGGCCATACTGCACGAAGAAAAGGCCTTCTTTGCTGCGTGGTCCATTTTCTTAGACTCCCTGTCCGCATGGGTCCCGAGGAATGAGCCAGGGGCTGACCGGGAGGAGCACGATGCCTGAACAACCAAACTCTCCAGAGTTGGATGTTTGGAGAGGAAGTTTGGGTCACCTGGAGCCGCACGATAGCGCCTCGCTACCGCCCTGTTGACAGCTGTAGAAGTCACTGGCTTCCTCCAAATATCTTTGATGGGGTCCAAGAAAGCCTCATTAAAGGGCAAGAGAGGCTCCGCCACTACTGAAGCCGGATGCAGCACTTCAGTCAAAAGGTTTCTTTTCATCTCAGCAGCCAGAAGAAGAAGATCTAAAAATTCTGCAGCCTTCCTTATCACCGCATGAAAAGATGCAGCCTCTTCGGTATACTCCCCTGGGGAAGCCAAATCCTATTCCGGGGAAGTGTCAATGTCACTTGCTGTGTCCAAGCCTTGGAAATCACCTGAAGGCTCCAAGATTTCGCCTTCCTCCAGATGCTGTCTGCTATATTCTTCTTCCTCTAGGAGGCGTAATGCTAATCTCCTGGATCAGAGCCTGGATTTGAGTCCCGGCATTGATAAGGCGTCAGCCGACGCCGAAGATCTTCGCCGGCGCCGATCCTCGGATCCATCCGTCGCCGGACCCTCCGGCGCCACAGGCAACTTAACTGTGGACTGGATCCGTGGAGAATCCACCGGCGCCGGAGTAGCAGACATTGTAGGTGTCACAGGCCTCCTGGGCAACACCAAGGGCATCGGCGCCGAAGCAGCTCCAGAAGGCAGAAATGGCATGAAGGGTGTCAGCTTGTATGGAGCCGGAGCACCCAAGTTAAAAGCCAAAGGGCCTGACGGACCCGCATGCCCTCCACCAGGCGCCATGGTGGAAAAGATATTAAACATTGCATTTAAAAATGCAGCAGGATCCGTACCCGGGAAAGCCGGATAAGCTTGCGGAGTCGGCGCCGGCATAGAAGCCGATGATGGACCAGGCATCTCCTGCTCCAGAGAAGCCGCCGGTTACTGATGAGGCTCGACTTCAAACACCGACAAGGGTGAAGTCGGAGAAGCCAGAATCGTAGGAGGCGGAGGAGTGATGGTCGGGCTAATCTCCCACGTCGGACGGTGCCGAGCTGACGGAGATCTGGATCTGGACCTGGACCGGCCTCTGCTCGATCGGCACCGAGAGTCATGGCGACGCTGAGAGTCCCCATGGTGACGATGAGTCTTCGAAGATTTTGAAGAAGACTCTCTATGATGAAGCCTTTCCTTCCTCTTCTTGGACCGGGCTAGGAATAATTTTGCCTCTCTCTCCTTTAGTGCCTTAGGGTTCATGCGCTGGCACAAACCGCATGACTCGACCTCATGGTCGGAACTAAGGCACCATAAACAATTTTCATGGGGGTCAGTGACCGACATCCGCCCCCCACACTGGTTACAAGGTTTAAAGCCAGATTTTCTTGGCTGCGACATAGTAACTACAGATGCGCAACTGTAGCTCCCTGTTAGCCTAGAAGAAAAACCGTTATTCGAAGGCACGGAAAAAAGGGAACTGACGTCTGCACGTCAATGAGGGCTTCTTATTGCCTGGATGACGTCATACGGCGTCGCGTGGAGCCGGGCAATTGTGACGTCATCGTCGACGTGCAGAGCTAGAAGAAAATTTCCAATGAAGCTGGCGCGAGGGGGAGAATTCTTTAGATGAGGAATCCACAGGTAGGTGTATCCATCAGAAGTGTATCCATCAGAAGTAATGTTTTGTTTTACCATACAAAGTGATGTGTAAAAAGGAAAGGACGTACATTATGATTAAACGTGCAATTGTTAGCATGCTGGTCTTTGTCCATTCCCAGAGGAGCACGTTCTAAAAAATATTTTTCACAACTATGCTTTCAACTTGCTAGGCATCATAGTGATAAGGAGGCCAATGACTGGTAAGTAGGCCCTTTTTTTAGATTTTTTTTTCTGGGAATGCTAGGGGACGCAGCAAGAGAAATCAACTTGAGCTAACTATAACTGGTGAATTCCAATTATTTTAGTTTAAAACGTTACGGTTTAACTAAAATTTTCACCTAACCTCACTTTCTCTTCCCTGTACAAACCTCCTTGCACCTGCCCAAAGCACTCCAAACCCGCCTTTGAGATTGGCTGCAGGACCTTAAAGAGCCCAAACCCCCCTCCAGCTCAGAAGGGGAGAAGGACTAAATGCTTGGTCTCCTTCTGGGATATTTAAGACTGCCACCACATCCTCACAGCTTATTTATAGAGGCACAGCACTGAAGTTGAATCTTCGCACAAAGCATGGCTCCAGAAGATGCTGTTCTGTGATACACCCTACGAGAGGTCTGGCTAAAACTTTCCTGAGCCACAAATTTATACCCAAACCAAAGGTAGAGCCAATTTTGGCTAGGGTTCTGTAGGTCAGGGTTGGGTGTGGTATTGTAATCACTGAACTATTTTACTTACAAATGTCCAGTCCCCACCAACCCCTGTAGACAGTGCTACCCCAAGACAGGCACAAGCCTGCCCAGCAAAAATAACCACCACCCCACAAGCCTTCCCACTGCCACTTTTTGCCTGTTCAGAGGAAATGGAAAATGTCAGCATTTGTTCCCTAGAATCTGTGAAAACTGCCTGTAAAAGGACCTCATATTACGGGGTCTGAGCAGTTATCCCCCATTCCAGGGAAAACCTCTTAACTAGCCGACACTGATGCACCGATTCTATCCAGAATTGTAGCCAAACCAAACCAAATTCCATAATACCCATAATGAGGGTCGCAGGATGCAGCTGGAGAAAATATAACCGCTATCTGGGCTTCCCCCCTTGTTCAGCAATTATTATGCCTCACTACTCTCGAAGCACCAACCCCCACTCATATAAACTGGGCCCCACCAATAAGTTTGTGAACCTGGCTTCCATGCTGCTCATACACACTGACGTTCACTGTACTGACCATACTGGCAGAGCTTCCCTATACCTAACCCTTGCACACACTCACACCATCAATCCCCCAACAGCCCAGAAACATAAAGAAACACACACACAGAATACAAGCAAACACATATGCCAAACTCGCACACATACTATACACCCACAGGCACCTACACACACCATGAACACATTCCACAAGCCTCCCGCATACACAAGCATGCCTAACACCAACACACACACACAGACACACTATACACACATACGCACATACACAATAGAACCACAAATACATACGCGGAAGCACACACATGCACACATTATTCACACACAAAGGCGAGCACGTAAAAAAACATTCTGTGCATTACACATTCAACTCAACACTGGCTCGGCTCCTTTGATGTATGCCGCCACTAAAGGTTCATACTCTAATCAAATGTACACTTTGAGTGCAGTCTGCTGGGCTTACCACGGAAAGAGCTGAACATTATTTCCATTAAGGTTTTGCTGAGCTGTTCACACTTTCCCACCTCACTCTGTGTTTGCGCAAATAAACACAGTATCCCCCTAACATTATTCTGCCCTGATAACTCAATCAGTGTTTAGGAGCCATGACCAGGAGCTGAAGGAGAGGAGGGGTGCTTTACATATAATAATGAGCAGAGGCAGGGAAGGACCTGCTGATTGCTACCACTTTCATGGGACTTCACGTGGAAAATACTATACATAAATATTGTAGGAAAGAGGCAGTGCTCGAGAATCCCACAGAAACAAAGCCACAGGTATACATACCTCTTCCCACGCCATATACACGAAGGCACACATATAAGCACATCAGGGGCACGCACACTCAAACATAATTACACACACAGAAGTCACGCTTATTGCTGTGCAGCCTCATGCATGAAACCGGCAGCTTAACCCATTAGAACCCCGGCAGTTGCTGTGCACTTCAACCACCATTACTGCCGTTGGGCTTCAGTTTTTAAGAATGCAAATAAATAAAAATTAGGCAGGCTAGATGTAGGAAGTTGGCTCTGTATGTACTATTTCAAAGTAAGAAATAGCATGCACAGAGTCCAAGGGTTCCCCTTAGAGGTAAGATAGTGGCAAAAAGAGATAATTCTAATGCTCTATTTTTTGGTAGTGTGGTTGAGCAGTAGGCTTATCAGAGGGTGGTGTTAAGCATTTGTTGTACATACACACAGGCAATAAATGAGGAACACACACTCAAAGACAATTCCAGGCCAATAGGTTTTTGTATAGAAAAATATATTTTCTTTTCCACAGGTTCAAGATTTACAATCAATACTTTAAATGAAAGGTATTTCACTCAGGGATCTTAGGAACTTTGAATCAACAATATAACATGTACAGTTTTGGGAAAAAATGGCAATCAGCTATTTTAAAACTAGACACAGTGCAAAATTCAACAGTTACTGGGGAAGTACGTATTTCGTTAGTTTTCAGGTAAGTAAAGCACTTACAGGGTTCAGGTTTGGGTCCAAGGTAGCCCACCGTAGGGTGTTCAGAGCAACCCCAAAGTTACCACACCAGCAGCTCAGGGCCGGTCAGGTGCAGAGTTCAAAGTTGTGCACAAAACGCATAGACTTCAATGGAGAAGGGGGTGCCCCGGTTCCGGTCTGCCAGCAGGTAAGTACCCGCGACTTCGGAGGGCAGACCAGGGGGGTTTGGTAGGGCACCGGGGGGGACACAAGTCAGCACAAAAAGTACACCCTCAGCGGCACAGGGGCGGCCGGGTGCAGAGTGCAAACAAGCATCAGGTTTGCAATTGGTTTCAATGGGAGACCCAGGGGTCTCGTCAGCGAAGCAGGCAGGCGAGGGGGGGCTCCTCGGGGTAGCCACCACCTGGGCAAGGGAGAGGGCCACCTGGGGGTCGCCTCTGCACTGGAGGTCGAATCCTTCAGGTCCTGGGGGCTGCGGGTGCAGTGTCTTTACCAGGCGTCGGGTACTTTAAAGCAGGCAGTCGCGGTGAGGGGGAGCCTCTGGATTCCCTCTGCAGGCGTCGCTGGGGGGGCTCAGGGGGGTCAACTCTGGCTACTCACGGGCTCGCAGTCGCTGGGGAGTCCTCCCTGTAGTGTTGTTTCTCCGCAAGTCGAGCCGGGGGCGTCGGGTGCAGAGTGGAAAGTCTCACGCTTAAGGCGGGAAAAGTGGAGTCCTTTTAAAGTTGTTTCTTTGTTGAAAGTTTGCAGTCTTTGTGGAACAGGGCCACTGTCCTCGGGAGTTTCTTGGTCCTTTTAGATGCAGGGTAGTCCTCTGAGACTTCAGAGGTCGCTGGACCCTGGGGGACGTGTCGCTGTTGCAGTTTTTCTTGAAGTGGGGAGACAGGCCGGTAGGGCTGGGGCCAAAGCAGTTGGTGTCTCCGTCTTCTCTGCAGGGCTTCAGGTCAGCAGTCCTTCTTCGTCTTCAGGTTGCAGGAATCTGATTTCCTAGGTTCTCGGGAGCCCCTAAATACTGAATTTAGGGGTGTGTTTAGGTCTGGGAGGGCAGTAGCCAATGGCTACTGTCCTTGAGGGTGGCTACAACCTCTTTGTGCCTCCTCCCTGAGGGGAGGGGGGCACATCCCTAATCCTATTGGGGGAATCCTCCAAAATCAAGATGGAGGATTTCTACAGGCAGGGGTAACCTCAGCTCAGGACACCTTAGGGGCTGTCCTGACTGGTGGGTGACTACTCCATGTTTTTCTCCTTATCTCCCCTGGACTTGCCGCCAAAAGTGGGGGCTGTGTCTAGGGGGCGGGCATCTCCACTAGCTGGAGTGCCCTGGGGCATTGTAACACGAAGCCTGAGCCTTTGAGGCTCATTGCTAGGTGTCACAGTTCCTGCAGGGGGGAGGTGTGAAGCACCTCCACCCAGAGCAGGCTTTTGTTTCTGTCCTCAGAGAGCACAAAGGCCCTCACCACATGGGGTCAGAAACACGTCTCTCAGCAGCAGGCTGGCACAGACCAGTCAGTCCTGCACTGAACAACTGGGTAAAATACAGGGGGCATCTCTAAGATGACCTCTGTGTGCATTTTTTAATAAATCCAACACTGGCATCAGTGTGGGTTTATTATTCTGAGAAGTTTGATGCCAAACTTCCCAGTATTCAGTGAAGCCATTATGGAGCTGTGGAGTTCGTTTTTGACAGACTCCCAGACCATATACTCTTATGGCTTCCCTGCACTCACAATGTCTAAGGTTTTGCTTAAAAGTGTTCTTTCCCTAAAACTGTACCTTTGTTTCCACAATTGGCACACCCTGGCATCCAGGTAAGTCCTTTGTAACTGGTACCCCTGGTACCAAGGGCCCTGATGCCAGGTAAGGTCTCTAAGGGCTGCAGCATGCTTTATGCCACCCTGGGGACCCCTCACTTAGCACAGACACACTGCTTGCCAGCTTGTGTGTGCTAGTGGGGAGAAAATGACTAAGTCGACATGGCACTCCCCTCAGGGTGCCATGCCAACCTCACACTGCCTATGGCATAGATTAGTCACCCCTCTAGCAGGCCTTACAGCCCTAAGGCAGGGTGCACTATACCATAGGTGAGGGCATAGGTGCATGAGCACTATGCCCCTACAGTGTCTAAGCAAAACCTTAGACATTGTAAGTGCAGGGTAGCCATAAGAGTATATGGTCTGGGAGTCGGTCATACACGAACTCCACAGCACCATAATGGCTACACTGAAAACTGGGAAGTTTGGTATCAAACTTCTCAGCACAATAAATGCACACTGATGCCAGTGTACATTTTATTGTGAAATACACCCCAGAGGGCATCTTAGAGATGCCCCCTGAAAACATACCCGACTTCCAGTGTGGGCTGACTAGTTTTGCCAGCCTGCCACACACCAGACATGCTGGCCACATGGGGAGAGTGCCTTTGTCACTCTGTGGCTAGTAACAAAGCCTGTACTGGGTAGAGGTGCTTCTCACCTCCCCCTGCAGGAACTGTAACACCTGGCGGTGAGCCTCAAAGGCTCACCCCCTTTGTTACAGCGCCACAGGGCACTTAAGCTAGTAGAGATGCCCGCCCCCTCCGGCCACGGCCCCACTTTTGGCGGCAAGGACGGAGGAGATAATGAGAAAAACAAGGAGGAGTCACTGGCCAGTCAGGACAACCCCTAAGGTGTCCTGAGCTGAGGTGACTCTGACTTTTAGAAATCCTCCATCTTGCAGATGGAGGATTTCCCCAATAGGATTAGGGATGTGCCCCCCTCCCCTCAGGGAGGAGGCACAAAGAGGGTGTAGCCACCCTCAGGGCTAGTAGCCACTGGCTACTAACCCACCAGACCTAAACACACCCCTAAATTTAGTATTTAGGGGCCCACAGAACCAAGCAAGATAGATTGCTGCAATCTGAAGACAAAGAATGACTGCTGAACTGAAGCCCTGCAGAGAACACAGAGACACCAACTGCTTTGGCCCCAGCACTACCGGCCTGTCTCCCCACTTCAAGAAAAACTGCAACAGCGACGCGTCACCCAGGGTCTAGTGACCTCTGAAGCCTCAGAGGACTACCCTGCATTTAAAAGGACCAAGAACTCCCAAGGACAGCGGCCCTGTTCCAAAGAAACTGCAACTCTGCAACAAAGAAGCAACTTTTAAAGCCGGAAGCGTGAGACTTTCCACTCTGCACCTGACGCCCCCGGCTCGACCTGCGGAAAACTAACACTACATGGAGGACTCCCTGGCGACTGTGAGCCCGTGAGTAGCCAGAGTTGACCCCCCTGAGCCCCCACAGTTACGCCTGCAGAGGGAATCCAGAGGTTCCCCCTGACCGCGACTGCCTGCTTCAAAGAACCCGACACCTGGTAAACACACTGCACCCGCAGCCCCCAGGACCTGAAGGATCCGATGTCCAGTGCAGGAGTGACACCCAGGAGGCCCTCTACCTAGCCCAGGTGGTGGCTAGCCCGAGGAGCCCCCTCCTTGCCTGCCTGCATCGCTGAAGAGACCCCCGGGTCTCCCATTGAAACCTATTGCAAACCCGACGCCTGTTTGCACTCTGCACCCGGCCGCCCCCGTGCCGCTGAGGGTGTACTTTTTTGGGCTGACTTGTGTCCCCCCCTGGTGCCCTACAAAACCCCCCTGGTCTGCCCTCCGAAGTCGCGGGTACTTACCTGCTGGCAGACTGGAACCGGGGCACCCCTTCTCAATTGAAGCCTATGTGTTTTGGGTACCACTTTGGCCTCTGCACCTGACCGGCCCTGAGCTGTTGGTGTGGTAACTTTGGGGTTGCCTTGAACCCCCAACGGTGGGCTACCTTGGACCCAACTTTGAACCCTGTAGGTGGTTTACTTACCTGCAAAACTAACAAATACTTACCACCTCCAGGAACTGTTGAAAATTGCACTGTCTAGTTTTAAAATAGCTTATTGCCATTTTTGCCAAAACTGTACATGCTATTTTGCTCTTTCAAGGTTCCCATGATATCTAAGTGAAGTACCTTTCATTTGAAGTATTGACTGTGAATCTTGAACCTGTGGTTCTTAAAATAAACTAAGAAAATATATTTTTCTATACAAAAACCTATTGGCCTGGAATTGTCTTTGAGTGTGTGTTCCTCATTTATTGCCTGTGTGTGAACAACAAATGCTTAACACTACCCTCTGATAAGCCTACTGCTCGACCACACTACCACAAAATAGAGCATTAGAATTATCTCTTTTTGCCACTATCTTACCTCTAAGGGGAACCCTTGGACTCTGTACCTGCTATTTCTTACTTTGAAATAGTACATACAGAGCCAACTTCCTACAGGCCTCAACACAAAATTGTCATGTTTCAAGTAGATGATGATGCCCTTAATATCGTGGATTGTGGGAAATCATCTTTCCTCATTCTACTCGACCTTGCCATAAAGTTTTATCATCACATTATGCTTGATACTCTAGTAACACACCGAGAGCTGAAGGCACTGTATTGAAATGGTTTGCCTCATTTCAGCAACGGTAAAGTAATATATATGGACAATCAGGCATGAAGTACACTGCACCGTCTGACAATCTGTTCCATCATTGCTCTCATTTTGTTCAACCTTAACATGGAGCCATTGGTGGACCTCCTTAAGGATCTTTACATCAATGATGACACTCAGATTTACCTTAGAATAAACTCTACAGATGAGGTGTTTTTTCTTGCTAAATATCTTGAGCAAATCAACTAGAAGATGGCACTACAGAAACTGAAAGTCAACCACTCCAAAACTGGATTTTTCCTGATATCTCCGTCCCAGGAAAGCTCGACAAAAGTACACTATACTACCTCCCTCAAGATGTTAGGAATTTCACCCACAGTCCTTAAAAAGGCAACATCGTTTGATGTCATGCTTGAAAACATGCCTCATCTTCAGTAACATATAAAAATATTAAGGGAGTCCAGTAACAACAGACTATGCCATAAACATTTAACCCCTTCAGTGCCCAGGACTTAATGGTTACGTCCTGAGGCACAGTGCTGCTGTGCCCAGGACGTAACCATTACGTCCTGTGCACAGAGCCCAGAGGGAGCGCTAGCGCTCCCTCTGTGGGGTTCCCCCCCACCCCCCCCAAGTCAGGGATGGAAGGGGAAGCCCTTCCCCCCCATCCCGACCCCCCCAACCCCCCCTGTGACGTCAGCGTGCGAGCGCGCGCTGATTAGTCACAGGGTCTCCCCCATCGCGCTGGAAGCAGAGCTTCCAGCGCGATTGAAAGAGAAATGCTTTTGCATGGGGGGGGGGTAGGGGGTAGGGGGGGGAAAATTATTTTAGGCCATCTCTGCCCTCCCTGGGGGCAGATCGGCCTATTGGTATTAGGCCGATCAACCCCCAGGGGGGGCAGAAACCTCTAGGCGCCAGGTCACATTTTTTTTTTGTGTTTTTTTTTGTTGTTTGTTTGGTTTTTTTTAGAGATGGGGAGCGACCCATCAGGCAAGGGTCGCTCCGCTGGGGGGCAAATTGTATTTAGACCATTTCTGCCCCCCTTGGGGATAGATTGGTCGATTTTAGGTCAATCTGCAACCACTAGGCACCGGGGATTCGTTTTTTGGCGCCAATGTCACGCAGGGGGAGCGACCCCGTAGGCAAGGGTCGCTCCTGGTGGGGGGGTGGGGGTTGGGGATGCAAATTTATCTTAGGCCATTTCTGCCCCCCCTGGGGGCAGATCGGCCTATTATTAGGCCGATCTGCCACCAGGGGGGGGCAGAAACCTCTAGGCGCCAGGGCAATTTTTTTTTGTGTGTTTTTTTTTTTTATGTTTGTTTTTTTAGAGATGGGGAGCGACCCATCAGGCAAGGGTCGCTCCCCTGGGGGGCAAACTATGTTTAGACTATTTCTGCCCCCCTTGGGGGCAGATTGGTCGATTTTAGGTCAATCTGCCCCCAAGGGGGCAGAAACCACTAGGCACCGGGGATTTGTTTTTTGGCGCCAATGTCACGCAGGGGAAGCGACCCCGTAGGCAAGGGTTTGAGGGGGTGGGGGGTCAAATTTATTTTAGGGCATTTCCCCCCCCCCCCTGGGGCCGGCTGAGCTAGAGGCCAAAATCCACAGGTAGGCACTTTGCAAAAAACACCTCTGTTTTCTGTGAAAAAATATGTTGTGTCCACGTTGTGTTTTGGGCCATTTCCTTTCGTGGGCGCTAGGCCTACCCACACAAGTGAGGTACCATTTTTATGGAGAGACTTAGGGGAACGCTGGGTGGAAGGAAATTTGTGGCTCCTCTCAGATTCCAGAACTTTCTGTCACCGAAATGAGAGGAAAAAGTGTTTTTTGGCCAGATTTTGATGTTTGCAAAGGATTCTGGGTAACAGAACCTGGTCAGAGCCCCGCAAATCACCCCATCTTGGATTCCCCTAGGTCTCTAGTTTTCAAAAATGCGCTGGTTTGCTAGGTTTCCCCAGGTGCCGGCTGAGCTAGAGGCCAAAATCCACACGTAGGCACTGTTTTCTATGAAAAAATGTGATGTGTCCACGTTGTGTTTTGGGCCATTTCCTGTCGCGAGCGCTAGGCCTACCCACACAAGTGATGTATCATTTTTATTGGGAGACGTGGGGGAACGCTGGGTGGAAGGAAATTTGTGGCTCCTCTCAGATTCCAGAACTTTCTGCCACAGAAATGTGAGGAACATGTGTTTTTTTATGCAAATTTTGAGGTTTGCAAAGGATTCTGGGTAACAGAACCTGGTCCGAGCCACACAAGTCACCCCATCTTGGATTCCCCTAGGTCTCTAGTTTTCAGAAATGCACAGGTTTGGTAGGTTTCCCTAGGTGGCGGCTGAGCTACAGGCCAAAATCTACAGGTAGGCACTTTGCAAAAAACACCTCTGTTTTCCTTCAAAAATTTGGATGTGTCCACGTTGCGCTTTGGGGCGTTTCCTGTCGCTTGCGCTAGGCCTACCCACACAAGTGAGGTATCATTTTTATCGGGAGACGTGGGGGAACGCTGGGTGGAAGGAAATTTGTGGCTCCTCTCAGATTCCAGAACTTTCTACCACAGAAATATGAGGAACATGTGTTTTTTTAGCCAAATTTTGAGGTTTGCGAAGGATTCTGGGTAACAGAACCTAGTCCGAGCCACACAAGTCACCCCATCTTGGATTCCCCTAGGTCTCTAGTTTTCAGAAATGCACAGGTTTGGTAGATTTCCCTAGGTGGCGGCTGAGCTACAGGCCAAAAGCTACAGGTAGGCACTTTGCAAAAAACACCTTTGTTTTCCTTCAAAAATTTGGATGTGTCCACGTTGCGCTTTGGGGCGTTTCCTGTCGCGGGCGCTACGCCTACCCACACAAGTGAGGTATCATTTTTATCAGGAGACGTGGGGGAAGGCTGGGTGGAAGGAAATTTGTGGCTCCTCTCAGATTCCAGAACTTTCTGCCACAGAAATGTGAGGAACATGTGTTTTTTTAGCCAAATTATGAGGTTTGCAAAGGATTCTGGGTAACAGAACCTGGTCCGAGCCACACAAGTCACCCCATCTTGGATTCCCCTAGGTCTCTAGTTTTCAGAAATGTACAGGTTTGGTAGGTTTCCCTAGGTGGCGGCTGAGCTACAGGCCAAAATCTACAGGTAGGCACTTTGCAAAAAACACCTCTGTTTTCCTTAAAAAATTTGGCTGTGTCCACGTTGCGCTTTGGGGCGTTTCCTGTCGCGGGCGCTAGGCCTACCCACACAAGTGAGGTATCATTTTTATCGGGAGACGTGGGGGAACGCTGGGTGGAAGGAAATTTGTGGCTCCTCTCAGATTCCAGAACTTTCTGCCACAGAAATGTGAGGAACATGTGTTTTTTTAGCCAAATTTTGAGGTTTGCAAAGGATTCTGGGTAACAGAACCTGGTCCGAGCCACACAAGTCACCCCATCTTGGATTCCCCTTGGTCTCTAGTTTTCAGAAATGCACAGGTTTGGTAGGTTTCCCTAGGTGGCGGCTGAGCTACAGGCCAAAATCTACAGGTAGGCACTTTGCAAAAAACACCTCTGTTTTCCTTCAAAAATTTGGCTGTGTCCACGTTGCGCTTTGGGGCGTTTCCTGTCGCGGGCGCTAGGCCTACCCACACAAGTGAGGTATCATTTTTATCGGGAGACGTGGGGGAACGCTGGGTGGAAGGAAATTTGTGGCTCCTCTCAGATTCCAGAACTTTCTGCCACAGAAATGTGAGGAACATGTGTTTTTTTAGCCAAATTTTGAGGTTTGCAAAGGATTCTGGGTAACAGAACCTGGTCCGAGCCACACAAGTCACCCCATCTTGGATTCCCCTAGGTCTCTAGTTTTCAGAAATGCACAGGTTTGGTAGGTTTCCCTAGGTGGCGGCTGAGCTACAGGCCAAAACCTACAGGTAGGCACTTTGCAAAAAACACCTCTGTTTTCCTTCAAAAATTTGGATGTGTCCACGTTGCGCTTTGGGGCGTTTCCTGTCGCGGGCGCTAGGCCTACCCACACAAGTGAGGTATCATTTTTATCGGGAGACGTGAGGGAACGCTGGGTGGAAGGAAATTTGTGGCTCCTCTCAGAATCCAGAACTTTATGCCACAGAAATGTGAGGAACATGTATTTTTTTAGCCAAATTTTGAGGTTTGCAAAGGATTCTGGGTAACAGAACCTGGTCCGAGCCACACAAGTCACCCCATCTTGGATTCCCCTGGGTCTCTAGTTTTCAGAAATGCGCAGGTTTGGTAGGTTTCCCTAGGTGGCGGCTAAGCTAGAGGCCAAAATCTACAGGTAGGCATTTTGCTAAAAACAGCTCTGTTTTCTGTGATGTGTCCACGTTGTGTTTTGGGGCATATCCTGTTGCGGGCGCTAGGCCTACCCACACAAGTGAGGTATCATTTTTATCGGGAGACTTGGGGGAACATAGAATAGCAAAACAAGTGTTATTGCCCCTTGTTTTTCTCTACATTTTTCCCTTCCAAATGTAAGACAGTGTGTAAAAAAGACGTCTATTTGAGAAATGCCCTGTAATTCACATGCTAGTATGGGCACCCCGGAATTCAGAGATGTGCAAATAACCACTGCTTCTCAACACCTTATCTTGTGCCCATTTTGGAAATACAAAGGTTTTCTTGATAGCTATTTTTTACTCTTTATATTTCAGCAAATGAATTGCTGTATACCCAGCATAGAATGAAAACCCACTGCAGGGTGCAGGTCATTTATTGGCTCTGGGTACCTAGAGTTCTTGATGAACCTACAAGCCCTATACATCCCCACAACCAGAAGAGTCCAGCAGACGTAACGGTATATAGCTTTCGAAAATCTGACATTGCAGGTAAATGTTACAGAGTAAAACGTAGAGAAAAAGTGATGTTTTTTTCACCTCAATTTCAATATTTTTCTTTTTCAGTTGTTATTTTCTGTAGGAAACCCTTGTAGGATCTACACAAATTACCCCTTGCTGAATTCAGACTTTTGTCTACTTTTCAGAAATGTTGTGGTTTCTGGGATCCAGCATTGGTTTCATGCCCATTTCTGTCACTGACTGGAAGGAGGCTGAAAGCACAAAAAATCGTAAAAATGGGGTATGTCCCAGTAAAATGCCACAATTGTGTTGAAAAATTGGGTTTTCTGATTCAAGTCTGCCTGTTCCTGAAAGCTGGGAAGCTGGTGATTTTAGCACCGTAAACCCTTTGTTGATGCCCTTTTCAGGGGAAAAACCACAAGCCTTCTTCTGCAGCCCATTTTTCCCATTTTTTTGAAAAAAACGAAATTTTCACTGTTTTTTGGCTAATTTCTTGGCCTCCTTCTGGGGAACCCACAAAGTCTGGGTATCTCTAGAATCCCTAGGATGTTGGAAAAAAAGGACGCAAATTTGGCGTGGGTAGCTTATGTGAACAAAAAGTTATGAGGGCCTAAGCGCGAACTGCTCCAAATAGCCAAAAAAAGGCTCGGCACAGGAGGGGGAAAAGGCCTGGCAGCGAAGGGGTTAAATAATGTACTGGAATGCAAGCACTAAAGAGAGTAGTGACCAGGAATTAGCTCTAAATGAAAAAGACTATAACAACACCCTCCTAACAGGCCTCATTGAAGGCCTGATTTAGTGTTTGGCGGGTAGATACTGCATTACAATATCCTCCACCACCTTATTACAAGGGAATTATGTTGTAATGCTTTTGTAATAAGGCAGACGGGATATCCGCCACGTTTGTGACAAGATTACCAGTCCTCCACCTCTAAATTGGGATGTTGGCGGCTGATGCTACGACATGCGTAGACTTTATTTGGCAGTGCTTCCATTACTTTGGTTATTTCTCTTTTTCATATATTCATCATGTACTCCTCGGCAGCAGGTCTGGTTGTGAGTAGTGCACGAGCTGTAAAGTGCATATCACCCTTGTATTAAAACAGATTCGCTGGTTTCCACCTCATTTAACCCTGTGAGTCTTGTGCCCAGACTAGCAATCCATCTGTCCCTTCACTGCTGTGCTCGTGCTGCTAACCTGTGCTCTGCGCAGAACTGCCCTCTTGTGCACTTGCATGTAAGTAGACACTCTGTTGTATATATGCTCTGTTTGTAGTGTGGTACGGCCTCCGACGCCCCTCGGTTGCACTCCACAAAACTATGTAATTCAATAAATAAATACAGTTAAGCTCGAA
The DNA here is from genome assembly GCF_031143425.1 of Pleurodeles waltl. NCBI lineage: Eukaryota > Metazoa > Chordata > Amphibia > Caudata > Salamandridae > Pleurodeles > Pleurodeles waltl. The sequence continues at coordinate 315,447,055 of NC_090442.1, read as the reverse complement.
GTCCTGAGCACAGCCAAGATAATGGTGGCCAGACAACCTCATAAGGACTTTACAGCAGTAATTTAAATCTCTCGAAAACAAAATACAGTTTATAACTAGTCCTCTAGAGGCGGTCAACGCGCATGTCTAGAACAAAGTACAGACTAGAGTTAAAAGGAAATCAGAATACACAAGGGCAATCAGGTCTGAAAACTGCCCCGTCCTGGGTTTATGTTTTACGCCATCCAGAACGCGTCCATGGTGTGCTTAAGCGAACAAAGAGCTGTAGGAATGTTTTGTTTGGTGACAAAACAGATGGGAACCTTGGTGATAGGGCAGCGAACATGAGTATCTTTACTACAGTGGGGACATAATTGCAGGTGTCATTTTATAGGTCATTAACTAAAATGCACGCAGGCTTGTTAGAGGGAATGTTAGAGTTCCACGTGTATTCACAGAAGCAATTATTGACTGCTTAAAATGCCTTCCATTCGGTGTATATTTAAGCACTTTACCAAACACTACCTAACATCTTTGCATTTCGATGGTTAATGTAGAGGTAAACAAATGTTTTGTAAGTCAATCGATGGGTTATGAAAATAAAAAAAAATCTCATTGTGTAATTTAAAAAAATATTTGTTTGCAATACCAAGCAGAATACGATTACTATTCGTGGCTGTCCTTCCACAATAGCATTGTCATTTCCTCCCGCCAATATTTATTGAATGAAATGAGCAGTCGCTGAAAGATGTAAATGTAGTTATTTTTCTACTATCAAAAGAATAGTATTGTGATTACCAATTGAGAAAGTTATTAAAGAAGATAAGGGATCGCGGCTGAGCTCTGTGTGTAGCACGTGGGTCTCGCGTGCGGGGGGCTCAGCCATTCATAGTGAATGGGTCGGAAACAAGAGTAGAATATAGTTGGGTAAACTGTTGATTATAGAGCATAACATTAAACAGTGGTGCCAAGCGTCTTCTTAAAATTAATTATTAGTATATAACCCGTGTATTTCGTACGTGTAATTAATGTAATTTGATGCAGCGTCTGAATTTCTCGTACCTTGCTAACGATGTCTGGCAGCATATCACCGACGTTGCTTTCTGTATTTTTTAAGTGCTACCGCCTTCCAGCTTTCAATTTAAGACGGTTAGCCGCAGCCGTCCACTCCAGTTTTTTAAATTCACAGCGCAGGAAGTGTGGCCTCCGCCACCCCCACAGACACCCTTCGCTCCACTGCAGACGCTGTGGGAGAATTTTCTCTCATGGCACCTGTGTAGCTGTTGTTCATTGCGTGTTCCAGTTGCCACGCAGGAGCGTACAGCACTGACAAGACAGACCTCGGTGACATTTCTGTTTGTCCCTTTAGCCACGATGGGTTCCTACAAAGAAATCGTACTCTTTCCACGCCCACAATACCGAGACAAATGATGCCTGTGGCTCAACGCAGAATGGAAGCCCTTTCAGTCAGTCAGCTTCTATTCTAACTTGAATACAATGCTGTAGCCCAACACTGACCCTAGATAGAAATAGCGTACACAAACATGCCTATTGTGGATCCTATTACAAGAATACCCCAATAATGGTTCGCTAATGAAGCCTCTTGACTGGAGTTACCTGACACCACTGCCGCAGGTCCAGTGTATGCTTGGTGTTTTATTCAATGAACGTCCATTCATATCACCCGGCCAGTGAACACGTGAACTAAAACAAACATGGATTACAACCTGACTGAATATGCAGTGTGGGATGATTTACCTCTCATCGTTGCTACAGCCACATCTGTTTTGGCGGCAGAATTAAAGGCGAGGAACAGTTTGTTTTTTATAATAAAAACTATCGTCACCACCAAATTTATATTTGTGTTTGATAGCAAATCAAAACAATGAGATAATGACTAGACACATGGCATTGTAGGTGTGAGATTTCCAGAAGCCACTAAAGTGTTCTCATAAGACGATGCTCCAAATTCCAGAGAAAAGAAAAAAGAAAAAAAGATTCCTATCAAAGAGTGGAACAAAATGTTGGGCAAATAAATACCGTAAGTGGAAATCAAACTAGAACTGCAACGGTGGAGTACAGGATGTACAATTAAGGAAGGGAGGATGGAAGGCATCCTGGGAGGAGCTTCTCTAAGTGAGGGGTGATCTGTAAGGCACACTTTATACTGGAGGGCTGATGAGTATTACATCATTTGCGCTACTGCATTACATCCTACACATGTCCAGACACACATAATTAATTTGCTCATGTGCAAAATTGAGGTTTTTTCCCAGGCCTGTACTATGGCACATTAGGTAACGTGTCTTGTGATTCTGGACCTAAATGTCCAGGAGGCCAAGAATTCTTTCATGGCGAGAAACGAAGTTTGTTCCACGTCAGACAGAAAAACCCCAGGGTAACTCATCATGAGAAATACTTATAACAGTTTAAAAAACAAAACCAAACTAAGCTATATCTTTCGTAGAGCATGTTACATAGAGCCTATGTAAAGGAGCAGACATTGACATAGGATTTCAATAATGATTCAGTGGGGTCCCCAGGTTCCAGTAATGATAAAGTGGGGTCCAAAGAAGTCAAAAGGATGGAAGCCACTGGCATAGAACTTGAACAAAACCTAGAAAAAAATAAGTAAACGGAAGGGTTGGAAGTAACGTATTATCTGCAACGCAGCTCGTGGTAACTTCAATGAGGCTGTGAGGAAATGCACTGGGGTTGACCAGCTGCAGTAGGCACCAAAATCTGCATGTTATTCCACGTTATACAGGACAAAACAATAATTGCATGCCATTTACCGCATCTGATGAATTACAAAACAGGACAGGGGAATTTCGATGAGTGTGATAAACAGGCTTCTCATAAGGAGGGTCCAAGTGTCTCATAAGGAAACTTTAGATTTTTTCATAAAAGATTTCCACTTTCTCCCATTGATTAATATGAAACGGTTTACTTCTATTATTTTTCATGGGGGTACCTTTACAACTTGAACCCCTTTGCCAGTTTTCTTAATTTTCATGGCGTTCTATCATAATAAATCATACTACTTAATACTTAAATAATCTTTATTGCAAGATTTGTAAAAAAAAACATTGAAATTCTATACAATACATAGTAAAATACTAAAAAGAAAAGTAAGGAGAGAATAAAAGGGATTTGTTTCCACAAAGCAGACATAGCGCCTAGGTTGTCGCAGTGGTGTAGAAAAATTGTACGGATAAAGTATTGGAGAGGTAAAAAGAACCTGGGGTGGTGTCCAATCAATAAGTAATATCACAAAATAAAATGATGGATGGAGTGTTGAAACTTTTCAAACTCTCAGCCCCAGTCATAGATCTGGGTTTAATCCATCGTTATTTTGCTTGCCACATCACCCCAGTTCAGACCCAGCTATATGCAAATCAGTCTTGACCCTGCTCCTATGGGAGCAGTCAAGCCCGAACTGCTAAGCCAGGTCCTCCCTGGGCAGGATTCAAGCATCCTGCGACCGGTTTCAGGGTATCACCCTTCATCAGCCAGCCAGCTTGAATCCAGAGGTGCAGCAAGCACGAGACCCACATCTGGGCATACCCTAGCCACTTAGGGCGCACAAGACAATATCACAAAATAAAATAATGGATGGAGTGTTAAAACTTTTCAAACACTCACCCCCAGTCACAGATCTGGGTTTAATCCATTGTTATTTTGCTTGCCACGTCACCCCAGTTCAGACCCGGCTATATGCAAATCAGTCTTGACCCTGAAACCAGTCCCAGGATGGTTGTTTCTGGTCCAGGGAGGACCTGGCTTGGCAGTTTGGGCTGGACTATTCCCATGAGGAACAGGGTCAAGACTGATTTGCATATGGCTGGGTCCAAACTGAGGTGGCATGGTGAGCAAAAGAACAATGCGTTAAACCCAGATCTGTGACTGGGGATGTGTTTGCATTTTTCAGCACTCCGTCCATCATCCTTTTGTGTTGCACTCAATAAGCAGACAATAAGAGAATCATATAAAAAAATTCAATCAGAATTAAAAACACAAATCAAGTCTGCATCCATGAACGATGTAACGAAGTGCAGAGATGTAAGTGCAAAAAATGCTATATATAATAAAAGACTAGGAGTACTGTAACAAAAAGTGCCAAGGCCACAGGTAAGACATCTAGGAACATTTAGCCAACTATTAATGCAACGGATACAAAGTGAGAGAAAAGAAGCAGGAAATAAAAATAAACAATTGTCTCATCCTATATTGTCACCCCAAGCCATTTCCACCTCGTAAGCCTCGGCCCAATTTTTTCTTAAACCTTGAGAAAAATTGCACCAAAGCACTGAGCAACCGTGTGTCAGATGGCTCAAAACAATGCCTCCCTGAAGGACCTGATACCTCATGCGTTCCAAGGTCGCCGAAGGATCTCCAGTCGATCTCCCATTAGGGAAGGGCACAGGCAGAGTACTTGAACTATATCTTGCTGGCACCGGAGGCAAAACCGACAGAGCTTGCACACCCCTGATCTTTTCCATGCAGGCTACGGGTTAAGATCGGCAGTAGGTAGTCTATGAAGCGAGAGGATGCCCTAACAAACACAATAGAGTGTGGGGGAAATGGGAGAACACACTGATTAGCTAACCTGTTTGCGATAATTGAACTCACCAAAAATGCCCCAATCCCCGACAGGGCCTGCGGTAAGGGGGGGAAGGGGACTGTTCAGAGTCACAACATCATATGTTCAGGGAACCGTGCTTTAGTTACTTTATCATTCAGCCAATTTTTATTGATTATTGCAATACTGAGGATGTACATACAATGTTTATTGAGCCCTTGGGGACTGACAGGACAAGGGAAGTATTCAGGTTAATGGTGCCATGTTATCTATGTTTGTATTTGCATTTATGTTTTCCATTTTGTTTTCTCTAAAACCAATAAAAATTCTTTATTAAAAAAAAAAAAGATTGGAAGTAGACCCAACTTATATTTCATGAAATGGGCCATAGTCCAGTCATTGAAGGGATCGCTTAGGTACCTCTGTGGTTTCAACCATGTATAGCTTTGCAGCATCATACAGCCGTCGGGTCTTTGGGACAAAAAGTCCTTGTCAGCTAGCAATGAAAGCAGGTGTGAGCTAGCTTTTGTCAGATTTTTAAACTGCTGATTGTTTAGGGGAGGATCCCAAATGTTTGTTAGGCTAAGAGTGTTCTGGGCCTGGAACAAGTAAGCCCTGGCTGGAAGGCGGGTATTTGTTTTCCATTTAGACAACAGAGAATGACCAAGTGAGCCTTCTTTTGCCAGTTTGAGTTTATGTTAGCATATTACAAAGGTCGCCATTCGGGCGATTGACTGCTTGACTATGCCAAACTCCAGCCTGATTTGTGCAGGGGATGAATAAGCATGTAGCTGGAAAATGTGTGTATAAATTATAAGTAGCATTTTATCCAGGATGATACCATCAGGCCTTTTAGGACCTCACTTCTGTAAGCAGGAGTTGGAAGGACCTTTGCTTGAGCTACTTGCAGGATTGGGCCTTCCAATTTTATGTGGAGGGACGCAAAAAATAAATGCCAATGAAATACCTTTTTTCCTGATGTACTCTATTTGGTCCAAAGTACTTGAAGTGTTTCACTACACCTACTCTTTTTTGGTCCAAGACCCACAAAGGTTTGTGTAGTGTAAGGTGATGAATTACAAGGATCTTAGGCCCTCATCACGACCCTGGCGGTCCAAAGACTTGCGGGGCCACTGTGGCGGTGTCACCACCGACGGGCTGTCGGTAAATACCGCCAAATTAGGAGTTTGACGGTTTGGCCGAAGCCAAACCACCATGCCTCCACCCATCCCGCCACATTACCGCTTTCCGCAGGGCTGGAGGTGAGCACCTCCAGCATGGTGGATGGCCTGATACCGCTAGTGGTATCACGAGGCAAGAGACAGCCAACATTTTTCTGACAGTCAAACCGCCAGAAAAGCGAGTGTATCGTAGCGACAGGAATAGGCATTCCTGTCACCAGGATACACTTGCACACACGTCCACATACTCGCACACATGCACTCACACACTTCTACACACAAACAGATCCCCACTCACCCACGCAAATGCAACATACACACCCATTTACACTGATAAACAATCACCATATACACGCACAAATTCATTCCCCCCTCGCCCTCCCCATGCGCATACATACATCACACACACACCCTGCACCGCATACACGCACGCATTCACTCCCCCTCCCCCATGTGCATACATACTTTCAAACACACACACCCTGCACTGCATACACACACGCATTCACTCCCCCTCGCCATGCGCATACATACATTCACACCCCCCTGAACCGCATATACGCACACATTCACTTCCTCATGTGCATACATATATTAACACACAGCCCTGCACCGTATACATGCACAAATTCACTCCCCCTCCCCCATGCGCATACATACATTCACACACACACACCCTGCACCGCATACATGTACTCACTCGCTCTCCCCTTCCACTCACACACTCACCCCTCTCCACGTCTACACACAATCACTCACACACGCAGACACGCACCAACAAACACTCCCCCCACATTCATGACATTCACACACGCACTCAAGCACACACACACACATACACCCCCTCCCCTGTCGGACAATCCACTTACCTCGTTTATCCAGGAGGTTGTCCAGGAGGGAACGGGTCTTGGCGCTTCCACTGTCGGCAGCCCCTCAACATCTGGACACCGCCACACCGTAGTATGGGTTGTAATACGGGGTGGGGTCTCCTTTTGGCGTAGCGGTACCGGTAGTGGTACCACCTCTGCACCGCCGACCACCACACGACTGGTCTCAGAATTCCACCCGATTTCAGGCATAAGTCAGAGATCAGTTGTATTTGGGCAGTCTTAGGACTGCCAGCACTGGCAGTATTTCAATGCCAGTGGCTTCAGTGGCCTTTGGAAAAGACAGCCAAAGTCTTGGCTGAGTAGGCTGAGGTGACATCTGAAAGGTGCTGTAAGCCAGCCTTGGTTTTACTGATCGACTGAATCATCTCTGTACAGTAGGTTTGACAACCAATCCACTATGGTGGGTGAGCATTCACAGAATATAGGGCTGGAGTGAGGTCAGACAAGAACAAGTTAAATATTGATGGGACAAGAACACAGCCCTGCCTGGAGCTCTGGGTGGTGTTGGTAGGCCTAGACAGGCAAGAGCCATCTCCTTTTTTGATTCTGACCCACGTATCAAAGTGTAATAACTCCAGGGCTCTTAGTAAGTCACCCAGAATATTAAAAGGTGCCAGTTTGCGCCAAAGCTTCCCCCTGTTAACCTTATCAAAGGCAGACTTATAGTCAATAAAACCCAAGTATACCAGGTGTTTATTGAGCTTCGCTTGATCAGTAGGTAGGGAATGTGCAAAAATTTTGGCAGAAGTTCCAACATTCTTGGTAAACACTGTTTGGTTTACCAGGATCATGTGATTTGTCTCAGCCCAGTGTTGCAACTTGTCCAGTATGATCCCAACGAATTATTTAGCCTCATTGTCAAATTGGGACCCTTATATCACCGCCTTTGAAGACTGGAGCAAGGATAGAGCCGCGCCATGAGGAGGGGATACAATTTTGCTGCAAGATACTAGCATATAGCCATCCAGAATGCTAGATCTTCCTTACATATTGCAGAAGGGATTCCGCCCAGCCCAGGCGCCCCATCTCTACTGCCCCTGGTGATTTGTTTCTGAACCAAGTCTATTGATTCTATATCCCACAGAGAGTTACAGTCACTGTACTCCACTGGACCGATGAGGGTTGGGTGGGATCCAGGTTGTCCCCCAGAGAGGGGCGGCCTGGCCAGATGAGCCAATGAGTTGAAATGGTCAGACAAATATTCCGAAGAGTTGTTTGACCTAATGTCATAAATAATTTTGTCCAAAAAGAGTTCCATCTTTCCCTTCTGATGTTTTTTAACTCCCTTTTCAGATAATTCTTTGCCACCCTTAGGTTTGTGGTAGTATGGGGTCCATTAGCGATTTTTCAATGGCTCTCCACAGTGTGTTTGTCCTCCTTTTGACGATCCTTGTCGAGTGAGTTGTCATTTGTGATTTCAGCCTCTTTTTAGTTAAAACGGACCATGCATACTGGCTGGCAAATTCCCTTGAAAACCTTTCCTAGGATGTCAATTTATTTTCAACTAGAGAGCCTTAGAGTTCCATTAGTTGTTTGGCTTCTGAGACCAGCCCAGGCAGAGAATCAAGGGTATATCTTATCCATTTAAGGTTGGTTGACGACTCATTGAGCCCAGAGTCAGCAGCATGTGCATAAGCTCCCAGGGTGATGTCGAAGGTGATCTCTTACGGGTGGTGATCACTGACCATTTTCTACGCAAAGTCAAAGGAAGAGATGATGTTCAGTAAGGGGAAATTTACAAAGGTGTAGCCGATTAAACAGGGCCCTGCAGAGCTTAGATATGACAGGCCGGGAGAGTTTGTCTGAAAGGACGCAGCCATTTAGAGCTCTAAGATCAAGATGTTCCAAGTTGCCTTGCAGGAGTTACCCTCTCTTGTCGTCTTTGAGCCACCCCGGGATATGCTGAGGGTCGACCCGTAGCTATCTTGCGCCTCAGTGATCTTGTTTATAGGTAAAGCATTCCTTAGCCACATGTTGAAATAACCTGATACAATAAGGTCACTGTTCAGAGATTCTGAGTCCAGGCTTGTTAAGATGTCCATTATCTTGTCAGAAACCACAGACCTTGCTTTAGCATCTAGGTGGACACAGACATTCACCTGAGTAATTCTTTTGGTTTTACCGTCAGTTGTTTTGATCGACAGGTCAACTATCTGCAGTCCATCATCAACATTATCTTTGGCCCCAGACTCAATTGAACATAAGGAGGATATGTAGATGGCAAGCCGCCCTTACAGCGCTGGTGCTTGTGTTGTTTAGATGCAGGTACAAGATGGTTCAGGAACCCTTTCAGTTTCTGTGACCAGGTCTCTTGCAGGAGCACAATGTGACAGGACCTTAAACAATGATGGATTTTCTGACTTTCAATCTTACTATCCAGTCTACTAATATTCCAAGAGCATATCTTTAGTGCATATTCCTGGTGAGCTATTTCAGTGATATTCTGTCATTTTAACAGTCTGGTCGAACTTAAGGCTCCAGACAACCAGCGCCAATCATATTCACCTTCCATTCTGTAGGTAATCTGTAGCTTAAAGTTATTTATTGAACAAACTGCATTGTTTGGTTAATTTTTGTGACTCATATGTCTTGCGCATTTCTTTGAAGATCTGCCATGTTGCTAAGGTTCCCAGCCTTGGATCGCCACTGAAAACTGATGCCACTACTTTTGCCTCTGCCCTGAAATGTTTCTGCGTGCATAGGTTGATATTTATCTCTAGTACAGTATCACTGGACATAAAAGTGTGGTCTGCCACATGTCAGACTTGCTGGCATAAACAAGGGGTTTATGTTTTGTTTTGTGAAAAGTGAACATAAAGAAAACAACTCCTTTGAAAACGGGCAGAAACATCTACAAAACACTTACTGAGATTTAAAAGAGGCTTGGAAAGAAATGTTAATTTTCCCTGGTTAGCTTTGATAGCTTTTGCACTGTGCTTGCTAATAGATGGTGAACACATGGCCTACTTGCCTGTGTGCCATTTAGCTTCTGAAAAGACTTTAAAGTACATATCAGAAGTTGCTTGGTGACCGCATTCACACATCATTTTTGAAAGTGTAGGAGGCTGGCCTGGCTTGTTGTGGGTACCAAGGGGTACTTACACTCTGTACCAGGTCCAGTTATCCCTTATTAGTGTAGAAGAGGTGTTTCTAACAGCTTAGGCTGATAGAAGGTAGCTATAGCAGAGCAGCTTAGGCTGAACTAGGAGATATGCAAAGCTCCTACTATACCACTGGTGTCATATGCACAATATCATAAGAAAACACAATACACAGATATACTAAAAATAAAGGTACTTTATTTTTATGACAATATGCCAAAAGTATCTCAGTGTGTACCCTCAGTATGAGGATGCCAAATATACACAAGATATATGTACACAATACCAAAACTATGCAGTAATAGCAAAAGGAAGTAATGCAAGCAATGTAAAGTTACAGTAGATTGCAATAGGAGCACATAGGTATAGGGGCAACACAAACCATATACTCCAAAAGTGGAATGCGAACCACAAATGGACCCCAAACCTATGTGAGCTTGTAGAGGGTCGCTGGGGCTGTAAGAAAACAGCGAGGGTTAGAAAAATAGCCCACCCCAAGACCCTGTAAGGTAGGTGTAAAGTGCACCTACAACCCACAGAGAGCACAGAAGTCGTGATAGGGGGATTCTGCAAGGAAGACCAACACCAGCAAAGCAACAACAGTGGATTTCCGGACCTGAATACCTGTGAAACAAGGGGACCAAGTCCAAGAGTCGCAACAGTGTCAAGAGTGGGCAGATGCCCAGGAAATGCCAGCTGAGGGTGCAAAGGAGCTGCCACCGGATGGAAGAAGCTTGGTGTTTTGCAAGAACGAAGAGGACTAGGAACTTCCCCTTTGGAGGATGGATGTCCCACATCGTGAAGAAGCTTGCAGAGGTGTTCCCAAGCAGAAAGACCGCAAACAAGCCTTGCTAGCGGCAAGGGTCGCAGTTAGGGTTTTTGGATGCTGCTGTGGCCCAGGAGGGCCCAGGAGGGACCAGGATGTCGCCACTTGGATGAGGAGACAGAGGGGGCACCCAGCAAGTCAGGGAGCCCTCACAGAAGCAGGCAGCACCCGCAGAAGTACCAGAACAGGCACTAAGAAGAGGAGTGAACCGGAGTCCACCCGAAGTCACAAAAGGGAGACCCACGACGCCGGAGGACAACTCAGAAGGTAGTGTACTGCAGGTTAGAGTGTTGGGGACCCAGGCTCGGCTGTGCACGAAGGAAATCCTGGAAGAGTGCACAGGAGCCGGAGCAGCTGCAAATCACGCGGTACCGAGCAATGCAGTTTAGCGTGGGGAGGCAAGGACTTACCTCCACCAAACTTGGACTGAAGAGTCACTGGACTGTGGGAGTCACTTGGACAGAGTTGCTGAGTTCCAGGGACCACGCTCGTAGTGCTGAGAGGGGACCCAGAGGACCGGTGATGCAGTCTTTTGTTGCCTGCAGTTGCAGGGGGAAGATTCCGTCGACCCACAGGAGATTTCTTCAGAGCTCCTGGTGCAAGAAGGAGGCAGGCTACCCCCAGAGCATGCACCACCAGGAAACAGTCGAGAAAGCCGGCAGGATGAAGCGATACAAGGTTGCAGTAGTCGTCTTTGCTACTTTATTGCGGTTTTGCAGGCATCCTGAGCAGTCAGCGGTCGATCCTTTGGCAGAAGGTGAAGAGGGAGTTGCGGAGGAACTCTGGTGAGCTCTTGCATTCGGTATCTGAAGAATTCCCCAAAGCAGAGACCCTAAGTAGCCAGAAAAGGAGGTTTGGCTACCTAGGAAGGAGGATAGTCTAGTAACACAGTTAAGAGCCTATCAGAAGGAGTCTCTGACGTCACCTGCTGGCCCTGGCGACTCAGAGCAGTCCAGTGTGCCAGCACACCTCTGAATCCAAGATGGTAGAGGTCTGGGGCACGCTGGAGGAGCTCTGGGCACCTCCCCTGGGAGGTGCAGGTCAGGGGACTGGTCACTCCCCTTTCCTTTGTCCAGTTTTGTGCCAGAGCAGGGCTGGGGGATCCCTGAACCGGTATAGACTGGCTTATGCAGAGATGGGCACCATCTGTGCCCATCAAAGCATTTCCAGAGGCTGGGGGAGGCTACTCCTCCCCAGCCCTGACACCTTTTTCCAAAGGGAGAGGGTGTAACACCCTCTCTCTGAGGAAGTCCTTTGTTCTGCCTTCCTGGGCCAGGCCTGGCTGGACCCCAGGAGGGCAGAAACCTGTCTGAGGGGTTGGCAGCAGCAGCAGCTGCAGTGAAACCCCGGGAAAGGCAGTTTGGCAGTAACCGGGTCTGTGCTAGAGACGCAGGGGATCAGGGAATTGTCTCCGCAATGCCAGAATGGCATTGGGGTGACAATTCCATGATCTTAGACATGTTACATGGCCATGTTCGGAGTTACCATTGTGACTCTATACATAGGTAGTGACCTATGTATAGTGCACGCGTGAAATGGTGTCCCCGCACTCACAAAGTCCGGGGAATTTGCCCTGAACGATGTGGGGGCACCTTGGCTAGTGCCAGCATGCCCACACACTAAGTAACTTTGCACCCAACCTTCACCAGGTGAAGGTTAGACATATAGGTGACTTATAAGTTACTTAAGTGCAGTGGTAAATGGCTGTGAAATAACATGGACGTTATTTCGCTCAGGCTGTAGTGGCAGGCCTGTGTAAGAATTGTCAGAGCTCCCTATTGGTGGCAAAATAAATGTTGCAGCCCATAGGGATCTCCTGGAACCCCAATGCCCTGGGTACCTCAGTACCATATACTAGGGAATTATAAGGGTGTTCCAGTATGCCAATGTGAATTGGTGAAATTGGTCACTAGCCTGTTAGTGACAATTTGGAAAGCAGAGAGAGCATAACCACTGAGGTTCTGGTTAGTAGATCCTCAGTGAGACAGTTAGGCATCACACAGGGAACACATACATATAGGCCACAGACTTATGAGCACTGGGGTCCTGGCTAGCAGGGTCCCAGTGACACATAACTAACACACTGACAACATAGGGTTTTCACTATGAGCACTGGGCCCTGGCTAGCAGGATCCCAGTGAGACAGTGAAAACACCCTGACATATACTCACAAACAGGCCAAAAGTGGGGGTAACAAGGCTAGAAAGAGGCTACTTTCTCACAGAAAGTAGATAAAGTACATACATTTTTCTCAAAACACCCCTAAATCCAAATTCGTGCTCTTGAGAACTTGTTTCAAAAAGATGTGCTTCCACGAGGTTAAACATGTTATTTTGTTTGAGTCATCCCAGTGAAACGTAATCGCCTTTCTTGAGCAATGCTGAATAGATCCATATATGTGCTAAACTCTGAGAGCAGGAGACGTACACTCCGGAAGGGCTTATCTAAATCTGGTGACCTTTCAGAACATTGGGCTAGCGTTTTATCTGGTCACTTTGGGAACAATGCCAAAGATATTTGTACAGAAGTTAATGTTGTTCTCGGAGGGAATAGCTGAGGCCACTGGCTGCAAACCTAGTGGGTGATACCTCCCTGTTTCTTAATGAAAGCTACACCTGCCTTTGATGCAACAGAGGCAGAAAACTAAACTATTCAGAGGAAGAGAAGGCTCTGCCATTTTTATCATGGAAGGAAATGTGAGATAGCAGACTATCAGCCCCAACCCAACGTCATCATGACTTTGATAACGTAACACTTTTGCAGGATGAAGTCTGGGCAGATTAGGCCAGGGAGGCCAGATTTTGAAAACTAAAGGCTGTAATATTCCACAAACACAGAAGTCGAATTGGAAGTTTTTAATCGATCAAGGGGCATAGAATGACTTTATTGATAGCATTTGCATAATAAAACACAGAAAATGAGGCAATAAGGGAAATAAAGTACAACTTGTACATACAGCATAATATGTGTTAACATAATTGCTAGCGGTTGCTAATTCTGCACTGTAAAATATCAAAACCTGAGTCTCTCTGTTCAATCGACCATTCTTGAAAATTGAGAAATTTGCTAAATGTACTGAAGTTTGACTGGACAGATGGTGAAAAGTGGGACGCATGTTCATCCTAGATTAGGAAAATGCTACAATGATGAACACATGTTTGAAATTGATTCTAGCAATATTAGGGCTTCTTTTACTTAAAACGTGCCAAGCTGTGCCTACATTAATTGCGGCAGCTTAGATCAAGAGGATTCTCCTGGCCCAGTGCCCAAAATACAGAAGCACTATTGTCTCTTCAATCAAAGTCTTCGCTCGACCAGTGATGAAGAATCCAGATTCTTGACCCATCTCCAGGTATAACTGGGTACTATGTCTGGTGTTGGTGCCACATCTGTGTTTTGCAAGAGACCCAAGTGTCACAAAAAGTGAACAGTAGGTAGCTGTGGATTCTAGGAAAAAGAGAAAGCCAAAAAGACTTCAAGTGTTGTTCCTCGAAGCCCAGAACCTGCATCATTAAAACCTATGCCAGACTGGTACATAAGTAGTTTGGCAAATATTAGCCCACATATGTCAAGTGGCATGTTGGTGTTGGTCATAGGTGGACTACCCTGTGGAGTTTTGCATGATGTACATAACTCAAAGTCCCCAAATCATCAACTGTGGGATTCCTGCATGTAGTTTTCAGCGTGTACTCCACAACACATCATCTGTGGTAAAGCCTAACATACTAAGAAATTCAACATATTTCTGAATACCTAAAAAAGTTAGTACAAAGGTCCACCACCAGTCTGCTAAAGACATCCCATTCTGTCATCCCACTCTGAGCTCATTCAATTCCTCAAACAATCTCCACTGTGAGCTCCAGCCCAGATCTCGAGGAGACTAGTTGAATTCAGCCTTGAGCTCACCATCGCTGAATGAGACTAAACATTACAAAACATACCAAACTCCATGAATAACTGCACCATAAAGGCTTCTGTCAAAAAAAGATTTATGCTCAATTTCTCAGGATTGTGGCATTCATTAATGTAACAAATTTGGCAGTTGGACCGCCAGCCCACCATGTTGGTGGTTGTTGGAAAAGGCCCTTTTTGCAGGGTTATCCCCAAACGTTTTGCCTTCTTTCTCCTATTTTTTCAGATCTCTTTTGATGGTTTATTGTCTCTGAATACTTTACCACTGCATATCAGTGCTAAAGTGCAAGTGCTCCCTGTGTGAACTATATTGGTGATTTGTTTATCCATGATTGGCATTTTTGATTTACTAGTAAGAACCTAGTAAAGTGCACTATGTGTGCCAAGGGCCTGTAAATCAAATGCTACTAGTGGGCCTGCAGCACTAATTGTGCCACCCACTCGAGTAGCCCTGTAATCATGTCTCAGACCTGCCACTGCAGTGTCAGTTGGTATAGTTGTGCACTGCCAATTCGACCTTGCATGTGTACCCACTTGCCAGGCCCAAATCTTCCCTTTTACTACATGTAAGTCACCTCTAAGGTAGGCCCTAGGTAGCCGGATGGGCAGGGTTCAGTGTATTTAAAAGGTAGGACATGTACTGGTGTGTTTTGCATGTCCTGATAGTGAAATACTGCCAAATTTGTTTTTCACTATTGCAAGGCCTATCTCTCCCACAGGTTAACATGGTGACTGCCCTTAAATATATTTTAAGTGCTGTTTCCCTTTGGGAGCGGATGGAGATGTGGAGTTTGGGGTCTCTGAACTTACAATGTTGAAATACATCTTTTGGTAGAGTTGGTTTTTAGATTGTCTGTTTGAAAATGCCACTTTTAGAAAGTGGGCCTTTTCTTGTTTAACTATTCTGTGCCGCTGCCTGCCTGTGGAATCCACCTCTGGGTTAGACTGACAGTTGGGCTGTTTGTGAATTCCCTCTAGACAGTGACAATGGGAGCTGAGGTGTGTCCTGCATATCCTGATGAGTCGTCATGGGCTAGAGTGGGGAGGGAGGAGCTGACACCTGAACCTAAAAAGGATGTGCCTGTCCTCACACAATGCAGTCTCATTCCCCCTGGAGTGTGTCTGGGGTCAGGCCTGGGCAAGGCAGGATTTTGTGAATAACAGAAACTTTCCTTTGAAGTTTTCCTACTTCAAAGGCAGAAATGAGTATAAGTAATTGTAAGGAAATGCCTCCTTGACATGGTTACCCCCTAACTTCTTGCCATTGCTGATGCTAAGTTATGATTTTAAAGTGTGCTGGGACCCTGCTAACCAGGCCCCAGCACCAGTGTTCTTTCCCTAAACTGTACCTTTCTCTCCACAATTGGCACCACCCTGGCACTCAGGTAAGTCCCTTGTAACTGGTACCCAGGGCCCTGATGCCAAGGAAGGTCTCTAAGGGCTGCAGCATGTCTTATGCCACCCTGGGGACCCCTCACTCAACACATGCACACTGCCTCACAGCTTGTGTGTGCAGGTGGGGAGAAAATGACTAAGTCAACATGGCACTCCCCTCAGAGTGCCATGCCAACCTCACACTGCCTGTGGCATAGGTAAGTCACCCCTCTAGCAGGCCTTACAGCCCTAAGGCAGGGTGCACTATACCACAGGTGAGGGCATATGTGCATGAGCACTATGGCCCTACAGTGTCTAAGCAAAACCTTAGACATTGTAAGTGCAGGGAGGCCATAAGAGTATATGGTCTGGGAGTTCGTCAAACACGAACTCCACAGTTCCATAATGGCTACACTGAAAACTGGGAAGTTTTGTATCAAACTTCTCAGCACAATAAATGCACACTGATGCCCATGTGCAATTTATTGTAACATACACCCAGAGGGCACCTTAGAGGTGCCCCCTGAATACCAACCCGACTTCCAGTGTAGGCTGACTAGTTTCTGCCAGCCTGCCACACACCAGACATGTAGCTGGCCACATGGGGAGAGTGCCTTTGTCACTCTGTGGCCAGGAACAAAGCTTGTACTGGGTGGAGGTGCTTCTCACCTCCCCCTGCAGGAACTGTAACACCTGGTGGTGAGCCTCAAAGGTTCACCCCTTTTGTTACAGCACCACAGGGCATCTCAGCTAGTGGAGATGCCTGCCCCTCCGGCGCTGCCCCCACTTTTGGCAGCAAGGCTGGAGGAGATAATTAGAAAAACAAGGAGGAGCCACCCACCATTCAGGACAGCCCCTAAGGTGTCCTGAGCTGAGGTGACTCCTGTTTTTAGAAATCCTCCATCTTGAGAGTGGAGGATTCCCCCAATAGGATTAGGGATGTGACCCCCTCCCCACAGGGAGGAGCCACAAAGAGGGTGCAGCCACCCTCCAGGACAGTAGCCATTGGCTACTGCCCTCCCAGGCCTAAACACACCCCTAAATCTAGTATTCTAGTATTTAGGGGCACCCCAGAACCTAGAAAACTAGATTCCTGCAACCTTAACAAAGAAGAAGGACTGCTGACCTGAAGCCCTGCAGAGAAGACAGAGACAACTGCCTTGGCCCCAGCCCTACCGGCCTGTCTCCCAACTTCGAAGAAAACTGCAACAGCGACGCATCCAACAGGGACCAGTGACCTCTGAAGCCTCAGAGGACTGCCCTGCACCCAAGGACCAAGAAACTCCTGTGAACAGCGGCTCCGTTCAAAACCAGCTAATTATTGACAACCAAGAAGCAACTTCCAAAGACTTCACATTTCCCGCCGGAAGCGTGAGACTTCACCCTCTGCACCCGACGCCCCCGGCTCGACCTGCAGAAAACCAACACCTCAGGGAGGACCTCCCAGCGACTGCGAGCCAGTGAGTAACCAGAGATGACCCCCCTCTGCCCCCACAGCGACGCCTGCAGAGAGAATCCAGAGGCTCCCCCTCACAACGACTGCCTGTAACAAGGGACCCGATGCCTGGAACCAACAGTGC
This sequence comes from Pleurodeles waltl, assembly GCF_031143425.1. Classification (NCBI taxonomy): domain Eukaryota; kingdom Metazoa; phylum Chordata; class Amphibia; order Caudata; family Salamandridae; genus Pleurodeles; species Pleurodeles waltl. Next base: position 315,429,630 of record NC_090442.1, on the reverse strand, counting down.
ACCTGCAGCCCCCAGGACCTGAAGGAACCGAACTCCAGTGCAAGAGCGACACCCAGGCAACCCTCTGCCTAGCCCTGGTGGTGGCTGCCCCAAGGAGCCCCCTGTGCCTGCCTGTATCGTTGAAGTGACCCCCGGGTCCCTCCATTACTTCCTATACAAAACCCGACGCCTGTTTGCACACTGAACCCGGCCCCACTTGTGCCGCTGAGGGTGTACTTTCTGTGCCTTCTTGTGTCCCCCCAGGTGCCCTACAAAACCCGCCTGGTCTGCCCACGAGGACGCGGGTACTTACCTGCTGGCAGACTGGAACCGGGGCACCCCTGTTCCTCATAGAAGCCTATGTGTTTTGGGCACCTCTTTGGCCTCTGCACCTGACCGGCCCTGAGCTGCTGGTGTGGTAACTTTGGGGTTGCCTTGAACCCCCAATGGTGGGCTTCCTATGCGCCAACTTTGAGACTTGTAAGTGTTTTACTTACCTTCAAGACTAACCTTTACTTACCTCCCCCAGGAACTGTTGATTTTTGCAGTGTCCACTTTCAAAATAGCTTATTGCCATTTTTACAAAGACTGTACATGATATTGTGTTCATTCAAAGTTCCTAAAGTATCTAAGTGAAGTACCTTACATTTAAAGTATTAACTGTAAATCTTGAACCTGTGGTTCTTAAAATAAACTAAGAAAATGTATTTTTCAATATAAAACCTATTGGCCTGGAGTAAGTCTTTGAGTGTGTGTTCCTCATTTATTGCCTGTGTGTGTACAACAAATGCTTAACACTATCCTCTGATAAGCCTACTGTTGGACCACACTACCACAAAATAGAGCATTAGAAATATCTATTTTTGCCACTATCTTACCTCTAAGGGGAACCCTTGGACTCTGTGCACACTATTTCTTACTTTGAAATAGTATATACAGAGCCAACTTCCTACAGTAATGGACCCAAACCCCCACACTTTTAGAACACTTTTGGATCAAGAGAGAAGAGCTGGAGGAGGAGTACTGCCCCTTTGATGTGTGTGCTTTGCTGGGTTGGCCTGCAGTTGCTGCCTCTGCCTTAAAGAGGACAAAGACTGGACTTTTCTGTGTATCTTGCTTGTGAAGTTTCTCCAAGGGCTTGAAGTAGAGCTTGCCTCCTGTTGGAAGTCTCAGGGATATCAAAGACATCAGCACTGAGAGCTGTGTGTTTTGTGCTGCGACAGAAGAAAAACCAGTGCTACACCGCCAACGACACCGCTGCCTGCACCGTGACCTGATGACGCTGCACCGAGCTGTGCCCCGCTTTGCACAGCAATCCTGGCCTCACCGATGCCACCACATGATGCTGTCAACGAGCTGCTGCTTGCTCCGTGACCTGTGGGCCCTGCACTCCACATCGCCTTGCTCACACTACAGCCTTGGTACCCCCAACGCTGCTGCCTGCACCGTGGCCTGAGAACACCGCTCATGAGGTACAAGAAGCACCGTCCCCTCAAGCACTGCAGCCCTGGTCCACCGACGACAGCGCCATCGACTCCAGCATTGTCAACAGATGTCCTTGTCTGCACTGAAACCCATGGGTGCCGCACAGAGCCTGCCCTGTGTCGTATCGCTGCCGTGGGCCTACCAATAACAGCGTTTCAGAAAAGACGATGATGCTGCCTACACTGGAAGCTGGAGACACCTCACGTAGCACCGCCCTGCTTCATACTGCAGCCCTGGTCTCACCGACACAGCAGGATGCCACCACCGAGCCGCTGCCTGCACCGTGACCTGCAGGCACCGCACATCGCTTCAGACCGCTTCGCACTGCAGCCCTGACACCATCAATGCGAGTGCTCTTGACTTCATCATCAGCCCGGAGCTCAATTTGCAACGGGTGTGACTTCAAGAGCCTGACGACCCCTGCACGACCTCTGGAACCGACGCCCTTTGATGCCTGCCGGTGCCAACACTACCACACTCCAGATCTCATCACAAGGATCACAACGCCCTACATTTCCAGGGTACTGTTTGCTGGTCTTCCCGACACCGTAGGTGGCCCGCGACCCCGTGGTCGGCGTGAACTGTTGGATTTGTTGTTCACGACGCCGTCATAACCCCATACGGCGCTATCAACTTCAAGGAACTGTTTTTTAAAGAAATTCTTGCAAAATTCATATCTTTATTAATGTTGGTTGGATTTTTCCTATTTTGATCTTGTTTTACATGGATAAATATTGGCTAAACTGGTGTGGGGTCCTTCTGTAGTGTTTTCACTGTTTTACTTTGTGTTATGTACAAATGCTTTACACATTACTTCTGGGATAAGCCTGGCTGTTCGTGCCAAGCTACCAAGGGGGAGAGCAGGGGTTATCTGAAGCTGTGTATCCCCCTTACCCTGACTAGATGGAGGATCCCTACTTGGACAGAGTGTAAACTGACTGCCAACTAGAGACCCCATTTCTAACAGCGGTCTTTCAGACCACTCTATTAACAGTCATATAGGCAGGACTGCCGACTGCCAACCAAAAATGCCAGACTGTCAGTGGCGTGGAGGCCTGGAAATAGGTGGCTGGACCTCCAGCACCAACAGCACCACGACCAAACACTGACTGTATTACAAGCACACAGTTGCCATGGCATCCGAACCACAGCAGTCAGCGTAACCGAAGTAATACACAACAGCACATTGGATGAGTTTGAAAAGAACACAGCTGACACACATTGCCAGACTGGACATACCCACAAAGGAGACTGTAAAACACACCCCTTCACTCACCACAAGCCTTTACATTTACACTGTAACACACACAAGCCAAAGTGAATTATTTACCACACAGTACAGATACCAGGCACCACTTTTTTACCATCCCATACAACACTCGGCCTACATTTTTGACCAGTCACACCCTTTTTCACTTCCCCTCTTTAGTAAGTCTCTGTCAACCATTTTTTTTCCACCATGGCACATTTAAAAAAACCCTGTTTCTCAGAGGATGAGTTAAGAGTTATGGTGGATGAAATCATGAGTAAAGGAACAATTGTTTGGAGCACAAGGCTAGCATACCCCTCTCAGTAGGAAAATGGAAATGTAGGACAGGATTGTCGATAGAGTCAATGCTGTAGACACCATCCTGTGCACAAGGGAAGACATCAGGAAGACGTAGAAGGAGCTCAGGGGCAAGGTCCATTCCCTGGTCTTTAGGCACCAGCTGCAGGCCAAGAAGAGTGGCGGTGGCCCTCCCCGTGCCCCATTACATCTCTTTCCCTGCTAGGAGAAGGCCTTTGCCATTCTGCATCCTGAGGGCTTGACAGCTATACTCGGGGGGTGGAGTCTGGTAAGTCACAACACTAAAAAGGCACCAAAATGTGATGTCATGCATGCTCATAGCTCACCTTTTGCCCTATGTACTGTTACTCAAGTTCAGAGCCCAGTGTTCACCTGTCCAAAGACCTCTATTGGGCAACTCACGTTTGAAGTGTACTCACTTCGGGAGATTACCTTTTTGTAGTACAGAGAATGACATGACCCGAGCTCCCAGCAGGCACTGTTCTATAACTCTGAACACCAGCACGGTGTTCTCTTGTCCAAAGACCACTGTTTGTCAATTCCCAAATGGAGCTTACTCACCTGGGGAAATACCATTTGCCAAGTATTGGGAAGAAATGAAAGTGACCTGACTGCAACTCTCAGCAAGCCCTGTTTCACTAAGTCCAACCACCAGCTCAGTGTTCTCTTGTCCAAATACTACAGTTTGTCAATTCCCGAATGGAGTTCACTCACATATGGGGATAATATTAGTCAAGTATTGGGGAATAGTGAGAGTGACTTTAACTCCTAGAAGGCACTGTTTCTCTAACTCCAAACACCAGCCCAATGTTCTCGTCTCCAAAGACCCCTGTGTCTTAATTCTCTATTCAAGTGTACTTAACTGGGAGAATGATATTTGTATAATGTGTGTAGTAGAGGGACTGACATGACTCCAACTCCCAGCGGAAGCTGTTCTACGACTCCAGACACAAAACCAGTGGTCATTTCTCCAAATACCCCAGTTTTGTACCTATCAATTTAAAGGTACACACCTGGGGAAATAACATTTGTACAGTGTGTGTAGTAGAGGCACTGACATTACCACAACTCCCAGTAGACACTAGTCCTTTAACTACAAACACTAGCACAGTGGCTACATGCTACAATACATATGTTAGTTAACCCTCAATTGAAGTGTACACACCTGGGAGGATACCATTTGTATAGTGTGTGTAGTGCATGGAGTTACATTACTGCAACTCCCAGGAGTCTCTCTTACTGTCACTCCAATCACTATTCCAGGGTACTCGTCCCCAAAGACTCCTGTTTGGTAACTAACACATGAAGGCTACTCACCTGGGGGATAATGTTTTTATAGTGTGTGTACTAGAGAGAATGACATGACTGCTTATGCTAAGAAACCCTGTTTCTGTATCTCCAAACACCAGCACAGTGTTCTCTTGTTCAAAGGCCCCTGTGTCTCAACTCTCTATTTAAGCATACTCACATGGGAGGATTATATTTGTATAGTTTAATACAGGGACTGCCACCCAGAGCAGGGCTCTACAACACCATTCTAACCCTTATATATATATACAAGAAAGGTGGACTATGTTTGCAGTAGCTCATACATTTGGGTCATACTGATAGTTCCAGAGCAAAACAGACAAAATATACATAAAATGTGACTTATGCTAAGTCAGCATGAATCCTATAAATCTGAGAATTGTTTCTTCATTTTTCACGAGCATTCTATAATTCAACACCACTCTAACCCTTCCTTTGGCGCATTAACACCAGAACCTTCTTCATTGGTTCCAGCTACTGGAAGGGAGGCTCTACCAGAGGAACGACACCCAGACACCCCTGCCTCTGTAGCAGCAGATCCCCACACCATGCAAGTGGGGATGTCCGGAGAAGAATCCAGAAGTTGTAGATGGCAAGTCCACCCCATTGCCAGCAAGTGACCTTTTCCTAAAAGAACTCCTTTGTGTGCTAAATATTCACTCTTTTGACTGATAGGTAATTACTCACCAGTTTCAATGGTAGGAGTACTCTGGACTTTGGACTCCCAATGGTGCGGCATCTACTCCAATATTTTCATTCACCATGACTGACACCTTCACTTTATTTTTTTTTGTCTTTTCTGTCAGAATTATATTTACTGCACCATATGATGAAGACATGACTTACTTGTGAAAGGAGGGATATGTTACAGGTGCACAGCGTCCTGCTCAGGATTACAACCATTACACGCAAACACATATGTATAAGTGTCTGGTCACACCAAACATTTTATTCAAGTGTACAGCACATAGGCTGTCGATATGTCTGGACCTTTGTGACATAAGAATGTGTGACGCATACTGAGTCAAAGTACACAGTCCAGGGTACAGCTTCCAGGCCAAAAAAGGGAGGAATTTGTCAGACATTGGCCCTCATTACAACCCTGGCGGATGGTGGTAAAGTGTGAGAAAGTAGCCTCTTTCTAGCCTTGTTACCCCCACTTTTGGCCTGTTTGTGAGTGTATGTCAGGGTGTTTTCACTGTCTCACTGGAATCCTGCTAGCCAGGGCCCAGTGCTCATAGTGAAAACCCTATGTTTTCAGTATGTATGTTATGTGTCACTGGGACCCTGCTAGTCAGGACCCCAGTGCTCATAAGTTTGTGACCTATAGGTATGTGTTCCCTGTGTGATGCCTAACTGTCTCACTGAGGCTCTGCTAACCAGAACCTCAGTGGTTATGCTCTCTCATTTCTTTCAAATTGTCACTAACAGGCTAGTGACCAATTTTACCAATTTACATTGGCATACTGGAACACCCTTATAATTCCCTAGTATATGGTACTGAGGTACCCAGGGTATTGGGGTTCCAGGAGATCCCTATGGGCTGCAGCATTTCTTTTGCCACCCATAGGGAGCTCTAACAATTCTTAAACAGGCCTGCCACTGCAGCCTGAGTGAAATAACGTCCACGTTATTTCACAGCCATTTTACACTGCACTTAAGTAACTTAGAAGTCACCTATATGTCTAACCTTTACCTGGTAAAGGTTGGGTGCTAAGTTACTTAGTGTGTGGGCACCCTGGCACTAGCCAAGGTGCCCCCACATTGTTTAGGGCCAATTCCCCGGACTTTGTGAGTGCGGGGACACCATTACACGCGTGCACTACATATAGGTCACTACCTATGTGTAGCTTCACAATGGTAACTCCGAACATGGCCATGTAACATGTCTAAGATCATGGAATTGCCCCGTCTATGCCATCCTGGCATTGTTGGTACAATCCCATGATCCCACGGGTCTGTAGCACAGACCCGGGTACTGCCAAACTGCCTTTCCCGGGGTTTCACTGCAGCTGCTGCTGCTGCCAACCCCTCAGACAGGTTTCTGCCCTCCTGGGGTCCAGCCAGGCTTGGCCCAGGAAGGCAGAACAAAGGACTTCCTCAGAGAGAGGGTGTTACACCCTCTCCCTTTGGAAAATGGTGTGAAGGCAGGGGAGGAGTAGCCTCCCCCAGCCTCTGGAAATGCTTTCATGGGCACACATGGTGCCCATTTCTGCATAAGCCTGTCTACACCACTTCAGGGACCCCTCAGCCCTGCTCTGGCATGAAACTGGACATAGGAAAGGGGAGTGACCACTCCCCTGACCTGCACCTCCCCTGGGAGGTGCCCAGAGCTCCTCCAGTGTGCTCCAGACCTCTGCCATCTTGGAAACAGAGGTGCTGCTGGCACACTGGACTGCTCTGAGTGGCCAGGGCCAGCAGGTGACGTCAGAGACTCCTTCTGATAGGCTCCTTCAGGTGTTGCTAGCCTATCTTCTCTCCTAAGTAGCCAAACCCTCTTTTTTGGCTATTTAGGGTCTCTGCTTTGGGGAATTCCTTAGATAACGAATGCAAGAGCTCATCAGAGTTCCTCTGCATCTCTCTCTTCACCTTCTGCCAAGGAATCGACTGCTGACTGCGCTGGAAGCCTGCAAAACTGCAACAAAGTAGCGAAGATGACTACTGCAACTCTGTAACGCTGATCCTGCCGCCTTCTCGACTATTTTCCTGGTGGTGCATGCTGTGGGGGTAGTCTGCCTCCTCTCTGCACTAGAAGCTCCGAAGAAATCTCCCGTGGGTCGACGGAATCTTCCCCCTGCTACCGCAGGCACCAAAGATCTGCATCACCGGTCCCCTGTGTCTCCTCTCAGCACGACGAGCGCGGTCCCTTGAATCCAGCAACTCTGTCCAATGTCCACAGTCCAGTGACTCTTCAGTCAAAGTTTGGTGGAGGTAAGTCCTTGCCTCCCCACGCCAGACTGCATTGCTGGGAACCATGTCTTTTGCAGCTACTCCGGCCTCTTTGCACTTCCAGTGGAAATCCTTTGTGCACAGCCAAGCCTGGGTCCACGGCACTCTAACCTGCATTGCACGACCTCCTGAGTTGTCCTCCGGCGACGTGGGACTCCTTTGTGTAACTTTGGGTGAGCACCATTTCACTCCTCTTCGTAGTGCCTGTTCTGGCACTTCTGCGGGTGCTGCCTGCTTCTGAGAGGGCTCCTCATCCTGCTGGGCGCCCCTTCTGTCCCCTGATGCAATTGGCGACATCCTGGTCCCTCCTGGGCCACAGCAGCATCCAAAAACCCTAACCGCATGACTTGCAGCTAGCAAGGCTTGTTTGCAGTCTTTCTTCAGGAAAACACTTCTGCACAACTCTCCACGGCGTGGGGCATCCATCCTCCAAAGGGGAAGTTTCTAGCCCTTGTTGTTCCTGCAGAATCCTCAGCTTCTACTGTCCAGTAGCAGCTTTTTTGCACCCACAGCTGGCATTTCCTGGGCATCTGCCCATCTCCGACTTGCTTGTGACTTTTGGACTTGGTCCCCTTGTTCCACAGGTACCCTTGTTTGGAAATCCATCGTTGTTGCATTGCTGATTTGTGTCTTTCCTGCAGAATTCCCCTATCACGACTTCTGTGCTCTTTGGGGAAATTTAGTGCACTTTGCACTCACTTTTCAGGGTCTTGGGGTGGGCTATTTTTCTAACCCTCACTGTTTTCTTACAGTCCCAGCGACCCTCTACAAGGTCACATAGGTTTGGGGTCCATTCGTGGTTCGCATTCCTCTTTTGGAGTATATGGTTTGTGTTGCCCCTATCCCTATGTGTCCCCATTGCATCCTATTGTAACTATACATTGTTTACACTGTTTTCCAATACTATACTGCATATTTTTGGTATTGTGTACATATATCTTGTGTATATTTGCTATCCTCATACTGAGGGTACTCACTGAGATACTTTTGGCATATTGTCATAAAAATAAAGTACTTTTATTTTTAGTATATCTGTGTATTGTGTTTTCTTATGATATTGTGCATATGACACTAGTGGTACTGTAGGAGCTTCACTCGTCTCCTAGTTCAGCCTAAGCCTAAGCTGCTCTGCTAAGCTACCATTATCTATCAGCCTAAGCTGCTAGACACTCTATACACTAATAAGGGATACCTGGGCCTGGTGCAAGGTGTAAGTACCCCTTGGTACTCACTACAAGCCAGTCCATCCTCCTACATAAAGCAGCGGTAATACCGCCAACAGGCCAGCGGTAAAAAAAAAAGGAATCACGTCCATGTTTGAAACCGCCAACATAGACAGCCACTTTAACACTCCGACCGCCACAACAGTAGAAACAAACACCGCAGCGGTAACCACCAACAGACAGGCGGAGGACAAAGAACCGCCCACTGTTTTACAACAGGCCTATACGCCACCTTTTCCAGGGCGGAACAAACGCTATAAAAGCATGGCGGACACAGTACACAGAACGGAAACCACTCACCTCTTGACACCCGAGGAACCAGGACGCCATGGAGCCCGATTTACACGTACTGCCCATTCTGGTCTTCCTCTTGCTCTATCAGGAGCAGGACAGACGCCGTCGACGACCACAGTGAGTACTGCACCTACAACACAGGGGGGCGAGGGAAAAGATAGTGGCACACACACACAACACGCAATACCCCCACCCTCACCCACAACACCATACACACAAATACATGCAGCAACATTACATATACACCCCCTACCTCCTGGAAGAACGCAAGGACAAAATTAAATGATCATGAAAAATCAGAGAGTGAAAGTTCAAAAATCAGTAAATACAAATATGTACACCAACTACACAAGTCCGTATAGTGTACCAATCATTGTCCGTGGGCCAGTGGGCCCAAAATGCATGGGCGAAGCCCACACAAGATACCTGACTCGAAACAGAGAGAACACTGCAGGGGCATCAGATCGAAAATAAACAGGCACCTCAGGGGGAAGGGGGGGGGCACCTCAGCCGGATGAGGGGGCTCCATGCCCATTGATTTATCCTGGGGAGCGCACAGCCACAGTCTCTCAAGTCTTTCCAGTGGGTAGATTACCCACTGCTTAATCCTGGGGAGTGCAAAGCCACAGTCTCTCAAGTCTTTCCAGTGGGTGGTTTGCCCACTGCTTTATCCTGGGGAATGCAAAGCCACAGTCTCTCAAGTGGATAACAGTCTCCACTGGTCCTGGAGGGGGCCTTGTGCCCAGAGTGGTTCATCCTGCCAAAGGCTGAGGTAGTAGATGTGATTCTCCACTGGTTCTGGAGGGGGCCTTGTGCCCAGAGTGCTTCATCCTGCCAAGGACTGAGGTAGTGGATGTGATTCTCCACTGGTTCTGGAGGGGGCCTTGTGCCCAGAGTGCTCCACATCCAGTGTGGCCGGTCTCATTCCCTCACCTGGGTGTGTGTGCCACGAGATTGCCTAGGAACAGGTAGCATGATACGCCATGGAGGCAGAGACATACCCCACCCTGCTGCGGCTTCGCCTTCCACCTGCAGGTGCAAACAGTGATGAAAGTCATGCCTCATGGAAGCTGGGCAGGGTCAAGGAAGTCTCCTCCAGCCTCAGACGGCTGCCCACTGGTGATGGTAGCCATGTCAGCTGTGGTGCCACTGTCCGAGCACGTCGCAGGGCTGGTGGCGGTGCTTGCGGCGGCGGTGCTGGCGGTGGTGCATGTGTCAGCACCTGTTGAGGGACCCAGCAGGACGTCTCCTGCAGCCACGGCTGCCCACTGGGGAAGATGCTGGGGACTGTTGCTGAGGCTGCAGACGTGCAGGTGGCGGTGCAGGTGGCTGTGCAGGTGGCGGTGCTGGTGGCAGTGCAGGTGGTGGTGCTGCTGGCAGGGCAGGTTGCGGTGTTCGCCGCCGTAGAGGTTGGTGTAGTTTTTGACAGAAGGGGTGACACTAGTCCCTCAGTCGGTGCCACCGTGTCCTGTCCTGACCTGCTCTTCTGCTTTTGTCCCTTCCCCACCTTTGATGATGCCGCAAATGTCTTGCCACTGTCCTCTTTTGTTTTGGCGGAGCCCTTGGTGGCTGGTAGGTGCGGCTTTTCCCTATGGGATGTGGGCACCTTCTTCACCTTGGCAGGTGGCGGAATGTCCTTGGCCTCGCAAGGTGGCACACTGGCAGCCCTGATGGGTGGCGCACTTGATGACACCGCAGTTGCTGGCACCACTGTGCCTGGGGATTTGGTGGCTGAGGTGTTGAGCTGGGACCTGGAAAGCCAGGCCCTAGGGGAAGGTCGGTGGGGGAGGTGTAGGGAAGAGGTCAATGTTAGCGAGGAAAAGCTTCTCAGACACACTGGGACGGGAAGAAGGAGGGGGTTTGGGAGTGGAGGAAGGTAGTGGTTGTAGGAGGTGCACGTTTGCTTAATTTGGGTGAAGGTGCATGGGCCGGAGGCTGTTCTGAGGTGGATGGCTGTTGGGTGGGTGTGTGCCTGCGTTTGTGTACTTTGGGAGGAGGGCTCACAGACACACTGGGAGAGGACACTGAGGATGTGTGCATGGTAGTGGGGGTGGTGATTGCACGTGAGCTGTGTGTGGTGATGGGCGTGCTGGTGATGGAGGTAGTGGCTGAAGATGTAGTGCATGCAGGTGTGAGTGGAGACGAGACAGGGAGGGACGGGGAGGACGTGGAGGAGGGGGACACAGTGGAGGCAGTGGATGTTGCTGTGTCTACATGGGGAAGGTGCTTGTGCGAGTGCTTGTGGGATGTGTGGTGCTTATGTTTGCCATGTCCACTCTTGTGTGTTGATGAGTGTGCATGCTGGTCTGATGGTGTGCATGGGATAGGCTCAGGTACAGGGGATTGGGTCTGGGTGGAGGAAGTTGGAGAGGGGAGGCTGGACACAGGGACAATGGCTGCCATCAGTGCTGAGGCCAGAGCCTAAAATGCTCTCTGTTGGGCCGCCACACAAGAATGAATGCCCTCCAGGTATGTATTTGTTTGTTGCACATGCCTCTCAACACCCTGGATGGCATTCAAAATGGTAGATTGCCCAACAGTGAGTGATCTCAGGAGGTCAATAGCCTCCTCACTGAGGGCAGCAGGGCTGACTGATGGAGGGCCTGAGTTGCCTGGGGCGAAGGAGATGCCCACCCTCCTGGGTGAGCGGCACGGGACACACGCTGAGGGGCTGCTTGGAGGGCGTTGCTGTTGGGGGGCGCTGGAGGTTGTTCCTGGTGATGCGGTGGGCACAGAGGTGCCTGCCACCGCAAGGGAGCTCCCATCAGAGGAGGAGTCAATGTTGCGGGTGTATGCTCCTGTCCCCATCGTGGAGCTCCACTCACCCTCCATCCCACTGGTGGCTTCAGACTCTATTGCTTTACCCTCCAGGGCCAAGTGGGTTGCAGCTCCCTCCTGCTCCGGTGCCACTGCTCCTCCGCCGGATGATGCTATTGCACGCAAGAACAGGGGGACAAAACAAAAAGGGGGTGTAAAGACAGAAGAAACACATGTTCAGTGCATGCAACACCACTACCGTTGGCGGACACAACACACAGGGAGCAGCCCTCTGCACTAAGCCATCCACTAACAGTTCCTTGCAAATTCACATGCCCATGGGGGACGAGGCCTAAGCCCAATTGCTGCACACCTGGAAGTCACAGGAGCCTGACTAGGTGTAGATGGCTATTACCAGTAGTGGGGTTGGGGTGCCACAGAGTCTGCCTAACAAAGGGACCTAGCCTACCAAGTTCGCCCTGGCCTAGGGGAACCCACAGCCCACTTTGACCACCCAGACACCTCGTAAAGCACGCAGAGTCAGCTGAATTAGAGTGTACTCACCCCCTTGTGGCTGCTGTGATGCCCTCAAGTGCACATCCAACTCCGGATAGGCCACCACCAGGATCTGGTACATCAGGGGGGTCATGGTGCGACGGGCACCGCTTCCACGTTGGGAGGCCATCCCCAGCTGGGCCTCCGCCGTCTTCTTGCTCCAGCGGCGCAGGTCCTCCCATCATTTACGGCAGTGGGTGCTCCATCTATGGTAGACCCCCAGGCTCCCGACGTCCTTGGCGATAGCACGCCAAATACCCTTCTTCTGGTGGGCGCTGACCTAGAGGAAGAGTGAAGTAAAAGTTGATATTTCTACCCCGTACATTTCATCTCACGCATTGCCAAACACCTCCCACCCTGGCCCAGCCATACATACACACACAATCCTGATATGCTGGCCTGTCCGCCTCCCCACCCTCTTCCATCCATGACACTCCATACACTCAGGTGCAATCCACCATGCTCACAGTGTACTCACCCGTTTGTCTGGAGGACCGTACAGTTGCGTGTACTTGGGGAGGACCCCATCCACCAGTTTCTCTAACTCCTCCGAAGTGAAGGCAGGGGCCCTTTCCACAGACACTGTAGCCATTGTTGCTTCCAGACACAGGTCACAGCAGCACTTGCAGTGTAGTTCCTCTCCTGTTGAAGGTCAAGTATCAAGTGAGTGAACAGTAAGAAAATGGCGGCCACGTCCGCGGCGGTGCATAGCGTCACCGCAGGCGTACATCGTCATTGGCTCCTGGGACCCATAGGGCCCAATGTTAACCAATGCTGAATTGCGCCGCGGACTTTGACCGCCCACCGCAGCGGTGAATAACGCCAGCGCAGTTACCTCATTTCCCCTTGTCCCACCTTACAGGTCAGGCAGCCGCCATTTCCGCGGGCCACATGGGATGGAAAAAAACTGCGTCACACCTATCTAGGCCTGGAATACAGACAGATACCGGCACATTGTGATTTTCCAACGTTTTAGCAAATAACACATTGTGATACCTAAGTGTTGGATGACCCTCTGCTCGCTGCTCTCCACGTCTGCTGGGGCAGGTGATGAGATGGCGGCATCCTCCGGTGTACAGACCCCTGGTGGACCTGTCGACAATGGAAGAGAGACACATCATTATCACACACAGACTTGATCGTGCAACAATCCTGGAACTGTGTGCCCAGTTGGAGCCATACCTGATTTAAGATATCCGCCATCCCACAGGAATCCCCCCCTCTAGTGCAGCTTCTGTCTGTACTCCATTTCCTGGCCAGTGGGTCTTTTCAAACAGCAGTGGACATGGCATTAGGGATGTCCCAACCAATGTTCTCTAACGTGTTGTCCAGAGTGTTATCTGCCCTGCTGAAACACATGCGCAGCTACATCGTTTTCCCTCAGGTGGAGGATTTGCCCACAGTGAAAGGTGACTTCTATGCCCTGGGACATATCCCCAACATCATTGGTGCCATTGATGGGACACTTGCGGCATTTGCCCCCCCCCGCAGGAATGAACAGGTGTCCAGAAACCGGAAAAGCTACCATTCCATGAATGTGCAGATGGTGTGTTTGGCAGACCAGTACATTTCCCACGTGAATGCCAAGTATCCTGCCTGGCTCTGTGCATGACGCTTACATGTTGAGGAATAGCAGCATCCCTTATGTGGCACAGTGTGTGGCTAATTGGTGAGGCCAAGGTCCCAACACAGTTGACATAGGTGTCTGGGTATGGGGTTGTCCCTAAGGGTTAGTGTCTGTCTAACAGTTGTCCCTCAACATTTGCAGGTGACTCTGGTTACCCCAACCTGTCATGGCTACTGACCCCAGTGAGGAATCCCAGGACAGGGGGAGAGGAACGCTACAGTGAGGCACATGGGTGAAGTAGGAGGATTATAGAAAGCACCTTCGGCCTCCTGAAGGCCAGATTCCAGTGCCTCCATCTTACAGGTGGCTCCCTATACTACTCACCGAAGAAGGTGTGCCAGACAATCGTGGCCTGCTGTAGGCTGCACAACCTGGCTTTGCGACGCCAGGTGCCTTTTCTGCAGGAGGATGGGCCAGATGGTGGTCTTGTGGCAGCTGTGGAGCCTGTGAACAGTGAAGAAGAGGAGGCAGAAGAAGAAGATGTCGACAACCAAAACAACATCATCATGCAATGCTTCCAGTGAGACACAGGTAAGAAGATGTAACTGCTTCCCACATCTCATACTATTGTTGGAGCTAGCATAAGTCTGTAATTTTCACTCAGTGTATGGACCCTGATTTGTTACTTTGCCTTTCAATTTCACAGATCTGGGTCCCACTTTGTGCCCTCTGCTATGTTTACTGCTGGCCTACAACTGTGTTACATTGGTATGTGAACAAGTACATTGACATTGCTATATTCCAGAAGTTTTGCAATTACACATTAGAGAGAGCACAGACAGACTCCAGATTGTTTTGTGATTCAAGTGTGTTTATTTCTGTGCAAATAACTGAGGGTGTGTGTGAAATGGGCTGGGGTGATGGTGGAGGAATGTCCATGGCAGAGTCTAGTCTATTTGTTTCACAGGTGCATTGTCCAATGGGGCATAGGAAGTGGAGCAATGGCAGTTTAAGGTGGACAGGGTGACAAAGTGGGACAGAAGGGTGACATTAAGGGGGGTCTTATTTCCTGGCGGTGGTCTTGGCAATGTTCTCTGTCTTGTTCCTGGATCTCAGGGACTGTTTGCGGGGTGGTTCTCTTTCTGCAGGGGGTGGGGTGCTGGAGACCTGTTGTTCCTGTGGCGGTGCCTCCAGTCCACTAGCGCCGGTGGAGGGCTGTTCATCGTCCAGGCTAATGTCAGGGGCCCGTTGGTGTGCCACTTTGTCCCTCCTGGTGTTGAGAAGGTCTGCCAGCATCCCTGCAATGGTGACCAGGGTGGTGTTGATGGACTTCAAGTCCTCCCTGATCCCAGGTAGTGTTCCTCCTGCAGCCGCTGGGTCTCCTGAAACTTGGCCAGTACCGTGCCCAAGGTCTCCTGGGAATGTTGGTAAGCTCCCATGATCTTGGAGAGTGCCTCGTGGAGAGTCGGCTCCCTGGGCCTGTCCTCTCCCTGTCACACAGCAGTCCTCCCAGCTTCCCTGTTATCCTGTGCCTCTGTCCCCTGAACCGTGTGCCCACTGCCACTTACCGCAGGTCCCTGATTGTCCTGTGTTAGTGGGGTTGCCTGGTTCCCTGTAGTGGTGGACACACTGCTGATTGACGTGTCCTGGGGACAGAGGGATGGGCCCGCAGGGTGGGAGCTGTGGTGGTGTTTCCTAAGGGTGGAGGTTCAGTGGTGGTTTGTGACTGTGTCAGGGGAACCAACTGTCCCGAGGTCCCTGATGGGCCGGGCTGGTCACCTTGATCCAGGCGTGCAGAGCTGCTGTCATCACTGTGGGCCTCTTCTGTGGGGGGACTGGATATGTCTGGTACCTCCTGTCCAATGACGTTGGGTTTGGGTCCTGTTGGGGTGTAAAGGCATAGTTATTGTATCTGTGGGTG
Source organism: Pleurodeles waltl (assembly GCF_031143425.1). Lineage (NCBI taxonomy): Eukaryota > Metazoa > Chordata > Amphibia > Caudata > Salamandridae > Pleurodeles > Pleurodeles waltl. The sequence continues at coordinate 315,414,025 of NC_090442.1, read as the reverse complement.
CCATCTTGTGCAATGGGTGAGTTACCCCCTACTCCTGTACTTGCATTATTGCCGTGGCCCTCGTGTAGGTGTTGTGTGTGTATATGTGTCAGGTGTGTGTATTTTGAATTGTCCAATGTGGTTGTGTTTTGTAAATGTTGATATTGAGCGTGGCGGTGTGTACCGCTAGTGGATTACCGTGGTTGAAAGTCCACCGCGTTGATTCATGGGTCGTGATACTGTGGGCGTATTCCTGTTGGCGTGACGGTGTAGGTTTTGGGATCGCCAGTTTATCACTGACCTTTGGTGTGGCGAACTTGTGTGGGTGTCTGTATTGTGGCGGATTCCGAGCTGTGAGTCGTAATACCTATAGCGGAATTCCACTGCCGCAACGGTATGTTGGGGCTCTTCTGCACGGCGGAAAGCAGGATTTACCGCCAGGGTTGTAATGAGGGCCATTGTCCTGTAGAATAGGCAAACATTAAAGTGGATGATGTCAGCAGCTCGAGCCTTATCACATTCCACACCAAAGTAATCCAACATCACATAAACCAAGATACAGAGAGATGGCAGTACAACAGTCCTTGATCACAGGCCTATCATAATCCAAGGACCATGCTTATGGTGATATGACACAAACATATGTTAGTGTAGTAGCAGAGGCACCGTGGCCTGCAATGATGAAACATATCTACAACTACATACAGGTAAATATGAAGGGTGAATGACATGCTTGCAATCGATGAATACACATTTCATGCCCACATGATGACCTCCTGTCTACCGTCCACTGCCAGACCTTCACACCACGGAAGAACCCTGCATCATACTGCTCTACCATCTGAACAGGCAAACAATAATGGACTTATGTGGTCAGCTGGGGACAGATCTGATGCCAGCTATTAGTTATCCAACTAGCAAACCACTCACTGTAAAGGTCATGTTGGTATTGCACTTCCTAGCCACAGGGTCCTTCCAATATACAGTGGGTCATTTTGTATTGTGAGTCAAATCTATGTCCAGTCTAGTGTTGGCTCTGCAACATACAATGGTATTTGAGTAGTAGGCCCTTCAAGACAAGACAGGATATGCATGTTTGTTGTTAGGTAAAAAATCAATTTTTGCAGGTGTGATGTAGTTTATATAGCTCAATACAGCATTTCATACCACCAAAATGGCGGCTGCCTGACCTATTCCACTGGACATTAGGGACTGCCTGCCCTCAGAAGTCATCATGGTGGTAGGTGGTTGCAGCCACAGTGGACACAGCCATAGGCTAACGTTGTTGCCAGTGGCGGTTGCAGGCCAATGGCCGTGTCCACCAGCGGTGACGACCTCGTACGTGGCGGAAGTGACTACCATGTTCTGCAGATTCACTCATGCATGCCTTTGTTTATTGGATGCTATCTCTGTACGATGGACAAATATCTCCAAAAAAGTGTTCTGTGATACAGGTATAGAGCACAGAACCCCACCCCATGAACTGGCATGAGTCTGCATTTGTTAGCCTACATGCCCACACATGGTCAAGGGAGACACTTTCTGTACCCACCATGCCACCCTGTTGATTGTTGCTCAGGTGTAGTGGTGGAGTTTGTACTCTGGCAGTTACCTGAAGGGACTGCATGCAGTGAGTCATTCTCAGAGTGTGAATGTGTTGGTCCATTCATGCCTAAGGAGTTTGCCCTTCAGAAGCCACATAGGTGTGTAGTGTTTCACAGTGGCTCACATCACATTACAGGGTGCTAGAGCATGGGCACCTGATGTAGTAAGTTTGCTTAGTTACTGTAGACCATGAGCAGGGTACTGGGTTAGTTTGCAGATGGAAATATATATGTCTGTAGTCATGTCCCTGTACTTTTTGCTTGTGTGTTTCACACTTGGGGAGTATTGACAATTAGAAAAGTCCTAGCTAGATGTTAGTGGCATGTATGTGACACAACCATTTGTGGTGAAACTTGTGATCATAATCTCTTGATTTGTCCTTTGCATCCATGCAGGTCAACACCCATCAAAAGAAGCAACTGTGGAGAGCCATCGGCAAGAAGGTGCGGACCCTGGGGGGTCCAACACGGATGGAGCGCCCACTGAAGGAAAAGGTGGGAGGACCTGAGACACTAGGTCCAGAAAATCACAGAAGTCAAGCTGTGGCTGTCCTTCCAATGTAGGTAGGTGCCTGTCAGATAATGACCCCTCTAATAGCCCGCATTCTGGCGGTGGTCTACCCAGATATTGATGGGCATTTGAGGACATCACAGCAGCCACAAGGGGGTGAGTACAGGGCATATTTCTGCATGTCACATTGCCAACTGAATGTGTAACACAGCAGATGAATGATTGTCTGTGTAGACATCTAATTTGTTGTATACTGATGTGTCTTGCCCATTGGCCCAGGTACCTAGGACACAACTGTGTACAATCCACAAACCACTTGCTTTCCAGAGACGACATAGGGCTACGTACAGCGATCAATCAAGTACAGTTTGTTGTTGTAATATGTGTAAATTCTATGCTACAGACCACTACAGCTAAATATTACAGGCCAAAGGTAAGGAAGTGATGGATCACTGTTTTCGGCCATGCATCTGTGTAAATGAGTATATTGGCATCTGCTATCCAGAGGCTAGTTGTCTTCAGCATATGACGGGTGTTGGTGCCTCACTACAGTCTGTAATTTGAAGATGGCCATCATACATGTAACAGAGCATACACTGTACTTTGGGTGCAGCCACAGATCAGTACTCTCCCTTGGTAAGTGGGGAGTGTCCATTGACATGATTTATGTGCCACCACTGTTGCCAACATTCCTTGTGCCTACGTTTCAACATGTGTACCTTTCTCATTAGCAAAACATTTTTAAGCTGCTGTTTCATGCATGTTCTACCTGTGTTGATATAATGATGTCTGTATTCCCTCACATAATATGTGCATGGCAACTTATGTGTGTAATAAGCCATTTACAATGGGGGTACATTTCATGCTGTGCCACATACAGAAGTGTGCCACAATTGTTTATTGGCTGACACATTCTCTCATGTTTCATAGCATGCCATTTGCCATGTACAACTGCAGTAGCAACAAGGGACATGACAGGTAGGCCTAGAGTTTAGAGCCACAATGCCATATATGCATATGGTATGGCACATGTATGGGCCACTTAGGTGGAGTTTGTTGCTGGGGCCTACTTGACATCATGGTAATGTTTGCTAATCAGAGTTGTTGTACAAGTTGTACAAACACCAGTAAACAAAGGAAATAGGGAACAGCCGAGTGGGGACGCATCTGGCTATGGGACCTCGGGTCAAGACACCACAGACATAGAGGGACCCAGTGGTCTGGAGGGTGAAGGGAGTGACACGGAGGAGACTGTAATATCATCACCATCATCAGAATCTTCCTCCAGTGGACACTCCCTAGTGGTGATGGACCCATCAGGGCATACCCCTGTACCATCTTTGTCCGCCACCCTATGTTCTATTATCACCCTCCCTGTTGATCCCCACTCAGTTGACCGTGCCTCCTCACCCCAGAGGGTGGGCATCTCATTTGCCACAGGCACCTCAGCCCTAGCCCCTGTCACCCCTTCAGCCCTACGTGATGAGGCTTTTGACCTCCTGAGAAGTAACAGACAGCCATTGTGAATGCCATCGACATCCAGGGTTTTGCGACCCAACTGCAGCAGACTAATGCATTCCTAGAAGGGATTCATGGTGCAAAGTCTGGCCTACAGACATCTTTTCGGCCTCTGGCCTCCACACTGACGGCAGCCAGCCACCCCCCACCTTCCGTCCCTCCTCCACCTCCCTCTTCCCAATCCAAATTCCCCATTCCCATACCTTTTCAAAGCACACAGACTGATCTGCATGCACCCTCCTCAACACACAAGACAGGACACGCAGACACAAGCACCACAAAACACACCGGCACGCAAGCCAACAATAGACACCCACAGACACAACATCAGTCACCAACTTCCCAGACATCCCCACCACCTCCACCGTAACACACACAACATCAAGCATACCCACAGGCACCACCACAACAGTCAGTGACACACCCACCACATCCAGCATACCCACAGACACCACCTTAACAGACACACAGACATCTACCACATCCACCATACCCACAGGCACCACCCAAATAGACACACAGACATCCATCACATCCAGCATACCCGGAGACATCACCCCAACAGGCACACACACATCTACCACTCCATCCCCAAGCACCTCTACCTTCCAGCCCCTCAAGACAAACACTCACCCATGCAACAGACACCACCCAAACACAAGCACAACTCCCACACGCATGCACCCATGACATCCACGCTGACATAGCAAACAACCACTCCCTCAACATCCAAATCTCCACCCCCTTCTGTTGATGATTCCTGTGTAGCTAAGAAGATTATTTTGTTTGACCTCCACCATTCCTCTGTTCCTTCCACCCCCGTTTCACACCCAAGAGGCCCGACCCACCTCCCAACCCCTTCCTTCCACTTCCAAGTCCTCCGTTGTCACACCTGCCCCCTCTGCAAGCACACATAACCCTCCCCCACGAAGAAGCCCACCCCTCCAAAGAAGCAGGCCACCCCTCCCAAACCCAAGACCAAACCCACCCCTCCCAAATCCAACTCCCCCACCATTTCTCCTCCAGGATGATCCCTGAGGGGCCTGTCTGTCCACTTAATGTCCTTTCCTGTGGATGTTCCTTGGCAGTTAGGAGTCAAGTGATGGCACCATGATGTGATTGTGCAGAAAACATATGGACTGGCCAATGGCCTTGAATTTTACAAAAATTACATTTAATAAACCCAAACAGTTGTTTTTTTGGGTATACATTTCTCCTGTAATTCTTTTTCTTTCTTTATGTTGCTACTGAGTAACTTGTGTTATCTGCCTACAGTTGTGTGTGTTTCAGCCTGCTTGCTGATCCATTTGCTGTTGTTTGCAGCGTCTGGCTTTGTGGGCAGTGCTGGTGTCCTCCAAAACAAAGGCAAATGTAGACTGTATGGATATGTGGGTGTAAATGCAATGGTGGTATCATGGCATTGTGTACTGGTTGTTATGGTAAGTATTTCATCTTTTGTTGTATAATGTGAGCATGTATGGCATTAGACCTGTCCCCCTGATATGGATTATGGATTCACCTGATGTGTGGGAGATTGAGATTTGTTTGTCCAGGCATGGAGGGTGTTCAATTGTGCTACCATTGTTTGCATTTGACTGTGCATGTGTCCGTTTACCTGTGTGTACCTTGCAGCTACTTCATGTAGATGTATGTCCCATGAATTTGGAGTTGTATGTGCTTTGTTGACTTGCCCTTCCACATTGTGCATGTCATTTGGGTCTAGTTTTGTTTGTCCCCGAGATACATTTAGGGCCAGTTCCTGTGCAAATGTTGTTTTTGGGGCATGTGCAAATGGATATGTGTCCCAATCCAGCCTCCTTCCCTGAGTGTTTCAGATGCCCCCATCCCTATTGTGCAGGTATCATTTGCATAGTGATCTTTGTATATATGTCTTTCTGTCTATTGTGTACCCCATTGTCCCTCTAATGTGCTGCAATGTGAGTGATGAGTGTGTCCATTGCAGGGCTGTTTAATGGGAGTGGTGTTTGTGTTCCATGCCAAATCCATACATATGTGTGTCGAATGTGATGACAGTCCAAGGCATGTGAGGAATGTAAGTGTGTAAGTTGTATTTGTAGATTTGATGTTGGTGTGTTGCTGGTGTTGTGGGAGACAATGTTCTGTACATTTAACTGTGCCTGAGATGAGCAGACATGTGTTTTGGTGTAGTGTTGCAGTGCAGTGTGAGTGACCTGCCCAGAGGAGGCATTTTGTGACTGTGAATGTGTATTTCTTTGTGTCTGATTCCGACACGGGACACAATGACATGGTGCCCTTAGCACGACCCACATATGATGTGGCTGATGGCGTGATGAACAATCGTTAAGCATAATGGCACAGGTAGGCGTGGTAACTTATGGTCAGTTGTGCCCACAGTGGTATGGATTTTGAGCTCTATCAATAATCAACAACAGTGGCAGGGTGTGTGTGATGGGCTCCATGGCGCAACAGGGCATGTGAGGCTGCCTGCAGCTGAGTGCCTCTGTTAATGCTCTGCACTTCCGCCTGCTGAGATGTGGTGGTTGGACCGGCACAGTCACATTGGTGGTGTGCAACCTCATAATCTGTCCGGCAGAAACACTGTGTCCGCCGGCCTGTTTGTGCAGCCTTGTGACTGCCACGGTCTGTGCTGCCTAGCGGTGCCGGCGAGACCGCAGCAGTCTTTGCTCCATAGGCCTACATGACTCGTGATACATCGGTTCGACCCCCAGCCCGATAGTGGTCAGACCTCCAACACCGCCATGGCAGTCCATGGACCGCCAAACTCGTAATGAGGCTCTTAGTTTGGGGGTTCCATTTTATATGCCACACTAACTTTCAATTCCTAGGAAATTCCTGTTTTCGCTTCCTGTGAATAATACTCTTTCTTGATGAGTTATATGATAGAGAAGGTACGACTGGGAATTAGGACAAGGAAGATCTCCCGCTGAATTTGCTGTAGTCTCCAGAAAAACATAGTCCTCATTATCTGTTACATGTTTTGTAAAGTGAGGATTTCACCCATAGGGTATCTAGGCACTATGAGAAACTTACCAGGATATTAATACCATTTCTAGAAAAAGTCACTAGTTTCCTGAGCTAGGAGGTATCCACTACAGTTTGGCTCAATTATGGAATTTTACTTTAGAAAGAGACAAGTGTTTGGAGCCTTCCTGAATTAGTTGGCCTGTTTTAAATGGATTTTGGTAGGAAGAAGTTTCATTTTGAGGCAGCAGCCACCAAAAATCACCTTCCATCGATTGTAACATATCTAGTCTTGGGGATTTTTAACAGAAATTTATTTTCAGATGTAATGGGAAAAAGGACCATATCTTTGGAAATTACGGATATAGAGGTATATGTCTATGCTGATGTAGTGATCTGAGTACTGAGTAATGATTGTAAGACAATTTGTTCTCAAAGGGGCAGCCAGTGTAGCGAGGACAAGGTTTGGAAAATATGATCTAACATTTTGAAGCCCAAGACTAGTATGGCTGTTGAATTTTACACTGGCCGTAGCATATTTTGGCAGTTCTAGATAAAGGCCCTCATCATTACATTGGCGGTAAATCCCACTTACTGCTATGCTGAGTGTCTCCAACATACCCCCGCGGCGGCAGATATCCGCTAACCATATTATGACACACAAACCAATCCGTCACTATTCAGCCACACACACAAATATACCACACCAAAGGTCAGTGATAAACTGGCGGTATCAAAACCCACTCTGTCAAGCCAAAAGAACAACGCCCACAACATTATGACCCACAAATCACCACAGCGGTAAACCATTGGCAGTACATATTTACCGCGCTCAAAATACACACACACAAACAAAACAGCACCACATTGGACAATTCAAACTACACACACCTGACACCCATTGACACACCACACCCACACACCCACACCACTATAAAACACACAACCACATTACCCACAACCCCTTACGACACAAAATAATTGCCAGCAGAGAGAGAGAGCAAGAGCACACACACAACCAAAGTCACATACCACCATCAACGTATACACCACCCACGCACCTTACATCACACACCCCAACACAGCACCCTACACATCCTCACCCACGCCACTCACACTGCACCCATGGCACCACAACGACACCCCAGATTCTCTGAGGAGGAGCTAAGGGTCATTGTGGAGGAAATCATCCGGGTAGAGCCACAGCTATTTGGATCACAGGTGCAGCAGATATCCACTGCTAGAAAGATGGAGCTATGGCAGAGAATCGTGGACAGGGTCATCGCCGTGGGACAGCACCCCAGAACAAGGGATGACATCAGGAAGAGGTGAAACGACCTATGGGGGAAGATAAGTTCCATTGCAGCGAGACACCAACTAGCTGTAATGAGGACTGGCGGTGGACCCCCACCTCCTCCCCCACAACTAACAACATGGAAGAGCAAGTCTTGGCAATCATGCATCCTGAGGGCCTTGCAGGAGTAGCAGGAGAACTGGACTCTGGTAAGTCAACTCTATACTACTATCACCTCCCAAACTGCATGCCATCACATTCCCCTACCCTCACTCCCATCACTCCACCACTACCCACACGTAAACATCACAGCGGTGCGTGCTCTAAGACCTGCTCCTATTTGGTATCCATCATCAGGACGGAGGTCTAAATATCTAAAAGAGCATACTATGTTTGTAATGACTAGTTTTTGGTTTGCTCAGGGATCGAGAATTGTCTTTGGATTCAGGTGTCTGCGCGCTATGTGCGCAGTGTGTAGTGTTTGGAGGAAGCAGGTGAATGTTTCAAATGCTTTGTGCACGCCTTTGTTTCATCCTCAGAGTGCTGGAGGGGACCTTGAGTCCCATTTGTTCTTGCAGTGGCCATCTTGGGCGGGGCACCATGGGCGTGGCTCCATGGGCGGGGCACCTCTATTTAAACAGCCACACACAGCCCTCAGTGCTCACTATTCTGGAGTTCTTACAAGGATCAGAGCTCCTATTTTGGTGACCTTCAATTTGGATTGAAGCTCTTCTTTTCTGATGACATCTGGTTCCTGAAAATCATCTGGAATTTCCTTGTCTGGAGTTTTAAAAGAGAGTTTGGCCTAAACTCGGGACGGTAAGACGGATGGTGGTCTTTTCTCCAAAGTTCTATCATCCATTTTGTTGTTATTTTGTATTCAGTCAAAGTTGTTTTTCTTTGGTGACATTATGTATCCTCTAGTGAACAGTTGCTAATTAATAGCTACTTTAAAAAGGTAAAGTTAAGGTTATTTTTGCCATTAGCAGATACATAATTGCAGTCTTTTCTCTCAACCACCCAAAACACAGGTTTCAATTTGAACTCTCTCATTTAGCAGCAAGAAGAAAAAGGAGGCAAATTACATAACATTCAAATTCACAGAAGAATTCTAATGTGTAAATAAATGTTAAAGTTAAAAGCCTGTTGAATGCAATGGCAAATTGTTTGGTGAACAATACAATTTAATGCTACAATTTGAAATCATGTTGTTGAATTACTGGAAGTGTGAATTAACGTTTCTTTTAGGGAATTCTAAACCAACCCTCCATTCAAGAGGATTATGAAGGGTAATCATTTATGGTCTATAGATTTCTTTTCAAAAGAATCTATGACTGATATTTTCTGTTTGGTATCTGTGTTCCTTGTCTTCACAGGCCTCCTTCCCAGCTGTTCCCTTCCCTAATTCCCTCCCCCGACTTGGCCACTCTAAAACCCTGCGCTGTTATAGCTGGTAGAATTGGAGCTGCCAGGAGGTGGGCCTATTGACAACGACGTGTACATCCCGAGGATTTGGTCTCATTGACAGAATAGTGAGCCCACAAATTTAAATCCTCCTGGTTTGTGCTTGGTTGTCAATATTGCCACCCTGGATGACTTGCTCAAGGTGATTACACAGATTCAGCAGGAGTTGGTAAAGTCAAGAAATAGCCACTTTAGCTGATGAGGTTGCTCAATTACAAGACAGACTGGAAAAAAAGGAACAAAGTCCTTTGGGAACAGGTTGGCAAATGGCTCCGCCTCAAGCATCAGGAACTAATCCCCTAACATATCACTCATCGTTCCCACACCAATTCCTTTAGCTGCACCCGAAAGATTTTCGGGTGATCCAAATAAAGTACAGACTTTTCTTACACAAGTGGAACTTCATTTCACTTGTAGACCAAGCACCTTTCAGATTCACAGTCACGAGTAGCATTTTTAATTTCTTACCTATCAGGAGATGCGGCCACATGGGCAGTTCCCTCAGTGCGTCAAGATAGTCAATTACACTAAAATTGGAGAAAATGTGTGCAAGAGTTTGAACATGTCTTTGACCGAAGAGCAGTAACCTTGTCTGCGGATCGAGAACTACTAGAATTACGGGAAGGAAATAAGGACTTAGTTTCATACTTAGCTAATTTTAATCGATTAGTAGCTGAAACAGCCTGGCCAGAAGAAAAAAGAGCGGCCCTTTTTTATCAAGGTCTCAAAGACGATTTGAAAGATGTCCTGGCACAAATTGATCCTCAACCAACTGGTTGTTCGGAACTCATAAATCTTGCTTTAAGATTAGATCATCGGCTTGCCGAGAGGAAAGGTGAATGGAGAAAACCTGAAAAAAATAATTGGCGTATAGATGAGTGGAAAGGTCCACAACCAAATAACGAACATATCCTAGAACCAATGGAAATAGAGGCAATCAGACAACCCTTGACCAAAGAGGAAAAAGAACAACACCAGAAAAATAGACAATGTTTGTATTGTGGCCATAAGGGCCACTTTGTAAAGGAGTGCCCAGTAAAACCAAAGAATAAGATCCCTATTACAAAGAAGACTTTAGCAAGTTTTGATACTGAAATGGAAAACTAGAACAGCGAAGGTGTAAAGAAGGGTTACTCTTGGGTTGTAGTGAATCCTAGTTTGTTTTATTGGGATAACAGGAGTTAGCTTAGCCTTTGGCTTGCAGACTCGTGCCCCCGTCAGCTAGTGACTTTTAGTCTACTTAGCTTGCTCTGTCTTAGCCCATTTAATTATTAAATTTTTCTAAGATGGCTGCCTTGTTTATAGTTAGGCCACTTGTTATGATTTGCAATATCAGTGCGACTGCGTTAAGGGTCAAGATCAAATGACAAAGACAAACAAAGAGTAGGTGTTCACACTTAGGGACTTTCCCTCTCCATGCTTTCGAGGGAATTGTTTATATTAATTGCCACCCCAAGAATGTCTGTTATCTATTGTTTGGGAACACACCTACGTCAGGGGTCCAAGTAGATCTGTATAAATACATCACACTTCACACAGATAATCAGAGGGATTCCGACCAGAGGGCATCGTCTTGACGCTGACCCAGAATTCGTGTCCCTACGGAGTCTGAGATAGAGACCTCATTCCAAGGTAACGAGGGTTAGGGGCTCCTCTCATGGACATGGCATTGGCAGATCAGGTTTAACATACCCAGCTCTCCTGTAGGTAGGAGGTTAGGCCTATCATGATAGGGTATTAGGACATATTACACACCTTATGTCTTGTCATGTTATTGCAAGATGGCAGGGGTCTTTGTAATGACTCTTGTCTTTACAATTCTGTTTCTTGCACTGTTCATTATCCTAATCATTGCAGCCCATGCACCTTATCATAGATTGCAGTTGTGTTAAATAAAAACCATTGAAACTTTACTGCATCTTCGTTATTGCCTGTGTTTGGATGAGACATGATGTATCTGTGAGAAAGGGGTAATCTCCGTTTAACCGCGACACTCCCTGAGATGTCATACTCTCGAGTCTATGCGTAAAGGCTGCCACAAATCACCTTTTACTATTTGGGTTTTTGGTGTGGTGCTGCTAGTGAGCCGGAAGGGTTGGGACGACAGCTGTGACTTGTTGTAGGATAGGCATAGTCGCCTACAAACATAAGTACTGTCATCCTTAAACCAGCAGTCTTGCCTAGAGCAAGAGTCCAAACTACGACATGGGACCACCAACAATTGTGTTTAGGCACTAATTTACGGATACCCTGACTATCACTGTCTCACAGACAACAGGTACCCTAAGTACCATTAAACGGAGACATCCGTGCTCTTTGGGAATATCCTCCTCAGCTGAAAAGGTAACACCTGATTAGGCTGTAGGTTGTTCGAGCTCAAACTCATCAAAGGACTTTACTCCCCATTTTGGTGTTCCATTTCTCTGACCAATTTTACAAATAAGGCTAACGCCATAGAAATTCCTGAGAATGCTAGACAAGCACTAACTCAACACCTACTAGGGCATGGCTTTACAGAAGAGGGAGGGGATGCTACTCTTGTAATAGAAGCTAACGAAGCATACCAAACAGAAACATTTTACTGTTGGGTCACCTTTCCTGAGGTGAACCAAAGAACACATACATTCCACACATATGAGATTGCAAACGTACCTCAACGGTACCAAGCATGCCAGTATCATGAAATATCGCTCACATAAGAGCATCAGAACTGGTTTGAAGGCGCCCTACCACATGTAATACAAAGAGTGTGCTAGGTCCTTTAAGTAATGATGGACCAACGTGGCCTATGTTTGCCACATACACACCTCACCCAGGCATACCAAATATGCCAATAGCAGATCTGCCAAATTTATATAAGGAATTAGTGACACTATATAGATGACTAGTTCAGTTCGTAATGCGAACTTTGAACACAACACCAGCGCATCCAGCTCCACCAGCACCTGGTGGATACCAATTGGCTACTGGGATCAATCCACAACCAGTGCTTACTATCATGTGTAAAATACCCACAGAACAAGAGAAAATACTGTTCTGGATAGCCCAGAAAACAAACCAGCTGGAAGCTGTGTTTCCCCATACGGGACTACAGGAAAAGAATAGACTTCTCACACTGTGCTTGCCCTTTGGGATGGTTCCCTCAGTGGATGACTGCGCCACATGGGGTACAGTCTTTGCTGCTATATATACGACCACACATGGTACCCCGACACTTGCCAATTTACCGGAAGTGTTAAAACAAATACAGAATGAGCACGGGGCTGCACCAGCCTTAGATTTGGGCATGAAATTAATGCGGAATTTTGACGCAGTTTCCTCAATAATACTCAGTAATATTAAAGGGGAAGCGGTAGCACTGGCAATACGCCAGCGTCTCCTAGAAACTCCACTACTAGAGCAGGAGAGACAGCTACCAAAAATAATTTCCAACACCAATACTAGTATAGGGTGGGATAGTTTGGGAGCCAAGCCAAAGAAATTGGAATTACAAAGTACCACCCTTAAGGAAGGTACGAAGCAGGCACAAGAGGGTTCTAAAAAGCGCTGGGAAAATCAAGAATTTAAGGATAGATGAAATAAGAGAGCGGATTCTCCACACCCGGAGAACTCCGAAAGGAGATACAATCTCAGAAATAGGGAGAATATCAAAACTCCCGACAGATATACTCATTCACGTCCCTCTCGTTCCTTTCAGGACACACTGGATAGACGTAGCGAGAGAGGGGGTCGTCCTGATCGACGTCCTGAATACGTGAAACAAAAGAAAGACTCACAGCAGTCTACAATTAAAAAAGAAGAAAAGACTCCTCAGCAAAAGCCACAGTTTAAAAAGTAAAAGGTGGCAGCACTGTCAGCTAAAAATGCCAGTACACTTGAGAACACTGTTGAGGAACAAGACGTAGGCAGTGACACTGTTAGACAATGCAGCAGAGGTCACGATATGTCGCCAGAGTCTTAAAGATGATCTGGATGCGACAGGAACTAGCGATTTTATTGCAGTTGAGACTGCGGACGGCTGCATTCTCCCACCCGACAGGGTTTATGATTTAAAAATTCAAATACAGGGAGACGTAGAGCGCACCATTGGTGTGATATTCTGGGATGAACTTACTAGTGATATCCTATTGGCCGAAAGAGACTGGCCACCTGAGCTCGTCCGTAAGCTCCCACCTGGGGAAGATGTCATTTTGCCTTCTTTCTCTAATCTTGTTCCAGAAGCAGAAAAACAAGCCTATGCTGTTTAATGGGCTTTAGCGCAGGCACCTGCATTATACCGCAGTCATGTAGGTTGGGACAAGGACTCTCCTTGTCATGTAATTCCTAATAGGTCTACACCCCAACCGCAGCCACAATATCCTGTTAAACATGAAGCAAAAGCTCAGGTGAGGGAGATCCTCGCTCAGCTCGAGTACCAAGGAGTAATTGAGCCCTGTACATCTGCAATGAATAACCCGTTATTCCCCGTTGCAAAGCCAGACCATTTATACATAATAGTCATTGATTACAGACATTTAAATAGTCATACACGTACATATGCTATACAAAACTCACATAGCATGGCACTAATAAACAACTTAGGGGGTCATTACAACATTGGAGGTAAAAGCTGCTTACCACCGTGCAGAAGACCGCCAACACACCGCCGCGGACGCGGAATACCGCCACTGCCATTATGACCCACAGCTCGGAATCTACCAAAATCTAGACACCCACAAAAGTCCGCCACACCAAAGGTCAGTGATAAACTGGCGATAACAAAACCTCCACCGTCACGCCAACAAGAATACGCCCACACTATCACGACCCACTAATCCATGCAGCGGTCTTTCAACCGTGGTATTCCATTGGCGGTACACACCGCCGCGCTCAAAATACACACACAGATACAAAACACAACCACATTGCACAATTCCAAATACACACACCTGATACACATACACACACCACTCCCACACACCCAATACACTATAAAACACACACCCACATCACCCACAAACCCTTACGACAACAATTGCGACAGAAGGACAGAGAGAGACACCACCAGAAAGAACAATAGCATCCACAGGCACTCAACACCATAACTCACACAACATCCATGCACCTCACACAACACACCTCTAAATATCACCCCACACATCACAACACACACCACCCCACACATCACCCACACCACCCCATGGCACTGCAAAGACACCCCAGGTTTTCTGAGGAGGAGCTCAGGGTCATGGTGTAGGAAATCATCTGGGTAGAGCCACAGCTATTCAGATCACAGGTGCATCACACCACCATAGCTAGGAAGATGGAGCTATGGCGAAGAATCGTGGACAGGGCCAATGCAGTGGGAGAGCACCCAAGAACTAGGGATGACATCAGGAAGAGGTGGAACGACCTACGGGTGAAGGTGTGTTCCGTGGTCTCAAGACACCAGATTGCGGCTCAGAGGACTGGCAGCAGACCCCCACCTCCTCCCCCAGAACTCACTACATGGGAGGAGCAGGTCTTGGCTATACTGCATCCTGAGGGCCTCGCAGGAGTAGATGGAGAAATGGACTCTGGTAAGTCAAAGCTTTAACTACTTCATCCCCCACCCACCTGCATGCTATCACATACCCAAACCCTCGCACTCACCCCCATCACTCCAACTCCTCACATATGTCCCAATATCACAAACCACAAATCCCAAACCCAAGCCCTGCATGTAACACCAAAGCATGGACACCCATCACCAATGCATGTCCACTGCGCATACCATACACCCCCCTAAACCATTATCACACAAGGTCCCACACAAGAATGGAAGCACTGGGGTACAGAGTCACCCACCCATTGCACACCAGGGCACACACAGATGCAATAATCATGCTTTTACATCCCTGCAGGACCCCTACCCAACGTCACCGGACAGGAGGGTCCAGACATGTCCACTCCACCCACAGAAGAGGCCCACAGTGATGACAGCAGCTCTGTCCAACTGGATCTAGATGACCAGCCCAGCCCATCTGGGACCTCGGGACAGTCGGTTCCCCTCACACTGGCACAGGCCACTACAGAGCTTCCCCCTCTGGAAACACCAGCACAGCACCCACCCAGCAGGCCCATACCTCTTTCCACAGGACACGTCAAGAAGCAGTGTGTCCCCCACTACAGGGAACCCAGGCTAACCCACCACCCCGACAACACCAGGGACCTGGGGGCAGTGGTAGTGGGCACACGGTTCAGGGGACAGAGGCCCAGGGAAATAGGGGAACTGGGAGGGCTGCTATGCGACATGGGGAGGACAGGCCCAGGGAACCCACTCTCCACGAGGCCCTCTCCAACATCATGGGAGCCTACCACCATTTCCAGGACACGATGGCAACGATACTGGTCAAGTTTCAGGAGACCCAGCGGCTGCAGGAGGAACAGTATTTGGGGTTCAGGGAGGAACTCAAATCCATCAATTCCACCCTGGGCACCATTGTAGGGGTGCTGAAGGAACTCATCAACACCAGGAGGGACACTGTGGCGCAACAATGGGCCCCAGACACTAGCCTGGACGATGAACTGCCCACCACCTCCGCCGGCGCTAGTGGACAGGAGGCACCGCCACAGGACCACAACACCAGCACCCCACCTCCTGCAGATGGAGAACCACCCTGCAAGCGGTCCCTGATATCCAGGACAAAGACAGAGAACAATGCCAAGCCCCCTCCAAGAAATGAGACTACCCTGATTGTCATCCTTCTGTCCCACTTTGTCACCCTGTCCATCCATCAACTGCCCTAGCTCCACTTCCTATGCCCCTTTGGACAATGCACTTATGAGACTAATAGACTGGACTCCGCTATGGACATTCCTCCACCATCACCCCTGACCATTTTACAACCCCCTCCACTATTTAGCACTTAAATAAACACCCTTAAATCACAAAACAATCTGGAGTCAGTCTGTGCTTTCGAAAATGTGTATTAGCAATAACTGTGGAAAAATGCTATATCCAATGTAATGTCAACATACCTATGTCACACAGCTCTAGTCCATGCGGAAACAAAGCAGAGGTCTCACAGTGGAACCCACATCTGTGAAATCGAAATGGAAAGTGACAACTCAGTGTCCATACTCTGGGTGAAAATGACAGACAGATGAGCGGTAGAAGAATTAAATCAGATGTAGCAGGCAGTGTTGTCTTCTTACCTGTGTTTCACTGGAAGTATTGCTGGATCACCGTGTTCCTGTTGTCTATGTCCTCTTCTTCTGCTTCCTCGTCTTCACTGTCCACAGGCTCCACAGCTGCCACAAGACCTCCATCTGGACCATCCTCCTGCAGAAAAGGCACCTGTCATTGCAAAGCCAAGTTGTGAAGCATACGGCAGGCCACGATGATCTGACACACCTTCTTTGGTGAGTAGAATAGGGAACCACCTGTCATATGGAGGCACCTGAACCTGGCCTTCAGGAGGCCGAAGGTCCTCTCTATAATCCTCCTAGTCTGGCCATGGGACTGATTGTAGCGTTCCTCTGTCCTTGTCCTGGGATTCCTCACTGGGGTCAGTAGCCATGACAGGTTGGGGTAACCAGAGTCACCTGCAAATGTCGAGGGACAACTGTTAGACACACACTAACTCTTAGGGACAGACCCAGACCCAGACACCTAGTCACACTGTATTGGGTCCATGTCCTCACCTAATAGCCACACACAGTGCCTCTGGAGTTGCCCCATCACATAAGGGATGCTGCTATTCCGCAGAATGTAAGCGTCATGCACTAAGCCAGGAAATTTGGCATTCAACTTGGGAGATGTACTGGTCTGCCAATCACACTATCTGCACATTCATAGAATGGTAATTCTTCCGGTTTCGGTACACCTGTTCACTCCTGGGGGTGGGTACCAAGGCCACATGTGTCCCATCAATGGCACCTATGATGTTGGGGATATGTCCCAGGGCATAGAAGTCACCTTTCACTGTAGGCAAATCATTCACCTGAGGGAAAACGATATAGCTGCACATGTGTTTCAGCAGGGCAGACAGAACTCTGCACAACACATTGGAGAACATAGGCTGGGACATCCCTGATGCTATGGCCACTGTCGTCTGAAAAGACCCACTTGCCAGGAAATGGAGTACTGACAGCACCTGCACTAGAGGGGGGATTCCTGTGGGATGGCAGATAGCTAACATCAGGTCTGGCTCCAACTGGGCACACAGTTCCAGGATTGTGGTACGATCAAGTCTGTAGGTGATAATTACATGTCGCTCCTCCATTGTAGACAGGTCCACCAGCGGTCTGTACACCGGAGGATGCCGCCATCTCCTCACCTGCCCCAGCGGGCGTGCTCTATGGAGGAGAACAGTGAGCAGAGAGTCAACCAACACTGAGGTAGGTAAAAACAACTTAATCGGAAAATGTTTTAAAATCGACATATGGCTGTATTAGTGTTTAAGCAAGGCCTAGATATGTGTGACACAGGCAAAAGAAATGTCATGTGGCCCCTTGAAATGGCGGCTGACCTGTAATGTGGGACAAGGGGATATGAGATAACTGCGCTGGCGTTGTGCATCACCGCGGTAGACGGTCGAAGATCACGGCGCAATCCTGCATTGGTTAACATTGGACCCTATGGGTCCCAGGAGCCAATGACGATGTACGCCAGCGGTGACGGTACGCACCGCCGCATACGTCAATGCCATTTTCTCTCTGTTCAATCACTTGATACCTGATCTTCGACAGGAGAGGACCTACACTGCAAGTGCTGCTGTGACCTGAGTCTGGAAGAGACAAAGCCTTGTGTGTCTGGGGACAGGGCCCCTGCCTTCAGAACGGAGGAGTTGGAGAAACTAGTGGATGGGGTCCTCCCCCAGAACACGATACTCTACGGTCCTCCAGACAAACAGGTGAGTACACGTTGAGCATGCTGTATGGGCAATGCCTGTTTGGAGTGGTGTGGATGAAAGACAGGGGGGGGAGAATGAGGCGTGCATGAAACGACAGTGAGTGCATGTGCGTCATGGCAAGGGTAGGGATGCGGGCCAATGACTGTGACGGTGCGAACAGTTATATCTTCTTCTTTCCCCCTGTACTATTCCTGTAGGTCAGTGCCCACCAGAAGAAGGATATTTGGCGTGCCATCGCCAAGGAACTCCGGACCCTGGGGGTCTACCACAGACGGAGCACCCACTGCCGGAAAAGATGGGAGGACATTCGCTGCTGGAGCAAGAAGATGGCGGAGGCCCAGCTGGGGATGGCCTCCCAACGTGGGAGGGGTGCCTGTCGCACCATGACCCCCTGATGTTCTGTATCCTGGCGGTGGCGTACCCGGAGTTGGATGGGCGCTTGAGGGCATCAGAGCAGCCACAAGGGGGTGAGTACACTCTCATTCAACTGATTCAGCGCGCATTGTAGGTGTCTGGGTGGGGGAGGTGGGCTGTGGGTTCCCCTAGGCCAGGGCAAGTTTATTAGGCAAGGTCCCTTCTTAAGGCAGGCCCTGTGGCACCCCACCCCACCTGTGTACAGAGCCAACTACACCTAGTCAGGCTCCTGTGACTTCCATGTGTGCAGCAATCGGGCAAAGGCTTGTAACCCATGTCCCTGTGATTGATTAGGGAACTCCAAGTGCACGGCGTAGTGCAGGGGGCTTCTGTATCTGTGGTGTCCGCCAACGGTAGCGGTATTGGATGCACTCAACATGTCTTTCTTCTGTCTTCCCCCACTTTTTGTGGTCTCCCTGTGCTTGTGTGCATTAGCATCATCAGGCGGAGGAGCAGTGGCAACGGAGCAGGAGGGAACTGCATCCCACATGGCCCTGGAGGGCGACACAACGGAGTCAGAAGCCACCAGTGGGACAGAGGGCGAGGGGAGCTCCACGGCGGGGACAGGAGCTGAGACCAGCGACACGGACTCCTCCTCTGATGGGAGCTCCCTTGCGGTGGCGGGCCCCTCTGTGCCCCCCGCATCTACAGGTACAGCTGCCACCCCCCCTACCAGCACTGCCCTCCCAACAGCCCCTCAGTGTTTGCCCCGTGGCCGCTCACCCAGGAAGGTGGGCATCTCCTTCGCCCCAGGCACCTCAGGCCCTGCCCCAGTCAGCCCTGCTGCCCTCAGTGAGGAGGCCATTGACCTCCTAAGGTCCCTCACTGTTGGGCAGTCTATCATTTTGAATGCAATCCACGGTGTAGAGAGGCAGTTGCAACAGACCAATGCATACCTGGAGGGCATTCATTCTGGTCAGGCAGCCCATCAGCGAGCTTTTCAGACTCTGGCCTCAACACTGATGGCAGCCATTGTCCCTGTCTCTAGCCTCCCCCCTCCAACTTCCTCCACCCAGACCCAAACCCCTGTACCTCAGCCTATCCCAAGCACACCATCAGAGCAGCATGCACACACCTCAACACACAAGGAAAGCTCAGGCAAACATAAGCACCACACATCCCACAAGCACTCATGCAAGCATCATACACATGCAGACATACCAACAGCCACTGCCTCCACTGTGTTCCCCCTCCTCGTCTTCCTCCTCCCTCCCAGTCTCGTCTCCACTCACACCTGCATGCACTACATCTTCATCCACTACCTCCAGCACGCCCACCACCACACCCCACTCACGTGCAATCACCACCCCCACTACCATTCACACATCCCCTGTGTCCTCTCCCAGTGTGTCTGTGAGCCCACCTCCCAAGGTACACAAACGCAGCCACACACCCACCCAACAGCCATCCACCTCACGACAGCCTCCAGCCCATGTACCTTCACCCAAAGTCACCAAACGTACACCTCCTACAACCACTACTTCTTCCTCCACTCCCAAACCCCCTCCATCTACCCGTCACAGTGTGTCCAAAAAACTTTTCCTGTCCACCCTTGACCTCTTCCCCCTTCCCCTACCTCCCCCACCCCTTCAGTCTCATAGGGCCCGCCTCACCAGGTCCCAACCCAGCGCCTCAGCCACAACATCTGTGGGAACAGGGATGCCAGTAGTAATCGGCTTCTGGAGTGCGCCAGGCAGCAGGGCAGCCAGTGTGCCAAGGAGCCAGAGCACGGACAGTCCCCCACCTCAAAAGCACAAAAATTGGCCAGTGCCCGGTGGGAGAGAGGAAAAAAATCTTCCACCAAAGCCTCTCCCAGGGGTACAGTTGGGAGTGTGGAGACAGCTGCATCACCATCCAAGGTGAGGAAGGGGCACAGTAAAACAGGCAAGTCTGGGAAAACCTGCACGGCGGACAAGACCGCCACAAGCATCGCTGCCAAGGGCACCTCTGCCACAAGTACTGCTGAACAGGATACCGCCGCCACAAGCACCGCTGAACAGGACACCGCCGCCACCAGCACCGCTGAACAGGACACCGCCGCGACATGCACCACAGGCCAGTGAGTGCCAAGGATTCCGATGCTACTGAGGCCACCACGAGCAGGATGAAGCACTCTGGGCACAAAGCCCCCTCCAGAACCAGTGGAGATTTACATCCACTACCTCAGTCCTTGGCAGGATGAAGCACTCTGGACACAAAGCCCCCTCCAGAGCCAGTGGAGAAAGGCATCCACTTCCTCTGTCCTTGGCAGGATGAAGCACTCTGGGCACAAAGCCCCCTCCAGAACCAGTGGAGAAAGGCATCCAGTACCTCTGTCCTTGGCAGGATGAAGCGCTCTGGGAACAAAGCCCGCTCCAGAACCAGTGGAGATTTACATCCACTACCTCTGTCCTTGGCAGGATAAGCACTCTGGGCACAAAGCCCCCTCCAGAACCAGTGGAGAAAGGCATCCACCACCTAAGTCCTTGGCAGGATGAAGCACTCTGGGCACAAAGCCCCCTCCAGAACCAGTGGAGAACGACATCCACTTGAGAGACTGTGTGTTGGACTTTTTGCCTTACGCAGGTGCTCTCCCATCTAAAGTTGGTATGATTGGCTTATACCGAATTGGCATATTTAATTTACCTATAAGTCCCTTGTACAGTGGTATCTCTATACCCAGGGCCTGTAAATTAAATATTACTAGTGGGCCTGCAGCGCTGCTTGCGCCACCCACTGAAGTAGACTTTCAAACCTGTCTCAGGCCTGCTAGCGCAGGGACCTGGCATCTAAACTTACTTGCCAGGCCCAGAACTCCCCGTTTACTACATGTAAGTCACCCCTAAGGTACGCCCTAGCTAGCCCTATGGGCAGGGTGCCATGTATGTAGAAAGGCAGGACATGTGCCATATTGCATGGCCTGTCCTGGTAGTGACAAACAGCCTAACTTGGTGTCTCACTGCTGTGAGTGCTGCCTTCTCATAGGATTGCATTACAAATGCCCTGCCTTATGTGTAAAGGGTATTGTCTGATTTATGAGGGGTAGTGTAGGCGTGTTTGGTATGGTTGTGATGGTGATAATAAATACTGTTTACTGGTGTGGGTGTATTTTTTATTACTATCACAGAAATGCCACTTCTAGAAAGTGTGCATTTATCTGTGCTTATGACTCTGGTGTTTTGCAGCTTGACTCCAATCCAAGTCTGGGCAGAGTGACAGTTGGGGCTTTGTGCATACTTTTCAGACAGCCTGTACACAGGGAGGGTGGAGGTGTCACTGAGGTGCATATGCATACTAAATAGTCTTCCTGGGCTGAGAGAAGGGAGAGGCGGGGCACACCTGCATTTGTAAAGACTGTGCCCTGGCCTCACACAATAGGGTCTTTAACCCCCCAATGATGTTTGGAGCCTGTGCTGAAAGGAGAGAGGGGCACTCCCAGAACCAGTTGTAACTGACCGGAACCTCCTCTCCCTACCATTGTAAAACACTGTAAGAACTGACTATAAGTACAGGGGAATTTTCCCCACAATTTGGAGACTCTTAGAATCATCTTGGAACTGGACACCAAAGGCTGAAAGGACTCACCAGGAACCGCCATGGACTGCTGCTGCTGTGCTGACCTGTGACCTGCCTGGTCACTGTGAAGGATTTGCCACTTGCTGCCTTTCCCTTGTGCTGACCTGTAGCTGGGCCCTCCACCTGAGGACCTTGTCTTAATATTCTGCTCCCCAGGGGCAGGGTGCTGTGGCCCCTGACCCCTGCATCCATTTCTTCACGAGGGGTGCTTCTCCGTGGTTGCGGCTGCCGTAGCGCTGATTGCAGTGCGCTTATGGAGCCTTGGGAGCTCGTAGGCATTGTGCCCCTTTAAATAAGATCACCGCAGCGGCCCGGGAAGCTGGAAGAACACTTGCGCACCGCATCGGGTGCAGGCAAGGGTCTGCTCGGGCCCCAGGAGGTGTCTGATCTTCTTGTGGCTTCACGGCTTCACGGTCACGGCAGGACCAGGGAAAGGCGCGGGGAGTGTCCCCTTCCCCCTGGCCTCTGCGTTAGGTGCAGGACGCTCCTTTTCTGCTGTTAGGTAAAACGGGCATTATTGTGGGCCCCCCCTTGGTGGAAGGGCCAGTGGAGGCCCGGGGGGGCCCCAGAGATCGTGGGTCCCGGGAGGGGCCTGTCATTAAACGGGAGGGGGTGTGTGGTGCCCCCTTCCTGCCCTAAGTTGTTTTTGGGGCTTTGGCCCCCCTCGTGAGGGCCGGTTGAGGCCCTGGGGGGCCCCCAGTAATCACGGTCCCCGGAGGGGCTGTCTATAAAAGAGAGGAGGTGCATGTCGCCCTCCTCTGACCCCAGACTATAAGGGATGCCCCCGTTTTGTGCATAGGAGCACCGGGGGCCCCATTGTTCGCCTTCTAGGCACTGGAGGTGCCTTCATCCAACCAGGTACTGTTTAAAGGACCAATATAGTTGCAATCCAAAGTTCTTTCTACGGACTTTTGTTTGATTCATATATTACCTACCTGCGTTTGATGTTTTTACATATGTGTATGCAAATGTTCCTTTTATGGACATGCTTGCTAATATGTTTTTCTAACTTGCCATATATTTTCTAATGTTCCTACTATGGGCATTTTATGATATTCTTATGACAATTGCTGTGATGTAATAACGTGTTTTCCTGACGACTGCTTATGTTGCAGAATACTGAGTAACCTGTGTGTAATGTGTGACTACTGCTAGGTTGCAAAGTAACTAATGTGTAGCATTCTGACAACCGCTAAGGTAGCAGGATAGTACTGATATGTTTGGTCTGATAATTGCCTTGTGTACAATACAGTATATTTTCATATAATCTGGTGTTGTGTTTCCTTTGTGGTGGGGATATTGCGTCACATGTGTTGTGTGTGTTGTGCAAACGCTTTACACATTGCCTCCGGGTTAAGCCTGACTGCTCGTGCCAAGCTACCAAGGGGGTGAGCAGGGGTTATCTTGGACGTGTAACTCCCTTGCCCTGACTAGAGTGCGTAAGTTCTGCCTGGCTGAGGTGCATACCCTAGCCAACCAGAAACCCCATTTCTAACACTGTGGCTTTGCACTCCCCAGGATAAAGCAGTGGGCAAACCACCCACTGGAGAGACTGTGGCTTTGCACTCCCCAGGATAAAGCAGTGGTCAAACCACCCACTGGAGAGACTTGAGAGACTGTGGCTTTGCACTCCCCAGGATAAAGCAGTGGGCAACCCACCCACTGGTGAGACTTGAGAGACTGTGGCTTTGCACTCCCCAGGATAAAGCAGTGGGCAAACCACCCACTGGAGAGACATGAGAGACTGTGGCTTTGCACTCCCCAGGATAAAGCAGTGGGCAAACCATCCACTGGAGAGACTTGAGAGACTGTGGCTTTGCACTCCCCAGGATACATCAATGGGCATGGAGCCCCCTAGTGGATCTGGTGTTGTGCACTCATCCAGCTGAGGTGCCCCACCTTCCCTTCCCCCTGAGGTGCCTGTTGTATTTCTATCTGATGCCCAAGGAGTGTTCTCTCCGTTTTGATCGGGTATTGAGTGTGGGCCTCACCCATGCATTTTGGGCCCAGTGGTCCACGGACTATGATGGTGGAATACCTTGGACTTGTATTCTTGGTGTATATATTTGTTTCTAGTGTAAATATATGTATATGAATATGTATATTTTTGATTACTGTATTTGAATAGATTACAAACGTTCGATTCATTTCCTTTTGTCCTTGCATTCTTCCAGGGGGAGTTGGGGGTTGGTAATGTAATGTATCATGATGTATCTGTGTGTGTGTTGTAGTGGATGAGGGTGGGGGTGGGAGTGTTGCGTGTGTGTGTCACTCTTTTTTCCCTCCCCCCTCCCCTGTGTCGCAAGTGCAGTATTCACGGTGGTCTTCGCCGCCGTCTTTGTTGTTCCTGGTAGAGAAGCAGGAAGATAAAGGCTGGCAGTATCTGGAGCTTGGGTTCCATGGCGTCCTGATTCCTCGTGGGGTGTGTAGAGGTGAGCGTTTTCCCTTCCAAGTCCTGTTTCCGGCGTGTTTTTGTTTGCAGTGAATCCGCCCTGGAAAAGGTGTCGGATTGGACTGTTGTAATACAGTGGGCGGAAACTTGTCTTCCGCCTGTCTGTTAGCGGTTACCGCCGCGGTGTTTGTTTGCACCACTGTGGCGGTCGGAGTGTTAAAGTGGCTGTCTATGTTGGCGGTTTCCACCACGGTCGTGATTCAATTTTTTTTACCGCCGGCCTGTTGGCGGTTTTACCGCCGCTTTAACACCGACCGCCAGGGTTGTAATGACCCTCATAGTGCGTCAAAAATATAAAACAACGTTAGATATTTCTAATTGATTTTTCTGCCAGAATTTAGCACATGAAAGTCAGGACCTGAGTGCATTCTCATTTGGCTCACAAAAACGCTTTTGTCGTTTACCCCAAGGCTATAAGAACAGCCCAGGGCTATTTTCAGACCATGTAACATCAATATTACATGATATTGATCCTGTGGCGTTATCATACGTGGATGACATATAACTGACGGACGACGACCTCAACATTCATCTTGTAAGGGTTGATCGGATCATTTTGGGATTTGCAGACCTCGGTTACAAATTCAACTTTAAGAAAAGTTAGATTGCCTTTCTCAGTGTATTGTTCCTGGGATACGAGCTATCGAACGAGGGGAAGAGCCTGGCCCCGCACTTTCTAGAGAAATGTGCACAATTGCACTCTCCTAACACTCTCAAGAAACTACAGTCTTTACTAGGTTTCTTCAACTTTGGCAGAACTTATATTCCAAACTATGCACAACGTATCAAGCCACTTTATGACTTGGTACAGCCAAACTTTTCTAGCAGACACTGGACAGTTGAACACACACACATCCTTAGGGAATTGCAACAGGACATGCTAGAAGCTAAGCACCTGCACACACGTAACAATAAAACGAATTTGGTCATCATAATAATTGCTGGTGCCATTGGATTTACTTATGTCACCTTCAATGAAGGCGACACAGTACCCATAGCATATAAATCACATTTATACTCAAATGCAGAACGTTTTGCGCCTACAGAAAAGATTCTGACTGCAGTTCAGATGGCTGTCATTAAGGAGAGGCCACTTGCCCAGGGGAAACGCATTATTATCATTACCCCGGTGTCGGCCTTAGTGGCTGTCACCAAAGCGAGCGTTCCCAACGCTAAAGCATTACATCCAAGTTGAATAAAGTGGGCAACTTCTCTGACCGCCACTGATGTTGACTATATCTTTGATCCAAAACTTCAGACACATAAGTTTCTCCAGTACGAACAGGAGTACCCCGCTCCTCTAAATATTTTGCCACTGGACAGATACCATACTGTCATATACACTGATGGTTCAGCACAACCAGCTGTAGGTACTAAACATCAATACTCAGCCGCTTGCGCAGCCGTGAGCGGAGTGATGGAGGATGGAGTTTTCCACACTAACAATACCTACACGCAGACCCTAGGGGACTGCACAGCTCAGTTGGCTGAACTTAAAGCTCTTATATTACCGCTAAAACACACAGATACAGAATGCCTGACTTTAATAGTCTGTGATTCATACTACTGCGTCCAGTCATACAATGATTATCTTAATCATTGGAAGCTAAACGGGTTTAGAGATTCTAATAGGAACACCATTAAACACAAGACATTGTGAGGGAGGGTGGCTGATCTTAAGGATAAGCTACTGTGTGTCCATGTAGTACATTCATTGGGCCATGAACGTGTAGGAGTACACGTTACAGGCAACACTTTGGCTGATAAAGCTACGGCTTCTGTGGCTGCAGTGACTCATTCAAAAGCAAGACTGGATAATGAAGTGCTGACTGCTGTGAAAGCTTCGGCTGAAGGCAAGCCCCTCCCGAAAGGATACCCTACAAATTATTCTTACCACATCAGTGCACATAATGTTGCCTACGCAATAATTCTTGGGGTTAGAGATCAAGTGATCCTCAATGAAGACCAGAGATTAGATCTAGTAAAAGCAGCACATGAGGGTGTCGCTTCTGCACATGCTGGTATTTTGGCCACGATAACACTCTTACAGAAACGCTTCTGGTGGCCTGGTCTATGCAGGCGGACAAAGAAATATGTCCTTTGTTGTGACATATGCCAGCAAATAAAGGGCTCCAATCTCAAACGCCCACCTCAGACATCCCCCTTAGTGTCCAGCAGGCCACTACAATGTGTGTACCTGGACCATTGTGGTCCGTTCCAACCTGATGGTGTATACAAATACATCTTAGACGCTGTAGGATCTTGTTCTAGATTCCTCTGGGTATGGCTGCAGCAGTCGGTTGATGCTCGAACTGTTATAAAAGACTTGCTGATCTTCATAGGTACATGTGCGGTTGCAGCATTCCATTTGGACCAGGGCCCTGCATTTGCCTCTAAGGCATTCAGGGACACCCTGGGGGCGATGGGTGTTGAACTCCATTACTCCTCACCATACCATCCCAGGGAAATTTGGTCGCGGAACCCTGATCTAAAGCAGTCCTTAAAAAGCTTGAGTATTAGGTTCAGGCAGCAGTTGGCTTCATCACCTATATGGGGTCCAGAGAGCACTGAATAATCTGCCAAGACAGTCCTTGGGGGGATGCACTCCTTATGAGGTTCTCTTTGGGATACCTATGTATGTCCCAGATCTTGATGGTTCTGGTTTGGTGGCAGCAGAAACACCATTTGACATCAATGGACGTCTCACTGTCTTACAGGAGCTTCAGCAATTTTGTGATGATAACTCATCTACCAGTGCTGCCCCCTTAGGAATAAGGGATTTAGCGAAAATTTCGACTGGCTGGATTCCTAAAGTTGGGAATCTGGTTCGTGAGAAGATCGCTGTGAAGAAGGAATTCGGTCCATCATACAGAGCACCTGTCCCGGTCTTGGGAATTCAAGATACCAGGACTGTCATCTTACCACCACTGTCTGGTTCCCGAACGAACAGTTAATTTCCATTGATGACATCAAACTACACCATGTGGCCGATCCTTCACAGTAGACCAAAAGGTCCCTTGGGTAGTTCCCGATCCCCTCTCACTACCCAACAGGACATACCTTTACATAGGAGAATGAACAACACTACTACGGACTATGCAACAATGTCTAACGCTATCACAGAGACCTCCTCGACCATGGGGAGGGCGGAAAACAAACTCTTGCTAGTTCCAGTTACCACTTCAATGACAAACCTTTGTCCAAGATTTGGCTGTTTTTTACACGAACACTTCACAGACTGATGACACCGTCTATCATGAGCTTCCACGCGAAGTGGACCAATGTACAAGTAATGCACCGGCTCCAGTATTTGCAGAGACTGCCTCTGGCTATTTCGTAGACATTGATGATTTTTCCTCAGACTCATCCACTATTGTGATTGACAGTGTTTCAAAAACACGTAAGCTGTATCAATGGCTTAAAAAGAACTATTTAATCTACCCACGGAACTATTTATGGTTCTGTTTGACATTTTCTGCATTATTTTTTTGGGTTGGTTTTGTTTTTTGCTTATAAATGGTCACTACATTCCTGAACGCTCCTCTGTTGAGCCTGTGGATGAAGTCTTAACTCTATATCATTCCTCACATAAGGTCCGAAGAGACTTGTCCCTTGTGAACATTTCAGCAATACCGATTCCTAATGGGATTGTGTGGGACAACGTTCCCTTCGATATGTACGGGCCTACAGAGGTCATTCAAATTCAATATGTGTTCAAAATATCTATGACAGATGTGATTACACCTGATGTTGCATCTGATGATTGGGATGTCCAACAGTTGATTCCATGCTAACTGAAATGAAGGACTATTCCGTATTTGAAAGTGATGAGGTATATGAATATACAATGAATTATGGGGAAATGTTCTGTTATAACAGTTGGGGACATTACTACCTACACTGTGCCACTAGACAAAGGCCAGTATTAAACTATACACAGTGGGAACACAGTTCAACACCACCAGTGGGGAGCCCAAAACACTATTCAGATAGATTTACATACTTCACTGGGCATGACACGAAAAATGCTGAGTCATATTATTTCAAGTTACCTCCTTCACAAATTAGGAAAATTTTGCTAACTAATAGGAAACTGATTTATTCAGATCCCTTTGTTTCCCGGCTCACAGTTGAAGGTTATGAATACTGGAAGAACACTATTGACTTAAAAGTGTATGGGGAACACAAGATTGGCAAATACAGGGTAAGGAAGCTTTATTTAGAGCATGCCTGATTTGTGTGCAAATGTTCTTTTTAAATGGCACGATTCAACAGACATCCTGTCTGGGGTTAGCAAAAATTAAAGATATAAACACGCCCAGTATCCCCACACCGGCAAAGTTTAATGATTGGCAATATTTCCTTAATATCACCGGGGAAATGATAGATGCAATGGTTAAGGTTGGTACCTATAATTCTTCACTTTCCAGTCCCGGCGGTTGGTTAATATGGCCAACGGACACCAATAGGTGTCAAGCAAGTTTTTTAACTCTTCAGGGGGTTTTACAATTAATAGGCCAGACCCTTGCTTTGTATCAGGTCAACATACAGGTATAATTACAACATACAGTGTGGGTAAACTGTGCCAACAATGGGTACAGACTAACTTGTTAGCCACAGTTAAAAAACATCTTAACACTCTTTCTGAAGATGTAGACTTGCAGGATTTTCTGCTAGGTCCTAGGAAACAGCACTCTAAAACTTTCCTTTTTGCTATGTATAATGAGATCTGGAAACTTTGACAGATAGAAGCTGATGCATTTTGAGGCAATTAGATAAGGAAAATTTAGAGAAGGCTTTAGCAGTAGTCGACAACGGCATGAACACTCTGTCCAACAGGATTTATTCACTATCAAACATTGTGTTGTCTGCTATTGATATTACTCAGATAGACTTGTCCCAGTTATATCATGGACAAACACAGCTACGTTCCATCATGCAGCTAGGTTGGACATTACAGACACTGAAAAATGGCCGCATTACATGGAAGTATATTAACGGTAGTGAATTGTATACTGCTTTTAATCTTTCCGTGGAACAGCAGACAATGGCTAAAAGGGAAGCTAGTTTCACCATGCTTCACATTGAGAAGTTAGATAAGTTGCCCTTCACGGTAGCGGAGAGTCCTTCAACTATATGGCTCTCACATGGCATAATTAACTTGCCCATTTCGACCTTTTGTTTCTCGAATTTCTTGAAACATCTTGCAGTGGGCAGGTTCGAGCAACTAGGCGACAGCTATATTAAGGAAAAGTGGGAGCTGCCCTTTGATTATAAATGTTTGAATGGCGAAACAGAGGTTTTTCTGAGCGGAAGCGAATGTGAGACTACTGTTCGTCATTTAATGATATGTAAGCAGGTGTCCCTTCACGGCCTTTGCAATGCAGGGATCGCAAACTTGGCCTGTTTTCTGAAGGGTACTCCCGTCCCTTTGATTCGACCGGTATTTCATGTACTTTCCAATGGAAGTTATGTGGTACTGACCGATCAAAGTTGTTGCAGCATGGGACCAGGAATTTGCCTACGCAATCTCTGTCTCGAAGGTCGTTACGTTTTGCGGACATGTTTTATTCCCCCTCCACACGAGAAATAAAAGTATCTGACATGTGGTCCCACATAGATACTATTAATGTAAATTATGACAATCTGAGCAGACTAAAGGCGCTATTGTTTCAAAAACAGGTCGCGTTGACATCCGCTAGAGAGACATAGGTGGTCAAAAGACCGCGGCGGCCATTCTGGCTTTCCCACTGGGCCGGCGGGTGACCGCCAAAAGGCCGCCCACCGGCCCAGCGGGAAAGCCCCAGCAACGATGAAGCCGGCTCCGAATGGAGCCGGCGGAGTTGTTGGTGTGCGACGTGCGACGTGCGTTAGTGGCACCCGTCGCGATTTTCAGTGTCTGCTTTGCAGACACTGAAAATCATTATGGGGCCCTGTGAGGGGGCCCCTGCACTGCCCATGCCAGTGGCATGGGCAGTGCAGGGGCCCCCAGGGGCCCCACGACACCCGTTCCCGCCATCCTGTTCCTGGCGGTATTTACTGCCAGGACCAGGATGGCGGGAAGGGGGTCGGAATCCCCATGGCGGTGCTGCAAGCAGCGCCGCCATGGCGGATTCCTTGGGCCAGGGGTAAACCGGCGGGAAACCGCCGGTTGCCCTTTTCTGACGGCGGCTTTACCGCCGCGGTCAGAATAGCCCTGGAAGCACCGCCAGCCTGATGGCGGTGCTTCCGCGGTCCCCGGCCCTGGCGGTCATGGACCACCAGGGTCGGAATGACCCCCATAAGCTCTCCAGATAGCGGGATCATCAGCCAAGATACCATCCCTTTTAAATACCAACTTCCCCAAGCAGTTTGGAGAACTGGTATTGAGAATATTCAATGCTTCTAGCACTGCTGGGATTGTCCATTTCCTTAAGGCTGTCGGGTCTGGATTCGTGTCCATCTTCCAGACTGTTTTCAGAGTCATCCCATCAGCCATCCATTCACTCTTTTTGAGCGTGTTTGGCGGTTTTCCGATTATTTTGGCATTGATTGGCGGACTACTACTGCTATTTCTTCTGATTCACAGTTGTTTTTTTTTTCCAGCTACGCAGAGCAATGGAGCCGCTCCCACCAACTCAACTGTGCTGTGAATGCATGGTTTGGATCTTCGATGCCTCCTTGCTGGTGGAATTGGAGCGTGATTAGTCGTTGTCATTTCGGCCACTTCTCTGGTGCGTACAACCAGTTTTCTGCTGCGTGTGGTGCCTCTTCGAACACCTGCCTATGGTGTGTCTTGCTGTTGCACCTGCATGTCCGGTGGACCAAGAACTGCTGATGTCCCCAATGAGGGTTCATTCGCGGTCATGCCCCTTGAGACTAAGGCTGCTCCGCGAGGCCATTTATGAGCCTTCAGTTCTAATATCTCCTATGGACAATGGCACTGCTGCAGGTGGACCTGCACAAGAGACTGACACGCACTATTGCTCTGTGGATCCGTTTGCCCGCCCGGTGATTGATCTACCATCTGATGATATGGACTCATTTTTGAGATCCTTGGTTGGTGGCTTCGATGACACTTCGAGATCATGACTATAGCAAATAATTTGATGAATTGGCTTGTCATTCCCGATTAAAAGTATGCATTCAAATTGCCTTTACTTTGGCGTGCTGTGCCTGTCATGGTTGACATTAGTCATTCTCTGTATGTATTTTTAACTAATGTTTTTACTCTATTTTTAACAAATTAAAAAAAAAACATTTTTAGCTAGTTTGTATGCTTTTAGCTTTTAGTCCAGAGCAATTTTAGCATTTGGATTTATTTACCTTCGTCATACTTGTTACGGGAGTGGGAAGGGTGTAGTGAATCCTAGTTTGTTTTAATGGGATAACAGGAGTTAGCTTAGCCTTTGGCTTGCTAATTTGTGCCCCGTCACCTAGTGACTTTTAACCTACTTAGCTTGCTCTGTCTTAGCCCATTTCACTATTTCATTCTTCTAAGATGGCTGCCTTGTTTATAGTTAGGCCACTTGTTATGATTTGCATTATCAGTGCCACTGCGTTAAGGCATCAAGATCAAGTGACAAAGACAACAAACAGTAGGTGTTCACACTTAGGGACATTCCCTCTCCATGCTTTCGAGGGAATTGTTAATATTAATTGCCACCCCAAGCATGCCTGTTATCTATTATTTGGGAACACACCTACGCCAGGGGTCTAAGTAGATCTGTATAAATACATCACACTTCAGACAGATAATCAGAGGGATTCCGACCAGGGGGCATCACCACCAATGCTGATATCGATGCTGCATGTCGTCCTGATGCTGACCCAGTCTTCGTGTCCCTACGGAGTCTGAGAAAGAGACCTCATTCCAAGGTAACAAGGGTTGGGGGCTCCTCTCAGGGACATGGAATTGGCAGATTAGGTTTAACATACCCAGCTCTCCTTTAGGTAGGAGGTTAGGCCTATCATGATAGGGTTTTAGGACATATTACACACCTTATGTCTTTTCTTGTTATTGCAAGATGGTGGGGGTCTTTGTAATAATGACTCTTGTCTTTACAATTCTGTTTCTTGCACTGTTCATTATCCTAATCATTGCAGCCCATGCAACTTAGCACAGATTGCAGTTGTGTTTAATAAAAAACATTAAAACTTTACTGCATCTTCGTTATTGCCTGTGTTTGAATGCGACATGATGTATCTGTGAGAAAGGGGTAATCTCCGTTTAACCACAACACTCCCTGAGATGTCATACTCTCGAGTCCATGCGAAAAGGCTGCCACAAATCACCTTTTACTATTTGGGTTTTTGGTGAGGTGCTGCTAGTGAGCCGGAAGGTTTGGGACGACAGCTGCGACTTGTTGTAGGATAGGCATAGTCGCCTACAAACATAAGTACTGTCATCCTTAAACCAGCAGTCTTGCCTAGAGCCAGAGTCCAAACTACGACAGGGTGTAATCGTTAACCCTTCTCAAGAGATAAACCAAAGTCAAAATGTAACTAAATCACAACATTTAAGAATTAACCTGAAGGTACAGGTACAAGGACACAGTTATTTAGGCAAGGCTTTAATAGACTCTGGCGCTACCGGCAATTTCATAGATACACATATAATTCAATCATGGAACATTCCCTGTGAGAAAAAGAAAACTCCAGAGATGGTGCAAGCAGTGTATGGCCAAAT
This sequence comes from Pleurodeles waltl, assembly GCF_031143425.1. NCBI lineage: Eukaryota > Metazoa > Chordata > Amphibia > Caudata > Salamandridae > Pleurodeles > Pleurodeles waltl. The sequence goes on along the minus strand of NC_090442.1, from coordinate 315,380,726 downwards.
ACTATCTGGAGGACCAGTAATTTTACAAACTCTTCCATTATTAATAACATGTTATGAACAAAATCAAAAGACTAAACATGTGGAATTGTTAACGTTTGATGTGATTAATGCCCCTCAGTATGGGATAATCCTTGGTATGCCATGGTTGAGTTGTCATAATCCTTAGGTAGACTGGAGAGAAGGAAAAATAAAGTTTTTATCTCCTTTCTGTAACACGAAGTGTCTTAAGACAACAGACACTAAAATGTCCATTGAATCCTATGTAGCTACAGCTGCTGAGAAAAATATGGTTGTACCCTCTCAATACTCATCTTTTATTGATGTTTTTGATGAACAAGAAGCAGAAGTTCTACCCCCACACAGAAAATACGACTGTCAAATAGATCTCCTGCCCGGGGCTGTACTTCCCAGTTGTCGTATATATGCCTCATCCGAATAAGAGAATCAATACCTCAGAAAGTATTTAGACAAATTCTTGGCTAACAGATTTATTCATCCCTCCAAACCCCCAGCAGCTTCTCCTCTTTTTTTTGTCCCCAAAGCAAATGGAGATCTTAGAAATTGTATAGACTATAGAGCACTAAACAAAATGACGGTAAAGAACAGGTATCCATTACCCTTGATTCCAATCCTTTTAGACCAAGTTAAAAAGGCAACAATCTGTACAAAATTAGACTTAAGAGGAGCGTACCATTTGGTCAGAATGAGAGCTGGTGATGAATGGAAAACTGCATTTAAAACCCGGTATGGCTTATTTGAATACACCGTAATGCCATTTGGACTTTGTAATGCCCCAGCAGCTTTTCAATTTTTTCTGAATGACGTCCTTCGAGAATATTTGGATCTTTTTGCAATAGTATACAAAGATGATATACTAATTTATTCCAACAATGAGACAGAACATGAACAACATGTTAAAAAGATTCTCTTGACTCTTTGAAAACACCACTTATTTTGTAAGCGAAGCAAATGTCAATTTCATGTCACTACCGTTGAATTTTTGGGTGTAATACTTACTCCAAAAGGAATGACCATGGCCGAAAGAAAGGTTCAAGCTGTCTCTGATTGGCCAACCTCTAAAACAGTACGAGATGTGCAATGTTTTCTTGATTTCGCCAATTTTTATCATAGGTTTATTGACCATTTTTCTCAATCTATATCACCTATTACCAGACTACTGAGGAAAAAAGAACCCTTTTTGTGGTCTCCAGAGGCAGACAGAGTATTTATGACTCTAAAACAGGCATTTTCTACAACTCCTACCCTGGCACATCCGGATACTGAACGCCCATTTATTGTAGAAGCAGATGCCTCTGATATTGCAATAGGTGCTGTACTCTCTCAACACAATAAAGAAACTGGCCAACTCCATCCAGTGGCTTACATGTCACGTAAACTAAATGAGGCAGAACAAAATTGCGTAATAGCAGAAAAAGAGCTCCTAGCAATACGTGACGCTTTTAAAGAATGGAGGCATTACTTATTGGGTGAAAAATATACCATCACAGTCTACACAGATCATCGTAATCTACAATTCATGAGTGCAGCTCGTCTTTTAACACCTAGACGATTATGGTGGATGTTGTTTTTTGCAGAATTTTACATTGTAGTAACCTATCCAGACAAGAATCCACGATGTTACCCATAGCTCAACCTCCACAAGCTATAATCGCCCCAGAAAAGGTTGTATATATTATTAAAACCGAAGACTTCTTTGAAAACATTTGTAACTACTTTACTATTGAGAAATGGCAAAAATGGGTTCAATCAAAACCTAATAGAACAATTAAACAAGGCCTGCCCTTTCATGACTCTCGCTTGTTTGTCCCACAATTAAATCTATGCAAGTTAGTTTTTTATTGGCTACACACCATCCCGAATGCAGGTCATCCAGGAATTCCAAAGACACATGAATTAATCCAAAGATATTTTTGGTGGCCCAATCTAGTAAAATATATTAAAACAATGGGAGCAAACTGTGAAATATGTGCCCAGACAAAGACAAGTCATTCAAAACCCAAGGGACTCCTACAACCTCTCCCAACCCCAAGTAAACCATGGGAACATTTATCTTTAGATTTTATTACAGGAATGCCACCAGTACAATTTCATTCTGTGATTCTAGTAGTTGTAGACAGTCTCACCAAATACGCACACTTCATCACTTGTAAAAAATTACCTACTTCTAATGATTTGGTAATGATACTCTTAAACCAAGTGGTTCATCTTCATGGACTGCCTAAAGTGATACTCTCTGATCAGGGATCGCAATTCATCTCACGCTTTTGGCGAACGTGGTGCAAAGCTTTACAAGTCACGTCCACTCTGTCTACCAGTCATCATCCTCAAACAGACGGACAAACCGAGAGATTAAATCAATCATTAAAACAATATTTACGGGCTTATGCAGAAAAGGCAGTAAAGTCTTGGGTATCTATTCTTTGGCTAGCTGAATTAGCCTACAATAACTCTTACCATGCATCCACAGGATCAACACCTTTTTATGGAATATTTGGACACCACCCAGCGATATTACCTATCACAATACCTCAAGAAGTCTCTCCCACTCCTGCAGTCTCAGATGCTGTACAACAACTTCATCACACTCAAAATCTAATTCAACAGCACTTAGAAAAAGCTAAATTGAAATAGAAACAGAATTATGATAAAAAACATTGCGAAGGCCCACAATATAAGCCAGGAGACAAAGTGTGGCTTTCAACTCGTAACATCTCCTTTAAAAAGAGATATATGTTCCACCCAAAGTGCATTGGTCCTTATACTATAAATCCAGTTACATATAAATTACAATTACCCGCATCATTACATATTCACCCAGTTTTTCATACTTCACTTTTGAAAAAAGCACAACAGACCTCTTGTTCCCGTCCTTCTCCAGTTTTGGTAAAAGGGGAATGGGAGTATGAAGTGCGACAAATTCTGGATTCTAAGTTCCGAGGTCGTACTCTATGGTACTTAGTGGCATGGAAAGGCTACGTCCCGGAAAGTGATTCTTGGGTTCCAGCAGAAGGAGTCCATGCTACACGCCTGGTGCAACGTTTTCATCGCCTCCATCCTCATAAACCAGGCCCTAGAGCGCGCTTGGGAGGGGTGAATACAGTCAACATCACAGCAGTGCGCGCTATAGGACCTGCTCCTATTTGGTATCCATCATCAGGACTGAGATTACCTATATGCCGTCATGTCTAAATATCTAAAAGAGCATACTATGTTTGTAATGACTAGTTTTTGGTTTGCTCAGGGATCGAGAATTGTCTTTGGATTCAGGTGTCTGCGCGCTATGTGCGCAGTGTGTAGTGTTTGGAGGAAGCAGGTGAATGTTTCAAACGCTTTGTGTGCGCCTTTGTTTCATCCTCCGATTGCTGGAGGGGACCTTGAGTCCCATTTGCTCTTGCAGCGGCCATCTTGGGCAGGGCACCTTGGGCGTGACTCCATGGGCGGGGCACCTCTATTTAAACAGCCACACCCAGTCCTCAGTGCTCACTATTCTGGAGTTCTTACGAGGATCGGAGCTCCTGTTTTGTTGTGCTTCAATTTGGATTGAAGTTCTTCTTTTCTGATGACATCTGGTTCCTGAAAATCTCCTAGAATTAAAGAGAGTTTGGCCTAAACTTGAGACGGTAAGACGGATGGTGGTCTTTTCTCCAAAGTTCCATCATCCATTTTCTTGTTACTTTGTATTCAGTCAAAGTTGTTTTTCTTTGGTGACATTAAGGGCCTAATTACAACTTTGGAGGAAGGTGTTAATCCGTCCCAAATGTGACGGATATACCACCAGCCGTATTACGAGTCCATTATATCCTATGGAACTCGTAATACGGCTGGTGGTATATCCGTCACATTTGGGACGGATTAACACCTCCTCCAAAGTTGTAATCAGGCCCTAAGTGTCCTCTAGTGAACAGTCCATACTTAATAGCTACTTCAAAAAGGTCAAGTTAAGGTTATTTTTGCCATTAGCAGATACATAATTGCTGTCTTTTCTCTCAACCATACAAAACAAAACAGGTTTCAATTTGAACTCTCTCATTTAGCAGCAAGAAGAACAAGCATTTACAATGCAACGGGTCTCGCGTTTGCTCATGTTAGAGCTGATCGCGTTGTAAACTCTTAACCCGACTTTTCACCTATCGGGCAAAAGTGCATTTATGTACATAACCCGAAAAAGTGAAATTAAGTATGTAAAGCGCTCAAATTCTGCCAAGAGAGATCGCGCTCGTAAATTAGAGAAAAAAAAAGTCCACGAGCCCGATGGAAAACAGCGAGCCTCGCATGTTTTCTGTACTTGGTCGCTGCGCTCGAGGAGGGCTAGCCACCGGAAAAGGCATGCCATATGCGTGCCTTTGACTAATGAAAGCAAGTAGATTTTATTAGGGAAGCCCACAAACCAATAAAAAACACTGACGTGAAGTTGACAGGGCTCCGAGCCCTTTTCTAAATACAAAAGAGTCTTGCTGCGATACGCATGCGCAAGCGCATGCAACGCAGGCTCGACCCTAAAAAGGAGGCAAATTACATAACATTCAAATTCACATAGGAATTCTAATGTGTAAATAAATGTTAAAGTTAAAAGCCTGTTGAATGCAATGGCAAATTGTTTGGTGAACAATACGATTTAATGCTACAATTTGAAATTGTGTTGTTGAATTACTGGAAGTGTGAATTAACATTTCTTTTATGGAATTCTAAACCAACCCTCCATTCAGTTAGTATTACAAAGGGTAATCATTTATGGTCTACAGATTTCTTTTAAAAAGAATCTATGATTTATATTTTCTGTTTGGTATCTGTGTTTCTTGACTTCACAGGTCTCCTTCCTAGCTGTTCACCTCCCTAATTCCCTCCCCCTCACTTGGCCACTCTAAAACTCTGCGCTGTTATAGCTGGTAGAGTTGGAGCTGCCAGGAGGTAGGCCTATTGGCAACGACGCGTACATCCCGAGGATTTGGTCTCATTGACACCACACACTCCACCATCACAACCCACTCATTTCAATGCCAAGCCCTGCATGCCCTACCAATGCATGGATACCACTCACAGACCTGCATGGACACTTATCACCAAAGCATGCACACTAGAGACAATCAGCTAGCCCACCAAATAACAACTCACACAAGGCAAAGCTGGCGGGCCAATAACAACCATAGAGGGCAACACACCCATGCACAATATGTCACAAAAAGAAACAATAACACTGCATTTACATCCCCACAGGTACCCCACCCAATGTCACTGGAGAAGAGGTGCCAGCAACATCCAGTCCCCCCCCAGAAGAGGCCCATAGTGATGAAAGCAACTCTGGTCGCCTGGATCTGGGTGACCAACCTGGCCCATCAGGGACCTCCGGACAGTTGGTTACCCAGGCACACTCTCACACCACCACAGAGCCTCCCCTCCTCAGGAAATGCCACCACAGCAAGGCCCATACCTTTGTCCCCAGGACACGTCAATCAGCAGTGTGTCCACCACTACAGGGACCCCAGGGCACACCACAAACCCAGGACAATCAGGGACCTGGTGTCAGTGGCAATGGGCACACAGCTCAGGGGACAGAGGCACAGGGCAACAGGGAAGCTGGGAGGACTGCTGTGCGCCAGGGGGAGGACAGGCCCAGGGAAATGACTCTCCAGGAGGCACTCACCTCGATCCTGGGAGCATACCAACATTCCCAGAATACGCTGAGCCAGATCCTGGACAAGATGCAGGAGAACATGCAGCTGCAGAAGGGACAGTACCTGGGGATTAGGGATGACTTAAAGTCCATTAACACCACCCTGATCTCCAATGCAGGGGTGCTGGCAGACATGGCCAATAGTATGAGGGAGGCAGTGGCACAACAGCGGGCCCCTGACACTCGCCACACTACTGAACAGCCCTCCACCTCCGCTGCCACTAGTGGACAGGAGGCCCAGCCACAGGACCAACAGGCCACTAGCGCCCCTCCCCCTGCAGAAGGAGAACTACCACGCAAAGGTTCCCTGCGATCCAGGCAGAAGCCAAGACTTCCACCAGGAAATAAGACTATCCTGAATGTCACCCTTGTGTCCCACTCTGTCACCCTGTCCACCTTGAACTGCCATTGCTCCCCTTCCTATGCCCCCTTGGACAATGCACCTGTGCTACCAATAGATTGGACTCTACCCTGGACTTTCCTCCATCATCACCCCAGCCCATCGCACTACCCCTTTTAATTCATAGTGCTTTAATAAACACCCTTAGAAAAAATACAAGTATGGAGTATGTCAAATTATTTCAAAATGTATTCATCTAACAAGGTTCAAACATTGCATTTCAACTGTACAGTAATGTTTGCATAGAAAAGACCTGTAGTTGGCTGCACTGAACACACCAGGAGCAATAGTGGGGCACCAACATCTGCAAAAAGTGATGCCAACGGGTACAGTGACTGGCCATAGCAGTAGGAATTCACAGCCTGCCTGTGACAATGTCACACACCAAACTGTCAATGAAAAGTGAAATAACACTGTCTTACCTGGAAGTATTGGAAGTATTGATGAATGATTGCACTTCTGTTGTCCTCATCCTCATCCTCTGCCTCCTCTTCTTCGCTGTCCACAGGGTCCACTGCTGGCACAAGGCCATCTCCAGCCTCCTCCTCCTACAGAAAAGGCACATGGTGTCGCAAGGCAAGGTTGTGCAAAATACAGCATGCCGCGATGATCTGGCAGACCTTCTTGGGTGAGTAGCACAGGGATCCACCTGTTAGATGGTGGCAAGGAAACTTGGCCTTCAGGAGGCCGAAGGTTCTTTCTATTATCCTTCTGGTTCGCCCATGTGCCTCATTGTAACGTTCTTCTGCCCTTGCCCTGGCATTCCTCACAGGGGTCAATAGCCATTATAGGTTGGGGTAACCAGAGTCACCTGCAAATATAGAGGGACAACTGTTAGCCACACACTAACCCTTATGGCCTTCACCATACCCATACACCAACATCCACTGGGTGGGAACCAGGGCCCACCTATTAGCCACACCCTGTGCCTCTGGAGTTGGCCCATTGCATTTGGGATGCTGCTATTCCTCAGGATAAAAGCATAATGCACCAACCCAGGATACTTAGCATTGACATGGGAGATGTACTGGTCAGCCAAACACACTACCTGCACATACACAGAGTGATAACTTTTGAGATTTCTGAAGACCTGTTTATTTTGCAAGGGGGTGGGGGGGAGGACAAATGCAATATGTGTCCCATCAATCACACCAATGATGTTAGGGATATGTCCCATTGCATAGAAGTCAGCCTTCATAGTGGCCAAATCCTCCACCTGGGGGAAAACAATGTAGCTGCACATGTGTTTGATCGGGGCAGGCAACACTCTGGTCAGCACTACTGAGAACATTGGCTGTGACATTCCTGCTGCCAAGACCACTGTCACTTGGAAAGATCCAGTTGCCAGGAAATGGAGCACTGATAGCACTTTCACAAGAGGAGGGATCCCAATCGGGTGACAGATAGCAGATATCAGGTCAGGCTCCAATTGGGCACACAACTCTGTGACTGTGGCCCAGTCAAGTCTATAGGTGAGGATACTGTGCCTGTCCTCCATTGTTGCCAAGTCCACCAGGGGTCTGTACACGAGGGTATGTCTCCATCTCCTATTCATCTGCAGCGGTTGCATTCTATGGGGCAAAAGAGTGAGCAGCTGGTCATTATCTGTACATTGTAGCCACTACAGTACAATGCATATTGTGATTCGTACAATATTATGGTGGCATATGTCCAGAATGTGAAAATGTGAATTGTGACGCATTTAGGATACATGGCCTGCCCCACCCCCTGAAATGGCGTCTGCCTATCCAGTATGGAGGGGCAGGTGGATGTGAGGTCATTCTGCTGACATTGTGCACCGTTGCGGGACGCGGTCGAGAACCACCGTGCAACTCCTCATTGGTTATCATTGGGCCCTATGGGTTACAGTGGCAAATGGTGATGTACGCCGGCGGGCGGAAGTGACTGTCATTTTCTATCTGTTCACTCACTTGCTACCTGACCTTTAACAGGAGAGGACCTACACTGCATGTGCTGCTGTTACCTGTGTCTGGAACCTACCATGGCTCGTGCAACTGGGGAAAGGGCCCCTGCCTTCACCTTTGCTGAGCAGGAGAGACTGGTGGATGGGGTCCTACCCCAGTCCCCATTGCTGTATGGGCCTCCAGACCAACAGGTGAGTACACAGAGTGCTGTGTGTGCAGGCTTCGTGTGGGGGGGGGTGGATGTCCCCTGGGCAGCGTGCAGCATGTATGCAGGGCCATGTCTGTGCTAATGAGGATATAAAGGGGCATGGTAGGCCATGAGTGTAACAGGCAGGATGGTCTGACTAATACCTTTGCCTGCAGGTCAGCACCCATCAAAAGAAGGGTATATGGCGTGCCATCGCCAAGGACATGTGGACCCTGGGGGTCTATGGCAGGCTGAGCACCCTATGTCGGAAACGGTGGGAGGACCTGAGATGCTGGGCATGGAAGACGGCGGAGGCCCATCTGGGGATGGCCTCCCAACGAAGAAGGGGTGCCCATCGAACCCTGACCCCCCAATGGCCTGCATACTGGCGGTAGCCTATCCAGAGCTGGATGGGCACTTGGGGGCATCACAGCATCTACAAGGGGGTGAGTACAGTGCCCTTCATTACAACTTACGCCTGGTGGGGTGGTATCCAGGTGGGCGATGTGGGCCTGTGGGTGCCCCTAGGCCAGGCCTGACATTGCAGAGTAGGTCCCATGTTGGGCAGGGTTCTGATGTAAAATCCCCCAACCTAGCTAGTAGGCATGCACGACTGGGCAGTGGTGTTTGGGTCTCAGGTATGCTGCAGTTGGCAGTATGTGTCCCTACCCATGGCCTGGTGACTAGCATTGTAACTGGTAGTGCATTGCCTAGTGCGTGGGGCTGCCCCCTGTGTGTGAGTGTGTTGTGCACGCCAACGGTGGCGTTGGAGCCGCCATTGACCAAGTGTATCCTTTGTCTCTTCCCCCCTTTTTTGTTTTGTCATCCTGTCCTTATGTGCATTAGCATCATCTGGCGGAGGAGCAGAGGCACCAGCAACAAGAGGGAGCTGCATCGCACAGGACCCAGGAGGCTGAGTCCACCAACGCTAAGGGCACCAGTGGGACCAAGGGCAAGGGGAGCACCACTGTGGAGACTGATACCTCCTCCGTTGGAAGCTCCCTGGTGGTGGCAGACACCTCTCTGCCCACCCCAGCTACAGGTACAGCACCGCCCTCCCAGCAGCCCCTCAGCGAGTAGCCTGTTCCCGCTAACCCAGGAGGGTGGGCATCTCCTTCGCCCCAGGCACCTCAGGCCCTACCCCAGTGAGCCCTGCTGCCCTGAGTGAGGAGGCTATTGACCTCCTGCGATCCATCTCTGTTGGGCAGTCAACCATTGTGAATGCCATCCAGGGGCTGGCAGCCCAAATGCAACAGTCCAATGCATTTCTAGAGGGCATTCGCACTGGCTTGGCAGCCCAACAGAGATCAATCCAGGCTCTAGCCTCCTCTCTGATAGCAGCCATTGTCCCTGTTTCTACCATTCCCCCTCCAACTTCCCCTTCCCAATCCCATTCCCCTCATCCCCAGCCTATCCCAAGCACACAGGCAGACGAGCATGCACACAGGACAACACACAAGAGTGGACATGGCAAACACACGCAAGACACTTCATCCCACAGGCACTCACACAAACACCATCCAGATGCAGACATACCATCTTCCACTGTCTCCACTGTGTCCCCCTCCTCCTCGTCCTTCACCTCCCTCCCAGTTGCGTCGACACTCACACCTGCATGCACTACATCCTTATCCACTATCCCCATCACCAGCACACCTATCAGATCACACACCTCACTGGCAGTCACCACCCCCACATCCATGCACATGTCCCCTGTGTCCTCTCCCACTGTGTCTGTGCCCCCTCCTCCCAAATTACAAAAACACAAGCACTCAGACACCCACCAGCCATCCACCTCACAACAACATCCAGCCCATGCACCTGCACCCAAACACAGCAGACTGACACCTCCTACAACCACTCCCTCTTCCTCCACTCCCAAACCATCTCCCTCTTCCTGCCCCAATGTCCCTAAGAAGCTTTTCCTCTCCACCACTGACCTCTTCCCTGCCCCTCCCTCCCCGGTTCTTCACGTCAGGCCAGGGTGGTCAAAACCCAGGCAAGCACCTCAGCTACCCAGACCATGGGCACAGCAGTGTCCCCAGAAACTCCAGGTGTGAAAGGATCCCGACCACCAGCCAGCCAGACAGAAAGGGTGCCTGCCCCACGTGCTGCATGAAGGAAAGGCAAGGAGCCTGCCCCAAGTGCTGCAGGAAGGAAGGGCAAGGAGCCTGTCCCAAGTGCTGCAAGAAGGAAGGGCAAATCCAGTGGGTATGACACCCACCTGAGAGACTGTGACCTTGCACTACCCAATATCTGCATCACAGAGCACAATGCCCCCTCCAGAAACAGTGGAGATGCCATCCACTCACCCTATCCTCCCCAGGATGAAGCTCACAGGGCACAATGCCCCCTCCAGAACCAGTGGGCAAGTCACCCACTTGAGAGACTGTAGCCTTGCACTCCCCAGGACCAAGCACAGGGCATGTTGCCCCCTTCAGAGCATGTGGGCAAGTCACCCACTTGAGAGACTGTGGCCTTGCACTCCCCAGGACAGAGTAATGGGCATGTTGCCCCCTCCAGGACCAGTGGTGTTGTTCCATCTGCCGGCTGAGGTGACCCCCCCTGTTCCACGTCCCCCTGAGGCACCTGCCTATTTTCAACCTGATGCCCCTGAAGTGTTCTCTGCGTGTTGTTGCAGGAGTAAAGTGGGGCCTTGAACTTTGTAATGTGGCCCTGTGACCCACGAACACTGAGGTCTGGGCAGTGTCCCTACATTTGTAAATATGTATATACTTTGTGATTTGGATGCACATATTTCTACTTTTTTATCTTATTACACTCACTTTCATCAATTCCTTTTGTCCTTGCATTATTCCTGAGGGGCACGGAGTAAATATGTTATATTGCTGCATCTGCTTGTGTGTATGGTGATGGGGGTGTTGCGTGTGTGCGTCACTCACTTTTTCCTCTCCCCCTCCCCTGTGTGCTAGGCGGCTGTACTCACCGTGGTTGTCTTCGCCGTCATTGGTGTTCGTAGTGGAGCAGCACCTAGAAGAGCATTGGGAAGACATGCAGCTCAGGGTCCATGGCGGTGTGGTTCTTCCCAGAGTCTCCACAGGTGAGTCGTTTCCCTTCTGTGCAGTGTTAACGCTAGGCTTTTGATGTCGTTGGTACTGCCCCGGAAAAGGTAGTGGATTGGTGTGTCATAATACAGTGGGCGGAACATTGTCTTCTGCCTGGCTGTAGGCGGTTACTGCTGTGGTGCCTGTTGATTCCGCCCTGGCAGTCGGTGTGTTAAAGTGGCTGTCTGTCTGAGCGGTTTCTGCCACGGTCATAATCTGGCAGTATTTACAGCCGGCCTGTTGGCGGTATTACCGCCGCTTTATCACCAACCACCAGGGTTGTAATGAGGGCCAAAAGTTCTTAGAATAATTCAAGCAGAATTGGATGTCTTCATACTTTGCAGTCTATGGGGGAATGATAACAAAATAGAGTACTGGGACCCCTCATCTACAGGGGTTTATCCCATAAAAAGATAGCACATGGACTGAATCTTTTCCTAAAACCGTAGAGACATGCTTCATCATCAGGTCTGTCCTCACCGTGGTGACATTTAGCTATGCATGGTGATCCAATGGGGCACTCTTTAGGTGGAGGGATGAGTAATGTGCATTACTGCTAGGCAGTGTTCTGAGGGACTAAGAGACATGACAAATGAAAAATACATATATATATATATATATATATATATATATATATATATATATATATATATATATATATATATATATACAGTATATATATATATTCGCTGAAAAAAACAAAGGTAACAGGGAAGTTATAGTTAGGAAAATTAATTTACAAAACATAGAAATTCACTTAAAAAAACAAAGGTTACAGGGACATTATAGTTAGGCTCACATTTTAAACATGCAAAAACATAGAAATTAATCTGTTAGAGTTATCTCAAGTTATAGTTGTCCTAAGGTAACTACTATAACTCGTGCCCCCGCCTTGCAGTTTGTAGTCAAAAATGTTACTGCAAATATTTCACTAATATTATTATCAATGATGTTATCAAAGTTTTCAATAGTGCAGTAATTTGTGGCGTCTCCTATAAGCACCCAACCTTGCATCGTACACCGTTTTCAGCCATGCATGGTGGGGTTTAGCTGCATGGCCAGGCCGGCGGCCAGACCCTGTGGCCCTCCCGCCTAACCACCCAACCTCACGCTACGCACTGCCCTTTGGCCATGTGCAGCAGGACTTGGCCGGAAGCTGTCTCTCTGGATGTAAAAATAGGGGGGAGAGGGTGTATCTGAGGGTTAGAGTGGCTGTGAGAGTGTCTGTGTGGATGCATCAGTGTCCTAGTGGGTGCATCAGTGTCTGTGTGGGTGTGTGAGTGGGTGCGTGAGGGTTTCAGTGAGTCTGTGAGTGGGTGTGTGAGAGACTGAGTGGGTCTGTGAGTGCCTGCATGAGTGTCTATGTGGGTCTGTGAGTGGATGTGTGAGTGTCTGAGTGGGTGCGTAAGGGTCTGAGTGGGTGTGTGAGTGGGATTAAAAAGAGGATGATAACCTTTTATGAACCCTAAACTTTTGAAGTTTAAAATAAATAAAGAAGGAAAATGACCACGGATACACCTGGAGTATGACTCTCAACTTTCAGTGTGAGGGTCTGTGAACTTAAGCTGTAGGCCACAGGTGACCCCCCTACTGCCATGCGCTCTCTCTCTCTCTCTTCCATCCCATTGCGGTATGGAAGAGAGAGAGAGAGTGACAGGACCACGGGGGAGCCTCAAGGCCCCCACGATCCTAGCTGACATTGCTCCCATATTTGCATGCAGGGAAGCAGATGAAAACTCTGCTTTCTGCAGCGAGAGCTGTTTGCGCAGTAGTGTCTGCTTTCATTGAGCAAAAATGGTGAAAGAACTTTCGAGCAGGGCCAGTTTATACACTATAAACAGTGGGTTAATCATAGCTGCTGGTTGGAGAACTGTAACAACTGTAACAAGAAACATTGTGGCACTGGAATTACAACGTCTGAGAAATTGACAGTAACACACGAGTGAATTTGATTAATGTGCACAATAGAGCTCTGACACTGGCATGCAAGTGAATTAAATAATGTGCTTGTTATATGTTTAAAAACACACAAGTCACATTGTATACACCAACGCAGCACAAACAAAAAATGCTTTCATGTTTCAAAAGCTGCAAATATCGGCATTGTCGCTTTCATTGAACAGAAGCGGTGAATGAACTTTCGAAAGGGGACCAGATTACACACTAATAACTGCAGGTTAATTACAGCTAACGCTGGGAGGATTGCAATAACTGTAAAAAAATATTATGGCACTGAAACAGCTGCGTTTGGAATATTTAAATTGACACATGAGCAAATTTGCACAATATTTGCCCAAATGAATAACACGAGTTACATTGTATCCACTATAACAGCACAGCCGAGAAAAGTTTCTGTATTACGCAGTGGCACTGCAACTTTTAGATATTTGACAATGGCTTACGAGCAAATTAAAAGTTTGCATGTTATACACTTAAAAATACAACACGTGACAGATTGATTCCTTTAAGGTAGTGCAGCCGAGAAGTTCATGTTCAAGTAGCAGGCCGCCCTAATTGAACTGAAGTGGGAAACACATTTCTGAGTGGGCAGACTACACACACCTCATATAGCCTGTTGGAATCAACGGGTGAGTGTAAAATTGCAAGAGTAACATTGTGAAATGAAAACGCTTACGGCAATATAGCTTTTACATATACGATATCGACAATGGCACATGCAAAGGTTTAATAAGTGTACACACAAAAACCCTCAAGAACACAGCATCGATCACCGGAGAGCCCCCAACATTGAAATAATACAGGCCTCCAGGACCTGGCCCACCTGGAGGTTTGATAGAAAACAAGCGTGGGAGCACACACTTAGTTTATTTTTTATTTTTGTCACGAATTAGCAGCAATTTTTTTCAGTGCATTTAGCCCTTGGGGGTCCTCTGGGACCCGAGCAGCAGAGCTAAGGGATCAGGAGTCTCTTTTTGCATTTTGTTCCAGTAATTGGCTGAAGCCAAGTCCCGAGATGGCTGCCAACACTTCATGGTTTGAACTGTTGGCAGACAGTTAGAGCTGTGCATTTCCCTGCACTGTTCGTCATTGTTTGCAAAGTCTTCAAGATCAAAGATATTCAAATTTAGATTTCCTTTAATATCTAAAAAACTACTGAATAGATTTACTCCAAATAAGCAAAAGCGTAATCTGGGTGCCGAAAGCTGACTTTCTGCCAAATGTGGTGTAATTCCGTCCAGTGATTCGGGCTGTAGTCGTGTCTAAATATCCTATGGGAATTATAAGAAAGAAAACTTTTTTGACCCTGGAAAAGTCTGTGAAGATTCGTCAAACGGTGCCAAAAATATAGTCAAGTCAATGCTACTCCTTTTTACAGGAGAATAAGGTTTTTGAAAAGATTTAACAGTTATTTTTTAATTGTTTGTCAAATAAGCAAGGAAGAAGTAGCAGTGTTTGCCTCTTGCTAAACTAAAAAGACCCACATTTAGGTTCCTCCTAGCACACTGACAACAACTTACAAGGGAAAAGCCACTAATAACAATTATTTTCTCCTATTTGACAGCCACCATCCACACTCCCTTAAGAGAAAACCTACCATTTTCACAGTTTGTAAGGATATGCAGAAAGCGTTCCAAATTGAAAGGTTCTCTCACTCAAAAAAGCTAAGGGCTAGAAATTATCAGACGAATTTCATTCAACAAAGTGGGAAAATAGCTAGAAATAATAATACGGTAACCCGAATGAAAACCACAAAACTGAGAGATTTACCATGGTGACCACTTTTTCACCTATGTCTAATAAGACCTAAAAGATATTTGACAATTACTGGAGGAGTCTTAAGGTGGGATCTTGGAAAATCCTTTGGTTTCGTACAAAGAGTTAAAATATTACAAGACTACTTTGCCAATACCCAACCTAGGACCAATGAAAGAAATGATAACCAGTCTTTTCCTAGAGTTTTAGGGCACCATTAGTGTGGAAACTCTACAGCATACAGATTCCTTACGCACACTGTCACAATAGACTTCAGTCTAAAATACTGAAAGAGACAAAAACATCTTACAAACTGCAACATTGATAGAGTGGTGTATATGATTACTTCTCCATTTTCACTGCAATGCATTGGTATGACCACATGTAAGGTCATATCAGGGGCCTTTATAAACAGGAACAGCGTATGTCTGAGTAAATGAACCACCAAACTAATTAGACAAACATAAGACTGATTGTGACTTTAAGTGGAAGTTCATAGAACAAATCCCCATTAAAGACCCAGAGGTTCTATTAAGATACAAACAGTGGTGGATTCACTGCCTCAACAAACACATGGTTGGTATCAACAATGCAACTGAATGGAACCAACTATGAGGAAGAATCCATCGCCATAACTGCTTACATGATTAAAAATCTTCTATGCTTACATTCACCTCAACCACATAAGTGGGGACAAACACACAAAGACATTAAGATATAGCCCACTTACCGATACAGGTATTTTATTTGAAGGTCTGGTCTCACACATAGCTCTAGCAATCTTGACAGACTACTGTTTTCAGAAAAATAAATGATGCAATATACAGGAGCTTTTAGCCAGTGGTCCTCATTCACTGGTCCATTAACAGAAATTCAAACATCTTCTTTCACACCATACAGCATGGGGTAATGGGTCAGCCCACTTCAGCCAATAACCCTCTTGTGTAAATGACAGCATTTTGCCTGTTGATTTTGCCACCACATTGAAAAGGGGAACACGAAAGGCAAAGTAGTTTGCATCATAGGCTTGCTGTTTTTTAGCAGCAACTCCACCACAGACTTACTTCTGTTCCATTTGTAGCTGCCAGCATGCACTGCAGCTGAAATATCTCTCAAAGGATTTTTTTCTTTCCATTGACGCAGCTGCTCAGAGCACTCCAGCATGTATGCAGTCCAGTGGTTCTGTCAGGTAGTAAAACCAGCCACTTCTCAGAGAATTGCGGCACTGCACATGCGCAGTGTTGCTGTTGAGGACACTATCAATATTTTTGCTGTTGTTATCTGTCTGTATTTTTAATGAACATTTAAACCTGTTGGCAAAATATGTATATCAGCATGAGTATCTCAGTACTTCATTCACATTTTTAAAAAAAATACAATTTAGGAATCCTTGAAACAAATCGGATTTGTTACGCCTATGGCTCTTATCAAATTCAGTCTAGTAACCCTTGACATCATCTGGCCACATATATGATGTATTTCTATATTATGGGCAGAGTATGGAGCCATTACAAGATGGCACCCATTCTTAAAACTCTCCTTGTAACTTTTTTCTTACTTCCATTAACAAAATGCAAGGACAAATTGATAAAAAATGCAGTGAGTGCATTTAATAAAATATGTGTAACTTGCAACTGTTAGTATTTTAAGAGTGAAACACTTTTTATTTTACAGATGTATATATCACACAAGAGCATTCTTTTTATTGGCTATACTGTGGGGAAACTTAAGGCAATGTACCTCTGTAGGATTTACAAGGGCAGTGACATCATCTTGCTGTAAGCAGACTCTGCAGGCCAGCTGCTGGTTTCTTAAGGGAGAGGTAGCTCTTTAGCACTCAAATCCCGTTGTCTCCCTGGAATTCTGACATGAATAGGAGCACTCTAGACACCCAGGGATAAACACATAAGCCAGCATGCAACAGGGTCAGCAATGGGAAAACACTTAGGGATTGATTTAAAGTTTGGCAAATGTGCACAGGGCATCAAAAACATATGTTTACCCATCTACCACCATGCATGAAGGTCAGTTTGTCAGAATTAGTGCACAGCAGTTTGACAGACGAAAGTCACCGCCCACATCAGAGACCTCCACTGGGTACGGGTCGACAAATGTATCATCTCCAAGCTACTTACTACAATGCACATCGGACCAGACTACCTCAACCACCAACTGACCGTCTACACCTCCGCTAGGCAACTCAGATTCTCCCATCTCACCCTCGCAGCCATCCCCAGAATCAAGGAAAGCACACCTGGAGGCAGATCCTTCTCCTAGCTCACAGCCTGGACACGGAACACACTCCCTCTCAAACTCAGGGAGGCCGCATCACTGAAGCAATTCAGGAAGGATCTCAAGACCTGGCTCTTCAAATGATCAGCATGCCTACTACAGCTCCTTGAGACCATACGGGCTCTGCTGTGCACTACAAGTACTGATTGATTGATTGATTGATTGAAAGTCAGTCAACAGTCTGCTGTATTTTCCTTCCTCTGTTCAGCTGTATGCCCTGAACACTATAGATTGAGTGATGGAAAGCCACTATTCTGTCCAACATATTTGGAGTAAAATTTCTATTGATGGAAACATGACAGTTCATCCTCCACACCTGTGTGAGGGGAAAAAGAGCACTAATAGTCACACGCTGCCCACAATAACAACAAAACCTACTCTAGTGACATGTCCTTGCTACTTCCACGCTTGGGACTTTTTCCGGCAGTTTTGGAGAAACAACAACACAATGACCAAACAAAATAGAATTAAATGCTCTTCATTAACCATTAATTCACTAAATGTAACACTACGTACATTAAATCAAATCTAAAATCTATTTTCCCTGTCTTATTGCATGGGCACATGTCTCACACTATAAATCCATATGAAATACTCACCTAACACAATTTTACTACCTCTGCCCCTTAAGCCATTAAGTAATTCCACATTTTAACAGATCTACAAAGCCACAAAAACATCCTCTGTAGCTAAGCTCTTTTTGTTAATAGCACAGTGTATAGTAAGGTCTCCATTTTAGCTTTGAGCTCTACTTTATATTTAGTGGTTCTAAGAAGGCAGATTAACTTCCTTCTGCATCTCCAGATCCGTGCATGCGCACAACTTCTGTGTCTTCTTGAATTCTATATCAGGATCGGAAGCTCTGATTATGCTTCTCTTTCTTCACTTTTAGGGCCAGATGTAGCAAAGTTTTGTGAGTCGCAAATGGCTTGCATCGCTATTTGAGACCCCGCAAAATCCGAAATGGGATGTAAAAATCCCATTTCTGATCACCAAATAGCGATGCGACCCATCACCGACTCGCAAAATTTGCGACTTGATTTTGAGACCCGCAATCAGGAAGTCGCAAATTGCAAGTCGCAAACCATATGCAAAAGCCAGTCACAAATTGCGACTAGTCGCAAAAAGCTCGTTTTGCACACCCAGATTACCACTGATTCAGAGCAGGTGGTAACCAGAACCAAAGTATAAAAGGAGACCCAGAAGGCATCTGGGCTACTCAAAATGGCTGCACTGTACGTGACTGCATGGAGGAGGAGAGTCCAGGCTGCCCAGCAGAGGAGGAGGAGGAGGCAGATACAGGAGAGGATATACCGAACCAGGCAGACACTATTTCAATAAACTGAGGAGGAGATTTATGACAAATACAGACTGAGCAGTGCTGTTATCTTAGAGATTACTGAACTACTGAAACCTCAGCTTGAACGACAAACAATGCAGGCAGCGCCATCCCCACACATCTGCAAGTGCTATGCTCACTGCAGCTATTGGCCTCGGGTAGCTATCAGGGGGTGATTGCAGTGGCAGGTGGGGTATACCAAAGTGAACTCTCACAATTCTTCAGATGTTTCCTAGATGCCAATATCACACACATGTCCAGATACATATACCTACCCAGAAATGAGGCAGGAATGAACAGCACCAAGTTGGACTTCTACAGAATTGCCAATTTCCCCATATAATAGGGTGTGTGGACGGGACACATATACAAATTTGCCCACCTGCAAATCTGGAATATGTGTTCCACAATAGGAAATGTACCTACTCACTAAACATCCAGGTGGTATGTGACGCCCATAATGTCATTACTGACATTGTAGCTAAATATCCAGAGAGTACACATGACTAATACATATTCAGGCACAGTGGGATACACCAACGCCTAGCAAGTGGGAAGTTTGGAGAAGGATACTTATTAGGTATTTTTGACTACACTCTGAGGCCTTACATACAGGTCACTGTGTATCCCGGTGATGCCCTGCTAAATTTGCCTCTTTGTCAAACAGGTGACAGTGCATATGCCCTGAGATCATGAATACTCACCCCATACCTAACACCTGGCAATCAGAACGAGAGGCAATACAACATTGCACATCAGTGGACCAGAACTGTAGTTGAGAGGACCTTTGGTTTGTTAAAGTCAAGATTCTGATGCCTCCACAAAAGTGGAGGAGCACTCCAGTATGCCCCAGAAACAGCATGCAAGATTATGCCACCTGTGCCATCCTACACAACATTGCCACCAGACGTGGGCTACATCTCACCCCTGAAGACACAGACACGGAGGATGAGGAGCAAGAGCTACCACACCGACAGCCTGGGGATAGAAGCATCACAAATGAGGGCAGACAGAGACGGAACCACATTGCAACCCAATACTTTGGCAGGTACGGGGCAACCATGACCACACTCACTAATGTCAGACACACATAGCCCAGTTGTGTAGTCAAACAAACCAAACCTTTTTATTGCAAAACTATACTGTTGATATAAATGTGCAGTATGCAACAGTCTGTTAATGAAAGAGTCAAATCAGACACATTGAGGGTCATTCTGACCCTGGCGGGTGGCGGGAGCCGCCCGCCTGTCGGGAACCGCCAAATGGCCGCTCTGCGGTCAGATGACCGCGGATGCCATTCTGGCTTTCCCGCTGGGCCGGCGGGCGACCGCCAAAAGAGCGCCCGCCGGCCCAGCGGGAAAGGCCCTGCAACAAGGAAGCCGGCTCCGAATGGAGCCGGCAGAGTTGCAGGGGTGCGACGGGTGCAGTTGCACCGTCGCGATTTTCACTGTCTGCTAAGCAGACAGTGAAAATCTTTATGGGGCCCTGTTAGGGGGCCCCTGCACTGCCCATGCCAGTGGCATGGGCAGTGCAGGGGCCCCCAGGGGCCCCACAACACCTGTTCCCGCCATCCTGTTCCTGGCAGCAAAAACCGCCAGAAACAGGATGGCGGAGATTCAGCCCATGCAGGGGAAATCCGGCGGGAAACCGCTGGATCCCCTTTTCTGAATGGGCTGGGAAGCACCGCCAGCCTGTTGGCGGTGCTTCCGTGGTCCCCGGCCCTGGCGGTCTTGGACCGCCAGGGTCGGAATGACCCCCATTATGTTCATGTGCCTTTGTACCATGTCAGTGGCTCACAGCCTCCTACGACTGCGGCCACCATGGCTCACTCCAGCTTGGTCCCCTGAGCCCTGCCATGCACTGCTACTCCGCAGCACACGCGCATCAGTGGCAGACACTGACTGTTGAGCCCTCGTCACTGTCCTGCGGGGTATCCCCTGTGCCCCTTGCAGCCTGTCTGGTCTCCAGGATATCAACCACATGGCTGATGCGGCCAAGTCCCCATGCCACACCTCCAGCAAAATGCCCCAGTTCTATTTGCAGGCTGACAGTGCGCCTTGACAGGCAGGTTGTGTTAGTTGACAGGCGCCCTATGGATGCAGCAAGTCTGTCTAAATGGGCTGCAGTCACCAGTTCCCTTACCAAAAAGTCAATGGAGTTTGTCAGGTTCCCCAGATGCGTGTTCATTGTTGTGAACTGATTGTCCACATTAGCCAGCCCATGGGTCACAGTGGTCTGCAGTCTTGTGAGGTTCCGGTTCATTAACCTCAACTGTCTATTTTGCAGGCGCTGACCCTGCAATAAGGATGCCTCAAGTCCCGCAAACTCGACATCTGGGACATCCTCACTGTGCACAGACTGCAATCTGCGCGGGGTCTACGCACTGCGCCCGATGATGGCTGTGTGTGCCTTTCCGTAAGCATTGGCCCTGGTGTTACTACTGCTGCCTCCATTTCCAGCGCAGGATCGTCCATGGACTCCAGTGCCAATTCCATGGGTGGTGTTGTCCAGCACTTCCCTGCAGTGTCAGTGGCAGCCTCGTCCTGTAGGTCTGTGCCATGTTCCTCTCCCTGCAAGTTGGTGCTGATGGGGGGGCCTTGTGGGAGGCCTGTGGGACATAGGGGATACACTGTCAGTCTCACACATATGTTTTTTGCCTCAAAATAAACATTTGCTTATATTTGGACTACTGTACTACATTGCCCATAATGCACTATTCTAGAGGTTGCTAGACTGGAATGGAGCTAGTCTGGAGGTGCCTGCTGCTGCTGTGTACTGGGACTGTGTGTATAGTGCATTTGTGGTTGTGAAAGCATATATTTTGGTACTTACTTTTTGATGTTCCAGGTGCCAAACTGACCACATCTCCAATGCCCAGTACAGCCTCCGGCTCCAGTGTTGTCTCTGCCATGGTTTCTATTGCTGTATGGGGTGGAACAGTGGATGGGCCTCCTCCAGTGCCCACCATCTCCCTCATGCGCTTCGCAACCCTCTCCTTGGTCCTGGAGCGAAGGTCTTACCACCTTTTCCTTATTTCATCTAGGGTGCGGTGGCTTACCCCAATGGCATTGATCTTGTCCGTCCTGGATGTCTTGCCATATCTTTTTTTTTGGGGTGTCAGGGACACTCATTGCTGCCTTGCCAAATAGTTGTTCATGGTGCAGGCAGCACTCCTCAGTTATCACCTCCAACTCCTTGTCAGAAAACTTGATTTTTCTTTTCGTGCCAGCACTGAGTGTCTCCTTCTCCTGTGTAGCAATTGTTGCTGCTGCTCCTCTCACCTGGGTGTGGCACTGCAGTTTGGGCTGGGTGGGCTCCTCCCTCCTCCCTGTTCCATTTGGTTACTTCCTGGTTCTGATGTCATCACCGAGAACCAGGAAGTGGCTATTTAAACTGTTTTGTTCCACCTGCAGGCAATTAGCAATTGAGTCGCAATTTGCGACACCGGACCACACCCTTTGCGCAATTTGCAACCTCGCTAAAAACGGAGGTCGCAAAATGCGGTGCGACACCTCTGCGACTCGCTATTTGGAATGCTGAGTCTTTCTGGCATTCGGTTTTGCGAGTCAGAAATAGCGATTCGCATGGAGTCGCTATTTCTGAGTCGCAATTTTTTTCCTACCTACATCTGGCCCTTAATTATTTCAGCAGCCACTTACAAAGAACAATAAGAATAAACTACAAACCCCATGAAAGAACATATATTACAACCACAGAGTATACAACCTATATAATGCGCACAACACAGTATCAACTCCTCTTTTTTGCTGCTTTGGAGCCAGTTAAGTACCTCAATGTTCTTCACTATTTTCAGATTGTGTTTACATTGATTGTTTATGTAATGTGCTTTGCGCTCCTCTGAGTGGCTTACTTGTTTTTCTTTTACCGGTCCCTGGCGGCACTGGCACTCTCAGAAGGAGTCTCCTGTGGCCTAGTCATCAAAGTCACAGACTTTTAGGCTGAGAGCTTAGGGTTTGTCTCGAGGGCGGCTCCTGCTTGTCCTATTAGTCGATGCGGTTCTGTGTCCGCGCATGCCGTTGGGAGTGATCTCCTCCCTAGAGTGGCGCTTGTACCACGTCTAAATTACCATGTGGGGTGGAAGCAGGGGAGCGAGGGTGCCCTGCCCAGCAGTGCAGTCAACCTTCTATTTTTACTTATAAGCTCCAAGGACTTGTGAGCATGCGCTATTCACCGGCCTTCTCGCTCCCTGGCCTCATTAATTTGTGGTGAACACGTTGAGACGCGTGTAATCGATCTCCTGGTCCCCGTCGAGCAGTTTGCTCGCCGTAATGCGCCCTAAGTGCAATAGCCTTGGGGTTGCAACAATAGTTATTTGTACTATGCTTTGCCTATTTGTTTGCAGGCAGGGCTCCCTCCATGCTTGAATTAAAATGTGTTTTTACCCTTGCTGTTCAAGTGTTGATTACTTCCTAACCTGCTAAATTGACTTACCTCATCTGACTGCTGCTTTTGAGTTTATTTGGCTACATTCTGTCAGGAGGGCTGAACATGATGAGGGAATGGGTATGATGATCCTGCGGGGTCTTTTGAACAGGACCTTGTCTATGCCTTAGATGGGGGAGTTAGGCACAAAGTGAATCAAGCCTTGGTCGAGGCTATAAAGCCTATCAATCATCATCTGATTGGCGTTTCTGAGCAACAGGGTTGGATTTCCTCCTCACAGCCCCAGGGTAGTGAGAAGTTCTCCAGGTCTCACGTTTCCCAGGCCCCCAAAGGAGATAAAAATCCCCACTGTCCAGACTTTGAGAGTCTTATCAGATCTCTTGCCAAAGAACATGACTACAACACCTCCTCTTCCACCCGAAGACCAAGGTACACGAGGATTCTAAATACTCCTTATCCGCCCACACCTCTGATCAGGGAGATGATCCCCCCCATTGGCATAAAAAGATGCATCACCCAGAAGAGGCCCTGAACCTCCTAGAGGTATTTATCTTTGAGCCGAAGGACACCTCTGGATTCCTCCAGCCAAAGTGGCAGATTATGTGGAATCCCGTATTCGCCATAGGTCTGAGAAGGATTTATGTTCTCGTCCGAGATCTGAATGCACCAGGCCAGATTTTTCGTCTAAGGTGACTGAGACTCCAGAATGAGACTCGAGAACTTCATCCTACCCTGGTCACTTATCTTAAGAAATTTTCAAAGGATCCCAAGAAGGGCACTGACCGTGCTTGGTGCAGATACCAGGACAAATTCCTGGACGTTGCTGGACATTTAACGAAGATTTTGAAGCTGGGATTTCAGGCTAAAGAGACTGGTAATCCGATTGATCCTGAAGTCGTTGTGGGTTCAGCTCAAAAGGCCCCATGTTTCTTAGGGAATGCTAATTGTGCAATTTCCAGTGAGTGCCATCACTCCATACTTATAAAAATGGATCCCAAGCTGGCGGATCTCCCCTCCTCTGAGTCTGGATCTCTGGCCCAGGGTTTGCTCTTCAGTTCAGTTCTCCTTTCCTCAAGGAGCTTTCAAAAATTGAGGCTACATATGCCAATCTGGACAAAGCCCAAGGTTCTATTAGGAAGGTACTACGTCAACTTTCTAGAGGGGCCAGACGCTACAGGGCGAGCCTTCAGCCGCAGTTACAACCAAGGTCCTCAGCGAGGTTATTATCATTAGGTCAGAATAAGTTACCAGGACTCCGGTTCATCCTCGTCCACCTTCTACCCCTCCCAGCCCAGACCAGGCCGCTCCAGATTCCTGGGGGTGAGTGTCTGACAATGTTCAGCATTCCGTCCATCACTTCTTGTTTTTGCTTTCGCGCCCTAAGTGGGAAGGGTATACCCAGACGTGGGTCCCGTGCTTCCCATGCCACTGGATTCAAGCTAGCCTGGCTGATGAGGGGTGAAACCCCGAAACCGGTCCCAGGATGCTTGTTTCCGGTCCAGTGAGGACCTGGCTTGGCAGTTCGGGCTGGACTGTTCCCATGAGGAACAGGGTCAAGACTGATTTGCATATGGCTGGGTCCAAACTGGGGTGGCATGGTGAGCAAAAAAACGATGGATTAAACCCAGATCTGTGACTGGGGGTGAGTGTCTGACAATGTTCAGCATTCCGTCCATCACTTGTTGTTTTTGCTTTGTCGCCCTAAGTGGGAAGGGTATACCCAGACGTGGGTCCCGTGCTTCCCATGCCACTGGATTCAAGCTAGCCTTGCTGATGAGGGGTGAAACCCCGAAACCGGTCCCAGGATGCTTGTTTCCGGTCCAGTGAGGACCTGGCTTGGCAGTTCGGGCTGCACTGTTCCCATGAGGAACAGGGTCAAGACTGATTTGCATATGGCTGGGTCCAAACTGGGGTGGCATGGTGAGCAAAAAAACGATGGATTAAACCCAGATCTGTGACTGGGGGTGAGTGTCTGACAATGTTCAGCATTCCGTCCATCACTTGTTGTTTTCGCTCCAGATTCCAGACAGGGAGGTCCAGAGGAATCCAAGCCTATTCCCAAGATACAGGAGCTGCAGGTGAGCCTAATTTCCAGTTCAACTTTTATTTGGGGGGGGGAGCAGGATAGAGTCTTTCTTGTATGCATGGCACAAGATAACTCAAGACACTTGGGTGTTAGAGACTATCTAGGGTTACAAGCTGGAATTTTCATGCTGGACTGTCCCGTTGGAGATATTAGCTCTCATTACGAGTTCAGCAGTAATTACCGCCGTTAGCCGTGCTGGCAGCCGGCAAAAGACTGATGTGGAGGCGGTGAACTTACAGCTGTATTATGATTCAAATATCAAAAACTGCCAGAAAACTGCCAGGTACCTGACCCCGCCAGGCCAAACGACAGCAGCAAACAGGCAGATTGGAAACCGCCACAGCAAGAAAAAAAACACCCTCCAAATTACAACTCACAAATCAACCCAGCATTCGTTCAGCGGCCGTCTGCAATTGGCAGTACAGACCGCTACGATCACAAAATTAACTCGCTACCAACAACACCCCACACCTGATACACCTACATAAACTTGACACACCACTATAAAACACACACCCACAATACGCACAATCCTTAGCTACACAACTCCCAGCCACCCGGAACAGAGAGATACCACAAACCCAAGATACACTCTTGCACACCCCACACACCTCATACAACATGCATCCCACAACATTACCATACAACACCTCCACCCCTTTCACTAACTTACCCACAAACTTCACTACCCCAAACAACACCAGCACATCACAGCACTCATATCCCCACATAAACCACTGTGGCATCCCCTAAGGACCCCTGTTTCACTGACAGGGAGTTGGGGACCATGGTGGACGAAATAACCAGGGTAGAGCCACAGCTGTTCGGTGCACAGGTCCAGCAGACATCCCTAGCTAGGAAAATGGAGCTATTGCAGAGGATCGTCAACAAGGTGAATGGAGTGGGAAGCCATCCACACACAAGGGACGACATCAGGAAGAGGTGGAATGACCTGTGGGGGAAGGTAAATTCCATGGCATCCAGACACCAGATTGCCATCCAGAGGACTGACAGTGGTCCCCCACCTCCTCCCTCAGATCCCACCGACTGGGGGGAGAAGGTCTTGGCTATCCTGCATCCAGAGGCCCTCACTGGATTCACTGGAAGACTGCATTCTGGTAAGTCACTAACACATCTCTCCCACCTCCTACACCTGTAATGCATGTCTCCCCCCTCCCCTTCTCACTACCCCAAAACACCCTATCCAATATCCATCCCAACCCCATACCCTTACCCCCTGCATGCCCACGACACCCCACTAACACCTACCCAAACTCTGTGCACAGAACCACCTTTCCCTGAATGTAACGCTTGAAACACTACAAGTCCCACAATGCACCACTCATCCCACAAATAACTATGCACCCTTTCCAAAGGGAGTCCTGCATGCAGATGAATGGGGATGTAAGCACAAGAAACAGATGGCAAATGCTGACCAGGACATGGGAATGAATGACAGGATAGAGGACATAAACAGAAGGAAACACATGCCACTGTTAATGTGTGAAAGTAAAGCACATATACAATGTCCACCATAGCTAATTAACTGACAGTCAATGCCATATCCTCTAAAGGATGTGAATACTACTACCACCCAGCTGACACACAGACAAACACCCTGCAGGACACACAATAAAATGTATTTCCACTCCACAGGTATCACTGCTCATGCCAGCCGCCATGAGGTGCCAGGAAGTGCCAGTCCCCCAGCAGAAGAAGGCCCCAGTGATGACAGTCCAGTGGGATGTCTGGATCTGGATGACCACCCTGGCCCATCAGGAACCTCTGGTCAGTCACCCTCCAGAAGCCCCACCCAGGCCACCAGGCAGTCCTGTGTTGCTGCTGTTAGTGGACTGGTGGCCCTGCCAGAGGACTCACAGGCCAGCAGCATCCCTTCCTCTGTAGCCCTCGTACCCCCTCGCAAGCGTGGCCGGCGAACCAGTCATCCCTCAGAGACTGTTGTCAAGACCAAACCCACTGCCAGGAAGTGACCCTCTCCTGAACTGTCTCCCTTGTGTGCCACTGACACACCTTGTTGACTTGCTACTGTCATTGCTCCATTTACCAATGGCCAATGGACTCTGAACCTGTGCTACCAACAGCTTTGAACACTAAACTGACTATTTCATCCACTCCTTTGTCTTGCCCCATCCCTTATTTTTAACCACAAAATAAACACTATACATTCACACCCAATGTATTTGTGCTTTATTCACTATGCATGCATGTGATGAACAACTTTTCCTACATTAAACTGTGAAACAGGATGTTAAAATGGCTAGCCTGATAGTATGCAGGTATGGTTCCTTCCAGATCTGTAGAAATGGGTTTCTAACACTTTCACCAGGAATGTCCATAACCTCCATGAGCAAGGCATGTCAAAAAGGATTCCACCATAGAAAGACCGGCGAGGAACAGAAATGTTGCACATATTTAGGTAGTTTATTTCATGACACATGTACTTGCTTTGTGTCCAAAGTATTACATCATTGTCAGAGTACTCTCACTTCTTGACTTACAAGTATTTCCTATGTGTCAGCTGCACTACACACCAGTAAGTAACTCAAAAATGCAGCTTTGCACATAAGTACAAGTATAGAGGCCATTTAGATCAGCTGAGGTTACCTTCACCAACATTGTGAGGCACTCTAGGTGGGTGTGCAAGTACTGAGCATATGTTGACTGCTGCATTCCAATTGGCCCCTGCCGCATGCATGGACCTTTAACCTGGCGCCGCTGCCCTCCCGTGTTCACTTCCAGGAGGACGGCCGAGGGGTAGGTCTTCAGTGAGGGACCATGTTGACACTGTGAGTAGTTTCTCTACCGACGTTGCCACTGTTATTCATTTTTTGCTTATTCATCACAGCGTATTTGCTTGTAGTAGTACCCCGGGTGGTTGACGCGTATTGCGTCTCCTTTTGGTTCTTTCAGGTTCCTTTATAGCTGATAGTGCCTAATAAGCTGGAGAATCAAAAAAAAATTATGGACACCTGACATACTAAGTTGTTTTCTTTTCACTTGCTCTATCATCATAACTTAAATGGTCAGTAGGATAGTGGACTATCTGACACAGTTTTTGCTCTAGTCCCCTGATGTGAACTAAGCTGTCAGATCTTGGTACCCTGGACTCCATAAAATCACAGTGTTCTGTTCTGTTTGTTTCAAGTTGCAATCGTTGTTTAATCATATGCATACAAAAGCTTTGTTAACGTTTGCTGTCTTTGTGACTCAAACAGAGCGACGTGAGTCCAAAGGTCCATCCTGTCTCAAGGAACTCTAGTATGGGAGGGTAAGCAGCCTTTTCACCTTGAATAATTTCACGCTTGTTGCACGGCAGCACATCATACACTGTGAGTCACTTCACTATTTGGTGGTTATAAATTATTTTTGTATTATGTTTTTTTTAACAATATCTTTTGTATTGTTTCCCTCACAGGTTCACCTATTTAGGCTATAGGGGCCGGATGTAGGAAAGGAATTGCAACTCGCAAATGGCAAAAACTGCCGTTTGCGAGTTGCAAATCACATTTTCCTATGCAGAAATGCATTCTGCGAGTCGGACCGACTCGCAAAATGCATTTCAGAATCGCAAATAAGAAGGGGTGTTCCCTTCCTATTTGCGATTCCTAGTGGTATGCAACACCATTTGCGACCGCATATGCAAATGGTGTTGCAGTTACCATCCACTTCAAGTGGATGGTAACCCACTCGCAAATTGGAAGGGGTCCCCATGGGACCCCTTCCAGTTTGTGACTGGACCCAGAAATATTTTTTCAGGGCAGGGAGTGGTCCAAGGGACCACTCCCTGCCCTGAAAAAATACCGAAACTAAAGGTTTCAGTTTTTTTTTTAAGTGCAGCTCGTTTTCCTTTAAGGAAAACGGGCTACACTAAAAAAAAAAAAAACTGCTTTATTTAAAGCAGTCACGAACACGGAGGTCTGCTGACTACAGCAGGCCTCCATGTTTGCGAGTGCCCATAGTCGGTATGGGGCCGCAATTTGCGACCCACCTCATGAATATTCATGAGGTGGGTCATTGCGACCCCATACCGACTTGCAGACGGTGTCTGAGACACCGTTCTGCATAACATTTTGCGACTTGCAAACAGCGAGTCGCAATGACTCGCTATTTGCAAGTCGCAAAATGTTATTTTGCTACATCTGGCCCTAAGTCTTATAGTGTCTTATGTAAGTAGTATCTTTTGCTCAAACCTGACTAGGGTACATTTTGTAGCTTAGGAGTTGTTTCTTTTTGTTCCTGACGAAGCACCACACGATCTGTAGGGACACTTAGGGCGCGAAACATATTGACAGTAGAGACTAGCTAAATGGGACATTGCCCTTATTAGCTTGTTTATGTTTGGTGAATGGTAGAACTTAATTCCTTCTCCACTCCTGTGTGTTTTTAATATTGACCAAGGGGCCTCCACGCTAATTAAAACTCATTGTTCGGAGACTCTTGAGCCAATTTTAACCCCTCTTGTTTCTCCTGCTCTTTCTTGAGGTGAGGTTTAAATCTATTCCCAACTTTTTCACGGCACACACTTCTGATTAAGAACTCTGGCAAAGTGCCCCCTGGCGGGGCCAGTCAGACATTGCAGCGCCGGTCTGACAAGGAACTGGCCCTATGATGAAGCATGACATCCATTGGATGTGTGAGGGCTCTTGCTTTTAAATTTAGAAGTGTCTTGTTTGAACCTGTGCCTAGTTTTTCCACTTTTTCTTGTTATTTGTTCTTCTTTTTAGGGACAGTGCACTCTTTTAACATATCTTACATTTAGGGAGGCTGTACACTGGACCTTGATTAATCTCCCTGTCCCTCTTGATTGTGGTAGAGTGTCAAATACTGACAGCAAAACAGGGCCACAATATCTTTCTACGCAGCATGCAACAGTTCATACATGTGAAGGCATGAAATCACATTCAGGAAAACACAACTTCTGTGTGTATACTTCCTTTAGGAGTCCTCAAACACACACTGATGTGTCTACAGCACCGGTTGTTAAATCTGTCAATGGTACACAATACTACATAGGAAATGTTGTGGGATAAAGAAGGCAAAAAGTACCTTTAACTCATTGGAAGTACAGCTGAATAAGCTGAGTTCTGGAGTTCACATCATCCTCCTTCCCTGCTTCATCGCTGTCCTCTGTTCCCTCAGCATCCACCGGTGGATTAGGTCGTTCCTCTTCTACCAGTAAAGGCACATGCCTTCTCAGTGCCAAATTGTGCAGCATACAGCAGGCTACAATGATGTGACAAACTTTGTTTGGAGCGTAGTACAGGGATCCGCCTGACATATTCAGGCACCGTAATCTCGCCTTCAGTAGACCGTAGTTCCTCTCAATGACTCTTCTTGTCCTGCCATGTGCCTCATTGTATTGATTGTCACCCTCTCTCCTGGGATGCCTCACTGGTGTCAACAGCCAGGATAGGTGAGGATAGCCTGAATCACCTGGTAAGAGTGGGTAAACAGAGCACATTTCACCATTGTGTAGAGGGTAAAGAGTAGGAAAGGCAGGTTGCTAGTACTCTCACTTCTCACTCACATACAAGCCAGGCTCTCTTTCTTTGTAGTTATACCATTATGTGTGGGACACTGCTGTTCCTCAAAATGTATGAGTCATGCACAGATCAAGGGAATTTGGCAGTCACTTGGGAGATGTACTGTCTGCATGACAAACCTCCTGTACATTCATGGAATGATAACTTTTCCTATTCCTATACACTCGTTCATTTAACCTGGGAAGAATCAAAGGAATAAGGGTGCCATCTATGGCCCCAGTCACATGTGTGCAATGGCATAGAAATCAGATTTCACAGTGGGCAATTCAGCAGTTTGGGAAAATTCGATGTAGCTGTGGAGATGTTTCAGCAAGGCAGTCAGGACATCCCTTAAGATGTTGCTGAACACTGGCTGTGACACACCTGCTGCCAAGCCCACTGTCACCTGAAATGACCCATTGGCCAAACAATTATAGCATAGGTAGTAGTACCTGCACAGTAGGAGGAATAGCATAGGGATTACGTAGAGCTGGCTGTAGATCTGGCTCCAATTGGGCACACAGTTCACAAATTGTCATCCGGTTCAGACGGTAGGTCAGTAAAATGTGTCGTTCCTCCATGGTTGCCA
The DNA here is from genome assembly GCF_031143425.1 of Pleurodeles waltl. Taxonomy (NCBI): domain Eukaryota; kingdom Metazoa; phylum Chordata; class Amphibia; order Caudata; family Salamandridae; genus Pleurodeles; species Pleurodeles waltl. The sequence continues at coordinate 315,349,490 of NC_090442.1, read as the reverse complement.
GGTCAACTAGAGTCAGGTACACCGGTGCATTCCTCAGTCTCCACATGGGTCAGTTCCTAAGGAGGGCCAAGACACGTGTAACCAACACAACACATTACTACTAATAAGATTACATTGTGACATTCAACTAGAGATTACAGTGGTTTACAACCTACATATGCATCCAACTAGCGCCACACATCACATATAGCATGTATAGCTGTGTATGACTGATGTACCAAATATGTACAATCTAATATAACAGCATGGATGGTGCATAAAGATTGTACTCTTACACATTTTGCACTTCTAATGGGAGTCGCCTGTCCAACATGCAGAGGACAGATGGAAGTGACATCACTCCGCTGGCTTTAGTCGTCATGCCGTTAGGCGGTCTGTATCGCCGTGCAACTATTCATTGGTTAACACTGATGTCTATGAAGAACAGGGGCCAATCATGATCACTGCCGGCTAATGACAGTGCGAACAGCCGCAGTCATCACCGACATTTTAATTTCCCCTTGCCACTTGACTCTTGTATCTCAACATGACCAAAACTCCACTGCGTGTGCTGCTGTGTCCTGCATTTGGTTGCGAAGATGGCACGAGCAACAGGGGTTAGGGCCCCAGCCTTCACCCAGGAGGAGCTCACCAAGCTTGTGGATGGGGTCCTACCCCTGTGTGCAAAGTTGTATGGGCGACCAGAGGAGCAGGTGAGTGGATTAACAGTGTCCTAGAAGTGAGTGTGCTTGTTGTGGGTGCATATGTGTGTGAATGTTGGATGACCAAGTGAAGAGGAGTAGTGGAATAAGCCATATATGTGAACTTATAGGAAGATGATGGAATGTATGGTGGGCTACTGTCATTAAGATTGTACCCTATACCAGCATGCATGTGGTTAAGTCTACATAAATGTATTTTCCTATGTGTCTCCCATGCAGGTTAGTACCTATCAGAAGAAGGGTCGCAAGGAAGTGCAGACCCTGGGGGTCTATAGCCAGCGGAGCACCCACTGCAGGAAACGGTGGGAGGACCTGAGACGCTGGGCACGGAAGACCGCGGAGGCCCAGCTGGGGACGTCCTCCCAATGAGGGAGGGGTGCATTTCAGACTCTGACCCCTCTAATGGCAGGCCTACTGGCGGTGGGCAACTCAGCATTGGATGGGCACTTGAATGCTCCACAGCAGCCTCAAGAGGGTCAGTACTCACACTGTTCTTCATGCCAAATGTAGTGAGTGGATGATAGGTAATGTGGACAAAGTATGCTGTTACAGTAACTCATAGATGTAAGGGTATTCAGGTGTTCAGCTTCATGTCCAAGGTTTGTTACTTTGCTGTGTAGATGGCATGTGTACCCCAGGTTAGGTGGTAGAACAGTCGGTCAGGTATTGTTCCTGTTGTCTTGCAAAGTGACGAACGAGTTACTTACCTTCGGTAACGCCTTTTCTGGTGGATACATTAGCTACCTGTGGATTCCTGAATTATTGAATTCTCCCCCTGCGCCAGCTTTCGATGGAAATCTTCTTCCTAGCTTCCGCACGTCGACGAGGACGTTACAATTGCCCACGTGACGGCGTCTGACGTCATACAGGCAATAAGAGGTCCTCGCCGACGTGCCGACGTCAGTACCAACATTTTTTACATGCCTCTGAGACGAATAAGCCATTGAAATAATTAATCATATAACCACATTTAATTACACCAAAAGATAAAAACACTATTCCAAAATGTCAATAGTGTACATAGCAATCTTACTAACTCTCTTTTCTCTTTTTTTTTTTAAGAACTTATGTACATAAATGTATGCAATATATTTGAAAGTCATTAAACACCAAGAGGAGCACACCCAAGGATAGCTTGGTAAGACCAGACAGGCAACGGGGAGGCGGGAGGGAGCGTGAGGAATCCACAGGTAGCTAATGTATCCACCAGAAAAGGCGTTACCGAAGGTAAGTAACTCGTTCTTCTGATGGATACAACTACCTGTGGATTCCTCACTTATTGAATAGAGTCCCAAAGCAGTACCGCACTCGGAGGAGGGTGTCTGAATGGTCAAATCAAGAAATCCTGCAGCACTGACCGTGCAAAATGGCCATCCCTCCTAACCTCTGAATCTAAGCAATGATGTTTTGCAAAAGTATGGAGGGATGACCAAGTTGCGGCCTTGCAGATGTCAACCACAGGAACACCCCTAGCCAAAGCCGAAGAGGCCGACTTAGCCCTGGTGGAATGAGCTCTTATTCCATCAGGGGGTTCTTTCTTTGCCAGAGAATAACACAGCTTAATGCAAAGAATGACCCACCTGGAGAGTGTTCTCTTGTGGACTGCCCTTCCTCTCCTCTTTCCCACGTACCCGATGAAGAGTTGATCCTCGAATCTAAACTCCTTCGTTCTGTCCACGAAGAATCTCAGCGCTCTTCTCAGGTCCAAACAATGTAGTCTTTCTTCCTCTTTCGAAGGATGAGGTGGAGGATAAAAAGAGGAGAGAGTAATAGACTGGCCCATATGGAAGGGTGAAACAGCCTTCGGTAAGAAAGCAGCCTTGGTCCTCAACACCACCTTATCTACATAGAAGGATGTATAAGGGGGCTTAACAGAAAGAGCCTGCAGCTCACTCACTTTTCTAGCTGAAGTAATTGCAACAAGGAAAACAGTCTTCAAAACCAATAACCTTATAAGGCAAGAATGCATTGGCTCAAATGGCGAGCCCATAAGAAAAGTTAAAACTAGATTAAAATCCCACTGAGGCATAATGAAAGGAGTGGGAGGAAATTCATTGATGAGACCTTTTAAAAATCTTAATACTAAAGGAGATTTAAATAAGGAAGGTTGGTCTGGAAGACACAGAAAGGGTGACAGGGCCAACAAATAGCCCTTGACTGTAGCCACTGCACAACCCCTCTGTGCCAGGGACAAAGCAAAAGACAAGACATCTGATAAGTGGGCACGTAAGGGATCAATTTGTCTTTCTCCACACCAACACACAAATTTGGCCCACCTGCTAGCGTAGATAGATTTAGTGGAGTGTCGCCTGGCCGATAAAATAACATCCACTACCTCAGGTGGGAGAGAAAAGGAACTCAGGTTGCCACGTTCAATCTCCAGGCATGAAGGTGCAGGCTCTGGAGGTGGGGGTGTAAAACCTGCCCCTGCGATTGTGAGAGGAGGTTTGCCCTGAGAGGGAGACGGAGCGGGGGGCACAGAGAGAGTTGGAGAAGATCTGAATACCATACCCTCCTTGGCCAATCCGGAGCTATTAAGATGACTTGGGCCCGGTCTTGGCGAATTTTCCTCAGAACCCGAGGAATCAAAGGTATGGGGAGAAACGTGTAAAGCAACTGGTCGCACCAGGACATCTGAAACGCATCCCCCAACGTATCTTGCACTGGATACTGGAGGCTGCAGAACAACAGCCAGTGCGAGTTCTCCCGAGTGGCAAAAAGATCTACCCGAGGGATTCCCCACATCTGGAAGATCTGTCGGACTAGATCTGGGTGAAGACGCCACTCGTGATCAGTCGAGAAGTGCCGACTGAGAATGTCTGCACGCACGTTCAGGACTCCGGCCAGATGGTTTGCTACCAAGCAAATCCGATGGTCCCTTGCCCAGGGCCATAGCCGCAGAGCTTCTCTGCAGAGAAGGTACGACCCTACTCCTCCCTGTTTGTTTATATACCACATCGCGGTAGTATTGTCCGTCAAGACCTGAACCGACTGACCGCGAAGGGAAGGGAGAAAGGCCTTGAGAGCCAAACGTATTGCCTGCAACTCCAACAGATTTATATGAAACATCTGTTCCACTGGAGACCAAAGACCTTTGATCTCCAGGTCCCCCAGATGAGCTCCCCACCCTAGAGTGGAAGCATCCGTTATTACTGTGGTCACCGGCGGAGGTTGTGAAAACGGCCTTCCTTGAGAAAGATTGCAGTCCGCAATCCACCATCTTAGATCCACTGCAGCGTCCCTAGAGATCTTTACCAATCCCTTGAAATCTCCTTTGTGTTGAGACCACTGCTTCTGGAGGCACCACTGAAGAGCCCTCATGTGCCAGCGAGCGTGAGTGACCAAGGGAATGCAAGAAGCAAACAGACCGAGCAGACGCAGGACCTTGAGGACTGGAATGACCGCTCCACTTTGAAACGTTGGAACCAACGCCTGAATGTCCTGAATCCGCTGAGGCGGAGGAAAGGCACGATTCAACGTTGTATCCAGTACTGCCCCTATGACCAGGAGGCGCTGAGAGGGCTCCAGGTGAGATTTGGGCACGTTCACAGAAAAACCCAGGTCGAACAACAACTGGGTTGTTGACTGCAGGTGACGCAACACGAGCTCCGGAGACTTGGCTTTGATCAACCAGTCGTCCAGGTAAGGAAATACCGCTATCCACTTCCTGAGCTTTGCCGCAACCACCGCCATCACCTTTGTAAAGACTCGAGGTGCTGAAGTAAGACCAAACGGAAGGACCGCAAACTGATAGTGCTGCGATCCCACCACAAACCGGAGATACTTCCTGTGCGACTTGAGTATCGGGATACGAAAGTAAGCATCCTGCAAGTTAACAGAAACCATCAAATCTCCTTCATTCAACGCCAAAAGCACCTGAGCTAGGGTCAGCATCTTGAACTTTTCCTGTTTGAGGAACCAATTCAAGATCCTCAGGTCCAGGATTGGCCTCAAACGACAATCCTTTTTGGGGATCAGGAAGTATCTACCGTCGTTAGAATGGCACGGACAAAAGGGAACTGACGTCGGCGAGAACCTCTTATTGCCTGTATGACATCAGAAGGCGTCGCGTGGGCAATTGTGACGTCCTCGTCGACGTGCGGAAGCTAGGAAGAAGATTTCCGTCGAAAGCTGGCACCGGGGGAGAATTCAATAAGTGAGGAATCCACAGGTAGTTGTATCCATCAGAAGTAGTGGTACTCAATACATCTGAGCATTGAATGGATACCTCAGTTGGTTATGTAGGACATGTCCAGTAAATCTGTAGGGCACCACTGTCAGTGTAGTGAACTCCAAATAGGCAGGTGTAATCCCTATCTATGGCTCATTCTTGTAGTGCAAAGGCTGTGGTAAGGTGAGGTCTTAGACTAACGTGTACTGCATGTGTGCCTTCCTGCATAATTGGTAAGTTATTGGTAAGTTACTCACAGCCTCCATCCCTTTCTTTGTCTCCCCCCCCCTCTGTTTTCTTGTGTCTTTGTGTGCATCAGCATCATCAGGCGAAGGAGCAGAGGCACCGGCAAGTGGGGATGCTGCAACCCACGGGACCCAGGAGGCACAGTCCACTGACGCCGAGGGAACCAGTGGGTTAGAGGGCAAGTGGAGAACCACGGGGGGCCTACTACCACTGCTACATCTGACTCTGTTTCCTCCTCTGATGGCAGCTCCCTGGTGGTGGCGGATCCCTCTGAGACTACCCCAGTAACATCTTTGTCTGCCACCCCCCTACCGGCAGCTCCCCACCAGGTCACCCAGGAGGGTGGGCGTCTCCTTCGCCGCAGGCACCTCTGCTCCCACCCCAGTCAGCCCTGCTGACCTCAATGAGGAGGCTATTGACCTCCTGAGAACCATCTCTGTGGGACAGACAACCATTGTGAATGCCATCCCAGGGCTGGCATCCCAGATGCAGCAAACCAATGCCTATCTGGCCTGCCTTGTCTGGCCTACAGAGATCGTTTCAGGCTCTGGCCTCCTCTTTGATGGCAGCCAGTGTCCCTGGTACTTGCGTCCCCCTCAAACCACCTGTGCCCCATCCAGCACCCCCCACCCATCCCAAGCACAGCCAACCAGCATACACACAAGGACACACACAGCCACCACAAATCACACCACAGCCATTCATACACTCAGACAGATGCAAATACAAAAAAGGCCAAAGCCTCCACTGTCTCCCCCACCCTCTCCTCCCTTACAATGGCTTTACCACACACACCGACAAGCACTACATCCTCACTCCCAGATCCTGCCCCCATTGACACAATCACCTCAACAGCAGTAACGCAGACATGCTCCCAGACACCACACTCGCACTCACCACAATAACCATAACAGACACCTGCAGCACACACACCAGACCTGCATACACCACCATAACATCTATTCACACGACCTGCCTGCTTTCTTTCACCCTTTCTCCCCCTCCTCCCAAAACACATAAACGCCCCCACTCAGCCACCCACATTCATCCACCATGCACAAGCAGACTAAGCACCCACCTGCATCCAAATCCAGCACATCTACACATCCTATGGCCACTCCCTCTACCTCTATTCCCAAGCCTGTTTCCACAGCCCCTCTGCGTGCTCATAAGAAACGTTTCCTTTCCCGCATTGACCTTTACGAGCCTCCTGGCCCACCACGTCTTGTCCCTACGCATACCCTTGGCCTCCCCAAATTCAGTACCTTCACTTCCCAATCCTTCCAAGACCTTCCTTCCAGTTCCCATGTCCCTTCCCCCACCAAGGAAAAAATTGTTAAGAAGCCTGACCCCGCCCCCAACCACCGGTCCAGACCCATTCCCCTCCTTCCAAATCTAAGGCCAAGCCCGCACCTCCCCCCCTCCCAAGCCTTAGCCCAAGGCCCCCCTGCCTAACCTGAGTACTCACCACCACCCCCTCCCCCTGTGCCCTGAGGTGCCTGCCCCATTGATGCCCCTGCCCTGTGGAGACCATGGTCGTGTTAGGAGTCAAGTTGGGGCCTTGTTGGCACTGTTGTGCAACATGGACATGGATCTTTGGACTGCCTAATGGGCATCTATTGTACATAGTTTCGTTTTTCCCTTTTTTTTCCTTCATTTAATATATCTGGCCAACCTGCCCAGTTGGTGAAATTTGATTCAGTTGTCCTGCGTTTGACTATGGCTGCGTCGTGTACGCAGATATGTGGAACAATTTCCTCATCTGAGCCTGTGTAAAGTGATTGTGTACAACATAAATTCAGTTCCTAGCTTTGCTTCTATCTGTATTGGTGTGTGAAATGATGTATGTGTGGTGGTGAGTTTGGAAGTTGGTGTGGATGGTGTGTGTGGGTGATTGAATGTGATGTGTGTTTAGTTGTTATGCATAGTGTGGGTAGAGTGAGTGGTATGGATATGGCATCATGGTATGATGCCAGTATATGTGTGGATGGCACTTGTGGTTGTGTGCCGTATGTCTGTCTGGTATGCCTGTCTGCTACCTGATGTCTGTGTCAGCTGTGGTTTTGTGATCAATTTGTGTGTGGCTGGGTTTGAGTGTTGTGGCATGTTTACGTATGGTATTATTTGCTGTGTGAGTGATGTTTTGGGCGTGGTGTGTGTTCTAGTTGTGTGTGAGTGTAATGTGAGTGCGCGTGTGTCTGTATATGGGTAGGGGTGTTGTGTGCGTGTGTTTGTGTGTGGGCATGGCAGTCGGTGTCGGGTGTGTGTGGTTGTGTAATTGTTCCCTTCCCTCAATTGCATTGTAGGCGGGGTACTCACCGTTGTTGTCTTCATCGACGCTGCAGGTCCTGAAGATGGATTGCTAGTACAAGCATTGGGAAGATCTCTAGTTCGCGCTCCACTCGTCGGTGGCCTCCTCTGTGTCTCTATGGTGAGTGTTTCCTCATATACTGTTCCTTTCCTCCAGGCTTTGGGTGGTGGTCAGACCGCCCCGGAAATGGTGGTGGTGTGCTGAGCCGTAATATAGCAGAGGGTAAGGTTGTTTCCACCGGCCTGGAGATAGCTAACGCCGTTGGGGGCGGTCAGACGGTGAATTGTCTGTGTTACAGCCTGTTTACTGCTGCTGTCGTAATACAGCGGTCTGCACCGCTGGCCTGTTGGTGGTCCGACCGCCGCGTGGCAGTCCTAACACTGCCAAACTTGTAACGAGGGCCACTGTCTGGGAGTGTAGTTCTGGGACTTACAAGGTTTATGGTTCTTTAGTTTGGTCCACTCTCGGGTGGTGTTTGTTAATGTTCTGACTTTGTGCGAAGAAAGAGGAGTTGATACTGTGCTGTGCACATTATCTAGGGTTATACTCCATGGTTGTCACATGTTATGTTCTTTCATGGGATTTGTTGTTTATTGTTATTGTACTTTCTAATTCGCTGCTGAAATAATTAAAAGTGAAGAAAGAGAAGCATAAGCCTCAGCTCTGTTTCCTTAATGGAACTGAAAAATTCTTAACGCAAATGCTACAAAAAATGTTATCCTCTTTTTAAGGCACATATGTGAGGTGTTGGTTCCAATGTCTTTCGTGGTTTACAGTTGGGTGTTTAATCATCGCTGTTCAACCTCTTTGTAAGCGCTTTACTTCAAGCAGCTTCATCTTGCAAACACTTATTGAGATACATTTATCATTTCTTTGTATGCGACTTGTTCACTCGTACCTCTTTCTTTACGTGAGCCTCTCTTGTTCTTAAAGGTTATGCATCACTAGCCCATTGTTTCGGGCACAATTGCTTCAATAATTGGCTACTCCCTTACAGGTGCACTGATGATTTCTTATCAAAGTTGGTTATCAATAGGTGAAACTTACCTCTGACCTTATTAGCTGGCAGCATGATATCACAGTGCATGTCTTGTATCAACTGATGTTTTTGGTGATTTATAAATTCATTCCAGAGCGTTCACTCGTTGATCCTGGAATAGTTGCTGATATGTCTGTGCTCTTGACTGGGCAACCAATACTATGTGCTAATGTAATGATGCTTCATATCTGGCAATACAAAAACTTCATGATTGGACTAGTTGGTTGTTATATTATCTAAGGCCTCTTCTATGGACTATTGCATTATAACAACTTTTTTGGAGTGTGCAATCCGTTATAACCTTGCAGATTTCTGTCAAAAATATTTTATGTTTGTTCAATATAGTATTTAAAAACTGATTTGTGCCCAAAATAAATAACTCTACTTGATGTATACACCGAATCAGAAATATCCATAGATATTTCATATATTTCATCAATTCTACCACCAACATGTCTCTGTACACAATTTAATTGAATGCCAAGTGAATTCTGTGGGACCAATCAATTGAATTACAGATGCAATCATACAAAATAATTCCTTCAGGAGTTTCCATGTTTATGTTTTTCTGTAAACACCCATCTCCCGAGGGGCTATTGTGTTGCACTACTGTGTTTGAAGTGTGTCTTAGTATCTGGCACATCATATAATGGGTTGGACGGACACACAAATGTCCGAAAGTGCACTTATATCCTTAGGCATACATAATATAGCATATCGACTATATGTGAACCTCAATAGCTGATGGTATTCCTACATTTAATCACAAAAAAGTTGAATGTTATCACAACTACCACTCTGAATGCCACACACATTAGGCCCTCATAACAAAACTCCCACTTCCATTAACACACATGGGAAAGGGAATGAACCATGTATCCTACAATGGAAGTCAACATGGGAAATCACAAGACCTGAAAATGGAAGTAAATGGTTAACCTAAGCAACATATTGGAATTCGCAATCACACTGGGCATATATTATAATATTTAACAAACTATTTCTCCAAGTACACAACATACACAAAAGGTTGAATCATATGTTTGTATATAAATAATACATAATACTGGACAACAAGCATCTTCTTCCTTTGGATATTTAAAATTATGAACAAATGTAAAAAAGCAAAGTAAAGTCATTGATTGGGTTATAAAAAAAATAGTCTGTGTCCTAGCACTGTTTATTAATGTCCACACCTTTTTCTTGCCTCCATATAGCAGTAGTGTTCTCCTCATAGGGCCCTACACCCTCTAGGCGAAGATGTATGCCCAGGCACTTACCTTTGGAATGGGATTGGGTTTTTAGGATTTTTTTATGGGGCAGGGCTAAGGGGTTCTGGTGAGGGATGATCAGGGGAAGGGTGATGGTTTTGGGGTATGTAAGTGTTTGAGGGCATGGGAATGTTTAAGGGCATATGGTGTTTTTGAGGCAGATGGAATGATGGAGGGGGTAGAAGGACTGAGTCAGAAGAAGAAAATGTGCTGGGTTGTGATGAGGGATTTGCCTTTTCAACAGGAGCAGGTAATGGAAAGGGGCTGGGGCTTTGAATGGGACAGATAGTGGAATTCTGACAAGGGTTGGAATGGAAGCAGAAGGAGGAATAGGGACAGGTGTGTCAGAAGCACTGGTGCCGTGGAGGCACTAGAAGACAGCAAAACACTCTGTAAGGCAGACAGGGCAGAGTACATGTCATGCAGATTGTCAATTACCTATGTGAGATACTGACAAATACCCTGGGTGGCATGCAACAAAGCCTCCAGAGAGATTCTTTAGAACTTCTAGAGACTCCTCTGACATCAGTGCTGGCTGGAGGGGGTCAGCAGAAGAGGTGCCAGAGTCAAAGGACAGGTGTGAAGGTTGTGCTAGTGGTAAAGGTTGTAGCGGCCATAGGAATAGATCTAGCAGATTGTGTTAGTTCTGCTGCCACCACAATGGCTGACCTGAAATCAGAAGCCTTAAACTGTGATGTGCTAGTGGCCTCCTGACTAGCCTTATAACCTTCATTGCCACTGGTCCCTTTGGGGTTACTGACTCTAGCTTCCAACTCCCAGTGGCTCTCCTCCCTGCTACTTGAAGTCCGGCCAGTCTCTTTGTCTCTCTCTCTCTCTCAAGCAGACATATGCACAGATGAGTTACATACTGCAAATCAATAGCAAAAGGTACACACATCAAAGAGCGCCAAACATTAGACATTTTACCACAGTGAGCTCAATAAATGGCACACAATGGGACATCATAAAGGGCTTAACTTTGATTAGTGATCTAGAAGTGCACTAGATTATCTATCACTCGTAATAGGGCAAATAACATGTGTCACTTTTGTGACAGACTACCCATCTACAAAACTCTGAATCATAAGCCATTATCTGTTAATGAACTAATTTGAAGTAAAAACAAGTTTCCCTAAGTACGCATATTTGTATCCCTATTTCAAACTGTGTGTCACATCTATACAGTTAGGTATAGGTAGGGAACATTTTCGACCTGCATTAGAGTTTGGTGGGTATCCCATTAGCCTTATTACAAGTGCCATGGTAAATAATGCACTTGTAACAGGGTGTGAAGGATATCCATCATGTTTGTGGCAGAATAATCCATCTGTCAAACTCGAAATCAGGTTTTAAGCCCCAAATGGGAAATACATTTAGGCCAAAAGATTACAAGTTAAGTACGCTTTAATGCACTTGAAACGTGGTGTATGTCTGTTCTGCCATGTTTTTAAGGACTCTGCCATCTGCCAGAATCAAAATGATGCACATATTGGTATATTTTTTATATTTTTACTTTGAAATATTGTTGACTGCATTGTTCCACACACTGGTGTATATTAGTGTACGATGCCCAGCATTCACAAATATCTGCTATCACACTTGCACAACTGTAAGTGTAAGCTCAAACTAAACCTGTAGGTTCACCAATGCCTAGGCCACCCTTTAAACAATAATGTGTTCATAAACTTGCTCGGAAGCTGGATGTCTTATACAAAATACAGTGCGAGGTGCAGGCCAAGGGATACTATCTAGGTCACATAATATCATTAAAAGCAATCTTGTGGAAAGACATCATGTTTACTAAGGATATGAGCATGTCCAAAACAGCTGACATGCACCACGGGAATGTGAGTCTCATGAACCACTTGCTGAAAAGGAAGTTTGGAATGATGTTTGAAGGCATAATCCATAAATAAAAGATATTCCACCTGCAAAGTTACAAATACAGTATTGCATCTTTTGTAGTTTGACCTTTATTTTACTGCATTACAGTGTGACCAATATCTTGTCCGCCTTATTTCAAGTGTATTGTATGTAATGGCACTTGTAATAATATTTACAGGATATCTGTCATATTTCTGACACATTACCTGTTCAGCAAACTATACATTTGGGCCAAGGTCTAATATATTCTATGGGACTTGCCATACGAACTTCACTTTATTTTTCAAAATTGTGCAGCTATTTTGCAACCTGAAAAGTATGTTTAAGAATAACATACGTATTTTTATGGGTGAGCGCAAAGCGCTCCGTCCCATGCTGTAATCTCTCTTTGGGTTTATGACCACGCCCATGTCACGTCAGTCACTTTCATTGGTTTGTGGGCTTACCTTTTAAAATTCGCTTGCTTTCATTTGTGAAAGGCATGCGTATTTCATGCCTTTCCCAGTGTTTAGCCCACCTACACAGCACTGGTAAACTACTAAAAACATACAAGGCTCGATGTTTTCAGCATGGTGTCCAGACTACTTTATCTGATTATTGGCCACGCAGTGCGATCGCACTCCATTTTACATAGCGCCATCACGCTGCGTTTTTCTTTCTTTTAATTTGTGTGGCAAGAAAAGTCCGGTTAGGAGTTTAAAACGGTAATAGCTCTAACTCGTTTCTATTTGCTGTTCTTACTTGCTTGTTTTAGCCAGATGACGTTTTATATTAGCTATACTAGTTCAGTTGCATACCATGTCAAATATTTTTTTTGTAGACTTAACTGACATTTTTACAATATATATTTAGCACACAGAAACCTGCTCTGTTGGGTTCTGCGCTATATACGACAATCTATAAATAAAACAGATATTGTTACATTGGAAAAGGTGACTTGGCCATGATTCTCGAGCGAGGGAAAGCTGCAGAATCCCGGCTCTCTTGTGATCAAAACAGTGTGATTCTATGTCAGGACTGGAGGCTTCTGATTATGCTTCTCTTTCTTTACTGTCAAACCACAGCAGCCAATGAAAATCAAAACTACATTACCCATGAGGTCACAGCCTCGACATCACCCCCAATCAGGGTCTACCCCTCCCTATATATAACATATTCTATCCGAGTCTGTCCTCTTTCTATGCTGCTGCAGCAGAAAGTCATTTTCAACCTTTCCTATTTGTCCGTATATTATTATCGACTCGAGCGCATCCTGGTGCCTACAAGCGCTTTATTCTGTGATTTGGATATACTTTCAATGTTTCTATTGCTGCTCCGATTGTCACGTGGTGTGTCAGACCTCTGCGCCACACGTGTGTTGTTTATTTAAGCGTTTTCAGTGATTCCGGCAGAAGGGTGTGTAACATGCTTGGGCGCGTATTGTCTTTGGGCAATTTGATTAGCATTTATCACTTAACGTATGCTTCGATCGCGCTCGTGTGAGTTTTTCTTTCATAGCCCCGTCGGTGAGGAGGCCTGAAGCGTTCAGGACCTTTCCTCTAACTCGTCTCTCTCGCGGGAACGCGCGCATGAGCACAAGCTATTTTGTGCGAGCACGAGTTTCCCGTCGAGAAGACGCGTCCTTTCCCACCGGAGCACTAATTATTTGCCTGAGTCGCTTCAGCTACGCCCGGAGGGGTTGCAATAATACTATAAGAGCCTAGCTCTATGGAAAACCTCCTTAGAGTGCCTTCCTCCTCATTATCCGGCACACTTCTGTCCAAGGCACTTGGGTTTTTTCCCCCCACTCTGCTTCTGTGCTTTGGGACCTCTCAAATATATTTTAGCAAAGCAATATGGCCCAATTTAATGATGACTAATATGGGGAATATGATGCTGGTCATTATGATCAGCACATGGAAGTGCACCTTGTTGAAGCTCTTGAATTCCATGTGGTTAACAAGGCATTGGTCAAAGCCTTACATCCTTTTGCACAACCTATTTTTAACTTTGGTTTCAGGCGCTTTGGCGCGGGCTCAGGGAACCCCACCCCAGTAGAGGTCAATATAACTGAGCCCAGCCGGTCATCTGATGACCTCCTTCACCAGACCATTAATTTGGTCTTAAATGACCATGAATATGGGGCTTTTCAATCTCTCTCAGCACCCTTTGGCCACACTAGCCAGCATTCTGACTCGGACTCGTCCACTCCAGATAAATCACTCGTATTAGACCAAGTTCAAGGTAAACGCAAATGCAAAACGCACCAATGCCGATGTTCCTAAGACACCAGTTATGGGAAAGAACTTACAATTTGACCCTGATTCCATAATTCATCCACGTTCTACTGAGTGGGTTCCATGTCAAGAGGTGGTGGAGTATGTGCAATCAAGATTGCGAAAGAGTTTTGAGAAAGATGTTAGGAATACCCCCCGCTCTGATTGCCCCCACCCAGCGCTACCAGGCAAAGTCACGGAAAAGCCAGAATTGGACCAACACATGGTGACTTTCTTAAAAAAGTACGCGAAGGACCCCAAGAAGGGTATTGACAGGGCCTGGCGAGGTTGCCAAAACAAATTGCTAGATATTTCTGGCCCTCTTACTAAGATTCTGGATTTAGCAGTCCACACCAAGGCGTCACAGGAGACTATTGATCCTGAGGTATTATTAGAATGGGCCCAACGAGCCATGTGCCTTTTAGGGAATGGCAACTGCGCCATTTCTACGGAACACAGAAAATCCCTCCTTTTGCGCATTGACCCCAAACTGACCGAATTGGCTCCTGCTGATGCCAGTCCTTCAGCCAAAGGACTCCTATTTGGTGACAGGTTTGTCAAAGACTTGGCCAAGTATGTGACAACCTTCTCGGCTTTTGATAAGGCTCAGACCTCCATCAAGAAAGTCTTCAATAGTGGCCTTTTTCGCAGGGCCGGGCGTTTTGGAGGTCGAACGTCAGGCCGGTTTAGTCTGCAGACTTCCAGACCCTACTATAGGGGCAGAGGTTCCTCAAGTTACCAAACCATCACCAACTTCTACCCGGTGAGAGGTCGTGGTTACAGCGGACGTAACCCCAGAAGACTGCATATAGGAGGACAATATGGTCAGAACTCCTCCCAAGTAGGTAAATCTTATTCCTTCACAGGAAGTGGTTCTGGGGGGCAGAGTGAGTCTATTTATACACAACTGGTGTCGCATCACTCAATATTCTTGGGTATTGGAAACCATTCAAGGTTATCACCTACAACAAATTTCCACTCCCTCTCCACTCCTTTTTTCCCAACAAGAGAGTTCTTTCATAGACTTGGAGATAAAATCTTTACTTTAAAAAGGGGCAACTGTTCCTTCGCTTCCCCACCCGAGAGGCTTCATCAGCACGATCTTTTTGGTCCAGAAATAAGGACCCGGGGGTTCCCGATTAATTCTTAATCTCCGACATTTCAACTCTTGGATTGTCTATCGACATTTCAAGATGGAGGGCATTCATCTCCTGAGAGACCTCTTGTTAGAAGGAGAATGGATGGTCCGATTAGACCTCAAAGACTCTTATCTAACCATTCCCATTTTTGCCCCCTATCGACGCTTCCTTCAGTTATTTTGGAGAACAGAATGTTACGAGTTTGCCGCTCTTCCCTTCGGGCTCTCTTCAGCCCCTTGGTGTTTCACCAAAGTAATGAGCCCGATTGTTCAATGGCTTTGAGAAAAATGTGTGAGGCTCATCATTTATCTGCACGACATTCTAATCATGGCTCAGGAAAGAAGACTAGTGCTTCTCCATCTTTCCTGGACCATTCAGTTGCTACAAGACCTGGGGTTTATTTTAAACGCAGAGACGTCCCAACTGAATCCAGCCCAACAGATAGATTTCTTGGGATTCAAGATAAATTTGATTTCAACCCAATTGAAACTTCCTTTGACGAAGAGACTGGCCATCAAGAAGGAGTTGGAGAGCATTATCTGCTCCTTCGATTTCTTTGAGGGTTCTTCCCTGTCTGGTGGGCCTCCTAGCGTAGTCTAGTCAAGCTATTTTACCGGGTCCTATACATTATCGAGCCCTGCAGAGAATGAAGATCATGCATCTTCGAAAGGGTCTCTCTTATTTGGAACAGGTGATGCTGTCCCAGGAAGCCCAAACAGAAATCCAATGGTGGTTGACTCATATGGATGCCTGGAATGGCAGAGCAATTTTTGCTTTGATTCCAGAGATAGTCATAGAGTCGGATGCCAGCAGATGGGGCTGGGGAGCCAGATGTGGACAAATGGAGACGGGAGGATGGTGGTCCCCGGAAGAACTACAAATGCACATCAATTGTCTAGAGCTCCTGGCGGGTTCTTTTGCAGTGAGGACTTTGTCCCCTGTCAGGAGTCAATGTTGTATTTTCGTGAAGATGGACAACATCTCCGCGGTCAGGTATATAAACAAACTGGGGGAACAAGATCCAGAATGTTAGCGGAGATTGCGAAGGATTTCTGGCACTATTGTCTAGCCCATCAGATATCTGTCACTGCGAAATATATCCCGAGCTCGGTGAATGTTGTGGTAGATTGGAACTCCCGGTATCTTCGGGATGTCAGCGATTGGAGGTTGAATCCCAAGGTATTTCACTTTCTCAATCAATTGTGGGATCCCCTTTCAATAGACCTGTTTGCGTCACGTCTGAATGCACATCTTCCGCGATTTTACAGTTGGACACCAGACCCTCTAGCCCTCAGCTCAGATGCTTTTCTTCAGATATGGTCAGAGGAGTTGACTTATGCTTTCCCTCCTTTCTCGATGAGTCATCAAGTCCTCTCCCAGGTCCTTCGACAGAGGGTAGAGATGGTTCTGGTGACACCTTGTTGGAAAGCTCAATCCTGGTTCCCAGTGGTTCTGGACCTTTGTTGCGCATCTCCTATGAGGATACAGAGCTCGGAGGACCTTTTGTCGGATCCGATGGGCCTTCCACATCCTCTCATTCTGGAGGGACAATTATCCCTCATGGCTTGGAGGATTTCGGGGGATCGGAACAAAGCTTTCAAATTTCGGAGAACACTAAATTCTTTCTCTCCCAATCCTTGGCACCTAGCACACATAAAAGATACGCTTCGGCCTGGAAGCGATGGTTGGATTGGTGCGGTCAAGGGAACGTGGATCCCATGGGGGCCTCTGTGCAAATATTAGCAGATTTTTTATCTCATTTAGCTACTCAAGGCCTGGCTTATAGAACAATAAACAATTTCAGGTCAGCCATTTCGGCTAAACATCCCAGAATAGATGGTAAGCCTATTGGGGAACACCCTTTGATTTGTAAACTTTTGCGTGGCATCAGATTAGTTCGACCCCCTCAGCCTAAATATTCAGTTTTATGGGATGTTAATGTGGTTTTGAAATTTCTAGTGGCTTGGCCAGCCAATGAGGGTTTAACAAGAAAGCAATTGTCGGCAAAACTAGCTATGTTGCTCTGTCTTATTTCCTGCAGGAGGGTGTCAGATGTTAAAGCCCTGGACATTGCAGGTAGAGTATTTACCCCTTCGTGAGTTGCTTTCAGAATTTCTAAACGTACCAAATCTTATTCTACATGTATTTCTTATCCTAGGTTTAGAGATAGTGCTAAACTCTGTGTAGTTAAATCCTTAAAAGTATATGAAGATGTCACTCGTGAATTTCAAAGGGATTTGAGTGGACGATTGATGATTTCTCTTCAGAAACCCTTTGGGCCTGTTTCGGCTGCAATTCTGGCCAGATGGATCAGATGGTTGCTTCAGGAAGTGGGCATTGACACTTCAGTCTTTGGAGCCCATTCTGTTAGAGGGGCTATGGCCTCCAAATCATTTAATGTGGGTTCTAGATTGGAGGATACCATGAAAGCCGCTGATTGGTCTTCCGATTCCTCATTTAAACTGTTTTATCATAAACCTATTGTGGATTTGGCCTCGGTAATTGTAGATCAGCTTTAAACTAGCATAATCAGAAGCCTCCGGTCCCGACATAGAATCCAAAATTTTCTAGCTTACGCAACAAGAATTTTCACTTCTATTAAGGACACAGAGGCGAGGATTATCCCACCCAGGTTTTTTCAAAGATTACAAATTATTGTAGTATATTATATGATTGTTGACTATCCCTTTCAAAAGTTATGTTTGAATATAGTGTTTCATCAAGCAAAGATTATGGCACTATTTTTTCTGTTTTCAGATGAGAAGACTTTATGAGAGATCTACAAGGACTGGGTCTTGAAGTTGGATGTTCCGCACTGGTTGTGTTGTTCCTCAAGTTGACGATCTGTTGGTTGGACTTATTGTTTATTGATGTTCTTTATTGAGCAAAGAAAGAGGACAGACTTGGATGGAATATGTTATATATAGGGAGGGGTAGACCCTGATTGGGGGTGATGTCGAGGCTGTGACCTCATAGGTAATGTAGTTTTGATTTTCATTGGCTGCTGTAGTTTGACAGTAAAGAAAAAGAAGCATAATCCTCGCATCCGTGTCCTTAATAGAATTGAAAATTCTTGTTGCGTAAGCTAGAAAATTTTGGATCCTCTTGCCATGTTACCTCCTTTGCCTCTGATCCAGGAGCTGCTTAGAAAGGGACCGCCCGTCAGCATCACACATGCCTAAAGACTGGACATTGGGCGTACAGGTTGGTGAACTAGTGATTCTCCAGTGAGGGAAAGCTGCAGAATCCCGGCTCTCACGTGACCAGAACGATGTGATCCTGTGCCACGTTACCTCCTTTGCCTCTGAACCAGGAGCTGCTTAGAAAGGGACTGGCCTTCAGCATCACGCATACCTAAAAACTGGACACCGGGCGGACAGGTTAGGGAACCAGTCTGGGCTGACAGGAGACCACATGCCTGGAGAAGAGGTTGCTGTATTACAAATGGCCATTTCACAAGAACAATTACTTCCTGCTTCCCATGGCTGAGGTTTCTGCCCTCAGGCTCTTGTCGTTTAATTCTTGGTTTGGAAGTTGAGCGGCCTCACCCAAGATCACACCCTGCAGTGGCAGGTAGAGCCAGGACCCAAATTCTTTCTTTGACCTGCAGCATAACCAGGACTTCCCACTAAACATTTGACACCTCTAAATCAATTTGTTTTGCCCAGATTTTGGGTTCGTTGTCCAACTTAAACTGCTGAGAGAATCTGCTTCCGAGACATGCACAGTCTGCAGCCGGGTCTCCTCTCCACGGGACCTGAACTACGACACGGAAGAGATACCAAAAGCAAACATTCCTCAGAAGCTGTTATATGGACTCAGCCTCTGCAGGAACCATCCAGGTAACCCACCTTCACCAAAAACAAAGGACAGGCGACCAGCCTATCAATGTGCCAAACCTCAAAAGACACAATAAAAATACATAACAAAAGCACTAAAATGACAATTCAAATAATAAAGCATACAAAGAAATAACTAAAATATAACAGAATAAACTGATCGTGAACTGTGTGTGCCTTGCAAGTCCACGCCTAACTCTTCATCCACACGCAATGTAAACATTTATTCACGCCAAACACAATCACAAGCGATGTCGCAAACTGTAATCTTATTAGCACCTGGAGATAGTGCATAGGGGCATATTTACAAGAAAGTGGCACATCAGCTATGATGTACCACTTTTCTTGCCCCCTCCAATGTCACCCTGGTAGCACTGTATTTAATTATGTCCCCCAGCTTGGTGAGACCCATTGGAAACAATGTCTTGGGCAGGCATTAAAAATGATGGGAAAATGGTGCAGTGAATCTCCTAAATTTCACTGACAATTTTTCTGGGCCTCCTAATGGAGGAACGCCCCCCACCCCTACATACATGATACCTGGCACAGGTATAACGTGGCGCAAAGGGTTACAAAGTGGCGCAATGCTTAGTGAACCTGGCATAGGGAAAGGCCTCCTTGACCGTACCTTAGCGCTAGTGAAGGGCAAGCAGGCGCTCGGGACTTGTAACTATGCCACTTAATACTTAAAGGGGTACAAAGGGTGAATCCATTAAGTTTGATGGTGAGCAGTACAAAAAAAAAGAACATTCCCCGCCCCATGTTTTCAACAGCATTTTCATTACAAAGAGTACAGGCGTTGCTCGACTCAGAGCCTTTATCCAATTGGTTCATAAAACAAAAATTCCTAAAGTGCCATGAGCTCAATAAAAAGGGTTTTTGCCTTTGGTTGTCGAGACCGCATAGACATAAGCTACAGAATCCCGGCTCTCTCTCGTGACCGGAATGGTGTGCAAGCCTCCATTTGACTGCGGGTAAACTTCTATTTCATTTTGTGTGCTCCTTCATGCTCATGGTTTGGCGCTTTAAATCAGCTTGCTTATGTAAAACTGTATTACTTTTCATTTTCATTTTATGTGGCAATAAAAGTCCGGTTAAGACTCTACAACGCTAATAGCCCTAAGTCGAGCAAATGCGAGACCCACTGCATTGCAAATGCTTGTTTTTACCTGGATACACTTACTCCTTTGTTGCTGCTCCATTATACTTAATTCACCACCCAAGTCAGGTTAAGCCACTGCCAGAACATGCTGCATCATGGGGATCAGGGACTGCCACACCAGCATGTTTTTTGATGGCAGAAACTTCCTAGTCTGTTAAGTGCAATGAGGCCACCACCGAAGGTCCTCCCAGCATTTCATGCAGTGGATGCTGGGGCGCATAAAGACCACCTGTTAGTAGACTTGCCCGGCAATGGCCCACCATATCTTTTCCTTCTAAACCACACAGAGGAACATATGAAAACAGAATAACAAAAAAAACGTTAATAAATACGTTTAGTTAAGCAACACAGCTTATTTAGGATACTTTTGTATATATAAGTGTACTATTTATGAATATGCATTGGGGCTGATCAAGCTGTTTTTATGTGTTACTATGTCATGACTGGGATGGATATACAGTACACCTTATTACAATACTGTGATAAACTATGTCAATTGTAATAGGGTAGATGGGATATCTGTTACCTTGTAAGGGACTAAAATGTCAAATACCTTACAAATAATGAGTCATTTAAAAAAAAAAATATTGTTAAAAAAATGAATGTTACTTTTACTTTGCCCATCACGCAATGTTGTGTGAAGCCATCAATGTCCATGCGGGGCACTTTTAAAAATGATGGACAAGTTACTCCATGAAAAAGAGATGGACGGGCTGTCCACCTTAGTAAATGTGCCCTATGTAGTAAGGGACCTATAAATAAGTGTATGGGCTATATGTCACATTATGATGAAGTAGCCATTCTGACAAACAGAAATTTAGAACGTTTGTGTTTTATGTAGAGGACACCATCTTCCAAATATCAGGGAGTACCCTGTCCACAAAAAATCTATCTCATTGTTAAAGTCGAGTGAATTGTGGATTTTTAAGAGGCACGTCCTTCCCTGTGTTCTTATCAGTTGGAAATAAACTTCCACAGCCAGGGCCTTCCTTGCCTCTGACAGCACCATGTTTGAAAGACTTTAGGGCATTAAACAACATCACACTAAAACATGACATGCTTAGTGACACCATCATTTTTGACCATTTTGTCAATTTGATTGTTGTTGCCTTGGTTGACCAAACAGCTTCCCCATGCCAGACGGAGGGCATGTATGCCCTCACCAATGTCTGACTGATATTTTTTCAATCAGAACATACCTGGCTGCTAAAGTAATTTGGGTCATTTTTAATGTAGCGTTTGTTTAGCCATCACTAATGTTTGTAAAGTACATTATGTACAAATTCTTAGCAAAATTAAAACAAATATTAACATACCCAACATAGTGTTCCAGCATTATGTGTTCGAAATAAAAATATATATGGTGAGGTACTGACCTTTAAATAGTAACGGTGGAAGGTCGCCCCAGGTGCTTTTTTCATATGTTTAGCTAAATATATGGTAAATACAATCATCAAAAATAATTTGGGACGCACAAGATAAAATAGAGATGTGGTTTTGCCGTAGCTTGCCTGTAAATCACACATTGACTCATCCTAGGAATATATATTTTTTTCTTAAGGTGGTTGTGACTTTTAAATCATTAGGGTCAGAGTTTTGAATCACTCAAAATGATAGTAATAATTAACTGAATGTAAATGAAGGTATTTTTCATGTATACATCTAACCTCTCTGCTGGCTCACATAGCTTGCTGTAGTTGACCAGGGAACACTCTGCAAGGATATCCAACTCCTCAGGAGTGAAAGCGGGTGGCTGTCACTGTGAGAAAGTAGCCTCTTTCTAGCCTTGTTACCCCCACTTTTGGCCTGTTTGTGAGTATATGTCAGGGTGTTTTCACTGTCTCACTGGGATGCTGCTAGCCAGGGCCCAGTGTTCATAGTGAAAACCGTATGTTGTAAGTGTGGTTGTTATGTGTCACTGGGATCCTGCTAGCCAGGACCCCAGTGCTCATACGTTTGTGGCCTATATGTATGTGTTCCCTGTGTGATGCCTATCTGTCTCACTGAGGCTCTGCTAACCAGAACCTTAGTGGTTATGCTCTCTCTGCTTTCCAAATTGTCACTAACAGGCTAGTGACCAATTTCACCAATTCACATTGGCATACTGGTACACCCATATAATTCCCTAGTATATGGTACTGAGGTACCCAGGGTATTGGGGTTCCAGGAGATCCCTATGGGCTGCAGCATTTCTTTTGCCACCAATAGGGAGATCTGACAATTCTTACACAGGCCTGCCAGTGCAGCCTGAGTGAAATAACGTCCACGTTATTTCACAGCCATTTACCACTGCACTTAAGTAACTTATAAGTCACCTATATGTCTAACCTTCACCTGGTGAAGGTTGGGTGCGAAGTTACTTAGTGTGTGGGCATCCTGGCACTAGCCAAGGTGCCCCCACATTGTTCAGGGCAAATTCCCCGGACTTTGTGAGTGCAGGGACACCATTACACGCGTGAACTATACATAGGTCACTACCTATGTATAGCGTCACAATGGTAACTCCGAACATGGCCATGTAACATGTCTAAGATCATGGAATTGTCACCCCAATGCCATTCTGGCATTGGGGAGACAATTCCATGATCCCCCGGGTCTCTAGCACAGAACCCGGGTACTGCCAAACTGCCTTTCCGGGGTCTCCACTGCAGCTGCTGCTGCTGCCAACCCCTCAGACAGGTTTCTGCCCTCCTGGGGTCCAGGCGGCCCTGGCCCAGGAAGGCAGAACAAAGGATTTCCTCTGAGAGAGGGTGTAACACCACCCTCTCCCTTTGGAAAAAGGTGTGATGGCTGGGGAGGAGTAGCCTCCCCCAGCCTCTGGAAATGCTTTGATGGGCACAGATGCTGCCTATCTCTGCATAAGCCAGTCTACACCGGTTCAGGGATCCCCCAGCCCTGCTCTGGCGCGAAACTGGACAAAGGAAGGGGGAGTGACCAGAGCTCCTCCAGTGTGCCCCAGACCTCTGCCATCTTGGAAACAGAGGTGTTGCTGGCACACTGGACTGCTCTGAGTGGCCAGTGCCAGCAGGTGACGTCAGAGACTCCTTCTGATAGGCTCTTACCTCTCTTAGTAGCCAATCCTCCTTCCTAGGTAGCCAAACCTCCTTTTCTGGCTATTTAGGGTCTCTGCTTTGGGGAATTCTTCAGATACCGAATGCAAGAGCTCACCAGAGTTCCTCTGCATCTCCCTCTTCACCTTCTGCCAAAGGATCGACCGCTGACTGCTCAGGACGCCTGTAAAACCGCAACAAAGTAGCCAGACGACTACTAGCAACCTTGTATCGCTTAATCCTGACGGCTTTCTCTACTGTTTCCAGGTGGTGCATGCTCTGGGGGTAGCCTGCCTCCTTCTTGCACCAGGAGCTCTGAAGAAATCTCCTGTGGGTCGACGGAATCTTCCCCCTGCAACCCCATGCAACAAAAGACTGCATCACCGGTCCTCTGGGTCCCCTCTCAGCACGACGAGCGTGGTCCCTGGAACTCAGCAACTTTGTCCAAGTGACTCCCACTGTCCAGTGACTCTTCAGTCCAAGTTTGGTGGAGGTAAGTCCTTGCCTCCCCACGGTAGACTGCATTGCTGGGTACCGCGTGATTTTCAGCTGCTGCGGCTCCTGTGCACTCTTCCAGGATTTCCTTCGTGCACAGCCAAACCTGGGTCCCCTGACACTCTAACCTGCAGTGCACAACCTTCTGAGTTGTCCTCCGGCGTCATGGGACTCCCTTTTGTGACTTCGCGTGGACTCCAGTTCACTTTTCTTCCAAGTGCCTGTTTCGGTACTTCTGCGGGTGCTGCCTGCTTCTGTGAGGACTCCCTGACTTGTTGGGCGCCCCCTCTGTCGCCTCATCCAAGTGGCGACATCCTGGTCCCTCCTGGGCCACAGCAGCATCCAAAAACCCTAACCGCGACCCTTGCAGCTAGCAAGGCTTGCTTGTGGCCTTTCTGCTTGGGAACACCTCTGCAAGCGTCTTCACGACGTGGGACATCCATCCTCCAAAGGGGAAGTTCCTAGTCCTCTTCGTTCTTGCAAAACACCAAGCTTCTTCCATCCGGTGGCAGCTTCCTTGTACCCTCAGCTGGCATTTCCTGGGCTCCTGCCCACTCTCGACACTGTCGCGACTCTTGGACTTGGTCCCCTTGTCTTACAGGTACTCAGGTCCGGAAATCCACTGTTGTTGCATTGCTAGTGGTGGTTTTCCTTGCAGAATCCCCCTATCACGACTTCTGTGCTCTCTGGGGGTTGTAGGTGCACTTTACACCTACCTTACAGGGTCTTGAGGTGGGCTATTTTTCTAACCCTCACTGTTTTCTTACAGTCCCAGCAATCCTCTACAATCTCACATAGGTTTGGGGTCCATTCGTGGTTCGCATTCCACTTTTGGAGTATATGGTTTGTGTTGCCCCTATACCTATGTGCTCCTATTGCAATCTATTGTAACTTTACACTGCTTGCATCACTTCCTTTTGCTATTACTGCATAATTTTGGTATTGTGTACATATATCTTGTGTATATTTCTCATCCTCATACTGAGGGTACTCACTGAGATACTTTTGGCATATTGTCATAAAAATAAAGTACCTTTATTTTTAGTATATCTGTGTATTGTGTTTTCTTATGATATTGTGCATATGACACCAGTGGTATAGTAGGAGCTTTACATGTCTCCTAGTTCAGCCTAAGCTGCTTTGCCATAGCTACCTTCTATCAGCCTAAACTGCTAGAAACACCTCTTCTACACTAATAAGGGATAACTGGACCTGGCACAAGGTGTAAGTACCTCTGGTACCCACTACAAGCCAGGCCAGCCTCCTACAGTCACTTGCTCCTTTAGACATGGAGGATCCCAGCAGAATAAAAGGTGCAAAAACTGTGGAGGAGGTCTGCTACTCTATGATGGTTAGGAGACAAATGACCCAATGGCCTTAATAAAACATGTACACCACTTTGACAGCATTTCCATCAACAGATGCCTACAGAATATACAATGCATTCCATTAGTCACAGACAATTACATCAAAGGTAGGACTGTGGACTCTAGAAAACCTAAGTACAGATTGCACTTAGCAGTCCATGACAGATATGTCAGGAATACACCATGTTTTGTCCACCATCAAAGACCAACATTGTCATCATAGGTTATTCTGACAATATGGTGGATCCCTTGGGCATCACAGATGGAAGCATTTGTATTGTAAAAATCACAGTTTCTTTGCTATTATACTTCTTAATTGTATTTTTTTTCATTTTGTCCCATACTTTCTATATCTGCATGGCTTCTATGTAGACATGTATTTGTACACACTATTGACGCATGCTCTTTCTTGCCGGGCTTTTGAATGTATAACACTTTCATAATAAACTGCAAATAAAAAAAAACCACTATAGATGTAGTTGTGCATTCTGAGATGACATTAATTAGTAATTTGCATTATGATGTTTATTGAGTGTCTATAACAAATGGTTGCCAAATATGTAAACTTTACAGAGAAGTATTTATATATGTATGCGTGTTACATTTTCATCATGTTATGAGGTTGTAACTTGCATTATATTTTGTTAATTATGTTATAAAATAGAACAAAAATGTATTTTTTTAGTACCTAAAAATAAGGTAATATGTATGTTAGATGATGATTTGAAAATCAGTCCATGAGTGGATCTCAAGTTAACCATTGCTTAGAGGCTTTTTCCAGTCAACAGTCTATGAGTGGATTGGAAATGTGTGGACATAAGTGAATAAGTTAAATAGTCCAGACACTCACTTTAGGGCATCACTTTTTTCTCCTCTTGGTGGTGGCTTCTTGGGTGCTGTCGTCAAATGGGCCAGATGCACTTTACTTCCTCATGGCAACTGAAGCCAGGGAAGAAATAGCAGACCCAGGTAGACGGACAAAAGAGGACCAGGCGACCAATGGAAAGAAAGACCAGAGGCAAGAGGGCCACGCCCACAGACATCAGATCAAGGAGGAGCAAGGTTCCAGAAGTGAATGGACTAGTACCGGGGAGGCCACTATGAGAAAGGACCTGAGCTAGCAGGACCTGAATACCCTACATTAAAATGACAAGGGGATATAAAGGACCAGGAAGTCTAGGCCCAGTAGGACCAAGATCAGAAGGTCCATGAGGGTCAGGCTCAGGGGGATCCCAAACCAGCATGGCAACTACATGAACCAGGGTGACCCCCAACATTGGTACTAGTAGGGCCAGTGGGATGTGGAAGACCAGCCCCAGAAGGACCATTTCCTAGGAGGACCATGATAAAGGGGACAAGGGTCAGATGGACAAGAACAAGGTAAAACAGGCAAACAAAGAAGACTAGTAGGACTAGAATAGGGAAGGAAAACTGGGAGACTGGGAGGGCTAGGGAAACCAAGGTCAGTGGGACCAGCACCAGCCTACATGAGGACAAAATAAAGAAGTACCATAACTAAAACCAGTACTAGGTGGACCAGGAGAACCTGGAGCAGAAGGACTAGGAAAAGGCAAATCAGGGGTGTAGATAAACCTGGAGCAGGACCAGGAGGACTGATTGATGAGAATAAGAGTGAGGGGGGCGAAAACCTTCAAGACTGAAAGCATGTGAAACAGAATGCCCAGGATACAAAGGATAAGGCAGGAGTCCTTTGGAATGATGACCAGACAAGCTAAGTACAGAGTCAGTAGTTTCTAAGGCTAGCATTCAGACCTGTGAGGGCAAGGAGCAGGAGGACTAAGGCCCGGAGGATGAAAACCAGTTTGAAGAGGACTGTGAAGATCAGGACCTGGAGGGCAAGAGCCATAGGACCAGGAAACCAGGATAAGCAGGAAAGGGACAAGAAAGACCAAGGGGATCACTGTCAAGGGCACCTGGAACACCACAGCAAGAGGACTAGGTGAACTAAAAGGACTATGACCATGCCAAGGCTAAGAAGGCCATGAAGATTAGGACAAGATTGGGAGAACCAAGAAGGGCCAGGATGGCCAACAGGCAAACTTAATGATTAGAGACACAATAGGACAAGAAGGAGCTGGATGACCAGGACCTAGGAGATCAAGGCTAGGGTGGCTGGTGGCCCAGTTCCATGATAATTAAGCCCTGAAGAAACAAAACTATAAGGACCAATAGGATTATAGCCATTGGCACATAATTTTGAGAATGACAAGGACCATGAAAAACAAGAATAGCACAACTATGGCAAGGGGTGCCAGGGAGGTAAGACCAGGGACACAAGCAATCAGAGCCAGGAGGAAACGTTCTATGAGGACTAGGGAAAAAAGACTAGGGGGGCCAGAAATATAAGAGAATGAGGACCTTGAGTACCTGGACCAGAAGGACGAGGGTGAGGAGGAAGAGGAGGATCAGGACGAGTGAGATCAGGACTGGGATGACTACACCGTGAAGGTCCACACAACAAGGCTCAGAACAAGTTAGCCAAGAAGATGAGGAGCAGTATCTCCAGTACCAAGAAAACCTGAGCAAGGAGGGCCATGATTAGCCAGTGTAGAAACATGAGGACAAAGAGTAGGAAGATTAGGACCAGATCCTGGAAGACGAGGAGCATGAGGTTTATGGCCAGTAGGACCAGGGGACCACAAGAGGCATAGAGGGGCCAGTACCAAAAATATCAGTAAAGCCAGGCCCAGGAGGACCAGAAGAAGGATTAGAAGGATAGGCACGACCAGGCCAGGCCTAAGGGTGTCAAATGGACCATGAGCATAGGACCAGGGCCCAGAGTACCACATGGAGTAGAAAGACAGGGACCTGGGGTAGCTGGACCAGGGTGGGAAAGATCAGGAGAACCAGAACAGGCAGAGTCAGGAAGACTGAGAGGTTTGGACCTGAATATCTAGGAGGACCTGGGCTAAAATGACGAGGCCCAGCAAAGAGCCAGACAAAAAGAACAAGGACCAAGAGGGTCCAGATAATTGGGTGCTGAGCCAGAAGGGCCATGAGGACAAGGGCCAGAAGGACAAGGATGATCCAGAGCAGGAAGACAAGCGCTAAGAGGGGAAGAGCTAAGAGGAGAACCAGGACAACCAGAGCCATGAGGACCTATGGTATCAGACCAGGAGACCTAATAAGGGGGACCAGGACCAGTGGATGTTTTACTAGGTGAACCACAAGAGCAAGGAGAATCAGAATGACCAAACCATGAAGACTAGAAGTGCCAGTTCTGGGAGAACAAGTACAACAGGGATAGGTGGATAGGAACCCAGCAGACCAGCAGTATCAGGGTGAGGATCAGAAGAACCAGAATCAGGAGACTCAATAAGGGCTAATACAAGGACGAGCCAGGAGCAGGGCAGGAAGACCAAGGTCAGGCAAGACTACAACCAGGAGCAATAGATTCAGGATACCAGCACTAGGATGACCAGAGACAGGATAAGAATCAAGAGGGCCAAAACAACCAAGAAAAGGAGGACTTGAAACAGAATTAGGAGGAGCATAAACGCCTAAAGGCACATAAGGACTTGGATGAGAAGGAAAAAGATCGGCAGCAGGAAGGCACCTATGTGAGTCTAGGCCATTCCTATTGTAAATGGTTCTTATTCATGCTTCTCATGCAGCCAACCCCTAGAAATCCCCACCTCTTGAGCCTACGTGTAGAGTTGGTAAGTATTTGTTGAAACATCAGAGTAAAAGGGATAAAAAGCCAGGACTGTTACACTCTGACCTCTGAGAAACAGAAGACATTGTATGATGCTGGTACAGTAGTCTGGGGTAGATCTGAGGGCATATGGACTGAAACTTGGCAGAGGGGTTTAAGGTGGATGGGTGAAAATTTGTGTGGTTTGTGAATCAGAAAAGGGGAGCTCAGGATCATAAGAAGTCTCTGATGAGCAGAAGATGGGGTAATGGAGGCTCCAGGAGGGATTCTGTGTGAACCACAGATCAGTGTGCTGACATTCCATGTGTGAGTATGTGTGGTGGGTATGGAGCTAGTGCACTGTAGTAAGACTCCTTGTGTGATGAAAGGCCAGGTACATGAATCAGTGGGATGCATTTTGCATGACATGATGAAAAGATGATACAATGTCACTACACAGTGGGTGTACACTGGTTGCATCCATGTGGATTGAGGGTAGAGACCCAAAAGTGAAGTGAGGGTGAATGGAGAAAAGGATACCCAAACAAACACTATGAGGTCATTTTTCACAAGGGCTGCTGATTAGTTTAAGGAGGGCTACCCTTTTGCCTGTGCCTGATGACTGGTCAGGAAGGCTGATGACAGGTGTTGAGATCTCATGCCTCATTGTATCATTATTTTAGATACTTCTTCTTAGCGCCAGCACTACTGCTACTGCTATGAGAACCATCACCTAGCACAAGGCTGTCTGAGCTACAGCCAGAGAATGATATTTGAAAGAGAATGACCACAAATCAGTTCTGCAACCTCAATAGTGGATCCACACCTCTGTCTGGAAAATGAGTGTTAAGGTGCCAATGTGAAATGATTGATCAGTAATTCACCATAATGAATGTAACAAAAGTCTCTGTTCGTTCCGTAGCTTAGTTCCTAATAAATGTGTAATAAAGGCAATGAACAGAATTCTCTGTGACTTTCTTTGATGCCCACATGTCTTTTTCTGGTATACTGGGAATATTCCTACATATTCCAATGACATTCAGTTCAATTAATTATAGCCCCATTCCTTTGCTTGAGGCTCCTTGACCGAAGGCCTGAGACAGTAGGAGCCATTGAAGGAAGGACGTTATACTGTCTACCCTATTCAGAGTAAGACCTGTCTGTAAGGTACAGGGAAATAAATAATGACTGTCTCACCCTGGCAGAAAATGTCCAGTATGTGGGATAGTTATATATTTTTTTGCTTTTCAAAAACAAACCCACTTTAGGAGTTTGTTTTTGAAAAACAAAAAACGTTTGGAAAGTTTTCTGTTGGGCCATCATGTCTGACGGTACTATCCTTCAAATATTTCATGCATTGACAAGAACCACAATGACATCAATACCTGTCAAAGTAGAGAGTTGCCCACAGGTACGACTCTAAATTTGGTGGGCAGAGGTCCCTCGAGATGGAAGAGGTATTGTTCTACACCATTGTGGTGGAGTTAACTCTGTCCTCAAAACTCTAAATCAGGCCCACAGTTTTTCTTCCTTCTGTCATGAGATTGGAATGAAGGCTCCAATTATGCCATGTTGGTCACTTTACAGGGGCCCGATGCAATGGTTTCATCATTGGAAGCGCGATTTGTTGTTGTTGGAGGAGGCGGCGGCAGCAATTTGACCAAGGGCAGGAGCCCTTTAAATTAAGCCTCACGCTCCCGCCTCGTGGGAAGTGCAATTTGTTGTTGTTGGAGGAGGCAGCGGTGGCGGCAGCAATTTGACCAAGGGCAGGAGCCCTTTAAATTAAGCCTCGCGCTCCCGCCTTGCCGGAAGCGCGATTTGTTGTTGTTGGAGGAGGCAGCGGCGGCGGAAGCAATTTGACCAAGGGCAGGAGCCCTTTAAATTAAGCCTTGCGCTCCTGCCTCGCGGGACGCGCGCGGGCGTCGCCTGGGCAAAGCCCGGCCCAAGGGCGGGCCCCTCCTGCGCCCATCAGCGGCTGGCAGAGGCTTCCTACTCTGCAGCCAACTACTATAGAACCCCTGTGCCTAAGGCAGTTAGTAACAATGGGAAAAAGGAAGCAATCTAGCGTAAATGATATCTCGTTCCAAAAAAATTATACGTCAAACAGATTACTAATGTCGAGGGAAAAATACTCACCCAGAATAGGCCTTTAGTACCCCTTAATCCCCCCCCACTAACAACAACTCCTGATCACCCGGCAAAGCTTTTTGAAAGTGGAACCCAGACTACAAACATAAATGGTTGCATTCAAGACACAATTTATTTTATTTCAGACGGTGATGAGCATTCTCCCTCACCAAAACGCAAGAGGAAACCACAACTAGCAAGGAAGGACATAGCATCCGAACAAGAACCGCCTGTTAATGTTAGATCTGACTCTCTGAAAGCCCAATCTAACGCATTCACCCAAAACGCTCAAACTCGCTCCCAAAATGTAAAACCTGTTCACAAGAATAAATCCCACACAGCAAAAGGGAAAACTAGCGCTGCAGAGCCGCCGACTGCTTTAGAAAAATTAGTCAGCTCACGCTTTGATCAAGTAATAGAACGCCTAACTCAAATGGAGGGAAAAATGGACTATTTGCTTAAAGCACTGAATCCACAATTAATAAACCCACTAGTCTCAACTACCCGGCAACTTCGCGACACTGATCCTAATGCTAGCTCCCCTCTAACGCATCAGACCCAACCACCCACTCCTCAGATTACCCAAAGAGAACTCGACCCTTGTCTCTTACCTGATAGAATTGGTAATGCCCAATCCCTTAAAATGGCGCCAAAAAGTGGGGAACATGCAACTATTCCTAAAGTTTACCAGGGCACCCCTTTAACAGAGAGAGACATACTAGACCTCCCGCCTGCGGCAACCCCCTATGTCACAGTTCTTGCCAACGTTCCCACTCTATCTGGAGCACAGGGGGAATCATGGGCAGCTTTGAGGAACAAGGCCCTGAATTGAAACCTGGTTTGACAAATAAACTTTTTGAAGACATTAAGATGGTTAGAAGGGTGAAATGGGTGGGTAGAAATCACAAAATATTTAGGGGCGATTGTGTAGTTCTCTCATTCAAAACCCCTACGCTGGTCGAAGACATGTTAAGAAATGTAAGCCCACATCAGATTACTGACCATGGCGTTGCCCTGCTTCCCTTGTTTTTTTTTTATACGAGCACTAAAGGCCATGACGGTCTTGGCCTTCGTCTTGAGGATCAAAGAATCAGGCCTGAGTCGCAATACACGAATCCTACTGTGAATAGATTCTGGGGGCTCAGCATGGAAGACACAGACTGACTATTATCTGACAAGGAACCTCTCAGGCTCAAGCACCCTATAGAAGCACCAGACCTCGCCCATCTGGGTGCTGACAACTCAGCAGTAGACCCTGGTGAAGAACGATTGGACATGGAACCTTCCCTTAGACATCCTTACCCGTGCATTGACTCCTCTTGAATGTACAGATAGTAATATTATTCCAGGGAAAACTCAGGCAATTGATAAGTCCCCTGTGGGCCAGGTTAAAAAAACACATAGAGACCATTTCTCATTTTTATTTTGGAATGTGGCTGGCCTCCGATCTAAAGTGGAGAATGAGGTCTGGTTGGAACATATCCAGCATTTTACCTGGGTGAGTCTTCAAGAGACCTGGTCTGTGAACCCGATTCACATAAATGGCTATAGGACAATACATACTCCTGCCGCTCCCTCTGCACGGGGCAGGGCTAAGGGCGATTTGTGTACTTTTATATCTAACAAATGTGATATAATCAAGGACATCGTTTTTACATCTAATATGTTTTATCAAGTGTTTACATGTGACTTAAAAAATATCGCACAATTGGTGGTCATCAATTTTTATAATAATGTACTCCTTCAAGATTTTCGATCAGTACTTAACCTCCTTCAGGACGATATAGATCGAGCTTGTGATTCTTCAAATAAACAGTCCTAGATTGTGTGGGGAGGCGATTTTAATATATATTTGTGTCCTCGATCGGCTGAGGGCTATTGCCCTTATGCCCCTGACGGCGATGATGATCCATTACACTTTATACACAATAATTCAGGCAATTTGTTGAATGAAGTTCTATTTAGCCTTGACCTTATCCTGTGCAATAGCCTAACCCATGGCACACCACAACTGAAACCCACTTTTAATGGTAGGCATGCCAACACGATAATTGACTTTACTCTACTCTCCAATAATCTTCTTCCTCATGTACTTGATTATAGCATTCAAGATACTATATTTAGCGACCATAACCCTCAAACCCTAGGCCTCACATTTCCCCAACATATACCCATACACAGGGAAATGGAAGAGATAGTAAAAAATATTGAATAGGGAGCAAGAAACGGTTACACTATCCGGTGGTCAGAGATCGAACCCACAGGTTTTATGAAACGACTAGTGACTAATTATTTTAAAGAATGTAATTCTTGCCTCGCAGATAACACGAGTCCACGAGATTGCATTAAGGCCTTTACCATAATTACTGCTGGTATAAAACAGTTTCTTAAGGCAAGTTTTAGAAAACCGAGATCGAAGGAGGATAAAGGCTGGTTTGATGCTGAATGCACACAAGCCCGTAAAAATCTAAAATGCCACCTACACCTACAAAACCAGGACAAACTCCAATTAAGTCTAAAGAGGAAGGTGTATAAAAATGCCATAAAGAAAAGAAAACAGAACTTAAAAAATGAGGCATGGCAATCCCTACACGACGCAAGCTTCCGGAATGATAATGTTAAGTTCTGGAAAATTGTGAATTCCCCGCTCCTATGTGATGGAGAAGTACCAAAAATTTAAATCGCCATCACAGAAGAAGAGTGGGTTGCCTTCTTTTCTACCATATACTCCTCAGAAAATTTGGTATTGGAAACAAATCCCCCTAAATTAGACTCTCAGGCCACCATTTCACCATTCACCTTAAATGAGGTCACTGATGCTATAAATGCAAGCAAAAGCGGAAAAGCCCCAGGCCCAGATGGAGTTCCAGTTGGCATCTACAAATCTAACGTGTCCCTTTGGGGCCCACTATTGACGCAGGTGCTACGCGCCTGCTGTTCAACAACTTTCATCCCGACCTGGGCAGAGTCTATAATTATTCCAATCTATAAAAAGGGAGATCGCCATAATCCCGCATGTTATCGTCCTATTTCGTTGCTTGACACACTTGCAAAGATTGCGGGATGTATCATTTTAAATAGACTACAAGACTGGACAAAAGAAAATCATATCCTCTCTGATTTACAATACGGGTTTAGGGCTGGTATAGGGACAACGGAACAGGCTCTTAACCTATAGATCATACTTGGTAAATATACAAGGGCCAAGCCCGGAGCCCTATACCTTGCATTTGTTGATCTAACCTCTGCATTCGACTGCGTGGTGCATTCAAAATTGTGACCTATCTTGCTGGATATGGGGGTTGACATTACCATAGTCCACTTTATTAGGGAACTGTACGCTGGAGCAAATGCTAAGGTTCGCTATGGGCGCCAGGGGGAATGCACCTCACCTTTTCCCATTGAACGAGGGGTGCGTCAAGGCTGCGTGTTAGCTCCCCTACTGTTCGCCCTATACATTAACAGTCTAGAAGGGACTTTATCCGATGCCTGCAGTGATCTTCCACAAGTAGGCCCTTGGAAGATCCCGGCGCTCCTGTATGCGGCTGACGCTGTTTTGATGGCCCGCACCCCAGTCGCTCTGCAAAGATTATTAACAACTTTTGATAATTGTATGGATGCCTTGGGTCTTAAAATTAATCACACTAAAACCTTTTCAATGACATACTCCAGAAGCCGCACAAAGAATTGTCATATTGACTTAAAAGGCGCAAAATTAGCCGATACAGGGACATTCTCGTACTTAGGCATTGTGTTTGACGACAAAGGCACATGGCTACAAGCTATAAAAGCGAGAAAACTGGTATTCACAAAAACTTTCATGGCGATAAAAAACTTCTCTAAAAGGGTGGGGAGAGCAACTCCTAAAGATATGATGACTCTTTATAACGTGAAATGCGTTTCAGTAGCACTGTACGGGGCAGGACTTTGGGGTTACCGGGACTGCACTACCCTACAGTTGACTGAAAACGCTTTTCTGAAAACAGTCCTAAGCGTCCCGCAATCAACCTCAACACTAGTATGCCACTTAGAAATGGGAGTAACATACCTTACAGATCTTATTCGTGTTCAACCAATTTTACTTTGGCATAAAGTATGGACCTCTGACCCTGCGAGGCTGAACAGGGCTATCATAGCAGATGCCCTAGCACTTACTTATTTGCTCAAAATCCCGTGGCTAAACTACATAAAGAACTTTCTTATTAAACTAGGCCATCCCGAGCTGTATTTTACTCCAGATGAATTGAAAACAATCTCCAGGAAAGACTTGAAAAACACTTGCCTCACCCACCTGGCCGAATTGAGATGGGATGTGGAGGCAAATAAACATAGTGTCAGGAGAAACCATATGATACAGCAAACGAATGGTATGGAACCATATTTATGTAATGTTCTGAACCCAAGACATTGGTTTGTCCTTACACGTCTGCGACTAGAGTCCTTTCATCGCCTTGTTAGCTTTCCCTCGATTAATGACTGGTCTCCACAACTGGTAAAATGCCCTTGTGATAATGTCTCTGACCAAAATACAATGCATACACTCCTTTTTTGTAAATATTATTCAACTTCTAGGAAAATGTTTGTGATACCACTTTTAAAATCAATGCATTTTAAACAATGTCGTCCAGCTTTTTTATATCTTTTGTCCCTTTCGTCTATTATGGTTTGCAATGGATTAGCCTTATTCCTGTGTTCAGTGATTAAGGCCAGATTACACCTTGAGGGAAATTAAATTTTTAAGCGCTATATCTGAGACCACCTTACCTGTTTTAACCAAATAGTTAATCAACTTCTTTTACTTCTTTTACTTTCTTATCTGGTTGTATTTATATTTATATGTATTTTAGCATTCGCTTTTCTTGAATATCTTTTTTATGCACAATGACTTTTATGATTGTTAAAACCAATCGACTAAAGTTTTTTTTATAAAAAAAATAAATAAATAAAAAGAGCAAGTACACAGCTTCAGAAGGGTGAAAAGCTTCCACAAGTCTTGCAAAGGTTCTGATCATCATCTTTATCATTAATCATCATTAGGTAAACGTAAATGAGTAGGAGTATTTGTGGAGCACGAGCTCCACATAGGGCCTCCCAAGTTACCATGTCTTGGCTCATATTTTAATTTAGAGTCATTCTCTGCCATGTTTGTCTAAAAGAAACATTTAAACATTTCTGACATTTAGGCTTATAAATTAGTGCCTGCATATAAGCTAGTTTTAACACTAAGGGCCTCATGTCACACAATCACAGGGTTTGTGACCACAAAAGTGCTTCTCATTATATACAACACACTTTTTTATGAGTTGTAAAAATATTTAGACTAGTAAAGATTTTTTGCAATTGCTTCCTAATTGCAAATAGGGTGGTTCATGAAAGGGGTTTCCTACCTCCCCTTTCCAATTTGAAAAGGAATCTATTGCTATTGCAAACTATTGATGAGCTAATGACCTACATGTTGCTGTGATAACGAACTTGCAGATGGGAAGGGGTCCCCTCAGGATCCCTTTTGGACTCATTTTGGTAGCCTCAAGGTGGGGAAGGTTTCCAAAACCAAACCCTTTTTTAAAAACCAGCACTGGTTCCTTTAAGGAACATGGGCTACTTTCAAAAGAAAAATGTTTTCAATGTTTGCAGTGCAGTCATAGAACTGATGGTGTGCTGTCCCTTGCAGGCCACCATCTCTGTGATTACAGCCAATCACAGAAGTTTACAAATTGGCACCTGAATAATAAATATTAATTAGGCAGGTCATTCTGCAAAACCCTATGATTCAGGATTTTGTGAATTGACCGAACAGTCTGCAAAATACTATTCTATTTGCAAAATATATGTGTGGAATTTGTGATCACTTTGTGTGAATGAAATAATTTAGCTGGGCTTTCAGAAGGGATGGAAGCCAATTGTTTTCACTCCTTATTCACAGTTCTACTTGGTAAGTAAATAGTGAAGTATTTCCGCTATTTGCTTGACCGTCGGTCAAACAGTGCAGATTCTTTACTATTTAGCCAACAGCCGAGTAAACAGTGAAGCTTTTCGGCTATTTTCACAACTGCCAGCCAAACATTAGAGAATCTCTTTGATTTAGCCAGCTGCCACTTAAATAGTTGCATTTTTCTGCTGCTTGCACCGCTGCCGGACACACAGTGCAGAATATCTATTAATTAGCCAGCATACAGCTAAATAGTAAAGTTTCTCTGCTATTTTCAAGGCTGCAGGCCAAATAGAAAATAATTTCTACTACTTAGCCAGTGGCCGGGTACGTAGCAGAGAAAATTCACAATTTACCCGGCGGCCACGTAAATAGCTTCTATCTTATAATAAATATGACTGGCTGCTGTACTTATTTAGTGATCTAAGAGAGTGCAGCGCTGCAGTGATTGTGCATATTTCACAAAGGAAAACATATTTTGCTGGGTATAGATGAATGAAAAAAATCTGATCTGCAGGACACAAGGACCGATTCAGGCTACACCGAACAGGCAAGGGTTCGCTATGCTGTTACAACTGACAAACCTTGGACTCTACACACATTCTAGACAGGACTCATGTTAGGTAGTTAGAGGCCTACTCTTCCTAACAAATGCGATGACCTGTGTAGGGCTTAATAAAGTGGTAAAAACCATGGGGTTCTGCCTTATTCATACAGCCAGATGTAAAAAGCATTTCTCTGGTAGCCAAGGGGCTGTTTTACAAAAATCAGGCTTTTTGCGACTGGAAAAATGCTTTTTCAAATCTACAAAATTTAAAATGCAATTTAGTAACTTGTTACTGAATCACAATTTGCATTTGTGATTTATTTGGAAGTGGTGTGTTTTGGGCGTACCTTCCCTCACAAATATTGAACCAGTATGGTATGTATTACTGTTTTGTGACAGAATTCCGGTCACAAAATAGTAATACTTTACCTCCATTTTAAAAGTGGTGGTAAGTCATACACAAATGGGAAGTGATCCCGTTGGGGCCCCTTGCCCTTTAAGAATGTCGAAAAATATTTTTTTAAGAGTAGGCAATAGTCCGACAGACCACTGTCTGCTCTTAAAAAAATGAAACTTCAAAGTTTAATTATTTTCTTTTTAAATGCATTCCTTTCCTTTAAGGACTGGCTGTGTGTTGAAAAAAAAGATTGCTTTATTAGAAAGCAATCACATACGTGGTAATTTGCTGACCTCAACAGGCCACAATCCCTGTGATGGCTGTGATTCCTAATTGGTCGCAAATTGACACCTACCTCATTAATATTCATGATATAAGTCGATCTGTGACCCATAAACATTTCATGCATTTAGAATACAGATAATCACATCGAGATAAAAAAAAACTCTATTTGAGAATTGTTATTCTGAAGGTATGTACATCTGGCCCATAGTGTTTTACTCACATGAGGGGGAGTGATAAATAAAGGCTTGACAGTTCACGCTCTACATATTGTTTAAACTGAAATTTCTTGGTCCTCTTGTTGCATAGCATCAAGACACATTACTCACTCCGATCACAGAGCTCTATGGTGAGTCCACTGTGTGTACTTATATGTCACTAAGGAAATGATGAAGCATGTCAGTTTGGTGAGTGAGTTCCTTTGCCCTTTTTAGGAACAGATCCAGTCAGTGTAGCCCACCTCTTCATGAGATAATTTCCTGAGGAGCTCCCAGTACTTCATTTCTTCTCTTGTACTTTAATGCTTAAAATTACTGTGAGGATCTATGCACAGTCAGCTTTCCCTTCTCCTCCCCCCTTTCTTGGGAATACGAAAAAATGAAGGATTTGTTTCAGTGTGCCTAAAAGGCAGATATTTGAACTAATCATGGCATCAATCTGATTGGTAATGTTTTGGGAATCAAGTTTCACACCCACATTTTAACATGGGTAACAAGCATCAGTTTGTCACCTAAAGACTGGGGCCAGAACTGAAGTTCCCATGATGAAGAACATTTGAGAAATAGTAGACTTTCGGTCCCCATTTATCTTCATTTAGGTAAAAAAATGACCCAATTTTCTACCATTGAAAGATAGTTGTGCAGATTGGAGAAGTTACTTTCCTTCGGTAATGCTTTTTCTTGTGAATACAGTATCTACTTGTGGAGTTTTCACTTTTTGAATACTCCCATGCGCCACCATTCCACAGATTTTGTTTTCTGCAGCTCTTGCACATTGACAAGAGCTTCGGAATTTTCACCACTCTACATGTGACCTTGTGTGACATCACTGGAGCCATAAAAAGCCATTGTGGGCATGCTGACATCAGTTTCCACCCAATTTTCTACATGCCTTTGAAATGAAAGAATTGAACTAAGTCAACATTTTAATCACAGTTATCAGAACCTTGAACCAAATATTTACATATAAAATATTTACATATATACAAAATTCTTTTTGGTATATGCAGACAAGCAATGGGGACATAAGTGGGTCAGTGAGGAACCCAATAGAAGATACTGTATCCACCAGGAAATGTGTTACAGAAGGTAAGTAACTTGTTCGTCTGATGGATACATCTACCTGCGGATTCCTCACCTTTTGAATGGAGTACCTAAGCAGTTTCACAGTCGTAGGAGGGTAGATATCTGCCTATAGCTAAAAACCTTGTGAAAGAGAACAGACAAAATGTCCATCCCTCATCAGTTTGGAGTCTAAACAATAATGCTCTGCAAAAGTGTGGAGGGAGGCCCATGTTGCTGTTTTACAGATATCAACTACAGGGACACCTCTAGCTAAAGCAGACGTAGAAGATTTAGCTCTAGTGGAATGAGCACAAATACCTTCTGGAGGTTCTTTGTGAGCCATGGCACAGCAGATCTTAATACAAAGGATGATGCATTGTGACAAAGTACTTTTATGCAATGCTTTTCCTTTCATCTTGCCCACATCTTCTATAAACAGCTGCTCATCCAATCGGAAGTCACAAGTTCTGTCCACATAAAAAGCCAACAGCCCTTTTGGGATCCAAACGATGAAGCCTTTCCTCCTCTTTAGATGTAAGTGGAGGAGGATAAAAAGTAGGAAGGTTGATGGACTGGCCCCAATGGAATGGAGTAACCACCTTTGGCAGGAATACAGCCCTGGTTCTCAAAACCAAGTTATCAGGGTAAAAGTTCATGAAGGAAGGTTTAAAACGTAGAGCCTGCAACTCACTAACTCATCAAGCAGACGTTATTGTCCAGATGGGGCCACTCACCTAAAAGGAAGGATGTCTGCAGTGGCGATGGTATGCCCCTGACCTCCTGGAACACCTCTCGGCACTTCCTGGTGGACACAGAAACCCCAGCAGGTGTCCCAAAAGGAAAGGGGGAGTGGAAGAGAAAGAGACAAAACACTGCCACGTCTTGCCGGTCCAGCCAGGCACCCTGTATCTTCGGGGGGCAGGTTGTTGTTGACAGAGTGATAATAGAGTTAGTGCACTCAACTTCCTTGAAACAGAATCTCTCTTTCTGATATGGGCACGGGAGCGGTAGAAGAACACCGGGATGCTCCAGCACTCTTCTTGGATAATAATAACTGTTGGCACAATTACTAACACTGCATTACCAAAAACCCAAACTGAGTACCATAACAATAAGTACTGAGACACTAGGGCTGGCTTCACAGAGATTCACTATTGCACACTACAATTAGAACTGTGGTTGCACTTATCATGCACAAGAAAGACAAACAAGGCCATTAATTATATCACATAAAACTTTCCTCCATGCATAGGGTTAAACTAAAAGGAA
The DNA here is from genome assembly GCF_031143425.1 of Pleurodeles waltl. Lineage (NCBI taxonomy): Eukaryota > Metazoa > Chordata > Amphibia > Caudata > Salamandridae > Pleurodeles > Pleurodeles waltl. The sequence goes on along the minus strand of NC_090442.1, from coordinate 315,309,071 downwards.
CAAAAACAATCCAAGAAATACAAATGTCCACTCTGGGTTCAAACAGTTAGGGTGGTACAGTTTGGTTTGGTTTCACTGTATGTGTGAAAAACCCTTCAAAAGGCAAATTCCTCAAACCTGAAATACAGGCATGAATGACACAATTTAAATCCAAGAGTAATGCTATTAGAGAAAGAAAAGTCACGTAAATGCTCTTTTAAAATTGCACTGTCACTTTTTGTAGTACTTGAGCTCAAACAGATTTCCTGAAGCACATTTAGGCAAGTAGCTACAATAATAATGTAGCGTGTTCAAAAATGCATTTGTCTCTTCAAGATAAGCACTCTGCCAAAATTTGAGGTCTGAAAAACACCAGCTGTTCTAGGAAAGCGTGGAGGTCAGGCAGTCTTTTCCGGAGTGCTGGAGGAATGCCTGGTGTCAGCTGGTACAGGAATGAAGAAAAGAATTGCCTCAAAAGTCCTGAATATGAGGATGAAAGCAGGGGCTGGACTGTCAAATCAGATGCTGAGATCAGGAAGCAAAACAAAGCCAAGCAGAGAGGCATGCTTCACTCTGCTATTTATAGCCAATCAGGAAAGCAGTTGAGTTTCCACGTGTGGATGAGTCACCACACCCAATTAGAAGCACGTGTGTACACCACTCCCAATTAGAAGCACATGTCTACACCTGCTCACATTAGCAAACAAGCATTGATAAAACCAATTGTGTAACACAGCACATTATGTTTACTTAGAAACATGATGAGATGTGCTGTGACCAGTGCCATCACCTTTGTGAAGGCTCAAGGTACGGAAGTAAGATCCGAAGGAAGAGCCACAAACTGCTAATGTTGGCACCCCATTGTGAATCGGAGAGACTGCCTGTGTGACTGCAGAATGAAAGAGTGCAATTTCAGTGGAATGTTAGGGCCAATCAAAAGATGAGGAATTTGCAGCCAGATGTATCAATCAGAATCTAGGTTACCTGTGATTCTAAACATCATGAGCATTGTCGACGTACACAGGCAACACTATTGGATGCAATTAGAACCTCAATGGCACATTTATAGAGATCTGAAGAATTGCATTACATGGGGTTCATTCAGATATTTACATACTCTGTCAAAAATGTTCTAGTGTAGGTGCTAGGTCAAAGCGATCCTGGCAGAACCTCTTGCTGAGACTATGCTATCTATTTTTAATAACAGAACAGAGATATGATTTATCCCTAATCCCTGTGGAAGAGGACAGATAACGCAGGAGGCACTTTGGGGATTCCTGACAGTTATAGCATCAGACAAACTGTCTTAAAAGTAGCAAACTTGAAGGACAACTATGTAAAGGTTCAAATGGAGAACACAAAATGTAAGTAAGCAATAATTAAGAACTCACTGAGGCATAACAAACGGAGTGGGAGGATGTTTGTTAGTAAGTCCCTCAATAAACCTTAACACTATATGGTACTTAAACAGAGAAAGCTGATCGGATAAACAAAGAAATGCTGAAAGGGCAGACAAACAGCCTTGCTGTGCCATGTAAAGCACAAAATGCAAAATATCAGATGAATGGCCTTTAAAGGGTCTATAGTTTTCTCACTACACCATTTTACAAACTTAGACTATCTGCCAGCATACACTTATTTGGTGGAGTGTCTTCTGGCCAATAAAATATCACTACATCAGGGGGAAGAGAAAAAAAACTCAGGTTGCATCGTTCAGTCTCCAGGCATGTAGGTTCAGGGGGTGTAGAATCTGCCCTGTGACTGCAAGAGGAGATCTACCCTGAGAGGGAGACGGAGTAGAGGAAACATGGAGTGGTGAAGAAGGTCTGGGTATTACACCCTTCATGGCCAATCAGGGGCTATTAATATGACTTCGGCCCGGTCTTGGCAAATCTCCCTCAGAACCCGAGGAATCAAGGGTATGGGGGGAATGTGTAAAACGTCTGGGAGCCCCAGTTCAATTGAAAGGAGTCCCTCAATGCTCACTGCATTGGATGCTCCAGGCTGCAGTGCATTCTCCAGAGTGGCAAACAGGTCCATCTGAGGAGTCCCCTGCACCCGAAAAATGTGAAGAACTACTTCCAGATAGGTATGCCACTTATGACCAGCTGAAAAATGCCAGCTGAGACTGTCCACATGCTTCTTGAGAACTCTGGTCAGATGATTTGCCATCATGCAAATCTGATGATCCTGAGTCCAGGACCAGAGTCATAGAGCCTCTCTGAAAAGAGGATACGGCCCATATCCCCCTTGCTTTTTTATATACCACATTGCTGTAATATTGTCCGTCAAGACCTGTAATGAAGGGAAGGGAGAAATGCCTTGAGAGCAAGACATATCGCCAGCAATTCCAACAGATTGATATGCAACAACTGTTCCACTGGAGACAAAAGATCTTTGACCTCCAAATCCCCCAAATGAGCACCCTACCCTAAAGTGGAGGCATTCGTCATCACTTTGGCCACCGAAGGAGGAAGATGAAATTGCTTAGTATGAGATAGATTGCCATACACACTCCAACATTGCAGATTCACTGCAGCATCTTTGGAGATCGTGACAGTCGCATGGAGATCCCCGTTGTGCTGAACCACTGCCTGCAGAGGAACCACTGGAGGGCCATCATGTGCCAGCGTGCATGGGTGACCAACAGAATGCAGGTGGGTAACAAACCTAACAGGTGCAAGACCTTGAGCACTGAAACCATTGCTCCATTCTGAAACATCAGAATCGTAGCTTAAATGTCCAGAATCTTCTGAGGAGGAGGGAAGGCTTGTCTCACTGTAGTGTCCAGTACTGCTGTCTGAACAGGGTACGCAGGTAAATAGTCCACCCCTTCTGAGATGTGCTGTGACCAGTGCCATCACCTTTGTGAAGGCTCAAGGTACGGAAGTAAGATCCAAAGGAAGAGCCACAAACTGCTAATGTTAACACCCCGTTGTGAATCGGAGAGACTGTCTGTGTGACTGCAGAATGGGAGAGTGCAATTTCTGTGGAATGTTAGGGCCAATCAAAAGATGAGGAATTTGCAGCTAGATGTATCCATCAGAATATAGGTTACCTATGATTCTAAACATCATGAGCATTGTCGACGTACACAGGCAACACTATTGGATGCAATTAGAACCTCAATGGCACATTTATAGAGATCTGAAGAACTGTATTATATGGGGTTCATTGAGATATTTACATACTCTGTAAAAAATGTTCTAGTGTAGGTGCTAGGATAAAGCGGTCCTGGCGGAACCTCTTGGTGAGACTATGCTATCTATTTTTAATGCGTTGTCAGGGAAGAGTGAGTATTTAGTTGTAGACATTACAGTAATTTCTTAATTTCTTTACATGTAAAGCACCCCTCGCCTCCATCTTTACACTCTCCTTTCTCACTGTCGTCCCTGCCCCTCTCTTCTCTACCCCTTTCCCATGCATTATTCACTTGTTTTTACTTCTCACCGTTCACTCTCACTCTTTCGAGCTATTTTATACTTTAAGGTTTCCGTTTCTAACTTCTTTACTTCAAACCTTCACTACACTCTTACGCCACTTCCTAAGTTACCATGCTCAAGTCAGAGAGGCAGCTGCCAACTTCTTCCAAAGGGTTTTGAAAACACATGCATGCACCGTGAACTGTGCGATTTCAGTGAAGTGCTGAAGCAAGTCAAAGCTGCCACTACCGCCGGTAACCATTTACAGCATGAATAGTACACAAATAATGGTGCAGTACAATTTTGCTGTAGTGCATAAAAACCATCAGGATGGGCTACAAATGCAGAACATATGTGAATGATAAAAGTTCTGAGCCTGAGATAATATTATTACACACATGCAACAGCCAATGTTAAACACAGATACGTGTGCAGTAGTTCCTAAAAGGCCCATCTATCTTGGAGTACACTTTCCAAGGATGATGCCCTGTATTAGTGCTTTACCTCCAGCCAGGCATCAATGCGTAGATGAGAGAATGAATAATTCCCCTGGAAGCAGCTTGACGTTGTGGTAATAACGGGTTCTTTTAACCTATTCTGTGCCTTGGACGAGGTGATCTCGTCCAAGGCAGCGCTCCCCCATGGCCCCCCCCACCCACACCCCCAGTCGTGGATGGAAGGGGAATCCCTTCCCCTTCCACCCCCGTGACGTCAGCACACAGCATCGCGCTCTGATTGTCACAGAGGCCTCCTTCGCGCTGGAAGCTGAGCTCGGAAGAGGAATGCGAAGCATTTCTCTTCCGATCACGTGGAGGAGGCCCGGAGAGGCTTCAAAGGGAAGGAAATTAATTTCCTTTCCTTTGAAGTCTGTCTCAACATTTCAAAAGCCAGATTGCAAAGCAATCCGGCTATCGAAACGCCCACTAGACACCAGGGATTTTATTTTTATTTGGAAACTGGTATGAGGGAGCAACCTCTTGGGCAAGGGTCGCTCCCAGGGGGGGGCATTTTTTTTTTAAGGCCTTTTCTGCCCCCCTATTATTAGGCCGATCTGCCCCCAGAGGGGGCAGAAACCTCTAGGCACCAGGGATCTTTTTTTTTTGTTTTGTTTTTTAGAGGTGGGGAGCGACCCCTTAGGCAAGGGTCGCTCCCCTTGGGGGCAAATTACATTTAGGCCATTTCTGCCCCCCTTGGGGGCAGATTGGCCTATTTTTATGAGGTCAATCTGCCCCCAAGGGGGACAGAAACCACTAGACACCAGGGAGTTTTTTTTTTCTTCGTGAATTTCACACAAGGGGAGCGACCCCTTAGGGAAGGGTCGTTCCCCTGGGGGGTACATTTATTTTTGGCCATTTCTGCCCCCCTGGGGGGCAGATCAGCCTATTTTAATTAGGCCGATCTGCCCCCAAGGGGGGCAGAAACCACTAGGCACCAGGGATTTTTTGTTGTTGTTGTTTTACAGATGGTGAGTGACCCCTTAGGCAAGGGTCGCTCCCCTGGAGGGGCAAATTGTATTTAGGCCATTTCTGCCGTCTTTGGGGGCAGATCGGCTGATTTTAGGTCAATCTGCCCCCAAAGGGGGCAGAAACCACTAGGCACTGGGGATCTTTTTTTTGTGCCAATGTCACACAAGGGGAGCGACCCCGTAGGCAAGGGTCGCTCCTGGGGGGTTTGGGGGAGGTGATGGGGCAAATTTATTTTAGGCCATTCCTGCCCCCCTGGGGGCCGATCGGCCTATTGTTATTAGGCCGATCTGCCCGCAGGGGGGTCAGAAACCTCTAGGCGCCAGAGCTAAAAATAAAAGGGGTTTTTTTTGTTGTTTGTTTGTTATTTTAGAGATGGGGAGCAACTCATTAGGCAAGGGTCGCTCCCCTGGGGGGCAAATTGTATTTAGACCATTTCTGCCCCCCCCCCGGCAGATCAGCCGATTTTAGGTCAATCTGCCCCCAAGGGGGGCAGAAACTACTAGGCGCCGGGGATTATTTTTTTGCGCCAATGTCACGCAAGGGGAGCGACCCCGTACGCAAGGGTCACTCCCAGGGGGGGGGGTTGGAGAGGTGGGGGGGTCAATTTATTTTAGGCCATTTCTGCCCCCCCCCCCGGGGCCAGATCGGCCTATTGTTATTAGGCCGATCTGCCACCAGGGCTATTTTTTGTTTGTGTTTTTTTTTTTTTTTTTTTTTTTTTTTTAGAGATGGGGAGCGACCCATTAGGCAAGGGTCGCTCCCCTGGGGGGCAAATTGTATTTAGACCATTTCTGCCCCCCTTGGGGGCAGATCGGCCAATTTTAGGTCAATCTGCCCCCAAGGGGGGCAGAAACAACTAAGCACCGGGGATCTTTTTTTTTGCGCCAATGTCACGCAGGGGGAGCAACCCCGTAGGCAAGGGTCGCCCTCCAGAGGGGTTGGGGGGCATATTTACTTTAGGCCATTTCTGCCACCCCTGGGGCCGGTTGAGCTAGAGGCCAAAATCCACAGGTAGGCACTATGTTAAAAAACACCTCTTTTTTTCTGTGAAAAAATGTGATGTGTCCACGTTGTGTTTTGGGCCATTTCCTTTCATGGGCGCTAGGCCTACCCACACAAGTGAGGTATCATTTATATCGGGAGACTTGGGGGAACGCTGGGTGGAAGGAAATTTGTGGCTCCTCTCAGATTCCAGAACTTTCTGACACCGAAATGTGGGGAAAATGTGTTTGTTAGCCAAAATTTGAGGTTTACAAAGGATTCTGGGTAACAGAACCTGGTCAGAGCCCCACAAGTTACCCCATCTTGGATTCCCCTAGGTCTCTAGTTTTCAAAAATGTACAGGTTTGGTAGGTTTCCCTAGGTGCCAACTGAGCTAGAGGCCAAAATCTACAGGTAGGCACTTTGAAAAAAACACCTCTGTTTTCTGTCAAAAAATTTGATGTTTCCATGTTGTGTTTTGGGGCATTTCCTGTCGCGGGTGCTAGGCATACCCACACAAGTGAGGTATAATTTTTATCGGGAGATTTGGGGGAAAGCTGGGTGGAAGGAAATTTGTGGCTCCTCTCAGATTCCAGAACTTTCTGTCACCGAAATGTGAGGAAAACGTTTTTTTAATCAAAATTTTGAGGTTTGCAAAGGATTCTGGGTAACAGAACCTGGTCAGAGCCCCAAAAGTCACCCCATCTTCGATTCCCCTACGTCTCTAGTTTTTAAAAATTTACAGGTTTGGTAGGTTTCCCTGAGCTAGAGGCCAAAATCTACAGGTAGGCACTTTGCAAAAAACACCTCTGTTTTCTGTTAAAAAAATGGGATGTGTCCATGTTGTGTTTTGGGGCATTTCCTGTCGCGGGCGGTAGGCCTACCCACACAAGTGAGGTATCATTTTTATCAGGAGACTTGGGGGAACACTGGGTGGAAGGAAATGTGTGGCTCCTCTCAGGTTCCAGAACTTTCTGTCACCGAAATGTGAGGAAAAAGTGTTTTTTTAGCCAAAGTTTGAGGTTTGCAAAGGATTCTGGGTGACAGAACCTGGTCAGAGCCTCACAAGTCTCCCCATCTTGGATTCCCCTAGGTCTCTAGTTTTAAAAAATGCACAGGTTTTGTAGGTTTCCTTAGGTGCCGGCAGAGCTAGAGGCCAAAATCTACAGGTAGGCACTTGCAAAAAACACCTCTGTTTTCTGTCAAAAAATGTGATGTGTCCACGTTGTGTTTTGGAGAATTTCCTGTTGCGGGCGCTAGGCCTACCCACACAAGTGAGGTATCATTTTTATCGGGAGACTTGGGGGAACATAGAATAGCAAAACAAGTGTTATTGCCCCTTGTCTTTCTCTACATTTTTTCCTTCCAAATATAAGAGAGTGTGTAAAAAAGACGTCTATTTGAGAAATGCCCTGTAATTCACATGCTAGTATGGGCACCCCGGAATTCAGAGATGTGCAAATAACCACTGCTCCTCAACACCTTATCTTGTGCCCATTTTGGAAATACAAAGGTTTTCTTGATAGCTATTTTTCACTCTTTATATTTCAGCAAATGAATTGCTATATACCCGGTATAGAATGAAAACCCACTGCAGGGTGCAGCTCATTTATTGGCTCAGGGTACCCAGGGTTCTTGATGAACCTACAAGCCCTATATATCCCTGCAACCAGAGGAGTCCAGCAGACATAACGGCACATTGCTTTAAAAAATCAGACATTGCAGGAAAACGTTATAGAGTAAAACGTAGAGAAAAATTGCAGTTTTTTTCACCTCAATTTCAATATATCTTTTTTTCAGTTGTTATTTTCTGTAGGAAACACTTGTAGGATCTACACAAATTACCCCTTGTTGAATCCAGAATTTTGTCTACTTTTCAGAAATGTTTAGGTTTCTGGGATCCAGCATTGGTTTCATGCCCATTTCTGTCACTGACTAAAAGGAGGCTGAAAGCACCAAAAATCATAAAAATGGGGTATGTACCAGTAAAATGCCAAAATTGTGTTGAAAAATTGGGTTTTCTGATTCAAGTCTGCCTGTTCCTGAAAGCTGGGAAGCTGATGATTTTAGCACCACAAACCCTTTGTTGATGCCATTTTCGGGGGAAAAAACACAAGCCTTCTTCTGCAGCCCCTTTTTCCCATTTTGTTTTTAAAAAAACTAAATTTTCACTGTATTTTGGCTAATTTCTTTTCCTCCTTCAGGGGAACCCACAAAGTCTGGGTACTTCTAGAAACCCTAGGATGTTGGAAAAAAGGGACGCAATTTTGGCTTGGCTAGCTTATGTGGACAAAAAGTTATGAGGGCCTAAGCGCAAACTGCCCCAAATAGCCAAAAAAATGCCTGGCACAGGAGGGGGAAAAGGCCTGGCAGCGAAGGGGTTAATGAAGCTCTATGGCTGGTGCAGCATCCCCTTACCAACAATTTGGCATGATAAGGAAGGCTTGAAATAGATCTAAAACCAAAAGGGTCGCTACATTTTTTGTGAAGTGGAAGTAATCTTTTAAACTAATTTGTCAACACCTCAAATAATAGTACACCCTTAAAAAGATCAATCATAGATTTGGTGATGAAGGTCAGGGGTCAGTAACAGATTTTACCATGAAAGGTCACAAGGTCAATCATGGATGTGGTGATGAAAGGTCACTCAAAAAGATCTCAAAGATGGAGAGTGGACTGACATAGCTAGGATTTATGTTGCTCATTATAAGCAAGTGTGAACTATTATCATTCCATAGAAAGAAAGATTTAATTATCTATCAGACTTAGAGAACACTGAAGCCGAATGTACATACATTTGCACAGGAGGACCAGTTCTTACTTCCTTAGCAGCGTTGTCCCAATGAACTGGGAGCACTTTATTAAAAGAAAAAGTAACTGGCTTGCACAGAAAATCTAACAAGCACTGGCAAAGCCAACAGGTTTCGACTCTCCAAAATCTATTGTTTTTAACAATGTTTTTAGCGTGGTACACAGAATCGATAGCAGCTGTGCAACATGTCTTAAAGTTAAATAAAAAAGCACCATGATGTGGTCATCGCTGTCTACGTCATAACTCATTTAAAAAAAAAACTTTAAGGCATGATGTACAACACCTAGCATCTCTGTGCAACATGTCTTAAAAAAACATTGACAAACTAAGATTTTTTTTAAACATAAACGATTTTGCAAGCACAGTGCAAGCGCTGTGCAGGTGAAACCTAAAAAGGAGCTAAATGCCTGTCCTGATCAGATACGCATGCCAGTCTCCCATAAACAGTCACAAAGTAAATCTACATGTCAATCCTGACGCCATTCTTGTGTGACATATTTAACGATTTACATCGGTGGCATAATTCACATTAAGTGAAACTTGGAAAGCGGAGCTACAGATCTATAACACAGCTGCACATCAGAGCTGCATCTGTTTATGAAAACGCAATTCCACTCTGAAAATCTAGGCCATGACCACTAGAAATCACTATCATGCTAAATATTAATCGAATTAAAAAGGTCCGTAATTCTCACACACCAAATGGGAGTGGAGTGCATTTTATTTATCTTCTATTCATCTCTCTCATACTTGGAAACGCGTAACGGCAGAGGGAGAAAGCAATGTGTTATTATGACTTGGCCAAGCCGAGATGGCGCAAAATACCCCTAAATGTCTTCAATAAAAAAGAATCCTGGATAGAGACGGATACCAGAAACAGTACTTGGGCCCAAGGCCAGTCTTCATTGCACGACTACGTAGGCGAGGGTAGTGTTGCCAGATTTTAAAAGCCTTCTAAAGCTCAAAGCTGTTGAACGACCAGCCCAAGGTAAGCCCAAATGAACCGGTCCCAGACCAAAAAGTAGCCCAAACTTTAAACACTGAAATAATGCAATCGAAGGCTGAAGCCAAACATTTCCTACCAGAGGCCAGAATACAGTGACCCAAACTCTGTGAACTTAAACTTAAATTATTGGTAAAGGCGAGTATTTTGTGTCAAATGCAAGCAATGGCTACGCTGAGCAGAGCATGACAAGAAGTGATGTAATAATTTAGGTGCTAAGATCACAAACAGAACCATGCACTGACCATGTACCCTCATTTCGCTTAGCTCAGCCAATGAGACAACATTTGTGCTTGTACTGCCTGCAACTGAAGTGAAATTAATTAATAAATCAGCTGAGCACACAGCTCAAAGTGCATTAAAAAAAGTATTGGAACAGTGATGCTGCATGCAATGGGGCAAGGTAAAACGTGTGGCTAAAAAACCCCAAAATATTCTCTTTCAGGTAGCTACCTACATAACTCATCCCTTAAACTAAAAAATAAAAAAGTTAAGTTAATCACTGTATATTATGAAACCTCTATTAGTTAATGCACTGAAAGGTCTGTGTGTAACCAAAAAGCCACAGAATGAAATCTTTGTTGCTGCAATGGAGAATTGTGTGTTGTGCAAATGTAAGTCATTAGGTTAGATAGACTGCTACCAAACGTGCAAAAAGGTTTCAGATAAAATGGTTTAAGTAATACCCAAACTGAATTATTTTTTTATTTATTTCACTGCCCTGCAAAGCACGCACTGCCCAACTCAGCTGGTAACACCCTTGCATTACGAGTCGAAAACAATAACTCTTTGTCATCACCAACCTTCATGTGATTCCATCCAGTGCTTAATTTGTGCTTGTTGTTTCCGGTGCAGAGCACCTGCACTTATTTTTGAGGGACGGCACTCTTTTTTCCTGCCTCAAGCATTTACTGCGAGCAAAAGACACATATGGGAAAGACGGAGGAATGCAAAAATTAAAAAACAGCGTCAGAACGGGAGAGAGCAGAAAGCTGCAGGGGTGAGGTGAAATGGCAGTGACTTGCTTAAAATGGACTAAAGAGGCCCAACATGGCTTCAGGATTGCGCTGCCCTAGTACTCCGTGTTTGCACATTTAATTGCAGTAGCCGCGTGTTTAAGAGGAGAGCTTAGGACACCGGCACGTTTTTATTTAAAAATTAAGCACTGGATATGCCACTCTGGATGCCACTCATTCTTATTCAATCCTGCCATGCTTTACATCCTATGCACTCTCAATCCACAATTAGCCCCTGAATATTAAAAATAAAGAATACATCTACCCACAAGTCACAAAGGCACAAATTGAAGTACACTTACCATGTCTTCCGCAGCTGCACACCAACCGGCCTCACGTCAGTGTAGGTAGCGCCTACACAACAGAAAGTGGCCAGGGGGGTGTCTCCCCTCTCTCAGACCCCAATCTCGCAGTCGCACTCTGGGGCTGGCATCAATTCAAGAAGAGACTTTTCCAGGGGGGGCCCACCACCACACGTGTGCAGGCTGAGGCTCACGGCGGGGCCCAAAAGAAGAGCCACACACACACACAAGACACCACCACTTGGCACTTGCGCAGCCAGTGAGAGACAGCGCGTCGCAGCCAGCATTTTATAAATAATATAAATAATTCCGCAGGTGCAGGCCAATATTTTTTGCAGGGCTGTCAATTGGTAGCGCTTTCGCGCGCTCCTAGATTGACGGCCCTCTGCCCCAACAACAATTTCCATGCAATGACTCACCGTCAGTCACGAGTCACGACAACAACTCTGACTCTCACTCACATCGGAGAGTGAGTGATGCACGTGACGTGAGTCGTCGATGTGATCCCACCCACCCAACAACTTCACTGCGCACAGTGCACAGCGCTGCCTGGCTGACACAGGCCGCCACTGTCTGTGCTGCGCAGGCGCAGCTTGCGGTGCGCTGCTGCAGAGGCAGGCAGGCAGGCTCAGAGGGTGGCTCTGGCTGTCAGTCATCTCAGCGCCGCGGCGCGCTGCGCAGGCGCACACTCTGAGACTCGTGACCGTCAGAGACAGTGAGAGACGAGTCGGAGTGACGTAAGTGACGCGTCTAAAGAGCGCCATGATGACAATGATCTTGCACTGGAGCGGAGGCGCCACCCGAGGAAAATAAATCCGCACATTATTAAAATAGAAGCCCAAAAAATAGCCAGCCGCCAGTTGACTATTTTCCCGCAAAAATGGGAAAAATGTCACCTGTTTGTGCGGGAAATAGCCCAATCTGGCAACACTGGAGCCAGGTAGAAGTCAGCCAATGGTAAGTGGAGCGATGTGGAGACCGCGTGGAAGCCAGCAAATGGTAAGCAAAGTGATGTAGGAGCCACATGGGAGCCAGCCAATGGTAAGTCAATGTAAGTAATGGGTGAGCTCTAAGCCCCCTTTGAGATTTTTTTTAACATAAAAGATTTTGCAAGCACAGCCCAAGAGCTGTGCAGGCAGAAACCTAGAAAGGGCATGGACATCATTTAGGTGCCACCAGGGGTCGCAGTTGTGACCCCCAGCTTGCCCCTGGCGATCCCTGGTACTGCCGTTGCAACCCCTGGCATCAGAGGTGGCATAATCAGTGCCAGGAATACAGGGGCAGCTCATCCTTATGGACGTCAGGTTGGTATCCACTTCCTTGTTTTCAATCAGTTTTTTAATTGCACTAATAGTGAATAATATTATATTATTCACTATGAGTGTAATTAAAATGCAGTGTAGGTAGCTGGACTATGACTCTCCTTAGTAGCTGAGTTAAATAAAAAAACACTTTTGAATGTATGTTGTGTGCATGCTTGCGGGTGTGTGTGTACTTAAATAAAAGTGTGTGCATGAGTGAATGTGTGTGTATGTTTAAGCAAGTGTGAGTGAAAGTAAAGATAAAATAGTAGGTGATGTCACTTCCGCTATCCCTGGCATTTTGGTTCATTAACGTCCATGAGGGCTAAATCATGAAAGTCTTTAAGAGGAAAATGACCTGAGGTTAGATAACTGAACAACAAGAACACTTTTTTTTGCAACTTAAATTATATAATAGCACTTAAACAACTTGAATTTTAGATAGGTCTGTTGGGCAAGAGGAAATTTAACTAGAGAGGGAGGGGCAAATATTTTTTGCTCATGTCAGTATTTATTCATCTAAAGATTGTCTGCAGTTAATTCCAGGTTTAGGTTTAAGGTAATAATCATTTTCTCTCCATTCACTTTTCAACAGTTATACCTACTTAAGGAAGATATAAGTTTATAAATGCAATGTTTGTAGGAGGAGTGGTGCAACTGTTTAGGATTACTGTTGGATCTGGCCCATTTTGCAGGATTATCCCCAAAATGTTTGTCTTCTTCCTCCTTTTTTCTGACACCTGTTTTTGTTGGCTTTAGGACTCTGGGCACTTTACCACTGCTAACCAGTGCTAAAGTGCATATGCTCTCTGTTTAAAATATATTGGTGATTGGTTTCTTCATGATTGGCATATTTCATTTACTAGTAAGTTCCTGGTAAAGTGCACCATGTATGCTCAGGGCCTGTAAATCAAATGCTACCAGTGGGCCTGCTGCACTGATTGTGCCACCCACACGAGTAGCCTTGTAAAAATGCCTCAAACCTGCTACTGCAGTGTCTGTGTGTAGTTTTACAAAGCAATTTCGACCTGGCAAGTGCACCCACTTGCCAGGCCCAAACTTTCCTTTTACTACATGTAAGTCACTACTAAAGTAGGCCCAAGGCAGCCACATGGGCACGGTGCAGTGTATTTAAAATGTAGGACATGGACCGGAGTGTTTTACATGTCCTGATAGTGAAAAATTAGATTTTCACTAGTGCAAGACCTGTCTCTCTCATAGGGGAACATGGGGATTGCCTTGACATACCTTTCAAGTATATGTTCCCATTGGGAGAAGACAGAGATATGGGGTTTGGGGTCTCTGAACTCACAATGTAAAATACATATTTTGGTGAAGTTGGTTTTTAGATTGTAAGTTTGAAAATGCCACTTTTAGAATGTGGACATTTTCTTGCTTAACCATTCTGTGCTTCTGCCTGCCTGTGGAATACACTTCTGGGTCAGGATGACAGTTGGGCTGTTTGTGAATTCACTCTAGACAGTCACACAAAGCGAGCTGACATGTGCCTTGCATTCCCTGATGGGTCTTCCTGAGCTAGATTGGTGAGAGGATCTGACACATGCACCTGAATAGGGCTGTGCCTGTCCTCACACAAAGCAGTCTCCAACCCCTTGGAGTGTGTCTGGGGCCAGGTCAGGGAAAGACAGGGTCTTGTGTACTACAAATACTTCTCTTTAAAGTTTGCCTACTTCAAAGACAGAAATGGGTATAAGTACTGGGCTTCTGAAACCTCATGGTTAGAATCCTTCTGGACCGAAGAAATTCTGCCAGGAAGAAAAGCTGGATGCTGTAGGATGGACTGCCACTCTGTCTGTTGTTCTGTTGCTTTGTTCTGCTGGATTGCTGCTTCTGTGCTGAGAGTGAAAGGACTGGCTTGGCTTTCCACATCCTGCTTCTAAAGGTTCTCCAAGGGCCTGGACTGAGCATACCTCCTTTTAAGAAGTCTCAGGGACATCAAAGACTTCATCTGCCAGCACCTGTGCTCTTCTTCTGAGAGTCCTAACTTGCCAATTGGTGCCAGCTCCAGTCCCCTAGAAGTGCAGGTTGGTGATCTGAAAGAGAAAATCCATGCATCAATGCGCCACACCGGAAGGATCAACGCAGCACCTGTCTCACAGCTGAAAAACCGATGCAGTGCCTGTCTCGCGGCTGCATATTCGACGCAGCGCCTCTTTCACTGTTGTCCCATCAACACAGAGAGGCTGGATTTTCCACACATCGTCCCTGGGCACCAATGTTTCATTGTGCATTGCCTTTCCTGCGATGAAAGAATCAACACATCACCTCCCCTTCCAGTAAGGAACCGACGTATTGTCTCACCTGCAAGGAAAGAAACCACGCATCACCTCCCCTGCAGAGTAAGGAACTGTTGTGAGGTTATTGTAGCATCTTTACACAGGCACATTATTTAGCTCTGGTCCTGAGGCCTGTGCTCATCTACCCAGTTATATTTCACTTTTATTCCTTTTATTGTTTTAGCAACGCTTCATTTTAGTGGAGATGTTTTTTATTTCTTTTATCAGCTGTCCTTCCTTAAAGAAACTTCTATTAATTTCTTTGCACAACATTTCTCATCTTGTGCTGAACCCAAGGGTAATCATAATGATTACCAGGTATTGCCACTCCAAAGGGAACACTGTCTACCTTACATGGCAAAAAAAATATTTTCACGTAAGGGCAAGTTCTTAGAATAACAGATATGGTATTATGAAACATCACACTGTCCACAACATCTTAGAGGGGACGATCCAGCCAGTTTGCCATCCTGTGATGCACGTTGTTGCAGTTTCTGCCAAAACATTTTGGTTCCTCTTTATCTACATGGGAGGACTACCAGCAGACTTACAGACCTCCTCTAACCTCATCACAGGTTTGGGGATTGGGCTTTCTTCCCTGGACCAGAAAGGCGGATTAGGGCTAACACTGCTACCTGCTCTCATGTAGAAGCTTAGTAGGGTAGGTAGGCATACCAGGCACACTAATATGAGAGCATGGTGGAACGTTTATTGTGTTTTTACTCTTGTAATTACCGCTGTCTTGACATTGTGTTTCATTACCCCTACAATTATCATTTATGCCCTACTATGTACCACTCAGTTGCTTCAATAAAACCTATTGAACCAAAACCCTGTTTCTGTTCTGTTCTTGTATGTGTGAGACTCGTATGTCTGAGAGAAATGGATGGGATCCGCTCCACCGCGACTCCCCTGAGGGGTCTGAGTGTCATGCAAAAGGCTGCCACAAATCACTTTTACCCTCTGGTACATGAGGTGCTGCTAGTTAGCCAGAAGGGGTTAGGCCAACAGCTGTCACATGGCTGCGATTAGACTCAGTATCCCATGCTCAGTGGTGCTGCCACCCAAAATCCAGCAGTCTCGTTACCAAAGCAAGAGTCTACGACATGCTACCACCAATGTTGGTTAGGCACTGACTATGCGGACCGCCCAGTATCTCTGTCTCGTTACATGCAAAAGACATCCTCATTTCCTTACATGGAGACGTCCATGGTATTAGGGAATACTAGATAGGCAGTATCTATTAGACGCTGTAGGTTGTTCAAGCTTGAACCTTTATAAGGATTCCCCAATTGGCGTTCCTATCTCTGAACAATTTGATTCCTTTTTAAAATGGAGGACCAAAATAGGGTCGTAATTGCAGCAGATATGAGACTCCCATTCATAACACATTTAAGAATTAGTGGCCTCACAAATGAGGGAGGAGAAGTTACATTTGTTGTTGAGGCACACGCAGTATTCAAAACAGAACTTTTTTACTCTTGGGTGTCTTTTCCTGCAGCAGATGAGAACACACACACACATTTTACCATTACACTGCAGGAAATGCACCCGTACGATATAGACTATACACATATTTAGAAATACCACTATCTTATCAAGAACACCAAAATTGGCTTGATGGTGCCCTAACACACATTCCACAGAATGTTAGACCGGGTCCATTAAGTAATGACGGACCTAAATGGCCAGAATTGGTCACCTATACACTGCACCCCAATGCAAGTGCAATGCGTGCTGCGGAAGTACACTGCCTATAGACTAATTTAGAAGAAATATGTAGATGCTTAATACAATTTGTTATGCAGACTTTAAATACCGCCCCAGTGAGGGCTGCTCCAGTGCAACCACATTTGCCCACTGTTAGAATCAATCCTGCTTCCTTGCATTCAATTATGGGTAAACTACCCACCAAACACAAAGTGATTCAGTTTTGGTTAGCACAAAAAATTAGCGCCTTGGAAGCAGTGTTTCCCCGTAAGGGGCCCTAAGATAAACATAGAATTCTCACAATGTGCTTGCCATTTGGAATAGTTCCTTCTGTGGACAAATGCACCACCTGGGGGTGCAGTGTTTGCTGCACTCTACACTACCGCACACAGTACACCGACAATTGCCAATCTTCCGGAAGTATTAAAACAAATTCAGGATAAATACGGGGCTGCCACAGCCCTCATCTGGAGATATTAATGGTCAGCTCCAGGATGTTCCTGTACAGGATTAGGATCGCGAGCTGCCGAAGATTATTGCTGAAACCTATTCAAGTATAGATAGGGATAGTCCAGGGGGCCAGACCAACTAAACCACAACTACAAGGTAAATCCAATAAGGATTCTACCAAGTAAGCAGCAGTGGGTTCTAAAAAATGCTGGGACAAACAAAAACAAAATAAAAATAATACAAAACAGAGAGGAGAATCTCAGTGACCAGAGACCTCTGAAATAACCGCTACAATTTGAGAAATATAAATAGTTTAAAAACTCCTGATAGATACCAGTATACTGGTACATGCAAATCTCGTTCCTTTCAGGACTCACCAGATAAACGCAGTGAGAGAGGCGGGTGTTCCCAACAACAAAATGAGTACATGAAACCAAGAAAAGATTCACAATGCTCATCTGAACCTTCCATAAGAAAGGAAGAGAAACCTCTGCAACAGGAAGCACAATTCAAAAAGTAAAAAGTGGCAGCAATTTCTGCTAAAAAATGCCACCCATAATGAGAACTTAACTGAAGAACAGGAAGTGGGCACTGACTCTGCTAGACAGCACAGCAGAGGTCACAATAGTTTGCCAGAATCTTCAAGTGCTTCTGGATGTGACAGCAACTAACCACTATTTAGAAGTCGAAACAGCAGACATGTGCATCTCCCCGCCACCCCCACCACCCCCTGGATAGAGGTTTACAAATTAAAATTACAGACTGAGGGAGACATAGAGTGCACAATTAAAGTTATATTCTGGAAAAAGCTACCATTGTGTTATGACATTCTATTGGCTGAAAAAGATTGGCAACCATAATGTGTCCGTAATCTCCCACTAGGGGAAGATGTTATTATTCTATCTTTTTCAGTCCTTGTGCCTGAAGAATTGAGAGAAGCTTACTCTAGAGATTGGGCATTGGCACAAGCCCCAGTGCTGTATCGCAACCATGTAGATTGAGATAAAGACTCCCCTACCACATAATACCTATTAGGTCAACACCACTTCTACAACCACAATATCCCATTAAACATGAAGCTAAAGGAAATCTCACACAACTTGAATACCAGGATGTAATAGAACCCTGCATATCACCAATGAATGACCCTTTGTTAGCAGTAACTAAACCGGACCATTCATATAGAATTGTCTTGAACTACAGGCACTCAAACAGTCACACATGCACAGTTGCTATCTAAAATCCACACAGCACAGCACGTATTACCAATTTAGTGCGCAAACAATACAAAACAACCTTGGATATTTCCAACCGTTTTTTCTGCCAAAATATGGTGCCTGAAAGCATGGATTTGATCACCTTCAGTGCATTATGCTTGCCAACAAAATGTGCTCAACTTCCACAAGGCTATAAGAACAGTCCTGAACTGTTCTGAGCAGATGTAATATCCATACTACACAACATCGACCCTGAGCGTTGTCCTGTGTAGATGACATCTACCAGACAGACATCGACTTGGTAACACACCTAAGTTGGGTAGACCGCATTGTGATGAGTTTTGTTTTTGACGATACCAGGTACTCTGTGCTAAAGAGATACATCATTTGATTCCTATGGATTAAGAATTACTCAAACTTTTACATTTTGATTTATGTCTGTTAGTTTTTTGTCAATTTGGTCTTGTTTTACTCAGATAACTATTGGTTATTTTTCTAGACTGGTGTGGAGTCCTTTTGTAGTGTGTTTACTGTGTGTGTGTGTGTGTGTGTGTGTATACAAGTACTTTACACATTTCCTCTGAGATAAGTCTAACTGCTTGAGCCAAGCTACCAAGGTGGGGAGCAGGGGTTATCTTAGCTGTGTGACTCCCTACCCTGACTAGAATGAGGGTCCCTACTTAGTATACAAACCACTACCAACTAGAAACCCCGTTTCTAACAATTACCAGCAATGTTATGGCTTTGTTGTTTGTCACATTTGCTAGGCTAGTTCCCAGTGCACTTCGATTTTCAGGCACGTTCCTAACATAACAGCAGACAATCCACATCAAGTTTCATATCAATAAAGCATAACACAAATGAATGGTGTGAATTGGGCAGACCCAAAAAGCTCTTTGATGGTATTTTGTAGAGCATAAGAGGGGCCGTAATTATGCACTAATGGCATTCCATATCAAAAGATTGTATTACAACTCTTCAAATACATATATATATTTTTTTTTGCAGTGTTATAGAGCACAAACTCGACCGTATGATATTGGAGTGTTCTACAAAAACACAAGATACATTACACATGGTCACATTCATTTTGGGTTGTTTTTAGGCACAGGGAGATTAAGCAATTTGCCCAGATTCATAGGATGTTGAGACAATGCTGAGACTCAAACCTGGTTCCCTAGTTCTAAAGCCATCAGCTCTGGCTGTAACGCTGTAAGATGAACACATGTAATAAGTATATGAGTAGAGGAAAGTTTGAAGGTTTGGATCAAAGTTACTTTTGAAGATGTCCATTTGTTGAAGATAGACAGCAGGTTCCTCATACAAAACTCTGAAGCCACTCAGCTTGTAGTGTAGCCATTTTTATGTAAGCTCTTGCGCGTTTGCTTCAGGCATTAGGCCTTTGTGCACTTTGCCCTAGATGCATTTTATTTGTTTTCTTACAGCATCGGGCCTCTGTGCACTTTGCTCTAGATGCATTTTAATCAGCCTCACACTGTTATTTTTCAAATAGCCAGTTCCACGGTTTTGTTTTTCTTATATCACACTGTTTAGCCTACTTCAGCACTGGAGTTCTCAAATAATACATTCTTGCTCACTCTGTGCTTCAGTCAAGGATACAGTCTGGTACATTGCCGATAGACGTGGTAGGAGTTTAGTCTTTGGTTTATAGACGATACATATTCTTACGTAGGGACGTTTTGTTAGCACATCGACATATTAGTTATAAAAACACTTCCTAGTCCTAATACACGTAAGAGGGAGATTCCGACCAGGGAACCACAACTAGACGCTGACTGCCCTGTTGCAGATGCTGATCCAGATCACAGGCCTTTGCTCAGGTATGAGGGTTGATGTCTTCCCAGGGAATCTGAAAGGCAAGCTTAGAGCTTAACATGCTGTGCTCGAAATAGAACTTAATTAGAGAGAACGTAATCTGTTAACACTATGATAGTGTTATTCTTATGTTTCACTCTCCTCGTTACTATTTCAATCCTACTGTGTTGTATGGTTCTGGTTATTGCGGCTCATGCCTTATTATCTAAAATGCAGTTGTTTTATTAAATCAATCTATAAAACTTAAACTGCTTTTGTCATTTGTATATGAGATCATACCGTATATGAGAGAGCTGGTTGGGATCTGTGTGACCACGACTTCCCTGAGAAGTTCTAAGATGTCATGCACTCGGCTGCCCAATCATCCCTTCCCCTTGGGAGAGATGAGGCACTGCTAGTTAGCCGGAGCAAAACCGGATTGAAGGTGACAGGGATCCTTCTTCGTGGGTCAGACTTAGTCCGCCACACCAAGAACGACCCTGATACCCAGAAATCCAGTAGTCTCATTTAGGATAATGAGAGCCAACGTGACATGGCGCAGCCAACGATTGGTCTGGCTCTAATTTTCGGGTCCGGCTGACTCTCTCGGTCTCATATATTATATTGGCTCCTCGGTTCCTTTAACAGAGACGTCCGTGGCACTGAGAGCTTCCGCCACCGCGATATAGGTAAATCCTAATTATAGCGGTTGGTTGTTCAAGCTTGAACTCTGAAAGGAAAAATCCCCGGTTTTGGTGTGCCTTCTCTGAATCATCGCTGTTTCATAATGGCGAATCCCCAGGCAATACAAATAGCGCTTAATATGCGACAACCGCTCACAGTACATTTGCTTGCACATGGTCTAACGAACCAGGGGGGTCCAGTCACGTTTGTGGTGGCCGCCCATGCAGCCTATAGAACAGAACTTTTTTACTCTTGGGTCACATTTCCAGCCGTTGATGGAAATTCAAATACATTTCACACATACATGTTCGCAAACGCCCCTGGAGAGTACCATATTTAGAGATACCTCTATCTTATCAAGAACATAATAATTGGCTTGATGGCGCCCTACCCCATACCATATTACCTATTAGGCTAGGTCCACTAAGTAGTGATGGTCCTACCTGGCCTTTATTGGCTACATATACCCCGCATCCAGCGGTTGCTAATATGGCGGTGGCTGAAGTTCGTCGTTTATATACAGACTTAACGGCTACATGTAGACGTTTAGTAGAATTTGTGATGCAGACGTTAAACACAAACCCAGCGCGTGCTGCTCCAGCGCAACAACATGCAGTCGCTCCAGGTATCAATCCAGCGACTGTACACTCTATTATGGGAAAGGTCCCGGCCAAACGGGAAGAGACTCCATTTTGGCTGGCGCAAAACATTAATACGCTGGAGGCAGTATTTCCCCATACGGGACCTCAGGATAAACATAGAATACTAACTATGTGTTTACCATTTGGAATGGTTCCCACAGTGGAACACTGTAATACATGGGGTACGGTGTTTGCCGCGCTCTACACAACAGCACACGGTACACCAACATTGGCAAACTTACCAGAAGTGCTTAAACAAATTCAAGATGAATATGGGGCTGCCCCAGCCTTAGATTTGGGGATGTAACTGATGGGCAATTTTGCCACGGTTTCCTCAATTATATTGAGTAATCTAAAAGGGGAGGCAGTGGCACTAGTGGTGCGTATACGTCTTCGTGACGTACCGCAACTAGATCAGGAGCGGGAGCTGCCTAAAATAATAGCGGAAACATATTCCAGTATCGGTCGTGATAGCCTTGGGGCTAGACCACAGAAACCACAGTTTCAGGGAAAGGTTAGTAAAGATACTACTAAACAACAACAACCTGAGGGTAATAAAAAGCGCTGGGAGAAAAAACAACAGACACCTAAAAAAGAAAGGGGAGAATCTCCGAGACCGGGGACCCCGCAGACAAGATATAATCTCAGAAATAGGGATAATTTGAAAACGCCTGATAGATATCAATACACTGATACACGCCAATCTCGTTCCTTTCAGGACTCATCGGAAAAGAGAAATGAGAGAGGTGGGCGATCAGAGCGGAGAACAGAGTACGTGAAGCCAAGACAGGATTCACAACGCTCCTCAGAGGTTTCTGTCAAGAAGGAAGAGAAACCAATCCAACAAAAACAACAGTTTAAAAAGAATAAAGTGGCGGCAGTTTCAGTTAGACATGCCACACAGGAAGAGAGTTCTCTTGAAGAACAAGACATGGGCACTAGCACTGTTAGACAGCGCAGCAGAGGTCACAATAGTTCGCCGGAATCTTCTAGAGCATCTGGAGGTGAAAGCAACTGATGACTTCATACAAGTCGAAACAGCAGATATGCGTGTCTCTGATCCCAATAGGGTATATACAGTAACTTTACAATTGGAAGGGGGCATTGAGCGCACTACAGGGAGTGCAGAATTATTAGGCAAGTTGTATTTTTGAGGATTAATTTTATTATTGAACAACAACCATGTTCTCAATGAACCCAAAAAACTCATTAATATCAAAGCTGAATATTTTTGGAAGTAGTTTTTAGTTTGTTTTTAGTTTTAGCTATGTTAGGGGGATATCTGTGTGTGCAGGTGACTATCACTGTGCATAATTATTAGGCAACTTAACAAAAAACAAATATATACCCATTTCAATTATTTATTATTACCAGTGAAACCAATATAACATCTCAACATTCACAAATATACATTTCTGACATTCAAAAACAAAACAAAAACAAATCAGTGACCAATATAGCCACCTTTCTTTGCAAGGACACTCAAAAGCCTGCCATCCATGGATTCTGTCAGTGTTTTGATCTGTTCACCATCAACATTGCGTGCAGCAGCAACCACAGCCTCCCAGACACTGTTCAGAGAGGTGTACTGTTTTCCCTCGTTGTAAATCTCACATTTGATGATGGACCACAGGTTCTCAATGGGGTTCAGATCAGGTGAACAAGGAGGCCATGTCATTAGATTTCCTTCTTTTATACCCTTTCTTGCCAGCCATGCTGTGGAGTACTTGGACGCGTGTGATGGAGCATTGTCCTGCATGAAAATCATGTTTTTCTTGAAGGATGCAGACTTCTTCCTGTACCACTGCTTGAAGAAGGTGTCTTCCAGGAACTGGCAGTAGGACTGGGAGTTGAGCTTGACTCCATCCTCAACCCGAAAAGGCCCCACAAGCTCATCTTTGATGATACCAGCCCAAACCAGTACTCCACCTCCACCTTGCTGGCGTCTGAGTCGGACTGGAGCTCTCTGCCCTTTACCAATCCAGCCACGGGCCCATCCATCTGGCCCATCAAGACTCACTCTCATTTCATCAGTCCATAAAATCTTAGAAAAATCAGTCTTGAGATATTTCTTGGCCCAGTCTTGACGTTTCAGCTTGTGTGTCTTGTTCAGTGGTGGTCGTCTTTCAGCCTTTCTTACCTTGGCCATGTCTCTGAGTATTGCACACCTTGTGCTTTTGGGCACTCCAGTGATGTTGCAGCTCTGAAATATGGCCAAACTGGTGGCAAGTGGCATCGTGGCAGCTGCACGCTTGACTTTTCTCAGTTCATGGGCAGTTATTTTGCGCCTTGGTTTTTCCACACGCTTCTTGCGACCCTGTTGACTATTTTGAATGAAACGCTTGATTGTTCGATGATCACGCTTCAGAAGCTTTGCAATTTTAAGAGTGCTGCATCCCTCTGCAAGATATCTCACTATTTTTGACTTTTCTGAGCCTGTCAAGTCCTTCTTTTGACCCATTTTGCCAAAGGAAAGGAAGTTGCCTAATAATTATGCACACCTGATATAGGGTGTTGATGTCATTAGACCACACCCCTTCTCATTACAGAGATGCACATCACCTAATATGCTTAATTGGTAGTAGGCTTTCGAGCCTATACAGCTTGGAGTAAGACAACATGCATAAAGAGGATGATGTGGTCAAAATACTCATTTGCCTAATAATTCTGCACTCCCTGTATAAACGCCATCTTTTGGGATCATGTAGTCAAGATATATGACATTTTGCTGGCCGAACAGGATTGGCCCCCTGACTTTGTTCGCGACTGTCCAGTTGGGGAGGAGGTTATTAAACCTTCTTTCTCACCACTTGTTCCAGGGGAACTCGCAGAGTCCTATAGCATTAAATGGGCTCTGGCACAAGCACCCGCCTTATATAGAAATCATGTGGGGTGGAATAGGGATTCTCCTTATCATGTAATTCCGATTAAGGGCGAACCTCAGCCACAACCGCAATATCCCATAAAATATGAAGCAAGTGCATCGGTAAGAGACCTACTTACACAATTAGAGTACCAGGGAGTAACTGAACCCTGTGTCTCGCCGATGAATAATCCCTTATTCCCTGTAGCTAAACCGGACCATTCTTATAGAATAGTGTTGGACTACAGACATTTGAACGGACATACACGTACATATGCTATACAAAATTCACATAGCGCAGCACTAATGAATAACATTGTGCATAAAAAGTACAAAACAACTTTAGATATATCGAATGGTTTCTTCTGCCAGAATATAGCGCCCGAAAGCAGGGATTTTACGAGCTTTAATGCGTTTGGCTCTCAGAATTTTTTTTGTCGTTTGCCTCAGGGGTATAGGAATAGCTCAGGACTGTTTTCGGCTTGTGTGACTGAAATTTGCACGAGTTGGACCCTGAAGCGTTGTCATATGTTGATTATATATATCTCACAGATGACGAGTTACTACAACATTTAAGGCGGGTAGCCCGCATTGTTGTGGGATTTGCAGAAATTGGCTACAAATTTAACTTCAGAAAATCGAAAATTGCCTTCCTCAGCGTCACTTTCTTGGGATATGAGCTGTCGAACGAGGGTAAGAGCCTGGCGCCACACTTTTTAGAAAAATGTGCACAATTGCAACCTCCTAATACGATTGAAAAACTCCAATCGTTGTTAAGATTTCAAAATGTTGGCAGAACTTACATTCCTGATTATGCTACACGTATAAAACCATTGTACAAATTAATTCACCCAGATTTTTCAAGTAGATTTTGGACGATTGAGCATACACATACTCTTCGAGACTTGCAAACTGATCTCCTAGCTGCGAAGCATTTACACACAGGACAATAAAACACATCTGGTCATCCGGGTTATAGCTGGGGCCGTTGGGTTTACGTATGTCACCTTTAATGAAGGTGAGACGGTCCCGATAGGATACAAGTCTCACTTTTATTCTACTGCAGAACAACGATTTGCACCAACAGAGAAGATTCTCACTGCTGTACAGATGGCTGTTATTAAAGAGCGACCTCTTTCCCAGGGAAAACGCATTATAGTTGTTTCCCCCATTCCGGCCCTAGAGGCTGTTACGAAAGCGAGTGTTCCTAACACGAAAGCATTACACCCGCGATGGATACATTAGGCTAAGTCTTTGACAGCCACTGATGTAGATTACATTTTTGACCCAAAGCTACAGATGCAGGAATTTCTCCAGTATGAAATTGAATACCCAGTTCCCGCTGGCACGCTGCCTATTGATCAATATCAAGTAGTCATGTACACCGGTGGCTCTGCGCAGCCTGCGATGGGAACAAAACACCAATATTCTGCTGCATGTGCAGTAGTGAGCGGCCATATGGAGGGGGAGAAGTTCTGCCCCCTAACATACTTATACACAAACATTAGGGGACTGTATGGCGCAGTTGGCTGAGCTAAAAGCTCTATTGTTGGCCTTGGAACATACGGATCCGGCACAGTTTACACTGCTTGTTTGTGATTCCTATTACTGTGTCCAGTCTTTTAATGAATATTTGCATTACTGGCGATTGAATGGGTTCAGAGATTCCAAGGGTAACACCATAAAACACACATCTCTGTGGGGGAAGGTAGCCGATCTGAAGGAGACGCTACCTAAAGTCCATGTTGTACATACTCTTGGACACCAGCGCGTTGGAATACACGTTGCTGGGAATACTTTGGCTGATGAAGCCGCAAAATTGTCAGTTGCCACTGTGGCCGCAGTTACTTGTTCGAGTTCCAAACCAGACACAGAGATTTTGGCAGCCATAAAAGCTACGGCTGATGGCACGCCTTATCCTAGAGGATTTCCATCTAAATATCATTACTCAATGGGTAGTATGCTGAATGCTGAGGTTAAAATACCAGGCATAGGTGTACACGAGATACCCAATAAAATTCTACAACCTCAATTGATTACTGCAGCGCATGACGGGGTGGCATCTGCACATGCTGGCGTGGCCGCCACAATTTCGTTGTTGCAGGCCCGTTACTGGTGGCCTGGTTTCTATAAAGAGACGAAGCAGTATGTCCTTTGTTGTGACATCTGTCAACAAATTAAAGTTTCAACGGCTAAATGCCCGCCGCAGACGCCCCTTCTAATATCAAGTAAACCATTACAGTGTGTGTACTTGGACCATTGTGGTCCGCTGACACCAGATAGTGCATACAAATATATTTTGGTGGCTGTAGATTCTTGCTCCAGATTTGTGTGGGTGTGGCCACAACGCTCGGCTGACGCTCAAACTGTTATTATAGATTTGCGTATCTTTGTCGGTACATATGCAGTTGCGGCTTTCCATTCGGATCAGGGCCCTGCTTTTGCCTCGAAGGCATTCAGGGACGCCATGGCTTCGTTGGGGGTCCAGCTCCAGTTCTCGTCTCCATTTCATCCCGAGGGAAATTCTGTCGTGGAGCGTTTAAATTGCGATTTAAAGCAATCCTTGACGGCCAGAGTTATAGGTACGGGTCGTAGTTGGCTAACCCACCTGTATGGGCCTAGAAGGTCCTTGGGGGGTCGTACGTCATATTAGTGCCTGTTTGGAACACGGATGTTTGTTCCGGATCTAGATGGTCCTGGTGTGGAGGTGGCGGAAACGCCTTTTGACATAAATGATCGTGTCACTGTTTTGCAGGATTTACAACAATTCCGTGAGGATAACTCTTCTGCCAGTGCTGCCTCCACAGGAATTAAGGATGAACCAGTGACGCCTACTGGTTGGATTCCCAGAGTTGGGGATCTTGTGCGTGAAAAGGTCGCAGTAAAAAAAGAAGTTGGCCCTTCGTATCTAGCACCAGTCCCTGTACTGGGAATACACGGAACAAGAACTGTGATTTTACCGCCGTTACCAGGTGCCAAAGAAAATCGCTTTGTCTCCATCGACAATGTCAAGTTACACCATGTGGCCGATTCTGCACAGCAGATCAAGAGGAACACCCAGTAGTTCCCGAATCCCTCTCACTACTGGGGAAGATGTTCCGCTCCAAGTGATTTACACCAACGCTGTTGCCTCGCCGAGCTTGGGGAGGGTGGAAGATGATCTTGCGATAGTTCCACTAACGACCAATAATTTGGACACCTTTGATCGAGTCACTGTGACTGCTGATGTTGCTGGTGGTGCTATCTATAGTGTACCACCTCGAGTGACATCTACTACTCCTTTGTTTACGGCGGCACCCTTTGCGAGAACTGCCTCCGGCTGCTTTAACACCAACGATGATAGTCTATCGGACTCATTGTCCTCTTCAACAGCTGACCCAGGTCCACGTAAGCTGATGTCTTGGCTTAAAGATACATATTTTGTTTTTCCTTGGAACTATCTGTGGCTTTTCATGACTCTGATGGCTTTTTTTCTGTGGATAGGGTTTGTCGTTACCTTTTTTCTGTTAATACATGGTCATTTTCTTCCTGAGAGATCAATGGTTGAACAGGTGGAAGAGGTATTGAAGCCACATTTTTCCTCACATAAGGTTCGAAGAGACTTGTCCTTTGTGAACATTTCCGCTGTGCCAATTCCGGATGGGATTGTGTGGGATAGAGTAATGTTTGATATATATGGTCCCACTGAGATAATTCAAATACCGTATGTTCTCAAGTTATCAATGAATGATATAGTAATACCAGGCATTGTATCTGATGATTGGGACGTGAAGACAGTTGATTCCATGTTGACAGAGTTACAATATTATACTGTTTATGAAAATGAAGATGTTTATCAGTTTAAAGATAATTATGGTGACATTTTTTGTTACAATTATTATGGGCACCACTTTATTCATAAAGCCAGTAGTCCTAGGACAATATTTGACTACACGCAATGGGAGCATTGCCCGACTCCCCCGCAAGGGAGTTCTAAAACATATTCTGACAAATTTGCATATTTTTCTGGGCATCATCAAACAAATGCGAAGTCATATTATTTTAAATTAACTCCGTACACGAATAAGCAAATTTTGTTGACTAATACGAAATTCCTGTATTCAAATCAGTTTGTTTCCCAACTGTCTATTGAGGGCTATGAATATTGGTCAAGAAATGTTGATTTGAAGAGTGTTTGGGGAACAAAACATTGGCAGACGCAGGGTAGAGAAACATTGTTTAGAGCATGTCTCATTCCTGTCCAAATGATTTTCTTAAATTACACTGTGCAACAGACTAGCTATTTGGGCTTAGCGACAATTAGAGAATTGAATATGCCTGGCATACATGTCCCTTCCAAAATGAAAGATTGGAAGAAATATATCAATGCCACTTTTAGTGAGCTTACAGAGTGGGTCCAGAATGGTACATTTAACTCTTCATTGACACGTCCAGGCGGGTGGTTATTGTGGCCCATAGACACAAATGGGTGTCTTCAACATTTTGTCACTTCCTCTGGGGGTTTCAGGACAAGTAGGGCAGACCCTCACTACATATCACCTGAACATGCTGATATCATTACTACATATAGCGTGGGGAAATTATGTCAACAATGGTTAAAATCATCCACACTAGATGCAGTTAAGACACATCTCACGCTCTTGTCTAATTACACTGACTTGCAAGATTTTTTGTCATGCCCGAAAATACCCCGTAGGAAACGTTTTTTATACGAAGTATACAATGAAATATGGAAACTTTCCCAACAGGAGGCTGCGGCCCGGTTGACGCAGATAGATCAGGAAAATTTGAAACAGGCATTGGCTGTTGTGGATAATGCGATTCACACACTGTCCGGCCGTATCTATACCATTGACAACATTGTTTCTTCTGCTATAGACATTATTCAATCAGACATGTCTTCTTTATATCATGGGCAAAGTCAAACAAGGTCCATTATGCAGTTGGGTTGGACACTTCAGACACTGAAGGCGGGTCGCGTTCCGTGGCAGCACATCAGAGCCAGGGAGATATTTTTTTCCTTTAATTTGACACATCAACAACAACTAATGGCGAAGAAGGAGGTGACTTATGTTATGTGGAATATTGAAAAATTGGAGAGATTGCCTTTTACTGTGGCGGAGATGCCTTCTGCTGAATGGTTAATACACGGAGTTATTAATCTGCCTATTTCCACATTGCAATTCACTTCTTGTTTAAAACATGTTCCGGTGGGCAGATATGAAAGGTTGGGAGACAGTTATATACATGAGGTGTGGGAGCTTCCCTTTTTATACAGATGTCTTCATGGCATGAGAGAGGTTTTTCTTAGGAGTAGTGAATGCGAGACTTCTGTCAGCCCTTCGATGGTTTGTAAGCAGCTGTCCTTGCATGGGGCATGTAATGCCTCGGTTGAAAACTCGGCTTGCTATCTAAAGGGAGTTCCGGTCCCCTTGATTAAAAACACATTCCAGGTGCTTTCAAACGACAGCTACGTCCTCCTTAATAGTGAAGACTGTTGTGGCATGCGGGCCGGAATAGTTTACGTAGTTTTGGTCACCAAGGTTGTTACTTGCTGCAGGAATGTGTTATTTCCCCCTACTAAATTAACGGACGTGGCAGATATCTGGCCTCACATTGCCACTTCCAATGTGAATTTCGACAAGTTAAGTAGACTAAAGGCTCTATTGTTTCAAAAGCATGTGGCCCTTACATCTGCATGCGAGACCTACGCACTTCTGGTGGCAAAGTCGTCGGCAGAAATACAGTCCCTGTTAAATACTAATTTTCCGAGCCACTTTGGTGAACTCGTGGGACGTATATTTAATGCGTCCAGCACGACTGGACTAGCACATTTTTTCAAATCCGTGGGTGTTGGTTTTGCTCACACCTTCTCTTCCATATTCGGTTTGATACCTTCGGCTATTCATTCTATTTTCGGAAGCATTTTTGGAGGATTTCCGATAACTTTGGCTTTATTGGCTGGTGTTTTGCTGTTGCTGTTGTTTTTCCGCAATGGCTGTCCCGCCGCAACAAGAGCGATTGTGGACACTCCCATCGGTGCAGCTGTGTCGTGAACGCATGATGCAGCACTTTGGAGCAACACTCCTGGGACATTTGGAGTGTGACTGGTCCCTGTCATTTCGACCAGTTTTGGATTGTGTGCAGCCCGTGTTTCGGTGCCTTTGGTGCTCTTTTGAACATGCACTGGCTCTCTGTCTCTCAATGCGGCTCCCCCCGGTGGTTGATGCTGATCTGTTGATGTTCCCGGTAAGGGCTCATTCCCAGACATGTGCTCTGCGGCTGCGTTTGCTTCGTGAGGCTGTTTACGAGATACCCTTCCTGGAGGGAGATGATATTAATTTGTTCATAGGCCCTGCACGGGATGCTGCCTTGGATGGTTCTGGGGCTTTGGAACACACCTGCTCCATGATAGTGTTTGGCGTGGATTTTCCGGTCATGTCATCTGCCGAAGTGGAGAATATCCTGCTTTCCGTGACTTCCATTTGAATTGGA
Source organism: Pleurodeles waltl (assembly GCF_031143425.1). Taxonomy (NCBI): domain Eukaryota; kingdom Metazoa; phylum Chordata; class Amphibia; order Caudata; family Salamandridae; genus Pleurodeles; species Pleurodeles waltl. The sequence continues at coordinate 315,278,617 of NC_090442.1, read as the reverse complement.
TTTGTTCAAAATTGACATTGTTATATGAATTTGGCTCTCAAGTCACATGCTTATTTTTAAATGTTAGAGTTTTTGTGCTTTGATGTCCTCTGGACTTGTCAAAATGTGTTTTGTAGATTTTTGCTTCGATTAGAACCACTTTCTACCGACAAGGGGAGGGTGTAGTGTAGCCATTTTTATGTAAGCTCTTGCCCGTTTGCTTCAGGCGTTAGGCCTTTGTGCACTTTGCCCTAGATGCATTTTATTAGTTTGCTTACAGCATCGGGCCCCTGTGCACTTTGCTCTAGATGCATTTTATTCAGCCTCACACTGTTATTTTTCAAATAGCCAGTTCCACGGTTTTGTTTTTCTTATATCACACTGTTTAGCCTACTTCAGCACTGGAGTTCTCAAATAATACATTCTTGCTCACTCTGTGCTTCAGTCAAGGATACAGTCTGGTACATTGCCAATAGACGTGGTAGGAGTTTAGTCTTTGGTTTATAGACGATACATATTCTTACGTGGGACGTTTTGTCAGCACATCGACATGTTAGTTATAAAAACACTTCCTAGTCCTAGTACACGTAAGAGGGAGATTCCGACCAGGGAACCACAACTAGACGCTGACTGCCCTGTTGCAGATGCTGATCCAGATCACAGGCCTTTGCTCAGGTATGAGGGTTGATGTCTTCCCAGGGAATCTGAAAGGCAAGCTTAGAGCTTAACATGCTGTGCTCGAAATAGAACTTAATTAGAGAGAACGTAATCTGTTAACACTATGATAGCGTTATTCTTATGTTTCACTCTCCTCGTTACTATTTCAATCCTATTGTGTTGTATGGTTCTGGTTATTGCGGCTCACGCCTTATTATCTAAAATGCAGTTGTTTTATTAAATCAATCTATAAAACTTAAACTGCTTTTGTCATTTGTATATGAGATCATACCATATATGAGAGAGATGGTTGGGATCTGAGTGACCACGACTTCCCTGAGAAGTTCTAAGATGTCATGCGCTCGGCTGCCCAATCATCCCTTCCCCTTGGGAGAGATGAGGCACTGCTAGTTAGCCGGAGCAAAACCGGATTGAAGGTGACAGGGATCCTTCTTCGTGGGTCAGACTTAGTCCCCCACACCAAGACCGACCCTGATACCCAGAAATCCAGTAGTCTCATTTAGGATAATGAGAGCCAACGCGACAAGCTGGGATGTAGTTTTTTAATCTCATGTTACGCTCTTAGGTAAACAGGTAGGTCCTGTCAAGGCTCCATCCTTCCTCCAACACCCCCACCTACTAGCCTCCACTGTAGACCACACACCAACATTCTATCACATAATTCACTCTCAGCATTCCAGCTCAGGCATATGGGGGAGAAGAACATATAGGGTACTACACACCTCCCTTTCTCCCCCCCCCAAAAAAAAAGCAAAGAACAGCCATTCCCTTGCAGATATCATACAGGAACAATTATTTACAATCACTCAGGGCCTTATTTACAAACAGCTTGCGCTGCTGGTGCATCACTTTGTTTTCACACTGACCATGCAGGCTGTAGGCCCATATCTACGAGGCCACACAAAGCCACTTTGCATTGCTTTACATGACCTTGTAGATATGGAGTAAGGTAACACATCACAAGTCTGCGTCAAAGCGGCGCTCCATGGGTGTTGCAGTGGGTGTTTCCAGGCAACACCAATGGATTTTGATGCATTCCCAAATTTACAAGGATTTGTAAGCCTGGGAATGCGTCAAAAGCCTGCACCTTCCCAGAAGAGGTGTAAGAGAGGCGCAACAAGGAGAAATACCTTTATTTCTCCTTTTTTTTTTCCTTTTTCTTTGTGTGCTGCATTTTGCAACACACAAAAAGAGGATTGTTTTTGTGCAGAAAGGAGTCAGTTCTTGCATAAAAACAATTGCCCCGTAACACAGACACCCAGGCACCATGGTGCAAGGGTGCCTGCATTGGTGCATGGCAGCCTATTGTGCACCAGCACAGGGGGAAAGGACAGGAATGCGACTTATTTTGTAGAAACAGCGCTTTCCTGCCCTTTGCTTTTACGCAGGGCAGCACTGCAAGAAGGCTTGGGGTGCTGCACTGTGTCAAAAGATTGTAAATATGTCCCACAATCTCCAACATGTCTTGCTCATACATTTATCCAAATTCAATCTTTAAAACTCTCAAATACCCATACAGACACACTAAGACAACAAATAGCCTCAGGAACTCTACGATGGGTCAAGACATGAGGTTCCCTATTGCAATGTAGAAGACTGAGTCATAAATATAATGTAAAACTGATTTCATGAAGATTCAAGATTGAGTGTGGCTTCCCTCTCTGCTAGTCAATTGTAACTCCAGAGGATAGACAGACCTTCATAACTCCAGAGAATGGAACGTCACTGCTCAACTACACACACAATAGAACATAGCCAGAAAACATTCCAATTCTATTAAAGAGCGACATTACCACATAAGTGATACAATATTAAGTAAGTGTAGACCATTAGAAGAACACGTATCAGAAGTACAAGCATTGGACACAACAACAAAAATAACTGAAATATAAAGAATACAGAAATTCTTCTCACAAACTCTTGAAAATAGCTTAGAGCTCTTCTTTGTCTTTGTGCCCTTTCGATCTAGAAAACATATTCCCACTTTCCACCTTCTCTTGGACAGTTTAACCAGCTTCACAGTCACCAGAAGGAGATGGACCAGAGCCAGACAGAGATGGAACAGTTGAATCTTCCACATTATCCATTTCTATAAAGCCACTGCATACATCATTCCTCTCAACATTCCTGAACTTGCTCTCTTGCGATCCATACTTAACAGCTTTCCTAAGATTTCACTTTTCACCATTTGTCAGCACCACATACCAGGGATGTACTTCCTTTACTTCAAAGGGGCAACGGAACTAACTTTTCACCACATGACCTGACTTGACTTTAACCCAGTCACCTGGTACAGTCTTCTTTTTGAGTTAATTCCTACCATCCAAAGACCCTGATCCATTCCTGCCACTACATTTGGTGACCCCATCTGTCAAGGTTCTTGCATTCATAATCAACTCCTTCATCCAGCACAGCATAAGTTTCTACCCCTCATCAAATAGAAAGATGAAGTATTCGCAGACAAATGTTCTGTAGTGTTATATGTCCAGCCTAAGTCAAATATAATTTTTTTAACATTCAGCTTGTTAGCCAGTGCTAACTGATTGGCACCTTTGACCATACGGTTCGTCCTTTCAACAATTCATTTAGCTTGAGGATTGTACAGAGCTGTACATGAATGTCTAACATCACATGATGACAAAAATTCTCTCATCTCATGAGAAGTCAACTTAAGTACATTATCTGTAATGAGACACACAGGAAACCCCTCATCCTTAAAAAGTTTCGACAAGATACTTTTCGTGGATGCAATAGACATTTCTGATACAAGTTTCACTGCTACTCACCTAGATTGCACATCAACCAAGACAAGGGCAAACCTAATCTCAATTTAACCCCAAACATGGGACTAATAAATTCCACACACACTGTGCCAAACTTGACAAGGGTCATGTAGAGTATCTAAATCTGTCTGACAATCAACTTTCAATCTCTTTCTCCCGGTGGTAAAGACTGGCGCATTACAAGTTCGACAGTTTGGCCGAAGACGGTGAGCTCCTCCGGGCCAGCAGCATGCCTAAAACCACAAGCCGTATAAGGAGGCAGCAAACCACAAGGCTTTTTGCGGGAGTCGCCCCCCCCATGAAAACCCTGGCGGTAATGTAGCTGGTGACAGGAATCCCCATTCCTGTCACCGGCACACGCATCCCCAAACGTCCACAACTTGCAGACACACACACCCACACTTGCAGACACACACCTCCACCCGATCGCATACATCCAGACACCCCACCCAACCGTACGCATACATCCAGTCACTGCCTCCCAACTGCACACATACATCCAGTCACTGCCTCCCAACTGCACGCATACATCCAGGCATCCCACCCAACCTCACGCATTCATACAGACACCCCCACATAATTTTACGCATACATACAGACACCCCCACCCAACCACACACCTTCATCCAGACACCCCCACTCACTCGCACACAGACACGCACCCCCACCCAACCGAACACAAACAGACACGCACTCCCACTCGCTCGTACACAGACAGGCACCCTCACTCTCTCGAATGCATATGAACCCCCCTCAGCATTCATACACACCCCCACCCTCTGCATACATTCACACACACCTTCCACATTCATACACACCCCTAAGCTCTGCATACATTCACACACACAGACCCCCTCTGCATTCATACGCACCCCCACTCCCATGCTCTGTATAAATTCACACACACACCACCATAAACGTATACAGTCATACACACACACCCATTCTGACACACACACATATATATGCACACACCACATACATGCACCTACCACATACACCCCCTTCCGGTCGGTCCACCTACCTGTCCGGGCAGCACAGCAGCCCATGTCAAGGTGGTCGTCCGGGAGGGGATGGATGTCGGTGGTTCCACAACCAATGCTGCACCACTGTGCAAGGACCGCTGTGCCATATTACTGCTTGCAATATGGTGACGGATACTTCCGACATGGCAGTGCTGGAGGTGGACCCATCTTTTACCCACCATCGGTCAGGCTGACGGTGTCGGATTTCCGCCTGTTTATGGGTGGAAATCAGTTGGTGCCTCGTAATACGGCGGTCTTTGGATCGCCAACATTGGTGGTCTTTTGGCGCCCACTTCGACAGCGGTCTTGGCAAAAGACCGCCAAAGTTGAAATTAAGGCCTATGTTTTAGAAGCAAAATCTTTACAAACTTGTAGTAGTACTCAAACCAAAAAAGGGTCTCAGTTGTTTTTTGTCCCAGGGGTTCAGGTGCCAACTTATTTGCAGCTAGTAAGTCCTTCTTAGGTTTAATCCCATCAGCTGACAACGTGTGTCCAAGACATTCAATTTCATTCAACAAGAAAACACATTTCTCTTTCTTGAACATCAACCCTCAATTTGAAATTTTATCTAGAACCTTTTTTAATGCAAGCTTGTGACTCTTCACACTGTTCCCAAAAACCAAACTGTCATCCTGAAAATAGATTATATTATATAAGCCTCTGAACACCTCAGTCATAACCCTTTGTAAGACAGTGGCTGTCGATGACAAACCAAAAATTGAAAAGTGTTCATAGTTATGAATGTTGTCTGTAGGAAAGTCCTCCTTTTTGCTCTGGTCACCAGCACACTTTTTGGACAGGTACTAGTGGTTACTGACTCTTGGCTGTGCCCTGGGTACTGCTTACCAGTCCCAGGGCCAGTGCTATGTGTAAAGTGGATATGCAAATTAGGCAAATTATAATTGGCAAAGTTAACCTACCTATAAGTCCCTAGTATATGGTAGGGCATGGAGGTTTAGGGACCCCAGCATAGTTAATGCCCCCATAAGTGCACTGCTGCAGTGCCCAGTGTCATTAAAGTTACATGCAAATTCGGCTTTGGAATTAAAAGTAGTTCCAAAGTCTTAAACTACCTTATTTTTACATATAAGTCACCCCTAAGGTGTGCCCTATGTGCCCCTAGGGCTGGGTGCCATGTAACTATAAGCAGGGACCTTATAAAAATAGTTTCATAAGCCCTGGTGAGGTAAAACAGCCCAATTTGTTTTTCCCTCATTGTAGTGAATGGCCTCCATAGGCTAGAATAGGGAGACTTTAATTTAATTTTAAATGTCCCCTTAAATGACAGATACCAAGAATTTGGTATCAAATTAATTGTTATAATAAATCCCACAACTTCCAGTTGTGGGATTTAATATAACTTGTTCAGGTAAAGAGTTTTAAACTTTACCAGAAAAGTTGCCAACTTCAGCCCTGCAGTGTTTTTGCTGCTATGCTCTGATTGGCCAGCCTCTGGCAGCCTGGCCAGGCTGATTGATGAGGTGTGAAGTGGCCTGGCTTCACACAAAGAGATGTGCCTTTGGGAGGAGATCTCCCCTCAGCAGATGGTGAGGCAGGAAGTTGGGAGGGCTGCCAAACTGGTCTTCAAAGGCAGAGAAGGACATTTGGAGCAGTCCAGCAACACTCCCACATCCTGCAAACCCAGACAATTAGGTGCCCCCTTGATTAGATTAGGAGAGGGCAGGAGAGGGGTGTGTTTAGGATTTTTAGCCACACCAGTGGGTGGGCTCAGCCAGATGTAACCTCCAAAAATCACTTTCCGCCATGATGGATTTTTGAGGAATGTTGCCTTCTGGTATTGATTTTAGCCACACTTCCCAGGAAGTGGTCATCATAGGGGGAAGGACCCTGCACCTGATTGGAGAACCAGGACCCCCCTGTTTTTCACCCAGGAGCAAGGATAAAACTGGCAGACCTGCACCCATACCTCAGATCCCCATCAGATTCCAACAAGGAAGAACCACAGGAGAAGAAGGACTGCCCTGCTGGACCCCTGGCCTGCACCTGGACCCTGCACTCTGAACGACTGCACCAGCTGCACACTTGGGCTTCACCACAAGAAGGTCTTTGCCTGGCTTCAACTGGTTCAAGGAGGGACTCCCTGTTTGCTACAGGTGAAAAATTGCTAACCAGAGTCCCCTGCACCAACTCCTGAAGAAATCAACCAGCTGACCACTGTCCAGTGGCCAAAAAGGAGTTTGCGCCAGGTGCATTCTGGGAGTTGTAGTCCACACCCGCAAGGATCATCTCAGAGCTTCTGGAACCTTGGAGTGAGCTGTGGACCCCAAAAGAACCTTAAAAGAACATCTGGAAGAAGATCCAGAAGTTTTGAGAAGTTTGGAGAACTTTTGAAAAAAAAGCTCCATAGAGGGACCGACCCGCCACGGCAACTCTAGCCGGCTTGCCTCAACCGCGACCCGGCCTGATTTGCAGGTTCGTCCCAGTGAAGAAAATCTCCAAAAAAGAGACTAAGTCAGAACGTAGAAAGTTGACCTTGACCTCCCAGCCAGCGTTTCCGAGGAGGGCTCCAAGGACGTCGGATCAAGATCCAGGTTTGCCCCAGTCGAAGGATTTTCACCTCGAAAAAACGACTAAGTCCGATGGTAAAAGTCTCCAACGCGGGCTCTCGCGACGCGTATCTGGAGAAGAGTTCCAGCAGGTCCGACTGGACTGGCAGGTTCGTCCCGCTGAAGAAAATCTTCAGAAAACAACTAAGTCCGAAGTTAAACCTTTGACCGAGGCCTCCCGTGGGCTGTAGCCGAGCCGGGCTCCATCGCGGTTGGCCTTAAACTTTGACTTTGCCCCGGTCGAGGTGCGACCAGATGACCAGATTGGCGCGTTTTGTTTCTAGGCGCTAGAAAACAATAATTCTTTAAAAAATCATATCTCCTGTTCCCCTTATCCAATTGTATTCATTTTTGTGTCATTTTAAAGATAAAAATAGAATCTATTTTTATAAATTGGTTTTGGATTTTTAAACTATTTCCTGCGTTTTACTTAATTACTGTTTTGTGATATTTGAATGCTTTACATTCTGGGGGTCATTACAACATTGGCGGTAAAAGCTGCTTACCGCCGTGCAGAAGACCGCCAACACACCGCCGCGGAATTCCGCCACAGCTATTATAACCCACATCTCGGAATCTGACAAAATTCAGACACCCACACAAGTCCGCCACACCAAAGGTCAGTGATAAACTGGCGAAAACAAAACTGACACCGTCACGCCAACAGAAATACGCCCACACTATCACGACACACAAATCCACGTAGCGGTCTTTCAACCGCGGTATTCTATTGGCGGTACACACCGCCGCGCTCAAAATACACACACTATTACAAAACACAGCCACATTGGACAATTCAAAAGACACACACCTGATACACATACACACACCACTCCCACACACCCAATACTATATAAAACACACACCCACATCACCCACAAACCCCTACTACCAAAAATTCTGAAAGAAGCACAGAGAGAGACACCACCAGCAAGTACAACAGCATCCACAGGCACATAACACCATCATCCACACAACTTCCACGCACCTCACACAACACACCACTACATATCACCACACTTATCACCACACACACCACCCCACACATCACCTACACCACCCCAGGGCACGGCAAAGACAGCCCAGGTTCTCGGAGGAGGAGCTCAGGGTCATGGTGGAGGAAATCATACGGGTAGAGCCACAGCTATTTGGATCACAGGTGCAGCACACCTCAATTGCAAGGAAGATGGAGCTATGGCGAAGAATAGTCGACAGGGTCAACGCTGTGGGACAACACCCAAGAAATTGGGAGGACATCAGGAAAAGGTGGAACGACCTACGGGGGAAGGCGCGTTCCGTGGTCTCAAGACACCACCTGGCGGTTCAGCGGACTGGCGGCGGACCCCCACCTCCTTACCCACAACTAACAACATGGGAGGAGCAGGTCTTGGCGATTCTGCATCCTGAGGGCCTCGCAGGAGTTGGTGGAGGAATGGACTCTGGTAAGTCAAATCTTAATTATTACATCCCCCACCCTACCTGCATGCTATCACATACCCCCACCCTCGTCCTCACCCCTATCACTCCAACTCCTCACAAATGTACCAATATCACAAACCACCCATCCCAACACCAAGCCCTGCATGCAACAACAAAGCATGGACACCCATCAATAAAGCATGCCCACTGCACATACCCATACACCCCCCTAAACCATCATCACACAAGCTCCCACACAGGAATGCCAGCACTGGGGTACACGGTCACCCACCCATTGCACACCATGACACACACAGATGCAATAATCATGCCTTTACACCCCTGCAGGAGCACTACCCAACATCACTAGACAGGAGGGTCCAGACATGTCCACTCCACCCACAGAAGAGGCCCACAGTGATGACAGCACCTCTGTCCAACTGGATCTAGATGACCAGCCCGGACCATCGGGGGCCTCGGGACAGTCAGTTCCCCTCACACAGGCACAGGCCACCACAGACCTTCCCCCCTCTGGAAACACCAGCACAGCACCCACCCAGCGGGCCCATACCTCCGACCCCAGGACACGTCAATCAGCTGTGTGTCCACCACTACAGGGAACCCAGGATAACCCACCACCCCAACAACAGGGACCTGGGGGCAGTGGCAGTGGGCACACGGTCCAGGGGACGGAGGCCCAGGAACACAGGGGAACTGGGAGGGCTGCTGTGCGACAGCGGCGGACAGTCCCAGGGAACCCACTCTCCACAAGGCCCTCTCCTTCATCGCGGGAGCATACCACCACTCCCAGGAGACGATGGCAATGGTACTGGCCAAGTTTCAGGAGACCCAGCGCATGCAGGAGGAACAGTATATGGGCACGATGTCAAGACCCCCGCCAAGAAATGAGACCACCCTGATTGTCATCCCACTGTCCCACTTTGTCACCCTGTCCATAATGAAACTGCCCCAGCTCCACTTCCTATGCCCATATGGGCAATGCACCTGTGAGACTAATAGACTGGACTCTGCCGTGGACATTCCTCCACCATCACACCTCGCCATTTAACTTCCCCCTCCAATATTTTGCATTTAAATAAACACACCTAAAGCACAAAATGATCTGGAGTCTGTCTGTGATTTCGAAATAGTGTATTTGCAATTACAGTGACCAAATGTTCTTGAAAATGTAATGTCAACATACCTATGTAACACAGCTCTAGTCCATGAGGAATCTAAGCGGATGACACACGTTGGGACCCACATCTGTGAAACCGTAAGGGAAAGTGACAACTCAGTGACCATACACTGGGTGAAAACGACAGACAGTAGAGAGGTAGTAGTGTAAAAGTACATGTAGTAGGCTGGAATGTATTCTCACCTGTGTTTCACTGGAAATATTGTTGGATCACTGAGTCCCTGTTCTGCATGTCTTCTTCCTCTGCTTCATCCTCATCACTGTCCACAGGCTCCACAGCTGCCAAATCACCGCCATCTGGACCATCCTCCTGCAGAAAAGGCACCTGTCATTGCAAAGCCAAGTTGTGAAGCATACAGCAGGCCACGATGATCTGGCACACCTTCTTTGGTGAGTAGAATAGGGATCCACCTGTCATGTGGAGGCACCTGAACCTGGCCTTCAGGAGGCCGGAGGTCCGCTCGATCACCCTCCTATTTCGCCCATGGGCCTCATTGTAGTGTTCCTCTGCCCTGGTCCTGGGATTCCTCACTGGGGTCAGTAGCCATGACAGGTTGGGGTACCCAGAGTTACCTGCAAATGGCAAGGGACAACTGTTAGACACACACTAACCTGTAGGGATAACCCCAGACAACCATTCCCACTGTCTTGCTTCCATGGGCTCACCTAATAGCCACACACAGTGCCTCTGGAGTTGACCCATCACATAAGGGATGCTGCTATTCCGCAGGATGTAGGCGTCATGCACTGAGCCAGGGAACATGGCATTCACATGGGAGATGTACTGGTCGGCCAAACATACCATCTGTACATTCATGGAATGATAACTCTTCCGGTTTCTGTACACCTGTTCACTCCTGTGGGGGGGGACCAAAGCCACATGGGTCCCATCAATGGCACCTATGATGTTGGGGATATGTCCAAGGGCATAGAAGTCACCTTTCCCTGTAGGCAAATCCTCCACCTGAGGGAAAACAATGTAGCTCCGCATGTGTTTCAGCAGGGCAGACAACACTCTGGACAATACGTTGGAAAACATAGGCTAGGACATCCCGGATGCCATGTCCACAGTTGTTTGAAAAGACCCACTTGCAAGGAAATGGAGCACTGATAGCACCTGCACTTGAGGGGGGATTCCTGTGGGATGGTGGATTGCTGACATCAGGTCTGGCTCCAGCTGGGTACGCAGTTCCTGGATTGTGGCACAGTCAAACCTGTAGGTGATGATCAAATGTCTTTCCTCCATTGTCGGTCGGTACACTGGAGGATTCTGCCATCTCCTCACATGTCCCAGCAGACGGTGCCTATGAAGGACAACAGCGACCACAGAGTCAAACAACTCAGAGGTACGTACTCACAGTGTGTTGAGACTAGGCCTAGGTATGTGTGACGCAGTTGGAAATTAGGCCATGTGGGCCCCTGAAATGGCGGCTGCCTGACCTGTAAAGTGGGACAATGGGATGTGAGGTAACTGCGCTGGCGTTGTACACCGTTGCGGTAGGCGGTCGGAGACCGCGGCGCAATGCTGCATTGGTTAACATTGGACCCTATGGGTCCCAGGAGCCAATGACGATGTACGCCGGCAGTGATGATATGCACCGCCGCGGACGTGACCGCCATTTTCTACCTGTTCAATCACTCGATACCTGATCTTCGAAAGGAGAGGACGTACACTGCAAGTGCTGCTGTGACCTTGGTCTGGAAGAGACAATGGCTCGTGCGTCTGGGGAAAGGGCCACTGCCTTCACATCGGAGGCGTTGGAGAAGCTCGTTGAGGGAGTCCTCCCCCAGTACACGCTACTCTACGGTCCTCCAGACAAACAGGTAAGTACACTGGGAGCATGTTGTATGGGCTATGCCTGTGTGGAGAGGGCTGGATGTAAGAAGGAAGGGGGCAGAGTTCTGCGTGCATGAAAGACGGTGGGTGCATGTGCCACATGGCAAGGGTAGGGATGGGGGCCACGCACTTTGACGGTGCAGTTGGTAATGACTTCTCTTCTTCACCTGTACATTTCATGTAGGTCAGCGCCCACCAGAAGAAAGATATTTGGCGTGCCATCGCCAAGGACCTCCGGACCCTGGGGGTCTACCACAGACGGAGCACCCACTGCCGGAAAAGATGGGAGGACATTCGCCGCTGGAACAAGAAGACGGCGGAGGCTCAGCTGGGGATGGCCTCCCAACGTGGGAGGGGTGCCCGTCGAACCATGACCCCCCCTGATGTTCAGGATCCTGGCGGTGGCCTACCCGGAGTTGGATGGGCGCTTGAGGGCCCTCTCATTCAGCTGACTTTGCATGCAGTGGAGTTGTCTGGGTGGGGAGGAGGGCTTTGGGTTTCCCTAGGCCAGGGCGAGTTCCGTCAGCTAGGCCCCTCCATAAGGCATGGCCCTGTGGCCCCCCACCCCACCTCTGTAGAGTGCCAAGTACAGCTATTCATGCCCCTGTGTCATCTATGTGTGCAGATGTCGTCCATAGCCTTGTAGGCCATTTCCCAGGAATTGCACTGTAGAGCCCAAGAGCGCGGCGTAGTGCAGGGGGCTTCTGTGTCTGTCTTGTCCGCCAACGGTAGCGGTAATCCATGCGCTCAACATGTCTTTATTCTGTTCCCCCCCCCCATTTTTGTGGTTTCCCTGTTCTTATGTGCATTAGCATCATCAGGCGGAGGAGCAGTGGCACTGGAGCACGAGGGAGCTGCATCCCACATGCCCATGGAGGGCCACACTACAGACTCAGAATCCACCAGTGGGACGGAGGGCGACGGGAGCTCCACAGCAGGGACAGGAGCTGACACCAGCGACACGGACTCGTCCTCTGATGGGAGCTCCCTTGTGGTGGCGGCAACATCTGTGCCCCCCGCATCTACAGGTACAGCTGCCACCCCCTTACCAGCATCGCCCTCCCAGCAGCCCCTCAGCCTTCGCCCCTTGCCCGCTCACCCAGGAGGGTGGGCATCACCTTCGCCCCAGGCACCTCAGGCCCTGCCCCAGTCACCCCAGCTGCCCTCAGTGAGGAAGCCATTGACCTCCTCAGGTCCCTCACTGTTGGGCAGTCTACCATTTTGAATGGCATCCAGGGTGTAGAAAGGCATTTGCAACAAACTAATGCATTCCTGGAGGGCATTCATTCTGGTCAGGCGGCCCTTCACCGAGCCTTTCAAACTCTGGCCTCAGCACTGATGGCAGCCATTGTCCCTGTGTCTAGCCTCCCCCCCTCCAACTTCCTCCACCCAGACCCAATTCCCTGTACCTCTGCCTATCCCAAGCACACCATCAGACCAGCCTGCACACACCTCACCACACAAGGGAAGCTCAGGCAAACATAAGCATCACACATCCCACAGGCACTCACGCAAGCATCTCACACATGCAGACACACCAACATCAACTGCCTCCACTGTGTCCCCCTCCTCTTCGTCTCCCTCCTCCCTCCCAGTCTCATCTACACACACACACCTGCTGCACTACCTCTACAGCCACTACGTCCCTCACCAGCACATCCACCAGCACACCCCGCTCACGTGCAGTCACCACCCCCACTACAATTCACACGTCCCCTGTGTCCTCTCCCAGTGTGTCTGTGACGCCCCCTCCCAAGATACACAGATGCAGGCACACACCCACCCGACAGCCATCCACCTCAAGACAGCCTCCAGCGCATGCACCTGCACCCAAAGTCACCAAACCTACACCTCCTACTACCACCACCTCTTCCTCCACTCCCAAACCTCCTTCAGCTACCCATCCCAGTGTGTCCAAAAAACTTTTCCTGTCCAGCCTTGACCTTTTTCCGACACCTCCCCCACCCCGTTCATCTCATAGGTCCCGAACTAGCACCTCAGCCACAACATCTCCGGGACCAGTGGTGCCTGTAGTCACAGGTATGTAGAGTGCACGGGCCACCAGGACAGCCAGTGTGGCACGGAGCCACAGCACAGCCAGTCCCCCCCCTGTGAAGCATCAGAAGTTGGCCAGTGCCCAGCGGGAGAGGGGGAAAGACTCCAGCCACCAAAGCCGCTTCCAGGGGTCCCGGTGGGAGTGTGGACTCAGCTGTGACACCTCCCAAGGTGGGGAAGGGCCACAAGAAACCTGGCAAGTCTGGGAAGAGCAGCACGGTGGAGAAGACCGCCATCTTCCCCACTGCCCAGGAGGGCCCCGCCAGCCCCATCCCAGCCTCCCAGGAGGGCCCCGGCAGCCCCAGCCCAGCTGCCCAGGAGGGCCCCGCCAGCCCCATCCCAGCTGCCCAGGAAGCCACTGCCAGCCCCATCCCAGCTGCCCAGGAGGGACCCGCCAGCCCCATCCCAGCTGCCCTGGAGGGCCCCACCAGCCCCATCCCAGCTGCCCAGGAGGGCCCCACCAGCCCCAGCCCAGCTGCCCAATAGGGCCCGCCAGCCCCAGCCCAACTGCCCAGGAGGCCACTGCCAGCCCATCCCAGCTGCCCAGGAGGGCCCCGCCAGCCCCATCCCAGCTGCCCAGGAGTGCCCCGCCAGCCCCATCCCAGCTGCCCAGGAGGGCCCCGCCAGCCCCAGCCCAGCTGCCCAATAGGGCCCCGCCAGCCCCAGCCCAGCTGGGCCATGAAGCACCGCCAACTCAAGCACTGCTGAACAGGGCACCGCCAAATCAAGCACCGCTGAACAGGGCACCGCCAAATCAAGCACAGCTGAACAGGGCACCGCCAACTCAAGCACCACTGCACAGGGCACCGCCAACTCAAGCACCGCTGAACAGGGCACCGCCAACTCAAGCACCACTGAACAGGGCAAGCACCGCTGAACAGGGCAAGCACCTCTGAACAGGGCACCACCAAATCAAGCACCACTGAACAGGGCACCGCCAACTCAAGCACCGTTGCACAGGGCACCGCCAACTCAAGCACCACTGAACAGGGCAAGCACTGCTGAACAGGGCACCGCCAACTCAAGCACCGCTGCACAGGACACCGCCAAATCAAGCACCGCTGAACAGTGCACCACCAACTCAAGCACCGCTGCATAGGGCACCGCCAAATCAAGCACCGTTGAACAGGGCACCGCCAACTCAAGCACCGCCGAACAGGGCACCGCCAACTCAAGCACCGCTGCACAGGGCACCGCTAACTCAAGCACCGCTGCACAGGGCACCGCCAAATCAAGCACCGCTGAACAGGGCACTGCCAACTCAAGCACCTCTGCACAGGGCACCGCCAAATCAAGCACCGCTAAACTGGACACCGCCAACTCAAGCACCGATGCACAGGGCACCGCCAACTCAAGCACCGCTGAACAGGGCGCCCAGGAGGGCCCCGCCAGCCCCATCCCAGCTGCCCAGGAGGGCCCCGCCAGCCCCAACCCAGCTGCCCAATAGGGCCCCGCCAGCCCCAGCCCAGCTGGGCCATGAAGCACCGCCAACTCAAGCACCGCTGAACAAGGCACCGCCAAATCAAGCACTGCTGAACAGGGCACCGCCAACTCAAGCACCACTGCACAGGGCACCGCCAACTCAAGCACCGTTGAACAGGGCACCGCCAACTCAAGCACCACTGAACAGGGCAAGCACCGCTGAACAGGGCACCGCCAAATCAAGCACCGCTGAACAGGGCAGCGCCAACTCAAGCACCGTTGCACAGGGCACCGCCAACTCAACCACCGCTGAACAGGGCAAGCACCGCAGAACAGGGCACCGCCAACTCAAGCACCACTGAACAGGGCACCGCCAACTCAAGCACCTCTGCACAGGACACCGCCAAATCAAGCACCGCTGAACAGTGCACCGCCAACTCAAGCACCGCTGCACAGGGCACCGCCAAATCAAGCACAGTTGAACAGGGCACCGCCAACTCAAGCACCGCTGCACTGGGCACCGCCAACTCAAGCACCGCTGCACAGGGCACCGCTGCATCAAGCACCGCTGAACAGGGCACCGCCAACTCAAGCACCACTGCACAGGGCACCGCCAAATCAAGCACCGCTGAACTGGGCACCGCCAACTCAAGCACCGCTGCACAGGGCACCGCCAAATCAAGCACCGCTGAACAGGGCACCGCCAACTCAAGCACCGCTAGCCCATGAGCGGCAGGGGCACTGACGCAACTGGGACCGTCACGGGTGAGTGATGCACTCTGGGCACCAGTCCCCCTCCAGAACCAGTGGAGACATGCATCCACTACCTCTGTCCTTCACAGGATGAAGCACTCTGGGCACCAGTCCCCCTCCAGAACCAGTGGAGACATGCATCCACTAACTCTGTCTTTCACAGGATGAAGCACTCTGGGCACGAGTCCCCCTCCAGAACCAGTGGAGACATGCATCCACTACCTCTGTCCTTCACAGGATGAAGCACTCTGGGCACCAGTCCCCCTCCGGAACCAGTGGAGACTGTTATCCACTTGAGAGACTGTGGCTTTGCACTCCCCAGGATAATACAGTGGGCAAACCACCCACTGTAGAGACTTGAGAGACTGTGGCTTTGCACTCCCCAGGATAATGCAGTGGGCAAACCACCCACTGGAGACACTTGAGAGACTGTGGCTTTGCACTCCCCAGGATTGAACAGTGGGCACTGAGCCCCCTTGGCGTTGTGCACTCATCCGGCTGAGGTGCCCCCCTTTCCCTTCCCCCTGAGGTGCCTGTTGTATTTCTATCTGATGCCCCTGCAGTGTTCTCTCTATTTCGATCTGGTATTGAGTGTGGGCCTCGCCCATGCATTTTGGGCCCAGTGGACCACGGACTATAAATGGTGCAATACCTGGACTACTATTCTTGGTGTATATTTTGTTAATAGTGTATATATGTATATTTTTGCGTACTGGATTTTAATATATTACAATGGTTACACTCATTTCCTTTTGTCTTTGCATTCTTCCGGGGGGGTTGGGGGGTGTCACTATAATACGTATTATAGATATGTATTAGTGTGTGTGTTCTAGTGGGTGAGGGTAGGGTGGGGGTGTTGCGTGTGTGTGTCCCTGTTTTTTGCCTCCCCCTCCCCTGTGTCGTAGGTGCAGTACTCACCGTGGTCTTCGCCACCGGCGTTCGTGCTCCTGGTACAGGAGCAGGAAGACTATCGCAGGTAGGATTTGGAGTTCTGGGTCCATGATGTCCTCGTTCCTCCTGGAGTGTGTAGAGGTTAGTGTTTTCCCTTCTAAGTTCCTGTTTCCGCCGTGTTTTTATCCGTGTGAATCCGCCCCGGAAAAGGTGGCGGATTGGCCTGTCATAATAGTGTGGGCGGTACATTGTCTTCCGCCTGTCTGTTGGCGGTCTTTGTTGGCGGTTTCCGCCACGGTCGTAAT
Organism: Pleurodeles waltl; assembly: GCF_031143425.1. Taxonomy (NCBI): domain Eukaryota; kingdom Metazoa; phylum Chordata; class Amphibia; order Caudata; family Salamandridae; genus Pleurodeles; species Pleurodeles waltl. The sequence goes on along the minus strand of NC_090442.1, from coordinate 315,261,705 downwards.
TGCAAACAATTTTCCGCCGGCCTGTTGCCGGTCTTACCGCCACTTTAACACCGTCTGCCAGAGTTGTAATGACCACCTCTGTCTCCTAAGTTAAGCCTTGTCGCTCATTGCCAAGCTACCAATGGTTGAGCTGGGTTTAATTTACTGAGACCTAACTGGACCTAAGTGGAGGTTAGTGGCCTATTGCTAAGTGTAGGTATCTACCTGCCCTTACCAATAACCCATTTTCCAACACTGAAAAAGGCTTGGAATCTTCATTAAGGCAAACCAGATGATAGGTATGTTTTAAATCTAACTTTGATAAAAAAAATATTCTCTTGAGCATCAAAATGAATTCATTTATGTTGGGAAAAGGAAAACTGTCTGTCACCCTATTCTGATTCAAAACTTCTCATGTCCACGCAAAGTCTAAGCTTCCCATCCTTTTTCTCTGTGATAACTACTGGAGAAATCCAACTTGACATCTCCACAAGTTCTATCACACCACTCTCCAACACCTCATCCAGCTTTTTCCTTACTTTATCCATAACCAGAATGGGTACCCTCATGACCTTATGTTGGACTGGTACCACCTCTTGCTTCAGTCTTATCCAATGGACATATCAGCTCCACTATCTCTTCCCTAAAAATGCTCCTGGGTCCTCTGATTATATCATCTAATGTGACTTCTTCTACCATCATGACTTTATTGGGAGCACATAGATGTATTATGATGTGTTAATCATACTGATGAAACCATCCAAGAATAGGTAGACCTGATTCTATCCACATATCACATTTCATACATGTACCTCTGAATTCAATGTCTGTAAACATATAGCCAATAATATCTATCTTTTCACCTTGATATTCACCAGGAATTATATCTTTGGGAAGTAACCTCACTTGCAGCCACCCTACAAAAAGCACATTTTTGGGGTATAATGGCGTATAACGACCTGAATCCACCATTAACTCTACTTGATTTCCTCTAATGACAAATCGTGCCTTCTGTCTATTTTTCTTACCTGAGCAATGTCACCACCATCTATGCACAATATTCTATCTACACCTACACTCATGGTATCAAGAATGACTTCTTCTGACAACGCCACCACTTTCCCCTTCGCTGAATCATGAAACATCCTGAGAAAATATCCTATATGTCCATATTTCCTACATTCCCTTCCTCTTGCAAAACAATTTTTTGCCTCTGTAAAATGACGGTAATTACCACAAATTTCACAAACCTTACATGTTGGCCTTTTTTTGGGCACCCCTTTCCAGGACTTACCACAAGCAAAAGTGGCTGCAGCTACTTTACTTGTTACCCTTTTTACTGACGACACAACACTACCTCACCTCACATCTCTCTTATCCATTTCCCGCATGCAATATTCTGACTCTTCCACAATGTTTTCTACTTCAATAGAATCCTCCAATGAAGAATTTTAGCAGCCCACAGTCGTTCCCCAATAATTTTGTCCCTCATGGATCCAAACTGCCATTTTATCAACAACTCAACAATTCCCGTAGTCTAGATATAAAGTCATACGTTGATTCTCCAGGCCTCTGTTACTGCGTATACAATTTGTGACTCCTCATAACCACATTAATCCCTTTAGCAAATTTCAACTCAAGTTTTGCTTGTGTTTTGTTTTACACATCTATTAGGGATTGACCCTCCTGAAGAGGTAATGCAGGTAAATATTTAAAGACATGTCTTGCTGAAGGCATTCAGAAATAAAGCCCTTTTTTTATGATTGGATGAAAATCCTGTGCATCCGATACCTCACAATAGTTGTTAAACATGTCTACCCACTCTTCCCATTCAATTGGTGGATCTCCAGGTTGGGATAAGAATGGAGGCGGTGTTATCAACAAAGCTTCTATAACACCTATGACCCAGAACAAAATAATACACTCTAAGGTCTGTCCCCAAATATAGCAAAAAGAAAGATTTCATTGAGTTGCACTTTGACTAACGGTCTTTCCTCTAAAACCACAGGATGCATTTTCCTGAAGCAGGAAGCACTACCAGGGTTAAGTTGCAATCAAGGTACTTTTCTCTAATAATGCAGAAGACCAGGTAGCTGTCCACACAACAGGAGCTGCGTGGTGCATTACCAGATGGTGAGTGAATGCACGTTGCACAGCACGAACAGAATCCGTAGATGCTTGTGGTGCATGACAAATATGGCAGAGAGTTCGCCCCCTGCGAAGAAATTTTCTGAAAGCCCGCTTGATTCATGCTAATATAAATGGAAATATGGTGCGTGAGAGCAAAGATCTGGGAAACAGAGTCAACAATCTGTGTGCTACAAACGAATGCTCTGACGATTGGTGCCGCTAGCCTCTGGAGATCCGTTGAAGTCGAACATTGGGTTCAGAGAACCACTCTGCGATTGCTGCAGCCAAAGCAGAAAGAACTGTCAACTTGTTGCCATATTTATGTTGCGATGTAGGAGACTGCGTCTTTAATATATTGTAGAATTGATTTAATCAAGATTGAGCATGGCTTCCTTCTCTACCAGTCCTTTGTAACTCCAGAGGATGGAACGTCACTGCTCAACTACACACACAATAGAACATAGCCAGAAAAAAATCCAATTATCTTAAAGAACGACATTACTTGTAGCTTATCTCAAACAAAGAAATGAGGCAACAACTAAGCTGTGATTTCCACTGCACAGCAGTCCAAGAGATGCAAGTCTTACAACCTCCTCGGACATGAGGCCCTATCACTGTATGTCTGCAAACTGAAAATTACACCATGCAACATTTGTGCATGCAGAACATGTGGTCATAGATGCCTATTCACACAACAGCTAGGGCATGGAACACACAGACTTCCTCCTTCAAAGGGTTTATCCATCATAACGAGGTCTACACATTCAAGGAACAAAACAAAACAAAACAAAAATGGAAAATTTTCCCATACATCACCTTAATTAAAAATAACCTTGCCCAGACTCCAAAATAAAACCTGTCACAACTACACTCATTCACAATGTTCCCAGACATCCACCTAACGTTACTAAACTATACAACACCACAAAGCCTCACACCTTCTCCATTTTCCACAAACAACATACACATCCTACAAAGGGAATACACTGCATCACACATTCACACACAAAAGCACTGGCCAGCACTCCAACACACCCCATTCCCATCACAGTAGATGCCCAAACCAACATGACAATGTGCCAAGTTGGACAATCTATTTCCTCAGCACTCAGTACAATGCCCTCTGGAAACTACACCAGAAAACACTGGGATTTTTTCCAAGCACGCTGATGACAGGCTCTGTTAGATTCATGCTGAAAAGACATGGACATAATACAGCAATCAAACCATAAAGCAGTCCAGCAATACAACCATTGACAGCAGACTACTCCCGCAAGTAAAGAGGTAGTCACTTACAACACACACAAGCTACATCAAACACTACAATTTAAACACATGCCAACCAACTCCATTGCATGCAACTGAATAAACTGCACCAAAAAACAATCATAAACTTGTGACTGTCAACTGCAACGCTCAAGTCCCCTTTTGGTTGCTACTGTGTGTTGTCACAAGACCACTGTCCAATGCCTTAACGAAAGTGCTTGCTGGGGGCATATCTCGTTTAGATACTAAACACTGGGTGCCATAAAATATACAGAATGCCACAGTCAACCTAATTAAAAAATACTGCATGCTCCCCGATGCTGCTCCTTATGTCACTGCCAGCACTGAATGCATTTCAAAGATATGCTTATTGTCAATGAAATTTCCACCACATTCTTACTGTCTCCACAGCTCCATCTCCACAGCCCTTTCCTTATAACACTGTGGGCCTCATTACGAACCTGGCGGTCAGATGACCGCCAGATTCGCGGATGGCAGTCGGACCGCCACCAATGTGGCTGTCCGAGTGACATATTATGACCAGGTCGGTCGTGCCGCGGTCGGATCCCGACGGTCTAGCTGTTGTGGCGGTCCTAATCTGGCAGGGCAGTGCTGCAAACAGCGCTGCCCTGGGGATTACAACCAGGGCAGTAGCACCGCCATGAAAAGGCAGGTGGAGAACGGGTGCACTTGACATGGGCAGTGCAGGGGTCCCCGTTGGACAGCACTATTGCAATGTTCACTAAATTGTGATGGTGCTGGTGCACCATGCAACCTAAAGCATTGCCGCTACGACCCATTTACAATGCTGTAGGCCGTTTTCCGCTAGGCCAATGAGGGGAAACTCAGGTTACCGCCCGCTGACCTACAGGGAAACACGTAATTGGCCCGGTGAGGAGGTAGCCACAATGGCAGCAACCTTCCAGTCGGAAGTTCAGGGGCCCTGTGTGTGTAGAATTGTTCTTAGCTTGGGACTGTTCCCTAAGGACACATCTTCACAGTTTATAACTCCCCTCAGCTGGCTCCTTGTCATTGCCGGAACTTGCCCACCTTCTTCACTGGGCCTTAGATCACAGCGACACCAAGTAGGTCCTGTCAAGGCTCCATCCTTCATCCCTCTCTCCCTATCTCCCAGTTTCCAATACAGACCACATACCATCATTCTATAACATTATTCACTCTTAGCATTCCACACTCAGCATTTTGGATACCAGCTCCCACATACAGGGAAGGGGAACAAACACTGTACTACACCTTCAAGTTTCTTATTTCCAACAATGTAGTTCTATACATTGCTATTGTTTCTTTTCGGACAATTCAAAGCACTAAGACATTCTCACTCAAGATGAATTTCTGTATTTTTGTTCTGTTGAAAAATAAGTATTCTTCAAACTACGTTAAACAAAGGTAAAAATGACTATAAAATTAAAAATGAATTTAACAATCTTAGCTCTCAGCCCGAGTAGCAACCAGCTCCATCATAAGCCTCCAAGGAGCAGGGATAACAATGTACACCCTTTCACGTTGGATCAAGAAGTGTGCCAACATTTCTAGTGCAAAATTGAATATTTACAATGGTGGGCCTACCCGCCAATGAGTCCACAAGTTGCAACAACATACCTCAGCAATGACGAATCCGTCACGTCCCAATGGGCCATCAGGTACAAAACACCATCGAATGAATGTCTAAGTTGCAATCAAGGACAGGCACATTTTGCCAAGAGATGCATTAGATGGTTATATGACGGAACACCGAATCTTAAACTACTACTAACCTTAACAACGAGGTCGGAACACCGACCTCGTCTTTACTACTAATGATTTTACCACGAATGCCTTAACAACGATATTTCGTTGTAAAGGCATTCCTGATAAAATCATTAGCAATAGGCACCATTCACCCTACATCCCTCACCCCACCCCCCCAACCCCACCCAAAAACCTAAAACCCCCTGACCCCCCACCCACTCCCCAAAACCAAAAACGCCCCACCCCCACAACCCCACCCTAAAATCTAAAACCCCCTGACCCCCCACCCACTCCCCAAAACCAAAAATGCCCCACCCCAAAACCTAAAACACCCTGACCCCCCACCCACTCCCCAAAACCAAAAACGCCCCACCCCCCCAACCCCACCCTAAAACCTAAAACCCCCTGACCTCCCACCCACTCCCCAAAACCAAAAACACCCCACCCCCCCAACCCCACCCTAAAACCTAAAACCCCCGACCCCCCACCCCCTCCCCAAAACCAAAAACGCCCCACCCCCCCAACCCCACCCCAAAACCTAAAACCCCCAACCCCACACCCCCTCCCCAAAACCAAAAACGTCCCACCCCCCAACCCCACCCCAAAACCTAAAACCCCCTGACCCCCACCCCATCCCCAAAACCTAAAACCCCCCACTTACCTGATTCGTCACCTTGTCATCTGCGTCGTCCTCCTCAGCCGACTCCCTTGTTTGTACCTTAACCATGCATGTTCGTTGTTCAGGACATGCGTGGTTAAGGCACAAAATAAGAAGTCGTGGTTAAAGAAAGCGTTGTTCCGCTTTCGTTAACCAGGACTTCGTTATAAAAAATTCGGCATAAAGGTTGTTTACCGCATTAGATCCTTGCTCATGAATTCATGCACGATAACTGTTTCTTCAAAAATCAAGGATCAGTAAATGCCATACACGAGGGTAAATTCTTCACATACACATGTATGAGGGATATTTAGCTAATTAGAAATATTTAGTAAATAGATGACATCTTTACTAAAAAAAAAAAAAACATTATTATTCCCCTGGAGCTGCAACGCAAGAATCTCTCCCTAATATTCAACCCTTCACAAGCCAAAGAAAAAAGTACCAGCACTCACCTCCGCTTTATTCGTCATCAGGAACTGTTTACTTCTCTCCTTTGCCTCCGGCATAATTAGCCGTAGCGGATGATAATGCTTCTGACATTTCAGCTATTTTAGAATCTCCTTTGTTTTGGTCATCTTTGGCCGGTCGCAAGTATGGACCTTGTTGTTTGCTACAATTCTTAGTCTTGTTGTCCATCAGGCAAACAGATGCCAACATTATAATATCTTGCTTCTGTATGGCGAGTTCCACCATCTGTGATGTCACAGAAGGCTCTGCATTATGAAACAGCCCATGACATCACAGAATTACATATACTAAATGAAATCGGGATTTGTTTCAACTATACCTAAAATCAACAGGAACGCAACATTTACGGGAAAAATAATAGAGGCAACATACTTCAACGGGAGATTCAACAAGAGATTCAAAAGGCACGTTTTTGCCCACAGGGTGGGAAAATTATTATTACTTTATAAAAACAACACACGCTATTTTAGTTGAACTGCGCTGGGAGAAATGTATTTTTATGGCCGTTCTGTATGTAATGATACAGATCGCGCTTAAAATAAAAACGGATGCAAATAGCTTTTGCGCCACTTCAATGATGTCGCAATTTAAGTAATAACACTTTTTTTAGATAATCAAGAACGAACTTACATCCAACAAGCATTTGCAAAGCCAAAAGCTCCGTCCTTTCTATATTAAAGCACTGAAACACAGAAATGCTCAAATGACTTGGTGGTAGAAATAGTGTAAGTAATAGGGTTGCCGCTAATGGTAATGGAGGTGGTGGCGATAACAACGGTGGTGGCAGTAATGCTGGTGGTAATGATAGGAAACGTGGTGGTAGTAAAGGTGGTTATGACTTTCACGAAATTCCTGACAAAACCTATAAAAGTCCTGTTGAACTTAAAAATACAAAATTGTTGCTTTCTGTATTTACCAAATATGTGATAATTTAGTTTATTTTTCAAATATACAATAGTCAATCAGGCATTTCTATACGAGCACTGACATTTCTATGTTGAGGGGAGATTAGAAGAAATTTTGTCTTATGTGGGTTCAGTTCAAGATGATGGAGAGTAATGCAGGATTGCAGCTTCTTAGCTGTTCTGCAGATCACATTAATGTTCTCAAGACAATTTTAAGGAATAGTTGCGTGTCATCAATATATAAGTGGAATGAAATGTTTGGTTTGCTAAGGAGAGTGGCCATGTATACTTTGACAGGTGTGAATGAGAGGAAGGAGCCTTGTGGGAATCTTTGTAGAAAAGATCTGGGTATGGATAATTTGTTTGCTTGTTTTATTTGTTATGCGCAGCGGGAAAGGTATGATTCAAGCCAACATAGAACTTAGCTCTCTAGGACCATTAGTTTGAGGATTATTAATAGAGAAGAACAGTTGACTGAGTAAATGCTGCTGACAAATTCAGAAGAACTAAAATTAACAAAAGTGTGATAATTCTGTTTATTTTAATTTTCAAATGTAAAATAGCCCGTCAGGCGTTTCTATACAAGCACTCTTTTGGAGTGGAATGATTTTCAAAAGATCCAAAAGCACGAGGTGAGAGAGTAATACTGATAGGATTGAGCTCAACCTCCCTCCTTGTTCATTTTAAATAATGTGTAACATGGTAAGAGAAAGTTTTTAAGTTCTTTATTGGTGCTAGAGTGTGATAGGTTAGTTCTTATGGCTAGTGGGATAGAGTTCCAGATTTTAGGGAGACTGCAGGAGAAGGATGGGTTCAGAGTACAGGATTCTTTGAAGAGTGGAGTTTCAAGCCAAAGAGAGTCTGAGTTTCAGAGTTCACAGGATCCACCAGAAATAATGAGCTTACAGGCAAGGCAGATTGAGGTCCCTGTGTGTAGAACACTCTGGATAATACAAGCTAGTTTGAATTTGCTTCTAGTTTCTATGGGTAGCTAGTTGGTATGATTTACATGGAAGAGATGTGGACAAAACGTTTGGACACTGAAACCAAGCAGTCTGCAAACTGATTGCCACTCTTAGAGGCGCAAAATGTATTCTGGGTATGCCAGTCAAAAGGCTGTTCCCATATTCTAATATTGTGAAGTCGATATATTAGACTATGGTCTTGAAATATTCAGATGGAATAAAAGGCTTGATTGTTCACAGGAACCTGGTTTGCTAGTGCACGCTCCTTGCTAAGGCACTGATGTCTGTGTAAAGATTTGGGTTCTTCCATACTGTGAAACCCAGGACTTTTGCTGTTTCAAGAGTGGCTGGTTTGTAGCCAACGATGTTTGCTGCCTCTAACCATGTTGGGTCAACAGAATTAGTATTTTGAGGGGAGATAAAAAAAAAAGTCTGCTTCCTGTGGGTTCAGTTTAATACAGAGTAATGTAGTATTGTAGCTTCTTCATTGTTCTCCAAATCACATTAATGTTCTCAAGACTTGAAACTTTCAGGTATAATTATGTCATCAGTATATAAATAAGTGGAATAAAATGTTTGATCTGCTCAAGAGAGCGGACAGGGGTTCCATATATAAGTTGAAAAGTGTGAGTGAGAGGATGGAGTCTTGAGGAAATTTCTGTTCAAAGGATCAGGGTATGGATGATTTGTTTGCTAGTTTTGTTATAAGTGGTTGAAAAGGTATGATCCACACCAACATAGAAGTGTGCGTTCTCATGAGTTCTTAGAGGATTATTGATAGGGAAGCACAGTTGACTGTGTCAAATGCTACTGAAAAGGCCAGTAGAACTAAAAGACAGATTTCGCCGTTGTCTAACAAAGTGAGCCCATGATCAAATATGTGTACGGTTGCAGATTCTGTGTTCTAGCCAGTTAATAATCGGGAATGGTGGTTGTCAGGCAGGTAATTTGCTTTTATGAAGACTTTTAGCCAATTCTACACACACTTTGCCAGGACGTTCACCATGAAAGGCAGTTTGGAAACTGGCCAGAAGTTGTTCAGTCCTTTATGAACAGCATTGGGTTTTTATAAATAGATCTGACCTTCTTTGAGACTGTCCTTGAGTTGTTTATCACCTTTGTCAGGAAAAGAAAGAAAAAGTACTCAGTATTTTGGCTGGATATGGGTACTTAAAGCAATTGGACAGTTTAAGGTTATTGCCCTGAAGGATGCCTATCTTGTTGGTGGTTTGCAGTTTGACTGATCAATTGGCATTGTGTACGTTTTGATTCAAGAGAGAGCTTGATCATTGCAATTTTTTTGTCAAACAATTGAGAGACTTTGTCACAGGCATCTTCGGTGTTTATAGTGACTGGGACAACTTGTGGACTGGTTAGATTTTCAGTGAAATCAAACATTTTTCTTGAGCAATTTTTAGAGGCATTGATTTCTGAACTAATGTAATTAGTTTTGAGCTCCATGATGCGTTTTATTGTATTCTTTGCTAGTGATGGTTAAAATCATTGCTGGGCTGGTGCTTTCTGCAGGGTCACACCAGATTTTGCCCACCTTTGCTGAACCGTTTTTTGTTGGATTTGAGGACTCTGTGCACTTTACTCCAGCTAAAAGTGGTAATGTACCTGTGTTCTCTTCCTCAAACATGGTAAAATTGGTATACATCTGATTGGTACATTTAATTTACTTGCATGCCCATAGTAAATGGTATCCCAAGTACCAAGGCCTATAAATCGAATGGTACTAGTGGTCTGCAGCACTCGTTGTGCCACCCAACAAAGTAGCCTAACAAAACTTGTCTCAGGCCTTCTACTGCCTATAGTGCAGTTTTAAACTGTTATTTCGACCTTGCATAATAAACCTTTTGCTACGCCTAAGCCTTCCTTTTTAATACTAATAAGTCATCCCTAAGGTAGGCCCTGAAGCCTCATTGAGTAGGGTGCATAATATTTAAAAAGTAGGACATGTGGGTTCACGTTTTACCTGTCCTGATAGTGAAAAACTCCTAAAGTCGGTTTTCACTGTAGCAAGGCTATCTTTCCTACAGTCTGACACTGGGTTGGTTATCTTATTGCACCTAATGAATGATAAAGTCAATTTGGGATACATAGAAAAATGCTTCTTCCACTCGTTTGAATTACAATTTAAAATGCTCTTTAATGATAAAGTCAGATTTTAAATTACTATTCTGAATATGCCACTTTTAGAAACTTGGCATTTTTCAGTCAAGTGTACCTTTTTGCCAATATCCAGGATCCTGGGGGTTTCTTTATTGGGGTCTGAAGGTGTTGCCTCCTGTCTGTTTTGTTCTTCACAGGTCCTGACCCCATAATATTTTGATTGAATTTAGCCTGGCCGCAGACAGTGTACGGCTTTTATTACAAAACGTTCAAGCCAAGTTTGTCAGTTTCTGCAGAGTGAGGGTGGACATGAAGGGTGGGGCTAAATGATTGGTGGACACACACACGTTCAGCAGAGCCTCTGAGTGAAGTGCGCATGCTGGCTTGGACAAGTGTCTTGCTGTTCCCAGCCCGACATGCGCACTTGAACCCTATCCTATCTGCACAATGTTAGGAGCCAGCGGGGTTACATTCACAGCTCCCAGGTCTCCTAAGGAGCACTGGGTGCGCATGCCCGAGTCAATCATCACACTGCCATTATGCTGTTTACGAAAATAAGCAGCAAGAGAGCAGTATGTAGATTGGCTCAGAAAAGGCAGGGGTAGGACTGGAGGGCAGAGACGAACAAAGCATGGTCACAACTGCCATTACCAATGTATGACATGGCAGAAGGCAGGTCACGAGTTAGCAAATCGGTCAGGTAAGAATCGTGCCATGTCCAGAAACAGGCTAGTAGTTTTCAAATTCCTTTATTATTTACTTTATGCAGTCAAAAACCAGCCAGGCAGGCAGCCACCCTAGTACTAGATAATTACCACACAAACATGGAGCTCCGAGGACTGGGATATTAATGATGAGCCCGTCTGCAGGACTACAATTGGCGGATGCCTGGCTCGGGGAGATAACATCCGCAAGGTGGCGCCCATAAATTAATAATACCTCATTCGAGTTTTTCCTAATTATAGTATTACACCCACCATCATAAAAAAAAATCTTAAAATGCAAAGTTCGTTTTCCGACGAGATTTAATTCTGAAAAGCATTCGTCAATGCAGAAATGTTATATTATACTAATAATATTTGCTGTCCAGTCCCATGCAGTAATCTCTCCCATTATATTTCCTATAATGAAAGTGTTTGACCTTTACATTCCAGGGAGGATCTGTTCAGGTTAAGTCCTTTCCAGGCCTCATCATGGAAACGCATTCGATTTTATTTTATTATGTAGCGCTGCTCTATCCACGGGGCATTCATGCGCTTTAAAGAAAAATAAATTGGGGGTGGTTTTGAAGTGGGTAGAGAGGTCCAAGATAAGGGGGTAACGGGATGGTGAAGGTCCGTTGTTCAAACAAAAAAATGGCTCATTTGACATCTTTTGGGAATGTAAATTAACCCCTTCGCTGCCAGGCCTTTTCCCCCTCCTGTGCCGAGCCTCTTTTTGGCTATTTGTGGCAGTTCGCGCTTAGGCCTTCATAACTTTTTGTTCACATAAGCTACCCACGCCAAACTTGCGTCCTTTTTTTCCAACATCCTAGGGATTCTAGAGGTACCCAGACTTTGTGGGTTCCCCAGAAGGAGGCCAAGAAATTAGCCAAAATACAGTGAAAATTTCGTTTTTTTTTTTTAAATGGGAAAAAAGGGCTGCAGAAGAAGGCTTCTGTTTTTTTCCCTGAAAACGGCATCAACAAAGGGTTTGCAGAGCTAAAATCACCAGCTTCCCAGCTTTCAGTAACAGGCAGACTTGAATCAGAAAACCCAATTTTTCAACACAATTTTGGCATTTTACTGGGACATACCCCATTTTTACGATTTTTTGTGCTTTTAGCCTCCTTCCAGTCAGTGACAGAAATGGGCGTGAAACCAATGCTGGATCCCAGAAACCGAAACATTTCTGAAAAGTAGACAAAATTCTGAATTCAGCAAGGGGTAATTTGTGTAGCTCCTACAAGGGTTTCCTACAGAAAATAACAACTGAAACCTTTCCTGCAATGTCAGATTTTTGAAAGCAATATACCGTTACGTCTGCTGGACTCTTTTGGTTGCGGTGCTATATAGGGCTTGTAGGTTCATCAAGAACTCTAGGTACCCAGAGCCAATAAATGAGCTGCACCCTGCAGTGGGTCTTCATTCTATACTGGGTATACAGCAATTAATTTGCTGAAATATAAAGAGTGAAAAATAGCTATCAAGAAAACCTTTGTATTTCCAAAATGGGCACAAGATAAGGTGTTGAGGAGCAGTGGTTATTTGCACTTCTCTGAATTCCGGGGTGACCATACTAGCATGTGAATTACAGGGCATTTCTCAAATAGATGTCTTTTTTACACACTCTCTTATATTTGGAAGGAAAAAATGTAGAGAAAGACAAGGGGCAATAACACTTGTTTTGCTAATCTATGTTCCCCCAAGTCTCCCGATAGAAATGATACCTCACTTGTGTGGGTAGGCCCAGCGCCCGCAACAGGAAACGCCCCAAAACGCAACGTGGACACATCACATTTTTTTAAAGAAAAAAGAGGTGTTTTTTGCAAAGTGCCTACCTGTAGATTTTGGCCTCTAGCTCAGCCGGCACCTAGGGAACCCTACCAAACCTGTGCATTTTTGAAAACTAGAGACCTAGGGGAATCCAAGATGGGGTGACTTGTGGGTTTCTGACTAGGTTCTGTTACCCAGAATCCTTTGCAAACCTCAAACTTTGGCTAACAAAACACATTTTCCTCAAATGTTGGTGACAGAAAGTTCTTGAATCAGAGAGGAGCCACAAATTTCCTTCCACCCAGCGTTCCCTCAAGTCTCCCGATAAAAATGATACCTCACTTGGTGGGTAGGCCTAGCGCCCGCGACAGGAAATGCCCCAAAACGCAACGTGGACACATCACATTTTTTGAAAGAAAACAGAGGTGTTTTTTGCAAAGTGCCTACCTGTAGATTTTGGCCTCTAGCTCAGCCGGCACGTAGGGAACCCTACCAAACCTGTGCATTTTTTAAAACTAGAGACCTAGGGGAATCCAAGATGGGGTGACTTGTGGGGCTCTGGCCAGGTTCAGATACACAGAATCCTTTGCAAACGTCAAAAGTTGGCTAAAAAAACACGTTTTCCTCACATTTAGGTGACAGAAAGTTCTGGAATCAGAGAGGAGCCACAAATGTCCTTCCACCCAGCGTTCCCCCAAGTCTACCGATAAAAATTATACCTCACTTGTGTGGGTAGGCCTAGCGCCCATGACAGGAAATGCCCCAAAACACAACGTGGACACATCACATTTTTTGAAAGAAAACAGAGGTGTTTTTTGCAAAGTGCCTACCTGTAGATTTTGGCCTCTAGCTCAGCCGGCACCTAGGGAAACCTACCAAACCTGTGCATTTTTTAAAACTAGAGACCTAGGGGAATCCAAGATGGGGTGACTTGTGGGGCTCTGACCAGGTTCTGTTACCCAGATTCCTTTGCAAACCTCAAAATTTGGCTAAAAAAACACGTTTTCCTCACATTTCGGTGACAGAAAGTTCTGGAATTTGGGAGGAGCCACAAATTTTCTTCCACGCAGCGTTCCCCCAAGTCTCCCGATACAAATGATACCTCACTTGTGTGGGTAGGCCTAGTGCCCATGACAGGAAATGCCCCAAAACACAACGTGGACACATAAAAATTCTTTCAAGAAAACAGAGGTGTTTTTTGCAAAGTGCATACCTGTAGATTTTGGCCTCTAGTTCAGCCGGGCACCTAGGGAAACCTACCAAACCTGTACATTTTTGAAAACTAGAGACCTAGAGGAATCCAAGATGGGGTGACTTGTGGGGCTCTGACCAGGTTCTGTTACCCAGAATCCTTTGCAAACCTCAAAATTTGGCTAAAAAAACACGTTTTCCTCACATTTCGGTGACAGAAAGTTCTGGTATCTGAGAGGAGCCACAAATTTCCTTCCACCCAGCGTTCCCCCAAGTCTCCCGATAAAAATGATACCTCACTTGTGTGGGTAGGCCTAGCGCCCGTGAAAGGAAATGCCCCAAAACACAACGTGGACACATCACATTTTTTGAAAGAAAACAGAGGTGTTTTTTGCAAAGTGCCTACTTGTAGATTTTGGCCTCTAGCTCAGCCGGCACCTAGGGAAGCCTACCAAACCTGTGCATTTTTGAAAACTAGAGACCTAGGGGAATCCAAGATGGTGTGACTTGTGGGGCTCTGACCAGGTTCTGTTACCTAGAATCCTTTGCAAACCTCAAAATATGGCTAAAAAAACACATTTTCCTCACATTTCGGTGACAAAAAGTTCTGGAATCTGAGAGGAGCCACAAATTTCCTTCCACCCAGCGTTCTCCCAAGTCTCCCGATAAAAATGATACCTCACTTGTGTGGGTAGGCCTAGCACCCGCAACAGGAAATGGCCCAAAACACAACGTGGACACATCACATTTTTTCATAGAAAACAGTGCCTACCTGTGGATTTTGTCCTCTAGCTCAGCCGGCACCTGGGGAAACCTAGCAAACCAGCGCATTTTTGAAAACTAATAACCCAGGGGAATCCAAGATGGGGTGACTTGTGGGGCTCTGACCAGGTTCTGTTACCCAGAATCCTTTGCAAACATCAAAATTTGGCCAAAAAAACACCTTTTCCTCACATTTCGGTGACAGAAAGTTCTGGAATTTGAGAGAAGCCACAAATTTCCTTCCACCCAGCGTTCCCCCAAGTCTCTCGATAAAAATGGTACCTCACTTGTGTGGGTAGGCCTAGCGCCCACAAAAGGAAATGGCCCAAAACACAACGTGGACACATCATATTTTTTCACAGAAAACAGAGGTGTTTTTTGCAAAGTGCCTACCTGTGGATTTTGGCGTCTAGCTCAGCTGGCCCCAGGGGGGGCAGAAATGGCCTAAAATAAATTCCCCCCCTCCCAACCGCCCCTGGGAGCGACCCTTGCCTACAGGGTCGCTCCCCCTGCGTGACATTGGCGCCAAAAAAAAAATCCCTAGTGCCTAGTGGTTTCTGCCCCCTTCTGGGCAGATTGAGCTAAAATTGGCCAATGGTCTAAATACAATATGCCCCCTAGGGGAGCGACCCTTGCCTAATGGGTTGCTCCCCATCTCTAAAAAAACAAACAAACAAAAAAAAACACAAAAAAAAATTGCCCTGGCGCCTAGAGGTTTCTGCCCCCCCGGGGGCAGATCGGCCTAATAACAATAGGCCGATCTGCCCCCAGGGGGGACAGAAATGGCCTAAAATAAATTTGTCCCCCCACCGCCCAACCACCCCCCCCCCCCACCCGGGAGCGACCCTTACCTATGGGGTCGCTCCCCCTGCGTGACATTGGCGCCAAAAAAAAACTCCCCGGTGCCTAGTGGTTTCTGCCCCCTTAGTAGCAGATTGACCTAAAATCGGTCAATCTGCCCTCAAGGGGGTCAGAAATGGTCTAAATACAATTTGCCTCCCAGGGGAGCGACCCTTGCTTAATGGGTCGCTCCCCATCTAAAAAAAAAAAAAAAAAAAAAAACACACACCCAAAAAAAATTGTCCTGGCGCCTAGAGGTTTCTGCCCCCCTGGGGGCAGATCGGCCTAATAACAATAGGCTGATCTGCCCCCAGGGGGGGCAGAAATCTCCTAAAATAAATCCGGCTTTTGAAACGCTTGGAGAGACTTCAAAGGGAAGGAAATACATTTCCTTCCCTTTGAAGCCTCTCCAGGCCTCCTCCATGTGATCGAAAGAGAAATGCAAAGCTTCCAGCGCGATGGGGGAGGCTCTGTGATTGTCAGCGCGTGCTCGCGCGCTGATGTCACGGGGGAAGGGGGGGTGTCGGGGGGGAAGGGGAAGGGCTTCCCCTTCCATCCCTGACTTGGGGTGGTGGGGGGGAACCCACAGAGGGAGCGCTAGCGCTCCCTCTGTGCTCTGTGCCCAGGACGTAATGGTTACGTCCTGGGCACAGCAGCACCGCGCCTCAGAACGTAACCATTACGTCCTGGGCACAGAACCGGTTAACATAGTTATCAGGGTGCAATGTGCCCCTGAAGGCTTGGGGCCCGGTGCCACTGTACTTACTTGCTGCACCAATTTTAGCTATGCTTCTCGTTTTACAGGAAGCAGAAGTGCCTCCTTACATAGCGTGTTCCTTCATTCCAAATAGTAAAACGAGCTGTGCATTGCTTGCAGTCCTGATTGCTTGACAAAGAAGTGGAACAAGCATTTGCAATGCAACGGGTCTCGCGTTTGCTCGTGTTAGAGCTGATAGAGTTGTAAACTCCTAACCGGACTTTTCACTCGTAATGAAACCTATCAGCAAAAGTGCAATTATGTAAGTAACCGGAAAAAGTGCAATTAACTGTGTAAAAGGGTCGATATTATGTAAAGCGCTCGACTTCTGTCAAGCGAGTTCGCGCTGGGAAAATAGAGAAAAAGTAGTCCACGAGCCAGACGGAAAACAGCGAGCCTCGCATGTTTTCTGTATTTGGTAGATGTGCTCAAGGAGGGCTATCCACCGGAAAAGGCATGACGTATGCATGCCTTTCACTAATGAAATCAAGCAGATTCTAACAGGCAAGTCCACACCAATGATAGACACTGACGTGGACAGGGCTCCGAGCCCTTTTTAATTCCTAAAGCGTCTTGCTTACGAAACGCATGCGCAAGCGCATGCAACGCAGGCTCGACCCTAAAAAGGGCACAGCACTCACTTCGAGCTCGTACAAAATGTTGGCCGACTCATTTTGGTAAATCATGACCGATGTGGAGACTGGAGAGTTTTTACTGAAGAGTGCTTTCAGATAGAGTTTTTTACTTTTTTAAGATGCGATTAGCTCTTTGTTGCCCTTCTTTGCTCCATGGGTTCGGGGCCCTGCTGCTTCACTAACTCGCGCATGTGTGCGTGTGTTTGGGAGAGTAAGTAGGGGACTGAAGAATTTGTAAAAGTGGGATAAGAAAACTACAAATATAAATAAATGTGTTGATATTGTATTAATAATAATACTATTATCTTTCCTATGTCAAGCTGTTTTTTCCTAATTCTTAGCTTAAGGATAGCTTTCTGTGAAAAGCCACAATACGTTGTAAATGCCTAGTGAGAACTGAAGGCATTCTGTAAGTGTGGCACCAACTGTCAGATTTATAAGCAAGTGCGCAGTTAGGCGTGGGTTCTATCTGGTATACCAGCTTCAGCATGTATCTCACGTGGTCCTGGACAAATTGCTTCACCATCTCATACCTTATTTCACATATATTTACGTAAAGATGTAGAGGGCCTAAAATCAGCTGCAGGCTGATATGATAGTTCTATATACAACTGGACGTTTGCATTGAGCAGTATAAACACAACGTGCACTTGCCCCATGGGTTGGAGTGCATTTAGGTGTAGGTTGAAACATTTTTAGCTTTTTTTTCTGAAGCTCCTCAGCTTTTCTTCACATTTGATCTCTTCAGGGACCACGTTCCAGGAGTTTGAACAGCATCCATGAATGATTTATATAGTGCGGGTCAAATGTGAATTTCTCACTAGCCTGAGGCAATGATTTGCTCCTTAACTCTTTCACCACACACCAAGGGATGCATGGCCTTTATTGTGTGACCGAGAGCCAGCCAAAGCAAAGAGCCTGGCCAATGTGTTATTAAGTCAGCAGAATCCATTTCAGGTCTGAGGCCTGCTACAGAAACAGAAAGGGGAAGGTTGCTCTTAGGCTCCAGAATGGGAGGAAAAACTGAAAGACAGATGCACAGAAAGTGTTGTATAAAAAAGAATGCTGGCAGAAACATTACCGTAGCCATGCAGGGCTTAAAAGCCACTTGTCCCGAGTCAGTGCACAGTATGGATGTTAAATCTGCCTAGAAGTGCAGACGCTTTGCCCTAGTTTTTTCTCCTCATTACCGTGCACAGAATACTGCACTGTGGTGCATGCTTAGCATCTTCAAAGTCGAACCAACAAACTGCTACAAACGTTCCACTGTATCGTGGCGGACTTCCGTGGCAGCCTATCTAACTCTGTCACAGTTCTACTAGCTTTTATCCCACCCTCAGCCCAGAAAACGACAAAATGTAAAAAAAGATTCCACTGTCACCTGAGTCCGAAAGCATACAACTATGTGTGGAAATTGGGCTTTATTTGCACTTGAGAATTACCAAAAAGTGCTTAACTTGTTCTTTCCTAGCTGCTGATATACGTTGAACTATTTGTACAGTTGGTACAGATTGTAAGGATGCAGCTGGTTTTGATGATGTTCTGGACCAGCAAGGGGAGCTAATGGAGTTCCAGCAGGATCAGGATGGCGTGAAGTGATCATATTTCTTCATCACCTGAATGAGACATAAATGTGGTCATTACAACCCTGGCGGACGGTGTTAAAGCAGCGGTAAGACTGCCAACAGGCCGGCGGTAAAGATTTTGCAATAACGACCGTGGCAGAAACCGCCAACAAAGACAGCCACTTTACTACTCTGACCGCCACGGCGGTACAAACAGCGTGGCGGTCACCGCCAACAGACAGGCGGGAGACAATGTACCGCCCACACTATTATGACAGGCCAATCGGCCACCTTTTCTGGGGCGGATTCACTGTGGATAAAAACATGGCGGAAACAGGAATTCCAAAGGGAAAACGCTCACCTCTACACACCCCAAGATGAACGAGGACACCATGGACCCGGAACTCCAAATTCTACCTGCGATAGTCTTCCTGCTCCTCTACCAGGAGCACGAACATCGGCAGCGAAGACCACGGTGAGTACTGCACCTACGACACAGGGGAAAGGGGAGGGAAAAAACAGACACACACACACGCAACACGCAACACCCCCACCCTAACCCCCTACAACACACACACTAATGCATATTAATACATCAAAGTTACACCCCTCAACCCCCCGGAAGAAAGCAAAGACAATAGAAAATGAGTGTAACCATTGTAATATATTAAAATCAAGTAGGCAAAGATATATATATATATATATATATATATACACCATTTACAAAATATATACCAAGCATAGTAATCCAGGTAGTGCTCCAATTAAGTCCGTGGAACATTGGGCCCACATGGTATGGGTGAGGCCCACACAAGATCCCCGACCATGACGGAGAGAACACTGCAGGAGCATCAGAGAGCAACTAAACGGGCACCGCAGGGGGAGGGAAAGGAGGGGCACCTCAGCCGGTTGAGTGCACAATGCCAAATCCACGAGAGGGACACATGCCCACTGTTCCATCATTGGGAGTGCAAAGCCACAGTCTCTCAAGACTCTACAGTGGGTGGGTTGCCCACTGTTCCATCCTGGAGAATGCAAAGCCACAGTCTCTCAAGTCTATACAGTGGGTGGGTTGCCCACTGTTCCATCCTGGGGAGTGCAAAGCCACAGTCTCTCAAGTCTATACAGTGGGTGGGGTGCCCACTGTTCCATCCTGGGGAGTGGAAAGCCACAGTCTCTCAAGTCTCTACAGTGGGTGGCTTGCCCACTTTGCAATCCTGGGGAGTGCAAAGCCACAGTCTCTCAAGTCTCTACAGTGGGTGGCTTGCCCACTGTTCCATCCTGGGGAGTGCAAAGCCACAGTCTCTCAAGTCTCTACAGTGGGTGGCTTGCCCACTGTGCAATCCTGGGGAGTGCAAAGCCACAGTCTCTCAAGTGGATAACAGTCTCCACTGGCTCTGGAGAGGGCATGGTGCCCAGAGTGCTTCATCCTGCTAAGGACAGAGGTAGTGGATGTATCTCTCCACTGGTTCTGGAGGGGGCTTGTGCCCAGAGTGCCCCATCCTGCCAAGGACAGAGGTAGTGGATGTATCTCTCCACTGGTTCTGGAGGGGGCCTTGTGCCCAGAGTGCTTCATCCTGCCAAGGACAGAGGCAGTGGATGTGATTCTCCACTGGTTCTGGAGGGGGCATGGTGTCCAGAGTGCTTCATCCTGCCAAGGACAGAGGTAGTGGATGGATCTCTCCACTGGTTCTGGAGGGGGCATGGTGCCCAGAGTGCTTCATCCTGCCAAGGACAGAGGTAGTGGATGGATCTCTCCACTGGTTCTGGAGGGGGCCTTGTGCCCAGAGTGCTTCATCATGCCAAGGACAGAGGTAGTGGATGGATCTCTCCACTGGTTCTGGAGGGGGCATGGTGCCCAGAGTGCTTCATTCTCCCCGTGACGGACTCAGTAGCGTCAGTGCCCTTGGCGCTCATGGGTCAGCAGTGCTTGAGGCGGTGGTGCCCTGTTCAGCGGTGCTTGAGACGGCGGTGCCCTGTTCAGCGGTGCTTGAGACGGCAGTGCCCTGTTCATCGGTGCTTGAGACGGCAGTGCCCTGTCCAGCGGTGCTTGAGACGGCGGTGCCCTGTTCAGCGGTGCTTGAGACAGCGGTGCCCTGTTCAGCGGTGCTTGAGGCGGCGGTGCCCTGGTCAGCCGTGCTTGAGACACCAGTGCCCTGTTCAGCAGTGCTTGAGCCGGCGGTGCCCTGTTCAGCGGTGCTTGAGACGGCGGTGCCCTGTTCCCCGGTGCTTGAGGCGGCGGTGCCCTGGTCAGCGGACTTGAGACGGCGGTCTCCATTGCAAGGACTCAGCTGCTGCCGGACCTTCATGGCCCAGCGTAGCTTTTGCTGGTGGTCCTTCATGGCCCAGCGGGGCTTGTGCTGGCGGTCCTTCATGGCCCAGCGGGGCTTGTGCTGGTGGTCCTTCATGGCCCAGAGGGGCTTGTGCTGGCGGTCCTTCATGGCCCATCGGGGCTTGTGCTGGCGGTCCTTCATGGCCCAGCGGGGCTTGTGCTGGCGGTCCTTCATGGCCCAGCGGGGCTTTTGCTGCGGTCCTTCATGGCCCAGTGAGGCTTGTGCTGGCGGTCCTTCATGGCCCAGCGGGGCTTGTGCTGGCGGGCCTTCATGGCCCAGCGGGGCTTGTGCTGGCGGTCCTTCATGGCCCAGCGGGGCTTGTGCTGGCGGGCCTTCATGGCCCAGCGGGGCTTTTGCTGGCGGTCCTTCATGGCCCAGCGGGGCTTTTGCTGGCGGTCCTTTATGGACCAGCGGGGCTTTTGCTGGCGGTCCTTCATGGCCCAGCGGGGCTGGTGTTGGCAGTGGCCTCCTGGGCAGCTGGGCTGGTGCTGGTGCTGGCGGTGGCCTCCTGGGCAGCTGGGCTTGTGCTAGCGGTGGCCTCCTGGGCAGCGGGGATGATGGCGGTCTTCTCCACCGTGCTGCTCTTCCCAGACTTGCCGGGTTTCTTGTGGCCCTACCCCACCTTGGAAGGTGTCACAGCTGACTCCACACTCCCACCGGGACCCCTGGGAGCAGCTTTGGTGGCTGGAGTCTTCACCCTCTCCCGCCAGGCACTGGCCAACTTCTGATGCTTCACAGGTGGGGGACTGTCTGTGCTGTGGGTCCATGCCACACTGGCTGCCCTGGTGACCAGTGCACTCCAGATTCCGGTGACTACAGGCACCACTGGTCCCGGAGATGTTGTGGCTGAGGTGCTAGTTCGGGACCTATGAGACGGACGGGGTGGGGGAGTTGTGGGAAAGAGGTCAAGGTTGGACAGGAAAAGTTTTTTTGACACACTGGGACGGGTAGATGGAGGGGGTTTGGGAGTGGAGGAAGAGGTTGTGGTTGTAGGAGGTGTTCGTTTGCTGACTTTGGGTGAAGGTGCATGCGCTGGAGGCTGTTGTGAGGTGGATGGCTGTTGGGTGGGTGTATGCCTGCGTTTGTGTGTCTTGGGAGGGGGCGTCACAGACACACTGGGAGAGGACATAGGGGACGTGTGAATGGTAGTTGGGGTGGTGACTGCACGTGAGTGGGGCGTGGTGGTGGGTGTCCTGGAGAGGGACGTAGTGGCTGTAGAGGTAGTGCATGCAGGTGTGAGTGTAGACGAGACAGAGAGGGAGGAGGGAGACGAGGAGGAGGGGTACACAGTGGAGGCAGTGGATGTTGGTATGTCTGCATGTGTGTGATGCTTGCGTGAGTGCCTGTGGGATGTGTGGTGCTTATGTTTACCTGAGCTTCCCTTGTGTGTTGACGTGTGTGCATGCTGGTCTGTCGGTGTGCTTGGGATAGGCTGAGGTACAGGGGACTGGGTCGGGATGGAGGATGTTGGAGGGGGGAGGCTAGACACAGGGACAACGGCTGCCATCAGTGCTGAGGCCAGAGTCTGAAAAGCTCGCTGAAGGGCCACCTGACCAGAATGAATACCCTCCAGGAATGCATTTGTTTGTCGCAACTGCCTTTCTACACCCTGGATGGCATTCAAAATGGTAGACTGCCCAACAGTGAGGGACCTGAGGAGGTCAATGGCCTCCTCACTGAAGGCAGCAGGGGTGACTGGGGCAGGGCCTGAGGTGCCTGGGACGAAGGTGATGCCCACCCTCCCGGGTGAGCGGGCACAGGGCGAAGGCTGAGGGGCTGCTGGGAGGGCGGTGCTGGAAGGGGGTGTGGCGGCTGTACCTGTAGATGGGGGTGGCACAGATGTTGCTGCCACCACAAGGGAGCTCCCATCAGAGGACGAGTCCGTGTCACTGGTCTCAGCTCCTGTCCCCGCCATGGAGCTCCCCTCGCCCTCCGTCCCACTGTTGAAGTACGATTCCTTAGTGTGGCCCTCCATGGCCATGTGGGATGCATCCCCCTGGTGCTCCGGTGCCACTGCTTCTCTGCCTGATGATGCTAATGCACACTAGAACAGGGAGACCACAAAAAGGGGGGGAACGACAGAAGAAGGACATGTTGAGTGCATGCATTTCAGCTACCGTTGGCGGACACGACAGACACAGAAGCCCCCTGCACTACGCCGCGCTCTTGGGCTCCACTGTTCAATTCCTGGGAAATGGCCTACAAGGCTATGGACGACATCTGCACACATAAATGACACAGGGGCATGACTAGGTGTAGTTGTCACTCTACAGAGGTGGGGTGCCACATGGCCTGCCTTACAGAGGGACTTTGCCTACGGAACTCGCCCTGGCCTAGGGAAACCCACAGACCACCTTCCCCACCCAGACACCTCCACTGCGCGCAAAGTCAGCAGAATGAGAGTGTACTCACCCCCTTGTGGCTGCTGTGATTCCCTCAAGCGCCCATCCAACTCCGGGTACGCCACCGCCAGGATCCTGAACATCAGGGGGGTCATGGTGCTACGGGCACCCCTCCCACGTTGGGAGGCCATTCCCAGCTGATCCTCCGCCGTCTTCTTGCTCCAGCGGCGAATGTCCTCCCATCTTTTCCCGCAGTGGGTGCTCCGTCTGTGGTAGACCCCCAGGGTCCAGACGTCCTTGGCGATGGCACGCCAAACATGTTTTTTCTGTTGGGCGCTGACCTACATGATTTCTACAGGGGGAAGAGAAAGTTATTACCAACTGCACCGTCAAAGTGATTGGCCCCCATCCCTACCCTTGTCATTTGGCACATGCACTCACCGTCATTTCATACACGCCACACTCTCCCCCCTTCCTTCTTACATCCAACCCTCTCCACACAGGCATAGCCCATACATCATGCTCCCAGTGTACTTACCTGTTTGTCTGGAGTACCGTAGAGTAGCATGTACTGGGGGAGGACCCCGTCCACGAGTTTCTCCATCTCCTCCGATGTGAAGGCAGGGGCCCTTTCCCCAGACACTCGAGCCATTGTCTCTTCCAGACCGAGGTCACAGCAGCACTTGCAGTGTAGGTCCTCTCCTGTCGAAGATCAGGTATCGAGTGATTGAACAGATAGAAAATGGCGGTCACATCCTCGGCGGTGCGTACCGTCAACGCCGGCGTACATCGTCATTGGCTCCTGGGACCCATAGGGTCCAATGTCAACCAATGCAGCATTGCACTGCGATCTTCGACCGCCTACCGCGACGGTGTACAATGCCAGCGCAGTTACCTCACATCCCATTGTCCCACTTTACAGGTAAGGCAGCCGCCATTTCAGGGGCCCACATGGCTTCATTTTTAACTGCGTCACACATACCTAGGCCTAGACTCAACACACATACAGGCCACTTTTTGAGTATGAATGGTGTTCTGTGTAAGCTGTGGGTACGTACCTCTGAGTTGTTTGACTCTGTGCTTGCTGTTGTCCTTCATAGGCACAGTCCGCTGGGACATGTGAGGAGATGGCGGCATCCTCCGGTGTACCGACCGTTGGTGGACCTGTCGACAATGGAGGAAAGACATGTGATAATCACATACAGGCTTGACCGTGCCACAATCCAGGAACTGGGGTGTATACCCAGTTGGAGCCAGACCTGATGTCAGCTATCCGCCATCCCACAGGAATCCCCCCTCAAGTGCAGGTGCTGTCAGTGCTCCATTTCCTTGCAAGTGGGTCATTTCAAACAACAGTGGCCATAGCATCAGGGATGTCCCAGCCTATGTTTTCCAACGTGTTGTCCAGAGTGTTGTCTGCCATGCTGAAACACATGCGAAACGACATCGTTTTCCCTGAGGTGGAGGATTTGCCTACAGTGAAAGGTGATTTCTATGCCCTGGGACATATCCCCAACATCATAGGTGCCATTGATGGGACCCATGTGGCTTTGGTCCACCCCCCCACAGGAGTGAACAGGTGTACAGAAACCGAAAGAGTTATCATTCGATGAATGTACAGATTTGGGGTTATACCAAAACCCAAGACCTAACCACCGCTGAAAACAACTTCTTAAGAAACCTTGTGTCCCTTCCGCTAAGCACCCCACTGTTCCCTCTTTTCAAGGACCTCGGCATCAAGCGCATTGGTCACAAAGCCCGCCTGCGACCTCTGCTGTACTGGCGGCGTCTCTGGACCACTCCGGAACTTGACATCTTCACCGAAGCTCTACAGGTCATCCTAAAAGCCGACCACCTGCACAGAATCCCCTGGCTACGATCCATCAAGGATTTACTTCACTCTATCGGGCTCGATGATCTCTGGAACTCACCAGCCACGTCAGTCTTCCCCTCGAAAAGCGAACTAAAGAAACTTTACTGGCAAAGGGCCAACAACGAAGACACTCGGGCTGCACTCCACACTACATTATCTTGTGACTTTGCCAACCTAAAAGAGTCATGCAAGTACGAAACTTTTTGGGACCTAATCACGGTCCCAAGGGAAAGGAAACTGTACTTCCAGCTCCGCATTGGAACACTCCCATTAAGACTTTTCACCAGCAGCTGGTCACACAACGAATCCACCGCATGCCCTGCTTGCAAAGCCCCCGTCGAGAATCTCCCTCACCTCCTTTTTGCATGCCCCGCGTATACTGCCCCCCGTAGGAAATGGCTGGCCCCGGCATGCAGACTACTGGGAGCACACTGCTCTGCGCTAGCTCTGCGAATCCTTAGATCAGACACCAGGCCAACGCTAGTGATCGCTATCGCCAAATTCCTCGGAGCTAGTTGGCTTATTAGAGGGAAAACTCTCCTGGACAAAGACTCCAAATAAGACTGTCCCAACATCCTGCACAGTGCATTTCATTTCATTTCATTTCATCTAATTTCATTCCATTTTATTCTATCTCATTTTTATTCCATTTTAATTTTTATTTATGTTTTACTCCCTTTTATCACCATATTTACCTGCAATTTTATTTTATTATGTGCATTTACTTGTATTTATTACTGCTCGCGCTTTTTTGGCTCTTGTAGCCGCAATAAAGCTTCTTTGAATTTGAATGTACAGATGGTATGTTTGGCAGACCAGTACATCTCCCATGTGAATGCCATGTCCCCTGGCTCAGTGCATGACGCTTACATCCTGCGGCATAGCAGCATCCCTTATGTGATGGGTCAACTCCAGAGGCACCGTGTGTGGCTATTAGGTGAGCACCTGGAAGCTAGTCAGTGGGAATGGTTGTCTGGGTCTGGGGATATCCCTCCAGGTTAGTGCGTGTCTAACAGTTGTCCCTCGCCATTTGCAGGTGACTCTGTTTACCCCAACCTGTCATGGCTACTGACCCCAGTGAGGAATCCCAGGACAAGGGCAGAGGAATGCTTCACAACTTGGCTTTGCGACGACAGGTGCCCTTTCTGCAGGAGGATGGTCCAGATGGCGGTGTTGTTGCAGCTGTGGAGCCTGTGGACAGTGAAGACGAGGAAGCAGAGGAAGAAGACATGGACAACAGGGACTTAGTGATCCAGCAATATTTCCAGTGAAACACAGGTAAGAATTCAAACCTGCCTACTACATGTACTTAAACACTACTGCCTCTTTACTGTCTGTCTTTTTCACTCAGTGTATGGTCACTGAGTTGCCACTTTCCCTTACGATTTCACAGATCTGGGTCCCACAGTGTGACATCTGCTTTGATTCCTCATGGACTAGAGCTGTGTGACATAGGTATGTTGGCATTACAAATGAAAGAGCTTTTTGCCACAGTTCTTGCTAATACAGTATTCCGAAATCACAGACAGACTCCAGATTGTTTTGTGCTTTAAGGGTGTTTATTTTAGTGCTCAAAATTGGAGGGGGTAGCAAAATGGTGAGGGGTGATGGCGGAGGAATGTCCATGGCAGAGTCCAGTCTATTAGTCTCACAGGTGCATTGCCCAAATGGGCATAGGAAGTGGAGCTGGGGGGGCAGTTTAAGGATGGACAGGGTGACAAAGTGGGACAGTAGGATGACAATCAGGGTGGTCTCATTTCTTGGCGGGGGTCTTGGCATCGTTCTCTCTCTTGTTCCTGGATCGCAGGGACCGTTTGCGAGGTGTTTCTCCCTCTGCAGGGGGTGGGGTGCTGGTGTGGTGGTCCTGTGGCGGTGCCTCCTGTCCACTAGCGCCGGCGGAGGTGGTGGGCAGTTCATCATCCAGGCTAATGTCAGGGGCCCCTTGTAGTGCCACAGTGTCCCTCCTGGTGTTGAGTACTTCCTTCAGCACCCCTATGATGATGCCTAGGGTGAAATTGATGGTTCTGAGTTCCTCCCTGAAGCCCATATACTGTTCCCCCTGCAGGCGCTGGGTCTCCTGAAATTTGGCCAATACCGTTGCCATCATCTCCTGGGAGTGGTGGTAGGCTCCTATGATGGAGGAGAGGGCCTGTGATGCTATTAATTGTGTTTGACCAATGACTTTGTGTTTCACCACTGCGCATATTAGTTGCTCAATGTTCACCAGTAGCACATTATGGCCCGTATTTATACTTTTTTTGCGCCGAATTTGCATCGTTTTTTGACGCAAAAACGGCGCAAACTTGCAAAATACCATTGTATTTTGGAGGTTTGCGCCGTTTTGCGTCAAAAAGCGGCACAAATGCGGCGCTAAAAAAAGTATAAATACGGGCCTAAATGTTTTGTTCCGTTTAGCTGCCTATTGGCTTTGACATGGCATTAGCCATTACTTTCTGTATTCAGTTTAGTTGCCTATTGGCTTTGACATTGCATTAGCCATTACATTCTGTATTCTGCCTATTGGCTTTGACATGCTGTATTCAGTTCAGCTGCCTATTGGCTTTGACATGATATTAGACATTACATTTTGTATTCAGCTTAGCTGCCTATTGGCTTTGACATGATATTAGACATTACATTCTGTATTCAGTTCAGCTGCCTATTGGCTTTGACATGACATTAGACATTACATTTGATATTTAGGTTAGCTGCCTATTGCCTTTAACGTGGAGTTAGACATTGCAGTTGAGAATCCAAGCTGTATTTTTCCAAGCTATGTTTTTCTACAAGATGAACCAAACTGTTTTCTTCACACCAGACTAGACCTGATAAGAGAGAGTACATTTGGTGTTTTCCTTTCTGCTCAGGCTTGGGAGGAGGAGACGTCTAGGAGATCTGGCCAGTCTCCAAAGGCTTGCGTAGTTTTCCCGAGTCTGAGAGGAGGGGGCACGCTTTTGTAAGGATGACTCGGGGCTTCAGAGATTTAGATTTGAATCTGCTTGACTTCAGGCTGGAACTAGGCGCCAGTTGCCAGTCTCCCGTGTGGGTAGATAATCTCTTTCTCGCAGTTGACCGGAGTCATCAACTTGCAGACCCCAGAAAGATGAAGCTGTATATAGGTCTCACACAGTGATGAATTTTATTTTTACGCTTTGCATTCAATATCTTATATATAACCTGCTGTGTACATTGCAACTGAGAAGTACTGTGATATATTTTGTTTTCTTGCTGCTACTACTTTTGTGCTTGAAATCTAATAATTAGTCTCTCAAGAAGATGTGGGTGGGGAAGAATTAACAACAATAAAGGTGTTCTTTGAACTCAGAAGTGCATTCCAGAGAGGTTCTGTAAGCTCTGATACAAGATAAGTAGGAAGGCAGAACAGGGCCTCGTGGAGAGTGGGTTCCCTGGGCCTGTCCGCCCCCTGTCGCACAGCAGCCCTCCCAGTTCCCCTGTGTTCCTGGGCCTCTGTCCCCTGGACCGTGTGCCCACTACCACTGCCCCCAGGTCCCTGTTGTTGTTGGGGTGGTGGGTTAGCCTGGGTTCCTGTAGTGGTGGACACACTGTTGATTGACGTGTCCTGGGGACGGAAGTATGGGCCCACTGGGTGGGTGCTGTGCTGGTGTTTCCAGAGGGGGGAAGCTCTGTAGTGGCCTGTGACTGGGTGTGGGGAACCAACTGTCCCGAGGTCCCCGATGGGCCGGGCTGGCCATCTAGATCCAGTTGGACAGAGGTGCTGTCATCACTGTGGGCCTCTTCTGTTGGTGGTGTGGACATGTGTGGACCCTCCTGTCTGGTGACGTTGGGTAGGGGTCCTGCAGGGGTATAAAGGCATGATTATTGCATCTGTGTGTGTCAAGATGTGCAAGGGGTGGGTGACCGTGTACCCCAGTGCTAGCATTCCTGTGTGGGACCTTGTGTGATGATGGTTTAGGGGGGTGTATGGGTATGTGCAGTGGGCATGCTTTAGTGATGGGTGTCCATGCTTTGGTGTTGCATGCAGGGCTTGGTGTTGGGATGCGTGGTTTGTGATGTTGGGACATTTGTGAGGAGTAGGAGTGATGGGGGTGGGTGTGAGGGTGGGGGTATGTGCTGGCATGCAGGTAAGGGGGGGATGTAATAGTGAAGCTTTGACTTACCAGAGTCCATTCCTCCACCTACGCCTGCGAGGCCCTCAGGATGCAGAATCGCCAAGACCTGCTCCTCCCATGTTGTTAGTTGTGGGGGAGGAGGTGGGGGTCCGCCGCCAGTCCGCTGAATCGCCAGGTGGTGTCTGGAGACCACGGAACGCACCTTCCCCCGTAGGTCGTTCCACCTCTTCCTGATGTCCTCCTGATTTCTTTGGTGTTGTTCCACTGCGTTGACCCTGTCCACTATTCTTCGCCATAGCTCCATCTTCCTTGCAATGGAGTGTGCTGCACCTGTGATCCGAATAGCTGTGGTTCTTCCCGGACGATTTCCTCCACCATGACCCTGAGCTCCTCCTCCGAGAACCTGGGGTGTCTTTGCTGTGCCATGGGGTGGTGTAGGTGATGTGTGGGGTGGTGTGTGGGGTGATAAGTGTGCTGATATGTAGTGGGGTGCTGTGTGAGGTGCGTGCAAGTTATGTGGGTGATGGTGTTGTGTGCCTGTGGATCCTAGTGTTGTTGATGGTGGTGTCTCTCTCTGGCTTTCGTTCGTGATTTGTGGTCGTAAGGGTTTGTGGGTGATGTGGGTGTGTGTTTTATATTGTATTGAGTGTGTGGGAGTGGTGTGTGTATGTGTATCAGGTGTGTGTATTTCGAATTGTCCAATGTGGCTTTGTTTTGTATATGTGTGTGTATTTTGAGCGCGGCGGTTTGTACCGCCAATAGAATACCACGGTTGAAAGACCGCCGCGTGGATTCATGGGTTGTGATAGTGTGGGCGTATTTCTGTTGGCATGACGGTGGAGGTTTTGTTTTCGCCAGTTTATCACTGACCTTTGGTGTGGCAGACTTGTGTGGGTGTCTGAATTTTGGCGGATTCTGAACTGTGGGTCATAATAGCTGTGGCGGAATTCCGCAGCCGCAGCGGTGTGGTGGCAGTCTTCTGCACGGCGGTAAGCGGCTTTTACCGCCAATGTCATAATGAGGGCCAAAGTGCCTTGTAGGGTGCCCTATTGGTTTTTAATGATAATTCCTTGCTGTCTCAATGTGTCCAGTCTGACAAATCACAATAACTTGTATTTCCTCAGTAGATTCAATTTGTAAAGGTATATCAGTAAATATTAGAAATCTGTGAGGTACTCACTTCATTGTTACCTCAAAGCCTGTTATGAAATTCTCTCGTTATACTGAACAAGCAGCTACCTACGTCATTATCGTATGAAATCTCTTTATTTATGCTATAACTATACTTTAACAGTTGCTTTATTAATCTTCTTGCATTCTCAAATCTGCTTGAAAATGCACCATTTGCCAACTCTTTTATCAAAACTTTCCTGGGGGAAGAACCCCCTCAAACCCACCTTGTGGCAGTTGGGTGCCCTCGCTACACTCGTTCACCGCAGGGTACTCATTCCAAACGTTTATGCCCCACTACATTCAAATGTCACCAGCCACCAATGCCAGAGTTCTATGACTTTGAATGGCTCTCGCATGGTGTGTTGTGTATTCCTTCCAGAGATGGGACAAAAGGCTAATGGGTGTAGAGGGAGTGGCTCTTTCTGACAGGATGGCTCATGAAGAGTTGTGTCCTGCTTATATTTCACATTGGAAGGCTATTGAGCCGGTGCGCAAGATGTCTAAACTAATGTGAGGCTCCTGCAGTCTGGGGCAGAAATCCATTATTATCTTTTCTCAGGATGGCCATCTAACAGCACCATTTGGGATGCAGACAGTACCTGGCGCTTACTTTTGCCATTCTAACGATGAGTGGTGCAAATTATAGGCAATCCAGGCCTCATCTAATTTCTGACTGACGTGAGGAAATGGCAGCCAGCTGAACCACTCACCTGCCACATATTGAGACCATCATCAGTAAGTTACATTGCGAGCGGCAGGCCCGCGGCTCGTGTGCATTTGTGGTGCAGGTCGGATTGCCCTCCTGGTGAGAACTGCTGCTGGGTGTCCAGTCTGTGCAGTGTCACAAAGTGGTGCTACCTGCAGCAGACTGCACACGCTCGAGCCCTTGCGGCCCGCCTGAGCGAGTTGTGTTGGGGATGACTATCCTGCGCAGGGTAGTGAGGAGTCCCCACTTGAAGATTACGCTCCCCCTCGATGGGAGTGCTGAGACGCAGCACTGGCTCGCCAAAGGCCAGAACTAGAGGTCCCAACTTGGGCTGGGTGGGGCAGTGTCTGCTGTTCAGCACGGAGCCTGTGCGCCCTCTATCCATCATGTGCTCCTTATGCAGCTAAGTGAGCACTGGGACAGCCTAACCTCCAACCTACTCTCAGGTACCTACCCATGCACGAGTGCCTCCCCTACTCCAAATATGCAACTGTATGTACACTACCCCTCCATTTCTGTCTGCTCTATGAGAATCCACCCAGATACTGGCCATCTGAGGGAAGGGCCATTATAAGCCTGTAATTTCTACCACAGTTCATTTGGGGCGCTCTATCAGCATGCTCTTACGGATGGCTGCCCTGTACTTGGACCCTCCGAATGGCTCTGATTCGGTGGGTACGTATCTTCTGCTCACAAGTTGTCTACCTGCATGCTCCTCCAATACCAGGCTCTGTTGTGCACATCTGCTTTCTGTTGGGGCCATCTCATACCTGGACTAACGAGTGCACTTGACCTTACCAACATGGCCCGAGTCTGTTCGTGCCCCCTACATTAGTACCGCGGGGATGTAGCAGGACCAGGTCACTGTTAGACATGACAAGCTGCAAAATATCACCTCCTTTGCAGTCTGTGTGCCTCCTTGCCTCAGCCCCCAACCTGTAGCTCCTGAGTCCTGCCACAACTTAAGGCAGCCTTTGTATAGCGGTTGTGGGATCGAGGAGAGATATTACGACACGCTCTACTGCGCATACAACACTTCCGCTGTGCCACAAACTCACACAGAAACTCATTGCTGTCTCCTGCAACGGTTCCCCTGTAAAACACTGTCATAATGGGTAAGTCAGATGGCAGACAGGCAAAACTGCAGTTTGAGGTCAGGAAATCAACTCAGGTTCGGGCGGAGTGTGCTAACCAGGCCAGAGACAAGGACTCAACCACCGATGGCCCTATTTATACAGTAGACTTGAAGTCTCTCCTCGTTGTCATGCAACACAGCCTCACCTCAATAGAAACCAAGATGGACACTGTCTGTATTACACTTCAAAGGACCCTGCCTGTAGTATGCACAAATGCACCTTACACTAGACCTGCTCTTGCCTTTGTGTTCCTAGACAGTTTGGAACCAGACCCACAGGAAGACCTACCCAGAACCATTTTGGGAGTAGGCCAGGCATGGCCTCACACACAAAGTCTGGTACTAGGTATAAACATGGCACCTTCAGAACCTGTCATCAGAATACTCATGAACCTGTGAAAGATTCAGAAAAAGGATTGCCCATCTGCCTGAAGAAGTAAGACTGAGCCGGCTGGCCTTGATCTCAGGTCTCCCAGAAGTGCCTCCAAAGGTCAGTTGGCTGACCTCCTGTTTGGCCTACAGGACACATCAAACTTCCAGATGCCTTCCCTGCAACTGCCAAGCACCACCTGGATCTGCCTGAGTCCTGCTGCTGGCCTCTTCTAGAGTGAGTCATGATCCACAAGAGTTGCCTTCCAGGTCTTGTACCCTTGGTTGGCATCAGAGTGTACTTCTCCTGCCTCAAATCAACCAAATCTGTACTCCAGGTGAAAATCCAGAAGTCTGGGGCTCTCCCTAACTGTGAGCAGGCTTCTTTTGTCAGCAGCAATCATCATGTCACCTTCTAAAAAAGCTACAGCAACAAACAGTGACTGCCAGCATAAACTGCCAGTGGAGGGCTCCAATGTAAACTGCTCCTTACACCAACAACAACCTCTTTGCTGCCCCCACCAAAGCAAAGCTCCAGCCAAGGCTCTTGAGTGCACTTAGACTTTGAGAAGGTAATCTCCTCAGCAGGACAAGCCTGGTAAGGAGATTAAAAGTAAATATTCATAAATCCATTTTTACTGATTCGATATTTTTTGTTTTGGTGCCATCTATTACATTTTTTACTCAATTTTTCTAAATTGGTTGGGATTGTCCTTGTGTTGTGTGTTCATTTTATCACTATTTGAGCGAAGAATAAATACTTTACACATTGTCTCTAAGTTAAGCCAGACTGTTTTTGTGCCAAGCTGCCAGAGGGCTAAGCACAGGTTTATTTAGTGATTGTTGTGGTTTACCCTGACAAAGATTGTGTTTATTACTTGAGGGGATCCTCACCCCTCAACTAATAACTGAGTTTGCCCTCTCTGCCAAACTGAAGATTTGCATGCCTCATTTTGAGTCAGGCGGACCATCAGAATGCTAGTTGCGGAAATTACTCCATCTCTGCCACTACCATACACCTCAGGCGGACCGACAGAGTAAGGGCAGACAGAGGTTTGGTCATTTGTCCACCCCACCCTATTTATGGTGAGTGGACAAATGGCCAGTTTTCACTGTCCATTATGCCAGGTAAAATGTAGAATATATATCCATCTGCCAAACTCTAAATCAGCCCCTATGTTTTGACAGAATTTTGTACCATAAGTGTTCTGGTACTTTAAGTTTTTTGTTCTACAAAGTGCTATTTGGAGAACTAACTCAGCTTTTTGAATTCCGGAGGGGCTGTTTCTTCTGCTACCCTTGTATTGCTGTATTTAAGGTGGACAGCAAAAAGTTTGGTTTGGAATCATTTGCAATTTTGAGTGTATTGGGATTTTGAGGATGACTGTCACTCACTCTGGCCCAGGGTTTCATTTTGATTAGGTGAAGATGAGGTGATTAGTCATGTTTCAGTTAGAAACAACAGACCAGACTATAGCATTCATTATGACTTCAGCGGTCTATTTTGTACACTGACAAAGTCATCCCCGCCATATGACCGCCAGTGTTGGTGGGGAAGCCGCCAGTAGCCAGTCGCCGGTCTAGTGGAGCTTGCTCCGTCGCCACCGCCACGTCACCACAACACCGCCAGCCATATTCCAACATTGTAAACGGCGCACTAGTGTTGTGTTGGCAGGGCGCTGGCGGCAGAGCAAGCTCCATAGACTCCGTTCCCTCCCGGATGACCACCGCGACCACCAGGTAAGGGGGGTAGGGGGGATGGCGGGGTGTTGAGTGTTGTGTCGTGAATGGGGGTGTGTGTAAATGGAGGAGGGTGGGGGAGTTGTGTGTGTTTGTGTACGTGTGTGCAAGTGTCTGTGTGCTTGTGTGAATGCCTGTATGCGGGTGGGTGGGGGGTGTCATGCCCGTGTGTGCATGTGTGTGTCAATGTGTGGATGTGTGCGTGTATGTATGTAAGTGTGGTGTGTGTGTGCATTGATGGGGTCAGTACAGGGAACGGGGCAGGGGGTCATTACGGGGATTGGGGTGTGGAGGTGGTCAGATCGGGGTTGTCGCTGCTTGGGGATGCGGAGGGCTTCTGATTGGGCTGGGGTGGGGTGCTCCTACATAGAGGGGGGGTTGGGAAGTCCTGTTGTGGCGACAGGAATGAGTATTCCTATCACCAGTATCCTTACCATCAGGGATTTCATGGCGGGGCTGTCACCACGGAAACACTGGAGGTAAGGACACTCACAATACCACGGGCAGTGTTAGGTGGACCACTGGGTCGAAGGTGCTCAACCTTCGGCCAGGTGGTCCCACCCCCCTGGCGGTTCAGGTGATGAACTGCCTGCGATGCATCCAGTTCACTTGCGCTGTCATAATCTAGCAGTCCTGCACCGACACGCTGTCAGCGGTCTGACTGCTACGACAGGCGTAGCGGGCAGGACCTCCATGGTGATAATGACCACCTATGTATTTCAATTACATCAGCAATTTTGATATTCTGTTTGTCTATGTAATTGGGTTACTGGTTCAAAGGGTGAAACCCTTACTCAAGCAAGAACCATAATCCTTGTCACTAAATTACCCTGTGCTTAACCCTCTGGTAGTCTGGCACAAAAGCATGCAGAGTGCAGAGTATTAATGCAGTACTCAACAGCAATAAAGTGAAAATACAACACTAGATAAATGCCCAGAGCAATTTACAATAATAGAGTAAATTGTATAAATAAAATGACACAAAAATGAATTAAATCCAAACAATACAACTGGAGTTGTGAATTTTTAAAGTTTTAAATGAGAAATAGTGTATAAAAGATCAATGTGTCAACTGCGGGTATCTGGTCAAAAAAGGCCAGGGCATAGTCAACTGTTAAGGTTGACCTTGATGGAGTGTACTTCAGCTTTACGAGGTGGATTGGGTTCAGTCTCAATTACCTTTGGACTAAGACATTTCAAAGAAATGTTCCTGTTAGAAATGGGGTCTTTGGTTGGCAATCAGGTTACCCCCTGTCCAAGCAAGGACCATCACTCTAGACAGGGTAAAGGAGAACCACACTGAGTTAACCCCTGCTCACCCCCTTGGTAGCTTGGCACGAGCAGGCAGGCTTAACTCAGAGACAATGTGTTAAGTATTTGTACAAACACACACAGTAATACAGTGAACCACTGCAAAATAACACAACTCAGGTTTAAAAAACCCAGACCACAGCAAAGGCCTCCCTCTCTATGGCAGACCAATGCTTTTCTCTAGGGGTCAACCTCCTTCTGATAAAAGCAACAGGTTGATCCTGGCCCTCAGAATTAAGGGGGTCATTCTGACCCCGACCGCGGGAGCACCGCCAACAGGCTGGGTGTCCCGCCGGTTTCCCGCTGCCCTGGAGAATCCTCCATGGCGGCACTGCAGGCAGCGCTGCCATGGGGATTCCGACCCCCTTACCGCCAGCCTGGCTCTGGCGGTCTTGACCGCCAGAACCTGGCTGACGGTAACGGGTGTCGCGGGGCCCCCTAACAGGGCCCCACCAAGATTTTCAGTGTCTGCCAAGCAGACACTGAAAATCGCGACGGGTGCAACTGCACCCGTCGCACCAGTACCACTCCGCCGGCTCCATTCGGAGCCGCCATCCTCATGGAAGGGGGTTTCCCGCTGGGCTGGCGGGCGGCCTTCTGGCGGTCGCCCGCCATCCCAGCGGGAAACTCAGAATAACCGCGGCAGTCTTGACCGCACAGCGGTATTCTGGCGGCTCCCGCCGCCCGTCAAGCACAGAATGACCCCCTAAGTTGTGATAAGACTGCCCCTACCCCTAATTCAGATGCATCAGTTTGGATAATGAATTTTTTGGAGTAACAGGGGCTTTTCAGGACAGGTGCAGTGCACATGGCCTGCTTCAGCTCCTCAAAAGCTTTCTGACAGTTTGCTGTCCATAATACCTTCTTAGGCATTTTCTTAGATGTGAGGTCATTAAGAGGGGCTGCAATGGAGCCATAGTTCTTTATGAACCTCATGTAGTACCCAGTGAGGCCTAAAAAGGCTCCCACCTGAGTCTGAGTTGTAGGGGGAACCCAATCTATAATAGTTTGGATTTTCCCCTGAAGTGGTGCAATCTGTTCTCCACCTACCAGGTGTCCCAGATAAACCACTTTCCCCAGCCCTATCTGGCACTTTGAAGCCTTGATAGTGAGGCCTGCCTTTTGCAGGGCCTCCAAAACTTTCCATAGGGGGACCAGGTGATCATCCCAGCTGGAGCTAAAGACAGCTATATCATCTAGATATGCTGCACTAAAAGCTTCCAGCCCTTGCAGGACTGTGTTCACCAACCTTTGAAAAGTGGCAGGTGCATTTTTCAATCCAAAAGGCATTACTGTGAATTGGTAATGGCCTCCAATGGTTGAGGATGCAGATTTTGCTTTTGCATCCTCTGATAACTTGATCTGCCAATACCCTGCAGTCAAATCAAAGGTGCTTAGATACTTGGCAGATGCCAGTGTATCTATTAGCTCATCTGCTCTGGGTATAGGGTGAGCATCAGTTTTGGTTACCTGGTTGAGACCTCTGTAGTCAACACAAAATCTCATTTCCCTTTTACCATCTTTGGAATGAGGTTTTGGTACAAGTACCACAGTAAAGGCCCATGGACTTTCAGAGTGCTCAACCACTCCCAGTTCAAGCATTTTCTGCACCTCTTGTTTTATGCAGTCTCTGACATGGTCAGGCTGCCTATAGATCTTACTTTTGACAGGCAAGCTGTCTCCAGTATCTATAGTGTGCTCACACCAAGAAGTGGTGCCTTACACAGTAGAAAAGAGTTCAGAAAACTGACCCAGGAGATTTATGCAGTGGTCCTTCTGCTCAGCAGTAAGACAATCTGCCAAAACTACACCTTCCACTAGAGCATCTTGTTCTGTGGAAGAGAAGAGGTCAGGGAGAGGGTCACTCTCTTCTTCCTGTCCTTCATCTGTTGCCAGGGGCAGGGTGAGATCAGCCCTGTCATAGTAGGGTTTCAGGAGATTGACATGGAGCACCCTAAGGGGACTCCTGGCAGTGCCTAAGTCAACGAAGTAGGTGACTTCTCCCTTCTTTTCAACAATTATGTGGGGTCCACTCCATTTGTCTTAGAGTGCTCTTGGGGCCACAGGCTCCAAGACCCACACTTTCTGCCCTGGTTGGTACTGAACCAAAACAGCCTTCTGGTCATGCCATTGCTTTTGGAGCTCTTGGCTGGCCTGAAGGTTTTTACTGGCCTTTTTCATGTACTCAGCCATTCTAGATCTTAGGCCAAGTACATAGTCCACTATCTCTTGCTTTGGAGCTTTTAAAGGTTGTTCCCAACCCTCCTTAACAAGTGTTAGAGGACCTCTTACAGGGTGTCCAAATAGGAGTTCAAAGGGGCTGAAGCCCACTCCTTTTTGGGGTACCTCCCTGTAAGCAAAAAGGAGGTAAGGTAACAGGATATCCTATCTCCTGCGGAGTTTTTCAGGGAGTCCCATTATCATTCCTTTGAGAGTTTTATTAAACCTCTCAACCAGTCCATTTGTTTGTGGATGATAGGGTGTGGTGAACTTGTATGTCACACCACATTCCTTCCACATGGCCTTTAAGTAAGCAGACATGAAATTGCTTCCCCTGTCTGATACCACCTCTTTTGGGAAGCCCACCCTGGAAAAGATTCCCAGGAAGGCCTTTGCCACTTCAGGAGCTGTAGTGGTCCTTTGAGGAATTGCTTCAGGGTATCTTGTGGCATGGTCCGCTACCACCAAGATAAACCTATTGCCTGAAGCAGTAGGAGGGTCAAGGGGGGCAACTATGTCAACCCCTACCCTTTCAAAGGGAACCCCAACCACAGGCAGTGGAATAAGGGTTGCCTTTGGAGTGCCACCTGTCTTGCCACTGGCTTGACAGGTTTCACAGGACTTACAAAATTCCTTTGTGTCCTCTGACATTCTAGGCCAATGAAACAAGGGAACAAGCCTGTCCCAAGTTTTCATTTGCCCCAAATGTCCAGCTAAGGGAATGTCATGGGCTAGAGTTAGGAGGAACTTTCTGTATTCCTGAGGAATCACCAATCTCCTGGCAGCTCCAGGTTTTGGATCCCTTGCTTCAGTATACAAAAGGTTATCCTTCCAGTAAACTCTGTGAGAGTCACTGACATCCCCATTTGCTTGTTTGACAGCTTGCTGCCTTAGACCCTCTAGTGTGGGACAGGTATGCTGTGCCACACTCAGCTCCTCCCTGGCAGGCCCCCCTTCACCCAAAAGCTCAGCAGTGTCTGCTTCCAGCTACTCTGGTGTAGGTTCTGCACAGGGTGGAAATTCTTCTTCCTCAGAAGTTGAATCCACTGTAGAGGGAGGGATAGTAGGTAGTGTTTTACCTTTACTAACCCTAGCTTTAGGGAGCACTTGGTCCATTCTTCCAGGATCCAAGTCACCCTGTCCTTTTTGCTTTTTGGCCTGAGCCCTTGTCAAAGCAAAAATATGCCCTGGAATGCCCAGCATTGCTGCATGAGCCTCCAACTCCACTTCTGCCCAAGCTGATGTCTCTAAATCATTCCCTAGTAGACAGTCTACAGGTAAATCTGAGGCAACCACAACTTTCTTTGGACCAGTACACCCCCCCCCAGTTGAGATTCACAACAGCCATGAGGTGGCTAAGAGTGTTGTTATGAGCATCGGTTACTTGGTACTGGTGACCAAGTAGGTGTTGTTCAGGGTGGACCAGTTTCTCTATTACCATTGTAACACTGGCACCTGTGTCCCTGTAGGCCTGAACCTCAACACCATTTATTAGGGGAAGTTGCTTGTACTTATCCATATTAAGGGGACAAGCAACCAAGGTGGCCAAATCAATGGCCCCCTCAGAGACTAACACAGCCTCTGTGGTCTCCCTA
This sequence comes from Pleurodeles waltl, assembly GCF_031143425.1. Classification (NCBI taxonomy): domain Eukaryota; kingdom Metazoa; phylum Chordata; class Amphibia; order Caudata; family Salamandridae; genus Pleurodeles; species Pleurodeles waltl. The sequence goes on along the minus strand of NC_090442.1, from coordinate 315,222,355 downwards.
ACAAGACCAACCCCAACTAAATTATCAAAAGTGAGCCCAGCTACTCCCTTGGATTGGCTATTAGTAGGTTTGCTCCCACCACCACTGCTATTACTAGGGGCACTAGGTGTAGCAGCAGGGGTTGTAGTGGTAGGAGGCTTGGTGCTTTTCTTTGGACAACTGGGATCTGTTGTCCAATGGCCTTTTATTTTACATAAATAGCACCATGGTTTATTTTCTTTGTTTTGGTTTGAAGAGGATTTGGGCCCACCACCCCCACCAGAGTGTTTTTGTGGGCCTGATGAAGACTCATTTTTTGATTTGTCCCCACCCTTGTCAGAAGACTTACCATCCTTCTTCTTGCCATCCTTGTCACTCCCTGTATGAACTTTTCTGTTCACCCTTGTTCTGACCCATTTGTCTGCCTTCTTTCCCAATTCTTGAGGAGAGGTCAGATCAGAGTCTACCAGGTACTGGTGTAACAAACCAGACAAACAATTATTAAGAATATGCTCTCTCAGGATTAAGTTATACAGGCTTTCATAGTCAGAAACTTTACTGCCATGTAACCACCCCTCCAAGGCCTTCACTGAATGGTCAACAAAGTCTACCCAGTCTTGTGAAGACTCCTTTTTGGTTTCTCTGAACTTGATCTTGTACTGTTCAGTGGTTAAGCCATAACCATCAAGGAGTGCATTCTCTATCCCTACCCTGCCCACTGAAAGATAGCCATAGGATAGCAGCCCACTGCCTTTGAGGGACCTCCTGTACAACACAGGCCCTCTCAAGTGCAGCAAACCACTTGTTAATGTCATCCCCCTCCTTGTAAGGGGGAACTATCTTGTGCAGATTCCTAGAATCATGCTCTTTTGCAGGATGACTATTTGGAATACTGCTGCTGCCACCATGGGGCCCTAACCCCAACCTCTGTCTTTCTTTTTCTAAATCAAAGGACTGCCTATCTAAATCCAGCTGTTGCTTCTTGAGCTTCAGCCTGGATTTTTCCACTCTCAATCTATTGAGCTCCCTTTCTAACACTCTGTCATCAGGGTGGGTGGGTGGGTGGGGCATGCCTTGACACAGAAGTATGGTGAGAATGAACAGAGGGAGACCTGTCCCTAACAGATGGCACTCTAACATTCTGGCATACAGAAGTAACACTCCTACTATGATAAGAAGTAACACTCTTACTGTGATGTGAATTTACATCAGTACCAGCTATGCTAGGTGGCCTGCTAATGGGCAGGTTGGGAAGGTTCCCTTCTAAATCTTTTGCTAGGGGTGCCCCAGGGTCAGATTGGGAACCATCAGCTAATTTCTCAACAGAAGTGCCAACTAAGGTCTTATCTTGTTCAATGAGCATATTAACCAATAGTTCTCTAGAGGGATTCTTCCCTACCCCTAAACCTCTTTCAATGCAGAGACTCCTTGCTCCTTTCCAGCTAAGGTGATCATAAGCAAGTTTGGACAGATCAACAGTTTGACCTGTGCCAGACATTTTTAGAAAGTGTGTAAGGGACAGAAAAAGAAAGAAAAAGTTTTTAGAACTTTTTAAAGAACAGAAAAAAAACTTTACAAACTTTTTAAGAACTTTTTGAAAGTTTTAGAGGTACTTTTCAGCACTTAGCAAAGGAGTAAGAGAAGAAAAGCAAAACATTTTGGTTAGGTGTACATACACTGAACTTGCTTTGTATATTTTTCTCTTATGAAAAGTACAAAATGACAAAATGGTAAGTAGTTGCAAGTACTTATCCCACCGCTGCACAACCAATGTAGGAGGCTGGACTGGCTTGTAGTGGGTACCAAGGGGTACTTACACCTTGCACCAGGCCCAGGTATCCCTTATTAGTGTAGAGGGGTGTCTAGCAGCTTAGGCTGATAGAAAAGGTAGCTTAGCAGAGCAGCTTAGGCTGAACTAGGAGACGAGTGAAGCTCCTACATTACCACTAGTGTCAAATGCACAATATCATAAGAAAACACAATACACAGATATACTAAAAATAAAGGTACTTTATTTTTATGACAATATGCCAAAGTATCTCAGTGAGTACCCTCAGTATGAGGATACCAAATATACACAAGATATATGTACACAATACCAAAATATGCAGTAATAGCAATAGAAAACAGTGCAAACAATGTATAGTCACAATAGAATGCAATGGGGGCACATAGGGGCAACACAAACCATATACTCTAGAAGTGGAATGCGAACCAGGTATGGACCCCAAACCTATGTGACCTTGTAGAGGGTCACTGGGACTGTAAGAAAACAGTGAGGGTTAGAAAAATAACCCACCCCAAGACCCTGAAAATTGGGTGCAAAGTGCACCTAAGTTCCCCGAAGAGCACAGAAGTCGTGATAGGGGAATTCTGCAAGGAAGACCAACTCCAGCAATGCAACAACAATGGATTTCCTGACGAGAGTACCTGTGGAACAAGGGGACCAAGTCCAAAAGTCACGATCAAGTCGGGAGTGGGCAGATGCCCAGGAAATGCCAGCTGTGGGTGCAAAGAAGCTGCCACCGGATGGTAGAAGCTGTGGATTCTGCAAGAACGACACGGGCTAGAAACTTCCCCTTTGGAGGATGGATGTCCCACGTTGTGAAGAGTCATGCAGAGGTGTTTCTGTGCAGAAAGACCGCAAACAAGCTTTGCTAGCTGCAAGGGTCGCGGTTAGGGTTTTTGGATGCTGCTGTGGCCCAGGAGGGACCAGGATGTCGCCAATTGCGTGAGGGGACAGAGGGGGCACCCAGCAAGACAAGGAGCCCTCTCAGAAGCAAGCAGCACCCGCAGAAGTGCCAGAACAGGCACTACGAAGTGGAGTGAACCGGAGCTCACCCGAAGGCACAAAAGAGGGTCCCACGACGCCGGAGGACAACTCAGGAGGTCGTGCACTGCAGGTTAGAGTGCCGGGGACCCAGGCTTGGCTGTGCACAAAGGAAATCCTGGAAGAGTGCACAGGAGCCGGAGTAGCTGCAAAACACGCGGTTCCCAGCAATGCAGTCTAGCGTGGGGAGGCAAGGACTTACCTCCACCAAACTTGGACTGAAGAGTCACTGGACTGTGGGAGTCACTTGGACAGAGTTGCTGAGTTCAAGGGACCTCGCTCGTCGTGCTGAGAGGAGACCCAGAGGACCGGTGATGCAGTTCTTTGGTGCCTGCGGTTGCAGGGGGAAGATTCCGTCGACCCACAGGAGATTTCTTTGAAGCTTCTAGTGCAGAGAGGAGGCAGACTACCCCACAGCATGCACCACCAGGAAAACAGTTGAGAAGGCGGCAGGATCAGCGTTACAAGGTCGCAGTAGTCGTCTTTGCTACTTTGTTGCAGTTTTGCAGGCTTCCAGCTCGGTCAGCAGTCGATTCCTTAGCAGAAGGTGAAGAGAGAGATGCAGAGGAACTCTGATGAGCTCTTGCATTCGTTATCTAAAGAATTCCCCAAAGCAGAGACCCTAAATAGCCAGAAAAGGAGGTTTGGCTACCTAGGAGAGAGGATAGGCTAGCAACACCTGAAGGAGCCTATCAGAAGGAGTCTCTGACGTCACCTGCTGGCACTGGCCACTCAGAGCAGTCCAGTGTGCCAGCAGCACCTCTGTTTCCAAGATGGCAGAGGTCTGGAGAACACTGGAGGAGCTCTGGGCACCTCCCAGGGGAGGTGCAGGTCAGGGGAGTGGTCACTCCCCTTTCCTTTGTCCAGTTTCGCGCCAGAGCAGGGCTGGGGGATCCCTGAACCGGTGCAGACTGGCTTATGCAGAGATGGGCACCATCTGTGCCCATCAAAGCATTTCCAGAGGCTGGGGGAGGCTACTCCTCCCCAGCCCTGACACCTTTTTCAAAAGGGAGAGGGTGTAACACCCTCTCTCTGAGGAAGTCCTTTGTTCTGCCTTCCTGGGCCAAGCCTGGCTGGACCCCAGGAGGGCAGAAACCTGTCTGAGGGGTTGGCAGCAGCAGCAGCTGCAGTGAAACCCCGGGAAAGGTAGTTTGGCAGTACCCGGGTCTGAGCTAGAGACTCGGGGGATCATGGAATTGTCTCCCCAATGCCAGAATGGCATTGGGGTGCCAATTCCATGATCTTACACATGTTACATGGCCATGTTCGGAGTTACCATTGTGACGCTATACATATGTCGTGACATATGTATAGTGCACGCGTGTAATGGTGTCCCCCGCACTCACAAAGTCCGGGGAATTGGCCCTGAACAATGTGGGAGCACCTTGGCTAGTGCCAGGGTGCCCACACACTAAGTAACTTAGCACCCAACCTTTACCAGGTAAAGGTTAGACATATAGGTGACTTATAAGTTACTTAAGTGCAGTGGTAAATGGCTGCGAAATAACGTGGACGTTATTTCATTCAGGCTGCACTGGCAGGCCTGTGTAAGAATTGTCAGATCTCCCTATGGGTGGCACAAGAAATGCTGCAGCCCATAGGGATCTCCTGGAACCCCAGTACCCTGGGTACCTCAGTACCATATACTAGGGAATTATAAGGGTGTTCCAGTATGCCAATGTAAATTGGTGAAATTGGTCACTAGCCTGTTAGTGACAATTTGGAAAGAAAATGAGAGAGCATAACCACTGAGGTTCTGGATAGCAGAGCCTCAGTGAGACAGTTAGTCATAACACAGGTAACACATACAGGGCACACATATGAGCACTGGGGCCCTGGCTGGCAGGGTCCCAGTGACACATACAACTAAAACAACATATATACAGTGAAATATGGGGGTAACATGCCAGGCAAGATGGTACTTTCCTACACAGGTGCCTTCAGCACAGGTGCGGTGCACATGGCACCCTTCAGGGCATCAAAAGCGGTCTGGCAAGCCTCTGTCCAGATCACCTTCTTGGGTTGCTTTTTGGAAGTTAACTCATTCATGGCGGCAACAATGGTGCCATATCCGTTGACAAACCTCCTGTAATAGCTGGTGAGGCCTAAAAGGCCCTCACCTCAGACTGGGCCTTGGGAGGCTCCCAAGCCAGAATGGTGTCAATTTCTGGCTGTAGGGGTAACACATGGCCACTCTCTACATGATGTCCGAAATACACCACTGAACTCTACCCTATTGTGCACTTACTTGCCTTAATAGTGAGGTCTGCCTTCTGCAGGGCCTCCAGTACTCTGCAGAAGTACTGCAAATGTTCCTCTCATGTGCGACTGAACATTGCAATGTCATCCAGGTATGCTGCGCTGAAGTCATCCAGCCCAGTCAACACCTGGTTGACCAACCTCTGGCATGGCAGGGGCATTTTTCATCCCAAATGGCATCACTTTAAACTGAAAATGTCCATCTGGGGTAGAAAAAGCTGACCTCTCCTTGGCCCCCTCAGTTAAGGCAATCTGCCAATACCCAGACGTTAAATCAAACTTGCTGAGGTATTTGGCTAGAAAACTCAATGACCCCTAGGGATAACATTTTAGAAACCTCATCTTTGATGCTAGCCCTGACCTTATCAATCACTCTGTAAACCTTCTGTTTAATGGGTGGACTGTCCCCAGTTTCCACATCATGTGTACACAAGTGTGTGACCCCTGGGATCAAGGAGAACAGTGAGGCGAACTGACCCAATACCTGGCAACAGTCCCTCTGCTGTTCTGCAGTCAGGGAGAGGGAGAGGTTCACTCCCTCCACAGACCCATCTTTTTCTACAGCAGACAGAAGGTCAGGAAGAGGCTCCCTCTCTCCCTCCACCCCTTCATCTTTCACTAGGAGCATGGACAATTCAGTCCGCTCAAAGTGTGGCTTGAGACGATTCACATGAAGAACCCTTAACAGGTTCCTGGGAGTCCGCAAGTCCACCAGGTAGTTGACTTAACTCTTGCGCTCCACCACCTCGAATGGCCTGATTCACTTGTCCTGGAGCACCCTAGGCTCCACTGGCACCATCACCCACCCGTCTTGCCCAGGCTGAAACCCGACCAGAGTGGCATTCTGGTGATATCACTGTTTCATGTCTGCCTGGTTTGCTTACAGGTTCTCTTGCGCAAGAGCTTTGAAGCAGGCAGACTGGTTTCTGAAGGCCAGCATGTATCTAAAAACATCCTGGTGAGGTTTACTGGGGGCTTTCTCTAAGCCCTCCTTCACCAGACTCAAAGGTCCGGTAACAGTTTGGCCATACAGTAACTCAAAAGGACTAAATCCAAGCTCTTTTTGAGGCACCTCGCAGTAGGCGAACAGAAGGCATGGTAAGAGGAAATCCCACTTTTGCCTCAAGGGCTCTGACAGGCCCATGATCATGCCTTTTAAGGTGCGGTTGAAACCCTCAACCAGACCATTGCTTTGGGGTGGTAAAGAGTGGTGAACTTACATGTTACCTCACACTCCTACCACAGAGACTTCATATATGTGAATATGAAGTTGGTACCCCTATCAGATACTACTTCCTTGGGGAACCCCATGCAGGTAAAAACCCCCATCAATGCACGACCCATCACAGGAGAAGTGATTGATCTCAGAGGAATGGCTTCTGGGTACCGGGTGGCATGGTCCACCAAGACCAGGATGAACCTGTTGCTCATGGCTGTCTTGGGATCCAGAGGACCCACAATGTCAATATCAACCCTTTCAATCGGGTACTAACCACTGGAAAAGGTTGGAGGGGAGCCTTACATATCTCCCCACTCTTACCTGTTGCCTGACAAGTTTGGCAAGACCTACAATGAGCATCCAAATGCCTGCACATTAGGGGCCAGTAAAAGTGGGTGACAAGCCGTTCAAAGGTCTTGTCCTGCCCCAGATGTCTAGCTAAAGGCACATTGTAGGAAATGCCACTGTTGGCATGGTCACCCCCCACGTTTTGCCAAGTGTTGATGCCAGCTTTGACTGGAAGTGTGCTGGGACCCTGCTAACCAGGCCCCAGCACCAGTGTTCTTTCCCTAAAGCTGTACCTTTGTTTCCACAATTGGCACTGCCCTCGCACACAGTTAAGTCCCTTGTAAAAGGGACCCCTGGTACCAAGGGCCCTGTGGCCAGGGAAGGTCCCTAAGGGCTGCAGCATGTATTATGCCACCCTCAGGGAATCCCTCACTCAACGCATGCACACTGGTTTGCAGCTTGTGTGTGCTGGTGGGGAGAAGAGACAAAGTTGACATGGCACTCCCCTCAGAGTGCCATGCCCACAAACCACTGCATGTGGCATAGGTAAGCCACCCCTCCTCTAGCAGGCCTTACAGCCCTAAGGCAGGGTGCACTATACCACAGGTGAGGCATAGCTGCATGAGCACTATGCCCCTACAGTGTCTAAGCCAATTATTAGACATTGTAAGTGCAGGGTAGCCATACTGAGTATATGATCTGGGAGTTTGTCATTACAAACTCCACAGCACCATAATGGCTACACTGAATACTGGGAAGTTTGGTATCAAACTTCTAAGCACAATAAACCCACACTGATGCCAGTGTGGGATTTATTGAGAAATGCTTACAGGGGGCATCTTAGAGATGCCCCCTGTATGTCTGCCCAACTACTAGTGCAAGGCTGACTGGTCTGTGACACCCTGCCACTTCCAGATGAGTTTCTGACGACATGGGGTGAGTGCCTTTGTTCACTCTGTGGTCAGAAACAAAGCCTGTCCTCAGTGGAGTTGCTTCACACCTCCCCTGCAGGAACTGTAACACCTGGCAGTGAGCCTCAAAGGCTCAAGCCTGGTGTTACAATGCCCCAGGGCACTCCAGCTAGTGAAGATGCCCACCCCCTGGACGAGCCCCCACTTCTGGCGGCAAGTCCGGAGGGATAATGAGAAAAATAAGGAGAAGTCAAGCCCTCAGCCAGGTCCACCCCTAAGGTGACCAGAGCTGAAGTGACCGCCCTCCTTGAGAAATCCTCCATCTTGCTTTGGAGGATCAGAACCAATAAGGATAGGTATGTGCTCCCCTCCCTAGAGGGAGTGTAGCCACCCTCAGGGACAGTAGTCAGTGGATATTGGCCTCTGACCCTAACACACCCCTAAATTTTGTATTTAGGGGCGACCTTGAACCCAGCTCTTCAGATTCCTGACGACCTCACAAGAAGAAGAAGCCCTGCTGAGCTGAAAACCCTGCAGAGAAGAGAACAAGATGACAACTGACTTGGCCCCAGCCCTACCTGCCTGTCTCCTGCTTCAAAGACCCTGCAACCGAAAAGCGATGCGTTCTACAGGACCAGCGACCCCTGAAAATCCTCCAGGGAACTGCCCGTAACAACGAGGACCAAGAACTCCCTTGGACAGTGGCTCTGCCCAACCAGAAGAAAATACATCAATCTTTAAAGGGACTACCAACTCACTCCAGAAGCGTGAGTCCCCACTACTCTGCACCTGACGCCCCTGGCCTGTGTCCAGAGAAACCAACTATCCAGAGAGGACCACCAGGTGACTCCAACGACGTGTCCACCCTGGGCTGATCACTCTGCACCCCCCACGATGACGCCTGCAGAGGGAATCCCGAGGACCCTCCTGATTATGACTGCCTTGGATGAAGATATCCGACGTCTGGAGAAGCACTGCACCCGCAGCCCCCAGGCCAGTGAGAAACCGACCACCGGTTCAGCAACGATCAGCAGGCGGCCCTCAACCTCGCCCAGTCAGTGGCTTGTCTGAGAGGCCCCCCTGTGCCCTGCCTGCAGCGCTTGAATGACCCCCGGGTCCCTCCATAGAGTTCTATAGAGAACCCAACGCCCTGTTTGCACACTGCACCCGGCCGCCCCGTGCCGCTGAGGGTGTGGTTTTTGTGCCTGTTTGAGGCCCCTCCAGTACTCTTCCAAACCCCACTGGTCTGCCCTCCAACAACGCGGGTACTTACCTGCAAGCAGACTGGAACCAGAGTACCCCCTGTCTCCATAGACGCCCACGTTATTTTGGCTCCTTTTTGACCTCTGCACCTGACCGGCCCTGTGTTGCTGGTGCTGGGTGCTTGGGGTTGTCTTGAACCCCCAATGGTGGGCTATCTATGCCCTGGAGACTGAACCCATAAGTGTGGTACTTACCTCTGAAACTGTACTGTACTTTCCTCTCCCAGAAACTGTTGAAAATTGTAGTGTCCACTTTTAAAATAGCTTTTTGCCATTTTAATGAAAACGGTGTACAATATTGATTCTATTCAAAGTCCTAAGTATTACTATTCAAAGTACCTTTCATTTAATGTACTTATCTGTTAAATTAATCTTGTGGCTCTAAAAATAAATTAACAAAATAATATTTTTCTATATACAAACCTATTGGTCTGGAGTTAAGTCATTGAGTGTGTTTTTTCACTTATTGCTTGTGTGTGTACAACAAATGCTTAACACTACCCTCTGATAAGCCTAACTGCTCAACCACACTACCATAAACAGAGCATTAGTATTATCTATTATTGCCTCTGTCAAGCCTGTTGGGGAACCCTTGGACTCTGTGCATACTATTTCTCATTTTGATATTGTATATACAGAGCCAGCTTCCTACACACATCATGAGTCAGACCCATTAGGAAGTCTCTGAAGCACTGGGGTACCACCAGCACATGGGCTGACCCAGGCTCAGCAACTTTAGGCTCACTACACAGGAGGCTGTCCTCCCAATAAATCAGGTGAGATCCTGGCCCCTTGCCAGCCATCTGGTCTGCAGCCTGCTGTTGCAAACCCACTAGAGTAGGGCATGTCCTCTGTGCCTCACAGAAGGCCTCCCTGGTGGGCCTCTTTCCTGCTGCCGCTGTGACAGCTCCAGGACCTCCCCCAGCTCAGCCACCTGTTTCCCTGTAGGTTACGTAGCGTTACACTCAGGCTCCTCCTCCTCCCGGACAGTGGGAACCTCTGGGGCCAGTTTCCCAGCCCCTTACCCTTGCTCTTTTTGGTGGTCCCCTGGGCCACTGTTTCAGGCTCCAGGGGCTTCTGACCACCCTGACAGGCTGCCATTGACCTGGTGGATACGCATCACACCCAGGCAGACCGAAAATTTCCAAGTGTGACCTGTGTTCAACCTCCTTCCAAGGGGAATCCTCCAGGTGTCTGCCAAGCAAAGAATCCACAGGCATGGTTGGACTCACAGCTACCTTCAAGGAACCTGAGACCCCCCCACCCCAATTCAAAGGGAACCTGCCCCACTCTGCACAGGTGCTCTGAGTTGTCCACTGCAACTACTTGGTGAAGTACACGGGGATCTATCTGCTCTTCCGACAACAGGTGACTCCTCACTGTAGTCACACTGGCTCTTGTGTCTCTCAGAGCCTGTCCCCTCTGTCTATTAATGGTCACCCACTGCCTGTACATCTTAGTGTTCTCAGGCACAAGGGTTCTCTGGACCATCTCACTGTCCCCTAGTGAGACAAGGGTCATCTTAACTGGTTCTCAGCCACCTGGAACCAACTCCTCTCCAAGCGCTACACTAGTCAAACCCTGAGACTGAGCGCCAGTGGGTGGCGGTGTACTCTTGACACATTTGCAGGTTTGCCTTTGGAGAACCATTGTTTCTTTTTACTGGGGGGCTGGGAATCCTTACCCTGGGAACTAGATTGGGGCCCCTTAGAAAACTCCCCCTGTTTACCTTTACCCCCCATTCTTCTGAGAGGGACCCTGACCACCCTTGGTGTGGTCTTCCCATACCTCTTCTAGACCCTTGTGCTCTCCCAACAGTCTGCTTCCTGCGGATGCTTCCTGGGATCAGTCAGCCTGCTGTCAATCAGGTGCTGGCGCAGCTCTGGAAAAACATAAACTGTATAAGTGCTCCCCAGCAATTAAATTATAAAGCCCCTCATACGTTGTCACCTTACTGCCCTTCACCCAGCCATCTAGTGACCTGCAAAAAGAATCAACACATTCCAACCATATTTGGGATTACTTCTTCTTATAGGACCTAAACTTGTCCTTATACTGATCAGGGATAAGACAATACATTGTGAGTAGGGTGCCCTTCATCATAGAGTAGGTGAACCCCAGAGGATCCCCTAAGGATGTCAGAGTATCCCTCCCCTCTACCTCAAAGTGCTTCCACAGACCCACCCCCCAATGAGGTTCAGGAACCAGATTCATATGGAGAGCAGACTCATACCCCTTGAATCACAAGAATATATCATCCTCCCTTTTGTAATCCTTCACAAGGTCTTTAGGATTGTGCACCCTCCTCTCAGGCTGCACTGTGATGTTGCTGCTACCATCCCTACTGGACTAGCTCCTCTGATCCAGCTCCCTCAAGCTAAGCTCATGGGCGAGCAGTAACTTTTTCTCTTCTATGGCCATCCTCCTTTATTCCATCCTAAACTTTTCCAACTCCAACCTGTGAGCCCCCTCTGCGTGTCTGTCCTGTAACTCTTCAGGACTCAGGCCCTTAAATGACACACTGCTACCTGCCCTGGACACTCTCCCTGGAAGCCCACCATCTATACCGTTGTGTATGGATTGCTCTTCTTCATCCTCATCCTCTTCCTTCTCCTCTGTGTGCCCCTCAGGTTCCTTGGCTGTCACCCAGGCCCTCAGTGCCTTCTGCAGCTCCTCCTTTCTTGTGGAGCCCTTAATGGGTCAGGCAAGATTTTTGCAGAACTGCTTCAACTGACTCACTGTATAGTTTTCCAGTTTCCCTAGGTCAAAAGCAGCTTCAGCTGATGTATCTCCAGATTGACACATGATGAAGAATCAACAAAAGTGCAAAGTTCCAAAGGCAGAAAAACGAGTTCCCAATGAAGTTCAAAAAGTAAATCAAAAGATCACGAAAAATATGGAAGTAGGGAGAAAGTCTAAAGTAAAGCAAAAAGAAAAACTGTACGTGGTCACGGAATGGTCTGCACTGAAAATAGTAGTGTACACTAAATCACTGGGGTGGTGTAGGAAGTTGGCTCTGTATGTACTATTTCAAAGTAAGAAATAGCATGCACAGAGTCCAAGGGTTCCCCTTAGAGGTAAGATAGTGGCAAAAAGAGATAATTCTAATGTTCTATTTTTTGGTAGTGTGGTCGAGCAGTAGGCTTATCAGAGGAGTAGTGTTAAGCATTTGTTGTACATACACAGGCAATAAATGAGGAACACACACTCAGAGACAATTCCAGGCCAATAGGTTTTTGTATAGAAAAAATATATTTTCTTAGTTTATTTTAAGAACCACAGGTTCAAGATTTACAAGTAGTACTTCAAATGAAAGTTATTTCATGTAGGAACTTTAGGAACTTTGAATTAGCAAAATAGCATATACAGTTTTCACATAAATGACATATAGCTATTTTAAAACTAGACAGTGCAATTTTCAACAGTTCCTGGGGGAGGTAAGTGTTTGTTAGTTTTTGCAGGTAAGTAAATCACCTATGGGGTTCAAGTTTGGGTCCAAGGCAGCCCACCGTTGGGGGTTCAGAGCAACCCCAAAGTTACCACACCAGCAGCTCAGGGCCGGACAGGTGCAGAGGTCAAAGTGGTGCCCAAAACACATAGGCTTCAATAGTGAAGGGGGTGCCCCCGTTCCAGTCTGCCAGCAGGTAAGTACCCGCATCTTCGGAGGGCAGACCAGGGGGGTTTTGTAGGGCACCGGGGGGGACAAAAGTGAGCACAAAAAGTACACCCTCAGCAGCACGGGGCGGCCGGGTGCAGTGTGCAAAAAGGCGTCAGGTTCGCAATAGAAATCAATGGGAGACCAAGGGGTCTCTTCAGCGATGCAGGTAGGCAAGGGGGGGGGGGCTCCTTGGGGTAGCCATCACCAGGGCAAGGCAAAGGGCCACCTGGGGGTCGCTCCTGCACTAGAGGTCGGATCCTTCAGGTCCTGGGGGCTGTGGGTGCAGTGTCTTTACCAGGCATCGGGTCTTTGAAGCAGGCAGTCGTGGTCAGGGGGAGCCTCTGGATTCCCTCTGCAGGCGTCGCTGTGGGGGCTCAGGGGGGTCAACTCTGGCTACTCACGGTCTCGTAGTCACCGGGGAGTCCTCCCTGTGGTGTTTGTTCTCCACAAGTGGAGCCGGGGGCGTCGGGTGCAGAGTGCAAAGTCTCACGCTTCAGCCGGGAAACGTGTGTTGTTTCAAAGTTGCTTCTTTGTTGCAAAGTTGCAGTCTTTGGGGAACAGAGCTGCTGTCCTCGGGAGTCCTTGGTCCTTCTAGATGCAGGGTAGTCCTCTGAGGCTTCAGAGGTTTCTGGACCCTGGGAACGCGTAGCTGGAGCAGTGTCTTTAGAAGTGGGGAGACAGGCCGGTAGAGCTGGGGCCAAAGCAGTTGGTGTCTCCGTCTTCTCTGCAGGTTTTTCAGTTCAGCAGTACTCTTCTTCTTAGGTTGCAGGAATCTAATTTCCTAGGTTCTGGGGATCCCCTAAATACTGAATTTAGGGGTGTGTTTAGGTCTGGGGGGCTAGTAGCCAATGGCTACTAGCCTTGAGGGTGGCTACACCCTCTTTGTGCCTCCTCCCTGAGGGGAGGGGGGCACATCTCTAATCCTATTGGGGGAATCCTCCATCTGCAAGATGGAGGATTTCTAAAAGTTAGAGTCACCTCAGCTCAGGACACCTTAGGGTCCTGACTGGCCAGTGACTCCTAATTATTTTTCTCATTATCTCCTCTGGCCTTGCCGCCAAAAGTGGGGCCGTGGCCGGAGGGGGCGGGCAACTCCACTAGCTGGAGTGCTCTGGGGTGCTGTAACAAAGGGGGTGAGCCTTTGAGGCTCACCGCCAGGTGTTACAGTTCCTGCAGGGGGAGGTGAGAAGCATCTCCACCCAGTACAGGCTTAGTTACTAGCCACAGAGTGACAAAGGCACTCTCCCCATGTGGCCAGCAACATGTCTGGTGTGTGGCAGGCTGCTAAAACTAGTCAGCCTACACGGATAGTCGTTTAAGGTTTCAGGGGGCACCTCTAAGGTGCCCTCTGGGGTGTATGTTACAATAAAATGTACACTGGCATTTATTTGTGCTGAGAAGTTTGATACCAAACTTCACAGTTTTCAGTGTAGCCATTATGGTGCTGTGGAGTTCGTGCATGACAGACTCCCAGACCATATGCTCTTATGGCTACCCTGCACTTACAATGTCTAAGGTTTTGCTTAGACACTGTAGGGGCATAGTGCTCATGCACTTATGCCCTCACCTATGGTATAGTGCACCCTGCCTTAGGGCTGTAAGGCCTGCTAGAGGGGTGACTTATCTATACCTATAGGCAGTGTGAGGTTGGCATGGCACCCTGAGGGGAGTGCCATGTCGACTTAGTCGTTTTATCCCCACTAGCACACACAAGCTGGCAAGCAGTGTGTCTGTGCTGAGTGAGGGGTCCCCAGGGTGGCATAAGACATGCTGCAGCCCTTAGAGACCTTCCCTGGCATCAGGGCCCTTGGTTCCAGAGGTACCAGTTACAAGGGACTTACCTGGATGCCAGGGTGTGCCAATTGTGGAAACAAAGGTACAGGTTAGGGAAAGAACACTGGTGCTGGGGCCTGGTTAGCAGACCTCAGCACACTTTCAAATCATAACTTGGCATCAGCAAAGGCAAAAAGTCAGGGGGTAACCATGTCAAGGAGGCATTTCCTTACAGGTGGTCATTATGACATTGGCAGTGATCGTTAAAGTGGCGGTAATACCGCCAACAGGCTGGCAGTAATTACTGCCAAATTATGACCATGGCAGTGATAACTCCCATAGACAGCCAATGTACCACACCATCCGCCAGGGCGTAAACACCACGCACCACGGCGATAGCCATCAACAGCCAGGCGGAAAACAAGGTACTGCCCAACATATTATGACACAGCACACCACCACAATTTCCGGGGCGGTGCCAACGGCATCAAAAGCCTGGCAGAAACACATCACAGAAGACTAAAGACTCACCAACAGAGACACAGAGAGGCTCAACACCGCCATGGAACCGGAACTTCAAGTCTTCCCGATGCTCTTCTATGCCATGCTCCACCTGGAACAACAATGCAGAGGAAGACAACAACGGTGAGTACAGCTGCCTAGCACACAAGGGAGGGAGGGAGGAAGGGAGGAAAAGGAGAGTCACACACACACACACGCACGACACATACCATACACACAACCAGCTGCAGACTTAAACCAATGGCACACAACACACAGCATAATAAAGAAGGACAAAAAGTCGGAAGTACTGAAAATGTATTTGCAAGGCAAAAGCCACCATATGAACAAATTTTGAACAGACAGACATAAAACAATTGTCCAGAATGGGCCAATGCTCAGTCCAAAGTACATAAGGCCCACATGGCCACAGGGCACAGTCCAAGCCCCAACTTGACCCTGACTACGCACACAAATGTGAGGAGGCATCATCACGGAAGTGCACAGGCACGTCAGGGAGAAGGGGGGTCGAGGGCACCTCAGCTGAAGTCGGGAATCAGCCCACTGGTTCTGGAGGGGGCTCCATGCCCATTTCCCAATACCGGGGAGTGCAAAGTCACAGTCACTGAGGTGGGAAACTTGCCCACTGATCCTGGAGGGGGCTCCATGCCCATTTTCCAATGCTGGGGAAGGCAAGGTCATAGTCACTGAGGTGGGGAACTTGCCCACTGATCCTGGAGGGGGCTCCTTATACAACAGTCCCTGGAGGGTGGCCTACATGCCCTCTGCTGGGGCTGAGGGCTGCTATGTCTCAGCTGGAGGTAAGGGCTGCATGGTCTCTGCTGGGGGAGGTGCAACCTGGGCAGCCTCTGCTGGAGGTGAGGGCTGCAAAGGCTCTGCTGGCGGAGGTGTCACCTGGGCAGCCTCTGCTGGAGGTGAGGGCTGCTGTATCCCAGCTGGAGGTGAGGGCTTCTTGCCTCTCATTGGTGGTTGAGTGGAAACCTTTTCTTGCATTGGTGGTTGAGTGGGAACCATTTCTTGCATTGGTGGTTGAAAGGGAACCTTTTCTTGCATTGGTGGTTGACTGGGAACCTTACCCCTCCTGGCTGGTGGAGTGGGAGCCTTACCCCTCAAGGCTGGTGGAGTGGGATCCTTCCCTTTCCTGGCTGGTGGAGTGGGATCCTTCCCTTTCCTGGCTGGTGAAGTGGGAATCTTCACTGGCTTGCCTCCACGACTAGGAGGTTCCTCCACTGTCCCCGTGGACTGTTTGGCTGAGGTGCTGGGCTGGGTCATTGGGACCCTGCTCTTACGGGCAGGACGGGGGAGGGAGCGGGAGGGAAGAGGTCATGTTGGGCAAGGAAAAGCTTTTTAGGGACAGTGGGGCGGGATGAGGGATGGGAGTGGCTGTTGGAGGAGTACGTCTGCTGGACTTGGGTTAGGGTGCATGGGTAGTGTGGTGATTTGAGGTGGAAGGCTGTTGGGTGTCTGATGGCCTGTGTTTGTGTCCTTTAGGAATGGGGAACAAACAGGGTGGGAGAGGACACAGGGGACGCGTGGATGGATGTTGTGGAAGTGTCTGCTAGTGAGGTGTGTGTGCTGCTTGGTGTGGTGATGCCAATGGTGGCTGTTGAAGCAGTCCATGCAGGTGTGAGTGTGGATGTGACAGTGAGGGAGGTAGAGGAGGAGGGGGAGACAGGGGAGGCAGTGGATGTGGATGAGTGTGCAACTGTCTGTTTGTGTGAGTGCTTGGGGACTGACGTGTGGTGCCAGTGTTTGACTGTGCCACTCTTGTGTAATGTCTTGTGTGCATGCTCGTCTGTATGTGTGCATGGGATAAGTTGGGGTTGAGGAGACTGGGAAGTGGTAGTTAAAGGGGGGACGGTAGGAACGGGGACAATGGCTGCCATTAGAGAGAAGGCCAGAGCCTGAATCGATCTCTGTTGGGCTGCCAATCCACCGTGGATGCCCACTAGGAATGCATTGCATTGCTGTATCTGGGATGCCAGCCCCTGATGGCATTCACAATGGTTGACTGCCCTACAGAGATGGATCTCAGGTGGTCAATAGCCTCCTCACTCAGGGCAACAGGGCTCACTGGGGTGGGCCTGAGGTGCCTGGGGCAAAGGAGATGCCCACCCTCTTGGGTGAGCGGGCACGAGCAACTCACTGAGGGGCTACTGGGAGGGCGGTGCTGGTACGGGGTTGCAGCAGTACCTGCAGCTGGGGTGGTCACAGAGGTGTCTGCCACCACCAGGGAGCTTCCATCTGAGGAGGTATCTGAGTCAGTGTTGTCACCTCCTGTCTCCGCCATGGTGCTCCCCTCGCCCTACATCCCACTGGTTCACTCAACGTCTGCGGACTGTGCCTCCTGGGTCCTGTGGGATGCAGCACCCTCTGTCCCCGGTGCCCCTGGTCCTCCGCCAGATGAAGTTAATGCACATATGGACAGGATGACAGAAGGAGAAAGGGGGGGAGGGAGAGAAAGGGAACACTGGTTCAATTACAGCACCAACACCACAGTTGGCATACACAGCACCGTCACACACAGAAATCAGGATTGAGCACTATGCATTGCACTGGCATTGAATTGGCTAGATGCCACAGTAACAACAGGGCCAACACCGCCAACAGCACACAGCCTGGGACCCACAAAGCGCTGACTGACATGGAATGTAAACGAGCTAGGTTACCTGCATTTGCTATACACCCATTACCCTTGAGCTTGATCACGCTTCAATGTCTGTCCTGTCCTTAAGGGGCACCCACTAACTCACACCCACCACCCATTCCCTTACCAACTTGCCAAATATTGTAGTAATGCTCACTCTTAACCCTTTGCGGCTGCTGTGATGCCCTCGAGCGCCCATCCAGCTCTGGGCAGGCCACCACCAGTAAGCGGGACATCGGGGGGTCAGGTTCCGACGGGCACCCTGCCCTGTTTGGGAAGTCAGCCCGAGCTGGGCCTCCCCGGTCTTCCGTGCCCAGTGTCTCAGGCCCTCCCACCATTTCCTGCAGTGGCTGCTCCGCCTGCTGTAGCCCCCCAGGGTCCGCACGTCCTTGGCAATGGCACGCCACAATCCCTTCTTTTGGTGGGTGCTGACCTGCAGAGGGAATGCAGACAGGAGGACACCATTACACATACAATCCAGCCTGTCACACATATGGCCCACAAATCCCGTTTTCAACTCAATTGGCACACACATCGCCTGGCGCCCACCATCTACACTACCTACAGACATCCCCCCAAATGACAAGAGGCCTGCGCACACATCTCCATGCAACCTTTCCACATGCATCGTGCCCAAGGTATACTCACCTGTTGGTCTGGAGGCCCATCCAGCTGTCCATACTTGGGTAGGACCCCATCCGCCAAGCGCTCCAACTCCTCTGGAGTGAAGGAAGAGGCCTTTACCCCGGTCACACAGGCTATGGTAGGTTCCAGACACAGGTCACAACAGCACACGCAGTGTAGGTGTTCTCCTGTGGAAAGTCAGGAATCAAGTGAGGTCACAGACAAAAAATGGCACTCACGTCCGCAGCAGTGTACACCGTCACCGCCGACGCTGATCCCCATTGGCCACTGTACTCCACAGAGACCCATATTAGCCAATGAAGAATTGCATGGTGGTGCAAGACCACCTTCTGCCACGACGCCCAACGTCGGCGGAGTTACCTCACTTCCACCTCTCCCTAGGTACAGGACAGGCGGTCGCTATTTCGTGGTGGTGGACTACATACAGACCTTCCATAACTGTGTCATTGCTGAACATTGCACATACATTGCCATTCTCAATGTCCCATCATATTAATGCTGTATGCACATTATGGTGGTGGTTACATTGTTCAAATTTTGACAGCCTACTCACTCTTGTGTCCCTTAGATACCTACCACTGCGGATGAATAGGAGGAGGAGACAAACCCCGTGTACAGACCTCTTGTGGACCTGGATACACTGGAGGACAGACGCATTATACTCACTTATAGACTAGACAGGGCCACAGTCACAGAGATGTGTGCACAATTGGAGCCTGACCTGATATCAGCTATTCGTCATCCCACTGGGATCCCCCCTCTTTTGCAGGTTCTATCTGTGCTCCATTTCCTGGCAACTGGTTCTTTCCTAGAGACAGTGGGCTTGGCAGCAGGAATGTCACAGCCAATGTTCTCAATCATGCTGGCAAGGGTATTGTTTGCCTTGGTGAAACACATGCGCAGCTACATTTCTTTCCCCCAGGTGGAAGATTTTGCCACTGTGAAGGACGTATTCTATGCAATGGGACATATATCCAATATTATTGGGACAACTGACGGTACACATGTTGCGTTTGTCCCCCCTGCCAGAATGAACAGGTTTTCAGGAATCGCAAGAGTTTCCACTCACTGAATGTGCAAATGGTGTGCCTGGCGGACCAGTACATCTCCCACGCCACTGCCAAGTATCCTGGGTTGGTTCATGACACCTTCGTTATGAGGAATATCAGCATCCCAAATGTGATGGCCCAAATACAGAGGCACAGGGTGTGGCTAATAGGTGAGCCAGAGTCCCCACCCACTGTATGTCAGTGTATGCCTTCAAGTGTTATTCTATAGGATTTTGTAAGGCAAAAAATGTTCCCTCACTATTTGCAGGTGACTCTGGATACCCAAACTTATCGTGGCTCCTGAACCCTGTGAGGAATGCCAGGACAGGAGCTGAGAACCGTTATAATGATGCACATGGGCGAACCAGGAGAATAATCGAGAGGACCTTCGGCCTCCTGAAGGCCAGGTTCAGATGCCTCCATCTAACCGGTGGATACCTGTGCTACTCACCCGAGAAGGTCTGCCAGATAGTAGTGGCATGCTACTTGTTGCACGACCTGGCCCTCAGGTGACATGTGCCTTATCCGCAGGAGTAGGAGACTGGAAATGCCCCTGTGGCAGCAGTGGACCCTGAGGAGTGAGGATGAGGAGGCAGAGGATGAGGATGTGGACAACAGAACATCAGTTATATGTCAATACTTCCAATGACACACAGGTGAGACAGTGGAACTGAACATTCCTCTGAATATTGACATCTTCTGTGTGGTTGTAGCAGGATGGCATTCACTTCCTTTGCATCTCTACTTACTGTCACCTATGGATTCTCATTTTGCAGATGTTGGTGATATGACAACTATGTACTGATGTGATGACTACAGACAGATACAGGTCATTAACTGTATGCTAGCACAGTGTTCAGATCATTTGCACATGATGTGACTGTTTCCATTAATGCACATTTTCATCACGTAAAATTCTATCACTCGTGTTGTGTTCAAGGGTGTTTATTGTAGTACAAATAATTGACAGAAAAGTGCAATGGAATGGGTTGATGGTTGAGGAAAGTCCAGGGTATTGTTCCAGTCTGCTTGTATAACAGGTTCAGTGGCCAAGGGGCTATAGGAAGGGGAGCAAAGGCAGTTCAAAGTGGACACGTGACAAGGTGGGACACAAGGGGGGCATTCAGAAGGGTCTCATTTCCTGGCGGTGGTCTTGGCAAGTGTCTCTGCCTTCTGTCTGGGTCGCAGGGAACGTTTGCAGAGTGGTTCACCTTCTGCAGGAGGAGGGGTGTTGGTGGCCTGTGAGTCCTGTGGCAGCGCCTCCTGCCCATTTGCTGCAGCAGAGGTGGTGGGCTGGTCAGTAGACCTGCTAGTGGTAGGGGCCCGCTGGTGTGCTGTCCATTCCCTCATGATGTTGGCCATGTCTGCCAGCACCCCTGCTATGGACACCATGGTGGTGCTGAGGGCCTGCAAATCCTTCCTGATCTCCTGATAGTGTGCCTCCAGCAGCCGCTTGCTCTCCTGCATGTTGGTAAGGATCTGGTCCATCTTGTCCTAGGATTGTTGGTAAGCCCCCAGGACATTGGTGAGTGCCTCCTGGAGAGTCGCTTCCCTGGTCTTTCCCTCCCCCTGGCGCACAGCGGTTCTCCCAGTGACCCTGTTCCCCTGTGCCTGTGTCCCCTGAACAGTGTGCCCACTGCCACTGACCCCAGGTCCCTGATTGTCTTGGGGGTGAGGTGTGGACTGGGGTCCCTGTACAGGTGGGCACACTGCTGATTGACGTGTCCTGGGGACAGAGGTGTGGGGGCATTGGGTGGGTGTTGGATACTGACGGGGGAGGCTCTGTGGTGGACTGTGAGTGGGATGGGGTGGCCGACTGACCAGTGGTCCCTGATATGCCAGGTAGTTCATCCAGATCAATAAGTCCAGAGTCACTGTCATCACTGGGGGCATCTTCTGTTGGGGGGCTGGTTAGTTGTGGCACCTCCTCGCAGCTGAGATTGGCTGGGCTACCTGTGGGGATGTAAGTGATGTATTATATTTCATGCCTGTGACATATTGTACAGCCCTTGCTTCCCCTCTTTTGTTGCTGTGGCCCTGCCACCTTTGTTTGTGTATGTTGATGTATTGTGTGATTATTAGTTCACCATGTTGTGCATGCTTTGGTGATGGGTGTACATGCAGGGCTGGGAGGGCTGTACATGCATTGGTATAGCAAGCAGGGCTTGGCACTGGGGTTAGTCAGATGTGTAGGTGCAGTGTGTGGGATGGAGTGGAGTTATGGGAGTCAGGGTGAGGGGGTGAGATGGCATGCAGGTATGGGGGATGATAGGTTGCAAATATTTACTCACTAGTTTCCAGTCCTCCAGCTACATCTAGGATTGCCAAGACTTGCTCCTCCCATGCTGTCAGCTGTGGGGGAGGAGGTGCAGGTCCACCACCATTCCTCTGGACGGCGAGCTGGTGCCTTGCTGGCATGGAACGTCCCTTTCCCCGTAGGTCGTTCCCCCTCTTCCTGGTGTCGTCCGTTGTTCTTGGATGCTGTCCCATGGCATTCACCCTGTCCACGATCCTTCGCCATAGCTCCATCTTCCTGGCAATGGATATTTGCTGTACCTGTGCTCCAAACAGCTGTGGCTCTTCCGTGACTATTTCCTCAACCATGACCCGCAACACCTTATTTGTGAAACGGGGGTGCCTTAGTGGGGACATGAGTGTTGTGTGGTGTGTGTTGTGCAGAGGGTGTTAAGTGATGTGGTGGGGTGTGGGATGTGGGGGGTGTGACGGATGTATGGGTGTTTGTGGTGTTTTGTATGTAGTTGTCTCAGTGGTCTTCGTGTAAGTCTTGTGGCATTTATTGGTATTCGTAAAGGGTGGTGTGTGAAGTGGGTGTGTGTTTTATAGTCCTATAGGTGGGTGTGTGTGGTGTGTGTATCAGTGTCAGGTGTGTGATGTTTGTTTTGGCCAATGTTGCGTTGTTTTGAATTTGGGTGGCCATTCTGAGTGCTCCGGTGCGTACCGCCAATGGTTTATCACCATTGACTGTCCGCCGTGGTGATTCGTGGGTCATAATGTGGTGGGCGTTGTTTTGTTGGCGTAACGGTATGGCTGTTCATACCACCACTTTAGCACTGACCTTTGGGCTGGCGGATTAGTGTATGTTGCAGTATTCTGTTGGTTTGGTGTGTTGTGTGTCATAATATGGCGAACGGATATTTGCCACTGCGTGGTATGTTGGCAGCAGTAACCGTGGTGGTAAGCTGCATTTACCACCAATGTCATAATGAGGGCCACAGTGATCAAGTCCCTATGTACTGTAATGGCAGTTACAACTGCAGGATCGGTTCCAGAAAGGATGACAGGAGAAAAAGCTCTCTCGGCCAATCAGAGACCCTTATTTTAAAATGTATGGTACAACGGGACTCCAGTGAGACCACCCGTCTAGACATACCTATTTTTTAATCCTTACAAGCCTACACAGATCACCTCTTTAAATGCAAATTTCTCAAAAACAGCTAAACCAATTTACATCAAATAACAAAATGCATGCTTTCTCAGTAAAGTTCGAACTTTCTGCAATATTTGATGTAATTTGGTCCAGCTGCTTTCTCTGTATCAATTCCCAAAATTTTGTATGGGAATTAACATGAGAAAATGCATTTAGGGACCCCGAGGAATCATCCCAAAACTTTTCAGGAAGAAGCTGGATAGGAGCATAGAGGTGGATAAACGTTTTGTTTGAAAGATTTGTGAAGATTCATCAAACAGCACAAAAGTTATTAGCAAACCAAAAAGCTCTCAGCCTGTAGAAACTATGACCTAAATATAACTGCACAGGTATGAAAAGAAAGAATTCGAGTTATGCTGATGGAATACAGCATCATACTTTTTTACATTTTTTGTGTTTATTATTACAAGTGTACTTTAGGAAATGTGTACTTAGACAAACATGACAGACACCATGTTGTTTAAGAAATAAGATTTTGGTCTTATTTTCAAGTATATCAATAATATCCATGCCTGTTGTGAGCACTTTACCAGCTGCACTAATGCTCTCTGATGTCGCCAGTGTTAAAGACATTAGTTAGCGTGCTTCAAAAAATGTTACAATTTAAATTGTAAACTCTAGCCTTTCACAAAACTCATTGCTGTGGAAAACGTAAACCAGGGCCTAGTCGTTCACTTCACCTACATTATTTAGATCTGTATTTTGTTATTAGTAAAATCAAATCACTTTTATATTTGTATTTAAATAACAAATTATATGAAAAAATGTCTTAAATATAAATATGAGTTTGTCAGTGGTAAAAAGGTGAATTCTTATATAAGACATGCAGATAATAATAAATGGGAATCTTTCATAGAGTCACATGTATCATTTATCCCAGTCATCAAGCTGGGAGCCTTACATAAATAAAAATAAATAAAAAAAACAGTTTCCTAGATAAAGCATAACCGTAAGCCTATAAAAAAATACTTTAAGTATCCCAATCACTTTATTTAGAAGGAATCAAATTTCAACCAATCAGAGACACTCATCTAAAGACCACACATTGAGAGGCCACCATCCTTCAGCTTTAACAAAGCACTCCTGTGATAGAATAGTGCAAACAGGTGAGTCTCTAAAGGGGAGGAGGATTGTTTGCATGTGAATCTATGGAAGATTAGTATTCTGGAGAATTACAGTTCCAGTAACTTTTTTCTTTGACAGAATTGGGTCTTTCGTAGATTCACATGCTTGAATCAGAATAACAAGTAGTCACTGGTGTAATGCTTTTTTGCAGATGGAGGGTAATTTATTTAAAAGAAAGACAACATAGGAGCCATTGATCAACTGCAGCATTCCTGTGCACCGCTTCTTCCACACTGCAGCCCTTTATGTTTGCCCAAAAAACAACAATGAACAGCGCTGTTGATGTAGACACACTTCTAGGTGAATATGCTGAAACCTTTCCACGCAAAGAGTGACCCACCTTATCATGGCAGTGTTCAGTGGCATCAGAAACCCAGCGAGCTACAGTTTGTATGGAAACAGACGGTCCTCTTCTAGAGAGATCATAAGATATGAGCATTTATTTAAATCACTTGTAAAAAGAGCAACTGCCACCTCACAGGTATACTGGTGCTGATAATATTTCTTGGGGAAGGGAATTTCCTACCAGGTTACACAACTTTAAGGGAAAGACAGGTTTACAAAGCCTTTCTAAAGTGCATCAAATCTGAAGAAAGATTCATGGTGGCTGGAAAATGATGCCATAGTCAGGCTGCTTCAATCATGAAGGCTCATCCTCCTTATCTGTTTTTTCTAAATTTGGCCACATAGGTCAGATTTGCAGAAGAGGAACCTACCAGGTGCATACTGTCTTATTTTCTTTTGCAGGGGGATTGTGCCAAATCCCTTAAGGGATTTATGAACATTGCACATTTTTGTTATTTGCGTTTTAACCGATGCATAGCATAGCCAATTAGACATTACATAGCAATCTCTTTGCAATGCACCTAAACTAAAAACATATGTCAAACATCCCCAACCCTCCCTCTCCACTCAAACCCTGACACAGAACCCATCAGCACGTTGAGCAGTCCCTGAGTTTAGTTCTCCCCGCATACCCATCTTTCCCAGAGGTCTCCTCTGTTGCAATGTGTCATGGTGTTTTCCTCTCATTACCCTAGGAGTCTATATTTGGCAGTCAGCTATATCTCCAAGGAATAATATGTCATCCAAGCTCCCCATATTCTTTTGAACTTCCACCGGTATCCTCTATTTGTGCACATCACTTTTTCCCCCATCATGAACCCGTCCATCCCTCTCCTCCACACATCCAGAGAAGGGCATGTCTCTGACCCCAAAGGCAGGCTATATCCCTTTTGACTACTATCAGTCCCAGTCCACATAGCGTGACCTTTTTCGGGGGCAGGTCAATATCGTTAGGTATTCCCAACAAAATATACTTGGGGTCTAAGGGAATCTGTACCGACAGCACTCCCTCCATCTCTCCCATCACCTTACTCCAAAACTCCTTGATCTTGGGACATTCCCATAAAACGTGAAAGAAGGATCCAATATTACCACAGCCTCTAATGCAGTTCGGGTGTATCGCTCTTCCCATCACATGTAATCATTGTATATCATAATATACCCTATGTAAAATTTTAAACGGAATCAGCCTAAGTCGTGGCCTAATCGCCACCTCTCTGGGGAACATCAGTGCCGCCTCCCAGTCTATGTCATCCAGCTCTGCCTCCCATCTATTATGCAAGTTTACCAGTGTATTTGGCATATTGTTGTTAACAGTCCTATATATCAGGGATGTCGCCTTAACATCTAGACTGCCCATTAATAGTCTGCCTTGTAGAGGGGCGCACTCAGGTATTCCCTCTCCAGGGAGACCATCCGCTCTCCATGCATGTCTCAAGCGTGTGTGGTGAAAGTGCTGTGTGTTGCTCAGCGCATACTCAGTTTGAAGGGACGCAAAAAGACATAGGGCCTCATTTGGACCTCGGTGGTCTTTTCGCAAGCCCGCCGAGGTTCTGCCGTGTTGAAGACCGCCAGTGCAGGCGGTTTTCCGCACAATGTATTATGACTGCTGGCAGCCCTCCGCCCTTTTTTGGATGGAGAGCCGCCAGGAGTCATACTGGCGGTCGGCGGTGAAGTGGAGGCTGCTCCACCTCCACTGCCACGTAATCAGAACACTGCCCACTGAATCACGTCCCAGGATTCGTGTGACAGTGTTCTGGTGACGGGGTTCTGGCGGCGGAGCAGCCCGCATGGATCCCGTTCCCTCCTGGAGGATCACCGGACCAGGTAAGGTGATCGTCTGTTAGGGGAGGGGGGTGGGGTGGTGTTGTGTGCGTGCATGGAGGTGTGCATGTAAGTGTGTAGAGGGGGTGTGTGAGTGCGTGTATGCATGCGCGGGGTGTTGTGTGTATGGAAAATGTGTGCGTGTATGTCTGTGTGTATGTGTGCATGTATGTGTAGTTGTGTGAGTGTACGTGTAGGGGGTGTGTGTGTGTGTCAATGTTGGGGGGGTCCTACTACCTTTGGTGGGTGGTTGGGGGGTCATGGGTTTGGGGGGAGGACTCTGGGGAGGGAAAGGGGAGAGACCCCTATCGGTGCCAAGGAACGTATTCCCTGGCACTGATACTGCCTACCGCCATTGATTTTGTGGCGGTACAGAACCTCACAAAATCCATGGCGGTATGCGGGGTCATGATACCGCCGGCGGTGTAGTGACGGCCGCCGGGCTGGAGACCAAAGTCTCCAGCACATCGGTCGTTACCACCCTGGCGGTCAGAGTGGAGAAGTGGCGGTTTGGCATGGCGGTCACCGCCATGCTTGTAATTATATTTCTTTTACCGCTGGCCTGTTTGCGGTATTACCGCCACTTCTCCACCGACCGCCAGGGTTGTAATAAGGGCCATAATGTCCCCATCTTCCATCACGTCCCCGACTTTTGAAATACCAATCTGGTCCCAGCACTCGAAACCCTCTAGTTTCTTAATTTCCCATAGCCAGCCCCCCTCCCAGAGTGGGGTCTCTTTAGTGGGACGTTTATGCCACCCCATCATCCTAGTAGCTCTTATCCAAGCCTTCAAGGTCACCTGTTAGGCTGGTAGAAGACGTCCAGTCCGACTGCCCTCATATAGGTATTGCCTACACGATTTCCTATCCTATTGTAGTCGCTCTAGGCGGAAGGTGGGATGGTCCTCCGATGCGAATAACCAGTCATTAACATTGACCAGGTGCGCCACCTAATAATTCACCTCTATATCCAGCAGAGACAATCCCCCTGCGTATTGATTGTGTTGTAGCGTCTTAAGAGCTATTCTTGGATGTTTCCCCTCCCACAGGAAGAGCCGCATATCGCGATCTATGACCCTGAACAGGCTTGGAGGGATCTGATAGTATGTATTTTGTAGGACATATAGGAGCTTTGGTAAAGGAATCATTTTAATCATTGCCACTCGTCCCATCAGTGTAAGAAGCAGTGTTTTCCATCTTTCCAAGTCAGTCCTGAACTCCTTCAAACACCCTCCCCAGGTTATGAGCATGGCAGCTGTCAGCCTTATGTGTCACATAAATGCCAAGGTATGTGAAGCCTACGCCTGTTCGCTGCAACCCTATTGGCAATGGGGGCAGCGGGACATCCCCTCGCGGTGCATATAGAATTGTTTTATCCCAGTTATTACAATATCCCGAGTGCCTCCCATATTCCTCAAGCAGGTGAAAGAGCATCAGGAGGGATACCTCTAGGCGAGTTATGTATAGGAGGACATCGTCCACATATAAGGAAATACGCTCCTCTTCTTCTTCCTCCTCTCTTAGTCTAAAACCATAGCGGCTCGGTCTGGTGCAGACCCTGCACGTTAGGGATTCCAGGTTAAGGGCAAACAGTAAGGGGGACGTGCCCCGTGTAATGGGGAATTCAGAGGCGAGGACCCCGTTTACCCTCACCGCCGCCACTGGGTTGCAATAAAGCAGGCGCACCCACCCTCTATATTTCAGACCAAAACTAAATTGTGTTAGTGTAGCTTCCAGAAAGGGCCAGTGCACCGCATCAAAAGCCTTCTCAGCATCTAGGGCTAAGAATAAGTGAGGCTCTAGTTGGCCCATTATGGTGGAAAGCCACACATGTGCCCACCTTAGGTTATATCTTGTGGAGTATCCAGGCATGAAGCCAGTCTGATCCATGTGAACTAATGAAGAGATAACACCTATAATACAAGTTTCCAACACTGTGGCCAAAACTTTCACTTTCACGTTTAGGAGGGATATCGGTCTGTATGACGCACACCGCCATTTGGGTCTCCCCTCTTTATATATCACTGCTATCTTAGCCCTCCTTAAGTCCGGGGGGAGAACTCCCTGTTCACGAGCCTCCAAAAACATATTTAAGAGATGGGGGACCAGTACATCGCAGATTCTCTTAAAGAGCTCCTCCGGAAACCCATTTGGTCCTGGGACTTTGCCCAATCTAAGCCTCTTCAGTGCTGCTGTGATCTTATCTAGTGTAATGTCTCCCTCTATTTCTTCCCGCCCTTCTACGTCCAAGACAGGAACATCTATACTGTCTAGATATTTGGTGATGAGGTGGGCATTTTCTAATGACCTTGCCCTGTAGAAGTCTCTATAATAGCAAGCAAAAGACTCTGCGATATCTTTGTCAGCGGACACCCTACTTCCGTCCTGAGTCTCCACCTCCTGTATCCATCTAGCTTCCTTCTCCTTCCTCCCGAGCCAGGCCAATAATTTCCCGGCTTTGTCCCCAGTCTCATACAGCCTATATTGGACCGCCTGCAGACGATTCCTAGCCTCATTCTCTGCTGTCTCTCGATATTCAATTCTCACCAACTCTAGTTGACGAAGAAGCAGTGATGTAGGCGCCTGCACTACTGCTCCCTCTAATTCTAGGAGCTTGCATTCCATATTACTCAGCTGTTCATTGTCTCTTTGCCTTTTCTGAGCTACTAGATTTTGTGCACTGTCTCGAAGTAGTGTTTTGTAAGCCTCCCACAACACTACTGCAGAGCCGACTGAGCCCAGATTTTCTTTGATGTATGTCAGTATCTACCCGAAGTCCTCTCATCACTTCACAGTCTTGTAAATCCCAAGCGCACAACCTCCACCCATTACGCCTCTTCGCTCTTCCACCCAAATGCACCATCAAAACAGAGTGATCCGACAGCCCCCTTGCCAGGTATTCAGCTTGGTGTATTTTGCCTACCTCTCCCGCCGGGGCAAAGATATAATCTAAGTGGGAGAAAACCCTGTGGGCCCCGGAGAAATACGAATATTTTCTGTCCGTGGGATGCGCCCGTCTCCACAGGTCCAACAATCCCAAGGCTGCAGCAAAGTCACACAGTAGGGTAGCATGACTCGTGGATGTCCCACCTCCCGATCTGTCCACACATGTCTCTATCACATCATTAAAATCTCCTCCCAGTATATGAAGTAGAGAAGAGGACCCCAGCAGGATCTTTGCTACCTTCTCTAGAAGGGAAGTCTCGGAGGGGCATACACACTCATCAGGAGGACCTTTCTCTGCCCCAGAACCCCTCCACACCTACATATCGACCATCAGGGTCCTCCAATCAGTGGGAGACATGAAAGGGGGGGAGAACCGACAGATCAGGATCGCTACTCCCCTGGAGCCAGACATGTATCCTGCATGTGCCAGTACTACATAAGGACCCCTGCTCAGAAAAGCACACTTCGTACCTCTGAGATGAGTCTGCTGGAGGAGTACTATATCCGGTTTCTGCCCTTTAATATATTGGGACACTAGTCCGCACTTAACCTTGTCTCCCAGTCCGTTCACATTCCAGGAGAGGATAGTAAAGCCCTGTTCACTTTCGGAGGGCGTCTCCCTAACTTTACTCATGGGGGCCATCTAAAACAGCTAATCATAATACATAAGCTCTGTGGCCGCTCGGACCTCCAGGAGCATAAATGAGGGGATAGAGGAACAACTCTCCTAATCATATGATGCTCAACTATTTGGGTCTGTGGGTTAACTGTGTAACTTGACAACAGAAGAAGAAATAACCTTCCTATCATAGAACACCAGCCCACCACCCTCCCCACCTCCCTTTGGCCCTGTGAGTGTACATCTCCACACCCGTACCCCACAAAAGTCAAGAGCTCTGTGGTCCCCCCCCACCATACCCTCCCAACAATACAAACTTGTAGAACGTGTTGAATGGGGGATATGCCACCGATACAGGTGGAACTCCAACTGTTTAGTATTCAACCGATAGGGCCTTCTTTCTCCCGTTCAAAACCCCGTTTGAAACCCCCTTAGACTTATGAAAACCGCAGTCCTCCTGGGGGGGGTGGGGGAAGCGATAGTGTCCCTCCACGCTCCTCCGGCCTCCATTCATATAACTACCCCTGCGGACTTCTGGGCCTCCGGTACCTCTTTCTCAGCCTCCATATTGTCGATAGCCTCCAACAGCAGATGAGGGTACTCCCCCCCCAGGTCAAGTCGACCCTCAGGCATCAAGAAGTCCACAGCAGCATCTCCACTGCGCCTCCGAGTGCTTGCGCTATGATTCCCCTCCAAGTCCGTAGTGTCCGCTCCTCTTTCTGCTCGTCGCGGAAGCCGCCATGGCTTGTCTTTACCAATTCTCTGTCTCTGCCTTCCCCTGGTTATCGGGAGGGACCACTCCTTGGGTCTCGCACCTTCCCTCTCTCGGGGTCTCTTCTCAGTCTCTCCACTCCCCTTCCAAGAGAGCCGGGGACGCCCCTCAATCCACCCCCAGGCCTCCTCCGGAGACTGAAAAAAGAAAGTCTTCCCCTTAAACAGGACCTTCAATTTGGCGGGAAAGAGGAGCATGTACTGGAGCTGAAGACCACGAAGCCTGGCTTTAACCTAGTCAAAGGTCCGGCGTTGTTTCTGAGCTTCTCTAGTGTAGTCAGGGAAGAACAGGATCTTAGAGTTTTCATACCGGACATCTCCCATTCTACGTACTTCCATTAGGATCATGTTTCGGTCTGGATAGTTCAGAAAACGGGCTAGCACCGGCCTAGGGGCCTCCCAGCTCCCTATGGGCATGTTCAATGACAACGCAGGCAGAGAACTTTTCAGGAGGGAGGACTGTCCTTAGCCACTGCTCCAAAAAGCAAATCATATCAGTCCCTTCAAGCCCCTCTGTGAAACCCACAAATCAGAGATTACTGTGTAGTGCTCGGTTTTCAGCATCCTCCAGCTGCCACATTACATCCTTATTGAGGACTTTGATCTCTAACACCTCTTTCCGCAGGTCCCTAACTGTGTCCACCATTTCGGATATGCGTGACTCCACAGACGTGACTCGCTCTGCCACTTTATGGAGGTCCTGACGGAGCAGGGAGACCTCCGAATGCACCTCGCCCATTCGCTCCTCCAGTGCCCCCCTGGATGCCTGGATCACCGAGAGAAACTAATTGTTATCCGGGGCCACCACAGGGTCCGTCACCCGCATCGGGGGGATTACCACCTTGGTGTATCGATCCATTTTGCCCTGTCGAGGAGGTTTAGGCTCCTTATCTCTTGAGACTGGAAGACCATAACAAGCTCCTCTGTATCACCAACTTCCCAGTGGCCCTCTGTCTGGCAATCTACCACTATGCCCAGCCTCAGGAAGAAAACCAAGGGGGGGGGGACCCTCTCGACCTCCCACTGCCCCCGGAGCAAGACAGACGCTCACCTGCACAGTCTCGTTGCCAAGCCTCCCTTCCTTCCTTCTGTTCCACGCAGGGGAAATGATTCCCTCCTCAGATATCTCTTCACATTTGTCTGATGGGCCCCAGGGCAGTATAGAGTCTCTGAATCCTAGTGCTACCCTGGCCTTTTGCACACCACAGAGCGGTCGCCGTCCACCAGGCACGCAGAAGTCCCCTCCTTGCTGTCCACTCTCCTCCCTTTACGGGTATCAGAGCTGCAATGCCATGTAGCCCGTCGCCAGCATCTCAGAGAAACAAAAATCCAGGGAGGGAGTAGGTGGGGTCGCACCTTACCGCCTCAGCCTCTTGCAGCGTATCCTCAAGGGCCGGAGAGTCTCCCCACAGCCAGCGCCCCAGGGGCACCCTCGAAGCATATCCTTCAGTCCGTGGGCCCACGCCTCAGCCCCTCTCTCAGCCAAGGCGCACGCCCTCCTCCGCTCTTCCGTGGCCCCAGCTCTGGCACCAGATATCAGTGTTTAAAGACGGGAGTGGGAGGAAGTTGCGTCTCACCGCCCCGGCCCTCTGCATCCCATCAACGGAGGGCCGGATGGTCCTCAAACATCAAGTGCTCCAGGGGCACCCCAGCGGGAAGTCCTGTGAGCCACAGGCCAGATCCAGGCCGTCTCTCCCCTCAGAGGCGCTCCGCCCTCAACCGCCTCTCCCGCGGCAGGGAAGCCCGGGCCTACAGCGCAACCTCGGCGGCCACAGAGGATCACCCCAGTCACTTCACGATCCTCCGATCGCCGACCACCCCACAAAAAAAGGGGGGAGGAGAGACTCTTCCTCTCTGCTTCGGTGTCTCTCAGAGGGGTAAAATATTGAAAAAAGGATATTTTGGCAGAGGCCGTTACGGAGCTCTTCAAGGAGCGTCCATCCTCGGCGCTATATTGGCTCCGCCCCGTCATTAAAAATAAATCTTTGTCTTAATGGTAGCCAGTGTAAGTCCTTTACAGCCAAGGATGCAGAAGACCTTCTGGGTCTGTCCGAGGCACATTTGGCCACCTGTGCTTGAACTCTTTGGAGACAATCGAGCAGGTATTCCAGAGATCCTAACAGCAAGGCATTACAGGCAAATATGATCCAATTTTAAAATTACTAGTTTTTTCTAGCATGCAAAGTGTCTTTTCTTGATTATTGAAGAACTATTTTGAAACAACAGGATAATTTATGTAAAAGTCTGATGAGACTTCAGGTTTGAAGTGTGGATTAGTTTTTAATATGACTCTATGATCACAGACCTGTAGATAAAGTTCTTTAATTGTAAAGAACAAGTTACTTACCTTCGTAATGCTTTTTCTGGTGGGGTTATCTTCCTGTGGATTCCTCACCTTTTGAATACTCCCAATGCACCAGCATTTGAAGCATTTCTAGCTCTCCATGTTGACGAGGACGTCACAATGGAATGGCTCTGCATGCGACTCCATCCTTGAGGAATTCACAGGTAGATACTGTATCCACCAGAAAAAGCGTTACCGAAGGTAAATAATTTGGTCTTCTTATAGGTACATCTACTTGTGGATTCCTCACCTTCTGAATAGAATCCCAAAGCAGTACCATACTCAGAGGTGGGTGCCTGCCTGGCTATACCAAGAAATCCTGCAGCACTGAACGGGCAAAATGACCGTTTCTCCTCACTTCCGAGTCTAAGCAGTATTGTTTTGTGAAAGTGTGTAGTGAAGCCTAAGTTGCTGCCATGCAAATGTCAATAACAGGTACACCTCTAGCCAAAGCAAAAGTGCCATACTTAGCTCTGGTCGAATGCGCTCTAATGCCCTCAGGAAGATCCTTCTTTGCTAGCGAATAACATATTTTTATGTAAAGAATGACCCACCTTGCCAGTGTTCATTTGTGGACGGCTTTTCCCTCCACCTTGCGAACGTAGCCAATAAGGAGATGATAATACGTCCTGAGGTCTTTCGTCCTGTCCACATAGAAGCTCAGTGCTCTCTTTGGATCCAGACAATGCAGCCTTTCCTCCTCCTTCGAAGGAAGGGGAGGAGGGTAAAAGGACAGAAGGGTGATAGATTGTCCTAAATGGAAAGATGTCACTACCTTAGGTAGGAAAGCCGGCCCTGTTCTCAAAACCATCTTATTAGCCGTTGCGGCTTGCTGTGAAAACAAGGGGTGGGGCTGGTGCAGCGTGAAGGGGGAGGGGAGGGTAGCCTTTAAAAAATAAACAAATAAAATTACCAGCTATGCACCTGCGCCGCTCCCCTTTCCATCGTCGCTGCAGAAACAGGCTCCCAGCCCACCCTGCGATCTGAGCAGCATCAGTATTGGCTGTTAGCACCCAGCCAGGGAGCTCCCAGGCAGACAGGGAGCATGTGCAGGCTCTCTCCAGCCCGGCAACTGTGTTGCTGGGTTGGCGAGAGCCTACTGTGCATGTGTGTTTTGCCGGCCTGAGATGTCCAGCCAAACACACATGCACTCTGAGGGAGAGTGCTGTGTACTCCCACTCAGTGCTCGTCACCCCCATGGCCCCGCCCCTTTACAAGGAAACGGTAATAATAGCTGTTTATTATCATTTCCGTCTAAAGGCTTTGCAGCTGCCACTGCTGGTGGGAGGGCAATGCTCCTCCGCCCTAATGAAGGAGCTACCCCTGCTTATTAGCATGGAAGGAAGTGAAAGGGGGTTCTACCCTAAGAGCTAGCAGCTCGCTAACACACCTAGCCGACGAGATCGCTATAAGGAAAACTGTCTTTAACAAAAGGAACCTCAAAGGGCAGCTATGCAATGGTTCAAACGGTGAACCCATCAATTATGTTAAGAGTAAATTTAATTCCTACTGAGGTATTATAAATGGAGTGGGAGGAAACCTATTATTCAAACCCTTAACAAACCTTAATACTATAGGGGACTTAAACAAAGAGTGTTGATCAGGCAAACAAATAAAAGACGACAGTGCAGATAGGTAACCCTTCACTGTCACAACTGTGCAACTTTGTTGCGCTCTAGGAAAGAGCAAATTGCAAAACATTAGACAAATGGGCCTTTAAAGGATCAATGTGTTTCTCCTCACACCATTTAACAAATTTTGCACATCTGCCAGCACAGACAGCCTTGGTGGAGTGTCGCGTGGCAGATAAAATAACATCCACTACTTCAGGGGGAAGAGAAAAATAATTGAGGTTGCCCCGATCAATCTCCAGGCATGTAGGTGCAGGCTTCGGAGGTGGGGGTGTAGAACCTGCCCTGCAACTGAGAGAGGAGGTCTGCTATGAGAAGGAGATGAAACGGAGGGCACAGTGAGAGTTGAAGCAGGTCTGTGTACCACACCCTTCTTGGCCAATCTAGGGCTATTACTGTGACCCGTGCTCGTCTTCGAGAATCTTCCTCAGAACCTGAGGAATCAAGGGTATGGGAGGAAACACATAAAGAAGCCAGTTACTCCAGCACAGCTGAAACGTGTCCCCCAATGCTCCCTGCATCAGATACCGGAGGCTGCAGAACAATGGGCAGTGCACATTCTCACGAGAAGCCAGTAGCTCTATCTGAGGGGTCCCCACCAACTGGAAGACATGAAGAACCACCTCCGAATGGAGATGCCATTTGCGGTCGGGTAATAAGTGCCGGCTGAGACTCTCCACATGTGTGTTGAGAACCTCGGCCAAATGGTTTGCTACTATGGAAATCCGATGGTCCTGAGCCCAGGACCAGAGCCGCAGAGCCTCTCTGCAGAGAAGGTATGACCCTACTCCTCCCTGTTTGCTGATGTACCACATCGCAGTAATGCTGTCTGTCAAGGCGTGTACTAACTGATAGCAAATGGACGGGAGGAAGGCCTTGAGAGCCTGACGTATAGCCCGCAACTCTAACGGACTGATGTGAAACATCCGTTTCACTGGAGAACAAAGACCTTTGATCTCCAGAGCCCCCAGATGTGCTCCCCACCCTAGAGTGGAAGCATTCGTTATGACTGTGGTCACCGGAGGTGGAAGACTAAATGGCCTTCCTCGAGATAAGTTGCCGTCCACGCTCCACCATTGAAGTTCTGCTGCAGTGTCTTTGGAGACTGTTATTGACTCCTTGAGATCTACTTTGTGTTGAAACCACTGCTTGCGGAGGCACCACTGGAGAGCCCTCATGTGCCAATGTGCATGAGTGACCTGCAGAATACAGGAAGCTCACAGACCGAGCAGGCGTAGGACCTTTAGCAATGGAACCACTGCTCCATCCTGAAACATTGGAATCATAGCCTGTGTGTCCCTAATTCTCTGAGGAGGAGAAGGAAAGGCATGATTCAATGTTGTGTCCAGTACTGCCCCTATGAACAGGAGGCGCGGAGAGGGCTCCAGGTGAGATTTAGGCATGTTTAATGAAAACCCAGGTTGAACAACAGGGTTGCCATCTGCAGATGGTGCAACACTTTCTTTTGGTACTTGGCTTAGATCAGCCAATCGTCCAGGTAAGGGAATACTGAAATTCCCTACCATCTGAGATGCGCTGCAACTACTGCCATCACCTTCGTGAAGACTCGAGGTGCGGAAGTAAGACCAAAAGGAAGGTCAGCGAACTGGTAGTGCTGCAACCCCACCATAAAACGGAGATACTTCCTGTGCAACTTAAGAATGGGGATGTGAAAATATACATCCTGAAAGTCGATAGAAACTATCCAGTCTTCTTTGTCCAGTGCAAGAGGCACCTGTGCCAGGGTCAGCATTTTAAATTTTTCCTTTTGAGGAACCAATTCAAGTTACTCAGATCTAGAATGGGCCTCAAATGCACATCTTTCTTGGGAATCAGGAAATATCTTGAATAACATCCCTGACCCTTTTTCTGCTCGGAAACCAACTCCACTGCACCCCTTAACAGCAGATTTTGTACCTCCTGTTGAAGCAATAGTAAGTGCTATTGTGAGCAAAAAGATTTTTGGGGATGGAAGGGAGGGAGAAACTCCAGAAAGGGAAGGGTATATCCATTTCCTAGAATGCTCAGCACACACAAGTCTGACTTTATCAACTCCCACACTTGGAGAAAATGAATTAACCTTCCCCCTACAGGCAGCTCATACTGCTGAAAGGGGAGAGAACGAGGGCTGCTTCCCTGACAAATTCCCAATGGAGGAGGAGGAGGAAGACTGCTGAGTGACTGTAGGAAGTTGGCTCTGTATATACTATTTCAAAGTAAGAAATAGTGTGCACTGAGTCCAAGGGTTCCCCTTAGAGGTGAGATAGTGGCAAAAGTAGATCATTCTAATGCTCTATTTTGTGGTAGTGTGGTCGAGCAGTAGTCTTATCAAAGGGTAGTGTTACACATTTGTTGTACACACACAGGCAATAAATAAGGAACACACACTCAAAGACTTACTCCAGGCCAATAGGTTTTTATATTGAAAAATATATTTTCTTAGCTTATTTTAAGAACCACAGGTTCAAGACTTACATCAAACACTTTAAAAATGTACGGTACTTCACTTAGATACTTTAGGAACTTTAAACGAAAACAACATCATGTACAGTCTTTGTAAAAATGGCAATAAGCTATTTTCAAAGTGGACACAGTTAAAAAATCAACAGTTCCTGGGGGAGGTAAGTAAAGGTTAGTTTTGGAGGTAAGTAAACCACTTACAAGTCTCAGTCGTGGGGCATAGGCAGCCCACCGTTGGGGGTTCAAGGCAACCCCAAAGTTACCACACCAGCAGCTCAGGGCCGGTCAGGTGCAGAGGCCAAAGTGGCGCCCAAAAAAACAAAGAACAGGGGTGCTTCCAGTCTGCCAGCAGGTAAGTAACGGCGTCCTCGGGGGGTAGACCAGGGGGGTTTTGTAGGGCACTGGGGGGGGGACAAGTAGGCACACAAAACACACCCTCAGCGGCACAGGGGCAGCCGGGTGCAGTGTGCAAAGCAGGCGTCGGGTTTCAGATAGGAAACAATGGAGGGACCCGGGGGTCACTTTAGCGGTGGAGGCAGGCACAGGGGGGGCTTCTCGGGACAGCCACCACCTGGCAAGGCAGACGGTCGCGTGGGGGTCACTCCTGCATCAAAGTTCGGTTCCTTCAGGTCCTGGGGGCTGCGGTGCAGTGTTGGTTCCAGGCGTCGGGTCCCTTGTTACAGGCAGTCGCGGTCAGGGGAGCCTCTGGATTCTCTCTGCAGGCGTCGCTGTGGGGGCTCAGGGGGGTCGTCTCTGGTTACTCATGGGCTCGCAGTCGCCAGGGAGTCCTCCCTGAGGT
The DNA here is from genome assembly GCF_031143425.1 of Pleurodeles waltl. Classification (NCBI taxonomy): domain Eukaryota; kingdom Metazoa; phylum Chordata; class Amphibia; order Caudata; family Salamandridae; genus Pleurodeles; species Pleurodeles waltl. The sequence continues at coordinate 315,185,001 of NC_090442.1, read as the reverse complement.
GTTGGTTTTCTGCAGGACGAGCCGGGGGCGTCGGGTGCAGAGTGTAGAGTCTCACGCTTCCGGCTGGAAACGTGAAGTCCTTGGAAGTTGCTTCTTTGTTGCAAAGAAGAAGCTGGTTTTGAACAGGGCTGCTGTTCACGGGAGTTTCTTGGTCCTGTAGTTCAGGGCAGTCCTCTGAGGCTTCAGAGGTCACTGGTCCCTGTTGGATGCGTCGCTGGAGCAGGTTTTCGAAGTTGGAGACAGGCCGATAGGGCTGGAGCCAAATCAGTTGTCGTCTTCCTCCTTCTCTGCAGGCTTGTAGGTCAGCAGTCCTTCTTCTTTCTTCAGGTTGCAGGAAGCTGATTTCCTGGAATCTGGGGAACCCCTAAATACTGAATTTAGGGGGGTGTTTAGGTCTGGGAGGGCAGTAGCCAATGGCTACTGTCCTTTAGGGTGGCTACACCCTCTTTGTGCCTCCTCCCTGTGGGGAGGGGGGCACATCCCTAATCCTATTGGGGGAATCCTCCAAACTCAAGATGGAGGATTTCTCAAGGCAGGGTTCACCTCAGCTCAGGACACCTTAGGGGCTGTCCTGACTGGTGGGTGACTCCGCCTTGTTTTTCTCATTATCTCCTCCAGCCTTGCCGCCAAAAGTGGGGGGCAGTGGTCGGAGGGGCGGGCATCCCCACTAGCTGGGATGCCCTGGGGTGCTATAACAAAAGGGGTGAGCCTTTGAGGCTCACCACCAGGTGTTACAGTTCCTGCAGGGGGAGGTGAGAAGCACCTCCACCCAGTACAGGCTTTGTTCCTGGCCATAGAGTGACAAAGGCACTCTCCCCATGTGGCCAGCAACATATCTGCTGTGTGGCAGGCTGGCAGAAACTGGTCAGCCTACACTAGAAGTCGGGTAGGTATTCGGGGGCATCTCTAAGATGCCCTCTGGGTGTATGTTATAATAAGTTGCACACTGGCATCAGTGTGCATTTATTGTGGTGAGAAGTTTGATACCAAACTTCCCAGTTTTCAGTGTAGCCATTATTGAACTGTGGAGTTCATGTTTGACAAACTCCCAGACCATATACTCTTATGGCTACCCTGCACTTACAAATGTCTAAGGTTTTGCTTAGACACTGTAGGGGCATAGTGCTCATGCACATATGCCCTCACCTGTGGTATAGTGCACCCTGCCATAGGGCTGTAAGGCCTGCTAGAGGGGTGACTTACCTATGCCACAGGCAGTGTGAGGTTGGCATGGAACTCTGAGGGGAGTGCCATGTCGACTTAGTCATTTTCTCCCCACCAGCACACACAAGCTGAGAGGCAGTGTGCATGTGCTGAGAGAGGGCCCCCCAGGGTGGCATAAGACATGCTGCAGCCCTTTAGAGACCTTCCCTGGCATCAGGGCCCTTGGTACCAGGGGTACCAGTTACAAGGGACTTACCTGAGTGCCAGGGTTGTGCCAATTGTGGAGACAAAGGTACAGTTTAGGGAAAGAACACTGGTGCTGGGGCCTGGTTAGCAGGGTCCCAGCACACTTTCAAATCATAACTTAGCATCAGCAAAGGCAAAAAGTTAGGTGGTAACCATGCCAAGGAGGCATTTCCTCACAGTGACACCACGTGTTCTAAGTCTTCTACGACCTCTGTAGGACCTGTAGAGGGGTTTGGCAGGTTGCTGACTTTGAAACTGCTGCCCCCACAAAAGGAGGAGCTACGGCCAAACCCACTAAACCTACGGAACGGTTTATAGAGGAGAGTGATGGAAGACCTAAAGACTTAGCAGTCTCCTTGCTGTCCTTGAACCCCAAATACTCTAGGCCATGTATGCCTCCTACTGACCACTGATGTTCCCATGGCTCTGGCAACAGAGTCGGCTGTATCGAGACCATATCAAATAACCTGCCTAGCCCCTGCTCGACTATCCTGCGTCAATTCTTGAAAATGTTCCTGCACTTTCTGCAGCAGTTTGGGAACCTCTCTCGCCGAATCCATTAGCGCATGGATATACCTGCCCAACAAAAATGTAGCATTAACTGACTTTAATGCCATACTACACGAGGAGAAGATCTTCTTTGCAGATTGTTCCATGAATTTTGATTCCTGATCCACCGGAGTTGTAAGGAAGGAACTAGGAGCTGCTTTCGAAGAGCATGAAGCCTGGACTACCACACTCTCAGGTGAAGGATGCTGAGTAAGAAATTGTAGGTCACCTGACAAAGCTCTATATCTTCTGGCAATCACCTTGGACACAGCTGGAGTAGTGACAGGTTTGCACCACAGGTCCAAGACCGGCTCAGTCAAAGCATCATTAAAAGGAAGTAAATATATGCGCCTAACTCCCAGAAGGAAATCTTCCTAAAACAGGCTTTGACCCCGCTGCTGCAATCCCCTGATGGTGCCATCCTGGTGGGGGGCGATTTTAACCTGGTGATGGACGGTGACCTGGACCGTTCAGGTCACCGGTATGGGCAGACAGGGTCTATGACGGTGGCTGGTCGTCAGTAGCTGGGTGAGTGTGGTCTGGTGGATGTGTGGAGGAGTGCGCACCCCACGTTAAGAGATTATTCCTTTTATTCGGCAGCGACTAAGACATATGCTAGGTTGGACCTTTTCATGGCCTCGCAGGAGTCTCTTCCCCGGGTTAGGGAGTCAGTGATTGAGCCTCGAGCCGTGTCAGATCACGCCCCGGTTACAGTTGAGGTTCACATGAATATGGAGCGCGTGGGCACATCGGGGTGGCGATTTAGGAACTCGATGCTTCAGAATGGTGCAACATTAGAGGCGATTCGTAGGGCAATAATAGACTATCTTAGCCTTAATGACGACTGGACAACTAGCATTGCGACGCTGTGGGAGGCACTGAAGGCTGTATTGAGGGGTGAGGTGATGTCGCTCTCTGCTAGGGACAGCAAGGCAAGGAGACGACTCAGAGAGGATTTAGAACAGTGAGTGAGGGCGTTGGAGGCTCACATAAGCACACCGGTGCACCGAGAATATGGTGAGAGCTTGAGAAAGTAAGGAAGCAGCTGAGGAGTTTGTGCTGGGACAGGGCAGAGTATGCGGTAGTTCGCCTTAAACATAAGTACTATACGGGAAGTAATAAATGTGGGAAGCTACTGGCACATAGGTTGAGAGCGCAGCACGCGGCGTCAATTATAAAAATGGTTCGCTCTCCCTCGGGAACGGAAGCGCGTACGAGCGACCAAATTGCAGAGGCCTTCGCGGAATTCTATTGGGGAATATTTGGGGCTGAAGAGCCCGGTAATTCAACTCCGGAGGCCTTCCTAGAGGGTATAGCAATTACTCCCTTGACTGAGAGGGAGGCGACTTCGTTAGATCAACCTATAAGGGCAGAGGAGGTTATATCAGCAATTGCGCGCTTGCAGACTGGTAAGTCACCTGGACCCGATGGTTTCTCAGCGCTTTTTTATAAGACCTTCTGTATGGAACTTGTACCCGTTTTAGTGCGACTCTTTAACTCCTTTCGACTCACGGGGGTTCTTACGTCTAGCATGTTAGATGCTACTATCGTGGTTATCCCGAAGCCGGGGAAGAACCTCGAGGAATGCGCCTCATACAAGCCGATCTCCCTCTTGAATATTGATGCCAAATTATTCACTGGCATTTTGGCACATCGTCTCAACTATTATATGGCGGGGCTTGTGGATCCCGACCAAGCGGGATTTATACTGCATAGGCAGTGTAGTGATAATACCAAGCGACTGCTTCATCTATTGGATAAAACTGATCGCTCGCGCAGGGAGGTGCTCTTCCTCTCTATCGATGATGAAAAGGCGTTCAATAGGGTTCATTGGCCATACCTGTTCAAGGTGCTAGAGCGCTTAGGGCTGGGCCCGGGTTTTATGGCATGGATTTGCTGCATCTATCAGGCGCCTTGGGCGGCGGTCTGAGTTAACGGGACGCTCTCCTTGCCATTCTCAGTTCAAAGAGGGACCCAGCAGGGGTGCCCGCTTTCGCCCATCTTGTTCGCTCTCTATATGGAGCCTATGGCGCAGAGGCTCCGGGACAACCCTCGGATCACGGGCGTGAAGTTTGGGGGAGATGAGCATATCATATCATTATATGCGGATGATGTGATTCTTACTTTGGCGGAACCTGCGACCTCAATGCCTTCACTAATGGGTGTATTAGAGGAATTTGGACGGGTCTCGGGATTCCAGATAAATATGCTAAAGTCGCAGGCTATGGGCAGGGTTATCAGTGCCGAGCATGAAAGGGATCTGAAGGCCCGATTCCATTTTATATGGTCTTCCTCAAAGCTTCCGTACTTGGGGGTCGAGTTGGGGTCCACGGTCGCTCGTACGGCAACGTTGAGCTACACAAAATTAATCCGAGAAGTGCAGCGAGATTTAGAGACCTGGGGAGACTTAAACTGTCTTGGTTGGGCAGGGTGGCGGCAGTGAAGATGGCCATGCTACCACGCGTACTGTATGTGTTTCAGGCACTTCCGTTAGAACCCCCGCCACGAACGATAGCAACCCTCCAAACAGCGGTTCTAAGATTTATATGGGAAGGGAAAGCAACGCGGCTACCACGACGGGTGTTGTACCGCCCTAAGCAGGAGGGTGGACTGGCGGTCCCCTGCCTTCTGCGATACTTTCAGGCAGCACAATTGTGTTTCCTCTTGGAATGGAGCTGCCCGTCTTCCGAGAAACATTGGTGCTTCATGGACCAGGCGGTGGTTGGCTCTCACATATGGAAGGAGCCCTGGCTTAGGCGCAGTCACAGAGCGCGGGGGTTGTACGTATCCCCGGTCACGGAGGTGTCGATGAGGGTGTGGGATCGGGTGGCCAGCAGGGTGGGCTTGACGATTTTCCCGTCCCCAATGACCCCCCTGGGTGCGAACCCTGATTTTGGTCTGGGTCTTCAATCGGAGGCACTGCGTCGATGGCACGAAGGGGGCTGTAAAAGGGTAGGATATCTTTTTGATGAGCAGAGGGTAATCCCCTTTGACCAACTGAGGGAGACATACGGCCTAACCGAGGCTGACAGGATGATGTATTATCAAATATGACACTGGGCCCTGCTACCAGCCAACAGAACATTATTAGATAGGCCGTTAACACCGTTTGAAAAATGGATTCTAATGAAAAAGGACGATAAGTGTGTGATCTCAGAGCTTTATGCTCTCCTGCGGGGGAGGCCCGTTCGCCTAAGACTAAGGGCCAGCTGAGGTGGGAGAGGGAACTGGAGAGGGAGCTCTCAGATGAGGAGTGGGAGAGCATCTTTTACAGGGCACACCACACAGCTTACAACGCAGCAGGTACAGAGACAGCTTATAAAGTGGCCTCCTCTTGGTACTACACCCCAGCAAGGATCCACGCTTGGGATCCCGCTAAGTCTAGCCTCTGTTAGAGGGGGTGTGGGGGGTCGCTTGTCCATTTACTATGGCACTGCCCTAAGCTTCATCGGTACTGGGAGAACATAATAGACATTATTGACACGTCGTTTGATACTCAGATCCCTAGATTCCCTGCGTACATTTTGCTTGGCCTTCCCAACCCTCTCACTTTCCCCCTGCGATCATTGAAGGGACGGCAGATGGCTTTAAATGCGGCACTACAGCTGTTACTAACCGTGTGGGGGACTGACCAGATCCCGACAGTAATTTCATGGCTACATAAGCTTTGGTTTATCCATGCTATGGAAAAGCTTACTTTGACTTCACAGCAGAGAAGTGGGGACTTTAATGAACTTTGACAACCATTCTTACAAATACTGTCTGGGGAGTTTTCAGAATTGACATGTCTGAACTATTTGAGGGTTCTGAATTTGAATTGAGTGAATGGGGCCGAACTTGCAGTAGAGATGTATACACAGGGCCAGGATTGCACTGGAACGAGGCCTGGGATCGCTTGATGGTTGTATGGTATGCCAGCCACGGGGAAACAAAGTTAAGTTGTATTTAGGTTTTCTATCGCTGCGCATGGAGTAAGCTATATATCAACGTAATTGTATTATTCTGATGTGTTGCGTATGCAATGTTTTACAATTGAAAAGCCAATAAACAGATTTGATCCATAAAAGGAAGTAAAGGCTTGGAGGCAGCAGAAGAGGTGATAAGAACTTGGCTCAGAATGTTTGCTTTTAATTCTGAAGTGGGTAACAGCAGTTCTAAAAATTCAGCCACCTTCCTTATCACCCCATGGTAACCAGCAACGTCTGGAGGAGGAATACCCCCAGGTGATAACAACTTCCACTCCGGAGAGGTATCCAATCCAATAGCCTCCTCAATTCCTTCAAAACCATGAGAAAGTAAAGGAATTTCTCCTTCCTCAAGTTCTTGTTGCTCCTTCTAAAAGCCTCAAGGCTCCTCTACTAGATCTCAGTTTAGATTCCAGTCTTGCTGTTGATAAAGCATGTGCTGGCGTCAAAGATGCCTTTCGTGGTGCCGGTAAAACCAGAACTGACATTGTGATGTCACCCTGAGTGGAGTGTCTCCACGCCAAATGAGATTTATCCAACGTTGGTATCGGCAACGGTAGAGCAGTCAATTCTGATGGCGTTGGAGCGGTCGCCATGAAAGGCAAGAAAGGAGCCTGTTCATATGGCACCGGCGAGTACTCCAAGTTTAAAGGCCAAGGGTCTATTAGCAGGGGCCATAGCTCTATTAAAAATGCTAAACATTGCATTTAAAAAGGCAGACGGGTCCGTCCCCGGAGTTGGAAAACCCAGATACTCCTGCTGAGGCTGAGCCTGACTTAACTCGATGTTCTTTCTCCTGATCCATTCGTGTAATAGGAGAGAATTGTGCAGAATAAGTCAGCAACGCCAAAATTTCCACCAAAGACGGCGCCGGAGATACATCAGGCGACTTCCCAAGTCAACCAGTGCAGAGACTTAGAAGCCGGAGATGGACAATCTTCTCGAGAGGAACGATGCCATGAGCCATGACGGTGCCGCTTCTCATGCGACTTTGATGATCGGTGTGACGACGATTCCTCTTGATATGTCGATCTTACACAACCATGCTTCTCTTTTTTAGCTTTCCACAGGAACAGTTTAGCTTCTCTTTCCTTTAAAGCCTTTGGGTTCATTCTCTGGCACGAACAACATCCCCCAATGTCGTGGTCAGAACTGAGACACCAAAGGCAATCTTCGTGTGGGTCAGTAACTGACTTATGGCCGCCACACTCTGTACACAGCTTAAAATCTGACTTCTTCAGCAGTGACACTGTAACACAACGAAAACATCAACGAAGAAGCTACTTCGAAACAGTGTAACAAACAGGAGAGGTAGGATGTCAGCACGCCGGCGAGGACTTCTTATGGCTCCGATGAGGTCAGACGGAGTCACATGTGGAGCCATTCTATTGTGACATCCTTGTCGACATGGAGAGCTAGAAATAAAAGATTTCAGTTGAATGCTGGCGCATTGGAAGCATTCAAAAGGTGAGTAATCCACAAGTAGATGTATCCATCAGAAAGCCTGAATTTCTCCGTCTCTTCCTGCAGAGCTTAAAGCCAATATGAGAATGAGTTTCCAGGAGATAAATTGTATGTTTGCTTTGTGTATGGCCTCAAAAAGATTTTTCATCAACTGAGAACAAACAGTATTAAGCTGCCAAGAAATCTGCAGAAGTTGTATGAAAACCTGAAATAGTTCTGCCAGCAACTCTTTTATAGTTCTTTTCAACCAGAGTGTAGGCTCATTTTTCTCGCTTCTGTTGGATGAGAGGCAGCTAGGTGTTTTTTAACTAAATTATGACTCAGGTGATCGCAGAATAATAGTAGAAGATGCAGAAGAATATGATGTGAAACCCATGTTATCAGATGTGGATTCTGTTAAGTACACCAAATACAAGTGTTTCCACTCAGCTTCATATGATTGACATTCCTATAGGCTGTGCCAAAATTTCTCTGCGGTCATCCAGAACTTCCAAACTGTGCACCTCATTGAATTCAGGAGTCAAGCTGATAATCTTAGAGATGATGGATCCCGTGGCAGTACTTTGCACTTGCTGTACCAAAGGAGGTTAAGCAGGGGCGGTAACAGTATGTGTGAATGCTCTGGTAGGCCAAGAAAGTCTGTGAACTAGAACCTTCTTGGCCAATGTCGTTTGTTCTTCATCCTTGACTCATAGGATCAGAGCTAGAGTAGAGAAAGTGTAAGCAAAGATCTCTTACCAACCTATTGAAAATACATTCCCCCACAACACCAGTGGAACATGCCTTCTGGCATAAACACAGCATTTTTGTTGCAATTCTTTGCAACTGTTTTAATTTTGGCTTGCCCAAAAGTTGGAAACTTTTGTCAAGTTGAGCCTGATGAAGTTTTTTGTATGTTCTGCTCAAGGCATCTGCTTATGATTGTTTATTTCTGGTACATGCTCCACTATTATCTGAATATGATGCCTGATGGACCAATCCTATCTCCTTTGAGGTTCCTGTGACAGGAGGAAAAATCGAGTGCATTCCTTTTTGATATAGTACATCGAAATAGTTTTGTCTGATCAGAACAGAACTTCTCTTCATTCGTGGTAGGATACTGATATGAAGTTGGGTTTCCTCAGTTAACTACAGGCCACTCACAGCTAACACCAAGTAAGATGTACTCCCACCATCTAGGGAAACATTTGTTGCCATCACAAAGCATGCTCTTTGTTGCAGAAAAGTTAATCCTACTTTTGCATTATGTGTTGGGACCACAATAGTAGGCACTGTTTTATGCTTGGTGTTATAGCTATATGTGTGCTGAAAGCACCTTGAGTTGGTCTACGTTTTCTTGGAATGGCCGCATATGCAGTCAGCACTTTGGGATTAAATGAGTGTGGGATGGGATCATCCCCAAAAGAGATTTATATAGTCTTATGGTGATCTTCCTTTCCTTTTTCAGTTTCTGTACCAAATTGGTTAAACATGTCACTTTCTTTGGATGGAAGGCTTTAACATCTGTCTGTGTCTAAGATTGCCTCTAATAATGTATCCTCTTGTGGGGATTTAACATTAACAGAGCAAATGGGAAGGCTGGTGTTGTACTGTAGGAATAAGGACTCTACATCCTTCTGGAAGGCTGGTAAAGATATTAGCTATTTGGGGTCCTGTGACAACTCAGTTATTAGCATAATCAAGTCCACAATTATGGGAGAGCCATTTTTGTGCTCTCTGTCACTCAGATGTGCCTCAGGATTCCCAAGAGGCTTGGGTGGCCTATCCAATTCCTATTAGATTCACCTTGGAAGAGGCCTGTGAGGCTATTGCTAAGGATCAATCAAATAAGGCCCCAAGTTTGAATGGGGTTCCTATGGACTTGCATAAATCTGCCCCGGATCTTTGGGACCCATTACTTTGTAATTGTTTTAATGCCTTCATGCAGTGTGGCCTTCCAGATTCATTGCATGCCGCTGCCATTGTCCCTATTTTTAAAATAGGTAACCCGCAGTCCTGTATTAGACTCTGCAGACAAAATTGCTGAGAGGGTTGTTTTAGACCATTTGTTGTCCAGGGTCCCTGAGTCAAACAAACTGTTGGAGGCCCAATACGGTTTACGTGGGGGGCTGGCCACGGTGGAGCAATGCCTCAATCTTCACCTGATTATTAGCAAGTATAGCATTGCTAATCAGGACTCCAGCTGCCTGGTCTTCATGGACCTGTCTAGTGCCTTCGACAGTGTGGTTAGGTCTAAGTTGTGGGTCACGCAGAGTGATCTGAGGGTAGACACTGGGTTAGTTCAATTTCTGCGTGCACTCCATTGTGACTTATCAGCATCTGTTAGGTATGGCTCTGCGGGCGAGCACACCTAAAGCTTCCCACTAGGGATGGGCATTTACCAGGGATGTGTACTGGCCCCTATACTTTTCCTGTTATACATCAATGGCCTTGAGGAAATTCTCTCCGCCTGTGCGGCAGACGTTCCATTCGTGGGTGGGAAAAAAGTCCATGCATTACTCTATGCGGATGACACCATTCTAATAGGTAGAACCCACATGTGTCTAAATATTCTCTTCCAGAAATTTGTAGGCTTTATGGGGTACTTTGGCCTGTCTGCTAATCGTTCTAAAACCTACACTATGTTTTGCAGGCCCAAATCCATGAAACAAAGAAATGTCTATCTCCATGGTCATCAGGTTGCTTCCACCAAGAAATTGTCATATCTGGGGGTGGTTATTGATGCCAAGGGCAATTGGTGCCCCTGTAAGAACAAAACAGCTTAGAGGTTTTCCAGTGCAACTGGTGTTATTTATTGGTTAGCCTTGCATATGGGCAGAAAACCTATGGCCCCCTTGTTGGAAGTTTTCAGGAGCAAATGTCTACCTAGTTTCAGCTACAGGGAGGGCATATGGAACAATTCTAACATCTGCCCTTCAGAGAGAAGCAAATAGGGTCCTGTATCGCCTCTTGGGTGTACCTCCATCATGTGCTTCTTACACTGTCCACCAGGAGCTTGGTGTCGGGTTCACTGAAGATCTCAATAAACTGCCCCCTTTGGCACGTTGGTGCGCCATCTGGGTGAACCGACACACAGGCTTGAACAGAAAGGTGATCTTGGATTGCCTTGCCTGCGACAAAAGTTTAGCTATCCCTTGGTTGTCCTATATTAAAACTACTGGTATATCCAAGGCTGATACATCTTGGGCTAAGAATGCGTTTTTAACCAGGAATAGACTGCGTAGAGAGGTATGTGAAGTAGCTAAAATTTCTGTTAAGGAATATTAATGTTTGCAATCTACCTTACCTGTCCTGAATGGACACCACTTGGGACAGAGTCCTGTTAACAAGATCTGTCTGTGTGTTCTGTCTATTCTTTTTAATATGTGCGATTAGCATGAGAAAACAAATGGCTTTTTGATGGCTTACAATTGTATTTTCCTGGTATTTTGTATATGTTTTAATCTTGGGCATTTTACTGTGTATTTATCTCTTTTTTTAATCAATGTTTAATTGTCATTTTTATAGGCTTTAAGGATGTTTTGTTCTGTTTTATTGTGCTTTTATGGCTGTGTCTTAGTGCCAAAATAAAGATTTTGAAAAAAAAGAAAGATTTAAACTTGACTTGTTCTTGTGAGTTGTAAACCTGTTTTTTTTAAAATGTTGGAATGTAGCCTCCATAATGCTTACTCTTCTATTGGATTATTTTCCCTTGACTAGCCAGTAGCTCAAGCAGGGAAACATTTGGTGCACCTGTTTCCTCCGATGTGTTGCAACTGAAGGCACGCATTTTGCAAATATTCTTGGAGCTGATTTGAGTCAAAAAGGAAGTACACTGAATTGGTAATTAGTGGGCAACCACTTTAAATGTTAGCAAGTTTCAGTGTTTCGGACAGATGGCGATATTAAAATATGTATCGTGAAGGTATAGGGTGAATAGAATAGTTCTCTTCTTTAACAAATGTTGCAGGATTTCCTGCAGTATAACCATGTGAAATGTCTGTTGAGGTATTTGTTTAATTGGAGGAAATCTACAATCAGTCTCCATTCTCCTGACTTTTTCTTTATTAGACAGAAATGAGAAAAGAAGCCCACATTTCACTGTACTTCTGGGACTGGTTCTATGGACCCTTTCTTCAACATTGTAGAAAACATGTGTTTATGTGGTCCTTGGGATGGAAAAATGGCGCAGGATTTTTGTATTAATTCCAGTGTATGCCACAGATGTATGAGGTCTAGAACCGACTGTTCTTTTGTTATGAGTTTCTACTTATTGTCACGTCCCACCTACAGGTATTGTTCAATATGGTGAGAATGCTGACAGAATGTTGTCAACAGCTGGCACCCCTTCGAAAAGGAGGGTGTCTTTCAAAAGAATCAGGAAATAGTGGTTCGTAAGATGAGGCATTTTTTTTGTCAGTATAATAGTTGTTGTTAAGTTTGATATGGCTGAAATTGGTATCCTCCTGTATCATGGTACTGGCTTTTTCTTCTCATTCCTTGAAAGGGATAGGTTTGATGCTACTGTAACAAGCCTAGGAAGTGTGCTGCTTCTGTGTCTGTCTTAATGGATTAAACAGCGTCATTAGCATGGTTGTCAAATAAAGATATGGCACGCCAAGTATACACCATTGTACTTCAGGAAAAAAATCTAATTGTTCTTAACCACCTTATCTTCGTAAAACCGCTGGATAAGCTATGGCCATGACAGCATTGATTATGGGGGAAGATGTCCTTTCTCTCTTATGTAAAATGGCCTTGACGCCGGTCTTCTTATCTTCCATTATCATATCTAAATATGGTGGCCATATTTGTATATTGTAGTGGCCAAAACTTGCTATGGTGTTAGAAGCCCTTATAGAGGTTGCAGCTGTTGCTGAGAATCTCCTTCCCATATCATCCAATCTTCTTCCTTCTTTGTCCCGTGGGGCAGAACAGGCTGTTGCGCCTTGGCGCAAGCCGACCATTCGGTTCGGGCCGTGGTGCAAGGCACAGAGACACGGCGCGCCCCCAGCCTATCGTGCAGCATACGCGGCCCCAAATTGGGCATGGGGCCTCGTTTCTTCATAGCGCAGCACACATTCGGGCATGTTTAACCCTCCCCCACTCACCTGCTATTGTTGTCCTTTTCTTTCTGTCGCCCTCATTTGTGCCTCCCTTTATGTTTTTCCTTCTTTCCCATTATTCCCCTCTCTTCCCAGCATGCTTTGGTTCCCTACTTTCTATGGCTCCTTGTCCATTACTTTCTATGTGTTTTTCCCTATCTAATATGGTGTCCTTGCACTTCCTGTTGGTCGCTTCCTGTTTTGGGGTATTTAAGGGCTGTGATTCTTTCCCTCCTTGCGCTGCAACACTTTCTATTTGGATGGTGTCTTCGCTCCTTCTTCCTTGTGTCAGATACTGGTTCACGTCAGTTCCAGTGTTTTTCCTGTTCTTTTTTGATCTTGTATTTACTTTTTGACTTTTGCTCCTGTTCCAGGAAATTACCTTTTTGGAGGTTTTTTCCCCTTATTAGGGTTTTTTTCCCTCTGGCACTAATACTGTAGGACACGGCCTGCCCTTGGTGTTTCTATCGCCTGCAGCACCGTGGCTACCAGAAAGAGTCACCCCTACCTGGGCCAAGGCCGAACATTCAGGAACAAGAACCTCGGCACTCGTTCAGCAGACTCCAGGTTAAAGCAGCGCGCAAGTCGTGACACAGGCTGACGTTTGAGTAAGGGATCTCCTTTGAGCTTCCTGCATTATTACATACTGCCTGATAAGACAAACTAGTGTATCAGCTAAGGCTTTATGCTTTGTCTCCAACCGTGGAATACCTGCTACTATTGTTGCAAGATTGTTCATTGTTTTCAGACCCTGGGACCAGATCTGATCTATTATGGGTATTGCTAGGATTAGCTTTCTGGTTCGCTCTTTAAAATCAAACAGGAAACAATCCCTTTGCTTCGTATTGACATGTAGGTCAAATCTTCTCCAGGCCCTTTCAAGCAGGATATGCAAGCTACCTATGTCATACAGTAGAGAGTAAATTGTGGAAACAGATCTACCCTTACATTGTCACACTTCCTACCAGGACGAGCCACAAGAAAGATGCAGAAATGTTGTTTCAAACATTTATGGCAAAAACCATATTCTTGCGTAAAAAACATGAGCTGTGATTATTAGGCTAACGAGCTAAAGCATGGGACCAGCATTATTAAAATGTGAAAAAGTTAAACATTCAACCATGATAATGTTTTCATGTTGGTGCATTCACATCCATTACTACCTAAACTATCGAAAGCATAGTGGGATTACCCTCTGCCAGATCAACTGGAATAGCCTAACCACCCCATACCTGGGTAAGATGTCATGGGAAGCCAGGAAGCAAGTCTGGTGTAATGCAGTCTTTTGTCCTGTGCAGAGTAGAGGTCAGAATCAGCAAGGCTGCATCTCGGTCACAGTGCATTGTGTTCCAGGATAATCCTAGGAGAAGTGTTTCTTTGATGATTGTGGCACAAAGGCTGTTTTTAGAAAAACAAGCACTGTTCATGTCATACAGTGTCAGAGGTGCAGAACTGAAGCGATGATATGTCTGCAAATGAGGAGTTGTCTCCACAGACAGTCACAATACTAGGGCATTGCGGTCTGAGTGTCTAGCCGTGGACGGACTGTACAGACTGGATGGCAACAAACAAGCTGAATTTACAGTAATTTCTCAGTACATTATCACAAGTGGAAAGTCATGTAAAAGGTCACCATCAGAAAAGAAATGCTAAATTAAAATGTGCATTATAAAACGAAGTACTGAGTGGGTCCTATCGTGCTTTACCATCGCCCATTTTGACCGTGAGAGACTACGCTCAAACTAAAATAAAAGTATAAAGCTAGCCTAAAATGTGTATATGAAATTAATATATGTTTAACATATGAAATGCACCTTAATAATAAAAGCTAATGAAAGCCATATTAAAATATGCCAATTGTAAAGCTAATGAATTAATAAAAACATATTTCTGAAAAACAAGTCAAACAAATATCTAGGAGGCTCCTGACATATTTCCATGTCCAAAGTCATTGGAACCAGGAAGGAATTTGCAACCGCAGACAACAGAGTCACCATTGCCTGAGAAGTAAGTTCCAATGAACGAACATGGTCAAATCCATCCAACTCGGGAGATGCTGAAGGCAGGCCAGTCGATGGTGTAACCACAATGAAGTGCCAGATCCCAGGAATCCAGGAGTCGAATCATCCATGTCGACCAGAAGTGATTGCTCATATTATGCATCTAGCAGCAAGGCAGCTTTACAGGACAACACTAAAGGTGGGTCCTCAACAAACTCACATGCAGATTCATATCCACAGACTGAAACAAATTGCGTAGTCAGACACAAGCCCAGTGCACACTTGAAAGGTCACAGCAGACACAGAACAGGAGCTGTACACGTTGTAACCACACAAGTCTAAATAACGAAGACCAATTCATATTCAATTCATGGAGCAAAGACGCTCCGAAATACTGTATCCCATGTTCACAACACAGCAGGAAGTGTGGACGATTCATCACTATTTGGCCTAGAGGTGGAACATCCATTGCACAGCAACAAAAATAGAACCAAATAGCAATGACTAGGGATAACACAATCGGTATACCTCCAAAACTACTTGAAACCAAAGAATGCAGAAAGAACAGTATCACTCCAGATACAGTCTGGAATGTGCTCACAAAGCCAGACCCAATCACTTTAAAAAGTGTACCGCTCCTGTGGTATTTTATGCATTAAATATTCGGTTAACAAGTTCACCAAAATGCTCTGGCAAGTTTGTGCGCTATAGCAATTGGACTTCAGCAAAAGATCTTTCAAGTTGAGATCAAAAACCTCCTGGGCAGATGTTGAAGAAATGTCCTTCTGAAACAATAAGGCTTTGAGTCAGCTCAGCTTATCAAAGTTTACACAAAAAATAGGGATGGAAAGCCATATGGTAATTTCCATAACCATGTGTGTCGGTGGAAATAATAAGTTGCTACACCAGGTCACAACCCTGGAGATCGTCACTACATATGGGACACCTGGTTTCATCCAACAACAGCCTTGGTCGTTCAGGACCAAATAATGGCCATTAAGAGTAATCAGAACACTGGGCGAATCAAGGAGACTGGTGCACCTTTCAGATAGCATGACAGGTTGGCCACGGACATAATGCATGCGCCATGCAGCTTTACCTCTTCACAAAGTAAAGAATGGCAGAACGAAGTTTCACATTCCTTTCCACTAAGGAAGGCTTCAGTTTCTCTGCTCACACACTTGTAATCAAAAGGAACAACCCAGGACTTGTTGACAAACTATCCCCAATAGCTTTGTATGTACTTAGTTGATAATGTTTCAAACAAGATGTAAAATGAAACATAGAGGTTGACAAGGGTTAAAGCCATGGATTAACCACACAGCAAATGGTACTCAGTTACTGAAAAGAGTATTTTTTCTAAAAATTCAATGTTCGCCAACAGTCTCTGTATGCGTGTTAATTATATGGCAAAAACAACGCTGTTGGGTTCATATACTTCCACATTACACGGTTTTATTTTAAAACCTGCAATGTCCAACTCAATTGCATAATCGATCTCCATTGGCGCTGCCCATGATGTATGATGTTGAATACAAATGACACAATATTATTTTTTTTAAAATGGGAGTTGACAGCGTAGTCCACAACAGCCAATGCTTTTTCTAAATTGTTCCTGTCAATCTATCTTAACCGTTCAGTAGCACCTTGCTGAGTAAATTTCCAAATCACATTATATATGGCATATTTGATGGGGTAATCTAGGACCTAACAACAAATCTTGTAAATCTATATCCTCACAATGGAGAGATAGATGTTCCTTAACAGCAGCTAATGTGGAATGTTGTAATCATTACTGGCACAACTTCGCTATGCTAAAGGCTGTAACTACCCCTGAATGTTGTATAAGGTATGCAAGGTATGGTGCGTAGGGTTTTAGATGCTATGGTGACATTGGAGGGGGAGTTTGCTTTTTTGTGTGCTTGTGAGGTAAGATTTACAAAATGACAGTTGTTGGCCCAGACCCACCCTGAAAGGTCACCCCCACACTTTTTCCTTTTTTCTCTCAAATCTTTGCTGAATTTTTACTTAGTACTCTTTGCACTTTAATACTGCTAACCAGTGCAAAAGCACTGTGCTCTATCCTTTAAACATGGTTTAATTGTCTTATACTCTAATGACATTTTGTTTATCTTTAAGTCCCTTGTTGAGTGGCATACTAGTGGGCCTGCAGCACTTATTGTGTCACCACTTAAGTAGCACCTTAAAACATGTACTAGGCTTTCCATTGCAGCCTGAATGCATTGTGAATTTGCCATGTTGACCATGCATGAAAATCCCCTTGCCAAGCCTTAACCCCCTGTTTTATTACATATAAGTCACCCCTAAGTAGGCCATGGGGCAGGGTGCTGTGTAATTAAAAGGTTGGACATATACTTTTCACTTGTACCTATCCTGGCAGTAAAAAACTCCTAAACTCATTTTACACTATTGTGAGGCCTACTACTCTCAAAGTATAACATTGGAGATTCCTTATTATATTTAAAAAGCTGTAATTTCTCAATGGGAGATGATAGCTATCTCATGTTTGTGTCACAATTTGCCCCTCTCTTACTGCCTTTGTCAGATGAAAGTGGGGTACGACTTCAGGTCTTGCACGTTCTGGTCTGGAAAAAAAAGTCCAACCCCTTACGGTAGCCAAGGTGCTGCTGACAAGGTGGATGCAAAGGCAGTCTGTGCCCTCCAGAAGGAGTCCCAGAGGAAAGACCACAAGGGGAAAAAATATCTAGGCAGGAGCTCTAATGAACCGGAGAAGGAGCAGCAGAAACCAGAACTCCAAGGACTGGAAGCTGCAGGGAAAAACAAGCAGGAACAATTCCACAGAAGCAACAAACCGAGGACCACCACAAACAGGGAGTGTTGCAACGCAAAGAAGAGAAGAACCCAAGCTCCTTATATACCGATGGACAGGAAGTGAAAAACAGGAAAAATGAAAAAAGCCATATTAGATTGGGAAAAGTGCCACAGAGAAAATTAGACAGAAGGCCATCTTGGAAAGGGAATGATGAAAAAGGAAAACAGTGCATGCTGGGAAAGGAATAGCACCATGGGAAAGAAAAGCATGGCCTCCATGTCCGGAGGATGAAGGGCCTAAGAATCCAAGAACAGGTAATCATTATGTGAGCATTACGGCAGACACCCGCAACGCAAAAGCAGGGTGTGAAGTTCCCACGGTGAGATCCAAGGGCCAACCCTGGGCTGCCCGACCTTGCCATCGGGAAAAAGATAGACGCTAAGGGCACACATGCAGCTGGCAGCAGACCTGATGGGCCAAGAAATGGACCGCGGCTCGCCACAGGTCAAGAATGTAATGCCACGGGTTAGAAAACCCCAAGCGGCGTAACAGTTTGGTGTCTATGAAATCGTAATGGTAAAGTTGGCTTTTTCATTATAGTTTTGTAAATGTCAATTTTAGAAAGTTGGCATTTTCCTGCCCTTTTGTGCCTGTAGACTGGTATGGGTCACATGACTGGGTGTAGCTGACAGACTTTGTGAATTCCTCCCAGTCAGTCACTCTTTAGAGGGATTTGGTGTGCTTGGATGGCCATCTGCTGGCAGGATGGGAGAGAGGTGGTGCTGAGCACAGGCCCACTTGCAACTGAATAGCCTATATTCTGCCTTCACAAGAAGAGTCTAACGACCCCACATTTTTACTGCAGCCAGCTTAGAGCCAGGTCAGGAGAGGCAGGAAATTCTAGGCACTTCAAAACTACTGTCTGGAAGTATTTCCAGAACCAGGGCACCAGGGCATAAAAAGGGGACTTCAGACACCAACTCTTAGGTACACTTCTAGACATGTGGATACTCGGCCAGGAAGAAGGACTGGTGGGCTGCTGAAAGGACTGCCACTCTGCTGGGCTGCTGCTCTGAAGGAACTGCTGCCCTGCTGTGCTGATCTGCTGCCCTCTTGACTGGGTGAGAAGAGAAACCGACCTACAAATTCACCCTATAACTCCAAGAGCTAGTCTGCTAGCCTCCTTATCTGAGCCTCAGGGACACAAAAGGCTTCCCCAACATCTTAGACCAGCCTTTGGACCCAGCTGAAATGAATGTCTGACCCCACCAAGTGGTGCACTTTTGGACCCTTGGTGAGAGCTGTATATTTAACATTTTTCAAGTCCCGTTCACACGAAGACCTCGCCACTCACACCGCGATTCAATGCAAAGCTTCAGTAGCTGTGACATTACACTACAACATTGACAACTATTGGGGACTACCAAAGCACAGCTCCAGCTATGCCTGACCATGATAAAATCAGGATTGTCACACTACACCAGCAGCTTCCTGTGATGCTGTCCCTGTTCCTTGCGACCCCCTCCATCTCGAATGGGACTTTTGGCATGGATTTGATAAGTTAAACTTCAGAGGGCCTAACCTGGTGACTGTAACTGACCTGCGCTCCATCGTGGTTTGCCTGAACTTGTGACTTTGACACAGTCCCGCTCGATCAGATATCCATAATTGGAGATTTGTGCTTTTTAGGTGCTATTTTCACTAACATTTTTGAAAATGCATAACTCTGGATCCATTAATTGGATTTTTGTCATTTTGGTGTAAAATGGTTTGTTAAAATGTACTCTATCTTTCTAAATTGGTTTGGGACATTTTGTGACTTGCATTTTCTCTTTATTATTATTTGTGTGCGGCATAAAAACTTTACATATTGCCTCTGAGTTAAGTCTGACTGCTTTTTGTGCCAAGCTACCCAGGGTTAAGCACAGGCTAATTTACTGACTTTTTGTGGTTCACTCTACAAGGCTCACACCCTGGTCAATCAACAACCCGATTTTTAACAACTGTAATAGTTTATCATTATCATCTATAAGTCTTTTACCAAAGATAAAGACACATGCATTATAGGTTGCGTAGAGGTGTATGTTTCATCTTTGTATTATAGGTCTTCTCTATATTGACACTGCAGTTTTTAGTGTTTTTGAAATGACTGAAAAGGGACAGTGGAAGAAGAAAGTACAGGCTCTTTCGTAGAAATATTCTGGTTCATTGTCTCCAGAGCCCTCTTCCTCTGTGATGCTGGGTAGGATGATATGCTGATTCATTACATTTCTAAAAAGTGATGAAGATGATTTAGTGACACTTGGGGGCATATTTATAATGCCCTAATGCCACCTTGTACCACATTAATGTCATACTTTTTTACGTTAATCCGGCCCAATGAGGCCGAAATCCCTGCAATGTATTTACAGAGTGGCGCAATACATGCATTGCACCAGTCTGTAACCCTTTGTGCTACATTATGCCGGCGCCAGGCATAATGTATGCAAAGGGGGCGTTCCCCCCGTTAGGGGATCTGGAAAAATGCGCTTTTAACGCCATGCTCAAGAGCAGGCATTAAAAGGGGGCTTCCATTCTTTAGAATGGGGCCCTATGTACCCTGCACGAGAAGCACCAATATTTTGGCACTACTCCTGCAGAGTACATCAATAGTGTCATGCGCAATGACCCTATTGTGCCCTACCCTGCGCCATGGTGTGCCGTATTTTAAATACAGTGCAAACTTGGTGGCGGTAGGGGGGTGCTAAGGGGCGCAGGGAAAGTGGCGCTGCACTTAGTGCAGCGCCACTTACTATAAATCTGCCCCTCGGTGTCTTGTGCTCCAGTATTAAAGTAGTTGAAGTAACCCTTTCTGATATGAGTATGACTTTTGTACTGGTAATGGTGTGTTTAGGAGAACTATGAACTGGTGATAATACAGTCCTCAACAGTGGTGTAGTACACAATGTTGTTGTCGGTGTAACAGTGTCATTGTAGGTGATAACTTGTCAGTAACATAAACTAAGTGGTCATCGTCGATGATGCTGTAGATGGTGTCATCATTGATTCCAATGTTATTGCATTAGTAGGTATTTACACTGTAGTAGTTGTTTTCTAATGTTTCATGATCTACAACATCTTCATCTGCAATATGGTCAACGTCAATGTAATAGTAAAGGGAAAAGAGGAAACAAAGATCACAGGAAAGAAAATTGTTGTGTATTTGTGGCTGCGATCTTTGAATATAGTTTCTTAAAGCGTAGGAAAATTCAATTAAAGATGCCCACAGTGAGTGCATAAAACCACAATTTTAAGAAACCCCATTAAAAGAGGGCCAATGCTGTTGCACATACATCTGTGCTGGTCATGTCTGTTGAGAGCTTCCTAAACTATAAGAAATACCAAGAATATATATAAGAAATGCTGCAGATTCACACACATCTTCAAGTCATTTTGGAAATGGATTTCTTAAAATAAAACTATATGCATTCAAAGATGCCTGCCGTGCTTGCCTGAACATGTGAACCTCTAGACAGAGATCTAATGATAGTTAAAAACAAACTTTGAAAATGGTCACCTGCTCAAAGCACTGGCCGGTGCTCAAAGAGAAAAAGTGATCATGGGGTGCACAACTGTTAGGTGACAGGGGCATTTAATGGGAGCTAAAAAAGAAAGGGACTAAATGAGAGGCAGGGCCAGGAGAGAGTGAGATGGAGAGAAAATAGTTCCTCATATGCAGTGCCATGCAAGGTCTGAAGCATCAGTGGAAGGATACATGTTGTCCTACCAGAACACTGAGAGAGAAATAATCCTTGGGCGGATAAACAGCATCAAATTAAGAACAGGGAAGTGAGATAAATTTGAAAAACGCCAAATCATTGTAAGAATATGTTCGAAGGCCCACTCTATGCATTGAGTTGTTCACAAAAGTTATTCAGTAACAGATAGCAAAAGGCAACTATAGGCAACACCAAAAAATGAAAGCAAAAAATACATCAGTAAGAGCTTTAGTTGAATCTGAAGTGAAGAAACCATGTATCCTCACTTATTCAGTTAATTTTTTATTGTATCAACACAGTTACAGAGCACCAGAACACACCAACTAAAATGGACTGCAGGTTCTGTAGAAGATCATCAAGCCCTGTGATAGGGCTCATAGACATATTACTCCTTCCCAAAGGTTTTATGTCCAATATCCAGGTTTATTCAGATGTTTTGCTTCAGCCTTTGATGATATTGGCAGTGGCCTATATCTTATCTAATGAACAAGTTACTTACCTACAGTAATGCTTTTTCTGGTGGATACACTATCAACCTGTGGGCTCCTCACCTTTGGAATACCCCAATGTGCCAGCATCCCACTGAAATGTATCTCCATAGCTCTCCCGATGAGGATGTCACAATGCCATGGCTCCACACACAGCTCTTTCTGATGTCATGAGAACCATAAGTCCTCATCGAAGTACTCCCGTCAGTTTTCGACCTCTTTTTTCATGCCTTCAAGGTGAACGGGTGAAAACAACATCACAAATGCAACAACGTGTCGCAATCCAGACACATATCTATACAATATTTGGATGAATACAAATAGAATTATTTTTGGGATATACAGACAAGCAACGGGGAGGCAGGTGGGTCAGTGAGGAATCCACAGGTAGATACTGTATCCACCAGAAGAATTGTTGCCAAAGTTAAGTAAAGTGTTCTTCTGATAGATACATCTACCTGTGGATTCCTCACCTTCTGAATAGCAGCCCAGCACTCAGAGGTGGGTGTTTGTCTGCCTATACCAAAACATCTTGCAAGACAGAACAGGGAAAGTGACCATCCCTCCTCACCTCGGAGTCTAAACAATAGTGCTTCACAAAAGTGTGAAGGGAGGCCCATGTTGCCACTTTACAGATGTCAACTACTGACACGCCTATAGCCAAAGCGGAAGCAGAAGACTTAGCTCTAGTGGATCCATGTTAGCCATAGCATAGCAGACCTTTATGCACAGGATGATCCACCTGGATATTGTCCTCTTGGGAAATAACCTTTCCTTTAATTTTGCCTGAGTATCGACCAAACAGTTGATCGTCCAGCCGGAGATCATGTGTCCTGTCAATATAGAAGCTCACAGCCCTTTTAGGGTCCAAGCAATGAAACCTTTCCTCCTCCTTAGAAGAATGGGGAGGAGGATAGAGAGTAGGAATGGTGATTGACTGTCCCAAGTGGAAGAGAGTAACCACCTTTGGCAGGAAAGCAGTCCTGGTTCTCAACCCCAACGTGTTTGCAAAGAAAGTGGTGAAAGGAGACTTAATACTAATGGCCTGCAATTCACTGATTCGCCTAGCAGATGTTTTTGCCACCAGGAAAACGGTCTTAAAAGTAAGTAGCATCAAAGGACAACTATGTAAGGGGTCAAATAAACGACCTATTAACAAAGTAAGAACTAAATTAAGATCCAACTGAGGCATTAGAAACAGAGTGGGAGGATTTCTATTAGTAAAACCCTTAATAAACCTTAGCACCATAGGGGTTATAAAAAGGGAAGGCTGGTCGGGCAAACAAATGAATGCCAAAAGGGCATATAAATAACCTTTAACTGTTGCAACCCCACAATCTCGTTGGGCTAAGGAAAGCGCAAAACATAAAATATCAGACAAATGGGCTTTCAAAGGTTCAAAAGAATTTTCTTCGCACCACTTTACAAACCTAACCTATCTGCAAGCATAAACTGTTTTGGTGGTGTAATCTGGCTGATAAAATAACATCCATCAAGTCTAGGGGGGAGAAGGAAAAAGAACTCAGGTTGTCCTCTTCAATCTTCAGGCATGTAGATGCAGGCTCTGGAAGTAGAACCTGCCCCTGTGACTGTGAGAGGAGGTATTCCCTCTGAGGGAGATGGAGCAGGGGGGGCACAGTGAGAGATGAAGAATGTCTGTGCACCACACCCTTGGTGGACAATCTGGGGCTACTAATATGACTTGTGTCCGGTCTTGGCAAATCTTCCTCAGAACCCAGGAGGCTGCAGAATGTCGGACAGTGCTCATTCTCATGAGTGCCAAACAGGTCTATCTGAGTGGAAACAGGTCTATATGAGGGGTCTCTCATAGCCAGAAGATGCAAAGCACCACCTCTGCATAGATATGCCACTTGTGAACGCCTGCAAAATGCCGGCTGAGACTGTTCGCATGTACATTCAGAATTCCTGGCGAGTGATTCACAATGATTCAATTCCAATGTCTCTGAGCCCAGGACCAGAGTCATAGAGTTTCTTTGCAAAGAAGATGCAACCCCACAACTCCCTGCTTGTTTACGTGCAACACTGTTGTAGTATTGTCCATCAAGACCTGAATCTAATGACTGCAAATGGAAGGGAGGAAGGCCTTGAGAGCTAGACATATCGCCCGCAATTCCAACAGATTGTTGTGTAACAAATTTTTCTCTGGAGACCAAAGTCCTTTGATCTCCAGATCTGTTCTCTACCCTAGAGTGGAGGAATCCATTATCACTGTGGCCACCGAAGTTGGAGGACAAAACGGCTCCCTTGAGTAAGATTGCCATCCATACCCCACCATCGAAGATCTGCTGTAGTGTCTCTGGAAGTTCTAGCTGACTTTCTGAGGTCCCTGATGTGTTGAAATTACTGTCTGTGGAGGCTCCACTGGAAGGCCAACATTTGCCAGGGTGCATGGGTGACCAACAGAATGCAAGGAGCAACCAGACCAAGCAGGCATAAGACCTTCAGGACTAGAACCCTTGCTCCATTCTGAAACATTGGACTCCTCATAACCTGAATGTTTTGAATCCTCAGAGGAGAAGGGTAGGCAAGATTCACTGTGGTGTCAAGTACTGTCCCTTTGAACAAGGTGCACTGAGAGGGCTCCAGGTGAGACTGGGGCACATTTACAGAAAAAAACAGACTGTACAACAACTGAGTTGTCAACTGCAAGTGATGCAACACAAACTCTGTAGACTTGGCTTTGAGTAGCCAATCGTCCAGGTAGGGGAATACTGGTGTTCCCCAACTTCTGAGATATGCTGTGACCACTGCCATCACCTTTGTGAAGACTCGAGGTGTGGAAGTAAGACCAAATGGAAGAACCGCAAACTGGTAATGTTGTGACCCCACCATGAAACAGAGATACTTCCTATGCGATCCCAGGAAAAGGATTTGAAAATATGCATCCTGCAAATCGAATGAAGACATCCAGGCTTCCTTGTCCAGTGCACAAAGCACCTGTGGCATGGTCAGCATTTTTAATTTCTCCTGTTTGAGGAACCAACTCAAAATTCTGAGGTCTAGGATCGGACACAAACGAGCATCCTTTTTGGGGATCAGGAAATATCTGGAGTAACATCCCTGACCCCGTTCCTGCACTGGAACCAACTCCACTGCTGCTTTTAAAAGTAGTGTTTGGCCCTTTGGACCTCCTGTTGAAGTAGCAGAAGATGTTCCTCAGAACAAAAACTTTTTTAAGGAGAGAAAAGAGGGGGAAACTCATGGGAGGGTATGGTATGTCCATCTTCTACAATATTCAACACCCACAAGTCTGATGCTATGGACCTCCACTGAGACAGAAAATGGATTAACCATCCTCCCACTAGCACTGGTAAAGCATCCAAGATGGCGGAGCTAGAATTGCTTCCCTGCGGTGTTGGCTGTGGGAGAAAGAAGAAGAAAAGGAGGAAGGCTGATAGGCAGCTCCTTGCTGTCTCCCTCTGCCATGCTCTCTGAAGGATCTGCAAAGAGGATTGGCTGTCGGGCCTGCAAATCCGGATATGCCCCAGTAAAAAACTTCTGAGTTGATCATTTGCCTTGGCAGAGACCAATGCTTGTGTACAGAGATCAAATCTTGTTTGCAGAGACCACGCTTGTTGGAACTAATGCTTGTTAGAGACCAATGCTTGTTTGGGAACACGTGTTGCACAAGCCTCCAGCCTCCCTATGACTCAGACTGGGTGTGGCTGGATTCAGCAGGTATTTAAAACACTCCCAGACTGAGTGAATTGCTTGCTGTAAAGGTCACTGGCTGCAGAAAAGGAATCTCTGTTCCTCTGCTTTTGATCTTCACATTCTGTTCTGTCTAGCATCTTGGAGGCACCTTCTGGAAGAAGACAAGACTGAGGGAATTAACCATTAAAAAGGCAGTAACACGCTGCACGCGATTTAGGAACATTTATTGCTAAAACTTGATACTTGCTGACTTGAAACTTGATAAGTGAATGTTTCAGGATGTGATGTGCTTAAAAGGGCACATCTTTGGGTTTTAAGGTCATTGTGATGTTTGCTGCTTGTCATGCTCTAAAACGCTTCTTGTAGTTGCTTCCATTACACCACAGAAGGGAGTTTCCATTGAAAAATGATGATGAAAATGATATATTGTGAATACGTTTATTATCGATGACTTCAAAGTGGCATTTGCAAGTGGCATTTGCATTATTTCAAACTGTTGCTGGTGATGCGGAACATTTGGTGTTTGGCGCTTAAACAAAGTTGAAGCTTATTTTTGCCATGCTCAAAATTATGCTGTGATGTAACAGTGATAAGCCGGTTGTTCATGAAGTTGAATGCTATTGATTAACCCTATGTTTTCATAGTAATACAATGTGAAGCATCACCCTAGATATTAACCCTATTTTTTCAGTGTTATTTAAACACTGAATTT
Organism: Pleurodeles waltl; assembly: GCF_031143425.1. NCBI lineage: Eukaryota > Metazoa > Chordata > Amphibia > Caudata > Salamandridae > Pleurodeles > Pleurodeles waltl. The sequence continues at coordinate 315,159,102 of NC_090442.1, read as the reverse complement.
CGTTCCTCGCAATTCTAGCACAGTACAATTATTAACCAATGAATATCTGGAGAATCTAATTCCCTGACTGTTTGTTCTTGTCATTGTTGCATGTGTAAATGTCTATGAGTCGGGTGAGTCAGGATCTTGGGAAATCTCATCAAGGTGAAACACGCAAGATATCCACTGAACGTCAAGGAACATCTTGGTAGGCCTCAATGAGGTGACGAGGGACTAATCTGGGATCACAGTGGGAGTAGCTATAGACAGTATACGGGGTTCAAGGCTCTCATTTACTTACAGGTAATCCACATTGTTTCCAAAAATTCCTAGAGAGAGGGATAGCCATCAAAAGCAGGAAAGGGTACATCTAGCTTGCATATCAGAACTTAACAGTAGAGTTTACATGGGTTATGAGATATTAGTTATTTGACTGATGTGTAATTTATCATAGGATAGACCGGCTCTTCAAGAACCATCACTTAGCGTCCGGATCCAGCCCTGCAACTCCAGTGTCTCTCTCCTTCTCTCACCCATCCCTTTTTCCCGAGGACATTGCAGTGCCGATCATGTGTATTTAAGTGGGTGGTTTGCAACGTTTAGGTGGAGTTGGGAACAAGCAGCTTGGTCTCTGGGTGTCTCTGTGGGACGAAGAGGTTACTGCTTGACAGTGGCTGACTGTTCCTGCTGGAACTGTTGGCTGCCACAAAGGGAATAGTTCCGGCCAAACCCTCAGAACTTATGAAACCGCCTGTAGCCTTTAGACTAGAACTAAAGGCCTAAAGACCTCGTTGTTGCCTTGCTGCCCTTAAACCTCTCCAAGGCAGAATCAGCCTTCGCGCTAAATAGTCTAGCACCCTCAAAAGGCAAATCCATTAGAGTGACTTGCACATCAGAGAAAAAAACAGATCCTCTCAACCAGGCGTGCCTTCTCATAGCGAATGAGGTTCTCATCACCCTAGCCACTGAATCAGCCGTATCCAGGCCTGATTGGAAGACTTGTCTCGCGGCTGCCTGGTTATCATTTTAAAGTTCTGCAAAGTGCCCCTGAACATCCTCAGGCAGCTTTGGAACTGCAGCCCTGGCAAAATCCATGAAGACTTAAATATAGCAGCCCAAAAGACACATGGCATTGGCAGATTTCAAAGCCATACTCCCCAAAGGAAAAACCTTAATCACAGACTGCTCTATTTTCTTCAACTCCTTGACAGCTGGAGATGTTGGGAAGGACCCTGGAGTCGATTTTGAAGAACAGGAAGCTTGTTGTCAAGCACAATATTGATTATGTTTACAGACATTGGACCTCCTACTGTATGAGACAGCTTCCACCCTTACTGCAGCTGAGGAGTATTGTTATTCTCCTTACATGAAAAATCATACAGAATTTGTGCACCACTCCCATACATCTAAAATCCTAAATTATAAACAAAGTAGTACATGAGCTAATGGCCCAAGATAGATATTAAATTATTAAATAAGAGAGATGACAGGGAAGAACCCTGATGAACACCTCCCTGCATCTGTGCAACAAATGCAAAAGGGCCTAATTGAATTGTTTGTTTCTTTACAGATGAAAATGACTTTAGTCTCTTCAAGGTCATGCACAAAATATCAGAACACTGTAGGCTTTACAAAAAGCATAATAAGATCAGCAGTGCCACCGGCAAATCAGATAATATCATGCGACTGATCCTGTGACTCAATAATAAAAAATAAAACATATTTAAAAATAATTATCATGTGCCAACACCACCCTCATCTTCATTCATCCATTGTTCATCAAGCACTGAAGTCACCTTCAACTCAGTGCACATTCCTTGATAGTATCTTTAGTGCCTTGTGAGTTAGCAATGATGGGACCCTTTTGGATCCTGATGGACTCTGTGGAACTATGATGTAAGTGTTTGGGTGTGGTGAATAGATTTCATGTTTAGAATGTTGAGTTCACAATTACATGCAAAGCAATAGAGACGTGTGTGACCAAGGTCCATGTGTGGCGTAGTCAGTTAGGAGTACCTAGGCTGGGGAGGATGCTACAACTGAAAACGAGATAGGGGATTTGTAACACAAAGATCGACAGTGCTCTCCCTCAGAGGGTTTGCCGTGGTCCAACAAACTGCTTGTGTGTTTCACACGTGCCTCAGTCAAGTGAAGATCGACATTTGCGCATGTGGAATCAAACTGCCACTCCAGTGAGTGTGAAGCTTTTGAAGATAACAAAAGCCTTGTTGAGAAGTTTATGCATTGTTGGCCAGAAACTTGCCATTTAGGCCGTGAAAGGGGTACTGCGTCACTACATGACACTGAGCTATAAATCATATAGTACATAGAAATACTAACGGTAGAAGAAAACAAATACAATGCAGAGAAACAAAGTCGCTATTCACCGCTAAAGAAGACCAAGAGTTCTTCAATTTCATTGTCGAATGACAGTGAGAAAGATGGATGCCATATTGATGTTTACCTCAGAAAAACGTGCAAAAGTCACACTGGGTGCATAAAAAGAAGAATGTGAGTCAAAGAAAAGTTGACAAATAAAACCACAAAAGTCATTCAAGCACTGTCCGAAGATTACCCTAAAAGTAAACAGTTGCTCCCTACCTTTTATTATTGACAGTGGTGCATTGATAAACATTATGCCTGAGGAGAAATACACTGAACTGTCTCCATTTTCCCGTCTCTCACAACATCGAAGACTAAAATGTATACATGTGTTGCTTCAACACCATTAAAAAGTCAAGGTTCATTCGTAGAAACCATGAGATACAAAAAGACAAACGTACAAGCACCCATTCACCTACTTCAGGGTACTGCATCAAGTGCCTGTTCACTCAGTTTCATACTGCTGCTCAAATGGGATTCATATCTGGGAACTACAACATTAATGCTCATCACAAAATAGTAGATCAGTTCCTGTTGTTGTTTCATGGATTGGGAAAACTTAAGACCATGAAAGTAAAACTGCGTTTCAATGAGGACGTTTGTCATGTTGTACAGCTATAGATGAACTGCATTTCATATACAAGAAGCTGTTCAGAAAGAGCTTGAGACACTTCTAAGGCATTATATCAGTGAGCAATCTACTGGTCCAACACTGTGGGTTTTGTCCATAGTGGTAGTGCCCAAAACAGTGAGGGAGTTCTAAACATCTGTGCTGATATGCATCAAGCTAACAGGGCATTTGAAAGAGAATGACATCTCAGTCCGCACATTGCGGACATGATCACACAGCTAAATGTTCCGAACAAAGAATAACATCAACTGGAATTCGGAGGATATTGCAGGTACATTACCACCTTTTCTACCCATTTTGGTTTGTTCAGATATAAACACTTATGTTTCAGTGTGTCATCAGCTGGAGAACGTTTTGAAGATGTCATTTTAAGAATAATGCAACATGTCATGAACTATTTCAGTTACAGTGATGACATATTGGTTTTCGGAGCTACACAAAATCAATACAATAAAGCTCTTACACAAGTGTATTGTTTACCTGCTGATGGGTTAACTCTGAATGCTGAGAAATGCGAGTTTCACAAAAAAATAACACATTTTTTGGCCATATCTTTTCTGATGGGAGTATGATGCCAGATTCAGCTAAAGTACATTCTTTGTCAGCCACCAATCAACCACAAGATTTCACCATATTACATTAATTCCGTGGCATGGCCAGATACATATGTGATTTTGCCACTGTAAGTGCTAACTTAAGAGACTTAACAAAATGAAATTATTAATTCTACTGGTCACCCAAGTGTGAACAAAGTTTTAAGAAAATAAAGAACGGAATTGGGAACACCACCGAAATGGCCTACTTTGATCCAAAGCTTCATACAGAAGTTGTTGGGTTCACAACGATCCTTGTCCAACAGAATGGACACCCAAATGCTCAAAGGCATACTGTGGCTTATACAAGCAGAAGTCTGTTACAAACTGAACGTGCCTATTCACAACCTGAGAAAGAAAGTTTAGCAGTGGTGTGGGCTTGTGCACATTTCCATGTGTTCTTCTGTGGAAAACCTTGCACCCCTGTAACTGATCATCAAACATTACTCACCATCTCACCATCTTTGGCAATCCAAAAGCCAAGAGGCCTCTTAGAAGTTGACAGTGGGGTTTGCGAATAGAGGAATATGACTACACTTTTGGGCACCAACCAGGGAAAGATCAGAACCATGCTGACTGCTTATCATGAGGGCCAGTACAGTGTAATGGTACCCCTTTCAAAGCTGCTGCAGCCTGCATAAACTTCATTGTAAGGTCCAGTACCTAGCCGCTATTTCTTTGGAACAAATGATTATTGCAAGGAATAATGAAAGTGACATGTTGATACTGAAAGACATTATTGCTCATCAATCCTGCACACTTGACCACTCACATGTAGCAGTGATTAGCAGAGGTTAAAAAATGTGGAAGACGAACTGTTACTCAAGAAGGTACTGTCTTACGAGGTTTGAGAATTGTCATACCAGAGTCTGAGAAAACAAGTAATTAAAGGGTTCCATGAAGGACATTGTTGAATTATTGCAAACCACATGAAGAGGGACTCTCTAAATGTCTAAAGTCCACGGTGTAGATGAAAAAGAAAGAATACCCCCTATTCTGCCTGCTTAATTAAAAAAACGTAATCATATAAGCATACGAGGCTCAGTGGTATACAGAAAATATTCATTCATATTTTATTAACGTCACAGTTTACAAAACCCATGTTCATAAAATAAGTTTCAATACTAAACTAACATGTTACAACCAGACATTCACTACTTCCAAACAATCCATGCACTCACACCTTACAGACTCATACCACATCGTTACTCACTTAGTACTAATCTCTTTCAAAGACACTCCCCCAACACCTTACACGCTGACTCCCAAATGTCTAAAATGCTTCCACGATTCACAAAAAAGACTTATATTAAACTAATAAGTCAAGGCTAAACATCTCATCATTTCATACATGAATAATTTTCAAGGTAATGTTGAATTCAATTTCAGCAACAGGTCCACATAAAATCCTTTTGATATGGAGTTCTTAACCTCCAGTAATAAAATATAGCCAACTATAGCTAGTTAATTTGTGTCCATAGAGCTCATCAACGTTCATTAATTTGTGCTTGTTGTCTTCCATTGCTTTAATTACTTCCTCGAGCAACTGAAGTTCTGCTTTTTCATGAAGAGGTTCTCAGGCTTTGGCATCTCACTAGAGGGGGACCTATAGTAACAGCTCTAGGTACTGCAGGTTTGTATAGACTTTAGTTGGCTCTGATTTGAGACACACACTTAGTAATCATTTGAAGTACTGCAACTTTGTGGATGTATTTTGGAGATTTTGCTTCTGACTGGGGAGAGGGACCTCTGGTAACGACCAAAAGTACTTCAGGTTTCTGAATGTACTGCCAGCCTCAAGAAAATTATATATAATCTTATATATATAAATATAACCTACTGGCGGTCACCAGTAGGTAGTTATAGTTAGGACCTAGTTTCCATAGAAAAAGTGTTTTTGACTTGCCTATATCCTCTTTGGCACAGTTTGAAGAATCTTCATGAAATTATCCAAAAAAAGTGCCCTGATGACTTGTTCGCATGGAAAGTTTCAGGTGATCCGTAAAGCAGGTGCTGAGAAAAAGGGGGGTCAAAAATGTTGTGTTTCCCATGTTAATTCCCATGAGACCATCAGACATGATTACAGCTCAAACCACTAGACGGAATTACACCAAATTTGGCAGAAAGCTAGCTTTCGGTACATATATTACACTTGTGCTTATTTGGTGTAAATCTGTTCAGTAGTTTTTGAGATATTAAAGGAAATCCAAACTTGTATATCTGGGCTCACAAATAATTCGCAAATTTTTGCGAATATACTTGTGAAAACAAGCGCTGTAATTGGCTAACCACAACCTGACTAGAAAGTTGCAGCTGCCATTTTTGTTTACAGGACACGGTCCCCAGGGGTGAAAATTCTTATTGAAAGTGGCATAAGTCGCCAGGGTGGAGGTTACCCTGACCCCAGGGGTGTGATATATGTGTGCTTTAGGGGCAAATTGTGGGTTTCAAATAATTTTGCGTCATCATGCGTGCAAATCATTCCCAAAGTATTTGCAAATTTGAAAAAAATTAGAAGAGAAACCACTGACTTATTCATACAGTAATTCATTCACATATACATGCACTCAGAGACTCATGCGTTCACTCACACACCCACCCAGACACTTATACACCCACTCAGACCCTCATGCACCCACTCACAGACTCACTCACACCACACTGATGCACCAGCTCACAGACCCAGTGAGACACTGATGCACCCACACACAGACCCACTGAGACACTCGTACACCCACTCACAGACCACTCAGAGCCTCATGCACCCACTCACAATCCCAACAGTCCCATTCAGACCCTAAGGCACCCACTGACAAATCCACTCAGACCCTCATGCACCCAATCACTGTCGCGCCCACTCACAGACCCACTCAGACCCTTAAACACCCTTTCAAAGAAAGACATACACAGACATGGACACATCCACTCATATACCCATTCAGACCCTCACACACTCACTTACAAATCCACTCAGACCCTCATGCACCCACTTACAGACCCATTAAGACCCTCATGCACCCACTCACAGCCCAGTGAGAAACTGATATACCCACACACAGTCCCACTGGGAGACTCATACACCCACTCACCAACGCACTCAGTCCCTCACACACCCACTCGCAGACCCACTCAGACTCTGATGCACCCACTCACTGACCTACTCAGACCCTCATGCACCCACTCACAGACCTACACAGATACTGACACAACCACTCACAGACCCACTCAGCCACTGATGCACCCACTCACAGACCCACTCAGACACTAACACACCTACTCAGAGACCCACACAGCCCTTCATGCACCCATTCAAAGACCCATTGAGACCCTCACACACTCACTCACAAATCCATTCAGACTCATGCAAACAGTCACTGACCCACACAGACAATGGCATCCACTCACAGACACACTCAGACCCTCATGCACCCACTCACAGATCCATTCAGACCCTCACACACCCGCTCTCAAATCTACTCAAACCCTCATGCACCCACTCAGACACTGTTGCACCCACTCACAGACCCACTCAGACCCTCACACGCCCATTCACAGACCCACAGACACTGACACATCCAGTCACAGACCCACTCAGACAGTGATGCACTCACTCACAGACCCTCAAGCACCTACTGACAAATCCACTCAGAACCTCATGCACCCACTCACAGACCCACTGAGACCCTCACGCACCCACGTACAGACCCACTCAGACACAGATGCACCCACTCACAGACCCAGTGAGACACTGATGCATCTACACACAGACCCAATTAGTCACTCATATACCCACTCACGACCACTCAGAGCCTCATGCACCCACTCACAGACCCATTCAGACACTGATGCACCCACTAAGACACTGATGCACGCACTCGCACATCCAGACAGACACTCTCACAGCCACTCCCACTCCAGATAAACCCTCTTACACCTATTGTAGGAAGTTGGCTCTGTATGTACTATTTCAAAGTAAGAAATAGCATGCACAGAGTCCAAGGGTTCCCTTTAGAGGTAAGATAGTGGCAAAATGAGATAATTCTAATGCTCTATTTTGTGGTAGTGTGGTTGAGCAGTAGGCTTATCAGAGGGTAGTGTTAAGCATTTGTTGTACCCACACAGGCAATAAATGAGGAACACACACTCAAAGACAATTCCAGGCCAATAGGTTTTTGTATAGAAAAATATATTTTCTTAGTTTATTTTAAGAACCACAGGTTCAAGATTTACAAGTAATACTTCAAATGAAAGGTATTTCACCTAGGAACTTTAGGAACTTTGAATTAGCAAAATAGCATATACAGTTTTTACACAAATGGCAATAAGCTATTTTGAAACTAGACACAGTGCAATTTTCAACAGTTCCTGGGGGAGGTAAGTTTTTGTTAGTTTTGCAGGTAAGTAAACCACCTACAGGGTTTAAAGTTGGGTCAAAGGTAGCCCACCGTTGGGGGTTCAGAGCAACCCCAAGGTTATCACACCAGCAGCTCAGAGCCGGTCAGGTGCAGAGTTCAAAGTGGTGACCAAAATGCATAGGCTTCAATGGAGAAGGGGGTGCCCCGGTTCCAGTCTGCCAGCAGGTAGGTACACGCATCTTCGGAGGGCAGACCAGGGGGGTTTTGTAGGGCACCGAGGGGGACACAAGTTAGCACAGAAAGTACACCCTCAGCGGCACGGGGCGGGCAGGTGCAGAGTGTAAACAGGCGTCGGGTTTACAATGGAGTTCAATGGGAGACCCAGGGGTCTCTTCAGCGAAGCAGGCAGGCAAGGGGGGGGGGCTCCTCGGGGTAGCCACCACCTGGGCAAGGGAGAGGGCCACCTGGGGGTCGCTTCTGCACTGGAGGTCGGATCCTTCAGGTCCTGGGGGCTGTGGGTGCAGTGTCTTTACCAGGCGCGGGTTCTTAGAAGCAGGCAGTCGCGGTCAGGGGGAGCCTCTAGATTCCCTCTGCAGGCGTCGCTGGGGGGATCCAGGGGGTTCAACTCTGGCTACTCACAGGGTCGCAGTCGCCGGGGAGTCCTCCCTGTAGTGTTGTTTCTCCACAGGTGGAGCCGGGGGAGACAGGCCGGTAAGGCTGGGGCCAAAGCAGTTGGTGACTCCGTCTTCTCTGCAGGGCTTTTAGATCAGCAGTCCTTCTTCGTCTTAGGTTGCAGGAATCTATCTTGCTAGATTCTGGGAGCCCCTAAATACTCAATTTAGGGGTGTGTTTAGGTCTGGGGGGTTAGTATCCAATGGCTACTAGCCCTAAGGGTGGCTACACCCTCTTTGTGCCTCCTCCCTGAGGGGATGGGGGCACATCCCTAATCCTATTGGGGGAATCCTCCATCTGCAAGATGGAGGATTTCCTAAAGTCAGTCACCTCAGCTCAGGACACCTTAGGGGCTGTCCTGACTGGCCAGTGACTCCTCCTTGTTTTTCTCATTATCTCCTCTGGCCTTGCCGCCAAAAGTGGGGCCGTGGCCAGAGGGGGCGGGCATCTCCACTAGCTGGAGAGCCCTGGGGCGCTGTAACAAAGGGGGTGAGCCTTTGAGGCTCACCACCAGGTTTTACAGTTCCTGCAGGGGGGGGTGAGAAGCACCTCCACCCAGTACAGGCTTTGTTACTAGCCACAGAGTGACAAAGGCACTCTCCCCATGTGGCCAGCAACATGTCTGGTCTGTGGCAGGCTGGTAAAACTAGTCAGCCCACACTGGAAGTCGGGTATGTTTTCAGGGGGCATCTCTAAGATGCCCTCTGGGGTGTATTTCACAATAAAATGTACACTGGCATCAGTGTGCATTTATTGTGCTGAGAAGTTTGATACCAAACTTCCCAGTTTTCAGTGTAGCCATTATAGTGTTGTGGAGTTTGTGTTTGACAGACTCCCAGACCATATACTCTTATGGCTACCCTGCACTTACAATGTCTAAGGGTTTGCTTAGACACTGTAGGGGCATAGTGCTCATGCACCTATGCCCTCACCTATGGTATAGTGCACCATGCCTTAGGGCTGCAAGGCCTGCTAGAGTGGTGACTTACCTATGCCATAGGCAGTGTGAGGTTGGCATGGCACCCTGAGGGGAGTGCCATGTCGACTTAGTCATTTTCTCCCCACCAGCACACACAAGCTGCCAAGCAGTGTGTCTGTGCTGAGTGAGGGGTCTCTAGGGTGGCACAAGTCATGCTGCAGCCCTTAGAGACCTTCCCTGGCATCAGGGCCCTTGGTACCAGGGGTACCAGTTACAAGGGACTTACCTGGATGCCAGGGTGTGCCAATTGTGGAAACAAAGGTACAGGTTAGGGAAAGAACACTGGTGCTAGCGCCTGGTTAGCAGGCCTCAGCACACTTTCAAATCATAACTTGGCATCAGCAAAGGCAAAAAGTCAGGGGGTAACCATGCCAAGGAGGCATTTCCTTACACCTATTCTCACACAAAAAGAGATAGGCTGCGGCCAGATCCCTTAGGCCATGTGCGGCATTGGTTGGGTTAACTTATATTAATGAAAGTTACTATATGTTAAAAAAAAAACATACAAATTCACTGCAAAAACAAAGGTTACAGGGACATTATATTAAGGAAATACAATAAAAAATAAAAAAAACATAAAAAGCCACTGGAAAAAGCAAAGGTTACAGGGACGTTATAGTTAGGAAATATAATTAAAAAAACATGAGAAATTCACTTAAAAAACCAAAGGTTACGGGAACTTTATAGTTAGGTCCTGAATTTACTTCCATAAAAACCGTGAAATTCAACAGTTATAGTTAACTGAGCTAACTATAACTTGTGCTCTTGTAATGCACTGTTTATGGCATCACATATTACATCACTCATGACATAGCCAGTGACGGTATTGATGACATATCAAATGACATCACTGATGACATCATAAAAACCACATCCATGAACTCACCCATAACGACAGTTAAGCAACCACTTATCCACAAATACAAAGACTTACACACCCAATCAATCACCCAAACAACTCCTATTCCCAGTCACCTATGCATACAGACACTTACTCACCCACATACTCACCCATACAGCCACTCATACTCCTACTTTTTTATGAATAAATGTACTCACACATCCACTCACTCTTACAATGACTTACTTTTACAGCACCCACTTATGGGAACAGCAACTCAAAGATAACATCAGTCACTGCTACACTCAATCACCCACTAACTGACTAATAAATACAATATTACGGCTATTCAGTCGCCAATTAAACCTCTCACACACATACATAATTACCCATACAGCTACTAACATATCCTCTTTCTTACATGTACACCTTCTCACACATACACTTACTGTATCACACATGAAGTAACAGAACCACTTACCCATGGATACAGCCACTTTTAAAGGCATTCACTCATCAAATGTTCTCAATAACATAGAGAGCAACACACTAACACAGTTTCTGCTACTTACAGGATGTACTCTATACATGCACACACCCATTCTCTCAGCTATGAAGCTACTCAGACACCCACTCACTGTACACTCACTGTACCAATACAGACTATCACAGAGCTACTTCCTCATTTCTCATCTAGTACACATCCACGTATTGTTTCATACAGACAGTAACTCAACCACTAACTCACTAATACAAGCACTCAACAGCGGCTGTGGCGAAAGCAACGTGGCACAGCATTGGAGTGGCAGTTGACTAAGACAATGTGCTGTGAGGAGAGAGAATTACCCATAATCAGTGAGATTTGAATCACACATACCTTGTCACTTGGCATAAAGGATAATATTTGTATTTGTCATATGGCATTGATAACAATAATCGAAGCAGCATGAAAGTGACTATGTGAATATATTTAGTGTGAACTACACTGATATGGCTTTTATGGACATTTGTAATAATAGAGGTGAACCAGTCCTCTCCCTCCTGCACTGATTGTATTCTCCAATGGGAGTAAATTACTCATAATTTAAATGACATTGTGGGGGTCATTCTGACCCTGGCGGTAAATACCGCCAGGGCCGGGGTCGGCGGTAGCACCGCCAACAGACTGGCGGTGCTCCGCCGGGCATTCTGACAGCGGCGGTACAGCCGCGGCCAGAAGCGGAAAGCCGGCAGTGTACCGCCGACTTTCCGCTGCCCATGGGAATCCGCCATGGCGGCGCAGCTTGCTGCGCCGCCATGGGGATTCTGACACCCCATACCGCCATCCTGTTCCTGGCGGGTCGCCCGCCAGGAACAGGATGGCGGTATGGGGTGTCGTGGGGCCCCTGGGGGCCCCTGCAGTGCCCATGCCAGTGGCATGGGCACTGCAGGGTCCCCCGTAAGAGGGCCCCACAAAGAATTTCAGTGTCTGCTTTGCAGACACTGAAATTCGCGACGGGTGCAACTGCACCCGTCGCACCTTCCCACTCCGCCGGCTCCATTCGGAGCCGGCTTCCTCGTGGGAAGGGTGTTTCCCACTGGGCTGGCGGGCGGACTTTTGGCGGTTGCCCGCCAGCCCAGTGGGAAACCCAGAATGACCGCCGCGGTCTTTTGACGCCCGCCAAGCTTAGAATCAGGCCCTGTGTGTTTTTTGCTTCATTGTAGCAAATCTGAAGAAGGCAAACGCCAAAATGCGTCACTTCCTATTAAAAATGATTGGGATTGCTCTGTGAGTGCTTTGCCTTGTTTCTTTGGGAACGTGTGGAATCTAAAGCGTGGATCCACCTGTCCTGAGTGCTGCTTGGTGTAAAGGTGGATTAGGGTGAGTGACATATATATATACATTTATATAACTTACTGGCGGACGCCAGTAGGTAGTTTTAATTAGGATAATGTTTCCATTGAAAAAGCGTTTGATGAATCTTCAAAAATATTTTTTTTAAGTGTTCCAGTGAATCTTGTACATGGGAAGTTTCAGGGTGATCTGTCAAACAAGGGTTGAGAAAAAGAGGGGTAAAAAAACCTGTGTTTCCCATTATACAGCCCAAACCATGAACGGAATTACACCAAATTTGGCAGAAAGGTAACTCTTGGTCCAGAAAGAGTTATTTTTGTTTGATTTGGTGAAAATCCATTCAGTACTTTTTGAAATATTAAAATAAACTAAATATAGATATCTAGAGGCGCGAAGGGTTCACAAATAATAACAAGCTTGTGCAGAGAAATGCAGAGCTCTGATTGGCTGCCAACACTTCAACCATGAAGTGTTAGCATTCATCTTGGGACTCAGCTTCAGCCGAGTCACAACAAAAAAAAGATTAAAACAAGAAAAGAGGCCAGGGTGGGGACTCCCTGACCCCATAGTTCTGATGTTGAGGTCCCAGGGGAAAGGGCAAAAAAGCAAAGTAGTGTTCCCTGCCCAGGAGAATGTAGGCAGGGTATGCCCGCACTTTCCCAGGCAGGGAACTGCAGTGTTCTGGGAGATCGGGTTTCTGGGACATTGCTCACGCTAAGCCCTAGGGATGGGGTCCCTGGGGCAACTGACCGACTCTGGAAGTGGGGCCGCACGCCTCCTATCCTAATTATGCACATCAGTCCCAGGGCATGGGGTCCTCAGGCCTCAGTGAGGCTCGGGGGAAGGAGCACCTTGCCCCACCCCTAATCATGCACATAGCCCCTGGGTATTGGGGTCCCCAGTCCCTTCAGACAGCTTGAGGGGGGATTTTGCACATCAGCTCTGGTAGATAGGGATTTCTCGGGCCTCTATCCAATTGGCTCATATTAAAAAAGCACTGGAGACTGCATTTTTATTTCTCTTTGCTGCGGACCCGTGAAACTTAGAAAACTAAGGGGGTCATTACAACCCTGGCAGTCGGTGTTAAAGCGGCGGTAAAACTGCCAACAGGCCGGCGTTAAAAAAATGGAATCACGACCGTGGCGGAAACCGCCAATATAGACAGCCACTTTAATACTCCGACCGCCAGGGCAGTAGCAACAAACACCGCGGCGGTCACCGCCAACAGACAGACTGAAGACAAAGTTCCGTGCACTGTATTACAACAGGCCAATCTGACACCTTTTCCGGGGCGGATTCACCGCGAACAAAAACACAGCAGAAACAGGACTTGGAAGGGAAACCGCTCACCTCTACACACCCCACAAGGAACCAGGACGCCATGGAACCTGAGCTCCAGATACTCCCAGCATTTATCTTCCTGCTCCTCTACCAGGAACAACAAAGACGGAGGCGAAGACCACGGTGAGTACTGCACCTACGACACAGGGGAGTGGGGAGGGAAAAAAGAGTGACACACACAACACGCAACACTCCCACCCCCACCCTCACCCACTACAACACACACACAAGTACATGTAGATATGTTACATTAACAACCCCCAACCCCCCCTGGAAGAATGCAAGGACAAAAGGAAATGAGTTGAACGTTTGTAATCTATTCTAATACAGTAATAAAAAATATATGTATATATAAATACTTACACCATAAACAAATATATACACCAAGAATACAAGTCCAAGGTATTCCACCATCATAGTCCGTGGACCACTGGGCCCAAACTGCATGGGCGAGGCCCACACTCAATACCCGATCAAAGCGGAGAGAATACTGCTGGGGCATCAGATAGAAATACAACAGGCACCTCGGGGGAAGGGAAGTGGGGGGCACCTCAGCCTGATGACTGCACTACGCCAGATCCACGAGGGGGTTCCATGCCCACTGCTGTATCCTGGGGAGTGCAAAGCCACAGTCTCACTGGTCTTTACAGTGGGTGGGCTGCCCACTGCTTTATCTTGGGGAGTGCAAAGCCACAGTCTCTCAAGTCTTTCCAGTGGGTGGGTTGCCCACTGCTGCATCCTGGGGAGTGCAAAGCCACAGTCTCACAAGTCCTTCCAGTGGGTGGGTTGCCCACTGCTGCATCCTGGGGAGTGCAAAGCCACAGTCTCACAAGTCTTTCCAGTGGGTGGGTTGCCCACTGCTTTATCCTGGGGAGTGCAAAGCCACAGTCTCTCAAGTCTTTCCAGTGGGTGGGTGCCCACTGCTGTATCCTGAGGAGTGCAAAGCCACAGTCTCACAAGTCTTTCCAGTGGGTGAGTTGCCCACTGCTGCATCCTGGAGAGTGCAAAGCCACAGTCTCACAAGTCTTTCCAGTGGGTGGGTTGCCCACTGCTTTATCCTGGGGAGTGCCAAGCCACAGTCTCTCAAGTGGATGCCTTACTCCACTGGTTCTGGAGGGGGCTTTGTGCCCAGAGTGCTTCATCCTGCCAAGGATTGAGGTAGTGGATGTCTTACTCCACTGGTTCTGGAGGGGGCTTTGTGCCCAGAGTGCTTCATCCTGCCACGGACTGAGGTAGTGGATGTAAAGCTCCACTGGTTCTGGAGGGGGCCTTGTGTCCAGAGTGATTCATCCTGCTTGTGGCGGCCTAAGTAGCGTCGGAAGCTTTGGCGCTCATTGGCCTGCGGTGCTGGTGGTGGCGGTGTCCTGTTCAGCGGTGCTGGTGGCGGCGGCGTCCTTGGCAGCGGTGCTGGTGGCGGCGGTGTCCTTGGCAGCGGTGCTGGTGGCAGCGGTGTCCTGTTCAACGGTGCTGGTGGCGACGGTGTCCTTGGAAGCGGTGCTGGTGCCGGCAGTGTACTGTTCAGCGGTGCTGGTGGTGGCCGTGTCTTTGGCAGCAGTGCTGGTGGCAGCAATGTCCTTGGCAGCGGTGCTGGTGACGGTGGTGTCCTGTTCAGCAGTGCTGGTGGCGACGGTGTCCTTGGCAGCGGTGCTGGTGGCAGCGGTGTCCTGTTCAGCGGTGCTGGTGGCGGCGGGGTCCTTGGCCGCAGTGCTGGTGGCGGCGGTGTCCTTGGCAGCGGTGCTGGTGGCGGTCTTGTCCGCCGTGCAGGTTTTCACCGACTTGCCTGTTTTTCTGTGCCCCTTCCACACCTTGGATGGTGGCGCAGCTGTCTTCCCACTCCCAACTGTACCCCTGGGAGAGGCTTTGGTGGTAGATGTTTTGCCTCTCTCCCGCTGGGCACTGGCCAACTTTTTGTGCTTTTGAGGTGGGGGACTGTCCGCCAGCTTCTTGCTCCAGCGGCGAATGTCCTCCCATCTTTTACGGCAGTGGGTGCTCCGTCTGTGGTGGACCCCAGGGTCCGAACTTCCTTGGCGATGGCATGCCAAATATCCTTCTTCTTGTGGGCGCTGACCTATATGAATAGTACAGGGGAAAAGGAGACAATATAACCGTCTGCACCGTCACGGTCATTGGCCCGCATCCCTACCCTTACCATGACGCACATGCACTCACTGTCGTATCATGCACGCCTCATTCTCCCCCCCCCTATCTTTCATCAACACCACTCCACACAGGCATTGCCCATTCGGCATGCTCACAGTGTACTTACCTGTTTGTCTGGAGGACAGTAGAGTAGAGTGTACTGGGGGAGGACCCAATCCACTAGCTTCTCCAACTCCTCCGTGCTGAAGACAGGGGCCCTTTCCCCAGACACATGAGCCATTGTCTCTTCCAGACTGAGGTCATAGCAGCACTTGCAGTGTAGGTCCTCTCCTGTCGAAGATCAGGTATCAAGTGATTGAACAGAGAGAAAATGGCAGTGACGTCCGCGGCGGTGCGTACCGTCATCGCCAGCGTCCATCATCATTGGCTCCTGGGACCCATAGGGTCCAATGTTAACCAATGCAGGATTGCGCTGCGGTCTACGACCGCCTACTGCAACGGTGTACAATGCCAGCGCAGTTACCTCATATCCCCTTGTCCCACATTACAGGTCAGGCAGCTGCCATTTCAGGGGGCCACATGACATTAATTTTGACTGCGTCACACATATCTAGGCCTTGCTTAAACACTAGTACAGCCATATATCGATTTTCCAACATTTTGCTATAAAGTTGTGTTTACATACCTCAGTGTTGGTTGACTCTCTGCTTGCTGTTCTCCTCCATAGAGCGCGTCCGCTGGGGCAGGTGAGGAGACGGCGGCATCCTCCTGTGTACAGACCGCTGGTGGACCTGTCGACAATGGAGGAGCGACATGTAATTGTCACATACAGACTTGATTATACCACAATCCTGGAACTGTGTGCCCAGTTGGAGCCAGACCTGATGTCAGCTATCCGCCATCCCACAGGAATCCCCACTCTAGTGCAGGTCCTGTCAGTACTCCATTTCCTAGCAAGTGGGTCTTTTCAAACAACAGTGGCCATTGCATCAGGGATGTCCCAGCCTATGTTCTCCAACGTGTTGTCCTGAGTGTTGTCTGCCCTGCTGAAACACATGCGCAGCTACATCGTTTTCCCTCAGGTGTAGGATTTGCCTACAGTGAAAGGTGACTTCTATGCCCTGGGACATATCCCCAACATCATAGGTGCCATTGATGGGACACATGTGGCCTTGGTCCCCCCCCGCAAGAGTGAACAGGTGTACAGAAACCGGAAGAGTTACCATTCTATGAATGTGCAGATGGTGTGTTTGGCCGACTAGTATATCTCCCATGTGAATGCCAAGTTTCCTGGCTCAGTGCATGAAGCTTACTTTCTGCGGAATAGCAGCATCCCTTATGTGATGGGGCAACTCCAGAGGCACCGTGTGTGGCTATTAGGTGAGGACATGGACCCAATACGTTGTGACTAGGTGTCTGGGTCTGGGGATGTCCCTAAGAGTTAGTGTGTGTCTAACAGTTGTCCCTCGCCATTTGCAGGTGACTCTGGTTACCCCAACCTGTCATGGCTACTGACCACAGTGAGGAACCACGGACAAGGGCAGAGGAACGCTACAATGAGGCCCATGGGCAAACTAGGAGGATTATAGAGAGGACCTTCAGCCTCCTGAAGGCCGGGTTCCGGTGCCTCCATAAGACAGGTGGTTCCTTATTCTACTCACCAAAGAAGGTGTGCCAGATCATTGTGGCCTGCTGTATGCTTCACAACGTGGCTTTGCGACGACAGGTGCCTTTTCTGCAGGAGGATGGTCCAGATGGAGGTGTTGTGGCAGCTGTGGAGCCTGTGGACAGTGAAGGCGAGGAAGCAGAAGAAGAAGACATAGACAACTGGAACACGGTGATTCAGCAATACTTCCAGTGAGACACAGGTAAGAAGACAACACTGCCTGCTACATCTGATTTAATTCTTCTACCTCTCATCTGTCTGTCATTTTCACCCAGTGTATGGACACTGAGTTGTCACTTTGCCTTTCGATTTCACAGATGTGGGTCCCACTGTGTGACCTCTGCTTTGTTTCCGCATGGACTAGAGCTGTGTGACATAGGTATGTTGACATTACATTGGATATAGCATTTTTCCAGTTATTGCAAATACACATTTTCGAAAGCACAGACTGACTCCAGATTTTTTTGTGATTTAAGGGTGTTTATTTAAGTGCTAAATAGTGGAGGGGGTTGTAAAATGGTCAGGGGTGATGGTGGAGGAATGTCGATGGCAGAGTCCAGTCTATTAGTCTCACAGGTGCATTGTCCAAAGGGGCATAGGAAGTGGAGCTAGGGCAGTTTAAGTATGGACAGGGTGACAAAGTGGGACAGAAGGATGACAATCAGGGTGGTCTTATTTCTTGGCGGGGGTCTTGGCATTGTTCTCTGCCTTTGTCCTGGATCTCAGGGACCGCTTGTGGGGTGGTTCTCCATCTGCTGGGGGTGGGGTGCAGGTGTCTCGTGGTCCTGTGGCGGTGCCTCCTGTCCACTAGCGCCGGCGGAGATGGCAGTTCATCGTCCAGGCTAGTGTCAGGGGCCCCTTGTTGTGCCACAGTGTCCCTCCTGGTGTTGACGAGTTCCTTCCGCACCCCTACAATGGTGCCCAGGGTGGAATTGATGGATTTGAGTTCCTCCCTGAACCCCAAATACTGCAGCCGCTGGGTATCCTGAAACTTGGCCAGTACGGTTGCCATCGTCTCCTGGGAATGGTGGTAGACTCCCATTATGTTGGAGAGGGCCTCGTGGAGAGTGGGTTCCCTGGGCCTGTCCTCCCCCTGTCGCACAGCAGCCCTCCCAGTTCCTCTGTGTTCCTGGGCCTCTGTCCCCTGAACCGTGTGCCCACTACCACTGCCCCCAGGTCCCTGGTGTTGTTGGGGTGGTGGGTTAGCCTGGGTTCCCTGTAGTGGTGGACACACTGCTGCTTGATGTGTCCTGGGAACAGAGGCATGGGCCAGTAGGGTGGGTGCTGTGCTGGTGTTTCCAGAGGGGGGAGCTCTGTAGTGGCCTGTGCCAGTGTGAGGGGAACTGACTTTCCCGAGGTCCCAGATGGGCCGGGCTGGTCATCTTGATCCAGTTGGACAGAGCTGCGGCCTCTTCTGTGTGTGGAGTGGACATGTCTGGACCCTCCTGTCCGGTAACATTGGGTAGGGGTCCTGCAGGGGTGTAAAGGCATGATTATTGCATCTGTGTGTGCCATGGTGTGCAATGGGTGGGTCACCCTGTACCCCAGTGCTTCCATTCCTGTGTGGGTTCTTCTGTGATAATGGTTTAGGGGGTGTATGGGTATGTGTAGTGGACATGCTTTGGTGATGGGTGTCCATGCTTTGGTGTTGCATGCAGGGCTTGGGTTTGGGATGTGTGGTTTGTGATAGTGGGACATGTGTGAGGAGTTGGAACGATGGGGGTGAGGCCGAGGGTGGGGGTATGTGATAGCATGCAGGTAGGGTGGGGGATATGGTAGTTAAAGGTTTGACTTACCAAAGTCCATTCCTCCAGCTACTCCTGCTTGGCCCTCAGGATGCAGTATAGCCAAGACCTGCTCCTCCCATGTTGTTAGTTCTGGGGGAGGAGGTGGGGGGTCCGCCGCCAGTCCTCTGAACCACAATCTGGTGCCTTGAGGCCACAGAACGCACCTTCCCCCGTAGGTCGTTCCCCCTCTTCCTGATGTCATCCCTAGTTCTTGGGTGCTGTCCCACTGCGTTGATCCTGTCCACGATTCTGCGCCATAGCTCCATCTTCCTAGCTATGGTGGTGTGCTGCACCTGTGATCCGAATAGCTGTGGCTCTACCCAGATGATTTTCTCCACCATGACCCTGAGCTCCTTCTCAGAAAACCTGGGGTGTCTCTGCGGTGCCATGGGGTGGTGTGGGTGATGTGTGGGGTGGTGTGTGTTGTGATGTGATGTGTGGGGTGATATTTAGAGGTGTGTTGTGTGAGGTGCGTGGATGTTGTGTGAGTGATGGTGTTGAGTGTCTGTGGATGCTAGTGTTGTTTCTGGTGGTGTCTCTCTCTGGCCTTCTATCGCAATTGTTGTCGCTGGGGTTTGTGGGTGATGTGGGTGGGTGTTTTATATTGTACTGGGTGTGTGGGAGTGGTGTGTGTATGTGTATCAGGTGTGTGTATTTTGATTTGTCCAAGGTGGTAGTGTTTTGTAAATGTGTGTGTATTTTGAGCGCATCGGTGTGTACCGCCAATGGAATACCGTGGTTGAAAGACCGCTGCATGGATTCGTGGGTCGTGATAGTGTGGGTGTATTCCTGTTGGCGTGACGGTGGAGGTTTTGTTATCGCCAGTTTATCACTGGCCTTTGGTGTGGCGGACTTGTGTGGGTATCTAGATTTTTGCGGATTCCGAGCTGTGGGTCATAATGGCTGTGGCGGAATTCCGCGGCCGCATCAGTGTGTTGGCGGTCTTCTGCACGGTAAGCGGCTTTTACTGCCAATGTTGTAATGACCCCCTAAATGTTAAGTCCCCAGTCTTAGAGTGGGTGGAAATCCCTACCCTGCCCACCCTTATGAGTTTTGTTTACATTTTTTATTTTTACAGAACAGGGAACTAAGTCCCCAGTCCTAAAATAGCAGCTGCCACATTTTTGCTGCTGTGTTGGCAGTCAATCATATCTTACCTTAAGATTTGTTGGCACCACAGATCCTCCATGGCATGAAATATACATAGATTTGAACCTTAATTTCTCTAAAACTACTGAACAAATTTACACCAAACCACAAAATACACCCTTTCTGGCCCAAGGCCTAGCATTCTACCGAATTTGGTCTGATTCCATTCAGCCATTTTGGCTGTAGCTGCATCTAATTTTCCTAGAGGACACTGCATGGGGAAAACACATTTTGGGATCCCCGCTTAACGGATCACCCCCGAACCTTCTCAGGAAGGAGCTGAGGTGGATAAACTTATTTGGGCGGGGGGGGGGTTGGGGGGTTTGGGGGTTTGTGAAGATCTGTCAAACAATGTCAATGAAAAAAACTAAGGTTAAACCTTTTAATATATTTAAGAAAATATATTTATTCTTTCTGTACAAACTAAACTTTAACTACACAAACATTAGAAATGCAGGAACTCTACCATGCACTCTGTTCTCACAATTGATGTGATTTGCGAAGTGTTGTTGTAAATGCTATAATTTTAGATGCTAGAAATGTTATCATATGGAAGAGTATAAGCAGTGTATGGAGAAGGCATGAATTATAATGACTGCATTGTTGCTACCGGTTGAACACACTGTGTACAGATTTGCGGGAGTTAGAATAATTTTAAGGTGTTGAGTAAATTATAAATTATACGTATAACCTTAGTTTGTGTAGTACTTTAAGTTTTCTTTGTATAGAAAGAATAAATAAAGTATTGCTAACTATAACAATTGTAACAAGTTGTGGCTGTGCACTTCCAGAGTTTCTATTGTCTTGTACATCGAAAGTTCATGATGAGAAGTCTGATTTGAAGAAAGGGAGTGCTCAAGTGGTTGTACACCCAGCCACAGGGTGTGTAAGCTGTTACCTAAGCAAGGTAACAGTCCATATATGGACTCCAATTATTAAGAATTGTAAGAATAAGTACAGATTGTGGCATGGATGTAGTCAGAGTCCAGAGACCATGGTAAGTCTGCAGCAGGACTATGCTTCTGTGCCATCTGTGTGTGGCGTCTTAATAATTGGAGTCCGTTTAAACACAATCTCAAGCTCTGTTTTTAAAAAGCCTTGAAAAAGTCAATGATGACGAAACATGTGTCGGCTGATTTTTCACAAACATGAAAATTGTACAGTGCTTCCAAACCACTTACCTAGTGTGTTTTATGATATCAGAGGACTCTTGTCCTGATATATCACCAAGGAATAAATGGTTTCACCTTGAGCCTGTGATGTGCCATGGTTTTCTTCTTTTCAACTATAACAATGGCTTAACCTTTAGTTTTTCAAATAAATGTTAATGTCCAATGTCATTGAGTAGAGTGTTGTTAAGTGGAGATTCATACAGTAGAGTGGAGGAGAGTCCCATATAGTGTAGGGTGTAGAATGTAGTGTCGTAGAGTGGAGATGAGTGGAGTGGATTAGAGTGGAGTGGTGTCGCATACAGTGGACTAAAGTGTCATAGAGTGAAGTGGCATGTTGTATAGTACAGTGTCGGGAAGTGACTTGATTGGACAAGCGTATCGTAGAGTCGAGTCAACATATAAATTGGAGTGACGTGTTGTACAGTTCAGTGGAGTGGTATGTGGCAGAGTGTTCTAAAGTGGAGGGTTGTACTATTGTACAGTATACTGTGGGGGTATAGCGTGAAGAACAGTGTGGTATTATAGAATGGAGTCTAGCAGAGCCTTGTGGAGTGGAGCTGCATGGAGTTGAGCAGTGTGTGGTAGACTTGAGTGGCCTAGAGTGGAGCGTTGTATGGTGGCAGACAGTGGGGTAAAGTGTCGAGCAGTGGAGTAGAGTAGAGTGGGCTCCACTGGAGTGGGTACCATAGAGTGAAGTAGTGTGTTGTAGAATAGAGTGCCATGAAGTGAAGTAGAGTACACTGGCATAGAATACAGTGCAGTAAAGTGTTGGAGAGTGGACTGGTGTGTGGTACAGTTGAATGGACTGGCATGTTGTAGAGTCTCGGATTATAATGTTGTACAGTGGAGTGGCATTGAGTACAGCAGAGTGTGATACAGTATGATAGACTGGAGTGGTATAGACTGTCACAGAGCTGAGTAGCATAGAGTAGCATATAGTGGAGTAGTGTACAGTGCAGTTGTGGAGTACAGGTGATTTACCTATTGTGTGGTCAACTAAAATGTACAGTTTACTTCTTTCTACCACAGCTCACAATAAGGGGCAATCGATCAGCAAAATTCAGTCACAGGCTTACTTTGGAATAAGCAACTTCATTTTTGTGAAAAACATATATAGTACCAGGCAAAAGCCAGCTTGCTAAGAGTAAGGTGTAAGGCATTTGCATTTACCAGTGTCTGCTAGTGCTTATGTTTAACCCCTACTGTGCCTGGGACGAGGTGATCTCGTCCAAGGCGCCGGTGCCTTGGACAAGATCACCTCGTCCTGCTATGGGCCCCCGATGGGCAGGCACACACCTCCCCTGGTCAGGGATGGAAGGGGAATCACTTCCCCTTCCACCGCCGCCCCCCCCCCCCGTAACCCCTGTGGCGTCTGATTACGTCAGCGCCTGATCGGAGGAGAAATGCAAAGCATTTCTCCTCCGATCACGTGTAGGGGGCCGAGAAGCCTGAAAGAAGAGGAAAGGCCTTTCCTCTCCTTTCAGTCTTCTCTGAGCATTTCTGCTGCCTGATCACGGTGCGATCGGGAAGCAGAAATGCCACTAGACACCAGGGAAATTTTATTTTTTTGTTTATTGGATAAGGAGAGCGGCCCCTTGGGCAAGGGCCGCTCTCCAGGGGGCAATTTGTTTTTTTGGCTATTTCTGTCCCCCCTGTGGGCAGATCGGCCTAATACAATAAGGCCGATCTGCCCCCAGGGGGGGCAGAAACCCCCTAGACACCAGGTATTTTTTTATTTTTTTTTGTTATATGTGGGGAGCAACCCCTTAGGCAAGGGTCGTTCCCCTGGGGGCAAAATTAATTCTAGACGGACCCCTTAGGCAAGGGTCGCTCTCCTGGGGGGGGGGGATTAGTTTTAGGCCATTTCTGCCCCCCTTGGGGCCGGTCTGCCTCCAAGGGGGGCAGAATCCACTAGGCACCAAGGATTTTTTGTTTGCGCCAATTTCACGCAAGGGGAGCGACCCCTTAGTCAAGGGTTAGGCCGATCTGCCCCTGGGGGACAGAGACCACTTAGGCAACAGGGATTGGTGTGTATGTTTTGTTTGGGGGGGCAGCCCCTTGGGCAAGGGTCGCTCCCCATGGGGGCACATTACTGTTGGCCATATCTATCCCCTTGGGGGCAGATCAGCTTATTTTTGGAAGGCCCATCTGCCCCCAAGGGGGGCAGAAAGCCCACCAGAGACCAGGGAAGATTTTTTTTCAAAATAAAAGGGTGGGGGTATGGTCTGCAAATAAATGGGGCCAAAGTTGTCCTGACCACCAGTGGGCAGATGGGGCAAATACCCCCGATCCACACCCCGGGGGGCAGGAAGTCTACTAAATGCCAGGGAATTAAAAAAAAAAAAAAATAGTGGGATGGTGGCTGCTAACCAGTATGGGCATGGTTATGCCCCCACCCAAACTGAAGGGGGTAACAGTCTTTCAGCTCTCCCCCGCACACTAAAACATCTTATCCCACGGCAAGCAAATGGGCATTTGATTATTTGGGGGTTTGGTTTTACATTTGGGCCATGAGAGCTTGGCTAACTCTCAAAATCGCCCCACTTGGAATGGTGAGGGCTGCACTTTTTGGACTTTGGGACGCTGCCATGTAGAAAAATCCACAAGACCTAGACACATCTGAAAACTAAACATCTGGGTGAGTCCAGGGTGGTGTGCTTCTCATGCACCCTGCACCATTTTCTTACCCACAGTGCCCTGAAAACCTCCAACTTTGCTGGAAATCACACATTTTTGTGATGGAACCTACCGGAATCTACAGGAATCCACAAAATTCCTACCACCCAGCATTGTCTCATCTATACCGATAGAAATTCTGCCCCACTTGTCAGTCTAAAAATGTTTTTTTTCCAAACTGCCCTTTTGGACCCGTTTTGGTTCCCCCTCAATTTTGACATGTTTTTGGCTCTTCCTTGTCACAGGCACTTGGCCCACATACACAAGTGAGGTATCATTTTTACCGGGAGACTGAGGGGAACGTTGGGTGGTAGGAAATGTGGGAAAATTAGATTTTTTAGCTAAATTTGAGTTTTGCTAAGGAATCTGGGTAAGAAAACACTGGGTTATCCACGCAAGTCACACCTCCCTGGACTCCCTCGGGTGTCTAGTTTTCAGAAATGCCCAGGTTTGGTAAGTTTCCCTAGGTGCCAGCTGAGCTAGAGGCCAAAATCCACAGGTAGGCACTTTGCAAAAAATACCTCTGTTTTCTTTGACAAAATGTTATGTGTCCACGTTGTGTTTTGGGGCATTTCCTGTCGCGGGCACTATGCCTACCCACACAAGTGAGGTACCATTTATATCAGGAGACTTTGGGGAACGCTGGGTGGAAGGAAATTTGTGGCTCCTCTCAGATTCCAGAACTCTCTGTTACCAAAATGTGAGGAAAAAGTGTTTTTTTAGCCAAATTTTGTGGTTTGCAAAGGATTCTGGGTATCAAAACCTTGTGAGACCCCACAAGTCACCCCGTCTTAGATTCCCCTAGGTCTCTAGTTTTCAAACATGCACAGAATTGGTAGGTTTCCCTAGGTGCCAGCTGAGCTAGAGGCCAAAATCCACATGTAGGCACTTTGCAAAAAACACCTCTGTTTTCTGTGGAAAAATGTGATGTGTCCACGTTGTGTTTTGGGGCATTTCCGGTCGCGGGCACTAGACCTACCCACACAAGTGAGGTACCATTTTTATCGGGAGACTTGGGGAAACACAGAATAGTAAAACAAGTGTTATTGCCCCTTGACTTTCTCTACATTTTTCCCTTCCAAATATAAGACAGTGTGTAAAAAGGACATCTACTTGAGAAATGCCCTGTAATTCACATGCTAGTATGGGCACCCCAAAATTCAGAGATATGCAAATAACCACTGCTCCTCAACACCTTATCTCGTGCCCATTTTGGAAATACAAAGGTTTTCTAGATACCTATTTTGACTCTTTATATTTCAGCAAAAGAATTGCTGTATACCCGGTATAGAATGAAAACCCACTGCAAGGTGCAGCTCATTTATTGGCTCTGGGTACCTTGGGTTCTTGATGAACCTACAAGCCCTATATATCCCTGCAACCAGAAGAGTCCAACGGACGTAACAGTATATTGATTTCAAAAATCTGACATTGCAGGAAAAACTTACAGAGTGAAACGTAGAGAAAATGGCTGTTTTGTTCACCTTAATTTCAATATTTTTTTATTTCAGTTGTTATTTTCTGCAGGAAACCCTTGTATGATCTACACAAATTACCCATTGCTGAATTCAGAATTGTGTCTACTTTTCAGAAATGTTTAGGTTTCTGGGATCCAGCATTGGTTTCACACCCATTTCTGTCACTGACTGGAAGGAGGCTGAAAGCACAATTTTTTTTAAAAATGGGGTATGTCCCAGGAAAATGCCAAAATTGTGTTTAAAAATTGGGTTTTCTGATTCAAGTCTGCCTGTTCCCGAAAGCTGGGAAGCTGGTGATTTTAGCACCGCAAACCCTTTGTTGATGCCATATTCAGGGAAAAAACCACAAGCCTTCTTCTGCAGCACTTTTTTCCCATTTATTTTTTTAAAAAACGAAATTTTCACTGTATTTTGGCTAATTTCTTGGCCTCCTTTAGGGAAACCCACAAAGTCTGGGTACCTCTAGAATCCCTAGGATGTTGGAAAACAAGGACGCAAATTTGGCGTGGGCAGCTTATGTGGACAAAAAGTTATGAGGGCCTAAGCAAGAACTATTCCAAATAGGCAAAAAAAGGCCTGGCACAGGAGGGGGAAAAGGCCTGGCAGCGAAGGGGTTAATAGGTAATGAATACAAGTGTTCCATTGTAATAAAGACATTTACTGAAAGTTGAAATATTCACTCATCATACACCAGCTTTGGCATATTTACTTATCCTATAGAAAACCAACACAATTCACTAGAGTAGCAAAAGTGTAAATGCACATTTTTATGTTGAAGCTACACCCTCTTAGGTTTATGAGGAATATTTGAAGTAGTTGCATCTGACTTAAGAGAGACATCTAGCAACAGCTTTGTCAAGACCTTAGGCAATTGATCGGACTTGTGTGGAGCAGCCAGTGAAATCTTGAAGGAGTGCAGCATTGTTAAAGACCTCAAGCTGTTGCTTCTGATTCAAGATAGTAATGTCTTGAGGTACTACAGCTGAATGCAAGGACAGACCTCCTGGCTTTACCAATACTTGTTTATCTCTTACTTTCCTCTGCTAGCTGTGTTGTTAATTAGGTTTCTCTGGGAGGGCTGGAAAAAAATGAGGGCGCTCAGGGAGCGGGGAAGAGGAGAGACATGCCACTCCAGAGTGGCAACTTACCCAAAAGTGAGCATTTATGCCACTGGAGAATGGGAAATGAGGAGCTACAGTAAACCACTGAACTGATTAGGGCAACACCACCCAGTCAGAGGTACTCTTCACAGAGGTGTTCAGTAGATTGGTATTCTGAACATATTTGTAGCATTTCAAACATAGTAAGCAACTAACAGTCTCAAACAAGCACTCGATAAGCAGCGTGATAATTTTTCTAAAAGAAGAAGAAGACAACTTAATTCAGATAACAAGGGGTTAGAAATTGGGTTTCTGGTTGGCTAGGGTATGCATCTAAGCCAGGAAGAACCCACCCACTCTAGTCAGGGCAAGGGAGTTACACATCAAAGAATACCCCTGCTCACCCCCTTGGTAGCTTGGCACGAGCAGCCTGACCTATCCAAGAGGCAATGTGTAAAGCGTTTGCACAACACACACAACACAGGTGACACACTATCCCCACCAAAAAGAAAACAGAACACAAAGTTATAAAAAAATAAACTGTATTGTACACAACATAATTATTAGACCAAACACAACATGTCAGCAATACCCTGCTACTCAAGACATTGTCAGAATATTACACAATATTTACTCTGCAGTACCAGCGGTAGTCACACATAACACACAGGTTACTTATTATTCTGCAACATAAGCAGTAGTCAGGAATCACAGTACTAACTAAATGCGCCTGTCATAGAACTATCGTAAATGCCCTTATCAGGAACATTATAAAACATATGGCAAGTCATAAAAATATATCAGCAGGGAATGCCCATAAAAGGAACTTCAGCAAACATATATGTCACATCATTAAAAGAAACAGGTTAACATAATAATATACCATGTCCATACCAGAAACATTACAAATCATATGTCCTTTAGAAAAAGTACCTGTCTTTAAGAAGAGAAGACACCTCTAGTTCCCTTAAGAAAAATAAGGGGGCCCTCGGCCCTCTTCTGCGCACAACAGGGGCTTCTTGGTGACACCACTTGGGG
This sequence comes from Pleurodeles waltl, assembly GCF_031143425.1. Taxonomy (NCBI): domain Eukaryota; kingdom Metazoa; phylum Chordata; class Amphibia; order Caudata; family Salamandridae; genus Pleurodeles; species Pleurodeles waltl. The sequence continues at coordinate 315,131,329 of NC_090442.1, read as the reverse complement.
CTCCGCTGGGGCAGGGCGAGCCTCCAATGAGGCTTCCTTCCCCCAAACCCACCCACAACAACAGCGAGGGGTCGCCGGTGAGGCGGGGAGCCTCCGATGAGCCTTCCTTCCCCACCTTTCTCCATCGATTTAAAAAAGGCCTACCCAGGCCGCAGCAGTGAGCAGGCACTCCTCAGAGCGTGCTTTGCCCTGGGGGCACGGTAGGAGAGCGCTTGCTCCTTTCCATACTTTTAGTGGTGCCCCGGGGGCACCAGGGACAGCGACTCCGGCGCACTGGCACACAAAGCCGGGTCGCGGCAGTGAGATCAGCCAGAAACAACGTGCGTCCCAGATCGGATAACGGTGGGCTATCATAGCACTTCCATGTGCAACACACTCACAAAGAAACGCTCACAAGGCGCTTGGGCTCATTTCTGCAGAGCGCTCCCCAGGTGCTGCATATAACCACTGCAAAGTGCTCTCCAGGCGCTATATGATGAAAGGAAGCAGTCCTCATGCTTTATGCAGTTGCAGGGATCATAGGCCAGAGCAACCTGCTTCAGGGTGTAGGAGGCTGGCCTGGCTTATAGTGGGTACCTGATGGTACTTACACCTTGTGCAAGGTCCAGTTAGCCCTTATTAGTAGATTAGTAGTGTTCTAGCAGCTTAGGCTGACAGAGGTAGCTATAGCAGAGCAGCTTAGGCTGAACTAGGAGACATGAAAAGCTCCTACTATACCACTTATACCATATAGCACTATACCACAAGAAACACAATACTCAGAGTTACTACAAATAAAGGTACTTTATTTTAGTGACAATGTGCCAAAAATATCTCAGAGGAGGAGGTAAGTAAAATACACAAAATATACAAAATATACACACAAACCAAAATCAGGTAAGTAAACAGTTAGAAAAATAGTGCAAACAATGTATAATACAATAGGATGCCATAGGCCTAGGGGCAACACAAACCATATACTAAGAAAGTGGAATGCGAACCACTTAGGGACCCCTGGCCTAGTGTAGTGTGTAGAGGGTCGCTGGGAGTGTAAGAAAACACTAAGGGTGTCTTAGATACCCCACCCAAGACCCTGAAAAGTAGGAGTAAAGTGATACTACTTCCCCAGAAACACACTAAACGTGTGATAGAGGATTCTGCAAAGACCACAATGGACTGCAAAGCACTGAAGAAGGATTCCTGGACCTGAGGACCTGTAAAGGAAGGGGACCAAGTCCAGGAGTCACGAAAGTGTCCGGGGGGGCAGGAGCCCACTAAACCTGGATGAAGGTGCAAAATGGCTGCCTTCATATGGAAGAAGCTGAAGATTCTGCAACAACGAAAGATGCCAGGAACTTCTCCTTTGTGCAGAAGATGTCCCACAGAGTGCTGGAGGATGCAGCGTTGTTTCCTTGGAGAAAGACCGCCATCAAGCCTTGCTAGCTGCAAAGGTCGCGGTTGAAGATAAAGGGTGCTGCCCGGGCCCAGGAAGGACCAGGAGGTCGCCACTTGGAAGAGGAGACAGAAGGGGCCCTCAGCAACACAGAGACTCCATGCACAGGAAGGCAGCACCCGCAGAAGTACTTGAACACGGGTTCAAGAAAACTGAGCACAGCGGTCTTCTCAACACTACAAAAGAGGATCCCACAAAGCCGGTGGTCAACTCAGCAAGTTGAGCATTGCAGGACGGAGTGCTGGGGACCTGGGCTAGGCTGTGCATGAAGGATTCCTTGCAAAAGTGCACAGAGGCCCTAGCAGCTGCAGTTCATGTAGTACACAGGATTACTGTCTGGAGAGGGGAGGCAAGGACTTACCTCCTCCAAATTTGGAAAGTTGGACCACTGGACAATCTGGGTCACTTGGGTCCACCACCTGTGTTCCAGGGGACACGCTCGTCAGGATGAGAGGGCTCCCAGAGTACCGGTGACGCTGAAGTTTGGTGCCTGCTGGAGCAGGGGGAAGATTCCGCCGACCCACAGGATATTTCTTCTTGGCTTCCAGTGCAGGGTGAAGGAACACAGCCCCCTGAGTATTCACCACCAGGAAACAGTCAAGAAATCCGGCAGGATTAGGTGCTACAATGTCGCTGACAGTCTTCTTGCTACTTTGTTGCAGTTTTGCAGGCATCCTGGAGCAGTCAGCGGTCGATCCTTAGCAGAAGTCAAAGAGGGAGATGCAGAGGAACTCTGGTGAATTCTTGCAAATCGTTATCTGAGGAAAAGCCCACTGGAGAGACCCTAAATTGCCCTCAGAGGAGGATTGGCCACCTAGTGAGGTAAGCACCTACCAGGAGGGGTCTCTGACGTCACCTGCTGGCACTGGCCACTCAGAGACCTCCACTGTGCCCTCACACCTCTGGAGTCAAGATGGCAGAGGTCTGGGACACATTGGAGGAGCTCTGGGCACCACCCTTGGGGTGGTGATGGACAGGGGAGTGGTCACTCCCCTTTCCTTTGTCCGGTTTCACGCCAGAGCAGGAACTGGGGGTTCCCTGAACCGGTGTAGACTGGCTTATGCAAGGAGGGCACCATCTGTGCCCTTCAAAGCATTTCCAGAGGCTGGGGGAGGCTACTCCTCCCCAGCCCTTAACACCTATTTCCAAAAAGAGAGGGTGTAACACCCTCTCTCAGAGGAAATTCTTTGTTCTGCCTTCCTGGGACTGGGCTGCACAGACCCCAGGAGGGTAGAACCCTGTCTGTGGGTTGGCAGCAGAGCTAGCTGCAGAGAAAACCCCAGAGAGCTGGTTTGGCAGTATCCGGGGTCCATAATGGAGCCCCGGAGATGCATGGGATTGGCACCCCAATATCAGATTTGGCATGGGGGGGGGGAAATTCCATGATCTTAGACATGTTACATGGCCATATTCGGAGTTACCATTGTGAAGCTGCATATAGGTATATGTAGTGCACGCGTGTAATGATGTCCCCCCACTCAAGAATTGCAAGGAAATTGCCCTGAACTATGTGGGGGCACCGTTGCTAGTGCAAGGGTGCCCTCACACTTAGTAACTTTGCACCTAACCTTCACTAAGTGAGGGTTAGACATATAGGTGACTTTTAAGTTACTTAAGTGCAGTGTAAAATGGCTTTGAAATAACATGTGCGTTATTTCACTCAGGCTGCAGTGGCAGTCCTGTGTAAGATTTGTTTGAGCTCCCTATGGTTGGCAAAAGAAATGCTGCAGTCCATAGGGATCTCTTAGAACCCCAATACCATGGGTACCTAGGTACCATATACTAGGGAATTATAAGGGTGTTCCAGTGTGCCAATTAGAATTGGTAAAAATGGTCACTAGCCTATAGTGACAATTTTAAAGGCAGAGTGAGCATAAGCACTGAGGTTTTATTAGCAGAGCCTCAGTGACACAGTTAGTCACTACACAGGTACACACAGTCAGGATACAAACTATGAGCACTGGGGTCCTGGCTAGCAGGATCCGAGTGAGACAGGCAAAAACAAACTTACATACATGTGAACAATGCGGGTAACATGCCAGGCAAGATGGTACTTCCCTACACAGGAGGACAAAGTTCAATAGAGGACAGGGCGGCAGGGCCCAGCAGCAGGCCAGCAAAAGGTGAATGCAGACAGTTGGCAGTTCCTCCACATGACCAAGCAGGTCACAGGTCAGCACAGCAGCAGCAGTCCCAGGCGGTTCCTGGTGAGTCCCTACAACAGCATTCTGTGTCCAGTTCCAAAATGTCACCAAACTGTGGGGAAGACTCCCCTGTACTTATACTCAGTTTTACAGTGTGTTAACAAAGAAGGGGAGAGGAGGTTCCAACCAGTTACAACTGGTTCTGGTAGTGCCCCCTTTCTCCTCTAGCACAGGCTCCAAATATTTTGGGGTAAACAATCTTTTTGTGTGAGGCCATCTCTGTGACACCTCTACCCTCCCAGTGTACAGGCTATCTGAAAAGTATGCACAAACCCGAACTGTCACTCTGCCCGGACGTGGATTGGAGTCAAGCTGCAAAACACCAGAGTCGTAAGCACAGAGAAATGCTAATTTTCTAGAAGTGGAATTTCTGTGATAGTAATAAAAAATCCACCTACACCAGTAAGCAGCATTTCTTACTACCATTACAACCATACCAAACATGCCTACGCTACCCCTCATAAATCAGACAACACCCACACATAAGGTATGGCATTTCCAATGCAATCCTATGAGAAGGCAGCACTCACAGCAGTGAGAAACCAAATAGGATGTTAGTCACTACCAGGACAGGCCACACTACTAGGCACGTCTCGCCTTCTACATACATAGCACCCTGCCCATAGGGCTAGCTAGGGCCTACCTTAGGGATGACTTACATGTAGTAAAAGGGGAGTTCTGTGCCTGGCAAGTAAATTTAGATGCTAGGTCCCTGTGGCAGTAAACTGCGCAAACAGGCTCTACGCTAGCAGGCCTGAGACAGGTTTGAAAGGCTACTTCAAGGAGTGGCGCAAGCAGCGCTGCAGGTTCACTAGTAGCATTTAATTTACAGGCCCTGAGTATTGAAATACCCACTGTACAAGGGACTTACAGGTAAATTAAAAATGCCAATTAGGTATAAGCCAATCATACTAACTTAAGAAGAGAGAGCACTTGCACTTTAGCACTGATCAGCAGTGATAAAGTGCTCAGAGTTCTAAAGCCAACAGCAAGAGGTCAGAAAAAATAGGAGGTAGGAAGCAAAAAGTCAGGGGATGGACCTGCCAAAAGGGCCAGGTCCAACACAAGGTATAATTGTCTTACCTTTGGCTGAATTCTTATATTTCTTCTCGTTTGTAAACAGTTACTGAACAAGCTGAAGCCACAGCAGTTCTCTGCATTTCCTTCTCCAGACATAGCGGCGGAGCTCCATGTGTAATCCCGTCTCCATACAATTCACTCGCGCCTTCTGAAATATTGATATAATTCTAGCAATCTTCAGAAGTGTTAGATACTGCCTGAATTTAGAAATAACAAGACTGGTTCCCTTTTAAGATTTTGAAAATAAAATCTCTGAAATGTCTTCATGGTCCAACACGCCAATGTTTATATGAAACCGAGACTAAACCGTGTATATCTATATATGCCCACGTGGTGAAGAGCTTGGAGGATTTCGCAACTGAACAACATGCTACTTAATTAGGCATAAGGTCCCTAGAGCACCGTAACAACACATGCACTGTTTTCCTTCTTCGTACATAAAATAAACTCTATAACTCACCGAACTGGCCTGCAGTTGTTAAACATATTCATAATATTCAGGAAATCTCGATTTTCCTAGTCATAGTAATCGCACATAATGACATTTATTAATTACAAGCACAATCACTACTTTGTTTTGCATTTTACTTTGCGACTGCTATAGACTCTTTAACAGACTGTGCCAGTCTTTTCAAGTGTTTCCATTAACAAATGAAAGGTTTCAAAGGAAGTGCTTTTGGTGACAACACGAGAGGCAGTTTTGCAGGAATTTTATTCACTCCTGCTGGTTCATAAAGGCTGAAGTATTTTGCTTTCTCGTTAGCAGTTCTCAAGAGAGCATTGGTTTCTATGACTCGGCTTTAGTGTGTATGTTTATGCCTATTTCTTTCCACCAAGGTAGAAGGGAAATGGAATATAAGGGAGCAATTAAAAATCGAATATTTCAAAGACAGCATTTATTAATAAATCGTGATTGCGTCAGTTACACTAGAGGGTGAAATACTTACGTTTCTTTCTTCCTCCCTGTTGTCACTGAGCTCTGCAGCAGAAGCCGTTTATGTCTTTTGACCTTTCTATCTTAACGCTGCTATAAAAACAAACCTACTTAAGGGGACTTCTTTCCATTCCATTCAACTACTGGAATGAGCGTCGTAGAGAAGTACTGTACGCATGAGAGATCTTTCTCACATTGATGCCTGCATGTCAGGATACATGAAGTATGTGGTAGCATCAATTTTTTCTTACGTATTTGAATTATTGAATAGCGTTTACAGGCCAGGAAGCATCAGAGCGCTTTAAATAGGGTAGCTTTAGATGTCTACGAACAAAGGCAATACATAAATATAAATGGGGTAAGGTGCCCCATGTCGTACAAAACAAGGATACTGCAATTCAATGAGGAGTTCCAAGACCAAATATAGGAACGAAAAGGAAGGCGGAGTTCCTTAAGGCTACAGAACTCAAAGGTGACTTGTAATATCCTTATAATGTAGGACAAGGGGTACTTATTTCCTTAAAATACACGATCACATCATCATCATCTATTCCAGTTCTAGGGACGTGTCTCTTTCATTTAAAAGAAAATTAATGTTTGCAAGTATGAAGAATAAAAAAATCTGTAGTGCAAAATTAAACATAAAAAAAGCTGTGAAATATTTGTTGTAAGAATATATTAGAACCAGTTTAATAAAAGTCAGTTTAAAAAAAGTGCAGTAGCTCGGAATGTGTAGAAACAGAAACATGCAGAAGGATTCCAACTTTTCCATAATTAACTAAAGATTGAAAAAATAAACATGTCATGAATATCTAATTTCTGGTTGTCACTGTACAACTACAAAAACAAAGCAGAAGAAAGAAGCCTGCCCTGGTGGTACCATCTTACCATGTTGGGGAGAGGTATCATGTAAAGGAAAATCCCCAGTACCCAACTGAGCAGTAGTACTGGCATAGACTTACGTAGGTCTACCCATTTTTGCCTACGCACTCTGTTGTGGTTATCTGAGAGTGAGTTCCAATCCTTGAGATTCATCAAAAGAAATATGAGTTTAAGAAAAGTTTTTTGTTGAACACCAGTGTTTCCAGTAGTAGTGAGTTAGAACTGTGAAGCTATAGAGACTCTTCAGAGATCTTTATTTTCTTGGCCAAATAAAGCGAGTGGTCAGAGTAGATAAGTTTGTGAACAAAGAACACAATTTTAAACGTGAATCTACGGTAGGAAGCCAACTCAATCAATGAAGGACTGTAGTGGTATGTTTAGAGTGGCCATCACCGGATATCAGGTAGGCAGTGCATGCAGGGAGCCCTTGAGCTGTGCCAACTGAATTTTAGGAATGACAGATGGGGCAGAATTAACATAATCTAATATTCATAGGACCAGTTATTGAGTTGCATCTTTAAACTCTTGTTCCAGTAAAAGTGGTTTGATACGTTTGATTACTAATGCTTCATAGTCTTAGACATAGTGTTAATATATCTGTTAAGATTGTGTTTGTTATCAAGAACGAAACAAAGTGATTTGGCAATTTCAAGCTAGGAAATTCATGGACTCAAGCCATTGTGCACTGAGATGAAGGATGTGTGTGAGGAGACAAATAGAAATGTGTTTCTATTGGGATTGAATTGAAGGAAGTGCAGTTATCCAGCAATCTTATATGCTCAAAGTAGATGGCAATGAGAAGATAGAATCCTGGGAGTAGATCTTCAAGTACAACTGAGTATCTCTAGCATACTGGGTATACTGGCGGTATGCTATGCTTGATTCTTTTATGATGTAGACTAAGGGTCCAAGGTAGAACCTGAAGAACATGAGGGGTAAGACAGACTTTGTGGAATGTCTTGAGAAAAAGGTACAGGGTTGGATAAGGGGTCGCCATTTTGATCAGTTGTGAATGTTTTGCAAGGTAGTATGTGAACAAATCCAGAACTTTGCCTTCGAAGTCTGAGTGGTCTTTTAATATTACAATGAGGATATCGTGATTGACGGTATCAAACACTGCTGAGAGGTTGAGTAAAATCAACAACCAAGAGTCACCATTGTTGAGAATATATAGAACATTATCAGTGACTTGCAGACTAACAGACAGCTCTGAATTAGAGTGGAAGTCATCAAGAAGGTCATTTTCATTTACAAACTTCCTGAGTTGACTGTTTACACAGCTCTCAAGGTTTCTAGCCAAGAGAATGTCCTAAAATTTGTTGTTATGGTAATCATGACCAACAGTAGGTTCTGATGCTCTTTCAGCCTGTCCGTAAACAGTCCTTGTCATAGAAAAAGGGGATTTGTGTCAGGGACTAGGTTATACCACACATAGGGGGTCATTCCGACCCTGGCGGTCCATGACCGCCAGGGCCGGGGACCGCGGAAGCACCGCCAACAGGCTGGCTGTGCTTCCTGGGCCATTCTGACCGCAGCGATAAAGAAAAGGGCAACCGGTTTCCTGCCGGTTTACCCCTGGCCGCCATCCTGTTCCTGACGTTTTTTACCGCCAGGAACAGGATGGCGGGAACGGGTGTCGTGGGGCCCCTGGGGGCCCCTGCACTGCCCATGCCACTGGCATGGGCAGTGCAGGGGCCCCCTAACAGGGCCCCATAAAGATTTTCAGTGTCTGCTTTGCAGACACTGAAAATCGCGACGGGTGCCACTGCACCCGTCGCACCCCTACAACTCTGCCGGCTCCATTCGGAGCCGGCTTCATTGTTGAGGGGGGTTTCCCGCTGGGCCGGCGGGCGGCCTTCTGGCGGTCGCCCGCCGGCCCAGCGGGAAAGCCAGAATGGCCGCCGCGGTCTTTTGACCGCAGTGCAGTCATTCGGCGGTTCCCTCCAGGCGGGCGGCTCCCGCCGCCCGCCGGGGTCAGAATGACCCCCATAATTAGTTAATTTAGCAGTTAGAAGATCCATAAATTGATCAGAGCGAATGAGTTTGCATACAATGTTAAGAAGGACACATAGCAGATTTCTTGTTCTTAATTATTTTCTCCTTGAGGGGGCAAGATTGTTTAGGATACCTGCAATAGAGGTGTTAAAGATATTTATAGCTTCATGCACATCTTCATCTTTCATAGGTAAAAGGAGTTAGAAATATGGACTGCTTGCAGCATCACTGTAGTTAATATTATTAGTGCCCCTAACAAGAGTTGTATGTCTTTTATGTTCCTCGCAGATCAAAGTTTTAGCGAACTACAACTGTAGATGAATTTAATAGTGATCGGATCAGTCAAATAATAGAGTGTCTTCAACTTGGCAAATCCTCTACTGCAACAATCAGAAACTCTTGGTATGGGAGTAGGCCTTAGGGAGTGTTGTATCAAGGCATTCTCAAGCACAAAGGTGAAGATAAACTTGTAAGAAGAATCTTTTGGGTTACCCCAGTTGAGGTTGAAATCACCAACAAAAATATGGTTGTTATTGGGAATAGTGAGTGGAGAGGCAATATGTTCTGAATACTGGTCAACAAAGGCGATTGTCGTATGACGGGTGGTAAATGATGTTTGTTGAGATGTTCATGTCCCATGCATGGTAAAAGGCATGTACTCCTACCCTGAGTGTCCAATTGCATATGAAGCTAGTACCCTGACTTTTTGTTGGCCTTGGTACCACAGTAAACTCGTGTGTGTGTGTGTATGTATGTGTGTGCGCGCGTGCGCATGCAGAGGCTTAAGCCTGCCCCTGGTAATTATACATTTACAGAAAAGTAGTAGTGGTACATGTTAGAAATGGGGTCTCTAGTTGGCAGAGGTATTCACCTTTGTCCAACTAGGGACCACAATCCTGGTCAGGGTAAGTCACACACAATCCAAATTATCCTGTGCCCACCCTCTTGTAGCTTGGCACTGAGCAGTCAGGCTTAACTTAGAAGGCAATGTGTATAGTATTTGTGCAATAAATCATACAGTAACACAGTGAAAACACTACAGAAATACACCACACAGGTTTAGAAAAATATAAGATATTTATCTGGTTAAATTAAGGTCAAAACGATAAAGATTCAATAAGGACAAGTTCAGTTATCACTTTCGCAAGATTTAAAAAGTCTTAAATCTTAGAAATCAACGGTTGTCTCTTGTTTGCACAAAGTACCTGGTTTACATAAAAAATAACATGCATGGAGACCTCAGAGGAGGAGATGTGTGGAAAAATAGGTTGTGCGTCGGATTTTCCGACGCAGCACAGAAGATGCGCTGTTTCTTTCCATGCTGCAAGGGGCTTTGCATCGATTTCTGGCGCGTTCCTCACTGCGATGCGGGGATCTTTTGAGGCCCAAGGACAATGCGTGGAAATCCTGGGCGGGCGGGGCAAAGTCACAGGCGTTGCGTCGAGCCAATAGATGTGTTGAATTTCCTGATGCACGGCAGGCGCTGCATTGATTCTTCACTCGGGAAGTGGGGCTGCGTCGTTCCGGTTCGGGAACCCCTGGACTCTGGGCACACTGTATCTCATTTTGATATATTATATGCAGAGCCAGCTTCCTACAGCCTCCATCATGGATTTCAACGAGAATGACTCTGAGGCTGCTGGGCCTCATGGCATCCTGCAGATTCAACATGCCAGATGGCATATGTGGGCTCTGCAGTGGTACCTGAAGGTCCAATGGGCGCAGCATCAGGGGAATCTCTCCGACATGGTCCACATCACAGAGGGAACTGCGCTAGATCTGCAGTGGTGGTTCTCGAATCCAGATTGAGTCAGCGGTAGATGTCTCTCCCTTCCCCATCCAGATGTCACAGTAGTGACAGATGCGTCACTCCTGGGATGGGGCAGTCACATGGGAGAGGTGGAGATCAGAGGCCTCTGGTAACCGGCGTAGTCTGGGCTCCACGTCAATTGTTGGAACTCTAGGCGATCCGACTTGCATTGAAAGTATTCCTTTCCTCTCTCAAAGGGAAAGTGGTGCAGGTGTTCACCGACAACAGTGTAGGAACCTGGCCTTGTGTGTGGTGAGCACCCATAGTGTTATCACCTTATACCAGATCCAGGTATTTCCTATTAGTGAGGTTTAGACAGTATCTAGGAAGCCACAGCTCTCTAGAGGTAGCTGTGGATGAGCAGCCAAGACTTATCTTGGTGACATGCAAAGCATATGCAATACCACTACACTCACACAGCACTTACACACACAAAAGAATCACACTGTGTTACAAAATTAAAGGTACTTTATTATGGTAACACAAATACTAAAATACTGTATAGGCAATACTCCACTAGGAGGTGAGTAAACACAATATTATATACACATTGGAAGTCAGTGATTCGCATAGAATTCTATAGCAAATAGTAAAACAACAGAAAAAAGTGAGGGCCCTATGGGGAGACCAAACCGTATACTAAGTAAGTGGAATGCATAAGGCAGTCCCCCACTCAAGGAAGTGAAATCAGTAGAGGGGAGCTGGAGGAACAAGTAACCCCAAAAGGGGTACCAGGGTGCCCCCCAGCGACCAGGAGAGAAAAGCTAAGTACCTGTTTTTTCCCCAAAGCCACAGGGAAACTTTGGAAAGGGACTGGGCAAGACCCAGGCAAGATTGGAAGAAAACAAAGGTGGATCCTGACAGAAGAGGAGCTGCATAAGGAGGGGACCGAGTTCAGTTCCAGTTGGAGTGCCCGGTTGGGGCAGGAGCCTCTACCCACCCTTCTGGAGATGCAGGACCAGGTTGATGGTGGAGACAAGGAGTCAGCACTGGAGCAGGAGAAGAGTTCCACAAGTTATGCAGGTGATGTCCCACGACAGAAGAAGAGTTGCAGTCAGTCAGTGGTATTTGAAAACCACCAAGATGACTTGGGAAAGGCAAACGTCACAGATGATGAGTTGCAGAGCTGCCGGGGACCAGTGAGGTCCAGGAGGACTCAACCCAAGGAGGGGAGTCCCTGATCACCCTCAGCAGTCAGGAGAGTCAGAAGACAAGAATGCAGCCCCCACAGGTAACTCATAGGCAGCAGGCACAGGAGCGGCAGTGAGGCCCACTCAGCACACATGGAGAAGAGTCCCACGTCACTGGAGCAGCAGGCAGGAGACTGTGCTTTGCAGGGAAGAGTGAGGGAGGCCATGCCTACATGGAGCCTGAAGATCCCTTGGAGAAGGAACAAACAAGTATTGGTAACTGCAAGAGTCACAGTGCACAGGGGTACTGTCCTGCAAGGACAGGCAATGGGCTTAACGCCTTCTAAGTTAGACAGATGGTAGAGAGGGCCAAGGGGACCACTCCAGACTACCGCCTGTGATGCAGGATCCACGCAGTTCTGGAGGAGAGAGGATCTTTGCACCCGGTCGTCATTGCAGTTGGTGCCTGCGGATGCAAGGGAGTGACTTCTTCACTCCAAGAGGGATTCCTTCTTGCTTCTTGTGCGGACTGAAGACTCGTCGCCCTCAAAGGATGCACAGCCAGGGAAATGTTGCAGTTGCCAGAAGGAGCCGGAGAAACAATGGAAACAATGTTGCAAAGCGGAGTCGTCGCTGGTGTTTGAAGATTGACGGTTCCTGGGGGGTTCAGTTGCAGTCCCAATGGCCAGAAGATGACGTAAACAATGCAGGGGAGTCCTGCTGGAATCTTGTACGTCCAATCTAAAGACCCACCCCGGAGGGAGACCTTAGAAAGCCCAGGAAGGGGGATTGGTCACCTAGCGGTGTGACTTCCTATCAGGAGGGGGCTGTGATGTCACCTGCCTGACCTGCCTCTCAGATGCTCCCAGAGGCCTCTGCCCACCTTGGATTCAAGATGGCAGAATACAGTGGCCACCTGGAGGAGCTCTGGGCACCACCCCTGAGGTGGTGATGGACAGGGGAGTGATAACTCACCTTTCCATTGTCCAGTTTCGTGCCAGAGCAGGGACTGGGGTTCCCTGGACTGGTGCAAACCGGTTTATGAAAGGAGGGCACTAAATGTGCCCTTCAAAGTATACCAGTGGCTTGGAGAGGCTACCCCTCCAAAGCCATGTAACACCTTTTTCCAAAGGGAGAGCCTGTTGCCTCCCTTTACCAAAGGAAATCCTTTATACTGCCTTCCTCTGCTTGAGCAGGCTAAGCAGCAGGAGGGCAGAAACCTGTCTGTGGTGGTGGGTGGCAGCAGAGTCGGCTGCCCGGAAAACAGAAGACAGGTAGGAGCAATGCTGGGGGTCCTCTATGGAGCCCCTAGAGTGCATGGAATAATACTACCAATACAGGCAACAGTATTGGGGTATGATTCCGACATGTTTGACACCAAACATGCCCAGGTTCTGAGTTATCATTTTGTAGCTGGACACAGGTGCTGACGTATGTCCAGTACATGGGTAAAATGGCTTTCCTGCACTTGCGAAGTCCAGGAAAATGGAGCTGGAGTTCGTAGAGGGACCTCTGCTCATGCAGGGGTGCCCTCAGACACAGGTACTTGCGCCCTGTCCTCTCGGCTAGGAGGGCCTGCCATAGGGGTGACTTACAGTGAGTTAGAGCAGTGACCTGTGGTGAAAGGGTGCATGCACCTTTTTTACACAGGCTGCAATGGCAGGCTCATTTTGCATGGCCTCCCATGAGTGGTACAATACATGCTGCAGCCCCTGGGGAACCCCTAGTCCCCCAGTTACCCTGGGTACATAGGTACCATATACTAGGGACTTACATGGGGGTACCAGTATGCCAATTGTGAGGTGTGCTAAGTTCTATGCAACCAAATTTAGGGGGGAGAGCACAGTCACTAGGGTCTGGAAAGAGGGCACTTTCCTACTAACACTACCGCCAAGTGGTACTGCAACAAGCCAGGCGGAGTGAGGTCGTGGACCTTCTGTCAAGAGGCTCTTCGCCACTGGACATGGCTGGAACGCCAGGGCATTTCACTGGTGGTTCAACATCTGGTGGGCTCTCTGAACACCAGAGCAGACAAACTCAGCAACTGATGCATAGTCGATTACAAATGGTGTCTCCATCTGGAGGTGGGGCAAGGTCTCTTTCAGCAGTGGTGAGAGCCTTGGTTAGATCTGTTCACCTTCGCAGAGAATGCACAATGTCAGCTTGTAGGAAGTTGGCTCTGTATGTACTATTTCAAAGTAAGAAATAGCATGCACAGAGTCCAAGGGTTCCCCTTAGAGGTAAGATAGTGGCAAAAAGAGATAATTCTAATGCTCTATTTTGTGGTAGTGTGCTTGAGCAGTAGGCTTATCAGAAGGTAGTGTTAAGCATTTGTTGTACACACACAGGCAATAAATGAGGAACCCACACTCAAAAACAATTCCAGGCCAATAGGTTTTTATATAGAAAAATATATTTTCTTAGTTTATTTTAAGAACCACAGGTTCAAGATTTATAAACAATACTTTAAATGAAAGGTATTTCACTCAGGTATCTTAGGAACTTTGAATCATCACAATAGCATGTACAGTTTTGTCAAAAATTGCAATAAGCTATTTTAAAAATGGACACTGCAAAAATCAACAGCTCCTGGGGGAGGTAAGTATTTGTTAGGTTCACAGGTAAGTAAAGCACTTACAAGGTTCAAAGTTGGGTCCAAGGTATACCACCATTGGGGGTTCAAGGCAACCTCAAAGTTACCACACCAGCAGCTCAGAGCCGGTCAGGTGCAGAGGTCAAAGTGGTGCCGAAAACACATAGGGTTCAATGGAAATAGGGGTGCCCCGGTTCCAGTCTGCCAGCAGGTAAGTACCTGCGACTTCGGAGGGCAGACCAGGGGGGTTTTGTAGGGCACCGGGGGGGACACAAGCAGGCACAGAAAGTACACCCTCAGCGGCACAGGGGCGGCCGGGTGCAGAGTGCAAACAGGCGTCAGGTTTGCAATAGGATTCAATGAGAGACCCGAGGGTCTCTTCAGCGATGCAGGCAGGCAAGGGGGGGCTTCTCGGGGTAGCCACCACCTGGGCTAGGAAGAGGGCCACCTGGGGGTCGCTCCTGCACTGGAGTTCGGATCCTTCAGGTCCTGGGGGCTGCGAGTGCAGTGTGTTTCCCAGGTGTCGGGTTCTTTGAAGCAGGCAGGGGGAGCCTCTGGATTCTCTGCATGGCTTCAGGCCAGCAGTCCTTCTTCGTCTTCAGGTTGCAGGAATCTAGTTTCCTAGGTTCTGGGGAGCCCCTAAATACTGAATTTAGGGGTGTGTTTAGGTCTGGGAGGGCAGTAGCCAATGGCTAATGTCCTTGAGGGTGGCTACACCCTCTTCGTGCCTCCTCCCTGAGGGGAGGAGGGCACATCCCTATTCCTATTGGGGGAATCCTCCAAAATCAAGATGGAGGATTTCTAAAGGCAGGGTTCACCTCAGCTCAGGACACCTTAGGGGCTGTCCTGACTGGTGGGTGACTCCTCCTTGGTTTTCTCATTATCTCCCCTGGACTTGCTGCCAAAAGTGGGAGCTGTGTCCAGGGGGCGGGCATCTCCACTAGCTGGAGTGCCCTGGGGCATTGTAACACGAAGCCTGAGCCTTTGAGGCTCACTGCTAGGTGTTACAGTTCCCGCAGGGGGGAGGTGTGAAGCACCTCCACCCAGAGCAGGCTTTTGTTTCTGTCCTCAGATAGCAAAAAGGCCCTCACCACATGGGGTCAGAAACTCATCTCTCAGCAGAAGGCTGGCACAGACCAGTCAGTCCTGCACTGAACAATTGGGTAAAATACAGGGGGCATCTCTAAGATGCCCTCTGTGTGCATTTTTTTAATAAATCCAACACAGGCATCCATGTGGGTTTATTATTCTGAGAAGTTTGATACCAAACTTCCCAGTATTTAGTGTAGCCATTATGGAGCTGTGGAGTTCGTTTTTGACAAACTCCCAGAGCATATACTTAATATGGCCACACTGTACTTACAATGTCTAAGAATAGACTGAGACACCGTAGGGGCATATTGCTCAGGCAGCTATGCCCTCACCTGTGGTATAGTGCACCCTGCCTTAGGGCTGTAAGGCCTACTAGAGGGGTGACTTACCTATGCCACAGGCAGCATTTTGTGTGCATGGCATCCTGAGGGGGATGCCATGTCGACTTTGCCTTTTTCTCCCCACCAACACACACAATCTGCAATGGCAGTGTGCATGTGTTAGGTGAGGGGTCCCTTAGGGTGGCACAACATATGCTGCAGCCCTTAGGGACCTTCACTGGTCAAAGGGCCCTTGGTACCACTGGTACCTTTTACAAGGGACTTATCTGTGTGCCAGGGGTGTGCCAATTGTGGAAACAATGGTACATTTTAGGTGAAAGAACACTGGTGATGGGGCCTGGTTAGCAGGGTCCCAGCACACTTCACAGTCAAGTCAGTCAAGTTTTATCAGGCAAAAAGTGGGGGGTAATTGCAACAGGGAGCCATTTCCTTACACAGCTGTTTTGCGTGTTGGAGTTTCCAAGGCGGCACTCGCTCAGCAATCATATTTGTCACGAGTGGAGCTCAGGTCTCCTTTACGCCTTCCCCCCAATACCACTTCTGCCCAGAGTTCTGAAGAAGATTGGGCATGACCGGGCCCAAGTAATCCTGGTGGCTTCAGACTAGGCACGAACAGTCTGATATCCCAAGCTATTGAGCATGGCCATCGATCCTCTGATCAGACTGCCCCTTCAGGAGGATCTTCCGTTGCAGCAGCGGACTGTCCTTCACCAAACCTGTCAAATCTCCACCTCCTTGGGTGAGATTGAGTGGTGGCAGTCTACAGCTTTTGACCTTCTGCCTGAAGTCTGTGATGTTATCTTGGCAGCCAGGCATTCCTCCACCAAAACGGTATAAGCTTATCGTTGGAACAAATTTGTGCATGGTGTATCAACTAGTCTGTTGATCCCCTTTCTGCACCTCTCTCGGAGGTTCTCCCCTTCATTCTCTCTCTTGCCCAGAAGAGCTCTGCTCTGGGCATCTTCAAAGGTTATTTGTCTGCCATCTCTGCCTTTTTAAGGCTGCTTGACCAACCTTCTCTGTTGAAATCTCCCATTGTTGGGAGGTTCTTGAAGGACTCACCCACAAGTTCCCTCCTATCCCATTCATAATGCCTCAGTGGGATTTGAACTTGATCCTTACATATCTCATGTGTGCTCCTTTTGAGCCTCTCCACAACTGTCCCCTGTGGCTCTTGACTCTTAAAACTGCCTTCTTGATTGCCATCATCTCTGCTCGCAGAGTGAGTGAGCTCCAGGCTCTCTCTTCGAAGCCATCATTTCTAGCTGCCATCCTAACAAAGTGGTGCTTCGTGCCAGGGCTTCCTTCCTTCCCAAAGTGATGACACCTTTTCATGTAGGCCAATCAATCACTTTGCCTACTTTTTACCCCCCCCCCACATCCCTCTCATGAGGAGGAGAGACTCCATCGCCTAGATCCAAAGAGAGTGTTGATGGTCTACCTCAATAGTACCAAAGATTTCCAGGTGGACGATCTACTCTTTGTGGGTTATGTGGGTGTGAAGAAAGGAAGAGCAGTGCAGAAGAGGATCATCTCACGATGGGTGAAAAAGCAACCCCCTGAGGATTTGCATGCTCATTCCACCAGACCAACTGCTTCTACCACAGCGTTAGCATGCGGAATTCCAGTCCTGGATATCTGCCAGGCAGCGACATGGGTTTCCCTGTACATGTTCACTAAACATTACTGCTGGATAGTCAGGTCCACAAAGCTGGCAACTTCAGCAGTTTGGTCCTGCAGGACTTTTTGGTGTGATCTTAGTTCGCAGCCCACCACCGGGGATGGTATTGCTTGGGTATCTATTTTAAGGTAAGGAATCTGCAACTAGAAGTCTCTATCAGATGAACAAGTTACTCACCTTTGGTGAAGATATCTGGTAAGGACATATTCTATTCCTATTCCTATTGTCACTAAACATCTACTGACATTCTACCTCCACTAAACTATAGCCTCCAAAAGCTCCCTGCATTTTTCTCTTGGAACTGCTGTCCAGCTGCTGGAATCTGCTTCAGATCTGATCTTAACATAAACTCTGTACATGCACTCCCCATCTCCATTACACCATGCGCTGTTCACAATCATTCTCCACATGTCCCATGCATATCTGCTGTGCAGAACACATTTTACATGTCACATCCTTACTCTTCTCTCCAGCAACAAACAGGACTCAACACTCCACTAGTGTGGATTCAGTCCTAACATGCCACTTACACACCAGGTATCCATGCTCTTTTGTCCCACACTACATGTTATGTATCTCTTCTTCCCACTCAGCATCTCTTGCCCGCATACATTCCACATGAATTTCCTCTCACGTGGTATAGCTGCCTAGTTCAATATCCACTTGCACTTAAAATCCATTCTTACTCAGCACAACAAGATTTATACCTTTTCCCAACAGTGATTTAGAACATTATTTAGTGCATGCGTACTAACAGCCACTCATGTAACACTGTCACTTTTTACAGCTTCGCAACCCATCACCCACACTCATTGATAGTGCCCATTCACCTACTCACTTAAGCCTTATTCTTGCCACTTGTGGAATCCCAATACAGCGGCCCTCATAAGACAACTTAATAGACCACTCTAACGAACACTTGCCAAGAGATACTTAACAATTTCACTTGGTAACCCTCTACTCTACTCTACTCTACCCTCTACTCACTAACAACAATTGATGCAACTCATTCACACCTTTTATTCATCTATAACAATGCAACACCATTCATACTAAATATCCATCAGCGAGACCACAATATCCTCAGCGTTTCACACTCCTTACCCTCATCTATGCTTTATCACTCACTATATCAAACAGTTAGTTTGAACACCACTCACAACCAGTGAACACCACCTATTCACACCAGACTCTGACACCCACTGGCAATACAACCTACTGATAACAACTCAAAGGTTCACATCATTCGAACCTGGCTACTCACCCACAGGCACAAATTCTTGAATCTCTCAACCCTACTTCTTACTGAGAAACCCACTATTTTTCATGTATCTCACTATGCTATTTACTCAAACAACGAAATAAACTTGCAAATCCATAAACCCATTCACTCAATATTGACCACCCAATGCTATGCACAAAAAGCTCTCAGCTGTCACCCTACTGCAATGAGTCTACCTCCCACTCACCACCCTCAGAATTCATATGAAATCCACTCACAATACTTATCAACATTCTTTCAACCATAGCTACTCTAATTGCTGCTCTAAGGCAACAGTGACATTAAAATGATAGTTTCAATTTCAATTTATAGAAAATAAATCACACTATACCTTACTGAAAGCTAGCGCACACCTCTTTAATATGGGGATGAGGTAAGACAATGTGATTTTTATATATTATTCCCCATTTGATACTAAATTTACATTAATCGTAGATAGCAATAACGAGCAAGTTACTTACCTTCGGTAACGCTTTTTCTGGTGGATACACTAGCTACCTGTGGATTCCTTGCCTAATGAATTCTCCCCATTCGTAGCATTCGACAGAAACTTCTCTCCAGCTCTGCCCGTCGGCGAGGACGTCACAATTGCCCGACTCCACACAGCTCCGTCTGAAGTCATCGTGGCAATAAGAGGCCCTCGCCAGCGTGCTGACGTCAGTTTACGTCATTTTTGACGTGCCTTTGAAACAAATAGATAAATATTGATATTCCAAACACTTCATAACTGTATCCAACAAACCTTTATGGAAAAAGCAACCGCCAATAATAGAAACAATACCAATGCACCTTCCTAAAAGTTCTGCACCATTATGAACAAAAATCAGAACTTGCAAAATCAACAGAAATACAACTCTATATATATATATATATATATATATATATATATATATATATATATAAACGCATAACCCCATAATACAAAAATAATAAAATACACAAATGCACACCCAAGGAGATCTCGGCATGACCAGACAGACAACGGGGAGGCAGGAGGGACCGTGAGGAATCCACAGGTAGCTAGTGTATCCACCAGAAAAAGCGTTACCGAAGGTAAGTAACTTGCTCTTCTGATGGATATAACTACCTGTGGATTCCTCACCTAATGAATAGAGTCCCAAAGCTGTACCACCTCGGAGGAGGGTGTCCGTCTGGTCATACCAACAACTCCTGCAGCACAGACAGCGCAAAATGGCCATCCCTCCTCACCTCTGAATTCAAGCAATAATGCTTTACAAAGGTGTGGAGGGAAGACCAAGTCGCGGCCTTACAAATGCCAGCCACTGGAACATCTCTGGCCAGGGCCGATGTGGTCGACTTGGCCCTGGTGGAATGGGCTCTGATCCCCTCAGGAGGATTCTTCTTCGCCAATGAATTACATAGCATATCTTAATACAAAGAACGACCCACCTGGATAGCGTTCGTTTGTGGACGGCCTTCCCCTTCCTCTTCCCCACGTATCCAATAAAGAGTTGGTCATCCAAGCGGAACTCTCTCGTCCTGTCTATGTAAAAACTGAGAGCCCTCCTGGGTTTCAGATGATGGAGTCTCTCCTCCTTCTTAGATGGATGCGGAGGAGGGTAGAATGTCGAGAGAGTGATGGACTGTCCCAAATGAAACGGGGTCACTACCTTGGGGAGGAAAGCCGCCCTGGTCCTCAAAACTACTTTGTCCTTATGAAAGGTTGTAAAAGGTGGGTAAACAGAAAGCGCCTGAAGCTCATCCACATGTCTAGCTGACGTGATGGCCGTCAGAAACACAGTATTTAGAACCAAAAACCTTAAAGGGCAAGAATGAAGTGCCGCAAAGGGAGAGCCCATCATAAAGGTTAACATCAGATTTAAATCCCACTGTGGCATGATAAACAGAGTGAGAGGAAACCTATTGGTAAGCCCCTTCAAAAACCTTAACACTAAAGGGGATTTGAACAAAGAGGGTTGATCAGGAAGACATAAGAAGGCCGAAAGAGCCGAAAGATAGCCTTTGACAGTGGCCACAGCGCAACCTTGCCGTGCTAACGACAAAGCAAACAGCAATATATCTGACAGATGGGCACTTAAGGGATGCATTTGTTGCTCTCCACACCAACAAACAAATTTAGCCCATCTGCTCGCATAGACAGATTTGGTGGAGTGTCGCCTTGCCGATAAAATAACATCCACCACCTCTGGTGCGAGAGAAAAAGCACTCAGGTTGCCCCGTTCAATCTCCAGGCGTGAGGGTGCAGGCTCTGGAGGTGGGGGTGTAGAACCTGCCCCTGCGACTGCGAGAGGAGGTCTGCCCTGTGAGGGACATGGAGCGGAGGGCACAGTGAGAGTTGGAGTAGGTCTGCGTACCATACCCTTCTTGGCCAATCCGGAGCTTTACGAATGACTCGGCCCGGTCTTGGCGAATCTTCCTCAAGACCCGAGGAATCAAGGGTATGGGGGAAAGCAACTGGTCGTACCAGGACATCTGAAACGCTTCCCCCAACGCTCCCTGCATCGGATACTGAAGGCTGCAGAACAACGAGCTGTGCGTGTTCTCCCGAGTGGCAAATAGGTCTATCCGGAGAAAACCCAACATCCGAAAGATGTAAAGAACTAGATCCGATGAAGACGCCACTCGTGATTGTCTGAGAATAACCGTCTGAGACTATCCGCCTGCACGTTTTGAACCCAGGCCAAATGGTTTGCTATTACGCAAAGCTGATGGTCCTGTGCCCAGGACCAGAGCCGCAGAGCCTCTCTGCAGAGAAGATACAACCCTACTCCTCCCTGCTTGTTGACGTACCACATTGCGGTCGTGTTGTCCGTCAGGACTTGAACCGACTGACCGTGAAGGGAAGGGAGGAAGGCCTTGAGGGCCAAACGAATCACCCGCAGCTCCAGCAGATTGATAGGAAACATCTGCTCCACTGGAGACCAACGACCCTTGATCTCCAGGTCCCCCAGATGAGCTCCCCACCCCAAAGTGGAGGCATCCGTTATCACTGTGGTCACTGGAGGAGGCAGCGAAAACGGCTTTCCTTGAGACAGGTTGCCGCCCGCAGCCCACCATTGAAGATCCGCAGCAGTGTCCCTGGAGATCTTTATCGACTCCTCGAGATCCCTTTTGTGTTGAAACCACTGCCTGCGGTGGCACCACTGAAAAGCCCTCATGTGCCAGCGTGCATGAGTGACCAACAGAATGCAAGAAGCAAACAGACCGAGCAAACGAAGGACTTTGAGGACTGGAACAACCGCTCCTTCTTGAAACATCGGAATCAACGCCTGAATGTCCTGAATCCGCTGTGGCGGAGGAAAGGCTTGATTCAATGTAGTGTCCAGTACTGCCCCTATTAACAGGAGGCGTTGAGAGGGCTCCAGGTGAGACTTGGGCACATTTATTGAAAAGCCCAGACTGAACAACAACTGGGTTGCCAGCCTCAGGTGATGCAGCACAAGTTCCGGAGACTTGGCTTTGATCAACCAATCGTCCAAGTAAGGGAATACTGCTATCCCCTTGCTTCTGAGATCTGCTGCAACAGCCGCCATCACCTTCGTGAAGACCCGAGGTGCGGAAGTAAGACCAAAAGGAAGGACAGCAAACTGGTAGTGTTGCGACCCTACCACAAAACGTAGATACTTCCTGTGTGACTTGAGAATGGGAATATGGAAATAAGCATCCTGCAAGTCGACCGACACCATCCAATCCTCCTTGTTCAACGCCATAAGTACCTGTGCTAGAGTCAGCATTTTGAATTTCTCCTGCTTGAGGAACCAATTCAAGATCCTCAAGTCCAAGATAGGCCTCAGATGACCATCCTTTTTGGGGATCAGAAAGTACCTTGAATAACATCCCTGACCCCTCTCCTGCTCGGGAACCAACTCCACTGCACCTTTTGACAATAGGGACAGAACCTCCTGTTCTAACAACAGGAGATGATCTTCTGAACAAAAGGAAGGACGAGGAGGGAAGGGAGGAGGAATCTCCCGAAAGGGAAGGGTATAGCCTTTCCTCACCACACTGATGACCCAGGAATCGGATGTTATGGACTCACACATGGGAAGAAAAAGAGATAACCTTCCCCCTACCGGAGAGGCATGGGACGCGATGGAGAGAGGACTAGGGCTGCTTTCCCTGCTGCATCCCTCCTGAGGAAGAGGAAGGGTGCTGCTGTTGGGTTGCCCCTGTAGTGCAGACCCTACCCTGCCCCCTAAATGATTGATAAGGGAGGCTCAAAGACTGCTGTCCTGCCTGCTGCGATCTCCCACAAAACTTGCAGCCGCCTAAAGGATCTAAATGGGGTCGAAACAGTCTGCAGGCCAAAGGACTTAGCAGTGGCCCTACACTCCTTAAAGCGCTCTGGCGCAGAGTCCGCTTTACAGCCAAACAATTTAGCCCCATCGAAAGGCAAGTCCAAGAGCGTGGCCTGAACGTCTGATGAAAATCCAGATGTGCGCAACCAAGCATGATGCCTAGTGGCAATAGAGGTCCCCAGGACTCTAGCAACAGAGTCTGTGGTATCCAACCCTGACCGTATGACTTGCGTAGCCGCTGCCTGGGGATCCGAAAGTAGACCATGCAAGTCTTGGGGCATGTCCGGTAACGCTGTCTTTGCTGCATCCATTATTGCGTGTATGTACCTGCCAAGGATGCACGTAGCATTAGCAGATTTCAATGCCATGCTACACGAGGAGAAAACGTTCTTGGCCGACTATTCCATACGCTTAGACTCACGGTCAGATGGTACTCCCAGAAAGGAGCCAGGAGCAGATCGTGAAGAACAGGATGCCTGTACGACCAGACTCTTTGGAGACGGATGCTTAGATAGAAATTCGGGGTCTCCAGGTGCAGACCTATACCGTCTGGTCACCGACCTGCTCACAGCCGACAAAGTGACGGGTTTCTTCCACACCTCTTCCATTGGCTCCATGAGAGCCTCACTGAATGGCAACAGAGGATCTGCAATGGCAGGATGAAGTACCTCTGTCAGGATGTTCGTTTTAACTTGCGCTGTAGGCAGGGGAAGTTCCAGGAATCCGCAACCTTCCAGATGACGGAATTGTAAAGAAATGGCTCCCTGTTGCAGTTACCCCCCACTTTTTGCCTGATACTGATGCTGACTTGACTGAGAAGTGTGCTGGGACCCTGCTAACCAGGCCCCAGCACCAGTGTTCCTTCACCTAAAATGTACCATTGTATCCACAATTGGCACACCCTGGCATTCAGATAAGTCCCTTGTAACTGGTACTTCTAGTACCAAGGGCCCTGATGCCAAGGAAGGTCTCTAAGGGCTGCAGCATGTCTTATGCCACCCTGGAGACCTCTCACTCAGCACAGACACACTGCTTGCCAGCTTGTGTGTGCTAGTGAGGACAAAACGAGTAAGTCGACATGGCACTCCCCTCAGGGTGCCATGCCAGCCTCTCACTGCCTATGCAGTATAGGTAAGACACCCTTCTAGCAGGCCTTACAGCCCTAAGGCAGGGTGCACTATACCATAGGTGAGGGTACCAGTGCATGAGCATGGTACCCCTACAGTGTCTAAACAAAACCTTAGACATTGTAAGTGCAGGGTAGCCATAAGAGTATATGGTCTGGGAGTCTGTCAAACACGAACTCCACAGCACCATAATGGCTACACTGAAAACTGGGAAGTTTGGTATCAAACTTCTCAGCACAATAAATGCACACTGATGCCAGTGTACATTTTATTGTAAAATACACCACAGAGGGCACCTTAGAGGTGCCCCCTGAAACTTAACCAACTATCTGTGTAGGCTGACTGGTTCCAGCAGCCTGCCACACTAGAGACATGTTGCTGGCCCCATGGGGAGAGTGCCTTTGCCACTCTGAGGCCAGTAACAAAGCCTGCACTGGGTGGAGGTGCTAACACCTCCCCCAGGCAGGAACTGTGACACCTGGCGGTGAGCCTCAAAGGCTCCCCCCTTTGTCACAACCCAGCAGGGCACTCCAGCTTAGTGGAGTTGCCCGCCCCCTCCGGCCACGGCCCCCACTTTTGGCGGCAAGGCTGGAGGGAACAAAGAAAGCAACAAGGAGGAGTCACTGGCCAGTCAGGACAGCCCCTAAGGTGTCCTGAGCTGAAGTGACTCTAACTTTTAGAAATCCTCCATCTTGCAGATGGAGGATTCCCCCAATAGGGTTAGGATTGTGACCCCCTCCCCTTGGGAGGAGGCACAAAGAGGGTGTACCCACCCTCAGGGCTAGTAGCCATTGGCTACTAACCCCCCAGACCTAAACACGCCCTTAAATTTAGTATTTAAGGGCTACCCTGAACCCTAGAAAATTAGATTCCTGCAACTACAAGAAGAAGGACTGCCTAGCTGAAAACCCCTGCAGCGGAAGACCAGAAGACGACAACTGCCTTGGCTCCAGAAACTCACCGGCCTGTCTCCTGCCTTCCAAAGATCCTGCTCCAGCGACGCCTTCCAAAGGGACCAGCGACCTCGACATCCTCTGAGGACTGCCCCTGCTTCGAAAAGACAAGAAACTCCCGAGGACAGCGGACCTGCTCCAAGAAAAGCTGCAACTTTGTTTCCAGCAGCTTTAAAGAACCCTGCAAGCTCCCCGCAAGAAGCGGGAGACTTGCAACACTGCACCCGGCGACCCCGACTCGGCTGGTGGAGATCCGACACCTCAGGAGGGACCCCAGGACTACTCTGATACTGTGAGTACCAAAACCTGTCCCCCCTGAGCCCCCACAGCGCCGCCTGCAGAGGGAATCCCGAGGCTTCCCCTGACCGCGACTCTTTGAACCTAAAGTCCCGACGCCTGGGAGAGACCCTGCACCCGCAGCCCCCAGGACCTGAAGGACCGGACTTTCACTGGAGAAGTGACCCCCAGGAGTCCCTCTCCCTTGCCCAAGTGGAGGTTTCCCCGAGGAATCCCCCCCTTGCCTGCCTGCAGCGCTGAAGAGATCCCGAGATCTCTCATAGACTAACATTGCGAACCCGACGCCTGTTTCTACACTGCACCCGGCCGCCCCCGCGCTGCTGAGGGTGAAATTTCTGTGTGGACTTGTGTCCCCCCCGGTGCCCTACAAAACCCCCCTGGTCTGCCCTCCGAAGACGCGGGTACTTACCTGCAAGCAGACCGGAACCCGGGCACCCCCTTCTCTCCATTCTAGCCTATGTGTTTTGGGCACCACTTTGAACTCTGCACCTGACCGGCCCTGAGCTGCTGGTGTGGTGACTTTGGGGTTGCTCTGAACCCCCAACGGTGGGCTACCTTGGACCAAGAACTAAGCCCTGTAAGTGTCTTACTTACCTGGTTAACCAAACAAATACTTACCTCCCCTAGGAACTGTGAAAATTGCACTGTGTCCACTTTTAAAACAGCTATTTGTCAATAACTTGTAAAGTATACATGCAATTTTTATGCTTTAAAGTTCCTAAAGTACTTACCTGCAATACCTTTCGAATGAGATATTACATGTAGAATTTGAACCAGTGGTTCTTAAAATAAACTAAGAAAAGATATTTTTCTATAACAAAACCTATTGGCTGGATTTGTCTCTGAGTGTGTGTACCTCATTTATTGTCTATGTGTATGTACAACAAATGCTTAACACTACTCCTTGGATAAGCCTACTGCTCGACCACACTACCACAAAATAGAGCATTAGTATTATCTATTTTTACCACTATTTTACCTCTAAGGGGAACCCTTGGACTCTGTGCATGCTATTCCTTACTTTGAAATAGCACATACAGAGCCAACTTCCTACATTGGTGGATCAGCGGTGGGGTACAAGACTTTGCATTTGCTGGACTACTCAGCCAATACCTGATCACACGACAAATTCCAAAATTGTCATTAGAAATTCATTTTTGCAATTTGAAATTTTTCTAAATTCTTAAAAGTCCTGCTAGGGCCTTGTGTGTTAAGTCCCTGTTTAGCATTTCTTTTAGAGTTTAAAAGTTTGTAAAAGTTTGAATTAGATTCTAGAACCAGTTGTAGATTCTTAAAAAGTATTCCAACTTTTAGAAGCAAAATGTCTAGCACAGATGTGACTGTGGTGGAACTCGACACCACACCTTACCTCCATCTTAAGATGAGGGAGCTAAGGTCACTCTGTAAAATAAAGAAAATAACAATGGGCCCCAAACCTACCAAAATACAGCTCCAGGAGCTTTTGGCAGAGTTTGAAAAGGCCAACCCCTCTGAGGGTGGCAACTCAGAGGAAGAGGATAGTGACTTGGAGGACAATTCCCCCCTACCAGTCCTATCTAAGGAGAACAGGGTCCCTCAAACCCTGACTCCAAAAATAATAGTCAGAGATGCTGGTTCCCTCACAGGAGAGACCAACACCTCTGAAATCACTGAGGATAGCCCCAGTGAAGAGGACATCCAGTTAGCCAGGATGGCCAAAAGGTTGGCTTTGGAAAGACAGATCCTAGCCATAGAGAGGGAAAGACAAGAGATGGGCCTAGGACCCATCAATGGTGGCAGCAACATAAATAGGGTCAGAGATTCTCCTGACATGTTGAAAATCCCTAAAGGGATTGTAACTAAATATGAAGATGGTGATGACATCACCAAATGGTTCACAGCTTTTGAGAGGGCTTGTGTAACCAGAAAAGTGAACAGATCTCACTGGGGTGCTCTCCTTTGGGAAATGTTCACAGGAAAGTGTAGGGATAGACTCCTCACACTCTCTGGAAAAGATGCAGAATCTTATGACCTCATGAAGGGTACCCTGATTGAGGGCTTTGGATTCTCCACTGAGGAGTATAGAATTAGATTCAGGGGGGCTCAAAAATCCTCGAGCCAGACCTGGGTTGATTTTGTAGACTACTCAGTAAAAACACTAGATGGTTGGTTAACTGGAAATGAAGTGTGTGACTATGTTGGGCTTTATAATTTGTTTATGAAAGAACACATTTTAAGTAACTGCTTCAATGAAAAGTTGCATCAGTATCTGGTAGACCTAGGTCCAATTTCTCCCCAAGAATTGGGAAAGAAGGCAGACCACTGGGTCAAGACTAGGGTAACCAAAACTTCCACTGGGGGTGACCAAAAGAAAGGGGTTACAAAAACTCCCCAGGAGAAAGTGGGTAACACTAGAAACAAAGAAAAAGAGTCCTCTGTAGGCCCCCAAAAACCAGAACAGGTGGGTGGGCCCCAAGACACAACCCAAAACAAAGGTGGGTACCAGGGTAAGAACTGGGATGCCACTAAGGCATGGTGCCACAACTGTAAACAGTCTGGGCACCACACCAAGGACACTTCTTGTCCCAAAAACAAACCCTAGAACAAAATTCCTGGGGTAACCAGTGTAGCCATGGGAGATGACTCCTCAGATGAGGAGGTCTTCCTAGCCTTCAACTGGAAACAGTGCCCAACAGGTGAGTTGGAGATTCCAGAGGGAAGTAGACACTTCCACCACCTACTGGTGAATGGAATCCCAACCACTGCCCTGAGAGACACTTGTGCCAGTCACACTATTGTGCATGACAGGCTGGTGCTCTCAAACCAGTACATCCCAGGTGAGACTGCCAGGGTAAGAGTTAGCCTAGACAGGGTCACTAAGAGGCCTGTGGCTTTAGTGCCCATAGAAGTGGGTGGCACTCTTAGCTGGAGAAGGGTAGTAGTCAGTACAGACCTCCCCCTTGATTGTCTCCTTGGAAATGACTACCCAGAGGTTAGTCAGAGCCCAAGAGAGGAACTGGTCCAGTGCCAGTCCTCTCCCAAGGATTCTGGAAGTCCTGCCTCTGCAGTAAATGCAAGCAGGCCCCAGAAGAAGAAGAAAAGAAAACAGAGTAGGAAGGGTGGACAACCTTTAGCCAAGGTTACAGCAAGCCAAGGAGATTCTGCTCCAGTAGGGGAGAACTCCAAAAATGGCCCTGATAAAGTCCAACCTGACCCACAAGAAGTCCTGGCTAGTCAGGCAACTGTTAAACCTGAGTGGGTGGCTCCTCAGCTAACAGAAGAAAGAGTGGAAGAAGGGTGTTTACTACAAGATGTGGTAACCCCCCACTCCAATACAGCAGACAGGCAACCTGAACCCAAAGAAGCCTGTAACTTAGCCCCTTCCCTTTTAGGTGAAGAGCTAAAGGTGTGGTTCTGGGCACTGACAGCTGTCAGTGGCCTCTGCTGGGTGTTAGCCTTTATGGCTGCACTATCCTTAGCATGGTGGTCTGACCCCATGCCAAATAGCAAGTTAGGCCCCCTGACCCTATTGGTCATGGTGGGGTTACTCCAGCTCTGGGTAACCTCTCTGGGTAAGCTAGGGGTAACCCTGGCCAAGATAAGGTTAGCAGAGGTGGATACCTCTAAGACCAAAATAGAAAGAATGGGTGGAGACATTGAAGAGGCAGACAAGAGGCAATTCAGACTAGGTCCTATCACTGTGGAAGTAGGTCAGTTCCCCAAAGGGAATGACCTGAACAGAAGGATGTAAGGCAGAGTAGGCCCTGCAACTAACCAGCCTATTTCTCCTACTCTTCCTCGCCTGACAGACTAGGAAGACTCTCCCAGCTTGGGCTGAGTCTCCTGGCCTGTGGGCTGGGGGGGGCTTGTGTAAAGAAATGGCTCCCTGTTGCAGTTACCCCCCACTTTTTGCCTGATACTGATGCTGACTTGACTGAGAAGTGTGCTGGGACCCTGCTAACCAGGCCCCAGCACCAGTGTTCCTTCACCTAAAATGTACCATTGTATCCACAATTGGCACACCCTGGCATTCAGATAAGTCCCTTGTAACTGGTACTTCTAGTACCAAGGGCCCTGATGCCAAGGAAGGTCTCTAAGGGCTGCAGCATGTCTTATGCCACCCTGGAGACCTCTCACTCAGCACAGACACACTGCTTGCCAGCTTGTGTGTGCTAGTGAGGACAAAACGAGTAAGTCGACATGGCACTCCCCTCAGGGTGCCATGCCAGCCTCTCACTGCCTATGCAGTATAGGTAAGACACCCTTCTAGCAGGCCTTACAGCCCTAAGGCAGGGTGCACTATACCATAGGTGAGGGTACCAGTGCATGAGCATGGTACCCCTACAGTGTCTAAACAAAACCTTAGACATTGTAAGTGCAGGGTAGCCATAAGAGTATATGGTCTGGGAGTCTGTCAAACACGAACTCCACAGCACCATAATGGCTACACTGAAAACTGGGAAGTTTGGTATCAAACTTCTCAGCACAATAAATGCACACTGATGCCAGTGTACATTTTATTGTAAAATACACCACAGAGGGCACCTTAGAGGTGCCCCCTGAAACTTAACCAACTATCTGTGTAGGCTGACTGGTTCCAGCAGCCTGCCACACTAGAGACATGTTGCTGGCCCCATGGGGAGAGTGCCTTTGTCACTCTGAGGCCAGTAACAAAGCCTGCACTGGGTGGAGGTGCTAACACCTCCCCCAGGCAGGAACTGTGACACCTGGCGGTGAGCCTCAAAGGCTCCCCCCTTTGTCACAACCCAGCAGGGCACTCCAGCTTAGTGGAGTTGCCCGCCCCCTCCGGCCACGGCCCCCACTTTTGGCGGCAAGGCTGGAGGGAACAAAGAAAGCAACAAGGAGGAGTCACTGGCCAGTCAGGACAGCCCCTAAGGTGTCCTGAGCTGAAGTGACTCTAACTTTTAGAAATCCTCCATCTTGCAGATGGAGGATTCCCCCAATAGGGTTAGGATTGT
The DNA here is from genome assembly GCF_031143425.1 of Pleurodeles waltl. Classification (NCBI taxonomy): domain Eukaryota; kingdom Metazoa; phylum Chordata; class Amphibia; order Caudata; family Salamandridae; genus Pleurodeles; species Pleurodeles waltl. Next base: position 315,101,258 of record NC_090442.1, on the reverse strand, counting down.
GACCCCCTCCCCTTGGGAGGAGGCACAAAGAGGGTGTACCCACCCTCAGGGCTAGTAGCCATTGGCTACTAACCCCCCAGACCTAAACACGCCCTTAAATTTAGTATTTAAGGGCTACCCTGAACCCTAGAAAATTAGATTCCTGCAACTACAAGAAGAAGGACTGCCTAGCTGAAAACCCCTGCAGCGGAAGACCAGAAGACGACAACTGCCTTGGCTCCAGAAACTCACCGGCCTGTCTCCTGCCTTCCAAAGATCCTGCTCCAGCGACGCCTTCCAAAGGGACCAGCGACCTCGACATCCTCTGAGGACTGCCCCTGCTTCGAAAAGACAAGAAACTCCCGAGGACAGCGGACCTGCTCCAAGAAAAGCTGCAACTTTGTTTCCAGCAGCTTTAAAGAACCCTGCAAGCTCCCCGCAAGAAGCGTGAGACTTGCAACACTGCACCCGGCGACCCCGACTCGGCTGGTGGAGATCCGACACCTCAGGAGGGACCCCAGGACTACTCTGATACTGTGAGTACCAAAACCTGTCCCCCCTGAGCCCCCACAGCGCCGCCTGCAGAGGGAATCCCGAGCCTTCCCCTGACCGCGACTCTTTGAACCTAAAGTCCCGACGCCTGGGAGAGACCCTGCACCCGCAGCCCCCAGGACCTGAAGGACCGGACTTTCACTGGAGAAGTGACCCCCAGGAGTCCCTCTCCCTTGCCCAAGTGGAGGTTTCCCCGAGGAATCCCCCCTTGCCTGCCTGCAGCGCTGAAGAGATCCCGAGATCTCTCATAGACTAACATTGCGAACCCGACGCCTGTTTCTACACTGCACCCGGCCGCCCCCGCGCTGCTGAGGGTGAAATTTCTGTGTGGACTTGTGTCCCCCCCGGTGCCCTACAAAACCCCCCTGGTCTGCCCTCCGAAGACGCGGGTACTTACCTGCAAGCAGACCGGAACCCGGGCACCCCCTTCTCTCCATTCTAGCCTATGTGTTTTGGGCACCACTTTGAACTCTGCACCTGACCGGCCCTGAGCTGCTGGTGTGGTGACTTTGGGGTTGCTCTGAACCCCCAACGGTGGGCTACCTTGGACCAAGAACTAAGCCCTGTAAGTGTCTTACTTACCTGGTTAACCTAACAAATACTTACCTCCCCTAGGAACTGTGAAAATTGCACTAAGTGTCCACTTTTAAAACAGCTATTTGTCAATAACTTGTAAAGTATACATGCAATTTTTATGCTTTAAAGTTCCTAAAGTACTTACCTGCAATACCTTTCGAATGAGATATTACATGTAGAATTTGAACCTGTGGTTCTTAAAATAAACTAAGAAAAGATATTTTTCTATAACAAAACCTATTGGCTGGATTTGTCTCTGAGTGTGTGTACCTCATTTATTGTCTATGTGTATGTACAACAAATGCTTAACACTACTCCTTGGATAAGCCTACTGCTCGACCACACTACCACAAAATAGAGCATTAGTATTATCTATTTTTACCACTATTTTACCTCTAAGGGGAACCCTTGGACTCTGTGCATGCTATTCCTTACTTTGAAATAGCACATACAGAGCCAACTTCCTACAGGAATGAAAGGTGGCTGCTTCCTTTGTGTATTCCCCTGGGGAGGCCAGATCCCATTACGGGAAAGTATCTAGTCCACTGGTTGTATCCAACCCTTGAACTCACTCTGGGGCTCAGCAATCTCCCTCTCCTCAAGGATCTGCTGCTGGTATTCTCTCTCCTCCAACAACCGGAGGGCCTTCCTGCTGGACCGCAATTTGGCCTCCAACCCCGGCATCGACATGGTGTGCAACGATGTCGGTGAATGGCACAGAGAAGGCGTCATTACAGGATCTCCGGATCCTCCCGACGCCGTAGATGGATCTATCAGCGCCATGGATATACAACCTGCACCTGTCGATGCCATCCGGCTTCGGGGCTCCATCTCAACGGATAACGACGTCAAAGGCCTCTCCCTCAACGTCGATGGCTGCACCGCCGGCACCAGCGCTGGGCTAGTGTCTCCTGCCGGACAGAATGGCATAAACTGCTTCGGCCTGTACGGAGCCGGAATGCCTAAGTTGAATGCCAGGGGAACAGTGGGGCCAGCCGGCGCACCACCTCCCGGAGCCATGTTCTGGAAAATAGCAAACATGGCATTTAGAAATGCTGCCGGATCCGTACCTGGAGCCGGGAATGCAGGATAGTCCTGAGGAGCCGGAGCCGGCGACGGACTCGACTCCTGCGTGCCTGGATGCGCTGGAGAAGTTTGTTGACTCTGAGGCTCCACAACCTCAAAGGCCGACGGTGCCGGGGATGTCTGCGGATTCAATTGTTGAGGGGACACCATCGGGCTGACCTCCCAGGACTTACGGCGTCGAGTCGACGGAGACCTCGACTCCGACCGGCTTCTGGATCGATGCCTGGAATCACGATGACACCGCTTCTTGTGACTTGACTTCCCCGACGATGATCCATGGTGCCGTTTTCTCTCCTTCTTAGCCTTGGATAAAAACAACTTAGCCTCACGTTCCTTCAAGGCTTTCTGGTTCATTTTTTGACATGAACCACACTCCTGGTCGTCGTGGTCTGAACTAAGGCACCAAAGACAGTCGTTGTTGGGGTCAGACACCGACATCCGACCTCCGCATTCTCTGCAGGGCTTGAAGCCTGACTTCTTCGGACCGACATGTCGACAAAAAACACAAAGTATCCCTTCCGAACAGCAAACGATACAGGTAGCTGGAAAAGTAACCATTATCGAAGGCACGGAAAAAAGGGAACTGACGTCAGCACGCCGGCGAGGGCCTCTTATTGCCATGATGACGTCAGGCGGAGCCGCGTGAAGTCGGGCAATTGTGACATCCTCGCCGACGTGCAGAGCTGGAGAGAACGTTCCGTCGAATGCTACGCATGGGGAGAATTCATTAGGTGAGGGAGCCACAGGTAGTTGTATCCATCAGAATGTAATAGTTACTAGAATTGTGGTGTTGCCTCAGCATTATGTCAGGTAGGTGTCTGGCATACACTAATTGAGAGTCTCAAGGGTTTTGCTTAATAGTACACTCCAGTGCTGTTAAAGTCTACTGGAACAACCACAGGAAGGAGTCCTGTCAACCACAGAAAGTGACGTTGAAGCAGTCATCTTTAACTTGCATAGGCCACCACACACTTTGGAATGTGCACTGTCTGCTGTGCTGGACTCTTCCTACTGCCCCCAGTATTGACTGCTCTCTGTGGTCAAGTCCTAAAAAAAGCATGCACCATCTGTGCCTCAAACATTGACTGATATATATATTTTTAAACCTCTTCTTATTAGTTTTATACATGCCAGTTACAACCTCCAATTTCCCCCCACAAAAACAATGCTCAACATTGGAACATGTGGGTTTGTAATATAGGCACATCGTTAGACACAATTCCTATAAAGTTGCTATGGTCAAAGAATTAACTGTGTGGAGCTCACCCTGCAGGTGCGACAGTGTCCCATCTAGGTAGAATCTAGTGCTGGTCTGAGGGTATCAAAGTAGTCCCATCAGGGTAGGCAGATACAGATGTGCTTTTGGGGGCAGCCTCTGGCTTTATATAATGAGTGTTCATCTACTGCGCAATACTGCAAGCCCCCCAGCCATTTTGGAGAAGGGAGGGAGTTCAGGAAGCATCAGTATCTCCCTATGTTCCTTTTTGCAAGCCCACTTCCAATTCCCACCAAGGGTTTTTGTCCTGTGCTACTGTCCTAACATGGTTATATGTCAAATCAGCACCATTTTGGGATCTCTGTTGAATGTGAAGCCTACCACTGCTGCTATTGTGTCTAAGATTCTGTTTCAGTATCCATGAATGACTCCAGACCTCCAAATTACATTTAGTAATGTACCATTTTTCGTCAGCCTGTGAGGTTCAGATAGCAGCCTATATGCCTCAGTGAAAATATTTAAATTGGATAAGGCACAGTCTGGTGGGGATTACCAGGGACTTGGCTGCCATCTTAGCCTCGGTCCATATCATCATCCTTCAGCTCTCTCAAGTCCTTCTCCCACTTCACCTTCGAACTCCCATAGGGTTATAGGACATTTATTACTAGTGTTTTGTAGATCCTTGAGATCCCCTAATCAGATATAGTATCCACAGTGATTTTACATTCTTGTACACCTCTAATGAGTGTCTGAGTTGCAGGTAATGAAAAAGACTGTGATTTTTGAAACATGAAGCTTTTTGTCAATTGAGCATAGGACAATATGTGTTTCGAGCCCCAAATATCCCTAACCCACGATCGGAATCCCTGAAGTCTTGAGACCTCCAGGAACCACCCAACATGCCACAGAGGTGCTTTCTTTGTTGGTTTCCCTGCCACCCTACTCATCTCAGGGCTAAATGACAGCATTCCAGGTGGTAGCCAAGACCAGTGACAGTGCACGCAGGCTTTTTGAATGAGATAGTGCCGACCACATCTTGCCGCTGCCCAGTGATTAGAGTTCTGTTGGATCTCTTGGTCTGCTCTGGTTTAAAGAGCCGGTCATTGGAGGAATGTGTTGCATGGTCTAGTAGGATAATTTCTGGTTTATTGAGCACAAACATCCGTCAAAGAGTGACTGTATATATTTCTTATGGGCTACTCCAGGGGGACCTTTGTCCCACATAAAATTATTTGGTAAGTATTGGATGGTGGAGAACTAGGTGGAAGGGTCATGAAGGGGTAATTCTGTAAGGTGAATAATATGTGTGGTAGGATTATCATTTTCACCAAGGCTCACCTCCCCATTACCTTTAACAGGAGTTTGATCCTTTTGTATACATGCTCTCGGAATTTGTGAGTTAGGGGAACAATGATTAGGTCTCATCTTTCCTTTTAGTTTCTGGTCACCTGCAGCCCAAGACAGCACAAGCTGCCCAGCCTTATTGTAAAGGTGGGCAAGCTTGGGAATTCCTATCATTCCCCTTCTGTCAACGGAACCACCAGCGATTTGTCTCCGTTGCCCTGGAGCTCAGATGCCTCTCCATAGACTGTTAGTATCTGCAGCAAATGCGGTAGGGAAATTTCGGATTTCTGCAGATATAAAAGGACATCATCTGCATGAAGGAAAATGCTGTCTTCCACATGTCCCTGTCACTTGATGCCCCACTCTTGTGTGTCCTGTCTAATCCATTCTGCCAATGGTTCTATGGTCAGGGCAAATCATATTGGGGGCAGCGGACAACCCTAGCTGGTTCCTCGCGTTATCAGGAATGGTCATGACACTGTTCCGTTGATGCGTACCCTGGTGCAGGAGGAGCAGTAAAATACCTTTACGTATTCCCAAAAGTATAGTCCAAAACCAATCTTTCCAAGTACCTGATTGAGGAAATGCCCTTCAACATAGTCGAATGTTTTTTCGAAGTCTAAAAGTGCCAAAGTCATTGGCTCTCTCATACACAGGAGATGTGGGACAAGCTGGAGGTGTCAGTTTTCATGAACTCCAATGGGAAGCCATTCAGTCCCCGCATGTCCTCTGTCAGTTCCTTCTCTGTCAACTGGCAATCTAGTTCTGCGCTGCCTAAGACTGAATATCAAGTTCTGAGATATCGGATGCTGATGCTTCAGGTCATCGGGGCCTAGATCTGTGAAGTTTGTCATAGTAATATGCAAATGTATCTGCGATCTCTCTGGATATGTGTTTTACCTTACTCTCGGGATGTTGGTTTTTGGCATCAACCTGGTATCCATGTCCTCAATAGCAAGTCAATAAAGCAGGTTACCGGTCTTATCACCATGGCCGTAGAGTATGTGCCGCAACGTGAGCCAGGCCATCTTCACTGCGTCTAACAGCATCTGTTTCAGGGTGACCTGTGCAACCTTCGGCTGTGTTCCCTCTCTTCGCTGGGGTATCGGATGTTCTGCTGCTCAAGGTAGTATATCTGTTGCTCTAGATTCCCATTTTACCTTTCTCTGACCTTGCTTCAGCAGCTAACTGACTGATAGTTTGGCCTCTTAGTACTACGTAGGGTTTTCCTATGGACCACATTAGAAACCTCCGGCCTGGAGTTGACCTCCAGGTAGTCATCTATGCCCTCTTTGACGGTTTCTCAGAATTTCACACTGGGTAATCACCAAGGGTTCAGTTTCCATTGCCTGTCACGCCATGAGGAGGGGTGTGAAATTATTATCTCCAGCAGTGAGTGGTCAGCGAGGGAGTAAGGGAGTATTATAGATCTTACAACCCCTGCTGGGACAAAAAAGTGGTCTATTTGTCGAATATATTTGCGAATGTAGGAATAAAAGGTGTATTCAAGTACTTCAGGGATGGACACTCTCCATGTGTCGCTGAGGCCAACCGAGTTAGCCAAGTCTGATAGAGATTGATGAGGCTTTTGGGACCTAGCCCCTGTGGAGTCCATCACCAAGTTAAATTCCCCACCAAAGATTACCCTGTTATCTAAGGATGCTAAAAGTAAACTAGCCAAATCTGTCAGAGTGGTGTCAATCAGCGTGGGGGAATATAGGTGCAATTTTGTGGCTCAGATTTGCCCCTCTAGCATGCTGCAGACAGAGAGGTATCTTCATAGCCTGTCCACCTATACCTCTAGGATAACAAAGGGAAAGGAGCAGTGTAGTAGGGTGGCTACACTGCGCGAGCCACACACAATACTTAAATGAAAGAACAAAGTGTAGCTATGACGGCCAAGGAAAGTGCAATTAGTCTCTGGTATGTTGGTTTCCTGGATGAGGAGGATTTTGTGTAATAATGTCTTCACATATCCTAATATGGAGCCTCTCTTAAACTTAGCATTCAGACCAATGACATTCCAGGATAGTACTGTGATATCAGATTGTCTGGTAAGGTGTGTCTTGTTGGATGAACCCTCGGATGGTCTGCTGTCTTCCCCATGTGTTTCCCTTGCTCTGTTGTTAACTGTAGAACTCCCTGCCCCAATTCCACCACGCACCCTAAACTTCTAGAACGTGAAGCATCTGTCGCCCTCATAACTAAACAAACTAAAACAGTGATGCCCTCTAGCTTCTTCCCACAAAAAGAAAATGTGAAAGGTGTTGTGACCCGTCGAACTGAAAACACTCTATATCTCCACTTTGTGAAGTTTGACTGGGTTGGATTGATATATGTCAGGGAGCACCCCAGAAGTGGCATCTGGGGCTCTTCTCAGATGCAGTCTTGATTGATGTGTGCTACATCTCTCCTCATTGCTGGTCCCCACTGCTAAAGAATCCCCAGTCTGGCCAATGTTTCTTCTGCAGGCATCGGGCCTTTTCCCTTATTTTTTGATGATGCTGTGGCCACCCAGCCCTCGTCCTGGCCCCCTGAAGGCAATCAAGGGGGGCCCACTGCACTGGTCGGTTGTTTTCTGTCCTCTAACCAGTCCCATGCCTGTTCTGCGTTACCAAAGAAGACGGACTTGCCGTGGAACAGTACCTTCAAACAAGCAGGGTAGAGGAGCATGTATTGTAGTTGCATCTCTCTGGGTTTTTCTTTAACCGCGAGGATGCATTTTCACTGCAGCTGCACTTTAGCTGTAAACCAGTTCCTTGTGTAAGGCACAGTGGAGATCAGGAGCCCGTGGGGGCTACTCAAAGAATGGTGTCCCTTTCAACATAGGTGAGGAGTCTAAGGATTATCGGCCTGGCCTGATGGGCCATCTTCAGAACAAAGCAAGCTGACAGGTTCTCAGTTTGGATCTAGGAGCGAAACCAGTCTGTTAAAATTTGTGTGGAGAGAGGCCCCTCTGTCAGGAATCCCCAAGGTGCCTCCTGCATTATCTGCTAGCATTCCCAGGAATTAGGATTAAATCATATCTCTGTTCTTGGATAAGTCTTCATGTTTCTAAGTAAACATAATGTGCTGTATTACACAATTGGTTTTATCAATGCTTGTTTTACCAATGCTTGTTTGCTAATGTGAGCAGATGTAGACATGTGCTTCTAATTGGGTGTGGTGTAGACATGTGCTTCTAATTGGGTGTGGTGACTCATCCACATGTGGAAACTCAACTGCTTTACTGATTGGCTATAAATAGCAGAGTGAAGCATGCCTCACTGCTTGGCTTTGTTTCGCTTCCTGATTTCAGCATCTGAATTGGCAGTCCAGCCCCTGCTGTCATCCTCGTATTCAGGACTTTTGAGGCAATTATTTTCTTTGTTCCTGTACCAGCTGGCACCAGGCATTCCTCCAGCACTCCGAAAAGACTGCAGCTAAGTGACTAGTATTCTCCAGGGAGTTTGTAATTTGAGCGCCACGCTTTTCTAGAACAGCTGGTGTATTTCAGACCTCGTATTTTGGCCGAGTGCTTATCTTGAAGAGACAAATGCATTTCTGAACATTCTACATTATTATTGTAGTTACTTGCCTAAATGTGCTTCAGGAAATTTGCTTCAGCTCAAGTACTACAAAAAGTGACAGTGCAATTTTAAAAGAGCATTTACATGACTTTTCTTTCTCTAATAGCATAACTCTTCGATTTAAATTGTGTCATTCATGCCTGTGTTTCAGGTTTGAGGAATCTGCTTTTGAAGGGTGTAAGGAAATGCTTCCTTGGCATGGTTACCCCCTGACTTTTTGCCTTTGCTGATGCCAAGTTATGATTTGAAAGTGTGCTGGGACCCTGCTAACCAGGCCCCAGCACCAGTGTTCTTTCCCTAAACTGTACCTTTGTCTCCACAATTGGCACAACCCTGGCGCCCAGGTAAGTCCATTGTAACTGGTACCCCTGGTACCAAGGGCCCTGATGCCAGGGAAGGTCTCTAAGGGCTGCAGCATGTCTTATGCCACCCTGGGGACACCTCACTCAGCACATACACACTGCTTGCCAGCTTGTGTGTGCTGGTGGGAAGAAAATGACTAAGTCGACATGGCACTCCCCTCAGAGTCCCATGCCAACCTCACACTGCCTGTGGCATAGGTAAGTCACCCCTCTAGCAGGCCTTACAGCCCTAAGGCCGGGTGCACTATACCACAGGTGAGGGCATATGTGCATGAGCACTATGCCCCTACAGTGTCAAAGCAAAACCTTAGACATTGTAAGTGCAGGGTAGCCATAAGAGTATATGGTCTGGGAGTCTGTCAAACATTAACTCCACAGCACCATAATGGCTACACTGAAAACTGGGAAGTTTGGTATCAAACTTCTCAGCACAATAAATGCACACTGATGCCAGTGTGCACTTTATTGTAAAAATACCCCCAGAGGGCATCTTAGAGATGCCCCCTGAAAACATACCCGACTTCCAGTGTGGGCTGACTAGTTTTTGCCAGCCTGCCACACACCAGACATGTTGCTGGCCACATGTGGAGAGTGCCTTTGTCATTCTGTGGCCAGGAACAAAGCCTTTACTGGGTGGAAGTTCTTCTCACCTCCCCCTGCAGGAACTGTAACACCCTTTGTTACAGCGCCACAGGGCATCCCAGCTAGTGGAGATGCCCGCCCCTCCAGCCACTGCCCCCACTTTTGGCGGCAAGGCTGGAGGAGATAATGAGAAAAACAAGGAGGAGTCACCCCCCAGTCACAACAGCCCCTAAGGTGTTCTGAGCTGAGGTGACTCTTACTTTTGAAATCCTCCATCTTGTAGAAGGAGGATTCCCCCAATAGGATTAGGGATGTGCCCCCTCCCCACAGGGAGGGGGCACAAAGAGGGTGTAGCCACCCTCAAGGATAGTAGCCATTGGCTACTGCCCTCCCAGACCTAAACACCCCCCTAAATTGAGTATTTAGGGGCTCCCAGAACCGAGGAAGATAGATTACTGCAACCTAAAGAAGAAGAAGGACTGCTGACCTGAAGCCCTGCAGTGAAGACGGAGATGACAACTGACTTGGCCCCAGCCCCACCGGCCTGTCTCCCTACTTCAAAGAAAACTGCAACAGCAACGCATCCAACAGGGTCCAGTGACCTCTGAAGCCTCAGAGGACTACCCTGCATCTAAAGGACCAAGAAGCTCCCGAGAACAGCGGCTCTGTTCAAGAAACTGCAACTCTTTGCAACAAAGAAGCAACTTTTAAAGACCACACGTTTCCTGCCGGAAGCAGGAGAATTTCCACTCTGCATCCGACGCCCCCGGCTCGACCTGCGGAAAACTAACACTACAGGGAGGACTCCCCGGCGACTGCGAGCCTGTGAGTAGCCAGAGTTGATCCCCCTGACCCCCCACAGCAATGCCTGCAGAGGAAATCCAGAGGCTCTACCTGACTGCGATTGCCTGCTTCAAGGAACCCGACGCCTGGAAACCACACTGCACCTGCAGCCCCCAGGACCTGAAGGAACCGAACTCCAGTGCAGGAGCGACCCCCAGGTGACCCTCTGCCTAGCCCAGGTGGTGGCTACCCAGAGGAGCCCCCCCTGTGCCTGCCTGCATTGTTGAAGAGACCCCTGGGTCTCCCCATTTATTCCTATTAGAAACCCGATGCCTGTTTGCACTCAGCACCCGGCCGCCCCTGTGCCGCTGAGGGTGTACTTTCTGTGCCTGCTTGTGTCCCCCCCGGTGCCCTACAAAACACCACTGGTCTGCCCTCCGAAGACGCGGGTACTTACCTGCTGACAGACTAGAACCGGGGCACCCCTATTTCCATTGAAGCGTATGTGTTTTGGGCACCACTTTGACCTCTGCACCTGACCGGCCCTGAGCTGCTGGTGTGGTCATTTGGGGTTGCCTTCAACCCCCAACAGTGGGCTACCTTGGACCCAACTTTGAACCCTGTAAGTGTTTTACTTACCTGTGAACTTAACATTTACTTACCTCCCGCAGGAACTGTTGATTTTTGCAGTGTCCACTTTAAAAAAAGCTTATTGCCATTTTTGTCAAAACTGTGCATGCTATTGTGAATATTCAAAGTTCCTAGAATACCTGAGTGAAATACCTTTCATTTAAAGTATTGTTTGTAAATCTTGAACCTGTGGTTCTTAAACTAAGAAAATATATTTTTCTATATAAAAACCTATTGGCCTGGAATTTGTCTTTGAGTGTGTGTTCCTCGTTTATTGCCTGTGTGTGTACAACAAATGCTTAACACTACCCTCTGATAAGCCTACTGCTCGACCACACTACCACAAAATAGAGCATTGGAATTATCTCTTTTTGCCACTATCTTACCTCTAAGGGGAACCCTTGGACTCTGTGCACACTACTTCTTACTTTGAAATAGTATATACAGAGCCAACTTCCTACAGGGCCCATCTGTGATGCCAAGTTAGGTGGTATTACACCTAGAGTTATGGCTGATTCTGGAGCTCCCATAACCATCACTGCTGACACCACATTTCACAAACATTGGCATAAAAGTACCAGACTACAAACCACTGATGTCAATCCTAAAGCCTTTGGTGATTTTGACATAGGTATGCTTGGCTTTTTCTTAGATTCTTTAGAATGTTTAAGGAGGTTCACTGAAACCAAAATCTATGTGGCAGTCAAAAGCTGTTATAAAATTGGATGGATAGATCTTGCAAGGTTGGGGCTTTATCTAAAACCTGGGTCAGAGAATCCCACTGTTTTCGGTGAGTTGCCTGTTTCTATCATTTATATTAATGAGGATTTAACAAACAGTTTAATCAGGCAGTTTCCTGATGGGTTCAACAAACGAATAGCGATGGCAAAAGGTTTTGTTCTCGAGATCAAATTAAAGAAAGGAGCCATTCTTGTGGTTCAGGTGAAACCTGTACCATTACGCATTTGTGATTACTTGAAACCTTTATTAAACAATCTATGTGCTGAGGTATATTAACTCCAACAGATTCTTCTGAATGGGTGTCACTCATTATTTTATCACGCAAACAATCTGGGGATTTACGCTTAAGCGAAGACTTGCGTACAGTCAATAACATTTGGAAGCACACTGTCATCACTTACCCCACATCCAAGCAATGCTTGCCAACATTGGTAAGGCCAAATACTTTTCAATTATCAACTTACATTCAGCCTACCACATCATTTCCCTCTTAAAAGACTCTCAGGACATTACATAATTTGTTACACCATCAGGGGCTTATAAATACCTGAGCTTACTCTTTGGTCTCGCCTCAGCATTTTTAAACAAATAATGGACATATTATTTGGCAGTATACCCAATGTCCAAGGGTTTCTAGATGATATCCTGATTTATACTGTAAGTCCTGAAGTACACATGATTATACTTCACTGAGTTCTGACCATTCCTATGGACAAAGAGATAACAGTCAGACCTGGAAAAATGTAAACTTTTCACAAATAAGATTACCTAGGACACACTAAGGTGGTCATTCTGACCCTGGCGGTCACCGACCGCCAGGGCCAACGACCGCGGAAGCACCGCCAACAGGTGCTTCCGCCGGTTTCCCGCTGCCCCAGGGAATCCTCCACGGCGGCGCTGCTTGCAGCGCCGCCATGGGGATTCCGACCCCCTTACCGCCATCCTGTTCCTGGCGGTTCTCACCGCCAGGAACAGGATGGCGGTAACGGGTGTCGTGGGGCCCCTGGGGGCCCCTGCAGTGCCCATGCCAATGACATGGGCACTGCAGGGGCCCCCTAACAGGGCCCCACATTGATTTTCAGTGTCTGCCAAGCAGACACTGAAAATCGCGACGGGCGCCACTGCACCCGTCGCACGCCTTCAACTCCGCCGGCTCCATTCGGAGCCGGCTTCCTCGTTGAAGGCGCTTTCCCGCTGGGACGACGGGCGGCCTTCTGGCGGTCGCCCGCCAGCCCAGCGGGAAAGCCAGAATGGCCGCCGCGGTCATTTGACCGCGGTGTGGTCATTCGGCGGCTCCCGCCGGGCGTGCGGTTACCGCCGCCGGCGGGAGTCGGAATGACCCCCTAAATCTTTAGATGCCATTCACCCACAATTTTGCAATCTGGAAGCCATACACAGAGCATCTCCACCAGCGGACAAATACACGTTACAACTTATGGACTCTGTGAGTATTATACATGATTTGATCCTGGCTAACCCATAGTAGTTCAATCTTTTAGGTTCCTACTTAAGAAAGGTGCCAAGTTTGTTTGTCATTGACGGACCAGAAGGCTTTTGAAGATGAAACTTGTAATTGAAGCACCAAATTTGCAACCAAACGTGACTGGCAAGAGATGCATGGTCAGTGCTGATGCTACTATGTATGGTTTAGGTGCTGTTTTGGGCCAATTGATAAATGGAAATACATCTACTGTGTCTTTTGCCTCCTGTTCTCTCAAGAGTGCTGGGATGATTTACAGCATAACTGAGAGAGACGCATTGGCATGTGTTTGGGCAGTACAGACATTTACGCCCAATCTGCGAGGTACCAGTTTCGACATTTATACTGACAACAAACCTCTGGTTCATTTGTTAGATAGAAATGGGCATGACAATGCTTCTACTTGGTTAGTCAGACTCCTTTCTAAGCTACAAGAGTATGACTTTATCCTTAATTATGTGAAAAATGAGGCAAATCTCATAGCAGATTGCCTATCTAGAATGATGCTTAAAGTAAGCTCTAGCGATGTGGATGAGGACAATGAACAAGAGTGTGTTGTGGGGTTTATGGATGCAATAAGTGACTGTGATAAAATATTTTCAGTAAAGGATTAGGTAAAAGCAGGTGAAGAGGATGATCTACTCAAACGCATGATCAAACATGTCAGAGAAGGATGGGCAAGAGGCAGGTGCCTCACTTCTTGACTTACATGTATATGAACAAGTAGCTAAGTAGATTCTGAACTCATAACTAAAAATGGAATTCTGTTGAGGCAACAATGTTTCATTCCACCTGCGGGTCTAAGATCAGGTCTTTTAAGAAATTCTCACATGGGACCTTTAGGTGTGTCCTCCACATGCAAACAATCATTCCAATTTTACTAGTGGCCTGGTATGGACATGAAGTCTGTAAGTTAGTCGATATGTGACCTGAATGTTTATATCTGACAAACATTGAAAGGTATGTGAGAGGCCATTATGCCCTGTACCCCTCCCAGATGGACTGTGGGACAAAGTAGCTCTAGATTTCTCACGACCTTCCATATTACTACCGGGGAAAATGAAGTTTTTAGTTGTGTTAGTTGACTAAAACTCTAAATGGATCTACTATGCTTTTGTTGATTCAGCATCCACAATAAGGCCCCCGTCATGACATTGGCAGTAAATCCCACTTACCGCTGCGGTGACGGCTGCCAACATACCGCCACGGTGATGGATATCTGTTCGCCATATTATGACACACACACCAATCCGACAGAATACTGCCACATACACAAATCCGCCAGCCCAAAGGTCAGTGCTTAATTGGCGGTACCAACACCCATGCAGTTATGCCAACACAACAACACCCACCACATCATGACCTACGAATCACCACAGCGGACATTCAATGGTGGTAAACCATTGGTAGTACATACCAGTGCGCTCAGAATGGACACCCAAATACTAAACTACACAACACTGGGCAATACCAAATACACACCTGACACTCTCATACACACACCACATCCACCCACCCACAGCACTATAAAACATATACCCACACATGACCCACAACCCTTTACGAATAAAAATTATTGTCAGCAGACTGACATCAAGAACACTGCTAAAATTAGACACACACACCCATACATTCCTCATGCACCCTACGTCGCACACCTAACCACAGTACCCAACACCCACACACTTACACACACCACACAACACCCATGTCCCCACAAAGGCACCCCCGTTTCACAGAAGAGGAGTTGCGGGTCATGGTGGAGGAAATAGTCAGGGTAGAGCCACAGCTGTTTGGAGCACAGGTACAGCAAATATCCATTGCCAGGAAGATGAAGCTATGGCAGAGAATTGTGGACAGGGTGAACGCCATGGGACAGCATCCACGTACAAGGGATGACATCAGAAAGGGGTGGAACGTCTTACGGGAGAAGGTATGTTCCGTGGCAGCAAGACCCCAGCTTACCATACAGCGGATTGGCGGTGGACCCCCACCGCTCACAGCATGGGAGGAGCAAGTCTTGGCATTACTGCATCCTGAGGGACTCACTGGAGTTGCCGGAGGACTGGACACTGGTGAGTCAACATTTACTATTTATCACCCCCAATACCTGTATGCCATCTCACACCCACACCCTCACTCCCATCACTACATCCCACACACTGCACCTACACATGACTAATCCCAATGCCAAGACCTGCATGCTATACCAATGGATGGACAGCCCTCCCAGCCCTGCATGTACACCCATCACCAAAGCATGCACAGCATGGGGAACTAACAATCCCACAATACATCACAATACACAAACAAAGGTGGCAGGGCAACAGCAACGATAGAGGGGAAGCTAGGGATATACAATATGTCACAGACATGACGCATAATACATCACTTACATCCCCACAGGTGCCCCAACCAATCTCAGCGGAGAGAAGGTGCCACGGCTAACCAGTCCCCCATCAGAAGATGCCCCCAGTGATGACAGGAACTGGATGAACAACCTGGCCCATCAGGGACCACTGGTCAGTCGGTCACCCCAGCCCACTCCCAGTCAACGACTGAGCCTCCCCCATCAATATCCAACACCACAGCACCCACCCAGTGTCCCCACACCATTGTCCCCAGGACATGTCAATCAGCAGTGTGCCCACCTGTACAGGGACCCCAGTCCACACCTCACACCCAAGACAATAGGGACCTGGGGTCAGTGGCAGTGAGCACACTGTTCAGGGGACACAGGTACAGGGCAACAGGGACACTGGGAGGACCGCTGTGCGACAGGGGGAGGACAGGCCCAGGGAACCGACTCTCCAGGAGGCACTCACCAATGTCCTGGGGGCCTACCAACAATCCCGGGACACGATGGGCCAGATCCTTAACAACATTATGGAGAACAAATGGCTGCAGGAGGAACACCATCAGAAGTTCAGGGAAAACTTGCAGGCTCTCGACACCACCATGATCTCCATTGCAGGGGTACTGGCAGACAAGGCCAAATCATGAGGGAATGGAGAGCACACCAGCGGGCCCCTACCACTAGCCAGTCTATTGACCAGCCCTCCACTTCCGCTGCAGCTAGTGGGCAGGAGCCCCAGCCACAGGACCAACAGGCCACCAGCACCCCTCCCCCTGCAGAAGGTGAACCACCCTGCAAACGTTCCCTGCAACCCAGACAGATGTCAGAGACACTTGCCAAGACCAAGACCACCGGCAGGAAATGAGACTCTCCTGATTGTCCCCCTTGTGTCACACCCTGTCACCTTGTCCACTTTGAACTGCCTTTGCTCACATTCCTAGGGCCCCTTGGACACTGGACCTGTGCTACAAACAGACTGGAACAATACCCTCGACTTTCCTCTACCATCACCCCATTCCATCGCACTTTTCATACAATTATTTGCACTACAATAAACACCCTAGAACACAATTTGAGTGACACCGTTTTATGTGTTGAAAATGTGCATTCATGGGAACAGTCACATCTAGTGCAAATGATCTGAACACTGTGATAGCATACAAATAATGACCTGTAGCTGTCTGCAGTAAACACATCAGGACACTGTTGTCATATCACCAACATCTGTAGAAGGACAAGACATAGGTGACAGTAAGTTGAGATGCAAAGGACGTGAATACCTTGATGATACAGCCACACAGAAAACATCAATAGTCAGAGTAATGCACGGTCTCACTGTTTCACCTGTGTGTCATTGGAAGTATTGACGTATAACTGATGTTCTGTTGTCCACATCCTCATCCTCTACCTCCTCATCCTCACTGTCCTCAGGGTTCACTGCTGCCACAGGGGCATCCCCAGTCCCCTCCTCCTGCAGAAAGGGCACATGTCGTCTGAGGGCCAGGTTGTGTAACAAGCAGCATGCCACTACTATCTGTCAGACCTTCTCGGGTGTGTAGCACAGGGATCCACCTGTCAGATGTAGACATCTGAACCTGGCCTTCAGGAGACCGAAGATCCTCTCGATTATTCTCCTGATTCGCCCATGTGCATAATTATAACGGTTCTCAGCCCCTGTCCTGGCATTCCTCACAGGGGTCAGGAGCCATAATAGGTTTGGGTAGCCAGAGCCACCTGCAAATAGTGAGGGACAACATTAAGCCTTACACAATCCTATGGGGCTAACACTTGAAGGCATACACTGACATACAGTAGGTGGGGACTCTGGCTCACCTATTAGCCACACCCTGTGCCTCTGTAGTTGGGCCATCACATTTGGGATGCTGCTATTCCTCAGAACAAAGGCGTCATGCACCGACCCAGGATACTTGGCAGTGACGTGGGAGATGTACTGGTCCGCCAGGCATACCATTTGCACATTCAGTGAGTGGGAACTCTTTAGATTCCTGAACACCTGTTCATTCTGGCGAGGGGGTACAAACGCAATATGTGTACCGTCAATCGCCCCAGTAATATTGGGTATATGTCCCACTGCATAGAATCTGTCAGAAGATTACCCATTAAATCAAACTTCCACAGGAGCAGATGCCTTTTACCCAACTCTCTCCAACAGATGCGTGCTTAGACTTTAACTGATTATCTGAACCCTACATCCGCTGGGGGAAAGGGGAAAGGGAATAGAAAAAGAAAGACTGCCTCCGGATCCAGTTCCAGCCTGTGTTTCCCACTTGAAGATAGGATATTCAGTGTGTGTCTCTGAAAACCTGCACCTTTCTTCTTATTGGGATTTCTTTAAAGGAAGGACCTGCAGTCGGGTGATAAGAGCATAGATAAGTACATTCCTACTGTGCCTTGAACTGTTCAGCCATTCACTTTCACCCAATTCTATTGTTCTCCTAACCTGGATCTTTTGAGAGACTAGCCTCTCTCTAAGAGAACAATGTTAACTTAATATCTTCTTTTCTCCAGGAGTCAGAGGTTTCCAAGGTTCTCTGGAGAACAATTCAAAAGTTCACAAATATACAAACTACAAATGTCTTTTACAGGAAACGAAAACTCCTTCTCAAGGTTCAGTTTTCTCAATCACAGTCTCTAGGAATTAGTATGAGCACTGAGGTTTGTCTCTAAGACTGACAAGTCTGCAAGGCAAAGAGTTCTTGAATATATATATATATATAAATATATATATATATATATATATATATATATATATATATATATATATTGGCAAGTCTGGAAATCTGTTCTGTTAAGCCAAAACAAATTCTCCTCAGAAAAAATTCAGCTTCTTCAAAAGGGAAAAAGTAGCTGGTGTGCACACCGTAACAAGTAAAATAATTATTACTCAAAACTGGAAGAATTCTCTATGAAATGAAGCGCCTCAGGAACACTGCTTATTCTCCTCAGGATGACAGTTGAAGTACAGGGCTCCCAGAGAGAAACAGCTGGAGGGAAGCTTCAGCATGAGACTAAGGTAGAAACACTAGAGTGCTGACCTCACAAGGAGTTGCGGCCACCATCTTGAGTGGCAGTTAAACCTGAACAAGCTAGTTCTAAGAGCAGCCTCCGCAAGAGCCACCGGGAGTGAGGAAGCCGCTGCAACCAACGTGGGTACAAGGAAAAGGGGAACCGTTTTTTGCTGAGGGAAGAACTTAACAATGCTGATAATAGTTTTCCTGACAGAATCCAGCCTTCACAGTGGCCAAATCGTTCACCTGGGGGAAAGAAATGTAGCTGCACATGTGTTTCACCAAGGCAGACAATAACCTTGCCAGCACGATTGAGAACATTGGCTGTGACATTCCTGCTGCCAAGCCCACTGTCACTTGGAAAGAACCAGTTGCCAGGAAATGGACAAGAGGGGGGATCCCAGTGGGATGACAGAAAGCTGATATCAGGTCAGGCTCCAATTGTGCACACAGCTCTGTGATTGACACAAGAGTGAGTAGGCTGTCAAAATTTTAACAATGGAACCACCACCTCAGTGTGCATACAGCATTAATGTGATGGGACAGTGGGAATGGCAATGTATGTGCCATTTTCGGCAATGACGCAGTTATGGAAGATCTGTATGTAGGCCACCTGTCCTGTACTGAGGGACAGGTGGAAGTGAGGTAACTCTGCCGACATTGGGCGTCGTAGCAGAAGGCGGCCTTGCACCGCCGTGCAATTCCTCATTGGCTTATATGGGTCTCTGTAGAGTATGGTGGCCAATGGGGATCAGTGTCGGCGGTGACAGTGTACAGCGCCGCGGACGTGACTGCCA
The DNA here is from genome assembly GCF_031143425.1 of Pleurodeles waltl. Taxonomy (NCBI): domain Eukaryota; kingdom Metazoa; phylum Chordata; class Amphibia; order Caudata; family Salamandridae; genus Pleurodeles; species Pleurodeles waltl. The sequence goes on along the minus strand of NC_090442.1, from coordinate 315,082,176 downwards.
TTTTCTGTCTATAATCTCACTTGATTCCTGACTTTCCACAGGAGAACACCTACACTGTGTGTGCTGCTGTGACCTGTGTCTGGAACCTACCATGGCCTGTGTGACTGGGGAAAGTGCCCCTGCCTTCACTTTGGAGGAGTTGAAGCGCTTGGCGGATGGGGTCCTACCCAAATATGGACAGCTGTATGGGCCTCCAGACCAACAGGTGAGTACACCTTGGGCACGATGCATGTGGGAAGGTTGCATGGAGATGTGTGTGCAGGCATCGTGTCATTTGGGGTTGATGTCTGTAGGTAGTGTACATGGTAGGTGTCGAACGATGTGTGTGCCAATGGAGTTGGAAACAGGATTTGTGGGCCATATGTGTGACAGGCTGTATTGTATCTGTAGTGGTGTCCTCCTGTCTGCATTCCCTCTGCAGGTCAGTGCCCGTCAAAAAAAGAGATTGTGGCATGTCATTGTCAAGGACGTGCAGACCCTGGGGGTCTACTGCACACAGAGCACACACTGCAGGAAACGGTGGGAGGACCTGAGACGCTGGGCACGGAAGACCGCAGAGGCCCAGCTAGGGATGGCCTCTCAAAGAGGAAGAGGTGCCCGTCGGAACCTGACCCCCCTGATGGCCCGCATACTGGCGGTGGCCTACCCAGAGCTGGTTGGGCACTTGAGGGCATCACAGGAGCCACAAGGGGGTGAGTACAGTGGGCATTACTACAATAATTGGTAGGTGGCATGGGATGCAGGTGGTGGTTGTGAGTTAGTTGGTGCCCCTGAATGCCAGGACAGACAGACAGAGCGTGATCCAGCTCAAGGGTAATGGGTGTATGGCAAATGCAGGTAACCTAGCTTGTTTGCATTCCATGTCAGTCACGGCTTTTTTGGGTCTCAGGAGGTGTGCAGTTGGTGGTGTTTGGCCCTCATCTTTCTGTGGCATCTAGCCAATTCAATGCCAGTGCAATGCATAGTGCTCAATCCTGATCCCTATGTGTGACGGCACTGTGTATTCCAACTGTGGTGTTGATGCTGTAATTGACCCAGTGCTCCCTTTCTCTCCCTCCCCCTTTCTCCTTCTGTCATCCTGCCCATGTGTGCATTAACATCATCTAGCAGAGGAGCAGGGGCACCGGCGACAGAAGGAGCTGCATCCCACAGGAGGCAGAGTCCACTGACGCCGAGGGATCCGGTGGGACAGAGGGCGAGGGGAGCACCACGGTGAGGACAGGAGGTGACAACACTGACTCAGATACCTCCTCCGATGAAAGCTCCCTGGTGGTGGAGGACACCTTAGTGACCATCCCAGCTGCAGGTACAGCCGCCACCCCCGTAACAGCACCGCCCTCCCAGTAGCCCCTCAGCGAGTTGCCGTGCCCACTCACCCAGGAGGGTGGGCATCTCCCTCGCCCCAGGCACCTCAGGCCCTGCCCCAGTGAGCCCTGCTGCCCTGAGTGAGGAGGCTATTGACCTCCTGAGATCCATCTCTGTAGGGCAGTCAACCACTGTGAATGCCATCCAGTGGCTGGAATCCCAGATGCAGCAAGGCAATGCATTCCTGGAGGGCATCCATGGTGGATTGGCGGCCCAACAGAGATCGATTCAGGCTCTGGCCTCCTCTGAGATGGCAGCCTGTGTCCCTCTTCCTACCGCCCCCCTCCAACTACCACTTCCCAGTCCCGGTCTCCTCAACCCCAACCCATCCCATGCACACATAGAGACGAGCATGCACACAAGACATCACACAAGAGTGGCATGGCACAGTCAAACACAGGCACCAAACTTCAGTCCACAAGAAGTCACACAAACAATAGTTGCACACACATACACATCCACTGCCTCCATTGTCTCCTCTTTCCTCCTCCTCCTCCTCCCTCACAGTCACGTCCACACTCACACCTGCATGCACTGCTTCAACAGCCTCCACCAGCATCACCACACTAAGCAGCACAAACACCTCACTAACAGACACCTCCACAACATCCATCCACGTGTCCCCTGTGTCCTCTACCACCCTATCTGTCCCCCCTTCCTAAAGGACACAAACTCAGGCACTCAGACATCCAACAGCCATCCACCTCACATCAGCACACTGCCCATGCACCTGCACCCAAGTCCAGCAGACGTACTCCTCCAACCACTCCCTCAACCTCCACTCCCATCCTTCCTCCCTCATCCTGCCCCACCGTCCCTAAGAAGCTTTTCCTTGCCCAACTTGACCTCTTTCCCCCACCTCCTCCTCCTGTCCTGCCTGTAAGAGCAGGGTCCCAACAACCCAGACCAGCACCTCAGCCAAACAGTCCACGGGGACAGTGGAGGAACCTCCTAGTCGTGGAGGCAAGACAGTGAAGGATCCCATTCCACCAGCCAGGAAAGGGAAGGATCCCACTCCACCAGCCAGGAAAGGGAAGGATCCCACTCCACCAGCCAGGAGGGGTATGGTTCCCACTCCACCAGCCAGGAGGGGTAAGGTTCCCACTCAACCACCAATGGAATAAAAGGCCACTCAACCACCAATACTAGAAGAATAAGTTACTTACCTTCGGTAACGCTTTTTCTGGTGGATACAGTAACTACCTGTGGATTCCTCACCTAAAGAATTCTCCCCTCGCGCCAGCCCTCGACGGAAATTTCTTCTAGCTCTGCACGTCGACAATGACGTCACAATTTGACCGAATCCACGCGAAGCCACATGACGTCATCCAGGCAATAAGAAGCCCTCGTCGACGTGCAGACGTCAGTTACCACCATTTTTTACGTGCCATTGAGGCGAACAGGTTAAACCTAAAGAGTACACATTCATCCAGAATAGATGAAAATAAAACATTTAATATAAAACTCAATATAAATCACAGTTATGAACGCTCATTTCGAGATAGAAACAAATAAATATATATATATATGTATAATTCCAGTCCAAAATGTCCTTTTCACTATCTTAATTACGAAGGAAAAGTATATACAATGAATATAACAATATGCATAAAACAGCTATATACATATATATACAAGACCAAGGATGCGCACCCAAAGAGATCTTGGTTTGACCAATCAGGCAACGGGGAGGTGGGTGGGACCGTGAGGAATCCACAGGTAGTTACTGTATCCACCAGAAAAAGCGTTACCGAAGGTAAGTAACTTATTCTTCTGATGGATACACCTACCTGTGGATTCCTCACCTAAAGAATAGAGTCTCCAAGCAGTATAACCTCCGGTGGCGGGTGCCCGAATGGTCAAACCAAAAAATCTTGCAGCACCGAGCGAGCACAATGGCCATCCCTCCTAACTTCAGAGTCCAAACAGTAATGCTTGGCAAAAGTATGGAGGGACGCCCAAGTCTCTGCCCTGCAGATGTCAACCACAGGAACACCTCTAGCCAAAGCTGATGAAGCTGCTTTGGCTCTGGTGGAATGGGCACGAAGCCCCACAGGTGGATCCCTCTTCGCTAAAGAATAGCAAAACTTAATACATAGAATGACTCACCTGGATAGCGCTCTCTTGTGGACCGCTCTACCTTTCCTCTTCCCCACATATCCAACGAAGAGCTGTTCATCCTGTCTGAACTCTTTCGTCCTGGCGACGTAGAAGCTCAGAGCTCTTCGCGGATCCAGCCGGTGGAGCCTCTCTTCCTCCTTGGATGAGTGAGGTGGAGGGTAAAAGGAAGAGAGAGTAATTGACTGCCCCAGGTGAAAGGGTGAAACAACCTTCGGCAGGAAAGCCGCCTTGGTCCTCAACACCACTTTGTCCTTAAAGAAAGATAGGTATGGGGTTTCCAGAGTGAGAGCCTGAAGCTCGCTAACCCTTCTGGCAGATGTTATGGCAAGCAGGAAAACAGTTTTGAATACTAGGAACTGTAAAGAACAAGAGTGCATAGGTTCAAACGGGGCCCCCATAAGAAAAGTTAAGACTAAGTTAAGGTCCCACTGAGGCATAACGAATGGCGTGGGTGGATACCTATTAGTGAGTCCCTTTAGAAACTTTAAAACAATTGGTGATTTAAAGAAGGATGGTTGATCAGGAAGGCACAAAAAAGCAGATAGTGCAGACAGATAACCCTTAACAGTGGCAATTGCAAAACCTTTCTGTGCTAGATAGAGCGCAAATGACAAAATGTCAGATAAACCAGCTCTTAAAGGATCTAAACTATTCTCTCCACACCAGCTTGTAAACTTAGCCCAACGATTTGCATAGATTGACTTGGTGGAGTGTCGCCTGGCCGATAAAATAACTTCCACCACATCTGGAGGGAGAGAAAAGGAACTCAGATTGCCCCGTTCAATCTCCAGGCATGAAGATGCAGGCTCTGGAGGTGGGGGTGTAGAATCTGCCCCTGCGACTGCGAGAGGAGGTCCACCCTGCAAGGGAGACGGAGCGGAGGGCACTGAGAGAGTTGGAGTAGGTCCGAATACCACACCCTTCTCGGCCAATCCGGAGCTATTAGGATGACTTGGGCTCGGTCTTGGCGGATCTTCCTGAGAACTCGAGGAATCAAGGGTATGGGTGAAACGCGTAAAGTAACTGACCCTTCCAGGTCATCTGAAACGCGTCCCCCAAAGCTCCTTGCACTGGATACTGGAGGCTGCAAAATAGCGGGCACTGCGCATTCTCTTGAGTGGCAAACAGATCTATTTGCGGATATCCCCACATCCTGAAGATATCCAGAACTAGATCTGGATGAAGACGCCACTCATGATCGACCGAGCTGCGTCGACTGAGAATGTCTGCACGCACATTCAGGACTCCGGCCAAGTGATGTGCAATCAAGCAGATCTTGTGGTCTTGAAGCCAGGACCAGAGACAAAGAGCTTTTCTGCAGAGAAGATACGACCCCACTCCTCCCTGTTTGTTTATATACCACATCGCGGTCATGTTGTCCGTTAAAACTTGGACTGACTCGCTGCGAATGGAAGGGAGGAGGGCATTGAGTGCCAGACGTACTGCCCGCAACTCTAACAGATTGATATGTAACTTCTGTTCCCCTGGAGACCAAAGGCCTTTGATCGCCAGGTCCCCCAGATGAGCTCCCCACCCTAGAGTGAAAGCATCCGTAACCACCGTGGCCACTAGAGGAGGCAGCGAGAACGGCCTTCCTTGAGACAGGTTGTCGACCGCTGCCCACCATCGAAGATCCTCTGCAGTGTCTCTGAAGATCTTTATTGAATCTTCGAGATCCCCTTTGTGTTGAAACCACTGCCTGCGGACGCACCACTGGAGAGCCCTCATGTGCCAGCGTGCATGAGTGACCAGCAGTATGCAAGAAGCAAACAGACCGAGCTGACGAAGGAACTTGAGGACTGGAACTACCGCTCCATTTCGAAACATTGGAATCAATGCCTGGATGTCCTGAACCCGCTGGGGCGGAGGAAAGGCCTGATTTGATGTCGTGTCTAATACTGCCCCTATAAACAGGAGGCGTTGAGAGGGCTCCAGGTGAGATTTGGGTACATTGACTGAAAAACCCAGGTCGTACAACAATTGAGTCGTCGACTGGAGATGGCACCGCACGAGCTCCGGAGTTTTGGCCTTGATCAACCAATCGTCCAGATAGGGAAACACAGCTATCCCCCTTCTTCTGAGCTCTGCTGCTACCTCTGCCATCACCTTTGTGAAGACTCAAGGTGCTGAAGTAAGGCCAAAGGGAAGGACCGCAAACTGATAATGCTGCGATCCCACTACAAACCGGAGATACTTCCTGTGCGATTTGAGGATCGGAATATGGAAATACACGTCCTGCAAATCGACCGACACCATCCAGTCTCCTTCGTTCAACGCCAAAAGAACCTGTGAGAGGGTCAGCATTTTGAACTTTTCCTGTTTGAGGAACCAATTCAAAATCCTCAAGTCCAAAATCGGTCTCAGCCGACCATCCTTTTTGGGAATCAGGAAGTATCTTGAATAACACCCCTGACCCCTCTTTTGCTCGGGAACCAACTTTATTGCACCTTTTTCTAATAGGGATAATACCTCCTGCTGTAATAGGAGAATATGGTCTTCCGAACAGAAGGATGGGCGTGGAGGGAAGGTAGGAGGGAATTCCCGAAAGGGAAGAGCGTACCCCTTCTTCACAATGTCGATGACCCAGGAGTCCGATGTTATGACCTCCCACATTGGAAGAAAAAAGGCAAGTCTCCCCCCTACCGGAGACGAATGGACAGGGAGTGGAGGAGGACTATGGCTGCTTTCCTTGCTGCACCCCTCCCGAGGAAGAGGAAGAGGCAGAGTGCTGCAAGGTGGCTCCTCTCGTACGGACTCTGCCCCTGCCCCTGAAGGATCTGTAAGGCAGGGTAGAAGCAGATTGTTGTGGTCCTTGCAATCTTCCCCGAAAGGAACCACGGCCAAATCCCTTAAATCTCCGAAAGCCTCTAAAGGAGGATGAGGCCAACGACTGGAGTCCCAAAGACCTAGCAGTCGCTATGCTTTCTTTAAAACGTTCCAGGGCAGAGTCAGCATTTGTGCCGAAGAGCTTCTCTCCATCAAACGGAAGATCAAGAAGTGTGGCCTGCGCGTCCGACGAGAAGCCAGATGACCGTAGCCAAGACTGCCGTCTAGAGACTATGGTCGTGCCCATAGCCCTTGCCACCGAGTCCGAAGTATCCAATCCAGACTGGATCACTTGCGTCGCAGCCGCCTGAGCATCCGCTAACAGCTGCAACATCTCCTGGGACAAATTAGGGTGGCCCTTCGCCTCTTCCATAAGGGCATGGATGTAACGCCCCAGTATGCATGTTGCTTGGAAGATTTTAGGGCCATACTGCAAGATGAAAAGGTCTTTTTCGCAGTATGGTCCATATTTTTTGACTCCCTGTCCACAGGGGTCCCAGGAAACAAGCCAGGAGAGGATCTGGATGAACATGAGGCTTGCACCACTAGACTCTCCGGAGTTGGTTGTCTGGAAAGAAACACCGGATCCCCAGGCGCCGTCCTGTACCGCCGAGCCACCGCTCTGTTGACCGCAGTGGTGGACACAGGTTTCAGCCAGATATCTTTAATGGGGTCCAGCAGAGCCTCATTGAATGGCAGAAGAGGCTCAGCAGAAGCAGACGCCGGATGCAGAACCTCTGTTAATAAATTTCTCTTGACCTCCGCGGTAGGAAGGGGAAGATCCAAAAAGTCTGCAGCCTTACGAATGACTGCGTGGAAAGAGGCAGCTTCCTCTGTGACCTCTCCAGGGGAAGCCAGATCCCATTCCGGGGTAGTGTCTAGGCCACTAGCTGAATCCAGTCCTTGGAAGTCACCAGAGGGCTCTATAACTTCTCCTTCCTCCAGGTGTTGCCTCGCGTACTCTTCTTCCTCCAAGAGACGAAGAGCCAGACGTCTTGACTTAAGTCTTGACTCCAAGCCTGGAGTCGACAAGGCGTCGGCCGAAACCGAAGATCTTCGTCGGCGCCGAACCTCTGATCCGTCTGAAGCCGGAGGCTTCGGCTCCAAAGGGTTCTTAGACATCAATCGGATCTGAGGCGAATTTGACGGCGCCGTAACAGGTGTAGCCATCCTGGCCGACGTCAGGTGCAGCAGATAAAAACGGGGTGAACGGCGCCGACCTGTAAGACGCCGGAACACCCAAATCATAGGCCAGAGGGCCAGACGGACCCGCATGACTTCCACCCGGCGTCATGGAAGTAAAGATGTTATACATTGCGTTTAAAAACACTGCAGGATCCGATCCCGGAGTCGGGAAAGCCGGGTACTGCTGCTGCTGCACCGGCGTCAGCAAAGCTGCCGAAGAGGGTCCAGGTAACTCCTGGCCAGGAGAACCTTCAGGCCTCTGGGGAGGCTCAACCTCAAAGACCGACCCGGGTGATGTCGGGGTCGTCGGAGGCGGAGGGGTGGCGGTCGGGCTTATCGCCCACGTCGGATGACGCCGAGCCGACGGAGAAGCCGATCTAGATCTGGACCGTCCCTTGCTCGATCGGCGCCGAGAGTCACTATGATGGTGACGAGACCTCGAAGATCTCGATGAAGACTCCGTCCTATGACGCCTCTCCTTCTTCTTCTTGGACCGGGCCAAGAACAATTTCACCTCCCTCTCCTTAAGTGCCTTAGGGTTCATGCGTTGACACGAACCGCATGCCTCGACCTCATGGTCGGAACTAAGGCACCAGAGGCAGTTTTCGTGGGGGTCGGTAACCGACATCCGACATCCGACCCCCGCACTGGCTACAAGGTTTAAAGCCGGATTTTCTAGGCTGCGACATCGTAACCGCCGCTGGAAACAGTAGCTCCCTGTGAGCCTCGAAGAATTAACCGTTACTCGGGCACGGAAAAAAGGGAACTGACGTCTGCACGTCGACAAGGGCTTCTTATTGCCTGGATGACGTCATGTGGCGTCGCGTGGAGTTGGGCGATTGTGACGTCATCGTCGACGTGCAGAGCTAGAAGAAATTTCCGTCGAGGGCTGGCGGGGAGAATTCTTTAGGTGAGGAATCCACAGGTAGATGTATCCATCAGAAAAGGTTCCCACTCAACCACCAATGCAAGAAATGGTTCCCACTCAACGACCAATGCAAGAAAAGACTCCCACTCAACCATCAATGAAGGGCAAGAAGCCCTAATCTCCAGCTGGGACACAGAAGCCCTCACCTCCAGCAGAGAATGCTCAGGTGACACCTCCCCCAGCAGAGACAATGCTGTTCAAAATTGGTTCATATGGTGGCTTTTGCCTTGCAAATACATTTTCAGTACTTCTGACCTCTAGTCCTTGTATTATTATGCAGTGTGTCATGTGCCATTGGTTTACGTCTGCAGCTGGTTGTGTGTATGGTGTCTGTGTGTATGGTGTGCGCTGTGCGTGTGTGTGTGTGTCACTCTCCTTTTCCTCCCTCCCTCCTTTGTGTGCTAGGAGGCTGTACTCACCGTTGTCGTCTTTGTCGGCGTTGGTGTTCCAAGTGGAGCATGGCTTAGAAGAGCAAGGGGTAGACCTGAAGTTCCGGTTCCATGGAGGCGTTGAGCTTCTCTGTGTCTCTGTTGGTGAGTCTTTGGTCTTCTGTGATGTGTTTCAACCAGGATTTTGAAGTCGTTGTTATCGCCCGGGAAATCGTGGCGGTGTGCTGTGTCATAATGTGGTGGCCGGTACCTTGTGTTCCGCCTGGTTGTTGATGGCTACCGCAGTGGTGTTTACGCCCTGGCGGATGGTGTGGTACATTGGCTGTCTATGGGAATTATCACCGTCATGGTCATAATTTGGCGGTAATTACCGCCAGCCTGTTGGCGGTATTACCGCCACCTTAACAGTCACTGGCAATGTCATAATGACCACCTCAGTGTCTTGAAATTTTTGAAGAATGCGTTCGCTCTTGAAGGGCTTCCAAAGTATATTGTAACGGAAAATGGTACACATGTTTCATCTCAAGAGACGTGTACTTTTCTTGTGTAACATGATATGCAGCATCTTCAAGTGGCACTTTACAGTCCAGAAACGAATGGACTTGTTGAGAGGGTAAATCGTATATTCAAGGAGGGTATACAAACTGGCCTTTCAGCTGGCCTTTGTGTAGACAAGTACATCAAAGAGAAAATATGGTGTTACTTGACCACACCACATTCCACCACTGCAGTCACTCCTTTCAGAGTTTTAAGTGGTAATTATACTAATGTATCCATTCTTTCTAATTGGTTGACACCCTCACAAGTCTGATAAAAACACTTCTTTACATGATAAAATAAGGACAAATGTGCAAAATAAACAACATTTGAGCAAGGTCACTTTTGACTACAAAAGGAATGTTAAGACTGTGGGGGTCATTCTGACCCTGGCGGCCGGTGGCCGCCAGGGCCACCGACCACGGGAGCACCGCCAACAGGCTGGCGGTGCTCCCACGAGCATTCTGACCGCGGCGGTTCAGCCGCGGTCAGAAGCGGCAAGTCGGCGGGCTCCCGCCGACTTACCGCTGCTCGGGGGAATCCTTCATGGCGGCGGAGCGCGCTCCGCCGCCATGAGGATTCTGACAGCCCCTACCGCCATCCTGTTCATGGCGGGAAACCCGCCATGAACAGGATGGCGGTAGGGGGTGCCGCGGGGCCCCTGGGGGCCCCTGCCGTGCCCATGCCAATGGCATGGGCACGGCAGGGGCCCCCGTAAGAGGGCCCCGCAAAGTATTTCAGTGTCTGCCATGCAGACACTGAAATACGCGACGGGTGCAAACTGCACCCGTCGCACCCCTGCAACTACGCCGGCTCAATTCTGAGCCGGCGTCCTCGTTGCAGGGGCATTTCCTCTGGGCCGGCGGGCGCTCTTTCGGAGAGCGCCCGCCGGCCCAGAGGAAATGTTAGAATGGCCGCCGCGGTCATTTGGCGGCGGAACCTTGGCGGACGGCCTCCGCCGTCCGCCAAGGTTAAAATCAGGGCCTGTGTATTTTACAGTAGAAAGTTGGGTTCTCATAAAAACCTTAACTAAAGTATAAGAGGAGCTTCTAGGGTTCGACCACCTGTTAAGGTAATAAAAGTCTCCAAATATACCGTACTTCTATTTTGTAAGGGGTGGAGGAACAAGAGCCAGGTCTTACCCATTTTGAATTCTCAGGCAGAAGTAATTTTCCACACACAAGGCAAAGGAGTAATTGATAATGTGTTTAATTTAATGATGATAATGTAAATCATAACAACGGTGTAGTCCATAAAGTCATCCTTCTGTTCTTTTGAGTAGTAACAGTAATGATGTTTATTCCTCTTCACCTGTCAATACTACTAATGCTACTGAATGCGGTGTACCTTCTCAATCATCGGACACTGGAAGAAGCGTGTGGGTCTGGAAGTAATCGAATCAGTATTGAAGCATCTTCTGCAAGAACTCGCTTTGGATGTGCTATAAAGTTACCAAGGACGTTTAGTGACTTGAATGCTCTTTTGAATATAAATATGTAATGTAATTTACCTTTATATTGTCATTTTTGCTTTTCTTTAGGTAGAAGGAGGCGGGGTAATGTAGTGTGTTACCATCTCCTGCATCATCGAGATTCCCGCATGTAAAATCTCAATGATGTGCTCACCTTCATGCTCGAGGAATGTGCTTGTGTTCTGGGTTCCATTATGTTCTATTTATTGTATTCTTTTGGAGGTATTTAATTCTGCTTCCAGAGGGACGTTGACTCATTCATATTAGGTGCTCTAATCCTGTAACTAAGTGGACGTCTCCTGGCCGTGAGCTTAAAGCTTGTAAATGTTTCTAAACTTCCTGGAGTAACCTGTCTTCTTCAGAGACTGAAAGATGGAATGACAGAATGTTAAAGACATTGAGCGACACACATAGATGTGAAATAGAGACAGGGAGAGAGAAAGATAAAGAGAGACAGAGTGAGGGGATGATCACGAAAACACCAAGAAGACAGAGTGAGAGAAAGGGAGAGACGGGGCGCCCAACTAGCTTATTTACTTTTAATTCCATTTACTTTTCCATCTATGTACTCACCGATGTATATGTCTCTGTCTTTATCTGTCTATCTACCTACCTCTATAAATTTCGGTCTCTGACTATATTTATGCTTCTATTTGCATCTGCATATATATATATATATTTATGTACCATCTCCACCTGTATCTCACATCAATATCTATCTGTCTCTGATGCTAGCTGTCTCTGTCCCTCTCTCTCTCTTTTTATATACTTTTGTTTTTCCCTATTCCTGTGTCTTTCTTGCTTTCTCTGAACCACTCACTCTGCCTTGCTAAATATAAATCTGTTTGAATCACAATCCTTCTTAATATCTGCAGAGACAGTTTGACATTGGGCACTATCTGATCCCTGCAATTGTTTAGAGGGCAGTCATTCTGGGTACAATTTTAACTGCATCTGCAAAGACAATTTTTTAGGTTGAGCCTGTGATGCACTTTCACTTGTGAAACACTATTATTTACAATAAAAGGCTTGGAGCCCAACCATCACTTACCATTTGTCAGCTTCAGCGTCACTCTTCTTTGCAGTCTCCTAACTGGCCAGCACAGGCTAAGGGTCACTTTCTTTCCTTTATGAGGAGCTCCAAGTACAGATTGATTCCACTTAATTAGTGCCTGTGCTGTGATTAAGGTACTCTTTCTTTCCCCCCCAACTATGCCTCTGCCCCTGCCTGGTACTTCCCTCCCCCGCAGTTCCATTGTATTGTTTTCCATAACCCCTCCTACTACTACTGTCCGTTATTGCTGCTTCCTTCCCCTCACCCCTTGTGTTATCTTCCCCTCCCACTTTTTGTTTTAACATGTGCAACATAGCTTAGAGTTAACCATGTCATAACACTTTTTTTCTTTTCTTTTCTTGACTTTCAGTCATGTTGCACAGCTTGTGCTATTGTCAACTGTCAGCTAAATATTATATTGGAGGAAGGCTTGGTTTTTAGTGGTCATTCATGGCATTAAGTTCAACAGAATGGCACCTTCAATAGTGAACCTTCAATATAAGCTTAAATATACCTCACATAACTTTAGTACCATCTGTTCTGGAAAATGCACCATTTTAGCACATTTATAAAATATGCTGTCAGGCATAGAAACCTCCAACATTTCCTTTGGGTCAGTTGTAATCATGCATCTGTTGGACTTGGCCCTCTCTGCATGGTCACCCCCAAACCTTTTTCCCTTCTCCCCTTCTGTTTTGCTGAATTTGTTTTTGTTGGCCTTAGGACTCTGTGCACTTTACCACTGCTGGTCAGTGCAAAAGTACCTGTGCCTACTTCCTACACAGTAAATGAGCTTACACCTGACTGGCATATTTTATTTACTGATAAGTCCTTAGTAAAATAGTATACCACATACTATTAATGGGCCTGAAAGCACTTACTGTGTCACACACATAAGTAGCCCTTTCAAATATGTCTCAGGCCTACCATTGAAGCCTGTGTGCAGTTTTAAACTGCCAATTCGACCTGGCAAAATAAAACTTTAGCTAGGCCTAAAACTCACGTTTCCTTAAATATAATTCACCCCTAGGACAGCCTATAGGGCAGAGTACATTGTACTTCAAAGATTTGACATATGCTTTTAAGATTTTCATGTCCTGGTAGTGTAAAACTTGCAAATTCTGGGTAGTGAAAAACATGCAGTTTTAAACTGTTAATTCGACCTGGAAAAATAAGTGACCCCTGGGATTTGTCGATAGGGCATGGGGCATGTACTTTTAAGTCTTCCATGTCCTGGTAGTGAAAACTCATCTTTCACTACTGTGAGGCCCACCTCTCCCACAGAATAACATTAGGTTACCTTATTACATTTAATAAGTGGTATTTTTTGGTTAAGAAAAGGTACAGAATTCATGTTTAGAGTCTAAAGAAAACAAATTTTAAACCCTGTTTAATGGTAAATTCGGATTTTAAGCAATAATTCTGAAAAAGCCAAGTCGGCATTTTCTTGTCCTAACCACCTGGAGACTTTATACTGAGTCACATAACTTGGTGCAGTTGGCCTCCCAAACAGTAACACAAAGAGGGCTAAGTGTTGGCAGGGTGGGTCACCCTGACAGAATGGGATGGGTGGAGCTCTGCACAGCCCCACTTACATTTCAAAAGAGCTGTCTCAGCACACATACACAAAGGACTTCACACTAGCCTTTTGACACCCCAGACATCCTGGAACTAGGGGAGAGAGGAAGGAAAACAGAGAACCATCTGTCGGGGCAAAGCTTCAGAAATGTCTTCCACTTCAAAGCTGATACCAAGTATAAAAACAGGACCATGAGACACAATCGTCAGTTCACTTCTGGACCTGCGGAGGACTCTCAGAGGACTGCCCTGCTGCCTGAGGCCTGCTGTGTACTTCAAAGGGCTGCCCTGTTGCTCCAAGAGGTATGACCTGCTGCCTCAAGCATGCCCTGTGCCCACAGAGGACTGTCCTGCTGCTTTTGACCTGCGGTTTTGTCTGAAACCTATACCACCAGAGTGCCTACAGGGACACAAAAAGCTCTAACACCTTCCACAGTGCACCTTGATCCAGCCTGAAGTGAGTCCTGGCCCTCCAAGCACTGCCCCCAGGCCTGGACCCTTGGACAAGGTACTAAAGGTGCCCAAACAGCCAAACTCCAAACCAGGGACCTACCTGCTTGCAAACTGACCAAAGGTGTATCACCAATCGGCCAGACTTTGCAGTAGCTCCCTATAAGTTCTTGTTGAAAGCAGCAAACCCTGTTCAGCGGCTCCTCTGTGGAAGGGTATGCAGCCTCCTGGAGCCCTCATCAGATACAGCCTCCATCTTCGCCCCACTGGATATCTTTGACTTCTGAAAAAGAGACTTGGGGCCAGATGTATAAAAAGTAGGAACTGCAATTTCCTAATTGCGATTCTTACAGAACCACATTTAGGCAATCACATTTCCTAATATAAGACAACGTACAACTACTGAGTAGTGATTCCTAGTTGGTCGCAAATCAACCTACCTCCTGAATATTAATGAGGCAGGGCACAGTTTTCTACCTATTAGACCTTATTGAAAATATAGGAAGGGTGGCCTGCTGGGGTCAACAGACCACCATGTCTGATTGATTTTCAATAAAGCAATCTTTTTTTTAAAATGCAGACCATTTTCCTTAAAGGAAAATGAGATGTGTTCCAAAAAAGGAAATGAAACATTTAAGTATCATTTTTTAGGAGCAGGCAGTGGTATGTTGGACCACTGCCTACTCTTAAAAAAATATTTGTTTTAATATTCCCAAAAGGGGAAAGAGTCCCACGGGGATCCCTTCCTATTTGCAAATGGGTTACAGCCTCCTTCTAGGTGTCTGTAAAGTACTGAAATTTTTCGAATGGAATTTGGTCGCAAAACATTAATACATCCCTTTCAGATTCGGTATTTGGGAGGGACATCCTAAACACGCCCCTTCCAAATACCTAATCAGTATGTACTTGCAATTCCAAATTGCAATTCTGTAATGTGTTACTATTTTTGGATTCATACATACCTAAATGCTTACTTGCATTCGCAAATGGGCCACCTCTACCCGTTTGGGGCAGAAAAAACGTTTGTACATGTGGCCCTTGGACCGAACAAACATATCTTTACTGCATCTTTGTCCAGCAGCACCCCAACTACAACACCTCCTCCTCAAACACTGCTGGCTACCTTGCCCTGCTGAACTTTACCTTCTCAAACATTTTTCTTTGAAATTTCTACTAAAGGTAAGCTAGGACCAGGACCAATCCACTTCATGTAGCCAAAGCACTCTTTATTGCAGTAGGCCATACTTTTCCATTTTACCCTGATCTCATGCCCACACAGTATTTCTGAGCATGCATAGGGTGCTAGCCAAAAATCCTCTTCTTTTGTTGGATTTCCACTGGGTGCCTCCAACTCACCATTCCTCAACACAGGTCACTGATGGTGATAGTCATATACCAATACAGTGTCTTGCTATGCATCTCTTCCAAACTGCACAGGATCCAAGTATCCATTAACCCTCTGACCAAGATCCCCTTAAAATCACAGTCTCAATGCTCCTTTCTCTGTATAAGTTCACTGGGATTCCACTCTTGCTCCTCAAGGACCTAGGGACACGCATGCTCAAAAATTCTGTAATGTTTTTCCCTGTAGTTTGGCTAATGGTCTCTTTCCTTATTCCTTTTGCCACTGCCACCAACCCCTACTCCTGTGTGGTATTCCCAAGTTGAGTTGTTTAGCTCAATATACCTGGTTTGATTAGACTATAATGCTAGAATTTACTCTCTTGTGAGTAGTTCTTGCATTGCTCAATGGCTTATACTAAGGCTAATGGGAACCTGTAGCTACAAGATCCATCCTTCACACATGTAACTCTTCGCTACATGCTCCTCTGAATGGACATTTGTAAAGCATTATCAGTTACCCAATAAGCATCTCTTGGTGCCTAGAAAGTATCAGGTATGCATGTACTTAATTGACAGTGTCAGATGGAAGAACTTCTCTGAGGCCTTCCTGTGATTGACTTCAGAAAGCAGTGAAAAACTGAAAGAATTCCAAAGTTTAGGGTAAGATGAAAGAATGTTCTGCCTGCAAATGACTACTACTAAAAAATGACATGGGGAATTTTCAGGAGTAAAGAGATTGAGGACACACAAGATCTAAAACTGCATTTGTTGTTGCACAGGAAAATATTTAACCTTTCTTAAGTGGGAGGAAATTGAGACATGAAAAGGTAAATTCAGTAATAGTTTAGCAGTGCAATTATGAATCAACTGAAGCTGAGGAGCAGTACTCTTCAGCACACCAAATAATACTCAGACGCCATTTTCACTGCATGCAAAGACAAGAGACCGAACCACAGCACAGACAGAATCAGAGGAAGAGTGGCAGAATCTTACACTACATGCACAGATGGAAAAGGCATATAAAACTGAGCAAGTTAGACTTGCAGAATATTGCACTACATGCACAGATAGAAAATGCATGTAGAACTAACCAACTTAGACTGTTTAGGGAAGGATAAAGCTACATCAGTAACAACACCCCGGTTTCCAGCTGACTCACATGATGCCTGAGGGATTCCCAGTTCCTTTGCACACCATGATGGAAACAAGATCAGGAAAGGGCTACCAAATAATAGTAGTTCTTTGTTCTTCCTTACAAGGCTTTATAGATTGATTTATCATCCATAAGGCAACTTCCAGAAGAAAGCCCTTAAAATTGTCTGCAGAGGCAGTAGATTGATCAGCAAAGGAGACAACAATCTGCAAATTGTCAACATATAACATAACTTCAAAGCCGTATCTGCGAATAACATGAGGAATGGAGTCATGTATATTGTAAACAAAGTGGGAATCAAGACAAAGCCCTGCTGTACTCCACAGACAAGAGGGTTCAAGCTGGAATGATAAGGCTTCATGATGATGGCTTGCAGGCAATCAGAAAGAAAGGAGGACAAACAATTCAAGGGGTGTTTATGATTCCAAATAGCAAAAAAAGGCTTTCACCGCATTTTTTCTGGAACACAGTATCAAAGATGGCACTCAAATCCAGCAGGATGACTGCAGCACTTTCACTTGGTCGAGCAGTGTTTGGACGTTGTCTATTCCAGCTAGCAATGCCACTTCTGTACCACATAAAGGGCAAACTTCCGTCTGTGTAACATCAAGGCTATGGTTGTTCTCAATAAAAGCTGAATCTAGGAGCTGACCTCATTCACTAGGATCTTAGTAGGATTTGGAGTGAAATTTGGTAGTAGTCTCTGAGCATCAGCAGGTCAGCTCTTTCTTAGTCCACAGAACAACCACGGCAACATTCCAGGAATTAAAAACCACTGTAACCTCAAATGAAGAGTTCCAGAATACAAATTATAGCTGGACATGGGTCAAACGGAGATTCTGATTTCATTTTAAGACTCCATTTTATAATCTTGTCTGATTGAAGCTACTAAAAAGAGTGAAAGCAGTTGAACGAATCAAACCCCAGCTATAAATGGAATCCAAAGAGGAGAAAAGTGGGTCCACAAAATCAAAAGACTGATAAAACATTCAGATCTTCTCTTCAAAGAGCCACATAGCAGCTAAGATGGAGGAACCGGAGAGGTGCGTGGGGTCAAAAGGTTTTTATGTATTAGTTGTATCTATTTGTGTTTTGTTTTGGTAATATGGGTCAAGGTGATTAGTTATTTGTATGTTTTATAGGCCCTGATGAAGTTAAAACGAGGGTACGAAACACGCTGGCTGGGTTTAAATGAAATGAAAGTTTAATAAAGGAAAATACTAAAACATGTTTTAGCATTGGATTGAAGTAATTTTGAACCAGTTTCCTCAAATATTTTGAAAGTGGTAATATGCTCAACAAAGAGAAAATATCGGATCAACAAGTGATCCAAGAAAAGGGCACGTGCTCTCCATGACTGGAAATCTCGAGCAGATTGCAACTGGAGGACTGGGCACAACACCATCTGAATGCACTGTAAATGGACCTGTGCAGCTTAGCCTAACCACTACAGCATGCTTGGTGTTATATGACGTCCAAATGTCCTTTAAGAGTCTTAAAAAGTTGTCTAGTAGTGTTATCTGCAGCTATAATACCCGAAGCACAGTAATCTGCACTAGCGTTCTTGCATAGATTTTTGTAATGCTTTATTTCAGTAGCATACACTTGATTATATCTTCAACTCTTACCTCTTCTCAGTAATCTTCCTGCCACCTTACAACAGTATTGAACTACAGCTTGGTTTTCATTGTACCATGGTTTTAATTGAAGTAACTTTATTTAGTTCAATGGAGGATTTAGAATACATATCTTTTTGCCTTTATTTGGGACAGAAATATGTCGGAAGACCGAAGTCAGTAAAGTGATATCAATTTTAGCCCCATTACTATCAGCGGACCAACTATAGAGCTATCAGTGCCATACTTGGAAGTATGGAATGAAAAACGTATCCCTTAATGATCTGTCCACAGAAGGTCATTCGGGAAAATCAGATTGTACCAAGGTGATTGAGGTAAAAATAGCATCTAAAGTAAATCTGACTGTGTGTGACTGAATCAACAACCCAAGAGAGGCCTGGTATATCAAGAAGTGGCACTAAGGAGCATACCTCGTGAATATACTGTGATTTGAGCTACATATTGAAATCCCCATGTACCACAAAGAAGGAATGTTTTAAAATGAAAGCAGTTAGCAATGCAACAACAGCAGACCCAAATCTGAAATGAGTCCAGAGGGACAATACAAGAAACAATCATTGAGTAGGTGGTTAGACGAACGAGTCTTTTAAAACATCAACATTGACACAAAAGGTAAAATCAAGGTTATCTTTAAAGGGTCCATAGGTGAATCCCAGTGTATAACTGTCAGACCCCATCTTCCCCCCACCTCTATGATTACTTCTATCCCTTCTGAACAATTTAATGTCAGGTGTCTTGTACCTTTCCTACAAATTTAGTAGAACTGTGTAGGTCAACATGACCTTCAGGATATAGGGACTTAGGGCCAGATGTAGGTAGCCTTTTGCGCCTTGCAAACGACAAAAAACACAGTTTGCGAGGCGCAAAAGGCCTTCCGCAATGCAGAGTCACATTTTGCGAGTCGGTAACGACTCGCAAAATGTGATTCCGACTCGCAAATAGGAAGGGGTGTTCCCTTCCTATTTGCGACCGCATCGCGATGTAGAGTTGATTTGTGACCGCGAAAGCGGTCGCAAATCAACTCGCAGTTACCATCCACTTGAAGTGGATGGTAACTCATTCGCAAAAGGGAAGGGGTCCCTATGGGACCCCTTCCCCTTTGTGAATGCAAAAAAAATAAAAAATTCAGAGCAGGCAGTGGTCCTATGGACCACTGCCTACTCTGAAAAAAACAAAAACAAATGGTTTCGGAATTTTTTCTTTTTGCAGCTCGTTTTCCTTTAAGGAAAACGAGCTGCAAAGAGAAAAAAAAAACTGCTTTATTAAAAAAGCAGTCACGGACATGGTGGTCTGCTGTCTCCAGCAGGCCACCATCCCCGTGAGTGCCTAGACTCGCTATGGGGTCGCAAACTGCGACCCACCTCATAAATATTCATGAGGTGGGTCTTTGCGACCCCATAGCGAGTCGCAGAAGGTGTCTGAGACACCTTTCTGCATCTCAGATTGCGAGTTGCAATTTGCGAGTCGATATGACTCGCAATTTGCAACTCGCAATCTGATACCTACCTACATCTGGCCCTTAGTCCATCTACATAATTAGGAAATGTTGACACTATTCCTAGCTAGCTCACAGTGCTTTATCTGAACCCATACCCTTACCAGGGTACCAGATGGTATTAGCAACATCAAACACAACCACCTTGATTCCCAAGGAGATCGTAGAAACAGTGTGACGGGCTGGCTGGAACCCACCCGTACACAAGACCGACTTGTGCTGCCGCTGCCCGTGGTGTGCAGGAACACCACGGGCAGCCACCAATGGGAGGCGAGATGCAGGCTCAATGCGGGAAGGAGGAGGGACAAGAAGGTCAGCGTCTGCAGCGCAGAGGAAGGAGGAGAAAGACGAGGAGCAGAATGACGACGACGAGGGACGAGACGGAGGAGAAAGAGAACTAGAGGACGACGTGGAGAGTTTACAAGACCGGAGGAATTTGGAGGCTGGAGAGTGGCTTCTCCCCAACCGGGGAGAAGAGGACGGCGAAGCGGCAGACAGAGGTCGGAGTACCGCGGCGACCCTGAGAAGCGGAGTGCAGAATCCTGCCACGCTTCTGGAGAAGTGTGGCATACCCAGGTGTATAGAAACGCCGTACTGAGGGAAGGGAGGTCGGGAGGAGTGGATACTGAGAAGAAAGGGGCTTGTGGGCAGAGGTTGGAGAAGGGAAGGGTAAACGAGGGGCGAGCACTGGGGTGAAGAATGTCCACGGGTGGGAAGAGGGGCCTTTTCAGAAAAGTACATATGAGATAATTCAGGTACCAAGCCACAAAAGTCAAAATTAAAGGAAAGCATAAAACAACAGATAACAGGACCACAGAAGCACGAGACCAGGAAGACAGGAGAAGAATAAGGAAAGCCACGGGCAGGAAGGGAAAGAAGAGAAGAGACTAACAGACCAGGAAAGCACAGAATGTAAGAAAAGATAGAGACCAAGTAAGAAGGAAAAAGTATTAAGAAGAGTGAAAGTAAGAAATAGATAGATAAGGAGTGAAACAAATCACATACCGATATTGTTCTTCTTCTCTCCACATGCTCTTCCCGGGAGACCTAAGAGACGGAGAGAACCAAGGGGAAGAATAAGATCCAGGGATCAGAATAACCACAGCAGAGAACGACGCAAAGAGGGAACACCCGCAGGCACAAAATCCAATTACTACTCAACAAACATCACTTACCTACGTGACGGCCGACTCCTGTGTTGTTATTTGCCCCTTGGTACGCCACAAACAGATCTACTCTTTCGTTGTTACTTTGCATGCCCAAGGTAAGCATAAGGAAGATAAGAAAATGGCTTTTCAAACATTTATTGAAACAACCTATTTCTTGTAAAGAAAGCATGACCTGTAATTATTAGGCAGATGAAACCAAGCACTGCAACCAGCATTACGAGAATGTTAAAAAAGATAAACAATTCAACCATGATGTTACTATGTTGTCACACTCCTATCTGCTATTACCTATAGCATCAACAGCATAGTGAGAATACTCTCTGCCAGATCCATTGGGATAGCCAAACCCCCCCCCAAACCTGGGTGATATCTGTCAGGAAGCCTACCAGATGTAGTGCAGGCTATTGTCCTTTGCAGGATGGAGGTCAGAGTCAGCAAGGCTGCATCTCAGTCAAAGTGCACCACATTCCAAGATAATCCCAGCAGAAGTGCTCCTCTGCCAAATGAGGCATAGAAGCAGTTTATACGTTTAAGCATTGTTCATATCACAGTCAAAGGTGCAGATCTGATGCAATGGTTTGTCTGGAGCCTTAGAGCTGCCTCCAGTGGACAATCATGATTCAAGGGCATTGCGTTCCATGTGCCGAGTCTTGAACGGACTGTACAGATCACATGGTAGAAATGATTACTAGGAACAAGCTGCATTTACAGTATCTTTTTAGTAAATTATTTCATAGGTGTAAAAACATTTAAAAAATAACCATAAAAAGAAATCTAAAGCTAGAATGTGCAATCTACCATGGAGACTCAGCGTGGGCCCTGATGTGCTTCGCCACAGGTGGGAATGCAATAGCAAGGCCTGGGCCTGAGGAATGCCTGGGCCAAGCCTTGGTTATGAACAAGTGTTAAAAATTGCCCTTTTTGCAGGGTTATCCCCAAAATGTTTGCCTTCTTCCTCCTAGTTTTCCTGATTTATTTTTGCTGGTTTATTGTCTCTGCGCACTTTACCACTGCTGGTCAGTGCTAAAGTGCAAGTGCACCCTATGTAAATTGTACTGGTGATTGGGTTATCCATGATTGGCATAACTGATTTACACGTAAGTCCCTAGTAAAGTGCACTCGAGATGCCCAGGGCCTGTAAATCAAATGCCACTAGTGGGCCTGCAGCGCTGATTGTGCCACCCACATAAGTAGCCCTGTAAACATGTCTCAGATCTGCCACTGCAGTGTCTGTGTGTGCAGTTTTGCACTGCCAATTCGACCTGGCAAGTGTACCCGCTTGCCAGGCCCCAACCTTCCCTTTTACTACATTTAAGGCATCCATAAGGTAGGCTCTAGGTAGCCTTAAGGGCAGGGTGCAGTGTATGTTAAAGGTGGGATATGTGCTGATGTGTTTTACATGTCCTAAAGAACAAGTTACTTACCTTCGGTAACGCTTTTTCTGGTGGATACACTAGCTACCTGTGGATTCCTCACCTTATGAATTCGATCCTTGCGCCAGCATCCGACGGAAAGTCTTTTTCCTAGCTGTCCACGTTGACGAGGACATCATAATGGCACGGCTCCACATGACTCCGTCTGACGTCAATGTGCCAATAAGAGGTCCTCGTCAGCGTACTGACGTCAGTTTCACCTCATTTTGTTTGTGCCTTTAAGGCGAAAAGGTGAATACTGACCCATCAAAAACCATAAAAAAATATATATATATATGCAGACACAATAACATTGTCCATTAAACTCATATATTTACATAGTCACCTTAAAATACATGTATATACAAATATATGAAGAAACATATTTCCAATTACTGCAAGATAACTGTGAAATCAGGCAGGCAACGGGGAGACGGGAGGGACCGTGAGGAATCCACAGGTAGCTAGTGTATCCACCAGAAAAAGCGTTACTGAAGGTAAGTAACTTGTTCTTCTGATGGATACAACTACCTGTGGATTCCTCACCTTATGAATAGAGTCCCAAGCAGTACCGCACTCGGTGGTGGGTGCCCGCCTGATTACACCAAGAAATCTTGCAATACCGAACGAGCAAAATGACCGTCCCTCCTCACCTCAGAGTCTAAACAATAATGTTTTATGAAGGTATGGAGGGACGCCCAAGTTGCCGCTTTACATATATCTATTAATGGAACTCCTCTCGCTAGGGCCGAGGATGCAGACTTAGCCTTAGTAGAATGGGCCCTGATACCTTCAGGAGGGACTTTCTTCACCAGAGAGTAACAAATCTTAATACACAAGATGACCCACCTGGAGAGTGTTCGTTTCTGGACCGCTCTACCCTTTCGCTGTCCAACATACCCAACGAACAGTTGATCATCTAGGCGAAAGTCCTTAGTCCTCTCCAGGTAGAAACTCAGGGCCCTCTTAGGGTCCAACCTATGGAGCCTCTCTTCATCTTTAGAAGGGTGGGGAGGAGGGTAAAACGCAGGGAGGGTGATAGACTGCCCTATATGAAAAGGGGTGACAACTTTCGGCAGAAAAGCAGCCCTGTTTTTTTGTACCACTTTATCAGGGAAAAACATGGTAAAAGGAGGCTTAACAGAAAGTGCTTGAAGCTCTCCAATTCTCCTGGCAGATGTGATTGCGATTAAGAAAACAGTCTTCAAGACTAAATATCTCAATGGACATGAATGCATGGGCTCAAAAGGCGAACCCATCAAGAACGTCGATACAAGATTTAAGTCCCACTGAGGCATGTGAAAGGGAGTAGGATGAAACCTATTCACCAAACCCTTAAGAAACCTATTTACAATTGGAGACTTAAATAAAGATGGCTGGCCCGGAAGGCAAAGAAACGCCGACAGAGCTGCCAAATATCCCTTAACTGTAGCTATCGCACAGCCTTTCTTTGCCAAACTAAGAGCAAACAAAAGAATATCCGAAAGGTGGGCTTTTAAGGGATCTTTTTGGTTCTCTCCACACCAAAGCACAAATTTTGCCCACCTACCGGCATAAATAGATTTAGTGGAGTGTCGCCTGGACGATAGAATAACATCCACTACATCTGGTGGGAGAGAAAAGGAACTCAGGTTGCCCCGTTCAATCTCCAGGCATGAAGGTGCAGGCTCTGGAGGTGGGGGTGTAAAACCTGCCCCTGCGATTGTGAGAGGAGGTCTACCCTGAGAGGGAGACGGAGCGGAGGGCACTGAGAGAGTTGAAGCAGGTCTGTATACCATACCCTTCTCGGCCAGTCCAGAGCCACCAAGATGACCCGGGCCCGGTCTTGACGAATCTTCCTCAGAACTCGAGGAATCAAGGGTATGGTAGGAAACGCATAAAGCAACTGGCCGCTCCAGGACATTTGAAACGCGTCCCCCAACGCCCCTTGCATCGGATACTGGAGGCTGCAAAATAACGGGCAATGCACGTTCTCTCGAGTGGTGAATAAATCCACCCGAGGAGTACCCCACATCCCAAAGATGTGGAGGACTAGATCCGGATGGAGACGCCACTCGTGATCTATTGAGAAGTGACGACTGAGACCGTCTGCTCGTACATTCAGTACCCCGGCCAAATGATTTGCTATTAAGCAAATCTGATGGTCCTGAGCCCAGGACCAGAGTCGCAGGGCTTCTCTGCAGAGAAGGTACGACCCTACTCCTCCCTGCTTGTTTATATACCACATCGCGGTAGTGTTGTCCATCAGGACCTGAACTGACTGACCGCGAAGGGAAGGGAGGAAGACCTTGAGCGCCAAACGTACTGCCCGCAATTCCAACAGATTGATATGCAACATCTGTTCCGCTGGAGACCAATGACCCTTGATCTCCAGGTCCCCCAGATGAGCTCCCCACCCTAGTGTGGAAGCATCCGAAATCACTGTGGCCACTGGAGGAGGCAGTGAAAACGGTTTTCCTTGGGAAAGGTTGCCGTCCTCTGCCCACCAAAGAAGATCCGCTACAGCGTCCTTGGAGATCTTTATTGAATCCCTGAGATCTCCTTTGTGCTGGAACCACTGCCTGCGGAGGCACCACTGAAGGGCTCTCATATGCCAGCGAGCATGAGTGACCAACAGAATGCAAGAAGCAAACAGACCTAGCAGGCGTAAGACCTTGAGGACTGGAACTGCCGCTCCAACTTGAAACAACGGAATCAGCGCCCGAATGTCCGAACCCGCTGAGGCGGGGGGTAGGCCCGAAACATTGTTGTGTCCAGTACTGCCCCTATGAACAGGAGGCGTTGAGAGGGCTCTAGGTGAGATTTGGGCACATTTACACAAAAACCCAGATCGAACAACAACTGGGTTGTTATTCACAGATGAGACAACACAAGCTCTGGAGACTTGGCTTTGATCAACCAATCGTCCAGGTAGGGAAAAACTGCTACTTCCCTCCTTCTGAGATGTGCTGCAACAACTGACATCACCTTCGTGAAAACCCGAGGTGCTGAAGTAAGTCCAAAAGGAAGGACAGCAAACTGGTAGTGTTGCGTTCCGACCACAAAACGGAGATACTTCCTGTGCGACTTGATTATCGGAACATGAAAGTACGCGTCCTGCAAGTCGACAGACACCATCCAGTCTCCTTCGTTCAACGCCAATAGCACCTGCGCTAGGGTCAGCATTTTGAATTTTTCCTGCTTGAGGAACAAATTCAAAATCCTCAAGTCTAGGATCGGCCGTAACCGACCGTCCACTTTGGGAATCAAGAAATATCTTGAATAACACCCCTGACCTCTTTCCTGCAACGGCACCAACTCTATAGCGCCCTTTGCCAACATGGTGACAACCTCCTGTTGCAACAACAGAAGATGGTCTTCTGAACAAAAGGAGGGAAGGGAGGTGGGAACTCCTGAAATGGGAGAGCATAGCCCTTTTCTACAATTTCTAGCACCCACAAGTCTGTTGTAATTGACCTCCATTTCTGCAGAAAAAGACTCAATCTTCCCCCTACAGGATAAAGTGGGGAAAACTAGGGCTGCTTCTGCTGTTGTCCACCAGAGGAGGATGAAGAAGAAGAGAGCTGCTGGGCTGGACCTCTAGCCCTACCCCTACCCCTATCCCGCCCTCTAAAGGCACGATAGAGCGGATTGGCAGGTTGCTGGGTGTAAGACTGTGACCTCCGAAAGGCAGAACCTCGAATGAACCCTCGAAACCTGCAAAAGGGTCTATAAGGCGTTGTAGTAGAGGTCTGTAATCCCAGGGATTTATCTGTAGCCCGACAGTCCTTAAACCGTTCAAGGGCAGAGTCTGCCTTGTCCCCAAACAGCTTTTCCCCATCAAATGGAAGGTCCATTAAGGTGGATTGTACGTCTGAAGAAAATCCAGAGGACCTTAGCCAGGCATGCCTCCTTGTAGCCACCGATGTTCCCATGGCCCTGGCAATGGAATCTGAGGTATCCAGGCCAGATTGTATAATCTGTTGTGCAGCAGCCTGCGCATCCAAGAAAAGGGACTCAAACGATTTCTGCATCTCCTGTGGCAGATCCTTCGCCATTTCTCTAGCAGAGTCCATAAGGGCATAACGTATCTGCCCAGCACGCAGGTAGAATTAGTAGCTTTAAGGGCCATGCTGCAAAATGAAAAGATCTTCTTTGAAGACTGTTCCATCCTCTTGGATTCCCTATCAGTCGGGACACCAGGGAATGTTCCAGGGGCAGTCTTCGCAGAACATGACGCCTGAACTACCAAGCTTTCCGGAGTCGGGTCCCGTGACAGAAAAAACGGATCTCCTGGAGCACTTGTATGTCTCCTCGCCACTGCCCTGTTCACAGCAGGAGTTGTTACTGGCTTTTTCCACAAGTCCAAAATAGGCTCAGTCAAAGCCTCATTAAAAGGTAGCAAAGGGTCAGCACTGGATGAAGAGGGGTGAAGTACCTCTGTGAGCAGGTTAGTTTTTACTTCTGCCACAGACAGAGGCAAATCCAGGTACTCAGCTGCCTTCCTCACCACTGCATGGAAGGAAGCGGCCTCTTCAGTAAACTCCCCCGGAGACGCAATGTCCCACTCCGGGGAAGTATCCAAACCACTTGCAGTGGCAAGACCCTGGAACTCATCTGAAGGTTCGATCTTGCCTTCTTCAAGTTGCCTATACTCCTCCTCCTCCAGAAGTGTCAATGCCTTTCTCCGAGATCTAAGATGTGTTTCTAGGGCCGGCGTCGACAAATAATCCATTGACGCCGACGATCTCGCCCGAACAGGACCAGGAAGGCTTCTAGGTTCATCCGGCGCCGATGCCGGTGCCGACACGGAGTCGGCTGATGACCTTCTCGGAGTCGGTTGGCCGGAAGGCGATGGAGCCGGTCTGGAGGGAGACATCAACGACGCTGGATGGCGCGGAGAAGGAGTCGGTTGACGTGCAGGCGGATCCACAGTCACAGGTGGAGGACTCCTGCCAGGGGAGACCCTAGGCGCCGAACCACCAGTCTCTGTAGGGCAGAAGGGCATGAATGGAGCAGCCCTGCATGACGCCGACGAGCCCAAATTGAACGCCAATGGCCCCGTGGGACCCGCCGGTGCACCAGCAGGGGCCATGGATTGAAAGACGGCATACATCGCATTAAAAAATGCGTCCGGATCCGTCCCTGGAGCCGGGAAAGCCGGGTACTGTTGTGCAGATGTTTGCTGAACATCAGGATCCCTCGACGCCGGAGAAAACTGAGGACTACGTTGAGTGACCTCAAAAACTGAAGGCGCCGGTGACAACTCCGGACTCTCCTGCTGAGGCGTGACAGTAGGACTCATCTCCCATGTCTTCTGGCGTCGTGAAGATCGAGACCTCGACCTCGATCGGCTCCGCTCCGAACGGCGCCGAGAGGCCTGACGGCGCAGAGAGTCATGATGACGCCGCTTCTTATGCTTTTTGGGAGAAGCATGGGAGGAATCCTTTTTATGAGCCTTCTTCTCAGCTTTAGCCAAGAAGAGCTTTGCCTCACGCTCCTTCAGAGCTTTTGGATTCATGCTCTGACACGAAGAGCAACCTTCCACATCATGCTCCGAACTAAGGCACCAAATACAGTCCGAGTGGGGGTCGGTCACTGACATCCGACCCCTGCATTCCCTACACGGCTTAAAACTGGACTTTTTCGGAGGCGACATTGTAACCACCAAAAATCGTTACAGTTAACAACGAGCCAGGAAGAAAAACCGTTGGCATCGAAGGCACGGAAAAAAGGAAAAACTGACATCAGTACGCCGACGAGGACCTCTTATTGGTACGTTGACGTCAGACGGAGTCACGTGGAGCCGTGCCATTATGACGTCCTCGTCGACGTGGGCAGCTAGGAAGAAGACATTCCGTCGGATGCTGGCGCAAGGATTGAATTCATAAGGTGAGGAATCCACAGGTAGTTGTATCCATCAGAAAGTGAAATACTGCCAAATTCGGTTTTCACTGTTGCAAGGCCTATCTTTCTCATAGGTTAACATTAGGTCTGCCTTTAATTATCCTTAAAGTGCAGTTTCCCTTTGAGAGTAACTAGAGATGTGGAGTTTGGTGTCTCTGAACTCACAGTTTAACCTGTTCTGTGCCTACAGTTCCCCTGTGCCTTGGACGAGATCATCTCGTCCATGGCACAAGGGAACTTGAGGGCGCGCTAGCGCGCCCCCCGTGCACCCCCTTCCCCCCCCAAGTCGGGGATGGAAGGGGAAGACCTTCCCCTTCCACCCCCGACCCCCCCCAACCCCCCCTGTGACGTCAGCGCGTGAGCGCGCGCTGATTTGTCACAGGGGCCTCCCCCATCGCGCTGGAAGCTCTGCTTCCAGCGTGATTGAAAGAGAAATGCAAAAGCATTTATCTTTCAATCACTGGGGGAGGCCCGGAGGGGCTTCAAAGGGAAGGAAAAGTATTTCCTTCCCTTTGAAGTCTCTCCGAGGGTTTCAAAAGCCGGATTGCTTGCAATCCGGCTTTTGAAACCCAACTAGACACCAGGGATATTTATTTTTTTACTGCAATTCACATAAGGGAGCGACCCCTTGGGCAAGGGTCGCTCCCATGGGGGGCATTTTTTGGGAAGGCCTTTTCTGCCCCCCCTGGGGGCAGAAACCTCTAGGCACCAGGGATCATTTTTTTTTTGTTTGGTTTTTTTTATGTTTCATTTTATTTTTTTAGGTGGGGAGCGACCCCTTAGGCAAGGGTCGCTCCCCTTGGGGGAAAATTATATTTAGGCCATTTCTGCCCCCCTTGGGGGCAGATTGGCCTATTTTGATGAGGCCAATCTGCCCCCAAGGGGGGCAGAAACCACTAGACACCAGGGAGTTTTTTCTTTGCGTGAATTTCACGCAAGGGGAGCGACTCCTTAGGCAAGGGCCGCTCCCTGGGGGAGAAATTTATATTAGTTTTTTTGTGTTTGTTTGTTTTTTTAGAGATGGGGAGCGACCCATCAGGCAAGGGTCGCTCCCCAGGGGGGCAAATTGTATTTAGACCATTTCTGCCCCCCTGGGGGCAGATTGGCAGAGTTTAGGTCAATCTGCCCCAGAAACCACTAGGCACTGGGGATTTGTTTTTTGGCGCCAATGTCACGCAGGGGGAGCGACCCCGTAGGCAAGGGTCGCTCCAGGGGAGGGGGGGGGGCAAATTTATTTTAGGCCATTTCTGCCCCCCTGGGGGCAGATCAGCATATTATTAGGCCGATCTGCCCCCGGGGGGGGCAGAAACCTTTAGGCGCCAGGGGAATTTATCTTTTTTTCTTTTTTTGTTTGTTTGTTTTTTTAGAGATGGGGAGCGACCCATCAGGCAAGGGTCGCTCCCCTGGGGGGTAAATTGTATTTAGGCCATTTCTGCCCCCCTTGGGGGCAGATTGGCCTATTTTAGATCAATCTGCCCCCAAGGGGGCAGAAACCGCTAGGCACCGGGGATTTGTTTTTTGGCGCCAATGTCACGCAGGGGGAGCGACCCCGTAGGCAAGGGTCGCTCCCGGGGGGGGTGGGGGTTGGGGGGGGAGAAATGTATTTTAGGCCATTTCTGCCCCCCCTGGGGAGGGATCGGCCTATTATTAGGCCGATCTGCCCCCGGGGGGGCCAGAAACCTCTAGGCGCCAGGGCATTTTCTTTTTTTTTTGTGGTTTTTTTTTTGTTTGTTTGTTTTTTTAGAGCTGGGGAGCGACCCATCAGGCAAGGGTCGCTCCCCAGGGGGGCAAATTGTATTTAGGCCATTTCTGCCCCCCTTGGGGGCAGATTGGCTGATTTTAGGTCAATCTGCCCCCAAGGGGGCAGAAACCTCTAGGCGCCAGGGGAAATTTTATTCTTTTTTTTGTTGTTTTTTTAGAGATGGGGAGCGACCCATCAGGCAAGGGTCGCTCCCCTGGGGGGCAAATTGTATTTAGGAAATTTCTGCCCCCCTTGGGGGCAGATTGGCCGATTTTAGGTCAATCTGCCCCCAAGGGGGCAGAAACCGCTAGGCACCGGGGATTTGTTTTTTGGTGCCAATGTCACGCAGGGGGAGCGACCCCGTAGACAAGGGTCGCTCCGGGGGGTGGGGGTGGGTTGGGGTGGAGAAATTTATTTTAGGCCATTTCTGCCCCCGGGGGGGGGGGCAGAAATCTCTAGGCGCCAGGGCAGATTTTTTTTTTGTGTTTTTTTTTTTGTTTTGTTTTTTTAGAGATGGGGAGCGACCCATCAGGCAAGGGTCGCTCCCCAGGGGCGGCAAATTGTATTTAGACCATTTCTGCCTCCCGGGGGGCAGATTGGCAGAGTTTAGGTCAATCTGCCCCCAAGGGGGCAGAAACCACTAGGCACCGGGGATTTGTTTTTTGGCGCCAATGTCACGCAGGGGGAGCGACCCCGTAGGCAAGGGTCGCTCCGGGGGGGGGGAGGGGTTGGGGTGGAGAAATTTATTTTAGGCCATTTCTGCCCCCCCTGGGGCGGGATCGGCCTATTATTAGGCCGATCTGCCCCCGGAGGGGGGGGGGGGCAGAAACCTCTAGGCGCTAGGGCAATTTTTTTTTTTTGTGTATATTTTTTTTTTTTTTGTTTTTTTAGAGATGGGGAGCGACCCACCAGGCAAGGGTCGCTCCCCAGGGGGGCAAATTGTATTTAGACCATTTCTGCCCCCCTGGGGAGGGATCGGCCTATTATTAGGCCGATCTGCCCCCGGGGGGGCCAGAAACCTCTAGGCGCCAGGGCATTTTCTTTTTTTTTTTTGGTTTTTTTTTTGTTTGTTTGTTTTTTTAGAGCTGGGGAGCGACCCATCAGGCAAGGGTCGCTCCCCAGGGGGGCAAATTGTATTTAGGCCATTTCTGCCCCCCTTGGGGGCAGATTGGCTGATTTTAGGTCAATCTGCCCCCAAGGGGGCAGAAACCTCTAGGCGCCAGGGGAAATTTTATTCTTTTTTTTGTTGTTTTTTTAGAGATGGGGAGCGACCCATCAGGCAAGGGTCGCTCCCCTGGGGGGCAAATTGTATTTAGGAAATTTCTGCCCCCCTTGGGGGCAGATTGGCCGATTTTAGGTCAATCTGCCCCCAAGGGGGCAGAAACCGCTAGGCACCGGGGATTTGTTTTTTGGTGCCAATGTCACGCAGGGGGAGCGACCCCGTAGACAAGGGTCGCTCCGGGGGGTGGGGGTGGGTTGGGGGGGAGAAATTTATTTTAGGCCATTTCTGCCCCCGGGGGGGGGGGGGCAGAAATCTCTAGGCGCCAGGGCAGATTTTTTTTTTGTGTTTTTTTTTTTTTGTTTGTTTTTTTAGAGATGGGGAGCGACCCATCAGGCAAGGGTCGCTCCCCAGGGGCGGCAAATTGTATTTAGACCATTTCTGCCTCCCGGGGGGCAGATTGGCAGAGTTTAGGTCAATCTGCCCCCAAGGGGGCAGAAACCACTAGGCACCGGGGATTTGTTTTTTGGCGCCAATGTCACGCAGGGGGAGCGACCCCGTAGGCAAGGGTCGCTCCGGGGGGGGGAGGGGTTGGGGTGGAGAAATTTATTTTAGGCCATTTCTGCCCCCCCTGGGGCGGGATCGGCCTATTATTAGGCCGATCTGCCCCCGGAGGGGGGGGGGGGGCAGAAACCTCTAGGCGCTAGGGCAATTTTTTTTTTTTGTGTATATTTTTTGTTTTTTTGTTTTTTTAGAGATGGGGAGCGACCCACCAGGCAAGGGTCGCTCCCCAGGGGGGCAAATTGTATTTAGACCATTTCTGCCCCCCTGGGGGCAGATTGGCAGAGTTTAGGTTAGGCAAGGGTTGCTCCCGGGGGGAGGGGGGGGGAAATTTATTTTAGGCCATTTCTGCCCCCCCCCCCCGGGGCCGGCTGAGCTACAGGCCAAACTCCACAGGTAGGCACCTTGCAAAAAACACCTCTGTTTTCTGTGAAAAAATATGTTGTGTCCACATTGTGTTTTGGGCCATTTCCTTTCGTGGGCACTAGGCCTACCCACAGAAGTGAGGTACCATTTTTATCGAGAGACTTAGGGGAACACTGGGTGGAAGGAAATTTGTGGCTCCTCTCAGATTCCAGAACTTTCTATCACCGAAATTAGAGGAAAAAGTGTTTTTTGGGCCAAATTTTGATGTTTGCAAAGGATTCTGGGTAACATAACCTGGTCAGAGACCCGCAAGTCACCCCATCTTGGATTCCCCTGGGTTTCTAGTTTTCAAAAATGCGCTGGTTTGCTAGGTTTCCCCAGGTGCCGGCTGAGCTACAGGCCAAAATCCACAGGTAGGCACTGCTTTTTATAAAAAAATGTGATGTGTCCACGTTGTGTTTTGGGCCCTTTCCTTTCGTGGGCGCTAGTCCTACCCACACAAGTGAGGTATCATTTTTATCGGGAGACTTGGGGGAACGCTGGGTGGAAGGAAATTTGTGGCTCCTCTTAGATGCCAGAACTTTCTGCCACAGAAATGTGAGGAACATGTGTTTTTTTAGCCAAATTTTGAGGTTTGCAAAGGATTCTGGGTAACAGAACCTGATCCGAGCCCGCAAGTCACCCCTCCTTAGATTCCCCTAGGTCTCTAGTTTTCAGAAATGCACAGGTTTGGTAGGTTTCCCTAGGTGCCGGCTGAGCTAGAGGCCAAAATCTACAGGAAAGGCACTTCGCAAAAAACACCTCTGTTTACTTCCAAAAATTTGGATGTGTCCACGTTGCGCTTTGGGGCGTTTCCTGTCGCGGGCGCTAGGCCTACCCACACAAGTGAGGTATCATTTTTATCGGGAGACTTGGGGGAACGCTGGGTGGAAGGAAATTTGTGGCTCCTCTCAGATTCCAGAACTTTCTGCCACAGAAATGTGAGGAACATGTGTTTTTTTAGCCAAATTTTGAGGTTTGCAAAGGATTCTGGGTAACAGAACCTGGTCCGAGCCCCGCAAGTCACCCCATCTTGGATTCCCCTAGGTCTCTAGTTTTCAGAAATGCACAGGTTTGGTAGGTTTCCCTAGGTGCCGGCTGAGCTAGAGGCCAAAATCTACAGGTAGGCACTTCGCAAAAAACACCTCTGTTTTCTTCCAAAAAATTGGATGTGTCCACGTTGCGCTTTGGGGCGTTTCCTGTCGCGGGTGCTAGGCCTACCCACACAAGTGAGGTATCATTTTTATCGGGAGACTTGGGGGAACGCTGGGTGGAAGGAAATTTGTGGCTCCTCTCAGATTCCAGAACTTTCTGCCACAGAAATGTGAGGAACATGTGTTTTTTTAGCCAAATTTTGAGGTTTGCAAAGGATTCTGGGTAACAGAACCTGGTCCGAGCCCCGCAAGTCACCCCATCTTGGATTCCCCTAGGTCTCTAGTTTTCAGAAATGCACAGGTTTGGTAGGATTCCCTAGGTGCCGGCTGAGCTAGAGGCCAAAATCTACAGGTAGGCACTTCGCAAAAAACACCTCTGTTTTCTTCCAAAAATTTGGATGTGTCCACGTTGCGCTTTGGGGCGTTTCCTGTCGCGGGCGCTAGGCCTACCCACACAAGTGAGGTATCATTTTTATCGGGAGACTTGGGGGAACGCTGGGTGGAAGGAAATTTGTGGCTCCTCTCAGATTCCAGAACTTTCTGCCACAGAAATGTGAGGAACATGTGTTTTTTTAGCCAAATTTTGAGGTTTGCAAAGGATTCTGGGTAACAGAACCTGGTCCGAGCCCCGCAAGTCACCCCATCTTGGATTCCCCTAGGTCTCTAGTTTTCAGAAATGCACAGGTTTGGTAGGATTCCCTAGGTGCCGGCTGAGCTAGAGGCCAAAATCTACAGGTAGGCACTTCGCAAAAAACACCTCTGTTTTCTTCCAAAAATTTGGATGTGTCCACGTTGCGCTTTGGGGCGTTTCCTGTCGCGGGCGCTAGGCCTACCCACACAAGTGAGGTATCATTTTTATCGGGAGACTTGGGGGAACGCTGGGTGGAAGGAAATTTGTGGCTCGTCTCAGATTCCAGAACTTTCTGCCACAGAAATGTGAGGAACATGTGTTTTTTAGCCAAATTTTGAGGTTTGCAAAGGATTCTGGGTAACAGAACCTGGTCCGAGCCCCGCAAGTCACCCCATCTTGGATTCCCCTAGGTCTCTAGTTTTCAGAAATGCACAGGTTTGGTAGGTTTCCCTAGGTGGCGGCTGAGCTAGAGGCCAAAATCTACAGGTAGGCACTTCGCAAAAAACACCTCTGTTTTCTTCCAAAAAATTGGATGTGTCCACGTTGCGCTTTGGGGCGTTTCCTGTCGCGGGCGCTAGGCCTACCCACACAAGTGAGGTATCATTTTTATCGGGAGACTTGGGGGAACGCTGGGTGGAAGGAAATTTGTGGCTCCTCTCAGATTCCAGAACTTTCTGCCACAGAAATGTGAGGAACATGTGTTTTTTTAGCCAAATTTTGAGGTTTGCAAAGGATTCTGGGTAACAGAACCTGGTCAGAGCCCCGCAAGTCACCCCATCTTGGATTCCCCTAGGTCTCTAGTTTTCAGAAATGCACAGGTTTGGTAAGTTTCCCTAGGTGCCGGCTGAGCTAGAGGCCAAAATCTACAGGTAGGCACTTCGCAAAAAACACCTCTGTTTTCTTCCAAAAATTTGGATGTGTCCACGTTGCACTTTGGGGTGTTTCCTGTCGCGGGCGCTAGGCCTACCCACACAAGTGAGGTATCATTTTTATCGGGAGACTTGGGGGAACGCTGGGTAGAAGCAAATTTGTGGCTCCTCTCAGATTCCAGAACTTTCTGCCACAGAAATGTGAGGAACATGTGTTTTTTTAGCCAAATTTTGAGGTTTGCAAAGGATTCTGGGTAACAGAACCTGGTCCGAGCCCCGCAAGTCACCCCATCTTGGATTCCCCTAGGTCTCTAGTTTTCAGAAATGCACAGGTTTGGTAGGTTTCCCTAGGTGCCGGCTGAGCTAGAGGCCAAAATCTACAGGTAGGCACTTCGCAAAAAACACCTCTGTTTTCTTCCAAAAAATTGGATGTGTCCACGTTGCGCTTTGGGGCGTTTCCTGTCGCGGGCGCTAGGCCTACCCACACAAGTGAGGTATCATTTTTATCGGGAGACTTGGGGGAACGCTGGGTGGAAGGAAATTTGTGGCTCCTCTCAGATTCCAGAACTTTCTGCCACAGAAATGTGAGGAACATGTGTTTTTTTAGCCAAATTTTGAGGTTTGCAAAGGATTCTGGGTAACAGAACCTGGTCCGAGCCCCGCAAGTCACCCCATCTTGGATTCCCCTAGGTCTCTAGTTTTCAGAAATGCACAGGTTCGGTAGGTTTCCCTAGGTGCCGGCTGAGCTAGAGGCCAAAATCTACAGGTAGGCACTTCGCAAAAAACACCTCTGTTTTCTTCCAAAAATGTGGATGTGTCCACGTTGCGCTGTGGGGCGTTTCCTGTCGCGGGCGCTAGGCCTACCCACACAAGTGAGGTATCATTTTTATCGGGAGACTTGGGGGAACGCTGGGTGGAAGGAAATTTGTGGCTCCTCTCAGATTCCAGAACTTTCTGCCACAGAAATGTGAGGAACATGTGTTTTTTTAGCCAAATTTTGAGGTTTGCAAAGGATTCTGGGTAACAGAACCTGGTCAGAGCCCCGCAAGTCACCCCATCTTGGATTCCCCTAGGTCTCTAGTTTTCAGAAATGCACAGGTTTGGTAAGTTTCCCTAGGTGCCGGCTGAGCTAGAGGCCAAAATCTACAGGTAGGCACTTCGCAAAAAACACCTCTGTTTTCTTCCAAAAATTTGGATGTGTCCACGTTGCACTTTGGGGTGTTTCCTGTCGCGGGCGCTAGGCCTACCCACACAAGTGAGGTATCATTTTTATCGGGAGACTTGGGGGAACGCTGGGTAGAAGGAAATTTGTGGCTCCTCTCAGATTCCAGAACTTTCTGCCACAGAAATGTGAGGAACATGTGTTTTTTTAGCCAAATTTTGAGGTTTGCAAAGGATTCTGGGTAACAGAACCTGGTCCGAGCCCCGCAAGTCACCCCATCTTGGATTCCCCTAGGTCTCTAGTTTTCAGAAATGCACAGGTTCGGTAGGTTTCCCTAGGTGCCGGCTGAGCTAGAGGCCAAAATCTACAGGTAGGCACTTCGCAAAAAACACCTCTGTTTTCTTCCAAAAATTTGGATGTGTCCACGTTGCGCTGTGGGGCGTTTCCTGTCGCGGGCGCTAGGCCTACCCACACAAGTGAGGTATCATTTTTATCGGGAGACTTGGGGGAACGCTGGGTGGAAGGAAATTTGTGGCTCCTCTCAGATTCCAGAACTTTCTGCCACAGAAATGTGAGGAACATGTGTTTTTTTAGCCAAATTTTGAGGTTTGCAAAGGATTCTGGGTAACAGAACCTGGTCAGAGCCCCGCAAGTCACCCCATCTTGGATTCCCCTAGGTCTCTAGTTTTCAGAAAGGCACAGGTTGGGTAAGTTTCCCTAGGTGCCGGCTGAGCTAGAGGCCAAAATCTACAGGTAGGCACTTCTCAAAAAACACCTCTGTTTTCTTCCAAAAATTTGGATGTGTCCACGTTGCACTTTGGGGTGTTTCCTGTCGCGGGCGCTAGGCCTACCCACACAAGTGAGGTATCATTTTTATTGGGAGACTTGGGGGAACGCTGGGTAGAAGGAAATTTGTGGCTCCTCTCAGATTCTAGAACTTTCTGCCACAGAAATGTGAGGAACATGTGTTTTTTTAGCCAAATTTTGAGGTTTGCAAAGGATTCTGGGTAACAGAACCTGGTCCGAGCCCCGCAAGTCACCCCATCTTGGATTCCCCTAGGTCTCTAGTTTTCAGAAATGCACAGGTTTGGTAGGTTTCCCTAGGTGCCGGCTGAGCTAGAGGCCAAAATCTACAGGTAGGCACTTCGCAAAAAACACCTCTGTTTTCTTCCAAAAAATTGGATGTGTCCACGTTGCGCTTTGGGGCGTTTCCTGTCGCGGGCGCTAGGCCTACCCACACAAGTGAGGTATCATTTTTATCGGGAGACTTGGGGGAACGCTGGGTGGAAGGAAATTTGTGGCTCCTCTCAGATTCCAGAACTTTCTGCCACAGAAATGTGAGGAACATGTGTTTTTTTAGCCAAATATTGAGGTTTGCAAAGGATTCTGGGTAACAGAACCTGGTCCGTGCCCCGCAAGTCACCCCATCTTGGATTCCCCTAGGTCTCTAGTTTTCAGAAATGCACAGGTTCGGTAGGTTTCCCTAGGTGCCGGCTGAGCTAGAGGCCAAAATCTACAGGTAGGCACTTCGCAAAAAAAACCTCTGTTTTCTTCCAAAAATTTGGATGTGTCCACGTTGCGCTGTGGGGCGTTTCCTGTCGCGGGCGCTAGGCCTACCCACACAAGTGAGGTATCATTTTTATCGGGAGACTTGGGGGAACGCTGGGTGGAAGGAAATTTGTGGCTCCTCTCAGATTCCAGAACTTTCTGCCACAGAAATGTGAGGAACATGTGATTTTTTAGCCAAATTTTGAGGTTTGCAAAGGATTCTGGGTAACAGAACCTGGTCAGAGCCCCGCAAGTCACCCCATCTTGGATTCCCCTAGGTCTCTAGTTTTCAGAAATGCACAGGTTTGGTAAGTTTCCCTAGGTGCCGGCTGAGCTAGAGGCCAAAATCTACAGGTAGGCACTTCGCAAAAAACACCTCTGTTTTCTTCCAAAAATTTGGATATGTCCACGTTGCACTTTGGGGTGTTTCCTGTCGCGGGCGCTAGGCCTACCCACACAAGTGAGGTATCATTTTTATCGGGAGACTTGGGGGAACGCTGGGTAGAAGGAAATTTGTGGCTCCTCTCAGATTCCAGAACTTTCTGCCACAGAAATGTGAGGAACATGTGTTTTTTTAGCCAAATTTTGAGGTTTGCAAAGGATTCTGGGTAACAGAACCTGGTCCGAGCCCCGCAAGTCACCCCTCCTTAGATTCCCCTAGGTCTCTGGTTTTCAGAAATGCACAGGTTTGGTAGGTTTCCCTAGGTGCCGGCTGAGCTAGAGGCCAAAATCTACAGGTAGGCACTTCGCAAAAGACACCTCTGTTTTCTTTCAAAAATTTGGATGTGTCCACGTTGCGCTTTGGGGCGTTTCCTGTCGCGGGCGCTAGGCCTACCCACACAAGTGAGGTATCATTTTTATCGGGAGACTTGGGGGAACATAGATTAGCAAAACAAGTGTTATTGCCCCTTGTCTTTCTCTACATTTTTTCCTTCCAAATATAGGAGAGTGTGTAAAAAAGACATCTATTTGAGAAATGCCCTGTAATTCACATGCTAGTATGGTCACCCCGGAATTCAGAGATGTGCAAATAACCACTTCTCCTCAACACCTTATCTTGTGCCCATTTTGGAAATACAAAGGTTTTCTTGATAGCAATTTTTTACTCTTTATATTTCAGCAAATGAATTGCTGTATACCCGGTATAGAATGAAAACGCACTGCAGGGTGCAGCTCATTTATTGGCTCTGGGTACCTAGGGTTCTTGATGAACCTACAAGCCCTATATATCCCCGCAACCAGAGGAGTCCAGCAGACGTAACGGTATATCGTTTTCGATAATCTGACATTGCAGGGAAAAGTTACAGAGTAAAACGTAGAGAAACATTTAGGTTTTTTTCACCTCAACTTCAATATTCTTCTTTTTCAGTTGTTATTTTCTGTGGTTAACCCTTGTAGGATCTACACAAATGACCCCTTGCTGAATTCAGAATTTTGTCTACTTTTCAGAAATGTTTAGGTTTCTGGGATCCAGCATTGGTTTCATGCCCATTTCTGTCACTGACTGGAAGGAGGCTGAAAGCACAAAAAATTGCAAAAATGGGGTATGTCCCAGTAAAATGCCAAAATTGTGTTGAAAAATTGGGTTTTCTGATTCAAGTCTGCCTGTTCCTGAAAGCTGGGAAGCTGCTGAGTTTAGCACCGCAAATCCTTTGTTGATGCCATTTTCAGGGGGAAAACCACAAGCCTTCTTCTGCAGCCACTTTTTCCAATTTTTTTGAAAAAAACAAAATTTTCCCTGTATTTTGGCCAATTTCTTGGCCTCCTTCAGGGGAACCCACAAAGTCTGGGTACCTCTAGAATCCCTAGGATGTTGGAAAAAAAGGACGCAAATTTGGCTTGGTTAGCTTATGTGGATAAAAAGTTATGAGGGCCTAAGCGCGAACTGCCCCAAATAGGCAAAAAAAGGCCTGGCAAAGGAGGGGGAAAAGGCCTGGCAGCGAAGGGGTTAAAAATACATATTTTGGTAAAGTTATCTTTTAAATTGTTTGTTTGAAAATGCCACTTTTAGAAAGTGGGCATTTTCTTGCTTTGACCATTCTGTGCCTCTGCCTGCTTGTGTATGCCACATAGGGGTCAGACTGACAGTTGGGCTGTTGTGAATTCCCTCTAGACAGTGACACAAAGGGAGCTGGGGTGAATCCTGCATATCCTGATGGGCCATCTGAGCTAGAGTGGAGGGAGGAGTAGCCGCTTACACCTAAAAGGGCCGTGCCTGCCCTCACACAAAGTGGTCTCCACCTTCCTAGAGTGTGTCTGGGGCTAGCCCTGGGCAAGGCAGGATCTTGTGAATAACAGAGACTTTCCTTTGAAGTATGCATACTTCAAAGGAAGAAACAGGTATAAGTAGTAGACCCGAAACTCCAGACTTTTAGAATCTTTCTGAATCAAGTGGAACCACTGCCAAGGAGAAGAGCTGAAGAGCTGGAGGAGTACTGCCCCTTTGCTGTGTGTACTTTGCTGGGTTGGCCTGCAGTTGCTGCTTCTGCCTTAAAACAGAGCAAAGGGTGAACTTTGCTATGTATCCAAGTCAAGATATGCCAGGGCACACCAAAGTAGTCCAAAAAGTAAATCCAAAATGGAGAACGAAGTTCAGAGTCCAGACACTGTGTAATAAGGCACAAATGTATTAATAATTGAGAACTGGTGTTGGAATGTTCCAATAGACAAGATAGTCCGTGTTGTAGTTTGAAGACTGTGTACGCAGGACTGTAGCCTGTAACGGCTGTTAGTTTAGAAAGTGGAGTCCCATATATCATTCATGAGATATCAATGCAGGGCAAGGCCATGATAAGCATTGTTTATCTGCGAGGAGCACAAGAGACCTACTCTCCTCTGCTCGTCTGGATCGAGAGGGCTCGAGACTATCTTGTCTATCGGAACATTCCAACACTATTCCTCAATTATTAATACATTTGTGCCTTGGCTTTGAGAAAGTCCATGTCACGAAACACGTGTCAGCTGTTCACGGATGTACCATTGTCTACAAGGAATAAATCTCTATCAACCACTACACAGTGTCTGGACTCTGAACTTTCTTCTGTATGTTGGATTTACTTTTTGGACTAGTTTGGTGTGCCCTGGCATATCTTGACTTTGTTCCAGCTCTGATTGTTTTTTCGATCGGCGCGACGACACCCGTGGTGGTTGGGTGTTGTACCAGGTTGGCACCCCCAGCATTCGCTTGCACTTGACCTAATTTTCTCTATTATTGAGTCATATATTTGAACTCGGATGTGCGAACATTTAGCATTAACCACCACCTTGTTGTCTTTGTATTTGCTCTGTATCCTGCTTGCGAGAGTTCTTCAAGGGCTTGGAGTACAGCTTCCCTCCTGTTGGAAGTCTCAGCCAACGCCGCACAGAGCTGCACACCCCTGCCCCGCAACCCTGGTCTCACTGACACCGCCCCCTGACACCGCCACTGAGCCGCTGCTTGCACCGTGACCTGTGGGCCCCGCACTCCGGCATCGCATTGCTCATACCACAGCATGGGCATCCCAGGAGACGACGTGCCTGTTGACGCCAGCACCGCTTTCTGCACTGAGGCCTGTGGACACCGCTTTTGAGGAACATGAAACACCGTCCTGTCCCACACCGCAGCCCCAGGCCACCGACGCCAGCACCATCAACTCCAGTGTCGTCAACAGATGTCCCTGTCTGCACGCGACCCGTGGACGCTACTTGGAGCCTGTCCTGCACCACACTGCCGACTTGAGCCTACCGACGACAGCGCTTCAGCAACAATGCTGCCTGCACTGTGACCTGGCGACACCACACATCACACCGCCTGCTTCACACCGCAGCCCTAGCCTCACTGTGCCGCTGGACGTCGTCACCGAGCCTCTGCCTGCACTGTGACCTGTGGGCACTGCATGTCGCATTGTCCCGCTCTGCACCACAGCCCGACGCCATCCATGCCAGCAGTCTTGACTTCATCAGCTAGGAGTTCGATCTGCAACGTGTGTGACTTAAAGGACCGGACAACCCCCGCACAGACCTCTGGAACCGACACTGCGACGCCAGCGACACCACTCTCTGGACTTCAGCACGAGGATCACAAAGCCCTGCATTTCCAAGGTCCTGTTTGCCAGTCTTCCTGATACCGTAGATGGCCCACGCCGCTTCGGCCGACTTGAACTGTTGGATTTGTTGTTCACGACGCCATGATAGACCCAGGCGGAGCTACTGACTTCAAGGAACTGTCTTTTATGTAATTCTTGCAAAATTTGTATATTATTTA
The DNA here is from genome assembly GCF_031143425.1 of Pleurodeles waltl. Classification (NCBI taxonomy): domain Eukaryota; kingdom Metazoa; phylum Chordata; class Amphibia; order Caudata; family Salamandridae; genus Pleurodeles; species Pleurodeles waltl. The sequence continues at coordinate 315,040,643 of NC_090442.1, read as the reverse complement.
TTGTATGTTGGATTTTTATTGTATTTGGTCTTGTTTTATACGGATAAATATTGGCTATTTTTCTAAAACTGGTGTGGTGTCCTTTTGTAGTGTTTTCACTGTATTACTGTGTGTTATGTGCAAATGCTTCACACATTGCTTCTGAGATAAGCCTGACTTGTCGTGCCACGCTACCAAGGGGGTGAGCAGGGGTTATCGGAGCGGGTATCTCCCCTATCCTGACTACAGTGAGAGTCCCTACTTGGACAGGGTGCAAACCGACTGAAAACTAGAGACCCCAATTCTAACAACAAGGAAAATTGAGTTTAGCTGAAGTAATAAACAGCAATATAATGAGCGTGTTGAAAAATGGACCACTCATTACTTGGCACTGAAGTAAGAGATGGATTTGAATGCTTAAATGACTTGCTTATCTGGGGGAAATAAAAATTCACAGTAGTAAAATAAACTGCATTTGCCTCCACATTAACAAAATTACCGCTTAAAGGTAAAAGATCTTACCTAAAATAGTCTAAACAGGGTTCAAAATGGGCAACATGTCCAGCTCTCACCACTTCAAAGGCGAGGACGGGTGTAAATGAGCTTGCCTTTGTCAGGGCACTGGCCAGCCCACTGCACTCGCCCTCTGCGCAGACATGCAGCTGCTCTTATTAAATGATCATCGTGGAGAGCAGAAAGATGAACAATCGCTTCTTACACCCACTGAAATCCAGCTAGAACTACTAAAATGAAATATAATAAAGTGCACAGTAAAGTAAAAATTAAAAGATGTCAATTAGAAATACTATGGCTGCAAACAATCAGTAGCAAGACCCTCTACAGAAATAAAAATAAAAACCACTGCTAAAATAATTAAGATACTTCTAAAACATCACTCTCTGCATAAGGTGACAGTGCACGAAAACTCTTGCTGCCCTATCTTAGCAATTCCTTGCTGTACCTCAGCTTAATGACTGGCAGTTCGTGGTGTGCTGCATCATTTTGGTAAATAAACGATTCCCTGCTTGGCGCAGGACAGCGTGCACCCCCAACACGAGTTCCCCTCATATGTATGTGAGGATCTACTCTGACATGAAAAGTGACTCTGAGATGTGCTATTTATTGAGCATGACTGGTGGTCCTGGCCTTCTCTGCAGGATCACCTCTAAACGTTCTGCCTGTACCCCTCTTGCTTTGCTGAGTTCGATTTTGTTGGCTTTAGCACTCTCTGCATTTTACCACCGCTAAAGTGCCTGTGTCTCTCTCCCTAAAACATGACAAAATTGGCCTTCACCTGATTGGAAATTTACATTTTTTTATTTATTAAACATAGCAATAAGTACTACATATGATTAGTGATGCACCATAGATGAAAACTGCATTAGAGAGCATGTGTTACATTCAACCCATGCAAGCATGGAGAATAGAACCAAGAAAGGCAAGCTGTACACTAATACTATGAACAATAGGGTGCGGTGTCCACAATTTGAGGCAGTACAAATCTGTGTATTAGCCGTCCCTCTCATATACAGCTCAAGCAGATATCAGCGGCAAGTCCATGTGAGCATGGATATAGCAGAAAACATACAGGCCTCACAGGTGCCCTTCACCAAAGAGGCTTCCGGCAGCAATATCTTATAAAGCTGCAGCTGTTCATTGCAATAGATCATGTCGCACAGCTAATGTTGGAATTTGGGGGTTCGATCCCTGTCCATTGACATGCCACTTGTTACTTTCACTAATTAGAGAGCTAAGAAAAGGAACCACTCTTAGTGGGTATCCCAACACTGAAATGACGAGGTCTGTCTGTATCCTGAGATCCACCATAGCAGACAACGCTGCAATCACTCCAGTCCAGTGTGCATAAAGGCAGGCCCGTAGCCAGCAGTATAATTTTAGGGGGGCATGGCCCCCAGCTATGACCAAACATTAAAGCTGTGCTTTATAGGTGCATTTACTGGTTTTACTGCTTGTAGTACTAAATAACTACCCCCCGCCCCAGAATATCGTGGTACAAGGATATTGACAGAATTTTGAAAGGTAAGTGCTTATAGAGAAGGCTAGATGTACTATTCCTAACTCTGTATCTACATACATTGAAGCGATATAATACATCTCCTCATATATATATTTATATATATGATTATTGCATAGGTACATATATGTGGAGTGAGGAATAGAAAAACAATACTTACTTTCCTGTCGATATTTTGGATTTGGTATTCTGTCCTTGATATTATGTGCAATCGATATTCTGGTTTCGATATTCAGGGTGAACATGGTGTGATTTCATGTAAAGGAATATGTGGCTTTTTTAAGTGCATATTAAAGCACACTCACTTTTTATAATCTTACTTTAAAACCTATCAATTAGATGGGAAATAAAGTAAAAGGATGCAATGTTGTAAAGTAAGATGACTCGCAGCTTTGTGTGACTTTCAGCTCAGAGCCCTCCCTTTCAGACCTCTTATCGAAGATGGTGGATATACAGCCTTTACGCTCAAAATTTGTTTGCTGGAGCATAACCTACCTGGGACCTTCTGCATCAGGAACTCACCACACCAGGATGGCCCGAAACTATTAACTTTACCTCTAGTAAAGTTAGGAAATTTCAACTGCTTCATAAAGTATGGAGTGTCCTAATTTGAACAACATTGTGAATGAAGTTTTAATTTAACTTGACACTAATTTAAAATAACTTTACAGATAGCGTGCAGCATATCCATCAAGAACATTTTGGGAAAGTAGTGTGAACAATGTTTTTAAACATTTTAGGGATGTGACAATGGAAAAAACGAAACAGAATTTAAATATAATTTTACAGGGGGTTGGGAAGGTCCCACAATGAATTTAACTGTAAGGTTGTGACAAACGATGGATAGTTCAATTATTTTTCATCAAAACCACCAACCAAAACTGCCGGGGCAGGCTCTGACTTTGGCATACAATCCTTTTAGCTACAGTCGGGTTGTGTGAAAGGTGTCATAGAAAAGGAGACCTTCATTACATATTAACCAACAAGCCAGGTAGGCATGCTGAAGTATAGCTTATTGTGTGAGCCTAGGATGGGTCCATTTGAGATCTATGGCCTGGTTGAGGTCCCTAGCAGCTGCACTGCCTCCAGTGCTCTGAGTGACGGTTTCACAGTTTGCATCTAGGATCCTGCTCTGTGATAACTTCTCCCTTTGATGGTGCTTGCATGGTACATCCTATTTGGATCCTACAGTCCCCCACTTCCAGAATTATGGGCATTCGCTTCTCTTTCACATGTATTTGGCTCCTTGAATAGGACCCTGAAAGTGTCACTCTATATGTGGCTAACATTGCTTGGATGAGCATGCACATTTCTGAGTGATGAATGTAGAAAGCATGGCTGTCAACCATGTGTACTAGAAATGAAAAATATTTACTTGCAGATGGATAATTTAGCATTGCTACAAATGCAAACAAAGGGCAAGCTTCATGTTATGAAACCGTTCAGAAACTGCCACTTTTAAATGTACATTAGATTGGCAAATCTCTTCCTTAATAGAACTTTTTCTTCTCAACAAGTAATCTGTACATTACAGTAAATGTAGACATGGCTGATATGCAGTAAACGAGAAGGCCTCAGCACTTCTCACCAAGAGCATATTTAACTAGGGTACACCACACTTAAGCAATATGCAAAAACCAATATGTATCAATTAACAATGGTAAACCTTATTAGTATTTTAAAGATCACTATGCAAGGTGATTAGTGGATCTTATACTAAGATCCCTTTTAGAAAATAAAGTGCAAAATTATGGTTTGAAATCACATTGGCCCAGGTGTATTGGCCAAAACATGATAAGCAATAAATTCTACTTAAAATCTCCAGTCACCATTACTCAACATGTAACTAGCTGTCATTTTGCTCCTTAAAGCTCTCTCGTACTTTCTCTATTCACTCCCAACCTCCAATCTCTGTCCCCAACTGCCTCTCTCAACCTTTTCCATGCTATCCTTTTCAGTTTGCTTCTGCATCTATCTTCCCATTTCCTGTCTCTTCTGCTCTTGTTTGCTTTTCCTATTTACTCTCTTTTCTCTCTCTTACTCTTGACTCCTTTTCAAGAACCTTTTTACTCTAGCTTCTCTTCTAGCTTTTTTGTAGGTTTCAATATTTTAATTATCTCTCTCTAGACCCTTTCTCCAATTACTATTTATGACAAATCAAACTTTCTCTTGGCTATCCCTAGCCATTAGCAGCACCTGTCACTTTCCTTTGACCACTGTGCTTTTTCAATGTCCCTCAGTCGCAGAAGCCTACCATCCTTCGGCCCTCATGGAACTGGAGGGATCCCCTACAGTCATGGAACAAAGAAATAATGCAATGTGGCCATCATATCCCTGCAGCTTGTTGTAAATTCTTGTTGGACAGGATATCAGACTGCATGGATTTGGTGGGTACTAACTGCTTTAGGGCAGATGATGACCCACTGATGTACACCACACTACTTTTAAAATGTGATGGACTTCAACGGGTCATCAACAGCAGTGGAACAGAAAATATTTCTGGTAAAAAAAAACAGAAACAATTTATTTTCCATAATCGAAGTCGGTATACAAGGGAAATGCTTCCCAAAAGTCTAAAGTTTGACTTTTTGTTTTGCAGTATTGCTCAATACGCTATGTGCATTGACATTACAAAGCTAAACAAAGTGAAAGCAGATTGCACAAACAAATCAGTGTTTGCACTTCTCCCAATCACATTAGTATACCAGTTGTGTGACTGGGCTATCACCAGTGAAAGGAAAGTCTCCCTAAGGTCCCTCTGACACAAAGACTTAGCAAGGTTTTGCCATGCAAATTGACTAATCAAAACAAAGTGGGTAGCTAAGGTATTTAGGTTAGGGCTTGGTCAGCACCCAAGGAAATCTTTCAGGCTCAGACATTTCTGAAAACAAGTTGTAGGGAGCAGGCCACATATGTGGTGGGTACCTAAGGTACTTGCACCTTATACTGTTGTGAAGCCATTTTAGCTATAGCTCCATGCACGTTATTTTAACACACTAGGCCAAGCTGCTGTGCACCCTAACCTAGATATATTTTATTCTGCTTCATTTTATTATTGTTACAATAGCCACTTTTACGGTCTTGTTTTATTTTCTGTTTATCTCACTGTTTTTGCCTAGGCCAGCACTCTGATCTCAAACAAGACATTCTTGCTCACTCAGTGCTTCTTCCAAGGCTACAGCACGGTACATTGCCGTGAACGTGGTAGAAGTATAGTCTCCAACATTCTTAGAAAATACACATCCTTACGAAGAGACATTTTCTCAGAATATCAGCTGTTTTGTTATAAAACACTTCCCTGTCCCTTACATGTTAAGTGGGAGATTCCAGCCAGAGAACCACAACTGTATGCTGATTGCCGAATGCTTCGCTACAGATGCTAACGCAGACTGCAGGCCTTTGCTCAGGGATGGGGGAGGATGAATTCCCAGGGGAACCTGAAGGGTAGAATTAGAGCTTAACGAACGAGTTACTTACCTTCGGTAACGACTTTTCTGGTGGATACATTAGCTACCTGTGGATTCCTCACCTAATGAATACTCCCATGGCGCCAGCATTCGATGGAAATCTTCTTCCTAGCTTCTGCACGTCGACGAGGACGTCACTCTAACCCGCGCGACGCCGCCTACCGTGAGGAATCCACAGGTAGCTAATGTATCCACCAGAAAAGTCGTTACCGAAGGTAAGTAACTCGTTCTTCTGATGGATACAACTACCTGTGGATTCCTCACCTAATGAATAGAGTCCCAAAGCAGTACCACGCCCGGTGGTGGGTGCCGAAATGGTCAAACCAACAAATCCTGCAGCACTGACCGTGCAAAATGGCCGTCCCTTCTGACCTCAGAGTCCAGACAGTAATGTTTCGCAAAAGTGTGAAGGGACGACCAAGTTGCGGCCTGGCAGATGTCGACCACAGGAAGACCCCTGGCCAAGGCCGAAGTGGCCGACTTAGCTCTGGTGGAATGAGCTCTAATGCCATCAGGAGGATCCTACTTTGCCAAAGAGTAACAGATTTTAATGCAAAGAACAACCCACCTGGAGAGTGTTCTCTTGTGGACTGCCTTTCCTCTCCTCTTGCCCACGTATCCGATGAACAGCTGATCCTCCAGCCTGAAATCCTTCGTTCTATCAATGAAGAAGCTTAACGCCCTCTTTAGGTCCAAGCGATGTAGTCTCTCTTCCTCCTTAGAAGGATGAGGCGGAGGATAGAACGTGGACAAAGTGATTGTCTGGGCCAAATGGAAAGGTGAAACAACCTTCGGGAGGAAAGCAGCCTTGGTCCTCAACACCACCTTATCCCCATAAAAAGTTGTATAAGGGGGTTTTACCGATAAGGCTTGCAACTCACTCACTCTCCTTGCAGATGTTATAGCCACCAGGAAGACTGTTTTAATAACTAAATACCTTAAGGGGCAAGAATGCATAGGCTCAAAAGGGGACCCCATAAGGAAAGTAAGGACCAAGGACAAATCCCATTGAGGCATAACGAATGGTTTTGGAGGATATTTATTTAGAAGACCTTTCAAGAATCTGAGAACAATAGGGGATTTAAATAACGATGGTTGGTCTGGAAGACAAATGATAATAACCCTTAATGGTAGCCACTGCACAACCTTTCTGCGCTAGAGACAGAGCAAAAGACAAAACGTCCGACAGATGAGAATGTAAGGGATCAATCTGTCTCTCTCCACACCACATAACAAATTTAGACCACCTATTAGCGTAGATAGATTTAGTGGAGTGTCGCCTGGCTGCTAATATAACATCTACTACCTCAGGCGGGAGAGAGAAGGAGCTCAGGTTGCCCCGTTCAATTTCCAGGCATGTAGGTGTAGACTCTGGAGGTTGGGGTGTAAAACCTGCCCCTGCGACTGCAAGAGGAGGTCTGCCCTGAGAGGGAGATGGAGCGGAGGGCACAGCGAGAGTTGGAGAAGGTCGGAGTACCACACCCTCCTTGGCCAATCCGGAGCGATTAAGATGACTTGGGCCCGGTCTTGGCGAATCTTCCTCAACACTCGAGGAATCAAGGGTATGGGGGGAAACGCGTAAAGCAACTGGTCGCACCAGGTTATCAGAAACGCGTCCCCCAATGCTCCCTGCACCGGATACTGGAGGCTGCAGAATAACGGACAATGCGCTTTTTCCAGAGTGGCAAACAGATCTATCCGAGGAAACCCCCACATCTGGAAGATTAAACGGACTTGATCTGGATGGAGACGCCACTCGTGGTCGGCCGAGAATTGGCGACTGAGACAGTCCGCACGTACATTCAAGACCCCGGCCAGATGATTTGCTACCAAGCAAATCTGATGGTCCTTTGCCCAGGACCATAGTCGAAGAGCTTCTCTGCAGAGAAGGTACGACCCTACTCCTCCCTCTTTGTTTATGTACCACATCGTGGTAGTATTGTCCATCAGGACCTGTACCGACTGACCACGAAGGGAAGGGAGGAAGGCCTTGAGAGCCAGACGTACAGCCCGTAACTCTAACAGATTGATATGAAACATCTGTTCCTCCGGAGACCAAAGTCCTTTGATCTCCAGATCCCCCAGATGAGCTCCCCACCCTAGAGTGGAAGCATCCGTTATGACCGTGGCCACTGGTGGCGACTGCGCGAACGGCTTTCCTTGTGAAAGATTGTTGCTCGCAATCCACCACTTCAAGTCCACAGCAGCATCTCTGGAGATCTTGACCACACCTTTGAGATCTCCTTTGTGTTGAGACCACTGCCTTCGGAGGCACCACTGAAGAGCCCTCATGTGCCAGCGAGCATGCGTGACCAACAGTATGCAGGAGGCAAACAGACCGAGCAGACGAAGGACCTTGAGGACTGGAATGACCGCTCCACCTTGAAACCAACGCCTGAATGTCTTGAATCCGCTGAGGCGGAGGAAAGGCTCGATTCAATGTTGTATCCAGTACTGCCCCTATGAAAAGGAGGCGCAGAGAGGGCTCCAGGTGAGATTTGGGCACGTTCACCGAAAAGCCCAGGTCGAACAACAACTGGGTTGTTGACTGCAGATGATGCGACACAAGCTCCGGAGACTTGGCTTTGATCAACCAGTCGTCCAAGTAAGGGAATACTGCTATCCCCTTCCTTCTGAGCTCTGCCGCAACCACCGACATCACCTTCGTGAAAACTCGAGGTGCTGAAGTAAGACCAAACGGGAGGACCGCAAACTGATAGTGCTGCGACCCTACCACAAACCGGAGATACTTCCTGTGCGACTTGAGTATCAGGATATGAAAATAAGCGTCCTGCAAGTCGACAGACACCATCCAATCTTCTTTGTTCAACGCCAAAAGCACCTGTGCTAGGGTCAGCATCTTGAACTTTTCCTGTTTGAGGAACCAATTCAAGATCCTCAGATCCAGGATCGGTCTCAACCGACCATCCTTCTTGGGATTCAGGAAGTACCTTGAGTAACAACCTCGACCCCTTTCCTGCTCTGGGACCAACTCCACCGCGCCCTTTGAAAGGAGGACTTGAACCTCCTGTTCTAGCAACAGGAGGTGTTCTTCTGAACAATAAGATGGGCGGGGCGGGATGGGGGGCGGAAACTCCCGAAAGGGAAGGGTGTAGCCTTTTCCCACAATACTGATAACCCAAGTGTCCGTTGTAATAGTCTCCCACTTGTGGAGAAAATGCCGTAACCTTCCCCCTACAGGAGAGGAGTGAGTGGGAAATGGTGGAAGCCTAAGGCTGCTTTCCCTCCTGCACCCCTCCAGAGGACGAGGAAGAGGCAGAGTGCTATTGAGAGGCTCCTCTGGTGCGGGCCCTACCTCTCCCTCTAAATGATCTATAGGGGTGGGAAGAGGCGGGTTGCTGGAATCTCCCCCGAAAGGAAGAGGAGGAAGAGCCACGCCCAAATCCACGAAACCTCCTGAAAAACCTGGAAGAGGCAGAGGAAGAAGGAGCTTGCAGCCCCCTAACGATTTGGCTGTGGCCCTGCTCTCTTTAAATCGCCCCAAGGCCGAATCTGCCTTGGCTCCAAACAGTTTGTCCCCTTCAAACGGGAGGTCCAATAGGGTTGACTGCACGTCCGCAGAAAACCCTGAATTACGGAGCCAGGCCTGTCTCCTTGCCACCACAGCCGTGCCCATCGCCCTAGCCACCGAGTCGGTCGTGTCCAGCCCAGATTGGATAATCTGGGTTGCGGCAGCTTGGGCGTCCGAGACAACATCCAAGAGTCCCTGGGGAAGCTCCGTAAATGAAGATTAAATATCGTCCATAAGAGCATGGATGTATCTCCCCAGAATGCAAGTTGCGTTGGTGGCCTTCAACGCCAAACTGCAAGATGAAAATATTTTCTTGGATTGTGCATCCAGCTTTTTGGAGTCCCTGTCTCCAGGTACCGTCGGGAAAGATCCAGGCGCTGACTTCGATGAACAGGAGGCTTGCACCACCAAGCTCTCCGGCGTAGGGTGTCTAGAAAGAAAGCCAGGGTCAGATGGTGCAGCTCGATATCTCCTGGCCACAGCCCTATGAACTGCCGAGGAAGATACTGGCTTCTTCCACACCTCTAACACCGGATCAAGCAAAGCCTCATTAAATGGCAAGAGAGGCTCCGCTGCAGCAGAGGCCGGATGCAATACCTCCGTCAATAAATTCTGCTTCGCCTCTGCCACCGGCAAAGGCAGGTCCAGAAAGTTAGCTGCCTTCCTTACCACAGCGTGAAAGGTAGCAGCCTCCTCCGTATACTCCCCTGGAGATGAAAAGTCCCACTCAGGGGAAGTATCCAGCCCACTGGCCGTATCCAGACCATGCAATCCATCACCAGAGTCCTCAACCTCTCCTTCCTCCAGGACTCGTTGGTACTCCTGCTCTTCCAAAAGACGGAGAGCACGCCTCCTCGAATGTAGTCTCTGCTCGATACGCGGAGTCGACATGGCCTCCGCCGAAGTCGAAGATCGGCGCCGATCTCCAGCAGTATCCAACGCCGCGTCCGGCGCCACAGGCAGCTTCGGTGCCGTTGAAGGAGCAGGATGAAGAGATCTTGGAGCCGATGGACCCACCGGAGTCACAGGACGAAATCCTGACGTCGACGGGATGGAAACCTCCGGGGCCAATCCCTCTGAAGTCACCGGAGCGGCCACCGGCGCCGACACCGGCGCCGAGCCCACATTCCCAAAAGGGAGAAAGGGCATAAAGGGTGCCGGCCGTAGAGGCGCAGGATCACCCAATGAAAAGGCCAAAGGCCCTGAAGGACCAGCCGGAGCACCCCCTGGAGCCATCTGTTGAAAGATGGTATACATCGCATTCAGGAATGCGGTACTATCGGCTCCAGGGGTGGGAAAAGCCAGATACTGGGGTGCCTGGATCGAAGGCGACCCCGATGCCGGCCTCGACGTCTGCGACGCTGGAGACAACACCAGAGGCTGCATCACCTCAATCACAAACGCCTGTCCAGGCGAAGTCGGTGACGCCGGAGATGGCAACGGCGTCGATGGATGCGGCGTGACCGTGGGACTGACCTCCCAAGCTCTCCGACGCCGAGCCGAAGGCCACCTCGAACGAGTCTCCTTGCTGGAATGACGCCGTGAATCTCTACGGCGCCGGGAGTCTCGATGACGACAATGAGATCTTGGCGAAGAAGACTTTTTATGATGTTTTTCCTTTCTCTTCGACTTCGCCATGAATAGTTTAGCCTCACGTTCTTTGAGGGCCTTCGGGTTCATGTGCTGACATGAATCGCAAGTCACGACGTCGTGGTCGGAGCTCAAACACCATAGACAGTCGGAGTGAGGATCTGTAACGGACATCTTGCCCCCACACTCTCGACAGGGCTTGAAACCCGACTTCCTCTGAGACATTATTACCGCAGAGAAGAACTACGCAGCAGAAAATACACTGTAACTACTAAAGTAACAGTAGCTCCCTCGAAGATAACCGTTTAGAATGCACGGAAAAAAGGGAACTGACGTTGGCACGTCGGCGAGGACCTCTTATTGCCTGTATGACGTCAGGCGGCGTCGCACGGGCTAGAGTGACGTCCTCGTCGACGTGCAGAAGCTAGGAAGAAGATTTCCGTCGAATGCTGGCGCCATGGGAGTATTCATTAGGTGAGGAATCTACAGGTAGTTGTATCCATCAGAAATGCTGTGCTCTATTATAGCCTAGATAGGAGTTAGTCTATTGACCATAGTGACAATATGATAGCGTTATTTTTATGCTTCACTCTCCTAGTCACAATTTTAATATTGTTATGCTGTGTCGTCCTGGTTATTGCAGCTCACGCTTTGCTATCTAAGATGCAGTCATTTTATTGAAGTCATTATTGAAAAATATACTGCCTCTGTTTGTCATTTATATATGAGACTAAGGTAACTGAGAGAAACGAGTGAGACCTGAGTGACCACGGCTTCCCTGAGAAACCAATTATGTCATGCGCTCAGCAGCCCAGTCATCCCTGCCCTTGGGTAATGAGGCACTGCTAGTTAGCCAGAGCAAAATCCGGACTGGAGTGACAGGTGTCACCCGTAGTGGGTCAGAATTAGTCTTCCACACCGCAGGCGATTCTGCCGCTCAAAATCCAGCAGTCTCATTAGAATAATGAGAGCCTACGAGATATGGTGCCACCAACGTTTGGTCAGGCTCTAATTTTCAGGTCCTCCGGAGTATCTCTGTGTCATTATATACAATGATACCACAGTACTGGATACAGAGACGTCCGTGGTACTGAGGATTTCCACTCCAGCTACGTAGGCTATCCTATCTGAGACTGGAGGCTGTTCAAGTTTGAACTTTAAAAGGAAAAACCCTATTTGGTGTGCCTTCTCTGAACATATCTTCTGTCTAACATGACGAATCCGCAGCAGGTAGCAATAGCAGTCAATATGAGACAACCTCTGACTGCACACTTACTAGCAAATGGCCTAACAGCCCAGGGGGGTCCAGTCACATTTGTGTTGGATGCCCATCCAGCTTATAGAACAGAATTCTTCTATTCTTGGGTCACATTTTCAGCAGTTGATGGGAACACAAACACATTTCATCATTATACACTTGCAAACGTACCTGGACAATACAGGGCATATGCATATTTAGAAATACCATTATCTTATCAAGAACATAATAATTGGCTTGATGGCGCCCTGCCCCACACAATATTACCAGTAAGGTTAGGTCCTACCTGGCCTTTATAGGCTACCTATATACCACATCCTGCAGTAGCGAATTTAGCAGTAGCTGAGGTTCGTCGCTTATATACTGAATTAACAGCGACATATAGACGATTTGTACAGTTTGTGATGCAAACATTAAATACAAACCCAGCACGTGTTGCGCCAGCACAACCACATGCAGTGACACTAGGCATAAACCCTGCGACTGTACATTCGATCATGGGTAAAGTACCCACCAAACAAGAGGAAACTCCGTTTTGGTTAGCACAAAAAATAAATGCACTGGAAGCAGTATTTTCCCATACGGGACCTCAGGATAAGCATAGAATTCTAACAATGTGCTTGCCATTTGGGATGGTCCCTACGGTAGATAACTGTAATACTTGGGGCACGGTATTTGCTGCGGTCTACACAACCGCACATAGTACACCGACACTTGCCAATTTGCCGGAAGTGTTTAAACAAATCCAAGATGAATACGGGGCTGCCCCAGCCCTGGACTTGGGGATGCAACTAATGGGAAATTTTGCCACAGTATCCTCAATTATTTTAAGTAATCTTAAAGGGGAAGCAGTCGCACTAGCAGTGCGCATGCAGCTCTGTGACGTTCCTCAACAAGATCAGGAACGCAAGCTGCCTAAGATTATCGCAGAGACTTATTCTAGCATTGGTCGAGATAGTTTAGGGGCCAGACCAACTAAACCACAATATCAGGGCAAATCTAACAAAGATTTTTCCAAGCAAGTTCCTGAGGGTAATAAGAAACGCTAGGATAAAAAACAACAAACTCCTAAAAAAGAGAGGGGAGAATCACCACGTATGGAGACCTCACAGAATAAATATAATCTCAGAAATAGAGATAATATAAAAACGCCTGATAGATATCAATATACTGATACACGCCAATCTCGTTCCTTTCAGGACTAATCGGAAAAACGAAATGAGAGAGGTGGGCGATCAGAGCGGAGATCAGAGTATGTGAAACCGAGACAGGAATCACAACGCTCATCGGAGGTTTCTGTTAAAAAGGAAGAGAAACCTGCCCAACAAAAACCCCAATGCAAAAAGAAAAAAGTGGCAGCAGTCGTAGTTCGACATGCCACTCAAGAAGAAGGTCCTCTTGAAGAACAGGAAGTGGGCACTAGCACTGCTAGACAGCGCAGCAGAGGTCACAATAGTTTGCCAGAGTCTTCTAGAGCATCTGCAGGTGAAAGCCACTGACGACTTTATACAAGTAAACTGCGGATATGCGTGTCTCCACGCCTGACAGGGTGTATAAAGTAACGTTACAGCTAGAAGGAGACATTGAGCGGAAAATAGACGCAATCTTTTGGGATCGCGTAGTAAACATATATGATGTTTTGTTGGCCGAACAAGATTGCCCACCTGAATTTGTCCGTACCTGCCCATATGGAGAAGATGTTATTAAACCTTCTTTCTCGCCCTTTGTTCCAGAGGAACTCGCTGAATCATATGCCATTGATTGGGGTTTGGCACAGGCACCTGCGTTATATCGCAATCACGTAGGATGGGATAAAGAATCTCCCTACCATGTAATTCCTATTAAAAAATCAACCACAACCACAACCTCAGTATCCAATAAAACATGATGCAAAAGCACCTGTGAGGGAAATACTCACACAATAAGAGTACCAGGGCATAATTGAACCCTGTGTCTCTCCAATGAATAATCCATCATTCCCAGTAGCTAAACCAGACCATTCATACAGAATAGTCTTAGACTACAGACACCTAAACAGTCATACACGCACATATGCTATACAAAACTCACATAGCAAAGCACTGATAAACAATATAGTGCGTGAAAAATACAAAACAACGCTGGACATTTTCAATGGTTTCTTCTGCCAGAATATAGCGCCTGAGAGTAGAGACTCAACAAGTTTCAGTGCATTAGGCTCCCAGAAAAAATTCTGTTGTTTACCTCAGGGGTAGATGAACAGCCCAGGACTGTTCACAGCTCCAGGTATCCCCTCTTAGTGAAGAGTGTCTAGAAGCCAGAGACATGCAAAGCTCATGCAACACCACTGTAGTCACACAGTACTTACATACATGACAAAACACACTCAGTTGTACAAAAAAAAAGGTACTTTATTTTTTTAACAAATCACCACAAAATACTGGAAGGGCAATCCTCCAATAGGAGGTGAGTAATACACTAAATATATACATTAGCAATCAGAATATAGGCATAGAAAGGGTAAGAAAACAGTGCAAACAGCAATAACCAATAGTGACCCTTGGGGGAGCACAAACCATATACTAAACAAATGGAATGGGAACAAGGTACCCCCACCTAGGTAAGTAAAATGTGTAGAGGGGAGATGGGAGTACCAGAAAACCAAAAAGGTAAGTAACAGAGTATCCCCAGCAACCAGGAATGCAGGAGTAAAACACTGGAGTTTCCCCAAACCACCCAAAAGGAGGAAAAGAAGAAAAAGAAAACACCCAGACAAGGGGAGAGAGGGGACCAAGTCCAAGAGTCACAGTGGAGTCCAGGAGGAGTAGGCGCTAATATCAACCCAGCTGTACTTGCAGGAGTTGGTTGACGGTGATGAAGAACGGGTCAGCACGGCAGCCCTGGAGCCGGAGAAGAGTTCCTGATGGATGCAGGTGGTGTTCCACGCTGAAGTGAAGATTGCAGACGTGTGTTGCTGCAGGAATTCCATCAACGAACCTTGGCAAAGGCAAACTTGCAGTTAGTTGAAAAGCGGTGCTGCCAGGGACCAGCAAGGCACAGGAGGACTCAACGCAGGAGGGGGAGTCAAGTGGAACCTCAGAGTCGCAGAGAGTCCACAGGAGCAGAGGCAGCACCTGCAGGAGTCCCACAGGACAGGGACACAGTGGTCGCAGAAGAAGTCCATGCAGCATTACAAAAGAGGATCCCACACCGCCGGAAAACCTCGCAGGAGGCTGTGCTTTTCAGGAAGGAGTGCTGGGGGCTGGAGCTACATGTTGTCTGAAGATCCCTTTGAGGGGATGCAAACAAGCCTGGGCGGCTGCAAGAGACACAGTGCACGGGGGAACTGTCCTGCATGGGAAGGCAAGGGCTTACCTCCACCAAAGTTGGATAGCTGGCAAAGAGGACCAAGAGGACTACTCCGGACCACCACTCGTGATGCAGGATCCGCACAGCTCAAGATGAGGGGAGATCCACGCAGCCGGTCGTTGCTTGCTGTAGGTGCATGCGGTTGCAGGGGAGTGGCTCCTTTACTCCAAGGGAGATTACTTCTTCTTCTTGTGCAGGCTGAAGAGTTGCTGTCTTCTGAGGATGCACGGCCGGGGAAATGTTGCAAAGCTGGCAGGAGACGTGGAAACAAAGTTTCAGAAGAGTCTTCTTTGTTGTTTGCAGCATTGTCAGTTCCTGGAGGGTCCAGTCGCAGCTCCAGTGGCCAGAAGTCGAAGTGGAGGTTGCTGAGGAATCCTGCAGGAATCGTATCTGAGGACCCACCCAAATCGCAGACCCTAAATAGCCCTGAACGGGGAATTTGTCACCTAACCAGGTAAGCACCTATCAGGAGGGGGCTCTAACGTCAACTGCCTGGCCTGGCCATTCAGATGCTCCCAGAGTTCCCTGCTAACTTTGGAAACAAGATGGCAGAACCCAGGGCCCCTCAGGAGGAGCTCTGGGCAACACCCCTGGGATGGTGATGGACAGGGGAGTGTTTACTCCCCTTTCCATTGTCCAGTTTCGCACCAGAGCAGGGACTGGGTGTCCCTGAACCTGTGTGGACTAGTTTATGTACAGAAGGCACCAAATGTGCCCTTCAAAGCAAACCAGTGGCTTGGGGAGGCTACCCATCCCAAGCCAGTCACACCTATTTCCAAAGGGAGAGGATGTTACCTCCCTCTCCCAAAGGAAATCCTTTGCTCTGCCTTCCTAGGCTTGATCAGATCAAGCAGCAGGAGGCCGAAACTTTTCTGAGGGGTGGCAGCAGCTGGGCTGCCTGGAAAACCCCGTAAGACTGATGGTAGCAATGCTGGGGGTCCTCTAAGGAGCCCCCAGAGTGCATGGCATCAAACAACCAATGTTGGCAACAGTATTGGGATATGATTCAGACATGTTTGATACCAAACATGCCTAGGTTCAGAGTTACCATTATGTAGCTGGGCATAGATAGTGACCTGTGTCCACTACATTCATAAAATGGCCACCCCGCACTCACGAAGTCCAGGGAAATGGAGCTGTAGTTCGTCGGAGCACCTCTGCTAGTGCAGGGGTGCCCTCACACACAGGTACATGCACCCTGCCCTCTGGGCTAGGAGGGCCTGCCGTAGGGGTGACTTACAGCGACCTGGTGCAGTGACCTGGTAGTGAATGAATGCATGGACCCTTTCACACAGGCTGCAATGGTAGGCCTGCAGAACACTTTGCATGGGTGGCACAATACATGCTGCAGCCCATAAGGATCCCCTGGCACCCCAGTGCCCTGGGTACCTAGGTAGCATATATTAGGGACTTACATGGGGGCATCAGTATGCCAAATGTGGGGTGACAAAGGTTCCAGCAACCAAGTTTACGAGAGAGCATAATCACCAAGGTCCTGGATAGGAGGATCCCAGTGAACACAGTCAAGCACACTGACAAACAATGGGGGAAACCATGCTAGAAAGAGTCTGCTTTCATACATAAGGTACCTAAGGAAGTCTGGAAGAGTAGTTTGTGTGGATCCCAATACTTCTTCTTGGCCGGAATGCCCTGCTTTCCTTATATTTCTGTGAAGGAAAATTCCGGAATATGAGAGGAGCCATAGAATTCCAAACACAGGCCCTGGTTACAAGTTTGGCGGTCACCATACCACCATGCTGGCAGTGGGGGTCGGACAGCAGCCAGGCCGGCGGTATAGACCGCCAAATTACGACTGTGCCGGTGATCCGACTGTGACACAACAAATTCCCTGCCAGAACCACCAGTCCGGTCCGACAGCCGCCGGTTCTCATCTCCATGTCGGAGGAATGCAAATTACCAGCCACCATATTACGAGTCAGCAGACCGCCACAATTTCTGGAGCGATCCGACCGCCACGAAAAGCCTGGTGGAAATGACCAGTACATAAGGAGACACTCACCTCCAGGGACATAGACGAGTCCGAAGCCGCCATGGAACTTGAACTGGATGTCTTCCCAATGCTGTACCTCGCCATACACCTACAGGACCAGCAACAGCAACGAAGACGACAACCTTAAATACACTCGCCTAGTACACAATGGAGGGAAGGGGAGAGTCACACACCCACATGCAACACACACACCCGGCACAGACTGCAAAAGTCACACATGCAAAACAAAAACCGTACCGATGCACACACACACATACATACACAAAACACGCACAACCAAAACACACACCATGCCTAACACACAAGTCATCCACTCACCCAACGCTAAACAGATCAACACATACTCCTACCCAGAGCAACGAACACCCAGTAGCCCGACAAAAGTACCATAAACACCCAAACGCTTCAGCAGAAAGGGCCACAAAGCACACACGCTTGTCAACACAATCTGCATGCCAAAGGAAACACACAAAACAAACACTTCGGAGGGCTCCATGCAAAGGCACAATACTTACACAATGTACACACAGCATACTAATCTCCCCACACAAGCATCAAAATATACACCACCACAAAGTACACAACCGAGTGTACACATACACATCATTCCTAACACATAACAATAATCACACAGCCCAAGTAATGGAGGCAGCCAATGCAGCCATACAGACACACACAGAGATACATTTGTTAAAAACTGCATCCAAAACAGTAACATAAGCATGTAGATTAAAAGGCTGTTGTGAGTGCGGATGTGGTGCATGGGGTGCGTGTCTGTGTCTGCTGTTGTGGTCACTGTGTGCATAACTGAACTGGTGGCAAGTTCTGGTAGTGGAGATTCAGTTCTGGCAGGTGTGAGTTCTGATGTGACTGTGGGGCAGGAGGTGGTGGGGGAGGCAGTGGAGGCAGTGGCTGTTGTTGTGTGTGCTGGTGTGTGTTGAGTGTGTGCCTGCTTGTGGCGTGACTTGTGGTGCCTGTGTTTGTCTTTGCGTACCTTGTCTGTTGGACTAGGTGAATGCTGGTCTGATTGTGTGATTTGGATGGGTGAGGGGAGGGTGCTCTGGGATTGGGCACAGGTAGCTGGAAGGGGATGGAAGAACTAGGGACACTGGCTGCTGTCAAAGAGGAGGCCAGAGCCTGAAACGATCTCAGTAGGCCAGCCAAGGCACCCTGAATGCCTTCCAGATAGGCATTGCACTGCTGCATCTGGGCTGACAGGTCGTGGATGGCATTCACAATGGTTGACTGCCCCCACAGAGATGGATCTCAGGAGGTCACTAGCCACCTCACTGAGGCCAGCAGGGCTGACTGGGGCAGTAGCAGAGGTGCCTGCGACGAAGGAGACACCCATCGTGCTGGGTGAGCGGGCACAGGCAACTGGGTGGGGAGCTACTGAGAGGGCAGTGCAGGTAAGGGCAGTGGCGGACGATGAAGTCGCTGGCTTGGGACCAGAAGGGTCCGCCACCGCCAGGGAGCTTCCATCGGAGGAGGAATCAGATGTTGCAATTCCTGTCTCACCTGTGGTGCTCCCCTCGCCATCCAACTCACTGGTCCCTTTGGCATTGGTGGACTCTGCCTCCAGGGTCATGTGGGCTGCAACCTACCCACTCACCGTTGCCCCTACTCCTTTGACTGCTGATGCTAATGCACAGAAGGACAAGGAGGGAGGGTGGGGATGAGAGAAAGGGAGCATAGGGTCAATACCAACCAATCTAGCATAAATTACCATCACATATGCACATTAACAAAGGTCATAACAGAATGTTGATCCCACTACCTGACCACACGATTGCCTACACACAACATAAGACACTGAGATATGAAGTTAATAACATCGGCCATCAACAACATTACACTGGTTCCCCTGCAGACTGCCAAGACTCACAAAACCATGGTTTTACTTACTCCATAACAGTGCCTGACCAACCTGCATTTCACTGTCCATAGCACATAGATATGGGAAACAGCTCTACGTGAGTTACACTACGGTACAGTTTAATCCTAGGATGTAACCCTCTACGTATGCAGACATGCATTTGAAATCACACCTACCTAAATAACATACCAATAGACCATTAAACTATAATGTCAGCTACATACCCTAGCATGGGTTACTCAAACATCCTCCATTCATTGGTAAACCTATTCATTCCCTACAGATATCAATATAACATGAAGCAAACTCTGAGTACTAACCCACTTGTGGCTGCTGTGCTGCTCTCAAGTGCCCATCCAACGCTGGGTAGGCCACTACCAGTATGCAGGCCATTAGTGGGGTCAGGGTCCAACGGGCACCCCTCCCTCGTTGGGAGGACTTCCCCAGCTAGGCCTCCGTGATCTTCTGGGCCCAGCGTCTCAAGTCCTCCTACCTCTTTCTGCAATGGGTGCTCCTCTGGCTATGGACCCCCAGGGTCTGCACTTCCTTGGTGATGGCACGCCACAGTCTATTCTTTTGATGGGTGCTGACCTGGATGGGAGACACAGAGAGAAGGGCACATTTATGTAGACTAATCACCCAGCAACTTTAGTGGACTACATGATACGTACCCATTCTCAAAACATGATTGTCCGACGCAACACTCTCCAATGGGCATTCTGCATACACATACGTTCACCTATATAGAACCATGTCTCATCAAAAATACACAAATGCTACTCTCACCTGCTTATCTGGAGCACCATACGACTATCCATACAGAGGTAAGACCCCATCCACAAGCTTTCCCAGTTCCTCTGGTGTGAAGGCTGGGGACCTATCCCCTGTAGAACGTGCATTGGGGCTTCCAGATACAGGACACAGCAGCACATGCAGTGGAGGTCTTCGTGGCTGGAGAGTCAGGAGTTAAGTGAGATAGGCTGTAGAAAATGGTGGTCACTGCCGCAGCGGTCTGCACCGTCATCGCCGGTGGTTATCATCATTGGCCTCTGTTCCCCATAGGCATCAATGCTATCCAGTGAGCAGTTCTGACAGCCTACCTCCATGACGATTTATGCTGGCGGAATTAGGTCACTTCCATCAGTCCTCTGCATGCAGGACAGGCAGCTGCCATTTTACACAATTGAACATTATACAGTATTCAATGTGCGTCACTGCTCGATCTGGCAATATACATGCCATGCACAGGACGTTGTGAATGTTGTTATTAGGAAGTGGTGTGAGTAGTACCATTTGTATCAAACTGTCACAGCTTAGGCTAAGTGAAAATCCATATTGTGTCAGCACATCCAAAATACTGGTCTCCATGCGTTGTAAAGCTATGATGTGGTCAATCATGATTAGTTAAGGGGGTCATCTTAGATATCTGAATTGTATACAGAAGTATATTATGGCTGAGAAGCCAAATAGGTAGCATGTCAAGTGGAAATTACAGCATTGATCTCACAATATGGGGGTTACAACATGTACGTGTTGTAACACTTGTATTGTTTGCTATGTCTAGATATTGACCAATGTGGAGGCTGAGGAATGCACCTGTGTACCGGCCCCTAGTTGACCTTGCAACCATGGAGGAACGACATGTTATACTCACATATCGTCTGAACAGTGTGACAATCAGGGAACTGTGTACCCAGTTGGAGCCAGACCTACTTCCGGCCATATGTTATCCTCATGCTATTCCTCCAACTGTATAGGTGCTTTCTGTGCTCCACTTTTTGGCCACTGGCTCATTTCAGCAGACAGTGGGACTGGCAGCAGGTATGTCTCAGCCTATGTTCAGTAACGTGTTGAAGGATGTCCTGTCTGCCTTGCTCAAACATCTTGACAGCTACATCAAATTCCCCCAAAATGCTGATTTGCCCACTGTGAAGGCTGATTTCTATGCAATGGGACATATCCCTCATGTCATAGGGGCCATTGATGGCACCCATATAGCATTTGCACATCTTAGGATCACTGAACAGGGGTATAGAAACAGGAAAAGCTTTCATTCAAATAATATGCAGGTGGTGTGTCTTGCAGACCAGTAAATCTCCCAAGTGACTGCCAAGTTTCCAGGGTCTGTGCATGACTCCTACGTTCTGAGAAACAGCAGTGTTCCACACATGATGGCACAAATACAGAGGGAGAGAGCCTGGCTCATTGGTGAGTAAGATTTGTGTGTTTAGTCACTGTCACTAGATCTATCCTTACCCTTTTCCTCTGAGTATGGCAGAAGTGTCATGTATGATTCCACTATTCCCAGGTGACTCTGGCTATCCTAACCTATCCTGGCTGTTGACACCGGTGAGAAATCCCAGGACAGAGAGTGAAAATTGCTACAATGAGGCACATGGTCGGAATAGAAGGGTGATAGAGGGGACATTCAGCCTTCTGAAAGCAAGATTTTGGTGTCCGCACATCTCAGGTGGTTCCCTGGTCTACACCCCACAGAAGGTCTGCCAGAAAGTTATAGCCTGCTGCATGCTGCACACTTTGCCCCTGAGAAGGCGTGTTCCATTACTTGAAGAGGAGGGAGTACGCAATGCACCGGTGGCAGATGAAGGAACACTAGACAGTGATGAAGATGGGGAGGAGGATGATGTGTACTCAAGAACTCAGCTGATTCAGCAGTACTTCCAATGACAGTCAGGTAGGTATGTGCCTCATTTTTGCTCAAAGTATCCTGAAGTACAATATGTCAGCTGTTAGTAACCATTCTGTAGTGTGAGCACTGGTCAGTCTCAGTGACTTACATCAATACACATTCCTGTACAAGTAGGATATAAAGAGCTAATGTACTCCTGCCTTTGCAATGTTTATCCTGTATTTGTGTTTTCTAAAGTTGTTGCAAACCATTTTCTGTCTCTAATATAGTGCTATTTTTTAAGTGAATTTGGAATGTACCTTTATTACTGATGTCCAAACAAATCCCCTAAGTTAACTTACTCTCCCCGACTGTTCCCCCAGCACTGGCTGTCGATCAGGAGACGGTAGCATACGTACAATAGAGTTAGGCTGTAATCCTAGCTTGTTTCATGAGGCAAATGCTGTTGTTGTGTGATGTTGGTACTCCAATGACTTATATCAGCTATGTGTTGCATATTCTGCAATTGCCAGTAATTGTAAACTGTGTTATAGAGAGGATCATGGTGTGTAGCAATGTTTGTTTGTATTTTATGTCATGTCTGTTTGACAATTTTCACAGGTGTTGCTGTGGTGGGTGCTGAGTTTCCATGCCTTTTTGCTACCTGATTACACAGACATGTTTGGATGGGGAATGTGACAAGCAGTTACACAGAGGATGACTACCCCAACCTGACAGGACAATGACAGAAAACTGATGTTTAGTATCATTTCATTGTAGTACAAACATTCCATTTATAGAATAATAAATACACATCCACAATAGGTGTGTTCAAGTGTGTTTATTGTGATTGAAAATTAAAAGGGATGGTGCAGAAGAGTGGGGTTATGGTGGTCAAATTCGTCAGTGTGGTGGCCCAAGCAGTTGGTAGCACAGGTCCACTATTCAGGGGCCAAGGAAAATGGTGCTATGGGAATGGAGAGTCAACAAGGTGTCTCAGTGGCACACTGCTAGTAGCCTGAGTCCTCTGGAAGGGCCTCCATCCCACTAGCTGCTGCAGATGTAGTAGGAGGTGGAAGGGGCATGCTGGTGGGTAGGGGACTCACGCAGGATGGATATCAGCTCCTGTAGCACCCCTTTAATGGAGGCCATGGTGGCATATTGGGCCTGCCACTGCTGCATGGCCCGCTGATGTTGTACCCTCTGCTGCCTCTGGTTCTCCAGCAACTTGGTCAGTATCTGGCCCATCCTGTCCGGCGATTGGTGGTATGCTCCCACGACTAGTGATATGGCCTCCTGCCCAATCGCCTCCCAAGGTTGCCCCACCCTTTGGCCCACAGTTGCCCTCCCACTGGCCCTAGCCCCCTGTGCCTGTAACCCCAGCACAGTGAGCCCACTCCCACTTACACCAGGACCTTCATCTTCTTGAGTGGTAGGTGTTGACTCCGGTCCCTGTACTTGTGGGCACAATGTAGTATGACGTGGTCTGGAGACATTGGTTTGGGGGCGTTTGGAGACTGGTGTTGTGGCGGCCACAGTTGTGGAGGGCTCTGTTGTGGCCTGGATTAGGCTTGCGGAGGGAGACTGACCACAGGTCCCAGATGGCCCAGGGAGGTCTTCCAGTCCCAGACATCCCGAGTTGCTGTCATCACTGGGGCCTTCTTCTGGTGGAGGACTGGGTCTTTGTGGCACCTGCTGGCAGCTGGAATCAGCAGTGGCACCGGTGGATAGCGAAGATTGTTATTCACATCTGCCTGACCTGTCTGACATTGGCTAACCAGGGAGATGGTGCAGGATAGCTGCTTCCCAGGAATGGCATTGGAAGTGGTGATTATAAATTATTTTCTACTTCAGTACATATCAGTTGTTTAGCATTACTGACATTGCCATCTCCTGGACTGCTATTGACACCTGCTTAATCAGTGCTATTTGGCAGGCTTCAGAATGCATGACCACCTATGTGTATGGATGTGTGCATTGTTCGGTTAGTAAAGAGTGATGCATTGTGGGATTTGTAGTGCTTCATGCTCAGCATGCCTTACTTGTATGTGTGAGTGCCGATGTTGGGATGGTATAAGTGGGGTTGTGTGGGCATGCAGGGGAACGGGTACGGGTGGTTAGGAGGGCGGGGATCAGTGTTGGCTGATGTGATTTGGGGAGTGATAGGTGGATGGGTATGCATGTGATACAGGTGTACTTGGTGCCAGAGGAGTATAGGTGACTTACCAGTCTCCAATCCTCTGGTGATTCCACTGAGGCCCTCAGGGTGCAGGATTGCAAATACCTTCTCCTCTCATGATGTAAACTCTGGGGGAGGTAGTATGGGCCCACCGCCAGTCTTCATCACAGCAATTTGGTGCCTGGATGTTATGGAACACACCCTCCCCCTCAGGTCATTCCACCTCTTCCTGATGTCGTCCCATGTGCTTGGAGGGCTTCCCACTGAGTTCACCTTGTCGATGATCCTCTGCCATAACTCCATTTTCCTGCCAATGATTGTCTGCTAGACCTGTGCACCGAACAGCTGTGGTTCTACCCTGATGATTTCGTCCATCATGGACCGCAACTCCTCATCCGTGAAATGGGTGTGCTTTTGTGGGGACATGGTGATGGTGATGTGTGTGTTTGTGTGCAAAAATGTTGGGCAATGTGTGTTGCGTGAGGGGTGTACAGGTGGCTGTGGCGAGTATGTGCAATTTGTTCTTCTGAGTGGCCGTGGGACGTGTGGTAACTGTTTGTTGTTTCATAGGATTGTGGGTTATGTGGGTGGGTGTTTTATAGTGTGTGTATGGGGGTATGTAGTGTGTGTATGTGTATCAGGTGTGGGGTATTCAAATTGGCCAATGTGGTGTTTTGTTGTGCTGGAGGTGCCATTTCGACCGCGGCAGGCCACACCGCCAATGGATTACAGCTGTTGACAGACCGCTGTGCTGATTTGTGGGCCATAATATGGAGGGCGGGATGCTGTTGGCGTGGTGATGGAGATGGACCACCTCTTTCCTGCTGTCTTCAGCCTGGCAGTGTTGGATGTGGCTGTTTTCTTCAGAAAAGACTGCCAAACTGGTAAAGACCACCATAGTGTTCCCACACTTCTCCTAATAAAAAAAAACGGTCTCATATTTTCACTGACTATAATGCATTTAGTACATAAACTACATGGGACCTAATGACTGCAACTTATCTGCCCTGTACCATAATAAGATAAAGATGAAACAATATTTCAAAGGAGTCAATACATTTTAAAAAGCAGTTTCATACTACACAGATCATAAATTACAATATTAAAAAATCTGAAAATGTTAGTCATAATTTTGCGAAGATGCCTGGAAAGGTCAATCATAGCACAAATGCCTTCAGCCTCAGATGCCCTGATTATGGCTTCCACAATATTTGGTTCAAGGAAATAAATCCTCTATGTGTTGACTCTGGCATATTAGATATAGTCTACTACATCATCCTTTGTGACATGGCAGGCTATAGTGGGTAATTTCAGATTCACAGTACTGCTAGTTATGGTATTTACACCCTTCTGTAGCAGATACAACAACCTCAAAAGTATCTGTCTCCTACAAGCCAAATAACAATCTGTAGAGCAGATACATTATCACACCAAGCTATATTTCACAATAGGCACATGTAGGCTGGTGCAATGTCAGTCAAATATAAGTCATACCTGACTTGTGATAACTCTGGCCTGGGACAATATGCTAATCAAAGCACTATGCCATACTTGAATCTGGAGTTTCTTAATTGAACATTGCTTCTGAATGACTGGTAGGTTTGGGTAGTTACAACCACTTATATATCAGAAATAGGAAATTCCATGAAAGTTGCTGTCTTAAGAACATGACTAAATGTCCCATACATTGTGCAGATTGTGTAGATTGTGCAATCTCTTCACACAGCATATTTTTGTTTGACATACCATATTTGAAAGGTTAGAAGGGAGTCTAGCTAATGCCCATTTAATTCTTGGCCTCTCAGCTGTGATGCAAAATACTGTTGAAGCCACTTTCATATCAGCTCCTCACACACAACACTGAGGCATCCCAAAGGGGTCCGTCATATCCCCTCTACTCTTCCACATCTACCTAACCTCCTTATCAAACCTGATTAAATCTTTCAAAATCACCTGTTATAACTATATAGGTAACACCTAAATCTTTTTTTGTAAACAGATTGTCTGAAAGACCTTTACAATTTAAAACTTGATGACTGCCTTCAAACCATCAACACGTGGATGATGAATAACCATCTAAAGCTAAATGCAGCAAAGACAGAACTTATGTCCTGCGGACAGTGACATAAATACCAGCCTACCTCCACATGGCCTAAGGTACATGAGGCCCCTCCAACAATATCATGAGAAGTCAGAAACCTAGGAGTAACCATGGATTCAAAACAATATTAGAGACCACATTTTAACAATGTAAAACAAAGAGGCTCCTACAAAATAAAAACACTATTTTGCATCCTCCCATACCTTGGAAAACAACAGAAGCTGCAAGCCAGCCTTGAAGCGTGACTATGCCAATAGCCTATACCTTGGCACACCAGTGTTCATACTATGCAAAATACAAACTCATCTAAAATACTACTGTAAGATTTATTTTCTAACTTCACCCAAGAGAACTCTAGTCTTGCAAACATTCCACTGACTACCCATATCAAGAAGAGCAATGTTCAAGGCACTTTGCATTTTTCACAGAGCCTTCCTGAAAAAAAGACTGTATACCTTTATGCTAAATTTAAGCAATAAATGCAAATCAGGATACTGCGCTTCAGGCTTCCATCACTTATCATATACCACCTTACCGTAAGAAATATGTAGGAGGCACTGCTTTCACAGTACTACCCAAGCTCTGGAACACACTACTAGTTGGCATTCAGGAGCCGATACACTTTAGGAGACAGTTGAAAACATGGCTATTTCCTAGACAACTACACCACCAACCCGGCAACAGAACATGGAAATACAGTTGTACCCTCAAGCTCAATTTTTAGCTTACAATCCACAGAGTGAAAACAACCCAACAAGTGAACCACTTCTGATAAGCTGGTAAATTAAGGAAAGCTCTCCTGTGAATCGATAGGATATTATATTGTTATGTCAGTTCACACGTAATATTTCTGGTCCACACTAATACTATTGCTATAACACTCAGCAGTCGTCAGCCAACTGTAACTTACACCTCTTAGAATCAATTATGTCATTTATGCTACAAGGATTGTCAGTCTCCAGTACTGTGCAGCCAATAAACCTGCCATCACTAAATGAACAGGCACTGAATAACTGAACAGACCTGTCACACACCCCGGGTCACTTGAAGGACTTTAATCTAGTTTGTGACTGCAGGTCCCAAATATCTATACACTATGGCTGCTTCTTTTCATCTCACAATGGCTTCAGATGTGAGATGATGGTAGCATTGCACATCCCAGCAGATTGTTCCACTTTTTTCTCCCTCCAACAATGCCAGATCTATACACTAGGAGCAGATTTAAAAAGATTTTGCATCGATGTTTCATCACTTTTGTGGCCCAGGCGCAAAATCATTTTTGATATTTACTAAGCCATACAAAGTCATCGTGCATGGCTTTGCATAGTTTAGCAAATACAAACTAATGCAAGGCAGCGGGAATCATTGACTTATGTTGGGAACTCATTACGTGGGTGGAGCATGGATTTTAGCGTATTCCCATATTTACTAAAGTTAATAAACCTGGGAAAATACTACGCCTTCCCCAGTGAGGCAGAACAAGGATAAGTATCTTTAATTCTCCATGTTACTTACTCATTCTATGTGTGCTGCATTGTGCAGCATACATGGATGGAGGAATAAGCCTCTAAGGGTTGTTTTTGTGTAGGAAATTGTCCATTCCTCCACAAAAACAATCCTGTCTGTAACAGAGGCACCCTTGTACCATGTTAAGTTAAGTTAAGTTAAGTTGCCAGCTAAGCAGACTATAATTATAAGAAATGCTGTATTGGGATCAGGAGAGCTGTTCCCAGCTGCCAGCTTACTGAAAAACCATACACTGCACATTTGTGTCTCTCACATCTCATCATCCTCCACAATGCACGTGCTGCACCTCATAACACTATAACCGCATTTCGGTGATCATCACTCACAACATGGAAACACTTCACACACTGGATCACAAAACAAAGACATTGCTTTTGTAACCACACACTATCCTATACTGCGTAGTTTGCTGTCAATGTTATTAAGTGCTTCAGTGCCTTCATAGGGGTAGGAAGTGCTATAAAATTGTAAATACAATATATATAATTTCTGCATCACCAAGATTTGTTTTGATCCAGTTAAAATCTTTCATTTCATTACACTTCAGAATTTTAAAAGAAAATGTGCTTCATTTGTGCTTCCATAATTGCCAGTATATCATGATGAAATATTTACTCAGTTCATTTACAGGTATTTAATTATTTGTGAATTAGTAACACATTGCTGTCCTACAGCATTTATTTTTTAACTCCCTGTACACAAGGTCAATGGATTTATCTGATCCTGCGGCTTGGGAATTGTGCGATTCTGTGGTTGTGGCGTTTCCCGCATAAATATGAATTTACCACATTTGCCAAATATTCCACCATGTACATAATCTGCAGATTAAAAAAAAAAAAAGATTTAGTTTCTAGCTCAAACTGATCAAAATTACTATAAATGCTGCAACACGTTCTGCCATTCATCGCAAGGTCCCCTGCGGTTACATACAGCTGTATTTGGATGTGGAACTGGTACTAATGAAGTGAAACCTTTGCCCATACAGTGTTAACATTTGCAAAAATTACAAAATAATGAAATGAAATTATTAGAAAATATGCTGCAATAAGACACGTAATTTGCGTTTTCTTGCCACATAATTTAGTCAACATTGCCGCAGGATTTAGGCCTCCCCTGCCCCTAATCCCAATGGCCCTGTCTGTACCACAGAGATTGTCACATAGTTCACTTTACAAAATCTTCTTACTTTGCAGTCAAAAGAAGACAAGTAAATAACATTCTCCACATTAGAAGAATAAGCAACAGTTTTTTAGAAGACATTGCCTGACATTTACCCTGTTTTGCAACGCGCAGCAAATGCAACAACATACAAACAACACTTAAAGGCATTTTTATTGCTCTATCACCGTCTGAACTCCTGCACCTCTAGATTGTGCCAGGTTCCTCGCTCATTTGGGGGGGCAAAACTCACTATGGGCTGGCCCGACCCTCAAATGTCCCCCCGTGGCTACAGCCCTGCATAAATGACTCCACGTGACCAAGCCAGATGAAGAACCCTCATCAGGGCAGCTGCATCTGATACAACAATTTTCCCCCTTGAGACCAAATCTATGCAGGGAGACAGTGTGTGTAATATTCTTGTTGCAGCATTTCATGCAGTGTATGATACAGAGCCAACTACTTGAGGATATCATACCGGTCTGCCGGCAAGTATACAACCAAACGTCATCAATAATCTGCCACCACAACTCCTATTCACAGTCTGTTTGTGGCACCCAGTGAGGAACCACCCACCCCGACAGGCAGTGCATTATATTGTGATTGAGGGCCTAATTGATATTTCAGCAGATGAGTTCCTCTGTCACAACAGTGACGGATATCCTGTCCGCAGAAATATAAATTCCATTATATCCTATGGGATTGTTTAGTAGAGTCTGCTGTCATTAGGTGCTCCAGAGCATCTGGCTCGGCAGGGAATTGCGGAAGGAATAGTTTACAGCTGCTACATAGCCTGTACTAGCCAACTGGAGAACTAAGGAAACCCCCCTGTATTCCACAAGCGTGAAATAGCACCTGTTTCTATATAGATGCCCCCCAGGTAAGCAGGCCTCTAGTGTTGAATTTCAGTCAAGTGGCAAAGAGTGGCAAAAGGGGATGACACTCCAGCGGCATACTAGCCGAGAATAAATAGTTGGGGCTCATTTTCTTACTTAATGTGTCCCAGTTGTGTATTCTACTGCGGGGACATCTGTCTGCTTGAGGGATAGAAACCATACTGTCCACTTCAATTGCCAGGTGAGGCAGAAATGGAATGAGGCTTGTACCAGTAATGGGCAAAGTGTGCCTGTGTACAAAGACAGTTAAGTTCGAGATCTGGTGCCCAGACTCTCCCTTACTGAAGGGAAGCATAAGAGTCTACCAGTCAGCTTTGGGCTGCTTTACTTCCTATGTCAATCTGATCATCTGCAGAGTGGAGAAAAATACACTATTAAGTGGCAGTGGTACAAGAACAGATACAACATCTGAGGTAGTACCACCATTTCAATGAGACCCAAATGGCTGGACTACGAAAGGGGGAGAGATATCTGTTCTGTAAAGCGATCAACGATGACCCAATTGTTTTCACTGATCACTCCGTCCAGGTCCCTATGCACCAGTATCCCCAGGTACTTTTTTTTTTTTTTTTTAAATCTCTTTATTGAATTTTACAGTAAACAGCTCTTACATTGATTTAATAAACAGTGTTATTTATAACAGTTATGAGATTCTTTTATCATTATTTTGCTTCTGATCATTTTATACATTTAGTTTTACATGTTTTATAGTTGGAATCTTTATTGCATTTGGTTAAAGGAGCACTGTAGAAGTAATGAGAAAACTGGAAATTGGAAAACAAAAGAGAAAGAAACCGGAATGGGGCTGAGAGAACAAAGCTATATATAATGGGTTGGGGGGGGGGTGGGAAAGATGCTGGCGGTGGAGATGCATTGGTGGGGGGATTTGACGGTTTCTTTGTGGGTGTTTGTTGGAGCGGCGGTACCCGTGTGGGACTTGGGGGGTTCTGTATTGAAGTCTTGTATGTTACCTTTTGAGGAGTATTGCGGGTACCTGTATAGGGTTTACAGTTGTGGTGTCTTGTTACTGTAGTCAATTGCTGTTAGCTTGTGTCAATGTTCTAAGGCGGGCGGGTGTCGTCTTTTTCGAGTAGCTGCTCTAGGACGGTGTCCCATATCTCTGCATTTTTAACCACTATCCCGATATCTTTAAATGAGTCCAATACATGTTTTTCTGCATTGGCCCAGTGTATTAGGTCTTTATGCCATCTGTTTATATCTGGGGTGCCAGGGGACTTCCATTGTGTTGCGATGAGACGTTTAAAGATGATAAACGCTAGGTCTGCAGATCTATGTTTTTGTTTGTCTTTTTTGCGTCTGTGACGTATGTCCAGTATGCAGGATTCGGGTGCAGGATTCAGCTTTAGACCCGTCCATTTGTTTGTCTGTTGTGTGACGGTGTGCCATGTGCGAAGTAGTGGTGGGCAGTTCCAGGTCATGTGACAAAAATCTGCTTCCATGGTTCCGCATCGTGGACATTCAGACACTGCTTGTGGAAACATGCGTTTTATGCGAAGTGGGGTTAAATATGTCTGGTGTAAATAATTAAGTTGGGTGTATCTGAAGCGGGCGTTGCGGGAAATTTCCCGCATGGTTGTTAGGGCCATGGTCCATTGTTGCTCTGTGAGAGGTGTTTGCAGGGCCTTATCCCAGTGTGATTTAGCTTGTGTTTGTGTTTTTGCGGGGTAGGCTTGTAGTATTTGGTATATTTGAGATATACTTGGTTTCGTGTTAATATCTGCTAGTAGTTCATGTAAAGTGGGGGCTGTTGGTGGTTCTGAGTTGCCTTGGCCCCATACTTTGCGTATCAGTCCTTTGAGTGCCCCGTATGTTATGAATTCCCCTGGTCCTAGGTTATATGCCTCTGTCAGTTTTGTGCATGTTATGTATTGCTCGTCTACATATAGGTCGCCGATCTGCTGTGTCTTTTGCTATCCATGTCGTTAGATGCAGTGTGTCGTGTAGTTTATTTATCCCTGGTATGGCTAGTAGGAGAATCTTTGGTGAGTATAATGGTACGCGGGTTCCCCGAGATACATATCGGTTCCAGGTACGTTTGGCAACTGTCATTAGTGCATTTTTATGATGTGAGGTGTGTGTCCCTCCTATGAGCCAATCTAGTATCTTTGTTCTCCCTAATTGTGTTCTCACTTTGTGCCCCTCTGAGCTTGGGGGGTCTTGTAGCCAAGTCATGATCCAATGCAACTGTGCTGCTGCATAATAATGCTCGAGGTAAGGTACCCCCATTCCCCCCTTTTCCATTGGGAGGTAAAGTTTATCAATAGCCACCCTTCT
Organism: Pleurodeles waltl; assembly: GCF_031143425.1. Lineage (NCBI taxonomy): Eukaryota > Metazoa > Chordata > Amphibia > Caudata > Salamandridae > Pleurodeles > Pleurodeles waltl. Next base: position 315,008,762 of record NC_090442.1, on the reverse strand, counting down.
ACGACCATTCGCCCATATCAGTTCAATCAATAATTTGGTTAATTGTGCAAAGAGTGTTTTTGGTAGTATTAGTGGTAGTGCTGTGAAGTAATAGAGTAGTCGAGGTAGCACTATCATTTTGGCCAGAGCCACTCTTCCCATAGGTGAGAGGGGTAGTGAGCACCAAAAGGGTATTGAGCTTTTAATTGATCTAATGGCTCTGTCCAGGTTGCCTTCCTTTAGATCTGTAGCACTATGATAAATATGGACTCCTAAATATTTAAAAGTGGAATGTTCCCACTGTAGGGCATCTTCGGTTGACGTTTCGACGTGCGGTGTTGGGGACGGACACATAGGGAATATGCATGATTTGGACCAGTTGACACGCAGGCCCGATAGGTCTCTGAATGTGTTAAGTAATTGTAATATATGTGGGAGGGATTCTGTGTGGTTGCGCAGGTATATTAGTGCATCATCTGCATATAATGATAATATGCGGAATTCTTCGCCATCTGGGATACCCCATTCTACTGTTTCATTGCGTAGTCTTGCCGCAAGTGGTTCTATTGCGAGGGCAAATAATAGTGGTGATAGCGGGCAACCTTGACGCGTTCCTCTCCCTATGTCAAATTTCTCTGAGATGATTGCGCCGGTTTTAATCCGTGCTTTGGGATTTGTGTATATTATGGATATCCAGCGTGTAAAGCCAGCGCCGAATCCCATTTTTTGTAACGTTGTCATCAGAAATGGCCAGCCCAGAGTGTCAAAGGCTTTTTCCACATCCAGTGACACCGCCACACTGGAGTGATCCTGTTCCGGAGTCATGGACATGATGCGTATTAAGTTTCTTATAGTAATAGAGGTATTACGCCCTGGTATAAAGCCAGATTGATCTGGGTGTGTCAGGGTAGTCATTAGTGGCAGGAGGTGATTGGCTAGGATTTTCCCCAGTAATTTATAATCTGAATTTAATAGAGATAAGGGTCTGTATGCGCGGACGTTTAAAGGGTCTCGACCTTTTTTATGTAGGACTACAATTGTCGCTTCCCTTTGTGTTTCTGTGAGTTGTCCTCTTTCATATGCTTCTTGTAGCATAGTTTGGAATGATGTGATTATCTGTGGTGTGAAAGTTTGGTAGTATTCGATGGGAAGTCCATCCGTCCCTAGAGTCTTATTGTGTGCCAACTGTTTTAATGCTTGTAGTATCTCTTCACTTTCGATTGGTCTATCAAGGTTAATTATTTGTTCTACATTTAAACTCTTCAATGGGGCTTGCTGAAAGAACTTTGCTAGTTGTGTCGTATGTGGGGGAGGTTCAGTTGCGTACAGTGTACTGTAGTATTGTTTGAATGTATCATTGATCTCTTGTTGTGTATTTACCATTGCGCCTGTATCTTGGCGTATAGCGTTTATGGGTGTGACTTTCTGCGTCCCTTTTGCTAGCCACGCTAGTAGCCTGCTAGAACGGTCGCCTTCGGCGTGTAGACGTGCTATGTAGTGTTTGTGGTCAAATTTACGCAAGCGTGTCTCGGTTTCATTCCATTGATTTTTTAGGTTAGTTAATTCGATATTGTTGCCTCTCCCCAAAGCCAACTCACATTCTGTGTTGCAAATTTTACTTTCTGTTTTGTGTAGTTCTGCACTTAATGCTCGGCGGACCCCGCCTGCCGTTGCTATGCACATGCCTCTCATAACTACCTTGTGTCCGTCTCATTCTATAGCACGTGATGTTGTTGTCTTTGTGTTAATTGCAAAGTACGTTTCTATTTCTTCTGCTATTTTAGCACGGAAAGGGGGATCACGTAATAGGGTGGGTTGTAGGCGCCATGTTGGTATGCATGTTGATTGTCTGCCCCATTTTAATGTTACGAGTAACGGGCAGTGGTCTGATAGAGTTTTGGCCAGGTATGTTGCGTTATGTATCATATGTGCTAGCCCGTTAGTGCATAATAATAAGTCTATTCTCGTATGGAGATGGTGTACTGGTGAGTAGAAAGAGTATTCTCTATCTGTGGGGTGTAAACGCCGCCATATATCTTGTAGTTCTCTTTCTTGTATCCATTTATTAAATGCACAGGACAATGTCTTGCTCTGGGTGTCTCTCGTTGGGGGGTGTGATCTATCTAATGACGTCTCAATTACGCTATTAAAGTCACCCCCCCATATAGTGGGTATGGTCGGGTCATATGGGATTTGTGTGGTGATGGTACGGAGGAATTCTCCCTGTCCTGTGTTGGGTGCGTGTAGTCCAATTATCTTTAGTTGCTTTCCGTCTAACTCTCCATCCAGGCTAGTGTATCTTCCATTCTTGTCTGTATGTACGTTTTTGATTGTGTACGGTACACCCGGGGCTATCCATATTAATACTCCCTTCGCATATGTTGAGGTTTTGGTTCCGTGTGTTATTCCCGACCAGTTTTTGTCTATGTCACACAGTTCGTGCGCTGTGGCATGCGTCTCTTGTAGGATGAACGAGTTACTTACCTTCGGTAACGACTTTTCTGGTGGATACATTAGCTACCTGTGGATTCCTCACCTAATGAATACTCCCATTGCGCCAGCATTCAACGGAAATCTTCTTCCTAGCTTCTGCACATCGACGAGGACGTCACAATTGCCCACGCGACGCTGTCTGATGTCATACAGGCAATAAGAGGTCCTCGCCGACGTGCCGACATCAGTACCAACATTTTTTACGTGCCTGAGAATAAAAGGCCATTGAGATGAAAGAACAAATTGCAAAATTTAATGATATTCCAAATAATTACATCATTGCAATACCTCAATCCTTCTTCTTTTTTTTTTTTTTTTTTTTTTTAAAACAAATAAACAAGTATATGAACAATATATATCAATATGAATATATATATACAGAATATATACAAGTCCTCAAACCAAGAGGAGTACACTCAAGAATTACTTGGCTAGACCAGACAGGCAACAGGGAGGCGGGTGGGACCGTGAGGAATCCACAGGTAGCTAATGTATCCACCAGAAAAGTCATTACCGAAGGTAAGTAATTCGTTCTTCTGATGGATACAACTACCTGTGGATTCCTCACCTAATGAATAGAGTCCCAAAGCAGTACCGCACTCGGTGGAGGGTGCCTGAATGGTCAAACCAAGAAATACTGCAGCACCGACCGTGCAAAATGGCCGTCCCTTCTGACCTCAGAGTCCAAACGAACGAGTTACTTACCTTCGGTAACGACTTTTCTGGTGGATACATTAGCTACCTGTGGATTCCTCACCTAATGAATACTCCCATGGCGCCAGCATTCGACGGAAATCTTCTTACTAGTCTCTGCACGTCGACGAGGACGTCACTCTAGCCCACGCAACGCCGTCTGACGTCATACAGGCAATAAGAGGTCCTCGACGACGTGCGGACGTCAGTACCAATCATTTTTTACGTGCATGAGAACAACCAGGCAATGCAATGAAAGAGCAAGGCAACATCCCATTACATTGTAAAAATACACAACATTGCATGAATAACTGTAAATCTTTTATATATATATATAACTCTCTCTTTTTAAAATATATATCTACACATCAAGTATATACACAAAGATATATACATATATACATATAATATATACAACATCTATTGCACCCTCAAAGACCAAGAGGAGCGTACTCAAGGATTACTTGGCAAGACCAGAAAGGCAACGGGGAGGCGGGTGGGACCGTGAGGAATCCACAGGTAGCTAATGTATCCACCAGAAAAGTCGTTACCGAAGGTAAGTAACTCGTTCTTCTGATGGATACAACTACCTGTGGATTCCTCACCTAATGAATAGAGTCCCAAAGCAGTACCACGCCCGGCGGTGGGTGCCTAAATGGTCAAACCAAGAAATCCTGCAGCACTGACCGTGCAAAATGGCCGTCCCTTCTAACCTCAGAATCCAAACAGTAATGTTTTGCAAAAGTGTGAAGGGACGACCAAGTTGCGGCCTTGCAGATGTCGACCACAGGAACACCTCTGGCCAAGGCCGAAGTGGCCGACTTAGCTCTGGTGGAATGAGCTCTAATGCCCTCAGGAGGATCCTTCTTTGCCAAAGAGTAACAGATTTTAATGCAAAGAACAACCCACCTGGATAGTGTTCTCTTGTGGACTGCCTTTCCTCTCCTCTTGCCCACGTATCCAATAAACAGCTGATCCTCCAGCCTGAAATCCTTTGTTCTATCAATAAAGAAGCTCAACGCCCTCTTTGGGTCCAGACGGTGCAGTCTTTCTTCCTCTTTGGAAGGATGAGGCGGAGGATAGAACGTGGACAAAGTAATTGCCTGAGCCAAATGGAAGGGTGAAACAACCTTCGGGAGGAAAGCAGCCTTGGTCCTCAACACCACCTTATCCCCATAAAAAGTTGTATAAGGGGGCTTTACTGATAAGGCCTGCAACTCACTCACTCTCCTTGCTGATGTTATAGCTATCAGGAAGACTGTTTTTAAAACCAAATACCTTAAGGGGCAAGAATGCATAGGTTCAAAAGGGGACCCCATAAGGAAAGTCAGGACCAACGACAAATCCCATTGCGGCATAACGAATGGCTTTGGAGGATATTTATTTAGAAGACCTTTCAAGAATCTGATAACAATAGGGGATTTAAATAAAGATGGTTGGTCTGGAAGACATATGAAGGCTGACAAGGCCGATAAATAACCCTTAATGGTAGCCACTGCACAACCTTTCTGCGCTAGAGACAGAGCAAAAGACAAAACGTCCGATAGATGAGCATGCAAAGGATCAATCTGCCTCTCTCCACACCACGCAACAAATTTAGACCATCTATTAGCGTAGATAGATTTAGTGGAGTGTCGCCTGGCCGCTAATATAACATCCACTACCTCAGGTGGGAGAGAGAAGGAACTCAGGTTGCCCCGTTCAATCTCCAGACATGTAGGTGCAGACTCTGGAGGTTGGGGTGTAGAACCTGCCCCTGCGACTGCGAGAGGAGGTCTGCCCTGAAAGGGAGACGGAGCGGAGGGCACATTGAGAGTTGGAGAAGGTCGGAGTACCATACCCTCCTTGGCCAATCCGGAGCTATTAGGATGACTAGAGCCCGGTCCTGGCGAATCTTCCTCAATACTCGAGGAATCAAGGGTATGGGAGGAAACGCGTAAAGCAACTGGCCGCACCAGGTTATTTGAAACGCGTCCCCCTACGCTCCCTGCATCGGATACTGGAGGCTGCAGAATAACGGACAATGCGCGTTCTCTCGAGTGGCAAACAGATCTATCCGAGGAAACCCCCACATCTAGAAGATTAGCCGGACTTGATCTGGATGGAGACACCACTCGTGATCGGCCGAGAAATGGCGACTGAGACTGTCCGCGCGTACGTTCAAGACTCCGGCCAGATGATTTGCTACCAAGCAAATCTGATGGTCCTTTGCCCAGGACCATAGCCGAAGAGGTTCTCTGCAGAGAAGGTACGACCCTACTCCTCTCTGTTTGTTTATATACCACATCGCGGTAGTATTGTCCGTCAGGACCTGAACCGACTGACCGCGAAGGGATGGGAGGAAGGCCTTGAGAGCCAGACGTACAGCACGTAACTCCAACAGATTGATATGAAACAACTGTTCTACTGGAGACCAAAGACCTTTGATTTCCAGGTCCCCCAGATGAGCTCCCCACCTTAGAGTGGAAGCATCCGTTATTACTGTGGCCACTGGTGGAGCTTGCGAGAACGGCCTTCCTCGGGAAAGATTGCCGTCCGCAATCCACCACTTCAAATCCGTGGCAGCATCTCTGGAGATCGTCACCAAGCCTTCGAGATCTCCTTTGTGTTGAGACCACTGCCTTCGGAGACACCACTGAAGAGCCCTCATGTGCCAGCGAGCATGCGTGACCAACAGTATGCAGGAAGCAAACAGACCGAGCAGACGTAGGACCTTGAGGACTGGAATGACCGCTCCACTTTGAAACATTGGAACCAACACCTAAATGTCCTGAATCCGCTGAGGCAGAGGAAAGGCTCGATTCAATGTTGTATCCAGTACTGCCCCTATGAACAGGAGGCGCTGAGAGGCCTCTAGGTGAGATTTGGGCACGTTCACCGAAAAACCCAGGTCGAACAACAACTGGGTTGTCGACTGCAGGTGATGAAACACGAGCTCCGGAGTCTTGGCTTTGATCAAACAGTCGTCCAGATAAGGAAACACTGCTATCCCCTTCCTTCTGAGCTCCGCTGCAACCACCAACATCACCTTCGTGAAGACAGGACGGTGCTGAAGTAAGACCAAACAGGAGGACCGCAAACTGATAGTGCTGCGACCCCACCACAAACCGGAGATACTTCCTGTGCGACTTGAGTATCGTGATATGAAAGTAAGCATCCTGCAAGTCGACAGACACCAACCAATCTCCATTGTTCAGTGCCAAAAGCACCTGAGCTAGGGTCAGCATCTTGAACTTTTCCTGTTTGAGGAACCAATTCAAGATCCTTAGGTCCAGAAATTGGTCTCAACCGACCATCCTTCTTGGGAATCAGGAAGTACCTCGAGTAACAACCTTGACCCCTTTCCTGCTCTGGGACCAACTCCACCGCGCCCTTTGAAAGGAGGACTTGAACCTCCTGTTCTAACAACAGGAGGTGTTCTTCTGAACAATAAGATGGGCGGGGCGGGATGGGGGGCGGAAACTCCAGAAAAGGTAGGGTATAGCCTTTTCTCACAATGCTGGTAATCCAGGAGTCTGATGTTATGACCTCCCACTTATGGAGAAAATTCAGTAACCTCCCCCATACAGGAGTGGAGTGAGTGGGAATTGGTGGAAGCCTAAGGCTGCTTCCCCTGCTGCACCCCTCCAGAGGAAGAGGAAGAGGCAGAGTGCTGCTGAGTGGCTCCCCTGGTACGGACTCTACCCCTCCCTCTGAAAGATCTATAGGAGAGAGCAGAGGTGGGTGGCTGGAATTTCCCTCGAAAGGAGGAGGAGGAGGAACCACAACCAAATCCTCGAAACCTCCTAAAAAATCTGGAGGAAGTAGAAGAAGTGGCTTGCAAACCCAGCGACTTGGCCGTGGCCCTACTCTCTTTGAACCTTTCTAAGGCTGAATCCGCCTTGGCACCAAACAGCTTGTCACCATCAAAAGGAAGGCCCAATAGGGTCGACTGCACATCAGAGGAAAATCCAGAGTTACGAAGCCAGGCCTGCCTCCTCGTAACTACAGCAGTGCCCATTGCTCTAGCAACCGGGGTTGCAGCTGCCTGAGCGTCAGAGACCAGGCTCAATAATTCCTGAGGAACCTCCGTGTGCGTTGATTTAATCTCATCCATCAAGGCATAAATGTATCTTCCTAAAATGCATGTGGCATTGGTGGACTTCAACGCCATGCTACATGACGAGAACACCTTTTTGGATGACATGTCCATCTTCTTGGAGTCTCTATCCGAGGGTACAGCCGGAAAGGATCCAGGAGCAGATCTTGCAGAGCACGAAGCCTGGACCACCAGGCTTTCAGGTGTTGGATGCCTGGAAAGAAAACCTGGGTCAGCCGGTGCAACCCGATACCTCCGAGCCACAGATCTATTGACGGCTGAAGAAGACACTGGCTTCTTCCAGACTTCCATAATGGGGTCCAGCAGCGCTTCATTGAAAGGCAAAAGTGGCTCTGCAGATATAGAGACAGAGTGCAACACTTCCGTCAAGATGTTCTGCTTGGCCTCAGTCACTGGCAAAGGGAGGTCCAGAAAGTCAGCTGCATTTCTGATGACAGAATGAAAAGTGTCCGCCTCCTCTGTGTACTCCCCAGGTGATGACAAGTCCCATTCAGGGGAGGTATCTAGACCACTAGCAGTGTCAAGTCCAAGGAGACCCTCACGAGAGTCCTCGATCTCCCCTTCCTCCAAGGCTTGTCTCTGGTATTCCTGCTCTTCAAGGAGGCGGAGAGCAAGCCTCCTCGAGTGCAGCCTCTCCTCTATCCTCGGCGTCAACATGGTCTCAGCGGACATCGAAGAATGACGCCGATCCTCGGATCCGTCAGACGCCGGGTCTACAGGCACCATAGGTCTATTCGGCGCCGAACGAGGAGCCGGACGGTGTGAAAACTGCCTCGGAGTCGCAGGAGGTCTAGACGGCGTCACTGGCTGAGACATCGAAGCCGCAGGAGCCGAAGCCGTAGGAGCCGAAGTCTCAGAAGCCGAAGCCACCGGAGCCGATACTGGCACCGAGCCCACGTTCCCCAGGGGGAGAAAGGGCATAAAAAGGGTGCCGGTCGAAGTGGAGCCGGAGCACCCATGTTGAAGGCCAAAGGGCCCGAAGGACCAGCCGGTCGACCACCTGGAGCCATCTGTTGGAAGATGGAAAACATTGCATTCAGGAATGCAGTACTATCAGCTCCAGGGGCCGGGAAAGCCGGGTACTGGGGTGCCTGGTTCGAAGGCGACACCGACGCCGGTCTCGAGGTCTGCAAAGACGGAGAGAACATCTGAGGCTGTGGAACCTCGAACACTGAAGGAGGATGGCCCGATGAAATGGGCGAAATCGGTGAAGCCGGAGATGGCTGGGGAGTGACAGTGGGACTGACTTCCCAAGTCTTCCGACGTCGAGTTGATGGAGACCTCGAACGAGACCTCTCCCTACTCGACCGGCGCCGTGATTCTCGACGACGACGGGAGTCCCGATGACGCCGATGAGACTTCGGTGACGACGAATTTCGGTGATGTCTCTTCTCCTTCTTTTTCGATTTCGCTAGAAAAAGCTTGGCCTCACGCTCTTTCAGGGCCTTAGGATTCATATGTTGACAAGAATCGCACTAATCAACATCATGGTCGGAACTAAGACACCACAAGCAGTCAGAATGTGGGTCCGTTACCGACATTTTGCCCCAACACTCACGGCAGGGTTTGAATCCTGACTTTCTTTGCGACATTGTAATGTCCCAAAGTAAAAATAGCCAAAAAACACACTGTAACTGTCGATACAGCAACAGTAGCTCCCTCGAAGATAACCGTTTCGAATGGCACGGAAAAAAGGGAACTGACGTCGGCACTCTTATTGCCTGTATGACGTCAGACGGCGTCGCGTGGGCAATTGTGACGTCCTCGTCGACGTGCAGAAGCTAGGAAGAAGATTTCCGTCTAATGCTGGCGCAATGGGAGTATTCATTAGGTGAGGAATCCACAGGTAGTTGTATCCATCAGAAAGCTATGTGTATTTTGTGTCGTTTAAGGTATGAATGTATCTTACGTCTTTTGGTCATATTTGCCAGTCCCCTAACGTTCCAGGTTACTATATTATATGCCGTCATTTTGTGTGGATTGCTTGGTATAGTGTGTCTCTTGTGTCCTGAGTCCCATACCATTACGCACGTCACGCCCCGAATCTCCTTTGTGTGGGATATTAAGCATCTTGTAGGAGAGAATGAAAGTAAAATAGAAAGTAAAACTTACATTGGTTAATCTAACTGGGGGCTGCAAGGCACAACTGGTGCAACTGTTTACATTAGTTTCTGCAAGGTCCATTCGGTAACCCATTGGGTTGGGGGGGGGTGTTGTTATATTTTCCGGAGTGTCTCCGAATTCCAGCCCGGTTGTTTGTACTTGCATCCCTTCTCGTGTTCCATTTTGTGCCAGGTATGGTTGTTGCTCGCGTGTAGTGCCTGGTTAGGTTTCTGCATGTTTCTTGGGTTTCCCCCCCCCCTTTTTTTTTTTTTTTTTTTTTTTTGTTGTTGTTCCAGGTTTATGTTTGGGGAAGAAGTTCTGTGATATTTTAGTTGTTCTGTTTTTGTTACTTGTGTTCGTGAGTACACATAAAGGAAGTCCTGCTATTTCAGAATTAAAGGTCATCCGCCAAACGTGGGGTAAACGTTGGCCCTGTGGTGAGTGCCGACGTGATTAGACCTTGTTGACTGTTCATTGAGTCGGAGTCTGAATTGTTTGTATCTTGGTTGGGTCGAGGCTGTATGGATGAAAACCTGTTCGCCAGTTTTAAGACTTGGAGATGTTCCGCCTCTACTTGCGATTTCGTTGGACCCGATACAGTCTTGCGTGTTGATTTTTCCTTGCGGCGTGGTTGTGGAGTCAGCCACTCTTTTTGTGTTCGGGTCTCGGCTGTAGGGTCTATCAGGCCTTTCGCGTGTATCCAGGTCCATGCATCTTCTGATGTTGGGAATATGTGTGGCCTTTCGCCGTCCACTACCCGCAGTTTAGCTGGGTACATCAAGGAGTATGACATAGTTTTTACCTCTCAGTATTTGTTTTGTTGTGTTGAAAGTGGCACGTTTGCGTTGGACTTCAGCTGTATAGTCTGGGTAGGCCGTGATTTTTGTATTCTCTATGTCAATTGGGCCTGTTGTGCGGAAGTTTCTTAGTATCTGGTCCCTGTCTCTGTAGTTAAGAAGTCTCGCGATTAGCGGTCTTGGTGGGGCTCCCGGGCGGGGAGGACCCCCTGGAACTCGATGTGCACGTTCCACTATTAATAGCGGTGGAGGGTCGTTTGTAAATATGTTTTCACTAAGCCAGCACTCCAGAAATAGTTCTGCATTTGGGAGTTCGATCTTCTCCGGAAAACCGAGGAATCTCACATTATTGCGGCGAGATCGTCCTTCCGCCTCGTCAGCCCGCTTGTTTAGGCGTAGTATTTCAGTTTCCTGTTGTTGAAGCCGGTGTTTTAGGTCTGCTATGTCTGGTTGCGCCGATTTAAGGGTTATTTCAGTTGTTGCAACCCCTTCTGCGAGTTTCTGTTGTTCCATTCGAAGCGTGTTAACTTCGGCCACTACAGTGTCTATTTTTCCTTCTAACGATGTTTTGGTGTCGAGTATTGCTTGGAGTACCTTTTCCATTTGCACGGAGTGAGCGGCTAGGGTGTCCGTCACTTTATGTAGGACATTTGGGTGAGGTTCTGCGTCCATTTCTGAGGCTGGTGAGGGTCCAGTTTCAGTTATGTTTTTTGTGTTTTCGTATCAAATTCTAAGTTTATGCAGTTTGTCTACCGCAATAGCAACTCGTTACGTAACCGTTGAGCAACAGCGTCATTCCGTCCCGAAGCCCTGATTTTGTAGATGTATCTGCACGTGTGTTTGGTGATATGTCGCGGTTAAGGGCTAAATGAGGTTGAGATCCTTGTTATTTTGCGTGTATGTGCAGTGATCACTTTGTGAGTCGCTTAGTTCCTTATTCAGCCGTGTCTCCCTGTGATATCCAGATTGCGCCCTCCAACTTCTTTCGCAGTAGTGAGTTTCTCTGTGCAAGTTGTAGAGGAACTATGGAAATGTTCAACTGTAGTGGAGCGGCGCCGCGCCGCGCCGCGGGCCCCGTCTGATTTGTCGGGTTGAATTAAGCGTCGGTGCTTGTTGCGCCCGTCCACAGATGTCGGTGTCATCTACGGGTCTTAGCGCGCCCAGCGGCCGGCTCTCGATCTCACATCCAACATTTCTCTAGGCCCTTTGCTCCGTCCCACCCCGCTGATCCCGTCGAGGCTGGAGCGAACCTGAGTCCGCGTCGCCAGGTGGTTCCGCCAGCTCTGCAAGTGGTTTAGGCGTGGGTAGCAGCGTTAGCAGCGGCGCAAGTCAGAGCCCCGATATACGTCCCGGGGTCGCGCGCTCCTCACCTCTGTCTCACTCAGCTCCGCCGGTCAGGTTTCTCCTGGATTCGGGTAGGCCTGCGCACGGGCGCCGCCCCGGCTCCTTCGCGGGTCATCCGGTTCGTACTCGCTGCGTCGTGGGCTTCCGTTGTTCGGTTTTCCTTATTGTGTTATCCTTCTTGCACTCATATTCAGTAGTTTTCATGTGCAATATCTGGGATTTTGGTGCTTTGTCAGGATCTTTTTGACGGCTGTGGACAGAGCTCACTTTAGAGCGTCCTTTCACGGCGCCATCTTGACCACGCCCCCTATCCCCAGGTACTTAAGAGAGCTGTCAAACCATTACATACAAGAATTCAGGCGTGAAGCATGGTGTGCTGGGAGTGAGGGGCAGGATCTGAGAATAATCCCTGTTGATGGAAACTCCCGAGAGTAGGCCAAAGCAAAGATATTCTTGTATGTTTTTGTTAAGGGTTAGCTGTGGATCTCTCATATATAGGGTCATCCACATAGACGGAAATCAGAATAGGCCAACTCATGTATTGCAAATAGTAGGGAGTAGGGCTGCCAAATCCTTGCAGCCAGCAGATCCATGGTGAGATCAGAGAGAAGAGGAGAGAGTAGACTCCCCTGACTCATACCCTTGGAAATTGCAATAGGCATGGAATATAGCTATTGTATCCAACGCAAAAAGCTCTGTGGTATGACCATCCTTCCCAATATTGCAAAACGGTAATCCCAGTCAAGAGAGTCGAACACTTTGGATGCATCTACAAAAATGGCTGCAGTGTGCTAATCTGGATCTATATCCTGCAAAATAGTGAAAAGGATGAGCAAACGATGCACAGTAAAGTGTCTTATGACAAATCCAGACTGATTAGGTCACACAAGTTCAGGCAGGAGAATATTAAGTTGATTAGCCACAAGTTTAGCTAAAATTTTCATGTCACAATTTATAAGCGAAAGGGCTGATAAGAGTCATATTTGTATGCTGGGTTTTCATGTTTGATCACCATAATGATCGCCGTCTACCACATAGAAGAGTCTCCCACTCCCACATTTCCTTAAATACCACAAGTAGCTTGAGAACAAGAAGATGGATATACTGTTTGCAAAATTTGGTAGCCTGAGCGTCCCATCCAGGTGCTTTCCCAGTAGGGTGTGCACCAACCACCACTCTCAACTCCTCCTCAAGGAATGGTTGCAGCAGGAATTAACATCCTTCATCATTTAGCCATCCCAATGCTGTGTCCTCCAAGCAGATGCCCAGCGGATCTGACCCATGTAATGGCACCAAGATTTTGAAAGAACTGCAGGAACACCACCAGCATCTTCGCAGTATCACTCTGCAGCTGCCCTGCCCTGCCCCCTCTTTCACCTCCACAATACAATCAGCAGCCCAATGCCACAGTATACTAGCCACTAAGGATCGACAGGGTCTCTCCCTCTCGCCATACTCCCACACCCCGGCATGTCTACCTTGAAATTTACATTCCTTCGCTGGAACATCATTATACTCCTTAAGTCGAAACAAAGATGCGCCGGGGTAGGCGCATCTGGCCCAGCCGCCAGTCTGCTCTCCGTCTCCTTCAACAAGGAAAGACTGCAACACACTGCCACACTTAGAGATGCGCTTGGCCTTTATAGTGGCCTTAAAAACTTCCCTTGGAATTGGTGTGCCTTTATTAAATTCAACATATTCCACAATCTCTTTGTGAAGGTCGTCTGCAAATACACTGTCTAGCATAGCCTCTGGCAGCAACCTCCAGGCAAAGCCTGATCTTGGTGCCATGAGATAACCATGACCGTGGGTAACAGGGCACGATCAGAAATGGTATGGGTCAGATGCATAACCTTGCACATCCAGAGTGCCACATCCTTCGAGAGTAGCCAATAATCAAGTCTTGACTCCCTGCATGCACATGTGAGTTGTGGGTGCCCTCTACAGTTTGCGGAAACCTGTGTTGCCAGATATCCAAAAGGTCATGGTCATTCATAATAGCCCTCAGATTAGCCATAGCCACAGTTCTGGCCCCGGACGCGCCAGTGTTCTGTCCAGCCGGGGCTGTAAAACACAATTAAAGTCATCTCCCCAACTCAAAACCTGAGGTTCTGAAAAGAGAAACTTGCCCCAAAGAACATCAAAGAAAACCAGGATAGTCCGTATTGGGCCCATAGCAATTAATGGTGGTGAGCCTAGTGTGATAAATTCTTCCCCACAATATGGCATAACAGCATACATTCTTATATAGAACCTCTGCTTTACGAGGATGGCCACTGCATGTGCATATAAAGAGAAGGATGACAATATGACAGGATGAGCAAGCAACACCTAGCCAATGCCTAACCAAGGCACCATCCGGGGTCGCTGTAAATGGGTCTCAGTTAGGAATGCAATGTCCAACTTATGCCTATCAAGATAGTCCAGAACCTGTCTCGTTTTCTAGGAAAGGTTGTTAAGAACCCTGAAGTTCGAGGTCAAACATCGGTAGGACGCCTCCCTCCACTCTACAATATCAACAGTCATTGATACAGCAATAGTTTCACCAGTGAGGACCCTGCCCCACTGCACGAATCGTGTACCCTCCAGACCACAACCCTAGCAATCAAAATGCTTCTCATAATGTACCACAACAAACACTCCCCTTTTAGCTCTCCTCACCACCCACTCATCCTCTCCCTCACAGGAACCCCAACCAACAAAAATAAATAAACATGACCACGATTATAAGACCAGGCATAAAGTGCCCATGACAGGTTGATGGGTGTGTCCCCTGGGGTCCACCATGAGAGACAATGAGTCATCCTCAGTCTGACCCGAGATGCCCAGGACATCATGCAAGACATCATGCAAAGGCCTCTCTTTGAAGTCTCCCCCACTTCAACTAGGTATGAGTACTAGACCTCAAAAGCCACCAACTCAATATACATCTGAACATGTGGATATTCTGTAGCGAAACAGAGAAAGGGGGACAGGGAGATTAATAGAGGTCCAGTGTATGGCCTCCCAAATTACTGAACATATCAAAAAGAGTACACTGTTCCTACATATTAAATGTGCAGACACAGGTTCAGCACCGACAGTTACAATGCTAGAAAGAGCAGGCCCTCACACATCCAAATGTTTCTTTTTAAGCACCTGAGAAGAGATAACAAGCTGAGTGCTTTTGTTTGCCTTTGTTACGTTAGCATGTAGGTGCTGGGTTTGAGATGCCTTCTGGCTAGCATCCGGGTCCAACAAAAGGATTTTTGCTGTTTAAGGGAGGCCTTTGTATTGGTGCAAGCTGGAAGTGAAAATAAGAACAAAACCTGAAAGCAGATAAATTGCGGGTGCTGCTGAATAACCCCCAATGTCAGTAAATTACAGTGGGACAAATGCAGCATATTTCATTGTTACAGGCATAGATCCAGATCAAGAATCATAGCTTTCAAGTTTACCAGGCCCATGTGTGTTGTGCTGCTCCAGCCCAGGGTTTTTCTTTGAATTCTAGGTCATTTTTAAAACAGGACTATAAGTCGCGGAACTCGAAGTTAAAACCTGAAATGAAGCAGCACATCATGCATGGACTTGGGAAATGGCATCTATAAAGAATAGCTTATGGGTTCCTTTCATATCCTGCACTGATGAAAGGGAATACTTAACAAAAAGACAAGTGGAAAGCTGGTGCTGACGCAGAAAGAGATGAAAAGTGCAATAACTACAATACTAGATAGGCATACAAAACTTGCTGTGATGAAGCCTCTGGCTGCACAGGCACTGCTTTCATTTACACTTGCCATAAAGGTTAGCTTTGCACTGTGTGCTCATCAGAGGGCAAGAATTGGATGTACATCTACTCTGCACATGATAATGATCCACAGTCAGGCACTGTGAGAAATGTGTACTGCTAACGGTCACAGGGCTCAAGGCTTTCATTCATGCCCCACCCACCCACAAGATGAACTCACCCAGACAACTGGAGGAGACTCAGTTCATAATATGAAAGGTACATATGTCACCTGAAAATAAAATTATAGAAATATCTGAAAAAGCAGATTTTCTTTGGTAGCGAAGGATGAAGTAAAATATGTGAAATGTAAATGGGGACCACTTTGCTGGGATGGATTACATTCGTATTTTTTACAGTCGTTATTCAGAAATAGGGACCAGCTTCCAAGTCACTTTTAGGACCTCCCACATTTAAAGGCCTTGGTGGGTGATGTGTATAAAGGAGCTGAGATTGCACAGGTTACTGGTAATGTAATGTAAGATGGATTTGTATAGCGCTGCTTGTCACCCATGAGGGTAGCCAGGCACTGAGTAGGTGAGAGTAGGCATGTGGATAAGGACCCAGTGGAGCTCTCAGAGTGGAGCTCTCAGAGGAGTAGTGTGGTGTAGGATCAGCATGGGAGAGCGAGGGCGAGTCTGGCAGCGGGGTTTTGGATGGTTTGAGGTCTGGGAAGAAAATGGGTTTGGATGCCGGTGTAGAGTGGGTTAGAGTAGCGTAGAGTCTTAGTCCAATCTGCTTGTGTTTAGGGCCTGATTGATGGTATATCTGGTGTTCAGTGGGAACCACTTGAAGACTTTATGTAACATGCGGAGGATGTGGAAGCATGCAGGGATGACAGCATTGACCTGGGACTTTAAGGTTAGGTTGGTGTCCAGGATGAGTCCTAGAGTTCCTAGTGTGGTCGGTTAGGGTGGGTCTGAGTTAGGGGGGCCAACAGGCGGAGTCCCAAGGTGAGCTCTTAGTTGCAAAGATCATCACTTCAGTTTTGTAGGTGTTGAGTTTGAGGAAGTTCTCTTTTTCCGATTGGCCATGCTGGCCATGCATTGTTTCATGTTTGTCTTGGTGGTAATGCCGTTGTCTGAGAGGGGAAAAAATTAGCTGGGTGTCGTCAGCATGGGTGATGATGTTGATTCCATAGGATCTGATGATGTTAGCCAGAGGAGTCATGTACATGTCAAAACGTTTAGGGCTGAGTGATGATCCCTGTGGGACTCTACAGATGAGGTCCTTGGGTACTGATGTGAACGATGTGATCCTCACTCATTGTGTTCTTTGGGAGAGAAAAGTAGCTATCCATTTGAGTGCAGGTCCTTGTATTCCCCTTGCGTGTAGTGTACCGATGTGTGTGTGTTGGGAAACAGTGTAGAAAGCAGTGGAGAGGTTGAGGAGGATGAGAGAGGTGGTCTGTCCACGGGCGAGGATGGTGCCTATGTTGTCTGTGGCAGTGATAGTGGGTGGGGGAATGAAAGTAGGACAGTTCTACTGATACAGGGGAACTGAGCTGGATGGTACGAGAGGAATGATGAGAGTGGCAGCAATGTTCATTGCGCCTTAATGTATAGATGCTGGAGGAGGGGTACCTATTAGAAACTGGGTTTCTGGTTGGCAGGGGTATACACCCTGTCCAAGCAGGAACCACAATCCTTGTTAGGGTAAGCCACAAACACACCCTATATCAACCTGTGCTCACTCCCTGGTAGCTTGGCACAGAGCAGGTAGGCTTAACTTAAGAGACAATGTGTAAAATATTTGCAACACTTCTAACAGTAAAGCTGTGAAAACACCACACCAAGGATATCACACCTAGTTAGAAGAATAGAGCTTAATGTAATAAACAAAACAAGGTCAAAATGACAAAAAGCAAATAACTATAAGTTGAGATATGATTTTTTTAAAGAATAACCTTAATTGTAGTACTTAGAAACATACAGCGCCAACTAGGGTTATTTGGTCACACTGCACTGGGTCAAATCTGACAAATCAGTCAGACCCTGTTGCAGCACAGGTCAGATACAGGGCCCAGCCCTGGCCCACTGAAACAGTACATTGGTTCGCAGATGCGACAACATCGAGAACAATATGCGAGGAGCAAAGGTGATCTGTTGGCCCGATGGTGTAGGCGATGCATCAGCTCCGAGCCAGGCAAAGTTGGGGACGCATTGGGATTTAAGGCAATGCTGTGTCCTCGATCCTCTCACCAGCAGGGATGCGGTGGTGTAGATGGAGATGTGCCAGTTCCAAATGATGCAACTGCGTTAACGCCTGGATTTTGGCAGCTACAGCACATTATACCCACTTCAAATGGCCGAGGCCTACCTGGATTTGCACTACTTGGTACGGCAAGACTGTCAATAGCACAGTACAGGTGCTGTAGATGAGGAGGTAAGCAAGCAAGTCCTCGGGGTCAGCACAGCAAGAAAGCAGTTCTTCCAGAGCAGCAGTCCAGCAAAGTAGCACTCCTTTTAGCAGCACAGTAGTCCTTCCTGGCATGATATCCTCAGGGCCAAAAGTTTACTGAGTTGGTAGTGTTTGCGGTCCAGTATTTTGCGTACTTTGGTGCGATGGTTCTGAAAGATGGGAGAAGATTCTAGACAGTGGCTTTGAAGTGCAGAAAATCCCCTTTCTCCTTGCCTTGGCTCCATGCTGGCTGGTGTGACAATACAGGGTAGTTAGGCCTTTTGTGAGGAGACAGGGCACAGCCTATTCAGGTGCAAGTAGGGCTGTACTTAGCTCTGCCTCCCCCCATCAGGTCAGTTAATGTCCCATCAGGGCCCTTCACGTCACACCTACGCTCCCATTGTGTGTGGCTGTCTAGAGGAAATGCACAAAGCCCAGTTGTCACCCTCACCGGGTGTGTATTGGAGACAGGCTGCAGGCATACAGAACTAGGAGCCTGAAAATCCAACTTTCTAAAAGTTAAAAAATATAACAATAAATCAGACTTTACCAGTAAAGAGGATTTATCATTACAATTCTATAGGTACTAAACATGATAGATCTGCCCCTACCCAGTAATGACTTACAGCTTAATAAATATAATAAGCAATCCCCAATATTATCCTGTGAGAGGGGGAAGCCTCACAGTAGTGAAAAATGAAGTTGGGAGTTTTTCACTACCAGGACACGTAAAACTTAAACGTACATGTCTTTCCTTGTAACTACAGAGCACCCTGGGCTACCTAGGGCCTACCTTAGGGGTGACATATATAATAAATGGGGAGTTTAAGGCTTGGCAAGGGGTTTTAAATGCCAAGTCGCCATGGCAGTGTAACACTGCATTAAGGCTACAATAGGAGGCCAGGAACATGTTTAAAGTTCT
This sequence comes from Pleurodeles waltl, assembly GCF_031143425.1. Classification (NCBI taxonomy): domain Eukaryota; kingdom Metazoa; phylum Chordata; class Amphibia; order Caudata; family Salamandridae; genus Pleurodeles; species Pleurodeles waltl. Next base: position 314,990,166 of record NC_090442.1, on the reverse strand, counting down.
ACTTGTGAGTAGTAAGAAGGGATAACGTTCCTCATCAAGTGGAAAGTGACAGTTGTCCCGCACCCTCAGAAATGACATCACATCCGTTACCGTGACTTCTGGTGCCCCGGAACTGACGTAGGTGTAGGAGGTGTCACGTGGGTTGTGACATCATGAGGTCACGTGTTAGTCATGTTCCAGAGTACTAGTCCCTGTGTCTAAGTCTATGGGCTGTGTAAAATGAGGGCCCTGCTGGTGTGCAACTTGTTTCTGAGCATAAGAGTACAAGTCTGGGCATGTCAGACATTCAGGACCACGTGGCTGCTTGGGGGCCTCCTCACAGGGCGGAGCATTGGAAATGTAAGGCCAAACCTCCACACGGCTGGCTAATCCAAAAAGAGTGGCTGGGCAAATCTTGCTTTAGTTAGAGCCAGACAATCAATTTAGAAATGTAAACCTAAAAACAGATGCTGGCTCCAAAATTCCAAGGAATAGGACTTAAAGGTGTTCAGCAGATGTCAAAGTATAAAGTGATCATGCAATTTAAAAAAAATTGAAATAGCCAGAAGACAAGCAATGCAAACCTAAAACAGATGTAACCCTAAGTTTTCCAAGGCCAGGGTTCAAAGGTGTTCAGCAGATATCATAGTATAAAGTGGCCAGGCAATTTAAAAAAAAGTTTTGAAATAGACAGAAGACAAGCAGTGCAAATCTAAAACAGGTGTATACCCCAGGCCCTACCAGGACAGCCATCAAAGGGGTCTCAGTAGAGGTTAAATTATAAACTGACCATGCAATTAAAAGTTTGAAACAAACAATAGATAGGCAATGCCCGCCTAAAACAGATGTCTATTTCTAAGCCCCACTCAACACAAAGCCTAGGCATAATTAGCACAAGGAGGATGGTATAAAAGCCCACACATTCACAGACCTCTTTTTTTCTGAGCCACATAACTGAAGTTCGCAGGTACCATCAGGATCTCAAGGCTGAAAACATAAAGGGCAGAACACAGACTCTTCTATTTAAGGTCTGTAATTATGTGTTGAATGTATGTTCTAGTGTAGTTTAACCAAGACGTTACCACCCCACTGCCTTTCCAACCATGTACCAGGAGAGCATAACGCTGATGTTTTTACTCAGAGTTATCAGAGATACACGTTTATAAGGTGTTTAAACAGTTGTTTAACCTCTCGGGTGCCTTGGACGAGGTGGTCTCGTCCCAGCACACGGTTCCCGTGTGCTGGGACGAGACCACCTCGTCCTGCACCGGGCCCACGGGGGAAGCGCTAGTGCTCCCCCCGTGCTCCCCCACCCACACACTCCCCCGGTCAGGGACAAAAGGGGAATCGCTTCCCCTTTCACCCCGACCCTCCCGATCCCCCTGTGACGTCTGATGACGTTAGCACGCGATCACGTGCTGACCTCATCAGATTCCAGCACGATGCGGAAGAGAAATGCTTAGCATTTCTCTTGCGCTCGGGAGGAGGGGGGTGGGAGAGACATCGGAAGAAAGGAAAGGCTTTTCCTTTCTTCCGATGTAATTCTGAGCATTTCTGCTGCCCGGTCGTGATGCGATCGGGCAGCAGAAATGCCCACTAGACACCAGGGAATTTAGTTTTTTTTTAAACTTACATGAGGGGAGCGTCCCCTTGGGCAAGGGTCGCTCCCTGGGGGGGGCAAATAGTTTTTAGGTCATTTCTGCCCCCCCCTAAAATAATTAGGCCGCTCTGCACCCAGGGGGGCAGAAAAGCCCACTGGACACCAGGGAATTTATTTTTTTTCTTTTATGTGCAGGGAGCGACCCCTTAGGCAAGGGTCGCTCCCTGGGGTGGCAAATTGTGCTTAGGCCATTTCTGCCCCCCCTTGGGGCAGATCGGCCTAATACAATTAGACCGATCTGCCCCCAGGGGGGGCAGAAATGCCCACTAGACATCACAGATTTTTTTTTCTTTGTGTATTCTAATAAAGGGAGCGGTCCCTTGGGCAACGGTCGCTCCCTAGGGGGCCATATTATTTTTAGGCACTTTCTGCCCCGTGGGGGGGGGGGGGGGGCAAAAATGCCCACTAGACACCAGGGAATTTTGTTGTTGTTGTTGTTTTTTTCTTTTATGTGCAGGGAGCGACCCCTTATGTAAGGGTCGCTCCCTGGGGGGCCAAATTGTGCTTAGGCCATTTCTGCCTCCAGGGGGGGGCAGAAACCTCTAGTCACCAGGGATATATTTTTATTTACTTTATGTTTTTATGTATGGGGAGCGACCCGTTAGACAAGGGTCGCTCCCCTGGGGGGCAACTTGTATTTAGGCCATTTCTGCCCCTCTTGGCCTATTTTTGTTAGGACAAGGGGGGCAGAAACCACTAGACGCAAGGGATTGGTGTGTGTGTATGTGTGTGTTTTGTTTGGTGGGGCAGCCCCATGGGCAAGGTTCGCTCCCCATGGGGACACATTACTGTTGGCTATTTCTGCCCCCATTGGAGGCAGATTGGACTATTTTTGGAAGGCCCATCTGTCCCCAAGGGGGACAGAAAGCTCGCCAGAGACCGGGGAAGATTTTTTTTTCAAAATGAGAGGGTGGGGTTATGGCCATACCCCTACCCTAAATAAATGGGGCCAAAGTTGTTCTGCCCACCAGTGGGCAGATGGGGCAATTACCCCGATCCACACCCCGGGGGGGGGGGGGCAGAAAGTCTGCTAGATGCCATGAAATAAAAAATAGTGGTGTGGTGACTACCAACCAGTATGGGCCTGGTTATGCCCTCACCCGAACTGAAGGGGCTAACAGTCATTCACACTAAAACATCTTATCCCATGGCAAGCAAGAGGACATTTGATTTTTTTGTTTTTTGTTTTACATTTGGGCCATGAGAGCTTGGTAACTCTCAAAATCGTCCCACTTGGAATGGTGAGGGCTGCATTTCTTTTTACTTTGGGACGCTGCCATGTAGAAAAATCAACTAGACCTAGACACATCTGAAAACGAAACATCTAGTTGATTCCAGGGTGGTGTGCTTAACATGCACCCGCACCATTTCCTTACCCACAATGCCCTGAAAACCTGCAACTTTGCTGGAAAACCCACATTTTTCCCACATTTTTGTGATGGAACCTTCCGGAATCTGCAGGAATCCACAAAATTCCTACCACCTGTATTGTCTCATCTATACCAATAAAATTTCTGCTGCACTTGTCAGCCTAAAAATGTTTTGTTTCAAACTGCCCTTTTGGACCCACTTTGGTTCTCCCTCAATTTCGATGTGTTTTTGGCTCTTCCCTGTCACAAACACTTGGCCCACCTACACAAGTGAGGTATCATTTTTACCGGGAGACTAAGGGGAACGTTGGGTGGTAGGAAATGTGTCCAGGTGCGGTGATCCCACACAGAATTGTGGGACAAATGTGATTTTTTCTCTAAATTTGAGGTTTGCTGAGGATTCTGGGTAAGAAAACATTGGGGGATCCACGCAAGTCACACCTCCCTTGAATCCCTCGGGTGTCTAGTTTTCAGAAATGTCTGGGTTTGGTAGGTTTCCCTAGATGGCTGCTGAGCCCAGGACCAAAAACCCAGGTGCCCCCTGCAAAAACAGGTAATTTTCTATTTGGTAATTTTGATGTGTCCAGATAGTGTTTTGGGGCATTTCCCGTCGTGGGCACTAGGCCTACCCACACAAGTGAGGTACCATTTTTATCTGGAGACTTAGGGGAACGCTGGGTCGAAGGATTCTCAGATTCCAGAACTTTCTGTCACAGAAATGTGAGGAAAAAGTGTTTTTTTAGCCACATTTTGAGGTTTGAAAAGGATTCTGGGTAACAGAACCTGGTGAGAGCCCCACAAGTCACCCCATCCTGGATTCCCCTAGGTCTCTAGTTTTCTAAAATGAACAGGTTTGGTAGGTTTCCCCAGGGGGCGGCTAAGCTAGAGGCCAAAATACACAGGTAGGGACTTTGCAAAAAACACCTCTGTTTTCTTTGAGAAAATGTGATGTGTCCACTTTGTGTTTTGGGGTATTTCCTGTCGTGGGCACTAGGCCTACCCACACAAGTGAGGTACCATTTTTATCGGGAGACTTGGGGGAACGCTGGGTGGAAGGATATTTGTGGCTCCTCTCAGATTCCAGAACTTTCTTTCACCGAAATGTGAGGAAAAAGTGTTTTTTACACGCATTTTGAGGTTTGCAAAGGATTCTGGATAACAGAACCTGGTGAGAGTCCCACAAGTCCCCCCATCTTGGATTCCCCTAGGGCTCTAGATTTAAAAAATGTACAGGTTTGGTAGGTTTCCCTAGGTGGCGGCTGAGCTAGAGGCCAAAATCCATAGGTAGGCACTTTGCAAAAAACACCTCAGTTTTCTTTGAGAAAATGTGATGTGTCCACTTTGTGTTTTGGGGCATTTCCTGTTGCGGGCACTAGGCCTACCCACACAAGTGAGGTACCATTTTTATCAGGAGACTTGGGGAAACGCTGGGTGGAAGGATATTTGTGGCTCCTCTCAGATTCCAGAACTTTCTTTCACCGAAATGTGAGGAAAAAGTGTTTTTTTAGCCACATTTTGAGGTTTGCAAAGGATTCTGGGTAACAGAACGTGGTGAGAGCCCCACAAGTCACCCCATCTTGGATTCCCCTAGGTCTCTAGTTTTAAAAAATGCACAGGTTTGGTAGGTTTCCCTAGGTGGCGGCTGAGCTACAGGCCAAAATCCACCGGTACGCACTTTGCAAAAAACACCTCTGTTTTCTTTGAGAAAATGTGATGTGTCCACTTTGTGTTTTGGGGCATTTCCTGTCGCGGGCACTAGGCCTACCCACACAAGTGAGGTACCATTTTTATCGGAAGACTTGGGGAAATGCTGGGTGGAAGGATATTTGTGGCTCCTCTCAGATTCCAGAACTTTCTGTCACCGAAATGTGAGGAAAAGGTGTTTTTCTAGCCATATTTTGAGGTTTGCAAAGGATTCTGGGTAACAGAACGTGGTGAGAGCCCCACAAGTCACCCCATCCTGGATTCCCCTAGGTCTCTAGTTTAAATAAATGCACAGGTTTGGTAGGTTTCCCTAGGTGGTGGCTGAGCTAGAGGCCAAAATTCACAGGTAGGCACTTTGCAAAAAACACCTCTGTTTTCTTTGAGAAAATGTGATGTGTCCACTTTGTGTTTTGGGGCATTTCCTGTCACGGGCACTAGGCCTACCCACACAAGTGAGGTACCATTTTTATTGGAAGACTTGAGGAAACACTGGGTAGAAGGATATTTGTGGCTCCTCTCAGATTCCAGAACTTTCTGTCACCGAACTGTGAGGAAAAAGTGTTTTTTTTAGCCACATTTTGAGGTTTGCAAAGGATTCTGGGTAACAGAACGTGGTGAGAGCCCCACAAGTCCCCCCATCTTGGATTCCTCTAGGTCTCTAGTTTTCAAAAATGCACAGATTTGGTAGGTTTCCCTAGGTGGCAGCTGAGCTAGAGGCCAAAATCCACAGGTAGGCACTTTGCAAAAAACACCTCGGTTTTCTTTGAGAAAATGTGATGTGTCCACTTTGTGTTTTGGGGAATTTCCTGTCGCAGGCACTAGGCCTACCCACACCAGTGAGGTACCATTTTTATCGTGAGACCTGGGGGAACGCTGTGTGGAAGGAAATTTGTGGCTCCTCTCAGATTCCAGAACTTTCTGTCACCGAAATGTGAGGAAAAAGTGTTTTTTTTCGCCACCTTTTGAGGTTTGCAAAGGATTCTGGGTAACAGAACCTGGTGAGAGCCCCACAAGTCACCCCCATCTTGGATGCCCATAGGTCTCTAGTTTTAAAAAATGCACAGGTTTGGTAGGTTTCCCTGGTGGCGGCTGAGCTAGAGGCCAAAATCCACCGGTAGGCACTTTGGAAAAAACACCTCTGTTTTCTTTGAGAAAATGTGATGTGTCCACTTTGTGTTTTGGGGCATTTCCTGTCGCGGGCACTAGGTCTACCCACACAAGTGAGGTACCATTTTTATCGGAAGACTTGTGGAAACGCTGGGTGGAAGGATATTTGTGGCTCCTCTCAGATTCCAGAACTTTCTGTCACCGAAATGTGAGGAAAAAGTGTTTTTTTAGTCACATTTTGAGGTTTGCAAAGGATTCTGGGTAACAGAACGTGGTGAGAGCCCCCACAAGTCACCCCATCTTGGATTCCCCTAGGTCTCTAGTTTTAAAAAATGCACAGGTTTGGTAGGTTTCCCTAGGTGGCGGCTGAGCTACAGGCCAAAATCCACCGGTACGCACTTTGCAAAAAACACCTCTGTTTTCTTTGAGAAAATGTGATGTGTCCACTTTGTGTTTTGGGGCATTTCCTGTCGCGGGCACTAGGTCTACCCACACAAGTGAGGTACCATTTTCATCGGAAGACTTGGGGAAATGCTAGGTGGAAGGATATGTGTGGCTCCTCTCAGATTCCAGAACTTTCTGTCACCGAAATGTGAGGAAAAAGTGTTTTTTTAGCTATATTTTGAGGTTTGCAAAGGATTCTGGGTAACAGAACGTGGTGAGAGCCCCACAAGTCACCCCATCCTGGATTCCCCTAGGTCTCTAGTTTAAAAAAATGCACAGGTTTGGTAGGTTTCCCTAGGTGGTGGCTGAGCTAGAGGCCAAAATTCACAGGTAGGCACTTTGCAAAAAACACCTTTGTTTTCTTTGAGAAAATGTGATGTGTCCACTTTGTGTTTTGGGGCATTTGCTCCCCAGGGCACTAGGCCTACCCACACAAGTGAGGCACCATTTGTATCGGGAGACTTGGGGGAATGCTGGGTGGAAGGTAATTTGTGGCTCCTCTCAGATTCCGGAACTTTCTGTCACCGAAATGTGAGGAAAAAGTGTTTTTTACCCGCATTTTGAGGTTTGCAAAGGATTCTGGGTAACAGAACCTGGTGAGAGCCCCACAAGTCACCCCCCATCTTGAATTCCCCTAGGTCTCTAGTTTTAAAAAATGCACAGGTTTGGTAGGTTTCCCTAGGTGGCGGCTGAGCTAGAGGCCAAAATCCACCGGTAGGCACTTTGCAAAAAACACCTCTTTTTTTTGGAGAAAATGTGATGTGTCCACTTTGTGTTTTGGGGCATTTCCTGTCGCGGGCACTAGGCCTACCCACACAAGTGAGGTACCATTTTTATCGGAAGACTTGGGGAAACGCTGGGTGGAAGGATATTTGTGGCTCCTCTCAGATTCCAGAACTTTCTGTCACCGAAATGTGAGGAAAAAGTGTTTTTTTAGCCACATTTTGAGGTTTGCAAAGGATTCTGGGTAACAGAACGTGGTGAGAGCCCCACAAGTCACCCCATCTTGGATTCCCCTAGGTCTTTCGTTTCAGGAAATGCACTGGTTTGGTAGGTTTCTCTAGGTGGTGGCTGAGCTAGAGGCCAAAATCCACAGGTAGGCCCTTTGCAAAAAACATCTCTGTTTTCTTGGAGAAAATGTGATGTGTTCACTTTGTGTTTTGGGGCATTTCCTCCCCCGGGCACTAGGTCTACCCACACAAGTGAGGTACCATTTTTATCGTGAGACTTGGGGGAACGCTAGGTGGAAGGAAATTCGTGGCTCCTCTCAGATTCCAGAACTTTCTGTCACCGAAATGTGAGGAAATAGTGTTTTTTTAGCCACATTTTGAGGTTTGCAAAGGATTCCGGGTAACATAACCTGGTGAGAGCCCCACAAGTCACCCCCATCTTGGATTCCCCTAGGTCTCTAGTTTTAAAAAATGCAGAGGTTTGGTAGGTTTCCCTACGTGGCGGCTGAGCTAGAGGCCAAAATCCGCAGGTAGGCACTTTGCAAAAAACACCTCTGTTTTCTTTGAGAAAATGTGATGTGTCCACTTTGTGTTTTGGGGCATTTCCTGTCGCGGGCCCTAGGCCTACCCACACAAGTGAGGTACCATTTTTATCGGAAGACTTGGGGAAACGCTGAGTGGAAGGATATTTGTGGCTCCTCTCAGATTCCAGAACTTTCTGTCACCGAAATGTGAGGAAAAAGTGTTTTTTAGCCACATTTTGAGGTTTGCAAAGGATTCTGTGTAACAGAACGTGGTGAGAGCCCCCACAAGTCCCCCCATCTTGGATTCCCCTAGGTCTCTAGTTTAAAAAAGTGCACAGGTTTGGTAGGTTTCCCTAGGTGGCGGCTGAGCTAGAGGCCAAAATCCACAGGTAGGCACTTTGCCAATAACACCTCTGTTTTCTTTGAGAAAATGTGATGTGTCCACTTTGTGTTTTGGGGCATTTCCTGTCACGGGCACTAGGCCTACCCACACAAGTGAGATATCATTTTTTCCAGAGACTTGGGGGAACACTGGGTGGAAGGAAATTTGTGGCTCCTCTCAGATTTCAGAACTTTCTGTCACCGAAGTGTGAGGAAAAAGTGTTTTTTTAGCCACATTTTGAGGTTTCCAAAGGATTCTGGGTAACAGAACCTGGTGAGAGCCCCACAAGTCCCAACATCTTGGATTCCCCTAGGTCTCTAGTTTTCAAAAATGCACATGTTTAGTCGGTTTCCCTAGGTGGCGGCTGAGCTAGGGGCCAAAATCCACAGGTAGGCACTTTGCAAAAAACACCTCTGTTTTCTTTGAGAAAATGTGATGTGTCCACTTTGTGTTTTGGGGCATTTCCTGTTGTGGGCACTAGACCTACCCACACAAGTGAGGTACCATTTTTATCGGGAGACTTGGGGGAACATAGAATAGCAAAACAAGTGTTACTGCCCCTTGTCTTGCTCTACATTTTTTCCTTCCAAATATAAGACTGTGTGTAAAAAAGTTGTCTATTTGAGAAATGCCCTGTAATTCACATGCTAGAATGGGCATCCCAGAATTCAGAGATGTGCAAATAACCACTGCTCGTCAACACCTTACTTTGTGCCCGTTTTCTTGATACCTATTTTTCACTCTTTATATTTCAGCAAATGAATTGCTGTATACCCGGTATAGAATGAAAACCCACTGCATGGTGCAGCTCATTTATTTGCTCTGAGTACCTAGGGTTCTTGATGAACATACAAGCCCTCTATATATCCCCGCAACCAGAAGAGTCCAGCAGACGTAACGGTATATTGCTTTCAAACATCTGACATTGCAGGAAAAAGTTACAGAGTAAAACGTAGAGAAAAATGACAGTTTTTTTCACCTCAATTTCAATATGTTTTTATTTCAGTTGTTATTTTCTGTAAGAAACCCTTGTAGGATCTACACAAATTGCCCATTGCTGAATTCTGAATTTTGTCTACTTTTCAGAAATGGTTAGGTTTCTGGGATCCAGCATTGGTTTCACACCCATTTCTGTCACTGACTGGAAGGAGGCAGAAAGCACAAAAAATCATAAAAATGGGGTATGTCCCAGTAAAATGCCAAAACTGTGTAACAAAATCGGGTTTTCTGATTCAAGTCTGTCTGTTCCTGGAAGCTGGGAAGTTGGTGATTTTAGCACTGCAAACCCTTTGTTGATGCCAATTTCAGGGGAAAAAACACAAGCCTTCTTCTGCAGCCCTTTTTTCCAATTTGTTTTAAAAAAACAAACTTTTTACTGTTCTTTGTCTCCTTCAGGGGAACCCGCAAAGTCTGGGTACCTCTAGAATCCCTAGGATGTTGGAAAAGAGGCCGCAAATTTGGGGTGGGTAGCTTATGTGGACAAAAAGTTATGAGGGCCTAAGCGCGCCCTCCCCCAATAGCCAAAAAAAGGCCTGGCACCTGAGGGGGAAAAGGCTTGGCAGCGAAGGGGTTAATCTGTAGAGGGGTATATTATGTTTAAAGGCGTACAAACAATGGTTGTGGTAAAAATAGAAGTGTCTAAATTTATAGGAAAATATACATGATGATTAAATGTTTTCTAATATTGTAATCCTTAGCTATGTATTTTAGGCCCACACAATGTTATTACTCTGCTGTCTTTATAAAATAGGTTTATCAGACCATGTATGCTTTTTAGGCGTCATTAGCAGTGGCTACTTTAGGGCTGGTGATGATGTGGATTGGGTGATGTGAGCAGCACTGGGTAGCTATGTTTGGCAATAAGTTATGAAACTAACAATGTAAAAACACATACTGAAAACGTCCATGGGCGTCCAGCCTTCAGGAAGAATTTATAATGTTGTAATACCACTTGTAATTAATGTTTATGCTACAGAGAGAGAGAGAAGGGTGTTATGTCTAGAGTCAGCTTTGACTGGTCATAAAGTGGCACCGGGGGTTAACATGTAAGCTGTAAAAAACAGAACTATATGTTTAGAGGGCTAGCGGCATGGATTAGTAAAGCTAGCCCTAACTGTGCATCTGTAATGGGTGGCTGAGGACACGTGTCGCACAAGGCACGTGTCCTCAGCCACCCATTACAAAAGTGTTGTTAGGGCAGGGTTCCCGACCCCATGACCTAACTGTGCATCTGTAATGGCTGGCTGAGGACACGTGTCATACACGGCACGTGTCCTCAGCCACCCCTTTACAGAAGTTTTGTTAGGGCAGAGGACTGGGTCCCCGTCCTCCATTACAAAAGTATTGCTAGGGCCGGGTCCTCAACCCCGGCCCCAACTGTGCACTTATAATAGAGGCTGCGGACCCTGGCAGAGCGCGGTCCCGGGTCACCAGCCCTAAAACGCTTTTGTAACGGCGGCCTGGGGACCCCGGGGCCACGCCGCCATTACAAAAGTGTTGTTAGGGCCGTGGCCAAGGTTCCAGCCCTAACTATGCATTTGTAATGGCAGCCAGGGACCCGGGGCCCCCGTCCACCATTACAAAAATGTTATTAGAGCCGGGGTTGATGTCCCGGCCCTTACTATGCATTTGTAATGGCGGAGCGCGACCCGGATCCCCGGCCGCCATTACAAAATGCATTGTAAGCGCCGGGGCTGGAGACACGGCCTAATCACAGCCCTAGTAGGCCTCTATATAAGGGCGGCCGGGGACCCGGACTGCACGCGGCCCCGGGCCCTCGGTCACCCTTAAACAGAGGCCCTAACAGCTCGCTTGTAATGGTAGACGGGGACCTCGACAGCGGACGGTTGGGTCACTGCCAAAGCCCCAACCCATCCATAAACCCCTGAGCCCCAAGCTCACCCTCTAGTGGAGGCCTAAATATATAATTTAAACCCCCAGTAGGGACTGGCATAGGTTTTTTAATGGTACCCTCTGGAGTGAAGGTGGTTCCTCTTTACATACCTTTTTGAGGGGCCAATGTGGTCCCTCAGACATAGGGGGCCCTAGTGGTGTCCTTGGGCTTGAGGAGGCCATCAGGAGCTCCATGTGCCTGGGAGGAAGAATAGCTATGCCTCAGCTGGCTCCACCCTTCTTCCTAGCAAGGTAGCCCCACCCCTGAACATGGTTGAAAGTCTGGAGAGTGAGGATAAAAAACCTGGAACGTATTTCTGGATCTAGTAGCCAATATATATACATATATATATATAATATATATAATTCGCTGTTTTTTTTTCTTCTTCAAATTGTTATGTGGTACATGTTATAGTGTTTTATAATTATGAGATGTGTATTACAAGGACTATAAATTATAAACTAATGTATGTAAATAAGATTTTGAAGGTTCTGGAGCCACATAAATATTGTCCTATTGAAAGCGTCATACATCTTATGTTATGTATCAGCACCACCAGGTGTTTTTATTTATTTATTTATTTATTGGATAAACAGCTATGTTGTTTGAGAAATGTGAACAATAGGCTTTTTTCTGTATTGTACTCTCAGGACCTATGTAAGGATTGCGAGGATACTTAACAGCTAGCATCATGAGCGGGAATGCTTAAAATGAATTTTATTTAAATTGTATATTTAAAAAATCTTGAATGTGACATATGTATTAGTATAGTACTCTAAAAGTATGTGTATACCCTGATAATTAATAAGGCTTACAGTTGTAAGGATTGGTAACGCTTCAACTAATATATATCTGCGTGGCTACATTGCAATTATGAATGTAGCATAAAAAAAAAGCATTAAGGGCTAAAAGTTCTCTCTGTCTATTCTGTATGTAGGATCCCCAAGAGCTAACGTTGTCCCCAGAAAAGATGGATGCCTTGCAACAAGGTATATGATATTTAGAGATTTATAGATCAGAGATCCGTGTCATCATTCGGCCAAAACCAAGCTTTCTTGATTGTTATTTTATTTTATCGTTAATTGCTTCCTATGTGTTGTGTGCTTTTACAGATTATGATGTGGAACTACAGCTGGCGGTTGATACTCTGCAACAAATCCACCAGACTCAAGATGGTCCAAGCACAATGTCTCAGGATGCAGCTTTTGTGGGTAAATTAAAGGAGTCCTTGTGTAAATGCTGTGAAAACCTAAAAAGCCCCCATAAAAACAGCATATAAGGAACCCTCAGAGGGTCTGTATCATTTGTATATTACACTTTAAAATGTAACATTTCTTTTTTTGTTTTTTATCCCCAGGCCCCCCTGTGGTACAAGCGACTCCCATGGTAACGACCCAGAATTAAAAAGATGGTCTGCAAAAGAAAATCCCCAGCGTCTAAGGAAGGTCCACCTATAAAGAAAGGCCCCTCATATTGGAACACCTCAGGTGGGTTTTTAGAAACTGTAGAGCCAGATGAAGTCAATCCTCAAACTGCTTTCACCTCTAGGATATAGTGGCTATAGCAACAACTAATATGTATTTTGTTATCTTTACATCTTAGAGTCATCACAAAAGAGTTGTGGAGGAGTCAGCCATCAGGCTAAGCGGACGGTATTGTCTTTAAAGGACAACAACGTGACCCTTCAAAACCTCATGGCACCAGCAGCATCCGTGAACAACGCAGGACACCAGGACAAACAGTGCAACAGCTCTAAAGACAGATGTCATGGCCAAGGTACAGCCCTGAACCACACTACATCAACAGTGATAAAGGCTATGCCCAACACTTCTACAGTACCTACCTATGTACAAGGGTTTGGACAATCTGACAGTGTAGCGCTTAAAGCCTCAGACACACTGCACCCTGTACCTTGTAGAACTTATGGTTGGGACCCTAACCAGTGCAACAAGCCTAAAATAAATCGGATGTCCTTAAAGAACTGTAAGAAGAAGCTGCAGACCCCTGAGCTACAAGCCTTGCCTTTAGACCCGTCTTTTAAAAATGTTGTTAAGGCTCAGACTGTTCCACCGAGCCCCCTGCGTTCTAAATGTTCAATGCTTGAGGGGTCTAATATAGCAGGGTCTGTCAACGCCCTAGTACCACCAGCCTGTGTAACTAGCCCTCCCCGTTTACATGACACACACATGGAAACTGACAGCCCCATAGAGAATGCTTATTCTGAGTGTACAGGCCTTTTAAAGGCACTAGCGGGTCTGGTATAGAGTTCTGAAGCCACAGCACCTCCCTGTGACCCTTCTAATGCGCCCATCGGGGGCTGCAATCACCAGGATCTCAATCACCCACACCCAGCCACAGAGCTTCCTATGCAGCAGAGGCCTCGAGTTATTACAACCAAAATTTAACTTCCCCATATCTGATGTCACCAATTACCCCCCCCACCGGAGCGTACGACTCCACCAGCCCATCACCAAATGCCTGCGCGCAATGGTATTCATTATCCTCCTGAATATACCCTGATAGCAGTACAGGAGGTAGCGGTTCAAAAAATCTGAGCTTTGGACCACCATATAGCGATGATCAGGCCTCCCAAGCACTGCGGTGTTCACACGGGGCCCTGTTCTTTTGACCCGTCCTGACCCACCCGTTCAAAAAGGGCTTACTGCGGTTAACAGTGATCAGACCCCCGGGGTGGCTATGGGTAATATACAGCACACCACTAATGATACACGTAGCGGAACAAAATGTGGCACCCTGACCCCCAACAGGGTTTTGGAAACATATCTAAAAGAAATACAACAGGCTGTTAGGAATATAAAATCACACCTAAACCTCAAGACCTCAAAACTGGGGAAGTCGGGGGTCAATACTGTGTCCTCCAGACCATCCCAGAGAGCGTTAATCCTGCGGTTAGCAAGGTGTACAAGAGAGGTGGTCATAGCTTAGCTTGTGAATCAGCCATGGCCGACATAGACAATATATCGACGTGACTAGGCAATCGTGTCCCCCTTAGGACTGTAAGATCTGTTTTTTGTTATAAGGGTGTCCATAGGTCTAAATATAAAAACAGAACCCTAGACATACTTACTAAGGCTCTACAGGTCTTATGCACACTCAAAAGTAAAAAGGCGGTGGAACCCTCCAGCAAATCCTTAAAAGCCTCAAAATCCAACACCTTGATATATAAAACGATCCCTGGTAGGTCTCAAGACATAAAGACCGTAAGGAACAGCCCAAACATCGGCTGGTTTAGGACCTCAAGGGCTGTTGTTCAGAGCCCGGTAGTACCCCAGCACCCTGATGGGTCCTTAGCAATGATTGCCGAAGGTAAAGTTGCGGGCACACAGCCCGTAAACACCAACTGCTATTCAAATAGGCTATGGCCGCTTACCTATAAACAAGTGGTCTTGTAATAAGCAGAAGTGGGCTATTAGCGCTAAGCATCATAGGTGTCTAGTAAGGAAATTAAAGAAAGCCAAACTTACAAGGAGGCTTAAAAACACTCCAGCACAGAGCCTTAGCCCGCTACCACTGAATGACACTCAAGATGCCATACCTGCTATTAGTGATCCTCAAGATGAGGATTCAGAACCTGTGTTTTTGAAAAGTGTTAGAAGGTACAATGCTACTATCGAACGGTTTAGCGCTACAGAACACTATGAGGAATTCCGGTTTGTTAACCTAGACCATATAAATTCCTCTGATCATGTTGTTTTAGTCATCCATGAAGCTGTACAAACACCAATAGAAAGGATGTTACACAATGTGGGCCCTAATGATTACTTCCAACTCCGTTTCCAGGGGCAGGGTATTGACAGTCCTTTGTTCACATGGAGAACTCCCAGGGATGTGTTTGGCGCTGTGGAATTTCTAGAGAATCTCTGTAAACTGCTGCAGAGTAAGGCGGAAATAGTAGCATACACTACCTTTAGAGTTATTGCCCTCATTGTCAGGGACCACGAGGGTGGTGTTTCCAGACTTTTAAAGAGTATCTTGTATAGCCAAATCATTGGTAAGAAACAATGATGGCTACTCAATTTTAACACAGGGGCAACCAACACCTGTCTGGCAGCAAGCATAGTGGGGTTACTGCTGGACCGAACTACGGCTGAAGCTCATATTATGTCAAGAGCTGTTGAAGCCCACAGGGCTCTTGAAATACCTCACAACAGAATGGTCGGTTTCGGGGACCTAGGGCTTTTTGAGAACTATTTAGCCATTACGGTGAAAGTTTTTTACCACAACAGTTCCTGGAAGTACTTCACAACAGGGGAGCGTGCAAAAAACAAGACCATTTATGTTCTCCATCATGAAAAACACTTTTATGGTATTTTGAATCTGAGGGGTTTTCTAGGAGCCAAGAATGCATGCCCCCACTGCGACCATATCTACAACACCCAGACAACTCATCAGTGTGAAACTCACTGTTAAATGTGTCAGCGGGATGGTTGCATTGATGTCGTTGAGCAGAAGGTCCAGTGTTGCACGTGTAATCTGTTTTGTCACTCGCAAAACTGCTTGAGCATACACACTAGACTTGCGCGTTGCATACCTAAAACAGACTGTAGGGCTTGCGGATGTTACACCACCTATGAGCATAAAGGTGAAGTTATGAAATGTCGCTGGTGTAAGGTGTATTTTCAGGCGGGGACAGCACACAAGTGTTACATGGTTAAAGGGCTCCCTCAGACCAAACCTGAAGACTACATTGTGTTTGATATAGAGAATACTCAGGAGACAGGTATATAACGAGCCTAATTATATTTATGCTCATCATCTAACTTCCGACGACAACTGGGAGTTTGAAGGGAGCACATGCATGAGTGACTTCCTCACCACTTTCATGCAGTCTAAATTCAAAGAGTATTCTATGCTGGCTCATAACTTTAAAGCGTACTACTCCTTCTTTATGCGACAAACCATGATTGGTGAAAAGCTGGCTGCAGAACCCATAACCCAAATTGATGCTGTTAACTGCAGTGCCTTTTCTAATAAGGTTCATCAATCCCTTACATTTTCTACCAATGAAATCAAGTGAATTACCCAAAGCCTTTGGTTTCACAGTGGGGGAAATAACCTTTGGTAAAGGTTATTTCCCCCACTTTTTCAACACATGGGCCAACCAGAATTATAAGGGTCCCATGCCTCCACCGTCCACCTAGGGTGTAGAGTATATGATGCCTGCTGAGAAAGAGAGCTTTCTACAATGGTACGGTGAAAACCGTGAAAATAACTTTCATTTTCAAACCAAGTTGAAAGCGTACTGTCAGGCCGCTGTAATGATCTTGAGAAAAGCCTGCAACCTTTTCAGAGATGTAGTGGTGGAGATGACCAAAAAGGTGAAGGTTTTGAAGCCCAACACGCCCCAGATGACAAAGACTGTAGAATACATAGACCCCTTCTAGAATATCACTCTGGCTTCCATGCATATGTCTATCTACAAACACATGTGTTTGAAACCGTACAGCATCGCCCTAGTACCTCCAAACCTGTATAATGGTAAACAGAAGCACAATTCAACCACCTCGATCCAGTGGCCCTGTATATCTCGGAGATAGAAAACATAGACATTCAACACGCATTACAGGGTGGTGAATACCACTTGGGGCTTATTATCTTGATGGTTATGCCATTATTAATGGCATGCCAACCGCCTTTAAATACAACGGGTGTTTTTACCACATTTGTCCTAGTTGTTACAAAACCCCACGAGTTTAACAGGCTGTTGGGCACCAAGTTGGAGCATCTACACCATCGCATTCTGATGAAGGCGCAATATGTTAAAAACTGTGGTTTTGTCATGAGAACCCTTTGGGAGCATGAATGGTTAGATATGTTAACAACAAATGTTGAGCTTATGTCTTTCATTAAGAGTTGCCAGTTACCAGAGCCTATGGAACCCCGCAATGCCTTATTTTGGGGGGGCGTACAAATGCTATACAGCTGTACAGGGCTGTGGACGCTGGTGAGAAAATACACTATTATGACTTCACAAGTCTGTATCCGTTTGTGAACAAGCATTAGTTATACCCTGTAGGCCACCCAACCATGATATACAGGGACTTTACGCCCATTGGCTAATACTTTGGGCTCATTAAATGTCAGATCTACCCACCCCGCTGCCTTTACTTCCCTGTACTGCCGTACTGAGTCAACGGTAAGCTGATGTTCCCACTATGCCGTAAATGCACAGAAAGTAAAGAGACTAGCATGTGTAGTCAAAGTGAAGAACAAAGGATGCTGACCGGGACGTAGTGTAGCACTCAGTTACACAAGCTCTAGAGAAAGGATACAGGCTTGGTAAAATAGTGGACATTTGGCACTTTGAGAGGACAACCACACAGCTCTTTTCTAACTATATCAACCTGTTTCTAAGAGACAAACAGGAGGCTTTGGGGTTTCCAGAGGGTGTGTTGATGAGGCCTCTAAACAAAAGTACATAGATTACTATTACACTCATGAAGGTATATGCTTGAGACCCGAATTGATCGAGGTGAACCCTGCCCACCGCCAGTTAGCCAAACTGTGCCTAAACTCATTATGGGGGAAATTCGCACAGCGTACAAACTTGTCAAACACTACCATAATAACAGATCCTGATGAGTTGCTTAAGTACCTTTTTACCCCCAGTTAAAAGGTGTCCAGTTGGGAGTTTATCGATTATGAGACAGCCGCTCTGTGTTGGAAGTATACTAAAGAGTACCCAACAACGTGTAACAATATAAATATCTTCATAGCATGTTTTACAACCGCTCTTGCCCGTTTAGAGCTTTACAGAGTGTTAGATAAACTGCAGGACAGGTGTCTGTATCATGATACAGACTCCGTTATTTTTGTGAATAAGGATGGTGATGAAGACCCACCCCTAGGAGACTATCTAGGAGATTTGACCAGCGAATTAGATAAAGACGACTGTTAGAAATGGGGTTTTTGGTTGGCAGTCTGGTTACCCTCTGTACAAGCAAGAACCATCACTCTAGTCAGGGTAAGTCACACACAATCCAAAATTATCCTGTGCCCACCCTCTGGTAGCTTGGCACGAGCAGTCAGGCTTAACTTAGAAGGCAATGTGTAAAGTATTTGTGCAATAAATCATACAATAACACTATATAGCACCACAAAAATACACCACACAGTGTTTAGAAAAATATAGAATATTTATCTGGATAATTGCAGTCAAAACGAATAAAGATGCAAAGTGAAATTGTAGAGATATCACTGAAAAGTGATATAAAGTGTCTTAAGTCTTTAAAAAGCAAACAAAGTCTCTTTCAAGCACAAAGTACCTGGTTTAAAGTGGAAAATCTCCGCAAAGGGGCCACAGAAGAAGAGATATGTGGAAAAATGGTGTGTGCGTCGATTTCTCCCCTGCACACACGGACTTGCGTCGTTATCTTACACACGGGGAAGTCGGGCGTCGTTTTCTGGTGCGCGGACAGTCTCTCTCTGTGGTTCGCGGGATTACCAGATGTCCCGGGGTCTGTGCGTGGAATCCTAGGCTTGATTTACAGCTGCACGTCGTTCCGGTGGGCTGTGCATGGAATCTTCTCCCTCACGGCAGGTGTTGCGTCGATTTCCTTTCTGGCGTCGGGCAGCGTTTGTCCAGGCGAGGCCGTGCGTCAAAGTTCCGGTCGCACCGCAGGCGTTGCGTCGAGCGGCGTCTTTCCGGATCGGCGTGTGTTGACTTTTTCACCGCGGAGCAAGCTGTGCGTCAAATTTTTCGGCGCACAAGGCGTCCAAATGAAAAAGAGAAGTCTTTTAGATCCTGAGACTTCAGGGAACAGGAGGCAAGCTCTATCCAAGCCCTTGGAGAGCACTTCAGCAGCAAGGCAAGAGTTCAGCAAGGCAGCAGGGCAACTGCAAGGCAGCAGCCCTTTGTAGAAAGCAGTCAGGTGAGTCCTTTAGGCAGCCAGGCAGTTCTTCTTGGCAGAATGCAAGTTCTGGTTCAGGTTTCTTCTCCAGCAAGTGTCTGATGACGTAGGGCAGAGGCCCTGTTTTATACCCAAATGTGCCTTTGAAGTGGGGGAGACTTCAAAGAGTGGCTAAGAAGTGCACCAGGTCCCCTTTAAGTTCAATCCTGTCTGCCAGGGTCCCAGTAGAGGGTGTGGCAGTCCTTTGTGTGAGAGCAGGCCCTCCAGCCTCCCAGCCCAGGAAGACCCATTCAAAATGCAGATGTATGCAAGTGAGGCTGAGTACCCTGTGTTTGGGGTGTGTCTGAGTGAATGCACAAGGAGCTGTCAACTAAGCCCAGCCAGACGTGGATTGTAAGGCACAGAAAGATTTAAGTGCAAAGAAATGCTCACTTTCTAAAAGTGGCATTTCTAGAATAGTAATATTAAATCCAACTTAACCAGTCAGCAGGATTTGGTATTACCATTCTGGCCATACTAAATATGACCTTCCTACTCCTTTCAGATCAGCAGCTACCACTTCAGTACTGTATGAGGGCAGCCCCAATGTTAGCCTATGAAGGGAGCAGGCCTCACAGTAGTGTAAAAACTAATTTAGGAGTTTTACACTACCAGGACATGTAGACTACACAGGTACATGTCCTGCCTTTCACCCACACAGCACCCTGCTCTAGGGGTTACCTAGGGCAAACATTAGAGGTGACTTATATGTGGAGAAAGGGGAGGTTTAGGCTTGGCAAGTACTTTTAAATGCCAAGTCGAGGTGACAGTGAAACTGCAAACACAGGCCTTGCAATGGCAGGCCTGAGACAAGGTAAAGGGGCTACTGAAGTGGGTGGCACAACCAGTGCTGCAGGCCCACAAGTAGCATTTAATCTACAGGCCCTAGGCACATATAGTGCACATTACTAGGGACTTATAAGTAAATTAAATAGTCCAATCAGGTATGATCCAAGGTTACCATGTTTAAAGGGAGAGAGCATATGCACTTTAGCACTGGTTAGCAGTGATAAAGTGCGCAGAGTCTAAAAGTCAGCAAAAACAGTGTCCAAAAAGTGGAGGGAGGCAGGCAAAAAGTTAGGGGTGACCACCCTAAGGCTGTCAGGTCTAACGACGACTACATGGTAGAATACACTTCATAGGGCCCCAAGCCCTTTTCCTACAAAACGGCAAACAACGCCATGTGAAATGTATCACCTTAAATGTTAATAACACTGTTAAAATCAATTTTGACAGTCTTAAGGACCTGGTGAACGAATACGCTATGTCCAGCACCCGTGAAAACAATAAAACAATTGTTGTACATCAGCCGAGCATAGTGTGGTCCAAAAAATGGTGGGAAATCACAACCCAGTCTTCACATAAAACCTTACGTGTACTGTTTGATAAAAGGGTCCTGACTAAGAACTACAAAACACTACTGTATGGTTATTAGAAAGACATTAGACTCTAGAATCCCCACGACTATGGACACCGGTTTGCAACATTTTTTCTCCTGTGCTCTAGCAGGCCCTTCAAATTGCAGTAAAAGTTATTTTATAAAGAAATTGCTAGAAAATGCCACCCATCTATCACAAAACCCAAACAATATTGTATGGCTTTATTCATGTTGGCAAGATCTGTATACCAAACTATCCCTAAGGTTCCTGCACATCAAATTTATAGAAGGCATACCTGGTAATCTCAACGATGATGCACTGTTACCTACACACCTTGTAAACATTGTGATTGTAGACAATCTCATGCGTGAGGGTGGGGATCATCCAGAGATAGAAAAAGCTTTTACCCAATATTCACACCATCGTAACCTGAGCATATGTTACATTGTGCAGAACTTGTTTTACAAGGGTAAGAGCAGTCGTTCTATAACTCTGAACGCCTCATTCCCTGTTTTATTTAAAAACCTTAGGGACAAACAACAAATATCGATAATTGCTAAGCAGATGTACCCAGGAAACATGCAGTTTTTCTTAGAAGCCTTTAACGACGCCACCGCTAAACCTCCCGGGTACCTGTTGGAAGACTTAAAACCCAAGACTCTAGAAGACTATAGACTATGTGCTGATATTTTCCTCCCAGATCTCCCTGTAGCTTACACCGCTAGAACCAGACCCAGGGTGTATAAAAATACTCGCTAAAAACTAAAAAGAAATTCATAACATTTACTTTCTAAACCTTATAATATAAGGTGTTACCATGTCTGCATGCGTACGCCGTAATTTAGCACTCCTAAAAATGCTGGTCATAGCTATCCCCCAACAAAGAAAAGCCATCTTTTGCTCGGCTTCGGGCGACTTAGTGTCAGCCCTTTCAGAAATAGTCCTAAACACCGTAAAAGGCAACGTCCCTATATCCGAGAGTCAGTTCCGTGTGCTGAAGAGGGGTGCCCTTATCAAAAAGCTTAGTAATAAAAGGAGGTCCCTCATTTCTAGGAAGAAACTTGTAAAACAGTTGGTTGACTTTATAGGAGCACTCCTGGGCATAGCACTACCTTTAATTACAAACCTCATAACCGGGAACTGATGGATTATGCCCAAAAGATGTACCTTGTGCCACGTCAACAACTGGAGCAGTTGGGACCATCTACGAGCGACGCTTGGGATATACGAAAAAATGAAACACTATGCCTAGATGCCGAAATTTAAAACATTTTAAACAGGCCTGATTTAAAACCTTACGACAAAGCCAATCTTTACTCCAGAGCTCCTCAAAACTTTACAGACCTATAAGCAATGGACTTCTGAAAAAGAAAATTAAATCTATATTCCCAAGACTCTGAACCGCCACCTCCAGCCTCTGAAGCGCTTCAATATCAGCAGCCCCAACAGCCGTCGGCCCCAACACCCCCGGCCTCAAACATCTTTGTTGAAGAACTTTTAAAAAATGTAAGACAGAGGTACAGAGGTGCAACGCAAATGTTACTAAGTACAATGGCTGCTTCTAAAGATCTAACCTCTTGGAATGAACGGGGTGAATTCCTCTACAAGGGGCAACCAATTGCAGGGTCTCATATGTATGACCTTGTCAGAGGTTGCACACACCCCAAAACCCTACCTCCCCACAAAGTGCCTAGAGGATGGGTCCAGTTTCTACAGGCTGCTGCTGAACTCAGCGTTCCTTCTACACTTGTTACCGAACACCAGAGGCTGTTTGAAAGATCCTACTTACAGCTCTCCAAGTACACCATCAGCATCTGTTTTGAAACACTTGTCTACCCCCCAACTATCCCCCTCATGGAACATCGAACCCCTACCTTCTGTGGCTAAAAAGTTGTAGTCAAAAAATATATTGTAGTTAAATTTGTGATACTTGTGATCATGGGTATTTTGTTTTACAGTGTCTGTGTGTATAGTTTTACAAATTTAAATATATTGAATGCTTTTCTTTCAGCATTTATTTTCCTTAGTATGTTTGGATACTTATTGATTGTACTAAAATTATGTGTAATAAGCACGTTTTAACCTTTTCTTCACTCCTATGTCATAATTTAGCATTTATTTTTCTAATGTATGCCATGACGGTTGAATAAAAATGCATAGACCGTTATTGAGTTTAAATTCTTTTATTGTAGACATTTAACGTTACATGTACATATGCATTACAAGGTCTTACACTTTTGACAAATGGCGTGTTCTGTTTGAACACAGCGCGACATATCCCTAACGTTTTCTTTTACATATTTCACAACAATACTATCATTGTTTACTAAATCGTTCGAATATGACTTTAGAAAATTTCTAACCGTCACCCCCTCAGACATTTTAGTAATATGGCTAGAGGATCCTGCACCTGCATCATGTTGTTCTCGACCCTAACAGCCGCTTTCTTTAGATGCTTGAATACATGTTTTGTATAAATGCTATGATCTGGGAATGCGGCTGATCTGTCAAACACTGTAACCATGTTGTTATCCAAAAACACTCCCACCCAGTGTGTTGCACCCTTGTAATGTGGATCTGTGTTAAAGACTAGCGAAAGTAGTCTTTCTATGCCCATCTCCATGAGTAGCCCGTCGCTTGGGAAAACATCTAAAAAGTAAAAATTATTTCTTTGCATATTTAAGACTGCTTTAGAACTTACGTATCTGTACAGTGTCCATTGTACAATGTTTTAAAGATAGTCAAACATATTCTGCTCAGTGTGGTTAACTTGAATTACACTGTCAAACACCTCAAATACAACCATGTTCACATTGGTAGCCAGGGGTTGACTAAAACATATTTCAGCTTTTAGATTTCCGTTTTTTTATCAGATTATAGTGATCACCATCTTCCATGTTGGGCGTCAGATCAAAAGCAAAAAAGGGTGTAACCTGCCCCATACCCTTCTATTGATACGACGACTCCTGAGTCCCTCAGATGTTTTCCTGTTATAGACACCAGGACGAGATATTCCCTGATAAAATAAATGTTCCAAAACTCGGCGTGTACGGCTTTGCAGGAATCACAGCACCCTCATGTACCAGCGCCGCGTAGTTGATGTTGTAGTGTTTGAAACTGAAAGGGTGTGAGGTATACAGCCCACTAAAAGCGGTGTTGTCCACAAACCCTGTGATAATAAGTTTCAACAGTTGACCCAGAAATAAATGTTGCTGTTGGGTTAAGCAGGTACCTGTGGGTATGCTGAATATCTTCAGAGCCACTTTTTCCACGGCATACTTCACATTTGATAGCTGTAGGGCCTTTGCATGAGCTAGTCTGACGCTTGGTGACAGTTTAACAAGTTTATACTGTTCTGCATCTCCACTAATGAGACAGAATGAGTCCTTGTTGCAGGTTAGTTTGATCTTAAGATTGATGCAGTTAACTAGTAGCTTATCTTGGTAGAAGAGGTTTGAATGTATGCGCCCTAAGAGGTCAAACTGTCTACTGCTGCTGGCAAAGTGTGCTCTTTTCACAAAACCCTGATTGTGCCCATCCAGAGCTGTAGCTTCGAAATGACCATAAGTATCTTTGTAGAAGAGTCCTGCTGAAAGCTGGGTGTCCAGGGCATCACGGCTGTAGTTCAGAATACTCTCAATGTATGCCCTATACGCGTACATGTTATCACCATCTGGTTATACATTCAGGAATGTCGCACAGCCCCGTAGTTGACGTGTCAGAAATGCTCAGATACTGCAGAGTTACAGGGTGAATTTCAGCTATTCTTTCTTTAAGCAGCAAATATACCATTCTGGCAATGTATATGTATCCAGGGTGTAACTCATAGACATCTTGCACTGTGATACTCTGATTCTCGTTCTAAAAGTGAGTGAGTATGTAGTGTTAAATAACACAGTTATGGTCCGCTATCCTTGACCTCTGTATTTTTTAAAACAGCTTTCATGGGGCTAAAGACCACATTCTTCTATTTTCATATTAAATATCACACATTTGTCTTTCTATGACCCTTTCTATCAATCTTTTGTCAAAATAGGTACACAGCCCCTGCATATGTTCGAGTTTTGAGCAGGGCTCAACCACGTATCGGGTCTCATTAACCACTGCTGCCAAGAAGTTAATCATATCAACGTGGACACATTTCTTCACAGCTAACAACCCATACACCACCCTTAACAACTCATATACCTTGTGAGGGACTAACCCGCTACATATGTGTCGAATTGTTCTTACATTGTACGACTCATATAGACATTCATGAGCCTCCTGATATGCCTCGTTAATTTTATGCCCATAACATAGTTTATAACAGTCACGTTTAACCTGTGTTAACAACGGTCACCGCAAAACCTTTAACAAGCCATATGGCGTCATAGGGTATGCTCGGAGTTTCCTTTTCAAAATTGGTGCTAATATAGGTGCAAACACATTTCTTACGCAGCTCTTTGTTCTGGCTTGTAATACTTTCAGGCTGTCTGGAACAGCATAAGCAGTAAAAATGTACATTGTTAACCTTTGGCGTAGACCCCTCTAGAGCATCTCATTTTGCGGTTGTTTTCCACGGCTCAAACAGAAAGAAAAAGACAAACTATTTGTTAAAAGTATGACATCAGCGTATACACGATAATTGTCTATAGAGATGTTTTTTTTTTTTTACTAACCTCAGCATTTTCGCTACACTCAGTGGCTGCTCTGAAATCTTGAAAGTCGCATAGGTCCATTGGTGTATAAGCGGCTTTGGAGTTTACACTTGCCGGCTGTACGACGACTACCTCTGGATCAGGGTCCTCTTGAAAGCCCATATCTTAATAGACTGGCGAATTTGTGGTGCTATACCTTCTTCATCTTCAGTGTCGATTAAGTTGATTGCATCATTTAATTCGACTTTCGAGGCTTTTAGTTGCAGCAAGTCCTGGAGGCTGAGCTTTTCAAGCCAATGGCAAAGTTCCTCTTGAAAACCGGTAACATCGGAAACCCCATCTTTAGGGGCAGCTGGCTGTGCATTCTCATCCAACACCAGGGGTGTTAGGGTCCTATAATACCTATTGATAGTGTTCTGGGCCCCTGAGGAGGCAGCTTTTCTGGTGAGAGGATTGTATCTCTTCATAATGCCTTGACAACCTATTTCAGCGATGGTTCATGGTTTGGCATGCTGCTCTAGCCAGCTCCTTATATGTATTAATGGTTCAAAAAGGGCGTATGCCTCTACAACACATAGCAGTCACATGGTCTCCTTGATGGCTCTGATACGTTGAGGGGTTACATGTAATGCTAACCATATGTCACGACTTCTGCAACATTTGCCCAACCCCTCTTTTTGGATTATCCAGCAGTGTGGAGGTTTGGCCTTACATTCCCAATACTCCGCCGTGTGAGGAGGCCCCCAAGCAGCCACTTGGTCCTGAATGTCTGACATGTCCAGACTTCTACTCTTAGGCTCAGAAACAGGTTGCTCACCAGCAGGGCCCTCATTTTACACAGCCCATAGGCCTAAACATAGGGGCTAGGACCCTGGCACATGACTAACACGTGACCCCATGATCTCACAACCCACGTGACACCCCCTACACCTACGTCAGTTCCGGGGTGGTAATGGATGCGACGTCATTTCCGAGGGGGGCCGGACAACTGCCACTTTCCAGTTGATGAGGAAAGGTATCCCTTCTGACTACTCTTGTGTGAGTGTCTCAAGCAGTGCTGCAGGCCCACTTGTAGCATCCAATTGACATGCCCTGGGCACAGGTTATGCACTTTACTAGGGACTTATAAGTAAATTAAATATGCTAATTGGGTATATGCCAATCAAACCATGTTTTAAGGAGAGAGTACAAACACTTTAGGACTGGTTAACAATGGTAAAGTGCACAGTCCTAAGGCCAACAAAAATAAATTCAGCAAAAAGTTGAGGGGGAACAGGCAAAAGGTTTTGGGGTGACCCTGCAGAGAGGGCCATTTAGAATAGTATTGCTGAAAGATAGGGAAAGTTTTCCTTTCTGCTCCAATAGCCTTGCTTTCATTTGTACCCCAAATGTTGCAAGATATAGGCAATGATATATGCCCTGCATCCCCTTAAGTGCCAAAGTAAGTGGTCATGGTGAAGGACTCTGGAATGGAGGGCAGGGGACTTTTCAGAGTTATCTTCTTCATGTCCTTTCTACATTTTAACTAAAGGAAATGGAAGTTTTGTGTAACTGACCCCTGCAGCTTGCTGAACAGGTCATGCTGGAATTGTTTAACCCTAAGGTGGTTTCTTTATATATAAACAGTTATTCGTACAAGAACAGTTCAACGTACGGTTTTGGGAGACAATGCCGCAAGAGTTTTTAACTTTCTCACATTTGAACTTCATTAATGTGGGTTATAGTCTAAATGTGTAAAGTTCATTCATCAATTCCAGGTTCAGGTGACCAAATTGCCAGTTACAGGTTCACAGTGGGGACTAATCTTCAAAATCAGTAGTTATTAATAGATGTGGGCATGTGCTGTGTATAAGTGCCCTCTGAACCTCCTTCGACTATACATGTAGTAACAGAAAAATGGAACTATGCCTAACACGCTTCCTGAAACCTATTTTTTCATAATTCTGAGTTGAAATCTTGGGCTGATTTTGGGCTGAAACTGGTCTGCGTTGGGCTGAAATTGGGCTTCTGCTTGGACTCCTTTGGGCTCGGGGCGGGTCTCAACATCTAGCAAAACTGCTTGCGACATGTCTGCAACACTGAATTGTCTGTTTTAAAAAATAACCTACATCTTACCCTGCTGCACAACGCAGCAAAGTGCTGTCCTCGGGCTTGAAGGTCTGTCTGTGTTCTAAAAAAATTACCTACATCTTACCCTGATCCACAACGCGGCAAAGAGCCTGAAGGAGCAAATGTTCACCGCTCGCTGGAGGTGAAGAAGCCGTTGGTCGCGCGCTGCGGTTGGCGACCAGACCAGTAGAGCAGCAGAATGCGCGGCTCGCTCGCTTCTCAGCTCCTGCGATCGTTGGGCCTTCTGAGCGCGCTGCTCCTCCAGGAGGCGCTCTCATTTGAGGCGCCGTCTTACTTTGAAGTCACCGTGCCGAAGAAGTTGGAGCCCAGAGCAGACGGAGGTACAACGCACAGACTATCCTACGCCGTGACGGCAGGAGGAAGGACGTACATCCTGCACCTCATCCAGAACAGGGGCCTGGTAGCTACCGATTTCAGCCTCGTTACGTACAACAACGAAGGTGAGCTCTTGGTCGAGCACTCCCATGTCCGTCGGGACTGTTATTACCAGGGCTGGGTGGAGGGAGTCCCACGCTCCAACGTGGTCCTCAGCGTTTGCTCTGGGCTTCGGGGCTTTGTGCAAACAGACACCTTCACGTATGGCATCGAGCCGGCAGAATTTTCCTCTACATTTCAGCACCTCATCTACAAGCTGAGTGATGTTGGCAACGAACCCACGAGATGCTTCACTATAAGGTCCAACATGGCCAACCTAGAAGATCTGTATCGCATGTTTCGCCAACACAAAAGCCGCCTTAATGTGAGACACAGGGCCTTTGTTGAAATTCATGGCATTGTGGATCATGACTTGTTTATCTTTGATAATCGCAACGCAACCGCTTCAACAGAGAATATCCTTTTTAGTATAAATTTGGCAAATAGCATGTTTAAGCCATTAGACGTCCACCTAGTATTGGTTTCGTTTGAGATTTGGACAAAGAAAAATATAGTATACTATTTAATGGATATCGATGCATACAGTAAGTCGTTTGCAGAATGGCAGTTGGAAAACGTTCGTCCACGAACTAAAGCAGATTTGGTAATCTTATTTAGATTGAACCACATCGACGGGGCGGCAGGAACAGCATTTCTGGGTCATGCTTGTAATAAACCATTAGCATCAGTAATGGTGGTGCGATGGCCAAAATCACGCACTTGGGTGCAAATGGCGCAAACCTTAGCACACGAAATTGGGCATTCATTGGGGATGGAACATGACGCAATGGACTTTTCGTGTGCTTGTGCACAATGGTGCTGCATTATGTATTATGCTGGGAACGATGGCATTGTCTCTTTTAGTGATTGCAGCAAGTCATATTATGAAAATTTCATGGCTGATGGTCGTGGCGCGTGTTTACTCAATGTACCACCACTTGAATCATACTATACCCATCCGTACTGTGGAAACAAGCAGGTGGAAGGAGACGAGAAATGTGACTGTGGCAACGTCAACGAATGTGCCAATGATCCCTGTTGTGATATTAATTGTAATCTCAAGGCCGGTGCTATGTGTGGATTTGGCGCATGCTGTGAAGGATGCCAGTTTGCCAAGAAGGGGACTCCTTGCCGAAAGCCTGCTTCTGAGTGTGACCTTGCTGAGTATTGCACTGGGGAATCAAACATCTGCCCAGAAGATGTGATTGCTCAGGATGGAACCCCATGCAATGATGCACAGTCCGTCTGTGTAGCCAACACCTGCTATGACTATAACCGACATTGTAGGCGGTTATTTGGACCTTCTGCAACTGTTGCCCCAAAGGAGTGTTTCTCACTAGTGAATACAATTGGTGATAGATTTGGAAATTGTGGTTTTATGAATGACT
Source organism: Pleurodeles waltl (assembly GCF_031143425.1). Classification (NCBI taxonomy): domain Eukaryota; kingdom Metazoa; phylum Chordata; class Amphibia; order Caudata; family Salamandridae; genus Pleurodeles; species Pleurodeles waltl. The sequence continues at coordinate 314,961,292 of NC_090442.1, read as the reverse complement.
CTGTGACACCAGTAAAATGCGAAACTGAAAACGTCATGTGTGGACGATTGCAATGTCAGAATGTGAAGAAGCTGCGTATTTATGGCACACACGCTGCCACAATTCAAACACCATGTGGAAACCAGTTATGCTTTGGTGTTGATAACCACTATAGCTTAGATCTGCCTGATATTGCAGCAGTAGACAGTGGTGCAGCATGTGACTCTGGGAAGGTTTGTTTTAAAAGAGAATGTGTGGATGTGTCAACACTTAATTATGATTGTGACACAGTGAAAAGCTGCAGTGGGCACGGAGTGTGTAATAATAATAAGAACTGTCACTGTGACCAAGGGTGGGCTCCCCCAGACTGTAGTTCCAAAGGATTTGGAGGAAGCATTGACAGCGGGCCATTGATAGAAGGCTCTTTCCTTGCCTATGTCCCCAAGCAAGAAACCGTGCTTGGTATAGAGGCCCCAGAAGGCAGTGGCTCTGCAAAAGGGGAACATCCGCGCTTTTTCCTGCCGTCATTACTGGCCTCACTCGTTGTTTCAGAGTTGACCTAATAAAGTCAATTTCAGCGAAGTAATTTTAGGATATACAGAATACTACATAGATGGACTGTTCCCATTTAGTTTGTTCCTCTGCTTCTCATTTAACTAATTCAGGCCTCTAAAGGAATAGCTTGCTTATAAAGTATTTTATTTTTTGTAATTTGTATTTGAAGCATTTCTTCACAATCTATATTGTAAACGTTATCAGGTGCTTCGTTCATTAGGAAGGATTTGGATTCTCCTCTTTTGTTTTCGTTCTGAAACAAATGTGACATAAAGATTACTTTTTATTTAGCATATAGATTGTAACTGTAACTGTTGGCAAAATCTAGTTTAATCTCAGCAGTATCGTAGTTGTTAACATTCCCCTTATAGGTGGCTTTTGGCTCGAGCGGTTATTTCAGCCAACGGCAGTAGGCATGGTGTAACTTCCAGTTGTACTTTCCCGTTGTACAAATGGACCCGTGAGCCACAACATGCACACTTGTGTTAGCTCCGAAACGTTGATGTTGCCAGTTGAAAGTTATGAAGAATCACACGTGCGTTAAAAGTGAAGTTCTTAATTAATTTTGTACACATCTCACAAATGTCGTGCAAGACTTGAACTCTGATTGATCTCCAGTGTTATAATCAAAACTGTAAAACCGTACTAAACTGCAGGTCTAAAGATGCAAAATAAATATTTTAATAATGTTTTTTTAAATTCAGTTTGACGTCATATGTGGTCTAGTGTCTAATTTGCAGACAGCCGTTTGAAATACTGTTCCCCCTTTCATGGGCGTCGATTGGCCAAAATGCATCGGTGCTGACATCACATAGCCTTTGACCTTAATGACATCTCAGGAGCTGACATCATAGGACCATTCTCCCTGATTTATTTCAGGAAGGCGTGTCACATAACCCTAATATCACAACAGTTGACACTGCCGAAATTCCGTAACTGCATGATTAATACAACAGCATACCAGAAATGTCAGTTTTAGATACTACTTATATTATGGTGTTGACTCGATAGTTGAAATTTCTGGGGCATAATGTTTGCCCTGAATTGTAATGAGCAAGAAAAGCGAGTAAATCAAGCCTCTTCTAGGGGATTTATTCCCTTGAGAAATATTTGAAAAGAACAGGGTGAAATATTGCATTTCAAAGCAAACTTTTCACATACATTTGCTAAAATGCCAAAGATGTTGAAAGGGCAGTCATTAAATATTCATATCCTTTCATGGTGTGCCAAGTCAATCAAACCTGACGTTCCCCAGGAGTTGACCCCATTTTTTTTTTTTTTTTTTTTTTTTTTCAAAACGTGGTATAGGTGCCCCTATATGTCAAAATTACCTTTTTTGTGCCAGGGGCAGCATTTTGTCCTGGGTACCCCCGTATATCAAAAATGACATAAAATACGCCAGTGCCAATTTTTTTTAGTTTATGTCATTCATATGCCTTAGCAGAAATTACCCCAATATGTCAAAGCATTTTTCATGGGTTGCCACTCTTCCATATGCCAGGTTGTCCACCTTTATGCTAAGAATTCCCCCTATTTTGCTTGTATCAACATTTTGCCATTGCTGTCCACATGCCACGAATTTCCTCAAGTATGCCAGTATTTTTCATGGGTGCCTTATATGCCATGAATTACCTCTAGTATGCCAGTACCAGTATTCCACCATTGGTGATCATTTTGCTAAGAAATAACCCCAGAGTGTCAGTGCAGAGTATTTTGTCACAGGTGTCCCTCGTGCTAAGAATTGCTTCAAGTATGCCAGTGCTAGTATTTTGCCATGGGTCTCAAGACAATAATTACCTTCAGTGTGCCAGGGCCAAGGACAAACTTGAAAGCATCACATCACATTCTCGCTCACACGAACATTTACTCATTGTCTCACTCACATTCACTGTTTTAAACCCCTCTAAACTCCTTAATTCTCACTCTTCCCCTTGCATTAACTTTTAGTCTCACTCATACTTATTGACACTCAGAACCAAGGGCCAGATGTACGTAACTTTGTTTTTGCGATTTCCTAATTGCAAATCTTTGTAATTCGCAATTAGGAAATCAGAAACAGCTATGTACTACAGTGTGTTTTACACTGTTTGTGATTCCCACTGGGTGGCAATTGACCTACCTTATTAATATTCATGAAGTAGGTAGCAAATTGAGACCCATTGGGAATCGCTAAAAACACAGGATGGTGGCCTGCTGGGGACAGCAGACCACTATGTCAGTGTTTGCTTTTGAATTAAGCAAACGTTGTTTTTTAATTGCAGCCCGTTTTCCTTAAAAGAAAACTGGATACGTTTCAAAAAGAAAAATGAAACATTTCAGTTTCATTTTTTAAGAGTAGGCAGTGGTCGGTGGGACCACTGCCTGCCCTTAAAAAACATTGTCGCATGCATTCTTGGGGACCTCTTCCCTATGCATCATTGGGGTCGCCCTTCCCATTTGTAAATGGGTTACTATCAAATTGAATTTGCCACCGCAGTTCGGTCACAAAACATTCATACATACCACTGCGAGTCACTATTAGGAAGAGATGACCTGACATGCTCCTTCCTAATACCAAATCGCTAACCTATTTTGTGATTCAGTAATAGGTTACTGAATCACAAAATAGGATTTAGGAAACAGGAGAATGCTAATTTTCTGGTCGCAAATGCCCCGATTCTCGGGCCGTCTGCAACCTAAAAAAGCTTTGACTAACGCTTTGTACTGGGCATACATCAGAATTGTGATACAACCCCAGCAAAAAGTGTTACGGTGGGACTTACTACACACTGCAAATCAGGATTTGTGTTAAATGATATCCTAAAATCACACAAAGTTGTGCTTTGTTCTGTTTTGCATTAAGGGAGCATTTCATGAGTGGTGAATGTTTGTTCTTAAGCATCCACCTACAGGTGCCAGAACGGGGAGAGATATGGCATATTTGTCTCTTTCCCTTTGATGCAAGGCGGTGCAGCATTACCTTACATCAAAGAATAGTACATCTGGGCCTCAGTCTGACTCACTACCTGCCACTGACTCTCACATTCACTCACAGATGCTTACACATACAGATACACGTTAATAAATACAAACACTTGTCTCTCACATAAACTCACCCACATGAACACACACAGCATACATTTGAAAGGGTTATTACTTACGACAGCTGCCACCAAAAGTCCCATTCCAAGTAAGTGTGCTCCATTTCTCATTATACCAATAGAAGATTATTCAATATCAGTGTAGTGAAAAATGGGTAGGAAAAAAGAATACAGATCCTACCATGTGTACTTAGTACTGATTTTGCCAACTCTGAGAACAGAAGTCGCATGGGGCAACCCAAGGGTCGCAGCTGCAAACCCGTTAATGACGTCCATGCACGCTTGATATGCAATGCAAACCTGAGGAAATTACCTTATCTTCCTTTGACACAGGTCTCACAGCTGCCAAAAATGAGGAGCAAATAGAAACAAGCATTGGCAAAGCCAATATACCTGGCCTTGGCTCCAGACTTTATGTTTTTTTTGTGCTTTATGTATTTAAGGTTCCCAGATAAAGGACTATTATTGGTAAAGAAAAAAGAAACTGTTGAAAGTTTACAACAAACTGAACTAATCTTCATATGGAAGTGCCATTCACCTATTTCTTCTAGATTAGCTCAAGTTGTTAACATACTTCTATGCATTGCCTGTTTTGCAGCTGGCATGTAGGGCAGCAACGGAGGACCTCACCTTCTGTTTGTCTTGAGCAACTTTGTACAGTGCCCCAGCTGTGGATCAGGGCCTTCATTTCTGTTTCATCAGTTAGCCTGCAGGTCCTAATCTCCGATGTTACTTGAACCAGGTTTCCTATGGAATACATAGTCCATGCGTTCCAAAATCTGATTCTGGTCTTGGACTTGGCACTCAGAATTTCTGGCATCCTGTGAGTAGTTTACCTTGTAGCATTGACTACTGTCAATCAAGCCTTTCTCATGCATAGACTCTGTAAGTCCATCACGCCCAGAAGATATAGTGGGTCTTGCTGCTGTTTGCGTGACAATTTTTTTTTTTTAATTGAACAAGGTCGTTAGGCTTGTGCCCAACAACCAAACTGGAGACCAGTGGATCATGCTTTGTCTGGTCTCTACCTTTTGACCTCTCCAGCTCATGCAACCTTTCCAGGAGACTAAGGCCCTCATTACAACCCTGGCTGTCGGTGTTAAAGCGGCGGTAATACCGCCAACAGGCTGGCAATAAAATAAATGGGATTTGGACCCTGGTGGTGACCGCCATCCAACACCTCCATTTTAACACACCGACCACCAGGGTGGTAACAGCTGCTGGGCTGGAGACTTCGGTCTCCATCCCGGCGGCCGTCACTTTCCCACCCTTGGCATTACGACCCGGCTTACTGCCATTGGTTTTTGTGGTTTCTGTACCGCAACAAAAACTATGGAGTAGGCACTGATAGCGGTCTCCCCGCCCCCAACCCTTCACCAGAGTCCTCCACCATCCGCTCCTGCCCCTGCACATGTACACACTCACACGCGCACCCATATACACACATACATACCCACACACCACAACACACACCATCATGATACAGTCGGCGGTGTTTTGCTGGCGTGGCGGTGCTGTTGTCAGCAGCGCCGCCTTACCACCGTCCGCCGCTATGACCGGCGGCGGTGTCCTGCCAGATTTCTGGCGGAATACCGTTGGCGGTCATAATACGAGTGGCCGGCTGGTAGCCACGGCGGTGGTAGCTTGCCGGCCGTCACCGTGGAGGTAGGCGGTCATTACTGCCAATGTTGTAATAAGGGCCTAAGCTTCCACTGGCATACTTCTCCAAGTCGCTGAGACATGCAAGCCCCTCGACCACTTCAAGATGGTGATCCGCATTTCTGGCAGAATTGTCTTTGTGTAGGAAAGGACAAAACAATCCTCAGGGGCATTTTCCTCTCTATGCGTGCTGCAAAATACTTTAGTAACTCTAGGGATGCGCCAATATCCATGGGTGAATGCTTGGGAATGCCCACACTCTATCAATAGAATGCCTTCCCAACAAAGAGCATTACTCTGTATTTTACTAAGCCACGCAGATCCACAAATGGTGGCCGTGCGTGGGTTAGGAAATATCACTTAAGCCCTTGTGTCCCCTTGTGTGACGCAATGGCAATGCAAGAGCTTAGTAAATCTGGGTCCTAGAGAGTGCAAGCAAGGCAGTGAGAATGACGAGAGAGAAATGAGAGATTGCAATGATGACAAGATCAGTATGAAGAGAGAGGGGGGTGAGAATAGATGTGTGTTTGTGAGAAAAAGAGAGGAAACTGGAAACATAAACTGGGGCGGTCATAGAGAATCCAGAATGTGGAAAGGAGGAGAAGGGAAGGATGGAAAAATCTCTGGAGGGAGGAATCAGAGAGGATTACCAAGAAACCCTTTTAATATGCTGCTGTCTTGTTGAAAGTGTGAATAAAAGTCACATTTTTTTGTTGTCATGTAATATTAGTGGCATTTTAATAACAAAAAGCCATTCTTTCCAATGTAGTTTTTAATCACTGACTGAAGTCTTTGCCTTTTTAGTGTGGTTTCTCTCGCTCACTGGAGTGTAATTAGGCTTGTGAAGATAGGTTATTGATATTGTGTCCTAGCTCATTTCAGTATCTAGGTTAGGTGACGTGACTTTTGCCTGGCAGGTTAAAATGCGTGTGTGACATTTCTCATAGTAGAGTGCTGTTGGGTAACTTAAGAGCCAACTGTATTGTGTCTATGGACTGTGCTAGATGTATGTTAGCTACTCTAATATGCTATGTTGTATGTTTATGTGTGAAATTGAATAAGCCTGCACTCTTAGTTATTGTGTTTCTTTCACTTCTAATGCTTTTGTGGTGCTTCTTTGCATGCCCCCAATTCCTTCTGAACAAAGAGTATATATTGCTGCAAAAAGATGCCTATTGGATAAAGATTAAATACAAGATTTGTCAACACATTGAATCAGTGGCTCACATTTATCTCGTTTTTGTAGAGTATAATTAAACTGAATTATAGTGAAGTTCTCTAGGATACAACATCATGACAATATGGAAATGGTATATATATTCACGCAATGTATTAATGGCAGACTTCACTTGCTTAAGTGGAAAAAAGCTGTGAGTCCGAGCTCAGCAACTGGTAGGACCACTTTTAAAAACAGAATTAAACATAGTAACACATGATTTGGTTTGATTCATTTGATTTTTGTTGAAAAATTGTCTTCAACAATATAATGAAAACAAAACAGTGTGCTTTGTTGTATTTATGAATAATAATAGTTCCCAAAGAATGGTTGCTGGCTTGAAATGTATTACTCTGAACTCTTCTGGGCCCAAAAGAAAGCACTGATGATAGTAGTATGCTTGAAATCACATTAATCAATACTTTTACCTACTATATTCATCTTCAATGACAAGGTAAAGAATTACAAGATATACAATGTCTAATAATTAAAAAGCCTCACCTTAATTAGCATCAATCATTAGGCATACAATGGTGTATTAATAAGGACGGATAACTAAAAAAAATCCCCACACAAAAGGAATGCTGGTTACAATCAATCCAATCAGTCCACCCAACGTTAAAAACAAGGTCTTAGTTGTGAAACATAAGTCAATTATCCGTTGCTCTGTTAGGCAGGACAATAGTGTATGGTTAAAAATGTTGACTCACATTTCGCAGGAGGGGTAATGCTTTTTAAAACGTTGCACGGGACTAATTATAGCTTACAAAATTTGAAACTCAGACATCTTGAATCCAGTCTGACTGCTTGGTGGACAGTAACAATGAAGGGATGAAAATTTGAAAAATGGAGCATGGTGCTTCTTGCTGTGGGTTTACTCAGTTATTCATCTTGCCTTATGTAGCAAAGATCCAGCTGTCCAAAACCTCTATTCACCATTTACTCACCCTAGAGGTAATTTTTGGGTTGGAATTATATAAATGTAACTATGCTAAGAACTCTATCAGAGTCTCTTCAGAGCCTTTCCAGATAAAGAAAATGTTGTTGTATGCAACTAGTGAAAGATGTTTTCAGAGAAAAGGGTTAGATCATTGTAAGTATGTTTTTCTTCAAGTGCTATTAACGAGTCTTAGATAATTAGATAATTTAAGTGTTTGTTCTTCTCTGCCAGCAGCACTGATGGGAGTGAGGTTATGAGGTAGCACAATCCACCTTCCATCACAAACTCTAGACTTTATGGTGCAGTTTTGTTTTTGAGAGGAATACAAGAGTCCAGGAGGTATACTAATCAATATGAAGTTTTAGGTCTGGCTTGACAGTGCAACTGTTGCGTGACCTTATTTGATCCACATAAAAAAGCTGTTGAACTTGTCATCATTGTCATGGTCTCCCCTAACTTTTTGCCTCTACTTCCCAGGTTGTTTCTGTGTGCTGGACTCTGTTTTTTGCTGTTTTGTTTTCTCTGGACAATTTACCACTGCTGACCAGTGCTAAAGTGTAAGTGTTCCCTGTCTAAATTATATGTGTACACTGGCTTGCCCATGATTGGCAAATTTGATTTACTAGTAAGTCCCTAGTAAAGTGCATTAGAAGTGCCCAGGGCCTGTAAATCAAATGCTACTGGTGGGCCTGCAGCACTGGTTTTTAAAGGTGGATTGTTATTACACTGTGCTTAAGCCATAGGAAGGTGTTGTGTTACATGGAATCTTGTAGATTACTATAGTAGACAAGGTTTTTGATGCTGGTGAACCACCCAAACAAACCATGAGGACAGAGGATTTGTACTATAGTAATCATTATTAGGCTGTATTAATAGTGATTTTATAACATGTTGACAACTATATATTGTACATATTTTAAATTTTATCACAGTAGGTTGGATGGTTGCCTTGTGTGAAGCCTTATGACCAACACAATCGGTCTATTGTGTAAGTGTTCCCTGTTTAAATTATATGTGTACATTGGCTTACCCATGATTGGCATATTTGATTTACTAGTAAGTCCATAGTAAAGTGCACTAGAAGTGCCCAGGGCCTGTAAATCAAATGCTACTGGTGGGCCTGCAGCACTGGTTGTGCCACCCACTGCAGTGTCTGTGAGTGCACTTTTAAACTGCCAGTTCGACTTGGCAACTGTACCCTCTCGCCGGGCCTACACTTTCCCTTTTTATACATGTAAGGTACCCCTAAGGTAGGCCCTATGTAGCCCCATTGGTAGGGTGCAGTGTATGTTAAAGGTGGGACATGTATTTATGTGGTTTACATGTCCTGACAGTGAAATACTGCCAATGTCGTTTTTCACTGTTGCAAGGCCTAGCTCTCTCATAGGTTAACATGGGGGCTGCCTGTAAATATGAGTAAAGAGCAGATTCCCTTTGGGAGAAGATAGACCTGGAGTTTGGGGTCTCTGAACTCACAATTTAAAAATACGGCTTTTAGTAAAGTTGGGTTTTAGATTGTGTGTTTGAAAATGCCACTTTCAGAAAGTAGGCATTTTCTTGCTTAAACCATTCTATGACTCTGCATGTTTGTGGATTCCCTGTCTGGGTCAAACTGACAGTTGGGCTGTTGTGAATTCCCTCTAGACAGTGATACAAAGAGAGCTGGGGTGTAGCCTGCATATCCTGATGGACCATCTGGGCTGAGGGGAGGGTATGGGTGGACACTTACACCTGAAAGGGCTGTGACTGACATCACAAAATGCAGTCGCCAACCCCCTGTGTGTGTTTGGGGCCTGGCCTGGGAAGGCAGGATTATGAAAACAACAGAGACTTCTCTTTGAAGTAGGCCTACTTAAAAGACAGAATGGGTATAAGGAGAGCACCCAAAACCCCTGAAAATCAGATTACTTCAGGAACCAAGAGGAACCTCTGCCAAGGAGAAGAGCTAGAGAAGCTGAAGTACTGCCTCTTTGCGTGTGACTGTGCTTTGCTGGATTGTCCTGCAGTAGCTGCTTCTGCCTGAGAGAGGACAAAGACTAATTTTTGTGTGACTTTCCACTGGTGAAGAATCTCCAAGGGCTTGAACTGAGTTTGCCTCCTGTCATTGAAGTCTCAGGGACATCAAATACTTATCTCTGCCAGCACTTGGGCTTTCTGCTGAGAGTCCTGCCTGCCAAGTGGTGCCCTAACCTGTCTCTGGGCCCCTGAAAGGTGCAGCTGGTGGAAAAGGACAGAAATCCACACAAAGACCGTCGTGCGGGTAAACTTTCAATGCACCACCCATCTCGCTGCTGAAAAACGACATGCTGCTGGCCTTGCGGCTAACACCGACATTCCACTTGCCTCGCGGCTGGAAGATCGACGCAACGCGGGCAGAGAAACAACATGTAAAATCCGCAGCGGCTCCTGTTAACAACGCAAGCCCCCAAGCAGTGCGGTTTCTTGACACTGTGCAACAGGATTTCGACGCAGCATCGCTGGGCACAGAAATTCAATGCTAAGGCTTCTTGGACCTGAGGTGCCCATCTGGATCGGCGCATTGCTGTCTTGCAGGAGAGAAGAAACGACGCACGTTGACCCGACAGGAGGAGGAACAATGCACGTTCTCGCTTACGAGTGAGAAATCAATGCATCACTGGCCTTTTCTGATGCACACCGACCTGTGCAGCTTTATTTTGACGTTACCCAGGTACATTTTTACACTAACAACGTTCTCACTGTTTTCTAAAGGATTTAAGACTCTTTTACTTTTTAAATTCATAACTTGACTTGTGCATATTTGATTTTTGTCGTTTTGGTCTTGTTTTGTTTAGAGAAATATTTTCTATTTTTCTAAACCTGTGTTGTGTCCTTTTGTGGTGGGTTCACTGGGTTACTGTATGTGTTGGTACAAATACTTTACACATTGCGTTTGAAGTTAAGGCTGCCTCCTTGTGCCAAGCTACCAGGGGGTGAGCGGGGTTTAACTGAGGGTGATTCTCCTTTACCGTGACTACTGTGAGGGTCCTTGCTTGGACAGGGGGTAACCTGACTGCCACCAAAGACCCCATTTCTAACAAAAGCTTTGAGTACCAGTGAGAAAGAGCTTAGCCTCCACCCACATATTTGTTCCCTGGGGTACAGGATTTGACTGGGTCAAATGTGTGTGCTTCCACTAAAAAGACTGCTGCTATTGCACTTTTTGGCTTGTGACAAAGTTATACTTAATACAGCAAGACTGAGATGTTATGGTGGAAAGCCAATGATCATGGCTACTGGCCTAATGTATTGATTGTGAAAAGCATATGTTAGAATCAATAGACATTTAAGTGTAGATTGTTATTACTCTGTATTAAAGACAACAGACAGATATTTTGTTACACAGAATCTCACAGAATACCTTAGTAGGCAATGGTTTTGGTCACTGACAAGCCCTGGGAGTATCATTTTACTGTGATGATTTTTTTAACATCTTAACACTGTTAAGATGAGGTGTATATTGTCTTGCCAACTGTTAATTTCTACATATTGGCAATTTTATAAATGTATGCCTAATGGTTGCCAGTTTATATGCTCTTCAGCAGGCCTGTGTGGTATATAGTGTCAAGCCATTGGTAAAGGCTAGTGTCCTTATAGGCTTACTGGTAAAAGTTATGTCAGATTACTTATGTGTGATCTGTTTATAATGAAAAGCTATGACAAAGCAAGTAGGCTTTACTTATTGTAACAAGCGTATGTTAAGGGCAATAGGTTTTTAAAGGTGAATTGTTATTACACTGTGCTTCAGCCATAGGAAGGTGTTGTGTTACATGGAATCTTGTAGATTACTATAGTAGACAAGGTTTTTGATGCTGGTGAACCACCCAAACAAACCTTGAGGACAGAGGATTTGTACTATAGTAATCTTTATTAGGTAGTATTAATAGTGATTTTATAACATGTTGACAACTGTATATTGTACATATTTTAAATTTTATCACAGTACATTGGATGGTTGCCTTGTGGGAAGCCTTATGACCAACACAATAGGTCTGAGTTAATTTTGGTGACAAGCAAATGATAATGGTAGTAGGCCTAATTGTTTACAATGGCAAGTTACGATAAAGGCAGTAGGGCTGATCTATTTAACATTCATGATCAAGTCAGTAGGCATTAATGGTAGATTATTACTAATCTGTACTAAAGCCCACAGAGATAGAAAAAGGGGTTGTATTATTTGAAATGTCTTAGATTACATTTGTAGGGAAAGATTTTGGTGTTGATACCACCTGTGACAGAACGAAGGAGTGAAGATTTGTACTGTAATAATTCTTGCTAGAATCTCTTCTTGCCATGGTCGTCTAATAGAAAAATCATTAAAGAATACATACATACATATACATAAATATTTAGCCATAAAGATACTTTCAGGGCCTTTGTGTCAGCTCTGTTCTGCCGTTGATCTGTCTGATTGTCATTTACACTCTGCTTCTATCCATATGGGCATACTGCATGGTGTAATGGTTCAGTACTCAGTCATCGGATCACTCGCACTTTGAATGATTGCATTTTCTGACTAAGTGAACATCCACCTGAAAATGAGTGGGCTTCAGTATCAGGGCTGGTTGGTTAGTCCTTTATTTTTTTCTCCTTTCATAGTTCCCTTCTTATGTGTTTGGTTCTCCTATTTTTATTTTAATGTTTCTTAATAGAATACTACAGCTCTTCAGGAAGTGCTAACATGTTGCTCATTCATCGCCAATTTCATCTGCGGTGTGCTGCATCCCACGCGGTTGTCCATGGTGTATCATTATTTTACTATACCAAGACTGCATCAAGGTGTTAAGCTTCAGCTTTCCTGTTCCACCCAGCTGGATCTGAAAGTAAGAGACCTACCTATCCTTCTACTAGATGCTGCTCTGAAGACAAAACACAAAGACCCTCATTATGAACATGGTGGTCTGGGCTGTTATGCCTGCGGTGGGAGTAATTACTGCCACTGGCATGGCGGTCCAGACTGCCATATAATAAATGTGGCAGAACCGCCACTTTTGAAACTCCGCCACAGCCAGGCTTCCGCCACCAGGCAGCCTGTCGATGGCGGAGTTTCATATCCGACAAGGCAGCGATGCAAGCAGCGTTGCCCGCTGGATAATGAGTCCGGTTCCACCAGCCTTTCCCTGGCGGTATACACTGCCAGGAAAAGTCTGGCGGAATGGGTGACTCAGGCCCCCCTGGGGGCCCCTGCACTGCCCATGCACTTGGCATGGGCAGTGCAGAGGCCCCCGTGTACAGCCTCGTCACACATTTCACTGCGAGATTTACAGGCAGTGAAATGCGCGATGGATGCTGCTGCACCCGCCGCACTGCTACATTGCCCGCCGCTCCAAATGTTCAGGGCCGGCATTCAGCTAGGCCAGCTGACGGAAACACTGTTTCCACCGGCTAGCCCAGCTGAATGTTCTTTATGTGGCCGGCAGGGGGTTCTGCGCATTGGCGGTCTTCTGTTGATCGTCAGCGCCGAACTCAGCAGGTTTTCCCACCGAGTTTGTAACGAGGGCCAAAGTGTGGACTCGTTAAATGTGTCTCCATATTGTCTTCATACCATTCAGTTCTTGGAACAAAATGGAAACCCTGACCCAGGTCCATTAAATGTTTGTGTTTATCCCAGGAAATAACAATGGGGTCTGATTTCCATGCCTACTTGGGCATTAAGATGTCACTAGTAGGAGGGAAAGGAAAGAAATCACATTACCTTAGTGTCCTTTCAGTGCTTGGCCTCTCTGAGGAATACATTTCAGGGACTAGAGGGAAGCTCATGCAGTGCTTCACCTCTCTCACTTCTGAAAGTGAGAGAGCACATTCATTTTTTAGCTTCCAAGTACATGCAGTTTTGCTTCTCTCTGATGGATTATTTATAAGGATGAGAAAACACTTGATTATCAATGATGTTTCATTCTATAGACTTGCCACAAAGGGGTCACATCTAGTGTTAAGGTGGTACACACTGATCTTCATGCCCATTCAGTGCCTTAGCCTCTTTGAGGGGCCACTTATAAGGGTGATAGAGCACGTTGCTCACCATGCCCACTGTATTTTAGCCTTGGGATTATATAGGAGTAATGTCTCTATACCAAGTCAATGATGGCCTCCTTACAAAAGGATTATATCTACGGATCACCTCATTCATCATTTCAGTTTACTGCTTGACTTTTTCATGATTGACCAGCTCTAGGGATGACAGGGCATTTCAGTGTCATTCAATCATTGGCCTTTCTTTAACGGCTCGCATCTACAGTGAATAAGTCAAACTGACGTCGTAACCCACGCAGTACTTGGTTTGTCTCTGACCAATAAATTGTAAAGGTGAGAAGGTACTTAGCTATCCCTTCCCATTCAGTGCAACATCTCTTCTAGACATCGCATACGTTATCTGTCTATTCCTCCCATCTGAGCCCTCTTTGACTTTCTCGCCATCGACTTTCTCTAGAGAACCCTCTCAGAAATGTGTGGTGGAGTTATCCAGGCCACACCTATACAGAGCTGATATATCATCACATGAACGCCAATTCACCAAAATGCCAGGGGTAAAGAAAGTGACATCACACACTGTTTGACCTCAATAACATTACAGGAAATAACATCATACGCCATGTCTGCGCATTAAGTAGTATCAAATGATATTTGAGCCCAAAATATCACCTGAATTACATCAGTAAAGTTAAGAACCCTACAATAATTGCAAGATTATTACAATTTCACAATGGTTGCTAAAGATGATACATATTTAAGTTAGTTATCAAAAGTATTTTAACTAATAGGCTACCATAATATGTCAGGAGCCCACCCATTACGTGCCCATGTGCAAACATTATGTGCCAAATACAGTCGTGTGCATCATAAACTTATGGAAAACAGAACAACGTTAACCACGTTCTATGACAATCTGAATGTGAATTTAGGATGTATAAACCCTTTGCTGTATATAGCAGACACTCCTGTAAACAATAAAAATGTTGTTATATTTTTCAGATCGTATACATTGGTATCTGATGCTTAGATTTTCTTCTTGGTCTGTCTAAATGATAAATGCTAATGATGTATAGAGTGGAACATTGCAATAGGCACATCTTAGTTCCTATACCAATTGCAACATTTGCAGACATAGTCCCAGTCTTCAGTCTAATGGTCAGCCACTCTGCACAACTGCACTGCCACCACATCTGCCATCCCCAGGCTGAGCTACAGCCTCTAGTGCATCCAAAGTCCATTTGTCAGTGAGCATAGTGCAGTTGGATGCTCAGCATAAGGTGATCAAATCTCTCACTTTGCAAAATTCAGTGGCATTTGTGTTATTTACTTCGGAAGGATGAAAGACTGAGACGGTTCACTGGTGTTCAGGTCATTTTACATGGGGATGAAACACAGATCTCGGAAGTGGATGCCTTAGTCTTCTGAACCACCAGATCTGGATTTGTAGGAAAGCATAGGACCAGTACTTCTTAGCAGGGCCACTAATCTACTAATGGGCAGTACCATCAGCACCCAGCAGTAGTACTTCTCAGCAACGCTGTTATACTAATGCACAAAGCGAGCAGTTTCCATCACACCCCTTGTACTTTTAATGACACATTAATAGCAACTTTCTGCATGGCTGCCAAATATATAATGGGAAATGAGACATCAGCAATTCCTTTCTTGTGTATCAATTCTTATACATTTTTTGAGAACAAATATACATAAAATATACCATTAACTAAAGTAAAATACACACCAAATAGTTCAAACAAAAGTGTAATAATAATACATTTCCATAATCATTCCATATTGAATAATAGAAAGAAAATTGAAGACACAGTAACTAATTATTAAGATAAAAGAGGGAGAAATCCTAATCAAATATTAATTTTGCAAAAGTAAAGCGTAATATTCAAGAACATTTTAAGTAAATTAGTTATCCATTTGTTAACTACATTCTACAAAAAGAAAACTTCAAGAGGCCATCATAATATACAACAAAATGAGATTTACAAAAAGAAAAATATAGCTATTCTAAAAAAGAACCCCAAATAGTATCAAATCAAATTAAATTATCATTCAGTTTGTATATCACTCTTTTATATTGTGCAGCTTCACTCCCTGTGTGCTCTCTCTTCCTTGTCTGCCCCCTCTGTGCCCCTTTTGCCATTCACTTTCCACAGTGCTCCTTTCTTGACTTTTTTACTTTTGCCCTTCTCTCTCCTCACTTTCACTCTCGATCTCCCCGTGTCTCTCCTCTACTGCTGCTGACCCTTGCGGCCCGCCCCCTCCTCTCTCTCCCGCTGCACTCCTGCCGCTGCCGCCCCTGCGGCCCACCCCCTTTTTTCCCACCTCCCAGCTGTCCTCTCCTTCCCCCACCTCCCTACTTAAAGGCGGCCAAGTGCAGCTGGATCACACCCATCGCCGGGACCTCTGGCTCTCGTCCCCCCCACCGTCACCACACACATCTTCATTACGATGCCGCCACCCTCTGTGCCCTGAACACCGGCTGCTCTCCTGCCTGCCTTCAAGCCTCCCCGCAGATCACCTGCAGACCCTTCTTCTGCCGGAACTGCACCTTCATCAGCCTCCACACCCACGACCCACCCACCAAGGCAGGATGCAACAATCTCAGATGTATCCTTCTCAACTCCCGCTCCGTCAACAAACACGCAGTAGAGCTATGGAATCTACTCGACTCAGCTTCCCCATACGTCACCTTCCGGACCGAGACCTGGATGAACCCCTCCTCAGCACCTGACATTGCCATAGCCATTCCGGATGGCTACAAGATCACCCGCAGGGACCCCTCCAACAAACCAGGAGGAGGCATCGACATCATCCACAAGAACACCCTCAGGATCACGACCAGCACTAGAGACACCCTCAGCACCACCGAACACCTGCACTTCAGATCCACACCAACCCAAACACCACCCTCCGAGAGACCTTTGACTACACGCCCCCCAGTCCCCGACAGCAGTTCAGCGTCTCCATCACCAACGTCATCAGCACGCACACTCTCGCATCCACTGACTACATACTTCTTGGGGACTTAAACTTCCACCTCGAAAACACCAACAATAACAACACCGCAACCCTGCTCAACAACCTTTCCAACCTCGGCCTCAAACAGCACGTCACGACTCCGACCAGCCTCGCAGGACACACACTCAAAACCATTTTCTCCACCAGCAATCACGTCTCCTTCAGCCACACCACTGAACTCCACTGGACAGATCACCACTGCATCCACTTCTCCTTCAAGAAACCCACAATACACCATCACCCACAACAGATTCCCCACCGCAGATGGAACAAGATCACCGAAGACGAACTGATTACGACCCTCTTCCGTAACCCACCCTCCGACACTGACCCAGCTGCCCGCAACTTCAGGCAATGGATCAACACCTGTATCAGCACTCTCGCCCGATCAAGAATCCCTCCAACAGATGCACCAACAGAAAGGCCTTCTGGTTTACCGCCGACCTCCACGAATCTAAGCAGACCGGCCAAAGACTCAAAAAGAAGTGGCACCAAGATCAGACACTGGACAACCACACAGCCTTCAAAAACGCCATCCGCAGACACCACCAACTCATCCGAACCACCAAGAGAACCGCCTTTAAAGACCGAATCAACAACAACGCACACAGACACAAGGAGCTCTTCAACATCGTGAAGGAACTCTCCAACCACAGCTCCAACACCAACGACATCCCACCATCTCAAGATCTCTGCGACTACCTAGCCTCTTACTTCCACCGCAAGATTGCAGACATCCACAACAGCTTCAGCACTCAGAAACACCCCTTCCCCAGCAACCACCAACACCACAGACTCAACACCAACCAGCCTTCTGGACCCCCATCAACGACACCATCAAAGTCATGAACACCATCCACTCCGGCTCACCATTTCAGCCCTGCCCTCACCACATCCTCAACATAGCAAGCTCGGCCATCGCACCCCAACTCCGGAAGATCATCAACAGCTCCTTCAAGCCTGCCACCATCCCGGAGAGCTGGAAACACGCCGAGATCAACGCCCTCTTCAAAAAACCCAAGGCGGACCCAAAAGACCTTAAGAACTTCCGGCCTATCTCCCTGCTCCCCTTCCCGGGAAAAGTCATTGAGAAGGCTGCCAACAGACAACTGACCTGCTGCCTCGAGGAGAACTGCACCCTGGACCCTTCCCAGTCCGGATTCTGCAGCAACCACAGTACCGAAACTGCCATAATCGCCGCCACCGACGACATCAGAACCATACTGGACAACGGCGAAACCGTGGCCCTCATCCTCCTGGACCTCTCAGCCGCGTTCGACACCGTCTGCCACCACACCCTACGCACACGTCTCAGCAATGCAGGAATCCATGACAGAGCCCTGGACTGGGTCACCTCCTTTCTCACCGGCAGAACCCAGCGAGTCCGCCTTCCTCCATTCCACTCCAAAGCCACCAAAATCATCTGCAGCGTACCCCAGGGTTAGTCCCTCAGCCCGCCCGTCTTCAACATCTACAAGGCCCCACTCGCTAACATCGCCCGATCTCACAACCTCAACATCATCTCATACACTGATGACACCCAGCTGATCCTCTCCCTCACCAAGGACTCCGTCAAGACCAACCTCCACGAAGGAATGAAGGCCATCGCCGAATGGATGAAGAAAAGCTGCCTCAAATTCAATTCCGACAAGACTGAATTCCTCATCTTCCGCTTTACCCCCTCTGCATGGGATGACTCCTGGTGGCCTGCCACTCTCGGATCCGCTCCGACTCCCACCGACCACTCACACAACCTAGGATTCATCTTGGACTCCTCATTATCCATGACCCAGTAAGTCAATGCCATCTCCTCTTCCTGCTTCAACACCCTCCGCATGCTCTGAAAGATCTACAAATGGATCCCCACCGAAACCAGAAGAACAGTCACCCAAGCCCTCGTAAGCAGCAAACTGGACTACGGTAATGCCCTGCACGGAGAAACCACTGCCAAACTCCAGAAAAGGCTGCAACGCATCCAGAACGCCTCCGCAGGCCTCATCCTGGACATCCCCCGCCACATCACTGGCCGTCTCTGAGAGACCTGCACTGGCTCCCCGTCAACAAGAGAATCACCTTCAAACTCCTCACCCATGCTCACAAAGCACTGCACAACACCGGACCAGATTACCTCAACAGACGGCTCTCCTTCTACACCCCGACCCGGCAACTCTTCCCACCCACCTGCATCAGACCAAATACCTCCTTAACTTCAGGAGACTTCTCAAGACCTGGCTGTTTGAGCAGTAGCAGTGCCCCACCTCAGCGCCTTGAGACCCTCACAGGTGAGTAGTGCACTTTACAAATTCCTTGATTGATTGATTTTAAATTAGAGATATCATATAATATGGACAGTCGGGTGAAAGAGAGACAATATCAGGTAATAGTGTCCTCAAATAGCTTACTATTTGTGTAAAACAATGATGAATCTTGGAGCATTCCCATAAAACATGTACAATATCGCAGTTAGGTTGCTGACATCTCCAGCAATTGGAATTTATTCTGCTAAACTTAGCCCAAAGTTTGACGGGTGACCAATGCCAACGATGAAGTATTTTAAAGTAACTAAAGTTTAATCTTGCATCACGAAGATCTTATAATTATCTAAAAGTTTAGTCCAGTCTTTGTCCAAAAAGATAGTATTAAGTTGTGTGGACCACCAAGTTTTTAAATTATCAGACGTATCAATTGAGAAGGATCTATCAATTAATATGGAATATAAACCAGATACAGTACCTTTGAAAATTTTCCATGTGTGAAAATAGTGAGCAATAGATGATTGCACTACAAGATCTATACAGGAGTCTGTTTTGGAATTTAAAATGGACAGTAATAAAATAAAAGAATTCAACTGTGGGAGTCTTAACCCTCCTTTTAATGAAGATGAGGGTAATTTTGAGCTAATTATGCGAGGTTTATTTTCTCCCCAAATAAAACTAGATATCAAAGATGTGGTGTTTTAAAAAAAAAAAGTAGAGGTTACAGGGAGTGACATTATGCTGAACACATAATTAAATTTCGGAATTGTATTCATTTTAATTATTTGTCCTCTACCCCGTAATGAAAGATTTAAATAAGACCATTGTATAAACAAATCCCGTTTAAGTTTATCTACAATAGAATTCAATTTATCCATCATTACGTTCTTCAGCCCAGGATTGAGTAAAATCCCAAGATATTTAAAATGAGAGGATCTCCATTTAAAAGGGAAATTACCTTGGGAAGCTAGTGTAGTACTATTGTTCATTGGTAATGCTTCATATTTAGACCAATTAATTTTATACTCAGAAAACTTCAAAAAGCGATTTAATAGGGAGATCAAAGTATTAGCAGAAGAATCTGGATTTGATAATGTCAATAATATATCATCTGCATAATAGAAAGCTTTTACCTCTCCCGTAGGAATTACAATATCTTTTATACTAATATTTAGTCTTATAGCTATAGCCAATGGTTCTAAAGCAAGAAAAAACAACAATGGAGAGAGTGGACATCCTTGTCTGCTACCACAAAAAATTTGAAAGTAGGACGATGTAAGCCATTGCATGCAATTGCAGCAGTTGGGGAGTGATACATTCCTCTGGTTTAAGTGATAAAATCTGTTCCAAAGCCCATTCTATCCATATTTTTAAATAAATATCCCCATTCCAATCTAGTAAAAGCTTTTTCTGCATCTAGGGACAATATTATTTTATTACATTGTTGCCAAAGTAAGTGTATAATTGTTTGAAGATGATTGGAAGCGGAAGGGGATGTGTAGGAAAATGCCACTGTTGACATGGTTACCCCCTAACTGTTTGCCTTTTGTTGATGCTAGTTATGATTGAAAGTGTGCTGGGACCCTGCTAATCAGGCCCCAACACCAGTGTTCTTCTCCTAAAACTGTACCTTTTTCTCCACAATTGGCACAGCTCTGGCACACAGATAAGTCCCTTGTAAATGGTACCCCTGGTACCAAGGGCCCTGTGGCCAGGGAAAGTCTCTATGGGCTGCAGCATGTATTATGCCACCCTGGGGACACCCCCCCCCCCCCACTTAGCACATGCACACTGCCTCACAGCTTGTGTGTGCTGGTGGGGAGAAAAAGACTAAGTCGACATGATACTCCCATCGGGGTGCCATGCCCACAACCCACTGCCTGTGGCATAGGTAAGTCGCCCCTCTAGCAGGCCTTACAGCCCTAAGGCAGGGTGCACTATACCACAGGTGAGGTCATAGTTGCATGAGCACTATGCCCCTACAGTGTCTAAGCAAAACTTAGACATTGTAAGTGCAGGGTATGGCCTGTGAGTTTGTCAAACACAAACTCCACAGTTCCATAATGGCTACACTGAATACTGGGAAGTTTGGTATCGAACTTCTCAGCACAATAAATCCACACTGATGCCAGTGTGGAATTTATTGAGAAATGTATACAGAGGGCTTCTTAGAGATACCCCCTGTATACCAGCCGAACTACTAGTGCTAGGCTGACCAGTTTCTGCCAGCGTGCCACATCCAGATGGGTTTCCGGCCACGTGGGGTAAGTGCGTTTGTGCACTCTGTGACCAGGAACAAAGCCTGTACTGGGTGGAGATGCTTCACACCTCCCCCTGCAGGAACGGTAAAACCTGGTGGTGAGCCTCAAAGGCTCAAGCCTGGTGTTACAGCAGGCCAGCGCACTCCAGCTAGTGGAGATGCCCGCCCCCCGGACACAGCCCCCACTTTTGGTGGCAAGTCTGGAGGAAATAATGAGAAAAACAAGGAGCCCCTAAGGTGTCCTGAGCTGAGGTGACCCCTGCCTTAGAAAATGTTCTATATTGCTTTGGAGGATTTATCCCAATAGGATTAGGGATGTGCCCCCGTCCCCAAAGTGAGGAGGCACAAGGAGGGTGTAGCCACCCTCAGGGACAGTAGCCATTGGCTACTGCCCTCCAGCCCGAAAACACCACCCTAAATTCAGTACTTAGTGGCGACCCTAAACCCAGGAAAACCGATTTCCTGACAACCTAACAAGAAGAAGGACTGCTGACCCGAAAGCCCCGCAGAGACGACAGAGACAACAACTGACTTGGCCCCAGCCCCACTGGCCTGTCTCCAGACTCAAAAAACCTGCAGCAGCGATGCATCCAGCGGGACCAGTGACCTCTGCCGAATCAGAGGACTGCCCTGCAACCCAAAGGACCAAGAAACTCCAGTAGACAGCGGCTCTGTCTAATCTACAAATAAGAAACCATCTTTAGAGGGACTCCAGCCTCACTCCGTAAGCATGAGTCCCAACACTCTGCACCCGACAGCCCCGGCTCGTGTCCATTGAAACTAAAACTGCAGCGAGGACCCCCAGGCAACTCCCACAACGTGGAAATCCTAAGACGACCGCCCTGCACCCCCACAGCGACGCCTGCAGAGAGAATCCAGAGGCTCCCACTAACCACGACTGCCCGGTAATAAAGAACCTGACGCCTGAAAGAAGCATTGCACCCACAGCCCCCAGGGCCGAGGGAAACCAGGTACCTGTGCAGGAGTGACCAGCAGGAGGCCCTCATTGTTGCCCAGTCGGTGGCTGGCCTGAGAAGCACCCCTGTGCCCTTCCTGCATCACCAGAGTGACCCCCATGTCCCTCCATTGCTTTCAACGCAAAACCCGACACCTACTTTGCACACTGTACCCGGCCGCCCCTGTGCCACTGAGGGTGTATTTTGTGTGTCTGTTTGTGACTCCCCCCAGTGCTATACAAAACCCCCCTGGTCTGCTCCCCGAGGACGCAGGTACTTACCTGCTAGCAGACTGGAACCAGAGCACCCTTAGTCTCCATAGGCACCTATGTTATTTGGGCCCTATTTTGACCTCTGCACCTCACTGGTCCTGTGTTGCTTGTGCTGGGTGTTTGGGGTTGACTTGAACCCCCAACAGTGGAGACTGAACTTGTAAGTGCTTACTTACCTGCTAAACTAACTTGTACTTACCTCCCCCAGGAACTGTTGATTTTTGCAGTGTCCACTTTTGAAGTAGCTTATTGCCATTTTTGCCAAAACTGTATACCTTATAGTTTTACTTCAAAGTTCCATACTTACCTATGCCAGGTACCTTACAATTTATGTATTTACTTGAATTCCGAATCTTGTGGTTCTAAAATAAATTAAGAAAATAATATTTTTCTATATAAACACCTATTGGCCTGGAGTTAAGTCTTTGAGTGTGTGTCCCCATTTATTGACTGTGTGTGTACAACAAATGCTTAACACTATCCTCTGATAAGCCTACTGCTCGACCACACTACCACAAATTAGAGTATTAGTATTATCTATTATTGCCACTATCAACCTCTAAGGGGAACCCTGGGATTCTGTGCACACTATCCCTCACTTTGAGATAGTATATACAGAGCCAACTTCCTACAGCATGGGACAAAACTGACTTGAGATGGATGAATAAGTGATGTAATAACTTAATTAAGACGAGTTGCAAGTATTTATCAATGAGATAGGTCTGTAGCTAGAACATTCTAGTTGATCTTTGCCAGGTTTAATAATTATAGTGACCTGTGCTCGTAAAAATTCTGGAGAGAAGTGTCTTTTTTTTAATGCTTTATTAAAGAAAGTTTGTAACAGTGGGGTTATTTGAGTTTTCGTCATCTTATAAAATTCAATAGGAAAGCCATCTTCTCTGGGAGCTTTATTTGTTGCTAAACAATCAATAGCTTTTGTAATTTCTTCTGATGTTATTTCCCCTTCAAGGCTATTTTTCTGTTATTGAGATTATCTTGAATTAGTAAAATAGTCACCTTCTTTTTTTAGTATCTGTAGGAAGTTGGCTCTGTATATACTATCTCAAAGTAAGAGATAGTGTGCACAGAGTACAAGTGTTCCCCTTAGAGGTAAGATAGTGGCAAAATTAGATAATTCCAATGCTCTATTTTCTGGTAGTGTGGTCGAGCAGTAGGCTTATCAGAGGGTAGTGTTAAGCATTTGTTGTACACACACAGGCAATAAATGAGGAACACACACTCATAGACTTAACTCCAGGCCAATAGTTTTATATAGAAAAATATATTTTCTTAATTTATTTTTAGAACCACAAGTTCAAGATTTGAAGTAAATACATAAAATGCAAGGTACTCCACACAGGTAAGTTAGGAACTTTGAATTAGAGCAATAACATATATAGTTTTTGTTAAAATGGCAATAAGCTATTTTAAAAGTAGACAGTGCAAAAATCAACAGTTCCTGCGGAGGTAAGTATTGGTTAGATTGTGAGGTAAGTAAGACACTTACAAGTCTCAGTTCCTGGGCATAGGCAGCCCACCGTTGAAGGTTCAAGGCAACCTCAAAGTTACCACACCAGCAGCTTAGGGCCAGTCAGGTGCAGAGGTCAAAGAGGTGCCCAAAACACATAGGTGCCTATGGAGAACAGGGGTGCTCCGGTTCCAGTCTGCCAGCAGGTAAGTAACCGCGTCCTCGGGGGGCAGACCAGGGGGGTTTTGTAGAGCACTGGGGGGGACACGAGTAGTTGCACAAAACACACCCTCACCGGCACAGGAGCGGCCGGGTGCAGTGTGCAAAGCAGGCGTCCGGTTTGGTATCGATTTCAATGGGGGGATCCGGGGGTCACTCTAGCGGTGCAGGCAGAGCTCAGGGGGGCTTCTGGGGGAAGCCACCACCTGGGCTAGGCTGGGGGTCACTCCTGCACTGAAGTTTGGTTCCTTCCGGTCCTGGGGGCTGCGGGTGCAGTGCTTGGTCCAGGCGTCGGGTCCCTTGTTACAAGCAGTCGTGGTCAGGGGGAGCCTCTGGATTCTCTCTGCAGGCGTCGCTGTGGGGGTTCAGGGAGGTCGTCTTGGGCTACTCACAGAGTCGCAGTCGCCAGGGAGTCCTCCCTGTGGTGTTGATTCTCTGGATCTCGAGCCGGGGGCTTCGGGTGCAGAGTGTGAAGTCTCACTCTTCCGGCAGGAAGAGTGAGGTCTTTAAAGTTGTAGAAAAGTTGCAAGTTCGTTGCAGGTTGTTGAGCAGAGCTGCTGCTCACGGGAGTTTCTTGGTCCTGGGATTCAGGGCAGTCCTCTGAGGCTTCAGAGGTCGCTAGTCCCTGTTGGATGCGTGGCTGGTTGCAGGTTTTCGAATCAGGAGACAGGCCAGTAGGGCTGGGGCCAAAGCATTTGTCATCTTCTGTCGTCTCTGCAGGCTTGTAGGTCAGCAGTCCTTCTTCTTTAGTTCAGGTTGCAGGAATCTGATTTTCTGGGTTCTGGGGTGCCCCTAATTACTAAATTTAGGGGGTTGTTTAGGTCTGGGAGGGCAGTAGCCAATGGCTACTGTCCTGGAGGGTGGCTACACCCTCTTTGTGCCTCCTCCCTGAGGGGAGAGGGGCACATCCCTAATCCTATTGGGGGAATCCTCCAAAACTAAGATGGAGGATTTCTAAAGGCAGTGGTCAGCTCAGGGCACCTTTGGGGCTGTTCTGACTGGTGGGTGACTGCCTCCTTGCTTTCCTAATTATCTCCTCCAGCCTTGCTGCCGAAAGTGGGGGCAGTGGCCGGAGTGGTGGGCATCTCCACTAGCTGGGATGCCCTGTGGCGCTGTAACAAAGGGGGTGAGCCTTTGAGGCTCACCGCCATGTGTTACAGTTCCTGCAGGGGGAGGTGTGAAACACCTCCACCCAGTACAGGCTTTGTTCCTGGCCACAGAGTGACAATGTCTAAGGTTTTGCTTAGACACTGTAGGGGCATAGTGCTCATGCACATATGCTCTCACCTGTGGTATAGTGCACCCTGCCTTAGGGCTGTAAGGCTTGCTAGAGGGGTGACTTACCTATCAATCAATCAAAAAAATTGTATAGCGCGCTACTCACCCGGAGGGTCTCAAGGCGCTGGGGGGAGGGGGGACCGCTACTGCTCAAACAGCCAGGTCTTGAGTTGCTTCCTGAAGGAGAGGTGGTCGTGGGTCAGACGGACGTGGATGGGGAGGGAGTTCCAAGTCTTGGCTGCCAGGTAGGAGAAGGATCTTCCTCCCATGGTGGCTTTTCTAATGCGTGGCACGGCGGCGAGGGCGTGGCTGGTCGATCGTAGCTGGCGGTGGGAGTGTAGAAGGTCAGGCGGTTGTTGAGGTACCTGGGGCCCAGGTCGTGGAGGGCCTTGTGTGCGTGGGTGAGGAGGCGGAACGTGATTCTCTTGCTGTCGGGGAGCCAGTGCAAGTCTCTCAGGTGTCCGGAGATGTGGCTGTGTCGGGGGATGTCAAGGATGAGGCGTGCGGAGGCGTTCTGGATGCGTTGGAGTCTTTTCTGTAGTTTGACCGTGGTTCCGGTGTAGAGGGTGTTACCGTAGTCCAGTCAGCTGGTGACGAGTGCCTGGGTGACCGTCTTCCTGGTTTCGGTGGGGATCCATCGGACGATCTTTCGGAGCATGCGTAGGATGTTGAAGCATGATGAAGAGACGGCGTTGACTTGTCTGGTCATCGAGAGGGAGGAGTCCAGGATGAAGCCCAGGTTGCGTGCGTGGTCCGTAGGTTTGGGTGCGCTGCCCAGGGCAGGGGGCCACCAGGAGTCGTCCCAGGCAGAGGGTGATGATCCAAGGATGAGGACTTCCGTCTTGTCTGAGTTCAGTTTCAGGCGGCTGTTCATCATCCACTCGGCTACGTCTTTCATCCCTTCGTGCAGGTTGGTTCTGGCGGTGGCTGGGTCGTTGGTGAGGGAGAGGATCAGCTGGGTGTCGTCGGCGTAGGAGATGATGTTGAGGTTGAGGTTGTGATGGCGTGCGATGGCTGCGAGGGGGCTCATGTAGACGTTGAAGAGGGTGGGGCTGAGTGATGATCCTTGTGGTACGCCGCAGTTGACTTCGGTGGCCTCGGATCTGAACGGAGGGAGGCAGACTCTCTGGGTTCTTCCAGTGAGGAACGAGATGATCCACTCTAGAGCCTTCTCTTGAATTCCGATGTTGCTGAGGCGCTGCACTAGGGTGCGGTGGCAGACCGTGTCGAACGCTGCGGAGAGGTCCAGGAGGATGAGGGCCGCTGTTTCCCCGTTGTCGAGCAGGGCTCGGATGTCGTCAGTGGCTGCGATGAGGGCGGTCTCGGTGCTGTGGTTGGCTCGGAAGCCGGACTGTGAGTGGTCGAGGGATCCATTAGTCTCGAGGAAGGCGGCCAGCTGTCTGTTGACGGTCTTCTCGATGACTTTGGCAGGAAACGGGAGGAGCGAGATGGGGCGGTAGTTTTTGAGGTCGGTGGGGTCTGCTGATGGTTTCTTCAGGAGGGCGCTGAGTTCGGCATGCTTCCAGCTCTCCGGGTAGGTGGCGGTGTTGAAGGAGCAATTGATGATGTCCCGGAGATGGGGTGCGATGACGGAGTCGGCCTTGTTGAAGACGTGGTGGGGGCATGGGTCGGTTGGTGATCCGGAATGGATAGTGTTCATCGTATGGATGGTGTCTTCGGTGCTGACCGGGGTCCAGGCGCGGAGGGTGGTGTTGGGGGGCGTCGGTTTGGTGGTTGGGTGCGTGGTCTGTGCGCCGAAGCTGTTGTGTATGTCGGCGATCTTGCGGTGAAAGAACGAGGCGAGTGAGTCGCAGAGGTCTTGTGAGGGGGTGATGTCGTTGTTTCCGGCGCTGGGGTTGGAGAGCTCTTTGACGATGCTGAAGAGTTCCTTGCTGTTGTGTGCGTTGTTGTCTAGTCGTTCTTTGAATGCTGTCTTCTTGGTGGTGTGGATCAGCTGGTGGTGTTTACGGGACGCGTACTTGAGGGCGGTCATGTTGTCTGTAGTCGGGTTTTTTCGCCAGGCTTTCTCGAGGGTGCGGCAGTTCTTCTTGGAGTTCTTGAGGTCGTTGTTGAACCAGGAGGCTTTCTTGCTGTTGGGCCTGATGGGATGGGTTTTCAGAGGTGCGAGGTTGTCCGCGCAGTTGGTGATCCACTGTGTAAGGTTGTTGGCTGCTTGGTTGGGGTCCGCTGAGCTGGCGGGAGGGTTCTGGCTCAGTGATGTGGAGAGCTGGTCGGTGGTGATCTTGTTCCAGCTCCTGCGGGGAGCCTGTTGTGGGTGGTGGTGAGTCGTGGTTTTTCTGAAGCTGAAGTGGACGCAGCTGTGGTCTGTCCAGTGGAGTCCGGTGGAGTGGCTGAAGGAGATGTACTTGCTGGAGGAGAAGACTGGGTCAAGCGTGTGTCCGGCGTAGTGGGTGGGGGTGTTCACCAGTTGCTTGAGTCCGAGGTTGGCGAGGTTGTCCAGCAGGGTGGTGGTGTTGTTGTCGTTGTTGTTCTCCAGGTGGAAGTTGAGGTCCCCTAGGAGGATGTAGTCGGCGGAGGAGAGGGCGTGAGGGCTGATGAAGTCTGCGATGTCTTCGCTGAATTGTGTGCGGGGTCCTGGGGGTCTATAGATGAGGGTGCCTCTGAGTGTGGTCTTGGGGTCGTGTGAATCTGGAAGTGGAGATGTTCGGCAGCTGTGAGGGTGTCGTCGGAATTGGTCGTGATGCGGATGGTGTTCTTGTGGACAATGGCGATGCCTCCTCCCGTCTGGTTGATGCGGTCCCTCCGGGTGATCTTGTATCCGTCCGGGATGGCGATGTCGGGCGCTGAGGAGGCGTTCATCCAGGTTTCTGTGAGGAAGGCGACGTCTGGAGATGTGGTGTCGAGCAGGTTCCAGAGTTCCACGGCCTGTCTGTGGATGGAGCGGGTGTTAAGCAGGATGCACTTCAGGTGGTTGCTGTTGGTGCTTGGTTTGGCGGGCGCGGTGCGGGTCTGGATGCAGGAGAACTTGTAGGATTGGCAGGTGAAGGGTCCGTGGGTGCGTCTTGGGGCGGCACGGCAGCACCCGGGGATCCGGCCGGTGTTGAGTGCGATGAGGGTGGCGGCTTCGTAGGTCCGGCGGGTAGGCTCGCAGCGGCGGGGGCCAGGGGGTCTGGCGCTGGGCGCGGTCCAGGCGCAGACGGGCTTGCCTTTGGCGTGCCAGCGGCGCGCCCGCTGCGCGGCCTCCATATGAGGGGAAGAGGGAGGGAGGAGCAGATGGGAGGTGGGAGCGGGGCGGCCAATGGGGAGCAAGGGGGCGGAGCTACCGGAGTGTAGCGGCGGGAAACAAACGGGCGGCGATGGGGTGACGCAACGAGGCTGGAAGAGAAAAGAACACAGTAAGGGCAAAAAGGTAAAAACAATACAATACAGTGGAACAATACCGGGGCACAGGCACTCTGGGTACAGAAGAAAGAGCGGACACAGGCACTCGGGCACAACGAAGAGGACGCTGGCGCTAGGTCACTGGAGGCGGGAAAAGGCAGTCAGGGCACAGGAGCACAGGGCACAGGAGCGAGAGCGGTCACACTGGAGGCTGTGAGGCGGTGAGGGGAGCGACCTGCCTGAGAACCAGGGTCAGAGGTCGCTCTCTCTATCGCTGCGCGGCCTCCATATGAGGGGAAGAGGGAGGGAGGAGCAGGTGGGAGCGGGGCGGCCAATGGGGAGCAAGGGGGCGGAGCTACCGGAGTGTAGCGGTGGGAAACAAACGGGCGGCGATGGGGTGACGCGACGAGGCTGGAAGAGAAAAGAACACAGTAAGGGCAAAAAGGTAAAAACAATACAATACAGTGGAACAATACCAGGGGCACAGGCACTCGGGGTACAGAAGAAAGAGCGGACACAGGCACTCGGGCACAACGAAGAGGACGCTGGCGCTAGGTCACTGGAGGTGGGAAAAGGCAGTCAGGGCACAGGAGCACAGGGCACAGGAGCGAGAGCGGTCACACTGGAGGCTGTGAGGCGGTGAGGGGAGCGACCTGCCTGAGAACCTATGCCACAGGCAGTGTGAGGTTGGCATGGCACTCTGAGGGGAGTGCCATGTCGACTTAGTCATTTTCTCCCCACCAGTACACACAAGCTGTGAGGCAGTGTACATGTGCTGAGTGAGGGGCCCCAGGGTGGCATAAGACATTCTGCAGCCCTTAGAGACCTCCCCTGGCATCAGGGCCCTTGGTACCAGGGGTACCAGTTACAAGGGACTTACCTGAGTGCCAGGGTTGTGCCAGTTGTGGAGGCAAAGATACAGTTTAGGGAAAGAACACTGGTGCTGGGGCCTGGTTAGCAGGGTCCCAGCACACTTTCAAATCATAACTTAGCATCAGCAAAGGCAAAAAGTCAGGGGGTAACCATGCCAAGGAGGCATTTCCTTACACAAACTCCCCCCCCCCCCAAACGATAGACGACGAGACTAACCTTTACCAAGAGAGTCTTCATTTTCTAAGTGGAAGAACCTGGAAAGGCCATCTGCATTGGCATGGGCAGTCCCAGGTCTGTGTTCCACTATAAAGTCCATTCCCTGTAGGGATATGGACCACCTGAACAGTTTAGGATTTTCACCTTTCATTTGCATTAGCCATCTGAGAGGTCTGTGGTCAGTCTGAACTACAAATGAGTACCAAAGAGGTATGGTCTCAGCTTCTTCAGGGACCAGACCACAGCAAAGGCCTCCCTCTCAATGGCACTCCAACGCCACTCCCTGGGGAGTAACCTTCTGCTAATGAAAGCAACAGGCTGGTCAAGGCCATCATAATTTTTCTGATGGAAACACCTACCTGTGGATTCCTCACCTCAAGAATTCTCCCCTCGCGCCAGCCTCGACGGAAATGTCTTCTAGCTCTGCACGTCGACGATGACGTCACAATCGTCCGACCCCACGCGATGCCGCATGACGTCATCTAGGCAATAAGAAGCCCTCGTCGACGTGCAGACGTCAGTTCCCTTTTTTCCGTGCCCGAGTAACGGTTTTTCTTCGAGGCTCACAGGGAACTACAGTTTCGAACGACGGTTACAATGTCGCAACCAAGGAAATCTGGCTTTAAACCATGTAACCAGTGCGGGGTCGGATGTCGGTTACCGAGCCCCATGAAAATTGCCTCTGGTGCCTTAGCTCCGACCATTAGGTCGAGCCATGCGGCTCCTGCCAGCGCATGAACCCTAAGGCACTCAAAGAAAGGGAGGCAAAATTGTTCTTGGCTTGTTCCAAGAAAAAGAAGGAGAGGCGTCATCGAAGAGAGTCCTCTTCAAGATCTTCGAGATCCCCTCATCACCATGGTGACTCTCGGCGCCGTCACGGTTCCCGGCGCCGATCGAGTAAGGGACGGTCCAGATCAAGATCGGCATCTCCATCAGCTCGGCGCCGTCCGACGTGGGAGATTAGCCCGACCGTCACCCCTCCACCTCCTACGACCCCGACGTCACCCGGGTCGGTTTTCGAGGTCGAGCTTCCCCAGAGGCCTGAGGGCTCTCCTAGCCAGGAGTTACCGGGCCCCTCTTCGGGATCTATGCCGACGCCGGTGCAGCAACAATACCCGGCTTTCCTGACTCCGGGCACAGATCCTGCGGCGGTCTTGAACGGCATGTTTAAAATTTTTACCTCCATGGTGCCGGGTGGAAGTCAAGCAGGTCCGTCTGGCCCTTTGGCCTTTAATTTGGACGTTCCGGCGTCTTACAAGTCGACGCCTTTCACTCCATTTTTGCCTGCTGCACCTGAAGCGGCGCCGATGCCCATGACATCGCCGAGGAGACCTGCTACACCCGCTACGGCGCTGTTGGATTCGCCTCGGATCCAATCCACAGTCAAGGTTCCTGTGGAGCCGGAGGGTCCGGCGTCGGATGGATCCGAGAGTCGGGCCAACGGAGATCTTCGGCGTCGGCCGACGCCGGGTCTGGAGTCAAGGCTTCGATCTAGACGTCTGGCTTTGCGCCTGTTGGAGGAGGAAGAATATAGCAGGCAGCACCTGGAAGAGGGTGAGGTTTTGGAGCCTTCTGGTGACTTTCAGGGTCTTGATACTGCGAGTGGCATAGATACCTCCCCGGAGTGGGATCTAGCTTTCCTGGAGAGTTCACTGAGGAAGCTGCATCTTTCCACGCTGTAATTCGGAAGGCTGTGGACTTTTTAGACCTTCCCCTTCCAGCAGCGTAAGTTAAGAGAAACCTGTTAACGGAGGTTTTGCATCCAACATCTGTAACTGCAGAGCCTCTCTTACCCTTTAATGAGGCACTCCTGGATCCTATTAAAGACATCTGGAGGAAACCTGTGTCTACTGCTGCTGTCAACAGGGCGGTGGCTCGTCGCTATCGGGCGGCACCAGGTGATCCTGTGTTTCTCTCCAAACACCCGACACCGGAGAGTTTAGTGGTTCAGGCCTCCTGTTCGTCCAGGTCCTCTCCTGGTTCGTTTCCCAGAACACCTGCGGACAGGGAATCGAAGAAAATGGACCAAACTGCTAAAAAGGCCTTTTCTTCTTGTAGCATGGCCTTAAAGTCATCCAATGCGACCTGCATATTGGGACGTTATATCCATGCCCTTATGGAGGAAGCGAAAGGCCACCCGAACTTGTCCCAGGAAATGTTACAGTTACTGGCGGACGCTCAGGCGGCAGCGACCTAGGTGATCCAGTCGGGATTGGACACTTCAGACTCAGTGGCTAGAGCTATGGGCACGACCATAGTTTCTAGGCGACAATCTTGGCTACGTTCATCTGGCTTCTCGTCTGACGTACAGGCGACTCTTCTCGATCTACCCTTTGATGGCGAGAAGCTCTTTGGAACAAAGGCGGATTCACCTCTGGAACGATTTAAGGAGAGCAGAGCCACTGTGAGATCACTGGGGCTTCAGTCATCTGCCTCATCCTCCTTTAGAGCTTATAGGAGGTTTAGGGGATTTGGACATGGCTCCTCCTTTCGTGGCAGATTTCAAGGACCACAACAAACTGCATCCACCCTGCCATACAGATCTTTCAGGGGCAGGTGCAGAGTCCGGACAAGAGGAGCCACCCAGCAGCACTCTGCCTCTTCCTCTTTCTCGGGAGGGGTGCAGCATGGAAAGCAGCCGTAGTCCTCCTCCACTCCCTGTCCACTTGTCTCCGGTAGGGGGGAGACTTGCCCATTTTCTTCCGATGTGGGAGGTTATAACATCGGACTCCTGGGTCATCGACATTGTGAAGAAGGGGTACGCACTTCCATTTCGGGAATTCCCTCCTCCCTTCCCTCCCCGGCCATCCTTCTGTTCAGAAGACCATCTTCTCCTATTACAACAGGAAGTATTCTCCCTATTGGCAAAAGGCACGATAGAGTTGGTTCCCAAGCAGGAGAGGGGTCAGGGCTGTTACTCAAGATACTTCCTGATCCCCAAAAAGGATGGTCGGATGAGATCGATTTTGGACTTGAGGGCTTTGAACTGGTTCCTCAGGCAGGAAAAGTTCAAAATGCTGACCCTTTCGCAGGTTCTTTTGGCGTTGAACGAAGGAGACTGGATGGTGTCTGTCGACTTGCAGGACGCATATTTTCATATTCCGATCCTCAAATCGCACAGGAAGTATCTCCGGTTTGTGGTGGGATCGCAACATTATCAGTTTGTGGTCCTCCTGTTTGGTCTTACTTCAGCACCTCGAGTCTTCACAAAGGTGATGGCGGTGGTAGCGGCAGAGCTCAGAAGAAGGGGGATAGCGGTATTTCCCTATCTGGATGATTGGTTAATCAAAGCCAAGACTCCGGAGCTCGTGCGGCGACATCTCCAGTCGACAACTCAGTTATTGTACGACCTGGGTTTTTCAGTCAATGTACCCAAATCTCACCTGGAGCCCTCTCAACGCCTCCTGTTCATAGGGGCAGTATTGGACACGACATTGAATCGGGCCTTTCCTCCACCCCAGCGGGTCCAGGACATTCAGGCGTTGATTCGAAATGGAGCTGTAGTTCCAGTCTTCAAGGTGCTTCGTCTGCTCGGTCTGTTCGCTTCTTGCATACTGTTGGTCACTCATGCACGCTGACACATGAGGGCTCTTCAGTGGTGCGTCCGCAGGCAGTAGTTTCAGCACAAATGGGGATCTCGAGGAGTCGATAAAGATCTCCAGCGACACTGCAGTGGATCTTCAATGGTGGGCAGATGTCGACAACCTGTCACAAGGAAGGCCGTTCTCGCTGCCGTCACCAGTGGCCACAGTGGTAAAGGATGCTTCCACTCTAGGGTGGGGAGCTCATCTGGGGGACCTGGAGGTCAAAGGTCTTTGGTCTCCGGTAGAACAGAGATTACACATCAATCTGTTGGAATTGCGGGCAGCACGTCTGGCTCTCAAGGCCTTCCTCCCTTCCATTCGCAGACAGTCAGTCCAGATTCTGACAGACAACACTACCGCAATGTGGTATATAAACAATCAGGGAGGAGTGGGGTTGTATCTTCTTTGCAGAGAACCTCTTCGACTCTGGTCCTGGCTTCAGGACCACAGGATTTGCTTGGTAGCACATCATTTGGCCGTAGCTCTGAATGTGCATGCGGATGTTCTCACTCGACGCAGCTCGGTCGACCACGAGTGGCGTCTTCATCCAGATCTGGTTCTGAATATCTTCCAGATGTGGGGATATCCACAAATAGATCTGTTTGCAACTCTAAGAGAATGCGCAGTGCCCACTGTTTTGCAGCCTCCAGTATCCGGTGCAAGGAGCTTTGGGGGACGCGTTTCACATGTCCTGGAAGGGTCAGTTGCTTTACGCGTTTCCCCCATACCCTTGATTCCTCGAGTTCTGAGGAAGATTCGCCAAGACCGAGCCCATGTCATCTTAATAGCTCCAGATTGGCCAAGAAGGATGTGGTATTCAGACCTTCTCCAACTCCCTCAGTGCCCGCCGCTCCGTCTCCCTTACAGGGTGGACCTCCTCTCGCAGTCGCAGGGGCAGATTCTACACGCCCACCTCCAGAGGCTGCACCTTCATGCCTGGAGATTGAACGGGGCAATCTGAGTGCTTTTTCTCTCCCACCAGAAGTGGTGGATGTTATTTTATCGGCCAGGCGACACTCCACCATATCAATCTATGCAAGTCTTTGGGCTAAATTTGTATGCTGGTGTGAAGAGAACAGAATCGATCCCTTAAAAGCTCGTTTATCTGACATACTGTCATTTGCTCTTTGTCTGGCACAGAAGGGTTGTGCGATTGCCACAGTCAAAGGTTATTTATCTGCGCTATCCACTTTTCTGTGCCTTCCTAATCAGCCATCCTTCTTTAAATCTCCTATTGTTTTAAGGTTTCTAAAGGGACTCACTAACAAATTTCCACCAACACCATTTGTTATGCCTCAGTAGGACTCTTAATTTAGTTTTAACGTTTTTAATGGGGTCCCCTTTTGAGCCAATGCATTCTTGCTCTTTACGGTTGCTAGTTTTCAAGACTGTTTTCCTCGTGGCTATAACATCTGCCAGAAGGGTCAGTGAGCTTCAGGCTCTTAGTTTTGAGCCCCCATACCTTTCTTTCTTTAGGGACAAAGTGGAGTTAAGGACCAAGGCGGCTTTCCTTCCGAAGGTTGTTACACCCTTTCACCTGGGGCAGTCAATTACTCTCTCTTCCTTTTACTCTCTACCTCACCCATCCAAGGAGGAAGAGAGGCTCCACCGGCTGGATCCACGAAGAGCGCTGAGCTTCTACGTCGACAGGACGAGGGAGTTCAGAAAAGATGATCAGCTCTTCATTGGATACGTGGGGAAGAGGAAAGGTAGAGCGGTCCACAAGAGAACGATATCCAGGTGGGTCATTCTATGTATTAAGATTTGTTATTCTTTGGCGAAGAAAGAACCACCTGTGGGGCTTCGTGCCCAGTCCACCAGGGCTAAAGCAGCTTCATCGGCTTTGGCTAGAGGTGTTCCTGTGGCTGACATCTGCAGGGCAGCGACCTGGGCATCCCTCCATACTTTTGTCAAACATTACTGTTTGGATTCTGAGGTTAGGAGGGATGGCCATTTTGCTCGCTCGGTGCTGCAGGATTTCTTGGTTTGACCATTCGGGCACCCACCTCCGGAGGTAGTACTGCTTTGGGACTCTATTCTTTAGGTGAGGAATCCACAGGTAGGTGTATCCATCAGAAGAATAAGTTACTTACCTTCGGTAACGCTTTTTCTTGTGGATACAGTAACTACCTGTGGATTCCTCACGGTCCCACCCACCTCCCCGTTGCCTGGCTGGTCATACCGAGAAATCCTTGGGTGAGCATCCTTGGTCTTGTATATATCTGATTCATGTATATAGTTGTAATATCTGTATATACATTTCCTTTTCAAAATTAGATAGTTCAAGGAAAACATGTTTGGACTTGACATATTTTACTCTTGTATTAAGTAATTATTACTGTTATTTAACTTTATTTTGTTATAATAAATGTTTCTATTTTTATTCAATTCAGATGAATATGTTCTCTTTAGGGTCAACCTGTTCGCCTCCATGGCACGTAAAAAATGGTGATAACTGACGTCTGCACGTCGACGAGGGCTTCTTATTGCCTAGATGACGTCATGCGGCGTCACGTAGAGTTGGGCGATTGTGACGTGATCGTCGACGTGCAGAGCTAGAAGAAATTTCCGTCGAGGATG
Organism: Pleurodeles waltl; assembly: GCF_031143425.1. Taxonomy (NCBI): domain Eukaryota; kingdom Metazoa; phylum Chordata; class Amphibia; order Caudata; family Salamandridae; genus Pleurodeles; species Pleurodeles waltl. The sequence goes on along the minus strand of NC_090442.1, from coordinate 314,925,536 downwards.
GTGCGAGGGGAGAATTCTTTAGGTGAGGAATCCACAGGTAGTTACTGTATCCACCAGAAAAAGCGTTACCGAAGGTAAGTAACTTATTCGTTTGGGACAGAATTGCCCCTATCCCATGTTCAGAGGCATCAGTCTGCACAATGAACTGCTTGGAGTAATCTGGAGCTTTGAAAACTGGTGCTATGCACATAGCTTGTTTCAGGGTGTCAAAGGCCTGTTGGCATTCTACAGTCTAGTTTACCTTCCTGGGCATTTTTTTTTAGGTAAGTTCTGTGAGGGGTGTCACTATGGATCCATATCCCTTCACAAATCTCCTATAGTAACCAGTCAAGCCAAGGAATGCCCTGGCGTGAGTCTGGGTTTTTGGAGCTACCCAGTCCAGAATAGTCTGGATCTTGGGTTGGAGTGGCTGAACTTGGCCTCCACCTACAAGGTATCCCAAGTAAACCACAGTACCCTGCCCTATCTGACATTTGGATGCCTTGATAGAGAGGCCTGCTGTTTGCAGGGCCTGCAAAACCTTCTTTAGTTGGACCAGGTGATCCTGCCAGCTGGAGCTAAAGAAAGCAATATCATCAAGATAAGCTGCACTAAAGGACTTCAAGCCAGCAAGGACTTGATTCACCAACCTTTGGAAGGTGGCAGGGGCATTCTTTAAGCCAAAAGGCATCACAGTAAACTGATAGTGCCCATCAGGTGTAGAGAATGCTGTCTTTTCTTTTGCTCCTGGTGCCATTTTTATTTGCCAGTACCCTGCTGTCAAGTCAAAGGTACTCAAGTATTTGGCAGCACCCAATTTATCAATTAACTCATGGGCCCTTGGAATGGGATGGGCATCTGTCTTGGTGACAGAATTAAGTCCTCTGTAGTCCACACAAAACCTCATCTCTCTATTGCCATCTTTTGTGTGAGGTTTGGGGACTAAGACCACAGGGCTAGCCCAGGGACTGTCAGAGTGCTCAATGACTCCCAATTCCAGCATCTTGTGGACTTCCACTTTGATGCTTTCCTTAACTTGGTCAGACTGTCTAATATTTTTTTTTGACAGGCATGCTGTCTCCTGTGTCCACATCATGGGTACACAGGTGTGTCTGACCAGGGGTTAGGGAAAAGAGCTCAGAAAACTGTTGTAGGACTTTCCTACAGCCAGCTTTCTGTTGGCCAGAGAGGGTGTCTGAGTAGACAACTCCATCTACTGAGCCATCTTTAGGGTCAGTGGAGAGGAGATCAGGGAGAGGTCCACTCTCAGCTTCCTGGTCCTCATCTGTAACCATTAACATGTTTACATCTGCCCTGTCATGAAAGAGTTTGAGGCGGTTCACATGGATTACCCTTTTGGGAGTCCTGCTAGTGCCTAGGTCTACCAGGTGGGTGACCGGACTCGTTCGCTCTAGCACTGGGTAAGGGCCACTCTATCTGTCCTGAAGTGCCCTGGGAGCCATAGGCTCCAGAACCCAGACTTTCTGCCCTGGCTGAAACTCAACCATAGCAGCCTTGTGGTCATACCACATCTTCTGGAGTTGTTGGCTGGCCTCAAGGTTTTTACTTGCCTTTTCCATGTACTCTGCCATCCTGGAACGTAGCCCCAGTACATAGTCCACTATATCTTGCTTAGGTTCATGAAGAGGTCTCTCCCAGCCTTCTTTCACAAGAGCTAGTGGTCCCCTTACAGGATGGCCAAACAGAAGTTCAAAGGGGGAAAACCCAACTCCCTTCTGAGGCACCTCTCTGTAGGCTAAAAGCAGACATGGCAAGAGGACATCCCATCTCCTTTTGAGCTTTTCAGGGAGCCCCATGATCATGCCCTTCAATGTCTTGTTAAACCTTTCAACAAGACCATTGGTTTGTGGATGGTATGGTGTGGTGAATTTGTAAGTCACCCCACACTCATTCCACATGTGTTTAAGGTATGCTGACATGAAGTTGGTACCTCTGTCAGAAACCACCTCCTTAGGAAATCCCACTCTGGTAAAGATACCAATGAGTGCTTTGGCTACTGCAGGGGCAGTAGTGGACCTAAGGGGAATTGCTTCAGGGTACCTAGTAGCATGATCCACTAATACTAGGATATACTGATTCCCTGAGGCTGTGGGAGGTTCAAGTGGACCCACTATGTCCACTCCCACTCTTTCAAAGGGGACCCCCACCACTGGAAGTGGAATGAGGGGAGCCTTTGGATGGCCACCTGTCTTACCACTGGCTTGACAGGTGGCACAGGAGGCACAAAACTCCGTGATTTTCTGGGACATGTTGGGCTAATAGAAATGGTTGACTAACCTCTCCCATGTCTTGGTTTGTCCCAAATGCCCAGCAAGTGGAATGGCATGGGCTAAGGTCAGAATGAACTCCCTAAACTCATGAGGCACTACCACTCTCCTAGTGGCACCAGGTTTGGGATCTCTTTCCTCAATGTAAAGGAGTCCATCTTCCCAATAGAACCTGTGTGTTCCACTGACTTTTCCTTTCGTTTCCTCAGCAGCTTGCTGCCTAAGACCTTCAAGAGAGGGACAGGTTTCTTGCCCCTTACACAGCTGTTCCCTTTTGGGTCCCCCTGGGCCTAAGAGTTCAACCTGATAAGGTTCCAACTCCATGGGCTGAGTTCCCTCAGAGGGCAGAACTTCTTCCTGGGAAGAGAGGTTCTTTTTCTTTTGCTGTGTTGAAGCTGGTTCCCCAGTCTTCTTTCCTTTTCTCTTGGAGGGTTGGGCCATTATTCCAGACTCCAACACCTCTTTTTCACCCTGAGCTCTGCACTGTGCCCTTGTCTTGACACACACCAGTTCAGGAATACCCAGCATGGCTGCATGGGTTTTGAGTTCTACCTCAGCCCATGCTGAGGACTCCAGGTCGTTTCCATGCAAACAGTCTACTGGGATAGCAGAGGAGACTACCACCTGTTTCAGGCCTATGACCCCCTCCCCATTCTAAAGTTACCATAGCCATGGGATGTACTTTAGTCTGATTGTCAGCGTTGGTGACTGGATACGTTTGTCCAGTCAGGTATTGTCCTGGGGAAACCAGTTTGTCTGTCACCATTGTGACACTGGCACCTGTATCCTTCAGGGCTTCTACACTAGTCCCATTAATTAAGAGTTGCTGCCTGTATTTTTACATATTAGGGGGCCAGGCAGCTAGTGACGCTAAGTCCACCCAAACCCTCAGAAACTAATGTAGCTTCAGTGTGAACCCTGATTTGCTCTGGGCACACTGTTGATCCCACATGGAGACTGGCTATTCCAGTGCTAACTGGAGTAGTAGTATAAGTGGAACCTTTCTTGGGACAGGCCTTGTCTCCAGTTTGGTGTCCCTGCTAATTACAGCTACGACACCAGGCCTTTTTGGGATGAAAGTTTTTACCCTTGTACCCAAATGTGGATTGTGAAGAGGCTTTGGACCCTACCTCCTGAGCAGGTTTTTGGGGCCCTGTAGGAGACTCTTTACTTTTACCCTTGGATGTCTCAACACTCTTCCCCTGGGGAGTCTTTGTGACCCCTTTCTTTTGGTCACCCCCTGTGGAAGTCTTGGTCACCCTAGTCTTGACCCAATGGTCTGCCTTCTTTCCTAATTCTTGGGGAGAAATTGGACCTAGGTGTACCAGATGCTGATGCAGTTTATCATTGAAACAATTACTTAAAAGGTGTTCTTTCATAAACAGATTGTACAGACCATCATATTCATTTACACCACTGCCATGAATCCAACCATCCAGTGTTTTGACTGAGAAGTCAACAAAATCAACCCAGGTCTGGCTCGAGGATTTTTCAGCCCCCCTGAACCTAATCCTGTACTCCTCAGTTGAGAATTCAAAGCCCTCAATCAGGGTAGCCTTAATGAAGTCATAGGGTTCTGCATCTTTTCCAGATAGTGTGAGGAGTCTATCCCTACACTTTCCAGTGAACATTTCCCAAAGGAGAGCACCCCAGTGAGATCTGTTTACTTTTCTGGTTGCACAAGCCCTCTCAAAAGCTGTGAACCATTTGGTGATATCATCAACATCTTCATATTTTGTTACAATCCCTTTGGGGATTTGTAGCATGTGAGTATTCTCTCTGACCCTATTTAAGTTGCTACCACCATTGATGGAAGCTAAACCCATCTCTTGACTTTCCCTTTCTATGGCTAGGAGCTGTCTCTCCAAAGCCACTCTTTTCGCCATCCTGGCTAACAGGAGGTCATCTACACTGAGGCTGCCCTCAATGCTTCCAGAGCTGTTGGACTCCCCTGTGGGACAAGCAGCATCTCCGACTATCACTTGTGGAGTTAGGGTTGGAGGAACCCTGGTCTCCCTAACTAGGAGTGGAGGGGGGAAATTGTCCTCCACTTCACTAGCTTCATCCTCTGTAAGGATGTCTTCAGAGGGGTTGTCTCTAGCAAACTCTGCCAAGAACTCCTGGAGCTGTGCTTTGGTAGGGCTTGATCCAGTTGTTATCTTTTTGATTTTGCAGAGAGTCCTTAACTCTGACATCCTAAGATGCAGATAAGGGGTGAGGTTGAGCTCCACCACCAACTCTTCTGCAGTAGACATTATTTCTCTAAAAGTTGGGATACTTTTTAGGAATCTAAAACTATCTCTAGAACTTAATCCAAACTTTTACAAAATGTTTAAACTCTAAAAGAAATGCTAACAGGGACTAACACAAGGCTCTAGCAGGACTTTTAAAAATTTAGAAAAGTAGCTCAAATTTCAAAAATCAGTTTCTAATGACAATTTTTGGAATTTAGTCATGTGACCAGGTATTGGCTGAGTAGTCCAGCAAATGCAAAGTCTTGTACCCCACCGCTGATCCACCAATGTAGGAAGTTGGCTCTGTATATACTATTTCAAAGTAAGAAATAGCATGCACAGAGTCCAAGGGTTCCCCTTAGAGGTAAGTTAGTGGCAAAAAGAGATATTTCTAATGCTCTATTTTGTGGTAGTTTGGTCGAGCAGTAGGCTTATCAGAGGGTAGTGTTAAGCATTTGTTGTACACACACACAGGCAATACATGAGGAACACACACTCAAAGACTTATTCCAGGCCAATTGATTTTTATATAGAAAAATATATTTTCTTAGTTTATTTTAAGAACCACAGGTTCAAGATTTACAAGTAATACTTCAAATGAAAGGTATTTCACTCAGGTATTCTAGGAACGTTGAATAATCACAATAGCATGTATAGTTTTGACAAAAATGGCAATAAGCTATTTTAAAAGTGGACACAGTGCAAAAAATCAACAGTTCCTGGGGGAGTTAAGTAATTGTTAAGTTCACAGGTAAGTAAAACACTTACAGGGTTAAAAGTTGGTTCCAAAGTAGCCCACGGTTGGGGGTTCAAGGCAACCACAAAGTTACCACACCAGCAGCTCAGGGCCAGTCAGGTGCAGAGGTCAAAGTGGTGCCCAAAACACATAGGCTTCAATGGAAAACGGGGTGTCCCGGTTCCAGTCTGCCAGGAAGTAAGTACCCGCGTCCTCCGAGGGCAGAAAGTACACCCTCAGCGGCACAGGGGCGGCCGGGTGCAGAGTGCAAACAGGCGTCGGGTTTGAAGATAGGAATCAATGGGGAACCTGGGGGTCTCTTCAACGATGCAGGCACAGGGGGGGGGGCTCCTCAGGCTGGCCACCACCTGGGCTAAGCAGAGGGTCGCCTGGGGGTCGCTCCTGCACTGGAGTTTGGTTCCTTCAGGTCCTGGGGGCTGCGGGTGCAGTGTTGGTTCCAGGCGTCCGGTTCCTCGTTACAGGCAGTCAAGGTCAGGGGGAGCCTCTGGATTTCCTCTGCAGGCATCGCTGTGGGGGCTCAGAGGGGGTCAACTCTGGCTACTCACGGGCTCGCAGTCGCCGGGTAGTCCTCCCTGTAGTGTTAGTTTTCCGCAGGGCGAGCCGGGGGCATGGGAGGCAGAGTGGAAAGTCTCATGCTTCCTGCGGGAAACGTGGGGTCTTTAAAGTTGCTTCTTTGTTGCAGTTTCTTGAATAGGGCCGCTGTTCTCGGGAGCTTCTTGGTCCTTTAGATGCAGGGCAGTCCTCTGAGGCTTCAGAGGTCGCTGGTCCCTGTTGGATGCGTCGCTGTTGCAGTTTTCGTCGAAGTAGGGAGACAGGCCGGTGGGGCTGGGGCCAAATCAGTTGTCATCTCCGTTTTCACTGCAGGGCTTCAGCTCAGCAGTCCTTCTTCTTTAGGTTGCAGGAATCTGTCTTCTTTGGTTCTGGGAGCCCCTAAATACTGAATGTAGGGGTGTCTTTTGGTCTGGGAGGGCAGTAGCCAATGGCTACTGGCCCTGAGGGTGGCTACACCCTCTTTGTGCCTCCTCCCTGTGGGGAGGGGGGCACATCCCTAATCCTATTGGGGGAATCCTCATTCTACATGATGGAGGATTTCTAAAAGTAAGAGTCACCTCAGCTCAGGACACCTTAGGGGCTGTCCTGACTGGGGGGTGACTCCTTGTTTTCCTCATTATCTCCTCCAGCCTTGCCTCCAAAAGTGGGGGCAGTGGCCAGAGGGGCGGGCATCTCCACTAGCTGGGATGCCCTGTGGTGCTGTAACAAAGGGGGTGAGCCTTGAGGCTCACCGCCAGGTGTTACAGTTCCTGCAGGGGGAGGTGAGAAGCACCTCCACCCAGTACAGGCTTGGTTCCTGGCCACAGATTGACAAAGGCACTCTTCCCATGTGGCCAGCAATATGTCTGGTGTGTGGCAGGCTGGCAGAAACTAGTCAGCCCACACTGGAAGTCGGGCATGTTTTCAGGGGGCATCCCTAAGATGCCCTCTGGGTGTATTTTACAATAAAGTGCACACGGGCATCAGTGTGCATTTAGTATGCTGAGAAGTTTGATACCAAACTTCCCAGTTTTCAGTGTAGCCATTATGGTGCTGTGGAGTTCGTGTTTGTCAGACTCCCAGACCATATACTCTTATGGCTACCCTGCACTTACAGTGTCTAAGGTTTTGCGTAGACACTGTAGGGGCATAGTACTCATGCACATATGCCCTCACCTGTGGTATAGTGCACCCTTCCTTAGGGCTTTAAGGCCTGCTAGAGTGGTGACTTACCTATGCCACAGGCAGTGTGAGGTTGGCATGGCACTCTGAGGGGAGTGCCATGTCGACTTAGTCATTTTCTCCCCACTAGCACACACCAGCTGTGAAGAAGTGTGTATGTGCTGAGTGAGTGGTTCCTAGGGTGGCATAAGACATGCTGCAGCCCTTAGAGACCTTCCCTGGCATCAGGGCCCTTGGTACCAGGGGTACCAGTTACAAGGGACTTACCTGAGTGCCAGGGTTGTGCCAATTGTGGAGACAAAGGTACAGTTTAGGGAAAGAACACTGGTGCTGGGGCCTGGTTAGCAGGGTCCTAGCACACTTTCAAATCATAACTTAGCATCAGCAATGGCAAAACGTCAGGGGGTAACCATGCCAAGGAGGCATTTCCTTTCACCGTTGTTCTGCAGCCTCCAGTATCCGGTGCAAGGAGCTTTGGGGGACGCGTTTCAGATGTCCTGGAAGGGTCAGTTGCTTTACACGTTTCCCCCCATACCCTTGATTCCTCGGGTCCTGAGGAAGATTCGCCAAGACCGGGCCCAAGTCATCTCAATAGCTCTGGATTGGCCAAGAAGAGTGTGGTATTCAGACCTTCTCCAACTCTGTCTGTGCCCTCCGCTGCGTCTCCCTCACAGGGCAGACCTCCGCTTGCAGTCGCAGGGGCAGGTTCTACACCCCCACCTCCAGAGCCTGCACCTACATGCCTGGAGATTGAACAGGGCAATCTGAGTACTTTTTCTCTCCCATCTGAGGTGGTGGACGTTATATTATCGGCCAGGCGACACTCCACCAAATCTATCTATGCAAGCAGGTGGGCTAAATTTATGACTTGGTGTAGAGAGAACCAAATTGATCCCTTAAGTGCCCACTTATCTGACATTTTGCGTTTGTGTTATCCTTAGCGCAGAGGGGTTGTGCAGTTGCCACTGTTAAGGGTTATTTGTCTGCGCTGTCAGCCTTTCTGTGCCTTCCAGACCAACCCTCTTTGTTTAAGTCCCCAATTGTTTTGAGGTTCATTAGGGGTCTCATTAACAAGTTTCCGCCCACTCCTTTTGTTATGCCGCAGTGGGATTTGAACATAGTGTTAGCTTTTCTGATGGGTTCACCTTTGAACCGATGCATTCATGTCCCTTGAGGTTTTTAGTTCTGAAAACTGTTTTTCTAGTTGCCATTATATCCGCTAGAAGGGTGAGTGAGCTCCAGGCTCTTAGTGTCGAACCCCCATATACTTCCTTTTTTAGGGGCAAGGTGGTGTTAAGGACAAAGGCGGCTTTCTTACAGAAGGTGGTTACACCTTTTCATTTAGGACAGTCCATCACACTTTCTTCCTTCTATCCATCCATCAAAGGAGGAAGAGAGGCTACACCGACTTGACCCAAGAAGAGCATTGAGCTTCTTCGTCGACAGGACGAGAGATTTCAGACAGAACGATCAGCTCTTCATCGGTTACGTGGGGAAGAGGAAAGGCAAAGCTGTCCACAAGAGAACGCTTTCCAGGTGGGTCGTTCTTTGCATCAAATTGTGTTATTCTCTATCAAAGAAGGAACCTCCTGTGGGGTTAAGAGCCCATTCCACCAGGGCTAAGGCGGCCTCCTCCGCCTTAGCTAGAGGTGTTCCTGTGATTGACATCTGCAAGGCTGCAACTTGGGCATCCCTCCACACATTTGCTAAACATTATTGTTTGGATTCTGAAGTCAGGAGGGATGGCCATTTTGCACGGTCAGTGCTGCAGGATTTCTTGGTCTGACCATTCAGGCACCCACCACCGAGTATGGTACTGCTTTGGGACTCTATTCTTTAGGTGAGGAATCCACAGGTAGTTGTATCCATCGGAAGAACAAGTTACATACCTTTGGTAACGCCTTTTCTGGTGGATACACTAGCTACCTGTGGATTCCTCACGTTGATAACTGATGTCTGCACGTCAACGAGGACCTCTTATTGCCTGGATGACATCATACGGTGTTGCGTGGGAGTCGGGCAGTTGTGACGTCATCGTCGACGTGCAGAGCTAGAAGAAAATTTCCGTCGGATGCTGGCGCATGGGGAAAATTCTTCATGTGAGGAATCCACAGGTAGCTAGTGTATCCACCAGAAAAGGCGTTACCGAAGGTAAGTAACTTGTTCTTCTCACTATGAGGACCTTACCTTTCAGGAATAGAGGGAAGTGTGTAAGAGTAGGAAACTGAAGGCAGGGAGGATTCCTAGTAAGGGTATACTCTTAGAACTTCTTCTCCAGGATGACCAGGATCAGGCTAATAGCCAGGAGGAGAGGGAGCAGGAGGTAGACTCTAACCCCCCAGTATTAGAGAGAGAAGATCTAGATGCTGAGGAGGGTCCCTCAGAGGATCACAGGGCCTTTAGTAAGCCCCTCTAATGTAGCTAGGAGCACTACAGGTAGTGCCAAAGGTGGCCATGTCAGTAGGCCCCCCTTTGCTCCCAGAGGGTTACTAAGCCTAGGGACAGATCCTCATCGTGCCACTCTCGTGTCACTTCTATATCAGAGGGAACAGACTGCTCATCTCCAGAAGATCACTCCTTAGATAAAGAACTTAAGAAATTAAGGCTGTAGGGGGCCAAGCTGAGGCTGCAGCAGGAACAGCTAACCCTAGATAGGGAGGCCTTGACAGTAGAGAGAGAGAGAGGCAGGAGTTGGAGTTAGCACCCCATGGTGGCAGCAGCTTTGGTTTCAGGGAACCTAGGTTAAGGGAGGACTCTCTTGATTCTAGAAATCTTAGCAAAGTTGTTCCCCCATACAAGGTGGGGGATGACATCCATAAGTGGTTCTCTGCTCTGTAAAGGGCCTGTAAAGTTCAGAGGGTCCCCCAGAGACAGTGGGCTCTCCTTCTCTGACAAGGGTAGGAATAGGCTTCCTACTGTTAGAGAGGAGGATGCTGATAATTACACTGTTTTAAAGTCTGCTCTGTCAGATGCATTTGGTCTTACCACTGAACAGTACAGAATTACGTTCAGGGAGACCAGGAAAGAGTCCTCCCAGGATTGGGTTTATTTTGTGGACTGCTCTGTAAAAGCTTTGGCAGGCTGGTTACATGGTAGCAAAGTCAGTTACTATGAGTGCTTGTACAATCTGATTTTAAGAGAGCATATGTTGAACAACTGTGTGACTGATTTGTTGCACTAGTACCTGGTTGACCCAGATATGACCTCTTCCCAAGAATTGGTAAAGAAGGCAGACAAATGGGTCAGAACAAGGGTGAGTAGGAAGGCTCACATTGGGGGTGATTAGGACAAGAAAAAGGAAGCAGGTAAGTCTCAGGACAAGGGTGGGGACAAAACTAAAACTAAAGAGTCTTAATCAGGTCCACAAAACCCGTCTGGAGGTGGGTCTAAAACCTCTTCCTCTTCTGCACATAGTAGAAAGCCTTGGTGCTATGTGTGCAGAAATAAAGGCCATAGGACAGGGGACAGCTTGTGTCCGGGTAAAGGCTCTGAGCCTTCCACCACTACTACATCCACTTCAACTCCTAGTGCCCCTAGTAGCACTAGGAGTAGTGGTGGGACTACTGGCACTAGTCAGCCCAAAAGTGAAGTTGGGTTCACTTTTGGGTCCATAGTGGAATCTGGGGTAGGCGTAGAGACCCCTAAGACAGTTTCTGTCTCTCAGGGTGGCACTGGCCTTGCCACCGTACCTGCCTGTCCCCTTAATATGGGTAAGTACAAGCAGCACATTCAGGTAAAGTGTTGAGGCTGAGGCCTACAGGGACACACGTGCCAGTATCACCATAGTTATTGAAAAGTTAGTATCAACTGCAAAACACCCACTTGGTCACCAGTACCAAGTCAATGATGTGAATAACTCCACCCAGTCCCTCCCCTTAACTGTAGTACACTTTAGCTGGGGTGGAGCTACTGGCCCCAAACAGGTGGTAGTCTCTCCTAACTTATCTGTTGAGTGTCTCTTAGGAAATGACCTGAAGACCTCAGATTGGACTGAGGTAAAGTTCCTTGCCCATGCAGCCATGCTGGGCATCCCAAAACATTTCCTTCCTTTAATCTCCAAGCAGACCAAAGAGCAAAGTAGGGAAGGAGCCCTGGAGCCTGGAATATTGGCCCAGAACACTCCTAAAAACAAAGGTAAGCAGGACACAAAACTATCCCCTGCCCACCTTACCACTAAGGAATCCACTCCTCTGAGGGAGGATACCACCCCTAGGGTGGAGCCTGTACCACAGGAGCCAAAAGCTATCATAGTTGAACTCCCAGGGGTAAAAGTACCCCGCTAGAAGGAACCTAAGACAGAAGAGCAAATCTGTCTTAAAAAAACTTGGAGCAGCCCTTCTGGCCTCCCATAGAAAATTTGGTGCAGCAACCCTGCACCACCCCTGACACCCCAGGACAGCAAACCTGTCCTCCTGTAGAGCCTTTAGGACAGCAAACCTGTCCTGCTTCACCACAGGTAGGACAGCAAACCTGTCCTCCTTTAGCACCTTTAGGACCCTTATTTTTTCGTGCTCTAAAACTACTAAGACAGCCCCCCTGATTAGCTTTACAACCGTTAGGACAGCAACCCTGTCCTAACGTAGAGCCCCAGGGACAGGCATCCTGCTCTGCTGTATCAATTTTACCATACATTAAAAATAGGGAATCACAGGTCCACAGTTTAAATGTACTACAGGCACAAGTAACCAAACAGGGTGGTTCACCTCCCCACATTGAAGGAACCACATAGTGGATGATAAAGGGAGTAACCACTCTACCTCAGAGCTACTCTCTAATTATTACCACTTATGCAATAAAGTCTGAACTGGCCAAGGTTAGACTTATTGTCCTTCGTTTGGGGGCTGCTGTGTAGGAAAGTAGCCTCTTTCTTGCTTGGTTACCCCCACCTTTTACCTGTTTGTCAGTGTGTTTGACTGTGTTCACTGGGATCTTGCTAACCAGGGCCCCAGTGACTATGCTCTCTCCTCTTCCCACAATTGGCATACTGGTCCCCCCCATGTAAGTCCCTAGTATATGCTACCTAGCTACCCAGGGCATTGGGTTTCAAGGGGATACCTATGGGCTGCAGCAGTTATTCTGCCACCCATAGAAGGCACATGCAAAAGGTTCTGCAGGCCTGCCATTGCAGCCTGTGTGAAACGGCTGCATGCAACTGTATTCACTACAGGTTACTACACCAGGTCTCTATACGTCACCCCTATGGTAGGCCCTCTCAGCCAAAAGGGCAGGGTGCAGGTACCTGTGTGTGTGACGGTACCCCTGCACTAGAAGAGGTGCCCCCACAAACTCCACATCCATTTTCCTGGACTTTGCCAGTGCGGGGACGCCATTTTACGCGTGTACTGGGCATAGGTCACTACCTATGTCCAGCTACATAAATGTTAACTCCGAACCTGGGCATGTTTGGTATCAAACATGTTGGAATCATACCCCACTACTACTGCAAGTGTTGGTATCTGGTCTGATCAAGCCCTTGAAGGCAGAACAAAAGATTTCCTTTGGGAGAGGGAGGTAACACCCTCTCCCTTTGGAAATAGGTGTGACTGGCTTCGGAGGGGTAGTCTCCCCAAGCCACTGGTTTGCTTTGAAGGGCACATTTGGTGTCCTCCATGCATAAACCAGTCCACACCGGTTCAGAGACCCCCCAGTCCCTGCTCTGGCGCAAAACTGGTCAATGAAAAGGGGAGTGACCACTCACCTGTCCATCACCACCCCAGGGGTGTTGCTCAGAGCTCCTCCAGAGGGTCCTTGGGTTCTGCCATCTTGATTCCAAGGTTGGCAGGGAACTCTGGGAGTATCTGAGTGGCCAGGCCAGGCAGGTGATGTCAGGGCCCCCTCCTAATAGGTGTTTACCTGGTTAGGTGACCAATCCCCCTTCCAGGGCTATTTAGGGTCTCTCTCAGGTGGGTCCTCAGATTTGATGTGCAAGATTCCAGCAGGACTCCTCTGCAACCTTCACTTCAACTTCTGGCCTCCGGAACTGCGACTGGAACCTCCAGGACCCCACAAACTGCTTCCAAGAAAAAAGGACTCTTCAGCAACATTGTTTCCAGGGCTCCTGCCAGCTTTGCAACAATTTACTCACCATGCATCCTTAGAAGACTGCAACTCTTCAGCCTGCACAAGAAGAAGAAGGAATCTCCTTTGCAGTGAAGGAGTCACTCCCCTGCAACCGCAGGCACCACCGACAAGCGATGACTGGCTACGTGGACCCTGCATCGTGGGTGGTAGTCCGGAGTAGTCCTCTTGGTCCTCTGCCAGCTGAACAACTGGAGGTAAACCTTTTCCTTCCCACGCAGGACAGTAACCCCGTGCACTGGATCTCTTGCAGCTGCCAAGGCTTGTCTGCATCTCCTCCAAGGGATCCTCAGGCGACATGTAGCTCCAGCCCCAGCACTCAATCAAAGCACAGCCTCCTGCGTAATTCTCCTGCGGCGTGCGATCCACTTTTGTAGTGCTACGTGGGCTCTTCTGCAATTCCTGTGTCCCCGTCCTGTGGGACTCCTGGAGGTGCTGCCTCTGCTCCTGTGGACGCTCTGCGATGCTGAGGGTCCCCTGTGACTCCCCCTCCTGGGTTGAGTCCTCCTAGGCCTTGCTGGTCCACTACTGTGAGTTTGCCTTTGCCAAGGCTTGTTGTTGGAAATCCTGCATCCACAGCTGGGTGGGTAGTACCTCCTACTCCTCCTGGACTCCACTGTGACTCTTGGACTTAGTCCCCTCTCTCCACAGGTCTTCTTTCTTCAGGAATCGACTGCTGGTTTTCTTGCAGTCTCTTTCGTCTTTTCCTACTTTTGGGCGGTTTGGGGAAAATCCAGTGTTTTACTCCTGCAATCCTGGTCGCTGGGGGGTACTGTGTTACCTCTGTGGTTTTCTAGTACTCTCAGCTCCCCTCCACACATCTTACTTACCTAAGTGGAGGTACCTTGTTTGCATTCAATTTTTTTTGTTTTAGCATATGGGTTGTGCTTCCCCTAGGGTCACTATTATTATTATTTGCACTGTTTTCTAACCTTTTCTATGTCTATTTCTGAGTGCTAGTGTATATATTTAGTGTATTGCTTACCTCCTAAGGGTGGGTCACCTGTCTAATATGTTGTGGTGATTTGTTCCAAAAATAAAGTACCTTTATTTTTGTACAACTGAGTTTTTACTTTCATGTGTGTTAGTGCTGTGTGACTACAGTGGTATTGCATGAGCTTTGCATGTCTCCTAGATGAGCCTTGGCGGCTCATCCACAGCTACCTCTAGAAATCCTGGCTTCTAGACACTGCCTACACTTCACTAAGAGGGGATGCCTGGACCTGGTATAAGGTGTGTGTACCATAGGTACTCACCACACACCAGGCCAGCTTCCTACAGTGGTTGACTGTGGACACCACGTTATGTAGGGCCATCCCCCAAAAGTTTAATAATTTTCAAAGCCAGTCACCTTGTGCTTCAGCTCTGTCGTCCTTTCTCATAACATGAAAATATTCTCGTAATCTATGTTGAGATTAATACTCAGACCATTCATTTTATCATTCAAAGTGGCATTTTCCTCTACAATGAATCACTTGATGTAAACTAGTTTGTCACCACTATCAAGTGAAGAGGGAGCTCTCAGCAGTAGACAGGGTTTCAGCATTTTTGATTTTGTGGAGCTTTCATTAATAGTATGTTTAAAAGAGGCTCTGGCCTCTCTCTTTAGAGTTGTGTGTGTCAATAAGGCAGGGTAGGTGGTAAGCAACTCACAAGGTGCACTAGGATTAATCCAGAAATCTGAACACTATTATTGGGCAGCCCATAACCAGAGGGCTATCACAATAAGATCTGTATGTCAACCACTCTGAAGTGCCACTAAAGTGTTACAGCAGGAGAGGACTGCACATCGTACCATGTTGGCTCTTTTGAAAGGCATCCTCCATGCAGCAAGACATATTAAAGGCCTGGATAGGTCACACTCTCCCATCAAGTCCTCATCATCTTACCCATCAGAAGATGAACTCTTCTGCCTCTGTGCCCCCAGGATCTGGAAACACATTCCCACCACAATCAAAACGACCCCAACCCTTCAGCAGTTCAGAAAGAATGTGAAGAGCTGCCTCTTCTGAGAACATTACATCTCCACACAGTGACGTATGGTGTTCAGGGGTTGAGATTATCCACACAATGGGATATATCACCGATAAGGATCCTGCTTCATAGTAAATGATCCTGATCTGCAACTCAGTGGCCTGGACTCGTTTATCACTCTGTTGCACTCTAGTTAGGTTTGTGCTTCTATGCAAGTGCATATGTTGGCTTCAACTTTATATCAGCAACTAATCTAGAAAGAAGAAAATCATAGTACTCAACATGTTCTAAAAAAAAGAAGTAATGAAATAATGTCATCATCTGTGGTTTCTCAGAAGTATAATAGTTATTTACAAATAATTCAGGCAAGTTAGAAGAAAATTAAAATTGCCTCCCCAAAAGTCGTAACCTAGAAACGTTTGAAAAGGTATTTAGTCCAATCAATAGATTAGATATATGACTTTGAGTGAGCCAGGAGTGTTTTTTTGGATCTTTATGCATGAGTATGCATACCTACTTCATTGGTAATTTTATCATTTCATATGTGACTCAGACTAAGCCTCAACTTTCTTCTAGGTAGTGCTTTTTAATCTCTTTCCCTTTTTTCACATTCTTTCTGATCAGTGTAAATGTTGCTTTTTCATTATATGCAAAATTTAAAAAGTTTGAAAATAACTAACACTATAATAATATAATGAGAAAAAACCCTGTGTAAACTAAACTTGCATGCTCTAGTGTCCTACTCCCTCTATACTCTTTAGTGCGCGCCATTTAAGGTATTTCTTCTTTACCTATAGAGTGCTCTGATACCGCCAGCCTAGGCCATGCTCAAAAATACTTTAATAATAAATATATGAGGGTAACGTACGTTCTCATACAGAAGATAATTCATAGTCTTAATGCTGGTTGTTAAATATGAAGGGGTGTTTTCACAAATTGCATTTGGTTGTACGTTTAAGAGGACTATATTAGTACTACTAATGTACAACAAAATGCTATTCACAAACTTAGGTGTGTGAATATCATTTTGTTGTACATTAGTAGTACTATTGTATTGCTCCTAAACGAACATAGGTTTACGCCTCTGCCTCTCATATCTTTTAGGTACAGACTTCTCCACACAAGTAAGTATAAGTATTTGTAGTAAATGTGGGCAGGATGGGGGAGTGGATGAAAAATGGGGACTATTTAGGGTAAAAGGGGAAGGGTTTTGGGAGGTTTAAGGAAGGACATGCACCCACCAATAAAATACCTTTGCTATTCACAAACTGCACTTCTATATACAGCCAAAAAAGGACCCAAAACAGTTGTTAATGTACCCCAGCACCACCCATGGCAGATATATATGTATATCCATGTCCCAAGAACTCTGTGGCTCCCTGCAGACTTCTCCCATGACAAGATCTCCACCATTTACAAAAACTTTGAACATCAACCCGCCATCGACACACTCAGCCGCCTTGACCTCACAAATGCCACCCCCGACCACCAGATCACTGCTTGGAACCAGCTCACCATGTAGAGCACCTCCAACATCATGCACTCCATCCACTGAGGAGCTTCCGCAGACCCCTGCTCACACCACATGTCCAACTTCGGTAACACCATCAGCAACACACTCACAGCCATCTTCAACACATTTATCGCCTGAGCCACCCTCCCAGACGAGGGGAAACATGCCAAAGTCAAGCCCCTCCTCAAGAAACCTTCAGCTGATCCCAACAAGCTCAAGAATTACCAGCCAATATCCTTACCCTCCTTCCCGTCAAAGTCCTTGAAAAGGCCCTCAACCACTGTTGGACGTTTTTGCTTATGCAGGGTCATCCCCAATCTTTTTACCTCCTGCCTCCTATTTGTTTCTGACCTGTTGCTATTGGCTTTTAAACTCTGAGCACTTTACCACTGTTAAACAGTGCTAAAGTGCATATGCTCTCTGTGTAAATTGTATGTGATTGGTTTATCCATGATTGGCATATTTGGTTTACTAGTAAGTCCCTAGTAAAGTGCACTAGAGGTGCCAGGGCCTGTAAATCAAATGCTACTAGTGGGCCTGCAGCACTGGTTGTGCCACCCACATTAGTAGCTCTGTAATCATGTCTCAGACCTGCCATTGCAGTGTCTGTGTGTGCAGTTTTAACTGTAAATTAGACTTGGCAAGTGTATCCACTTGCCAGGCCTAAACCTTCCCTTTTCTTACATGTAAGGCACCCCTAAGGTAGGCCCTAGGTAGCCCCAAGGGCAGGGTGCAGTGTATGGTTAAGGTGGGACATATAGTAGTGTGTTTTATATGTCCTGACAATGTAATATTGCTAAATTCGTTTTTCACTGTTGTAAGGCCTGTCCCTCTCATAGGTTAACATGGGGGCTACCTTTAAATCTGATTAAAGTGTAGATTCCCTTTGGAAGCAGATGGACATGTGGAGTTTGGGGTCTCTGAGCTCACAATTCAAAAATACATCTTTTAGTAAAGTTGATTTTAAGATTGTGCTTTTGAAAATGCCACTTTTAGAAAGTGAGCATTTTCTTGCTTATACCATTTCTGTGACTCTGTCTGTTTGTGTATTCCCTGTCTGGGTCAGTTTGACAGTTGGGCTGGTTGCACCTCACACTAGACAGTGACACAAAGGGAGCTGGGGTGTAGTCTGCATTTCCTGATGAGCCATCTGTGCTAGAAGGGAGGGGAGGAGTAGTCATGTACACCTGAAAGGGCTGTGCCTGTCCTCACACAATGCAGTCTCCGAGCCCCTGGTGAGTGTCTGGGGCCTGGCCTGGGCAAGGCAGGATTTCACATTCAAAAGAGACTTTACTTTGAAGTAGGCCTACTTCAAAGGAGAAATTGGGTATATCAAGGGCACCCGAAACCACAGACTTGAGAACACTTCTGGAAACAAGAGGAACCTATGCCTGGAGAAGAGCTGAAGAGCTGAGGATAAGTGCTGCCCTGCCTGTGACTGTGCTTTGTGGAGCTATCCTGCAGTTGCTGCTTCTGCCAGAGTAAAAGGGCAAAGACTGGACTTTGTGTGCCTTCCATCTTGTGAAGAAATCTCCAAGGGCTTGATTTAGAGCTTGCCTCCTGTTGTTTGAAGTCTCAGGGACAGCAAAGACTTCTCTCTGCCAGCACCGGGAGTCTCTGGAGAGTCCTGCTCTGACAAGTGGTGCCCTAACCAATCCCTGGGCCCTTGAAAGGAAAGCTGGTGGAAATCCAAGGAAATTGACTTCGGATGACTTCAGACCGACGCTGCTACTGAATCCGGTGACGCCGCCTGCAACCGACTCTGTGATCTTCGCTGGAACGCGACGGCCTTCGCAGGCCCGACGCCGCTGCAGCCTCGCTGAAGTCCACGACTCCGTGGAAGTCGCTGCACCACATCGTGACCGACGCCGCTCGAAGTGCGCAGATTCAATGTTTCGCACAGACGCCGCGATCCCCGACTTTGGGCATCGGCTTGTTTTCACTCTTCACCAAAGGTACTGTACTCTGGAGTCTACGCGACTCAGTGTCCGGCGCCGCTGTTGTCGGCTTTTTGGGAACGACTCCGGCAGGATGCCGTGTTAACACCTCATCGAAGCATTTTGTGTTTCTAAGCGCTATTTTTTAGTTTAATCATTACAAATTCATAACTTGACTTTTGTATGTCGGATTTTTGTTGTTTTGGTCTTGTTTTGTTTAGATAAATATTTCCTATTTTTCTAAACTGGTGGTGTGTCATTTTGTAGTGTTTTCATTAAGTTACTGTGTGTGTTGGTACAAATATTTCACACCTAGCACTCTGAAGTTAAGCCTACTGCTCTGCCAAGCTACCCAGGGGGTAAGCAGGGGTTAGCTGAGGGTGATTCTCTTTTACCCTGACTAGAGTGAGGGTCCTTGCTTGAACGGGGTAACCTGACTGACAACCAAAGATCCCATTTCTAACAACCACCAACACATGGAATACCACAAGAACAACGATCTTCCGGACACATCCCAATCTGGATTCCGCACAAACTACAGCACTGAAACCACCCTTATCACAGCCGCCAACAACAAAAACCTTCTCGACCGGGGAGAAGTGGCAGCCCTGATCCTGCTCGACCTCTCGGAGGCTTTTGACACTGTGTCCCACCACCCTGATCAAGAGGCTTCTTCAGATTGGAATTTACAGTCATAAATGGTGAATAGCCAAAATAGTTAGGTGACCCAAAAGCATACAAATGAACTTACACATGTATGAGCTTGGAGGTTGCTTTAGAAAGTGGCAGATTAGTTTCTGTCACAGAGGGACAAATAAGACAATAAAAAGGAGAGACTAGAAGCTCAATGTACTGAAAACTAATAGCAAAACTAATTCACAATGTGCAACCAGTGAAGAATTTTATGAACCAACCTGCGTACTCATAGGTCAGTTCACAAAATTCTGATTCAGGGTGGGCCGCAATCCGACCTACCTCATGAATAATAATGATGCAGGTCGTAAATTATGACTCTTTCAGACTGGTGGCCGTCGCAGGGATAGTAGCCTGCTAGAATCAGCAGACCACCAGGTCTGTGATCTCCTTATAATAAAATAGTTCTGCGTTTGGAAAGCCAAGTTTAACTTTTTTAAGTTTGTTTTAGAGTTACCCTGGACCACTGTCTACTCCCCAACAAGCTTATTTTCCCATCACAAAGGAAAAGGGATCCCAATGGGACCCCTTCCACTTTGCGAATGGCTTACTCCACCCATTCACAAGTAGGTAATTTTTCAGTGTTTTGCGACTTGAATTTGGCCACAAACCATTGACAAATCACACACCAAATCTCTATTTGGAAGGAACGCCTACAAAGTGCTCCTTGAAAATACTGATTTGGTACGAAGTCGCTAACCACTTTTAGGCGTCTGTAAAAATGTACTGACTCCTAAAATGCCATTAGTACATGGCAGGAAACATTTTTGTGGTTGCAAAAAGGGAGTCATACTGTTTCCTACTTAAAAAAAAAAGTAGAACATCTGCACCCTACCGTATATAACCCAATGGAAATGCCCCTCACACAACACACAACCCAAAATGAAATTGCACTCGGCCGATTTCAAGTTAGGAGAAGCAGTCTTTAAAAATAACTTTAATGACAGCCTTAAAATTACACATTTGTATTTCCCAAAATGTAAAAACATTTGTATTTGCTCAAAGGGTACTGGTAAGTTCTCCTTCTTGTACAACAATATTGCCAATAAGCTGAATTCTATCAGGGTATACCATTTGCACTGTATACGTTGATAAATGTGTCTGCTTTGCAATTTCCACCAAGTCAACTCAATTGTTATTGACTGTCAATTGCGCCTTTGAGAGTATGGTGAAAACGGAGATAAAATCCCAGTCCTGTGGTGAATCCAATACTTGGCGGTTTCAACGAAAATAAGCACACTCTTCTCTATTAAAACATTTTTATTGGGCTTTGTCAAATTCACGGTGAAATATTTAGAAAGGTAAATAGGACGGATTTAAACCTCACGGAAGTAACTCATTTATCAATTTAGCTGAATTCCATCTACTGTTTGTGCCCGTGGTGGAGGCAGAGCACTCTTGAAAGCAAGCGGTAGGGTCAGATTTGTGCCTAAGGGATAATTAAAGCCATACCAAAACAATACAAAGAGCTTTTTCTCCTATTTGGAGTTCTAAAGATAGATCAGGTCACAGTAGCCACATTTACTCAAATATGTTATCAGCTGTAGTCACGAGTCTCATCTAATGAGAAGCACTATTGATCTTTAACTAGTTACAGCTATTTGTGGTATCCTTTGCGCAAGCCTGACGCAAAAAAATAGCATATTCCTGAGAATATCACAGATCTCAAAACGCAGGTGTAGACTCAAACCCAAACAAAAATGGAACCCGACTTGAACGCGACACGTCTCTTCCTGTAAAGAAGATCGGACAAAATCTAAATTTCCAGGCCAAACTCCAACAGATAGTCATACTATTTCTATCCTCGCCATATCCCCTTGCATTTGAAGCAAATATAGCGACATCCATCCAGAAAGCCAGAAATGGGTGGAGGAGAACTTTGTCGTCCCTTTTCTTCCCCACATATTTAAAATACTGAAATTGGGCAGAGTATAAAGAAAGGGAAGATTAAGCATACTGATTTAAATGCTAGTTTGGGACTAAAATGCAGCGCAATCGGAATGTGTTTTGAAGAGCTAAAAACATGTAAAAGGCAAACAATGTGCCCCACTTGAGCAATTATATAAAACAGTGACAGTTGCGAGGCTGCACATAAATTGGATAATGGCATATTCCTTTTATATTTTCCATTTTGCATCCACGTGTCTTCATCTTTAAAAACATGTTACAATTTTCTAATTGCAAGTCATACTACTAAATTCAATGTTTTCTGCTTCGGTCATAAAAATGTTCGTGTGGATTTATGGTTCTGTAATTCAATATAACAGACGGCGATTAAAAGATAGTACCACAAAGGTATATTAATTAAAGGGAAGGGCTGGGTTATTTGTTTTATTAGAAGAACGACGAGATTCTTATATATGCACACAATTTTGTTAAAATATTCCTATAAATATCTTATTTCACCCATAGGCGAATGGACACCATCCATTCGAGTCTGCAAATGGTTGGTTTCATCTGGAAAATAGAACTAAAGGCGAGGATGGGATTTAATTTTTTTTCCTCCTGTTTTCGGGAAATGCACTAATGAATAAACAGTGGTAAATTCATCCATAAAAAGCAGCCATAATGTGGCCAACAAGCACAAAACGTGTGGCAAAATGACAGTTCCTCACATCACTTATTGCAGCACATTCTCAGGTTACTGCTTATTTATGGCATTTCGGTTGTTTTCTTCCACCTTGGCCCCGCGTTTCTTTAAACGCCTGCCCCTACGTTGTAAAAGTATTCATAAAATATCACGATCTAACATCTGTTTATGCAGGAACGAGAAAACCCATAAGGAAAAATCTGAGTTAAAATGAGGCTGCGATTCTGCACTTTTGAATTATATATACAGTGTTGCTTTCCCCATACTACTTACTTAAAACTCATACTAAAAACTCTAGAGTAACTATTTGCCTTTACAACATTTTGTTCTCTCGTGTTTCTCTCAAGATCATAACACAAAATGGCTTTTTACTCTCAGAATTCCGTTATAGCATTAGGCAAAACCACTGAGAAGGAAGTTTTGGTTCCATCAGCGGTATTCCATTGATTCGGTGCACCGAGGGGGCCCTACACACAAAGTAGTGTGGATATAATACACGTGAAGGTCCAGTTCTACAAAAAATTACTTCTTCTGTGTGAGCACTACATTGTTATTTCACCTTTATGCCGTCCATCTTCATAGATCCAAACTGAAAAGAACATCTTCAGCAAAGACTGATAGCAAAGCCGCAAAGGAACCCCAGCGGCTGAGCAGATGGTAGCTAAAAACCTCCAGGAGCACTCTGAGGATATGCAAGGGTAAGCCTCACTCAAACAGTCTCGCCAGTCATTTCAGACAACAGTTCTGATAATATCCAGAAGGAAGATGAAATAATAGCCAAACAGGAAACTGCATCAAAAGTTCCAACAGAATCGGATTAGCCATTCCCAATTGCAGCCCTGCTACTGGCCAGGAGGACACTGAAAGAACACACAATCAGACACTTCTATAAGAGCACGTCAACTGTTGGCCATGCTTGGATGCAGTGGTTTGACTCTTGCAAATCTGGACAAGCCTAACCGCAGGCCTTGGTTAGGAGACTTGACAGAAACTCCTCCCAGTGGATTGCTGCTGTTCCCAGATTGACCTGTGAATCACAAAGAAAAGAGCTATCAAATTATACAAACAAGCCGTAGAATAATATGGAGGAATATTATGCCTGAATGCGTGAGCTCTACTTGGTGAAAAAGAAACCCCAGCACTCTCTGAGCTTCAGGCATTAAATATTTCCCACATAGCATTCATTACATTATCATTCTTAATCAGTTTATATCAACCATACTTTGTGAATATTGAAGGTCCTCCATCGCTGCAATTAAGAACAAAATAGTTTTATGTAAATTCACTACTGTTGACAACACTATTGTATATGTTCACTTTCACAAAAAAGTACAGCCTCTGACTGATATTTGGTCTCAAAAGGAAACCATAGATATGAAAATGCAATAATACAAAATTATAGATGGTTAGCTTTTTTGTTTTCCTCCGTGCGGTTGGAAGTCACATTAAATACACAAGAACAAGCAAATACCCATCTAGACCATTATGTCATGAAGGACCTTCCCAAATTATGTTCCATGATTCAGATCAGCAGTGCTAGGAATGATGGAGAAGCCATGCACAAAATGGCCTCCCCTACCCGAGTCACCCCACAGAATTAGGCGTCCTTGCAGCCTTCCACACCATCCACAGAATAACCTTCCCCGCTAAATCAATAATGAAAAAAACTGCATCCTAGTATGCTGCCAACCATTCACTTTCAGAGATACCCTGTTCTGAGTTTTCCCCAACCTAAAAATGCCTTGTGTCTCGTCACTCTCCGTTTCTATCACTGGCAATATCCCTCTCAAACCATTCCCCAGAATGTATTTAATTTAAAAAAAAAAAAAAAAAGGACCTGCCATTTAGCCATCCTTCCATGCTACCCTTTGAGAATCCCTCTTGCGACCCTTCTTGAAGGTGCTCTCAGGCAAAACCTGCTTTTCTCAGTGATGTGGAGAGCCAGCACCACTCATCCTGTTTTCTCTAGAGACCTGCAGCTGATGGGTAAAATGGTATTTGGTAATGTAAAAGTATCATGGCATCCCCCTTTCTCCCTTGGGTCTCTAGAGACCCAGGGGAGGTGGCAGGTCGCTATCAGTCAGGTCTTGGATTTAGGGGTCTAGAGCTTCATTGCACTTAAGTCAGAGCAGTGAAATAAATAAACTCAGTATTAGCTCTAAGATATTTTGGTAGGAACGTTTTTAGAAATAAACACGGTGGTAAAAAAAAACACGGTAGTAATACAGTATGGTTAAATATCATCTTTTTTTTTTTTTTTTTTTTTAAGGACATATGGTTTTTGATCGAAAACTTAAGATTTCTTTTGCAGCTGATTTTTAAACCTACGATTACCCTGACTGCAAAAACTTCCACATAACCATATCCTAGACTCAGACCAGTATTAGCACCCAAATTGTCTATAACTAGAAGTAGAATGGTAAATTAACCAGCCACATCTGAATACCAGTGAGTGTGGCAATGACCAGGTTCAAAAGTTGAATTAAGGGTAAATGTAAATTCAGGTGGAAAAAAGCCGTTGTTCCTATGGCAAAAAAATGACTGGGCATAAACCATGACAGCAGCTTTAATGCAGGGGGTGTATTTCTGTTCACTTTGTGGTGATAAATAGTGACGTTCACTAGTAAAGCGTTGCTCCACCTTCAAAAGCAGGGCAATCATCAATGCAATTGTATGTCAGTGCCGGAGGTTCCAATTATGCTCCTCAGTCTTTACTACTCCAAAAACAGCAGCCAATAAAAAAACAGAATACACACTATAAACCAGAGGCTTTGTACCACGTCTCTCATATAACCCACCAATAGAAGCCCAACACAGTCTACAAAATAGAGAGGTACCATTTGACTTCCTCTTTCTCTGCTGCTCCACAGTCAAGATAAGTGCCTCTCTGTTTAGTTTGTCATTACACAAGTATTATTTGTTTAAAGATTTTACACTTGCTGGGCTGTGTTTCTTGCGCAACGACGTGCCGAATCTGTCATGCGACCCCCCTTGGGTCAAGTCTTTTAATTCCTTACAGTTGCATGTGGCACCTATTTATTGATAGGTATTGTATTTTCCTTCCCGTGAACTGGGTTTTCCTCCCCTTCCCCTCCTTGCTTCTCGGATTCAGGCTGACCCGGGCCAGTCACACTTCAGAAGGACCTTCACGGTGCAAGGCAGTGTGCTGCGGGGCCTCCCCGGGCCAATCACACTTAAATGCGAAGAACGCACAATGTAGCCCAATTGGGCTACGAGCGCTGTGTGAGGGAGGGGCATCGTGACGTTCCTCGCACTCGGATGTCCGCTCCCCATGCAGAAAGACACCTTCCAGGCTGCAATAACGGGGGAATGTTCTGGCACGCAGAATATCGTTAAATGTCTGCATTTAAGGAGGATTGCATAGACATTTTAGAGACATTTAATCCCTCAAGATTAAATAAACATTTTGAGAATTTTTACTTCTGCCTGTGCCCAGTTGCACTCCACTGATGTCCCAGAAGTAAGGAAGGCTGGGGCTGCAATAATTAGATTGGGTCTCTCTGTGTTTAACTCTTGCATCCCTGAGTTATATTGATTCAGTTTGGAGGACCCTTGCTTCCCAATGGGACTGTAGATTGTGATTTGACCATTATTATGTCGGACTATGAGCCATATGAACAGCGCCTTGAGCTCTATGGCCCCCACGAAGATGAAGATTATTATTTTGACCCCTGCAAGGAACAAGTAATTGACTCCTCTGTTAAATAAAATCACTGGATAAGGTGGTTTCTTTAGCTCTTCAGCCTTTATCCAAACATCTAGATGAGCTTTCTAGGCCTGTAATTCCTTTACTCCCCCCTGGGGATTTATCTTCCACCCCTTCTTTACCTTTTTCTGAACAGCCATGGCCCCATTCTAGCACTCTGGCCAAACTGTCCTAGCCCTCTCTCCCCAAACATACGTATGCAGCGGATGCTGGCCCTAAAAAGACTCTCTCTCTAGTCTCCGCCCCTCCTTCAGATTCTGACTCCGATTCTTCCCAGGAATCCCATAAGGCCCGAAAGCGATCCAAAAAAATGCAAACATTTCTCCTCTCCTTCCATCTTCTCCCCTTTCACCTTTGAACCCTCTGATATTGTTCACCCCCGTTCCTCTGATTGGGCTCTGGCCCCCGCAGTGGCTGAATACATGCAATTGCGTATCAGGAAAGGATTTGAGAAAGAGGTGAGATCCAGAATAAAATCCGAATGCTTCTGACCTACCTCATAAGGCTGCTGTCACCCCCTGAAATTGATGCCAGCATGGTGACTTTCCCAAAAAAGTACAACAAAGACCCTAAGAAGGGTACAGTTAGGGCCCTGCGGGTGTGTCAGTACAAGTTCCTGGGTGTTTCTGGCCCGTAGGGCCAAGATTCTAGAACTGGCAGTTCAAGCCAAGGAAACTGGTGCATTCATTTACCCAGATGTACTGGCCGGATGGACCCAACAAGCCATCTCTTTCTTGGGCAATGTGAACTGTGTCCTGGCCTCCAAAAGACGTAAATCTGTCCTACTTTGCATTGACCCTCAACTTGTTGACTTGGTGTCTGCTGAAGAGGGTCCCCTAGCAGGGGGACAGTTACTTGGTGATCGCTTTGTAAAAGACATTGCTAAATTCGTAAGTACTTTCACTTCGCTAGACAAGTCACAATCCTCCCTCAAGCGTATATTCAACCCCCTTTTTGGACGGGCCGGTCATTTTCGAGGACACCTGACTAGGGCTTTCAACAGAGTCCTTCAAGAGGAACCTATTCAAGGTGCAGAGGATATGCTCAAGTTCCAACACAAGCAGGTTTCTACCTGTCTAGAGCTAGAGGTGCACGAGGCCGCAACATCCGGGGCTTTGGCAGAGGTTATAGAGCCATTGAAAACTCCCTCGCAGGTAATGAACCTCTTCTTTTGGGAGCAGACTCAAGCACTTTATTCACAACTGGGTCAACATTTCCTCCGGTGTCTGGGTGTTAAACACGGTTCAAGGTTTCACCATAGAGTTAACTGCTAACAATCTTCAACCAAATCTCCCTCCCCATCTCTTTTTTCCCTACAAGACAGCTCCTTTATTGACTGTGACATTCAAGAACTGCTAGCAAAGCGAGCTATCGCCCACACCCAAACAGATTCTGCATTAATGTTTTTCTAGTGCAGTAGAAAGGAGGCGGTCAGAGGTCGGTCCACAACCTCCGAAAATTCAACCTTTTTGTGGCTTACAGCCATTTCAAGATGGGGGGCATCCACTTGTTGAGAGATCTCCTTCAGGAGAGAGACTGAATGGTTCGTCTCGATCTCAAGAATGCACATTTGTTCCCATTGTTCCTTCCCACAGAAGGTTTCGGCAATTCTGCTGGAGAGACAAAAGGTACAAATATCTGACTCTCCTGTCTGGCCTATCGTCAGCCCTATGGGTTTTCACCAAACCTTTGAAACCAGTGGTGGAATACCTGCGCGGAGGGGGATTCGCATGATCATTAACCTCAACAATATGATTCTTTTGGCACAGGACCAAGCTCTTCTGCTAAAGCAACAGTTGTGGATGTTTTCCTTGTTGCAAAATCTGGGCTTTTGTGATCAATCTCAAAAATGTTTCCATGATCCCTTCCCAACAAATGGAATTTTGGGGGTTTCAGGTGGATTCAGTCAAGGAATAGCTGCTTCTCCCTCTGCAGAAAATCAAGAGAGAGTTGAGGGCGACACTGTCGAATCAGACAGTCTCTTTGAGATCCCTGGCTCGGATTGTGGGGTTACTGGCTTCCTTGATTCAAGCTGTATTCCCCGGGCCGTTGCATTACAGGGCTTTACAGAGATTAAAGATTCATTACCTACAACAGGGTCTTTCTTACGATCATCTGATTCCCTTATCTCCCGAAGCCCAGGAGGATCTACATTGGTGGCTCTCCCACATAGAGGCCTGGAATGGCAGAGCCATCTTTGGAGCTTCTCCGGAGGTGGTGATCGAATCTGAATCCAGCCGGTGGGGCTGGGGAGCGAGATGCCGACAATTTTCGACAGGAAGTCTTTGGTTGTTCGAGGAGTTACGGCTCCACATCAATTGCCTAGAACCTTTAGTGGCTTCCTTTACCATCAGGTCCCTCTCCCCTGTCAAGAGCAACTGTTGTATACTTCTGAGGATGGACAATGTGTCAGCGGTTCGTTACATCAACCATCTGGGAGGGAACAGGTTGTGTCTGTTGGCGACAATTGCCAGGGAGTTCTGGCACTTTTGCCTTTGGCAAAAGATTATTGTGGTGGCGGAATTCCATACGGGGAAGGACAACCTTGTGGCAGATTGAAACTCTTAAGTTCCTGATAGACTCCAGCGATTGGAAATTCCACCGTGCGTCTTCCGGAGGATTATGTTTCGCTTGGGTCCTTGCCATACAGTTCTGTTTGCATCTCGTCTCAACTACCAAGTTTTTACAGTTGGAGATGGATCCGTTGGCCTTTGCAACGGACACCTTTGTGCAAGACTGGTCGAGTCAGATTAATTATACCTTTCCTCCGTTCGTCATAATTCCCAGAGTGGTGGTGCATACGAGGCGTCAATCTGCTTCATTAATTCTTATCACTCCGGTGTGGAAGAGTCAACCATGGTTCCCCTCCCTACTGGAGTTGTCCATAGCTCTTCCCATCCTGATCCCGTTTTTTTATCATCTCCTCCTGGACCCAGTCCCCCCCCCCCATCCACTTATATTAGCGGGCTGTCTAACTCTTATGGCTTGGAAGATATCAGGAGACAAGGCCAAGTGCAGGGCATTTCGTCTGCAGTTGCCGCTTTTATACATTAGGCATGGGCTCCATCCACCCACAAAAGATATTCTTTGGCATGGAGAAAATGGTGAGTTGGTGCCTCCGAGGGGAGTTGGATCCCAAGGGATCCGAACTCAAAGACATTCTAAACTTTCCATCAGAGTGTGCTGAATCTGGTTTATGTTACAGGTCAGTAAACAATTTCAGATCAGCTATTTCTGCAGGACTAGAGTAGATAGATGATAGACCTATGGGTCAACATCCTTTGGTATGTAAATTGCTTAAAGGCATTAGAGTGGCCAATCCATTCAAACCGTGCTACTCACAATTGTGGCATGTGAATGTAGTATTATCTTTCTTGAATGCCTGGCCTAACAACTATTTGTTATCTATGAAACAATTGTCAGCGAAATTGACCATGTTACAATGTCTAATCGCCTGGCGCTGAGTTTCAGATGTGAGGGCTTTAGATTTAGCATGTAATTTGTTTACTCCTACAGGAGTTTCTTTTCTCATTTCCAGAAGGACTAAATGTATGTCTTATTCAGTTGATTATCCTGCTTTTCCACACAATGATAAGCTTTGTATAGTTAAATGTTTGAAGGTGTATGAGGAACGTATGGCTAGTCAGAGGAGTGATCCTTTGGGTCCTCTTCTGATTGCGATTCAGAATCCTTTTCGGCCCGTGTCTGCTGCTACATTGGCCTGTTGGGTCATGTCGGAAGCGGGCTTTGAGGTTTCTGTTTATGGTGCACATTCCACTAGGGGAGCTATGGCTTCAATAGCTTTTCAGGTTGGGAGATATTTTTCATGCAACCAACTGGTCTAGTGATTCAATGTTTAAACTGTTTTAATATAAACCAATTGTTAATGTTTCCTCTTTGGTTGTTAATCAGCTTTGAAACGGCATAATACGAGCCTCCGATTCTGACATAGAATACAACATTTTCAAGCTTTGTCTCAAGCATTTTAGATTCTATTAAGGACATGGAGGCAAGGATTATCCCACCCGTTGGGACAAGAGTTCTTGCAGAGTGTACTAGTGCTTGTATTGCATTGATTGTTATGGTGTATTTTGCCCTCCCTTGATTTAGCCTTTTGGGGCTGAATTGGAACTGATATTTTCTTTCTTTTCAAGAACTGATCCTAAACATACGTAATGCTTTGTGGATTTCCTGTTCTCTGTTGATCGCAGGAGTCTGTTAATGGTTCAGCTGAACTTGAAGGCATCCTTGGTTTTTCTGGTTGGATCCCTTCATTTTCGAGAGTCATATTTGAACTGTTTTGCAAAGAAAGAAGAAGTCAGATGGTGCCTCTCTATTATGTAGACTGTGTTGGGCTTCTCTTGGTAAGTTATTTGAGAGGTGTTGTTCAAAGCTCTGGTTTATAGTGTGTTTTCTGTTTATACAGTTTTTTTATTGGCTGCTGTTTTTGGAGAAGAAAAGACTGAGAAGCATAATCCTCGTCCTGTGTCCTTAACAGAATCTTAAATTCTTGACACATAGCTAGAACATTTTGTATTCCCTGATTTGGACCACCATGCATGGCAGTCACAGAAAGGGAAAGCAGACAATGATTTGCAACGCTGAGAGAGAAAACTACTGTAAAGTTGAGGCCATTTTTTTATTTTCTGAAAACAAAAAACAAGCTTCCAGAAAAAAAGAAATGTTTCCAAGTAGGTGCAGCAAAGTTTATAGCCCTCAGGATTGGAATCACAACAGGGGTTATTGAAGGCACAGACGTCTGCCTGCCTGGTGGGGGGGGCAGGGGGTCTAAATTTGATGGCCCGCCAGTTGGGGTCTAAAAGACCAAGCATGTGTCTACAGTGTAAATGTAAGGAAATAGGTTGCTACCTCTAAAAAAAAACAGCTTTCACTAGAAAAGAAAGAAAGTGCTTTGGATTTGACACAAAATGGGTAGGTACTTGCATGTTTGTCTTAAAATTTAATTTGAACAAGGCACGTAATAATCAAAAAGGCCTCGACTACATGGCTAGCAGTGATCTTTAGTTACAGTCTGAAGTTCAATATCACATCCAAACTTCCATTGGCAATCTAAGCAGACATGCAATAGTGCTCTTTGTTAAGAGCCAAGAATAAGGAGTTCTCTTGTTTTCGCCAGAAACCCGCAGCTGATGGGTAAAATGGTGTTTAGGAATGGAAAAGTGTTGTTGCAACCCCCTTCCTCCCCTGGGTCCCTAGAGACCCTGGGGAGGTGGCAGATTGCTCTCGGTCAGATCTAGCGCTTCACTGCACTTCTGTCAGAGAAGTGAAATAAGTAAGCTCAGTATTCGCTCTAAGATAAATTTAAGAGAAATACAGTTTTGGCAAAAACACGGTGGAAATTCAGAATGGTCAAACATCTACTTTTTTTCAGTACTTATGTTTTTTCACTGACAACTAAATAAAACTCTATTTTGCACTGTTTTAAAATGTACCCGTCCCTTAACTGCCATTACTTCCACGTAGCCATAGCCTAGACTCAGACCAGGATTAACACCCAAATCAGGGCACACAAAACTGTAATACAGTTTTAAAAATCATTCAGATTAAGAATATTGAGACCCATTTAAAAACAAATTTCTTGGTGCCATCAATGGCGACGTGTAGCTGTGCGCAAAGGGTATGGATTGTTAGGAATTATGCAGATACTCACCTGTCAGTTAGAGTGCCAAGGTCTTGTCTAAGAACAAGACACAAACATTAAAATCCATCTTAAATTTGGTAGTTCCTGGCATGGCCATAAACGATGGCGATTATGGTCACCACTACATCAAAGACGATAACGTGACCACAGTTTCTACACACGTTCATAATCCGGTAACTATGACGCTTTATTAATTGCCTCTTCTCATTCCAAGATGGTGGCATTGCCAATAAGCATGAATGTCTCCTGTTTACAAGATGGTCCTAACTTTTTACACAAAAACTTTCAGCTCAAGAACAGAAGTTCTGGTATTAAAGGGTACTCGGTAGGCAAATCTATGCTTGCTGAAGTTTCTTTGCATCTCATGGCATTGCATACCTGGCCTCACTCCATGCGCACCTTTATTTTGTACGTCATTCCTTCAGGTACTTACTATTTCTGAGACTCCTGATTATAGTGTGTGCCCTAAATTCTCCAGTCTGAAGGAACTTCCAGGTCCTCCAGTCTTTACAGCTGCTTACTCACTCAGTCTCCTGGCTGACTACTATAGTGTTAATCTCACCCTGTGGCTGAACGTGCTCTCCAACTAGCCTACTGTGTGAAAGTGTATATATAATTCTAACAACATTGTTTATAACAAGCATTTGCAATGCAATAGGTCTCACATTTGCTGGAGTTAGAGCTATTGGTATTGTAAATTCCTACACTGACTTTTCTTGCAACATAAATTGAAAATGAAAAGTAAAACAGTTGACATAAGCAACCAGATTCAGAGCGCTACGGCCGCCATGAGCATGAGCGCAACGGAGAGACACAAAAGGAAGAAGAAGTTCGCTCGCAGTCAAAGTTATTGGCAAACGTGCAATTATCTATTTAACAGGGTCGATGGCCAAGGCAGAAACAAAACGGCCCCAGGGAGGGACAAACAAAGAATTTACCAATGATAACAAAGGATTTTTGAAAGGTATGCCCAAAAAAAGTGATATTGATGGATGTGCAGTGGCTGTGGTTAATACCCAACAGATAGATTACGACAGGCCAGAGCGACTTAATAAAAATGTGGCAGTTCATACAGCTGTCGCTTCTTCCCCGTTTCCTCTGGGTCAGTTAACTTGGGCTTGCAAATTGTTCAAGCTCAGTATACTCTGCTATGAGGAGGCAAGTGGTGTGGCTGCTGGCATCCACCATTTGTGATAGATCCCAACACAGATTATCTTAGCCAACAAGAAGATGGATGCGGGTTTTGGAAGAGAAATTAAAAAACAGAAAGGGAAATTATAAAGCGATCTGCTTCACTGAGGTGCATCAAACTTAAAAATGAAAGAGCTTACGCTTCTCTTGGGCTCTGTCATACAAACTGATTATACTGAGGAGAAAATATAATTGAATACAAAAATTAACAATCAACAGCAAAGCCAATAGGTCTGGCTTTTGTGAATACGTGAAGAAGAATCTTGATTGATTGGGGAGTTTTCTAGTGTGGATGGATGCGTGGGTGAATGTGAAAATGAATCAATGGGTAAATAAGTGCATGAACGTCAATCATTACTTTGCAAGGCATTACACAGAGGCCATTACGTCACAGTAAGTACAATGGGGGTACTTTTACTTTGTGAGTGCCTTTACTGGCATCATTAAAAGTATTTTAAATATATTTTTGAAAGTACACATATACATATATATGGATCTATTTATACAAATATATATACACACACACACATATATTTTATTTTGTTGAATTAACAAACAAGTTACTTCGGTAACGCATTATCTGGTAGAGACTATCCAGCTGCAGATTCCTTACCTTTCCTGGCGTCATCTTGGAATCCAGAACTTTTGCAGAGCAGTACCCTTCCGTGCGCTGTCAGGTGGCTTCGTTCAAATCCACGTGGTGTAGTTGGAGCCGTCTGTGACGTCACGGCGGCCTATAAAGGCACCACCCAGGCATACGTACGTCAGTTTCTTTTCCACGAACTTCCACGCCAGAAACGCAGAGCCATGGAAAGAACTAACAGTTTGTCTGTGCAAAAACACTAAGGCACTGAAATGGACAATCCCTGACCCTATTAGACGTGTCTACAAAGCAGGGAGGCATGGGTGGATGTAAGGAATCTGCAGCTAGATGGAGTCTCTACCAGATAATGCATTACCGAAGGTAAGTAACTTGTTCATCTGATAAGAGACTTCTTACTGCATATGTCTTGCCTTAGAATAGATACCCAAGCCATAATCTCCTGGAGGTGGGCTGCGGACAGATCTGCTGACACTAGAAAGTCCTGTAGGACAGAACAGACAAAGTGCCCATCTCTACGGACCTGATTGCCAAGGTAGTAATGTCTTGCAAACGTGTGCATGGATGCCCATGTTGCAGCCTGACAGATATCCAGGACTGGAACACCTCGTGCTAGCACAGTAGTAGCAGCCTTGCCCCTGGTGTAACTAGCTCTCAAGCCCTCAGGAGGGTGCTTCTTGGCCAGTGCATAGCAGATCTTAATGCAGAGAACGACCTAGCGCAAAATGGTTCGCTTCTGCACTGCCCGACCTTTCTTTGCTCCCATGTACCCCACAAAGAGTTGGTCATCCACCCAGAAATCTTTTGTGCAGTCAAGGTAAAACGACAACACTCTTTTTGGGTCCAGTCGGTGAAGTTGCTCTTCTTCCTTTGAAGGATGCGGTGGGGCAAAGAAAGTGCGCAGGGTGATGTTCTGACCCAGGTAAAATGGGTCACTACCTTAGGGAGGAAAGAGGAAAGTACCACTTTGTCCGGGAACACAGTGAGATACGGCAGCTTAAATGAATTAGCCTGTATCTCACTCACCCTCCTGACAGACGATATCGCCACTAAGAAGGCTGTCTTGATGGTGAACAGCCGGAGTGGACAGTTGTGCAGTGGCTCAAAGGGAGCACATATGAGAAATGTGAGAACCAGATTCAAGTCCCACTAAGGCATAACAAAGGGCGTAGGGCAAGACATATGTACAAGCCGTTTAAAAAATCTATGTACAATAGGTGATTTGAATAACGAAGGCTGATCAGGCAGCCAAAGGAACGGCAATAAGGTGGAAAGATCACCTTTGAGAGTGCCCAAGGCAGAGCCCTGCTGGGCAAGGGATAAGACAAAGAGAAGAATGTCAGCAAGAGAATCAGAAAAAGGATCAACAGATCTTTCTGTACAATAGTTTACAAAACAATTCCAACGGAAGGCGTATACACTCTTAGTGGAGGGATGCCTGGCTGCTAGAATAATTTACAGACTTTAAGAGGAAGGTCGAAGGCTGTCAATTGTCGCCGCTCAATCTCCACGCATGAGGCGTAGAGTTGACAGGTTTTGGTGGAGAACCTTCCCCAGCTGCTGTGACAGAAGACCTTCCCGAAGGATCAGCCTGATCCGAGGATCAAAGCTAATATTCTGAAGCTTGAGATACCAGATTCTCCTTGTCCAATCCGGAGCCAGCAGGATTACTTGGGCCCAGTCGTTCTTGATAACTCTGGGCAGAAGTGGTATGGGCAGAAAGGTGTACTGCCTGAGCTCCACTTACGACGAAAAGCGTTGCTGAGCGAGTGCCAACTTGGAAACTCCAATGCGCAATGCTACTGACATAGTGCATTCTCGGTGGAGGCGAACAGATCTAACCAAGGCTATCCCCATTGCTGAAAGAGTCCTTGTGCCACCTCCAGGTGGAGGCACCACTTGTGATTCGCTAGGCATTGACGACCGAGTTTGTCTGCCCTGGTGTTCAGAGAACCTGCTAAGTGTTGAACCACAAGTGTTATGCCCTGCTGTTCGAGCCATGTCCAGAGACACAGGGCCTCTTGACAAAGGGTCCACAACTCCACAGGGCCCTGCTTGTTTCAGTACCACATTTTGGTGGTGTTGTCTGTAAACACCTGCACCGTCTTCCCTTTTACAACACAAAGAGATCTGCAGTGGTGGTTAATGAATCGCAATTCATTAACCACTACTGCAGATCTTTTGCAGTTTCCTCCGAGATCTGAACTATGTTGGTGTGGTTCCCCTGATGCTGTGCCCATTAGAACTTCAGGACCCTCTGCAGATCCCTCATATGCCATCTGGCATGTTTGACTAACAGTATGCAGGAGGCCATGAGGCCCAACATCCTCAGGGTCTGCCTCACCAAAATCCAAGACAGAGGCCAAAACATCGGCATTATAACCAGAATATCCTGGACTTGCAGCTCAGGAGGATAGGGCCGAAATTGCACTGTGTCCAGAACAGCTCAGATGAAAGGGAGCATCAGAGAGGGAGTCAGGTGTGACTTTGGCATGTTTACAGTGCAGGAGGTTCGTTGTAGTATGAAGGTGGGTGACAACAGCCTGGAGCGAAGGAGCCTTCAACAGCCAGTGATAGAGTTAGGGGAAACTGAAACACCTAACCTGTGCGATTTGGTGGACACCCGAGGGGCACTGTATCTCACTCATCCTCCTGACAGACGTTATCGCCACTAAGAAGGCTGTCTTGATGGTGAACAGCTGGAGGGGACAGTTGGGACCGAAGGGGAGCACGGTAAACAGAAAGTGCTTGCGGCTCACCTTGAACGGCAGGTAACGCCTGTATGCAGATAGGATGGGACTATGGAAATACGCATCTTGCAAGTCCAACGCTACCATCCAGTCTCCTTGGTCTAAAGCAGACAAGACCTGAGCCAGAGAGAGCATTTTGAATTTCTCCTTTTTTGAGTAATAGATGGACGTCCGCAAATCCAGAATAGGGTGAAGTCCCTTGTTCTTTTTGAGCATCAGAAAGTAGCAGGATTAACAACCACTACCTACTTCTGATATCAGGACCCTTTCTATGGCTCCCTTGGCCAAGAGAGCTGTAACATCCTCACGGAGCAAAACTAAGGGATCCTCCATCAGCCGTTCTTTTGACGGAGGCATGGGAGAGGGAAAGACTGGAAGGGGAGGGAATAGCCCTTCTGTATGATCTGCAAGACCCATTTTTCTGATGTTATGGACCGCCAGTGAGGGAGATTAAATTGAATCCTTCCTCCAACTGGACGTACATAGTCTTGCAGAATCACACTACGAGGGCTTGGACGTTGTGGAGGGTTGGGTGGTGGATGACTTCTGGCCAGACCCTCTGGGTCTGAAGGCACCACAACCGTGTCCCTGCGCAAGGTGCTGGCCTGGCAGAGGACTGCAACTGGTCTGTGGGTGTTGAGTTATCTCACCCCTTCCGAAGCCTTGAAAGGGGCGAAAGACAGACTGTTGGCAAGGGGTAACCAAGAGGCCCAAGGACCTGGCTATAGCCTGTGAGGCCTTGAAGCGCTCCAGTGCAGAGTCTGCCTTTTCGCCAAATAGGCGGGACCCATCGAAATGCTAGTCCATGAGGTTTGCCTGGAAATCCCGTGAAAAGCCAGATGTACGAAGCCAGGCATGGTGTCAACGGCCACCTTTGACGAAATCGCTCTACCCAGCGAGTCAGTCGTGTCCAATCCACACCTGATGGTAAACTTGGTTGCATTCTCCCATCATTGACTGCCCGTGAGAGAGTGGCCCGCACGTCCTCCGGGACCCGAGGCTGCACCACCATATCCACTAAAGTATGGGAAAAATAGCCCAATAGGCATGAGGTGTTTACTGACCTCAGTACCAGGCTGGAGAAAGAAAACATCTTCCCAAGCTGGTCCAGCCTCTTGGATTCCCTATCCGGGGGGCGGGGAGGCAGAAGGGAAGGCGCCATGGGAAGTGAAGGCTTGGACCATAAAACTCTCTGGGGTAGAGGGTTGTATGAAGAAGCAGGGACCACCTGGAGCTGGGCGATGGCAGCGGCTAACTGTCCTATTTACAGGAACCCCTGTGCTGGGTTTGGACCACGTCTCCAACTAGACATCCGCAAGGCCTTCATTAAAGGGCAACATCGGCTGAAGTACCTCAGTCAGGAGGTTAATCCTGACCTGCACCATAGCAGATCTACGTCCAAGATCTCAACTGCCCTAAGCACCACCATTGCAAACAATGCTCCCTCCTCCGTAGTGCCCTTAAGAGGTGAGAGCATGCCAGTATCGGGAAAGATACCCAGTCCACTGGTCTCTCCTAACTCCTTATACCAGTCCATTTGCTCTAATTGGGAGCACATGGACTCCAGAGGTTCCTCAGATCCCTCTCATTCCTCACCAGTGCCTGGCTGATTGTAGAAAGGCTCAGGTAATGATCTGGCATCTGCTGGCACTGTCAGAATCGGCGCTGTGTGACACCGTTCCAGCTCCAGAAAGTTGGTTATTAGATTCGGGCTTGCGCCACCTGTAGGCACCGGGAGCGTCAATGTCAGCAGCGATGACAGAGGAGGCCAACTGTGTGGATTTGGCATTATTCCGGTTTCAATATTGGATCCAGGAGACCCGATGGGCGCTGCAGCCGAAGCCGCTGGCGTGGAACCTGATCGGGCTCCTATCAACCAGCGGGGCCCGAAGGCGCACCGGCTGGGCCAGCCCAATCAAATACAAGACGCATGGCATCGTAAAACTTTTTGAGCTGAGCGGGGGTCGCTCCGGCTCCTGGAGGGGGGCGTGGAGGATGCTCAGAGTCGTCACTGGCAATCTTTACGCAGAACCGCTGACTCGCTTCGTCAGCAAACGGGCAAGGTGAAGTTGATGTCCTCTTGGACTTCTTCTTGTGCCTGTACCCCGAGTGCCCAGAGGACCTCGAGTGGGACAAAGATGACTTTGGGATCCTGGAGCGGTCCCGTGACTTCTTCCTCTACCGGGTTCTCCAAGGAGTAGCACCCGCCAACGTCGACTTCTGAGCCACCATTGGCTTCAGGGACTGCTCCCTCAAAGATTTCGGAGCCATTATCCAGCAGTTGGAACACAACTGAGTTGTGGTCTCGGTCTAAGCACCAGAGACATACCTGGTGTGGCTCCGTCACCGACATTGAGCGATGTCAGGTGCCACACAGCTTGAATCCAGTCTTTCTCAAGGTCATCCTCGCACAACACAAAAACAATCTTGACAAAAACGTCGGAAAAGGCCTGTCAAAAAAGCTGTAGCTGTGTTCCGGATCTGCGCTTAACCAGTGCAGAAGGAAAAGAATTGACATACGCACGCCTGGGTGGTGCCTTTATAGGCGACCATGACGTCACAGACGGCTCCCAACAACGTCGCCAAAGCCATGCAGATTCGAATTATGCCATCTGACGGCGCACACAAGGGTATTGCTCTGACGCTAGGAAATTCTAGGGTAAGGAGTCTGTAGCTAGAAGTCTCTATCAGATGTACATTTTTACCTGTGAATAATTTGAAATGTGGTACACATTTATTTTTATTAAGTCACTTTTAATATTAATATGAATGCTAATCACAAAACAAAAAAAATACTATCTGTACTAATAATTTTAATAATGATGATTATACTAACAAAAATATTACATTTACCTTTTAATTATGGTAATAAACTCTAAAAGTCCAATACCCCTAAAACACTGCCCACCCCGAACCTTAAAATCCTGCAGCCAACCCCCACCGCGCCTCGCTAAAGGCTGTGCTTGGCGCAGGGTTGGGTGGTTATAGAGGGTTGGCTGCAGAGCCTGGCCTCAGGCCCGGCCCTGTGGCCAACCCTCGCCGTGCACGACCAAAGGCCATGTGTGGTGCGGGGTTGGGTAGTTATATTGGGCCCGCCGCTATACCTGGCTGCAGGCCATGTCCTATGGCCAACCCCCTCTACGGTGGTTGGAATAACGTATAGTAATTAAAATTACTTTATGTTAAAAAAATTATATAGAAATTCACTGATAAAAACAAAGGTTACAGGGACGTTATTGTTAGGAAATAGAATTTAAAAAAACCCACAGAAATTCACTGAAGTACTCACTGCGCCACTGGATTCAAGCTAGCCTGGCTGATGAGGGCTGATACCCTGAAACCGGTCCCTAGTCCAGGGAGGACCTAGCCTGGCAGTTTGGTCAGCACCGTTCCCATGGGGAGCAGGGGAAAGACTGATTTGCATTTGGCTGGGTCTATAGTGGTGTGGTGGGGGAAAAAAGATGGATTAAACCCTTATCTCTATGACTGGGGATGAACAGTTGCACTGTCCAGCAGCCCGTCCATCATCTGTTCTTTTTTCTTTTGTCACTCTAAGTGAGAAGGGTACTCACTGGATTCAAGCTA
Source organism: Pleurodeles waltl (assembly GCF_031143425.1). NCBI lineage: Eukaryota > Metazoa > Chordata > Amphibia > Caudata > Salamandridae > Pleurodeles > Pleurodeles waltl. Next base: position 314,886,264 of record NC_090442.1, on the reverse strand, counting down.
GCCTGGCTGATGAGTCGATACCCTGAAACCAGTCACAGGATGCTTGGTTCAGGGAGGACCAGTCCCGTAAGCTCAGGATGGACTGTTCCCATGGGGAGCAGGGCCAAGACTGATTTGCATATGGCTGGGTCCAAAGTGGGGTGGCGTGGTGGGCAAAAAATAAACCAATGGATTTAACCCAGATCTCTGTGACTGGCCTTGAATGTTTGCATTGTCCAGCATTCCATCCATCATCTGATTTTTTTTAGCTTTTGGGAGCTATGACAGCTCCCGCCAAGCAAAAGCAAACTAAGTCTGCTTCTAGCTGAAGGAGGCAGGAAAACTGGTCCCGCTGGCTGCGAGCGGACTTTTAATCAAAACAGATGAAACAACTGCTCACGCACACAGCGAGCAATGAGACCGCAGAGCAATTGAGGCTCCCCCTCGTGCCATGCACTGCTAATTACCCCATATATCATATCACTCAAGGCACCTTGTATGACCTCATGGATATCCCTACAACGTTTGCAATAAATTTATTGATGAGAAAACTGTGCATGGCGGGGGCCATACACACATAAATTCACTAAAACACCAAAACTTACAGTGTTGTTATAGATAGGTTCAAATTTTACACACACAAAACCATAGGAAGCTGGCCTGGTGTGTGGTGGACACCTATGGCGTTGTCATCCTATACCAGGTCCAGGTATCCCCTACTAGTGAAGTGTCTGCAGGGTCTAGGAAGCCAGGACTCTCTAGGTGTAGCTGTGGGTGAGCAGAAGACTTATCTAGGAGACATGCAAAGCTTATTCAATACCACTATAGTCACACAGCACTATCACACATGAAAGAACCACACAGTGTTACAAAAATAAAGATACTTTATTATAGTAACACAACACTAGAATAATTATAGGCAGTTCCCCCCAACTGGAGGTAGGTACACATGAATTATATTTACAATAGTAATCAGCAAATAGCATAAAAAGCAACAAGCATTAGCAATACTTAGTGTAGGAAGCTGGCTCTGTATATACTATATCAAAATGAGCTATAGTGTGCACAGAGACCAGGGGTTCCCCAGAGGCTTAACAGAGGCTAAAGTATATAATACTAATGTTCTCTTTTTTGGTAGTGTGGTTGAGCAGTTAGGCTTATCAGAGGGTAGTGCAACGCATTTCTTGTACGCACACAGACAATAAAGGAAGCACACACTCGATGACTAACTCCAGGCCAATGGTTTTTATACGGCAAAAATGTATTTTGTTAATTTATTCGTCGAACCACAAGACTGAAGTTGCAGGTAAGTACATGAATAAATAAATATTCAAAATGTGTATCAATACCACTTTGGTCAGAATTGGCAAGTTATACAGTTTTCAAATAAATGGCAATAATCTGTTTAAAAAATTTACACTGCAATTTTCAGAAGCAGTTCCTGGAGGAAGAAAAGTTAGTACGATTTTGAAGTAATTACCCAACTTACAGTTCCAGTCTCCGGGGGTTAGGAAGTCCACAGGTTGGAGTTCAAGTTAACCCCAAACTCCCACCACCAGCAACACGGAGCCGGCCAGGTGCAGAGGTCAGAGGTGAGGCAAATTTAACATGGGCTCCTATGGAGGCTGAGGGCACTCGGAATCAAGTCTGCTTGCAGTTAAGTACCCACATCTTCGGAGGGCAGACCTAGGGGGTTTAGAGGAGCACCGGGGGGGGGGGGACAGGTCAGCAACAAGCACACACCCTCAGCGGCACAGGGGCGGCCATGTACAGGGTGCAAACACAGCGTTGGGCTCCCAATAATTTCCTATAGGGGGTCCCTTGGGGTCACTTAGATGCCGCAGGCTGTGTCCAGGGGCTCAGTGGTTCAGTTCAGGAAAACCATGGGCTGGATAAGGAGGAGGGCTGCCTGCTGGACGTTGCTGCACCACAGTTCAGATTCCCCATGGCCAGGGGGCTACGGGCGCAGAGTACCTTTTGGCCACGGGTATCTTGTGTCCAGCTCTATCACAGTCAGGGGGTCCTCCGGATTCAGGCTGCAGGTTGCGTCGTGCTGGACGGAGAGGTCAACCCAGGGTGGGGACTTGCTAGGATCACCTGGGGACCACCTGGACACGGGACCTGGGCTTTGGGTGCAGAGTGGTCAGGACTCGCATATTCGGGGAGGCTCTGGAGTCCTTAGATTGAGTTTCTTCTTGGACAGAACCGCTGTCCATGGGAGGTCTTGGTCCTCTGTGATGCAGGCAGTCCCCCTGGGGTTTCTAGGAGGTTGCTGGTCCTGCAGGATGCGTCACTTTCGTTTTACAGAGCTTTTGAAGTTGGCGACAGGCCGGTAGGGCTGGGGCTAAATCAGTTTGTGCATTCAGTCTTGTTAGACAAGTCTTCTCTGTGAGGGTTCAGCTAAGCAGTCCTTTTCCTCTTTCTTCTTGTGAGGGTGCCAAGAATGTGACAAACTGAGTTCAGGGGAGCCCTTGAATCCTGGATATAGGGGTGTTACACGGGTCAGAAGGCAGTAGCCCAAGGCTACTTTCCCGGAGGGTGGCTACACCCTTCCTGTGTCCACTCACTTTGGGGAGAGGGACACAAACCTAACCCTACTGGTCCCTGTCCTCCAAACTAAGATGGGAGGATTTTGCAAGGAGGGGGTCAACTCAGCTCTGGACACCTTAGGCATGGGTCCCAGCTGAGGTGGTCACTCCTCCCTGCTTTTCCTAATTTTCATGCTGAACTTGCCACAAAAATTGGGGCTTTGTCCGGGGGGCGGGCAACTCAATTAGCTGCAGTGCCCTGGGTCACTGTAACAAGAGGCTTGAGCCTTTGAGGCTCACCACCAGGTGTTACAGTTCCTGCATGGGGGAGGTGTGAAGCACTGCCACCCAGGAAAGGCTTTGTTTCTGGCCACAGAGAGCACAAAGTCTCTCACCCAAAGTGAGCAGAAACTCCTCTGAAAGTGGCAGGCTGGCACAGACTGGTCAGCCCTGCACTAGCAGTTTGGCTAACATACCATACAGGAAGCATCTCTAGGATGCCCTTTGGGTGCATTTTTTAATAAATCCCACACTGGCATCAGTGTGGGTTTATTGTGCTGAGAAGTTTGATACCAAACTTCCCAGTATTCAGTGAAGCCATTATGGAGCTGTGGAGTTTGTAACGAAAAACTCAGAGGCATATACTCAATATGGCTACACTGCACTTACAATATCTAAGAATGGACTTAGGCGCTGTAGGGGCATATTGCTCATGCAGCTATGCCATCACCTGTGGCATAGAGCACTCTGCCTTAGGTCTGTAAGGCCTGCTAGAGGGGTGACTTGTGGCTGGTTGGTATGGCACAATACATGCTACAGCCCTTGGGGACCTCCCCTGGGCACAGGGCCCTTGGTACCATGGGCACCTTTTACAAGGGACTTTACTGTGTGCCAAGGGTGTGCCAATTGTGGAAACAAAGGTACAGTTTTTGGGAAAGAACACTGGTGCTGGAGCCTGGTTAGCAGGATCCCAGCACACTCAGTCAAGTTGGCATCAATATCAGGCAAAAGGTGGGGTGGTAACCATGCCAACAAGGGCACTTTCCTACACAACCGCCTCACAAAGACCAAAGAGGATGAGACTTACCTTTCCCAAGAGAGTCTTCATCTTCTAAGTGGAAAGTCCATATGCATTGGCATGGGCAGTCCCAGGCCTGTGTTCAACTGAAAAGTCCATTCCCTGTAGGGATATGGACCACCTCAAAAGTTTAGGGTTCTCACCTTTCATTTGCATTAGCCACCTGAGAAGTCTGTGGTCAGTTTGAAAAAATAAAGTGAGTACTAAATAAGTATGGTCTCAACTTTTGCAGGGACCAAACCACAGCAAAGGCCTCCTTCTCAATGGCACTCCAACGCTGCTCCCTGGGGAGCAACTTTGTGCGAATGAAAGCAACAGGCTGGTCATGACCATCATCACTGCTTTGGGACAGGGTAGCTCATATCCCATGTTCAGAGGCATCTGTCTGCACAATGAACAGCCGAGAATAATCTGGAGCTTTGAGAACTGGTGCTGAGCACATTGCCTCCTTCAGGGTGTCTAAGGCCTTTTGACAGTCAAGAGTCCAGTTTACCTTTTTGGGCATTTTCTTGGAGGTCAGTTCTGTGAGGGGAATCACAATGGATCCATACCCCTTCACAAACCTCCTGTAGTAACCAGTCAAGTCAAGGAATGCCCTGACTTGAGTCTGGGTTTTTGGAGCTTCCCAGTACAGAATTGTCTGGATCTTGGGTTGTAAGGGTTGCACTTGGCCTCCACCTAGAAGGTGGCCGAAGTATACAACAGTGCCCTGCACTATCTGGCACATTGATGCCTTAATAGTGAGGCCTGCTGATTGCAAGGCCTGCAAAACCTTCCCCAGGTGGATCAGGTGATCCTTCCAGGAGGAGTTAAAGACGGCAATATCATCTAGAAATGCTGCACTAAAGGACTCCAAGCGAGCAAGGACTTGATTCACCAACCCTTGGAAGGTGGGAGGGGCATTCTTTAAGCCGAAGGGCATAACAGTAATATAATACCCATCAAGTGTAGAGAATGCTGTTTTTTCTTTGCTCCAGGTGTCATCCTAACTTGCCAGTACCCTGAAGTTAAGTCAAAGGTACTAAGGAATTTGGCTGCACCTAATTTGTTAATTAATTTGTCTGCTCTTGGTATAGGGTGAGCATCTGTCTTGGTGACAGAGTTGAGACCCCTATAGTCCACACAGAACCTAATTTCTCTCTTTCCATCTTTGGAATGGGGTTTGGGGACTACGACCACTAGAGGCTGACCCAGGGAGTGTAAGGGTGCTCAATAACCCCTAGATCCTGCATCTTGTGGACTTCCACTTTGATGCTCTCTTTGACTTGGTCAGACTGCCTGTATATTTTTGTTTTGACAGGTAAACTGTCTCCTGTGTCCAAATCATGGGTACACAGGTGAGTATGACCAGGGGTCAAAGTAAAGAGCCCAGCATACTGCTGTAGGACCTGCCTGCAGTCAGCTTGCTGTTGGGCAGTACGGGTGTCTGAAAAAATAACTCCATCAACTGACCCATCTTTAGGGTCATTAGAGAATAGGTCAGGGAGAGGTTCACATCCATCAGCATGGTTACATCTGCCCTATCATAATAGAGCTTACATGGATCATCCTTTTGGGTGTCCTGCCGTTGCCCAAGTCCATCAAGTAGGCGACCTTGCTCTTTTTCTCCAGGATAGGGTAAGGGGCACTCCATCTGTCCTCAAGTGCCCTGGGAGCGATTGGCTCCAGAACCCATACCTTCTGCCCTGGTTTTAATTCTACCAGTGTAGCCTTTTGGTCATACCACTGCTTCTGGAGCTCTTAGCTGACCTCAAGCCTTTTGGATGCCTTTTTCATGTACTCAGCCATCCTTGAGCAGAGGCCAAGCACGTTACCTACCACATCTTGTTTAGGCTCATGGAGAGGTCTTTCCCAGCTTTTTCTTTTTTTTACAACTGCCAGTGGTCCCCTTACTTCCTTCTGAGGCACCTATCTGTAAGCGAAAAGCAGGCATGGCAGGAGGACATCCCATCTCCTTTTGAATTTTTCAGGGAGCCCCATGATCAAACCCTTCAATGTCTTGTTGAATCTCTAAACAAATCCATTGGTTTGTGGATGGTATGGTGTGGTAAATTTGTATGTTCCCTTACCACTGGCTTGGCAGGTGACACAGGAGTTACAAAACTCCTTCACTTTCTGGGACATGTTGGGTCAATGGAAGTGGCTGACAAGCCTACTCCACGTTTTTGTTTGTCCCAGATGCCAAGCTAGGGGGATGTGATGGGCCAAAGTTAGGATAAACTCCCTAAACGGCTGAGGCACTACCACTCTCCTGGTTGCACCAGGTTTGGGGTCTCTGGCCTCAGTGTAAAGGAGTCCATCTTCCCAATAGACCCTGTGGGAGCCACTGACATCTCCCTCCTCCTGTGCAGCTGCTTGCTGCCCCATGCCTTCAAGAGTGGGACAAGTAGTTTGTCCCTGGCACAGCTGTTCCCTTGAGGGTCCCCCTGGGCCAAAGAGCTGTACCTGGTAAGGATCCAGCTCCTTGGACTCAGTTCCCTCAGGGGATAAAACATCTTCGTGGGAAGAGAGGTCTTGCTTCTTGTGCTGTTCAGAAGCTGGTCCTCCAGTCTTCCTGCCTTTTCTCTTGAAAGGTTGGGCCATTGTTCCAGGCTCCAACACTTTTTTCACCCTGTGCTCTGCTCTGTGCTCTTGTTTACACACAAACACACACACACACACAAACCCCCCCTCCCGTTCAGGGATTACCAGCATGGCTGCATGGGGTTTGAGCTGGATGGGGTTTACACTCTCCCTCAGCCCAAGCTGAGGACTCCATTAGATCATTACCCAGCAAACATTCCACTGGGATTGCAGTGGTATTTCAGGCCGGTAACCCCTGGGGTGCACAGTGAATTGAAAGTGACCTACCACAAACTGCAAGTAACGTCTGTGGACTAGCATGATGGGAATATGAAAATAAGCGTCCTACAAGTCCAACACTACCATCCAGTTTCCTGGTTCCAGGGCAAATAAGAGCTGAGCCAGAGTGAGCATTTTGAACTTCTTCTTCCTGAGGAAGAGATTGAGGGACCGGAGGTCGAGGATAGGGCAGATGACCTTGTCCTTTTTGGGTACCAGAAAGTAGCAGAAGTAACAACCACGACCTAATTCTGGCACAGGGACCCTTTCCATGGCTCTTTTGGCAAAGAGAGCCATAACCTCCTCGCAGATAAGTGCCAGGTGATCCTCCGTCATCCAATCGTAGGATAGTGGCATGGCGGGAAGAGTAGTCTTGAAAGGGAAGGAGTAGCCCCTTCGGACTATTTGCAAAACCCACCTGTCTGACATGATGGTATTCCAGCTGGGAGGTGATGGCGAATCCTGCCGCCAACTGGTCCCTGGCAGGGGAACGCCAGACTAGGAAGGTTTGGCGGCTGGTTGGGGGGGCACGGTGGACTGGCTAGACCGGTGGCTTCCTGACCCACAAGGACACTGGATCCCAGTTCCTTGGCTCTGCAGAGGCTGCGCAGCATTCACGGCAGCTGGCAGGGAACAAAGATGGTTTGGCGCCCCTTCCATGGCCACGAAAGGGGTGAAAGGCAGACTGAGGTGGGTGAACGGTAGTAGTGAGGCCAAGGGACCGGGTCGTAGCCCGGGACTCCTTAAACCGCTTGAGCGTCAAGGCTGCTTTATCCCCAAAAAGACGGGTGCTGTCAAAGGCCATGCCCATCAGAGTAGATTGAACATCCCCTGGAACATCAGATGTCCCTAACCAGGTGTGACGCCTCAGGGCCACAGTCGAAGCAGCCGATCAGCCTAGAGAGTCAGTCGAATCCAGCCCACATCTGATTGTGAACTTGGCTGAGTCTTTCCCATCAGCAACAGCCTGGGAGAGAATGGTCCGGGGCCTCCTCTGGGACCTGAGGTGACACTTGCGGGACTGTGTCTCATAAGGTATGGGTGTAACAGCCATAAGGCATGCAGTGTTCAGAGACCACAATGCTAGGCATTGAGGAAGAAAACAACTTCTTCCCAAGGTGAACCAGCCTCTTTGATTCCCTATCCGGAGGAGCAGGAAGGGAACGCGCCATGGGATGTTGAGGCCTGGATGACTTGGGTGTTGGGTCAGGAAAGCCTGGTTGTTAGACATAGCCCTATGATGGCGGGCTATTGTCCTATTCACAGGAACCCCTGTGTAGGGTTTGGACCAGATTCCCAGCAAGACATCCGTGAGGGCTTCCCTTGAAGGGCAAAAAGGGTTCAGATGTGGATGATCCAGGCAGAAGCACCTCAGTCAGGAGGTTGGCCTGACAGCCACCGAAGGCAGCTCGAGGCACAAGACCTCAGCCGCTCTCTGCACCACCATGGAGTAGGACGCCTCCTTCTTCCTCCTCCTCCGTAGCCACGGTACGGGGAGAAAGCATACCAGTATCAGGGGAGGTATCCAGACCTCTGGCTTCACCCAGTTCCTGAGCCCAGTCCATAGGTGTAGGAAGTTCGCTCTGTGTATATACTATTTCAAAGTAAGAAATAGTGTGCACAGAGTCCAAGGGTTCCCCTTAGAGGTAAGATAGTGGCAAAAAGAGATAACCTAATGCTCTATTTTGTGGTAGTGTGGTCGAGCAGTAGGCTTATCAGAGGGTAGTGTTAAGCATTTGTTGTACACACACACAGGCAATACATGAGGAACACACACTCAAAGACTTACTCCAGGCCAATAGGTTTTTATATAGAAAAATATATTTTCTTAGTTTATTTTAAGAACCACAGGTTGAAGATTTACAAGTAATACTTCAAATGAAAGATATTTCACTCAGGTATTCTAGGAACTTTGAATAATCACAACAGCATGTACAGTTTTGACAAAAATGGCAATAAGCTATTTTAAAAGTGGACACTGCATAAATCAACAGTTACTGGGGGAGGTAAGTAAATGTTAAGTTCACAGGTAAGTAAAACACTTACAGGGTTCAAAGTTGGGTCCAAGGTAGCCCACCGTTGGGGGTTCAAGGCAACCCCAAAGTTACCACACCAGCAGCTCAGGGCCGGTCAGGTGCAGAGGTCAAAGAAGTGCCCAAAACACATAGGTTTCAATGGAAACAGGGGTGCCCCGGTTCCAGTCTGCCAGCAGGTAAGTACCTGCGTCTTTGAAGGGCAGACCAGGGGGGTTTTGTAGGGCACCGGGGGGGACACAAGCAGGCACAGAAAGTACACCCTCAGCGGCACTGGGGCGGCTGGGTGCAGAGTGCAAACAGGCATCAGGTTTTGTGTAGAAAGCAATGGGGAGACCTGGGGGTCTCTTCAATGATGCAGGAGGCACAGGGGGGGCTTCTCAGGGTAGCCACCACCTGGGCTAGGCAGAGGGTCGCCTGGGGGTCGCTCCAGAACTGGAGTTCGGTTCCTTCAGGTCCTGGGGGCTGCGAGTGCAGTGTTGGTTCCAGGCATCGAGTCCCTTGTTACAGGCAGTCGCGGTCAGGGGGAGCCTCTGGATTTCCTCTGCAGGCGTCGCTGTGGGGGCTCAGGGGGGCTCAACTCTGGCTACTCACGGGCTTGCAGTTGCCGGGGAGTCCTCCCTGAGGTGTTTGTTTTCCGCAGGTCGAGCCGGGGGAGTCGGGTGCAGAGTGGAAAGTCTCATGCTTCCGGTGGGAAACGTGGATTCTTTAAAGTTGCTTCTTTGTTGCAGAAAGTTGCAGTTTGTTGAACAGGGCTGCTGTTCTCAGGAGCTTCTTGGTCCTTTGGGTGCAGGGCAGTTCTCTGAGGCTTCAGAGGTTGCTGGTCCCTGTTGGATGCGTCGCTAATGCAGTTTTCGTTGAAGTAGGGAGACAGGCCGGTGGGGCTGGGGCCAAATCAGTTGTCGTCTCCGTCTTCACTGCAGGGCTTCAGGTCAGCAGTCCTTCTTCTTCTTTATGTTGCAGGAATCTATCTTCCTCGGTTCTGGGAGCCCCTAAATACTGGATTAGGGGTGTGTTTAGGTCTGGGATGGCAGTAGCCAATGGCTACTGTCCTTGAGGGTGGTTACATCCTCTTTGTGCCTCCTCCCTGAGGGGATGGGGGCACATCCCTAATCCTATTGGGGGAATCCTCCATCTACAAGAAGGAGTATTTCTAAAAGTAAGAGTCACCTCAGCTCAGGACACCTTAGGGGCTGTCCTGACTGGGAAATGACTCCTCCTTGTTTTCCTCATTATCTCCCCCAGCCTTGCCGCCAAAAGAGGGGGCAGTGGTCGGAGGGGCGGGCATCTCCACTAGATGGGATGCCCTGTGGCGCTGTAACAAAGGGGATGAGCCTTTGAAGCTCACCGCCAGGTGTTATAGTTCCTGCAGGGGGAGGTGAGAAGCACCTCCATCCAGTACAGGCTTTGTTCCTGGCCACAGAGTGACAAAGGCACTCTCCCCATGTGGCCAGCAACATGTCTGGTGTGTGGCAGGCTAGCAAAAACTAGTCAGCCCGCACTGGAAGTTGGGTATGTTTTCAGGGGGCATCTCTAAGATGCCCTCTGGGTGTATTTTACAATAAATTGCACACTGGCATCAGTGTGCATTTATTGTGCTGAGCAGTTTGATAGTACACCTCCCAGTTTTCAGTGTAGCCATTATGGTGCTGTCAAGTTTGTGTTTGACAGACTCCCAGACCATATACTCTTATGGCTACCCTGCACTTACAATGTCTAAGGTTTTGCTTAGACACTGTAGGGGCATAGTGCTCATGCACCTTTGCCCTCACCTGTGATATAGTCGACCCTGCCTTAGGGCTGTAAGGCCTGCTAGAGGGGTGACTTACCTATGCCACAGTCAGTGTGAGGTTGGCATGGCACTCTGAGGGGAGTGCCATGTCGACTTAGTCATTTTCTCCCCACCAGCACACACAAGCTGTGAAGCAGTGTGCATGTGCTGAGTGAGGCGTCCCTAGGGTGGCATACGACATGCTGCAGCCCTTAGGGACCTTCCCTGGCATCAGGGCCCTTGGTACCAGGGGTACCAGTTACAAGGGACTTACCTGGGTGCCAGGGTTGTGCCAATTGTGGAGACAAAGGTACAGTTTAGGGAAAGAACACTGGTGCTGGGGGGGGCCTGGTTAGCAGGGCCCCAGCACACTTTCAGTCAAAACTTACCATCAGCAAAGGCAAAAAGTCAGGAGGTAACCATGCCAAGGAGAAATTTTCTTACAATAGGGTCTTCCAGCTGGAACTTTAAAGGGTCCAGAGAACCCTCCATACTCTCACCGAATTCAAACCCATAAGAATAAGGGTCAGGATCCAATCTAGGGACCAAGCTCCCTGCTGATATCGGAAACTGCTTCGAGTTACACCACTCCAGCTCCATGTCGTGCCATGAGTATAGGATCAACACCGCCCACAGACCCAGGTGATGTCAGGAGCATTATAGTTACTGGCAGCATTACCTTTGGAAACTTCACTCATTAATGCGTTTCTCTGCTGATGCCTGAATAAACTCTTTTGCACTGTGTCGCATAAGTGCTTACGCCTTGGTGTTTCTTCTGGACGCATTTGCTGTGTGAGGTTACAGGGCTTCCTGTGCTTGTCAAAGTGAGCCGCCTTTCCAAGCAGTTGGAAGAACTGTTGGAGAACCGGTAGTGATATTATATATATATATATATATTTTGTGTATGTATCTATATATCTATCTATCCAACAGCCCAGTTCCTCACATCTGGGACTCAAAACCGTGAGCATACAGGTGAGAAGCCCCTAAAAATACCAAGTCACACTCCAGGCAGCAAGGAGATGTGCACTCCGGTGCAAAAATCCAAATAGACAAAGTAGCAAAGTTTATTAAAGTGCGATTACACGCAATAAATCAACCCAATGAGTTTTAGCATGGCAGACATCCTGCTTACTGGTGAGCATGGAGTCTGACGAGCAGAAACACATTGTTCTGATGGATAAAACTATCTGGATTCCTCACCTAAAGAATTTTCCCTACGCGCCAGCCCTCGACGACTCATCGGCGCCATCGGGACTCTCGACGTCGACATGGCTCACGGCGCCGATCGAGCAGAGAATACTCCCGTTCGACGACGTGGGTGATCAGCCCGACTGTCACGCCTCCACCTCCAATGACTCCAGCTTCTCAGACGTCTCCACTGTCGGTGTATGAAATGGATCCACATCAGGAGGCGAGGGCTTCCCCGGAGCAGGAGATGCCTGGACCATCATCGGCTTCACCTCCGGCGCCGGTTCCTCAAGGTTATCCGGCTTTCCCATCGCCGGGCACGGAGCTCACAGCATTTCTGAATGCTATGTTTAATATTTTTGCCACCATGGCGCCTGGTGGTGGGCACGCGGGTCCGTCAGATCCTTTGGCCTTTGACTTGGGTGCTCCGGCTCCTTACAACCTGATACCCTTTATGCCATTTCTTCCTTCTAGAAGTACTGCTTCGGCACTGATGCCTTTGGCGTCGCCCAGAAGACCGGTGATGCCAACGACGTCCACTGTTCCGGCGCCGATGGATTCACCACGGATCCAGTCGACTTTGAAATTGCCTGTGGCGCCGGGGGATCCCGCGTCGGATGGCTCCGGGGGGTCAGCGCCGTCAAAGATCTTTGGCGTCGGCCGACGCCTTATCGACGCCGGGGCTCGAGTCCAGGCTCCGATCCAGGAGGTTAGCTCTAAGGCTGCTGGAAGAAGAGGAATGTGAGAGGCAGCATTTGGAGGAAGGTGAAATCGTGGAGCCTTCAGGGGACCTGCAAGGCTTGGATACTGCAAGCGGCCTGGACACTTCTCCGGAATGGGACCTGGCTTCTCCGGGGGAGTATACGGAGGAGGCTGCTTCTTTTCATGCTGTAGTGAGGAAGGCAGCAGACTTTTTGGACCTTCCACTTCCTGCTGCGGAGGTGAAGACAAACCTCCTGACCTAAGTGCTGCATCTAGTGTCAGCTGTGGCGGAGCCTCTTCTTCCTTTCAATGAGGCTCTTTTGGACCCTATTAAAGACATTTGGAAAAAGACAGTGACTTCGGCGGCTGTGAACGGGGCGGTGGCGAGACGCTATCGTGTAGCACCAGGTGATCCGGACTTTCTGACCAAGCACCCAACTCCGGAGAGTTTGGTTGTCCAAGCGTTGTGCTCCTCCTGTTCTGCTCCTGGTTTGTTTCCCGGGGCTCCTGCGGACAGGGAGTCTAAGAAGATGGACCAGGCAGTTATAAAGGCCTTCTCTTCTTGCAGCATGGCTTTAAAATGTACCAATGCTACTTGCATTTTGGGTTGTTATATTTATGCCCTTATGGATGAGGCTAAGGGCCACCCAGGTTTATCACAGGTGGTGTTGAACCTTTTGTCGGACGCTCATGCGGCGACCCAGGTAATTCAGTCTGGGCTGGACACCTCAGACTCGGTGGCCAGGGCTATGGGCACATCCATAGCGACGAGACGGCAGGCCTGGCTGCGATCGTCGGGGTTCTCCCCTGATGTGACTACTCTCCTGGACCTCCCATTTGATGGAGATAAACCTTTTGGATCAAAAGCCGACTCTGCTCTAGAACGATTTAAAGAGTAGAGCCACGGAGAGATCCTTGGGTCTACAAGCAGCCACATCCTTTGCTTTGAGGTCTTTTAGGAGGTTTAGAGGTTTTGGTCGTGGTGCTTCCTTTCGTGGCAGGTTCCATGCGGCAGGACAGCAATCTGCAGGAACTCTTCCTTACAGATCCTTCAGGGGCAGGGGTAGAGTACTCACTTGAGGTGCCACCCAGCAGCACTCTGCCTCTTCCTCCGGAGGGGTGCAGCAGGGAAAGCAGCCTTAGTCCTCCACCACTCCCTGCTCACACGTCTCCTGTAGGGGGGGAGACTTACTCACTTTCTTCACATGTGGGAGTCCATAACATCAGACTCCTGGGTCACCGACATTGTGGAGAAAGGATATGGTCTTCCCTTTCGGGAGTTTCCTCCTCCCTTCCCTTCCCTCCCCGACCATCTTCTGTTACTGCAACAGGAGGTGATGTCCCTTTTGTCAAAGGGTGCAGTTGAGTTGGTTCCAGAGCAGGAGAGGGGTCAGGGCTGCTATTCTAGATATTTCCTGATCCCCAAAAAGGATGGTCTGTTGAGGCCAATCCTGGACCTGAGGATTTTGAATTGGTTTCTCAAGCAGGAAAAGTTCAAAATGCTGACCCATTCACAGGTTCTTTTGCCGTTGAACGAAGGAGATTTGATGGCGTCTGTCGACTTGCAGGATGCATACTTCCATATTCCGCTCCTCAAGTCGCACAGGAAATATCTCCGGTTTGTGGTGGGGTCGCACCAAGAAGTCTGCTGCCTTCCTCACTTCAGTTTGCGGTCCTTCCGTTTGGTCTTACTGCAGCACCTCGAGTCTTCACGAAGGTGATGGCGGTGGTGGCAGCAGATCTCAGAAGAAAGGGAATAGCAGTATTTCCTTATCTGGATGATTGGTTGATCAAAGCCAAGTCTCCGGAGCTCTTGCGGCATCACCTGCAGTCAACAACTCAGTTGTTGTTCGACCTGGGTTTCTCAGTGAATGTGCCCAAATCTCACCTGGAGCCCTCTCAACGCCTCCTGTTCATAGGGGCAGTACTGGACACAACACTGAATCAGGCCTTTCCTCCGCCACAGCGGGTTCAGGACATTCAGGCTTTGATTCAAATGTTTCGAAATTGAGTGGTCGTTCCAGTCCTCAAGGTCCTTTGTCTGCTCGGTTTGTTTGCTTCTTGCATTCTGCTGGTCATGCATGCACGCTGGCACATGAGGGCTCTTCAGTGGTGCGTCCGCAGGCAGTGGTTTAAACACAAAGGAGATCTTTAAGACTCGATAAGGATCTCCAGAGACGCTGCAGCGGATCTTCGATTGTGGGCTGCGGTCGGCAACCTGTCGCAAGGAAGGCCGTTCTCGATACCTCCTCCAGTGGCCACAGTTGTAACGGATGTTTCCAATCTAGGGTGGGGAGCTTATCTGGGGAACCTGGAGATCAAAGGTTGTTGGTCTCCAGTGGAACAGAGGTTTCACATCAATCTGTTGGAACTGCAGGCGATACGTCTGGCTCTCAAGGCCTTCCTCCCTTCTCTCCGCGGCCTGTTGGTTCAGCTCCTGACGGACAATACTACCGCAATGTGGTATATAAACAAGCAGGGAGGAGTGGGGTTGTATCTTCAATGCAGAGAAACTCTTCAGCTCTGGTCCTGGCTTCAGGACTACAGGATTTGTTTGGTAGCAAATCATTTGGCCAGAGTTCTGAATGTGCATGCGGACAGTCTCAGTCGGCTCATCTCGACCGATCACGAGTGGCGCCTTCATCCGGATTTGGCCCTTTACATCTTCCAGAGGTGGGGGTATCCTCAGGTAGATCTGTTTGCCACTTGGGAGAACGCACACTGCCTGTCGTTTTGCAGCCTCCAGTATCCGGTGCAAGGAGCTTTGGGGGACGCGTTTCAGATGTCCTGGAAGGGTCAGTTACTTTACGCGTTTCCCCCCCAAACCCTTGATTTCTCTGGTTCTCCAACTCTCTCTGTGCCCTCCGCTCGGCTCCGTCTCCCGTACAGGGCAGACCTCCTCTCGCAGTCGCAGGGGCAGGTTCTACACCCCCACCTCCAGAGCCTGCACCTTCATGCCTGGAGATTGAAGAGGGCAATCTGAGTTCCTTTTCTCTCCCGCCAGAGGTGGTGCAAGTTATTTTATCGGCCAGGCGACACTCCACCAAATCGATCTATGCAAGCAGGTGGGCCAGATTTGTAAGTTGGTGTGGAGAGAACCAAATAGATCCTTTGAAGGCCCATTTGTCTGATGTATTGTCATTTGCTTTATCCTTGGCACAGAAGGGTTGTGCAGTTGCCACAGTTAAGGGTTATTTATCAGCGATGTTGGCTTTTCTGTGCCTTCCAGACCAACCTTCCTTGTTTAAGTCACCTCTTGTATTGAGGTTCATTAAGGGTCTCACTAATACGTTTCCACCCACTCCGTTTGTTTTGCCACAGTGGGATCTTAATTTAGCATTGATCTTTCTTATGGGATCGCCATTTGAGCCGATGCACTCTTGTTCCTTAAGATTCTTAGTTTTGAAGACTGTTTTTCTAGTGGCCATAACATCGGCTAGAAGAGTGAGTGAGCTCCAGGCTCTTAGTGTAGAGTCCACATATCTTTCCTTTTTCAGGGACAAAGTGGTGTTAAGGACCAAGGCGGCTTTCCTCCCAAAGGCTGTTACACCCTTTCATTTGGGGCAGTCTATTACTCTCTCTTCCTTTTGCCCTCCAACTCATCCATCCAAGGAGGAAGAGAGGCTTCACCGGTTGGATCCACGAAGAGCGCTGAGCTTCTTTGTCGACAGGACGAGGGAGTTCAGACAAGACGATCAGTTCTTCGTTGGATATGTGGGGAAGAGAAGAGGCAGAGCTGTCCACAAGAGAACGCTGTCCAGGTGGGTCATTCTCTGTATCAAACTTTGTTATTCTTTAGCAATGAAAGAACCTCCTGTAGGGCTCTGAGCCCATTCCACCAGGGCTAAGGCTGCTTCATCGGCCTTGGCTAGAGGTTCCTGTGGTTGACATCTGCAAAAGCGGTAACTTGGGCATCCCTCCATACTTTTGTCAAACATTATTGTTTGGACTCTGAGGTCAGGAGGGATGGCCATTTTACCTGCTCAGTGCTGCAGGATTTCTTGGTTTGACCGTTCAGGCACCCGCCTCCGGAGGAGGAACTGCTTTGAGACTCTATTCTTTAGGTGAGGAATCCACAGGTAGTTGTATCCATCAGAAGAACAAGTTACTTACCTTCGGTAACGCCTTTTCTGGTGGATACATTAGCTACCTGTGGATTCCTCACAGTCCCACCCTCCTCCCCGTTGCCTGATTGGTCTTGCCACGAATTCCTTGGGTGAGCACCAGTATATTGTATATTTGTATACTATAATGCGATGTATATATATATATATATATATATATATATATATATATATATATATATATTTCTTTATATATATGGTATATTTCAAAGGAAACATGTTTGGATATGTATATATATTTATTTGCAAATTTAGTGTGTTGTTTCCATTAGTTTCGTTTCATATTATTGTAATAAATGTGGGTATATAAGTTTACTTGATGTGCTTATATCACTCTGTAATGTCAATGTTCACCTGTTCGTCTCAAAGGCACGTAAAAAATGGTGATAACTGACGTCTGCACGTCAACGAGGGCTTCTTATTGCCTGGATCACGTCATACGGCGTCGCGTGGAGTCGGGCGATTGTGACATCATCGTCGAAGTGCAGAGCTAGAAGAAAAGTTCCGCATGGGGAAAATTCTTTAGGTGAGGAATCCACAGGTAGCTAATGTATCCACCAGAAAAGGCGTTACCAAAGGTAAGTAACTTGTTCGTTTGGTTTCTTGCTTGTGATCGCAATTCAATAAACTTTGCTGTCTTAAGTCAATTTGGACATTTTCAGGTACAGTTGGGACCTGGTTTCCGTAGGAAAGCGTATTTTTTTTTGTTAATTACTCTGGTGCCGTTTGACGAATCTTCAAGAAATTTAAAAAACAAGTTTGCCACTCACTTCAGTTGCTGTCTGGAAAGCTTTGGGGTAATTCATCAAGCAAGGGCCGAGAAAGGGGGGGGGAGACATGGAGGGTCCGCGGATCCGACAACACTCATGCTGATTGGCTGTTACCACATCAACCAGGAAGTGGTGGCAGCTATCTTGAGACTTAGGAATCGGCCAAGTCCCAAGAAAAAACTTAAAATAAAACACAAAAGACCAAGGAATCTAAATGGATTATCCTGATTGGGAGTGAGATGCCCTGGGGTTTAAACACGGACGCGAAACTACATAGACATTTATGAAAGATAAATACTTGGAATGACTCAGATGAAATAAATGAAAGTCAACCATCTTTGGAAAGAAAACTGATCCAGAAACATATCATTTGAGATTAGGATGTGATTTGGGAAATATAGGATTTAGATATACCTCATTGAGAACTAAGGACTCAGACAATATTTTGAAAAAAAGTAAAAAAACAAATCATACATATAGGTGAAGAGTATATGAGAACATAAAAACATACATTTGGTAGATACAACGTATGTACTGTGAGTATTAGACGTAACCAGATTCTTGATTAGATTTAGATGACCACTGAATCTTTCACGGCTCTGGTTGATGCTGGTAACACTCCCTAGGATATTGATACATAAGCTGTAAAAATGATGACTTGGCAAAGGTTTGTTAATAAGATCTTTAGTTTGTTACCCCCAGGTCTAAAGAAATTAATTTGTTCCACAGAAAAGGTACTTTACCGATTTTAGAAATTCGTACTAAGCCTGTTCTATATGAGGTAGTAAAAAGAGAAACTATTGATAGAATTCTAAAAATAGAATAGGGTAGCTTACGTAGTAATTATAATGATTCCTTCACCATGTCACATAATATGAAACTATGGAGGAATGGGTACTTTACCTATTTGTATTAAAAGGTTAAAATTGGAAATAGGAACATGGACAAGAAGACTTAAGATTCTTAAATTGTTAAATGACATTGAATACCAGCACCTTATCTTGCAAAAAGCATGACAAAAGAAAGTGAGAGTAACAATGAGAGAATTAGCGATCAAAATTAAGAAATGGATTTTAATTGGTGCATGGTGGGTGGTCACATGATTTAAACACACGAGTGTTGCACACAACTCTATGGCCAGTCGAAGGCTCAGGCCGAAACGCGTTGCCATTGTTTTGGAATTAGTACTTAACACTTTATATAATGAAATAAAAGAAAAAACCTTTTGGATTTGGTTTGGTTTGGTGGTGCCGGCGTCATTCATGCGGTGAGAATCTGAGGAAGTCTGGTCCCCGTTTTGCTACAAAGTGACTCCTTTGTTTAATATATATCCAACAGCCCAGTTCCTCACATCTGGGACCCAAAACCGTGAGCATATGGGTGCGGAGCCCTTAAAAATAGCAAGTCACACTCCAGGCAGCAATACCCTGACGCCCTAGGTCTGGTTGGGGTTGCAGGGGGTGTCCCAAAGGCATTTTTCGGTTAAAATTTTGCTGCACAGAGGGTCCACAGCAAAATTAAGAAAGAAAAACAAGCAAGGTCTCCCACGTTTTTTTTTTTTTTTTTTACCCCTGGGTGGGCCAGGTCCCAGAGAAAATTCATTATATTATTATGGGGGTTGGGGGGGCACGTGCCCACCTCTCCCCAGGCCGATTTTGCCGCTGGGATGCCATCCCCCAGGTACGGCCAATATTGATTAGGGGATGGGGCTGCTCGGCCCCCCTCCCCGAGCCCTATTTTGGCCCTGGTGACCTCATCCCCCAGGGCCTGGCTAAAGTTTAAAACAGAGTGGGGACACAGAGCCCCCTTCCTCGGGCTGAAATGTGGAGGGGTTGCTGCACTGCAGGGGTGGATGATGCCTTAACACACTCCCCTAGAAGGAATGCATATTGTGGTAATTTATTTGAGAGGATGTGTGTAAGAGATAAGTGCTGTCATGAGTAGATGGCTAATGTTTAAAAACATTTTTTTTAAAATATTATCTTGTGAGACTCGCATAGAAAATTACTGGGCCTTCCACGAAATGTTCACCATCCCCCAGGAGTCTTGCAATATCGTATGGAGGGAGGTAAAAAAACGGCCAAGGCTCAATCAATAGTTACAATTCCTATTGCATGTTAGAACATCAAGTTTGGGCACTTAATAATATAGTTTATAAACTTTGTTATGAAGTGTCACTAAGTGTACTAATGTTGGAAAACTATTTTTTTTAACGTGTTTACAGAGTGAAAAGCTGTTTGGGGAGGTGTAGATGTGTTCATGTTTAATATAGCTTTTGAGAGGTACATTACAGTGTACAGAGATGTGAGCAAGGTTTGCAGATTGCGTTAAAAAATACATTTTTAAACTGTATATACTTGTAAGCAAAAGAAATACTGTTTTTTAAATTATAAAACAAAGGATGCAATAATGCAAGCTCTACTGTTCTTATGAACCTCATTGTAGATGTATTTTAGCCTTACGAGATGTTTGAGTGGTGATATTGCTATTTCTAGAGTGAAACACTGTGGTAAATGTTAGAAAAGTTGTGTCAAGATGATTGTGTTACTCTAGAAACTGTTAAGGAAGCAGAGTCCATGGCATGTTATAACTTAGGGCCAGATGTAGCAAACTTTTGTGAGTCGCAAATGGCCCGAATCGCTATTTGCGACTCCGCAAAATTGGAAATGGGATGCAAAAATCCCATTTCCGACTCGCAAAATGCAATGCGAGCCATTACCGACTCGCAAAATTTGCGACCCCATATTGCGACCCGCTAATATGAAGTCGCAATTTGCGAGTCGCAAACCATATGCAATAGCAACTCGCAAATTGCGACTAGTCGCAAAAAGCCCAGTTTGCATGTCCAATTTACCACTAACTCAGAGCAGGTGGTAATCATTACCAAAGTATAAAAGGGGACCCAGAAGGCATCTGGGTTACACAAGATGGCTGAGATATACCTGATAGCAGTGAGGAGGAGAGCCCACGCAGCCCAGCAGAGGAAGAGGAGGAGCCAGAGACAGGAGAAGATTTACAGAACAAGGCAGCAAACCGAGGAGGAAATATATGACAAATACAGACTTAGCAGCGCAGCTATACTAGATTTAATAGAATTACTCAAACCACAGCTAGAACGCCAGACTGTGCGCGGCTGCGCCATCCCTACGCATGTGCAAGTGCTATGCTCACTGCACCTCTTGGCCTTGGGGAGCTATCAGGGGGTCATTGCTGTGGCAGGTGGGGTATCCCAAAGTGCACTATCAAGGTTCCTCAGGGCATTCCTAGATGCCTTACTCACACACATGTCCAGATACATATACCTACCCAGGAATGAGGAAGAAATTAACAGCACCAAGTTAGACTTTTACCGAATTGCCAACTTTCCCCATGTCATAGGGTGTGTAGATGGGACACATATTCAGATATGCTCTCCTGCAAACCTGGAATATCTGTTCCGCAATAGAAAGTGTACCCACTCACTCAATATTCAGGTGGTATGTGACGCCCATTATGTCATCACTGACATGGTTGCTAAATTTCCAGGCAGTACTCATGACTCCCACATTTTTAGGCACAGTGGGATACACCAACGCCTGGAACGTGGGGAGTATGGAGACGGATACCTCCTAGGTAGAGCTGCATGCACCTTGTAGACATGCACACAGATCAATGTGCAAACCAACCACGACTTGTGTATGTTTTGTGCCCAACAGGTGACAGTGCATATGGACTACAGCCATGGATACTGACTCCGTACTTAACACCCAGCAATGAATGCGAGAGGCGATACAACAGTGCACATAAGAGGACCAGGAACTTGATTGAAAGAACCTTCGGACTGCTGAAAACACGGTTCAGATGCCTCCACAGAAGTGGAGGTGCCCTCCAGTATACCCCCATAACGGCTTTCAAAATAGTTGTCGCATGCGCTATCCTGCACAACATTGCCACCCGACGTGGCCTACCTCTCACCCCTGCAGACCCAGATTCGGAGGATGAAGAGCAAGAGCAACCACATCGCCATCATGGGGATAGGAGCATCGCAAATCAAGGCAGACTGAGACGGGAACACATTGCAACCCAATACTTTGGAAGGTACGTGCCAACTTCTACCATACTCACCAATAGAACAAACACTCCATGTGTTAAGTGTAACGAACAAATGATTTAATATGTGCAAAAACCAAACTATATACAAGGAAAAACTGTTCATGAACTTCAAATGACCACCTGGCATGGGACACATTGCCATCATGTGCCCCAACATCAGGGACAGTGTTTAGCTCACAGCCTACGGCGGGGTCGGCCAGCCTGGCTGGTACCAGGTTGCTCAGCAGTGCTCTGCCTTGTACTCCCACTCCGTAGCACCCTGGTGCCACCAGCAGAGACACTGCTGACAGTGGAGCCCTCCTCACTGTCTTGTGGGGTGTCACCTGTACCCCTAGACACCTGCCGTGCCTCCATAAGGTCTATTGCATGGGTGATCCGGCCCAGTCCCCGTGCCACATCACCCGCAAAGTGGCCCATGTCAACCTGGAGGCTGACTGTTCTCCTTGACAGCCCAGTTGTGTTCACTGCCAGTCTGACGATAGAGGAGGCCATCCTGTCCAGCCTTTGGAGCAGCTGGCGGTCCCTGTGCCGCACACCCTCACTCTGCGTTACCAGCCACCAGTTCGCACATTGACAGGGCTAGGTCACCAGTGGTGTTCCCAATGACCTCCAGTTGTGCATGCACATGCTGCATGCTGTTGGCATGGTTCCTCTCGAAGCGCTGCAGAACCCCACTAATCCGCCCTAACTGTTGATTTTGCAGGCGCTGACCCCGTTGCAGTTGGGCCTCCGTTGGTGTTGTGGATGGAAGCCCTGACTCTGCCTGCTGCCCGGCTCTCCTCATCCTACGTCGCCTGCGCAGCGGTGGAGGCCCTGTGATGTCTGATGTGGCACTCCGGATTGTACCTGGTGCAGGCTCCAAGACCACTGTTGCAACAGGTGTTGCCAGAGAGGGGATGGTGTTTGTGGTGCAGGTGGGAGTGGTGGCTGGTCCTGTTGTCTCCTCTTGGGGCTGGCTGACCATTGGCACCTGGCTGCTTTGTCTGGTGGGGGTGTCTTGTGGGAGACCTGTGGGACATGGGGAAAACACTGTCAGTGTCTACTATCTGTTAAACACTTCCTAATAAACATTTGCCTATGAAGTGCCTACTTGACTACATTGCCCATAATGCATCATTCTGGTGTTTGCTACTCTGACATGGAGCTATCTTGGTTGTGCATGCCCCTGTGTACATGGTGGGTGGGGGTATGGCATTGATGGTGGGACAGGCATATCACATGGTACTCATCGGTTGATGGTCCAGGCTCAGAGGTGTCCAGTTCTCCAATTCCAGTAACAGCCTCCGGCTCCAGGGTCTCCTCAACCCTTTCCTCCAGGGGTGTGGGTGGTGGTATGGAAGATGGTCCCCCTCCTGTGCCTCTCATCTCCTAGAGCCTTTCTGCCACCCTCTCCTTGGTCCGGGAGCGGAGGTCGTACCACCTCTTTAGTTCATCCACACTCCTATGGCTGACCCCCAGGGAGTTTACCTTCTCCTGGATTTCCTGCCAAATTCGTTTTTTGTCAGAGTCTGGCACATTGAGGGCTGCCTTCCCAAAAAGCTCATCATGGTGCTGACAGCACTCCTCCGTGAGCACCTCCAGCTCCTTCTCTGCAAACTTGAGCTTTCCCTTCCTGGGAGTGTCAGCCATGATTGCTGGTGCTCTGTTAGCTGTGCTGCAGTTAAAAAAGGGTGTGGTCCTCCCTCCTCCCAGATGTATTTGTAAACTTCCTGTCTGTGATGTCATCATAATGTGCCAGGAAGTGTTTACCTGAGTGTTCTGGAGTGGTTTCTGGAGTGTTCTGCAGCACCTGCTTTCAATTTTCAGCACAGTCGCTATTTGCGACACCCACTCGCAAATTACAAGTCCGTTTTTTGCGCGGTCGCAAAGAGCGACCTCGCAAACAGCGGACTCGCTATCAGCGGTGCGACTCCGGGTGTGAGTCGCAATTTGTCCGCGCACTTTCTACCTGCATTCCAGTTAGCGACACGCAAATTGCGAGTCGCACATGCTCGCAAATTGCGAGTCGCTAATTTTTTTGTACCTACATCTGGCCCTTAGTTGCGAAAATATGAAAATAGACTGGTTGAGGATGTGGACTTTTTAGGAGAAAGGAATAACAAGTTACTGGTGCATTATTATAAATATGTGATTGTGGGTGAATAGTGTAGTTAAGCTTAGCCAATATAGAAATGTATTACTTACCAATTATTGATCAGCATGTATTTTTTATATTTGTTTGTTATTTTGTCATTTTTTAGGAGGAAAATGGGAACTTGTCTCAGAAGAAATAATTATATGCTTACATAAGCAGCAAAAGAGAGCCTTGTTAAGACAAGCAGGGTTATGGTCTTGATCAGCAGTGAATACATGAGCTGGCACAGTGTAACCAGGTTGAAAAGATGAGGAAGTAAAAAAAGCGTAGAAATTCACTGAAAAAAACAAAGGTTAAAGTAATGTTATAGTTAGGTGAATGTCTCATCATCAACATTAACATTTTGAACTTTAAAAAAATGAAAGGAATTCAGCAGTTATGGTTAGTAGCACTAACTATAACTTGAGCCCCGCCATGTACTGCTACTGATCTCATATATAACATATTCTATGACCTTGTTTATGACATCATCAATGACATCTCAAATGACATCATTGATGAAATCACTAAAGACATCCTCCCATGAGCGTGATAGTTTGAAATGACAGTTTACATAGTTGCAAGAAACTACCATATTAATTATACATAATTTTGTACAGCTTGGGTGTAGCTAATGGGTCTAAATGTTTACAAAACATGTGTGCTCCTAAGGCACCATTGCAGTGTAAATATAATAAACACGTTAAAAATGTCTGCACTCCAGAGTAACTCAGTGTGCGAGTGGCATTTGACTTGTATTGATTATGCTCCACACAATTTGTTGGTTCTGTGGAAAAAGTTTCCAACACGAAAAAGATTCCATGTAGTAGATACTAACTTTTGTAAGGAGTCTTGAGTTAGTAGAGAGAATTGCATCAGCACGATTGTGAAAAAGTCATGCTTTTGGCCCTGATCACCCCCGAACATTTTGATGGATACTGGTGGTTACTGGCTTTGACTGTGGCCTGGGCACTGCTAACCAGTCCCAGGGCCACTGCTCCGTTCAAAATGATGTATGCAAATTAAGCATAATTATAATTGGTTCTGACAACCTACCCATAAGTCCAACTATATGGTACGGCATGTAGGTTTGGGGACCCCAGTGTAGTTAGGGCATCCATGAGTGCACTGCTGTGGTGTCTGGTATCATCTTAAAGGCAGCCCTGCTTTGCTGACTGCTTATGAAATAAAATTAACCCCCAGTAAAAGTACTTCCAAAGTCTCAAACTACTTGATTTTTACCTACATGTCACCCCTAAGGTCTGACCTAGCAGCCCCAAGGGTTGGGTGTAAATATAAGCAGGGACTTTATAAAAGATGTTTTATAAGCCCTGGTGAGGGAAAAACAGCCAAATCTGTTTTCCTAATTGTAGTACATAAGCTCTATAGGCTAACATTGGGAGGCTTCATTTAAAAAGAATAAAGTCTCATTTCCGTTTGAAAAGAGCTGCATATGCCATGTTTGATATCACATTAAACGTTAGAATAAATCCAACAACCTGCCAATGTTGGATTTATTATAACTAGTACAGATAAAGAGAGCTCTTTCTGAAAGTTACCAAAATCAGCCCTGTGGTGCCCTTTCCTGATTGGTCAGTCTCTGGCAGCCTGAGCCAAACTACCTTAATGAGGCGTGAAGTGGTGTGGGCTGAAACGAAGGAAGCATCTGGTGGGAGGAGAACTGCTGCAGTAGATGGTGGAGAAGTAGAAGGGAGGAAGGATGGCCAAACTGGCTTTTGAAGGAAGGAAAGCCACTTGGGACCGAAACTAAACTCCCTCTTGTTCTGCCCCTCCTCCCCGCCAGATAGAAGACACAGTAATAAGATTAGGAGAGGGGCTGGGAGAGGTGTGTTAGGGAAACGTAGCCACACCAGTGGATGGGCTCAGCCAGATGTAACCCCCAAGGAGAGATCTTCTCAGTCTTGGATTTTAAAAGAATGTTGCTTTCTGGTATCGATTTTTGCCACACTTTGCATGAAGTGGTCACCTCAGAAGGTGGCACCCTGCACCCCATTGGTCAGGCATGCCCCCTGCTTGCCAACCCAGGAGCAAGGATAAATATGGCATAGCTGCCTGGCAATTAAGATCCCTGCTGGAGGAAAATACTAGAGAAGAAGGGCTGCCCTGCTGAACCCCTGGTCTGCACCTGAAGGACTGCACCAGTTGCACACTCTGGGCTCCACAAAGAAAATGACTTTGCCTTACTTCTACAGCACCAGACAAGGACTCCTTGTAAGCAACAGGTACAAAGGAGCTGACCAGAGTCCCCTGCATCAAGTCCAGCAAGGAGAGCCCACCTGACCAACATCCACTGGCCATTTGAGGATTCTGACCAGGTGCATTCTGGGTATTGTAGTCCCAAGAAGCAACTCAGAGCTTCTGAAACCTTGGATCAAGTTTGTGGGCACCCCAAGAACGCAAAACAAAACTTCTGGAAGAAGATCCATAAGTTTGGAGCAAATTTGTGAACAAGCTCCATAACGTAACTGACCTGTCAAGCCGGTGACGTCGAGCCACGACCTGGACCTGTTTGCAAACAGTGCAGTACAGAGAGAACTATGTCCATATCTCTGGTTGATTGTGAATGTGAACTATAGTACATGTAAAGCCACAGGAATTTATCCAGCAATATGTAGAAAAACGCAGCTTGGATGATGTCATATAACATGTCATGAGTGATGTGAGGTCATAAGCAGTGCATGGTAGGGGAGTAAGTTATAGTTAGTGCTACTAACTATAACTTCTAAATGTCTATTTTTTTTTTAGTTCAAAACATTAACATCACTGAGAAATTCACCTAACTATAACATTACTTTAACCATTAGTTTTTTCAGTGAACTTCTACGTTTTGTTTTAGTCGAAAACACATATTTAATGACACCTAACTATAAAATTACTTTAACCTTTGGTTTGTGCAGTGAATTTCTAGGTTTTTAAAATATATATATATATATATATATATATATATATATATATATATATATATATATATATATTTCAAAATACTTAGACACTAACTACTGCAACAAAGTTTGCACTGATAATGTTCAAATTCTTAATATTTGTAACTCACATATATAGAAATATTCCCAGCATAGTTTTCATAGTCCTTCTATGTATCTTTACTTAGAGAGAGAGAGAGAGAGAGAGAGAGAGAGAGAGAGAGAGAGAGTGTGTGTGTGTGTGTGTGTGTGTTTTAAGGGATTGGGTGCAATAATCATTAAACATTAAACAAGTAACTTATCTGCAAAGTAAAAGATGCTAAACCTTACCAGCAATGTAATGACTCTTGATGCAAGTGCTGCTAAAGTAACAGTAGAATAAAGAGTGCACAGACAGATGGATGAATGGGTGATAGCTAAGTGATGAATTGACAGATGAGTGAGTGTACATATGGATGGATGAGTGTAGGTTTCATGGCTGGGCTGAAAGATGTCTTTTCATAATCAACGGCAATATGGTCTAGGAAAAGAGTTTATTTATATCATGTGCTGAAACACAGTCCACATTCTAAAGCTGCCAAGCCCATGTGGTTGGAGTCAAGGTACTATGCTACATTATCCTCATCCCTTACACATAACACAGGCATTGAACAATTGCAGCAACAGCTCAGAAACAACTGGACAAGCTCTCACCACTTAGCACCATTCCACAAGCAATACACAAATACTAACAACATAACACACACCACAAATCTTTCACACCCAGCACGCCAAGATCTCCAATACTCAGTCACGAGAGCTGGCAAATTTAACATGACTAATTACCAGGCAGAAGAAGTATGCACCCAGCACCAAACTCTGTGGAACCTGCACAAACATCAGACGGAACATTTCTCGAACATAACAGTCTCCAGTATGCGCAGGATGATCAATCCTGATATAACAAAACAAATAGAACAGTCCAATACTTACTCCCACTTCTGTCATCAGTCTGTGCCAGCACAACAGACCAAAACATAATGTGTCAGCGTAGAGAACTCACATGCTACACCTTTTAACTATGACCCCTGAAAGAAAGTAATATCCTCGCATCCATACGCAATGAAGACCGACTCCAAAACATGCAAGCTGAATCTCACACACCAACAAGACAATTACCGATGTGCTCTTCCTCCGCTACCGTACACTTCTAAAATCCTCCCTTTTGTACAAAATCTTCACTGTTCCAAGAGCACATTTATGTGAAACAAAAATATAGAAGTCCACATGGTAAAACAAACCACAACATGAAGTACTCTGTCTCTAGTACCATGCACCTGTTGAAACTTAATTGTATAAAGTAAGAGCTAGTCCCAGAGAACACTCAGGCAGATGCTACAACATCACAGGTACTACACTTCCCAGGCTTCCTCTCATAACAGGGCACTCCTCTTCCCCACCTTTACAACACCTTAATGCATACATCATGATTGGGCACGTCTCTTCCCTACCTTTGCAACATCAAACACTGGGATACTGATGCACTCTCCTTTAATCGTGCACTGAACACCAAGCGCTTCATTTGCCCACAATGTACATCAAAATCACACAACGTGACATCTCTCCCAAAAGTGGTAACGAATCACATTGTCGTAGTTTGGACTCTTGCTCTGAGCAAGACTGCTGGTTTAAAGACAACAGTACTTTTGTTTGTAGGCGACTGAGTCTTTCCGACAACAAGTCGCAACTGTTGTCCCAACTTTACCGGCTCACTAGCAGCACCTCACCAGAAACACAATAGTAAAAGATGATTTGTGGCAGTCGCTTACACATGGATTCAAATAACATATCTCAGGGTTGTCGTGGTTAAACGGAAATTACCCTTTTCTCACAGATATATTATGTCTCATACAAACAAAGGCAATAACACAGATGCAGTGAAGTTATAATAGTTTTTATTTCACATAACTGCAATTTGCGATAGGTTGCATGAACTGCAATGATTTGGATAATGAATATACCAAGCAACAGTATTGTGAAGAAGAGAGTCATTGTAATGAAGACCCCCACCATTTCGCAATATATGAAAGAAATATAGATATATGTATGTATAAGATGGAATATGCCCTAATACCCTAATGAGAATAGGCCTAACCTCCTACCTAAAGGAGAGCTGGGTTTGCTAAACCTAATCTGCCAAAGCAGTGTCCATGAGAGGAGCCCCCAACCCTCGTTACCTTGGAATGAGGTCTCTATCTCAGACTCCGCAGGAACACGAAGACTGGGTCAGCGTCAAGATGACTGCAACATCGGTATCAGCGATGGTGGCGATGCCCTTTGGTCGGAATGCCTCTGATTATCTGTCTAAAAGTGTGATGTATTTTTACAGATCTACAAAGTCCCCCGACGTAGGTGTATTCCAAAACAATAGATAACAGGCATGCTTGGGACGGCAATTAATATCAACAATCCCTCGAAAGCATAGAGAGGGAAAATCCCTAAGTGTGAACACCTACTGTTTGTTTGTCTTTTGTGCTTGATCTTGACGCCTTGGCGCAGTGACACTGATAATAAAACTCATAACAAGTGGCCTAACTATAAACAAGGCAGCCATCTTAGAAGAAATAAATAATTAAAGGGGCTAAGACAGAGCAAGCTAAGTAGGTTAAAAGTCACTAGGTGACGGGGGCACGAGTTTACAAGCCTTCGGCTAAGCTAACTCCTGCTATCCCATTAAAACAAACTACGATTCACTACACCCTCCCCATTGCCGTAACAGGTATGATGAAGGTACAGGAACCCAAACGCTAAAAAAGCTGCTTCTGACCTGAAAGCCAAATGCAAAACAAGCTAATAAATAAAGGTAATAATAAAACAATCGCTGTGTGTTAAAATACGTTAAAACAAATCTGCCTAAAAATACATACAGAGATGTTAATATCAACTATGACAAGTACAGCAAACGTCTATTATAATTGCATAATTTGGAACCGGGAATGGTAAGCAAATTCATCAAATTATGTGTTATACGCAGGATCTTGAAGAATGTCATCGAAGTCACCAGTCAAGGACCTCAAAAATGAGTCAACATCGTCTGAAGTGAAGTCTAATGCTGGACAGACAAACGGATCCACAGAGCAGAAGTGAGCCATATTCACCGGTGCATCAATACTTGCTGCAGCGTCCTCATCCATGTTAGATCTTATAACGGAAGGCTCATAGGTGGCCTCGCGGAGCAACCTCAGTCTCAAGGGGCATGACCATGTATGAACCCTCATCGGGGACATCAGCAGTTCGTGGTCCACAGGAGATGTCGATGCAACAGCAAGACAGACCATAGGCAGATGTTAAAAGAGACACCATATGCAGCGGAAGACCGGTTGTACACACCAGAGAAGTGGCTGGAATGACAACGACCAGTCAAGCTCCAGTTCCACTAGCAAAGGTGTACCGAAGATCCGAACCATGCGCTCACGGCACAGTGTAGTTGGCGGGAGCGGCTCCATTGCTCTGCGTTGCTGGAAAGAAACAACCACCGCGAGTCAGAAGAAATAGCAGTAGTAGTCCGCCAATTAAAGCCAAAATAATTGGAAAGCCACCAAACACACTGGAAAAGAGAGAATGGATGGCTGATGGGATGACTCCGAAGACAGTCTGGAAGATGGACATGAAACCAGACCCGACCGCCTTAAAGAAATGAACAATCCCAGTTGTGCTCGAAGCAGTGAATATTCTGGATACCAGCTCTCCAAAGTGTTTGGGGAAATCGGTATTTAAAAGGGATTGTATATCGGCTGATGATCTCGCAATCTGGAGAGCATACATCTCTTTTGCGGATGTCAAGGCGACCTGTTTCTGAAACAATAGCGCCTTTAGTCTACTCAACTTGTCATAGTTCACATTAATAGTATCTATGTGGGGCCACATTTCAGATACTTTTATCTCTTGTGTGGGGGGAAACAAAACATGTCCACAACACATAACAACCTTCGTGACTGAGATAGCGTAGGCAATTCCAGGTCGCAAGCCGCAACAGCTTTCATCGTTCAGTACCACATAACTGCCATTGGAAAGTACATGAAACACTGGACGAATCAAGGGGATGCGAGTACCCTTCAGAAAACAGGCCAAATTTGCGACCCCCGCATTGCAAAGACCGTGAAGAGACACCTGTTTGCATATCATAGAATGACGAACAGCAGTCTCACATTCACTTCCGCTAAGAAAGACCTCCTGTTCACCATTCAGACATCTATAGTCAAAGGGCAACTCCCACTCTTCCTTAATAAAGCTATCTCCTAGCTGCTCATATCGTCCCACTGCAAGATGTTTCAGGCAGCTTGAGAAATGAAAGATCGCAATTGGTAAATTAATAATGCTGTGCAAGAGCCAGATAGTTGAAGGACTCTCTGCTACCGTGAAGGGCAACTTATCGAAATTCTGTACTTGAAGCAGGGTGAAACGAGCCTCCCTTTTAGCCATTGTCTCTTGTTCCCTGGAAAAATTAAAAGCAGTGAATAGTTCACTCCCATTAATGTACCTCCATGGAATGTGGCCACCTTTCAGTGTCTGTAATGTCTAACCCAGCTGCATGATGGAACGTAGCTGTGTTTGCCCATGATATAACCGGGACAAGTCTGTCTGAGTGATATCAATAGCAGATGACACTATGGGGGTCATTCTAACCCTGGCGGTCGGCGACCGCCAGGTCTAAAATGACGGAAGCACCGCCAACAGGCTGGTGGTGCTTCCTTGGCCATTCTGACCGCGGCGGTAAAGCTGCGGTCAGAAAAGGGCAACCGGCGGTTTCCCGCCGGTTTACCCCTGGCCCAGGGAATCCTCCATGGCGGCGCTGCTTGCAGCGCCGCCATGGGGATTCCGACCCCCTTACCGCCATCCTGTTCCTGGCGGTTTTCACCACCAGGAACAGGATGGCGGTAACTGGTGTCGTGGGGCCCCTGGGGGCCCCTTCAGTGCCCATGCCACTGGCATGGGCACTGCAGGAGCCCCCTAACAGGGCCCCACTAAGATTTTCAGTGTCTGCAAAGCAGACACTGAAAATCGCGACGGGTGCCACTGCACCCGTCGCACCCCTTCGACTCCGCTGGCTCCATTCGGAGCCGGCATCCTCGTAGAAGGGGGTTTCCCGCTGGGCCGGCGGCGGAATGACCGCCTATATTTGATAGTGAATAAATCCTGTTGGACAGCGTGTTCATGCCATTGTCGACAACAGCTAATGTTTTTTCCAAATTTTCCCTATCTAGTTGCCTTAAACGTGCAGCAGCCTCAATCTGGGAAAGTGTCCAAATTTCATTGTACATAGCATATAAAAACTGTTTAGAGCGCTGTTTCCTAGGACCTAACAGGAAATCCTGTAAGTCTATACTGTCAGAAAGAGTGTTCAGGTGTTTTTTAACTGCTGTTAACGTGTTTGTCTGCACCCATTGCTGGCACAGCTTACCCACACTGTATGTTGTAATTATACTTGTATGTTGACCTGATAGAAAGCGAGGGTCAGGCCTGTGAATGGAAAAAACC
Source organism: Pleurodeles waltl (assembly GCF_031143425.1). Lineage (NCBI taxonomy): Eukaryota > Metazoa > Chordata > Amphibia > Caudata > Salamandridae > Pleurodeles > Pleurodeles waltl. The sequence continues at coordinate 314,854,583 of NC_090442.1, read as the reverse complement.
CCTGAAGAGTTCAAGAAACGCTTTTGACACTCATCAGTGTCAGGCCATACCAACCACCCGCCGGGACGGGAAAGTGAAGAATTATAGGTACCAGCCTTAACCATTGCATCTAGCCTGTCTTCCGAGACATTAAGAAAGTGTTGCCAATCTCAAAATTTTGTCGGAGTAGGGATACTGGGCGTGTCCAGGTCTTTAATTTTTGCTAACCCCAGACAGGATGTCTGCTCAATAGTGTCATTTAAGAAAATCATTTGCACAGGAATCAGGCATGCTCGAAACAAAGCCTCCCTACCCTGTATCTGCCAATCTTGTGTCCCCCATACACTTTTCAAATCAATAGTATCTTTCCAATATTTGTAACCCTCAAGCGAGAGCCGGGAAACAAAGGGATCTGAATAAATCAGTTTCGTATCTGTTAGCAAAAGTTTTCTAATTTGTGCCGGAGGTATTTTAAAATAATACGACTCTGCTTTTTTTGTATCATGCCCGGAAAAGTATGTACATTTATTGCTGTAATACTTTGGACTCCCCACCTGTGGTGTTGAACAGTGTTCCCACTGTGTGTAGTTCAAGAGAGGCCTATATCTAGTTGCACGGTGTAGGTAGTGATGTCCCCAATTGTTATAGCAGAACATTTCCCCATAATTCATTGTATAATGGTATACATCATCACTTCCAAAAGTGGAATAGTCCTTCATTTCAGCTAGCATGGAATCAACTGTTTGGACATCCCAATCATCAGAGACAACAATAGGTGTAATAACATCAGACATTGAAATTTTGAACACGTATGGTATTTGAATAATCTCTGTAGGCCCATATATATCGAATGGAACTTTGTCCCACACAATCCCATCAGTAATTGGTATAGCTGTAATATTTACAGGGGACAAATCTCGTCGGACCTTATGGGAAGAATGATGTGGTGTTAAAATTTCATCAACAGGCTCCACAGAGGAGCGATCAGGAATATAGTGACCATTAATCAGCAAAAAGAAAACAGTCACAAAACCAATCCATAAAAATAATGCAATAAATGTCAAACAGAACCATAGATAGTTCCATGGGTAGATCAAATAGTTCTTTTTAAGCCATTGATACAGCTTACTACTCTTTGAAAGTTCGTTAGTCACAATTGAGGATGAATCCAAAGAAAAATCATCAATGTCTACGAAATAGCCAGATGAAGTCTCTGCAAACACAGGACCTGCTGAATTCTGATCCACCGCTCGTGGAGGTTCTTGATAGACAACGTCATTAGTCGTGGAAGTGTTCGCATAAAATACAGCCAAATCCTGAAGCGGGGTGGTCACCGAAGATGTGACTGGAACCAACAAAAGTTAATTTTCCACCCTCCCCATGGTCGAGGAAGTGTCTGGAACAGCAGTTGACATAGTCAGTAGCAGTGATGTTCATCCTACTATGTAGATGGATGTCCTGTTGGGTAGTGAGAGGGGATCGGGAACCACCCAAGGGACCTCCTGGTCTACTGTGAAGAATCGGCCACATGGTGTCATTTGATGTCATCAATGGAGGTTAATCTATTCAATTTAGAACCGGACAATGGTGGTAGGATGACACTCCTGGTGCCTTTTACTCCCAAGACCGGTACAGGTGCTCTGTATGATGGACCGAACTCCTTTTTCACAGCGATCTTCTCACAAACCAGATCCCCAACGTTAGGAATCCAGCCAGTCGAAGTTTTCGCCAATTCCCTTATTCCTAAGGTGGCAGCACTTGCAGATGATTTATCATCACAAAATTGTTGAATCTCCTGTAAAACAGTGAGACGTTCTTTAATGTCAAATGGTGTTTCTGCTGCCACCATACCAGGGGCATCAAGATCGGGGACATACATAGGTATCCCAAAGAGAACCTCATATGGAGACTTTCCCCCAAAGGACCGTCTTGGCAGATTAGTCAGTGCTATCTGGACCCCATATAGGTGATGTAACCAACTGCGTCCTGAACCTAATACTCGAGCTGTTAAGGACTGCTTTAGATCACGATTCCGCCTCTCCACGACCGAATTTCCCTCAGGATGGTATGGTGAGGAGTAATGGAGTTCAACACCCATCGTCCCCATGGTGTCCCTGAATGCCTTAGAGGCAAATGCAGGGCCCTGGTCCGAATGGAATGCTGCAACCGCATATGTACCGATAAAGATCAGCAAATCTTTTATAACAGTCCGGGCTTCAGTCGACCGCTGTGGCCATACCCACAGGAATCTAGAACAGGAATACACAGCCACTAAAATGTATTTGTATGTACCATCAGGCTGTAAGGGACCACAGTGGTCTAGGTACACACACTGGAGTGGCTTGTCTGACACTAAGAGGGATGTCTGCGGTGGGCGTTTGATATTTGAGCCCTTAATCTGCTGACAAATGTCACAGCAAAGGACATACTGTTTAGTCCGTCTGCATAGACCAGGCCACCAGTATCGCTGCTGTAGAATTGTTATAGTGGCCTGTATACCAGCATGTGCAGAAGCGACACTCTCATGTGCGGCTGTAATCAGCTTTAATCTCTGGTCTTCATTGGGGATCACTCGATCTCCAACTCCAGGAATTGTTGCATAAGCAACATTCTGTGCACGGATATGGTAGGTATAGTTCGTAGGGTATCCTTTCGGAAGGGTCTTGCCTGCAGCCGAAGCTTTAACGGCAATCAGTATTTCATTATCCAACCTCGTCCGAGAACGAGTCACTGCAGCCACAGAAGCCGTAGCTACTGATGCTTTGGCCGCTTCATCAGCCAATGTATTGCCGGCAACGTGTATTCCTACACGTTGGTGTCCTAATGTATGAACTACATGGACACATGGTAGCTTATCCTTAAGATCAGCCACCCTTCCCCACAACATTTTGTGTTTAATGGTGTTCCCTTTAGAATCCCTAAACTCATTCAGTTTCCAATGATTGAGATATTTATTGTATGACGGGACGCAGTAATATGAATCACAGACTATCAAAGTCTGGCTTCCTGCCTCAGTATGTTCGAGCGCTAGAAGAAGAGCCTTAAGCTCAGCCAACTGGGCTGTGCAGTCCCCTAAGGTCTGCGTGTAGGTATTGTGAGGATGGAAAACTCTGTCTTCCATTACCCCGCACACGGCTGCGCAAGCTGCCGAGTACTGATGTTTAGTACCTACAGCTGGTTGTGCCGATCCGTCAGTATAAATGATAGTATTATAACTGTCTAGTGGCAAGATATTTAGAGGAGCGGGGTACTCCTGTTCATACTGGAGAAATTCTTGTGTCTGAAGTCTTGGGTCAAATACATAATCAACATCAGTGGGGGTCAGAGACGTTGCCCACTGAATCCAGCGTGGATGTCATGCCTTAGCATTCGGAACGCTCGCTTTAGTGACAGCCTCTAAGGCCGGCACCGGGGAGACAACAATAATGCGTTTCCCTTGGGCAAGTGGCCTCTCCTTTATGACGGCCATCTGAACTGCTGTCAGAATCTTTTCTGTAGGTGCAAAACGTTTTTCAGCATTTGAGTATAAGTGTGATTTATATGCTATCAGCACTGTGTCACACTTATTAAAGGTGACATAAGTAAACCCAAGGGCACCAGCAATTATCCTGATGACCAAATTTGTTTTATTGTCACGTGTGTGTAAGTGTTTAGCTTCTAGCATGTCCCGTTGCATGTCCCTAAGGATGTGTGTGTGTTCAATCGTCCATCGTCTGCTAGAAAAATTGGGCTGAATTAAGTCATAAAGTGGCTTGATGCGTTCTGCATAATCTGGAATGTATGTTCTGCCAAAATTGAAGAAACCCAGTAATGACTGTAATTTCTTAAGTGTGTTTGGAGGCTGTAGTTGAGCACACTTTTCTAGGAAGTGCGGGGCCAGGATCTTCCCCTCGTTTGATAGCTCATATCCCAGGAACAATATACTAAGAAAGGCTATCTTGTTTTTCTTAAAATTAAATTTATAACCGAGGTCTGCAAATCCCAAAATGATCCGATCGACCCTCGCAAGATGAATGTCGAGGGCGTCGTCAGTGAGATAGATATCATCCACATAGGACAATGCATCGGAATCAAGCTTGTGCAAAATTAATGTTACACGGGCTGAAAACAGGCCTGGGCTAATTTTATAGCCTTGAGGTAAACGACAAAAGCGTTTCTGAGAGCCAAATGAAAAGTCACTTAGGTCCCTACTTTCTTGTGCTAAATTCTGGCAGAAAAATCCATTAGATATATCCAATGTAGTTTTATATTTCTTATGCACTATATTGTTTATCTCTGTTGTGCTGTGTGAATTTTGTACAGCATATGTGCGTGTATGACTATTTAAGTGTCTATAATCAACCACTATTCTATATGAACGATCTGGCTTTGCAACGGGGAATAGTGGATTATTCATTGCCGATGTACAGGGCTCAATCACTCCATGGTACTCAAGTTGTGACAGTATCTCTTTCACCGGAGCTTTCGCCTCATGTTTAACAGGGTATTGTGGCTGTGGTTGGGGTGTAGACCTAACGGGAATAACATGACAAGGAGAGTCCTTGTCCCAACCTACATGATTACGGTATAGTGCGGGTGCCTGCGATAAAGCCCATTCAGCAGCATAGGCTTCTTTGGCTGCTTCTGGGACAAGATCGGAGAAAGAAGGCAAAATGACTACTTCCCCACGCGGGAGCTTGCGGATGTGTTCAGGTGGCCAGTCTCTCTCGGCCAACAGGATATCACTAGAAAGTTCATCCCAAAATATTACACTAACAATGCGTTCTACGTCCCCTTCTAATTGAATTGTTAAATCATGAACCCTATTGGGTGGGAGAACGCAGCCATCCGCAGTCTCAACCGCGATGTAATCGCTAGTTGCTGTCGCATCCAGATGATCTTTCAGACTCTGGCGACATATCGTGACCTCTGCTGCGCTGTCCAACAGAGTCACGGCCCACTTCTTGTTCCTCAACAGTGTTCTCAATACTACTGGCATTTTTAACTGTCAGTGCTGCCACCTTCTTTTTAAACTGCGGCTTTTGCTGAGGAGTTTTTTCTTCTTTTTTAATGGCAGACTGTGGTGAGTCTTTCTTTTCTTTCACGTATTCCGGACGTCGATCTTGACGGCACCCTCTCTCGCTATGTTTATCCGGTGCGTCCTGAAAGGAACGAGAGGGACGTGAATCAGTATATCTGTCTGGAGTTCTAATATGCTCCCTATTTCTCAGATTATACCTCCTTTCGGAGTACTCCGGAAGTGGAGAATCAGCTCTCTTATTTCTCCTTTCTTTGAAATCTTTTTGTTTCTCCCAGCGCTTTTTAGAGCCCTCTTGTGCCTGCTTTGTACCTTGCTTATGGGTGGTACATGGTAATTCCAATTTTTTAGGTTTGGCTCCCAAACTATCCCGTCCTATACTAGTATAGGTATCGGAAATTATTTTCGGTAGCTGTCTCTCTTGTTCCACATTTGGAGTTTCCCGGAGACTCTGGCGTATTGCCAGTGCCACCGCTTCCCCTTTAATATTACTCAGTATTATCGAGGAGACAGCGTCAAAGTTACACATCAATTTCATCCCCAGATCCAGGGCCGGTGCAGCCCCATGTTCATTTTGTATTTGTTTTAACACCTCCGGTAAATTGGCAAGTGTCGGGGTACCATGTGTGGTAGTATAAACGGCAGCGAAGACTGTACCCCATGTGGCGCAGTCATCCACCGAGGGAACCATCCCAAACGGCAAGCACATAGTGAGCAGTCTATGTTTTTCCTGTGGTCCCGTATGGGGAAACACAGCTTCCAGCTGATTAGTTTTCTGGGCTATCCAGAAAGGTATTTTTTCCCGTTCCGTGGGCACTTTACCCATAATAGTATGCACTGTTTGTGGATTAATCCCAGTAGCCAATTGATAACCACCAGCTACTGGCGGTGCTGGACGCGCTGGTGTAGTGTTGAACTGAACCAATCGTCTATATAATGCCACTAATTCATTATATAATACTCGTAAATCTGCGATCGGCATGGTCTGTATGCCTGGGTGAGGTGTATATGTGGCAAACATAGGCCATGTAGGTCCCTCATTACTTAAAGGACCTAGCCTCACTCGTCGTAGTACATGTGGTAGGGCGCCTTCAAACCAGTTCTGATGCTCTTGATATGTGAGCGATATTTCATGATACTGGTATGCTTCGTACCGTACAGGTACGTTCGCAATTTCATATGTGTGAAATGTGTGCGTTCTTTGGTCAGCCTCAGGAAAGGTGACCCAACAGTAAAACTTTTCTGTTTGGTATGCTTCAGTTGCCTCTATTATCAGCGTAACATCCCCGCCCTCTTCTGTAAGGCCATGCGCTAATAAATGTTGTGTAAGTGCATGTCTAGCATTCACAGGAATGTCAATGATATTAGCCATAGTCGTTTAGAGAAACGGAACACCAAATAGGGGAAGTTTTTCCTTTTTATGTGTTCGAGCTCGAACAACCTACAGCTTAATTAGGTGTTACCTGTTCAGCTGAGGAGGATTCTCCCAAAGACCACGGACGTCTCCGTATAACGGTACTTAGGGTACCTGTTGTCTGTGAGACAGTGATGGTCAGGGTATCCGTAAATTAGTGCCTGAACACCATCGTTGGTGGCGCCATGTTGTAGTTTGGACTCTTGCTCTGAGCAAGACTGCTGGTTTAAAGACAACAGTACTTTTGTTTGTAGGCGACTGAGTCTTTCCTACAACAAGTCGCAACTGTTGTCCCAACCTTACCGGCTCACTAACAGCACCTCACCAGAAACACAATAGTAAAAGGTGATTTGTGGCAGTCGCTTACGCATGGACTCAAAGTAAGATATCTCAGGGTTGTCGTGGTTAAACGGAAATTACCCTTTTCTCACAGATATATTATGTCTCATACAAACAAAGGCAATAACAAAATTGCAGTGAAGTTATAATAGTTTTTATTTAACATAACTGCAATTTGCGATAAGTTGCATGAACTGCAATGATTAGGATAATGAATATACCAAGCAACAGTATTGTGAAGAAGAGAGTCATTGTTATGAAGACCCCCACCATTTTGCAATATATGAAAGAAATATAGATATATGTATGTATAAGATGGAATATGCCCTAATACCCTAATGAGAATAGGCCTAACCTCCTACCTAAAGGAGAGCTGGGTTTGCTAAACCTAATCTGCCAAAGCCGTGTCCATGAGAGGAGCCCCCAACCCTTGTTACCTTGGAATAGGTCTCTATCTCAGACTCCGCAGGGACACGAAGACTGGGTCAGCGTCAAGATGACTGCAACATCGGTATCAGCAATGGTGGCGATGCCCTCTGGTCGGAATCCCTCTGATTATCTGTCTAAAAGTGTGATGTATTATACAGATCTACAAGTTCCCCTGACGTAGGTGTATTCTAAAACAATAGATAACAGGCATGCTTGGGACGGCAATTAATATCAACAATCCCTAGAAAGTATAGAGAGGGAAAATCCCTAAGTGTGAACACCTACTGTTTGTTTGTCTTTTGTGCTTGATCTCGACGCCTTGGCACAGTGACACTGATAATAAAACTCATAACAAGTGGCCTAACTATAAACAAGGCAGCCATCTTAGAAGAAATAAATAATTAAAGGGGCTAAGACAGAGCAAGCTAAGTAGGTTAAAAGTCACTAGGTCTGGGCACGAGTTTACAAGCCTTTGGCTAAGCTAACTCCTGCTATCCCATTAAAACAAACTACGATTCACTACAACATGTTTGCAACAATCCAACATATGTTCCTGCACAGAGTAGATAAAAGTATCTCTGGAAACATGACCATGTGCATTACGATGTTTAGCGTCAATACACTTACATTTTTTCACAACTGGTTAAAGTGTACAACATTTTGGAAAATACATTCCTCCTACCATTCATAAGAACACTGTGAAGCTACATACATTTCAATTTCCCCACAGTATTTGAAGCTCTGTTGCTCATTATGCTCTAAAAGCTCAACTGTCAATAGGACTAAGGAAATGTATGTAGTCCTCTTTTCGTCTTCACTACATGGATGTTGGAAAATGGGTTATTGGTAAGGGCAAGTAGGTACCTACACTTAGCAATAGGCCACTAACCTCCACTAAGGTCCAGTTAGGTCTCAGTAAATTAAACCCAGCTCAACCCTTGGTAGCTTGGCAACGAGCGTCAAGGCTTAACTTAGGAGACAGAGTGTAAAGCATTCAAATATCACAAAACAGTAATTAAATAAAACACAGGAAACAGTGTAAAAATCCAAAACCAATTTATAAAAATAGACTATATTTTTATCTTTAAAATGACACCAAAACGCATAAAATCGGATAAGGGGAACCGGAGATATGAATTGTTAAAGATTATTTATTTTTTTGCGCCTAGAACCAAAAAGCGCCAATCGGGTCATCTGGTTGCACCTCGACCGGGGCAAAGTCAAAGTTCTGATGGATACAACTACCTGTGGATTCCTCACCTAATGAATACTCCCATTGCGCCAGCATTCAACGGAAATCTTCTTCCTAGCTTCTGCACGTCGACGAGGACGTCACAATTGCCCACGCAACGCCGTCTGACGTCATACAGGCAATAAGAGGTCCTCGCCGACGTGCCGACGTCAGTTCCCTTTTTTCCGTGCCATTCGAAGCGGTTATCTTCGAGGGAGCTACTGTTGCTGTATCGACAGTTACAGTGTGCTTTTGGCTATTTTTACTTTGGGACATTACAATGTCGCAAAGAAAATCAGGATTCAAGCCCTGCCGTGAGTGTGGGGGCAAAATGTCGGTAACGAAACCACATTCTGACTGTTTGTGGTGTCTTATTTCCGACCATGATGTTGATAAGTGCGATTCTTGTCAACATATGAATCCTAAGGCCCTGAAAGAGCGTGAGGCCAAGCTTTTTCTTGCAAAATCGAAAAAGAAGGAGAAGAGACATCACCGAAAGTCGTCGTCACCGAAGTCTCATCGGCATCATCGGGACTCCCGGCGTCGTCGAGAATCACGGCGCCGGTCGAGTAGGGAGAGGTTTCAATCGAGGTCTCCATCAACTCGACGTCGGAAGACTTGGGAAGTCAGTCCCACTGTCACTCCCCAGCCGTCGATGCCGTTGCCATCTCCGGCTTCACCGACTTCGCCCATTTCATCGGGCCATCCCCTCCTTCAGTGTTCGAGGTTCCACAGCCTCAGATGTTTTCTCCGTCTTTGCAGACGTCGAGACCGGCGTCGGTGTTGCCTGCGAACCAGGCACCCCAGTACCCGGCTTTCCCGGCCCCTGGAGCTGATAGTACCGCATTCCTGACTGCAATGTTTACCATCTTCCAACAGATGGCTCCAGGTGGTGGACCGGCTGGTCCTTCGGCCTTCAACATGGGTGCTCCGGCTCCACTTCGACCGGCACCCTTTATGCCCTTTCTCTCCCCGGGGGAACGTGGGCTCGGCGCCGGTATCGGCTCCGGTGGCTTCGGCTCCTGAGACTTCGGCTCCTACGGCTTCGATGTCTCAGCCAGTGACGCCGTCTAGACCTCCTGCGACTCCGAGGCAGTCTTCACACCGTCCGGCTCCTCATTCGGCGCCGAAGAGACCTATGGTGCCTGTAGACCCGGCGTCTGACGGATCCGAGGATCGCCGTCATTCTTCGATGTCCGCTGACGCCATGTCGACGCCGAGGATAGAGGAGAGGCTGCACTCGAGGAGGCTTGCTCTCCGCCTCCTTGAAGAGCAGGAATACCAGAGACAAGACTTGGAGGAAGGGGAGATCGAGGACTCTCGTGAGGGTCTCCTTGGACTTGACACTGCTAGTGCTCTAGATACCTCCCCTGAATGGGACTTGTCATCACCTGGGGAGTGCACAGAGGAGGCAGCCACTTTTCATTCTGTCATCAGAAAGGCAGCTGACTTTCTGGACCTCCCTTTGCCAGTGACTGAGGCCAAGCAGAACATCTTGACGGAAGTGTTGTACCCTGCCTCTACATCTACAGAGCCACTTTTGCCTTTCAATGAAGCGCTGCTGGACCCCATTATGGAAGTCTGGAAGAAGCCAGTGTCTTCTTCAGCCGTCAATAGATCTGTGGCTCGGAGGTATCGGGTTGCACCGGCTGACCCAAGTTTTCTTTCCAGGCATCCAACACCTGAAAGCCTGGTGGTCCAGGCTTCGTGCTCAGCAAGATCTGCTCCTGGGTCCTTTCCAGCTGTACCCTCGGATAGAGACTCCAAGAAGATGGACATGTCATCCAAAAAGGTGTTCTCGTCATGTAGCATGGCGTTGAAGTCCACCAATGCCACATGCATTTTAGGAAGATACATTTATACCCTGATGGACGAGATTAAATCAACGCACACAGAGGTTCCTCAGGAATTATTGAACCTGGTTTCTGACGCTCAGGCAGCTGCAACCCAGGTTATTCAATCTGGGTTGGATACATCTGACTCGGTTGCTAGAGCAATGGGCACTGCTGTAGTTACGAGGAGGCAGGCCTGGCTTCGTAACTCCGGATTTTCCTCTGATGTGCAGTCGACCCTATTGGCCTTTCCTTTTGATGGTGACAAGCTGTTTGGTGCCAAGGCGGATTCGGTCTTAGAAAGGTTCAAAGAGAGTAGGGCCACGGCCAAGTCGCTGGGCTTGCAAGCCACTTTTTCTACTTCCTCTAGATTTTTTAGGAGGTTTCGAGGATTTGGTCGTGGTTCCTCCTCCTCCTCCTTTCGAGGGAAATTCCAGCAGCCCACCTCTGCTCTCTCCTATAGATCTTTCAGAGGGAGGGGTAGGGTCCGTACCAGGGGAGCCACTCAGCAGCACTCTGCCTCTTCCTCTAGAGGGGTGCAGCAGGGGAAGCAGCCTTAGGCTTCCACCAATTCCCACTCACTCCACTCCTGTAGGGGGGAGGTTACTGAATTTTCTCCACAAGTGGGAGGTCATAACATCAGACTCCTGGATTACCAGCATTGTGAGAAAAGGCTATACCCTACCTTTTCGGGAGTTTCCGCCCCCCATCCCGCCCCGCCCATCTTATTGTTCAGAAGAACACCTCCTGTTGTTAGAACAGGAGGTTCAAGTCCTCCTTTCAAAGGGCACAGTGGAGTTGGTCCCAGAGCAGGAAAGGGGTCAAGGTTGTTACTCAAGGTACTTCCTGATTCCCAAGAAGGATGGTCGGTTGAGACCAATCCTGGACCTAAGGATCTTGAATTGGTTCCTCAAACAGGAAAAGTTCAAGATGCTGACCCTAGCTCTGGTGCTCTTGGCGCTGAACAATGGAGATTGGATGGTGTCTGTCGACTTGCAGGATGCTTACTTTCATATCCCGATACTCAAGTCGCACAGGAAGTATCTCCGGTTTGTGGTGGGGTCGCAACACTATCAGTTTGCGGTCCTCCCATTTGGTCTTACTTCAGCACCTCGAGTCTTCACGAAGGTGATGTCGGTGGTTGTAGCGGAGCTCAGAAGGAAGGGGATAGCAGTATTTCCTTATCTGGACGACTGGTTGATCAAAGCCAAGTCTCCGGAGCTCGTGTTGCATCACCTGCAGTCGACAACCCAGTTGTTTTTTGGTGAACGTGCCCAAATCTCACCTAGAGCCCTCTTAGCGCCTCCTGTTCATAGGGGCAGTACTGGATACAACATTGAATCGAGCCTTTCCTCCGCCTCAGCGGATTCAGGACATTCAGGTGTTGGTTCCAATGTTTCAAAGTGGAGCGGTCATTCCAGTCCTCAAGTTCCTACGTCTGCTCGGTCTGTTTGCTTTCTGCATACTGTTGGTCACGCATGCTCGCAGGCACATGAGGGCTCTTCAGTGGTGTCTCCGAAGGCAGTGGTCTCAACACAAAGGAGATCTCGAAGGCTTGGTGAGGATCTCCAGAGATGCTGCCACGGATTTGAAGTGGTGGATTGCGGACGGCAATCTTTCCCGAGGAAGGCCGTTCTCGCAAGCTCCACCAATGGCCACAGTAATAACGGATGCTTCCACTCTAGGGTGGGGAGCTCATCTGGGGGACCTGGAAATCAAAGGTCTTTGGTCTCCAGTAGAACAGATGTTTCATATCAATCTGTTGGAGTTACGGCCTGTACGTCTGGCTCTCAAGACCTTCCTCCCATCCCTTTGCGGTCAGTCGGTTCAGGTCCTGACGGACAATACTACCGCGATGTGGTATATAAACAAACAGGGAGGGGTAGGGTCGTACCTTCTCTGCAGAGAAGCTCTTCGGCTATGGTCCTGGGCAAAGGACCATCAGATTTGCTTGGTAGCAAATCATCTGGCCGGAGTCTTGAACGTACGTGCGGACTGTCTCAGTCGCCATTTCTCGGCCGATCACGAGTAGCGTCTCCATCCAGATCAAGTCCGTCTAATCTTCCAGATGTGGGGGTTTCCTCGGATAGATCTGTTTGCCACCCGGGAGAACTCGTACTGCACGTTATTCTGCAGCCTCCAGTATCCGGTACAAGGGGCATTGGGGGATGCGTTTCAGAGGACCTGGTGCGACCAGTTGCTTTACGCGTTTCCCCCCATACCCTTGATTCCTCGAGTATTGAGGAAAATACGCCAAGACCGGGCCCAAGTCATCTTAATAGCTCCGGATTGGCCAAGGAGGTTATGGTACACGGACCTTCTCCAACTCTCACTGTGCCCTCCGCTCCGTCTCCCTCCCAGGGCAGACCTCCTCTCGCAGTCGCAGGGGCAGGTTTTACACCCCCACCTCCAGGGCCTGCACCTTCATGCCTGGAGATTGAACGGGGCAACCTGAGTTCTTTCTCTCTCCCGCCTGATGTAGTGGATGTTATCTTAGCGGCCAGGTGACACTCCACTAAATCTATCTACGCTAATAGGTGGTCTAAATTTGTGGTTTGGTGTGGAGAGAGGCAGATTGATCCCTTACGTGCTCACTTGTCGGACGTTTTATCTTTTGCATTGTCTCTAGCACAGAGGGGTTGTGCAGTGGCTACGGTTAAGGGATACTTGTCTGCTCTTTCAGCCTTTATTTGTCTTCCAGACCAGCCTTCTTTGTTTAAATCCCCTTTAGTACTTAGGTTCTTGAAGGGTCTTATGAATAAATTCCCTCCTACTCCTTTCGTTATGCCTCAGTGGGATCTGAACTTGGTTCTAACTTTCCTTATGGGGTCCCCTTTTGAGCCTATGCACTCTTGCCCCATGAGATTATTGGTCCTAAAGACGGTCTTTCTGGTTGCAATTACTTCTGCAAGGAGAGTGAGTGAGTTGCAAGCTCTATCTGTAAAACCCCCTTATACATCTTTTTATGGGAATAAGGTGGTGTTGGGGACCAAGGCTGCTTTCTTTCCGAAGGTTGTTTCACCCTTTCATATGTCCCAGACGATTACTCTTTCCACGTTTTATCCTCCGCCTCATCCTTCAAAGGAAGAAGAGAGACTTCATCGCTTAGATCCAAGGAGGGCGCTAAGCTTTTATCTAGACAGAACAAAGGATTTCAGGCTGGAGGATCAGCTCTTCATCGGGTACGTGGGACAGAGGCAGTCCACAAGAGAACACTCTCCAGGTGGGTTGTTCTTTGCATTAAAATGTGTTACTCTTTAGCAAAGAAAGAACCCCCTGGTGGTATAAGAGCTCATTCCACCAGAGCTAAATCGGCCTCTTCGGCCTTGGATAGGGGTGTTCCTGTGGTTGACATCTGCAAGGCCGCAACTTGGTCGTCCCTTCACACTTTTGCGAAGCATTACTGTTTGGACTCTGAGGTCAGAAGGGACGGCCATTTTGCACGGTCGGTGCTGCAGGATTTCTTGGTTTGACCATTCAGGCACCCACCACCGAGTGCGGTAGTGCTTTGGGACTCTATTCATTAGGTGAGGAATCCACAGGTAGTTGTATCCATCAGAAGAACGAGTTACTTACCTTCGGTAACGACTTTTCTGGTGGATACATTAGCTACCTGTGGATTCCTCACTGTCCCACCCGCCTCCCTGTTGCCTGTCTGGTCTAGCCAAGTAATTCTTGAGTGTGCTCCTCTTGGTTTTGAGGACTTGTATATATTCTGTATATATATTCATATTGATATATATTGTTCATATACTTGTTTATTTAAAAAAAAAAAAAAAAGAAGGATTGAGTTATTAGAATGATGTAATTATTTGGAATATCATTAAATTTTGCAATTTGTTCTTTCATCTCAATGGCCTATTATTCTCAGGCACGTAAAAAATGTTGGTACTGACGTCGGCACATCGGCGAGGACCTCTTATTGCCTGTATGACGTCAGACGGCGTCGCGTGGGCAATTGTGACGTCCTCGTCGACGCGCAGAAGCTAGGAAGAAGATTTCTGTCGAATGCTGGCGCAATGGGAGTATTCATTAGGTGAGGAATCCACAGGTAGCTAATGTATCCACCAGAAAAGTCGTTACCGAAGGTAAGTAACTCGTTCTTTAAGGCCGACCGCGATGGAGCCCTGCTCGGCTACAGGCTGCGGGAGGCCTCGGTTAAAAGTTTACCTTTCACACTTAGTCCTTTTTCGAAGATTTTCTTCAGCGGGACGAACCTGCCAGTCCAATCCGACCTCCTGGAGCCCTTCTCCGGATACGTGATGCGGGAATCCTCGGTGGAGATTTTTACCTTCGGACTTAGTCGTTTTTTCGAGGTGAAAATCCTTCGACCGGGGTAAACCTGGATCTTGATCCGACGTCCCTGGAGCCCTCCTCGGATACGCTGGCTGGGAGGTCCCGGTCAACTTTTTACCTTCGGACTTAGGCCCTCATTCCTACTTTGGCGGGCGGCGGTCGCCGCCCGCCAAGCGGGAACTGCCAGAAGACCATACCGCGGTCAAAAGACCGCGGCGGTCATTCTGACTTTCCCGCTGGGCTGGCGGCCGACCGCCAAAAGGCCGCCCGCCCAGCGGGAAAGCACCAGCAACGAGGAAGCCGGCTCCGAATGGTGGTGTGCGACGGGTGCAGTTGCACCCGTCGCGATTTTCAGTGTCTGCCAAGCAGACACTGAAAATCTATGTGGGGCCCTGTTAGGGGGCCCCTGCAGTGCCCATGCCAGTGGCATGGGCACTGCAGGGGCCCCCTAACAGGGCCCCACGACACCCGTTCCCGCCAGCCTGGTTCTGGCGGTGAAAACCGCCAGAACCAGGCTGGCAGGAAGGGGGTCGGAATCCCCATGGCGGCGCTCCAAACTTCTGGGGCTTCTCCCAGATGTCCTTTTACGGTTCTTTTGAGGTCCACAGATCGCCCCAAGGGTCCAGAAGTTCCGAGATGGTCCTTGGGGGTGCTGACTACAACTCCCAGAATGCACCTGGTGCAAACTCCTTTTTGGCCACTGGACAGTGGTCAGCTGGTCGCTTTCTTCAGGAGTTGGTGCAGGGGACTCTGGTTAGCAATTTTTCACCTGTAGCAAACAGGGAGTCCCTCCTTGAACCAGTTGAAGCCAGACAAAGTCCTTCTTGTGGTGAAGCCCAAGTGTGCAGCTGGTGCAGTCCTTCTGAGTGCAGGTTCCAGGTGCAGGCCAGGGGTCCAGCAGGGCAGTCCTTCTGTAGTTCTTCCTTGTTGGATGTGGTAGGGAACTGAGGTGTGGGTGCAGGTCTGCCAGTTTTATCCTTGCTCCTGGGTGAAAAACAGGGGGGTCCTGGTTCTCCAATCAGGTGCAGGGTCCTTCCCCCTGTGATGACCACTTCCTGGGAAGTGTGGCAAAAATCAATCCCAGGAGGCAACATTCTCTAAAAATCCATCATGGCTGAATCTGATTTTTGGAGGTTACATCTGGCTGAGCCCACCCACTGGTGTGGCTAAAAATCATAAACACACCCCTCTCCTGCCCTCTCCTAATCTAATCAAGGGGGCACCTAGTTGTCTGGGGTTGCAGGATGTGGGGGTGTTGCTGGTTGCTCCAAATGTCCTTCTCTGCCTTTAAAGACCAGTTTGGCAGCCCTCCCCCTTCCTGCCTCACCATCTGCTGAGGGGAGATTCCTTTCCACAGGCACATTCCTTTGTGTGAAGCCAGGCCACTTCACACCTCATCAAGGCAGCTTGGCCAAGCTGCTAGAGGCTGGCCAATCAAAGCACAGCAGCAAAAACAATGCAGGGCTGAAATTGGCAACTTTTCAGGTAAAGTTTAAAACTCTTTACCTGAACAAGTTATATTAAATCCAACAAATGGAAGTTGTGGGATTTATTACAACAATTAATTTGGTACCAAATTCTTGGTATGCATCATTTAAGGAGACTTTAAAAATTTAAATAAAGTCTCCCCATTCTAGCCTATGAAGGCCATTTACTACAATGAGGGAAAAAACGAATTTGGCTGTTTTTACCTCACCAGGGCTTATAAAACTATTTTCATAAAGTCCCTGCTTATAGTTACATGGCACCCAGCCCTAGGGGCACATAGGGCACACCTTAGGGGTGACTAATATGTAAAAATAAGGTAGTTTAAGACTTTGGAACTACTTTTAATTCCAAAGTCGAATTTGCATATAACTTTAATTTAAAAGCAGCCAGCAAAGCAGGCCTGCCTTTAAAATGACACTGGGCACCTCAGCAGTGCACCTATGGGTGCACCACCTATGCTGTGGTCCCTAAACCTACATGCCCTACCATATACTAGGGACTTATAGGTAGGTTAACTTAGCCAATTATAATTAGCCTAATTTGCATATCCATTTTACACAGAGCACAGGTCCTGGGACTGGTTAGCAGTACCCAGGGCACCATCAGAGTCAGGAAAACACCAGCAAACAGTGGAAAATGGGGGCAAAAAGTTAGGGGGCCTCTGCAATCAGCCCTGTTTTCTCTCAATGGAGACAACAGGATACCGCTCCAGTCTCACTTCTCTGTCAGTTCTTTGGAGGCAATGATGCGCTACTCTCATGCGCCATACAATCAGGCAAGGTGTACTAAACGCCTTAACATCAGGGCTCACCAAAGCCACATATTGTTTTCTCTTTATGGCCCACACTGGATGCCTTACCTGCACCACTCAGATGGGCAGTGTGCTGGTTTTCTTGGTGATCTTCTGACATACCATAGTCTGTGACGCCATTTGATCAGGTCTTGCGCACCTTCCCCCCTTCAAGCGATTGCTAATTCTCAGTTTTCAAAAACAAACTCTGTGAAATAAAGCCTGCATTAATTTTGCTTTATTTCACCTAGGAGCACACAAACACGAAAATAAGCATCTCTAACCTCCAGCGGAGCCAAACTTTACTTAATACTCAAAACATAAAGCAGACACTCTTGCCACAACGCCTGTCCCATGTGTTCCTCTTATTTTTTGCAGCTGACAAGAATACACCATTTCCTTTACTCTTGGTCCTTCTCACGTACTCAATGCTCAACATACGGTAAGTTTATTTCCTCCACATTATCTTTCCAGATCTATGTCCACTGATTTATATTCTGTACACTTCACTCTGTTTATCTGACCTTTCCTTGTCTGCCCTCCTAGGTGAACTAGTCCTTCCCGTCCGCCAGTGTGGACACCACTTGCTGGTGAACCTGAGTGAGGGCAGCCTCTGACTACTCATCACTGTCATAGGTCCTCTATCCCTGGAATAATGGACTCGTCTTCCAGAAAAAGCTCCCAATTGCTGCTGGATTCCTGCGGCATCTCCACAAAGGTCCTTTTCATGGGCGAGCGCAAAGCGCTCCGTCCATTCTGTAATCTCTCTTTGGGCTTCAAACCACGGCCATGTCACGTCAGTCACTTACACTGGTTTGTGGGCTTGTCTTTTAAAATCCGCTTGCTTTGAATTGTGAAAGGCATGCATACGTCATGCCTTTGCCATTTACAGTAAACTACTAAAAACTTGCGAGGCTCGGTGTTTTCAGCCTTGTGTCCGGACTACTTTATCTGTTTATTTTCCACGCATCGTGATCGCGCTGCATTTTACATAGCGCGATCGCGCTGCGTTTTTTTTTCCTTTACAACGCTAATAGGTCTAACTCGAGCAAATGCGAGACCCGTTACATTGAAAATGCTTGTTAATACCTTCTCAACAAAATAACGTAGTTGGCCTGGTTCCCTTAGTAACAGAAACAGGGTGTGCAAAGCCTGTCTACAGTGGCAAACAGCCAGCAACAACTGTTTCTCATCAGCACAGTCATTTTTCCATTTGTCCATGTACTTGTTAGAACCTTTTTAATTAAAAGAAAATAATACTTGACTTAGAAGTGTTTACTAGTTAGCATGTCCAGGCTTCAGTGGACATGGCTAGGCCGAAGTCACTCTGCACTGACGTGTTTTGCAGTGACAGAGAACAAAATGTGCTTTTAAAATACATGAATGTGTTTCCTCTGTGCATCTTTTTTGGTATCCTTTCAATTCACAAAAATAAAACAGAATTAATGTCATGGTACTTTGTATCTGTCGAGCTGAAATGTATTAATTTGTGTTCCTCAAGAAGAAAACCATGTGCAGAATGTTCCTGTATTTATAGCAAATTCAGGGCTCTTTACTTGTGTCTGCAATAAGCAGTTGTAGTGCCAGTTTTATTTGTTGTAGAAATGGCATGTTATTTCTTCTATTTCCTATGCACACCTAATAATTATGCATGAAAGTAGGTGCTCATTAAAGTTTCTTAACTGATGCGTCAGATTTAAAAAAAAAAAAAATATTGGGTTCATACAGAAGTTACTTCATTTGTACAGCACTATAATGTCAGAACTCATCATGTTGAGAGTGCTGTTTTCACTTCCTGAAACCTATAAAATGTGCACTTTTGGGAGACTTGCCAGACTTTTCTTGACGTCTGAACTGTGCAGACTCTACGTTAGTCTGACTATTGATTTACACATACATCTGTTTTGCCTTTCTAACTAAGAGGTCTCTATGATATGTCATTCTGCTTACTTGTTGATTTACATTTAGACTTTTCCTAAATTCTGAACTGAGTAGATTTATGGTAGTCTTTTGCTGAATTATTATTTGGTTCTGGCTACTGATTTGCTTGATTCCTCTTGCATTTGCAATATTTGATCCATTACTCATGCTGATTTGAATCCAATTAACTAACTACCTTTCTGCCTTCTGTAACAATTCTTAAATTTGAATAAACCGTCATGATTATGACTTGGAGTTTTGTGGTTTTCTTTAATTGCGCAGGGCCACCATCAACAGAGACTCACAAGGCCCTGGTCCTGCGTCTTAATCCTTTTAATGCCTTAAAAGTGTAGACATACTGCAGTTAGAAATGTAAATAGCTTTTAAAAGCAGTTTATTAAAGAACTCCCAAATCATAGGAGAGCTTGACATTAGTAGGTTTAGTTTTGGGTCAGGACCCCAAACCCCCGTCATAGGACAGTATTGAAACAATGAAACACTGATCCGGTAAGCAAACACATTACTCCCTTAAATACATACAGCCACCTATATGGTGTCATCATCTTTAACACATTCTTTCCTATGGGAGATAAAGGCAACATTGTTGCGGTCCATCATAACAATATATGACCTACAAACTAATCCCATCATCATCTCCACTTGTGAAAAACTCATCCATAGACACAGGATAAAAAAAAGATTAAAAAATTTAGTTTATTTCCTTCAACAGCAAAAACCACCATCACTCATAAGAAAGTTAGTTCATTTGTATTCCCTATGATTTGCAATTTTAATCAAAAACCTTGTTCAGCAAAAACAATGATGAGTAATGGTGGTTTTTGATTAGATTAGTTCATGGTATTTTAAAGTTGATTGAATTGAATTCTTATGAAGGTCTTTTGCTCAATATACTTAACTAGGATACTCTATGCGATCCAAAAGATTAATCGACCTATACGCGTACCCTTGTAAGTTTACTTACGAAGGACAAGGCGCGCTATCAGTTTTTGGTAGCAGCTTGATGGTTAGTTTCCTTAAGGAACTAGTTAAGTGGTGAGTAACGGTTACGGTGGTAGTTTAAAATTGAATATAGTTGTTTTAATCTTATGAGGTTTGAATTTAGTTTTTCTGAACTGACAATGGTAGCAAAGATGATGTTCCCTTAAGCCCAGAAATGACTTTCCCAGATCCTGGATCCTGTGAATAAGGATGGGTATGTTCCCAGCGTATTTGAGATAGTATGGGAGTGGTAGAATCGTGCTTGCCTAAGCTTAAGCAGATCGCAGGTGAGTTGTGATGTATGTGAGGTAAACAGTAGGGAGTTTGCGACTCCAGTTTAGAGTTAGGAGTGTGCGTACTCCAAAGGGTATGAGAGTAGGGAAGTCGTCGTACTTCACATGTGTAGCGCTTGGTTCTCAAAAAATTGTCCACATGGTTGGGTTGTTGGTGATGTACGGACCCTGCGTGGTCTAAGACTCCGGAGTATAGTGACAAGTGTAGGAGACACTTGGGTATATGTTGTGATCTGTCTGGTTTAGTAGGTTGATCAGGCGTGGTCAACAAGTCTGAATGAATGTATGTTGAGTAAAAAAAGCTTTGACTGAAATTTGGTGAGTCCTATGTGCACCAGGACAGACCCAAAGGCCAGTTGAAAGTAAGGTTTGCGGGTCAAATTTTACTTGCGGACGTGGGGGACTGAGAAAGAGGAATAGCTAAGGTCCCAGAGTGCGCCTTTTAGTGAAAATCTGTAAGGTCCCTGAAGCGATTGTGTCCCTTCCTGTAGTAAACCAGCGGATTTGTTTTAGCTATTATTTGATGGACACGCTCGCAATATATTTACATTAGTTGAATGAATTTGAGCAGAGGGAGGCGAAGCCGCAAGACTTTGTCAGCCGCTGTGTGTTAGTGTGACGTCAGTGTGTGCCGTGCTGGGATAGGTCAGCTACTGAGAAGAGCCGCGACCGGATTGGCAGCTGTCCGTGAGAGGCAATCGGGTGAGCAAATGGGTGAAAGGAATCTTGGGAGTGAAAGTCATTTCATTTATTGAATTGAAGTACATAACACAGGCAACAATTAAGTTTTTCAAGGCATTTAGGAGTGTGATGAAGGGTGAATCATACATTAAGACTTCAGTAGGGGAACCAACCCCCCCGGAGGATAGTCCAGCACATCTTGTAATGACAGAAGAGGGCATAGCTTCTTGTCTTTGGCTAAAGCAATGGAGCGCATTGACTAAGAATCAAGGAACCCTAGCATTTCCAGAGCATGGAACATTTAATTTAAGGGTTCTGGATCAATTACGATTATCATTGTATGACATGAGACCATTACCAAGACCAGCACAGTTTGAAACTTTAGCAGTTTGGGAGCTAGTGGCCAGACAGCAGCCTGAGCTGAAAACTAATAGAAGGATAAAGGAGATAGAGAAGTCATTAGCCGAAGCTAGGTTGGATTGGGAACAAAAGAGATGGCGAATGGCAACCATGAAGGAGATTAAGAAGTTCCCTGCAATCACAGGAGGTGACGACTCAGATAAGGGAGAGGATGACAAGGAAAGGGGGAGCAAGGAAAGAAAGAAAGAGAAAAAGTCTTATGTTTGAGATGACGATTCTGATGTTGAGGATTACATTACGCAGTTACTGAGGGATAGACCTCCACCTATGACGACTTATGCAGGGGGTCCAGGGAATATTGCTACAGCCCCTCCTGCTACTCCTGGGACATCCCAGTGAGTCACAGGTGCTGTACAAACAGAAGGAGGACAGATAACAGGGGTAGTGCAGAGTACACCAGTTGCAGGAACGAGAGTGGAAGCTCAAGTGCAGGTGCCTACACCTTCTGCATCAGGAATTTACCCAAATGTACCAATTCTTGAGACTGTTTCAAATATTGTGGTGCTGAGGGAGCAGGTGCATCCACAACCAAAGCTAGTTCAGACCGACTTGACTCAAATGTTACTACCATCAGCACAGACACAGAATATCCCAAGGCCTAATCAGTTAACGGGGACATCAGTGGATCTCGCACTAGTTATGAATCAGGCAATGGGAGTACCACTTACACAAAGTGTAGGTTCCAGTGTAGCACCAGATGCAATATCGCTACCGATTACTGTGGGTCCAGCTGTACCCTTATATGCTCAGAAGAAAATAGAAACAGGAGGACAGGCAGAGATATCACAGAGTTTGGTGAGACGAGGAACGGGAGACTTAGTACAGTCAACAACATAATCAAGAACTTGTCAGGGTGAGCTTAAATCTCCTGTAGGATTTAGTCCTCTCGTGGCACTACCAGATGCAAATCAGACTATGAGACTTTTGACACCACAAGCTGTAGGGACAGGGATGCAACAGCTGCCGGAGACTAATGCGAGTAACATTTCATTACAAGGGTTAACAGCACAGCAGTTAACTAGTTGGCTAGATAGCTTAAATTCTTCACAAGGTGCCTCAAAAGGGGAAGAGCAACTGAATCGAGTAGGACTAAATATCGAGGCAAATGAATTAGTTGAGGGAACAATGGGATTGAATAGGTTAGAATCCTATACTGAAGAAGAGCTAAGACATTTGTGTCCGAGGATTACAAAGGAGGTTGGGAAAATACATCAGAAACTAGCGGAAATAGCGGAGAAGCATGGCATTGATCTTAAGACAACAAAACATTTGAGACAAAGCTACAGATTAGATTTTGAGGCAATAGATTTCGAACACATGAGATCGGCAGGAATGAAGGCACATCTAAGAGACTTACTGCAGAGTGCGCAAATTTGGGGAGCACTAGAGAAGTGGGAAGGCAGATGGGTGAAAAGGAAAGATAAACAGAAACGAGACTCAGAAGGGGAAACAGAAGGAGTAGAGAAAGGAGAAGCGGTCAAAATGTTAACAATGAGGGAAATTCCAGGAGGGCAATTTGTTCCATGGCATCGAAGTGATATATTGTCCTCCTTTACCAATGATTATCATAAATTGAGAGAGAAACCAGTTGAATAACAGACATAGAGGTTTGTGAAACTTTCCAAATGTCTGTGGGAGGACTTGAACACCTAGTTCGAGATAGTAGTGCCAGCTGACTCATGGGTCGAATGTAAAAGAGCAGTAGACTGGCCAACAAGTGAACCTGAGAGGCATAAGATTACAGGCGCACCGTCACCTGAGGTTATGAAAAATTATTATAAGGTGATTGAATTTCTCAAAACCAGGATTTCCCTGAAAAACATTGATTGCCAGAGGATTGACAGGGCAGTTCAGGAAACCAAAGAGTCAATACATACCTATCATGAAAGATTATTAAAAGCGCTTAAGGAATACAGTGGTAAAGAAGCAGTCAAACCAAAAGACATGTTGCATTTCGTGTTCAGATTTGTTGAAGGGTTGAGACCTGAAGTAGGGCAGATGATTAAGAATCATTTGATTTGTTGGCAGGCAAAATTGATTGATGAGTTATTGCAGTATGCTAAATATTGCAGCAATGAGATTGAACTGAAGCAAAAGAAATTGAAGGAAAAGGCAATGGTGATGCAGATTAAGGCAGCACAATCAGGAGTGCAAGGAGCTTTAGTGCTGCTGATGCCGCCGCAACAAAGATTTATTGCGTTTCAGCCACAAGTGAAGGGTAGAGGACGTGGTATGGATGTGATGCGTGGTCCGGAATCAAATACGGTGGTTGTTCAGAATGACATGCAGGGTATGAAAAGGATGTTGCCATGTCACCTGTGCGGAAACGTGGGACACTGGAAGCGGGAATGCCCATTGATGGTACAGGAAGGAATAATTCAGCAAGGTGATGTCAGTCCAGTCCAGACAGTGAGAGTCCCCAGAATGAGGGGCCAAGTTACAAATGTTCAAACCCTAGGTCAAAACGTTTTGCCTATACAACAGATGCAGGTACCTCAAGCACATTTTACTTCCTTAACACCGGTACAGCAGCAGATTCCTATGGTGCCTAGACCGCAAATGCATATGCCCCAATGGACCAGCAACAGGTTATGCTTACTCAACAGGTCAATGGTTAGAGATCAGACAACAGTAACAATACAGTACACCAATTCCCATTTCACAGTGAGGATGAAATAAACAATGAATGGATGAGTGACAGTTCGGATGAAGGAGCCTGCATACTTGCTGCATCTCTAGAGGTAGATCAGAGAGGGCCATTAGTGAAGGGAAACGTAATGGGACATAAGGTGTCATTCTTGGTCGACACTGGAGCTACACATTCTACAGTAAGGAGTGTAGAAGTACCAGATTTACCTCTTTCTGGAAGAACAGTGCAGGTTGTGGGAGTGGAGAATAGGCAATTAACAAATCTTATCACAGAGCCAGTACAAATTGAAATTGGAAATTATACAGGACTGCATAGATTTGTGGTGTGTGACTCAAGTCCCGTATCCTTGTTAGGTAGAGATTTATTGCGCAAGACCAAATGCTCCATAAATTGTACAGATGCAGGAATAGAAGTTCAGACAAATAGTGACAATGAGGAAGAGCAGGCATCAGCTATGGTTCTTAATGACGCATTTGAAGAATACCCTTTGATTGAAATTTTTCCAATGTTCACGTTGAAGGAATTGCACGCAGATTTACAGAGAACAGTGAAGGAGAAAGTCTGGGATTTGACGGGAAAGGAAGTAGGTTTGATTAAGGGGGTGGAACCAAAAAAAATCACTTTGAAGCCAAATGTTGAGTTCCCAGAACTTCCACAGTATAACATGCCCCAGGATGTGTGGATGAAGGTGGCACAAATAATTGGGGAGTTCCTGAAGCAGGGTGTTTTGAAAGGAGTGTTGAGCAGTCCATGTAATTCACCGATAATGGGATTGAAAAAGCCCTGTGGGAAAGTGCAAATTGTGCACGATTTGCGAAAAGTGAATGACATGGTGGTTAAGTGTTGCCCAATTGTGCCCAATCCAGCAGTGATACTGTTTCAGATTCCATGCGAGGCAGAATGGTTCACAGTAGTCGATCTGTCACAAGCTTTCTTTTCAGTACCACTTCATGAGGATAGTCAGTTTCTTTTCAGTTTCAAATTCGTAGATAAAGTCTACAGCTGGTGTAGGCTTCCACAAGGGTATACAGAATCACCGTCCTTGTTTAACCAGATTTTGAAAAAGAATTTGGAGTCATTGGAATTAGCTTGCCGATCGACCCTTGTACAGTACATTGATGACTTATTGATTGCGTCCAGAACGAGGGAAGAGTGTAAACATGATTCAATCGTCCTACTTAATCATTTAGGAGCCTTTGGTCACAAAGTCTCGCCTGCAAAACTGCAATACTGTCAGAAGTCTGTCAAATACTTGGGTCATCAGATTGAGAAAGGGTTGAGGAGAATGTCCCGAGAGGATTAAAATGATACTGCAGAGAAATCAACCGACTTCCCAGAAAGATGTGCGCATGTTTTTGGGACTGGTAGGATAATGTAGACAGTGGATTCCACATTTTGCTGAGATTGCCAAGCCTTTGCAACAGTTGACTCATAAAGGAGTTACAGATCCCATTAGTCTAGATGAAGATCAGATAAGGGCTTTCACTGAATTGAGAGAGAGTTTGTGCAGAGCTCCAGCGTTGGGAATTCCTGATTACACAAAGCCTTTCACATTGTTTTGTCATGAACGCGATGCTTGTTCTTTGTCTGTCTTGAGACAGGTCCATGGAGGTGCTTATCGCCCAGTAGCCTATTTTTTAGCTACCTTGGACACACTTGCAGCAGCTTTACCAGGTTGTCTGCGAGCAGTAGCTGCAGTTGGTCAAAGTCTTTCCCAATGTGAAGGGGTAATCATGGGATACCCAGTGACGGTAATGGTACCACATTCAGTTGAAATTTTGCTAACAAGAACAAAAAACCAACATTTGACGGGGGCACGACTGACAAGGTATGAGACAAGCATATTGGGAGCTCCAAATGTCACTTTGAAAAGATGTACAGTGTTGACTCCAGCAACATTACTGCCAAGCAATACTGTTGAAGTTGAAAAAGAGGAAGACATAGAGCATGACTGTCTTGAAGTTACAGAGCTCTGTACAAAACCTAGACCTGATCGATTGGAAGAAAATGATCAAATTGTTTTTGTTGATGGTTCATGCCTTAGAGATGGGACAGGCACACTGAGAGCAGGATATGCTGTGTGTACAATTACAGGAACACTAGAAGCATCTTGGCTTCCTGATGTATATTCAGCACAAGTGGCAGAGTTGGTAGCTCTCACTAGAGCATGTTATATTTCTACCCGGCTGCGAGTGACAATATACACAGATAGCCAATATGGATTTGGAATTGTTCATGATTTTGGTCAACTGTGGTCACAAAGAGGGTTCATGACCTCCAGTGGAACCCCAGTACAAAATGGTGACAAGATAAAAGAGTTAGTGTATGCAATACAGTTACCTGAAGAAATTGCCGTGGTAAAATTCAGTGCACACCAGAAAACACCAGACTACATATCCTTGGGAAATGAGTATGCGGATCAGGTAGCAAGATTTTGCGCCCTGAACTGTATATTGTTCAAGGATAAGTGGGAATTAATGCAAAAAGAAGAGACCAGTTGTGCAAATTTTGCTTTAAAAGTAATTGACACTCTAGAGGAATTGAAAACATTACAAGAAAATGCAGAAAAAGGAAAGAGAAAAAGATGTGGCTCAAGTTGAAATGTGTACAAAGACCAGATGAGATCTGGGTATCTGAGGAGGGCCAGATGGTGTTACCGAATTGTCTGTTATCCCAGATGGCTCGGTACTACCATAGGCAGGCACACATTGGAAGGGATGCCATGATTAGATTGTTCAAGGTTGATTGGTTCAATGCGAAATTTAGACAAGCAGCTGAGGCAGTGTGTCATAGATGTGTAATATGTCAGCAATTGAACGTGGGAAAAGGGACAGTGGTAAATCTGAGCCACATTGGAAGAGCAGGAGGACCATTCAGCAGAATGCAATTGGATTTCATTGAAATGCCTGCATGTGGCAGATTAAAGTACGTGTTGGTGATCGTATGTGTGTTTAGTCATTGGATTGAAGGATACCCCAAATATAGACATGATAGTCTCACAGTTGCAAAGCTATTGCTTAGAGAGCTAATACCATGGTTCGGATTCCTGATCTCTTTAGAATCAGACAGGGGGACGCACTTCAATAACAAGGTGATCAAACTATTATGTGCAGCACTAAACATTGAACAGAAGCTACATTGCAGCTATCGTCCAGAAGCATCAGGACTGGTAGAACAAATGAATGGTACCCTGAAGTCAAGAATTGCCAAAATGTGCGCAGCCACAAATTTGAAATGGCCAGATGCATTACTTTTAGTGTTAATGTCAATGAGAAATGTACCTGACAGGAAGACAGGACTGTCCCCACACAAGATTCTTATGGGGAGGGCAATGAGACTGACAGCAATGCCAGCAAACGCTCTTGTCAATATAACAGATGATATAGTGTTGGACTACTGCAAGGGTCTAGCTGATGTGGTTAGATCTTTTTCTCAGCAGGTACAAGCCGTTACCCTACCACCTATCCATGACCCAAGTCACAACTTGAGAGCCAGAGATTGGGTCGTGATCAAAAAGCATGTGCGAAAAACCTGCCTTGAGCCACATTGGAGAGGTCCATATCAGGTGGTATTGACAACGACTACAGCTGTAAAGTGTGCAGGGTTGCCTAATTGGATACATGCAAGTCATACGAAAAAGGTGGTGAGTTCCCAGGATCGTGAAGAAGTGTTGCTGAGAACACCGGCAACAGCGAAGCGAGTAATTCTGCCTGAACCAGAACAAGTTGAGTCGGAGGTGGACCCAGAACTAACGGAAGAAGGATTAATGACCCCAGTCAGAGACAAGGGTGTGGAAAATCAAGAAGCAGAACGTGCAGACAATGCAGAAATTACGTTAAAAGATCCATGCACAGGAAAAGTACTAACGCAAACTAATAGGACCGAAAAGCAAGGAGACTCAGTGCCAGAGCCTGAGGGGGGAAAGAGTTGAGGCAGGTCAAAGCAAAGGTGACCTGACTCCTCCTGAACCCGTTGCAGGTCCATCAAGAGAAGGCACACCAGACAAGGTGAAGGAGAAAAGTCCTATCTTGAAGAGATTGCTGACAGAAGGTATAAAAAAAGTGGATAATTGGCCTGAATCTCAAATAGGCAAGAAGAAAGACTTGGTGATAAATGAAACAATAGAGGAAGAACAAGACACCACAAAGAAAGATGAACTGAGTGATGGGGAACTAACAGGGGAAAGGAGGTTGAATAGAAAGAGAGTGGCAAGTCGAACATACCCAGGACCAGAGTGGGCATACGCCACTACAAGTGATTGGCAAAAAGAGTTTATGTCCTTTTGTTTTGACAGAGAAGTTCCCAAAAATATTTTGACGCAACCTGAAAGAAAGAAAAAGTAGACTGTTTTGTTAAATAAAGAGAGAAGATCGAAATTGCTTACCGGAAAAGACATTTGATAGCCTGATATGACACCTAAACCCTGGAATTGACCAGCTGCTAACCGATTTTGACATAGGAAGAAGGAGTCTTGTTGTGTGAAGTTGAGAGTGTGAAGAAAGATTTTTTAAATATTTTTTTGAATTTTCTTTTTGATTTTGTGTTGCATATTAATTAGGAGTTGGAAACTCTGCTTTCTGATTCTTAACAGATCATGACTAATTTAAATGATAACGAGAGACATATTAGGTATTGTAGATATTTGAGTGTAGGTATGGCGATTATGTGTGGAATATTATTTGTAATAATGATTGTGGGTATATCAATTCATGAGATAAAAGAAATGAGAGATACATCTGTGCATGAATTACTACACTAACAGCTATAGAAAGATTTAAATTAGAGGAGCAATATTTGCATGATTACACTAACGCAAGGGGAGAATTGTCTTCTAACGTCTTTTATCGTCTATTGAATATGTGGAAACAATGGATGCCAAAGATTGTCTTGTGTGTACGCAAATACCTTCATCTGTAGAAGAAGGGGTTACTTATCATAGTTTACCTTTGACCTATGGTATAACTTGTAGTCTGTTTCTAACGCGTTTCTATAATCAGGAATAAATTCAATACTTTTATTCTAATTATGATTTTGTATTTTCCTTCGTTCCTATAATTAGATATTTGAGTAAGATAGCTAAGGATCACAATATAGTATTAGTTAGGGGATTCTTTGAACCTACATTAACATTTGGCACGGCTTATGCGCATCGTAACAATTTGACTTGCTTATTGACTCCCGTGGAAAAGAGCTTCATAGGGCATACTGATGATAGAAGAAAAGCATTAAAAGAGAAATTAGAAAAAGGATTAGAGAAAAGGACGTACAAAAATGATTATGCTTATGCTGCTATTAAAACACAGGGAAGGTTAGCTTTAGACGCTTTACATGTAGGAAAGGTTTGTATATATAGGCCAAAATCATGCACTGACACTTTATTTGTGGGAACAAGTAAATGTCGGCATGTGTTCTTGTTTCAGAGTAAATGGACGTTCATGTTGAATAGTGCTGACCCTGTGATTCCTGGGATTTATTACATTTATGGACTCAATGCTTATTACCGTCTCCCTAAGCGATGGTATGGGACATGTTATTTGGGAATAGTATTCCCTAAGATCTATCAAATAGATGATTTGAAGAAAATACCAAAAATTAATGAATTACACTGGATAAGACAGAAAAGAGAAACAGCCTCTGCAATAGTAGGGTATATTTTTGGAGCAGTAATTCCTTCAGTGGGAGTTATATTAAATGCAAACAAGATTTGAAAGTTGTCAACTATAGTAGATAATATGCTAACTAACTTTACAGGACATATATTATTACTAAACACTGAATTAGCCGTGGATAGAGCTATGACGCTTCAAAAAAGGCTTGCTTTAGACATAATTTTGGAGAAAGACGGAGGAGTCTGCAAAATGATTAATGAGAAACATTGTTGCTCTTATATCCCTGCAAATGAGAAAGAAGTAAAATAACTGCTTACTAACTTAACTAATGCAAGTAAGGTTTTAAAGGAGTTGAAGGAACCAGGAGTTTGGGAAAAAGTGGGAAAAGGATTTGCAACACTAAGAAATTGGTTCAGTCAAATTTCGGGTGGGATATTGTGGAAAATCGTTCAAGGAATATTAATTGTGATCTCTATTATATTAGGATTTTGGGGGGCATGCAAATTGTGGCACAAAATTCAGTAAAAAATTCTGAGAATAAACAGAGGAGGGAAGAACAGCCCAGAAGAAGAATCTATAGGGAAGACAGAAACAGAAGAAATCAAAATGTAACCGAAAGTAACTTGTAATGATTGACGAGAAGGGTGTGATGACATATTTAGTCATCAGAGGAGGGACAGTTGCAGCATATATGCTAATATGAGAATATGCTAATGATTTGCATATACATACTAATGAGAAAACAATATTAATAAATGGGAATAACGTGAAATGTGCCCATGGGGAGTGGTCACCATCTGTGTTAATAGTACTAAATAATGTGAAATGTTTTAAAGTTTTGTATTAATATATCATAATTAACGATATAATCTATGTTTTGTAATGCCATATGTTCTTAGCTTAGCCAAAGGCCTAGTCAGCGCTGGGCCTTGCCTCCTTAAACATGGTGACGCGATGAGCTGCCGCAGACTGGCACTCGAGAAAAGACCTTGAACTGTACAGAGTTCAACTATGAGCTCTGCTAGAGGAAATCTGCAAACTCACCAGTGGACAGGAGACGATCAGAACAAATTGATACAATTATGTGTAGAGTAGGCTAAATGTACTTTCCCAGCACATGAACAATGGAGCTACAGACTAAGAGCTGGGAGCAACAATTTTGTTACCTGAAGAGCCGGATGATGTCCTCATCAATTAAAGGACCAATCATGTTAATGGAACTTGATTCTCAAAATAACGTAGACGAGGGGTAAACAAAAATCATAGGTTAGAGTCATAACCCAGGTAAGGTTGACCAATGGGCAAATTGTGGGACAAACTGAGAGACCCTAATAAAAAGTCATGACATGAGAGGAAAAATCAGAACGGAGAGGCGAAAGTTGATGTTGTCAGGAGACGCTCTCCGAAGTGCTGAAACTTGGGCTTGCTTCTGTGAGCCTGAGCCTTGCTGACTGACTGATGACTTGGAGACGAAGCCTGACTCGTTGCTGATCTATCTTGGATAGGTAGCTATAATCTGACTGACTAATGAATGCTTTTTCTTTCTAGATACCAACTGCGCTGTTTAAAATATTTTTCTCTTCTAGTTAGAGTTTTCCAAATTATTGGTTTTTCCTAAATTGTTTTCACATGAAGACCCACATGCTGATGCTGATTTGAACTAGGTAGGCTGAAGAGGGTGACAGAGGGTGACTTTGACAAAGACTGGTTGACTTATATTGCTGAATTATTCAATGTTCATGAATTGCTATGCTTTGTTTAACATTGGATGCATATCAATAAAGTGCTGAGAATCTTTTGTTCACGATGCTAATAAAGTTTGGAAATCATTGTTTTTGCTGAACAAGGTTTTTCATTAGAATTGTAACTCACAGGGAATAAAAACAAACAAACTTTCTTATGAGTGATGGTGGTTTTTGATTAGATTAGTTCATGGTATTTTAAAGTTGATTGGATTGAATTCTTATGAAGGTCTTTCGCTCACTATATTTAACTAGGATACTCTATGTGATCCAAAAGATTAATCGACCTATACGCGTCCCCTTGTAAGTTTACTTACTAAGGATAAGGCGCTCTATCAATACCATACATTCAGTTTCTACACAATGTGAAGTTGCTGGTTGATCTGCCCTTCCCGTTCAATGATTGATAAAAATCTGAAAGGCAGCCACTAATGAAACAGATTACAACAAGAAAATCACTAAAGAGCTATGGGCCATGAAATGATGAGGGTGGTCAACAAACGGAAAGGCCTCAGAGATTAGGAATTAATAGGTATAAAAAAATTACGAGATGCGAGACCAGTGCACTGCCATCATTTACCAATCTGTGTCAAAAGAATGAGATCAGGTCGCAGCCGCGCCTCAAAATATGTTTTTTTCTGATGTATAGTTGGGTACAGGTGCCTTCAGTCAGGTACAGGGAAGTAGTAGTAGAAGTAGTAGTGGTAATATAATTTCTTTATTTGGCTTAAAGCTTTAAAAGTGCAAGACACAACAGTACAATAAATCAGAAAACTTATCTATTACATAATACCTTCCCATACAATATTCTTGGTTCATTCCAATTCCAAGCAGTTTACAATAAAATAAAAAATTCTAACTGGTTGTGCAGCTCCAAGTTCCTGGAAATATTTTAGTGGATCTTACATGCAGGTACAAGCCTATGGCTGGGTTCCCAGTCCTTGTATATTCAGTTTACTGTTGATTAGTATTTTGGGAGAAAAAAAAACAGCTGAACATTACCCAACATACTGGCATTTTAATAGCAAAATTAGCCACAACATCTTACCTCATGCCTGCAACCACTATCTTTTGGCATTAAATTTTTGGCTTGAGTTTTAGCTATATGTGGGCTTTCTAAAGCTTACTGGTGGACTGTTTTAGTCCAACATGCTTCTGGAACGATAACCTCCATTAGCACTGGCACATGCCTAGTATATTAATCAACTGACTGTATTTTGGCAGAATCTAGCAAATCACATATTAAAATGGAAAAATTGACACAGAGGATTTAAGAACTATTTCATTGCTTTCGAGGAAAAACGTTTAGTATGGAGAGAATGAAGGCATTACTGTTCGGACTTCTGGGCACATATGAGCAGGAATTCTTTGACAATCTACCTGAAGTGGAACCACCAAATGGACAATGTGAACTTTGGGAGGAATATACTGAAGCAGTCAAGCAAATGGAGAAACAGCACACCGAGGAATCAAGTATCATGGTTGAGAGGCACACTTTTTTTTAATGAGAAAACAAGGCAATAGTGAAAGCATTGAAGAGTACATCACAGCTTTGCGTATATTAGCTTCTACAAGTTGATTGCGAGTTATATTGACACTTACAAATCGGGGCAAATCTGGCTTTCGACATTTTACTGTGAGGGACCCTCCTAGTTAGGAGCTCCCCCAAAGTAAACTCAAGGAAAAATTGACTGCACTTGTGACCACCGGTGCCACCTTGTTAAGGAAAGGCTGCTGTGGTGCAGCAACAGTAGGAGTCCCCGGGCTGGTTACACGTGATCATGTGGGCACACGCGTGTGCACCCATGTAAGGGCTGTGCGGGGAGGGTCCCTGGTGTGCGCAGCCCACAAACTGCCCTTAGGGAGCCAGGCGCAGAAGGAACTATGCACAGTGGGTGGTGACCTGGAGTAGGCCTCATGAGATGGGTGTACACAGATGAGAGATAGCCTGTGTGCTTACTGTCTTTTCACTGTAGGGACACTCCATTCAATGTCAATGGGAAAGAGGGGCCTCTCAGCATAATTCAGGACCACGAGGGCCCACAGAGACCAGAGTCACAGCAATGTACACTGTAACCTGTATGAAAAGAATTATGCAGTAGGTTACAAAAGAATAGTTGTACAACCTATGGGCCATCCAGGAATGTCATCTTTTGCTGGCTCAGCTCAGGATTAGGGTCAATAACTGCTCTATCGAGCTGCCTGAGCAGGGCCTTGCATCAATCAGCCAGCTGTCAGCCCCTGCCAGGAAATGGGCAGAGAAGCCCTAAAAGGAATGTCAGGGAGGAGGGGATGAGTTTCCGAGCACATGGCCCAAGCTCCTGGACAACACCATTTTGACCTATCCCAGAAGACTTACCCCAAATAAATAAAGATTCCATGTGTCTGTGAGCGTAAACCCATAATACCATTGTATTTTGTGCAGGAAGGAGGGGACAGCGGCAAGGAAGTGATTTGGCAAGTCTGGATTGGCCAGAGGTGCAGATCTGTTGGACACTTCCTTCCCCATTCAAAAGGTCCTGCACAGTAGACCGCTCTCTGCCTCTTGGCAGTGATTCACTGCTGGACACAGACTGCAAACGGGTGTCATGGACAACTGGAAAGAAGAACCCTGTGATTGCCCCCGGGACAGGGACTCTGCCCTTGAAGAACTTCAGGCCCAGCGAGGCGCAGGCCAGGGCAAGGTAAGCTGGTCCCCTTACTCCCCCTGAGGCCTACTTGGGGGAAGACTGCGATGGCGCAAGGAGATCGCACTGCCCAGAAGGAAAGGCTGGTGTAGGGAGTCAGTGAGACTGGGTTTCTATAATCTGGGGGCCTTATAGACCAGGAGGCCTAAGGAGAGTGCTCCTGGTGGCAAGGTCTCGTCACTAGGAGCGAAATGACACCAGAACTATCCAAATCGGCCATTGGGGGCCCGAGATATCCAAAGGAGAAGGCCTGCGTCCTTTGACCTACTACTGTATGAGCAGCGAAGAGCGTGGGGCTCCACCACGGCTCCAGTCGATGCCCCAGGGGTGGGCCAGGGCCCGGGGGCTGCCCCAAAAAGAGGTAAAGCGGGGGCCACCGTCATGATCCCCGTGAAGACATACTTAGCCCCGGACTACATCCCAGTGCCCCACTGAGGAGTAAGACGGTGAGTGCCGTCGCGCTTCCTGTGAAAATGGTGGAAGGTGCCCTAGACCCCATCCCGGGACCCCGCTAAGAAGAGAAGTCGGGGATGCCGTTCTATCCCCTGTGAAGATGGCCGCTGGCTGAGGGAGAGCCAGTGGCAGAAGACTAAGCCAGGGAGGGCCGTTGCGCTCCCCGTAAAGGTGTCACCAGGGCCCCGGACCCCATCCCCGGGCCCCACCAGAAGACCAAGTCGAGGGAGTGCCGTCGTACCCCTGTGAATATGACAAGAGGGGTCCCACAAAGAGGTCTAGGGCGGGGAGCACTGTTGTGCTCCCCGGAGTGGCGAGGGGGGGCCCCGGACGCCATCCCTGGGCCAAGTTGCAGCAGGAGAGGAGGAGGGGAGTGCTGTTGCATTCCCTATGCAGCCCCGATGTCTGCGGCAGCAGCATGCATCTGCTAGCAGGAGCAGGAAGACACCAGAGGAAAGGCCAGGTCCTGCGGCATCACCTGGAGGTGCTCGCTGTGCAGGAAGCCGGCGGCAGCGGCCAGGGGTGGGCTCCCTAAGCTGCTCCCCAACGCCACTCATCTGACGGGGGTGTCCGGTTGGGACAACCATGAGGGTAGATGGGTGTGGGCTCCCTGCGCTGCCCTCCACCAAGGAGGCAGCATGACGGGGGTGTCCGGGTGGGACCGGACACCTCCCCCAAATATGAGGGCAGCCGGGGGTAGGCTCCCTGTGCTGCCCTCCAACAATCCCAGAATGCATGGGGGTGGCTGGTAGGACCAGACAAAAGCCAAGAGTAACGCAGCGGCCCAAGACCGCATGAAATGAAGCAGAGCGGCTCTCCCTGGCACAGCAGGAGAGCCGCTCATTAAATATGCATAAATACCATAAGCCCTTGCGAGGCCCAAGACTTCCTGAATACTGTGCTCCGCTTGTGGTGGCCCAAGGAAGATGGGGTCACCACCAACCAAGTGCCCATGGCCAGGGGGAGCTGCAGGATCAGTGCAGCATCCCCCCAACATAACATTTATGTCCCCACCCTAGGTTGGGTGGGACAAAGGAAATATAAACCCCCAAGGGTTACAACCAAACGTAAAGCACCAGCACCTTGGATCTTTTGTTCTTGGCTTGTGTAACTGCACCCTCTAGGGGTGTAGGATGGTATTACACCAGATTAATCAAGTCTATGATGTTACACTAGGGTAATTAAGAAGTAGTCTAACAGTAACCTGAAAGTAATCCAAAATTAATCTTTACTGGTTAAAGTGTTTAAACTTAAACATATTTCTATGTATTTCTTGTAATGCTGATTTGCATAATGAGGCTGAAACCACTCTCTTGTACAGTAGATGTGCTTATTTGTCAGATTTTGGTGCTTTCCCGCTACATTAGTCAAATGTTGCACTGGGATACCAGGTATTGTTTTGCCATGTGAGTTGTTGGTTTATATTTCTCGCAGGGGGAGACATGAGAGATTACACAATGTCATTGAAGGGTAAATCCATCAATTTGTGTATATCTGTAAATTGTTGCATAGTATTGAGTGTGTGTGTAATAAATGTACTTTTGCGTTATCAAAAGAAAAAGCACAGCCTGGACAATCAGTGATTGAGTGCCATGCTTGTGTGCTTGAGAATGGGGATTACTAGCCCACACCACAACCGTGGAGTAAGCCTTGGACTGCTCAGCAACGCTAGCCTATGAGAATCAAGCGGTACAATGGAGTGTTTGGTTCCCAGTGGTAGTCGTGTGAGGACCCATTACTTGTGCAGGCCACTCAACTAATGACCCACCTTCCAACACAAGGAAACAAACCTTGTGTTATAGGTGTGGTACAAAGTCACATTTGAGTAATAATCCAAATCACCCTGCTTCTGGTAAAAATGTCTCAAATGTTTGAAAATTGACCATTTTGCATCAGTTTGTAAAAGCACCAAACCTAATATTAGAGTAATGTCTGTAGAAGAGTTTGATAAGGAAATGTGTGCAAACATGGTCCTTATAGTTGAAACTAGCAAAACCAGATTCAAGAGGCTGAAGGGTGTGGTCCACACTGGTGGAGTTGAGCTCAACATCATGGCAGATTTAGGATTGCCTGTCACCAGTTTGGCTGAGGATATGTACATAAGTTATGAAAACATGGGTCATTGTCCAAAACAGATATTAACCCCTAAGCCTTTGGTGAATTTGACATCACTATGTTGGGTTATTTTGAAGGTCACTTTGAATTTAAGGGTCGGTCTATAAGAACAAAGATGGCAGGAATAGTGTAGAGTGGCAGGATTTGGGGAAGCTGGATATGTGGCTTAAACCAGGTGCAGAAGATCCTATTGTGCAAGGGGATCTGGCAATTTTGAATGTTCAGGAAAATAATGAATGACTGTTACATATTGACAAGATATTACAAAAACATGTAAAGCTATTTTCACCCACCACTGGTTTTGTCAAGGGATATGGATATAAAATAAAACTTGAAAGTAAAGCTGTTACGGTAAGTCATAAGGTACATCCCGTACCATTATCTATCAGAGAAGATCTTAAAACACTGTTAGATGAATTGTGCAGGAATGAGATAATTGAGCCCACTGACTCATCTAAAAGGGTTTCAGCTATTGTAATTGAGACAAATAAAACAGGAGACATCAGACTTTGTTTAGGGATCTCAGATCAGCACAAACTTGTTGTAGTTGATAACCATCCCTTATCAAAATTCAAAGACATGTTAGTAATCATTAGTGGATCATCTTTTATCATAATTGATCTTGAATCAGCATATCATCAGGTCAAGTTATATGAAGACTCAAAGGATCTCAGAACTTTTGTGAAGCCATTTGGGGCATTCAGATACTTGTGCATGACGTTCGGGCTAGCGTCTGTCATTAGTGCCTTCCAAAAACTGATGGACATCATATTTGGTCATGTACATGGAGTGCAAACATTTCAAGATGACAAAGGGGTAATCGTAGAAAATGTAAATGTATATTTTTGCAGACCAAGCTAGATTATGCAGGTCACACAGTATCCTCTGAAGGAATGTTAGACCTGACAGCCATAGGGTGGTCACCCCTAACTTTTTGCCTGCCTCCCTCCACTTTTTGGACACTGTTTTTGCTGGTTTTAAGACTCTGCGCACTTTACCACTGCTAACCAGTGCTAAAGTGCATATGCTCTCTCCATTAAAACATGGTGACATTAATTGGGTATGAACCAGTCTACTTGTAAGACCCCAGTAAAGTGCACTACATGTGCCCAGGGCCTGTAGATTAAATGCTACTAGTGGGCCTGCAGCACTGATTGTGCCACCCACATAAGTAGCCCCTTAACCATGCCTCAGCCTGCCATTGCAAGACCTGTGTGTGCAGTTTCACTGCCAATTCGACTTGGCATTTAAAAGTACTCGGCAAGCCTTAAACTCCCCTTTTTCTACTGATAAGTCACTCCTAAGGTAGGCCCTAGGTAACCCATAGGGCAGGGTGCTATGTAGGTAAAAGGCAGAAAATATACCTGTGTAGTTTATATATCCTGGTAATGTAGAACTCCTAAATTCATTTTACACTGCTGTGAGGCCTGCTCTTTTCATAGGCTAACATTAGGGCTACCCTCATATACTGTTTGAGTGGTAGATTCTGATCTGAAAGGAGTAACAAGGTCATATTTAGTATGGCCAGAATGGTAATACAAAATCCTGTTGACTGTTGAAGTTGGATTTACTATTACTATTTTAGAAATGTCACTTTTAGAAAGTGAGCATTTCTATGCACTAAAATCCTTCTGTGCCTTACAATCCACATCTGGCTAGGTTAGTTGACAGCTCCCTTGTGCATTTCACTCAGACAACTCCAAACACAGGATGCTCAGACACACCTGCACACATCTGCATACTGAATGGGTCTTCCTGCGCTGGGAGGGTGGAGGGCCTGACACTTACATTTGAAAGGACAGTGGCCTGCCCTCACACAATGGACTGCCAAACCCCCTACTGGCAGACAGGATGGAACTGAAAGGGGACCTGATGCACTTCTAAGTCACTCTTTGAAGTCGCCCCCACTTCACATTTGGGTATTTAAACATAGCCTCTGACCCTACCAACTCAGACACTTCTGGACAAGATGCCACTGGTGAGAAGACTGTGAACCAGAACCTGCAACCTGCCAAGAAGAACTGCCTGGCTGCCCAAAGGACTCACCTGACTGCTTCTCTGCAAAGGACTGCTGCCCTGCTGCCTTGCTGCCCAGTGGCTCTGCTGAGAAGTGCTCTCCAAGGGCTTGGATGAAGCTTGCCTTCTGTTCCTTGAAGTCTCATGGCCAAAAAAGAATTCATCCTGCAAAGAACGCCTTGTGCGGCGAAGATTCAACGCACAACTTGGCAGAAATGACCCACAGCATGCATCGCGGTGAGAAAATCACCGCAAGCTGAACCAGAATGACGCAGCCCGGCTCCCCGAGAGGAGATCGAAGCCGCGCCAGTGTTGCGACCGGAATTTCGATGCAAGGCCCACTGGATCTACGCATAGCCGAGCGGGAATGATGCAGTCGGACTTCCTGCGAGAAGAATCAATGCAGCGCTTGCCGTGCAACCGAAATTTCCCCACATCGCCCACCAGATCGATGCAGCTCCTGTGACTTCATCCGGCACGCCCAGGATTTCTCTGCATCGTCCCTGCAACCCAAAGAGGATCCAAGTCAGCGTGCAGGAAATCAACGCAAAGTCTTTCGTGGAAAATTATCGATGCATTGTCTGTGTGCGCCCGGAGATACCGAAGCACACCTTCCTGTTTTCTACGCATCTCCTCTGTGGTCCCTTGCGGAGAATTTGAATGCAAACCGGGTTCTTTGTGCTTGCAAGAGACACGTGTTGATTTTTAAAGACTAAAGACTCTTTTTTATAATTTTCTAAAGTGATATTTCAATGTGTAGTTATCAAATCTTGATCGTTTTGACCTTCATTTAACCAGATAAATATTATATATTTTTCTAAATACTGTGTGGTGTATTTTTGTGGTGCTATACTGTGTTATTGCATGATTTATTGCACAAATACTTTACACATTGCCTTCTAAGTTAAGCCTGACTGCTCAATGCCAAGCTACCAGAGGGTGGGCACACAATTTGGATTGTGTGCGACTTACCCTGACTAGAGTGAGCGTCCTTGCTTGGACAGGGGGTAACCTGACTGCCAACCAAAGCCCCATTTCTAACAAGGAATTTTACCAAAGCTTGACATTGTTAAAGCAATTTGTGACACACCTGTTCCAGTTAACAGAGACACAATGAGATCATTTCTTGTATTAAGCAAATATTATTCTCGCTTTGTTCATAAATATGCATTTCTGGTGGAACCACTTAGATCATTATTATGGAAAAAGCGAGATTTGCATGGGGTCAAGAACAACAAGAAGCTTTTGGTAAAGTAAAGAAGATGATAATGAATGTATCATCTCTAAAAAGCGTATGATCCTGATGTAGAAAATGTGATAACTGTTGATGCCAGTACGCTTGGTCTAGGTGCCATTTTCACACAAATATCGAAAGGCAAAGAAAAAACAGTAGCATTTCTTTCACGCATCTTGAAAGGCTCTGAGGTACACTATAGTACCACAAAGAGGGAAATATTTGCATGCGTCTGGTCTGTTGAAAAGTCAAAAACGTATTTGTGGGGTAAGAAATTCACGCTGGTAACTGATCATAAATAAATATTATATATGATGGATGGATCAGAATGTGGAAATTTAAGAGCATGCTCAAGTTTGATCAGACTAATGCAGAAATGTAATTTTCAAATTAAACATATTTTGGGCGGTTTAAACTTTAGGGCTGATTGCCTTTGAAGGTTACCAGTCTCAGAGGAGGAATGTGTTGTTGTATAATTAATGCTATTCTAATGGCTAAGAAGAAGGGTGGGATGGAAGCATTAAAGAAAGATGTAGTTTTGTAGACAGTAATGGGCCATGTAACTAAAGGATTCTAGACAGAGCGCAAAAACGTTTTCTCAAATCAGGGACCTAACTGCCCACAGAAGAAGGTTTGCTTAGAAGGAATGACTTGTTTATACCACCTACAAATCTCAAGATGAAACTAATTGTTTTAACCCATAAGAGTAACCCAGGTTCAACAGCCACAAAAGAAAACATTATTGAGAAAGTATTATTGGTGGCCAAGCATGGATCTGAAGTAGATTTCCATGTAGATAATTGTGTTGAATATTTCAAATCAAATAAACATCGAAAGTGTTTAAAAGAGGAGATACATATTGTGGAAATTCCAAATAGACCTTGGTCAAAATTGTCCATTGCCTTTGCTGGCCCATATGTTTGTCTGGATCATGTAAATGCGCTATATAATAGTTTTAACTGATTTCTACACTAAACGAGTATATTACAAATACGTTGATAAAATCACTACTGAGCTATAGTTTTTTTAGAAGGCAATATTGGAAAACAATTGATCTCGCAAAAAATGGCTTCATTCCTAGAACAAAGATGTACTAAACAACAAAAGAACTCCTCTGTACAGCCCTGCTTCTAGTGGTCTTGTGGAAAGAGTAAATAGGTTTATAAAAGAAGGGATACAAGTTTCTACTGTGTCAAACGTATATATAAGGAATCTTTAAGAAATAAAGAGTTTACTCACAACAACTCTACACATTCTGTAACTGGACAGACACCATTTTATTTGTTATGGGGTAGGTTAGGTCGCACTATAATTACAGCAACATTTCTCAGGCATACAGATCTGGCAACAGACATCATTAATGATGAAAATGTGCAGGTTAGAAACAAGATTGTGAAGAAACAAAGAAAAATAAAATATACCATGGTCAAGAACAGAAATAGACTCAAGAAACTTTCAGCAGGTGATTGGGTCATTTTGAATAAACCTAAATACAGAAAGGGGAAACAAAGTATACTCACCCAGTTTGTGTGTTGAAAGTTTCCAGCAGTACAGTTTTATTGGACGGCAGAGGGCAGAATAAAGGTAGAGTTGTTTTACTCAAACCAGGTCAAGAGAAAATGATCTCTAACAATATGGAAGAAAATGGAACAAATTGATATAACTTCATGAGTGATTATTAACTTCCCAGAACATCAATTTGTATAAGAAATGATGAAGATGATGAAAATACTACTGAGCTACAATCAACTACAATCTAAAAGTTGCATTGAACAACGGACATATCTCACTCTGTTGTGCACTGTTCAGAACACAGTGGTAGGAGATTTTCTAACCTGCAAAGTTTACTGACTTTGTGGCTCCTCGATGCAACGCTTCTTAGATAGCTGGATGCTGACTGTGATGCCCCCAGACACTCGCTCTCCATGCTTTGTTATTGAATGTGCCCATAGAGCCTTGTTGCAGCCTCCTGCAGCAAGGTTCAGACCAGTGATTGCATAGCTTCTCAACTACATGGACAGAGACGCCATCTTCAAGCTTGCTCAATGTCCAGATAAAATCTTCTATCAGTCTCATGGATTACACCAGACTGCAGTCATTCCACGCAGCCAAACAGCGTCTCTGAGAACTTAATATGCACTATATGCTATTATGCCTGGCAAAACAAAGTTATATACCAGGTTTGACATTATTCTCCGATATACCGGAAGATGACTTCCAGTGGACAGACGAGAAGAAACGTTTAATGCCCCACTCTGCCCCTTCTATGGACTCTGACTCATCCAGAGAAGGTAGCTGGGGTGGACTGCTCAAGGCTCCAGCAAAAACATTGAAGCCAATCATGTTCGCCCTAGCAGAGCCTTTGATGGACTCTCAGACTGGCACAGATAAAGCACACAACGCAGAGGCACATTCTCCAGTGCACTCTAAGTAACATTGCCAACGTTTTTTCATCCTTAGGCTGCTTCCCCTAATTTTCTTTTTAATCTCTTTTCTTTATCTTTTTCTTCAGGGGGCTGCAATATCCAGGAGTGGTGGCCCATGCTTACTTGTTATATTGTGGTTGCTATTCTTTGTTGGGTATGGGGAATCATTAGGTTGTACCTCTCGGAGCCCACAGCTGGGATTTGGGAGGGGTCCGCCTAGCAACAAGTACTTCTTGTTGTCGAAATATGGGGAGGGGGTAAATGTTGTTGGATACTGAAAAGTTGGTTATCCATTTTGAAAGGGTTTAATCGCTTTGGTGTTGTGATAGTTCTCTATGTCTGCTACACATCTGTCCACCTGCATACCACCACCTTTGATCCACACATTGTTTTTCACTAGGAGTATTAGCTTACCGAACGGTTAAATTGACCAACTACGGGT
Source organism: Pleurodeles waltl (assembly GCF_031143425.1). Taxonomy (NCBI): domain Eukaryota; kingdom Metazoa; phylum Chordata; class Amphibia; order Caudata; family Salamandridae; genus Pleurodeles; species Pleurodeles waltl. Next base: position 314,812,081 of record NC_090442.1, on the reverse strand, counting down.
TGTTTCATGGAATGTAAATGGTCTGCTAGACAAGGTTAAAGAGAGGGGCGGTGCTCAGTCAGGCCAAATGCATGGGTGCAGACATCCTCCTCTTCAAGGAAACACACATGCTCAGCAACAAAGTCCCAAGCTTTGCTAGATTTGGCTAGTCCAAAGCCTTGCACACCAGAATCGCAAGGGGCTCAAGGGGTACTGGCATTCTAATAAAAAATATGGTCCCATTTCAGATTACGAAGACATAGTTGGATCGCCGGGCTTCTACCTTGGATTATCAGGAAAGCTGTATGGCGAAAACATTACATTTGTAAATGTGTATGCCCCCCTCCCAGACCCTACATTCATAGAATGCATGACAGAGCTCTGGGGGAATTTCCAGGAGGGACTTATCGTGGTTGGAGGGGACTGGAACAGGGTAGTTAACTCATTTGCAGATCGGTGGCGACCCTGTGAAATGCTTCCTGAGTCAGGAAAGATGCTCCTGTCCTCTTTCACTTCCGCACTAGGCTTGACCGAAGTATGGAGGGTCCACCACAGTACAGACGGGGGATTTACATTCTTCTCCCCTGCTCATTGCTCCTTCTCCCACCACGGCTACTTTTTGGTTCCCCGGTTCTGCCAACATATAATCTCAGAAACTGAGGCGTTAGCCAAGGGGCTGTCAAACCACTCCTCAGTGGCTTTGAGAATACAGGTGGGCTGTCAACGTTCAGCTTTACACTGGCGCCTCTCACCCTGGCACTTGCAAGGTCAAAACTACCATCACTATGTGGAATGCTCTATTGCGGAATACTTTTTACATAATGCCCCATCCTCCCCATTGCCGTGACGTTGTGGGAGGCCATGAAGCCAACACTGAGGGGGGAACAACATTAGCTACTGTGCATGACAGAAGTGCAGTTATATGCGCACATTAGTGGACTTAGAAACTAGAATGACGAAGTCTGAGGGGCAGGGACAAGAGGCTGATGGGCAAGTGGCTAGTAGACAGTTGGTACTCCTGCAACTTCAATTTCAACAGATCCTACTAGATGAGGCAAAACATTAGTTGAGGGCGGCCCACAGTTGCATTTATCAATGGGAGGACAAATCTAGCAAAATACTTCACAATCTATGTCAGAAGACCTCACACCTCGTCTCAGTTCTCCTGATAAGAATCAGGAACACTGCTAACAGATCCACAGAATGTGGCCAATAGCTTCACTACCCATCTCCGGGAGTGTACACTCGTCTGGAGACCATGTCTCAAGAACAGATAGTGGAGTTTGTACAGGTCCTGCCCTCAAGGTTCTCACTATCACTGACTGTGGCGCCCTAGACTGTGGGCTGATTGGAGACAAACTCTCCTAAGCCCTAGTAGGACTGAACAATGGGATATCCCAGGCCCAACGGGTTTCCATGTGAATTTTAAAAAGCTTTTATGCTCATACTGTAAGACCACATGTTAGAGGCGATTCACTACGCAGCCCGTGCTAAAGCTCTCCCTCCTGATTGGCATCACATGGAGATAGTAGTATTCCCCAAGCCGGGTAGGCCGCCAGAGGAGTATTCCTCATACCAACCAATCTCACTGCTTAATCTAGAGAGGAAAAGTATGGCTAAGGCACTTGCAAAATGGCTGATACGCGTAATCCCTGATTTAGTCCATCAACACCAGGAGGGATTTATGCCTGGCCAGGCCTATGGCTTTCCTCTTGGCTGATATAGATAAGGCCTTTGACTGTTAGCTAGGACTACCTTTTCACTTTGATTTGTAGACACAACTTTGGCCCGTGCTTCCTCTCCTATCTTAAGTTATTCAACACTGACTTAACAGCGTCAGTCCATGTGGCTGGTGCCTGATCAGACCTGTTCCTGGGACAGAGGGGGGCAAATCAAGGCTGTCCCCTCTACTGTTCACTCTTCCTATAGAGCCTCTGGGGGTGTGGACAAGGATGGACACCCAAGTAGGGATTCAAGTGGGGAGAGGGACTATCAGATAAAATAGGGTTGTATGTTGACAAAGTCCTCTTTTTTCTTTCTTCCCCAACTGAATCTGGTCGCCGTGTATTACAAATCATGAAACTTTTTTGGAGAAACCTCTGAATTATACATTAACTTAGCTAAATCTATGATATTTTCAGTAGTGAGGGTACCAAGACTCTAGACTGGGCTTCTGGACTGAGGGTGGCGATCAACGGGTTTAAATATCTTGGAGTGTTTTTACCTCCTAATGAGACCATAGCTTGGGCCCGTAAGTTGGAGCCTGTACTAGGTCGCTTGCAGGAAGGTGTCCAGGTCTGGTCTGTCCTGTCACTGTCCCTGACCGGTCGGTCCACCATCTTTGAGGATGGTCTCACTACCGCGGTTTCTGTACCAGTTGCAGAACTTCTCATTTGCAATCCTACGGGGATGGTTTAGTTGCCTGAATAATATACTCACTGCCTTTCTCTGGGGTGGAAGGACTCCCTGCATAACATTAAACAAATGCTTCCAGCCCACCTACTGTGGAGGTAAAGAAGTGGCCCATAGAGTCATATTATTGTGCATCACACCTATTAATACTAAATGACTGGAGGTATGGTTCTCCAGGCGACCCGGCATATGCATTGGAGAAATGGGTCATGGGCAAGGTACATATCCATACCTATTTATACGGAGGGGGTGATGAGAGGACCCTTCCTCCAGCAACAAAGATGGTCTTTACATTATAGTGCGCCTCCCTACGCCTAATAGAGTGGTGGAACAGATGCCCTTGTGGAAGGGTAGTCATTTGTCACAAGTGTCCGCCCTAGAGGGCTTCAGTCAATGGGATCTCGTAGGGATCTCCACACTCGGATGGGACCATTCCAAAGTACTATCAGGACCTACAAGCAGAATATCAGCTCCGCATTCAGTTTCACAGATACCTCCAATTCCGCCATGCCCTGACTCCCTATGTAGTGGACCTAGAGGCTCTGCCTGAGTTTAATCTCCTAGAGGGCAAACTATTGATGCGCGACCATAAACTTGCATGGAAATACCAAACACGTATATCCAATCAACCGGACGCCTTCCAGGCTCTCAGGGCCACGTTGGAGATGGATGTGGGGACCCGTGAAAATGAGGACTGGACAGAGGCACTGGAGGCACTGCAGGGAGTTGCAATAATGGCCTGTCTGCGGTTAATTCAGCTTAAATACTTACACAGAATCTAGTTCACGCAGCATAGATTGGCGACTGGGTTTGGTGACATCCCCAACGTGCCTTAGGTGTGGCACAGAGGAAGGCATGTTCATATATAAGGTGTGGAACTGCTCTGCACTACAGTGGTACTGGTGTGGGGTGCTGGCCTGTTTGGGCGAAGTACTCGCCTTGTCAACCCCAAGAGATGCTAAACTCCCCCCTTAAATCTTACCTATAGTTTGAGCAGCAGTAAATATTGCTTCTCCCTCTTAAACATAGGTCTTACCTTGATGAAATGTGACATAGCACGGGAGTGGAAAGCTACAACTCCCCTCACCCCCCTTGGCAGTATGGAAGAATGGTATGGGTTATTGTATGGGGCTAGAGGTGGCAGTATATAAAGCACGAAATTGCCCTCAGAAGCATCCCAAAATATTACCGGTGTGGTGGGCCAACTATTGAGGTATTGTACTGGATCCTATTGCCTCATGACGAGATGAGAACATTTACAGGCTGAATGCTACAGAGGAGACTGTGGGACATTGAGTATCGTAGGCAGCTCCAGTTACTGCCAGAATAGTATCTGCTGGGATGGGGGCAGGGGGTAATGTGCTTGCACACAGTTTTTAGTTTCTTTGTAGTTTTCTTCTCTATTGTTAATTGTAAAATTGGCCTACTGGACTTTACCTTTTGTTCAACAAAATCAATAAAATATGTTTCAAAAAAAGTGTACTGACTTTGTGATGTATTGATTATATTTATAAATTTAAAATTCACGTTTGTAACTAATTTATAGTATGTATTACTTACATGTTTATTAAGGTCTTATTAGAATTTATATATAGTATGTTAGTGCTATGACTATATGTATATTTTATATTGTCTGGATACTTAATAATGTGATAATTATATGTATTACTCAGTCTCTTAAGATATTGTGTGTGTATATATATATATATATATATATATATATATATATATATATATATATATATATATATATATAATTTTTTATTTTATTTTTGGTTTCCTTGTTTTTGTAAAGAGAAAAGAAAGATATGTTGTACTAGTGTATTGACGTTTAAAAAGGGTAGATTTCCACTTTAGTATGTGTTAGGTATAAAACGCTGCGTGTTGGAATGGTAATGGTGGGGAGAGAAGCTGGGAGGAATTCGATCTGTTCACATCATTCTGTATGTTATGTCCAGAGGGTCTGTTTTCCAGGAATAAATCAAAAAGGTTTTCACATCCTTGGTTGTGTTCTATTGACCTTTCAACAGAACAATGCGCTTTGTGTAAGTAACGGTGCTGAACCCAATAACTGGTGAAATGTAGGTACCTCCAGGGGATATGTTGTTAGTTATTGCCTTGTATGTGCAGTGCAAGACATTGATGCCAACTTTTTGGTTTGACCGTTTTGTGTTCTATATTGTTAAAAAAAAAAAAAAAATGTTTTAAAGTGCAGTAGCAAACACTGCTATCACATCAAGCAGCATAAAATGCAATCACAAAGGTTCTGATCGTACAGTACATGAGTGCTGCAGTACTCAACGCCATCCCATCAAGAGGGCTTAATATAAATTCAGAAGTACAAAAATACATTCAAACCGGCTGCTCTGGTTAACACCTGCTGGCGTATTTCGGGAATCACAATCTGAAATTGCACAGTTCCGATTTGTGCATATTTCAGATTCAGGGGTGTGAACTTTTAAAATAAATCCTATTCTCAAAGGGGTAGAACGCAAAAAGGATATTGGGTAAGGAAAAGATTTATAGGAAAAGAGAAGAGGTAAAAGGCAGGGAAAGGCAAGAAGGGTGATCTTTATTTTCTAGTGGACACGCATTCCTCATTTTTTTGTATGAATACTGCATTTTTAAAAAGTATATTTTGCCACAAGTTCTATGTTTTAGGCCCTCATTATGAGTTTGGCGGTCAGGCGAGATAATTGCCAAACTCGCTGGGATGAGACTGCCATCAACTCAGCGGCCTCACCCCGAATCATATCATGTGGTCCCACTGGGCTGACCGTCGGGAACATTGGATTACAACGTTCTACTGCAAAGCAGACAGTGCGCATTCCAAGGGTGCTGAGCAGGGATGGCCCCTGCACTACATGGTCGTGGGCAGTACAGTGGCCCCCCTGTGGCTCCCAACAATTCCTTTCTGCCAGCTTTTTCATGACAGGGACCCGCCATGAAAAGGCTGGCGGAAAGGGGACTTGTGATCAGCACGGTGGTGCTAATCTCAACACCGCCGTGGCTGTCCCCAAGTCCGACCACCATCAGCCCGTCGGGAACCATGTTCCTGGCACAGACGGCGGTCCGACAGCCAGGGTCGTAATGTAGTGGTTGGACCGCCTGGAGTGCAGCAGTCTGACCGCTTCATGACCTCCAGCCTCGTAATGAGACCCTTAGTCTAAAGGAACCAAGAGCTGTACAACTGTATTGTACAGCATTGTTATTTTCACAGAGCCTTCCATACTCTTTTCTATGGCCTCAAGTGATCCTAGGGGTGGTCTAACTGCATTATTTATATACCTGCTGCTAAACAAGTCACTTCCTATTCACCTTCAGGACTTGGTCCAGTTCTGCCATGATTTGTGAACTTACAGATTCAAGTACACTACTGAACCACTTTCAAAAATTCTATAGTAGAATATACATACTTGGCGGGGTCCAACTTGGTTTTCGCATGCCAACTAGAGAACTATTTGTTTGCAAAGGACTTCCAACAGGTTTTGGGGATACAGATGTTTTTAATGCTGGCTGAGGTTTCATTTTAATAGTCTCACTCGCAGATGGAGTAGCTGTAAAATACCAAAGTGGAAAGAAATAAAATTTGATGCAAAATAGAACATCTTTGTCTATCAAGTTACATAGTATTCCTATTTTGAAAAACATTGTGAAAAATGTAAAACGCTTCACGGTGTACTACATTTACACATGGTGCATTTCAATGTTTAAAGTGACAACTTTTATGGAGGCAGCCCACTGGGTACTTGAAGCTGGCATATTTGACACCACTGTGAGTCCTGTAAAAGAAAACACGTTTCAGAAATGTAACGCACAAGGATCTGAGACAGCTAGAGAGAGATGCATAAACTACCTGAATTATCATATTTATGTCTCTGTTAACATATTACTTTTATATTTAACTAGCATTGCATTTATCATCAAAGCGCTAAATAAACCATTGCAATGCACATATATTTACCTTAATATTTATCAGATACATTTTACTTAAAAAACAAAATACTAACACTGATGACTAGAGTAGTTCATTGACACTAAATCCTGTTTTATCCAACCGTTGGTAGAGAAGCCTTGGATCTCAGTTTAGGCATCAAGAACAATACAGATAATCTTCACGAGGTATGCACAAACGTTTTAGCGCAGGATCAGGAAAAAACAAAATCTCCTCGTTAATTAATCAATTATTGAGCTCAATGGTGACAACTGACAAGAGACGGTATTAGACTGGAAGTGGTAAGCTTCCACTGCTTGGACATTCAGGTGATGCATGATAGGAAACATTTTCCATGCTAAGCATGGATAACATGCCTAGAGGGAGTAGAAAGGGTCTGTTATGTTCTGGAAAACAGTGCCTCTAATTCAGTGATGCGAGGAGTATCCATAGTCAAATAATTTCCCTGCCACACTAAATGTAAGTTCCGCATGAATCAATGTCCCCCCCTGTTCAAATACCTCAACCAACTTTTAGTTAATCTGGTATGGGCTGGTAAGAGGAAAGGAGTGACTCTGGACATTCAGAAACTACCCTGGTCGTTGTGTGTCTCTACACCTCCAGATGTTGTGCTGCACTACATAGCATTATAGGAAAACAGCTGGAATAAGAGTCTGTTACAAGATATGTATGCACAAAACACACCGCCTGATCCCCCCGAGATTCGTGTTTACCCCAAGGTTATCAAAAAGATTGGATGAGAGGGGAAAAGGGTGGTCAAACAAGTAAAGAAAAAAACCCTTTCGGAACAGGCATGCCATTGTGGGGCATACAACCCTTTAAAAAAACAAACTGAACAAGGCACATCAATAACTAAGTGGAAGGCCAGTGACTGTAACACTGTGAGGGACTTCCGTCTGAGAGACAGATATGTGACTTTGGCCGAGGTGCAACAAATATTTGGTATTGTAGTAGGTATTCTTTTTGTAACACTCATGGCTAGTGCAGACTGCCAGAGTCACAGAAGTATGGAAAGTACTTCCAAGTGCCCCAGAGTGCACCCAAACAATTGCAAAGATGACCCGTCTGGTTCTAGGAGGATGCTTGGTGGCCAACATTTACTAGGTGTTACTTCAGGATAAGGGACGAGGTGCAATTTAGGCATAAGACAAATGGTTCTCTGACTGTCCTAATTCTGAAAAGATATGTATAATAAAATGTAGATTTGTTGTGTTGAGTCGAACTTATCCCAAACATGCATAGCTTTCATTGGTGGGACCGCAGGAGCTTCACGTAGATAGCTGGGCGAGAGAACAGGATGCAGTGGAGGAGACGCAAATAAAACAAACCAGAAAGGATGATAAATTAACTGAAAACCTGGCGACTGCCCTGTGATGCTTCAGGACACAAGTCCACAATGAATCTGGAAATAATGGGAGAGAAAGCTGGGTTTTGAGAGGAGGGCCTTTTCTTTGACAGGACACTGATACGAGCAATATGAAGAAGGGAACTGACAGTCCAGTTGAGAGCATATACCATGGTACTTGTTAACAGCAACAATGCCCCATAGCTGACGGATTACTATAATAGGGCCCAGGGGGTTTGGGGGGGGGGAGGGGATTTGCCTACAAACTTCTTTAAATATGTGTGCATGGCCAAAATGCACTGAATGCATGGCAATTTATGCTTACAATTTGATTAATGCCACAATATGTTGACATGTTATAAGTGAAAAACAATTAAAAAAAAATACAAGCATTGTTCATTGTTTTGTTAACTCACGGCCAGGACATATACTCTCATGACTATTCCGAACACTATTCTGAACACTACCAACCTCTCAGTAGTTACGACAAGGCAACAGTATATTGTAATGTAATAAATAAATAAAAAAAACAGTTTGGAAGAAGCGTGTAAAGAGTTAACAGGATACATGAAATGATTATTTGGCACATCCCACAAACTTAATTGACACCAAGCACACAGGATACACTAATCAAATTGTTCTTAAGTCTCACTGCACTGTTAAAGAAACATACAAGTGACCCAAACTTACTCTAGTTGCTACACAATAACGTTTTTAAGGTAGGCACGTTCAATACTCTCTGGTAGTGAATACCGAATCCCTGGCCCTTGGATTTCAAGATTGTGGTTTTCCTTATAAAGAGCTAGAGTTCTATGGCTTCCCAAAGATCTCTTGTTTGTTACATCTTGGATTGCGGGCCAGCAAATAATTGGTGATGTTGCCGGCAAATAAACCAGAATGACACTCTTGAGATATTATTATATACCAAACAAGACAATTTAAAAGTATACATTTGGCCGCCAGCACCCAGTTTAAAAGGCTTAGGCATGCCATGACTCTGTCGAACTTCTCTGAATTAAGACGGAACATTGCTCCCAATGTTTGCATGTGTTGGTCACGTGGTGCCGTGCCATTTCACCTGAAAGGAGGCCTCTCGAAACAGCATTGGCATAAAACGTTTATTAGGATCTACCTAAACTTGTGTGGTGCATTTTGTCAGTCTACTGTAGAGCTTGTTAAAGTTGCATTGGATCAAAAAAATCTCACATTTGCCACCTGTTTTTGCAAAGACGGTGACTAAGCCAAACAGCGCTGACGGATATTACTTCAAAACTGAAGCATGTGGCTTATGCACATATGAGAATTTCAGTTTTTGAACTGCTGAACGTCAGGCTACTGGTATTCATCAAGGATGTGATCACCTCCAACCCCACGTTTATGGCAAACTAGTAATCACCCAGGCCTTGCAAGTTCAGATAAATCTGCATATGAATGGAACTGCAAACCTTTTATCCTAATGATTGTGGACAGTGGTTTAATGAGGAGGTAAATATGAGGGTTGAGAAGTGAGAGTAATCCACATTCGACACTAACTTATCTGTTAACTAGAAAAGGCCCCGGTGTCGTTATGAACGGTTAGGAATGATGCAGAACATCTAGGGCCAGATGTACCAAACGGTTTTACCCATTCTGTGTCTATGGGAAAATGTGTTTGTACATATGGCCCTTAATCCCTGTATCCAACACAGTAACATTCAGCATAAGCCAGTCAATCATCAGATGTACGAAGCCTTTTTGCAGCCGCAAACGGCCCGATTCTGAGAATCGGCCTGTTGGCAACCCTAAAAAGGCTTTTTCAAATGTATCAAACCCAACTTGTGATTTGGTAACACATTACTGAATCACAATTTGGGGTTATGACCTAGTTTGAAGTTTATGCTTTATTGCGCAATTACTTAAAAATCATTGCAACAGTACAAGAGACAGTAAAAGCACCATAAAACAATTAATACTTTCTTACTTTCTTTGAGGTTTTTAGTCCAGGTAAGCCCTTTTTGTGTGGTAATGGTCTTGAGATGTATGATCTTAATTACTGGAACACTGAGTTACTGACTGTTAAAATTAGACTTTTCACAAAGTGGATCCGGGTGAATAAAGCTCTGGAAGTGTTTTTTTTTTTTCTTCTTTTTTTTTTCACTGATTAAATATAAATAGTTCAGTCCAAAGGCGAAGTATGCTGAGGGCTGTTGATAAAGATGCTGCGGCCGGTACTCCTAAGCTTGGAGTTGACAGTGTTCATTTCCTATGACATTTGAGGGCTTGTGTTCTCATCTTGTTTTTTTGTGGCATGTTTTAAGGAATGTTCTGTTTTTAAAATATATTTTGCAAAACAGGCCATATGTTGTGGAGTCCGTCCTTTTAGACTAAACAGGATAGCCTGCCGGTATGTTCTGATATCATTGGCACTGAAAATGTTTTCAAGATACAGCTTTCTTCCAGGTAGTACAGCAGGACAAATACAAAGGATGTGTATGAAGTTTTCCCGTGTGATGTGAGCAAAGTCTGCATCATCTATTGTTTGTGGGTCTAAGCCATTTTGGTGTGGCCTCCTATGCAGGTAGTAGTCCAAGTCTGGCGTGTAGCACCTTTATTTTAGGTGACGTTTTTAGTATTCCTGCCATGTATGATTGTGCTGTTGGAGCCTTATATGTGTTGATGGTCATTCAAGAGTGTGATCGATTTCTGAACTTGTCTTTGTCCCTGCTCCAAAAAAGCATCTTGATTTGTTTGTTTAGAAGTTGCTGCCATTTTTATGGGGTAAAGGCTTTTGCCATAGCTCCTCTGCCTGCAGATGCTTTATGGCGAAAGCAATTCTCCTTAGCCATGGATCTGGGACTTCCACCTGGTTTGTGTTTATTTCCTCCCAAATCAGTGCCTTTAGTGTGTTTGGTTGGGCGTGTCTTTGCATGGAAGCATATTTGAGCAATGCCCCGTCTTGTGCTAATGTTTGATCTTGTAATCTGAATTCCAACCTAATCTGAGCTGGCGAGGAGCTGTGTGGAAGACAAAATACATTGCTTTGTGCAATGTTCATGAAGTCGTTCAGTATGTTAGGGCTGGCAGGAATTTTGCTTTTATCACTGTAAGGAGAGGAGACCAGATCGGAGTTTGTAATTTTGGGGCCAGGGCTAGGACTGATACAAGTAGAGATGCCAACCTCGCTTTCAGGGTGTTTAAGTGTAGGTGATGCACCCAGTGTTCCTGTAGCCAGACGCCAAGGTATTTATAGCTTCTGCTTCTTTCCACAGATTGATTCCCACAGGACCATTTATTTTTCTTAATTATCCATTTTCCAAATATGATTACCTTGGTTTTCTCCGCATTTACCACCAGCTCATTAGTCGTGCAATATTGATTGAAGGTGTTTAGCACTTTTTTTTTGTTTAGAGTCCAGTACCTGAGCGATTCAGTAATACGATGTAATCTGCTTATAGTAATGCTGTTAGGGGATGGTTACTCAGTTTGGGTGGATGGGAGCTTGTGGTGTTTAGTTGTGTGCACAGATCTGCCAGGTAAAGATTGAAAAGCATTGAAGCCTTAACACAGCCCTGCTTAACACCTCTGTCTATCTGAATTCTGGCCGACACTCTTCCATTATTTCCAAATTTCACCCTTGCCCAATTTTCCAAGTACAGAAGCTGTATTTCTGTTAGCAGCTCTTGCAGGATTTTAAGGTTTGCTAGTTTCCCCCACAGCTTGTTCAGGTCCACTGAATCAAAGGCTTTGGACAGGTCCACGAAGCATGTGTAAGGGGCCATTTCTTAATTTGTATCTTTTTCAGCAAGCATGGCTAGCGTTATCAGGTTGTCTGAGGTGCTTGCTGAAGGCTGGAAGCTGGTTTGATTCAGAGGTATTAGATTGAATTTGCGAGCTCATTCTTTGAGATCCTTGAGCAGGAGACCCGCAAATATTTTTGCGTCGATGTCAAGCAGTGATATTAGTCGATAGCTGTCTGGGTTTCCGTAGGGACCCTCCTTGCAGATTGGGTGGAAAATTGCCCCTTTCCCGGAATCCGGAATTTTGTTTTCCGTGCTGTTGGCATTGTAGAGGTTGCAGAGCAGGCCAGACCAAATGGCAGGGTCGTGTTTTAGTATTCCTGCTGGGTGACCATTTTGCCCAGGAGCCCCACTCTGTCTGCAGCGTCGTAGTTGTTCCTTGACGTTTAGTATTTCGAATGATAATGGCTTTGCCTCCCTACTTGCGGCAGGAGATGGCTTCTCTCTCTGTTGGGGCTGCCATAGAGGTTAGAGATATGTTCAATCCACTTTCTCTCTGGAACTGCGTTACTTTGGATCCCAAGTGACTTGCCCTCCAGCTGATTGACTATAGACCACAGCGATCAACTGTTCTTTTCTTTAGTGGCTTTCACAATTCTGATCCATTCCTGATCTCTGTAGGCCTGCTTTGCTTCCCATATTGCCTTCTTAGTTCATGAAAGGTGCTCTGGTAGCTGTTATCTGTTACCTGGTGGTTGATTCTTTAGGAATCTGGGGATTTTATTAAGCTGTTGTCTTTGTTGCCTTAATGTCTGCGTGAACCAACCTCTTCTGCTTATTAGTGGTCCGTCCTTGAATGGTTTATTAGGCTCTAGCTGGTTCCTTAATGATGTTAATATAGCCTCCCATTTTGGTGTTGTGTCCGTTTGTTCCGACGTTAAGTTGTCTTTCCACACTTCTTATTCCTCCATGCACTTGCTGGACCATCTTATGCGATGGAGGTGACTTCCTGGGTCTTGATCACCTATCCTCTATAGCGTTGCAGCAAGAGCGTTATAGTTTGCTATTTTCATTGTTTGAGGGTGATGGTCACTTTCGCATCTCATCTCTATCCTGAAGTCTTGGAAGTACTTGAAGATGTCAGTTGAGACAAAAGTGTAGTCTAGGGTAGAAGTGGACTTCTTGGTGGTGTGGCTCAGGTTCATGGGGATGTCTTTAAGAAAGCTGTTGTTTAGGGTCCTTTGTCCTATTGCCTCTAGGAGTCTGACCAGGGGGTGATCGCGTTTGTCCATATCCTTAAAAGGCGATTCTTGTGGTGGAATGCCCAGACACTGGTCCAGGGCACCTTCTCTGGAGCTTCTTTTGCCATGATTGGCCATGTTAAGGTTGAAATCACCTGTGATGATCCAGGGGGCATTTCCGAATGCAGTTTTTAGAGATAATAACTCTTTTTCGGTTGTGTCTAGCAGGTGCTGGTTACGCGTCATGTTAGGGTTGATATAAATATTTATTATTAAGATGGACATGGGTATTTGTTCCAACATCCAGTTTTCGATAATGATAGCTAACATGTGAGCTGACTTCGGGTCTATGGTCTTAGTGTTGAAAGATTTGTGTGTGGTTATGTAGATTGAAAGGCCGCCTTTAGGTTGCCCGTTGGGCTTTGGTCTGGCTGCTGGACTTAGGAATTCTTCAAATCCGGCTAACGGGTTTTCAGATATTTTCCAGGATTCCTGTAGGCATATGATGTTGAAGTCGTTCAAGTAGGCTTCCAAATTTGGGTCTTGCATGATTTTGCTGACCCCTGCAATGTTCCAAGATATTATGTTTGTGACCCACAACTTGCTTTTGGACAGCGTTAATCCAGCTGGGATTGTTTTGGCAGAGCGGCTTCCGGATCTGACATTATGCTGCAAGGTTCCATCAGGATCGAGACGTGGATCTGTACCAGCTGCGTCTCTCGTCTTGCAGTCCTCCTTCCTGACAATGCCTTATCTGTGAGATGCCCTGGGATATAGTGATCTCTCTTGGGCTCTTGGTGAAGGTAGGAGATGCCCCTTTAGCTTGTTGCAAGAAGGATTGCTGCTTGGGAGATAGTTGTCCAGAAGTTGTCCATTTTTTTGGTCTCTTCTTGCGGGATTAGAAAGGAGGGGTATTTTGCTTTACACTCTTCCTTTAGCTCTATGCTCCATTCTTCAAATGTCTCTGATTTGGATTGTACTAACTGTGCCATTTCTGTGCTGTTGAAGCAGACTGCGGTACTTTCGCTCATGTCGCCTTTTTTTGCCTTAGAAGGCCACGTATTGCAGATTTTTACTACTTATTGTTTCTAGTCCTTGGGTTGAGCTGCAGACTCTCAGAAGATTGCCTCGATTGAGGATGTCCCAAGGGCCCTGAAATTTGTAGGAAGGGGAAAAAGTAGGGTGTTAGCACCCCTGACTTTTGGAGGTGTGGGCTTGATTGTTGATTTCACACCGTTTGTGGTGTGCAGGGCTGATGTAACTGTGGCGTCTATGGTTGCCTTTTCTTCTGGTTCAGTGATCATTTGAGTCGTGATAATTGTATGATGCTGGTGATTTGGAGGGTTTGGGTGGGACGTCCTTGCTTTTGGAGTCCGATATGTAGACTCCTCGTGGGTGGAAGCACCGATCCGCTTGCTGGCGCACTCTCAGTCCTTTCCAAGAAAGGATACCTGTGTGTGCACCTGGCCTTGGTCTGAGTAGAGCTGGTTCTTGCTGTGTTCTTGTTCACTTGTTCGATTTTGGTGTGTTGTTAAGCTGGGGATGTGTCTGTGATTTAATCCAGAACGGTCCATCTTCTCTGTTGATGGAAGCTGTATGGTTACTTCTGGGGTTGCGAGTTGTGTCTGAGTTTTGGGTTCTGAGTGGTTTGGTTGTAACGGTTTGAGTCTCCTATTGTGATTTTCGGACCCCATAATCTTAATTCCAGATTGTCCTGTTCTTCCTTCTTCTTGCTGCATTGTAGGATTGTTCCGGGGCAGTGGGGACGGCCGCTGGTATGATGTGGTCGGCGGCTTTATGTCACCCGGTTGGGCCACTGTGGATTGATTTTGTTTCGCCCTGGGACTTCCTCTTGGTGAGCTGTGATGGCCATGGTTGGAGGGTTCTGAGTATTTACTTTCCCGCTCCTTCACTGTTTTATTGTGCATTTTCCTGGGGCGTTTTTTGTTTCTCCTGGAAAGGACTGGAATTAAGGGGCCTTTCGTGGTTGTGTGTCCCTGGTTTGAACATTCAACTAAGGATCCTAAAGACTGTGCTGGGCTTGCTGGACTTGCTGCATCCTGGGCCGAGTGGCTTGATGTTCTTTTTTGTGGGTTGTTTGCGCTTTGTGGGCACTGTGGGAGCTGGTTCCCGTTTCCCCGATGGAGCAATTTCTGTTTGAGATCTGTCACTAGTATGGACATAACTGATGGCAGCTCTTGGAGTTTATCCAAAATTGGGCTACAGTGACACTGGTATGTCTGGTTAACCTCCATGTCGGACTGTGCTCTTCGGATCAGCACATTTAATTTGTCCAGCTTATTGTTTATTGCCATTGTGGTGGTTGCCAAACTTTGTAAAATTTTGATTTGGATGTCTAATTCGTCTGTGTTAAAGATTGTTGCATTGGTTATGGTCGTTAGTGTGCTGTTTAGGGCATCCCATCCGGTCATCGGGGTGTCCTTTGTGGGGCTGTGGTTTTGTTCCTGTTCTCCTATAGTACGGGGATGTTTGATGCTCTTTTCTATGTATGAGAAGAGAGCGTCTCTCCCTTTTCCTCTACAAACTGCTCCTCCTCTTTGTTGAAGACCTCCTCTAATTCTTCGTGTGTGAGGGTGACCTCCCAACAGGGGGGGTTTGAGTATTTTGCTATGGCAGGTGCTGGTGGCGCTGGACCCGCTATTTCCTGGCTTTCTTCTATGCTGTTTTCTTTGGAGTAGTGGTTTCTGGGTGTCCCGCCGCCACCCCTGCCTTTTATCACTATGACTGGAGATACAGGGGATTCCCACTTTTGAGGCTGGATGGTGTGCTACAGTGGATTGTCATTAGTTATATGGCGGGGCTGCGTGCTTGACGCGCTTGGGATGGACAGGTCCGGCATGGATTCCTGTGCCGTTTTATTTGGGGGAGCAGCTTCCGAGCAGGTGCTTATTGTAATGACACTGTCACTGAGGGATCTTCGGTTTGGCTGTGGTCTTGAGAGTGTTCCTCCAGGAGAGGGTTTGCAGCAGCCGTTTTTCTCCAGTGGTGTGAAGTACTTGTCTATTCCTTGGCCCCTCGTTCTTCGGCATCCCCCATGCACCAGCTTTTGCTCACGGGGTGCACACCTTTGGCTCCTTGGCATTGTTGGCCTTCTGGGGGTCTGCCTCTTCTTGTTTTGATGCCTCCTGGTGCGCTTCATCTTTCCCCTGCTATGCTTGTTGGGCGCTGTTTTCTCTTTTTTCATTAGATTTTGGATCCTGTCGTGGGCACTCAGGAGGAGGGAGCTGCGTGTTCTCATAGTCACTTGCTGTTCCCACTCGCTCTGGGTGAATGTTGGTTGTGGGTGGTGATATCGCTGCTGATTGGGGAAATGGAAATGGAATTCGGTAGTGTGGTGGCGCACGTACCTTGATTCCTGGAACCGCCCCCTTCTGGTCTTGCTGTAGGCCTGCTGGGCTGCAGATGGGGCCTTCCGGGTCCTGCTGAGTCTTACTGGGTGTCCTGTTGTGGTCCTGGTTGATCTGGTGGGGGCCGGTTGGCCCCTGCTGGGTCCTGCTGGGACCTGGCTTTGCTATGTGGCCTGAGGAAGGGGTGCTTGTGTGGCACCCCCTAGAGAGTGCTGTTGGCGAGCGGGTCATACCAGCCTCCCCACAAGCCTCACCCAGACCTGGCTGGGCCGCTTCCGTGGAGGGCTGGGGCTCTCTCTTGGCAGCTGCTGCCCTCGCACTGTACTCTGCTTCACTTGCCTTCTCGCTCCCTCTCCTGCTTCCTGCCATGCACCGTTCTGCCCAAGAGGTGGGGGTGTGGGGTGCTGGGGGAGGCTGGGGAAGATTGAGGGTGAGAGTGGGGGGCTGTGAAATGCCCGTGTTCCGTTTCAGCTCCTTTGGGAGTGTTGTCAAGGGTAACTGTACCAGCCAGAGAGGGGCCCTTCCAGAGTCTGACCTTACCCTGGCCCTCTCCCTGGCAGCTCCTGGTTTATTCAGGGGCCTCCCTGCCTCGGCGCTGGTACATGCAGCTCCCTGGAACTGCCCTGAAGCCGCCTGCCCTGAGCGCGCTGCCATCCGCACTCCCTGACACTCCTTCTGGGGGTGAAGTTCTTGCGGGGTCCACAAGTCAGTGCCGACGGAGCCAACCAAGTGGCAGCGTCGGTGTGAGCCCCCTTCGGACCCGGATACGGCAGGAGTTCCCCCGTTTGCTGTTGCTACGGGAGTGTAGCGGCGTAACCCTCAAGTTCCGCCAGGGAGTTGTGACCTAATAATGATTCAGTATTTGGAAAGGGTGTGTTTAGAGCATCCGTTCCACATATCAAATTGTAGTGGTATGTATTAATATTTTGCGACCGAAACATGGTGGCTAAACATTAATATTTTACCAACACTACAAAGGAGGTGGTATCTGTTGGCAAACAGGAAATCTTCCATTTGTGAATGTTAAAAAAAAATATTTTTAAGAGTAGGCTGTTTAAACGCATCCCATTTTTCTTTAAGGAAAACAGGTTGTATTTAAAGAAAACAATGCTTTATTTAAAAGCATTCATGTCAGCAGGCCACCATCCCTGTGATGGCTGCGACTCCCACTGGATCACAATTTTCAACCTTCATTCTTAATATTCAGGAGGTAGACTGAACCAACTACAAATCAGTAATTTGCTAAACAACCTATTACCACATAGAGCAATTGGCAAATTACCCAACTAGTTGCACAAATACTGGTCGCAAATTGCATCTGGCCTCTAAGACCACTCACTGTGTCTAGCACTGCAGGTACAAATCTGATTCCTTTCCGGGTGGCTTCATTAGTGAAACAGAAGAGGGAATAAGGGTTGACTCTGAAGTCGATATTGACTCAACAGATGCTGTGTGAAGCAGACTTGTGTTGTGGGAAGCAAGGTTAATCAATTGAAGAAAAAAAAAAAAAACAGTGATAAAGGAGTGTTTAGAAAAAACATTGACTTTTATTTGACCAGAGTTTATGGCGTCTTTGGCCTCGAAAAATTACATTTCTGTTCATTGTTGCCTACTTAGGCCATTATCTTATGTATGTATACATTTACAAGAGTAATTAAAGATATCCATTAAGCTTTTCTCCTTAGATTGCCAAAAAAGGAAACAAAACTACAAGCTGATTGTATGATTGGAAAGACTTTCAAATACCTTCCTTATCAGTTCTAAGAAGCAGAGTAGGGTAAATCTCTGTGTTGAAGCCAATGCTCTTAACTTTCTTACTTTCACAATATGATTATGGGACCACATACTATTTTAATTATCACAATCAATTTAATTACTTTTAAAAAAACTTTCCAACTGGTGACCTACTTTATAGCAACTGACTTCTAAGCATTTGAAAAGGTCACTGGAACTCCCCGGATCAGATTACACTCAGAAAGCTTACTTTCAGGAAGCAACTTCTACATTCAAACATCCTTCTATCCTATGAACAACTATTAATATCTGGGGAAGACTCTTCAATTTGATCTATATAAAATAACAAAGAGAACAACCATATTAAACGCAAACAAGTTACTTTAGCTACTTTAGGGTTGGACATACAATGTTTTTTTGAGGTGGCAGAGTCAGTCCATTTACGAACCAAAAAAATGCATTTTGGCATGTATGAATCCCAAATTGTGATTCGGTAACATGTTACAGAATCGCAATTTGGAATTTGAAATACATACCGAATCGCTTTTTGGAAGGGGCATGTTTAGGATGTCCCTTCCAAATACTGAATCAGAATGGGATGTATGAATGTTTTGTAACCGAAGTAGGGTACCACCAACTCAAACTGGTGGTAACCCATTTGCAAATTCGCCCCATGGGAACCCCTCCCCTTTAAGAATATTCAAAAATATATATTTTTTTAGGAGCAGCCTGTTCTTTAAAAGAAAAAAACCCTGTTCTTTAAAAAAAAAAAAAAACATATATGTATATATATATATATATGAAAAAATTAACTTTTTAAAAAAATATTTTTAAATGCATCCTGTTTTCCTTTAAAGAAAATGGGCTGCATTAAAAAAAAAAAATAAAGAAAAAAAACTGGTTGCTTTGTTTAAAAGCAATCGCAGGCATGGTGGTCTGCTTGCCCCAGCAGGCTGTCATCCCTGTGATGGCAATGAATTGTAGTGGGTCACAAATTGTGACCTACCTCATTAATATTTATGATGTAGGTGTAATTGCGACCTACTAAAAATCACTATTTAGGGAATAGGGGCTAGATAACCTCTTTGTACATTAGTAATAGCCATTACAAAAAAAGATTCACAAAAAAATTGCTACTTGGTAATCACCATTTCTATTCTTCATACAACTGGACCTTACTCTCAGGATCAACTATTGCTCATACAAATAACATAAATATCTGATGGAAAGAATGATGAACTATTTAAAGGATTCAGGAACAGCAAATCTGTCTTAACTACATTTCAAATACATGGAAGCCTCTTACAAGAGAAATGATGGAATGTAGAGTTTAATTCAAAGAAGTGAGATTAACAGGCAAGCCGACCAAACAATGGACATGAAAGAGACTCGGTAAGTAAAGATCAACCAAAGCTACACAAAACACAGAAGCAGAAAAAATGTTGGATTATGTCATAGGAAAATGAGTTAAATAAATTCAAAGCATTGTAAATAGAAAGTGTGCCTTGAATGCCCACAAAAAACTCAGCACTGACTGCCCCACCAATGTATATATTGATAAACATTCTCTAGTCCCTATCACAGGGGGAAGATTGTAGCATATTAATTTAAAGAGAGAAAAGGGTAACAAAAAAACACAAAAGAAATCCGTTTCTGGGTCATGGAAATGATTTCATAGAATAGCATGAATGTTTAACTATCTAGCTCGGAAAATGCAAGACCCTCTCATAAATGATTCGGGTGATCTTCCCAAAATCAAAGAGCCCTAAAGATCACCCTAACAATTGTGGAACTCATGATTCGACTCGGTTAAGGCAATGGTGCAATCACTGTAAAAACATTTAAACAAAGTGGAAAGGCTTGGACATACCCTTCTAGCTCAGATACAATTACCTGTGGAATTTGGCAATGATCAATGCTTGCTCCAACTTTAATTATTCATCGAACCAGTGAGAGACATTATGAAGAGTTTTGGTGTCACAATCCATCAAAATGATGCAGATATCCAAACCTATGTGAAAATCTATTTTGTCACTGACATTCACATACTAAAATAGTGTCTCTCCAACCTTAATATATGGATGTCATACAACTTCCTAAGACTTAACCCTTACAATAAAGAATGTATCTTTCTTCATTGTCAGCATGAATGCACATTTGACCACAACTGGCTCTTAGAACTTGACATGTATCATTTCACGCCTTCACTTGCCACTGAGAATAAACCCCTTGGCTTCTAGCTAGACCCACAGCTCTCCATGTCCTCACACATTGAGCACACAAATAATCTGCAACATTCACTACCTATTTCACTGAAAAAAACTAAAGCCTCTCATTGGTAATCCAACTTTTGTGATTTCATGACTTGACTATGGAAATTCCATTCTGGCCGACAACAACAATTCCATTTTGGCATGCCTTAACATATTGACGAATTACGCTGTTTGATATCCTCTGGGGCAAAGAACACGTAACCATATCACTAGGATTTATCATGAATTACACTGACTACCCACAGAAGCACAAATTAAACTCAAGCATCATGTTTGTTTTCATCTACCTCTAAAATCCAGACTACCTATCATCTTTGCAAAAAATCTCTGGCGGTTGTAAAAACATTAAGAGCAAAAAGGTTTGCATGCTTGATTCTAAGATTACTGTAATCCACTCATTCTAGGGGCAGCCACCTCTCTTTGGAACTCTTTACCTGAAAACATACGTCAAGACATGGAATTTTTACAATTTCACAAAAAACTGGTTACATTCAACTTTACTATGTATATGCTATCTTGTACATTCATAATTTTTTGCATTCTCAATCCTCCTCCTATAACCTTTCTCTTCCTCCTCTTTCCTGATCCAACATCTGTCTCGTATTTCTTACCTTAGGTCCATACCCCAATCGCTCACTGCCATCTTTTCTTAATGGTCATCCCTCATCCTGCCTGCTATCTTTCCCGCAATCTGCTATGGCATTTTAATTGTTGGCCTATTCTGTGTCCTCTGTTTTTTCTGTGTTATCTATCTCTCTCCTTTCTATACTCCATAACTCCCTTCCCTTTTCTGCTCTTTTAACTCTACCACGTTATTCCAATTCATCAGGTCTGTTCTTCTCATCTCTTACACCAAGCTTCCATTTTGGAAAACCGAGTTTATGGTAGCATCTAATTATTTTAGTGTTTTTTCAGCATCTGTGTAAGGAGAGTTCATGCTCACCAATGTTGCTTTACTTGTCAACTACACTGTCATCTAGTCTGAGTTGCGTTTTGCTACATAAACATGTGAACCAAATAAATAAATGAATAAAACATGTAGGCAGGATATGAAATTAGAAAAACAGAAAGAGGTACTGAATCAGAGAAGCAGAGAGAACTCAAAGAACAGTACTATAGCACTGAAAGCCCTGCAGAGGGAAACTGTGCAAAAAAAACAAAAATTACATCCTTCAAGACGGTACTGTTAGAAATGGGGTCTCTGGTTGGCAGTTAGTTTGGACTCTGTCCAAGCAGGGACTCTCACTCTAGTTAAGGTAAGGGAGATACACAGCTCAGATAACCCCTGCTCACCCCCTTGGTATCTTGGCACAAGCAGTCAGGCTTATCTCAGAGGCAATGTGTAAAGTATTTGCACCAATACACATAGTAATACAGAAAAAACACTACAAGAGGGGCACAACACCAGTTTAGAACAATACCCAATATTCATCTAAATAAAACAAGACCAAAACAACAAAAATCCAACATACACAAAGATATGAATTTTTAAATTAAAAAGAGTCTTCATCCATAGAAATCAATGGATGCATTATTTTTACACAAAGTACGTGGTATGCGTCAAAAATAAGGCCGTATGGGTGAGCGGGTGTCGGAAAAGTAAATGATGTGTTGATTCCTGACTCACAAGAGAGGCCATGGGTCGTTTTTCTCTGGTTGGGGAGGCGATGCTTTGTTTTTTCTCTCCCACAGAAGAGCGATGCAACGATTTCCAGAAGGGCAGCCTTGGGTCCGTGCAGGTTCACTGTGGTTTTGACGCCCAGCGATGATGTGTGAGAAATCCTGAAACACAATAGTGAAGAGCCGCACTGTGTGGGTGATGCGTTGATTTCTGCAGCCACAAGCGGGTGTTGCATCGATTTTCCAGCCGCAAAGCAGGTGGTGTGTCCATTTTTCAGCCACGAGGCAGGTGCTGTGTTGATTTTTCTCCTGCTTGGCTCCCGTGTATGGATTTCAGCCTTGGTTTCACCAGCTTCTCCTTTCAAGGGCCCAGGCACTGCCACCTGGCAGGGTAGGAGTCTCAGCAAGAGAGTCCAGGTACTGGCAGAGGAAGTCTTTGATGGCCCTGAGACTTCAGGACGGGGGCAAGCTCAGGCCAAGCCCTTGGAGACATTTCACAAGCAGGAAAACATAGCAAATTCCAGTCTTTGTCGTCTCTAAGGCAGAAGTAACTACAGGCCAATCAAGAAAAGCACACTCACAGGCAAAGGGGTGTGGTAGTTTGGACTCTTGCTCTGAGCAAGACTGCTGGTTTAAGGATAACAGTACTTCTGTTTGTAGGCGACTGAGTCTTTCCTACAACAAGTCGCAACTGTTGTCCCAACCTTACCGGCTTACTAGCAGTACCTCACCAGAAACACAACAGTAAAAGGTGATTTATGGCAGTCGCTTACGCATGGACTCAAAGTAAGATATCTCAGGGTATGTCGTGGTTAAACGGAGATTACCCTTTTCTCACAGATATATTATGTCTCATACAAACACAGGCAATGACACAGATGCAGTAAAGTTATAATAGCTTTTTATTTAACATAACTGCAATTTGCGATAAGTCGCATGGACTGCAATGATTAGGATAATGAATATAGCAAGTAACAGTATTGTGAAGAAGAGAGTCATTGTTATGAAGACCCCCACCATTTTGCAATACATGAAAAAGATATATAAAATGGAATATGCCCTATTACCCTCATGTGAATAGGCCTAACCTCCTACCTAAAGGAGAGCTGGGTTTGCTAAACCTAATCTGCCAAAGCTGTGTCCATGAGAGGAGCCCCCAACCCTCGTTACCTTGGAATGAGGTCTCTATCTCAGACTCCGTAGGGACACGAAGACTGGGTCAGCGTCAAGACGACTGCAGCATCGGTATCAGCGATGGTGGCGATGCCCTCCGGTCGGAATCCCTCTGATTATCTGTCTAAAGTGTGATGTATTTATACAGATCTACAAGGTCCCCTGACGTAAGTGTATTCCTAAACAATAGATAACAGGCATGCTTGGGACGGCAATTAACATCAACAATCCCTCGAAAGTATAGAGAGGGAAAATCCCTAAGTGTGAACACCTACTGTTTGTTTGTCTTTGGTGCTTGATCTTGACGCCTTGGCGCGGTGACACTGATAATGTAACTCATAGCAAGTGGCCTAACTATAAACAAGGCAGCCATCTTAGAAGAAATAAATAATTAAATGGGCTAAGACAGAGCAAGCTAAGTAGGTTAAAAGTCACTAGGTGACGGGGGCACAAGTCTACAAGCCAGAGGCTAATCTAACTCCTGCTATCCCATTAAAACGAACTAGGATTCACTACACCCTCCCCATTGTTTAGGTATGATGAAGGTACAGGAACCCAAACGCTAAACAATTGCTCCTGAACTAAAAGCTAAATGCTAAAACAAGCCAAAAAGCATTTGCGTGTGTTAAAAATATGTTAAAACAAATCTGTTTAAAAATACATACAGAGATGTTAATGTCAACTATGACAAGTACAGCGTGCAACAGCAAATGTCAATTTAATTGCATAATTTGAAATCGGGAATGGCAAATCAATTCATCAAATTATGTGTTATACTCATGATCTTGAAGAATGTCATCGAAGTCAGCAGTCAAAGATCTAAAAAATGAGTCAACATCGTTCGAAGTTAAGTCTAGTGCTGGGCGGACAAACGGATCCACAGAGCAGAAGTGAGCCGTATTTCCTAGTGCATCGATTCTTGCTGCAGTGTCCTCATCCATGGTAGATCTCATAACGGAAGGCTCATAGGTGGCCTCGCGGAGAAACCTCAGTCTCAAGGGGCATGACCGTGTATGAACCCTCATCGGGGACATCAGCAGTTCGTGGTCCACAGGAGATGTCGGTGCAACAGCAAGACAGATCATAGGCAGATGTTCAAAGAGACACCATATGCAGCGGAAGACTGGTTGTACACACCAGAGAAGTGGCCGAAATGACAATGACCAGTCAAGCTCCAGTTCCACCAGCAAAGGTGCACCGAAGATCCGAACCATGCGCTCACGGCACAGTGGAGTTGGCGGGAGTGGCTCCATTGCTCTGCGTTGCTGGAAAGAAACAACCACCGCAAATCAGAAGAAATAGCAGTAGTAGTCTGCCAATTAAAGCCAAAATAATTGGAAAGCCACCAAACACACTTGAAAAGAGAGAATGGATGGCTGATGGGATGACTCCGAAGACAGTCTGGAAGATGGACACGAAACCAGACCCGACAGCCTTAAAGAAATTAACAATCCCAGTGGTGCTTGAAGCATTGAATATTCTGGATTCCAGCTCTCCAAAGAGTTTGGGGAAATCGGTATTTAAAAGGGATTGTATCTCGGCTGATGATCTCGCAATCTGGAGAGCATACATCTCTTTTGCGGATGTCAAGGCGACCTGTTTCTGAAACAATAGTACCTTTAGCCTACTCAACTTGTCATAGTTCACATTAATAGTATCTATGTGAGGCCACATGTCAGATACTTTTATCTCTCGTGTGGGGGGAAACAAAACATGTCCACAACACGTAACGACCTTCGTGACTGAGATTGCGTAGGCAATTCCAGGTCGCATGCCGCAACAGCTTTGATCGTTCAGTACCACATAACTGCCATTGGAAAGTACATGAAATACTGGACGAATCAAGGGGACGCGAGTACCCTTCAGAAAACAGGCCAAATTCGCGACCCCTGCATCGCAAAGACCGTGAAGAGACACCTGTTTGCATATCATAGAATGACGAACAGCAGTCTCACACTCACTTCCACTAAGAAAGACCTCCTGTTCACCGTTCAGACATCTATAGTCAAAGGGCAACTCCCACTCTTCCTTAATAAAGCTATCTCCTAGCTGCTCATATCATCCCACTGCAAGATGTTTCAGGCAGCTCGAGAAACGAAAGGTCGAAATCGGTAAATTAATAATGTCGTGCAAGAGCCAGATAGTTGAAGGACTCTCTGCTACCGTGAAGGGCAACTTATCTAATTTCTCTACTTGAAGCAGGGTGAAACTAGCCTCCCTTTTAGCCATTGTCTCTTGTTCCTGGAAAAATTAAAAGCAGTGAATAATTAAATCCCATTAATGTACCTCCATGGAATGTGGCCACTTTTCAGTGTCTGTAATGTCCAACCCAGCTGCATGATGGAACGTAGCTGTGTTTGCCCATGATATAACCGGGACAAGTCTGTCTGAGTGATATCAATAGCAGACAACACTATATTTGATAGTGAATAAATCCTGTTGGACAGCGTGTTCATGCCATTGTCGACAACAGCTAATGTTTTTTCCAAATTTTCCCTATCTAGTTTCCTTAAACGTGCAGCAGCCTCAATCTGGGAAAGTTTCCAAATTTCATTGTACATAGCATATAAAAACCGTTTCGAGCGCTGTTTTCTTGGACCTAGCAGGAAATCCTGTAAGTCTATACTGTCAGAAAGGGTGTTCAGGTGTTTCTTAACCGCTGTTAACGTGTTTGTCTGTACCCATTGCTGGCACAGCTTGCCCACACTGTATGTTGTAATTATACCTGTATGTTGACCTGATAGAAAGCGAGGGTCAGGCCTGTTAATGGAAAAAACCCCTGAAGAGTTCAAGAAACGCTTTTGACACTCATCAGTGTCAGGCCATACCAACCACCCGCCGGGACGGGAAAGTGAAGAATTATAGGTACCAGCCTTAACCATTGCATCTAGCCTGTCTTCTGTGATATTAAGAAAGTGTTGCCAATCTCTAAATTTTGCGGGAGTAGGGATACTGGGCGTGTTCAGGTCTTTAATTTTTGCTAACCCCCAGAAAGGATGTCTGCACAATAGTATCATTTAAGAAAATCATTTGCACAGGAATCAGGCATGCTCGAAACAAAGCTTCCCTACCCTGTATCTGCCAATCTTGTGTCCCCCATACACTTTTTAAGTCAGTAGTGCTCTTCCAATATTCATAACCCTCAATCGAGAGCCGGGAAACAAAGGGATCTGAATAAATCAGTTTTGTATCTGTTAGCAAAAAATTTCTAATTTGTGCCGGAGGTATTTTAAAATAATATGACTCTGCTTTTTTTGGATCATGCCCAGAAAAGTATGTAAATTTATCGCTATAATACTTTGGACTCCCCACCTGTGGTGTCGAACAGTGTTCCCACTGTGTGTAGTTCAAGAGAGGCCTATATCTAGATGCACGGTGTAGGTAGTGATGTCCCCAATTGTTAAAGCAGAACATTTCCCCATAATTAATTGTATAATCATATATATCATCTCTTCAAAAAGCGGAATAGTCCTTCATTTCAGCTAGCATGGAATCAACTGTTTGGACATCCCAATCATCAGAGACAACATTAGGTGTAATAACATCAGACACTGAAATTTTGAACACGTATGGTATTTGAATAATCTCTATAGGCCCGTATATATCGAATGGAACTTTTTCCCACACAATCCCATCAGTAATTGGTATAGCTGTAAAATTTACAGGGGACAAATCTCTTAGGACCTTATGTGAAGAATGATGTGGTGTTAAAATTTCATCAACAGGCTCCACTGAGGAGCGATCAGGAATATAGTGACCATTAATTAGCAAAAAGAAAACAGTCACAAAACCAATCCATAAAAATAATGCAATAAATGTCAAACAGAACCATAGATAGTTCCATGGGTAGATCAAATAGGTCTTTTTAAGCCATCGATATAGCTTACTACTTTTTGAAATATCGTCAGTCATAGTAGAGGATGAATCCGAAGAAAAATCATCAATGTCAATGAAATAGCCAGAGGTAGTCTCTGCAAGCATAGGAGCCGCTGAATTCTGATCCACCGCTCGTGGAGGTTCTTGATAGACAACGTAATTAGTCGTGGAAGTGTTTGTGTAAAATACAGCCAAATCTTGAAGCGAGGTGGTCACCGAAGATGTGACTGGAACCAACAAAAGTTCATTTTCCGCCCTCCCCATGGTCGAGGGAGTGTCTGGAACAGCAGTTGACATAGTTGCATAGTTGGTAGTAGTGATGTTCATCCTACCATGTAGATGGTTGTCCTGTTGGGTAGTGAGAGGGTTTCGGGAACCACCCAAGGGACCTCCTGGTCTACTGTGAAGGATCGGCCACATGGTGTAATTTGATGTCATCAATGGAGATTAAACTGTTCGACTTAGAACCAGACAGTGGTGGTAAGATGACAGTCCTGGTGCCTTTTATACCCAAGACCGGCACAGGTGCTCTGTATGATGGACCGAACTCCTTTTTCACAGCTATCTTCTCACGAACCAGATCCCCAACGTTAGGAATCCAGCCAGTCAAAGTTCTCGCCAATTCCCTTATTCCTAAGGTGGCAGCACTTGCAGATGATTTATCATCACAAAATTGTTGAAGCTCCTGTAAAACAGTGAGACGTTCTTTTATGTCAAATGATATGTCTGCTGCCACCATACCAGGGGCATCAAGATCGGGGACATACATAGGTATCCCAAAGAGAACCTCATATGGAGACTTTCCCCCCAAGGACCGTCTTGGCAGATTATTCAGTGCTCTCTGGACCCCATATAGGTGGTGTAACCAACTGCGGCCTGAACCTAATACTCGAGTTGTTAAGGACTGCTTTAGATCACGATTCCGCCTCTCCACGACCGAATTTCCCTCGGGATGGTATGGTGAGGAGTAATGGAGTTCAACACCCATCGTCCCCATGGTGTCCCTGAATGCTTTAGAGGCAAATGCAGGGCCCTGGTCAGAATGGAATGCTGCAACCGCATATGTACCGATAAAGATCAGCAAATCTTTTATAACAATCCTGGCGTCATCCGACCGCTGTGGCCATACCCACAGGAATCTAGAACAGGAATCCACAGCCACTAGAATGTATTTGTATGCACCATCAGGCTGTAAGGGACCACAATGGTCTAGGTACACACACTGAAGTGGCTTGTCTGACACTAAGAGGGATGTCTGCGGAAGGCGTTTGATATTAGAGCCCTCAATCTGCTGGCAAATCTCACAGCAAAGGACATACTGCTTAGTTCGTCTGCATAGACCAGGCCACCAGTATCGTTGTTGTAGAATTGTTATCGTGGCCTATATACCAGCATGTGCAGAAGCGACACCCTCATGTGCGGCTGTAATCAGCTCTAATCTCTAGTCTTTATTGGGGATCACCCAATCTCCAACCCCAGGAATTGTTGTATAAGCAACATTCTGTGCACTGATATGGTAAGTATAGTTTGTTGGGTAACCTTTCGGAAGAGTTTTGCCTGCAGCCGAAGCTTTAACGGCAATCAGTATTTCATTATCCAATCTCGTCCGAGAACGAGTCACTGCAGCCACAGAAGCCGTAGCTGCTGATGCTTTGGCCGCTTCATCAGCCAATGTATTGCCGGCAACGTGTATCCCTACACGTTGGTTTCCTAATGTATGAACTACATGGACACATGGTAGCTTATCCTTAAGATCAGCTACCCTTCCCCTCATCATTTTGTGTTTAATGGTGTTTCCTTTAGAATCCCTAAACCCGTTCAGTTTCCAATGATTGAGATATTCATTGTATGACTGGACGCAGTAATATGAATCACAGACTATCAAAGTCTGGCTTCCTGCCCCAGTATGTTCGAGCGCTAGAAGAAGAGCCTTAAGCTCAGCTAACTGGGCTGTGCAGTCCCCTAAGGTCTGCGTGTAGGTATTGTGAGGGTGGAAAACTCCATCTTCCATCACTCCGCACACGGCTGCGCAAGCTGCCGAGTATTGATGTTTAGTACCTACAGCCGGTTGTGCTGATCCGTCAGTATAAATGATAGTATTATAACTGTCTAGTGGCAAGATATTTAGAGGAGCGGGGTACTCCTGTTCATACTGGAGAAATTCTTGTGTCTGAAGCCTTTGATCGAATACATAAATCGACATCAGTGGCGGTCGGAGACGTTGCCCATTGAATCCAGCGTGGATGTAATGCCTTAGCGTTCGGAACGCTCGCTTTAGTGACAGCCTCTAAGGCCAGCACCGGGGAGACAACAATAATGCGTTTCCCCTGGGCAAGTGGCCTCTCTTTTATGACGGCCATCTGAACTGCTGTCAGAATCTTTTCTGTAGGTGCAAAATGTTTTTCAGCATTTGAATATAAATGTGATTTATATGCTATCAGCACTGTGTCATCCTCATTAAAGGTGACATAAGTAAATCCAAGGGCACCAGCAATTATTCTGATGACCAAATTTGTTTTATTGTCACGTGTGTGTAAGTGTTTCGCTTCTAGCATTTCCCGTTGCATGTCTCTAAGGATGTGTGTGTGTTCAATCGTCCATCGCCTGCTAGAAAAATTGGGCTGAATTAAGTCATAAAGTGGCTTGATGCGTTCTGCATAATCTGGAATGTATGTTCTGCCAAAATTGAAGAAACCCAGTAATGACTGTAATTTCTTAAGTGTGTTGGGAGGCTGTAGTTGAGCACACTTTTCTAGAAAGTGCGGGCCAGGCTCTTCCCTTCGTTTGATAGCTCATATCCCAGGAACAACACACTAAGAAAGGCTATTTTGCTTTTCTTAAAATCAAATTTATAACCGAGGTCCGCAAACCTCAAAATGATCCGATCGACCCTCGCAAGATGAATGTCGAGGGCGTCGTCAGTGAGATAAATATCATCCACATAGGACAATGCATTGGAATCAATCTCGTGCAAAATTGATGTTACACGGGCTGAAAACAGGCCTGGGCTATTTTTATAGCCTTGAGGTAAACGACAAAAGCGTTTCTGGAAGCCAAATGAAAATGCACTTAGGTCCCTACTTTCATGCGCTAAATTCTGGCAGAAAAATCCATTAGATATATCCAATGTAGTTTTTATTTTTTTACGCACTATATTGTTTATCAGTGCTGTGCTGTGTGAGTTTTGTATAGCATATGTGCGTGTATGACTATTTAAGTGTCTATAATCAACCACTATTCTATATGAATGATCTGGCTTTGCAACGGGGAATAATGGGTTATTCATCGCAGATGTACAAGGCTCAATTACTCCCTGGTACTCAAGTTGTGATAGTATCTCCTTCACTGGAGCTTTTGCTTCATGTTTAACAGGGTATTGTGGCTGCGGTTGGGGTGTAGACCTAACGGGAACAACATGACAAGGAGACTCCTTGTCCCAACCGACGTGATTGCGATATAGCGCAACAGCATAGGCTTCTTTTGCTGCTTCTGGAACAAGATCGGAGAAAGAAGGCAAAATGACATCTTCCCCATGCGGGAGCTTGCGGACGTGTTCAGGTGACCAGTCTCTCTCGGCCAATAGGCTATCGCTAGTAAGTTCATCCCAAAATATTACACTAATAGTGCGTTTCACGTCTCCCTCTATCTGATTGTTAAATCATAAACCCTATTGGGGGGGAGAACGCGGCCATCCGCTGTCTCAACCGCGATGTAATTGCTAGTTGCTGTCGCATCCAGATGATCTTTCAGACTCTGGCGACATATCGTGACCTCTGCCGCACTGTCCAACAGAGTCACGGCCCACTTCTTGTTCCTCAACAGTGTTCTCAATACTACTGGCATTTTTAACCGTCAGTGCCGCCACCTTCTTCTTTTTAAACTGTGGCTTTTGCTGAGGAGTCTTTTCATCTTTTTTAATGGTAGACTGTGGTGAGTCTTTCTTTTCTTTCACGTATTCCGGACGTCGATCTTGACGGCCCCCTCTCTCGCTACGTTTATCCGGTGCGTCCTGAAAGGGACTAGAGGGACGTGAATCAGTATATCTATCTGGAGGTCTAAAGTGCTCCCTATTTCTGAGATTATACCTCCTTTCGGAGTACTCCGGATGTGGAGAATCAGCTCTCTTATTTCTTCTTTCTTTGAAATCTTTTTGTTTGTCCCAGCGTTTTTTAGAGCCCTCTTGTGCCTGCTTCGTACCCTCCTGATGGGTGGTACATTGTAACTCCAATTTTTTAGGTTTGGCTCCCAAACTATTCCGTCCTATACTAGTATAGGTATCGGAAATTATTTTCGGTAGCTGTCTCTCTTGTTCCAAATTTGGAGTTTCCCGGAGATGCTGGCGTATTGCCAGTGCCACCGCTTCCCCTTTAATATTACTCAGTATTATTGAGGAGACGGCGTCAAAGTTAAGCATTAATTTCATCCCCAGATCCAGGGCTGGTGCAGCCCCATGTTCATTTTGTATTTGTTTTAACACCTCCGGTAAATTGGCAAGTGTCGGGGTACCATATGTGGTAGTATAAACGGCAGCGAAGACCGTACCCCATGTGGCACAGTCATCCACCGAGGGAACCATCCCAAACGGCAAGCACATAGTGAGCAATCTATGTTTTTCCTGTGGTCCCGTATGGGGAAACACAGCTTCCAGCTGATTCGTTTTCTGGGCTATCCAGAACGGTATTTTTCCCCGTTCCGCTGGCACTTTACCCATAATAATATGTACTGTTTGTGGATTAATCCCAGTAGCCAATTGATAACCACCAGCGCTGGTGTTGAGTTCAATGTACGCATTACGAACTGAACCAATCGTCTATATAATGCCACTAATTCATCATATAAACCTCGTAAATCTGCTATCGGCATATCCTGTATGCCTGGGTGAGGTGTATATGTGGCGAACATAGGCCAGGTAGGTCCCTCATTACTTAAGGGACCTAACCTCACTCTTCGTAGTACATGTGGTAGGGCGCCTTCAAACCAGTTCTGATGCTCTTGATATGTGAGCGATATTTCATGATACTGGTATGCTTCGTACCGTACAGGTACGTTCGCAACTTCATATGTGTGAAATGTGTGCGTTCTCTGGTCAACCTCAGGAAAGGTGACCCAACAGTAAACCGTTTCTGTTTGGTATGCTTCAGTTGCCTCTATTATCAGAGTAACATCCCCGCCCTCTTCTGTAAGGCCATGTGCTAATAAATGTTGTGTAAGTGCATGTCTAGCATTTGCAGGAATATCTATGGTATTAGCCATAGTTGTTTAGAGAAACAGAACACCAGATGGGGGAAGTATTTTCCTTTTTATGAGTTCGAGCTCAAACAACCTACAGCTTAATTAGGCGTTACCTGTTCAGCTGAGGAGGAATCTCCCAAAGACCACGGACGTCTCCGTATCACAGTACTTAGGGTACCTGTTGTCTGTGAGACAATGATAGTCAGGGTATCCGTAAATTAGTGCCTAAACACCATTGTTGGTGGCGCCATGTTGTAGTTTGGACTCTTGCTCTGAGCAAGACTGCTGGTTTAAGGATAACAGTACTTCTGTTTGTAGGCGACTGAGTCTTTCCTACAACAAGTCGCAACTGTTGTCCCAACCTTACCGGCTTACTAGCAGTCGCTTACGCATGGACTCAAAGTAAGATATCTCAGGGTATGTCGTGGTTAACCGGTTCTGTGCCTTGGACGAGTTCACCTCGTCCAAGGCTACAGTTCCTGTGTGCCTTGGACAAGGTCACCTCGTCCAAGACACACGGGAACTTGGGGGAGCGCTAGCGCGCCCTTTCCTGTGCACCCCCCTCCCCTCCAAGGCGGGGATGGAAGGGGAAGACCTTCCCCTTCCACCCCCGACCCCCCCACCCCTCCTGTGACGTCAGCGCGCGAGCGTGCGCTGATTTGTCACAGGGGCCTCCCCCATCGCGCTGGAAGCTCTGCTTCCAGCACGACTGAAAGAGAAATGCAAAGCATTTCTCTTTCAATCCCATGGGGGAGGCCCGGAGGGGCTTCAAAGGGAAGGAAATGTATTTCCTTCCCTTTGAAACCCCACTAGACACCAGGGATTTTTTTTTTTAATGTTTTTTTTTTTTTTAGGTGGGGAGCGACCCCTTAGGCAAGAGTCGCTCCCCTAGGGGGCAAATTATATTTGGGCCATTTCTGCCCCCCTTGGGGGCAGATTGGCCTATTTTGATGAGGCCAATCTGTCCCCAAGGGGGGCAGAAACCACTAGACGCCAGGGAGTTTTTTCTTTGCGTGAATTTCACACAAGGGGAGCGACCCCTAAGGCAAGGGTCGCTCCCTGGGGGGGGGGGAGGGGAAATGATTTTAGGCCATTTCTGCCCCCCCTGGGGGCAGATCGGCTAAACCTCTAGGCGGCAGGGCAATTTTCTTTGTGTGTTTTTTGTTTTTGTTTTGTTTTTTTAGAGGTGGGGAGCGACCCATTAGGCAAGGGTCGCTCCCCTGGGGGGCAAATTGTATTTAGACCATTTCTGCCCCCCTTGGGGGCAGATTGGCCGATTTTAGGTCAATCTGCCCCCAAGGGGGCAGAAACCACTAGGCACCGGGGATTTGTTTTTTGGCGCCAATGTCACGGAGGGGGAGCGACCCCGTAGGCAAGGGTCGCTCCCGGGCAGGGGGGATTTGGGGGGTTGGGGGGGGTCAAATTTATTTTAGGGCATTTCTGCCCTTTTCACACAAGTGAGGTATTATTTTTATCTGGAGACTTGGGGGGACGCTGGGTCGAAGGATATTTGTGGCTCCTCTCAGATTCCAGAACTTTCTGCCACAGAAATGTGAGGAACATGTGTTTTTTTAGCCACATTTTGAGGTTTGCAAAGGATTCTGGGTAACAGAACCTGGTCAGAGCCCCACAAGTCACCCCATCTTGGATTCCCCTAGGTCTCTAGTTTTAAAAAATGCACAGGTTTGGTAGGTTTCCCCAGGTGCCGGCTGAGCTAGAGGCCAAAATCCGCAGGTAGGCACTTTGCAAAAAACACCTCTGTTTTCTTTCAAAAAATTGGATGTGTCCACGTTGCGCTTTGGGTCACTTCCTGTTGCGGGCGCTAGGCCTACCCACACAAGTGAGGTATCATTTTTATCGGGAGACTTGGGGGAACGCTGGGTGGAAGGAAATTTGTGGCTCCTCTCAGATTCCAGAACTTTCTGCCACAGAAATGTGAGGAACATGTGTTTTTTTAGCCAAATTGTGAGGTTTGCAAATGATTCTGGGTAACAGAACCTGGTCAGAACCCCAAAGTCACCCCATCTTGGATTCCCCTAGGTCCCTAGTTTTAAAAAATGCACAGGTTTGGTAGGTTTCCCTACGTGCTGGCTGAGCTAGAGGCCACAATCTACAGGTAGGCACTTTGCAAAAAACACCTCTGTTTTCTTTAAAAAAAATGTGATGTGTCCACGTTGCGTTTTGGGGCGTTTCCTGACGCGGGCGCTAGGCCTACCCACACAAGTGAGGTATCATTTTTATCGGGAGACTTGGGGGAACATAGATTAGCAAAACAACTGTTATTGCCTCTTGTCTTTCTCTACATTTTTTCCTTCCAAATATAGGAGAGTGTGTAAAAAAGACATCTATTTGAGAAATGCCCTGTAATTCACATACTAGTATGGTCACCCCGGAATTCAGAAATGTGCAAATAACCACTGCTCCTCAACACCTTATCTTGTGCCCTTTTTGGAAATACAAAGGTTTTCTTGATAACTATTTTTTACTCTTTATATTTCAGCAAATGAATTGCTGTATACCCGGTATAGAATGGAAACGCACTTCAGGGTGC
This sequence comes from Pleurodeles waltl, assembly GCF_031143425.1. Taxonomy (NCBI): domain Eukaryota; kingdom Metazoa; phylum Chordata; class Amphibia; order Caudata; family Salamandridae; genus Pleurodeles; species Pleurodeles waltl. Next base: position 314,777,606 of record NC_090442.1, on the reverse strand, counting down.
AGCTCATTTATTGGCTCTGGGTACCTAGGGTTCTTGATGAACCTACAAGCCCTATATATCCCCGCAACCAGAGGAGTCCAGCAGACGTAACGGTATATTGCTTTCGATAATCTGACATTGCAGGGAAAAGTTACAGAGTAAAACGTAGAGAAAAATTTATGTTTTTTTCACCTCAATTTCAATATTTTTCTTTTTCAGTTGTTATTTTATGTAGGAAACCCTTGTAGGATCTACACAAATGACCCCTTGCTGAATTCAGAATTCTGTCTACTTTTCAGAAATGTTTAGGTTTCCAGTATTGGTTTCATGCCCATTTCTGTCACTGACTGGAAGGAGGCTGAAAGCACAAAAAATTGCAAAAATGGGGTATGTCCTAGTAAAATGCCAAAATTGTGTTGAAAAATTGGGTTTTCTGATTCAAGTCTGCCTGTTCCTGAAAGCTGGGAAGCTGCTGAGTTTAGCACCGCAAACCCTTTGTTGATGCCATTTTCAGGGGAAAAACCACAAGCCTTCTTCTGCAGCCACTTTTTCCCATATTTTAAAAAAAAACGAAATTTTCACTGTATTTTGGCTAATTTCTTGGCCTCCCTCAGGGGAACCCACAAAGTCTGGGTACCTCTAGAATCCCTAGGATGTTGGAAAAAAAGGACGCAAATTTGGCTTGGTTAGCTTATGTGGACAAAAAGTTATGAGGACCTAAGCGCGAACTGCCCCAAATAGGCAAAAAAAGGCCTGGCACAGGAGGGGGAAAAGGCCTGGCAGCGAAGGGGTTAAACGGAGATTACCCTTTTCTCACAGATATATTATGTCTCATACAAACACAGGCAATGACACAGATGCAGTAAAGTTATAATAGCTTCTTATTTAACATAACTGCAATTTGCGATAAGTCGCATGGACTGCAATGATTAGGAAAATGAATATGGCAAGTAACAGTGTTGTGAAGAAGAGAGTCATTGTTATGAAGACCCCCACCATTTTGCAATACATGAAAAAGATATATAAGATGGAATATGCCCTATTACCCTCATGTGAATAGGCCTAACCTCCTACCTAAAGGAGAGCTGGGTTTGCTAAACCTAATCTGCCAAAGCCGTGTCCATGAGAGGAGCCCCCAACCCTCGTTACCTTGGAATTAGGTCTCTATCTCAGACTCCGTAGGGACACGAAGACTGGGTCAGCGTCAAGACGACTGCAGCATCGGTATCAGCGATGGTGGCGATGCCCTCCGGTCGGAATCCCTCTGATTATCTGTCTAAAGTGTGATGTATTTATACAGATCTACAAGGTCCCCTGACGTAAGTGTATTCCTAAACAATAGATAACAGGCATGCTTGGGACGGCAATTAACATCAACAGTCCCTCGAAAGTATAGAGAGGGAAAATCCCTAAGTGTGAACACCTACTGTTTGTTTGTCTTTGGTGCTTGATCTTGACGGCTTGGCGCAGTGACACTGATAATGTAACTCATAACAAGTGGCCTAACTATAAACAAGGCAGCCATCTTAGAAGAAATAAATAATTAAATGGGCTAAGACAGAGCAAGCTAAGTAGGTTAAAAGTCACTAGGTGACGGGGGCACGAGTCTACGAGCCAGAGGCTAAGCTAACTCCTGCTATCCCATTAAAACGAACTAGGATTCACTACAGGGGCAGTACTCTTCCTCCACCCCTTCGGCTCTTCTCCCTGGCAGAGGTTTCTCTTGATCCAGAAGTGATCTAAAAGTCTGGGGTTTTGTTTTCACTACCTATACAATTTTTGCCTTTGAAGTAGGGAAACTTCAAAGGAAAGTCTTTGTTGTTCACAAGATCCTGCCTTGTCTAGGCCTGGCCCCAGACACACACCAGGGGTTGGAAGACTGCATTGTGCGAGGACAGGTAAAGCTCTTTCAGGTGTAGGTGTCAGCTCCTCCCTCTCTACTCTAGCCCAGGAGACTCAGCAAAATATGCAATCTACTCCTCAGCTTCCTTTTTGTCACTGTCTAGAGGGAATTCACAAACAGCCGAACTGTATATATAACCCTGACATGAATTCCACAGGCAGGCAGAGGCACAGAATGGTTAAGGAAGAAAATGCCCACTATATGAAAGTGGCATTTTCAAACAGTTTATCTAAAAACCAACTAGAAGATATTTAAAGGCAACCTCCATGTTAACCTATGGGAGAGATAGGCCTTGCAATAGTGAAAACTTCATTTGGCAGTATTTCACTATCAGGATATGTGAAATACACCAGTCCATGTCCTACCATTTAAATACACTGTGTCCTACGCATGGGGCTATCTAGGGCATATCTTAGGGGTGACCTACATGTAGTAAAAGGGAAGGTTAGGGCCTGGCAAGTGGGTACACTAGCCAGGTCGAATTGGCAGTGCAAGACTGCACACACAGACACTGCAGTGGCAGGTCTGAGACATATTTACAGGGCTACTAATGTGGGCGGAACAATCAGTGCCACAGGCCCACTATTAGCATTTGATTTACAGGCTCTGTGCACCTCTAGTGCACGTTGCTAAGGACTTACTAGTAAATCAAATATGCCAATCAGAGATATAAAAATCACCAATACAATTTAGACAGAGAGCACTTGCACTTTAGCACTGGTCAACAGTGAGAAAGTGCCCAGAGTAACAAAACCAGAAAAAACGAAGTCCAGCACACAGTCAACAATACAGAAAGCAGGGGCAAAAAGACAGGGGAAACCACACCAAGGATGCCAGGTCTAACAGGTACCATTGTAAGATTACTCAATGAGTATAGCTGAGTCACGCAGGGGGTCAGTGTCGGCCACAGCCTGCAGCTATTGTGCCTGCCTTCAGTACATGCCGGGCATGGCCCATGGTTTAAAAGAAACTATTTGAACCAGTACAGTCTGAAACCTTCCTAGTATGAACCCATTAAAACCAGGATTAAGCAGTATAAGGCCACATCAATAAAAAGAGCTAAAAGAATAATAGCAGAATGGTGCTACATGAGCAAGTGCATGGAATCAATATAGGACCAGTAAGAAGCCATGCCAGCAAAAACCATTACAACCAGTATAAAATGTATATGAAGCCATACCAAAAAGAACTAGTTAAATCAGTGTGAACAATCAGAACATCAGTATGCATCTACAGCAGGAAGAACTAGCAAAAGTAATTTGAAATGTATAGGACTACCATGAGGAAAAAACTGAAAGAACTAATTAAAAACAATATTAACCAGTAGAGTATGAGACCACTGATGTAAGAAACAGTTATAATCAGTAATGCATCAGCATGAGGTTCTACCAACAAGTTCCAGTGGAAATAGTACAGAACAGGGGGTGTGGCCAAGAAGCTTCAGGGTAGCCAGTGGTCCCTCAGCAGGCTCACTCTCAAGACCAACATGCACACAAATGTTGCAATTTAAAAACCTGACCTATACATAAAACAATCCATTATGAAAAGAGTTGCTGATACAGCAAAGGCAATCTAAGAGAATTAGACAACCAGAGATGATGCTGATAGAGGTGAGATGAGGCACCCTCTTGGGCCAACTTGTGATGCATCCCTAGCAAACTGGGATAAATGAAGTGGAAATCTGCTGTCATACCCAATGCTGGGTGACCCTATGAAAGCTGCTTTAGAGACAACAAGGTGGTGGGGCCAACACAAATAAGAGCAAATTGTTATTCTTTCGCTGGCCAGCACCAGAGAAACAGAAAGATTACAGTCTGTTGCATGTGGTGCTGTGGACTGCTGTCTCACCTCTTGGCCTGTGCATATGAAGTTTTTTGTTTTGTTTACTGCACTCAATTTCCTGCTATGCGAGGAACAGGGACTCTGGGTCAGGTGGCACTAGGCTGTAATCGCATCGACCCAGCAGCAGCTCCATGTGGCTGGTGAAATTATGGAGAGAGCATAAAATGCCACACAGCTCATTGACACATGGCCTACCTGTTGCATAAGTAAAAAGACTAGAGGTCTGGCCAATCCTTCTACCTACAGTCTATGTTTTTACGCTGTAGTCTGTCTGTCAGACCCATTCGGATAAATGGTGCTGATGGGTCCTTTTGTTTACTTCATAACCTGTGCTGTGAACGGCAGGTATTCAGTCAGGAGAGTGGAAACCTTTATCGCACTTCCTGGCTGCAGCCTGAAAAAGGACAATGTAACCACAGAGGAATCCCACCATGCCATACTTTACTGCACAGTAAGGGTCAGATTTATTATGTCCTGCATTGCCACTGCGTCATGCAAGATGAGGCAGAGCAAGACAAGGGATTGATTGAGATTTACCTGCTTGGCTTGGCTTGGTAAATCCAGAGTAATGAAAGGGAGCACAAGTCACTGCCTTGAATTACTCTGTGCATTAGGCGTGGGCAGACTGGGCGTTATCACGCATCCACCCATGCGCATTGCCAAAATCACTAAGAAGTAAACCTGGGAATGCATCAAAATTGTGTGCCTTCCCAACAGAGGCCCAACAAGGGGAAATAGTTTTATTTCTCCTTATTATTTCTCTTTTCTACATGTGTTGCATTCTGCAGTACACATAGAAAGAGGCAAAAGTATCTAAGGCTTGTTTTTGTACATTAAAGAATCTCTTCCTTCATAAAAAACAATCCTGCCTGTAACGCAGGAACTCTTTCACCATGGCCCAAAGACGCCTGCTTTGGCACTAGGCAGCATTCAGTGTGCCAGAGCAGAGAGAGAGAAGGAATGTTGCCATGCATTAGTACATACAGTGCAATCCTGCCCTCTTCCTTTCATGCTGCACAGCAAGTTGTCTTGCTGCTTTGCGTTAAGGTTTGTAAATCGGGCGAAAGGTGTCCACAAGTTGAATATAGACAAATGCCAGAGCAGCAAAGCTGCACCTAAGCACTTTGAAAGATTTGCATGCTGCTGACTCAATCCAGAATAACACAGGTATTTTCTTTAAGTTTCTCTTAGGCAGCAGCCAAACTGGTCAGACAGCCTTGACTGCTCCCCCCCCCCCCCAAAAGAAAAATAGAAAATTTGTCAGAAATTGGGTCTCTAGTTGACAGAGGCATACACCCATGTCCAAGTAGGGACCACAATACTAGTCAGCGTAAGTCACAACACAATCCAAATTATCCTGTGCTCACCCTCTGGGAACTTGGCACAGAGCAGGCAGGCTTAATGTGTAAAGTATTTGTGCAGTAACTCATACAGCAACACAGTGAAAACACCACAGAAAGTACTCCACACCAGTGTAAAAAAAAATAAATATTTATTTGAATGAAATACGATCAAAACGTCAAAAATCCAATATGCACAAGTCGAGATATCACTTTTTAAAAGTTTAAAGAATCTCTATACTTAAAAATCAGTGGTTGTATCCCTGTAACACCCAGTACCTGTGATATGCCAAAAATAATGACGCACGGGCCCGCAGAGGAGGAGATGTATTGACAAATAAGGCACTGCATCGGATATTCCAGTGCGGCACAGACTATGCGTTGTTTCTTTCCACGCTGTAAGGTGATGCGTAGATTTTCAGGAGAGCAGCCTTGGTTCCTCACTGCAATGCAGGGATATTTTGACACCCATGAACGATGCATTGAAAATCCTTGACATACTGGTAAGAAGAAGCTGGCACTACATAGATCCAGTAGGCAATACAGCAAATCTTCAGTCGCGAGGAAGGTGCTGCATCGATTTCTGCAGGCATTCCATCGATTTCTGCAGGCATTCCATCGATTTTTCGACGCACAGGGATTTTCTTCTCTTGGGTGAAGTCTTTGTGGCACTGAGACTTCAGAACAGGAGGCAAGGTCAACCCAAGCCCTTGGAGAGTACTTGTGGGGAAGGCACAGTCCTTCCGGTAGAATCAGACACCAGCAGGGCAACAAGAAGGGCAGCAGTCCTTCTCAGCAGAGCAGTCCAGAAGAGCCCTTTGGGCAGCCAGGCAGTCCATATGACAGAGTCCATGTGTAGGTCCAGAAGTGTCTGATTTGGTAGGGTCAGAGACCCAGTATATATACACCCAAAATTGCCTTTGAAGTGGGGGAAACTTCAAAGAGTGGTTTTCAAGTGCACAAGTTCCTCTTTAAGCCCAGTACTGTCTGCCAAGATCCCTGTGGGGGGTTATCAGTCCTTTGTGTGAGGGCAGACCACTGGCCTTTGAAGTATAAGAGAGCACCTGCACCTTTTTCTGCCAGGGAGACCGATTCAGTATGCAAATGAATGCACAAGAGGAGCTGTCAACGAGCACAGACCAGATGTGGACTGGAGACAGCCTGTAAGGCACAGATGGCAGTAAGTGCAGTGAAATGCCCACTTCTTAAAAGTGGCATTTCTAAAATACTAATATTAAATCCAACTTCACCAATAAGCAGGATTTTTTATTACCATTCCGGCCTTACTAAGCATGATAGGGCTACTCCTTTCAGATCGGAATCTACCACTTAAAAGTATAAAAGGGCAGTTCTAATGCTGGCCTATGAGAGGAGCAGGCCTCACAACAGTGGAAAACAAATGTGTGAGTTTACCCCTACCAGGACATGTAAAACACATAAGTCCATGTCCTGCCTTTTACTCACGTAGTACCCTGCCCTATGGGTTACTTATGGCCTACCTTAGGGGTGACATATGTAGAAAAAGGGATACTTATGTGGGTAGCACAACCAATGCTGCAGGCCCATTAGTAGCATTTAATTTACAGGCCATGGGCACCTCTAGTGCACTTTACTAGGGACTTACACGTAAATTAAATATGTCAACTGGGTAGGAACCATTGTTGCCATGTTTAGGGGAAAGAGCACATGCACTTTTGCACTGGTCAGCAGTGGTAAAGTGTGCAGAGTCCTAAAACTAGCAAAACCAGGGTCAGAAAAATGGAGGGAGGCAGGCAAAAGTTTTGGGAATGACCACCCTAAGGCTGTCAGGTCTAACATAACTAAGCCAAAAACAGGTTATTTTTTCAACACTAGACAGTGTGGAAGCTGTGCTGAAAGTTTAATGAGGGGGGCCTTTGAAGGTGTAGGCCTTAGGACAGAACTCCCCTTTGCCCATGCCTTAAAAAGCCTTTGCCTGAAGGTGTGCTCCAAGGGGCCAATATTTATACCTGGTACTAGCTTTGAAGTGGGGTAATTATTTAGGCTACCCCCACATCTGGTTCTAGAACGTTTGTTGCTTTCCTTACAAAGGCTCTCTGTTTGGGATCTCAAAAGACTAATGTTAGGTTTTTTGGTGTATGCCATAGTCAACCCTCTTTGAAGTGCAAGTGGGACAGGGAACAGCTCCACCCTCACTCATTCTGTCAGGTTGGCCCATCCTGCCCACACCTAAACTCTTTGGTCTCACTGTCTGGGGGAACACAAAACCTTTCACAGAAGGCTCATGTGACCCAGGACACTGGCAGTAGCCTTTAATGTCTAGGACAAGAAAATGCTAACTTTCTAAGAGTGCCATTTTCACTGACTGTACAATTAAAAAAAATGTTAATTACAAATCATTTGAGATCCATCATGATACTTCTACCTATTCCCAATCAAAAGTTAGCACTTGTTAAAATTAACAAGACAACCTAATATTATCATATGAAAGAGGTAGGCTTTACAGTAGAGAAAAACAAATTTAGAGGTTTTTCACTACCAGGAAAATAAACCTTATAATTAAATGTCCTTTAAAAAAAAAAAAAGAAACACACACAACATACCCTACCCTGTGAGCTGTCTATGGTCTACCCTGGAGGTGACTCGTATGGATTTAAAAAGAAGGTATAGTCCTGGCAAAAAGGATTCATTTTGCCAGGTCAAACTGACAGTTTAAAACTGCACTAGAGGTTGCAATGTGGGTGGGACGATGAGTGCTGCAGGCCCACTAGTAGCATTTCATCTACAGGCCATTGGTACATGTAGTTCCCATGTGCTAGGGACTTATAGGTGAATTAAACATGCTCATCAGGTGTAAGTCAATTTTACCATGTTTTCGGGAGAGCACACAAGCACTTTAGCACTGGTTATCAGTGGTAAAATGCAGAGAGTCCTAATGCCAACACAAACAAATTTCAGAAAACAGAAGAAATGGACGAAAACGTTCCGTGAAAGACCACACCAAGGATGTCAGGTCTAACATAAGGGCTGTACTACCTGGTACCTAAAGAAATAGGAGGTCTTCTGTGGATCAGGAACCCATCTTTTATGCTAGAATAAGCAGTAACAGCACATTAGGTTACACTGATAACAGCACAACACATAAAATGATCTGAAAAGGATTACCTCGTACACTGATACAACAAAGGAGACAAAGGTGTTCTCTAGCTGAAGCAAAACAGACACAGGGAATAAAGCGAAAACGCCTGTACCATTACAAACCAGTATAATATCAGTATTGAATTAGGACAATATTAAAAATAGTAAATGATCAACATGACTTAATATTGGTGTGGCCCAGTTAAAACCAATATGAACTCGTACAGGAGCAATATGAGATCAAACATGAAAGAATCAGCTAAAACATGAATATGACCTGTAGGTAGTTGGCTCTGTATGTACTATTTAAAAGTAAGAAATAGCATGCACAGAGTCCAAGGGTTCCCTTTAGAGGTAAGATAGTGGCAAAAAGAGATAATTCTAATGCTCTATTTTGTGGTAGTGTGGTCGAGCAGTAGGCTTATCAGAGGGTAGTGTCAAGCATTTGTTGTACACACAGGCAATAAATGGGGAACACACACTCAAAGACAATTCCAGGCCAATAGGTTTTTATATAGAAAAATATATTTTCTTAGTTTATTTTAAGAACCACATGTTCAAGATTTACAAACAATACTTTAAATGAAAGGTATTTCACTTAGGAACTTTGAATTAGCAAAATAGCTTATACAGTTTTCACACAAATGGCAATAAGCTATTTTAAAACTGGACATAGTGCAATTTTCAACAGTTCCTGGGGGAGGTAAGTGTTTGTTAGTTTTGCAGGTAAGTAAACCACCTACAGGGTTCAAAGTTGGCTCCAAGGTAGCCCACCGTTGGGGGGTTCGGAGCAACCCCAAAGTTACCACACCAGAAGCTCATGGACGGTCAGGAGCAGAGGTCAAAGTGGTGCCCAAAACGCATAGGCTTCAATGGAGAAGGGGGTGCCACGGTTCCAGTCTGTCAGCAGGAAAGTACCCGCGTTTTCGGAGGGCAGACCAGGGGGGTTTTGTAGGGCACCGGGGGGGACACAAGTCAGCACAAAAAGTACACCCTCAGCGGCACAGGGGCGGCCGGGTGCAGTGTGCAAACAGGCGTCAGGTTTGCAATGGAGTTCAATGGGAGAACTAGGGGTCTCTTCAGCGATGCAGGCAGGCAAGGGGGTGGGGGGAAATCCTCGGGGTAGCCACCACCTGGGCAAGGGAGAGGGCCACCTGGGGGTCGCTCCTGCACTGGAGGTCGGATCCTTCAGGTCCTGGGGGCTGCGGGTGCAGTGTCCTTACCAGGCATCAGGTTCTTAGAAGCAGGCAGTCGCAGTCAGGGGAGCCTCTATATTCCCTCTGCAGGCGTCGCTGTGGGGGCTCAGGGGGGTCAACTCTGGATACTCACGGGCTCGCAGTCGCCGGGGAGATCTCCCTGTAGCGTTGTTTCTCCACAAGTCGAGCCGGGGGCGTCGGGTGCAGAGTGCAAAGACTCACGCTTCCGGCAGGAAACGTGTGTTCTCTCAAAGTTGCTTCTTTGTTGCAAAGATGCTTCTTTCTTGGAGCAGAGCCGCTGTCCTCAGGAGTTCTTGGTCCTTTTAGATGCAGGGTAGTCCTCTGAGGCTTCAGGCAGGACCCTGTGGAAAGCATCGCTGGAGCAGTTCTTTTGAAGGGGGGAGACAGGCCGGTAGAGCTGGGGCCAAAGCAGTTGGTGTCTCCGTCTTCTCTGCAGGTTTTTCAGCTCAGCAGTCCTTCTTCGTCTCAGGTTGCAGGAATCTATCTTGCTGGGTTCTGGGAGCCCCTAAATACTCGATTTAGGGGTGTGGTTAGGTCTGGGGGTTAGTAGCCAATGGCTACTAGCCCCGAGGGTGGCTACACCCTCTTTGTGCCTCCTCCCTGAGGGGAGGGGGGCACATCCCTAATCCTATTGGGGGAATCCTCCATCTGCAAGATGGAGGATTTCTAAAAGTCAGAGTCACCTCAGCTCAGGACACCTTAGGGGCTGTCCTGACTGGCCAGTGACTCCTCCTTGTTTTTCTCATCTCCTCCGGCCTTGCCGCCAAAAGTGGGGCTGTGGCCGGAGGGAGCGGGCAACTCCACTAGCTGGAGTGCCCTCGGGTGCTATAACAAAGGGGGTGAGCATTTGAGGCTCACCACCAGGTGTTACAGTTCCTGCAGGGGGAGGTGAGAAGCACCTCCACCCAGTACAGGCTTTGTTACTAGCCACAGAGTTACAAAGGCACTCTCCCCATGTGGCCAGCAACATGTCTGGTGTGTGGCAGGCTGCTAAAACTAGTCAGCCCACACTGGAAGTCGGTATGGTTTCAGGGGGCATCTCTAAGATGCCCTCTGGGGTGTATTTTACAATAAAATGTACACTGGCATCAGTGTGCATTTATTGTGCTGAGAAGTTTGATACCAAACTTCCCAGTTTTCAGTGTAGCCATTATGGTGCTGTGGAGTTCGTGTAAGACAGAGTCCCAGACCATATGCTCTTATGGCTACCCTGCACTTACAATGTCTAAGGTTTTGCTTAGACACTGTAGGGGCACAGTGCTCATGCACTTATGCCCTCACCTATGGTATAGTGCACCCTGCCTTAGGGCTGTAAGGCCTGCTAGAGGGGTGACTTATTTATACCTATAGGCAGTGTGAGGTTGGCATGGCACCCTGAGGGGAGTGCCATGTCGACTTAGTCATTTTATCCCCACCAGAACACACAAGCTGGCAAGCAGTGTGTCTGTGCTGAGTGAGGGGTCCCCAGGGTGGCATAAGACATGCTGCAGCCCTTAGAGACTTTCCCTGGCATCAGGGCCCTTGGTACCAGGGGTACCAGTTACAAGGGACTTACCTGGATGCCAAGGTGTGCCAATTGTGGAAACAAAGGTACAGGTTAGGGAAAGAGCACTGGTGCTGGGGCCTGGTTAGCGGGCCTCAGCACCCTTTCAAATCATAACTTGGCATCAGCAAATGCAAAAAGTCAGGGGGTAACCATGCTAAGGAGGCATTTCCTTACACAACCACCCCCCCGCCCCCAAACGAAAGAGGATGAAACTAACCTTCCCCAAGAGAATCTTCCTTTTCTAAGTGGAAGAACCTGGAAAGGCCATCTGCATTGGCATGGGTAGTCCCAGGTCTGTGTTCCACTATAAAGTCCATTCCTTGTAGGGGGATGGACCACCTCAACAGTTTTGGATTTTCACCTTTCATTTGCATTAGTCATATGAGAGGTCTGTGGTCAGTTTGAACTACAAAGTGAGTACCAAAGAGGTATGGTCTCAGCTTCTTCAGGGACCAAACCACAGCAAAGGCCTCCCTCTCAATGGCACTCCAACGCTGCTCCCTGGGGAGTAACCTTCTGCTAATGAAAGCAACAGGCTTGTCAAGGCCATCATCATTTGTTTGGGACAAAACTGCCCCTATCCCATGTTCAGAGGCATCAGTCTGCACAATGAACTGCTTGGAGTAATCTGGAGCTTTGAGAACTGGTGCTGTGCACATAGCTTGTTTCAGGGTGTCAAAGGCAAGTTAGCATTCTACAGTCCAGTTTACCTTCTTGGGCATTTTCTTGGAGGTGAGTTCTGTGAGGGGTGTCACTATAGATCCATATCCCTTCACAAACCCACCTGTAGTACCCAGTCAAGCCAAGGAATGCCCTTACTTGAGTCTGGGTTTTTGGAGCTGCCCAGTCCAGAATAGTCTGGATCTTAGGCTGGAGTGGCTGGACTTGGCCTCCACCTACAAGGTGTCCCAAGTAAACCACAGTTCCCTGCCCTATCTGGCATTTGGATGCCTTGATAGAGAGGCCTGCTGCTTGCAGGGCCTTCAAAACCTTCTTCAGGTGGACCAGGTGATCCTGCCAGCTGGAGCTAAAGACAGCAATATCGTCAAGATAAGCTGCACTAAAGGACTCCAAGCCAGCAAGGACTTGATTCACCAACCTTTGGAAGATGGCAGGGGCATACTTTAAACCAAAGGGCATAACAGTAAATTGATAATGCCCGTCAGGTGTGGAGAATGCTGTCTTCTTTTGCTCCTGGTGCCATTTTGATTTGCCAGTACCCTGCAGTCAAGTCAAAGGTACTTAAGTATCTGGAAGCACCTAGTTTGTCAATTAATTCATCTGCCCTTGGAATGGGATGGGCATCTGTCTTGGTGACAGAATTAAGTCCTCTGTAGTCCACACAAAACCTCATCTCTCTCTTTCCATCTTTGGTGTGAGGTTTAGGGACTAAGACCACAGGGCTAGCCCACGGGCTGTCAGAGTGCTCAATGACTCCCAATTCCAGCATCTTGTGGACTTCAACCTTGATGCTTTCCTTAACTTGGTCAGACTGTCTGAATTTTTTTTTGACAGGCATGCTGTCTCCTGTGTCCACATCATGGGTACACAGGTGTGTCTGACCAGGGGTTAGGGAAAAGAACTCAGCAAACTGTTGCAGGAACTTCCTACAGTCAGATTGCTGTTGGCCAGAGAGGGTGTCTGAATAGATCACTCCATCAACTGAGCCATCTTTAGGGTCTGTGGAGAGGAGATCAGGGAGAGGTTCACTCTTAGCTTCCTGGTCCTCATCTGTTACCATCAACAGATTCACATCTGCCCTGTCATGGAAGAGTTTGAGGCAGTTCACATGGATCACCCTTTTGGGGGTCCTGCTAGTGCCTAGGTCTACCAGGTAGGTGACCTGACTCTTCCTCTCTAGCACTGGGTAAGGGCCACTCCATCTGTCCTGAAGTGCCCTGGGAGCCACAGGCTCCAGAACCCAGACTTTCTGCCCTGGCTGAAACTCAACCATAGCAGCCTTTTGGTCATACCACATGCTCTGGAGTTGTTGGCTGGCCTCAAGGTTTTTACTTGCCTTTTCCATATACTCTGCCATCCTTGAACGTAGGCCTAGCACACAGTCCACTATTTCTTGTTTAGGCTCATGAAGAGGTCTCTCCCAGCCTTCTTTTACAAGAGCTAGTGGTCCCCTTACAGAATGGCCAAACAGAAGTTCAAAGGGGGAAAACTCCCTTCTGAGGCACCTCTCTGTAGGCGAAAAGCAGACATGGCAAGAGGACATCCCACCTCCTTTTGAGTTTTTCAGGGAGCCCCATGATCATGCCTTTCAACGTCTTGTTAAATCTTTCTACAAGACCATTGTTTTGTGGATGGTATGGTGTGGTGAATTTGTAAGTCACCCCACAGTCATTCCACATATGCTTCAGGTATGCTGACATGAAGTTGGTACCTCTGTCAGACACCACCTCCTTAGGAAATCCCACTCTGGTAAAAATACCAATGAGTGCTTTGGCTACTGTAGGGTCAGTAGTCGACCTAAAGGGAATTGCTTCAGGCTATCTAGTAGCATGATCCACTACTACTAGTATGTATTGGTTCCCTGAGGCTGTGGGAGGTTCAAGTGGACCCACTATGTCCACACCCACTCTTTCAAAGGGGACCCCCACCACTAGAAGTGGAATGAGGGGGCCTCTGGGTGTCCACTTGTCTTACCACTGGCTTGACAGGTGGCACAGGAGACACAAAACTCCTTGACCTTCTGGGACATGTTGGGCCAATAGAAGTGGTTGACTAATCTCTCCCACGTCTTGGTCTGTCCCAAATGCCCAGCAAGAGGAATATCATGAGCTAAGGTCAGAATGAACTCCCTAAACTCCTGAGGCACTACCACTCACCTAGTGGCACCGGGTTTGGGATCTCTTGCCTCAGTGTAAAGGAGTCCATCTTCCCAATAGACTCTATGTGTTCCTGTTATTTTTCCTTTGGACTCTTCAGCAGCTTGCTGCCTAAGGCCTTCAAGAGAGGGACAGGTTTCTTGCCCCTTACACAACTGTTCCCTTGAGGGTCCCCCTGGGTCTAGGAGCTCAACCTGATAAGGTTCTAACTCCATGGGCCCAGTTCCCTCAGAAGGCAGAACTTCTTCCTGGGAAGAGAGGTTCTCTTTCTCTTGTTGAGTTGAAGCTGGTTCCCCAGACTTCTTTCCTTTTCTCTTGGGGGGTTGGGCCCTTTTTCCAGGCTCCAACACCACTTTTTCACCCTGAGCCTTGCACTGTGCCCTTGTCTTGACACACACCAGTTCAGGGATACCCAGCATGTCTGCATGGGTTTTGAGTTCTACCTCAGCCCATGCTGAGGACTCAAGGTAATTTCCAAGCAAACAGTCTACAGGGATATTTGAGGAGACCACCACCTGTTTCAGGCCATTGACCCCTCCCCACTCTAAAGTTACCATAGCCATGAGATGTACTTTAGTCTGATTGTCAGCGTTGGTGACTGGATAAGTTTGTCCAGCCAGGTATTGACCGGGGAAACCAGTTTCTCTGTCACCATGGTGACACTGGCACCTGTATCCCTCAGGCCTTCTACACTTGTCCCATTAATTAAGAGTTGCTGCCTGTATTTTTGCATATTAGGGGGCCAGGCAGCCAGTGTGACTAAATCCATCCCACCCTCAGAGACTAATGTAGCTTCAGTGTGAACCCTGATTTGCTCTGGGCACAATGTTGATCCCACTTGGAGACCGGCCATTCCAGTGTTAGCTGGAGTAGAGTTAGAAGTGGAACCTTTCTTGGGACAGGCCTTGTCTCCAGTTTGGTGTCCTTGCTGATTACAGCTACGACACCATGCCTTTTTGGGATCAAGTTTTTACCCTTGTACCCAAAATTGGATTGTGAAGAGGCTCTGGACCCTCCCTCCTGAGCAGGTTTTTGGGGCCCTATAGAAGACTCTTTACTTTTTCCCTTGGATGTCTCAACACTCTTCCCCTGGGGAGTCTTTGTGACCCCTTTCTTTTGGTCACCCCCTGTGGAAGTCTTAGTCACCCTAGTCTTGACCCAATGGTCCGCCTTCTTTCCCAATTCTTGGGGAGAAATTGGTCCTAGGTCTACCAGATGCTGGTGCAGTTTATAATTGAAACAATTACTTAACAGGTGTTCCTTCACAAATAAATTGTACAGCCCATCATAATCATTTACAGCACTGCCATGAATCCAACCATCCAGTGTTTTCACTGAGTAGCCTACAAAATCAACCCAGGTCTGGCTCGAGGATTTTTGAGCCCCCCTGAACCTAATTCTATACTCCTCAGTGGAGAATCCAAAGCCCTCAATCAGGGTAGCCTTCATGAGGTCATAGGATTCTGCATCTTTTCCAGAGAGTGTGAGGAGTCTATCCCTAAACTTTCCAGTGAACATTTCCCAAAGGAGAGCACCCCAGTGAGATCTGTTCACTTTTCTGGTTGCACAAGCCCTCTCAAAAGCTGCGAACCATTTGGTGACGTCATCACCATCTTCATATTTAGTTACAATCCCTTTTGGGATTTTCAACATGTCAGGAGAATCTCTGACCCTATTTATGTTCCTGCCACCATTGACGGGACCAAAACCCATCTCTTGTCTTTCCCTTTCTATGGCTAGGAGCTGACTCTCTAAAGCCAATCTTTTGGCCATCCTGGCTAGCAGGAGGTCCTCTTCATTGACGCTGCCCTCAATGCTTCCAGAGTTGCTGGACTCTCCTGTGAGAGAAGCAGCATCTCTGACTATCACCTGTGGAGACAGGGTTTGAGGGACCCTGTTCTCCCTAACTAGGACTGGAGGTGGGAATTCCTCCACATCACTAGCTTCCCCCTCTGGGAAGGTATCATCAGAGGGGTGGTTTTTAGCAAACTCTGCCAAAAGCTCCCGGAGCTGTACTTTGGTAGGGTTTGAACCAGTTTTAATCTTTTTGATTTTGCAGAGAGACCTTAACTATGACATCCTAAGATGCAGGTAAGGGGTGAGGTTGAATTCCATCACTATCTCTTTTGCAGCAGACATTATGTTTCTAAAAGTTGGAATACGTTTTAAGAATCTAAAACTATCTCTAGAACTTAATTCAAACTTTTACAAAACGTTTAAACTCTAAAAGAAATGCTAACAGGGACTAACAGAAGGCCCTAGCAGGACTTTTTAAAATTTTTGAAAAATAGCTCAAATTTCAAAAATCAGTTTCTAATGACAATTTCTGATGGATACATTAGCTACCTGTGGATTCCTCACCTAATGAATACTCCCATGGCGCCAGCATTCGACGGAAATCTTCTTCCTAGTCTCTGCACGTCGACGAGGACGTCACTGTAGCCCACGCGACGCCGTCTGACGTCATACAGGCAATAAGAGGTCCTCGCCGACGTGCCGACGTCAGTTCCCTTTTTTCCGTGCATTCGAAACGGTTATCTTCGAGGGAGCTACTGTTACTTTCGAAGTTACAGTGTGTTTTTCTGCTGCGTGATTTTTATCTGAGAGTTATTATGTCTCAGAGGAAGTCTGGTTTCAAGCCCTGTCGGGAGTGTGGGGGCAAGATGTCCGTTGCGGACCCGCACTCGGACTGTTTATGGTGCTTAAGCTCTGACCACGACGTCACAACATGTGATTCATGCCAACACATGAATCCCAAGGCCCTAAAAGAGCGAGAGGCTAAACTCTTCATGGCGAAGTCGAAGAGGAAGGAGAAGAAGCATCATAGGAAGTCCTCCTCGCCGAAGACTCATCGGCGCCATCGAGATTCCCGGCGCCGTAGGGATTCACGGCGCCATTCCAGCCAGAGGTCTCGATCGAGGTCGCCTTCGGCTCGGCGTCGTAAGACTTGGGAGGTCAGTCCCACAGTCACTCCACATCCATCGACGCCGTTGCCTTCTCCAGCTTCGCCGACTTCGCCTGGGCAGACATCTTAAGTGATTGAAGTGCCGCAGCCTCAGGTGTTCTCTCCGGCGTCGCAGACGTCGAGGCTGGCGTCGGGGTCGCCTTCGATCCAGGCACCCCAGTATCCGGCTTTTCCTGCCCCTGGAGCCGATAATACCGCATTTTTGAATGCGATGTATACCATCTTTCAGCAGATGGCTCCAGGAGGTGCTCCAACTGGTCCTTCGGGGCCGTTGGCTTTCACCTTGGGTGCTCCGGCGCCGCTACGGCCAGCACCCTTCATGCCCTTTCTCCCCTTAGGGAATGTGGGCTCGGCGCCGGTGTCCGCTCCGGTGGCCCCAGAGGTTTCGGCCCCGGAGGTTTCCATCCAGTCGACTTCGGGGTTTCGACCAGTGACTCCGACAGGACCATCGGAGGCTCCGAGACACGCCTCTCTGCATCCGGCTCCTACCTCGGCGTCGAAGCTGCCTGTGGCGCCGGACATGGCGTCGGATGGATCCGGCGATCGGCGTCGTTCCTCGAATTCGGCGGATGCCATGTCGACGCCGCGTATTGAAGAGAGGCTACATTCTAGGAGGCGTGCTCTCCGTCTCTTAGAGGAGCAGGAATACCAACGGGTCTTGGAGGAAGGAGAGATAGAGGATTCTGGCGAGGGTCTTCATGGACTGGATACAGCTAGTGGGCTGGATACTTCCCCTGAGTGGGACTTGTCATCTCCAGGGGAGTATACTGAGGAGGCAGCCACTTTTCACGCTGTGGTAAGAAAGGCAGCTAACTTTCTTGAATTGCCTTTGCCGGTAGCGGAGGCGAAGCAGAATTTGTTGACTGAGATCCTGCATCCGGCCTCTACTGCAGCGGAGCCTCTTTTACCATTCAATGAGGCTTTGCTTGATCCGGTGTTGGAGGTGTGGAAGAAGCCGGTATCTTCCTCGGCTGTTCATAGGGCTGTGGCCAGGAGGTATCGGGCTGCACCATCTGACCCTGGCTTTCTGTCCAGACACCCTACGCCGGAGAGCTTGGTGGTCCAGGCCTCCTGTTCTTCTAGATCTGCGCCTGGATCTTTTCCGACGGTGCCGGGGGATAGAGACTCCAAGAAGTTGGACTCACAGTCCAAGAAAATAGTCTCATCCTGCAGCATGGCGTTGAAGTCCACCAACGCGTCATGTATCTTGGGGAGGTACATCTATGCTCTTAGGGACGAAATAACATCTTCACATACGGAGCTTCCCCAAG
Organism: Pleurodeles waltl; assembly: GCF_031143425.1. Taxonomy (NCBI): domain Eukaryota; kingdom Metazoa; phylum Chordata; class Amphibia; order Caudata; family Salamandridae; genus Pleurodeles; species Pleurodeles waltl. The sequence goes on along the minus strand of NC_090442.1, from coordinate 314,759,589 downwards.
GGCTTTTGAATATCGTCTCCGATGCCCAGGCTGCTGCAACCCAGGTTATCCAATCTGGGTTGGATACGACTGACTCAGTGGCTAGGGCGATGGGCACGGCTGTGGTTGCGAGGAGACAGGCTTGGCTTCGCAACTCAGGGTTCTCTGCGGACGTGCAGTCGACCCTGTTGGACCTCCCGTTTGATGGGGACAAACTGTTTGGGGCCAAGGCGGATTTGGCCCTGGAGAGGTTCAAAGAAAGCAGGGCCACAGCCAAATCATTAGGACTACAAGCCCCTTCTTCTACCTCCTCCAGATTTTTCAGGAGGTTTCGTGGATTTGGACGTGGCTCTTCCTCCTCTTCCTTTCGGGGGAAATTCCAACAACCCGCCTCTTCTCACCCCTATAGATTATTTAGAGGGAGAGGTAGGGCCCCCACCAGAGGAGCCTCTCAGCAGCACTCTGCCTCTTCCTCGTCCTCTGGAGGGGTACAGCAGGGAAAGCAGCCTTAGGCTTCCACCATTTCCCACTCACTCCTCTCCTGTAGGGGGAAGATTACGGCATTTTCTCCACAAGTGGGAGACTATTACAACGGGCACTTGGGTTATCAGTATTGTGGAGAAAGGCTACACCCTTCCCTTTCGGGTGTTTCCGGCCCCCCTCCCGCCCCGCCCATCTTATTGTTCAGAAGAACACCTCCTGTTGCTAGAACAGGAGGTTCAAGTCCTCCTTTCAAAGGGCGCGGTGGAGTTGGTTCCAGAGCAGGAAAGGGGTCGAGGTTGTTACTCAAGGTACTTCCTGATTCCCAAGAAAGATGGTCGGTTGAGACCGATCCTGGATCTGAGGATCTTGAATTGGTTCCTCAATCAGGAAAAGTTCAAGATGCTGACCCTAGCACAGGTGCTTTTGGCATTGAACAAAGAAGATTGGATGGTGTCTGTCGACTTGCAGGATGCTTATTTTCATATCCCGATACTCGAACAGGAAGTATCTCCGGTTTGTGGTAGGGTCGCAGCACTATCAGTTTGCGGTCCTCCCGTTTGGTCTTACTTCAGCACCTCGAGTCTTCACGAAGGTGATGTCAGTGGTTGCGGCAGAGCTCAGAAGGGAGGGGATAGCAGTATTCCCTTACTGGGACGACTGGTTGATCAAAGCCAAGTCCCTGGAGCTTGTGTCGTATCATCTGCAGTCAACAACCCAGTTGTTGTTCGACCTGGGCTTTTCGGTGAACGTGCCCAAATCTCACCTGGAGCCCTCTCAGCACCTCCTGTTCATAGGGGCAGTACTGGATACAACATTGAATCGAGCCTTTCCTCCACCTCAGCGGGTTCAAGATATTCAGGAATTGGTTCCAATGTTTCGAAATGGAGCGGTAGTTCCAGTCCTCAAGGTCCTTCGTCTGCTCGGTCTGTTTGCCTCCTGCATACTGTTGGTCACGCATGCTCGCTGGCACATGAGGGCTCTTCAGTGGTGCCTCCGAAGGCAGTGGTCTCAACACTGAGGGGAGTGCCATGTCGACTTAGTCATTTTATCCCCACCAGCACACACAAGCTGGCAAGCAGTGTGTCTGTGCTGAGTGAGGGGTTCCCAGGGTGGCATAAGACATGCTGCAGCCCTTAGAGACCTTCCCTGTCATCAGGGCCCTTGGTACAAGGGGTACCAGTTACAAGGGACTTACCTGGATGCCAGGGTGTGCCAACTGTGGAAACAAAGGTACAGGTTAGGGAAAGAGCACTGGTGCTGGGGCCTGGTTAGCAGGCCTCAGCACACTTTCAAATCGTAACTTGGCATCAGCAAAGGCAACAATTCAGGGGGTAACCATGCCAAGGAGGCATTTCCTTACATGACCAATATGATGCCATGTCATAAAAACAATCAGAACCAGTAAAGGAACAGTGTAAGGCACTTCGCAAATCTTTATATGGACACCACAATGCCTTGCCAGTTAGAAACAATACAAACACACTAAGGATCACTATGAGGCTGTAGTCACTAGATCACTATAGGACGAACAAGAACCAGTGGAAACAATAACAATCAGTAAGGGTCCCCATTAGTGAGAGCAAGCTTAAACCAGTAGCATGAAACGGTACCAACAAGAACCAGTTGAAACCACTGAGGCAGACTAAGAACAGTGTTTCTATTAGTGCAAGAAACAAATAAAACCAAATACCAGTACGAACCACTTAAGAAGTTAGCGGCCAAACCATCAAGAAATTTAAATAATCAGTTGAAACGACATAGGATCAGTAAGGGACCATATCAATAGGTAACTGTTAATATCAGTATGACGTAGTATAGATCCATCAGGAAGCCATAAATGTAACAACCAGTTAAAACCATCGTAAACCAGTATGCGATATGTGTCAGGCTTTCAAGGGCCAGTTAAAACTACTACAGGACAATAACAAAGCCACATATGAATTAAAGACCAGTGTGGGCCTGTCCCATTAAAAAAAAAAAAAATTACGATTGGTTCCACATGACATCTAGTTACATGTTGACACTAGCACAACCCAGAATAGCGCTAATATGCAACCATATAAGCAAGAACTAGACAAATTCAGTGTAGAACCAGTATGAGTCAATATTAATAAGAAAAAGTTAAAGCCAGTATGAATTATTGAACAACCGCTTCTAACGCATACATCAATCCTAAAACAGGCATCTTGTTACAAGAGGAAAAACAAGCTTTGACAAAGTCAATAGGTCTCGCCTACGGAAGCTATTGTCTTTGGCAATGTTTTGTAGCCATGCTGTACAGAAGCATGGATGCTTTGCAGTTTGGCTAAAACTAACTTAAAACAGAGCTATGACATAGCCGGGGCTAATATGCCATTATTTTTAAAGTGCATTAGAGCTGGATGCAACATAAACATTTTTTTATTATTATTTTTTAGCCACACTGCTACACAGCATGGCTACAAATCATTATCAAAGTCAGAAATGCCCATGATGTACAGCATTAACAAAAGATAACAGCAGACCCAAGAATCTCAAAGGCAAGGCCTACTGGCTTTGCCAATGCCTGTTAGGTCTCAGCACAACATTCCTGGGATTCTGAGCAAATCAGTTAATCTCCCTTTGCATGTAAAAGGGAAAAAAACATACATTTTCCAAAAGTTCCTATCAAGGAAGCGATTGTGCCCATGCCCACGCCTTAGTTAAAATATATTTTGAAGCAGACAACATCTGTTATCACAATAAAAGCAGATACCATCTGTTGTCACAATAAACATCCATTTCAAAGAAGAAAGCGGCTTCTTTGAAATGTGTGTGACATAGTAAAACACAGCTACAAATGGACAGGAGCTCCAACAAGGAAGAGAGGGAAGAAGAAAAATAAAAGTAGAACACCAATCCCGGCATAGAGGATGCTCCTCTAGTCAAACTTACAGGTGACTATGGTGTGAGTGACAGTTTTTCTAATGATGCTTGGGAGCTATTTGAAGATCTTCCTCAGCATTTTCATGGTGTGGAAGCAGGATGCAGTGACGATGTTGATTTGTGCAGTCATGTCCAGTTCGCAGTTGATTATTCAGAGGTTCCTGACGTGAATGCTGGCTGAGGGTGTTAGTTCAGGTAGCCACCATTCTGAGTCCCATGATGAGGTGTTCTTGCTGAAAAGCACTAATTCCACCTTGTCAGGTTTGACCTCGAGACAGTTGGCTTTGATCCAGTTACGACTTTGGTCAGGCAGGCAGTGAACGTGCTGCTTATCTTGGGGGTCTTATTCGAGAGGGAGAGTACTATTTGCATGTCATCGGTGTAGGAGAGGATGTTGATGTTGTTTGCACATTAACCAGAGGGATTATGTATGCATTGAAGAGGGTAGGGCTGAGCTATGAACTTTCAGGCAACCCAAAAATGAGTTTTCAGGCTTCCAAGGAGTAAGGTGCCAGGTTGGCAGTTTGCATTTTATCCGTTAAGAAGGGGCAGTTCCACCAGGAAGCAGGTAGTTGGATGCCAGTCTTATGCAGGTGCCCGATACGGATGGGGTATGAGATGGTGTCAAATGCTACAAAAATGTCGAGGAGAATAAGGTCTGCTGCATCTCTTCTGTCTATCATCATGCAGATGTTGTTTGTGGCAGCGATGAGTGCTGTTTCTGTGCTGTGGTTGGCTCCTCACAAAAAGGGGCACCCCCCCTAATCTGAACTGTGGTTGGGTGTGGCATTGAGGAGCTGGCCGTTGCTGAGGTGGTCGGTGAGGAGTTGGTTGATTAGTTTCTCTAAGACCTGTGCCAGGTGTAGTGAGAGGGAGATGGGTCTATAGTTGAAAAGTGTAGCTGTGTCAGCAGATGGTTTCTTCGGCGGGGGCATTACTGTAGCATGTTTCCATGTGTACGAAAAAGTGGAAGCGTTGAAGATGGGTGTTAGTGCTTCATTGATCGGCAGGCCTTTGGAAAAGGCTTGGTGGGGGCAAGGGACAGATGGGGCCCACTAGTGGATGATCACTTGTTTATCCTTTGTAAAATACAATGTATTAAAAAAAAATTAGCATTATTATGAACAAGTCGCAATGTCAGGAAGAGCTTGTCATAAGGACATAAGGAGTGTAAAGTTTTAGCCCTTGATAGGTCAACAATACCAAAAAGCTGTACATCTAATATAACCATGTAAAAGCATTCCGGTTTGGTTTTTCTAAGTAGCAACAAAACAAAAATGTACAAATTCCAACAAAGTTGAAAAGCACTCCAAAAATCAAAATAATTAGTGTCAAGTTATAAGGCTCACCTGCAGCATTAAGTCTTGATTTAGGCGATTTCTTTTCACATTTCACATTTTGCTTAGTTTCCTTCTTTTTAGTCTCTTTTAATGTTTTACTTTTATAATTTGCAAACTCTGCCTCCTCTTCTTCAGTGAAATTTGAATCACTCCCAGAATCACCATCTAAAATAAAGGGGAAAAAAACATGTACAAAAATACTGTTTATGCACAGAAATACAGCATGATGTAGCAGATACTTCGTTGTGCGAATCAGAAAAGCCTGCTTGTGAAAAATGTATAAAAAAAATAAAGGGTCCAGCGTTTAATATTGCAGTGAAAACACTTCTACATTTCAATAAATAAGGAAGTTTCATATTCCCGCCACACCACTCCCATCCCCATTGAAACCACTGTTCTCTCTTTTCTATGTGCATAAGTAGCACTACTTTTCCTTTTCCTGGTTTGTGCCTGTTTATCATCGAGCACTGTGCTGTCACTCACTTTTGTCTGAGTCTAAAGTATGTTTCTCGTCTGGTAGTATAATATTCCTCTAATTTTGATTTCTCTAGAACTTTCAGGGGTCGTACTCATTGAGGGCATTGTTCTTTGTTACAATACTTGCGTAGATAATTTGTTTATTTATTAGCATATCCCACTGTTCCCAAACTATTTTTTCTTTTCCTTGAGCTGCTTTTGTCATTTATTCCCATTCCCACCCGCCACCAAATTTTTGATTGCCACAAAGTTACAAAGTTCCTGATTAGTTTATTTCACTGCTAGCGGCACTTGGGGACGCCCAGGAGTGTAACCTCTGGGAAATGTGATTCTGCAACTTTTATTATTTGCAATATAATATCAACTTAGATGAGCAAAGGCTGTGAGAGTTTGGGTCCCCACCTCTCCACTGCCACTCCTGCAAGTCCACCCCACTTTACCCAACCATGCCAGTGTGAGGTGCCACTTATATAATACCTTTAATGGGGTCGCCTTGCCACCCATTGGTCCTGTTGTGTTATATGCCTTTATGAGTATGTCAACCCATTGTTCCGTGTCTAGTATTATATTATCGCCAGAGCATTTTTGCATGTTGAATGACAAACGTGTATGTATCAGTATCTCTCTGTTTCAGCCATTCTAAAATCATCTTTCAAATGCTCAAATGTTTTTATCTCACCACCTTGTACCATGTCCTTCAGTACATTGTAGCCTCTGTCTCCCAACTCTGGATCTCTATCGAAGCCTGGTGCAAATTCAATGGTCCCCCATAGTGGCGTGAATAGTGACAGAATTGTTGTTAGGCCAGCTTTGTGACATGCGAAGTGCCAGACTCTTATGGTAGCACTTGTGACTGCTGGGAAGTAGGATTTGGTGTTTTGTTAAACCTTAGGCACCCACGGGACCTCACAAAGATAACCTTCACTTAGGCAGTGATCAATCTTACGCCACCCATAATCTGCTTCCCCTGTAGCCCATTCAATCATGTACTGCAGTTGTGAGGTATGGTAATATTTAGTCAAGTTAGATACTCCAGCCTTCCATATTTGGCTGCTTTATTTCTTGTGGAGGTGTGCTTTCATTTCCTGCTAGATGAACTCCTCAAAGAAAATGTTCACTTGTTCTATGCACGGAAATTTATAAATTGGTAGCAGCATATTATAATAGAAGAGGCTGAGGCCAAAGATGTGTACCACGCAAACACAGACAGGACATCAGGCTATGGATTGGCCGACCTGAGTGAAGTAAATAGTATCCACCTCCAAATATTGCAGAAATTATATCAATGCAATGAGGGGCAAAGGTGTTTTCAACACTGGATCTAGCTTTGGCCTATCATAATGTGATTGTTCAATCTATTAATAAACAAAAACCCCAACACAACACACAGTGCGCCTTAGGTGAATGAAGGAAAAGAGTTAGACGATACCTCTTCAAAAGGCACTTTAATAGAGAGATGGCATTGAGGAAGGAAGAATTTGAAAGGAATTAAGGTATCTGTGCGAGGTTGTTTTCTGAACTTGCATATACATGCGGACGTAACAAGTAGCGCACACACTGGCACCAGTTTGTCCTCGCAGTGCACACATTGCAAATGTTGTGCCACTCTCCCATGCCATCAGGTTGTGCTTAGCACTAATTGTTCATGCCACTTCCTTAGTGCCCGCAGCGCAATGGTGCGAGCAAAGGTTTGCAGCACTGTGAATGCCCACATCGAGAAAAAGACTGGGTGTTCAGATTGCTTACCTTCCCAACAATGGTTCTACTTACTTCGTTTTACAACTCCAGTGGAAAACATAATTTTAGTATTGTAAATAATATGTACAACTTAAAATATCAAAGGAGAAATACAAAATTTTAGACTGGCAGAGTCACCTTATTTCCAGCGGGTCTCTAGTTTTTTATGTGGATTGTTTTGCATAGAGTTGTTTCAAAGAAAGCTCACTGTTGTTACGGTGAAGTTGAAACCCTTGTATTTAGGAATGTGAACCGCATTGGTCTCCTTGTTTTCCACTTGTCACCAATTTGAAAAAGTTGACTTAACTAGACAGATGATGATAATAATACAATATCCAATTTTATTCCTGTAAAGCGACCCATCCATCTTTCCAATGCAATCTCATGCCACTATCTTGAAAGGATGCATATTCTCTTCAACATTCCAGATGTAATCCACTTACTGTATTCTGAGTGACATGTGAGGGTTCCACACATCACACTTTTAAGCTATACCGGAAAGTGGTTTGTCCTAACTGAATAAATTGAACTCTGAGATAAAGAACATTGTGGCAGAATTTATAAAGGAAGGGAACTCCCTGGGAAATAGCTAAAGAACCACAACTCTTGGATTTGTCTCACATCCTACACTTCCCATGTCAGCTTAGCTCGTGGCCAAGCTGTCTAAATCAACTTTCTGCACTATGAAAACACTTTGATGCATTTTTTCCTCATCTTGGATTTACTCAAAGGGTACAAGCACCATCCTCTCTAAACTGGTTGAAGTTAACTATCTATACCTTGGCACCCCTCGCTCAACCGTGAGAAGGCTGCAGAGAATTCAGAAGCAAGTACTTCTTCTAAATGTAAACATATGAACTAGCATCTCGCCTATCCTGAAGGCTCGCAACTGGCTCTCAATCACAAGATTTTCTTTCAAGATATTATGCATCACTCATATAGCAGTATATGCCAGAGGACCAAAGTTGTTAAAAAAAAAAAAAAATCAAAGAATACTTCCAACTTAGGAATTTAAATTTCAGGCTAGCAAGGTGTTAATATTTCCAGCTTACAGGAAGAAAACTGTATGGTTACTTTCACATTCAAGCCCCCAAATTTATGGAATTCCCTACCTGCAAATCTTACAGCTGTTGAGAATTACTTGGGTTTCAGAAGAATTTTAAAATATCGGTATTCCCTACATTATCTATTAGATTGCATACATAATGGTAGCCTCTTATCTTACCAGTAAATTTGCATCATCTTGTACACAAAGACAAGCCAATACAGTTCCTTGCCTCACTGTCTACAAACGAATACCCCTGCAGTCCCCTCTAATTATCAAAGGAGAACCAGAGCAGATCAATCACTCACAATCATCCCCTTACTAAGCTCAAGGGAAGACTAGACCAGTAAGTGCTTTGGGCATATTTCCATTTATGCTTTTGTTACAGAGTAGGCATTTGTCTACAGAATGTTACGTATCTCTATGTGGTGTGCTATCTATGTGGATGGGCACTTTAGATGCCCTTACTATCCCAAAGGTGCAGTAAGTGCAACACAAATGCTACAGAGCAATATGCTATTCAATATGCAAATAATGTAATGAATTTTTACTGTTTCACGTATTCACATTGCATGCCTTCTCAAAAAACCTCTTTGACATTCCTAAAACCATGCGAAAAATTGACATTGACTTTAAACTGGTGATTGTTTCTCGCTCCTTACACTCTATCAAATGTCCCTCTCTTCTTCAAGCCTTACTTTGTCTGTGTATAGCTCACCTTCAGCTGCATGCCTGTCTGCATGTTCTCTAGTATTGTATTCCTGCAAATTGCTCATACCTGACACCACAGATCCTATCTATTCATCCTACAAAACATTTGCATGAACTCGCATACTTCCCTCATTAATAATCACATAGCACTCCTATTAATTTAAAATACCACAAACAAACTGGAGTAAAAGCATGGACTGGTTTCCGTAATAGCCCAATAACTATCCCAGTAACCAATAACCTCTGGATTAAGCACTGACCTTGGGTTATGGACTACCGCGCTACCTGTATAAAAGGCTTCAACACCTCTCCAGAGAACAGTAAGTGCCACATAAAGTGATTTACAATTCAATACAATGTACAGTCCATACAAGCAACGTTAGGAATCTCATCTCTTACACAATGTTTTGTTTTCTGGATAGAAATATTTGCAATCTTCCCTTTCACATGAATAGTTCCTTCTTAGTCTTACTAAATTAACCATCTTTGTTGGCCAATGGAGATAAGAAAGACTGCATTTGTGTAAAAACTGGTGCCCTGTCGATTTTTAAATGTGTCTGGTGTGGAGCAAATTGAATGAGCTACAAGAAGACTCAAGCTTCTTTCTCTTTCAGAGAGCTCCGGTGCTGCTTCCTGGAAGAGGTGCAGTGCTTGCCGGCAAGTGCACTGGTCAGGAGAAAATACCTAAAGATGTGAAACTTTGGCACTTCGCTGAGGCATAACATTACGTGTTCTAAGCAGTCCCTAATCATGGAATACTGGGCAATGTATAATGCCTTCTCTCTCCTTTGTGGATCCACAGGACAATATAGTAGCCATATATTGCTAGTCAGCCCATGGGCTAGTTTTCTTGTAGTCATAGTGGGGAAGCAGTACCACCTCCCATGCACATCAAAGCAGAGGAGGGCCAAGAAAGCACCTGCATCACCATGTCGAGAGCCCTGCTTTGTAACAGCGATCCCGGGAATTCACCCTCAGATTAGTTGCTATGATAGTGGAGAGCACTGGAAAGTTAGCCTTAGTCGGGCTTGCTACTGGAGTTTGGGTGACAAAGCCTGAGTTTACCATTACCACTCCAGCCACACAGCATGACCTATTTATTACCGAAATTACAATGTGAATGACTGGTGAGAGTGGTTTGTCTCTCTGTAAACAGAGTTTAAAAACTGCGCTGTGATGCTTCCTGCAGTTTCAAGATTTCCTTACATAGAAAGATGATTCACAAAATAAATGTTTCCCCTGTGATTCGCGATGACAACAAGTTGCTTGAGAGATGAAGAGCAAAGTAGTGACTCCGTCTGCAACCCTAATCTAGGGACATCTGTCTGGATGGCATACTAAAGTAAATGAGAGCAACTTCCAACACCATAGTTTTGACGATCGTGCAGATGTACAGTTAACAGTTAAAAAATAAAGTGGCACACCTGGAGAGGCATTTCTAGAAGTCGGATTTAAGATTGTTGAGTGGAGAACTATGTTTGAACGCATGGGGATGATGCATGGCACTCTGACCCCTTAAAACAATGCACAAAGATGCGCTGCCATGGGATTTGACCTCAAGACCCAAGGGGCGGGGATGATAGTTAGGGATCTTGGTGATCCTTTACAGGGAGAGACTATGACACCATTGTTGTAAATACTCTGGACGCCAAAGGATTTCTGCTCAAGATTTTGTATTTCGTCAGGAGACACCTCATTCACATCATCTCTACCCAGACACAGCCGACAACTGCCTAGGCACCTTTCAAACCCCCAGAACCACAGGATGTAATAAGGCTCTAAACATTCTACCAGCCCAGAAATGGACTACACAGAACTCTGCACATTATATGAGCTACGTATAGAGCTCTGCACATTATTACAACCATCTTTCAGATTCTGCAGGATTCATCTCTGTGCAGAAGGGGAGAAGAACTACAAATTATTAGGAAAGAGACGCTGGCAGCGTAAAAAGAGGCCTCTCTTTGGATCCTAGGTACTCTGTGAGTACGTTTTGAGGATAAAACGCAGGTGTTTTCCCAATCATAATCAACGTAAACATTTCTGGCGTAAAGATCAACTGGGAGGGCTGGAGGTGGGGAAAGAGCATCTGATATTTGATGGATTTCAACTACACTGACTTGGCAACGGCTAGTCTATGAACAGCCAGTGTTTTGGAGAGGTAATCTGTAGAATAGTAGTTGCTGTTTCCTTGAGTTTTCTTCCAGTATCCTCAAATTGCATCCCTCCTTTTTTCTTGCACCTTTCTAGAGTGTAGTAGTCAGTTATATACCTAATCAGCACTGTTGTTACAGCAGTGAATTTCTGTCCTTGTCTTCTACTCCACATTTTAGACCTACCTATTCATTTGTTTTTTAAATATAAAGGTTCACTTGGACTGCTTCTTACTTAGAAATATGGTTGCTAAACAATTACCGTTTCACCAAACCTTTTCCTAAATAGGCATCAGTGTTTGGAGTAGAAACTATGTCAGTGGAAATGTGCCTGTTTCAAGTTTCTTATTATGATAGTAACGAAAATGTTACTTACCCAGTAGACATCTGTTTGTGGCATGTAGTGATGTAGATTCACATGCTTTGCATAAGTCAGCCATCTAGTGTTGGGTTCAGAGTGTTGCTAGTTGTTTTGTTTTGTTTCTGTTTGGATTTCCTAAACTGCTTAGTTCTGTCAACATAATACATAAGAGATCTCTTAACTTCAAGTGTGAGACGAGCTCTCTCTACAACTGAGTCTGGCTGTGGGAAAAAACAGGTAACTCAATTGACTGATTAATATGAAATGGTGAAATCACATTTGGAACGAAGTTAGGATTTGTCATAAGAACTACTTTATCTTTATGTAACTGAAAAAATTGTTCTTCTAAAGTTAGAGCCTGTATTCACTTACACACCTTAAATAAATGATAGCTACCAAGATTAACTTCCATGAAAGGAACTGCAAAGAACAAGAATGCATAGGCTCAAAAAGTGGACACATGAGTCTAGTGAGGACAACATTTAGGTTCCATGTTGGGACTGAGGGAGTCCTGGGTGGGATGACCCTTTTGAGACCTTCCATGGAGGCTTTAATAACAGGAATTCTGAATAAAGAGGCATGTTGTCTGTTCTGAAGGTAAGCAGCAATAGGTGCCAAATGAAGTCTAATAGATGAGTATGCTAAGTTTGCTTTTTGTAAATGTAACAAGTAAACAAACAATGCACTGAACTGAGGCTTTGAATGGGTCAATGTGTTTAGGTTGACAATAGCAAACAATACACTTCCATTTTGCAGCATTACACTGTCTAGCTGTAGGTTTACGGGCTTCCCTAAGAATTCCACTGATAGATCCAGCAGGGTTGTGAAGCAGGAATGACATGCCAATGTGGGAGCTACAAGGATCATGGTGAGTGATGTTTTTCTCATTTTGTGAACTAGAGACGGAATGAGTGGGAGAGGTGGAAAAGCATAAGCCAATATCCTTGACCAATTCATCCATAGAGCATTGTCTTTGGACAGAGGGTGTGGGTATCTGGACGTGAACGTTTGGCATTATGAATTTTCTGCAGTGGCGAAGAGATTTATTTCTGGTGTCACCCACCTTTGAAGTACTAATTAAGTACTTGGGGGTTATGTTCCCATTCGTGGACGTGTTGCTGCATGCTGCTGAGTAGGTTTGCAAATTGATTATCCATAGCTCCCTGGGAGATATTCTGCTAATAAGTAATGTGGTGGCGAATTGCCCATTTCCAAATTTGTTTGAGCAGGAAGGAACAGCTGAGAAGACTGTGTACCCCCGTGTTTCTGCAGATAATACATGGCTATGATGTTGTCTGTGTGGACTAGAGCCACTTTGTGGGGGATTTGAGGTAGAAAAGCTTTGGGTGCTAGAAAGACTGCCTTGAACTCCAAATAGCTGATTTGAGAAGTTTATTGAACTGGATCCAATAACCCTTGTTTTGTGAGGTTGCTGAGATGTGCTTCCCAACCTGTTTGTGATGCATCCGTAGACAGAATGATCTGAGGTACAGGGTTTTGAAAGGACCGCCCTTTGGAAAGGTTGGTGGGATTCCACCACTGCAGAGAGGGGTGAGTCTCGTGGTCCAAAAACACTAGATCCTAAAGATGATCCTGTGACTGAGACCACTGAGCAGAAAGACACTATTGTAAGGGGCGCATGTGTAGTCTGGCATGGGGAACAATTGAAAATCATGACACCATCATCCCCAATAACGGCATCAATATTCTTACTGTGTAAGATTGGTTTTGTTGGAGCTGCAAATAGAAAGCATGAAAAGCTTGAATTTGGGTTTGGATTGGCCAAAGCAAACCGAGGATTGAGGACTGCTCCAAAGTAGGGCTGTATCTGTAGAGCTGGGATTTGAGAAAGTTGAATGTGAACCCTAAAGTGTGAAGAAGGTCTACTGTGGTTTGAGTATGACTGACACTGCTGGATGGTACTGGCTTTGATGAGTCAATCGTGTAAGTAGAAGAATACCTATATGTGTTGTCTTCTGAGAAATGCTGCAGCCATTGCAAGACACTTTGTTAAGACCCTGGGAGCGGTTGTCACCCTGAATGGTAAGACTTTGAATTGATAATGTTTACCTACAATGACAAATCTTAAATATTTGCAGTGTGCTGGGTGAATGGGAATGTGAACATATGCATCCTTTAGATCTAGAGCTGTCCTGAAGTCACCTTGTTGGAATAGGGGAATGACATCTTGGAGAGTGACCTTATGGAAATGCGCTGAAAGAATGTATAGATTTGGTGGCCTGAGATCTAGAATTGACCATAGTGACCCATCCTTCTTTGGTATAAGGAAGTATAGGAAATATACTCCTCGACCCTGGTGTGAGAGGGGAACTGGTTCTATAGTTCCTTTGAAAAGAAGGGATTGTATCTCTTCTTCTAGAAGAGCAAGATGATCTTGTGAAAGCCTGTGAGTGCAAAGGGGATATGTCAAGGGGAAGACAAGAGTTCTAGGCAGTAACCATGTTGGATAATTGATAAAAACCCACTAGTCTGTGGTGATATTGGACCATTGTTGGTAAAGCTGCATTAATCTTCCCCCTACTGGAGAGATGTGACCCTGTGGAAGGTGTAAGTAGTCACTGGCATGTATTAGAGGAGGATCCTCTGGAGGTGGATGCCTTACCTCTGCCTTTATTGTTTGCCCGCTGTAGGACCCTCTAAAGGAACTTCTATGGTAAAAATGGGTGCCTTGTTTAGCTTGTAAGATGGAGTGTTCATTAGATGAGGGGTTGAAACCACCCTTGAATTGCTGGTGACGAACATTACCCCTACCTGGTGTAGTGAGTAGAGCCCCCATAGACTTTGCTGTTTCTGAATGATTTAAAAACAATTCAATAGTGGTGTCTACCTCATGGCCAAACAGATGTTCTCTGTCAAAAGGCATATTTAAAACTGCCTGTTGGATTTCAGGTTTAAAACCTGACATAAGAGCCAAGCATGCCTTCTAATAATGATGCTGGAATTAATACCACATGCAGCAGTACCAGCTGCCTCAGTGGCACACCTAATGGCATTATTTGAAATAGTTTGGCCCTCAGAAACTATTTCTTGTCCCCTTTTGCGATGCTCCTCTGAGAGATACTGAAAGAGATCTTCCATTTCATTCCAGTGAGCCCTATCACAGCGTACTAGAAGTGCCCGTGAATTTAATATATGCCAACAAATGGCTGCTTGTGCAGCTACTCGTTTTCCTGCTGCATCTAGTTTTTTTTAACTTTCTTTGTTAGGGGAGGTGCATCTCCCTTTGATTGACTATCAGCACGTTTCCGTGCCATGCCGACATCAATAGAGCCAGGGGACATTTATGACCGAATAGATATACAGGGTCTGTAGAGGCTGACCTATATTTCTTGTAAACTCTTGGAGTAGTGACTCTAGCTCTAACAGGCTCTTTGAAAATGTCTGTGGCATGTCTGAGCATGCCTGGTAGCATGGGCAGAAACTGACTTTCTTTATGGGTGGTAGTCAGTGTGCCAAAATTAAAATCTTCCTCGATTGGGTCAGAATGCATTGGTAGATTATGATATGCAGCTGCCCGAGCTATGACCTGCTGATATGAAATTGCATCTTCAGGAGGTGAAGGGCATGCAGGGTATAAATCAGGGTCACTGGAAGTATGGGATCTGGATCATGTGAATCCCATAGGTCTATGTCGTATGGAATATTCCCCAAATCATCTCTTTGAGGTGATGGTGATCCTTGTGGTGAAAATTGTGGCTCAATAATAGGTGGAGGAGATTGTGGAGGTGGTGGAGGAGTAAGAGGAAGGGCAGGAGATTGTGGTGGAGAAGGCTGAATTTGAGCCTTGCCCTTGTTTCTGGAGACCTTTTTAGGTGGAGGAGCAGTATCCAAAGTCTCCTGAAAAGTAATTTTCCTCTTAATTGCGACAGGAGGAGAAGCAATATTTTTGTCCTGTTCCCTTTTGAATACGAAGCTGGTGCAGACGAGCGTCCATTATTTTGAGGATTGGCTCTACTGATAACACTGCTTTCGAAGAAAAGCTAGAGTCGCAGGAAGACAGAATTTTCAGTTCTGAAAGTTTCAGAGCAGAAGCCTTATGTCGGCTGGAAGCTGTCAGCTCCGACGCGGACTTAAATGGCTTTTTGTTCGGAGCCAAAGCACTCGGGTAGAAGGTTCGACTTGCTCCCAAGGGTGAATGAGATGGTGTTGAGCCAGAGGTCGATGCCGAAGATGTGTTAGTCTTAGCTATTTTCTGTGCCGAGCGGGAAGGTGGGGCATCCAAATGTAACTTTCAGATCCAACCATGGCCCAAAGACAGTGGAGGACCGACAACCTGTTTTTAGGGCTCTTTTAAAGTCTTTGCATGGGAGGCCAGGCTGATGTACTCACAGGTTGCACCGAGGTTAGAGGTTGGCTTTCAATGTCCGATTGAACATCTGACTCCGAATCTTCTACGGAGAATGCCTCTCAGTGTGCGATCTCCGCCTGCGCATGCTCTTCCATGAATATTTCAGGAGTGTCATCTGGTGTCTTCAATGCCATCTCCAAACGACGCACTCTTTGGTCTTGAAGGGTGTTTTTGGATCCAAAAGAACGACAGACGTCACAAGTTTCTTCTGTGTGATACAGGGACAACCACAAGTTACACACCAGGTGTTGATTGGTGTGTGGGAATTTCGAATGGCATCGTGGGCAAAACCGAAATGGAGTGCATTCCATCAGCCCTGCATTTCTCGACACCACATGGAGTATTAGGCTTGAGGCAGGCGCCAGCGCCCCAGATGGCGGTTAACTGACCAGACGTATAAATTCAGGTCGAGTGTGTTCGATAGAGAGAACGCGATCTAAACACAATACGACGCTGAAAAGAAAGACAGAAAATACAAGTTCAGAATAGACCGAGCCAAGGAATACCGAGCGAGAGGAATACACGTCCAATCCGGCGGCGGAGAGAAAACAATCTAACAAAGGACTTGTTGCCCATGCGCACTATTACCGAGTCACTCGATGTCGTGACTCAAAAAGATTCTTAGAACAAAAACAAGTTGCAATACTCTGGGCCCAACACTAGATGGCAGACTTATGCAAAGCATGTGTATCTACAGCCACACATGCCACAAAACATACAGTTATATGTTTGCACGTATGAATGTTTAAATTATACTCTTTAAATTGGAAGCCACAGTTGTTTACTGTAAGGTAATGCCTGTTTTTGAGTGACCACTTCCAAGTTTTTGGACTGGTGATGCTGCTTTTTTTGACACTGTAAGTCCATGGAGTACTACCAAGCATGACTCGGTACCAGTGCTCTGACTCTTAAAAAGGTATATGTCTAATTGGCTCACCCACAATTGCCATAGTTTAGCTTACTTATATGTACCTTAAAAATTGTACCAGAGGTACCCAGGGCCAGCAAATTAAAGTGTCCCTCATAAACTGCACCACTTACTGTGCCACAATGTGTGACAAAGCGGAGCAGGACTTCCTGACTGCCGGCTGGCAGAGGAGTTTTTCAACTGCTATCTCGACTTTGCCTTTTATAGTAATCACAAAGACCAAATCTTACTTTTCATATATATGTCACCACTAAGGCAGGCCTACCGAGTCCTAAGGGCAGGGTGTATTATATTAAAAGATGGACATGTGGTTAGTAACTTTACATGTTCTGACAGTAATAACCCCACAATTATGTTTTTACTTTGGGAAGACTAGCACCCACACTGGCAAGTACAGAGTTACACGCCAACAACTCAGCTAACTTCTGAATGCGACTACCTAAATACTGAATGAGACTACTGAATATGTTGCATTAAGCCTGTCTTGGGCTCACACCAATTTTAATGTAACTTTACCATTTTGCTACCCAAATGTGATGCTATTAATTGTGTTTCACCAATGACTTTGTGTTTCACCACTGCGCATATTAGTTGCTCAGTTCTCACTAGTAGCACATTGTATGTTTTGTTCAGCCTAGCCGCCTATTGGCTTTGACATGGCATTAGCCATTACATTTTGTATTCAGTTCAGCCGCCTCTTGGCTTTGACATGATGTATTCAGTTTAGCCGCCTATTGGCTTTGACATGGCATTAGCCATTACATTCTGTATTCTGCCTATTGGCTTTGACATGCTGTATTCAGTTTAGCTGCCTATTGGCTTTGACATGATATTAGACATTACATTTTGTATTCAGCTCATCTGCCTATTGGCTTTGACATGATATTAGACAATACATTTTGTATTCAGCTTAGCTGCCTATTGGCTTTGACATGATATTAGCCATTGCATTTGATATTTAGGTTAGCTGCCTATTGGCTTTGACATGACATTAGACATTAAATTTGATATTTAGGTTTAGCTGCCTATTTGCTTTAACGTGGAGTTAGACATTGCAGTTGAAACATCGCAGATGTCTGTATTCTTCCAAGCTGTGTTTTTCCACAAGATGAACCAAGCTGTTTTCTTCACACCAGACTAGACCTGATAAGAGAGAGTACATTTGGTGTTTTCCTTTCTGCTAAGCCTTGGGAATAGGAGAAGTCTAGGAGATCTGGCCAGTCTCCAAAGGCTTGCGTAGTTTTCCCAAGTCTGAGAGGAGGGGGCACGCTTTTGTAAGGATGACTCGGGGCTACAGTGAGTTAGATTTGAATCTGCTTGACTTCAGGCTGGAACTAGGCGTCAGTTGCCAGTCTCCCGTGTGGGTAGATAATCTCTTTCTCGCAGTTGACAGGAGTCATCAACTTGCAGACCCCAGAAAGATGAAGCTGAAGATAGGTCCTACTTGCTCATACGGTGATGAATTTTGACTTTTATACTTTGCTAATATAATCATATATTATATATATGCTGTGTACATTGCAACTGAGAAGTAATGTGATATATTTTTTTTTCTTGCTGCGACTACGTTGTGTGCTTGAAATCTATTAATTCGTCACTCAAGAACTTGTGGGTGGGGAAGAATAAACAACAATAAAGGTCTTCTTTGAACTCAGAAGTGCATTCCAGAGAGGTTCTGTAAGCTCGGATATGAGATAAGTAGGAAAGCAGAACACCAAAGCATCCACTGACCATTTACAGTTGCACACACGCTGCTGTCCTAGAGACAGCCTTCTGCCCTCCAGGAGGGAGGTGTTAACAAATTTCAGGAAACAACATAAAAGACCTGCTGAGGGAAGAGGTGTGACCTCCTCCTGGCAGGATGGCCAAACAGGGTGTGAAATCAAAAGGCAAACGTCAAAGGGGAAGATGTTTTGAAGGGCAAATGGTAGACACACACAGAAGGGGCTCTTTTTTTGTTTTAGCAGACAGGTTGGGATCTCAGACCAACTGTTTTGTCTGTGGGCATGCAAGCCCCAAGTAGCCACACCTCTGGATAGGCTAGGGAGCGCTGTACAACAAGGGAAGGGTTCTGCCATGTTAGGAGTGGGCAGAACGGTTGCAGGAAGTCCTCACTAGATGGGAGGAGACCTGACTGACACATCCCCCAAGGACTAGAAACAGGCACAAAAGTGACACCCATACCTCAGATCATGCCTAGCTTATAGAGTGGACTGAAGAAGAACTGACCAGCAATTCTGTGGGACCAGCAAAGGAAGGCTGCACCTCCTGCACCTTGAGCTACCAAGGAAAGGGCTGTGCCTGTGGTGTCCCACTCGAGGAAAAGTCATCCCTGACCCACAGAAGGAGAAGTAGACTCCAAGGGTCAGTTGGCTGCCTCCCTGTTACAGCCACAGGGCCATAAAAGCGGAGAAGTCAGCTCCATTGAGAGCCCAGTGCCAAAAAGCCTGAGTGTCTCTGGACATTGAGGTGCAGCCTGGGAGACCAAATCCCTATGCTCAAAAGTTGCATCAGAATCTACTGGAACCAGATGAGCCCTTAGATTACAGTTTGGTCGCTCAGCACAGACGATACTGCACGTTAAAGAAAACCACTGATTTTGCTGGGAAACAGTAGGCCACTGACAACTGGCTTTGTACTGAACTTCACCCGGACTTTCTGGGACATCAACTTGTGAGGACAAAGTCACTTCTTCATGTTTGTGGACCAAAGGGTGGCCACAGGAAGAGCCCCGACACAAGCTCAGCACCTTCAGCACCCTTAAGCATATTCAGCATCCTGCATCCCTTGCATCAGGACCACTCCATTGATTCGTACGGTTCTCCATAGAGTTTGGAACTGGACTGAAGACTGCTTTCCTTAAGAGTTCTGTTGGGTCCTTATTGGCCCCTGTGACTGGCTCACTGTTGGAGTTAGTCCCCACAAAAGAGCCCTTATTGTCGTTGTTTAAATCACTTGTCATGGTTAACCCTAAAACACGAGCTGAGGTAAATTACAATCATTTATTGTGCTAAGTGAAAAGTTGTGATTTCCTGATCCTTTAATAATTCATATCTTCAGAACCCGCTGGTGGATATTTGTCTTTGAGGTGTTTTCTTCTTTTTCAACTTTCATACTTCTTAATGCTTTACACTTGTTCCGTTGAGCCACAACTACCCAGGACTGAGCTAAGATTTTACAAACAAACCTAACTGGACCAGATCACTAATCTAATAAACTACCTTCCTCACAGTAGTATTAGCAAGATCTCCATACTCCTCATTTTAGCAGATATCTCTTTGGGGAGTAATCAGTCAGTCATGTTATGCCTGTTTTGGGTGCAATTGTTGTGAGGGTTTACAAGGGCTTTACAGACCACAGCAATTACAGATGTCCTCAGCAAGCAATGTGTTTGGCTGAGAAAAAACAAGCTGCTCTAATGGTGTTGACAATGACTTTAGAGAGTAAAATAGCAAAGAACAAAATCATCTTCTGCAGGTGTCCCCTAAGCTAGACCAAAGTCTGGTGATGAGAACCTTTAATAAAACTTGTGTAAAGATGAAGCACAGGTGTTTCCTTACTGTGTGTGAATGAGAAGATCAGTGTGCAGCACAGCACTGTAATGTAAATTACCTGCTGCATGTTCAATTTATTTCTGAAGTCAAGGAGATTTCTACGTGGATACTGGTAGGGAAAACTTTTGCCTTTCTAATGACTGAGATTTGAAGTCAATTTGTGAATCTGGAATGTGTTTAGAAGTGTGGAATGCATTTTTGAGGGCCGCTCAGATACAACACCCAGGGTTTACTGTTCTATTATATGGCAGAACTACATAGCTTTTATAGAAACACGTGTGGGTCTGACAAGAGTTCTTAATGATTACTTGGTCATTCATGTAGAATAAGTGTCCTTCTGGGTTTCCTTTCCATGGTCAGCCCTAGATGTAATTGTCTGAAAATCTTTCACAAGGAAAAATGCTTCAGAATATGGTGGTTCATAGTACCACAAATTTGAGGTAGAGATAAAAGAGATCAAAAATAGAGGGAGTGATTAAAAGGGCTGGTGCAACTATGGTGCCACCATCACCACTCATCAGAGTAAATGGACCACCATGTTTTGCTAAGGAGGTTCAGGTTTCTCGGAAGCTGGGAAGTGAAGTGAAGCCTTTGGGGCTGGGGAGTGTGCGGAAGGAGGTTAGGGGATTATGAGTTATGCTTGCAGTTCAAGATCAGAAGTGCACTTCAGGAATTCATATCTAAATTCAGGTTATATATGGCTTGGGGAAAGTCCGTTACGATAATTTGAACAAAAAGTATATTGTTCCTTTTATGAGGAACTGAAAGAATCAAACAACCAGAAAACAATAATAGCATGCTCTATCATGAAAAATAACTTCTTTCCTGTCTCCATTAACTTCAATCCTTCACAAGCAAACTATTTTCACAGATATAAAGTGCAGAGATCGTGCTTGAATTTAAATATCTGCTGGTTATGTAGAAAATAAAATTAGTGACACTCAATGGGTAGGTGGAGGTGTGCTCTCTGACTTCCTTTTAATACTGATAAACTAACCTTAAGCTACACATGTCCATTTGAGTATGCTTCGTGTACCACACTGGCCTAAATAGTAAACTTGTCTTTGGCTTGTAACTTGAAAAATGATTAAGCTCCGAGTACATCATCATGTTAAGATATTGTTTTTCTTAAATATCTTGCTCAATTTATTAACAATATACACTATACTCTAGTGAAGTAAGGCAGACAGGTATTGCTCTAAAAGCAATAGATAGAATCAAGCACAAAAAGAAGTAAATATTGAAACATTCAATCAACTTTAAAGGAGAAGAAGCAATCTTGATCTTCACAAACTATACCTTTACAAATCTAACTCTCATTTTAGTCACCAATGCTTGAAACATTGCTTATTGCGCGCAAAGTCTGAATAAATAAGTGTCCACATCCTCTAAATTGACATATGAGTGTATTCAACAGGAATACTTGTTTCAAAGTAGCTTCATGAACTGTTTGACACAAAGCCCAGAATAACCAATGAACACTTCATTTACCTGAGGTCAAATCTGGCATATTGTCATCAACCTTGTCTTCGTCATCACTGACATCTTTTAGTATCTTCCTTTGATCAGATAAAGCTTTGGATGCTGCTCGTCTCTGACAGAGAGTGCCCAGGTTGTTGTCTTTAAGATCTGCAATTGTATCCAACTCTGCAGAGCAAAGGGTTACACAGTGGGTAAGTAAAACATACAATTTCACAACAAACAGTTCTACCAAGGAAACTACTTACACAAATTATTTTTTTGCCACCTCAGTCTTAGCTATTAAGAGGTCTTTGAAAACAGATATGGTTTGAGCTGCAATCTAAATTTGAAAACAAAGTGCAGCACCATCAATTCTTAAATACAATCTTTGAATCATTCACATATAAGCTAGGATCAGCGGAAAAGTACACTTTTTCTGAATCTCAACTTCTTTAGTATGT
Source organism: Pleurodeles waltl (assembly GCF_031143425.1). Lineage (NCBI taxonomy): Eukaryota > Metazoa > Chordata > Amphibia > Caudata > Salamandridae > Pleurodeles > Pleurodeles waltl. The sequence continues at coordinate 314,737,626 of NC_090442.1, read as the reverse complement.
TTCAATCCAGATGGTTGCTTTTATGCTACAGTAGTTCCCTACAGTTGCTGCACAAAGCAGAGTTTCCTTCTAATAATTATCTGTTTTTATTGATGAATAGTTGCTGGATATGTATGGTGGGATGTTTTGGGTCTGTTGCTGTGCAAGATTTTTGCAGTGTATGATTTGTAGATCTATAGTTTGTTTTTTTTGTTCAAGGTTGGAATGCTCTATAAAGTTGTCAGTGGAGTATAGAAATTGAATCTTATGAAAATGAATTCTCATACATGGCCTGGTACTGTTTATATACCTTAGAGCAAGACTGCAACAGTTCTCCAATAGTCAGTCAGTCTGATTCCAAGCAACAAGCCAAAATGTTCTTTCGTCTCACAAGATGACACAAATTCAGACATCTTACCTTTGGCATTCAAATAGATTTGCGGGAAAAATATTGCTACTATGGACCATACATTTTTTATTACTACAAGTGTAATGTGGAGTTTGGTTGAAATGCAGAACCACCGTAAATTAGCCGTTGCCCTGCATTGCCCTACCCTAGGTAGACGTGGGAGAAACTGACAGGTGTCTGAAGACTGAGAAACAGATGGCCCTGCTGGCTGAAACCTTTGACAGGCAGCCCATCTACCACAAAGCTGCTAGTGTGTGAACATCAGAAGGCCCTCAATATTTCTGGCAGGCCTTCAATGTGTTTTTTTCAGCAAGGCATAGTGGACACCTGCAGGAAAATGTAAACAATGTCCCAGATGCACAGGTAGAAAATTCCCTAAGTGATCATGGCATTTGATTATGTATTTCAAATACAAACCCCAGCTCCATATGCTTTGTTTCGGAAATGCATACACATGATGAGCATGCCACCTAGATTACATGACTGTCCACTCAGCATAAACTTTTTCCAAAAGTGCTCCTGCAGGAACATTTGTTTTATAAAGAGCCCACATGGGTCAGGGCCTCTGAGGGTCCAATCAGGAGAGGGTGTCTAGCACACTAGACTTGTAAAAAACATCTGGAACCACCAAAGTGAGTGCTTGTAGATCAAATTAATTGGAAGATGACAAAGGAATCAGTGAAACTAATTGGCACTTTTTGGATGTTTAGACAAAAGGAACAGATTAAAGGGATCATATTTGCGGGAACAAATTAGGCTCTTCTGGACACACATGGTTCTCTCAACTCTATGGCAACTGTTTATTGTAGGCAGTCTTTGAGAACTAGAGGCATAGGGATAAGCAACTTCTTCCTTAAACTCATCAAGAAAATGACAAAGGGGCCAGAGTTCTTATCTCAACCTTGAACTGTTTCAATTATCTAATGTGCATCTTCCACTCATGTTCTTTATGGCATTTACTGTGTGCTGTAGAATGCTCAGTCTTTATACCATTGGAGCGTGCTTCCATATCATTTCAGTAATTTGATCGCTTCCACTGTGGTGAAGTGTGTGCTATGTTTTTTTCCTATGTCTTTAGATAATGTGCATATAGCATTAGCTTCAATGTATTTTAACATGGTCAGTGATTGTGCACTGGGGTGCTCGACAAAAGATTAAGAACTAAAAAACACACCTTTCCATTACTAACATGGGCCTTTCAGCTTCATGCACGCTTAAAAATAACACATGGATAGCTGTCACGTATTTTTTGTTGATCACATAAACACAGTATTACATACATTTCAGTAGCTGTGGACCTGTTTACAAGTGTAAATAATCTTGCATGGTACACTATCAGTGCAACTGAAAGGATGGTACAGAATGTCTGTGCTTCCTAACATCTGAGAGGAAAAGCTGTTCACAATCCTGCGTAGCAAGAACAAGAGAAAAGCGCAAGTGACCCTCCTTACTCTAGACATCATAATATATATATTTTTTTTAATGTATAGGTCAGCATCAATTGGGGTGGAGCGAGTCAGATGGATCGATTGCTACAGGGATGCTTAAATATGGGACTCTACCTTCAGGCTTAATGGCACAAAGGTATGTGTTTTTTTTTTCATAACTTGGAATAAAATATTCTGAAATAACCACACTGTAAAATTAGTTACTGTGACATATATAGAGTTTAGACTAAATTGTTGGGAACCAGTGATGAAACCTCCACAGGTTTATCTAGTGTTCATTGAGCCATTAATAATTACAGTCATAATTCTTACACTATTTGTGGAAGGATAACACACAATAAATATTTGTTTATTGAAAAATATTATGGGTTTTGATTTTTTATCTCAGGGCACGGTTTCAAGATATAACCTACAGATGATATATTCTCTGACAGGTTTGTCTGACCACTCACAACCTTGTCCACCACAGCATAACTGTTAGCATGTTGGTTATTAGATTGCTAAGAAACCATCCCTCTCTTTAACTAGATGTCTATATATCCTTTCCATCGCCATGCACTCAACCTCATTTGTTATACCATTGATTTAATGAAGGTGGGTGTTTTGCTTCCTCATGCATCCCACCACTATTTTGGCAGGAACCAACAGCTGAAAGATTAGTGACCATTCTTCTTGCCCCCGTTTTTCTGGTTCAATCCCAATTATCGCCACTTTAGGATAATTGGAACTGGTAAGAGCACCACACCTTCTACTGAAGCCAACATTTAAACAGTGAAATTATAAGACTTTCCAACCAGATATGTATGAGGTCTCCTTTGTTGCCACACTGCCTCCAACGCAGGTCAGACACTACGCATATATTTTGCTAAACCTATCTGGGGATAGATTATATTGCATTATTATTTTAATCGAAGATTCCCCATGCTGGATTGAGGTATTACACCTAACTGGATCTCACCGTAGGCCATCCAATGCTCTGTCTGGGATGTTTCTGGCCACGTGTTGCTCCCACGTCTTCATATAACCCATCTCTTTGTCCCAGGAGGGTTCAACAAGAGTTTATGCAATTCAGATCTCATGCCTTTAGAGACATCCATTGACAACACTAACTTCTCAAATTCTGTTAGCTTTCTAGAGGCTGCTAGTGTATTGAGGATTTGATTTGTACAGTGGCATAGTTGTTGATACCGGAGGAGTATACCTTCAGTCACCCAAAATGCTTTCTTGCAGCCTTCGAACGATCTAATTTTACTCCTGTATTACAGATTGACAATGCTAATTCCTGACAAGCCTGCTAGGACTTGCCTACACTAGCCGTGTAAAAGTCATCATTATCAGGAATGGGCATTAGCTGGATAGGAGACATTGCCAGGCAGTGCACCAGTGCGACTTTCCCACTTTCTGAATGACGTACTTGTGTTCTGGCTGATAAACAATTTTTGTGGCCTCTACAATTCTGGCTGCCACGGTTCTCCCCACAATGTCCCCACACCAATACCCTGTCCATGTGTGCCCAGTGTCTGCGCTATTATCTCTGTAACTGCTCTCTGGCAGGAAACAAGTTTGAGTGTCTGTGCTGGTTCAAAATTCTGTAATTCTGGCCAAATCACTTCATGTCCTCATTCCAATAAACAATGAATGGTGACCTTGTGTTATGCAACAGGTGCTTACGTAAGAGCTCCAATATCTTCGGGTAGAGTTTGTGCTATATAAAAAAAAGTGCTGAAAGGTGCTCAAAGAGGTAAAAACAAAACCCTAATATAAGGAATGTTACTCTATAATATTCAGGGTCAATACAGGGTTTACATGACAACTGTCTTTCCTCTTAGTTCACTAACGGTTCATGTTTAAAAATTATCAATTTTAATAAAGTACTTCTCAGTGCAGTGCTATAATGCGGCATATTAATGTCAAAGCTTCCACATGCTAAAGAAATACACCTTTTTGAATTCTGAAGAGACTATCATTTTTTACATGATGTTTGATTTATGGTTTACACAACAAACATTTTCAGGGCTAGACTTGTGCACAGGCTTTCAGATCTGAGCAAGACACTTGCCTCGGTTCTAGCTTTGCTTTCCCTGTTAATTTTTTGGCTCGTCCACTTCTAGTATGATATGCAAATGAAAACCGTCTGCTGCTAAAGCAAGATACACAGCAATATGAATAAGATGTTCATAATTGTATACATGGGTAATAGCTGCAAAGGTTTTACTACAAGAGCAAGTGCTCCAAGGAAATGCATTGAACTATAAGCTCAACATGCATTACCGACAGTGATTGCAACATACAAACCTGCATACATGTTTGCAAAATTGAACAATTTGAGAGTATAGAGTGTGGAGTAATTTTTGGCTGACAGGTCAGAGAAACAGCAATGCATACTGTTCTATTTTATGCCAAAACTGCATTTATTTATGTATTTGTAGAGTGCTTCGATCAACAGTGCTAAGGATGCCAGCCTCCAAAAGAGTGAGGAACATTACAGAAAGAATGAAAATAAAAACTAGTCAGGAAATACAAAACTGCATAGCATTTCTAGAAACACATTTGTGGGTCTGACCAGAGTTCTTAATGATTACATGAACATCCATGTATATAAAGTGCCCTTATGGTTACTGTGAGTTTAATTTCCATGTTAAAGCCTAGATGTAGTTAATTAAATATCAATTGATATCTTTCATGAGAAAAGGATAGTTTAAGAATTACGGTGGTTCACAGTACTTAAAATGTCTCTTGGCCGTAGGGATAAAACAGATCAAAAACAGAAGAAGTGATGAGAGCTGCTGAATACAACTAAGGTGGCACCATCACCACTCACCAGTGCAGGTGGACCACAATGTTTTTGTTTTGCTGCAGAGAATCAAGGATTGTTTGTGAATAACCCCACTCCTGGACTCCTGGCCCTTTTGTGGCCAGATTGGGTTAAGTGGTCATTTAAAGGGGTGAGGAGAACTGGGAGTTATGCTTGGATTTGAAGACCAGCAGCGCTCTTCACCAACTCAGATCTAATCCTAGGCTCTGCGTAGCCTGGGGGGAAATCAATCATGCCCTTTGAAATAATTTGAGCAACAAATACTTTCTCATGGGAGAATTCGTTCGTATGGGAGTAGCTGAAAGAATCAAACAAATAAACATCCAGCAAACACAAATAAAATTGTTAAACTTGACCTCTCCAAGAAACCAAGATAATGTCTATCATAACAAACAAACTTTCTTGTCTCCACAAACTTCAATCCTCCACAAACCAGCTATTTTCACCAACATAGCATGAATCCCAATGTGAGAAACAAGTACACATTGATGTGTCCTAGGATCTACATACTCTTAACAATGGCAATATTAAAACATTTAAACAACAAAAATGTGACTTATGATTAGTAGAGGCAGAATGACAATTATTTTCAGCTTTTCCACTGGATCATTCACAGGTTTAAAACAGCATGCAGCTGGTCATTTTTGTGATTCAATAAAGTAAAATAAATTCAAGACTTATTGTATCTTTCATTTTTAAAATGAGTTATTCTAATGAGCAAAGGGAGGTGTGCTCTCAGGTTACCTTTTAATACTGTTAGGCTTACTTAAAGTGACATCAATTTAAGGATGCTTCTATTATTGCACTACTTAAATATTACACTCATCTTAGGCACGTAACTAGAAAAAGGATTACGTTCTGGTTATATCATCATCTTGAGATATGGTCTTTATTAAACATATTGCTGAATTTATCAACAATATACACTTTAATGTAACGAAAGAAGGCACTGTTCTCAAACAGAGTTATACCCATGAAAGAAAGGAGATTCATAATGAAACAATCAATCAACGTAATTCATCAACCTTAAACAAAAAGTAAAACAAATACTATGGAGGATAAATTATAACTGTACAAAACTAACGCTGATTAGCACCAAACATGGTGTATTGCGCAGAGAGGCTGAATAAATAATAGTTCACATCCTTTAAATCGTGACATTTTAATCAAACTTATTTGATTGTAGTGATCTAGCACACTTGCTTCGGAGTAGTGTTGTTACTTTTTCTACAGGTAAATGCATTTTCAGTACAGCTTCTAGGACCGTGTAACACAAAGTGTAGCATAACCAAAGAATACTTCAGTTACCTGAGGTCAAATCTGGCATACACTCATCCACCTTGTCTTCATCGTCACTGACATCTTTTAGCTTCTTCCTTTGGTCAAATGAAGCTTTGGGTGCTGCTCGTGTCCGGCAGCGAGTGCTCGGGTCATTGTCTTTAAAGTCTGCGATTTTATCCAACTCTGCAGAGGAAAGAATTACACAGTGGGTACGATAAACATAACATTACTCATCAAGCAGTCCTAATAAGGAAACTACTTACACATATTATTTTAATCACCTCAGTCGTAACTATCAAGAGGTGTCTGAAAACAGATATGATTGGGCTGTAATCCAAATTTGAAATCAAAGTGCAGCACCGTCAATTCTTAACTACAATCATTGCATCATTCACATGTAAGCTGGGATCCGCTGAGGAGTACGCTTTTTCTGAATTTTAACTCCTTCGGTATGTTTGACTCCAGATGGCTTCTTTTATGCTACCGTAGTCCCCTACAGTTGCTGCGCAAAGCAGACTTTCTGTCTGAGAATTATTAGGTTTTATTGGTGATAGTTGGTGTTTATGTGAGATGGGAAGTGTTTGAGTCTGTTGCTGTACGCGATTTCTGGAGTGTATGAATGGTATATGTGCTTGAATGAGTTGTTTTATTCGTGGTTGAAATGTTCCATAAGGAGGTCAGTGGGGTGTAGAAATGGAATATTAAGAAAAGTAATTCCCATACTTGGCCTGATACTGTTTATATACCTTAGATCAAGGCTGTGAAATCTCTCCAACAATTTGTCAGTCTGATTCCAAGCAACATTCCAAAATGTTCTTTCGTCTCAGCAGATGCCACTCATTTAGATATTCTAGCACTAATATTCACATAAATTTGCATGACAATTACTGCTACTATGGACCCTGAATATTTATGACGGCCATTTAGAGTTTGGTCGAAATGCGGAACCACTGTATATTATATGTAGATCCGCCTCACCCCACCAAATTGGAGGCTCCCCGGCCTTAGTAGGAGGAGCTATTTAACGGCAGAGAATCAGAAGGCTCTGCTGGCTAAAACCTTTGAGGGGCAGCTGGATGTATCACAAAGCTGCTAGTGTGTGAACATGATTTTTTAGAGCAAGGCATGGTGGCCACCTGCAGGAAAGGGTAAACAATGTCTCAGATGCACAGGTAGAAAATTCTCTAAGCAGGCATGGCATTCGATTTCGTATTTGACAAAACCCACTTCATAGACTTTGATTTAACATGCTATGTTCTAACATAGCCTAGGTAGGAGCTATTCTTTACGATCGTAGTGACAATATGGTAGCGTTATTTTTATATTTCACTCTCCTTGTCACATTTTTAATCCTGTCATGCTTCATCGTCCTAGTTATTGCAATACATTCTTTATTATCTAAGATGCAGTTTCTTCAATAAAACCTCATTGAACCATATTCTGCCTCTGAGTGTCCTTCCATATGTGAGACTAATGTAACAGAGAGAAACGGATGAGATCTGAGTGACCACGATTTTCCTGAGGAGTCAATTGTGTCATGCGCTCGGTTGCCCAATTGTCCCTGCTCTTGGGTGGTGATGAGGCACTGCTAGTTAGCTAGAGCAAAACCCGGATTAGGCTGACAGGTGTCACCTGAAGTGGGTTCAGACTCAGCCCCCCCATAGTGCAAGTGATTCTGCCACCAAATCCAGTAGTCTCATTAGCATAATGAGAGCCTACGCGACACTAGACAGTGATGCCCATGATCCCCCCGTTATTTGCCCTATATAAAGACTCCATGGTCTGGAAACTCAACTCCAATATCTTAATTACACCTAGGCAGATTCACGGTAGGCGCAATAAGGACTTGTTTTACGCAATGATATTGAAGTGGTGACACCAGACCCGGTGGCATTGATGCGGGAGCTAGAGAAAGAGGCCTCTGGCTTGGGAAATTCTCTGGTTACTTCCTGAATTAGAATGAGACCCAGTTGGTGGTCAATAGACAGATACAACAAGTCTATACACGTATTGTAGAGAAAGCTGTGTATTTGGGAGTTAGTATAGTAGCACAAGTGGATCAGACAGCTGAGTCTACTTAGGCTCAGGCAATCCATAAAGCAAAATGGGATATATGGAAAATGGATAACCCACATTTGTCAATCATTGGTCGTTGCAATGTTGTAAAAAATTTATTTTTACCAAATGTCCTGTACTTCTTCAGGGCAATTCCTCTTGATTTTGAAAATCGCTGGTTTAAAATGAGGGAAGATATGATATGCAGATTTAGGTGGTCATTCCGATTTCGGCAGGCGGCGGATGCCGCCCGCCTGGCGGAAACCGCCAAATGGCCGCTCCGCGGTCAGAAGACCGCAGAGGCCATTCTGACTTTCCCGCTGGGCCGGCAGGCGCCCGCCAAAGGAGCGCCTGTCGGCCCAGCGGGAAAGGCCCTGCAACATGGAAGCCGGCTCCGAATGGAGCCGGCGGTGTTGCAGGGGTGCGACGGGTGCAGTTGCACCCGTCGCGATTTTCACTGTCTGCATAGCAGACAGTGAAAATCCTGCTGGGCCCCACGACACCCGTTCCCGCCATCCTGTTCCTGGCGGTGTAAACCGCCAGAAACAGGCTGGCGGGAAGGGGGTCGGAATCCCCATGGCGGCGCTGCAAGCAGCGCCGCCATGGAGGATTCTCCGGGCCAGGGGAAATCCGGCGGGAAACCGCCAGATCCCCTTTTCTGACCGCGGCTTTACCGCCGCGGTCAGAATGGCCCTGGAAGCACCGCCAGCCTGTTGGCGGTGCTTCCGTGTCCCTCCCCCCTGGCGGTCCATGACCGCCAGGGTTGGAATGAGGGCCTTAGTCTGGTCACACGCTAAAATCAGGAGGACTCAAATATTTGATACTGCCCAAGGACAGAGGGGGCTGGGCTGTGCCAAACTTCAATTATTATCAGTGGGCAGCTGCTCTTCAATATAGGCATGTCCTTATTGGCAGGAACGAGGCAGGTGGGAGTGCATATCCCCCCCCCATATATGAGTTGTTACTTGGGGACAATGTCAAATGTAGTTTTCTATGGGTTGTTGAGCCAAGCTATTAGAAGAAAGTTTGGTTCAAGACCCTTTCTGCAGCCTTTAGGATCTGGGCAATTCTGAGGAATAAAACAAGGCTTCGAAGATTTAGTTTTTACATCCTAATACAGAGAACCCCAATACTTTCTGCAGTATTTCATGACTCGCATATCCTTGGCTGGGAACCTCAGGGGCTCAAGAGAGTAGGGGATTTTTACGTGGGAAATAGAATATCGTCATTTGAGGAATTATAGGCAGCTTTTGGGATTACCGTGAAGGATTTTTTTTTCATATTTACAGATTTGTGAAGAAGGGGGTCCAAGTGGATTTGCTAAAGTTACTCTGTAGGAGATAGTGGGGAATAACACCGGATGTACAATGGAATTCTGAGTTCTTACATATCGGACAACCTTATGACTCCCTGGAGTTAGGTCAAACCCTGCTGCTGTCTGCTGGACTACAGGCTCAACACTATAAAACAATCGTTGACCTGTACTATACGCCAGCTAAAATTTGCTAAATGGTAGTGGTGGGGGAAAGGGTGGGGGGAGGTGGTATGATTGGGGAGGTGGAATGGTTGGGGAGAGGGGTCTGTGGAGGCAGTTATCTGCTGCCCCTGGTGTCAAAGCCAGGGGGCAACCCTTATTCATATGTTCAGCACTTGTCCTTAATTCGATTTGCTCAAGCAGGAGATAACAAGGTTTATGGGTACTAGGCTGCCGCTGGATAGTACAATGATCCCTCAGTTAATGTTACTGGGTCTCTCAATGAGGTGGTTAATGGGTCAGGGCAGTTTTTCATTTTTATAGCTGTGGTAGTAGTTCTTATTTGCATAGCAACAGCATGGCTCAACCGACATCTCCCGGCATTTCACCAATGGTTAGCACGATTGCTTTCAACATATAATCTAGAAAGCACCATGTATGCCCATAAAGGCAGGGAAGCCAGGAAAAGGGGGAAACTGATTTAGGCCCCTCTCCAGGGTGGGTGGGAGGACAGTCACCTGATTAGCTGGACTGAATGGGATTATATCTGTGTTCTCTGCCAAAGATAGTCGTATTTTGCAACTATGATTTCGGTATTCTGTCTTGCTGTATGGATAACTTTCTGTTTCGTGTTATCCAGGGTAGTCCCTTTACGCTTATTCTGGAAAAATGTTTGTGTCATTAAGGAGTTCTGTTTAATCTCTTTCTCTGTTGCATTGATGATTAATGGATGCTAAAGATGTAATAGTGTAACTGAAGACAGCCGAATCTTATATTAATTCTTGAGGCACATTTTGCACTTGAAATCTTGAATTGCCCTTTTTTAGGGTCGATCCTGCGTTGCATGCGCTCGCGCATGGCAGCAAGACGCTTTAGTGTTTAGAAAAGGGCTCGGAGCCCTGTCGACGTCACGTCCTTGTTTTTCAATGGTTCGTGGGCTTGCCTATTAAATTCTGCTTGCTTTCATTAGTTTAAGTCATGCCTTTTCCGGTGGCTAGCCCTCCTCGAGCGCATTGACCAAGTACAGAAAACTTGCGAGGCTCGCTGTTTTCTGTCCGGCTCGTGGACTACTTTTTCTCTAATTTACTAGCGCGATTTCACTTGGCATAAGTCGAGCGCTTTACATAGTTAATTGCACTTTTTTGGGTTAAGTGCATAAATACACTTTTGCCGATAGGTGAAAAGTCGGGTTATGAGTTTACAACGCTATCAGCTATCAGCTCTAACATGAGCAAAGGCGAGACCCGTTGCATTGCAAATGCTTGTTCTGACTATTGTCAAACCACGATCAACCTATATGATATTATGAATTTGTTTTTATTATCACATTGAGCTCCTTTATTGCTCTTATATCTGCTATTGAAATTATATGTATTTTTTAAAACTCTCCTTTTGTGGCTATAATGAAAAATTAATATTAAATATAATAGTAAAGATAGTAGAAAACATTTATACTGGTATGCTAACTTTACGCTACATATCCGTTTGACTGTGCTTCTAGTACCACAGTGCCTAAATGCTATACTCATCTTTGGCTTGTAACTGGAAAAAGAAATACGATCTGGGTATGTCATCATATTGAGATAGGGTCTTTCTGGAACATCTTGCTGAATTTATCAACAATATGCACTTTAATATAGCAAAAGAAAACATACTGGTATTGCTCTCAAATAGGTACAACCAAGCAAGAAAAGAGATTTACAAAGAAACAATCAACTCAATCAATCTTAAACAAATAGGAAAAATCTTTATGGAGAATAAACTATACCTATACAAAACGAATGCTGATTAGCACCAAACATGCTGTGCTGCGCACAGAAGCTGAATAAATAATAGTTCACATCCTTTAAATGCTGACATTTTAATCAAACTTATTTGATTGTATGGATATGGCCTACTTCTTTCAGATTAGTGCTGTTACTTTTTCCAATATATATTATAATCTAAAGAAGGGAGGCAGGCTGTACTGCTCTTAAAGAGAGTTATAGTCAAAAAAGAAGAAAGGAAAAAAATTATAATGAAGCAATCAATCACCCTTAAAAAGAAAAATCCTGATGGAGGATAAACTATAACTGTATAAAGCTAATGTTCATTTAATTAATCAAAGCACCAAATATGGCGTATTGTACACAGAGATTGAATAAACAATAGTCCCCATCCTCTAAATGATGGCTTTTTAATATAACTTATATGATTGTATTCAAGTGGCCTACTTATTTCGGAGCAGTGGTGTTACTTTTTCTGTGGCTGAATGGTTTTCCAGTACAGCCTATTGATCTGGGTAACACACAAAGCGGACCATAACCAATAAACACTTCAGTTACCTGAGGTCAAATCTGGCATACAGTTGTCTTCAAAATTATTTACATTTTTTAGCATCTTCCTTTTATCAGATAAAGCTTTGGATTCTGCTCGTCTCCAGCAGCGAATGTCCAGGTCATGGTCTTTAAAATCTGTGATTTTTTCCAACTCTGTATAGTAAAGGGTTACACAGTGAGTAAGTTGTTATAGTTATATCTTATCTTTACAATATCAATGCGCTAACCGATTTACTGGTAATGACATGTACCAGTTTTACTTATTGTAAAGGAGAACTCTCAATAAAGTTGATTAAAAAATACAATGGGTAAGTTAAACAAACAGTTTCCAAAAAGCAATTCTACAAATGGAGCTATGTACACAAATTCATTTTTTAGTCACCTCAGTCTTAACTATCAAGGGGTCTCTGATAACAGATATAGTTGGGACTGCAATACAAATTTGAAAACAAAGTGCAGCATTGTCAAATGGTAACTCCATTCATTGCATCATTCACATATAAACTAGGATCTGCAGATGAGTACGCTTTTTGAATGTCAACTCCTTTGATATATTTGCTCCACATGACTAATAGGTGCATTATTAGTTTTTATGCAACCTTAGTCCCTTATAACTGCTGTGCAAAGCAAGCTTCGGTTCTGATACTTTGCTGGTTTTATTGGTAAATAGTTGGTGGATATGTAACCTGCTCCAGCGACGCATCCGACAGGGACCAGCGACCTGTGAAGCCTCAGAGGACTGCCCTGGACTACAGGACCAAGAAACTCCCGTGAACAGCGGCCCTGTTCAAAACCAGCTACTTCTTTGCAACAAAAAAGCAACTTCCAAAGACTTCACGTTTCTCGCCGGAAGCGTGAGACTCTACACTCTGCACCCGACGCCCCTGGCTCGACCTGCAGAAAACCAATACCTCAGGGCGGACTCCCCAGTGACTGCGAGCCCGTGAGTAACCAAAGACGACTCCCCTGAGAACCCGACAGTGACGTCTGCAGAGAGAATCCAGAGATCCCCGCGACTGCCTGTAACAAGGGACCCGACACCTGGAACCAACACTGCACCCGCAGCCCCCAGGACCTGAAGGAACCGAACTCCAATGCAAGAGCAACCCCCAGGTGACCCTCTGCCTAGCCCAGGTGGTGGCTGCCCCAAGGAGTCCCCCCTGTGCTTGCCTGCATCGTTGAAGTGACCCCCGGGTATCTCCATTACTTCCTATACAAAACCCGACCCCTGTTTGCACACTGCACCCGGCCGCCCCTGTGCCGCTGAGGGTGTACTTTCTGTGCCTTCTTGTGTCCCCCCCAGTGCCATACAAAATCCCCCCTGGTCTTCCCTCCGAGGACGCAGGTACTTACCTGGAACTGGGGCAACCCTGTTCTCCATAGAAGCCTATGTGTTTTGGGCACCTCTTTGACTTCTGCACCTGACTGGCCCTGAGCTGCTGGTGTGGTAACTTTGGGGTTGCCTTGAACCCCAAACGGTGGGCTACCTATGCCCCAACTTTGAGACTTGTAAGTGTTTTACCTTCAAAACTAACCTTTACTTACCTCCCCCAGAAACTGTTGATTTTTGCACTGGGTCCACTTTTGAAATAGCTTATTACCATTGTTACAAAGACTGCACATGATATTGTGTTCATTCAAAGTTCCTAAAGTATCTAAGTGAAGTACCTTACATTTAAAGTATTAACTGTAAATCTTGAACCTGTGGTTCTTAAAATAAACTAAGAAAATATATTTTTCAATATAAAAACCTATTGGCCTGGAGTAAGTCTTTGAGTGTGTGTTCCTCATTTATTGTCTGTGTGTGTACAACAAATGCTTAACACTACCCTCTCATAAGCCTACTGCTCGACTACACTACCACAAAATAGAGCATTAGAATTATCTATTTTTGCCACTATCTTACCTCTAAGGGGAACCCTTGGATACTGTGCACACTATTTCTTACTTTGAAATAGTATATACATAGCCAACTTCCTACAATGGTGTATTTAAACTCTTTGTGTTTAAAAGAACAAACAGGTGAATGCGAACTAGGACAGCAGATACCAGCCCTCCTCCCTCTTCAGTTTCAATGACCCTGCCTTTTTCACCAATGCAAACCTAGCACCGAGGCTGCTGTTAGCTGTCGCTGGTTCCATTTTTTTTGTGAAAGGCCTTAATTATATATTTTCCACCTGTGCACTAGGTATTGTAGAGTTAGTAGTTAGGTTTGAGCAATCTGTTTATATCAGAACAATATAGAGGGAGTATTTAAAAGTGTATTTATGTGAGCACTGCTGAAAAGAGAAATAGTTGAAAGAAAGCTATAACTGAAGTTTATACAAATACAAAGACTGTCGCTCAGCCTATTTTTCTTGTTCATACCTCAGCACTCACTGAAAGAAAACACTACACTGAACACAGTTAGATAATACTAAATATGATGGAAATCTAATATATATTCTTTGGAAACAGAGTCACATACAAAAAGAGGGGAAGCCTGCAAGGAAATGTACCTATATTTTAAAGTGAACTCAAAAGACTGCCAGAAGTAGCTGAACTTTTACTTACATTTGCCAAGCTATTGATTTGTGCAATTTAGAGTAACAGTATAGAAATACTGTGTAATTTAGAGCAACGGTTATTGATGCCAGTGAATATTTATATGCTTAAGATACCAAGGAGCAAAATATTTATATTGATATGAATTAATCTATTTGCTTTAACAGTAATGCCACAGTGTGTGCACTATTTATGTGGTGGTATAATTCATTGTTAGTGCATTTCACTAGTGAAGCGAAACATTTTCTGAAAAGCACTATATTCTAACACATCTAAAAAAACTGTGTCGAGGTAGAACAGACCCCACTGTAGCAAGCTAAAGGGTTTTGGAAAGATGGAGTAAACGGTATCAGTGGGCCAACCCGAGCATGGAGAGTGAGAACCGAAAAAACCTCATGGATAGCTCAGAAGATGAAACCTCGAGTTTGATGTTCACCAGCTTAGGAGATGATCTACATGCTCACCAAACTCCAGTTTAAATATAATTGATGACAAAACTACCTGGGATGTCGCTCTATGTGAGTTGTTTTATGAAGTTGATAAAATTATCATCCGTCTAGGTTCTGAAGTCGGAATCAGCACAGTTCACAATCACTGAAGTGTTTGGTGTGTAGACAGCTGCAGGCTCGGGGTGTCATCTGCTGAGCAAATTCTGTAGATGGGATATTACATGTCTCACTTGGTTTTACAGTTTGGGCGGCATAAGAGGTAAAGACATGTAGCTTACCCAGAATATCGCTGTCCACACTGCAGTTTGAGAGGAGGGGAAGACAATGCACTTGATCAGTTTCGGTATCTGTACCATTTTCATTACCTACATGTAGTTGTAGTAAAGCAATTAAAAAAAAGAAAGAAATAGGCACTGTGATCAATAAGTGACTGATAAATATATGGCGATACAACCACACATTCAGAGTTAGAGTCTTATTTAGGGCTTATTTTCCCTATTGTGACACCTGCATTGCAATCCCACAATTTGTAAGGTTCAGACTACCATCAAGCTCCCTGTCCTTCCACTAATACTAAGAACACGTAGCCAACTTCTAATGGCAATATGTAGCAAGCAGAGGCAATTTAAATAGTTAACCTTGTCAGTCATACTATTTGTACCTCCGTCCACCTCGCTGACAATCAGCCTGTAAGCTTGAACACAACATTGTAGACTAGCACTAAATATATGTGAGCAAACAGGAGTAAACTTTCAAGTAAAAGTCCACATTTTAAAGACATTACATTTGTTTTGATTCAAAACAATATCTTAACCTGAAATATGTACTCTCCGTAGGCTTTTCAGCAGTGCCGTTGCAGACGCCGGGTAAAAAGAACCACTACATAGCAAACCTTACTTGGTGATGAGTGCACCTCGATTGATGTTTCTTGCACTGATAAGGCTAAGGCAACTTCTAAATCTCGCTGGTAAAGTTTGTCATCCAATGTTCTCCTGAAATATAAAGGTCAGTTAAGTTAAAAAGTTTGTATTTCAGAGGTCTTTCCTCATGTTTGAAATGTATATTACAATTAGTGATCGAACCAACTGTACCCATATGCATATTAAAAACTACTCCTATGTAATTACAAATTAAATATCACAAACTTGATACTCTTTTCTTGTGAAGGATTTCCTTACAATATGTAAATACCAGATGTCCCCTCTGCAAAAATGTCACCAGAATCCCAAGATGGTAATAAAGGCCATATTACTAATTACCGAGCTTGAAAAAAAAATATTCTTGAAATTGCCGCTAGCTGTAGGTAGTGGATGGAATCACAATGTTTAGGTTTTGTTTTAACTGCCATAAACAAAATGTTAACAAAATAATGAACAATGGTAAAGGTCAGAAGATTTATTTGATCCCATGCTGCAGTATTTACTGCAAAGCTGTGGAATTACTGCATTTGCTACATAATTTCCAGATTTCACAAAAAAGGTTGTTTCTAGCCTGCGTATTTGAAATTATACGACCAGAGAACCGGATATCATTGGTGCATAATCCTTGTAGTCCAGTAAAGGCAAAGCTCTGCAGAGTGGTTAGGAGACTGTAATTATGGTGATTTCACAGGAGACCATGAAATATTTTTCATATTTCACAGTTCCCAGTGAAATACGGGAAGAGGGCAGAGGGAGGGAGCGAGAGAGAGAGAGTGTCTGGTACCACAGCATACTGAGGGGTGTCTCTCTGAAGGGCTCTGATTCTATGTCAGGACCGGAGGCTTCGGGTTATGCTTTCACTCTCTTTACTGCAAAAACTCAGCAGCCAATAAACTTTGACAAAACAAAAGAACTACATTTCCCATGAAACCCAGTAGTTAAGTCCACCAATCATAGGGAACCCGTCCATATATCAGTCCATTTCAACACAGTCCTTCCTCTTTCTTTGCTGCTGCAGCCAGAGATAAGTCCTTTTTCTTGATTCACTGTGTTCTTTATACATATGTATGTTTGTTATTTAACTTAAACAGCGTGGAGCGGGAGCGGGCTCTACACGCTTCGCGATGCCTGTTTCTCGCAGCACGCCCTTGCTTAAAGCATTTTATTGCCCTTTTTCCATTTATCGAAGGGTTCGGCTGGTGGGCGTGGCTGCATTTCAGCTTTGGAGTCCTTCCGACTCCTAGACCGCGTCTTGCCTGAGCGGACAAGTCCTCTTTCTATTTCTAGGATCGCGCATGCGTCCACCTCGCTTTCTCTTTTTCCCTAGAGAACGAGGTGTTCGCAGCACGTGGAGTGTAGAAAGAAAGCTATTTTTAGCTCGTCTCTCCTCCGCTTTGTTAATCTGAGCCCTGGAACGCCCGACGGGGCGATTATACGTTAAAAGGCTTTGCTGAGGGGAATTGTGCAGGGGCTCCCTTCACATTTAAGTCATTGGGCTGTGTAATAAATAAATATAGAAATATATTAATTTGGACATTCCCTGCTGGGGAGTATTGTTCCCTCCGTGATCTCCTCCATAAATCCTCTGTTACTATGGCGTACTACGCTGGAAAGGATGATTTTTATCAGGACCACCATGACACTATGGATGACCATATGGAGGAAAGACTAGTGAATCAGGCTCTTATTAATGCATTAAAACCTTTTGCTCAGCCCTTTAGGCGTTTTGGGCAGCGTGAATTGAGGGGTCGCCCCTTACTTGATGCTGGTTCGCATCCCGACCAGCTTTCTGATCTGGGTATGGCCCAGGGAGCCTTAAAAAGACCTTTATCCTCTGCTGATGTATTAGCAAATATGGCCGCATCTGTGATGCAGGATCATGGCTATGATGTTTATTCCTCGTTGGACACGTCTGAGGCAGGCAGAGAGGCCTCTACTAGGCCGGAGGGTCTTTCATCCTCTTCTCATTCCTCAGGCTCGGACCAGGATCAGGAGGATCCCAAACCAGTGGGGAAGCGTAAACGCAAATCCCATAATTCTCAGGAGTGCAGCTCTTCTTACCACAACCTTTCCTTTGACCCTGAAAGTATAATTCACCCCAGGTCCTCACAGTGGTTCCCTTGTGAGGAAGTTGCCCAATAGGTTCAAGATCACATCCGCAAGGGGTTTGACCACGATGTTCACAACACTCTGCGTTCAGAATGTCCATGTCCCCCGCTACTAGGGAAAGTAGCAGAGACCCCGGATTTAGACCCGAATATGGCGACTTTCATTCAAAAGTTTTCCAAGGATCCTAAAAAAGGACTGGATCGCGCGTGGAAGGATTGTCAGGACAGGCTGCTAGATATTTCTAGACCTATCACGAAGATTCTGGAATTAGCCATCCAAGCTAAAGAGTCTGATTCTTCTTTGGATCCTCGGACTGTTTTAGAGTGGGCTCAACAAACAATATGTCTGCTGGGCAATGCGAACTGTGCCATGTGTACTGAACGTAGACGTTCCTTCCTCATGAGAATGGACCCTAAGTTAGCAGAACTGGCTCCCAATGACGCGGGTCCTGCAGCTAATGGTTTACTATTTGGCGACAAATTTGTGAAAGATTTGGGAAAGTATGTTGCCACCTTTTCTGCCTTTTCATTTAGTGCATTTTCATTTAGAGGATCTGGCAGACAAGTAAGCCACTGCGATTACTCAAGATCTCCTGGCAATCTAACTTGCTCAGAGGGTACTTGAGATAACACACTCAAAAGGTCACCTGCTTGACGCTATTTTCTCTAATGAGGACAACTTAGTAAGCTAAAAGCCTGTGCCAGTTACTTGGTCGGACCACTTGCTAGTTCCTTTTAGGATTACCTGTACTCGGCGCCACCCCATGGTCACATCCTCCTCGCCATTTAGGCAAAGATGGTCTAAGCTTAATATTGATGTTTTAATCTCCGCTTTTAATAATACTAGAGTTGATATGAATAAAGACCCCTCCATAGCCTTTGCCGAGTTCATTCACTGGCTCATAAAATTTCTGGATTTATTGTGTCCCACTAATCAATCCACACATCAGCGTGCCAGCTCAACTGTTTGGTTTACTCCTCAACTTAGACTTTTAAATCTGTAAAAGAGCTGAGGGACGCTGGAGAAAGGACTACTCACCGACAGCGAAGGCCAAATATAGGGAAAATGTTAAGAATTACAGTGGGGAAATCTTGACCCCTAAAGTAGCATACTATGGTATGGTAGTTCAAATAGGCCGAGAGAGATATTACAGATTATAAATTCTCTTCCAAAACTTGTCCATAACTCTCAAATTCAAGCAACCTCAACCCTGCATTGTAATAATATTGCCAAGTTCTTCAAGGAAAAGATAGATGATATTTACTCCTCACTCCCAGGTTTAGACTCAGCCCCAGGAACCTAGGTTCATAGTAAGGCCCAGTTAAATGACAAGGCAATACTTTCTGGCTTCCCAGAAATCACCCTGGAAACCCTTTCTTTGCTTCTTAATAAGTTGAAGTCAGGCTCGCTTCTCGATCCAGCTCCTACTGCGGTCTTATTCAAAATCTTTGATGTGATTGGACCCAACTGTCATTGGCTAAGGGAATGGTGCTGGTTGCCTGGAAACATGCAATTATAAGAACCCTATTTAAAAAGCCCAACCTGGACCCACTGGAGCCTAGGAATTATAGGCAGATTTCACTCTTACCTAGGCCAAATAACATTCTTGAGACAAATGTAAATAAACAGATTTCGGATTTTCTTGAGGAACATGAGTCGCTTCATCCAACTCAAAAAGGATTTAGACCTTGCCAAGGTATAGAAACTGCCCTTTTGGCAGCAGCAGAAGAAGCAAAAAGACTTCTATATCAAGGATGTGTTGTTGCTATCATCCTCCTGGACCTTATTTCTGCCTTTGACACTATAAAGCACGAGATCCTCTTGGAGAGGCTCCAAAATATCCGAGGGACTGGACAGGCACTTCTCTGGCTTAAATCATTCCTCAATCAGAGAACATTCCAAGTATTCGATGGTGACTGTAGATTAGATCCCATGCCGCTCAACTGTGGGGTCCCTCAGGGATCCAAGCTGAGCCTCACCCTTTTAAATATTTATATGCTCCCTTTGGCTAAGGTCATTATTGCACATGGTATCTCGCAAGTATTGTATGCTGACGATAGACAACTTATGTTTTCGGTGAGCCATGTAAAGGACAATCGACTTCCCTCTCTTAGCTCTTGAATTACAGATGTAGCTAATTGGATGAGCCATTCAGCTCTGAAACTCAATGGGGAGAAAACAGAGCTCCTGATTCTAGGCAGCCCCTCCGCAAATATGATAAATCTGGGATGGCCTAATGACTTAAGCGCCTCGCCAACACCAATGCCGGAGGTAAAAGGTCTAGATGTTTGGCTGGACAAAGACTTGACTATGAACAACTAAGCAACAAAAGTGGCTGGTACCTGATTTGGGATGTTGACAGCTCATAGGAAAATGCTATACCTTCTCCCGTCCAAAAGACTAGCAGTCTAAGCACTCATTCTGGCATGACTGGACTATGGAAATAAACTATATTTGGGTGCTCCCAAATCAACAGGTGACAAATTATAAGCGGTGTAGAATACTGCTGCCCATCTTCTATGTAACCTCTCTAAATTTCACTCTGCCTGACTAGCTTCTAAAGTCACTACACTGGCTGCCGGCTGCACAAAGAATGACATTTAAATCCACAATAAGATGCTTGTGTTCTTCCAACTCCTGCCTAGCTATGGTTCAGCCGATCCAGAGAGTGAGAAGAGGTGGCCGATCTTTCTGGTACAATGTTTACAGGCTATGGAATTCTATGCCTACTACTTTGAGGACTGCTGAACTGGAATTGCCATTCCGCAAACAACTAAAGACTTAGCTGCACGCACAATCTTGTTGATCGCCTGGCTCTGATACCAGATGTTTAACATTGTCACCGCTGTGTAATGTGTAGTACGCTATAGCGCTGGGATGCTTTAGGATAGCCATGCGCTCTATAAGTGCCTAATACAATACAATATAATACTTGCTAATCATTAGTAGGCTGTGCAAATTTATTATTATTACATTTTTACAAGGCTACAAACCTGTGGACAGCCAAGTGCAGGCCGACTGGAAACATAATAAAAGAATACTACAAAACATCATAAATCATCTGTGGCCTCCAATGTTTGAGAGAGGGAACTGCAAATTTGTCTGTCATGGAAACAACGTTATTTTACCAGTCCATCTTAGAGACTACCAGCATACAGTTACTGCAAAGTTCTAGCTGCTATGTAAACTTTAACTCTAAATTTCAGATAGTATGTGTAAGAAATTGGGTTATTAGTTGTGAAGGATAAGATCTTCACAAGTAATAGGTCTGCAATTGTCTTTTTAGTGTGAACCAATTACTCCATTGTAGCACTTGACTCTCTTTGGGTAGGGAAGCAGAGCTGTCAAAAGCCTTCTCAGGAGAGGGGATGTGGGCGAGCAATCCAAATTCTCTGGCACACAACAATAAATATATATATAAAGGGAAAGTACATTTACTACAAACACACTGTAGGAAGCTGGCTCTGTATATACTATATTAAAATGAGATATAGTGTACAGAGTCCAGGGGTTCCCCAGAGGCTTAAGAAGATTATACTAATGCTCTCTTTTGTGGACATGTGGTCGAGCAGCTAGGCTTATCAGAGGGTAGTGCAAAGCATTTGTTGTACACAAACAGACAACAGAAGAACAACACACTCAATGACTTAACTCCAGACCAGTGGTTTTTATATAGCAAAAAATAACTTTTCTTAATTTATTTTTAGAACCACAAGAGTCAAGTTGCAGGTAAGTACTTCAAAAGATTTGTATTTCACACATGTATCAACAGTACTTTGTTTGAAATTGATAAGTCATGCAGTTTTTGAAATATTGTCAAAAATGTTTTTAAAAAACGGACATGGTGCAATTTTCAGAAACAGTTCCTGGGGGGAAGAAAAGTTAGATTTTCTTTACAGGTAAGTACAACACTTACAGTTCCAGTCTCCAGGGGTTAGGAAGTCCACAGGTCGGGGTTCAAGTTAACACTAAACACCCACCACCAGCAACACAGGGCCGCCAGGTGCAGAGGTCAAAGTGTAGGCAAAATGAACATGGGGTCCTATGGAGACTGGGGGCACTCAGTTTCAGATCTGCAGGAATTTAAGTACCCATGTCTTCTGAGGGCAGAGCTGGGGGAGTTTAGAGGAGAGCTGGGGGAGCTTAGAGGAGAGATAGGGGAGTTTAGAGGAGCGCTGTGGGAGTTTAGAGGAGCGATGGGGGAGGCCACAAGTAGGCACCAAACACACACCCTCAGCGGCGCTGGGGCTGGCCGGGTGCAGGGTGAAAACAAGGTGAGGGCCTCCAATGATTCTCTATGAGGGGACCCCCGGGGTTACTCAGAGGCTGCAGGCGAGGTCCAGGGGGTCGTCTCAGGCAAACAACAAGCTGGATAGGGAGGAGGGCCACCTGTTGAACATTGCTGCACTAGGGGTGGGGACTGCGGGTGCAGTGGGTCTTTAGGGATCAGATTTCTTCATCCGGAGCTTTCACAGTCAGGTGGGTCTTCGGGATTCCCTCTGCAGGTTTCGTTGTGGAGGGCTGGAGAGGTCAACCCAGGGTGGGCACTTGCTCAGAATTGCCTGGGGATACTCTCTAGCTGGTTGGACCACCTGGACACGGGCCGAGGGCATCGAGTGCAGAGTGGTTAGGACTCACACATTCAGAGTGAGGTTGGTGTCCTTAGTTGTTGTTTCTTCTTGGGCAGAGCCGCTGTCCACATGAGTTCTTGGTCCTTTGGAGTCCAGGGCAGTCCTCTGGAGCTTGGCAGAGGTCGCTGGTCCAGCTGGATGCGTTGATGTTTTTTTGCAGGTTCTTTGAAACAGGAGATAGGCCGGTCTGGCTGGGGCCAAGTCAGTTGTCGTCTTCCTTCTTCTCTGCTGGGGTTTCAGCTTAGCAGTCCTTCTTCTTTCTTGACAGGTCGCCAGGAATCTGATGACTTGGGTTCAGGGGAGTCCTTAAATCTTGGATGCAGGGGCATTACAGGGGTCAGAGGGCAGTAGCCAAGGGCTACTGTCCCTGAGGGTGGCTACACCCTTCTTGTGTCCACTCCCTTTGGGGAGGGGGACACAATCCTAACCCTATTGGTCCCTGCCCTCCAACTCAAGATAGAATTCTGCTGGGAGGGGGCCACCTCAGCTCTGGACACCTTAGGGTTGGTCATAGCTGGGTGGTCACTCCTCCCTGTTTTCCCTTATTTTCCTACCAGACTTGCTGGGGTGCCCTGGGGCACTGTAACACAAAGCTAGATCCTTTGAGGGTCACCGCCAGGTGTTACAGTTCCTGCGGGGGGGGAGGACAAACATCCCCCCAGGACAGGCTTTGTTTCTGACCACCGAGAACACAAAGGCTCTCACCCCATGTGGTCAGAAACTTGTCTGAAAGTGGCAGGCTGGCACCAGTGTGGGTTTCTTGTGTCAAACTTCCCAGTATTCAGTGAAGCCATTACGGAGCTGCGGAGTTCGTAATTACAAGCTCTTAGACCATATACTCAGTATGGCTACCCTGCACTTACAGGGGCATATTTATACTCCGTTTGCACCGAATTTGCGTCGTTTTTTTCGACGCAAATTAGACGCAAAACTAACTCCATATTTATACTTTGGCGTTAGACGCGTCTAGCGCCAAAGTTCATGGAGTTTGCGTCATTTTTTGGCGTGAACACCTTCCTTCGTTAATGAGATGCAAGGTAGGCGTTCCCGTCTAAAAAAATGACTCCGAGGCATATGCGTCGGATTTATACTCCCGGGCAAAAATGACGCCCGGGAGTGGGCGGGTCAAAAAAACCCGCATTTGCGCCTCTTTTTAACGCCTGGGTCAGGGCAGGCGTTAAGGGACCTGTGGGCTCAGAATGAGCCCAGAGGTGCCCTCCCCTGCCCCCAGGGACACCCCCTGCCACCCTTGCCCACCCCAGGAGGACGCCCAAGGATGGAGGGACCCATCCCATGGAAGAAAAGGTAAGTTGGGGTAAGTATTTTTTTAAAAATTTTTGGGTGGCATAGGGGGGCCTGATTTGTGCCCCCATACATGCCACTATGCCCAATGACCATGCCCAGGGGACATAAGTCCCCTGGGCATGGGCATTGGGCAAGGGGGCATGACTCCTGTCTTTGCTAAGACAGGAGTCATGTTAATGGCGTCTGGGCGCCCAAAAAAAATGGCGCAAATCGGGTTGAGGCGATTTTTTTGCCTCAGCCTGACTTGCCCCATTTTTGGACGCCCAAACGCCATTTTTCCCTACGCCGGCGCTGCCTGGTGTACGTCGTTTTTTTTTACGCACACCAGGCAGCGCCGGTCGGCTAACGCCATTCAATAAATACGGCGCCCGCATGGCGCTTCAGAATGGCGTTAGCCGGCGCTAATTTTTTTGACGCAAAACTGCGTTAGCGCAGTTTTGCGTCAAAAAGTATAAATACGGGCCACAATGTCTAAGAATGGACTTAGACAGTGTAGGGGCATATTGCTCATGCAGCTATGCCCTCACCTGTGGTGTAGTGCACCCTGCCTTAGGGCTGAAAGGCCTGCTAGAGGAGTGACCTACTGATGCCACAGGCAGTGGTTTGAGTGCACGGCACCCTGAGGGGGGTGCCATGTCGACTTTGCCTTTGTTTCCCTATCAGCACACACAAGCTGCAATGGGCAGTGCACATGTGGTTGGTGAGAGGTTCCTTAGGGTGGCATAACACATGCTGCAGCCTTTGGGGACCTTCCTTGGCCACAGGGTCCTTGGTACCATGGGTACCTTTTACAAGGGAATTAACTGTGTGCCAGGGATGTGCCAATTGTGGGAACAAAGGTACAAATTTAGGGAAAGAACACTGGTGCTGTGGCCTGGTTAGCAGGATTCCAGCACACTTTCAATCAAAGTTGGCATCAATACTATGCAAAACGTGGGGGGGGGGGGTAACCATGCCAACAGTAGCACTTTCCTACACACACTAATACTATGCATTAACTGTTGAATAAATACATCAGGGAGATAAATATATATTTGGTGGCACCCTTTCGGCTTTTGTGTGTTTGATGAAATGCCCAAAGTGGCCAGGAATATGACCAGACGTGAGTTGCTTGTTCACTGTGCCACTGGAACCAAGCTACAGCAACTGAAGAGGCTAAATCAGGCCGAAACTGGTTTTGGTTGCTTGCATACCAGTTCAGAAAGGACCTGGCTTGGAAATTCCTATTGGAGCAGGGCCAAGACTGATTTGCACATGGCTGGATATAATCTGAGGTGGCATGGTGATTCTTTTTTGTAGGATGCAGCATGTATGAAATTAACAATGCAAGAGGACTGTGAGTTTGCTTTGCTTTGCTTTCTGGCAATCCTTAACATAATTTATATATAGTGGGAGAAAATAGATCACACGTGTTGAACAAAAAGTTATGTATGTTTCTTTCAAAGCATCAAATTGGAAATTGCCAGGCAAAGTGAAATTTTTTAAATGAAAGCTTGCATATAAATAATTTACTTATCTTAATTAAATTTTCATTTCTTTCTTTGGATTAATGATATTTATCTTCAGTTTCACTAGCATGGTAAACAGAACCTGGACTCAATAATTCACTCATGAATATGCACACACACACACACTTCCCACAAACGCAGGACATCCATACTCATAGAAATTAATTTTAATAATTACAATCAAATGTTATCTGCATTATATGTTATCTCACCTATTAGTGACAGTTGTTTTTTGATGATTTTTGGGTGTTTTTTCTCTTTTCTCTTTCTTTGTCTGTGCATCTTTCATTCTGGGCTTTTTGTTTGGCGGTGCAGTTGCAAATGTAAAATCTTCATCTGTGAAATAAAAGAAATTACTACTATTGACGTCAAACTCAATTCTACAGAGGAAGTAATGGTTTCTTACCTGTAATTCTAGTTCTCTCAGGGGAATCTCCATTGAAATCATAAGCACTGAATAGTCTGGCCCATGTGCTGTTCTCACATCTGAGTCCAAATTCAGCAATGGGTATATTTCTCATTAAAGCAGCTATAGCTGGTTACCCTCCAGTGGAATGAGCATAAGGCTTACCGGAAATAACTTTATTTGCTTTCTGGTAGTATAACAAAATGCAAGACACTTTCTACCTGGAAATAGATTGTTTAGACATTGCTGAACCCGTATGAACAAGACCACAGTTTACAAACAATTGATTAGACTTGCCGATGTCTTTTGTTTTGTCCTGATAACATTTTAAGACTCGCCTGACATCTAAAGTATGGAGAGTATTTCTGCTGGAGTGGAAGGGTGCTGAAAGAAAGTTAGCAGAGTAAGGGATTGATTAATCTGAAAATCCAAAACAACATTGAGTAAGAATTTCAAAGAAGTCCTCATACCCACTTTGCTGCTATGGAACACCATAAACGGATCATGAGAGCATAAAGCTTGAATCTAACTAACCCTATGTGTTGACGTGATAGCCACTAGGAAAGCAGCTTTCCAAAAAAGGTGTTGGAATGAGGCTTTATGGATGGGCTCAAAAGGAGACTGCATGAGATGTGAGAGTACTATGTTCAATTTCTAAGGAGGGGAGGGACGAAGTATTGGAGGGAAATCCTTTTTCAAACCCTCTAGGAAGTCTTTAATAACACAGATTTTGAAGAAAAGAGGTTTGTGGAGGACATCCTCCATAGGCAGTAATCACCGCCAAATGGACTTTAATTACAGAGAATTTTTAACCGAATTTGTCCAGATAAGGCAAATATGGAAGAATAGCTTCTTCTTGACATGTCACTGTTCTGACCGGAACACCAGATACAGATTCTCTTTTATTTAAAATAAGCTGAATGCAGTGATGCTCCTTGAGAATGCTCATGCATTGTTGTGGAAGATTCAAACGTCTATATTGTACGATTTCTGAAGCCATACTGCCAAACTAGAAGAGGAAAGATTGGGATGAACTATATAACCTGCTAACTTCATGAGAAGGTCCAGTCTGCACGGCAGCTTTATGGATGAACACTCCGACATGTGGAGAACGTGTGTAAACCACCACAGTGGAGGCCACTCCGGAGCTATCAAAATCATTCTGGCCTTTGAGGTAAGAAAGCTTGATGATTACTGATGGAATGAGGGGAAAAGGAGGAAAAGCACAGAGAAATTTGCCAGACCCGAAGATCCACAGGTTATTCCTCAATGTCCCTGGTTGGTAATACCTCGACGCAAAGTTTGGGCATTTTTTGTTTGCTGCAGTTGCAAATAAATCTATGTGAAGAAAACTCTACATGCAGAAGATGTTTAGATGTTTCGAATGATGCCGACGTGTGGAACCTACCCGTGATTTTTCTTTTAAGAACTCTACTTAGGGAGTCTGTTTGAAGTCTCTGAACCCCCCAGAAAATGGGTTGTAGTGATTCTCAGGTTTCTGGCTAGCAACCAATTCCAAACTGTTTGGGCTTCCCAGACTAGGCTTTATACCTTGTTCTCCCTTGCTTGTTCAGATAATACATTGTTAACATGTTCTGTGTGAACAAGAAGGGATTTTGTCTTGAAGGACAGCAGAAAATACCTCAATGCTAGACGAACAGCTTGTAACTCCCTGGAGGCTGATGTGATTAAGTCATTTCCTTGGACGACCAGGTTCCCCGGATTTGAAGATGATCCATTTGCTCTCCCTAAGCTAATAGAGAGGCATCTGACACTATTGTCTGAGAGGGAACATCCTGATGAAAAGGCTTCCCCAAAAGGACATTTTTCGGCTTTCCCCACCATTTGAGGGACTGCCTCGCTTCAAGAGAAAATGTGATTGTGTCTTCCCAGCTGTCTAAGTATTGACTCCACTGGTACTCCAAGCATTCTTGTAGAAGTCGCATGCGTGCATTTATGTCAGAAATATGCAAAATTCCTTTGAGCCTAGGAGAGATGACACTTTTCTCAATGTAGGATGAGAGGCTTTCATGAGAGATTAACATTTCAGACGTATGGATAACAATCTCCCCTCTGAAGAATACATTTTTGCTTTTGAAGTGTTGATGGTCGAACCTAATCGGTTGAGGAGAATTGACTGTTCTTTGATAATGGAGCTGTGCTTGATGTTGCGTTGATGCCTTGATAACTCAGTCGTCTAAGTATGGGTAGACAAGTTTTAGAAACTTTCATAATGCTTGTAAGGGTGTTTTTGCTGTTCCTTGCATTTCTCTAGACCAATTGCTTTCAAGGTCTCATCTTGGTCTTCATAGGTGCAATTTCGTCATCCGTATGACTCCCAAAGAGAATGCTGCCGGAGAGAGGAAGATTAAAAATTCTCTTTTGAGATTCTTGGTTTGAGAGCTGTAAGACAAAGCCAAGATTCTTGTCTAAGGGCCTAACCGTGACAGTATCCATAGGCTGCCAGTAAAGAGGAATCAGCAGCAGCACTATTCACCTGGTTGGATACCATCATGCCCTCATTCACGAGCAAGTCCTCTCTTTGGTCTCTTGGGAGGTCTTCAACAAACTGCTGCAAGGAGTCCCATATGGCTCTGTCATATCTGCCTGGCAAGGCAGATGCGCTTGCTGCTTTCATGGTAATTGCAGATGTACCACACACCTTGCATCCCACTGAATCCAGCTTTTTTACTGCCGTTATGTAACTGTGGATGAAATAGTACCAGAATGTACTTTCTTTGCAGCAAGGATAACCTCTGAATCGGGGGAGGATCTAATCGCTGGAATAACGGGTCCTGCTCCTGAGGCCTTTACTTTTTCTGAACTGTAGAGGAGCTGATTTGGCTGAAGCTGGCATAAGGGACAGTTCCATTGCAGGTTCCAATAAATCCGGATCTAGGGGTAGGGGTAGGAGGGGTCTTGAAGCTGCCCATTGGTGAAAAGTTTCAAAGATCACTGACGTTGATGTTGATAGGGCAGGTAATGAAATGTTCACCTTTGTTGCCCTTCACACAAGCACCATTTGGAAGGTGTGGATGTCATCCACTGGAGAGATGATGTCATCCACTGGAGAGATCCTTGGCTGGAGAGAATCTGTCAGAGTTGGTGACTATCCTCCAGTACTGAAGGAAGATGCAGAATTTAATGATCTGTGTTTTGATTGTGTCCTAGATTTGGGTGGCCCTAGGACAAAAGTGATGAGTGTGATTAGAGAAGCATCTTGATGAGGAGTGCCGAGACCGATGACGATATTTCGACAATGCTCGTGCTCTTAATCTATGCCGAGATCTGGACTGAGGAGGCCTTGATCTCTGAGGACAAGCAAGAGGCCTTGTTGGAGAAGAAGCTTCCAAAGGTGTCTATCTATGGAAGAGGCGAAGTAGGTGGAAGAGATGTTGAAGGAGGTCAAGGAAATTTCAGCAGTGGGATTGGTGACGATGGAGAGTAGGCCCTGGAGTATCTGGAGTCAGAGGTGGATGTTGAACGTCTTGGTCTCGACTTTGACTCTTTCCACAGGTCTTGAATGTCTCAATGTCGACAGACTTTTCAACTGCAATCTTTTCCTATGTATCGACATCGACAGACTTTTCAACGTCAAATGTCTCTTTTGTCTTGATGTTGAGGACTCCTTCAACGTTTGACCTCCTATCTCTCAATGTCAAACTTTGCCTCCTTTTTGACGTCGACCCAGCTCTCGACGGCGAGCACATAAGCACTGTACCTTATCTAGACGTCGACCAGAAACAACTTTGTTTTTGAAGGTGGTCTGTCTTTTTGCATCTCTCTCGCATGGAGTCCTCAGAGGTAGGAGGTTCTCCTTGCTCCTGTGATGTCCCACCTTCAGAATGTGCCTCCTGCTGCCTGTGTCACTCTTCTGCTCCATAAAGGCAAACCTTTTTCTTGTCCCTCAGGGTACACCTGGAGAAGGTCTTACAGTGTAGACATTTGTCAGGGATTTGGCTGTCAGGAAGGCAGATGACAGAGACATCATGAGGATCTAATTCGGCCTTCTTTCTACCACAGGCAGGGCACTTTTCAAATTAAGAAGGCATTTTATTTGACCAAGGAAATAATTTCATGTCAGAAAATGACAGAAAAACACTGGAAATGTTCAAATCTGGTCACAAAATCCTGAGTGAGATTTTTGAAGAAAAAAAGACAGAGCTCAGTGC
This sequence comes from Pleurodeles waltl, assembly GCF_031143425.1. Classification (NCBI taxonomy): domain Eukaryota; kingdom Metazoa; phylum Chordata; class Amphibia; order Caudata; family Salamandridae; genus Pleurodeles; species Pleurodeles waltl. Next base: position 314,707,803 of record NC_090442.1, on the reverse strand, counting down.
TCCAAGTTCCTGTCACCAGGAGTCAGAAAAAAGAACTGAGGTAACTGCCACCTAAAGGGCATTATGGGATAGCGGTGGGATGTGAGCCCTTAAAGGCACAGACTCTCTTTTCATATATGAAGAGTTGCAGCTATGTCTACATTGTACTCTTCCTTCTTTGTGTTCTTCCTTTAAAAAAAAGGTTTGTGAATGAGATTTATAAAGCCCAATAACACAATTCAAGCTAATTTTCCTGGTTCCTTAAGCATATATTACCCATTTTTGAATGCAAATGTAAGCAATTTGCCAATATAGCCTAATTTATAGGCTGCAGAACATTTAATATCGTAAGTGCTTCCCCAGGCCTTACTGAACAGACAAACAACTACACTTTAAGATATATTTTATAGAAGTGCTCCAGCATCACTGCACGTGGGCGGGACTATTCAGTGCCTATGATTATCAATGGAGATTCCCCTGAAAGAGAAAAGGTGCTTAACAGACAAAGTACTATTCAGTACTGTATTATGTTAACAGAGCTAATACAAGCACTTCTACAGGACCTGCTATATTGTTGAAAGAAAGTGCACGCTGAGCGCAAAAAGGACTATTGTCTGTAACTTCTAATACATTTTACACTACTAGTTATTCTCGAATAGTGATCCTCCAAATATGTCTTTCAATACAATAAAATTCACTGGAAACTTCAAATACTTTTTTTAATAATGAAAATGTATTACATTTTTTCAGCTTCTAAAACAAATTGACAAGTACCAGTCCTGGATTGATAAGTAGCACAACATTTTGATGTAGGCATTTCAGATCCCTATTCAGTCTAGGTTACGATGATGTAATCATTTTCCACATACCATTTTGTGTTTCTTCAGACACCCACTAGACTTATAAATTGGCTCCTCCAGTTTGGCGCACCAGTCCATTGCTTCCTTCCAGCTCGCCAGTAACGGATGGCAGAGGAAGCCCCAAGACCTGCCGATGTCACACTTGGCTAGAATTGTCCCAATGTCCAAGAGTCTGTGATCCCGCTTGATCCAGTCAGGTCTCCACAGTACCAAATACAGCTATTCTTGGGGAGTGTACTACATCCTCTTCCAGCAACGCCAAGATCTCCTCAAACCCACTTCACCAGTATCTCTGATTAACAGGGGATTCCCATATGACATCAAAGAAGTGGACCTTTACATGTTGATATAGAGTACATAAGGGTGCCCACCCCGCACAAAGGTGTGAGATAGATCATATGCAGAAAGCTGAATTGGCTGAGTCAGAATCTGGAGGGGATCACAAGCACTCTCTGAGAAAGCATGCTTCTCTCCAGCCCAGTTCATCAAGGGGACCCTCCTATTACACCCACTTGCTTTTCAGGTCCTGCAGGGAATTGGGGGAGTTATTAGCTAGTGATCTATATATCGGGGAGATAATTCCCTTTACGAATGTAAATACCCATACGAATGTATGCCTCAAAGGGTGCTGTATTTCAGTGCATAGTGCAGGAGTGTATATTGGGAATTGAGGGCATGTTGCATCTGCAAGGATCAGTAGAACTGGGATTTGTGTAGAGAAGATTTGCTTTGGAGCGCTGCAAAAGATTTTAAACATGAACCCTGCCATACATCGCCTACTTTAGAGATCCCAGTGAGGTCCCACTTTCTAAACCTTTGAAGATAGAGAGTATAGTGTAATTATGTGCATGTCCATAAGGGGTTTCAAGGAGGAGTTTCCGGTCCCAGCCTATCCATTTCAGGGCTGAGCGCCACAACCTAATGACCACTCTGGTAATGCCAGGTAGCATTCGGGGGAATTCCACACAGCAAGTTGGGTAGATGATCATGATCAATTTCCTCCACTTCAAGACACAAAGCCATATCCTGCCCTTGTCCTCTCAGCCATTCACATTCAGGAGCTGCGAGGCCCAAGAGTATAGGCAAAGTTCTGCCAAGCCTAGCTTCCCAGTCATATGTGGTTCTTACGATATGCCACTCTGACTGGCTTGTTCTTCCAGAGAAAGGGACATATTTTGGCTGTTTTCCAAAACCAATCCTGGGGAATCGGATGGGGAAAGTTTTGGAGTGTGTTCAAAATTTGCTGAAGCATAACCATTTCAAATAATGCCACCCTGCCAAATATGTTCAAATATGGAACTCGTGGCAAGGCCCGTTGACAACTTTCATTCTAAGTCAGGTTCAGGCTCAATGTAAGGCTGGGCTCCAGGGTAATACCAGAAGTGTAATCTTTGGTTTGGCAAGCATACCTGCAGGTTCTCTACACTCATCACCCTTCTGTGGTACCAAGAAAGACTTAAGCTTTTTTTTTTGGAGTTTGGCAGGCGGAAAAGGCTGCCTTCCAAACTCCAGCGGTCAGGTTGCCGCTAGTGCAGCTGCCTTCCCGCGGGCCCCATTAGGGGGTTCCCTGCTGGGTCAGTGGGCGGAAACAGAGTTTCGGCCTGCTGGACTTGGGGGTTGGAGGTTGGAGGTACAGCCCACAACATTGATTCTGGCTCATAATTGAGCCAGCGGCAATGTTGCGGTGCATAAGGTGCAATGCAGACAGTGAAAAGCTCGACGGGGCTATCCATGGGAGCCCCTGCACGGACCCCCTGCACCCAGTCTCTGCCAGCTTTTACATGGCAACCGCCATGTAAAAGATGGAGGAGAGGGGGTCGTAATCCCTAGGGCGGCGCTGCATGCATCCAGTGGAGGGAAACTGGCATTGCTGGCGGTCCGACGGTGGCCCAACTGCCAAGGTAACAATGTGGCAGTCGGAGACTGCCAGGGTCATAATTAGGGCTTTAGTCCATTTGACCCGCAGGTCGGATGTCTCCTCATATTGGGAAAGCATTTTGGGCAGGCGGGTCCCCTGACAGATGGTTGCGCAAGAAACTGGATTACATCGTCCAGAGAGCTCAACGGTCCTCACCCCCAACTCCCAGTCACAGCCCCATACCTGGGTGTCACATCAGACCCATGTTTCCAGTGGCTCAAAAATCACAATGAACAGCAAAGGGAAGAGCAATGCCCCGCCTAACTGGGAATATGGAAATACATTTTTAGATCAGTGCACACAATACAACTTTGCGTTGGAAAGTGACAATGGGGACTACGAGCCCCAGTATCCTGTGGGCCTGGAGGCGGACCCTGACATCGCCCACACCTGGTGTTTGCAGCCTAACACTATATAGCACATTACTAGGACCCACTGGAGTGTGACGGAGGGCACTATGAGTCCCAGTATCCTGTAAGCCTGGAGGCGGACCCAGATTTTGCCCACCCCTGGTGTTTTGCAGACTAGTGCTAAATAGCGCACTACGTGGTCCCGCGACTTGGGTGTGACAGCAGGGACTACAAATCCCAGTATCCTGTGGACCAGGAGGCAGACCCTGACATCGCCCACACCTGGTGATTGCAGCCTAGCACTATATAGCATATTACACAGTCCTGTGGTACTGTGACAGTGGGGACTACGAGTCTCAGTATCCAGTGGGCCTTAAGGCGGACCATGACATAGCCCACAGCTGGTTGTTGCAGCCTAACATTATATAGCGCATTATGTGGTCCTGCGGCACAAGAGCAGTAAAGTGGGGACTATGAGTCCCAATACCCTGTGCTCTGGGGGTGGGCCCTAAAGTCACCCACCCCTAGTGTTTGCAGCCTAGTGCTATATAGCGCATTAAGTGGTCCCGCAGCATGGGGCTGTGCCCATCAGAGATTGTCAGAGGCTGGGCCACCCCTCTTTCATTTGTCGTCCGGCATAAACTATGGGTAAACGAAAACCAACCTGTAATATTGACTCAGATGATCCTAAGGCCCACGAAAGCATGCATCTGTCATTTCTTATCTCACATAGGCAGCGGGGGACTTGACTGAGGAGATACAAAGTGCGGAGGAAAAGTTGTGACGAGGGCTGGACAAAGACTTGCTGTAAGGAAATGCCTCCTTGGCATGGTCACCCCCTAACTTTTTGCCTTTCCTGATGCTAAGTTTTGACTGAAAGTGTGCTGGGACCCTGCTAACCAGGCCCCAGCACCAGTGTTCTTTCCCTAAACTGTACCTTTGTCTCCACAATTGGCACAACCCCTAGCACTCAGGTAAGTCCCTTGTAACTGGTACCCATGTACCAAGGGCCCTGATACTAGGGAAGGTCTCTAAGGGCTGCAGCATGTCTTATGCCACCCTGGGGACCTCTCACTCAGAACATGCACACTGCCTTACAGGTTGTGTGTGCTGGTGGGTAGAAAATTACTAAGTCGACAAAGCACTCCCCTCAGAGTGCCATGCCAACCTCACACTCCCTCTGGCATAGCTAGTCACCCCTCTAGCAGGCCTTACAGCCCTAAGGCAGGGTGCACTATACCACAGGCGAGGGCATATGTGCATGAGAACTATGCCCTACAGTGTCTAAGCAAAACCTTAGACATTGTAAGTGCAGGGTAGCCATAAGAGTATATGGTCTGGGAGTTAGTCAAACACGAACTCCACAGTTCCATAATGACTACACTGAAAACTGGGAAGTTTGGTATCAAACTTCTCAGCACAGTAAATGCACACTGATTCCAGTGTGCAATTTATTGTAACATACACCCAGAGGGCATCTTAGACATGCCCCCTGAATACCAATTCGACTTCTAGTGAAGGCTGATCAGTTCCTGCCAGCCTGCCACACACCAGACATGTTGCTGGCCACATTGGGAGAGTGCCTTTGTCACTCTGTGGCCAGGAACAAAGCCTGTACTGGGTTGTGGTGCTTCTCATCTCTCCCTGCAGGAAGTGTAACACCTGGCCTCAAAGGCTCACCCCTTTTGTTACAGCGCCCCAGGGCATCCCAGCTAGTGGAGATGCCCGCCCCTCCGGCCACTGCCCCTACTTTTGGCTGCAAGGCTGGAGGAGATAAGGAGAAAAACAAGGAGGAGTCACCCACCAGTCAGGACAGCCCCTAAGGAGTCCTGATCTGAGGTGACCTCTGCCTTTTGAAATCCTCCATCATGAGTTTGGAGCATTTCCCCAATAGGATTAGGGATGTATACCCCTCCCCACAGGGAGGAGGCACAAAGAGGGTGTAGCCATTGGCTACTGCCCTCCCAGACCTAAACACACCCCTTCAGTATTTAGGGCCACCGCAGATCCCAGGAAATCAGATTCCTGCAACCTGAGGAAACAAGAAGGACTGCTGACCTACAAGCCTGCAGGGAAGGAGAAAGACGACAACTGCTTTGGCCCCAGCCCTACCGGCCTGTCTCCAACTTTGGAAACCTGCTCCAGCAACGCATCTGACAGGGACCAGCGACCTCTGAAGCCTCAGAGGACTGCCCTGGACTAAAGGACCAAGAAACTCCCATGAACAGTGGACCTGTTACTTCTTTGCAACAAAGAAGCAACTTTCAAAGACTGCACGTTTCCCACCGGAAGCATGAGACTTCACACTCTGCACCCGACGCCCCCAGTTCGAGATCCAGAGAGCAAACACCTCAGGGAGGACTCCCCGAACACTGCAAGCCCGTGAGTAACCAGAGACAGCCCCCCCCCCCTGTGCCCCCACAGCGACGCCTGCAGAAAGAATCCAGAGGCCCCCCTGACCGCGACTGCCCGTAACGCCTGGAACCAACACTGCACCCGCAGCCCCCAGGACCTGAAGGAACCGAACCTCAGCAAAGGAGTGACCCCCAGGCGACCCTCTGCCTTGCCCAGGTGGTGGCTGTCCCGAGAAGCCCCCCCTGTGCCTGCCTGCACCGCTAGAGTGACCCCCGGGTCCCTCCATTGTTTCCTATCTGAAACCAAACGCCTGCTTTGCACACTGCACCCGGCCGCCCCTGTGGGGCTGAGGGTGTGTTTTGTGTGCCTACTTGTGTCCCCCCCTGTGCTCTACAAAACCCCCCTTGTCTGCCCCCTGAACACACAGGTACTTACCTGCTGGCAGACTGGAACCGGAGCACCCCTGTTCTCCATAGGCACCTATGTGTTTTGGGCACCTCTCTGACCTCTGCACCTGACCGGCCCTGAGATGCAGGTGTGGTAACTTTGGGGTTGCCTTGAACCCCCAACGGTGGGCTGCCTACGCCCCAGAACTGAGATTTGTAAGTGTTTTACTTACCTCCTAATCTAACCTTTACTTACCTCCCCCCAGAACTGTTGATTGTTGCACTGTGTCCACTATGAAAATAGCATATTGCCATTTTTACAAAGACTGTATATGATATTGCTTTTATTCAAAGTTCCTAAAGTATCTAAGTGAAGTACCTTACATTTAAAGTGTTTACCACAAATCTTGAACCTGTGTTTCTTAAAATAAACTAAGAAAATATATTTTTCTAAATAAAAACCTATTGGCCTGGATTAAGTTTTTGAGTGTGTGTTCCTCATTTTTTGCCTCTGTGTGTACAACAAATGCTTAACACTACTCTCTGATAAGCCTACTTCTCGACCATATTACCACAAAACAAAGCATTAGAATTATCTACTTTTGCCACTATCTTACCTCTAAGGGGAACCCTTGGACTCTGTGCACACTATTTCTTACTTTGAAATAGTATATACAGAGCCAACTTCCTACATTTGCCAAACCCTCATGTCCGGAATGGAAAGGATGTCTTGCAAATGGGGCAGTAGCAGATGAGATCTCCTAGCCTACTGAGCAAGGGGGTCCATCAAATTCTGAGGCCATTTCAAGGATGCCCACCACAGCTGAAGCTCATCTAGCTGTTGGATCCCTATCCTCTTAGCGGGCTTCCCCTGCTTAAAAAAGAAGAAGGACCCTAGGTCTAGACCTAAATCTGGTGAGATGACCTGGCCACCAATAAAGAGAATGAATCGACTCTTGGCTCGGGCCCCCCCTATTTAACACTAAGCTACTTGGCACTAAATTTGTATCCTCACTGGGGTGTCAGTCCAAACCATCGCTGGAGCCATTGCTCAAGGTCTTATATGATAATGTTATGAAGTTACTGCAAAGCACAATAGAAGGGCTTCAGGTGAACCTGGGTGTCATAGAAACCTCTGTTGCCAATCTGAATGCATTGATATTAGGGAATCTGACTACAGTGACTGGCCAACCATTTACTGGTCCCTAAGAGGTTCAATGTGATCATGTTGATTGTACAAGGCCAATTGGCTGCATAACCAATGAGACCCCGGGGGAACCTCAAGGAAATAGGGTCTCCCCTATGGATTACCCTAATATATTAGCTCAACCGCTAGGGGGTCCAGGCAGTACCCCCACACTCCTAGACTTCGCCTCCCCTCTCCGCTGATTCTTCTCTTAACAACAGTGCTATACAGAGGCCCCCGATTCACCCCCCTCCCAAACAGAAAGCGTTTTTGGGTAATAGTATAAGATTGCCACTCCTCCTTGAACCCACCTCACTGGTGGCTGTTGTGGTAGGAGTAACACCCTTGAGAGCAGGAGCAGTGGAAACTATGCCCAAACGTATTTGCAAGGTAGAACACTGGTGCAATAACTAATGGGCAATGGACAGCATGCGCCTTCATACATTATTATGGCCAGACAAATGGAATGGGTAGGAAGGAGGGACTGATTCCTGTGCCTACAAGCCCCATGCAGGCATGGAACAACAGGGAGCTTGCAAGGGTCCCTCTCCATCCTAGGTTGAGATAGTAACTAGATTAGATTCCCAGTTGAAAGTGGTCAGTTGGACTATTCAGGTCCAAGCAACAAAACAGAGAATGAGAGGTGGATCAACATCCTATTGGATCAGCACATAGAAGGCTTACAAGAAACCTGGATACCAATGATTGTTTTTACTTGGATGGGTTTATTTCCTATTTTGTGACCCCCCCCACCCTCACACCAGGGAAGGGCTAAGGGTGGGTTAATTACTTTAGTCTCCCTCAAAATTGCATATACCTCATAGATCTAGTAATGTGTTGCCAGTCCAGTTAGATTTTAAGAATATGCAGAGTTTACTTACTGTTAATGTTTATAATTCCTTTGTGAGGGTTAATACCACTGACCATGTGTTAAGTTTAAAATCCTTTCTTGAGTCATATGCTAAGAAACAGAATCTTCCTAAAAAAATTCACCCCTTGGGCAAGGGTCGCTCCCCTGGGGGGCAAATTTATTTTAGGCCATTTCTGCCCCCACCTTTGGGGGCAGACAAGCCTATTTTTGGAAAGCTACGCTGCCACCCAGGGGGGCAGAAACCCCACCAGACACCAGGGAAGATATATATATATTTTTTTTAAAGAGGGTGGGTGTATGGCCATACCCCCACCCTAAATAAATGGGGACAAAGTTGTTCTGCTCACCCGTGGGCAGATGGGGCAATTACCCCCGATTCCCTCCCCAGAGGAGGGCAGCGGACATCCTGTAAGTCTCGGGCTCCCAGTTTTGCGCTGTGAGCTTGGGGATTCTTTTATCTTAATATCTAATTGAAATAAGGTTTTAATGTTTCTGAAGCTCCGGTAGGCGGAGAACAATCGCAGCTCGCCGCCTGAGCTTTCGTTCTTGTGACCATTCGTTGCCTTCAGAGTATTTATATTTGCTGCCACATAGTCATTATTCTCAGGCTGCACATTTTTAGATTGAATTTTTAATCTTTCAACCTTTTAAAAAACATTTTAATTGTACCTTCCACCTGTGGTGTACTGTGGCTACCGTTTCTTGCGCAGGGAGTTTGGGCCTGTTAGAGCCCTCCCCCACCTCTTTCTTAGCGGTTGCCATCTTGGGGGTGGTGGGCAGCAGGGGGGCGGTCTAGTTGTTGTCTATTCTGACGCGGACGCTCTTCCCTGCTGCTTTTAAACAGAGGGTGATGTGGTCTCGCAGCCGACGCGTCGCTGGCGCGCCAAAGGCACGCTTGAGGCAAGCCCGTCTGCACCCATCCGCGGCCGATTGGGGCCGGGGGCCGGATACTCTGCCCCCGGGCACTGCACCACTTTGCCTTACAAATATTCTAGGCAAGAACTTCTTAACATTGTTACTTTGCAGAATTTCAGGCACTGTGCCCAGCCTGACCCTCCCTATTTGGAGGGCTGGCGTTGTGAGGCATGTGCCTGGAATCCTGCCACTACACCATATAGCGTTACCCCGTCTGCACACCCCACAACTGTTCCTGCCCACAGACATTTAGGATCTGAAACCAGCCAATCCATTTCATGTAGCCTAATTAATGCTCGTTCACTAGGTCGTCATATTTTAGAAATCAGAGAGCTGATTGAAACTACTAAGTTAGATTGCCTGTTTATCACCGAAACGTGGGCTAAAGAGGACTCTAATCTGGATTTTTTGGCCGCTTCATCCCCCGGTTACACATTCTTTAGATTTGATAGAACGGGTAAAAAGGATGGGGGGCTTGCAGCCATTACCAGGAGCAATTTTAATTGCTCACTTGAAGACATCAGTATTAAATCAGCTGTCTGTGAAGGAGCTTACTTTAAGCTACACTCTCATTACACTATACTCTTTCTAGGTCTCCTAATATATCGTCCTCCTGGCCCCAAAAATGATTTTCTTGTCTCTTGGCCAGCTATAATTGAACCTATTGCCTTGTCACCTAAGGTTATTGTATTGGACGACTTTAATTTCCATTTAGAAGACAACCAGGACCCTACAACAAGGGAGTTTCTGGATATGAAGTCAAATTTAGATTGGTCCCTTACGGACTTGGCTGCTACCCATCGCGTAGGCCATAGACTGGATGGCATTTTTGCACGACCCGGTTGCCTGACTTGCCTTGACAATACGCCCTTGGATTAGACAGACCACCATTTACTGACCTTTAGAGCAGCCTGGCCTATGGCTAGTATTTAATTGCCCGCAGTCTCTAGGTTAGGCAGGAAATGGCATAAGATGGAGGAACACAGCTTAGCGTAGCCCTGAAGTCTGGATGGAGCCACGCCAGAGGGCTGGGCCTCCCCATACTGGAAAACTTCGATGCTGGGCTCAGGGGGGCTACTGATAGGCTTGCCCCGCTGGTGAACCTTAACTCCAGGGTAAGGCAATCCCCTTCCTCCCCTTGGTACTCAGAGGAACTTAAGAATCTTCAGAGACTATCGGCGGCAGGAACACAGATGGAAGGCCCACAAAACAGCTGGGGAGAGAGTTAAGCTCAGGACCGCTCTTAAGAACTATAAATAGGCTATTAAAAAGGCTAAACTGAATATTTTTTCTGCAGAATCAGGGAAGTACAAAATGGAGCTAAAGAACTCTTCAAAGTTGTCCACAATTTGACCTGCCCGCTTCTTCCCAGCTTGAGAACTCTCCCACTTTTTGCCAAAGAGTCGCAAATTTTTTTGAGAATCAATTTCTCCAGCTGCACTCATCCCTTCGGAAAGCAACAGAGGTGATGTCGACAGCTCGTTTTCTTCTGTTTCTAGTGCAATATTGTCCAAGTTCTCACCCTTATCTGCCAACAGAATTATTGGAAGGGATCAATTCTGGCTCCGCGAATGATCCTTGTCCCCCTAGGATATTAAAATTAGCATCTAATTTGGTTTCTGCTGCCTTGGAACCGGTCGATTTAGACATTTTAAGGGAAGGGCTCTTCCCTCCCATTTGGAAGGAATCCATTGTAATCCCTTATTAAGAAACCCTTCAGGGAACCCAATGATTTGACTAATTTACGTCCTATTTCCCTGTTACCTACCGCGGCCAAGATATTAGAAAAACACCTAAATATTGAACTGCCCGCTTTTCTCCAGGCAAGCAGCACCCTTGACCCATCTCAACATGGGTTTCGTTGAGCTCACAGCACAGAGTCCGCCCTGTTATCCACCGCAGACATTATTCGGAGAAAAGTGGATATGTGAGAAGGAGTCATGGTTGTCTTATTGGATCTTTCCGCAGCGTTTGACACCATATCGCCCCATCTCCTGCTCCAGCGGTTTTATCAGGCGGGAGTAAGAGGCAAGGTTTACAATATCCTGAAATCTTTTTTGATGGACAGATCCATTACAGTGAGCTGTGGCGATATTAAGGCTACACCTTTCCAACTTGGTGTCCCACAAGAGTCGTCGCTCAGCCCTACTCTGTTTAATCTCTATGTCGCTCCTCTGGCCAAACTAGTTCGCTCTTTTGGTTTCCATGTGGTATCCAACGCAGATGATACTCAGTTAATCATCCCTGTGAATCAGAATTGGGAGGAGGTGGCAGACAGATTCCATGACTGCAGGATCAATAGCTGGATGTGCCATAATTGGCTCAAAATGAACGGAGACAAGACTGAAATTCTTTTTCTGGGCATGGACGCTAGCCCATAGAGTTCACTTTGGTGGCCTACATCTTGCAACGCTTGCCCAGCCCCGAGTTGGTCGGTCAGGAATTTAGGTATCACATTCAACAGTACTCTTTCTATTGAGCAACAAGTCAACCAGACTGTTAGATAATGTTTTTGGTCTATGAAAATGTTAAAGAAAATATTTCCTTTTCTTCAGGAGGAACTTAAACCAACGGTTATTCTAGCCCTGATCATTTCTAAATTGGACTATTGCAACGCTCTTATGTTGAACATTAGCAAGGCCGCCCTTCATAGACTTCAGCTCATTCAGAACGCTGCAACTCACCTGGTTCTGGGCCTACCTCACGCTGCATCTGCCAGTGTGAGCCTTAAACGGCTCCACTGGCTACCTGTTGAGAAACAGATCAAATTCAAAACACTGTGCCTTACATCAGGAGGGCTGCTCCTACCTGAGCTCTGTTTTACAGCCCTATTTGCCGTGCTATCAGCTTAGATCCACGAATTTGCAGCTGATCTCCGTACCTCGCTGTCACCGGGCTAGATGGGGGGGGACAAAGCCTTTTCCGTAGTGGCTGCAAAATTATGGAATACTCATCCATCCTATATTAGGCTGGAGGAGACCTATCTCTGCTTTAGGAAACAACTCAAAACCTGGCTGTTTTCGCCCTAGGCAGTAGGTCTCCCCACTTGTTCTCTGTGGTTCTCTGCCTTGATTTGGTGCCCTTGACTTACAGTCCCCCCCGCGCTTCGATGCTACGACCTGAACACACTCTACAAATACGACAATACAATACAATACAATACTAGATGCCAGGGAATTTTATAAAAAAAATTGTGGGGTGGTGGCTACCAACCAGTATGGGCCTGGTTACGCCCCCACCCCAACTGAAGGGGGTAACAGTCTTTCAGCTCTCACACTAAAACATCTTATCCCATGGCAAGCAAACGGATATTTGATTATTTGGGGTTTTAGTTTTACATTTGGGCCATGAGAGCCTGACTAACTCTCAAAATCGTCCAATTGGAATGCTGAGGAAAATCCAGAGACCTAGACACATCTGAAACTAAACATCTGGGTGATTCCATGGTGGTGTGCTTCACATGCCCCCCCGCACCATTTTCTTACCCACAATGCCCTGCAAACCTCCAACTTTGCTTGAAATCCCACATTTGTCCCTCATTTTTGTGATGGAGCCTTCTGGAATCTGCAGGAATCCACAAAATTCCTACAACCCAGCATTGTCGCATCTATACCAATATAAGATCTGCCCCACTTGACTGCCTCAAAAAGTTTTTTTTATTTTTCAAACTGCCCTTTTGGACCCGCTTTGGGTCCCCCCTAAAATTTCAACGTCTTTGGCTCTTCCCTGTCACAGCCACTTGGCCCATCTACACAAGTGAGGTATCATTTTTACCGGGAGACTGAGGAGAATGTTGGGTGGTAGGAAATTTGTCCCGGTGTGGTGATCCCACACAGAAATATGGGAAAAATGTGATTTGTTTAACCTAAATTTGAGGTTTGCTGAGGATTCTGGGTAAGAAAACATTGGGGGATCCACACAAGTCACACATCCCTGGATTTTTTCAGGTGTCTAGTTTTCAGAAATGTTTGGGTTTGGTAGGTTTCCCTATACGGCTGCTGAGCCCAGGACCAAAAATACGTGTCACCCTAAAAAAAATTTTTTTCCAAACTGCCATTTTGCACCCACTTTGGTTCCCCCTAAAATTTCAACGTCTTTGGCTCTTCCCTGTCACAGGCACTTGGCCCACCTACACAAGTGAGGTATAATTTTTACCAGGAGACTGAGGTGATCGTTGGGTGGTAGGAAATTGGTCCCGGTGTGGTGATCCCACACAGAAATGTAGGGAAAATTAGATTTTTTTTTAACCTAGATTTGAGGTTTGCTGAGGATTCTGGCTAAGAAAAAAGGTACCATTTGTATCGGGAGACTTCGGGAAACGCCGGGTGGAAGGAAATATTGGCTCTCTCAGAACTTTCTGTCACCGAAATGTGAGAGAAAATTGTTTTTTTAGCCAAATTTTGAGGTTTGCAAAGGATTCTGGGTAACAGAACCTGGTGAGAGCCCCACAAGTCTCCCCATCCTGGATTCCCCTAGGTGTCTAGTTTTAAAAAATGCATAGGTTTGTTAGGTTACCCTAGGTGCCGCCTGAGCTAGAGGCCAAAATAACAGCTAGGCACTTTGCAAAAAACACGTCAGATTTCAATGTAAAAATATGATGTGTCCATCTTGTGTTTCCTGTTGCGAGCGCATTAGGCCTACCCATGCGAGTAAGATACCATTTTTATCGGGAGACCTGGGGGGAACACAGAATAGCAAAACAAGTGTTATTGCCCTTTGTCTTTCTCTACATTTTTCCCCTTCCAAATGTAAGACAGTGTGTAAAATAGACGTCTATTTGAGAAATGTCCTGTAATTCACATGCTAGTATGGGCACCCCGGAATTCAGAGATGTGCAAATAACCACTGCTTCTCAACACCTTATCTTGTGCCCATTTTGGAAATACAAAGGTTTTCTTGATACCTAGTTTTCCCTCTTTATATTTCACCAAATGAATTGCTGTATACCCGGTATACTATGAAAACCCATTGAAAGGTGCGTCTCTTAATGGCTTGGGGTACCTAGGGTTTTTGATGAACCTATAAACCCTATATATCCCTGCAACCAGAAGAGTCCAGCATATGTAACAGTATATTGCTTTCAAAAATCTGACATTGCAGGAAAAAGTTAAGAAGTAAAACGTGGAGAAAAATGTCTGGTTTTTTACCTCAATTTTAATTGTTTTTATTTCAGCTCTTATTTCCTGTAGGACAACCTTGTAGGATGCACACAAATTACCCCTTGCTGAATCCATAATTTTGTCTACCTTTCAGAAATGTTTAGCTTTCTGGGATCCAGCATTGGTTTCACACCCATTTCTGTCACTAACTGGAAGGCTAAAAGCACAAATAGTAAAAATGGGGCATGTCCCAGTAAAATGCCAAAATTGTGTTGACAAATGTGGTTTTCTGATTCAAGTCTGCCTGTTCCGAAAGCTGGGAAGATGTAGATTTTAGCACAGCAAACCCTTTATTTATTGCCATTTTCAGGGAAAAAACACAAGCCTTCTTCTGCAGCCCTTCCCCCCCCCCCCCCAAGACATTTTCGCTGTATTTTGGCTAATTTCTTGGTCTCCTTCAGGTGAACCCACAAACTCTGGGTACCTCTAGAATACCTAGGATGCTGGGGGGAAAAAAAGGATGCAAGTTTGGATTAGGTGGCTTATGTGGACAGAAATTTATGAGGGCCTAAGCGCGAACTGTCCCAAATAGCCAAAAAAATGCTTGCCACCTGAGGGCGAAAAGGCCTGGCAGCGAAGGGGTTAAAGGAAAACAGTAGTCAAGAGTGGCATATTACACTTGGTCTTTATGGATTTCACATCCTGCTCATGCTCCTGCTCATTAATTTAGGTGTGGATTGTAACAGTGTTAATTTTTTACATGAGCTCTGTAGGGAATTTTCTGCAGAAGTGAGATATAATCAGACCGGGAGCTTGTCCGCATCTATAAGTGTGCACTGGGGAGTAAGACAAGTTTGCATATTAGCTTCACTCTTATTTAATTTGTACATAAACAATCTGGGCCCATACCTATGTACAGCATGTAAAAACATCGTCCGGGCTGGCACGCAGGTAATTTCTGTACTTTCATATGTGGACGATGGATGCAGTGTTGAATGGCAATGGGGCTTCAGCATCTGCTTCACTCCGTTATAGGTTTTATTAATTCGTTAGACCCGAGGACTAATAATTTAAATTCTCACACAACGGTTATGGGCCCTAGAAATAAAAATCGGAAGAAATGTTTTGGGGGTGGTATAGAATAACCAGGATATCTACCTTCTATTTGGCAGCCCTTTTTTTTTTTTTTAATGATAGTGGCTCATGGGTTCCGCTAAGGAAGCCCAAAGGGAACTTATTGTCATGTGCTGTAGCAGCGGTGTTTGACTTTGTCAAAAGATTGAGGCCCAAACCTGTACTTGTAAAAGTTTATCAAGTGAAATGCATCCCCCTCGCCAGTTACAGGAGTGATATTTGGGGACATAAGGACACTACAGATTTGCAAATAGTGGAAAACTATTTTTTGAGAAGGTTAACTGTACCACAATCAGTAAACTCCTATATCGCCCATGAAGAGCTGGGGTGGGTACATCTCTGACCTGTTGGCCCTTTCACCACTGTTAAAACGGATTAGGATCTGGATCAGCAGGGATCTATCTGTCTTTGGAGAGGGCGAACATCATTCTATAGTTTAGTTACATCAAGACTTTAGCAGAAAAGCTTGGCTGTCCTGAGTTATTTTTATCTCCAGTAGTGATCATCAAGGAGAGATCTGAACTGGGTCAACAGCCATTTTCTCTCCATTCAGTATTCTGGTAGAGAAGCGACAGAGCTTGTCATACCCTCAGTACAGGCCCATATTCCACTAAAATCGTGCATCTCGGTAGAGCCCTGCTTAGTTTGTGGTCACAATATGGTCACAATACCTCACCATCGCTTTCTTTTGACAAGGTTCAGATTATACCTTTTGCATTGATTACCTGCAATACCTCAGGGGCGACATAAAGTGGATAAGTTGGGTCCCTGTACCTGTGATACATTTTTTATTGCAAGACACCATGCACTTTGTGATGTCCTGTGATCATTATTGTTCATTACAACATTTGATATTGCCATTGTTAAAGGGGAAGTGTTTTTTTTTTTTTTTTTTTTTTACAATAAAACCGGCCCTAATTTACCTTCATATAGTGTTGAGTCCCTTAGTTTGTTTTAATGTTCCAAACTTCCTAGCAGGTGCCCTCAGAATTAGGAAGAGACAACCTGTTTAATAATTGGGCTAAAGCTGATTGTGATTTGGGCCTGCAACAAGGGTGTTTAACATATTCATTTTTAATGTAATTCTAATGTAATTTTATTGTTTTACTGGAAACCTTTTTAGAGTGTTCTATGTTGTACTCTTATTTATATATGTGTGCTTTTATGGTTCAAATGAACCGAATAAAGTATGTTTCACTTGACTTGGTGTTGGCATTTTTGTGGTCCAAAATCAAACAGACTCAAAGTAGAATAAATTTGTATCCACTACCCAATCCTCCAATTCATCTGCTAGACATTGTGTGAACATCTTCCTCTCACTAACCCACAAAGAGATGAGATGATAGTTGTCAAGCACACAAAGATTACCCATATTGAATAAGATAAACTGGGCCCCTCTAGGATTCCACAACGGATGGTATAAAATGCGCACCATTTGAGGGGTGTCAACCTTTGTGCCCAATAGGAAGGGCCGCATTTAAACAACATTCTAGTCTGCAGACAGTATTTCTGAAGAGGTGCTAATCCAAGGAGGTTTACTGCTGGGCAGTTGAAAATAAATCATAGTTCAACTGTGATTTAAACATAGAGAAAAAACTGTTGCAGTGTTGCTCTTCAGCCCGGGCAGAGGTTAAAGAGGATGGTGTTCACATGGACTGGTGGATAAAGACAAACCGTACTAGAAAAAGCCAAGGGCATTGGGTGTGAATTGCAAGAAGTAGGCTATAAAACAGCAGGTAGGAAACTACAGTGTTTTTTGGGGAAGGTAATTTAACGTTTCGGTAATCAAAAAGTATAGGTCACTCTGAACTCACAAGCACAGATCACCCTGAACTCACACAAGCCTACCTATTTGAGGAACACCCTGGCCTAGCCGGTCTCACCCGTAGTGATACTAGTCTTAACTGCAGTGCATTTCATTGATCACACACACTTTGAAATTGTTTCAAATATCAAACAGAAGAGGTACGGCCACTCCTGGCTAGGCCGCTTAGCAGCGGTCAACATGACGCTACTGCCAAAAGTACTATGGGGGTCATTCTGACCCCGGCGGTCTCAGACCGCCGGGGCCAGGGTCGGCGGGAGCACCGCCGACAGACCGGCGGTGCCCCGCAGGGCATTCTGACCGCGGCGCTTTGGCCGCGGTCAGTGCAGGAAAACCGGCGGTCTCCCGCCGGTTTTCTGCTGCCCGTCAGAATCCTCCAAGGCGGCGCAGCATGCTGCGCTGCCTTGGGGATTCTGACACCCCCTACCGCCATCCTGTTCCTGGCGGTTCGCCCGCCAGGAACAGGATGGCGGTAGGGGGTGTCGCGGGGCCCCTGCAGTGCCCATGCCAATGGCATGGGCACTGCAGGGGCCCCCGTAAGAGGGCCCGCTTGTATTTCACTGTCTGCATAGCAGACAGTGAAATACGCGACGGGTGCAGTAGCACCCGTCGCACCTTCCCACTCCGCCGGCTCGATTACGAGCCGGCTTCATGGTGGGAAGGTCGTTTTCCCCTGGGCTGGCGGGCGGCCTTTTGAAGGCCGCCCGCCAGCCCAGGGGAAAACTCAAAATACCCGCCGCGGTCTTCCGACCGCGGTACGGTATTTTGGCGGCTCCCGCCGGGCGCGCGGTGACCGCGCCCGGCGGGAGTCAGAATGACCCCCTATATGTTATGCAAACAATGCCTCCCCCTCGAATCTTGGATAAAATGCAGAACCTGATTTGGGAATTCCTGTTAGATGGAAAGAAGGCAAGAATGGTGAAGGCACAGGTATATTTACCCCAGGCCTAGGGTGGACTTGAGGTACCCTACCTGGTAAGCTACTATCGCACAGCACAACTTCACTATATGGTGGAGTGGTCCCACCAGACCACAGAGAACCACTGGTGCTTTATCGATCAGGCGGTAGCCGGGGTTCACGTATGGAAAATACCACGGCTGCCGAGGGAGCACCATCCAACAGGAATATACATTTCCCCGTACTGCGGGCTCTAATGGGGGTGTGGGACAAGGTACAAACACAGAATGGTCTATACACCCCTATCTCTCACCGAACCCCTATCATAGGAAATCCAAATTCCCCCCGCACTAACAGACCCAGCTTATGATGTGTGGCAAGAAGCCAACTGTAAATGGATCAGTGACCTCTGTGATGGAATTCTCCAGGCAGCCTACAATCTGCCATCCACAGCCCATTGGCAATACCAAGCAATCCGACATTGGGTAACTCTCCCCTAAGTCCGCACTCATGCTAGTAAACCTCTTACTCTGTTTGAGAAGTGGCTTCTCACACACCTCAGACAAGCGTCTTCTGTCAGACATAAATGCTTTCTTAAACACACCACCAACACTACCTAGAACACCCGTACAATGCAGATGGGAGGCTGAGTGCGAGCGCACATTTACGGACAGGGAATGGTGCGACTTATTACACCGCACCCATGTATCAGCACGTAACACAACTAGTAAGGAGATGTTTCTTAAGATAGCTCACTACTGGTACGATACACTGGCAAGGGTTGCCTATTGGAAGCCAGGAAGTGACAACACATGCTGGAGACAATGCAGACAGATGGGTACAGTTACACACATTCTGTGGAAAAGTCCTAAAGTGCGCGCCTTCTGCGGGGAGGTATTGGATGCAATAAATTACATATAATACAGATATTCCACACCTCCTTAGCTATGTCCTACTGGGTTTTCCGAACCATTTAACATACCAACTAAAGTCTGTCCGAGGCTGGGTCATTAAGTTGGCGCTGAGGGTGGCTAAACAGCTCTTACTTTCTCACGGAGGCACAGACTTGATCCTACATTTACTGAGAGACCTCTCAGAATGTAGGACCTGATGGGCATGGAGAAACTGACGGCCACTGCGACATCCTCCTTGCCACTATTTGACTAAGCATGGGGCCCATGTATTCGCTACCTGACGGATGAATTTTGTGAATTGACATGCCCTGTATACATGTGCATCCTTCGACTTACCTGTTTGGAGGAAGGCCAGACAACATCGCACAATAACTGAATACTGGTAAATGGACAGGCCTTTCTTCTCTTGCTTTGGCCATTCTTTTCTGCCCTAATCATCTCGATAGTCGTAATTGAGCTTCCCCCCATTACTCCCCTCTACCCTTTGTTTGATAAGTTTCTGCCCTTCTATGTATTGCAATAGGATGACCTTTCATCACCGGCCTTTGGATGTAGGTGGGAAAGTTGCTGTATGTGTTGATTGTTCATATACATAACAATAAAAAGAGATCTTAACTCCTAGAGTGCCTTGGACGAGGTGATCTCGTCCAAGGCACCGGTTCCCGGGTGCCTTAGACGAGATCACCTCGTCCTACACCCGGGAACAGGGGGGAGCGCTAGCACTCCCCCAATGTGCTCCCCACCCACCGCCCCAAGGCAGGGATGGAAGGGGAAGCCCTTCCCCTTCCACCCCCGACCCCCCCACCCCACCTGTGACGTCAGCGCGCATCGCGCACTGACAATCACAGAGGGCCTCCCGATCGAAAGAGAAATGCAAAGCATTTCTCTTTCGATCACGTGGGGGAGGCCCAGAGAGGCTTCAAAGGGAAGGAAAGGAATTTCCTTCCCTTTGAAGTCTCTCTGAGCGTTTCAAAAGCCGGATTGCATAGGAATCCAGCTTTTGAAATGCCACTAGACACCAGGGATTTTCTTTCTTTTTTTTTAAATTGACATAAGGGAGCGACCCCTTGGGCAAGGGTCGCTCCCGGGGGGGGGCATTTTTTTGGAATGCCATTTCTGCCCCCCCTGGGGGGGGATCGGCCTATTATTAGGCCGATCTGCCCCCAGGGGGGGGAGGGCAGAAACCTCTAGGCACCAGGGATCTTTTTTTTTTTTTTTTTTAGAGATGGGGAGCGACCCATTAGGCAAGGGTCGCTCCCCTGGGGGTCAAATTGTATTTAGACCATTTCTGCCCCCCTGGGGGACAGATCGGCCGATTTTAGGTCAATCATCCCCCAAGGGGCAGAAACCACTAGGCGCCAGGGCAAATTTTTTTTTTTTTTTTTTTTTTTTGGTTGCAAATTTGTTTTAGGCCATTTCTACCTCCCCTGGGGCCGGCTGAGCTAGAGGCCAAAATCCACAGGTAGGCACTATACAAAAAACACCTCTGTTTTCTGTGAAAAAATGTGATGTGTCAACGTTGTGTTTTGGGCCATTTCCTTTCGTGAGCGCTAGGCCTACCCACAGAAGTGAGGTACCATTTTTATCGGGAGACATTTGTGGCTCCTCTCAGATTCCATAACTTTCTGTCACCGAAATGAGAGGAAAAAGTGTTTTTTTGGCCACATTTTTGAGGTTTGCAAAGGATTCTGGGTAACAGAACCTGGTAAGAGCCCCACAAGTCACCACATCTTGGATTCCCCTAGGTTTCTAGTTTTCATAAATGCACAGGTTTGGTAGGTTTCTCCTGATGCCGGCTGAGCTAGAGGCCAAAATCTACAGGTAGGCACTTGCAAAAAACACCTCTGTTTTCTGTCAGAAAGTGTGATGTGTCCACGTTGTGTTTTGGGGCATTTCCTGTCGCGGGCGCTAGGCCTACTCACACAAGTGAGGTATCATTTTTATCGGGAGACTTGGGGGAACATAGAATAGCAAAACAAGTGTTATTGCCCCTTGTCTTTCTCTACATTTTTTCCTTCCAAATATAAGAGTGTGTAAAAAAGACGTCTATTTGAGAAATGCCCTATAATTCACATGCTAGTATGGTCACCCCGGAATTCAGAGATGTGCAAATAACCACTGCTCCTCAACACCGTATCTTGTGCCCATATTGGAAATACAAAGGTTTTCTTGATAGCTATTTTTCACTCTTTATATTTCAGCAAATTAATTGCTGTATACCCGGTATAGAATCAAAACGCACTGCAGGGTGCAGCTCATTTATTGGCTCTGGGTACCTAGGGTTCTTGATGAACCTACAAGCCCTATATATCCCCGCAGCCAGAAGAGTCCAGCAGACATAACGGTAAATTGCTTTAAAAAATCTGACTTTGCAGGAAAAAGTTACAGAGTAAAACGTAGAGAGAAATTGCTGTTTTTTTCACCTCAATTTCAATACTTTTCTTTTTCAGTTGTTGTTTTCTGTAGGAAACCCTTGTAGGATCAACACAAATTACCCCTTGCTGAATTCAGAATTTTGTCTACTTTTCAGAAATGTTTAGGTTTCTGGGATCCAGCATTGGTTTCATGCCCATTTCTGTCACTGACTGGAAGGAGGCTGAAAGCGCAAAAAATCATAAAAATGGGGTATGCCCCAGTAAAATGCCAAATTTGTGTTGAAAAGTTGGTTTTTCTGATTCAAGTCTGCCTGTTCCTGAAAGCTGGGAAGCTGGTAATTTTAGCACTGCAAGCCCTTTGTTGATGCCATTTTCAGGGGAAAAAACACAAGCCTTCTTCTACAGCCACTTTTTCCCATTTTATAAAAAAAACATTTTCACTGTATTTTGGCTAATTTCTTGGCCTCCTTCAGGGGAACCCGCAAAGTCTGGGTACCTCTAGAATCCCTAGGATGTTGGAAAAAAAGGACGCAAATTTAGCTTGGCTAACTTATGTGGACAAAAAGTTATGAGGGCCTAAGCGTGAACTGCCCCAAATAGCCAAAAAAAGGCCTGGCACAGGAGGGGGAAAAGGCCTGGCAGCGAAGTGGTTAAACCAAAAATATAAAAAGTCATCACCTTGTAACCGGTACAATGGGAAAAGTTCTTCATGTGTTTATGTTGTGACTGTCTCCCTGAAGTCAATTAACTAATCTTAGAGTCATTATTACACTATATGAAAGGAATATAAGAAAGCCTTTCTGGTGGCTGACATTTGTTTACAATAGGCTGCCTTACTCCCTTGACCTCACACTCGGCCGTCCATCTCTCAGTTTCCTTCATCGAAAGAAAGAGAAATCAGTTTTAAATTCCAGCATTTCACCAGAGTAAAACGTACAGTAAATTAACAATTTGCTAGCTACAAAAAAGCTCTAGCGGAAATAAGGTGAACAATGTTATTTGTGATGGAAAACTGAAAGTGACTTATTTCCAGCAATCACTGCATTTATATCCCTACAACAGTTACCAGACACAGCCTACAATCAATCCACTTATCACATTTTGCATTTTATATTGATTTTCATCTGTTCACATAAACAAATTAAACGTGTGACAGAGAGGGAGCAAGGGATTTCAAAAGAGCTTTCCAATACCTCCCGGACAAAAAAAAAATTGCTGCGTTTTATTTAGGTTAGGCACAGAGACGGCTTTAGGTGCCTCGACAGGCATAACTTTTCAGAAAAATTCATAAATAAAAAATTCCTAAGTAAGAACTTGCTTAAAGGACCTTTCAGTCAGTGGTATTCTTTACTGGTCTGTTCAGCGGTTATCCTAATTGTGCTTTCACCTACCACCAGTATTTAGCATTGGGCAATGAGTCAGCCTACTTTAGCCATTGGCTCTTCTCACTGTGGGTGACGGCATATCACCTCTGTATGTGTGTATATTCACCTGCAATGTAGCACAGTCCAGTGGCAGTCTCAGAAGCCATTTTCTCCTTTCATTGTTTTTTTTAGCTTTTGTTTAGTATTTTTGGCTTTGCCAGTGCTTTTTAGGTCGCAGCTACGAGACAGCACAACTGTCTGGGTTCCTAGAGACATCTTGGTGACATTCAGAAAGTTGGCCTTGGCAATGCATTCCTACCACTACATACCATTGGCTTTGTGGTTTGTAACTCTGAGTTTCTCGCTTTACTTTTGCTGGCTTTATTTGTTTTAGGCTCATTTCTGAACTTCCTGTGCCCAAGCTTTACTTACAGTATCCTTCCGAGTGCTCCCTTTCTCTAAATAGGTCTGTAAATCTTTTTCTTATCTTGTTACATTTGCTGTGCATTCAAAGACCGAGGTCAAATTTCAGGCCCTGTCTTCCAAGGGCACTTGTTTACTTTTCTTTCTCTGACTTGTGAGAGGATTTATGTGACAATCTGGATACTGGGAATAGGAAAGAGGTTTTCTAGCATATGACAACATTTAAAAGAACTGTTCCAGAATATATCAGAATTAGTAACACCAATGAAGCACATTTTTTGTTATTTCTTAAGTGTGTTGGAAACAATTACTTTAATCTGCCCAAAACAAATCATTACACTAGGTGATACAATTTTTACCAATTTTCTTATGTGCAGTATAGTGTTATGAGTAACAGTGTATGTCTGTGCTAATGTAATGTTAATTTCAATTGAAAATGTGTTGTTACAGTGACCATGTATTAACATGAATACTCCACTCTACGCCACTCTACACCACTGCACTCTGCCCTGCACCACTCCATTTTACATCAGTCCACACCACTACACTCTACTCTACCCTTTACCACTATACTCTATGCCAATGCACTCAACATTCTACTCTACACTACTCCAGTCTAGGCCACACCAATCTACTCCGCACAATGCCACTGCACCCTAAGTCAATGCATTCTACTCTGTAAGACTCAACTGTATGCCTCTGCACTCTATACCACTTTACTCTACACCATTACACACTATGCAACTCTATGCCACTGCACTCTACCTCACACCACTCCATTCTGAAACAACCTACTCTATACCACTGCATTCTACACCATTTTACTCTTAACCCCTGCACTCTACACAATTGCACTCTATGTCACCTCACTCTACATCGCTGTACTATTCAACACTGCTCTCTACGTCACTCTACACCACTGTACTGCCACTCTACTCTGCAACACTGCACTCTCTGCCACTCTGCTCTCCACTATTCTACTCAACTGAACTCTATGCTACTCAACTCTACTCTGCGCCACTGCCCTCTGCATCACTCAACTCTGCACCACTACGCCACTGCAGTCTATGGCATTGCACTCTACGCCACTGCACTGTATTCTGTGTGCCACTCGACTCTGCGCCACTCGTCTCTATTATGCACCGCTCTAATCTACGCCAGTGCTTTCTAAAATGCTGCACTGTATGCCCCTGAATTCAATGTCACTGCACTCTACGTCACTATACACTGCAACACTCTATGCCAATGTACTCTACACCAGTCTACTCTACTCAACGTCACTCCAGTGTATGCCACTCTACGCACCTCCACACTATGCCACTCCAATACATGACACTGTCTGCCACTCCACTCTCCAAGAATCTATAACACTTCACGCCACTCTTCTCTACGTCACTAGCTTTTAGCCATGCTGAACAGCAGGCACGATTGTGTACAAACATGGCTAAAACACACTGGGAAAGCCAACAGCTTCTAGATAGGCGAGACCTACTGGCTTTGCCAATGCTTGTTTAGCTTTGACAAAGTATTTTTGTTACTGTGCAAGGCCAGACAGCTACAGACACACAGCTTGCTTCAAGTCTCTTTCTGTTGTGAGACAGCTGTCTCATCATACACATAGTATTTTTGTGATAATGTTTGAGTTACTAGAAGCCATAGCGCAAGTGGTATTTCTTTACCTTGGAAATACTAGCTTCTTGTCATTACAGGCATTCAATCTCAGCAGATGTATTTGGTGTAGTTTATCTGCCACTTTTTTTTATGTAAAAACATGTATTTTTCTTTGGTGAAAGGCAAGGCAGCTCCTGGCCCGCTGCTACAGAGTGCTTGTTGCAGATCTCTTGAACTTTCTCAATCACTGTTTATTAATACAAGTACCTTTGATTTTGAAATCATTTGAAACATTTGCTATGCTTTTGGAAGCACTTTAAAAACAAACAAAAAACATTGTGCACATTCATATATTATTTTTTTTTGCAGTTTTATATAGCACAAACTCAACCCAAAGGTACTGGAGTGCCAGTCAGGGTTGGACTGGGGTCACCATTAGGCCCGGAAAGCCAAAAAAAATAAAGTTGTCCATGTTCACAGATCACAACCTTTCCCAAAACACTGTTTAGTTAAGTTCACGGAGCTAATGATGGTAAACATTTGCAGTAATAAAAGTATTTTAAAGCTTATAGGGTATATAACATTTTTTAGCCCTAGAAACAAAAGTATTCCACTGCAGCACATCCACAGGTTTCCTGGGGCTCATCTTAAGGGCTAAATATCTTGCTCTCACCCCAAGGTCCATGAGTTTGCATCTCAACCTAAGGTCCTGTAGCCCGTGCTCAATCTTAGATCCCTGAATGTCCTTTTTGCCACCAGTCCATAACGTTTCAGTTCATCCTTAAGGTTTCGTACTTCCCATAGCCCAGCAGGTCTCCAGAGGATCTTGCTCACTGTAAGGAAATGCCTCCTTGGCATGGTTACCCCCTGACTGTTTGCCTTTGCTGATGCTAAGTTTTGATTTGAAAGTGTGCTGAGGCCTGCTAACCAGGCCCCAGCACCAGTGTTCTTTCCCTAACCTGTACTTTTGTTTTCACAATTGGCACACCCTGGCATCCAGATAAGTCCCTTGTAACTGGTACCCCTGGTACCAAGGGCCCTGATGCCAGGGAAGGTCTCTAAGGGATGCAGCATATATTATGCCACCCTGGGGAACACTCACTCAGCACAGACACACTGCTTGCCAGCTTGTGTGTGCTAGTGGGGATAAAATGACTAAGTCGACATGGCACTCCCCTCAGGGTGCCATGCCAACTTCACACTGCCTATGTAGTATAGGTAAGTCACCCCTCTAGCAGGCGTTACAGCCCTAAGGCAGGGTGCACTATACCATTGGTGAGGGCATAAGTGCATGAGCACTATGCCCCTACAGTGTCTAAGCAAAACCTGACATTGTAAGTGCAGGGTAGCCATAAGAGTATATGGTCTGGGAGTCTGTCATACACAAACTCCACAGCACCATAATGGCTACACTGAAAACTGTGAAGTTTAGTATCAAACTTCTCAGCACAATAAATGCACACTGATGCCAGTGTACATTTTATTGTAACATACACCCCCAGAAAGCACCTTAGAGGTGCCCCCTGAAACCTTAACCGACTATCCGTGTAGGCTGACTAGTTTTAGCAGCCTGTCACACACCAGATATGTTGCTGGCCACATGGGGAGAGTGCCTTTGTCACTCTGTGGCTAGTAACAAAGCCTGTACTGGGTGGAGATGCTTCACACCTCCCCCTGCAGGAACTGTACCACCTGGCGGTGAGCCTCAAAGGCTCACCCCCTTTGTTGCAGCACCCCAGGGCACTCCAGCTAGTGGAACTGCCCGCCCCCTCCGGCCACGCCCCACTTTTGGCGGCAACGCCGGAGGAGATAATGAGAAAAACAAGGAGGAGTCACTGGCCAGTCAGGACAGCCCCTATGGTGTCCTGAGCTGAGGTGACCCTAACTTTTAGACATCCTCCATCTTGCAGATGGAGGATTCCCCCAATAGGATTAGGGATGTGCCCCCCTCCCCTCAGGGAGGAGGCACAAAGAGGGTGTAGCCACCCTCAGGGCTAGTAGCCATTGGCTACTACCCCCCAGACCTAAACACACCCCTAAATTCAGTATTTAGGGGCTCCCCAGAACCTAGGAACTCAGATTCCTACAACCTAAGAAGAGGACTGCTAAGCTGAAAAACCCTGCAGAGAAGACGGAGACACCAACTGCTTTGGCACCAGCTCTACCGGCCTGTCTCTCCACTTCTAAAGACACTGCTCCAGCGACGCTTTCCACGGGGACCAGCGACCTCTGAAGCCTCAGAGGACTGCCCTGCATCTAGAAGGACCAAGAACTCCAGAGGACAGCGGCTCTGTTCATCAAAGACTGCAACTTTGAAACAACTTGCGTTTCCCGCCGGAAGCGTGAGACTTGACACTCTGCACCCGGCGCCCCCGGCTCGACTTGCGGAGAACAACCACTTCAGGGAGGACTCCCCGGCAACTACGAGACCGTGAGTAGCCAGAGTTGAGCCCCCACAGCGACGCCTGCAGAGGGAATCCCGAGGCTCCCCCTGACTGCGACTGCCTGCTTCAAAGACCCGATGCCTGGTAAAGACTCGGCATCCGCAGCCCCCAGGACCTGAAGGATCCGACCTCCAGTGCAGGAGCGACCCCCAGGTGGCCCTCTCCCTTGCCCAGGTGGTGGCTACCCCGAGGAGCCCCCCCCTTGCCTGCATCGCTGAAGAGACCCCTTGGTCTCCCATTGATTTCCATTACAAACCCGACGCTTGTTTGCACACTACACCCGGCCACCCCCGTGCCGCTGAGGGCCTTCCTTCTGTGTGGACTTGTGTCCCCCCCCCAGTGCCCTACAAAACCCCTCTGGTCTGCCCTCCGAAGACGCGGATACTTACCTGCTGGCAGACTGGAACCGGGGCAAGCCCTTCTCCATTGAAGCCTATGCGTTTTGGGCACCACTTTGACCTCTGCACCTGACCGGCCCTGAGCTGCTGGTGTGGTAACTTTGGGGTTGCTCTGAACCCCCAACGGCGGGCTACCTTGGACCAAAACTTTAACCCCGTAGGTGGTTTACTTACCTGCAAAAACGAACAAACACTTACTTCCCCCAGGAACTGTTGAAAATTGCACTGTCTAGTTTTAAAATAGCTATATGTCATTTATGTGAAAACTGTATATGCTATTTTGCTAATTCAAAGTTCCTAAAGTACATACCTGCAATACCTTTCATTTGAAGTATTACATGTAAATCTTGAACCTGTGGTTCGTAAAATAAAATAAGAAAATATATTTTTCTATACAAAAACCTATTGGCCTGGAATTGTCTCTGTCTGTGTGTTCCTCATTTATTGCCTGTGTGTGTACAACAAATGCTTAACACTACTCCTTTGATAAGCCTACTGCTCGACCACACTACCACAAAATAGAGCATTAGAATTATCTCTTTCTGCCACTATCTTACCTCTAAGGGGAACCCTTGGACTCTGTGCATACTATTCCTTACTTTGAAATAGTGCATACAGAGCCAACTTCCTACACTCACTCTTAGGAACTGAGACTTCACTGCATCCTCATGGACTAGTGACCCCTGATTATACTAAATCAGCGGCAAGAGACCCTTTGTGTTAGTGGGGAATATGTAAGCTTTGACTCACCAACACCTCAAGGTTCTAGCTTATCATCCATTAGTTCCTATAGTACACAGTTTCCCTCAGAACACGTATTCTCATTTCAACTGGTGGGTCCAATTAGGCCCTTACACTTGGATCCGGGAGGTTCCTGCCTACAGAGAGGTCCCCAGAGGTTACTGTACTATTGGATTTCTTACCCCAATACAGCCCTTTTCACCCTTAGGCTTTTTACACTCACCCTAGGATTTTTTCATATATATATATTTTTTTTGATATTCAAAGTATTTTTACAGCACTTAAGAGAGGCCATCCAGTGCTCCAAGAATGGTGAAAGGTGCATCATTTTAGTTTTATTTGCTGCTAGCATCATGTGTAAGTTTCCAACAAATGGAATGATGCAGTGCATAAATGTAAAAATAAATATACATGGTGTCAATGTCCTCATACATGCAGTTTTATAGTGCACAAACTTGGCGCAGGGGTGTTGGAGCTCTTTACATGAGCACCAGATAACATTACAAAAGGTCAGATTCATTTCTTTTTGGGCTCAGGTGGATGAAGGGATTTGCCCAGAATCACAGGATGTTGACTGGGCGCTGGAACTCAAACCTGGTTTCCCAGTTTCAAAGTTGGCCAAGGCCACAACCTCTCCCAGTTGACTGCAGGAACTAATATGGGGCAGGCAAAGAACAACAGCAAAAAGTAATTAATCCATGGAAGGGAGAGAGACAAAAAAAAAGTGGAGGGTTCCCTCCGTACCTCTCACCAATGCCCCTTCCATCAACACACCAACCAGCTCTCCAGTCCTCTCACCTGTCCCAGTCCTCTTCAAAGCAAGTGGTAACTGCTTCCCATCAGCAGCTCTGTCACACTTGGAGGGAGCCAGCGGGCAGACACACCTCATGCCGGGACAGCCGGAGCAGCCCATTGTTATTGTGCCTCTGACAATTAGCCCAGCTGGCCTTACTTCATCTGCACTGGGGCAGGCTCAGCATTTGTATGCAAAGGTTGCAACAACAGTATTTAACATTGTTCGCTTGGTGGAGTTGGAGACGGCCAAACCAAGTTGCTCTGTTTAATAAACTGACAAACCAGCCCACCAATTGGCATCAGCCACAGGCCCATCGGCCGATGGACAATTGTCCGCCTTGCCAATCTCAGGCTGGATCCAGTTACATTAATAAGGACATTTTGGCATAGGGAAGACTAAGGGCCTAATTTAGATTCCTATGGGTTTTAGATTTCAGCAGACGGGATATCCATCACCGTTGTGATGGAGTAACCCCTCAGCCGAAATCTAAATCTGGCCCTACGTGATTTGCCTAGAATCCCAGGATGTTGCTCAGAAGCTGGAACTTGAATCTGAGTCGCCAGTTCCAAAGTAGGCAGCTCTGGCTGTTATGCCACACCCTCCCCCTATCCTATTGGTGAACAGAGTTCACTGTTTTCCTCCTGTGTGGTGTGTTACCTGTGGATACTGCAGAAACGTACAAGTACGCCGAGGGATGTCGTAACATACTAATAGACATGCTTCAGCCAATCTCCTTGTCGGACTTGAACCTCCTACCTATCTGTCTGACTCTCTTGCTCCCCCCTATTTTTTCTCCATTTGTATCTCTCTTGTTCTTCTCTACATCCTTCTTTATCTTCCTATCTCTCTTGCTTTTTCTCACTCTCACTTTGTTCTGTCTCATAATCTGTCCCATTCCCCCCCCATATCCCTGTTCTTGCCTTAACTTCATAAATATGCACTCTCCCCTTCTCTTTTTCTCACTTCATCACATGGCAGGTTTTAGGAACACTGAGGCTCGATTATAAAGAGTTAACGAAAGGCAGGGTAGCAACCAAAGGTCTGGTTACGTTGGGATTGTTACTTTTTTAACACAAACCTGATGCAAAGTGTTTAGATTGGATTTCCTATGCATCACAAGTCGTTGTTTGTATTGGAAAGTAACCTAAAGTGATGCAAAGTTGCTCAATGCTCTGCCTTGTGTTACTTTGTGTCAAAGGGGTGTTCCATGGGTGGTGCATGAGCGTTCCCATACAACCACCCCTGAGTTTTGATGCAAATCCCAATTTACAAAGATTTGCACACAGGGATTGGTGCCAAAATCCTGAGCTGCATTATGGAGCACACATACAAAGTGAGGAAAGCCTTAAAGTACATTTTTTTTTTTTTTTTTTTCAGGAATGAACTCCTTCCAAAACAAAAATTATGCTTCAGACAATGCTGACTCCCTTGCACAATGGTGTAAGGGTGTCTGCATTAGGGCATGGCATCCAAAGAAACACCAGCACAGGTAGAGAGAAAAACAACATCCATATCTTAGTACATACAGTGCCATTCTGCTAACTAACTTTCCTGCAAGGCCCGTTGATGAAGAGTTCTAGATTTATCCTTTTCTTATCAGAATGGGTTAGATGTCTCCGAAGTGAGCAAGTTGCCCCCTATGAACAACAAGACTGGTCTAATGAACCATCTATGTAGGTATCTATCCTGGAGGACATGCAGGGGCATGGCATTGGTGGTGAAGTTTCAGCAGTGGTAGTTTTTTCGTAAAACATTGTTTCTGATGGATACAACTACCTGTGGATTCCTCACTTATTGAATTCTCCCCTTGCGCCAGCTTTCGACGGAAATCTTCTTCCTAGCTTCCGCACGTCGACGAGGACGTCACAATTGCCCACACGACGGCGTCCGACGTCATATAGGCAATAAGAGGTCCTCGCCGACGTGCCGACGTCAGTTCCCTTTTTTCCGTGCCATTCTAACGATGGTTATTCTTCGAGGGAGCTACTGTTGCTACTCTGCGTAGTTTCAGTTACTGTTACTGTTTCTTTCTTCGAGAGAGAAAGAATGTCTCAAAGAAAGTCTGGTTTTAAGCCCTGCAATGAGTGCGGAGGCAAAATGTCGGGGACGGACCCGCATTCAGACTGTTTGCGGTGTCTCAGCTCCGACCACGACGTTGACAAATGTGACTCTTGTCAACAGATGAACGCGAAGGCGTTAAAAGAGCGAGAGGCAAAGCTCTTTTTGGCAAAGTCCAAGAAAAAAGAAAAGCGGCATTGACGCAAGTCATCTTCTCCGAAGTCGCATCGGCGTCATCGTGACTCCCGGCGTCGTCGTGAATCTCGGCGCCGGTCGAGTAGGGAGAGATCGCGTTCGAGGTCACCTTCAGCTCGACGCCGTAAAACATGGGAAGTTAGCCCTACCATCTCTCCGTAGCCGCCTCTTGCATCACCGGGTTCACCAGCTTCGCCGACGTCGCCTTTGAATCCACCATCTATGTTTGAGGTTCCTCAGCGTTAGGAGTTCTCACCAGCTTCTCAGACGCCGGGGCCGGCGCCGATGTCACCTCGAGCCCAGGCTCCACAGTATCCGGCTTTACCGGCCCCAGGAACCGACAGTTCCGCATTTTTAAATGCGATGTTTGCTATCTTTCAACAGATGGCTCCAGGTGGTGGACCGGCTGGCCCTTCGGGTCCTTTGGCCTTCAACATGGGTGCTCCGGCTCTGTTACGACCGGTGCCTTTCATGCCCTTCCTTCCTATGGAAGGTGTTGACTCGGCGCCGGTTCCTATGGCGTCATCTTCACAGCCGGTGACGCCGACTAGATCCGCGCGTCCGGCGCCGGACCGTTCTCCTGTCCATCCTTTGCCTCATACGGTGCCAAAGAAGTCCACGGCGCCGATGGATCCGGCGTCGGATGGATCAGAGGATCGGCGTCAAGCTTTGACGTCGGCTGAAGCCATGTCGACGCCTAGAACTGAAGCCAGGTTGCATTCAAGAAGGCTTGCTCTTCGCCTTCTTGAGGAGCAGGAGTATCAGAAGCAGGCATTGGAGGAAGGAGAGATTGACGAACCTCTTGGGGATCTCCAAGGTTTAGATACAGCTAGTGGTTTGGACAACTCTCCAGAATGGGACTTAACATCTCCTGGAGAGCATACAGAGGAGGCTGCTTCATTCCACTCTGTAATAAAGAAAGCAGCTGATTTTTTGGACCTTCCCTTGCCGGTGTCTGAGCCTAAGCCCAATATTTTAACAGAGGTTTTACATCCTGCTTCGACGGTTGCAGAGCCACTTCTGCCTTTTAATGAGGCTCTGTTAGATCCAATTCTAGAAATCTGGAAGAAGCCAGTGTCATCTTCGGCAGTTAATAGATCTGTGGCTCGCAGATATCGAGTGGCTCCTGCGGACCCAGGCTTTTTGTCCAGGCACCCAACCCCTGAGAGTATTGATAATCAAAAAGTCAAATATGACTATATAATTAGTAAATTGTGATAGACTGTCCACAATCCATACACAGTCATATATTATTAACCTCAAGCAATGTAGGTTCTCATAATTTTATATAATGAAAATATTTATTTCAAAATTTGGTGACAATGATAAATAACATACAACACTAAACCCCTACAGTAGACAACCAACCAACACAAAAGACATAATGTAAATAGATACAATAAAAGTCCATAATCTAACACAGAAATGAACTATGAGTCAAAGGACCGGATCATATTTTGTTGAATCCACATGTAACATCAGCCGACACGTGTTTCGTCCACACACTGGACTTCAAGGCTTAATCTCTCCATTTACCACTTTTATCTCCAAATGCTATTCAAATCTCTTGGTATTGACCGCACTAAGCTTGTTCATTGTACAAAAAAACCGCAACTGATTTTCATTTTTTTGGATAATATAATTTTAGTTCATCAGCTTATAGTTGGTCCTGTATCCTCGTAACGTGCCTATAATAGCAATGTGCGTCCCGTGTTGCTTCGTTGTGGTTATTGCAACGAAGCAACACAGGACACGGATTGCTATTATGCGGTGTTGATTCTGGTCTCCGATGCTCAAGCTGCGGCAACCCAAGTGATCCAGTCTTGGCTGGATACGATTGACTCTGTGGCCAGGGGCATGGGCACTGCTGTTGCTACAAGGAGGCAGGCCTGGCTTCGTTCCTCTGGTTTCTCGTCGGATGTCCAGTCAGCCCTGCTGGATCTTCCCTTCGATGGGGATAAACTTTTTGGCTCCAAGGCGGACTCTGCCCTAGAGAGATTTAAGGAGAGTAGGGCCACGGCGAAGTCTTTAGGCTTGCAGGCCTCCTCTTCTGTTTCGTCCAGACTCTTTAGAAGATTTAGGGGGTTTGGTTGTGGTTCATCCTCCTCGTTTCGAGGCAGATTTCAACAACAACCCGCCTCTGCTCTCTCCTACAGATCGTACAGAGGGAGGGGTAGGGTCCAAACCAGGGGAGCCGCCCAGCAGCACTCTGCCTCTTCCTCTTCCTCTGGAGGGGTGCAGCATGGGAAGCAGCCTTAGTCTTCCACCAATTCCTTCTCATACCACTCCTGTAGGGGGGAGGTTATTGAAATTTCTCCGCAAGTGGGAGAATATAACATCAGACTCCTGGGTCACCAGCATTGTGGGGAAAGGCTATGCGCCCTTCCCTTTCGGGAGTTTCCACCCCCCATCCCGCCCCGCCCTTCCTACTGTTCAGAAGAGCATCTCCTGTTACTAGAACAGGAGGTTCAAGTCCTCCTTTAAAAGGGTGCAGTAGAGTTGGTTCCAGAGCAGGAGAGGGGTCAGGGTTGTTACTCACGATACTTCCTGATCCCCAAGAAGGATGGTCGTTTGAGGCCAATCCTGGACCTGAGGATCTTGAATTGGTTCCTCAAACAGGAAAAGTTCAAGATGCTGACCCTAGCACAGGTGCTTTTGGCGTTGAACGAAGGAGATTGGATGGTGTCTGTCGACTTGAATGATGCTTACTTTCATATCCCAATACTCAAGTCGCACAGGAAGTATCTTCGGTTTGTGGTGGGATCGCGGCACTATCAGTTTGCGGTCCTCCCGTTTGGTCTTATTTCAGCACCTCGAGTCTTCACAAAGGTAATGGCGGTGGTTGCGGCAGAGCTCAGAAGGAAGGGGATAGCGGTATTCCCTTATCTGGACGACTGGTTGATCAAAGCCAAGTCTCCGGAGCTAGTGTTGCGTCACCTGCAGTCGACAACCCTGTTGTTGTCCGACCTGGGTTTTTCTGTGAACGTGCCCAAATCTCACCTGGAGCCCTCTCAGCGCCTCCTGTTCATAGGGCCAATACTGGATACAACATTGAATTGCGCCTTTCCTCCGCCTCAGCGGATTCAGGACATTCAGGCGTTGGTTCCAACGTTTCAAAGTGGAGCGGTCATTCCAGTCCTCAAGGTCCTACGTCTGCTCGGTCTGTTTGCTTCCTGCATTCTGTTGGTCACTCACGCTCGCTGGACATGAGGGCTCTTCAGTGGTGCCTCCGGAAGCAGTGGTCTCAACACAAAGGAGATCTCGAGGGATCGGTAAAGATCTCCAGGGACGCTGCAGTGGATCTAAGATGGTGGATTGCAGACGGCAATCTTTCTCAAGGAAGGCCGTTTTCACAACCTCCGCCGGTGACCACAGTAATAACGGATGCTTCCACCCTAGGGTGGGGAGCTCATCTGGGGGACCTGGAGGTCAAAGGTCTTTGGTCTCCAGTGGAACAGATGTTTCATATAAATCTGTTGGAGTTGCGGGCTATACGTTTGGCTCTCAAGGCCTTTGTCCCTTCCCTTCGCGGTCAGTCGGTTCAGGTCTTGACGGACAATACTACAGCGATGTGGTATATAA
The DNA here is from genome assembly GCF_031143425.1 of Pleurodeles waltl. NCBI lineage: Eukaryota > Metazoa > Chordata > Amphibia > Caudata > Salamandridae > Pleurodeles > Pleurodeles waltl. The sequence goes on along the minus strand of NC_090442.1, from coordinate 314,673,126 downwards.
ACAAACAGGGAGGAGTAGAGTCATACCTTCTCTGCAGAGAAGCTCTGCGGCTATGGTCCTGGGCAAGGGATTATCGGATTTGCTTGGTAGCCGGAGTCTTGAATGTGCGTGCAGACAGTCTCAGTCGTTACTTCTCCACTGATCACGAGTGGCGTCTTCACCCAGATCTAGTCCGACAGATCTTCCAGATGTGGGGAATCCCTCAGGTAGATCTTTTTGCCACTAAGGAGAACTCGCACTGCCCGTTGTTCTGCAGCCTCCAGTATCCGGTGCAAGGAACGTTGGGGGACGCGTTTCAGATGTCCTGGTGTGACCAGTTGCTTTACGCGTTTCCCCCCATACCTTTGATTCCTCGGGTTCTGAGGAAAATTCGCCAAGACCAGGCACAAGTCAACTTAATATCTCCGGATTGGACAAGAAGGGTATGGTATTCAGATCTTCTCCAACTATCTCTGTGCCCCCCGCTCCGTCTCCCTCTCAGGGCAGACCTCCTCTCACAATCGCAGGGGCAAATTTTACACCCCCACCTCCAGAGCCTGCACCTTCATGCCTGGAGATTGAACGGGGCAACCTGAGTTCCTTTTCTCTCCCACCTGAGGTAGTGGATGTTATTTTATCGGCCAGGCGACACGCCACTAAATCTATCTACGCTAGCAGGTGGGCTAAATTTGTGTGTTGGTGTGGAGAAAGACAAATTGATCCCTTACGTGCCCACTTATCAGATGTTTTGTCTTTTGCTTTGAACCTGGCGTAGAAGGGTTGTGCATTGGCTAAAATCAAGGGCTATTTGTCGGCCCTGTCAGCCTTTCTGTGTCTTCCAGACCAACCTTCCTCATTTAAATCTCTATTAGTATTAAGATTTTTTAAAGGTCTCATCAATAAATTTCCTCCCACTCCTTTCATTATGCCTCAGTGGGATTTAAATCTAGTCTTAACATTTCTGATGGGCTCGCCGTTTGAGCCAATGCATTCTTGCCCTATAAGGTTATTGGTTTTGAAGACTGTTTTCCTTGTTGCAATTACTTCAGCTAGAAGAGTGAGTGAGCTGCAGGCTCTTTCTGTTAAGCCCCCGTATACATCCTTCTATGTAGATAAGGTGGTGTTGAGGACCAAGGCTGCTTTCTTGCCGAAGGTTGTTTCACGCTTCCATATGGGCCAATCTATTACTCTCTCCTCTTTTTATCCTCCACCTCATCCTTCAAAAGAGGAAGAAAGACTACATCGTTTGGACCCGAGAAGAACGTTGAGCTTCTTCGTGGACAGAACAAAGGCGTTTAGATTGGAGGATCAACTCTTCATCGGGTACGTGGGAAAGAGGAGAGGAAGGGCAGTCCACAAGAGAACACTCTCCAGGTGGGTCATTCTTTGCATTAAGCTGTGTTATTATTTGGCAAAGAAAGAACCCCCTGATGGAATAAGAGCTCATTCCACCAGAGCTAAGTCGGCCTCTTCGGCTTTGGCTAGGGGTGTTCCTGTGGTTGACATCTGCAAGGCCACAACTTGGTCATCCCTCCACACTTTTGCAAAACATTATTGCTTAGATTCGGAGGTTAGGAGGGATGGCCATTTTGCACGGTCAGTGCTGCAGGATTTCTTGGTTTGAACATTCAGGCACCCTCCACCGAGTGCGGTACTGCTTTGGGACTCTATTCAATAAGTGAGGAATCCACAGGTAGTTGTATCCATCAGAATAACGAGTTACTTACCTTCGGTAACGCCTTTTCTGGTGGATACATTAGCTACTTGTGGATTCCTCACGGTCCCTCCCGCCTCCCGGTTGCCTGTCTGGTCTTACCAAGCTATCCTTGGGTGTGCTCCTCTTGGTGGTTGATGGTTTTCAAATATAATGTTTATATTTATGTATATAAGTTCATTAAAAAAAAAAAAGAAGAGAAAGGAGAGTTTGTAAGATCGCGATGTACAGTATTGACATTTTGGAATGATGTTTTTATCTTTTGGTGTAATTAAATATTGTTATATGATTAATTATTTAAATGGCCTATTCGTCTCAGAGGCACGTAAAAAATGTTGGTACTGACGTCGGCGAGGACCTCTTATTGCCTATATGACATCAGACGGCGTCGCATGGGCAATTGTGACGTCCTCGTCAACGTGCGGAAGCTAGGAAGAAGATTTCCGTCGAAAGCTGGCGCAAGGGGAGAATTCAATAAGTGAGGAATCCACAGGTAGCTAATGTATCCACCAGAAAAGGCGTTACCGAAGGTAAGTAACTCGTTCGTTTAGGCTTGGAAGCAGGATTTCAAACAGAGCTATCAACTCAGCTATTCCACTGGCCAATACCTTTCACAATGAGGATTTTTGCTGTGACTGTAGTGCTTAAAATCAGACATACAGATGCTACCTGTTAGACATGACAGCCTTAGGGTGGTCACCCCTAACTTATCTGCCTCCCTAATATTTTTGGATACTGTTTTTGCTGGTTTTAGGACTCTCCGCACTTTACCACTGCTAACAAGTGCTAAAGCGCATATGCTCTCTCCCTTAAAACATGGTGACATTGGCTCATACACAATTGCCTTATTTAATTTACTTATAGGTCCCTAGTATAGTGCATTTCATGTGCCCAGGGCCTGGAGATTAAATGCTACTAGGGGGCCTGCAGCACTGATTGTTCTACCCACATAAGTAGCCCCCTAACCAAGTCTCAGGCCTACCATTGCGAGGCGTGCGTGTACAGTTTCACTGCCAATTCGACTTGGCATTTGAAACTACTTGCCAACCCTTAAACTCCCCTTTTTCTACATATAAGTCATCACTAACGTAGGCTCTAGGTAACCCATAGGGCAGGGTGCTATGTAGGGAAAAGGCAGGACATGCACCTGTGTAGTTCATATATGTCCTGGTAGTGTAAAACTCCTAAATTCATTTTACACTGCTGTGAGGACTGCTCCTTTCATGGTAGACTCTGATCTGAAAGGAGTAACAAGGGAATATTTAGTAGTGAAGTTGGATTTAATATTACTATTTTAGAAATGCCACTTTTAGAAAGTGAGCATTTCTCTGCACTTAAATCCTTCTGTGCCTTACAATCCATGTCTGTCTGGGTTAGTAGCTGCCTTCTGCATTCCACTCAGACAACCCCATACACAGGATGCTCAGTCACACCTGCACACATCTGCATACTGAATGGGTCTTCCTGGGCTGGGAGGTTGAGAGGTCTGACACTTACATGTCAAAGGACAGTGGCCTGCTCTCACACAATGGACTGCCAAACACCCTCTACTGGGACCCTGGCAGACAGGATGGAACTGAAAGAGGACCTTGTGCTCTTCTAAGCCACTCTTTTAAGTCCCCCCACTTCAAAGGCACATTTGGGTATTTAAACAGAGCCTCTGACCCTACCAACTCTGACACTTCTGGACAAGATACCACTGGGGAAGATACTCTGAACCAGAACCTGCAACCTGCCAAGAGAAGCTGCCTGGCTGCCCAAAGGACTCACCTGACTGCTTTGCTGAAAAGGACTGCTGCCTTGCTGTTGCCCTGCTGCCTCGCTGCCCTCTGGCTCTGCTGAGAAGTGCTCTCCAAGGGCTTGGATTGAGTTTGCCTCCTGTTTTCTGAAGTCTCAGGGCCAAAAATACCTAATCTCTGCAAAGAACTCCTTGTGCGGTGAAACTTCGATGCATATCCTGCCAGAAACAACACATAGGCCCTCATTGAACCGCCAAGCAGCCGCCTAGGCAGCCGCAAACCCGCCGGCCACATTACAACATACCGGCTGGGGAGGCGGGGGAAACAGAGTTTCCGCCCACCGGCCCAGCGGGGATGTCGCCGTAACATTGCAGCCGGCTCCTGATGAAGCCGGCGGTGTTACGGCCGTGCGACAGGTGCAGCTGCACCCGTCGTGCTTTTCTCTGTCTGCTGTGCAAACAGTGAAAAGCAGGGTGGTGGTGTGCCTGGGGGCCCCACGACTCCCTTTCCATGGGCTGATGGGAAGGGGAGTCATAAACCCCAGGATTATAACCGCCAGGACAATGATGTAAAAAAAAACACCGGTCCCGGCGGTGCGACTGCGGCGCTACCGGCGCGGTCATAATATGGCGATTTGTGCCGCCAGCCTGTTGGTGGTACGATCACCAAAACAACCCTGGTGGTCTTTGATCGCCACGGTTGTAATGAGGACCATAGTCTGCATTGCGGTGGGAAAGTCACGGCACGCCAAACCGTAACGACGCAGGCCAGCTCCCTGAGTGGAGATCGACGCAGTGCCAGCGCTGCGACCGGAACTTCGACGCACGGCCTACTGGATCAATGCAAAGCAGAGCCGGAACAGGGCAGTCCAACTTTCAGCAAGAAGAATCAACACAGCACCTTCCGTGCAACAGAAATTTCCCTGCATCGCCCACTGGATCGACCCCATCGACGCAGCTCCTGTGACTTCGTCCTGCGCGCTGAGGATTTCTCTGCATCATCCCCGGGCATCCAAATACCCCGCAACCCGAAGAGGATCCAAGTACGCTCAACGGAAATCGACGGAAGGCCCTGACTGCATGAAAAAAAAAAAAAACAATGCATTGTCTGTGTGCGGACGGAGAAACCGGCACCCCCCGTTTTCCACGCATCTCATCCTCTGCAGTCCCTTGCGGATAATTTAGACGGAAACCAGGAACTTTGTGCATGCAAGAGACACTTATTGCTTTTAAGAACTCAAGACTTTTTTTCATCATTTTCTAAAGTGATAGTTCAACGTGTACTTATCAAATCTTGATCGTTTTGACCTGCATTTAATCAGATAAATATTCTCTATTTTTCTAAACCTGTGTGGTGTATTTTTGTGGTGTTTATACTGTGTTAAAGCATGATTTATTGCACAAATACTTTACATATTGCCTTCTAAGTTAAGCCCGACTATTCAGTGCCAAGCTACCAGAAGGGGGGCACAGGATAATTTGGATTGTGCGACTTACCATGACTGGAGTGAGGGTCCTTGCTTGGACAGGGGGTAACCTGACTGCCAACCAAAGACCCCATTTCTAACACTACCCATGAGGAGTCTGGACATATGTAAGGAAAAGGCTCCCTGTTGCAGTTACCCCCCACTTTTTGCCTGATACTGATGCTGACTTAACTGAGAAGTGTGCTGGGACCCTGCTAACCGGGCCCCAGCACCAGAGTTCTTTCACCTAAAATGTACCATTGTTTCCACAGTTGGCACACCCCTGGCACACAGATAAGTCCCTTGTAAAAGGTACCAGTGGTACCAAGGGCCCTGTGACCAGGGAAGGACCCCAAGGGCTGCAGCATATGTTGTGCCACCCTAAGGGACTCCTCACCTAACACATGCAAACTGCCATTGCAGACTGTGTGTGTTGGTGGGGAGAAAAAGGCAAAGTCGACATGGCATCCCCCTCAGGATGCCATGCACACAAAATACTGCCTGTGGCATAGGTAAGTCACCCCCTCTAGCCGGCCTTACAGCCGCACTATACCACAGGTGAGGGCATAGATGCATGAGCTATATGCCCCTACAGTGTCTAAGTCTATTCTTAGACATTGTAAGTACAGTTGTGGCCATATTAATTATATGGTCTGGGAGTTTGTCAAAAACGAACTCCACAGCTCCATAATGGCTACACTTAATACTGGGAAGTTTGGTATCAAACTTCTCAGAATGTTAAACCCACACTGATGCCAGTGTTGGATTTATTAAAAAATGCACACAGAGGGCATCTTAGAGATGCCCCCTGTATTTTACCCAGTTGTTCAGTGCAGGACTGACTGGTCTCTGCCAGCCTGTTGTTGAGAGACGAGTTTCTGACCCCATGTGGTGAGGGCCTTTGTGCTCTCTGAGGACAGAAACAAAAGCCTGCTCTGGGTGGAGGTGCTTCACACCTCCCCCCTGCAGGAACTGTAACACCTAGCAGTGAGCCTCAAAGGCTCAGGTTTTGTGCTACAATGCCCCAGGGCACTCCAGCTAGTGGAGATCCCCGCCCCCTGGACACAGCCCCCACTTTTGGCGGCAAGTCCAGGGGAGATAATGAGAAAAACAAGGAGGAGTCACCAACCTGTCAGGACAGCCTCTAAGGTGTTCTGAGCTGAGGTGACCCCTGCCTTTAGAAATCCTCCATCTTGATTTTGGAGGATTCCCCAAATAGGAATAGGGATGTGCCCGCCTCCCCTCAGGGAGGAGGCACAAAGAGGGTGTAGCCACCCTCAAGGACAGTAGCCACTGGCTACTGCCCTCCCAGACCTAAACACACCCCTAAATTCAGTATTTGGGGGCTCCCCAGAACCTAGGAAATTAGATTCCTGCAACCTGAAGATGAAGAAGGACTACTGACCTGAAGCCCTGCAGAGAAGACGGAGACGACAACTGCTTTGGCCCCAGCCCTACCGGCCTGTCTCCCCACTTCAAGAAAAACTGCAACAGCGACGCATCCAACAGGGACCAGCGACCTCTGAAGCCTCAGAGGACTGCCCTGCATCTAAAAGGACCAAGAAGCTCCTGAGAATAGCGGACCTGTTCAACAGAGGAAATCCAGAGGCTCCCCCTGACCGCGACTGCCTGCTTCAAGGAACCAGACTCCTGGACACCACACTGCACCCGCAGCCCCCAGGACCTGAAGGAACGGAACTCTAGTGCAGGAGCGACCCCCAGGTGACCCTCTGCCTAGCCCAGGTGGTGGCTACCCCGAGGAGCCCCCCCGTGCCTGCCTGCATCGTTGAAGAGACCCCCAGGTCTCCCCATTGATTCCCATTGGAAACCCGATGCCGGTTTGCACTCTGCACCCGGCCACCCCTGTGCCGCTGAGGGTGTAATTTCTGTGCCTGCTTGTGTCCCCCCCTGTGCCCTACAAAACCCCCCTGGTATACCTGCCGAAGTCAAGGGAACTTACCTGCTGGCAGACTGGAACCGGGGCACCCCTATTTCCATTGAAGCCTATGTGTTTTGGGCACCACTTTGACCTCTGCACCTGACCGGCCCGAGCTGCTGGTGTGATAACTTTGGGGTTGCCTTGAACCCCCAACGGTGGGCTACCTTGGAACCAACTTTGAACCCTGTAAGTGTTTTACTTACCTGTGAACCTAACATTTACTTCCCTCCCCCAGGAACTGTTGATTATTGCATGGAGTTGTGAATGCCTATGTTTGCACATTAAAGACAGAGTTGTTTGATTTGACATTGTTAGAATGAATGAGTAGATAAGTTAACAAATCAAAATCCTTTGTATAGTACTCAAGAACAACAAAATGATGGCATTAAAGTGATGTGGAACAATTATAGAAAGTCTATGTACTTAGCTACAGGAAGAGATGAGTACTTAGACAGATGAGGTAAGCACATTGATAAACAGCAAAACTGATAGATGATTGGCTATTGAGAAATGTGTTAATCGATCTGTCACTCTTTCATCTATCTATGCACCCTGTTAACCCTTCAGTAAAGTTTTCTCACAATCTCACCCATCAGTTCACATTAAACACTGCATGGGCATTGGGCTTTTATGGGAAAGTAAGCAGGATGAAATAGGGAAAACATCTGGAAAAAAAAAAAAAAAATAAGCATGAGGGAAGCAAATCACCATAAGTATCCAAACAGAACATTCATTTAACAAATATGGGGAGGACGAAAGGAATACAAACGGTTTATAATCTTAAAATGGACAAGGGAATAAGAGGAGGGATTCTTATGCAGCATTCTATAGTAATCCAGACCCTATAACGAGACATAGCCTTTAAGATCTTCACAGTATTGCCCATGATACAGTGGGAAGACGTTTCATGTATTTTGACTAGAGTTACTTTGAATTGGCTGGTTCATTAAGGTGCAATCAAGCACAAACAATTAAAGGAGAAACACTACAAATGAACATTTATGTATTATTTTAAAAAGTGAACTGTGTTAATTGGTCAATCAAGTTGTAGTGTATTCCAAGATGAACCATTGTGCCCTCTACTTACCATCGTCTTCAAATTCTGAGTAATTAATCAGTTTCATAGTCCTGCAAGTAGAAAAATATGGTTCACTGAGTGTTTCTTGGGGGATTCATAATTTATCCACTTAATGTCTTAAATGCTGCACTCTACAAAAAATGAACTGCTACAGCAGAAGTTACAGTGCCTGAGGACTAGAAGCAGGGCGAGGGTGGTTTAAAATTTAAGGTACAGCTCTTGACCTGGCAGTAGCAGAGACAGTGACATCACACTATGAGACATCGTAGCAAGTGCCACGTTATCATATGTCTGAAGGAGGGGAGATGTTATTTTTTTAAACACAATATTCAAAGTAATTGGCAAAAGTAATGACAGGTCTTAAAGACAGGCCATAACATCCATTCCCTCACTCCCCGTAGTTATCACAGTTACATCTGCTGAGCTCCTGTCATGAACATGGCCCCTGCACTTCCTTCCTCCCCCAAATCAGAACTGCTGGTAGTGAATGTTGATTATGGATGTGTACATATGACTAACTAATATCAATTTGAAGAGTTCCGTTATACACAACATAATTAAAGAACATTTTACAGAGCGGTTGAGCCTCTCCTCAGAATACTGAAGCACACAAGAACAAAACAGTACATCTTGATCAACTTTGTGCCCAAAGAATTTGCCATTGCTTGATCAGATTTAAAGACCACATTACAGGACAGAATGGAGAGGGATTCCACAGATGAACCTGAAGCAAAAAATAGTGACCAATTAAATAAGAATACTCTGTAAAATTTGTAAAAACTTAATCGGACTTACAGCCCACTTAACAGGGTGCTTTGGAGACATCCCTTAAGTGAATGGGTAAGTGAAGGCAAAATAGTCAGTGAAAGGCTAAATGGATAAATGACATTTGTGGTTTGAAAAATGCAATAGTAAGTACATATAGCACAGTTTCCATAACACACAGGAAAGAGCCAATTACCATAATGTTACATTATTTATTCTTCTTCTCCTCCCTCCTTTCTACTTCTGCTTACCTATCCCAACCTCCTCTTTCTTCCATCCTCCCCTGCTACCCTACCATTTTTCCCACTGTTTTGCTTTTCAATAATGACCAAGCTGAAACACTCATGCACTGACAAAAAACTCTGGAATGCACTTCTTAGTCCAAAGGAGACATTTATTATTTCACTACGCAAGGTTCCTAAAAGGAGATTGGCATGTTAAAAGCACACATTAAAAATGGTCACAGAAATTAAATGAAAACATACACGAATGATTCTCCACTGCAATATACACAGCAAATATATGTATCTATATTATAATGCAAACCAAATAGTTAACAAAAATGCATCACCGTAGGGCCTGTCAGGTACTTCATCTTTCTCCTGCCAGCAAGCCGATGACCCTGTTTGACTGCGAGAAAGAGAGAACTCTACCCTCACAGGAAATATATATCAGGCATTTTGACGTCTAAAATCCTGATTGAGGTCTCTGAATCTCCCACTGTCGATCTGGGCCTCTTATACATTTTAAACAAATGAGGAAGGAGCTTTCTGGAAAAAACCCTCTTGCTGCGCAAGAAGTATTCAAACATGCTGGCTAGTTTAGGTAAGCTTTGAAAATAACACATTGGGATATGGCCACAATCCCTAGGTGCCAAGCCAAAACAAGGCTGTTCCCTGCCGTCTGAGTACATTCTTATAAGCAAAGCCCTTGGTGGGAAAAAGTACGAAAACAAGACAGAATGAGAATTGTACAATGTGGAAAATCACTTGCAGCTTTTAACATAGCAGTGTCTAATGCTAAGATAAAGTCAATAGGCAGAAGGAAGCTAAGGCTAAGCTGAATACAAAATGGAGTCTGTAACTGGTGAACACTGGACAGCTAAGCCAGGTGCAAAGTGGACACGAAATGAGTGGTCAAAACACACATTTCACTATACCCGCCTCCGAACTTTCTTATTCTTTTCCACTCTTCTTTTCCCTTCACTATTCTTTATTTGCTGTGCTTTTCTATGCTCTAACCCTTCCTTTGTACCGCTCCTTCTATCCGTTTCACCTGTCTGTTCTTCTTTCCATGTCTATCTTCTTTGATACCCATCTCACGCTGACCCTGTCTCAGTTTTACCCTGCTCTCGTTCTCTCATATTCTTATTTCTCATTCCTTTTCTGCCTCTTCAAACACCCCAATCCCTTTTGCAACCTACTTTCCTGCTTTTTCCTAGGCACTCATTACTCCATAGTGAACACTTTCCTGTATTCTCCAGCTTTCATTTTGCAATCTCCATGGACTTATCATCTCATTTGTCTCACTCCCCATCACTCAATCCCTCCCAGTGACATACACTCTTTCTCGCCGGCAATCACTGTGTTGTTACCATGCTTCCAGCATGCACTCACCTTCTCTCCCTTGCTATCTTCTATTATTTCCTGGACTGCTCCCACACACACCCCTCATGCTACACTCAGCTTCACTGCTCCTGTGCTCACTTTTCATCCACCTGTGCTCCCTTTAAGGATGATCTCCTTCATAACTTTGTCGTTCATTCATGCCCTGATCTTTACACCATTTCTATCATTTTGTCTGCTTTAACTTTCATTCCACTGCCCTCCATTGTGACAGCTTTCACCTTCTGTCTCACGTTTAAATTGTTCATGTTCACCTTCTCCCATTCACTTTTCACCTCTTTCCTTTCTCCTGAACTAATTTTATTTCCCCTAGATGCTCATCTGCCCCCAAACCTCCTGTGCCACAAAGTCTTTGTTCATCCACTCATTCTTTCCCTTCCCACTTTCATACTCCTCCTCCTTTATCCCCTTATATCTCTGTACTCTCTTATTTCACTCCAGCAGTTTACTCCCTCTTTCCATTCCCCCTTGAGACCTCACACCCACTCCTTGTTGTCACCACTCTCCTCTTTCATACTCTTTGGTTTCCTTTCAATGTAACCTCTTTTCACACGCCTGTCTCTTGCTCTAGACATCTACAGTTAGTCTGTCCTCTTCCTTTACCACTAGCCCTTGCAATCTTTTCCCTACTCTGTCATTCTTGTGTTCAGTTTTCCTTCTCCTTTTTAGCACCCTGTCTTTTGCTTTTTTTTTTATTCTTATCTCACCTGTGTAGTTCACCCTCCTAGATACAATTCCAACCCGACCAAGCACATATTCTTACCCATGCATTGCATATCAAAAAACAGTTGGCTAATAAAGATAAGAAACTTTCATCCTCAGTGGGAAACCGTATGTCTCATCACTTGAATGACTGTAGTGTATGTAACATAAGAATCAAGGGCTGGTCTTCTGGAAGAAGCTTGGATCAGCTTCTTAGCTCGGAGAAATGGAAGTTTATCTTTGAAGGCAGTATCAGACACCACATTGGAGACAGGCTGTCTAGCAATGCTCCAGAAAATATTACAGCAAGAAGGAAAAAGCTGGAAATCAGAAAAACCTGCAGACTGAGAGTGGAAGAACTTGCAGAACACAGGAACTGGAGAACGGAGGAGAGTCCATGGAGTACAATGAGCGAACAAAGGTACTAAAACAATTACGACGCTCCTGGACTTCACAATACAACTCCTTGTGCAGAATAGGATATGAGCTAATAACAGCAAGGTTTTGGCCATCTTGGATTGGGAAGGAACTTTCATCAACTAAGATTTCAAAATAGTAAGTACAATATAAATATAATTATGTGACTACAATATTGCTAGGAACATAAGAGCTGTATAAATGCTAACTAAGGTAAGTCTACATACATACAGTGTATGACAGGAGCCTGTATGTGTCAAACTATGGAATTCCAAAATGGCACTGGCTGAAGAGGCTAAGACATCCTCAGTCCAACAGAATGTTCGGTAAAAACCCGCAAGTGTACTCTGCCCTGCCGCAGCAGGACTCACAGCAGCAAGTGGACTGTACGCTGCTGTCACAGAGCCCCAGCGGCCCAAGGTAAGGAGGATTCCTTACAAAAACACTATATTAAATACATGTATTCTCGTTTTTATAAACAAATAATTCTCTTTGCAAACAGCATTCCCAACCCAATCTGTGAACAGTCCCCCCAGAACAGCTTCCCAGATTCTCCAACAAGCCAAGGAGATCAACACATGATGAGGGATCAATGTGATGCTCCACTACCCGTGCTGATGTGCGAAAGATGGGCTTCAATAATGTACTATCAGGGGACAGGGACAGGCCCAGACCTCTGCCCCTTCCCAGTGTGCACATGCAAAGGACAAAGGCAAGGGCCCTCCACAACCTTATTGGTGCCAGATGATGTGGTGTGCAAATAGTTCATTTTAATCGAACAAACACTTGATGATTTCGCCAGCTCCCGTGGAGCCAGGAGGGCCTCCCTCCATGCTCCATCCACTAGAGGCCCACCTAAGCCTCCCATGCAGTCAACACAGGGGTAGAGTTCGGAGGTTTAATTTTCAGTACAATGAATAGATAAGCACCAGCAGGAGACTTGGAGCTACTAGGTCATTTGCCAGGTTTGCATCCAGATACTCTCATGAAGCTTGTCTTTCTAAAGGCATTAGTCCTTAGTGGGGTGAGCAGATTCAGTGAGTTGATGATAAAAGATTTAGAGAAGAAGGAAATCCCTCCCTGCCCCATCAGCAGCTGAGCTTCCAGCTCAATGCACTCTGTGATGGAGTTCCCATAAAATGTCAAAGCATGCTGGAGTTGTAGAAACTTACAGAATTGGAACCTGTGGAGATGAAAATCTTCCTACAAGTCTGCAATAACCATATGTGAAACACCGGCCATATGTCACCCCTCAACTGTGCCAGCTGTCCAAACTATCCACCCCTCCAGAGAGGGGTCTGCAGTGTAATCCTCTTTTCCCACCCCGTCCAGTACAGTCACCCTCCACATTAGGAATACCACCTTTGAGAGTTCTAGTATTGAGCGGGGATGGGAGGGCCACAAAGCATACTTACAATATTGTCACCTCCCTGAAAAGCCAACCTTCACCTCAGCTGTCACCATGCCTCTGTCAAAGGTGGATTTGGTAAATTTCCTGAATGTGATGCAAAGGACCTGACTTGACCACAAATATGACAGTATTTTTGTTTGCACTCAAATGAACCACCATTCGGAGGTATTTTGTGCTGAAAGTTTTGGAGGAAGTACAAAGTCTGTGGCAGCAGCCTCTTCTTGAATAAAGCTACCCTACCAAGGATATTAAGGGGAAGCCATGCTCACCTCTCAAAGTCCATCTTCATTTTGGCAACCAAAGGGGCAAGATTAAGAGACCATGCAAGGTCAGGTAATAGCAAGACGTTAATACCCAAGTAATGGAAGCTCAATCTACGTTCCGGTATTTGCATCCAATGGTTTGTTGCTGTTGCATAACAAGCAGTACATCATAAGCACAGAGAGGTATCCAATGCTCTAAGCCGTTCTCCCAGTAAAGCGCCCGCACCCCCAATTATCCACTGTACATAGAATAGAACCCATGTCACCAGAGGCTCAAATGGAATGGTAAATAACGGGGGAGACAGAGGACATCCTTGTCTGATACCCTTCCGTATGGGCAAGGCCTGGGACAGCACACCATGTGCCCGTACCTGTGCAATGGGGTTTGTGTACAATACTTTCACGTATGAAACACATTTAGGCCCAAAGTTCATTTGGCTAAGCATATTCAAAAGGAAATCCAATACAAGGAAATCAAAGGCTTTTTCAAAGTCTATAAAGCATAAATGTGTTTGAACCCACTAGGCAGTCTCAGTAGCCCACAGCTACATTCACCTGATGGGGGAAGTCTGGTGCTACATTGGGGTAAGAAGCCACAGTGGTTCGGATGTGCCAATGCCAGGATCACCTTAAGAAGCCTATTGGTCAACATTTTGTCATATAGTTTTAGTTCACTGTTAATGAGCAAGATTGGCCACCAAGACGAGCACACATTGGAGGGTCTTCCTCTTTTGTGCAGGATAATTATCATTGCTAGGTCTAGTCCTTTGGGAAAGCTGCTCTTTCCTGCAGCCTTATTGTACAATGTCAGCAAGGTAGGCAAAAGGGATTTACGGAATTTCTGATAGTATTCAACAGGGAAACCATCAGGTCCCGGTGTTTTGCTTCTGTTCATCTCCGTATGTGGGTAGGTCTAGTTCTCTTCTTTCTGGTATCAACAAGGTGGGTAGAGTTTAATCTGCTATCAGGGGATTAGATGTCTCTCTCTAGGACCGCCTCCGTTTCATATAAAGGAAGGAAGTCACTTCCCTACTGACTAGGCGTTATGTGCTGATCTGCCACATTGGTCTGTTACCAGGGTGAGCCCTCTTTATGTGGACCACTACAAGAAAGTGATCCCAGAGCTTCCTTGGCAAGATGTGTTCCCCGTCATCAGGAGTAAGTCTATGGAGAGTAAGAAAAAGAGATCAATCCAGGACCACGTTTTATGGAACGCTGAGGTGTGAGTGTATTCCTGTACTTTCGGATTCCAGGTGTGCCACACATCACAGAAGCTGAAGCTAGAAGTCCAGAACTTCAGCCGTGAACCCACCACAGGGACAGTATCAGGTGCTTTCAAGCAGTCTCTGGGCAGGGATCACCAAGTAAAAAAAAAAAAAAAAATCGCACCGCCCTACCCCAGACACACAATCATGCACCGTGCAGTAGTCGCAACACTGACTTCAGTGCCTCCAGGGTCCCACCTGTCATTTCTGGTAGCACATATACACTTGCCAGCTTATAAGCCTGTGCCGGCATCCCCCACTTGATTGTTACAGAACTGCCATGCATTCTGTGCATACTACCAAGGACAGGTGCCTGTGGAGGAGAACGACAGCCCCTTGGGATCCTTTAACATAACCTGCATGAAACACTCTATATGCATATCTGGTCAGTCGGGTACTTAGACCCCAACAAATACGTTTCCTACAACAGAGGGACAGTCGGGCCTTTTTTTTTGTTGCAAAACACAGGACAGACAACCCTTTTTAGGTCGAGCATAAGCGTTCGACCTCGTGTATACTTTTAGTATACTTCTTATGGCTTCAAGCAATTTTATTTGTTGGTTGCAGTGTCCTTTAAAATTCTTGCTCGCTAGTGGTCAGTTCTGCCTTTTTCTGTTTCAGAGCAGTGACCAACTACTGTATTATTCCACTTTGGTTTATCTGTTGCTGTGACGGACTACTTTGGCATTTCTTTGTTGTTGTCTTTTCATTGTGGGCGTTTTAGGCTGGCAGCAGCCTGCGTTTTATTGCAGCATTCCGTTCCTCCCACCTCCTCCCATGTCACTGACATTTGTTTTGGCTTTATTCCAGTGGTGTCTTCTTCTGGCTCCTGGAACATTTGCTCTACCATAAAATGTTTAATAAATGGTAGCTCCGAGGCTTTTTTTTTTTTTTTACCACTGCCGAGCGCCTGTTGATCAATGTTCTTTCAGTACAACCCAGCGTGTGCGCGTTGATTTAATCTTGAAGTAAGCTTATTTTTGTGCATGTTTATGTAACATTAAAATAAGCTTATTTTACAAAAGAAACTCCTGGTGCCTAAACCTTTAGTTCACTGCTTACAATGATGTGAAAGTTGCAGAGCCTGGCATCTGGAGTCTCTCCAGGGCCCCTCCTGATATCCGCACACAGGGCATTGCTTATGTCCTTTAGTTTAGCCATAAATCGTCTCAGGCTGCTCTGCCATAGTTAACTTCATTAGAGCTTTGTTGAAATGCGAGGCAAAAATGCATTCTGTTATTATAAAAAGAAAATACTTTTCCAGGCTTATTTTCCTATTTTTCTTTCCTTGTTAATTTTGCTTTGACGTTTGAGGTAATATTTTATACCCTGGCATCAGATAGTGCTCAGGTTACAACAATAGAGGTTAAAGCCTTGCATGTTGTGTGAGATAATGCCCAGTTCTACAGAGATGTGCTTTACAGAGACTGCTAGAAATCACTTTACTTGTGTGTTTTGTCGCAAGTTTAAAAGTTTCTTTCTTACCCCCTCTGTATGTAGTACTTCAACCTTGATAACCAATTCACTGCGCTCCCATTACCTCAGGAATTAGTGTCCTCGTGACCCAGGAAAATCACTGAAATTATGCTTCTTCACTTAGAATTGGCGTGGACACTTAACGGTATGTAGTTTGTGTAATAAGCATTGGCGCACAACTCTCGGGGGTCTGCAAAAGGCACACAGTTGTGAGGCTCGCACAGGACCGAGGCAATGGATTGATGAAATTAAAAAAATAAAATTAAAAAAAAGTGACTTGTTTTGTGCAGGAATGACATCAGAATACGCTCTGCAGGGCACAGTTGCATGTCCCAGTTACAAACTGGCTTGGTCCACTAGGACACATACAGGGCGTGGCACCATTGGCCACTGGAAGACAGGCAGCCTCACCATCGAGTAAACCAGGTTGTCTCCAACCTTTTGCTGCAGACAGAGGAAAAGGGTATATGGAAGTTATTTAGTTATATGCAGGGCCATTGGAATTATGTGGCATGAAAAGATGAAATTATACAGCAGGGTTGAAAATGTATGTGGCAACTAAAGTTCAGTCATGAATTTGCAACGCCAATAGCTCTAATTCAAGCAAATACGAGACAAATTGCATTGCAAATTCTTGTTTTTAATGCGGTCACTCAGGCCATTTACATTTCATGTCATCACTTAAAGGCCTGGCGCAAGAGAACCACTGAAAAAGATCTAGGTGGCAGTGTGGTTCTAGGGTTGTCACTCAGTGTCTGTCTGGACAAATCAGTGGTGGCGCTCCCTCCCCTTTGAGTGGCTATAAAGTTAGGAATGGTCTGCTGTGTAACCCATACGTGCACTGCGTTACAACCTACAGCCAATTACACCAAAATTATATCACTCAAACTCCCAACATCAAGCTTCCACACCAGAATCATCTGTTCTCCCAATTTTGAACACCACATCCCTAACTGTTAACATAATGGCTTCTTCGTCCATGCCGCAGCCTCAACAAAACCAATATTAGCAAGATATGATGAGACCTTTTGATTTTACTAAAATTATTTATAACTATACTTACCTATAAAGGTATCTAGCCAGCTTGTGTCATCCCTTGGTCTGTTTTGTGCCATTTACATTGATCTTCCACCCGCTACAGCACTCTGCATTAGACCTACTTCACACATTGTCCTCTTATATGTGAGTGGCAGCATTTTTCCTATGCACTTGTAAAAAGTACCAGTCAAAGTCAACTTTAATTTCTTTATTTTTGGATATTTTTATTTACTAATTACATTTGAGGATGCACAGTCTGTGAATGATTTTTATTGTAGGCTGAGGTACTGCTATTAAGTGGTCCACCTGCTCATTTACTATTCAGAGCTTCCAAGAGGTAAATTAGAGAAAAAACCTTTTATAAGCGGATAGTGGTAGTCTGGTTGCACAGGGCTTTACTATATTTTTTACCTCTTCACTCCCCCACAAGCATGACTTGACAGCAGAAAAGAGATTAAACTCTTGGAAGGCATGTCAAACAAGCAGTATTGCTATTGTTATCCATCTTTAAATGGAAAAAAGTTATAAACACTAAGAACCCGTACCTTCATCTACATGTTGCATTCTGTAGGAGGCTGGCCTGGCTTATAGTGGGTAGCCTGTGGTACCTTACACCTTGTGCCAGGTCCAGTTATCCCTTATTAGTAGAATAGAGGTGTTTCTAGCAGCTTAGGCTGTTAGAGGTAGCTATGGCAAAGCAGCTTAGGCTTAACTAGAAGACATTCCAAGCTCCTACTATACCACTTATATCATATAGCACAATATCATAAGAAAACACAATACTCAGAGTTACTAAAAATAAAGGTACTTTATTTTAGTGACAATATTCCAAAAGTATTTCAGAGGATACCCTCACTTAGGAGGTAATTAATATACACAAATTATATGCACACAAACCCAAAACAGGTAAGTAACAGTAAGAAAAGTAGTGCAAACAATGTAGAATCACAATAGAATGCAATAGGTAGACATAGGCCTAAGAGCAACACAAACCATATACTCCAAAAGTGGAATGCTAATCACGAATGGACCCCAGGCCTATGGGAGGTTGTAGAGGGTCGCTGGGACTGTAAGAAAACAGTAAGGGTATCCAAAATACCCAACCTGAAGACCCTGAAAAGTAGGAGTAAAGTTACCCTACTACCCCAGAAAGACAGTATAGTCGAGATAGGAGATTCTGCAAGAACCACAACCACCAGCAAAACAATGAAGACGGGTTCCTGGACCTGAGGACCTGTAAAAGAAGGGGACCAAGTCCAAGAGTCACACAAGTGTCCAGGGGGGGCAGGAGCCCACTAAACTCTGGATGAAGGTGCAAAAGGGCTGCCTCAAGGTGGAAGAAGCCGAAGATTTTGCAACAACGGAAGGTGCCAGGAACTTCTCCTTTGGTCAGAAGATGTCCCACGGTGTGCTGGAGGACGCAGAAGTGTTTCTATGCAGAAATACCGCAAACAAGCCTTGCTAGCTGCAGGAGTCGCGGTTAAGGATTTTGGGTGCTGCTGGGGACCAGGATGTCACCCCTTGGAGGAGGAGACAAAGGGGGTGCTCAGCAACTCAGAGAGCCCCCGCAGAAGCAGGCAGCACCCGCAGAAGTACCGGAACAGGCACTTAGAAGATCTGAGGACAGCGGTTGACACAGAGTCACAAGGGAGGGTCCCACGACATCAGAGTCCAACTCAGCGAGTTGGGCAATGCAGGACAGAGTGCTGGGGACCCAGGCTAGGCTGTGCACAAAGGATGTCCTGGAAAAGTGCACAGAAGCCGGACCAGCTGCAAATCACGCAGTACACAGGTTTGCTGTCTGGCGTGGGGAGGCAAGGACTTACCTCCACCAAATTTGGACAGAAGGGCCACTGGACTGTGGGAGACACTTGGACCCAGCTCCTGTGTTCCAGGGACCACGCTCGTCAGGATGAGAGGGGACCCAGAGGACCAGTAATGCAGAAGTTTGGTGGCTGCGTTGGCAGGGGGAAGATTCTGTCAACCCACAGGAGATTTTTTCTTGGCTTCCAGTGCAGGGTGAAGGCAGGCAGCCCTCAGAGTATCCCTAGATAAGGATTACCAAGATTAGTCTGGAGTGACAATGGCTATCATTTTGCTAATGAGGTAATGGGTAAAGTCTGTACCGCCCTTAACATCAAACAGCGATTTCATGCTGCAAATCACCGACAATCAACGGGCCTTGTAGAAAGGTATAATTACACTTTGAAGAGCAAAATAGCTAAGATTTGTGCGGGGACCAATTTAAAATGGCTAGATGCTTTGCCCCTGGCATTAATGTCCATTAGGACGACTGGCAGTAGCAGGTCACGATTATCCCCCTACAAAATAGTCATGGGAAGGCCAGCCAATATCTGGAGGGGTACCACGACCAAAGAAGCTTTCTGAAGTACAATACCCTTTGTTTGTAGACTATTGTAAACAACTGACTAAAGATTTGCGTTTGATCCACCAACAGGTCAAGGCCAGCCTACCGACTCATCGCGAAGGCCTTGGTCACCCTGTCAAGCCGGGGGATTGGCTTATGACAAAGAACTTTCAAAGAACCAACAGTCTTCAGCCCAGGTGGCGGGGGCCAGCCCAGGTACTGCTTGCAACACAGACGGAAGTGGAAGGAAGGAAAAACTGGATACATGCTAGTCATTGTAAGCGTGCACCAGTTCCACTGCAATCTACTCCAGCTGCAGAATTACCGTTGTCTCCTGATTACAGAGAAGTAGGGAGACAGGAAACACCTCCACATGATTCAAGTACTATCATTTCTGCTCCTGAGGTGACACAGCAGCCCAGTGACGAAGGTTTGCTGTTTGAAGATAAACAAACTCATCGATACAATCTGCGTCCTCGCCCACCCAAATGAACAGAATTCTGAAGGTGCGTAAAGTTGTGACCCCTACGAAAAGCTACATTTACATCACCCTGATAGCTCCCAGCTTGGAACTGCAAACTAAGGTCTCTTCTGAATGGCCAAGGAATCCTTTGCTCAGCAGAATACGGCACGCTTGCCTTCATGAAATACAGTTCCCCGCTTTCACCGCCACAGGCATTTCCGATGCCCCTGATGTACCAGCATTAAAACGAGCTATCCTCACTGTTGTTACGCACACCTTGGGCGACGAGGTTGTAAATGATTGTGATGACTAAAACCTCAGCATGAATATGAACACGGGTGACTAGCCTGTGCAACAATACCAGAACAATTGTCAGAACAACTGTCTCAACAAGAACACAAGCATAGTGGAATGCAGCTTGTGCAACGATATTATCTGTGATAAGAAAGTGTGTAAGTGGGGTTAACAGTTCTGTGACTGGCGAGATAAAACCAAGTACCAGTTCTACAGAAGCGGCCAGTCATTAGGGTTGGTGCGGTTTGTAGTCCCAGCGGGAAAGAAGGTTCCTTTTTCTGTTAAGTACCCAGCACACCACCGATCTGATTTCAATTGCTAGCCTCTGCCCTCATTTTGCTGAAACACTGAACAAAACTGACGAACTATACTGAAGACGAACTTTGAAGTATCGCGACTTACTCACTGGGAGTTGAGTTCTCATCAAGAGTAAAAACTCGACAAGGAGTGGTCAAGGGACCTAGGATCAAGCCAACATCTATTGTCCAGTATTCGAAAAAACTAGTTCATGGACCAACTAGTGCAGCCGAACTGCTAGAGTGGGAAGCACAGCATTGCTGAACTCTAGTGGGTTGTGAACATTGAAGGAAACTCACTTATTTGTATATATACATATATGATTATTAGTATTGTGGTCTCAATATTTTGCATTTGCATATTTGGTAATTGTGTGGGTATATTTTTGAACACACATAGGTGGTTGAGACGAGTAAAACGGCACCACAGAAAGGTTGTAGGAACAAGGAGGAGAGTAGAATAAAATTATGAAAATATATCCATTTGGCAGGACAAATATCCCTCGAGAGAATAGAGAAGAGTGGTCTTATAACTATTTCTACAAAACAACAATGAAGTACCTAGTGACCCTCATGTTAATATGTATAATGTCCAGCTGTGTTGCATCATTGTTGCAAAATCCCACTTTACATCCATTGATAAAGGTTCATGGAAAGTTGGCTGAGACATTAAGTCTCACTGTTTGCTGGATTTGCTGGCACTTGTCTAGACACCCTGAGGACCCTATAGGCCTTTATGAAGTACCAGTATCACCAGGCGAATATGAAAGAGGGGAAGTGTGTCTGGTACCAAATACCACTTGGAGATGTGACCAACGAGAATATCAGTGGTACCCTAAGTGTGCTTTGCTCCCTAATACCCAGGCAGAATACAAGCTTTCCCCGATTCCTGGAGAGAATGCCACACCTAAAATGTTTCCCATATGTTTTGGTACTTATTTTTACGGGCAAAACCCAGAGGCAAAATACATGGGGAAGATACCACCTGAACAATGTGTTTATACTTTGTTATTTGATATTAAAACAGGGAACTGGGATCTTGAAGGAGAGGAGAAAATAGACAGCAATTGGACTGCATTAATTAATCGGACTCAGCAAAATGACACTGTAAATTATTGGAACCCGACGGTGGGAGGAAATGAGGTTCTGGTAGATCCAGAAGGATTGTTATATGATCCCTCCAGAGAACGAGACAGAAATGGGAAGAATTCACCTGTAATATTGTCACAAGGTTTCCTTGGCCCCCTCTGGACGGCTAGATGTTCTTATGTTGCACCCTGGGCAAATCTATCATTGCTAAATGAAATTTGGGCGGATTACAAGTATTGTAATAGTTCTGAGCATGACACACCCGAGGGTGTGGGTTTGCCCCGAATAAAATACAGCATTATAAATTCACAAATTCAGGGAGGCATGTATTTTGTATGTGGAAGAACTGCATATAAAATACTCCCTCTAAACTGGGAAGGGATATGTTCACTGGCATACTTGGCACCCAACATTACTGTGATATCAAATATATCATCTCCCCAGCCCCTTAACATGGGGAGTTTTGCTCATAGGTACAAACGAGGGGCGCCCATATTGGAGGAACTAAAGAACTGGGTATTTCAAGTACTACATGTTCTTATTCCAGGATTTTGAATTTTCGACTTACAGCTGGCAATGATGAACATGTCTGCTGAATTAGCCATTGCATTTAATGCCACCAGGGAGGCCATAGGAAGTGTACAGCTAGAAATAAACTCTGCAGCCTAATTGGCGATACAAAATCGGCTTGCTCTTGATTTCATTACGGTACAACAAGGAGGAGTATGTGTTTTAATCCAAAATCAGTACCAGCAAAAATGCTGCTACTTTGTCAACAAATCCTCAGAGATAGAATTGGATATTGGGAAAATAAAAGAAGCAGTACCGGTATTTGAAAAGGGGGGCCAATATGAAGGAGGCAATTTAAGTTTATCATGGTTATGGTCTTGGCTTGGCGGGTGGGGCTGGTTGTTTAAAGACATTCTTTTTATAATAATAGCTATTATATTAAGTTGTCTGTTAGTACAGTGCTTACCTGCTTTTTGTACCTGTTTAAAATTGTGTAAACTTCCTCCAGTTAAAATACTAGAAACCAATCGAACTATGATGCAGAGAGAAGAGATAAATTCACTAATGGCTATTGATCCCACTATTCTCACTACATATACTGGTTGCTCATACCCATCGGTTGTTTATGTCCCTATGAATGGCAATTCCAAGGAAGTAGGAGTAAAATTCAACATATATGAGGACATTTAGAACTCCTTTCAAAACGTTGGTAATGTTCAGGGAGAAAAACTAATAAAAAAGGGTTGATTGTAAGAATCCATTTTGTATTGCTCCTTTTCCTTTAAGACATGTAGTTTGAGTTCTCTCTCTCTGAACGCACTGCCTATCACATATGTTATCTTATGTATATTTGTTTAAGTAAAATAAGCTGGCTCCACACCACAGACTTGCAGCTGGTTTCTTTCCCTAGCTGGGGCATGTTACTCATTATAATCATGTGGTAAAAACAACTAACCGGCCTCGGCTGTTGTATTTTGTGGAGGGAAAGAATGATATCTATACCTTTGAACCACACAATCCTTGGAAGGGTCTCAAGAATGTGGGAAGTCAGGCAGCTGCAGAAGGGAGTCGACGTCAAAGCAGGGAATGGAACCGGTGTGTGGAAACTGATTACCTCCTTAAAATATCTGTGTGACGTATATCATTATTTACATACTTTATTTATCCTTTGATGTATGAGTATAAATATCACTGTTAACCCCTTCGCTGCCAGGCCTTTTCCCCCTCCTGTGCCAGGCCTTTTTTTGCCTATTTGGGGCAGTTCGCGCTTAGGCCCGAATAACTTTTTGTCCACATAAGCTAACCAAGCCAAATTTGCGTCCTTTTTTTCCAACATCCTAGGGATTCTGGAGGTACCCAGACTTTGTGGGTTCCCCTGAAAGAGGCCAAGAAATTTGCCAAAATACCGGGAAAATTTAGTTTTTTTCAAAAAAATTGGAAAAAGTGGCTGCAGAAGAAGGCTTGTGGTTTTTCCCCTGAAAATGGCATCAACAAAGGGTTTGCGGTGCTGAACTCAGCAGCTTCCCAGCTTTCAGGAACAGGCAGACTTGAATCAGAAAACCCAATTTTTCAACACAATTTTGGCATTTTTCTGGGACATACCCCATTTTTGCAATTTTTTGTGCTTTCAACCTCCTTCCAGTCAGTGACAGAAATGGGCATGAAACCAATGCTGGATCCCAGAAACCTAAACATTTCTGAAATGTAGACAAAATTCTGAATTCAGCAAGGGGTCATTTGTGTAGATCCTACAAGGGTTTCCTACAGAAAATAACAACTGAAAAAGAAAAATATTGAAATTTAGGTGAAAAAAACATAAATGTTTCTCTACGTTTTACTCTGTAACTTTTCCCTGCAATGTCAGATTATCGAAAGCAATATACCGTTACGTCTGCTGGACTCCTCTGGTTGCGGGGATATATAGGGCTTGTAGGTTCATCAAGAACCCGAGGAACCCAGAGCCAATAAATGAGCTGCACCCTGACGTGCGTTTTCATTCTATACCGGGTATACAGCAATTCATTTGCTGAAATATAAAGAGTAAAAAATTGCTATCAAGAAAACCTTTGTATTTTCAAAAAGGGCACAAGATAAGGTGTTGAGGAGCAGTGGTTATTTGCACATCTCTGAATTCCGGGGTGACCATACAAGCATGTGAATTACAGGGCTTTTCTCAAATAGATGTCTTTTTTACACACTCTCCTATATTTGGAAGGAAAAAATGTAGAGAAAGACAAGGGGCAATAACACTTGTTTTGCTAATCTATGTTCCCCCAAGTCTCCCGATAAAAATGATACCTCACTTGTGTGGGTAGGCCTAGCGCCCGCGACAGGAAACGCCCCAAAGCGCAACGTGGACACATCCACATTTTTGGAAGAAAACAGAGGTGTTTTTTGCGAAGTGCCTACCTGTAGATTTTGGCCTCTAGCTCAGCCGGCACCTAGGGAAACCTACCAAACCTGTGCATTTCTGAAAACTAGAGACCTAGGGGAATCCAAGGAGGGGTGACTTGCGGGGCTCGGACCAGGTTCTGTTACCCAGAATCCTTTGCAAACCTCAAAATTTGGCTAAAAAAACACATGTTCCTCACATTTCTGTGTCAGAAAGTTCTGGAATCTGAGAGGAGCCACAAATTTCCTTCTACCCAGCGTTCCCCCAAGTCTCCCGATAAAAATGGTACCTCACTTGTGTGGTTAGGCCCAGCGCCCGCGACAGGATATGCCCCAAAACACAACGTGGACACATCACAGAAAACAGAGCTGTTTTTTGCAAAGTGCCTACTTGTAGATTTTGGCCTCTAGCTCAGCCGGCACCTAGGGAAACCTACCAAACCTGTGCATTTTTGAAAACTAGAGACCCAGGGGAATCCAAGATGGGGTGACTTGTGGGGATCGGACCAGGTTCTGTTACCCAGAATCCTTTGCAAACCTCAAATTTTGGCTAAAAAAACACATTTTCCTCACATTTTGGTGACAGAAAGTTCTGGAATCTGAGAGGAGCCACAAATGTCCTTCCACCCAGCGTTCCCCCAAGTCTCCCCATAAAAATGATACCTCACTTGTGTGGGTAGGCCTAGCGCCCGCGACAGGAAATGGCCCAAAACACAACCTGGACACATCACATTTTTTCATAGAAAACAGGGCCTACCTGTGGATTTTGGCCTCTAGCTCAGCCGGCACCTGGGGAAACCTAGCAAACCAGCGCATTTTTGAAAACTAGAAACCCAGGGGAATCCAAGATGGGGTGAATTGTGGGGCTCTGACCAGGTTCTGTTACCCAGAATCCTTTGCAAACCTCAAAATGTGGCTAAAAAAACATGTTTTCCTCACATTTCAGTGACAGAAAGTTCTGGAATCTGAGAGGAGCCACAAATTTCCTTCCACCTAGCGTTCCCCTAAGTCTCCCGATAAAAATGATACCTCACTGGTGTGGGTAGGCCTAGCGCCCGCGACAGGAAATGGCCCAAAACACAACGTGGACACATCAAATTTTTTCATAGAAAACAGTGCCTACCTGTGGATTTTGGCCTGTAGCTCAGCCGGGCCCAGGGGGGGCAGAAATGGCCTAAAATAAATTTGTCCCCCAGCCCCCAACCCCCCTGCCTCCCCGGGAGCGACCCTTGCCTATGGGGTCGCTCCCATTGCGTGACAGCGCAAAAAAAAGATCCCTGGTGCCTAGTGGTTTCTGCCCCCCTTGGGGGCAGATTGACCTACAATCAGCCAATCTGCCCCCAAGGGGGGCAGAAATGGTCTAAATACAATTTGCCCCCCAGGGGAGCGACCCTTGCCTAATGCGTTGCTCCCCATCTCTAAAAAAACAAACAAACAAAAAAAAAAACCAGACAAAAAAAAAATTGCCCTGGCGCCTAAAGGTTTCTGCCCCCCCCCCGGGGGCAGATCTGGCCTAAAATAAATTTGCCCCCCCACCCCCCCCCGGGGAGCGACCCTTGCCTGCAAGGTTGCTCCCCTTGCGTGACGGCGCAAAAAAAAGATCCCTCGTGCCAAGTGGTTTCTGCCCCCCTTGGGGGCAGATTGACCTACAATCGGCCAATCTGCCCCCAAGGGGGGCAGAAATGGTCTAAATACAATTTGCCCCCCAGGGGAGTGACCCTTGCCTAATGCGTCGCTCCCCATCTCTAAAAAAACAAACAAACAAAAAAAAAACCACAAAAAACTATTTGCCCAGGCGCCTAGAGGTTTCTGCCCCCCCTGTGGGCAGATCGGCCTAATACTAACAGGCCGATCTGCCCCCAGGGGGGGCAGGAATGGCCTAAAATAAATTTGCGCCCCTCACCCCCCCACCCCCCCACCCCCCGGGGAGCGACCCTTGCCTACAAGGTCGCTCCCCTTGCGTGACGGCGCAAAAAAAAGATCCCTGGTGCCTAGTGGTTTCTGCCCCCCTTGGGGGCAGATTGACCTACAATCGGACAATCTGCCCCCAAGGGGGGCAGAAATGGTCTAAATACAATTTGCCCCCCAGGGGAGCGACCCTTGCCTAATGCGTCGCTCCCCATCTCTAAAAAAACAAACAAACAAAAAAAAAACACAAAAAAACTATTTGCCCAGGCGCCTAGAGGTTTCTGCCCCCCCTGTGGGCAGATCGGCCTAATACCAATAGGCCGATCTGCCCCCAGGGGGGGCAGAAATGGCCTAAAATAAATTTGCCCCCCTCACCCCCCCCCCCGGGGAGCGACCCTTGCCTACAAGGTCGCTCCCCTTGCGTGACGGCGCAAAAAAAAGATCCCTGGTGCCTAGTGGTTTCTGCCCCCCTTGGGGGCAGATTGACCTAAAATCGGCCGATCTGCCCCCAAAGCGGGCAGAAATGGCCTAAATACAATTTGCCCCTCCAGGGGAGCGACCCTTGCCTAAGGGGACGCTCCCCATCTGTAAAACACAACAACAACAAAAATCCCTGGTGCCTAGTGGTTTCTGCCCCCCGTGGGGGCAGATCGGCCTAATAAAAATAGGCTGATCTGCCCCCATGGGGGGCAGAAATGGCCTAAAATAAATTTGCCCCCCATGGGAACGACCCTTGCCTAAGGGGTCGCTCCCCTTACGTGAAAAACAAACAAACAAAAAAAACTCCCTGGTGTCTAGTGGTTTCTGCCCCCCTTGGGGGCAGATTGGCCTCATAAAAATAAGCCAATCTGCCCCCAAAGGGGGCATAAATGGCCTAAATATAATTTCCCCCCTATGGGAGCGACCCTTGCCTAAGGGGTCGCATCCCACACCTAAAACACAAAAGAAAACAAATCAAAAAACAAAAAAAACAAAAGTATCCCTGGTGTCTAGAGGTTTCTGCCCCCCCGGGGGCAGATCGGCCTATTATTAGGCCGATCTGCCCCCAGGGGGGGCAGAAAAGGCCTTAAAAAAAAATGACCCCCTGGGAGCGACCCTTGCCCAAGGGGTCGCTCCCTTCTGTCAATTACATATAAAAAAAACAAAATCCCTGGTGTCTAGTGGGGTTTCAAAAGCCGGATTGCTTGCAATCCGGCTTTTGAAACCCTCAGAGAGACTTCAAAGGGAAGGAAATACATTTCCTTCCCTTTGAAGCCCCTCCGGGCCTCCCCCACGTGATCGAAAGAGAAATGCTGAGCATTTCTCTTTCGATCGCGCTGGAAGCTCTGCTTCCAGCGCGATGGGGGAGGTTGTGTGATTGTCAGCGCGCGCTCGCGCGCTGACGTCACAGGGGGGGTGGGGGGGGTGGGGGTTGAAGGGGAAGGGATTCCCCTGTCAGCCCTGACCTAGGGGGGTGGGGGGGGCGGCCCTCGGGAGGAGCACTAGCGCTTCTCCCGAGGGCAGCATTCAGGACGTAATGGTTACGTCCATGGCGCCACACGGGCGCTGCCATGGACGTAACCATTACGTCCCTGGCGGGGAAGGGGTTAAACGCTCCATGCTAGCACACTTTACTTCGGGCCAGGGATGCCAGCTGTAAATCTGTCCTCTTTTGCTGCAGCAAAAATAAATAGACCTTTGGTCATTGATTTTTCACTCCGGCTCTCCGTGTCAAAACTCCTATGTAAATGCATTTGTAAGTATCTTTAAAAACGTGCCTTACACTGGTGCCCATGACAGGAAACAACCCAAAACACAACGAAAATACATCAAATTTTTTCAAACAAAACTGAACTGTTTTTTTGCAAAGTGGGTAGCTGTGGTTTTTGGGCCAAACCTCAACTGGCCCCTAGGGAAACCTAACAAACGTATACATTTTTTAAAACTAGACAACTAGCGGAATCCAGGATGGGGCGACTTGTGTGGCTCTCACTAAGTTGTTTTACCCAGAATCCCTTGCAAACCTAAAACTTTGACTAAAAACACATTTCCCTCACAGTTCTGCGACAGAAAGTTCTGACTGCAGAAAGCCACAAACATCCTTCCACCCAACACTCTACTAAATCTTCTGATCAAAATGGTACCTCACTTGTGTGGGTAGGCCTAGTGCAACGTGAAACGGCACCAAACACAACATGGAATCATCAAATTTGTTCATGCAAAACTGACCTGTTGTTTTGCAAAGTGTGTAGCTGTGGTTTTTGGGCCCACCTCAGCTGGCACCTAGGATAACCTAGCAAACCTGTATATTTTAAAAAATTTGACACCTAGAGGAATCCAGGATGGGTAGGCCTAGGTGCAAAACTGACCCGTTGTTTTGCAAAGTGGGTAGCTGTTGTTTTTCGGCCCTACGTCAGCTGGCACCTACAAAAACCTAGCAAACCTGTACATGTTTTAAAACTAGTCAACTGAGGAAATTAAGGGAAGGGTGACTTGTGTGGCTCCCCCTGCATTTTTCTACCCAGAACCCCTTGCAAACCTCAGAATTTGTCTAAAAAACACATTTTCCTCACATTTCTGTGATGGAAAGTTCTGGAACCTGAGGGGAGCCACAAATGTCCTCCCACTCTATGCTCCCCTCGGTCTCCCAATAAAAATTATACCTGGCTTGTGTGGGTGGGATAAGCGCCTGTGACACAGAAGGGCCAAAAACCTGTATAGTTTGAGGGGGAACCAAAGCGGGTCCAAAAGGTCAGTTTTTTAAAATATGTTTTTAGGCTGAGTATGCTTTGGGCACCCACACAAGTGAGGTATCGTTTTTAACGGGAGACCGAGGGCAACACTGGGTGGGAGGTAATTTGTGGTTTATTTCTGTTTCAGGAATAATATGTCACAGAAATGCAAGGAAATGTGGGATTTTAGTCACATTTTCAAGTTTTCAGGGCATTGTGGGTAAGAAAATGGTGTGGGATAGATGCACAGCACACCACCCTTCACTGCCCCAGATGTCTAGTTTTCAGAATTGTAGGGGTCTGGTAGGTTTTTCCAGGTGGCAGTCTACCCAAGCCCAAAAAGTGCAGCTGTTCAACACTGCAAGTGGAATGATACTGGGATTTAGCCAAATGCTCCTGGCCTAATTTGAAATAACAAGACTGTTTCCCCATTTTTGAGGGGTGGGGCCGAGACCATGTCAATGCTGAGCAGCCCCTACCCCCACAAAAAAAGAATCCTTGTTGTTTAGTGGGCTTTTTGCCCCACAGGGTGGTCAGATGGGGTCATTGCCCCCATCTGCTCCCCCCTTAGGGGACAGAAAGACTGTTTCCCTTTTTGGGTGGGGGTCATGGACAAGTCCATGTCGGGCATCCCCCACTGATACAAATAAAAAAAATCTCTGGTGTCCAGTGGGCGTTCTACCCTTGGGGGAGGCAGAAAGACTGTTTCCATTTGTGTCTGGGGGGGGGGGTGAGGGCATTGGCAGGGCCAACCCCCTCTCCTCTTTTATAAAATAAACAAATCTCTGGTGCTAAGTGGGCTTTGTGCCACCCCTGGGGGCAGAACAGGGGTAATAACCACCCCCAGGGGAGCAGAAAGACTCTTTGTGACTGGGGAGGGGTGAAGGCAGTTGAATGCCCAATATGGGCAGCGCCTACCCCTATAAGTTTAAAAACAAAATCCCTGGTGTTTAGCAGGCTTTCTGCCTCCCCCCGGGGGGAGGGAAAAGGTGGGGCAGCAGAAAGGTTGTTCCTATTTGTGTCTGGGGGACTGGGGGCATTGTCATGCCCACTGTGGCAGCCCCCACCCCTCTTATATATATAAAAAAAATCCCTATATAAAATTGGTAATATCCCCCATTTGCCCCACAGGCGCGCTGCTCGTCATTTCACTGAAAACTAAAAATATCCCTGAGTGCTGGGAAAGCTCTTTCCCAGGTCCCAAGGTTATTTTTACAAAAAAAAAAAAAAAAATCCCTCTGCTGTAAACAGAAAAGGGATTTGGCACTCTTGTGGTGAGGGCTGAATGATTCCATCCTCCGCACATGAGCATCAGTGTGCATGACAGAACTATTCTGTCATGAGCACAGAAGAGGTTAATGCTTATTGGATATGCTTTTTGCTGCGCATCCTAAAGAAGAAAGCACATTCCAATGCTTCCTGCTTATGAAGCTCAGAAACTTAATTTTTGTACTGTTCTTTTTTTCCACTGTACTTACTAATCCTTTTATTCACTGTTCTTTAGGTCTTGCCTACAGACAGTTTCAGCTGTTACATACACAGAGACTTTTGTGTCCACCTTCTTCATCCCTTGGTCTGTTCAGCTGCTATTCATATTTTGCTGCCATCTACCACAAAATACAGTACAG
Organism: Pleurodeles waltl; assembly: GCF_031143425.1. NCBI lineage: Eukaryota > Metazoa > Chordata > Amphibia > Caudata > Salamandridae > Pleurodeles > Pleurodeles waltl. Next base: position 314,642,592 of record NC_090442.1, on the reverse strand, counting down.
GCCAGGCTACTGTATCCATCAGACATCTGTCACTAAGGTGGCAGCATTTTGTATCATCATATGACTACAGCTACCTGCAGAGCAGCACACTTCAGTGCCATGACTAACACACTTTTGCAGCTCGGTCGCTTCTGTATTTTTACATTTTTTTTAAAAAAAATTACATGGTGCAATTATTTGCACAAAAGAAAAGAAAGAAGGAAAAACCATTGCAGTCTTCCCAAAACCAGAGCAATTGGCTTTTTCAGTGCTTGTTCCCTAAATACTTCGCATTAAATCATCTTTTTTTTAATATTTAGGAAAGAGTCAGACTTTCAATCAATCAATCAAGGTACTGTTGCTAAGTCTTTACTGTAGATAATTAGACGTGAAAGGTTAGCTTACGTGCTGCTGCTTCATATAAACTAATCGGTGCACATTTTTGGAAAATCATCAGTGTCAATTTCACGCCAATCAGTTGCATGGTTTGCTACCTTGAGTGTGTGATCATATATCATGACCAGAGAAAAGTTACTAGATGTAATGCACAATATACACAGAGGTAACAATATTTTATTAGAACGCTTTAAATCTTTTATAATATATTTTTTCTCAATTAAACAATAGATATCCATACAGTAGTTTACCATAACAAATAAAATTAAATACACCTTTTTAATATACAATTGCACACAACGTTGGCAACCAACCTGCGAAAGTAGTGATTCTTTTACCTAATGGAGAAACAATGGAGACTTGGTGTTGGGGCGGGAATGTCCTCTGCGAGGTGTACAGTCTTATCCTACCCGGAGTGCCCAACTCCGTGCATCTGATATTCTGGTTTTTGATTTCTGGCCCTAGACTCATACAAATATAGTGTGTCCCAGAGGCCTAGGCCTATCCCTTGACATGAGTGAGATCATGGACCTATCCTGTGACCTAGAAGAGCATGCCAAGTGTGCCCTCATTCAGCAAACAGTGGACTATCATCCCTGTCATGGGTTTAGCACATGAAGTGGTGGTGGTACCAGACTGTGTTTTGTGAATCCACAGTTTTGGCCACACCTCCTTATCTGTGTCACTGGAGTGGACGCCTACTGGTCCACTCATACAAAGTTTTGCTTCTATGAGTTTACATCAATCTAAGTGCTACCGTGCCGGGTGCATGCAGGGAGATATAATGTGGTGTGTGTGAAACCTGAGTGGTACACACATGGTGTGTGTATAGGTAAACAAGAGCAATGGAGGCCTGCGCAATTTAATTTGGGTGCCTTTGACATGGAATTTGCACAAGAAGGAGAAGAGGGTGTCTTCCCAGACAGTGCAAGTGTATTGTTGACATTAGTGAAGAAGCTGTGAGGAAACTAAGCCTTTGCTTGGCAAGGAGCTGCTGATTAGTTTCCTTGGAGCACTCCTATTTGGTAGAAAATGGGGTGAAAGGTGGGACTGCAGACTCTCTTGTGAAAGGTGAAGAAGGACACCTTAAGTGAGGAAAGCCCTTTTGTCTTTCCCAGATTAGTCCTGCAGTTTGTCTGATGACAGCCAAGCACAGAGATCTCACACCATTGTGTGCCTCTGTGGTGGGTGCTTCAGGCCGGAGACAACTCTACTGCGGCAAGCATCACTTTACATAAAGTTTGTGTCTGAAGAGCAGCCTGGAAAGGACATTTGAAAGGAGAACCACCTCACAACGGTTGTGAAAGTGTAAACATTGGATACATATCTATATCTCTTTTAATGCATAGAAGTGGTTCCCAGTGACCACTTTGTTAGTTACAAGTTCTCTTTGACCAAGGAAAGGAGTGCTCTACAGATTTCTCAGGGGACTCTTGTATAACCAGAGCTACTATCTGCCTGAGAGCCAGCTTCCCAAATGTGAATGGACCTCACGTAAGACTATTTCTTGCTAGAAGAGCTGTTCACCTGTCTTGTAGCACCTTGAAGCCAACAACCCTTCTGAGAGATGGAAGGAGGCCTGCTAACCCTGCAGGTGAAAAGAATGCAGGATTAGACTCTCCATTATGATTCCTAGCAAGAATCATTAGGCTGTGGTGTGACCTTAGCCTCTGTTTCAGCATCAAATATGAGGCATGACTGAGGCCCACTGCAGAACCAGAGACTATGATGTAACATGAGCCGTAGTCACCAACCAGCCACTGAGGCATGTAACAGACGCTTAGCAAACATTCCGGACCACTATCAACCAAGGTGGGACTGTACCGAGGTACCCACAGGACCAGATGTGTGACCAGGTACTTCCCCCTCAACAGCCATACCCAACCCAACCCCAAAGAGCATCCACACCGAAGAAGAGGTGGCACTCGAGGATGCAGAGAGGAACTGTCGGCTCACACTCAGTTGGGAGAGGGAAAGCGGGCGAGCTGGCAAGCATAGAAGTAGCCGGTCGGCCACCTGAGAATGCTGACCTAAACAAGGACTAAGAGCCTTGGTGGGTAAGAAAAATAAGTGAATTGTGAGGCAGACTGTGTACACTACAAGAACACGGGATAGATAATCTTCACCTGAACATAATCACGCTTGTTACTGATTGTTGGGAATGACCATCTTTTGAGTGGTATTCCCCTGGATTTTTTGCCTTGACTGTTTTTGTTGGCCACAGAACTCTGTGCCCTTGACTCCTGCTAACTAGTGGAAAAGTGCTTCTGCTTCCCCTTTAGACATGATGAAATTGATATACACCATATTAGGAGATTTACCTTATCTACAAATCCCTAGAATTTTTTAGAGCATACTCAGGATCTGAAAATTAATTGTCATCAGTGGACTGCAGCACATATTGTGCCACCCACTGCAGTAGTAAAACAAACCCGACCCCTAGCCTACCATTGTAGCCTGGCAGAGTAGTTTTTAAATTGCCAATTCCACGTGTCAAAATACATCCTGCTGATAGTATCTAATAAGAAGGCTGATAGGCCTAACAAGTCATCAGTAAGGTAGACCTTGGTGCATGGTATTTAAAAGTAGGACATGTGAAGTATATTGTCAAACAAGTCCATACAGTAACGAGCAACTCAAAACTGTTTTCCCTGCAGCATGGTTGGCTATTGCATAGAAAAGCATTGTAATACAATATTAAGTTTACTAAATGTTATCTCTACCTATGAAACAGCTACAATGTTTTTGACTTTTGGAAGTATTACTAGCTCAATTCACTGGTAAAGTCAGATTTGTAATAAATATTTTGGAAAGGTGGCTTTTAAAAAGCCACCTTTGCCCTCCCTGACCTTCCAGGAAGCTAAATCTGCATTTTGCTCTCTTCCTTCTGCCAGCCTGTAATTAGCATTTCAGTGGATGTGAATGAAGTGTGAACTTGCTCCTAGGATAGGGACAAAAGGCATTGGATGTGGAGAGTTCTTGTGCCCTTGACAGGATGCCCTGTGGGTTGGGTAACTTCAAAGGAGCCTCCTTTGTCACAAGCAGATGCAGCCAACACCCAGGCCTGCACCCTTCTTCTTTTGTCCCTCCAGCCAGAATGGCCTGCCTTACAGTGGGCCTTTTGTTGATATCAAAGTGTCAGATCCTGCTACCTTTAGTTCCTGTTTTTTAACTCTTACTAATACGACTTTGTAAACCATTGTACAAGGCAGGATATACCTGTGCAGTGTCATATTTCACAACTTACTTCATTATAAAAATCTCATCAACTCTTTACTGTATGTACTCTGTACTGTTTTTTCCTTTTTGTCCTTCAACTTGACAAAGTAACCCTCATTTGTACCAGAATGCAAATGTCCTTTCCGGGTTGCTCCTCAGACATAACCTTTCTGTAGTGATGCACTTTACAGCTGGGTAGTCGGCAGTCTAGAGCATGCACAAAGAGGTCTGTGTTTTCTGCATTTTTTTGTGATCAAATAAGCAAGAGGCTGGATCTCACCTGAAGGGTCTTCTTCAGCTTGCGCAAACAGACATTGCAGTCCGACCCTGCCACCCCTACCATCTACTAAACTGAGGTGCTTCAAAAGTTTAAGCAGCCCTTTGCTAACAAAGTTTTCATTTCATTTCTAAAGGGATCCAAATGACATCCTCCTCTCCTCAGTGTTTTGATCTCCACTCTCCAGCCACAAGAATGTAATACACAGATAATACACTTCTGCCATCTGGGGATACTATAACCATCCTCCATCTTAAGCCATGTCACAACTAGAGGCATCCAAAATTTATCCCACTTCGTTTTTATAATTAATACTAAGAGCCAAGCTTGAGAAAAAACACCACAGGGAATCACAAGACATCTACTCCAATATTTGCATAATCTCCTCAAAGTTTGCATTAATTATCCATATATTTTGTCATACTGCTATAATCTTGAGGTTACTACCTCCTTCAAGTACAGCCTAAAGCTTTTGATGTTTCCTTATATTTGCATCCAGCCATGATTTTAGGTTTCCAGACCCATCCTCTAAGCCAAAAAAGTAGTAATTAAGGACAGCTCTCACATTGGATACTCTTGAATGTAGTTTATTGCAGCAGTCATGACAGGCACAGCTATGTACATGTCATAAGCCCACGCACAGCTTCAGCCTGGCTGAAGCTACTTAAGTCAATTATAGCAAATACATGCCAACAAAACAGATTCGGAGGGAGCCTCCCGAATTTTGCAGCCAAAAATGTTTTTTATTTAGGTGCCTCCTGCAAAATTTGGCTCTGCTTTAATATAAGCCAATGAGGATCATTATTTTCCTCGATTTCTTTCAAAATTGTCCACTTTCCAGTTTTAAAATGCTGGCATATATAACTATGTGGCACAGCTATATCACCTCTTGCTGGCTCTGGTGCAAGGCTGCAGAACATCTAGGGAGAAATATAATCAGCTTGTAATCCATACAAATCAATCGTGCGCAAAATAAAACAAATAAGATCACTGCACTAACCTTCCTGCTCTATCCATTGCGGTGGCTTGCAAGACTAAGCCCGGAATGCAATTTCACATCACCCACCGATGAGGATCAACGGAGAAAACTTCACGACAACGGAACGTTAAACGGGCAGTCGGCAAAGCTGGCGCTGGGTAGAAGTGCAAGTCAAGCTGCTAAATGTATAACTTCCCGCAGGAACCCTTCAGCTTGGCCTCGGCAACAAAACATCTCAGAAGTTTAGACTAGAATGCAGTTTCGCGCCTGACGTGCCTTCAAACTCAGCGCCCGGAACTACAGGAGCACAAAGATACTCTGCCCAGTCCGACCAAGTATGAGAATGATATTGAGGCGGCCATCTTGACATGGACCGTTTCGCGAACAATTTTTACATTCATGTAAGAAATCAAAGATACAAGCAATTTTCTAAATAGCACCAAAGATTCATAAACTACAAAATGTAGAAGTGACGTAAGCATGACATTTAATTCAATGACCACTGAAAAAGAATTTGAACACATTTGCTATGTTTTCATATTAGCAAGATGCCCCTGGCGCTTCGACTTTCTTTTCACGGAACATATATTAATCGAAAAATAAACTACTCTTGTTTGACTGATAATCTACAGCCCAAGAAATGACGGTAATCCGGGAGTCAAGGACGCAGTTTTGGTAGTGAGTGTCCATTAGAGGAATACCCCTAAGCAACAACGCAAGTGGCATACACGCCTCTACGTTTAATTGCTGTGCGTCTGTTTAAGCATGTTATTTGTGGACGCCGGGTCAATAAAAAAAATTCAAGTTTACGCATTAAGAATTTTCAATCCTACTAAGGACACGGAGGCGAGGATTATGCTTCTCTTTCTATGCTTTAATAAACACAGCAGCCAATCAGAGAAGATGTTATTGAACAAAAACATATCCCAGAGTTCAAAGGATAAACACCAACCATAGAGAACACATAGTCTATATAAACTTTGAGGCAATGGATCTTCCTCTTTCTTTAAAGGAATTGACGGAAGGGCACCACCAGGAGTGGAGCCTGCGGCTTAATTTGACTCAACACGGGAAACCTTACCCGGCCCGGACACGGAAAGGATTGACAGATTGATAGCTCTTTCTCGATTCTGTGGGTGGTGGTGCATGGCCGTTCTTAGTTGGTGGAGCGATTTGTCTGGTTAATTCCGATAACGAACGAGACTCCTCCATGCTAACTAGTTACGCGACCCCCAGCGGTCGGCGTCCAACTTCTTAGAGGGACAAGTGGCGTTCAGCCACACGAGATCGAGCAATAACAGGTCTGTGATGCCCTTAGATGTCCGGGGCTGCACGCGCGCTACACTGAACGGATCAGCGTGTGTCTACCCTTCGCCGACAGGTGCGGGTAACCCGCTGAACCCCGTTCGTGATAGGGATTGGGGATTGCAATTATTTCCCATGAACGAGGAATTCCCAGTAAGTGAGGGTCATAAGCTCGCGTTGATTAAGTCCCTGCCCTTTGTACACACCGCCCGTCGCTACTACCGATTGGATGGTTTAGTGAGGTCCTCGGATCGGCCCCGCCGGGGTCGGCAACGGCCCTGGCGGAGCGCCGAGAAGACGATCAAACTTGACTATCTAGAGGAAGTAAAAGTCGTAACAAGGTTTCCGTAGGTGAACCTGCGGAAGGATCATTAACGGCGGAGCAGCCCGAGCGACCCAGGGCGCCAGCCCGAAAGCCCTCGGGTGCCTCCCAGAACGCAACACCCCTAGGCACAGGGCCCGGCCCTCGCCCTGGCGCATCCCTGGCTGGCGGAGTGGTCCGCGGCCACCGGGGCGCCCGGGAGAGAGGACCGGGCGCGGGTGCGGGCTCCTCCGGCCAGGAGGACCCGACCCTCTTGCGAGGGAGGGACCGGGGAGCCGAAGGGGGGGCGCGCCTCCCCGGCTCCGGACCCTCCGGGAGCGGCACGGCAGAAAAGCGAAGCCCCTCCCGAGACGGAACCCACGCCCACCCGG